>NC_091973.1:0-10000000 GCF_036711975.1 Onthophagus taurus | reverse complement strand
TTTTCAGATTCGTTTAGTCCAAAGAATTAAAATTCACCCGCGAACTTCGATTTAACGATTCTCGGCGACTATTTGATATCCTACTGACTGCGCCAGTTAACTTTTTCGTTATAGTGAAACTATCTTTAAAAAGTTAAAAACTTATTTATTTGAAACTTGATTACAAAAAGACATTGAATCTAATACAATGAATATTGATACTAGACTAAATTATCTCTAGTTGAGCGCATTAATTTATTACGGCGATTACAAAAGAATCTGCTGATTATTTCTGTTATATTTCCTTTGTCCTCGACTTATAACTAGTATATCTATCGGACAAACTGGACGCAGACTAGACTTGAGATTGCATGAACACAAAACAAAAACAAATTCAAACGTTTACAAACATATGCTTACAACAGGACATATAATTGACTTCGAAAAAACAAGACTTATATAAATGTGAGAAAGGATTTAAAATGGATTTATTAGAATCATTAGAAATTGATATCCACAAAGAATGTAAAAACAATAACCTTCTTAATGGTCAAATTGACATATTATATGCTCCATTATACTCCTTCTTAAAAAGTAACAAATAATAAGCATTTTTCCATTATTGCATTTATTTAAAAATGTTTTTTTCATGTAAGTAATTCTCTTGTAATTAATTCTTATGTACAGATATCCATACAACACACATATATTTTTATACAAAGGGTAACCGGTTCATTTTATTTTGTGACAGTTTTGATCTTTAACATTTTAATAATATTTGTTAATGTTTTAATTGGTTTAAACACATGTGATGCTTCTACATTTTCAAAATTTTAACATTTTCTTTTTCTGACGTAATTTTTTACTATATACAGGGTGTCTACTATATACTGGTTCGTTAGAACTTTTTCATTTTCCACTATTCGTAGAGATTTGAAATTTTGGTAGCATGGGTTGTTCATTCGGAACTTTCGATCTAAAATACTTTCAAGATGGCCGCCACTTCCGGTCTACCGGAAGTAGACCATAACTTCGCTATTTTAAATGGAATGCTATAGTTTTTATTACACAGTTTCATTGTACGTAAAAAAATAGGTTGACTTTGATAAAAGTTATTGGTACCTAGCGTTTTTCGTTTTCGAGTTATTTTGGTTTTAAACTTTTTTTGGTAAATTTCAACATGTTCTTTAAAACCCCATATCTCAGCCAAAGTTCATTCAAAAAAGATCTACTTTGGCACGATTACTCTTTAGATGTTGTCAAATAGATTACCATTTGTTGTATCGGAGTATCTTATTGAATTACTGTTTCTCCATATTCAATGGCGAGAAAGTCGAAAATTTTAAATGGAACGCCTCATATTTTTTTAGGCTATCAGGAAGAGAATCTAATTCTCTACAAATTACCTACACACATTCCCATACCTATTTATTGTAGTTTGCCTCATATTGCGATATTTATTAAAACATACACGAAATGCAGGTTTTTTTATTAGAAAACTATGGAATGTTGACAGTTTTTGGTCCATGTTTGTATTATTGTTGCCATTAGTTACATTTGACGACGGGTGTAAGTTATTGAACATCATGGTAAATTATTCCAACGCCGATATTTGAAATTTATTTTGTATTGATGGCGAATGCAATAAACTTTCGGACAAGACGTGTCGAACACTTAATGAGAGATGTTTAACAAACCTAACGACCATTACGAGGAAAAATTTCAAAAAATTGATAATGAATTTATTAGTTCTGGATATATCGAGACCAAAAGAAATCGCATATTTCCGGTCACCAGTGATGAAGACAACGAAATAAATAATTTAACGTATTTTATTGCATTTCCAAATTCAATTTAATAACAAATTTATATTATAAATTTATATTTTTATTCAAATCTAATTTTTGTCATTAACTTTTTGTTTTAATAGTTTCATTTATTTGATCTTCTGTTTGTTATTTTTGGTAAGTAAAGGCTAGTAAACTAAAAGATTATCAATCGTAGTTAATAGTACAAATAATAATAGAAATAAATTAAACAAAAAACTGTCAAAATGTTATGGCCTTCTAATAAAAATACAAACGGTTTCCTGCATTTTCTGCATGTTTTGATAAAATTACGAATATGAGAGAAACTACAATAAATAAGTATGGGAATGTTTATAGATAAATTGTAGAGAATTAAGTTCCCTTTCGTGTAGGCTAATAAAATATAGGGCGTTCCATTTAAAATTTTCGACTTTCTCCCCATTGAATATGGAGAAACGGTAATTCAATTTTTGACCATCCTGTATAAGATACTCTGATACAATATATGACAATCTATTTAAGAGCATCTGACGAGTAATCGTGCCAATTTAGAGCTTTTTTGAATGAACGTTGGCTGGGATATAGGGTTTTAAAGTGCATGGTGAAATTTGCCAAAAAAACCTTAAAATCAAAATAACTCGAAAACGAAAAACGCTAGGTACCAATAACTTTTATCAAAGTCAACATATTGTTTTACGTACTTAATTATTAGTATTAAAAGGTGCAATAAAAACTATAGCATTCCATTTAAAATAACAAAGTTATGGTCTACTTCCGGTAGACCGGAAGTGGCAGCCATCTTGAAAATATTTTAGATCGAAAGTTTCGATGAGTTGTGATAACAGAGTTTCTCTGATCTGGGTCCGGGGTTAAACACTCTGGGGTTGCTGACAATGAAGCGGCAGATAAGCTAGCACGGGATGGCAGCCTTGAAGCGTTTGTGGAGCCGGAACCACCAGTTGGTGTATCATTTGCGATGGCCAAATATAGAATTGGATTGTGGGCTGAAGAGAGACTTCGCGTACTGTGGACCAGTTCTCCTGGAAAACCCGGGAATATTTTAGGACTTGCCCGTAGTAGCATAAAAGTACTAATGGATTTTTTTACTGAGTACTGCCGATTAAAAGCACACCTCAACTTGTTGGGTTTAGCCGACGATGTTGAATGCCGACTATGTGCGGAGGAAACAGAGACGGTTGAGCTTGTTTTATGCCACTGCCCTGCCGTTAACCGTATCAGATTCTCGATTTTTGGGTCGCAGTTTATCTCCTGAAAAGATCTGAATAACCTTTCACCGAGCAAGGTATTAATGTTCGTTGAGAGCATTGGACTGCACGGTGAAATTTGATAACGATATCTATCGGGGTACAATAGATCCTTAGGGTCGCGGTGCAAGGTTGGTTGGTCCGCCTACCCGATATGTATTCTATGTAATGTAATGTAAGGTGAAGAGACAGTGCTGACAAAGGTCCATTGAAAGTAGTAGTGATGACCCCTGAGGCTATTTCTATAAGCTAAGCATGAGAAAGATAAAGATTAGAAATTTGTACAACTCAGTCAACGTAAATGATATTGAAACAAGGGGATTGGAAAAAATGGCAAGAGCTGTAATAGATACTTTGTTTGTAGACAATGCTAATGATAACGGGGTTTTGGGAGATATGGTAGGGCATGAGATATTTCACGAACAGGATTGGATTACTATGTGTGAAATAAACGCGACAATGAAAGTAATGAAAATGGGAAAGGCGCCGGATAACGACGGGATTTACCGTGAGTACCTGCGCAGTCTCTGGAATTATAAGCCAAACATAATTAAAACAATATTGAATATGTATATCGAAACTCAAAAATTCGCTACCAAGTGGAAGCAAGCCGAAGCGGCTCTGCTAACCAAAAACATAAATAAAATGTCAACTGATCCAAAAGCTTACAGGATAATATCGCTGCTGCCAGTGATGGGAAAGCTGCTGGGAAGGGTTTATGGAATAAAATAGAATCTAAATATAATGAAATGGGGCTAGAAAGTGAAAAGCAATACGGATTTAAAGCACGGAAAGGAAAGGTGGGCGCACTGTTAAGTGTAAGAGAAATTAAAAATAATACGAACTCAAAATATGTTTTAGGGATATGCATTGACGTAGCCGGAGCATTCGATAAGTTTGGTGGCCCTCTGTGCTTCAACGGCTGAAAAGAGCAAAGGTAACGAAAGTAATATATAATTTAATAAATGAGTATTTTAGGGACAGAAGTCTGACAATAAGTGCAGGCCAAAATAAAATAACAACCACGATAACAAGAGGATGCCCGCAGGGTTCAGTGTTGGGCCCTCGTTTGTGGTCCATTTTGTTAGATGATTTATTACATAATGAATATGAAGGAGTTAATGTAGTTGCCTATGCGGATGATATTTTTGTACTAGTTGAAGGAAACAGCCGAACTGAGTTAGAATTAAGGGGGAATCATTCGATGAATGAAATAAATAAGTGGCTAACGGAAAATAAACTTTTAAATATAAAATACTTGGACGTAATCTTGGATGAACACTACGGACACAGTGGACACTAGGGGGGTTGCGGGATGTATGATGGTGAATGAGGTGGGGGAAATTGTTAGTGTACTGCATAGTAGGATGACCCCACCTCCACGTGGTTAGTGACCGTAACCCCGTGAAAGATCCATGATCTGGATCGGGGGCTAAGAGGGTCGAGTGAAAGGAGCGACCACCCCACTACGTCGAATAAGTGTCCAGAATTCACGCGACAGATCCAATTAAGGCGCGACAAAACGGAGTACATTCACTATTAAGTGCATGCAAATTAACTGTCAGAGATCAAAGGCGGTGATGGGGAGATGCTTCAGTGCGCGACGGAGAGGGGGGTGGATATACTGCTAGGATTACCATGCATGACGTGAATAAGGCGGTGAAAGAGATGAGATCCGGGAAGTCCCCGGGTAAAGACGGAGTATTCCCGGTATACGTTAAGAAGTTATGGGAGATGAGACCTGGTGTACTTAAGACCTTGTACAACCTCTGTCTGGAAAAGCAAAGGTTCCCTGGGCAATGGAAGTCGGCACAAGCAGTCATGCTGGTAAAAAGAAAAGGGGCGGTGGGGAATGTCAAGGCTTACAGGCTCATATCTCTTCTGCCTATTTTGGGCAAGGTCTTGGAGAGACTGATGTGGGAAAAAGTAGACGCATGCTACAGGGAAAACGTGGGGCACAGCCCGAAGCAGTATGGGTTCCGTGAGAGAAATTGTCGTTTCCAGTGGTCATAATTACGTCCTGTGAGTGTTTGTGGACATTGCCGCGGCGCTCGACACTGTTTGGTGGCCCAGTGTTTTGTGCACGCTGCGTTTGGCCAAAGTTCCGCAAAATATATACGAGGTCGTGCGCGATTACTTCCGAGATCGGGAAGTCTCGATGTTCGGGGTGTCCTCAGGGCTCGGTTCTTGGACCGAGATTCTGGGGCATACTCTTGGACGGGTTATTGGAGATGCAGTTCTCGGACGTGGAAGTCGTGGCATACGCGGACGACCTGCTAATATTTGTGAAGGGCAATAGCAGGGCAGAGATAGAAGAGGACCGTGGCTCTGGGTCGTATCCACGCCTGGATCATAATAGACTGCAGATAGCCGGAGCCAAGTCTCAAATGATGTTGCTAAAGGGGATTCTGAAACGAAAGTGTGCCGAATAGCGTCCACGAAGTTCCCTAGAATATCCACCGTCATTATTAGCGATTAGTACAGTTTATCTGGTATTGAAAACATTAAAGAAAGAAGAAGCTTTTAACTTAAAAGATATCATCATAAAATTACAGAAATGTCAAGTTTATTATGAATACGACGAGACACCTTTAATTCAACAACGTATTTGGCAATTTTTAGAATGCGTTAGAAAAATATTTTATTGCAATCATGTTTTAATAAATATGGTACTTTTAAATAACACAATTTGTGTTATGTAATAAGTCATGTAGTTTTAGATGATAAGTAATTTAGATTAGAATTTTATATTTTATTATTATTAAGTAATCTGTATAATTTCATTTTTTCCATTCTACTAATTTACTTAAATTTGTTTGTTAAACTTTTTTAAGCACTTTATCCACTGAGGTGTATGATGCGATAACTCGTGATATTTTAAAACTATTTTAAAATAACGACAACTAGTCCACATCGCACGCAGGAAGACCGTAGGGATAACCAAGAAAATGCTAAAAAAGGGTAATGCACGTGGTATTGAAATGGTACTATCTGTTATTAGGATCACCCAGATGTCAGATTTTTCTTTCATTCGTTACACATGTTCCTAACCGTAAAGTTTTTTAAGTCACATGATACGTTGCGTGGTTTGTCCTATTGTTTTGTGCTGGCTTTTCGAAGATTGTAAGTTTGGTTTTTGTAATTTTAATTGATTTTAGCGTTGTTTACCTTTGTAGAGCCTTCATGGCCCTGATGAAGCATTAATTATATGCGAAATATTGGCTATATAATATAATCTTGTTTTATTTAATTGATCCTATTGCAGGAAGTAAAAGACTTCGTACGTTGTCCATTTAAAGCATATATTCCAAGCAAGCCAGGAAAATATGGAATAAAAGTTTGAAATAAACCTGAAAAAAACCAAGGACAAGAAGTAGTAAAAGCGTATTCAGAATTTTGGAATGATATATATGGCGAAATATTACTACAGACAATTTTTTTCCAATGTATCATTAGCAGACGAACTTCGCAAAGCATTTAATTGCTTGGGACTGTTCGTAAAAATAAAGAGTTTGCCAAAAATGTTACTTCAAATAGAACCTGTTTCTCATTTAGAAAGGAGATAACTCTAGTTTCGTATGTAACCAAAGCAAACTCTAAAATAAGTAACTGCGAAATAAATTACAAACCAAATATTGTTTTAGAATATAACCAAACACCGAGTGGAGTTGACGTCTTGGATAAACTCATTCGAGAATACAGCGTGTCCCGTACCTTCCGGATCAGAGCATTGTACGGTTGCATTATCCTTCAACCGTATAATGCTCTGATCGGGAAGACAGGGAAAGAGAGATAAACTTTTTCCGTGAATATTAAATTCCGCTATTGGACGACTTTAAACAGTTCCCATAAGGTTATTATAAACATTTCAAAAAAATTTTATTAGAAAAATCGCTTCAGAATAATGTATCCTTCAACCGTATAATGTTCTGATCGGGAAGACACGGGACAACCTGTATAGTTGCCGCATTAGAGGATGGGGTAGTAAGGATGGTGTTTTGGAACGTGGCGCGTGTTTATAACAAAGGAGAGTATTTTGGGAATGCCTACTGAATTTTTATGTGAATAGACTGCTGGAGGCATTGGTAGATCAAGCGGGATGGGAAAGATTTAAACAGGGATTGCCAGAGGATTATGAATGGTACAGTGACTCCCATAAGTGATTGGACACTTATGTATTATACATGAAATAAATATTTATCTTCACAATTGATTTATTACCGCTTCTTTGAATCGGTCGACCGGTCGACCGCTTCGACATTTCCTTGAATAATTTAGTAAAATTTTTTGTAAAGTTACATACATTTTGAAAATAAAGTCGAATAGACTGTGGAAGTATACACACATAAATCATCAGACGCTCGATTTGCTACTCTAATTTAATCAGCTACATATACACAGATGGCACCACTAATTATAAATTTGATTGTTGTTAATGTCAAATACAAAGTTTGTGTGAAGACAATAATATTATTTGTATCTTTGCAACAATGGCACCGAAAAGAACAGAAACGACCATTCAGATAAGAAAGTTGGTTATTGCCCATCATGAAGAAGGAAAGTCGAAGATTAGTCGATCAACAGTACATGACATTATAAAGCGCTTCAAAGATGAAAGCGGAAAAACGAATTATTGTGCGAGAAATTAAAAGGAATAATCGCTTGAGTTCCCCTAAGCTTGCGGCTAATTTAGAAAGTAATGGATGAAAATGCGTACACCCTGAAACCATACGCCGCGTTATTAGAAGTGAAGGATATAATGGTAGAAAAAAATTCTTTATAAACGACAGAAATCGTAAACTTCGCTTAAAGTTTGCAAAAAACATGATTGAGAAGTCTATTGATTATTGGAACAAGGTAATTTTTGTAGATGAAAGTAAGTTCAATATATTTGGAAGTGATGGATGGATAATGGTTTGGCGGAAATGTAATGAAGAGATGAAAAAAGAAAATCTAGCGCCAACCGTAAAACATGGTGGTGGTGGAGTTATGGTTTGGGGATGTATGTCGGCAGCTGGGGTGGGTGATTTGGTTACAATAGAAGGCATAATGGGCCAATATGGCTATTTGAATATTTTAAAGAACTATTTAAAATCGTCCGCAAAGAAAATGGGCCTTCTAAACAACTTCCAATTTTATCGGGATAACGATCCCAAACAAAAGGCCCATAATGTAAGGCTTTACAACTGCCCAAAAGTAATCGAAACACCTCCACAATCACCTGATCTAAACCTAATCGAACATCTTTGGGAAGAATTAAATCGCTGAATAAGGACGCGAACCATATCCTCCAAATCAGAGCTCATTAAAACGTTGAAAGAAGAATGGGCAAATATATCTTCCACAATTACCCAAAATTTGGTCAACTCGATTCCAACAAGGTTGACAGCTGTTTTATCGGCCAAGGGAAATCCCACAAAATATTAAAATTCGATTAAATAAATTATTATTATAAATAAAACCTTTTCCCATATTTTCTATAATAAACATCTTTCGTTTTTGTTGATTTATTTAATATTTGTTTATTTTTGTACTATAGCTTAGTGTCCGATCATTTATGTGAGTCACTGTATTTAGTTATTCAATTGTTGTATGGGGTGCAAATCCCGCTAATGAACAGATGTTTAACAACGTAGGGCGGTGCGAATCCTGGCGAAAATCGCTTATAAGGACGACTGTCGGCCTACTTTCGTCCAGCTATCTATCTTAACTGTACCATGTTTATATATGTTATTATATTATATGTACGCGGTATGATGTACATTGTAGAGAATCGTAATTGGCTCAGAGAGCACTGTGATGTTTATTAACACAATACATTTTGCGAGGAAACGTAATAAAAATAAATATGTTCATAATCTTGAAGACAATAATTATTATAATTAAGCGACAAAATTATGTTTTAGATTCTATAGAAATAAATGTGATTAATGAGAAAAAGTGGTTTGAAATACTTTAATAATAAAACACATTAATAAAAAGTCAATTTTATTTGAATGAAGTCATGTTGTAGCTAGAGAAGGAAAAGAGCCAGATCCAAATAAAATAGAGTCAATATTAAAAAAATTAAAAGATAAAGTGATAAAGTGGACAGTTCACTTTTATCAATCGATCAAGATGGTGCGACTCAAAACGCAATTTTAAATGTAACCCTATTCATAATTTTTTAACTTTCATCTAAATTCATAATTAAATTTCAACACTTCGGCATCACATTTGGTAAATCTTCGTTATTTTTAATAACACTATTTGGCCTAAACTTCAATTGTGGACTCATTGAGGTTATGTAAAACGTGGACGACACACGGAAAAGAAAATAAACAGAAAACAATTTCAATAAATGCTTACACTTTTACCACTAAATAAAATAGAAGAAAAACTGATTAGACTGTTACTATTTTGGAATAAACAATAGAAACCTTTCTACATTATACAATAGAATATTTAATAACGTGTTAATACACATATACTCAAGAACATGGCAAAAACGACCCGAATTCCCCCAAGCCTGTCGTAAAACCGATTTACGTCGTGCCTGTTGAAGCCTCTAGGAGGGACGAAACACGTGTAGCACTAATATTAAAAATAAATAAATCATTGTTTTAGGCCAATTCGCGCCTTTTTAGTCTGAATATAACTATAAACGATGTACTTGGAACAAACCCTAGCTAAACCAATTGAAAGGTGTTGTCTAGATTCTTAGGGATGATTACGTATGTAGGAGAAAAGACGTTGTATCGGAATGGAATGAAAATCTCTCAAAACAATTTACTAAGTTGAAAGAATTGTTAACCACTGAACCTGCACTGAAGTATTTTGATGTGATAAAACCTATAACACTATCAGTAGATAGTTCAAAATTTGCATTGGGTGCGGTAATTATGCAAAATAAAAAACCGATTGCTTATTCTTCCACATCTCTGACAGAAGCACAGAGACGTTATGCTCAGATTGACAAAGAAGTTACGTTTTAAATTAGAAAATGATAACGCACATGTTCAAACCACAAATATTCCGAAAAGTAAGAGAATCCGCTTTTTAATTGTTTCACGTCGAATTTTTAATTTTTGAATGTTTCTTTAGAATAATTTTGACGCACGTCTCTGAAGATGATAACTTGTTATCGAAACATGTAAGACAAAGTAATAAATAAATTTAAAACCAGTAACAGGTACAGTTTGAATATTTACTTTTTATTTGTCGAAAACTGGTCGATCATGGATTAAATAAACCCTTACTTACCCCCGCTTTATTAGCAATTTTGTTTGGCTGTCAGAGATTTCATCAATACTTATACGGAAAAAAAATAACAGTAGAAAGTGACCATAAACCATTAGAGATTGTTTTTAAGAAACTTTTAGGGCAATGTCCACTTAGATTACAAAGAATATAGATAAATCGTTGTTATAAAAACCCATATCTAGAAAAACGCTAGGCGGAGTTTTTGATCGCAGCAAAAACACGATTTTTCTCTATCTATCTACTTACACCAGAATTAATAAATTTCCTGTTGACACTGTTCAAAGGAATCTTAATAAATTAATTAAACACCTTCACAATGAAAAGATTATTGATGATAATGAATTGAGGTTTCTTATAACCCAAAATTCAACTTTGTGTAAAGCTTATTTCTTACCGAAAATACATAAACCTAATGTACCTCTTAGACCCATCATTTCGGCCTGTGGTTCGGCCACGTACAACTTATCCAAATACTTATCCAGCATTCTTGCTCTCTCCTTGAGCAATGTAACTCAATACAATGTTAAGAATACCTTTGAATTTGTTAACTACATAAAAGGCTTTCAACTTCCATCAGACTATGTCATTATTTCTCTTGATGTGGTGAGCTTGTTCACCAATATACCCTTAGATTTAATTCTCAACATTGTTAAAGATAAATGGGATGTGATTAAGGATAACTGTAAGTTTTCCTCTGAAATCTTTTGTAAACTTTTAAAGTTTGTTTTTGAGAACACCTACTTTTCATTTAATGATCAAGTTTATTTCAGAAGTTTGATACACCCATGGGTTCACCTATAAGTCCCATTTTAGCTCTTATAGTTATGGACTTTGTTCTTGATGGTGTTATTCCTCAGTTAGAGTTTGAATTACCGTTCATTAAAAAATTTGTTGATGATATTATCACTAGTGTTCCCAGGGATGGTGCTTATCACATTTTGACAGTCTTTAATTCGTTTAATAGTAACATTCAATTCACTGTTGAGACGAAAAAGGATAAGTTTGTTCCGTTCCTTGATTGTAAGGTTATTCGCGAGAACACCTCTATAGTCATTGACTGGTACACCAAGCCTACATATTCGGGTCGTTACATTAACTTTTATTCAAGTCATTCGTTTAATCATAAGATCAATACTCTGGTGGGAATGAAATACAGAATTCTGAAAATTTGCAATACTAAATTTCAAACTGAAGCTCTTGCTAAACTTAAGAAAGTTTTTATCAATAATGGTTTTCCTTTGAGGATTATCAATAAGGTTCTGTTTTCCAGTTCCACCCTGAGTGATATTGGTGTGGCTCCTAGTATTTTTGATGCTGTTTCGGTACAACCTACAAAGTATAGTAAAATTATGAAAGTTGATGGTCTTTCTAAAAAATTAATTAATATCTTAAAAGTATACTTACCTGAAGATAGAAGACTTGTTGAATATTACCCGTTAAAAATTAAGAACTTTTTTTCTAAAGTGAAGAATTCCGACCCTTTGCTTTACAAATCGAACGTCATCTATCAGATTGATTGTAAGGAGTGTACCGGTTGTTATATTGGTGTTACTGGTCAATGGTTGAAGAGACGTATTAGCTCGCATAAAAGCGATTTTAACACTAAAAAAACTTAATGTGCCTTAGCTAATCATATGGTTACTTGTAATCATAATTTTGATTATGATTACTTTGAAAACCCTGTCATTCTTGACAGTGATGCGAATTACTTATTATTTTTGGAAATGTATCAAATCAATTTGAGTGAAAATACGGTTAATTTTAAGACGGATACCAGTAATTTAAGTAACATTTCCTCTTTTTTATTTCACTGGGATAGAACCAGAAAGGAGATTAATGTAAATCCTACAGATAGCGATTCACTAACATTTTAATTTATAATTTGACTTTCAATTTTAATTTGTTTGTTTTAAGTTAATATTAAAAATTTTTTTTTTGTTTCTGTTTGTTAAGTTCAAATTTAAAAATTGGCGGTTTTTGTTTATTTTTGTTCATGCGCGTTAGACGTTTGGGATTGGTGGATGATGCGCAGATGCAAAATTGTTTAACCGGTTCAAAAAAATGTTTTCTCGACGCATTTATCGTTTCATACACGTTTTAAGTTCTTAACTTTCATCCATTTTGTAATAGTCAAATGATTGTGGCTTTTTTGGTCTTAATGAGTAGTCAAGAATTGTTTTGATGGACTTCAACTACCGATTTAATTTAACTATGATGTAAGTAAATTTAAAAGTTGTTTTTTCATGTTAGTAACTTCGCTGGTTTTTTCTAGTAATTGCCTGTAGAAGAAACAATAAAGTTTCGAAATATTGCAAGTAATAAGTTAGTTACTTTTTGTGTCTGATCCACTAATCCTACCGTATATGTCTATAGATAAATCTACAGCAATATGACCTCGAAGTAAGGTGTACAAAACAACAACAAAATCCATTCCCTAAATCCAAGATGCCACAATATATTTTTCCTATTTCAAATAAAAAATATATCTTGGTGTATTATATAAAATATTCATTCATCCTTTCAATAAATTCATTGATACAACACGTACGACGTTTTGACGAGACGTCAAAACTGAATTACTAATTTAATTTTAATTAAGTTTTAATGATTGTGTTGGGAAAGTAAAAAGCTATTAACTTCCCCACATAAGGTATAAACCAAGAGTGAGTTATACCTGGCAGACGCTTTATCGAGTAGCACATTTGATGATAAGAAGTTTGAATTATTGGAAAGTGAGATCAACATGGAAATTGACAGGATTGACTATTTAAGCATTAGTCCTAGAATCCCGTAAAGATAAAGAATTAAAAGAGTTGAAACCTATAATTAAACAAGGTTGGCCCAACGAAAAATTCAAAATTAATGACAATTTAAAAAAATTTTGGAAAATTGGACACGGAATCACTGAACATAAAGGACTGTTATTAAAAGGTAATCAAATTATAATACCAAATTCGTTAAAAACAGAAATTGCAGAAAAGTTAAAAGCATTATGGCCATGTGGGCATTACTAAAACAATATTAAAAGCTCAAGAACTACTATACTGGCCTGTTATGAATCAACAATTAACCGATTTGATTAGAAAATGTTCAACGTGTGGTAAATTTTCAAATAGCAATATAAAAGAAAAACACGTTAATAAAGAAATACCAAATAGGCAGATTGTGGCAACGGATTAGCTTCATTTTAAAGGAATACAGTTTCTATTATTTATTGATGCATATTCAAAGTATCCTGAACTAATGAGTATGGATAGTAATACTACTCATAATAACATTATTCAAAATTTTAAAAGTATTTTTGTGAGTTATGGCAAGCCAGATATTTTATATACTGACAATGGTCTACAATTTGTAAACAAGCATTTTAAGAAATTTATATACGATTGGCAAATAAAGCATAAAACAAGTTCACCGAGCTATCCACAATCAAATGGCCTTATTGAAAGGCATGTTCAAACCATAAAATAGATCTTAAAAAAATCTGATGAAGACAATACTGATATGTATTTAGCATTGATGCAGTGCTAGTGGCATATAGGGCAACACCCTTAGATAACAAAATGCCTTCACCAGCGGAAATTTTATTTTCTAGGAAAATTAAAACGCAAGTGCAAAATAATTTCAAACAACATCTAAAACATAAAGAAAATATATAACAATCACATTATAATAGAGGAGCAAAGGATCTCAAGAGATTAGAGAAAGGAGGAGAAGTAGTGCGAGTAGAAGATGGAACATGGACGGCAGGAAAAGTAGTAAAAGTAGACAAGAACTTATCATATTCTGACGGACGACAACAGAACTCTGATAAGAAATAGAAAATTCCTTAAGTATTACGAAAGTCAAAATGTGATATCCAGACCTGAATAGTATTATGATATTTGGGAACATTACATCTCCGAAGAGCATTGTAAAACAACAAAGGACAACAATCAAACACTCAAATGACAATAATGACATAACTCAAACTAAATCTTATAAAAGAGATAAAATTGAGCAATCAACTAATTATATACGCCCGAAGCGGTCAATAAAACCACCAAAGTATTTAACAGATTATGTACAGTAGTTTTTAAATGTAGCTTTAGTTTAATTTGTTTATTTTTAAGGAACGAAGAAAGGGGGATGTTGTATGAATAGCGTAGTGTGGCGCCATCTAGTAAATAACATGTTAGTTAAGTGCGTTAGTTAAGCCGGTTAAGCGTGTAAGGACTTGGGGGGAAGCAGTTGATCGAAGACCACAGTCGCTGATGTAATCCACTTGTGTTGGTTCTTAAATAAAGATTTTTATAGTAATAATTTGTGTATTAATAATATAATACAACATAAATCGCTAAAATTCTCAAAAAAATAATGATCGACTTAAAAGCTTTACATCAAAAAGAGGTAGTTTGAAGGCGCGTTTCACATCATTTCAAAGGCACTTCAACAAGTTCCAAGAAAATGTTAGCGAGATTCAATTAGAAAATCTCGATACCAGAATGAACAATATTATTCCGATCTTAGACAATTTTTACGATATTCAAAACAAGATTAAGTGCCTTGCTGATGAAACTCAAGGAGAAATTGAAGAACGCGAAACGTTTGAAGACATTTATTTTGATTTGATAAGTAGAGCTAAACAAATATAGAAACAAAGTGAGGTAAAACATGATAAACAATCACAGTCTCGAATTGAACTTGATACAAACATAAATATTCCCCCAAGTTCTTCCAAATTGATCAGTTACGTTACCAACAATCAATTTGCCAACATTTGACGGTACATTTAGTCACTGGCGCGAATATTACGATGCTTTCACATCTTTGATTCATTTAACCCTAGAATACTGGACATTCGTAAATTTTACGACGCTCATCAAACTTCGTTAAGATGCGGATACTTCCGGTTCACACACCGTCGCGCGCTTCTAGGTACCTTTTCATTTAGTTGTGAACTGGTCAGTGCTGGCTGCAGTTGCTGTATAGTTTGTAGCTAAATAGGGTATTTTGTAATCGCGTCGTAAATTTTACGAAACTCCAGTATCTACGTATAGTTTCTTAATAACGTTCTGCATTCAAATACAGGGTTAGTGCGTACAGTTTGAGAGGTAAATTACTTTATTTGACACGTTAAAATGTTTCAGTAAGGTTTGTGCTTTGTTTTTAGAAAAATGTTTAAACAGCCCTTAACCCAAACAGAAATAGAAGAAGAAATACGGCGTATAATGTGCGGAGAAGACAGTGGGAGCGATTGGGAGGAGGACAACCTTGAACCGGAACCAGAAGATTCAGATGATGAAAGCGATGACGATAATATTGTTATTGCACCAGAAACTCCAGTCTGCATCCCTCAGCGTAATTTATTTCAAGATCCTCCAACTGCAGCTCGAGAACAAACACCTACAGAAGGCGAAGAATCCGAAACCAACATTCTCGAAGTTTGCTCTTCCTTACATCAGTACCTTATAAAACCAAATAAAACTTCTTTGACAGGAAAGAATGGCCATAAATGGTCAGCGACAGTACCTGCGAAGTGTAAAAGAACTGCAGCAAGAAACATTATTCATTTTATACCTGGTCCTAAAGGAAATACCAACAATTATTCCATGTTTGATGAATATTTCCTGCATTTCTTCTCAAATGACATATTGGACATTATACTTCAGCATACAAATGCAGAAATTGCTAGACGAGCGCAAAAGTATCAGAGTCATGCCAATATATCTGAAATTACAAAAAACGAATTAAAAGCCCTCTTTGCAATTTTGATAATGTCTGCAGCGAACAAAGATAATCATTTGTCGATGAAACACATGTTTAATACCAACATATCCGGAAAATTTTACAGAGCTTGTATGAGTGGTGAACGTTTTTCTTTCCTACTAAATTGTCTTAGATTCGATAATAAAGAAACGAGGCAAGAGAGGGTGCTGAAAGATCCGTTGGCGCACATTCGTGAAATATGGGATATTTTTATAACAACATGCAGGAGTTCATATACACCGTCGTCATACCTGACTATCGATGAACAATTGGTTGGATTTCGTGGACGTTGTCCATTTAAAATTTATATTCCAAATAAGCCGTCCAAGTACGGTATAAAGATTGTCATGCTATGCGATTCTTCGTCCAAGTACATGATCGATGCTGATCCTTATCTGGGAAAATTAACAAAGAGAAATGGTTTGCCACTGGCTTCATACTACGTCAAGGAACTGACTAAATCAGTCCATGGTAGTAATAGAAACGTTACCATGGATAACTGGTTTACGTCAGTCCCTTTAGCTGATGAGTTACTAAAAGATCCCTATAAACTTACCATTTTAGGAACTCTTCGCAAAAACAAAAAGGAAATCCCTACGGAATTGTTAAATGTAAAAGGTAGAAACCCAAACACATCTATGTTTTGCTACGTTCGACAGAAAACCTTATTATCATATATGCCAAAAAGACAGAAAATAGTTTTGCTTCTTTCCACTCTTCACGAAGGGGCTGAGATAACAGCAACAGGCAAGCCAGCAATAATACAAAATTATAATCAAACTAAAGGAGGAGTGGACACATTTGATCAAATGTGTTCAAATATGAACTCCTGCCGATGGTTATCTTTTATCTGTTAGGATATGATAAATATTGGAAGCATAAATTCATACGTCATTTATTCTACAAACACACTAAATATGAACAAAAAACCCTTATCCAGGTACCAATATATGTTAGAATTAAGTCATCGTCTTGCAGAACCGTGGATGAGGGACAAGTTGAATACTAATACTTTGCGTAGGGATATTCGCCAAGATATTAGTGCCATTCTCAACATTTCTATTGAAAATGACACACAAGCATGTCAAGATAAGAAACGCAAAATTTGTTTTTATTGTCCTAGTAAAAAGAGGCGTATGACTACGACGTATTGTAACCAATGCAAGCATGCGATATGTGGGGAACACCGAGGAGAAATATGCACTATGTGCGCAAAGTAATAATATATATATACTATATTGCTTCCTATTTTTTATGTTCTTAAAAGTACATTATATGTAATACTATTTTTGTCAACTTTCTAAAATATATGTTTTTTTTTCAAATGTGGAGTTTTGTAAAAAGTCGTAAAAATTACGATAGTCCAGTATTAATGTATGCTTACTACAGTTCAGTATTCTAGGGTTAAATAACGACATACCAGAAGGTAGGAAACTGAATTATTCAAAATCTTCACAGAAAGAAGCCGGAGAACATAGAACCTGCCTACTTGTTACGACTGTTGGAGATTACAGACGAGAATTATGTTATTGCTTGGGATAAAGTAAAAAAGAGATATGATAATAAACGCAAAATAGTTTATACCCATGTTCGAACTTTATTAGATTTATCACCTGTATCACGCGATACCTTGCATGGTCTATAACAATTTTGTTAATTCGATCGGAACGCATGTTGAATGCTTCAAAACCTGGAATCAGCCTGTTGATTCATGGAACGCACTATTAGTATAGTCTCCACTTAGTATAGATTTTTTTGGTTTCTTTTATGACTTAATTGCAGTCATATAACGAACAAAGACGGGGTTGTAAACAGGTAGTTGACGAACGCCAAACTCTGGCGTGAGTTGTTCAGATCCGCATTAACGGAAATTACAAAAACATAATATTTAAAAACTTGAATATCATTACTTTGCGTGAAAATACAACAATTTATTTAAAATTTGTATTTTTCGAATGTAGTACTCTAAGTACTGTTTAAGCGTTTTTTCTTTTTTTTTAAGGCGTAAATAATTCTTTAATTCAATATTGGTATTAAAAGCATTGGATTTCGTTATATGACACTTGATGAAAGTGCTCATATTATCGAAACTCCGCGACTAAGAACATGGAGATCGAACTTTATACAAAAAATCAGAGAATATCGTGAAGAGAAGCGGGACATAATTTATCTGGATGAAATTTGGTGTAAAACTCACAATGTATTAAAAAAAGGTTTATCTGATGGAAGTCAGAAATGCGCACTGGCAACTCCATGTTCAAGAGGGAAGCGTGTGATTATTTTTCATGCAGGCGGAGAAAATGGTTTCACAAAAAAATGCCCAGTTAGTGTCTGCAAAAAACATCAGACATTGCTCTGCTGATTACCATCAAGATATGGATTGTTTGAAAGCTGGTTTCAAAACCAGTTATTGAAGAATTTAAAACCAAATTCGATAGTAGTGCTCGATAATGTCAGTTACCACTCCCGCATTAAAAATCCCAAACCATCAAAAAGGCACAAGAAGCAGTATATTTTAAATTATATGAAAGAAAATAACATTGCTATACCAGAAGGAAAAATAACTAAAGATAAATTATTAGAAAAAGCTAATGAAAATAATAATAATAATTGATGACATGGCAAAAAATGCATTGCGTCTTAAATCCTATAGAATTAATCTGGGGCAAATTAAAGAGGAACATAAGAAAACACAATACAACTCCGAAGATAAGTGCCAAAGTTGTATATAATATTTCATTCGAATTGTGGTCGCAGTGCGTAAAACACGTGAAAGATGTCGAAGATTCGTATGTGTTGCCACATGTACAGCATTTTATTATTTGTGTTGATGATTCTTCTGATGACCACAACTTAGAATGCGCGGAAAGTGACAACTGTTATGACACTGATGAAGAATCTTGAATTAACGACAATCGACTGTTAGAAATGTCATATTTAAATAAAATAAAAAAAGAAATACGTCCCTGGACCTTCAAGGGCCTATCATAAATCACGACCAGGTACTTTTTCGGGGTGATAATTACTGCCGCTACTGTTACTGAGGGTCATAAAAACCATCAGAAAAATCGGAGATTATTTTGTTATCAAAACTTGATATATACAGGTGTATCTGAATGACGTTCCCAAACTTCAGGGGGTGATTCTTTAGCAAATTTTAAGGGTACTTTTTTATATGAACTATGAGTGACTTCGACTCCCCTGAGGAGCAAAAATTCAAAAATGGCGGAAAATTTTGATTTAACTTTTTTTTCTCGAGAACTAGAGAACTAAAAACGCCAGGAAAATGAAATTTGGGGAATAAATTTAGCTCATAATAGCGTTTCTAGCTTATTTGTTTGCCTAGATTTTTTTATGAAGGTGATAAACACAAATTCTTAGGTCAACTTTGATCGCTCATAGCTTGAAAACAAAAGAGTTGCGACCCTATGTTTATATAAAAAAACTTGTGTTATTTTGGAAAATACTACATCCTAGTAAAGTTTCCCGATTAAAAACTGAACCACCCTGTAAACAAATAAAGAATGGAAAGCACGAATAAATAAGAGAACTTCAAACCACGATCACATTCCAACTGCTTTTGAGTTGATAGAATTCTTAAATGGGAACGTAAATACTTTAGACGTAATATCATTAAAACAATCAGATAGTTCTAAGATACCACCAAATATATTCAATTAAAACTAAACAACAGAATCATTTACAACCATTCACAACATTTATATTATTTATCAAGGTGATAATCAACAACTGTGAAACTTTCTCCAAATTAAGTAGTCACGAAAGAAATGTTAAAGCTAGAGATTTAAGATTATGCATCAATTGTTTGAAAAGGGGTCATTACGTTCAGAATTGCCAATCTAGAAACAAATGTAAATTATCTTCCAAAGAACATTACAGTTTGCTTCATTTAGCTCCTCAATCTAATACTCCAAAGGCAACATGCAACCGAACGATCGCAAATTATTCATCAAGAATCATAAATCGCCAGTCTCGACGGCCACTTTTATATAGTATATCTACATTCCCGATGTCAAAACGACTTCAACACTGTAAATTTCACTCATATGCTGCCGACACCCAGATTTACTACTCGTTCCCACTTGTAGATTTTCAGTGTGCAATGAATTTTATAAATAATGCACATTAATAATAATAAAACGACAGCTATTGTGTTTGGATCGGACGACGCCCGCGCGCGTCTAGGTCAGATGGACTTGGTTATAGACGAGCAACAAATTGAGTTTCGGGCATTGGTAAGGAATCTGGGTGTTGTAATGGACAGCCGATTAAATTTTACAGAGCACATTAATTTCACCATGTAAAAAGCCTTCACTGCTTTAAAAGTACTTTTTAACGATAGATTTTCTTTGAATCAGAATACGAAAAAGTATCTTTGCGATATATTAGTGTTGTCTAGATTTAATTATTGTGATACTGTGTATGGTACTTTTCTATCGGTGGCGAATGCGGGTAGAGTACAGAGGTTACAAAAATCATGTCTGAGATTGATATACAGTATAAGATCCCGACAACCTATTTCCTTCAAATTAAAAGAAGCAAATTGGTTGAATATGGAAAATCGGCGATTATTACATAGCTTAAGTTTATATCACAAAATCATCACCACCAAATCGCCACCCAGACTGATATACAGAATCTTAATCTTAGACATCGGAATGTACTCGAAATACCTAGCCATAGAACCGAACTCTTTAAGAGTTGTTTCTCATATGAAATAGTCTTTAATTATAGTTCCCTCTCATTGGAAATTAAGAACTCTACGACGAAAATGTAAAATCAAATATAAAACATACCTCTGTGCTCGGTCCGGATTCTGCATGTGATCTTCTTTCCTTCATTTAGCTGTTTTCCCTGCCAGACAACCATCAGGTTTCTACTTCATTGATGCTGCCCCAATTTTAAATTATTTTAATTTTTTTTTCTCTTTTTATCAATTCACTACACAAAAATTTTTCAAAGTTCAAACTCTTGCTTTTCGTGAATGTGGCTGATTTATTGGAAAAGTGGTATTATACTTTATTAACTATAGGATTTTAACTTTCTTTTGTTTTATATATGTAGGGTTCACGTTTTATTTAATTTATTTCTAGGGGTGTTTTTAAAAAACGTTCACTTCATAATAAAATAATGTTTATTTAAATCATTTCTAGGGGTACACTTTAAAACTTATAATTTGTAATAAAAGAATGTTAACACGATCGTAATGCTTTAAAAATACGATTGTTGCTCTTCGGGATCTCAGAGGCAACTGTGTCGACGGATCGATCTTCTTATTCGTTAGCGCTTTCATGGGGGAATCCCACATATATATATTTTTTATTGTTCTCTCAAATCCAACAATTATGTCCGAAGAAATTTTCAAAACGTTAGGAATTCAATGGAATACAAACACTGACAAGCTGACATATACCCGTGCAGATTTGAAACATACCATGCTAATCACGAAAAGAACAATTTTATGACAAATAGCAAAGTTATTCGATCCATTAGGTCTTATATAAGAGCTATAGCATGCAACTACTGAAAAATATTTTTAGACATATTCACAAAATGCAATTACCGAAATTCAGTCCACAAGCGACCCAGTCACATGGTTCCACGTAAAGTCACAACATAATCCTGCAAATTTGTTATCAAGAGGAACGTATAAAACAATTTAATAAACAACGACCTCTGGTGGCATGGTCCTACGTGGCTAAAGGAAGGATGTAACATCTATTCTCAGTACTCTGTACACGGTACACGTGTTTTCTTTCGCTACGTTAACTAATTGCCTTTTGCCGAGTTTTTTGGCCGATTTTCTTCGCTCTTTGCTCACCTAGTATCCGTATAGACTTTCAGAGTGTTCTGAAGTGGTCGATTTGTTAATTTTACCAGTAATTTACCTATAAATTATAACATTTTTAATTCCGTTATTGTCGTTTCGCAAAAAGTGGTCATGACAATGTGCAGACGATGTAATCGTGTGGTGGGGAGTTTGGGTTCCACACCAAATGCATTGATCCGGAGGAGATGTTGGAGTCTCCAGATGCGTAGACATGTCATGATTGCAGATCAAGAGAGCGAGGTGCTATTTCTTGCAAATTATGTGGGTCTACTTCGGCGACTCCGTCCTGTCCGGCTATTACCTTGGAATCCGTCTACGAGATGGTTAAAGAGATGCGATCCGAGTTGTGTTGTAAAAACAGCTAACTTCTTCAATCGGTCGACTTCTGTAGCGGCCGTATATCAGATTTTAAACAAGTTACGAAAGAGCTAAATGATAAAATAAAAATTATTGATAAATTAACAGCCGAAAACTTACAATTGCGTGACCGGGTGTCTGATCTTACAGCTCGAGTTGATGATATGGAACAATATTCCCGCCGGAACAATTTAGAGATACAGGGTGTTCTTGAAAAGAATACCGAAAATTTGTTGGATGCCGTTGCTGCTCATGTGGGGTGTGATATTTTGCGTGGGGATGTAGACGGCATTTATCGTGTTCCTCATATCAACCGTGACAATTCAAATCCAAGGTCCATCGTAGCGCGTTTTTGTGGTCGTCTTAAAAGGTATTCATTCCTCGCAGCCTGCATCCAGAAGAGAAAATCCTTGCCTTCGGGCTCACCACCGTGCATGAAGATTGCGTCGGTAAAAGATGAACGAACGCTTACTTCTAAGAACAAGTCGCTTTTTTCGCGTGGTAAAGAAAAAAATTACAAATATATATGGACCCGCGATTGTAAAATTTTTGTACGATAGACCGACAGTTCCTCTTTGATTCAGATAGAGAACGAGAGGAATATTTCGCGTATGTAAACTATTAGGTCAATTTGTTGTAATTTATTAAACGCCATGCATTCATTTTCTTTTTATTATCAGAATGTGCGCAGTATTCGTGGCAGACTACCGATTGTATTCAATAACTCATTAAATGTCGACTTTGATGTGATATGCTCAGCGGAAACTTGGCTCCACCCCGGAATTTTTTCAGCTAAAATTCTGCCTGACTCGTATGTTGTTATAAATAAGTACTACATAATACTACATACTATATTAATAATACTAAACAAATGTCCATCACGTTGTTACTTTTTAATTAACAACAAAGACGTAATGGATTAGTACGTGACAAAAATGAAAGAGGCATTTTCATATAGCAAGAAAGCTATCGCAGAACAGGAAGTTAAACATAACTGTTATAATTTTCTCAATGGAAACAATTCCGTAAATGGGTGGTCAAAAGCCATACCAAGAAGAGTCTTGTACTTATTGTCTTTGAAATTCAGAAGGACGAGAATTTTATGAAAGTCATTCGTTGAAAGATTCCACAGGTAAAGTTTCATGTCCGGTTTTGATAGCGTTGAAGTGTCCGTATTGTTATGCAGACAGTGATTGTGCTCATACTAGAAAGTATTGCCCAATGTATAAATGAAACACTACCAGAACTTAGAAGGTTGGCTAATAGCACGTTGGGATCAGCTAGTAACACAAGTAATGTAACTAACTTGGGATCTGTTTAAGAGTTGCCTTGCAGATAACCTAACTAGTGTCATCGCTACCGTGTGATCAAATTGAAATAGCAACGGTGTAGATCTTTGTGGCAATTCGTTAGTAGCAGTCCACTGATGGTGAAAAGTAATAATCGGGGCACACTCTGGTGTCGAATCTCTTAGCTCCGAAAGACAAGAGATGCGGAGGCTTTTTAACCGGACCGAGACATTAGGTAAATCGGGGAAATATAAACAAGCTCTAACGAATTACACTAAAAATATACGTAAGGCAAAAAGAGAGTCTTGGAGGAGGTTCTGTGAGGTAGTGAAAGACACACCCAGCAGTGCAAGAATTCACAAGATTCTCACTAGAGACCCGGCACTCTTGTAAGATGTGTCTTAATGGACTTCATTCCAGCCTCAGCCAATCCGTTAAAATGGCGCCCACCTGATGGATTGAATTTCCAATGAATACCCAAAGTGGTTTCAGTAACATCTGCCAGTTCTTGGAGTTTGCGGCTAGCACCAACAAAATTCGTTCCCTGATCGGAGAATAACATCGAACATTGACCTCGACGGGAAAGAAATCTTCGGAGGGCAGCAATAAATGAAGCTGTAGATAAATAGACTGGGATCCGGGCTCTTGTCATGATGGTGAGAATTGGGAAAGCGAAGTCTATTCCAACAACATTAAATGCTTTGAGTTCAGTCACTCGGAACTTTGGAAGGTCAGCCATGAATGGTGTATACGACCTGGGTTTGGCACGGTAGCATTCGATACATCTTGATAAAACATGGTAGATGGCACTTCGAGGAGGCACAATACAGTACTGTTGAGCCAATATTGCTGAAAACGTACGAAGTCCAGGATGCAAAAATTTACGGTGAGTTTCTTCTATTATAAGATGAGTTAAACGCGACACTTTTGGTAGTAACACTTGATGTTTTTGATCAAATTGCACATCCGCTTTATGTAACCGACCACCCACCCTGAGTAACCCATCTCGATCTAGGAAAGGAGCTAGTTCACCGATTGGTTTTGGTAGTAATTGGTTTTTGGTGAGAAAGCAAAGGACTTCAGAAAAGTGCTGAGATTGGACGTGCTTTACTAATAAATGAAGAGACTCTTGTAATTCGAAAGAAGATACAACAGAAGAATAAAATCGTTTTTTCTTCTGGGTTCTTTGAATGAAGCGAAGGACATAAGATATGATTCGTTTTATTTTTGATAATGAGGAAAATTTGGTAAGCAAAATATCAAAAATGTGGAAATAAGTTGATCGGGATAAAGCCCCGTGAAGCACAATCAGCTGGGTTTTCATTAGATGGAACATATCTCCAAGATTCTGCGGGTAACACGTCTTGAATATGTGAAACTCTATTGGCGATGAATATTTTCCAATTTCCAGGAATAGAATCAATCCAACGAAGAATGACTTTGGAATCAGACCATGCAGTAATGGATTCAAACTTAATTCCTGATGAAAGAGCATCCTTTATTGTTGAGAGAAAGTCGACGAAAAGTGTAGCTCCACATAATTCCAGTCTTGGAATGGAAATGGTTTTTAATGGTGCTACACGAGACTTTCCACCAATGTAGTAGGTCTTGATGGACTGATCAAAATGTTCACACCGTATATAAGCAACTGTAACATAACCAATAGTAGAAGCATCGCAGAATAAATGGAGTTGGCAAGTGTTATAAGAATCCGATAATATCATACGAGGTAAGTTAAAACTTGATAATTGTTTAATCTTAATTAAACAAAAAAGATTTTTTTTTAATATTAGAAACAAATTAGGAGATAAATTGAAAGTGATAACGCAAGGTTCGAACCGACCCAGTTAGCGGTCGTAACAACACCTGACGAAGCGCTGCAACTCAGCAGGTCCATCGCTCAATTGCCGATTAAGGATCGATATCGGCAGTGCTCAAACAAGAATTGAGGACGCAAAATAATTGTTAATTTAATTTTTGTAAATAAGACACGATTGTTTTGGAATCAATCGCACATTGTAGTTTTAAGGTTTTGTATATAAACTGAAAATTTTTATAATAAAATTTAGTATGAATTAATTATCTACTCGTCTTTACTTCACCACCTTCCTACAACAGATAACCAGGCATAGTCCGGATCTGTTCATGGTCCTTCGACAACAAACCAACGACCTACCCCAACTACTCTACGGCTTAAGCCAAATTGCCGTTACGGAGAGTGAGGCTGCTCTTCGATAGAGCTACCTTTAAAAAAAAATCCTTTTTACACCAACTCAAAAATTTCGTGTCATAATGTCGGAACAAGAGTTGAACAAATATGCAATGCGCCAGCAAGAATTGGGGCAAGAAATCAAGAAACTACAAACAAACATAAAAAAAAGATTCCCAATCAAGAAAAAATTAAAAATACCTTCAACAACGTCGGAAAAGGCTGCAAAAACTATGGATGGAAATCGAAGGAACTCACAATAAGTTGGAAGAATTCGATGCTCCGACTCACGCGTATTTCACCACAAACTATATTACGCAACTAAAGAAACTATAACAAGAGATTATGAACCAATTGGCGGAGATCCCAAAAGATCAAACCGAGCAATCCCCGGGAGAAGATAGAGAAGAAGAGGAAATCCTTCAAGCAAGGCCGTCCTCAAAAGAAGACAACGAAGACATCGAGCAAGCTCAACGTATCAAGGGACAAGAGGTCCGGATAGAGAAGCTGATGAAACTTCACGCCAAGATTGAGAACGAGCTAAAACTATGAAAATCAAAAAGCACTTACAACTACTTGAAGAAACAAATTCAAGAACAGATGGACAATATCCAAAGATTGGAAGGAGATATTCAGATATTCGAAACCAAGTTCAAATCCAAATACTTCAGAGAAGAAAAATTCTTGAACTGTGAAGAAATATTTCATTCCGTAATGGAACAACTACAGAAGATTACCGCTGAACCTTATGAATCTGTAAGACCTACAACTCAATATCCTATCATTCCTCTCCCAACAATAAAACTGCCCATATTTGATGGATTGTATGAAAACTGGACAACATTCCACGACCTTTACCTTAAATAATCCATTCTAATCAATCCTTAACCAATGTGGAAAAAATGCAGAACTTAAAAACTCATCTGAAAGGGGAACCGAGCAGAATAATACAACATCTCAACATTTCCGAAACAAACTATGATGCCCCATGGGCTTTACTTCAACGTCGATACCAAAATAATCGATCAATTTTGTCCAAGCTACTGGATAAAATACTTGACCTTCCAAAATTATCGATCGAATCATCCGAGAATATCAAAGAACTGCACGACACTACTTCAGAATGCCTACAAGCCATTAGTAATATTGGGCAGAAGCATGAAGTCCTGTGGTCAGCAGAATCTTAGTACGCAAATGGGACAACGACACCAACAAATTATATGAACAATCCCTAAAAGATCCTAACAAGATACAAGAATTTCAAGAACTAATGGAATTACTTCAGACACGATTCCAATCGCTAGAAGCAATTGGCGAAAAAACAAAAGAAATCAAGTACCAACACAACAAACAAAGTACGAACAAAATAAAACATGCAAATATTGCGGAGGAGATCATTACATACATTCCTGTTCCAAATTTCAAGAACTCCCCGGAAAGAAAAGGGAAGAATTTGTGAACACGAAAAATCTATGTCGAAACTGCCTGAGTCACAAATTCACAGGCACATGTAACAGTACGAGAAGAAATTCTCCAGTCCCAGTACCAAAACAACAGCTCACGTTTCTCAAACAAATAAGGAACAAACAAATATTAATATAAACAGCAATTAATATAAATAGCAAAGTTATTCGATTCATTAGGTCTTATATCTTCAATCATACTTATTGCAAAAATCATATTTCAAGAGCTATAGTTACATCAAACGGATATACACATACAACGCATCGAGTTACATACTTTTACATATGCCTCACATATACAGACACAGAGATCAACTTACTAGCTGTAAAATCAAAGGTTGCACCATTGAAAACAATTACACTTCCCAAATTGGAATTATGTGCTGCAGTAGTTGGAGCTCATCTTGCTAAGAAATTCAAATCCACTTTCTTCGCTCTTTGCTCACTTAGTATCCGTATAGACTTTCTAAGTGTTCTGAAGTGGTCGATTTGTTAATTAATAACCAATAATTTACCTATAAATTAATACACTTTTAATTCCATTATTGTCGTTTCGCAAAAAGTGATCATGTCGATATGCGAACGGTGTAATCGTGTGGTGGGAGGAGATCGGGCGTCCAGTGCTTGGTGTGCTGCCTTTGGTTCCACACAAAATGCATTGATCCGGAGGAGACGTTGGAGTCTGTAGATGCGTGGACATGTCATGATTCAAGATCAAGAGAACGAGGCGCTATTTCTCGCAAAGCATGTGGGTCTACTTCGGCGACTCCGTCCTGTCCAGCTATTACCTTCGAATCCGTCTACGAGATGGTTAAAGAGACGCGATCCGAGTTGCGTTGTAAAAAGAGCTAACTTCTTCATTCAGTCGACTTCGGTAGCGGCCGTATATCAGATTTTGAACAAGTTGTGAAAGAGTTAAGGGATAAAATAAAAATTATTGATAAATTAACAGCCGAAAACTTACAATTGCGTGACCGGGTGTCTGATCTTACAGCTCAAGTTGATGATATGGAACAAAATTGCCGCCGGAACAATTTAGAGATCCAGAGTGTTCCTGAAAAGAATAACGAAAATTTGTTGGATGCCGTTGCTGCTCATGTGGGGTATGATATTTCGCGTGAGGATGTAGACGTCATTTATCGTGTTCCTCATATCAACCGTGACAATTCAAATCCAAGGTCCATCGTAGTTCCTCGCAGCCTGCATCCAGAAGAGAAAATCCTAAAGTAAAGAAAAAAATTACAAATATATATGGACCCGCGATTGTAAAATTTTTGTACGGCAGACCGACTGTTCCCCTCTGATTCAGATAGGGAACGAGAGGAATATTTCGCGTATGTAAACTATTAAGTCAATTTGTTGTAATTTATTAAACGCCATGCATTTATTTTCTTTTTATTATCAGAATGTGCGCAGTATTCGTGGCAGACTACCGATTGTTAGCGATCTTAGCGGAAACTTGGCTGCACCCAGGAATTTTTTGAGCTGAAATTCTGCCTGATTCGTATGTTGTTAATACTACACTAATAATACTAAATAAATGTCCATCACGTTGTCACATTTTAATTAACAACAAAGACCAATGGATTATTACGTGACAAAAATGAAAGAGGCATTTTAAAGACAAGCTATCGCAGAACAGGAAGCTAAACATAAGTGGTATAATTTCCTCAATGGAAACAATTCCACCGTAAACGGGTGGTTTCCACCATACCAAGGAAATTCAGAAGGACGAGAATTTTATGAAAGTCATTCGTTGAAAGATTCCACAGGTAAAGTTTCATGCCTGGTTTTGATAGCGTTGAAGTGTCCGTATTGTTATGCAGACAGTGATTGTGCTCATTCTAGAAAGTATTGCCCAATGTATAAATGAAGCACTACCAGAACTTAGGATCAGCTAGTAATCACAAGTAATGAATTTTAATTGTTTAATTTCCGAAGTTATTCATATTCTCTTACTGAATATTCCAGTATTTTTATAAAAGGTTTAACATTGCGTTTTTTATTTCTGTTTCTAAATAAAGTTTTGTGTTTCATTTTTTGATAATTTTAAAATGTGTTTGATAGGATAAGAATAGGGGGTTAGTAGGTTAGCGAGAGTCAATTAGGAAATATCGATACCCGCATGAACAATATTATTCCGATCTTAGACAACTTTTACGATATTTAAAACAAGATTGAGTGCCTTGCTGATGAAACTCAAGGAGAAATTGAAGAACGCGAAACGTTTGAAGACATTTATATTGATTTGATAAATAGAGCTATGTTTATATACAAAAACTTGTGTTATTTTGGAAAGTACTACATCCTAGTAAAGTTTCCCGATTAAAAACTGAACCATGAAAATAAATAAGTAGATGTTTATTACAAAATAAAGTTTAATTGTTTCTTTTGTGTCTAGCGCTATTTGATATTTGGACAAAAATAACATCGAGTGTAAAACATTCATGCGCGACTGATTAAAATGTTAGTGTGCTTTTTGATGGGGAAAGAAATGAATTTTTAAGAAAAACGAAATACTATGGTATAAAGAATGTTTTTAGGATCTCAATAATAAAAAGAAATTTTTGCATTCCATTTAAAAAAAAGTTGATAGTCGCCATTTTGAAATAATTCGTCCAGTTGAAAATATGGTGAAACGCGCCTCTAGGTCAGATGGACTTGGTTATAGACCGGCAACAAATTGAGTTTCGACCATCGGTAAGGAATCTGGGTGTTGTAATGGACATCCGATTAAATTTTACGGAGCACATTAATTTCACCATATGTAAAAAGCCTTCGCTGCTTTAAACGTACTTTTTAACGATAGATTTTCTTTGAATCAGAATACAAAAAAGTATCTTTGCGATATATTACTGTTGTCTAGATTTAATTATTGTAATACTGTGTATGGTCCTTTTCTATCCATGGCGAATGCGAGTAGAGTATAGAGGTTACAAAAATCATGTCTGAGATTGATATACGGTGTAAGATTATACGGTATAAATTGTTTTTATGTCAGAAAACAAATGAGCAACGAAAAACACTTGCAGTTTTTTAAATGGCAATGTACCCTTTTGTTAGGCTCATTTGATAGACTTTTTTTTCTCATTACGATGACGTAAAATTTTAGAAAAAAATGTAAAAATTGTTTATTCAGAAAATTTAACTTTAAATATTTTATTTTTTAACAAAGGAACAAGAACAAGAGGTAAATCTATTTCACATTGTAGCCGCTGAAATGAACATTAAATTGCAATGTTGAATCGTAACGTGCAGTGCCAGATACCGAGTGTGGTTTTGGAAGCTTACGTACAATATCACTGTGTAAAAAATCGTAAATTTCGGTGGAATCATTGATAAATTTGTTAGAATTTCCAATTCTACGTAGATATTTAAGTTTATTGTTATTCCCCCAGCTTATTATTTCCTCAATGTAATAAATAAAAGATTTCTTTCCTGACAGTTTAACTAAAACAAACTCACCTTTGCTGATGTCATTGTCACATAAATAGTCTAATTCTTTATCATTTACTAATTCTTTTCCTTGGCTATCATATCCTCAAGCGTTTCTTGATCGCTACTACTTAACTCGTCGTGGTATTTGGTAACTTTTTTTGTTATCTTCTTGGTCCCATCTTCATTTCCTATTTGCTTACAAACTGCTCGAACTTTTTGACATATCTTTCCCGCTGCATTTGCTCTTTTAAGACGCGCTATTTCTTCTTTTTCTGGAGTATCGGTAAGTATACGTGACTTTCCTCTTCGTCTTCCTACTTTTATTTTGCGTGCAGATGCCTTTGGATACGGCCGTAGCATTTCAGGCGTAATAGAACTTTTGGAAGTCTTTCCCTGGATAGCATTTGAGGTGGAAGGGATAGAGATGTCAGCTACTATCCCATCTCTTTCTTCTTGTTGCTCATCATTGATTCGTTCATGAGCGTGGGTAGCTTCACTCAAAGGTCGATCAGTTACGTATACAGATAAGAATTCATCTTCAGCGAAAATATTCTCGTTCATGGGATAAAGTCCACTAGCTTCAAATCCCTTTTGAATGTTAGAAGTGGTAAAAGCTTTACCCCCAAGTTCAGCTATGTCATATATTGAAATGGCTTGCCCTGGATTCATAATCATCCATTCGCTACAGGTAGTTTTGTAATAGGTCTTCATTGGCCCAAAAACTGTTCTGTCGAGCGGTTGTATTTTGTGGCTAGTATGAGGATGAAATGTTATCATAAGAGTTCCGTTATTCTTGCAGAAATCAATGGCGTTAACGTTCACGTGACTATCATGGTTATCCAAAAGTAATATGACAGGATTTTCAACTGTTGGTTTGATATGATTTTTAAAGTGTTCCAAATATTTTAAAAATAACTGTTCGCTTGACCAGCCGGATGGATTGGTAGCTCCGATACTACCAATCGGGCAACATTTCAGCATATGCGGTTTAAAATTGACCCTCGGAAATATCATCATAGGCGGAATATGATTTTCAATCGCATTGATTATGGCGATCATTGTAACATTTTGACCCCGTTCACCACTAGTCATTTGGCTTAATTGTTTTATTCCCTTAGGTCCTATAATTTTTGGTGGAACATGAACTGTTGTTAGACCGGTTTAGTCACAATTCCAGATTTTTTCTGGAGTAAGATTGCCAGGCGATAGAAGTTCTTTATAATTTTTAAAAAATGACGATATATTTGTTTTATTGAAACATGTTGATCTAGCCAAACTTGTGGATTCGGGCTTTCGAAGTGATAAATCTTGATGTCTTTGCCTATGTCCCAACAAGCCGGATGGGATTTTGCATTTGCAACAGCATACTGGTATGCTAAAGTACGAACTTCTACTTTAGTCAATTATTACTAGCTTATCAGTTATTACTAGCTTCATATCGAAATACTGTGGCTCCCGATTCTTTATACAATTTTACGTGCCTAATCAGCGTGATTTTAGATATATTAAAGGATTTTGCAGCTTCCCTAATTGATAATTCACCGCTTAAAAATTTTTTCACCGCCGCAATTAAATATTGAGAATTTATAGGTGCTCTTTTGACACCTGATTTGCTTCCAGGCATCCTCAAATATTTATCTGAAATAATAAAAGTTAGTTGACTTCAGTTGATATTTTCCCCAAGTATTGAAAATAAGTAAAGTAAGTAAAATAATGTTTATTGAAATCATTTCTAGGGGTACACTTTAAAACTTATAATTTGTAATAAAAGAATATTAACACGATCGTAATGCTTTAAAAATACGACTGTTGTTCTGCGGGATCTCAGAGGCAACTGTGTCGACGGTTCGATCTTCTTATTCGTTAGCGCTTTAATGGTGGAATCCCACATATATATATATATTTTATTGTTCCCTCTTATGCTTATATTAAGTAATATTACCTCTATAATTATTATTACGATTGGTCATGTTTGAAAACCGTTCGTTGCATTTTAGCAGCAAATGAAACATCACCAATTTTTATTTCTACTTGGTTTTCTTTCCTTATTCTGTAATGATTCCGTTATATTGTAAAAATGAAAATAAAGTTATTATTATTATTATTAAATAACGTTACGAGAGTTAACGCGTTACGATGCAACACATGAGTTAAGAGTGCTGCTGGATTCAGCATCCCAATCTCATTTCATAACCGAAAACATGTGCAACTTTCTCAAACTGAAGAAGGAGAAGATCGATAACGGAACATTAACTATATCGCATCAAACACAAATCACGCTGAAGTCAAAACACAGTAACTTCCAAGAAACCATTACATGCTTAGTGGTTCCACAAATAACTGATTTCAAATTTCAGCAACCATCAAATTAGCATATTACATACAATCAACCGGGTACAATTGATATTCTTATTGGCGCTGGCTTGTTTTGGGATTTATTGGGTATTGTATAAATAAAAACTACAAATAATCCGACCTTACAAAAGACCAAATTCGGTTGGATAGTATCTGAAAACTTAACAAATCAACAAAGCAAGGAAAAGGTCAAGCAAGAAAAACATTAGTAGTAACAAATTCATTACAAGAACAAGTCGAACGTTTCTGGAGAATGGACGAATTCATTGAAGCAAAAAGGGTGTATACAGAAGAAGAACAATGCTGTTTAATTTTCTACGAACAAACGACAACACGAGACCCCGAAGGCCGTTTTATCGTTAAATTACCTTTGAAGTCAAACATGAATGATTTAGGATACTTAAACGAAGTAGCGAAGTCACGACTCATCAACCTAAACAGAAGATTTAACAACAACTCAGATTAAAGCACGCATAAGCAAATTGCAGTCAAGATTACATTGAACAAGGACATATGAGTAAATCCAAGGAGAACGAACAAAAATCGTATGTTCGTAAAGTCGTTAAATAATAGTAGCAGAATTTGATAGAAAATACCAAAAAATACTATGGAGAAATCATTCCGATGAAGAATTGCAATCTTATGAAATGAATAGAGTAACATTTGGAATGTCATCGGCACCATTTGAAAACAAATTTCCGGCTGAATCTCAAATAATGCAGAGATTTTTACGTCGACGACATGATTACAGGACATGATGACATCATTAAACTAAAAACGATAAAATTCAACGTAACAACAATCCTAGAGTCAGGAGGTTTTACTTTAAGCAAGTTCAATAGCAATCATCCAGAATTGAGAGATAAAGTTTCAAATCAAATCCAACAATTATGTCGAAGAAATTTTCAAAACGTTAGGAATTCAATGGAATACAAACACTGACAAGCTGACATATACCCGTGCAGAATTGAAACATACCATGCTAATCACGAAAAGAACCATTTTAGGACAAATAGCAAAGTTATTCGATCCATTAGGTCTTATATCTTCAATCATAGTTATTGCAAAAATCATATTTCAAGAGCTACAGTTACATCAAACGGATATACAGATACAACGAATCGAGTTACATACTTTTACATATGCCTCACATATACAGAGACAGAGATCAACTTACTAGCTGCAAAATCAAAGGTTGCACCATTGAAAACAATTACAGTTCCCAGATCGGAATTGTGTGCTGCAGTAGATGGAGCTCATCTTGCTAAGAAATTCAAATCCATTCTACAACTACGGATAAATGAAGAATATTTTTGGACATACTCACAAATTGCACTATCGTGGATTAATTCAAGGCCAAACAAATATAAGACATTTGTCTATTTATTTATTTTACTATTTGGGATACATACAGGGTAATCCCCACAACAGTATCCTCTAAAATATAAAAACATAATTAAAAAAGAAATACAAAAGAACTCATTTACAATTTAAGCAACTAAAAGATAACAGGAATGATATTTAAAATAAATTACAAAATAAAAAGTATTATTGACACACGTTCAATTTACAAATAGCATTCCAAAAAGTACTAAAAGATAAAACAAAAATGTCCACGTCAGGACAATAACGATTATACGTATTCATAATACGAGGTAACGGCGAATTAAAGTACGCATTAGTGCTAGAAGTGGGCAATCTAAATAAACACTGATCTCGAGTAAAATAGCTGGGCACAGCGAATGAAATATGATTCATAAATTCGGGCGAATCAAGCAAACCGTTGATCAATTTATACAAGAACAGTATATCAGCGGCAGATCTACGTCCGCGCAGCGTTCGCAAACCAAAGACGGTGCACCTCTGCTCGTAGGAATAGTACGGTAAGTAAAATTTGTGAGCCAAATATCGAGCAAATCTTTTCTGCAATCCCTCAAGGCGGTCAATATACACAGCATATACAGGATTTCAGACAACCGATGCATAATTTAGAACACTGTTTACATATGCCATGTAAACTTGATCAACATATGATGTAACCTAAAATCCTATTAGCCTTAAAGAATAATTCTTTCGAATGATTTGTGAAAAGCAATTTAGAATCGAAAACGATACCCAGATCCTTTACACTAGAAGTAATTCTCAAGTACTCCGATACAAGTCTGCAATCATAGCCTACGGTGTATCTTTTTCTGCTGACTTGTGAGTGACTTCCTTGAGGAACACCAGAAGTAACTAAGGCGATGTTAGAAATATAGTTATTTATTTTTACAGCTTGACATCTATCGGAAATATAAGAAGCCAACCACGATAGCAGCCAATTTGACATATTAAACCTTTCTAATTTAGATAGGTGTGCTGCATGATTCAATTTGTCAAACGCTTTACAGAAATCCGTATAAATGGAATCTGCCTGACAGTTTTCGTTCATGCATGATTGAATGAAGTTGATGTAAGACACCAGATTAGTATCAACCGGACGACCACGGAGAAAGCCATGTTGTTGCTGAATCAGAGAAGGTTCGAAACGATATTTCTACTACCCGACTTAAATATTGGCAGAACAAACGCTTTCTTCCATTCAGAGGGGAAAATTGATTGTGAGAGAGAACGGTAGAAAATAATGAAAAGTGATTTAGCAAACTCCGGCGCACATGTTTTAATGAAAATACCCGGTAATCCATCGGGACCTGGTCCCAAGTTACCATCAACGGAAGTAAGACCATCCAAAACATCATCAACCGAGAACCAGGGGCAAAAGTTATTTAATATAGTTTGACGTGCTTGTTGCAGATTTTTACTATGAATAAAAACCGAACTAAAATATTTAGAGAATAACTCCACAATCTGGTGACCCTCAGTTGCGGACTCACCATTATATACCATACGAGCCGGTACACCGCCACTGCCACGTTTTCTATTAGCTGCATATGACCAAAGATGAGCCGGATGATTAATTAAGTCAGATTGTATATTAGTTAAATAGATATTATAATCACTCGAAATCAACGTCTTAGATTAATGGTTTTGATTGTAGAGGATGAATACCAACTGGGATAACGGTATTTACTGGCAACAACACGTGGTACATTATCAAAAATAATACGATTAACATGGTCATAAAATTCGGTAACACATTGATTAACATCACGATTATTAAGTATTACATCCCAGTCCACACTCAGCAACGCACTCTTAATACTATTGAAGTCAGCTCGACTAAATACATATTTGGTACAAGGACTAACTAAGGCAGGGTGATGGACATCGATGCCAACAAGCGGATCATCGCATAAACGCACAGAACATATCGTATCCATATTACACAAAATTAAATCGAGCGTTCTACTATTGCAGTTAACAATGTTATTATATTGTACAAGGTTACAATAAGAAAACGCTAACAGAAATTCCCTTGAACGAGCATCATTACCACCGATAGGAACCAGATGCCCGGAAGACGATTGTTGCCATAAAATATTAGGTAAGTTAAAATCCCCCACTATAAGAAGAGTATCTTCAGGATAAAGCTCACAAACACGTTGTAATTGTTGAAGGAACATAGTAACAGGAACCATATCACTGGGGGGAAGGTAGGCACAACACAAGAGCACTCTTTTATCACCAACATGGACGGAGAGCCACAAATCTTCAGCACCGGTAGTTAATTCTGGTAGAGGTGTAGCTGAAACGCTTCTTCGTATAGCCACAAGAACACCACCACCTTCCTCCTTATGAGAGATCGAAGACTTTCTGTCACGTCTAAAAATAATATAATCACTGCAAAGCAGCTCCCCATCATAAATTGAGTCATTAAGATTCGTCTCAGTCAAACAAATAACCTCATAATTACAATTTAACGAATTCACGTAAGCAGTTTCAGTTTTACTGCGCAAACCACGCACGCTCTGATACAACATTGACAGAGCCATGACTCTGGAGAGAATCAAATTAGAACGGCCGGATCATGTCAGCGATCGAAACTTAAAGTTTTATTAAATCAGCTTCAGACTTGATAACCATGGCTCTTGCTTTATCATCCCGACATACATGAATGACGCAATTTTTCAACCACACGTATTTATAACCTTTATTACGACAAGCCGATTTAGTAGACTTCAACAGCGCGGTATTGTGTACAGTTAGATGTTCGTTGACGAATAACCTTTCAGTAATGTTGGGAATGTTTAAACCAGGGGAGCCATTATTATTGTTTTTGCGGTACCGCTTCGAAGCCGTGAGAAAATGATCACGCAAACCGCGGGATAGGAATTTAACCACAATGTTCTTGTGTTTAGGAATACCAGTGTCATTTCCAGCATTCGAACGTTACGGAAGACGGTGTATTGTATCAACGTCTTGTTTGGTTACTGGACAGTTTATTACTTCTCCAATCCTTGATAATGAAGAACAAAGATCTTCATCTCTTTTCTCAGGGATCCCAGACAGGATTAAATTGTTTAATCTAGAGTATTGCTCCAGATGCTCCACCCGTGAGGTCAGGTCATCAACCGCAGATCTAAGCTTTACATTCACAGCGGTAACAGACTCGAGCCGTTTCCAAGGGCGTAGATATGGGGGGGGGGTAAAGGGGCGTAATTACCCCCCCCCCAGAATAATGAAAAGAAAATGTGTATTTTCATAAATATTTTTTTTAATTTACTACTACTTTTATTTAAACTAAATCTAATTTAATTAGTATAATGAACAAGAACAACGCCTCTTATACCCGAACCTACTTATCGTACCCCGAGATGCGACCTGTCTCGTCGTCAAGCAGACCTGTAGGTATATTGTGTACGTAGGAAGCGTTGACAAGAATCGACTTGTTTAGAAGCAGATCGACTTTTTGTCGCCTACTTCGGTAGTTGGACGAGTACGACTCTTTTATGTTCGACGGAACAAGAAAATTCAAAGGCGTCCGTCTGGCGATTTGATCGTCTATAAATTCCGAATGCAATTTTTATTATTTAGTTTTTAGTCGACGAGTCGATTGTAGCCAGCAAATTTAATGTTGTCCCGTATTATTATCGTTAATCCTTATCATTTAATTATATTAAAATACAAGATGAGTAAACGCACCCTCCAGAAGACAATAGACACGTTTCTAATACCAAAAAAAAAAAAAACCGAAACTGACGACACTCAAGATGACTTGGTAAATAAACTACAATCTACACCTGATACGATTTCTGTCCTGCCGAATATCGAAAATAAGTTGGACGACATAAATGAAGAAAATCCTACTACAAATCATCCTCTAGATCCAATTTCGACATCAGGAACATCGCAATCAAGCGGACAGGCACAATATAGTGGTGACGTAGATATCGGCTATTACATTAAAAAACAACAAATAACAGATATGGAAAAATACAATATCTTAAAAAATGCTTTTGTACCTAACACCCACTATCAATTTCCCTATTCTGTTCATTGTAAAAATCAGAAAGACGTAAAATGCTTTTTATCGGTCAAACATTTTAACTCTTTCCACTGGCTCACATTTTCAAAACATTTGAATGGTTTGTTTTGTAAATATTGTGTACTATTTGCAAACTACGGAGGCATTCACAAATTAACTAAATAAATTTGTTGTTAGTCCTGTTCAAAAATATTCAAAACTATTGGGTAAAGACTGTGCTTTGGTGGTACATAATTCATCTAATTATCACGTCCAAGCTGTTTTATTTGAAACTAATTTTATAAAAACATTTGAAAACCCTCAAAAGCAAATACAAAACATGCTGGACGTTAAACGTTTGGAGCAAATTAAAATTAATAGAGATAAAATAAAATCTATAATTAGCACGGTACATTTTTTGGGGAAACAAAATATTTCTCTTCGTGGTCATAGAGTTTACTCTGATGTTGTAGAAACGTCCGACGTTAATGAAGGAAATTTACGTGAATTTATACGACATCGGATTGAAACGTGTGGAGATGATTTAATTTTGAAGAATCATTTTGAAACAGCTTCAGTTCGTAATAAATATATAAGCCCTACAATACAAAATCAACTTATAAACTGTTGTGGAGATGAAATTTTAAATTCTACAATTGAAAAAATTAAAAAAAGTAAATATTATAGTATCATATTTGATGAAACCACCGATATAAGTCACAAATCACAAATGTCCTTAATTGTTCGATATGTGGACGAAAATTGTAAAATTTGCGGAGATTTTCTTGGTTTTCTCGATTGCCATCAGGAAAATTATGACTTTACACATGAACCCTTACTCACTGGAAAAATATTAGGACAGACAGTTATTGCGTTTGTAAACAGAATATGTTTGCCAGTACATAATTGTGTTGGAATAGGTACTGATACATGCAGTGTAATGTTATCTGATACCAAAGGGGCTGTTTCAGAAATTCGGGAAACATTAATCAATGCAATTGCAAGTCCGTGCTACAATCATTCTCTTAATCTTTCAATATCCAAAGCAACTAATGTTCAAGCCATAAGAAATACAATGGGTACCATTAAAGAAACCATTGCATTTTTTAATTCTTCGGCTAAAGGAACAAAGTTATTAAGTTCATCAATTCCGAACAATTGATAAGTTTGTGCGAAGCAAGATGGGTAGAGCGTCATGATTCAGTTTTAAGATTTAAAGTTTGTTTCGAAAATATTATAGATGCTCTGGAACTAATCGCATAGTGGAAAGATAATGAGTCATCAACAAAAGCTCAATTGTTAATAAATTCCATGTCAAAATCAACATTTATTGTTTCACTGTTTTGTTTATCTTATTTTTTAAACCTTACCTTAAATCTAAGCAAAATATTACAAAATAAAGCAATCGACGTTAATATGGCTAAAACACTTATTGATAATATTAAATCAATTTTGCTTAAAAAAAGACAAGATGCGGAAATTTGTTTTAAAGCTATTTATCAGGAAGCAGAAGATCTGCATAAAAAATTGAATATTCCAATATTGATGCCTCGAACTAATGCAAGACAGGGATATCGCGATAATGTAAATACCAGTGTTCCAGTTGATTATTTCAGAACTTCCATTTTTATTCCACTTCTAGATAATGTTTTACAAGACATTGATTTTCGGTTTGGTTCAAAGCTTTTTGCGGCTCTGGACATCAATTATTTCGTACCATCACAAGTAATGAAAAATCAAAGCGGAGATTTTACGAATATTATAAAGAACGTCACAAATTATTTGGTTAACGTCAATAATGAAAATGAAAAATTTACATCAATCACTCTTGACGCCGAGTTAGAACTTTGGAAAACCAAATGGGTTTCTTTTGATGGAAACCTTCCTAATACTGCCATCGAAGCTTTTATGCTTTGTGACCCATCGAGCTGTACACGTACATATTTTATTAGTTTTTGGATTTTATAACTTTTATGTTGCTTTAGGAAAGGGCCTCTAACAACTAACAACAGCAGAATTATTAGAAATTATCGAGAATTTGAACGAAGATGATGTTATACCAGATGGAGTGATCATTACCCCTCCAGATGATTTCGATAATACAGATTGCGATTCGGGTGATGAAGAGAGTAACGATCCAGATAATTTGAATCGTCACCAACTAGAAGCTGAAGCCGAACTACAATACGCTGATAAAGTGGAATCAGAGTGGGATGAAGAAGACTGTATACCGCTTTCAACATTCCAAAAGAGGCGCAAGGAAGAGTACGTAAAATGCAAATGGGAAAAAGGGGACCTTAACACCTCCTGCCAAGAAGGAACATTCCGATTTCTGCCTCCCCTTTCCCTGGGACCTAGTAGTCATCCATTCGAATTGTTTTCATTAATGATAACGCCTGAAATTATAAACATGATAGTAGAACACACCACTACCTATGCGACACAACCAGAAAGAATACTTCAATTTAACAGAAGAAGAACTGTATACTTTTATAGGTATTCTACTGTTGAGTGGTTACGTACCACTTCCACGCAGACGGATGTACTGGGAACAAAGCGAGGATGTACACAATGTTTTAGTCGCTAATGCGATGAGGAGGAGCAGATTTGAAGAAATTTGTAGTTATTTACATATGAGTAACAACGAAACCATTTCTAAAGATGATACACTGGGTAAAATTCGCCCCCTTATAGATTGTTTGAATCGACAGTTCCTCAGATACTCACCGATTGAGAATAACATTTCCATCGACGAATCTATGATACCATACTATGGTAGACATGGATGTAAACAATTTGTAAAAGGTAAACCTGTTCGATTTGGTTACAAGGCTTGGGTAGCTGCTCTTAAATTAGGATATTGTGTCCAATTTGAAATTTACCAGGGGAGAAAAAGAAGCGAACAAACGCAAGTAATGGGCCTGGGGGAATCTGTAGTTCTAAACTTTGCAGAAATTTTAGAAAATTATTACAACAAGAAATTTTCCTTGTACTTTGATAGTTTTTTTACTTCCCCGAAGCTTATTAGAAGTCTCACGAGCAGAGGGTTTGGAGGAACTGGAACTGTCCGTGATAATCGTACGGAAAAGTGTTTTATAAAAGGCAAAAATGAAATGAAGAAACTAGACCGTGGTTCTATGGATAGTGCAGTTGATAAGAAAAATAATATAGTATGTGTACGTTGGAAAGATAACAATGTTGTTACAATGCTGTCAAACAAATATGGAATAAATCCCCTCCAAAAATGTTATAGATAATCTGTAAAGAATAAAAAGAAAATATCTATAGATCAACCTAATCTGATATCATATTATAATAATTATATGGGTGGTGTAGACCAATTAGACAATCATGTTTCCAACTATAGAATAGGTTTCCGCGGAAAAAAATGGTACACACCAATAGTATACTGGTTACTTGACGTTTGTGCAACAAATGCCTACATTCTAGCTCGAGAATATAACTGTAAAAAAGATAATCTTCAATTTCGACGAGAAATTGCAAACCATTTGTTAAACACATATGGCAGTAAAAGTGAGAAACCGAGGCGAAAAAGAGCATCAGTAAGATTTCCGTTATCTGTAGTCAATGGCAGACATATAATCGTAACGAGTCAACCTAGGCTGCCAAGTGTGCAAGAATAAAACAACAAAAGCATGCCAAACCTGTAAAGTACATGCAATGGTACTACAGATAAATGTTTTTCAGTGTACCATTGCGAATAAATTTCGTTCTAAATATGTAGTGTGTTTTTTATTACCACTTATAGCTGCGATCTTTATGAGGCCCTATGGGTCGTTACAGACCCAGTTTTAATTTTACATCAGAATTCTAAAATCTTACTTTATTATATTGTTTTACATGTGTAAAAAAATAAACACAAATAAATGTATGTATTAACTGAATAAAAACGATTTTATAATTCTGGGTATTTAACAGGTTGGGTCGTAAACGACCCTTTGGGCATTAAAGGAGTACAAATATTTTTATAATTCTGGGCATTAATGGGTTAAACATCGCGAAAAACCAACAAAAATACGATATTTGACGAGAACACGATTCTAAAACTATGTCGATATCATCCCTGTGTACACCCAAAATTAAGTCATCAACATATTTCTTAATGAAATCAATTCTAAATCAATTTAAAATTAAACAACACAACTTTAAGATTTTAAACTGTTTGTCAATCTGTTCTTGTCTTAATTTTTATTAATCGATTCAATTTTTATAAATTTTTTATAATTTTGTATTCTCAAGTTTAAATTTAGGCGGCTTCACCGCAAACGATTTGACGCTTGCGCAGTACATTCCTGATCGCAAATTTTTGGTTGGTATCAATGCTTAAAAGAGTTTTTTTTTTCAATTCTTAAACAGCACTTGTTATTTTTATATAAAAGAGGTTTTACCTGTCAGACATCTTGTACGCACGTTGATTCATCCAGTTGTGTTAATAGTTCGCTTGATCCTTTATGATCCGTTAATTATGATGATGTTTCTCGGTTGTTCTACAATTGTTAGTTTCAAAAAACAAGTAAGTGATTATTAAATTACAATTTATAACTCTTTGTTAATCTCTTGTAGCAATAAAAAATGCTCTGAGGAAGGTTACAATAAATAACCGAAATATTAGCTTTTCAAAAAGTTGTTTCTTTAATTAAAACCTGGACCGTACACCTCGAATAGTCGCATTTACTTGTTGCTCACTTGTATCGGTCGTAGATACTTCTTTCCTGCATCGTTGTAGATGCGTGGACATGTCATGATTGCAGATCAAGAGAACGAGGCGCTGTTTCTCGCAAATCATGTGGGTCTACTTCGGCGACTCCGTCCTGTCCTGCGAATCCGTCTACGAGATGGTTAAAGAGATGCGATCCGAGTTACGTTCTAAAAAGGGCTACCTTCTTCATTCAGTCGACTTTTGTAGCGCCCGTATATCAGATTTTGAACAAGTTGTTGAAAGAGCTAAAGAATAAAGTAAAAATTATTGATAAATTAACAGCCGAAAACTTACAATTGCGTGACCGGGTGTCTGATCTTACAGCTTGAGTTGATGATATGGAACAATATTCCCGCCGGAACAATTTAGAGATCCAGGGTGTTCCTGTTAAGAATAACGAAAATTTGTTGGATGCCGTTGCTGCTCATGTGGGGTATGATATTTCGCGTGTGGATGTAGACGCCATTTATCGTGTTCCTCATATCAACCGTGACAATTCAAATCCAAGGTCCATCTTAGTTCCTCGCAGCCTGCATCCAGACGAGAAAATCCTTGCCCTCGGGCTCATCACCGGGCATGAAGATTGATGGCGTCGGTGAAAGATGCTTTATGAACGAACCCTTACTGTGATTGGTAAAGAAAAAAATTACAAATATATATAGACCCGCGATTGTAAAATTTTTGTACGACAAACCGACTATTCCCCTCTGATTCAGATAGGGAACGAGAGGAATATTTCGATAAACGCCATGCATTTATTTTCTTTTTATTATCAGAATGTGCGCAGTATTCGTGGCAGACTACCGATTGTATTCAATAACTCATTAAATGTCGACTTTGATGTGATCTGCTTAGCGGAAAATTGGCTCCACCCCGGAATTTTTTCAGCTGAAATTCTGCCTGACTCGTATGTTGTTATAAATAAGTACTACATAATACTATATTAATAATACTAAACAAATGTCCATCAGAGAGACCAATGGATTATTACGTGACAAAAATGAAAGAGGCATTTGCGTATAGCAAGACAAGCTATCGCAGACCAGGAAGCTAAACATAACTGGTATAATTTTCTCAATGGAAACAATTTCGTAAACGGGTGGTCAAAAGCCATACCAAGAAGGGTCTTGTACTTATTGTCTTTGAAATTCAGAAGGACGAGAATTTTATGAAAGCCATTCGTTGAAAGATTCCACAGGTAAAGTTTCATGTCCGGTTTTGATAGCGTCGAAGTGTCCGTATTATTATGCAGACAGTGATTGTGCTCATACTAGAAACATTTATACATTGGGCAATACCCAATGTATAAATGAAACACTACCAGAACTTAGAAGTTTGGCTAATAGCACGTTGGGATCAGCTAGTAATCACAAGTAATGAATTGTAATTGTTTAATTTCCGAAGTTATTAATATTCTCTTACTGAATATTAAAGTATTTTTATAAAAGGTTTAACATTGCGTTTTTTATTTCTGTTTCCAAATAAAGTTTTGTGTTCAATTTTAAAATGTGTTTGATAGGATAAGAATAGGGGGCGTGATGGCTCAGCGTGTAGGTCTCGAGTTAACACGCAGATGGGACGCCAATGCTCACCACGCAATGTGGGCAAGCACCAACACAAATGAAAGAGGTGAGTTGTTTTTTGACTACCTATTAGGGGAGGGGCTTACTGTTAATAATGTAGGCTCCAAACCAACCTTTGTTACTAGAAATAGAGCAGAGGTAGTTGACATTACGTTCAGCTCAATCATATTAAGCTCAAAGATAACCTCCTGGAGGCTATCCTCTGAACAGTCGTGTTCAGATCATAGATATATTCAATTTAAAATTGACCTAAGGATAAAATCGGACTGTATGTACCGTAATCCCCGTAGCACTAACTTGGGATCTGTTTAAGAGTTGCCTTGCAGATAACCTAACTAGTGTCATCGCTACCGTGTGATCAAATTGAAATAGCAACGGAGTAGATCTCTGTGGCAATTCGTTAGTAGCAGTCCACTGATGGTGTAAAGTAATAATCGGGGCACACTCTGGTGTATCGAATCTCTTAGCTCCGAAAGACAAGAGATGCGGAGGCTTTTTAATCGGACCAAGACATTAGGTAAATCGGAGAAATATAAACAAGCTCTAACGAATTACACTAAAAATATACGTAAGGCAAAAAGAGAGTCTTGGAGGAGGTTCTGTGAGGTAGTGAAAGACACACCCAGCAGTGCAAGAATTCACAAGATTCTCGCTAGAGATCCGGCACTCTTGTAAGATGTGTCTTAATGGACTTAATTCCAGCCTCAGCCAATCCGTTAAAATGGCGCCCACCTGATGGATTGAATTTCCAATGAATACCCAAAGTGGTTTCAGTAACATCTGCCAGTTCTTGGAGTTTGCGGCTAGCACCAACAAAATTCGTTCCCTGATCGGAGAATAACATCGAACATTGACCTCGACGGGAAAGAAATCTTCGGAGGGCAGCAATAAATGAAGCTGTAGATAAATAGACTGGGAATTTTTTCAGCTGAAATTCTGCCTGACTCGTATGTTGTTATAAATAAGTACTACATAATACTATATTAATAATACTAAACAAATGTCCATCAGAGAGACCAATGGATTATTACGTGACAAAAATGAAAGAGGCATTTGCGTATAGCAAGACAAGCTATCGCAGACCAGGAAGCTAAACATAACTGGTATAATTTTCTCAATGGAAACAATTTCGTAAACGGGTGAATGAGAATAACACCGAACATTGACCTCGACGGGAAAGACAGATAGATAAAGATAAATAGACTGGGATCCGGGCTCTTGTCATGATGGTGAGAATTGGGAAAGCGAAGTCTATTCCAACAACATTAAATGCTTTGAGTTCAGTCACTCGGAACTTTGGAAGGTCAGCCATGAATGGTGTATACGATCTGGGTTTGGCACGGAAGCATTTGATACATCTTGATAAAACATGGTAGATGGCACTTCGAGGAGGCACAATCCAGTACTGTTGAGCCAATATTGTTGAAAACGTACGAAGTCCAGGATGCAAAAATTTACGGTGAGTTTCTTCTATTATAAGATGAGTTAAACGCGACACTTTTGGTAGTAACACTTGATGTTTTTCATCAAATGGTACATCCGCATTATGTAACCGACCACCCACCCTGAGTAACCCATCTCGATCCAAGAAAGGAGCTAGTTTACTGATTGGTTTTGGTAGTAATTGGTTTTTGGTGAGAAAGCAAAGGACTTCAGAAAAGTGCTGAGATTGGACGTGCTATACTAATAAATGAAGAGACTCTTGTAATTCGAAAGAAGATACAACAGAAGAATAAAATCGTTTTTTCTTCTGGGTTCTTTGAATGAAGCGAAGGACATAAGATACGATTCGTTTTATTTTTGATAATGAGGACAATTTGGTAAGCAAAATATCAAAAATGTGGAAATAAGTTGATCGGGATAAAGACCCCGTGAAGCACAATCAGCTGGGTTTTCATTAGATGGAACAGATCTCCAAGATTCTGCGGGTAACACGTCTTGAATATGTGAAACTCTATTGGCGATGAATATTTTCCAATTTCCAGGAATGGAATCAATCCAACGAAGAATGACTTTGGAATCAGACCATACAGTAATTGATTCAAACTTAATTCCTGATGAAAGAGCATCCTTTATTGTTGAGAGAAAGTCGACGAAAAGTGTAGCTCCACATAATTCCAGTCTTGGAATGGAAATGGTTTTTAATGGTGCTACACGAAACATTCCACCAATGAAGTAGGTCTTGATGGACTGATCAAAATGTTCACACCGTATATAAGTAACTGTAGCATAACCAATAGTAGAAGCATCGCAGAATAAATGATGTTGGCAAGTGTTATAAGAATCCGATAATATCATACGAGGTAAGTTAAAACTTGATAATTGTTTAATCTTAATTAAACAAAAAAGATTTTTTTTAATATTAGAAACAAATTAGGAAATAAATTAAAAGTGATAACGCAAGGTTCGAACCGACCCAGCTACCGGTCGCAACAACACCTGACGAAGCGCTGCAACTCAGCAGCTCCATCGATCAATTGCCGATTAAGGATCGATATCGGCAGTGCTCAAACAAGAATTGAGGACGCAAAATAATTATTGTTAATTTAATTTTTGTAAATAAGACACGATTGTTTTGGAATCAATCGCACATTGTAGTTTTAAGGTTTTGTATATAAACTGAAAATTTTTATAATAAAATTTAGTATGAATTAATTATCTACTCGTCTTTACTTCACCACCTTTCTACATCAGATAACCAGGCATAGTCCGGATCTGTTCATGGTCCTTCGACAACAAGCCAACGACCTACCCCTACTACTCTACGGCTTAAGCCAAATTGCCGTTACGGAGAGTGAGGCTGCTCTTCGATGGAGATACCTTTAAAAAAAATCCTTTTTACACCAACTCAAAAAATTCGTGTCATAATGTCGGAACAAGAGTTGAACAAATATGCAATGCGCCAGCAAGAATTGGGGCAAGAAATCAACTACAAACTACAAACAAACATAAAAAAGATTCCCAGTCAAGAAAAAATGAAAAATACATTCAACAACGTCGGAAAAGGCTACAAAAACTATGGATGGAAATCGAAGAAACTCACAATAAGTTGGAAGAATTCGATGCTCCGACTCACGCGTATTTCACCACAAACTATATTACGCAACTAAAGAAACTATAACAAGAGGTTATGAACCAATTGACGGAGATCCCAAGAGATCAAACCGAGCAATCCCAGGGAGAAGATAGAGAAGAAGAGGAAATCCTTCAAGCAAGGCCGTCCTCAAAAGAAGAAAACGAAGACATCGAGCAAGCTCAACGTATCAAGAGGTAAGAGGTCCGGATAGAGAAGCTGATGAAACTTCACGCCAAGATTGAGAACGAGCTAAAACTAAGAAAATCAAAAAGCACTTACAACTACTTGAAGAAACAAATTCAAGAACAGATGGACAACATCCAAAGATTGGAAGAAGATATTCAGATATTCGAAACCAAGTACAAATCTAAATACTTCAGAGAAGAAAAATTCTTGAACTGTGAAGAAATGTACAGAAGATTACCTCTGAACCTTATGAATCTGTAAGACCTACAACTCAAAATCCTATCATTCCTCTCCCAACAATAAAACTGCCCATATTTGATGGATTGTATGAAAACTGGACAACATTCCACGACCTTTACCTTAAAACAATCCATTCTAATCAATCCTTAACCAATGTGGAAAAAATGCAGTACTTAAAAACTCATCTAAAAGGGGAACCGAGCAGAATAATACAACATCTCAACATTTCCGAAACAAACTATGATGCCGCATGGGCTTTACTTCAACGTCGATACCAAAATAATCGATTAATTTTGTCCAAGCTACTGGATAAAATACTTGACCTTCCAAAATTATCGATCGAATCATCCGAGAAGATCAAAGAACTGCACGACACTACTTCAGAATGCCTACAAGCCATTAGTAATATTGGGATTGTGACAGAAGCATGGGGTCCTGTGATCAGTAGAATCTTAGTACGCAAATGGGACAACGACACCAACAAATTATATGAACAATCCCTAAAAGATCCTAACAAGATACAAGAATTTCAAGAACTAATGGAATTAGTATTCAGACACGATTCCAATCGCTAGAAGCAATTGGAGAAAAAACAAAAAGAAATCAAGTACCAACACAACAAACAAAGTACGAACAAAATAAAACATGCAAATATTGCGGAGAAGATCATTACATACATTCCTGTTCCAAATTTCAAGAACTCCCCGGAAAGAAAAGGGAAGAATTTGTGAACACGAAAAATCTATGTCGAAACTGCCTGAGTCACAAATTCACAGGCACATGTAACAGTACGAGAAGAAATTCTCCAGTCCCAGTACCAAAACAACAGCTCACGTTTCTCAAACAAATATTAATATAAACAGCAATTAATATAAATAGCAAAGTTATTCGATTCATTAGGTCTTATATCTTCAATCATAGTTATTGCAAAAATCATATTTCGAGATCTATAGTTACATCAAACGGATATACACATACAACGAATCGAGTTACATACTTTTACATATGCCTCACATATACAGACACAGAGATCAACTTACTAGCTGCAAAATCAAAGATTGCACCATTGAAAACAATTACACTGCAGTAGTTGGAGTTCATCTTGCTAAGAAATTCAAATCCACTTTCTTCGCTCTTTGCTCACTTAGTATCCGTATAGACTTTCTAAGTGTTCTGAAGTGGTCGATTTGTTAATTAATAACTAATTAATAACACTTTTAATTCCATTATTGTCGTTTCGCAAAAAGTGATCATGTCGATATGCGAACGGTGTAATCGTGTGGTGGGAGGAGATCGGGCGTCCAGTGCTTGGTGTGCTGCCTTTGGTTCCACACAAAATGCATTGATCCGGAGGAGACGTTGGAGTCTGTAGATGCGTGGACATGTCATGATTCAAGATCAAGAGAACGAGGCGCTATTTCTCGCAAAGCATGTGGGTCTACTTCGGCGACTCCGTCCTGTCCAGCTATTACCTTCGAATCCGTCTACGAGATGGTTAAAGAGATGCGATCCGAGTTGCGTTATAAAAAGAGCCAACTTCTTCATTCGGTCGACTTTTGTAGCGCCCGTATATCAGATTTTGAACAAGTTATTGAAAGAGCTAAAGAATAAAGTAAAAATTATTGATAAATTAACAGCCGAAAACTTACAACTGCGTGACCGGGTGTCTGATCTTACAGCTCAAGTTGATGATATGGAACAATATTCCCGCCGGAACAATTTAGAGATCCAGGGTGTTCCTGAAAAGAATAACGAAAATTTGTTGGATGCCGTTGCTGCTCATGTGGGGTATGATATTTCGCGTGTGGATGTAGACGCCATTTATCGTGTTCCTCATATCAACCGTGACAATTCAAATCCAAGGTCCATCGTAGTTCCTCGCAGCCTGCATCCAGAAGAGAAAATCCTTGCCCACGGGCTCATCACCGGGCACGAAGATTGATGGCGTCGGTGAAAGATGCTTTGTGAACGAACCCTTACTATGATTGGTAAAGAAAAAAATTACAAAGACGTCCGCGCGCGTCTAGGTCAGATGGACTTGGCCCTTAGACCAATGGATTATTACGTGACAAAAATGAAAGAGGCATTTTAAAGACAAGCTATCGCAGAACAGGAAGCTAAACATAAGTGGTATAATTTCCTCAATAGAAACAATTCCACCGTAAACAGGTGGTTTCCACCATACCAAGGAAATTCAGAAGGACGAGAATTTTATGAAAAATTACAAATATATATGGACCCGCGATTGTAAAATTTTTGTACGACAGACCCTCTGTGTTCCCTTCTGATTCAGATAGGGAACGAGAGGAATATTTCGCGTATGTAAACTATTAAGTCAATTAAACGTAATTTATTAAACGCCATGCATTTATTTTCTTTTTATTATCAGAATGTGCGCAGTATTCGTGGCAGACTACCGATTGTATTCAATAGCTCATTAAATGTCGACTTTGATGTGATCTGCTTAGCGGAAACTTGGCTGCACCCCGGAATTTTTTGAGCTGAAATTCTGCCTGACTCGTATGTTGTTAATACTACACTAATAATACTAAATAAATGTCCATCACGTTGTCACATTTTAATTAACAACAAAGACCAATGGATTATTACGTGACAAAAATGAAAGAGGCATTTTAAAGACAAGCTATCGCAGAACAGGAAGCTAAACATAAGTGGTATAATTTCCTCAATGGAAACAACTCCACCGTAAACGGGTGGTTTCCACCATACCAAGGAAATTCAGAAGGACGAGAATTTTATGAAAGTTATTCGTTGAAAGATTCCACAGGTAAAGTTTCATGCCCGGTTTTGATAGCGTTGAAGTGTCCGTATTGTTATGCAGACAGTGATTGTGCTCATACTAGAAAGTATTGCCCAATGTATAAATGAAACACTACCAGAACTTAGAAGGTTGGCTAATGGCACGCTGGGATCAGCTAGTAATCACAAGTAATGAATTGTAATTGTTTAATTTCCGAAGTTATTCATATTCTCTTACTGAATATTCCAGTACTTTTATAAAAGGTTTAACATTGCGTTTTTTATTTCTGTTTCTAAATAAAGTTTTGTGTTTCATTTTTTGATAATTTTAAAATGTGTTTGATAGGGTAAGAATAGGGGGTTAGTAGGTTAGCGAGAGTCAATTAGGAAATATCGATACCCGCATGAACAATATTATTCCGATCTTGGACAACTTTTACGATATTCAAAACAAGATTGAAACTCAAGGAGAAATTGAAGAACTCGAAACGTTTGAAGACATTTATTTTGATTTGATAAGTAGAGCTATGTTTATATACAAAATCTTGTGTTATTTTGGAAAGTATTACATCCTAGTAAAGTTTCCCGATTAAAAACTGAACCATGAAAATAAATAAGTAGATGTTTATTAAAAAATAAAGTTTAATTGTTTCTTTTGTGTCTAGCGCTACTTGATATTTGGACAAAAATAACATCGAGTGGAAAACATTCATGCGCTACTAGATTAAAATGTTAGTGTGCTTTTTGATGGGGAAAGAAATGAATTTTTAAGAAAAACGAAATACTATGTAAAGAATGTTTTTAGGATATCAATAATAAAAACAAATTTTGGCATTCCATTTAAAAAAAAAAGTTGATAGTCGCCATTTTGAAATAATTTGTTCAATTGAAAATATGATATCACCATCAATGGAAGAGAATGTCCTAAAACATGTAACTGCCAAATATTTTGAAAGTAGTACTCTGAATCAGGCTGTATATACATTCACGATGTCAGAACAACTTCAATACTGTAAATTTCACTCATATGCTGACAACACCCAGATTTACTACTCGTTCCCACCTGCAGATTTTTAGTGTGCACTGAATTTTATAAATAATGCACATTAATAATAATAAAACGACAGCTATTGTGTTTGGATCGGACCACGCCCGCGCGCGTCTAGGTCAGATGGACTTAGTTATAGACCGGCAACAAATTGAGTTTCGAGCATCGGTAAGCAACACTCTTTTGACACCTGATTTGCTTCGAAGCATCCTCAAATATTTATCTGAAATAATAAAACTTAGTTGACTGTATTTTCCCCAAGTATTGAAAATAAGTAAAGTAAGTAAAATAATGTTTATTGAAATCATTTCTAGGGGTACACTTTAAAACTTATAATTTGTAATAAAAGAATATTAACACGATCGTAATGCTTTAAAAATACGACTGTTGTTCTGCGGGATCCCAAAGGCAACTGTGTCGACGGTTCGATCTTCTTATTCGTTAGCGCTTTCATTTGGGAATCCCACATATATATATATATATTTTATTGTTCCCTCTTACTCTTATATTAAGTAATATTACTTCTATAATTATTATTACGATTGGTCATGTTTGAAAACCGTTCGTTGCATTTTAGCAGGAAATGAAACATCACCAATTTTTATTTGTACTTGGTTTTCTTTCCTTATTCTGTAATGATTCCGTTATATTGTAAAAATGAAAATAAAGTTATTATTATTATTATTATTAAATAACGTTACGAGAGTTAACGCGTTACGACGCAATACATGAGTTAAGAGTGCTACTGGATTCAGCATCCCAATCTCATTTCATAACCGAAAACATCTGCAACTTTCTCAAACTGAAGAAGGAGACGATCGATAATGGAACATTAACTATATCGCATCAAACACAAATCACGTTGAAGTCAAAACACAGTAACTTCCAAGAAACCATTACAAGCTTAGTGGTTCCACAAATAACTGATTTCAAATTCCAGCAACCATCAAATTAGCAGATCCTACATACAATCAACCGGGTACAATTGATATTCTTATTGGCGCTGGCTTGTTTTGGGATTTATTGGGTATTGTATAAATAAAAACTACAAATAATCCGACCTTACAAAAGACCAAATTCGGTTGGATAGTATCTGAAAACTTAACAAATCAACAAAGCAAGGAAAAGGTCAAGCAAGAAAAACATTACTAGTAACAAATTCATTACAAGAACAAGTAGAACGTTTCTGGAGAATGGACGAATTCATTGAAGCAAAAAGGGTGTATACAGAAGAAGAACAATGCTGTTTAATTTTCTACGAACAAACGACAACACGAGACCCCGAAGGCCGTTTTATCATTAAATTACCTTTGAAGTCAAACATGAATGATTTAGGATACTTAAATGAAGTAGCGAAGTCACGACTCATCAACCTAAACAGAAGATTTAACAACAACTCAGATTAAAGCACGCATAAGCAAATTGCAGTCAAGATTACATTGAACAAGGACATATGAGTAAATCCAAGGAGAACGAACCAAAATCGTATGTTCGTAAAATCGTTACATAATAGTAGCAGAATTTGATAGAAAATACCAAAAAATACTATGGAGAAATCATTCCGATGAAGAATTGCAATCTTATGAAATGAATAGAGTAACAATTGGAATGTCATCGGCACCATTTGAAAACAAATTTGCAGCTGAATCTCAAATAATGCAGAGATTTTTACGTCGACGACATGATTACAGGACATGATGACATCATTAAACTAAAAAACGATAAAATTGAAAAAAACGAATCGAGTTACATACTTTTACATATGCCTCACATATATAGAGACAGAGATCAACTTACTAGCTGCAAAATCAAAGGTTGCACCATTGAAAACAATAACAGTTCCCAGATTGGAATTGTGTGCTGCAGTAGATGGAGCTCATCTTGCTAAGAAATTCAAATCCATTCTACAAGTACGGATAAATGAAGAATATTTTTGGACATACTCACAAATTGCACTATCGTGGATTAATTCAATTATCAGATTTTGAACAAGTTGTTGAAAGAGCTAAAGAATAAAATAAAAATTATTGATAAATTAACAGCCGAAAACTTACAATTGCGTGACCGGGTGTCTGATCTTACAGCTCGAGTTGATGATATGGAACAATATTCCCGCCGGAACAATTTAGAGATCGAGGGTGTTCCTGAAAAGAATAACGAAAATTTGTTGGATGCCGTTGCTGCTCATGTGGGGTATGATATTTCGCGTGAGGATGTAGACGCCATTTATCGTGTTCCTAATATCAACCGTGACAATTCAAATCCAAGGTCCATCGTAGTTCCTCGCAGCCTGCATCCAGAAGAGAAAATCCTTGCCCTCGGGCTCATCACCGGGCATGAAGATTGATGGCGTCGATGAAAGATGCTTTGTGAAGAAAAAAATTACAAATATATATGGACCCGCGATTGTAAAATTTTTGTACGACAGACCCTCTGTGTTCCCCTCTGATTCAGATAGGGAACGAGAGGAATATTTCGCGTATGTAAACTATTAGGTCATTTTGTTGTAATTTATTAAACGCCATGCATTTATTTTCTTTTTATTATCAGAATGTGCGCAGTACTCATTCAATGTCGACTTTGATGTGATCTGCTTAGCGGAAAATCTGCACCCCGGAATTTCTTCAGCTGATATTCTGCCTGACTCGTATGTTGTTATAAATAACTACTACATAATACTACATAAATAAATACTACATAACACTACTAAATAAATGTCCATCACGTTGTTACTTTTTAATTAGCAACAAAGACCAATGGATCATTACGTGACAAAAATGAAAGAGGCATTTTGAAGACAAGCTATCGCAGAACAGGAAGCTAAACATAAGTGGTATAATTTTCTCAATGGAAACAATTCCACCGTAATCGGGTGGTCAAAAGCCATACCAAGAAGATTCTTGTACTTATTCTCTTTAAAATTCAGAAGGACGAGAATTTTATGAAAGTCATTCGTTGAAAGATTCTACAGGTAAAGTTTCATGTCCGGTTTTGAGAGCGTTGAAGTGTCCGTATTGTTATGCAGACAGTGATTGTGCTCATACTAGAAAGTATTGCCCAATGAAACACTACCAGAACTTAGAAGGTTGGCTAATGGCACGTTGGGATCAGCTAGTAATCACAAGTAATGAATTGTAATTGTTTAATTTCTGAAGTTATTCATATTCTCTTACTGAATATTATAGTATTTTTATAAAAGGTAACATTGCGTTTTTTATTTCTATTTTTAAATAAAGTTTTGTGTTAAATTTTTTGATCATTTTAAAATTTGTTTGATAGGATAAGAATAGGGGGCGTGGCAGTCGCCCTGTCTCCATCATCAGCCTCAGCGGCAACTAGCACCAAGAGCGTGAAGAGAGCGCCAGGTGTGAAACCCGGCCGAGGAAGGATTTCCGCACGTGTCGGGGGATAGACAAAGCGCTTGCTTACTTATCAGGAACAACATTAATGCATTTTTAATCTCAGAGCATAGCGACCGCGATTGTGTGGCTGCGGTTCTGACAATCCGAGGTGAGAAGGGCTGGACAGAAGTTGTCATCTGCTCAACATACTTCCCGGGAACGGATAATGTTCTTCCACCAGCCGCTGTGCGAGACATAATTGCCTACAGCCGAAGGAATAACCTACAAGTGGTTGTTGGATGCGACGCCAATGCTCACCACGCAATGTGGGCCAGCACCAACACAAATGAAAGAGACTCGGATCACTTCTATTTAATAAGAAACAGATTCGATATCAAAGACCAAAGTGGTGTTTACAGGATTAAATGAGGAGATTGTGATAAAATATACGTTGGACAGACTGGGCGAACTTTACATACACGTTTCGAAGAACACTTAATTAAAGATTCTTCAGCTATATACAAACACATAAGCACCTCTAAACACAAATAGAATTCAGTTGTGTTTCTTTACTGAAAAAGTCGAAAAATCAAAAGAGCTAGATCTATATGAAGAATACTATATTCACACTCAAAATAAATCCCTTCTGCTCAACGATATTACTGAGCTTAATAATATCAGGTTTTTTATGAAATTTTTATAATCCCTGCAGCGTCCTCTAGTTTCTAACTTTGATAATACTTTGTAATACGATAAAAGTCTACTAATTAGATTTTAAGACCTTTAATTTTAGAAAATATTTTCTTAATTGTTTGTCTTTTGATATGTCAATTTCACGCTTCCAACTTTATATTACGCATGCCCGCTTAAGCATTCCGTCTTGTTTTGTATCGTTCAGTCATACGTGTCCATCTCAAACGTTTAGTATCGTCTCATATACATTTAATTTTAATTTTTTTCGATTTTATTTTAACATATTTTAGACTATTGATAGTATTTCTTTCTGTTGTCACTTCAAACTAGTTTTATTTGGTTAGTGTAAGTGCTCCGAAAACCTCCTCTACAACCTAAAAATTTAGTTTTAACAATTCAACGTAATTCACATCATCCATCAATTAATCTTATTAGTCATCGTCTTTTTGTCTACGACGATAATAACAATCTAAATTTTCTTATCGACACAGGTGCTGACATATCCGTTTTAACATTTACACTTTTCACATCCTTAAAAAAAGATTCAACTTCATATCCTTCAGCAGCTAATGGGTCTACAATCAATACCTACAGTAAGAATATATTGACTGTATCTTCTTCCGTTTTTACTGTGTCGACAATTATAGGCGTCGATTTTTAGATAAATTTGGTATTCTCGTTGACGTCAAAAATAAGCGTCTAATTGACACTAATATTATATACATTCTAATATCCTAAACTGTTATGTAATATTCTAAACTGTTTATAAGTCCTAAACTGTTTTCTATTAAAACTCAATTTACCAACCTTCTAAAATCTTTCCCGAACATGACTTCTGCTCCAGGTGTTTCAATGCCTGTCTTGCATAACGTTAAACATCGTATAATAACAAATTCTCATGTACCATTTTCCCGTCCTCGACGTTTGGATATCTCAAAATTTGTAGTTGCCAAAACAGCATTTTAAACCAAGCGGTCTTACTGAAAATATCTTTTAAAAGAACATAAAATGCTCTTGCAAACAAGACCAAAAATATTCAAATCGGTTGAATGGTCCAGGAGATATTAAAATATAAACATTTGAAAATATAAACATTGGCCTCCCCCTCCCTTATTATGACAGATATGAGAAATATCGCAAAACAAAAGCGATACGGTATTATCCAAGCTACTAAATGGTGTTGTCAAAGTTATAAATTAAAGTTATATATTAAAGCGTATCGTCTAACTTTTTGAGATAGCGGCAATTTTAATTTTCTCTATGGCAGTTAAGCCTCCTAGCGGTCGAATTATGAACTTCAAAATAATTTCCAGCTATTTCTCTTGCCCACTTTGCCTATAAGGACTTTTTTCCCAAACCTCTAGGCCTTACCGTTGTCGAGATACATCCGCTCCGTACTCTTAACAGGGCACCCTGCATAGATGTGTGTGTAAGAATAACCCACACTACACTTATCAAGCGGGAAAATCAGCAGAATTCGCTCTACACAACTTAATTGGTAAAGTATCTAGGACGCTCCAGGATAAAGAGATCTTGGTTTGTGCGTTTCTGGATATAGAAGGTGCGTTTAACAACGCAATACCACAATCTCTTGAAAGAGCTGCTTTTGACAGGGGAGTGGAAGTAACTATAGAGGATTGGATCCGCAATATGCTTAATAGTAGAATAGTTTCTAGTTCACTGGGGCCTAAGTGCGCGCGTAAATATTACGCACTTCCCTAAGCATACATACATACAACCTTGATTAACGGTGTCGCTCGGCAGCGAACGTGTTAAGCAAGCTTACAGCTTGGGTACGTACTGTATTCCAGGCGGAAGCATTTGCTATTGACATGGGTGATCTAATCATTCTTGAGAGAGGGGTAAAGAACATGACAGTACGACTTTTCTCAAACAGACAGTCAAGTCGCTCTCCAGACGCTGCAAGCTGTGAGAACGGGGTCGGCTCTGGTTAACGACTGTAAGAGAACATTAAACACACTGAGTTGTGATAACAAAGTTTCTCTGATCTGGGTCCCAGGTCACTCTGGCGTTGCTGGAAATGAAGCGGCAGATGAGCTAGCACGAGAGGCCAGAACCTGTGGGCTGAAGAGAGACTTCGTCTACTATGGACCAGTTCTCCTGGAATGAGACATGCTAAGGTGTTTATTAACATCGCCACTGTCAAACTCGGGAATATTTTAGGACTTGCCCGTAGCAGCATTAAAGTTATAATGGGTGTCTTTACTGGGCACTGTCGATTAAAAGCACACCTCAACTTGTTGGATCTAGCCGACGATGTTAAATGCCGAATATGTGCGAAGAAAGCGGAGACGGTTGAGCATGTTTTATGCCACTGCCCTGCTGTTAACCGTATCAGATTCTCGATTTTTGGGTCGCAATTTATCTCCCCAAAGTGGGAGTTGACTACAGACCGGGTAATGTCAACTGCTCTCTGTTTTTGGGTGAGCTATATGACATGGTTGCGAACTGCCTGCTCCTGACTGACCAAATTCTCTGTTTTGGAGATTTTAACATTAATGTGCTCAACTCTGGAAGCTCAGATACACTTCGATTATTTTCTTTTCTGGACACATAAGAGGCAGCCCAATTGATTGATTGTCCGATCAGGACAACCGCATTGTCCGCTACACTTTTAGATCTTATTATATCATCTGATACGTCTTTAGTTCTCTCTTTGGATATGGTTGATTGTGCAAAGAGATGGGCGTCGACTCGTCGACTTTGATTATTGACGTCCGCGTGTCCACAATATGTCAACTATGTACAGAGTGTCGACAATGTCGATAATCTAGAATATTTCGTTGTGATGTGAATGAGGTTAGGTAGTTGCAAAACAGTGAATGTGCAATAAATTCGCAACGGACTCACGAACACGGTGTAAATTTGCCTTACGATAAGTGGTCGGAAGCTGAACGCTAATTTTAGTAACCTAAAGTTCGACTTAATAAAAATTAATACTTTACCTGCTCGGCATCAAGCACATAGGAACGTATCAAGAAAATACAGGGCAGCAGAGAGAAACGAAGAAATTTATAAAATCTTATTTCAAGTCTTATTTCATCCTAAAAATATGTTCTATAACAGTGGAAATTTTTTAAGCATATTTTTCTTTTTAATTCTTTTAGTTATAAACGATTGACTCAAAAATAATAAATAAGCTCAAAATAGTCTCTTTTTAAAAAAGGATTATTGTTCAAGTTTCCACTCTTTTAGGACCTATTTTCTTGAAACAAAGTTTTACTATTATCCAGTGTAATCCTGGGCAATATTTCTTGTCTAACCCTATATAAAGGTTGAGTCAGAATAGGTACGTATCAAGAAAATACAGGGCAGCAGAGAGAAACGAAGAAATTTATAAAATCTTATTTCAAGTCTTATTTCATTCTAAAAATATGTTCTATATAGAGCTTGCAATACCGGGATCCCGGACAATTTTTGTCCGGTATTAAAAACCGGTATCGATGGAAAAATACCGGTATTTCAGTATTATCTTTAATTAGCGCCTTCGATGGCCAGGGGACGGCCGATGTCTTCGTAAACGGCCGTGCTAGTTTGAAGTTGTGCTGGAAAATGACGTAGAGGATTCTTGTTTGTTATCTATCTTCTGTCCGTTCTAAGTTTACATTTTCAAGTGACATTTTTTGACGTTTCATTAAAAAAATGCTAGCCGAAGGCGACCGATTGAAAACGGCCGTGTTTAAAGCTGTGCTGGAAAATGATGTTGACCAAACAGAAATTTGTTATCTATCTTATGTCCTTAGTAACCTCATTTTTTCAAGTGACATTTTTTGATCAGTGTGAATACCATCTACAAGAAATATCATTTTGCACTCTGACAGAATGTTGAAGATAATGAAGACTCAACCTTTGATGACGACAACTTAATGTTCATGTTCAATAAATTTGTCATACCTAGCCAACAATAAAATACCCTCTGTATACAACTATTTTTGGATGTGGAGTTTTTACTCCATAATGGTGTATAACAGTGGTATGATACGTTTGACAAACTACCAAGAGCCATTATGTTAAAGTTTCTTTCTTGAATCTGCACCTTTCCAGAAAATTCCAAAGGAGGAATTCGAAAGAATTCCACAGAGCTTCAGATGATGAAGTGTAATTTCAATTTTTGACGTGGCAGTGAAGTTGAACATTTGGACCAAGTGAAAGACATCAAAACAATCAAAACCTTTAAGTTTATTGGTACTTTGTACAGATTCCTAATATCTTTCCATTTTTTGATTATCTTCTCAGATTCTGTATCTTATGCTTTGTTGCCACTCTAAAGATATAGTAGGAATTAACCTGTTAGTAGAGGTGACGCCGCAGAGGGGAAAAAAATCTTACAATTAGATATATCTAGTGATTGTAATTTAGTGTACACTTTTTTATAGCAATACCGATATTAATACCGGTATCCCGGTTTTAAAAATTTTGAATACCGAATACCGGCATTGAGATTTTAGTCCGGTATTGCAAGCCTAGCTAGTTCTATAACAGTGGAAATTTTTTAAGCATATTTTTCTTTTTAATTCATAATCTCTTTTTAAAAAGGGATTATTGTTCAAATTTCCACTCTTTTAGGACCTATTTTCTTGAAACAAAGTTTTACTATTATCCAGTGTAATCCTGTGCAATATTCCTTGTCTAACCCTATATAAAGGTTGAGTCAGAAAGAATGGGAAATCACGAAACTGGAGATAGTAGACACTAAATATGCTTTTTACCAATGTTGCTAGTTTAGGAGATACAGGGTGTTCAAAATTGATATTTTTCACTTTCATTTCTTAATAACTTTTAAAGTTTTAATAGTGTTTATGTAAAATTTGGAATTTTGAGGTATTTCAGTATGAGAAATAAGAATTTGATGTTGTTTCATTAGTTGTAGAAGGCGTTAGTTACGCCTTATTATTTAATTTAGCAAGCCTGAATACAGCCGATAAAAACCGGGTTCAAAATGAAAGGTGCTGGTTTCAAATAATTTTCTTTGAAATAAAAACAGGTTTGAAAATAAAAAAGGTACAACCTAATCCTAATTAACAAATCCTAATCTAACCCTCTTCGTTGCAAGACAAATGAATTTAAGCTTCGGTAAGAACGACAAACGTGATAATCGCTCGACAGTTGATTTTCCTCTATTAAAAGTGCGCACGAGATCGTGCGTACTTGACAAACGTTTTATTGTTGTAAAAAATATACATTATTGTTAACATTTTTTTACAACAATAAAATACGAAGGATCAAAAAATGTTAATATAATGAATTAACAAAAACAATGAGGGACGAAACACAAGTAAGTCGATAATTTAATCGATTGGCAAAATACAAATTTTCGCCACGGGTAACAACCGTTAACGGTTTTTATATCAACAACGCGCACATTTCCATCACGTCCGGCGTATGTTTTAATAACTCTCCCAGTGATCCAGTGCATCGGTGAACGTTGATCATCTTTGATTACTACTAATACACCATTTTCAATTGGAGGTACTGATTGATTTCATTTGCGTCTTTGTTGTCATGTATGTAGATATTTAATTTTCCAGCGGCCCCAAAAATCTTGGATCATCCGCTGTAAAAGATTCCATCGGTTTAAACGATTCAAAGGAATAGTCGTGACGTCCGGATCTGGAATCGCAGAGTTTAATGGTTCTACACACAAAAAATGAGGTGATAATGGTAGCAAATCGTTAGGATCTGATAACAAAGAACACAGTGGTCTTGAATTAAGTACTGCCTCTATTTGCGTTAGGACAGTGTAAACCTCCTCAAAGGTAAGCATCTGGGTATCGATAGCTCTAATTAAATGATTTTTTACGGACTTCACATTTGCTTCAGTCAATCCATTGAAATGTGGTGCACTTGGAGGATTAAATTTCCATTGGATACCAAATTTGGAACCAGTAACTGTAGTTGGAACCAGTAATTCTTGTAATTTGTTGTTAGCACCAATAAAGGTAGTTCCATGGTCACTAAAAATGGTTGTACAGTTACCTCGTCTTGAGATGAATCTCCGTAGAGCCGCGATGAAAGCATCGGTAGAGAGATCTAAAACCAACTCTAAATGGAGCGCTTTAATAGATGTACACACAAAAACACAAATATATGACTTCACCGATCGTACTCCTCTTGCTCGATGCATGGTTGTATATATTGGACCAGCGAAATCAACCCCAACCACAGTGAAAGGTTTTAATTCTGTGGCTCGGAAGCTAGGAAGATCTGCCATCATTGGAACGTACGATCTGGGTTTCGCACGAAAACATCGAATACATCGTGATAGAACTTTGATAAATAGCACTTCTTGGAGATAAAATCCAATATTGTTGTGCTAGTAATGATGATAAAGTTCGAAGACCAGGATGTATAAATTTATGATGTGTTTCTTCAATTATAAATTGTGTTAACCGACAATTTTGCGGTAATAATAATTGATGTTTATGCTCGAATGCTATTTCAGCACAACGTAACCGACCACCCACACTGAGCAACCCATCTCTATCGATGAACGGAGGGAGCTATCGATAAGGGTTCTTGGGCGTTTGGTTATGATGAATGGATTGAATGAGATCAGAAAAATATTGACTCTGAATATGTTTAATGAAAACATGAAGGGAGTTTTGAATTTCAAAGGTAGATAAGATATTAGAGGTAAATCGTTTTTTATAAGTACGAAGGCTTTCACGACCGGTGTTAATTAAACTAAAACTAGCACTATCACTAGAACTAACACTAGACCTAGAACTAGAAACTTTCGGATTAAGCCGTGCGTTTTTTGAAAAAATTTTTGACGTTTGAAGTGACACTTCGAACTTGTTTCTGAAGAAGGTTGCAATATGGCATCGGAAACGTCAAATATTTTTTTCAAAAAATTTACCTAACAGTAATTGAGTCTTCATAGTCCAAAGACAGTAATGATTGCAAATCAGTTTCCAAAAGGTGTGAACAATTACTCGCCCACTTGCCGAGCTGAAACCCCCCTTTCCGTAGAATAGCAATTAGATCTTCCTTTAATGTAAGTAAATCTTTGATTGATGTTGCACCAGTGACAATATCATCAACATAGACATTATGTTTTAGAATATGAGCACCATGAGGATGTGTATCAGAATATAAATTCATTAATTCAAGTATTATTCGAAGGGCTAAGTAAGGTGCTGAAGCGACACCATATGTTACGGTGTTGAGTTGATAAATTTGAATGGGATCTTCAGGGGAAAATCGCCATAAAACATTTTGAAAAACACGATCAGATGGCGAGATCATGATCTGACGATACATCTGCTTTATATCACAGATAAATACGAATTTAAATAATCGAAAATTGATTAGAATATTAATAATATTTTGCTGTAGTTTGGGGCCGATTAACAAATTATCGTTTAACGATTTTCCATTCTAAGAAGAAGCGGAAGCGTCAAAGACTACCCTAAGTTTATAATTGGCAGCACCATTGTGTCTTTCGCAATGATGTGTGATGCAACGATGGTGTGCTGAAGCGACACCATATGTTACGGTGTTGAGTTGATAAATTTGAATGGGATCTTCAGGGGAAAATCGCCATAAAACATTTTGAAAAACACGATCAGATGGCGAGATCATGATCTGACGATACATCTGCTTTATATCACAGATAAATAGGAATTTAAATAATCGAAAATTGATTAGAATATTAATAATATTTTGTTGTAGTTTGGGGACGATTAACTAATTATCGTTTAACGATCTTCCATTGGAAGAAGAAGCGGAAGCGTCAAAGACTACCCTAAGTTTATAATTGGCAGCATCGTTGCGAAAGACACAATGATGCGGAATATAATAATTACTGAAATTACGAATATTAGAAGGAATTAGAGACATATAGCCTGAATGCAAATAATTCCTCATGAATTCTATGTATTTCTTGTGAAGTATATCATCTCTCAACTAACGTTTCTCCAATAATTTAAGTCGTTTCAGAGCAATATCATATGAATTTCCAAGAATAGGTTCTTTGGTTCTAAACGGGAGCGATACAATAAATCTGCCATTAATATCACGACGATAATTATTTTTGTAATGATTTTCACATTTTGCCTCTTCAATTGACATCATCTTGATTTCAGAAGTAGATTCCAATTCCCAAAAGCGTTGCATTGATAAATGTAATGAGTCATCAATTCTTGAGATACATGTTGATAAAGACGTGGATGGTAATAATTTGGATTTTCCCATCACTATCCACCCGAACACTGAATGTGCAGCCACAGGATCGTCCTGACCACCACAGACACGACTACCAGTAAACAATTGAGGTACCAATTCAGCTCCCAATAATATATCCACTTCTTCGGAAGGAGAATGATGTTCGGGATGGAATTGGAGGCGTTTAAGATAATCGTAGGATTGTATAATAGAAGATAATGAAGGTTGAGCGGAACATATTGAAGATGTAACAATAGCTCTCAGATTAAAGGATAAGTTTCGGGAATGGCAAGGTTGAATGCTGCAATTAACACTTCCTTTGTTACAGATGGACGTCATCGAGTTTAAACCCTGTATTTCTAACGAAGAATTATTTTGTCGTGGCAAACGAAGTCGTTGCAGTAGCTTGGTGGTAATAAAATTTGACGTGTTTCCAGAATCAATCAATGCACATGCCAAATGAGGTTGACCAAACTGATCATAAATATGAATAAAGGCGATGGGTAAGATAACTCGACGATTTTCTGGTTTTGAATGATTATTTATATCTAATGTTGTACCCACATGAATAGAAGGAATTGGCTGTTTAGGTCCAAAATGAAGTAATGTATTATGGCGTTGCTTGCATGAATGACAACAGTGATTTGAAACGCAATTGTTAGTGATATGACCTTTGCTTAAACAATTTCGACACAAATTGTTATCTCTTGCTATCACTAATCTTTCAGTTGGCGATTTAACATGAAATTGAGCACATCGGTAAACCTGACGTGATTCTGAGCATATAAATTAATTGTTTCTTCATGGATCGGTTTTAAAGCGACAATTTCATTAAAATAAATCGTGGCCAGGTAACGTTTATTTTGGTAACGCCGCTTTAGAGTATCGAATGCTATGGTATAATTCTCATTGGTCACTGGAATTCCCTTTACCAATTTCAAAGCTTCTCCAGTGAGTGACATTTAGCCACTGGAGATAACGTCTTGTTTTCGTGTACCAGGGTTCGGAACAAATCAAAAAACGTAGGCCAATCTTTCTGCTGACCATTGAAAGTTGGAATTGAAAGTTTATTCAATTTAGATGTGGTGATCATATGAGAGCCACCTTGAGGATTCGCCGGGGCTCGCGTGAATTTTTGTATAAGTGCCTTGATTGTAAAATAGGCACCATCGACCCGTTGCCGAATCTTATCATGATCATCAAATTCATCATCATCAATTAATCCAACGATCTGATTATGGATCGTCTTGAAGTCAGTATAAGATGTTTCTACAGATTCATCACGAACTAGAAATGCCGCTTGTTGTTTCGGATCGTCGATAATGTCTTGACCAACCTTCGTGGTTTCGATAAGGCGATTCTCAGCGACTTGACGTGGTAAAATTAATTTATTAAGTTTATCTGCCATAATGTCTCAGGGAGAAGGCAGGGGAAATAAACAAGAAAGAAACGAGATAAGAATTACAACTCCTGGAAGTAATATCAATAATAATTAGAATAAATTAAAAAGGTAATTTTTTCAGATGAGAAAATGCGGGAAAGAAAATTCCAAGGGGAACAAATTCTTAAAGAAGAATTGCGGAAAAATTTAGAAAATAAATATTCAAAGTTGTAAGGAAATTTTTAGTTCAAGAGAACAATAAGGTTGGACGGAACAAAAAAAAAATTTTGACCACGTTGTGCCAGATGGCCACGCCGAAAATTAAAGAAAACCTCTCCAAATATGAGTCATTATTACATCAATAGTTGTAGAAGGCGTTAGTTAATACAGCCGATAAAAACCGGGTTCAAAATAAAAGGTGCCGGTTTCAAATAATTTTCTTTGAAATAAAAGCAAGTTTGAAAATAAAAAAGGTGTATAATTACCTAATCTTAATTAATAAATCCTAATCTAACCCTCTTCGTTGCGACACAAATGAATTTAAGTTTCGGTAAGAACGGCAAACGTGATAATCGCTCGACAGTTGATTTTTCTCTATTAAAAGTGCGCACGAGATCGTGCGTGCTTGACAAACGTTTTACCCCATTTTTAGTGATATTTGGGTTGCATAAACAAAGCCATTTTCTTTTTGTTAAATTAATTGGCTTACTAATTCAATTCAATTGAAGTTATCAGTCTGAAAGAGAATTTAATTTTACGCAAAAATTAAATTATTTATTAAATTATTTAATTTGTTTGAGTCAATCGGTTTTCGAGTTATTTGCGTTTAAATGGTTTAATGTGATTTTTTTAAAAAATTAAAAATTGAAAATGGAAGGGGGTCAGGAATATTTTACCTGGCTTACGACTCGTTACACGAATTGTGGAATCTTAGCGATTTAGTTTCGAGTAGGGTAGAAGTATTAAAGTGTATGGAATATAAAAATTATTATGATAGCGTTATCGATGTGGTATCAACAATGCAAGGTGATATAAAATCGAATATATGGTTGCTTCAAACGGCGTACCAAGTGAACATTTGTGCGTAACTAAAGAACTGCTCATATACGGTATGGATAAGGTATTACTGGATTTAGATTTGCACGCATTAATGAAGATGTGAAGTGAACAAAATGGAAAAAAGAGTGACGTTTTGCGAATCGAAAAATAGAGTGTACCGACGCTTGGACGTTTGCTTACAGACAATTAAGGATAAGTGACTGGGAAGAAAAGATGTTGGACGTAATTAGATTTAGGAATATGATAAGAAACGTAAATAAGTTATTACAAAAATATTTAGACGTAGATTATAGATTAAATATATATCAAGAATGTTTTAGTATTGTAGAGTAACTGAAATGTTTTTAAGTGAGTAGCAATTAATTTTTAGGATATTAATAGTTTTAAGTGTAGCTGAATAATAATAATAATAGATTTAAGTATAACTTAAGAGCAGAACTGGGTTTGTAAACTATTTAAAAGGAATAAAAGCTTAAAGCACAACAGCAGAGCTTCATTTCTAGTTTTTAACTGTGAAGAAAAGGAAGAAGGAGTGAAATTATAAAATGAATTTGTTAGAACCTAATCGTAACAGTTATCGTTTGACAAGCAAACGAATTGGTCGCGGATTTTTTAACAAGTTAATAGATAATGTAAATTAGAATTTAGTAGAGGCAGTAGTATAAACATTTAATTATCGTTTATCTTTCTTATTTGTATTCATATTCATATCATACTTATTATTCGTTATTAAAATATGATTAATTAAAATAATTAAATAATTAGTTAAAGTATAAGTGTATTTAAAAGTGTTGGTTTGAATAGTTATTTAAGCATTCGAATTTAGAGTATGAGATCACGGTAATGTCGTGAGTCAGTTCAAATATTTCTTTGTTCCTTTGTTATCGTGTATTCCGCATCTACCTGAGTGCCTTATGTAAGGGGTGATATAGTCACCTTGCCGGGAGGAAATGAATCAGTATTAATGAAGTAGTGAACGAGAGAAGATGTTGTTTTATTACGAAACTGAAAAATATAATACAGTCTCCGTTACAATAAACTTTCGATAGAACTTCATTTGCCAGGATATAACTTTTGTGGACCGGGTAGCAAGTTGGAAAAGAGATTATTGAGAGGAGATCGAGGTGTGAATCCATTAGACGAAGCTCAGATTTAAAATTTAGACACGACGCAGATAGAGCATTATATAAAGCAGCGAAAGAACGAATACGAAATAAAGAGTCTACTCTTGGAGAAAAAGTGGCATCGTCCGTAATAGAACACTTTAACGTATATAGTTGCCTCATCTCCTTTTTTGGCATTACGTACACTTCAAGAACTTGCGAACCTTTACGCCGATGACAGTCCAAGAGCGGCCGAAGTTCTCAAAAATAATGTTTATATTGATGATATTGTAACCGGAGCTCAATCTGTCAAGAAGCATTACATCTACAACAAGAATTGATTGTTTTATTAAAGAAAGGAGAAATTGAGCTACGAACATGAGCGAGTAATTGTGTCAATCTCTTACAAGTTGTCTCAAAAACTAATTTACAGAAGCCGATATCAATGGATTCTGGTGAACTAAATTATGTCAAAGTATTGGGTCTTCATTGGGATCCTACTACCGTCATAATTCCTGTACTAAACGTTCGATACTGTCAGAAATTGCTCAGATTTACGATCCGCTTGGTTTTCTGGCACATTTAAAGCAAAAACAATCATGCAAAATCTCTGGCAGTGTAATCTTTCTTGGGATGAAAAACCCTCCCACATCAATTTCTGATACGTGGAAATTATTCAAAGAAGGCCTAGCTGCTTTATCTACTTGGACTTTGCCCCGTTTAATGGTTCCGATAGACACCAAGTCGATCCAACTCCATCTATTCTGTGATGCCTCTCAACTTGAGTATTGCGCTGTCGCATACTTACGATATCAAACTTCTACTCATATTCAAACTTCTTTCGTCTGTGCAAAAGCACGTGTTGTTCCTTTGAAAACTATTTCGATTCCTAGACTAGAACTGTGTGGTGCAGTTCTCCTTACTGATTTATTTCAGACCATAAAAGAAGCGTTATCCCCAAACATCACTTTCGATTCGATTTTCGCCTGGTCTGATTCTCAGGTCACTTTAACCTGGATTTCTTCGGTACCTAACCGATGGAAAATCCATGTTGCAAACCGTGTAACTCAGATTCAGAATATCTTACCTTCTAAATGTTGGAGACACGTTTCATCCTCTAACAATCCCGCTAATTGCGCATCTCGAGGTCTTCTTCCCGACCAATTAATTACATCTTAATTGTGGTGGAAGGGTATTTCGTGGCTTACCGATTGTCCAGAATATTTGCCCTCAACTCACGAATTCATACCCGAACCATGTGACACCTTAATTACAACAACAAAAAAATATATGTAATACCAACACATTTACAACACCAAACACAATACGGTCCTCGCCTAGCTCAATTGGAGATTGGGTCGGGTATAATTTCTCTAAGGCGCCACACATTGCTCCCGTATTGTCCACGAACTGTGACGTGAAGTTGGTAAAGTGAGTGTTGTAAACAAATGCCAGGTGGGTATGGTAGCGCTACTAGCCACTGCTTGTAGAATAGTTTGCACGCTTGCTTTAGGGTGGGTTAGTGTGGCTTTCTGCGGGGGTGGAGGAAGCGCTCCATCGAGTGTCTGCCTCCTCGTGGCACCACTGGATGTGTGGCTTCCACTACTCCTTTGGGGTAAGGGAATTCACTAACTAAATGGCACTCCAACGGCCCTGTCCAAGCTGTCGTGTCGTGGCTAAGGACTTGCACGGAAGGGTAACGGCGCCGGCTGCTGTTTACAGCAACCGTCATACCATGTGCTGGTTTCCAGCACGGGGGATCTTGGCTTAACCGCCCGGATCAAGAGGAGACAACCTCAATAAAAACCCCAAAGTCAAGGTGGAACAGCTTATGCCGAAGACTTTTATCGCTTAATTGCGTTGGCCAAGAGGGAAATACTTGGTTCCTAATAAGCGGACTCTGGATACCTGGGGACCTCCAGTTTCAACAAAATCCTCTTACTGCGGCATGCGGGGCTCTGTCGCGGCGGACCTCCTTTCCCTAGCTACTCGTGGGACTTTCATGGAACAGAGTAACAAAAAAACTTTAGTAGAGGTAGATGCAACTCCGAGCGCATCAAGGCAAAAATCGCCTTCAACTAGTGAAAGCGTAGAGGACATCACACTGTCCCCCGCTTCCTCCAGTGCCAGCAGCGTCTTAACGTCTGCGACCATCGAACTTCAGGAGAGCATAGAGAAGCTCCAAGTCAAGGAAAAAAAGTTATGTGGTGCAGCACGGAAAAGGCTCAGGTGGCTGCTCAAACAAGGGCTGACTCTCGAGGAAGCCCGAGCAAAGGCCACACAGCCTATCAGTGAGGAGGAGAAGAGGGCTAAGAGACCTCGCTCCGAAAGCACAACGCCTAAAGGGCCCGACACCAAACGAGCTGCTACTGAAAGGCGTAGCGCTCCTAGCGGAGGCAATCTTCCGCAGGGGCAAAAGCCTACAGTTGCCAGCTTCAAGCAGGTGTTGGAAGGTAAAAAGATGGGTATTGCAGATTCCCTATTTCCAGAGGTGAACCTCACAACAGCCCAAATGCAGGCTATTCAAGAGGTCATCATCTCAAGAATTGTGGACCTTAGCGAGGGACATGAAGGCGACATCAAGCCTAAGTTCCTCGGCACCACATTTAAGGCAGGATGGCTGGTAGTCAACTGCGAAAACCAGGAAACAGCGGACTGGATAAAGTCCGTAACTCCAACCCTACAACCATGGGAGGGCGCATCCCTAATGGCTATCGATGAAAAGGAGCTACCTAGAGCGACTATCATGAACGCCTATTTCCCCAACAGTGCGGATGAAAAATCAGACCGCATTCTAAAAATTGTTAAAGGCCAAAACGAAGGCCTGAACACCAACGAATGGAGGGTGCTCAAAAGGACGACCGAAGGCAGCAGTGCCTTTCTTACGTTGTCCGTTGACCATCCCTCCGTAGAGAACCTTAAAAGAACAAACTATAAGGTTAGCTACAAGTTCGGGCAAATCACCCTGAGGCAAAAGAGCGGCAAGCCTACGCCACAGAAAGAAGAACCCGAACCAACACCTGGAACTTCCGGAACCGCCAAGGACCCCAAGAAGGGTAAAGGTAAGGTTAGTTCCGAAAAAAAGGGTAAGGGCAAAACTGCCGCTCCCAAAATTGCACCCGCCAAACAATAATGGCGGGTGTAGGCTTCATCCAGGCCAACATCCAGCACTGTAAAAGCGCCTCCGACGTGCTGGTCAAGGGCTTCCACAGCCCCAACATACATGTTGCGTTGATTCAGGAACCATATGTATATGGAGGAATAGTCAGAAGACTATCAACAAAAGCAGGTAAGTTATTTTATTACAGAGGAGAGTGCCCTGCGCGAGCAGCGATACTCGCTAAATCCTCTTTAAACTGCCTACCATTAACCCAGTTTATCTCTAGGGACTTGGTTGCAATGTCAGCGGTATTGCCGACGCCGGGAGGCAAGCAAGAGGCGATTATAGCCTCGGCATACTTCCCCGGTGATTCGGACGATCCACCGCCACAAGAGGTAAAAGACCTCATCGAATATTGCAATAAGAGGGGAAAACAACTCCTCCTGGGCTGCGATGCGAATGCACATCATCTCGCATGGAACAGCTCAGACACAAACAAAAGGGGTGAGTATCTTTACCAATACCTTCAAACTACAAATTTAGATATCCTCAACAGAGGTAACGTACCGACTTTTGTTACCAAGAGTCGACAAGAGGTGCTAGACATAAGCCTAGCCACGCCTCGCCTTAGTTCGCAAATCGCAAACTGGCATGTTTCGCGTGAAATCACTTTAGCGGATCACAAGCATATTCGCTTTGTCATTGTAGCAGACATGACAAAACAAACAGAATTCAGAATCCCCTCACTCACTGATTGGTGCTCTTTTTGTAGACACATCGGCGAAGAGGTTGATGAAATCAAAACAAAGATTGAAAGCAGAGAGGATCTCGAAATAGCCTCTGTTCAACTAAACAATCTCATACATAGTGCGTATGAATCAAGCTGTCCAATAAAACACAAAAGAGCACAATCCAATGTGCCTTGGTGGAACAAGGACCTTGAAAACCAGCGAGTCATGGTTAGAAGACTATATAATAAAGTCAGGAATTCCAAACTCGAGCAAACATGGGGTGTCTATAGAAAAGCCCTAACGGAATATAACTTGGCTATCCGCAAAGCCAAAAGAAAAACCTGGCGTAGCTTCTGTGAAGGCATAGACAATACGCCTACAGTTGCTCGTCTGCATAAGATCTTGGCAAAAGATCACAACACTGATCTAGGCCACCTATGCAAACAAGATGGTAAATATACAGAGGATGCTAAGGAATCGTTGGAACTCCTACTGAGTATACACTTTCCTTCCTCAAAAGTCTGCCCCCATGCAGATGCCGACCCTGAAGTAATGGACATAACCCGTCCATCAGGTAAGGTTCGCAGCACAGCTGGGAATATTTTCACACCCAACAGAGTAAGGTGGGCTATCTCGAATTTCAAGCCCCTAAAATCACCTGGAGGAGATGGAATTCTGCCTATCTTTCTGCAAAAAGGCTTAGAAGAACTTCTCCCAATAATAATATCCCTATATATAGCTAGCTACAGCTTTAGCTATATACCCACTCTATGGAGGAAAGTAAAGGTGGTCTTCATACCCAAAGGTGGTAGGCGTTCAAACGCGGACCCCAAGGCGTACAGACCAATTAGCCTAACTTCATTTCTCCTCAAAGGGATGGAAAAGGTAATCGATCAATACCTAAGGAACGGAGTGCTTCTCACAAATCCACTCCACCCTAGCCAACATGCTTACCAGAAAGCAAAATCAACAATTACCGCTCTCCATGCTTTGACTAGCACCTTAGAGGAGGCAATTGCAACCAAAGAGATAGCCCTTTGTGCTTTCATAGATATAGAGGGTGCGTTTGATAACACCTCATATGAATCCATAGAGAAGGCTTTAAACGCAAAAGACATACATCCGTCGACAATCAAGTGGTGTATAGCCATGTTGAAAAGTCGGCAGATCACAGCCAGTCTGGGAGGCGAGTCGCTGACTATAAAGGCGCTAAGAGGATGTCCCCAAGGGGGAGTGCTATCACCTCTATTATGGTGCCTGGTAGTTGATGACTTGATGAACATCCTAACTAAAAACGGATTTAAGATACAAGGGTATGCTGATGACCTGGTAATCACAATCCGAGGTAAATATGATTCAATCATAACTCAGCTAATGCAGAAAGCCCTACTACTCACCAGTACTTGGTGCAGAAGCAATGGGCTCAGCATCAATCCCAATAAAATCGAAATAGTCCCTTTCACTCGGAGAAGGAAGCTACAAATAAAAGCACCCTCCATTGAAAGCAGAACTATTAACCTCAAAACAGAAACTAAATACCTAGGGGTAATACTTGATAGTAAACTAAACTGGAACTCACACTTAGACAAGGTGAGGAAAAAGGCCATCATGGCAAACCAGATCTGCCGCAGGCTCCTAGGAAGGAACTGGGGTCTCAAACCACGAATGGCTCATTGGGCCTACGTAGCAATAATCAGACCCATGGTCGCCTACGCCTCATTGGTTTGGTGGCCAAAAACAAAACATAAGACAGCTCAACAACAGCTGGCACAAATCCAGCGGTTAGCATGTCTTAACATAACGGGTGCAATGAGATCCTGTCCGACGGCTGCTTTGGAAGCCCTACTTGGTCTCACACCGCTCCACATATATATACAAAAGGAGGCAGCCTTAAGTGCCTTATCACTGAAAACAGTTTCTTCACTCAAGTTGATGCAGGGTAATCTCAGAGGACACCTCGAGATCCTCAAAGACCCATGTCTAAATCACCTGATTGAAATTAAAACGGACCTTATACCGACGGAATACAATTTCAACCAACCGTATAAGGTCATATTTAGTAGCAGGGATGATTGGGCGAAAGGAGGGCCTCAACTAAAAAGAGGAGCCCTAGCCTGGTACACCGATGCTTCAAAGACAGTAAGATCTGGAGTAGGCATGGGCATCAGTGGACCAAACAGCCACATCAAATTGCCCCTCAGCTCGGACTTAACAATTTTCCAAGCAGAAGTTCTTGCTATAAACTTCTGCACCGCTTTGAACCTACAGAAGGGACAAAAAGGTGCATCCATAAACATTTTCACAGACAGTCGGGCCGCCTTAAAGGCAATTCAGGCCTACACGTGTGGCTCCGCACTGATCAGAGAGTGCACCAACAACCTGAAAGAACTCGCTAGGGGCAATGATGTTACCTTATGGTGGGTTCCAGGTCACAGCAACATTGAGGGCAATGAGAAGGCCGACAAGCTGGCCAAAGAGGCAGCAAACACGCCCTTCATTGGACCCCAACCTGGATGTGGACTACAAAAAAGCCACCTAAAACAAATAATCAATAACTGGGAGGCTTCAAAGATAGCCTTACGCTGGAAAGAACTTCCAGGTCACAGACAAGCGAAGAGTATGATAACTCCGTCGCAAAACAAAACCAAAGAGGTTTTGTGCCTCAGCAAAGGGGATCTAAGAACGCTCTCAGGCTACCTAACCGGCCATGTGCCCCTAAAATACCACCTCTTCCACATTGGACAAGCTGAGGATCAAACTTGTCGACTATGCAACGACGAGTCAGAAACTGCTGAACATATACTGTGCAATTGCGTCGCCAGAGGACGTCTAAGGCACAACGTCTTCGGTAAAACTACCCTGTTACCTACCGACATAAAGGTTCAAGACCTTAGGACAATACTAAGGTTCATTAAGGACCTACATTTGCCCTAAACCATTGGAGGGCTAAAGTTACAATAGATCTTATAGGTCGCGGTAACGAGAGGGGCCGCCCTCCTCAGCCCGGCAGCAATAATAATAATAATAATAAACAAATGCCAAAAACAACAAATACAACAACAACAAAAATAAGTCAACGATTTGAGTTGCAATAATTAGGTTAAAAAGTGAATAACCTAGTGAACTATGGTAGAACCTATGAACCTATGCGAACGGTGTAATCGTGTGGTGGGAGGAGATCGGGCGTCCAGTGCTTGGTCTGCTGCCTTTGGTTCCACACAAAATGCATTGATCCGGAGGAGACGTTGGAGTCTGCAGATGCGTGGACATGTCATGATTCAAGATCAAGAGAACGAGGCGCTATTTCTCGCAAATCATGTGGGTCTACTTCGGCGACGCCGTCCTGTCCTGCTATTACCTTCGAATCCGTCTACGAGTTGGTTAAAGAGATGCGATCCGAGTTGCGTTGTAAAAAGAGCTAACTTCTTCATTCAGTCGACTTCGGTAGCGGCCGTATATCAGATTTTGAACAATTTGTGAAAGAGTTAAGGGATAAAATAAAAATTATTGATAAATTAACAGCCGAAAACTTACAACTGCGTGACCGGGTGTCTGATCTTACAGCTCAAGTTGATGATATGGAACAATATTCCCGCCGGAACAATTTAGAGATCCAGGGTGTTCCTGAAAAGAATAACGAAAATTTGTTGGATGCCGTTGCTGCTCATGTGGGGTATGATATTTCGCGTGTGGATGTAGACGCCATTTATCGTGTTCCTCATATCAACCGTGACAATTCAAAGCCAAGGTCCATCGTAGTTCCTCGCAACCTGCATCCAGAAGAGAAAATCCTTGCCCACGGGCTCATCACCGGGCACGAAGATTGATGGCGTCGGTGAAAGATGCTTTGTGAACGAACCCTTACTATGATTGGTAAAGAAAAAAATTACAAAGACGTCCGCGCGCGTCTAGGTCAGATGGACTTGGCCCTTAGACCAATGGATTATTACGTGACAAAAATGAAAGAGGCATTTTAAAGACAAGCTATCGCAGAACAGGAAGCTAAACATAAGTGGTATAATTTCCTCAATGGAAACAATTCCACCGTAAACAGGTGGTTTCCATCATACCAAGGAAATTCAGAAGGACGAGAATTTTATGAAAAATTACAAATATATATGGACCCGTGATTGTAAAATTTTTGTACGACAGACCCTCTGTGTTCCCTTCTGATTCAGATAGGGAACGAGAGGAATATTTCGCGTATGTAAACTATTAGGTCAATTTGTTGTAATTTATTAAATGCCATTTATTTTCTTTTTATTATCAGAATGTGCGCAGTACTCATTAAATGTCGACTTTGATGTGATCTGCTTTGCGGAAAATCTGCACCCCGGAATTTCTTCAGCTGACATTCTGCCTGACTCGTATGTTGTTATAAATAACTACTACATAAATAAATACTACATAACACTACTAAATAAATGTCCATCACGTTGTTACTTTTTAATTAGCAACAAAGACCAATGGATCATTACGTGACAAAAATGAAAGAGGCATTTTAAAGACAAGCTATCGCAGAACAGGAAGCTAAACGTAAGTGGTATAATTTTCTCAATGGAAACAGTTCCACCGTAATCGGGTGGTCAAAAGCCATACCAAGAAGATTCTTGTACTTATTCTCTTTGAAATTCAGAAGGACGAGAATTTTATGAAAGTCATTCGTTGAAAGATTCTACAGGTAAAGTTTCATGTCCGGTTTTGAGAGCGTTGAAGTGTCCGTATTGTTATGCAGACAGTGATTGTGCTCATACTAGAAAGTATTGCCCAATGTATGAATTGTAATTGTTTAATTTCCGAAGTTATTCATATTCTCTTATTGAATATTCCAGTATTTTTATAAAAGGTAACATTGCGTTTTTTATTTCTATTTCTAAATAAAGTTTTGTGTTTAATTTTTTGATCATTTTAAAATTTGTTTGATAGGATAAGAATAGGGGGCGTGACAGTCGCCCTGTCTCCATCATCAGCCTCAGCGGCAACTAGCACCAAGAGCGTGAAGAGAGCGCCAGGTGTGAAACCCGGCCGAGGAAGGATTTCCGCACGTGTCGGGGGATAGACCCAGCGCTTGCTTACTTATCAGGAACAACATTAATGCATTTTTAATCTCAGAGCATAGCGACCGCGATTGTGTGACTGCGGTTCTGACAATCCGAGGTGAGAAGGGCTGGACAGAAGTTGTCATCTGCTCAACATACTTCCCCGGAACGGATAATGTTCTTCCACCAGCCGCTGTGCGAGACATAATTGCCTACAGCCGAAGGAATAACCTACAAGTGGTTGTTGGATGCGACGCCAATGCTCACCACGCAATGTGGGCTAGCACCAACACAAATGAAAGAGACTCGGATCACTTCTATTTAATAAGAAACAGATTCGATATCAAAGACCAAAGTGGTGTTTACAGGATTAAATATGGAGATTGTGATAAAATAAACGTTGGACAGACTGGGCGAACTTTACATACACGTTTCGAAGAACACTTAACTAAAGATTCTTCAGCTATATACAAACACATAAGCACCTCTAAACACAAATAGATTTCAGTTGTGTCTCTTTACTGAAAAAGTCGAAAAATCAAAAGAGCTAGATCTATATGAAGAATACTATATTCACACTCAAAATAAATCCCTTCTGCTCAACGATATTACTGAGCTTAATAATAACAGGTTTTTTATGAAATTTTTATAATCCTTCCAGCGTCCTCTAGTTTCTAACTTTGATAATACTTTGTAATACGATAAAAATCTACTAATTAGATTTTAAGACCTTTAATTTTAGAAAATATTTTCTTAATTTTTGACATGGGTTTATTTACCACATCCTGTCCTATTAAAGGAAGAAAGTCAAACAACGAAGTTGCGGGTGGTATTTGACAGATCCTGTCAATTCGAAATTACCAGATTTAGAATACACAAGTATGTTTTGACGGGACATATTGCGCAGATGTATCGCCAGATAATAGTAGCAGAATTTGATAGAAAATAGCAAAAAATACTATGGAGAAATCATTCCGATGAAGAATAGCAATCTTATGAAATGAATAGAGTAACATTTGGAATGTCATCGACACCATTTGAAAACAAATTTCCGGCTGAATCATTAAACTAAAAGCGGTAAAATAAAACGTAACAACAATCCTAGAGTCAGGAGGTTTTACTTTAAGCAAGTTCAATAGCAATCATCCAGAATTGAGAAATAAAGTTTCAAATCAAATCCAACAATTATGTCCGAAGAAATTTTCAAAACGTTAGGAATTCAATGGAATACAAACACTGACAAGCTGACATATACCCGTGCAGAATTGAAACAAACAATTTTAGGACAAATAGCAAAGTTATTCGATCCATTAGGTCTTATATCTTCAATCATAGTTATTGCAAAAATCATATTTCAAGAGCTACAGTTACATCAAACGGATATACAGATTCAACGAATCGAGTTACATACTTTTACATATGCCTCACATATACAGAGACAGAGATCAACTTACTAGCTGCAAAATCAAAGGTTGCACCATTGTAACAAACCGCCCTGTATATTAAATGGCGTTTTGTATAATTATTTTGCTTAAGTCAGCTTTATCGCGTGAGGCGTTGATGCGCCACCGAGTTGGACTCGGGGAGTCGAGTACCAACTACCAAGGTAGATAGAAGCTACAGTCTTCCCCTTGAGTTCGCTCCATTTCATTTTATTTTTAATTTAAATTCTCAATACTAAATTCGGAAAGGCTTCTAAATACGCTGGTGGTTTGTGCTGGGTAATTTGCTAGAGAAATCGAATCCTCAGATCGAAATTGTGCCTTGAAGCCAGTTCCTGAAGCGTCCGAATCCTGGTGGAAGAGCGTCGTCGTGGCGTAGAATAAGTAAGCATAATTAATTACTATTGTTCTTGAAACTCATAATCATCGCTAGTATTTGTAGCCATAATTAACGTTCCGTTATCCAAAATTTGTTCAATTAGTTTTTTTTTCTTCTTTAATATTTAAACTTATTTTTTTTTGGTTGATTTATTTTTCTATTTTTTTTATATTTTAATTTCCTTAATTTAATATATTAATATTTTTTTATATAAATTCTTGTTTCGTATTATTTCAATTTCAACACAAGGGCTACGATCCTCCCTCCTTTTACTCATTAACTTCTTAAACCGTTCGGCCAAGTACGTAACTTGCCTGGTGGCAGCATCTTAACCTTCCGATAGTCGCGCGCGGACTCTCACTCCGCAGGAAAACATTTTTGCTGTTTACTTCAAAACCTGCCGCAAGAGCGTCTAGCGCCACTAAGTATCTTTCGATCACAGCGTCCTCGATAACTAGTACTCGTCTAACTGTTAAAGTGTGTAGTTGTTGTTGTCATTTTTGCGTACGCGGATTGTGAGTCCGCAAGCGAGCGTTTATGTTATTATATTTTATTACGATATTCCTCATTTCAAAAATAATAAAGGTAAGTTTTAGAGATTATTTTGACTTTTGTGTGTATCTAATTCAGATATTCAACATATTTACAGATGCCTTGTCCCTGGGAACAAGAACAAACACGTTTGAACAAGCTTATGACTGAATGTTTGGAAGAGGAGAAAGAAGAATCGGATGTCGAGTTTGACGACCAAGAAGAATCTGGGGAAGAGGATAACTTAGAAAGACAGGATTTAGATACTGACACAGAACAGGAAATTTCGGATTCAGAAGATGATTTTTCAGAAAGACAACCTACATTTGTTGGCAAAGATAAAGTAACAGTATGGAAGAAGCATGTCCCAAATAAAAGTGTAAAAACAAAGCCAAGTAATATAATTAAACAACTACCAGGTGTAAAGAGAATCGCAAAAGATTTGAAAAGAGAAATTGATATTTGGAAGTATTTTTTTTCAAAGCAAGTTCTAAATTTGATTGTTCATTACACAAATCAGCATATTCAATCATTTAGGGCAAACTACCAGCGAGAACGGGACGCGAAAGATACCGACCTTATAGAAATTGAAGCACTTTTTGGATTGTCATATTTGGCCGGGGTTCTGAAATCAAATCGTCTAAATATTGACGAATTATGGAGTCAAAATGGTACAGGTGTAGAACTATTTAGGCTGACCATGTCTCAGTGTAGATTTAGATTTCTTTTAGTTCATATACGATTCGATAATTTAACAACTAGAGATGAAAGAAAGCAAACTGACAAACTAGCACCTATCAGAGAAGTGTTTGAGCTTGTTGTCAATAATTTTAAAACAGCCTACACACCATTTCAGTTTGTGACTATTGACGAAAAGTTAGAGGCTTTCCGGGGGCGAGGTAATTTTAGACAATACATCCCCAGTAAACCCAATAAGTATGGGATCAAGATATTTGCTATGGCAGATGCAAAGACATTCTACACTTCTAACATGGAGGTATATGTAGGCACACAACCTAGTGGACAATTTGAGGCTAGCAATTCACCAACTGCAGTAGTGCAAAGACTATGTGAACCTGTAAAAGGTACCAGTCGTAATGTAACAGTTGACAACTGGTTCACATCCATGAACCTACTTACTTCCCTTGATACAGATTTTAAACTGACTCTATTAGGTACTATCAGAAAAAATAAAAAAGAGTTACCTATAGAGTTTTCTCGTCCATTGGGTCGCCCAATTTCGTCAAGTATGTTTGCTTTCAGGAAAAATTGTACTTTAGTGTCTTATATACCGAAAAAAATCAAAAATGTGTTGCTTCTGTCGAGCATGCATCATGATGATGAAATAGATAGTGACACAAAGAAACCAGATATGATAATGGACTATAATATGAGTAAAGGTGGTGTCGACTGTGTAGATAAATTATGCGCGGCGTATAATTGTGCGCGTAACACGAAAAGATGACCCATGGTAATATTTTACTCGTTACTAAACGTAGCTGGTATAAACTCATTCGTGATTTTTTCTATCAATAACTCTTCAAATCAACGAAGAAGAACCTTTTTACGAGCTTTAGCATTTCAGTTAGTGGAAGGCCATAATCGTCGACGAGTGACTCAATCTATTCCTAGGGTTATGCAACAAAGAATCAGACAAATGTTCGGTTTGGAAGCGCCTGTTCCTGAGCCACCGCAGGAAGGTCAGCGGGGAAGATGTTCGTATTGTGATCGAAAAAAAAATAGGCCTACACGTTTTTCTTGCGTAGAGTGTCATAAATATATATGTTTAGAATATTCTCTCATGATATGTCATCCGTGTCATCAAGAATAAGAATTAACGTGGTTCACATTGGTCTAAATTTAACAGAATTGTATTTTCTTTATGGAATGCTCCCATTTTTGCAATATAAAACGAATGTAGTTTATGAATAAATGCTTCTTTTTTCTAATTACTTAGGTTTTTTTATTTATTTTTAGTTGGGCATGTCAAAAAAAAAAAAGTTATGCTTGCGGACTGAGAGTCCGCGCGCGAGCGTTCCATCTCAATAAAAGGAGCGAGCACCGGAAGGTTAAAAATCTTCTATAATTTTTTCTCTTTTTCTGCAAGTACACGCTACCGTACTTCTAACTTTTCCCGTCCGCATAACGTTGGTGGCGGGTGCCCCTTTCTTCCTCTAATATTACATTGGTGGCGGTGGTGTTCTTCCCCATCTAGATTACACCATTGAAAACAATTACAGTTCCCAGATTGGAATTGTGTGCTGCAGTAGATGGAGCTCATCTTGCTAAGAAATTCAAATCCATTCTACAACTACGGATAAATGAAGAATATTTTTGGACATACTCACAAATTGCACTATCGTGGATTAATTCAAAGCCAAACAAATATAAGACATTTGTTGCTAACAGAATTACCGAAATTCAGTCTACAAGCGACCCTGTTACATGGTTCCACGTGAAGTCACAACATAATCCTGCAGATTTGGTATCAAGAAACTTCTTTCGCTACGTTAACTAATTGCCGAGTATTTTTGGCCGATTTTCTTCGCTCTTAGCTTACATAGTATTCGTATAGACTTTCTGAGTGTTCTGAAGTGGTCGATTTGTTAATTAATAACCAATAATTTACCCATAAATTAATACATTTTTAATTCCATTATTTTCGTTTCGCAAAAAGTGATCATGTCGATATGCGGACGGTGTAATCGTGTGGTGGGGAGGAGATCGGGCGTCCAGTGCTTGGTGTGCTGCCTTTGGTTCCACACCAAATGCATTGATCCGGAGGAGACGTTGGAGTCTGTAGATGCGTGGACATGTCATGATTGCAGATCAAGAGAACGAGGCGCTATTTCTCGCAAATCCTGTGGGTCTACTTCGGCGACTCCGTCCTGTCCTGCTATTACCTTCGAATCCGTCTACGAGATGGTTAAAGAGATGCGATCCGAGTTGCGTTATAAAAAGAGCCAACTTCTTCATTCGGTCGACTTTTGTAGCGCCCGTATATCAGATTTTGAACAAGTTATTGAAAGAGCTAAAGAATAAAGTAAAAATTATTGATAAATTAACAGCCGAAAACTTACAACTGCGTGACCGGGTGTCTGATCTTACAGCTCAAGTTGATAATATGGAACAATATTCCCGCCGGAACAATTTAGAGATCCAGGGTGTTCCTGAAAAGAATAACGAAAATTTGTTGGATGCCGTTGCTGCTCATGTGGGGTATGATATTTCGCGTGTGGATGTAGACGCCATTTATCGTGTTCCTCATATCAACCGTGACAATTCAAATCCAAGGTCCATCGTAGTTCCTCGCAGCCTGCATCCAGAAGAGAAAATCCTTGCCCACGGGCTCATCACCGGGCACGAAGATTGATGGCGTCGGTGAAAGATGCTTTGTGAACGAACCCTTACTATGATTGGTAAAGAAAAAAATTACAAAGACGTCCGCGCGCGTCTAGGTCAGATGGACTTGGCCCTTAGACCAATGGATTATTACGTGACAAAAATGAAAGAGGCATTTTAAAGACAAGCTATCGCAGAACAGGAAGCTAAACATAAGTGGTATAATTTCCTCAATGGAAACAATTCCACCGTAAACAGGTGGTTTCCACCATACCAAGGAAATTCAGAAGGACGAGAATTTTATGAAAAATTACAAATATATATGGACCCGCGATTGTAAAATTTTTGTACGACAGACCCTCTGTGTTCCCTTCTGATTCAGATAGGGAACGAGAGGAATATTTCGCGTATGTAAACTATTAGGTCAATTTGTTGTAATTTATTAAATGCCATTTATTTTCTTTTTATTATCAGAATGTGCGCAGTACTCATTAAATGTCGACTTTGATGTGATCTGCTTAGCGGAAAATCTGCACCCCGGAATTTCTTCAGCTGATATTCTGCCTGACTCGTATGTTGTTATAAATAACTACTACATAAATAAATACTACATAACACTACTAAATAAATGTCCATCACGTTGTTACTTTTTAATTAGCAACAAAGACCAATGGATCATTACGTGACAAAAATGAAAGAGGCATTTTAAAGACAAGCTATCGCAGAACAGGAAGCTAAACATAAGTGGTATAATTTTCGCAATGGAAACAGTTCCACCGTAATCGGGTGGTCAAAAGCCATATCAAGAAGATTCTTGTACTTATTCTCTTTGAAATTCAGAAGGACGAGAATTTTATAAAAGTCATTCGTTGAAAGATTCTACAGGTAAAGTTTCATGTCCGGTTTTGAGAGCGTTGAAGTGTCCGTATTGTTATGCAGACAGTGATTGTGCTCATACTAGAAAGTATTGCCCAATGTATGAATTGTAATTGTTTAATTTCCGAAGTTATTCATATTCTCTTATTGAATATTCCAGTATTTTTATAAAAGGTAACATTGCGTTTTTTATTTCTATTTCTAAATAAAGTTTTGTGTTTAATTTTTTGATCATTTTAAAATTTGTTTGATAGGATAAGAATAGGGGGCGTGACAGTCGCCCTGTCTCTGATTTCCGCACGTGTCGGGGGATAGACCCAGCGCTTGCTTACTTATCAGGAACAACATTAATGCATTTTTAATCTCAGAGCATAGCGACCGCGATTGTGTGGCTGCGGTTCTGACAATCCGAGATGAGAAGGGCTGGACAGAAGTTGTCATCTGCTCAACATACTTCCCCGGAACGGATAATGTTCTTCCACCAGCCGCTGTGCGAGACATAATTGCCTACAGCCGAAGGAATAACCTACAAGTGGTTGTTGGATGCGACGCCAATGCTCACCACGCAATGTGGGCCAGCACCAACACAAATGAAAGAGACTCGGATCACTTCTATTTAATAAGAAACAGATTCGATATCAAAGACCAAAGTGGTGTTTGCAGGATTAAATATGGAGATTGTGATAAAATAAACGTTGGACAGACTGGGCGAACTTTACATACACGTTTCGAAGAACACTTAACTAAAGGTTCTTCAGCTATATACAAACACATAAGCACCTCTAAACACAAATAGATTTCAGTTGTGTCTCTTTACTGAAAAAGTCGAAAAATCAAAGGAGCTAGATCTATAGGAAGAATACTATATTCACACTCAAAATAAATCCCTTCTGCTCAACGATATTACTGAGCTTAATAATAACAGGTTTTTTATGAAATTTTTATAATCCTTCCAGCGTCCTCTAGTTTCTAACTTTGATAATACTTTGTAATACGATAAAAGTCTACTAATTAGATTTTAAGACCTTTAATTTTAGAAAATATTTTCTTAATTGTTTGTCTTTTGATATGTCAATTTCACGCTTCCAACTTTATATTACGCATGCCCGCTTAAGCATTCCGTCTTGTGTCGTATCGTTCAGTCATACGTGTCCATCTCAAACGTTTAGTATCGTCTCATATACATTTAATTTTAATTTTTTAATTTTTTTCGATTTTATTTTAACATATTTTAGACTATTGATAGTATTTTTTTCCGTTGGCACTTCAAACTAGTTTTATTTGGTTAGTGTAAGTGCTCCGAAAACCTCCTCTAGAACCTAAAAATTTAGTTTTAACAATTCAACGTAATTCACATCATCGATCAATTAATCTTATTAGTCATCGTCTTTTTGTCTACGACGATAATAAAAATCTAAATTTTCTTACCGACACAGTTGCTGACATATCGGTTTTAACATTTACAGTTTTCGCATCCTTAAAAAAAGATTCAACTTCATATCCTTCAGCAGCTAATGGGTCTACAATCAATACCTACAGTAAGAAAATATTGACTGTATCTTTAAATTTGCGCAGAAATTTTTCTTCCGTTTTTACTATGGCTGATGTTGCTAAACCAATTATAGGCGCCGATTTTTAGATAAATTTGGTATTCTTGTTGACGTCAAAAATAACCGTCTAATTGACACTAACAGTATATAGATTCTAATATCCTAAATTGTTATGTAATACTCTAAACTGTTTATAAATCGTAAACTGTTTTCTATTAAAACTCAAATTCTCATGTACCATTTTCCCGTCCTCGACGTTTGGATACCTCAAAATTTGTGGTTGCCAAAAAAGCAAGAGATATTAAAAAGATATATCAAAAGATATATTAAAGCTTATCTTCTAACTTTTTGAGATAGCGGAAATTTTATGTTTCTCTATGGCAGTTAAGCCTCCTAGTGGTCGAATTATGAAGTTCAAAATAATTTCCAGCTATTTCTTTTGCCCACTTTGCCTATAAGGATTTTTTCCCAAACCTCTAGGCCTTACCGTTGTCGAGATACAGCCGCTCCGTACTCTTAACAGGGCACCCTGCATAGATGTGTGTGTAAGAATAACCCACACTACACTTATCAAGCGGAAAAATCAGCAGAATTCGCTCTACACAACTTGATTGGTAGAGTATCTAGGACGCTCCAAGATAAAGAGATCTTGGTTTGTGCGTTTCTGGATATAGAAGGTGCGTTTAACAACGCAATACCACAATCTCTTGAAAGAGCTGCTTTTGACAGGGGAGTGGAAGCAACTATAGAGGATTGGATCCTGCTTAATAGTAGAATAGTTTCTAGTTCACTGGGGCCTAAGTGCGCGCGTAAATATTACGCACTCCCCTAAGCATGCATACATACATACAACCTTGATTAACGGTGTCGCTCGGCAGCGAACGTGTTAAGCAAGATTATAGCTTGGAAACGTACTGTATTCCAGGCGGAATACAGGCATTTGCTATTGACATGGGTGGTATAATCATTCTTGAGAGAGGGGTGAAGAACATGACAGTACGACTTTTCTCAAACAGACAGTCAAGTCGCTCTCCAGGCGCTGCAAGCCGTGAAAACGGTGTCGGCTCTGGTTAATGACTGTAAGAGAACATTAAACACACTGAGTTGTGATAACAAAGTTTCTCTGATCTGGGTCCCAGGTCACTCTGGGGTTGCTGGAAATGAAGCGGCAGATGAGCTAGCACGAGAGGCTAGAACCTGTGGGCTGAAGAGAGACTTCGTCTACTGTGGACCAGTTCTCCTGGAATGAGACATGCTAAGGTGTTTATTAACATCGCCACTATCAAACCCGGGAATATTTTAGGACTTGCTCGCTGCAGCATTAAAGTTCTAATGGGTGTCTTTACTGGGCACTGTCGATTAAAAGCACACCTCAACTTGTTGGATCTAGCCGACGATGTTAAATGCCGAATATGTGTGAAGAAAGCGGAGACGGTTGAGCATGTTATATGCCACTGCCCTGCTGTTAACAGTATCAGATTCTCGATTTTTGGGTCGCAATTTATCTCCGCAAAGGATCTGAATGACCTTTCACTGAGCAAGGTATTAATGTTCGTTAAGAGCATTGGACTACACGGTGAAATTTGATATCGTTGTCTACCATTTAGGGCCCCTTAGGTACCCCTTAGGGTTGCGGTGCAAGGTTAGTTGTCCGCCTACCCGATATGTAATCTATGTAATATAACGTGATGTAACATTAAATATTCTATTATTGACTCGTCCGCTGACATTGAACAACTTTAAATGTTGCTGCATTTGCGTGGCGGTGATATCGCGGTGGGAGTTGACTACAGACCGGGTAATGTCAACTGCTCTCTGTTTTTGGGTGAGCTATATGACATGGTTGCGAACTGCCTGCTCCTGACTGACCAAATTCTCTGTTTTGGAGATTTTAACATTAATGTGCTCAACTCTGGAAGTTCAGATACACTTCGATTATTTTCTTTTCTGGACACATAAGAAGCAGCCCAATTGATTGATTGTCCGATCAGGACAACCGCATTGTCCGCTACACTTTTAGATCTTATTATATCATCTGATACGTCTTTAGTTCTCTCTTTGGATATGGTTGATTGTGCAAAGAGATGGGCGTCGACTCGTCGACTTTGATTATTGACGTCCGCGTGTCCACAATATGTCAACTATGTACAGAGTGTCGACAATGTCGATAATCTAGAATATTTCGTTGTGATGTGAATGAGGTTAGGTAGTTGCAAAACAGTGAATGTGCAATAAATTCGCAACGAATTCACGAACACGGTGTAAATTTGCCTTACGATCAGTGGTCGGAAGCTGAACGCTAATTTTAGTAACCTAAAGTTCGACTTAATAAAAATTAATACTTTACATGCTCGGCATCAAGCACATAGGAACGTATCAAGAAAATACAGGGCAGCAGAGAGAAACGAAGAAATTTATAAAATCTTATTTCAAGTCTTATTTCATCCTAAAAATATGTTCTATAACAGTGGAAATTTTTTAAGCATATTTTTCTTTTTAATTCTTTTAATTATAAACGACTGACCCAAAAAAAATAAATAAGCTCAAAATAGTCTCTTTTTAAAAAAGGGATTATTGTTCAAGTTTCCACTCTTTTAGGATCTATTTTCTTGAAACAAAGTTTTACTATTATCCTATATTAATTACTGGAATTAGGAATATTAGAAGGAATTAGAGACAAATGGCCTGAATGCAAATAATCCCTCATGAATTCGATGTATTTCTCGTGAAGTATATCATCTTTCAACAAATGTTTCTCCAATAATTTGAATCGATTCCGAGCAATATCATATGAACTTCCAAGAATAGGTTCTTTGGTTCTAAACAGGAGTGATACAATAAATCTGCCATTAATATCACAACGATAATTATTTTTGTAATGATTTTCACATTTTGCCTCTTCACTTGACATCATCTTGATTTCAGAAGTAGATTCCAATTCCCAAAAGCGTTGCATTGATAAATGTAATGAGTCATCAATTCTTGAGATACATGTTGATAAAGACGTGGATGGTAATAATTTGGATTTCCCATCACTATCCACCCGAACACTGAATGCACAGCCACAGGATCGTCCTGGCCACCACAGACACGACCACCAGTAAATAATTGAGGTACCAATTCAGCTCCCAATAATATATCCACTTCTTCGGAAGGAGAATGATGTTCGGGATGGAATTGGAGGCATTTAAGATAATAGTAGGATTGTATAATAGAAGATAATGAAGGTTAAGCGGAACATATTGAAGATGTAACAATAGCTCTCAGATTAAAGGATAAGTTTCGGGACTGGCAAAGTTGAATGATGCAATTGACACTTCCTTTGTTACAGATGGACGTCATCGAGTTTAAACCCTGTATTTCTAACGAAGAATTATTTTGTCGTGGCAAACGAAGTTGTTGCAGTAGCTTGGTGGTAATAAAATTTGACGTGCTTCCAGAATCAATCAATGCACATGCCAAATGCGGTTGACCAACCTGATCATAAATATAAATAAAGGCGATTGGTAAGAAACTCGACGATTTTCTGGTTTTGAATGATTATTTATATCTAATGTTGTACCCACGTGAATAGAAGGAATTGGCTGTTTAGGTCCAAAATGAAGTAATGTATGATGGCGTTGCTTGCATGAATGACAACAGTGATTTGAAACGCAATTGTTAGTGATATGACCTTTGCTTAAACAATTTCGACACAAATTGTTATCTCTTGCTATCACTAATTTTTCAGCTGGCGATTTAACATGAAATTGAGCACATCGGTAAACTTGATGTGATTCGGAGCATATCGGACATTTGACGGCTGATTTCGAATCTTCCACTAGTATAATTCTCATTGGTCACTGGAATTCTCTTTACCAATTTCAAAGCTTCTCCAGTGAGTGACGTCAATAGGTATTGATATTTAGCCACTGGAGATAACGACTTGTTTCCGTGTACCATAGTTCGGAACAAATCAAAAAAGGTAGGCCAATCTTTCTGTTGACCATTGAAAGTTCATTCAATTTAGGTGTGGTGATCCTATGAGGGCCACCCTGAGGATTCGCCGGGGCTGGCGTGAATTTTTGTATAAGTGCCTTGATTGTAAAATAGGCACCATCGACCCGTTGCCGAATCTTATCATAATCATCAAACTCATCATCATCAATTAAACCAACGATCTGATTATGGATCGTCTTGAAATCAGTATAAGATACTTCTACATATTCATCACGAACTAGAAATTCCGCTTGTTGTTTCGGATCGTCGATAATATCTTGACCAGCATTCATGGTTTCGATAAGGCGATTCTCAGCGACTTGACGTCGTAAAATTAATTTATTAAGTTTATCTGCCATAATGTCTCAGGGAGAAGGCAGGGGAAATAAACAAGAAAGAAACGAGATAAGAATTACCACTCCTGGAAGTAATATCAATAATAATTAGAATAAATTAAAAAGGTAATTTTTTCAGATGAGAAAATGCGGGAAAGAAAAGATTTAGAAAATAAATATTCAATTAATGTTCCAAGGGGAACAAATTCTTAAAGAAGAATTGCGGAAAAATTTAGAAATTAAAAATATTCAAAGTTGTAAGGAAATTTTAAGTTCAAGAGAACAATAAGGTTGCATGTAACGTCGCACGTGTGACGGCACAAAAAAAAATTGTTGACCACGTTGTGCCAGATGGCCACGCCGAAAATTAAAGAAAATCTCTCCAAACATGAGAAACGTAATTTTAGAAAATAAGAAAAATAAAAAATATTCAATTAAAGTTCCACGAGGAACAAAATCTTAAAGAAGAATTGAGTAAAATTGGAAAAATAAATATATATCCGGCTCGAAGGACCAAATGAATACAGCCGATAAAAACCGGGTTCAAAATAAAAGGTGCCGGTTTCAAATAATTTTCTTTGAAATAAAAACAAGTTTGAAAATAAAAAAGGTGTATAATTACCTAATCCTAATTAACAAATCCCAATCTAACCCTCTTCGTTACGACACAAATGAATTTAATTTTCGGTAAGAACGGCAAACGTGATAATCGCTCGACAGTTGATTTTTCTCTATTAAAAGTGCGCACGAGATCAAAATTGTGACAACAAGAAAGTTGTTATTTTAGCGATCTTATTTCCATTTTTTTCTTAAATGTCAATTGTGTATTAATTTTCCGAGTAGTTACTATTAAAACATTCAAAATTATTAGAAAGTTTTAGAAAGGAAGTATTTTTTGAACACCTGTATCTCATAAATCAGCGACATCGACATAAGGCATGTTGGGTTAATTCATCATATTTTCGTATGTAGCTATCTCCAGTGCTGAGATTTCCCATTCTTTATAACTGATCCTATGTAATTAATACATTTTTTTCATTCTGTTACATTAAGCTAAATAATCCTCGACATATTTATATAAATACTTAATCAGTTGTAATGGTATTTCAGAAATGTTTGCCGTTATAATAATATACGTACGGATTCCAGTTCCAGTTGTACAGAAGTTGTATCACTGAAACCACTAGATGAGGTAGTAAAGACATAAGAGTAGTATAGATTCGCCGATTCAAGAACCTCCTCCTCGAAGCTGCGTTCTAGGAGGAGGTTCTTGAACCGGCAAATTTTTTGGAGGTCGGAGGAGATTCAATGAGGAGAGGAGGTTCTTGAATCGGCAAACTTTTTGAGGGGTTTCGTTTGAGGAGGAGGTCAATTAACTTGAGAAGATCATGCTATTTTGACGAAATTATTAAAAATTTATAGTTTAGATCATGTTATTTTGAGAAAGTTATTAAAAAATTATCTTTATATGTAACTTGTTTACCTAGATGAAAACAATTACTATGTTTATCCTTCGACGCTTCTCAATGAACTGTTAATTGTTCGATATATCTCTTAATTTATTATACACAAAGGTATACGGTTTTGAGACATGTAGGTATACAAATAAGTGAGTCATGACCTACCTGCGAGATATATTTTTTTAATTTATTATGTAAAGGTATACGAGTATTTAAAAATAAGTGAGGAGGTTCTTGAATCGGTAAATTTTTTGTAGGGATACGTTCGAGGAGAAGGTCAACTAACTTGTTAGTAGTAGGTGAGTCATGATCTACCTGCGAGATATTATTTTAGGAGCTTCTTAATAAATTTGTCATGCGTTCTGTCTGACGTCTCACGATATAATGTCGTGTAAGAACATGTATAGTAGATATATTCGGTAATGATGTGAAACATCACTCCCCCCACCACCAACCTTATGTATTGCTATAAATACAACGTTGATCGAAGTTGTACAGCAGAGTGTTGTGCTTCTGAGTAAGGTTTTTGTGTATTTAGTACATATTAAAAATATTGTGTAGATTTTTGGTGCAGTTAGTACAGAGGATTTTTAACGTAACGAGTAAGTAATTCAAATGTAATACAAGTAGATAATGTACTAATGTAAAAAATAATATTGGTGTTTAATGGTAACCAGACCGAACCCCAAATGTCCAACTAAGAGAGCTGCTGTAAATTAATTTGAAAAGGGTGAAAATAAGAAACCTGCCCAAAACATCAAAGTGGAGGGTAATTGTAATGAAACAACAGCTACAAATGTGTCGCTAGGAAGTGATAATCAAAGAAAAAGGATGGAGTATTCGATGGAATCAATTTGTTGGCTTCTGACTTAGCGGAGTACGTATTTCCTAGCAATCAACAACATTATATAGAAAATTGTGGAAAGTTACCTTTCATAAGTAACGTAGTATTAAATGAAGCAGTGAAAAATAATCTCCAAAAAGGTAATCAAGCGCCATTATACTCCGAGAGTACATATTATTTAAATAAAAATCGAACGAAATGGATATCGGTTGGCATGTCTGCCAATCTACATTTTGATCCGGTTATAAGATTAATGGCAAAAGGGCAATGCATAACTTTTACCGAAGATGAATGGAAAAATGTGATTAATAGCAGACAATTGATTATGAATAGTTTTGTTGGTGATTTATCGACACCACCACATTTCGTTGTAAGCGGCATGACCTGCAGCAGCCAATGGATAGAAAATGTACGAAAAGTGTTGAAAATGGAAAGGGGGTCAGGAATATTTTACTGGCTTACGACTCGTTACACGAATTGTGGAAACTTAGCGATTTAGTTTCGAGTAGGGTAGAAGTATAAAAGTGTATGGAATATAAAAATTATTACGATAGCGTGATCGATGTGGTATCAACAATGCAAGGTGATATAAAATCGAATATATTGGTTGCTTCAAACGGCGCACCAAGTGAACATTTGTGCGTAACTAAAGAACTGCTCATATACGGTATAGGTAAGGTATTACTGGATTTAGATTTGCACGCATTAATGAAGATGTGAAGTGAACAAAATGGAAAAAAAGTGACGTTTTGCGAATCCAAAAATAGAGTGTACCGAATGCACACTTGGACGTTTGCTTATAGACAATCAAGGATAAGTGACTGGGAAGAAAAGATGTTGGACGGAATTAGATTTAAAAATATGATAAGAAACGTAAATAAGTTATTAGAAACGTTATTAGAAACGTTATTAGAAAAATATTTAGACGTAGATTATAGATTAAATATATATCAAGAACGTTTTAGTATTGTAGAGTAACCGAAATGTTTTTAACTGAGTAGCAATTAATTTTTAGGATATTAATAGATTTAAGTGTAGCTGAATAATAATAATAATAGATTTAAGTATAACTTAAGAGCAGAACTGGTTTTCTAAACTATTTAAAAAGATTAAAAGCTTAAAGCACAACAGCAGAGCTTCATTTCTAGTTTTTAACTGTGAAGAAAAGGAAGAAGGAGTGAAATTATAAAATGAATTTGTTAGAACCTGATCGTAACAGTTATCGTTTGACAGGCAAACGAATTGCAAAGAGAAAGTTGGAAAAGTTATTATCGAGAGGAGATCGAGGCGTGAATCCATTAGACGAAGCTCAGATTTAAAATTTAGACACGACGCAGATAAAGCATTATATAAAGCAGCGAAAGAACGAATACGAAATAAAGAGTCTACTCTTGGAGAAAAAGTGGCATCGTCCGTAGTAAAACACTTTAACGTATGGAGTTGCCTCATCTCCTTTTTTGGCATGACAGTCCAAGAGCGGCCGAAGTTCTCAAAAATAATGTTTATATTGATGATATTGTAACCGGAGCTCAATCTGTCGAAGAAGCATTACACCTACAACAAGAATTGATTGTTTTATTAAAGAAAGAAGAATTTGAGCTACGAACATGGGCGAGTAATTGTGTCAATCTCTTACAAGCTGTCTCAGAAACTAATTTACAGAAGCCGATATCAATGGATTCTGGTGAACTCAATTATGTCAAAGTATTGGGTCTTCGGTGGGATCCTACTACTGATCAATTTAATTATTCCAACTCCTCCCGTCATAATTCCTGTACTAAACGTTCGATACTGTCAGAAATTGCTCGGATTTACGATCCGGTTGGTTCTCTTACTCCCTGCACATTTAAAGCAAAAGCAATAATGCAAAATCTCTGACAGTGTAATCTTTCTTGGGATGAAAATCCTCCCATATCAAACTCTGATACGTGGAAATTATTCAAAGAAGGCCTAGCTGCTTTATCTACTTGGACTTTGCCCCGTTTAATGGGGCCAATAGACACCAAAATAGACACCAAGTCGATCCAACTCCATCTATTCTGTGATGCCTCTCAACTTGGGTATTGCGCTGTCGCATACTTACGATATCAAACTTCTACTCATATTCAAACTTCTTTCGTCTGTGCAAAAGCACGTGTTGCTCCTTTGAAAACTATTTCGATTCCTAGACTAGAACTGTGTTGTACAGTTCTCCTTACTGATTTATTTCAGACCATAAAAGAAGCGTTATACCCAAACAACACTTTCGATTCGATTTTCGCCTGATCTGATTCTCAGGTCACTTTAACCTGGATTTCTTCGGTACCTAACCGATGGAAAATCTTTGTTGCAAACCGTGTAACTCACATTCAGAATATCTTACCTTCTAAATGTTGGAGACACGTTTCATCCTCTTACAATCCCGCTGATTGCGGATATCGAGGTCTTCTTCCCGACCAATTAATTACATCTGAATTGTGGTGGAAGGGTATTTCGTGGCTTACCGATTGTCCAGAATATTAGCCCTCAACTCACGAATTCATACCCGAACCATGTGACACCTTAATTACAACAACAACAAAATATATGTAATACCAACACATTTACAACACCAAACACAACACGATCCTCGCCTAGCTCATTTGGAGATTGGGTCGGGTATAATTTTTTTAAGGCGCCACACAGTTGCTGCCGTATTGTCCACGAACTGTGACGTGAAGTTGGTAAAGTGAGTGTTGTAAACAAATGCCAAAAACAACAAATACAACAACAACAAAAATAAGTCGAAGATTTGAGTTGCAATAATATTTATTTGGGATAATACCCAAAGAACGAAAAGCAAAAAAAATAGAAAAAAAAATAGAAATTTAAAAATTTCGCAAAAATCAAGTGTATCTTATGTAATTTTGTATTTTTGTCTGTGGCAATAAATGGTAAATAAATAAAATAAACTATACAAGGTTCCTAAACAAAATTCAAAAAAATAATGTCATTAGCGATTGAACAATGAAAAAAATACAAAAAAACAAACCAAAAAGAAAATCCCTAAATTGAACCCGCACGACTTCGTATATTTCAGCTCAAAATAAAGGCGTAATAATAAAAAAAATAAAACCGAAATCAAAAATAAATTCGCTAATGAAAATTATCTCACAAAAAAAAATTAATATTCAGAACCAAAAAAAAGATTAAACCATTACCTTTCGTAAAATAAAAAAAAAACGGTAAGTACAAAAAAACAAGCAACTAAATTATATACTTATATATATATATATATATATATATATATATATATATATATATATATATTGGATCCTCGCCTCCAGAAGCGTTATTCACCGAGTGCTCTCACGATGTCTGCGGTGTTTTCGTTGCAAGATCATATACTCCTTGGATGGCCGATCTCCTTCATTTCCGAATTTCTGAAGCTAAGCCGTTTTCAAGTGTCGCCGTGAATTTTGCTGGACCAATTTATACCACCATCAGCCGTTGTCGTGGAGCGCGGTCTGTTAAATCTTACATATGTGTATTCGTTTGTACATTCACATAGGCTATACACCTACAATTGGTTTCACATTTATCAACAGACGCTTTCATCGCCGCCCTACGCCGTTTTACATCACGCCGGGGCTGATGTTCACTAATTCTTTCCGACCAGGGAACCAATTTTGTAGGTGCTTATAACAGATTACAACAAATGGTTCAAACCGCTGGTGAAAAATTGGAGTTACGATGACAATTCCATCCTCCGGGAGCACCTCACTTCAATGGTCTAGCCGAAGCTGGCGTTAAGTCCGTAAAAACCCATTTATTACGTGTGATAGGAGAGTAACGACTTACCTTTGAAGAAATATACACGCTCCTGACTCAAATCGAAGCGGTTCTCAATTCTATTCCATTGTCAGCAATCACTAGCGATCCCAACGATTTACAACCATTAACATCCGCCCATTGTTTGTGTTTAGAACCAATAATATTTTCTGTTGTAGATCCCGATATTAGTAAGGTTCCAATTAATCGCCTCTACCGTTGGAAATTGCTCCAGAGATACAAGAATTCTGGAAGAGATGGCATCAAGGTTATTTATCTTCGCTTCAACATCGGGAAAAGTGGAATGCACTTACTTCGAATCCTGCTGTTGGAGATTTCGTCATTATTCGTAATGAAAACCGCTCTCCTTTGCAATGGAAAATGGGTCGAATAGAAGAAACTCATCCTGGAACTGACGGCGTCGTTCGAGTAGCGACCGTTAGAACTAAAACCGGTCGTCTAAGCAGACCCGTAACGAAACTTTGTCTTATACCAAATTAAAATTAGAAGTTCACGTTTCTTATTATCTATCTACCTACTGTTTGTCGATTTGTTTCTCTTTTCAATTATATTCAATTGAACTTACCTGTTGTTATTTTTCGACTCCTTTATTTCATTAAAAAAAATGTTAAATCACATTTTTGTTCCTGGGTGGAATGTTTGTACCGCACCAACATGTATATACTACCACCTCTATTGCACATGCGCCTCCCCCTTGTCTCTAAAGGAGATTCAGTTTGTGCGTGCTCACAACTTAAGCGGTTGAAATTGCAAACATTTTTTTGTTTTATAAAAGTAAAGGAGCTGTTAACAAATTAGAAGCCGAAAAATATATTAATTGTAATAATTAAATTTTGGTTTGAAAAAATCTGATTTGTAACAATGTTTTTTAGGAAAAAAGTGTTTTCTTAGAAAAAAGGGGGGACAATGCGTTTGAGAACAAGTGTAGCAATTTCAAACTTAACGAAAATTATTAAGTAAGAAATTAAAGTGTTAATGAACGAGAAAACTAAAATTAACAGTTTTAAATTAAAAAAATATAAACTTAAATGGATCAGTCAATTAAATAAAACAAAAATTTTCCTCTTTCTTGCTATTTATTTTATTATGCTTCTAAATCGATTTCGAGGAAACAATCCTCATCTTCAGTAGAATCTTATATAAAAAAAATTTTTAAAAAAAATACTAGAAATATAATTAAAGAATGTAAAGATACTTTAATTCAATATACTCCTTTTCTTAATAATTCGGAAAAAAACTTTTACAGTTTCTATTTTATGGAAATTAAACCTGAAATACCTAGACTCTATTCTCTGCCTAAGCTTCACAAAGAAAATATGCCAATAAGACCTATTACAGCATACGGTAACGCTCCTACAAAAAAGTTAACAAGATTCATGTCAAAAATTTTCAAACACATAAATTTCGAACCTAAGTATACAGTTAAAAATTCCAGGGATTTTATTGAAAAAACTAAAAATCTAAATATTGACGACACTTTATTTGTTTCCTTTGACGTTACAAACTTGTATTCGAATGTTCCTATTGAATTTACTCTTGAGGTTGTCTCGCAACTTTTTGAGAACCACTTTACAGATCAAAATACGTCGAATAATTTAAATAAAATTCTTAAACATGTAGTTACTCAGAATTATTGTTCTTTTGAAGATAAATATTATCACATACCTGATGGTTTACCAATGGGCATGCCCTTATCAGGATTAATCTCAGATATATATCTAGATTTTATTGAGAAAAATATGATTCTTAATTATAACAGCATATTTGAAGAAAACATTAAATTTTGGTGTAGATATGTAGATGACGTGTTTTGCATTTGGAAGGGAGACATTTCTCAGTTGAAACAATTTTTAAAGTATCTAAACAACATACATGAAAAATTAAAATTTACCATGGAAATAGAAAAAGATAATTCACTGGATTTTTTGGACCTTACTTTAACTAAGACAATAGAAAACAAAATTAAATACAGTATTTTCAGGAAACCTACAAACTCTTTAACTACTATCCCCTACAATTCATACCACCCACACAATCAGAAATTTGCAAATTTTAGATTCTTAATCAACAGAATACTAGATTATCCACTTGACAAAGAAACTTTAAAAAACGAAAAAGATTTCATATATAAATTAGCTAACAATAATGGTTTTCCAAGAAGTTCTATAGACAGACTTTTTTATAGTATTATAAAACAAAAAGATCCGTTAAATACTAAAATAAAGAACTCAAATTTAACATATAAACCTATAATCTACAATCGATATACTTCAACTATGCAACACCTATTCTCCAGATATGATATCTCTCTGGCATATTCTAATAATAACACAATTTTAAAATTATTATCAAATTATAACAATAAAAAAGAAATAGATATAGGAAAAGAATGTGGCGTATATTCGATAGAATGTAATAATTGCAATAGTATTTACATAGGACAGACAGGCAGGAGATTAGAAACACGTATCTAATGTAAATAATTCTAATGTTTATAAACATAAAATGGAAACGGGACATAAAATTAAATACAAAGAAACTAAATTAATACACAAATGTAATAAAGGTCAAAGATTGGATTTGCTTGAAACTTTGGAAATTTTAAAGTATAAACACAATCAAAATTATAATTTATTAAACGATCAAATACAAATTAATACTGCACCTATTTTCACTTTACTAAAAGATTTTAAATTTAAATATAAACAGTGTTATTCAGGATGAATACCAGTTTCCTTCTTGCTTGTTCCTTTTGACCTTCAGTCATTTTTCGTATCTTTTGTCAAGTGTAAACGCGTGTTTTGTTTTATATTATTTTGGATTTTGTTTTAAGTGTATTTTAACTTTTCGTTTTAAATTTGATATTCTATTATATTTGTTCAATTATTAAAGTAAGAAATTTTCAAGTTTGGATAAAAAAGATGAAGTTAAATTTGGAGGATGTGTTAAATTTTGATGATTAATATATTTTTTCAACTAAACTGACAGTAAGTAAATGTATAGAAATTTTGGATTTATTTCATATTGTTTTTAAAAAAAAAAAAAAATTTTTTTTATATAAGATTCTACTGAAGATGAGGATTGTTTCCTCGAAATCGATTTAGAAGCATAATAAAATAAATAGCAAGAAAGAGGAAAATTTTTGTTTTATTTAATTGACTTAAACAAAGCTTGCTAATGGATAATTTAATCAATTAAATGGATCAATTCAACAGGCGCATGTTACCTAACCTTAAAAATTAAACGCAAAATTCTAAGTAATGAAAAATATAAATTAAATTAAAAAAATTAATTAATTCTCTCTTTGCAACATGCCAGCGAAAAAACAATAACAAAGAAATTTTAAAAACTGAAAAAGGAATTTAGATTAATTTAAATAGGGAAAACTTTATTCTATAGGTTAATAAACATTTCTTCATAGAAATCCATTAATTTAGATTTTTTTAAGTTTTTGATAATATTGATATTGTCTAAGTGTGGAGAGTGGTTGTTTGAAATTAGATGTTTATAAAAAGCGGAGTTTTCTTTGGAGATATGTTCTTTATATCTGGATTTTATATTTCGACCTGTTTGACCTATGTAAAAACTTTCGCATTCATTACACTTTATCTTATATATTCCACTCATTTCCTTTTCCCTGAATTTGTGTTTGTTATTAATTAAAAGTTGGCTAATTTTAATAGAATTATTGAAAGCATAATCATCATTTTTAAATTCAAATTGCAAATTAGGGTGAAACGGTATTAGTTTAAGTTGTAGAAATTTTGTATTTCACGTATGTTATAACCCTACGCATTTCCTCGACGAAATCAGATATTGAAAGTGGTGTACGAATAGCGCGATGAAAGAAGAATCTTTACGCCGCACCTTTGTAACTGTGACAACTGTGAGAGTTTTTAGGGATGATACAGTCAGTACTGATAGGTTTTCGAAAAATATTAAAGTCTAATGAGCTTGTGGTATCGTTGAAGCGTGTTTCAATTGAAAACACGTACTTTGTCATGGCGAAACAAAATTTGTTATTAGATTTATTGTTAGAAGAAAATGAGGATGAGGAACTTCTACTCCAAGAATTATCTGACGCTAAAAATGCAAAAAATCATCCGATATTTAAAACAAGACTTTATTAGAAGATGACAAGAAATTTCGAGATTTTCTTAGATTAAAGATTCGTCAATTCAACTATGTTTTGGACAAATTAGATATAACTCTAAGGTAAGTAAAGTAAAAGTCCACTTTTGTTATAAGAAAAATAGAATTGATTACTTCTTTCAATTGCAAAAATGTAACGTTGCAAATATGTTGGAATATCAGATCATTACCTGAAATGTCCAATTTCGAACTAGTTTCGACACTTTCTGAACAAAGGTATTATTTCCTTTTTTAAAAGGTAAAAGAAAGTATAAACAAAAAATATATATTATTTTATAATAATATGTAGTCACTGAATTTCCGTCAAAACTTGTTGGTGTCTGTGACGTATAAGGTTCAGTTGATGTAGAAAGTACTGCGAGACTGGTGATTGATTCGTGTGAATTTCATTGCGTTGCTCCAATTCAAAAATCAGCTGCAATGATCGCATTTTGGCTTCACTAACAAGCTGCGGCTTAAGCTTTTTGACTGATATCGCCACACTTCTGAAGAACGGACCAGTTTCATCTTCTTTATTTCCATTTAATGTTTTAATAATTTCTTGTCTTTCAATGTGACGAGCTTCCATTAATTCAACGATCTTATCCGTTCGTTTTGGCCGTTTCTTCACAGGTTGGGGCGAATCCACTTTTGAAGAATCATCTTCAACATTACAAACATCCGTGGCCGGGCATTCAGCTACATCTTCTGCGTTGCCCTCTTCATTAATAGTATCGTCATCTTGAATGTTGAATTTACTTCTTGGAAATGAATTAAAATTTACAAGAAGAGGAAGTGTTATCATACAACAACTTACTCTCGCATACGATCTGGTTTACCAAGAAATGATAACATGTCTGCTAATGGCCACTTCTTCGCTTTAGCTGAAGCAGAAGAACCAGTTCCTTTTCTTTTTTTTAAATCTTTTAAAATACGTGTCTTTAATGTTTCTCCTTTTTCACCTTTTTTTACAATCTTCTACTGCAATAAAAATTAATGAACAGAAAGCTCATACTGTCGACGATCTGGCAAAATCCACCAACTTTATTCTAAAAGTTGTTTTACTCAAAAATACTAATTTGAACTTAGCGATTTTTGGTATAACGCCGCCGCTATAATCTGTTGTAATATGTTTTTTGTTTTCAGGTTTTTAGCAACCAGTGAGTCAATGAAATCACTGGCATTTGCATTCAAAATATCTTCTAGCTATATCAGCAGAATTATGAAATGTGTGCTATCAGTTTTACGTTAAAGCTATCGCCTCTTTTTTACCCCCCTGTTCACCAGACGAGCTGAAGAAAAAAAGTGAGGAGTTTACAGAAAAGTTGCACTTTCCTAATTGTGTCGGAGCTATCGACGGAAAACACGTCCGAATTTTTGCTCATACATACAGTGGTTCACAGTACTTTAATTATAAAAACTTTTTTCTATAGTCTTGCTGTCGTTGATGCAAACTATAAACTTATATTTATTGACGTCGGTTCGTATGAAAAAGAAGGCGACAGCGGCATTTTTGACAAGACTAATATTGGGAAACAATTTAGGGCTGGTAATATGTTTCCTCCTCCATGCATGCTTCCGAATTCGGACATTGTTTTGCCTCACGTTTTTGTAGGCGATGAGGCATTTCGATTGCATTCAAATACGACCATACCGGCCATTTTCTCGACCGGTTGCAACTACAGACAATCAAAAATCAATTTTTAACTATCGTGTTTCAAGAGCATAGGTTTCGCATATTTTATACCCCGATTGCTATAAAACCAGAAACAACTGATGATTTGATTATTGTAATTTGCTGCTTACACAATTTACTTAGGGTTGCATTTTTAGAAAAGGAACAGAAGCCATATTACGACTTAGACCTAAATGAAACACCATCATCTCCAAATTTTCTGCCACTTGCTAGAGGTAGAGGATTTGGAAATATGGATGGATTTAATGTCAGAGATTCATTTATGAAATATTTCAACAGTAACGCAGAGACAGTATCTTGGCAAAATAGTCATGTTAACAGAACCAATTAAACTAGTAGTATATATTTTCTGATAAAATTAATAAATTATTACAACTGTTAATTTTTTTATTACCTGATCTCCCTAGCACTTGTCCTATTTCTTTCCAAGCATGACTAGTACGACTTGATCTTTGTGCGATGGGTTTAAAAGATCGTATATACACGAAAAGTTTGAAACTTTTTTCACTAACTTTTCGTCTTTGAAAACTGTAAATAATACTTTCGACTACGACATTTTTCGTTTGCTCAAAGCGGAGAACATATGTGAATGAATTGAACGAATATGAACAGGTTCGTGTCTGCACCTATCTAGCGATTGCGGCTAAACTGCTCTATAACCGCATGGCTTTACGTGTTTGGGCCGCAAGCGGCTGACGCTACCTAGGAAACGAAGCAGTACATTGCATCTAAAGCACTGCGTTCGCCGCTTGTGTTGAACGCATCACAAAAATCCCACCTTTATTCTGTCGTTATGTACTGTAATAAGTTTATTGTTTTTTTCTAACACAACGTTTGAAAATTTATCTTCTCTTACTTCATAAGGTCCTTTATATAAACAATAAATTTTATTATCACTTTCATTTTTAAGTAACACTTGTTCACCTTTCTTATAATTAATTGGTTTACATTGCTTATCATAATGTTCTTTACGTTTTACGTTCTGACCATGCATTTTGCAATCGATATTTTAATTCCAAAGGATAATTAATCAATAAAATTATATAAAAGATCACTGGTTTCTAGAATAGATGAAGGCAATTTGCAAGTTTTGCCAAATACGAGTTTATGAGGTGTATATTTTGTTTCAGTATGAATTGTATTATTGTAAGAGAAACACCAAAATGAAACCGATGAACTCCACGAGTTTACGTTTTTACTTATTTGCATTCTCAACTAACTAGACTTTTGTGCGAATTTTCTAGAGCCCCTAACGTCTGACGATGATAGCATTCAAGTGAGTGACTTAAAAAGTTGGGATTCTATGTGCATCGTTGAGATATGTAAGATTAAGGAAAAATATGAATCAACGGTGTTAAATAGTTTATTCAAACCAAATTTTTCGGTGAAATTGCCGAAGCAGCTGTCGCACCGAAAAACTTGGTTTGAATAAACTATTTAACACCGTTAGTGGTATAGCTATGTGCGTTCTGGCTTAAAATCCCATAAGATTTAACATTGGGGTCGAAAAGTACTTTTTATCCCCACCACTACCCCCTTTCGAGGGTGTGGCCACGCCCACATTTTAAATTCAACCAATCAGAGCGCAGCATTCTAAAAGAACCCTCTTTTTGGCGGGAAATTTGAATGAGGCTATCTAGATCGACGGGCCTTATCACGGTGACGTCATCGTTTACACATCGAGGCCTTGATACATTCGGACACAAAGCGTTTGGTTTGGCTTACCAGCTGGGTGCTAGGGTGCGCGGTGCGGCGGGCAGGGCAGGGTGGTTCAATCAGAGCATAGCATTCTCCGAGAACCCTCTTTTAGGTGGGGAATTTGAATGAGGCTACCTAGATCGATGAGCCTTATCACGATGACGTCATTGTCGATACATAGAGGCCTTGATACATCCGGACACAAAGCGTTTGCCTTGGAGGTTATAAAGTGGTAAATATCTCGTTAACGATACTTCAAATCGAAAAATATACCGAAAAATTCCCCCCTACAAAGCCCCTGTCACCTATAACAAGCATGAACAACATGGCACGGGTGAAAACTACTAAAACGGCCTTATTTAGTATCTCAAGGTCACGCGCTAGCGATTTAATGATTATCAAAAGTTATTTCATAATTATAATAATTATCAAAACTTGTTTCTTTCATTAGAATATATATATAATTCTTTGATATTAGACAAAATTTATTAATATCCTGCATCTCATACGAGAAGTTATAACCACAATTTTCGCTGTTCTAGAATGGCTTCAACATCAGGCAAAACCCTGTCTTTTTCAAGACTAGTAGAGGAAATGCGTCATAGAGTTGTAAGTGCTAAAGGGGGAGATATAGATATGATATAATCCCTGCCAGATACACAGATACAACGAATCGAGTTACATACTTTTACATATGCGTCACATATACAGAGACAGAGATCAACTTACTAGCTGCAAAATCAAAGGTTGCATCATTGAAAGCAATTACACTTCCCAGATTGGAATTGTGTGCTGCAGTACATGGAGCTCATCTTGCTGAGAAATTCAAATCGATTCTACAACTACGGATAAATGAAGAATATTTTTGGACATACTCACAAATTGCACTATCGTGGATTAATTCAAGGCCAAAGAAAGATAAGACATTTGTTGCTAACAGAATTACCGAAATTCAGTCTACAAGCGACCCAGTCACATGGTTCCACGTGAAGTCACAACATAATCCTGCAGATTTGGTATCAAGAGGAACTGCATCAAACAATTTAGAGTTTGGAATGTCATCGGCACCATTTGAAAACAAATTTCCGGCTGATTCTAATAAATTCTGCAGAGATTTTTACGTCGACGACATGTTTACAGGACATGATGACATCATTAAACTAAAAACGATAAAATTCAACGTAACAACAACCCTAGAGTCAGGAGGTTTTACTTTAAGCAAGTTCAATAGCAATTATCCAGAATTGAGAGATAAAGTTTCAAATCAAATCCAACATTTATGTCCGAAGAAATTTTCAAAACATTAGGAATTCAATGGAATACAAACACTGACAAGCTGACATATACCAGTGCAGAATTGAAACATACCATGCTAATCACGAAAAGAACAATTTTAGGACAAATAGATTCATTAGGTCTTATATCTTCAATCATAGTTATTGCAAAAATCATATTTCAAGAGCTATAGTTACATCAAACGGATATACACATACAACGAATCGAGTTACATACTTTTACATATGCCTCACATATACAGACACAGAGATCAACTTACTAGCTGCAAAATCAAAGATTGCACCATTGAAAACAATTATACTTCCCAAATTGGAATTATGTGCTGCAGTAGTATGAGCTCATCTTGCTAAGAAATTCAAATCCACTTTCTTCGCTCTTTGCTCACTTAGTATCCGTATGGACTTTCTAAGTGTTCTGAAGTGGGCGATTTGTTAATTAATAACCAATAATCTACCCATAAATTAATACACTTTTAATTCCATTATTGTCGTTTCGCAAAAAGTGATCATGTCGATATGCGAACGGTGTAATCGTGTGGTGGGAGGAGATCAGGCGTCCAGTGCTTGTGTGCTTGTGTGCTGCCTTTGGTTCCACACAAAATGCATTGATCCGGAGGAGACGTTGGAGTATGTAGATGCGTGGACATGTCATGATTCAAGATCAAGAGAACGAGGCGCTATTTCTCGCAAATCATGTGGGTCTACTTCGGCGACGCCGTCCTGTCCTGCTATTACCTAGCTAACTTCTTCATTCAGTCGACTTCGGTAGCGGCCGTATATCCGATTTTGAACAAGTTGTGAAAGAGTTAAGGAATAAAATAAAAATTATTGATAAAGTAACAGCCGAAAACTTACAATTGCGTGACCGGGTGTCTGATCTTACAGCTCGAGTTGATGATATGAAACAATATTCGCGCCGGAACAATTTAGAGATCCAGAGTGTTCCTGAAAAGAATAACGAAAATTTATTAGATGCCGTTGCTGCTCATGTAGGGTATGATATTTCGCGTGTGGATGTAGACGCCATTTATCGTGTTCCTCATATCAACCGTGACAATTCCAATCCAAGGTCCATCGTAGTTCCTCGCAGCCTGCATCCAGAAGAGAAAATCCTTGCCCACGGGCTCATCACCGGGCACGAAGATTGATGGCGTCGGTGAAACATGCTTTGTGAACGAACCCTTACTATGATTTGTAAAGATGGACTTGGCCCTTAGACCAATGGATTATTACGTGACAAAAATGAAGAGGCATTTTAAAGACAAGCTATCGTAGAACAGGAAGCTAAACATAAGTGGTATAATTTCCTCAATGGAAACAATTCCGCCGTAAACAGGTGGTTTCCACCATACCAAGGATATTCAGAAGGACGAGAATTTTATGAAAGTCATTCGTTGAAAGATTCTACAGGTAAAGTTTCCTGCCCGGTTTTGATAGCGTTGAAGTGTCCGTATTGTTATGCAGACAATGATTGTGCTCATACTAGAAAGTATTGCCCAATGTATAAATACAACACTACCAGAACTTAGAAGGTTGGCTAATGGCACGCTGGGATCAGCTAGTAATCACAAGTAATGAATTTTAATTGTTTAATTTCCGAAGTTATTCATATTCTCTTAGTGAATATTCCAGTATTTTTATAAAAGGTTTAACATTGCGTTTTTTATTTCAGTTTTTAAATAAAGTTTTGTGTTTCATTTTTTAATAATTTTAAAATGTGTTTGATAGGATAAGAATAGGGGGTTAGTAGGTTAGCGAGAGTCAATTAGGAAATATCGATACCCGCATGAACAATATTATTCCGATCTTGGACAACTTTTAGGATATTCAAAACAAGATTGAGTGCCTTGCCGATGAAACTCAAGGAGAAATTGAATCTCTTTCTTCTTGTTGCTCATCATTGATTCGTTCATGAGCGTGGGTAGCTTCATTCAAAGGTCGATCAGTTACGTATGCAGATAAGAATTCATCTTCAGCGAAAATATTCTCGTTCATGGGATAAAGTCCACTAGCTTCAAATCCCTTTTGAATGTTAGAAGTGGTAAAAGCTTTACCCACAAATTCAGCTATGTCATATATTGAAATGGCTTGCCCTGGATTCATAATCATCCATTCGCTACAGGTAGTGTTGTAATAGGTCTTCATTGGCACAAAAACTGTTCTGTCGAGCTGTTGTATTTTGTGGCTGGTATGAGGATGAAATGTTATCATAAGAGTTCCGTTATTCTTGCAGAAATCAATGGCGTTGACGTTCACGTGACTATCATGGTTATCCAAAAGTAATATGACAGGATTTTCAACTGTTGGTTTGCTATGATTTTTAAAGGACCCGCGATTGTAAAATTTTTGTACGACAGACCGACTGTTCCCCTCTGATTCAGATAGGGAACGAGAGGAATATCACTGATCACTGTCCATCCAGGCATTCAGAAAGCATGTTTCTGTCACAGGACTAATATTACTTCTTTTGTTTTTTTTTGTTGTTTACTTACTAATGTGTTTTTTATTCAATCGATCCATGCACATGTGAACCCACAGTCAATGCAAGAGTAGGACGAGGACATTTTTGTTCTGTTTTCTTTTTGCTTTGTTGATTTAATTTCGGATTAATTTAAAGAAAATTTTTGGTATTAATTTAATTTTGGATTTCAAGGTTTCAGTGGAAGAGCAACCGCTGCATGTCAGTGGCATTCAGCGGTTGAACTGCACCTTGGGATTTCCCACTTGTTTAGTATTAGTTCGTCTAGTGGAAGTGTGATATATTATGTTGTTGTATATTATTACAGGTGGGAAATAAAGGCATTATTATTATTATTATATTTCGCGTATGTAAACTATTAGGTCAATTTGTTGTAATTTATTAAACGCCATGCATTTATTTTCTTTTTATTATCAGAATGTGCACAGTATTCGTGGCAGACTACCGATTGTATTCAATAGCTCATTAAATGTCGACTTTGATGTGATCTGCTTAACGGAAACTTGGCTGCACCCCGGAATTTTTTGAGCTGAAATTCTACCTGACTCGTCTGTTGTTAATACTACACTAATAATACTAAATAAATGTCCATCATGTTGTCACTTTTTAATTAACAACAAAGACCAATGGATTGTTACGTGACAAAAATGAAAGAGGCATTTTAAAGACAAGCTATCGCAGAACAGGAAGCTAAACAGAAGTGGTATAATTTCCTCAATGGAAACAATTCCACCGTAAAAGGGGGGTTTCCACCATTCCAAGGAAATTCAGAAGGACGAGAATTTTATGAAAGTCATTCGTTGAAAGATTCCACAGGTAAAGTTTCATGCCCGGTTTTGATAGCGTTGAAGTGTCCGTATTGTTATGCAGACAGTGATTGTGCTCATACTAGAAAGTATTGCCTATTGTATAAATGAAACACTACCAGAACTTAGAAGGTTGGCTAATGGCACGCTGGGATCAGCTAGTAATCACAAGTAATGAATTTTAATTGTTTAATTTCCGAAGTTATTCATATTCTCTTACTGAATATTCCAGTATTTTTATAAAAGGTTTAACATTGCGTTTTTTATTTCTAGTAGTATAGCTATGGGCGTTCTGGACCAAAATCCCATAAGATTTAACATTGGGGTCGAAAAGTACTTTTTATCCCCACCACTACCTTCTTCTGGCCACGCCCACATTTTAAATTCAACCAATTAGAGCGCAGCATTCTCCAAGAACCCTCTTTTTGGCGGGAAATTTGAATGAGGATCGACAGGCCTTATGATGATGACGTCATCATCGAGGCCGGACACAAAGCGTTTGGTTTGGCTTACCGGCTGAGTGCTATGGTGCGGGGTGCGGGCGGGCAGGGCAGGGTGGTTCAATCAGAGCATAGCATTCTCCGAGAACCCTCTTTTAGGCTGGGGATTGAATGAGGCTACCGCCTTATCACGATGACGTCATCGTCGATATATCAAGGCCTTGACACATCCGGACACGAAGCGTTTGGCTTGGAGGTTATAAAATGGTAACTATCTCGTTAACGATGCTTCAAATCGAAAAATAAACCAAAAAATTCCCCCCTACAACCCCCTTGTCGCCTATAACAAATACGAACAATATGGCACGGGTGAAAGCTGCCAAAAGGGCCTTATTTAGTTATCGAGCTGATGACGTCATGCCGCCGAATCGTGTGGAGCTTGGTGGTGGTGACGTCATCTAGACAACCAGTTAGGTGCGGCATTTGGGCGTGGGCCGGTAGGGGGGGGCAGGGTGCGAAGTGAGGGGTGTTGGAACTTCATCGAGACCTTGATACATCCGGACACAAAGCGTTTGGTTTGGCTTACCGGCTGAGTGCTATGGTGCGGGGTGCGGGCGGGCAGGGCAGGGTGGTTCAATCAGAGCATAGCATTCTCCGAGAACCCTCTTTTAGGCTGGGGATTGAATGAGGCTACCGCCTTATCACGATGACGTCATCGTCGATATATCGAGGCCTTGACACATCCGGACACGAAGCGTTTGGCTTGGAGGTTATAAAATGGTAAATATCTCGTTAACGATGCTTCAAATCGAAAAATAAACCAAAAAATTCCCCCCTACAACCCGCAATCGCCTATAACAAGCACGAACAATATGGCACGGGTAAAAACTGCCAAAACGGCCTTATTTAGTTATCGAGCTGATGACGTCATTCCCCCGGACATGTGAACACAAAGCGTTTGGCTTGGAGGTTATAAAATGGTAAATATCTCGTTAACGATGCTTCAAATCGAAAAATAAACCAAAAAATTCCCCCCCCTACAACTCCCCCGTCGCCTATAACAAGCACGAACAATATGGCACGGGTGAAAACTGCCAAAAGGGCGTTGGTTCAACCCCTGTTCAACCGACCGGTTCAACCCCTGTTCAACCGACCGGTTCAACCCCTGTTCAACCGGTTGAATACCGGTTCAACCCCTGTCCCCCCTAAGACCTAGCCTGGATAGATCATGATCTACAGCCCGCGCACCGAACCCCGCACCTAACCGGTTGTCTATGGTGTTGAAGCTGATGATTACGTAATGTTGCGTAATATTATAAGTAAAATTGTTAAAGTTTATTAAGATAATCCAGAAAACATAAAACGTGCAAGTATAAGAGATTTTTTAAAATTAATAAATAATTATGTTTTTTGGAACAATGATGGGAATCGTTGATGAACGGGTTGACGTGAGAGGAAATTAAATAATAATTTATTAAGGAAGTAGAGGGGCCGCAGCTACCTATCAAATTTACCTAGCAATTTATAAATCGGTAAGTTGAACATCAACTTCCGTCGTTTGCGGATTTAATATCATGTAAGTGTGGGAATTCTTCGATTATCACGTTAGTTATCTCAAGATCACGCGCTAGATTGTTATTGCAGAGCCCGGACAGTTTAGGAAACGTGAGCCCCCTCCACACTAAACGTATACCTAGATAAGCGTACGCTTCGATTTAATTCATTGAATATTGAGACTGGAGTGGGAGGCGTTTTAGGATCACTTTCCTAAACTGTCCGGGCTCTGGTTATATGTATACATACATATAAAAATAGGATTTTCTGCTAAAGCGTAAATTAATATTTAACATTCACATCATCTTCATATCATTATTTAAGTGTTTACCTTAGCTATCCTTTGATATGAAGTCGCTTCCCTGATATAAGCGTAGTCATTTTCGTAATTGTCCGAATGAATATGGTGTTGAAGCTGATGATTACGTAATGTTGCGTAATATTATCATAAAACGTGCAAGTATAATGTGTATGTTGCATATATAAATTTAAAAATAACTTTAAAAATTGTGAAGACACTTGCAATTATTTTTAAACAATCCTATATGTTTATCAAGGTCACCGGCGCATTAACTCATGTCCACACGTAGAGTTTCTGTATTATAATTAGCTTCCCCTTAACAGATAATTTATTTTCGATTTAATGATTATCAAAAGTTATTTCCCAATTATAATAATTATCAAAACTTGTTTCTTTAATTAGGCTTTGATATTAGACAAAAACTTATTAATATCCTGCATCTCATGCGAGAAGTTATAACCGCAATTTTCGCTGTTCTAGAATGGCTTCAACATCAGTCAAAACCCTGTCTTTTTCAAGACTAGTTGAAGAAATGCATCATAGAGTTGTAACTGCTGATGGGGAAGATATAGAGCCCGCAATAAAGGACTGTAATCGTAATATTAAGGTGATGAACGCTGCGCTAAAGGTAGCCAACACAAGTGGTGAAAAGCACCACATAACCACTTGTGCTGGTCACATGCATGGATTCCGAAGCATGCTAAAATCGCTCCGGTACGTAACTGGGACCGGGTACAAACCAACTCACCCGACTCGCGAGAACTTTAGAAGCTTGCGGGTAAAATGGCAAGACCTTCAGACGGCGTTCTCCAACAGAATGAGAACGGGGATCATCATTAACCTGACCCACAAGGACCCTCGACAATTTATGGAAGATGCTAAAAAAATGATAATAAGGAGAATGACTAATGATGTGAAAAAATCAACATTGAAAGTTAACGCTGTGTTTTGTGGTGAATTCGTAACTAAGAAAATGGGAAAGGAAGTATTTGAATTTAAATATATAAATACTAGAAATGTCGCAATTTATAACAACACTGATTTAGAAGAGTGGTTTAAGAGCAACATTCAAGACTCCGTTCTAAAAGCCCTTGAAGAATTTCAAGAAAAAGATAGTGGATGGGCTTTAAATGCGATCGTAAACCTACAGATGAACATTAATAAATATACCCCACAACTTGGGTCGTCATACATTGAATTACCTAGGGCCCTTAGGTTGAAACATGCTTATGTAAATGTAAAGAACGATGATGAAGCATGTTTTGCGTGGGCAGTGACTTCAGCGCTTTATCCAGCCAATCATCACATCGACCGAACTTACATGTATCCACATTACTCAGAAGTTTTAAATATGAAGAACATAGCAATGCCGATGGTCATGAAACAAATCCCTCGGTTTGAACAACAAAACGATGTGTCGGTCAACGTGTACATTCTTGAATCACTAAAGAAGGGACGGTATAATGTAGTTCCTTCCTATCTAGCTAAGGAGAGGAGAGGCAGACACGTTAACCTGCTACTCATCCAAGATAAGTATGTAGAAGAAGAAGATGGGGATGATGATGGTGAATTCAAGCCGAGATTTCACTACGTTTGGATAAAAGATTTATCCCGACTAGTGTCATCTCAATTATCGATACATCATACGAAAAAATATTTCTGTGAACGTTGCCTTCACTATTTTTACAGTTCCACCGGTCTAGAAAAACACGTGAAGGATTGTGCTAAAATGAATGAATGCCGCATCCGTATGCCGAAGGAAGGTGAAACCGTATATTTCAAGAATTTTCAAAATAAAGAATCGGTTCCATTTGTGGTGTATGCGGATCTAGAATGTCTTTTGATACCAACAACAAAGACTGATACACAACATAAGCCATATAGTATTGATTATTACGTAAAATGCTCATATGACGAGTCCCTGAGCTTTTACAAATCATATGCCGGTGAGAACTGTCAGCAGTGGTTTGTGACCGAAATGAAGCAGCTAGCGGAAGATGTGGAAACTATATTCCTATGTCCCTTACCCATGGAACCTCTTACCGAACCGCAAGAACTGGAGTTTCGCTCATTATCATGCTGTCATATATGCGAAAACCGCTTTGACGTAGGTGACGTCAGAGTTCGAGACCATTGTCACCTTACTGGTAAATATCGAGGAACTGCGCATGAGGATTGCAACATTAACTATCAGGATAGTCACGTGATTCCAGTAGTCTTTCATAATTTAAGTGGGTACGATAGTCACTTTATTATAAAGAATTTAGCAAAAGATTTCGAAGGACGCATCGATTTGCTACCTATAAATAAGGAGCGATATATTTCTTTTACTAAAAATATAGACCAAAATTTAATTAAATTCCGGTTTATTGATTCATTTCGGTTCATGGCATCGAGTTTAGATAAATTAGCAAGTTATACAGATTCCTTTCCAAATTTAAAAACACAATTTCCAAATTTAGATGAATCTAAATTCAATTTATTAACGCGTAAAGGAGTGTTTCCTTATGATTACTTGGACTCTTTTACAAAATTAAATGAAACTGCATTACCGGATGAATCTACATTTTATAACTCTATGACCGACAGTCACATTGCAGATACTGATTATACGCATGCTAATGAAGTGTGGAACGCTTTTGGCTGTCAAAATTTAGGAAATTACAGTGAGTTATATTTGAAAACAGATATTTTGTTATTAGCAGACGTATTCGAGCAATTTCGGGCTAGCTGCCTGAATTCGTATAGCTTAGACCCGGCTCATTACTATACATTGCCCGGGTATACATGGGACTGCATGCTGAAGTATACGAGGGTAAAACTTGAGCTATTAACGGATATTGATATGGCAATGTTTATAGAGCGAGGTATACGAGGAGGTCTAAGCCAGTGTTCGAAACGTTACGCCTCGGCTAATAATAAATATCTACCTAATTATAAATCAGCTGAGCCATCAAAATTTATAATTTATGATGATATCAATAATCAATATGGATGGGCAATGTCTCAGTACCTACCCTATGGCGGATTTAAGTGGGTTGAGGGAAACAACATCAACTTCAATGTACCTGAGGATAACCCTGAAGGTTACATTTTAGAAGTTGATCTCGAGTACCCTGAATCCATTCATGATTCAAATCGTGACCTTCCATTTTGCCCAGAACATCGTGCACCACCAAATTCAAAACAAACCAAATTAATGGGCACTTTATATAATAAAGAGCGATATGTGTTGCATTATCGTAATTTACAACAAGCGATTGAAAATGGTTTAATTTTAACAAAAATTCATCGTGTTTTGGAATTTAAACAGTCGGCTTGGTTGAAATCATATATTAATTTAAACACTAAATTTAGAACCGCGGCGATTAACGACTTCGACAAAAATTTATTCAAATTAATGAACAACGCCGTATTTGGCAAGACGATGGAAAATATTCGAAAACATTCCATTGTGAAGCTTGTGACAAAATGGGGTGGTCGTTACGGCGCTGAGGCGTTGATCGCGAAACCAAATTTCAAATCCTCAATTATCTTCGATGAAAATTTAGTTGCTATTGAGCTCAATAAAATGGAAATTTATTTTAATAAACCCATCTACGTTGGTATGTGTATTTTAGATATATCGAAATTAAAAATATATGATTTTCATTATTCGTATATGAGGAGACGATTTGGGGACAAGGCCAGAGTCTGTTACACCGATACTGATTCCCTTATATACGAAGTCGAATGCCCGGATTTATATGAAGTGATTCGACGCGATGCTTCGAAATATTTCGACACGAGTGATTATCCTGAAAATAATATATACAACATTCCTCGTGTAAATAAAAAAGTTCTCGGTATGATGAAAGATGAAAACGCCGGTAAGGTAATGACTGAATTTGTGGGGTTGAGATCGAAGATGTATGCATGTCGAGTGGAGGGGGGAGATAAAGTTTAAAAAGCTAAAGGCATAAAAACGTCAATTGTTAAAAACGTAACCAGTTTCGATGATTACTTAGTATGTTTGCGAGAGGACAAAGAAATGCTCGTCACCCAAAAATTGTTTCAATCGCGAAACCACCAAGTATCAACAATTACGCAAACCAAAACTGCACTTAGTTCTCACGACGATAAAAGATATATTATTCCGGGGACAGTTGATACTTTACCCTGGGGACATTGGCGCATCTTATCATGCTGTTAACAGGTGCGGATCGAATTAAACTCTCATTATTAAACAATATAATTCCCCAAGAATTGATAAGACAACATTTTTTTGGAGCCTGCCTACAAGCATCTTTAATGTAAATTAGGGTATTAGCCGGAAATGTTGTTTGGTTATATGAAACATAAGGACCTACACATACCCATAATGCATTTCTGGATAAAAGTGGAGAATGAATGTTATGATCCAACACGTAAAGTAATGAACACTTATTGTGTGTTAACGAAACCGACTTCATCTATGAAGAATGTAATAATAATAATAAATGTATCTTATTAAATTTATATAATTTATGGTTTTTTAAATAAATAAATAATCTCTAATCTTCTATAATTTTTTATTTTAATCCTTATCTCTCCCGACTGACAGCTGCTCCCGTGATGTTTTTTTTTAGCAGCAACCGTAGCGTTGCTTTATTTTTTATTAAGTAAATATAAACATGTCTGCGATAAAGGTTACCACCACCTCTATACCCTCTTAAGATCCAACACTTCACTCCACGCATGCTCGAACCCCGGCAGAATTCCAAGCCAAACGCTTTTGTGTCCGGATGTATCAACGTTTTGATGAAGTTCCAACACCCCTCACTCCGCACCTCACCCACTGCCCCCTACTGGCACACATCCTTCACCTAACTGGTTGTCTAGATGACGTCACCACCACCAAGCTGTACACGATCCGGCGGCATGACATCATCAGCTCGATAACTAAATAAGGTCCTTTTACCAGTTTTCACCCGTGCAATGTTGTTCACGCTTATTATAGTCGGCAGGAGGTTGTAGGGAGGGACAGGGGTTGAACCGATCGGTTGAACAGGGGTTTTAACCAAGGCCCTTTTGGCAGTTTTCACCCGTGCGATATTGTTCGTGCTTGTTATAGGCGACGGGCGTTGTAGGGGGGGAATTTTTTGGTTTATTTTTCGATTTGAAACATCGTTAACGAGATATTTACCATTTTATAACCTCCAAGCCAAACGCTTTGTGTTCACATGTCCGGTGGAATGACGTCATCAGCTCGATAACTAAATAAGGCCGTTTTGGCAGTTTTTACCCGTGCCATATTGTTCGTGCTTGTTATAGGCGATTGCGGGTTGTAGGGGGGAATTTTTTGGTTTATTTTTCGATTTGAAGCGTCGTTAACGAGATATTTACCATTTTATAACCTCCAAGCCAAACGCTTCGTGTCCGGATGTGTCAAGGCCTCGATATATCGACGATGACGTCATCGTGATAAGGCGGTAGCCTCATTCAATCCCCAGCCTAAAAGAGGGTTCTCGGAGAAGGCTATGCTCTGATTGAACCACCCTGCCCTGCCCGCCCGCACCCCGCACCATAGCACTCAGCCGGTAAGCCAAACCAAACGCTTTGTGTCCGGATGTATCAAGGTCTCGATGAAGTTCCAACACCCCTCACTTCGCACCCTGCTCCCCCTACCGGCCCACGCCCAAATGCAGCACCTAACTGGTTGTCTAGATGACGTCACCACCACCAAGCTCCACACGATCCGGCGGCATGACGTCATCAGCTCGATAACTAAATAAGGCCCTTTTGGCAGTTTTCAGCCGTGCCATATTGTTCGTATTTGTTATAGGCGACAGGGGCTTGTAGGGGGGAATTTTTTGGTTTATTTTTCGATTTGAAGCATCGTTAACGAGATATTTACCATTTTATAACCTCCAAGCCAAACGCTTCGTGTCCGGATGTGTCAAGGCCTTGATATATCGACATAAGGCCTGTCGATCCTCATTCAAATTTCCCGCCAAAAAGAGGGTTCTTGGAGAATGCTGCGCTCTGATTGGTTGAATTTAAAATGTGGGCGTGGCTACACCCTCGAAAGGAGGTAGTGGTGGGGATAAAAAGTACTTTTCGACCCCAATGTTAAATCTTATGGGATTTTGGTCCAGAACGCCCATAGCTATACTACTATTTCTGTTTTTAAATAAAGTTCTGTGTTTCATTTTTTAATAATTTTAAAATGTGTTTGATAGGATAAGAATAGGGGGTTAGTAGGTTAGCGAGAGTCAATGGGGTCATACACACTTATTGAATTTGGGGAAAATTTTTACGTCAAACGATATATGCAAGTATATGCATGAACACAAAGTAAAAGAAATATTTTGATCAATTTTATATTTTGCGTAATTTGAAGTGAAAAATAGCAAATATTCAAACGAAATAATTTCGCGGCTTTTCTGTGACGTAGGAACCGCACAGCCTAAAACAAGTTAAATTGTCCGTTAGATAGCGCTTGCGGTGTGACAGTTTCAAAACAAAACATAATAAACATAACCTCATGGGGTGTTCACGTCCGTTCGTTAGATGAATAACGTTAATGATGTTTGGAGTAGGAGTGTAATCTAAATTTACCATCTATTACCATTAAAAAGGGAATACGGACCTTTGTTTCTAAATCTGTTATTATTCAGGTAGGTAAACAGAATGGTTGTTGGGTCAAATGTTTCCCAGATGTTTATTTTGTACCCCTAGTCAGGTAGAAAGTTTTGAACCCCTTACCATCTTTACCCTCTCTTCTTAACAAGAAAATATTCTAAACTAAAAATGTTAAAATTGTTCATTCACTATCTGTCTTTTGCTGCAGTTTGTGTTCTTACCAATCCTTTGTGTTTATTCTTAATAGTTATTTTTTTAATAGTTAGTAGTTTTTTGTAGTTAGTGTTTTTTTTAATATTCTCAATAGTTATTTTTTAATAGTTTTTTGTAGTTATTGTTTTACTTATTAGTTGTAGCATTTCTCTTATTAGTTCATAATTTTTTTATTAGTTAATAGTTTTTTCTTAATAGTAGTTTGTAGTTATTTTATTCCTTTCTTTATTATGGAGGCAGGCTTTATGAAAGCAGATTCTAGCAATTTACCTGCTGTTAATGCTTTTATGGTGCATACTTTTTATTGCAAAAATCTGAATTTTATGAGTGCAGAAATTAAAAATGTTAAAACAGAAAGGTATGTTTAATAGTTATGCTATTTACGCTATAATTTAATATTTTTTTGTCTATATTGTTTTAACACCTTACTGTTTTTTGCAGATCTAGTAAAGATTCGTATGGTGATGATGCAATTGGTAATGTTCAATTAAAAAGAGCAGACGGCTTATGCATTGTTAAAGCACTTATTACACCTGAACACCGTATTCACCAAAAAGGATATGGTGTTACTATCATTATAAATGAAAGGGACGAGGAAGTAATTAGCTGTGAATGTCATGACTGTGCAGCTTCGGCAGGTATTTATTAATTAATATTCTTAAATATGATTAATATTATTATTACCCAATATAATGTATACATATATATATAACATGTATATATTATTTTGGGATTCTTACCTATATAAATTGTTAAATAGAAATTTTTTAAAATGAATATAAAATTTTAGGTGGCTGCAAGCATGGAGTAGCTGTATTAATGTGGTTACATCGTAGAAGTGAGGAACCTTCAGTAACTTCTGTTGATTGCTATTGGAAAGCCCCCAAACTAGCAAAAGTGGGGAAATCTTTAAAAAACATAACCGTTCAAGAAATGTTTACTAAACCAATTCCCAAATTAAGAAAAAATGAAGGGCGCTTCCTGGAAGCTGTAGTTGAAAAGGGAAAAGCAGCTGGTAGCAGCTCTATATTATTAAATTATTTTAATGAAGATTCGCCTATTATGAAAACGTCAATACATCACCTTAGTTTAAAATATAAAGCAGAGAATGCAGTGTATAGTGCTGATGGGCTTATCAATTATTGTAAAGATATAATACAGGAAGAAGATTGCGTTTCAGTGGAAGCCTTAACCAAACAGCAATCAAAATCAAATGAGTGGTATGAGACGCGATATGGTCGAATAACCGCTTCAAAAGTGTATGAAGTATGTAGATGCAAAACTGAGGATGGATGTTTGGTTGAAAGCATTCTTGGTTCAGGAAAAATTCCTCAGACAGCTGCTATGTCAAGAGGACTTAAGTTAGGTAATATATTGTTCTTGTCAGTTTTTTTATAGCAACTAATTTGAGATATTTTTTTTTAGAGGAAGAGGTTCTTGACATGGTTCAAAAAATTTATAAAATTAATATAAGGAAATGCGGAATTTTTATATTAAAAGATTACCCAATATTCGGCGCATCACCTGATGGAATATCTGAAAAATATTGCATCGAGATAAAATGTCCCCAAGCCCAAAATTATGTTAAATATATTGATAATGAGGGTAAAATCTCTAAAAAAGGTTATGCCCAGCTCCAGCTACAGATGTTGTTCAGTCAAAGAAAACATGGACTGTTCTGTGTGGCATCTCCATCATTTGAAGAAACCAAAGCAGTCACTATTGTGGAAATCCCATTTGATGAAGAATATTGCAAAGATTTAATGCAAATTGCTCAAGAATTTTGGAAAACAGCTATTTATACCAAAATAATAAAATAATTTTCATGTAATAAATTGTACAAAAAATTAATTTTTTGACTTTTAATCATAAATATTGAACTCTTAACAAAAAATGCTCATTATTAAGTATTATGTGTAACAACATATAGAAGACATTAATATTAAATACCCTATCCAATAAGACAATATGTATTCAGAAGTTAATTTAACTTATAGACTTAATATAAAAACAAAGACATTTAATTTTTGACTCTAGCACTTTACATTGTTGATTTAGCTAATATTTTGTAAGATATTTGCTCTGTTTTTTAGATCTAATTGGAAAATGAAACACTTCTTAATTGATATAGATTACAATATTTATTTGATTTAATTAGTTTGATCAATTTACTTAATTAGGCTACCTTGTAAATTAATTATACCACATGCAATTATAATAATGTAGTCTAACCACTGAACAAGCTTACTTTTAACGCAAGCATGAGGAGAAAGTATTGAAAATTCGCGTAACCTTCTTATAACTCGCTCTATATGGATTCTCAATGCTGCAATTCTTTTACTTTCTAGAACTTCTTCTCTGGTGCTTTTTTTACCTGCACTGACAGATGGTGGTCGAATCAGTAAACATTTCTTTTGAACAAGCAGTTCATCTATGTGTTTGAACCCCCGGTCAGCCATAACTCCACAGTTATAGGGTAATGCTTGTAAATAGTTACTCATTTCCACTATTTCTTTGTCAGTAGTTCGGCCACCAAAACCATTTGAAATAAAGTTGACCAGTCCATTGGGAGTAGATGATATTAAATATTTTAAAGTATTGCATTTTTTATACTGACTCCAAGTCAAGGCTTGATGGATTGGTTTTCCTGGCTTTTCAATTTCAATTTCTAAGCAGTCAATAATAGATTGAACTTGTCGATATCTATATCTAAATGGTACTGGTAAACGTAATTTTATTTTTGATGCATTTGGCCAATAAATTAATTCTTGATAGTTACTAGCAAGTATAGGAAGCGAACGTATAAAACTTTTATTCACTAAAGAAACGCTCATTCCAAAATCTATTGCCAGTCTCATGTATGGATCATTGAGGCGTATTTTCTTAATAGTTATTAATACATCAGTGTAAGTAATAGGACTTATTTCACATGTGAGTCTAATTAAAAAATATTCGTCTTGTGGCAATCCTAAATAAAATCTACTGTTAGATTCAATATTTGACACAGTTAAATTTAAATTTGTTTGTTTTTGTGGTGCTTTTTTATATGATACATTTGTACTTGATGTTGAACTTGAACTTGCGTGAGGCATATATTCTGAAATAGATGCATCAGTAGAACTACTAGTTGCTGTCCAAGATATAGTTCTCTTCAGAGGATGTTTTATATTTATTGGTTTTAGCTGCTTTGTATTGCAGCCTATACTGCGTTGTTGTCCTTTCAAATTTATCTGAATTTTCTTATTAGAAGTCTCAAGATAGGTGTTCGTGCTTGCGTCACATTTTACTTTTACTTCTTCTTCATAAAACTCTCCTGATGGGGATGAAATAATGGCGGTTTTGGAGGGTGTGTACATAAATGATGATTTAATTAAATGTGCATTATCCAATGAAGACTCAGACATTTCACAACGCAATTCTGGGGTAGAAGGTAATTGAACGGGTGCTGAACATGTTGAAGGTTGTGGTTCATCTATGTCTTTACTAACAAAAAGTCGTTTACGAAAACTGCATTCTTCTAGATTTTCTCGTTTCCTTTTCTTAGCAGAATCAGTCAATTGGGAACCAAAGTACTTTCCCTCAATTTTTTTATTGGGTAATACATCTTTCTTCAAAATTAATTTACTTCCCATCATTTTAAAATACACCCAGTTTGCAGCATCCTTCTCCAACTAAAAAATACATGTTATATTGACTGTTATTCAAAACACAACTTTAGTAAAGTTTAACTTACATCAAAATGATCCTCACAACTAAACACATGTTTACTTGAATTTAATGCCTGCTTTGAATTTACAGCGGCATACCATTTAGCACGGACATTACTATCATACGGCACTGTTATAAATATTTTCTGAGGAAATTCTGTTGAACTATTATAGCAATTTGGTACAAAGCAGTATTTAGGTTTGACCATGTTGACATTAGAAAATAGTAGTAGTAGGATTTTTCAAATTGAAATAAATGTTTTTTAAACGGCTATAAAATATTTACAATAAAAAAACGATATAATCACTAAAAAATAGTTAACTCAGTACGATTTTCACCAACACATAACCAAAAACCGAAACATAAACAATATTGAAAAATATAAATGGCCGACTTTACTATTCTATCTCTTTTCAATACATCCTAAATGACGTTCATCACTTTCTCGCATTTGAGCGGGTAGCAGGGGGCGCAAAAGTGAGATTCGTACGTCATCAACGCGGGAATTTTAAAAGTGCAAATGGGTATACAAATTTTCAAAAATTTTTTTAACTATGATTTTGTTCGAAAATATTCGAAAAAAAAATAACGGTAACTATATTTTTATACAAACTTTCAGAAAATATAATAAAAAAAAAATCGTGTATGACCCCATTAGGAAATATCGATACCCGCATGAACAATATTATTCCGATCTTGGACAACTTTTACGATATTCAAAACAAGATTGAGTGCCTTGCTGATGAAACTCAAGGAGAAATTGAAGAACTCGAAACGTTTGAAGACATTTATTTTGATTTGATAAGTAGAGCTATGTTTATATACAAAAACTTGTGTTATTTTGGAAAGTACTACATCCTAGTAAAGTTTCCCGATTAAAAACTGAACCATGAAAATAAATAAGTAGATGTTTATTAAAAAATAAAGTTTAATTGATTCTTTTGTGTCTAGCGCTACTTGATATTTGGACAAAAATAACATCGAGTGTAAAACATTCATGCGCTACTAGATTAAAATGTTACTGTGCTTTTTGATGGGGAAAGAAAGGAATTTTTAAGAAAAACGAAATACTATGGTGTAAAGAATGTTTTTAGGATCTCAATAATAAAAAGAAATTTTGGCATTCCACTTAAAAAAAAAAGTTGATAGTCGCCATTTTGAAATAATTTGTCCAATTGAAAATATGATATCACCATCAATGGAAGAGAATGTCCTAAAACATGTAACTGCCAAATATTTTGAAAGTAGTACTCTGAATGAAGCTGTATATACATTCACGATGTCAGAACGACTTCAATACTGTAAATTTCACTCATATGCTGACGACACCCAGATTTACTACTCGTTCCCACCTGCAGATTTTTAGTGTGCACTGAATTTTATAAATAATGCACATTAATAATAATAAACCGACAGCTATTGTGTTTGGATCGGACCACGCCCGCGCGCCTCTAGGTCAGATGGACTTGGTTATAGACCGGCAACAAATTGAGTTTCGAGCATCGGTAAGAAATCTGGGTGTTGTAATTTACATCCGATTAAATTTTACGGAGCACATTAATTGAGGTGGGGATAGAGATGTCAGCTAACATCCCATCTCTTTCTTCTTGTTGCTCATCATTGATTCGTTAATGAGCGTGGGTAGCTTCATTCAAAGATCGATCAGTTATGTATGCAGATAAGAACTCATCTTCAGCGAAAATATTCTCGTTCATGGGATAAAGTCCACTAGCTTCAAATCTCTTTTGAATGTTAGAAGTGGTAAAAGCTTTACCCACAAGTTCAGCTATGTCATATATTGAAATGGCTTGCCCTGGATTCATAATCATCCATTCGCTACAGGTAGCGTTGTAATAGGTCTTCATTGGCCCAAAAACTGTTCTGTCGAGCGGTTGTATTTTATGGCTGGTATGAGGATGAAATGTTATCATAAGAGTTCCGTTATTCTTGCAGAAATCAATGGCGTTGACGTTCACGTTCTCGTAGATTATAGGACGAGATTACTCGAATCACTTAATGGATAAAAGAAGTTATAATATTTTCTATGTCGCGTAACGTCTAAAAATAACGGAGAGACTTTCCTGAGTGGCACTTGATGTAATTTCAGGCTAAATATTTGTCCAATTAGCTCACGCATAAACAAATGTTTAACCACTTATCTCCTTCTCGATCCTCGGGTGTGGATTTTTTAATTATTCTTTCCATTCATAAAACGTGGCCTCTCAGGACGATCTATCATGGATTGACTATCATGGTTATCCAAAAGTAATATGACAGGATTTTCAACTGTTGGTTTGATATGATTTTTAAAGTGTTCCAAATATTTTAAAAATAGCTGTTCGTTTGACCAGCCGGATGGATTGGTAGCTGCGATACTACCAATCGGGCAACCTTTCAGCATATGCGGTTTAAAATTGACCCTCGGAAATATCATCATAAGCGGAATATGATTTTCAATCGCATTGATTGAGGCGATCATTGTAACATTTTGACCCCGTTCACCACTAGTCATTTGGCCTAATTGTTTTATTCCCTTAGGTCCTATAATTTTTGGTGGAACATGAACAGTTGTTAGACCGGTTTCGTCACAATTCCAGATTTTTTCTGGAGTAAAATTGCCACGCGATAGAAGTTCTTTATAATTTTTAAAAAATGACGACATATTTGTTTTATTGAAAGATGTTGATCTAGCCAAACTTGTGGGTTCGGGCTTTCGAAGTGATAAATCTTGATGTCTTCGCCTATGTCCCAAGAAGCCGGATGGGGTTTTGCATTTGCAACAGCATACTGGTATGCTAAAGTACGAACTTCTACTTTAGTCAATCCATAATGCAGCCGTGCAGCCGTTAAAAGATACTCTTTCAAGATGGATTCCTCCTGGCTACTAAAAATTTGTTTCATGTTATTACTAGCTTCATATCGAAATACTGTGGCTCCCATTCTTTATAGGATTTTAAGTGCCTAATCAGCGTGGTTTTAGATATATTAAAGGATTTTGCAGATTCCCTAATTGATAATTCACCGCTTAAAAATTTTTTCGCCGCCGCAATTAAATGTTAAGAATTTATAGGTGCTCTTTTGACAACTCATTTGCTTCCAGGCATCCTCTAATATTTATCTGAAATAATAAAACTTAGTTGACTTCAGTTGATATTTTCCCCAAGTATTGAAAATAAGTAAAGTAAGTAAAATAATGTTTACTGAAATCATTTCTAGGGGTACACTTTAAAACTTATAATTTGTAATAAAAGAATATTAACACGATCGTAATACTTTAATAATACGACTGTTGTTCTGCGGGATCTCAGAGGCAACTGTGTCGACGGTTCGATCTTCTTATTCGTTAGCGTTTTCATAGGGGAATCCCACATATATATATATATATTTTATTGTTCCCTCTTACTCTTATATTAAGTAATATTACCTCTATAATTATTATTACGATTGGTCATGTTTGAAAACCGTTCGTTGCATTTTAGCAGCAAATGAAACATCACCAATTTTTATTTCTACTTGGTTTTCTTTCCTTATTCTGTAATGATTCCGTTATATTGTAAAAATGAAAATAAAGTTATTATTATTATTATTAAATAACGTTACGAGAGTTAACGCGTTACGACGCAACACATGAGTTAAGAGTGCTACTGGATTCAGCATCCCAATCTCATTTCATAACCGAAAACATGTGCAACTTTCTCAAACTGAAGAAGGAGAAGATCGATAATGGAACATTAACTATATTGCATCAAACACAAATCACGCTGAAGTCAAAACACACTAACTTCCAAGAAACCATTACATGCTTAGTGGTTCCACAAATAACTGATATGATACCTATCTGCACTCTTGACACAAAACAGTTTCAAATTCCAGCAACCATCAAATTAGCAGATCCTACATACAATCAACCGGGTACAATTGGGTAAAATTCGGTTGGATAGTATCTGAAAATTTAACAAAACAAAGCAAGGAAAAGGTCAAGCAAGAAAAACATTACGAGTAACAAATTTATTGCAAGAACAAGTAGAACGTTTCAGGAGAATGGACGAATTCATTGAAACAAAAAGGGTGTATACAGAAGAAGAACAATGCTGTTTAGTTTTTTTCGAAGAAAAGACAACACGAGATACCGAAGCTCGTTTTATCGTTAAATTACCTTTGAAGTCAAACATGAATGATTTAGGATACTTAAACGAAGTAGTGAAGTCACGACTCATCAACCTAGACAGAAGATTTAACAACAACTCAGATTAAAGCACGCATATGCAAATTGCATTCAAGATTACATCGAACAAGGACATATGAGTAAATCCAAGGAGAACGAACCAAAATCATTTTATTTACCACATCCTGTCGTATTAAAGGAAGAAAGTCAAACAACGAAGTTGCGAGTGGTATTTGACAGATCCTGTCAATTCGAAATTACCAGATTTAGAATACACAAGTATGTTTTGACGGGAGATATTGCGCAGATGTATCGCCAGATAATAGTAGCAGAATTTGATAGAAAAAAGCAAAAAATACTATGGAGAAATCATTCCGATGAAGAATAGCAATCTTATGAAATGAATAGAGTAACATTTGGAATGTCATCGGCACCATTTGAAAACAAATTTCCGGCTGAATCATTAAACTAAAAGCGGTAAAATAAAATATAACAACAATCCTAGAGTCAGGAGGTTTTACTTTAAGCAAGTTCAATAGCAATCATCCAGAATTGAGAAATAAAGTTTCAAATCAAATCCTACAATTATGTCCGAAGAAATTTTCAAAACGTTAGGAATTCAATGGAATACAAACACTGACAAGCTGACATATACCCGTGCAGAATTGAAACAAACCATGCTAATCACGAAAAGAACAATTTTAGGACAAATAGCAAAGTTATTCGATCCATTAGGTCTTATATCTTCAATCATAGTTATTGCAAAAATCATATTTCAAGAGCTACAGTTACATCAAACGGATATACAGATACAACGAATCGAGTTACATACTTTTACATATGCCTCACATATACAGAGACAGAGATCAACTTACTAGCTGCAAAATCAAAGGTTGCACCATTGAAAACAATTACAGTTCCCAGATCGGAATTGTGTGCTGCAGTAGATGGAGCTCATCTTGCTAAGAAATTCAAATCCATTCTACAACTACGGATAAATGAAGAATATTTTTGGACATACTCACAAATTGCACTATCGTGGATTAATTCAAAGCCAAACAAATATAAGACATTTGTTGCTAACAGAATTACCGAAATTCAGTCTACAAGCGACCCAGTTACATGGTTCCACGTGAAGTCACAACATAATCCTGTAGATTTGGTATCAAGAAACTTCTTTCGCTACGTTAACTAATTGCCGAGTTTTTTTGGCCGATTTTCTTCGCTCTTAGCTTACATAGTATTCGTATAGACTTTCTGAGTGTTCTGAAGTGGTCGATTTGTTAATTAATAACCAATAATTTACCCATAAATTAATACATTTTTAATTCCATTATTCTCGTTTCGCAAAAAATGATCATGTCGATATGCGGACGGTGTAATCGTGTGGTGGGGAGGAGATCGGGCGTCCAGTGCTTGGTGTGCTGCCTTTGGTTCCACACCAAATGCATTGATCCGGAGGAGACGTTGGAGTCTGTAGATGCGTGGACATGTCATGATTGCAGATCAAGAGAACGAGGCGCTATTTCTCGCAAATCATTTGGGTCTACTTCGGCGACTCCGTCCTGTCCTGCTATTACCTTCGAATCCGTCTACGAGATGGTTAAAGAGATGCGGTCCGAGTTGCGTTGTAAAAAGAGCTAACTTCTTCATTCAGTCGACTTTTGTAGCGCCCGTATATCAGATTTTGAACAAGTTGTTGAAGGAGCTAAAGAATAAAGTAAAAATTATTGATAAATTAACAGCCGAAAACTTACAATTGCGTGACCGGGTGTCTGATCTTACAGCTCAAGTTCATGATATGGAACAATATTCCCGCCGGAACAATTTAGAGATCCAGGGTGTTCCTGAAAAGAATAACGAAAATTTGTTGGATGCCGTTGCTGCTCATGTGGGGTATGATATTTCGCGTGTGGATGTAGACGCCATTTATCGTGTTCCTCATATCAACCGTAACAATTCAAATCCAAGGTCCATCGTAGTTCCTCGCAGCCTGCATCCAGAAGAGAAAATCCTTGCCCACGGGCTCATCAGCGGGCACGAAGATTGATGGCGTCGGTGAAAGATGCTTTGTGAACGAACCCTTACTATGATTGGTAAAGAAAAAAATTACAAAGACGTCCGCGCAGATGGACTTGGCCCTTAGACCAATGGATTATTACGTGACAAAAATGAAAGAGGCATTTTAAAGACAAGCTATCGCAGAACAGGAAGCTAAACATAAGTGGTATAATTTCCTCAATGGAAACAATTCCACCGTAAACAGGTGGTTTCCACCATACCAAGGAAATTCAGAAGAACGAGAATTTTATGAAAAATTACAAATATATATGGACCCGCGATTGTAAAATTTTTGTACGACAGACCCTCTGTGTTCCCTTCTGATTCAGATAGGGAACGAGAGGAATATTTCGCGTATGTAAACTATTAGGTCAATTTGTTGTAATTTATTAAATGCCATTTATTTTCTTTTTATTATCAGAATGTGCGCAGTACTCATTAAATGTCGACTTCGATGTGATCTGCTTAGCGGAAAATCTGCACCCCGGAATTTCTTCAGCTGATATTCTGCCTGACTCGTATGTTGTTATAAATAACTACTACATAAATAAATACTACATAACACTACTAAATAAATGTCCATCACGTTGTTACTTTTTAATTAGCAACAAAGACCAATGGATCATTACGTCACAAAAATGAAAGAGGCATTTTAAAGACAAGCTATCGCAGAACAGGAAGCTAAACATAAGTGGTATAATTTTCTCAATGGAAACAGTTCTACCGTAATCGGGTGGTCAAAAGCCATACCAAGAAGATTCGTGTACTTATTCTCTTTGAAATTCAGAAGGACGAGAATTTGATGAAAGTCATTCGTTGAAAGATTCTACAGGTAAAGTTTCATGTCCGGTTTTGAGAGCGTTGAAGTGTCCGTATTGTTATGCAGACAGTGATTGTGCTCATACTAGAAAGTATTGCCCAATGTATGAATTGTAATTGTTTAATTTCCGAAGTTATTCATATTCTCTTATTGAATATTCCAGTATTTTTATAAAAGGTAACATTGCGTTTTTTATTTCTATTTCTAAATAAAGTTTTGTGTTTAATTTTTTGATCATTTTAAAATTTGTTTGATAGGATAAGAATAGGGGGCGTGACAGTCGCCCTGTCTCCATCATCAGCCTCAGCGGCAACTAGCACCAAGAGCGTGAAGAGAGCGCCAGGTGTGAAACCCGGCCGAGGAAAGATTTCCGCACGTGTCGGGGAATAGACCCAGCGCTTGCTTACTTATCAGGAACAACATTAATGCATTTTTAATCTCAGAGCATAGCGACCGCGATTGTGTGGCTGCGGTTCTGACAATCCGAGGTGAGAAGGGCTGGACAGAAATTGTCATCTGGTCAACATACTTCCCCGGAACGGATAATGTTCTTCCACCAGCCGCTGTGCGAGACATAATTGCCTACAGCCGAAGGAATAACCTACAAGTGGTTGTTGGATGCGACGCCAATGCTCACCACGCAATGTGGGCCAGCACCAACACAAATGAAAGAGACTCGGATCACTTCTATTTAATAAGAAACAGATTCGATATCAAAGACCAAAGTGGTGTTTACAGGATTAAATATGGAGATTGTGATAAAATAAACGATGGACAGACTGGGCGAACTTTACATACACGTTTCGAAGAACACTTAACTAAAGATTCTTCAGCTATATACAAACACATAAGCACCTCTAAACACAAATAGATTTCAGTTGTGTCTCTTTACTGAAAAAGTCGAAAAATCAAAGGAGCTAGATCTATATGAAGAATACTATATTCACACTCAAAATAAAGAGATGCGATCCGAGTTGCGTTGTAAAAAGAGCTAACTTCTTCATTCAGTCGACTTTTGTAGCGCCCGTATATCAGATTTTGAACAAGTTGTTGAAAGAGCTAAAGAATAAAGTAAAAATTATTGATAAATTAACAGCCGAAAACTTACAATTGCGTGACCGGGTGTCTGATCTTACAGCTCAAGTTCATGATATGGAACAATATTCCCGCCGGAACAATTTAGAGATCCAGGGTGTTCCTGAAAAGAATAACGAAAATTTGTTGGATGCCGTTGCTGCTCATGTGGGGTATGATATTTCGCGTGTGGATGTAGACGCCGTTTATCGTGTTCCTCATATCAACCGTCACAATTCAAATCCAAGGTCCATCGCAGTTCCTCGCAGCAAAGACCAATGGATCATTACGTGACAAAAATGAAAGAGGCATTTTAAAGACAAGCTATCGCAGAACAGGAAGCTAAACATAAGTGGTATAATTTTCTCAATGGAAACAGTTCCACCGTAATCGGGTGGTCAAAAGCCATACCAAGAAGATTCGTGTACTTATTCTCTTTGAAATTCAGAAGGACGAGAATTTGATGAAAGTCATTCGTTGAAAGATTCTACAGGTAAAGTTTCATGTCCGGTTTTGAGAGTGTTGAAGTGTCCGTATTGTTATGCAGACAGTGATTGTGCTCATACTAGAAAGTATTGCCCAATGTATAAATTGTAATTGTTTAATTTCCGAAGTTATTCATATTCTCTTATTGAATATTCCAGTATTTTTATAAAAGGTAACATTGCGTTTTTTATTTCTATTTCTAAATAAAGTTTTGTGTTTAATTTTTTGATCATTTTAAAATTTGTTTGATAGGATAAGAATAGGGGGCGTGACAGTCGCCCTGTCTCCATCATCAGCCTCAGCGGCAACTAGCACCAAGAGCGTGAAGAGAGCGCCAGGTGTGAAACCCGGGCGAGGAAAGATTTCCGCACGTGTCGGGGAATAGACCCAGCGCTTGCTTACTTATCAGGAACAACACAAATGAAAGAGACTCGGATCACTTCTATTTAATAAGAAACAGATTCGATATCAAAGACCAAAGTGGTGTTTACAGGATTAAATATGGAGATTGTGATAAAATAAACGTTGGACAGACTGGGCGAACTTTACATACACGTTTCGAAGAACACTTAACTAAAGATTCTTCAGCTATATACAAACACATAAGCACCTCTAAACACAAATAGATTTCAGTTGTGTCTCTTTACTGAAAAAGTCGAAAAATCAAAGGAGCTAGATCTATATGAAGAATACTATATTCACACTCAAAATAAATCCCTTCTGCTCAACGATATTACTGAGCTTAATAATAACAGGTTTTTTATGAAATTTTTATAATCCTTCCAGAGTCCTCTAGTTTCTAACTTTGATAATACTTTGTAATACGATAAAAGTCTACTAATTAGATTTTAAGACCTTTAATTTTAGAAAATATTTTCTTAATTGTTTGTCTTTTGATATGTCAATTTCACGGTTCCAACTTTATATTACACATGCCCGCTTAAGCATTCCGTCTTGTTTCGTATCGTTCAGTCATACGTGTCCATCTCAAACGTTTAGTATCGTCTCATATACATTTAATTTTAATTTTTTAATTTTTTTCGATTTTATTTTAACATATTTTAGACTATTGATAGTATTTTTTTCCGTTGACACTTCAAACTAGTTTTATTTGGTTAGTGTAAGTGCTCCGAAAACCTCCTCTACAACCTAAAAATTTAGTTTTAACAATTCAACGTAATTCACATCATCCATCAATTAATCTTATTTAGTCATCGTCTTTTTGTCTACGACGATAATAACAATCTAAATTTTCTTACCGACACAGTTGCTGACATATCCGTTTTAACATTTACACTTTTCGCATCCTTAAAAAAAGATTCAACTTCATATCCTTCAGCAGCTAATGGGTTTACAATCAATACCTACTGTAGCGCATCACGCACTCTTATTATTTTTATATAGAAACATCATGTTATATCACCATGGGTTGTTATATCAACATAATGTATTTTCCCATGGCGATTTTGTTATAGTCATAAAATAATAAATAAACTGGTAGACAAACATAAAACAGTCTACCAAATACTCCATTTTAATTTTTAATATTTTATTATATGGTTAATTAATATAGAGTTACAAATAAATATACTCTATAATTGGTGACCCCGACTATTTTCAAAAAAGAAAATATATAATAATAACCATATAATAAATCTATAATAAACACCAATCGAAGAAGAATTAGAAGAAGACGAAATATACACATGGAATAAAAACGACAAGAAGAAATTTACCAGAAATACGGAATAAAGAAATCTACGACAAGAAGAAATATGCGTTTCATAAAAGAAAAATCTACCTAAGAAAAATAAGAGAAGAAGAAACCTACTATTACAACTAATCATCATAATAACTGATTTTTGGGTGAGTGACAATTGTTTCTATTCCTCATAAGTCAGACATTATATTCTTCAAATTTTCAATCATTGATTCTTCGATACTAAACAAGGTTTCATTCAAAATGCCCGATAATAACGTTGGTGTTACACAAAATTTTTCCGAAAATTTTTCTGCAGTGCGACTTCCACCTTTTTGGGTATCAAAACCTGAAATCTGGTTTACTCAGGTGGAAGCAAAATTTTCAATTTGTAATGTGCAGAATGACAAAGCTAAATACAATCTGGTGATTTCTAATTTACCGTTAGAAATCATTTCATCAGTTATTGATGTGATTAATAACCCACCAGACACAAACTTATATCCTTTTCTTAAAAAAACTTTAATTGATAGACTATCACAAAGTGAGGAGAAACGTCTGGATGATCTCCTGTCGGGTTCAGAGATGGGAAATCAAAAACCATCTGAATTCTTCCGAGGTATGATGGTTACTGCAGGTGGTTCTCAAGTTGTAAGTCAAGACTTACTTTTAAAACTTTGGAAGAGGAGGCTTCCACACACAATTTCAGTTGCCTTACTGGCCTCTGGAAAAAGTGATCCACTTGAATTACTAACGATGGCAGATAAAATTTGGGATTCTTTAAATTCCGGTCCTTATTCCTCATTAAAAGTTTCAGAAATTACGCCTGCCCAAAATTCACATTCGACGCATGATTTTCCTTTATTAAAAGCCATCAGTGATTTAACTTCAACTTGTCAAACTTTGTTGCAAACTGTAACACAACAACACACATCTATTACATCTATTCAAAATAAAATAAATAACTTACAACAGGGTGTTGAAGATATAAATTCTTTACAACGTCAGTGTTGTTCACATTGTCGTTACAATGACAATTCTTCATTTCGTTCGCGCAATCGTACTCCTTCTCAAGAACGTTCAAACATTTGCAAATTTCATAGCAGATATGGTACCAAAGCTTATAGTTGTGAAGGTACTTGGTGTAAATTCCATAATTTAATAAAAAATAAACCAACTACATCCTATTCAAATTCAAAAAAACTAATTAAAGTTTCGATAGAAAAATCCTCACCTTCTTCAAAATCAATTAACCAAATATCTTCCAGACTTTTTGTATATGATAATAAAAATAACCTGCGATTTTTGATTGACACCGGAGCTGACATTTCTGTCATTCCAAATAAATTTTATCCCTTAAATCAAAAAGACTCACAGTCCATACTTACTGCGGCTAACGGTTCTGTAATCGATACTTATGGTAAAAAATTACTAACCGTCTCTTTAAATTTACGAAGAAATTTTCCTTTCGTTTTCACAATTGCGAATGTTACAAAACCAATTATTGGAGCTGATTTCCTCAATAAATTCGCCATTTTAGTTGATATAAAAAATCGACAATTGATAGACTCAAAGACCACTTTATCTACTTATGGCACGTTAGCCAACTCAGAAATTTCTTCCCCTAAATTATTTTCTATCGAAACTGAATTTACAAATCTTTTAAAATCCTTTCCAAATTTAACCACTATTCCAGATTTTAATTTACCTGTTAAACATAATGTTAAACATTATATTATAACCGATTCACATCTTCCATTTTGTAGGCCGAGACGACTTGACAAAACTAAATTTGCAATCGCCAAAAGAGAATTCAATGATATGGTAGAACTCGGTATTTGTAGATCATCTTCTTCTTCTGTTGCTTCACCCTTACACATGGTACCTAAAAAAGATTGTCAAGACTGGCGTCCTTGTGGCGACTATCGTCAGTTAAATTTAGTAACGGTACCAGACAGATACCCATTACCTCATTTGCAAGATTTTAATTTGAACCTTCATGGTTGCACAATTTTTTCAAAAATCGATCTTGTACGAGCGTATCACCAGATACCAGTAGCAGAAGAAGATATCTACAAAACCGCTATCACTACCCCTTTCGGTCTCTATGAGTTCTCTAGAATGCCATTTGGGTTAAAAAACGCAGCCCAAACGTTTCAACGATCCTCGACGTTTGGATACCTCAAAATTTGTGGTTGCCAAAGAAGCATTTTAAACCAAGCGGTCTTACTGAAAATATCTTTTAAAAGAGCATAAAATGCTCTTGCAAACAAGACCAAAAATATTCAAATCGGTTGAACGGTCCAGGAGATATTAAAATATAAACATTTGAAAACGCATTGGCCTCCCCCTCCCTTATTATGACAGATATGAGAAATATCGCAAAACAAAAGCGATGCGGTATTATCCAAGCTACTAAATGGTGTTGTCAAAGTTATAAATTAAAGATATATTAAAGCTTATCGTCTAAGTTTTTGAGATAGCGGGAATTTTATGTTTCTCTATGGCAGTTAAGCCTCCTAGTGGTCGAATTATGAAGTTCAAAATAATTTCCAGCTATTTCTCTTGCCCACTTTGCCTATAAGGATTTTTTCCCAAACCTCTAGGCCTTACCGTTGTCGAGATACAGCCGTTCTGTACTCTTAACAGAGCACCCTGCATAGATGTGTGTGTAAGAATAACCCACACTACACTTATCAAGCGGAAAAATCAGCAGAATTCGCTCTACACAACTTGATTGGTAGAGTATCTAGGACGCTCCAAGATAAAGAGATCTTGGTTTGTGCGTTTCTAGATATAGAAGGTGCGCTTAACAACGCAATACCACAATCTCTTGAAAGAGCTGCTTTTGACAGGGGAGTGGAAGCAACTATAGAGGATTGGATCCTGCTTTATAGTAGAATAGTTTCTAGTTCACTGGGGCCTAAGTGCGCGCGTAAATATTACGCACTCCCCTAAGCATGCATACATACATACAACCTTGATTAACGGTGTCACTCGGCAGCGAACGTGTTAAGCAAGATTATAGCTTGGAAACGTACTGTATTCCAGACGGAATACAGGCATTTGCTATTGACATGGGTGGTCTAATCATTCTAGAGATGGGTGAAGAACATGACAGTACGACTTTTCTCAAACAGACAGTCAAGTCGCTCTCCAGGCGCTGCAAGCCGTGAAAACGGTGTCGGCTCTGGTTAATGACTGTAAGAGAACATTAAACACACTGAGTTGTGATAACAAAGTTTCTCTGATCTGGGTCCCAGGTCACTCTGGGGTTGTTGGAAATGAAGCGGCAGATGAGCTAGCACGAGAGGCCAGAACCTGTGGGCTGAAGAGAGACTTCGTCTACTGTGGACCAGTTCTCCTGGAATGAGACATGCTAAGGTGTTTATTAACATCGCCTCTGTCAAACCCGGGAATATTTTAGGACTTGCTCGCAGCAGCATTAAAGTTCTAATGGGTGTCTTTACTGGGCACTGTAGATTAAAAGCACACCTCAACTTGTTGGATCTAGCCGACAATGTTAAATGCCGAATATGTGCGAAGAAAGCGGAGACGGTTGAGCATGTTATATGCCACTGCCCTGCTGTTAACCGTATCAAATTCTCGATTTTTGGGTCGCAATTTATCTCCGCAAAGGATCTGAATGACCTTTCACCGAGCAAGGTATTAATGTTCGTTAAGAGCATTGGACTACACGGTAAAATTTGATATCGTTGTCTACCATTTAGGGCCCCTTAGGTACCCCTTAGGGTTGCGGTGCAAGGTTAGTTGTCCGCCTACCCGATATGTAATCTATGTAATATAACGTAATGTAACATTAAATATTCTATTATTTCCTCGTCCGCTGACATTGAACAACTTTAAGTGTTGCTGCATTTGCGTGGCGGTGATATCGCGGTGGGAGTTGACTACAGACCGGGTAATGTCAACTGCTCTCTGTGTTTGGGTGAGCTATATGACATGGTTGCGAACTGCCTGCTCCTGACTGACCAAATTCTCTGTTTTGGAGATTTTAACATTAATGTGCTCAACTCTGGAAGCTCAGATACACTTCGATTATTTTCTTTTCTGGACACATAAGAAGCAGCCCAATTGATTGATTGCGCGATCAGGACAACCGCATTGTCCGCTACACTTTTAGATCTTATTATATCATCTGATACGTCTTTAGTTCTCTCTTTGGATATGGTTGATTGTGCAAAGAGATGGGCGTCGACTCGTCGACTTTGATTATTGACGTCCGCGTGTCCACAATATGTCAACTATGTACAGAGTGTCGACAATGTCGATAATCTAGAATATTTCGTTGTGATGTGAATGAGGTTAGGTAGTTGCAAAACAGTGAATGTGCAATAAATTCGCAACGAATTCACGAACACGGTGTAAATTTGCCTTACGATCAGTGGTCGGAAGCTGAACGCTAATTTTAGTAACCTAAAGTTCGACTTAATAAAAATTAATACTTTACATGCTCGGCATCAAGCACATAGGTACATATCAAGAAAATACAGGGCAGCAGAGAGAATCGAAGAAATTTATAAAATCTTATTTCAAGTCTTATTTCATCCTAAAAATATGTTCTATAACAGTGGAAATTTTTTAAGCATATTTTTCTTTTTAATTCTTTTAGTTATAAACGACTGACCCAAAATAATAAATAAGCTCAAAATAGTCTCTTTTTAAAAAGGGATTATTGTTCAAGTTTCTACTCTTTTAGGACCTATTTTCTTGAAACAAAGTTTTACTATTATCCAGTGTAATCCTGTGCAATATTTCTTGTCTAACCCTATATAAAGGTTGAGTCAGAAAGAATGGGAAATCACGAAACTGGAGATAGTAGACACTAAATATGCTTTTTACCAATGTTGCTAGTTTAGGAGATACAGGGTGTTCAAAATTGATATTTTTTCTCTTTCATTTCTTAAAAATTTTTAAAGTTTTAATAGTATTTACGTAAAATTTGGAATTTTGAGGTATTTCAGTATGATAAATAAGAATTTGATGTTGTTTCATTAGTTGTAGAAGGCGTTAGTTACGCATTATTATTTAATTTAGCAAGCCTGAATACAGCCGATAAAAACCGGGTTCAAAATAAAAGGTGCCGGTTTCAACTAATTTTCTTCGAAATAAAAACAAGTTTGAAAATAAAAAAGGTGTATAATTACCTAATCCTAATTAACAAATCCTAATCTAACCCTCTTCGGTGCGACACAAATGAATTTAAGTTTCGGTAAGAACGGCAAACGTGATAATCGGTCGACAGTTGAGATTTTTCTCTATTAAAAGTGCGCACGAGATCGTGCGTACTTGACAAACGTTTTATTGTTGTAAAAAATATACATTATTGTTAATATTTTTTACAACAATAAAATATGAAGCATCAAAAAATGTTAATATAATGAATTAACAAAAACAATGAGGGACGAAACACAAGTAAGTCGATTGGCAAAATATAAATTTTCGCCACTGGGCGCTGCAAACAACCGTTAACGGTTTTTATATCAACAAGGCGTTAGGACAGTGTAAACCTCCTCAAAGGTAAGCATCTAGGTACCGATAGCTCTAATTAAATGATTTTTTACGGACTTCACACCTGCTTCAATCAATCCATTGAAATGTGGTGCACTTGGAGAATTAAATTTCCATTCGATACCAAATTTGGAACCAGTAACTGTAGCCAATTCTTGTTATTTGTTGTTAGCACCAATAAAGTTAGTTCCATGGTCACTAAAAATGGTTGTACAGTTACCTCGTCTTGAGATGAATCTCCGTAGAGCCGCGATGAAAGCATCGGTAGAAAGATCTAAAACCAACTCTAAATGGAGCGCTTTAATGGATGTATACACAAAAACACAAATATATGACTTCACCGATCGCACTCCTCTTGCTCAATGCATGGTTGTATATATGGGACCAGCAAAATCAACCCCGACCACAGTGAAAGGTTTTAATTCTGTGACTCGGAAGCTAAGAAGATCTGCCATCATTGGAACGTACGATCTGGGTTTCGCACGAAAACATCGAATACATCATGATAGGACTTGATAAATAGCACTTCTTGGAGATAGAATCCAATATTGTTGTGCTAGTAATGATGATAAACTTCGAAGACCAGGATGTATAAATTTATGATGTGTTTCTTCAATTATTAGTTGTGTTAACCGACAATTTTGCGGTAATAATAATTGATGTTTATGCTCGAATGGTATTTCAGCACAACGTAACCGACCACCCATCCTGAGCAACCCTCTATCGATGAACGGAGGGAGCTGTCGATAAGGTTTCTTGGGCGTTTGGTTATGATGAATGGATTGAATGAGATCAGAAAAATATTGCCTCTGAATGATGAAAACATGAAGGGAGTTTTGAATTTCAAAGGTAGATAAGATGTTAGAGGTAAATCGTTTTTTATAACTACTAAGGCTTTCACGGCCGGTGTTAATTAAACTAAAACTAGAACTAACACTAGCACTATCACTAGAACTAACACTAGACCTAGAACTAGAAACTTTTCGGTTAAGCCGTGCGTTTTTTGAAAAAAATTTTGACGTTTGAAGTGACACTTCGAACTTGTTTCTGAAGAAGGTTGCAACATGGCATCCGAAACGTCAAACATTTTTTTAGTTTTAATGAGTTCATCTTGATTTTGATAACGTAAGTAAATTGCAGTAGCATATCCCACCTCAGAGGCGTCACAAAAGAGGTGAAGCTCACAAGTTTTATAATCACTAGATGACATGAAGCGAGGTATTTCGAGATTTGATAATAAAGTTAATTGTTGCTTAAAGTTTTCCCATTGTGTTACCAGGTGCTGAGGTGGAATGTCATCCCAATCACAATGAACTTGCCAAAGTTGTTGAATAAAATGCTTAGCTTTGAATGTACATGGCGTTAAAATCGCAATGGATCATAAATCCGAGCAATATCTGAAAGAATACTGCGTTTTGTCGAATGATTTGAACGAGGTAAATATTGATATTTGAAGTTGTCCGTGATTGGACACCAATGTAATCCCAGAATTTTAACAGTAATTGAGTCTTCATAGTCCAAAGACAGTAATGATTGCAAAACAGTTTGAGATATGATTTCCAAAAGGTGTGAACAATTACTCGCCCACTTGCCGAGCTCAAACCCCCCTTTCCGTAGAATAACAATTAAATCTTCCTTTAATGTAAGTAAATTTTTGATTGATGTTGCACTAGTGACAGTATCATCAACATAGACATTATGTTTTAGAATATGACCATGAGGATGTGTATAAGAATATAAATTAATTAATTCAAATATTGTTCGAAGGGCTAAGAAAGGTGCTGAAGCGACACCATATGTTACGGTGTTGGGTTGATAAATTTGAATGGGATCTTCAGGGGAAAATCGGCATAAAACATTTTGAAAAACACGATCAGATGGCGAGATCATGATCTGACGATACATCTGCTTTATATCATAGATAAATACGAATTTAAATAATCGAAACTTGATTAGAACATTAATAATATTTTGCTGTAGTTTGGGGCCGATTAACAAATTATCGTTTAACGATTTTCCATTCTAAGAAGAAGCGGAAGCGTCAAAGACTACCCTAAGTTTATAATTGGCAGCATCATTGTGTGTTTCGCAATGATGTGTGATGCAACGATGGTGTGCTGAAGCGACACCATATGTTACGGTGTTGAGTTGATAAATTTGAATGGGATCTTCAGGGGAAAATCGCCATAAAACATTTTGAAAAACACGATCAGATGGCGAGATTATGATCTGACGATACATCTGCTTTATATCACAGATAAATACGAATTTAAATAATCGAAAATTGGTTAGAATATTAATAATATTTTGTAGTAGTTTGGTGCCGATTAACAAATTATCGTTTAACGATTTTCCATTGGAAGAAGAAGCGGAAGCGGAAGCGTCAAAGACTACCCTAAGTTTATAATTGGCAGCATCATTGCGAAAGACACAATGATGTGGAATATAATAATTACTGGAATTAGGAATATTAGAAGGAATTAGAGACATATGGCCTGAATGCAAATAATCCCTCATGAATTCGATGTATTTCTCGTGAAGTATATCATCTTTCAACAAACGTTTCTCCAATAATTTGAATCGATTCAGAGCAATATCATATGAACTTCCAAGAATAGGTTCTTTGGTTCTAAACAGGAGTGATACAATAAATCTGCCATTAATATCACAACGATAATTATTTTTGTAATGATTTTCACACTTTGCCTCTTCAATTGACATCATCTTGATTTCAGAAGTAGATTCCAATTCCCAAAAGCGTTGCATTGATAAATGTAATGAGTCATCAGTTCTTGAGATACATGTTGATAAAGACGTGGATGGTAATAATTTGGATTTCCCATCACTATCCACCCGAACACTGAATGCACAGCCACAGGATCGTCCTGACCACCACAGACACGACCACCAGTAAACAATTGAGGTACCAATTCTGCTCCCAATAATATATCCACTTCTTCGGAAGGAGAATGATGTTCGGGATGGAATTGGAGGCATTTAAGATAATAGTAGGATTGTATAATAGAAGATAATGAAGGTTGAGCGGAACATATTGAAGATGTAACAATAGCTCTCAGATTAAAGGATAAGTTTCGGGACTGGCAAGGTTGAATGATGCAAGTGACACTTCCTTTGTTACAGATGGACGTCATCGAGTTTAAACCCTGTATTTTTAACGAAGAATTATTTTGTCGTGGCAAACGAAGTCGTTGCAGTAGCTTGGTGGTAATAAAATTTGACGTGCTTCCAGAATCAATCAATGCACATGCCAAATGAGATTGACCAAACTGATCATAAATATGAATAAAGGCGATGGGTAAGATAACTCGACGATTTTCTGGTTTTGAATGATTATTTATATCTAATGTTGTACCCATATGAATAGAAGGAATTGGCTGTTTAGGTCCAAAATGAAGTAATGTATGATGGCGTTGCTTGCATGAATGACAACAGTGATTTGAAACGCAATTGTTAGTGATATGACCTTTGCTTAAACAATTTCGACACAAATTGTTATCTCTTGCTATCACTAATTTTTCAGCTGGCGATTTAACATGAAATTGAGCACATCGGTAAACTTGATGTGATTCGGAGCATATCGGACATTTGACGGCTGATTTCGAATCTCCCACTAGTATAATTCTCATTGGTCACTGGAATTCTCTTTACCAATTTCAAAGCTTCTCCAGTGAGTGACGTCAATAGGTATTGATATTTAGCCACTGGAGATAACGACTTGTTTTCGTGTACCATAGTTCGGAACAAATCAAAAAAGGTAGGCCAATCTTTCTGCTGACCATTGAAAGTTGGAATTGAAAGTTTATTCAATTTAGGTGTGGTGATCATATGAGGGCCACCCTGAGGATTCGCTGGGGCTGGCGTGAATTTTTGTATAAGTGCCTTGATTGTAAAATAGGCCCCATCGACCCGTTGCCGAATCATATCATAATCATCAAACTCATCATCATCAATTAAACCAACGATCTGATTATGGATCGTCTTGAAATCAGTATAAGATACTTCTACAGATTCATCACGAACTAGAAATTCCGCTTGTTGTTTCGGATCGTCGATAATATCTTGACCAGCCTTCATGGTTTCGATAAGGCGATTCTCAGCGACTTGACATTAATTTATTAAGTTTATCTGCCATAATGTCTCAGGGAGAAGGCAGGGGAAATAAACAAGAAAGAAACGAGATAAGAATTACCACTCCTGGAAGTAATATCAATAATAATTAGAATAAATTAAAAAGGTAATTTTTTCAGATGAGAAAATGCGGGAAAGAAAATTCCAAGGGGAATAAATTCTCAATGGAGAACTGAAGAAAAAAATTCAGAAAATTAAATATTTAATCAAAGTTCCAAGGGGACCATATTCCTAAAGAAGAATTGCCGAAAAAATTTAGAAAATAGATATTCAATTAATGTTCCAAGGGGAACAAATTCTTAAAGAAGAATTGCGGAAAAATTTAGAAATTAAAAATATTCAAAGTTGTAAGGAAATTTTAAGTTCAAGAGAACAATAAGGTTGCATGTAACGTCGCACGTGTGACGGAACAAAAAAAAATTGTTGACCACGTTGTGCCAGATGGCCACGCCGAAAATTAAAGAAAATCTCTCCAAACATGAGAAACGTAATTTTAGAACATAAGAAAAATAAAAAATATTCAATTAAAGTTCCACGGGGAACAAAATCTTAAAGAAGAATTGAGTAAAATTGGAAAAATAAATATATATCCGGCTCGAAGGACCAAATGAATACAGCCGATAAAAACCGGGTTCAAATAAAAGGTGCCGGTTTCAAATAATTTTCTTTGAAATAAAAACAAGTTTGAAAATAAAAAAGGTGTATAATTACCTAATCCTAATTAACAAATCCTAATCTAACCCTCTTCGTTACGACACAAATGAATTTAATTTTCGGTAAGAACGGCAAACGTGATAATCGCTCGACAGTTGATTTTTCGATGCGATCTTATTTCAATTTTTTTCTTAAATGTCAATTGTGTATTAATTTTCCGAGTAGTTAACACCTGTATCTCATAAATCAGCGACATCGACATAATTCATGTTGGGTTAATTCATCATATTTTCGTATGTAGCTATCTCCAGTGCTGAGATTTCTCATTCTTTATAACTCATCCTATGTAATTAATACATTTTTTTCATTCTGTTACATTAAGCTAAATAATCCTCGACATATTTATATAAATATTTAATCAGTTATAATGGTATTTCAGAAATGTTTGCCGTTATAATAATATACGTACGGAATTCAGTTCCAGTTGTACAGAAGTTGTATCACTGAAACCACTAGATGAGGTAGTAAAGACATAAGAGTAGTATAGATTCGCCGATTCAAGAACCTCCTCCTCGAAGCTGCGTTCTAGGAGGAGGTTCTTGAACCGGCAAATTTTTTGGAGGTCGGAGGAGATTCAATGAGGAGAGGAGGTTCTTGAATCGGCAAACTTTTTGAGGGGTTTCGTTTGAGGAGGAGGTCAATTAACATGAGAAGGTCATGAGAAGATGCTATTTTGACGAAATTATTAAAAATTTATAGTTTAGATCATGTTATTTTGACAATGTTATTAAAAAATTATCTTTATATGTAACTTGTTTACCTAGATGAAAACAATTACTATGTTTATCCTTCGACGCTTCTCAATGAACTGTTAATTGTTCGATATATCTCTTAATTTATTATACATAAAGGTATACGGTTTTGAGACATGTAGGTATACAAATAAGTGAGTCATGACCTACCTGCGAGATATATTTTTTTAATTTATTATGTAAAGGTATACGGGTATTTAAAAATAAGTGAGGAGGTTCTTGAATCGGTAAATTTTTTGTAGGGATACGTTCGAGGAGAAGGTCAACTAACTTGTTAGTAGTAGGTGAGTCATGATCTACCTGCGAGATATTATTTTAGGAGCTTCTTAATAAATTTGTCATGTGTTCTGTCTGACGTCTCACGATATAATGTCGTGTAAGAACATGTATAGTAGATATATTCGGTAATGATGTGAAACATCACTCCCCCCACCACTAACCTTATGTATTGCTATAAATACAACGTTGATCGAAGTTGTACCGCAGAGTGTTTGCTTCTGAGTAAGGTTTTTGTGTATTTAGTACATATTAAAAATATTGTGTAGATTTTTGGTGCAGTTAGTACAGAGGATTTTTAACGTAACGAGTAAGTAATTCAAATGTAATACAAGTAGATAATGTACTAATGTAAAAAATAATATTGATGTTTAATGGTAACCAGACCGAACCCCAAATGTCCAACTAAGAGAGCTGCTGTAAATTAATTTGAAAAGGGTGAATTTAAAAAACCTGCCCAAAACATGAAAATGGAGGGTAATTGTAATGAAACAACAGCTACAAATGTGTCGCTAGGAAGTGATAATCAAAGAAAAAGGATGGAGTATTCGATGGAATCAATTTGTTGGCTTCTGACTTAGCGGAGTACGTATTTCCTAGCAATCAACAACATTATGTAGAAAATTGTGGAAAGTTACCTTTCACAAGTAACGTAGTATTAAATGAAGCAGTGAAAAATAAACTTCAAAAAGGTAATCAAGCGCCATTATACTCCGAGAGTACATATTATTTAAATAAAAATCAAACGAAATGGATATCGGTTGGCATGTCTGCCAATCTACATTTTGATCCGGTTATAAGATTAATGGGAAAAGGGAAATGCATAACTTTTACCGAAGACGAATGGAAAAATGTGATTAATAGCAGACAATTGATTATGAATAGTTTTGTTGGTGATTTATAGACACCACCACATTTCGTTGTAAGCGGCATGACCTGCAGCAGCCAATGGATAGAAAATGTACGAAAAGTGTTGAAAATGAAAAGGGGGTCAGAAATATTTTACCTGGCTTACGACTCGTTACACGAATTGTGGAAACTTAGCGATTTAGTTTCGAGTAGGGTAGAAGTATTAAAGTGTATGGAATATAAAAATTATTACGATAGCGTGATCGATGTGGTATCAACAATGCAAGGTGATATAAAATCGAATATATTGATTGCTTCAAACGGCGCACGAAGTGAACATTTGTGCGTAACTAAAGAACTGCTCATATACGGTATAGATAAGGTATTACTGGATTTAGATTTGCACGCATTAATGAAGATGTGAAGTGAACAAAATGGAAAAAAAGTGACGTTTTGCGAATCCAAAAATAGAGTGTACCGAATGCACACTTGGACGTTTGCTTACAGACAATTAAGGATAAGTGACTGGGAAGAAAAGATGTTGGACGGAATTAGATTTAAGAATATGATAAGAAACGTAAATAAGTTATTAGAAAAATATTTAGACGTAGATTATAGATTAAATATACAGGGTGAGTCGGGAGGAACGGACCAAACTTTAGGAGTGTATTGTACGCTTGAAAATAATGTAAAAAAACTCATATGTTGTTATCCGATTTTCATTTGTTTTCAATTGATTGCATAACTACAGTTAAACATTTAACGTAGATTTGACAGTTTGATTTGCATTAAGTGCTATAAAATGCCAAGTACTTATTCATATTTAGAATATACAGACATGTTATTTGTATATGGTTTTTGTAACGGGAGTGCTACAGCTGCTGCAGATGAATATCGTGTAACGCCAAAAAAAAATATTAATATAGAAATAAAAAAAATAGTGTTTTATTACTAAAAGATTCTTTTCACGATCCCGGTTTTGTTGCGAACTTCCCGGCTTAACTCTTTCGGAGAAGGGAGGATTCGATTTATTTTTGGCGTCACCCGATCCGACAATCCGCAACTGGCTCTGAACGGGAAGAGTAGTGATAAAAAAAAATGTGAAAAGATCCAATAGTGCAAGTGGCACAAAAGAAAATAGTAAACAAGAAAGATATTAAATAATAATAAATCCAGTTAGGTAAGTTTCAAAATGTATAATTTAATAAAAGAAATATACCATAGAAACCAAAAAAAATATCAAAATTAAATCCAAAATGGAAAAAGTATAAAATAATAATAAATTAAAAAAAAAAAAAATATATAATTTTTCAATCTAAGAAGAAACTAATTTGGGTAAAAAAAAAAAAAAAAATCCTAACCTCAAAATTGACCACGACAAAACCTAACCTGATCTGTCACCCAAATGTGTAAATCAAAATCAAACAAAGTTTATCCCAAATAAAGCTTCTTTTACAAAATGTGTAAATTCAAAAAAGGTAAACTAGCATTTAAAAAAAATAACCCCTTCTCTAACCTTTTCTTTTTTTTTTTTTTAGGTCAACCAACTAAAGTATCAAAACAAAGTACCACTAAGAACAAGTATATATAAAAAAAAAGGGTGTATATCAATACTAAATCAAAATTACAAATTACTTTAAATTAATGAACAAAATTAGACTTTTGAAATTAAAAAGGAAACATAAACGAGACCAAAACAATATACGATAAATATTAATCGACTTGATTATAATATATGTACTAGTTTCCAGGAGCCTGAAGGGCTTAAAATACAGCAGAGGGAGGTGAAAGTAAGTGACTCCACTCTTTTCGATATGCAAATTTTGTCTGACCTTGTTTTCGGTAGTTGAATCCCTCAAACGAAGATTTTATCCTTCGGAGTAGAAAATAGAAGTCCGGTCCTCAGCAACGCTCCTCGAGATGGTAAGGATAAATGGTTTGATATCAGGAATCAAATTATATAATTCCAATTCTCTTTCAGGTATTGTTAACAGGTGTTGCCTTAAATTGGAAAATTTTTGTCCTCCCAACAAAATGTTCCAGAGTTTTCCTCTCCCCACAAAAAAAAGAACCTGAATATATTACCCGAATTAAGTTTAAGTTAATTTTCCCTTTTTTTTTTTTTTTTTTAAAAAAAATGAACGACCCTTACCTCAGTTGGTCGAGGTTCACGCCAAAACGTTTACTGAAAATATGTTAATAAATCCGGCAAACAACCGAAATTCGGAACAATCAATTTATTCCAAAATTTAATCGAAGTTTCGTGATTAATCCGCTAATTGCGAGTATAGACAAACACCCCAAAATCCAAATTTCAAAAGAAAATTCCAAAATGTCTTCCCGTCTATTTAAAATTCACTGACTCGAATATTTTCTCGGCGCACTCGATTGCAGAAAAAGAGAGAGATTTCCGGAATTCGTCCGTATTTATACCCGAAACTTAAAAAAAAAAAAAAAAACTCGAAAAATACCGTGATAATAAAATTTTTAAATAAAAATATCGTGTTTCTTAAAAGCCCTCTATAAAGTAATAGTGAAACTAGGGATAAGGATAAGTAAGAACGGAAACTCTCGGTAACGTTGCTGAAACAAAACAAAACAAAACCGAACATCTGGATTTATTATTTGAAAATGAAGAATCCAAAGTAAGAAAAGAAATAAGGAAAAAGAAACTGTAACATTCCCCTCTTTCCCACCAAAAGAAATTTTTCCCAAAATTTCTTTATCAAAATTCTAGGTCCCAAAAGGTAAGAAGAAGAAATGATAGAAAAGACAGAGAAGAAATGATGCAATCAGCCCAGAAAAAATAAAAAAGATATAGAAGAGAAAACGATCATACAGTATTTGCGATTAAACCTCCGCGTCGTCATCGCCCTGTTCCGTTTCCGACCTGCCCGAATATGGTTTCAGATGTGTCACGTGCCAATGACCAATCAGTAATTCACCGGTAAGTTTCTCTAACTCGTAAATGTCATCCGCTATTTTTTTACGCACCCGAAAAGGACCTATGTACCGATCTGACATTTTGGCCGCTATACCTTTATTCGCGTCCGACAAAACAAAGTTCTTTCGCCAAACCAGATCACCGTCATTAAAGCTAGTCTCGCGTCTTCGGAGATTATAATTAAGACCAGATCGCGTCGAAGCCATTTTAATTCTTGCGTGTACCTCCGCGAACAGATTCTTAAATGCTTTTGCCCTAAGTTTCGTATTAATTTTTTCGTGTATTTCATCGATTTTATGCAGTGCTCCATCCAAAATGATTTCCCGCCCGTGAAGGATGTAATACGGGGAATAACCGGTAGTCGTATGTTTGGCAGTTCGCAACGCGCACGTGACCTTGGGTAAGTATAAATCCCATAACCGTTGATTGTCACTAACGTACGCGGTTAACATAGTCTTCAACGTTCGGTTTACTCTTTCAGTCGGATTAGACTGAGGGTGGTAAAACGGAGTAAATTTAGCTTTAATATTATAGTCTTGAAGTAAACGTTCATACAATTTCGACCGAAATTGGACACCGTTGTCACTAATTATAATCTGCGGCACACCGTCGGTCAAAAGAATACCTTCTTCGAGGTTACGTACCACAGCGGAAGCTGTTGCTTTACGCAGCGGAAAGCACACCGGATATTTACTAAACAAGTCTAGTACAACTAGTATGTGAGTATAACCCTTGGAACTTCTAGGTAATGGTCCGATTATGTCTATACTTATAACTTGCCACGGACGTATTATACCGTTATGACTTCTCAGCAACCCCGCAGGAGCTCTTTGCTCAGGTTTAGTGCGTTGGCACACCTTGCACGCTTTAACATAACGAACGACGTCAGCACGATATTTGGGCCAGTAATAATGGTGAAGGATTTTGGACACGGTCTTTTCTACTCCTAAATGACCCCCTGCCTCAGGTGAGTCGTGGAGCCTTTTAATTAATTTTTCCCTTTCGCCTCGAGGAACCACGATTTTCCACATATCATCCCCGTCCGTCAAACGATAATCCGTCACTCGAATCTTTTTAAGCAACCTGTCCCCATCCGTCCGATACGAAGGATATCTATCGGGATTTGCTTTGACGGCCTGTACCAACCTTTGACACCACGGATCCGATACGCGATCAACCGACACCTCGTCCGCCAGTACCGGTACAGCTCGCGAAAGAGCATCGGGCACTACATGCTCCTTACCCCTACGATGTTTAATAGAAAAATCATACTGTTGTAATCGTATGGACCATCGCGCCAAACGACCAGAAGGTGATTTCAAATTGTTAAGCCAGACCAGAGAATAGCGGTCGGTCACCACGGTGAAATGGCTTCCTTCCACATAGGGCCGCAATTTTTCTATCGCCCACAAAACCGCCAAACACTCCTTCTCTGTAGTCCCGTATTTCCGTTCCTGCGCGGTTAACGATCGGCTCAAGTAGCTTATTACGTGTTCCGCTCCGTCAATCACCTGCGTCAGCACCGCCCCGACGCGTCCGTCTGAATAGTAAATTCATATTCGAAGTTCGGCCTGGTTAAAATCGGTGCCGTCACCAACTTTTCTTTAATCGTGCTCCACGCTCGCTCGCACTCATCGGTCCACAAGAACTTACAACACGACTTCCTTAATAACGCCGTCAGAGGAGAGACCACGGTCGCGAAATTAGGTACGAATCGCCGGTACCATGACGCCATACCGACCACACGCCGCACCTCCGACACCTTTCTCGGCGTAGGGATTTCCAAAATCGCTCTAACCTTCTCCGAGTCCACGTGTAATCCGTCACCGTCCACGATATATCCCAAATACCTTAATGACTCACGAAAAAAATTACATTTTTCTTTATTCAGGGTCAAGCCTGCCGCTACCAACCGACTACAGACCTGCTCGAGGATCTGAAAATGTTTTTCGATGGTCGGAGTCGCCACGACGATATCGTCAAGGTAGACGAAAACGTGAGGAGCCAAATCTCCCCCAATAACACCATCGATAAAACGCTGCCACGTGGCCGGTGCGTTAGTTAAGCCAAACGGCATCCGATTAAAGTGAAACAGCCCGCGTCCCGGCACCGTGAAAGCTGTGTACGGCTTGCTGGCCTCATCCATCGGAATTTGCCAGTATGCCGATTTAATGTCGATGGACGACAGATATCTCGCGTCCCGTAAACTATCTAGAGTCCACGAAATATTCGGCAACGGGTAAGCGTCAGACAAAGTCACACGATTCAGTTGTCTGTAATCGACACAAAATCGATATCCACCGTCCTTTTTAGGGATCATTAAAATTGGCGAAGACCACGGGCTACTGGATTTTTCGACAATGCCCATCGCGATCATTTCATTGAGTTCTCGATCGATGATCTTTTGTATAGCCGGCGAGACCGGGTAGTACCTTTGCTTAATCGGAAGTACGTTTTCGTTAACCCGAATTTTATGAGATACTAAATGAGTATGACCTAACTGACTTTTATGTTTAGGTTCAAAAATCCGTTGAAGAAGTTCCGATACCCGATGCTTATCTTCTACCGACAAACTTTCACGCGCTTGTATGGCCGATACCGTGACATCCGGAGGTTCACATGAAAAGGACCAATCCCCCCTACGTAAATCAGGTACCACACCCATACGTCTCCAAAAATCTACTCCCAAAATTAACGCATGTCGTAAAGTCGGTACCAGCAAAATTTCGATGAGTCTTACGCGACCCTCAACAACCATCGGCACGGTCATCATCCCTTCAATTTGACATCGGTCATTATTCGCGACAGTACATTGCGAATTAACTCTCGTTATAGGTATGCCTAAGTTTTTCAATATTAGTATCCCCTCTCGACCCGCGATCGTTTTAGTAGCTCCCGAGTCCAACAAACCCGCGATTCGTCTCCCCAAAATATTCACGTATAAATAGGGTCTTTCGTCGTCCCGTGCAGACGCGAAAACGTAATCTAACAAAACTCCGATCGGCTTTTGAAAGGTGGGACGGGTACGACACCGATCTATCGTCGACCCGCTGCCCCTTTTCCCGAACACGAATGACAATCTCGCGTTGTAACCCCGGGTGCACCACATCGGTAGCAGTGCTTACGCTTGGGTGCGCGACATGTTTGGGCCCTATGCCCAATAACTCCGCAATTCCAACACGCACCCGATTTCAACCCTGTCGTACGAGTCACCGACTCAGTTAACACTGGCGCCGCCGCCACGTCCACGTCGACCGACACGTAAGCCAAATCCGGTTCCAAAGTTTTGTTCATCCTTGTAGGAGGAACATAATCGTTAACGGCAGTCCGAGTCGCCTCTAACTTTCGGCCAAGCTGTAGTAATTGATCTACGGACTTAATTTCCACGAGGGCCAATTGTCGCTGAAGCGAGGGTGTTAAATTCTTTACGATAATCTTTACTTGCGCCAATTCCGTAATATTTGTCCCCAACCGCGAGAATAAATTTTTCATGACCGCGACGTACATTCCTATACTTTCAGAAGGTCCCTGCGTACGTCGTTTGATTTCCTCTATTAACCTTTCATCGTAATCGACGGGTTGAAACTCAAATTTTAGTCCCTCAACGATTTCTTCCCAAGTCGTATACTGATCGCGATTCGCTCGGTACCATACTAATGCGGAACCCGTGAATAAATCCACAGCCGAAGTGAATAAAACCGCCTTCGAAACACCACGAGCCACCCTCAACTCATTCACTCTCTCGAGGAATGCGCTAAGAGACCTCCGACCGTCTCCGGAAAAATCAACGCCCCATTTCATCACTGGCATCGCGCGCTTATCAGTAACTACGTCATCGTCCTCGGACGTCACCGCCGATTCTCCGCTAAAATCACCAATGCCGGTGGACGATTCCACCGATTCAACCTGTCCTCGGTCGCGTTAGCTCGATTAGCCCTACCAATTAAATGTTGCAAACGCGTAGCGATCTTTTTAAATTCAGCACTGCCACTTACTATGGCCCCTAGTGCCTCGATTTGTCCGTGGTACTTTTCGATACCGGTCCGAACCGCCTCCTCGTCCTCATCGTACGCTATTGGATTTTTCGGCAAACGAAAACTCTTATCGCGCTCAAGTTTTATAAGCTTGCGCAAGGTCTGTCGCATTTCGTCGCAATTCGTGGCCGGCGTGACCCCGCGAACCCGCAACTCATAGCGCAACATGTCGGCCGTCAATCTCCCGACCTCAAATTTTCCTTCCATATTTCCCGATAACTGTCAAATTCCCGTGTACCAACCGTATAAATAATTTAATCAATTTTAACAAATCTAATCCCGATTTCCCTTCCAAATAAGAAAATAATCGAAGGGAACGGACAACGCGCAAGTGTATCTCAAGTAATCTATCCACAACACGACCGCAAGAAAATATTTTGCTGGCGATTCTCTTTCCCCGTATGGCCTTTTCCTTATGGGGCCCACGTCACCTAATTTTTTTTGAAGGCCCCACGTTGGGCGCCAATTTGTAACGCCAAAAAAAAATATTAATATAGAAATAAAAAAAATAGTGTTTTATTACTAAAAGATTCTTTTCACGATCCCGGTTTTGTTGCGAACTTCCCGGCTTAACTCTTTCGGAGAAGGGAGGATTCGATTTATTTTTGCCACCCGATCCGACAATCCGCAACTGGCTCTGAACGGGAAGAGTAGTGATAAAAAAAAATGTGAAAAGATCCAATAGTGCAAGTGGCACAAAAGAAAATAGTAAACAAGAAAGATATTAAATAATAATAAATCCAGTTAGGTAAGTTTCAAAATGTATAATTTAATAAAAGAAATATACCATAGAAACCAAAAAAAATATCAAAATTAAATCCAAAATGGAAAAAGTATAAAATAATAATAAATTAAAAAAAAAAAAAATATATAATTTTTCAATCTAAGAAGAAACTAATTTGGGTAAAAAAAAAAAAAAAAATCCTAACCTCAAAATTGACCACGACAAAACCTAACCTGATCTGTCACCCAAATGTGTAAATCAAAATCAAACAAAGTTTATCCCAAATAAAGCTTCTTTTACAAAATGTGTAAATTCAAAAAAGGTAAACTAGCATTTAAAAAAAATAACCCCTTCTCTAACCTTTTCTTTTTTTTTTTTTTAGGTCAACCAACTAAAGTATCAAAACAAAGTACCACTAAGAACAAGTATATAAAAAAAAAAAGGGTGTATATCAATACTAAATCAAAATTACAAATTACTTTAAATTAATGAACAAAATTAGACTTTTGAAATTAAAAAGGAAACATAAACGAGACCAAAACAATATACGATAAATATTAATCGACTTGATTATAATATATGTACTAGTTTCCAGGAGCCTGAAGGGCTTAAAATACAGCAGAGGGAGGTGAAAGTAAGTGACTCCACTCTTTTCGATATGCAAATTTTGTCTGACCTTGTCTTCGGTAGTTGAATCCCTCAAACGAAGATTTTATCCTTCGGAGTAGAAAATAGAAGTCCGGTCCTCAGCAACGCTCCTCGAGATGGTAAGGATAAATGGTTTGATATCAGGAATCAAATTATATAATTCCAATTCTCTTTCAGGTATTGTTAACAGGTGTTGCCTTAAATTGGAAAATTTTTGTCCTCCCAACAAAATGTTCCAGAGTTTTCCTCTCCCCACAAAAAAAAGAACCTGAATATATTACCCGAATTAAGTTTAAGTTAATTTTCCCTTTTTTTTTTTTTAAAAAAAAAATGAACGACCCTTACCTCAGTTGGTCGAGGTTCACGCCAAAACGTTTACTGAAAATATGTTAATAAATCCGGCAAACAACCGAAATTCGGAACAATCAATTTATTCCAAAATTTAATCGAAGTTTCGTGATTAATCCGCTAATTCCGCTATTAATCCAGCGTTAAAGTAACATCTGAACGAGCTACGCGTCAATGTTTAAATGAAGTAGAACATATTTTGGATCTAGTAGAAGAAGATGCAACGACCAGCTCACGCAGAATTGCTGTTCAATTAAACATCCCACAAAAGAGAGTAATAAACACACTCCACGAGCAATGCTTATATCCATTTAGGTAAGATACAACATCTACTGCCGGAAGATTATGTTAAACGAGTTGAATTTTGTCGGTGGATAAATAATGATCATCGTGTTGTATCGCATATTCTTTTCACGGATGAAGCAACGTTTACCCGCGACGGCCTACATAATACTCGTAATAGTCACGTATGGTCCGATGAAAATCCCCATGCAACAATCGAAAACAAGTTTTCGATGTGTGGTGTACATTTACCGAAAACTTGGTATGATCAACGATTATTTAATTGGCCCTTTCATTTTGGAGAATCGCCTCACAGGAAACCATTACCTAGAGTTTTTACAAAATGAATTAAATGATTTACTGCAAGATGTTCCTCTAAACATTAGAAGGCAAATGTACTTTCAACACGATGGAGCTCCGGCGCATTTTGCTCGTCAGGTCAAGCAACATTTGGACGAAAGGTTTCCAGGGCGTTGGATTGGTCGTGGTGGTCCTATTAGTTGGCCTCCAAGATCTCCAGATCTCACAGCACTTAATTATTGTTTGTGGGGATGGTTCAAAAGTGAGGTATACAGGTGTCCCAGACCACCCGTACCAGCCGATTTATTCGGAAACGGTGAGTCCTAGAGAGTTGAAATAAAAAATTCGTCAACTAAAGCAGACACCCTCCTTCTAGATAGTGTGTTACGACCGACCAACAACAACCGGAAGTGGGTGCAATTGAGTAGTACTTTAATATTTTATATGTAAAGAGGGGTCAATTACGATATCATCGTAAAGAACTCTTCAATAGAAATCTCTTTCGCTTGAAAAAAATTTTTATATTGCTAATCGTTTTCGAAATAATAAACCCTAATTGTTGGTACTTTTTACCGGTGTTATTTAAGTTGACAAATAGATGTCGCTATTCGTCGTTTTGAAAAATCGTGTAATTTAGAAATGGCTGGTTAATAACAAGAAATTGTTTTTACTAACAAAATGAATAAAATAACAAGGAGTTTTTTTAACACAGAAGAATATTACAAAACACTAAATAATAAAACTTAATAAATTAAAGTAAAAATACCAGTTCTTATTAAACAAATGAATAAAATAACTATGGAAAGGAATAATTTTGACGACAAAACGACACAAAACGCTCAATCTAACAAAAAATTAACAATGTTCAAATTGGTAAATTAGGATAACATTGTAAAGAACTCTTCAAATGAAATTTCTTTCGTTTGAACAAAATTATTATATTACTAATCGTTTTCGAAATAATCCACCCTAATTTTTGGTTCTTTTTACCGTGTTATTTAAGTTGACAGCTAGATGTCACAATTCGTCGTTTTGAAAAATTGTGTATTTTAGAAATGACTGGTTAATAACAAAAGCATTGTTTTTACTAACAAAATGAATAAAATAAACAATAACTTTCATAAGAGTACATTAGAAAACAGTTTTAGTAAATTACAAAAAAAAAACGCTCTTCTTAAAATATTTAAGTAAAGTTTAATTTTAAAACAGTCGCCGTTTGTCAATTATTTGACAAAAAGTTATTGACAGAACGTCAACTTTGTGAAACTAGCAGTTATCAATTCTTCGTATTTATCTTGAACAACTAATTAGAATTTTATTTAAACATCAACATGCCTTTCAACAATGAAGAAGCGTATGACATGTTGATGTTATTGGGGGAATGCAGACAAAATTTTCGGGCTGCCGAAAGATTGTATGCCGAGCGCTTTCCTTACGGACCACAGCAAAGTCGTCATGTCTTCAGTCGTCTTGCTTGTAGAGTTAAGCGATTTGGGGTAGTTCGTCCTCATCACAACATCAGACACAGAATAAAAAGAACCGTGCAAGACAATCGAACAGCGGAGGTAATAGCCGGTGTTGAGTTATACCCTCATTTATCCGTCCTTGATATGGCAAGGGAATTCGATATCACCAAGAGCTCAGTCCAACGGATATTAAAAGAAAATAAATTTTACGCTTATCATGTAAATCTTTGCCAAGAATTAAGAGATCAAGGTTTTAATAACCGATTACAATTTTGTAATTGGTTATTAGGCCAAACTCAATTTTTTCATCGGAATATCCTTTGGACAGATGAAGCGACATTTAAAAGTAATGGGCAGTTAAACCTGCACAATGCCCACTACTGGTCAGAAGTTAACCCCCATTGGATGGTTGAAATGAACAATCAAAATCTGTGGTCTCTAAATGTGTGGTGCGGGATTTTGGGCGACACCATAATTGGGCCCTTTTATTTTGATGGCACTCTCAATGGTCGCACGTATGCGGAATTTCTTGCTGGCACATTGCAGCATGATTTGTTGGGTGACATTCCACTAGCAATAAGGAGGAGATTGTGGCTACAACAAGATGGCTGCCCAGCACATTATGCTGCGGTATCTCGTGCGATTTGTGACCAAAAATTCCCTGGGCGATGGATTGGAAGAGGAGGTTGTGTGGCGTGGCCAGCACGATCACCCGATTTGACCCCTCTTGATTTCTATCTTTGGGGTCGACTTAAGAATTTAGTTTATAAACATCGACCAACAACAAAGGAAGAAATGAAGAACAGAATTCAAGAAGCGTGTCAGAATTTAAGTGCAAGAGAAATTTTAAATGCGGTAGATAGTGTAAGGCTCCGGCTTGAAAAATATGTTGCTCAAAATGGTGAAAAAAATGACAATTTGAACATTTATAATCTTTATTATCTTGATTTTGTTAATTTTTTATTAGATTGAGCGTTTTGTGTCGTTTTGTCGTCCAAATAATTCCTTTCCATAGTTATTTTATTCATTTGTTTAATAAGAACTGGTATTTTTACTTTAATTTATTAAGTTTTATTATTTAGTGTTTTGTAATATTCTTCTGTGGTAAAAAAAACTCCTTGTTATTTTATTCATTTTGTTAGTAAAAACAATTTCTTGTTATTAACCAGCCATTTCTAAATTACACGATTTTTCAAAACGACGAATAGCGACATCTATTTGTCAACTTAAATAACACCGGTAAAAAGTACCAACAACTAGGGTTTATTATTTCGAAAACGATTAGCAATATAAAAATTTTTTTCAAGCGAAAGAGATTTCTATTGAAGAGTTCTTTACGATGATATCGTAATTGACCCCTCTTTACATATAAAATATTAAAGTACTACTCAATTGCACCCACTTCCGGATGTTGTTGGTCGGTCGTAACACACTATCTAGAAGGAGGGTGTCTGCTTTAGTTGACGAATTTTTTATTTCAACTCTCTAGGACTCACCGTTTCCGAATAAATTGGCTGGTACGGGTGGTCTGGGACACCCTGTACAAAGTTAAAGTTGACACTAGGGATGCACTTCTTAGGCGCATTCTAAATGTTGCAGTTAATATTAAGGAAAATCATGCAGCAATTAGGAAAGCAACAAGAGCTCTTAGTAAACGAAACCGGAAATGTTTAGAAGTTAATGGCGATATTTTCGAACAATTACTAAAATAACGCTGATGACCAGTATTTAATGTTAATGTATAAGATTTTGTTTAATTGTAGTTATGCAGTAAGAGTTATGCAATAAAAAAAAAATAAAATAAAAGAAAATCGGATAACAACATATAAGTTTTTTTACATTATTTTCAACCGTACAATATACTCCTAAAGTTTAGTAACGTTTTAGTATTGTAGAGTAACCGAAATGTTTTTAACTGAGTAGCAATTAATTTTTAGGATATTAATAGATTTAAGTGTAGCTGAATAATAATAGATTTAAGTATAACTTAAGAGCAGAGCTGGGTTTGTAAACTATTTAAAAGGAATAAAAGCTTAAAGTACAACAGCAGAGCTTCATTTCTAGTTTTTAACTGTGAAGAACAGGAAGGAGTGAAATAAAATTATAAAATGAATTTGTTAGAACCTAATCGTAACAGTTATCGTTTGACAGGCAAACGAATTGATCGCGGAATTTTTAACAAGTTGATAGATAAACTTTCGATAGAAGTTTATTTGCCAGGATATAATTTTTGTGGACCGGGTACCAAGTTGGAAAAGAGATTATCGAGAGGAGATCGAGGCGTGAATCCATTAGACGAAGCTCAGATTTAAAATTTACACACGACGCAGATAGAACATTATATAAAGCAGCGAAAGAACGAATACGAAATAAAGAGTCTACTCTTGGAGAAAAATTGGCATCGTCCGTAGTAGAACACTTTAACGTATGCAGTTGCCTCATCTCCTTTTTTGGCATTACGTACACTTCAAGAACTTGCGAACCTTTACGCCGATGACAGCCCAAGAGCGGCCGAAGTTCTCAAAAATAATGTTTATATTGATGATATTGTAACCGGAGCTCAATCTGTCAAGAAGCATTACACCTACAACAAGAATTGATTGTTTTATTAAAGAAAGGAGAATTTGAGCTACGAACATGAGCGAGTAATTGTGTCAATCTCTTACAAGCTGTCTCAGAAACTAATTTACAGAAGCCGATATCAATGGATTCTGGTGAACTCAATTATGTCAAAGTATTGGGTCTTCAGTGGGATCCTACTACCGTCATAATTCCTGTACTAAACGTTCGATACTGTCAGAAATTTCTCGGATTTACGATCCGCTTGGTTTTCTTACTCCCTGCACATTTAAAGCAAAAACAATCATGCAAAATCTCCGGCAGTGTAATCTTTCTTGGGATGAAAATCCTCCCACATCAATCTCTGATACGTGGAAATTATTCCAAGAAGGCTTTGCTGCTTTATCTACTTGGACTTTGCCCCGTTTAATGGTTCCGATAGACACCAAGTCGATCCAACTCCATCTATTCTGTGATGCCTCTCAACTTGGGTATTGCGCTGTCGCATACTTACGATATCAAACTTCTACTCATATTCAAACTTCTTTCGTCTGTGCAAAAGCACGTGTTGCTCCTTTGAAAACTATTTCGATTCCTAGACTAGAACTGTGTGGTGCAGTTCTCCTTACTGATTTATTTCAGACCATAAAAGAAGCGTTATCCCCAAACATCACTTTCGATTCGATTTTCGCCTGGTCTGATTCTCAGGTCACTTTTACCTGGATTTCTTCGGTACCTAACCTAACCGATGAAAAATCTTTGTTGCAAACCGTGTAACTCAGATTCAGAATATCTTACCTTCAAAATGTTGGAGACACGTTTCATCCTCTTACAATCCCGCTAATTGCGCATCTCGAGGTCGTCTTCCCGACCAATTAATTACATCTTAATTGTGGTGGAAGGGTATTTCGTGGCTTACCGCTTGTCCAGAATATTAGCCCTCAACTCACGAATTCATACCCGAACCATGTGACACCGTAATTACAACAACAAAAAAATACATATAATAACCAACACATTTACAACACCAAACACAACACGGTCCTCGCCTAGCTCAATTGGAGATTGGGTCTAGTATAATTTCTTTAAGGCGCCACACAGTTGCTCCCGTATTGTCCACGAACTGTGACGTGAAGTTGGTAAAGTGAGTGTTGTAAACAAATGCCAAAAACAACAAATACAACAACAACAAAAATAAGTCGAAGATTTGAGTTACAATAATATTTATTTGGGATAATACCCAAGGAACGAAAAGCAAAAAAAATAGACAGCATAAAAAATAGAAATTTAAAAATTTCGTAAAAATCAAAACAAAATAAACTATACAAGGTTCCGAAAACAAAATTCAAAAAAGTAATGTCAATGCTAATTGAACAATGAAAAAAAAATACAAAAAAACAAACTAAAAAGAAAATCCCTAAATTGAACCCGCACGACTTCGTATATTTCAGCTCAAAATAAAGCCGTAATAATAAAAAAAAATAAAACCGAAATCAAAAATAAATTCGCTAATGAAAATCTCACAAAAAAAAATTAACATTCAGAACCAAAAAAAAAAAAAAATTAAACGATTACCTTTCGTAAAATAAAAAAATACTAATTGAATAGATAAAAAAAAACGGTAAGTACAAAAAAAAGCAACTAAATTATATACAATAATTTTAAGTTACGATTCTTTACTTTATTTTAGGGTTTTATATGACCTTGACTGTGATGAACCTAATCCAGTAACTTTCTTCTTCAGCAACGCCTTCCAGAACTTAGAAAAGGATGGATATTGATGAAAGAGATGGAGTATTGGATTTCAAAAATTGACTCCCAATACAAAATATAATAATTTGATTTCTCCCAACAGGAAATTCAAATAAACCAAAAAAATGCTCTCCAATACAAAAGGCCTAAAGCGAAAATAAAGAGAATTAGGAAAAGAAATAGAAATGTAAAAGAAGGGAGAAGAAAAAGGAAAAAAAGGAAAATTCTGTTAAATAACGCAAAGATTGTTAAAGAGTTGTAGGATAAACCACAACCAGGATAAAAATTTTGTTTTTAAATATGATACGAAGAAAATCCGGATAAACCGTAAACAGGAATGAAATAATCACTTCCCAAGCTATTTCGCACACAAGTGATAGATCCTCCAAATAAGGAAAATGGAAATTTCCAACCAAATAATTTTAAAATTACCAAAATGGCTATAACCAAAAATTTCCGAAACTCACAGGTGTGGCACGTATTAAAGCTGGTTTTAAAGAGAGGGAGAATCGTCTCTGAAGACTTGTAAAAATACTCTCGTTGACAAAAAAATGAACGTGCGCATAAACAAAATTTGAATAAAAGAAATAAAAAGAAAATAGGAAAGAGAATTGAAATTAGAAATAACAGGAATATAAAAATGGAAAATTAAGGAAGTTCTAGAAGTACGCTGCTAAAAAAAAAATACAAAAAATGTATTAATAAACAATAAAAATAAATAAACATATTACGTTACGCGTATTATGCAACCCAAAATCTTCCTTCTTTGACAACACAAAACAAATTTACACCAAAACAATACATTAAAGACTTAATTTTAGAAAGAATTTTATAAATGATCTTCTGCATAAATTTTCCTCCTTGTCTAAAATTAAACATATTATGGCCTATGTCCTAAAATTCTGTAGTCATTGCAAAGGTCGTAAAAAATATATTGTCATAACTTTATCGCCATTTGAAACTGAAAATTCGTTAACAACCATCATTCGTTACATACAAGAACAGAACTTTCCCACTTTACTCAGAACAATTAAAAATAATCAACTGCCCGACAAGCCATTTCCTAAGTTAGCTCCTTTCTTGGACAGAGACCATTTAATCAGGGTGGGTGGTCGTCTTAAACATGCTACAATTCCGTTCGACCATAAACATCCAGTGTCATTACGTAAAAACCATCGTGTAGTGAACTTATTGTTAAAAAAGTACACAAAACTTACCTGCATGCGGGTCAACGAACCATACAAGCTCTAGTGATGCAACAATATTGGATCCTCGCCTCCAGAAGCGTTATTCACCGAGTGCTCTCACGATGTCTGCGGTGTTTTCGTTGCAAGATCATATGCTCCTTGGATGGCCGATCTCCCTCATTTCCGAATTTCTGAAGCTAAGCCGTTTTCAAGTGTCGCCGTGGATTTTGCTGGACCAATTTATACCACCATCAGCCGTTGTCGTGGAGCGCGGTCTGTTAAATCTTACATATGTATATTCGTTTGTACATTCATATAGGCTATACACCTACAATTGGTTTCACATTTATCAACAGACGCTTTCATCGCCACCCTACGCCGTTTTACATCACGCCGGGGCTGATGTTCACTAATTCTTTCCGACCAGGGAACCAATTTTGTAGGTGCTTATAACAGATTACAACAAATGGTTCAAACCGCTGGTGAAAAATTGGAGTTACGATGACAATTCCATCCTCCGGGAGCACCTCACTTCAATGGTCTAGCCGAAGCTGGCGTTAAGTCCGTAAAAACCCATTTATTACGTGTGATAGGAGAGTAACGACTTACCTTTGAAGAAATATACACGCTCCTGACTCAAATCGAAGCGGTTCTCAATTCTATTCCATTGTCAGCAATCACTAGCGATCCCAACGATTTACAACCATTAACATCCGCCCATTGTTTGTGTTTAGAACCAATAACATTTTCTGTTGTAGATCCCGATATTAGTAAGGTTCCAATTAATCGCCTCTACCGTTGGAAATTGCTCCAGAGATACAAGAATTCTGGAAGAGATGGCATCAAGGTTATTTATCTTCGCTTCAACATCGGGAAAAGTGGAATGCACTTACTTCGAATCCTGCTGTTGGAGATTTCGTCATTATTCGTAATGAAAACCGCTCTCCTTTGCAATGGAAAATGGGTCGAATAGAAGAAACTCATCCTGGAACTGACGGCGTCGTTCGAGTAGCGACCGTTAGAACTAAAACCGGTCGTCTAAGCAGACCCGTAACGAAACTTTGTCTTATACCAAATTAAAATTAGAAGTTCACGTTTCTTATTATCTATCTACCTACTGTTTATCGATTTGTTTGTCTAATCAATTATATTCAATTAAGGGAAAGTTCAAGTTATAGGGAACGGCCTATTTTATGGGATCAGTCAAATAATTTTTACAAAAATAAAAATCGAAAGGAGGATTGTTGGACCGAATTAGCTGAAATGTTTGGGACTGATAGCTCCGAATTTAAAAAAAAGATGCAGTCGCTTTTGGCCTCATTTAGGAGGGAAAAACAAAAAATTAAAACCAAATCAGGAATGGGGACAGAGGAAACATATAACACGAAATGGTTTGCGTTTAGTAGTTTACTGTTTTTGAAAGATAAAAATACACCCCATCAAACGCAGGATACAGAAAGTTTGGTACGTAAGTTTTGTCTTATATTATTTTTTATTTCAGAACGAATTAAAGAACATACAACAGGCCTTTTAAAGATTATGCATAAAAATCTTGCCATGGTACACGTCCTGCAGTTGCAAAATATTCTGCAAACTGTTGTCTATTCTCTTTCGTCACGGATGAGGTCTTACGGGCAACTTTTCTTATGGGGATGAGTGATGATGTTGTTCCGCTGTCTTGCCTCCAGCTACCATTTGCAAGTATTCCCTTAACTTCAGAGTCTAAACTTCCTTGGTGTGTGTAGATATAGCGAGAGGATTTACTTTTTCTTAAATAATTATGCAAATGAACACAAGCTAACACAACTTTTTGAACTTTTTGTGGTTCTAGCAAACTCGGCTTTCTCAAAACTCTAAAGACTGCTGTCATAATACCGAATACGTTTTCGACTATCCTTCTAGCCCTTGACAATCGATAATTGTATATTCGCTCAATAGAGCCTTTCTCATTAACACCAGGGTATGGTTTCAAAATATGGTTGTGCAGAGGAAATGCATCATCTGCAACAAATACGAAAGGTAGTGATAGGTCGGTATTTGGTAAAACATTGTTTGCAGGTAAATGTAGAGTGCCTTCTTGCAACTTTTTGAAAAATGATGTATTTTTATAACACCGCCATCTGATATTCTTCCCTGGCACCCAACATCAGCAAAAGTAAAGCAATAATCTGCGTCAACAACAGCCATGAAAACTATACTAAAGGTACTTTTATAATTATAAAATTCACTTCCACTCTTTCTTGGTGCTTGTATTACTACATGTTTACCAACTAGAGCGCCGACACAATTAGGAAAATTCCATAATTCCTCAAACTGCTTTGCAATATGCAACCAATCTTCTTCAGTTTGTGGCAACTGTAAAAAACAAATCGAATTATTTAGGTACACATGCCTTTTGTATTGCAGATAAATGCGGTCGTGGATAATACACGACAAGTAAGCGACAGTGAAGAAACAACAAACAATGATGCAGAGCAAATTGGCACCGGTGATACTGCTGAAGAGAAGGCTGAGGAGCCAATTTTTGCAGAAACGGCTAAACGGCGTAAACTATTTGTAGCTCCGAAAAGCACCCCCAAAAAATCAAAAGAAGATCCCCGAGTGACTGAGGCATATTCCGTGCTGTCCAGTTTAAAATAAAAAATGTTTGAAAACCCTAGGGACGACTGTTGTGTGTATGGCGAACATATAGCTTTAAAGCTACGCAGTTGTGATACCATGACTCGCGCAATTGTACAGCACCACATGAACAATATCCTTTTTAATGCGGATATGGGGCAATACGCCCAATTTTATCACCACCTGAGGTCATCTCCTGTGTCATCTTATGAAGTACTCTCCCAAAGCACCACACCTTCTCCTGCTCCCTCAGTGCCTTCAGAGAGGAATTTGCACTCCACCTGTAATGCAAGGTCAAATTCCAATCGAGATAGAATAATGTTTCCAACAGAGGAAACTTATGGAAGTACACTTTCAACTTTTTTTTCAAATTACGAAAAAATTACTTTTTATTAATCAAAATTACCTTTTCTTCCTCGAAATATTTCGAGTGTTTGTTTTCTAAATGCTGCCGTAAGTTAGTTGTGCCTCCTCCTGTTCTTATTTTTTTTAAACATACGGAGCACTGTGCTTCACTTTCGCTGCACTTAGTAAAATACTTCCACACTATGGATGACATAGCGGAAATATTTATAACAACAATATTATTCAACCACGCAGACAACGACGCCCAAATCACAGAACAGTCAACGAGTCAACACCACAACACGGTCAACACTGAATACTGTTCTGAAGTTAGTAACTGAGTGATCAATTGTCTCAGTGTCGCCAACTTACTATTAGAGAAATATAAAATTATTAATTTGTGAAATTATTTATTGTCTTAGAATTTAATGGCTTTTTATCTTTTTAACGGTTATTGCATATTAAAAAAAAACCGGTTAAAATTGCGACAAAAAAATAATCGGAAAAATCGGTTAATAAAAAGTAAAACACCGGTTTTCTGTATAAACCGGTAGGTGTTTCCCATCCCTAGTCAGAACGAACCGTGTTCGCATGTTGTGACAAGTATTTTGTATTAGCAACCTTTCTACTTAAATAAAGTTAATTATTTTACGAATAACAAAAGCATCATTAAAAACATGGCCCTTCGAGCCGAATGTCAACCGTACAAACAATTTCGTCGATTCAGTGCATTCATTTCACAATAACAAGGTGTTTGTCATCATTCAATGGTTCGTGCAGCTGTTCGTTCGTCATAACGGCGCCAAAACCAAAAATCAATAACGGTCAAGCTGTTTGAGTTCTGCGAAGATTCAAGGCACATTCACGAAGGTTTCCGAGTATTCCAATGTGAGTGGCAAGGAGGATTCACGAAGGTTTCCGAGTATTCTTACGTGAGCCTGCAACAAAATAAAACATAACAATTTCCATTTACCAAGTAAGTCATCCCTTATTTCCTTATTTGTGTACAAGTATCGATAAACATGACGGATAAAGAAACAAAGGCAAACGAATTAAGCGGTTTAATCCGACGTCGTGCTTCTTTAAAAAATAAATTAACAACATTTGAAAAGTTTTTAAAGAGTGCGCAAACACAAGCAATTTTATTTTTTTTTTTTTTCAAGTTTAAACAATTTCTGAAACGTAAAACTGAATTATTGGAAACTTTACAATTAAATCAGCCACAGAAACCAAAGGAAATTAAAAGGGTCATGTTAGTAACAAAGAACAAATGTTCTGCTTGCCAACAAGAACATCAAATTTATCAATGTTCAAAATTCATAGAAATGCCGATCAACAAAAGAATTGAACATATCAAGAAAATGAAATTTTGCAATAATTGTTTAAAACCAGGCCATTTCAACGCCAATTGTAATTATGGTTCATGTAAGAAATGTAATGCACGGCACAACACGTTATTGCATTTTGACAAACCAGCTACAAATGAATTAGCAACTACATTATCATCAAGAAAATTTACTATCCACAGTAATATTACAAATAGCCGACAAACGAGGATTTTTTCACAGATAATAATAATAATAATACACTTTATTGTACCAAAAACAAAATACAAATTGCAGAGTAAAAAAAAGAAAATAAACCATGAATAATTCTTTTTTGGTACAAACCACAAGGCGCCAATTTAGGAAGCCGAAGCTCCTGTTCTTCCATTGGAACCTCAACAAAATAAAACCAAGTAAATTTGAGAATAAAGAACACAATAAGAAACATAAAAAACAGAAACAATAAATTCGCATTTATAAGTACTAATTATGGCATCAATATCTAAGAATATGTAACTAAAAATAAAATAAATAAAGTAAATAACCAAAAATAAATATATATATAATATAATAAAACTAAACAGTAACCATCATAAAAAAAAGCATAAAATGAATCTTGTAACCAAATAAAAAAAAGAAATGAAAGAAATTAAAAAAAAAAAAACAAGGGAAGCTATGACGCGTATCGAGCAACACATTGAGATAAGGCAACACCTCCTCTCAATGCCTCTGTCTGTGATTCAAACGTCATTCAAAGGTCTCGTCTAAAACGGCGAGACCTGAAAACCGAGACATTGGCTGTCCAATCCGATTCCATAATGAGGTTATAGGACTTATAGATATGATAAGAGAAAGATCTTTGAAATAATGACGTTCTATGGGCAGGTGGTACAATAAGACAACGCGTTCTCATTTGACAAGCATTTACATCCTTATTCTTAAATTTAATTTTTTTAAATAAATAATGCGGAGCTTGAGAGATCATCAACCTATGGTAAAAAATCAAGGTATGTAATTCTCTTCTGTTCCTCATTGATAACCATCCAGCGTCCACCAACCTATGAGAGACATGATCAAATTCTCTAATGCCATACACAAATCGTAAACAATTGTTTTGAATTTTCTGAATTCTACCCGCCTCAAGAGCGGTCAACGCTGGATGGTAAACTGGAACCATATAATTAAATTGAGATAGTACAAAACTCTCGCATAAGTTCATCATCTCGCATAAGTTTCGTTTAACATCAAAAGGTAAGTATTCTCTATGTGGATAAAGTAGTCTCAGTTCACAATAGGCGTTCCTAATATACTTAGAGATCTGATTAGAAAAACGAAAAGAGTTATCAATTTCCAGTCCAAGACTTATATATTTTTCAACTACAGGTAGTTTTGAGCCATTCACAGCAATATTAGCAGCGTGAGACAATTCAGCACAATTTTTTTTATTCCCAAAAAACATGACCGCAGACTTGTCGGGATTGATTTTTAAACAGTGCTGCGAAGCTGCGATAAACACACTATTAAGATCTCTATTTATATTATCAATAGCAGGACCAGACTCGGAGGGAAGAAAGGAGAGCACCAATTGAGTGTCATCCGCATAAACATATGGTGTACAGTGTTGAATACATTTAAGTAAATTACTAGTGTAGATCGAGAACAAATCGGGCCTAAAATAGAACCCTGAGGAACACCATCAGAAATGAATCTGCTCTGAGATACTACACCATCAATAGCTACACGTTGAGACCTGTCATGAAGATAACACTCAATAATACTCTGTGAAACAGGGTTCAAACCAAACGAAGAAAGAATACAAAGAAGGATCTCGTGGTTAACGGTGTCAAATGCCCGGCTAAAATCTAACAAAACTAGAATTGTAATATTACTCTTATCAACCCCCGAAATAATATCATCCAAAAGTGCTGTCATAGTAGTAATAGTGGTATAATTTTTACGAAACCCTGACTGACAGTCAGGGAGCAAATTAGAAGTTTGAATGTAATCATTCAACTGATACTTTCCAAGATATCCCTTCCAAGATCTTCGAACAAGTAGGAAGCAGACTAATAGGTCTAAGGTCAGTGTAACTTGATGGGTTTTGATTTTAAGGAATAGGCTTGATTATAGCGTGTTTCCAGCAATTCGGGAAATGTCCTTCAACGATGCAACAGTTAACAATATGTGTAAGATAAGGTAAAATAACAGGACACGCCAGTTTAATCATATCCGCCCGAATCCCATCACTGCCCTCAGAACAAGACTTCAATTTATAGATCAATTTCTCTAATACATCAGTTGATACCGATTTGAATTTAAAATATTTCTCGTTGTTAACATTTAAATTAGAATAATACTCAAAAATAGCAGGATTGGGCGGTAAGTTGTCAGTGATGGCCGAAACACTCCTCAAAAAGAAGTCATTCAGATCTTCAACATTACACAAAGCCTCTGGAATATTACACTGCGTCCTCTTTCTTAAATTAAGCGAATCAAGCTTACCCCACATTAATTTTTTGTCCCGAATGCTACCAATATACCGAAAATATGCTCTTTTTTCCGCTTTAATAGTGAAAGCCGTTAAGTTTCTAAGAGATTTAAAGTAATCCCATTTAGCATCAGATCGATTCCTTCTATAGTCATCCTTTGCTTTATCCCTTAAAGAAATCATTAGCTTCAGGTTATCAGTAAGCCATGGAGGAGGACGTTTATGAACGTTACCCTTAATGAGTGGAGCAAAAACATTAAATGCATTAAGTAGTTGTTCATTAAAAAAATAAAGCTTATCATCAATGTTATTCATGGAGAAGATAAAATTGAATGGAATTTTCCACAAGAAGTCGTGAAACTCACAAATATCTATTCTTTTTAAGTTTCTGTATAGTTTCCAAATAGGAGAGGAAACCGGCGAACAGAAGTCGATGTCACAAAAGACAATGTCGTGATCAGACACTTGACAGCTTCTAACCTCAGAATTCAGGACAAGAACTGTACTGAATGCAACAATTACATCAATCATTTTAGCAGTCTATGCAGTAACTCTTGTAGGTTCATTTATCAACTGCATAGCATCAAAAGAAGACTAAAGTCATAAAATCATTCCTATTAACACCATCTAAATCAAAAAAATCAATATTAAGATCCCCACAAAAGATTATCTCATCACTCTGCGGCAGGCAGGCAGCCAAAACGTTCTCAAGCTCATCCAAAAATGTCCGACAGGGAAAGCTGGGAGGTCGATAGAGCACACCCAAAATGAGTTTACGTTTATTAATTTGCAGAGTTAACCACAATTGCTCAATATTAGCAGAAGTCTGAATTAAATTAAATTTTAAATTATTTCTGATATAAAAACATACACCAACCCCCCTGCCAACACGATCAGCTCTCACCACTCTATAACCATCAATCTGAATGAACTCATCAGAAATAGCAGACAACCAAGTTTCAGACAAACCAAAAACGTCATAGCATCCGTCATTTATAATATTAATAACTTGATTCATTTTAGGAACTAGAGATCTGACATTCAAATGAGCTAACCTGATACTAGTAACCATCAAAAAATAAAATGAAAAACTAGATACAATTATAATAACAAAAAAAAGGAAAAAAAATCTGAAATCAGAAATTAAAGGTAAGATTTATCGCGAGTAGACTTAATTTTTTTAACAATATTATTGTGTTTGTAAAAAACATTACCATTTTCCGTAAACACATTCCTTTGATCGTACTTATTAATTAAATACTTTACTATTGCCGCACGTTCTCCAGTCAAGTCTTCACGGATTATAATTTTTGTACCCTTGAGCTTTGTTTTAAGTCTATAAATCTGATTACGCACCGTTCTCCGGGTGAACTTAACTATAATTGGTCTACTCCTAGAATCCCCGTCTCCTCCACGTCCAAGGCGATAACAACAATCAATATCCCCAACACCAACATCCACTTTAAGTTTTTCCTTACATATTTTAACAATCATCTCATCTAGAACTTCCTTGGACTTTTCAGGTACCCCATACATCCGAAGATTATTTCGGCGAGAATATTGTTCGTGTTCTTCGAGCGTAAATTTATTATCGGAAATTTGTTTTTCGAGATCCAGAACACGTGCCTCTAAGGAAACCACTTTTTGTCGTTCTTCCTCAAACTTGATTTGGAATATGTCGACGACCCGATCCTTTAATTTTTCAATAAAACTTTGAATAAAAGACTCACTTTCAAGCACTTTTTCAACAACCCTTGCTACAAGGGCGTCTTCATCAACAACTGCACGATTTCGGGTAGACATATTTTGCATGAAAGCGCTAATTGAACCACAAAAATTACGGACCGCCTTTACACACGTCTATCTTCTACGAGCGCACATCTGCGAAAGATGTCGAGCATTATTAGATTCTGGTTCGCAATCAAATTTTATAAGTAATCGGTTAGCACGTAAATTAAAATTGACTAAAACACAGATAAACATCGCAATAAAAGGAATAAACCAAAAGTCAAGTAATATCACTGAACAATGCAAAACAATAATAAGCTCTTGTAATAGTTCATTCAAAGCGGAAATTTCATGTTTAATAGTTCCACAAATATGCGACGCATTGCCAAACAAATTCTTTGGTCACTTCGAACCAGTTTCTGAAGAAGGTTGCAACATGGCATCCGAAACGTCAAACCTTTTATTAAAAGACGCACGGCAAAACCCGAAAGTTTCTAGTGTTAGTTCTAGTTTTAGTTCTAATTTTAGTTTAAATTCTTTGATGTTTTAAATATACCAGTACATTTACCTCTAGCTGATCCTACTTTTAATAGACCTGGCGATATAGATTTGTTGATTGGTGCAAATATTTTCTGGAAATCATTATGTGTTGGTCAAGTATCTCTGGGAAAAGGTCAACCCCTATTAAACAAAACCGTTTTTGGCTGGCTGGTGTCGGGAGAGGTAAATTCAGCTTCAGATTCACAAACAATTACAACAATTTTGGGAATTGGAAAATTTTGAAAATACACGAAAACTTACCAAAGAAGAACAATTTTGCGAACAGCACTACATTGACACTACGATTCGCAATAAAAATGGACGATTCGTCGTTAAAATTCCATTCAGGGATTCGTTAGACAAACTAGGTAATTCTTACAACATGGCATTAAATAGATTTACTAATTTAGAACGTAAATTAAATGGAGATACTTCTCTTAGAAAAGCATACGACCAATTCATGCTTGAGTACGAAAACTTAGGTCACATGATTAAGATAAACAAACCAGAAGAAGCAGATTATTCCTATTACATGCCACATCATTGCGTTCAAAAAGCAGACAGCTTAACTACTAAACATAGAGTGGTTTTCGATGCATCAGCTAGCACTTCAAGTGGTTATAGCATAAATGATCTTCAAATGATAGGTCCTGTGATTCAGGCAGATTTGTTTTCTATTTTCATTAGATTTCGCCAACATAAGATTGCAGTGACTGCTGACGTCTCAAAAATGTATAGGCAGACACTTATTGATCCCAGTCAAAGATCATTACAAAGAATTTTATGGCGAGATGGTGCAGATAAAGATGTTTCAGTTTACGAATTAAACACCGTTACATATGGAACAGCAGCAGCGTCTTACTTAGCTATTAGATCTTTATTACAAACGGCTTTTGAGAATGAAAACTTACAAGAGGCATCATTGAGAATTAAAAGAGACTTTTATGTCGATGATTGATAACATGTTTCGATTCTGTAGAAGAAGCCACAAAGATTTGCGAACAAATAACAAACATTTTAAGATCTTACGGTTTCGAATTGGCAAAATGGAATAGCAATATAACGAAAAGGGTTAGTGATATACATACCTTGGATTCCACGTCAAATATTATTTCTTTGGGAAACGATCAAGTTACGAAAACGCTTGGTCTGTTTTGGGCACATGAAAGGGATAATTTATCTTACAAAACAAAACTTAAGCACTATAAAGACGTAAATAAGAGAACGATATTATCTATCATTGGTCAAATATTCGATCCTCTTGGTCTACTTAGTCCTATTACAGTCAAAGCCAAAATACTGATGAATCACTTCCCATGGAAATTTATTCAGATTGGGTAGGATTTTGTGCCACATTAAAGGCTATTGAGAATATTGAAATTCCTAGATTTATATTAGGAGAATACAAACAAAAACTTCAAATTCATGGGTTTGCAGATGCTTCCGAGAAAGCATATGGTTGTTGCATTTATTTGAGGTCCGAAAATGGCGATTACGTAAACACTAGATTACTTTGTGCAAAATCAAAAGTTGCACCACTGAAAATAACCACTATTCCTAGATTGGAATTATGTGCATGTTTACATTTAGCGAAAATGTTAACCATTGTGAAGGGGTTACTGACTTTGGATTGACATAAAATTTATCTTTGGACAGATTCAAAAATCGTATTGGCGTGGTTGAATGCAAATGCAAGCACTCTAAAAACATTTGTAGTAAACAGAATAATTGAGATTCAAGCTGTTACAAATTTGGAACAATGGCATCATGTTAAATCTAAAGACAATCCAGCTGATTTATTGACGAGAGGATTAAATGGAAACGAACTAAAGGATTTAAAATTATGGTAGAATAGACCGCGTTGGTTAGAATTCGATAGACAAGCATGGCCATTGCAGACGAAAGATGACATTGACAATTTACCAGAATTAAAAGTTCAGTCTCATACCGTTCTTGTAGGCAATGTAGAAGAATTTTTAATATTTCAGAGATTTTCAAACTTACGAACATTACTCAGAGTAATTTCCTATGTGAAACGATTCATATATAATTGTCAAAAAAATGCAGATGATCGCATGAAAAATAATATTTCCATAGAAGAGTTTAATGCAACTATGAATATACTATTGAGAATAGCTCAACGAGAAATGTTTAGCGACGAGATCGAACAATTGCAAAAACGAGATGAAATCCATATCAAGAGCAATTTGTTGGGATTAAATCCATTCATTGATAATGAACAAATTTTAAGGGTTGGAGGTAGATTGCAGAAATCTGATTTCGCATATGAAAAGAAACATCCAGCACTTCTACACAGCAAACATGCATTCACAAAGTTGATCTTTCAAACTGAACACTTAAACTTGTGTCACGCTGAGGACCAGTTGTTACTAGCTAGCACCAGAAAAAAATATTGGAAAATTGGTGGACGCAATTTGGCAAAGCAAACAGTTAGAAAATGTATAACTTGTTTCAAAGCATCACCTTCCACATCTACGCCAATTATGGGGCAATTGCCTAAAAGGAGAATAACTACATCTTTTCCGTTTGAAATAGTGGGTATACAGCCTGATTCAGAGTAAGCGCCTTATTTTTTTTTTAGCCACACTATGGGTACTACTTTCAAAATATTTGGCAGTAATATGTTTTAGGACATTCTCTACACGATGGTGATCTGATATTTTCAATTGGACGAATTATTTCAAAATGGCGACTGTCAACTTTTTTTTTTTAATGGAATGCCAACATTTTTTTTTTTATTATTGAGATCCTAAAAACATTACATACGAATAGTATTTTGTTTTTCTTAAAAATTCATTTCTTTCCCCATCAAAAAGCAACCTAAGATTATACAGTGCTAGCGTAAAGTAACCCCCCCCCCTGTTTAACTTCTGAACAGATTGAGATATCAATATGAACAAAAAAACGTCAGTTTCTATATTTTATCAGCACAAATATTTTCTTATGGAAAATTTTGGTATCACTTTTAGTTTTTCCGGAAAATGGAACAGCTTTGTTTTTTTAAATGGAACACCCAGTATATTATGGTATCTTTCGAAAGAATAAAACAATACGAATTCAACGATACCTCACGATCAAATATCGGTTTATTAGTTTTTTACATAAAAATTACACAAAATGCGGAATTTCGCCGGAAAAACCAACGTATCTTCGTTGACTACCTGTCGAGATACAATGGGCCAGATAAATGGTGGACGGTCAGTTAAAGGTCGGTCTACGCTCGGATTAAGCAGGGTTAAAATCAGCAATTCTTTTAGAATGTTTTTATGAAACAATCAATACAAGAAAAGGATAAAAAGAAAGTTCTTTTTAAAACTTCTAAGAAAAAATTGTCATAACAACAATTTTAAAGTTTGTAGGTACTTTGAAATTTTGTATTTAAGGCAGCATGCAAATATTTTCCTTCATTTCTATCTTTGAATTCTACCCGACCAAGTATAACCAAAGAAAGGCGAGATCAAAATGGCTAGAAGGAGTTTAGAGCAAGCACAATATCGAAGCAATTTTAATATTCGCTCGGGCTGACAGAAATCTACATGAAACAGGGCGACAATTTAAGGAACGATTTCCTGAACATCCAATTAGTCGAAAATATTTAAGAGAGCTTGTGAATAAGTTTTTGGAAACTGGAAGCGTCGAAGACCGCAAAAGAACTGGTCGTCAGATATTAACAGAAGTATTTAATGTGCCCATGATGTCGTCTGCTGCTATCGCATCAACGTGTGATGTGTTAAATATTTCCGCGTCGTTGTTGGAAGACGTGGAAATACTTAAAGAAGAATAAACATCATCCATTTTAAATAAAAATGCTTCATGAATTAACAGAAGATGACCCTGATATAGAAGAACAGAATTTTGTGATCTAATGACAAATATGGTTGAACGAAATCGATTATACTTGAAACATATTTGTTTCAGTGATGAATGTACTTTCTTTTTGGGTGGAAAATTGCATCGGCGTGATGTTAATCCACATGAATATCGTGACGTTATCACTCAATTTCATTAGAAAGTAAATGTTTTTTTTTCAAGACTTTTGCAAATTGTACAACAGAATTCTGACGATTTTGAAATGGAACTAGTGTTTCATCAAGACGGACCACCTCCACATTATGCGCCAATGGTACGAAATTATCTTGATAAAAATTTTAATGGACAACAAGATCACCAGATCTGACACCTTTAGATTTCTTTTTATGGGGTTATTTAAAATCCAAGGTATATGAAATTCCGTTGGGTAGTATTGAGGATTTAAAACAAAAAATTATTGACGTCTGCCAAAATATTGATCACATGTTAAGCCGTGTGAGAGAGGAACACTACAAAGATGGTAAGAAGTTCAAGGTAATCATATCGAACAATTTACTTAATATTTGATTCTTAATAAATAAAAAATTCTTTTATTATTCAATAACAACACTAAGCTAATTTTTCAACTGTTACCTATACTAGCAAAATCTTTAATAAGAAAATTTCATTTCTTATATTGACTTTTTTTCTTTATAAATATTTTTTGATAAAATATGATTAATTCATAAATTTAATATACTTCCAAACAACTTTTATTTCATTTCTAAAAAAAATATGTAATTGAACTTGCAATTTTAAATCCGTCTTAGCTCGAGCGTATACCGACCGTCCACCATTTACCTGGCCGATTGCATTTCGACAGGTAGTCGACGAAGATACGTTGGTTTTTCCGGCAAAATTCCGCATTTTGTTTAATTTTTATGCGAAAAACTAATAAACCGATATTTGATTGTGAGGTACCGTTGGATTCGTATTGTTTTCATCTTTCGGAAGATACCATAATATACTGGGTGTTCCATTTAAAAAAACAAAGTTGATCTATTTTCCGGAAAAACTAAAAGTGATGGCAAAATTTTCCATAAGAAAATATTTGTGCTGATAAAATATAGAAACTGACGTTTTTTTATTCATAGTGATATCTCAATTTGTTCGGAAGTTAAACAGGGGGGGGGGGGTTACTTTACGCTAGCACTGTATACTCTGATAATGGTACTAATTTTCGTGGCGCTTATAATGAGCTGAAGGGTTTGAGGGATTTTCTTAAATTGAGTTCAGATGAATTGTCAAAAGAGATGATAAATCAATTTATAAGTTAGCAATTCATACCTCCTCATTCACCGCATTTTGGTGGTATTTGGGAGGCGGGAATTAAATCGGTGAAGGGTCACTTGAAGAGAATTATGGGTAATACAATTTTAACATTTGAACATATGTACACGATACTTACGCAAGTAGAATCCATCCTTAACTCTAGACTCCTTTCTCCTCTTTCCGAAGATCCATCTGATGATAATCTGTTAACGCCGGCTCAGTTTTTGATTGGAAGAAATTTTACATCTATTCCTGAAACGGACATTACAAATATTAATACTTCAAGACTTACCATTCATAAACGTATTGAGCAGATCCGACAGCACTTTTGGCAACGTTGGTCAAAGGAATATATTGGAGAGCTACAGCAACGCTTGAAATGGAAGAAAATTGGTTCAAGATTAATCAATATTGGAACAATGGTACTACTGAAAGAGGACAACCTACCACCCCTTCAGTGGAAACTTGGAAGAATAGTGACAACGCATCCTGGAGCAGATGAAGTGGTGAGAGTGGTATCGGTGAGATTGTCTAGTGGTTCAGTTGTAAAGCGTTGTGTTTCGAAGATTTGTGTTTTACCTGTGGACTAAAAAGGAACAATTTGATTAATTTAGTAGAATATAGAGTTTGTACTTACCTTATATCAATCGTTTGGTTTTGTATATTTGAAAGTCTTAACCCTTTCAAAGGGGGGACGTTTATGTTAAGATTGCACATTTTATTTTATTTTTATTACGTTGGCTGCTCTTAGAAGAGTAGTAGTGGGGAGACGCCATCGCGCGGCGAGAAGCAGTCAGAACGAACCGTGTTCGCATGTTGTGACAAGCATTTTGTAGTAGCAACCTTGCTACTTAAATAAAGTTAATTATTTTACGAATAACAAAAGCATTATTAAAAACACGGTTCTTCTGTAAAAATGAATCTCGATCTCGGAATTTTAGGAACCGCCGATCTTCTTGTTGACACAGGCGCAGATATCACGTTGTTAAAAATAAAATATGCTAAAGATGACGCAATTGTCGACACAACAAAACAGCTGAAATTAAAGATAATCACCTCTGAAATAGTATCTTCTCTAGGCGTTTGTGAAACTCAGTTTATCTTAAATAATGAAACCAGACTCAATCATAACGTTCACTTAGTCTCCGATAATTTTCCCATATCTTACGATGGAATTCTAGGAAAGGATTTCCTTATGAAACACAACGCAGTCATCGACTACAATATCCCATTATTAATAATTACGTTAAATAATCAAGTTTTCAAGTACAAAATAAGCATCAAGATCAATAACACTACCCGCAAGAACAGAAATTCTAACTTCAATTCCTATCGATTCCATTGAACCACAACTTTGTTTAAAAACTGAAATAATTCCAGGTCTCATAGTGGGAAATTCTATTACCTGTCCCAAAAATGGCTCATGTAAAATCACTGTCTTAAATACTACTGAAACTTCTGCCTCTTTCAAAATCGATCAATTAAAATTCGATAACCTGCGAAATTACGAAATTCTAACTTTTCAAAATCAACATCTAGGATCTCGATTAGAGTCGATCAAGTCGGAAATTAATCTAAATCATTTACCCAAGGAGGAACACCAATCTATTCTAAACATCTGTCATAATTATCACGATTTGTACTATTTAAAAGGAGATAAGTTAACGTGCACTGATGCCGTTCAGCATTCGATACCGTTAACTATAAATAAGCCCGTTTTCGTCAAACCGTATCGACTTCCGGAATCTCAGAAACCGGAAGTCCAAAGACAAATAGATAAAATGTTGCGTGAAAACATCATTGAGCCAAGTAATTCGCCTTATAATTCTCCCTTTTTAGTTGTCCGCAAAAAACCTGATGAACACGGAAACAAGAACTGGAGACTTGTCGTAGACTTTAGACGACTCAACGACGTCACGGAAGCTGCTGCCTATCCTCTTCCAAATATAACCGAAATTTTGGACCAACTCGGACGATCGAAATATTTTTCTGTTTTAGACTTAGCGTCAGGTTTCCATCAAATTCCACTAAGTAACGAAAGTAAGCCACTTAAGCGGCCCATACACGACGACTCTTACGGCGGTGCCACAAGATTAGCTGTGACACTCCAATATCTGGCTACAGGAAAGAGTTTAGAAGATTTGAAATTTTCAACGATAATTTCGCCCCAGCTGCTAGGCAAGATTATTCCAGAAACGTGCGATGCCATTTACAAAGTACTTCAGAAAACATATATGAAGGTAAATATAATAAAATTGAGTGTCATTGAAAACTTGATTTATGAAATAGATTGTAATTTTTTGAATACCTGATATGTATTAATTAATGCCATTTAGGTTTTTTTAGTTTATTTATTTTTAACATAACCTAACTAATCTAGTTCAAAAAAAAATACACACATTAGTTTACATGTTTATTGTAATTAAATGTTAATAGTTCCTGACTTGTATTTGAGGTAGCCCTGTCTAAATCAGTAAATTGTGTATGTGGTGACATTGTATGATGTGGTGGCATTGCATGCATATTGAATCGCCATTCTGTGTTGTATTGTCCTGAATTAGATGGTCCTGTTGTAACTGACGCAGTTTCTGTTAACTTTCCTAGTTTTGCATAATACATAGCATCACTTACTAGTTTTTCAAGGATTACTCGTTGATTAGTTTCTAAAGTTTTAAGGTCAGCAGCGTATTTTTTTCCAGCTATATCGAAATCGTTTTCAATAATTTCATTGGAAGAACAAAATTTTTTTAATGCTTCATTGGCTAAGCCAATCAATTCGTTCTCAGATTTTTTTTTTATTTTGCTCTTTTTGATGCGTTCTACTTCAAGGGAACTCGTAGACAAAGGTGTCTGCGGACTTCTAATATTTAATATAGGACTACTTCTTGCAGAGCGTATTGTCTCATCGTCGTCAGGTAGTGTCTAAAATAATTAGAGGCTTATTAATTACTTTACTCGTAATGTGCTTGAAATTAACAAAATTGTAATTAAATAATTTTTTCGTTAGTCGCTTGTTAGTACAAGTACCATTATACTACTGTAGGTGCTAGAATGCCTTTTAAACATTTTCATTAAAATAAAGAGATCTTTGTTGAATAATAATTACTTGTTGTAGTTTCCAAAGTGCGAAGAAGAATGGAAGCAAATCGCTCTAGAATTCAAACAAAGATGGAACTTTGATACATGTGTGGGAGCCATTGATGGAAAACATATAAACATTGTGAAGCCTCCTAACAGCGAATCCTTCTACTATAATTACAAAGGAAAATTTAGTATTGTTTTAATGGCTGTAGTGGATGCACAATATAAATTTATTATGGTGCAGACAGGTACGAATGGAAGGGTATCTGATGGTGGTGTTCTTTACCATACAATGTTCTATGACAAGTTAGTAAATGGCACGCTTAATTTGCCAAAACCAGAGAACGTGGAAGGAACGCAGTTTACGCTTCCTTACGTGTTTGTGGGAGATGAAGTTTTCCCACTCCTTCCCAATCTTATGAAACCATATCCCCGAAAAAAACTTAATCCCGATGAACGCATTTTTAACTACAGACTATTTCGTGTAAGCCGTATTGTGGAAAATTCGTTTGGGATAATGTCGTCCCGTTTTGGTGTTTTTAAAACAGATATATGTCTTTCTGTTGATAAAATGGATTGTATAGTTTTCGCTTGTTGTGCTTTGCACAATTTTCTTCATGATGAAAGCAAACACTACATACCACCCAGGTACGCCGATGAAGAAGATGTTGAGGTAGGTGAACTTAGGCTCGGCCAATGGCGGGAAGAACGACAATTAACACCTTTACAAAGAATGACAAGACCTACAACACTCGCAACCACGGAGGCAAGGACGCAAACAAACAATATTTTAATAGCGTGGGAAGTGTTCCTTTTCAAGAAAAAATGGCGTTATCGAATTGCTGAATAGTTGGTTAATTATAGAAGTATTGCGTGGTGAAAATATAATAATAGAACTTATGATTACCTTACTTTGCGTTTCATTTTCCTTTTCTTTTTCTTCTTCTTCAGTGTCTATATTTGAACGTCCTGGCCTCGGCGTTTCAGTATTAGATATGAAAGATAGATGGTCATAATACCATAATTTCGGTATATATGCATCATCCTGCCCTCGTCCAGTTGCCGTTAACGATTTCCGTACTTTTCCCAACTCGCGGCGGAAGTTTCCACGTAAAGTGTGAATTTTTTTTTGTACGAAATCTGCATTTGCCTGCGGAAATCGTTCTTTTGTAAATTTTACAAGTTCATTTATGGCGGTAGTTTTTAAGTTTTTGTTTATATAATTTTTTGATTTTGTGTCCCATAAACAAGGGTACATTCTATAAAGGTTTATGAATTTTTCCCAAAAATCTCTTTCGGCGAACGATGCCATTTCGGTGCACGTTGGAAACAAACTAAAGCGATACTTTCGGTGTCGTATGCACGTCGCAAGCCCATACACGTTGACTCTTGCAAGGCGCCAGAGCCTGGCACGGTCTTGAACCCGTCGCCGTCGCCGCTGCTGATGCCGGCGCATGAGTCCTGGCGCTTCCCTACACACGATGCTTCATGCGGTTCGACTCTTGGCGTCGCCGCATGCGACGTTGCAAGAGTCGTCGTGTATGGGCCGCTTTACAGCTTTTTCATTTCAAGGTCACTTCCAGTATAAACGATTACCGATGGGATTAAAGGGTTCCCCAGCCACATTTCAACGTCTCATGAATAGTGTCTTAGCCGGTATACAAGGTACCAAATGCTTTGTGTATCGATGATATTGTAATATATGGTAATTGCCTACAAGCTCATAACTTACCACTTATTGAAGTTTTCCAACAACTACGCGAACACAATTTAAAGTTACAGCCAAATAAATGTCATTTTCTTCAAAAAGAAGTTACGTACTTAGGTTATGTTATTTCCGGAGAAGGCATTAAACCCGATGGTAGAAAAATTGACGCAGTATCTACCTTTCCTGTTCCAAAAAATCAGAAACAACTACAGAGTTTTCTCGGTCTCGCATCTTGTTACCGACGTTTCATTCAAAATTTCGCTCAAATTACTCAACCTCTCTATCATCTTCTCAAAAAAGAAACTACTTTTGATTTTAACGTACCTTACCAAGAATCATTCAATTTGCTTACGGAGAAATTGACCACTGCTCCATTATTACAATATCAGGATTTTAGAAAAACATTCATTCTCACAACGGATGCCAGTCAATTTGCTATTGGATCGATTCTCTCGCAATTAGTAACAGACAAAAAACAAGATCTTCCATTGGCTTATGCCAGTAGAACCTTGAACAAAGCCGAGCAAAACTACTCAACAATTGAGTGGGAACTACTTGCGAACGTTTGGTCAGTACAGCATTTCAGACCGTATCTGTACAGCCGTAAATTTAAAATAGTAACAGATCATCGTCCACTTATTTACTTATATTCAGTCTCAAACCCTTCTTCTAGACTCACTAGATTCAGATTAAAACTCGAAGAATATGAATATGAAATCGAATACAAACCAGGAAAGCATAATACCAATGCTGATGCATTCTCTCGAATCTATCACACCTATGTCGTTAACAACTCCGATTCAACAACTCTAAATTATGATTATTATCTGTCCCAAATTGCAAAATCTGTGATTCTTAATAATAACATTATCGATTACCAAACTCAAAATCCAACGCAAATTTCAACAAACGTTATCAATTTCACAAATTCATTAGATACAAATATTCCTCTTTATGCCTGTTCACGAATCCAAAAGGACAACAAATGTTATTTCGATTGTGTCATCAAACAACACCACCATGATTCACCTGAATATGCCGATTTAAAACTCTTCTAAACCTTAAACAGTGTTGCACAGACAATTCAATATCTGACTTATTAATTCATACTCAATCCATTATCAAGCAACATTTAAAGATAGACAACATCAGAACTATATTAGGATATATTTTCAAAAATACCGATGTAAAAATTTCTCTCATTTCTCCAGATCAAAGCGAACTTACACATGAACAAATCAAGGAAATACTCAATGAGTATCATTACACCCCATTAGGAGGTCACCAAGGGGTGAATAGGACGTTCAAACGTATAAAACAAGTTTACAATTGGCCAAAAATGTATAAGGACATAAAAAACTTCATTCGAGCATGCGAAACATGTCAAAAAAATAAAACATACAAGAAGACAAAAGTTCCGATGGTACTAACAACTTCCAGATATCCATTTGAAAAATTATTTCTCGATGTTGTAGGTCCCTTGAATCAAACTGAACAGTTCAACAAATATCTGCTCACTTGTCAAGACGATCTCAGCAAATTTTCTATAGCGATTCCAATTCAAAACCAAGAAGCCAATACTTTTGCCTGTAACATAATTTGCAAATTCGGTACACCCAAAATGGTACTAACTGACCAAGGTACCAATTTCCTTAGTCAAATTTTCAAAGAAACCTGTAAAATATTAAAAATGAAAAGTATCCAAACGACTAGTTACCATCCGCAAAGTAACGGAAGTCTGGAAAGAAGTCATAGAACTCTAACCGAATATCTTAGAAATTTCATCAACAAAGACATGAATAACTGGGATGAATTCATGCCGTTTGCCACATTCACATATAACACTACTCCGCATACATCTACCGGTTTTCCTCCGTTTGAATTGTTATTCGGACATAAGGCGATCTTACCGTCTACAGTGATAAAAAACCCTGAAATACTTTACAATTACGACGACTACTATAACGAACTCAAATCTCGGTTGCAACATACACATGCAATGCCCGTGAAACATTGCTAAGAGCTAAAGAAACCGCTAAAGAACAATATGACAAAAACGCCAAAGATATCCATTTCAATGTAGGTAACAAGGTACTACTATCAAACGAGACAAAACCAATAGGAAAATCTAAAAAATTACTTCCATTATACACTGGTCCCTATGAAATAACAAAAAGAAATTCAAATGTAAATTACACTATAAAGGTCAAAAATAAAAACACAAAAGTTCATGTTAACCGATTAAAGAAATTTATTGAGGCTACTCAATAAAAACTCAATTATGTTGTTCCAGGTTTCCATCCAATATGTCACTTCTAACTTGGTTTCCATTTTGGATTTTCATTATTTACCATGGCGAGGTAAATGGTAATACTCATTACTATAACAACACTCTTCTTGAAACTACTTCTGGATTACACTACGAAAAGTTAAACAAATTAAAATTATCAAACGCTGAATGGAAATTAGTTACTCACTTAGACTTAGAAGAATATCATGATGAATTCAATTCTATCCAATTTTATAATCAACAATTATTGTCAATTTGCAAAACCGTAACCCAATATCCTCTCCAATGTGGAACTTCCCTAAAAAACTTATTATCATATGTCATGGAACAATTAACTAACAAACATAAGGTTATATTAAACATGTTGGGAGAAGAACTCTCTACGCGAACAAAACGCGGATTAATCAATGCGATCGGAACAGTTTCGAAAACTCTTTTCGGAACTTTAGATCAAAACGATGCCGAATATTAATATTCTCAAATAATTAAGCTTCAAAACGATCAACAACATTTACACAATCTCCTTAAACAACAAATAAGTATAGTTCAGAATACCATTCATATTCTTCGGTCATCTTCAAATTTCGCGAACGTCAAAAACAGTTTAGACAACATAACACAACACGTAAACGATTTTAGTAAAAATTTAACAGCTATTAACGCGAAAACGATCGTACTCGAACAAATTGAATCTTCATATGAAATACTGTTAACATCTATGATATCAAATCAGGGTAATTTGCTGAACATTACTTACTTTACTAGCGCACCCATTGCTTTAAACGACTCAAATTACATCTTCATAGCACCAAAAGAACCTTACCTGATCATTGACGCCTTTAAACAATATTATTTCCAAATGAATTTGCAAGAGTTGCAAGCGTGCACAAAAGGTTCAGCTACCTACGTCTGTAAGCAAACAAAACCAATTTATTTAGTCCACATGTACGGAGGCTGCGAAGCGAGTCTATTCGTGCCTAGGTCGCACATTCCCGATAATTGTGATAAACGATTCATGGCTTTACGCAGTACCTAAAACAGAACACATAGATAGATCGTGTACACCAGGTACTGAGCGAATATCAGTTACCTTAAATAAAACCGGAATTTTAACATTACACCCAAATTGTGCGGCGTATACAAATTCTTTAATTTTAAAAACACAAAAGAAATTTTGTTCAAAAAGATCACTTCGTACTTATCACCTTTGAATTTGTTACATTCTTTTGATAGTATTTCAAATTTAGAAACCTATGTAAAAAGTTCATACTTACCGGTATTAACCAATCCACTCGTAATACCAAACACAGATGTTACCGAACTACAAAAAATTAGTAATAAAATAAATTCACTAACAATAGAAGCAAATTATCCTCTTTCATCGCCGTCATATTTTCATCATGTTAATTTTGGTATAGGAATTTTCTTTGTTTTTATCGTTATTATTTTTATTGTTTACCTTATATATGTTAAATATAAGCTGTATCGTCGAAATAGAATTAAGGAAAACATTCAAAATAAAGATATAGAATTATCAGCCGCAACCGAAGAAGTCGAAATTGAAAATTGTACCACTAACCCGCGGTACAATTTTCAAAAATAAGGGGGGAGGGATGTTGTAATCCACCCTTCGTTTTTAAATTGTATTTGTTAAAATGAATTATTACTTTGTCGTTAATTCTTGTTAATCTAACTTCGTAATTTTTGCAACAAATAGGTTACACTTTTTCTTTGTTTCAAATTTTGCTTACGTTTACGCATACGGACTTGAAATGCATTTCTCAGAATTTCATTATAAAAGCTTTTTCATTGGTCAAATTGTCAGACCACCAAGTTGCAAAAGTTAAAGAAGGGATTTAGTTATAAGTAGGGGAAGAACAAAGAATCATTATTAGAGTGATCATTATTAGCATTAGAGTTAAAATTATTGTAAAAACTGTATTGATATCGTCGAATGGTCAAGCCACCGTATTGTGCCAAATTTCGTTAAAAATAAATTAAATCAGTTAAGGAAAAAGTTGTTTAATTGCCAACGAAAATTGGTAAGCTAATGATTCGCTGATTCCATAAAAGTCAGCTACATCCAATAAAATGTTGCCTGTAGCAAAAAAATCTTAAAGTAAGCAACAATCTATTTGAAACAGGGATTGCAGAATTTCTAAAAAAAATTAATTATTAATTCTTCTAGTGATAAAAATTAGGTACTATACATATATAATACCTCCTCGTTCGTGGTTTGATGTCATTATCAATTTGTGCTAAGATGTGGTGAAAACACACATTCCTTTGATAATCGAAATCTTTTAATAAATTCATCAGTTTGATGGCAGACGTAGTCTATTCTGTTAAAATTAATTTTCTCCAAGATTTCTTGCTCATCAATTTCAAACCTTTCGAAATCCATGATTTTTTATTCTATCTCTGTGTAACACTGTTATAACACGACAATAACACCGTTTTAATCACTATTATGGAGTTTTGAGCGAACGTAAGCATTTATTATGATTTTAGGTTAGATTTATGTTACGCCATCTGGTTAAAAATACCTTGAACCAAGTTTATCAATGAGGTAAATATTTAACCCGACCCCCAAACCGATAGTTAAGGATAGACCGAAAATAACTATTAGTTAGCGCTATCAACAAGGTAAATATGGTGGTAAAAGCCGATTTTTGTGCTAACCATTAGTTAAAGTTAACAACCACTTTAACTAGAGGTGGTAAAAGTGTGCCTTAGTAGTAAAAATTTAAAAGTAAAACTATTATATAATTTATTCGTTAAAATTTATGAATTTCATCAAAAATCTTTCATAAAATCCGTGATTTCATTTAGAATCAAATCACCCCTAAAAATGGCATTAATGGCATTAAAATAAAGGCATTAGACCCATTATTGGTAATAATAACACCGTAACTTGTCGAGTCGCTACAATCATTCAAAAATTCCTTTTTGCAACTTTTAAGGATAGTTTTCATTATAATGTTTTAAATTCACAGGATCTCATAAAAAAGACCACAAATTTAATTATTTCTAGGAAAACTAGACTTATATCTTTTGATATTACAAATCTTTATGCCAATCTCCCCATAAAAGAGACAATTACAATCATTAAGATCAGTTAAGGCTGTATTCTCAGGGCCGAAAATTTAATTCCAATAAAACGCAGTTACCGTTTGATATAGACAAAAAACTTTCAAATAAAAAATATATAGAAAGACTAACTCTAGGGCCTCACGGTGAGATATTTAGATAATTGTTGATAATAACGGAGATTAGGAAGAGATTTAAGAAAAGTTTCGAAACCGAGTCCTTGGTGCAGTAGATAATAATTTTCCGGTTACTTTTTATATATACATTTTTTTGAAATTTTTTGGTATAAATGAGCTAGATTGGAATTTCCCACGGTAAGAATATTCTAATTTCTTTGCTAATTTCAATTTAGCTGCGCCCTCAAAGGGTGCATGGTGTGGCCAAACAGATTGTGCGAGCGGTCTGTTTATTTACATTGCATCGTTTACGATCTTATCGTATATTTCGACCATTTCGTATGAATAGCATTGTTTCAATTGCTTTGAAATAAAACTATATAAGTAGGTGAAGCTGAATACTATATAAATGTATAGTTTAAGGTAACCGAATTAAATTCTGATTATTTATTTTTTATTATAATTAGGTCCGCCATTGAACTAGGTAACTTCAATTATTAATTTCCTAAACATTACTATTATTAATTTTTTTTAGTAGTAATAAATATTTTGGTTTAGTATTAAAAATGGTTTTAAATAAAAATACAAAAAATACGAATTTTATTTTAAATTACGACTGATTTCCTGTTTTGAACGGTTTATGTATATAGGATAATTATGGTTTTGGTATTTCGGTCCTTTGGTTGAATAGTTTAGTTTAGTGTATAGATTTAGTGTTTAATTAGTGATTAGTGATTTAAGTTTGAGACAGTGACTTTATAAATATTGTATGTAAAATATGGGTAAAACTAAAACGTCGTTTTGTAAATTGAAATCAAAAAAGAAGAGAGCGATTCAAGCCAGTAGAGCCTCGCGAAGGCAAATCTTTATCATACTCTTGATTTATTATAATTTCCCCGAAGCCGATAGTACATGTTGACATTTTTCTTCGCACATTTGTAGAATTATTCAATCACATAGTGAGTGAATAGAAATCCCTGTAGCTGAGAATGTTGCTATTTATTTTGGGTATGTGAATATTATAAGATATAAATAATTATGAGAATTAACTACATATAACATTTTTTACAGAATAGATCAGATTATTCCAAATCAACCCTCCCCTCAATTACCAATAAACACTTCTCCCATTTTAGAATTATTACATGATAATGTACAGGTAATCATATATAAGTAATCAATAAAATGAGGGTAATAAAAACATAGTGATCGCATATTTTAATAGAAGAATTATTTTTATAGTGCAATGTCGACTGGTCGCCGTATTGTGGATGTGGGTTACATAGTAAAGCAACTAATTGAACATAAACACGTTGCGTTATATAACTGTACTGTAGCAAATTTACAGTTTGTTAAAGAAAATAGAGACGGCTTTGCAAGCTAAATCACAACTAGAAATGTACTCTGAAAATCCTTTTAGTCAACCTAATGTTAATATGGCGGCTGTTTCTGGTACTATTATGTCTGGAAATGGTTTCCAACAACTGAGTGAAATAACAGCTTCACTCAACATACCACCTATATCTAAGCGTCTATATTATAAACATCAAGAAGATTTACACACAGTTGTTGGAGAATGTACTTGGAGTGAAATAGAAAAAGCAGGTAACGAAGAAGTACAATTAGCAAAGGAAAATGGCGACATAGATAAATTTGGTGTTCCATTATTAACGGTTATTGTTGATGGTGTTTGGTCCAAACGCTTGTAACGTGTATCATTATAAAATGATTGAGTAAATCCTGTTCATTCTTAGGCCTGCATAATAGGGATGCGAACAAAAAAAATAATCTTTTAGGGAATAAGAAATAAATTTTGTATTATATGTGAAAGAGCAACCGCTCTAAATATTGAAGCTAAACCCCACGCATGTACCAAAAATTTTAATCGGCCTTCTACAGGGATGGAAGCATCTATAATTGCAGAGGGCTTCAAAAAGAGCAATTGGTAGGAGATGGGGACAGCAGTGTGTACCGAAAATTTCTAAATGTAAGACCCTACGGGAAGCAATTGGTACAAAGGATTAAATGCTCTAATCATCTTTTGCGGAATTATTGCGTAAGATTAAAAGAAATAAGTGGACGAAAATTCAGTTACGTTCGTTCCTGTTCAACGTTCCTGTTAAGGAAGTTAGTAGAAAACAATATCCGTAGGCTTCGAACGGCTGCTCTATCTGCTGCTAAATATAGGGCACTCCATAAAAATGTAAGGCTCTTATCGCAAGACCTTGCAAATAGTGTACATCATGTATTTGGTGATCATTCCAATTGCAAAACATACTTTTGTAAACGCCAACAATTAGGCGAATGTAATTGGATAGAAGAATTAAAAAATTGTGGGTTAGATGATGAAATCAATTCATTCGTGAACCGTCTAATTTTCAATGCACACAGTTTATTAACAAATATGTCGAGAAATGTGGCGGAATGTTACAATTTCGTTATCGCAAAGTATGTGGCAGGTAAACGAATTAATTATTGTAGAAGATTTGGTTACAATTTGAGGTGTAATGTAACAACTATCTCATACAACACCAAAGGAGAAGCAATTAAAAGTATTCATAAAAAATTATCTGGAAATAATTTAGGAGTATACACTCAAAGGTATTCCGAATTAAATTCAGGGCGTGTTCTAAACGTAAAATTTTCCAACAGAGACGTAAAGTAGCAGTGCAACCAGTTAATGAAAATTACGGTTTAGATGAATTGATACCAGATATGTCGCCCGCTAAATACACCGCTAAAAAAGAAGCGTTTTTATGAAATATTTACAAACCGGAAGACGAGTTAGCGGAAATAGAAATTAGGACAGCGGGACATTCCAATAGTCAGCTTTGGTACGAGGAAAGAAGTAAGCGGCTCACAGCTTCCAACTTCGGAAGAATTTGTAAGAAGAGGGAGAGCACTAATCCATCAAATATTGTCAAATATTTAATTTACCAATCCTTTCATCCGACAATAGCAATGCAATATGGCATTGAAAAAGAACCTATCGCTAGGCAACAACTTGAAAACGAACGACAAGTAAATGTTTTGCCGTGTGGTTTGTTTATTGATAAGACGGACTGTTATTTAGCTGCATAACCAGATGGGCTAATAGGGGAGGATTTCTTGTGTGAAATCAAATGTCCCTTTTCAGCAAAGAAATTAACGCCAAGAGCGGCAACAGAAGAAGGGATAATTAAATTTTGTAAACTTATAAATAATAAAATGGTTTTAAATAGAGGTCACGATTACTACTTCCAAATTCAAGGACTATTACATATAACACGTTGCAATTCGTGTTATTTTGTTGTATGGACACCACATGGTATCGAGATAGAAATGGTATAAAGATACAATAACAAATGTTTAATATTATCATTGTTTATATTACTATTTTTTTTAGATTTCTAAAGATCCTAATTTTTGGAACGACAAAATGAAAGAAAAGTTGAAAAAATTTTATTTTGACAACATGTTGCCTGAATTGGTGGATCCACGGCACACTAGTAGTTTAACCATTAGAAATAAAACACCCTAGATATAACAATAAAAGTAAAGATTCAACCGTTTCTTGATCTTGCTCTATTAAAATTTTTGTTCCTATAACCTCGCATTGAAAGAGTAAGGACCTTTTTGGTATTTCTTACTCCCAATTATCTATTAGTAAATTAATTTTGTCTATTATTTTCTACAATTGTGTACATTTCTCAACTGTGTACAATTTATCGGTAAATTTCTTGACAATATTTGTTACAAACCACTATTTGTCTTTACAGTACCGCGTTTTACATAAAATTTTTGATTTGTGTTCATCTGCATAATCCACAAAATCCTTGTTCTATTAGATATTTACTGATGAAAACGCTACTTACTATTCCCGTATTTCCGTCTTTTTCTATATTCTCCATAAAAAACGAGTAATATAAACACATTCAATTGAAACGGATTGCTTGGGCAAAAGATAAATAGATTGAGAACAGCAAAAAATCGATATCTGTAAGGGGCGGGGCATATGGAGAAATAAGTCCCGTCTTCTTGCTTCCGAACGTCCGTCTCCTGGGCCCCTCAAAAACTCTGTGACCGTGAGACTACAGTCTTAATTGAAAGGCGTACTGAATTGCAACTTAAATTTGTAAACATTTTAGCCCTATCCAACCTACTTGAATTAGTATGTAGTCAGAATTTCTTCATGTTTAATAACCAATATTTTCAAATGACAGACGATATTTACTTTAATTATTATGAAGCCAACGTTTATTAATACAAATTATTTAACACTCCAGTAGTCGCGCCTCCTGTTGCTACAAGAGTGGTCGCATGTCATCTCTTAGATGACTTTTCAATGCATGCAAAAGTATTAAATGTGTTGTAAAGCACCCTTTACACCCATCAATTTAATAGAATTGTTTATAATATTTTCTAGTTCATAGATGTTTGTTTATACAATTAATTGTTTACTAAATTGTGTAAAATAGCAACGTCATCAGAATTGGTTACTATAATTGTTTTCATTGCTAAATTGCTGATTCTGATATCGATGGTCTTGAACTCATTATTTTATATGTCATTCTGGGATTGGTCGATTGTATCGTCACAATCACGTGCCCGGAACTATTATAAAACATTGAATGCAAAATCATCTATCATCACTAACTGCAATCTATTGTAATTACTGATCGAACGGGTACGTTACACGAAGAGTGCTGGAAATAAAGTTAAAGTTAATATAATTAGAAGAAAACTGTCTTTTATTTGGTTTGACCAACACCCACATAACAAAAGTGGTATCAGGTGTGGGGTTGACAAAACGAAAAGTGCTACAGTTACCCAAAAACCGGAGCGAAAACGTCTGATTGTCGGCTACGAAGAGGAAATCTGGAGGAATCACATCAATCAATTTTGGTTATCGGTGAAACTGGTCATTCCTGGAAGACAGCGCACCATCTACTCTTCACGACTTCAGCTGCCGACCACCATCTGGTTGTGGATACAAGATTCATCATTACCAGAGTTGTGCAGTGTAGTGCCGCGACCGATCCCCCAAACAATCCGGACTCGACGCCACCATTATGTCATTTGCTATTGATGTTTGTCTTAAAATGATCCCCGAATTCAGTGGCGATCGGGAAAATTTGCATAAGTTTGTTGCCTGTTGCGACATTGTTTCAAGCACCGCCATGGCTCGCGTCGATAAAGACATGTTTTTAAATGTTATAATTTCAAAATTGTGTGGTTCCGCTTCTAATTTAATTAAATACAAAACGTACGCAACCTGGGATGATTTAAAAAAGATTCTACAAGAACAGTATTTAGAGAAAAGAACAATCGCGCAAATGCAGACCCAACTGCTCACTTCGAGAAAATATCCGAACGAAGATATTAGAACTTTTGCTAACCGTATAGAACGTTTAACATTAGATCTCACTGATGCCTGCATTGCAAGTAAAGGTCAAGAATCCGCGGATATTGTTAGAAATTTAAATGCAAAATCTGCCTTAAAAGCATTTGTAGAAGGTTTAAAAGATCCAATTTAGTTAGTTATTGAAACCAGCCGATTTAATAAGTTCGAAGACGCTGTCGAAGCAGCTTGCGAAGAAGAGAGCGTTTTAAATACAAACAGATCAAGTTTCGCGAGTAAAGTTAAATGTTTTCGTTGTGGAAAATTGAATCATAGAGCGAATCAATGCAAAACAAATTTAGGTTCCAGTCCAAGTCCATTATCATTTCCAAATCGCAACCCAAATGTGAAAATCTAAGCAAATGTTCACCAAATTAGTTGTAATTATTGTAAACACTTAGGTCATACCATAAACCAGTGTAGGAAACGTCAATATAATAACTCTCTTCGAAACAATCCACAGAATCCGTAAAAACAAACAAATTCTAATCCCAACTTCAGATCGAATTTTAATCGTAGTCAAAATTTTCAGAACAGTTATACCGACAATAAAAACGAACTTCCAAGAAATTTTCAGTCGGGAAACGACCAAGAGCCGAGTACGTCGGGCACAGTAACTCGAGCTCGCGATATGAAATAAAACACTTGTCTTCTACAATTTCATGCCCAACTATTAATTCTGCAAATTCCGCCAATGACTCACCGTTAATGAGCTCTGCTTCTAATTCTACTATCTCTGATTCTACTATTTTTAAAACTTCAATTTCTAATCAAAATCATGTTTTTAATATACAATGCACTGAGGGAAACACGACTTGTGTTGATTTACCACTTCAATTAGCGGCGAATAAGATTGCTAAAATGTATCTCGATAACGGTTCTGATAAAACAGTAATGTTACGTGGTATAACGAAAGATGCTGTATCCTCCTTGGGTTTAGCAATGGGCGTATTTAACATTTCTGAAACTCATAAAATTATGAATCCGATACACATTGTTCCAAAGGATTTTCCCATATCTGTTGACGGTATAATCGGTCGCAATTTCTTTGTCAAACACAAAGCAAATATCTGATACGAAAATTTAACACTTTCCTTAAAATTGAATGACATTAATTTTCAATTTCCGATATCGTGTCCATTACAAGTCACTGTATCAGCCCGATTTGAATATATCGCTAAAATTCCCGCACGAAATGATCAGCTAAGTATCTGCTTACAAAAGGAAATGCTTCCCGGAGTTTATATTGCTAATTCTATTGCTCAACCTGTTAATGGTTTATATAAAATAAGTATTTTAAATTCAACTCAAGAAGATAAAGTGATCGATTGTCGAAATTTAGAGTTTGATAAACCTGATAATTATCACATCTTAACATTTTCGTCTACTCCTTTTAATAATCGCATTGAAGAATTAACAAACCAGATTCCTACCACACATTTAAATGACGAAGAACGAAAGTCAATTCTAGATATTTGTCACCAATTTTGTGATATTTTTCACTTAAAGAATGATGTTTTACACATACCGATTCAAACTCTCATAACCAGAGCCGCGACGTTGTCGGGCAACTCATTGGCGGCTCGTCGCCTTAAAGGGCCCATACATCTGCGAACAAATTGCACAACAGAGGCTGTTGTGCAAAAATTGTATGGTGTATGGTGTTGTTCAACGTGATGCGCAACAAGTTGTAGAAATTCAAAATTGTTTGAAATTAATTGCGCAACGGATGACGTTGTGCAACTATTGCATCATATATGGGTCCTGGCTCGAGAGGTTGTACAGTTAAGGGCAGGTTTGGACAAGTTCCGCATACGCCACACACTAGTAGTACTGATAATTTTAAAATGGCGAACTTTATAAACAACAAAGACTTTTGGAGCGAATTTATTAATCTATATCGCCAGTTGCCAGAAGTGTGGAAAGTGAAGAGTGATGTGTACAAAAATAGAAACAAGAAGAACGTCGCGTATGAAAAACTAATCGAAACATTAAAGGAAATAGAACCTAGCGCCGATAGAGAGATGGTGCGAAAGAAAATAAATGTTTTGCGTACTGTGTATCGGAGGGAATTGAAAAAAGTAGTGGCGAGCTATAGATCTGGCACAGGCACCGAAAATCTTTATGAACCAAGTTTATGGTATTTTAAAGAATTAGATTTCCTCAGAGACCAAGAAAGTCAATTACCAGGGACTTCTACCATGGACGAGCCCCAAGAGACTGAAAATGAAGGCAGGGTAAGTAATCAAATCAGTTATTATTTAAATGCTGATATTATTTTGAAATAATTTATTTAAAAAGTAATATATTTTTAAGCACAACTGTGAAAAACAGATAATTTATAGTTAAGATATAATGTTGTCCTGCCACGGAACAGCTCCAACAGTATTAAAGTAATTACAAAACTGTGCTATTACTTCTTTTGCTGTTGTTGTACTGTTTCTCCCTTGAAGTGGTTGTAGTGTTTGTAACGTAGGATCTGCTCTCCAATCAGCATTTGTAAACTCTCCGGTATTTATATTTTCAACATCTATGCCGCCTTGGAAGTAACACTCTACATTTTTATGTCGTAAAAAGTTGTGCAAATAGCAACATGCTACTGTTATAGTAACAGCTTTTTCTGGACATAGATTAATTTGACTTAACAGAATTCTAAATCGAGAAGCTAGTATCCCAAATGCATTTTCAATAATCCGACGGCTGCGTGACACCCTGTAGTTATAAATTTTTTCTTCCTTGGTGAGGTTTCTCTTGCTGAATGGTTTCATTAAATTCTCCAGAAGTGGGAAAGCGTCATCCCCTACGAAAACACAAGGCACTTTGGTATTAGTTAAAGGCAAATTTTCCGGTTCAGGAAGGCCCAAGTTCTTTTCTACAAGTTTTTTATAGAAGAAGGTATTTGAAAACACCCCTGCATCAGAAACACGTCCATTAGCGCCCACATCAACAATCAAGAATTCATAGTTTGCATTTACAATTCCCATTAAAACAATACTAAATGAATGCTTATAGTTGAAGTAATAGGAGCCTGTTCCGGGGAGTTTAAATATGTGTATATGTTTACCGTCTATTGCCCCTAAGCAAAGAGGAAAATTCCACTTCGTTTCAAAATCTTTACTTACAGCTCTCCACTCATTTTCACTTTGTGGTAGCTTTTTAATAATAATTTATAGAATTGCACCTTGAATCATGCACAATTGAAGAGCCCACTGCAAAAAAGACGAAAGATTTCTTGAAATTCCGCCTTTTTGCAGTGGACTCTTCAATTATTATTTATAGAATTGTTTAATAAAGAAAAGTAGGAATATTATAAACCCATTTTGGCCTTTTATAGGATTCTTCTCGGGACGATGGTAACCCAGAAGCAAATGCAGCAGAAGAGGAAAATCCAGATACTTCTCAAGAAATAGAAATGCCGGAAGCTGCCACAGGACGTAGAGCTCCAAAACGAAAAGGGACAACCGAGGAATCTCAGACCCGAAATGAATTATTAAGAATGGCTTGCCAACATCTGCGTGCTTCCAACAATGAGGTAGACATTCTAGCGAAAAGTTGGGCACTGGAGCTAGTGAAAATGTCGCCCGAGCAGCAAATTCACGCGAAAAAGGCCATTAGCGACATCTTATATGAAGGGCGTTTTGGAACCCTTCACAGAAATTCTGTAACAATAAATGAGCCAAACTCACGTCTACTTTCATACGGATATTCACCTCATACAAGTAATAGTAGTCTATCTCAATCATACCCTCCATCTCCAGTACAAATCACCACTCTAGAGAACAGACCACAACATTCATCCCAATACATGTACCCATCACATTCAAATAATACAAAAACTCATTACTCCCCAGCTCCGGTACAGATAGGCAGACCAGAAGACCCATATCCAGACCCAGATTTTATTTAAATATATTGTAGTAGGAGAAAGTTGCCCAACAGTCAAATAACTTCAGTTTTTCAGGTTTTATATTACTTTGTTTATTTTTAGTTCATATTATTTGTATTGTTATTTTAATGAACGTTAATAAAGTAATAATTACTTACCTTTATATATTTCTTCAAAACCTTTATGATTGCGTCACAGGTCTCTATAATAATCTTTCCAAGTGTTTGAGCAGCTATTGCTGTTTCGAACTTTAAACCCTCGTAAGTAAGCCCAGAAGTAAGGTATCGTAAAGTTGCAAATAACCTTTGCTTGGGTGATATTGCTTCTCTCATTATAGTATGTTGTTTTTCTATAAGTGGTGTTATCATTACCAATAATTCGCCAAAAGTAGTGGGGTCCATTCGTAAATAATTTTTGTAATCTAGTGGTGAACTCAATTGAAGTTCCTTGAGGAGATTTGCGTGGCTAAAAAGGGATCTTTTCTTCAACCACTCTTTCATCCATACTCTCCTCTTCCTCCTTCTTTTTTTAATACCAACATCCTCGGAGGTTATAGCAATTATTATAGCTAAACAGGCCGCTTCGTCAGATGGCATGTTTCCGTATGAACGCAACACATACAACTGAGGTTTGCATAAAATAGCGCACAGTGTATGGCTAACCATGTTTGTACAACACTTTGTTGCGCAACATCAAGTTGCCCAATATGTATGCAGGTGTATGGGGCCTATTACGGTAGAGACTAGAACATTCTTACTTGTCAAGATGACTTATCAAAATTATCTATCGCTGTACCAATACCAAACCAAGAAGCAAATACTGTCGCTAGAGCATTCACTTCTCAAATAATTTTTAAATATGGAACTCCAAAATTATTAGTCACTGATCAAGGAACCAATTTTATGAGCGAAATTTTTAAGGAAACATGCAAATTATTAGGCATAAAGCGTATAAATTGTACTAGTTATCATTCCCAGAGCAATGGTAGTCTCGAAAGACCTCACCGAACATTGGTAGAATATCTTAGACATTTTATAAATAAAGATCAAGACAACTGGGATGAGTTCATGCCATATGCGTGCTTTTGTTATAATACCACTCCTCATACCTCTACTTCATTCTCACCTTTCGAAATAGTTTTTGGACTCAAACCGATATTACCAATCGAATTAGCAAAAGACCCCGAACTTCTTTATAACTTTGACGAATTGAATTTGAATGAATTCCAAAGAACGTTATGATAAAAACAAATGATATTAAATTCCGCGTTGGCGACAAAGTTCTTTTAAGAAACGAATCGCACACAGTCGAAAAATCAAAAAAACTACAACCTCTATTCAACGGCCCCTTCGAAATTATTTCTAAAGATTCAGACGTAAATTATACAATAAGAATTAATCGTAAATTAGTTAAGGTTCATGTTAATCGACTAAAAAAAATGTTTTTGAGTAATCTTAGTATTAAACTTTTTTCAGGAATTCCACGACCATGACTTACTATAACATTCAGCTCCTAATCCTGCTTTGCATGAAGTTATCGCTTACTGATTCAGCAAACCTGTACTACAATTACACACCCATCTTTAAGAGTCCAGGGTTGTACTACGAGCAGATTGGATCATTAAAGCTTTTTAATAACAATTGGAAATTAATCACTTATCTAATTTAACTGAATTTTATATTAATTATTCAAATTTACATCACGAATTTCAGAATCTTTGTAATAAAACAATAAACAGTAACCTCGGTATTCGTGAATGTTTAGTAACCGATCACACGATTATCACTGCATTAGAAAACGCAAATCATAAACAGTCGCTCATTTCGGAATTTTTAGGTTTACCCTCAACCCTAAAGCTTAGATCAAAGCGAGGCTTAATTAACTTCGTTGGATTTGCTTCAAAAGTGCTTTTAGGTACGTTAGATGATGAAGACGCGAAATATTTTGAATCCAAGATTAACACTTAAAAACCAAATCAAAATCATTTAATTAAATTGTTAAAAGAACAGACTTCCGTAATCGAAAGTACTGTAGAAGTTCTAAATTCTTCAAGTAACGTTATTGAATTTCAACAATTTAAAGACAGAATTAACAAAATACAATATTTTGTAAATGATCTCAGTAGAAATCGGACAACTTCAGAAATCAAAAATAAATTAATTCTTCATATTCAGGAACTAAGGATTAATTTAAGTGCGTTTATTACTATGTTTAGTAATAGTCAAGATAAGCTTCTAGATGGAATTGTTTTAGCTATTAATGGTTTCCTTCACCCGTCCGTTACTGCATCGATACGTTTAGTTTACGAACTTAATTATATTAATCAACATTTAGATAATTTAGGTTTACCTATCGCCTAAATTAGAGAATGTTCACTTATTTTATAATATGATTAAAACAAATGTATTCTATATCAATGATAAATTAACTTTTATATTGTCAATCCCAATAACAGACTCAAAAACGTACAATCTAATGAAAAATTCAAGTCTACCCGTAAAAGTCCATTAAAATCGCTATGCTCTTATTGGGCCGCAAAGTAATTATCTTGTAATGGATTCAACAAAACAACAATATTTTCTTATTAACGATTTAGAATTTTCTCAATGTAAATTAATTTTAAACACATACTTATGCCAGCAAACCAAAGCCCTATATTTCACGCATCTCCATGATGGATGTGAATCTAGTTTATTTTTACCAACATCGAGTATCCCCGACAATTGTGAGAAACGCATTGTTGAAATTAAGAAATCTGTATATTTACAATTGGCTTCACCAAATTCATGATTATATGTTATACCATTTTCTGATAATATATATATCCATTGCACACCATGCAATAAACGTTTTTCTACCCACTTAAATGACACAGGAATATTACAAATTCACCCAAATTGTTCAGCTTACACCACTTCTATGAAATTAAACTCTCATAATACATATAGCAGCATCATTTCTTATATCTTATATCAGATACTCTTAACGTACCTGTCGTTGAAAATAGTATTTTAATATCAACCAGTAATGTAAATACCTTACGACAAGTTTTAAATTACAATAACTTTTATGATATTAATATTCATTCATTGATTGTTTATTTATGTTTATTCTGCATATTAATTGTTATATTATGTTTCATTTTTCGTAACAAAATAAAATGTAATAAAATGAATCCTAAATTGTCACCTGAAACTGTAAATCCGCCCGACACAAGTGTTAATGAAACTAGTTTGGAAATGAATGCTTATAGTTTTTCAAGTACTGGCGAAAATTGCACCAATCCAAGGTACAATTTTCGAAATTAAGGAGGGAATGATGTTGTAAAGCACCCTTTACACCCTTCAATTTAATAGAATTGTTTATAATATTTTCTAGTTCATAGATGTTTGTTTATATAATTAATTTTTAAAAAATTACTAAATTGTGTAAAGTAGCAACGGCATCAGAATTGGTTACTATAATTGTTTTCATTGCTAAATTGCTGATTCTGATATCGATGGTGTTGAACTCATTATTTTATATGTCATTCTGGGATTGGTCGATTGCATCGTCACAATCGCGTGTCCGGAACAATTATAAAACATAATGTAAGACACAAAAGAGGGTCAATTGAATGCAAAATCATCTATCATCAATAACTGGTCAATCTATTGTAATTACTAATCGAACGGGTACGTTACACGAAGAGTGCTGTAATAAATAAAGTTAAAGTTAATATAATTAGAAGAAAACTGTTTTTTATTTGGTTTGACCAACACCCACATAACAAATGAGAGAGCGGTGATTTTAATAAAACTAGGTTAAAAACTCATAAAACGTACACAGGAAAAAATCGTGTCGTGTAAAAATTTTAGAGTAGTTGGTAAAAAGAATTATAGTAAAAATTGTAATATTACATGGTAAAAATAACTCTAATGTACACTATATTTAATATTAATATAGAGTTCATATATTATTCACTTAGGCCCGCTTTTACCACCTCTAGTTAAACTGGTCGTTAGTCTAACTATAAGATAACGCTTATCTATTAGTTAACTGCGAAACGACTTTTACCATTTCGATCTAACTAATGGATAGGCTATGTAGTAGTTAACGTAAAAATCTAGGGGAATATTATAATGACTGTTGGTGACCACGAGTAAAAGAGGTATTACAGGTTTCTATCTCCTTTGTCCGTCGGTAATGGTCGGTAATTCGTGGGTAATTCTCATAAACCTGTCAGTTCTGTTAGTGGCAATTAACGATCACGAAAAAATAAAAACCGCAAATCAGACCGAAAAGCGTATTCGGAGGGCAAATTTTAAACCTGAAGAAATAACACTTTTACTTGACTTGGTGGCGCATCATAAAAATGTCCTCGACAATGAAAATAGCCACGTTAGTACGTGGAAAATAACGATTGGGTTTTGCAAACAACAAGGAAAGGTAAAAGTACAATCAAAATACTAACTAACCTACTATGTATTTATAAAAAATTGATCTGCTTTATATGGTGTAGTGTCCAATAAAGCTGTCCAGGATACCTATAATGAATTATTAAAGAAAAGATTAGAGTTAACAACATTAATGTTAGAAAATGAGAAGGAAAGAGATGGAAGTGATAATCTATGATTAATCTATTTGTTAAATACTTGTTGATGATATTTAAATAATAATAATGTACATATTTATTGTAAATAACGCTTTTTTTTATTATTTTTTATAATAATAAAGATTAATAAAGAATCGTGGGACGAAGTTTCCTCAAATACACTGAAGGGGATTTGGAAAAAATTTTGCCCGGACTTCTTCGCCGACTCACCAGAAACAGCGCCAGAAAACTATATAACCGAAGTAGTACTAAATATTGCTTCTTTAGGAAAACAAGTCGATTTGGTAATGATAATGAAGATGTCATTGTGCTTTTGGAAAAAGAATTTATGTCGCCAAACTACCATCACCAGTTTTATAGAACCGTCCAATTTAAATGACTAAATCTAAATAAATTAGTCTACAAAACATAAATAAAATATTAATTTTTTTTTGGTTTGTTTCATACTGTTATTAGAATGCTTAAATAAATTTGATTTAGAATATGTTTCCGGTTTACCTTTTGTTGTACATATATACAACAATATATTTTGCTTCAACCTATCCATATACTCGACTTACGTAATTTTCGACTTATGTAATCCTACCCGGTCCCACCTATTACGTACCTTCGGGGTATTACTGTATTAAGTGTTGATTGTGTAAGCTAAGAATATTGCATAAGCACATTGCGAATTGAACGTCATTGTAACGAAGGTTAATAAACGTTGGATTTGCAGAATAAGAATACAATTGTCGTCCGAACGTTGAACGAACACCATATGATTAACCTTAATAAATTCATTGTTAAATCCCGACATTACACGACCACCATCGCACATGAACGCAAGGCTCATGAGAGCCAATATTTTGACACGTTGTCTGCCGTCGTACCTGAGTTTGACGCGGTTATTTTTGAGAAACTTGCCAACATAGATTACAGAGTTATGAGAGATAAACCCTTCGTAGCCGAAATGTGCGCGGCTACCGGTCTCACCGTGAACCAGGTTTGCCATCGTCGCGCTAACAGTTTGTATCAATCTGTTATATAGGCAACTAAGCTAGTGTAAGAGCGTGTGTAGAACAGAATGTAACAGAGTGTAAAGATGTCGGTGTCCTGAATAAACGAGCAATTTACAGTTAGAAACATAACGTTTATTTAACCTACAGTTGAAAACACAATATCTATTTGGCGACGAGAAGTGTATTCGAAACCAAGCGTGGCAAACGAAGCGTTGGGTGAGATCATCAAGAAGTAAGTTCCAGTAGCACCGTCTCCGATTTCACAAAAGTTAATTGTGCCATGTCATCTGTCCCGATTTGCTCACGATGATGACTTCTCCTGTGCCCTGCCAGTCTTGCCGCGCTCTGGAACACCAAGTCACATTGCTTGCAAACATATTGTTGTTGCTGCTGTTGCTCATTACCTCTTTTACTAGCTCTTCTATTTGACGCTTCACATATTTCTTTCATTTCTTTCTTTTTGTCAAATAGAAGAGCTCCTAAAAGAGTTAATGAGCAACAGCAGCAGCAGCAACAACAATATGTCTGCGACCAATGTGGCTTGGTGTTTCAGAGGGCGGCGACACTGGTAGGGCACAGGAGAAGTCATCGTTAGCAAATCGGGACGTTGCAGGGTGGCATCCAGCAGCTGGTGATATGTTTTCAAGAACGCGTAGCCAGTTACAGAATATTTGGAAGCCACTTCGAAGATGACATTCCAAGCTACCTCCAGCGGTATCGGACGGACGTCTTCAAGCTGATCGTTAATTCACAAGGTAGACATGGTTCAATTAAAGTACAGTTACAATTATTCGCGACCTTTGTGAAATCGGAGACGGTGCGAGATGGGGGTGGTGAGGATGTTGATAATGTCACGTACTTTATGAAAAATTTTAATACAAACTTCAGAGTCGTGACATTATCAACTAAGTTAGATGGGGTGTATGAGTTAATGGCTGACGACATCGTTAAACAAAGTGAAGAGTTCCAGGAGAGATAGCGGATGGGCGTTTTTCTCCATCTCTCACTTGGAGCTGAACATCAACCAATACTCTCCGTTAGCCGGGAACTCATACATCCCACTATCGATACCGATAATGAGAAAGTTAATATCGGAAATGATGATAACGCATGTTTAGCGTGGTGCTTAACTGCCGCACTTCACCCAGCTCGTCAAAATAGAAATCGCAAAACGAGTTATCACCATCATTCCGAGGTCTTAAACTTAACTGGAATTGACTTTCCATTAACCGTAAGTTAACCGATCTCACAAAGATCGAGTAAACAAATAATCTCAGCATTAATGTATACGAGCTATGTGAGCGGTCTAAAGGTATATTTGCTGTAGATGGGCCAATTTATTTTACAAGAAAAAGAGTGGAGGGACGTCATATTAATTTACTCTATATTTTTAAAGGTGGCAGAGGTCACTATGTATTAATTAGCAATCTTTCTCGGCTAATTTCCAATCAGGTCAGTGCTCGTAATGTTATGGTTGTGTGATGGTTGCCTCCACTGTTTTAAAAGCGATAATGATCTGTAAAGGTGACTGTAAGTATAATTGCATATCCATGCGGAATTGCCGACCAACAAACCTAGCCGTATTTGTTTTGGTGAATTAGTGCCAGGAAATATTTTAAGTTTTCAAAATTTCAAAAACACCTTAGCGGTATCTTTTGTTGTTTACACTGACTTCGAGTCCCTTTTACAGCCCATCCCCCACTGTTAACCTAATCAAGCTGAATCGTTTACGACCAACGCCCATAGACATATACCATACAGTTTCGCCTATCAAATAATCTGCGCGTTTGATTCAAAATTTGTTACATATGCGGGGCAGGATTGCGTTAATGTGTTTGTTGAACGGTTAATACAAAACGCTAAGTTAATTTATGATAATCGCTATAAAAATATTGTTCCAATGCACCCACTGTCACAGGCTGAACAGCTATTTTACGATACATCATTAAATTGTCATATTTGTAAAAAAACACTCGATAATTGTACTGGTGATAATCGTAAAGTAGCTGATCATTCTCAGATAACTGGAAATTTTGGAGGACCTGCCCACTCTAATTTTAACCTCAATTTCAAAATTCCCTCTATCCTACCAATTTTTTTCCACAATTTAACCGAATATTGGCAGCCACCTTTTTATCAAACAAATTGCTGATATAGATAATGATATGATGCCATACCGAATAATAAAGAAAATAAAATATAAATAATAACGAAGGTGACAGACGAAAATATCTTACATTACGCTTCCTCGATTCCTTCCGATTCATGGCCTCTTCGCTAGATAGTTTGGCTAGTAATCTGAGCGAATGTTACTTTAGTCATGTTAAACAATCTTTCCCCGCACACAAATTAGTCACACGACATTTGATAGGCTGAATGAAACTGCTCTACCACCTAAGGTGGCTTTCTCCAGTAAAATGTTCGATGAAAATGTAACTGATGAGCAGTATACGCATGCAGTAAACGTTTGGAATAATTCTTCTTGTAGAACATTATTATATTATTCAAACGTTTACTTAAAAACAGATCTGCTACTGCTATCGGACGTTTTCGAAAAATTCAGGAAAGTTTGAGATAATTATTATAACCTCGACCCCGCCCATTATTTTACTGCTCCTGATCTTTCGTGGGATGGCATGCTCAATAAAACAAACGTTAATTTAAAGTTGCTAACTGATATCGATATGGTACATTTTATCCAGAAATGGATACGTGGTGGTATATCTCTATGTTCCCTGCGAGAAGCGGTCGCCAATAATAAATATCTACCATCATATGACCCGAAATTTGTATGGGTGGGCGATGTCTCAATATCTACCAATAAGTAACTACAAGTGGATGAGTGAAGTGGAAATAGAAAATTTTAATATTGATAATATTGATGACAGTTCGGATGATTGTTAGACATTGGATGTGGATATTATTTATCCTGGTAATCTCCACGATCCACATAATGATCCACCGTTTCTGGCAGAGAATTTGCCCTCCTAATTTAAAACAGTCTCCGACCAATATTCAATAATAGCCAATTTCATGAATAAGAAAAACTATAGATCCATCAAGCATGGATTAATTGTTGAAAAAATTAATCGAATATTGTTGAGGATTTAAACAGTCACCTTGGCTGAAATCCTACATCGATTTCAACACCACCCTACGACAACAGGCCAAAAATCAATTCGAAAAACACTTTTTCAAATTAATGAATAACGTCGTTTTTGGTAAAACGATGGAAAACGTCATATACAGGGTGAGTTTTTTTTTTTCATGTTTAGTATGGAGATCTTGAAAACTAGCGGAGATAGAGAGACGATCAAATAGGGAAAGAATTGCGGTTTCATGAACTCAATTTAACCCTACAGTGAATACGTTGGGCCTGACAGGCCTATGACATTATGTTTTTGCTGTAACTTTCACATTTTTCAATATACTTTTATTATGTCGTTGGTAGCTTCTTAACTTTATAGGTGCTACAGATTTCTAAAATGACATCATTTACTAATTGATCCATTTACGAATAGAGGATGCTTTAGGCTTCTGAGACCTAACGTATTTATTGATGTTTGAAAATTCTATACTAATACTAAAAATAAGTTATGAGAGAGTATAGTATATAGTTTATCTATATATAGTTTTTATAGTTTATCTATATATAGTTTTTATAGATTATCTACTTATATTTTCAAGGTAAACAGTAGTACTTACTTATTCCAAAGAAATAAGTCTATTCCAAAGCACGGCTTTTAGTCAAAATGGACGACTACGAAAGAGTAATTGCTAGACTACAGAAAATGTCGAAGGAAGTTCAAATAGATGATGAGGACTTGGAGAGCGATGACGATTCGGTGGAGTTCCTAATTTCCAGGAAGTCAGTGATCACGAGACTGACTCGGAAGAAAACATCGCTGATGAGTTAGTTCGTGCACAGAATGTAGCAGAAAAAGAAGCCATTGATACTGAAGATATTGGCTATTTAGAGGAGAGAAGACCAAAATATCTTACTGGTAAAGACGGTACAAAATGGAGAAGACAGTGTGCACGAAAAACTGTTCGTACAAGACAGGAGAATATCATAACCCATTTACCTGGTGTTAGAGCTTATGCCAAAAATGCACAAACCCCGTTGGCTGAAGTTAGTGAGAGAAAATATGCCAAATATGATAGTTGAAAGTACTAACATATACATAGATGAGATAACACAAAATATGGAATATGATTACAAAAAAAGGAGACTGATCTAATCGAAGTCAAAGCCGCCATTGGTATGTTATATTTAATCGGAGTATTGCATGGAAACAATGAATCTTTCTGAATACTGGACAACTGATGGTACTGGTAATGATGTATTTCCAGCTACTATGGGTATAAATAGATTTCGTTTCTTGTTGAAATGTATCAGGTTGGATAACATAAATACAAGAAACTAACGAAAAGAATTAGATAAAATAAGTGCTGTCAGAGACTTTTATCTTATTATCTTACAGTGTTGGAGAATACGTACCATTGGACGAAATGCTGTGGTCATTCCGAGGACGTTGTAGTTTTAGGATGTACATATCTAACAAACCTGCAAAATGCGGGTTGAAGATTTTTGCTTTGGTAGACTCCAGAACATATTATACAACGAACCTCGAAATATATTGCGAAGTGCAGCCGGAAGGACCTTACAAAATACGTTACAAAACTAACGATGTTGTGGAGAGATTATGTAAATTAGTTATCAATTCTGGAAGGAATGTCACCATGGACAAGTGGTTCACTGGAATTGATATAATGGAAAAGATGTTGCCAGATCATCGTCTGACAGCTGTTGGAACTATTCGAAAAAACAAAAAACAGATACCTTATGCTTTCATACAACCTAAAAATAGAGATATACATTCCACTCTCGTTGATTTTTCAGAAAAAATCACCATCTTATCACATATTCCTAAGAAAAATAAATGTGTTCTATTGGCGTCAAGTTTCCATCATGATGACTTGGTTGATGATACAGAAAAAAAGAAACCTGACATGATTCACTTTTACAATCAAACCAAAGGTGGAGTGGATTCAGTTGACCAGTTATGTGGTAAGTATAACTGTGCTCGCAATACCAGGCGATGGCCAGGTATTGCGAAAAATGAGGGATCATGATACGAAAACCTACCTTCAAAATGCTGCAAAGGATGCACAAAATTTCAAATTCATATATGATAATTAAACTAATAATATTGTATGTGAAATTGATCGTGGGTTAAAACATACAAAAATGGAAAATTGAAAAAAGTTGGCTCCTATTGTTCGGACATTTCTATTCTGTGGTAGGCAAGGATTGGCCTTGAGAGGTCATCTGGATGATGGACCATTATTGAAAGATTTCCCTGTGGAAAATGATGAAAACTTTCGAGCGATCCTGCGTTTCGCAATCGAAAGTGGCGATGAAAATTTAAACAATCACCTAATGACGGCAGGTGAAAATGAGAGCTACATAGCAAAACCATCCAAAATGAAATAATCGAAGCGGCAGAGAAAATCATTACATCTAAACTGGTTCAACGCATATAGGATTCAAAATGTTTCTCGGCAATTGCGGACGAAACAACGGATGTCGGTGGCACCGAGTAGCCTTCAATTTATGCTCGATATGTGCGTTATGTATCTACAAATTATCAAATTTGTGAAGACTTTCTCTGCTTTGTTCCGGTTGTGGATGTCACTTGAATTGGTCTAGCAAATACGATATTGACTTCCTTGAGAGATTTGGGTGTGAATTTAAATTTTTTAAGAGGACAAGGTATATTTTAAATATTTTATCAATACATTTTTTTTTTCTTTTTTGCGCAGAGGGGAAAATGCATTAATGCACCCCGGCCTACTGTTGGCGCCTAGAGATGTCCGTAAGGTCACTTTATTTCGGCCGGTAGACTGGGACTCTCTGTGCATATCCAGTAAACCCCCCCCTCTCTTCTCCGGTACCACCCGTCAAGGGATTTCTTCGGAGGAATTTCGGTCCCAAGGGAGCGCACCCCTCCGTCTTCCTCTCTTCCAGGTGTACGCTGCTGGCTGACGGCTTCAGACGTATCGATCAACTCCAATGGTAAGTATGAAATTAAAAATTTCCGGGTTACTTTTATAATAATATTTGTTAAATTATAACTCACCGTGGTTGGAGGAGGGTTCTTCGGTCGCTAGGAAGCGCCTCCCTCCTTCTTCTACTCTCTCAAAGTCTAGTGACGGTGTCCATATCTTTCTTTTTTCTTGTCAGTATTTCGGTGACAAAAATAGTGACCTTATTCCACGTGTCCTCGGAAGCGAGCATTTGGACGACTATGGACTCGGAGTCGAAGGGGCCTACATCTATCACCAGGCGGTTTTTGACTTCGTCCTATTTTCTACAATGGAAGAAGGTGTGTTCGGCGTCGTCAGTTTCGCCGTCCAAATAATGGCACGTCGCGCTGTTAACCTTCCCCATGGTGTGGAGGTATTTGTTGAAACACCCATGGCTGGTGAGGAACTGGGTTAGGTAGAAATTAACCTCGCCGTGCTTTCTCTCCCCCAAGCAGAGACGTTAGTAATCAGGCGTGCAGTCCACCTGCCCCTTCTATCTTGATCCCACCGTTCCTGTCATGCGTCGTTGGTGCGCTTTGCGATCAGGCTCTTTAGTTCCGGGTTTTCCCTTGCTTCCCATCTTCTACGTTTCTCTTGCGCAAGAAGTGGTGGCTGGTGTTACTCCAGCCATTACTGAAACAGCTAGGCCGGAGACCGTTCTATAGGCGCTGGCTACTCGGAGCGCGCGTCTACGTTGTATCGCTTTTAGGCGCCTCCATGCTGTCGACCGGACTGTCGCAGACCAGACCTCGCTACCGTAAAGTAGTATGGAATTGGATACTTCCATCAACAATTTTCTTTTCGACGCCGTGAGCCCGCCGACGTTCGCCATCAGCCGCGAAAGGGATTACACCACTGTTGCGGCTTTATCGCAGACCGTTCTTAAATGTTTTGTAAAAGAGACCTTGCTGTCGATTGTCACGCCCAGTTATTTTATTGCCGTCGCGGTAGTGATATCATTGCTGCCGATCTTCAGTGGCACCTCCAGAGGGATTCTTCGCTTCGTGAGGAGAACGACTTCCGTTTTCTCTGATGCTAACTTCAACCCGCGATTGCTTGTCCAGATAAGTATCCGCCTCATGGTGCCGTTAGTTTTCAGCTGAGGCTCAAACGTGTCTCTGGCGAGAACCACGGCAGCTAAGTCATCGGCATATCCTATTAGGTGACAATTTTCAGGCATGGGTATTTTAAGAATGTCGTTATAGAAAACATTCCATAATTCGGGCCCCAGCACGGATCCCTGGGCCACCCCGCACGTCATTTTTCTTGTACTCTGTCCCTCAGCGGTGTCGTAGATGATGGTTCTGTCAGAGAGGTAAGCTCTAAACATTCTCATTAGGTACGTTGGAGTGGAAAAATCTCGTTGAAGTGCGAGAAGTATCTCTCCCCACCGTGCCGAGTTGAAAGCGTTTCGAATATCGAGCGTAATCAAAGCTATAATCGGTCTGGAATGACGATTCACTCGCTGCGCTCCTTGAAAGGTATCGACGATGTCGTGAAACACAGGTCCGTTGCGGAAACTATATTGACGGTTGGACAAGCTTGCCTGAGGAATCTAGCATAGAGAGGGGCCGATATATCGTTGCAGCGAGCGGATCGCCGCCTTTCCCCTTATTAATCAGCACGAGCTTTTGGACTTTCCAGGCCTTCGGGAAAACCCTCTCTTTCAGACAGCAGTTAAACATGTTTATGAGGACTTCCGGTGCTGCCACGGCCGTAATCTTTAGAACTTTAGAGGGGACCCCGTCGGGACCAGGGGCCTTTCTATTTTTGAGCGCTTTGCCGCCGCTAGGAGTTCGGGTTCTGTTATTACGGGAAGGTCGGTAACTTCTTCAGAGGTGCGAGTCACGTTTTCGTTGCACTCCGGGAACAAGTCGGCAACAATGGTCGACGTTTCCTCGTTTGTAAGTACTGTTGGGGAGAAGATCTTTCTCCGTTTCTTCATGACCAGCTTATACCCGAGTCCCCATGGGTCGCGGTTAATATCATCCCGGAACTTTTCCCATTTCTGGTGTTTACTCTTTGCAATAGCTCGCTTTAATTCCTTTTTAGCGGCTTTGAGTTCGGAAGAGTCGTTTAGTGCGTTAAGGTGGTCTCGCCGTCTAACCCTTGTCAGTTTCCTCCGTTGTTGGTTACATTGTTTTCTTAACTTGGCTATCTCGGCCATCCACCAGTATGCCGATTTTTTGTTGACCGTAGACGGCCTCTTACCTGGCATGCTAAGGTCGCACGCTTGTCGGACTAAGGACATTGTAAGGGAAGTTACGAGTTCCGCCCCATCGCGCATTTTTAAGGCTTCCGCCTTACCGTTTTCTATGGCCTCCGTAAACGCTTTAACATTTAGCTTGGCAATATTCCATCGTATAATAGTACTTTTAGGCATGGATAGCCTTGCGTGCTGATCAGCAATATGAAATTTTATATATTGGTGGTCACTTCCTGTGTATTCTTCAAGGACCGACCAGTCAAGTATACGACCCGCCATGTTTTCGGACGCCAATGTGACGTCCGGAATGGTTTCGCCAGACCCGGTTCTCCTAAATGTGGAGATAATAACTGTCAAGCCTATTCTAGCGGCCATGTCCAATATCCGCCTGCCTCTGGAGTCAGTTTTATTCATGCCCCATTCGATCGCCTTGGCGTTTAAGTCTCCCGCCAGAAGTATCTGGAAATCGGCTATCGATTCGTTCGGTGTGAGCTAACAGCTTACGAGCATGCTTTTATCGGATTTTACCCAGACAAATCCAGGTCCAGCGCCTTGTTCAGTGCGCACCGTGGAGTTCATGCTACAGTTCTGCAGGCAGAGGTGCAGGCGATAAGATTGGGGCTGGAATGGATATGTGGGCAGAGTAACGGTAGTTTTTACATTTATAACGATAACCGTCTTGCAGTTGAAAAGATATGTGAAGTTGGCATGAGAAGCGTTGAGTTGAACGAGGTGTCGAAGGTGCTGAAGAGGACCTTGTCGAACGGAAAGATGATTAAGGTGGAGTGGCGATGAAGGGCTGAAGAAGGGATGAGGTCGGTGGATGAATGGGTGAAGACAGACGGGGAGAACTGGGGGTTCATGAGGGTGTCCAAGGCGAGAGGAACATTCCGAAGGGAGCAAAGAATGAGGTTGACGAAGGAATGGAGAGAATTGTGGAAGGCGTCTAAGGTGGGAAGAAGTGTTTACGAATGGTTGAGGTGTGAATGGGTTGGTGAAATGGCGATGTCGGCAAAAGGGATCCAGCTACTTAGTGGGCATGGGCCCTTTAACAGTTACTTGAAAAGGTTTGGTTTGAGAGAGGGAGATGGAAGGTGTGTGTGTGGTGGAGGGGAGGATACACTCAACCACATATTGTGGGAGTGTACCGACCCTAGACGAGTGAGTTGTAGGGAGCGCGTGATGAGTAGGCGAAATGAGGAGGTAAGGTGTGAATGGAGGGGTATTGAAGGGGAGCAGGATATAAAGGATTGGAATAAGTTAGCCGCGGGTTTGGTGTTTTATTATGACGGTGATGAATTGGGTTAATAGCTGTACGGTTACTATTGCATCATTGGTTGGTTGCTCTCTCCATTACTTTCCGTCGCTCTTTTCTGTTTTTTTAGTTTATCATATTGTTGTACTTCGATAGTTGTAAGGTGCAAAGGTATTGTGTTGGCATATAAAGAGTGGGTAAATAGAAAAAAGACAGAAAGAAAGAAAAACGAAAAGACAGAATGAAAAAGAAAAAAAATGGTATGCGGAATATATGTACATGTTGTACCTCAATTTGTATGTCTCTTTGTTGCGGATTTACCTTTGCATTTTTGTAACGGGGCGTGCGTAGATATTAATTTTTCTTTGTAGCGGATTTGTTATTGATTTTTGTCGCGAAATGTGCGTAGATATAAACTCTTCTTTATAGCGGATTTATTATTATGGTTTTTTGAAGCGGAGTAGGTGTATATTTTCTATGTTTCCGTGTAGCGGATTTACCATTTTATTTTTGTAGCGGAAAGAGAAATGTGTATATATTGTATTTTTTTCTCGATAGCGGATGTAATTTTGATTTTGGTAGCGGAATATGTGTGTATATTGCATTTTTCGTTGTAGCAGAATATGTGTATACACTAAATTTTTTTATGCTTATCTTTGTAGCGGATTTATTTGTTTTTTTGTTTGCGGAATATATTTTTTTTGTATTTTGATTTGTATGAAATTGTTTGTATATTATTCGAGACTTGAAAATAAACTGACTCATCTCCCGCTAATTTTTGGAAGGCGGAGGAGGTGGGTTGTCTTGGGGGTGGTGGCGCTGGATAGCGGGCCGACGGGTCGTATACCGCAAGGTGGGTCGACCGTGATCTCGCACTTTGCGAGATCACATATATTCAATGCTCGCTGATCATCAGCAGATCGACCTCGTGTTCCCTTTGGTACTGGGAAAGCAGGTCGTCCGCTGCTTTGCTTCGGTGCAAGTTTATTTGGATTACTGAGAAAGCTGCTTCCAAAGCCAGCTTGAATGTTCGACACTTACCCGACCCCGGAACATGATCCGTCGGGTCTTCATCGTCGCTACAGAGATAACATCTTGGAGTGTTTTTACACTCCGTTTTTAAATGGCTCTTTGTCCCACAGTTATAGCAGATGTGGAAAAATTGAAGAATACACATGTCGCTTAAAAATCGACGATTTTTTTTTTACCGACGTAAAAATGCCTAAAAAACACGTTAAAAATAAAAAGAACGTGAGGAAAAGTGACGTCACATTTTGTGACCATGCTTACGACGTATTTTTCACAACACAACGGTTAAAATTGGTCCGATAAATAATTTGTTCCATATTCACGTACACAACACGAATAATGTAAGTAAAAATAAATCATTTTCTCAAATGTAATGAAAGATTAACAACTTGTTAGTCTTATAACGCTTATTTTCGGGTGAAACACCCATGTTACTTTGATACTCAACGAATAACGACTAAAACGTGATCAAACGCGTTTATTAACCATCTTCCTGCTCGTGTGTTTACTCTTCCCCTACTCCGAACCCGACATTTCAGGATTTCGCAGTTGTTTAAATGTGAATTAACCTAACTCAAAATCTAATTTCTATACAAAATTCTGAAATAAATCAGTAATTTAGGTGGATCCGAATGTAACGTTTTTTTTTTTCAACAAGACCATACCAATATTTAACCCACCTGCTGCTAAAAAAAAACTATCAATAAAATTAATACTTATATAAATCAGTAAATTAGGTGGATCCGAATGTAAAGTTTTTTTTCAACAAGACCATACCAATATTTGACCCACCCGCAGCTAAAAAATCGCATCTATCAATAAAATTAATATTTTGTACCTATTCTGTTCTTAGCGTTACCCAGGTTGCACTACGAGGAAGTGAACAGAGACGCAACCCAAAAATTAAGTATATGCGCTGTAATAAAAATTTGTCCAATTCAAATATTAATATTTGAAATTGCCAAATGTTAATTATTTTATTGGTGATCATTATCGGACAGATACTTATCACCTACATCCTCCGGATCTCGTTGCTCTGTTGGTTTGGTAGGGTCATACACTGATGCAGCTAATTTGTAGAATTCCGTGGCCTTATCTACCCCTCTTCCTGCACAAGATTTAAGAAACATATATCGCGCAAGATTACCGGGTAGATGGGTCTTCGTCCGGCCAGAGGAGGACATGCTACCCTTAGCATGTCGACACGTACTCTCTATGGCGTTGGTGTGCGCGCCTGTATCCGGATCTACAAAATTAATCGAATGATTAACTTTTAAATGTACGTACCCTTCCATGTCCAAACAATCATAGGCCCTCCAATAATCGGAAATTATGGTGGTACCCGGCCGTATCCACTTTTGGATGATGGGGAGAAGGGTGTCCGCTGATCTGTCCTCCACGGTCTCCATGAACACACGTCCTGTACCACGTTCGTATCCGCCAAAAACCCATTGGCCCTCAACGCGGTGTCCTCGGTGATATTTTCGCCGGCCAAATTTACTCTCGTCAAGCTCGGCGACAGAGTCCGGACCGCCTAACATCTCTGGATGCACCAGGTATTTATCCAATACGACCTCCCGACAGAACGATGCAAAGTCGACCGCAGTTCTTAAGGACATATTGGTTAGTTTTGCGATGAATGCAATACTAACTTTCTCCACCCACAAATAGATGAATCCTAAAATTTGGGGTATATCTAATTTAGACTGTGCAAAAAACGTACCGGTTCGAAACGATACAGTCGTACCACGCTTTTGCTTCTTCTGTTTCCTGACGGAAACACGTCCGTTACATACCCACAAATATCCATCTATTGCTCTACTCTGTTCTTGTAAGACTAGCGGACTCTCGCATTGCGGGCACTTGTAATCGCCTTCATTGGGAATGAAACCCCAATCCCTCAGACGGTTCAGTAACTCCTCTCCTTCAACGGAACGCAGTGGAAACATGCAGTATTCAGTACTCTAAAAAACAATAAAATTATATCTAATATTATTATCAAAATATCCAACTTACCTCAGCCATGTTAAAAACATAAGTAAATTTTTAAAAACGAAAACGGTTTATATACTACCCAAAAGCAAGTCGGAATTTCCATTCCCCCTTCTTTCCTACACAACTATAAAGGGGGTGGTATGACAATGATCGCTCTTACAATTGTTTAAAAATATTTATCATATTTTATGACCTTATTTTTCGTCTTACTCCTCTCGTTTTCTAAAATAATCCTTTCAAGAAAACAATACAAAAATATTTAACAATTGTAAGGAAAAAAGTAACGTTAACAATAACAAAAAAAGGGATTGGAGGACGGGGTATCAGGTAGATGGTAAGAAACGACATATCAATTGTTGTGTCGTATACCTAAGATACAAGGTTATTTAACTCGAAAATATGCGTTTTAAGAAACTGTTAATTCTTTCTGTTTTGTTTAAATTATTTAATTTATAATTTTATCGGATTAATGTAATGTGATTGTTTGTGAAAAACAATGAAACGATTGGAATTAGCAGTGGTGCTGCGTAAATATATGGTTAGAGCATGATTGATGACGTCAGAAAACGTGACGTCACCTCGAAACTTTAAAGTAATTTTTCGGTAACTTATACACTTTTCCGCACTTCTTTTTTTATTTTTAACGGCTTATTTGAGTACCACCGGTAAAAAAAAATTGTCGATTTTTAAGCGACATGTCTATTCTTCAATTATACCGCAGATGTTTTCGGAGCGCCTGTCGGGGCCGTCACATTTTGCCTGTCCGTGCCCAAATCCGAGGCAGCGATAGCATCGCTTGATGTCTAGCCGTCTCCTGATCCTGCTGCTTACCCACCCGATTTTTAAGCGGCCGACATTTAGCTAAGTTGTTGGGCGTTTTCCGCCTCAATCTAACGTTTATTTCTTCGTCGAGGGTCGGAATTGCCGTCATGATCGCCGTTTTGACTTCTTCAACCGTAGTCATTAAGTCGAGGTCCAGGGCTTCTAAGCTGGTTTTGGGCTTAAAGTGGTTACCCTCGCCTGATCGCCCAGAATCTTGCCGCCGGTTCTACTACAGAACTGTTCTCGGTTTTTAGCATTTCGCTCGAATTCTAATAGAACACCTCCGGCTTTTATCTGGCGTACTTTTTTAATGCCGGTTCCCGTGTTCTCAGGTTTTGCACCGCCTCTCATCTGACACAGAACATCGGCATAAGTTGTCCCTTCGGATGGCGTTATAAGCACGGCGGAATTTCTTTGCCGTCGTCTCCTGATCTTGTTCTTTTCAGGATCTGAATTTTGCGGTTTTTGGTCACCCTTGCGTCTACAGTTATCCCCTCCTTCCTTTTCGGAGGGTCGAATTTTACCCTGCGTGGCTCTTTTTCCTCTCTTTGCCTTCCCGACTTCGATCCACTCCTCGCGGGGTGCTTCGGTCGCAGGAGTCTTAGAGCTCGCACTTGTGGTCGGGCCCTCTCCGGCCCTAAGTCTTTTGCCGGTGGTAACGGTCGGGCTAGTCGCCGCACGCTTCCTATTAAAGGTCGTAACTGTAGACAAATTCTCCGCCCTTAGAGAGACTGCCTTTTCTGTTCAGAACTCAATTCAGTTTATAAACATGATTAAAGATATAAAATTTAATAAAAAGATGATGGTTTCTTTTGATGTGACCAATTTATATTCAAATGTTCCTGTTGGTATAACCCTTAATAGTAGATAAGTTTTTTAAAAAGCATTTCAATAATAATGAAAATATCGTTAATGATTTAAACTTAATTTTACATCATGTAGTAACTCAAAATGTTTGTTATTTTAATAAAGAATATTATGACATAAAGGATGGCTTACCTATGGGTATGCCTCTTTCTGGAATTTTAGCAGATATCTTTCTTAATTATATTGAAGAGAGTTTCATTATTAATGATAAAAATCCTTATAATAAAAATGTTTTTAAGTGGGTAAGGTATGTAGACGATATCTTTTGTGTTTGGGAGGGTGACTCAGATTCTTTAAATACTTTTCTTAATCGATTTTTGAATAACTTGCATACAAAATTAAACTTTACATTAGAAAAAGAAGAAAACAGAAAACTTAATTTTTTAGATTTGACCCTGAAAATAACAGCGAACAATTCCGTTGATATTAATGTATACAGAAAACCTACTGCCATTCCAACCACAGTACCCTTTGACTCTTTTCATCCCGATTCACATAAATTGGCAAACTTTAGATTTTTAATAAATAGAATTCTGAAATACCCCTTAAATGATGAAAATAAAATTGCAGAATTTAATTATATACAGAAACTTGCTACACAAAACAACTTTACTTTAAAAATTTTAAATCAATTACACAATAGGATTATTCAACGGAGGGAAGATAACGGGGAATTTTCACAAGGGAAGATACTGATCATGTTTACAAGGCAATTCCTTTTAATTCCCTTACTTATGAAGCTAAACATATTTTTTCAAAATTTGGTATTGTTTTGGCCTTCTCTAATAATAACACTATTCTTAATTTACTCTCTAATTTATTTATTTATTTACACACACGGGGGTAGCAAGAGGACACAGTCCCATATAAAAGCTACTCCACTGTAATACATTTTATATACTACAATAAATTGTATGAACACAAAATTGAACATGGATCAGATAATTAATTAATGGCCTTACCCCTAGAATACTATTCCTTCGTAAAATTTACCGCGGTAGGGTATTCCCGCTAGTTTTCCGGTTCTTTCTAGTGATTGCCCGTTTCAACGTTCTCAGTAGCTTCATAGCTAGTCGTGAGCTATACGTCAGTGTAGGTGACCGTGCGTAATTGTTTTCCAGTATTGGTTATTTCGAAAGGTTGTCGTCAATTTTACGACGGAATAGTGTTGACGTATGTTCGCGAAATTTGTACAATTTTCGAGAGATTCAATTTTTCTAACAAGTAAGAGAATTTTATCCTAATTTATTATGTTCCTAATACTAATCGATCTTTTAGTAAAATGTCGTCCAAAAGACCTTTGTCTGAACTTGAATTACAAATGGAAATTGAACGAATAATGAATGGAGAAGAAAGTAATTCAGAACTTTATAGTGATAGCGGAAGTGACTGGGAAGAAGATAATTTAGAAGTCGATGAGTCTATTTCAAATGACGATGATGATACTAATTCGGATGAGGATGTTAGAACTGCACGCCATGATTCCTCAGTTTTTTCCACACAAGAGACTAGAAATGTTCCCATAGATGTTGCTGATGTACGTAGTTCAACAGTAGTACCACAAAACGTTGAACAAGAAACCGATCAAAATCTCCCATTGTCTAAAATACCCCGAAAGGAGAAGAGTATAATTTTGCCCAATACAACTAATCTCAAGGGAAAAAACGGACATAAATGGTCAGCTAAATTACCGCTAAGATCTAAAAGAACAGCTAGTCGAAATATGGTACATTTTTTGGTAGGCAGTAAAGGAAAAGCTAAAGAGTGTTTAACAGTTGAGGATCACTTCTTGCATTTTATTTCCAATGATATATTGAATATAATTCTTCAACACACTAATGAAGAAATTACCAGACAATCTGCGAAATATGCTAAAGCCGAAGCCTGGATCTCACATGTTTCTAAGGAGGAAATAATGGCATTTTTTGCAGTGCTGCTACTCTGCCGTGAAAAAAGATAATCATCTTCACGTCAAACGGATGTTTGATTCTGCTATTTCGGGTTCATTTTATAAAAGTTGCATGTGTTACGAACGTTTTAACTTTCTAGTTAATTGTCTTAGATTTGATGATAAAGAAAGTAGAGAAGCGAGAAAGCAAGATGATTCTTTTACACATATACGTAAAATATGGGAAATATTCATCGACACCTGCAGAACGTCGTATACGCCATCGTCTTATCTGACAATAGACGAGCAACTTCTGGGCTTCCGCGGCAGGTGCCCTTTTAAAATGTATATACCTACTAAGCCAGCTAAATATGGCATAAAGATAGTGATGCTATGTGATTCTTCATCAAAATATCTAGTTGACGCATGTCCATACTTAGGAAAGGGAACGCAAACTGGAGGTTTACCAGTAGCAAATTATTTTGTAAAAGAACTAACAAAGTCTGTTCACGGCAGCAATCGAAATATCACGATGGACAATTGGTTCACTTCGGTTGACCTTGCTGATGAACTACTACAAAAACCATATAAACTTACGATGTTAGGAACAATAAAAAAAAATAAACGGGAGATACCCCCACAACTATTAGAAACGAAAGGAAGGAATCCTAAAACTTCAATGTTTTGTTTTGACCGAAACAAAACATTGGTGTCTTACGAACCGAAAAAAAATAAAATCGTTTTATTGCTATCCACGATGCATGACGGAGCGGAAATTTCAGAAGAAAATGGTAAACCAATGATGATTCTTAATTATAATGAAACCAAAGGAGGGGTCGATACGTTTGATCAACTTTCTTCAAATATGAGTTGCAGTCGAAAAACCAGAAGATGGCCGTTATGTGTATTTTACGGAATGGTAAATTCAGCCAGTATTAATTCATATATAGTATATTGCTACAATACATTTAAGAGGGGCGAAAAACCTTTATCACGGGAAGGATTTATGATTGAATTGGCCTATCGCCTTGCAAAGCCGTGGATGGAGCACAGAATAAGCGTTCCAAGTTTACGTCGAAATCTACGCCAAAACATTTGCGAAATACTCAAGGTAGATGTGGTGGATGAAAATACGGTTCCTCAAGACAAAAAACGTACAATTTGTTTTTACTGCCCGAGCAAATTAAGGCGAATGACCACCACCTATTGTGTGCAGTGTAGAAAGGCATTTTGTGGAACGCATCGTGGAAATTACTGCACCGAATGCGCCTCGCATTAAGATAATTTAGGTTTACTATATATTATTGTGTTACTGAATACGTAAGCAAGATATCTTCATAGATTGTACATATTTTGTAATAAAAATCCGCTTTCTATATAATGTTTTTTAATGATCGTCAAGTTTACGACAGTATAGTATTCACGTATATCAAAACCAGTATAGTATTCTAGGGTTAAGCATATGTGATCAAATCAATTCAAGGCAAAACTCAAGCCGCTGCAACGAGATAATGTACTTAAAATCACACAACTGGTAGGGCGAGCACGGCATTACGAATAATTTGCTTGAAGTTGTGCGGCGTGACGGCGAATATGTCCAACCCAAGACGATCCACTGTCCTCTCCATGCGAAGTATTGGGGAATTTCTATACGAATTTGTCCGGGCAGTCGGCGCATAGAACAGAAAGTCATAGCGCAGCCGACGAGGGGGAACATGCAGATCAATGCGTGAAAGAAGATAGGAAGAATCACAGTAACCTCTGACCAATCTGAACAGAAAGCAGGCATCACTGCAAGTTCTGCGCTGTAGAAGTGTGGGCATATGATACATTTGACAGGCAGATTGGTAATCTGTATAAGGATGCCGGAATTTATACGAGAGATACTTCAGAAACCTTATCTGAATCCTCTCTATTCTGTTAACGTATGCGTCGTACTGAGGGTTCCAAGCTGTACTGCCGAACGATAAAATACTATTAACGAAAGCATTGTATAAAGAAATAATAGGTCTAGAGCAGCAAAACGATTCAGAAGAGCGAATCCCAGCATCCTATTAGCTTTAGCCACCACTGCGTCAACGTGTTGATCAAACAGTAGTTTGCTATCTAAAATAATGCCCAGGTCTTTAATAGTGTCAACACCATCCAGTAAGCATGTTCCGCACCGGTAATCAAATTTAAAGAACTGCTTTTTTCTCGTAAAAGTAACAGTTCGACACTTCGATATGTTAAGTGACAAATTATTAATCTCATAAAATCTGTTCAGGTCATTCTGAAGGTTAATACAGTCTGAAACAACAGCAACAGGAGAAAATATTTTAATGTCGTCGGCATACATAAGACATCTTGAGGTAAGAAAAGACCTGGTGATGTCACCTATGTACACCGTAAATAAGAGCGGGCCCAGATGACTACCCTGAGGCACTCCTGAAGACATGATAACAGGACCACCTGTGTAGAGAAATTAAATTACAACAACGTAATGACAGATGGTCTGAAACCTCACGGTTTACTGTCTTCTCTGCAAATATCACAGTTTATTGTTGCGTTGACAGTTAGTAAGCCAATTTTTGCATTGACAAAGAATATCAGCGTGCAACTGCAGGAAAAAAAATGTGATCTCAGCCGCTGCTTGGACTTTTCCAAAGCAATTTACGAAGAAATAGACCGCATGCGTCGAAACGCAGAAGAGGAGTTCAAAAATATCTTCCAGTTAGCCGAAGAAATGGCAAATAAGGTTAGGGTACTAATAGAGTGCCTCGAAGAGTTGGACACCAAATAAACCGTGATAATTACTTGGGAGAACCAGAAGATTATTACAGATGCTCAATTTATATACCATTCCTTGACCATTATTTAGATCAAATAAATTTAAGGTTTATAAAACACACAAATTTATTGGCAAAAATACAGAACATCTTGCCAAATAAAGCAATAGGATTAGAACCTGATGATATTCGACAAACGGCTCAAACGTTGGAAAAATATTGGCTGAATGATTTTACATCTACTGATGATTTTGTTGCAGAGTTGACCATGTGGCGCAGTACTACTTTTTTAAAGTGATGTTAACACAGGTTAGTAAATATGTTATACTTTCAGACACTGGATGTCAAAGGAAAATCTCCCAGAGAACTTCATTAGCGCCTTAAATCAGTGCGATGAAAAGTTTTACTGATTAATTTTTAATTTCATTAAGATTGGTGCAACGCTACCAGTCTCAGTCTGCACTCTATTTTGTCCGCGATCATTGTGACATAACCTCAAAAATAGTAAACTTATTATTTAATAAGTTAAAGAAGAAGATTATTTGAATTAAAATTATTCACCTTTAATAATAAGCAAGAAAATTAACTGGTTCCTGATCCAATTAATCCAGTATACCATTCCGAAGAATTATTCCAATCCAAGGATAAATACCAATAAATTGCCCCTGCAGACACATCATTTGCTTAAATGATTTCAACACGATGGGGCACCACCACAAAGCTAACGGTACGAAATCATTTAAATCGAACATTTCCGAAATCATGGATAGGAAGTAACGCGCCGGCGCCGGTTGCATGGTCACCATGGAAACTTACGTTTGCCTTAAGAGTCGAGTACGTGATAAAATAAAAGAAATGAAATAAAAATGGATCGCTTAGGCGATAATTTAAATATTGCTGCTATAAGGGCATGCCACAAACTGGTTTTCGAAAATGACGGCGATCGTAACAATAGAAAAAGATTACGTGAGTTTATGGATTTTGCTTTTGAAAATAATGACGAAAAACAAAAGAAGTTAGATTACGCGATAAAAAGTTTGACTGTGGGAAATTAAACTCAATTTGTAACATCTTGGAAATTCCAAACAACGCGAATAATAAGGAGGATATGGTGGGCGTTTTATGTACACGATTGTCGGATTTAAGTTTGATAAACAGCGCAGCATTACATAAAATGCTAACTACCAGAAAAGAACGAAAGAATGAGAGGATTACGCAATATCTTTTAGAAATGCGACAAATAGCATCACGGGGTTACAAGAAGACGCGTTGATCGATATTATTGACGGGATTACTGACGACGAAGTAAATAAAACCGTGCTATATGGTGCGAAATGTATGAACGATTTTAAAGCAAAACTAAAAATTTATGAGAAAATGAAATCTAAGCAATATAAAGATAAACGAGATTATAAAGAAAATAAAACTAAGGACACCGATTTGAAGCACAAAAAGAATGAACGCGAAGAAAAATATTTTTGCACAAGAGTCGCACGATGGACGGGCAAAAACTCCTTGTGATTCCAATTAATATACAACCGCACGGACTGAGCCATCACGCACGAGGGGGCGTGATGGCTCAGCGTATTAGCTCTCGGGTTAACACGCAGACGTCCCGGGTTTGAACCCCGGTGAATTCACGTTGAGTCGCCCCCCGTCCTTCGGAGGGGACGTTCTTCGGTCGGTCCCGGCAACCAGTCTAACATCTCTGGTTGCCGTTAGCACGCATGTGTGTGAGCCTCGACTTAAGCCGGATTTATATTTGTCTGACGTGTTGTGTCGTGATGCGCTCTGACGTAATGGTTAGTGTTCACATTTATATGTTGTGTTCTGACGCACTCTGGCGATATTTTGAATCAATACAATCGTAACACTCAGAGAGTTCATACGTGGGTCTATAATGTTTTCCCATGAATCTTCTGATTCAAATTATGAAGAAGATATTCATATTATGGTACTGGCAACTCTTCTAAGAAAAAGAAAAAGAGAGAAGATATTGGGTTCATCCAGTGAACAGAAAGAGAGAGGCTAAAGGCGAATTTGAGAGCGATGCTAATAATGTTAAATGTAATTAAATTTAATATCGAAAGAAAGAAGAAACGCAAATCTGACGAGTAATAAGACAGATGTACATTTGTCTGATCTGTCGTTATGCGTCACTTCCCTCTCGACTGCTCTGATGGACATTGGGATCGCTGCTGATGCGACACAACACAAGGCACCACAACACATTACGACACACAAATATAAATCTCACCATAGTAAATGTATTCAATCGATACCGTTCTGATGCATCACAACACGACACGTCAGACAAATATAAATCCGGCTTTATACGGACGAATGCGCGTGAGCGCCCTCTGACCCCTCGGGGTCGGGGCGGCGGTAACTCGTCATTGGAAACGAGTAAGCGGTATCGTCACCTAATGAGATCTTCTCTACCATCTCGAGCCTCCAAGGGAGTATGCACAAGGGGCCCACTGGGGCCTAAGGGCGCGTAAAAATTACGCACCCCTATATACATACATACATACATACAACCGCACATAATACGAGAGGCTCATGAAAATGGTCACTTTTCTTTGAAAAAAACGAGTGAGGTAATCAAACGCGATTATTACATACCTAACTTAGACGAAAAAATAAAAGATTATACAAAATTGCATACGATGCATTTTAGTGGAAAGAAAATCAGGAAAAGCCGAAGGATTATTAAATCCAATAGAGAAGGGTGATGTCCCCTTACACACATCTCACATCGATCATCTGGGTCTGATGGCGAAAACCTGTAGAAGCTATAAATATTTGTTTGCTGTCATCGACGCCTTCACCAAATTTGTGTACTTCCTTCAACAAAGGAAGTATTAGACAAATTAGAATTACAAAAAACAACGTTTGGAAATCCAGCAGTAATAATTTCGGATCGAGGAACCGCTTGTACATCACGAGAATTTAACAATTATTGCACGCAAGAACATTTTAGACACGTAACAGTTACAACAGGTGTTCCGCGTGGAAACGACAAGTTGAGCGAATAAATCGAATAATCATCCCCGTACTCTCCAAATTAACGATTGAAAAACCAGGAACTCGGTACAAATACGTTAAGAAAGTACAAGAAGCTATAAATAGCATATTTCGAAGGAGTGTAAATAGCACACCTTTTCAGCTGATGTTTGGTGTACCAATGAAATGGCATGAAGAACTCCAGTTAAGAGAGATAATTGAGGAGGAATACGTTTAGGAATTCAATGAGGAACGAGAGAATATGAGAAGAGAGGCTGAAAAGCAGATAATCAAAATCCAACAAGAAAATCGGCGATCTCGTGGCCATAAATCTGGTCTTGATCGCTACGAGGTGGAAAAAGTTGGTAACCACGAGGGTCTCCGAAAAACGTTCAGCAGCGCTGATTTCATGAAGCCCTGGTGTCTGGACAGTCCATTCGAGAGGAATGTTTTGCAAGATGGCCGAGATGTAGGATAGGTCAGTAGTCGAAAAGCAATATAACGCAAAAGATCTATAAGATCAATGACGGGCGACAAATTCAAACGCGAGAGTAAAAATTGTTTTCTATTGTAGATTCGATCAAAACGGTGACCAGTTATGGTGAAATGAATTAATACTGTTATTATGTTACACTATTAAATAAAACTTCAATTACAATTCCGATGTTTTGGTGAATAAATAAAGACATAACTCCAAGATTTAGAATAAAAGTGAGCACGAACCCACATATATGATTGATGAATTGTGTAAAACTCAACTTATTCAATACGTTTTAAAAATTAGACTTAGTGCTGTATTATAGTACAACAAAATCTGCTTTATGGTAGGAAAGCTGATCTACCAGCTGTTCTTCGAAAGGATCCGGAATTAATGTACAGTTTCGATGATTATCACAATGAACTCAAATCGCGGTTACAACACGCACATAAAATCGCAAGAGAAACGTTAATTCAAAAAAGGAACGTTCCAAAGAATACTACGATAAAAACGTTCATAACTTAATTGTTAATATCGGAGACAAAGTTCTTCTTAGGAATGAAACCAACGTCATTTGAAAACCAACAAATTGTTTACCTCTATATCAAGGTCCTTATGAAGTCATATCTGTAAATAACGATCAAAATTGCACTATTAAAATAAATAAGAAATTAGTCAAAGTTCATAAGAATAGATTAAAGTTATTTTAGAATTTAGAACATTTTGTTACAGGATGTCGATTGTTGTAGTACTCTGTATAACAACCTTGTGCTTGGCAAGTCCAGGTCCATATTCCCTACAACCACTAAATGATTCCAGCTTGTATGATGAAAAAATAGGAAATTTAAAATTATTCCATACCGTTTGGAAACTGGTCACATATTTGGATTTAGGTAACTATTACACAGAACTAAACACAATTTTAAGGTTATACGCACAAGTAAGCTCTCTATGTGCATTATCAGTAGACAAAAATATTTCATCAGATTATTGTTCTTTGATAAATTCGACTATGGGTACTGAAATTTATACTCTTCGGTTACAAAACAATTTAATTTATCAATTCGCTTTTCGGCACGCTAGAAGAAGACGACGCGAATTATTATAACACGCAAATTGAATTATTGAAATCCAAGCAAAGTCATGTACTCAATTTAATCAAAGAGCAAACTTCAATATTGGAAAGTACGGTTTACATTTTAAATTCAACTGCCAGAAATAATCAAATGTATTACACCAAATGAAGACAGATGTTAACAATATTTCTAAATCTTTGCGTTCCGTTTTAAAAAATGTAACAAGTATTGTTTATAAGAATAGGCTAGAACAACAAATAAACGACGTAGTTATTGTTTCAAGTTCTTTATTAGGTACATTTAGATTAGCACAAAATAACCTTGTAGATATTATATCAATGGCCGAACGAGGTATTCTCATCCACTAGTTTTAAGTCCGCAACGCATTCTTAATGAATTATCAGAAAAACAAACCTATTTAACAGGTTTAAATTTTCCTGTGGCACAGAAATTAGAAAACATTCTGCTAATTTATAATACCGCTGAAATCGGAATATTTTTCATTAATAATAAGTTAAAATGTGTTGAATACATACCTTTAGTTGAGCCACGTGTGCACGAAATTTTGAAAATCTCTAGTACACCAAATCAAATATCTAACTCAACATTTTCTATCATCTTACCAAAATCTATTTAAAAACTATTTTTATTTAACTAATGATGAATTTTCAAAGTGTAAAGATTTATCTCAAATTTACATTTGTAAACACATAAAACCAGTTCACATTTAAGCACAGATTGTGAAATAAATTTTTTAACACTAAATTCAAAATCATTTGATAAATGTGACAAAAGAATAGTCATCATTAAAGAAACACTTTTCATACAATTGGCTCAACCGAATTCTTGGATTTTTGCTACACCTCTGCAGGATTATCTTCATATAAATTGCAAATTTGATAATAGGGAAATAACACTTATACTAAATGCAACGGGCATCTTACGCATAAATTCCAATTGTTCAGCTTACACAAAATCTGTTTCATTGACAACTTATAACATATTTAATGATCAAATATCTGTGATTTATTTGCCAAAAATCAACATTTCAATTAGATTTTTAATTAGATCAAGTTGATATCATTTCTCCTTACAATTTGAATCATCATTGTGAATTTAAATTTATATTCCCTCCCACTCTCGCCATTCCTAATTTATCCCCTTACACATGCGCATCCCTCTTACATGACAACCTAACCTTCTACTATAACGTGGTTCCCGCATTTCCTGATCTTTTCTACGAAGATATCTTCCATACATTTCTGCTAGCAGCAATATTATTATATGTTATTCCTCGTGTGTCACTTTTTTACGATGTGAGTATATTTTTTTAATGATTTATTGGAATTATTTTAAAGTTTTTGACAACACAACCTCAAATAATATAGTTCATTATCTATGTACATCTCTAACTGTATGTTATAGACCTCCGATGATGGTCATTTGAAAGACCGAAACATGTCAGGTTGAAATTAAACTTAAAATAAACCAGTTGTAATACATTTATTTCGAATTTTATTTAAATTAGATAGCCTGACCAAAAATAGCGATTATGTTCCTACAATTTCATCTTCACTTGTAATCTCAAACAGCGAGCAGGAATTAAGCAATTTAGGGCAACGGTTAGAAACTTTAAAAATGTTAGAAAATACTTCATCCGCAGATGAAACGCATCTCCACTATGTGATCATTAATACAGCACTATCAACAATTATTGTCATATTTGTTTTGTATTTGTGTTTTTCAAAATTAGCTAACATTCAAGCTTGTATTGAAAAAATTGAAAAAAGGTCAAACAAAGCTAATCCTGAAATAGAGCTTGATACAGAAGCTAATGTTAGTAATGTTAGCGATGAAAATTGTACCAATCCTCGCTACAATTTTCAAAACTAAGGGAGAGGTGTTGTAAAGCCCTGCTTTACCTCCTATATAATATAAGTATATATATACATTTTATCTTTGTTATTTTATTAAATTCTTTGTTTAGATTCGACAAATTCTGCACACGTGAATCGCTGACACTCAGTTCTACTTTTTTTTGCAAAATCAATAAATAATCGTTCAATGCTTTGTTACGTGTTTTTTTTATTCTTTAATTTGATTGACTAAGAAAATCGTACGATTTACTTGATCGTTTTCCGAATTTGTTTGCTTCCGGAAATACTATACCTGCTCTTAAGAACACCGGTTTGCAGATTCGCTTAACAGATAAAAATATTGTCGTTAATCGAAACCCGTACCGTCTAGCTCCAGTTGAACGCGAAGCAGAACATGGTATTATACGAGAAAGCGAATCACCGTTCACTAGTCTGATTCTGTTAGTACGAAAAAGAGAAGGAGCTTATAGAATGTGTGTGGATTATCGGAAGTTGAATCGTAACATAATCAAGGATCGTTATCTCCTACTGCTAATTGAAGATCAATTCGGCCGATTGGGAAAGGGAAAGTTCTTCACTTCTCTTGATATGTCGTCTGCATCTCATCAAATTCCAGTTTAACACTGAATTTCACACAGATGCCAGTTCCATGGGATTCGGAGCTATGGTAATTCAGAAAGATGAAGGACAACTCTAACCGAATCGAGATACCACTCCTATGAAATGGAATCTCTTGCGGTAGTACATGCTTGGAAAAATGTTCCAACAAATGTTGCTTGGAAGTTCGTTACCACACGTCGACTACCTAAGTCGAAATTCTATAACTATACGTCGCATCGTTAAAGGAAACTGGATTTACATTGAACAACGAGGTGATGCTGAACTAAGACAGATTGAAGACGCTTAAAATGGAAGGTTGGACAAGTCACTGTATGCTGCACGAGACGGTATCCTTCATTATTTGATTGAGACGCTACAAGGTCGTATTCACAAACCTTTTGTGCCCAGACACAGTAGATTAGGGCTACTATGTATTTTTCCTAGATTAACAAACTTTGTTAAGAACTACATACAGCACTGTTTGATGTGTGCAGTAAAAAAGACACGAATCTATGTATCTTTCGGACCCTTACAAGGATTTATGAAGAATATTGTAAAGCCAACAAACCTATGTCGGTACTGCATGTCGATTGTTTAGGACCGCTTGCCGAAACTCATCGCGGATACAAACATATTTTAGTTATGATCGACGCATTTACGAAGTATTGTGTACTGTTGCCATTGAAAACTGTGACGGCAGATGAAACGAAGATGCGTTCCAATCTCTATTTGGAACACCAGGTCAAATTATTATGGACGTTGGACAGAATTTCAAACACTTGAAGATTTCCGAATATTTAGATGACCTTGGTGTATCTTATCACTACACTACACCAGATGTTCATCGTTCAAATGGTCAGGTAGAACGCTATCTGAGAACGATTATGAACCTGATAAGAATTGAGACAATAACTACGTTAGAATGGTCTAGCAAAATTTATGGAAGATACAATTGGTTCTAAACTGAATTTCTCTAAATTCTATCAGAAACCGTAGGCTGTATAGAGAACGAGTTAGAGAGCTTTAGACGCTAATCAGAAACGTCGGGACACTTTGAAAATTAATATTGTTTATTTTGTTCTTATGCATCGGGACGAAAAAAGCAATTTAATTTTTTTTTTAATTTAAAACAAAAATTAAAATTTTTTAAAACAATTTAATTAAAAAAAGCGTTTTATATATAACTAATTATGTGTAGCAACTTTATTGGTGGCGGTTATTGGTCCGTTTATACCGGACCTTACAGATAGTTTGATTAAGATATTTAATTGTGACCCGTTGAAGGTTGCCAAATGCACTGCTAAACCTCTCAGGTCTATGTTTTCCACATTAAAAGACCCAACCCCCCTTTTACTACAGTCCAATGTGATATATAAAGTGGATTGTTTAGGTTGTGATTGCTGCTATATTGGCACCAGTTCTCAATATTTAAAATCTAGAGTCTCTCAACATAGAACGGACTGTGAACAGAAACGTTCGGGTGGAACCGCGTTAGCTGAACATCACGTCAGCGTCACCACAGGTCATAAGTTCGACCTACCAAATGCCTCGGTGTTATGTAAAGAAGCCACTTATTCTAAGCGTATGTTCTTAGAAATGTTCTACATAGCTCCCCTGACGAACACGGTCAACTTTAGGACTGACTTTTAAGGCCTAAGTGACATTTCCCATTCTTCTGTTAAAAAAATTATAAAAAAAAGATTTTCTCGCTTGTTTTAGGTTCAAAAATTCTTTATTGGGCATATTTCGGCCATTTGTTTGGCCCCTTTAATTTTGTTTTTAAATTCTACCCCCTTGGTTGCGTTATTTGCTAACGTCAACATTATCTCTTGTGTCGGCCTTCTGCCGTATGTGAATTTTATTACAATTATTGTAATTAGTGTTAGTGGGTACTGTTAATTATATTTTATATGTATTTTTAAGGTCGTTTGTGAGTCTCTGGTTCCTTTTCCAATTCATAACTTCCATTATTTTCTCATATTGGGTCCTGTCCTCTTCGTTGGTTTCTTTTGTTTTGTCATGTTGTTGCCAACTGTCAATTCCATTTGGCGTTTCTTAACTTTTTCAAGTTTCCCCCCAGAGACGGTTTGCCGTCGCGCGTTTCGCGCCAAATATTGACAGTGGATCTTGTTATAACGCGTGCTTGTTTCGCTGGCCTTTTTTCGCTAAAGATCGTGGTTAAGATTGTCATTTTGAGGGATTTAACTTCAACATCTATGTCTATGAGACATATTTAACCTCTAAACGTAAGTGTTTTAAATTATTATATGTAACCACTCTCATTGGGAGTGTTGTCTTTGTAGCGTGCCCAGAAGAAGATTTGAAAATGAAATCGAAAGCTTGGCTCAGTAAAAGGAGGTCTTTTAATTTAACCCCCCTTTGGTTGTAGACTCAATATTTGCTTATTCTTTTTATTGGTTATGTCCTGTTGTTGCTCTCCAATATAAATAAATAATAAATTTCAAGAGAATTTTGCTCTCGGGGTCAAATAGACTTGATTAATTACCAATCATGTCAGGATGGAAACTGCAAATGGGTATTAAATTACCAAGACAATTTAACAAAGTTTATCTGTTTGCGTCCGTTTAGATCAAAAATGTCCATTGAACTGGCTTCAGAACTATTAAAAATTTTCCTTGAATTTGGAGCACTTGCAATACTGCAAAGTGACAATGGTCGCGTATTCGTAAACAGTGTAATTATCGAATTGGATAAACTATGGCCTGATCTGAAAATTATTCATGGGTGTCCACGACATCCACAGTCACAGGGCAGTATAGAACAATGTAATCAGGATGCTGAGAATATGTTAAGGGCCTGGATGCTTGATAATAGTGTTTGATAAGTGTATTTTTGTTTTCATTCTCTACGTAGGCTAAGATGTTTCCTTCCGCTTTTTAATTCGTCGTAATCTGTACTACGCGTTAATTTTTCCTCATTTAGATTATGCTGATACAGTCTGCACCGATTTATCGATTACACTGTGTAAAAAGTTGCAAAGAGTACAAAACAATTGTGTTCCTTTCATATTTGATCTGGATCGCTAGTGCCACATCTCTCCTTATAGAGCTACCAAATGTAGCCGTCCTTAACACCGGTAATGACCGAAGGTGAAGCGTCACCAATTAATTATTATAAATAACAGCAAATACTTCGATTCAAGGGAATTGTAGTTGCGACTCCACGGGGTACTCCAATCGTCAGTACGGTGTTCGAATTACGCTTCCGTTTTCATAACGTATTATAAAATAATAGTAATTTTAAATAAAAGTAAAAGAATTAAAACGTTCTTTCAATAAAAAAAACTCTTAACAACAATCAAATCATTTAATTGGCGCAGTCAGTAGGATCCGGTAAACGCGAGTGATAAAAATCTTGTATCGTGCCTAAAATCGGTCCGATTTACGGAACACTCGTGGTAAATTTTCTAGTTCTTTATTACCGGATACGAGAAGAAAGAAGAAAAGTAGAACCCGCCGAGGAATTTGGATCCTCTCCAATTGCCGATCGATTCCCGGGACTAGTCAAAAGAGAATCAATGACGACAATTTTATTCATTCCTATCGCACTGTAAATATCTTTATTTTCTGTCATCCTTTTATTCCTTCTCATTTTCGCCTAATAAACTAACCTAACTTAAACCTAATACGCTCTGGACTATTTAAACGACTTACTGGAGGCAATCAACGAAATAGAAATGGCGAGAGAAATATCGAAAGTAGATCAAGATTTGATACCAGTCTTTGACGGAGACAGAATAAGTCTGAAGAGTTATATTAATGCCTGCGAATTCTTAATTGAAGAGTATTTACCAACAGCACCTGCCAGACCAGAAGAAATTCGCACACCTAAAAGACTCTTAATGATTTTTATGGGTAGTCTACGTGCCAAAGCACGCGAGGCGGTGGATGCAAATAAAACACCCACCACTTGGCCCGAACTTAAACAAATTCTAATTAATTCATTCGGTGATAAAAGATCCGAAGAGGTTCTTGCTTATGATTTGAATAGTTTGGTTCCACAAAAAGAAGACAGTACAGCCAGCTACGCTAATAAGATTAAATCAATTCTATACACTCTTCTTTCTAAGGTTAACTTGGAAGAAAACAATGTAGCGATCCGCAATCTCAAACAAGAGCAATACAATCAGATAGCTCTGAGGACTTATCTGTTTGGATTAGATTTGATAAATCCAACCATTGGTTTAGAAGTTAAACTACGACAGCCCACCGATATTGAAACAGCAGAAGGTTACGCCCTGGAAATAACTAACTATAACACTCAGAAACAGCGTTTTCTTTTTAATACAAGGCAGCCGATTGCGTCACCAATGCGAACCATAGTCAGACCGCATCCCATGGTAGCTCAACGTCCAAACTCGATGCAAAAACCACCCATGCTTATGCCACAACAGTATGGACAGCCAAATAAATTTATTCCACCCGCAATACTGCCACTTGGTCCAATGTTTTATCCCAGACAAGCAACCAATCAACCATTTGTGAGAACCCTGGCACAATTTCAACAACGACCATTTAGACCAACACTGATGGAAGTCGATAACAATAATAAGCGACCAGCATCATCCATAAACAAGCCAAGTCCAAAAAGACAATGGATGTCAAATAATATTGAATATTGTGATTATCCATGTTGCAAGGTAATTAAATTTAATGAAAAACAAAATAAAGTAACCTCTTACTTGCAAATTTATTAGATTTACTTCGATACTAGTTTCGAGGTGTTACCTCATCTTCAGTCGAAAACTACAATTTTTTTAAGATTAGAAAAATGAAATTTGTTAAAGAAGAGAACTTACAGTCAAAAATTTTAAAGATGTACACAAGCGAGAAGAAAAAATTCTTCATAGAAAATTTTTATAACCTTGAACATGTTGAAAAAATTTTTTAAATGAAATATGCATTAAAATAATTTGAAGGTCAAATAGGTAAAATGGTTGAAGACCGGAAATATAATAAGAGCTAAATCTAAAAATAAATAATTACTAACAAAATAACAATATATAAGAAAAACTTACGAAAAAACGAAGACAAACGGACGTAGCATAGGCTGCGAGACTCCCAACGTAGAAAAGGCCGAAAAACGTTAAACATTTTTTTAAATAATACGTTAGAAGTCACGCAGCGATGCGGTGGAGGAATCAGAAGAGAAGAGACTAAAATATCTAACGGAAAAAGGAGCGTGGGTCGGGAAACGTGTTCGCGAGAGTGGGGGAACAAAAACAAATCAGCATTTAAGTTCAAAATCTTTTAAAAGTGAAAAAATAGGTTTTTGAGTTATCACAAGAAACTCGAGATTACGAAAAATCATATAAACTTCATAAATAGATGCATCAAAGAAAAAATCACACCCAATTGCGCAAAAATTAAATGTTCAAAGCTTAAAATTTCAACTAAAAATCATATAATTACGAAGATAATGAGGGATGAGAAGAGAAGACATTTCATAACCTTAGACAACACATACAAGAAGCTCACCATGATTCAACGAGGGCTTCGAGATATCTACCACTTCTTGGAAGTTGACGAGATTATAGTTAGAGCAAAGAGTGAGGCTTTCATCTGTGGATGTGAAGACAGAAGAAAGAAAAACATGAAATTCGAGAATCTAAAGAGGAGAAGAGACGAAGACACAGTAAGAAATTTTAAAAAGAATAATATAAATAATGAAAAAATCAGTCAATTCAAAAATTTAACAAATATTATGTTCAATACTGAAGAAAATATTTTTTTAGAAAGAGGTCACAAGTTCGCCCTTCCTCCCAAAATTAACATTCCAGAAATTTTCATCGACTTTGTCATGGCTATTAAACAACATCCTAACTACAATGAAATTAAACATGAACCGATTCATTTTTTAAACAGAAACAATAATGTTATAAACTCTATTAAGCTTAAAAATGACCACTCTAATAATTGGAAATTAATTAAATCCATTAGGAAAAAAATTAATGACAATAACGCCATATTTGTCAAAGCCGACAAAGGTGCTGGATTTGTGATCCTCGATAGGGATATTTACAATCAAAAAACTTACGAGTTTCTAAATAATAATAATTATAAAAAATTAAAGAATAATCCTTTAGAGAAAATAATTAGAACAAGTAAAGTCGTTATTAACTATTGTAAAGAGACTCTGATCGAGTATACCCCGCATCTCAATAACTCAAAATATTTTTCCACCTCATTATTTTTAAACATGAACCCTAATATTCCAATGCTTTACTCACTCCCTAAAATGCATAAGGATGACATGCCCATCAGGTCCATAACAGCTTTCAGTAATTCCCCACTCAGAAACTTGCTAGTTTTATGCTAAGAATTTTTCAGAATATTAATTTCACCCCTGAATTTACCGTACGTAATTCCAATCAATTTATTAATTCTATCAAAGATATCAAAATACAGGATGGTATTATGATTTCGTTCGACGTAACTAATCTTTATTCTAATGTCCCTATAGACCTTACCTTGGATATAACAAAAAAACTTTTTAAAAACTTTTTCAAAAATAAAAATACAACTATTGATCATCTAAATAGAATCTTAAGACACATTGTCACTCAAAACTACTGTTCTTTTAATGAAGATTTTTATTTTGTTTCTGAGGGACTGCCTATGGGTATGCCATTGTCAGGTATTTTGGCTGATATTTTTTTGAATCATGTTGAAAAGACTTTTATCATAAATAACATTAACCCTTATTTTAAATATGTTACCAAGTGGTTACGTTACGTCGACGATATCTTCTGTGTGTGGATGGGAAGTGATGAAGATTTAATATGTTTTCATGAATATCTTAATAATTTACATAACAATTTAAATTTTACCCTTGAAATCGAGAAAAATAAACAATTAAACGTTTTTGGATTTAAATTTAAATAGAAATAATAGCAACTCCATAGATTTTAATATTTACAGAAAGCCTTCAGCAATACCAACCACTATACCCTATGACTCTGAACACCCCTTATCCCATAAGCTAACTAACTTCCGTTTTCTTTTTAATAGAGTTTTTAATTATCCCATTTCCGAAACTAATAGAATAACTGAAATAAACTACATATATACTTTAGCACATAATAATAATTTCCCTAAATATATCATAGATAAACTTTTTTATAAAATTCAACAACAGAGAGACCCCCTCCACACTACTATTAAAGTTAAAACAATTTATAAACCTATAACATACAATCACATCACTTCCCGGGCCCGACATATTTTTTCAAAATACAATATTTCCCTTGAATACTCTAATAATAATACTATCATGAAACTTCTTTCTAATCATAAACCTAAAAATGTTGATATATTAAAAGAGAGCGGTGTATACTCGATTGGATGCTCTAATTGTAATGCCATATATGTTGGCCAGACAGGACGTGCGCTTGGGGCACGTGTTCGCGAGCATAAAAATAAAACGAATTCCAACATATACAAACATCATCTTGAAACAGGACATAACATCAATTACAAAGATATAAAACTTTTACACAAATTGAATAAAAGTCAAAAACTTGATTTTCTTGAAATTATTAAACATAAAAATAATGATGAATTTGTCCTTCTTAACGATCAACTTCAATTAACTCAAAAACCTATTTTTTCATTTTTAAAAGATTTTGAACTTAAATGCTGATTTGTTTTTGTTCCCCCACTCTCGCGAACACGTTTCCCGACCCACGCTCCTTTTTCCGTTAGATATTTTAGTCTCTTCTCTTCTGATTCCTTCACTATTTAAAAATTTTTTTAACGTTTTTCGGTTTTTTCTACGTTGGGAGTCTCGCAGCCTATGCTACGTCCGTTTGTCTTCGTTTTTTCGTAAGTTTTTCTTATATACTGTTATTTTGTTAGTAATTATTTATTTTTAGATTTACCTCTTATTATATTTCCGGTCTTCAACCATTTTACCTATTTGACCTTCAAATTATTTTAATGCATATTTTATTTAAAAAATTTTTTCAACATGTTCAAGATTATAAAAATTTTCTATGAAGAATTTTTTCTTCTCGCTTGTGTACATCTTTAAAATTTTTGACTGTAAGTTCTATTCTTTAACAAATTTCATTTTTCTAATCTTAAAAAAATGTAGTTTTCGACTGATGATGAGGTAACACCTCGAAACTAGTATCGAAGTAAATCTAATAAATTTGCAAGTAAGAGGTTACTTTATTTTGTTTTTCATTAAATAATATTGAGGCACCATCAGGAGCTACAGAGAGTAATTGTTATGTGCAATACCCAGATAATGGACATTTGGACGGTAATTATGATGAACAAGTTATTATTGAAGGAGAAGAAGAAGTAGAATACGAGGATAACGGAATGACTCAGAATTTTTCCCAGGAGAGCCCTCAAGAGCAACTTACGTAGCAATATCAAATAAAGCTTATTCACATGATCCGAAGTAACCATATGTCGAATTTGAAGGCCTAAAATTTCTGATAGAGACAGGGGCCGAATGTTCTCTTATAAATTCAAAATTATATAATGATATTAAATCTGTTTATTCCTGTAACACTAACGAATTTAACATTAAAACACCACATGGCATAGAAAGAACCAGTCAAGGAATTTATGCACCCCTTCCAGATATTTTCAAATCATCCGAATATCATTTATTTGTTTGCTTCAACTTTTCTCGTACCTTTGATGGTTTATTTGGATTTGACCTATTGACCAAATTAAGCGCTTTCCTAGATACAAAAAACCGGTTGATTATCACAGAAAACACCAAGATTCCATATAAAATTAATAATATGTATGCAATTAAACCTCATTCACAATCATTGATAAATTATAAAATCACTAATATCGAAAATGGTGTAGCGTTATTTCCTGAAATAAGAAATGAATCAGGTACAGTTGTTATACCCGAATCAGTGGTTACTGTAAAGAATAACGAAACTCAAATCTTCGCTACAAACATACAGGAAGTTCCATTACGCTGGAACCCAAATCCCGTTGAAGTGTAACCAATAAACAAAATTACAAAAAAAATTAATTTAGGATATAATGTTGACAAGGGTCAATTGTCAGAACTACAGGTAGAAAATATACGGAAGAATTTACGATCGGAACACTTAAATTTGGAGGAAGAATAAGCATTACAAGCTGTGTTTATCAAATACAAACATTTATTTCACCTCGAAGGGCAGAAGTTAACATTTACCCACAAAATAAAACACCATCTTAATATGAAAGACAATAGACCAGTATACGTTTGCAATTATCGTCAACCCATGGAAACCAAGAAGGAGATAAAAAACAAACCCTAGAACTATTCAGACAGGACATTGTGAAAGAAAGCATTTCGCCTTGGAATACACCTGTCCACATAGTAACAACTCAAAAAGATGGGAAAATTAAAAATCGAATGGTGGTTGGTGTTGTAATTTGTATCTTGTTTATACACATTTTTGCATTTTTTATTTGTATTTAAATTAGTTTTCCGATTTGTCAAGAATCATAGCAATAAGAAGTTTTTGTTTTGTTTTCGTTGTTGTTGACAACAAGCGCGTCACTAATCAATAAGATTTTTGTAAGAGCGTCGTTTTGAGTCGTGTTGTACCTTCGTTATAATTAATAAATAATTCGTTACAACAAAAGCCAGCAAATCGTTATTCGTTACGAAGAAGTGTTAACCAGCGCTATAACATACGTTATATTATTCAACATGGTCCTTCGAGCCGGATTAAATTAATTATCGTCGTTTTTGAGATTATCATCAGTCGTGGTTGCCAAGCAACACAAACAGGAAAAATTTGGTGAGCTGGAATTCAAAGGAAATTCGGAAGAACTTTCGTCGGGACACGTTATCCACGGGCCGGAAGCATCCCCCTTTAAGTTTGAGCGTGTCGTAAGCATATAATCCTTTTTTTCCATTTCCTTTTCCCTTGCTTAAATTTGAATCAATTGCGTTGCGTTCATTTTACGTATTATCATGTCGGAAATAGAAACTTTAATAAAAAAACGTGGCATTGTCAAAGGCAAGCTAACAAATTTTTCAAAATTTATTACTAAATCGAAATTAGATGATAAGGGTAGTCTCGATCAGACGTGGGTTTTTGAGTTGGAACAACGGTACGATCGTGCACTTAATTTAATTAGTGATTTCGAAATCATTCAGGAGAACATTGATTTAATAAGCGCCGACGGGGAGGTACAAGCGTTAGAACGAGAAAATTTTGAGACGGCTTTTTACGCAAGCACTGCGGAAGCCAAACGTATATTAACAAATAGCAAAAATTCTCGCAATTCTTCTCTCACTGTCAGTCCTGCTCCGGAGCAATGCGTAAAGTTACCGGTAATTGATTTACCTAAATTTAATGGAAATAGCGAATCATGGCTGGAATTTCACGATATTTTCGAGTCATTGATTCATAATAATCATGCCGTGAATGACGTTCAAAAATTCCATTATTTGTTATCAACTTTAACGGGTGAAGCTCGACAAGTAATTGCGAGTTTAGAAATTACCAATACAAACTATGATGTTGCGTGGGATTTAGTTTGCAGTCGATATAACAACCCTCGAATACTAGTGCAAAATCACATTAAGGCACTTTTTAAAATTGAAAGAATTACTTCCGTTAACTCGAATGTAATACGCACTTTAATTGATAACATTCGCAAACATTTACGTGCATTAAACACATTAAAGGAACCCACCGATAAATGGGACACATTAATTGTATATTTAGTTTCCACTAAATTGGATTTCGAATCAAACCGTGAATGGGAACATCAAAATATACAGATTGATAAACCCACATTAGACGATTTATTGGATTGCTTAAAAGGTAGAGCTGATTTATTAGAATCACTTGAAGATAAAGGGGCGTCTAAATCATTAGTTAAACATCAGTCAGCTACTAAAGCTAGATCATTTGTAGTTTCAAGGCAGATAGATGCAATAAAATGTGTTTTGTGCAAGGCCGAACATAATCTTCAACATTGCCCTGAATTTCTTCAACTTAACATACAAAAACGTATAGAGCAAGTAAAAAAATTGAAACTTTGTATGAATTGTCTTCGATTGGGTCACTTTATTAATCAATGTAGGTCGGGTCTATGTAAACAATGTAAATCTAAACACCACACCCTTCTGCATATCACATATAATCGTTCAGATTCGCAACAATCACCAACAACACAATTACAAACTCTCACATCTAGTTCATTAACAACTGTACAAACATTATTATCAACTGTCACTTTACATGCATTTGATCGGCGAAATAAAAAACACACATTCCGTGCACTACTAGATCCAGGTAGTCAAAGTAGCTTCATAACGACAGATCTTCGCGAAAGGTTGCATCTCCCTGAAACAAAAACAAATATCAGCGTTACGGGAATAACTCAATCTAAATCTACAATTTCTAGTTCATGTTTGCTAAAAATACATTCGCATTGTACTAATTTTTCACTTCAAGTTACGTGTCTTGTCCTTCCAGTAATTACTAGTAATTTGCCTCAGTTCGCTATCGATGTTAATTCGTTAAAGATTCCTGCTCACCTACGCTTAGCTGATCCTGAGTTTTATAACCCAAATAGTATTGATATGTTGCTAGGCGCAGATTACTTTTGGGAATTGTTGTGCATAGGTCAAATCAAATTAGATGATGGACCGGTTATACAAAATACAAGGTTCGGGTGGATTGTTTCGGGCCCGGTTCAAACAAGCGCTGTGCCTTCTATCCAGTGCAATTTAGTTCAAAGCGCACAGTCATCAAAACTTCACGAACAACTCACGCGTTTTTGGGAAGTTGAGTCGGTGAATGTACCCATTTCGCTATCGAAATCTGACGCGTTCTGTGAGAAACATTTTCAAGAAACGACCTCGCGAACGGATGACGGCCGATTCATAGTTACAATTCCAATCGATGGAGAACTTCATCAATTGGGCGAGTCGTATCACAATGCTAAAACACGCTTACTAAGTATGGAGCGTAAATTCAAGCGATTACCAGAATTCGGTAATAAATATCGCGAATTCATGCGAGAATACTCTGAATTAGGCCATATGCGTAGGGTAGTATCACCGCAGGAATCAGATAAAAATAATTACTATATACCCCACCATGGTGTTATAAATGAAAAAAGCGCAACCACAAAGTTACGAGTAGTGTTTGACGCGTCGTGCCCTACATCCACCGGTTATTCTTTTAACGATCTGCAGGTTGTGGGTCCTACTATCCAACCAGATCTATTTAGCGCTCTAGTCCGGTACAGACAATATAGCATAGTTGTAGTATCAGATATTCAAAAAATGTATCGTGCATGCCTCGTTAACACGGAACAATTAAGGTTCCAACGTATTCTATGGCGCGATTCCGAAAATTTTCCAATAGAGGTTTACGAGTTAACCACTATTACCTACGGTACAGCAGTTGAGAAAGTTATGTACATTATTGACGGAGTATCACAAACTTTGAATGCGGGCGGTTTCAAGCTACATAAATGGGTTTCTAACAATCCCGCAATATTACGTTGTGTATCAGATAGTAGAGCGGAAGATATAATAGACATGGGACGTAGGGAAAATACGCGTACGTTAGGTCTGATGTGGGATCCTCAGAAAGATGTCTTTAAATTTAACATTAGCAAAAACACAACTATGACACGGGTTACCAAACGATCTATTCTTTCTGAGATAGCTCAAATCTTCGATCCGTTAGGGTTATTGAGTCCTGTTATCATAAGGGCCAAAATTATCCTTCAACACATTTGGCAGGAGGGATTGGATTGGGATGTTTCACTTCCAAATCAAATTTACACACGTTGGTGTGAATTTCGTGACATGTTAGTTCTATTAAATTCCATTGAAATTCCACGTCATATTTCGTTAAAAAATGCGAATGAATTTGAACTACATGGATTTTCAGACGCATCAATTAAAGCATACGGAGCTTGTGTTTACTTACGAGCTACTAATTCTTATAATGATTGTTCGGTTCAATTAGTATGCGCAAAATCCAGAGTGGCTCCAATAAAACCTACTACGGTTCCGCGATTAGAACTGCTTGGTGCTTTGTTACTTACCGATCTTGTTAATAAAGTTAGAGCAGCTTTAAATCTAGAAATTAAAAGAGTAGTGTACTGGACGGACTCTAGTGTTCTGATAGGATGGCTAGGAACTGATCCTAGTAAATTACATACATTCGTAGGAAATCGCATTGCGCGAATTCTTGACTTATCGAGAGCGTCTGATTGGCGCTACGTTTCAACCGAGCACAACCCCGCAGACCCCGTTTCACGCGGTATAGACTCGGGAGCCCTCGCGGATTTAACAATATATTGGTGTGGTCCTGTATGGTTAAAGCAAGATGAGTCGTTATGGCCACGTAGAACGTTTCGTTCTGAAAGTTTACCGGAAATAAAGGTTAACGTTCTAAAAGCTACTATAATTGAAGAATGCGTTATTCCGTTCACGCGCTTTTCTACCCTATTTCGGCTACAACGTGTAATAGCATATTGTCTGCGGTTCATTAATAATTGTTCAAATAAATCTGATAAACGAACGGGTTCTTTAAAATGTTCGGAATTGAATGAAGCGCAAATTTACCTAATCAAATGTAGTCAACGAGACTCATTTCAGGATGAAATCAATCATTTGAGTGGCAAGGGCAGTTTGCCGCAGAAAAACGAACTAACTAAATTAAACGTATTTCTTGATCACACTGGTATTATGCGCGTAGGCGGTCGATTACGCAATTCGTCTTATAACGTTGATAAAAAGCACCCGATGCTACTTCATAGTAAACACGTGTTAACGCGGTTGATCTTCGAACACGAACACGTACAACTTCTTCATGCAGGTCCGCAACATTTACTAGCTTCAATACGGGATCGGTATTGGCCGATTGGGGGGAGAAATCTTGCCAAAAAGGTAATCTTTAATTGCATGCGTTGTTTTCGAGTAAAACCGCGGGTGTCGCAGCCTATTATGGGCGATTTACCATCGCAACGTGTTACTCCAGCACCTCCGTTCAGTACCATCGGCGTCGATTACGCTGGCCCGTTTCTTTTGAAAGATCGGAAAGGTCGCGGTTCTAAAACTTCAAAATGCTATATTTGTCTATTTGTATGCTTTATAACACGTGCTATACACCTTGAATTGGTGTCGGATTTGACTTCTGAATGTTTTATTGCAGCACTGCGGCGTTTTGTTGGTCGCCGTGGAAAGCCGTCTCAGATTTTTTCGGATAACGGTACCAATTTCGTCGGCGCGAATCGCGAGCTTCACGAGTTAGGAACGTTCCTACAAGGTTCCAATCAATTAACCGATGTGATTGAGAATGAGTCGATTAATTGGTCATTCATTCCCCCTAATTCGCCTCATTTCGGCGGTTTATGGGAGGCAGGCGTTAAAGCAACCAAATATCATTTAAAGCGGGTCGTTGGCAATGTAATACTTACCTTTGAACAATTTTATACGCTGTTGATTCAAATTGAAGCTATCCTAAATTCTCGCCCTTTGTCACCCTTGTCCACGGATCCCAATGATTTAACACCCTTAACTCCTGCGCATTTCTTAATTGGGAGAACGCTTTCGGCCCCACCAGATCCAAGCCTGGATCACGTCAAGTTAAATCGGCTGTCCCACTATCAATATACGCAACGAATTCAGCAAGACTTTTGGAAGCGTTGGTCAAAGGAATACATTTCGGAACTCCAACGCCGTTCCAAGTGGTCAACTAAAACAGAGAATCTTAAAATTGATGAATTGGTTGTAGTAAAGGATGACAACTTACCAACATTGAAGTGGTTATATGGTCGCGTTATCGCTCTACACCCTGGATCCGATGGTATTGCAAGAGTTGCTACCGTACGCACCACCAACGGGATTATCAAGCGACCAACCAATAAACTTTGCCCGCTTCTAATGACAAATTAGTATTAATTTTGATATTATTTACTTTTTTTGTTATTGTTACCTTAGGTGATTGTCTATTAGATATAGACAATCAAATAATTTGTTATAATATGTTTTCTTTAGCGCTCCCCCCTCCCATATACTCACTAATTTTTTTTTTTGAAAGGCAGTCCTTTCAAGGCGGGGGGCATGTTGTAATTTGTATCTTGTTTATACACATTTTTGCATTTTTTATTTGTATTTAAATTAGTTTTCCGATTTGTCAAGAATCATAGCAATAAGAAGTTTTTGTTTTGTTTTCGTTGTTGTTGACAACAAGCGCGTCACTAATCAATAAGATTTTTGTAAGAGCGTCGTTTTGAGTCGTGTTGTACCTTCGTTATAATTAATAAATAATTCGTTACAACAAAAGCCAGCAAATCGTTATTCGTTACGAAGAAGTGTTAACCAGCGCTATAACATACGTTATATTATTCAACAGTTGGTTTCCGACGTTTAAATGAGCAAATGGTAGAAGATAAATATCCACTTCCCAATATAGCGGATATCCTAGATAAGCTGGGCAGAGCAAACTACTTCACTTCACTTGATCTTGCCTCAGGGTACCATCAGATCGAAATGGAAGCGGAAGATAGGGAAAAAACAGCTTATAGCATCGAACAAGGCCATTTTGAATTCAAGAGAATGTCGTTTGGTCTAAAAAATGCTCCAGCAACCTTTCAACGCTTGATGGATGAAGTTTTGTGCGGTCTATAAGAAAACACTTGTCTTGTCTATCTCGACGACATAGTGATTTCAAAAACATCACTTCAAAAACATCTTAATGTTTCCGATAATATTAACCTCCAATGAATGATCTACAAAACATAAGAATTCAGTTCTTACCACCTAATACGACGGCAATAACGCAGCTCTGGGATATGGAAGTTATTAAAAATCTTAAAATTTTATATCGAAAAAACTTAACAAACCGTTGTAAAACAAAATTAAAATTTTTATTTGTAATAAAACCAAATAGAAACTTCTAACTTGCCTTTTTACTTGGTAAGTTTGTTCGATTCTTATCGTTCTAAATGTTTCTAATTTGTATTTATTTTAGTTACGGATCATTTTATAAAAGAATTTTACGATATACCACGTTTTCGCCCATCCATTTGGAAATAGTTTTTGGTCTTTGTTACACTTTAAAACTTTAGATACATATTTTAGAACTTAATGAAAATTTTAATTTTATATTCAATTTTCAAAATTTCACTTTTCAAATTAAAAAAAAAATTTTTTCATGTCAACTTCCTCGTTTTCTCAAATGTTTCCAGATTCCTCTCGTCTGTGTTAGCTTCGATTATAGACAGTAAGTTTTGCGTTATTGATAATTTTATTTTTTATTATTGTAACATTTTTTATGTGTAGCTTTCGGCTGATGATGGAGATTTGATTTCCGAAACCGGTACCGATATAAATTAATAAAGGCAAGTTAGAAGTTTCTATTTGGTTTTATTCGTTATTCACTTTATAGCTGACAGTTGGAGTGAAGTTAGAGTGATACAATTGTATTCCGATTTAAATTGTATTCTGATAACAACGATGGCACTCGAGAAGGTGATAAAATTGCTGACGTGACGATCTTGGAAATTTACATAAAATTAAAAACTGAAAAGTTTATTAAAGTTGACGATACGCTGAAGTGTGTCAATCAAGACGAAAGTAATTATCAAGATTATTAGAGAATTCGCATATAAGTCAGTTTTAGAAGTCGCGGAAGAAACAGACGAGAAGACATATGATATAGAACTCCATCCAGTTGCTCATAAAAAGGCAAAATATTGTCAATAAGTTGCGGCGGTATTTCCAGCAAGATGGCTGTCAGGAAAGTCCTATTGCCGTGCTTTATTTCAACGTTTCAAAATCTATTTGTCAAGCAACTCTAGACGAATATAGAAAATTACACCAGTAACATTTTAGTAGACTGCAATTATGTTTCTTGTTTTATTAATTTTGTTTCTTATTTCTACGTACTTTGTTATTTATTTTGTTATTGTGCAAAAGAATGTTTTACCTTCGTTTGTATAAATAAAGTTATTATTGTCAAAGTATACAACAGGTAATACTAATTACTTATCAATTTGTGCACTTATTTAGTGTATAGTATGTATAAAGGGGTCAGCTGCTTATTCGGACCAAACCGCTTTCGAACAGATGTAGTCCGATTAAGCGGAATCTACTATATATTCCTTTCAACAACTTCAATTAAACCACACGTATGTCAAAAGTACGTAGCTAAATAATAAACTAATATTATTAAACAATAATTATATTGGTAAAATAAACAAAAACTATTAACTTCCACACATAAAATGGTGACCCCGAGTAGAATTTCATCAGTTGGAGCTGTTACTTAATATTGTAACATTAAAAAAGAAAAAGATATACAATTGGATAAATAAAACGTATCCACGGACAGGCCGTTTCGAAACACGATAGCATGCACACGGCTTTCATACGTAAAGTTTTTCAATTTGTTCTTCTTTGAACTGTAATTCAAGTCTCTCGACGCCTTCATCATGTTTATTTCTCTTAATACATTGCAACTCTGACGTAACTGACGTTGTACCTGATGACGCTTATATAAGATAAGCGAAACACGTGTTGTACAGATTGAAATATAATAAATATCATTGTGGAACAAAATATTGGATTTATTCATTTCTTAACTATTAATTTACACAATGAACCTGGAGTTAAGTATCGCCAAATTATTAAATAGTGGCCGAGATCGCTGGTATTAAGAACCCGTTCTAAAAAATTGAAGTCCCAAGTATGGAAATGCATACTATGCTTCACCGAAATGAAGACCTCGTCCCAAATCCCTAAAAGGTCACTTTAATAATCAGACCATAAAATACATTTTTACATTTACATTTTGCTCAGATTGTACACTCTCCTTAACTCTACTTTACCGATCAACACAACTTAACCTCACTAACAACTTTATTTCCAGGTAAACTACAACATAGGGTTGCCAGATCTCCGGCATTACGTCGGAGTCTGCGGCATTTAATGTTCATCTCAGGCCTCCAGCAGGCATTTGAACCTTTCCGGCAAAATGAAATTCAGTGAAATTTATAAAATATATAAATAAAAAAAAGTCATATTGCGAATATTTAGTTTTGCCTGTTTTACCGGTCTCTTACAGCGCCATCTCCTATTCACAGGACTATCTAACAGTGACATAAAAAGTACATATGTAGATAATATCGTTCGCTACCAGAATCAATTAACGTCGCGTCGTGTCGGTACTTTACTAACGTAGTCTTAACGTGGTCTTAAATGGTCTTAATGCAGTCACGAACGTTTCGAACGTATTCTTTTATGTCCTCGCTTGGTAGATTAATTAGAATAATACTATTATATTGATATAATATTAATAATAATACTCTACATCCTTACATTATACTTTATAGTGTTTTATATGAGTCGCCGTGATTTTTAAGATACGTTCAAACAGTAAATGTAAGCATGCAATTTCTACTTTAAGAATAATGAGTAAAAGAAGCAGTGAGAGCAGTTGTGTTCCCAGTACCAGCAAAACATCACCACAATCAACTCCAAAAAAAAGAAAAATTTACTACTGTACTTTCCAGGAAAGTTGGCTTTCTAATTATCATTCTTGGCTTAAAAAAAAAGACATGTATACTGTGTTGTGCATGATATGTAATTCGAAATTTACTATCAAACACGATGGGGAAAAGGCTTTAACTCGACATAGCAATAGCGAAAAACACAAACAATCGGAAGCTGCTGTTAAACAATCGAATACCATGAATGCGTTTTTTACAAAAAAATCATCTTCCAACGACAAAAAAATAGCAGCCGTTGAAATAACGTACGTATATCACACTGTTGTTCACAATCACAGTTATAATAGTTTAGACTGCACCATGAAATTGAATGCCACCTGTTTTGCTGATTCTAAAATTTCTAAAATGTTGCATTGTGGACGTACTAAAGCGACATCCATAACAAAAAATGTGCTACTACCGGACTGTATAAATTTATGCAAGGAATATTTACAAGGAAAATGTTTAAATTATAATAATTTATTATATTATACATTAGCGACGGATGCATCTAACATTTTCCTGTTTCCAGTTGTATTATACTTTTTTCATCCTAAGACCGGATTAAATACAAAATTAATTGATTTTATTGAACAAAGTGACGAGTCATCATCTGCCATTGCAGAAAGCTTGTACAAAGCCCTAAATGATGTAGCTGTAGACCCCACGAAAATTATTGCATATTCTGCAGATAATACGGCAGTAAATTACGGAAAAAATAATTCGGTTTATGTGCATTTAAAAGAAAAGAATGGCAACATTTTCAAAGGAAATTGCCACTGCCATATTTTACATAATTGCGCGCGACATGCTTGTAAATTATTACAGTATGACGTACAAAACATTAATTTTAAAGGTTTATGCGGAGTTTGCAATATCTTCAAGGCACTTTAAAAACATTTTTTGACGAATTTGAAATGGAGTACAAACATATGTTACGCCATGGCCCAACTAGATGGCTTTATTTGTACAAGTGTTTAAATCGTGTTGTATTTTGTTGGGCACCGATTAAATCTTATTTTTTATCATTAGACCAAGAAAATGTATCGAAAGCGATATGGAGTTTTATTGAAAACCAAACGGATGAAGCTACTGACATTAATTCCGAAAACATCACGATACAAGAGTGTTATTTGTACTTTGTTGATCACTTTCTATATTTATTTGTTAAAAGAATTTTATTGCTTGAACGTAGTAACGTAGTATGTAGCGAATTACATAAAGTTATGGAAGATTTGTCAAGTGATTTAGTAAATAGAAAAACCGACAAATTTTTTGGTCATAAAGCAACTTCCGGATTAAAAAAACTTCATTCCCGTGACATAAATAAATGCGAAAATGATTTTTTACGAGTGTACACTAGAGCAATTGAATACCTACAGAAGTGGTACGATTTTGACAATCCTCCATTTAAAAACTTTAGTTTCATCAACTTAGAAGATCCTGTAGATTACAATATGCTTCTCGAAATGTCCGAAACACTGCAATTAATCACGATGATTTATATGATGAAGTTAACACTTTAAACAAACACATTTCATCATTAACAAGTGAAAAGGAAATTGAAAAAAAGTGGATGAATTTTTTTCAAAACACACATAGCCCAAACTTGTTTAATATTGTTCAACCCATTTTGTCCATATTAATTAGTAACACTAACGTGGAACGAGTGTTTTCCCTAATGAAACAGTCGTGGACAGATAATAGAAATAAAATGGACCTTAAGTTAATTAAGGCTGAACTATGCACAAAAATAAATTATGAGTTATCGTGTGCAGAATTTTATGACTATGCAATGAATAATGAAATCTATTAAAAAGTGTCAGAAGTACTTCAAAATATGTATAAGTTACCAGATTTATCTATATTTTTGTTAAAATAAATGTTTACTATACATATGAAATTTTTTTTGTAAAAAATAAAATGTTCCCCTCCCAATCTCCGGCATTGAGGCCGAGTGGATCTGGCAACCCTACTACCACATCATGTCCGTTCTGATAAAAATTAGTTAACTTTTAAAATAGAAATTCAATATGTACAAGTGCGTTTGTGAAATTAGACATAAGTTTGTACTTGAAAGAAATTTTAATTATGATTTATATTTAACCTAAATTGTACGTTATAAACGTCTTCTGAAGACGGCCAGGTGGCCGAAATTAATAAAAAGCAAAAATTACACAATTAACAAAAAAAACCCATCACCTTAGTAAATAAAGTTTTATTACCTGCTTTATCCGGGAAGGGGTGAAATGAATATTAACTTAAACTATATACTTACGGCTAATACGGCCAAAAATATGATCCTCTATAAGCGTACAACATACAAACGAAACTACAATTAAAACACATACATTTTCTCAAAATCTGCATAAAAGAGGGAATATTTCCTAATTACGTTAATAAAAAGAAAAATCCCAGATGCATACCAAATGAAAAAGCGGAATTATTAAAAATAGTAAACACAATAAACAACCATTACAGGAAGGTTAGTGAATTAAATTTAAAACTCTACTACATATATCAAACTTTAAGTAGAAAAACAAGACATGAAGATATAGAGGAAATAATAAAAGAAGCCAAAATACATGATGATTGCATCTTGAAAGAAATAAAAAAGAAGTAGACCAGAAAATTAGAAAAACTGAGAAAGGGAAACAAACTACGGCCAGAGAAGAGGAGAAGAACATTTATACTTTCTATCCAAGGATTACAATTTAACAAACATCACATTTAACCCTAGAATACTAATATATCGCAATTTGTACGATACTCGGTTTTCTTTGCTCGATATCTTATTGATGCCGTCGCTTAAACGGGTTCCGCGTCAAAGTACCTTCCTAGTTAGTCTTGTGTTAGACGTGTCGTTGTTCTTTCCCGACATTTGGGGCAATCGTCGTAAAATTTACGAGTGATTAGTATTAGTGAAATATTTTTAAACAATGTAGTGATACTTGTTTAGTAGAAAAGGTCAATGTTTATACTCCTCTTTTTATAAACTGATAGATAATATTTTTTAGAAAATGGAATCACGAAAAAAAGCCTTTGACTGACAGAGAGTTGGAAAAGGAAATTGAAAAAATAATGAACGAAGAGGACGACATGGATTTAGATTCTAATAATGATATCGAGAGTGACTGGGAAGAGGCAGATAATTTAGAGGTTGAACATGATTCCAATGACAGCGGCAGTGATTTTGAAGAAAACGAGAGTATAGGGAAGGATGTGAAGATTTCAGAGGATACATCTGACCAAGATATCGACGATCAACTGTGTGATAATCCTTCTGCAAGTGGCGGTAGTTCATCTGACGATAACATTCCATTAACGAAATTATTCGCAACAAAAAACCGCAAAAGATGTATGATAAAACCGAAATCTATTTCTCTGAAAGGAAAAAATGGTCACAAATGGTCTACAAAAATGCCTCAAAGATCAAAAAGAACAACTCGTCGAAATATCGTCGTATTTATTCCTGGAAGTAAAGGTGGTGCCCAAACATTTTCAACCTTTTCTGATTATTTTTTGCACTTTTTCTCCGATGATATTGTGAGTACAATTCTATGCTACACGAATGATGAGATTAGAAAACAATCCCAAAAATATACTGATAAGTCATCGACTGTGACAGCAGTAACTAAAGAGGAATTGATGGGGTTATTCGGAATCTTGATAATGTCTGCAGTAAAAAAAGATAATTACCTCAATGCCAAGCAAATGTTTGATTCCAAAATATCTGGATAATTTTATAAAGGCTGCATGAGCTGCGAAAGAAATTTTTTTTTTAATAAACTGTCTTCGATTTGACAAAAAAGCCAGAAGAGAAGAAAGGGTGAAAATGGATACGTTTGCTCATATTCGTGATATCTGGGACATTTTTATTGAAAAATGCAGAACGTCGTATATTCCTTCGTCTTATTGGACACATGACGAGCAACTTTTGGGTTTTTGGGGTAGATGTCCGTTTAGGATGTATATCCCGAGTAAACCGTCAAAGTACGGAATGAAAATCGTAATGCTCTGCGATTCGTCTTCAAAGTACATGGTGGATGCTTGCCCATATTTAGGCAAACAGAAAGCAACGAAGGGGGTACCATTGTCAAATTATTATGTATAGGAATTGACCAAATCTGTTCACGATAGTAACAGAAACATAACGATGGACAATTGGTTCACTTCTGTTGAAATAGCTGATAAACTCTTGGATGACAAATTCAAGCTGACTATCATAGGAACACTTGAGAAAAATAAGAGGCAAATACCACCATCCATGTTTTGCTTCGACAAAAACAAAACTTCATATAGTTTCGTATATGTCTAGAAAAACAAAATAGTGTTACTCCTTTCAACAATGCACGAAGGTGCTGAGATTTCGGAAAGAAACAACAAACCAGAAATAATTTTAAATTACAATGAGACTAAATCAGTTGTGTTGTGTATTGTTGCTATATTATTAAGAAACGTGAAAAATGTGTGCGACGTTATCAATTTATGATTCCTTAGATCGCCACCAACTTGCCAGGCTATGGTTGGAACAAAGGCTGAAAATTAAAAATTTACGTCGAAATCTGCGCCAAACTATCAAAGAAATCCTGAAAATTGATGGCCAACCTGATGATGTCCTTCAAGTTGAAAGTAGACGTGCAACATGCTTTTACTGTCCCAGCCGATTAAGACGAATGACGACCACGTACTGTCCCCAATGCAAACTCCCGATTTGTGGCGAGTACCGCGGAAAATGGTGCACGGAGTGTTCTTAAAATGATAATCTTTTTTGTATTTTAATAAGTAAAATCTGTTTCTTAAGTTAAATAACTACACGTTAATTTTTGCTCAATAAAAATTTTAAGCTTACTCGATTTTCTGATTAATATTTTGAAATGTCGTAAAATTTACGACACGTTAGTACTAGTAGTATTCTAGGGTTAATCAACAAGAACAAGAAATACTAAACAAAGGAATGAAATTTGCACCAAAAATGATACTAACCTGCCATTACTTGCAGTAGAATTACAAACAGTCATAAAAAGAGTTAAAGAAGAAGAGAAACTGAAGAAAGACCTTCAAAAAATATTGATAAAAGAGGAAAAAACTACCAACCGACATAACAACAACAAATGGGAGCATAATATAAAGAAATTGATCAAGAATATAAAACGGAAAATAAAAAGAAACAACCTGACAATAACCCCAGGAGATAAAAATGGCGGAATAGTGATAATGGATAAACAAACATATATTGACAAGACAAAAGAATTCCTAAAAGACAATCATTTTGAAAAAGTAAAGAAGGATCCTACTAATGCATTCAACAGAGAAACCAAAGAAACAATAAAGAAATCTGAAGAAACAATAAAGAACATATTCGGCAACTATAGGTATATTAATATAATGAATCCACAAACACTAAAATTATATTCTTTAATTAAACTGCATAAGCAAAATCATCCGATCAGACCAAAATCAGTAGTATCAACACAAGCACATATAACTTATCCAAAATGCTCGTTAATTTCGTCAAAAACAGCTTAAACTTTCAACCAGAACATACTATAAAAAATCGTAACCAATTGATCACCGAAATAAACATCACATTACCCTGCACGTTCAAAATTCTATCCTTTGATATAACAAATCTGTACACCAATATACCGATCATGGAAACATTAAAGATATTGAAGGAATTAATACAAAATAACCTCAGTAACAAAAAAGACACAGAAAATATAATTACTTTATTTAAACAATGCTTTAAACAGAATTTTTGTCAATTTGATGACTACATTTACAAATATAATGATGGCAATGGGATCACCACTCAGTAGCATTTTAGCAGACATTTTCCTAAATCAAATTGAGAAAAACAAAATTATCAACAGTGTTATTTTTAACAAAAACATTATTTTTTGGAAAACGTATTTATTATAGTAATAATAGACGACGAATCAAAAATAGATGGCTTACACGAATACATAAACACAATAATTTAAAGTTCACTATCGAAATTGAAAATAACGTTACATTAAATTTCTTGGCTCTGACTTTACAAAAGACAACAGATAATAAAATAAAACTCCCTATATATCGCAAAATAACACAAACAGATAGTATCATATCATACGAATCACACCATGACATATCCCAAAAATTAGCAGCATTTAGAACATATTTCCATAGAGCTTTAAATTCAAATCTAGATGCACAATATTTCGAAAAAGAATGTTTAGTTATACAACAAATAGTGGAACAAAATAATTTTCCGAAACATACAATACAAAAACTTATGAAAAAGATACAACTCAAGAATATCACAAAAAACGCCACTACACTTAATGATTTAAACACTAAAGAGGATATCACTTATAAAGCTATTACTTTTCCAGGACATATGTCGCATAAACTGAAAAAGGTTTTTAAACAATTAATAATAAGGATAAAATAGATTTCGTTTTCGAAATCTTGGAATTAGTTGCTCAACGAACAACTAATTCCACAACAAACCCCATTATACGCGTGCTTAAAACATCCATATCTACCATATAAAAGATAAAGAAGATTTTAACAAACGAGAGAGGCTAGTTTGGTGGCGACTAGTGCTGCTGTATTGTTAAAATGGAGAGGCCCCGAATAGTAAGAAGATTAAGTGCACGTACTTTAACTTAATATTTTTAATATCACTTATATGTACCTTTACATTTTGCTCAGATTGTACAGGTGTCCCAATTTCCATGTCCGCATAGGCTATCTCCTACAATCGCGAATATCTCACTTATTATCAACGATAGAGTATTATAAATAAAACATTATCTGGGCAACTTTTTCCGAAGAATTCAGTGGCGTAGGTAGAATTTTTTTCCCATCTTTTATTTTCGAGATTTTAGACGTAACTTTATTTTTTTAAATGGAAACCATAGTTGGCTATGGCTGCAAATAATAATTAATTATTTTCTTCTGATAACAAATATATATAGTTTGTGGGGTATATTTCTTAACAAAATAAGTTATTGAATAATTAACAAAAATTCATTTTGTTCTATCTAAAACTAATGTATGTATTTAAAAGTTAATGTTGCTATGGTGATAACTAAGGCACGGAACTTTTGTAACCAAAGGATACGATTTCCCCCCTCCACTTGTTCTCAGTGGCTTCCTAGAAAACAAACGACAATTAATTTTAGCCAATATTTATTTAAATTCTGGATAAAAAAAATATGCAACCAATATAAGTAACCTCACCGCTCTACCTTGAGTGGCGTATTCTCTTCTTTTGGGTATTCCCCTATATTAATCCTGTGTTGTTTGTAATCTTGTGTTAACACGTGTTTCTTGTGAGAGTTTTAGTGATATTTGTTCAAGACAGCTATTTATTTAGGATAAGTTTTAACATTGCTATATTTATATAATAACTTGTTAAACTTAATAAAACAAACTATTTAAAAAAAATAGAATGAAATATGGAGGCAGAAACACAAAAATCGTTGAAAATTTAAAAGCGGAGTTTCCATTATTGTTGACATTGCTATATTTATATAATAACTTGTTAAACTTAATAAAACAAACTACTTAAAAAAAAATAGAATGAAATATGGAGGCAGAGACACAAAAATCGTTGAAAATTGAAAAGCGGAGTTTCCATTTATTGTTGAAAACAAAAACAAGAATGATGATTCTATGGTAAAGTGCACAATCTGTAGCGGCGAATTTTCTGTTGGGATTGGTGGCCGATCTGCTATAACAAAACATATTTATATTACGAAAATAAGAAAATGATAAAAAAACGAACGAACGCCGGTGTTTGTTGCGCCACTTAGCGAAGAATTATGCATGCCTTCCATCGAAGATAGATCAAACAAATTCTCAAATAATGAGAAGATTAATGAGATTTCTTGACGAAGAATGCTATAGAAAGCATATTCGGTAGACCACCAAACTACTCGGTCGAAAAATTGAACCAGTGCGTTGTCATCTTTGACCTCCGATAACAAGAATAATAATAAAAAAAAATTATTACTCAAGGCGTAAATCGATGTAAAATGATCCAAATAACGAGGATCTGGCCGGGCTAACGCGCATTTTCCCCGGGAAAATAAAATATTGCAATGAGAACACAAAAATGGATACCCGGGTACCCGGACATTTGACAAGAGGATTAAATGTAGACCCCACGTCATCCTAGTAGTCACTCACTTACCCACCGAGGTAGCGAATACCATCGTTGAGATTATCAACGAACCTCCAGAAAGAGACCTATATGCAACTTTGAAAAGGAGTATCATTAGTAGCCTTTCTCGCAGCGAAGAAAAGCGATTGAATGATCTTCTTTCAAACACGCACATGGGCGAACAAAAGCCATCGGATTTCTACCGAGAATTGCTCTCTAATATCGGTAGTTTCCAAGAAGTAAGTTCTGATTTGCTTTTGAAACTGTGAATGACAAGACTTCCAAACACTATCTCGGTAGCTCTGTTGGCCTCTGGGAAAGAGGATGTAATAGATCTATTGAATATGGCGGATCGTATCTGGGAGTCGATTAATTCCACACATAACGCATACTTAAACAACACATATTACTAGCACAAGTATATAACCTCACTATCAACTAATCCTTCCACCGTACACAACACAACCAAATCTAATAGATATGATCAAAGCTTTTGACGACTTTACGACAACCTGTCAAAGTATTTTTAGTTCGTTTGCACAGAAACAAACAGCAATATATACACAAATCAATTAAAGCAATTAATACCGAAGTCGAGATGTTGGAAAAAAAAATCATCGAACCATCAAAGAGTCCATAGATTTCGCCAATTGTTATGGTCCGAAAGAAAGATTGTAGCCAGGAAAAATGCAACCGTACCCAAACAATCGTCCATGGGAAATAGTGAGCACCGATTTAGTAGGCCCATTACCTTGATCAAAAAAAGAAAATTGTTACCTGGTGGTCTTTCTGGATCGTTTCACCAAGTGGGTAGAGTGCTGACCTCTGCGAAGCGCCACAGCGAAGGCGGTGTCCAAAGCGCTGTATGAAAACGTAATAACAAAGTTTGGATGCCTAAAGACCATTTCAAGAGTTACGGGATGATCTTGGGATTCATCACCGTCCGACTCCACCGTATACTCCATAAGCTAATACAATTAAACGGACCAACCGAACAATTAAGACTATGATCGCGCAGTTTTGTGAAGAGAATCACAAATTATGGGATGAATGTTTACCCAATTTGTAAAGCATGATACTACTAGATATTCACCAGCGTTTTTAAACTTCGGAAGAGAACTAGAAGTCGCGAAAGGACTTTACCCAATAAATGAACCAAAAGCCGAAGATTACTAAGAAGACGAAGAAGACTAAGAAGACGAAGATATGAGTAGTGACAGAACTTTGCATGTCTCGAAATTACAGAAAATGAAGAATATTACTGACTTGGTCCGATTGAGAATAGCCCGAGGGTTTAATGAACCGAGGCATCATTATAACCTCCGAAGACGAGACTGGCGACCGAAATTAGAAGAATTAATAATGAAGAGAGAACATCATCTCTCGTCCCAGCAGAAAGGTTTTGCGACAATGTCCAAAATGTCCGTGGAAACCGATCCTACCGAGTTCATGTCAAAGATCTAAAACCGAATATTTACCGAACAAAACGGGGGATGTGTAACGAAGTTACATTATTTTCTAAATAATTTCGAAAAATTACCGAAAAATTAAAACATCTGAATATACTTCTCATACTACCTCGATATACTCCAGTTTCCATCCGATTTGCTGCCGCCCGTTTATGCACCCATCTCGCATTTTATTAATTTTGATCCTTTTCTTAATTAAACTTTGATTGTCTCCGTTTCCCGTTTTCAAACCGTTATATTAATTGCCGACAACGTTCCTTGATCAAATTATCAATAAATAACAGTAATTAGTAAAGTTGCTGAATCACGAAAACATGTGCTCACCGAAAATTATTATTAAATTATTGAATACTACCGAAATTAACTAATTTTCAAACAAAATACGACGAGCAACAGTATAACTGTTTCTATCAGAGCAGCCGATCGTTCCGAGGAAGTTTCAACGATAGCGCCGCGCTTTGTAATTTAGTTTTTGGTTACTAGTATTGATACGGTTTTCACCCGAAAAAGTATAAATAGCCGGCCAAAAATCAGTTATCCATCAGTTCTTCAACAGTTATTCTACAGTTAACCGAAGAGATCCGATAAGTTTTGTCGAACCGTATTTCATTTTTTTACCGTAAGTCCGATTTATTTAATTCAAAGACTTTGATTTTATTTGTGGCTCAAATTCATTAAGTTTGTGAATTTTATCCTAACTCTAGTACTGTTGGACGGTTCTTCGAGTACTCCATTCCTTTACACCTTAAGAATGTTTCCAGGTGTATCCTCTATTACCGTCATTTTTTATTTGCTTTAATTAATTTCATATGATTCAAATTAAAGTTTTATCAATTATTTTTATCCTACCGTCTTTTTTTCGACCGTGGTTATATTAATAAAGTTTATCATTTTCCCACTTGCAATATTCCCATTTGTTTATTTTTTTATTTTATTATTTCATAATAAAGTTTGTTGTTATTTGTTCTCAAATTTCTGTTGTTCTCTTTCCTTACCGAAAACCTGGAATTCTCCGACTATAATCTTGAAAAGCTACTTGGATGCGAAAGAGTTCCTTAACTCTCTAATAATAAGGTGGCGCCCGAGAACCGTTAAAATCTCGTCAACTGCCAAAGAGCGAACCTTTTCTAGGACCAGACATCGCGATGTAACAAATGTGGCGACTTAGGACACATTATGAAATATTGCAATAAAGAGGAAGTGTGCACGATATGTGCTGAAAAGACTCATACTAGAACACAGTGCGACTTAAAAGACAACCCCAAGATCTGCATTCCTTGCAAGATCAGAGGCAAAACATGTAAAGCCAATAAAAATGACTGTCCAACATATAAGTTATTGATGGAAAGACTCATACAAAGAATTGATTATGACTGACGAGATTCCAAAAAACGCCAAGTAATAACTTGTTGTAGGAACTTTTCAGTTCCACAAGCATAAATTCAGCCCCCTGAACTGACCCATCGGAGGATTCGACAATCGTAGCACTCAGGGTATCCCTGATAAATAAAGCCACTTTCCCACCCCGCGACAACAGACGATCGTTTCGCAAAAGACTATAATTAGGAACTGAAACAATCGCTGAGCTGAGAGAGGGTTTAAGCCACGTTTCACTGACCATAATAATATCAAAAATATTAGATTCAAATGTGGTCAAGAAATCGTCAAAGTGGGCAGAAATACTTTGCACATTAATATGACACACGGAGATAAAGTTTGTTAATCCGTTAAACAAATCAGCTGAAGGTATCCCATCATAAGTACTAAAATCGTTTACATCAGCCTCACACGTACGATCGAGAACAGAATCAAAAGTGGAGAGAAGAGAAGAATCAAGAGAAAAGTTACAAGAATAGAAAGAATGAGAAGTAGAATCAGATGAGCAACTAGCATCAGCATCCATTTTTACTTGAATTGACCTTCAAACGCAAAAAAAAGAAAATAAAAATAATCAACACCAATGACTAAATTTAATCAACCAAATAACATTACAGTGCCAGCCGTGCAACGAAAAACCGGGCGATTACTATAAAATAATGGAGCAAAAAAGAAAAGAAAATAACAATAACAATTTTCTTGTAGTTGAATCACAAAAAAAAACAAAAAAGGAAAAATATATATGTATGTACTTCTAATTTACTATTCAGCTAACAGACCCGAGACGACATCGCCACGTATCACTCAACCGCTGCACGACTCCTAGTAGTCACACCGCGACGAGGCTGAGGACGAGGACATTCTTCCAGATCAGAAAAGCAGCGTATTACCTTCTTCTTATCCTTCGCCAACGCAACGTATATTCGTCCATCTGAGGTCCAAGTATTTTCAGGTCCCATCAAGGCTTTAGCTTTGAGGTAGAGCTGAAGACGACGGGCAGTAAGGGATTCAGAAATGAAAATCTTTTTACCTCTCAGTTGTTTCTTGTTGGTCCATATCATTCTCCGCATATTATAAGAGACCAACTTTACAATGATTGGTCTGGGGGAGGACTTAGATGGTATATTCGATTTTTTCCTGATAGGACCAAGACGATGACTTCGGTCCAGCATGTCAGAGGTGAATTTAAAGTTATTTAATGTCAGATGTTCATTTAGGGCATCAACAACCAGAACATCGGTATTTTCACGCTCCGACTCAGGAATTCCATGGATAAGGAGACAGTTGCGACGGGAGTACATCTCCAAATCATCCACACGCTCATCAAGGGTAGAAATCATGGAGCGCACCTCATTTAAGCAAGAGATGATATTTTTGCGGAACTCGTCGAAATCAGCCGCCAGTTGTTCGAGTGACAGCTCACCCGCCTGGTCCACATTACGCGTGGTTCGAAGACGCCCCTCGAATGAATTCATTCTCTCGAGAAATTTGGACTCGAGAGCAGTTAACGCACTAGAACCGGTCTCCCCCATAATGCACCGTCTGACAAAAATAAGTCAAGGACACGGAGAAACTCGCGTAAAATATTACAAGAAAGCTGATAATTAACAGTCAATTAGACAGACAGCAAGTTAATCAGCACTAACACAATTTTACATCAGAAGCCGAGCAGTTTAACTCACACAGAAAAGTACAATAGCGCGAATTTCTACAAGAAATATTAAAAAAATAATGCACCGGCAACAAAGCACAACTACACTTTATGCGCCATTTACTACGCCGATAATGATGACACTGCTAAAGTAAACATGGATACATGGTCAACAAATGACAAATCAATTATTTTGGCACCTTTCGAAGGCAGCCCAGCTATAAAAATTCAACCAAAATAGGAAGAAAGTGAAAAAGTAAAAAAAGACAGACTTCACGATTACTGGTTAACTAACCCAAGCATCGAAACTCCGTTTTTTTCTAAAGTAATGAGCAGAACCATAGTTATGCAGATAGTGCAGAGCTGACACTTTTGTAACAATGAAGATATACCCACAAATGCACACAGACTTGTAAAAGTTCAGCCAGTTATAAATTTTCATTTCTATGTATATCGTTTTGGTTTTTTACTGTTTGTTTGTATATATATATACTTGTTTTGGAAATGGAAATAAAGTTTATTATTATTATTATATTATTATTATTATTAAATTATTTAAAGAATAGATTTATTGATGTATATAAACCTTGTCAACAATTATCATTAGATGAATGTATTATTCCGTGGCGGGGAAGACTGTCATTCAGAACCTACAATCCCGCGAAAATTGCAAAGTACGGCATACTTGTGAAAGCAGTCTGTGAAGCTCACACGGGATACGTTTGTAATTTTGAAGTGTATGTTTGCCAAGGAATGAAATTGGAAAACACTATTCTACAAGTTATTAAAAATAATTCCTTATAAAAATATTTGGCATCACATTTATCAGGACAATTATTACAACAGTGTCCATACACAGAGAAAAATGAAATGGAAAGATTATGAAGATGGATTAACTAAGTATGATTAGTTGCCGAAAAATTCGTTATTTTATCTGCAATCCTATAAAAGTGACCTAAATGTATAAGATGTTATTGCAACTTCAAATTAGATGAAATCAAATTAGATAGTTTCACAATTTTTCTAGAGGTATCAACTAAAGATTTCGTTGTTTATAGATACAACTAAAGTAGACTGGCATAAATAAACAAAGAAAGTAGTTAAATTTACGTATAAATAGAAATATAGACCATTTATATTCACTTCGAACTTGTTTCTGAAGAAGGTTGCAACATGGCATCCGATACGTCAAACATTTTTTCAAAAAACGCACTGCTTAACCCGAAAGTTTCTAGGTCTACTGTTAGTTCTAGTGATAATGCTAGTATTAGTTGTAGTTTTAGTTTAATAGACCATTCGTTATTGACATGGTAAAATTGCCTAATGTTGTCTAATGTAGTAGTTATATTTAAGTATTAAATATCTAGTCATGAATTAAAAAGATAACTGATCTTTGTATAGTGTGCCTAGAGCAGTGGTTCCCAACGTGGGGCCCACGCCCCACAGAGGGGCAGTTTGATTGTTAAGGGGGGCAATTCGAAAATGGACTTGACACGAGTGTAACTCTTTCGCTCCGGGTCATTTAAGTGCAATGCTAGATTTCGGTGCCAAATTTAACGAAAAAAGCAAATTCTTAAATAATTGCGGTTAATAATTGTTAGGTATAATTTCGGTAGACGAGACCAAAATATCAACTGGGTGTTTGGCGTCGTCAACTAAACTTCCCTGCGCCAGACGGCAGGCTCCGCGGGGAACCCGGGACTGAATAGCCCATCGCAACTTTTGTAGTGTTCCACAGCATTCAGTTGGTGTTAATTTGAAATAAGTGTCCGTCAATAGATATTTTTTGATTGCGGTTTGGTTTCTTGTTTACAACGATTCACAGAAACATGCGGGGAATCCCTAGCGCTATTGAGTTTAAGTTTAAGGAAATCCCCAACCATAGTTACTGTGGCTGTGTTCAGTGTAAGTGAACATTAATCCACCAATCTATAACAACAATGCCTAAAGTGATATCGTGTGTTGTGTCCCAGTGGATAAAAAGTTATCCCGAACTAAATTTAAATAATGAGGAATTATTTTGTAAAACTTGTGCAATAAAGTTGTAAGTATTTTTTTAAAAATTATGTCGTAGTGTTTTAGCCAAAGATTTAAGTTAAAAATTAGAGTTTTCAGAGGAGTTGCCAATGGTTTGTTCCGAAATTGTATTTCTGATAGACTTTTACACTAGGAGTTAAAAAAAAATCGAAAACTGTTAAATTAAAACTATATTAAATTTGATGTCCCATCTTCTTGGAATATGTTTTTACATAACTTTGCTAACTTTTTTAATTATTCTTTTTTAAGATAACGTGTGAGAGGAAGAAAATAAATAGAAGAACATGTGAAAAGTGCAAAACATATACAAAAGTGTGAAAGAAATAGATTGATAACAACTATAAGAAAGTATTTGCATATTTCCACATATTTTTGTATATTTTTTGCATATTTTGAATAAAAAGCTGCATATTTATGCGCATATTTCCTATAATTTGGCTGCATAAAAATCCGAGTTATACAGATAACTTATCTAGGTACTAAAACTCAAAGAGGAAAATTATTACAAAAATACTATAGTCGAACAAAAAAATATCGTCGACAACGATTGCTAAAAAGTCGCTATAAGCTAAAAGACTACAAAAGTGTGGATATAAATTCTCCTTCAACAAGTAGTATTGAAGACTGTGAAGAAATTACAATTGATCTTCAATTAGACAAAGACTGGTTGAAATACAATTGTTACCCAGAAGAAATTGTGTATAAAATGTGGAAAAACTCTTACGAGATTAGAAGAAAAGACATATTGGATATAACGTGTTTGAAAAATGGCCTATTCTAAAAGGAAGAATTGGAGTAACCCTGGTCTTTCCATTTGATTAGCTGTTTTTCTAAAATTTGAATCTTTAATGTTTCAGATGGAAATCGATTTTGAGCTACTCCGCATAGGAAAGTGTTTTCTTTTGTATCACAAATGGTCAAGTTTTTGTGACAAGATAAAGACAATTTATTTGAGAGATGTACGAGACAAAAAAAGGTTTGCAAGAAATAAATCTGTATAAGTTAAACTCTTCTAAAGGTGAGCAATAATTATTTAACACTACTTATTCCACAATTAATTTGTTAATTTTGGATACAACAGGCTTCATTTTAGTAACAAATTTAGTAGGAATATTGATTCCACATATTGTAAAAAATAGAGTCAGTTAATTATAAACCGTCAATACTAGATGGAAAATGTAGGGTAGTTAGCATTGCGGGTTGGCAACATTGGGGGTTGACAGTTGTAAAGTTATGAAAAAGAAGACCTGTAACGGTTTAAGTAGTGTAAAAACGCTCTATTATAATAGTTACTGTGAAGATCAATAAATGATTTAATTAAACTGAAAAGTATATTATTCGTGTCTACGAATACAAAACATGGTGTCAAAATAAAATAAAATAAAAATAGAAGAAAAAAAAAAGAAAAGTGAAATGGCGAACATGCAAGAAGAAATAGATAGGTTAAGAGTGCTCGTTGAAAATATGAATCAAGGTCAGGGCGCGTCACGTTCGTTAATCCGGTCCCATCACCGGGGGAATTTTCATTTGTTAAAGATGAGTAGCAAAGTTGGATCACACGTTACGAAAGATATTGATATGCAACGAGACTACAAAATTCCGATGAGAAAACACAAATTAATAGAACATGGAATCGAAGGTAATAAAATTATTAGAAACATTACAAAAAGTAGAAAGTAGTTTTAATACATATAAAGAGTTTTTCGACAAACACCTTACTGATACGAAGAATATAATTTACGCCCGTGCTAAATTTAATATGAGAAAACAGAAAGAGGGAGAGACAGCTCACGAGTATATTAGTGAAATCATGAGTTTGGCAAAACATTGCAATTTTAAACAACTGGAAGAAGAGCTCATAAGAGATAGGTTAGTGGTAGGAATACTAGCTTGTAAACTTAGTAAATCGTTACAGATGGACACAGAGGTAACATTAAATAAAGCGATCGAAAGAATAACCCAAGCGGAACGAATTCATTTGGAAAATAAAGAATTAAGTGGAAAAAGAAATCAAGAAGGGAAAAAAAAGTGAGTATACAAATTAAAAAGCTATAAAATGGAAGATAAAAGAAGTTCATACGATATGTGTATAAGATGTGGAATGAAACCGAGACATGACAAGATAATATGTATGGCAATTAACGTACGATTTTTGAAATGCAAAATGGTGGGACATTTCCAAGCTCATTGTAGAACAAAAAAATTTAACAGAGTAGAAGAAAATGTTACAAATAGTGACACTGATGAGTCGGAAGAACAAAACTTCTTGGAAATAAGCGTTGACGGAGTTATAAAATCAAAACCGTGGATTGCAAAACTGGAAATTGGTGACGAACATGTGAATTTCAAGATCGATACTGGTGCTGATGAAAATATAATGTACAAAGACAACATTGTTGGGTCCTGGGAATGGTGAAAATAGAAAATTATCAGTGAAAGGCCGAATAAAATTACCGGTACCATGGAAGAACAACAAGGCCGTGATCAAATGCTATGTAGTGGAGACAAATGACAATTTATTGGAACGACCAGCATTATTAAAATTAAAAATAGTGGAATGGATACATGATAAATAAAAAATAAAAGAGATTAACGAAGTAGAGAATGGGAATGGAAAGTGTTTTCAAAACAAAATATTTGAAGAATGTGAAGACCTGTTCAGAGGATTAGGTGAGATGAAAAATTATGAATATAAAACTTGTGAGCCCTATGCTATTCCAACGAGTCGGAGGATCCCATTGAATCTGCTGGACGAGGTAAAAAAGGAAATTGACACAATGGTGAAAAATGACGTGATAGAAAAAGTGGAAGAGTCTACCGAATGGTGTGCTGCTATGGTGATAACTCAGAAAATTATTAATATTATTATTAATTACAAAATTCATTTTTAAATCTTCCCTCAATAGATAGGTCAATTTCATTACTTACTTCGACAATCAAAGATGTTATTAGAAAGTTTATTAAACCTAACAAAACTAATCGAACGAATTATTATTTACCAGATCAGTCAGACGTAATTGGCAAAGAACACGTGATCCTGAGTTAAAGCAGAAATTAAATAAACTGACTCATACCATTACTAAAGCTTTAGAATCCCATCGGATTGCTAATTATCAGAATCTTCTAAGCAATATGGATAATAAAGATCCAGGGAGGGGGAGATCAATGCGTTTTCAAATGTTTACATTTTAATATCTCCTGGACTATTCAACCGCATTCGTGTGGTGACAGTGAGTCTGTGCAGTTCGTTTAGGCGAAGTAGACACCAGGCACCAGACGGTTTAGGGGGAGCTTTTCGGATCTGTAAGAATTGATTATTTGTTTCTTCTGTGCGTAGTATCTAGTTTAAAATTACACTTATTGAGTTTTTCGTTTTCTTAAAATGTCGCCTCACGGCGGTGGTGCAGATGCACCATCGTCCGAGCGCGACATGACGATACATGTTGATACATCAAAACAAGTGAGGTTTGATAACATATTACAATTTTTAGAACATATAGAGGGAAATAGGCTAATATATAATTTAGATTTTAAATATTTTTCCATGTCAGACGAGTTGATAATTCAGCTTAAAAAGACGGTCGAGACCGGTTTTATTCAGGTCGATCCTCAAACAAAAAAGATTTTGTCTGGAGATATTTCGAGATTTTGCGTAGAATTTCTTGAATTCAAAAAATGTGAGGTTATACTAGAGGCTAGAGTATAATCCATATAATCTAAACAATGCTCGTTACGATTTCAAAGATTTCCCACCGTTTATTATTTATATAGAATCAATTGATAAAAATATCACGGGACTTAGAGAGATGAAAATTGGGAAAATGTTATTTGACAAAGACATTCCTGGCGTAAAACAAATTGAAAAGAGAGGGCATAACAGGTTAGCGGTAGAATTCGATAACATGGCAAACCGGAGCCTACGATATTCCAGGCCATACTATAATGGTGGAGAGACTCGAATCTCAGGGTACGATTCTTCATATCGGGGTACCGCTCAGTCGTGTTTTAACTGTCGAGCTGAGAGGTAGTCGGAGCGACCTCACAGTTTTAAACGTTAGATATTTTCAGGGTTTTTTCTGTAGGTTTTCTGCGTCTTATTTAATTTTTCATTTTTGTTTTTCATCAGATTTTCCTCTTTTTATAAAGAAGATGTGTTTTTAGTTAATATTTTCTCAGAGTTAAGCTTATATTCGTTGCCGTCTATTTTGTGGTTGGGTTTTCCTTTGTTCTATTTAGCATTTCTTTGTAATTTTTTTACATCGGTTCTGTGCAATATATTTTTAAATGATTATACAAAAATCATAAATAATAAAATTTTGCAGAAAATAGTAGGAAAGTAAGAAAATTTAATGCCACATAAAAACAAATATTTTTTTCTATCCACCTAGAACGATGAACGTCTTCTTAAAACGGCAACACTGCTATAGTCCGTCTTTGTCATCGTAGTTTATACCCCGAACCCCCACCATCACAGTACGGCCTGGAATATCGTAGGCTCCGGACAAACGCAAATACGTTTCTAGATTCCAACATAGACATTTTAAATAACTGGAAAACATACATTCCAACACATTTAATTTCGTGTAAAGGCATACTAAGAGAGGTAGATAGGTCATTAACAGAGGAAACCATAGAAAAATTTTTAATGACAAATAATAATAGAGAGATTCTCGGGGTTAGGCGGCTAAGAAAGAAGGTGGTAGAAGACAATCCGGACGGTCAAAGCCAAAGCGGTTCAGCGGATGGGAACAGTAAAACTAAATTAGTAGACACTGCATCGGCTGTAGTTACCTTTAGAGGTAGGAGCCTGCCAACGAGAATTAAATTGTTTTTCAGTATAAGACACCCGGAACCTTTTGTCTCATCGGTAATACAATGTAGAAATTGCTGCAGATATGGACACACGGCCAAAATGTACAAATCGAAAATGCGATGTCCTGCTTGTGGTGATGATCATAAGCTCGATAATTGCTCCAAAAAAGATAAGCCAGTTTGTTTATTTTGTAAGGAACAACACTTGACCAATGAAATTAACAAACCTTTGGGTAAGAGGGGTTGTAAGGAATTTATCAAACAAAAAAAAATTAAAGAACTTATGGCAGCTTATAACATATCCACTTTTGAGACTGGTCAGATGGTTAATGGCCAACCATCAGGTCATATAAAACAATTGACGAGCAATGTGTCTTTTCCGGCTTTAGTAAATGTAGAAGGATTAAATGGAAAAAATCCAAATGACTTGAAAGGTTATAATAAGGCAGTAGCAGGTGCAATAGATAAGAATATTAAAAAGAATTTCTCATTTCCCATGTAAACGTCGCAATTCTATACCTGAAGAGTTGTTTTGGGAAGCAGAAGAAAGCTCGGGTAATTTTGTTAAAAAAGTATGTCCCACGAGTGAAAATTTTGACAGAAGAAGTGTAAGTGACAGAATTAGACAGCGGCAGGAGAGCAGGAAAGAACCTTTGGGGAAGTAAATCCCGGGGAAGATTATCAGTCCCAACCAAGTATCCGGTCGGCGGTTAACACGTCTAGAAATTATAATTTGTCTGGTCTCAAGACCATTAATTCGCAGGAATCTCACAATAAATTAGAATCTTTATGTCCAACACAGAAGTATTAAAACTAATGTTATGGAATTGTCGTAGTATAGGAAGAAATAAGGCGGATATTTTTCAGTTTTTATCTGGTAATCCACAAGACATTATAGTTGTTACGGAAACATGGCAAAAACAAAATTTTTTAATATCTACACCGGGTTATTCGGCGTTTCATGTATGTCGTGAGGATGGATATGGCGGTCTATCGATATTGATTGGTCAAAATATATTTTGTGATTGGATGAAAAGGTGCAACAGTTCATCCTTAAGAGTACATTTCGTTAAATTCAAGATAAGTAATTTTATTTTTTTGGCTGGATACATACCTCCTGACGTGAATTTTAAAAATGCAGAGTGGAAGTCCTTGTTGGAGGGGGATGCTGGTGCAGAAGTTGTGATTCTGGGAAATTTTAATGGCTGGCTTCCTGGAGTGGGGACGGGCAGAACAAATAGAACGGGAATGGAATTACAAAAAATTATCGAGGAAAATAACCTGTTATGTGTTAACGATGGGAGTCCCACAATTCTCAATATGGATCCAGGTAGAGGGAACATTTTGGATGTAATTCTGTGTTCGAACAGTTTTGTACATAGGTTCAAATGCGAGACCTTAAAAAACACTTTGGAAAGTGACCATTTCCCGGTTTTAATGGAGATAGCAAGGGGAAAGAAGAAGTATGATAGAATTGGTGGGGGGCGTAGGATACATAAATTTAAGAATACGAATTGGGATAGATTCTCAAGTATTGTGGAAAATGCATCTGTGAGGGGAGAAATTCAGGATTATAAAAGTTTTACGCAAGTTCTAAAGGAAGGAATTTTAAAATCGACACCACGGAGCAAGAATAAGGTAGCAACAAATTATTGTCCCTGGTGGGATCTGGAATGTAAAAGAATTGTTGGTCTTCGAAAGTTCTTAATGGGACAATTCCTCCAAAATCCTTGTCAGACATCTTCCATTATTGTCAAGCGGTACATTGCAAAGTGTAAGAAATTGTTATTGAGAAAAAAAAAGGGAAAGTTTTAGATTGTACTGTGAAGAAATGAGCAAAGAAAGTTCGATGTCAGAGGTATGGACGATGGTAAGGAGATTTAAGGGAATGAGAGAAGGAAATGGTGGACGTTTAAGAATGGAATGGAGAGAGGAGTTCATGGACCGATTGTGTCCATCGTATGTACCATCGTATCAGGAACTTAATTTGGCATATACAGGGCTGGTATCAAGAATAGAGTCCGAGGATTTTACCGAAAAGGAAATTAAGACGGTGATAAACAGAGCGACAAGTACATCACCTGGTTGGGATGGGTTACATTTTATTGTGTACAAAAGAGCACCTAGTTGTGTGACTGAATTTTTAACTCGATTATTCAACAACATCAAGAAAGGAGAAGCTATACCAGAAGAGTGGGGGGAATTATTGGTGGTGCCAATTCCAAAAATGGGAAAAACATAGAAGGACATAAAGATTTTAGACCAATAGCGTTATTAAACTGTTCGAGGAAAATTTTGGAAAAGGTGCTGTTGAATAGAATTGAATGGTTTGTGGAAAGGAACAAAATATTGGATCAGTTTCAGTTTGGATTTAGGAAGGAGATGGGATTGGTACAGAACCTTTTTATAGTGGTGAGCAAAATCCAGAATCACTCGAGGTCTACTAGTGTGGGAGCTGATGGAGTTGGTCTTAAACTTCTTCTTCTTATATTGGATATTGTTCTTCAATCTGGAAGGTTGCTCATGTTGTCCCTATACCTAAATCCAAGAGTCCCTCAAATTTAAATGATTTTCGCCCTATTTGCATTTTATCTGTTCTATCCAAAGCTCTCGAGAGCCTTTTTTACTTACAAGTTCAAGAGTATTTACAAGAATTTAATTTGCACAACGAGTTTCAATCGGGTTTTCGCAAAGGTCATAGCACGACAACAGCGCTTATTAAGATTACAGATGATATAAGTACGAAGGCTTTCACGGCCGATGTTACTTGAACTAAAATTAGAACTAAAACTAGAACTAACACTAGAAACTTCCAGGTTTTGCCGTGCGTCTTTTAAGAAAAGGTTTGACGTTTCGGATGCCATGTTGCAACCTTCTTCAGAAACTGATTCCCTTGGATTTACCTCTTCATGTTTATCTTGGTTTCAATCTTACCTTTCCTGTCGTTCTTTGTGTGTGCGTGCTGATTCTGCGCTCTCGTCTGCTTGTGATATTAAATGTGGTGTACTCCAGGGTAGTGTGTCGGGTCCGTTGCTCTTTTCAATTTTTATTAATGCTGTCACCCATTGAATTTTTTATAATTATCATGTGTATGCTGATGACCTCCAAAAAAAATACTACGACAAGTATTGATGATCTTTCTAATATTTTGGATTGGTCTAAACGTTATAGCCTTAAATTAAATACTGGTAAAACTCAAGCAATTACGTTTGCCAGTCGACCTTTACTTGCGAAGCTTAATGATTTTTCACCCATTCACTTAATTGCTTGACGATGACATTATTCAGCTGTCAGATACGGTTAGAAACCTGGGAGTGGTTATAGATTCTACAATGTCCTGGAAACCTCAAATTCAATCCGTCTGCAAAAATGCCTATCATTGTTTCCACACGCTGAAAAGTCTCCGTTGCATCCTTCCTCCCATGGTCCGCCGTAATCTTTGTTATTCTCTGATTTTCCCCCATATAGATTATGCTGACACGGCATATTCTGATCTTTCGGTAACACTCCGAAACAAACTGCAAAGACTTCAAAACAACTCTATACGGTATGTCTTTGATCTCGAGAGATCTCAACACATAACTCCGTACCGTAATTATTTACAGATATAAAGCTGTCAGAACCGTAGATCGTTTCGTATATTGACTATGTTATATAATGTTCTTCACAATCAAACACCAAGGTATCTGTACTGTATATTTCACCGCTTGTCGTCGCATGGTTTACCCATTAGATCTCAGTTAGATTCTCTGCTTATGTTCCCTACCTATAGTACTGAGACTTACCATAAATCGTTTACTGTACAGTGTCCAGGCGATAACCCTTTGGAATAGTCTACCTACTGATATTCGTAATATTCCGCACTTTATGACATTTCAAAATCATTTAAAACGTCATTTATTTGCTCTCCAACTATCTTCCTGAGAACTTCTTCTTCTCTTTCTTCTTCCTTTTCTTCTCTTCTTATTCAGAAAAACATTCTCTTTCATATTCCAAAACTGTATAATTGAAGAATAGACATGTCGCTTAAAAATCGACATTTTTTTTTACCGGTGTGAAATCGCTCAAATAATCCGTTAAAAATAAAAAAAGTGCGGAAAAGTGAAAAACATACCGAAGAATGAGTTTGAAATTTCGATGTGACGTCACGTTTTGTAACGTCATCAACCATGCTCTAACCGTATATTTACGCAACACCACTGCTAATTCCAATCGTTTCTTTGTTTTTCACAACCAATCACAGTGGCGTATCCAAAGAGCATCTTAATATCTTATATAAAATTACAATTATAAAATTACAAACTGAAAAATTATTGAGATAATATTCGGAAATGTTCGGCGCTAATCGGCCGCTGGTCCGATCTGTGCACGTTCATCGTGTCAACTGTCAACTGATTTCGACAAAGGTTGTTAGTAAACAAACCGCGTGTTGCGTTGGCTTCAAATTCCGACTAAGTAAGGTACGTTCTTAGTTACTTATAGTACTTTTCGGTACTATATAAACTGTTTTCGTTTTTTAAAATTTACTTGTGTGTTTAACATGGCTGAGGTAAGTTGGATATTTTGATCATAATATAAGGTATAATTTTATTGTTTTTTAGAGTAATGAATTCTGCATGTTTCCACTGCATTTGGTTGAAAGAGAGGAGTTAGTGAACCGTCTGAGGGAATGGGGTTTCATTCCCAATGAAGGCGATTACAAGTGCCCGAAATGTGAGTGTCCGCTAGTCTTACAACAACAGGCTAGAGCCATTGATGGATATTTGTGGGTATGCAACGGACGTGTTTCCATTAGGAAACAGAAAAAGCAAAAGTGTGGTACGACTGTATCGTTTCGAACCGATACATTTTTTGCACAGTCTAAGTTGGAAATATCCCAAATTTAGGTTTCATCTTTTTGTGGGTGGAGAGAGCTAGTCTTGCACTTATCGCAAAGCTAACCAATATGTCCTTAAGAACTGCGGTCGACTGGCCATCATTCTGTCGGGAGGTCGTATTAGATAAATACCTGGTGCACCCGGAGATGTTAGGCGGTCTGGACTCTGTCGTCGAGATTGACGAAAGTAAATTTGGCCATTGAGGGCCAATGGGTTTTTCGCGGATACGAACGTGGAACAGGGCGCGTGTTCATGGAGACCGTAGAGGACAGATCAGCGGATACCCTTCTCCCCATCATCAAAAAACGGATACGGCCAGGTACCACCATAATATCCGATTGTTGGAGGGCCTACGATTGTTTGGACATGGAAGGGTACGTGCATTTAAAAGTTAACCATTCGATTAATTTTGTAGACCCCTAAACAGGCGCGCATACTAACGTCATAGAGAGTACGTGGCGACATGCTAAGGGTAGTATGTCCTCCTCAGGCCAGACAAAGACCCATCTGCCCGGTAATCTTGCGCGATATATGTTTCTTAAATCTTGTGCAGGAAGAGGGGTAGATAAGGCAATCGAATTTTATAAATAAGCTGCATCAATGTACGACCCTACAAAACCAACAGAGCAACGAGATCCGGAGGATGTAGGTGATGAGTATCTGTCCGATAATGATCATCAATAAAATAACTAACATTTGGCAATTTCAAATATTAATATTTGAATTGGACAAATTTTTATTACAGCGCATATATTTAATTTTTAGGTTGCGTCTCTGTTCACTTCCTCGTAGTGCAACCTGGGTAACGCTAAGAACAGAATAGGTACAAAATATTAATTTTATTAGAAATAAAAAACATTAATATTTATTTTATTAGATTTGATTTTTTAGCTGCGGGTGGGTCAAATATTGGTGGTCTTGTTGAAAAAAAACGTTACATTCGGATCCACCTCATATACTGATTTATTTCCGAATTTTGTCTAGAAATTAGATTTTGAGTTAGGTTAATTAACATTTAAACTAGTGCGCAATCCCGAAATGTCGGGTCGGGTTCGAAGCAGGGGTAAAAACTCAAAAGTTATTAATTCTTTCATTAAATTTGAGAAAATGATTTAATTTTTACTTACATTTTAAAAATAATTTTCTCGGACCTGTGTTACCCGTACAATTGTGTTAAATACGGCGTAAGTAAGATTCGTGACGTCACAAATTGTTTGTCGAAATTTGAAACTCATTTTTCGGTAATTTTTTCACTTTTCCGCACTTCCTTTTTATTTTTAATGTGTTTTTTAGGCATTTTTACGTTGTTAAAAAAAAATCGTCGATTTTTAAGCGATATGTCCATTCTTCAATTTTTCCTGTACATACCATGAAACTAACAAAACTGGATTTTTCAAAACTGGTTTAATCGTAAGCTTGGTCAACATTTTTTAAAACATTGTATACCATTCTCCCTATGTGGACAAGCCTATTCGAACAAACTGGAACATCAAAAAAATTGCATTAATTACAATAATCAAAGGCGAAATGGCCCTTTTCGAGATAGGCGATTGTAGAAGCAAGAATCTTCAACTATGCTACGACTAAGTAGGAGAAATATCGGGATAAGCAGCCAGTGTGGCAGGTGACAGAATAAACCTCCTTTAATCTCTCCTGAGCTTTCGTTATTTATTTATAACTGCATCAGAGGGTAGCTACAAGAAAAATACATAGACGAAATTCAAGCGCAAACGCGTGTTACTTACAATTTAGAGGTTATGTTGTAACGTGAAACATCAGTTCACGATTTTAAACCACAAGATCTTAACCAAAAACGTGTAGGCGATGGAAAAAGTCGGCGTTGACCTCTCAATCTCAAGTCATCCGTTAAGTTACATGTGCGAGACAATTAAAACACTAACAATTGTACATAGTAAACTAATTTACGTCTAAATAAATGAGTGCGAAGGCTGGGGACGCCATAACATGGCCGCCAACAGAGCTGTCAACCGACCTCGGTAGGTAAAACAGGAAACTGGGAACTGAAAGGTGAAAAACGTCACTATTTATAACATTATTTAGAGGATAGGAACCAAGGCTAACAAACCCCAAATAATTTTAAATAACCTCATACGAAGTTATTGACATTAACAAACGGCCAAAAGGGCCGACACAAAGGTTATGTGGATCATACAGGTAACCACCACGGTGAAACAAGTAAACAAACTTAAAGAGTTTGAACCTGGAGATGTGGCCTCCCCAAGGTTCGTAAGCCTGAGTGACCGCTGAGACCCATTATCTCTTTTGTTGGTTCTCCTACCTACAACCTCTCCAAGTATGTTGCGGATTTACTCTCTTCCGCCTTCGCCAGCCGCACTGGTTACAATGTGACGGATGCTTTTGCATTTGCTGCCTCCATGAAGGATTTCATCCTTCCACCGGGTTATGTGGTGGTTTCTTTGGACGTGGTATCACTGTTCACCAACATTCCCCTACGTCTTGTTGTTGAACGGATCAGAGAAGAGTGGACGTATATACAACCCCACACCAAGATATCCTTGGACTCTTTTATCAACATAGTCAATTTCCTGTTTGACTCAGCGGTGTTCTCCTTTAATGGTAACCACTACAAACAAAAATTTGGTACACCTATGGGCAGCCCCCTAAGTCCCATTTTGGCCACCATAGTCATGGATTTTGTGATTGATTGTTTGCATCGGTGAGCTCCCTTTCTCTGTACCGTTCATCTACAAATACGTGGATGATATCATTTGCTCCATTCCATCTGATATGCTGGCGCTAACCCTATCAACTTTTAACAATGTAAATCTTCACATTCAATTCACAATGGAGACTGAGGCTGATAATGCGGTCCCCTTTCTCGACAACTTGGTGGTCAGAAATCCTGATCAATCCATAATTTTGGATTGGTATACCAAACGAACTTACTACGGCAGATTTATCAATTTCTATTCGTGTCATCCTATAAAAATTAAGATTAACACCTTGTTGGGTATGAAGAACAGAATTTTAAGGATTTCTAATTCTAAATTTCAAAAGAAAAACTTGTTGAAACTTAAACATATCTTTATTAACAATGGTTTTCCACCTTCTGTGGTAAACAAGATCCTGTTTCACAATAATGGCACTACAATGAATTTGAATAATTTGAATTCAAATTAGTGCGTTGTCTAGGTGGTTTTCAATTACAGTTCGCCAAGTACTTACTCAACCCCCTTCGTCGTTTGTTCACACCGATGAAGGATAGATAAAACACCTCTGTTGTTGCAATCCAATTTGATTTATAAAATCAATTGTCTATCTTGTGAGGGTTGCTATGTTGGCACCACCTCCCAATATTTAAAATCACGCCTCCAACAACACATGAGAGATTGTGAACTGAAGAAATCGAATTCCACGGCTTTGGTTGAACACCATCTCACAACCGGACATAGGTTTGATTTTGATAACCCCTTGTGGGGTTATAGCGGTGTTGATAAAGAAGCCTGCTTATCAGAAACGCCTTCTCCTGGAAATACTTTAGCTAAAGAAAGATCTCCTGTAAACTTCCGTAAACAGCTTAACTGACATCTATTGTAACTTGATTAAGTTATGGTTCTGACTGACTGAATCTTGTTTTTTTGTTGTCGTTTTTGTCTGACCTTTTCCACCCCCTGTTTGTTTGTTTACTTGTTTCACCGTGGTGGTTACTTGTATGGTCCACATAACCTTTGTGTCGGCCCTTCTGCCCGTTTGTTAATGTCAATAACTTCGTATGACGTTATTTAAAATTATTTGGGGTTTGTTAACCTTGGTTCCTATCCTCTAAATAAATTTATAAATAGTGACGTTTTCCACCTCTCAGTTCCCAGTTTTCTGTTTTACCTACCGAGGGTGGTTGGCAGCTCTGTTGGCGGCCATATTGTGGCGTCCCCAGCCATCGCACGCATTTATTTCGACGTAAATTAGTTTACTATGTACAATTGTTAGTGTTTTAAATGTCTCGCACTTGTAACTTAACGGGTGACTGGAGATTGAGAGATCAACGCCAATTTTTTCCATCGCCTACGTGTTTTTGGTTAAGGTCTTGTGGTTTAAAATCGTGAACTGATGTTTCACCCTCTGATGAAGTTATAAATAAATAACGAAAGCTCAGGACAGATTAAAGGAGGTTTATTCTCTCACCTGCCACACCGGCTGCTTATCCCGATATTTCTTTGGTCTATGCTACGAATATTTGCTAACCGTACCAACCAAAAAAACTAAAGTACGTTTTTAAATGTCTTTTTAAATAATTTTTTGCAAACCTATTTTGATTTCGGGACTATTTTCGGAAATTTTGAGACCTTTAGCCCAAGTACCGGAATTTAGAATTTACCCCTCCGCATATCAGGAGAATTTATAGTTAAAATAATACTTATATAAATAATACTCAAAGTGGATAAGATACTTTGATGATATTTTTATAATATGGGAAGGGAACGATGCAAATTTCATAAATACCTTAACAATATTCACACAAATTTAAACTTCACATTAGAAATAGAAAATAACAAAGAATTAAATTTCTTAGACCTAAAACTTACTAAAGTAAATGGTAAGATGAATTACGATATATACAGGAAAAAACTACAATCCCTGCTATAATACATTACGATTCTGCACATCCTTACCCTCAAAAAATAGCAAGTTATCGTTATTTAATTAATAGAGACTTAGATTATCCACTCTCAATTGGTTTTAATATACCCCAACTCAAATATGTCTAAACGTTGGCGTCGAATTTTAAAGGAAGCTGAGTTGAAAATGATTGCAGATGAAATCGATATTGACACTAACAGCGATGCAGACTTCGATTCAGATGACTCTTTGCAGGATCCAGCATGGAAACTAGATAATTCAGACTCAAACGCGAGTGAATCATCTGACGAAGAAGTCTTTGAAGATATGGATAATCTTGAAAACGTTCTGCAGGAAATGGTTGTGGAAATGGAAAATGAGAATGATCAGGTTCTGGTGCAGTCAGAAGATGAAGAAATAATCATGAATTCCTGTTGGAGTGAATATGTTGGACGGCATAAAGATTTCTCCTTCACTGGATCCCATGGATTGTAGAGAGCTGTAACAACTCCCATGGAGGCATTTCTTCTGATCTTAGATGAAGAAATTATAGACCTCATCTTAACCGAAACAAACAGATTTGCGGAACAGTGTATACTTTCAAAAACGCCACGAAAATATTCTCGCGTCAGTAAGTGGATACCAACTTCGCCTTGGTGAAGAAATCGTTATAGACGAAACGCTAGTTCCGTGGAGAAGGCGTCTGATATTCAAGCAATACATACCAAACAAAGCCCATCGCTACGGCATAAAACTTTTCAAATTGTGTGCCATCGATGGGTACACATGGGCATTCAAAATATATTCAGGAAAATCTGCAACAGGACAACCTGAAGAACGTTATACATAGACAATTTCTACACTGACAACGAACTAGCCAAGTCTATGCTTGATAAAAAACCCATCTTGTCAGACCAGTTAGGTAAAATAAAAAGAACTTACCCCAGGATGTCCTCCAAGCTAAAATTAAAAGGGGGGAAATGATATTCCGTGATGATCAAACTGGTATCGTAATTTTAAAGTGGAAGGATAGTCGGGATGTTAGGCTACTTTCAACAAAACATGCACCTGTAATGGTACCGATCTATCCTCAAATCATTCAAGAATAGTCTTCTACTAATAATGACCAGATACTGACGCAACAAGAACCGTCAACCAGCCACCAAACTGCGCCAACGAGACAACGTAGCTATCGAAAGGCCGTAGAAAAACCATTATCGGTTTTAGCTTACAACAAAGCAAAGTCTGGGATAGACTTGTCTGATCAAATGGCTTCCTACGCTACAACTATTCGAAAAGGAGTAAAGTGGTTTCGGAAACTTGGCATTGAACTTTTATTAGGAACATCAGTTGTCAATGCTTGGGTCCTCTATAAACATGTAACTAAACAGAAAATTCAATATGCAAATTTCGAGAAAATTTGGCAGAAAAATTGTTGAACATACCAGAACGAGCTTAAAGTGAAAGGCCAAGATCTTCTGCAACTGCCCATCACCATTTGTCTGAAAGAATTAACGCTGACGGTAAGATTTGAAGAAAATGTAGCCTGTGTTACTCAAATCTTCGAGGTAAAGCAGGTCGCTAAGATGCCAGAAATGCGGCTAAAATGGTTTACACTTTTTGTAATATGTATTTCGGGCAACCACAACGTTGTTTGGAATGTTTTAATGTTAAGCATTAAAAAATTTGTTTGTATACTAAAAATAAAGAATATTTTTGATTTCATAACTTAAAATTTTTATTTCTCCCATCTTACCCAAACCAAATATACTAAAACGTCCCTCACAGTCCACGCTTTCAGATCTCTATATATATTACATTATTATACACATATGAAGAACACGGCCTCACACTGTGGGCATACCGTCATTCATTATTGCGTGACGGCGGCCTGTGTGAAAATAACAGTGTCATTCATATATGAAGAACGTGGCAGCCAATGTGTTAAATAATAATAATAAAAAAAATCTCCAAGATTGTGGAGTTTACAAAGTTAATTGCAAAAAATGTAATAGTACGAATATCGGACAAACTGGACGCAGACTAGACTTCTAAAACCAAATTCAAACATCTACGAATACAGTCATACAACGGGGCATATAAATGACTTCAGGAAAGAAGTATCTACGACCGATACAAGTGAGCAACTTAATCGCTGTAACTGCATCGTTATAGATATGGGGTTTTTTGATGACATCGCAAGAGAATTTGGGATAGAAACCACTAGGAATCTCAAACAATTATCAAGACTTAACATCAAACTAGCAAAAATGAACAACCGGTTGACTTTTCTAATCAGTAGTAGAAGACTAGGAGTCGTTCCTACACATATCAGGGCAATCCCTGAAAGAAATTGGACGGGATTATTAGAGACCAGAAATTATGAACTATTAAGGAATATTAAAAAAACTGGAGAAAGGTGGGCAGCAAGTATTTTAAATTTAGAAATAAAGATTACATTAGATGTTATATAAAGAAAAGTAATAGTTCCATTAATGAATTATCTGAACGAGTTGGGCTAATTTTACCGGAGAATGTATTTCTTAGATTTATTGATTCATTAAAATTTAAATATAACAAAGTGTTCAAAGTAACTAAAAACATTAATCGCAAAAAACTTGACCTCTTGTTGGCTAAGTCTAGAGGGGATAATAAGCTTTGTATTAATAATAAAAAATGGTTAGTTAATTTGACTAATATTAATGTTCCTGCGGATGTGTCAACCTTACTGTCTTTAGGTCCTAAATTTCATCTACCAACAAATAGCTTTAACTTTAATTTAAAACGTTTGCTAATGTTCTTAGAAAATATTATTTACAATGTAAATCCGTCACAACGGAATATGGTAAGGGCTAAATTAACGAATATTATCACTAATTATCAATGTTCCCGCGAAGCGTGTGATGGTTGCACGGTAGACTAAATGAAATGTTAATTAACACAAAAAAAATCATTAAAGAAAACCCTTCAGTTATAATAACAAAAGCTGATAAGGGGGCTACTACAGTTCTTATGGATAGAGATTCTTATCTAAGAGGTGCCACAGAAATGTTGGGAGACATAAAAGTCTATAAGGTCCTCAACAAAAACCCTCTTAATAACATACAAAACAAAATCAATAACTTTATTAAACATCTGTATGAACAGAAATTCATCAATGATGGTGATCTTAAGAGGTTGACTAAACATAATTCTATTCTGGCTAAGGCTTACTTCTTACCTAAGATCCATAAGGACGGAATACCATTAAGACCTATCATTTCGTCAATCGGCACGGCGTCGTGCGGTTTGTCGGGATACATGGCGGATTTGCTAAGCTCAGCTTTCAGCAAGAAGACTAACTACAATATCAGTAATACTTTTGATTTTGTTAATGACTTTAAGGGTTACAAACATCCGCAGGATCACATTTTGATTTCACTTGATGTCGTGAGCCTTTTTACGGTTATTCCATTGGATTTAGTCAATAAGATTGTAGTGGATAAATGGGAGTTGATTGCGCAACATTGCAGTTGGAATGCGAACACTTTTTTGTCGGGTTTAAAGTTGATTTTTGATACCTCCATTTTCACCTATAATAACGTAGTATATCACCAGGTTGAAGGTACCCCGATGGGCTCAAAAATTTCTCCGGTCGTAGCCTTACTAGTTATGGATTTTGTAATTGATGAAGTTTTAAAATTAAACAACACAACTTTTAGAATTGATTTCATTAAGAAATATGTTGATGACTTAATTTTGGGTGTACACAGGGATGATATCGACATAGTTTTAGAATCGTTTAACAACTTTCATTCGAGCATTCAATTTACCATAGAGGTTGAGAAAGACAATAGTATCCCTTTTCTTGATACTAAATTAATACGTAATGAAGATAATGTCATTCTTTTCAATTGGTATGTTAAACCAACTTATTCGGGAAGGTATTTGCATTTTCAATCAGATCATAATTTTGGACATAAGGTTTCAACTATTTTGGCGATGAAGCACAGAGTGACACAGATATGATATATTCCTTAAAGATAACCTAACTTTCTTAAGAGACACATTTATTAACATTGGTTATCCGTCCAATCTGCTTAACAAACTTTTGTTTTCATCAAATATACATAATCACCTTAACAACAACAGGATAAACGAATAAAACACTATAGTTAAATATAAAAAAGTTCCTTTTGTCACTAATTTAAGTGAAAAAATAAAACAATCTGCTTAACAAACTTTTGTTTTCATCAAATATACATAATCACCTTAACAACAACAGGATAAATGAATAAAACACTATAGTTAAATATAAAAAAGTTCCTTTTGTCACTAATTTAAGTGAAAAAACAAAACGGGTTCTAAATTCTCTAGACGATATGCAGATTGTTGACTGTTACGATAACAAGTTACAACAAATTTTCACGAATGTTAAGGACAAGACCGAACACCAATTAAAATCTGGTGTTATTTACTGCATTCCTTGTGGTGCATGTAATGGCAAATACGTTGGTCAAACGGATCAGTGGCTGAAACGTAGGGTCTCCAAACATAAAAGTGATTGCAATCTAAAAAAGTCTACTTGTGCTTTATCCCAACATGCTATAGACACGGGTCACCGATTTGATTTTGTTGATGTTAAAATACTAGATACTGAACCTAACTATTACAATAGGCTCTTTTTAGAAATGGTACATATTAATTATACGGATGATTCTATTAACTTTAAAACTGATACTCAGAACCTTAGTAATATATACGCTTTATTGTTCGCTAACGACAAAGTTCGTAAAAAGAAAAAATAAATTAAATTTAATCCTATTGTCACCCGATCACATATGTTTTAGCCAGTGATTTAAGATTTTAAACTGTTTGTCAATCTGTTCTTGTCTTAATTTGTATTAATCGATTCAATTTTTATAAATTTTTTATAATTTTATATTCTCAAGTTTAAATTTAGGCGGCTTCACCGCAAAAGATTTGACGCTTGCGCAGTACATTCCTGATCGCAAATTTTTGGTTGGTATCAATGCTTAAAAGAGTTTTTTTCAATTCTTAAACAGCACTTGTTATTTTTATATAAAAGAGGTTTTACCTGTCAGACATCTTGTACGCACGTTGATTCATCCAGTTGTGTTAATAGTTCGCTTGATCCTTTATGATCCGTTAATTATGATGAGGTTTTCGGTTGTTCTACAATTGTTAGTTTCAAAAAAACAAGTAAGTGTTTATTAAATTACAATTTATAACTCTAACTTTGTTAATCTCTTGTAGCAATAAAAAATGGTCTGAGGTAGGTTACAATAAATAACCGAAATATTAGCTTTTTAAAAAGTTGTTTCTTTAATTAAAACCTGGACCGTACACCCTGAATAGTCGCATTTACTTATAAATGACTTCGACAATGTAAAACTTTTATACAAATGTGAAAAAGGGTTTAAATTGATAATTACAAGAAATGTAAAAAGACAAATCTTCTCAATGATCAAATTGATATATTTTTTTATGTGTGTTTACCGTGTTTAAATGATTTTTAAACGGAATCATAAGAAATATTGCTAAATAAGAGCAAATTAGAAAATAAATAAATTACATAAAAACAACGGAAAAAATAAACAGTTTGACATTTGCTAAGGCTATGGCTTACCTCTGTTGGTGTTATAACTAGGAGTACGTTTGGAATTTAGTAATGAGGATTATTTGAATCTAATAATATGTAATTTGTGGAGAGTGTAACCGAATAACAACGCGTAGATACGTGTCGGCTGTTTGCGGAGAGATTTCCAACTCGTCCCGTACCAACTTAGGGTATCGAACACAGGCTACTAAAGAATTGTCGGGAATTTGGAACGTAATCTCAACAATTTATTAAAACGAAACCTGTTACTGACAATGAGGTAAATGAAACCATAATTCTTAGGAATTAAGCAACGTAAAATTGAATACTACTGGATTTAATGACTGAAGCCACTTAAGTGAACACTTAAAACTTCCCGAAAAATGTAAAATGCATTGCCAGAATATACACCTTTGATTAGATTTCTTAGACCGATTGCAAAAGGATAAAACTGTTGACTCAGAATTTCAAAATGTTTTGAAAAAGGAATCTACATGGCTTTCGATAACATCATCCATTATTTATGCTGTTCAATATTTAGCAGAACAAAATTTAGCCTTTCGCGGTTCCAGTAACAAATTATTTCAAAGAAATAATGGTAATTTTGTAAAGTGTATTGAAATGATCGCAAGATTTGATCCTATCATGTTTGTACATATTAAAAGAATTCAATCTCAAGCAAATATGCCTTGGGAATAAAATCCAAAATGAAACAATTAATTTATTAGGGAATAATCTAGAAGAAATTATTTGAAGTACGGCAAAGTATTATTCTATTTTACTGGACTGTACGCCTGATGTCAGCCATCAAGAGCAGATATCTGTTTGTGTAAGATATTTTAATTTAGTAAACAAAAAAGTTAGCATTGAGGAAAGGTTTTTATTATTTTGTTCTGTACCAGAGACCACCGGTGAAGGGCCTACAACATTTTTGTTAAATACTTTGGAACATGGTTTAGATATCAATAACTTACGTGGCCAGGGATATGACAACGGTTCAAACATGAGAGGTAAACATAGCGGTGTGCAAAAAAGAATTTTGAAAATTAACCCGAGAGCGTTCTTTGTGCCTTGTTGTAATCATAGTTCAAACCTTGTTATAAACGAGATTGCGAACACCAATTTATCAAGTACAACATTTTTTTCGACAGTTCAAGAACTTTACAACTTTTTTTCCGCTTCCAGTAATCATTAATAATAATAGTTGCATTCCAACAAAAAACATAAAATCCATAAGAGAAAAGGTCAAAAACGATGACCTCATAATAACGTTTGGTGACAAAAATTCAGGTCTTGTTATCTTGGACAAGTCTACCTACGTGGACAAAGCCCAGGAAATTTTTAATAATAATAACATATATCCCATAAAAAATAACCCAACCACAGCCTTTAGCAACAAACTAAAGACATTTATAAAAGAGAATTCTACCGCTCTTTTAAAATTCAATATTGGTCCTAACAAATCAACGGAAATGAATCCGTTACCACCTACATTAAACTGTCTCATAAAGCTTCACAAGAAAGATAAAAGTATTAGACCAATAATTACTAACAAAAATACTCCCACAAACAAAATAGCAAAGACTATCCAATCTTTTCTGTTTAATTCATTCCGTAACCACAACTCCTATTCAGTGAAGAACTCCATGGATGTAATTAATAAAATTAAGAACATCACTCTCACAAAAAATAGCCTTCTTATATCGTTTGATATTAAGAACCTATATTCGAACATCCCATTCATGCCTCCATATCTATAATAAAAAATCACCTAGATAACCACCACGAATATCTTAATATTAATCATAATGAAATAACAACATTCTGCAATCTTCTGAAAATAGTTTGTAATCAAAACTTCTTTATATTTGACAATCGATATTATCAAATGTCTGATGGTCTTCCCATGGGATCTCCAATTTCGGGCATCATCGCGGAAATGTTCGTCAATGACTTCGAGAAGCAGTTAAAGCAGAGAAATATAAACTTGTCACTTCCGATATCTCATACTATGGACGCTATGTAGACGATATACTCATCGTTTATGAGGGTAACGCTGCTAAACTTGGGGCATTGTACAACATCTTCAACAACATCAACAACTTCACTATGGAAAAGGAACTAAATAAGAGCATTAACTTCCTCGACTTAAGTATCTCCAGAGATCATAACGACCATCTATCTTTTAATATATATAGAAAACCAACATCTACAGATTCGATAATTCCGAAGAATTCTTTCAATCCAACGTAGTCTGATCGAACGTTATTGTTGTGATTGTCGTACGCTTTTTGAGTTTCCGTATTTTCTTTGTTCTTTAACCGATTTTTGCTGCCTTTATATTATGCGAAACAATTCTTTTTAGAACTATCGTTGTTTCTAGCGGTTGCTTTAAGCGATAAGTCAATAAACAAATCAAAATAACGAAAATATTCAGTGAGAATATCTTTTAGATTTTCATTTTTTTTGTTATAGTGTCCACAACGGAACATGATGCCTTTATTTTAATGGCACATTATCGAAGTGGTACGCAGGATGAGAACGGTAGTTGGGTTTATTCCATACAAAGCTGCATCCAGCAATTCAACCAACGTTCTCCAGACATTGAAGTTGATTATGACATTTTTAAGCATAGGAAACATGTGGTTGTAATTCGGTTTGAAGACCGAAATTGCATTTGTAAACAAAAACTTGGTGGTAGGAAAGCTAAAATCACCGATGATATTGTAGAAAACATTCGTGAGCAAATGGACCGTAGTCGTAACAAATCAATGAGAAGGTTATCTACCCAAACAGGTTTGTTATTTTTTTTAATTAAAACCTAATTACATCGCTATAATATTATAATTTTAACAGGACTTAGTGTTGCCAGCTGTCATAAAGTTGTTTCAAAACAACTGCAAATGTATCCCTACAAAGTTATTGTAGTGCATCGACTACAACCACTTGATTATGACAAACGAGTAACTTTTTTTCATTGGCTGGATAGAACCTTTTTTAGTGATGATGGTTGAGTCTCTATCACACGTCCTCCAATGGTGTGCGGCAACGCACTGGCCCGAATTCGTCGCCATAACACCTTGTGCGACATGGTAAAGAGCAAAGCGAACCGAATGGGGTGGCATTTGGAGCTCGAACCGAATCTGCGTCTAGAATCAGGCCTTTTGCGCAAACTGGAGTTGGTAATGAACAACGGACTAGAGGTGGTTGTCTTCGATGTGTCCGTTGTCTGGGAGGGACCTCAGCCCCTCTCAGTGGCATATCGGCACAAGCAGGTTAAGTACAGCGATTCGGAGGTTCTTCGGTCGCTGCAGCGTCGCTACCCTGACTTCGCCATCATGGTCGCTCCACTTATAGTGGGCGCCCGGAGAACTTAAATGTCCAAGCTTGGTGTGACAGTCCGTGATGTCGACCATTTCGTAAGCTCGACCATTTTGGGAGGGCTGAAAACTTGGCGGCACTTTAACGGGACGATTTGGAGGAACGACGATGGGGACATCTTCTTCGACTGATCCCACTATTTTAACATCTATGTTTTGGGCTTATTTTTGTTAGAGTAGAGGCAATTTTGAGCATTTAGTCATCGCCCGAGTACATTGTATATATGTTAATGTTTTAGAATCCCCAAGCGTCTTAACTTCAGCAGCAGCCCACTTACGGCGACCGGAACTGACCCAGCGCTTTTGTTCTTTCCTTTTGGGAAGCAACATAGACCGGCCGTGGCGGACTGGCGCCTTCCCTATTTCTACCACAATATTTGTTCTGGTCCCTATAGCTTCGGCCAAAATGTCTTTTCGGACCTGATTAACTAGCCAAATGCCTCGTCATCTAATTAAATCGAATGGATTAACGAGATTCCCGCTGTCCCTACCTGACCTGATAAAATCCACAGGAATTCCAGCAGAATAGCAAAAAGGTTTGTTTGTGCAGGCGCCGGTACCACCAAGAATTTATGGACTACCGAAGATTCATAAACCAGACGTCCCCCTCCGCCCTATCGTCAGTGCCATCAACTCTCCAACATTCCAGTTGACCAGTTTTTTTTCCATAACATCAAAATTTATAAAAGATAGGTTTTTTAAAAAATTAAAGTTTTTAAATAAATTTTTCCCCCCCCTACTAATTTTAAATTTCCCTCACAAATAACGACTAACTACCCATAATTCAGTCCACCACAATTTTTCTTACGTCGTGGTTGGACCCGCACTTTGCCCCAGAATAAAATCTCATTCTGTAAGTTTATAGTTAGAAACAATTTCAAAGGAATCATTTTTAAAGTTTAACCTTTTCTCTTACAGTATAACTTTTCAAAACTTTTTGATATCCTAGAAATACAAAAGAATTTTAGCGATGAAACAAGTAAGTAGCCATTTTGACTTCTTCAACGTGACCTTGCAGAAATGCACCATGTGTTTTTTTAGATTTTTTTAGATTTTTTAATTTTTGGAATAATTTTCGACACGTACAATAATTGTTATTAACATCCCTTAAGGCTTTACATTTTAAATCTAACCGTTGATCTGTCCAAACTTATATATTTTTGAAGTAATCGAATTCATTCGACGATGAATATTTTTCCCTTTTCTGATTTTGTTTCCTAAAAACTTGACGGTAAATAATAGATATAATGTTGTAACTTAGTCATTACCTTATTTTTTGTTTCTAGTTGTGCCTGAGGAAGAGACTTTAAGTCTCGAAACATGTAGCACTTATATAAAAATAAATTTCTTTCATCGTTTCTCTTCGAGTATAATTTTATTAGTTGGCCAAATATCTCGCAAAGATTCTGTCTCCTTTTACAGGGAACACGGAATCATATGTCAGGGATTCTACACATGTTGTGGAATCGGTAAAAGGTATAAAGCTAGATGCTGAGGATATTTTGGTAAGTTTCGATGTTGAGTCTCTTTTTACCAGGGTAACAGTTAAGGATGCTGTGGCTGGCCTCCGCCAGAAGCTCATTACCGAGGGATTACTAGAATACGTACCAGATCTAGTGGGGTACTGTTTTTTACGTCGACGTATTTCAGCTGAAAAGGAGAATTTTTGGCAGCCATGGGATCTCCATTATCGCCAGTTATAACTAATTTCTACATGGAATTATTCGAAGAAGACGCTTTGAAGAAGAGCCAATGGAAACCAAAACCAAGACCCATACCAACAGGTATCTCCAGGCATCATCACATAATTATCCCCAACAGAAGAGGCCCGTGATCCGTACTTTATATCAACGAGCAGCGAGAATATGTGAAGGAGATAACTTGAAGAAGGAGCAACACTTTCTACGAGGCGTGCTGCAGAAGAACGGATACACTTCGAGGGACATCAACCGGGCCATCAAGCAGCGAAAGCAGAAAGAGGACGCGGTAAGTACAAAACCACTTGAATTTATCTGTCTTCCCTATGTTTCAGGTGTGACGGAACGAATTGCCAGACAAACTAACTCCATTAAAAGGAGCGGGAGTCTACCGACTATCGTGTAGTTGTGGGAAGGTTTACGTTGGCCAAACTGGACACAACGTCGAGTGCCGCATCAAAGAGCATGAAAGAGATGTAAGGTTGAAGAAGATCCAACAGTTAGCGCTTGTGGAACATTGCCATGCAGAGGGACACCGAATAGACTTCGAACAAAGAAAAGTACTGGCTAGGGACAACAGATATTACCAAAGACTGACAAGAGAAGCAATAGAAATCCATCGACATAGAAACAACGTTAACAGAGAAGATGGCTGGGAGCTTAGCAGATCATGGAAGATGGTGGTGAATACGGTGACCTCCTCCGGCTTCACACCGGACGCATCCGAAACGTCAAACATTTTCTTAAAAGACGCACGGCAAAACCCGAAAGTTATGTATTAAGTATTGCGAGTAACATATCTATCCGAATTCTTACATTTCGTTTTAATTATTTAATTATGATATGAACATTTACAAAAAAATAACAAAAATTTGAAGTAAATTCAAAGAGTAATTAATTCAAGAGTACAACCAAAAATTAAAATATTATAGAATATAAATTAAATATATTATAATAAATAGTACGCTTATACAGGATGTGTACAAATGCATTAATTGTTGAGTTAAATTTTTATTATTAATTAAAATTAATAAAATTTACTTGTATTATTTTTCAACATGAATTATTTTGATACAAATAATCATTCAATGTATACGTTTTCAAGTACTTCTACCTGAAGGCATACGAAGTATGTTACAACATTTTAACATTAGACTTTTCGGTTTTGAATTAACTGAAGATTGTCACTATGTGTTGATTATTCGCCAAATTGTACACACCTGTATTGTTACCAAATGTAGCCGACCCTTAACTACTGTAATGTCGAACATGAAGCGTCAGCAATTACACTGTTGGAAATAATTCACGAGTACACCCTGTATAATCTGAACGTACTTTTCCTTTCATTTTTAAGTATGTTGATGATATCATTTGCTCAGTTCCTTCCTATTTCGTTGACACTGTCCTCAGAGTTTTCAATAGCTTTGATCAACACCTTCAGTTCACTGTAGAGACAGAGGTTGGATCATAAGTCCCCTTTCTTGATACCAGGGTTATGCGTGAACCCAACCAAAACATCATTTTGAATTGGTACACTAAACCCACATACTCTGGGAGATACATTAACTATCATTCTAACCACCCTATTAATCAAAAAATCAATGTTGTCGTGGCAATGTGTAACAGAGTAAAGTTAAAAAAGCTTCATAATATTTTCTTGAACAACGGTTATCCTCGTGGTCTCTTGCTTGGTATACTCAATCAAAACAATAATTTTCAGTCACCTACTGTTAATCTCAGTAATGCAGACAATCCTAACGGTTCTCAAGATAACCTCTCAGTTGTTCCTAGTTTTAGATACATGAGGATCCCCTTCGTTCCCAACTTAACACCTCAGTTGATGTGTGTTCTGAAGACTGACTATAAAATTTGCAAAATGCAATGGTAGACCTCTTTCTTGTTTGTTCTCTAAAACTAAGGATCCTGTTCCCCTTCTAGACCAGTCTCACGTAATTTACAGAATACCTTGTAATAATTATAATGGTGCATATATCGGTACCACTACACAGTATCTTTCGAACAGAATTAACCAACATAAAAGAGATTGCGTAGCCAGAAATGAGAGAAAAAGTGCTTTAGTGACCCATGGTGTTAATGAAGGTCATCATTTTGATTTTAACAATACAACTATCATAGAAAGGGAACAAGTATACCAAAAAGGTTATTTTTAGAGATAGTCTATATTAACAAAGAAATAAAATCCGTCAACTTTAGAACTGATATCGATAATTTAAGCTCAATTTATAGTTACATTTTATCCAATAATTGGCAGTCTCAAGATAAATCCAATGTTAATGAAACATCTTTTTTTTTCTAAAGACATTATTGTGTATAAATTTAACGTAGGTTTTATGAAAAAATTTATACTTTTTAACTTTCTTATATAATTTTTAAATTTCGTGTTTTGTATTTCATTTAATTCACTTTTGAAAATTGTTGTGCATCGTCTCTGTTGGGTGACTGGTGTAAATGTTCAAGTCAAGTTTTTGTGGTTTTTATTTTTCAACGCTTTAGTTGTAACGTTTGACTTCTTCAAAGTCACAGCCATTTTGGTTTATAAAAGATTTTAACGTGTTCGGTTTACTTTGGAGTTAAAGTTGGTTCTTTGTTAACAATAAAATCTGTTTTTTGACGCTTTTGGAGGTGATTGAATGCCTATGTCGCCTGAGCTGATTAAATCGCTTTCCATTTGTAAGTAGATTAATTTAATTTTAGATCAATTTTGTTGTTCATTGCCTTGTTTTCTTTTGTTCAGTAACCCTGATGAAGGAATAAAAAAGATTCCGAAAGCTTGGTAGAGAAAAAAGGAGGCTGTTTTACTGAAATCCTAGAAAAATTGGTCGCGTTTCCTGAGATTATTTTTCCTCGTTCCTAACGTGTAGCGACTGTTACTCCGTTTTAATTAACTTCAAAGTATGGTATAAAAATTGTAATGTGTGACTCTTCGACAAGCTGTATGGTGAATGCTATTCCATATCTAGGAAAAGTTAGCTATACGAAACGTTTACCGCTCGGTACCTACTTTGTGAAGGAACTTACAAAATCTGTCCATGGAACTAATAGGAATGTAACCATGGACGGTTTACATCCGTCAGTTTAGCAGATAAATTACTCCAAGATCCTTACAAACTTACAATAATTGAGACATTACCAAAGAATAAAAAGGAAATTCCTCCAGAACTGTTGGCCATAAAGCAGCGAAATGCAAAAACCTCTATGTTCGGTTTTGACCAAAAAGGGTATTAGTTTCGTATGTGCCAAAGAAACAGAGAGTAGTATTGCTACTATCTACAATGCATGTTAATTGTTCAGAACTATAATGAGACTAAATCTGGTTTCGACACATTCGATCAAATGTACTCCAACTGAACTGCAATAGGAAAACGAGAAGGGGTGGCCTCTGTGTGTATTCTACGGGATAGTGAACATGGCCAGCATTAACTCCTTCGTGATTTACGACCGCAAACGGTAAATTTTGATTATTTAAAAACCTTTTTCACTCGATATAAAGATCAGATGTACAGTAATGATAGCGGAAAGTTATTACCAAAGAAATCTCTTTGGAAAAAAATTTTTTAAGATTTGGATGTCAGCTTGTGTGCCAAAAAATGTAAAGCCACTGTATTCGTACGAGGGGCGACTTGAAGCAAATTCTTAGAAGATTTAGCTGACTTACGTGTGCCATTACTGCTCAATTCTTTTCCACGACAATGAAATGTAATGAATGTGAACAATTCTACATCTTGTCAGGCAATTCATCGATCATCACATCCACCTATAATTACGCAATTATTAAGTTCTTGATAAGTTCCTTACTGCTTTTTTTAATCACGAACAAATGTTCAATAATACCATGGTTTTAGTTCAAATTGTGACGTGTTCCTGAAGATGACTCTAAGTTTGAGTCGAAACCGGTAGAACGAAAATATAATAAACTATCCATTACAAAAAGTGCAATTCTTTATTTTAATTTTACATAGGTCAAACAAGACGAAATGTTGGGATGAGGAACTCCGAGTTACGACTCGGAACGATATATTGACATCTCGTCAAGCTAACCCCGGTTTCTTTTTTTATAAAGTTTAAATAACCAATTGGGCATGATGAGCTCTTCTAAGAGCAAAAATCTCACTCCACTTGCTGGTGGTGCGCCCTCAGGGGTCGATGAGCCGCCGCCGCCGCCGGCAAGGTCGGACGACGCGCAGAACTTCACTGAGGTCCGCCGTCGTAACCGCCGCCATCGGTCTCGCGGCGCCGAGACAATGAGTCGGAGGATCCCTAGGGAAGAGGAGGCCGGTACGGCCCCCACCCACAGCGCGACCGCCACAATCGACTAGTGGCCTGGCTGTCCCGAAAAGAATTCGACCGCCGCAAGCAAGGGGACAGGTCGACTCAAGGGCGCGGCCGCCGCAGTCGAGAGGTCGACGCCCGAACCCGGGGTGAGGCTGGTGCAGGTCCCAAGAAGCTGAGATCCGCCAACTCTTCTGAACCTTCTGTGAAGGTGACGAAGAGGCCGAGGCAGGACAGGCCTCAGGGGAAAGCGGCTCGCAAGACGACCGACTATAAGGATGCGCTTTTAGGGCACCTTAAAGTTGCGATTATCAACGGCCTCAACCAACTCGGTAAACTTACCGAGGAGGAAGCTGATACCATTAAAGACAATCTGGTGCAGGCGCTCGCTCGAGACATCTGCATCAACATTGATAAACCTGAAGAGGACGCCGACCTTTTCCGCGATGACTTATACAGGTCAGGTCCTAAAGATCGCCTGTAATAATGATCATTCGTTGGAATGGTTAAAGGCGGAGGTTAACTCGCTCCCACCCCTTGAAGGCTGAGCGTGGTAAAAGACTCCGAACTTCCGGCCTTATCCAGAGTCCAGCTCTGGATCCCGGACAAGGGAGTTGAAATCAAGGGTAAAGAACGTACCCTAGCTATCTTGATTGGACAAAACAAGCACCTTGACATCCGTAATTGCTGCCTTTTCCGTTTCGAGGTGAGAGAGGACCGTGAAGGTCGACTCCTACCCGGTAGCTGAAGACCCAGTTACAACTAGGACCCACAAAGCGGTGAAAGAAATGGATGTCGCTGACGCACCGTCCGCCAAGGAAGACGACGTCACAATCGTCAACTTGTCACCTTCAACGCCAGGCTCTCCAGCCCTCCCTGAGGTGGCTGATGAGTCCATTTTGGATTCGCCACCTGCAGACATGGTCGCTGACATTGACACCTCGACGCCAAAATGATGGGACAACGGAGAGGTGATGTACCAGAAGAGGGGGACGATATGAGGCCATTGTACTGATATTGTCTGGATCAGATAAAGAGCAACTGATGGATGCTGAAAAAGAAAACCAAGTAGCAGAAGAACAGAAAATTGCCACGTGTCACTTGACTCTTCCTCAGAAAGATGTAAATGTCGACGACACCAACGAAGTAATTCCATGTAGCAGTGGCCAAAAAAAAAAATACATTGGAAAGTTGTACGACAGCGTATGTTGCAGGTTATATATTCCACAAAATTTTTGACAAAACAACCTGCGAGCAATGTTGATCTGATTTAGTAAAAGATTCAAATGATGCGTTTGAAGAAAACGAATTTTTTATTTTGAATAAAAATTATGGCTGTTCCACTGATACACAACTCTTAAGAAGACTCACTGAGAGCTTTATTAACACCACCACATACATTTTAAATAGATTTAATGCTCTACGAACAGTACAAATTAAGTGAACATGTTGTAAAAAATATAGAAAAGGATTTAATGAACGACTTGCCATAGTTATATGCCGAAGAAAATTGTATAGACCATAGAAAACAAATGGTAAAACTAATTATAAAAATGAAAATTTTTAGAAATCTGAAATGGGAAGAATTTCATGATGGTAGAAAGAAAATTCCCATATCAAGCGGAAAACCACATAGGAAAGTACGAATTTTAGGAAATTAACTACTGTCGCAAAAATCAGTGGACTTATTTTCTCCAAGTATTTTTTAGATACCGTTTTACGCGAATTAAATCTAAAACATTCGCCCCAATTTATTTACAACTTAGATGAAAAGGTTGCAGATTAACTTTGCACCATGCACACAAGGTTTTAGCAGAAAAGGGAGAGCACCGAATTCAGTTACTAGCCAATGAACATGCTGAAAACGTGACAGTAGAAGCTTGTGTCAACGCACTGGGACAAGCGGTACCACCAATGATTATTTTCAAAGGTTTAAGAAAAAACGATACCTACTCAGACAACCTTCCCCCTAGTTCCACTGTTCAAATGTCTGCAAAAGGGAGCATTACTAGGGAGTTATTTATTGTTTGGCTACAACATTTTGCAAAATTCAAGCCAGCAGGAAGAGTTTTTAGTCATTGATGGTGCTTCCTGTCACCTAGATATCTCCATTGTTGAAGAAGCGGAAAAGTTGGATGTGTCCTTGTACTGCTTACCATCAAATACAACCCACGAATTGCAACCACTAGACAAGGCTATTTTCCGATCCTTTGAACATTATTGGGACACCGAACTGCTGAATTACTGGGAAGCAACAAATGTTCCTTGCCGAACTCTAAAGAAGGATAGATTCGGGATTGTCTTCAATAAAGTCTGGCAACAATGTATGTCAATTTCAAACATCCAAAATGGTTTTCGAGCAACAGGGATACACCCATTCGACCCATCAGTCATCCCAGAAAATGCTTTTAGTCCGTCACTTCTTACACACAAACAGCAAGAAACTAAAGCAGAACCAAAAAAATCTGATGATGAAGACGATATCCCACTGATTCATTTTAAGCAAAAAGGAGGCCCGATTTCTACGGATAAATCATCACATGAACCTAGTCCTGGTTTTTCCTCATAGACCAATGCCAACAAGGAAACCGATTCTGCTACACCAAAGATAAAGATACTTAGGGCCGCATTCAGAGACGATTCTACATCATGTAGATTCTACAATTGTAGACCGAGAATCTGTTCGGACGAGCTCGGCATCCAGGCGATCGACGTCGTCTCGACTCACGCCAGGTGCATAGCAATGAATCTATCGCACTTTAAGAAAGTGTTTGTATGTTTGGTTTATTTTTCGTAATGAGAAAAAAATTATAATTAAAAAAGATTGTTTTAGTTTTAAAACCATATTTTTTATTATGTTATTAATATTAACGGCAGAATATTTTTATTATACTTTTCGTTTAAAATTTAACATTTCATGGGTATTAGAATAATATGTAGGAACCCATATTTAATAACACAGATAAGAAACCGAACATTCTACCCTTCACAATTTATTTATTTACATATTTGTTTTAATTCTGTATATCGGGTATCAATATTATTGATGTAAAAATACTCCTCAAAATTACAGGTAAGTATTCAAACAACACAAAAATAATGTTATTAAAAAAAAAGTTGGAAAAAAATATATTAAAAGTTGGTCTTCATATATGTGTTCGATGAACTCGTTAAAATCGTCGTCTTAATAATAAAAAAACTCAAAAAATATAAATAGCACCTGCACTACAAAAACAAAAAATTATTAAAAGTAATAGCAAACACTTAAAAATAAATAAAAGAAATCCAATATGAAAAATACCTACACTACAAAACAGTAAAAATTAATAAAAATTAATATTAATTACTTTACAAAAGTAGAAATAAAACAAAGAAATAACAATAGGCTACACTACGAAAATACAAAAATAATTGAAATTACACTAAACTTAAAAAAAAATGTATATACCGAATATAATAATGAAAACAAAGTACCTACTCTACAAATAGAAAAAATAACGCTAATACTGAACACTTATTACAACAAAACCACAAACACTATCGAAAAACTACAAGATATACAGAACAAATATGTAAATAAATAAATTGTGAAGAATAGAATCTTCGGTTTCTTATCTGTTTTATTAAATATGTGTTCCTACATATTATTGTAATACCCATGGAGTGTTAAATTTAAACAAAAAGTATAATAAAAATTAAAATATTCTGCTGTTAATACTAATAACATAATAAAAAATATGGTTTTAAAAGTAAAATCTTTTTTTTTTTAATTATAATTTTTTTCTCATTTCGAAAAATGAACGAAACATACGAACGCTTTCTTTAAAGTGTGATAGATTCATTGCTATCAATTGCTATACGCCTAGCGTGAGTCGAGACGACGTCGATCGCCCAGATGCTGAGCTCGTCCGAACCGATTCTTGGTCTACAATTGTAGAATCTACATGATGTAGAATCGTCTCTGCGGCCCTTAGTGTCATAACTGTGAAACAGCCTAACCGGGAAACGCTTCTGTACCGAAGAAAAGTCCAAAGAAAAAATCATTTGCTGACATTTTAAAGACGCCAGACTTTTCAACTGCTAAGCAGACGAAAAATCCTCGAAGGAAAGCAGTCAATTATAAGGCCCAGCTATTAAAAACAGACTTATTTAGAAAGGGAACAAATCCGCCAATTGAAGAGAAACAAAATAAGAACGATGAAGAAGCTTGGTATTGTTTTTTATGCGACGAGGACTGCGAACGAGACATGCGGCGTTGTATTCAGTGTAATACCTGGGTACATGAAGTTTGTGCGGGACTAGTGCTAGAAGATACCGAAGACTGTGTGCCCTAAATGCGCTTAATACTCGTTTTGGTTACTTTAACCATAGGGCCATATATTCGACCTTTAAAAAATTGCCTGGGCCATATTTCAGTTAAGGTTGGAAATATGGCCCAATTCGAGGGTTCTAAAGTTCTTGTTGTGGAAGCGAATATAGTTTATTTTAATATTGTTTATAAGAGTATAATGTTTTATATTGAACCAATTTTTAAGATTTTTAAGATTTCTGAATAAACCTGATTTAAACATTTTTGCACTCATTTGAACTGAAACTGGGCCATATTACCCTAATCATATTACCCTTATGATTTTAAAATTTTTAAATATTTTTTGAGAAATGTAAAAAATTTAATTAAATTTATTAAAAATTATATCAAACTAATATTTATTCATATTTAGAGTTTTTCTACAAATTTTTTAATTGTAGTAAAAGATCCATTTCTTTTACATAACCTTTTAACATAACCTCATTTTAAAAATCTCGTCTTTTAAGAAATAAAAACAGATTCTCTCAGCTCGGATGTGGTTCGGTATATTATAATGGTGACGCCACTTTACAGAGTGAATGCGGTGGGACTACTAGTTCAGTAGTAGGGAGAGGGGAACACGATTGCAGCTGCGACGCTTATTTTCCCCATATTGCGTGTCTTGTTAAATTTCTGTAATAAGGGGAATAACCCACTTAAAAAAATCTAAATTTTATTATGTTGATTGAATTATTTTTTTTATTTTCTTTCGATGACTAAACTTTTATAACAACGGGAGTCAAGTGGGAGGATAGCACGGGTAGCGGAAGTAGAGAAAGAGTTGGGTACGGACCGTAGAAGGAGTTGGGAGTGGGTGAAGAGCTTCAGAAATTGGGAGGTCAATTTTATTTTTCTTTATTTTAATTTTTGAAGTGAAGTTTTTGAGTACGATAGTTTCATAGGATTAAATTAAACGTAAGTAGTAATTAATAATTTTTATTGTTTTTTTTTGTTTTATTAGGAGGGTTATTTGAATTTATTTTATCTTTTAATTATTATTCATGGGGTTTATTTTCATATGTATTTAGTTCATTTTATCTATTTTATCTTTTGCTTTTAATTTTAACTTGTTGTAAATAGTTTATTGTAATAAATTTAGGTAGGAAAAAGAACATCATTTATTTTTCTTTCTCTTTTGTTTACATCCCTTATTAATAGTTACCACGTTACAAGGGTTTAGAAAGAGCGGACTCGTGGGGAACCGAACCCCTGAAAATGTTCCAACCCTTTTAGCACCCCGCGCTCGGGGGTGGTAACATATTTGGTGGCAGCGGTGTGGGATGGGATGATTCAGTGAATAAAAGAGATCTGATTATTTAAATAAAAAAGGAAAGTGATAACATAATAAAATAAGATGGAAAAGAGATTTAGCTATGTTAAAAATAGTATGTAGCAGATATCATAGACAGGGTCATTTGGAAAAGAATTGTCGGAATAAAATAGTATGTAGATATGGTTGGAAAGAGGGACATATCAGAGCGTATTGTTATATGTTGCGAGTTGATCAATCTAATTTACTTATGGCGTTGCCAGCAAACTTTAAAGAATTGTTTGTCTTTACAAAAAAAGAAGAAAACAATCAAAATTAAACATTGTATTTCAGCGATTATTTTATTATAAATTTACTATTTTGATCCTTTCATTATTTTTGTTTTATATATTCATTTTTATCATTTATATTGTGTTACTGTTTTCCTGTTATATTGTTTTTGGCAAATGAAACAAAATGGGAATATAAACTTTTCTCCAGAGTTATGTAACCAGGTTATTATTATTTTTTTTTATTGGGATTAATTTTATTTAATGCGAATCATTTGTGAAGCAATGCATAACTATTTAATGGAGGGAGAGGACGGAATTATCGAACCCGTCGATAGAAAAAATTATGGGGTGATGGCAGCACGTGTTGTTACACGAGCAAATAGAAATCAAAGTGGTCCAGTACGCCTGATCAACGTTACTGCAACACCCTTGATCTTGAATAAGGGAACTTGTGTGGGAAAAGTTGAGAAAATTGGGAAAAATATTAATGTTGCTAACTTATCTGAGAATAAATTAGATACATCGGGAGATAGTTCATTAAACTATCATAAAATTATTCGGGAAAGGGTTGATAAACCTGAAAATCTTACTGAGTGTGAAGGAAATTTATTTAGAGCACCAGAGGGTTACAGCTTAGCACATGGTGTAAGCCGAGATTTAAAAATGGGAGCAGGGATTGCTAAAACATTTAAAGAAAAATTTCAAGTGATTGAAAAATGGAAGTCGCAACAACCAAAATGAAGGGGAATAGTAAGTTTGAAAAGGAATGATAGATACATTCTTTATTTAATAACTAAGGAAAAATATTATATGAAACCATCGTACCGGGATTTGCAAGTTACTCTAAATAATTTGCGTAAATTTTGTAACCAACATCAAATAAAAAAATTAGCCATGCCAAGAATTGGATGTGGGTTGGATGGATTAAAATGGAAAATGGTTTTACCTATGATTAAACAAGTTTTTAAGGGTTCGGATATTCAAATAAAAATTTATGGGGGAGAGACGTTAGAAACTTGTCAGATAAATATTATAACAACAATCGAGGAGAAGTTGGAAGAACAGTTTGATTTTAAACATCTCAATGAAGACGAAACCAACCAGGTTAAAAATCTTATTAATAATATATTTCTGATATATTTCTTTTTGGGGAAGTTAAATAAACAAAAGGAGTAAAACATAAAATTGTTACTGAAACCGTGCATCCTATTTCAAAGGCGCCATATCGAGTGCCTCATAGCCAACGAGAAACCTTAAAGCAGGAAATCGATAAAATGATGGAAGAAGGTGTAATTGAGGAATCAAATTCTCCGTGGTCAGCGCCTGTGGTAATGGTACCAAAGAAATCGGATAATGGGGAAAAACAAGTAAGAGTATGCATAGACTATAGGGGGTTGAATGCAATAACTAAAAAGGATTATTATCCGTTACCAAATTTACATGAAACAATAAACCAATTGGGAAAATCAATTAAGTATTGGTATAAGCACGATAATACCGAGCACTATGAGGAATGGAAATCTAACCACGACGAAAATTGCCAGGCGAATCATGTCGGATCGGCTGGAAAAATGGAAGTAGATGCCATGAAGTTATTTTCCAGATCTGTGGAACAGCACGACGTTATGTATACCAATTACATCGGGGACGGCGACTCTAAGACGAACACGGGCGTACTGAATGCGAAACCGTATGGTGATGATGTTGAAATTATAAAAAAAGAATGCGTGGGACATGTTCAGAAGCGAATGGGAACCCTTCTTCGCGAATGCAAGAAAAAAAATCCTGGAATCGGCGGCGAAAAGAAATTGACGATAAAGCTTGTAGATAAACTGAGTATTTACTATGGATTAGCCATTCGAAGGAACAGTGATTGCAAGGAGGACATGAAAAACGCTATATGGGCAACATTCCACCATTACGGCTCAACAGACAGCAAGCCGCAACATCATTTATGCCCCGAATCGTGGTGAAAGCGGCAGCGAGCAAAGGTCAAGGAGCACTGCAGAATTTTCGTCAAGATTATGTAGCGCTGCCAAAAACAGTGTTAGATGCCATCAAACCAATATATCAAGACCTCAGCACTGATAAATTGTTGGAACGCTGTGTTGGCGGCTATACGCAGAACAGCAATGAGAGCTTCAACCAAATTATTTGGAAGATAGCTCCAAAAAGTATGCACAGCGGAGCTAAAATTGTAAATATTGCTGCATTTCTTGCAACGTGCACATTCAATAATAGTGTGACGTCATTATTAGAAGTTATGAATGTGCTTGGGATCTCGCTTGGATCCGGCGCGCACTTGTACGCTGCGCAAGAAGATAAGACGCGCATAGCGCAAGCGGAGCAGCAAGACATTTTTGCTCTTTACGATTTATTTATTTTTAGTTTTATTTTTTGGATAAAATAAACAGTTATTTTACTTAAGAAAACATGTAGTTTTTAATAAAAAATGATCCAGCAACATCGGATATTATGTTCAACGTGAAATTCAAATTTAATATTGGGGTCAAATAAGAGTTACATATTCACTATAGCGGGAGCGAATATGTAACTAATAATAGCGATAGCGGTTGAGGGTTAAAGGTAGTCGTGCAACGCATGGAATAAAATATTTAAAATTAATCGGATATAGTGATAGTAGTGTAACAAAACAACTAAAAATTCTAAAACCTTATGGGACGCAACAGGTACGAAAGATTGAATGTGTCAATTATCTTTAAGAAATTTTTACAACAAATTACGAGAACTATCACGCAATGCACGCAGTTCAACACAACAATCTGTACCGTTGAGGTTAAGAAAAAAACTAGAAGTAAGCATTCTAAGATTTAGAATAACAATAAAAAAAGCGGCTGCATATCACACCAGCAGTAACAAAACAAATTCGGAAAACCTATTAGCATTTAAAAAAGATATCTTAAATTCTTTAAATCTCATATTTGGCAATCATTTACAATGTGAAGCGTATTTTTGCAAAGGACGTAACAATAATGATGAAGATTTATCCCGAGAAGTCGAAACATGCGGACTTCGGCAAGATATTTGAAGATTGTTGTAACGTATAATTGACAATTCAGCGTCCATCATGGCTGATAAAAACAACAACGGCAATGTTGACGTAATACCAGAAGAAGAAATTACAACAACAAAAAATAACATATCCTTATTAAAAAAAAATGAAATGGAAACGTTAGAGATGGATACTAGAGGACAACATTCAAATCCCATATGGAGTGAAGAACACTCAAACCGCATAATGGCTTCCAATTTCGGGAAAATTTGCAAAAGAAGAACCAATACTCCTAGCAACAAATTAATAACTTCGTTGCTTTACAAACCATTTTTAGGTAATAAAGCTACAGCATACGGCAGAGAACACGAAGATATTGCTTTAACGCATTTTAAGGAAACGACTCGGCTTCATGTCTCTGCTTGTGGGTTGTTCATTGGAAATGATGATATATTCTTCTTGGGAGCTAGTCCCGACGGGATTGTAATCGGCGAAGACGCTCTTGTAGAAATCAGGTGCCCATTTGTTTTAAAAGACAATAGCGTGCAAGATGGTGTTCAACAAAAAAAATTATATACTTAGAATTTGTAGAAAATGTCTTAAAACTTAAGTCGAATCATGATTATTATTACCAAATTCAGGACAACTTCATCTAGCAAAGAAAAAGAAATGTTATCTTTTGGTGTGGAGTCCTGTTGGGTCCCCACACATTGAAATAATTGAAAGGGAAGAATTGTTTTGGAATAAAAAAAATTTATCCAAATTTAAAAATATTTTTCTATGACCACATGTTACTGAACTAATAAAAAGTACTACCTAAAAAGCTAATTGTTAATGTCATGCTAATTAAAGTTTGTTCTTATTAAAATTTTTAATAAGATAATTTATTGTTTCAAAAATTAAAATTCGAAAATATATTACACCCAAATAAACCGTCTTTATTTTACGAATAAATTAAAAAAGAAGGTTGCAAAGCAACTACTTACTCACTTTGGGTTTCTCCGATATTTAATTTATTATTTTTATTCAATATAAATTTAATTTAATACATTTTAGGTACCCACAGTTCTTAATTGTTTCAGGTTGTAAATGCATTGCTCATAAATCTATTTATTCATTCCTTCATTGATAAAATGCATTTTTTTTTCATATAAATGTGTTTATAACACAAACATCCTTCACCAAGTGTTTTTGTGTATCTATATTTTATTACTGTTCTAAGAATATAATGTAGGACAAACGAGTTAGTCATAGCCAATAGGAAAACAGTGGGAATTTATTGCCAGTAGTGATGTAAAAAAAGTAACTATTCGTTACTTCTGAAATAACTGTTATCGTATCACATCGGTACCAGTTACTTTGGATCTAACAGTTACTTTTACAAACAGGTACCAGTACGAGTATTCCGGGAGATCCGATGATATGTATCGATTGTATTATATCATTATGCTCAGCAACTAAAGCAACCATCATACTCCGTCGTATCGGAGAGCAGGTACAACCCTAAGTACGAGGAAATAATAACGGAGGGATTGCCGAAGTACCTGTCGGTGGAGGGGGATGAGGAGGGGAAGAGGATGGTGGCAAGATTCAGATGCGGCAATGAGGAGAGAGCGAATAGGTATTGGATGAGAGATGATGAGAGGGGTTGTAGGGTATGTGGGGGGGAGTGGGAGTCGTTGGAGCACCTACTGAGGGAGTGTGACGAGCTAAGAGAGGAGGTGATCGGCTGGAAGCAGGTGCTGGGGGAGGGGGCAGAGGGAAGAGAATGGATGAGGGAGGTGGTGGCGACAAGGCTGCGTAGGGAGATGCGGGGAGGAGATGGGGAGGGGTAGGATAGGAAATAAAATGTATTGTATTGTAATGTGATATATGTAACTGTAGTATTGTTAAAAATTTAATTGTTTGTGGAATGTATTGCTGATTTGGTAGCAATAAACTTAATTAATTATTAATTACTCCGTCGTATATTGTTTGGTATAAAACAACTAATTCACGAACTTGAATTTGTTTACATATAAGTAGTCCCGGTGTGACAAGAAATACTATTAGACAAGTATTATTCATTTTCATTAAAAAAAAAGCAGGTAAGTTTGTATATTTCTAATAAGAGATAAGTTTGTTTTGCATTGAATAATTTTTAAGCTAACCTGCATCCCCAAATATTGTATGTTCATGATTACTGTAAAAATAAGAAGAACTGTCGAAGTCGACAGTTCGAATCAGTTTCTGAAGAAGGTTTGAAGAACGTCAAACCTTTTCTTAAAAGACGCACGGCAAAACCCGAAAGTTTCTAGTGTTGGTTTTAGTTCTAATTTTAGTTCAATTTTTTGTTATTGTCACAAAACAAACAAAAATGATAACAGGTAAAATTTGGATATTCATTCACAGATAATGAACAAACGCACTCATCCTTGCATCCACCGGTACCAATTGGTAATGGCAACTGCGACAACATCGACAAGTACGAGACAGAAAGTTTCACAACAGACCTTAACGGGATATATCTCGCACAATAAGTTTAAGAAAAGTTTTATTTAAAGAAATTAATGATCTAGTGCTAAATATGATTCTGAAAGATTTACAGCCATTTTCTATAATAAATGATAAAGGTTTCCGTGAATTACTTAGCCAGCTGAAGCCATCATACAAAACCTGAGTCATACATCGCAATATCTATTACAAGAAATGAAACGGGTTGTAACAACATGGGGAATTACAGCAAAAAATTATGTGGTTACAATAGATAATGCTCCCAATGTTGTTAATTCAATAAGACAATCTGAGTGGTCACATTATCCATATATGACACACACACTAAATTTAGTAGTCCAACGTGGATTGAAACATATAGAGGAAATTCAACAACAAATTAAAACAATTGTTCAACACTTTAATAAAAGTACACGAGCACACAATAAGTTAATGTCAACACAAAAACAAATGCAGCCAAATTGTCAAATAACACTGAAAAATGATGTCCCTACAAGATGGAATTCGACATATTATATGTTTGATCGTATAGTTAAAATGCATCAACCGCTGGCAGTGACCATAGGTTTGCTTAATAATCCTGTGGAAAGCCTGTCAGAAAATGAATGTGATACTCTGTCACAAATCTGCAAGATTCTACAACCAAGTTTGAGCAAATAACAACAGAAATGAGCTCTGAGAAAACAGTCACCGTATCAAAAGTACTTTTAGTGATTAGAGGATTAATGTCATCTCTTAACAAAATCTTAACCTTAACACATTAAAGACAGCAAAAACATTAATTAGCACCCTGATAAATGAAATCAGTATCAGATTTGAAGATATTGAAGAGAATGAAGCCCTCTGAAATCGGCACTTTTGGATCCTCGATTTAAGCAAAAGGGTATTAGAAGACAAGAGATTAAATATACCCTACACTACACAGGTCACGTGCGTTACAGTAATTAATTAACACAGTGTAGGCCATCAGAATGGCCTGTTAAAAAAATTCTTTACTCCTGGACAAATAAGGTTGTAACGTCTATTTTTGTGTTATTGTGATTTGTCTGTAATTGTTGAGAAATCGAAGAATTTATATATAACACCATTTATATAAAAACCTCATACCATCTTGAGGTTTTTTGTTGTACTTTATACTCCTATCCTGGAAACAACCCTGGAATAAAGACGTTAAGTTATTTCGTCAGATCCAAATTTACTATATTACCTTGGACCAGACCAGTGTTTCCGAAGAAGGTTTGCTGAACTTTTTTTGGTATATTCGTCGTTTCTTCGTATATGAAGACTGCGGAGTAAAGGTCAGAGTTTTCCTTTTTAGTTGCTAAAAGAAAGAAATCAATTCAGTGAAACTACATATTTTTGTATTATATAAATTACATTTTTTTTGTACTTACCAATTTAATTTCTTTAAAAAAAAAATTTTAACCTTATTTTTTTTTGGGCTTAAACATCGCGTAAATATCAAAAGAATGATATACATTTTGGAGCGTAAAGTTCTTTTTATAATTTTTTGAGCTTAATTTTTAAACGTCCTCGGTCCCGCATTTTGGAGTGTCGCAGCTTAATCGGTTCTTCGCAATTTTACCCAATCCAACCCAACCCGAACGATTAAAACTCTAAAAACGGACAGTTCTTTGATAAAAATTTTACAGCTGGAAATCCTTTCAAACCTTACAGTAGAAGATTGTAGAACAGTTTATATATCTAGTGGGTCATGGAATATCTAAAAAAAAAAACAAGTGACGGGTTTGTTTGTATTCGCACTTGTCAATTCACTATAATCGTTCAGAGTCAGAGTGCAGTGAAATCGTTCAGTGAAATTATCAGTGAAAATATTTCTAAACGCAAGTCTTTCATTATTTTGGTAAACATATTAAACGTATAACGGTAAAAAAGGTTCAAAAACAGCTATCGAACAGAAAGCCACCTAATCGCCATAGGTTACAAAGTCATTACGAGACTGTCTCAACTTTAGCGAAGAAAATGAAAACAGCATCCGATGTTCAAGTAAATATTGATGAAAGTTTTGGTTATAGGATTATAAATTTTCTCCCAGTATTTACGGTGTTGTCCCAAATATTGATTTGCAAACAGTGTAAAGGGGCTGTTAATATTTGGGAAACTAGCAAGCGCGGCCTCGGATTTAAACTTGTTGTTTCGCGTGAAAACACTTTAATAAACAACTGCCCTTTGATTGGTCATGCTTATGACGTAAATAGACGTCTTACATTGGCAATGCAGTTGATTGGTATTGGACATTTCGGAATTCAAAAATTTTGTGCCTTTATCGGTTTACAAAAACCAATCTTCCACAAAGCATATGACGCAATTGTCAATACTATTGCTTCAGCCACAAAAGCTGTGAAAACTAAAAATATTCGGAAGGCAGTCGAAGAGAAAAAATGCATTTCCAAAAGCAAAGGCGATGTAGATGGGCTCACTGTTTCCGGAGACGGCTCGTGGCGAAAACGTGGCTTTTCCTCTCTTTTCGGTTTCGTCAGCATAATCGAGTGGTTCACAGGAAAAGTGCTTGATATTTGTGTGAAATCAAAATATTGTAAAGAATGTGAACATTGGGGAAAGAAAAAAGATATTGCCGAATACGAACAATAGCATGCATTACACCAACCTGACTGCAATTGCAATCACAGCGGCAGGGCAGACAAAATGGAGCCCGATGCAGTCGTTGAAATATTCTTGCGCTCTGAGGCTATGCATGGTGTTCGGTATGCGCATTACGTGGGCGATACAATTTTTGCGTGGAAATAGATGAACGCCGAGTCAAAGCCGCTAACCTCTCATCATCTAAAACGAGAAAGGACGCCAGGAAAGATCAAACATTACTCAGAAAGGAGGAAGATTTTTCCTCCTCCTCTCTCCTTTTGGATCGAGAAGGCATGCTTTACGGTGCACGGATAGCAGAGTGAAGGTAAAAAAATTAAAGGGTGTATTTTTAAGATTTCTTATAGTGAAGACGTATTGAAACTTTAAACGCATTTTTCTCGAAACTATGTTTTTTAAACTGGCAAGCAGTAGAATTTAAACAATTTTCATCTGTCTGACCTGAAATTTTAACTATAGCTTCTCAGATAGATTCTTTAGAGAAGTACACACGATTATTCCAGTTAACTAACAATTCTTTTTCTTATAAAAAAAATAAAGTCGCTTATGTTGCCATTTTAATATTAACTAACCATTTTGTGAAAAATTCAAATGTAGTTACTGAAAAAGTGTTTTCTAGGTGATGTTTGAAATTGTATTACTGCTTCCCGCGAACTTTCCCAAAAAATGGCAATTTCGTTTTACCTTATTCCACATCGCCACTTTGTAATAAACGTAAATGTAAATAATAAGTTTTGTATACCTTTAGATGATGTATGTAAAATAAACTATCAAAACCTGATTATTGTCGTTTTATTAGTAGTGTAACTTCACTTACTCCGTAAAACAATTTCTCCGGAACTCAATTATTTTGTTATCGTTACCTTTTTTTTAAGTTTTGAATTTTGTCATTTAATTAATTATTTTTTTTGTAAAGATAGATCAGTCTATTAGGGGAGTTATTAATTTTAGTTTTGAATACGTTTGATTTTCTTTTCCGTTCACCTGATCGAGCGCTTGTGTCATTCGGGAACGCGTCGCGATCCATATTTAGTTTAATATTTATTTTTTTGATTACATTTTTTTTTTAGTTTTGTTTTGCTTCATACTACCCCTAATTATTCGATACTATTCTTATTTTTTTATTATTATCGAATTATTTCGATATTTTCTTTTTGGTTTATTTTTATATAATATACATTTCTTGTTTACCATTTATTTTTTTAATAAATTTGTTTTTTTTTTGGTATATGATTGTGCCGATTTCTTGTGTTGTGTTATATGTTGGTGTTGTCGAACCTCTTTCTTTCCAACCCTCTTCGCAGTTAGAGCGAGCAATCTGTAACTAAAACTGCGTGGCGCCTTATAAATCCAAACCCACCCCATCTTTACTAGGAAGCCGAGGTGTTGCAGATCTGTGTGTTTTTTTAAAGGGTTCGATTGTGTTGTTGTTTTTTTGTAGTTTTGTAGAGAAGTCGTCACAAATTTTTGGCGCTCATTTCAAGGGTTTTTCTGTTTTCGTGCGATTGTTCGGGTGTATTCTTTTATGAAATGTTGTATTTTTATCAACTTCATAGCGAGAAAAAATACTTTAAACAACTTAAGCTTGTCTTGCCCGTCAGCCATCTTGCATCTTATTCTGTGTCTGATCACTATCTGACTAGAACAGGTATTATTGCATGTTTACGTTTAGAACTTGTCACGCCACCTATTATAGAGGCGGAAAACTTTCAATTCAATATTATCCCCGATAGTGTCTATCATTATGGCTCTTCGTGTGACTGTAAATTATTTAAATAAGGAGGAACTTCAGTATGATTGCAAGGGGTTATCCTGTAGGTTCGGTTGAGGAGATGCGGAAAAAATTAGCTGAGGTTTCAGGAGGAGGTTTCATCGTATCCTGGTTATCCATATACAAGCGAGGAAGGTTCGGTGGCTATAACCGCAAAATAAGTCAAGGTTTCAGCTTTAGTAGATAAATTTACAGCTAAAGATGCAAAAAAGACTGAGAGTAAATTGTGGCATGTTTTGAGTCGTATACAGCGTATGGATGAGTTATCTGATGATAGGGCTAGATTCTGTACGGAGGCAATGGCTTTGAAGGAAAAGTTTAATTCTAGGTTAGGTGCTACTGTGAGGCCTGCCGACCTGGAGGTTATCGAGACGAGTTTGAGACAAGCCCTGGATATTTTGGTTACTCCTAGTTATCCTCCTGCTGCTTCATCTGCTTTACCCAATTTGCAGCCTACTTCTCTTAGAGTTGTGCAGAAAAATGTGCCTGTTTACAAATGGGATATAATATTTTCGAGTAGACCTGGTACGTCAGTTGCAGCATTCCTAGAAAGAGTAGCAGAACTATCGGTTGCTCGTGGTGTCACATGTGATCAGATTCTTACATCAGCCTTAGATTTATTTGAGGTTCCTGCACTTACATGGTATAGGAAAATGTTGAAAATCGTATTGTTACCACGGGAGACAAAAATGCAGGCCTCGTTGTGTGGGATAAAGAGTCATCAGCAACATTAATCAACCCCCACCAATAAGATATCTAAAATCATTCAAACATTTCTTTTTAACACTTTTAGGGATTCTTTTTTATATAATATAAAAAACTCATCTGATCTTATTACCAAACTAAAGAACTGTAAAATCTCACATAAATGCAAATTAATCTCATTTGACCATTAACCATCGCCATTATTAAAAGATTCCTTATATCAGAATAACACATCCTTTTACATGTCTTTAGACAGAATTTTTTCATCTTCAACGATTGTTACTATCAAATGAACGATGGTTTGCCCATGGGTTCACCCATATCTGGGATTATACCCAATATTTTTGTCAACAATTTTGAAAGAGAACTATTTTCTGAAAAATACAAACTGATGACATTTGCTTTTATGGTCGATATGTTGATGATGTTTTTATTATATATGAGGGAAATCCCGCTAAATTTTGTGTCTTGAAAACAATTTTTTTTATAATATTTGTAAACTCGAGTTCACTACCGAAATGGAGATCGATGGTAAACTTAATTTTTTAGATCTACAAATTTCTCGTTCCAATAACATACTTGATGTTAACATTTTTAGAAAACCCACCACTACTCTATTATATCTAAATTTTCCTTTAATAGTATACAACACAAGGAGGCCAGTTTCAAATTTTTCGTTAATCGTCTAATTAACATACCCCTTAACAACAATAATTAGATTAATGAACTTAAGAAAATAATAAAAATTGGACTGAATAACGACTTTGAAATTAAAGATTTACAAAAAATTTACAACAAAATTCACGCTTCACATCTTAACAATATAATTTATCCTCATTTTCATAAAAAGTATAAATTCGTTCTCTCCCTTATAATCCTTCACTTCAATATAAATTCAAACAAGCTTTAAATAAATTTGATATTGTTCTTGCATTCTCCACTTATAACAAAATTGGTCAAATCTTAATAAATAATAAACATAAATTTAATAATAATGAACTCAGCGGAGTTTACAAAATCAAATGTGATGATTGTGAGAAGGTTTATATAGGACAGACAGGTAGAAACATTGCAACAAGGTTCAAAGAACATTTATCTAAAGACTCATCTGCCGTCTATAAACATATTCATAATTTAAAACATAAAACCACAATAGAAAATTTAGAACTTTTAAAGAACATAAAAAAATCAAAAGAACTAGACCTGTATGAGGAGATGTTCATCCATTTTAACAATATTAATGACTCATTAATTAATGATCTGACCAATATCAACAACTACAGAATTTTTTTTAAATTTATATAGTTTCAAATTTAAATTAAATTACTTCTTCTCCCACTTGTTTTCCCTCACTCTATCATCTGGCGAACGTTCCTTATAACTTTCAGTCCAATTTCACCCCTCAGCATGCTGACTCAAGTTACTGAATTTTAAAAGAAATTTTCTACAGGTTTGGTAATTTGTTTTGTCGTTAATTTTAAACATTTATTTTTAAATACTTTGAAAAACGAGATTTACGATGAATAGACAAACGCCATTTTAATTTTTTGGATTTTTTAATTTACTCGGGGAGGATTCGTTCGAAGAGATTCTTTTAAATTTTTTTATATTTCACCCTTCCGGCTTTTTCCTTTTGAATTTTTTGTAGCGGAATCTTTTTGAAGAAATTCTCTCCGATGCTTGAAACAATACTCTCTTCACTCTCGATGCTTCTACACCGACGGTAATTATATATATTTTTTATCTGTTTTTGTTATATCTGTATGTTCCTTTGTTCTATAGTCGTGCTCGAAGAAGAACGATTTTCGTTCGAAATCTTCAAAGATAGCACCGAAATAAAATATTTTCATCGTTTATACGACTTTTAATCTTTTTAAAAATTAGGTTGTACTAATTTAGTGGAACATGTTATTCGTACTACTGCTGAGCCAATAAAGCAACGACATTACCCTATTTCGCCGGCTTTATTAAAATTCGTCAACGAAGAACTTGATGAAATGTTAAAGAATGGTATTGTAGAACGTTCGTCATCACCATGGGCTTCTCCTATCGTCATGGTACCTAAAAAGGATAAAACCTACAGATTTTGTGTCGATTATAGGAATAAAGCGACTGAGCGGGATGCATATACTTTACCTTTTGTAACTTCCACATTAGATAAGCTTAGAGATGCTCGTTACTTGTCCTCATTGGATATTAAAAGTGCGTATTGGCAAGTACCTATAGAAGAAAAATCCCGTCCTATTACAGCTTTCGTAGTTCCTGGAAGAGGATTGTTCCAATTTCGTCGTATGCCTTTTGGTTTACACAACGCACCTGCGACTTGGCAAAGGCTTATCGATAGAGTCTCGGTATTGATTTAGAACTTTACGTATTTGTATATCTTGATGATATCACAATTATTGCTAACGATTTTTAGAAACATTTAGAGGTATTACGTGAAGTGTTAGAGCGTTTAAGGGGAGCTGGTTTGACGGTTAGCCGGTTAGCCGAGCGAAATGCCAATTTTGTCGTTCAGAATTGCGATATTTAGGTTATATTATAAATCAAAGAGGTCTAGCGGTGGACCAGAAAAGGTCATGTCCATAATAAGAATTCCAACACCCACTTGTGTGAGAGAAGTGCGAACGATTCTTGGGATGGTGTCGTAGTATAGAAGATTCATACCTGATGTTTCCACGATTATCGCACCAGGAATGTGCTCGTGCTCTAGAATGAATAAAAACATGTTTAGTTTCGGCTCTAATTCTCACATGCCCGAACTTCGAGAAATCATTTGACGTACAGACTGATGCGAGTAATTATGGTTTGGGCGCTGTTTTGACGCAAAACTATCCTGATGGTGATCGTGTTATAGCTTATATTAATAGGTCATTGTCGAGGACAGAACGGTTATACTCAACGACAGAAAAAGAGTGTTTGACTGTGGTATTTGCTGTGGAGAAATTTCGGCCTTGTATAGAAGGAACTCATTTTCGAGTCATCACAGACCACTACTCCTTGAAATGGTTAAATAAGCTTAAAGATCCTTCTGGTCGTTTGGTGAGGTGGAGTGTTACATTACATTACATTGAATCGACTACATATCGGGTAGGCGGACCAACCAACCTTGCACCGCGACCCTAAGGATCTATTGTACCCCGATAGATATCGTTATCAAATTTCACCGTGCAGTCCAATGCTCTTAACGAACATTAATACCTTGCTCGGCGAAAGGTCATTCGAAAGTCCCTTCAGGAGATAAATTGCGACCCAAAAATCGAGAATCTGATACGGTTAACGGCAGGGCAGTGGCATAAAACATGCTCAACCGTGTCTGCTTCCTCCGCACATAGTCGGCATTCAACATCGTCGGCTAAACCCAACAAGTAGAGGTGTGCTTTTAATCGGCAGTGCCCAGTAAAAACACCCATTAGAACTTTTATGCTACTATGGGCAAGTCCTAAAATATTCCCGGGTTTGACAGTGGCGATGTTAATAAACACCTTACCATGTCTCATTCCAGGAGAACTGGTCCACAGTAGGCGAAGTCTCTCTTCAGCCCACAGTCCAATCCTATATTTGGCCATCGCAAATGATACACCAACTGCTGGTTCCGGCCCCACAAACGCTGCAGCGCTGCCATCTCGTGCTAGCTTATCTGCCGCTTCATTGCCAGCAAACCCAGAGTGACCCGGGACCCAGATCAGAGAGACTCTGTTATCACAACTCAGTGTGTTTAATGTTCTCTTACAATCATTAACCAGAGCCGACACCGTTTTCACGGCTTGCAGCGCCTGGAGAGCGGCTTGACTGTCTGAGAAAATTCGTACTGTCATGTTCTTCACCCCTCTTTCAAGAAGGATTTTAGCACCCATGTCAATAGCAAATACTTCCGCCTGGAATACAGTACAGTACGTACCTAGGCTGTAAGCTTGCTTAATTCGAGGTGTCTGGCAGTATACTCCTGCTCCTACCCCTTCAGGCGTTTTTGATCCATCTGTGTACAAGCAAATGTCTGCCTGAACCAGAGAATTTTCATTTTCGATCCAGGACTGCCGCTCAGGCAGTACAATCTGGTATCGAGTATTAATCACTGATAGTGATACCGCCAAATCTGACGGCATTGATAGCACAGTATCAGTGCTTATAATGTCTTCCGCAGCCCATTGGTAGGACATGTCGGAACAGTTTTGAGCATATTGCTTAAATCTGTAAATGGTTGTTCTAGCCACTTTCTCTATATGCAAATGCAGAGGAGATAGGCCAAGCAGAACCTCCATTGCTAGAGTTGGCGTTGTGCCTATCGCACCAGAGATTGCCAATCCAGCTACTCGTTCAATTCGTGAAAGTTTACTGATAACTGAAGTCTGGCGGACTTTCCAGGCTGCTGCTCCGTATGTGATCATAGGTCTAACCACAGTCACATAGAGCCAGTACAGTTTTTCAGGGGTAAGACCCCAATTTTTTCCACAAAGACTGCGACAAGTCCACAAGGATAGTCTAGCTTTTTGCAAAACTCCTTGCAAATGTCCATTTCATGACAGGGTTTTGTCTAGGATTACTCCTAGATATTTGACTTCCTTTGAGAAAGGAATTTCTTCACCTTGGATAGTTGGGCGGATTAGTCCATCCAACTTTCGTTTCCTGGTGAAGGGCACAACAGTCTTTCGCGGGTTTATTGAGAAGTTCTCTCCCTTACATCAAGCGCAAATGGTATCTAGGGTCACCTGGAGGACTTTAGACATCCAGAGGTGTAGTGTATCCTTTAGAGGTGGAGTGTTGGATTACAACAATTTTATTTTGAAGTTGTTCATCGAAAAGGTAGGGATCACTTGGTTCGCGATGCTTTATCTCGTACTGTACCGGATATCGTGGAAGTACGAACGGATGTATAAATATGTGCCGCTTTTGTATACGCCTTTGTGGCGGTTAGAAGATAATAAATTGTATAAATATGTCGGAAAACGTTATATTAATCTTGATGATACAGGATCAGAGTGGAAACAAGTAGTACCAAAAGACACTAGGAAAGCGGTTATTCACGATAATCATGATACACCTACTGCAGGTCACGGTGGAGTAACAATGTATAGAGTGGCAGAAAAATATTATTGGCCTACAATGAAGCAAGATATTGCGAAATGCGTACGACATTGTAAAATATGTATTGCTGCGAAACCGGAACAGAAATCTCGTGCTGGTCATCTTCTTGGGAGACCGAATGTTTCAAAACCATGGGAAACAATATGTGTCGATTTGGTGGGTCCGTTACCTACAACTAATCGCGGTTACATGTATATTCTTAGTGTTGTTGATTATTTTAGTAAATTTTGTTTATTTTTTCCTTTAAGGACTGCAACGGCAGTGAATGTAGCGAAAATTTTAGAAGATCATGTGTATTTACTTTTTGATGTTCCACGTGTGTTGGTTTGTGATAACGGAAAACATTTGATAGTAGGGAATTTCGTGATTTGGCAAATCGTTATTCGGTGAAATTGTCTTATATTGCTCTTTATCATCCTCAAGCAAACGCTGTTGAACGAGTCCATCGTGTTCTGAAAACGATGTTATCAGCTTATGTAGAGGAAAATCATAAAAATTGGAATTTATATTTACCAAAGGTTGCGTGTGCAATTCGTACAGCTAGACATGAAGCTACTGGTCTTACTCCATATTTCATTAACTTCGGTAGACGGATTGAATGGTGGAGGTGATGATGTACAGCTCTGTTCAGATTTAATGCGAATCGTCCGCTGTTAGTTCCGACATGACGCTGGTACTGGAAGAAGACGGAGACATCTTTTGTCTCTATTCAATTCGATTTCTGAGACTACCCTCTTCCTTAACCCAGGTAAAACCGTCCCAGTTTGAAGTGGGCCGAAGAATAGATCACCCTTTTCTTAAATGTGTTAATTTTATTTTATTTTAAATCTTTTTTGATATTTTTAAGAACAACAAATACACGATTTTTTATATGTTCCTCTAATAAATGATTTTAGAGTATTTCTATAAATAAAACGTCAGATAAAAATCTCAGTAATATAATTAATATAATATAAAACTTATAAATAAAGCTTTATGAAACTCTCCTTCAAATTTTAAATACAATTATTCAACATCACAATTACGTGCATTCAAATTTGTCCGTTTTCTTAAATGCAACATGCCTCGTGTTCCTGGTCAACGAGAATCAGGTTTGACTACGAGGCGAGCAATTATTGCACTTCATCAAGAAGGAATAGATAAACAGGAAATTGCCGAACGTGTAGGCTTATCAGTAAGATTTGAAGAAAACGGGAAAGTTGGCCTTACAACATCTAGATCAGGCCGAAGGCTTATTCTTAATAATGCTCAACGAAGGGGAATTGCTGAATACGTCACCGCCAATCCATTTACAACGTCCACAATTATCAAGGATTTAATTCGATTAAATACATTCGAGTGCTGGAGGATGTTTTGATACCATCAGTAAGAACCTTGTATCCAGAAGAGATTATCACGATTGTCCAAGACAATTCACCCATGCATTCTTCAAGAATTGTACATGATTGGTTTGACGATCATAATGAGGTTAGGCGAATACCCTGGCCAGCACGGTCACCTGATCTTAACCCAATCGAAAATCTATGGACTTTGGTGGAAAAACAGTTCAATAAAAATGCCAACTTTCCGATTCGCAACGTGGATAATCTGCGCCGCAACATTACAGTTGTGTGGGAATTGTTTCCCGGCAAGGATGTATGCGAAAGAGTAGTAAATTCGATGTCCACCAGATTGCAATGTTGCATAGAGAATAATGGGTATTATACAAAATACTACAATTAGATTATTATAATATTTATTATATTTTGTATGTATAATAATATATTATATTTTTTGTTATATAGGAGTTTTATATTTCATTATATTGATTTTTGATTTTATTATACTAAAATGGTTTGCGATATATTGCAATATATAGTTTATACATAACTTATTATCAATATATACTTTTCATTTCTTTTGAGGTTCGACTTATCGTTCCATTTTATTACCAAAGTAATACAGTACTTATTAGTAATTATTTTCCTTTACTACAGGAATTGTGTAAAGTAAATGGATTGCTTATACCTATTTATTTTCTTAATTTTTCTTTGTGATTCAGTCATCTTGGCCATAAATCACATTACCCCGCTTGCCTGTTCGGAACTTTTACAACACTACAGAGCAGGTAAAACCTGGATTGAATGCTTCGTGAACGTAGGTCATTTCTAGCACAATTTTATACCTCTACGAGCGGCTCTTTTCGCATTATATCTGAACGGAACTGTACCGTAATCCCCGTAGCACTAACTTGGGACCTGTTTAAGAGTTGCCTTGCAGATAACCTAACTAGTGTCATCGCTACCGTGTGATCAAATTGAAATAGCAATGGAGTAGATCTCTGTGGCAATTCGTTAGTAGCAGTCCACTGATGGTGAAAAGTAATAATCGGGGCACACTCTGGTGTATCGAATCTCTTAGCTCCGAAAGACAAGAGATGCGGAGGCTTTTTAACCGGACCAAGACATTAGGTAAATCGGAGAAATATAAACAAGCTCTAACGAATTACACTAAAAATATACGTAAGGCAAAAAGAGAGTCTTGGAGGAGGTTCTGTGAGGTAGTGAAAGACACGCCCAGCAGTGCAAGAATTCACAAGATTCTCGCTAGAGATCCGGCACTCTTGTAAGATGTGTCTTAATGGACTTAATTCCAGCCTCAGCCAATCCGTTAAAATGGCGCCCACCTGATGGATTGAATTTCCAATGAATACCCAAAGTGGTTTCACTAACATCTGCCAATTCTTGGAGTTTGCGGCTAGCACCAACAAAATTCGTTCCCTGATCGGAGAATAACATCGAACATTGACCTCGACGGGAAAGAAATCTTCGGAGGGCAGCAATAAATGAAGCTGTAGATAAATAGACTGGGATCCGGGCTCTTGTCATGATGGTGAGAATTGGGAAAGCGAAGTCTATTCCAACAACATTAAATGCTTTGAGTTCAGTCACTCGGAACTTTGGAAGGTCAGCCATGAATGGTGTATACGATCTGGGTTTGGCACGGAAGCATTTGATACATCTTGATAAAACATGGTAGATGGCACTTCGAGGAGGCACAATCCAGTACTGTTGAGCCAATATTGCTGAAAACGTACGAAGTCCAGGATGCAAAAATTTACGGTGAGTTTCTTCTATTATAAGATGAGTTAAACGCGACACTTTTGGTAGTAACACTTGATGTTTTTGATCAAATGGCACATCCGCATTATGTAACCGACCACCCACCCTGAGTAACCCATCTCGATCTAAGAAAGGAGCTAGTTTACTGATTGGTTTTGGTAGTAATTGGTTTTTGGTGAGAAAGCAAAGGACTTCAGAAAAGTGCTGTGATTGGACGTGCTTTACTAATAAATGAAGAGACTCTTGTAATTCGAAAGAAGATACAACAGAAGAATAAAATCGTTTTTTCTTCTGGGTTCTTTGAATGAAGCGAAGGACATAAGATACGATTCGTTTTATTTTTGATAATGAGGAAAATTTGGTAAGCAAAATATCAAAAATGTGGAAATAAGTTGATAGTGATAAAGACCCCGTGAAGCACAATCAGCTGGGTTTTCATTAGATGGAACATATCTCCAAGATTCTGCGGGTAACACGTCTTGAATATGTGAAACTCTATTGGCGATGAATATTTTCCAATTTCCAGGAATGGAATCAATCCAACGAAGAATGACTTTGGAATCAGACCATACAGTAATTGATTCAAACTTAATTCCTGATGAAAGGGCATCCTTTATTGTTGAGACAAAGTCGACGAAAAGTGTAGCTCCACATAATTCCAGTCTTGGAATGGAAATGGTTTTTAATGGTGCAACACGAAACTTTCCACCAATGAAGTAGGTCTTGATGGACTGATCAAAATGTTCACACCGTATATAAGCAACTGTAGCATAACCAATAGTAGAAGCATCGCAGAATAAATGAAGTTGGCAAGTGTTATAAGAATCCGATAATATCATACGAGGTAAGTTAAAACTTGATAATTGTTTAATCTTAATTAAACAAAAAAGATTTTTTTTAATATTAGAAACAAATTAGGAAATAAATTAAAAGTGATAACGCAAGGTTCGAACCGACCCAGTTACCGGTCGCAACAACACCTGACGAAGCGCTGCAACTCAGCAGCTCCATCGATCAATTGCCGATTAAGGATCGATATCGGCAGTGCTCAAACAAGAATTGAGGACGCAAAATAATTATTGATAATTTAATTTTTGTAAATAAGACACGATTGTTTTGGAATCAATCGTACATTGTAGTTTTAAGGTTTTGTATATAAACTGAAAATTTTTATAATAAAATTTAGTATGAATTAATTATCTACTCGTCTTTACTTCACCACCTTCCTACATCAGATAACCAGGCATAGTCCGGATCTGTTCATGGTCCTTCGACAACAAACCAACGACCTACCCCTACTACTCTACGGCTTAAGCCAAATTGCCGTTACGGAGAGTGAGGCTGCTCTTCGATGGAGATACCTTTAAAAAAAAATCCTTTTTACACCAACTCAAAAAATTCGTGTCATAATGTCGGAACAAGAGTTGAACAAATAACTGGTGTGAAGTTATCCATAAATCCCAGCAATAAACTTAAAACATTAATAATTCCGTAACCAATACGATTTGGGTAACCAAATTTCACACACAGGTCACTCTTATCCTCAAGAACAGCTAACCACCCCCATTTGGTAAAAAAAAATTTTTTCAACCCTCACCCCCGAAAAAGGGATGTTTTCGCCCTGATGGGCACCTTCGAATTAAACGAAATTCTACCACATAATAGAACACACTTCTAAGTATTTTTATCAATTTTCAAAACACCGTAAGCCCTAACGGTTTTCGAGAAAAAAAATCAGTATTATAAACCGCGGATGGGACTTTAGGGGTGAATTTGACCCCGTTGGGCACCTTCAAAATTGATGAAATTTTAGGATGATTTAGAGGATGCCTTTAGCAATTGAAATCAACCATCCAAACACCGTAAGGTATAACGGTTTCCGAGAAAAAAAATGTGTTATTAGACACTATAGGTACACAGCGCGGCGCGGACATTGGGGGTGAATTTGACCCCGTTGGGCACCTCCAAAATTGACGAAATTTTAGGATGATTTAGAGGATGCCTTTAACGATTGATATCAACCATCCAAACACCGTAATGTATTACGGTTTCCGAGAAAAAAAATGTGTTATTAGACACTATAGGTATACAGCGCGGCGCGGAATTTGGGGGTGAATTTGACCCCGTTGGGCACCTCCAAGATTGACGAAATTTTAGGATGATTTAGAGGATGCCTTTAACGATTGATATCAACCATCCAAACACCGTAATGTATTACGGTTTCCGAGAAAAAAAATGTGTTATTAGACACTATAGGTATACAGCGCGGCGCGGACTTTGGGGGTGAATTTGACCCCGTTGGGCACCTCCAAAATTGACGAAATTTTAGGATGATTTAGAGGATGCCTTTAACGATTGATATCAACCATCCAAACACCGTAATGTATTACGGTTTCCGAGAAAAAAAATGTGTTATTAGACACTATAGGTATACAGCGCGGCGCGGAATTTGGGGGTGAATTTGACCCCGTTGGGCACCTCCAAGATTGACGAAATTTTAGGATGATTTAGAGGATGCCTTTAACGATTGATATCAACCATCCAAACACCGTAATGTATTACGGTTTCCGAGAAAAAAAATGTGTTATTAGACACTATAGGTATACAGCGCGGCGCGGACTTTGGGGGTGAATTTGACCCCGTTGGGCACCTCCAAAATTGACGAAATTTTAGGATGATTTATAGGATGCCTTTAGCAATTGAAATCAACCATCCAAACACCGTAAGGTATAACGGTTTCCGAGAAAAAAAATGTGTTATTAGACACTATAGGTACACAGCGCGGCGAGGACTTTGGGGGTGAATTTGACCCCGTTGGGCACCTCCAAAATTGACGAAATTTTAGGATGATTTAGAGGATGCCTTTAGCAATTGATATCAACCATCCAAACACCGTAAGGTATAACGGTTTCCGAGAAAAAAAATGTGTTATTAGACACTATAGGTACACAGTGCGGCGCGGACATTGGGGGTGAATTTGACCCCGTTGGGCACCTCCAAAATTGACGAAATTTTAGGATGATTTAGAGGATGCCTTTAGCGATTGAAATCAACCATCCAAACACCGTAAGGTATTACAGTTTCCGAGAAAAAAAATGTGTTATTAGACACTATAGGTATACAGCGCGGCGCGGACTTTGGGGGTGAATTTGACCCCGTTGGGCACCGCCAAAATTGACAAAATTTTAGGATGATTTAGAGGATGCCTTTAGCGATTGAAATCAACCATCCAAACACCGTAATGTATTACGGTTTCCGAGAAAAAAAATGTGTTATTAGACACTATAGGTATACAGCGCGTCGCGGACTTTGGGGGTGAATTTGACCCCGTTGGGCACCTCCAAAATTGACGAAATTTTAGGATGATTTAGAGGATGCCTTTAGCAATTGATATCAACCATCCAAACACCGTAATGTATTACGGTTTCCGAGAAAAAAAATGTGTTATTAGACACTATAGGTATACAGCGCGGCGCGGACTTTGGGGGTGAATTTGACCCCGTTGGGCACCTCCAAAATTGACGAAATTTTAGGATGATTTAGAGGATGCCTTTAGCAATTGATATCAACCATCCAAACACCGTAATGTATTACGGTTTCCGAGAAAAAAAATGTGTTATTAGACACTATAGGTATACAGCGCGGCGCGGACTTTGGGGGTGAATTTGACCCCGTTGGGCACCTCCAAAATTGATGAAATTTTAGGATGATTTAGAGGATGCCTTTAGCAATTGATATCAACCATCCAAACACCGTAATGTATTACGGTTTCCGAGAAAAAAAATGTGTTATTAGACACTATAGGTATACAGTGCGGCGCGGACTTTGGGGGTGAATTTGACCCCGTTGGGCACCTCCAAAATTGATGAAATTTTAGGATGATTTAGAGGATGCCTTTAGCGATTGAAATCAACCATCCAAACACCGTAATGTATTACGGTTTCCGAGAAAAAAAATGTGTTATTAGACACTATAGGTACAGATCGCGGCGCGGACTTTGGGGGTGAATTTGACCCTGTTGGGCACCTCCAAAATTGACGAAATTTTAGGATGATTTAGAGGATGCCTTTAGCGATTGAAATCAACCATCCAAACACCGTAATGTATTACGGTTTCCGAGAAAAAAAATGTGTTATTAGACACTATAGGTATACAGCGCGGCGCGGACTTTGGGGGTGAATTTGATCCCGTTGGGCACCTCCAAAATTGACGAAATTTTAGGATGATTTAGAGGATGCCTTTAGCAATTGATATCAACCATCCAAACACCGTAATGTATTACGGTTTCCGAGAAAAAAAATGTGTTATTAGACACTATAGGTATACAGCGCGGCGCGGACTTTGGGGGTGAATTTGACCCCGTTGGGCACCTCCAAAATTGATGAAATTTTAGGATGATTTAGAGGATGCCTTTAGCGATTGAAATCAACCATCCAAACACCGTAAGGTATTACGGTTTCCGAGAAAAAAAATGTGTTATTAGACACTATAGGTACAGATCGCGGCGCGGACTTTGGGGGTGAATTTGACCCTGTTGGGCACCTCCAAAATTGACGAAATTTTAGGATGATTTAGAGGATGCCTTTAGCGATTTAAATCGACCATCCAAACACCGACCACGGCTTCAGAGAAACAATTTCGTTATTAAATTGTACACGTATGTAGAGCAGATAGTAGGTGCCTTTAGCGATTTTAATAGATTATGAAAACTGCGAAACTCTTAATATTTCATGGAAAAAATAAATTTTGTTAAGAAAGGCATTTTGTAGTTTTATGGGCTTTTAGTCGTTACTGGCAAAGGGTAAGAACTCCGCCACGTGCAGTTACAAAAGGCGCAGGTATTAAGGAAAAAATATGTCCATATTTTTTGCATTATAAGTGCATTCCGGGAAAATAGTTGCCGACTTATTCGGTGTTGTTTTAGAGCGTCATACACATTTTTTAGATTTTGCCCGAAAGGTGAGGAGTAAACTTATAATATATAAAGATTCCTCAGCTATTGCAGAGATCAGCTGTTCTAGTTATCTCTTGTTAAAACCAGTGACCAGTGAAGATGTCGACGAAATTACTGTTTTTGGGCGATAGTAATTTTTGCCGAATGCTACGTACTAGAACTAACTACAAAGTATTTGTTCTAACAGATGTGAAATTAATTCCTACTAATGGTATATATTTTAGGACGACAACCAAAACAGTCAAGCAACGGAAAATATTTCCTCGACTTAGCAGTAGGCGGTCAAACAATACTAAAACTTTTGCGGCGCGCAAAGTGTATTCCAAAAACATGTTACCCTTGCTTTTGTGGAGATATTGTTGAACGTCATATCGTTATAATGATAAGAACTAAAGATGTACTCCATAAAACATCACCATCCCAACTGAAGTCCCAATATTCTCACCTCTTCCGCTTCCTTCTTTCCTTAAATCCTAAAGGAATACAAATTTGCACAATTCCTCCCTGCAAAAACTTCGAGTCTGTGAACGTAAGATATTATAACTTCTCTGTCATGCTATAAATAAATACTCTCCATGCCTTTATAGGAAATCAATCATTACATTCGACGGTTTTGTGCTGAAAAGCAAATCAATTGTACCGACATTGAAGCAATTGTTAACAGAACCATGATGGAAGGGTAACAAAACGTAAAAATGTTTCTTTTCTTATGTATTTAATACAAATTTCTACACAGGGATGACATTTACTTAAATGAACAAGGGTTGGAAACGGTCTGGAACGCGGTAGCAAGTAATTATAATCATATTCTCAATCCATTACACAATTTAATTATAAGTAAAACAGACCATTAATATAATAAATTTCTTTCTCTATCAAAAGTTTTTTTTCTATCAAAAGTCCGCCCTCCAAATCATCCTAAAATTTCATCAATTTTGGAGGTGCCCAACAGGGTCAAATTCACCCCCAAAGTCCGCGCCGCGCTGTATACCTATAGTGTCTAATAACACATTTTTTTTCTCGGAAACCGTAATACATTACGGTGTTTGGATGGTTGATTTCAATCGCTAAAGGCATCCTCTAAATCATCCTAAAATTTCATCAATTTTGGAGGTGCCCAACGGGGTCAAATTCACCCCCAAAGTCCGCGCCGCGCTGTATACCTATAGTGTCTAATAACACATTTTTTTTCTCGGAAACCGTAATACATTACGGTGTTTGGATGGTTGATTTCAATCGCTAAAGGCATCCTCTAAATCATCCTAAAATTTCGTCAATTTTGGCGGTGCCCAACGGAGTCAAATTCACCCCCAAAGTCCGCGCCGCGCTGTATACCTATAGTGTCTAATAACACATTTTTTTTCTCGGAAACCGTAATACATTACGGTGTTTGGATGGTTGATTTCAATCGCTAAAGGCATCCTCTAAATCATCCTAAAATTTCATCAATTTTGGAGGTGCCCAACGGGGTCAAATTCACCCCCAAAGTCCGCGCCGCGCTGTATACCTATAGTGTCTAATAACACATTTTTTTTCTCGGAAACCGTAATACATTACGGTGTTTGGATGGTTGATTTCAATCGCTAAAGGCATCCTCTAAATCATCCTAAAATTTCGTCAATTTTGGCGGTGCCCAACGGAGTCAAATTCACCCCCAAAGTCCGCGCCGCGCTGTATACCTATAGTGTCTAATAACACATTTTTTTTCTCGGAAACCGTAATACATTACGGTGTTTGGATGGTTGATTTCAATCGCTAAAGGCATCCTCTAAATCATCCTAAAATTTCATCAATTTTGGAGGTGCCCAACGGGGTCAAATTCACCCCCAAAGTCCGCGCCGCGCTGTATACCTATAGTGTCTAATAACACATTTTTTTTCTCGGAAACCGTAATACATTACGGTGTTTGGATGGTTGATTTCAATCGCTAAAGGCATCCTCTAAATCATCCTAAAATTTCATCAATTTTGGAGGTGCCCAACGGGGTCAAATTCACCCCCAAAGTCCGCGCCGCGCTGTATACCTATAGTGTCTAATAACACATTTTTTTTCTCGGAAACCGTTATACCTTACGGTGTTTGGATGGTTGATATCAATTGCTAAAGGCATCCTCTAAATCATCCTAAAATTTCGTCAATTTTGGAGGTGCCCAACGGGGTCAAATTCACCCCCAAAGTCCTCGCCGCGCTGTGTACCTATAGTGTCTAATAACACATTTTTTTTCTCGGAAACCGTTATACCTTACGGTGTTTGGATGGTTGATATCAATTGCTAAAGGCATCCTCTAAATCATCCTAAAATTTCGTCAATTTTGGAGGTGCCCAACGGGGTCAAATTCACCCCCAAAGTCCGCGCCGCGCTGTATACCTATAGTGTCTAATAACACATTTTTTTTCTCGGAAACCGTAATACATTACGGTGTTTGGATGGTTGATATCAATCGTTAAAGGCATCCTCTAAATCATCCTAAAATTTCGTCAATTTTGGAGGTGCCCAACGGGGTCAAATTCACCCCCAATGTCCGCGCCGCGCTGTGTACCTATAGTGTCTAATAACACATTTTTTTTCTCGGAAACCGTTATACCTTACGGTGTTTGGATGGTTGATTTCAATTGCTAAAGGCATCCTCTAAATCATCCTAAAATTTCATCAATTTTGAAGGTGCCCAACGGGGTCAAATTCACCCCTAAAGTCCCATCCGCGGTTTATAATACTGATTTTTTTTCTCGAAAACCGTTAGGGCTTACGGTGTTTTGAAAATTGATAAAAATACTTAGAAGTGTGTTCTATTATGTGGTAGAATTTCGTTTAATTCGAAGGTGCCCATCAGGGCGAAAACATCCCTTTTTCGGGGGTGAGGGTTGAAAAATTTTTTTTTTACCAAATGGGGGTGGTTAGCTGTTCTTGAGGGTAAGAGTGACCTGTGTGTGAAATTTGGTTACCCAAATCGTATTGGTTACGGAATTATTAATGTTTTAAGTTTATTGCTGGGATTTATGGATAACTTCACACCAGTGAACAAATATGCAATGCGCCAGCAAGAATTTTGGCAAGAAATCAAGAAACTACAAACAAACATAAAAAAAAGATTCCCAATCAAGAAAAAATGAAAAATACATTCAACAACGCCGGAAAAGGCTACAAAAACTATGGATAGAAATCGAAGAAACTCACAATAAGTTGGAAGAATTCGATGCTCCGACTCACGCGTATTTCACCACAAACTATATTACGCAACTAAAGAAACTATCACAAGAGGTTATGAACCAATTGGCGGAGATCCCAAGAGATCAAACCGAGCAATCCCCGGGAGAAGATAGAGAAGAAGAGGAAATCCTTCAAGCAAAACCGTCCTCAAAAGAAGAAAACGAAGACATCGAGCAAGCTCAACGTATCAAGAGACAAGAGGTCCGGATAGAGAAGCTGATGAAACTTCACGCCAAGATTGAGAACGAGCTAAAACTAAGAAAATCAAAAACCACTTACAACTACTTGAAGAAACAAATTCAAGAACAGATGGACAACATCCAAAGATTGGAAGAATTCTTGAACTGTGAAGAAATATTTCATTCCGTAATGGAACAACTACAGAAGATTACCACTGAACCTTATGAATCTGTAAGACCTACAACTCAAAATCCTATCATTCCTCTCCCAACAATAAAACTGCCCATATTTGATGGATTGTATGAAAACTGGACAACATTCCGCGACCTTTACCTTAAAATAATCCATTCTAATCAATCCTTAACCATTGTGGAAAAAATGCAGTACTTAAATACTCACCTAAAAGGGGAACCGAGCAGAATAATACAACATCTCAACATTTCCGAAACAAACTATGATGCCGCATGGGCTTTACTTCAACGTCGATACCAAAATAATCGATTAATTTTGTCCAAGCTACTGGATAAAATACTTGACCTTCCAAAATTATCGATCGAATCATCCGAGAAGGTCAAAGAACTGCACGACACTACTTCAGAATGCCTACAAGCCATTAGTAATATTGGGATTGTGACAGAAGCATGGGGTCCTGTGATCAGCAGAATCTTAGTACGCAAATGGGACAACGACACCAACAAATTATATGAACAATCCCTAAAAGATCCTAACAAGATACAAGAATTTCAAGAACTAATGGAATTACTTCAGACACGATTCCAATCGCTAGAAGCAATTGGCGAAAAAACAAAAGAAATCAAGTACCAACACAACAAACAAAGTACGAACAAAATAAAACATGCAAATATTGCGGAGGAGATCATTACATACATTCCTGTTCCAAATTTCAAGAACTCCCCGGAAAGAAAAGGGAAGAATTTGTGAACACGAAAAATCTATGTCGAAACTGCCTGAGTCACAAATTCACAGGCACATGTAACAGTACGAGAAGAAATTCTCCAGTCCCAGTACCAAAACAACAGCTCACGTTTCTCAAACAAATAAGGAACAAACAAATATTAATATAAACAGCAATTAATATAAATAGCAAAGTTATTCGATTCATTAGGTCTTATATCTTCAATCATACTTATTGCAAAAATCATATTTCAAGAGCTATAGTTACATCAAACGGATATACACATACAACGAATCGAGTTACATACTTTTACATATGCCTCACATATACAGACACAGAGATCAACTTACTAGCTGCAAAATCAAAGGTTGCACCATTGAAAACAATTACACTTCCCAAATTGGAATTATGTGCTGCAGTAGTTGGAGCTCATCTTGCTAAGAAATTCAAATCCACTTTCTTCGCTCTTTGCTCACTTAGTATCCGTATAGACTTTCTAAGTGTTCTGAAGTGGTCGATTTGTTAATTAATAACCAATAATTTACCTATAAATTAATACACTTTTAATTCCATTATTGTCGTTTCGCAAAAAGTGATCATGTCGATATGCGAACGGTGTAATCGTGTGGTGGGAGGAGATCGGGCGTCCAGTGCTTGGTGTGCTGCCTTTGGTTCCACACAAAATGCATTGTAATGATGTGTAATATGTGTTGATAAAATAAAAATTATTGATAAATTAACAGCCGAAAACTTACAATTGCGTGACCGGGTGTCTGATCTTACAGCTCAAGTTGATGATATGGAACAATATTCCCGCCGGAACAATTTAGAGATCCAGACTGTTCCTGAAAAGAATAACGAAAATTTGTTGGATGCCGTTGCTGCTCATGTGGGGTATGATATTTCTCGTGGATGTAGACGTCATTTATCGTGTTCCTCATATCAACCGTGACAATTCAAATCCAAGGTCCATCGTAGTTCCTCGCAGCCTGCATCAAGAAGAGAAAATCCTAAAGTAAAGAAAAAAATTACAAATATATATGGACCCGCGATTGTAAAATTTCCCAGTTCCCTCTGATTCAGATAGGGAACGAGAGGAATATTTCGCGTATGTAAACTATTAAGTCAATTTGTTGTAATTTATTAAACGCCATGCATTTATTTTCTTTTTATTATCAGAATGTGCGCAGTATTCGTGGCAGACTACCGATTGTATTCAATAGCTCATTAAATGTCGACTTTGATGTGATCTGCTTAGCGGAAACTTGGCTGCACCCCGGAATTTTTTGAGCTGAAATTCTACCTGACTCGTATGTTGTTAATACTACACTAATAATACTAAATAAATGTCCATCACGTTGTCACATTTTAATTAACAACAAAGACCAATGGATTATTACGTGACAAAAATGAAACAGGCATTTTAAAGACAAGCTATCGCAGAACAGGAAGCTAAACATAAGTGGTATAATTTCCTCAATGGAAACAATTCCACCGTAAACGGGTGGTTTCCACCATACCAAGGAAATTCAGAAGGACGAGAATTTTATGAAAGTTATTCGTTGAAAGATTCCACAGGTAAAGTTTCATGCCCGGTTTTGATAGCGTTGAAGTGTCCGTATTGTTATGCAGACAGTGATTGTGCTCATACTAGAAAGTATTGCCCAATGTATAAATGAAACACTACCAGAACTTAGAAGGTTGGCTAATGGCACGCTGGGATCAGCTAGTAATCACAAGTAATGAATTTTAATTGTTTAATTTCCGAAGTTATTCATATTCTCTTACTGAATATTCCAGTACTTTTATAAAAGGTTTAACATTGCGTTTTTTATTTCTGTTTCCAAATAAAGTTTTGTGTTCAATTTTAAAATGTGTTTGTTAGGATAAGAATAAGGGGCGTGATGGCTCAGCGTGTAGCTCTCGAGTTAACACGCAGATGGGACGCCAATGCTCACCACGCAATGTGGGCAAGCACCAACACAAATGAAAGAGGTGAGTTGTTTTTTGACTACCTATTAGGGGAGGGGCTTACTGTTAATAATGTAGGCTCCAAACCAACCTTTGTTACTAGAAATAGAGCAGAGGTAGTTGACATTACGTTCAGCTCAATCATATTAAGCTCAAAGATAACCTCCTGGAGGCTATCCTCTGAACAGTCGTGTTCAGATCACAGACATATTCAATTTAAAATTGACCTAAGGATAAAATCGGACTGTATGTACAGCTCTGTTCAGAATTAATGCGAATCGGCCGCTGTTAGCTCCGACATGACGCTGGTACTGGAAGAAGACAGAGACATCTTTTGTTTCTATTCAACTCGATTTCTGAGACTAAAGGAAGAGAGTAAAATCCAGGTAAAACCGTCCCAGTTTGGAGTGGGCCGAAAAATGGATCACCCTTTTTTTAAATGTGTTAATTGTATTTTATTTTAAATCTTTTTTGATATTTTTAAGCACAACAAATACACGATTTTTTATATGTTCCTCTAATAAATGATTTTAAAGTATTTCTATAAATAAAACGTCAGATAAAAATCTCAGTAATATAATTAATAACTTATAAATAAAACTTCATGAAACTCTCCTTCAAATTTTAAATGGAATTATTCAATATCAAAATTACGTGTATTTATTTCAAACATAAGTATATCTCTTATGTTATTTTAAAAATAAGGCTTTTTCCTTTTTAAAGACAAAAATTTCTTTCTTAAAAATTCTTTCTTTCTTAGAAATTGTTTTGTAATTTATGGCAGTCATAAAAATTCTTGGGGGTGTGCAAAGTGATTTTATGTCCAGATGACAAAAATTTGTTTAGTTGAAATTTGTCTGTTTTGTTTAATACGACATGCCTCGTGTTCTTGGTCAACGAGAGTCAGGTTTGACTACGAGGGGAGCAATTGTTGCACTTCATCAAGCAGGAATAGATAAACGGGAAATTGCCGAACGTGTAGGCTTATCAGTAAGTTCTATCAATTACCGTATACGCTCGATTTTCAAATATGTCTGGGCATTTTTTGAAGTTTGTCGTTTTCGTTTTTAAATTCACTTCCTTTCAGGCTGAGTCTTAAAATGCCCCATACAATATTTCGAGAAATTTGTTAATAAATACATATTATATTTTCTGTATATTTTCGTTAAGTTATGTAAAAATCGTGTCTTAATTTAAAAAATACCTACCTTTTTATTATAACAATCGTTCATGAAAATGGGGTTCGTCTTAGAATAGGACGGGGCTGATAATCGAACCTATACGGTAATCTTTTCAGTTCAATTTTCCGAGGGCATGTGCAATTTTTTACTGATAAAAACATTCGTATTTAATAATTATTACATAGATGCATTCTTACTATAGGTGAGTCAAGTATATCGGTGGATTGGAAAATTTGAAGAAAACGGGGAAGTTGGCCTTACAACTTCTAGATCAGGCCGAAGACTTATTCTTAATAATGCTCAGCGAAGGGGAATTGCTGAATATGTCACCGCCAATCCATTTACAACGTCCCCAATTATCAAGGAGAATCAAGGCCTGGAATGTTCTAATCTTACCATCCGGAGAGCATTGCATGCAGAAGGCATTCATAACCGGGTAGCTGTAAAAAAACCCTAATTACGGAGCAATTGGCTACAACACGGTTACGATTTGCCCATGAATACCTTGAATATAATTGGGAATCAGTTATCTTCACAGACGAGAAAACCTTCTGTTCGTCGGACGACCATAAAAAATTACTATGGCGAAGGGATGGAACTCGGTATGATGCTAATCATGTTCAATCTAATACAAGAAGTGGACGCATTTCCTTGGGTTATTGGGGATGGATGAGCATTCATGGACCGGGAAAACTGACCGAAATTCAAGGAAGATTTAATTCGATTGAATATATTCGAGTGCTGGAGGATGTTTTGATACCATCAGTAAGAACCTGGTATCCAGAAGGGATCATCACGATAGTACAAGACAATTCGCCCGTTCATTCTTCAAGAATTGTTCAGGAGTGGTTTGACGACCATAATGAGGTTAGGCGAATACCCTGGCCAGCGCGGTCACCGGATCTTAACCCAATCGAAAATCTATGGGCTTTGGTGGAAAAACAGTTCCATAAAAATGCCAACTTTCCGATTCGCAACGTGGAGAGTCTGCGCCGCAGCATTACAGTTGTGTGGGAATTGTTTCGCGGCAAGGATGTATGCGAAAAATTAGTTAATTCGATGTCCACCAGATTGGAATGTTGCATAGAGAATAATGGGTATTATACAAAATACTAATAATATTTGATGTTATAATGGACCTTATTAGACTTACCACAATTAGATTATTATAATATTTATTATATTTTATATGTATAATTAATTTTTTGTTATATATAGGAGTATTTTATTTTGTTATATTGATTTATGATTGTTTGATTTTATTATATTAAAATGGTTTGCGATATATTTCAATATATAGTTTATACATAACTTATTATCAATATATACTTTTCATTTCTTTTGAGGTTCGACTTATCGTTCCATTTTATTACCAAAGTAATACAGTACTTATTAGTAATTATTTTCATTTACTACAGGAATTGTGTAAAGTAAATGGATTGCTTATACCTATTTATTTTCTTAATTTTTCTTTGTGATTCAGTCATCTTGGCCATAAATCACATTACCCCGCTTGCCTGTTCGGAACTTTTACAACACTACAGAGCAGGTAAAACCTGGATTGAATGCCTCGTGAACGTAGGTCGTTTCTAGTACAATTTTATGCCTTTACGAGCGGCTCTTTTCGCATTATATCTGAACAGAACTGTACCTGAAGGTTTTGAGAATTGTGTTGATCGTTCTAAAGATCTTCATGAAAGATCTAAGGAATTTGCCAAGGTATTTAGGGACGACAGAGAACGCTTTTTAACGTCGCTCATGCGCGGATACAGGGGGGCCATGGGGGCCATGCCCCCCCCCTCTAGAACATCACAAAACGACATAAACTGTTCGTTTTCAGCTTCACCGATCACTCCACTTTAGTAAAATGAGATCGCACAGAGATGCATCAATTCAAATTTCGCGCTTGGTGTTCGGCTATATTCGTGACTGCACCGTGCTGTAGCCGTTGCCACCGCCCGTAGTAGACTCTAATAGAGTTATGGCTTATCAACCAATAGCGATCGATCGAAATTCAGCATTCATAACGCGCATATGTGAACCACGGTACAGTCGTGGTTAGAACAAAGCTTAGTGTTTACGTCGCCGTTGTGTATGTTTACGTTATAATACCTATATAAGTTTGAGCGTAAGCTTAATACTTTACTTAATTATTAACAGGGTTAACTTGGCGTAACAATAACAATAAACATGATGAGAAAAAACACCACTATTACATCTTTTTTTAAACGTGTCGCATGCTCACCAGTTACGAGTATGAGTGCGAGCACGAGCACCATCCCCAGCACTAGCACCAGCACCGGCACCAGCAGTACCAGCACCACTAATTCAAATTTAGACGATCCAAATTCATCTCAAAAAACAATTTTTGAACCTGAACCTCCTCAACCTGATGGAAATTTTACTCAGCTTGGCGTTAATGATATTGGTTTTGCTGTCGGAAATAATAATTTAAGTGAGGTACAAATTTATAATTATTTAAAAAAGACATGGGTTCCCCCACCGGAATATAAACTTCCTTACAGTGAACACAATAAAAACAATGTACGCGTAAAACGTTACCTAAGTTTAAAACATATTAATCGATATGAGTGGATTGCTTATTCAGATCTAAAAAAGGGATTTTTTTGTAAATATTGCGTTCTTTTTTGCAAATCTGAAGATAATCAAGGATTAGTTCGTCAACCAGTTACAAAATTTTCCAAACTTTTAGGGGCTGATGGGTGTTTAGATGTCCACAACAAAAATAAATATCACATGGCCGCAATGCTAGTTGCTGAAAATTTGTTGAAATGTTTTGAAAATCCCTCCCTTGACGTTAGAAATATAATTGACCAAGGTAGAGCCGCGCAAGTGAAAGAAAATCAAGCTAGGCTAGTTCCTATTATAAAATCTATTGTTTTCCTCGGAAAGCAAAATATTGCATTTAGAGGACACCGTGATGATGGCATGTTAATAAAACTGAACGATGTGGGAGACCAGGAAAGTGGAAGTATTAATGAGGGAAATTTTCGAGAGTTATTACGATTTCGTGTCGAATCGGGCGATGACATTTTAACCCTAGAACACATACAGGGGTAATTAAATACCCCGGCAAAAATTAAAATTGCCGCCAACGTCACTATTTCCTTTAGTCAGTAGAGAGCGTTCTAGTATACTAAAGTGAGGTTAAACATATGTGTATTCCATTTGCAAAAGTAAAATAATCGTTATAGTTTTTTAATTACAAGTGGATTGGGGTAATTAAATACCCCAGTATGTATTAATGTATGTATTTTTTCTATACATATAAATAAATATAAATTTTGTAGAGGATGTCTACGCGAAAGAATGTAAAATATACAGATGCTGATTTTGAAGCCACAGCATTGAAGTGGTATGAAGAAATAGAATCAGATGGTGAGGGTAGTGAATATGAAGACAACGTAGAACCTATTTCAGAGCATGAAAATGAAATTTCGGAAAGCGATATTTCTGATTCGGAAATCATCGATTCCTCTGGTTCTAGTAAAAAAAATGTAATTTTGGGTAAAAATGGGTATAAATGGTCAACACTGGAACCACCAAGAACAAAAACTCAACACCGTAACATAGTTGTAAAAATACCGGGGCTACAAGGACCAGCCAAAAACGTAACTAATGAATTCGAAGCATGGAAAATTTTATTTACTGCTGATATGATCGAAAGCATTGTAGGTTATACGAATCAGGAGATTGAAAGGCAGAAATTATGCTATAATATGGACACTAGATATGTACAATTTACTGATGTAAGTGAAATTTTAGCACTTATTGGCATTCTTTACATAGCAGGCGTAAGAAAAGATGCACATTTCGCAGTACGGGAAATGTTTTCTAATGAAGGCCCCAAAATTTATAAGTGCATAATGAGTGAACCACGGTTTACCTTTTTATTGAGTTGTCTAAGATTTGATGACAAAAATATACGAAATCGACAGGATAAATTTGCACCGATAAGGCAGTTGTGGGAACCATTTATAAAAAATTGTACAGAATGCTACACACCTCATGCATATTGTATAATAGACGAACAGTTATTGGGTTTTCGCGGTAATTGCCCTTTTCGAGTTTATATAGCTTCCAAGCCTGACAAATATGGCTTGAAAATAAATACTATGTGTGACAGCAGAACATATTACATGGTCAGCGCTCTACCGTACATTGGCAAGGAAGATCGAATAAGTAAGGAACCTGTGTCGACTCAAATAGTAAAAAAGTTAGCAGAACCAATCTATGGCACGAATAGGAACATTACTATGGACAATTATTTTACGTCTATACCTCTCGCTCATGATATGTTAAAAAATCATAAACTGACCATAGTAGGAACTCTACGTAATAATAAAAGGGAGATACCGCCATCTTTTCTACCTAATAGAAAGGAAGAAATTCTTTCATCACAATTCGCCTTTGCTGAAAAGACAACCTTGGTATCCTTTACACCAAAACGTTCAAAATCGGTAATATTGCTTTCCACTGTCCATTCGACAGCAACAATAGATGAACAAAGTAAAAAGCCGGAGATTATCCTCTTTTACAATTCCACAAAAGGGGCGGTTGATACCTTTGATCAAATGGCGCATAATTATACAGTTGCACGAAAAACTAAACGATGGCCATTAAGATTTTTGTTTGGAATGATTGATCAGGCTGGTATTAATGCTTACATAATTTTTAACTTATCAACTAAACCTGACAAACCAAATCGAAAACAATTTTTGAATTGGTGTACAGTTAGCACGAAATTATATGGAATATAGATTGAAAGGTAAATTACCAAATGAGCTCAGAAAAGATATAGAGAAAGTATTAGATATAAATACACCAGAGGAAGATGAATTGCCAGCCAAACGGTTAAAATCTGGACGGTGCCACTTGTGTCCAAGGATTAAAGATCGAAAATCAAAAATATGCTGCGTTAAGTGCAATAAGCCCGTATGCACTGATCATAGACTTGATATTTGCTTTTCTTGTAAAAAATGATAGTTTAGGCATTAAACGAAGCATTACTATATGTAATTTTCATAACGATTAAAAATTTGAATATAATAATGTGTTTTATATAATGGGGTAATAAATTACCCCATGTATGTGTTTATAGTTGCAATGTTTATGTATGTGTTCTAGGGTTAAGGAAACATTTAGAAACAATGTCATCAAGAGCAACATACATAAGCAAAACAACCCAAAATGAATTAGTAAACTGTATAGGTGAAGAAATAACTGCAAAGATTGTAAATCAGATAAAAAACGCGAAATACTTTAGCGTTATGTTCGACGAAACCACAGATGTGTCCCACGTTTCTCAAATGTCAATTGTGATAAGGTATGTTCACGAAAACGACATTCGAGAAGACTTCATTGCGTTCCTTGACTGTCATGAAGAAAACTATACTCTAGATAAAGATACCTTAGAACCCATTTTAAGCGGAAAGATATTGGGGCAAACTGTTTTAAAACAACTTAAATTATTAGACTTAAATCTGAATAATTGTGTTGGAATATGTACGGATGGCTGCAGTGTTGTGACTTCTGAACAGAATGGTGCAGTGCAAGAAGTGAAGAAAGGAATGCCAGTAGCAGTTAGATGTCCGTGTTATAATCATGCACTGAATCTTGCCCTGTCGAAAACTTCTAATGTACAATCGGTAAGAAATTTGATGGGAACGATCAAAGAAGTATCGGCATTTTTCACCGCTTCTTCAAAAAGGCATTTTGTTTTAAAGAACACGCTTGATAAACATTTATATGGACTATGTGAAACAAGATGGGTCGAGCGGCACGAATGTATTTTGCAGTTCAAAAATGATTTTGATGCAATATTGGATGCCCTAGAGAAAATATCTTTGTGGAATGAAAGGGACACAGCGTCGAAAGCAAAGAATCTCATGATATCTTTAACAACTCCCGATTTTATTTTAACGTTGTATTGTTTATCAAACGTTTTATCACTTACATTACCTTTAAGTAATTTGCTGCAAGACAAAAAAGTAGAGAAAAATCGTGCTAATGAAATGATATCTTGTACTCTTTCGGCTCTTAAAAATAAAAGAGGATCTGCTTCGGATTGCTTCAATGCTATATTGACGGAAACTCAAAATATATTGAAAGTACTTGATGTTGAATTAACTCTATCTAGACTTACGAACAAAATGAGAAATCGTTCCAATCCTAACCCTAACTTATCCTCAAATTCTCCGGAAGACTATTACCGAATTTCCCTATTTATCCCACTGCTGGATTGTGTTATTAACGATCTGGAAAGTAGATTTTCAAAGGAAACAATAAATCTATTTAACTTAAATATTTGTTTACCATTAAATGCAATGGAAGCAACTGAAACAGAAATTAAGACGACCGGAAAAATGTTGTCAGATATGTATACACTTATTTTTGTAGAGGATCCAAAGACAGTTTTTGACAAATTTAAAGGTGAATTTGATATTTGAAAGTTGAAATGGACCGCTTACTCAAATTCTGTAAATAAAGACTTACTTAAAATACCTGCCGACGGTTTGGAAGCATTACAACAGTGCGATGAATCCATATTCCCTGTAATTTACACATTTTTAAAAATTCTTTGTACTCCGCCCATAAGCGTTGCTATTTCGGAAAGAAGTTTTTCGACCCAAGGCGATTAAAAACTTGGACTAGATCCAGAATGTCTGAAGATCGTTTAAATGGATTGAAATTACCAATGTAATTAAACGATTTGCAAACAAAAAGAAGCGGAGAATAGAATTTGTCCTTTAAATTACACTAGGTAATTAAATTTACTTGTAATACACGTATGTACCTAACGGCTAACATCTATAATCAGATAATCTATGTAAGTAAGTATATTATGTAAGTATTATCTATGTATATACCAATACTAAAAAGTACCTATGTACATTTTAGTATTGGTTTATGTACTTTGTAGATATGGTATTGATGTGGTACTATACTTAGGGCCATAGGTTTTTCCATAGTTTGTTATGTTTTAGGAATTCTATTTTATTTATTGTATGAAGCAAGAATACAAATTATATTACCTATGGTTTCTTAATAAAGATTGTTTTGATAAGATTTTTCCTATGTTTATTAATTGAATGTTTCTGTATATATTTTGTATGGCCCCCCCTCAATATGGGTCTGGATCCGCGCCTGACGTCGCTGCGACCTTTACAGTTTAATGTTGGACAGAAAGTTTGGCGAAGTTAGCTCCGAAGTATTTAGGACCTTTTGTTATACAGAAAAGAATATCTCCTTGGACTTATATCTTGATGGATGAAACAGGTGACTTACGAGGTACATGGCATGCGAAAGATTTAAAAGCACATCCTCCCGAACAATCCTAAAGTTTTTCCTGTTGATCGATTTTTCTTTCTGGTTGGTTTAGTTTTCTTTTGTTATAGTCGAGAAATTTAGGTAAATTTCTAGTTGGTTAGGGTGGAGTTTGTAACGTCCATTTTTGTGTTATTGTGATTTGTCTGTAATTGTTGTGAAATCGAACAATTTATATATCATTTTTGTTTGTTTACCTTTTTATAATTTTGTTTTGTTTTTTTTACAGCAAACCAAATTTTGAAATACTTAAAAATCCTTTTCTTTTTACAACACATTAAAATCCAATAAAACCTTAACCTTTTTCTTTTCTTTATTTTATGATAATTTTTATTTACATTTTTAAGTTCATACTTTCAATAGTAGAGGGAGGGAGTGATTTTGAATTTTTGGTACCGCGAGATTTCAGAGCAAGTTTTTTGAATAAAATTTTAGGGAATGAATACCCGTGCGCGATTTTGTTCTTCCTCTTTTGTAGCCAGCATTCGTAGTGCCCAAATTGTTACCGAATTTATAGTCGTCGACATTTTGAAAACTTATTCATGAGGTTGCAGTTTTGGGTCGAGCTATATCTGATTTTATCAGGATTTGAGTTATTCAACCAGTTTAATTTTCGTACGGAATTGGTTCCTACAATTACGGTTCTACTGGATTTATATGCACGTTTACGAAATTATAATCTTTACTGGTTAAAAACCTCATACCATCTTAAGGTTTTTTTTTCTACTTTATACTCCTATCCTAGAAACAACCCTGGAATAAAGACCTTAAGTTATTTCGTCAGAACCAAATTTCCGAAGGAATTGTTTCCGAAGGAGGTTTGCACCCGTTTACGTAGTATTGCTCACGTAGTATTTATGTTTATAATAATAGGAATATAATAAGTTTACAATATAATAATGTAGGTACAAAAGTAATGATTCTGTAACCAAAAACCAAACAACCACCAGAGACGTGTGTCAATAATAAACATATCATGGGACGGAAACAGATGAGAACAAGCCCTAATTCTCCTTGTCTCTGTGTATATCAAGAAACAGATGGAAACATACTTAGTTATATGATATTTTCAGTGGGAAGCACAGTTGTAAAAACAGAGTTCACTAGGAACAGTCGTTATACAGGTCGAGTTCACTAGGAACAGTCGGTTAAGTCGAAAAGTACACTTCACTAAGAGCAGTCGAAAAGTCAAGTCAGTCACATTAAGTCAGTCGTTTCTATTAGATCGAGTCGATCAGTTAGTCTTAGAATAAATTGTTACCTGTCGCCATCGTCGTCTTTTAAATAAAATTAAACTAAAATCAAGGACAGAAGAAAAGTTGTTTAATTTAATAAATTGCCCTTCACAACGAAGAAATAAATATATTTCAATTGGAACCGAAAAAATTTATACGCTGTATGATGTCCCCCACCTTTTAAAAGCCACACGTAATATGTTCCAAAAGCACAATATTATGTTACTTACAGTCACGCTAGAGAACGCTTTAGGCGGTTCTAGCATTACCATGGAGGCTAGATGGTCCGGCATCATAACTGCTTTTGAGGAGGATGAAAACAATCCATATAAGTTTAGGTCCCTAAGAAAAATAAAGAGAAATTATTTAAGGCCCCTGCGACAGACGACGATGAAAGTTAAAGTTGCTGCACAGACAATGAGCACATCAATGTCTGTTTATATAAGTTATGTGTCACCATATCTAAGGAGAACCATGAATCATCCTAGAATCCCCAGAAACTTCCATAAAAAGCCCTTATTCAGCATAAACCTTCTGAAAATAGTATAAAAGGCCACAAAAATCTTAATAATTAATTCATTTCACTCGACGTCGTTATAGTGTGTTTGAACTTTGTAATTAATTCTAAAATAAAAATAACTTAATTTTTGAAAAGAGTTTTTAAAAATAAAACTTCTAACTTTAAAAACAAAAGTGGCGCAGTCAGTAGGATACAAAGTGGTTAACACATTAGAAATTTTCAAGTGTTCTGTTTTTCAAAACTTTATAACCCGCGACCCGAGAATAATTACAAGATATGAGAGAACGACATTGGCTTCCGAACAGTGAATTGGTTTCAAGGTACCAAAGTCTAAAATTGGCGAGAGTATCAACCTCAGGACGAAGGATATTTTTCCTAAGTGCCGACCAGCCCCGAAACGTACATACGGATCAACCTTTCCGGCCGTACACACCAACCCCGACCAGCGGATAAAATTTGCCCGAGTCAATAACAACGGAAAACAACAGAGAACGAACACACGAAAACATTAATCACAATAATTAACCTGTAAGTAATTTTAATTTTTTTTGTAAACCATAATTATCAATTATTTCAAAACAAAATTGACGAATTAATTTTTAAAATTAGAAACTTAAACATTTCGAACAAAATGCCTTTTACACGCTCTTCGATAACACCAACCGAAGTAAACGCTATTCCAAATTTTGCTCCGCACTTTGCGAATTTTTCTGATATTTAACGAACTCTTCCGACTTTAATGCTCGACGGCTCAGTACCTGTTGCTTTTGGCGTCTTGAAATTAGTGTTAAATATTCTGTTCGGGGGTGCGCTTGGTTCTGGTATTTTAGCAGCTTGCGGAGTGATACTCCTCACGTTATCCTTTTTGCAAAACATTATAGGTAAGTTATTGGTTTTTTATTATTTGTTTGCTTAATTACTATGGATAATTATGTAGTTCCAGAGTTAGCTATGGATTACGAAAAGGAACAGGAATATCTTCAAAGGCTCTTTGAAGAGGTGGAGACCGATATTGATGATGATAATGCGAGTTTGACAAGTGACCACGAAGAAATCCAAGATCATAACACCGATGACGAACAAACAATTGAGCCCATCGATTTGGATGTTCCACTGTCAGGGAAAAACACGGGGGAACAGTCTGCTGCATTTTATATAGGAAAAGACGGAAAGACACACTGGCGTAAGCATCCTGGAAATAAACAAGTAAGAACTCGTGCAGACAACATAATCAAGGTTCTTCCTGGTGTAAAAAAAAACGCAAAAGGAATAAAAAGTCCGCTAGAGATCTGGAGCCTTTTTTTCCCTGACAATATTCTAAATGTTATTGTAGAAAACACAAATATTTTTATTGGCATGGGGAATTATGATACATCTAATCGAACAGCAAGGCCAACCGACATTATTGAATTGAAGGCACTTTTTGGGTTGCTATATATTTCAGCAATGTCAAAGAATAATCATGTTAATGCGGCTGATTTGTTTAGAACGAATGGAACCTCTATGGAGATTTTCCGTCTCACTATGTCCCTTCAAAGGTTCAAATTTCTATTACGTTATATTCGATTTGACGATAAAAGTACTCGTGAGGAACGTCAAAGGCATGATAAGTTGGCGCCAATTCGAGAAGTATTTGATGCATTTAATTCCAACTTACCTAAATACTTTAGCTTGTCTGAATATACAACAGGGGACGAAATGTTAGCAGCGTTTCGTGGAAAATGTGGATTTCGTGTTTATATGCCCAATAAGCCAAATCGATACGGTATCAAAATATACTCTTTAGTAGACGCAAAAATGTATTATACAACGAAATTGGAAATTTATACTGGGCAGCAACCCCTAGACCCTTCAAAGTGCAAACAGATAATGTCTCCCTTTTATCTCGTCTTTGTCAACCAATTTCCGGTAGTAGAAGAAACGTGACGATGGACAATTTCTTTACAACTATGGCTGTGGCGAATACACTCTCTACCGATCATCAACTAACAATTGTTGGAACCATAAGGAAAAACAGGAAGGAATTACCTTTGGAGTTCACTCAGCCTGTTCCTCGGCCGGAGAAAACAAGCATGTTTGGATTCCAAGAAAAAGCTACGATTTGCTCTTATATTCCCAAAAAAAATAAGGTTGTTATCTACAATGCACTTCGAAGACGATTCTCTTAACGAGGAAACTGGAAAACCTGAACTCATTTTAGATTACAATAGAACAAAAGGAGGTGTTGACATAGTCGATAAAATGTGTGAGGCTTATAATTGTGCCAGAACTACCCGGCGATGGCCCATGGTCATATTCTATACCACTTTGAATATAGCTGGCATCAACTCATTTATTATTTTCAAAAGTAATGCAGGGTATCAGGATAAGACACCTCGAAGAATATTTTTAGAGTCACTTGGCATGGAACTTCTAAATGAACACGTACGACGACGAGCGTTAAATGAACAGATCCCACGCAATATTAGAATTCGTCTCAACGAAATATTAGGTATAAATGATCAGCAGGATTTAAAACCAATTAACCCTGAGGCCCAGAAAGGCAGATGTTATCAGTGCGACAGAAAAAAAAATAGGCCCACCCGGTTTAAATGTTTCAAGTGCCGAAAATTCATTTGTTTAGAACATTCCGAAAATATTTGTCATGGCTGCGCAAATGAAGATCAACAATTTGAAAACTAATGTTTTTTTGAAAATTTAATTCCTACTTAGGTAATGTTATAACTAGTTATAAGTTTTTGTTAAACAATTTATTTTTTTGTTTTTGGTGAATATGAATTGTAAACTTGAGTTTTGTATGTAATACAATAAAATAATACAAAAAGAAAGCATTAATTATACTAGTCTCCTTTTTTTTCTTATTAACTTAGGAGAAAACAGGGGCGGAGTATCGCTCCGCACGTTATACTTTATGTCTGATTTCTGCACGTTATCTCTGAAAGGTTAATTGCTTCACGCGAATTGATAACCTGGCATGAAATTAAAACATGTTTAGAATTAAATTATTCAGATCAGCGATCAGAAGATTGCCTTTTGACAGACTTAATGCAAATAAATCCAGAATTAAACGAAAATCCTTACTCATTAGGTGATAGAATTAGAGATGCATTAAATTTATTATTAACCAAAATTAAATTAACCGTACATCAAACAGAAAGAGTATTAAAAACAAAGTTATATAAAAAGACCGCGTTACAAAATTATTTAAGAGGTTTAATGAGCTACAATGATTATGGAGAATTCCTATATACAAAAGAACCCGCTAATTTAGAATCAGCGATGGCTATAATTTTAGAAAGACAAAATTGGCTTTACTTATGTAAACAAAAAACCCATTTAAATATAAATAATTCACCAAAATTAAAACCAGTACCTCCAGGTAAAAATTTATTTTCAGAAAAATCAAAAGAAAATTCAAAAGTAGTTTATAAACCGATATATTTAGCTAACCCAAATCAAAATTTTAAAAGTAATAATTTTAATATACCGCGAAATCCATACCATAATTGGAATACACCAGCTCCATTACAAAAACCACAATTTAAAACTGTTAATAATCCTTTTTCAATTTCACAACACAAACAATTACCTAATAACAGTACTTATTTTCAAAACCAAAATTTATTTAAACAAAATCAAAATGTATTCAAACAAAATCAAAATAACGTGAAACCTATGGAAGTAGATAGATCATTCAGTTCAATTCGTATACCAGCTAAAAGATCCAGGCAAGACCTTCATAATTTAAATATAAATGATGAAAATGCAAAATTTATAATGAGAATGACGGAAACTATTACATCCAAATAATACCCTCAGAAGAAGAAGAAACTATTCCTTTTGAACAATTAGGACACGATTCTAATACACCCGAAATCGAAGAAATCGCGAATGAGGATTTTTGCGAAACAGCCTCAGAAACTCAAAATTAAAAATTATAAACATCAATAATATTCAAGACAATACTAGACTATCATACATAATATTACCAGAATTAGACAATACCAAAATTTTAATAGATAGTGGAGCATCCGTATCAACAATATCTCAAAAGCTAGTAGAAAATTATTTTAAAAATTACATATTTTTTGAACCATATTTAATAAAAACAATGCATGGCATTAATAAAAATAATTATAAAATCGAAATTCAAAGTTTACAAACATTTAACAACCCAGATCATACATATGTATTTAACATAATAGATGTATTTGAAAAATATGATGGCATAATCGGAAATGATATTTTAGAAATGTTAAATGCAAATTTGAACTATAAAAATAAATTATTAGAAACACCGTATGCATCCATACCATTTTATACAAATAACCCGACATTAGGATTACAATCAGGATCAAGACAAATATTTAAAATACCTCTTCAAAATAACAAAGGAGAGTTCGTTATAAATCATAAAGAAATTATGAAAGGTGTAGAAATACCCAATTCGATAATCACCGAATAAATCAAAACGAAGCCTTACTTGAAATTGCAAACTTTAATGAGTATCCTATTAAAATAAACATAGAGCCTATAGAAGTTGAAAATATTAATGAATATAATCAAAATCAAGAAAATATAATAACATCAAAATTATTATCAAAAGATATTAAAATTATTCAAATGAATACAATTAAGGAAAAATTAAGAATAAAGAAAAAAAAAACATGATTAAAGATTTAGTTTATAAATACCACGGGATCGTACATAATGATGACATACCTCTTACATTTCATTCAAAAATAAAACATGAAGTAAATTTGAATAATAACGTCCCAGTATATCAAAAACCGTATAGAAAGCTGTATAACCAAAAAATAAATGGAAATAAATAAGCAAATCAATAAAATGTTAGATCAAGATATAATAAGAGAAAGCTCATCACCATGGTCATCCCCAATTTCGTTAGTACCGAAAAAGCTAGATGCTTCAGAAATACAGAAATATCGATTAGTAATTGACTATCGAAGACTTAATGAGAAAACTATCAAAGACAAATATCCGTTACCAAACATCAACGAGATATTAGACAAACTAGGCAGTGCAAATTACTTCATTAGTTCAGATTTAGCATCGGGATATCATCAGATAGAAATGAAAGAACAGGGAGCTGGGAACAACACTTGGACCACCATCATCAAGTGTTCGAACGGTTGCGCACTTACAACCTGCGACTCTCTGCCGACAAGTGCGTGTTCGGAGCTACATCCCTAGACTACCTGGGATACAAGGTCACACCCGACGGAGGGCACCTCAGGGACCTACAAAGCGCCCCTGTACCAGAAAATCGAAAGCAACTACGTTCGTTCCTCGACTTATGCAATTGGTTGCGCACATTTATCCCTCGGTGCGCCGAAAAGTTATCACCACTGACCAACCTATTGCGGGGAAACACCCGGTTTCGATGGACCCCCGAATCTCAGGAAGCCTTCCGCAACATAAAAAGGGAAGTCAACCTCTGCAGCTTCATCGCCCGCAAACCGACCAACCTTACGTCCTTCAGACGGATGCTAGTGAGAAGGGGATAGCGGCGGTGATATATCAAGACCCGGGTCGGAAGATTATATCGTTCGTCAGCGCTAAGCTAACTAAGGCCGAGGAGAAGTACCATGCTAACGAACAAGAGTGTCTCGCCGTGGTGTGGGCCCTCCGCCACTTCCGCCCTTATCTCGAGGACCGCTGGTTCTTATTAAGAACAGACAACAGGGCGTTACTGTGGCTGAACAGCTTGAAGGAGAAGAACGTCAAACTCACACGATGGTCCTTGTTGCTGCAGGAATTCAAATTCGATGTTGAACACATTCTGGGCCGGGAAAACGAACTGCCCGACTACCTTTCTCGACAACCCGCCGACAATGCAGATCGGCCTGATCACGAAAGGCTGTTACCACCCCTGCAGACAATGCCCACCACGGATGAGGAAGAAAAACCTCAACTCCTCATTGTCGACGCCCCGAGCCTCGCCGAGTAAACCTTGTTCGATCGTGGCGCACCTACCAAGACAATGGACCCACATGTCCCGCAGAAGAGCGGATACTACAACAGTATCTGGTGCAAGAGGGTCTCCTCTGGAAAAGCCACCAGCTTGGCAATAGACTGGTGGCACCCAAAGACACCATCGAAGCCATACTTCATGTCTACCACGCCGAACCCATGGCCGGGCACCCAGGAGCCGAAAAGATTCTAAGGGCTATACAACGGCATTACAGTTGGCTCGGAATGGAGACAGACGTCCGGGAGTACGTCCGAGGATGTTGGGCTTGCACTGCCTTCAAGAGAGGACCCCTCCAGGACAAGGCGCCGTTAAGACCACGTGACCCCGTCGCCCCATGGGAAATCGTGGCTGTCGACATAATGGGACCGTACACAAAGTCGCGGGAGAACAACCGATTCGCCCTGGTGCTCACCGACCTGTTTAGTCGGTGGGTGGAAGCCTTCGCAATGCCCCGCGCATCATACGGCTTATAGAGGAACAAGTGTTCTCACGGTACGGGTACCCCCAAGCCATCTTCACAGACAACGGGCCGCAGTTTACGAGCGCGCTTATGGTCGAAGCACGGGAAAAGCAGCCCCCTTCGGACACCGATGGACTGCACCTCACATTGTTATCGAGAAGGCCGGGCCAACCACCTACTGGATACGCCGAGGAAACTCTGCCACGCCGGTCAAAGTCCACGTCAACGACCTCCGCCCGGTACCGCCACGACGCCAGCACGCCGACCCAGCGCCTTAAGGGAGGGGGTGTTAGCAAAGCGCAGACTCCTGGCGCTGCTCGGCGCATGGTTCCCTAGGGTCGGAAATCCCTTATTGGCTGCCCTTTGTTTACTTCCAGCCAAGGGGGTATAAAATGGGCATGCTGAGAACAAGCCGACATTCAGACCGTCACCTTAACATCGTGCGCTTATTAACTTGTAAATATTTGTAAAATAATTAAATATATTTTTCACAACAAACAACTCATCGATTTATTGTCATCAACATCTCCCGTGTGACAGGGTGCGCTCATGCTTGCGGATTTAATGAGTAAAGTAAAAACGGCGTTAAAGTTAAACGGTACAAGAATAACATACTGGACGGATTCCAGTGTTGCATTGGGCTGGTTGTCTATTGAGCCGGCTAAACTACAAACGTTCGTAAGAAACCGAGTTGCTAAAATCTTAGATCAATCGCGTTTCGATGAATGGAGATATGTACCAACAAACGATTTCGCGGGGGGTCGATGCCTGAGGTTTATCTTCTTTGTGTAAATACTGGTCCGGACCAGATTGGCTTGCGAAAAATGATGAAAACATCTGGCCGGTTCGCGAATTTCGAATGGGAAATATTCCCGAAATAAAAAAAATTGTTTTCACAATAGAATTAAATAACCATTCTTTGATTAAATTTTCGCGATTTTCTTCATTGGAGCGTTTGCATACGTAATGCGGTTTGTAAAGAATTGTAAGGGGAAAACTAAAATTATTACTCCTTTAAAAACTATTGAATTTATTTTTAAATTTATTATTAAATGTAGCCAGCATGAAGCATTCGCGGAAGAATTAGAAAATTTAGATCGCGGTAAAAACATTCCAAAAAAGAGTCGATTGACAAATTTAAATCCGTTTTTGGATAACGATGGTATAATTCGCGTAGGTGGGAGACTAAGTAACACGGATTATTCGTTTGAGCGAAAATTTCCTATCGTTATCGCGAGTGAACATGCATTGGGTCGTTTAATTTTCGAAGCCGAGCACAAGATACTTTTTCATGTCGGTCCGCAGCATTTATTAGCATCCGTACGAGAGCGGTTTTGGCCTATCGGAGGCAGAAATTTGGCGAAAAAGGTTGTTCGCGAATGTATTCGATGTTGTCAAGTATATCCGAAGCCTGTGCAACCACCGATGGGTAACTTGCCTGTCCAAAGAGTAAAGCCAGCACCTCCATTTTACATAACCGGTGTTGATTATGGAGGTCCGTTCCTGTTAAAATATATAAACGGTAGGGGATCAAAAATGAGTAAGTACTATATTTGCCTATTCGTGTGCTTTGTTACTAGAGCGATTCATCTAGAATTGGTGACTGAATTAAGTTCAGAGTGTTTTATTTCCGCACTCAGGCGTTTTGTGAGTAGACGAGGAAGACCGTGCCAAATGTTTTCCGATAACGGAACCAATTTTGTAGGCGCGAGTAAAGAATTAGATAGATTGGGTAAATTTTTAGTAGAAACCTCTGATGAATTGACCACCATGATCAACGCTAATAAGCTTAATTGGTCCTTTATACCCCCTAACTCGCCTCATTTTGGCGGTCTATGGGAGGCCGGGGTGAAATCGGTAAAATTTCATTTGAGAAGGGTGGCAGGAAACGTTTCATTTGTATTTGAAGATTTTTATACATTGCTCATTCTAATCGAAGCTATCCTTAATCATCCGATCCAAATGATTTAATCCCTCTAACTCCCGCACATTTTTTGATTGGTCGAGCACTTACTTCACTGCCGGATCCAAATTTATCCCATATTGGTTTAAATCGGCTTTCACATTACCAACATATTCAAATGGTCCAACAACACTTTTGGTGTCGTTGGTCGCGAGAATATTTGGCGGAACTGCAACAGCGTCACAAATGGACAAGCGACGCCGTCGACCTTCAAGAAGGACAGTTAGTTGTGGTAAAGGATGATAATTTACCTACCTTGAAATGGATTGTTGGAAGAAACACCAAACTCCACAAGGGAAAGGATGGTATAACAAGAGTGGCTTCCGTTCGCACACATAACGGTGTAATTAAACAAGCCGCCATAAAACTTTGTCCGTTGCCCGTTAACTAATTGCATGAAGTTAGTTTCGCATGCACAGGGTGCGCAGTAAATTTTATTTCGTTTCATTTAATTTTTCTTTACTGTTTATTTGCTATTATCAATTTTTCGTTCGAACATGTTATTTTTTTTTTGTTGCTCTTTAACATTGAAAGGGAATCCTTTCAAGGTGGGGGGCATGTTAAGAATTATTTTTGTATTTAATGCAAGGTTGCCTTCATAATTTTATTTTATTTTTGTAATTCTGTGTATTAAAATACAAGTTTTTGGTTTTAAAAATATTATAAACGAGCCTACGTGCTCGAATGAGAAACACTCTCGAATAAACTCTCTCGAATAAAGAACTCAATCACATCATTTTTGTTTCGAATAATACTTCGTTTAAAATAGTTTCGGTAAAATTCGTTCGTATTAATCACATTCATATTATGTTATTACCTAAATCATCGTTTATAATAACAATAAATAAATTATTTAAAACAATAAGAAGTTTTTAACCAGCGCTACTCAGAGTTCCGGAAAAAATTGTAACAGAATCTAACAAAACCATAAATCAATTCTTAGAAAGTTTTAAAAATGACATTCAGTTAAATGTTACTTCTGTTTACCATCATCAAAACCCTAATATTTCTATTAATAGATAACGAAACTTCATTTAGTGATGTTTCATATGAAAATATTTGGTCATGTTTGCTAAATTTAAGGAATCTTATAAATAATACAAAAATTAAACTGTCATTTATTAAATATCACTATCATCATCCAATTAAATGGGAAATAATTTATCCAATGATCAGGTATATTTTTCGAAACACAAATGTAGAAATAACAATTTACAATAAAGATCTAATAACTCCAACAGAATCAAATAAAAATAGTATATTGCAAGAATTCCATAATTCTCCACTAGCAGGTCATCAAGGCGTATCACGCATATACAAAAAACTCACACAATTATATAATTGGAAGGAAATGAGAAAAGACGTTAAACAATTTATACGAAAGTGTGAACTTTGTCAAAAAAATAAAATGTCCCGAAAAACCAAAATGCCCATGATCATCACAACAACCGCAAATAAACCTTTTAAAAGATGTTTTATGGATATAGTTGGTCCCTTACCCGAAACCGAAGAAGGACATAAATACATATTAACTTTTCAGGATGATTTAACGAAATGCAACATAAACGTTCCAATGAAAAATCCAGAAGCATCAACTGTGGCTGACCACTTCGTTAAAAATGTTATTTGTTTTATGGTATACCTGAAGTTTTAGTCACTGATCGGGGAACAAATTTTTTAAGCACACTTTTCAGAAATGTCTGTAAAATTCTAAAAATAAAAAAAATTCAAACAACTAGTTACCATCCAGAATCAAACGGAGCATTAGAAAGATGCCATAGAGGTTTGAAGAATATTTAAGACATTTTATTTCCGACACGCAGGAAGATTGGAATGCTTGGATTCCATTCACAACATTCACTTATAATACCAGTATTCATACAGCTACACAATTTTCTCCTTTCGAACTTTTGTTTGGTTATACACCGACCTTGCCAACTTCAATAACCCAACCACCAAAAACTAAATATACTTACGATGATTTTGTTGCGAATCTTAAACAAAAAATGAAACATTCTAGACAGATAGCAAAAAAAAATCTATTACGAAGTAAACATGTTTCAAAAAATAGTAATGATAAAAATACATTTTCAAGAGAATTTACGGTAGGCGACAATGTTCTTCTTTACGACGAATCAGTTCGTAGAGGTCGAAACAAAAAGTTACCTCTTTATGGATAGGCCCATATACAATAACCGAAAAATTATCTGACGTTAACTATATCATTCAGAAGGGTAGGCATTCACAAACCATACACGCCAATAGATTAACACTTTTATGATTAAAAACAATTTTTTAGAATAAAATACGAATTTACTTACACGTATATTTTTCAGGTTATTACTACTCGGGAATCTGTTCATTGTAGCACAATGCTTACCGGAGTACAATGTAACCTATTACGAGCATAACCCAGGAATCCATTTCGAGAAGTTAGGAGAAATGCGTCTTTTCAATAACAAATGGAAGTTAATAATATATGTAAATATAGATAGCCTTTATGATAAATTTAAGCATGTAGAAAAGTACTATAAGACGACGTCAAATCTATGCGACCATGATCATGCAAAATATCATTATTATATATGCGATGCATTTAAAAAATCTACTCAATATAGCTTAAATAAGATTGAAACAGAGTTGCAAACATTACACGAATTAATATGTCACAACACTTTAAGTAGAAATAAGAGGGGATGGTTTGATGTTGTAGGTAAAGCCACTAAAGTATTGTTCGAAATCTTAAATAATGACGATGCACAATATTATGAGAAGAAAATTTCTGAATTTGCAACAGACGAAGCTTCAGTACTCGACCTCTTAAAACAACAAACTAAAATCGTACAATCTACTTTAATTAATTTTAATAATACAATAGGTACATTAGATGTCAATAAAAATGTCTTACGAGACAATATCGAAAGAATCTCGAAAAGATTAAATAGTAACTTTGCAGAAGTAGAATTTTTTAAACTTAAATTAGATCTAGAAGAGCATGTCACAACTACTAATATGATTTTAAATCAACTTCAGTTGGAAGTAATGTTATTAACTACAGCAATTCTAGTAGCTAAAAGTGGTATTTTACACCCTGCTATTATAACACCTGTTCAACTAACGAAAGAAATCAAACAAATTGTTGAATCTCTTCCCCATGGATTGGAATTTCCCATACCTTTGGATATTTCAAGTGCAAACCTTTTCCTAAATAATAAATAAATCGATAAGATTTGCAAGTTTTCTTTGAAAATAAACGTTTGATATACATAATAAATATACCTTTAGCAGAATAGAAACACAACTATTTTACGTATACAAAATTTCACCATTTCCGAAACAAGTTTCTATAAATGAATTCATTCTAATTCGCCCTTCATCTAAATTTATAGCTATTGATGAAAGTAAACAGCATTTCATACAGTTGTTTGACAGTGAATACACCTTGAAGATACTTGTTAATAAACTTATTTGTAAACAAGAAAGACCTGTGTCATTGGCTCATCTTGTAGACAATTGCGAAGTCAAGCTATTACAGGGAACTTAGATTGATGCCGAAGTTAACGGACGAACATTGTATCCCAAAGAAAATTAAAAAAATGAAGGTATCAATCGCAACCCAAACTCTAAGTCACACTGTGACTGCTGTTATAAATGTGATGGTAAAATCAGGTAATGTATTATAGTGATTGTATTTTATAATAAACAAAATATGATTAATTTGTTATTTGTAGGAATACATAGCAACTCCCAAAATCCGTTAAATGCAACTGCGATTGGTACAGCCAAAATTGTTAAGTTCTTCGATAATTTATTTGACAGTGTGAATGGAAATTCAGTATATCCAACAAGAGGAAAAGAATTGCGGTGTGCACTGAAAGTTGATTCAGCTCACCATACATTTTTTGAAGAAGCAAAACGTATCCTAAAGAATATGTATTTCAAGAAAGAAAATGCTGAATATACTCCACCATCCTTAAAGAATTAGACATTTGCTATACAAGGCTTACAAGATATATTTAAAAACTTAAAAGGGGATATTTCATTTTTGAGATTGAGGGTATTTAATTTCTAGGGACCCCCTAGAAAATTTTTTTGGGCAGATGCGGCAACGGGGTGTTAGAAATGTTAATCCAACCTCCACTCAATTCCAAAATAATTACAAAACTTTAATTATTAATTCGTTGACATCACGGCATTGTATACATGCAAATTATGAGGGTGACTCCTTAAGTATTATCACCAACGTTAAAAATTTTATAGGGAAAAAGTTTGATGAAGAAGTTAAAGAAGGGTCATCTAAAAAAGTTGTAGTACCTCCCATAAATCTATCTGAAATTGATGCATATGCTATAGCGTATATAGGCGGCTATATATGCAAGAAATTAAGATTTTTGTTTAATTGTTCAACTTGTAAAAATAATTTAATTTGTATTAATACCGATGAGCAATGGCACTCGTTATTAAAGAGAAAGAGTTTAATTTAGATGTGCCACATCGTCTAAAATATGCAACACCTCAACTAATTATAGGTTTATTTAAGTTATACAGAATAATAATGATAAATTTACCGCAACTTGCGGAAAAGGATATCACATTTAAATTCCTATTAGAGGAATTAAATAGAAACGTGTTATTCAATTTTCCTTTTAGTTGCACACACACAGATTTTATAAAAAGAAAAATTATAGATCAATTCACACTTTTATGTATTCACAATTGGACAGTTGGTGTAAATAGAATACTCAATCGAAAAGATACTAGGTATAAGGGAAACGATCCCGTTTATAAATCGGCTATTCAGTTTGTTTCAAGATATAAATAATTTACAATAAAATTGTTTTATTCTTAGATCTATCCTATAAAATAAAGAAATAAATTATTTTGTCTTTTTCAAATTAATTTCTTCTTGATTTTTTTAGTTAATGCAGTAATAGTGTATTATTAAAAATTAATGACAAAATTTCATTCTTATAATTTTTAATAATACAATATCACTTTATTAATCGAAATAATCAGGAAGAAATGAATAATATGGGATTTATTTAGATTAATGATAGTGTCCATAGATGGTGCAAATACTATTCAAGTTTTAACACATTGTGTTGCCTATCTCTATACTCTATTACATATATATACTATTGCTGACTAGGAGACCGATTACAAGCCTAAATTAGAGTGCAAACATATATATCTGCACTTGTCTTTGATCTCTACCCCGTACGCATGCGTGAGTATCAACTGCTACGTAAGCGCCACCTAGCGTAAACATTTGCTGCCATTTATGCTGCCATTTCCGCCATTTCTGTTTTGGTTTGTTTTTGGAGTGTTCAGCGTGGTGTTATTATTGTTTCAAGTGTTTATTATTGACTATTTTCGAAGATTTTATCGAAACGTATTTTAGCGCTATTAGAAGTCGTGGTGGCTTCAATAATAATCCGAATGCCAAGCAATTTGAAAGTGCCTTCAGACGCTTATTAATTAGAAGCGAAATAAAAATTTTTGATAATTCGAATTGCTTGGCAGACGGATTAGATATTTTACACATATCATCAAAACGAAGCCAATATGTATATCCATTACAAGAAAGTTGTGAAAACATTTCCGCTGATGTGTTCGATCACGATTATGTAAATACAATGTGGAAATTTAATAACTATGTAGAAAATGTGATAGAATACATCAGCGGATTTGTTGTTAAAAAAATTTTAGCGTCAAATATGTGCACTTTCTGTAAAAGGTATTTAGTATCTTGTGAAAAAAATTGTTTATTGATTAATTTAAAAACTGAGGGAAAACTAATTTATCCCTCAAAAGATGTTACTACAATTTGTCAAATTGCCGAATATTCTAAAATATTCAGCACCAATATTAAGAGTGTTATGATAAACGATGTTGTCCGGAGGTGTTATCGTTTAGTATTCAATAATCAAGATTTAATAACGGATGTACAAAGCCAGGATTATTTAGATAATCACATATCACAATTAATTAAAATAATTGTTGAAAAATATTACGTTATTCGACTGTTTCATGAGTGTAAATTAAACTCTTCAAAAAATGAGTATGTTCGCTCAAAATATCATAGATTAATTCTTTTTAAGAATCAATAAATAAATTCAAAATGACTAGTTTTCTTATTAGTTCCTATTTTTAATCTATTACCCCTCGAATATTCTAATTAAAAATCATTTATCTTTCCCACTAGTCTGGTAAATACATGTAATAAAATTATAAATACACAAGTAGCAAATTATAAATAAATAAATCAAATGTAAATGGAACAAACATGAAATTATATAGATATACCGATTGGTAACTTTAATTTTAGGAGATACACCCAACACGGACGTACGTATAAGTATACGTGTGTGTGTATATTCGGTGTCGTTAAGTGGGGGATAAATAAGCGTAGGGGTAATGCACAAATTGAATCGTTCATAGATTGTTGAGAGGCGAAGTTGGTCGCATCGCTTTGCAGTTAACCCTAGCAAAAAAAAAACTAAGATGTTGTTTACTGTAGCGGAAAAGGTACAGATTATAAAATGGTTTTATGGTGGCAATTCTGTAGCCCAAATAATTAATTTGTTTCCTGTGGCCTATGAAAACAGATCAATTCCTAGTCGCGGAACAATTTCAAATATTATTAAAAACTTTGAGCGACATGGATGTGTTTCAACAGAAACACAAATTACGAAGGGGTAAAAGAGATGAGTTACGTGATACGATGATATGTGCTGATGTTGAACGCAGTAAAAATCAGTCAAGCAGACAAGTTGCGGAGACGTTTGCTATCAGCCATGTTGCCGTCCTAAAAACATTAAAGAAACACGGGTACAGGTCGTACAAGGTACAAATAAAGTCAGGAACTCTGCGAGAACATGTCAAACTAATAAATGTCTCGAAATCATTTCTACTTTATTTTGTTTAACTTCGCCTACAGATTTAAAAGACAACTACATTTTAAATTTGATAGGAATATTTGGAAAAGACTCTTTTTTATAGAACATATTTTCATGTTTTAACAGCATATTTTGATTTTTATACAGCATTTTTTAAGCGCTTAAACTATCATTTTTTGAGCATATTTTTGGTTGCCCTACAGATTACCAATCTGCCTGTCAAATGTATCATATGCCCACACTTCTACAGCGCAGAACTTGCAGTGATGCCTGCTTTCTGTCCAGATTGGTCAGAGGTTACTGTGATTCTTCCTATCTTCTTTCACGCATTGATCTGCATGTTCCCCCTCGTCGGCTGCGCTATGACTTTCTGTTCTATGCGCCGACTGCCCGGACAAATTCGTATAGAAATTCCCCAATACTTCGCATGGAGAGGACAGTGGACCGTCTTGGGTTGGACATATTCGCCGTCACGCCCATTGAGGTCTTATATATAATCTAGAGTGCGTATGTGGTGGTGGTGGGGGTAATCAGAAAGTCGGACATGTTGGATGTACCGACCTGAACTTAGCTATAGTTTCAAATCTCTCTTGTCCCTAGAATTATAACCTCAAAATTCTCATAAACGTCACTTTCGTAGTTTCGTATACGGTTTCGTATTTGGATACGTCGTTATTTTCCAGTGTTGTGTTTGGTTTGTGTTATTGTGTTTTTTAGGACAAATTTTAGTAAACATGGGACGAACATGTAGTGTTGTAAAAACTTGTAAAAATTCGTATAAAAACAAAAATATTACGTTTCACCAGTAAGTTGCTACTTTCGGAATGTAAATAATCTTGTAAATAATTCTGTTTTTATTTATTTAGAATTCCAGACTATGCGATTTTGAAGAGAAAGTGGATAGAAGTTTTGGAAGGGAATGTAAAGCGCACTGTAAAGACTATTTTTATTTGTAGTGATCATTTTAATAATGAGAGTTTGGACAAGTCGGGGCCTAATGTTCGAGTAAAATTAAGTTGTGTACCGACAAAAATACAGGTTAGTGAAGAATTGTTTGAATACACCTTGAAATCTAATCCAACAAGAATATATTTTATGTTATTTATTTTAAGAATTTATTTTAGTTTACTTCAAAAAAGAATAAATTTTAATTTATAATCAAGAACACTTGACAATAAAGTGTGTAGGTATTTTAATGTGATTAATATACATTAGGTAGGTAGTTAAATAAGTACTTAGCAATGCTTTAGCTTGAACGTAAGTAGATCAATTATTTTTAACCTGTATTTATGTGAATATGTGTACATTTGTGTAAGTATACTCTGCAGCATGTTGAGCATAATCTAATATGTTTCACACATCTTCAATAACTTGTTATTATATAGGGCAATTGGCATACACCTAAAAGTTCTAGGGTTAAAAGTAACAGATTCCGATTAAAGCTGAATCTTAAGCTGTCATTCGATAACGAACCTGATGTAAGAAAGTTATTTAGATCTACACACAATAACCACATAGTCACAAGTGCACGATTTAGGTTTCAGAAAAAAGGCGAAGAGTCGTTTTAGACCATACCTACTGCATTAATGATGAAAAATTATATAAAGAAGTACAGATGTTAAGAAAAAAAATGGTTTTTTACAAGAAAAAATTCATTTGCTTCAGCAAAATTTGAGGCATCAGAAAAAGAAAATCTGTAATGGCAAAACACTATTAAATAACTTGAAACAAAGTGGTAAAATTTCGGCAATAGCAGAAAATATTTTAGAACATTGCTTTTCAGGTGACTTGTTCTATTTTTCTATTACAATATTCTTGTATAATTTCATATTTTGTAGATGTTTTAGATAGTCTTCTTTCTAAATGTGCCTTGCAAAAAAAGAATGATTATACTATTAAAAAAAAGTTTGATGCGGATTTAAGGACATTTGCATTAACGCTTAATTTTTTGTCATCTAAGGCTTATGAGTAATATTTTTTAATTTTTTATGTTGTTATTCTTATTAAAGTTTTATTTTTGTTGTAGGTTTTCGAATTCTTCTTGTTTCACATATATTTTTATAATTTGGTAGGTTGGAAGATTATTTACAACAGTCCATAAAATGTTTCTGGTTACTTGATTTGAAATTAACAATTGAAGTTCAAGTAAAATTTATTATTAAGGAATGTTCAGTTCTTTTAAAATAAACTAACAATTATCTATAAGCAAAAGGTAATATTTTCTTCTTAGTTTATGTTAAAAATTATTAAGTTCTGTTAAAATATTATATAATTAATAATTATTTATCAATAAAAAATTAATGTGTTTTATTTTGATTATTATTTTCTGTCTTTCCAGTTTATAATAATGTAAATTCTTGCATAAGTATCTATAATTTCGAATTTCCCGCTAAATTGGTACATCCAACATGGCGACCTTTTGGGCTTCATTTTTGGCGTGGTGGGGACAATAGCATACGCACTCTAGATTATATATAAGACCTCAATGGTCACGCCGCACAACTTCAAGCAAATTATTCGTAATGCCGTGCTCGCCCTACCAGTTGTGTGATTTTAAGTACATTATCTCTTTGCAGCGGCTTGAGTTTTGCCTTGAATTGATTTGATCACATATGCTTAAGGCCATTAATTAATTAACTGATCCATGTTCAATTTTGTGTTCATACAATTTATTGTAGTATATAAAATGTATTACAGTGGAGTAGCTTTTATATGGGACTGTGTCCTCTTGCTACCCCCGTGTGTGTAAATAAATAAATAAATTAGAGAGTAAATTAAGAATAGTGTTATTATTAGAGAAGGCCAAAACAATACCAAATTTTGAAAAAATATGTTTAGCTTCATAAGTAAGGGAATTAAAAGGAATTGCCTTGTAAACATGATCAGTATCTTCCCTTGTGAAAATTGGGTAGTATATAAACCGTTTTCGTTTTTTTAAATTTACTTATGTTTTTAACATGGCTGAGGTAAGTTGGATATTTTGATAATAATATTAGATATAATTTTATTGTTTTTTAGAGTACTGAATACTGCATGGTTCCACTGCGTTCCGATGAAGGAGAGGAGTTACTGAACCGCCTGAGGGATTGGGGTTTCATTCCCAATGAAGGCGATTACAAGTGCCCGCAATGCGAGAGTTCGCTAGTCTTACAACAACAGACTAGAGCAATAGATGGATATTTGTGGGTATGTAACGGACGTGTTTCCGTCAGGAAACAGAAGAAGCAAAAGTGTGGTACGACTGTATCGTTTCGAACCGGTACGTTTTTTGCACAGTCTAAATTAGATATACCCCAAATTTTAGGATTCATCTATTTGTGGGTGGAGAAAGTTAGTATTGCATTCATCGCAAAACTAACCAATATGTCCTTAAGAACTGCGGTCGACTTTGCATCGTTCTGTCGGGAGGTCGTATTGGATAAATACCTGGTGCATCCGGAGATGTTAGGCGGTCCGGACTCTGTCGTCGAGATTGACGAGAGTAAATTTTGGCGAAAATATCACCGAGGACACCGCGTTGAGGGCCAATGGGTTTTTGGCGGATACGAACGTGGTACAGGACGTGTGTTCATGGAGACCGTGGAGGACAGATCAGCGGACACCCTTCTCCCCATCATCCAAAAGTGGATACGGCCGGGTACCACCATAATTTCCGATTATTGGAGGGCCTATGATTGTTTGGACATGGAAGGGTACGTACATTTAAAAGTTAATCATTCGATTAATTTTGTAGATCCGGATACAGGCGCGCACACCAACGCCATAGAGAGTACGTGTCGACATGCTAAGGGTAGCATGTCCTCCTCTGGCCAGACGAAGACCCATCTACCCGGTAATCTTGCGCGATATATGTTTCTTAAATCTTGTGCAGGAAGAGGGGTAGATAAGGCCACGGAATTCTACAAATTAGCTGCATCAATGTATGACCCTACCAAACCAACAGAGTCAAAATTTAAGTTGAATCTGTATTTGTTTTATTATCTATTTCTTTCAATTTATGCTTTGTATATTGTTCAATATTTTCTAATTGTCTTTTAGTTTAAACATGTCAAACTAATAAATGTCTCGAAATCATTTCTACATTATTTTGTTCGCCTACAGATTTAAAAGACAACTACATTTTAAATTTGATAGGAATATTTGGAAAAGACTCTTTTTTATAGAGCATATTTTCATGTTTTAACAGCATATTTTGATTTTTATACAGCATTTTTAAGCGCTTAAACTATCATTTTTTGAGCATATTTTTGGTTGCGCTAGTTAAGCTTAGTTCTTCTGGGTTGCGAATGTTTCGTTTTCCCGCGTCCGATAAAGAAAGATGTAAAAAATGGATCGAAAATTCCGGTAAGATTTTAATTTTTAAGGTGCAGATAAATCTTTAATTACGATATTTTTAAGTGGGGAATATATTTATATTTCATTACTACTATATTAAAAAATCACACAAAGTATGATTTATTTGTTTAAATTAGGAAACTGCCCCCTTAAAGTCTTCAACTCTTAACTATTTGCTTAACTATTTATTTTAACCACTTTTCGTTTCAAAATATAAGTGAAAACGTACTTCCTCTCCAAACTTTCAACCCCTATAACTTGCCCCAGGGGCTTTTACCCCATGTATAAAAAATGTGCGAACCTTATTTTGGCCCATTGTATGACTGTACCAAATTTCATCGAAATCAGTGAGACACAGTCGTGACACTTCCCTTGTAAGTTTATCTGCAAAGTCCTTGGGTAAACGATCAATTTACGAATATCATTTTCAAGCACAGGATATTTTTAACAAAAAATTATCAAATTATGCCATTCCTTTACCTTACACCGATGCTTGTCCAACGGAAATTGATGGAAATGAACCATTAACATACAGTGACCAACCATCAACATCCAAAACTAGATCTCCAAATTCAATGACATTACAAGAGGTTAGATTCCTTACACCTACCGTTGCAATTCCTCTCGAATTGGAACAGTTACTAGCAACTGTATAATAAAAAAATGAAACCATTCACGATTGATGAGAAAGCCACCGCTATATCATAATATTATAAATCACCCTCAGTATATAAATTCATGAGGGAAAAAGGTGTGATTCTACCATCGCCTTCAATAATAAGAAAATGGTTATCTCAGTACAATATAAAAACGGGATATAACAAAGGTATATACAAACAGTTAAAAATTAAATTTGATACAATGAGTAGTAAAGATAAGGAATGTATACTTACTTTTGATGTGATGAGTATCAAAGAAAAATTAGAATAGTGTCAGAAGACTGGAAGTATAGATGGCTTTGAGGATCTTGGGGAACTGGGAAGAAAGCAATTGCGGCTAAACATGCTTTAGTATTATTAATTAGAGGTGTATATTGTAATTAGCAAGCCCCATTATCGTTTTATTTTACATAAAGTGGGGTGGACGGTAAAGATTGAAAAAAAAATTATTTGTCACACTTTAACGATGTTACAAAAAATAAACGTTAAACCTGTTGGTATTATTTGCGACCAAGTTACGACGAACCAAAAACTATACAAACTTTTAAAAGTAACAATAAATAAACTGAATTTTTTTGTGGACAAAAGAAAATATTTCACTATATTTGATCCGTCTCACCTATTAAAGAGAAAGAAAGAAGAAGAAAAGAATTTCATTTGATGATATAAGAAAGCTATTTAATTTAGACCAACAAAGCGACACTGGGAAAGCTTTAATAAAAATAAATGAACAGCATATAAACCCAAATACATTTCAAAAAATGAGCGTAAAATTAGCTGCACAGTTGAAAATAGAATAGAATAAAATAGAATTGTTGTTTAACCTTAATTAAAAAAAAAAATTTTTTAATATTAGAAACAAATTAGGAAATAAATTAAAATAGTGATAAGGTTCGAACCGACCCAGTTGGCGGTCGCAACAACACCTGACGAAGCGCTGCAACTCAGCAGGTCCATCGGCAGTGCTCAAACAAGAATTGAGGACGCAAAATAATTGTTAATGTAATTTTTGTAAATAAGACATGATTGTTTTGGAATCAATCGCACATTGTAGTTTTAAGGTTTTGTATATAAACAGAAAATTTTTATAATAAAATTCAGTATGAATTAATTATCTACTAGTCTTTACTTCACCACCTTCCTACAACAGATAACCAGGCATAGTCCGGATCTGTTCACCCTCTGATTCAGATAGGGAACGAGAGGAATATTTCGCGTATGTAAATTAGGTCTATTAGGTCAATTTGTTGTAATTTATTAAACGCCATGCATTTATTTTCTTTTTATTATCAGAATGTGCGCAGTATTCGTGGCAGACTACCGATTGTATTCAATAACTCATTAACTGTCGTCTTAGATGTGATTTGCTTAGCGGAAAATTGGCTGCACCCTGGAATTGTTTCAGCTGAAATTCTGCCTGACTCGTATGTTGTTATAAATAACTACTACATAATACTACATAAATAAATACTGCATTAATAATACTTTAAATAATTTTTAATAATACTAAATAAATGTCCATCACGTTGTTACTTTTTAATTAATAACAAAGACCAATGGATTATTACGTGACAAAAATGAAAGAGGCATTTTAAAGACAAGCTATCGCAGAACAGGAAGCTAAACATAAGTGGTATAATTTTCTCAATGGAAACAATTCCACCGTAATCGGGTGGTCAAAAGCCATACCAAGAAGATTCTTGTACTTATTCTCTTTGAAATTCAGGAGGACGAGAATTTTATGAAAGTCATTCGTTGAAAGATTCTACAGGTAAAGTTTCATGTCCGGTTTTGAGAGCGTTGAAGTGTCCGTATTGTTATGCAGACAGTGATTGTGCTCATACTAGAAAGTATTGCCCAATGTATAAATGAAACACTACCAGAACTTAGAAGGTTGGCTAATGGCACGTTGAAATCAGCTAGTAATCACAAGTAATGAATTGTAATTGTTTTATTTCCGAAGTTATTCATATTCTCTTACTGAATATTCCAGTATTTTTATAAAAGGTTTAACATTGCATTTTTTATTGCTGTTTCTAAATAAAATATTGTGTTTAATTTTTTGATAATTTTAAAATGTGTTTGATAGGATAAGAATAGGGGGCGTGACAGTCGCCCTGTCTCCATCATCAGCCTCAGCGGCAACAAGCACCAAGAGCGTGAAGAGAGCGCCAAGTGTGAAACTCGGCCGAGGAAGGATTTCCACACGTGTCGGGGGATAGACCCAGCGCTTGCTTACTTATCAGGAACAACATTAATGCATGTTTAATCTCAGAGCATAGCGACCGCGATTGTGTGGCTGCGGTTCTGACAATCCGAGGTGAAAAGGGCTGGACAGAAGTTGTCATCTGGTCAACATACTTCCCCAGAACGGATAATGTTCTTCCACCAGCCGCTGTGCGAGACATAATTGCCTACAGCCGAAGGAATAACCTACAAGTGGTTGTTGGATGCGACGTCAATGCTCACCACGCAATGTGGGCCAGCACCAACACAAATGAAAGAGACTCGGATCACTTCTATTTAATAAGAAACAGATTCGGTATCAAAGGCCAAAGTGGTGTTTACAGGATTAAATGTGGAGATTGTGATAAAATATACGTTGGATAGACTGGGCGAACTTTACATACACGTTTCGAAGAACACTTAACTAAAGGTTCTTCAGTTATATACAAACACATAAGCACCTCTAAACACAAATAGATTTCAGTTGTGTTTCTTTACTGAAAAAGTCGAAAAATCAAAAGAGCTAGATCTATATGAAGAATACTATATTCACACTCAAAATAAATCCCTGCTGCTCAACGATATTACTGAGCTTAATAATAACAGGTTTTTTATCAAATTTTTATAATCCCTCTAGTGTCCTCTAGTCTCTAACTTTGACAATACTTTGTAATACGATAAAAGTCTACTAATTAGATTTTAAGACCTTTAATATTTTCTTAATCTTATTTCTTAAATAAGATTATTTTATAATCTTATTTCAAGTCTTATTTCATCCTCAAAATATGTTCTATAACAGTGGAAATTTTTTAAGCATATTTTTCTTTTTAATTCTTTTAGTTATAAACGACTGACCCAAAAATAATAAATAAGCTCAAAATAGTCTCTTTTTAAAAAGGGATTATTGTTCAAGTTTCCACTCTTTTAGGACCTATTTTCTTGAAACAAAGTTTTACTATTATCAAGTGTAATCCTGTGCAATATTTCTTGTCTAACCCTATATAAAGGTTGAGTCGGAAAGAATGGGAAATCACGAAACTGGAGATAGTAGACACTAAATATGCTTTTTACCAATGTTGCTAGTTTAGGAGATACAGGGTGTTCAAAATTGATATTTTTCTCTTTCATTTCTTAATAACTTTTAAAGTTTTACTAGTATTTACGTAAAATTTGGAATTTTGAGGTATTTCAGTATGAGAAATAAGAATTTGATGTTGTTTCATTAGTTATAGAAGGCGTTAGTTACGCCTTATTATTTAATTTAGCAAGCCTGAATACAGCCGATAAAAACAGGGTTCAAAATAAAAAGTGCCGGTTTCAAATAATTTTCTTTGAAATAAAAACAAGTTTGAAAATAAAAAAGGTGTATAATTACCTAATCCTAATTAACAAATCCTAATCCAACCCTCTTCGGTGCGACAGAAATGAATTTAAGTTTCGGTAAGAACGGCAAACGTGATAATCGCTCGACAGTTGAGATTTTTCTCTATTAAAAGTGCGCACGAGATCGTGCGTACTTGACAAACGTTTTATTGTTGTAAAAAATATACATTATTGTTAATATTTTTTACAACAATAAAATACGAAGCATCAAAAAATGTTAATATAATGAATTAACAAAAACAATGAGGGACGAAACACAAGTAAGTCGATAATTTAATCGAATGGCAAAATACAAATTTTCGCCACGGGGCGCTGCAAACAACCGTTAACGGTTTTTATATCAACAACGCGCACATTTCCATCGAGTCCGGCGTATGTTTTAGTAACTCTCCCAGTGATCCAGTGCATCGGTGAATGTTGATCATCTTTGATTACTTCTAATACACCACCATAATACACCATTTTCAATTGGAGGTACTGACTAATCCCATTTGCGTCTTTGTTGTAATGTGTGTAGATATTCAATTTTCCAGCGGCCGCAAAAATCTTGGATCATCCGCTGTAAAAGATTCGATCAGTTTAAATGATTCAAAGGAATATCCGTGACGACCGGATCTGGAATCGCAGAGTTTAATGGTCCTACACACAAAAAATGAGAAGGTGTTAATGATAGCAAATCGTTAGGATCTGATAACAAAGAACACAGTGGTCTTGAATTAAGTACTGCCTCTACTTGCGTTAGGACCTCCTGTGTAAACCTCCTCAAAGGTAAGCATCTAGGTACCGATAGCTCTAATTAAATGATTTTTTACGGACTTCACACCTGCTTCACTCAATCCATTGAAATGTGGTGCACTTGGAGGATTAAATTTCCATTGGATACCAAATTTGGAACCAGTATCTGTAGCCAATTCTTGTTATTTGTTGTTAGCACCAATAAAGTTAGTTCCATGGTCACTAAAACTGGTTGTACAGTTACCTCGTCTTGAGATGAATCTCCGTAGAGCCGCGATGAAAGCATCGGTAGAGAGATCTGAAACCAACTCTAAATGGAGCGCTTTAATGGATGTACACACAAAATCACAAATATATGACTTCACCGATCGCACTCCTCTTGCTCGATGCATGGTTGTATATATGGGACCAGCAAAATCAACCCCGACCACAGCGCAAGGTTTTAATTCTGTGACTCGGAAGCTAAGAAGATCTGCAATCATTGGAACATACGATCTGGGTTTCGCACGAAAACAACGAATACATCGTGATAGGACTTGATAATTAGCACTTCTTAGAGATAAAATTCAACATTGTTGTGGTAGTAATGATGATAAAGTTAGAAGACCAGGATATATAAATTTATGATGTGTTTCTTCCATTATTTGTTGTGTTAACCGAAAATTTTGCGGTAATAATAATTGATGTTTATGCTCGAATGGTATTTCAGCACAACGTAACCGACCACCCACACTGAGCAACCCTCTATCGATGAACGGAGGGAGCTGTCGATAAGGTTTCTTCGGCGTTTGGTTATGATGAATGGATTGAATGAGATCAGAAAAATATTGACTCTGAATGATGAAAACATGAAGGGAGTTTTGAATTTCAAAGGTAGATAAGACGTGCGTTTTTTGAAAAAATTTTTGACGTTTGAAGTGACACTTCGAACTTGTTTCTGAAGAAGGTTGCAACATGGCATCCGAAACGTCAAACATTTTTTTAGTTTTAATGAATTCATCTTGATCTTGATAACGTAAGTAAGTTGCAGTAGCATATCCCACCTCAGAGGCGTCACAAAAGAGGTGAAGCTCACAAGTTTTATAATCACTAGATGACATGAAGCGAGGTATTTCGAGATTTGATACTAAAGTTATTTGTTGCTTAAAGTTTTCCCATTGTGTTACCAGGTGCTGAGGTGGAATATCACATGTGGAGGGCAGAACAAAAATAGTCATGTTGCTGCCATGTTCGTAAAGGTGCAAAGGGAATTTCCCACCTTATAATCAATCACAAGTTCCTAGTACCAGGCCATACTCACATAGAATGTGACATCGATCACTCCATGATAGAGAAACAGAAAAAAAAATTGAAACACCTATTTTCCACCCACACGATTGGTTCCAGTTGGTCAAAGGAACAGGGAGAAAGAACCAGTTCAAGGTTCATGAGATGGAACAGAACGAATTTTTTGACTTTGCTCATTTACTAAAGACTGTATTGGTATGCCGAAAAAAAAAATTTATCTGGTGAACCATTCTTGTGGCCGCTTGTACAATGGCTTCAATATAAAGAAACAGGTGTCGTACACTACAAAAACTTTTTAAGCGACACTGAGGATTTTAAAGTGCTAAGTTTCCTAAGAAGGGGAAAACTCCACAACTTGAAGAATTATCCCCTCCAGCAAAGATACAGAAGTTTACTTCCAATTTCGGTTGATAAGAAAAACGATTTGTGTGCATTATTACGATTTGTACCACCTGTATTTCACGAATTCTATAAAAATTTACCATCTTCTGAGACTGCCATTGATAATGATCCCGATTTGATAGAACAAGTAGAAGAAGAAGACATTTAAGGATTTCTCTTAAGGACGCTGGCGTCGTTATTCTTTTTGTTTCGTGTTACAAACATATACTTTATTTTGATTATTCCAACATTTTGTTATTGAATAAAAATGTAATCATTCAGCGCCGTTTTTTTGCTTGACTTAAGTCCTTACGTCAAACAAAATAAATACAGGTAGTTATTAATCAGACGGTCTTGAAGACTTAAGTCAGCCAAATTCAAGTAAATATTCATTTTTTTTCTTAAATGTTGTAACCTAGCTATCAACTACCATTTCGGTAATGAATTGGTGCTGTTGTTACTTCTATAAAAAAATAATGCGATTTACGAATAATTATAGAACTTTCAAACTCATTTTGTGGAAAACTACAATTTTTGACTTAAGCCCATAATACCTAACACCAAAGAATTCAAATCCAAGGTCCATCGTAGTTCCTCGCAGCCTGCATCCAGAAGAGAAAATCCTTGCCCTCGGGTTCATCACCGGGCATGAAGATTGATGGCGTCGGTGAAAGATGCTTTGTGAACGAACCCTTACTATGATTGGTAAAGAAAAAAATTACAAACATATATGGACCCGCGATTGTAAAATTTTTGTACGACAAACCGACTATTCCCCTCTGATTGAGATAGGGAACGAGAGGAATATTTCACGTATGTAAACTATTAGGTCAATTTGTTGTAATTTATTAAACGCCATGCATTTATTTTCTTTTTATTATCAGAATGTGCGTATTCGTGGCAGACTACCGATTGTATTCAATAACTCATTAAATGTCGACTTTGATGTGATCTGCTTAGCGGAAAATTGGCTGCACCCCGGAATTGTTTCAGCTGAAATTCTGCCTGACTCGTATGTTGTTATAAATAACTACTACATAATACTACATAAATAAATTCTACATAATACTACATTAATAATACCATCACGTTGTTACTTTTTAATTAACAACAAAGACCAATGGATTATTACGTGAAAAAAATGAAAGAGGCATTTTAAAGACAAGCTATCGCAGAACAGGAAGCTAAACATAAGTGGTATAATTTCCTCAATGGAAACAATTCCACCGTAAACGGTTCCACCATACCAAGAAGAGTCTTGTACTTATTGTCTTTGAAATTCAGAAGAACGAAAATTTTATGAAAGTCATTCGTTGAAAGATTCCACAGGTAAAGTTTCATGCCCGGTTTTGATAGAGTTGAAGTGTCCGTATTGTTATGCAGACAGTGATTGTGCTCATACTAGAAAGTATTGCCCAATGTATAATTGAAACACTACCAGAACTTAGAAGGTTGGCTAATGGCATGCTGGGATCAGCTAGTAATCACAAGTAATGAATTTTAATTGTTTAATTTCCCAAGTTATTCATATTCTATTACTGAATATTCCAGTATTTTTATAAAAGGTTTAACATTGCGTTTTTATTTCTGTTTCTAAATAAAATATTGTGTTTAATTTTTTGATAATTTTAAAATGTGTTTGATAGGATAAGAATAGGGGGCGTGACAGTCGCCCTGTTTCCATCATCAGCCTCAGCGGCAACAAGCACCAAGAGCGTAAAGAGATCACCAGGTGTGAAACCAGGCCGAGGAAGGATTTCCGCACGTGTCGGGGGATAGACCCAGCGTTTGCTTACTTATCAGGAACAACATTAATGTATGTTTAATCTCAGAGCATCCGCCAACAGGATGGCCGAAGGAATAACCTACAAGTGATTGTTGGATGCGACGCCAATGCTCACCACGCAATGTGGGCCAGCACCAACACAAATGAAACAGACTCAGATCACTTCTATATAATAAGAAACAAATTCGATATCAAAGACCAAAGTGGTGTTTACAGGATTAAATGTGGAGATTGTGATAAAATATACGTTGGACAGACTGGGCGAACTTTACATACACGTTTCGAAGAACACTTAACTAAAGATTCTTCAATTATATACAAACAAATGAGCACCTCTAAACACAAATAGATTTCAGTTGTGTTTCTTTACTGAAAAAGTCGAAAAATCAAAATAGCTAGATCTATATGAAGAATACTATATTCACACTCAAAATAAATCCCTTCTACTCAACGATATAACTGAGCTTAATAATAACAGGTTTTTTATCAAATTTTTATAATCCCTCTAGTGTCCTCTAGTCTCTAACTTTGACAATACTTTGTAATACGATAAAAGTCTACTAATTAGATTTTAAGACCTTTAATTTTAGAAAATATTTTCTTAATTGTTTGCCTTCTGATATGTCAATTTCACGCTTCCAACTTTATATTACGCATGTCCGCTTACGCATTCCGTCTTGTTTTGTATCGTTCAGTCATACGTGTCCATCTCAAACGTTTAGTATCATCTCATATACATTTAATTTTAATTTTTTTTGGATTTTATTTTAACATATTTTAGACTATTGATAGTATTTTTTTCTGTTGTCACTTTAAACTAGTTTTATTTGGTTTATTAGTGTAAGTGCTCCGAAAACCTCCTCTACAACCTCGAGAAACACGTGCTTCTCACGTTTGACGGTAATTTTTAACATGTCACCGTATTAATTTTCTATTATAATTTAAAGATTTTTAGTTCATTTTGAAAATTTAGATCCTCAACTCAATTTTTCGTTGTATTTTTCAGTCGTGCCTGAAGAAGAAACCTATTAGATTTCGAAACATGTAGCACCGAAAATAAATAAAATAAGAAAATTCATTTCATCGTTTTTTCATTTACTTTTTATTATTAACTTATCTTAGTCCAATTGTTAATAATAACGAAGATACATATTGTTGAAATTAATACTTTATTTTCGTTTTTCTTTAATAATTTCCACTTGCAATTAGCATTAATACTGTAGTATTAATGCCAATTAGCCAGTGTTAATCTAGTGTTTGACCAAATAAAATCAATTTCAACGAAAACTAATGTTTACTGAGCATAGTAAATTTTGCAAAGTACTCTTAAACAGTTATTATCTTGGAAACGGCGAACTTTAGAGAAGATTGGTAGGTATAACAAATTTATGTAAAAATGTCGGAGAAACTATTTCAAGTTGTGTGAGTTGTAAAAATTTTAACGATGAAAAAGATATGACTAATTTAAGGGAGTTTTTTTAAGGCAGGCAGCGTCATCTGAAAGATAAATCAAAATTAATATCAATTTATTATTTATCTTAAAAAATGTTAATTTGTAGAGAGTCAATAGAAAAGAGTCCTTCAAGTAAAAATTTAGTTTTAACAATTCAACGTAATTCACATCATCCATCAATTAATCTTATTAGTCATCGTCTTTTTATCTACGACGATAATAACAATCTAAATTTTCTTATCGATACAGGTACTGACATATCCGTTTTAACATTTAAACTTTTCCCATTTTTAAAAAAAGATTCAACTTCATATCCTTCAGCAACTAATTGGTCTACAATCAATACCTACAGTAAGAAAATATTGACTCTATCTTTAAATTTGCGCAGAAATTTTTCTTTCGTTTTTACTGTGGCTGATTACCAAACCAATTATAGGCGCAGATTTTAGATAAATTTGGTGACACTAATTTGACACTAATATTATATACATTCTAACATACCTAGTCCTAAACTGTTTTCTATTCAAACTCAATTTACTAAACTTCTAAAATCTTTCCCGAACTTGACTTCTGCTCCAGATTTTTCAATGCCTGTCTTGCATAACGTTAAACATCGTATAATAACAAATTCTCATCTACCATTTTCCCGTCCTCGACGTTTGGATATCTCAACCTTTCTGGTTGCCAAAAAAGCATTTTAAACAAAGCGGTCTTACTGAAAATATCTTTTAAAAGAGCATAAAATGCTGTTGCAAACAAGACCAAAAATATTCAAATCGGTTGAATGGTCCAGGAGATATTAAAATATAAACATTTGAAAACGCATTGGCCCTCCCCTCCCTTATTATGACAGATATGAGAAATATTGCAAAACAAAAGCGATGCGGTATTATCCAAGCTACTAAATAGTGTTCTCAAAGTTTTAGCATATCGTCTAACTTTTTGAGATAGCCGGAATTTTATGTTTCTCTATGGCAGTTAACCCTCCTAGCGGTCGAATTATGAACTTCAAAATAATTTCCAGCTATTTCTCTTGCCCACTTTGCCTATAAGGATTTTTTCCCAAACCTCTAGACCTTACCGTTGTCGAGATACAGCCGATCCGTACTCTTAACAGGGCACCCTGCATGGATGTGTGTGTAAGAATAACCCACACTACACTTATAAAGCGGGAAAATCAGCAGAATTCGCTCTACACAACTTGATTGGTAGAGTATCTAGGACGCTCCAGGATAAAGAGATCTTGGTTTGTGCGTTTCTGGATATAGAAGGTACGTTTAACAACGCAATACCACATTCCCTTGAAAAAGCTGCTTTTGACAGGGGAGTGGAAGCAACTATAGAGGATTGGATCCGCAATATGCTTGATAGCAGAATAGTTTCTAGTTCACTGGGGCCTAAGTGCGCGCGTAAATATTACGCATACATACATGCTCCCCTAAGCATACATACATACAGCGAACGTGTAAAGCAAGCTTACAGCCTGGGTACGTACTGTATTCCAGGCGGAAGTATTTGCTATTGACATGGGTGCTCTAATCCTTCTTGAGAAAGGGGTGAAGAACATGACAGTACGACTTTTCTCAAACAGTAAAAGAGAACATTAAACACACTGAGTTGTGATAACAAAGTTTCTCTGATCTGGGCTTGCTGGAAATGAAGCGGCAGATGAGCTAGCACGAGAGGGCAGCGCTAACCGTTTGTGGGGCCAGCACTTGTGGGCTGAAGAGAGACTTCGCCTACTGTGGACCAGTTCTCCTGGAATGAGACATGTAAGGTGTTTATTAACATCGCCACTGTCAAACCCGGGAATATTTTAGGACTTGCTCGTAGCAGCATTAAAGTTCTAATGGGTGTCTTTACTGGGCACTGTCGACTTGTTGGATCCAGCCGACGATGTTCAATGCCGTATATGTGCGAAGAAAGCGGAGACGGTTGAGCATGTTTTATGCCACTGCCCTTCTGTTAACCGTATCAGATTCTCGATTTTTGGGTCGCAATTTATCTCCCCAAAGGATCTGAATGACCTTTCACCGAGCAAGGTATTAATGTTGGTTAAGAGCATTGGACTACACGGTGAAATTTGATATCGTTGTCTACCATTTAGGGCCCCTTAGGTACCCCTTAGGGTTGCGGTGCAAGGTTAAGAGCTATATGACACGGTTGCGAACTGCCTGCTCCTGACTGACCGAATTCTCTGTTTTGGAGATTTTAACATTAATGTGCTCAACTCTGGAAGCTCAGATACACTTCGATTATTTGATTGATTGTCCGACCAGGACAACCGCATTGTCCGCTACACTTTTAGATCTTATTATATCATTTGATACGTCTTTAGTTCTCTCTTTAGGTATGGTTGATTGTGCCCAGAGATGGGCGTCGACTCGTCGACTTTGATTATTGACGTCCGCGTGTCCACAATATGTCAACTATGTACAGGATGTCGACAATGTCGATAATCTAGAATATTTCGTTGTGATGTGATTGAGGTTAGGTAGTTGCAAAACAGTGAATGTGCAATAAATTCGCAACGAATTTACGAACACGGTATAAATTTGCCTTATATACATACTATGTTGCCAATAGATGGTAACAATGGTAACGATGTAGTGGAAATACAACAGGATCAAGTAAGGAAAAGTACAAGCAAAACCATTCGACGTCGGGCGGATCCACCAGAAGTTCAGGATGCAGCTAAACAAATGAGAACCGCATTTGATACGCTACACAATGTAATAAAAATAAAAGAGCTGATTCTGAAGATGAGTGTGACGTGTTCGGTAAACTTGTTGCCAAAAAATTGAAAAAACTATCCGATGATGATAAAGAAGACGTTATGTTTGAAATACAGCAAATATTTCACAACAGAAGTGTGCAACGTCGTCGCCCATATTCAATTAAGTCCTCTTCCTCATCACTTCCTTCTCCATTTTCTGTACATAATATGATGTCACGTTCTTACGAACCCGCCCATTCTTTTCAACAATGTACTAATTTACAGTATGAAAACACCGCAAATTCTTTACGGAATGTAATAAACGAAGCATTTCAAAACTGTTAGTTACTTTTTATAGATTAGTTTCAGATTAGTTATAGATTTTATAGATTAGTTACTTTTCATGTCATTAAAGTGCTTTAAAATATATTTCTTTTGTGATATTTTCCTTACCTTACAATCATCTTTAAGAACTTGGTTGAGAGCTGAACAGACTTCCGGCACAATTTTGAATATAGATTGGCTGGATACTTTAAATAGGAAGTGAAGGCTTTTATATGAATCACCGGTAGCTAAAACCCGCAAGGTTATGGCTAGCCGAACCTTCGCTGGTATTGCATCCCTTAATTGCGTGTCTTGCTTAGAAATTAAAGGAGCAATTTGAAGCAGAAGATATTCAAAATCTTGAGGAGACATCCTATGAAAGTTTTCGAATTCTCCTGATTAAGGTTCATTAAGTAATTCAGCAGTTAAATAATAATATACACTAACTTTTGATACTATTTTTGAATCCTACAAAAAATTAATCGTACCTACCTCGTTCTATTCTTATGTATCGGCAACATCCACCATCTCTTTTTTCTCCAAGATTTTTTAATCGTTTTCTTAAAATAAATGTCTACATAATTATAAAAATTATACGCACAAATAGCAGCAACAGCTGCTGCTACCAATTCGGTGTCACTCATAGTACTGAAGTTCTCGTGAAGACCCGCGAGAATGTGGATACGAGCTGCTCGTTCTGACCAACTTCGACGAGGTTACTCGTCGAAGCTACTCCGCGAGAGTGTGGAGGAGACATAAGATGTATAGAAAACGATGGTCAGTCACGGACAACGTTACTCACTGCAAAGTCCAAAGTGGCGCCAGCACGATCAAAAATTACTCTTCAAAGACTAGAGCTATGCGCAGCGGTTCTTCTGGTCAAACTCGTCAAGCGAACACTTACAATCCTGGAGTTAAGAGAAAATACCACCGTCGTCACTTGGCCGGATTTAAGAAACACGTTAGCGTGGATAAAAGGCGATCCGATAAGATGGAAAACGTTCGTGGCAAATCGAGTAGCAGAAATCAACAGGTTAATCGCAAAAGATTGTTGGAGACACGTAGATACTGCCAATAACCCAGCTGACATCATATCACGTGGAATTGAGCCCGAGAAATTAGCAAAGTATTCATTGTGGTGGACTGGTCCAGCTTGGTTACAAACAGAAGAAATTATTTTACACAATTTCGAATGCATTTTTCTACTGCTCTCTTTCCATTGATAATCCAGAATCTTCTGCGAAGGTGTGCGAGAGTTAATTGATTCCACCATGTAATGTTGATCGGTGCGCATTGTGTATTAGTAGTGTCGAGAGATGAGAATGATATAGAACAATGATTGGGTGTTTTTCTTCGTAAGATAACAAGGACTTTTGAAGTCTACGAATGCATACGGTACAAGGCAGAGACGGCCAAACAGCTGATGGGTGAATTACCAAGCCCTAGAATCACACCATCTCCTCAATTTACACGCACTGGTGTCGACTATGCCGGTCCCATTCAAATAAGGACTACGAAAGGAAGAGGTTACAAATCATACAAGGGGTACATTGCAGTCTTCGTGTGTCTAACCATCAGAGCGATCCATACAGAAGCGGTCAGCGATATGACAACAGAAGCATTTATAGCAGCGTTCCGGAGATTTGTCTCAAGAAGAGGTCACTGTGCTCACATGTACAGCGACAATGGGACGAACTTCGTAGGCGCTCACAAAATACTAGGAGGAGAAGTAACATCAATAACGTCAAAACCCGAAGTTCAAAATGCCCTGACAGTACAAGGAACTCAGTGGCACTTCATTCCGCCCGCAGCTCCTCACTTCGGAGGAATTTGGGAAGCCGGTGTAAAATCAATTACACACCATTTAAAACGTGTAATTGGAGATTCAACCCTTACCTTTGAAGAGTTAACAACGTTGCTGTATTAAATAGAAGCCTGTTTGAATTCACGACCACCCGTGTCAATCAGCGAAGACGTCACAGAAGAAGTAATTACTCCAGGTCACTTTTTAATTGGAAGACCAATCATCGCACCACCAGAAGAAAGGTCACATATACACGAGAATCTCTCGATAAGATGGAAACTCGTCCAAAAAATGAAAAGTGACTTTTGGCAGTCATGGTCTCGAGAATACCTGAGTAGATTACAACAAAGATTAAAATGGACTTCACGGGAAGAAAATTTTCCACCTGGAGATGTGGTAATGTTAAAAGATAACATCGTCGACCCCGGCAAATGACCATTAGCCAAAATTACTGAAACTCATCCCGCAGCCGATGGCACCGTAAGAGTAGTAACTGTCAAGAAGGCAGGAGGTGCTACACTAAAACGCAGCATCCACAATTTGATTCCTCTCCCTACTGAAGATAAAAATCATGAGGATCATCAAAAGGAGAACATTAGCTGTAACAATGGAAGACTTCAATATCTACCACCTCGACCAAGAACGAATTCCACAAATGGAATTACAATGATGCTGTTATTGGTCACCATCCAAAATGCAACGGCGGCTAACTATAATGTTCACTACTTGAAATCCGGGTTATATATAGAAGACATCGGACACGTCAAGATTGAAAGAGGTCTATTCCGCATCGATACAACTATAAATAAGACAAGAATAACCACTGACATGGAGACAGCTTCAAACGCCGTACAAGATTTTCGTTACTTATGCAACAATGTCACGACAATGGGTGAAAATCTGTGCGAGAATCTTCTACATCCTCTACATGAGGAAGAAAAACACACCGGTGCTTCCATATCTTTAATAAAACTGTCTAGCCTCGACTCTTTTACTATTTCTAATTCCAATCCCGTATGTTTAAAGGGACTCAATCCAAACTCTCCAATAACTACATCAGGAGAAACAAAGCTAATTTTCTATTACATACTAAATCCATTAACGCAGCAAAAATTAGACGAAATAGTCAGCAACACTAATGTTGAAATTACTAGACAAAGAGAAAAATACAAACGGGATAGGCCTGTACAGAACACAGAAAAGGAAAGCCCATCAACTTCTGATAATATTCGTCCTTCTTTTGTTAAAGATACAAATGTGATGGAAATAGAAGCTTTGTTTGGGCTTTATTAATAGAATGGAGTTCTCAATATGAATTATGTGACTACCAAAGAACCTTTGACAAAAACTCAGGGGTTGCTTATTTTCGTGCTACTATGACTGAAGCCAGATTTGAGTTTCTAACAAATTGCGTGAGATTCGACGATCGTTCCACGACAGAAGAACGCCGACAGAATGATAGACTGGCACCAATAAGAGACGTTTTTGATTACATCGTCAACGTTTCTAATGATGTATATAGCCCGTCTGATTGCTGTACGTTAGACGAAATGTTACTGGTATTCAGAGGCAGGTGTGTTTTCAAAATGTATGTTCCAAGTAAACCTAACAAGTATGGAATAAAAATAATAATGTTATGGGACTCCAAAACTGCTTACATGATTCGAGCTGTTGTCTATTTAGGCAAGGACTCCCCTCCGAGAAACATTCCGTCGGCACATTTTTACACAATGACATTGACTGAGCCTATCCATGGCACGAATCGTAACTTGACTTGTGATAATTGATTCACCTCCATACAATTGTTGGATAAACAAGTCACTATTGCAGGAACACTACGAAAAAACAAAAGAGAGATTCCTTCTCTTCTACTAGAGCTAAAAAACTTTGATCGAAATACTGCCAAGTTTGCCTTTTCGGGAGCACTTAGTCTTTTGTCATACTGTCCTCCGAAATCTAAACAAAAGAAGGTGGTTACTCTGCTATCGACAATGCACACAACAGCAGATCCAGATGCTAAAAATAAAATACTAGAGATCGATTTGATGGATCAACTGTGTCATAAGTACAGCGTGTCCAGGAAGACAAGGAGATGGCCAATGGCAATTTTTTATAAACTTTTAAATATAGTTGGTGTTAATTCAGTAAAAACAGATCCTTCAACCAAAAGCATTATGGCAACTATCTCAAAAACCATGGACTATCCTAATCTCAGTACTCTAGAAATAGAAAATGAAATAGACGCACTAGAAAAAGAAATCAAAATATCTGAGACTGGCAGCACCTCTAAAGTATGGAAAAAAGCAATGAACATATGCGGAGACGATCAAGAGACTTTAGACTTAGTGTTACGATTCTGGGTAAAGCATAGAATAAACCCTTTCTCTCGAGACATGAAAAACTTTTTACACATACTACCAAAACGTCTTGTGTTGGCGAAAGATCATAGCTCCTCTGTAATATCAGAAACTAGAGCTTACGATGATATAAACAAAGAAATCTTGGAATATACATCAACATTTGAATGGCGGGCCATAGCAATAGTTCTTTTAGAAAATCCATCTTTAACTAGTGATTCATACAGGAAAAGATTCTGTAAAGAATGGGGCAAGAAAGTAACTCCTATTCTTATCTATTACCCTTCTTATTATTATCTATGAATCCTTCTTCAGCCCCCATTATTCCTAAATCTCATCCTACGATTTATGAGAGGTACAAAAAATAAAAAAAAAGTTGGTGTTAATTCGTATGTTCTCCTAAAAATGACAACAAAAACAGATCACAAGCGACGCAAGTTTTTAAAAAATCTGACCTTGGCACTCATTGCACCACAAATGGAGGAACGTTTTACGTGGCGAACTTTACCTACCCAGTTCATCTCCAAGTTCTATTAGGAGGAATCTTTTTCGAGGAAAAGTCGCGACCTGTAGTAGCACCGGTTCCTGCTCTCATGACCAAAAAAAGGTGCGCTGTGTGTCCCAGCGAAAAGGACCGGAAAACTAAGATCACATGTGGCACGTGTCGAAATCCGCTATGTGGCCAACATACCCAAGCCATATGTCAAATATGTTTGTCTAAAAAATTATAACCTATTTTTTGTATTGCTGATTTAATTACTTATTAGAATAAATAAAAATATTTAAATTGTCCCAGACCCCAGGGTAGAATTAACGTTTTAAGGGTTCAAGGGTTAACAAAAATGATTCCTACACCGGAACTCAGCATTGAGCCTGCTCCTATATTTAAACAAGTATTTTCAATATCCTCTGATTTCCTGATATCCTCTGACCATTTCAAGGACTCAACGAGTACAAATTTTGGAAAGAATCTCCGACTCGAACATCTAAATTCCGAAGAAGAAACTTCCATTCGTTCTATTTGTCATGAGTATAACGACATATTTCATTTACCAAATGACCAACTCACTTCTATCAACGCTATTTCTCACAGTATGCCTACTTCGGACGAAGTCCCTATCCATGCTAAAACTTATCGATATCCTGAAATTCATAAGAATGAAGTTAATAAGCAAATTGATAAAATGCTTAAACAACGTATCATCAAGCCCTCGACCGGTCCTTGGTCTAGTCCCCTTTGGGTCGTCCCGAAAAAACTCGATGCATCCAGCGAACGGAAGTGGTGGATCGTAATAGATTACCGCAAACTAAACGAGAAAACGCTTACCCCTTGCCACATATCGAAGATATTTTAGATCAATTAGGTCACGCGCAGTATTTCACGACCCTGACGAGCGGGTTCCACCTAATCCCAATGGTCCCAAAAGATAGCTCCAAAACCGCGTTTACAACTCCCAACGGTCATTACGAGTACCTGCGAATGCCTTTCGGGTTAAAGAACGCACCCAGCTTTCAAAGGTTGATGAACAATGTCCATACTGGTTTAACGCATAATCAGTGTTTCGTTTACCTGGATGACGTTGTGATTTACGGTAATTGCCTCTCTGACCACAACAAGAAACTTAAAAACGTATTTTCACGTCTAAGAACAAACAACCTTAAACTTGGTCACGTAATTTCAGATAAAGGTCTACCACCAAATCCCGCGAAAGTCGACGCGATCAAATCAATACAGAAACCGCGTAACGTTAACTAAATCCGTACCTTTTTTGGTATGGTCAGCTATTATCGGAAATTCATAAAAGAGTTTTCTAGCATCGCGAAATCACTTACCAAACTCCTTAAAAAGGATGTTCTTCTCCTGGTCCAACGACCAAGAAGACGCGTTTCAGACACTAAAAACTAAATTGACCGAAAAACCAATCCTTCAATACCCCGATTTCACACGAGAATTCGTTTTAACCACTGATGCCTCCAATATCAGCGGTGGAGGAGTCCTTTCGCAGATCCACAATAACGTAGATCTTCCCATTTCTTATTATTCAAGAGCACTGAATTCCGTCGAAGCAAATTATTCAACCACCGAAAAGAAATTGTTGGCCATCCTAAGTTCGATGGAACATTTCACACCTTATTTGTACGGTCGAAAATTCACTATCTACACCGACCATAGACCCCTCCATTGGTTTTTTAATTGTCAAAATCCCTCTTCTCGACTCGTACTTTGCCGATTACGAATGAACGAATACGAATACGACATAAAATATAAACCAATTCCAACGCCGACGGTCTATCCCATCTTCTCCCCGATCAAAATTTGATAGGTCTTACCATGCCCCCAAGAACCCGGATATCGCGAGTTCATTAAATTCCATTATACAAACCAAGATGTAATCATTTTCAATAAAGACAACCGTCGGCTAGCGAAACTTCGCGACCCTGCATTGATCTTTTGGTCATAAGACCTGGACGAAGCCAACCCTTACACAGATTACATAACTTCTAATTTCGACATCAACAATCTCAAACCTTCCATGAACAGTGTCATAAAGATTTCGAATCCGAACCAAACCTTCTATATCGCATTCGGTACTACACAAAAAGAATACAATCACCATTTTCGACAACAAAAATAAAAGGGAAATAGGGATAGCAAGCTCTCCGGTCATTACGGTTTTATACGGTTATATCAAACCATCTCAAAATGATTGGGATGAGTACATCCACTTTGCGATGTTCAGTTATAATACTTCTGTACATAAGTCCCCAAATTATAGCTCATACAAATTACTATTTGGAAGCAAACCCTATCTCCCATCGTCGCTTCTGCAGGAACCGAAACCCTCCTATACATACGACGATTATGTCATGTCCTTGCAATGCAGGCTGAGCAATTCATTCAAAATAGCTCGGAAGAATATTATAAACTGTAAAACTATCAGCAAAGAACGATACGACAGAAAAACGAAAAAAATTAATTACAAATTAGGCGACATGTGCTATGTTACAAACAAAAGTATAAACCCAAAGCTCTCAAATAAACTGTCCCCCAATTTTAAGGGACCGTATAAAATTACAAATCTTCTTTCCAATCAAACCGTTGAAGTCGCAACAGGGAAAAAGAACTTCAGATATCATCTGAATCTATTGAAACCCTTCTTTTCAGATGCTGACCATTTTGACGTTGCCACTCCTTCTACATCTAGCAAGTAGTGCACTCTATAGCAACGCGCCATTAAATACCACTAGCGGCATTTTCTACGCCAATCAAGGTGCTGCTGCTAGGGTATCCAACACGAAATTAACCCTGTTGTCTCATTTCAATATTACCTTCCTCGACGAAGCCTTTATTTCTGCCATACGCAGTACGAGAAGTCCCGAAACACCTGTAGCCTAGTCCTTAAAAACTGAAAAGATCACGTTCAAGCTACTTCATTCAAATTATTTTCAGCACTATAAGAAACTTTAACAGCTCATTTAAATCGCTCAAAGACAGAGAAAATAATCTTAACAATAACATAGAGAAAATTAAGACCCTTTCTAAAGATACTATTTCCAAAACAAACAATCTGCAACTAGAATCTGTAATTCTTCAGCATTCCACCACCTTATCTGCTTTTATAAGCACTCTTAACTCTGAAGTTGCCAATAAAATAAATTCTCTAAATCTCGCGAAACACGGAATTCTATCACCAAAACTCATAATCCCAAAAATCCTTCACGACGAATTAAGCAATTATAAAGAAGAATATGAACTTCCCTGCAAGCCTGATTATCAGAATTCTCTTTTGTACTATAAAACCATGACTTTAGATGTCATTATTGATGACAGAAAATTAATTATTTTTTGCTTTAAAGGTCCAAAAACAAAATGTCGTATAATTTGTATCACCTAATTCCCTTACCAATGCAACTGAAAAATCTGTCAATTTATTCATGCATTCAACCAACTCACCCTTACTTTTTATTGTTCCAACCAAAAACGTACTACTACCTAATGCAAGACATGACAAAGTGTAAGGAATATCTTAGTGGTTCATTCATCTGCGAGAAAATCTCGGTCAGTACGAGAACTGAGATCCCATGCTGTGAGGTCCAATTAGCCATGTCAAGGAAATTACGACAGATTGTCCAGTTCGAAACGTGAAAGCCGAAATTCAAACATGGACACCAGTTGGCCAAAACGAATGGATATATGTTCTACAAAACCCCACGACGCTAACTATCATGTGCGCAGATCACATGATAGGGCAAGACGTCATCTTACAAAAAACGGTAACTTTAGAACTCGACAAAACGTGTAGAGGTTACACCGACGTGTATCTCCTCGAAACCACTAACGAAATAAAGAAAAACAACTATGAACATTATGTCCCGACGACTGATATCCTCGCGGACGAATGTTGTTACGAAACTAAGATTAATCTTAGTGCACTCATCCGTCTAGATCCAATCAAACTTACCAATATCGACCTATCGAAACTCAAATACGCCAATAAGAAGCTTAACAAATTCGACGAAATCCTGACGAACCAACTGAACAAACCATTTATTGTTCAGCACACTAATTGGTTCACGTTGATCATCACCGTAATCGGTTTAATGTTGCTAATGATAATAGGATTCAATCTTTGTAAATGGCTTGGATTCTTCAACTTTATGAAAAGATTTTGCTATTTCACAAGAAACCCACGAAATGGACCTTTAATGCCCCCTATGATAAAGAATTTTGTAAACTGTTCATTCGGACCAGATCATAGCATCGAATATCACAGTCCTCCGAACCAAGTGGCATTGTATGAAGCTAATAACGAACACGTGGAACTGAACCCACCGTTATACAGTGCTACTGCTCCCAGGATCCGGTTGAATCCAAAAGAAAGGAGAAGTACCGTACCGATGTGATACTATGGACATCTACGAAATCCCGAGTCAACAAACCGGTGGATTCCGTCTTCTGCGGGGGAGGTGTTGTATTACCGCGAATTGTGTGTCAATTTAATTGTGCACGTGAACTCTTGACGATTGCTGCACTGGTCGATGGACCACCCTAAAGACTATTAAGTAGGTTTAGTTGTTAGGAAATACCAATTTTAAAAGGTTTTAGAAATAGGTTCAATAGTTAAGAAAATAAGAGTAGTAATAATGTTTCAAATTTATGAGGATCATAAAAAGGGACAATTCCTTAAGAACCGTTTTTAGAGTGTTTCTATGTTCAGGCCATCTAATGGTCTCTTAAGAGTTTCGATAAGTAAAAGACGCACGCCCTTCTGGCGGCAGACGCCGTTATCCCCACTCGAGGGATAAATTCCAGGGTTCCGTAGCCCTATTTAACGTCTCTGATTTAATTCTAAAGACAGTCGTCAGAATAATTTTAAATCGTCGTTACTCTGCTCGTTTTCTACCAATTCTACAAACAAGAAATTTTGTTCTAACACATAAAGTAATTAATGTAAGTTCGTATCGCGAATCGAAGGAATAAACAAACATAATCTCTAATTTTAAGTGAAAGATTCTGTAGTGTTAATAAAATAAAAAGACTTAGTTAAGACTTTGAGTTTTACTTCGAAAACCTATGAGGAATCCAACAATCTTTTGTGGCTTATTCGAGCAATAGGGAGATCGATACCGGTAGGTAACTACTAACAACGCGGATTCGGCGTTGTAGTAGTTACAGTAAGCGAAACAGGGCTGTTAGGTATGTATCGGACATGCGATTAGGGCGATGGGCGATTTATTCGGATAGTAAATCGTCGCTGCAGGCACTTAGCAGCATGCGGAGGCCATCCCAACTCCAACGGGAGACGTGGGATTTGCTACGCACTGCAGTTAGAAACGAGCGGGAAAATCAGCTGGCAAGAGAGACATATGGAGATGATATTCTGCCGATCGAATACGGCTTGATCCCGCTCGGGACCATCAGGAAAACCTTAGGGACAGGACGTGCGTGGAGTGGCAGAGTCGTTGGCAACGATTCACTACCGGAAGGAGGACGTTCCGCCTTATAGCGCGAGTGAGTGTGAAGAAAGAAGAAGCACCAGAGGTCGACAACAGAAACCACGATCGAAACCGTTGATAAAACGGCGGAGTGGTGGAAAATATTCGACGAAGCGGCAGTCGCACTGATAAGAGTCGCGAATAAACAAAATGAGAACTGTGGAGTAAGGCTTAACTTAATAGCACATTTTATTAAATTGTTTTGAAAAAAAAAATTAATTCCCGAAAATTTATAATTTTAAACTTAAAATTTATCCTTTTTTCCCCCTGTAGACCTTTTACTCTGGGGCTATTATTTGGAAATTCCAAGATTCCCTTAACAAAGGTTTTTCCCGTGTAACCCCCATAGGATTCGACAACGCTGCATTTAGAAAAAATATAAAGTCCGGCACGGTATTTATTATTTTATTTTTATTTTATTGTATTCTTGGAACAATTAAGTTCCATTTAAAGAGTTTATTCAAACTCTTATTTTGTTTTGTTTAAAATCCTAAAAGAGAATAATCTGATTAGTATTTTCTCTTGTAATCTTGGCAAGTAGCGTCTTCAACGCTAACGCCTTACCGTATATTGTAGTTAATTTAGGTATTATTTTGAAAATTAAGAACTTATGTTCAGATTTTGTTAGCACAAAACTAGATTTGCCTCCGGGTAGTTTTAACACCGAATAAGAGAGAACTCTTTGGGCCCAATAGAATCATTTTCTCATCGGTTAAAGTTAGTTTTAATTTCTTTCAATAGTTCGGCTCCTCCTGTGTTTATTCTTGGTTTATATTATTTTTAGTGTGTTTTCATAAGTTAATAGTTCTTTTTTAATAGCACTTATTTTTTGTAGTTTATAGTTCCTTTTTTAATAGTAGTTCTTAGCAGGGGTGTGGAGTCGTCGCAAAAATACGGCGACTCCGACTCCGCATCCGACTCCTAATTTTTTTTTTTTGCTTCGACTCCGACTCCTGGTTTTTTTTTGTTTTAATACGACTCCGACTCCTCAATTTCTTGTTAATTCGACTCCGACTTACTGAATTTTTTATTTAACGGAAAAATTCAAAATTCGGTACATTGAACGGTAAAACGGGCGCCATCCAGTGGTACGTATATTTACTAACGACTCGATAATACAGTTCCATGCCGGGTTCCGGGGAACCACGGCTCTGTTGGATTAAAAAAAACTTCATCTAACCGATTTCTAACCTATAAAAAACAACGAACTCTCTTTGGCATCCGTTAACAACTTTTGAACTTCGAACTTCTTCAAATACCATTACCTGATTAATTGGTTATCATATTAATCATATTAATTGGTTGTCGATACCAATCTAATCTATTCCTCTAATATTAAGTATGTGAGTATTTAATATTAACTATTTTATTCATTATTATTTATTATACGATACGCAGAAGTTTGCTAATAAAGAGACACAGTGAATTCTTTATGTTATTACGACTTAACCAATATACTTGATACTTTTATACCAATGTCGCTAATTTAGGAGATACAGGTTATTCAAGAAAGTATTTGTTTAAATTTATCGTTTGTTGATTGTAAAGGGTGGTACTTTTTTTTGTAAACTGAATTAGGGTCTGTGGAATTTATGCATCTGAAAAAGCATTAAATTTTACATAAAAATGATATTTTTATTTAGTTTATTTATTTAGCAGAGCAATGATTATGTTTCATGTATTTATCTTCATTTTTAATTTTTCCTTACTTTTCTGAATGATAAATAATAACAATAAAAATTTTCAAAATTATAAAAAGTAAATATACAAGGTCTTTCAAAACATGTATCTCGGAAAGGGTGCGTTTGTGGAACCATGTTTAATGGGAACTTTTTTTCTTACAATTAGGCAAGAAATCCCACCCTTTATTTTCCGACACGTTTTGAAACACCCTATATTAAAAATACTTTTTTGTACAGCATGTATGTCCAAAGGGCAAAGACGATAGATACATAAAGAGATCACTGCTGCTCTGTTGTCCATTAACAACGGACGCGGATCACTCTGTCTAAAGCAAAAAAGTTATAGTTATGAATGATTTTTTCCCAGTCGTTGAAATGTCACAAAAGGAAAGAGCTAAATCGGAAATATACAAATATTTCGAATTGACAGACGATAAAAAACATCATATTTTCCAAGTGACATGCATTATGGACGGCGCTAGTGGCGCTACTAGTGAGACTATTTGTGGAACAAAAATAAGCGCGTTTACCACCAATGACTCAAAAAATACTCCTACAAGAGCTTTTAATTTAAAACGCCATATAGACCGTCATCATATCAACTTATCAAAAGCGATTAATGAAAACAAAAATAACATACAAGAAGCAAAGGTTTTAAAACGATCTGGAAGTCCTCTTCAATATCCGATAGCCAAATATTTTAAAAGTGACAAAATAATAATAACAATGACACAATAAACGTTCAAAGAATGCATAATCAACATGGTTGTACAAAACTCTGTGCCTTTGTCATTCTTTGAAAGTACAGCCTTTTTGCAATTAAATAGAGAAATTGCTAAAAAACTTGATGTACAATTAGGAAGAGAAAACATAAGAACACTAATAATAAACGCAGCAAATATTAAAAAACTATCGCTTAAAAACAAATTGGAATCAAAATTAATAATAAAATTAATAATTAATGGATGCATGCACTCGACAAAGGACAAACTATTTTGGTATTAACGTGCAATTCGTGGACGTGGAATAATTGACGTTTTACGTGAATATGATATTAAATTCCAACAAATTTTAAGTATTGTGACAGATAACGCTAGCAATATGAAGACGACTATTGATAAATTAAATCTAGATGAATCACTCCAAAATCATAAAAGTAACGAAGACAATGTTGATGACGAAGAAATTGTAATTGATTTAGAAACGGAATATATTGCACTTGCTAGTCAACTCAAAATAAATCACATGCGCTATGCTGCCCATACTTTACAGCTCGCAATAAGAGATGGTTTAAAAGAGGTTCATGCAACACAATTGATTGGCAAAACACGAAATATTGTAGTAATATTACGGAATCCGAAAATTGATGGCTTACTTAAACGGAAAGCAGGGAAAGGAGCAATTATTGATCAACTTACACGATGGGGTAGTACATTTGTAATGATTAAACGTTTTTTGGAGTTGAAACCATTCATATCGGATTTGGTTCATCCTGACATTGTGTTGACCGAAGATATGGATCCAAATTATGGAATTGGAAACATTATTACGCCAACCCCACATTGTAACCGTACAATTGCAATCGGCAGATTTAACTCCAGGTGTATTTTTAAAGGAGTGGAAAAATTTAATTTTTAATCTTTCTAAAATTGAAGGACCGATAGCAGAAGGGATTAGAAGTTCTATGATTCGCAGAGAAAGTCTCCTGTTAGATAACGATATTCTTCTGGCAGCAATATACATTGATCCTATGTATCGAATATTACTTTCAGAGGAACAGATGATAAGAGGTAGAAAATCTTTTTATACAGTTGGATTAAGAATGTTTAATAACAACTTAGAAGATAAGAAAGTTGCTGGGTTATGTGAGTCTCAAACTATTACAGAAACAAAACAAAATCAGAGCATTATTGAAATTCTTGAAAATACCAATGATTTTGAACAATTTTTAGACGACGAAGAAAATAAAAGAAGTGAACCTCATTTAAAATCAGATTTATCTGACAATGACAATTATTCAAACAAAATTTTGAAAATGCATTAGCATTGGTGGAGAGATTTAAGAGATATAGTAAATTAACTGTAAAAGAAGCTATTCCAAAATATCCCAAAATAGTTCAAAATAGTGCATGGGTTGTAACCGCTTTGCCACCACCGCAAGTCAGTGTGGAACGGTTATTTTCCGCATTGAAAATAATAAAATCTGATCTGAGAGCATCACTCAAAGATGACATTTTAGAAGCTATACTATTTTTACGAACTAACGTTCAGTATTTATAATTAATATTTATTTTATTTTGTGTTTAAAAATATTTTATAAAAACATTACATTTAATAAATATTGTGTATCAATTAGTATTTAGTCGTGTGTAATTATGTTTGTATCATTTCTTTTGTTTGTGTTTTTATATCTTCTCTATTTATTTAAGTTAAGAAGTCGAGGTCGGAGTCGGACCAATTATAGTCGACTCCGATTCCGACTTCACATTCCTAAATTGATTAAAGACGACTCCGACTCCGACACCTCACAAATTCACAGACTCCACGACTCCGAACTCCGACTCCGACTCTGACTCCACACCCCTGGTTCTTAGTATATATCCTATCCTAGTAGTAATTGTAATACCATCCCTAGATATCAGCATTTTGTCATGTAAGTTACATTATTATCGTTATTCTCTTTTCGTGTCTTTTCTTTTTTTTTTTCTCTTTGTTTTTCTTTTTCTTGCTTAATCGTATTTGGTGATGTTAATAATATCTAATTATCACTACTTGCCATATTCAGTAAATATTATTTTTATTTTTGTTTGTTCTGTTGGGTCATTTGGCAGAGATCGCTTGTGCGATAAAATGATTCATTTGCTGATACTGCTTGCTGTTTAAGTTAAGTGTATCTTATGTAATTTTGTATTTTTATCTGTGGCAATAAATGGTAAATGGTAAATAATAAATAATAATAATTATAGTTACATCTTAATCTCTAAAACTAATTTATACTACAATATAAATTAGTTTTAGAGATTAAGAAAAATTTTTTTTGCAGTGTTATTATTCATCAGAAGTATCGCAATTGTGCGGTTTTTGGGTGTACCGACACTACTTCTACCCGGCATATGTTCCCAAATCCACAGAAGAAAGAACATTTGTTCAATGAATGGGTTTCAAGATGTGGTAATCAGAAAATATCTAATGTACCACCACAGATTGTGTCGTGTTTGTCATAATCATTTCAAGGAATGTGATCGAAGCAGCAACATGTATTTGAAACCGAACACCATACCTACTCTTCATTTGCCAATAAAAAGTATAAATTACATTAGACATCTATTGGTTGCCTGTTAATTAAAAGTAATAATATTATGGGGGAAGCTGTAAGTCAACTTCTGGAAAGCAATTACGCGCTGCAGTAACTCAGCGGTCAAAACATATCAGTTTTTGGATGGATGCAAAAGGTAATTATAACGCATTAATATATGAAACAAACTAAGATGAATATAATATGTTATGTAATATAATTTAAATGAAATTTACAAAAAATAACATAATTTACAAATTTGCAATGGTTAAAAATCCAAGTTTTAATTAACGTTTATATTTTTTTGTTTTAGAGAAAATGAGGAACATGTTTTTTCAACAGGCAAAACATGGAAAACTAATGAAAACGTTATCCCACCAAGTTTAAAAAACTTTATTTTAAATTTGGAGGGATTCATTGACCTCAGCCAATTACTATTTTCACATGGGGCGTCCTATTATTTTCCACGGTGCCTCAACCAAGACCCTCTGGAAAACTTTTTCGGTCAGGTGCGTCAGCATAGAGGTTGAAACACAAATCCCACACCAAAACATTTCACGGAAACATTTAAAAGTCTATTGATAAGAAAAATGGTTAGCACCCATTCAGTGGGTACTAACTGTGAGGAAGATTTCGAGTCTTCATTATTTCAATTAAGGGAATATACAAAAGCAGCTTCTCCACGAAATACTGTCCAGGAAGAAGTTGTAGAAAACGATAATGTCTACACAGTAATAAACAATATAGAAAAAAAGACAGATAGATTCCGCGGCAATTGGATATGTAAGTGGTTTCATCACAAAAAAATTATTGCAAACAATTTCCTGCAACTTTTGTAAACTACACATTCTCATTAACCAAAGTCTTGATGCAAATACTACAACAATACATTTATAAAAGAAAAAGAATTATATAAATATCGAAGTTTGCAATATTGTCAAGAGTCATTTATTGAAGACATAGAAAAATGTTATAGTATTACTAAGAGTATAATTCTAAATTCGCTATTTAGTAGAAATATTAAAAAAAAATATTTTTTATTTGAAAAAACATGTTCAATTTACTTTTATGTGTCAACATAAAGCCGAGATTGTAAATTTAATTTTAAACAATATTGTAATAATAACAATACACTGCCTTTGTACCGGAATAAACCGTATTATGGCTGGTAAGGATACAAGAAGGTGTGTTTTTTACTTCCCATTTGTATAAACAAGCACAACATATACACAACAGTAATAAGAATAGATTATAGAAGAAGATAGATTATCTTAAAACAAAAATAAAAAATATCTTAACCCTACACTGCTCATTGTATCAGATATCATACAAATTAGAAATTAGTCCATTATATAAAAAATGAAGCAAAAAGGGGAAAAAACCATGACTTTGGTACAATTTAAGATCGAGGTGGCAGATTGCTTGTGTAGAGCACCAGCAGAAAACCAGCGAAAACGCGGAAGACCATGTGCTACTATGCAACAGGATATTATAGCAAAGAAGAAAAGAGGACCTACATCTTATATACCACCCGTTGATATACGAACCGACAATATTGGACATTGGCCACAATATACAGAGAGCAGAATGCGCTCTAAAAATCCTACCTGTAAAAAGTTAACGTACATTAAATGTACAAAATGTGGAGTTTATTTATGTTTTAATAAAGATTCGAACTGTTTTAATGAGTTCCATATGCAATTTAATATAACAAGTTCCTATACTTGACAGTGGTGTCAACTAAACACAGATTATGTCTCACCAATTGTACTAGAGCAAGACAAAACAGAGGACGTAGTTATATTGAAGGGAAATAGAATAGTAGATATCAATTTTCTATTGACAGCTACATTAGAAATACAGTACAAACATGCAAAACAATGTACATTTGGGTTATTGAAACCACATCATGAACAACGTTTTGGGTTGCGATCTATTTTTACATTAAAGTGTTCAGCATGTGATAAATACTTCATTGTACATACAGAAAAAGAACGAAAGCCCTTCGCGACAATTAACGTACAATTTGTTTGGGGAACGCTAACCGCCGGTAGTACCTATGCGCAAATGAAGGATTTCTACACTGTATTAGACGTTCCTATAATATCATATTCTTCCTTTCACAAAATAGAGGAGTCGCTTGGGGACCACTGGAAAGATGAAGTATGGTACAGTATGGAAAAGGCAGGAAAGGAAGAACTAAGTATTGCAATTCACAAAGGGCACTTTAGTTCAGATGGAGTACCGTGGATAACCGTTCATTGTGATGGAGGATGGAGCAAACGCAGTTATGGACATTCATACAATGCTCTGTCTGGCACGGTGCGTATAATAATTACTATTACAATTGAGCTGGTAATACAATAATGTTAACAAGTATAAAGATATTGGATAACGAGGTCTTTAGAATGGCGTTTAGTCTTGAAAGAATTCGTCTTCAACGAAGAGAGAGTAATTAATCAAATAATATGTTATTACAATAGCTAAAAATTACAAAAAAGTGTTTATAGAAAAAACATCAAATAAATAGTAAAGCTTTATAAATAATTAAATGTTTTAGGCTGTTGTGATAGGAAAAGAAACGGGATTAGTACTATTTGTTGGAGTGCAAAACAAATATTGTTGTATTTGCACTAGAGCTGCCAACTTAAGACAATTTCCATCACAACATAGATGTTTTAAGAACTGGGAGGCTTCTTCTACAGGAATGGAGGCTGATATTTTAGTAGAAGCTTTTAATAACAGCATAAGTATGCATGGGGTTAAATATCTAAAAATGATCGGTGATGGCGATTCCAGCGTATACAGCAAAATTAGATCTAACGTGAGTTATGGTATGGAGGTAGATAAAATAGAATGCGTAAATCACCTGATAAAGAACTTTGGAAAAAGTTTATATAAAATAAAGACGTCTGCAACAAATGACGGGGTATCATCTCAAGCTCGAAAAATGTTGACGAATGAAAAAATTAAAAAACTTCAACAATTTATTATGTATCGGGCCAAAATTAACGAAAATGCAGAAGATCTAAAAACTGATATTGCTAATTCAATAAATCATGTTTATGGGAACCACAGTGATTGTGTTTCACATTACTGTAACACCCCTGGATTTAGAAATGCGACACTAGTAAATAAATTTATTAGTTCAGGATTAGTATATCACTTAAGAAGTAAGTATTTATACTTCTGCCACAGATTGTTAATTTCATTTTTTACAAAATCGTTATAGGTGCTATGGAACCTGTGCTGGCAAGAGCTCATAAACTAGTAGCTTATGAAAATAATAACAAGGCTGAAGTTTTTATGGCTCTTGTAGCAAAATTAAATTGTAGCAAACGCTTAAATTTAATTCAAAGGCGATCTTACGAAGTGCGATCTTACCTCTCAACATTGAAATACAATTCGGGTAGTAATATGTCCATTATTAAGCTGTTTTTATTATAAAATATGTTTCAGGGTTTGGTTGGCAACCCGAGTCGTTTCAAAAGTTTGCAGGTGTAGAAATGAGCGAAATGTTTATTAGACATATGAGTCAGCATGACCAAAAGAAGAAGACAAGAATAACAAAAGGTAAAAATCAACGGCAACAAGTAGAAAAAGGTACAGATTTAGATTATGGTGAAAATGCACAACAGGCATTACTGAATACAACAGAATTTAATTCAGAGTATAACAGAATATTACAATCACACCCTCATATAAAATAATAACATTAATTGTTAGTAACAAAATATTATGAATTATGATATGATCATTGGCCATTTTATATTGTCTTACTGTTTTTTTAGGTCACTGAAGAAGAACAATGGCAATTGGCGATTGCAACAATAGGCCAATTCAGTAATGCTGTATACCTACAGGAAAGACAGAAACGTTTAACATCATCTAATTTTGGACCAATTATTAAACGAAAATTGAAAACTTCATGTTCACCTCTCTTGAAGAGACTTTTATATAAAAAAAATTTAGTAACTCCAGCAATGGAATATGGGAAACGATATGAAGAAGTTGCCAGAAGAAAATTTGAAGAAGTTACCGGTACGTTAGTCCAGAATGCAGGCTTATTTGTAGACACGGAATATCGTTTTCTAGCAGCGTCACCTGACGGTTAGTTTTCATTTATTGTTTTTTATTTCATGGTAAAAATTATATAACTAGGTTTGGTAGGAGAGGATGCCGTTGTAGAAATTAAGTGTGCTTACTCTTTACATATAAAGAAGCAGTCAGTCCACAATGCTATAGAAAATAACAAGCAATTTTGTTTGATGTACAAGGAGGGGCAACCAACATTAAAACATAATCACAATTGTTTCTATCAGGTATTTTAAAAATATACAGTTTAAGCCAGAAGCTTCCCAGAACTGGTGCCTTGCAAGTTTCTTAATGACGTGCTGTAAAACAAGTATATATTTACTATAAATTACAAATATTTTTAGATTCAAGGCCAACTCCACGTTACCAAACGAAAAATTTGCTATTTTGTGGTGTATATAGATGAAGAACACCCCATTTTTATCGAAAAAATAGAGAGAGACGAAAGTTTTTGGAGAAATAATATGCTACCAAGACTTCAACAATTTTATTATGAATGTTTTTTGCCAGAACGGATCCAGGGGTTTATTGGACGAGGTATAGAATGTACTCATCATAATTAAAAAAAATTTGTAATTTAAATGAAAAATTAAAAAAAAAACCTAAATTAACATATTGAATGCGATGAGTGTTACTAGTCGGAAGCCTACTTTTATATCTATTTCCCGTTTATCATTTTTTAGATTGATTTTAATCAGGTTTGAATGTTGATCACTTGTAACCTTTGTTCCAGAGGTGTTATTATAAACATTTCGAAAAATTTTATTGGAAAAAATCGCTTCTGAATAATGTATCCTTCAACCGTATAATGCTTTGATGCGGTAGATACGGGACACCTGTATAGACGGAATCCAAATTTCGATAACCCATTAGTGGTTTCTAACCACCTAAACCACTCTTCTCGATTATCTAGACATGCGATCTAGAGTGCGATATTTGCCAATTCTACAAATTAATGGTGTTTGATTTTATATTAATATTTAGAAGTAAGTAAAAACTTAGAACCGTAATGTAGCCGTCGTCAGATTAAATAAAGTAAAAGAAATAAGTTATTTTAAATAAATTTCAAACCCGTAAAGCAATAATAAAGAGAATGAAAAGAAGGGATAAACGTTACAAAACACTTTCACAAAACAATTATGTTAACAAAACAATTATGTATTACTCGTTTTTAATAAATTTTGTTGATATATTTTTTATAATATCCTAATTTTTTCTTTCATTGTCGCTTTTACCCAGTTGCAGTATTCAACATTCTTCCATTATTGTGTAATCAAAAGATCCGTAGTTATTTGTTTATACATTTTTTAAATATGTCTTTAAATATATAATTAACTGATTGCATCTTGTTTATTAAGCTACGTGCAACAAAAAAACGTTGCAAAACGTGCAATAAAAATTGACAATAAGGTGATGCCAGTTTTAGCGTTATAATGAAATTGGCCTTTCAAGCCCCTACCATGAGTACCAATAAACTTCTGTTACATAATTTCTTACAGAAAAATAATATTAATAGAGTACATTTAAATTTAAAGTTCTTAATTTTGTTTCTTTGGTGGAGCCATCTATGACACGTATGCTATATTAATAAAAATGTAGAGGACGGCCATGTTGTGTACGTATTAGCAACAATGGTTTTTCATAATTATCTTATAAACAAAAGTTTTAATTGCAATGAATCTGGTACATACATGTTCATATACGAATGTAGGAGGTAACTGAATCAATTATTGACAAAATTTAACTTTTCATTTTTATTTAATTGTTCTTTGGATTAAAAATAGTTTTAAAATTATGAAAAAAAATCAGCCTATCGATTGCTAATAGTTATTAATGCACGTTTTCAAGATTGTTTAGGATAAACTAAATTAGTTACAGACTGCAGGGACCTATATAGTTAAAGCGCAATCTTAATTTGTCACCATTCAGTCGACGACTTTACCTTATTTTAATTGTGACTCTAGTTCATTACAGTTTAGTTGTAAATGTATGTTTATCTTTTGTAAAAATTTTTTGACGTAAGTTAATTTAATTTTTTCTGTAGAACTTTTCTGAGTATTTTTGTAGGGTTTCTATTGACGATGGGCAGGGCCCGAAACCCGGTATAGAACAATAAAAATAAAATATTTACATCACCTCAGTATAGCTTTAATTAAAACATATTGACTAAGAAAGAAGGTTTGTTAAATGTTCGGATAGTGGGGGTGTTGGGATATCCTCAAATTAATAAAAACACTAATGCCATCTATTGACAGGCGCTCTAATATAAGAACAGTTACATATACGTTGAAACTATTGAACTAAAGTCAGTCATTACAATGTCATAAACTTGTTTGTGTCGTGTTCTTTTATTTGAAACAAAGCTCAACACCTTTTGTAGAGAACCAGCCTGTGTATTTTATGACCAAAAATTACGCATATCTTGTAGTTGTAGTGAGGGTCTCATCTCAACCTCTTTAGCCAAAATGAGTCCTTTTCGAACAGCTATTGTTGAAACTGAGCATCATGAGACAAGCATAATATGATCATAATATTTCTAAGATTTAAGGCGTTGGGTTTAATAAGTTCAATTCATTCGTTATAACATAATTTACATAATGAACATTGGTAGTCACATGATAAACCACACGCCTTTAGACGTCTCAGTCTGTGATAACAAGTGTGAAACTCATATTATAAGTATTTGGGTTCTTGATCATACTTTTAAAAATGACATAAGAAGTCTAGTAATAGTGACAAAGAAACCTGGACAAAATAATTCTGTAAACAGTTAGATAATATCCAGTACACTGAAAAATAAGCAGAGTTAAAAGGAAGGTACATTGGGGATTTTAACAAAACAAAGTGTCAAAAAAAGCAGATCCCAAAATATAAAGGTTGCACATACACATGCGTTCCACAAGGAATTATTCAAGCTCTCTCAAGCAATTATTCTTGGTAGAACACTTGTGTACCTATCCATAGCACAGCCAGAAAAGACTGGTTCCTAACTACATATCACAAATATTAGATATCTCAGCAGCATATTGTGGATATAATTTTGTGTCTGATAATAACCCACATGTGACAGTGGAAACTCACGTTCAGCATCAATTCAGCATTAACACGTGATCAGAATTTTTTGAAATTAATTTGATAGATCTATTGAAGGAAGTTCCATTGAATATCAGACAAAATATTTACTATCAACGTAATGGCCCACAGCTCATTTTGGTTACACAATGATTGATCGTCTTAAATCCCTGCAATTCGCACATAAGCTGAAACAAAAAGAAACATGTAATTAATTAATTAATCAATAAGTATTGTAGTAATTCAATAATTTTTCGACACTTGATAGTTGATAGAAAAATAATTATTGTGAATATTTCTACACGGTGCGTGTGTTGTGGATATACAGCGTGTCCCGTATCTTCCGCATCAATTTTTTCGAAATGTTTATAATAACCGCACGGGAACTGTTTAAACGAACTGTTTTTCGTCCAATCAGCAGATCGCAAATCAGCCTCAGGTAGTCGGTGCCTCCTTCGGCCGGTCCGCTACGCCGATGATAACTCGTTTCCCACGTGTACTCACCAATAGATTCGTCACGGAAAGAGAAATAAACTTTTTCGGGGAATCAAAGTCGTCCGTTATTGGTCGTTGTTAAACAGTTCCCGTGCGGTTATTATAAACATTTCGAAAAAAATTTATTAGAAAGATCGCTTCAGAATAATGTATTCTACAACCGTATAATGCTCTGATGCGGAAGATACGGGACACGCTGTATACCAAAAGTTTAATATGTCACACATATAGACCTGGTGGCGACACCTATCCTTGGGTGTAAGCATCAGTAGAATAAAAATATTTCTAGCAAAAACACGTGTTTTTTTTTTGCAGATTATTTCCCATGTGCTTAACCGTGAATTGACATTTAACAGAGGTTAATTAACGTTATCAATAACAGGTTATGGGCCCAGGCTGTTGAGAACGCAAAGTTCACCGTACTCAGTAGTTCGGGAAGTGAAAGAAAATCGTTTCTATCGTGTCGAAGTCTCGTGCGTGCTGATCTCACAAAAGCAAAATGGCCGTTAACTACTTAAGGGTTTTTTTTTTAAGAAAAACAACTTGGTATAACAGATATCTGTTATATTGCATATGAAAAATGATTGTCGAAGAGTGAAAAATAAAAAAAACTCTTATAATCTTCGATATACAATATCGCATAATGGACGCCTTCAAAAAAAAATCATGGCGTCCTTGGTTGACATCAAATTGGTCGACTGATTCATATAAAACCGAGAAGCCAAGAAAGATGTAATGGCAAATATAATTACCTATAACTGTACGTAGGGAAATTCAAAAAATTTTAAAAATAAAGAAATTATTGAAGAATTAAGTATTGTGCAAAATTTTGTAAATTTCGTTATACAAAAAAAAAGAAATAAGTATAGATCTGTTTGATCAAATGAAAAACGGCTACGTACAGTTGAAGACAAACGGTTTTTCCACAAAATGAAACTTTTTTCATATTAATTTAATGGTTAGATTTTTTGATTAACTGTCAACGAGGTCGAAAAAAGGTGTTTAAAGAAAAACGTATTTAATGTTTCACTTTTAAATGAGGTATAATTTGCAATGAAAAATAGATTTAGCAATCCCTGGACCATATAGAAGTTCCTCAACGTCCATAATTATATTTTGATGCATACAACCTTCACAGATATTTCGTCGCGTCTGTTGTTCGGCTTTCTTCACACGCTCTTTATCAATATCATGGCAGTAATCATAAACAGTTTGGCCAATCTCAACTCGCAATTGATCTAAGACACCCAGCAGAGCGACATGCCCATCATTGAATAATATTGTGCCCAGATTTGCAGCAATTTTGACAATTGTTGCACCGCTAAATGATGATTTTGGTGCAAACTTCCAAATAATATTATTTAAGCTTGCATTATTGTTCTGATGAAAGGCACCTAAACACCTGATTAAAAGATCTCTACACAGATCTTCATATATTGGCTGGATGGCTGCTGCAAATTCAGCGGACATGGCAGGTTTATGTTTATAATTATTTAAATTTCTTGCTGTGTTAGCCTTCTGGCACGAACACCACGACTCCGCACCGATTGGACAATTATCATGTTGAGGTTTTCCGTCGGTAGAGTATTTATGTAAGATAGTTGCCCAAATACTTTTCTGCATATTTTCTACAGAATTTGTATTTCTGCGTATTGCTAAACCATAATATGTCGTGAGCTCTTTTATAAGGTTTGCAGTTTACCTTTATCTCCTAAGCACTTTGCAGTTTTTTTGCAATTTCGTAATCTTGTTCCCATACGTTTTTGTACGTGATTTACGCATTCCTTTTTTACAATATCTGGTGAAATCTGATTTACTATTTGGCCATACGTTTTTGAATCGCCATCACCAATATAATTTATATATTTCTTTTTATGCAATTCTTCAGCTCTTGAAAAATTTCTATCATTGCATCGGGTTCCATATTATCAGCCCGTATGATTAATGTCACATTCCTTCTCATGGTCTTCCAGCAATATTTGATACTCTAATAAATGTGATTTATTTTTCCACAAAGCACATGCCTTACAGTATCCTGACTTGACGCAAATATGCATTTTCTTAGAGTAGTATCCTATGACTGTTATGGTATGTTTAGGATTATTTTTATAATGTAGCGATAGGATATAATACCCTGTATCTTTGTTATTTTTTCGAATTTCTTGCTAAAAATGTAAACAGACAATCTTGAGATGTGTACCTATTAAAATAAATAATAAAAAGAAAATCGATTTTTTTAGACCGCTACACTGTTCTACCCCTTTAACGAGCGTGCCAAGGCTTTTAGGACGCGAGAATTATGATGAATAGGCTTTCGCAGTTGAAAATATATTTGTGTTGGAAAATTTAAACAAAAGCATTGATGGTAGTGAAGCTAATACAACTATCATTGGAAAAGCTAAGGCAAAATTAATTTATATTAAATAAATTTATATTAGTTATTATTTATATTAATAACTAACAATTGACCCATCTTTATATCCACATGTTAAAAATGCAGAATCGGCTAAAGAAGTTTGGGATAAATTGAAGAAATTATACGATGACAGCGGTTTCGTGCGTAAAATAGGACTTTTGCGTACGCTGATATCGGCTACATAAACCAGATTGTTGAAACGTCGCAGAAATTAAGGCGCACTGTTTTCAAAATTGATGAAGAATGGATAGGTTCCCTTCTCTTGGCGGGTCTACCGGAATGGTTTGCACCGATGATAATGGCTATTGAACATTCGGGAATTGGAATAACAGCAGATGCTATAAAAACTAAACTTATTGACATGGAAGGTGATACTACTTCGAGTAGTGCTTTTGCTAGTAAGTACGTAAATAAGTTCAATGTACAAGCGAAACGTGGAAATACCAGAAAGACAAATATTGAAAAAATTCAACGTTATCGCTGCAAACAATTTGATCATTTCAAAAATAAGTGTCCAAATAAAACTGATGTCAAGCAAAAAGAACAAAAAGTGAACGCATTCAGTGCAGTTTTCTTAAGCGGCTCATTTAATAAAGACGAATGGTACATTGACTCGGGTGCAAATAATCATTTAACAACGAATTCTAAATGGTTACAAAATTTGCAAAATCCAGACAGTATCCAAGAAATTATTGTGGCCAATCAAACTAAGATACGTGCAACATGTGTTGGGGATGTTCAGTTGCTAACGACGGTAGGAGAAAAAAGGTAGGAAGTAGTGGTAAAAGAAGCTTTGTATATCCCAGAATTAACAACAAATTTACTATCAGTGAGTCAACTCATAAGAAATGGTAATTCTGTTAAATTTAATAAGGATAACTGTCAAATTTTTAATAGAAATGGAAAGCTAATTGCAACATCTGATATGGTGGATAATGTATACAGATTAAACGTTATGAAATCTAATTACTGTTGTTTAACCATTAAAAATGTTACAAGTAGATTGGGCCATTTGAATAACAAATTTAGCCATGATGGAGAAAGAAGCGGAGAGAAGGTTTGATATGTAAGGGAGGAATAAAAGCAGATATAGAAAATTGCGTGACATGTTACGAGGGCAAACAAGCTAAACTACTTTTCCGACATAAAAGTACTAGACTTTCTTCAATACTTGACGTGATTCATGCGGATGTATGTGGTTCGATGGAAATAACATCTATTGGTGGATCAAAATATTTTGTATTGTTCAAAGATGATTGCAGCAGGATGGTTTTTGTTTATTTCTTAAAGACAAATGATAAAGTCTTGAAGAGATTTGTTGAATTCAAGAACGAAGCTGAAAATCAAAAATTCTAAAATAAAAATTTTGAGAACAGACAATGGTGGAGAATTTTGTGGAAATAACTTTAAGAATTTTTTAAAGAACTATGGAATAATGCATCATACAACAAACGCCTATACACCGGAGCAGAATGGAATGATCGAGAGAATGAACCGAACTGTAGTAGAAAAGGGGAGATGTTTACTTTTTGAAGCTGATCTCAAGAAACAATTATGGGCAGAAGCAGTGAGTACAGCGATTTATCTCAGAAATAGATCAATAGATAATGGATTAGATAATAAGACACCATTTGAGATGTGGTTCCAAAGGAAATCAGATGTAAGTAATCTCAGAATATTTGGTAGTGTAGCCATAGTGCACGTTCCCAAAACTAAGAGAACAAAATTGGATAAAAAAGATGATTTTGGTAGGGTATGGGGAAAACACAAAGGGATATCGTGTTTATGATCCTGATAGTGGCATTGTTATTCTGAGCAGAGACATAACCATCATAGAAAATGTCATGGTTCACGGTCAAGTTCATGATTACATAACATACTTTGGTGCTGGTAACAACACTGGAACACAAGGTATTGTGGATCTTCCAAAGACAGTGGCAGAGGCGCTGTCAGGACCAGATGGACATGAGTGGAAGCAGGCAATGTTGGAAGAGATTGGCTCATTCAACGAAAACGAAACGAAACATGGGAGCTCGTTGATTCACCGGAGGCTGGATGTGCAAGTGGGTGTACAAAATCAAAAGTGACAATGACAATAAAAGTAGATACAGGGCTCGACTAGTGGCAAAAGGTTACACTCAGAAAGACGGTGTTGACTATGTTGAAACCTTCGCACCGATAGTGCGACACTCAACTTTTAGATTGTTAATAAGTTTAGGGGTTAAGTTAGATTTAAGGATTGTACACATAGACGTTACGACAGCTTTTTTAAATGGGGTTTTAAAGGAAAATGTTTTCATGCAACAGCCAGAGGGTTTTGTTTTAAGAAACAGAAAATAAATGTAAATGCAATAAAACATGTGTGTATTTATAGATGGATTCTTTTAATTTTAGCTCTACCGGTTTCGATCAATACATTTAATCATCTTCAGGAGCAACCTAATGTAATATAAATAAAAATCATTTACTAAAATTAACAACATTCACAAATTTCTGTTACTATCGTTACATTATGAACAAAATAAAATGAAACTCACGTCAGTAAATATATTTTCAAAAGACATATTTGTTAGTTAATTAGGCTGTTATCCTCTTACTCTTGATATTTTAACTCTTCTTTTCCTTGTTACCCAGTTATTCAGAAATATCCAATAAGCCTACCATGCAACAATATGCGCCATGCGTTTCTTTACTTTTGTTTTTGAGGTTATGTATTTGTAATGAAGTTAGTTGCTTTTATACATTTTAAATTTAAATTAATTTGTGAACAAAACCATTTAATTAATATTATCGTCATTGTTTAAAAAATTATCTAATTAGTATCATGTTCAGTCACATTGTTGTGTCTTAAATGTTTGTGGTGTAATTTGTGGGAAGGTGTAGATTTTAGGGTGACGAAGGGATTTTTGGTTGCCATGGGACCCAAAGTGTTGCGATGTTCCTATTGCAACCTTATAGGACATCCTCGTTCACAAGTGAACGAGGGCACCTTTCCTAAAGAATCCATTTTCCACATATTATACCTTTGACAAACCTTATTACACCACAAACATTTAAGACACAACAATGTGACTGAACATTGATACTAATTAGATAATTTTTTAAACAATGACGATAATATTAATTAAATGGTTTTGTTCACAAATTAATTTAAATTTAAAATGTATAAAAGCAACTAACTTCATTACAAATACATAACCTCAAAAACAAAAGTAAAGAAACGCATGGCGCATATTGTTGCATGGTAGGCTTATTGGATATTTCTGAATAACTGGGTAACAAGGAAAAGAAGAGTTAAAATATCAAGAGTAAGAGGGTAACAGCCTAATTAAGTAACAAATATGTCTTTTGAAAATATATTTACTGACGTGAGTTTCATTTTATTTTGTTCATAATGTAACGATAGTAACAGAAATTTGTGAATGTTGTTAATTTTAGTAAATGATTTTTATTTATATTACATTAGGTTGCTCCTGAAGATGATTAAATGTATTGATCGAAACCGGTAGAGCTAAAATTAAAAGAATCCATCTATAAATACACACATGTTTTATTGCATTTACATTAAATTTGAGATGGAAAGAAATAACCAAATAAAAATTATAGAAAATAAAGTTTACAAGTTAAAAAAGGCTGTACAGGTGTCCCGTTAAGCGTACGGAGCGGCTGTATCTCGACAACGGTAAGGCCTAGAGGTTTGGGAAAAAAGTCTTTATAAGCAAAGTGACCAAGAGAAATAGCTGGAAATTATTTTGAAGTTCGTAATTCGACCGCTAGGGGGCGTAACTGCCATTGAGAAACATAAAATTGCCGCTATCTCAGAAACTTAGACGATGAGCTATAATTTTGACAACATCATTTAATAGCTTGGATAATACCGCATCGCTTTTGTTTTGCGACATTTCTCATATCTGTCACAATAAGGGAGGGGGGGCCAATGCGTTTTCATATGTTTACATTTTAATATCTCCTGGCCCATTCAACCGATTTGAATATTTTTGGTGTTGTTTGAAAGAGCATTTTATGCTCTTTTTAAAGATATTTTCAATAAGATCGTTTGCTTTAAAACAAATAAGCTAGAGGGCGTTATCTGCAGCGATTGCATATTTTTGTGATTTTTTAAGAAAAGTTAAATGGAACGATACTATTTACTTCACAGATTCTTAGTCACCTTAAAATTTGCAAAATTTTAGTGAAAACCGCATCTCGATATCGCCACCCGTTCTCGAATTATAGAAGAAAATGTTAAAAACTCGAGTGCCATCAATCGGATCCAGTTACCTCATCGATAAAAACAAATCACATAACCATGGTAACTGTTTTAAATGGTAACATTTTCAATGTTTCGAATACGATGCAACTGCATGGCAAAAATGTGCAATACAATTACGACAAAGAAAGACATTTTTCTCAAAGAATGGATTTCAAAGAATGGATGGAGATATCGAGATGCGGTTTTCACTATTATTTAGCAAATTTTATAGTGATTAAGGGTCTGTGAAGAAAACAGTACCGTTCCATTTAACTTTTTTTCAAAAATCACAAAAATATGTAACCGCTGCAGGTAACGCCTTCTAGCTTATTTGTATTAAACCAAGCGGTCTTACTGAATATCTTTTAAAAGAGCATGTAATGCTCTTTCAAACAAGACCAAAAATATTCAAATCGGATGAACGGTCCAGGAGATATTAAAATGTAAACATTTAAAAACGCATTGGCCTCCCCCTCCCTTATTATGACAGATATGAGAAATATCGCAAAACAAAAGCGATGCGGTATTATCGAAGCTACTAAATGATGTTGTCAAAGTTATAGCTCATCGTCTAACTTTTTGAGATAGCGGGAATTTTATGTTTCTCTATGGCAGTTACGCCCCCTAGGGGTCGAATTACGAACTTCAAAATAATTTCCAGCTATTTGTCTTGCCCACTTTGCTTATAAGGATTTTTTTCCCAAACCTGTAGGCCTTACCGTTGTCGAGATACAGCCGCTCCGTACGCTTAACGGGACACCCTGTATATGGGTTAAAACAATCTAGCCGTGCCTGGAATGAAAAAGTTGAAGTTTTATTAGCTATTGGCTATACAAAATCGAAATATGAACCATGTTTGTATGCTAAGAAAAATAAGGATAATCTTTTAACAATAGTGGATGTTTGTGTTGACGATTCTTTTTTTTTTTCAGCTGATTTAAAGGAAATTAATTTTCTTGAAAGCCACTTAAATTCTAAATTTAAAGTGGAATCTTGTGTTTAGGGGTTAGAATCAGGCGGGATCATATTAATAATTGCATAGCTATAGACCAAGAAATGTATACAGATAATTTATTAAAGCGTTTTGGTATGATACACAGTAAAATTATTAGTACTCCACTTGACAGTAGTGTTAGTTTGAGTAAAATCGAGGGTGAGACTTGTGATCGAAAGATTCTTTACCAGGAACTTATAGGAAGCCTAATGTATTTAGCTGTAATGACGCGCTCAGACATCTCTCATGCTGTAAGTCTGTTAAGTCAGTACAATAACTGTCAAGAATTATCAAAAGACTTGGAGTGGCAACAAATTTGTCACTTCTGCCACACAATAAATTCCACATTTAAAAGAATTATTTATAAATCTTTAAAAGAGATAGGAGATTTATTGAGATTATATTTTGATTTTGAGTGAAGATATTGAAGATGATACATTTCTTAGATTATAGAAGTATTTAGATTATTAATAAAAACATAAAATTATTTTGATTAGATCAGAGACTAGATCTCAGGCATGAATGCTGTAGAAAATTTTCCATTACTTAGTTCATACTTTCACGGGCCTGTTAGCAAGGGGTAGGATATACTGCCCCTAATAGCACTAATGTAATGTGAAGTCTATTAACTACCTTACCTTACTTAAATTCACCAGCTCCTTTATAACACTTCCGCCGTTATTCTGTTATTTTATCTTAAGAAATGATCTTGACAACATATGTAAAAAGTGCTATTGAACATTTTTGGGCATCATGATGCTTACCCAAACACATTATTTTGAACAAGTAATGGATATTTTTAATGAATAGCAGCCGGATAGGAAATTTATCTCTAAATCAATGAGCTTTACACTGATAAATCGTAAATGATTGTTCCAAAACAATCAAAATCCTAATTTACAGGCTGAACAAATATGGTTTCGACAAGATGGAACTCCTCCGCATTTTGGACGTATGAATGAATAGCATTTAGGAGTACCATTTATAGACAATTGAGTAAGTTTTCCTTTATATACTCTTGAATATACTTCTATGGGCTCATGTAACAAAAAATGTTGTCAATAAAAATAAGCCATAAAACATCGAAGTATTGCAAGAATAAATTTATGAAGCATATTCCTCTTTTCGAAGGGTTGAAACCTTTGGGTTATCAAGAGAGAATGTTCCACATTATATTCATAATTCTATACATTTAATAGATTTTTTTTTGCGACAGAGTTGTGATCTACTTTAAGTAAAAAGAAAATTACTAGTTAATTAAAACTTGATTAATTTTCTACTTACAATAGTATTAATTTTTTTGTTTTAACACAACTACCAACAGTGAGTTGCAATAATAAACTATTACCTAAAAGTTAAACTATTACCTGTTAAACTGAGGAATTGTCTTCGAAAAGGGGACGAAAGGAAACCCATAGTTGCTATTAATCAAAAATATCATTCTTGGGATGCTTATGATTTCAGTGCAAGGTTAACCAGTACGCAACTGAGACAAATCTGAAGTATCTACACTTTTTGCGGATGGGACGCCACCTAAAATACACAAAAGAAAATTATTTTAGATAAAAAATATATCTTCCATCTTATACATGTAGAAATGTATTACTGTAACTAATCCGAAGTAAATGTCCTCAATGTATAGTGTGTTAATTAATCATCGTACGCGACGTCATCATTGAAAGTATGCAACCAATATCACAGCATATACACTTTGTACGCGATTTGCGGATTGCAATACCAATACTGTGATATTGGTTGTATACCTGCAATGATGACGTCTGGTACGATAATTAATTAATACACTGTTGTATTTGTTTATCCATCAGAATGATAGATTTAGAAGGACATACAATTCAAGCTACTGTAGACTTGATATCAGGGGAACCACCAGATAAAGTAGCATTATCGTTTATTAGCATTATTTTTTTTCTGTGATTATGAAGCCCAGTAATATTTGAATCAATTATTACAAATTTTTAACAAAGTTACACAGTTTAGTTCCGAAAATAAGAAAGTTTCAAAAATATAATATTTTGTATTATCTGTCACAACTGTAGACAATTAAATCATCGACAGATGAATTACATAAAACTCTTGAGTTAAACTCTAAATTTCCACTTAAATACATTGTAAATCAGTTAAATTATTGATACCGCAAACAAATATCAGACAAAAACTATTTATAAAAATTTCCCTAGGATGCGATAAAACATACATACAGTATATAAATGCTTCGGTTTCAATAAGAAATAAGAAAAACAAATGTGAAATACAATTTTTATTAAAAAATCAAACTAAAAATAATATGTCGGATTTAAAAAATATTGGAAGAGCAATTTATAAATATTGAAAAAATGCAACTTCATTATTTATGTAGGAAAGAATAACCAATAAATACAGTGCACTCTACATAACGAATTTACATAGCAAATTTACTCTATAACGAATTGTTTTTAAAGACCCAACAAATTTCTTAATAAAAACGTTTCTACATAACGAAAACATTTCTATATAACGAACTACAATTTTCCAGTTTGTTTATTATGTATATGGAGTCTGGCGTCTTTGTCTTACTAACAATAAGAGCAACTCTGTGTAAACGTCATTTTGTGTTTCTGCATCAGCACCTGATTAGCGCGGCAGCGTTTGTAGAGATAAAACTTTTACTGTAATTTATTTTCGTGATGTCTAAGCGAAAGGCTTTAAGTGTCTCTGACAATTAACATGTTAAAGGATGTCCACCGTGGCATGCAGAAAAAACTTGTAGCGGAAAATATGATTCCTTCAAATACACTCACGACTTTAATAAATAAATAGCAACCGTAACCGCTATACTAGGTCATCAGAAATGTGCAGTAGACGCATCTATTCGTTCTCAAAGTCAAGTAGGTTACCAGAGACGTATTCAAATCAAATTTGGGATAATAATTTTTATTAATTTTTTTCTAAGTGTGCGTGTGCAATGAATAGTTTCAAAAAAACTTCACTTCACCTCCAAATTTGTCGTAGTCAAGGAGCTGTCTACTACGTTTTTAAAATAAAAGCTGGACTGAAAAGCGATTGCGTATCGCTTCTCGTTCATTTTCAACTCCATTGATTTCATAACGAATTCATTCTAAGGAAGGCATAAACATTGTTTGTTAACTGACTAGTTACAACTTTTATAATCTGCACCGGTAAATCTGAAGCGTGTTCTCAACCGACCTCCAACATTTTTCCTATAGAATTCAACCGAATAGATGCATCTACAGCACATTTCTGATGACTTTGTATTTACCGTGAAACCCCGCCGCGCAACTCACATTCTAAAATTTTTCAAGGTTTTTCTCGATGGTATACAGGGTGAGTTTTTCATTTATGGACAGATTTTCTTAAGAAATACTATAATTTTGAAAACTTGCATTTACTATATCTAACAACGGTCTAATCTTAAACGATTTGTCGACATTATTCTGAAAATGTTTGTAAGACTTTACTTGAAGATAGGCATTTTTCGTCGTCGTCGTCTGACCAATAATCGCGCTCAGATGGTAAAGTGTGGTACCCGCTAAATACAAAAAATGCCAATACACATTTTGTTCTCATCTTTTGTGAACAATCAAAACGGAAAAGCAACGGAAAATATTTCCTGTTCCGCTTAATTCTTTCCTTAAATCCTAAAGGAAAAGAAATATCCACAATTCCTCACTGCAAAAACTTCGAATCTATGAACGTAACGTTTTTTTATAATTTTGTTATATACAATACAGACAATTGGTATAATCAATTTCTGTCTCCATCAAAAGTTTTTTTCTATCAAAAACCCAGCTTCCAAATCATTCTAAAGTTTCATGAAATTCACTTATACAGGGTGATTCAAAAAACCGCCGACAGACTTCTAGAGTAGATAATACATGAAAAATTAAGATGAATAGTCTTAATATACATGGGGTCGCAAATGCCTCCATAACGAGATATAGCGGGTCAAAATTTCTTTAAAATTAAACATTATCTGCAATAAAAAGACCTTTCTTTAAAATATTGTCTAAGCCATTACTAATTTTGTCAAACGGGCAGTATTTTCGTGTAAAGTCATCAATTATCTATCAATTGGTCTCTTACAAAACCTTGATCAAAGCAATAGTTTTTAAGAACACGTTTGTAGAAAATTTGTTAATCCAATCAAAAATTGTTGCTTTAATCAAAGTTTTGTAAGAGACCAATTGATAAATAATTGATCAATTTACACCGAAATACTTCCCGTTTGACAAAATTAGCAATAGCGTTGAAAATATTTTTAAAAAATGATTTTTTATTGCAGATAATGTTTAATTTTAAAGAAACTTTGACATCCTTATATCTTGTTAAGGTGGTATTTGCAAGCCCATATATATTAAGACTTTTCATCTTATTTTTTGATGTATTACCTGTCCTAGAAATCTGTCAGCGGTTTTTTGAATCACCCTGTATATATCAAATTCAGTTAAGGGTTACGGTGTTTTGACGGTCGATTTAAATCGCTAAAAGCACTCTCTAAATCGTTCTAAAATTTCATCAATTTCAGAAGACCCATCGGGGTCAAACTCACCCCCCAAGTCAAGTTTTACCAAATGGGGGTTGTAAGCTGTTCTTGAGGGTAAGAGTGACTTGTGTATGAAATTTGGTGGCCCAAATCGTATTGGTTACGGAATTATTAATGTTTTAAGTTTATGGCTGGACTTTATGGATAACTTCACATCAGTCATTGCACTTGCATTATCTATTTCAATTTATGACACCCAGGACGATAGAGAATATTGCAAAAACTTGGTGTATCGTGTTTAATCGTGTCCGCTTTATAACAAAAAAGTTACTTTTCTTGGTGTTTAGGTTTTTATCACAATTTTAGTATAATTCCAAAAATTTCAACCATGACGGAACGTATCGGCGAAGAACTTTTCAATGAATATATACGCAGACAGTTTATCTGATTGTCCGAGTGATTTCGAAATAAATTGTAGTGATTCCGAAAGTGATGAATCTGACATTATACCACCAAAACGACAAAAAAAAATGTTATAAAATCTGATAGGATCCGATACACCTTCTTTGGAGGATTATTCAAATATTTCGGGTGTAACTGTAGAATAAAGTGATACACCGATTATCACCGATCATCCGAAGTAACGGATTTATTTTTTGATAACGACTTTTTTCATTTGGTTGTTTCCCAAACCAATTGGATTACCCTATTCCAAAAATTCAATCTATGTATGTACCGAAACAGCAATTATGACTTGATGAAGCAATGAAATTCAAAGGAATAAGAGGACAACGCATAATCAACCATCGAAGGATGAGCTTAACAAATTTTTCGCAAGCATCGGCAACAATGTATGTAACGTTGGAGCTTCAGGTGCTACTAAAATAAAATCTCAGAGTCATTCCGTGTTCCTCACACCCGTAACTCCAAATGAAATTAAAGAAACCATATTACATTTGAAATGCAAAAGTTCAATGGACATACACTTCCTAAACACTAAAATTCTAAAGTACAGGGTGTCCCAATTTCGATGTCCGCATAGGCTATCTCCGAAACTAAAAGAGATAGAAAAAAAGTTGCTTACATGTCATGATCTCGTTTTTCGAGAAAATGCTAATGCCGAAAACTCCGAACAGCTATCGTCTTTAGTTTTCGCTCTATCGACAAAAACTGAAAATTCTTCGAAAACGACAATCGCGAATATCTCACTTATTATCAAAGATGGAGAATTCAGTGGCGTAGGTAGAATTTTTTCCCAACTTTTATTTTCGAGATTTTAGACGTAACTTTATTTTTTTAAATGGAAACCATAGTTGGCTATGAGCTAAAATAATTTGGTATTTTCTCCTGATAACAAATATATATAGTTTGTGGGGTTTATTTCTTGTAGTTATTGAATAATTAACAAAAATTCATTTTGTTCTATCTAAAACCAATGTATGTATTTAAAAGTTAATGTTGCCATGGTGATAACCATACATACTATGATGGAACATAATGTATTAAATAATTGCCAAAGTTTGTATTTAAAAATTCGACAACTCTGGCATTATGTGCTGGTACGAAGCACCAGCATGTTAAGTGTCAAAGTATAACAAAACTGAATAAAACTTTACAATGAATTTCGAAAATTATGAAAAATGTAACATGATGGAATGCTATATGTTATCAGATAAGAATGCCACGTTAGCCGCGGAATTATATTTCACAAGGTATCCGGAAAGAAGACAACCGCACGTAAGAACCTTCAGCCAATTAGCAGAAAATTTAATAGATTTTTGGTCCTTCCCCAAACCACGTGCAAAAACATACCAAAATGACCTGCAAGAGGATGAAGTCAATGTGTTGGCTTCACTTGCGATAAATCCTTCAACATCTTGCAGAGAAATTGAACAAGACGTCTGACCCAACAGCCGCTGCTCCTGAATATGAAAGAAAAATAAATATAAACCATACAAAGCGGGGCTTACTCATTATTTACGTGCCCGAGATGTCGATCTAAGATTAGAATTTTGTAGATGATATTTAGAAAAATTAAATAATCTGATGTTTGTTCAAAATGTCATCTGGACCATCATACCGTCATCATACCGATGAAGTCTCTGAGTGTTCAAAGAAGATTGGGGTTCAATGTATGGTGTGCGCTTTTAGATAATAGATATTTGGCATATATTATCTACCATACAAACTTAAACTCGGTAAATACCTCAATATATTAAGGCAGCACATTGAGCCTTTGGTCGACAATTTGCCATTAAATATGTCTCAAATGATATATTTTCAATATGACGGAGCACCAGCACATAATGCCAGAATTGTTAGTGAATTTTTAAATACTACTACAAACTTTGGCAAAAATAGGAAACAATGTTTTCCATCATGGTATGGTTATCACCATAACAACATTAACTTTTAAATACATACAATAGTTTTAGATAGAATAAAATGAATTTTTGTTAATTATTCAATAACTATAAGAAATATACCCCACAAACTATATATATTTGCTATCAGAAGAAAATAACAAATTATTTTAGCTCCTAGCCAACTATGGTTTCCATTTAAAAAAATAAAGTTACGTCTAAAATTTCGAAAATAAAAGATGGGAAAAAAATTTTACCTACGCCACTGAATTCTTCGTGAAAAGTTGCCCATATAATGTTTTATTTATAATACTCCATCTTTGATAATAAGTGAGATATTCGCGATTGTCGTTTTCGCAGAATTTTCAGTTTTTGCCGATAGGGCGAAAACAAAAGACGATAGCTGTTCGGAGTTTTCGGCATTAACATTTTCTCGAAAAACGAGATCATGACATGTAAGCTACTTTTTTTCTATCTCTTTTAGTTTCGGAGATAGCCTATGCGGACATCGAAATTGGGACACCTGTAGAGTGTCGACCAAATATCTGCTCCTTTAGCTAATATAATAAATTCGTGCTATGAAGAAGCTGTTGTACCACGAGTAATGAAGATTGCAAGGGTAACACCAATCTATAAAAAAAGAGAACCGTCAAATTGCTCTAATTATAGACCGATATCCATATCACCAATATTTTCAAAAGTGTTTGAGAAGACACTACTAGACAGATTAACATGTTATCTCGAAAAGTATAAGCTATTCAGCAGCAAATAGTTTGGATTCAGAAAAGGTGTGAGCACAATTGATGCTGTGGAGGCTCTCCTTAATAATGTTTGGGAAGCTATGGAAAATGGAGATGAAACAACAGCGATCCTATGTGATCTAACAAAAGCTTTTGATTCCATTCAACATACTCTTCTTATTGCCACGCTGGAAAAATATGGTATACGTGCAAGACCACTGAAACTGATTGCTTCATACCTAACAGATAGGAGTCAGGCGGTCAGCCTCAACGGTGAAATGAGTTCTTGTTTACCTGTGATAAACGGAGTACCGGAGGGATCGCCGGTGGGGCCACTAATCTTCTATTTACATATCAATGATCTACCTGAAAATATTTCATCTGAAGCCATACTCTATGCAGATGATACAACTTTGATAGAGAGTTGAGTACCGGTCAGAACAGCTGTAGCTTGTGCTCTGAAAGAGGCTGCTGAATGGTTCAGTAACAACGGTTTGACCTTAAATGATAACAAAACCGAAGTAATCACTTTGACTACTAATCGTAACACTGAGCAAAAGACGGCCACCGTCCGACTATTAGGTATCAACTTGGACAGTAGACTCACTTGGAAAGATCATAGCGACATATTGGTGAAACAACTGTCATCTGCCATTTACGTTATTTTAAGAATTCGCCAAATAGTAAACGCCTCTGCTGCTAGAACCGCTTACTTTGCTTTTTTCCATAGCAAGATGAGCTACGGACTACGCCTTGTTCGGACTATGCCTGTTTTCATACTGCAGAAAAAGGCGCTAAGAATAATTGAACAGGCGCATCCAAGAACTCACTGTAAGCCCCTATTTAAAAAATATAATGTACTCACTTCCATCCGTGTACATCTACCAACAACTTTGCAAGGCTAAAATAGAATTCTCAGATAAAGAGGACACTCAGATAAATTTAAGAAATAGTACACAAGTCGCCATACCGTACTGCCGTATGAAAACAACTATGACAAGATACGGTCACCGTCATTTGTTAAATGCTTTTCCCAAGCAATGGTTACAAAAGCCTACAACTATTTTTAAAAAAGACTTAAAGAAAGTACTTATTGAAGGCGCTTTCTACAGTGAAAATGAGTTTTTAAATTATATGAGAGGTTAAGGTTTTCGATTCTGCAATTATTTTTCTTAGATTTATTCGGATGGAGGACAAAAACTACATACTAACAAACTATATTATCAGTCTTGCAGCAGTATTTTGGTTATTGGCATCATGTATATCAAGATAATTACTACAACGACGTTTCTACAGCTGATATTATTAGAAAACAAAATACTTGTATGTGGTACCATACAAGAGAACCATGGCTTGCCAAAGGTACTAATAGAAAAGTCCAAGAATCTTTAGAGAGGGCAAATGACTTTTGTACGGAAAGGACCCATTCTTCTTCTCACATGGAAAGATAAAAGGTTGGTGCGCATGATATCAACTATTCATGATGCGTCTATATCAACTGAAAAGCGGAATAAAAGTTATACAAATGATAAAGTGAAACCTTCGTACATACTACAATACAATAAACATATGAAAGGAGTCGACCATGTAGATCAGTATTTGGCAAATTTTCTGTAGATTCAAATGAATGCAGCACAGCACCTGGCAGTTCTTCTCATACTTATATCTGCAAAACCTGTTGTGTACCATTACACGTAGGTATTACACGTACCATACAGTTTATCATACCAAAAAAAATTATTAAAATTTATATAAAAAATGTCCAAAGTTTAATTTCATTTCATTTAGTATAAATAAAATTTATTGGAGTTTATTTACTTTCATATTCAATTACAAAGAAATAGCCAGTAACATGACATAGTTTCTGTGTAAAATTGCCAGTCAGCAAAGTGTTAAGTGACGTTTGTATTTTTTTGTTGTTGTTGCTAAGAAACAATAAATTTTGGAAACATTACCATCCTTGTTTCTTAAAATTTTCGATCTCTTTCTTTCGTTCAAATTCATGATTTCGCTCCTGATTCCATTCTTCAATTACTTCTTTTATTTTCTGGTTTTCTTTCTTGGTATTATCTTCTAACTCCACTACATGTGATTCAATCTTCCCAATTATCTCTGAATTATGTTTCATTGTTATACATATCAATACTATTTCCTTTTCTATATTAATTTGTTTTTCTTCTAAGTCTTCTAATTTTTTGTCATTGCTATCAAATTGGTCATGTTTGTGTTGAATTCTTTTTGATGTTCACATATATTAGAATAAAACTCTCATTTATTCTCAGTTGATTCTCTTCTAATTTTTCTTCTATTTTCTTAATATTTTCTGCTGTTTTCTTTTGATTTTCTTCAAACAAATTTTTAATTTCTAATTTTTGATGTTTATTTTTGAAGTTTTGATTCTTCTCTAATTTTTCTTCTGATTTCTTGATTTTCTTCCATTAATTGTCGCAACATTTTCATAACATTTCCTTCTTCACTTTTTCCTTTATCATCCCCTGAACTACTTTGTTTTTCTATTGGTACTGGTTTAATTACTTCCCTTCCCTTACTCTTCCCTTTCTCCACTCTAGTGACCTCTTTTGCTATGATTCTACTTTCACTTCTAGTTTGACTTATACTGGCTTCTCTTTCCTCGTTATTTTCTCTTGCTAATGTGCTTCCTCTTCCTTGTTTTTCAGACATGTTTGTTAATTTTTCAATTTAATTTAATTTTTAATGGTCTTTACTTTGCTTTACCTTGCTTTATTAAGCTTTGCTTAAGCTTCGCCCCACGTTGGGCTCCAAATGTATTGTTTCTTAGCAACAACAAAAAATCAAAAATTACAAAGGTCACAAAATAAAATTGAAAAAAAAAACTGTTGGACGCCAAATGTCTTATAGCCTTATGTAAAAAGAATTCGTTTTCGCACTTTAAATGGATTTTTTATTTTTATCATTTCTCTACCGGTTTCGCCATTTGTTATAGCATCATCAGGAAAATACGTCAATGGTTACAAAAGCATCTTACTAAAGAAGTTACTGGGCATTTCCTTTTGTGTTAATCCTCTCTAATCATAATTTTACAAAATTCTCAGTGTAATTTAAAAGTGTAAATACAAAAGGAAATGCCCAGTAACTTCTTTAGTAAGATGCTTTTATAACCATTGATGTATTCTCCTGATGTTGCTATAACAAATGGCAAAACCGGTAAAGAAATAATAAAAATAAAAAATCCATTTAAAGTGCGAAAACGAATATTATTTACATCAAACATAAAATGGAAAGAAAATCATTAAATAATATTATAGTCCTATGACTCCACTCTCAGGATCACAGTATAATAATAATAATAATAATAAATGTCTTTATTCCACATACCATTGTATACAACAAAAGAAAAAATATATATAATAATAACAAAAATTGTATTTATAGTGTAGATATATTCTAAACAAGAATGTTTAAACAACAAGAGACCAAAAAACTTAGTACCTAACACAACAAAAAAAGAAAAGAAAAAAAATGGCATTGTGCAATAGGCGGGTTCCAGATAAAATCTGTTCAACCAACCTTACCACATACATAAACTTAATATTATACTACACGCGTCCCTCGACAACGACAATATAATTTCTTGAATATTCCTCCCTCTCCTGCTCTGAACGTTAAAAAAAATGCATTCAAATGAATAACTATGACAAGGCTGCACATTGCTCCAAAAATTTATTTTTATATAGTGTTTTTTTGAAATTAATGATATTTAGTTTTTTGATCATAGGCGGTAGCGTTCCATATGACTTATATATGTGATACGTAAAAGACCTGTGAAACAAAGAGGTTCTGTATTTTGGTGGATATATGCCATATTTTAATCTCATTTGTAGAGCATTGTTAGCCCTTTTAAAAGTAATCCTCTCATACAAGTATGTCGGAATATGTGTTGTGACGATTTTATGAAACAAAACCAAACTGTGCAACTCCCGGCGGATATCCATTCTGTGCCACCCAACATCTTTCAGTTTGTGTGAGACTCTGTCATACTTCCGGATTCCAAAAATGAACCTAAGGCAACTATTTTGAACCTTTTGTATGCGATTCGATGTAAGCACATCTATAGCGGGATGATACACAGGCGCCATAAAGTTGAAGTGAGACAGCACAAGAGAATCACATAACTGTTTTTTTAATTTTATCGAAAGAACGGATCGGCGAGGATAAAGTTTTCTTAAACATGAATACGACCTTCTCATGTAAATATTAATTTGAGCTTTAAATCTGAAGGTGTTATCTATTGTTAAACCCAGGCATTTTGCTTCCTTAACAACATTGATTCTTGTACCATTTATATGAATATCAAGATCCAAGTTCAGCCCTGTGACCCCTCTCCCTCTCCCGAAACATACACACGCAGACTTATCAGGATTAATCTTTAGTTTAAGAAACGTCGCAATATTAAATATAGTAGACAGGTCCTCATTAATACGTATCTGTGCTAGATTCTTATCATTTTCATGAAAGGACAGATAACACTGTATATCATCAGCATACATATTGACTTTACAATATTGTATCCGACTACTAAACCGCAAAGTGTACAAAGAGAACAAGAGAGGCCCCAACACCGAACCCTGTGGTACACCATTCAAAACTCTAATTGTGTGAGACAAACCATCACCGATCCTTACCCTTTGAGACCTATCGCAGAGGTAGTCACCCAACAAAGATATCATGCAGGATCATTGCAAAGTAACACTCTTCCAGAATCAGATATAAACCACTTTATAAAAAATATGTTTGTTTTCTAAACAATCTAAACTGTTAAATGTATTAACGCCAACTCTTGCCAAAATCAGCATAATATTTAAGAATATTTATTACTAACTAAATCCAAAGAAAACGCGATTGTTTTTAATTCATAAAGAAAAAAATAATTGAAAAGTTCTTTTTGATTATTTTTTTTGTTGTTAATTTTATTTTGATAACTAAAAATTTTGTATAAAAATTCTTACCTTCACGTTATCAAAACATCTTCCTCATATTCGAAATGCAGAATTGAAAGTCTGTCTCTTTTGTGTTTATTCCTGGATAATTGATGGAAGTTTTCACGTAAACATTGCAAGAAAGATTCCCTATCCAATATTTCGACATTTCCACAACGTTGTTTTTGAAAAAACTGCTAACACCAAACAAAAATGCTTCTCCGAAAAATAGTCTTCCTTGCATATAAAGCGGAATGGCATCGGCACGCCATGTGCGTTCAAGGTGAGGTAAATGAAAGAGCTCATACGTCACTGACGCCACCAGATGGCATATATAGTCAGGTTTCCTCTCAATAGATGGCACTATTTAAACTATTCTACGTTTTTAGACACAGATTTAATATTTTTATGTTTTAATTTATCTGTTATTACCAATATTTAATTCCGAAGATGTTTTAGTAATTTAAGATTAATTCAATTAACACTTGATGCTTCTGAGCTTACCTACAACAGGCATGCATCATCGGGCAAAAGTATTAATATTAATATTAGTATAAATATTAACATGTATTATAAACATTTTATATTTCTATAAATGAATAATTTTATTTCATATTATACAGGTGGTCCGTTACTAATAGGACACGGAGCAACAGTGAATTCCTTTCATTCATATATACAGCGTGTCCCGTATCTTCCGCATCAGAGCATTATACGGTTGTAGGATACATTATTCTGAAGCGATCTTTCTAATAAAATTTTTTCGAAATGTTTATAATAACCGCACGGGAACTGTTTAAAGGAACTGTTTTTCGTCCAATCAGCAGATCGCAAATCAGACTCAGGTAATCGGTGCCACCCTCGGCCGGTTCGCTACGCCGATGATAACTCGTTTCCCACGTGTACTCACCAATAGATTCGTCATGGAAAGAGAAATAAACTTTTTCGATGAATCACAGTCGTCCGTTATTGGTCGTCGTTAAACAGTTCCCGTGCGGTTATTATAAACATTTCGAAAAAATTTTATTAGAAAGATCGCTTCAGAATAATGTATTCTACAACCGTATAATGCTCTGATGCGGAAGATACGGGATACGCTGTATACTATCTCCTATATCGCTGACTAAGGCAGCAAAAGAGTGTAAACACTAGAGTGCAGATATATATATATCTGTCTCTGTCGTGGCCCCGTCTACACAAGAGACATGCGTGAACACGTGGTGAGTACGCTTTTATCTTATTGGACGGTGAATTAAAAATTAATAGCAGCTGATGACCTTGATGTTTATAAAACACCAAATAAATGTTTGACATAAACATAACCTAAAATCTAATACAATAATGGCTTCTTGTGTTATTTATAACATTTGAAATCGACAAAATTGTCATGGTTACATAAAATTTGGTTTGTTATTTGGGTTGCCTAAACAAAAGTAAAGAATATAATGTTTAATGAACAACCTACATAAAGTTGATATTTAAAGCAATATTCAACGTCAATTTCACACAAAAGTACATATATTCTAATTTATTTGATGCATCTACGATAATTTATAATTAAAGTCAACTATCTACAATAATTGCATTTCAAAGCTGCATAAAATACGCGCGAAACACTTCAAACTCTTAAAAATTTACGATTCGCGCAAGCGCCTTCGCGATATGGGGGCACGACAAAGACAAAACATATATCATTCCGTCTGCTTTTGATGGAAACGCTCGCCACTCATTGCTTAGATAGGGAGTCAGCGATATAGGAGATAGTATATATATGCTTTCATTAAATTATTACGATTTAACCCAATTTATGTTAGTCCAATTGTTAATAATAGGTTCGTTCCAACCGCACAAATTTGACTCGTCGTGTACGCGTACACGACTAGTACAGGACTTTTTTCTGCGCATGTTCGTCCGTGGACACGTTCGTGTACGCGTACATTTCGTCAACGCTGTTGGAACGGTTTGAAATTTCTATGTACGTTTTATATCAAACCCTGCCGATAGTTAGCGCTGCATCCACAATTTACCATTTCAAACGAAATCCATTTACTGATTTTTTTAACAATAATGAACTAAAGTAGCATTAATTAGAAATGTAAAAAAACGTAATAATCCTTACTAGAAAAATGAAATAAAAATATGCATGCTTTTACACTTTTTTGATTAATTTGTCTATGAAACTTATCATAAAACATACATATGAAATAAAAGTTCTTAAAAATTTGTTAAACAAAACACCAGAAACATGTAAAAGAGTAGAGAATAATCCAAATCCAAATGTACAGAGTCTGTCACGACGAGCTGAGTCTTATATGTATATGGCAAACTACTGGCACTATTTTTGTGAAAATTTGCATACGGGTTTACCCGAAGTGCTCGTTTCAGCTAAAATATTTTATACGGAAATGCGGAAATGGACCCCAACTTCGTTATTTTAACAATTTTTATTGAATTTTCGAGATCCCCACCAAATTTTAATACAATTTGATAAAGTCATAATATGTCTAGAGTGCACCATTTTTCAATTATTTCAGTCATTTCCAAAATTTGGGCAGATACAACCCTTCACAATAAAAATAATTTTTCGAAATTACACTTGAGTTCGGCCAAATATTCACAAAGTTTGCACAGAGACGACCGATAGCTTACATAATACTTGAAAAGCAACCCTCAAATTAGGGTTGCCATTTAAAAAAATGAAGTTTTCAACGTTTCGAGATAGGGAAATTCGGGGAAAATTTCTGACCAATCTGTATAATTTTTTAAAAAACTTTTCAAGGGTTATGTAAACTATGGATCTTCTCTGTGCAAACACTGAGAATATTTGGCCGGACTCGAGTGTAATTCCGAAAAATTATTTTTATTGCGATGGGTTGCATCTGCCAAAATTTCACTCCATTAGATTTTCTGTTTGGGGTCGTATAAAAGATATCCTGTATGTTACACCAATTACAACAAAGGAAGAATGCCAAGAAAGAGTTCGTGATGCATTTCTAAATCCTTTCTTCGGAAAAAATTCGGAGTGCCACTTCTCTGGCTTTGAGGAGAATTTTTGAATGCAGGCCGCGCCCATGGGCTGCTTCTTTGAAACTAGCAAACTCCTTCGTTTTGATGTTAATCACAAAGTCTCCTTAAATTATAGCGCACAGTAGCTTTTGTTTCATATCTCTGCCCTCAAACCAAAGCCCACTAATAATTTTATATTTACTAAAAATCAAGAAAATTTCATTTTTTTCAAGTTTCTACGAAAACCATACGTTTTAGACATAGGGATGTACTGACAAAGTTCCTGTTTTTTTCAGCGTACAATACGGTGGTGTAGGAAAAAATTGGGGTTGCCATTTAAAAAAATGAAGTTTTCGACTTTTTGAGATAGGGAAATTCGGTGCAAATTTCTGACCAACGGTATAATAATATTACCTATGGATAAATAAGCTATGGATCCTCTCTGTGCAAACACTGAGAATATTTAGTGGGGATCTCGAAAATTCAATAAAAATTGGTACATTCCATTTAAAATAATGAATTTGGGGTCCATTTCCGGTATAACCGGAAGTTGGAGAACACTGAAAATATTTTAGCTGAAACGAGCACCTCGGATAAACGCTATATGCAAATTTTCAGAGAAATAGTGCCAGTAGTTTGCCACATAGATATAGACTCAGCTCGTCGTGACGGACCCGCTTGATGGTAAAGATACGTAAGAGGTACAAACAGACCGTCAATTGGCAGTCAAAAGTGCGGTTGGAACGAACCTAATAACAAAGATACACATGGTTAAAGTTAATACTTTATTTTCGTTTTTCTTAGATGATTTTTTCTTACATTATGAACATGAAAATTGGTATATTAGCATTTTTCAAGACGATAAATAATAATTTGGTATTAGTTTTGATCAGGGTGTATAAAAGAGAGGTGGTGTATCGACTGGCGTGGCGTATGTGTTCTATATGGCTCGACCGGCAACGCGTAAGTGGCATAGAATAGTGGGGGTAAAAGGCCTAGTCGGCAAGCGGACACGCTACGACAAGTTGTTTTTTTTCGACTGTTCTACCGCATAATTAAATATTTTATAAATAAAAATGGTTAATAAATGTTGTGTACCAAATTGTACTTCTGGGCATAGTTTCTGCGTTGAAAAATTTAGCCTCTTTAAGTGTAAAAATACACACTTGCTGCCTCAATGGGCTAAAGCTATACCACGTGCTGACAAAAAATTCGGTATAAACGATCATGTCATGTCGTGTAATAAATGGACAAATAAATAAAAGCCAATTTTTAACTAAATCTAGGGCAGAAGATTTACGTGTTTCATTACACTCCACACTAGATCTAACAAGATACTTGTTAGAAAAATGTGATTTTAAATATGTATTGACTGCAAAAATGAATCAAGATCCATTAGAGGTAGGTGTTAATCCAATACAACTTTAATTTTCACATAAAACGTTTATAGCGATTTTTTGGAAGCATACGCCAAGCTGGAGGATGTAATGACCACCCTACCTTAGCAACATTTTTACAACTTTACAGAATGTTGTCAGTGTATAAATTAGTTAAACCACCTAAATTTGGAAATTGTTCAATAGAATATGAAAACCAGCCTGACAAGCCAGATACGAGTAAATTTGAATTTAGAGAATACACGGAAATATTTTCTAAAACCACCAATATATCCGAAAGAAGAAAACACATCTAAAAAATAAATTAGGCGGCCTCGTAGAAACATCTTCTTGGAATATTTCTGATATTCCCGTTGGTGATTTCGCTAACAGCGATATTTTGGATTTCGTCATTTATCATACGACTGAATTTATTTGTTTTAAGTTATTAAAACGAACTACATGCGAACTATGTCATAAAGCTCTTCTAGGCACAGGATGTAATAAGGAAGCAACATTAACTAATATAAAGGGGTTTTCTAACACATCCAAATATCCGCATGTTTCATTTAATAAATGAAATCGAGAATATTTTTACATATTATATAAATAAAAAATCGTGTAGTATTAACGCCGACATAGTAGACGATATGATCACAAACTACAATTTTTCTTTTCTTTGTACCGATCATAAATATGAAATTATTAGTTTTGCTATACATTATTATATTCTCCGTAGAATGAAACAATTTGTGATACAAGTAGACGCTCAAAATACGAAACCTTCAGCTAATAAAAGAAAGGAATCGAAATTGCTAAAAACATAAATAGTTTACTAAATTGACATACATTAGATTTTATTTTGTTTCACCTATTTATATATTTTATTACCCTTGTTAAAAAATAAAAATTGGTTGAATAAATTAGTGGTATTTTATTCGAACCAAACCTCTACTAGGCCTTTTACCCCCACCTGTCGATTTAAGCGTTGCGCTTCACTAACAGTCGTTTATCCACCTCTCCTTTATACACCGTGGTTTTGATTTATCTTTCAAATGGTCATATCTTCAACAACTATAGTTGTGTATATGTTACCCGCAATCTGTATAATCCGGTATTCTATACAATACCTAGGCAATTTATAGAATACCTAAAACGTTTAGGTAATATATGAAATATTATTAATTTTATACTTTGCCTAGGTATTCTATAAAATACCGAATGCGAAGCTAGCAATGTGTGTAAAAGACGAGAACAGGGAAGGGGGAGACATGTTTTCCATTGACACTTGTTTTTGCTTGCATTTCATTACGCTGCGTGCGACAAGGGTGGAAGTGTCGTGTGGTTTCGTTAGTGAATCTAATTCATGAAAATGGCGGCCAGTAAACGAGTCTCTCGGACGAGAGAAAGATTTTATTCTCTGTGTATTAAAAGAAAATCAGCAAATACTAAAAATCGCACGTTTATTGACGATCAACGGTATGAACAATTGTTAGAAGAAATAAAAAATGCAAAAGCAACCAATAAAAAGTTACCCCGGAATTATTGGTTCTCGAAGCATTATAACGGTAATGCTATAATTATTACGGTTATAAAATCAACCGTTGGTCAAAAACATAGGTTAATATTTCCTGTGAATACCCTAAAATAACAATATTATATATACATATACTACGTTGCTGATAGTGAATTCCAAGTACTTCACGACGCACATCAAAGTATCAGCCATGGCGGTCGAGACCGTATGCTAAACGAGCTTTCTACACGATACAAGAATATAACTCGCCACGATGTTGAACTATATCTGCAACTTTGCGAACAGTGCCAGCAAAAACAAAAAGGAATAAAAAAGGGATTGTCGTCAAACCCATACTTTCATCTGAATTTAATTTTCTCTGTCAAGTAGATTTGATTGACTGTCAATCTCATCCAGACCAAGAATATAAATTTGTAATGGTCTATCAGGATCATCCCACGAAGTTTGTAATATTAAGAGCACTAAAAACAAAACGTGCAGAGGAAGTAGCTTACAATTTACTGGATATTTGTACACTAATTGGCGCACCAGCGATCCTACAATCAGACAACGGTAGAGAATTCTCAAACCAAATTGTAAGCAGTCTTAAAACGTACTGGCCAACTTTAAAAATTGTACATGACAAGCCTAGACATTCCCAAAGTCAGGGGAGCGTCGAACGAGCAAACCAGGACTTCGAAAATATGCTAACAACTTGGATGCAAGATAGTAACAGTGATCGTTGGAGTGATGGTCTGCGATTTGTACAATTCATGAAGAATAAAGCATTCCATTCAGGCATCAAAAAAACACCTCACCAAGCTCTTTTTGGATCTAAAATAAAACTTAGTATATCTTTACCTCTCGATGATGCTCATAACCTGGAGAGTGAAGAAGATCTAGAAAATGTGATTAAGTCATCACCAAGATGATGACATTCCGATTCCTTCAGAATCTTTAATAGTAGATCGAGTTCGGACACAAAATCAACCTCTAGCTCTAGAGGCTCAACGTCAACAAAGCCCCGTCATCGAAAGTTCTGAGATCCGCATTGAAGCTTCGAATGCTCAAAGTGTGTTTGATGAACATGATGATGAACACATGACTATCCGAAGTGCCGAGATTCTTGATGAACCTGCGAATGTTGAAAGTCTTCCTTCTGAGGTACATGGACAACCCTTAGATGTTCTGAATTTCGTATCAGAACGTGAGCAATCATTGGATTCCCCACTCTTGTGCTATGTTTGTACTGAAGAGACAACGGCTGCTCATTCATGTAGAACATGCAATAGACCCATTCATGCTATTTGTGCTGCTCCAGAGAAAGATATGGCAGAAGGCAATGGTTCTAAAGTTGTTTGCCTATTATGCTTAAAAAACGCTTAGCTGTACGGAACCGCATCAGTTTGCAAAAAACACTGTGATACTAAAAAGTGTTCATTTCTTAAAAGTAAGATTTTATGCACTTCAAAATGTCACGATAATTCCTCATAAAAGAATAAATAAATATATTATTTACTTACTCAATTCTGATAGGCCAGTAGATCTACGTCTTGTTTTTACAGAATTATTTTGTTCCCTAAGTTTTTAATACTTATTACTTTATTTATTTAAAAGTGTTTGGGATGCAGACGGGTCAAGCCCAGCGAAGCATCCGCTAATAAATACAAGAAAAAAAAATGCAGTTAACAAGAATTCTTAACAAAAATAGATAATTCTGAATAACAAGAAAACGACAATAGTTGAAATTAACAATAATAAATAAGCAAAAAAAATCAACAGATAATATATTAACAAAAGTAAAAACAAAAGAAAAAACGGTCAGCTTATATTATTATTGCTTGTCGTACGCAATGCTCAATGCCAGGACACACCATGAACGTTCCCTCTAAACTAGTTGATTGCTTATAAGCAAATGACATTATGTTAGTTCACGCAGAAAAATTAAGTTTACTGTAATTTAATTGTGATTTTACTATAGTTACAGAAAGGTACTAGGTGCCTTTTTTTGTACAATAACTTATCGATTATAAAAAAGTTTATTATGTATAAAAATTGATAAATACAGACCAAAATCTATTTATTTTACACATTGCCCGTCGACCAACAGGTACTCTACGTAATCCCTAAGAATTGTATACATTACCTAGGTAAAGTATCTAAGGCACAATAATCTTCATAATATTTCATACATTTCCTAGACACCCCAGGTATTTTATACATTACTTAAGCATTGTATAGAGTACCTGAATTATACAGATGGACGGTAACATACACAAACTACATTTAAAAAACAGGTCTTTTCATACAAGTTCAAAACGTTATACGCCATGTTATAAAAGGCCGTAATTCTACCAGAAAAGCTTACAACATGTTATATTACATATTAACATGAACGTTATGGCAGGGTTTGATACTAATCGCGATAGTTTGTTAATGAATTGGAAGCAATGTGAGGAAATAATTATGGATACCTAAGTGATAAAAATCATGTCAAAGAAAAAGGCCTACGCATCATCGTAAATCAATTACGAGATATGCGTACCGATGATGATGAAGCTGAGTTCATCTAAATATGCTTTACTTAATTGGATTTCTTCACAACTTGTTTGAATTTATTGTGTTAATGGCTGCGCTAACAGCCTTTTGTGATGCCAATTGGCGAAAATATTTTTAAATTAAAGTTTATTTGCAGTACAATAAAGCCTAAAAAATTAATTTGGTGTTTAATTATCTGATTACTATTACTTTATTTATGTTAGAAAATTACTGAATGTGAAAGGATAAAAGATACCCTGTGATCAACGAATTTCTTTCAAGAAAATTATGATAAGAAAAACTTATCAACTACCTAATCATACTTACAATTTTTACCACTTGTCACATTATAGTGTTAACATTACATAGTGTTAATTAACAGTTAGCATTAAAGCAACAAATAATTTCATTGTCCCAACGTATAATGTTCATGTACTTGATGAACAACATTTATTGCATAAAGGAATATTTTATGAAGTAGCTTCATTAGCAGGATTAATATGTACAATGAACAGCTTTAATCCACGTCCACATAATAATAAAAAGGTTGATCCTAAATTTAAATTCACCATTAAACGTTTGAACGTTGAAAAAACAATTGTTGACGTCATCGTTGATAATCTGGATAATATAACTTTTGCTCCTAGATTTACCAATCTCTCTAACGTTGTTTTTTCAAAAAACGACATAGAAATTTTCAATCTAAATCACAAATTCACTTTACCTTCAACAACCAAACCTGTAGAATTAGCATTAAAACTTGAAGCACAGCTTCTTTATAACCCCTATTTAAAACAAATTTTTCTGGAAAATCACAATTTTATTAAAGATGTCAACACGAAATCCTTCCATGTAAACCCTGTTCTCCATAAATTAAAAAATTTAAAAGATCTTAAACACAAAATCAAAGAAAAAAACCTTATTGTCACACTGGGAGACAAAAACGAAGGTCTTGTCATTCTAAATAAAGATTCCTACATCTTTAAAACCTTAACTTTTTTCAAAGAGAACAATATTATAGAAATTAAAAATAATCCTACCGTTAAATTCAACAACAGACTCAAAAAACAAATCAAAACCAATCAATTTTATCTAAAGAAATTTAATATCACTCCTTATAACTGTATAGAAATGAACCCCTTAATTCCCACTCTAAAAAGCTTAATAAAACTTCATAAAAAAGAAAAAAGTATTCGTCCTATTATCAGCAATAATAACACACCTACTAATAAAATATCGAAAATCATTCAGTCATTCCTTTTTAACACCTTTCAAAGTTCATTCTCTTACAACATAAAAAATTCAACCGATCTCATTCATAAACTAAAGAATTTCAGAGTCTCTAAAAAATGTAAGCTAATTTCTTTTGACATCAAAAATCTGTACACTAACGTACCCACGATCGCTTCCGTTGCAATCATTAAAAGATACCTCATTTCAGAACAACAAATACTAAAAATAGACATTAATGAAATTAACTGTTTCCTCGATATCCTTGAAATAGTTTGTAACCAAAACTTCTTCGTCTTCAACAACCGTTTTTACCAAATGAAAGATGGTTTGCCCATGGGCTCTCCTATCTCTGGAATTGTTGCCGACATCTATGTTAACAATTTCGAAAATGAACTGTTTTCTGAAAAATATAAATTATTTACCAACGATATTTTATTTTACGGTCGCTACGTAGACGACATCTTCATTATATACAATGGTAACCCAGCTAAATTTTCCGCTCTAAAAGTCATTTTTAATAACATATGTAATCTCGAGTTCACCACTGAAATGGAAGTTGATGGTAAACTTAACTTCTTGGATCTTGTAATTTCTCGAAATGCAACGAAAACGATTCTGGAATTTGACATTTTCAGAAACCCTACCACTACAGACTCTGTCATTTCTAAATTTTCATATAACTGTAACCAACACAAAGAGGCGAGTTTCAGGTTTTTCTTTAACCGTCTCAGCTCCATACCTGTCAATGAAGATAATTATTTAAACGAACTTAAGAAGATATTAAAAATTGGCCTAAATAACGATTTTAATATAAGGGACCTACAACGAATATACAATAAAGTACACGCTTCACGTTTAAACAATCTTATCTATCCTCACTTTAAGAAAAAATATAGATTAATTTCCCTTCCCTGCAACCCTTCCCTCCAATACAAATTTAAACAAAATCTAGATAATTTTGACATTATCCCTGCCTTTACCACTAACAATAAGCTTGGTCAAATCCTGATAAATAGTAAACACAAATTTGAAAAGGGTGAACTAAGTGGTGTATATAAGATAGAATGTGGTGATTGTAATAAATTATATATAGGACAGACAGGCAGAAATGTCACCACCAGATTTAGGGAACATCTTACTAAAGAATCATCCGCCGTCTACAAACACATACACAATCAAAAACACAAAACTACATTAAAAAACTTGGAACTCTTAAAAAACATTAAGAGGTCAAAAGAACTCGACCTTTATGAAGAATTGTTTATTCATCAATATAATGAAGATGACATACTTCTTAATGATTTAACAGACTTCAACAATTACAATTACAGAAATTTTTTAAAATATGTATAACATCACAATTTACATTTACTTTACTCCCACCAACTCCCCCAACTTTCACCTTTCCATGTTGCACTCTTGACCTTCAGTCCACCTCAATACGCCAGCCTGAACGGACTCAATCAAATATATTTCATTTCCTATTAACGTTCGGGATAAGTTTTGACATCCTTTATTTTTTTAAATTCATTCACATCTTTAATGTTTTAACGATTTTACACAAATAATTTTAGCATCGTTAGAAAGATAAACCTGTACATAATTACATTGTATGATGTTATTCCAGCAATGGCAGAATAATCCTGCACATAATTATAATGTAATTATGTAATTATAATTTTATCGTTCTTTTTATTGTTACAACGAAAAAATTCGTTGTATATACAGGGTGATTCACATAAGAACCGACACAGAGCAGGGACATGTAGAGGACAATAAATTAAGATGATTTAAAGTAACTTACCTCTATACTAAGTTGTACACCTGAGGAGTTATAGGACTTCAAAGTTGACTCTTAAATTTTTAAAAAATTCAATATCTTCGTAATAAATTAAGCTAGAAAAACCAAATTTGGTATACGTTATGAGTATACCAAGAGTATTAATTGGTAGCAAATTGAACTCAATTGAGGCATTTCAAAGTGTTGATTAAGGGTGATGGTACCTTAAATTTTGACAGATCTTTTTAACCTGTTGACGGATTTTATACATTACTACTTCATTTCATGTGGAATTTAATTCTAAAACTTTTTTTACTCTTATTATTTTTTAATAAACTTTGTCTTTTCATAAAAAACTTAAATAACTAAAGACCCTTATTTCGTAATGTTACTTAAAATAAACGAAAATTCAGTAGTCGGCTATGAAATTGTACGTCAAACTTGACAAATAGGTTATAAAATTATTTGACAACAAGATTTTATAACCTATTTGTCAAGTTTGACGTACAATTTCACAGCCGACTACTGAATTTTCGATGATTTTATGTAGCATTAATGAAATACGTGTCTTTAGTTATTTGAGTTTTCTATGAAAAGGTCAATGTTTTTTAAAAAATAATAAGAGTAAAAAAAGTTTTAGAATTAAATTCCACATGAAATGAGGCAATAATGTGTTAAATCCACCAAAAGGTTAAAAAAATCTGTCAAAATTTAGGAGACCATCACCCTTAATCAACCCTTTGAAATGCCATAATCGGTCTCAATTTGCTACCAATTAATACCTTCAGTACACTCATAACGTATACCAAATTTGGCTTTTCTAGCTTAATGTATTACGAAGATATTCAATGATTTAAAAATTTAAGACCCAACTTTGAAGGCCTATAACTCCTCAGGGGTACAACTTAGTATAGAGATAAATTGCGTTAAATCATCTTAATTTATTGTCCTCTACATGTCCCTGCTCTGTGTCGGTTCTTATGTGAATCACCCTGTATATAACTAGTCGAAACCGGTTCCGTTAAAATAAAGAAATTAATTGCAAGAAAAGAAGTTTTAGTTATTTATTTACTATTTTGATAAATATTAATATTGATTACTTAAGAAAATTTTCAAGAAAAATTACTTAAACTTTTTTTTTCAAATTTGTATAAATGTTAAAAATAGCAGTAGCCATCAGGAGTGGTTAACTATGGTAACCACTTGTTTTAAACAATTCCCTGAGTGTCAAAACTGATTTAGTAAAGCTTCTTGAAGTGTGGTGGTGCGCCATTTTGTTGGAATAACTAATAACCGTTGGAATGGAGTTGGGTCAACATTATCGGGTACTAAATCAGTTTTTGAGACTCAGGGAATTATTACAAATAATTGGTTACCATAGTTACTCATGACTAGGGCTCGGATTTTATGCAAAATGCATCTTGTTTATTTTCTGGAATATTTCTTTCTAAATTGGTTTCTGGGTGAATTACAGAAAAATAAGGCCATCTGTACAATAAAAAAGTTGCATATTTTGCATATTTTTACAATTTTTTTGGTTGTTGCATAAATTGGCCTTTTACAGCATATTTTCGCATATTTTGTCATTTTATTAGATTTGTTTCTTGGTGCTTAATAAAATAAATATAATGACTGCGAGACTGCGATATTTGTAAATATACGAACATACCTTTTAGTTTCAAGCACAATACAGGATATATGTTGACAAAATTTCACAGAAACATGCGGGGAATCCCTAGCGCTGTTGAGTTTAAGTTTAAGGAAATCCCCAACCATAGTTACTGTGGCTGTGTTCAGTGTGAGTGAACATTAATCTACCAATCTGTAACCCAGTGGATAAAATGTTATCCCGAACTAAATTTAAATAACGAGGAATTATTTTGTAAAGCTTGTGCCAAAGTTGTAAGTAATTTTTTAAAAATTATGTCGTAACGTTTTAGCGAAAGATTTAAGTTAAAAATTAGAGTTTTCAGCGAAGTTACCAATGGTTTGACGACAACGAAATTGTATTTCTCATAGATTTTTACACTAGTTTTAACACGAGTTAAAAAAAATGGAAAACTGTTAAATTAAAACTATATTAAATTTGATGTCCCATTTTCTTAGGATATGTTTTTACATATGATCGATAATGAAAAATAGTTACGAATCTGTTCTATAGTCTCAGATTTAAATTTTTAATCTGTTGAGTGTCTATGGCTAACTTTTTTAATTATTCTTTTTTAACAAACGTGTGAGAGGAAGTCCCAAATAGAACAACATGTGAAAATTGCAAAACATATACAAAAATGTGATAGAAATAAATCGATTACAACTATAAGAAAGGTATATTTTTACGTATTTCCACATATTTTTGCATATTTTTTGCATATTTCGGATAAAAAGCTTGCATATTTATGCGCATATTTCTTATAATTTGACTGCATAAAAATCCGCGCTCTACTCATGCCTACTGGTATTTTTATCATTTATACAAATTTGAAGTACATAATTAAACTTTAAAGTAATTTTTCTCGAAAATTTTCTTATACAAAAAATATTAATCAATATTGATTGATATTGACTGTACTTGATTCAGAAAAAAATCTTCTTTAAAATTCCGTAATAAAAATGGAGGATTGCTATTTGAAAAAATATTGATGACCCGGTTATGACCCGTTTAAAAATTGCGGAAAAATTTTTAAATCTTTAGACCCGTTTCAGGGATTTTTCCATAGAGTCTAACAACAAAAATTTTAAAGTGATTTTTCGGTAAGTTTTTCACTTTTCTGCACTCTCTTTTTATTTTTAACGTGTTTTTATGGCAATTTCACATTTATAACTTTAACCCCTTAACGTACATTTCTTTTGTCAAAAGTTTGTAAAAAAAATATCATTTGACTTAGTTGTTAAAATTTATTAAGTAATCCTTAATAAATTTTGAAACCATACATACATTTTTTGCGCAAAAGTTGTAAAAATATACAGTAAATATAACTGTAAACTTTATCCCGAGTGAGATTTGGTCTTGCACAATTTCGCCATTTTTAGTTGCCTGAGTCAAACTCGGGCTTATGCGTTAAGGGTTAATTTTTTTACAAAAAAATTCTTACCAAACTGATAAACATCAAATATGAGGGTGGGAATCTGTTTTTTCTCACTTCTCACTTTATTTTTTCTTTGTTGATTATTTCTCTTATTATAAGGGGGCGAAACCTTCAACAACCTCCACGTTATCAATTCACATTTTCTTTTACACGTGATAAAACTGCTTGCGGTGCTCCAAGTACGGTTCGTCACATCCTTTAACGCTTGCGTATAATCAGCATAACTCATTTCCAATTGTGCAGCCTGTCTGTTAGTATCTGTTATGGTTATCTTTACCATCAAAGCGTACAAATTTGTAAGAACTTTTATTTCATATGTATGTTTTATAATAAGTTTCATAGACAAATTAATCATCACCTGAAATTTCAAATTAAAAGTTGAAAATTATAGATTCAACAGACATGTGTAGAAGATTGTGACATGGTATATTTCGCGGTATACATTGTAAAAAAATGTGTCGATAAATTTTCTTGTGAAACGTGCAATAAATTATTTTATTACACTTATATATTTATTATTAAACGCACGACACTTAAAAATCCATGCGATATGCAACGATCTATAATTAAATTAAGTAAGAACACGTTTGCTAAACATATAAAAGAGTCAATGAGTGGAAAATTATTAAAAAGTACCCCGACTGCTTTTCTGTGTGTGAGGACCATCGAATTTCCATGCTTCATTTACTAATTAGAACATTAATATACAAAGAATGTGAAATGGTATCGCAAAACTTTAAAAATCGTGGTAGAAGCAATAAAGTTATTATTTTACAACATACATAAGTAATTTGTAGTTTGTAATTATAAGCAGTTAGCGAAATTTATTGTTTTTTATTATTATTCATTATTTACGTTATGTTCAGTTAACACAATAAAGTCCCACTTAAAAAAGTTCATTAATATACAGGTGTCCGATAATGACACGTACAACAGAAGACCACAAGTACCTTGACCAAAAATATGATTTATTTGGTATATTATATTCCGTGTTAAATCACATAAATTCAATTAATTTTTTGTTATGGGTATGCAACTTATACTACAAGTCGAATTTCCAATTTTATTCAATTCATTCATGATGATTTTCTCGTTTGCTGTTAAAGTAAACAAGGTCCGTCGAGTAAACATATTGTATATTGCGGTTAAATAACTATGTATATCTATAAACAAGGTTTATGTTATAATTAAAAATTTTAAAACGCGCCATCTACTGGATAACCAAAAACAAATTTTATTTCCCATTGTATGCATTAGATGGCGCAACGCAATATTTCACTAAAAACTTTTTTTAAAACGAAAGAATTAATTGTTAATATCTCATTATTTTACGATAAAATAATATTATTCATCAAAAATAAACACATCGTTTAAATTCGAAAAGAAATTGCGATTAAAGAAAAACCTTCTAGAACAATTTAAACGTAGTGTAATACAATTGTTTCCGCCATTTTATGTTTGCTTTTTGACACTGGCACAGCTTGGGCTGCAAAGGGGGTAAAAAAAGGGGTTTTTTGTTCTAAATCTAATCTAAAAGTTGCGAATTTTTGTGTTATGGCTCCGATTAATAGAAGGAACTTTGACAGAGGTGATAATGACTCGGGTTTAGGGACTCAATCTACAATAACTTTGAGCACCCTATCTAGTAGACAGGCATCTACAACCTCAAAAGAGAATAGTCCTAATATTGCGATAAGGTGGGTTTAAACTCTCTTTTTGAGAAGACGCTTTATTTCTCATTTTATAGGAGCCGAAAACGCGTTTACCGTGGACGATGGGGCGTTCGCAGTCGAGCTGAACGTAGGATTGTGGATAGGGTTATGTATAACCGCATTTATACAGTAAGGGTGAAAAACGTGTGGGATTGTATAAGCCATCGCAAACTTCATGAAATGTACAAAAACATCACCTCTATCTTGAGTATTGTAAAACGTAATAGACGTAATGAAAATTGCGATGTTGATTTTTGCTTTACAAGTCGACAAGAAGCCGCGATGTTCGTCTTGGCTGTTGAATGTGGATGTATTGCAGGCCAAAACAAGTTCGTACGTGCTAATATTATTCCATAATCCGATGTTGTTGCCGGGGTCAATTTGGGGCGGCGATCAATTTAAACAAAATTTTTGTGATTTTCGACTATTTTGTTAAATAAATTGATGTGAAATAAATAAATGATGTTTAATTTTAATCTTTTGATCCATAGATGGGGCTCACAAAGGAGATTGAAAAATTCTTTTTTTATATATATTGTTGCGTCAATAATTGTTTAAACAATTGTTACGAGTGTGAAAATAAAGATTGAGTCAGGTTGGACTTAATTCGGCGATTAAGATAATAAAACCAAACGGGATTAAGTAAACAAGACCGATTATAAAATTGGTTTTAGATTACAGAGAGTCAGTTATTTTAGTTGCTATCGCATTTATAAAACGGTTTATTGAATAACATCGAAACAAGGAAGTGAACATATTTGTTACAAGTAGGTGAAAAAATAAAACTCATTTTCAAAACAAAATCGATTCTGACCCAAATGTATTCTAGTAACTTTTCGGTTTTCACCAAATCTGACTTGACTTTTATAGTTCCTTTCACTATCTCCAAATATCCATTTACAAAAAAAATCAACAATGTTATTTACCAATGATACTAACTATCTTGGAATTGTAAAAATTTATTGATTCATTCGACACGAGTACAAAGAATTATTTAGTTCATTTTTAGTTTTCACATTATTAACATAACCTAGGAAAGTGATGGTTCATTTATATGGGAACAGTTTGAATCATTCAACTATGTAATCCATTTAAAAGATGTACACAATGAGTGTCCACTCTGCGGCTTTCAACGATAGCAGGCACTTTCTCTCCAACGTTTTCGGTAATCCTGGCTCATCAGGTGGTAGAGAAGAAGATGATGGAGGATTAGATGTTGAGGGTAAAGTCAAAACAAGACTACTTTCCATGTGGAATAACGTTAAATATGGTAAATCTATATCTGACTCATCAGCAGGCTAAACTAAGAATATATATTTAAATTACATTTTTCTTTGTTTTTAGGCATGAAATTAAAAACTAATTTCTCAAAAGAATCTCCGGTGTGGCTCCTCGGCAGATGTTACCACAAAAAACTTGAAAATACTGATTTAACAGAGGTAGCAACTGATGTTGCTGCTTTTCAAAGTCAAGGGAATGTAAGTAATACAATTTAATTGTTGAGTGCAAAATGTTAAAATTTTAATTATATTGATATAATGAGGAATAAATCTGAAATTAATTTCTTCATTAATCTACATCAAGATTCAAGATGGATCAATCATGATCTTAATTGAAACTGAAATTGAAAAGTATGCTTATATTAATAACTATGTTTTAGATCATCTTAATTTGTATATTTCGATAACATTAATTCAGGAAGCTGTGAAACCAATTTCTCCAGAGTAATTCAAGGTTGCTTGCTGCCGAGGCGTTCCAATTAATACCATATCCACCCCAACATGGTTGACACATACTGAAAAGCCTCTAGCCACAAGCAACCTGGGCTAAACTATGTTATAATTAATACCATATCCACCCTAACTTGGTTGACACATACTGAAGAGCTTCGGCAGCAAGTGATCTTGGCTTATTGATGAAAACTACAATGTTTAAAGTGTTTAGCTTTATTAAGCTTCAATGTAGTAACCAGTTTTGGGTTGATATATCAATTACACTAGTTTATAAGAAAAATCTCGAAGACTGATATTTTTTTTATAATGTAGAATCTTAAGCTGATTCTAAAACTGTCTTCAGTTTTTCTCCATCACGTCCAGTTTTCAAGATATATCCAAAAATGTGGAAAATCGTAAATTAACACAAAAATTAAACTAAAACTAGAACTAGGAACTTTCGGGTTAAGCTGTGCGTTCTTTGAAAAAAATTTTGACGTTTCGGATGCCATGTTGCAACATTCTTCAGAAACAAGTTCGAACTGACGAATTCGGTTAAAATTTGACAATAAATACATGAAAAGGTAATTAATAACTAATTAGTGTCTAATTATCAACTAAGATGTTTTTGTCAAATCCGGGTGGAGAAGGCTTCGTTGAGTTCACTAGCATCTTCCATGTACGGCTGAGTTCCCAACTATCTTCTCTATTCATGTTATTCCCATGTCGATGAATCTCTATCGCCTCTCTCGTAAATCTTTGGAAGTAATGTCCGTTTCTTGCTAGCACTTTGGTTTTCTCGAACTCTATGCTGTGTCCTCCTTGGTGGCAATGCTCTCCGACTGCAGATTGTTGGATCTTCCTTAGTCGGACGTCCCTCTCGTGTTCCTTGATGCGGCACTCGATGTTACGTCCAGTTTGGCCAACGTAATATTTCCCGCAACTACACGATAGCCGGTAGACTCCCGCTCCCTTTAATGGGGTTAGTTTGTCTGTGGCTATCGGTAGAGCGTTCTGTATTTTACTGACCGTACCGTATCGTACCACGATATCATTCTTCTTCAGACGCCTCAGAATTCGCTCCGTCACACCTGAAACAAAAGGAAGCCGGATAAAACCGGCTCGTGTCGTACTTACGGAGTCATCCTGCTGTTTGCGTGGTTTGGTGGCTCGTCGGATATCTCCCATCGTATAGCCGTTCTTCTGTAGCACATCTTCTAGGAATCTTTCTGCAGTTCTCTTTATCGCATATCCTCTCTGCTCGCTGGAAGAGGGTTTAAATCACGGACGTCTTCTGTTGTGGTGGTGGGATGAAGCCTGCAGGTACCTATTCGTATGCGTCTTCTTCCGATATACTCCCAGTTCCATGCCCCCATCTGTCTTCCTAGTGACTAACACATCCAGGAATGGCAACTGTTTTGCAGTTTCTGTTTCCATGGTAAATTTTATCATGGGGTCCTGTGAATTGAGGTGGTCTAGAAATTCCTGGAGTTGCTCTTTTCCATATTGCCAGATCACGAAAGTGTCATCGACGTAACGGAGCCATAGCTTCTGTTTCCAAGGACTCTTCTTTAACGCTTCCTCCTCAAACATCTCCATGTAAAAATTGGCTATCACAGGAGACAGAGGTGATCCCATGGTTGCCCCTTCGCATTGTTCGTAGAATTCCCCCTTCCAGCTGAAGTATGTCGACGATAAGCAGTACTCCACTAGTCCTGGGACATACTTGGGCAAACCCTCCGGGATGAGTTTCTAGCGAAGACCATTCACGGCATCTTTGACTGGTACTCTGGTGAATAGAGATTCCACGTCGAAACTTACCAGCAGATCCTGAGGGTCTAGCTTCATACTCCTAATTGATTCTACAAAATGTGTAGAGTTTCTGACATATGACTCTGTTCTACCTGTAAAAGGAGACAGAATCTTGGAAAGGTGTTTTACTAGCTGATAGGTGGAAGAATTTATGGCACTGACAATAGGGCGTAGTGGGACGTCTGGTTTATGGATTTTAATTAATCCATATATCCTTGGTGGTACTGGAGCCTATACGAATAAGCTTTTGTGTTGATCTGCTGGGATTTCTGTGGATTTTACCAGTTCTTTCATTTTCCTATCTATCTTCTCGGTTAGGTCCTTTTTTATTTTCTTATAGGTGGCTGAGTCCAAACCGCTCTTGATCTTGTCGTCGTATTCCTTTCTGTCCATAACCACGGTCGCATTCCGTTGTCCGCTGGTAGGATGATAATGTCTGGTTTTTCCCTTATCGTTCGTAGTGCTCTTCTTTCGTTCATTGTTAAGTTTGATTTTGGTGGCCTTGCTGTTTTAAGCACTCTCGCTATGTCTTAACGAATTTCTTCTGCTTTCACTGCAGGTATTCTGCGAATAGACGCTCCACTTCACATATAATTTCTTCTTTGGGAACCCTCTTTGGAGCGACTGCGTAATTTAAGCCTTTGGCGACTACTTTAGTTTCCTCCTCTGTTAATGGGACGCTTGATCGGTTAATAACAACTGTTTCAATTGGCAAATCGTTGTTTTTCCTCTTGTGGGTGTGACGGTCCAGCGATTCGAATTTCTTAATCTGCTTATCCCGACATCTTTGGAATTCACGTTCAGCCTTCTCCATGGCTATCCTGTCTACTTTATCCCAGTCTTCTCTTGCCATCGAATTGGAATGTGAGAGGTGGAGTCGTAGTAACCCCTCACTTATTCTCTGCAGATCATGTTCAGTATATTTTTTATTTTGCATAGTGTACAATATGGACATTCTGTACCTATATGGACATGAAAGTACAGATCCAGACGAACATTTTGAGGTATTGATGGCATAAATCGGAAAATCAAAAAAGAATTATACAGGCTGATTCTCAACTTATATGCATAAACTTGGGGGTTTATTCCTCATGACAAATAATGAGTAATAGGTGAAAAAATTGGAGCAAAAGTTGTTCAGTTTTCTAGATATCCATGAAATTTACTTTCAAATCAAGAATACATATAAGATTTTAAAATGACATCAAAGCAAGTATTACAAGTTGTTTCCAATATTTTCTATAGACAATTGGGCTAAACCAGGTTGTTGGCAGATTGTTTCGGCAACACTTTCTATCTGATTTCGCAATCCTTGCTGAGTATTAGCTTCCTCAGTATTCACTGCATAGCATTCAATCTGAAGATAGCTTGCAATCAGAAGGACGTGAGCAAACGACACACTCAAATATATGTAAACATTTTTTGCAGAAGGTCAAACAAGTGTGGTGGTATCAGTTCTAAACAAATGAAATAGTTTGGTGTTGCTGTGTAAGGTGATTTCTGGAAGCAAAGACTGTACGCTTTGGTGATGATGCTATGATACCGCGGTCTACCACCAGGGTAGGGTGTTGGCGGATTGTCCAAGCAGCAGTTTGTATCTGATTTCGCAATCCTTGCTTAGTATTAATTTCGGTGACGTACACTCTGATTTTTAAGTGACCCCAAAAATAAAAATCAAGAGGATTGCTGTCGGGCGATCGAGATGGCCATGCCAATGGACTACCTCGACCCGTCCATCTTCCGGGAAGCACTTTATCTTGATGTCGCCGCCCAAACATAACATTCTTGGAAAAAGTTTTTAAGAACTCGCGCGTTTACCTGTTAGACTTTTTTTGCAAAAGAGATTCTCATTTTTAAAAAACAATCACTTGCTGGAAAAATGTGTTTTTTAATAACTCCACTTCTTTATGCATTAGAACCTTGTTCTGCTAAACAGTCTTTTTTTGAATATTTTTTAGTATAAAAGGAGAATATATTGTCATAATATTTAGTTCTTCTTGAGACACCTCAGTGGCCTTTCGTTTAAGAAAATAACAAAGTGTTGTAAAAATGTTATTGATAATGACTAGCAACAGCAGAAGTTTTGGATGCAAGAACAGTCCTGATTTATTTGCGGACAATACATTATCGGGATGACGGGACGACCAATTACAACCGCTATAAAACACGCGTAGTCTCATTATTTTGGGTTTGCTTTGACGAATGTAGACAAGCCATGGACTTTGAATAAATGAATGGCGGGTGAATCTACGCGTTTACAGTTTGGTATTCCAATGTGCCACGAGCCGCGAAGCTCCTAGCGAATTCGCTTTGCGCTGCAAGCGTCGAGCGTCAAAAACAAATGTATGAGTCTATATCTACAAGGCCACAAAATAGCGAAGTTTGCTATGACGCCTGTAGCAACTTGACGCTGGTGGCGTAATTTCGTGGCCAGGGCATTATGGTCACAGATGCCCTATCAGATCATTTGACTGCTTTTTCTGTAATATAAATCTAGACGGCATAAACAAAAAAACAAAGAAAAGTTTGCTTTATCCTAATGTAAGATCATCCAAACAGCCGATTCCGCACAGCGAAATTTTACCAAGACCAAATCCTAATACCCGATTAATGCAATCCAGTGAAAGTGATCAGAATAAAGGGGAGAGTGAAGATATGTCGTCTAGCAGTGACTATGATGCCAAAATAAACGGCACAGAAAGAACTAAGTGACTTAGCTAGAGACCTGAAGTTGTCGAACATTGATACTGAGGACACCCTACAACCCGTGTAACTATTTATAGAAACAGAGGTAAAACATTTGCACAATTTTTCACGAAAGAGCAAGTATTTGTTATTGTAATAACGTGCACAGACTGTTTGATGAATTGAGGATAGATCACAGACCAAGTGAATGGCGTTTTTTTATCGATAGCTCTAAAAACATGCTTAAAGCAGCTTTACTTCATAATGGAAACACACTACCAAATTCCACTTGTTCATGCCGTCAATGTTAAAGAAACAAATAAATAAAATAATATAAATAAATATCTTATCGACCTCTTTCCACAACTATCATACGCTAAACTGAAAGAAGGCATATTTGTTGGCCCTCAAATAAGAAAACTAGCAACAAATTCATTGCAACACTAACAACAAAAAAAGCAACGGCGTGGATTAGCTTCAAACCGCGATTGTCGCGAAATATTTTCCAACTTATTGCACAATTACAAGTTTTTTTCCAAACAATCTTGGAGCGGAAAGTGACGAACAAGGCGAGTGGTTCCATCAAGAATTTAATGACATTGGAAAGACATTATCAAGGTTACTGGGACGCAGAGATGGTGGGAGATTATTTCTGTAGTATGATCAGAGAAATCAACCCAAAGACATACAACAAATGGTCGAAAACTAATCATATCCCGAACTATACTAACAATATACTATAATACTATATATTAAACATAAAATTTAATTCCATAAAAGTTCCAGAAAACTCTGTCATGTAAACCTGTATATAATCTATAATATAAACCTCTAGACAGTATAACAAAAAGACAAAGAAAAGTTTGGTATCGTTTGTAGATCAGCCAAAAACCAAAAAAAAGTTATAAGAGTAAAAGTGACAGTGGAGAAATGTCATCTAGCAGAGACCGCCAATAAATTTTAATTACTTGATATATGAAGCATATCAGTAATTAAAATTCAATATTTAGAACAGGTAAAATAAGATTGATTTTAGTGAATTTAATTAATTTAATCTCTTTATTAAAAAAAATTGTTCGTAATAATGTTTTAACAATGCAGTTAAGATGACAAAAAATGAAATTTCGTTCGACCATGGTGTCCAATGCTTCGATATTTAGAGAATTAAATGTTCTACATGATAGAATAGCAAACTTTTTTGTTACGGTGCGATTAAGTGAAAAAAAAGAAATTGATTTTGTTGAGTTGTTTTAGGCTGTAGCACAATAACAGAGTGTCCGATTTATGCCATCAATACCTCAAAATGTTCGTCTGGATCTCTACTTTCATGTCCATATAGCTACAGAACCACACTATGCAAAATAAAATATATACTGAATATAAACCGTTACTATGTTTTTTAATTTACGTTTTAATCCACATTTTTGGGGGTACCTCGAAAACTGGACGTGATGGAGAAAAACTGAAGACAGTTTCAGAATCAGTTCTACATTATAAAAAATATCGCTGTCTGTGAGAAAAAAATTGATTAAAATTTGTAAACTAGTGTTATTGAGCCCCGTCCGCAAGCGACCTCGGCTTATTTATAAAAACTACAAGTTTTAAGATGGAAAGTGTAGCATTTTGCTTTATTAACCCATTAACGCCCGAGATTACATGCAATTCACGGATACCATATGGTATTCGTGGGCGCTATTGGGTTAAGCCGAGGTCCCTCGGGTGAGGCGCTTCAATGTATTTACTAGTTTTGGGTTGATACGATAATAATTGTTGCGCCTCGCCCGCAAGCGACCTCGGCTTATTCACGAAAAATACAATGTTTAAGGTGGAGAGTGTATGATTTTGCTTCAATGTAGTGATCACTTTTGGGTTGACATCATATCAATTATTGACCCTCGCCCGCAAGCGACCTCGGCTTATTTTTGAAAACTACAAGTTTTGAGATGGAGAGTGTATGATTTTGTTTTGGATTGAAGTAATAATTGTGGACCTGTGCTAAGCTGTTAGTAAAGAATGTTGGTTGACATATGCTGAATGTTTGAATTCTAGCTCGGCTGAACTGTTGGTAGAGAGTATTTAATTTTTCCTGATTACAATTAATATCATATCAACCCAAAATTGATTAACACCTAGCTTATAACATCTCGGGCGCAGGTTCCTTTCTGTTATCTTGGAACGGAGAATCCTTTGAGAACCCTTTGTGTCGGCTTTCATCGACATCAGTTAATCTCAATACATGTTAAAACAACAATGCAGATAAATAAATATAGAGCTTTTAGCATTACATTTGTCTAAGGCGTGCTAAATCCTGTATACTTTACACGACTCCTGCAATATAAAAATTTTCGTACAATGGTCTACCTCGTTTTGGTGTATTAATTAGGCTATGTGAAAGCTCCTTCCCGTTCCAATTCTGAGTGATATTCTAATCAAGTTACAAACGGCTAGATTGAACTAATGGAAAATTTACTCTCAGAGTCTCTTTTCGTGATCTAAGGAAAGTACGATATAGTGTCATTAAAAAATTACATTTTTAGACTTCAAGGGACATTTTTCAAGTCTATTGCAGCGAATTCCTGCTACAAACACACCTTTTTCTAATAGTTCTTGCAGTAAGATGTAAAATATTGATCACAAAACAATTTGTGTCGTTCATGTTCTGGAATTCTACTTGTTAGATGAATTGAACCAGTCCATTGGTAGCTGAATACATTTTTTGCAAACGGGCATGTAGAGTACTAGAGCCTTGGCACAAAATCGAATGATATATGATACTTTTACTCCCCACGGATTCTCCTCAACTCTTCAAATCATACTATAGCTAAGAATTTGTTTTTTTCACTTTGATTAAGGTGGTAATTATGCTGATAATTCTGTAATATGATCTTTCTTAGGTTGTTTTGCACTCAATTATTTAAATTAAAATAACGTTATAATTCAATATAAATTATTGCGTAAATTTTTAGTTAACAACAAATGAAGATGAAGGTTTTGAAGGTTTTAAATCAGATTTTATAAGTCGTATTTGGATGACTTATCGAAGGGAATTTCCTCTTCTCAATGGATCGTCTTACAGTAGTGATTGCGGATGGGGTTGTATGCTGAGGAGTGGCCAAATGATGCTTGCTCAAGCTTTGATTTGTCACATTCTTGGAAGAAGTAAGTTTATTTTATTAACACCGTTAAAAATTATCACATTTAATTTTAAAGCTTGTGTTTGTTTTAAAAATTTGTCTTAATTTTTTGGTTGGAGATGGAATTCTGAATTAGAACCGTTAACGCGTGAACTTGTGATAGAAAACGTGAACCATAGGAAAATAATCAAATGGTTTGGTGATAAAAAAAGTAGAAATAGTCCATTTTCCATTCATGAGTTGGTCCGATTTGGGGAAAGTTCCGGTAAAAAGGCTGGTGATTGGTACGGACCTGGTTTTGTGGCACATCTTTTAAAGTAAATATTATTCTTAATTAATTACAGTAAAACCTCGTTTAGAGGAACTCGGTTAACGCAAACACCTCGTTATCACGAACAAAGTATTAGTCCCAAGCAATTTGTTTCCAAATTGTATTACTTTTTGCTCGGTTAAGACAAATTTGCGTTTATACGAACTGCGAACTAGATTTTATATCCCAACGTACAATTTCGTTCGGATAATTCGAACTCGATCGAAAACAGTCGAACACTAAAGACGATCGATAGCGAATTCACGAACACGTTTAAACATGTTTTAGTCTTTTATAAATTGTTCAATAGAATAGTTCTTAAATCTTAACACAAAATGTCGTCAAAGCTAAACAAAAAAAGAAAGAACGCAATTGATATTGAAACAAAGAAAATGATTTTGGATGAAGTAGATAAATCTGAGTTAACTAAAACAGAAATAGCAAAAAAGTTCGAAATTCCTAAATCGACTCTTTCTACAATCATTAAGAAACGTAAACAAATTATTGGAGCCATTGCAAGCAGTTCATTTTCAACGAAATCGAAGCGAATAAGAACTGCAAACTATGAAGACGTGGAATATGAATTATTGGAATGGTTTAATCATATGAGACCTTCTAACATAGCGCTTTCAGGACCAATATTACGGGATAAAGCTAAGAAAATTGCCGCGACATATGGAATTGAAAATTTTGAATGTTCTTTAGGATGGCTATGGCGTTTCCAACAACGTCACAACATGGTTGGTTTACAAATGTGCGGTGAGTCAGTAAAAGTAGACGAAAACTCCGTAAATTTGTGGTTATCAAATTTTATAACCGTTAAAAATTCATACGCCCCACGATATGTGTTTTATATGGATGAAAGCGGAATTTTTTTACAACTTAATGCCCAACCGTACCTTACATTTTAAAGGAGAACGTTGTCACGGAGGTGCAAAAAGTGAACAACGGGTGACTATGATTTTGTGCTGTAATTCGGATGGATCTGAAAAGTACAAGGCGTGGGTAATAGGAAAATCGCGTAACCCACGATGCTTTAAAAATGTTGATAAATCACATTTACCATGTGATTATACTCATCATGTGTCATCGTGGATAGATGCTCAAGCGTTTCGAGAATAACTACTCAAACTAGATCAGAAGATGATTGCCCAACATCGTCATATTGTTTTAACTTTAGACAACTGTGCTGCACATAAAACTGAAAACCTAAACTTATCTAATACACTGTTGGAAATAATTCACGAGCACACCCTGTATAATCTAAACGCGTGTGTCTAGCGCAATAAAATTTGGTATGGAAGTAGTACTAAAGTAGTGTAACTTACTCTCACATGGAGAGCGGCACAACTCTGCTGGGAGGAGAAACATCAGTAGCGAGAGTATCCCCCGTGAGCTTCGCGTACCATCGCTACACGACGTGGCATGGAGTCTATAAGTCGCTGTATTGTAGCGAGAGTGATGGCCAACCATGCCACCTCTACTCGCCTCCATAGCTCCTCAACGTTAGTCGAGGAAGCCGAATAACGTAGAAGTCTCCGACCAGTCATGTCTCAAACATGTTTGATCGAATTCAGATTCGGAAACCGAGCTAGCCATGGAAGCATTCGTATACGGTGCTCTTCCACAAAGGTCTGTACAACACGCCCGATGTGCTGTCGTACGTTGTCGTGCATGTATAACAGACCTGTATAACGGACCATAGCACTTCATCTACGTATCGTTGACCCGTCATGGTCTGCTATACACGCAGCAGACGTGTACGTCCACCATATGTAATCGTACCCCATACCATAATGCTTGGTTGTCGGTGGATAGGGCATTCTTGCACACACTGCTCGAGTAGACGATCACCACGGGTCCGACGAACTAAAATTCGCGCATCACCGGTGCTCAATTCGAATCTTGATTCGTCGGAAAACAAAATGTCCCTCTACTCGGCAACCTACTAATGTCTAGTGTCGACCCACTCGTGACGTATGCTGCGGTGCTCGAGTATTACTGGAATCCGCTGTTTCGCACGACGCGCGCGCAATCCACTATCTACTAAACGCCGCCGTACAGTTCGCGTAGTCAGTGTGCCTACCCCTGCCGGTGGCCAAACAGCTCCAAGTTGCCTTGAGGAGGACACACACGACGCTAAAGCGCTGAGCACAAGAGCGCGATCCTCGTGTGCTGGGGACGCGCAGGGTCGTCCCGGTCGCGGCTGAAGGTACCTATGTCATACCTCAGACCATTCTCGCCATGCCCGTTGCACTGCCGATAACGACTGCTCGAGACGATGCGCAATTTCATAGAACGATACACCCTCAATGTGCATACCCACAAACATTCCTCGCTTAAGTAACGCGATCGCCCATCCATTGCGCACAGAATACGATAACAATGTGGTCCCTCACACCACACTAAAAATGACCGGTATTTTCCATCCACTTCGGTCTCCATAGCGACGGAATGTTCCACTTGGAAGGGCGGCTCAGTCAACAATGCCGCGACGGAACAACTCGAAACTCCCTGAATAAACTCGTCTACAGTAAACCTTTGTGCTCCGCAAATATTATGGATTTATCTTCACGCGTTCAGATTATATAGGGTGTGCTCGTGAATTATTTCCAACAGTGTATCACGGTGTATTTCTTTCCGTCCAACACTACAAGTCGATTGCAGCCACTTGACCAGGGCATAATAGCTAATTTTAAATCATTTTACGAGGCAAAACTAGTGAAATTTGCTGTTTTTGCTATTGAAAACAATGGAAATGTTAAATGGGATTTGCTACAAGCTATTAAAGCAATAGGTTTGTCTTGGAATCCAGTTAATCAACAAACATTTAAACGTTGTTTTAATAAAGCATGACCGAACACTGATTTAACAAATGAAGAAAATTTAGATTTGTTACCACCAGCACCCAGAGAATGGTCTGTTTTACAAGAGATACAGCCACTTGAAATTTCATTTGAAGATTTCGTTAATGCCGATAACGATTTGGCCATTTGTCCAGAGCCAACAACTACATCCTTGTCATCTGTAGATAGTGATGAAGGTAATGATCATCTCCAGCCCACCAGAGTAATGCCGCTTTAGTTAATGCCGCTTCGTATTTCTCATGCTCGAAAACATCTAACTATCAAATTTTATGTTAATAGTACAAAAACCTTCAAAATTATCAAGAAATTTCGAAATAAGAATTTAACTTTCAACACCCTGTGTATTAAAAACCACCGACATTTGTATAAGACATGTTAGGTTAAATCGTCATATTATTCGGATTTCCCATTCTTTCTGACTCACCCTGTATAATAAATAATAGTTTATTCATTAATAAAAAAATATTCGATAACAAAAAAACTTCACGTTTGTTTTTTATTGTTTACTCGGTTTATACGAATTCGTTTACCACGAACTAGTTATTCTTTCGACCCTTCGAGTTCGCTCTAAGGAGGTTTTACTGTATTTCATTTTTTTTTATGTATTTTTATTTTTGTTTATTTTAGGCAAGCTGTAAAATCTGCCGCACAAGATAACTACGAATTCGATTCAATTACCGTTTACGTAGCTCAAGATTGCGCAGTTTATACAGAAGACATTTTAGAAGAGTGTTTATTAAAAGATGGCAAATGGAAATCGTTGATACTTCTCATTCCAGTCCGTTTGGGGGCGGAAAAATTTAATCAAATTTACGCCCCGTGTTTAACGGCACTTTTTAGTTTAGAACAATGTATAGGCGTCATCGGGGGTCGACCGAAACATTCTTTATATTTTATCGGTTATCAAGATGATAAATTAATCCATTTAGATCCACATTATTGTCAAGAAATGGTCGACGTGTGGGCGAGCGATTTTCCACTGACAAGCTTCCATTGTAGATCACCTCGCAAAATGCATCTTAGCAAAATGGATCCATCGTGTTGTATTGGGTTTTATTGTTCTAGTAAAAATGATTTCATCGATCTTAAAGAAAAATTAAATATGGTAAGAAATTTTTTTTTATAAATATTGATTTAAATACATTAATTTTTTTTAGTTATCTATTCCCCCAAAAACAACAAACGCCACAATTGACTATCCTATGTTTGTTTTTGCGGAAGGACATGGTAAAGACGCCCAAGCAACTCCATCGCATTATCATAACTCTCAAATCGATTATCACGGGGATGATTTAGATTCCGATTATATCGAAACGGAGGAATTTGAAGTATTATAATTAAATCTAATGAATAATTTATTTAAATAATATTTTCTTTTTGATTATTAAAAAGATTTTGTTTTATTTCTTTAAAAAAATAAATCATTATCTGGGTTTTGTTGCATTTCTTTAATTAAAACACTTCTATTGAATCAAAATTGAATTAAATTTACAAGTTTAAAAAGAGGTAGTTTGGTTCCTCAAGTTGCTTTTTAAAGTCTTTCAAAAATCTCGCCATGCTCGCGCCATCCACGATTCGATGATCACCAGATCCGCTTACATTCAAAACATCTTCAGCAACCAAATTTTTATCTTTATCGAATCTCGGCAGCGTTTGAGTAGCTCCAATTGCTAAAATGGCTACTTGAGGCGGTAAAATTACGGGAGCCGCGTAAGTTCCAGCAATCTAAAAAGAATTAATTTTTTAATTAAAAATAATTAATTAAAACAAATAAATACAATTCCGATGTTTGATAAAGTAAATGTTCCTCCTTGAAGATCTTGAGTCCTAAAATTTCCTTCTTTTCCCGAAACCATCAATCGATTAAGTTCTTGGGCTATTTCTAAAATTGTTAATTGATCAACGTTTTTAATAATCGGCACGGCAAGCCCGATTTTAGTATCCATTGCAACCCCGATATTATGAGCACCGTGATAAGTGACGAGTTCCGAGTTTGAATCGAACGTTGCGTTTAAAACATCGTTACGACTCAAAGCATTCGAGGCCGCTTTTATAAAGAAAGGCATCATCGTTAATTTAATCCCTTGATTCTCAGCTTCTTGCTTTATGGATTTCCTTAACGATGTTAATTTAGTCACGGTGATTTCCTCGCAAAGAAGAAAATGAGGAATTTTTAGGGCTTCACTCATAGTTTTGATCATGGCCCGCTGAAATCCTTTTAATGGCTCTATTCTGTCAGAACGCGTTTTTATTTCCGCGGATTTGAATTCTCTAATTGGTTGGGTTTCCCTTGGTATTGCGGGAACTTTTTTTGATTCTAAGTAACGAATTACATCTTCTTTTAAAATCCTTCCTTTTTTTCCGGTTCCTCTTATTTCGGAGAGGTTGATCTAGAAATTTTTAATTTTTTTTATTAATTTTAAAGAATTATTAATGTATTTACGTTGTGTTCTTTGGCAAGTCTTCGAACTGATGGGATACATAAAGCTATGTTTATGTCATTAATTTCATTAATATCTTTTTGGGCTAAAAAATTTTATTTTAATTAAATTTGATTAATTAATAAGGGTTATATACCGCTTTGAGGTTCCTTTTTGGATTCGCCATCGGAAACATCCGATTCGGATGATGAAGAAGAAGACTCCTCTGAAAAGAGAATGTTTGAATCGTTTAATTTTCGCGGGTTTGTATCAAAAACTTTCAAAATGTTAGGATTGGTCGCTTAAAAATAGATTAAGTCCAATGATCTTTGTATATAATCCGACGCTTAAACTTACCTCCTTCTACTTCGATATCAAGTAAAGGTTTTCCTACCAAAGCAATCGAGTCGACCTTGTGATGTAGTTTTTTAACAATTCCATCGTACCGACTTGTTATCGTGACGGAGGCTTTATCGCTTTGCACCTCACAAATATTATCAAATTGCGACACTTTATCGCCTTCTTTAACGAACCATTCTTTGATAACCACATCTTTAATACCTTCACCGATATCAGCCAATTTAAACGAGACGACGCCGTTAAAATTTGTTGAAACGTGCAAAAATCTTTGAAAATTATTGGTATTTAGCGAACTTCCAAAAATTGGCTTCACTTTGAACACACGATACTGCGGGAGAGTATAAAAAGAATGTCTTAAGTCCAAGGTTTTTATTTTTAAGTAAATTTTTTTAATTTATTTTTTTAATATACTTACTAAACCGGATATTAATTTTAAAGAACCATTTGCGACCGACATTCTGAATGTTCAAGTGGTTGTTAACTGTTGTTAAATTCTTATCTCTCGGAGGCCTTTCCGTAAATTACGTTCGCCTTCGGCCGTAGACGATCGGTTACTAAAAAACAACGTGGAAAAAAATTCTCTGAACCAGCTTTCATTTCTTAAACTTTGTTTAAATTAATTTTTTAATCGTTTCAAATATTCGCGCTCGATCACCTGTTGGCTTCGATTCGCTGACGTTGCTCGTAATTTATTACATATCAAAAAATTATCGCAAATAAACTTAAACAATTTATTCTTATTGGACTAGATAAAGCGGAACACTCCAAAGTTCGACTTCGTTTTAACCATTTCGTTCATTTCTGTTATTTTCGGCACAACTTAAAAAAAAAGAAATATGGCACTAAAAATGTTTAAGGCGGTCATTTTGGGTGCTCCAGCATCCGGGAAGGGAACCATCTCGTCACGAATCGTTAAAAATTTTAATCTGGCACATATTTCAAGTGGAGATTTGCTGCGATTAAATATTAAAAATGGAACAGGTAAAACTTAATTCTCAATCTTTTTTACAAACAATAATAAAGATTATTTTAGCTATTGGATTAGAAGCTCAAAAATATATTAAACAAGGAAAATTAGTACCTGATAATTTAATGATTAAGTTTATAATCAACGAAATCAATAAAACCAAAGATAAACCATGGCTTTTAGACGGTTTTCCAAGGACTTTATCTCAAGCCAAAGATTTATGGGATAAACAACAATTAGATATCGTTATTAATTTAAATGTACCTTTTGACGTGATTGTTGAGAGAGTTAAAGGAAGGTGGATTCATTTACCAAGTGGAAGAGTTTATAACATTGATTTTAACGCACCTAAAATTCCGGTAAATTTTATTAATCATAAAATTATCATTTTTTATTATTTTATTTTCTTACAGGGAAAAGATGATGTAACAGGCGAAGATTTAATACAAAGAGAAGACGATAAGCCTGAAGTTGTTCTTGAACGATTAAAACAATACGAAAGTTTAACCAGCCCCGTCACAGATTTTTACAAAAAAAAAGGTGTCTTAAAAGAATTTGAAGGAAGAACATCTGATGAGATTTGGCCCAAAGTTTTAGATTCTTTAACAAGTTATATTCCACTTCATATTACATCTCAAAAACATGTCCTTTAATTCTATTTTTTTATAATAAATTGTTATTAATTTTTGTTATCATTGCTTTCTTGTAGAAAAAAGAATTTATATATACAAACATTTTTATACTTTACCTTTATAATGTGGTTGTGACAATAAAAAAAAGCCATTTTTTAACTTTTTAATTTTTGTTTAATCAAGGTGTTATAATGATTTCTTTCATTCGAGTTCGATTTGTTTTAAGGAAATATTTTCATAGAAGTCATTGATTGGGGTGAATTTAACAAATTTTCTCACAAAAATGTATATTATTGAAATGATTAAAGGTAAAAACAAAGCACAAAAACTATTAATATTTTTTGAACTAAAACTACAACTAACACTAGAAACTTTCGGGTTTTGCCGTGCGTCTTTTAAGACAAGGTTTGACGTTTCGGATGCCATGTTGCAACCTTCTTCAGTAACTGGTTCGAAGTGACGAAATGGAAAATCGCGTACAATTAGAGCTTGCAATACCGGGATCCCGGACAATTTTTGTCCGGTATTATTGATGGCAAAATACCGGTATTTCGGTATTACTTTTATTTAGTGCCCTCGATGGCCGGGAGCGGCCGATGTCTTCGAAAATGGCCGTGCTAGTTTGAAGTTGTGCTGGAAAATGACGTAGAGGATTCTTGTTTGTTATCTATCTTCTGTCCGTTCTAAGTTTACATTTTCAAGTGCCATTTTTTGACGTTTCATTAAAAAATGATAGCCGGAGGCGACCGATCGAAAACGGCCGTGTTTGTTTAAAGCTGTGCTGAAAAATGATGTTGACCAAACAGAAATTTGTTATCTATCTTATGTCCGTACTAACCTCATCTTTTCAAGTAACATTTTTTGATCAGTGTGAATACCATCTACAAGAAATATCATTTTGCACTCTGACAGAATACTGAAGATAACAAAGACTCAACCTTTGATGATGACAACTTAATGTTCGTGTTCAATAAATTTGTCATACCTAGCCAACAATAAAATACTCTCTGCATACACCTATTTTTGGAGTATTTACTCCATAATGGTGTTTCAGGTCAGTTTGATTCGTGTAGTGTCCCACCAAGTATAACAGTAGTATGATAAGTCTGACAAACTACCAAGAGCCATTATGTTAAAGTTTCTTTCTTGAATTTGCACCTTTCCAGAAAAGTTCATAGCAGGAATTCGAAAGAATTCCATTGAGCTTCAGATGATAAAGTGTAATTTCATTTTTTGACGCGGCAGTGAAGTTGAACGTTTGGACCAAGTGAAAGACAACACAACAATAATGGTATCCAGACCTTAAGTTTATTGGTACTTTGTACAGATTCCTAATATCTTTCCATTTTTTGATTATCTTCTCAGATTCTGTATCTTATGCTTCGTTGCCAATCTAAAAATATAGTAGGAATTAACCTGTTGTTAGTAGAGGTGACGTCGCAGAGGGGGAAAAGATCTTACAATTAGATATATCTAGTGATTGTAATTTAGTGAGTAAACTTTTTTATAGTAGTACCGATATTAATACCGGTATCCCGGTTTTAAAAATTTTGAATACCGAATACCGGTATTGAGATTTTGGTCCGGTATTGCAAGCCCTAGGTACAATGTGTAAGTCGGAAAACTGATTAATAATTAATTAACGCTAATTACAAGCTAATTATTAAGTAATTGCGTCGCGTCCAGTGTGATGCGGGAGGAGGTCTTCGTGTTCACCACCATCTTCCATGTTCTGCTAAGCTCCCAGCCATCTTCTCTGTTGACGTTATTTCTCTGTCGATGGATCTCTATGTTCTCTTGTCAGTCTTTGGTAATATACGTTGTCCCTAGCCAGTACCTTTGTTTGCTCGAAGTCTATTCGGTGTCCCTCTGCATGGCGATGTTCCGCAACCGCTGACTGCTGGATCATCTTCAACCTTACATCCCTTTCATGCTCTTTGATTGTGTCCAGTTTGGCTAACGTAAACTTTCCCACAACTACACGATAGTCGGTAAACTCCCGGTGCTTTTAATGGAGTTAGCTTGTCCTGGGATATCGGGAGTGTGTTCCGAATCTTGCTGACCGTCCCGTATCGCACCACGATGTCGTTTTTCTTGAGGTGCCTGGCAATTCGCTCCGTCACACCTGAAACATAGGGAAGACAGAAAAAACCAAGTGGTTTTGTACTTACCGCGTCCTCTTTCTGCTTTCGCTGCTTGATGGCCCGGTTGATGTCCCTCGAAGTGTATCCGTTCTTCTGTAGCACGCCTCGTAGAAAGTGTTGCTCCTTCTTCAAGTTATCTCCTTCACATATTCTCGCTGCTCATTGAAATAAAGTACGGATCACGGACCTCTTTTGTTGGGGATGATGATGTGATGATGCCTGCAGATACCTGTTGGTATGGGTCTTCTTCCAACATACACCAAGTTTCATATCTTCATTTGTCGTCCTGGTGACCAACACATCTAGGAAAGGTAGTTTTTTGGCAGTTTCTGTTTCCATGGTAAACTTAATCATCAGATGTTGAGCGTTCAAGTGATCCAAGAACTCTGGGAGCCGTTTTTTAACATGTTGCCATATTACAAACGTGTCATCCACATACCGGGGCTATAGTTTTGGCTTCCACTGGCTCTTCTTCAAAACGTCTTCTTCGGATAATTCCATGTAGAAATTAGCTATAACTGGCGATACTGGAGATCCCATGGCTGGCCCTTCGAACTGTTCGTAAAATTCTGCTTTTCAACTGAAATACGTCGACGATAAACAGTACTACACTAGATCTGGTACGTATTCTGGTAATCCCTCGGGAATGAGCTTCTGGCGGAGGCCATCCACAGCATCCTTAACTGGTACCCTGGTAAAAAGAGACTCAACATCGAAACTTACCAAAATATCCTCAACATCTAGCTTTATACCTTTTACCGATTCCACAAAATATATAGAATCCCTGACATATGATTCCGTGTTCCCTGTAAAAGGAGGATCTTTGCGAGATATTTGGCCAACTGGTATGTTGGGGAGTTGATGGCACTGACGATAGGGCGGAGGGGTCGTCTAGTTTATGAATCTTCGGTAGTCCTTAAATTCTTGGTGGTACCGGCGCCTGCACAAACAATCCTTTCTACTGTTCTGCTGGAATTCCTGTGGATTTTATCAGGTCCCTCATTTTCCTTACGATTCTGTCTGTGGGGTCCTTTTTGATCTTCCTGTAGGTGGCTGGGTCCAGTAGGTTCATCGATGAATGTACCCGATTTTCGATTTCGTCACTTCGAACCAGTTTCTGAAGAAGGTTGCAACATGGCATCCGAAACGTCAAACCTTGTCTTAAAAGACGCACGGCAAAACCCGAAAGTTTCTAGTGTTAGTTCTAATTTTAGTTCAATTAACACCGGTCGTGAAAGCCTTCGTACTTATATTAATATTTTCTTATGCATAATGCGATTATACACAATTATTTTTATATATTTATTTAGTAAAATGATTTATTGAGCGTTTACATTTACTCCACCTAATCCAATTTCGCTTCATGTTCCATCATTGTTGTTTGTAACAATTCTGTGATTCTTTCTAGGTTTTGCTGTCAATATATCATCTGCAAAAATCAATCTATATTATTGTAAGTAAATTAATAAACAAAGATTAAAAATTATTACTTTGTGATTTAATAAGATCTAATAACGCACTATGTTTTACAAATAGATAGATTAAATTTTTTACATGTACGAGTTGGATGAGGGTTTCATTAAAGAACTTTTTATGAATGTCTGATTTTATTTGATTAAGCCCATGTCCCATTTGAAAGACCATAATGGTGAAATATAGTAACGATAGCGCAAAACTGGGTCAGTAATGACCTGAAAACAATAATTTTTACATAACATACGAAATCAAAGTTCTTTTATATATTCTGTAGTATTATTATTCTCATGCAATATGCAATTAGGTCACTTATCGGTACTTCTATATGTCGGGTCATTTATGCATCATCTATACACCATGCACATGAAATAAGTAATTTCGAAATAAATTATAAACCAAATATTATCTTGGAATATAACCAAATAAAGAGTGAAGTCGACGTCTTGGACAAACTCATTCGAAAATATAGTTGTCACAAACCTACTAGAAGATAGTAATTTACATTTTTTGTGAGTTATTTGGAGATTGCGGAATGCAATACGTTTGTAGTTTCGAATAAAGAAAGTCCTGATATAATATGAGTGATTATTAAAAATATTTGACTTCTCTTTTATATGTAGTTTTAATATAGTTAGAGTTCATCAAAATATATCTAATACAATATCTACAGAGTGGTTCAGTTTTTAATCGGGAAACTTTACTAGGACGTAGTACTTGCTAAAATAACACAACTTTTTATATAAACATAGGGCCAAAAATTTACATTTTGTTTTGTATTTCGGCTGTAAGTAATCCGTAAAATTTGAATGAAAATTTGATGAAATCTGAATCGTTTCGGATGCTATGTTGCAACCTTCTTCAGAAACTGGTTCAGTGCGAGAGTACTGAAGTCAGCACAACCACCGAAATCCACCTTGACGGTTGGTGAAAAGAAGGCACTCCGATTTATTAAAGAAACGTCAGAAATCGTCGTGTTACCAGCAGACAAGGGGAATGCCACCGTGGTTGTGGACAAGAAAGAATATGACGACAAAATGATGAACCTACTGGAACCAGCCACCTACAGGAAGATCAAGAAGGACCACACAGACAAAATCGTAAGGAAAATGAACGACCTGATAAAATCCACAGGAATTCCAGCAGAACAGCAAAAAGGTTTGTTTGTGCAGACGTCGGCACCACCAAGAATTTATGGACTACCGAAGATTCATAAATCAGACGTCCCCCTCCGCCCTATCGTCAGTGCCATCAACACCCCAATATACCAGTTGGTGAAATATCTTGCAAAGATTCTATCTCCTTTCACAGGGAGTAGGGAATGGTATGTCAGCGATTCTACACACTTTGTGAAATTTTGGTGAGTTTCGATGGTCTCCGCCAAAAACTCATTCCGGAGGGATTGCCACAATACGTGCCAGATCTAGTGGAGTACTGTTTACCATCGATGTATTTCAGCTGGAAGGGAGAATTTCAAAAACGGCTTCAAGAGTTCTTGGATCACTTTTTTTTCCAGTTTCTGAAGAAGGTTGCAACATGGCATCCGAAACGTCAAACTTTTTCTTAAAAGACGCACGGCAAATCCTGAAAGTTTCTAGTGTTAGTTCTAGTTTTAGTTTTAATTTTCGTTCAATTAACACCGGCCGTGAAAGCCTTCGTACTTAACAACGTAATTTGTTCAGACAAACATTTATCTTATTTATGCTTTTTCTTATGAAAATCACAATTGATTGGTGTTATTTAAATAGTACTAGATCCTAGTAAGTGCACAACGTCCACAGCCAGCTATCAAGAAAAATTTAATAATATTTAATAATAGCAGCGCTTTACAGTACAATGTAGCATATTTTATTTTTTACGCTAAAACAATTATCTTTAAGGAAAAAACTAAAGAGACAAAAAAGTACCAATAATGAATAAGCTTTACAACCCACATTTTTTTATGTTAATGCTCCTTGGCGTTAAAAAGTTGTTATAAAAAAGGTTAGGGGACGCTAGGGAAGTTTAAGGTATGGTTAAAAATAAGGTATTAATCAGTAATATATACAACTGAAATAAAAGATAAAATGTAAATTTTTGGGTCAACTTTGACAGCTTATAGCTTGAAAACAAAAGAGTTGCGACCCTATGTTTATATAAAAAACATGTGTTATTTTGGCAAGTACTACGTCTTAGTAAAGTTTCTCGATTAAAAACTGAACCACCCTGTATTTTAGGTTAAAGTCGAGGTTGCTTGCAGCTCTATACTTAACATCATGTCCACTAAAAGCTGGTCAACCCATTGCAACGCCTTGGACGCAAGCGATCTCGGCTATACTTGCGAAGAAGAATGTCTGATTTTGTCTGATGGAGTCGAGATCGCATGCGGTGAGGTTCTTCAATTAATACCATGTCAACCGAAAACTGGTCAATAAATTGAATGCCTAGGCCGCAAGCGACCTCGGCTATACTTAAACCAAAGTGATATTAATTGTAGAGCCTCAGCCGCTAGCAACCTCGGCTAAACTTGCGATGGAAAAATGTCTGATTTTGTCTAATTAAGCCGCGGTCGCTGGCGGCCGAAGTTCTACAATTAATACCATGTCAACCCATTGGAGGCCTCGGCCGCAAGCGACCTCCGCTAAATTTAAACTGACGCCTTAGCCGGAAACAACCGCGGCTAAACTTGCGATGGAAAATGTCTCCTTTTGTCTGATTAAGCCAAGGTCGCTGGCGGGCGAGGCTCTACAATTAATACCATGTCAACCCATTGCAGGCCTTTATGGTCAAAGGAACCTATTTGTCGAGGACATCCAATGTTTTCCAGGTGATCCTAGATACCATTTGCGCTTGGTGTAAGGGAAAGAATCTCTCGATAAACCCGCAAAATATAATCGTTGTGCTCTTCACCAGGAGATGAAAGTTGGATGGACTAATCCGCCGAACTATCCAAGGTGAAGAAATCCTTTCTCAAAGGATGTCAAATGTCTAGGAGTAATCCTAGACAAAACCCTCTTATGGAATGGACATTTGCAGAGACTATCCTTGTGGACTTGTGGAAGATCTATAGAGTATGGAGAAGTTTGGCTTCGTGGAATTTTTAAATTTCGAAATTGAGAGTATTTAGAGATGTCAATCGCCGTTCTTGGTTGATAAGAACATATATTTGTTGATATATTTGGGCTTAATAACACATTTAACGAACTTGGTATTGCAGTTTGACTGCATATTGTTCAACCCTTCAATCATAACTGATGCCTTTTGTAAGTTGTAATGCTTTTTGTACATTTTCAGTAATAAAATTGATCTGCTACCAGAATCAATAAGGGCAGGCATACGATGATATCTACCAAACCGGTCTTGTATGTCCAATCCAGCTACAGGTAGAACTACGGTGAGCATGGTATTTGAATGAATAGAATTACTTTTGGATGACTGGTCTTGATAAACCTCTGGACGATCTAAATGCAATAATGTATGATGGCGCTTTTTGCAAGTTCAACAAGTGTTTTTTGAATCGCATTTGCATGTTCAATGTTGGTCTCACAGACAATTTTTGCAAAGATTATGCTTATTGACCTACTCAAATCTTTGTTCTGGCGATTTATCATGAAATTTTCTCACCACAGTTCTGAATAAGTCGTAAAAACTGAACCATGCTTTATAATCTGCGGAAAAAAAGGGAAGGGTGATTTTGTTCAATTTAGGAGAGGCAGCGGTAATATTAAGGTTGGTGTTTTGGATTGCAGCATTGGGATTTTTAATATCACAATAGATTGCCTTGATAGAATAATATGCAGTATCGGCTTGACGACGTACCTGATCGTCAGCATCGAAAACATAGTCTTTAATGAAACCAATAATTTGATTATGATTCTTGGTCTGGATGATCTTTTAACTTGTGCCCGACGCCGATTGTTTCTACCAATGTTAACCCATTGCAGGCCTCGACCGCAAGAGACCTTGGCTACATTTAGATTGAAATGATATTAATTATAAAGCCTCAGCCACAAGCGACCTCAGCTATACTTAAAGCGAAGTGTATTATATCCATTAACTCCAAGACTCTCCCAGATGGTTTAATAGCAAAGATTGTATTTATGAAACCATATGATATTTAGCGAAGTGGGAATCAGCTACCGACGTTGAGGAGATCACAGATCGCAATTACAGACCATAATTTATATTGCTGCACTTTGAAATAAAAATGTATTATTAACAATACCGTATAATTTATACGGTATTGTATATAAGTCAATTTTCAAGACTAATTCAACACTCAAAACATACCATTTTTGCTGTGTAGAAGCTCGTAAAACGTCTAGTGTCTTTAATACTTTTAAATAATTCCTTTTAAATTATTGTTGGAATCCAACTCCATCATACATACATTTTTCGTCATAACCATCTTACGTTGTTCAGATTATTAATCTAAATCCATCAATTTCATCTAAATTACAATGAAAATGAAAAAAGTTTAAAAATAAGTAACATTATATGTTAAAGATCATCTTCATCTACCTCAAGAACAAATCGAAAATGTTCCTTGCCTTGGTTGATGTCGTGAGACAAAAAAATTAAAATGGCAAAAAAATTGGGTACTATTTTTACATGTAAGGGATTGATTGTAACAAACATTTCTTATACAATTTTTTCATGTTTATTGTAACATCATTACAATACTCAATTCAATTTAAAACATTACAAGAAAAAAATTTGAACAAAAAGAATACATAATAATAATATTTAATACTTAATAAAATACTGAACACTTAACAAAAATGAGGTTATTTTTTATTTTCTAAGCAGTATCAACACCCGTTTCCAAATTCTTGACTACCAACCATTCATTTATTTTTTTTGTAGTTTTCAGTTTTAATTGCCGGCTTTAATCACAATACGTTCATTCATTTTGTTTGCACGCTAATTGACTAAATGTTTCAACTAATTGCTAAAAGTAAAACTATCGAATTACTATTGGTGATTTCGTTTTGCTGTAAAACTCACAAAAATAATATTGAGAAAACAAATTAAAATAAAAGAACGCAAAAACAAAACAAAAAAAAAAGTAAATAATCTAATCCAGACTCAATTGACTAAATTCTCCTCCAGAGATGCAGGTACCTTTCAATAATGGCAAGTTTTTTTTTAATTAGGAATTTAAAGCGATCTTTTGATATACATTAAGTCAAAAATTAAATTAATAAATAAAAATTAATACAGTGTATTATTTCCTTTCTACAACCTTAAATGTTTTTTTTTTCACACCATCCTGCCTTCACCATCTAAATTTTTAACGCTATGCTTAACATTTTCACTAATATCTGCAAATTAATTTAGAATTAATTGAGTTAAGTAACTACATGAATTTTTTACCTGTAATAATTTGGTTTAAAAGGCCCTGCTTTATTAAGTCCCATATATTTAGCTTGCTCATCGGATAACTCCGTTAAATGAGCGTCGAACGTTGGTAAATGTAACGTTGCAACATATTCATCCATTTTTTTCGGTAGTAAGTAAACGTCGGATTTATAACGATTTGGTGGCGCATTGAACAATTCGATCAATGCTAAAGCTTGTGTGGCCGATGTAATCGAAACAACAAACGAAGGCAATGTTGAATAACTTAAATTGACCAACCGACCTTCCGCTAATAAAATTATCCGTTTCCCATCGGGCCAAATTACGTGATCAACTTGCGAACGAACCCTTTCCCATGTTAAATCTGGAGTTCGAAGACTATTCTATTAAGAAAAAAAGAGTTAAATTTATTTAATTATAAAAATTGGATACTCACAACATCTATTTCTGTGTTTGAGTGCCCCATATTGCAAACGATACACCCCGATTTCATTTTATCCATATGCTCGCGTGTTATTACATTTTTATTTCCGGTTGCTGTAATTACGATGTCGACGTTGCGGATTACTTCGTTTATTCGCACTACTCTATATCCATCCATACTAAAATTAAAAAAATAATTCAAAATAAGTCACATAAAATTTAATTTTTTGTTAATGCTAACCTGGCTTGAAGAGCACAAATTGGATCGATTTCTGTAATATAAACAATACAACCTAATCCTCTTAAAGCTTGAGAACAACCTTTTCCAACTTCTCCATACCCACAAACGACTACTTGTTTTCCCCCAAACATAATGTCAGTAGAACGTTTTAAACTTAAATATAATTCGATTTTTGCGCATATATTTTAGAAGAAATAAAAAATTACCTGTCAATTATCGATTCGCGACAACTGTATAAATTATCGAATTTAGTTTTTGTTACTGAATCGTTAACGTTCATTGCAGGGACGGTTAATTTCCCAGATTTTGATAGTTGATATAAACGATGGACGCCGGTTACACTTTCTTCAACGATTCCTAAAATAAAATATTTTATTAATATATTAAAAAAACTAAAAAAATATATTAAGTACACAGCGGCATAAAAAACGCATCATCTAAAATGATGATCAGATTTAAAACTGCTATAACTTTTCAACGTATTTAACGCTCGTCAATTTCAGCAATGGTGAATAACAGTAATGCGTGTTTTTTCTTCCTACACTTTGAAGCTTGCTATGAGGATCCACCGACAAAATTAATTAATTTTAAACATAAGGAGTTTGTAGTCTCGTCTGTTCTGATCATTTCTGTTTTTTGTTCAAGTTTCTATTGTTGTTAACACCAAAGTTACAAGCTCTAAAGGAAGCCATGGAAATTAACGAAAACATTTCAGTGACGTTTAGTGTTGTTAACGTCGTTGACTGTTGTTAGGCAAGACAAATGTCTTTCAAGTCTTGCAGAACTTGCCCAGGCAGTGGCTTTGGTGGAAGATGGACGCAGTACTCGTTATGCTGCTCGTGTTTTTGGCTCGATACAGAGTACGGTTTGTCGCGCCATTCAAAATTTCAGCAGACTGGCCTCAATTAGCTCATCAGATGACCTGGGTCAAGCACCACACAACCCCGTGATAAACGATATTGTGATGAACGTGTATTTTATATCAAAACACAATTTTTAAATATATAACAGAATTTTTTTGGGAGCAGGTTTAAACAGAAATTCTTGTGTTTTTAAATTATCAAATTTTGTTTATTTAGATCTTGGTTAACTATGATATCTTTCTTTAATTTATCTTGTTCTTCTTGTAAACTATTTAAATTTTTATGTGTTTCTTCTTTTAAATTTATAATATTATCTTTATTTTCTTTAATTTTATCGGAATACTCATTTATTTGTTGATCTATTGTCGTAATAATTTGAATTGTGTTTTCTTGTCTAATTGTTTCAATCTTTTCGTTAATTTGATACGTTATCTTTCCATCTAGTGCTTTAGTTATACTTTCTATTTGATTATTTAATTGTTGTTCCAATTTTTCAAGATTATTTTTCATAATTATTTCATTTTCTTTTTTAATTATTTCGAAGTTTTCTACTATTAATATTCTATTTTCTTCATTTAGTTTCTTATTTTCGTCTCTCATTCTTTTGTTTTCATCTATTATTTTAGTTATTATTTCTTCATTTATTCTTCTCAAATTTTCTTCATTTATGATTTTCTTCTCTTCATTTAATTGTCTTAGATTTTCTTCATTTATGATTTTGTTCTCTTCATTTAATTTTCTTAGATTTTCTTCATTTATTACTCTATTATTTTCATCTCTTATTTTGTTATCTTCATTTATTTTTCGCATCATTTCCATTATATCATTCATATTTATTTGACTTTTCTCTGCTGTTTCCTTTTTATCGCCACTACTCGTATTAGCTATACTCGAAGTTTGATTCGTTTCGTCGGTATCATCTTTTCTACCTTTCGATGACGCACTAGTTTTTATTTGTCTATCAGCCATTTTCTTGATTTCTCGCCCCACGTTGGGCGCCAAAATTGTGATGAACGTGTATTTTATACCAAAACACAATTTTTAAATATATAACAGAATTTTTTTGGAAGCAGGTTCAAACAGAAATTCGTTAATTCAAAAATCCGACTTAACACTTTTTATGTTTATTTACTACTATCTTTTTTTTTTTGTTTCCATGACTTTTTATTTTTTTATATTAACGCCACCTCTTCATGCTATCATAAGTGATATTATTACAATATATTGTAACTACCATGTTACGAAATCGACATACCACAACAGTTAAGTAAAAAGAAGATTTGAAGAAGCGGGGTTGAAATCACAGAGAAAAGCAACTGGACCATCGTGTTGCTCGATTACAATTTGCAAGATATCATTATCAGTGGACCAATGCAGAGTGGCGAAACGTACTGTTCTCAGATCAGTCGACATTGGGCTTGGACTCTTCAGATGGTCGAGAGAAAGTTGAGGAGAGAAGAGCAGGAGAGCGTTATGTTCAGTGCAACTTCTCTGAAAGAGTACAAAACCAGGAAGGATCTGTAATGGTTTAGGAAGGAATCTGCTTCGAAGCACGTACGGAGCTTTATTTTATCAACGGCATTTCCAGGTCCATTTATAGGTAACAACTTCTTGTTCATGCACGCTCCCATACAGCTCGCATAGTGTCCCAATACCTGGAAGATTTGGATATTAGGGAGACGAGTTAGAGCCCGTGGTGCAGCTACAGAAACGCTAGATGATTTCTGAACAGCGCTAAAAGAGTGGATTCGAAGTATGCCTCGAAGGATGAGTGATACCATTCAAGCGAGGGGAGGAAATACCCGTTATTAACATTTTGTTTGATTTACTTGTCACAGTTTAATTAAATTTCATCGACATCCATAACTTGCTTTAATTTCTGATGGCGCTGCCGAACAAGCTGCGTTATCTTTTAGAGCTTGTAACTTTGGTGTTAACAACAATAGAAACTTGAACAAAAAAAAACAGAAGTGATCAGAGCAGACGAGAAAAGCACAGTTTCCTGAATTAAATGAGTACTTTAACGAAATTGACTGGGAATCAGAACTCGCTGATCGTGATATCAACGACCCTGTTCAAATTTTTTATAACTGTGTTAATACTGCTATACGCCACAAAGTGTTTTCCTACTTGGTTTTCACATAATACCATAAAAGTAATTCGAGAGTAAAGGCGCGCTGTAAATGGAAACTTTTGGCAACCGACTGGACTACCTCACTTTTTCAATTCTAATGAGTCGTGCAAAGTATATAATCCATCATAATTACATATACTCCATGTAATTCAGAAGAGATTCAGATTATTGTCAGAACAGCTGAAAGCAATATCCAATCTGACCCAAAGGTGTTTTGGGCTTTTACTATGTCTAAGAAACGTGCGGATGTAATTCCTTCACGATGTCGTGGAATGGAATTGTTGTCGGTGACGGTGTCGGAGTATACTCATTGCTCGCTGATTTCTTTTCTTCGGTTTTTGTTGATCCTGCTCCAATCCAGCAGAATGTAGATTGTGTGGAAACGGATGCCCTTCCTTTGAATCTGATGCAGTTGACAGAATTGTGATTGAGGAGGCCCTGATGGGCATCAGGGTTACAGACAGTATTGGTACTGATGGTATTCCATCAACTATTTTATTTAATGCTTCATTAATAATGGGTGTCTTTCCGTCATTGTGGAAGCAGGCTTTTGTTCTTCCTATTTTTACATCTGGGGACCGTGATGTTATATCTGATTACTGCCCCATATCTATTTTGCCAGCATTTGGGAAAGTAGTTCATGCACGTCTATTCTTTGCCCTTAAGTCTATAATAATAATAACATTTATGCAGCTTACAAATGTTTTACATGTAATAAAAGAAAATATAAAACAGATAAAGCACCGTCAAGAGAAAAACTATAAATATATACAAAACAAAGAAATGTATATAAAGAGAAAAAAAAATTATATAGTTTACAAAACTAAACATAAGACTCCATCTCCGAAGGTGATAGTTGAAGAAACTCCTCCACGTCATATTTTTTATAGGCAAAGGACATTTATTATATAATTTCACGACTAGGTGATTAGTGCTGGTTTGTGAGATATTAATGCGATGGTAGGGATCTGATAATGTGATTTATAACGGGTTTCGTAGATAGACTTTTTGGAAATGAGGTTTTAGAGGAATGTACGTAAAGAAGACTCCTTAGGATAAAGATAGAGGATAAGGTAAGTATCCTATGTTGTTGAAAAAGTGGTTTGCAACTAGCAGTACTCTTTTCACCTGCTAAGACCCGTAATGCTTTCTTTTGTTGAATGAAAATATCTTTGTCCGCCGGAGAATTCCCCCAAATCAGTATTCCGTACGACGCCCTACTATGAAAGTTGGCAAAGTAGGTTGCTCTAGCAGCCTCATAACCAGCTATAGCCCATATGCGCCTGACCCTAAATATTGCTACAGCCACCCATCTTTGAAGACATTCAAGATGAGACTTGCAGCTTAGGTTTGACGTAACATATATTCCCAGGAATTGAATAGGTTCTTACTCCCGTCCAGCAATTTTAGATGTTAATAATAGTTTTTGCGTCTTTTCCACATTAAGTTTCAAATTGTTGGCCCCAAACCATTCCGCAGTTTCGGCTATAACAACTTCTGACTTGTTTTCAAGTTCAACTCTATCTTTCGACGTTAGCACAAAAGATGTATAGTCAGCATATATATAAATGTCATCAGCTGAGATGTTAATATTATTAGTAACATCCGAAGTTCCACCTTTCCACTCTACACACTGCACTCTATTGTTAAGATAACTACGAATCATTTGATTTGGTAGACCTCTTATACCATAATGTTCCAGTTTATCCAACAGAACTTCATGTTGGACGCAATCAAAGGCCTTTCACAAGTCACAACACAATAATTGAACATCCTCCTTCTCGTCAAACGCACGTGCTACAGCATCAACCAAGCTAGTCTAAAATCAATTGAAGACAATATGGCTTTTTGATGGTCGCTCGTTTGAGAATAACTATATCTTATCTTCTCTGGATGATTCTTGTCAAGTTGATTCATTTTATACGGATTTTAGTAAAGCTTTCGACCGGGTGGATCACAACTTATTTCTATTTAAACTAATTAAGTTTGGTGTTCAGGGGAAACTTTTACAATGGCTTGCTTCCTATCTGAATGCCAGATTGTTTCGGTTAATGTTTTTTTTTTCTAATTCTGAGTCGGTTCCTTCTGATGTTCCCCAGGGTAGCCATCTGGGCCCTTTACTGTTTAATATTTATGTTAACGACATATTTGACGTCGTTAATTATGCCCAATGTTTAATGAATGCTCACCTCTTGATTGTTCTAGACCAGGGATGGCGAACCTTTACGGATCAACGTGCCATTTTCTAAAGAAATGTTTAATGTGGTCATAGACGTGCCATAAAAAATTTTGACTTTGTGATTATTGATTATAATAGTAATAAATACTATCAACTCAAAACTCTTTATTTACAACAACAAAATAGGAACATTTTGCAATGTTTCAATTATACGCGTAATTTAAATAAAAGTAAAATTAGTGTGAGTTCTGTTGTTGTAGATTAGATGACAAATAACATATATTAGGGTTGTAAGATGTTTTTTTAGCAGAATGCATGTTGAACTGGAGTCATCTGTCAAACGGTTTCTAACCGAGTCTTTAATGTTATTTATCTCTGAAAATAATGACTCGCAGGCATAGGTTGATGAAAATATTGTTAAAATAGCATGAGCCAGCTTCCTCAAACAATTAAATGTGTCTGGTAACGCATTCCATATTTTCAGAATTTTGTTATTAGCATTTTCACTTATATTATTTGTCAATTTTTCTGTTTCAATTAATTCTAACTGTTTCCTTGTTTCAATAAATTTTTGAATCCATATTGAACTAGACTGGAAATCAATCAGCTGCATTTCAAATTCTTCAATTTCCAACCAATTCAATTGGGACAAATTCAGTTTATTTAATGACGTCACATCAGGGTACATAATAAGCTTGAGTATTTCCGATAATTCTTTGAACTGAGAAAATCTCGCTGTAAATTCCCTGATTGAGGAATCAATCACAGAAATAAATTCTACAGTAACTTGTTCTTGTGATAATATCGTTCCTGAAAACTTGCAGCTTCATGTTTAACTTATTTAAATGTTTGGCATATGTCTGTAAGAAATATCAATTTTGAAAGCCACATAACATCCAACAACTGTGGGTATTCTTCAACTTTTCCCTCATTTTGCAGAAACAGTCTGATTTCTTCAAAGCAATCAACAAATCTTTGAAGTACGTTCCCGCGACTCAACCAGCGAACATTATTGTACATCAGCAAGCCATTGTACACCGAGTTGACTTCATCTAACAAAGCATCGAACTTTCGCCTGCTTAAAGCCTGCGACGAGATGAGGTTGATTATTTTTGTGACTACCGTCATTACATTACCAAGAGATGTTAAACCACTCTTAGCATACAAGGCTTGTTGGTGAATGATGCAGTGGAATTGAAGAATCGAATGCCCTACGTCTGCTTGAAATAAACTTATTATATATTATCTGGTTTCTGTCTGAAAGATTCAGTTGTTATCCTTACACCAAAACTAATACTTTGACGTTTCCAGAAAGATATTTTATTCTTTTGTTTAAACTTAAAATTGATTACGTTACATGAAATTTTATAACCTACTTAAAATCTATTCAGACAAAATCCAAAACAATTTCTAGCGATTCTTCTACGAGTGAACATGGCTTTTTAGTTTGTCCACATAGTTCTTAAGTAGGGTACAGTTTCTCTACCTATTTTTGGATCACTCAGTATACAATATACTTGTGTCCCTCAGAAGTGACTCACCCCATATTTTTTTTATTATTAGTGATATAAGAAAACCATTTGGAATGCATAATTAGGCTGTTAAAACGGATTATTACGACATGAAATCATTTTCTCTCTTTTCTTTTAAAACAAATTTAATACAATTGTTAATTTACACTATTATTAAAAAAGAACCACTGACTAAAACATAGCAGTGATCACTGCTCCAGAAATAGCAAATCAAGAGAGACATAGCGTAATTTATACTATTAACCTAGCTACTATGCGTCAAAAGTTGTAATACATTTTCCAAAGCTACTAAAATGTTATAAAATAACGAAAATATTTTTTTTTTCAAAAATTATAAGCGATCGTGAAAATTTCTTCAAGTAAAAGTTATGTGAAATTATGCTGTCTACAAAATTGAAGAAAAAAAATTATAGATTGAAAAAAATAGCGCAATTAGTACTCACATCCGGTATAACCGGAAGTACAAAAAGAATGATTTCATGTCGTAATAATCCGTTTTAACGGCCTAATTATCCGTTCCAAATGGTTTTCTTATATCACTAACAATAAAAAAAAATATGGGGGTGAGCCACTTCTGAAGGACACCCGGTATAGTAGTAGCATATACAGTATGTCCCCGGATCGAGTTACAAAGAAGAAAACAAATTTTGTTACTGATTTTTCAAACTTATCTCTGCATAAATAATGCGTCGGATATGTTCAAATTACTAAATCGCATGAATTTTATACTCTAACTATAAAAGTTAACTAATTATTCCAATTTTTATGTAAAAATTTTACATAACAATTGGACTTTTTTCTAAATTGAAAATTGAAATTGAAGTTCAATTTATGATATGTAACCATAGAAACCATAAAACTTACAACTTATGTTGGTGAGATTAAGTCTTTTCATGCGATGTTAACCGTGAAAGAGAGAATTTATTTAGTACTGTACTATGGTACTAGTGAATCATGTTTTCGTGTAGTTATACAAAAATTCTAGCAAAAATATCTGGACACGAGAATATCTCATGTGGAGCTCGCAAACTAATGACAAAAAAATTGGAAACGGGTTCTGTATCATCCATAGAGGCAGACAAAGAAACTAAATGAGGAAGACGCTGCCTTTCAGATAGCTTTTCAACAAATAACATTATTTCTTCTCAGCATTGTCGTTATTGGAGCGATGTAAATCCAATTAGCCTTAAATTTTATACGGTCAATATACTTTCAGTAAGACAGTTGCCTAGCTTGCCAGTCACACATTGTACCAAATGGTTAAATTTACAATTTCGTCAAAAATAGATTGAACGAAATGGTCTTATTTGACCATTTCGGCCAGCACGTAGTCCTGATCTTACAATTATGGTTTTTTATTTTTGGGGACGATTGAAACAAATTGTTTACAATGAACCATTACAAGATGATGCAGAACTATTAAAACTAAGAATAATTAATGCGATAGAATCTCTACCACTGGCGGAAATTCGTATTTCTTATAAAGAATTTAGAAATCGTCTTCAAATGTGTGCCGAATTGGGAGTGAATTTGTTTGAATGATGCAGAACTATTAAAACTAAGAATAATTAAAGCGATAGAATCTCTCCCTGGCGGAAATTCGGAAATTGCTCTTTGCTTTAGTTTTTTCCTTAATTTTATTTGTATACAACTGGTTGTTTGTGGTACAGTGTTATTGGGTTCGACCTGTTTCTGTACCTACATGAGATAAATAAATAAATTTCTTTTGTCGGTGCACCCCACAGTAAGCTCCAAAGTGTAGGAAGAAAACACGCATTGGCGTTATTCACCATTGCTAAAATTGAAGAGAGCCAAAATGGGGAAGGCCTACAGAAATATTTTCAAAGGGTAGACCTATCAAATAAAAAAACCTTATGCACTAGAGCAATACCTTCAATAGTTATTGCAGTTTGCTACTCGAAGACGTCCGATATTGTTCATGATATAAGAAATAATCTCGGCCGACTTCGAAGACGTCGGCCGCCGCAAGTATCACGAACAATACTTAGGGTGGCCGACGTCTTCGAAGTCCCAAGTATCATGAACAATACTTAGAACGGCCGACATCTTCAAAGTCTGCAGAGATTATTTCTTCAATTAACTTCAAGCAGGTTAAACTTAGTTTCATGCTCCGTATGTCAAGTGATACGATTAACTAGTTTATGGAAGCAATAATATATAATAATATTGTTCGTGATATAAGAAATAATCTCGGCCGATTTCGAAGACGTCGGCCGCCCCAAGTATCACGAACAATACTTGGCATACGGAGTTTGAAACCAAGTTTAACCTGCTTGAAGTTTATAGAGGAAATAATCTCGGCCGACTTTGAAGACGTCGGCCGCCCCAAGTATCACGAACAATACTTACAAGGGAAGTATCAGAACTGTCCCTCACCGATTTTGTTGAAATTTGGTACAGCGATAGTATGGCCAAAAATAAGGTTTACATATTTTTTTATACGTGCTAATAAAGCCCCTGGGGCGAGTTATAAGGGTTGGAAATCGGGGCGAAATACATATATTCGCTTATAGGCTGAAAACGAAAATAGCTATCGAAATGTGGTAAATGTAAACTGATATTCATTTTCAAAGAGCTTTTCAAAGTTACGGGGTGTGATAGATAACCCCCTTCCTTAAGAATAATGTGATAAACTGTTACACTTTTGAACAATATTTTGAAGAAAACCATTAATTAGATGTAAATTAAGATTTACGCGGTAAAATAAACCCCATAGGACATTAAGGGGTGGCTGGGGTTAACTACCCTAACCACCTCAAAAATTATTCTTTTTTTCGAAAATTGTTTGTCGATTTTTTGCAATTTACTACGATGATTTTTTTATACGTTAGGTAGTACTATTGTAAGAACTTACAAGGGTTAGAAGTTTGGGGTAGAAACTATATTTTCGCTAATAACTTTCGTACTCCTACAGAAAAAGCTCCTATTTCCCAAACACCGGACCGAAATCATTACTATTACTGGATTCTTGGAGTGGCCACTGTCCTGAAATTATTAGTGAAGTTACTCCATCGGAGGTTAAGTTTAAATATTTGTCCATACCTGCAGGGACAACAGGTCAAATTCAACCCCTGGATGTATTTGGTTTTAGAATATGGAAAAATTTCATTAGAAGATTTTCTGATCAAGTTATTCTCTACCAGTACGATGTCAATTTGCATCAGCGAGATAACATTTTAAAATTGCAATCCTTAACGCATAACCCCAGTTGTCTCCCCCACGATTTATTAATGTTTTTAAATACGCCTAGTTTGCATCTGGATATATAGAGGAGAGACCAGAACAGTTTGAAAATCCCGTGGAGGTTTGCTTTTCCAATGAAAAACCTACGTGCGATATCTGTGGAGATATAGCTGTTATAACTTGTGCATGGTGTGAACAATCGTTGTGATTAAAAGATTTTTTCCATGATATTCATTATTGCCAACAATATATTGAATAAAAAAAGTAAAAATAAAGACATTAAATTAATAATGTAGAATACAATTTGTGATAGTCAACAATTCTTCTGTCAGTTACTTTTTAACTCATTATTAATAAATATTTATAGTATAATTATCCTAATCTTTGTGTTATTTAAATAGAATAAGGATAAAAAAGCTTTTTCTGTAGGAGTATGGAAGTTATTAGCGAAAATATATTTTCTACCCCAAACTTCTAACCCTTGTAAGTTCTTACAATAGTACTACCAAACGTATAAAAAAATCATCGTGGTAAATTGCACCAAAATCGACAAACAATTTTCGCAAAAAAGAATAATTTTTGGGGTGGTTAGGGTAGTTAACCCCAGCCTCCCCTTAATGTGGTATAGGGTTTATTTTACCGCGTACATCTTAATTTACATCTAATTAATGGTTTTCTTCAAAATATCGTTCAAAAGTGTAACAGTTTATCACATTATTCCTAAGGAAAGGGGTTATCTATCATACCCCGTAACTTTGCAGGGGATGATCAGAGGCATATAAGAAAAAACACGTCATTAATATTTTTAAATGTACTATAAGGACACATAATATCGCCAAAATCGACAGGGTAGTTTTTAAAATATTCCAAAAAACTAGGGGTAGTTTACCCCCTGAAGCCTTCAGATATATATGTGATATATCAATGGAAAGCTCTTTGAAAATGAATACCAGTTTACATTTACCACATTTCGATAGCTATTTTCGTTTTCAGCCTATGAGCGAATATATATATTTTGCCCAGATTTCTAACCCTTATAACTCGCCCCAGGGGCTTTATTAGCACGTATAAAAAAATACGTAAACCTTGTTTTTGGCCATACTATCGCTGTACCAAATTTCAACAAAATCGGTGAGGGACAGTTCTGATACTTCCCTTGTTAGAGTGGCCGACGTGTTCGAAGTCGGCCGAGATTATTGCTTCCATACTACTATTACTAACATATAATAATAACATGGAAAACTAAAAGTGAAAGAGAGCAATGTTAATAAAGCCGGATTTATATTTGTCTGACGTGTCATGTGGTGACACGTCAGAACGGTATCGGTTGAATACATTTACTATGGTGAGATTCATATTTGTGTGTCGCAATGTGTTGTGGTGCCTTGTGTTGTGTCGCATCAGCAGCGATCCCGATGTCCGTCAGAGCAGTGGAGTGGGAAGTGACGCATAACGACCGATCAGACAAGTGTACACCTGTCTTATGACTCGTCAGATTTGCGTTTCTTCTTTCTTTCAATATTAAATTTAATTACATTTAACATTATCAACATCGCTCTCAAGCTCTTTAACCAAGCCGTGAAATTCTCCTTTAGCGTCTTTCTTTCTGTTCACTGGATGAACCCAATATCTTCTCGCTTTTTCTTTTTTTAGAAGAGTTGTCAGTACCATAAAATGAATATATTCTTCATAATCTGAATCAGAAGATTCATGGGAAAACATTATAGACCCACGTATGAACTCTCTGAGTGCTACGACTGTATTGATTCAAAATATCGCCAGAGTGCGTCAGAACACAACATATAAATGTGAACACTAACCATTACGTCAGAGCGCATCACGACACAAAACGTCAGACAAATATAAATCCGGCTTAAGAATAAAATTTGCTACAACTTTTCTTCTAAAAGTTTTTTTGGTAGTCTGCTCCGAATTCCAAGTTTTAGTTTTTTCTTTATTATTACCTTTGATCATTTTAAACATTGCCGGATATTTCTTAAGCATTAAATGTGTCGCATCTCCACCGTCATCTAAAATCATATTGGGCTGCCAATTTTCAGCGTTTACACATTTATCGATACACCACCAAAAATCTTCTTCCGTTTCGGATCTCCACGCAAATATTGAAAATCCAGCTTCTGCCAAAGCAGCGGCAACTTCATTCTAATCAAATAAAACTGTGGTTACATTTAATTACATAAACATATAACGTACCAATGTAGAATAAATATTACAAGCCGCCCAACGAACGCTTGCTCCCAAAGCGCTTAAAGTTTCAATTAAAACTGCTGTTTGGGCGTTGATGTGAGTACAACCAATAATTCTGGCGTTTTTTAAAGGTTTGTCGTCCCCAGCGCGTTTCCGTAAAGCCATAATTCCGGGCATTTCTAAAATAAATTTTATAAAAATTTTTATTGTATTAAATAATTAATAATCTTTACCTTGTTCAGCTATATCAATTTCTCTACGTCCAAAAGCATGTTGAGCTATGTTACGAACACAAAAATCTGAAAATCCCTTCGAATTCTTCTGCACTTTTTCTCTCGGAGATAAACCATCCTCATCATCGCTACTTGTACCGGAACAAGAAGCTAAATAATTACAAAAAAAGTTTTAATAAAACATTAAGCGATGGTTTGAGTGTTTAAAAGAAACTTTAAGTTACTTGTACTGTAAGAATCTGTAGAAGAAGCTGAAAGCGACCTGCTTCGATACCTGCTCGATTTTTTTAGTGCGCTTGAACTCTTGGCGTCCTAAAAAAAGAAAAAAATCATCATAAAAGTATCAATAAAATTAAATCGACTTCATAACTTAAAAAAAAATAATAATTCAAATAAAAACTTTACGAAGTTATAAAAAACAACATAAAAATAAGCGATCAATCTATAAACGGTATAAAAACCTTTTTTCTTTCGGTTTTTATGGGTGATTATTTTAAATCTTGTGTGAAATAGACGTTAATCCTATTTTATTTCATTCGATATTTTGAATTATTTCGTTTGAGAATTATAAAAGCACTTTAAAACTCGTTGGGATTAATTATAATTTATGTGTTTCGTTGATAAAAAAGATTATATCATACTTATCTTAGATAATAAGTGAACAATTAAAACTGAAATAGAATGAAATAGGATGAACGTCTGCCATGAACCGGTTTTAGTTAAAAATTGATTAGTTTTAATTAAGCAGCTAAAACATAAAAAAATAAGAAATCTTTTTGTAAGCCCTTTAATGTGCATAAAACAACAAAAAAATAGATCCAATAATTCGTGTAGATATACAAAAAAACATACACTCCTACTAAGAAAAATTACAAAAGTAAGCGTTAATAAATAAATGTTTGTACTCCAAAAAGTAGTTTAAATGTATTGAGTGAAATAAAAAATGTTGTGTAAATTCTTTTTCTTCTAAATAAAGACCGCAGTGGTAAAGCATACATATTGCACATGTATCTTACCAACTTGGATCTTTGTCCAACGAAAGCATTTGTCTCTTCCAGACCCTAAAATAAATATTTTCAGATTCAATTCAAACTTACAAATCCCTAAATCACTGAGTTAATTAAAACATAAAAATCAACAATTCTTAGAAAAAAACTTATATAACACAGCACGAACAACAACAATAAAACGACAAAATTGTTACTGGAAAAATTGCTTCAGTAAGTTAAAAAATAACTTGCGTTTATAAACATACTTTTATATACACATGATTGATCAATTTTATTTTGGCACAACCATATGTTTTTCTTGAGTGTAGCAAAACAACCTTCATACAGAAACGCTAATTATATTTATTTTTATACAGGTGGTCCAGATAATTCACTACGTTTATTCTAAAATCATCCGGTAGAGGCGTTATTCGCTAAATTAAGTTTTAAAAAATCATATCTCAAAAAATAATTGAGATATTGATTTGATTTAAAAACCATTTTAAAGCAAAATTTAATTAATATTTAATGTACAAAAAATAGTTTTTTATTTCTATTAATTTTGACGTAGTGAATTTTTTAATTTACCTCTACACCCACTTTGATATGTTATTATTAATACCAAATTTAAAAAAATCATATCTTCTAAAATAAGTGAGATATCAATATGATTTCAATAAATCCCGGTGATATAATTTTTTAATTCGGCTCTATCATCAAATTGATGAAAATGCAATTTAAAATGTAGTATCTCAAGAACGAATTGAGATATCATCATAATATAAAAACCGTTTTGAAACAAAATTTAATTAACATTTTATGTACAAAAAATAGTTTTTTATTTCTACTAATTTTGACGTAGTGAATTTTTTAATTTACCTCTACACCCACTTTGATATATTATTAATACCAAATTTAAAAAAATCATATCTTCTAAAATAAGTGAGATATCAATGTGATTTAGAAAGCAATTTGTAGCAAATTTAATCTAGTTTTCATCCCCCAAAAATAATTTCTTTCGATCTATAAATCCCGATGATATAATTTTTTTAGTTCAACTTTCTCAAGAACGAATTGAGATATCAACGTGAAATAAAAAACATTATAAAGTAAATTTAAGTAATGTATAAAAAATCGTTTCTTTATTTCTATTAATTATGTCGTAATTAACTTTTTAATTCATCTCTACACCCACTTTGATATGTTAAAATTATTAATATCAAATTATAAGAAATCATATCTCCTAAAATAAATGAGATATCAACATGATTTTAAAACCAATTTGTAGCAAATTTAATCTAATTTTAATCCCCCAAAAATAATTTCTTTCGTTCCATAAATCCCGGTGATACAATTTTTTTAATTCAAATTTCACCAAATTGATGTAAGTGCAATTTAAAATGTAGTATCTCAAGAACGAATTGAGATATCATCATGAAATAAAAACCGTTTTGAAGCAAATTAATTAATATTTGATTTCTATTAATTATGTCGTAATCAATTTTTGAATTCATCTCTACACCCACTTTTATATTTTAAAATTATTACTACCAAATTATAAGAAATTATATCTCCTAAAATAAATGAGATATCAACATGATTTAAAATATATTATCTCAAGAACGAATTGAGATATCATCATGAAATAAAAAACGTTTTGAAGCAAATTGAATTAATATTTATTGTATAAAAAATCGTTTCTTTGTTATTATAATTTTCGTTGTGAAGATTTTTTAATTCATGTCTTCATCAACATTTTCTTAAAGAGTCTCGATTTTAGCGCCTCGGCCGCAGCGAATATAATAGTATTACCATCTCCGGGTAATAAAATAATAAAATGTTTAATGAAACGAAATAGTATAATAAAAAATAAGCTTGTTATGAACAAGACAGGAAATTTTGAAATTTTTTAATTGTATTTGATAAGAATATATTTATCAACATTTATGGATTATTCATATATTATTCACGTATGAATAAGTAAATATGAATATAATTTAGATAACATAGTTTTAAACCGACAAATATGCAATAAATTCATATTAAATTTATTTAATTGTCGGTTGGCTATTGTGATTATGTATAACTTGAAAATAAATTTTTGATGGCGACTTTCGATAAAAAAACACTAACTAACTTTAAACCGTTATTACAAAAGAATCAATAAATATAAATTAACATGCAACATCACGTAAGAAAGTGAAAAATAGCACATTTTAAATTATTATTTCTACTTGTATGGATTAAATGTTACGAATTCTTTAAAAAGCGGTGTTTTTCTCAATTTCTATGAAATATAAGATTTTTAGTTGAAGATCTATGAGACACCTGTATATCTAAATATATACATATATAATGCGTAAATTAATATTAAATTTTTTACCATATTTATCTCATTTAAGTTAAGATATATACTTTTTAAAAGGTAATTATTTTCCTAAAAAGTAATAAAAAATATATATATAGGTGACCAGAAACGAACCTTAGCAGCGGAAGCGGGGTCGGTGACGGGACTGTCAGAGACGGCATTCAGATTTGTTTTTGGGGCCAAAATCGTGTGGATATCCGTCGTTTCGGACATTATTCGCCTTTTACCCAAAAAAATTAAAAGATCATCAAGCGCACTAAAAACGGCCGCACTTCACTCCGCTGACATCCGCTCAGGCGACTGAATGTAGCTATTTATTCGACTCTATCTATAATAAGCAACTATATTCGCATCGAAATCGAAACGATTACAACGCCACCATTTTTTTTCTTTAAACCATTCAAGAAGGATTCAGCCGAATTTTACACGAAATCTACATTATCGACTTTTACAAAGTAACATTTTTATAGCCACTTTTTTAAATTTAAAAATAAATTAATAAAAATCATCCTTTTAATATCAGCCGTATCAGGTTTTTTTCCCTTAAATCAGAGTACGATAATGTCCCAATTCCCGTATTGGCAGAAATACTGTCTCAGCTTGGAGTACCTAATCCAATCATAAAGGTAATATTCACTTGACGCTGTGATATTCAAGGCGGGCTGATCATAGATAAATGTGTGGATTCGCTCAATGAGGCTCAGAAATCTTAAGTGTATCTGTTTCAAAGCCAAATCTTGCCATCACCTAGCCATGGTCTTCACTCGTAAAAGAGGGCCGCTGGTGCTGCAAAAATAACGGATATTTTGAAGCCGGTGGCGTCATCTAGATGGGGAGGAGATCCCTTAACTTTGAGAATATTATACAGAACGCTGATACGGTCCAGACTGAAATTCCGTCTCTTCCATTCTTCAGACTGGATCTGCATAATAATAATAAAAAATCTGCATAACCCGCTGATAATGATGCTGAAGAGGTCCTCTCATAATTAAGAGTTATTGGGAGAAGACGTTAACCTCAATCAGAGCATGAGACATATCACTTTTACATTACCATATAACCCGATTTATCCCCCATTTAAGATATTCTCTAACATTTCCATTTAGAGGAATATAGCGAAGAGCACCTCATTTGTTGGAACTAATGATATGTTTATGGATTATGTATTCTCTTCAACCCACAATATAGAAATATATTGAGAAATTATAAACCCAGTAAAATGGAACACTATTTCCTTATCTCCATTATGGAAGAATTTAACTTTTTGGTCATCAATGGACAAGGAATGGTCCTATGCTGAGTTCCATCCCACTACAGAATTTGTGGAAAAAAAGATGCGGATTAAAGCACCTATTGACGTTATTGACACATACCCCGGTCACAGAGTGGAACGAAGACTGAAAACTATCGAGCTCAAGCTCCCTGTTCAAACAGGGAGAGGTGGTATGGTATGATTTGAAGGATTCCCATATATGCCAAAATACTTTTACACCATAATTAATCTTCAAGATAAGGCAAAGAGATTCTCCTAACTGAGACTTGGAGATCGGGGATGTTATTTTTTATTTTCTCGAATGCCATTTGTTTGATCGTTGAGACTTAATGGAAAAGATGAACAATGCGGCTTAGCTGACGCAGTAGATGTGAGGTATGTGAGGTAAGTTGATATGATGACTTTGACTACAAGATTTACTTAGATTAAAAACTAAAGTTAGTGTTTTTTATGTTCCAGAAGTATTACCTTTCGCTCCCGTCTGGGGCGTTCTGGTATCCTTTGTGAATAGAGTATTAGCCCCCAGACTCGAAAAGAGTTTATTATGTGTTAAGTTTATGAATTGTTGCAGATGATTTTTGGACAAATATGTCCAGACGTCTTTCTCCATCAGTGTTAGTACTTACGGTATAGTTGATATTATTAAAAAAAATTGTACAACTTCGAACTTGTTTCTGAAGAAGGTTGCATCCGAAACGTCAAACATTTTTTCAAAAAACGCACGGCTTAACCCGAAAAATTCTAGTTCTAGGTCTAGTGTTAGTTCTTGTGATAGTGCTAGTGTTAGTTCTAGTTTTAGGTTAATTAATATCGGCCGTGAAAGCCTTCGTCCTTATAAAAATTGTACAATTTTGACATTTTGTGATTTATGCTATATCACTACACATTGGTGATAGATAAATATAAAATAATTATGGATTATGAATTCTTGATGCATTAGGAATATTTTTATCCATTACGTCATTCTCTATCGATGTTAGTACTTACATTACATTACATAATTGCATATCGGGTAAGCGGACCAACCAACCTTGCACCGCGACCCTAAGGGTTTATTGTAATTCTTAACGAAAGTTAATACCTTGTTTGGTGAAAAGTCATTCAGGTCCTTTGGGGAGATAAACTGTGACCAAAAATTGAGATTGTGATACGATTAAAAGCAGGGCAGTGGCATGAAACATGCTCAACCGTCTCCTCGTCCTCCGCACATAGTCGGCATTCAACATCGTCGGCCAACCAGTTGAGGTGTAATTTTCGTCGGCAGTGCCGAGTAAAGACACCCATCAGAACTTTAATGATGCTACGAGCAAGTACTAAAATATTCTCGGGTTTGACAGTGGCGATGTTAATAAACACGTTAGCATGTCTCCACCATGCTCCATGGACCAGGAGAACTGGTCCACAGTAGACGAAGCCTTTCTTCAGCCCACAGTCTAATCCTATGTTTGGCCATTGCAAATGATACACCAACTACTGGCCCCATAAACGCATTAACGCTTCTCTCTCGTGCTGGCTCATCTGTCGCTTCATTGCCAGCAACCCCCGAGTGACCTGGGACCCAGATCAGAGAAACTCTGTTATCACAACTCAGTGTGTTTAATGTTCTTTTATGGTCATTAACCAAAGCCGACACCGTTTTCACGGCCTGTAGCGCCTGGAGAGCGGCTTGACTATCTGAGAAAAATCGTATTGTCATGTTCTTCACCCTTCTCTCAAGAAGTTTTTTAGCACCCATGTCAATAGCAAATACTTCCGCCTGGAACACAGTACAGTATGTACCCAGGCTGTAAGCTTGCTTAATCCGAGGTGTCATTGTTAGCAAAATATTAGTGCTTATAATGTCTTCCACAGCCCATTGGTAGGACATGTCGGAACAGTTTTTAGCATATTGCTTAAATCTGTAAATGGTAGTTCTAGCCACTTTCTCTATATGCAAATGCAAAAAAAGAGATAGTCCAAGCAGAACATCCATTGCTAGAGTTTTCGTTTTACTTATCGCACTAGAGATTGCCAATCCAGCTACTGGTTAAATTCGTGAAAGCTTACCGATAACTGAAATCTGTCGGACTTTGCTATAGCAGGCTGCTGCTCCATACGTGATCATAGATCCCCAATTTTTTACTACGACAAGTCCACAAGGATACTCTAGCTTTGTGAAAAACTCCCTGCAAATGTTCATTCCATGACAAGATTTTGTCTAGGATTGCTCCTAGATATTTGACTTCCTTTGAGAAAGGAATTTCTTCACCATGGATAGTTGGGCGGCTTAGTCCATCCACCTTTCGTCTCCTGGTGAAGGGCACAACGATTGTCTTTTGCAGGTTTATCGAGAGATTCTCTCCCTTACACCAAGCGCAAATGGTATCTAGGGTCCTGGAGGACTTTGGATATCCTCGACAAACAGGTGCCACCGTGGTGTGAACTAGAAACTATTCTACTATAAAGCATATTGCGGATCCAACCCGCTATAGTTGCTTCAACTCCCGTGTCAACAGCAGCTCTTTCAAGGGATTGTGGTATTGCGTCGTTGAACGCACATTCTATATCCAGAAACGCACAAACCAACATCTCTTTATCCTGGAGCGTTCTGGATACTCTACCAACAGTTTTAGTACTTAGGTTATAATTGATTTTATTAAGAAAAATTGGCCAATTTTGACATTTTGTGATTTATGCTATATCACCAGAAACTGAGGATAGATAAATATGAAATAAGTATGGACTATGATTAATCAAGAAGTAACCAGACATTGTTAATAAACTGCTGGCTCAGCGTTTTTAGCGCCATCTATTAGCACGTGTCCCCTAACAAATGAAATCATTATATATGTAGCGTTATTTTTAAATTATATCTACAATTACTTTCTAATGTACACCGAGAAAAATGCTGTGAAATTTAGTTATATAACTGCAAAACTATAATGAATCTATTGTACTTATAAGATTTTTTTTGTATAAAAATCATAGTAAAACATAAGTATAATAGATTTTAATTTTACAGTGATATAGCTGTAAATTTCACAGCATTTTTCTCAGTGTATATCAGTTTTATAAGTACAAATGTAATAAAAAAGTGAAAACTAACTTTTGTGTAAAAACATAAGTTAATATTTTCTTTTCAGTTCGACTTGTTTTAATGCATTTAATTGGAGGTTATACTGAAATTTCATCAAATGCATTAAGTAATGTTGAAGGTGTTGGAACATATTTGGGTATATAAAAAGAATAATACACCATAGTAAGTAAAAAAATATTATTCAAATAAGTACAAATAAAAACATATAAAAAAAGCATGCATAGTATAAGGTAAAAAAAAAACAATGATGATATACATATAATAAAAATTTCATGTGCACCTTTATGATCTGTTTTTTTTTTGTAAGCTATGATCTTGAATGTAAATATGGTCCTTACAACATTTGGTGCGGACATCTTTGCCATTAAGAATCCCATTTACACCATTTGTCCAGTTAAAAATACAAAAAATTAAAAATTCATTTAAAATGTTGTTGATAACATCTTCTGTGTGTTCACAAAGTGTGAGTTAAAGTTGAAAAAACTTTTTCAGAACATACTCTGGGTACTAAATGTAAAATAATATTGTAGGAAGTATATAATCCTTGAATAAAATTTTGTGTGCAATACATTAATTTGGACGCCAGGGGTGCCAAATCATGCCACTATTGAATTGTATTGGTAGATAAAATGTTCTTTTTGCAAATTTTGCAATATGCGACATATTGTTGGAAATGCAATTTTTATAGAATGAGGAGTACGTTCTTTTTCTGCTACATCAAATGAAAGGAATTGATTAATAATTTAGTACCATCTTTATTTTCACAATTGGCACCTAGCGAATGACTACTGACTAAAATATTAATCAGCAATATTTTGAAATTTTCAATAAAATTTACTGCAGCCCGATTGACGTTTCGTCCAGAATATTGCCTCATTTGTCCAAAGAAATTCGCTAATGAATCCTGATTAATAGTCGTGTTTTTAAACTTGAAATACCATACTTTTCTTGATTTGATTCATTGATTTGAAAATGCCTTCCAAACTGTTTAATGTAACAATCCAGTTCTTGATAGATGGTGGTGTTGATCTGCTGCCTTTTTTGTCTACAAATTTCATTGTAGACCAGATCTTTTTAGCATTCTTCCAAAAATGGAAATTTATTATATTCATCCAGTTTTCTTCCATCTGCACCAGTTGTAGTACCTGCGAAGTTCAAAATACAATTATCATTCTATAAATATTACCAAGAACGGTTGTATCTGCTACCTGATCATACAAATACTACCATAACTGAAAGTTTGGCTACCACACGACACGTTCATGACATGTATTTTTCCAGGAATTACAGAGGCATCTTTTAATTTTGGAATGGCACGAATTTCCATTTGATGGATTGTCAATGTAGTATGCATCCAATATGTGTTGCCATTTTGCAGTGAATTGTTATTAATTAAATTAAACGGTTACGAACACCTTTTAGCAAATGTGGTGGATCATAAATATGGAAATAAGTTTTGTTTTTTATTCTGTAGTTTCAATTTCTTGCAATACACCTTTTTCCTCATCTTCAAAAGAAACTGTAAATGTTGAAGCAATTAAAATAACTAGTACATTATGGGATAGCATTCTTCGAGGTACCTGGTCCTAATGTAATTGATTCAGCTTCTATAATTTTTATAATAGCATTAGTATAACTGGTATAAGAATAAAAATTAATAACTTACCCATTAATATTTCATTTTGCGTTATTGACGATGCACTTGCATCCATTGTGGAGGTTTGTTTGGATGTATTTAACATTGTAGTATCTGTAATTATGTAAAGTGTGTTAATTAATTATCGTATCCGACGTCATCATTGCAAGATGCAACCAATATCACAGTATTGGTATTGCAATACGCAAATCGCATATTCTATTATACTGATATTGGTTGCATACTTGCAATGATGTGTCGCTGTCTCATGTACGCCGATGACCTTAAAATATTCATGCCTATAAGGTGTCTAAACGACTGTGACAAACTGCAGAGCGACCTTGATGATTTGTACAGGTATTGCTTTGATAACTACCTTACACTTAACGTCTCTAAATGCGCAATAATAACTTTTACAAAGAAGCAGAATTACATTATACATAACTATTTGCTTGGTGATGATGTCCTACATCGATCCTCGTCCGTTCGGGACCTTGGTATTACACTTGATCAGAAGTTGACTTTTAATTTGCATATTGAGGGAGTGGTGAATAGAGCGTACAGAAGCTAGGATTAGGAGTAGTCCATTGTTCTTCAAACCCAATTATTTCTATAGTATATTTATTAAAAAAATAAATGAGAGTGAATCTTCATTTCATTCTATATCAAAGAGCAGCATTTGTCTTCAGGTTGTAGATCATTGGTCACACTCCTTATTCTTTCAAAAAGGGGGTTAATATACCTGGTTGTACAGGATCTCTAGATAATAGAGTACTCATAGTTTTAGCACTAGGTAGTGCAAAAAATTTTGACTGTAACTTACTTCAATTTCTTGCAATACACCTTTTTCCTCATCTTCAAAAGAAACTGTAAATGTTGAAGCAATTGAAATAACTAGTACATTATGATTTAACACATTTTATGTTACAATATTAATTTATCTTCATCTGGCATGGTTATTGATGTACTTGATTCAGCTTCTATAATTTTCATAATAGCATTAGTATAACTGGTATAAGAATAAAAATTAATAACTTACCCATTAATATTTCATTTTGCGTTATTGACTTGCATACATTGTGGAGTTTTGTTTGGATTTATTTAACAGTGTAGTATCTGTAATTATGTACAGTGTGTTAATTAAATATCCGACGTCATCATTGTAAGTATGCAACCAATATCACAGTATTGGTATTGCAATACGCAAATCGCATATTCTATTATACTGTGATATTGGTTGCATACTTGCAATGATGACGTAGGGTATGATAATTAATAACACAGTGTATGTTAAATTTATTTACTAAATCATAATACCTATTTTATAATTTATACATACTGTTTATAACCTGTAGACTTGATAAGAACCTCTGCCTTCGTAAAATGTACCACAAGCTTCAATCCACTTTTCAAATCTTGGCACATTTGATGTCTTGTCCTTAGCCGGCTACAGAACACGCACGTAACTTCATTTTTTATCAAAGTTCACAATAAATAAATTTAACTTTAGCATTCAACACAAACCAATATAAACAAAAACATGTGATAAACATAAAACATAACCTTATTAATAGTAAAATACATCGCCGGCAAAACAGGTCTTTAGAATGTAGCGACCATCAGAGCCACCGTGTGGTGCGTGCCTGAACTATGTGTGACGTCACCATAATATAAACAAATCCTATTTTAGTCGCCTTCGTATTCAAGTAAATTGTACACGAAATCTACATTATCGACATTTACAAACATTTTTATGGCCACTTTTTTAAATTTAAAAATAGGATTAACCTTTAATGTTTAAGAAGAATTAATTTATTTCATTTCGTTTAAATGAGATTAATAAATAAAAAAAGTAAGCGAAATATCGTTTATAACAAACGTGTTAAAACTTGTTGTGTTATTAAATCGTTTTAGCTTTCATTTTTGTGATGATAATAATAATAAACGTATAAATATAACAAATGTAATGTTGATAAATAAATAAATTCGAAATTTATTTATTTTTCTTTAGTTAAACAAAAACATCAACGGGCTATTTAAATTTTAAATAACGCTATCGTATACGCGTATACGTATCGCGTTAAATTTAAATGGACGTTGTTGTATTCGTTATCGATCGAGTCGAGTTCGTTTCCCTCCTTTTAATCCGCCATCTTTAAATTCTTGTTCAGTGTCGATGGTTTGTTTTGGTAACGTTCGTGTCCGGTTTTCGGTAGTTTAGCGACATGTCTCGCACCCCAAAACGTTCGAAACCGTCTGGGACGGATACCGAAATTAGCCCTGTGACGCCGACAAATCGAATTTTTAAGACACGATCGCCGGATTTCGATAAATCGCCGGCGAACGTTTCTTGTACCCTATCCCCGGGGGAGATTCGCCGTGGTCGACCCCGAGCGGAAGTTTTGAACACGTTGATTTTACAAGGATCTACTTCACCAAGTTCCATCAGATGCACTTTCTGTAATCGCGTTTTCCCAAGGGAAAAATCTCTTCAAGCTCATCTCAGAACTCACACTGGTAAGAAAAAAACATTTTTTAACCTTACTTTTATGAGATGTTCACAAAGGCTATCTAAGGTGCTTTGGGTTATACTTAAAGTCCTCTATTTAGCCTAACATTTTTATTTACTTGCTGTTTCATTACATTTTCAAATAAAAATATTTCTTTAATATATTAAGTTTTAGATAGAAAAGAATTAAGACTGAAGAAAGATGACACTTGAGTCAAATCTTTGCCTATACATGGAGAGTAACAGGAGCAAACATGTTTATTGTAAATCTAAGTTCAAAGATTAAAGCACAATTATAGTCAGGCTAATTTAGACACCATGGCAAGCAAGCCAATTTGATTATCATTCATGATATGTCAAAGTGTTTTCATTATGATACTGAGATTAATAATAAATCCATTTGCCAAAATGAACATTACAATGCAATAATCTGGACTAATTAAATTTGAGGTTATCTGGATAAGTAAATAATTTGGATTACTGAAGCCAGACAACTTTTTTATTGAAAAGCAAAACGTAATGGGGTTAAACTGCCTTTGCCGAAGTGTACACATTCTCGAGACAACTATAAAAAGAGTTGATCACTAAACCTTTACCTATGTCCATTAGTCCACAAAACAAGTTTTTGCCTTCTCTGCCGACTCCCAAAGTTTCATTACAAATACAAGTCGATTAATTTCAAGCACATTGTTTATTACTGACACTCTCTTTTGACGTAAAACCACGTGCACTTTGCTTCATAGTAATGTCACTGTCACAAATTCTACACTTTATACCCTCATAAATTGTTGTAAAGACTGTATAAAAGTTTAAAATGCAATAGTGAAACAGCAATCACAGAATTTTCATTTTTTGCCAAGTTGGTACCTGACATACCTGCAAAATTTGATTCTGTTTCCAGCGTATTGTGATTACCGTAAAAACAACGTTTTCGTCGTCGATTATGGTGGATACGATTGGCCCTAGAACCCTTTTTATCCATTTTGATTCATACAACTTCGCAAAACTAAGTAACTAATGGCTAACGTAAACGTCATTCATCATATAAAGCATCTGTTAAATATTTACGAATTATTAATAAAAAATATATAAAAATCTTTCAGTTCTTTATCTAAGGAAAGCAGATTGCGACTTAATTGACTCAGAGGAATCAGATCTTCAGATAATTTTGTGCCAGCACTTCTCCAAGACTTCGGTGGAGACTTTTTCCCAAGCATTGCATAGTACAGGTAAACGTCGTTTTGCGCCTGTTCGATTTACGCCGATTCACAATTACGCCGGTTGACGCCGGCGTGGGATTTTTACAGACTGGTATAATAATTATTTTTGGCCTACTGTGCTTAAAGTTTCTGACCGAAATAACCTTCCAAAGAAAGCAATCCTCCTATTAGACAATGCCCCAGGACATCAGCAAAATCTTGACACCTTAGACACGGAATTGGACGTCAAGGTAATTTACATGCCCCCTAACACAACCTCCGTTTTATAACACATGGATCAGGGGTAATTTCTACCTTTAAAGTGTATTATTTGCACATAACATTAAAAGTAATGATTAAGACGATAGATACTAATTCCAATGGGATCGTCAAAGATTATTGGCGATCATACAGACATTTTAAAAGGAATAAATAATCTAAAGTCTGTTTGGGACGAAGTGACAAACAATTGTTTAAACGGCGTTTGACGTGAACTTTTGCCTGGATTTATACAAGGTGCAAGTGTAGAAGTGGTAAATAACATTAACATAAACGAGGACATCAGGCTAACACGCGAATGTGGATTCGAAGAAGTAACAACTGAAGATGAGACCGAACTGTTAGACGTGCATGACCAACCACTCTTAAATCAAGAATTAGAAAAGTTGATCGAGGCATATGATCGCCCTCAATCAGAAAATGCCGAAGAAGAAGAGGAGGATGAGAAAGAAAATGATAGGAATATCCTAAAAACGGATGATCTAACTCGTATCCTTTCCTCTACAATCGAAGCGCAAATGTTAAAAGAAGTGTCACAGCTGCCGTTCGACCTTATGCAAATGAAATTGGAATATATATAGAATATGTATTAAATAAACATGTTAGATTGTTCTTAGAATTTTGACATGGAACATAACCTTATATCGTCATTATATTTGTGTTCATTTTACGCCGATTTTGTTTACGCCGGTGTCTCTGGGAACGGAACCCTGGCGTAAAACGACGTTTACCTGTACTAGTACATATACAGCGTCCTTGAAATTAATGATTTTTAATAACTTAACGGCTTCTTCGTTCGTTATCGGATAAAATATGGGCTAAAAGACTTTTCCGATAAAATAATTTTGTCAGTCTAATGGCTTTTTGGTCCATAGGCAAAAGTGCAGTATAATTGAGTGGAATAACGTTGTAAATTGACCTCGTCGTATTTTTTGCCTTTCCTATAACCAACAGCTTTAATAGGTCTTCTCCTTAGAACGAACCAATGTTTTTTCAAGCAGCTTTTCGTGCAAGTTCATCTGCTTTGTATATGATGTATATGATATTGCATTTAGATCAGATATTCACTGCATCAATGTCAGATATCGGGGACTATTAGATGTACCAAAACATAGAACAGAATCTTTCAAACACTCTTTCACGTACAATGTGTCATTAATTTGGAATAAATTGCTAACAGAATTGCGTCAATTAAGTAACCAAAAATTTAAAAATAAATTACATCGGTATTTGCTGACTCAGCAATGTGAGCACTAGCAATCCCATTCCATATGATTGTCTACCTCTGCGGGGGAGAATAAAATAAAATAGAAAGTCGCTTTGCTTTTTCTGAGTAAATTTACATATTAAACATTTTTTTTTATTTTTCTGTTTTTTTGGGTCTCGACCGAATTTAATAATTTAATAACTTAATTTACAAATTGGATTTTTTTAAGGTTTTAAGGATTATGTAACTAATTGTGTTTGGTTCAAAGAGAAATAAAGACCTTTATTATTATTATTATATTTGAGTAGATCCGAGGTTTAATTCTTTTATATTCTCTAGCTCTAAAATTATTATTTCCATAGGTTTCAGTATAAAACTGTTTTTTTTTGGCAGATACAATTTCGTAGGAAATTGGAATGTGTCTTGATCATTGCGTAAAAATCATGTATATTAATAAGTTTCCATTTTTGGGTATTCGGCTTTTCGTCAAGTTTTTTTTGGATTTCAATATCCTCATCATCTTTGAAATAAATTCTTGGAAATTGTTGATATTCCTACTACATATTCATTTGCCAACACTTTTCTACTTCGAATTAGTCTTTCTAATATATCGGACTTTTCTTTTATTGTTAGTGTAATATGTTTTGCATTGTTATACATATGTATTATATGACAAACAACTAAGCAATTAATCTTTAAACTGATGCGTTGCAAGCAAATCAAAGGCACATACTGCTTATTTGGATCCCAGATATTATACTAGGCCAAATTTAGGAAGTTAGGGGAATTCTTTACTATGGATTTCAGTTTTCCTGTCTGTATAATATGTAGTTTGGATGAAGTACACGTGTAATAATGCAGATCCGGAATACCGATCATTATCAAATACGGATTATTAAGTACTTATACTTGTCCGGGGATTGTTGACGAAAAAGATGAGTATGAATCAGCACTGCGTAACATGTTTCTATCCGTTCAATTTACCTGGTAGTTTTTGAGTGTTCCTTGTGCCTTCAAAATTGGATCTTCGGTGCGCGGTGCTTATTAATGTTTTGCGAGTGATCTTGAGGTGTTAATAGGCTTGTTCTCGGTCATTTTTACAAGATATTTGACTGATATTTATATCACTCGCCGAACTCTCGTGCGGACCGGTTGTTTTTTGCTGTTTCTCAACCCGTTTTAAGACGCGTTCAGAGTGCGATGTCCACGGACTGTCCAGTTTGCAATGAAAGTGTTTCTTCGAGATCTCCCGGTATTCCATACTCTGGGAGATGTGAAAAGTGCTTCCATGCTGGTTGCGTAAAGATTCCCAAGGCAAATTTAGCACAGTAATGGCTGATGGCGTTTTTTGGAAATACCCTAATTGCAGAGATGGTGCAAATTGCTCAATTATTGTGGATGATGATGCTACTCCACCCTTGTCTTCATCCGACCCTACCGTGTCCGAGTTGCTTCGTATCTTGATATCAATTCAGTTGGATATTAAAAATCTCTCGTTAAGTCTCTCGTCTTTTATGGTGATAACATTTCTGATTTTGAAGGTACTATCAAAAGCAGCAGGATAAGATTAAGCACGTCGAGTCGGTTGTTGCGGAGAATGCCAGGCTTATTTTATCCCGTATTGGTGAGGTTATAAGCTGCCCGATAACCAAGAGTAATATTGAAGCTATACACCGACTCCTATAAGAAAACTTTAGAGAGCACGTAGAGGAATCTCTATTACCCCACTGCCGGTGCTTGGGTCGGGAGCTGAGGATTTGTGATTGTCTGTGTGTTGTGTTTATCTGCCTCCATGTGATCCTGCCCCATTTAGTGCTTTTCTTCGGCAACTTCAGGATGTGCGCGATCTGCTTCCTGACGTCAGCCTCCTGGTCGTTGGTGATTTTAATATCCCAAGCGTTTCCTGGTCTATGTCGACTGGGTATGGGCTCATTCCTCGATGCTCGGACGAAAGAGTTCCTCCTTGTGTTTTCCTATCGTAATTTATATCAATTCAACAACGTTTTAAACAAAAATGAGATAGAACATTAGATTTAATTTTATGTAATTCTGATGTAAGTCTCGTGTGATGAACCGCTGGTCGGCTTAGACACGCATCATCTTGCTTTAGAATTTGTCTTTTACTTTACTCAGACTCCTTACCTACGCAGATGCTTCCGAAATGACTAGCGGTTTGATCGCGCGGATTATGACGGTCTTATTGGGCGATTTGTTTAGTTCCTTAAACGTTGATCAATGTGCTAATGTTTTTTACTCTATTTTGAGTTCGTGCATGGGCGAATTAATTCCGCGAGACTCCGCTCGAAGCTGCCTTCTATTAAAGAAAAACTAAAATTTCACAAAAAATGGAAGAAATGGAGAAACGGTAGTGACTTTCCGTCTTAAATTATTACGTAAACGTGCTAAGGTATTAATAGCTTGCGACTACAATAACTATCTTAAACGTGTCGAAGATTTCTTAATTGATCGTCCATCTCATTTATAGTCGTATGTTAATGACAGGAAACGTGGTTGTGATGGTATTACGGATGGATTACGACGGCGTGTTAACGGAGGGCGGGCAGAACATATCAGAACTGTTATCCAAATATTTTTCTTCCACTAGCCGTTCTTTTCTTCTGTCCTGTCCTTGGTTCTCACTACAGGATGTTACAGATCTCCTAAGTCTAGTTGACACTAAATTAGGCCCAGGTCCAGATGGTTTGCCTGGTAGGCTTATTGGCAGTTACGCGGAGGAGCTAGCTATACCCTTATACCACATTTTCAGTCTCTCTATGAAAGTATCTATCTTCCTTATGGAATGGAAATAAGCATTTATAATACCAATTTTCAAGTCTGGTAAAAAGCACATCGTCACTAATTATCGTCCAATTTCTCTTCTCCCTGTTGTTTCAAAGGTCTTTGAAAAACTAATGTATAACCACTTATACCACTGTATTCACCCACAAATCATTCATCAACAGCATAGTTGAAGTCCATGAGTGACGATCTTCAGGTTGATTCTATTTATACGGACTTTAGTAAGGTCTTCGATAAAATACATCACAAAATAAATTTAACGTACCAAATAGCTTACTATTATGGGTAGCTTCTTTTATCTCTGGCAGACGCCAAGCAGTGAAGGTTGACAATTATGTAGTATTTTCGCTACTCCAATTTTTTGCTTTACGCGGATGACTGGAAATTTTTTTCCAGGATTAGTTCCATATCCGACAGCTTGATGCTTGAGGAGGATCTTGAACGTCTGCTTTAAAGACTATTGCTTCAAAAACTATTTGTTTCTGAATTATGATAACTGCTATCAAATTACATTTAGTAGGAGATATCTTAAAAATTTTGAGTATCGCATGGGATCTAATTATGTGAATACTACTTCTCAAATGTTCTTGATTCAAAAGTCCTTTTCTGTAGTCACATAGGCGCGGTTATATGGGATGCTTCTAAACGGTTAGGTTTTATTATTCGTGTATCTCGTTCCTTTACCATGCGGAGCATCGTTTCCTTGTAGACTTAAAATGTTTTCAAGAATAATTTTCTTCCACAAATTTTTTTAAAGTTTCATCATATTTCTCTTTTTTTTAAATACCAACTGAGATTGTATCAAATATTGCAATTTGCATTAAAAAATTACAAAAAATCCTCTTTAATAAATAATAATAATTTTTATTTGATGTTTTTTCTAATAATTTTTTAAATTTCAGGTGAAAAACCATACGCATGTGATTTTCCACGATGTGCTAAACGTTTCGCGCAATCCGGACAATTGAAAACCCATAAAAGACTTCATACTGGTGAAAAGCCCTTTGTGTGTTCCGCCCCAAACTGCGATAAACGTTACACGCATGCGAATCGACATTGTCCGGAACATCCCAATTTCCAGTTGAAGCGATATACATCGCCGGCAGCTATGAATATGGAAAAATTGACTGATGAGGAACACTCAATTGCCGTCCAAGAATGGTTTGAAAGCGTTAAGCGGAAAGAGAAAAGAAATTCGATACAAACGACACCGAAAAAAGCATCGCGAAGTTTAAATAATGGTTGGCGTAACGAAAACGTGAATTATTTACAAAATCGTAATTCCGAAAATGCTAATATGGCTGCTCAAGCTTTAATTGAACTTAGGAAAAGTCATGTTGCTATTGAACCTAGTTTTCCTGATTTAAAAATCAAACAAGTTTTTCTTCCACACGATGATTTTTTATTGGATAACGACCAATATAATTGTCAAGATTTAGCTTCAACATCCTCCGGTTATTCCGATACTTCATCTAAAGATACGGGAGACTCAACATCACCGCGTAGTGCGGAAGTTAGTGAGATTCCTAAAAAACGATGGAGACAACAGTGGGATTTAACGCAAGAGGATTTAGCGCAACCTTTGAATTGGTCAGAAGAGGGCACCACGAGTGTTGTGGAAGTCGAAAATCAAAAACGTCCAACAGTTTTGGTTCGAAATGACAAATTTGAAACGAACGGTGGTGGTAAAAAGCAGGTTTCTAGGTGTGATATGCAAGTCGCTATGGCTTTGGTCGAATTAAGTAACGTCGAAACGAATAATTATAATTATTAAAAAATAATAAATTTTTTTTTGATTTTAAAAACCAGAAAAAAATTTATTGTTACTTTGCAGAGTTAATAAGATGTAGTGAAATGAAGACTCTGTTATAATAATATAATTATTCTTATTTTAATTTATTTCTTTTTTCTAATAATTTTTTTTTGTGATAACTATTATTATGACCAAACTTTTATAACTTTTGAGTTTGTTAGTATTGTTTATGGTAGTTATTAACTGATTTGAAAATTTTAATGGTGTTTTTATTTTTTACGTGCGTTTTTTTTGTAATAATAATATAAAAGAACTAATAACCACCTTTTACGCTTCAACTTAAATGTGATTTAATATTTTTCGTTTTCCTTGCCTTGGTTATTGGTTCAAGTAAAAATTTCGTTTTTATAGAAAAGAATAAAATGAACCTGAGTGATATTCAAACTGTACCAATAATTTATTCCTATAGACGCTCTGATTTTCGACTGCTAAAAAGATAAGATCAGATCAACGAAATGATTTTTTTTGTAACAGATTTTGATCATCCTCACTTATAAATTTAAATTTTAAGCAATATTAGATTTTAGAACCATCTTTTGTACATAGAAAAACTTAAAAACTACTTGTTTACTGTGTAAACAAATTATTAAATTAATATTAAGGAAACTTTCCCTCCCTCACCCGAATATTGTAGTATATTTATATAATTATTTATAAAACAATACATCTACCCAAACATTCCTTAAGCTAAACTGTTTCTTTTTGTTTCATTTACTGCCGATTTTGTTCTAGTTTGCACTGCCTCTTTGTAACAATGTATTGTTTTCTTTTTCCTTGCTGGTGTTTTGTGTCAGTTTTTTTTTAACGGTTGATACCAATTATGAAATATGATTTCATAAGTTTTTTTTGGTACAATCACGTTTTTGTCAAAAAATAAAATTTTAAAATATATATTTATGTGTATTATTTTTAACTTTTTCGGGACTGAGCCGGATTTGTTTGCCATATTGGCCATACCGCCAAAAAGTACCACAAGGATTGTCTTTGATCGCTGTGGACGACCTAAGAAAGCTGAAAATGATAGGCGCGGGATGGACAAGTTTGGAGGGAACTGTTAATGCAGGTCAAGGTTCACAATAAGCTTTAGAGCGGAGCATGATGATTATAGCTTGTTTTGATAAATTGATTATAGATTGTTGCTATATTTTTCAAATGCAAATATCCATTTCTACCATTAATTCAAATTCGTTTTTTACGATTAAAAGTTTTTTTGCATCAAGACGACGTGGTTTACTAAAAGGAAGATGCGAATTGGATAATTTTATGGGTAGTTGAGTGTAAGACTGGTTTAACTAACTTTGTGAATTTAGTTTCACTAGAGATCTGAGAATTTATTAAATTAATTTTGGAAGGGTTAAAATTAAAAACCGAACAAATTGAAGCGATAAGCATTAAAGGACCAATAATTATACGATTTTTGAAATCAGCACCCAATATTGGTTTCATCACATCTGCTAAAGTGAAAACGAATGGAAACGTACGTCTTAGACGTAAAGATACAGAAAGTAATTTCTTTCCAAGCGTTTTAATTTTGCTACCATTAGCAGCAGACAATACCAAAGCTGATTTTTGTTGGGAGAAGGAAATAAAGAAACAGGAAGTAACGAAATGTCTGCTCCGGAGTCAATAAGAAAGTTAAGGTTATTAAGATCGTCGTAAATAAATAACCGTGAACTTAAAGATTCACCTCCAGGATATATTTAAACCCTTATTTTTAATCTCTATGTGGTCACTCAACGTGGTCTGGCATTTCTGGTGCTAGATCACTTCCCAACATAACGTAATCAAAGAAGGTGAGAAAATGTAAATAAAAAAAAAATTTGATAATGATTTAAAATGTATTTTAAGTTAAATAAAAAATGTAAAAGGATGAAGTGTGACGTCGGTCTTGATGGTTTCCTGATATTTATCTTGAATCTTTTCAAATAGAATTCTCTAATCCTTTTTATTACTTTTCTTCAAGAAAATATTCATTCCTGATGACGTTGTCATTCTTGTTAATGATGTATTTTTCACTGATTTTTCTATCGGTCCAACATCAGCTTCTCCCTCAATTTTTGAAGAATACTTAATATTTGGTTGTTCTTTACCTTGTCTTGAATCTTCTTGTAACTTCTTTAACTTTTCTAATAATTGAGTGGAAGTATAAGGATTCAAGGTACAAGGGAATATAAAGATTCGTATTCCAAATTATTATATTATATATAATTATTTATATTAGGTACAATTTTATATACGTCTTACACGTAGTTACAATCAGACAATACTGGTGAAAAACTAAAAATAACAACGTTCATTTTTTTAATAAATTTCCAACGGAAACAAAGAAAATAAAAACATGGCTACTAAAAATTTTGTAATTTTTGGAAGGTGAATTGCGAATGTTTGTAGCGACGCTACAATGATGTAGATAAGACTTGTAGTATCTCCTTGCGATAAATTGATCTTACATCGCAATCATAAGGTTTTGGTTCGTACGTGCCTTCGATATTGCGCGTAGATACCGCTTTCGTCTATAAGGCAGTTTTTATTTTGCGTGAATACACGGTCTTGGTCCTTAAAGGGTTAAATCCTTATCTGAAAAAATTAAATATTTAGTTCTAAAATTAACATTAATATATAAAAATTCGTGGAGACTCGAATTCTTGGAATATTTTTTTTCAAATTATCAGATGTAAGGGAAAGTGTCTACTTTTTAATGAAATCGTCCGTTTTTAAATATCTAGTTTAGTTTTTCAGATATAAATTTTTAAAGTTTGTTGAAATTTTCATCTTTTGCTAAAATTAACATTAATGCATAAAAATTCGTGGAAACCCGAATTCTATCAAATTATCACATAATATAAAGGAAAGTGGCTACTTTTTAATGAAATCATCCGGTTTAAAACATCTACTTTACTTCTTGAGATATAAATTTTTTAAGTTTTTCGAAATTTTCATTTTTTGCTAAAATTAACATTATAACACCAACATTTCGTGTAGACCCGAATTCTTGGAATTTTTTTTCAAATTATCACATATTATAAAGGAAAGTGTCTACTTTTTAATGAAACACTTCGTTTTTAAATATCTAGTTTATTCTTGAGATATAAATTTTTAAAGTTTTTCGAAATTTTCATCTTTTACTAAAGTTAATATTAACATACAAAAATTCGTGGAGACGCGAATTGTTGAAGAATTTTTATCAAATTATCACATATTATAAAGGAAAGTGTCCGATTTTTAATGAAATCATCCGTTTTAAAATATCTAGTTTAGTTTATGATATAAATTTTAAAGTTTTTCGATATTTTCATTTTTGCTGAAATTAACATTCTTCTTCTTCCTTTGGCTCTATAACCTTTGGTGGGTTTTGGCCAAGGTCCGTTGACGTCATTGGAGGAAAAATATAACATAATATAAATCTAATATAAATATAATAATAATATTTATATTTAAAAATTAAAGAGGTGTTATTAAACTCAAGAATTAAAGAGTTTGTGTTTGTTAGTTGGTTTACGTATATAAATGGAAACATAGAAATGACAATTCTGCCAATGACATCACACTTTCAATCACACGTCTTTGCGGAGGGGATACGTTTATAATAACAGCGTTCATAGGAAGTTGGATAACCTTATACAGTATGTTTACTCAACGGACCTTGGGTTTTGACATCCTCAACAATTCTACGCCATTCCCGTCTACTCCTAGCCACTCTCTCACTCCCATCGCCCTCAAATCATCCTTCATGTTGTCTAACCATCTTTTACAAGATCTTCCTCTAGGTCTTTTCTCTGTTGGTCTCTATTCTGCTTATATTCGCAACGTCATTAAACATATTTTTAAAAAACATACTTTGTTTGTTATTTAAGCTGTTATCTTCTTGATCTTGATTACTTAATTCTTCTTTTCTTTGTTACCTTGTTATTTACTCAATAAGCTTTCCTTGTAGCATTATAGCACTGTAGGTGCTCCTGAAGATGATTGAATGTAACGATCGAAACCGGTAGAGCTGAAAATTAAAAAAACTATCCATCTATAAATACACATAGTTTTATTTCAATTATATTAAAATTGAGATGGAAAGAAATAACCAAATAAATATTAATTTTTTTTTTAGTCATTATTTGTCATGAGGAATAAATGCCCAAGTTTATGCGTATACAGGGTGTATCTAAATTGATGCGAAAGATTTTAAGGGGTGATTTTTGAACGAAAATTAAGGGAGATCTTTCATATAACTTTTTGGTCAAAACAACTCCTCCAAGTTACAGCCCTCTAAAATTAGGGGAAAAAAGTAGTATGTATAGTATGTGCACGATATGTCGTGCAGGGTAAAGTGACCAAAATTATAAAGGCTTTTCTCGTTTCAGCGAAAAAATGTCGGCATCTTTTATGACATCCACAACACTTAATTCTTTTGAGTCAGGTTTATCTTGCCATAGTTTTTTCCATAATTCGATTTCGTTGTTGATATTTGATAAATTGTAAAATTGGGAAAAGACTTCACCAGCTTCTACGAGGTCTTCAAGGGACATGTCTAACATTTGAGCTGGGTGTAATTTAGATAAGGAAACTGACGGGGTGTTTTCTTCAGAAAACCGAACTTCAAAAGAATTAATAATCGAGTCTAAGTATGGTATTATTAAAGACCTCCGCCAGAATTCTGAGGGGCTTGCTGCTGGATGGTTGTTCTGATGTTGTTGTCTCTCAACAATACACGGCACGGACTACATGTCTTCTCCCAGTCCACGTTTTTCTGCAACGATAGTAGTCTCTAATAATTCCATTTGTGACGTTTTCTGGACCGTTACGGTGGTTTTCTATAAATTCCAAAAGGCGGCTAATGTGCTGGGATGCCTTAACTGCATTCAAAGCTACGGATTGGAGTACGTTTACTACAGGTTCCATCATAGCCGAGTATTTGGCTATCAAAATAAAGCTGAGAATAAACGAAACTCTAGAAGCTGCTGCACTTATCAGCTCCATAAGTATTTTTTCTAGTCGCATTATTTATTCTTATTTTCTTCCCGTGACGAGGTTTCAAAGGCCTCCATTATAATAGGAAAATTCTCATTAAAAACACTAATATTTTTGTGTTTCTCGCTCCACCTTGTTTCGCAAAGCTTGGAAATATTTGGTATCAATTTGCGTCTCAAAACTGATTCTTGAAAAAATTGTAATAATATCTTTGATGGTACCTTCCTTTGATGAAGGAACAAAGCTTTTTTTATATTTTCTGCGTAGGATTGCTTGCACACCACCTTCTAAACCGATACATTTGTCCGGATCAAGATCTTTTTCTACCAAAAACTCATCTATTGCTTTTGCAATACATTTCGCATCCAAAGCATCAAGCTTGACGAGTCCGAGGAATACTTCTTGAACTTCCTTGGTTTCCTGATCAAAATATGAGATCTCAGTCGATAGTTGTTCAGTACTCGAGATGTATATTTATTGTGTTTTAATTTTTTTTTTTCGAATCTGCCTCTAGGGGGGCTGCAGTGGCCCCCCTCTGGCGACGTCCTTGGTTATTAGTAGTCAAAAAAATGAAGTTATGTCAAATTGATCTCAGAATTATCTTATTATTTGTGATCAAACTAACAATTTGTTAGTTGTAAAATGTCAAGAGATAAGAAAGTTGCAGATTTTTTCCCTTATCTTTAGAAGGCTATAACTTGGAGGAGAAGAGGTTTTAATTTTAGCTGAAAAATCGGCCCTTAAAATCATTCGCATCAATTTAGATACAATCTGTATATTGAGAATCACCATGTATAAAGGAAACTACTTTTAATGGTCTACTTTTTAATGAAACCTTCCGTTCTTAAATATCTAGTCTAATTCTTCAGATATTAATTTTCATCATTATTTTCGTAATTGTCACATAATTATTTTATGAATTAAAAATTAAATATTTAATTCTAATTTATCGCTTACTCAAAAGAGGGCGCTTTACTACATTAATAATTAATTAATTAGCACAGTTGCATTAAAAATATAAACTCAATGCATAAAAACAATAATATTTATTCCAATTTGTATAAATGTTTTATAAACAATCCCATTTTTCGTCTTCTTTTCTCACATGCTCTCTCTATCTTTCATTGTATTTTGAGGTTAGCACTTATTAAATATGTCGTTCTGTCAAAATTGTTTTCATTTTAATCTCCGTGTGAATAATGCAACAATTTGAATCATTTCCTAAAGGCAAACCTAACAAACGAGAAAATCTCATTAACGATGTGATAATTAACGTAAATTGTTGAAGATGAAGTCGTAAAAAACGAAAGAGCCAAACGAATAAATAAAGAAAATATGTCGTTCAGTATGTCAAGTTGCAAAACTAAAGATTTCCAAGAAAATCTAAACGAAAAGGAGGATATAAACGTTGAAAAGAAATGGGATAGATTTGCTAATTGGATACATTGTGTTTGTGTTGTTACTTTTGATTTGGAATTGGGGCAAGCTTTAGAGGTAAACTGTGTTTATATTTGTTTGTTTATTTATTAATATATTTTGTTTTTAGAGTATATATCCTCAACATATAATTCTAAGTAAGCAAGAAATATCAAATATCTGCTACTTAGCATTTCCGGACTCGAATTCTGGTTGTATGGGTGATACAAATTTCATAATACGCCTACAAAATAGTCCATGTAGACAAGATTTGAAGGTAGAACATAAAAATTACAACATGAAATGTCCCCCTACTTTACAAATTAATTCAGGTTACTTTTGGGGTTACGTATATTTTAGGCAAGTTAAAGATATTACATTGCCTAGAGGATATTTTCAAAAAGTACACACAAAAAGTTCTTTTTAAATTAATTATTAAATAAATTCTTTTTAGAGTGTTGTTATTTTATCTAGGTTACCATTTAATAACTTATTTAGTAAAATCATATCTTTAATAGCTCCAGAATATTTTGAAAATAACGAATTGAGTCTTGAAGCTGCTTGTTACAATATTGATCAATGGCCTGTACCTGTACCTGGGGTTACACTTAATTTACCACTTTTAGGTTCTGTATTTCAGGTATGGTATCTTAAAAAATATATTTTTAATTATAAATACATATTTGACTCCCTAAAAGACGTATATACCTCATCACGGATCATCATCACCATCAATTATCCAACTGGCATCACTCAACGAAGTTCCTACAAGTTCAGAAAATCAAATACAAACATCCGTCGAAGATTTAAACTTATTTGAAACACTACAACCTATTTTATCATACGTTGATATGCTTTGGGAACTTGTAGTCACCGCCGAACCTATTGTCGTTATGGCTTCATCTCCAACGCAGTGTTCACAAATGGTTTTAGCACTCACACGGTAAAATTAATATTTCAAAAATTAACTTACTTTTCATCTTAATTTTTTAAAACAGGATTATATCTCCTTTAAAATTTTGCGCGGATCATCGTCCATATTTTACAATTCACGATAGTGAATTTAAACAATTTACAAATAAAGTTCAAGGGCCTCCCCCCGTTATTTTAGGGGTTACTAATCCATTTTTTGGAAAAACATTACATCATTGGCCGCATACGATACGATTGGGTGAAGATACAGGTAAGATTCAATTATTGCATGATTGGAATTTTTTAATTATAATAAATACAGTGTGTTTAATTTTAGCTGTCACAGCAGATATCTTCATTATTGTTGGAGATATGACAAAATGTTACAGAAGGAAAGTTGCTCCACTTTTAATATTGTATTATTTGTCATATTCTAAAAAATAATTGAGCATCAATTTCAAGCAGGGTAGACTTGGTTTCACGCTCTTGCGCTCTCCCAAGTATCATGAATAATACTTAGGGCGGCCGACGTCTTCGAAGTCGGCCGAGATTACTTCTTATGTCACGAATAATACTTAGGGTGGCCGACGTCTTCGAAGTCGGCCGAGATTGTTTCTTCTATAAATTTCAAGCAGGTTAAGAGTACTTTTAATATTCTATTATTTGCGATATTCTAAAAAATAATTGAGCATCAAATGTGTTACATACAACATACATTCAAAATTTTAAATCGAAAATGGAATAATCTCGAAAGACGTCGGCTGAAATTATTTCTTCCATAAACTTCAAGCAGGGTAGACTTGGTTTCACGCTCTTGCGCTCTCTCAAGTATCATGAATAATACTTAGGGCGGCCGACGTCTTCGAAGTCGGCCAAGATTACTTCCTCCATAAGTTTCAAGCAGGTTAAGAAAAAACAATCTCGGCCGACTTCGAAGATGTCGGCCGCCATAAGTATTATTCATGATACTTAGATTCAAGGATAATTTTTACTATCATGAATAGTACTTAGGGCGGCCGACGTCTTCGAAGTCGGCCGAGATTACTTCTTATGTCACGAATAATACTTAGGGCGGCCGACATCTTCGAAGTCCGTTTCTTAACTGCCTTTCAGTTTTGAAAAACACGTAAATACGAACATTTGCTGAATTCGCAGTTTTACAATTCATTAATGGTATCACTCGGGATTTTTTTTTAACCTACTTGAAATTTATGGAAGAAATAATTTCGGCCGACTTCGAAGACATCGGCCACCCCAAGTATTGTGAACAATATTTTGGGCGGCCGACGTCTTCGAAGTCGGCCGAGATTATTTCTTATACCACGAACAATACCTGGGGCGGCCGACGTCTTCGAAGATGTCGGCCGCCCTAAGTATTATTTATGCTACTTGGGGCGACCGACGTCTTCGAAGACGGCCGAGATTATTTCTCTTAACCTGCTTGACATTTATAGAAGATACAATCTCGGCCGACTTCGAAAACGTCGGGATAAATATCATAAATATCGAGAAGTGTACAAAAATATGGAAATTAGCAACGAATAATACTTTCCTTCCTCCATAAGTTTCAAGCAGGTTAAGAAAAAATAATCTCGGCCGACTTCGAAGATGTCGGCCGCCCTCAGTATTATTCATGATACTTGGATTCAAGGATAATTTTTACTATAATGAATAATACTTAGGGCGGCCGAGGTCTTCGAAGTCGGCCGAGATTACTTCTTCCATAAATTTCAGGCAGGTTAAAAAAAATCCCGAGTGATACCATTAATAGATTGTAAAACTGCGTTTCACGCTCTTGCGCTCTCCCAAGTATCATGAATAATACTTAGAGCGGCCGACGTCTTCGAAGTCGGCCGAGATTACTTCTTATGTCACGAATAATACTTAGGGCGGCCGACATCTTCGAAGTCCGTTTCTTAACTGCCTTTCAGTTTTGAAAAACACGTAAATACGAACATTTGCTGAATTCGCAGTTTTACAATTCATTAATGGTATCACTCGGGATTTTTTTTTAACCTACTTGAAATTTATGGAAGAAATAATTTCGGCCGACTTCGAAGACATCGGCCACCCCAAGTATTGTGAACAATATTTTGGGCGGCCGACGTCTTCGAAGTCGGCCGAGATTATTTCTTATACCACGAACAATACCTGGGGCGGCCGACGTCTTCGAAGATGTCGGCCGCCCTAAGTATTATTTATGCTACTTGGGGCGACCGACGTCTTCGAAGACGGCCGAGATTATTTCTCTTAACCTGCTTGACATTTATAGAAGATACAATCTCGGCCGACTTCGAAAACGTCGGGATAAATATCATAAATATCGAGAAGTGTACAAAAATATGGAAATTAGCAACGAATAATACTTTCCTTCCTCCATAAGTTTCAAGCAGGTTAAGAAAAAATAATCTCGGCCGACTTCGAAGATGTCGGCCGCCCTCAGTATTATTCATGATACTTGGATTCAAGGATAATTTTTACTATAATGAATAATACTTAGGGCGGCCGAGGTCTTCGAAGTCGGCCGAGATTACTTCTTCCATAAATTTCAGGCAGGTTAAAAAAAATCCCGAGTGATACCATTAATAGATTGTAAAACTGCGTTTCACGCTCTTGCGCTCTCCCAAGTATCATGAATAATACTTAGAGCGGCCGACGTCTTCGAAGTCGGCCGAGATTGTATCTTCTATAAATGTCAAGCAGGTTAAGAGAAATAATCTCGGCCGTCTTCGAAGACGTCGGTCGCCCCAAGTATCATAAATAATACTTAGGGCGGCCGACATCTTCGAAGACGTCGGCCGCTCCAGGTATTGTTCGTGGTATAAGAAATAATCTCGGCCGACTTCGAAGACGTCGGCCGCCCAAAATATTGTTCACAATACTTGGGGTGGCCGATGTCTTCGAAGTCGGCCGAAATTACTTCTTCCATAAATTTCAAGTAGGTTAAAAAAAAATCCCAAGTGATACCATTAATGAATTGTAAAACTGCGAATTCAGCAAATGTTCGTATTTACGTATTTTTCAAAACTGAAAGGCAGCATCTGAGAGCAAAGGATCTCTCAGATGCATAAATATCGAGAAGTGTACAAAAATATGGAAATTAGCAACGAATAATACTTTCCTTCTATAACATTTTGTCGTATCTCCAACAGTAGTCGAGATATCTTTTGTAACAACTAAAACCAAACACAGTGTATACTTAACAACACATGACTATGCTATAGACTGCAGAGATCTCAGCTAAGTTCAAAGATAGGATGGAGGATCCATAGTTTAGCTGAGGTGGCTTGCAGCCGATTCGTTATAATTAATACAAAATCCTTCAAAATTGGTTAACAAATACTTAAGGTGGAAAATCTAAATCTTCAACTGATTAAGTCAAGGTCGCTTGCGGCTGAGGCACTGTAATTAATAGCATAGAGATACTGAGACTGATACACAAAGTATAAACGTTATACTACAATCGAAATATACTCCAAGATCATAGAATTTTGTTTCTATCAGAAAATTTAAATGGTGGGGCGTCTAAATAGCACACATAATTGATAAGGATTAATTTTCTAGTGAAAGTGAGGGTTAAAAATTTTTTTATATGAATAAAGGTTAATAATACTAGTTAGAACTCCAAATTAATAGATAAGATTTCATTAACACATCTTGCGCGGGCACTTTACCGCCAAAGTATTACCGTGTAGCGGGCATTAATACCATGTAAAACCAGTTTAGTCGCTTCCCGCTAAAGATGTGAAATCCGCGCAAAACGAGTTTAGTCGCTTCCCGCGCATGATATGTTAACAATAGCAATGAAGTTCTAAATCCAAGATAACTTAGCTTCTTCAACAAGATAAAATGATCTGAACGCCGCTAACATCAATAATAATAGTCGCAGTATATTGTGTGATTTAGGAGAAAAGTTTGTGGGATCAGAATATAAAGATATTCTCTTAATATAAAGATTCATCATCATATTTACTTTGATTCACACACAATGCGCTATGTATTAGGATTCTCAAACTTTTGGTATTCTCAAAGTCCCTTAGAAAGAAAACTCTTAAACAAAGTCTGGATTTGCATAGTCTAAATTAGAGATGGAAAATTCTCGATTTTGAGAATTTTCTCAGAACAAGCTTTTAAATACAAATACAGCTCGGCAAATTCAGTCTGACAGCTGTAACGTGGCATGGTTCACATTTATGGGATTAATTACTATGCAGGACTTATTTATGATGTTTAGAATATATTTGGCGAAAAAAAATAGTTTATTCTTTGAAACAAATAAAAAAAATCAACAAAAAACAAGTATTATTCTAAGAAAAATTAAACACTTATTAGTTCGAATCTAATGAATTTTTAGACAGCTTTGGCAAAGTTTGCAAATCACTGCATTCAATCACTTCAACATCAGAAATGTCTTCATTTCCATCATTAACCTCCACATTGGTGACTAAATCTAATAATATTAAATTATGAGCAATGAAAGTTGTTTTACCAGCTCGTTTAGCCGTAAGCCGATTTCTTTTCGCAGTGTGAATAAAGCTGTAGGTGCTGCAGCTTCTTTCTGTTGCTACTCGATGTAGGAATACTTAATATCTTGACCGCTAGTTTACTTATTGTCGACCCGAAACGAGTCAATTTCCACCATACAGCAGGATGTAGTTTTCCACGGAGATTTAGATCGATAAAGGGCCAATCTGGGCTTGTTACAGTATTGTCTACAAACTCTGTTTCTTGTATTTGTTCTTCTCTATTAAGATGAATTCTATTAAAATTTAGATCTAGAATATTTGTTTCACGCCTACTGGGCATTTTAAACATCTTAATAAATGTTTCGTCATTCTTGTGGCATTTTTGTACAGCCTGTCTCAGAGTAAGCGCCTTATTTTTTTTTAGCCACACTATGGGTACTACTTTCAAAATATTTGGCAGTAATATGTTTTAGGACATTCTCTACACGATGATAATAACATCGAGTGTAAAACATTCATGAGCTACTAGATTAAAATGTTAGTTTGCTTTCTGATGGCAAATGAAATGAATTTTTAAGAAAAACGAAATACTATCGTAAAAAGAATGTTTTTAGGATCTTAATAATAAAAAAAATTATGGCATTCTATTTAAAAAAAAAGTTGAAAGTCGCCATTTTGAAATAATTCGTCCAATTGAAAATCTGGTATCACCATCGTGTAGAGAATGTCCTAAAACATATGACTGCCAAGTATTTTGAAAGTAGTACCCATAGTGTGGCTAAAAAAAAATAAGGCGCTTACTCTGAAACAGGCTGTACATTCCAAATTTACAAACGTACATTATTTTTCCATTACCTTTCTTCATATTAAAATAGTTCCACACATTACTCTATGCTATATTTCACACAATAATGAATGCACAAACCGAAACACGTTCATTTACGTCTGTGGGATTCCCGAGATTCCCGAAGTTTTGTCAGGACCGAGAGAGGGGGCCACCATACACGATCAGAAAATTACCTCGGAGAATTTTCTAGTGGAGAATATTCTTCTCTTTCATCTCTAGTCCAAATACACTGTACAAGTACACCATTGCATTTTCATTTATGCCGGTATGAGTTGAGATACAAACAACGTACGAAACCGTCCACGATCCCGAACCCAGAACTATGGCAATTCTGATACATAATACTTTGAACCGTAAGATCATTTTGCTTAAGGGGGTATGCCACCTTGGAGACCCGAAAATAATAGGTATTTTAAAAATTTTTTTGCAATGAGACGAAAAAAGTTTTCTAAAAACGGGTTGCAGGGTGTGAATAAGCCACTTTTCTAGTTTTAAATACATATTTTATTTATTAACAGTTATTAAAATTGCACCCGCTAGATGTCGGTAATGTTAGGCCTGCAAATCGTGCAGAGTCAAACTGTGCGCAGGATTTCTCCTAACGCGTAAGTAGAATAATTAAAATTTGAATACGATTACTTTAGTAAACTAGGAAACTATACATAGTTGACGAAATGGTGACGATTTTACAAGAAATGTCATTTTACAAAAACGGCTACGTACTTACCTAGAATAAGATAATACAAACTTTTGAAAAAAAAATCTTGAAAATCCGTTGAAAAATGTGGGAGTTATCGTGTGCACAATGTAAAAAATTGTATATTTTTTCTAGATACATTTAATCAGCGATTCCTGCACCATACAGCTGTCCTTCCTGAAGCTTATTTTCATCTTCTGTAGCTTTTCTGTCTGACAGTAGGCTTCTACGAGCTTCTTTAGCCTCAGCAGTCATGGAGCGCTCAGCGCGAGCAATGCGATTTAAATCCGTTTGATGACACAAGTCGAAGCACGATCTTCCAATTGTTAATTTCAGTACTTGCATTATTTCCATAATGCTTGTAAGACCGTCATTAAAATTGCAAGCAGCTATATCAGACGCAATGTCAACCACTTTCTTGCCACTATGAATAGTTTTTGGTGCGATAGACCATAACGCGGCGTTGTAACTGTCATTGTTTTTTTTGCGTATATCCCCCTAAACATCTTGTCGAAAGATCTTCCCTTCATAGTTCTTCGTACACAGGTTTCACTGCGTGGAAAACATCATTGCCGATTGCTGGCTTGTGAGTGTACTCATCGATTTCTGACTAAGCGTACGCTTTTTTCCAGTCAGCACCAACTGGACCATTGTCATGCTTTGGAGTTTCATCTGTTGAAATTTTATGATACAAAGTAGCCCAGATCTCATTGTCCTTCACGGAATCGCAATTTCTGCGAATAGCCAATCCATAATATAAGGAAAGTTCATCATGTTTCTTTTTAGATTTCGTAACCGTGTGCCCATTCGTTTCTGAACGTGATCGACGCATTCTTTTTTGGTTACTATTGCACTGTCATAGCGAGCGCCCATAATACCTTTGAAGGTTTTGCTGTCTCCGTCTCCTACGTAAAAACAGTACTTCAAATTATGTTTTTCTTCGGATCGTTGAAACATCTCTACGACGGAGTCCACTTCCATTTTTCCTGAAGATCCGATATGGTTTATATCACATATTTCTTTATGATCTTCGACCCAATCTTGAAATTCTGCAGTATCTTCTTTACCTTTCCAGTAACTACACTTTTTACAAATTTTTTACTTTATATTTGGAATTACCCCTTTGGTCGATAGAAGTCGGGTAAAGTTTTCTACGAAAATGAGTTTTTGTGATGCTATTGTTTATTCAGGTACCCGAAAGCCTACTTCAATAGCGTTTTTGAAAAATGATATTTTATGTTTTTTTTTAACTTTTTTGTACAACAAGGTGAAAATACGTGCATATACAATGGATAAAAAATGAAACAAAGAGTGGTTACAGAAATCTTAGAATTTCCGGTGAGGTGTGTTACAAAAATCAATTTTTTAGGCAGAAAAACATTCCGCAAATATTTTCTGTCAATGGATTCTCATTCTAGACAGTATAAAGAACACTTTTAAGCAAAAAAAAAACGATTTTTTTTCATTTCAAAGGTGGCATACCCCCTTAAAACAAATGGAAAAAGCAAGCAAGGTTAACTTCGAAGATGTTGGGCGTTTCCAATGGTTATAATCAGTTATAATCATAAGACAAGTGGCAGATAGTGTTTCAGGTTTCTCGTGGTCTTAATGTTCGTGATACTTGGAGCGGCTGACGTCTTCGAAATCGGCCGAGGTTACTTCGACGGCATCTTTGCTCTTTAGCGTTCCAGATGGATTAACTATCTAATTCGGATACTTTTAATCTCTCTAACAAGTGTTGGCTCTTCGTATAGCTGGTATAGCTCGCTTTGGTGCGTATCCCCTATTCGTCTTTCTCACAGATAATAATAATAATAAATAAATTTATTGCCATAATAAGAAACAAAAAATACAAATTAAAGAAAATGTATACATTTAACTTAGTGCATAATCATTGGGTTTGATTGTGAAGAACAGTATATAACATAGTTAATATACGAAACGATCTACGGTTCTGACAGCTTAATATCTGCAAATAATTACGGTATGGGGTTATGTGTTGAGATCTCTCGAGATCAAAGATATACCGTATGCAGTTGTTTTGAAGTCTTTGCAGTTTGTTTCGTAGTGTTACCGAAAGATCAGGATATGCCGTGTCAGCATAATCAATATGGGGGAAAATCAGGGAAAAACAAAGATTACGACGGATCATGGGAGGAAGGAAGCAACGGAGACTTTTCAGTGAGTGGAAACAATGATAGACCTTTCTGCAGACGGATTGAATTTGAGGTTTCCAGGACATTGTAGAATCCATAACCACCCCAAGGTTTCTAACCGTGTCTGATAGCTGAATAATGTCTCCGTCAAGCATTAAGTGAATGGATGAAAAATCATTCAGCTTTGCCAGTAAAGGTCGACTGCCAAACGCAATTGCTTGAGTTTTAGCAGTATTTAATTTAAGGCCATAACGTTTGGACCAATCCAAAATATTGGAAAGGTCATGATTAAGACGTGCAATTGCTTCCGAAAAATCATCAATAGTTGTCGTAGTGTAAATTTGGAGGTCATCAGCATACACATGATAATTACAAGAAATACAGTGGGTGACGGCATTAATGAAAATCGAAAAGAGCAACGGACCCAACACACTACCCTGGGGTACACCACATTTAATATCACAAGCAGACGAGAGCGCAGAATCAGCACGCACACACAAGGAACGACAGGAAAAGTAAGATTGAAACCAAGATAAACATGAAGAGGTAAATCCAAGGGCAGCTAGTGACGCCAACAAAAGATCGTGATCAACCGAATCGAACGCCTTGCTAAAATCAAGTAATACAAGGATGGTAACACAACGTTTGTCGCAAGCATACCTAATATCATCTGTAATCTTAATAAGCGCTGTTGTCGTGCTATGACCCTTACGAAAACCCGATTGAAAGTCGTTGTGAAAGTTAAATTCTTGTAAATACTCTTGGACTTGTAGATAAACAAGGCGCTCGAGAGCTTTAGATAGAACAGATAAAATGGAGATAGGGCGAAAATCATTTAAACTTGCGGGACTCTTGGATTTAGGTATAGGGACAACATGAGCAACCTTCCAGATTGAAGGGAATGAGGATCGTTCAATGGAGAAGTTAAAAATGTGGGTAATAGGAGTAAGAACAATATCCAATATAGGAAGAAGAAGTTTGAGACCAACTCCATCAGCTCCCACACTCGTAGACCTCGAGTGATTCAAGGCATCGCGGACTTCTGACGCAGTGACCAGGACAAAGGAGAAAGAGGAGGATTTAGATGAGGCAAGAATTTCAGAAATAGTTGTCATCCTAGTCCCACCACTAATGAGCAGAGGAGGGTCAGCAAAAAACCTCGCCAATGAATCCACATCACAAGCAGCCCGAACAGAGGGAGACTCAACCGCCCCTAAGGAACGCATCAACTTCCAAAACGTCCTCGGATTAGCATTGGATAGTCTCCGGTAGAAATACATTTTTTTGGCATTTCTACATTGGTGACTGCAACGGTTACGCAAGATCCTATAGTTTTCACGATTAATAGTATTTGGAATACGTTTAAGTAATAGCTTTGCACGATTACGCTCCCTCATCAGTGATCTTATCTCATCACTTAACCAGGGTGCGGGCGGATGTCTCACCCTGCGTCGTCTGAGTGGGGCATGCTTGTCATAGAGATTGATAAGTTTAGAGTTGAAGTAGTCAACCTTGCCATCAATATCGACCATTCGATAAAGCGGGAACCAATCGATCCTCTGCGCATCAGACAACAGCAAATCGTTATCAATACGACCCAGATCACGAACGGAAATAATGCGTTGCGAGAAAATATGTTGTCGTATCTGCACTGCACAGTAAATTAGATCATGATTGGAAAATTGAGGAGCAGGGAGCTGACCATGCATAAGTATGCTGCTCGGACGAGTCGTAATAGTAAGATCCAGAAGCGAATGCGAAGTTGGAAGATGATGAGTTGGTTGTGAGGGCAGGATGGTCAAATTTAATGAGGAAGCAATGAAGCGAAGTTTGTCACTCCGTAAGTCATTTTTTAGCAAACAAGTATTGAAATCTCCCATCAGAAGAATAGTGTTATAATTAAAAGAGTGCCTCTCAAGAGTTTCCTCCAATTGATCAAAGTAGTTAACAAGAGGAGGACAGTAAAAAACGCCAAGTAATAACTTGTTGTAGGAACTTTTCAGTTCCACAAGCATAAATTCAGCCCCCTGAACTGACCCATCGGAGGATTCGACAATCGTAGCACTCAGGGTATCTCTGATAAATAAAGCCACTCCCCCACCCCGCGAAAGACTATCATTTCGCAAAAGACTATAATTAGGAAGTGAAACAGATGGGACCGTGTATACGATGAAGTACCTTTCGCTCTCACGAGTTGAGGAGTTACCGTTCTCTCACTGTTATCACCCACGTCTCTTTTTAGCTACTCTCTCCAGTGTCAAATTAAAAAGTACATAAGAAGGACGCCCCTTCTTGTTGTCCTGCCTTGTTTCAATCAAACAATTGAGATAGTTCTACTGCAACTTTCACTCTGCTCCCAGCGTTTCTTAGAGTCATTTGCAAAATCTCACAAGTAGTATGAAGGTTGTTCTAATAAAATCAAGTGTGACTCGAATTCACAATCAAATTAATTCACATCCATGAATGAGTTTTTTTCCTATAAAAATTACATCCAATTGTAGTGGAGGGTGTGTGGGTAAAGTGATTTTCCGATACTCGGAATTGTTAGGAAATTACAGCGTTAAACATACCCGATGAGATTCTCAACATTGTATTCAAAAACGGTGAATTCGTTGCAAATGTGAACGATTTATTCAGTACTCATGTAGGCACTTCACAAACTGGGATAATTCTGATTCGTAAAGCCGTTTTTTTTCGCGTAAAAAGCACTAGAATTCACGAAAAAATTTTCAACACGATGCCAAAAGTTTATCTTCCAATATTTTTTAATAATCCCAGTTCAAAATGTAGTACAGATTACAATGCTATTTGGTTTCATTTTTTGAAAATGAGTTTTTAGCCGTGTACAATGAACGTAAAGTGTGCTCAAAATGTGAATAAATATGTGGTGAAAAGTTCATTTGGTTTGAAAAAAATTTCAAAAAAATAAACGAAAAGTAAAAACGATATGTTCCCTTCTGATTAAACTTGAAATCTTTTTGAGAATACATATCGAAGTATTGATTTATCATATCGACTCTAAAATCAATTACACCACATAAAAACGATAAGATTTGTATTTTTTTATATCCTAGAATAATTATGTTCCACTGTTTATATTGTTGTTTAATTATGTTGAGTTATAGGTCAATATCAAAAATATAAATTAAAGAGGAATGGGTCAACGAAAATCTTAGATTCAAGTCCGGGCGTTTATACAACATATAAACCATTTTTACAAAAAGATAAATCAATAATAAAAAACTTAATATCTGGTATACATTCAAAGCGGCCGTCGGAAGTACAATCTGCATTGTTAAGAAGGCATTTATTAGAATTGACACAAAGCTTTATGATTCCACTTGAGAGGTATATTGCTAGTTTAATGCCTTTATTTAAAAATATCTCTCCGTTTAAGGTAAAATAATTTTTAACTTTTTGTAATCATTTGAAATGAGTATATATTTTTATTTGTTTTTAGGCTGCACCTACACCATATCCGTTTAACCCCGATGATTTTTTCGCTACATTAGAAACAACAGGGCCTCAATTAACATCGGGAATTAAAGGAGATTGGGTTGGTTTGTATAAAAAATTTTTTCGATCTCCCAATTTTGATGGATGGTTTAATATGAGATACACGGAATTAGTATTAAAGTTGCAAGCTTTACAATTAGAAGCTTTATCGGACGCTGTAAGTTTATTAAACAAAAATTCGATTGTATTAAGATTTTCTTGTATAATTAGGACTTAAAATTGTGGGTGCAAGGGAAACCGGAGGTAGAAATAGTTGATATGGTTTTAAAATTGCGCAATAAAATCAATAAATGTAGGCAACATGACTTTCCAGTTAGCACATCAACGAAAGAACAATTATGTCAACGATTACAAGATATAATTACTTCTTTACCAGATGATTTGAAGAATATACTTCAAGGGTCATGATGATCAGCTTAAAATAGAGGATATATTTTAAGTGGAATTCTCAGGGTTTGGACCTTCGGCTAAACGCGTGCCAAATTGAAACATCAAGAAAATAAAATAATTCAATTAATATTGGAAAATAATGAATAAAAGGTCAACTGCCAGATGTCGGGCTAAACCATCCGGACGTAATATTGATATTAATATTTTTATAGAGAAATGATTTTTATTTATAAAAAAATTAAACAAAAATTTTTTTTTAAGTATTTAGTTCCCAATTTTCTTTTTATTTACTTTTTACATTAATTCATCACTTTTACGCAATAACGAGTATCCAAGTTTTTTTGTATATGTATATATTTTTCTTATAAATAATAAAAAGAAAATGTATTTCAGTATATTTGGGTTTTTATTGAACCTTAAATTAATTATATGGTGATATAGACAATGCAATTTTGTATTTTCCATTAATTGTAAGAAAAAATGCAAAAACATTAATTGTTCATAAACATCTTATCAAAAAATGTTTTACAATAGCATGACCTTGTTGACTTCTCTGGATAAATTATTCCAGCGGTATCCAGCGGTAGCGAAAAGGTTCTCGAAAAAAATGTGTACGTCACCGACATTTTAATGTGTAGGTGAACTTTGAGGTTAGGTGATTTATAAACAAAGTTTCCCGTGGTTTTAGTATGCAATAAATTAGATTTATAACCAAAAAATAAGGAGTAATTACCCCGACATTTTAATATTCACTGTTTTAATTTGATTTTGTCGTAAGAGGTATCATATCAAAGTCCTCAGAGATACCAGAATTACTTGCAGTTTTTCGCTCCCCGGTTATATATTAAATAATCTGTAAGTTTACGTACTTTACTTTATTTCCAACTTTCGGTGCTGTTGTATCGTACAAACAACATTAACAAAATGGGACGTGTCTTTGTTATTGGGGTTGGAATGACCAAAGTAAGTTGAATTTTTTTTTTCAAGTATGTCCATTAAAATAATTTTCTTACTTCATCTAATTTTAGTTCGAAAAACCTGGAAAAAGAGATGATGATTATCCCGGGTATGCCAAAGAGGCCATCCTCAAAGCTCTCGATGATGCTAAAGTCAAGATGACCGATATTGAACAAGCCACAGCTGGTTATGTCTATGGTATGCTTATTTTTGAAAATATATTATTCAGAAATTTGTATAGTATTATATAATGGTATAGTTTCTGATAATATTAATTAAGATTTCCCACCCTCTTATACCAAAAGAAATAGTCTGGCGCGACTTCCAAGACGTTGGCCGCCATAAGTATTTTTTGGGATACTTGGGGCGGGCGAAGTCTTCGAAGTTGGCTGCCTGTGTATTGTTTGGGATACTTGGGGCGGCCGACGTCTTCGCAGTCGACCGAGATTATTTCTTGTATGAAAAGAAATAATTTCGGCCGACTTCGAAGATGTCGGCCGCGATAAGTATTGTTTGGGATACTTGAGATGGCCAAAGTCTAAGAAGTTGGCTGCCATAAGTATTGTTCGGGATACTTGGGACGGGCGAAGTTTTCGAAGTCGACCGAGATTATTTCTCATATGAAAAGAAATAATCTCGGCCGACTTCGAAGACGTCGGCCGCCATACGTATTGTTCGTATTATATGGAAGAATATTTCTTATACCAAAAAAAAAAATTTCGGCTGACTTCGAAGACGTGGGCCGCGATAAGTATTGTTTGGGATACTTCAGATGGCCGAAGTCTAAGAAATTGGTGGCTTATGTATAGTTTGAGATACTTGGGGCGGCCGACGTCTTCGAAGTCGGCCGAGATTATTTTTTATATTAAAAGAAATAATTTCGGCCGGCGTTAAGTATTGTTCGTGATACTTAGCGAACGTCTTCTTTTCGTCCATTGATTATAATAATTTTTTTTTTGCATTAAAGGTGATTCAACATGTGGCCAACGTGCAATTTACGAAATTGGAATGACTGGAATTCCAATTTACAACGTGAATAACAATTGTTCAACTGGTGCAACGGCATTGCTTTTGGCGAAACAATTCATCGAATTTGGTCAAAATCAATGTGTTTTAGCTGTTGGTTTCGAAAAAATGGAACGTGGAAGTTTAGCTCCTAAAGTATGTTATAGCTTAAATTTTTAATAATTTATATTATAATCATTTCTTAATAGTTTATGGATAGGACCAATCCAATGGACAAACACATGTCTTTAATGATCGATTTGGCCGGAATAAATGAAGCTCCACCAGCGGCCCAAATGTTTGGAAATGCTGGAGTTGAACATATGAAGAAATACGGAACCACATTGGAACATTTCGCTAAAATTGGTTATAAAAATCATAAACATTCCGTAAACAATCCTTACTCTCAATTCCAAGATGAATATACTCTCGAACAAATTATGGCTTCTCCGAAAGTTTTTGGTCCATTGACTAAATTGCAATGTTGCCCAACTAGTGATGGATCGGCTTGTGCTATTTTGGCTTCAGAAGCTTTCGTTAAAAAGCATGGTCTTGAAGCCCAAGCTGTTGAAATTGTAGCCATGGAAATGGCTACCGATTTAGAAACAACACTTACCGATAACAGTTTGATGAAAATTGTTGGTTATGATATGACCAAAACGGCGGCTGAAAAAGCGTACGCAAAATCCGGAATCCGCCCGACGGATGTCCAAGTTGTTGAACTTCACGATTGTTTCTCTGCCAACGAATTAATTACTTACGAAGCGTTAGGATTGTGTCCCCCAGGAAAAGCTGGAGAAATGATCGATCGCGGAGACAACACTTATGGAGGAAAATACGTCGTAAATCCAAGTGGTGGATTAATTTCCAAAGGACATCCATTAGGCGCAACCGGTTTGGCACAATGCGCCGAATTATGTTGGCAATTACGTGGATTAGCCGACAAACGACAAGTCCCAGGTGCTAAACTTGCTTTACAACACAACATTGGTTTAGGAGGAGCTGTCGTCGTTGGCATTTACAGACATGGATTCCCAGAACATTTAAATAGAACCATTGGAACTCGCAGAACCGCAGCCGCCACCACAGATGATGGATTCAAAATTGCTCCATTATTAAGGATCGCACATCAATTACTCCAATTAGATGATATTTTCGATGCCGGAAGTGATAATCTTATTGAGAAATTTAGAGGCAGTTATGGACTTAAAATTAAAAAATCTGATGGACTCGAAGGATATTGGGTTATTAATCTTAAAGGACAAAAAGGACAAATTGAATTTAATTCTACAAGTAAGTTGTATTAATTTTTTCTATTATTTTTTTTAATATTATTTTTTTAATTGTAGCAAAACCCGATGTAACGTTCATTGTTAACGATGATGATATTCTTGAAATTATCCGAGGTGGAATTAACCCGCAAAAAGCTTTCTTCTCTGGAAAGATTAAAGTGCAAGGAAATATGGGTGTTGCAATGAAATTGACTCAACTCCAACCAGTCATCAAAGAAAAACTTGAAGCGATCAAATCGAAATTGTAAAATTTTTTTTTAACATGTTTGTTTTGTTTGTTTTCTTTTTAAGACATATCTGGGTTATTTTTGTAATGTTATTATATAAAAAAAATAAGAATAAAGGTATTTAAAAAATAAGCTTGCATTTTCTTGATAAGTTATCGTATATGTTAAAGTTCAAGAATATATACTTAATTTTATATTCCAATTTAATCAGTGTATTCGGAGTAATTACCCCGACATTTTCATATTCACTGCTTTAATTTGATTTTGTTGTAAGAGGTATCATATCAAAGTCCACAGAGATACCAGAACTACTTGCAGCTTATATAGGTTATATATTAAACAATCTGTAAGTTTACTATACTTTATTTCAAACTTTCGGTGCTGTTGTATCGTACAAACAACATTAGCAAAATGGGACGTGTCTTTGTTATCGGGGTTGGAATGACCAAAGTAAGTTGAATATTCTTTTTCAAGTATGTCCATTAAAATAATTTTCTTATTTCATTTAATTTTAGTTCGAAAAACCTGGAAAAAGAGATGATGATTATCCCGGGTACGCCAAAGAGGCCATCCTCAAAGCTCTCGATGATGCTAAAGTCAAGATGACCGATATTGAACAAGCCACGGCTGGTTATGTTTATGGTATGCTTATTTTTGAAAAATATATTATTCAGAAATTTGTATAGTGTTATATAATAGTATAGTTTCTGATAATATCAATCAAGATTTCCCAACCTCTCTTCTTTTATCAAAAGAAATACTCTGGCGTGACTTAGAAGACATCGCCATAAGTATTGTTTGGGATACTTGAGGTGGCCGAAATTTAAGAAGTTGGCTGCAATAAGTATTGTTCGGGATACTTGAGGCGGCCGTGGTCTTCGAAGTTGGTTGCCTATGTATTGTATGGAATACTTGGGGCGGCCGACTTCGAAGACGTCAGCCTTTGACTTGTTCGTGATATTTGATGCGACCGACGTCTTCGAAGTCGGCCTCCATAAGTATTGCTTGGGATACTTGAGATGGTCGAAGTTTAAGAAGTTGGCTGCCATAAGTATTGTTCGGGATACTTGGGGCGGCCGTGGTCTTCGAAGTTGGTTGCCTATGTATTGTTTGGAATATTTGGGGCGGCCGACGTCTTCGAAGTCGGCCGAGATTGTTTCTTATATCAAAAGAAATAATCTCGATCGAGTTCGAAGACTTTGGCCGTTCTAAGTATTGTTCGTGATACTTGATGCGACCGACGTCTTCGAAGTCGGCCGAGATTATTTAATTTTATATTAAAAGAAACAATTTCGGCCGACTTCGAAGACATCGGTCGCCATAAGTAATGTTTGGGATACTTGAGATGGCCGAAATTTAAGAAGTTGGCTGCCATAAGTATTGTTCGGGATACTTGGGGCGGCCGTGGTCTTCGAAGTTGGCTGCCTATGTATTGTTTGGAATACTTGGGGCGGCCGATGTCTTCGAAGTCGGCCGAAATTATTTCTTTTCATATAAAATTATATGCCCCAAGTATTCCAAACAATACATAGGCAGCCAACTTCGAAGACTACGGCCGCCCCAAGTATCCCGAACAATACTTATGGGAGCCAACTTCTTAAATTTCGGCCATCTCAAGTATTCCAAAAAATATTTATTGCGGCCGACGTCTTCGAAGTCGGCCGAAATTATTTCTTTTCATATAAAATTAAATAATCTCGGCCGACTTCGAAGACGTCGGCCGCAATAAATATTTTTTGGAATACTTGAGATGGCCGAAATTTAAGAAGTTGGCTGCTATAAGTATTGTTCGGGATACTTGGGGCGGCCGTGGTCTTCGAAGTTGATTGCCTATGTATTGTTTGGAATACTTCGGGCGGCCGACGTCTTCGAAGTCGGCCGAGATTGTTTCTTATATCAAAAGGAATAATCTCGATCGAGTTCGAAGACTTTGGCCGTTCTAAGTATTGTTCGTGATACTTGATGCGACCGACGTCTTTGAAGTCGACCCAGATTATTTAATTTTATATGAAAAGAAATAATTTCGGCCGACTTCGAAGACGTCGGCCGCAATAAGTATTGTTTGGGATACTTGAGATGGCCGAAATTTAAGAAGTTGGCTGCCATAAGTATTGTTCGGGATGATTGGGGCGGCCGTGGTCTTCGAAGTTGGCTGCCTATGTATTGTTTGGAATACTTGGGGCGGCCGACGTCTTCGAAGTCGGCCGAGATTGTTTCTTATGTCAAAAGGAATAATCTTGATCGACTTCGAAGACTTTGGCCGTTCTAAGTATTGTTCGTGATACTTGATGCGACCGACGTCTTCGAAGTCGACCGAGATTATTTAATTTTATATGAAAAGAAATAATTTCGGCCGACTTCGAAGACGTCGGCCGCAATAAGTATTGTTTGGGATACTTGAGATGGCCGAAATTTAAGAAGTTGGCTGCCATAAGTATTGTTCGGGATACTTGGGGAGGCCGTAGTCTTCGAAGTTGGCTGCCTATGTATTGTTTGGAATACTTGGGGCGGCCGACGTCTTCGAAGTCGGCCGAGATTATTTAATTTTATATGAAAAGAAATAATTTCGGCCGACTTCGAAGACATCGGTCGCCATAAGTATTGTTTGGGATACTTGAGATGGCCGAAATTTAAGAAGTTGGCTGCCATAAGTATTGTTCGGGATACTTGGGGCGGCCGTGGTCTTCGAAGTTGGCTGCCTATGTATTGTTTGGAATACTTGAGGCGGCCGACGTCTTCGAAGTCGGCCGAGATTATTTAATTTTATATGAAAAAAAATAATTTCGGCCGACTTCGAAGACATCGGTCGCCATAAGTATTGTTTGGGATACTTGAGATGGCCGAAATTTAAGAAGTTGGCTGCCATAAGTATTGTTCGGGATACTTGGGGCGGCCGTGGTCTTCGAAGTTGGCTGGCTATGTATTGTTTGGAATACTTGGGGCGGCCGACGTCTTCGAAGTCGGCCGAGATTGTTTCTTATATCAAAAAGAATAATCTCGATCGACTTCGAAGACTTTGGCCGTTCTAAGTATTGTTCGTGATACTTGATGCGACTGATGTCTTCGAAGTCGACCGAGATGATTTAATTTTATATGAAAAGAAATAATTTCGGCCGACTTCGAAGACGTCGGCTGCAATAAGTATTGTTTGGGATACTTGAGATGGCCGAAATTTAAGAAGTTGGCTGCCATAAGTATTGTTCGGGATACTTGGGGCGGTCGTGGTCTTCGAAGTTGGTTGCCTATGTATTGTTTGGAATACTTAGGGCGGCCGACGTCTTCGAAGTCGGCCGAGATTGTTTCTTATAGCAAAAGGAATAATCCCGATTGACTTCGAAGACTGGCCGTTCTAAGTATTGTTCGTGATACTTGATGCGACCAACGTCTTCGAAGTCGACCGAGATTATTTAATTTTATATGAAAAGAAATAATTTCGGCCGACTTCGAAGACGTCGGCCGCAATAAGTATTGTTTGGCATACTTGAGATGGCCGAAATTTAAGAAGTTGGCTGCCATAAGTATTGTTCGGGATACTTGGGGCGGCCGTAGTCTTCGAAGTTGGCTGCCTATGCATTGTTTGGAATACTTGGGGCGGCCGACGTCTTTGAAGTCGGCCGAGATTGTTTCTTATATCAAAAGGAATAATATCGATCGACTTCGAAGACTTTGGTCATTCTAAGTATTGTTCGTGATACTTGAAGTCGGTTCCTTTTTTTATTAAAGGTGATTCAACATGTGGCCAACGTGCAATCTACGAAGTTGGAATGACTGGAATTCCAATTTACAACGTGAATAACAATTGCGCAACTGGCGCAACGGCATTGCTTTTGGCTAAACAATTCATCGAATTTGGTCAAAATCAATGTGTTTTAGCTGTTGGTTTCGAAAAAATGGAACGTGGAAGTTTAGCTCCTAAAGTATGTTATAGCTTAAATTTTTAATAATTTATATTATAATCATTTTTTAATAGTTTATGGATAGGACCAATCCAATCGACAAACATATGTCTTTAATGATCGATTTGGCCGGAATAAATAAATCTCCACCAGCGGCCCAAATGTTTGGAAATGCTGGAGTTGAACATATGAAGAAATACGGCACCACATTGGAACATTTCGCTAAAATTGGTTATAAAAATCATAAACATTCCGTAAACAATCCTTACTCTCAATTCCAAGATGAATATACTCTCGAACAAATTATGGCTTCTCCGAAAGTTTTTGGTCTGTTGACTAAATTGCAATGTTGCCCAACTAGTGACGGATCGGCTTGTGCTATTTTGGCTTCAGAAGATTTCGTTAAAAAGCATGGTCTTGAAGCTCAAGCTGTTGAAATTGTAGCCATGGAAATGGCTACCGATTTAGAAACAACACTTACCGATAACAGTTTGATGAAAATTGTCGGTTATGATATGACCAAAACGGCGGCTGAAAAAGCGTACGCAAAATCCGGAATCCGCCCGACTGATGTCCAAGTTGTTGAACTTCACGATTGCTTCTCTGTCAACGAATTAATTACTTACGAAGCGTTAGGATTGTGTCCCCCAGGAAAAGCTGGAGAAATGATCGATCGCGGAGACAACACTTATGGAGGAAAATATGTCGTAAATCCAAGTGGTGGATTAATTTCCAAAGGACATCCATTAGGCGCAACCGGTTTGGCACAATGCGCCGAATTATGTTGGCAATTACGTGGATTAGCCGACAAAAGACAAGTCCCAGGTGCTAAACTTGCTTTACAACACAACCTTGGGATCGGCGGAGCTGTCGTCGTTGGCATTTACAGACATGGATTCCCAGAACATTTAAATAGAACCATTTCAACTCGCAGAACCGCAGCCGCCACCACAGATGATGGATTCAAAATTGCTCCATTATTAAGGATCGCACATCAATTACTCCAATTAGATGGTATTTTCGATGCCGGAAGTGATAATCTTATTGACAAATTTAGAGGCAGTTATGGACTTAAAATTAAAAAATCTGATGGACTCGAAGGATATTGGGTTATTAATCTTAAAGGACAAAAAGGACAAATTGAATTTAATTCTACAAGTAAGTTGTATTAATTTTTTGTATTATTTTTTTTAATATTATTTTTTTAATTGTAGCAAAACCCGATGTAACGTTCATTGTTAACGATGATGATATTCTTGAAATTATCCGAGGTGGAATTAATCCGCAAAAAGCTTTCTTCTCTGGAAAGATTAAAGTGCAAGGAAATATGGGTGTTGCAATGAAATTGACTCAACTTCAACCAGTCATCAAAGAAAAACTTGAAGCGATCAAATCGAAATTGTAAAATTTTTTTTAACATGTTTGTCTTTTTAAGACATATCTGGGTTATTTTTGTAATGTTGTTATATAATAAAAATAAAGGTATTTAAAAAAATAAGCTTGCATTTTTTTGATAAGTTATCGTATATGTTAAAGTTCAAGAATAAATACGTAATTTTAAATTCCAATTTAATCAGTGTGTTTAAAAAAAATGTCCGAGACACATTTAAAAGAAGGCGATTTTAAAATATCTCCATACGTAAAGATATTAAACGAAGTCTTGAATGTTTTAAATCCAAATGTGTATAAAGATTTTGAAGGCATTTTCGCGTTTAAATTTCTTCGTCGAGATGGGTCCGAAGGAGTGTTTACCTTGGATTTGGTTTCAAATCCCAAAGGAAACATCAAATTTAATTCTAATGGTAATAAAGAAAATTAATAATATTTTTTTAATTCAAAAATTTGGTTCTAGTTAAACCGGATGTAACTTTTATTGTAAAAGACGATGATTACAAAGAAATTTTAAAGGGGATTTTAAACCCACAAAGAATTTTATTATCAGGAAGAGTGAAGATTGAAGGTGATGTTGGAGTCGCTTTAAGAATGGGGTATTTTCAGCCCGACCTTTGGGAAAAATTAGAGGAATTCGCATCGAAATTGTGACGGGAAATATTATAAATTAAATTTTATCGTTTCGTTTTAATGTTTTCCTGTAATTAAAACGATGTTTATAAAAGCCCTGTTTTAATTAAAATCGTTCAGTTTAAATGTTTATTGGATTTCAAAATAAAATGAAAACATTTTTTGTTATAATTTTTTTATTTTCTTTAATCATCACGATGGAAACTTTAAATCTGTTTGTAAGTGAAACGAAAAAACATCAATTTTATTTAAATTTATTTTTCATTTAAGCGAAAAAAAGTTGTAAAACTGGATAAACTCCAAAATTGCCAAAAATATCCAAACGCCCCAATAAAATTTACGGAAAATCACCTCCAAAAACAAAAGAAAATTTACGTTTTATCAACAAAAATCGTAGTGAAACAAACCATCCCGGCAGACCTAAAAGTAGATTTAACACTCACGAGATGTAACACAAAAGATTCTCCAGATACTTGCGAAAATTATCAAAAAATAACAATAAAGAAAATGTGTGATTTAATTCCAGCAAAAAATAAACCTTGGACACCATTCATGGATATTATGACCCCACAAATGAGTTGTCCGATTAAAAAGGGAATTTATATAGTCAAAAATGCAACTTTTGATGGTGACGCATTTTCCACACTTCCCATCGATGGTTATTATTGGAAGGTTGAAGCTAACGTTAAAGAAGGGGTCCATAAAAGCACAGTTTTGTGTTTAAATTTGGAAGGACAAATTGTACCCGTTTAATACTTGATAAAAACGTTTAAAAAAACAAAACGAAACAATATCACGTCTATTTTTCATAAACAAATACGGAATTAAATGAACACAAAATTTCAATTCAATTGAAATTTGCAATAAGTGTACCGTGTATTTATTTTGATTTAATGGAATAAAAAATATATATGAAGCATCGATTCGAAATTCATTTATTTGTATTACAAATTCAATTTAATTAAAAAAAAAAACATTTTATTTTAATTTTATTTTATCATCTTGGAAAGTTTAAGAAATTTTTATTCGATTTCCTTTCATAACATATAAAAGTTATAACGATACATGCAAGATTTAAAATCCACGTTCGAAGAAGTAGAACTATTTTAGATCGGTTGGGTAGTTTTAAAGTTATTTATAGGAAGTTACGGGAAAACAAATTAACAACACGTTTCAACTCAACTTGTTTATCTTTATTTTGGTATCGTACGTTCCGTAAATTTATTATGAACGAAATAAATCCGCTTGTATCATAATACATAAAATATTACACTTATATATTTAGATGTAATTTTATTTTAAAATGTCAATATTTTGACTTCATTTATTTACATACACTGAGATTAAGAATTAATAAGCAAAACAAGATTACAACATTCATAATATAATTTTGATAAATTCTTAATTTTTCTATAAACTTAATTTGAAATATTTTCTGGAACAAATTAATGAGCTGGCTACCAAGATAAATAGTATGTTATGCGTTAAGGACAATTCCGCTTATATGTATTAATAATACTACGTAGTGTTGGCTAAATGTTTTAAAAAAACTAGATACTACTAGAAGACTAGATATTGCTTATAGAAAACTGGTTATTACTGTCAAAAGACGGAATGATGCTATAAAAGGACTAGATACCGCTTCCAATAGACTTGATATTGTTAATGGAACGTTAGATACAGCTTGCAGAAGATAAAATATTACTTGTAGAGGACTAGATAGTGCTAATGGAGTACTACATACGTTTAATAGAAGACAAGAGATGCTAGATATTACTCCGCAAGGCTCAATATTGCTAGCAGAGTACAAGATACTGTTTACAAAAGACTAGATATTGATAATAGAAAATTAGATACTATTTCCAGAAGACTTAAATAGTCCTGGCAGAAATAAATGGAGTACTACATACTTTTAATAGAAGACAAGAGATGCTAGATATTACTCCGCAAGGCTCAATATTGCTAGCAGAGTACAAGATACTGTTTACAAAAGACTAGATATTGATAATAGAAAATTAGATACTATTTCCAGAAGACTTAGATAGTCCTGGCAGAAATAGTAACTTTAGAGGAGAAACAGAAAATTAAATAAAATTAGTAAATAAAAAGTCGATAAAAAACTCATTCAATTCTACGATTATATTAATTATACCCAACCATGTGGATGGTAACTCTGTTTTCCTTTTAAGTCCTCCATAAGTACTGTTCATGATACTCTCGAAATAATCTCGGCCGACTACATATAACATAAAATATTACACTTATATATTTAGATGTAATTTTATTTTAAAATGTCAATATTTGGACTTAATTTATTTACATACACTGAGATTAAGAATTAATAAGCAAAACAAGATTACAATATTCATAATATAATTTTGATAAGTTCTTAATTTTTCTATAAACTTAATTTGAAATATTTTCTGGAACAAATTAATGAGCTGGCTACCAAGATAAATAGTATGTTATACGTTTAATTCCGCTTATTTGTATTAATAATACTACGTGTGCTGGCTAAATGTTTTCAAGAAACTAGATACTATTAGAAGACTAGATATTGCTTATAGAAAACTAGTTATTACTGTCAAAAGACTAGTTATTTACTGTTAACTGAAGACTAAATGATGCTATAAAGGACCAGATACCGCTTCCAATAAACATGATATTGTTAATGGAACGTTAGATACAGCTTGCAGAAGATAAAATATTACTTGTACAGAACTAGATAGTGCTAATGGAGTACTACATACTTTTAATAGAAGACAAGAGATGCTAGATATTACTCCGCAAGGCTCAATATTGCTAGCAGAGTACAAGATACTGTTTACAAAAGACTAGATATTGATAATAGAAAATTAGATACTATTTCCAGAAGACTTAGATAGTCCTGGCAGAAATAGTAACTTTAGAGGAGAAACAGAAAATTAAATAAAATTACTAAATAAAAAGTCGATAAAAAAACTCATTCAATTCTACGATTATATTAATTATACCCAACCATGTGGATGGTAACTCTGTTTTCCTTTTAAGTCCTCCATAAGTACTGTTCATGATACTCTCGAAATAATCTCGGCCGACTACATATAACATAAAATATTACACTTATATATTTAGATGTAATTTTATTTTAAAATGTCAATATTTGGACTTAATTTATTTACATACACTGAGATTAAGAATTAATAAGCAAAACAAGATTACAACATTCATAATATAATTTTGATAAATTCTTAATTTTTCTATAAACTTAATTTGAAATATTTTCTGGAACAAATTAATGAGCTGGCTACCAAGATAAATAGTATGTTATGCGTTAAGGACAATTCCGCTTATATGTATTAATAATACTACGTAGTGTTGGCTAAATGTTTAATAAAAACTAGATACTACTAGAAAACTAGATATTGCTTATACAAAACTAGTTATTACTGTCAAAAGACGGAATGATGCTATAAAAGGACTAGATACCGCTTCCAATAGACTTGATATTGTTAATGGAACGTTAGATACAGCTTGCAGAAGATAAAATATTACTTGTAGAGAACTAGATAGTACTAATGGAGTACTACATACTTTTAATAGAAGACAAGAGATGCTAGATATTACTCCGCAAGGCTCAATATTGCTAGCAGAGTTCAAGATACTGTTTCCAAAAGACTAGATATTGATAATAGAAAATTAGATACTATTTCCAGAAGACTTAGATAGTTCTGGCAGAAATAGTAACTTTAGAGGAGAAACAAAAAATTAAATAAAATTAGTATATAAAAAGTCGATAAAACAACTCATTCCATTCTACGATTATATTAATTATACCCGATCATGTCGATGGTAAATCTGTTTTCCTTTTAAGTCCTCCATAAGTACTGTTCGTGATACTCTCGAAATAATCTCGGCCGACTACATAATACATAAAATATTACACTTATATATTTAGATGTAGTTTTATTTTAAAATGTCAATATTTTGAATTCATTTATTTACATACACTGAGATTAAGGATTATTAAGCAAAACAAGATTACAACATTCATAATATAATTTTGATAAATTCTTAATTTTTCTATAAACTTAATTTGAAATATTTTCTGGAACAAATTAATGAGCTGGCTACCAAGATAAATAGTATGTTATGCGTTAAGGACAATTCCGCTTATATGTATTAATAATACTACGTAGTGCTGGGTAAATGTTTTCAAAAAACTAGATACTATTAAAAGACTAGATATTGCTTATAGAAAACTAGTTATTACTGTCAAAAGACCAGTTATTCACTGTTAACTGAAGACTAAATGATGCTATAAAGGACCAGATATCGCTTCCAATAAACTTGATATTGTTAATGGAACGTTAGATACAGCTTGCAGAAGATAAAATATTACGTGTAGAGGACTAGATAGTGCTAATAGAGTACTACATGCTTTTAATAGAAGACAAGAGATGCTAGATATTACTCCGCAAGGCTCAATATTGCTAGCAGAGTACAAGATACTGTTTCCAAAAGACTAGATATTAATAATAGAAAATTAGATACTATTTCCAGAAGACTTAGATAGTACTGGCAGAAATAGTAACTTTAGAGGAGAAACAGAAAATTAAATAAAATCAGTAAATAAAAAGTCGATAAAAAAACTCATTCTATTCTACGATTTTATTAATTATAGCCAATCATGTGGATGGTAAATCTGTTTTCCTTTTAAGTAGTCCATAATTACTGTTCGTGATACTCTCGAAATAATCTCGGCCGACTACATAATACATAAAATATTACACTTATATATTTAGATGTAATTTTATTTTAAAATGTCAATGATTTGGCTTCATTTATTTACATACACTGAGATTAAGAATTAATAAGCAAAACAAGATTACAACATTCATAATATAATTTTGATAAATTCTTAATTTTTCTATATACTTAATTTGAAATATTTTCTGGAACAAATTAATTAGCTGGCTACCAAGATAAATAGTATGTTATGCGTTAAGGACAATTCCGCTTATATGTATTAATAATGCTACGTAGTGCTGGCTAAATGTTTTCAAAAAACTAGATACTATTAGAAGACTAGATATTGCTTATAGAAAACTAGTTATTACTGTCAAAAGACTAGTTATTTACTGTTAACTGAAGACTAAATGATGCTATAAAGGAGTAGATACCGCTTCAAAAAAACGTGATATTGTTAATGGAACGTTAGATACAGCTTGCAGAAGATAAAATATTACTTGTACAGGACTAGATAGTGCTAATGGAGTACTACATACTTTTAATAGAAGACAAGAGATGCTAGATATTACTCCGCAAGGCTCAATATTGCTAGCAGAGTACAAGATACTGTTTCCAAAAGACGAGATATTGATAATAGAAAATTAGATACTATTTCCAGAAGACTTAGATAGTACTGGCAGAAATAGAAACTTTAGAGGAGAAACAAAAAATTAAATAAAATTACTAAATAAAAAGTCGATAAAAAAACTCATTCTATTCTACGATTTTATTAATAAGGTTTATTGTTTACAATAACCTGTTTACAATTTTTACATCATTGTACATCATTATCCACACAAAACCCGTATTCTTCCGCGCCACCACCATCCCTTTGTCTCCTCACCTCCACAACCCTTCTCATCCATCGCTTCCCCTCTCCCCGCTCTCCCAAGATCTGCCCGCGGTCCATCTCCTCCTCCCTCAACTCACTGCACCCATTCAACATATGTTCCAACGTTTCCCATTCCAGCCTGCACAGCCTCTCCTCATCGGCCATCCAGTATCTGTTAGCTCTCTCCTCGTTTCCACAACGGAACATAGCCACCACCTTCTTCCCTTCCTCATCTCCTTTCATTGGCAAGTATCTAGGCAGCCCCTCCGTAATTATGTCCCTATACCTTCCCTCTTCTCTCTCTGCACATCTCGGTCCCTATCTCTCAACTCCCTCCACATCTCCCTACCCACCTAGTTGTCTCTGTCTCCTTTCCCATATACGACCTTTCCCTCTCTAATTTCCCTCCAATACTCCCCCAAGATCCCGTAGTTTGGCCTCCCTTCTATTTTTTCTTCATATCTCACTGCCCTCCTGCCCACCTCTACTCTGACCTTATCCACCTTTACCTCTTCCCTCAATATATACCTCGGTGTTTCTCTCGCCACCTCAAGCACCCATCTCCAATATCTAGTTTGCACGTCCCCCCGCATTTCCTGCTTCCTCCATCCCCATATCTCTGCCCCATACATCATCACACTGCTAACCAGACCTTCAAACATAATCTTCCTCTCGCCTTTTTTGCCATAGCTTTCACATGCGACCCCTCCCTGTTATCCTCCCTAAACACATACCCCAGGTAAGTATACTCCCTAACCTCCTCGATCTCCTTTCCCTCCCATCTCCAGTTTTCTGTTCTTTTTCTCCCACCCTTACAAAACTTCATCATATTTGTCTTCCCCACATTCACTTCCAAACCCTTCCTCCTAAAATATCTTTCTAAGGTCTTTATCATATCCTTCATCTCCACCGCTTCTCTCGCCATGATCACGATGTTATCCGCTCCCATCTGCTCCTTCCCCAATCTATCTTCCAAGTCCGCCGTATACAATGAAAACAGACTTGGGCTCAGCGGACATCCCTGCCTCAGTCTCTTCGTCGTCCAGAACACGTCGCTCAGCTTATCCCCCACTTTTATCCTAGCCCTAGTCTCCTTTATATTTCCTTGACTCTCGCTATTAGGTGTTCCGTGATCCCCCTCCTCCCCATCTCCTCCCACAACTTCCCTCTGTCCACCTTATCAAAAGCCGCCTTCAGATCTATAAACAGGGCGTACAATTTCCCTCCCTTCTTATCCAGCTCTCTATCTGCCGGATGCTTCTACGCATACACGATCTCGGCCGACTTCGAAGATGTCGGCCGCTCTAAATATTGTTCGTGATACTTGGGAGATTATTTTTTATATCACTTTTGATAGTGTTATTCATGATCCTTGATACAGCCGACGTCTTCGAAGTTGACTGCCATAAGTATTGTTCCTGATACTTGGGGAAGTTTCGAAGTTGGCCGAAATTATTTCTTATATCAAAAAAAATTGTAACATCATAGGCTTGATCAGCTACTTTCTTGTGTTGATCATGCTAAGCAACTAGGTCAACCTCAATATCATCGTCCTCGGAAAGTTGCATTTTCATTACAAAGTTATCACGTGTGAAAGAAGTGCCTACATGTGGCTTTTTGAAAAACAAATTCAACTTAGTTGCAGCCCCGCCAAAATATTCTAGCCCACCATGAATAGATACAATAAATTTATAGGTTTACATCCGGAATTTCTGATTACTCGGATTCAAGGTACATATTCAATGAGTATCATCCGGGTTTTGCAAATGACTCCAAACTCTAATATTCGTTGAATATTGTTTAACAGCTTATTCATTTTTCGCAAACGGCATTGGCTTTACCAGGTAAAATTGTAGTTCTGTTGTCTAATTAAGCCTTGCGGCTGAGGCTCAGTGATTAAAATTGTATCAACTAGAAACTGATCATGTTGTCGTTGCGGCTAAATTTAATTAAGTCATGGTCCCAACATCCCATATGAAATATAACCGACCAAGGTAGTTTTGCCATGCTATAGTTACGGATATTTCTGGCTAGTGGAGGTGTCTCAGAAGCTTCGTCGTTTTCTGAACTAGGTGAAGACTTAATATTTTCTGCAAAAGACTGTAAATAGCTGGCAGAACATTAGATACTGGTAATAGAGGACTAGATACTGCTGGCAGAAGAATAACTTATTGAATAAATAAGATATGTCGACGTTATCTTTTAGATTTGGGACTTAATTTTACTGCAGAAATTGAAAAAAAGATCTAAACCTAACCCACTCTAGAAATAACAAAATTCAATATAATATTTATTGACAACCACTTCTTCTTCTTTTAGCACTACAATCTTCTGTGAACTTAGGCTTGCAATACGATGACCAGTTTTAACTTTATGTAATAACATCAATCACTGAGCCTCGGCCGCGAGCGACCTCGGCTTAACTACTCAAAAGATCTAGAACTTAGTAGATTAGTACAGGCCATATGGTGTTTTCTTATTGCCACTTTTACAAAATTAGAGCGAATATAATGAAAGCAACAGCTTCCCCCTCCACATATTGACGCTGAGTTTAATTTATAAGAATTAAGGTTAACAACTTTTGTTGGGCAATTTTTCATGCTGTAGATGATAAGCTTGGTGTAAACCACATTTCAACGATTGTAAATTGTCGAACAAGAGTGGCATAGAAAAGGAACTTAAAATATTAGAAAAAGACTTGAGAGAGAAGAGGAAAGTTTAAATAAACTAACAATACCAGAAATATAGTGAACAGATATGGAAAAGGCAAATAAGAGATTGTTGGTAGAAGAAAGAGACTGCGCAGAAACGAAGGCGAATAGCAAAGAACTGGTTATAGTAGGAAATGAAGAAAGAGACACGACAAAGGAAGGAACTAAACAGAGGAAATTCAGATTGTGATGAATTTTACATTAGAAGGAAGAGATTGAACAATCAATAATAGACGAATGAAGTTGAATAAAGGTTGGAGTGGTAATAAAAGAGGGAGATTGTGGAGAATGGATAGAGACTAGAGAGTGCAAAATTATAGCAAAAAGTGACTGGAACAGACACTGAAAGTAATGAAATGTTGGAAAGAGAAACAGAGACTGACTAGGGAAGACAAAAACTAGAAATAAACTGTAAAGGCAATAATGGATCAGCCAGAGAAGGTAGAACTCTGGTAAGAGATGAAAAGACCTACCAGAGACTGAAGAAAGACTAGAAAGGGTCTGGTTACAGAAGAAAAATATTGAGCAGAGGTTGGTAAGACAAAAAGAAGACCGATAACTGAAGAAATTAATATCTTAAATGATTTTGCATTGAAGATATTAATTCCAATCAATAATAGAGGAATGAAGTTGAATAGAGGTTGGAATGGTAATAAAAACAGGAGACTGCGGAGAATGGATAGAGACTAGAATGTGCAAAATTATAGCAAAAAGAGACTGGAACAGACAATGAAAGTAATGAAATGTTGGAAAGAGAAAGAGAGACTGACTAGGGAAGACGAAAACTGGAAATAAACTGTAAAGGCAATAATGGATCAGCCAGAGAAGGCAGAACTCTAGTAAGAGAAGAAAAGACCACCAGAGACTGAAGAAAGACTAGAAAGGGTCTGGTTACAGAAGAGAAATATTGAGCAGAGTTTGGTAAGACAAAAAGAAGACCGATAACAGAAGGAATTAATATCTTAAATGATTTTGCATTGAAGATATTAATTCCAATCAATAATAGAGGAATGAAGTTGAATAAAGGTTGGAGTGGTAATAAAAGAAGGAGACTGCGGAGAATGGATAGAGACTAGAGAGTGCAAAATTATAGCAAAAAGAGACTGGAACAGACACTGAAAGTAATGAAATGTTGGAAAGAGAAAGAGAGACTGACTAGGGAAGACGAAAACTGGAAATAAATTGTAAAGGTAATAAGGGATCAGCCAGAGAAGGTAGAACTTTAGTAAGAGAAGAAAAGACCACCAGAGACTGAAGAAAAACTAGAAAGGGTCTGGTTACAGAAGAAAAATATTGAGCAGAGTTTGGTAAAACAAGAAGAATAACGATAACTGAAGGAATTAATATCTTCAATGCAAAATCATTTAAGATAAATTGTCTTAGTTATATATTTATATTAGTCATCCAGCAGTTCCGGCAGTACTTCTTCTAGGAATTGTCGATGTGTGCCTAAAATTGTAAATGTGGGCCTATCAAATGATCATCGACGATGGCAGCCCATCGTGTTGCCATCATCAGCAACATTTACGGAAAATTGTTGCTGATGATGGCCTTCTGCAATTTCATGATTTTCTTCTGCCCATATGTGGTTATTGTGAAAATTGAAAATACCATCCCAACTTCGGCTTCAAACTCAGGATTTTGAGCTATTTTGTCTTGCATCCATGTACAAAAAGGTACTCTTCTTTACGGATGTACGGATGTTTTTCTTGATACAACCTTGCTTCTGCCGAATTACCGCACGCCATTCCGTAAAGGTAATGCATTTCGCACATTCCAGCATTTGTGTAATTTATTTTTAATGTTGTAATACAAGTTTACTTTTTGCAGGTATAAACTAATTGTTATTTTGACCGGAGGTAGCTTTTGTTATATTTTTTACACAAACGCTGAAATGTGCGAAATGCGTTACCTTTACGGTTTGGAGAATTTTGAAAAGTCAACTTTAGAGCTCATGACCTACAGTACCTTTTTTGTGTAGAAATCATTGATGGTTCAAATGGGCGTCTCAAAACCGTACTTTTTCCAGTGGCGTAGAAGTTGGGGAGAAAAACAACCATTAACCTTTCAAAATCTTCACCAATTATGACTTTAAAAAGAGTTCCGGAGATATTCACAAAAAACGTTTATTTTATTTAAAATTTAACACCCTTTTAGAGGGTAAGTTGATAGAAACTTTTTTTCAAATTTTTGGACAAGCTATCACATCCTGAAATCCTGCGTATATATTATGAAACACCCTGTATATAAAACCGTAAATAAAAGATTTAGCCTGATGATGACAAATTAGTCGAAACAGATTTTTTAACGAATTTAATTAAATATTAATTTCTATTTAAAAATACGTAAAATTTATATTTAAATTTAAAGAGATAAGAAAAATATCGGAGTAATGTTATTAAGATTAAGGAAAAAAATTTAATCTGTTAGTTATCGACGTAACACTTATAGTATAAGTGTATCTTTTTATATAAATAACTCAAGTTGCGTTGATAAAATCATGTGGATACTACGTTTACATGACTAAGCAAGTTTCTCTTTGTTGATTTCAATAAATTGTAAACAATTTTACTCAAAAATTAAAAAAAGAAATTCAATTTTTTTTAGAAAAACGTAGTAATTTCTAAATATAGTCTGAAAGAAATCACGAAGTCTCAAAACTCTCAAATGTGTGTTATTGGGACGATCTTGCTGTGATTCAACGACCTCCGCCAAATTATTTCGCGATGATCCTACTTTTCCAATTCAACTCGACGTTTTTAAATTAACAATTAAAAAACTGGGTGTAATTAACTTCTATCGTTAATTTTATTTAAACCTTGACCGACCAATTTACCGGTTTAAAACGGAACTGAAAATGCGTCGGATGAGGAAGGTGGATTGCAGTTTTCGTAACGACTCGTTCGAGTGAACAACACATCCTGTATAAAAGAAAGAAAATGTGAGTAAGAAAAAAACTTTCTTTTTTTAGATGCAGTAGTCATTGAGGTATTCGAAGAATTTACGAATATACTTTGACTCAACTCGAAGGAGTCAACCAGCACGTGTGCTTTAAGCAGATGCACGAGAATAAGAACCTGTTCGGTGAAAGCGATCCTTGAACTCAACGTTTATGGTTCATTTGAACTGCTTGAGTATAAAAATGAAATAATTTTCATTAACGTTTGAAATAGTTGAAATGTGATTCAAGTGATAAGTTTCGGAATCCTGTAATTCAATTGTAAAGTTTAATTAACTGGCTGGCAAATTTGATGCATACTTCAATTAATTTAACGAATATCCGCGGCGCGTTGCATGCAAATTTCGAATTAAAATCCGGGTCCGTGGACCCTAAAACGGAACATCCCCGCAAATATTAAACAATTACATATGCAATAGAAATAGTTTTCACGTTTGAACGCGCTTTCCACTATTTCTCAATTCGCTTTGAACGTGACGAGAAGCGCAACTGCTCATTTTCGGTAATGATAATCTGGATTTGCTTTCACCTACTCTCTTTCACCGAAATACACAATACCTAGAAGACTTTACTAGTGGATCTCACCCAATTTCGATAAACAAAGTCCTAAATTGCCAAGTCACTCTCATTAAAAATTTACGCTTTCTGATTTACCATTAAAAAATATTTGATTTTTTTTAGAATGTCGAAATACGTTTCTACCGATGATGGGTTTAAACTATCTCCTTATCTAAGGATTCTCAATGAAGCCCTTAAAATAGACGAAACCAATCATGTTGAAAAATTTCGAGGCATCTATGGTCTTAAAGTTAAAAGGAGCGATGGCGTTGAAGGGTTTTGGGTTATTAATCTTAAAGAGGGAAAAGGGCAAGTTGAGTTTAATTCGAGCAGTAAATTTCTTTTTCATATTTTGACATGATTTAATTTATATTTTCCATAGCTAAACCTGATGTAACTTTTATAATAAACGATGAGGATGTCATAAAATTATTAACAGGTGAAATTCCCTCACAAAAAGCTTTTTTCATGGGGTTAGTTAAAATCCAAGGCAACGTGGGACTCGCTATGAAATTAACCCAAATTCAGTCGGTCATAAAATCCGAATTAGATAAGTTTAGATCAAAATTATAATTGTTACTTTTCTTAATAAAAGAATTTTTTTAAATCCACTTTCTATTTGTACACCGGAAACTCTTCCTTTACACAATAAATCTCAATAAAGCAAAATAAACTTTCCAACAACAAAACATGATAAGATTGCCCTCCTTGAGATAACTCGACTAATATAAATTCGGCTTCTACGAGGATGTTTTATTCACTCAAACAACCTTCAAAAGGGTCGTAATTAAAAATTAATTTAATTCAAAAATTAATTTTAAAATTAAAAAAAATGGTTCAAGTATCACCTCGTTTCGTTGCAATGGCAACCACAGATGAAGGATTCAAAGTGGCACCTTATTTAAGAATTTTAAATGAAGCTTTTCAATTGGACGACGATAACTTGGTTGAAAAATTCCGAGGACTCTTTGGATTTAAAGTAAAGAGGGCGGATGGGACCGAAGGATTTTGGTTAATTAATACGAAAGAAGGAAAAGGAAAGGTGGAATTTAATTCAAATAGTAAGAAATTACATTTTCGTATTTATATTAATTTTAATTATTAATTTTGATTTCTAGCAAAACCCGATGTAACTTTTATGATAAACGATGATGACGTTTCCCAATTAGTTCGAGGAGATCTCAACCCACAAAAAGCTTTCTTCGCCGGTAAAATTAAAGTGCAAGGAAATATGGGTGTCGCCATGAAATTAACTCAACTTCAAAGCGTTGTAAAGTCTGAATTAGAAAAGATTAGGTCAAAATTGTAAAAAATAAATCAATAAAATATCAATTTTTTATTTTAATTTAATGCAAGTCATTTATCTAAAACTCAAGTACACTTTTCGATTTAAAATTTAGTCAATATTTATGCAATAAACGACCCACTGTGATAATCTTATCGTGAAAATGTCGAATGAACGCTTGAAAATTGAGGTATCGATTGGATATCGAGGTCAACGTGTACCATTATTGGATTTAGTGAGGTTATTGGAAAGAAATTGGACCACCTGCAATCTTAAATTTTATAAAAATTTTCCTACAATATAATCACAAAGAAAAACGAATCAAAGCAATCGTAAATTAACAATGAAGCTTTCCCTGTATCAAATGAGAGATTGTTTTCGATTTAATATCACTAAAAGTCGTCCTCACAACCATGACATCAGTAATTTGCGGTTTGTCAAAGATGGAACTTAACTAATATTGCTGAATTAATAGTTGCACGGAGCTTTCTTCTAAGAAAACCACACGTAACATGAGAGCAAAGAGTGAAAGTAGAAAAGAAATAAATTGTTTATAATCGATTTGATTCATTTAGATGAAAATGCCAATGTACTTATTAAATGGACTTTTTTAATTCGCTAAATTTTAATGAGAAATAAACAATCTTAGTTAAAAATTGAAAAAGAGAAATAAATTTTGAATGTGTTTTTGGGTGACCTTTTGGGTAAACTTGAAGTCAGACGGCCTATCAAAAGCTACAAAGAGCCAATGGGTGTATAGCTGTGAGACGTGGATCGTATCATAGAGGGAGAAGAGGCTACTCAACACCTTTTTAATACATTTTGACACTCCCCAAAACGTTTTGGCACTATTAGTACTTTTGATACTGTTGATATTTATGACACTTATTGACATCTTTAACCCTTTTTTACATATTTTAGTATGTTGACACCTTTTGCTACATTTTGACACTTTCTGCTACACTTAGACACTTTTTGATGTTTTCTGACGCATCTTGGCGGTTTCTAAAATATGTGTCCAAAACACCTCTTCTATGCTTCTGTAGGTAGATGAGCAGGCAGATTCATTTTTTATTACAGCCGCTTTTCCTTGATTATATGTACATCTTTGGGAACATGTAATTAGTAGCTAATTTTATTCTCCTCCATGGTTTCAGTTTGCTGATTATCGTCCAAAAATATCGAGTCTATCAGTGTACTGGGAGTTTCTTCCCAATCAGCTCATTTTATCTGTAGTGATTTTATACTCATTTTTAATCTGTTCCACAGCCTTCATCTTTCAACCTGCGTAATAGCTCTTTGATACGTAGTTGATTGAAAACTGTTTTATCTGGTTGATGATTTCCTTCTTACTCATTAATGCCTAGGTAATTAAAAAGCAGGTAATGTATAATTTGGTAACTTCGTAGGTTAATAGAGATCAGGAGAGAAACCAATACCGGGCGACACAGATTAGGATTAGCTAGCGCGTCTACAGTTAGGAAATTGAATAATGAAATGAGAGTGCAACATATATCGCTGTTACTTGCTCATCACAAAACTGCAAAACAAAGAAGATATACGACAACAATGTCTAAACAGATATTTTTCGGGATATCGAGACAAGGGCGACTAACTTCCAAGCTATGTTCCTAAAACTAACAGCACTGTGTAAAGAGATCAAAAACGACTGCAGGAAAGATAAGAATAAGTACCTTGACGACATACGTCTAGAAATAGAACAACACACAGACACAAAACGAAACCAGTGATACATTCAAGAAAATTGGATAGATAACGCGCAGTTTTACTCCGAAATAATAATAATAATAATCACTTTATTCGGGCAATTTTATAATTACAATCTTGTGTACACGGTGTCCCAAATTCGTTGTCCGCATAGGCTATCTCCGAAATTAAAAGAGATAGACAAAAAGTAGCTTACATGTCATGATCTTGTATTTCGAGAAACTGTTAATGCCGAAAACTCCGAACAGCTATTTATTATTACTAGTTATTGAACAGTTCGCAAAAATTCTTTTTGTTCTTTCTAAAACTACTGTATGTATTTAAAAGTTAATGTTGCTATAGAGATAACCATACCATGATGGAAAACATTTCCATTCAAAAACATTCAGTAACAACTCTGGCATTATATGCTGGAGTTCCGTCATATTGAAAATATATCATTTGAGACATATTTAATGGCAAATTGTCGACAAAAGGCTCAATGTGCTGGCTTAATGTATTGAGATACCTACCCGAGTTTAAGTTTTCATGGTAGATACTATATGCCACCTATATTCTATTAATTAAATCGTATCATTGAACCCGAATCTTCTTTGAGAACTTCATTCTTATCTGATAACATATAGCATACCATCATATTTCATTTTTCATAATTTTCAAAATGAATTGTAAAGTTTTATTCGGTTTCGTTATACTTTGACACTTAATATGCTGGTGCTCTGCACCAGCACATAATAACAGAGTTTATAGCAAATTTTTAAATACAAACCTTGGCAATTATTGGATACATTATTTTCCATCATAGTATGTATGGTTATCACTATAGCAACATTAACTTTTAAATACATACAATGTATGTAAACTAATGTCATTAGGAATAATCAAACGTATATCTTTTGCTTTTATTGGTATTTTTATTGTAAACTCTGCCTGACGCGTTTCGGCGATCTACGCCATCTTCGGAGTCTTGTTTTGTTAGGTTATGTGGTACATCTATAAAATATTAGTTTCCTTCTTAAGTGCTAAGGTCAAAATGTTTTTTGCGAAGATTATTTTTAGTTTTTAATAACAAATGGGCTGGATTTAGATCGCCGAAATGCGTCAGGCAGAGTTTACAATAAAAATACCAATAAAAGCAAAAGATATACGTTTGATTATTCCTACATATATTGGTAATAAGGATCGCCATGTATAATGTCATTAGTTTTAGATAGAAGAAAGAGAATTTTTATTAATTATTCAATAACTATAAGAAATATACCCAACAAACTATATATATTTGTTAATAGAAGAAAATAGCAAATTATTTTAGATCATAGCCAATTATGGTTTCCATTTAAAAAAATAAAGTTACGTCTAAAATCTCGAAAATAAAAGATTGGAAAAAATTCTACCTACGGTATTGAATTCTTCGTAAAAAGTTGCCCATATAATGTTTTATTTATAATACTCCATGTTTGATAATAAATGAGATATTCGTGGTTATCGTTTTCGCAAAATTTTCAGTTCAGCTGTTCGAACTTTTCAGCATTAACATTTTCTCGAAAAACGAGATCATGACATGTAAGCTATTTTTTTTCTATCTCTTTTAGTTTCGGAGATGCCTATGCGGACAACGAAATTGGGACACCCTGTACAATCTTTTGAAGTAATATAATATATAGATAATATACCTCATTGGGTACAAGAATGGTGTACAAAAAAAAAAGAAATGATGAAAATACAAAAAATAACACAAACTATTATAAAAGAAATTTAATTTAGTTATTGAGAAAAAACCCCGAACATATACTCAACTTAACAGAAATAAAGACCGTAAAATAAACAACAAAACGAAAAAAAAAATAGGATAATTGCAAGGAAATAATGAAAACTCATAGAAGAATGACAGATAAAAGTTAAAAGTTAAATTCACACATAGACAGCTACCTACACACAGAAGCCCTCCGTCATCCACCCATCACTCAACATTTTAATGCTTTTTTTTTAAATCGGTTCAGGAGCAGTGCAATCAGGTGCCGAGGTAAATTATTGTATATGGTGTACATCTGATAAGAAAAACATCGTTTGAAAAATTCTGTCCGGTGGGAAGGAGGTGTTATCATCTTCAGTGATGACCCTATAATACAAGCAGGTCTTGTGGATGTATCTGCGAGATTTCATGTTCAGCCATTTTAACTGCTTAAAACCAAAAGACACATGATCATATTTCCTCAGGCCGAAAATTAAACGGATGCACGAGTTCTTAAGGTTTTGAATTTTTCCCTGATGCCTGGAATCCAAAAAAAGCCCCGTATATGCTGTCACAGTAATTGAAGTATGACAATATCAGAGAGTCACATAAAAGTTTTTTTTGTGTGCCAGTCGAGACTATAACGATTAGAGAAAATCAATTTTAACGGCCATAAGCTCGACCAATCAACTGATTAATGTGTTCCCTAAAGCTCAACCGAAAAGGCATAAAATCGCGAGCAATAAGAACGGAGGAGGTGTACTGTTGACTGACAAATCTCAGGTCAAAAAGTTGAAACGAAGGAAAAGTTACTGCAAACAACTTATCTCAACAAATACACAGAAAGAGCCCTCAGTTATGAGAGAGGAAGTAAGTGTTGCACTCAGAAAACTAAAACCAAGCAAATCACCAATCTGAAAACAAACCACGATAACGTCGTGGATGAAATGATGACAACATTATATTATGTTATGCACAGAATATGCCAGCTGATTTGGGATCTGAGGACTGGACTAAATCGACATAATATATGTCCCAGTCCATAAAAAATGTTTCAGAGAGATATGTGACAATTATCTCTCTTGGCTGTAGACGTTCTTAGCAGAACGTCTTAGAAGAACGTCTACAGCCTTACATATTGTCACAACTACCACCAGAGCAAGCGGGATGTGCCAGGACGTGGAACGCGAGAAAAAATATTAAACATAAGAATCATAGAAAAGATTAGAGAATTTATCATGCCTACTTATTTATACCTTATTGTACAAAAAGGGCTTCGATTACGTTCAATGATATAATGTGTGGCACATCCTGGATGAAATGGGCGTACCAAGACATGTCATTCATAATCATCATCAAGAGTCTCTACGAGAATAACACAGCATACGTAAGCGTTGAGAACGAGCTGACGATGAGGAAAGACTGGAAAGAGATGAAGAAATGCGCGAAGCCATGACTTGACTAACAAACATATGGAGAAGTCATGTGCTGGTAATGAACCTGGTATTCTCTATTTTTCTTTATGAATCAGAGCGTTGGTAGTTAAAAACGAAGCACAAAAAGAAAATGGATGCCCTGGAGATGTTTGCTGGCGCGGAATGCTAAGAATTCCATGAACACAGAGGAAAACTAGTGAGTTAATAATCAGTCCTGGTGACTGGAAACATTGAAAATTTTTTGGACACGTGGTGCGAAGATCTAGCAAAAGATCGCGTGGAAGATTCCCTATAAGATACACTGACCTTATCACAAACATTACATTTAGGATGGCTGAAAACAGGGATGAATGGAGAAATCCGCTGTAGAGCAACACATGAAAGTACGATTCTCTAATACGAGATTTCGACTGAGAAGAAGATGTATACAGGACGTTTCTGTAAGTCGTGGCATAATTTTAATCACAAATACTAGAGTCAAAATGATGACGACTCGTGTAAAAATTTTTGGTCTACACCTATAAATGGCTAAGATATAGGCCATCAAAGTTAAGATATTTTTAAACATTTTCTTAAATATTTTCAATATGATTTGTCTTAGAAGGATAAAATTTGGCAAGCAGTGTAATGTTATCATGAGAAATCGTTTAAGGTCAATTTTGAAAATATTGAAACACTAAAAATTTGTTATTATGGTATAAACCCTTAAATTTTCCAACTGATTCTAAATTATTACTCAACGTAGCATAAAATCTGGATTTTCTTCGGTACAATTATTCTTTAGCATTTTTCAAATTAATGGTTATCTACAAAAAGTACTTTTTTTCTGAAAACACAGCATCAATAGTACATTTTTCCATCATAGTATGGCAACACAGAGGGATGACCAGCAATTTTTAATTCTTGTACTCTCGATCAATGGTATGGATACAATTGCTGTTCATGTAGGACATGCCAATACGTACCTTTGGATATTCTGAAATGTCTAAATTGTTGCTATCAACAGTACTAGCAGTACTACGATCTGTCACAAAATCCAAAATGTTTTCTTCTAGTTCAGGTGTACCAACTGACCTCTGATTCCCGTTATTTACATACTTCTGTCTTAAATTTGCTATCTCTCGTAAATGTCTTTCGATATTTAGAAATGTTTTTCTATCAGGTTGTCTTTACTTACAATTTGTTTCCATAGGCACCTAATATTAATGAATAAATGTATGCTGTTTCCATCCCTAATCAATTTGGTTTCAGCATTTCGTGAAATATTTTCATTTTATTAGAAAGATTCAAATTTGGAGAATTTTTAATTTTGAGTATGTATTAATTTAAAAAATCATTTTTTATATAAAACCAAAATTTGAGATTTGAATTTAAAGATTTTATATATGATAGTGATGGTAATGCTTGGAACTAAGATGAAGGTGGTTCATAAAAAAGGAAAAAGACGAGAGAGTTTATGTAACGCTTCAGGATACGAAACGGTGTGGTCATCGTTTGGACCGCGTCATTGCATTCTAATTCACGGACAAGGCGTGATACTTATTCTGTACATGCACTTTCTTCATCCTACTTTCTCCCAATCGTAAGTCGATTTTTTAGCATCCCTACTATGCCTTTATGGCCGGGCCGACTGTATTAAGAAGGTGGGGATCATCTCCGCGCTATTCTATATAACAACGATCTTTGGAAGTTTTTCGATTATTTAAAAAAAACTCGTTGAGATGGCCAGGTGAAGACACCCTTTTTAGTGCACGGACCGGTAGTATATAAAGTTACTGTAGTTGTAGTGTTAAGTGCCACATAAAGGAGTCAAAAAAAGAGGATACGCATAATGCGGACGCATCAGGTTGGTCAGTTTATGTCCCTGGGATTTCCGCGTTGCTAACAAAAGAATTTTAAAAACCTGGGCCCTTTTGTTGGTAGATTTTTCGTGTGGCCTGGTAACGTTTCAATAATGAACCAGTTATAAACAACGGCGAGCTCGATGAAGTTCGAACCTTTATTATTGACACGTAATTTACGCCGCACTTCTGGTGTAACGAAACGCACGATGTAATTTTAATTACCGCGCTACTGATTATTTTAATATTTATTGTCGATTTAATTTGCTCTATTCGAAACGGACAACTTTGTTCACAAACTGATTGATATATTTGTCCCCAGGTGCTTGTTTTGGTTGCGTGCCTCTCTCTAGCTGCCCAACAAATCGATGCTGTGGTTAATTCCGGTGCCAATACAAAAGACTCTATTAGTGCCAGTACCGAAACTAATTCGGAAATTAATAAAGATATTACCGCGGAAGTCACCGATTCAACTCCGGCTGAAACCGAACAAGAAGCTGATAAACGAGAGGCTGTTATTGATCTTACTGGGATTTATGGAACTCCAATAGATACTTATCTTCCGCCGGGTGGAATAGGTGGAGTTGGTGGACTGGGAGGAGTGGGTGGAATAGGAGATAGTTTGATAGGTGGAGTGGATGCTAGTTTACCAATACCGGTTTATGGAGTTCCTAATTTTGGACAAAATATTATTTACCCCGCACCACCACCGGATGTTCCTCCACCTTTACCGGCTCAATACGGAGTTCCAAATCCACCGCCCAAAATTAGTTTTGCACCTAAATATAAATTGCCAAGAATTAAATATGGACCTCCTTTTAGACAACATTTTCCGAAACCAATTTATGGTCCACCAAGGAAACCTTATTTCCCTAAACCAGTCTATGGACCCCCAAAACCACATTATGGACCACCAAAACCACATCTTTCAAAAATCATTTCAAAACCAATTTATATTCCAACAATTCCTGACGCTCCCATTTTAAATCCTCCACCAGTTAATTATGGACCACCAAGTATACAACCCATTAAACAATATGGACCACCACCAGTGATTCATGCTCATCCACAACATGTAGTTCATGGTCCCCCACAACACGTAGTTCATGGCCCTCCACAACCTGTAATTCATGGTCCCCCACCAGGAGTTCCAGCACCACCAACTCCACCAGATATTAAATATGATGGTTGGCAACCAATTTCTGGATTAGTGTCTAAACCACTTCATGATACTTATGGACCTCCAAAAGATAGTTATGGCCCACCAAATGATAGTTATGGACCACCAAAAAATACTTATGGTCCACCAAGTAATAATTATAATCCACCTAGTAATAACTATGGCCCTCCATCGAATAGTTATGGTCTTCCAACGAATAGTTATGGTTCTCCACAACCCACTGATGCTACTATAAACTCAGATTTTACTCCCCCGCAAGAAGGAACTGTTGGAATTGATTCTTTGGGTCTCCAAGATCATTATAAATCTGCCGGTGTCGTTTCTGATTCTTATGGTGCTCCATTAAATTCAGTTACTGGATCTGGTGGGGTTGTGCAAATATCAGGAGAAGCACATCATCAACAAAGTCATCAAAATCACCAAGAAATTAATCAGAATCAACAAAATTATCACCAAGATCTAAGCGTAATTGGTTTAGGTGGAGATAACGCTTTGTCAGTTGTAAAAAGTGTGGGATATGAATTGCAAGGGTTTGATACTTATAACCCACAAAGTTCTTATTCCTCGTCTAAAGGATATAAATTTACACAAAGTAATGATTATAATAACGTGAATAGCGCTTTTGGAGTTCAACACTTTTCGAAAGATATTGGATTGATCCCACCAAGTGGAGTTTACGGGGTTACTCCAAGTAATCAGTATGGAACTCCTCTTTTCCAACCAGCTAATAATTTTAAAGCAAGTTTAAAACGCCCTGTTGTATTTAGAGATTCAATCTCATCGGGACATGCTCAAACATCTGGTTTTATAACCCCACCGTTGCCCGATATAAATCAAAATTTAAAACCGGTCAAAGAAGAAATTAATGAACCTAGTGATTTGTACAGTTTACCTCATATCGATAGACCAGTTTCCTTCCAAAACCTGGTTCATGGTTCTTCAACTGCCGGATTAACCAGCGAGATAAACTTTAACGCTGTTGATTCTCAACAAGGATCTTATGCTCTTCCTCTACAATCGAATGGTTACGATTTTAATACCGTTGGTTATTCTAATGGGTATCATCATGATTGCAATTCTCATGGATCCCAACCCATTCCTCCCCAATTTAATTACGGAATTCCAACGGGAGATTTATCAGGATCTCATTCGTTAAAAGTTGCTGCTTCTAGCAATTCAATTAGTGAAGCAGCCCAAGATGTTTATGCAAAATCTTTTGCGGGAAGCCTTGGTGGTGGAGAATTAGTCAAATCGGAAAGCATAGATTTAAACAATATCCCACTTCAGGGTGCTTTAGGAAGTTATACTTTACAAATCCAATCAGCTGATGCTTTAGGAGGAGCTGATTCAAGTTCCCCTGGTATTCCGCATGAGCAAGTTTTAAATGATGGGTTATTACAATCTATTTTAGCTGCTATTGAACAACAACCACAACATGTATCTCAACAACATATATCTCAACAACAATCTCAAGAATTTGCATCTCAAGAATTTGGATCTCACGAACATTTGAGTTTACCAATTGAGGTGAATAGTAGATCGGATACAGAAAGTCAAGGTTCTGTAAAGAATACCGTCGTAGCATTACCGGAAGAAAGCAAAAATGGAAGTAAGGGGAGCGGCGAGAAAGTTGACGATAACGATGTAGCGATTTACCTAAAGTCGGACGACTCAGAAATGAAAAAAAGCGACACCGAGAGCTACGTATCCGTGAAAACGGCAGATACAAATTATAAATACGACCTGAAGACACCATCAAAAGACGAAACGTCGGAAAGAAGCGTTTAGGGAGACGTTTGTTTTTCACTTTCCAAAGAGCTCTCGATATTTATTTTACTTTTAGATTAATTACTTTTCTTTATTTTATTCTAATTTTTTAATTTAATTTAATAAACCGATTTTGTGTGAACTGATGGAAGAATAAAGTAGTTGAAAATCTCGTTGAGCGTTTTTATTTACGTAATTAACATGCCGAGAAGTTTTTTAGCATGGAATTTTAAACGAATTCCTTCGCTTTGCACGCAGAATTTCTATTTCCACTTCTCGGCCGACCGTGAAAATATTAAGTAACGGAAAAATTACGCAATATAAACCGGAAATTGTTAAAAACTTTAAAAAAAATCTTTGATAAACTAATAAAGTAATATTTTTAGTTGGAAAAATTGATTGAAAGAATTTCATATAAGTGGAAAATGAAAGTTTTTTTTTTAATAAAATTGAATCGTACAAATTAAATAGAATTATAACCGTTTAGAAAGTTATAGTTAAATAGAACGATGGTAAACATAAACCAGTCGGTTTCCCATACATATTCAAGATGTTACTTTCTTAAGAAACACACCTAGTTCTTTTGACCGGTCAAGTGTTTAGGGTTTGGCCTTGAAATTTCATTATGGACCAATGTGGAGAAAGTATTCTGGGTCAATATCCAGCCGGACACGGAGTAAAAGTTTTTAAGGCTTTATTTTTCGGGGTCACCCATCGACATTTCACCGTGTTCTTCTCCGCTCCCAAATTTTACTTATTTATATTCAATTTATAACCCCCGTGAATTTCCAAATTGTTATTACGCACAAATAAGCCCCGACCTGTTAGTTTTGAATGATTGATCGTGAGGGCGCAACGCGAAAATGATGCTACCCTGATAATTAAAAGCAAATACGACGCAAACGGCGATCGTATAGTCGGCTCGCGAATAAACAGAAAGCAATTTGGGATGTAATAAAAATAATAAACCTTTACATTCTCATTCAAACAAATCCCTCAAATTTTAATAATTTTTTAGCACAAGCATTCCATGAGAGTGACGTTTCTTCTTGTACTTTTTTTTTTTAGTTTATAAGTACATGTGCTAATGGAAAACAAACGGTTTGTATTCTTTACGCTAATGGCCACGTCGTGTTCACCTTAAAAGAGAATTTGCGTTCAAGATAAACGAGTCGTTAAAACGCGGCTGTGGGAATTATTAAAAATCCTCGAATAATACGAGACGGCGATTACGACGACCCACATTCGCGAATATTGTCAATTTTCTATTTTATTCCACGGAAAAGTTCGCGTGATGGTGGAAAATTAAAAATATCCTATTTTATTACGCGTTATTAAAAAGGGGAGTGTTAAATCTGCACTGTTATTAGGTACTCCGTCTGGCAAAGTTAATACATGCCATTATTATAACAGTCCAATTAATCTAATCTTTATTTTAGACCATAAACTAGCAACTATCATTTTTTTTTGTTATAAGTAAAACTAAAGTTGACATAAAAAAAGTTTGATTTTGTTTTATATTGGCGATTCTCTCGATAATCGAGAATTATAACCTTATCAACCCAAAACTGGTTGCCACATTATAACGCCTCGGCTGCAAGATAGGCGCGGCTTCTTATTATCAGCATTCCAGGGTTTTTCTTGTTTACCTAGTCTTATTCTTGCCTAAACTCATTTCAGTATGCAGTCTTCCTTCTGCTCAGTCTCTCTATTATATTTCCAGTTTCTCTTCAATGTCTTTCTTATATTATTATTTTCTGACCACCACAAATTGTATAGAAAAACTCATTGCAGATATTATAGCATAGTTCTCAAATGGGCCGGTGAAACTGTGTCTGATGTGCCAAGAGTAGTGAACTTTTTGCCGATCATTTCGACGCTATGTATTGTCCTGCATCAGATGAAACTACAGGTCGTTACCTGTAGCGCTGGTCATGATACCAATCCTGTTATATTCGGTATCTCCGAAGTCAGTTACCCAGATGGGATTTCTGCATTTTTAGTTTATTCTTACATATTTTCAACTTAATAATCAAAAACTCTGAAATTATAAAGATATGGAAATTGGGAAAAATTATCGGCCAATAGCCTTCATCAATCACTTTGCAACGTTATTTGAACAAATTGTAGCATCCAAAATTGAATTGTACACTAAAGCACGATTGTCGGAATGTCAGCACGGTTTCCACAGAGATAAATCTTCTACCACTAACCTACTAAGTTTTGCCCAATATGTATCTACCGCACTGGACTGTCGTGGAGAGGTTGATGTAATATACACTGATTTCTCACGGGCATTTGACTGTTTGCATTTTTCGTTGTTGACGATGACACTGGAGAAATTTGGGTGCGTTGAACGTTGAACTGGATGGTGTTAAATCTAGGTATATAAACGTAAATAGTGGCGTACCTCAAGGTTCCATTCTAGGCCCTCTACTGTTTAAAGTCTTTGTGAAATTTGCCTGCGTGTTTCACTACAAATGCACTTCTTTACGCAGATGATTTCAAATTATTTACCACTATCGGTAGTGAATGAGTCTGTATATCGCTTCAGTTGGACCTGGATAGACTTTCTTTATACTGTACTGACAACAGAATGATCCTAAATACATCCAATTGTCAGGTGATGATGTACAGCCAGAAAACGAACATTGCTTACTTTGACTAGAAATAGTTTAGAGTTCGCAGACATCAAAACAGTACCTACTCTTTACTTTACGCTTGTGCGAAGCAAACTTGAATACCGCTGTAACGTTTGGTCTACGATTTTTTAACATACATTGCCATCATAGAAAAAGTACAACGTAAGTTCATTAGATTCATCAATCTTTTACATCATTACAATCTCCTTAGCCTAGAAGATAGAAGGAAGAATATGTCTGCCAGGTATGTGCGCAATGTGATGTCGGGTGTGGTGAATGTGTCAAATATTCTATCTCAGTTGATACGACCAAGCCTATATTATTTTTCGAGATGTCATTTTCTGTTTCTGTCATTGGTACTTTTAGTACTCTTCTTTCTTATAGTTTATATGTCTCTATTACTTTAGTTTTTCTCTGTGCACTTCACTTGGGTTTCAATACTTTAGCTTTAACTATCTCGTTTTTGGGAATACTGTGTTTTCCGTTGAGATAATAAAGATTATTATTATTATCTGACACTTCACAATTTTGCTATTCTTCTTTTAGAATATCTCTTACTTTACAGTCTCCTTCCTTTTTGCCAACTCTCTTTAATCGATTTCCAGTCTCTAATCAACCACTTTCTTCAATTAAGTTTCCATTCTCTGTTCAGTTTATTTCATTTCTTTCCATTTTCTTTCCTCCCTACCCAGCATTCTTTTTTGTATCTAGTTCGCGTAGCGTATTTTTCCTTTTGCCAAACTCTAATTAGTTAAGTTCCACTTGCTTGGGGTGGTGCGAGCACTAGTAATAACATTTCCAGGGTACAGCGAGGAGTTATCAGATTTTTTTGACCATCTTTTCTTATATTAAATAACCTGACTTTTTCATGCCTATAGATCTACCTAAGGGAGGATCTAGTTTCATTAACAATACCTAAACTTCTGCCAGTAGTAATTAACTAAATAGTAAGACACATCTATGCCATAGGAGATAAAGAAGAATTCGGAATTATATATTTAGATACATATTAGATACAGTTATAAGTTATAATTGTAGATGAATACATATTTCTTTTTTTTTGTATGTGTAAACTGTGTGTGATGTGCCAACAGTAGTGAACTGTTTTGCCGATCATTTCGACGCTATGTATTGTCCTGCATCAAATGAAACTACAGGTAACGATCGCGCTGTTCATGATCCTGATCCTGTCATATTCGGTATCTCCGAAGTCAGTTACCCAGGTGGGATTCCTGCATTTTTAGTTTACTCTTACATATTTTCAACTCAATAATCAAAAACTCTGAAATTATAAAGATATGGAAATTGAGCAAAATTATCTTCATCAATAACTTTGTAAAGTTATTTCAACAAATTGTAGCATCCAAAATTGAATTCGACACTAAAGCACGATTGTCGGAATGTCAACATGGTGTCCACAGAGATAAATCTTCTACCACTAACCAACCTACTAAGTTTTGCCCAATATGTATCTACCGCAATGGACTGTCGTGGAGAGGTTGATGTAATATACACTGATTTCTCACGGGCATTTGACTGTTTAGATTTTTCGTTGTTGACGACGAAACTGGAGAAATTTGGACTCTCTTATACATCTACTTATGTGTCTAATCGCAGCCAATACCTTGAACTGGGTGGTGTTAAATCTAGGTATATAAACGTAAGTAGTGGCGTACTTCAAGATTCCATTCTGGGCCCTCTACTATTTAATGTCTTTGTGAAAGATTTGCCTGCGTGTTTCACTACAAATGCACTTCTTTACGCAGATGATTTCAAATTATTTACCACTATCGGTAGTGAATGAGACTGTATATCGCTTCAGTTGGATCTGGCTAGGTTTTCTTTATAGTGTACTGACAACAGAATGAGCCTAAATACATCTAAATGTCAGGTGATGACGTACAGCCAGAAAACGAACATTGCTTACTTTGACTATAGGATTGGAACGGATCATCTACCGCGAATTTCTACTGTTACGGACCTCGGGCTATGGTTTAATGCAGGTTTGTTTTTTACCGAACATATTAACAAAGTGGCTTTGTTACTAGAAATAGCTTAGAGTTCGCAGACATCAAAACAGTACTTACTCTTTACTTTACGCTTGTGCGAAGCAAACTTGAAAACCGCTGTAACGTTTGGTCTCCGACTTTTTTAACACACATCGCCATCATAGAAAAAGTACAACATAAGTTCATTGGATTCATCAATCTTTTACATCATTACAATCTCCTTAGCCTAGAAGATAGAAGGAAGAATATGTCTGCCAGGTGTCTGCGCAATGTGATGTCGGGTGTGGTGAATGCGACCAAGCCTATATTTTTTTTGCAAGATGTAATTTTCTGTTTCTATCATTGGTACTTTTAGTACTCTTCATTCTTATAGTTTATATGTCTCTATTACTTTAGTTTTTCTCTGTGCATTTCACTTGGGTTTCAATAATTTAGCTTTAACTATCCCGTTTTTGGGAACACTTTCCGTTGAGATAATAAAGATTATTATTATTATCTGACACTTCACAATTTTGCTATTCTTCTCTTAGCATATTTATTACCTATACAGTTTCTTTACAGTCTCCTTCCTTTTTGCCAACTCTCTTTAATCGATTTCCAGTTTCTAATCAACCACTTTCTTCAATTAAGTTTCCATTCTCTGTTCAGTTTATTTCATTTCTTTCCATTTTCTTTCCTTCCTGCCCAGCCTCCTTTTTATATCTAGTTCGCGTAGCGTATTTTTCCTTTTGCCAAACTCTAATTAGTTAAGTTCCACTTGCTTGGGGTTGTGCGAGCACTAGTAATAACACTTCCAGAGTACAGCGAGGAGTTGTCACATTTTTTGGATCATCTTTTATTAAATTAAATAACCTGACTTTTTCATGCCTATAGATCTACCTACGGGAGGATTTAGTTTCATTAACAGTACCTAAACTTTTGCCAAAAGTAGTAATTAACTAAATAGTAAGCCACATCTATGCCATACGAGATAAGGAGAAATTAGGAATTTAGTTACATTAAGTTATAAGTTATACTTGTAGATGAATACATATTCTTTTTTTTTGTATTTGGTGTGAAAATGAACACATAAAAGTACAAGAGAAAAGGTCGTTTGGATTTATGGAATGATATTAAGAGCACATGTGCATATCTATGAGTTAGGGTGGCCGGGTTCAGATTATTATGGAAAATTGCATCTGCAGTGCGGCCCAGGGGGGAAATGAAGGAAGGGGATTGTTTTTGGGGGGGGGGGGATGTTTCGAGTTAAATGTTAGCGGGTTTTTGAAAATTTTTAAAAGTGTAAACAGAGCTGTCGACGTTTATTAAAAGAAAGCTTTAACCTACTGGGACGTTTTCCAAATTTCGGTTGAATTTAAATTTATGGTTGGATAGTCGAGGAGAGATTCGCGGGTGGCCAAAAGAGGGGTTTGACGATCGGGTACGAATTATAAATTCTAATTGCGCGGTTACCCTAAAATAAAAATATTTCACGGCAGTCACATACACAATATTTCTTTTAAATAAAAGTGGGCCCGTAAACATAAATCTCTTTTATTATTCCGGTTGATTTTCAAACTACCCCTTGTAGCTTGCACCCTTTTCAGGGGTTAACCGGCTCCATACGTGCCCGAAATATAAATATATCATTTTATATTTAAGTAACTCTCGTAGATTGCATCCGAAAACTTCGCCGACTTATGCTTTGATTTACTCCTTTTGTATGTTAAGTAACCTCAACTATCTTATTTCTGCGCAGAAAATATTTTTTCAAAAATAATTATTGCTGAAAGGTTTTTTTTTGTCATAAAATAATAGTGCTATGTAAACATTGGGATGTAATAACGTACGTGGTATATTTTCGAAGTTTTGTTTAAAACCGGTGGAAATACAATGGAGGCGTACTCGTTAGGTAATAATTTATTAATGCATATTTATAATGCAAAAATTATTAGCGGTTATTTAATACTCGAACACAAAACAAAAATCAATAACGCGACCGTTTTATCTCCGGCAATATTTTCACAATTAAAACGACCGAAACATGGCAATAAATAAATATCCGAAACACTTTTTGCATTTTGCGCGCGATCGATATTTGATTTGCATTAATTTCGGTTTAATTACGAACTAAATTGCAGACAACTATTGAAATCCTACGCGGAAACGCTTAATGTGACCCGTATAATTGTGTTTTACAGTGCTGCCATAAACGGCGTCCGGTGTGGTCCGGTACCTTTGAAATCGATGGATAAAAATCGAACGCGCGCACAAATTTAATTAAAAAATAATCGAAGTGCATCGGCTCCGTTTGTCCTTTTTAGAACACCTCTCTCTCATTTTTTTTCAACCCGCAAATCATATTTACTTTGTGCGTGTATAAAAACAACCCGGTTGGGATGCTTCGCTATATTATTTATACAATATTTGCGATCAAACAAACGGCCGCAACGTATCGGGTTATAAGCGAAATACAATATGCAGACGATGCGCGATTTCCATTGTCTACGCTGCAATAATTATTCTCTCGGCGAGCAATAATTTTAATTATTACCGTTGTTACACAATCGCCTATGGGCTTAGTTTTTATTCCCTTTAATGGATATGATACTATCTCGATAACATTTCGAAACGTTCTAATGTTTAGCACAATACGGTTATGCAACATTTCAAACGTACAACACAATGTGTTGCCTACATGCAGCATTTAACACAAATTTATTTAATTATCGAAACCCTGACGATGGGGTAAAAACCAAAACGTGACCGTTGAAATGATTAATATATTTGATCGAGTACAAATTAAATTCACAATAATGAATAAATTAAATAATTTTAATAAATAAATTCATATATAAAACATAAATTTTAGTGATTATTAACGTTAATGAGACCGTAATTGGTTAATTAACGGTTGTGGACTTGGTTTTTCTGTTGGGTGTCTGAATGTTATTCAAGCGTAGCGCGATCTACGAACCGTTCGTAAGCGACGCACGTCCAATGTCATAGCTCGAGATCAACCTTATGGCTCTATTGCGGTAAAATGTGGGGGAGTCAGGTGCCTTCATTGTGGCCGACTCTAAAATACGATCCCAACTTCTTTAAGGGCTCCCGTTCCCGGCGCTTCCTGTCTCCGCCGACATCATTAAAACTCGTTAATTATGCCGCGATCCGAAATTCAATAAATAACGAAACGCGTTCCCTTGATAAATGGGTACTAATTAAATGCCCTTACATCACCGACCATGTCCAACAGGATCTTAACAATTTTTTTCGTTTAATATTATACGATGCTGAACGCGAATGCAAAGACAAAGGATCGCGTCAACCCCCCGCCGTTGACGAGCTATGCATTATGCAATACCCATAGGTGCAAAAGTTGCACTATTGTCCCGGGTAATAGTGTAGTTTAGAATATTTTAACAAAGCGGACGGCTCGAGAGCACTACGAAGGAGATAAATTGCCGAGAGTAATTAGATAAGTTTCCAAATTGTTTAAAATTTAACGATAAACTAGATTAGCCCCGAAGTAAAGGCTGTTTCGGATGTCCTACTAAATCCAATTTGGTGCGTCTTTAACAATACCTTCGCTACAGAATGAGGCCGAATTACTCCGCTCTATCCTAGCTTTTCTATCACGTTCTTTTTCTACAAAGAGCGACGTTCTAGAAAAAACAATTCTCCACGAACTAACTCTCCTAAACCCCTTTTCAACCAACACTAAACCCATCTACTTCAACACGTACAAAATAATTACATACCAACTATTCAGTATTACTTACTTTAACCATTCACAATACTATACACGAATTTAAAAACATTAAAAAAAATTTAATTACTGAATTTATTGCTAATTACCATAAGATCCTGATTAACAATCTATGACTTCGTCTGATTAATTAAGCCGAGGTCGTTTACTGCCGACGCTCTATAGTTAAGATTATATAAAATTAAAAGTTATAGTCCACATTAAAGTGCTTCGGCCGCAAGCGACCTCGGCTAAACTTAAGGCGGACTTATGACTTCGCCTGATTAATTAAGCGCGCTTACGGGCGAGGCGTTGTAATTTATACCATCTCAAAACAAAACTGGTTCACCATATTAAGCCGAGGTAGCTTGCGGCCGAGGCGTTGAAACTCATGCCATATAAGTTATGTGTACAAACCGTAAATTAAATAATATATATTGTAAGACCTCGGTCACAAGCGACCTCTGCTAAATTTAGGTCGAAGAATGTATGACTTTGCCTGATTAATTAAGCCGAATATCATATACCGTATTTTCTCGAATGTAATCCGCACCTTTTTTACAAATTTTATGTGCTCTAAAATCAAATGCGGATTATAATCGGGTGCGGATTAGATTCGCAGTCGTATAGTTGCAATTTGGAAAATAGTAAAATAAAATCACATTATAACAATAACACTTTATTAAGGGTTTTAGAACGATATTTACATTATTATGTATCATTTTCTTCCCATATTACGTCATCTTCGGATCAATACGGATCAATTCGGATTATACAAAACTTCTTAAATGATGTTATAATATTGTTTTCAGGGATCGTTTTCCATGTCGCCTACACTCACTGAACAAGTTCAGAAGCTCCTTTAATTGCTCCCGGTTTTGTTAATTCTCGAGTTTGTAAATATACATATACATACACAGGTTGTAGTGTGGATGTTATTCCACCAGGTATTATTATTGTGATAAGAAGTCTAAACCAAGGGCAATCAGTCTATGATTAATTAATATCCTTATTTAATAATCCTCCTGGTCTAAGACTCCATACTTGTCTTAATCATTCCATCATCAGCTTTTCCATTATCCATCCTTTTTGTTGTGCCCTAACTAGGACGTCATTCGGGAAGTCTTTCAGATTTCAGAATGGTTTTTTCTCAATATTACTAATGACAGCAATTTTTCCCTATCAATTTTCGCAACCACTCGTTTATAAAGAAATTTCCCACACACCTCTTATTTCCAGTGTGTAATTGGGTGGCATATTCAGATATACTACCATTTCGTTGACATTTACAGTTTGAGACAAATTGAAATTTTCTTGAAAATCATTAGGAGCTTTTGGGAAATTGTAGTTCTGCGCCTCAACGATAACATCATTCGGCGCATAAATCCCACAGTCCAACCTTTGCTAGTATTAAAAATTTTTTAGTCCCTCCTTTCGTTTTTCTTGAGAGAACTAGAAAACTGCCTCGTCAATTTCATGAAATCGTCTCTTCTTTGGCCCGGTAATTTTTTTGCACGATGCCTCACAGTCTGCAATAGCTACCTGGTCTTTCCGCAACAGCCGCAACGTTACTCTCATTATCAGCAAAAATTTTACCAGCTTTTCGATTTCCTTAACGCTAACTTAATAATATCTCTTTAAACTTTGCTGTATAGAAGAACCTTTTAGATTTTTGCTACTTTTTTTTATAATTACGCTATTATATGTATAATTAAGCACACACCACGTTCGAGCTACTACGAGAGCAGTATATGAACGGAATTCGTGCTAGGCATTACTATTTATTTTTAAAATTATATTTATTTTCCAACACTAAACCCATCTACTTCAACACGTACAAAATAATTACATACCAACTATTCAGTATTACTTACTTTAACCATTCACAATACTATACACGAATTTAAAAACATTAAAAAAAATTTAATTACTGAATTTATTGCTAATTACCATAAGATCCTGATTAACAATCTATGACTTCGTCTGATTAATTAAGCCGAGGTCGTTTACTGCCGACGCTCTATAGTTAAGATTATATAAAATTAAAAGTTATAGTCCACATTAAAGTGCTTCGGCCGCAAGCGACCTCGGCTAAACTTAAGGCGGACTTATGACTTCGCCTGATTAATTAAGCGCGCTTACGGGCGAGGCGTTGTAATTTATACCATCTCAAAACAAAACTGGTTCACCATATTAAGCCGAGGTAGCTTGCGGCCGAGGCGTTGAAACTCATGCCATATAAGTTATGTGTACAAACCGTAAATTAAATAATATATATTGTAAGACCTCGGTCACAAGCGACCTCTGCTAAATTTAGGTCGAAGAATGTATGACTTTGCCTGATTAATTAAGCCGAATATCATATACCGTATTTTCTCGAATGTAATCCGCACCTTTTTTACAAATTTTATGTGCTCTAAAATCAAATGCGGATTATAATCGGGTGCGGATTAGATTCGCAGTCGTATAGTTGCAATTTGGAAAATAGTAAAATAAAATCACATTATAACAATAACACTTTATTAAGGGTTTTAGAACGATATTTACATTATTATGTATCATTTTCTTCCCATATTACGTCATCTTCGGATCAATACGGATCAATTCGGATTATACAAAACTTCTTAAATGATGTTATAATATTGTTTTCAGGGATCGTTTTCCATGTCGCCTACACTCACTGAACAAGTTCAGAAGCTCCTTTAATTGCTCCCGGTTTTGTTAATTCTCGAGTTTGTAAATATACATATACATACACAGGTTGTAGTGTGGATGTTATTCCACCAGGTATTATTATTGTGATAAGAAGTCTAAACCAAGGGCAATCAGTCTATGATTAATTAATATCCTTATTTAATAATCCTCCTGGTCTAAGACTCCATACTTGTCTTAATCATTCCATCATCAGCTTTTCCATTATCCATCCTTTTTGTTGTGCCCTAACTAGGACGTCATTCGGGAAGTCTTTCAGATTTCAGAATGGTTTTTTCTCAATATTACTAATGACAGCAATTTTTCCCTATCAATTTTCGCAACCACTCGTTTATAAAGAAATTTCCCACACACCTCTTATTTCCAGTGTGTAATTGGGTGGCATATTCAGATATACTACCATTTCGTTGACATTTACAGTTTGAGACAAATTGAAATTTTCTTGAAAATCATTAGGAGCTTTTGGGAAATTGTAGTTCTGCGCCTCAACGATAACATCATTCGGCGCATAAATCCCACAGTCCAACCTTTGCTAGTATTAAAAATTTTTTAGTCCCTCCTTTCGTTTTTCTTGAGAGAACTAGAAAACTGCCTCGTCAATTTCATGAAATCGTCTCTTCTTTGGCCCGGTAATTTTTTTGCACGATGCCTCACAGTCTGCAATAGCTACCTGGTCTTTCCGCAACAGCCGCAACGTTACTCTCATTATCAGCAAAAATTTTACCAGCTTTTCGATTTCCTTAACGCTAACTTAATAATATCTCTTTAAACTTTGCTGTATAGAAGAACCTTTTAGATTTTTGCTACTTTTTTTTATAATTACGCTATTATATGTATAATTAAGCACACACCACGTTCGAGCTACTACGAGAGCAGTATATGAACGGAATTCGTGCTAGGCATTACTATTTATTTTTAAAATTATATTTATTTTCCAATTTTTTCTGGCTTGGTAAATTTAAAGTCTAGTCTAATAAAAACTCGTCGTAAGCAAGGTTTCTTTAGGTGCATCAGCGTCAGTCAACAGAAAAAATATATATTTATGGTTAACAACAAGCATCGCATCGTTTTGGTGTTCTCGAATTGCTCAAAGAAAGATGCGGATTACATTCGCAAACTAAATTTTTTAACCACTATGCATTTTTAAAATCGGGGTGCGGATTAGATTCGAGTGCGGATAAGATTCGAGAAAGTACGGTACATCACATACCAACCCAAAACTGGTGGCAGTATCTGGTCTCCTATTAGCTGTGCCCACTTCTGAGGAAAGCAGTATCTTGTCTTCTAGCATATACTCTTCAGTAATTAGTAGCTAGACATTTATTAGCATAGAAGTAAAAATAATTTAGCACTTTAACAATGCAAATAGTAATTTATTTATCTGCCTTTACCGGTTTCGCCTTTTTGGCATCATCAGAAAGCAACTTGTTACAAAAATTAACAACATAGAAATGCAAAAATTCTTCTTAACCCAATAGACATTAACTCAAAAATTAAACATGTACACATTTAAGTTGTTCCATATGACAGGTTAAAACCCGTTTAAGAGGTGTATAAAACAAACTAACAATGAAATTATTGTAAAGAGTGCTTTTGCTATGTCTCACGTGGACTCACAAAATGGTAGCGTTTGAGGTTATAAAATCGGATTTTACCGCCAAAAATTATAATCAGATGTTTTGCAACTAATTATACAATAATAAAGACAAAAGTCAATAGATATAAATTGAAAAATCTTAAAAAACGTCATTCATATCTATGTATTAATTAATATTACTATTGTAGGTTGAAAAGGATAATATAGGAATAGGTGGGAAGGGTTGGGATTGTAGCTGAAGGGATTCCAGAAGTTGCGGAATACTAAATGCTACTTATTTAGTTACCCTCTTACATGTGGTGATTTATTTTAATATTATGGGAATTGTGAAAATCCTAAAAAATGTCATTCAAGTTTTTCAAGCTTTCAAATGGTATAAGTTCTGATGATGCCAAAAAGGTGAAACCGGTAAAGGCAGATAAATAAATTACTATTTCCATTGTTAAAGTGCTAAATTATTTTTACTTCTTCTAATACAATGGTAAGCAAGAAGAATCCAAATATTTGTTACCATGCCATATTATCTAGCTTTCTGCAGCAATATCTAGTGTTCTGTAAACAGTTTTCAGTCTTCTATTAAGAGTACTCTGTGGTCAACAGTCTTCTACAAGTAGTATTAAAGGTGGGTTCATGCAACGTGTTTTAGTCGTAGTTGTTGGCATAGTCGTAAGAGTGAAAAGTTAAGGTATTGTGTTATAGTAGTACAGTTCATACAACACCTTACGATTAAAATGATTTTTGTCCTAGTCCCAAGAGTTGCCCAACTTTTAACTTCTTAAAGCTAAAACAATCGGTCGTAACGTGACGCATGCGCACTTTTCTCTTTTGTGTCCTTGTAATATAGCAGTGTTTTGTTTTATTTTATTTTATAAATTGAGGTTAGGTCAGTTAGGTTTTGTATTTTATTGTATTAAGGTTGTTGTGCGTTATTGTTTCGACAATTATTTCATTGGAGTCAAATGCGCATCAAATTGACTTAAAATTAATAGAGTAAACATAAAGACCATAAAAATAAATTAATGTCCGAAAACGCTTTTGTGGAAATTGGAAGTAAGTTAGGAATTAATGGTAGGTATATTTATTAATAGCAGATTCCTTAGACAATCTGGCAGAATGCATCAAAATATCAATGCAGAAAATTACAAATTGTATTAATGAAGAAGAAGACGCAAATGCTTCTTTTTTAAATTTATCAATAAACTTGTGAATGAAAAGCACTCAGAGGTTCAGCAGCGATTCAGAGCCGAAATATTACAGCTAAAAAGCACTTAAATTAATTTTATCATTTAAAAATTTGCTTTTGTTTTTTTAGTTGTTCACCCAGTTCAATTTGTTATTGTTTTATATAACCATTAACTTGTTTTTTAACTCTGGTGTTATTCTTTTATTTTGTTTTATCATGTGTGACAATTTATTTTTACTTAGTAACTCATTGGTTGTGATATTTTTGTAGTTTACTAATAAATATTAATGTTTCTTACTATAAAGTAATTTTATTTTTATTTATATTTTGTTTTGAAATTAAACACAAAATACATTATTTATGAATATTTTATTAATATTAAAAATTTAAGGTATAACGCGCGATACCTGGTCATATCGCCATGTTACACTTCCAATACCGTTAAAATATTCACACAACAAGTCTCTATTCTTCTGGAACCTTCGAGGAAATGCAGCATCACCCACAACAAAATGTGGAAGTATGTATAATGTTGCTGCCAGGCAATTAGTTTGGAAAAGGGATATCTATGTTTCCATTTAAAAAAGCTCTCCCCAAAGAAGATTCTTTAAAGATGTGCTGTCATTCTTTCTTTCACTAGCTCCAATATCTGCTACAATGAAATTATAATCCGCATCTACACATGCCATTAATGCATGTGCAGGTGCTTGTATATGGATGTGTTTCCCATCAACAGCCCCGATACAGTTATACAAGTATCTTCAACAGAGGCTAATACGTCTCTTGTTAGCTCTGGTAACACTTTGGGCTGTAGTACGTTCCACAGAACAGCTGTCGTCTCTTTAATTATATAATGTACAGTGGATTTTCCCATTCGAAAATTCCAAGCTATAGAACTTTCTTCTGATAAATAACTACAATAATTTTATTACATAATTTAAATGTTTTTATAATATAAAATTAAACAAAAACTTACTGTAGGGTTACTATCAACCTTTGAGCTGGTGAAATTGCACCTTTATTTGGTGTTTTTGCTGACTCTTAACAATTCTTTAAACTCGTCGAACGACATGCGAATATATTTAAAAAATTGAACATGTTTCTAATCAGAGTGGCATAATTTACCTCTAATTCTCTATTTTTATTGATTGGCACGACTGGTTATATATCAAAATGTTCCTTTAATTTGCTGTGCTTAAATATTGCATGAACCAATCCCTTTCCTTACAACTACAGCTAAAGCAAACGCTTATGACTATGACGAAAACTAAAACACTTTGCATGAACCCACCTTTAGAGTTTAGAGCCAGTAAATAGTCATTGTTATGCAGTAGTTCTATCTATCTTTATATCAACTATTTTAATAGCCACATTATTTACAAATCCATCAACTGAAAATGGTACTTTACGACATAGTACGATAGCGAGGTTTAAGGTGTAGTAATCTAAGGGTTAAGTCCGCATCTTGATCTCCTCGTTTCTTATACCTACTTCTTTCCATACATTTGCATGTTTCTTTTTTGTTCCACCCCTTTCTCTTTTTATCCTTACCTATTTCCGTTATCTTCCCTTTATTTCTTTCCACGTATATATATATTTCTTTATGTTATTATAAAGGAATTCATATATTTGTTTACTTATTTAAGAAAGATTCCAGGATGTAGGTACCTAATAAGCGACCGACAGATCTAAGCGTCTATATTTACCGGAGATCAAGAGCGTTCAGCTTGATATTTGTTAGGGAACCAATACGCGGGCGCTTGTTTACATACTGATTGTCGCAGTCACGTGAGAGTAGCATAGGGCAGGGCATTACTCGAGAGGAGCTACGTTCAATTATTTTACAGTGGATGCTCCGCGCAATTTCGTTCGTGTTTGCTTAAGAGTAGAAAGCTGTTAGCAGACACCTCCTTTATATAATATTTCTCCCCGCGGAGAGAACAAAGAGCGAAGAGAGAGAGGCGACGTTGCCGGATACGACAACGGATTTAGTCGGATGCCGTTGTCGACGTTGGCAAATTTGTCAATGATTATTGCTAATATATACGAGGGGATATTAATCCGCATTAGGGTGTGCGTAATAATTCGTTGGGATTGTATAATTTATCAGTTTCGGTACGGTTCGATCAGCGTCGGAATTTTTCGAGGATTTTCGGACGAGGTCGGAAAGTTGCGTGCAACCCGCATTTTGACGATCGAGGGTGAATGCAAATTGCACGTCGGCGAGCGCAACGTTTCTGTATCTGAAATTGAAACAATCGAAAAAAAAATCGCCTATATCGAGTCACGAAATTAATTACAAAGTTAAAAATGTAAATGAATCCGATTGGTTTTCCGGCTTGTTTTGTCCCACAGTGTTTGCCTTTCAAAGTTTTATCCGGGTAGCAGTTTGTTTCGTCGGCACACTGTTGCAACAGTTGCGGTCAGAAATGGACTTGTATTTCAACGAATTTTTCCTCTATAGATCAGTGAAGCATATTGCGTCAATGTAGGGGTTAGTATAGCTATATCATCCCGGTCTGACGCCTGTATTATTATTGCTGACACGCAATCTGTTCACGCTAAATTATGCCAAGGTGGCGAATCGCTAAATCCGCATTGTTTTATAAGAATATTCCTTCGTGTTCTTTGGGGGAGAAGGAAAAGTGTTGATTTGAATATTTTGTACGCGCCCAGCATACGTAATGGGAATTGTCATCTTTTCTAACACTTTTGATGGCTTAATCGATTCTTACCAGTCGGAGGTAAACCCGTCGATGCCAAAAGTTGTTTAAGTACCCCTCGGAAGAAGTTCTAATTGCAACGTTTATGGCGGGATGTAAAAAGCTCGTAACGAAAGCTGACCCCCTCCCTTTATTTTATCTATAAACAAAACTAACGTACAATATAAACTAGAAGGAGTTTAAAACTGGTAGTTTTATCGCAGTTAGCTATTCCATTAAGTAAAACGTAAAATCCTTATAAAAACAGCGTGCTTAAGAGTCGACGTAAAAATAAGCGTTGTGGCTGGTATAAATAAGGGTTGACATGTTATGTTTCCACCTAGGCACGGCATTTGTTCACTCTTACGTTATTAGTGCTCCGCCACTATAAAACCTTGACGCGATAATATATTTTATACGTTTATTTCGAATTCTCTTGTCACGGGACTGCTTTGCCGCAAGATTGTAACCTTTACAGGGCACAATATGATCTTTACTACACCATAACTTCGTCTACAATATTAAACTTTGTTCGAAAACTCTTTCCATCGGCGGTACAACCTCTGAAATGATTTACTATGTAATAGGTTTCTCTATCGGGGTATTGTTCTTCTGGGATTACTCAACGTTCTATTTAATCCTTATAACACCAAATATTATTTTTTGGCATTTCTTTTAATACTTAATATTTAATTTACGCCTTATTTGTGTTAAGTGTGTTTGATTTTAGCTGTCACAGCAATTGATTATTGTTGATTATTGACAAAATGTTATAAAAGGAAAGTTGCTCCATATTTAATATTCTATTATGTTCCATATCATAAAAAACAATTGAGCATCAAATGTGTTAGATACAGCGGATAAATTTAAAATTTTAAATGGAACGTATTCAATTTTATTGCGGATTATAAAACTATAAACAAATCTAGTTACAACAATAATTTGTAAAACAACAACGATTTGCCAATTGAAACAGTCGTTATCAACCGATCAAGAGTCCAATTAACAGAGGAGGAAACTAAAGTACTCACCAAAGGCTTAAATTATGCAGTCACTCCAAAGAGGGTTCCCAAAGATGGGCAGAAATTAATACGACGACAAGATCAAGAGCCTTTTGGACCCAGCCACCTATAAGAAAATAAAAAAGGAGCCAACCGAGAAGATAGTAAAAAAATGAAAGAACTGGTAAAATCCACAGAAATCCCAGCAGATCAACAGAAAAGCTTATTCGTACAGGCTCCAGTACCACCAAGGATGTATGAATTACCCAAAATCCATAAACTAGACATCCCACCACGCCATATTGTTAGAGCCATAAATTCTTCCACCTACCAGCTAGTAAAACACCTTTCCAAGACTCTGTCTCCTTTTACAGGTAAAACAGAGTCATATGTCAGAGACTCCACACATTTTGTAGAATCAATTAGGAGTATGAAGCTAGATCCTCAGGATTTCGACGTGGAATCTCTATTCACCAGAATAGCAGTCAAAGATGGCGTGGATGGTCTTCGCCAGAAATTCATCCCGGAGGGTTTGCCCAAGTATGTCCCAGGACTAGTGGAGTACTGCCTATCGTCGACTTATTTCAGCTGGAAAGGGGAATTCTCGAGGAATGCGAGTTGGCAGCAAATTTTTACATGGAGATGTTTGAAGAGGAAGCGTTAAAGAAGAGTCCGTGGAAATCGAAGCTATGGCTCCGTGACGTCGATGACCCTTTCGTGATCTGGCAACATGGAAAAGAGCAACTCCAGGAATTTCAAGACCACCTCAAATTACAGCACCCCATGATATAATTTACCATGGAAACAGAGTTAGTCACTAGGAAGACAGATGGGAGCATGGAACTGGGAGTATATCGAAAGAAGACGCATACGAATAGGTACCTAGTGATGGGACGGTATTTGAGGAACGGTATTTTGGAACGGTATTTTTGAGGAGCGTACCACTTCCACGCGATTTTAAAATACCAGTTACAGAACGTTATTAATATACTTACATATTTGTAGTGATGGTACGGTATTTGAGGAACGATATTTTAGAGCTTTATTCTAATGGAACGTACCATTCCGGCGCGTTTTTTAAAATACCTGATTCCAAAGACAAAGACAGTCAGGTTAAACGCCGTTATATTGATATTTGTTCAAGGCTCCCTTAATATATTTTTTTTTCAATTTTCGGATAGCGCGTATTTTTTTAAAATTATGATAATTATGGGTAGGGAATATTTAATTTTTTCTTAATTTTCTTCTTTTTCTTAATTTTTCTTTCCGTGACCTTGTGCAACTTACACAAGGTCACGGTATTTTGGAGCGGTATTTTGGAACGTTATTTTTGTGTAGCGACCGTTCCTGGAGCGCGACACGGTTTTGAGCGGTATTCCCATCACTATAGGTACCTGCAGGATTAATTCCATCACCACCCACAACAGAAGAGGTCCGTGATTCAAGCCTTATTTCAGCGAGCAGAGAGGATATGCGATAAAGAGAACCTAAGAAAAGAAAGATTCCTAGAAGATGTGCTGCAGAAGAACGGCTATAGGATGAGAGATATCCGACGAGCCACCAAACCACGCAAAACAGAAGGATGACTCGGTAAGTACGTCACCAGCCGGTTTTATCTGCCTTTCTTATGTTTCAGGTGTGACGAAGCGAATTGCGAGGCGTATGAAGAAGAATGATATCGTGGTACGATATCGTACAGTTAGCAAAATACAAAATGCTCTTCCGATAACCAAAGACAAACTAATCCCATTAAAGGGAGCGGGAGTCTACCGGCTATTGTGCAGTTGCGGGAAATATTACGTTGGCCAAACTGGACGTAACATCGAGTGCCGCATCAAGGAACACGAGAGGGACGTCCGACTAAGGAAGATCCAACAATCTGCAGTCGCAGAGCATTGCCACAAAGGAGGACACAGCATAGAGTTCGACAAAACTGAACTGCTAGCAAAAAACGGACATTACTTCCAAAGATTGACGAGAGAGGCGATAGAGATTCATCGACATGGGAATAACATGAATAGAGAAGATGGTTGGGAACTCAGTCGCATTTGGAAGATGCTAGTGAACTCAACGAAGCCTTCTCTACCCGGATTTGACAAAAACAACTTAGTTGACAATTAGACACTAATTAGTTATTTAACCGAGTTAATTTTAACCGAATTCGTCACTTCGAACTTGTTTCTGAAGAAGGTTGCAACATGGCATCCGAAACGTCAAAAATTTTTTCAAAAAACGCACGGCTTAACCCGAAAGTTTCTAGTTCTACGTCTAGTGTTAGTTCTAGTTTTAGTTTAATTAACACAGGCCGTGAAAGCTTTCGTACTTACATGCTCCGAATTCATCGAGTTTTACAATTTTCGTATTTTTCTCGATATTGACGCATCTGAGAGCAAAAGAGAAAGAGAGTATTATTGTTAAGAATGAAATTTGCTACAACTTTCACTTTAAAAGTTTTTTTGTAATATGCTTCGAATCTCGAATGATACCATTAACAATTTGTAAAACTATGAATTCATAGAGTTTTTATATTATCGTATTTTTCTCCATATTGATGCAGCTAAGTGTTAAGAATGAAATTTGCTACAACTTTTGCTTTAAACGATTTTTTTATAATATACTTCAAATCCCGAGCGTTACTATCAATAGAACGTGAAACAACGAGTTCATTGAATTTTCATATTGGATATTGACGCATCTGAGGGCAAAAGTGAAAGAGAGCAATATTGTAAAGAATGAAATTTGCTACAACTATTATTCTAAAAGTTTTTTTGTGGTATGCTTCGAATCTCTCCGAACTGTTATCCCTGACTGCTATCATGAAAAATTGATTAATTTTAATAGTTTTAAATGAATGAAATATTACAATCTTAATTTCTTACGACTTCAAGTCATGACAACCATTAACAAGTTTATGGAAAAACTAATCTCGGCGCAAGGTTTATATATTAAAGGTTGTCTAAGTTCCTATGTTGCAATACTTTGATTTTAGTTTGTGGGCGAGGGGCAAGAGCAGGAGTGTTTCGTGACGTAAGCGATCACGGATTGCGCACGCAACCTCATGGCCATGTGGTGCTCCATGCATTTGTTTAATTTGAATTGCTTGGCGGTATTATTTTCTACATGTGACGTAATGTGCAGTATGGTTGCGTACGAACCTAGACAACCTTTTATATATAAACCTTGATCTCGGCCGACTTCGAAGACGTCGGCCGCCCCAAGTATTATTCGTGATATAAGAAATAATTGTAGTTTTGAATTCAGTCAGCTTAATTCTTGTCATAGTCTTGAAGTTTGTAGTCTGACTAAAGTAAATCCAAATTATGTTTTTGCAGTATGGCATCTACCCAGTGCTATTACAAATTTTCCCTTGCAGTTTGAAACTTTTCCAGAGTAATTTCTTTCTGTTTCTTGAAGTTTGGAGTATGGCTGTAGTAAATCCAAATTCTATTTTTTGCTGTAGTTTCTGGTCGTTGTAGTTTCACTTGCATTTGAAGTGCGGAGTCTTCCCAGAGCAATTACAAGTTTTTCTTCGCAGCCTAAAATTTGACCAGCGTATTTTTCTGATATTCTCTTTAAGTTTGATATTGATTTTAAAGGAATGGGTTAATATCTAAAATGGGTTTTATGAATATAATAATAATAAAATAAATGTTAATAAATATGATATATAAATGGTACGGAAGTATGAGTAGAAAATAATGGTGTGTATATGTAGATGTAGATGTATGTATAAAAAGCTGGTAAAGATTTTTAGTGCAAAATTAGCTAAATGCGCTCGGTTATGATTCAGAGTGTCACGAAAAATAAATGTTTTTTGTCGCCCCCCAACGTAAGGGATATTTATTAAAGCCGCGTTAATGTTTATATATGGTAAAACAGCGAGTGTACCTATTATTTATACAGCGTTAATAACCGGTGGGCAATTCCCTTGATAAATGCAGCGCCGGTAGGGACCCCTGTGGACGTTGTGGACGATGGCGTTGTCGGGAGCGTGGATGCGGTGTACGGCGCGTACGCAGCCGACTGTGCAGCGGGGTGCATTTAGAAATTGTGACGTTATTTACACTTGTATGTCAAAGGACTTTTCTGCAAAATAAACATATTTGCGTGCGTGAGCGCGGAAACGCGACTATCCGAATCCAAATGGGAAATCCGAATGGGAATTTGCAGACGACGACGTCGTCGTCGCGACGTTGTCCTGTATTCCATTGTTCGGGGAAACGATCGTTCTTTCCGGGGAAGTTTTAATTTAAGAACTTGCATAATTATTCCAGGGGATACATGAGACGACTGCGTCAACTTCAATAGGAAATTCAACTCGAGCCAGTCCGTAAAAGAGCCCAAGTTTGGAAACGGCAAACAAAGTCTCCGAGAGTTTTGTAATGAAGGTAATATGTTGTCTATATAAGGGCTGTGGAGGAGGGGTTGCACTGAAGACGTGATGTCACTAATTAATAGGGCGGCCGCCCGTACCTTCATATCGCACTCCCAGAGGAACCATTGTAAGACCTCCCGCCTAAACCAACTCAGTAAGTGAATTAAAATATTTATTAAGGAGTTCGCATGGGCTGATCCCTGGGGATGTATACTTAATTAGCGCGCAGCTGGAAATATGGTGCTCTTTTTATCGAGCAAGTAAAAAGTTTCCTGGAACGGGCCGAACTTAGTCGTGTAAAGTCCAGCGCCAAAATAAAATAAAATTAGCCAATTACGGCGGGTAATTTATGACTGTTGGCAAGTAGTTTCGGCTGCCATACGAAATAATAGCAGCCGAACATAAAAACCGGCGTAAATATTGTTTCGTGAATTATTTGGCTTCTACCGATTCTCTTGCAATATGAATCCAAGGCACGCAACGGACTGCTGCATTATAGATTTTGATGGTTCTCTTAGCCTCCCTTTATAGTCCCCACTTCTTTTTTACGGTTTATTATTTAGCAACTTCATCGCTACGGTAAACTCAATAAGAAAACTGTAACGGCCGTAAGTGTCTCCGACCTATTTACACGTTCCTCGAAATGATAACAGAGTTTAACAAACAAATCCGCAAACGACGGCATAATTAATGTCGGCGATTCTTTGTTCGGAAGGCAGAGAAAAAATTCTCGCTCGTTAATTTCCGCGAGGTCTTTAAAACCCGCATAGGGCGACGGCGATTATTTATGACAAAGCCTAATTCATAAAAATTACAAGAGAGAATGTGCAACGAACCGTTGAAATCTTAATTCATCGCAGTCGAGGCCTTGCCCTCTTTTTGGTGATGGAAGCGACTTGAGAATTGCCTCCCCTCGTCGTCCCAAACTTCTTTCCCAATTGATGAATAATCAATTACATGTTTTACAAGGGGGTCGTCAAACGGCACCTGGTTTGTGTTACTACCAATTCCAATCTCTCACCCTCCTCCCGATCAATTGATGCAGGTAGGGTCGGAGATCGAACGGTTAGAGCCGCTGCATAGACGACGTCTTACGCTATCAACCCCCGCGACAAATCAATTTCAATTCACCCCCGTTTTGTCTCGCACTTCCAAACGGTTTATTCCTAATTTGTCACGAGGAATCGGTCTGGAAATTGGACGGTTCTGCCCTCTCCAAACTTTTATCATCTTAATAAAATTTTTAAAAATGAATTTCCAAGGCAACTTGTTATCGTTGTCATCAAAAAAAATTGTCGGTAAATTGGGGGATGAACGTGGCGTGAAAATATGTAAAGTATTCTGTGACGATCCTTAATTGGGAGATTACACGATGAGGAACACGCGTAGCAACAATTTTTTAATTAAAAACTGAATCGCCCCCCTACTCAACGGACTTCAATTTTCATTCCACACCGATATCCATTATTTAACGAACTCACTGCAGGTCGGTCCTTTCCAAATCAATTCGTTGCAAATTCGCAAAACGGCGCTAAAACGAAAATGCGTCCGAACCTCTCAGATACACGACCAATGCGGGATTTCCGAACTCATAACGAAGTTATATCTCCTCAATTTGGCTGTAAAGTTGCAAACGCCTCTCCTAATAGACCCGGACGGTAGACGCCGTTTTGAATCCTGAGTGGGACCCGGGAATGAAGAAACTTTACAATACCCACCTACTTTGATATTCGCTATACGGAACCGTCTTGCAAGAATATCCGCCGCGTTCACACCCAAACTATTCTCATATACGAAAACTATTAATTGCGATTTTCACAAGAATCAAAATTAAACACTTTACTCATTCTGATTTATCATCTAACAAAAAAGTGAAAAAAAGTCTTACTAATATGAATCAATCAGGTTGCCCTACCCTAACCTGTGATGTAAAAGCGGTTGAGATGCTGAAATAAAACACACGTGGCCACAACATTTTCAAGAATTAAAGTGACAAGACTGAAAGAAATGAAATACAAAAATTGGTTTCCCAATAAATTTTCGTTGAGTTTACTAGCATCTACCATCTTCCAATTCCTGCAGTTGCTCTTTTCCATGTATCCAGAACACGAAAGGATCATCGATGTCACGGAGCCATAGCTTCGGTTTCCACGAACCCTTCTTTAACGCTTCCTCTTCAAACATCTCCATGTAAAAATTTCCGATCACAGGCGACAGAGATGATCCCATGGCTGCCCCTTCGCATTGCTCGTAGAACTTTCCTTTCCAGCTAAAATATGTCGACGATAGGCAGTACTCCACTAGTCCTGGGACATACTTGGGCAAAACCTCCGGGAGGAGTTTCTGGCGAAGACCATCCACGGCATCCATATATCCTTGGGGGTACTGGGTCTTGTACGAATAAGGTTTTCTGTTGTTCTGCTGGGATTCCTGTGGATTTGACCAGTTCTTTCATCTTCCTTAACCACGGTCGCATTCCCCTTGTCCGCTGGTAGGATGATAATGTCTGCTTTTTCTCTTATCGTTCGTCGCTTCCACTTCACATATAATTTCTTCTTTGGGAACCCTCTTTGGAGCAACTGCATAATTTAAACCTTTGTCGAGTACTTTAGTTTCCTCCTTCTTTTTTCTTCTTGCGATTCGAATTTCTTAATCTGCTTATTCGGACTTCTTTGGAATTCACGTTCAGCCTTCTCCATGGTTATCCTGTCTATTTAGTCCCAGTCTTCTCTTGCCATGGAATTGGAAAGTGAGAGGTGGAGTCGTAGTAACCTCTCACTTATTCGTTGCAAACCTTGAAAGGTTTTGTGAATTCTTTCTCGTATCAGCGCCTGTTCTGTCTTAATCAAGATCCTACGTGCTGCAGCGGTGTCGATATGGTTGAGATAGTTTTAGTTTAAATAACACCGGCCGTGAAAGCGTTCGTACTTATAAAATAAGGAAAGTTCACATTCAATTAGCTAGTGAGTGAATTAATAAAAGTAAGATCAAGAAATTCCTGGACACCATTATATCAAGGAATATTGAAGAAAGAGTCGTCTAAGAGATATATCTGTCAAAAGCAAAAAAATTTGAAAAATATTAAGAGAGCTGGTTATGAGAGGAACTTTTTAAGAACGCAAATTTCGGAGCTATCAAGTGTTTCTTAAGTAGCATCGATTGGCAGATTGTTTTTGATGGGATGGGCGTGGAGAGCATGGTTGAAGTTTTCTATGGCAGAATAACAATTAACAAAGACGTTCCCAAGCGCATTCTACTTAAGCAACGCTTTCCTTATTGGTACAAACGTTCAACAATTCGAGTAATTAAAGAAAAGCTACTTTAATAGTGATTCAGGTCTAAGCGGCTTATTGCGGCTGATTATAGAGATTACTTAAACTCGATTCAGGCGACTGTTATGGAAAATCCCAAAGGAATCTGGTCCTTTGTTTAGTCGAGAAAGGGAAATGCATCTGGCATGCCAGCCACCATGTTTTCCGCTGATGGGTCAGTGGTGACCTCAGGTCCTGATATCTCTTGCGCATTTGCAAGGTATTTCGCCTCGGTTTTCTTAAATGGTACCATTGACCGTTCAATGGTCTTCGGTGGCCAGGGTGTTTCAGCTTAATTCACTACTGACGCATTCCTTAATATTTTGACCCATCTTGACAAGTCCTCTAGCTCTGGCCAGGATGTTATTTCATCTTCCTTTTTGAGGGAGCTTGTTGCCGAAGTGTCGACCCCACTTTTTCATTTTTTTTCAAAATCCTTACTAAATAAGTAAATATTTTACCAATTTTATAAGCATTAAATCGTTTTATATGGCATTTGTTAATAGCGTATTATCCTATGGTTCCATAGTGTGGAATCCTATGTACGCGGTCTATCGTGATCGCATCGAAGCGGTTACGATAGGCGTTGCGTAGTCTTCAACTTATTGTCTCTGCAGCAACGTCGAATTGTTTCTGACTTGATCTTCCTTTTCAAGCTTATTAATGGCATGCTGGATACACAACGGCTTACACGTTACAACGCCACATTTCGTCTTAACATAGCTAACACCAACCTTTATCACAACTCGCCATTGGTTCAAATTCTTAATTCCTATGACCAGGGCTTCAATCATGTATCTCTCTTGTTAGTCTTGACAATTTTTTTTATGTTGATTTTTCGTTATTATGAGGATGTTTTGTTGGGGATATTCTCCTTGTATGCATCTCGAACATGTAATAAATAAATAGATATTTCAATATCTGCCAACAATGATATTGGACTAAAATTTGACTAAAACACATGATCTTCTACCGCATGCAGGTAGATATGTCAATAAGTGTCAGAATTCCATGTATGTAGCAGCAATGACATATCATGATATGTCTAATACACAATGCCTAATCTTGTGGCGTTTTGGAGATAGATATTTCCGTATCAACCATAGCATCATTAGTTTTCATACGTAATACGTGTTAGTTATTGTTATTACTGTGACGGCCTCTTACTGGCAACTTAATTTAGTATTTTCGCCCCGCATTGTGGGAGAGTGGCGTTATCATCGTCGTAGGGCCGGTTGGGGGGCTGTGGCGAGGGTAAAAGATGTTTTTCCACCCTTCATACCAGGATTTTCACTTTCGCAATATCCCCGGGATGAAATATATGAAATAAAACAACAGTGTGCGGTAGGTCACTCGCCGCCGTGCGGTCCCCAAATGGTAGGGTGGCGAACTGCTATTGATTCGTCGGATACGCGTCACATGTGTACATTACGGTGAACATTGCTGAGCAAAACTAATCTACAACCCCCTCGTACGATGTCCCTATAAATACGCGTTTTGACAGATTTGGCTAAGAAATATAGCGATATAAATTAGACGCCGCGAAAAAATCGATCTTACTAGACTTTCTTTAATTTCTTCTGTCTAGATATTATCTAGATATTGTAATCAATCAATTCTTAAAATTCCATTTGCGCATAATTACGATTTAAGAACCTCCTTAAAGAGGATAAAAGGGTAGGGTGAGAAACCTCTCAAGCACTTTACGCCCCGATCAGAAAGTACTCTTCGTTTATGCCCGAACTAGTACTGCGCGATGATTCTAACTGGTAAATTGTAAAATATATGTGTCTGACACTTTAATTAGAGTTATGAAAAACGACCCTTTAAAAATTGTTTTAATTCGGCACCACGCCCGGGGATAATGCCCGAGAAGATCAATTGATTATACGGCGACGCCATTTTTAACCCTTTAATTGCTTTCGAGGATTTTTCTACTTTATCGCCTGTTTTATCGCGGAACCGCCCAATATTAAAACTATAATTTATGTTTTGTTATTATTTGAGGATCTTCACAATTTCTTTCTTTTAATTAAAATTTTAATTAATTTTTTATAACTGAATCGGACAATGCGGGGGACGTATTGTACTTAGTTAAATGACCTTTTAATATTTAAAAAGAAACCGTCGCGCCCCGTGCTTGACGTGAACAAGTGGCGTTTAGTTAAATTATTAAGCTGCGAACCGAATCCACGAACGTTAAAAAAATTTAAAACGAATTTTTCACGTGCGTTTGAAATACTGAAACGAGAATATGAAATGCGAATATACGAAAACACCGTCGTCTCGCAAAGAAAAAGTGCTAAGGTTACCGAACATCGCAGATAGCGTCGAAAAATATGAATGAAGCTAAAATCAAGGACGGTTCATAAATTCGGCAATATCTAGCCGGCCCTATATTACAGATTTCGCGCAGTGTAAACATGATATATACACGGTTAAATTTGATCCGAGGATTCGGCTATATTTCAGCAGGTTGGAATATCTTTCCGTCTTTCGCGCCTCTTCCAGATATGCCCTGCCCTCGGGGATTGACGCTGTTTTTCGCCGGAACACCGGGAGAAGTTTATCTTGATTTACTGATTGGAAAATCACCCTCTTCCGGGGATACAAATCCTCACTTCAAATTTTAAACGCTTACTTTCCCCTCTTCAAATTTTCCTTTTTCAAACCTACAACTCAACTCTATTGTATACGATAAATCTAACAGCTTTATGTGGATATGTGTGAGAGTATACAATAAAACTTTTACATATACAGTGTGTTAATTAATTATCGTACCCGACGTCATCATTGCAAGTATGCAACCAATATCACAGTGCAATACGTATCATATGCAAATCGTGTGTTGCAATAAAAATACTGTGATATTGGTTGCATACTTGCAATGATGACGTCGGGTACGATAATTAATTAACACACTGTATATATATATATATAAATAAATATAATATATACAGGGTCGCTGATATGTAAACTATCTCAGTACGTTGCAAATACTATCAATCTCCATATGTCGGACCATCTTGCGCAAATGCTCGAGTTCACCATAACAGAGCTAAAACACCCTGGAAAAAACAAAACAAAGAAACTTTGCTCCTTCAAATATTAATCGTTTCAGAGAAAAAATAAGAGAAATGAGTATACTTGTTGACAATCACATAACAGAGACCGCGCAAAGTCTCTTTTCCATATTTTATACCTTACTCATGGCGAAATTTGACGAGTGTTTCCCTGAAAAATACATATTACAACGCAAAGATAAAAAATATACAATAAACACATCTGAGTTAAACGCATTGAAAAATACTCTTGATGCCATGTATATCGTAGCAAAGGCAGGAGGTAGTCCAGAAGCATACAATATCTATAGGAAATTAAAATATACTTACATAAAAACTGTGACAACAGAAAAGCAAAAACAAAAAGAAAACTTTATATCAAATTCATCAAATAAATCGAAAGCAATCTGGAATGTCATCAATGAACGCGTTGGTAAGAAATTGGCAGGCGGAGAGGAATCAACACTATCGGCAGAGGAGATGAACACTTTTTTTATAAATTTGAGTAACAAAGCAAAAAATGATCACCATAATACACATCTATACGGTACTTTACTTCAAAACCATAAAATAGATAATAAAAGATCATTCTACTTTAAAGAAATAACGCCAATTGAAATCATAGATATTGTGCAATCTCTAAAAACAAAAACACTAAAGACACCTACCACTTTAGTACCAACCTCCTAAAACAAGTTGTCGATGTGATAGCGTCACCTCTATCCAAGGTTTTAAACAAATGCGTGAATGAAGGATGTTTTCCAAATGAACTAAAAATTGCAAAAATTCTACCAGTACACAAAAAAGGTGATAGCAATCAATATATATATATATATATATATATATATATATATATATATATATATATTACCAGCTTTCTCAAAAATATTTGAGCAAATTATAGCAAATCGTTTGATTGACTACCTAGAAAAATTTAACCTATTAACAACTTGCCAACATGGATACAGACGGAAAAAATCGGTAACAACAGCGATGATGAATGTCATAAATTTTATTACAGAAGCACTTGATAACAAAGAACTAGTGGAAATCAACTTATTAGATCTTACCAAGGCGTTTGATACTGTAAGCCACAACATACTTTTAGACAAGCTGGAATATTATGGCATAAGAGGAGTACAACTAGAACTCCTAAACTCATACCTCTCCGAACGCCAACAACACGTTCAATGGAAAGATAAAAATTCCAAGTTATTAAACATAAAATAAGGTGTGCCCCAAGGATCAATTTTACGGCCCTTACTATTCATTATATATATTAATGATTTCCCTGCCACGGTCAATGAAGAAATTGGCTTATATGCGGACGATACATCAATCATCGTAAAAAGTAAAGACAAGCGTGAACTAACAGAAGTCTATCAATGCAATGTACGAAGCGCAGTTATGGTTTGAAAGTAATAATCTGCAACTAAATCACAATAAAACAGAAAGCATAATATTCAGCACAAAAGCAGAAAATCGTGTCGGTAAGGCGAGGTTCCTCGGGTTACACTCGATGGACGGCTGGATTGGCGCCATCATATTGAGGCCCTATCAAAGAAGTTATCAACAGCGGTTTTCACCATAAGACGTTTGCTACACACCAAGCCGCCAAAATGTCGTATTTCAACATCTTCCAGTCCGTGGCATCATACGGAATTCTATTCTGGGGACAGTCAACTGAGTTCCATAGAATATTTAAAATACAAAAGTCAGCAATTAGGGCTCTCTGTAATCTGCGACGGCGTGATAGCTGTAAGGAGTATTTCATTAGAGAAGAAGTACTTACCCTACCAAGTATATACATACATACGGTGTTATTGTACGTGTACAATAATAGGAATACTTTCCAAACACTCGGCGAATCACATAGTTATGCAACTAGATCTTGCTATCAACTTGCTACACCATATCACCGACTCTCAAGAACACAACAATCGATGGACTATTGGGGTCCAAAATTTTTCAACACAGTTCCACCCTCCATTGCGGCAATGTCAAGAAGTAAATTCAATATAATTATAAAAAAACACCTAATTGAAAGTGCATATTACACTTTTGAGGAATCTATTAGTGAATGAAATTGATAAGAATTAACATTGATAATACATTTTTTTGTTTTTCTTGTTTGTGGACATTTTATTGTAAATTTGTTGTTACAGTAAATAAAGATATTTGTATTTGTATGGAAACGGTCGGTTATCCCCTAAGATAGATAAGTTTTAGTGTTTTTAAAAAATCTATTGCAATGAAAACAAATTAAGTATATCGAGTCAGTCAAAAAGTTATTTTTATTTATTTATTTTTTTTATTTTATTTTATACCAGTGGATACAAAACGGGATAAACCCAGAAGATTGTGTCACTACATTAACAGATAAATTATTAATACATTGTGCGGTTAATTACGCATAAATTAACTAACAAAAACAATAATTATTCTATAAAAAACAAAGATAATAATAAGGCAAAATGAAATACAATGTGAAATTTGAAAAAATAAAGAGTACATTCGATTACGTAACAGTCAAGTTAATCAGTCTGTTCTGTACCACAGCGGCAGTTATCAAGCGCTTGAATATCCTATACGCATTACAAAAAACATCTACATCGTTGCCAGTTTTATGGAAGTGATTGCAAGCAATCGCCATCCGAATCATAGGTGAATTTTGAAATAAATTTGTCCTCGGAACGAGAGTATAAAAAATAGTCTCATGTCTTTAAGATCGAGGTGGTATACGTATATACACAACCCAACAAGACCGAGGAGGCACATCTATTATTGACAATCTTGTAAAATGTCAGAGCATCGTTACATAAGCGGCACTGGTGGAGTGGAAGAAGTTGGAAAGAAGTGCACGCAGAATCGTAATCTTTATAGTTTAAATTAAATTTATAGGTTAAGTGCTTTAAAAATTTCTTCTGAATTCTTTCGATTCTGTTTATAAAGTGTTAAAAGTGTGCAAAAGTTAAGTATACTAAATACGTAAGCAAAATATAAAACTTTCACCGCTTTAACGCTTTTGAAAGAGTCTGTGGACCTTATGACAAAGCCCAATATTCGCAGCGGCCTTCCAACCACTCCATCAACGTGACCACTAAATGTTAGTTTATTTTCAAAAGTGACCCCAAGTCTTTAATTTGAGGTACTCTGGGTAAAACATAGTCACCCAAGCTGTAACCGTATCTGATGACATTCGAACTTTTTGAAAAAGAAATAACGTTACATTTGATAGGATTAAGTGTCATAAAATTTTCATAGCAATAGAGTTGTAGTGCATTAATGTCACGCTGCATTCTCGAGCAGTCGAGTGGAGAGGAAATTCGTGCAAACAATTTCATATCATCTGCATACATTAAGCACTGGGAGTGTTTTATTACTGTGAAAATGTCATTGATGTAAATATTAAGAAGAAGGGGGCCAAGATGGCTCCCTTGAGGTACGCCTGAAGGAACGGACATTATATCAGAATAATATCCATTAATAGATACCACCTGAGTTCTACCACGCATATAAGAAGCAATCAATACCAACAAATAGTTATCAATTTCCATTATCTGAAGCTTTGACAACAGGAGCTTTTTTGAAGCTTTTTTCAAAAATTTCACTCAAAACTGATAATAAAGATATTGGCTTATAGTTGGATACATCACTTTTGTTGCCAGATTTAAAGATAGGAACTATATGTGCCTGCTTTCAAAGACATGGAAAAACTCCAGATTGAATCGATTTGTTCAGAATAATGGTTACAGGAAGTGACAAAGATGCGTAACATTCTTTAATTACCTCTTTATATGTTACCTTTTCTTTAATGGAACACCCTGTATGTTATTCCATATTTCAGTTTATCTCGAAATTCAAAATTCACAAAATTCATGTAGCACATCATAAACTTTTAATTCAAAATCTACGAATTCATCTAATTAGTTACGTAATTTATCTTACTTCAGAAGATAACCGCGCGTTTCCATACATGTCAGCGATGTATATATAAATTAGGGTAGGGTACCGTTTATGGCCACTGTACCATTTATGGCCATTTCAGAGGAAGTCATTGCGCATTAAGATCCTAATAGACAGTATGTAGTTGAAAAGTAAGTGTATTACAGGGCTTTGTCAGTCCCTAATTCATCACAGACGGTGTTAGATGACGTTTCCAATATTCAAACAATTTGAAAATGGTTTCCATGTTTTAGCTGATGTGCTGTGCTCGAAAATCATCAATCAGAGCACATTTAACCTTTTATTATCTTTAGCGTCGTTTCATATTTAGGCGATTTTTCGCATTATATGATCACAAATACGTTAGTGTCAAAGTATTTAATAATATTATAACTATAAATTGAGGTAAAGCGTATTTTTGTTAACGTGGCCATGTTAGTTGTGGCCATGATGTGGTTATAAGCGAATTAGCGTAAACCCAGTTATGGCCATTCTGTTAAATTTGATGCTTTAATGGATTTTGAAAACATTTTCCAACAATAAGCTCGGCAAAAAGTGGTTTACTTCTTTCCTAAATAGACACCCAGAAGCATGTTGAATATGTCAGCAAGGCAATATATGTTACTGAGGAAAAAATGCGGAACTGGTTTAAGGAAGCAAATAAGGGATCCAGAGCGCGTTTTTAATATGGGTAAAACATGCTTCTGTTTGGCTCCAAAAGGAGGACTCATTATCAGGCCAAGAGGATAAAACGTTTACAATGAATCTACAAATTCGGATGAAGAGAATGTGACAACTTTATTTTCGGTCAATGCATGCGGTTTGTTCCACCCCGACCACCTCCCATTCAAGTACCTGCACTCTCTCAAGAAACATTACCAACGATACTAAATAATCCAGATTCAGAAATAGAGGTGATGCAGGAATTCGAAGCATCTAATGAAATAGTCACTGAGGTGCAAACACCCCAAATTTCAAACTCCCAAGAATGCTTGCCTCGTCAATTAGAAGGCTTATCCTCCGAAAAAGAGAATGAAGCTGTTGCTCAACAATTGCAGGATTTGTACTTCAACAGCAAAGCTGAAAGTGTTGATCCATCAACGTCGAATATACTTGCCACGCCTAAACGGTCTCTTGCCTCAGTGATGTCATTCTTTGACCACACCATAAACCGACAGTACGATAAAGGAAAAAAGAATATACTCCAAGCGTTGTTACGTCTGATAAATGGGTGGAATATTTTGAACTCAAAGAGAAAGAGAAGAAAATTCAAGAAGAGCTGAAAATGGAGAGAAAAAAGAAAAGGGTAATGCAGAAAAATAAAGTAGAGGAAGCGCAGAAGGCAAAGAAGACAAAGAGAATGTGACAACTTCATTTTCTGTCAATGCATGCGGGCAGTTTGCTCCAATCCGACCCTCCCATTCAGGTACCTGCACTCCCTCAAGAAACATTACCAACGATACTAAATAATCCAGTTTTGGAAATAGAGGTGATGTAAGAATTCGAAGCTTCTAATAAAATAGTCACTGAGGTGCAAACACCCCAAATTTCAAACTCCCAAGAATGCTTGCCTCGTCAACTAGAAGGCTTATCCTCCGAAAAAGAGAATGAAGTTGTTGCTCAACAATTGCAGGATTTGTACTTTAACAGCAAAGCTGAAAGTGTTAATCTATCAACGTCGAATATACTTGCCAGTGATCTTGCCTCAATGATGTCATTCCTTGACCACACCATAAACCCACAGTACGAGAAAGGAAAGAAGAATATACTCCAAGCGTTGTTACGTCTGATAAATGGGTGGAATATTTTGAACTCAAAGAGAAAGAGAAGAAAATTCAAGAAGAGCTGAAAATGGAGAGAAAGAAGAAAAGGGTAATGCAGAAAAATAAAGTAGAGGAAGCGCAGAAGGCAAAGAAGACAAAGGAAAACTGTTTCGAAGAAGAAGAGGAGGAAGAAGAGTGGAATAAAAGCGGGAGCAGCATAGATGATGTAGACGATATTGAGACAGAAAATCAAGAAACATTTGATATGTATGCAGTTACAGCCCTGCAGGAGTGTGTTGTAGAAATTTTGTGCGTATTGGATGACGATGAGTTTGAAGTACAATGTCTAAAAAGGTTAGATCAGACTAATTGTAAGACACATTTCAAAGTGTTAGACAATGGCAAATGTGCCACTACAAACGAAGAAATCCTTGGAACGCTTCCAGAACCCGAACTGAAAAATGTTGGTCGAAAGATGGCGATTGTTTTCCGCAGTGCTCTCTATCCTATGTGAGAATTAAAATATATACGATTAAGGATTTAAGTTTAATTTAAAATGAGATTATTGAAATAGAATAAATAGTAAATGAAAATAGTTGTACATAGTTGAGTTGGTGAAAGAATAGTAAATTAAATTGGATAAGATGGTAATTCCGGTAGTAGGTAAAAAGTAGAAAAGAAAACAGTCTCTTTAATTTATTTATCCGCAAAAGGCTTTGGTGTGCCACGCTAAATAATGCGAAAGGGGATAAAAGAAGGGAGAAGAGGTTGGGACGCAGCGAGCGTCCGGGTTAACGAAGTGTGATCGATTAAGTCTGCCAATTTTCTCAATCGACGCCCGTGGACAGTGTGTTTGCTCAGGTCTAGTGGTATCGACAGGCAGTGACCAGGGTGTTCGCGTGGTTGACCACCTGTCTATCTAAAGGATGGCTCGCATCTGCGGGTTTCCTCTACGATATGTATAGGCATTATTCGGGGGGTAGACGCGGAACGTCGTCGTGTTTGTTTTAGGCGGAGACGCGTTCCCTTCGCCCTTTCGCTTAGGTCGCTCAAAGCTCACTAGTAATCCCGCCTTTGTTTATTCATTTTGTTTGTAGATCCGCGTCCGAAGTCGCCCGATTTTCATCCAATATTGCCTTCCTTTATTATTCCATCTACTTACGCGTTGTGTGAAACGTCGCCATGTAAATATACCCTTTTCCTTATTTCCGCGCGAGGGGTCCAATCAAATTCCAGCCAGATCGGTTGAATTTGAAATTGCATAAGTCCGAAAGAGCAAAAATTTCCGAAGGCCGCCAAGTGGTGGAAGAGCGAGATTCGGCGCACGAAAGATAAGAGCGAACAGGAGGTTTCCTTATCCGGTTTATGTATGCAGAATTTAAATGTATTTGGATATATGGTGGAAGCCAGAGCGCGGCGAAAAGCGGAGCAGGCGGAGAGTTGAAAATTGAAATGAAGAATATAAAGGCGGCCGTCTGTTAAACTTTCAACTGCATACGCTCTGGTCCCTGCCGCGCCTTGCCCTTCCCATCCGGGTGAAGTTGTAAACATGTAAGGTGGTATACTTAGCAAAATTGGAAGTGAAGCTTTTCGAGAGGAGCAGGCAAACCGCGTTTGGAAATCATTTAATAGTTTTCGATTTCAACCGAGTCCCTTTGAATATCTCGAGTAGGTGGATTTCCCGTTCGAAGGTAGACGTTATTATTTTTAGAGGCGGTTCAAAGGAAAGGAAGTGTTCGCTCCATTGAATTCTATAATAACCGGAAATGGGGTATGATGGATTGAGGTTAGGCTTTCTTTTGCTCGAGCACATGTTGACATTAACCAAGATCTATATTTCCTGCCGAACCGGCCTTATTGTCGATATTTTCTCTATTATTTCAGCGCCGTCCTGCTCTCTCCTCTGGGACTCCGTGACAGGTGAACGGCGAACGCGGCCGAATGATCACCATGAAAAATGTATTTTTGCCCTACGTGTCTACTCTTTGTGTATCATTTTTTAAACTTTATGCACCAGCCCACAATCAATATTTTCAACCTTTCTTCGTCTAAATGGTTTACATTATAAACACAACAAAATATTTATTTAAATTGACACAATCTAATTTTGATTTTTACGCAGTTATTTTGCTAAATTACTTGGCGGAAATGTCAGAAAGATTCACGTTAAGAAACCAGAAAAAAAAAACACTTTAATACAAGTAAATCAAAACAAAAGATGAATTTGGAACAAATCATGCAGAAATAGAAACATTTGATGACATGTCTCTCACGATTATCATGATCCACAATCTTATTACTTTCCGCATCATACTGTTTACCGACATGATTCTACTAAAATTAGAGTTGTATCGATGCTTCGGCCAAAACTAGTAATGGGCACTCTCTTAATGATCTTCTAATTACTGGTTCAAAGCTTCAAAGCGATTTAGTTTCAATTCTGGTTAATTTCTGGTTAATGTATTGTCAAATTCTAATTTATGCACAACACCGCAAGTATAAACGCATAATTTTGAGAAATTCTCGTCATGACAATATTAGTGAATATCAATTGAACACTGTAACTTATGGTATTCTATATGGTCTCATCCTCCCAATATTTGGCACTACGAACCATCCAAGAGCTTGTAAAAATATATTCAGATCAATATCCTGCGGCCTCACACGCCTTTTTACACGACCCATATGTCGATGATATCGTTACGGGCAGTGTATTACTTCAAGATGTTTTAAATCTACAACAACAAATTATAACATTGTTATCGGTGGGTGGTTTTGAGCTTGCTAAATGGGCAAGCAAGGAATCTGAATTGATGAGAAACATTGATGGCATTCAACATGGTGCTCCAGTTTTATTGGATAACAAAGAAGACGGTTTTATTAAAGTCATGGGTCTCCATTAGGTTCTTCAAGGTAATGCATTTGGGTTTTCATATGTATCTAGAGAAACAAATTGCACTAAAAGATCAATTTTGTCAAACGTTGCAAGAATATATGATCCGATCGGCTTTATCACTCCTTGTATCCTTGCTGTTAAGGGTTTGATGCAACAATTATGGATGGCAAAGGTGTACTGGGATGATGTACGACATTCAAAATCGTTGGCACCAGTACAAACTTCAATTGCCATAATTATCCTAATTGAGGACCACTTGGTTGATTATGCCATCAGATTATGAAGCAGTAGAACTCCATTCATTCTCTGATGCCTCATCTGTCGGCTACTGTGCGGTTGCGTATCTAAGATGCATTTTACCTGATAACACGATTAAAATAAATTTTATTTCTGCAAAGTCTAAAATTTTATTTCTGCAAAGTCTAGAGTAGCTCCATTGAAAACAACCTCAGTATCACCGTACTCTGATTGATCTAGCAAAATTTGTGTTATCCATCTTTACGGCTATCAGTAAACCAATAATCTTCGCATGGTGCGAAACAAAGGTTGTGTTAAATTTGCTGAATTCATCTCCACATCGATGGAAGATGATAACAGAACAAGTCATATACAAGGAATTTTACCAGGGCATTATTGGCATTACGTATCATCCTCGGAGAACCCTGCGGATCCAGGATCTAGAAGATTTTTTCCAATCAGTTCATTGTGAGTTATGGTGGCATAGACCGGAATGGTTAGCACAATCATCTTCTCATTGGCCGTCCCAATCGCTCAACATGTGCTCTGAAGAGGTCGCCGAGGAAGAAAAACAGAATACGTTGGGAACTGTACCCAAAAATCCGGAGAATTTTTTACTTACATTGCTAAATCAATTTTCCAATTTGGGTAAGATAAAAAAGTTGTCGTAATAAAGAGCAATTTTATTCTTTAACAATCTCTGTACTTGAACAACAACGGACTCTGCATCTTAGTGCTCGACAAGTCTAAATAGAGCCCCTTTCGAAGTCATATAGGAAGCTAGCACCATTTATCGATGACAATAAATTAATTAGAGTTGGTGGACGGTTTAAGTCAGGCAGACTTGCCTTATGATGTAAAACATCCCATTTTATTGCCCACCAATCATCCATTGAGTGAACTCTAAAGTGAATTCTAAATCCTTGTTCATTCTAAATCCTTGTTTCAAGCTATCAACATCAGAGTCGTTTGCATGGTGAAGTGTTGTGGTTTTGAAGTGTTTCTGATTGGTTTTTCAAGCTTTTATTTGCACCCGTGTGTGTGGTTTGATGTGGTGAGTTTAGCTACCAAAATGTCCGAGGCCAACGTTCCAAAACGAATACTACCTCACTTAATTCTTATGCTCTATCGACGAATAAAATCCGTCGAACTTTTCAACCTCTCATATATTATAAGTACGAAGGCTTTCACGGCCGGAGTTAATTGAACTAAAATTAGAACTAAAACTGGAACTAACACTACTACTTCGAACCAGCTTCTGAAGAAGGTTGCTAAACCCGAAAGTTTCTAGTGTTACTACTAATTTTAGCCTTCATATATTGTACATCGTCGTGACAGGAAATCAACAGCGTCTACCAAGCGAGATGGTGGAGGAGTCCTTGTCGCCGCCAAGAGAGGCACTGCGGTGCCGAAGACTTGTGGTTGAAAGTGCGTTGTGGTCAGTATCATTTTCTTTTGTGCTGTGTTTATCTCCCTCCTAATGCCGAGGAGCCACTTGATCTCTTCTTATCTAATGTATGTACTGTGCGCGATAAATATCCGGATCTCATGATCATTATCGTGGGTGACTTTAATCAACCATCCATCACATAGACTTCATCTGAATCTGATGTTTCATTAGTGCCTACGGGAACCTTCGAGCGTCGCGCCGTTCACTTCCTTAACACTTACTCTTATTAAAAATGTTGGATCATGTATTGTGCACGAACGGTCATATTGAGAGTGTTCACCCCTGCAATGTTCCACTTGTGGATCCGGACAGACACCATGCGCCTTTTATATTTGTTATATCAGTCACGTCAACTTACTTGACTGAAGGCCCGAAAATTAGTTTTCTTTACAAGAAAGCAAATTCCTTGGATATAAAGAACTATTTAAACGGTATTGATTGGGGATCTGTCTTTGCCGGGATGGACGTGGAAGGCATGGTTGAGGTCTTTTACGCGCATGTTAACTTTGCCATTAATAGATATGTTCCGCAACGAATTTTAGCTAAACAACGATTCCCTTGTTGGTATAACCGCTTTGTCATTCGTATTATTAAGGAAAAGCTACGATTTCACAAAAAGTGGAAGTCCGGTGGGCGAAACTGTGATTATTTATCTTTTTCAATTTTGCGTCGTAGATCTAAAAAATTGATAGCTGCTGATTACAGAGCTTATCTAAGTTCCATTCAGGCAGATGTGTTGGGGAAACCAAAGAGGATATGGTCGTTTGTTAATAGTAAAAAGGGCTCCTCATACGGCATACTAGCCTCAATATCTTCCCTTGATGGAACCATAGTTGACTCGTGTCCTGCGATCTCTTGTGCTTTCTCGGATTACTTCTCGTCAGTTTTTGCAGATGGCACAATCGATAGCTCAGTGGTTGCTCATGGCTCTGGGGTTTTGCCGTGGTTTTCCGCTATTGCAACTATTTCGTATTTTTTCTAAGTCCTTACTTTAAGGTGTTTTCCCAAGTTTGTGGAAAACGGCTTTTGTTATTCCAATATTGAAATCCGGTGATACACAGTTGGTATCAAATTAACGTCCTATTTCTATCCTTTCAGCTATTCCTAAGGTCTTTGAAAAAAATATCCACGAATATCTTAGTCTCTCTATTTCTCATTCCATAATCAATGAACAACATTGTTTCTTGTCTGGGCGATCGGTGGACTCTAATCTGTTGTCCTATGTGAACTTTATTCATTCTGCTTTAAACGAGGATACTCAGATTGACGCAATCTACACCGACTACTCCAAAGCCTTTGACAAAATCGATCATACTATTCGTGTACAGAAACTTTTCTGCTTTGATATTCCAGATGGTCTAGTTCACTGCATTATGTCGTATTTATCTAACAGAACTCAGGCGGTCACGATTGGTAGCTTTGTATCTGGTTACAGACCTATCACATTCGGTATGCCTCAGGGCAGTCATCTTGGACCTTTATTATTTGTAATGTACATAAACGATATATCTTCTTGTTTTAAATTTTCTAAGTTTTTACTTTATGCCGAAGATAATAAAATATTCATAAGGGTCGGGTCTAAGCTGGACTGCCTAAGACTGCAGGAGGATCTTGACTGCCTGCATGAGTACTGTCGCCTCAACAAACTTTACCTAAATTATGACAAATGCCAAAAAATTACATTTATTTGGAAACGTTATGCTCTCAACTTTCCTTACAACTTTAATGGTACTGCTATCCGGACCACGGATAAAGTAAAAGATCTTGGCATCATATTGGATTCCAAGTTCCGATTTTATTTTCATATTGAATTTATGGTGCTGAAAGCTCTGCGTGTGCTATGTTATGGTTCCGTAATATGGAAGCTATACAGCGACGCTTTGTACGTTATTTGGCACATAAATTTCATCTACCTTACTGCGATTACGATAGGCGTTGCGTAGTCTTTAACTTATTGCCTCTGCAGCAACGTCGAATTGTTTCTGACTTGATCGTCCCTTTCAAGCTTGTTAATGGCATGCAGGATACCTCCGATCTTCTGAATCATCTTCTGAAGCCTGAATTGAGCTTCAATGTACCACAACGGCTTACACGATACAACGCCACATTTCGTTTTAACTTAATTCCTATAACCAGGGCTTCAACCATGTATCTCTCTTTGACGTTTCTTATATAGCGGATGTTTTGTTGATCGCTTTATTGTTGTATTTATTTTAGATTATGTTACAATTTTTTTATATTAATTTTTATTATTATGAGGATACTTTGTTGGGGATATTGTCCCTGTATGCATCCCGAATATGTAATAAATAAATAAATAAACTCATTGTTGAGGATCTCCATTGGAAACATCTGCATCTTGGGTTTAGAACGTTGTGCTCAATTATAAATAATCAATTTTGGATTCTTTCTCCAAGACACGTAGTCGCAGAAACTAAAAGATATTTCTAAAGTGCTTTGATTCGTTAGAAAGATTGCGCTTTACTTTATAAAGTCTTAAAGTTTCAAATTGATCTTTGAAAGTTATTACTAATATTGACCGTTTTATTGTATTAAATTGTAAAGAAATTTTTGAACTGAATAATTACATTAAGACATAAAACTACATCACGATTGTAAAACGAAAAGAATCTGTTTTGTGTGTGGTGTTAGGGTAGTGATATAGGGGCAGTTTGTTTGGTGGAATGTTCAAAAAGTACACGATTCCGGCGGAGTCGGGAAATTAGGGCGAAATTAATTAGGAGGCACGTATAAATTCGAGGGAATTCAAGACGAATTCCTGCTCTAAAATCCTTGCAGGAGTCGTTAACCACGCCGAGTGATAGTGTAATTTTACGCGTCGACGTCTACGTCGGTTGTCGGCGCGCCAAGTTTAATTAAGCAATAATATTCGTTTTTTTACTGTCGATTATCCGAAATTAATTATAACTTTTTGTTCCCCGGGCAAGATATTGGCCACCGATGGGGCGGCCGTAATTACGCGACGTTCGGTTAAAAGTGAAACTAAAATCCTCAAAGAAACATCTTGGGGGTTCCCCTTGCGAAGGCCCGGCCTTTGCGTTCCCCCTTTTCCTCCCGTCGGACGCGTTCATGATTTCCCTTAGGGTCTCTCGTTTTACAGGGTACGATTATGTTAAGTGGATATGAAATTCATTGCTTCGTCTCCTCTGATACTGTAAAAATAACTTTTTTAACGCGAGTCTAAAGTAACCAATTCACCTTTTTATTTATCCATACGTATATGATGATGGTCCATAAAGTGGACACTGGCCACTCCGTCGTATTGTCAACATGATCACAAAATATATGACATTAACTTTGGGGGAGTGCCGATTACTGCCATAAAATATAGCCCAATTTTAGTTTAGCACCCTTTTTCTTTCTTCCATTATCTAGACCTAACATCTTTCCTTCATCTCATTTCATAAAGAAAATCATCTTAATATTATTATTAAAAAATTAATCCACTTTGTCTAGGCGGTGGAACTATTTTTATGCAATTACCTATATATTGGGCGCTGAGAGTGTTCGTAAAAGTTAAGTTCCACGTAGAGATTGTTAGGAAACCTATAAAATATGTATAGAAGGACCTAATTATGCAGCTTGCCCGTGTATGTATACAGTGAACTTCTCCTAAGCCGTGTTAAGTTATAACACTGTGTCTGGTACTGTTAACGTAACAGGAATTATTAATGAGTTTTATTCAATTTTGGGGCCCTTCGAAGGGGTGTATCCCTTGCAGGGTGGTCGTAATGTTTACCTAGTCGAGATTCGCCCTGGTATGAACGGGTGCAGAATAATTTTTGCACAACTGGTGATCGAAGAAAGTAAATATTAATGGGCGACGTAGGTTCGCTTTCTTTGACGTTATTTGCAGTCGCCGTTGCTTTTCGTTTCAAAGCGAGGATCGCCTTTGAAGGGTAGATCTTTTTTTTTCTCTTTTCAGTTGGACGATTTCGAACAGAAATTACAGGTCCGAGCATTTTTCCGGAATTAAACGCAACACCGTTCGCAGTCGGGACAACAAATGGACGCGTTATCGGTACAACTGATAAAACGGTCCCTTATCTGCGACGGTGCAGCTTTGGGAATGATTAATGAAACGCGACACTGGACAGGACAAAAAAGCAGGACGTCGATATGAGGCCCACTCGAAAAAGAAACCCGCCCAAAAGCCCAAATTGATGTATTGATTTCTACCTATTATGTTAAATTTGTAATTACGCGAAACGAGTACCGACGACAATCAAATAACAAACAGTTAATATAATTCATTTCCCAATAAATTCAATCACACCCAAATAAAATAACATTCTGTATGATTATGCCCTCGACGTCCTCGATGATCAAACACCACTTCGATGTACTACATGTTAAAATAAATAATTCGTTATATATTTGCATAATAATTCATATCATGTCATTTATTCAGTTTCACCTAACAAACGTATTCAATATACGCAGTTAACTAATTCTTTATATTATTCAATTTTAATAATAATATTATTTTAAAAATAAATTCAATCAAATATATAATATACAGTAAAATCTCAATATCACGGACTAATACGGAGAACAATCTAACGCTGAACAACTAACATTAGATCTAGAAATAGAAACATTCGGATTTAGCCGTGCGTCTCTTAAGACGGCTAAACTCGAATGTCGAGTGTTAGTTCTAATGTCAGTGTTTGTACTAGTTTTAGTTCAATGAAAAATATACAAAAATCTAACACTGAATAATAACCAAAACTAGAACTAACTCTAGACCAAGAACTAGAAACATTCGGGTTTAGCCGTGCGTCTTCAGATTTTGGAAATTTTCTAGTTCTAGGTCTAGTGTTAGTTCTAGTTTTAGTATCACTAAAATTAACACAAGACCTATAACTAGAATCATTCGGGTTTAGCCGTCTTGAGAGACGTGCGGCTAAATCCGAATGTTTCTAGTTCTCGGTCTTGTGTTAGTTCGAGTTTTCTACCAGAACTATCACTAGAACTAACACAAGACGTAGAACTAGAATCATTAGGGTTTAGCCGTCTTGAGAGACGTGCGGCTAAATCCGAATGTTTCTAGTTCTACGTCTAGTATTAGTTCTAGTTTTAGTTCAATGAAATATATACAACAATCTAACGCTGAGTAACAACTAAAACTCGTACTAACACTAGACCTAGAACTAGAAACATTCAGATTTAGCCGCACGTCTCTCAAGACGACTAAACTCGAATTTCGAGTGTTAGTTCTAATGCCAGCGTTAGTACTAGTTTTAGTTCAAAGAAAAGTATACAAAAATCTAACACTGAATGACAACTAAAACTAGAACTAACACTAGATCAAGAACTAGAAACATTCGGGTTTAGTCGTGCGTCTTCAGATTTTAGAAACTTTCTAGTTCTAGGTAGACTAAAAGTAACTAAAACTAGAATTAACACAAGACCTAGAACTAAAATGATTCGGGTTTAGCCGTCTTGTGAGATGTGCAGCTAAATACGAATGTTTCTAGTTCTCGGTCTTGTGTTAGTTCGAGTTTTGCACTAGAACTATCACTAGAACTAACACAAGACGTAGAACTAGAATCATTCGGGTTTAGCCGTCTTGAGAGACGTGCGGCTAAATCCGAATGTTTCTAGTTCTAGGTCTATTGTTAGTTCTAGTGACAGTGGTAGGTAGCACTAGTTAGCATAAGATATCACTATGTTGCATATTTTTATTGCATTAAAACTAACACTGGACTAAGAACTAGAAACATTCGGGTTTAGCCGTGCGTCTTCAGATTTCGGATACTTTCTAGTTCTAGGTCTAGTGTTAGTTCTAGTTTTAGTATCACTAGAATTAACACAAGACCTAGAACTAGAATCATTCGGGTTTAGCCGTCTTGAGAGACGTGCGGCTAAATCTGAATGTTTCTAGTTCTCGGTCTTGTATTAGTTCGAGTTTTGCACTAGAACTATCACTAGAACTAACACAAGACGTAGAACTAGAATCATTCGGGTTGGGTTGGGTTGGGTTGGGTTGGGTAGCCGTCTTAACAGACGTACGGCTAAACCCGAATGATTCTAATTCTAGGTCTTGTGTTAGTTCTAGTTTTGGTTCAATGAAATATATACAACAATCTAACGTTGAATAACAACTAAAACTAGAACTAACACTAGTATTAGAACTAACACTAGACCTAGAAACATTCACCATTTAAACCAGAATGTTTCTAGTTCTAGGTGTAGTGTTAGTTCTAGTTTTAGTTATTATTCAGTGTTAAATTATTGTATATTTTTCGTTGTATATATAATCAACCTTTTAATAATTGGATTTGTGTGGAAAATAATATATTTTTCCAGTAGCTTTGAGGTGCGAGTATTTGTTTATTTGGCATCGCCGACGGGGATTTCTAAAAAGTGAATTGATGGCGACAAGGCTGACTTTCTCTCGGCGAAATAATAAATAGCGAGACTTCCCGAATAATTTAGGGTCGTTGGTTCTGCTTAGCGCGTGCCCCGCCTAATTCGGAGTAATCGCGAAGCTATATTCTGAAATGAAATAAACCGACATTTTAAATTAAAAATAAAACGATTTAGCTCTGTAAATAATGACAAACAGGTAGTGCTAGTTAATTGAATTTGCTCGATATAAGGGGCGAGTTTCGTCCGTTTAATCAACCGTGTAATTAGTGGATTAATTAATTAATTCATTAACGAATTATGTCGTTAATCGACAAGGATTGATTTGGTAGACTAAATAATCAACATCGAATCAGTATCGTTATAATTGGATGATATTATTTCTATATGTCAAAGAGAACGTTTTCTATAGAATTGAAATTTTATTGTTAGAGTCAAGTTTGGGATAATTTCGAGTTAAAAATAAGTTTGTTTTGGGGGAGTTAATGAATGTATTGAAGTTAAGGGGGCGATTGACATTTTGGTAGGTGAAAAGCGAAGTTTTAAGTGGTGTAATTATAGAAAGCAAGTTGGAGAGTTTAATTTTTTTAAATCTTATTAGTGCGGGATATAATTGTGGGCAAACTAATTGGGGACGCGCACAAAACGTTATTGGGGCGAAGTTTGTGGAAAGTTTTACGGAAAGTAAGATCTCGCATGATCTTAGATGCTATAGTGTTGGAGTGTAGTGTATATTTCATTGATTGCGCTCGCGTTAGCTTTTGGAGAGACTGTGACACACCCGGGCGCTCATCCTAGCGAGTTTGCGTTGCCGCTGGGTGCCTCCCTCCGTAACGGAGCTGTTCTGTAGCTGCTTATTTATCGGGCGACTACAGGATCGCGCGGTTCCGTGCCTTGCCGCCAGTGCGAGAGAGCGCCGCCATCGATTTAGCAGGAATGAGCGAGTAGGTTGGAAAGTTTTTGGAAACTTGGTACCGTGGACGCAGAGAGACGCGAGAGGTCTCTAGAGGGGTGGCGTTCGCACGAGGTGCTCACTTCCGCTTGCGCCGTAGCAAGCCACGTGACATGAGCAACAAACTCTTCACGCAAGTTTACCGACGCATTCCTGCCGGGCCGGTTGCCGCGAGTTCTTGTGCGCGATCCCGTTGTCCCACTGTGATGTTGTGAGTAACACCGGCGGCCTCGTTAAATCCTAACATTAGAACATTAGGGGAATAGATAGCCTTAGCGGTAACCGTTTTCTTGGTTTCAAAGGGCCCCATAAGCAGTTGCCTTGGCTCCTTCACCGGTATTTGTGGGCTACAGCCTTGTCGGCGTGTACCCCTGCGCGGTCTTTAAACCGCGTGAGACCACAACAACCACATCATCCTCAACCCAGACCCAGACGGGACCGACGCGATCCAGAGTGGCAGGCGCCAACAGAACGCAGCCGTACACACTGCCCCAACAGCAGACACAACACCAGCAAACTGCACCTTCCTATCAATCGAATCAAAACCAAAACCAAAACCAAAACCAGTACCAAAATCAGAACCAGATCAATCAGAACCCGACCACGGCCGCCACCAGGGTCCAACCACCGCAACTGCTGGTTGCCGCCTGTAGTTGCCGAGAAACAACCGCCTCCAACGACTTGAGCCAACTGACCTCTGCTTCCTCCAGCGCGACACCAATGCTCTTCGTCCCCTTCTCGGTGCCTAACTTTGGCCCGCCCATCAGTGGTACCAACCAGCATGCTGCCAACTGCAGCCCTTCAAAGGTAAGCCATTATCAAAACTGACGACTTATTCGTGGCTACCTTACTTGGCGGATACTTTATTTGGCCTGCCTGCCAACATCCATCCAATATCCGTCGGATACGGAACATTTCTTTTAACGAACAAACATCTTCGTATCTTTGGAACTTGTCTTTTCCTTTCTTCGCCGCGCGGCCCATTGACGAGTAGAAATTACCGTGAAATGAGCTCAAAAATACATGTCGGCTCGCAACGTCGGAAGTAACAGGCGTTAAGCCCACCTCCTTCTATGAATATGTAATTAATATCTCGTGCTACGAACTTAGACCCAGTTGAGTCACATGAATAAATCCCAAAGCGTACCGCGGCTAAACTACATCGGGAAATCTAAACCCTACTTAGTACGACCGGAATACAAATTCCAACGATTTCGTTAAAAAGTTAGAAAACTGCCGCCGGAATTACTGCGACGAGCACCGCGCGCCCTCAAAGGTCTTATAACGGAATTTGTTTATCTACCAATAAGTTACCCTCAGGCAGGGGGTGATAATATTCGCGATGTTTCATGGTCTCCTCTATTGAGTTCCAAATTTATTTGCATAATCGACTGTAAGTTTGTCTTGTGACCTTAACTTACCCAGTTACCGCAACTATTGCTTCCGGGTGACAATTTAAGTTTTATCTAAATACTACAATTCCCATACGAAAATATTTAACATTTTCGAATAAATGTATTGTCATTAATTTATAGTTTAATAAGTAAATATAAATTTAATAGATAATGTATAATTGGATAATGTTAATTAACAGATTAATTATTATTATCGTTGTTATTGAGAGAATTATGTTTCCCTGATGATACACTTTTAATCGAAACTTGTATATAAATTAACTTTATATTTTACGATATTTTTAATTGGAAAATATTTCGTTGAAACGTCTAGATGTGTATAGAATTTTGACTTTATTTACGAGAGGTTGGGGTAACGATTTTCGGTTAGGGCAATTAGGTTTAATTTCAATTTTCTCTCGTTAACCAAGGGAAGTTCGTCAATAACATAAAACGAAATGGCCAGAGGGCAATTATCATAAAGTTCTCGTTAGAAATAAATTTAAACGAGTGAGAATAAAGTGTTTGGAATACGGGGGCCGATGTAACAAAGTGAAATTGTGCGTACCGCAGATGTCTAGCGAGCGAAGAAGTTTAGATAAAACGAGAAAACCCGGGGGTTGAAGGCATAAAGGGCGATTCCGATAGGGGGACGGGTACCGCACCCGAATAGTATTTCACGTCGAGAAGTTGTAAGTCTCTTTACGCTTTAAATGTAAATGGTTGTCGTTCCTTGATCGATTTCTATCTCACTCTCTTCGCCAATTACTTCGTCACGCGATGGTCACAAAAAAATAAAGGCCTCCAAGTAATTAGCGACAAATTAGTGTTTGGTGTATGGCTTATCAATATCAAACGGCCGAGTCATCAGTCATTTTAGAAATCTTGGCTTAGAAACTTTGCCGGTGATTAATAGCCAACCCTAATCGGTGATTTTCCATTAATTTCGCCCTGTTTTTAATAAAATTTCTTTATAGAAGTAAGTAAACGACGGCGGGTCTTCACAATAAGGGGAGCATTGTTGCCGCAATTTGCTTAATTGAACGTATTGATTACTCTAAGTCGTCGTTATGTAAATAACCAACCGCTAATTAGGAACTATCGCTCGTTGGAAATCGAAAACAGTGTTATTCGTGCTTCGTCGACGACGATAGAAACAACCCTACTACCGCTTAATTAGATTAAAAATTTCGGGAGGCCGAATTAATTTCGAGTATGTTCAGTCCCAGGAGTCAATCGACCGTTTCCGGCAATTCGAGTTTACAGCTACACCCCTAATTACAGTTAACCAGCGCCGTATTAGGTGCAAATAGTGCCGCGTGGGCCACCCTTTCCTCCCGACCCCGGGGGTAGCCGACCGAATTATAATCAGATTACACAGTTAAAGTAATAATTTCCGACCAAACTCGACACCCTTCCGCTTCTAAGGCTCGTGTACTCGCTCGCTGATTTGTCATACGTCTCCGCCTACCCCCGGGGTCCCATTCAAAGCGCTTAATCCGCTAAGAAATCACGGATTTACTGAAATTGCAATAACAAAGCTTTAGAGGACTTGCGGAGGTGCCGAATTCAGAATCCCTAATACTAAAATCTAAACAACATATAATATAGTTTTATTCGAATATAAACCTAATACATTATTTAACTCAAACGACTTTTAATAAGTCAAGTCATTTTTCTGGTTCAAGATTATTTCATATTAATTGAGCTTTGAAAGAAAGTAATCTTGCTTATCCTGTTTGGGCATAAAGTTTATATCATAACTTTCTGATATTACGTCTTGATTGGAACCCAACCCATCAAATTTAGACTAAATCTACCAGCTTCAGAAAGTTTCGTTTTCTTGATAACGCTTTGGGTTGGCTTGGGTTGGTTTGCGCAACGCCACAATCGCCTTCAACTAGTCTACCCATGAGTTATCATTGCAGATAAACTTTAAGTTATGCCTCGCATAGATCATCGAAGAGAAGCTCGGTGTTGTTACTAAGAATGTTGATTTTGTTGGCTTTCTATTTCACCTTATCTTAGCTGATAACATTCGTTCGCTTCGTTATGCTCAGAGATTCTTCAGAAGAGAACGTTGTTTCTTTGGTTGTTCAAAGTCCTGTTGGGTATCCCACTAAATATGTTGATTTAAAATGTAAGGGATGAAATTCATAGATTTAAGTACCAGAAACGATAATAAGGCCGTCTCTATATGCCAAGGTGTAGTATTACGTTTAGGAATCCCTGACACTATTTGCAGAGTGGAACGACCACGCTTCCCACCATTAAAAAGTGTGGCTCCTCTCATCGCTCGCCCATCAACTAACTTTTTTCAAGCTAATCTCGTTAACTCACCGGATATTTTTCTTCTGACATACCTCACATACTCTACTACTACTATTCCTTCCAGTTTCTCATTGCCGTAGTCGATTTTAGATGTCTATATCATTTGGCATAATGACAGTCCAGGTCCAAGTCTGGAATTGTATGGAATAGCTATATATAGTGTTATTGTGCCATATTTATGCTATGTACCAATTCATTCCTATTCAAAAAGCCTTTGCGCGAAATTCATCAAACTTATCGCAGTTATCCTGTCTAAAACTTTGTCAAAGACCACAACTAAACATATGGCTGTAATGATCCTATGGCTCTTTATCTTCTACACTTCAAGATACCAAATCTCACACTGAGGGGTTTCTGCCTCACTCGTCTCGTGATACACACACATCTATACCAACCCAACCCAACCCAACCCTCCTTAGCTTCCTTTAATGACTCCTTTCTGCCTTAGTCTTTTCGTGTCACAGCCCTTTAAGTGCTGTGGAACATCCCACCGATTATTTTCCTTCTTGATTTATACTTTCTTTGATCGTGTTTATCTGCTATCATCACCACTTGCACTTAACTTGTTCTCCCATTTATTCCACAAGGTTCGTTCTGTACGGGTTACAAAATAAGTTTTGAGTACATAAATATATATATTTAGTTTGATTTTTGAATGTAAATAAGTGTAACAAAAATCGTTTTGAGAAGTGAGTTGGTATTATATAAGTTATCCTGTTGATGTGTGAAAAGTTTTGATAGTTTATTGTCGATAAAAGTTTGTGGGCGATTCTGATACGCATCTTGTATAAGGTGATTCGAGTTGAAAGAGTGTCTGAGCGGATATTGAAAATGACGGGGTTGTTGAATATTCGGTGGGTTAATAAGCGATTTTCGGCTCCGGGTGAAAAGTTTGAGGGTTGAAGAAAATATAGTGGGAGGTAGGCCGTCGCAGGATAAAGTTTGCGGGTACCTTGATGGTTTTTAATTTAGGGGGTTGGCAGGGAGAAGAGCGTAGTTAGTAGGAATTAAATCCCAAATGAAACGGAAACCGTGCTGATTAAGTCGCCGCGGATCCGTACTCTTCTTAATTATTAGATTAAATTCGGGGAAACATTTACTGTAGTACTTACCGAAATGCCCAACCGCGAGGGGCAAAAACCGCATGGCCGACAGCGCCGTTGTCTCTCCCTGGCCCATGAATTGTAGCGGCTGTATCGCGCACCAGAAAACCACAATGGAAGCCGGGGGATTCCGCCTTCCCCCCGATGACAAAAACCCGCCAGCAAGAAACGATGTTAGTACTTTGAGATATATGACCTATGTCGAAGGATCCGGGACTAAATAAATGTAACCCTACACTCTTCTTTATGCATCTGGGCTGCACTAAATCCCAAAGCAATAGTCTGGCGGCGTGGACCATGGCGGAATTTGATTTTCGACAACGAATTTAAGTGCCTCGTAATAAAAGTAAAGTGCCGCCTGTATTTCTGCGGGATGGCGATGAAACCGTACGGCGAAACCACCACCGCTACCATACCCCCTTTATCCCCCTCGCCGTTTGTCTGCATATCAAAACACTGTGGTCGAATGTACACACCGATAACGATAGCACCTGCTCTCTCCACTGCCGTGCTCCCAACGTTTTGACCAACGTTTACCCGCTAGCTCTTGTTTGCCGATCGTTGAGGGTAAACAATGCATGAAATGGTCGGGCTTATTAAAGAAATTTTTAGGGATGCTTCGAAAAAGAATTATTTTATGCCTGCGTACGTGAAAATGGGGTTACTTTTTCCTGTAACCGAGCGACCGTAACGGTTCGGAATCCGCAGTCGATTCAGAGCTGGGTAAACACAGATAGGCGCAACGTCACCGACAATGTTTATCATGCAAATTGTAGATTAAAACCAATTTCGAATTCTGAACTACACGGGTACCGCAATTTGCGGACCATGTGGCGCCTTCAATTTACCTAAACTAACTGTTTTACATTTAAATGCGTGGCCCAGCCAGGAAAAAAGCCAACGGGTGCGTCCCTGTGCGAAATAATTGTTCAATTGTAAATGTACCGTGTTCAATATTCGTTTATGACGAATTCAATTCTTAGTTTTTTTCAATTTTCTATTTTTAGTTTTTTTTTGTTTCTAGTTCTTTATTTTTAGTTCCTTATTTCCAAGTTTACTATCCGTCGGTGCATGATTGGGAAGAAGTCGGTCGTGAATGTTTAAAGCGGCCCGCGGGGATGAATTTGGGCCGCGCGGACCGGAAAGTGAAATAACTTTTCGGTTTCGGCTGGTAAACGCTTAAATATTTACAATATAAAACTTCCGGCAGCGCGCCCTTTCTTATTTCATTCGGTCGCAATCATGGGCTCGGTGGTATCGAAACTGGGGGACCGCACCCCGTCGATAACACGATTTTTCGCGAACCCATAACCTCCCTTATCTTCCCCGCAGCTAATTAAGCGCTGACAGAATGGTACATTACTGCTAATTGCTTCCCACCGGCGGAAGATAACTATACAAATAGAATTTGCTCGCGCCCCGGGATGGATATTCTAAATTACAAACCCAGCTTTTTTTTTTTCGTGTTTTGCTTTTGCCCCAACGGATAGGTAACCGTCGGATATTGGCGCAGAGATTTTTTTCCACCAACCAACCTGCGGGGAAATAGAATTTGATACGCACCCCAACGTCAAATATGCAATTTTTACTTTATCTATTTTTCAACGTCATACTGTTCAATGTTATATTAAATTTCTCGTTACATTATAACATTATAACTAGACATACATTATGACAAGTTTCTTATAAATAATGTGTAAGGTATGACTAATAGTAATGTTTTTATTTGTAAATGAATTGCTTCTTTGTAAACATTTGTCACCGTGAGCGTGTAGGTTTCCAAATGAAACACATCAGCATATTTTCAAGAACTCTTTGTAGTATTTTCTGTTAATATTTTTTTCTATCTTTATCCAGTCAGGAATTGTATAGTTTGATTATGTTGATGGTGAATGTGGTAGCGGTGCAGGGCTTAGTCATGTTATTTTAGGTGAAAAATATCGAGTAATTGACATTCTTCCTGTTTTCGTTTCTTTTCTTTTTCTTCTTCATATTTCTTTTTCTTCTTTATATTTCTTTTTCTTCTTCATATTTCTTTTTCTTCTGTCTTCTTAGATGTTAATTGAGTCGCACAATCAGGCGCGCTGGCAGGGTCGCCATGTAATAACTTAATAAGTGTTCTTCTCTATTAAGTATTGGGAAGATTGGTAAAGGTGATCAATTAATTATTAAAGACTGTATCGTTGTCTTAACTTCTATTTGACTTCTTTGTAACTATATCTTTTACAATTAATTACACTATACTTATACTAGACTTACTGCTAACGTAGCACAACAAACCTTGTTATGTTTGTCGTACTAACCTTATTAAATAACCTTATTACTCCTAACCTACTTAATATTAATAGCAACATTACTATTAGTCATACCTTACAAATGTTTCATGAGGAATGGTACATACGTGAATATGTTATAGATTTGTTCATTTTAAGCAGAAAAATTCCTAAAGGCATGTGCTCAATTCTTAAAGCTAACTGAGATACAGCTAGTTAATGCGTAAACTGATTTATTTAAATGTGTACATAAAATATAGAAATTCGGACTGTAAAGGAAGGGTTCGAATATCCCACCGTCTAACTCGATGCACTTGCTGCGTAATTTATCCTGATGTGCCTTGATTCGTACAGCACTGGCCGTAATACGAGCGATTAGCTCATCACGCGCGAATTTACCCATCCACAAAAGTCGAATTTCCTGGCAAAGTCTGTTGGTTCAAGCTGTTGTACTGGTTGAACATGGAATGGATACAAGCCATGAACATGTAATGTTCTCCCTACTTTTACATGAGGAACACCTAGACGAGCAGAAAGTCTTCTGATACTGGTAGATGGACTACGTTCGACCGACTGAAAAATTTGTTCAACTTCATTCGGAGTTTGCACACCTGCACGTTGAGAATGAATTCTTGTACTTGGAACATAACCGGTTTCATGCAATCTCATGAATGTTCGAGTAAATGCTCTTGAATCTGGTAGCACTCGGTTAGGAAACCGTCTTCTATAGTCACGATGAGCAGCACGTGCATTTCCATTGCAGAAACCGTAACAAAACACCATATCAGCAAAGTCCTCATGAAACATCCTGTATATATATATATACAGATATTCCACGTAAGCGGCAAAGTATATAAATGGCATTAAAAAGCCGGGATACACAGTTTGTTTGAGACTAGTTTATCAGATATTCATTCTCTACAAATCTTCAGTACATGTCCCTATACCCATCAGTTGGAGTTTTTGAGATATAGTGGAATTAATCAAAATCATGCAAAGAATGAATTCTTGTTCATTTTTTCATTAGTAGGCCCTGAAGTAAGACCATGAAAATACATGATTAAGCATTAAAATGATTTAAAAAAAAACGATAAATAATTCTCAACCAAACTTTATTTATAAGTGTTCAAATATCTGCCCTCTATGCTATATGCATACATGACGCCAATTTACGAATTCGATTTGCACAGTATCTAGTGTTTCAGCAGAGATATTTCTAAAGCTTTCCTTTATTCTATTCTTCATTTCTTCTTTCGTCGTTTTTATATTAGCATACACTTGGGATTTGACGTATACCCAAAGGAAGAAGTCCAGAGAGTTAGATAAGGTGATCTTGCTGGCCACGGTATTGGACCTCCACGAGCAATACAATGTCTCCCATAGCGAATATTTAAAAAGTTTTGAACGTCCCTGGAATAATGTGCAAGTGGCCCGTCTCATTCCTTGTCTAGTTTCTAAATCTACATCTTCTAGCAACTCTGGCAACTCTTCTTCTAAAAATGTTTTGTAAATTTGTGCCGTCGGTATACCATAAAAGAAAAATGGCCCAACTATTTTACGGTTAAATATTTCGCCCCAAACATTTAACGCCCATACATTTTGATTATTTATGCGCCTTAGCCATAGAGGATTTTCGGTTGCATAATAATGCATATTATGTCGGTTTACTAACCCGTTACTTTTAAAAGTAGGTTCATCACTAAGTAGCACACTAAGTGATACGAAAAGAGTTTTTTCATTTATTTGATCTAAAGTTGTCGTACAGAAAATTACGGTGTTAGCAAAATCATCTCCATGAAGTACTTTGTGTAAATTCAAATGATATGGATGGTAGTTGTGATACGGTTCACTGTGCTGTTACTCATATCTGTTGCTCTAGCGATCTGTCGCGTACTCACAAGTGGATTCTCTTGCAAACTTAATAAAACATTAAGTTCGTTGTTCTCTTCTGGAACCACATACCTGCTCTTAAGTCGGGCATTTGGGTATCTATTATTATTATTATTGTTGCCGGGCTGAGGAGAGCGGCCCCTCTCGTTACCGCGACCTATAAGATCTATTGTAACTTTAGCCCTCCAAAGGTTTAGGGCAAATGTAGGTCCTTGATGAACCTTAGTATTGTCCTGAGGTCTTGAACCTTTATGTCGGTAGGTAACAGGGGAGTTTTACCGAAAATGTTGTGTCTTAGACGGCCTCTGGCGACGCAATTGCACAGTATACGTTCAGCAGTTTCTGATTCGCCGTTGCATAGTCGACAAGTTTGATCCTCAGCTTGTCCAATGTGGAAGAGGTGGTATTTTAGGGGCGCATAGCCGGTCAGGTAGCCTGACAGAGTTCTTAGATCCTCTTTGTTGAGGCATAAAATCTCTTTGGTTTTATTTTGCGACGAAGTTATCATACTCTTCGTTTGTCTGTGACCTGGAAGTTCTTTCCAGCGTAAGGCTATCTTTGAAACCTCCCAGTTGTTGATTATTTCTTTTAGGTGGCTTTTTTGTAGTCCACAACCAGGTTGGGGTTCAATGAAGGGCGTGTTCACTGCCTCTTTGGCCAGCTTGTCCGCCTTCTCATTGCCCTCAATGTTGTTGTGACCTGGAACCCACCGTAGGGTAACATCATTGCCCCTAGCGAGTTCTCTCAGGTTGCTGGTACACTCTCTGATCAGTGCGGAGTCACACGTGTAGGCCTGAATTGCCTTTAAGGCGGCCCGACTGTCTGTGAAAATGTTTATGGATGCACCTTTTTGTCTCTTCTGTAGGTTCAAAGCGGTGCAGAAGTTTATAGCAAGAACTTCTGCTTGGAAAATTGTTATGTCCGAGATGAGGGGCAATTTGATGTGGCTATTTGTTCCACTGATGCCCACGCCTACTCCGGATCTTACTGTCTTTGAAGCATCGGTGTATCATTCTAGGACTCCTCTTTTTAGTTGAGGCCCTCCCTTCGCCCAATCATCCCTGCTTCTAAATATGACCTTATACGGCTGGTTGAAATTGTATTCTGTCGGTATGAGGTCCGTTTTAATTTCAATCATTTCATTTAGACATGGGTTCTTGAGGATCTCGAGGTGTCTTCTGAGGTTACCCTGCATCTACTTGAGTGGAGAAACTGTTTTCAGTGATAAGGCACTTAAAGCTGCCTCCTTTTGTATATATAAATGGAGCGGTGGTGGTATCGTGGTATCTTTCACGATATACTGTTTGAGCAAGAAGAGTATTTTGTTGACATTCTCCCAAAATAAAAACCGTGTTCACAAATTCGTCTTTTGTGTAATTCATAATCAAGCATTAACCAATAAACACAACTAGACTATTAATAAAAATATATCATTTGAAAATTCGTTTAATTTGTCACCGTTAATTTTACGCAACAAAAACTATATCATTCCATTTAAAATAACATGTTTATTTCGGTAAGTCGTTATGGAACAGGCTGTATGTGTAAAAATATTTTCCATTTATAGTGTGGTAAATTTCCTACAACTTTTGCCTAAGGAAGAACTGTGTATTTCGGCTCCTTAGTGCCATTTATGTACTTATATATATCGCTGATATGTATGGAGACGGTCGGTTATCTCCTAAAGTAAGATAGCTAGCAAAAAATGTTAAGATACAAAAGTTTTAGTTTTTTACAAATTGAGCATACACGGTCACTCAAAAAGTAATGACGAAACATAGTTACGTTTTCTTTAATGGAACATCCTGTATGTTATTCCATATTTCAGTTCATCTCGAAATTTTAAACAAAATTCATGTAGCACATCATAAACCTAAACTTAACCGTTTGCCAAATATAGAGCATGCAACTGAATGCATTTTTGACATGTGTTGTCACTGTGTTGCTATGGAGATTAGAAGCTTTCAAAGGTAACTTGATATAACATAATGTTGTAATCTTGTAATTTGACTATGAACATAATCGACCAAAATTAAGTAATTTATAAGAGTGATTTTCAAAGTATATAAAATAATATACAGGGTGTTTCAACTTTGTTTCATCATTACTTTTTGAGTGATTCTGTATACTTAATTTGTTTTTATTGTAATAGATTTTAAAAATACTAAAACTCTTGTATATATACATAGTAGCAACCCTGTTGTTGGTTAATATTAATAATTGGTTTCTTAATGGGTAATTAATGATTGACGTTGTGGTTGCGGTTTAAACCTTGACAAGTGGGGTTAAGTTAATTATGAGACGACAGTGCATATAACACGGCGTATAGTAACGAGGAAGATATGCAAATCTTATTCATTAGAAAGGGTATTGTCTAAAATGCAAGTTCGGTAAATCATTTCGCAGGCGAGTAGGTTCTGTGTCGTTACACATTCATTAGCGGCCTTTTTTCCCGTTCGCCCCCGACAGAGGGCAACTAATGGAACGTAACGTTTAGGGTCCGTCCGCTAAGTACAGCCCTGATGGCACTTGTTAACTATTGCTAATCACGTGAAATCCTCGCGGACTTTTTTTTCCGCATTCCTTATCTCCCCTGCGGGGCCGTAAATATTATTATGCAAAGCGGGTTTAACGCAAACACGGCGCGGACTCTTTACGTCGTTCGCCTTACAATTATGAATGCGGTGGCATAAATTCCCGCGAATCCTTAATAGTCAAACTATAATTACGGTCATTTAGTCACGCGACCACCGACAAACAATTTATACCGTACTTTTAACGTCATCGTTAATCGCGATGTTCAATCAGTTTTCGTATTGCAGGTATTCCTGCAATTCTATATGCACGTAGATATTTCACCTCACTATTACATTATGTATATATATATATATAGGTCTCTTTTGTGAGGTTTCTATCTAATTATGAGTCCTTAGATGGTGAAGTGGTTTAGAATTGGTGTAGGAGGCCGTAGTTTGTAGGGAGCAGTTTGGAGGAGTTAAAAAGCAGCGTTTTTCAAGTATAGATTTTATCGTCGCGATGAAGGTTTAAGAGCGGTGGTCGTTCGATGGTATAGTTGAAAAGCGGGCGGAAGTTTGAAGTAAAAGCGGGCGAGGAAAAAGGCAAAGAAAAACCCGCGAGACGAACTAAATATGCAAATGCGACTGTAGGGAAAAAAAGGTTAAAAAACGAAGTGAAATATGATGCTTTAACTTGTTCTGCTCCGCTGGCCGTTTTAGATGATTGGGTACATAAAATGAATAATTCAGGCTTGTCTCGATGTAGTATATAATGAGGCGGGTACAGCCGAATATCGATTAAAAGCAAACATCACGGGTCCACGTCCCGTCGTCTCGCGGGCGACAGTTAATATTTAGCCTGGACGGGCAGGAGTTCGAGATAAGCACGCCCTTCGGGACCGAAAATACTCATAAAGGAATATTTCTTTCTTCGTATCACGGAACTCCACTCCTCGTCGTTGGACCTGTAGAGCCTTTGTTAGATTTCAAATTGATCGTTCAACTTACCGACCGCCAAACCATCTACTAAGTCCAAAGAAAATCACCGAAAATATTATATCCCACCGAAACGTCGAAGATAAATAGTTGAAAATATATCCGATTAAAGTGTCAAAAATAATGTAAAAAAAAATGATCTCAAAAATAATCACAAATAAAGCTGTCGTAAATCACGAATTGTGAATTGTTTAGCTCTCTACCCTGTAGTATTAACTCGTCAATCAACGAGAGCCGTTTTTCACGTTCGGAGGAATTATTAAACTATTAATAATGATTTACGCGTGACTGCAGGGCGCACTATCAATTTTTGTAATTTACAAGAAATAAATTCCGAAATTGCTTACAGTGCGCGTCGTAAATCAGGCGATTAAATTGGAGGTGGTGTTCCTGCAGGAACAGGTAAACGTCGTGCGAAACGCGTTCCTATACCGCTGAGTGCAGATTAGTTGTTTCCCTCTTGGCGTTAATGTCAACATAATTCGAACGGATTCCTTTTTATTGACGTTGACGTATCGTTCAACATCGTGTTGGAGCATTCAGTTAGATAACGTTACCGCATCGTTTAAACATGAAAGATGGGTTAATGCTATCTAAACTAAGAAAGCCGGTTGACATTGAGATCATAAAATAACATTGTAAAGTTTATAATATAATTCTTACATCATTCATTTTAATAATAATATTACTATAATGTACTAAGCCAGCAACAATGCCACAACGATACTGACTTAAATTAAAACATAAATACCATATAGTGCGTAGAACGGAGATTGTATTGCTTGACTTGTTAAGCCGAGGTCGCTTGCGGCCGAGGTGTTACAATGGATACCATATTCATACAATAAAAGATATTGGAGATCCTAGTTAAGACGAGGCCGAGGCGTTACAATGGATACTACAGGGTGAGGCATAACGAACGGACGTTTTTTAAAAAACAATATCTCGTTACTTGTGTTGCAGAATAATAGTCTAATGATTATGCTATTTTATAAAATTAATGCTTGAAAACAATATTTCTCAGGTGACGGCCATTGTCAGCTCGGAAGTTGGCTCTGTCGATTTGAACAACTTCCACAAAAATTGCTTCCTTTAGTTTTTCAAGTGTACGTGGTTTACGCTAGTATACACGTGACTTGAGGTAAACTCACCAAAAGTAGTCGCACATGGACAGGTCTGGGGAACGAGGAGGCCAACTAATGTCACCAAATCGGGAAATGACGCAACCACGAAAAACACTCCGAACAGCTTCTACTGACATTCTGGCTGTGTGAGTAGTAGTCCCATCCTGCTCAAACCAAACTTGCTGCATAGGAATACGTTTTCTTGTAAGTTCAGGTAAGAAGAATTCAGTGATCATCTGTCTATACCATTCCGAGGTTATAGTTACAGTATTTTCGTTATCGTTTTGGAAAAAGTATGGACCAATAACATCTGGACCGGTTACAGCACACCAAACAATCACCATGGGACTATGTAATGATCTCTCATGCATTCGTTCCTCAGGGTCGAATTTATATTAATGACCTATTGGAGCTCAATTCGAGTAGTAAACTGATATCTTATGCTGACGATACGGTCTTGCTATTCAAAAATATGTCTTGGCCAACCTTATTTTCATTGGCCACTGCTGACTTGAGAATTCTGCTAAGATGGCTTGAAAGCAATAAACTAACCCTTAACTTAGCAAAAACGAACTTTATAACCTTCTCTACATACAATAGTACACAACCGTCAGTGGTCGGTATTGTGATGCATGCTGATTCATGTCAGTCAATTGATTGCCATTGTCCAAAGATTTATAAAGTAAGGTCTGTAAGATATCTTGGTGTAACACTAGACCTGAATTGTAGATGGGATGAGCACGTCGACAATGTCTGGAAAAAATTAATATCGGTGATGTTCGTAATGAAAAAATTATCGTCACATGTCCCACACTATTTTGCGATAGCTGAATCAGTTATGAGATATGGTATTATTGGTTGGGGAGGAGCTTCAAACATTTACATTGGCAATATATATATATTGCAAAAGTTAATATTAAAAGTTTTGCGGTCGGTTCTAAAATCACCGACCGCTATGCGGAGTGTTGATCATGAGCACCATACTAGATCGAAGGTTCGTATGGACATTCAACCAGCAAGGGTTTCTAAAGCAATCGGTCAAAAGTGCTTCATGTTCTATGCACCAAAAATATATAACTTGTACAAGAGTTTTATATCAGTACATTACCAGTCTATGAGCTCGAGAAACACCCACTTTGTTGTGAAGGAATGGTTAAAAACCTTAACGAATATTGGCAAATTAAGTGATATTCTACAATAGCATTCCCTGTAATCATTTTGTAATTATTTTGTCTTGTTTTCCATATGTAAGTGTTTTCTTCAATTTCTTTTAATTGCTGCTTATGGACAATTATGAGTGTACTACATTCCCTCACATTCCCAATTATTGTAAATTTTTTGAAAAACCACTCACAATTCTGTCCAACAGAATTACTGGTGTATTCTCAGTTTACGCACGGTCAACATGGTTGAGGTATAATTGCGTCATAATTTTAAAATAGTTTAGGATTTAAACTACTTTGAATTAGTGAATTTCTTTTTATTTTATTATTATTATTAGAATCCATATTGCGAGATTAATTAATAAAAATAAATTATTTATTATATCTTATTTTTCTCTTTATTTTGATGTATATTATATGGAAAACAATAAAGATTATTATTATTAGTTTTAGAGTTTCAGCGGCCCAATAACGACAGTTCCGCCGATTTACCATGCCGTTCAAATGAAAATAAACTTGATCACTCATCAAATTATGGTCTTCATTTCTCAAGCTAAATTTATTCGCTGTTCATAATTTCCAGGGTTCAATTATTGCACAATGGCCATTTTGTAGGGATGAAAACTTACAAGGGAAGTGTCACAACTGTGTCTCACCGATTTCGATGCAATTTGGTACAGTCATAGAATGGGCCAAAATAAGGTTCGCACATTTTTTTATACGTGCGGTAAAAGCCCCTGGGGCGAGTTATAGGGGTTGAAAGTTTGGAGAAAAAGTACGTTTTCACTTATATTTTGAAAACGAAAAGTGCTATCAAAATTTGGTAAATTGTAACTGATATTCATTTTAAAAGAGCTTTCTTTTGATGTGTCACACATATAGCAGAGGGTTAAAAAGGGCGAACTACCCCTATTTTTTTGGAATTATTTAAAAACCACCCTATCGATTTTGGCGGCATTAAGTATACTTCTAGTGCGTTCAAAAATATTAGTTAAGGGTTTTTTCCCATTCGCCCTAGATCAACCCCAGCGAAGTTACGGGGGTTAACATGTAAGCACTTTTCGTAAGAATGATGTGATAAAATTGTCAGGTATTTTGAAAATACTTTAAACAAAACCGTAAATTAGTCGCACAATAAAATGTTTAGTGTAAAATAAGGCATAATACACCATATAGGGGTTGTTGGGGTTATCCACCCCCTTAAAAATTAATTCTATCCCGGGCGTTATTTGTCGATTACGGCGAAATTTGGTACTGTGTTTGTTTTATATTTGAAGTAAAAATTTTTGAAAATGGTTATAAGGGTTACAAATTAGGGGTAGTTTTTTGTTTATACCTCGAAGATGAAAACTGCCATCGTAACTGTGGTATTGTTTTTTAAAAATCTATCTATCGATGTTCCACGAGGTAAACTACCCTCATTTTCTTTAAATAATAAATATAAAACTACTAGATAAATAAGATATTTTATTTATTTATGAGTTAAAAAGCAACTGACAAAAAAAATAGTTCAATATACCAAAGAAGTTTATTCTACATTACTAATTGACGTTTTTTATGTATTATATTAATTTTCAATATTAAATTTATTTTTATTCTACGTAGTGTTGGCAAAAATGAAAGTCGTGGAAAAAATGTTTTAAACATAAGGATTTTTTACACCATGCACATGTTATGACCGCTATATCCCCACAGATATCACACGTTGGCTTCTCACTCGAAAAGCAAACTTCCACGGGATTTTCAAAATGGTCTGGTCTCTCCTCTATATAGCCACTTGCAAACCATGCGTATTTAAAAACATTTATAAACCGAGGGGAAGCCAACTGGTTATGCGTCAACGATTGCAATTTTAATATGTTATCCCTCTGATGTAAATTGACATCATACTGGTAAAGAATAATCTGATCAGAGAATCTTCTAATAAAATTTTTCCATATTCTGAAACCAAATACATCTAGGGGCTGTATTTGACCTGTTGTCCCTGCAGGTATAGATAAATGTTTAAAATTAGTACCTGATGGAGTTATTTCACTAATAACTTCAGGACAATGGCCACTCCAAGAATCTAATAATAATAATGATTTAGAACCAGTATTTGGAAAATATACATTTTGGAGCCAATTTTTCATGTGTTCTGAAGTTAACTTTCCAGATTTTGATGCCAAAACGTATATATTGTCTGCTTTAAACATTGTATTTGCTACCCTCGGTCCAAAGCTGCCAGAGGGTTCTTTTAAAACAATAAAAAGTGGAGAAAGAAGTTTCCCATCAGCAGATATTACGGGTTGAATTGTGTAACTGTGCGTTGTAGATGACACCGACTGGACCACACTTTCTACGGTTTTAACTCCTAAATCGCTTAATGTTCTTCCCGAATGGAATTCCAAGTTAAAACCGCTCTGATCCGAATTGTAGGTGTTTTCAGGTCCATATATTTGGATTTGTAGCTTTGCCTCTTTAACGAAATCTTTTGCTAAAGTTTTTACTCGATCAACATTTCCAATTTGTTTTTGGGATAGAAATTTTGTTATTTTTCGGCTTACTAACCGATTTGCTTTCTTAAAACGTTGCACCCAGCTATGAGATGCTTTGAACAGTTGAGGAGATAAATTCTTTTCATTTCTAGCTTGTATAGCCCATCTGCGTATATCAATATCATGTAGTGGCAATTTATTATCTACGGCGGCTCTCGCTTGATTAATTACAAATTCGGTAATTTCTGCTAATTTTTCTTTGTATGTCCCTCTTTCTTCAATATATTTAGACCATCTGTGCAATTGGGTCTTTGACGTTACTTTTCGGTATTTGTTTTTTACGGTTTCTAGTTTCAAATAACCTTTCTTCCCACTTGTCCAGTAATTTACCGCCTCTAATTTGTACTCGTAGTCGATGTCATCCTTCAATGGACAATGAGCATCAGTATCTTCTACAAACCTGTCAGTTGTATCCTGGTCTTCAATAATTTGCTGACCGTCATTGATGCCATTGGATGAATCGAAAATTAATACAGTTTCGTCTTCAATTTGCATATTGTAGTCTTCCATACTTTCCATTAAAATACGCTGTATATTTTCTTTTAAACTAACTTCTGCTTCATTTACAGGAGTCTGGGGAATATTCATAACAGTAAAAACTGTCATTAGCAAATTTAAAACGTTTATTGGGTTTATTGTAACCATTGCTTCTGTCAGTTGCTCTGAAACTAAAATCTACCCACTGGGCACACGTTCTTTTATACTAGAAAAAACTATTTTGAGAAATGACCTTTAGCAAGCGGCACTAAAAAAACAAATATTGTGCCAAAATTTTTTTGGTAGGTGTATTTTTGGCAACATTATGTAGAATAAAAATAAACTAATAAACTATATAAAACAAACACAGTACCAAATTTCGCCGTAATCAACAAGTAATGCCCGGGATAGAATTAATTTTTAAGGGGGTGGTTAACCCCAACCACCCCTAAATGGTGTATTATGCCTTATTTTACATTAAACATTTTATTGTGCGACTAATTTACGGTTTTGTTAAAGTATTTTCAAAATACCTGACAATTTTATCACATCATTCTTACGAAAAGTGGTTACATGTTAACCCCCGTAACTTCGCTGGGGATGATCTAGAGCGAATGGGAAAAAACCCTTAACTAATATTTTTGAACGTGCTGGAAGTATACTTAATGCCGCCAAAATCGATAGGGTGGTTTTTAAATAATTCCAAAAAAATAGGGGTAGTTCGCCCTTCTTAACCCTCTGGTATATGTGTGATACATCAAAAGAAAGCTCTTTTAAAATGAATATCAGTTACAATTTACCAAATTTTGATAGCACTTTTCATTTTTAAAATATAAGTGAAAACGTACTTTTTCTCCAAACTTTCAACCCCTATAACTCGCCCCAGGGGCTTTTACCGCACGTATAAAAAAATGTACGAACCTTATTTTGGCCCATTCTATGACTGTACCAAATTGCATCGAAATCGGTGAGACACAGTTGTGACACTTCCCTTGTTAGATAACTATGGAAAATACGCCTTACTGAACGATTACTGATGCGCAGTTCTGCAGAATGTCTCCTAGCAGATTGAACAGGACTACGGAGTTTGACTTGCCGAATTCTTTCCACATTTTTTGGAGTGCGTACTGAGCGAGGAAGCCCTGCTGGTTTTCTATTCATCACTGTTCATCGTAAACGAAATGATTTTACCCAACGTAAAATGTTGTTATGAGTGGGAACACTATCATGTTTCGCAAGATTGAAATGGCGACGAAACTCACGTTGAATCGCAACGATAGATTCATTATTACACACAAACCTATCGTAAGCAAGCAACATCGTGTGTTGCACACTCCACGGCTCCATGACATCGATTAAAAAAAATTGCAGCAGATACCAATCACGTTATCACATAAGTCTCCACCAATCCTAGTAACTATTTGTTTTAAAAACCCTGTATATTGCTATAATGTTGTATGTATGTAAGGAAGAGGAGGGTATGGTTCTTTTGTACATTCTTCTGCACTCTCTCCGGCTACATCAACCAGCCTAAGGAATTTCCGAAGGCTAGGATACAGCTCAGAGGTGTGTTCCTGATGCCATTTGTGCTCGGCCATTCCTCTCCGAAGTCTCTCATTCTGAGGTCTTGCAGAGTGGGGCAGTCACACAAGATGTGTCGAACCGTCTCCTCGCTCTCTTCACAGAGGCGGCAGAGAGGACTAACAGCAAGCTTAAGGTTATAAAGATGCTTGTTTACCTTACAGTGACTCGTGACGAGTCCCGTTACAGTTCGTAGAGCGTTTCTACCAAGCCCTACGAAAGACAATCAAGGCTGCCTCTGCTGAGGTATAACGTAATACTTCCTTAAACAGATGGCAGCCCTTAACCCTATCACACCAGTTCATAAACTCTTTGTGGGTAAAATCTTTAATTATCTCAATCTGAGTTGATAAGGACGGAGCGATTATCGGTTCAGGCGAACATGGTTCTTACTTGGCAGCCCTTTTGGCAAGCCTATCGGTGTGCTTGTTACCTAAACAAGTCGGGTGTCCTTTTGTCCATTGAAGCATAACACAGTTATGCACTGCGGCCTTCTCCAATGTCAGATAACAACCCATAACAAGTCCTGAGGTAATTGTTATTTTACTCAGTGCTAAAATAGCTTGTCAGTGTAAATTGTAAAAGTCTTACCTACCAAGTTGGATCTGACAATAACATCAGCGGTATGTTGTATGGCGATTAACTCCGCCTGTATGACGGTGATACTTTTACCTAGTCTAAAACAGATATTGTATTGTGTCACCATATTCATACAATATTGAATAACACATTTTGGAGCGCTTCGGCCTAGCCTATGGTTGATTGTATGGTCACCTGGTTAAGCCGAGGCCTTATAATGAATATGCTGGAGCGGCTCGGCCGCAAGTGACTTCTATACAGATCACTTGAGTGTAAAGTCAAATAGCTGCATTACCACAACTAAATCGTGTCTAAAAAGGAAAAAATAATTTGCCCGTTAAAAGGTTAAGCCAAGGTCGCTTGCTGCGGAGGCGCTATAATGGATACAATATTGAATAACACACAATGGAGCAAACTCAGAAAGTCCGAAAAAATAAAAAAACGTAAATATAAGAAGCCGTTAATGTCCACTATAAATGTATGAAAACGTTCGTCTTTTTACGATCGATTAATTACGACGTTTATATACTAAGCTAAGACTTTCCACTATTATTTAAATAAATATACGACCTCTCTAAAATAAAAATAACAATGAATTCGTGAAATACTTTGTATGGAGAACAATATTCCGTTATTCTAATCTTATTCTAGACACAACGATGCCAATTGAAAATCAATAAATGCAACTTCACTTCCAAGTAATACCGTGAATTATTAATTAATCGGATAAATAAGTGAAACGAAACGAAACTAACCTCTTTCCGTTCATTTCAGAATCAGTTTAAAGGTAACTTAAAATACTTGAATAATATATACAAATTGTCTTGTTCGATACGATGTGCCCATGCAATAGTATAAGTGAAAATAAAGAAACGGGTACATTAGTGAAGTATAAATGAAATCTGTTTCCAATAACGAATCTTGCGTTTAAAAGTGGTAGAGTGGGATTTGTAAAATTAGTATGTAGGAGAGCATAAGGATTATTATTTGTGTTAATTTTGGTGTGACATAGAAACGATTAGAGTGGGAGTAAAAGACTGGTAAAGGTCTTATTTAATTAAATTCTGTTAGCTATTAAACAGATACGTGAAGGAAAATTTAATGAAATTGAGACCCGTTGCTACGATGCCACTGGTGTAGTTTAGTTTGACGTTAAAGGTAGCGCTCTATGTGATGCGCTTGATGAATTGGAATAATACGTTCGAAGAACAATGGGGTTGCGATAAGAATGTGTTGCATAGCGGATGTCCCTTTAAGTCCACCCCACAATGGTGAAGAACGAAGAAAAAGGGGCTGTACAAGGGTTGAATGAGTTACGGGGAAAAATAATTATGCTACGTTTTAAGTATTTTAATATTTCTCCCCCTCGATATTAAGCGCGCTAAATTATTTCGAAATTAAAACATTTATGGCGAAAGTTTCTTCAGGAGAAAACAAATCAAGAGAAAATTACTAAAATTAGTAACGCCTCCGGCCGTGGACGTTATTTAATACAAGTTGAAACTTTTAAATTGCAGTTTACCTGTTCAATTCTTTCGAAAAAGTTTCCCTTCCGAAACGGCGCGGTCACTAAGAGCAGGAAGTAGTCCCTCGCTTCCGGCCGCTTTGCGGAACAACAGCATCTCGCGCCACACAAACCCGAAGCAAAAAATTATCAAAGCAACCCTTCGGCCCGTATTTTTCTAATAAACCGAATGTTGACAGATTACCACCCTTATTCCCCCCACGGCGATATGAATATCATAAGGCACCATCTGCTACCAGAATACACCTCGCGGTGGAAACTTTTCTTCATAAATATATTATTGAAATTTCATTCACCCTTATATTATTTCGCACCGTCAGCCCGATGGCGTTTTACGGCTGAATGTGCGCTAAAGACCCATTTACCAAATTGCCGATTGTAATGCAAATTATAGACTAGATGCCGCACAATTAAACCTTCCATTTAAAGCAACGTTTTCCAAATTTTAACGTTCCAGCCAAATTCGTACTATTAAATAAGTGATCATTTTAAAAAGAATCATGTTGTTAAGGATTTCGTATGAAATGCGTATCCCGGATTTGGATCGATATCCTATTCAGCCTAGATTTGTTAATTAAAAATAACATGGTCGGAGGAAAAACATGTAAAAAAATCTAAGTAATTGCAAGGGCAAACAAAGCGGCGGTTTGCTAAAGGTCTTTTTAGGTTTGAGCTTACTTAGTTAAGGTGGGTTGGAAATAATACCGTTACTATGTGGAAATGGGGTCCCTATGAATACAGCGGGAACGCGTTTAATATAAATCAGACGGTCTGGAAAGCCGCCCCCGGTTCTAACTGGGAGGGTGTCGAACGTAAGCTGACCGCGCCGTGCGATGCAACTTGTGTTTCCGCTCGCCCCGCCGCCGGGGCTAACAATTATCCCCTCAAATAATGGGCCCGTATGAACTTTGAGAAATGAACACCGATGCCTGCAAATTAGTTAATTATCCAAGTCCGACTTCGGCCTATTATGTTTTGATTACCCTTAACGCTCGCGGCAGTTGGGTTCTTTATTATAGCTAATTTGTTACCCGCTCCCTTTCCTATAACCGCCCCGCCTCTTCTTCAACCGCCCCGACTCGATGGCAGACGTAAATTGTCGCCGGTAACGCGCTGTGCCGCCCGCGTTCTTTTTAAATGCAATATTTATGATCGATAGAACGAGCCCGCTTTGCATATTCCGCGCGATACGGGGCCACTAAAATATTTGGGACCAAAGCGCGGTATCTCAGCTGATACATCAAGAAGAATGGCACTCGCGGGTACACTTCCGCCGCCTGTATATAGACCTTAGGTGCGGGGAAAAACGCCGCAGCTTCGCGAGGAAAATGTAAAATGTCATAAAGTGGGACGCCGAATTGTTCTTTTACAATTATTGCCGAACGTCAGCCCGCGTTGGTAGTACTAAACCTTTCTATCGGACAGATACCGCCATCGACACTTCTCCGTTTGCAGATAAGCAGTTTACTACTTTGTTTAGTATGCCGCGCATACAATACATTCGGGATTTGCTCTATTGTGATAAGAGCTTTATGGTTTACAGTAAAACTTCTTTATATTTACTTTGTATCGCGATACAACGACCCTCGCATTACTCTCCCCCCCGTTCCTTATCACTAATTTTAATCGAAAATGATTAATGAAATAAAATTTGTGTTGTGATGTTTTCGTGTATCGAAATAAAATGTACATGGTTGTCTCAAGGGATCGTATAAATAAATAATACCCACCCGGGTAGGGTGTCTGTCCATTCATTTGCATGAAACTTTGCCGCGCTCATTGCATTTTTCATACTTCTTTCTCAACTGATGAAATAGTATTGCTGGGCCGACCTCGTTTGCTTCACACTTTCATATTCAGGAGCGGACGCTCTTTAATATGAATAAAATAGGACCGGGGAGGGTTGTTTTTTCGCGACCCCGACTTGCGCCCGGGTATCGTCGCCATATGGCGCGTAATTTCGTCTAACAAATCTCCGATTGCAAGGTCCATCGCGTTTTTAATAAAATAAACGGTCTCGACTGGGAACCCGCAACATACCATTTCTATTAGGACATTTGCGACGTGACCAGAAAAGTAAGCAATTAGTTTTACTTCGCCATGTGTCTCTACGAGTCTATAGTCTCCTCTATATATAGAGCCAACATCCGGTTATCCTAGAAATATACAGGATTATGTGAAGGATTTCTCGGACGATACGAAAAATTCGAGAAGAAAAATTTGGGGTGGTGATGAAATGAAAGTACGCGTGGACAAAAAAAAACACGAAAAGGAAAAAGGAGATTCTGTTCTCGTTTAGATGCGTATCCGGAATTTGCATTTACCTTTATGAAAATTGGATTACTGCGCCTAAAGGCACAACCGTGTATTTGATAACGTTTCGCCAGATTAAAAATGACTCTCAGCATGTTGCTGACATTCCCTGCAGGGGAATGCATTAGATATTCTCCTGCAGTGTACGGGCGCTATGTGTCGCACATATTTTCGAACGGATTCCCGTAAAAGCTTTCTGAATACACTCGCAAACGGGAGTAACCGCGTAAAGTCGTCGTACGTCATCGAGAAACCGCTCGATTTTAATTTTCTACTATTTTTAAAGGTGGCACGTGGATTTTGCCGCGGGGTTAGGAGACAAATTGTCTCCGGCTTACTCGCTTTGTCAATCGAGCACGGCAAATCGCGACACGTTCCCCGTAATTCAATTCTCCCCTTTGTCGCTTCATATCACTTGTCACGAGAAATGCGAACGAAATCAGCAAATTTTTGTGCCCGCGGACACGCGCCTCACCGACCGCAGCCCGCTATTGAAAAACTGTCCATGTGACAAAACGGACTCCGAACGGATCCCGCGTCCGATAAAAATTTCACGATTTTATCAAAGTTTTAACGTTCCATTTCGCATCGTACACGTACTCGCACCCGAATGTGAGCTCGTTTTTTCAAATTGCCACTCACACAATAGATACAGCTGTCTAATCCCATTCAGATCCTCCCGTTTCACACAAATACCTCTTCGACCTTCGTTGTATTTTACATTTTTTGAACTGAACCTTCCTATCGATTTCTGTAATTGATCTTTTTACTAAATGTGCATATATTACGGTTACTGTGATTAATTGAAAACTATTAATAAGTACCGTTGATTATTAATACTAACTAACATGCAGGGTTAAAGTAACAAATTTATCACATTGACCGGTTATTATTAATAATTTACACATAGCTGCGGTAAATTTTAAAAGAGTTAATCGTAAACACGCAGTGACTTGTCATTTACGTGCAAAACACGAACACAGTGAGGGGTTAAGAGAGCGATCGAGTGATCTTACGTTTTCATGGTAATTTTATCGTAGTTTTGTTATATTTTGTATACTCTATGTTTTATAGTGATTATATTGCAGTTTAGTTTGGTTTTGTATGCCCTATCTTAAAATGGGAGATTTGGAGGTTATGAAAACAAGATTTAACCAAGAAATTTATAAAATTAAAATGAAGAAAGGGAAAAATCACCAGTTGTTTTCGCGAGATAAGTATGTTTCGTTTCTGACCAAAGTGAAAGCATCTAAGAATAAGATTTCTCACAAGTCACCCGAAGATTATCAGAGATTATCAAGGTATGATACGGTAGAGATTGGAAATGTACAAAAACTTATAGTACCGGTGAAAAATGAAAAGGATCAAATAATTTACTACACCTATTTAGAAGAAATTTTTGATATTATTCACGAAACCCATAATTCTATCGGTCACGGAGGGCGAAATCGAATGATGAAAGAACTGAAAAGCAAGTACAAGAATATCACTATAGAAATGTCGTCGTTTATTTAAATATGTGTGAACCGTGTCAAAAAAAGGGTTAGTTGTAAAGCCCATTAAAAGCAACGAATTTAATTCGAGATGCCAAGTTGACCTCATCGACATGCAATCTCAAGCAGATGGCGAGTTTAAGTTCATTATGGTATATCAAGACCACCTGACAAAATTTTTACAGCTTAGAGCACTAAAAACCAAGCGCGCCGAAGAAGTTGCTTACCACTTGTTAGATGTGTTCACAATATTTGGAGCTCCTGGTATATTACATACTGATAATGGGCGAGAATTCGCAAATAAGGTAATTGAAGAGTTGTGTCACATGTGGAATGAACCAAAAATTGTGCACGGAAAGCCGCGGCACAGTCAATCACAAGGTTCTATTGAAAGAGCTAACCAGGATATTGAGAAGATGTTATCTACATGGTTGGAGACAAACAAAACTACAAAATGGTCGGAAGGATTAAAATTTATACAGTTCATGAAGAACAGAGCCCACCACTCCGGAATAAACCAAAGTCCTTATGAAGCTATGTTTGGTTGTAAAGCTAAAGTGGGTTTGAAAACATTCTTGCCAGCTTTTGATACATTGTCAAAAATAACACGTGAAGAAGATCTTGAGTCAATTTTAAAACAGCAATATGATAATCATCCTGAACATTAAAGTGAAGATGTTGCTACTGACTCAGAGCAATGTAGCAATGAAGGTACTGACCGTACATTCAGAGATTTGCAGGTCTCACAATCTGCTGAAATTGAATCTGTAGCTTTAAATAAACAAAATTCTCTCATTGTAAGCCAAAGTAAAGACCCACAATTTGTTCGAAAAAAGCTCGAAATTTCGCTAAACAGTCCTTAGAGAAGCAAGCTGACAAAATGTTGAAACGTTCTAATGCAAAATTTCCAGTTGCCGAAATAGGCCAAAGCGTTAGAATTAAAGTACCAGAAATTCATCGAGCCAAAGCAGATAGCCGAAATATAATAGCTGTTATTATTTCTGTTGAAAAGGACAGTTTTTATAAGCTAGGTACAAAATACGGTACTTTAAATCAACTGTATTCCAGGAATGAATTTACTATCTGCAAAGAAAAATTTATTTCGATTAACGAAGTACCAGAAACTGACATTACTCTTAGAGAGTGTGCTCGTAAGGGTTCAAATTTGGCTGGACAAGGTTTCCAACATTGCAATTGCACTGCTGAATGCAATTCGAATCAATGCAAATGCAAAAAATTACATATTCTTTGTAATTCAAAATGTCATAAAACTCGATCGTGCAATAATAAATAATTATAAATTATATGAGAATTAACTTATCTTTAAAGACTTGGTTTAACTTTATAAAGTACTTCAGCATTGAGTTTTTTTAATAAGAATTTATTCTTTAATAAGTTTTTTTAATAAAAACATGTTTGATATACAAAACTATAGTGTTTTATTACTTTAACCAACCACGTTGAGAAAATATTAATAATATCCGGTAAAACTGATTAATATATGGAGATTTATCACATTGACTAATTGTTGTACTTATTATTAATACTAACCGGTAATTATTAATACTAACTGCATTTATTACTCTAACCGTAACACATATAAAACAAATATGTTTGTAATTTGAATTACGTTGTATTAAGGAAACCAACCGCAAAGCACTTAGGCTTTCTCGTTTCACATACTCTGTTTGCATTAACAGCCTGGGGATTCACCGAAGGCTAAAATACAGCTTAGAGATGTGTGCCTGATTAAAACCATTCTCGTCCGTATGCGATCAATCCTATATATATATTATCAGGTCAGAGATCCAGGTACTCCTCTATATACATGGTGTTTATTAAACAGACGGCAAAAATTTGAAGAGTTATTGTTTGGACTATTCTTATCTATCTATTTGCTTTGAAGATACAGCATTAACAAAGATTTCAACAACAACAACATTTTATTACTAAAAATTACAAATATAATCTACATTAACTGTTGAAAATGAACACCTCCAGCTAAGATGCAATCTTCTCCTCATTGACTGCCGAACCCTTTCAAAAACACCAGGATCCTTTCTTATTGACTTACAGCCAGCAGTTATACGATTTCGCCAGTCTTCCACATTTTCCACTGGAGTAGTGTTAACTAACGATTTAAGATAAAATGCGCTGGTGCAGCATCGTGCATAAACCATATTGAATAGAAACTAACGTAACGTTTGTTCCAAAAAGTTGCAATACACTTCACCGGTAAGTCTTGTTAGTAGAAATACTGGTTCAACTAGCCAGTCACCCACAATTTCAACTCAAACGTTCAACGAGAACTGATGTTGAAATCAACCGCAAAGCACTTAGGCTTTCTCATTTTACATACTCTGCTTGCATTAACAGCCTGGGGATTCACCGAAGGCTAAAATACAGCATAGAGATGTGTGCCTGATTAAAACCATTCTCGTCCGTATTCGATCAATCCTATATATATGGTGTTTATTAAACAGGCGGCAAAAATTCGAAGGGTTTGCCCAATTACAGAATGTTAAACGTGGAAGAAAATCAGCAGGTAGAAGTGCTTGATCGCGTTGTAAATAGTATGGGTACAACAAATAATTTTTAAAAATTTCCCAAAAATTATTAAAGGACAAAATATTCTTAGAATATCCCAAAGAATAACACCTTGAATTTTTGCCGCACGTTTAATAAACACGCTGTATATCCAAGTATCCCAAAGTATCATGAATAACACTTAGGGTGGCCGACGTCTTCGAAGTCGGTCGAGAATACTTTTTCCAAGACGCTGCAACTTGATATCACGTTGATACAGAACAAGATAGTTTCTATAGATGATTGGTATTTTTCCGACAGAATTCCTATATTCGTTTTGTCTTATTGCTGATAAAAGACTTTGGCCAATGCAATTCCAAACAATTTTTGCAGTTGAATGTTTGGCCAGATCTCGAGCACTACGACTTTGTGAAATTCCGTGAGATCAAGCTTAGCTTGCCTGAAACGGATAGAAGAAAGTAATCAAGTTTCATAAACATAAAGACTGTGTGAAACCTAATTTATAAAATTTGGTTGTAATAATATTAAAATTAAAACTTCTTACTTGCTTTAATCAATTTATTTTTTCGGTACCGGTTTCGGTGTTACACCATCATCAGCCGAATCTACATCAAACGCAGTAATTAAATAGTGATATAAAAAGTCAAATACAGTTAAGAATTACAATATATCAGTTATCACTCACCGTCATAAAATCTTCACAATGTTGGTTTCATAAAATAACATGAATAACAAAGAAAATTTTCTTAAAAAACACATATATAACATAAATTACTTAAGACAATTACAGTTAAGGCTCTTTTCACTTAGTCTAAACCCATATTTTATAAACACGTTCACGTATAGATGTTAAATGCATTGTAACAACAGAGGGTTTAAAAATACAAATTTATTTGAAGACAACCGGTTATCACGATGGATAGCAATAAATAGAAATAACAAATCAAAACGGATACAGAATTAAAGTGAAATACGAAAAACCGATTGGGCAAAACAAATGTTAAAAAATTAAACCTATTTAATTACTTAATATATGAGAATGGTCTATGACAGCTCTCTAGTTGATCATTTAGAAGGTTATAATTTTTTTCTTTATTATGTTTCATTATTTCATACGTCTCCAGTAGATCCATTTTAAAGCCCTTTTGACATGCACGTATCAATTTGGCATCCTTATAATTAATTTGGTGTCCCGTTTACAACTTATGTTTGTATATGTTTGACTGAGGTTTGGATTTATGTTCATGTAACCGTTCGCGTAAATTTTCGCCCTGTTTGGCCTATATACATGCCATTGCAGTTATTACAACTAACTGAGTAAATTCCAGATTTTTCCATAATACTTTCATTGTTGTTTTTATGATTTGAGAGTAGATTTAGCAAGGTGTTATTGTTGGAAAAAGCCAGAGATACATTGTATTTCGAAAATATATGCTTAGTTTGGAAGGTTATAGAAGTGAAGGGAATAGATCGAACAACAATAGAGACGTAATAATTTTTTTTTGCGGTTTCGATGATTCCGCACCATTAGATTTTTAAATTTGAAAAATTTCAAAAATATATATGAGTTGTTAAATAATGATAAAAGTCAAGGAAAGGTATTTAGGGTTATTAAGAACTACTAGGGTAATTGAAGTATGCCTAAATTAAGCTATGTCTCTGTTGATGTACTTCATATATATATATATATATATACTATCTCCTATATCGCTGACTAAGGCAGCAAAAGAGTGTAAACACTAGAGTGCAGATATATATATATCTGTCTCTGTCGTGCCCCCGTCTACACAAGAGACATGCGTGAACACGTGGTGAGTACGCTTTTATCTTATTGGACGGTGAATTAAAAATTAATAGCAGCTGATGACCTTGATGTTTATAAAACACCAAATAAATGTTTGACATAAACATAACCTAAAATCTAAATATTTAGTTATGTATATTATAGGTTTCATGTGTATAATAACATAATTATTAACATATTTTAGGACTAAGCAATTTAAAATGTAATTATTATTTGTTAAGAAAGTGAAGAAAATTTGTTAAAAGTAAAGAATATAATGTTTAATGAACAACCTACATAAAGTTGATATTTAAAGCAATATTCCACGTCAATTTCACACAAAAGTACATATATTCTAATTTATTTGATGCATCTACGATAATTTATAATTAAAGTCAACTATCTACAATAATTCCATTTCAAAGCTGCATAAAATACGCGCGAAACACTTCAAACTCATTAAAATTTACGATTCGCGCAAACGCCTTCGCGACATGGGGGCACGACAAAGACAAAACATATATCATTCCGTGGAAACGCTCGCCACTCATTGCTTAGATAGGGAGTCAGCGATATAGGAGATAGTATATATATGATGTACTTACTCACAGCTATGAAAAGTTATTAATACATGATCGGTATTCTCGGTCGGCAAAATGCACAAATGAATGAAAGAGGTGACAAAGTGTAATATAATATACTTTTAAATCTTTTGAAATCGTCTCAGGTTGACTAAACACATAAGGCAACATTACAATCTGCGCGCTTAAACCTAGAGTCGTTTCTGACTTGGTGTAATATGTAGGTATAATTTTCAATGTCGCTGATGTGCTATACTATTCAGTGGGAATTGAAAATGTAAACGCCTGATTATCATTATATATAGGTGTCTGATATGTTTGAAAGAAGATAATGTAAATGATGTAATAATCTGGAAATACATAGAATTTAATAGCAAGTTAAGATAAAAATTTGAAATTGGTTACGGTTGGAGTGGCTTTCAGGGGAAATTTAAATCAGTTTCTTAAGATAGTAGTAAATTTCAATAAGCCAAGACGCCGCTTGAGCTCCAAGTTCCATCCCCAGTGAATTAGGGGGTAACGGTTGAAATTGAAACATTTCGAAATTTCGAGCAAGGATAATATTGCAATTGGGGTCGTTCTGGAAGGAATCTAATTATTCCCTTAGGCCTCGGGCCGTACCTTTAAGGCTGCAATCTCGGTAGAATCGTTGCAAGACGGTCCGCCCGCGCGGGAAATTCGTATTCAAATACTTCTTCTCGGACAGCGACGACGTAAAAAAACTTATCACCGCGGCCGCCTCATGAATACTAATTGATATAATTATTTTGGACGCCGTCGCGGAATTTTAAGCGAATATTTCGCCATGTTAATTGATTTTGTAATTGAATACGAGCCGTCTCGGAACAGTCCTAGCCGGTGATCCCTGTAATTCCTCCCTTCTATCTGTAATTTATATTCCCATCATTTTTTCCGCACCGAAATTTTCTCCTCTCGGGGGAAATATAATTTATTAGGCCGCACTTAAGCTCGTAGATCTTCTCGTGCTAATTGTTACACCCACTCAATCATCCGGTACAACCCTCGAAAACCGTAAACCACGACCGATCTATGAATTTATATGTATACGATGAATTTATAGGGAGTCGTGTTGTGGTAATTAACGTTTCTATCAAATAGGTTGTTAGAATAACTCGTTTTCCACGGTGGAATTGCGGAATTGGGAGTGGGTATTCATACGTGTCCGGCTTAAACGACTCGTTCTCGATGAATATTTTATACTGTTTTTATATGCGCCGCTCGTTTTGAATAAATCAGAGAAAAATTTTACCGCCCCCTATTAATAAAAGAAAATGAAATAAAAAGCAAACAGAGGCGGCGTCTGGTCCGTCTAGGGGCGGCGTATTTAAAATTCACCAAGGCCCGAAAGAGGTAAAAAGGGGAGTATTTTTCTTAAGTTCGGGGACCCCGTGAATTTAAATAATAGTCTTAAATAGCGTAACGGCGCCCTTTGTTTTCCCATGGAGATTTTTCATTTAGATACGTCAAAAAGTCCATTCTTCGCGACGTCGCAGCCCCTTTAATTAGTTTACCGTTCGTAATTGGTTTATTTAAATTATTATTGGCCTAACGGCCGGTCCGGTTATCCGACGATAATATCCGCGTTTTATTACGAATTTTGATAACGGTATATGAGTTTAATAACGACCCCGAATTTCAAGGCACTTTGTGCCAAACACTACCGGTTTTACTCCCTCCGGAATTAGTAATTAAAATTGGTCGCAATACTAAAGCTTCTTCCGAATTCCCTCGGATATTAGAATTGGAAACGTTTCGGATTATTAAAATGACCGTGTGTAAAAAGGAACCGGAAACCGTTAGACGTAGGTGTCAAACGCCGGGTTGGACAATGATATAATGTTGATTCAGTACGGTTTAGCTGTTCGGAGCCGATTGTTCAAACTTTGACAATTAAGCGCGGCATTGTGCGGACCCGTATTTGAGCTCCCCCATTTGCGCGGCCGCCAATAAACAAATGAGAATCGAAAATACACAGGCATAGGTGGCGGTCACACATTAGCGATCGTTTGTTTTAGAAACGGGTTGCTCGCCACCCGCGATACCCTATAAATCCTCATTTCTACGAAAATGGTCCACACATAAATTATGAACACACCGATATATTTATGTTTTCGCTTACTATACAATGCTTTTTGAGAATCCAATCAAAATTATTATTAAAACTTTTATTATAAATATGCTTCGTGATGAACAGGTTTGGAACGAAACGCTTTTCGACTGGATAAGTCAAAAACGTTACGGTACGGTTAGAAAGGAGGGGTGAGATGATGAGCAACCCTAATTTAATAACGTTAAAAACGGGGTGACTTCAATTTTCCTTTCGAGCTGCCACGTTAATATATTCTTTAGGTTGTCTTTTTAAAAGTTTCAGCGTTGCAACGCATTGTTCGGTCTTTCCCCCCGAACTCTGACTACCCCTTTGGCACAACCCTAACGCCTTATGCATATTCATTCTTTCGGCTTTAAAATTCGATGTTTGTATTGTTGGATTAGTGGAAAGTTCATCCCCGACAAGCTGTTACTCGTCCTTCCGTCCGCGTGGCACCCGATTAATGAAACGCCGGCAAGGTTTTATAGTTGTCTTCCGACCGGTTTCTTTTCGGCGTAAAATGCCATCATCAAAATCCAATTTGGGCGTCCGCGTACTGCTAATTAAGTACGGGGCTTAATGGGAATTCAAAACGGACAAATTATGGCCTGAATAATACATAGGGCCGTTACAATGTTATTCATAGAATATGGTAATCGGTGTAACTTTCGAAGACATTTGTCACCGTCGGTAAATGGCGAAACGGCATTGCCGAAACGAATCTGTTTCGGTAATCAACGCGCGCAAACAAACGCAAATAATTTGAGCTAATTACGTTAGAAAAAAAAGTCCCTTGTTTCGGCGGGCTTCGTCTCTCGCCTTTTTAACCCCTACATTTTAAGGTTAATGCAATTAGGGATTGCTCTTCCGTTCATTTCGGAGCGAATTGAAGAATTGGGAACGTTTGCGCCTTGAATTTTAATTAGGACCAAGAAAGTTTCTTTCGTCGTTAAAAAAATTTTTTTTAATTCTAGATTTTATTTATCAACCGGTTTCAATTTATTAACAAAATCATCATCATCAGGTTGTCGAAATTAAATGTGATGGAGAATTTGTGATTTTCTATTATTAATAAATCACGTTGTCTTGGTGGTATTGTATACGGTGTACGTGTACGTGAGTTGTGGATTTGTAGGAAGGTAGGGTTATATTTTATTTTGGTCAACATGAAAGCTTATCAATAGTAGCCATATATATCCTGACGTAAAGCCATGATTTGCGGAGCTTTTAAGCTTGTGAAGAAGTGTCATTCCGAAACATATTACACGTGTGCGGCGGCCTTCCATTCTGGGGCGATAGGCAGACGAAAGCAGAGCCCCTGCGAACCGAAATCCCCTCACTATAAGGTTGTCAGAGGCGTGATTTAAACGTGCATTTATACGAGCTGTTTCCTTGTACGGCGCTGACTGATTTACTGGAAAGGTTACTTTGACCCTCGAACGCTCAACTTTGTAATAATCCGGAGTTTCGGCTCCCTTCGGCCGCCGCGTCGTGATTGTGATTCTTAAATCGGATTTGAATCGCAAGAGGGAATTGTGCTTCGATATGTATTTTAACCATTAGACGTTTTCCTCTTTTCCCGGGTGCGTTCGGGCATGTTTTAGAGATGTAATAAACATAAAAGTGTAGAGTGCGGGGTGTGATAGTAGGGCCTAATGAACTCTCAAGTTAATATTCGGAGAGGAATATTAAATTTTATTTGGCGAAATAAAATTTTACGGGGTTAAATAGGCGCGTCGCGGAGGAGACCGGGACAATATCTAAATAGTACCAGTATATAAAGGGCGGGTTCTGGGGGTAAAAATATAGCCCACGTGACTGCCAATAGCAGCATGTAATTTGCATTTTGCCAAGGGCATGGCTAATGTTGTATGAATTGTGATAAGAACCCCTTCGTTCTGGAGGGTTTCGACTCGGCCGTTTTATCTGACTCCGAGATGAGGGTAAAAAATAACAGAGGCCCTCCACTTAACTTCCACTGACCAGCAAACTTTAAATTGGACGTAAAATTTTATTTGATCTCCACGTAATGGACTGCTCTTACTTATAACAACATTATCCCTCGCGAAATTCTACTGCTTTAAAAGATATTTTATTCCTTCCTCTATAATTATATTCGTTTATGTCGACCGAGAGAACGAAACGACTATTACTAATGAAGCCCAATCAAACTTTACCAGCATAAGTCTTGGCAGAGACAGGTAATTATTACCCGTGTATTTGAAGGCCCATAACTTGAGTACATAAGGACTAAGAGGTCCCTCGCAGACGGTTGGACTACAATGCCCCTCTTTGTCCAACACCACCCTACGGCCATTCAAAACAGCCCCAAAGTCAGATCGGGCAAGGACTATTTTATCTGACAAAACCTAACGGCCATATATCACTTAGCGTCTTATTTTTAAAACGATCTCGCCCACCAGTGACAGCACAATTTATTCTAATTGCTTGTTCGGCCAAACCGCACCGATCGTGCTCGCCCCAATTTCCCTCTTATATCTTAACCCCTTCGTTCAAATCAATTCCACGATAATTAAGTAAAAAATCTCATTTTCATACTTTTAAATGCAATCACAAGGTTTTTTCAGCAATCTAGTTCAATTTACATTTCAATTCAACATTATACTTTTTTGAGTTAATTCAGAATCCATTGACAATCTACAATACTGAGGTCGCTTGCGGCCGAGGAAGTAAATTAAGAGTAACATTTAAATTTTTGCTGATTAATCAATAACGAACAAAAAGTTTGAAGCCGAGGTCGCTCGCGGCTGAGGCAGTAGATTAAAAATACATCGTTTAAATTATTTCTGCTTTATTAATCGTGAACAAAAAAGATTGAATCCGAGGTCGCTTACGCCTAGGTTTGATACATATATTTTCAGGTTGTATTAATATATTGTTGCTCATCTGGAATACTTAAGTGAATTTTAATTAAAACAGTTTACCAAATAATCCTCAGACATCTATAGACGTTGGCATAATTAACAAACTTTATAGTACTATTGCGTTGATTGATTTTAATAAACTTAAAGAAGTTCGTCCGTAAAATACGCGTGATAATTCTCCGAAGGTTAAATTAAAACTAACATCACTTCGCTGCTGTCTTATAAGCGCTTTAGACTGGTACCGGACCTTGGCGACCTTGGATAAGTCGCGAACGCAGATGTTCCTTTACTTGTATAAAACCGAACGATACTCCAACGTCTTTTCTTTCTTTTTTTTTTATTTTCTGTTACAGTACTTATTAATAATAAAATGTTTAAGTTTATACATACTTACATGTCAAATTCCCCTTAGAATTAAAACATCTTATCATATATGATTCCAAAAACCAAAAACAAATGACAACACTTAAAACATGTTAAAATTGCTACGGTTGGTAGAAACAGGTTTTTTGTTAAGACGACTTTACTAACAGTTTGTTCTTACCTGCGCATTGAAGTTGTCTTAACAAAAAGTTTGTTTCAACATTTCAACGAGGTCCGTTTAATTTTATAGTATAACTTTGTAAAACTGATTATTATAAATATGGTTTATGGTTTTTGGAATCAAATATGTTAAGATATCTTTATTTCCAAGCAGAATTTGCTCTGTAAGTATAAACTTAAAATAGTTTAATTATTAATAAGATCTATTTATATAATAGATATTAATCCTCCGTATACTAGGCATCATCAGACGCACGAGATAGTTTATTCGTATTTTATAGAAGTAGTATATTATTTTCGGGGTAAGTCAAAGCCCATATAGTATGGCATGTGAGATTAATTCACCTACTATACTGAGGGTTAATTAGATATAATATATAATTAGATATAAGATCTAAATTTTTGAATTAAGTCAATTTTTATTTCATGTGTGTGAGGATTTCCTCTAGCCGAAACTCACTTAAGAAAGATCAGTTAACGTACAGAAAAGTCTTTAAAATTATTTTTTATTTAGTATACTTAAAGCCGAGGTTTTGTATACAGCTTTTGCATTTATTTAGGTTGTTTTAAATATATCATTGGAGATTCCGAACGCTTGGCCAATGGCCGAGGTTTTGTATGCTACCTTTACTTTTTGTTTATAATTGACAATCAGAAAAGTTGGAAGCCGAGAAAATTGGCCGTGAGCTCGGTTGATTATTGATCAAATAATCTTGATCAATGATATACAAAAAAAACTATATATATATATATATATATATATGTCACAGGTAAAGCGTGCGTTTTAGTTAATGTACACATTAGCCAGTCAATGTTACAATTACGTAACGTTTTAGTGAAAGTATTTATCAGTCATAGAGTGTATACATTTACTAGTGAATGTGTACATCAACTAGGCAGTGTATGCATTTGTTACCAGATGTTAGTAAAAATTTTAACAAAGAAAAGTTACGGTATAATTTTTTTAATGGAAGGGATTACATGTGATGCAAGTTGGAAGTAAGTAAGTATAGTAGTAACCATCTTTTGGGTTGGGTTGGGTTTTGTTAACTGAGCGTCATTAGTAATTGTATACATCAACTAGTAAAAGTTTACATTTCGTATTTTATATACACATTGACTAGACAATGTGTACAGGGTGGGCAAATTTGGGTATTACTATAGGCTATCTCAGAAACTATAAGAGATCCAAAAAAAGTATTTTCGAGACTAATCCAATCCCGCAAACACTAAACCTCTATCTTCTTTTATTTTCAAGTTATAGCCAAAAAGTCAAATTTTCGTGATTTCAAAAAATGCTCATATTTCGTTTATTTTTGAAATTAGAGAAATGGAGTTCATATGTTCTTAAGATACTTTTTTAAGTAGAATATACTGCCGTTTGAAAAATTTTAAACATACTTGATGATTTTAGAGATACAGCACAAAGTTGTATTTTTTTAAATACAAACTATAGTTTATTATGATGTTACTGAAAAGAGCATATTTTTAGCTTTCCAATGATGTATTGCATGTAAGCGTTAATTTTCATTATATATTTTTAAATTTTGATTATCTACCTAGTGGCTATATGGTTTTGCACGAATATGACAGAATAAAATTAGTTTTGTACCATTATTCAGGATAAAGTTGGTTTTGTACCAACGAATAAAAACTTTGAATAGTTAATTTAAATTTTTCAGCATCTTATTTATCATTTTTTATTGGTGAACAAGGTCAGAGGAAAAGAGATAGAATAAAATTAGGGATCGTAAACTGGGAGTGGACTTTCCATTGAAACACTGTTTCAATGGGGGTATGAAGACTTATGTATCATCTTCAAAGCGGACTCCAATATATTCTATATTTAATTTTATCGTTTTATTTAACGTTAATGAGGAACTTTTTAAATGGGAAACTCGTTTCGCAAAAATCATAAATGAAATGACAAGAAACTCACGTTGCTATAGTAACTAAGTAGGATTTGGCGTTTTCCTCGCCTACTATAATTAAAAATTTGAATTTTAATCTTTAACTAGACGAGGGAGTTTGATCCATGTTGACCAGTTATTTTCTATAATATAAATTCAATAAAAAGCAATACTTTTTCTGGTCTTTTTCAATTTATTGTCTAACCGGTTTCGACTTTCGCCATCATCAGAGACATTAGCAATATAAATTAGATTTTAGGAACGCACTTTATATTTTGTTGTTCATATAAATGGTTTCATAAAAGTATACAACTTAGAATTATAAATATAAATTAAAATAATAAACAAATAAATATAACTTCTTATCTTGCAAAATTCAATTTATTTTAACGGAACCGGTTTCGACTAGTTTTACTTAGTTATCTTCAGCCGAATCTACAATTATATTTTAATTACAATTTAATATTTCCAATAATAATCTCCAGGGACATCGTGGTAACAATTAATGTAAAAAACTCTAGAAGTCCACAACGAGTAAAATTTATTTAATTTTTCAATCAGCACATGTGCTGATGTGCTGAGTTCAAGATGTTATCTCTTTCTAATTCCATAGTAAATTTTAAGTTATCGTGAAGTTGATTAATATAATTATGAAACTCATTTAACGTGGTTAGATCTCCCTCCCACGTTAACGAAAGAGATAACATCTTGAACTTTTTGGATTTAGCTATAATCAAAATCGATAACACAATACATTTCCATATTTATAGAAAACCATCTTCAATTTCTACAATAATCCCATTCGATTCAAATCATCCTTTTTCGAATAAAATGGCAAGCTTTAGATTTCTCATTAATAGACTCTTTAGTTATCCTCTTTCCACAGTAAATCAAAATAAAGAATTGAATTTCGTTTTTGAATTGGCACCATTAACAATCTAATTAACAAAATTAAAGCACAACATGATCCTTTGTTTACGAAAGATACACATAATAAAATATACAGGTCACTTCCTTTCAATCACTTCACTTTATCGCTTAAAAACGTCTTTTCGGAATATAATATAAACTTAACTTTCTCTAATAATACCACCATTCTGAATCTATTATCTAATTTTCACTTTAATAAATACAACATACTTAAAGAATGTGGAGTTTATTCTATCAATTGTTATAATTGTAACAGCATATATGTGGGACAAACAGGACGAAAGCTACAGAACAGAATAATAGAACATAAAAGTAAATGCAACTCTAATGTATATAAACATACAGTACAAACCGGACACAAAATAAATGATGAAAATATAAAACTTATTCGCAAACGTGATAAAGGTTTTTGCTTAGATCTTTTAGAAGCATTAGAAATTGCAAAACACAGTAAAAATAAAAACTACATCATGTTAAATGATCAATTGGATATGAAGTTTACACCGCTTTTTCAGTGTCTAAGAAATATTTGATTTTATTTTCGAAATCGCCGCTTTTTCATTTCGTTTACCTGTTTCTATCTTGGCATGTGTCTTTCATACAAGTTTTAAAGGTCATCCATTTTAGTGTTATTTTATATACCGTTTGTGTAGGAACTTGTGTATTTTTTGTCTTTTTACAGTTTAATTATTTATATATTGTATTTTAAAGTGTAATTTCATATTTTTAAAATGTTTTTTATATGTCTGCTCTTTGTGATGTTGATTTTATTTTATTGACCGTAAGTTCTATAAGAATTTTAACTTTTAATTATTAAATTGTAATTAAAATATTATTGTAGATTCGGCTGAATAAATTAATTGAATTTTGCAAGATAAGAATTTATATTTATTTGTTTATTATTTTAATATATAAACGAAACTTGCAACATGGATATCAACAGTTAAATATAAACACATTAAAATGTAGGTTAAAAGTTAAAATTTTTCACATTAGAATAATATAAAACAACAATGATGATGTCTCTGATGATGGCAAAAGCCGAAACCGGTTAGACAATAAATTGAAAAAGACCAGAAAAAGTATTGCTTTTTATTGAATTTATATTATTAATCTTTATATTTTTAACTATAGTTTGTATTTAAAAAAATACAACTTTATGTTATACCTCAAAAATTATCAGCTATGTTTAAAATTTTTCAACGGCAGTATATTCTACTCAAAAAAGTGTCTTAAGAATGTATTAACCCCATTTCTATAATTTCAAAAATAAACGAATTATGAACATTTTTTGAAATCGCTAAAATTTGACTTTTGCTATAACTTAAAAACAAAAGAAGATAGAGATTTGGTCTTTACGGGATTGGATTAGTCTCGGAAAAAGAGACCGAGACATGGCACCTACTTTTTTCGTATCTCTTATACTTTCCGAGATAGCCTATAATAACACCCAAATTTGCCCACCCTGTACATTCACGGAATGAATGCTTTAACTGTAACAAAATATATAGTCTAATGCCTCGTCCGCAAGCGACCTCGGCTTAAAACTTTATACGTCATTGATAAAACAGAAAAAATTAAATGGTGTATACTTAATCTGTTGCCTCGGGCGCAAGCGACCTCGGCTTCAAACTTTTTAACTCATCATTGATAAATAGGGCTCGGATTTTATGAAAAATGCATCGTCTTTATTTTCTGGAATATTTTTTTCAAAATTGGTTTCTGGGCGAATTACATAAAAATAAGGCAGATGGTACAATAAAAAAATTGCATATTTTGTATATTTTTACAATTTTTTTGGTTGTTGCATAAATTGGCCTTTTACTGCATATTTTGTCATTTTACTAGATTTGTTTCTTGTTGTTTAATAAAATAAATACAATGAGTGCGTAATTTTTAAATATGCGAACATACCTTTTAGTTTAAAGCACAATACAGGATATTTTTTGATTGCTGGTTGGTTTCTTGTTTACAACGATTAACAGAAACATGCGGGGAATCCCTTGCACTGTTGAGTTTAAGTTTAAGGAAATCCACAACCATAGTTACTGTGGCTGTGTTCAGTGTGAGTGAACATTAATCTACCAATCTATAACAACAATGCTTAAAGTGATATCGTGACTTGTGTCCCAGTGGATAAAAAGTTATCCCGAACTAAATTCTAATAATGAGGAATTATTTTGTAAAACTTGTGCCAAAGTTTAAGTATTTTTTTTAAAATTACGTCGTAGCGTTTTAGCCAAAGATTTAAGTTAAAAATTAGAGTTTTCAGCGGAGTTGCCAATGGTTTGATGACAACGAAATTGTATTTCTCATAGACTTTTACACTAGGAGTTAAAATAAAATGAAAAACTGTTAAATTAAAACTAAATAAAACTGTATTAACTTTGATGTCCCATCTTCTTGGGATATGTTTTTACATATGTTTCTAGACAATCGACAATGAAAAATACGAATCTGCTTTATAGTTTCAGATTTAAATATTTAATCTGTTAGAGTATCTATGGCTAACTTTTTTAAATATTTTTTTTTAAGATAACGTGTGAGAAGAAGTCCCAAATAGAACAACATGTGAAAAGTGCAAAACATATATAAAAATGTGATAAAAATAGATTGATAACAACTATAAGAAAGGTATATTTTTGCATATTTCCACATATTGTTGCATATTTTTTGCATATTTCGAATAAAAAACTTGCATATTTATGCGCATATTTCCCATAATTTGACTGCATAAAAATACGAGCTCTATTGATAAAGCAGAAAGCATTTAAAAGTTATATATTTAATTCATTGCCTCGACCGCAAGCAATCTCGGTTTCAAACTTCTTTGTTAGTCATTGATTAACTAGAAAAAATTTAAATGTTACCTACTTAATTTACTGCCTCGGCCGCAAGCGACCTCGGCTTCAGTGTGGTTTGTTCGTCTTTAATAAAACTGAAAGAATTTAAATGTTATGTATTTAGCCTGCTACCTCGGCCGCAAGCGACCTCGGCTTTAAACTTTTTTGTATGTCATTGATAAAGCACAAAAAATTTAAATGTTCTATACTTAATCTATTGCCTCGACCGCAAGCGACCTTGGCATTAAACTTTTCGTTAATAGTAATAATAGAAAAATGTTTTGATATAATCTTAATTTTTTATAGTAGAGAATACGTTTTAGTTATTGCCTAGAAGAAATACGTCTTGTTCGTGTCGTAAGAGAATAAAACGCAGTAGGGGTATAAAAGGGGCTTGTTGGGAAACGTCAGTCGCGAAAAATCCTTTTCACGTGGTTGGCAATTTACTGTAACTGTCCCCAATCGTTTCGATGGTTCGGAAATGATCCGTCGCATGAACAAACGTCGCAAAATTTATAAATTGCGCCATTTGTATTCGGCTTCGCGTTGTATTTGGGATTTGAGAGAAAATTATTGGTACACGGTTACCTACATCCTTACAATCCGATATATTTTAGTGGCGCGCAGATTTTCCTCGATACACGGATGTAAATCCTGCAAATCCTCGAAAAAAGGACGAAAAAGTAAATAAAATCTGGCGGTATAGCGAGGGCGATGTACGGGGTGATTCATTATTGGATTTACATAGAGCGATATTCCAACAAAATTCGCAATCGCGCATGATCAAATCATTCGAATGGACCAACTCTTTCTTTAATCTCTTGAAAGGCAAACGTTTTTGGTGTAAGAGGGCTTCCAGTTTACCTAAGGGTTAAGTCGTAACTCATTTCGTCTTTTGTGAGTAAAAAAAACAGGATAAAATCTTCTTTCATCCTTATATTGTTAATTTTCGCCGACGGCTCGCCCTATTTTACGCGGACTGAACACGACTCTCTTGGAAAAAAATGTACAACACGATTTATTCGCGAAACTTAAAACTTTTATTACTAAACGCTCGAGTTCCTTTAATATAAATAACTCGGGTGGCACTTCCTTTTGCTTGCAAACTCTTAATTAACTTCGCGTGAAAAAGGAGAATAATATGTTACATAAAGTTTCAACCGCATTTAGTATAACGTAGCGCGGTATTTAGTATAAAATACCATTATGGACCATTAGTCGTTTCTATCTAATAAATGTGTAATAATAAATTCCTGAAAATTAAAACATTATCTTAAGTGAGGGGTAAATAATAATTGGCGGATGCGCCGGTAAATATATATACTTATTAGATTAAATGTCGCTTGAGGTATATAGATTAAATTTCTTTCAAAGAACCTAATATGTGAGGTTGCCTGACGTGCCAAAAGCAATTTCAACCAAAGAATACGCGTAGAAACGTTTCAAATGGGAACTTGTCACCTAAATTGAATAATTCTACTTCAACACCCCCTTTTATTTTGATCGCTCGTCTCCGGACAAAGAAAAGTTCTATTATACGGACATATGTTCATCTCCCAGTTGCAATTCCTTTATTTTATTAAAAGAATAAAAAATTGCGACGTCAAAACGTAGTTGAGACGCCGGGGGATGTTTTCGGAATTGTTTGTTCTGTTGAAATTAACTCCTCCGAATGGCGAGTTCCCATAATTTCATTATCATGATTAAATGAAATATGTTTTTGTGAGATAAATGTTTAAGAGACAAGATACAGTTAGTTCGAGTTATTGTAGATTACTACCAAACTAATTATACTGCTATATGTCACTACATCCCAACGGGAAGTCCGGTTTATTGACAATCACATCTGGGTAGTTTAGGACAAGCTACCACAGGATAATCATCCCAGTTTACCCATGTTATACAGCCGCGAGGTACCAGTGTAATTAATGAATTAGCTATTCACTTTTATACGGAGGTCTTTTCAACTACAGGGGTGAGTCTGTTTTATCTTTATTTGCGCACCGTAATGAACATTATAATGATTTTTCTGTGTCCCCGACGAATATTAATGTCAATAGTGTTTTTAGAACGTCTTTGTTCTAAAAATGAGGGACCTTATCAAAGCAATTCAATGTTTTTATTACTGGGGGGACCGCGGTATAATTCTTTCTTTCCTGGTCTCCGAACACGTGTAGAACTCCACCCTCCTCCCTACCCTGCTAATTCATTCCGCTTTACTTTGTATTCATTGTCTAGCAAAAAATTGGGAACATTTGGATCAAAGATAGCGGCGGACGGAATAAAGTCATTCTTTTCTTTCTGACTTTTTGATGGGGGAATTGTATTACCCAATTATCATTATCTTTGCTAAAACACGCCACTTACTTCTTACCACCATTCCTATCCTGTTTATATTATCTTCTAAACTAGCTTTTTCAACAATATAAACAAAAATTTAATAAAATGTTGTTCATTTTCGGAAATTAATGTACAAATTAATCGAAAAATCGACTATTTAAGGTATCGCGATATAATTTTCAACAATTATAGAAAAAATTATAATCTTTTCAATAAAAGAAACAAATTTTGAAAATCTCTTTTAGTTATTGAGATATAAGTTTTTAAACACAACCTTGTTTTTTCCTACTTTTTAAGGACGTTTTCAAAAAATCGTATAAAATCTGATTCTTAATGAATCAACACGATATTATGGACACCTATAGAGATAACTACAATCTTTTCAATGATATAGACCGTGTTTGAAAATATTAATTAGTTTTTGAGTTGAACTTAATTCTTCTTAATTGTTAAAAAATCGCGAAAAATCGATTATTTAAGATATCGCGATACAACTTTCAACAATTATAGAAAAAATTATCATCTTTTCAATGAAAGAAACAGATTTTGAAAATCTCTTTTAGATCTTGAGATAAAAATTTTTAAACACAACCTTGTTTTTTCTTTATTTTTTTTAGGGTAACGGCGTTTCAAAAAATCGTATGATATCTAATTCCTAATTAATCAACATGATAGTAACGGCACTTATAGAGATAACTATAACCTTTTCAATGATAAAGACCGTTTTTGAAATTATTGTTTAGTTTTTGAGATATTAATTTTTGAACTTGATTAAATTCTTTTAATCTTTCGGATTAAACTTAATTCTCCTTAATATTAAAAAAATCGCGAAAAATCGACTATTTAAGATATCGCAATACAATTATCAACAATTATAGAAAAAATTATCATCTTTTCAATAAAAGAAACAGATTTTGAAAATCTCTTTTAGATCTTGAGATAAAAATTTTTAAACACAACCTTGTTTTTTCTTTATTTTTTTAGGGTAACGGCGTTTTCAAAAAATCGTATGAAATCTGATTCTTAATTAATCAACATGATATTAACGGCAAATATAGAGATAACTATAACCTTTTCAATGATAACAGCCGATTTTGAAAATATCGTTTAGTTTTTAAGGTATTAGTTTTTAAACTAAATTTTTTTTAATCTTTCAGGTTAAACTTCATTATCTTTAATTTAAAAAAATCGCGAAAAATCGATTATTTAAGATATCGCGATACAACTTTCAACAATTATAGAAAAGATCGTCATCTTTTTAATAAAAGAAAAACATTTTGAAAATTTCTTTTAGTTATTGAGATACAAGTTTTTAAACACAACCTTGTTTTTTTCCTACTTGTTAAGGTAACGACGTTTTCAAAAAATCGTATAAAATCTAAGTCTTAATGAATCAACACGATATTATCGACACTTATAGAGATAACTATAACCTTTTCAATGATAAAGACCGTTTTTGAAATTAATGTTTAGTTTTTGAAATATTAATTTTTAAACTTGGTCAATTTTTTTTAATCTTTCGGTTTAAACTAAATTATCTTTAATTTAAAAAAAATTGCGGTAAAATCGATTATTTAAGATATCGCGATACAACTTTCAACAATTATAGAAAAAATTATCATCTTTTCAATAAAACAAACAAATTTTGAAAATCTCTTTTAGTTATTGAGATACAAGTTTTTAAACTCAACCTTGTATTTTTCTTACTTTTTAGGGTAGCAACGTTTTCAAAAAATCGTATAAAATCTAATTCTTAATGAATCAACACGATATTATCGACACTTATAGAGATAAGTATAACCTTTTCAAAATTAAAGACCGTTTTTGAAAATATTATTTAATTTTTGAGGTATTAATTTTTAAACTTGGTCAATTTTTTTAATCTTTCGGTTTAAACTAAATTATCTTTAATTTAAAAAAAATTGCGGTAAAATCGATTATTTAAGATATCGCGATACAACTTTCAACAATTATAGAAAAAATTATCATCTTTTCAATAAAACAAACAAATTTTGAAAATCTCTTTTAGTTATTGAGATACAAGTTTTTAAACTCAACCTTGTATTTTTCTTACTTTTTAGGGTAGCAACGTTTTCAAAAAATCGTATAAAATCTAATTCTTAATGAATCAACACGATATTATCGACACTTATAGAGATAAGTATAACCTTTTTAAAATTAAAGACCGTTTTTGAAAATATTATTTAATTTTTGAGGTATTAATTTTTAAACTTGGTCAATTTTTTTTAATCTTTCGGTTTAAACTAAATTATCTTTAATTTAAAAAAAATTGCGGTAAAATCGATTATTTAAGATATCGCGATACAACTTTCAACAATTATAGAAAAAATTATCATCTTTTCAATAAAACAAACAAATTTTGAAAATCTCTGTTAGTTATTGAGATACAAGTTTTTAAACTCAACCTTGTATTTTTCTTACTTTTTAGGGTAGCAACGTTTTCAAAAAATCGTATAAAATCTAATTCTTAATGAATCAACACGATATTATCGACACTTATAGAGATAAGTATAACCTTTTCAAAATTAAAGACCGTTTTTGAAAATATTATTTAATTTTTGAGGTATTAATTTTTAAACTTGGTCAATTTTTTTTAATCTTTCGGTTTAAACTAAATTATCTTTAATTTAAAAAAAATTGCGGTAAAATCGATTATTTAAGATATCGCGATACAACTTTCAACAATTATAGAAAAAATTATCATCTTTTCAATAAAACAAACAAATTTTGAAAATCTCTTTTAGTTATTGAGATACAAGTTTTTAAACTCAACCTTGTATTTTTCTTACTTTTTAGGGTAGCAACGTTTTCAAAAAATCGTATAAAATCTAATTCTTAATGAATCAACACGATATTATCGACACTTATAGAGATAAGTATAACCTTTTCAAAATTAAAGACCGTTTTTGAAAATATTATTTAATTTTTGAGGTATTAATTTTTAAACTTGATTAAATTCTTTTAATCTTTCGGATTAAACTTAATTCTCCTTAATATTAAAAAGATCGCGAAAAATCGATTATTTAAGATATCGCGATACAACTTTCAACAATTATAGAAAAAATTATCATCTTTTCAATAAAAGAAACAGATTTTGGAAATCACTTTTAGTTGTTGAGATAAAAATTTTTAAACGCAACTTTGTTTTTTTTTTAATTTTTAGGGTAACGGCGTTTTCAAAAAATCGTATGAAATCTAATTCTTAATTAATTAACATGATATTAACGGCACTTATAGAGATAACTATAACCTTTCAATGATAGAGGCCGGTTTTGAAAATATCGTTTAGTTTTTAAGATATTAGTTTTTAAACTTAATTCCTTTTAATCTTTCGGGTTAAACTTAATTATCTTTAATTTTTAAAAAATTGCAGTAAAATCGATTACTTAAGATATCGCGATACAACTTTCAACAATTATAGAAAAAATCATAATCTTTTCAATAAAAGAAGCAAATTTTGAAAATCTCTTTTAGTTCTTGAGATAAAAATGTTTAAACTCGTATTTTTCCTACTTTTTAGGGTAGCGACGTTTTCAAAAAATCGTATAAAATCTAATTCTTAATGAATCAACACGATATTATCGACACTTATAGAGATAAGTATAACCTTTTCAATGTTAACGACCGTTTTTGAAATTATTGTTTAGTTATTGAGATATTAGTTTTTAAACTTGATCAATTTCTTTTAATCTTTCGGGTTAAACTTAATTATCTTTAATTTAAAAAAAATCGCGAAAAATCGATTATTTAACATATCGCGATACAACTTTCAACAATTATAGAAAAAATCATCATCTTTTCAATAAAAGGAACAAATTTTGAAAATCTCTTTCAGTTCTTGAGATAAAAATTTTTAAACTTGATCAATTTTTTTTTAGTCTTTCGCGTTCAACTTAATTCTCCTTAATATTTAAAAAATCGCGAAAAATCGACTATTTAAGATATCGCAATACAACTTTCAACAATTATAGAAAAAATTATCATCTTTTCAATAAAAGAAACAAATTTTGAGTATCTCTTTTAGTTATTGAGATACAAGTTTTTAAACACAACCTTGTTTTTTTTCCTACTTTTTAGGGTAACGACGTTTCCGAAAAATCGTATAAAATCTTATTCTTAATGAATCAACACGATATTATCGACACTTATAGAGATATGATAAAGACCGTTTTTGAAATTATTGTTTAGTTTTTGAGATATTAATTTTTAATCTTTAATCTTTTGGGTTAAACTTAATTATCTTCAATTTTTAAAAAATCGCGAAAAATCGAAATACAATCCGGGCAGAAAGACTACGGTCGATAGCCCTTTTAGGCCAACTTTTTTTTTAATGTATAAATTTATTTTTTTTTGTATATATGTATCTTTTTTATGTTAGCGTGAATAAATTTCGTTTTCTCTCTCTCTCGAAATACAACTTTCAACAATCATAGAAAAAATTATCATCTTTTTAATACAAGAAACAGATTTAAAAGATCTCTTTTAGTTCTTGAGATAATTTGTTTTTTACTTTTTAGGGTAACAGTTGTATACACAAATCGTATAAAATCAAATTTTTAATGAATTTTCATTGCATGTAGATATAAATATAACCTTTTCAACGGAAAATGCCGGTTTAAAAAGTATCTTTTAGTTTATATGTGGATCGATAATATTACATTTCAAAAATTAATTGAAATTTCTGTTTTGCAGCGAACAACATTTGAAACTCGTTTATAATGAATAAAGAACATGCGCATTAGAATAGTTAAATCAATAACCGTTCATAAGTAACAATTTGTTGGTTCGTATTATGACATAATGAACAGTACCGGGTATACAAAATCCTTTTTGCCCGAGCATCGCCTTTTCGCTGACCACAACTGCATGAGTGCACGAAGTCAATTTTCGCCAAAATTACTTCCTCGCCGAACCAAATTAAAATTGTACGAAATTTGTATTTGAGCGATCAAAAAGCAGGTCGTTAGGGTAAATTGGTGAAGACCTCCCACTGTTAAAAATAGAGTGCAAAGCTGTGCGCCAAGGGGATTTGAAATTGTTCGAAAAAAAGAGGAAATAATTGATCTAATCGTCTAGTGAAAATTGCACGTTTAAAGTCAACCACACTGCGGCATTCCCTTTATGGCCGATGTGCATGCATGCTTTCTTTTCCCTTAATTTACTTAATTACAAGCGAACTCGATATTAACAGCATTGAAATGAACGATTTCTTGTATAATGTACATACATTATGTTGTTATTGTATTCATTTAATATTAACTTATTAAATATATATATATATATATATATATAGGACGTAGAATAACACGGTTGATAATTCCTCGTCTAGGGATAGTGCGCAGGTGCGAAATGTCGTTAAACCTTGAAGCCTTCCCGAATTTACTATCTGTTTAATAATGGCGGCAATAAAGGTAATGTCGTTAATAAATAAAAATTTTAAAACCACGGTAAATTGTCCATAAAATTTATGGGATGTAATTTCGGGGGCGTAGTAAATAAACAAATTAAAATTAAAAATTGACCCCTGGCGGGTACGTCGATCTCCGTTTATGCCATGCCAGCGACGCGGCGTGCACATTAACCAAAAAAAGCTGACGTGCCGATTTTAATTTTTAGTTGGAGCGTAAAAAAACATCTATTTCGAATTTGCGTAACCCGATCTGGATAGCGCCTCTTGATGGGAGGATCATTAGTTACGACTCTGCCATTTCCAGTTAGCTCAAGATCGACGACTTGTTTATACAAGCTTTTCAAACCATTTAACCCCTTAATTTCAACTTTACGCCCGCTTCGTCGTAGATGGAGCTTTTTTGGGGTGCTCCGACAATAAAGCGAAGAAAGCAGATACAACATCGAGCGTGGCGCAGTGTGGCGTTGGAGTTAGTGAAGAACGGGATATGAACGAAGGAGAAGGGCATATTGGGCATTTCGCGTCTGCGGTCTTTACCCTATCCCACCCCAACCGGTTTTCATCCCCACCCCTTGTTTATGTTTACTTTGCGTCAGCGATACAACGGTCGCTATACACGCTTCGTACTTCGCGCGGTGCAGTTCGCACTCCCAAGATTATTAATTTCGTTATCACAGGTGTCAATATAATTCGTTATCAGTTGATAACCCTACGAGGGCGGCTCTCTATTTAACTGACGTCATCGGGGGCGTACTCTCTCGCCCAATGCGCACCCATAGGGAGTGGCAATGGGTCACTTTAATCTTTTTATGCCATTCAAATCTAGTGGGTGGCTCTTACAGAATCCTGCGCCGCACTGAAATTCCATATTCTCGGATAAAGCCAATTTCTCCTCGTCTAAACTGCGACGCTCTCGTCCGCAAGATTAAAGGGACGCAACATTTTTGTTCCCCTTTTACACTCCCTCGAAAACGATCGATGTATCGTTATTAACCCCTTTTTCTACGTGTTTGCACGTGATGACGGACTCCGTGACGACCAGATTATCCTAGGTCGGGAGTATATACATACGTCGAGACACGCCTTTCAACCATCGCACCCTCGATATCTCTCTCTCCTATTTCACTTTTGAACCCTCCAAAAGCTTCATCGATACAAAACGTCATATTTTAAGCTTATCTTACCATTGCACCGACAAAAGACAAACTTTATACTATCTACTTTAACAAAACTATAACTCACGCGAATTATACAACAAAGGTGATTTCCTAGATAAAACTAGTTTTAAACAACTATTCAACCTTCAATCTGTACCACTTCATTCTGAAGTCTTAGCATTTTTGAGGTACCTAATTAATGTTATCTTATCGATTAATTCATGGATTAGTTTAGCAGTCCTAGGTTTGTATACAAAACGAGACTTAATATCTTAATATATAAGTATAATATATAATTTAATATCATGTTGATACAAAACAAAATAGTTTCTATAGAATGTATGATTTTGCCCGATTCAGCTGAAGAAATTTCTTCTGCCCGTACTCCAGTATAGATGCTTTGTGTATTGGAGTACTTAGATCGAGTTCGAGGATGTTAAAAAAAATTAATTTAGCAGAGGTTGCTTGCGGCCGAGGCTGCAGCTTCTTACTATGATGACACAAAATGAAATAGCTTTTATAAATAACTGACAGTTTTTCTAACAGTATTCCAGCATAGATGGTTTGCTTATCGGAGTACTTAGATCGAGTTCTAGGATATTAAATGCATGGTCTTATCTAATTCAGCCGAGGTCGCTTGCGGCCGATTCTACAGCTTGATACCATGTTGATTCAAAATAAGATAGTTTTTATAAATAACTGACAGTTTTTCTAACAGTATTCCAGTATAGATGGTTAGTTTATCGTGTTTGAGGATGTTAAATGCATGATCTTACCTAATTGATACCATATTAATACAAAAGAAAATACTTTCGGGTTGCCGTGCGTCTTTTAAGAAAAGTCAATAAGTTGTTTTTTTTTTTGAATAAAGTTATACTGAGATGATGTAAATGTTTAATTTATTGTTCTATACCGGATTTCGAGCATTGTTCGTCTTTAGTAGAGACCCTACAACATACATTTCAAAATCGTTCTACAAACAAAATTAAAATTAACTTACATCAAAAAATCTTAACTAGAATTATAATTAAATTAAGGTAGTTGTCCACTGAGTTGTTACACATTAAAAGCGCGCTAAAACGGAAGGTTTGAGGTTATGTTGTATTACAGTCGGTAAAGTAGGTATTTTGCCCAAAGACGTCGCTACAAAATACAAATATTAAAAAATCAAAAAAAAATGACAATAAATTCCCACAACACCAAATGAAAAGACTTATTTCAAGGTTCTAAAATAGATTTAAATTAGAAAATATAACTACCTGTAAAGATTTTTTGACGTAAGTTAAACATTTACATCATCTCAGTATAACTTTACTCAAAACTTATTGACTAATCGCATCGAGATGAAAATGGATATAGAAGATTTTAATAATTTTAAGAAAAGGTTTGACGTTTCGGATGCCATGTTGCAACCTTCTTCAGAAATTGGTTCAAAGAACTTCTTTTAGTTTTAGTTCTAATTTTAGTTCAATTAACACCGGCCGTGAAAGCCTTCGTACTTATAAAGGAAGATACTCTCTATAGATGATTGGCATTTGCTTTGACAGTAACGGAAATAATAACAGTAACGGTAATGGAACGCTTAGATCGTGTTGTAGGATGTTAAATGCATGATCTTACTTGATTCAGTCCAGGCTGCAGCTTGATACCATGTTGACACAAAACAAGATAGTTTCTATTGTGATGAGCGTTATTCCTTTGAATTGAGGTGTCAGGTGAAATTAATTAAAGAATAATTCATTTACTTTTCTTTAATGTTTTTCTTTTCACATGTCAACAACTACTCTACCTTTTCATACATTACCTCGTTAATGAATATTGCATAATTACAACGTGTGCCAAATGTCGACCTACTTAGAATCGACAATTAATATAACTTACGAAATTTTCTATCGATTTCTCACTTTGTCTACTCCTATGAAGTTCTATAGATAAAGAAACTGTAGATTTATCTGAGGTCGCTGATTCTCTGATTGTATCTGATCTGTATCTGATTCAGCTGAGGTCGCTTGCAGTCGATGTTGCAACTTGGTGCCATATTAATACAGAACAAGGTAGTTTCCATAAATAACTGAAATTTCTTCTGCCCGTATTTCAGTATAGATGCTTTGTTTATTGGAGTACTTAGATCGAGTTCGAGGATATTAAATGCATGATCTTATCTAATTCCAGCTTGATACCATGTTGTTTCAAAATAAGATAGTTTCTATTGTGATGACCGTTGTTCCTTTGGATTGAGGTGTCGGGTAAAATTAATTAAAGAATAATTCATTTACTTTTCTTTAATGTTTTTCTTTTTACATGTCAGCAACTACTCTACCTTTTCATACATTACCTCGTTAATTAATATTGCATAATTGCAACGTGTGCCAAATGTCGACCTACTTAGAATCGATAATTAATATAACTTACGAAATTTTCTAATTAATTGCGTTAATTAATTGTGCGTTATGGATTCTGTGTCTATCATCATCGGTAATCATGATGCCGCCGTTTTTAAGTCAAATCTTTCATCCATATTTACTAACTTGTCTAATTTTTCTGCACTATCTATGCTAACTAATTGCCCCAATTTGCTAATTCTATCTCTATCGTTTATACAACTTAACTCTATAGCTTTTCTTCTTTCTACTAATATTAGGTGATTGGCATTTTACTTGCTGTCTTAGGATACTGAATGTATGATTTTGCCCGATTCAGCTGAGGTCGCTTGCAGCCGATGTTACAACTGAATGCCATATTAACACAGAACAAGGTAGTTTCCATAAATAACTGAAATTTCTTCTGCCCGTATTCCAGTATAGATGCTTTGTTTATTGGAGTACTTAGATCGAATTCGAGGATATTAAATGCATGATCTTATCTAATTCCAGCTTGATACCATGTTGACACAAAACAAAATAGTTTCTATTGCGATGACCGTTGTTCCTTTGGATTGAGGTGTCAGGTGAAATTAATTAAAGAATAATTCATTTACTTTTCTTTAATGTTTTTCTTTTCACATGTCAACAACTACTCTATCTTTTCATACATTACCTCGTTAATTAATATTGCATAATTGCAACGTGTGCCAAATGTCGACCTACTTAGAATCGACAATTAATATAACTTACGAAATTTTTTATCGATTTCTCACTTTGTCTAGTATTATGAAGTTCTATAGATAAAGAAGATGCAGACTTTATCGTCAATAACTGAAGTTTTATGTCATCTATTTAGTTGCGTTAATCAAACAAATCTTATAATGTTCTATTTTTACTGAATCTTCTCCTACTCTATCGGAAGAATTGTATTCAACTTTTAATTCATTATACTGTACTTCAATCTGATCTAATTTTCTAAGTTTTCTAACAGTTAAATCTAAACTTATACGTCTATCTTGACTATTTTTTACAACATTACTTTTGAATTTCACTACTTCTAATAAATTCTTAAATTCACTTAACATAATCTCCTGAAGAAACACTGTTTAGCACTCTTTTTTATTACACTTCACTATGGGTTATGCGTAGTTCATCCCGACTTCTTATCACTTCTCTTCTAATCTTCGCTTCGAGGCTTCGCTTGACCCGAACGTAAATGCAGTAAAAGATACCAAAAAAACACGAAAGCCATTATAACAACGCCTATTACTTCTCCGATATAGTATTTTTCTGGAAAGTCGTTTGTTGTTCCATCGCTATTGCCTGCTTGGGCAATGATTATTTCCTCTTTTGATCTGGATTGTCCCATTTTTATTTTTCTTTCAAATTTATATTTGTATTCTTCTATATAACATACAAATCAGCAGCAATACGAATCAAAGTTTTTAAAATCCACTTTTTTACTTGTTCTTAATTCTGCTCTTAATTCGCATCCCTCGTCGGAATATGACATTTTTTTTATTGCCTGTTTTTGGCAGGGTTACCATGTGATGACCGTTGTTCCTTTGGATTGAGGTGTCATGTGAAATTAATTAAAGAATAATTCATTTACTTTTCTTTATTGTTCTTCTTTTCACATGTCAACAAGTATTTTACCTTTTCATACATTACCTCCTATTAATATTACATAATTGCAACGTGTGCCAATTGTCGATCTACTTAGAATCGACTTACAATTCCAGTACACTATAAAGGAATGGCATTTTTCGGACAATATTCCAGTATACGTCCACTGTACTGCTTAGCGATATTACATCATCATAAACCGGAATATTTTCTATAGATAATTGATATTTTTTCTAACAGTACCTACATCAGTACACATGCTTTCTTATTATAATGCTCATATCGTGTTCTAGGATGTTAATTGTACGATTTTATCAGATTCACCCGAGGTCGTTTGAGGCCGAGACTGTAGCTTGATACCATGTTAATACAAAACAAGCTAGTCTCTACAGATGATTGGAATTTCCTCTGACAGTATTCCATTACAGATAGATTATTCGAATGCTATAGAATCCGAAAATTGCCATTCATCAATAGAAACAATTCTGTTTTGTATCAACATGATATCAAGCTACAGCGTCGGCCGCAAGCGACCTCGGCTGAATTACATAAGATCATGCATTTAACATTCTAGAACTCGATCTAAGTACTCCGATAAACAAACCATCTTTACTGGAATATTGTCCGAAAAATGCCATTTATCTATAGAAACTATCTTGTTTTGTGTCTACATGATGTCAAGCTGATATCAGGCTGAATTAAGAAAGATCATGCATTTAGTAATCTTACAACACGATCTAAGCATTCCAATAAAGAATCCATCTATACAGGAATACTGTCAGAGAAAATGCCAATTATCTATAGAGACTATCTTGTTGTGTATTAACATGGTAGCAAGCTGTAGATGTTCTGGGATACCAAATTCATAATCTCATCTCATTCAGTCGAGGTCGCTTGCGGGCGACGTTGCTACTCGATACCATATTGATACGAAATGTGATAGTATCAAAGGTTTTTTGGTATTTTGTGTAACAATATTCCAATATGCACCTTTTTTTGTTATAGTACTTACACTTATTCTAGGATACTCGATAAATGATGCCATTTCATTCAGCCGAGGTCGCTTGCAGGCGAGGCTGCTGCTCGGTATCATATTAATACAAAACAGAAGAGTTTCTATGGATGATTGTAATTTCCTCTGACAGTATTCCAGTACAAATAGTTTATTCGAATGCTATAGAATAAATAAATAAAATGTTCCGCTTTATGTTGATGTAGGCTCGGCTGAATCGGGCAAAATTATACATTCAGTATCTTAAGACAGCAAGTAAGTACTCCAATAAGGCACCACGTATATTGGAATACTGTCCGAAAAATGCCATTCATCTATAGAAACTATTCTGTTTTGTATCAACATGATATTAAGCTGCAGCCTCGGCTGAATTAGATAAGATCATGCATTTAACATCCTAGAACTTGATCTAAGTACTCCGATAAACAAACCATCTATACTGGAATATTTTCCGAAAAATGCCATTTATCTATAGAAACTATCTTGTCTTGTGTCTACATGATGTCAAGGCTGATATCAGGATGAATTAAGAAATATCATGCATTTAGTATCCTACAACACGATCTAAGCATTCCAATAAAGAATCCACCTATACAGGAATACTGTCAGAGAAAATGCCAATTATCTATAGAGACAATCTTGTTGTGTATTAATATGGTAGCAAGCTGTAGATGTTCTGGGATACCAAATTCATAATCTCGTCTCATTCAGTCGAGGTCGCTTGCGGGCGACGTTGCTACTCAATACCATATTGGTTTTTTGGTATTTTGTGTAACAATATTCCAATATGCACCTTTTTTTGTTATAGTACACTTATTCTAGGATGCGCTAGGATAAATGATGCTCTCGGTACCATATTAATACAAAACAGAAGAGTTTCTACGAATGATTGGCATTTTTTCTGATAGTTCTCCAATATACAAGGTTACTAATTAGCGTGATTTTATTGTGTTTTAAGGTGGAATATACGACGGTATCACAACATTTCGGTTCTCCAAGTCATGTGTTAGTAAATTTTAAGGTAATTTCATTTAAATTTTGTTGTCCAAGTGGGTTTAGGGTGGATGATTGTAAGAGATGGTTGTAATGATGTTATCTGAATTATACTTCAATAAAGTCTTTGGTATTAGATTAAGACTCGGAACATACATACTTATTCCTCCTACATACATTCTTCTTTTTTCAGTATAATATTCTAAAAAATGGAAAATCTTAAATTCACCAAATTTTTATTGAATAAAGAAAATATATATAACTTAAAAAGTAAGCGATTCTATTATAAATTGATTTTAACCGATTTTTTTGTTTAATAATTATAATCTTGAAATTAATTTATTATTATTATATTAACGAGTTAATGAAATTTCGAAATAGAAAGTGAAAGAATCTTGTCGTTAAGACTTTGGAGTTGTAGTTAGAAATACCAAGGCGAAATTTCGACGTTATTTGCGATGCAAATTTCCACTTGTATTTAGATTTATGTTAACAATGTGGTCAAATATTTGGCTGTACAGCGGCCATTCATAGATTTATGTACACAGCTTGTAGGGTGCAATTTCGGCCGACAGCGGTAACACACAGTCTATTAACTCACTACTTACAGTTAAGATTTGAAAACGATCATGTGTTATACTTTATATATAAATGTATCTTAAATAATAATTTTAATGTATAAACTATATAAATGTTATTTGGTTTGTAAGTTGGAGTTTCGTCGTAGGTAAAATGAAGGCAACAACCGTTGGTTTATTGATACAGCATCGTAACATGGGTGAACAAGTTGTTCCTGTCACATAAAAAGGCAGAAAACGTTTAAATTTTGCACCCGGGCCGCCTGAGATGGGTTTATTTAAATATTTATAAGATCACCGTGGCTGTACGTTACTATTTCATCGTACGAGAGCAGTGTACCTTCTCGTCGTCGTATGATCAAATTACTAATTGTGTACGCGTACAAATCGAAATTAATTAAGTTTGGTCGTGAGTATGAGCCGATAATGCCATTTGCGTCCGAAATCGGATATTAAAAACGCAAACCGATCCGCACGGAAACTATTACGTAATTAGTCACGGCGCCGGGATGGCTCGCTGCTTTATTTACACGTTAATGTCAAACAATATAATATTTTTGATCGTTTATTATAAATGATGATACTGATGGCTCGTTAAATATGTACGCGTTTTAGATGGTATTGCAAATTCTGCGGAGGGACTGAGAGAGACCTGCATAACGCTGAAAGTACGAGAGAGAGGGCCAGAGGGTGCGTTTGAGCTAATTATACGAATGAAATATTCAGGAAGTAAGCCTACGAACAATGGATTAATATTTGATCTGTTTGTAATTGAACAGGAAACTAAGTCTTAGCCCTACTGGTGCTCTGTGAATAATAGAAACAACGCGGATATTGATACTAATGACGCAATTTTCTTTGTCTTTTGCGGATAGAACCTTTTATTATAATTTACCTCTAAAAAAATGTTTGAAATTGTCTTCGACACAAATCCTCGAAGTCTTTGTTTAGCGTGGAGTTGAACCTCTCGTAGTAGAGATCCTTTCTTGGCAGCAGGAACCTTGAACACTGCGCATTTTCTATTGATTTTCATAAGGGAGGATTCGTTGGTTCGTCCTCGCAACGTTAGGGAGCGCCACTCTAGTTTGAAGTAAAACGCAGCAACTTTAAGTTTTTCTTAACAATTTTCTTTGTTCGAAACAAAGGAAATTTTACGCAAACATTAAATACACTCGGCAGATCATTATTAAACCCCCCTTTCATGGCAAAATGCGTCAATATTTGCCATGCGCTGAAGTTGAAATGCAGAAAGTATGCCGCAGGAGAAAAAGAACGTCGCAACAGCGCTGTTTTACTTTTAATACCCCGCTTGATATATAGTTTTTTGCGGACACGGCTATCGCGGCCCAAATCTGTGCTGCATTGAAGTCGAAAGAATGAAATGAATATCTCCGCATATAATTTCGTTTGAAATTAATAATTCTGCCGTCTGCACCGGAAATGAGTTGCATTTGTTACCGGTGGCACGAAATCCACTACTTGATACACCAACTGCGACAACGTCGAGATGTCAACGGCTTGCTCGGCTTCTATTTTTACCACCGAAACTTTTTATTTCGCCGTTTCTAATTCACATTGATCAAAGAACAAAGACTTTAGCGATGGAATCAAAGACTAAAATTAAATCTACTTTTGAACATGAAGAGTGTGGAGATCGTGTTTATTGCAGCAGCAAAATAACTTTTTAAGCGCGCTCGTTGCATTACTTTAAAAGCATAGCCCTTAAAAATGCTTTGAACGCGTTTAGGATCGTTAGAGAGAACGGGGATTTTTCTTGAAGCTGTAACAATAACGACGTTAGGCAAAATGATAGAATCGCGTATTCCTGCAAAGCTCATCCGAGCGCTTTTAAAATATTCATTCGAAATCTTTCCATCCACTTGAGTATGATTTCAATAAGGGAGCGGAGCAACGAGCAGCGTACTACGTATATAAATAAATTTGATGTAAATTCGCTCCCGTCTGAGGGCCTCACAATAGTCGAGAAATTTTTAAAAACGTTCAAATGGACAACAGCAGACACGTTCCAGGTTTTCGTGGAACTCAAGCGCACCTCGCCCGCAGGAACTCTTCAACGCCAAGCACATGATAATACCAGATACAAAAGAAACTACAATATAAATAAGTCAAATATATACGCTCTCTATGGAACATTCCAACCAAATACGAATTCGTTCCTTAATCCGTGAATGCTTTACAAAATTGAAATGGCGCCCCCAATTAGGTATATCTCTCCTTAAGAAATTGACCTTCTTGTACCGAGTTACTCAGCCAAATTGTTTGGAAGCCCGCTTTTAAAAAACTACCACTCTACCGATACTTTTCAGTTGCGAACAATCGAAACGAAACGAAACCCACTTAACGAGAGCGCAATTTTCCGCTTTTCCATTTCGAAACGAGAAGAAAACCGACAGGAATCATATTTGTTTATGATCAAGTATTAAGTTAGTGAAACCATTTTCTATATATAGAATTAGATTATATTTTGAAATTAGATCAATTAACTTCGACAAATTTTTGTTAATTAGTATCTCAGGAACTTCCATATCTTGAAATGATATTTTAAAAGAAATTTAATAAACATACAATGTTGAAAAGATGCATTTTTAAGCTTTAACTCAACCACTTTTTGTTTTGATTTTAATGATTTTTATCTCACGAATTAATTGAGATATCGAAATGAGCTAATTTAATGGAGACTTTATTCCCAAAAAATTATTTATTTATTTTATCAACCAATTTTTAACGATTTTTTTATATTAAACACTGCATTTTGAGTTGAGATCGATTTAATTATATTTCAAAAATTTTTTTCTTCTATACTATTTAAGCATTTTATTGCTAATTTAATAATAAATAATTTATAGTCCTGTATTTTGAAATTAAATCGATTAATTCGAATTTTAACAATTTTTATTTCATGAACTAATTAAGATATCGAATTGAGGTAAAAACCGTTTTAAGGTAAATTTATTGAACATTTGATGCTGAAAGTATAATCCCTTAATCTTTGCTTGTTAATTTTGAACTATTTTTTGAATTTAGCATTTTATTGCTAATTTAATAAAGATTTTATTCCCAAAAAATAATTTATTTGCATTAAACGATTTTTTAAATATAATCCTGTATTTTGAAATTAAATCGATTAATTCGAATTTTAACAATTTTTATTTCATGAACTAATTAACATATCGAATTGAGGTAAAAACTGTTTTAAGGTAAATTTATTGAACATTTGATGCTGAAAGTATAATCCCTGAATTTTTGCTTGTTGATTTTGAACTATTTTTTGAATAAAATCTTGTATTTTGAGAGAAAAAACAGAATTTATTTACGCCAACAAATAATAATTACAAAATAAAAAAAATATACATAAAAATAATAAATGTACCGTATTTTATCGAATCTTATCTGCACTCGAATCTAATCCGCACCTCGATTTTAAAAATGCATGGTGGTAAAATAAAATTGATTTGCGAATGTAATCCACACCCGATTGCAATCCGCATTTGATTTTAGAGCATATAAAATTTGTAAAAAATGTGTGGTGCGGAGTAGATTCGAGAAAATACGGTATATATAAAAAAAATTGGCCTAAAAGGGCTATCGACCGTAGTCTTTCTGCCCGGGAATGTCATTGCTAGAATCTTGGTTCTGGAAACTAGTTCCGTGCTAATTTACGTAGGAGATGAAGGCAGTGGTGGGATGATTGGATGGTGATGAATAAGTTTTTTAAGGAATCAATAGGGAAGTTGATGACAGCATTATGGGATACAGATTTTAGACGGAAATGGATTGGAGGGATTTCGGTATGATTGTATAGGAGTTCGTTGCTAGGATTGAAAAGTGAGTTTTGGGGATGTCGGATTCGTGTGATGCATCTAAGAGCTGATGCAGAGAAGATGCGCCAGCGAGGATCAGCGGTACATATTCCACTATCGGTCTGCAGATGGTCTTGAAAACATGAGCGGCGCATTATGTTGATATGCTGCGTCCCTGATATGTTAGTGCTTCGCCTTCATCTTCAACTTTATGGCATGATCGAAAAATTTTAATATTCTGTCTATCGAGATTCCCAGGTATTTGCAGATTGTTACGGGAGATATGACCGTGGATTGGATGTTACTTGGATTCTGTATTTCTGCAGCCAACTCTCTGTTATGATGTGGATTGGGATTATAGATGTCGCAGCAAAACAAGTTGTATGTAAAACAAGCTTGTTTACCTTACAGTGTCCCGTGAGGAGACCTGTGGCTAATCGAAGGGCATTTTTTTCAAGCCCTACGAAAAACTGAGCTCTAGATTTCGAAGGATATTTTAACAAATCCTTAGCAAGATAGCAACTCGACGTTTTGTCCCACGCGTTTAGGAATTTTTTGTGGGTAATGTACTTAATCATGTTGATATGAACTCTACTGGCATAGTAATAACATCACAGCAAGTGTTCGAAGTGATTTCCCATCTTTTCTATCAATTGGTCTCCCGGAATCCACAATCTCCCATTAGCGCGGTCTAAACCAGGGTGTTGGCGAATTGTTTGGGCAGCAGCATGTAAATGATTTTGCAATATTTGCTCAGTATTAGCTTCCGTGACGTACACTTTGCTTTTTAAGTGAGCTGGGCGATCACGGTAGCCAGGCCATTACACCATCTCGACCTATTCATCTTCCAGGAAACACATTATTTAGACTTAGAAAAACTAAAAAACTTTTACTACAATTTTTTTCATCTATTAGTGATTATTTGTCATGAGGAATAAATCCTCAAGTTTATGCGTATAGGTTGAGAATCACCCTGTATAGTGTCGGAGAGACCCTTGCGGAAGGACTTGGAAGAAGTAGTTTTTTAATCTTACTACTGAGGAGCGGTTGGAAAGGAATTGGTTAAGTAGGTTAAGGAGGTAAGACTGGATATTCAATTTATGGAATTTGTATAGGAGTCCCCGATGCCACACTGAATCGAACGCTTTACGAATATCCAGGAACACTGCCTCAGAATGGCGTTTTTGGAAGCGTATCACTTGAAAATTTTAAATAAGCACTGAGAGGGCGTGCGACATAGATCTACCAGATTGAAAGCCAAACTGTTAACAATTTCTTCGGGGTCAATGTGTGATGTGTCATCTGAGGGGTCAATAAGTTCGTGGGTTTCAGGAGACTTTTGATATCTGGATAATTTTCGAACTTCTTACCAGTATCTCTTGCCCTTTGACTTGTTGATATTATCACAGATTTTTAAGTTTTGTTTGATTAAGGCTTGAATATGTTTGTTAAGTTCATTGAATTTTCTTTTTAAGTCTGAAACCTCATTCTTAAGTCGCGGTATAAGCGTCTCTTTTCCGTAATTAACCTTACGATGATCCATTTTTTGATTTTTAATAATTTTTATCTCACGATTTTATTGAGATATCGAAATGAGATAAAAAACGTTTTAATACTAATTAATAGAGACTTTATTCCCAAAAAATACTTAATCGACCAATATTTAACGATTTTTTATATTAAACACTGCATTCTGAGTTGAGATCGATTTAATTGGATTTCAAAATTTTTTTTCTCCGAAACTATTTGAGATATTGAAATGGGATAAAAAGCATTTTATTGCTAATTTAGTAAAGATTTTATTCCCAAAAAATGATTTATTAGCATTAATTAATTTAAGTACGAAGACTTTTACGGCCGGTGTTAATTAAACTAAAACTAGAATTATAAACTTTCGGGTTAAGCCATACGTTTTTTGAAAAAATGTTTGTCGTTTCGGATGCCATGTTGTAAACTTCTTCAGAAACAACTTCGAAGTCTTCGAAACGCCAAACATTTTTTCAAAAAGACGAGCGGCTTAACCCGAAAGTTTCTAAAATAGCTATTGATTTCTCCTGATTCATCATATAAAATTGAATAATTAAAAGGGGTGGTTATGACGAAGAAAAATTTATTGAATTCGGTGCTACATATGTTTCGATTTTTTAAAAATCGTCAAGCACGACTGTAATTAATAAAAATAAAAATATAAAAATAACTAAATGGCTGTATACCAAAAACAAAAATAAATAAAAATAAAATAAAATAAAACTAAAAAAATTAAAGAAATCGAAATTAATGGATTTCTAGGAGGAAATGTTTATTAACCTATACAATAAAACTTATCCCAACTTGTTATTAAATAACATAACTAATTGTAACTCTAATAGATATTTTTTCTCTTGATGTTTTCGCCTGGTCTGCCACCCAACATACCTTTAAAATTCTGAACATGATTTTTTTTTATTCTTATTGTAATCTAAATCTGTTTTTTCAGTTTTGGAATTTCTTTTTGTTTTTTGCGTTTTTGCCTTTTTGGCTTGCATGTTGAAAAGAGATAGAATTCATTATTAATTTTTTAATTTAATTTTATTTTATTTATTTAAAGGAATTTCACGTTTTATTATTGATTTGATTTAAGCTTGTATTTTTCACTTTCATTTAAGATTTACTTTATATTAACTTTAACTTTCAACTTGCTCGCTAAATAGATGTAATGAAGAATAATTTTTTATGACGACCCCTTTTGATTCTTTACCTGCGAAATGCTACCCCAAACTTACGACGGTAATTATTTTATTTTAATTTATTTTTGTTTTTGGTATACAGTTTAGTGGTATACCATTTAGTTATTTTTATATTTTTATTTTTATTAATTACAGTCGTGCCTGATGACGATGTTAAAAAAATCGAAACATATGTAGCACAGAATTCAATAAATTATTCTTCATCATAACCACCCTGATTTTTAATTATTCAAAGTTTCTAGTTCTAGGTCTAGTGTTAGTTCTAGTGATAGTGCTAGCGTTAGTTCTACTTTTGGTTTAAATAATTAATTTGTTTTAATCGATTTTTTAAACATAATCCTGTATTTTCAAATTAAACCAATTTTAACAATTTTTATCTCAGGAACTAATTACGATATCGATGTGAGATATGAAAAACAATTTTTTTTGCATAAATTTTAAACATTTCTACTTCAACGACTAAATAAAATAATTAGAGCATAACTACCATCCTCAATTTTTTACTTTGTTAAGACTTTTTTACAAAGATGGTGCAGTACAAGGTCGATAATCCGGTAACCATAAAATTTCTCGCCCTGCCGGATTACTGAGTATGCCGGATTACTGGATATTATGGAAAAAAGGCTAACCGTAAGAGAAAATACAAACAATATACATAAAAGTTTATTATTAATGTATGGTTTATTAATTTTTTTCTTGAAAACTTGCTTTTACTTAGAACTTAACAGTGGGTAAAGTATTTATATATACAGAGTGTCCCGAAACTCAACGTCAAGCGGGCACCGGGTGAGAGGCCAACCCATACATGTTCTGGTAAAAATGAGAAAAAAATTCCATGTCTCTTAGTTAAGTGGTAATAGACATACTTTTGAAAATGTTAAAAATCGGTCCCGTACCTCATATCTTTAGGTACTACGGTCAGAAATGTTCGCAATTTAATAGTGATTTTTTTAATAATCTATTCCTGTGAACCATGCTACTGTAGAAGTCACAAATCAAACAACAAAAGTCGTTAGTTTTGCAAACAAATATATTAATTTGAGTTAAGGTTGAAAGAATTTATGTCTATCAAGTTTGACACACGATTTCTAAAAAAAGGAGTAGTACAACACCCTTGGCAAGTAATTTTAAAAGATGGCCTGTTTTGTCAAGTTTCCAAAATGGTACATTTGCCATTTTTCCTGTCATAAAAAATATTATTGCCTGTTTTTCTGCAAGAAACACGTTATTTAAAAAATTCATACTTTTGTATGTTATTTGTATTTACTTTTTATTCCCTCTTAACTTTGTTAGAAAATGTGCCAGTCAATATCTACGAACTACAAAATGTGGTTTCAACAAGATGGTTGCCCTTATGTCTTGCAAAAAGACTCTTTCAAATAAGGTTAATCTAAAGACAAAATTAAACAAACAAATTTATTTATTATTAATTTTATAGCATTATTTTCTTAAAACTAAGGCAAATGCTTAAATTATTTGCCGTCGCCACTAATACAAACTCTGCGTCGTCACAGAAAAGATCTTTTTACTAATTGCGCAAATCTCCTTGCATTTGTTTCTTCTGCTGCTGTATAAATATTGCTGTATAAATCGATTTTTAATAAACTGTTTCTTTTATGCAATCCTAATAAGAAAATCAAAAGGATTTAGACCCAGAGAATGAGGAGGCCACGTAATCGAACCACGATGCCCAATCCATCTTTCTGGGTATTCTATATGCAATCCCATACAAGACAAGCATAATGAGCTGGGCAGCCATCTTGTTGAAACCACATTTCTCTGTAGATATAGAGTGGCACATCTTCTAACAAAGTTGTTAAATCATTTTGGAGGAAATACAAATAACATAGGGAAGTATGAATTTTTTAAATAACGCGTTTTTTGCAGAAAAATAGGCAATCATATGTTATATCATTTTGAAATGTTGACTAAACAGGCCATCTTTTGTTTAGAAATCGTGTGTCAAACTTAATAGACATAAATTCTTTCAACCTTAACTCAATCAAACTAATACTTTTTTTTGTTGTTTGATTTGTGACTGCTATAGTAGCATGGTTCATTAGGAAAACATTATTAAAAAAAATCACTATTAAATTGCGAACATTTCTGACCATAGTACCTAAAGATATGATGTACGGGAACGATTTTTAACATTTTCTTATTTTTACCAGAACTCAGTTGGACTCTTACCCGGTGCCCGCTTGACTTTGAGTTTCGGGACACCTGTATATATGTATAGACAGGGTGTTTCGGTGACTCGGGGAACAAATGTAACCTAGTATACTAGAGTGAAAATGATGACGATTCATGTAAAAAAAATTAGTAAAAGTCCTCAAATTGCAAAGATACAGGCCATCAAAGTTATGAAATTTTAACACATTTTTCTAAATATCTTAAACACTATTTATGGTAAAGCGTTGAAATTTGGTACAGTGTAAACTAATATCACGTAAAATCATTAGGCAATTTTTGAGTTGGATCGGTACGTGGGAACAGTGCTATACAGGCAGTTCCTAAACTTTGTTTGCTCAGAACTTTTTTATTCTATCATAACCGTACATTTATGTTTGCAGTTTCTAATAGTAAATTTAGTTTAGAATCTTTTATCACTCTTAGAGAATATTGATAAAAACCACCGTTTTCGTATTAAATGCAAAAATGTTAGGCTCCGAATTCAATAACGCTAAAAAAAAAGAAATAAATAAATAATCTGAATTGGCAATGACAAGTGAAAATCGAACTGAGCTGTCATAACTATTATGTATGCAACATGTCCAAGTGTAGATTTAGCTAAATCACATTTTTAATTTGTTTTAGTTGGTTTAATAAAAGAATTCGAAAACAATAAATTAAAAATCAACAAAAAATAAACAAAAAAACGACAACACTAACGGGAATAATAAAAACATACATAAAATAACAAGACAAGTAATAAAAAATACTAAAGAAAATGTTCAAAAACTTAGATTTCTTTTTTTTTTAGTGCTATTAATGAAATCGGAACCCAACATTTTTGCATTTAACACGAAAACGGTGACTTTTATCAATATTATCTAAGAGTAATAAAAGTTTCTAAATAAAATTTGCTATTAGAAACTGCAAACATAAATGTACGGTTATGATAGAATAAAAAAGTTCTGAACAAAAAAACTTTAGGAACATCCTGTATAGCATTGTTCCCGATGACCGATCCAATTCATAAATTGCTTAACGATTTTACATGACATTGATTTACACTGTACCAAATTTACGTAAAATTTACCGTAAATAGTGTTTAAGATATTTGGATAAAAGTGTTTCCTAACTTTTATGGCCTGTATCGTCGAAATTTGAAGACTTTTACTAATTTTTTTTACATGAATCGTTATCATTTTCACTCTAGTATATATGGTTAAATTTGTTCCCCGAGTCACCGAAACATCCTGTATAGGCAAGATAATGAAGATGACGTGTATGTAATATAATGAAATTTAATAGTCGGTTAATTTAGTTGATTAATTTGTTAACTCTTAATTATCGATGTGAAAGTTTGTTGGGTTTCATTGGAAGTTGAGCATTACAAACTTCTGCCCGTTAAGGTATCTCCCATTAAATTTGATTATATGGTAAATGTTAGGCAGTTTTCGTCGGAATTGACGAATCGTATCGTGCCTATAGTAAGTAATAAATGGGGCGTAGGTGCGCGTCTCGAAATATTAACTCAGACAGGTACATGACAATGTAATGGCGCACGCGTGCGAGCTAATTCTAACGTATGTATAATTGTAACAATGTGCCGTAACCGCATTGCCGGCGGCAACGTTCAACGGGTAGTACTGCTGAATCCGAGTACGCGATCAAATAACCCCAGCTGTTCCGACCAAATACACCCTTCTCGGTCTCTCTTCCTCTATCTTGCACCATCCCTCTTTACGTCTTTGACTCACTCGACCCTTTGTTCTATTCCTCTTTCCCTTCTTATTTGTTGAACTATACCGGTTAGATACATAATTAAAATCCGCTTGTGTACCTAGCCAGTGGTCGAGGGGGTAAACCACCCCTCTCAAAAATCCCGTCGAGATATTACCCAATTTGACGCCTATGGCCATAACAACGTTACTGAAAATTGTATCGAAATATGATGCAGCAAAAAGTCTGTTCGAATAAACGTAGCAGGATCAACTTGCTATTTTTGCAAACATTCAACAATCCCATTTCGAATATACTTCATATTTGAAAACACTCTCAAAACCTCTCTTTCTACATAAAACTTTCCAAAATACAAAGAACGACAAACGTTAAATTTTATCGCTTTATCTTTTTATAGTGTTTTTTTATAGTACACTTTTTTGTATATGTAACACATTTGTTTTGCTGTCGGGTTTTTGCGTTTCAAATATTTTGCAAATTTGTTTCTTTGCAAATTTTTAACAACAAACGCAATGGTAGGAACTAAATATTGAATTTCGGTTCGACATCGACATTGGAAACAAACGCGAGATGCATGTTTTTATTTATCTATTTCGCGTAACAATAACGTTTGAGTGCCAATATCACGAATTATACGCTTTCTCTTTGTACTTTTATAACAGATTTAATTGTTGTCCCGTTTTTTTTAAATTGTATTTTCGCACAAATAATGTGGTAGGATCCTGAATTACACTTCTAACTACAGATTAGCAACGACGTTTATTGCTGGCGAAATTCAAAGAGAAATAATAAAAAGTACGTATTATCGCCTTTAAACAAGATAACAAAGAGTGCGTCTTTTCACAAATTTAAAGAGTTAACGTCGACGAAAATTCGGTATTTAGACAATAAGCGAGGGTGGCAATCCATCTTGCTGCCAGACATTCGTCTACGTTTCATTACGTGTACTTTTCCTTCGCGGCGTAATTAAAAAGACCAGCTGTTTATTATTGCTTAAAGCGCTATAGGAATGACGCCTTTTCAACCCTCCAAGTTACGAATAAACCCTTAACTTAAACTTACAACTTATATTAAATATAAAAGTTATATGTATATAAGTTATATATATATTTGTATAACTTATATGTATTCATATCTACTTTTGTATCTATGTATATTATATTATATATATAAAATTTGTTACAAGTATTGTTCTAAAAGTTTTTTTGCGACATGCTCAGATTGCCCAGTGTTACCATCAACATCTTCAAAAAAACAATGATTTCGTAAAATTTTCACATTTTCCTATTTGGAGCGATGGTGAGTAAAAGTGCAAGAAACGAACATTGTAAAGCATAAAATTTACTACAACTTTTCTTCTAAAAGTTTTTTTGTAACATGCTCAGATTCCCCAGTGTTGCCATCAGCAACTTGAAAAAGCAACTAATTGAATAATTAAAGCACATTACAAAATAAAGAGTTGGGTGATGAATAAAGGAGATAGATTGTTCCAAAAACTCTAGAACAAAATGGCCATAGCATATTCCGCAAGTATCTAGAAGAATTATGGAAACTGGAGTCATATCTCTGAAAAAAGAAGAGAGAAGAAACGCAAATGAGCAACACGACCTTAACACCTTTACGCCAAGATAGTATAGAGTAATTTGCAAGCTAAGGATTCAGACTCTCGAAGTTCATAAAGGGCGAGGAAATGAGGGGGGAGTTTTAGTCGGAAGCACCATAAGCAGAGTTTCCACCATCGACGACACCGCTAGGGCGAGATGCATAAAACATTTCTCTTTAATACAAGAAAGAGAGCGCGGAATTGGGAGTCTCGAGAAATGCACAAACAGAGTATCAGGGACGAAAAGCACCGAGGATGGCAAACAAGATAGGAAGTATATAAAAGTGGTAAGAACGAGGTCTGCCAAGCAACTATTCTGCAACGCAACCTATACTTGGTCACGGAATATTCTATAGCTATCTGAATAACATGAAGAAATCATCGGAGACAGCATTTTAGAAGTTTTTATTAAAGTTATAACGGAAAAGGAAACAGAAGAGAGGAAGCGATTGTGATTGCTTGGGTTGAGAGGTGATAGGTTGGGTTGGGTTGAAATGAGATAGGTTGGCTTGGATATTCTTCGATATAATTCTACTATCGTGTGGTTGTATTTGCAACAGAGATGCGAAATTTAATAATGATATAAGAAGGTGAACTAGCTTGCGTTTAAGGACAGGTTGTGGAAGTGGTTGGTCAAAAGTGACAACTTGGGGGAAATGAAGACGTTAAGTGTTATCTAATGAGTTCTAATGATAAGGGAACAACGATAGGGGACGGCTTGGTGAGATAGTTGAGATAAGAATGCATATATACGTATATATATATAAAACATTAATTAATTTGAAATTATGATATATTTGTACAACTTATATGTATTCCTATCTACTTTTGTATCTCTGTATATCATATTATATATATATAAAATTTGCTACAACTATTGTTCTAAAAGTGTTTTTGCGACATGCTTAGATTACCCTGTGTTATCATCAAAACTTGAAAAAACAACCAATTCGTAAAATTTTTGCATTTTCGCATTTTTCTTCTCGATATCTATGCCTTTGAAAGCAAAAGTGTAAGAGAGCAATATTGTTATGCACAAAATTTGCTACAACTTTTCTTATAAAAGTTTCTTTGTATAATGCACAGATTCTCCAGTGTTACCATCACTAACTTGAAAAAACAACTATTTCGTGAAATTTTTCTGGATATCTATGGAAAGGAGAGTAAAAGTGCAAGAAACGAATATTGTAAAGCATAAAATTTACTACTACTTTTCTTCTAAAAGTTTTTTTGTAACATGCTCATGTTGCCATCAGCAACTTGAAATAGCAACTAATTCAATAATTAAAGACACATTAGAAAATCAAGAGTTGTGTGTTGAATAAAGGAGATAGATTGTTCCAGAAACTCTAGAACAAAATGGCCATAGCATATTCCGCAAGTATCTAGAAGAATTATGGAAACTGGAGTCATATCTCTGAAAAAAGAAGAGAGAAGAAACGCAAATGTGCAACACGACCTTAACACCTTTACGCCAAGATAGTATAGAGTAATTTGCAAGCTGTAAGGATTCAAACTCTCCATGTTCATAAAGGGCGAGGAAATGAGCGGGGAGTTTTAGTCGGAAGCACCATAAGCAGAGTTTCCACCATCGACGACACCGCTAGGTCGAGATGCATAAAACATTTCTCCTCTTTAGTACAAGAAAGAGAGCGCGGAATTGGGAGTCTCGAGAAATGCACAAACAGAGTATCAGGAACGAAAAGCACCGAGGATTGCAAACAAGATAGGAAGTATATAAAAGTGGTAAGAACGAGGTCTGCCAAGCAACTATTCTGCAACGCAACCTATACTTGGTCACGGAATATTCTATAGCTATCTGAATAACATGAATCATCGGAGATAGTATTTTACAAGTCTTTACTAAAGTTATAACGGAAAAGGAAACAGAAGAGAGGAAGCGATCCCAAGATGTTTAAATACAGAGTTGGGTTGGGTTGGGTTGTAATTGTTTGGGATGAGAGATGATGGGTTGGGTTGGGTTGAAATGAGATAGGTTGGCTTGGATATTCTTCGATATATAGTTCTACTATTGTCTGGTTGTATTTGCAACAGAGATGCGAAATTTAATAATTATATAAGAAGGTGAACTAGCTTGCGTTTGAGGACAGGTTGTGGAAGTGGTTGGTCAAAAGTGACAACTTGGGGGAAATGAAGACGTTAAGTGTTTTTTAATGAGTTCTAATGATAAGGGAACAACGGCTTGCATAGGAGAGGGCTTGGTGAGATAATTGAGATAAGAATGCATCTATACATACATATATATATATATATATATATATATATATAACATTAATTAATTTGAAATTATAAAAAATAAAAATATATAAGAAGTGAATAATTTTAGGGAAAGTTGTATATGTTTAGTAAAAATGTAGAAAAGTAGTTTGTTGTTTTGACAAAGTGATATAAAGATGTTTAGAGTCGCATTAAGGTCGGTAAGACGTGAGAAACTCAAATAGCAATAGGTGCACACGTGTGTCCCGTTGGGAAATCATGCCGGGACCTGAAATAAACCCATCTCACTTATCACAACTTCTTCGGGCTAATCCGGAGTGCGGGCGAAGGTGTTTTGAATATCAACCGGAGGGTGCATTGTTTCTTAATTTCGACAAGAACTGAATCTATATAAACTTTCGAATTTTACAGATTGGATACGGCGCTCTAGGCAGAACTCATTTTGTATTTCCCATTTCCAGTATAAATACAATTCCGCATTACTTGTTTATATTCCAGCATTACGTGCAAACACCGCGGGTTGATTTTAACAAAATAACCGTTTATATGTCGGATTTCGAATCGTCTCTATTTATTTAGAAAATACCTGTCGCAAATTATAACGGTTCTTATAGTTTTGCATCTCATTATGTCGCCCTTATTTAAATTTACTCGAATATCGAAAAGTATTTTATAGGATGATATTCGAACAGAAAGGAGGAAACGCGAGCCACAAAGCCTGATTCGCGCAGGTCTCACCTTCAAAGCGCCCCTTTTATGCCTACATAAAAGCACATTTCATTAAAAAAATAACTACCCTTCGCAGATCTCTATCTTTATAAGGACGAGACCTATACCTTCCATTAAATCGTCGTCAGGTAATCATTTTATCATCTAATCATTCCACCACTCTCACGAATTAAAATCAAACAATTTTACTTTTACCTTAATTTTTAAAGTATTTTTCTTGAAATTTATATTATTTTTTGTTTGTAAACGTTTAGTGGACTTTAAATTCATGTCGTTCGGTCGCACATATTGGGCAATTATGTATTGTTGTCATTGTTCGACGTCGAATAAAATGTATGTCATCAGATTGCGACCGTACTGCCATTGATTCAGGGGCTACGTGACTCCTTTACAAATCTAGCACGTACCGAGACTATTGACTTACCAAAGACACTAATCAGATACTAAAAAGCGAAGACCAGATTAGGAGATCAATTGGAATTGTTGCAGAACTAATGGCCGAGCGTCGTTAACAATTTGGTGAAAAGGTGGAGTAAATGTTTAGCATGACGAATTCGGTCTTAATAGGTACTTTCCCGGCGCGGTTCCGATGGAAAAGATAATAAAACTATTTTTATTTAAACCCATGGGAGACTTTATGTTTTCTACGTGTTTAGTGGTTGTCGTGTTAGATGATGTTCTAACACTACTTTATCGAGTACGCAACTTAATACTGAATGATATAAACGGCTAGTACGTTATTAAAAATTTATTGAAGCGGTAACAATCGTAAACAGACTATTATTTTAAACGGGAATTTTTTGTTAAAGGTACTTTTTAATTATATATAACGTAAAACGCCTCAGGTTGATATGACTTAATTTTCCAGGAATAATATTTACGCCAGACTTAAAATATATTCTTTGAGCGGCGGTTTTTCGCGCGGAAGTTGTTTTAAAAGTAAATTAATAACATTTTCCCGTCCGGCGCACTTTGATAACGACAAAAGCGCGGGAGCGACCCTCCGGATATATTGCAGGAAAAAATTCAATAAGTAGAAAATGTAATAAATACATAGCCTGAGGAGACATTATGTTCTTTTCTTTAATAAACCGCCTTACCCGTATTTAATGGAATATTTCTCTAAAAATCAATTCGCGCGAAGCGAAGATAGAAAGAGAACGCAACAGTCCCTTCCGAGTTTAGCAAAGTAAGAGCCTTGTAACCCTAAAGCGTGCCACAAATTAGATACACGTTACCAATTAAGGTACTAACAGGGCCCAAGAACTCTAGAATCGAAACGGGTATATTATTTTATGATCTGTGCCCTGGCTGAAAACATACACAGGATTTTGTAATATTAAAACAACACCAACCTTCTACTCACAATGCGGCTCCGAATAGAAATATTTCCTAGTTACGCTCCGGGTTGGCCTTTGTTTTGATTTAGTTTTCGAAAAACTCGCCCGTCGAGGTATTTATTCACCTACATACCCTCCAGTTAACTTATAACAATACCTCCAGAATCCTCTTTATTTTTAAAAGAATTTTTACGGAAATGTTTTTCTACAAAACTTTTCTTTTTATACCAGAACTTACCATCCTGTCCCTCATTATTACCTACAATTGATCCGGCCTTCCATTATATTTCTTTAACCAACCTTTTCCTCAAACTTTTAACTTTCAAAACTTTAACACTACACTTATTATTTTAAAACAAATTTACATACAACTTTATAAGCAGAACACAGACAGAAAACATATACTTTTCATAAAATATAACATAATTATTATAATAATAATTATTACCTATACAGTGGAACCTCGCATAACGAGCATCATTCGTTCCAGAATCTTACTCGTAATGCGGAATACTCGTTAAGTGAAACAATGTTTCCTATACATATAAATTAATGTAAAAACATCTTTTATAATATAACGTTTATTTAATGAAATATCTATCTACTTATACATAAATTGATAACGAACGAAATCGTCTTTATCTTTTCTTCTGTACCGTATCAAGAAACCTGGAATGTGATTCAATCATGTAGTTTATTATTTATAAATTTATGATACATACCTAATCCCTTTTTACTAGAAAGCCATCTAGTGATGTTTGCTATCTCTGCATTGTCGTAAAATAAATTTGCAGCTCGCACAGTCACAACCTCATTAGAGTGATGTTTTTTAACGAATGACACAACATTCCTCCTAGAAAGCCCTTATAAATTTAAAAAACACATTAAAACATGTTAAAAATATAAAATCCCCGAAACTAGTTTGACTTCAAATTTAATAAATATAGCAAGTTAAGAAGTTTTTTCGTTTTATTTTTAAATATGTAATTCACTTGCAACATGGATCTACACTCTATTTCTAATTATTATACGTACATAATTAATATGATTTTTTGGACAAAATTATTTATTTAATTATTGTACATCTTACTTTCTGTGAAAACATTTCCAAAGCAACTTTTAAGTACAATTCGATGGAATAAGTTATATATCTTTACCTTCTTAACCCTTATATATCTTCTTGCTGTGATAGACGGAGCAATTCTGTAAGTTCTTCGGTGGTCAACGCTTGATTATGCTCTTCCACAAGTTCAATTGTATTGACTAAAGATACAATCTCGTTGACTAGAGACTCTACATCTAGTGTGTCAACCTTCTCAGAATGACATTCAACAACGCTCTCTTCCAAAGTTTTTTCCAGGCCGAAATTAGGGTCCTTTTAGTGACCCCCTCCCACTCTGTATCAATCATTTTTAGGCAAGCAACGATATGGAAGTGATATTTCCAGAACTCTTTGAGAGTGAGGTTTGTCTTTAGTATTTTAGTGTAAAGTTTTTTGAAATTGGAAATAACCTGCTTTGAAACACTTTCCTCTAGATCTTCTTGCTGTGATAGACGGAGCAATTCTGTAAGTTCTTCGGTGGTCAGCGCTTGATTATGCTCTTCCACAAGTTCAATTGTATTGGCTAAAGATACAATCTCGTTGACTAAAGACTCTACATCTAGTGTGTCAACCTTTTCAGAATGACATTCAACAATGCTCTCGGCCAAAGTTTTTTCCAGGATGAAACACTTTCCTCCAGATCTTCTTGCTGTGATAGACGGAGCAATTCTGTAAGTTCTTCGGTGGTCAGCGCTTGATTATGCTCTTCCACAAGTTCAATTGTATTGGCTAAAGATACAATCTCGTTGACTAAAGACTCTACGTCTAGTGTGTCAACCTTCTCAGAATGACATTCAACAACGTTCTTGGCCAAAGTTTTTTCCAGGACGAAATTAGGGTCCTTTTAGTGACCCCTTCTCACGCCTTATCAATCATTTTGAGGCAGGCAACGATATGGAAGTGATATTTCCGGAACTCTTTGAGAATGAGGTTTGTCTTTAGTATTTTAGTGTAAAGTTTTTTGAAATTGGAAATAACCTGCTGGTCCATAGGCTGAAGTAACGGAGTGGTATTGGGAGGCAGAAAAAGGATTTTGATGAAATTAAATTCTTCAAGGAGCTCGTTTTGTAGGCCTGGAGGATGAGCAGGTGCGTTGTCCATTACAAGTAAGGCTTGGAGTGGCAAATTCATCTCTAACAAATATTTTTTCACAGAAGGACCAAACACTTTATTGATCCAGTCAGTGAAAATATCGCGTGTCATCCAAGCCTTCTTGTTCGCCACATCACATTTAACTTGCTCTTTGGGATTTTAAATTTTTTAAGGCTCGTGGAGTTTCTGCGTGTTAAACAACTAGCGTATTTCATTGGATTGTAGCCGGGCAATGCATTTTCTTCTACTGTTATGTATGTTCGCTTCGGCATCTTTTTCCAGAAGAAACCCGTGTCATCGCAATTAAATACTTGTTGTTGGAGACAGCCTTTAGTATCTACAAGCTTTTTGAAGTCATCTGTGAAAATTTCGGCAACCTTTTTTTCACCATGTCTCACAACGCTGTGGATGCCGGTTCTTCTTTTAAACTTTTCGAACCATCCACGACTAGCTTTAAATACTGTTTCTTCGGCCGTTGATGATCCTGGCGTCTTCTTAACGAGGTCGACAAAGATAGCTTTTGCTTTCTCACAAATGGTGTTTTCGTTAATTGTTTCGCGTTGTAATTGCTTTTCATTTATCCATATGAGAAGCAGCCTTTCAACATCGTTGAGAATTCGTAACCATTGGGTAGAATTTGTTGTCACCCCCTTTGATGCATCTACCTCTTTAATCTTGTCCTTGTTCTTGAGGATAGTGCAAATCCTGATTGTACGTGTGAGCTATATCAGACACACTCACACCTTGTTTACGCTTTTCAATGATTTCCTACTTCGTTTCTAGGGTAATTTTGCTTCTTTTATACATAGTTGGTTTCTTGTGGTTATTTGCCGGGGATATTATGAATAGTTATTAAACCATATACAAAATCGAATATCTAAACAAAAACTTCACTAATACAGTAACGCAGTGAGTGGTAAACACACAGACAAAGCACTAGTGACGAAAGTTTCAACGCACAATCGATTGACGAGAATAAGGGACTTCTCCTATGTCTGTCACTCGTTATTCGAAATATCGATTGTTAAGCGAGACAATTTATTTTACTCGTTATGCGAAATGCTCGTTATGAGAGGTACTTGATAAGCGATGTTCTACTGTATAATAATATATATAACTGTACAGTGTTCCTGATTGACTTCGAAGACGTCGGCCGCCCTAAGTGTTGTTCATGATACTTCATGAGACTGTTTCTTATATCACGAACAATACTTGAGTAGGCCGACGTCTACAAAGCAAACAGGGGTAAGAAATTAAGATTCTAATATAACTCATCTAAAACGATCAACAAAAGTTGTGGCAAATTTTATTCTTAACAAACCAACCCAACCCAACTCAATCCCCCCTCTTTTCCGTTGCTTCTGAGTTTAAGCATCTTAGGGTTTCTCTCCTGTGTTTCCTTTCCCATCATAACTTTAGTCAAGAAGTTCTTCACCTAAAATGCTGTCTCCGATGACTTCTTCATTTTAGTTAGATAGCTATAGATAGCTATTTCGCGTAATAGTTGACTGCCACACCTCGCTCTTGTCACTTTTTTATACTTCCTATCTTGCTTGCCATCTTCGGTGCTTTTCGTCTCTGATCCTCTGTTTCTGCATTCCTGAAGACTCTCCTTTCTTGGCACTAAGGAGGAAAAACATTTTATGCATCTCGACTTAGTAGTGTCGTCGATGATGGAAACTGTGCTTCTGGGGCGACTAAAACTCCCTCCTCATTTCCTCGCCCTTTATGAATTTGCACAGCCTGAACCCGCTTGCGCATTACTCCATACTGTCTTGGTGTAAAGGTGTTAAAGTCGTGTTGTTGTTCCTCTGAAGTACTTTATAACGATCTTTGTGTTTCTATTTTGACTATGAGTTGAGCCACGTTCCTGTCTGTATACTCTTGTTCCATTTGGGTTTCCTCTCTCTTCTTTTTCCAGTTCCCATAATTCTTCTGGATACTTACGGAATATGCTATGGCCTGGAGTACTCCACTTTTCTGCAACAATCTATCTTTTTGATTCATCGCCAAACTCTTTATTTAGTAAGAAGTGTCTTTAATTATTGAATTAGTTGTTTTTTCAAGTTGTTGCTGGTAACACTGGGGAATGTGAGCATGTTACAAAAAAACTTTTAGAACAAATGTTGTAGCAAATTTTATGCTTAACAATATTCCTTTTTTGCACTTTTGCTCTTAAACGCATAAATATCCAGAAAAATAGGAAAATATGAAAATTTGACTAATTCGTTGTTTTTGAAGTTGCTGATGGTAACACTGGAGAATCTGAGTATGTTACAAAAAAACGTTTAGAACAAATGTTGTAGCAAATTTTATGCTTAACAATATTCCTTTTTTGCACGTTTGCTCTTAAACGCATAAATATCCAGAAAAATAGGAAAATATGAAAATTTGACTAATTCATTGTGTTTGAAGTTTCTGATGGTAACACTGCAGAATCTGAGTATTTTACAAAAAGCTTTTAGAACAAATGTTGTAGCAAATTTTATGCTTAACAATATTCCTTTTTTGCACATTTGCTCTTAAACGCATAAATATCCAGAAAAATAGGAAAATATGAAAATTTCACTAATTCATTGTGTTTTTGAAGTTGCTGATGGTAACACTGGAGAATCTGAGTATTTTACAAAAAAACTTTTAGAACAAAAGTTGTAGCAAATTTTGTGTTTAACAATATTGTTCATGATACTGGAGGCGGTCGACGTCTACGAAGCAAACAAAGACATACGTATATCTGTACATCTGCATCTGTATATGACTTTATTTGACTAAGACGAGGTCGTTTGTAACCGAGGCTCAACAATTAATATATCAATCCGAAACTGAAAATCACATGACTGTTCAACGTCTCTGGATATTGTTGGACATTAAATTAAGGTGGTACTAAAAGGTGGACTTAGAATCAAATAACAAAATACACATCATAAAGGAAGAAGGAAGACTCGGTATAATTTCTGATTAAATATTTAATATATGTAAAAAAATTAAATGCTTTATAAAATGGTGTAGAAAAGTTAATGAGATTGAAAAGTCGTTTTGGTGAAAAAAGAAGATAAAGCAATAAAAGTTAGTAAAAAAGAAAGATTGAGTAATAAAAGTAAACGGATGAACAAAATCGATTGTCGTAAAATGGAAGGCAGGGGACGCGGATGTATAGATTCGGAAACTAACTTATAATTGTTACAAATACGGTCCTGTGTTATGATTCTAACAGGTCATTGGGGAGTAAAGTTGGCAAATACATAGGACCTTATCGAAGCTGGGGATCTAGGCGTATATTACAGCATTGTGTTGGACAGCGCCAAAAACTACTATCGTAAACAAATAATTAATGACCGTGGCGTAGATATTAGTCAATTACTGTGCGCGATAGGGTCCTAGTTGGTCTGGCGACGGCCGCGAAAGCGAGTTTATCGACCAACGCGGCGACGTATTATTTTAATGCAGATTATGCCGCAATTAATACAAGGTTGTCGCGTAATCTAACCTGCCTTACCTTGCCACCCTTGCATATCTTTCGTAACATTATCTCGGCCCATTTTGCAGTGAAAATTATGAAGCCGAGGGAAAAACGGAAATTTATTATTTGCGCGATAGTAATAAAATTATTTTGAACACGGAATTATTTACGGTGCGCATGTTGGCGCGTGCGCGATTTAAATAATGCGCGATTATTCACGTCGCCCATAGAAATTCTGTTCGCGCGTCAAGGGAGATGCGGTAATGCGCTCATTTGTTTCCTCCTCGCTGCCATTATTAAAGTTTTAATAAATCCAACCCTATTTTTCACTTTAATAATTTACATGTGTACTCCGGGCGAGAGCATGTGCTCCCGGGGAGCCAGAATATTTTTTTTGATACATCGTAAATCCTGGATTTATCATCTGGGGCTTGAATCTTTTTTACGGTATACTGATTGCCCACCTATCCTAAGCCTATAACTTGCCAAACATGGAATAAATAATGACGGGAAAAAGGGGAGTTTATTTTTCGTCGCCCACCACATGTGCCTCGGGCAACTTGCGGGTAATTCATAAGGGCAGAGTCTTCTGGGAAATGTAAGTTTGCTTCCTGGCTATAGAATAATTAAATTAGATTCGTGTTTCCCAAATTACCGCCGCATTAAGTACATTACCATGATTAAACGTTATATATCCGGTTGATTTTTCTCCTTAAATAACAAAAAATACAAAAAATAATAATAAAGCCAGCCACAGTTCTGAAACAACATTGTCCAATATTATTACGGAACTTACAATTGTGAAATTTATATTTAATTAACTTTAAGCAAACACCCCCTATGCAATATAGAAATGAACCGTATAAAACGTAGAATACTCTCTAATGTAAACGCCACGCGGCCGCATACGTGCAATTTTATTTATACTACTCGCTACCAGTAACGGGATTGCTCAATTAATTTCAAATTTATATTTATGTATTATCAAATATTTACCCAAATTAATTAATCCATCAATTTATTTCCCATTTTGATAATAAAAGAAACCGTCTGGGAAGTATTAAGCTTACTAAACTTAGATTAGTTCAATTCAGATACGGAAAAATTTTTTTGATAAATCTCAATCGAGAAATAACAAAAAGAACGAAGCGAAGCTTTATTTTCGTAAATCCTGGAAATCTATCAAACAAGTGGAAAAGCCTGGATCCCCAAATATCGAACCGGAACGCCTTTTCTTTATCGTGTAATATATATGCATTCTATAAATCTGACATCTAAATATTTGAGTATCAGTTACGTCCCGAATGATATTGATAGGTTTCGAAAAGATTTCGGTCGAGTCTTTTGGCCGAACAATGAACCACCATTAAAAATAACACAAAAAAAACAAGAACGTGTCGTTTTTGAATTCTTAATGCAAATATTATTCAATTCATTAAGGGGAAGTGAGCTGTACGGTACAAACGGCTCCCCAGACGTCGCGTTACCTATAACATTAGGGAGCCATTTATTACTACACAACGCGAACGTGTAGAATGAATATTCGAACCCGACGCCCCCTTCAGTTTACCCCGTTTATTTTTTACCTCTTAGCGGCTTCGTTTCGCCGTCTAATTAACTGCTCTACTCTAATTATTCACTTCCGTCCTTATTGAAAAAGAGCGATACTTGCCCTTTGGGTCACAACAAGTGACTGATTTTAAAATTGTAACAAAACCCAAGGTCAAATGAATATCATTAATAATATTAATTACATTAATATACGTTCAATACAATTCACTCAATAAAATTCACTCAGCTGATGTTGAATTGGATTCTAAATTCTTAATTACCAACCAAAACCCTTTCATTTAATACCAAATACGACGTATTTCCGATAAAAATTAAGATTTTTATCTCGAAAATTTGAGATATCTCCACGATGTTTAATAAAAACCCATTAATTTCGATTCATTGCAAGGATTTTTCATTGTTTTGTGATAAATTGGGATAGAAACTGTTTTTAAGCGACATTAGCAAAATTTTCTTAATTTTTTTTTAAATATCTTAGAAGTGAAACCGATTTTTGATAATTTTAGCATTAAATTCGTTATTTCGATCAAAAATCCTTTAAATTAATACCAAACACGACGTATTTCCGACAAAAATTAAGATGTTTATTTCGAAAATTTGAGATATCTTCAAGATATTTAACGAAACCACATCGAATTTGGATTCATTTTAAAGCATTTTTGTTTTTCTATGCGATAAATTGGGCTAGGAAGAATTTTAAAGCGATTTTAAAACATATTTTTAATTTTTTTTTAAATATCTTAAATGTGAAATGGATTTTTGATCATTTTAATATTAAATTCTTCATTTCAAACAAAAATCCTTTAATTTAATACCAAACACAAGATATTTCGGGCAAGAATAGAGATTTTTATCTCGAAAATTTGGGATATCTCGAACATATTTAACGAAAACATATCGAATTTTGATTTATTTTAAAGGATTTTTGATTTTCTACCCGATAAATTGGGCTAGAGAGAATTTTAAAACGATTTTTAAAAATAATTTCTTGTTAACATCTCTATTTCTATCTTAATTTCTAATTTTTTCAAACATATACCGTAATCTCGATTAACAGAATTTATTATCAGTTTGGATTTTTGTTAATTAAATTTTTTGTAAATATCTTAAAAGTGATACAGATTTTTGATAACTTTAGCATTAAACTCTTCATTTCGACCATAAGCCCTTTAATTTAATACCAAACACGACGTATTTCCGACAAAAATTAAGATTTTTATCTCGAAAATTTGAGATATCTTCAAGATATTTAACGAAACCACATCGAATTTGGATTCATTTTAAAGCATTTTTGATTTCCTATGCGATAAATTGGGCTAGGAAGAATTTTAGAGCGATTTTAAAACATATTTTTAAATTTCTTTTAAATATCTTAAAAGTGAAATGGATTTTTGATCATTTTAATATTAAATTCTTCATTTCAAGCAAAAAGTCTTTAATTTAATACCACACACAAGATATTTCGGACAAGAATAGAGATTATTATCTCGAAAATTTGGGATATCTCGAAGGTATTTAACGAAAACATATCGAATTTGGATTCATTTTAAAGCATTTTTGATTTTCTACCCGATAAATTGGGCTAGAAAGAATTTTAAAACGATTTTTAAAAATAATTTCTTGTTAATATCTCTATTTCTATCTTAATTTCTAATTTTTTCAAACATATACCGTAATCTCGATTAACAGAATTTATTATCAGTTTGGATTTGTGTTAATGAATTAGATTTTTGAAAAATATTCTTAAATTTTTTTTAAATATCTTAAAAATGATACAGATTTTTGATAATTTAAGCATTAAACTCTTCATTTCGAACAAAAACCTTGAGGATATCATCTGGTTGTGGTTTAGTAGGAGTTGTTCAAGATTTGTTTTGATTCTATAAGATCTGATCTTTAGAAAGGTCTTTATGGCGTTGAGGGTCTCTCCACCAATAAGTGTGTATTTGCAGTTAATTTCATTGATTATTAATCCAACACGTGCAGCATATCCCAAGACCAAAGAAAAAAAAGGTTATATTTGCCTAACTTAAAAATCGACTTTGGGAAAGTTTTGCTGTTCCTCTGCTTTCTTCATTATATTACCCAACCAAAGTAGAAATAAATATGAGATAAGAGAAAAAAAAAGGTTTTTGGGTTAAGTAATAAAACATAAAATTTATTAATTCATTTACATCTTATTAAGAAAGAGTTATATCGAGAGTTCGAGTTAGAAGACGTGATTGATTCAAATTAAGGTTATTGATGAATGGAGTAACATGAACGCATGCGTGGTAACCAAAAAGAGCAAGCGTAGCCGGAGGCTTCTAGGCGATTTGAATTTGGTCTTTTACAAATTTTATTCCGACCGAAAACACGTGTTCGTTCTCACCGAGATGCCCAGGGCTAAGTCCGGCCCTACGGTGGTAAAGAGGGTCAGGGCGTGCGTAATTGATCGATGCATTCTGTCTCATTGTTATTCAACAATTTGCGAACACGATACTCGGACTTTAACGTGGCTGGTGGCTCTCGAATTGATAAATCATTACGGTTATGGTGTTCGGAGGTCAAGAGGGATTTTAAAGTGACGGTTGCATAAATATTTGAACGCGAAAATTGTGCGGTCTTGGCGGCAATCTAACGCACCTGTTGCGAGATCTAACCACGGCAGCTGACAAATAAATCAGTTTCTTCTTTCATTACATTGCGGTACTGGCTCTCTGTGACGTCCACGTGCCCTAAACATTTTATTACATTCGTGTCTGTACAATATCAAACTGTCTCCGCCGCGTTCCTTGTCTACTTTATGACGCCCACTTGAAAATATTTCTATTCCGGTCCGACTGGTGTACGAGCTATTGACGGTCGGTCAAGCGTTTCGCATAATTGACCCATACAAACAGGCCGAGATTGCGGTCAATAGCTGCCGAACGCGGTTAAAATTGACACATACAATCAACCCATTCGCTTTAAGTTTAATATAATTAAGTAGTCCGTACACACGGCGTGGACAATGTCTGACCAATAATGGAAATTACACCGTATTCCGTTGAAACACCTTAATTAATGCTGAAAGCGTCAATTTAATTAAATATTTTCCGACTGGTTACTCGATTCCGTTTGCGCATTACATACGAGAGTGCGTTCACTGATCGAGGATGACGTTGCGAATGTCTTCCAAGTAACGGGCGGTGTCATATTCCTCCCCTCGGTATGCGATAATCAAAAGAAACAAAGCATTTGCAGTCGATGCTTGATGCTCTCAACTGCCGGCCGCTTTGATCGCGTATTCAAAAATGTCTTTGTATTGGAAGCCATCTGTGAATTTCACAAGGGAAAGGAGATAGATTTGCGCGAAGAATTTTATTTAAGGGTAGCGCTTTCCCCCTTTGCCTCGGCGGCCCTTCCTACACACATTTATTATTTCCGGATTTGTTCAAAAGCTACCAACCTTAAAACGGAATACATACGTTGTTCGCTTAATACAGCACATCCATACAATATCAAACGCTTTAAATATTTATTTAATACGCATTATTTTTTTACAAAATTCATTTTTCTTAGTATACTAGTTTCGACTTAAAACCATCTTCAAAGACAAGTACAATATGTAGACATGAGAAATTGTAAATATTTGTTTTACGTAAATTGGGATGAAATAAGGGTATGTGTATTCCATATAATAGTTTTGATGTAATATCCTTTGTGTGAGATGTTCCGTGTAAAATGTTAGAGCTATAGGCTGCCTCCTTTAAATGGGTCCAAAAAGGATTTGCCGGTGCGGCTTTTGCTCGTGTGTCAGTGGTCTCTTTGAAATTCGGTATGGGATGGCTCGAGGGTCAAGTGTAGGAAAACGGGGAGGTATGCGTACGCCACACGTGGTGACAGCCGCCCCCCTAAGTTTCGCATGCCCTAACGCCCTTCAACGGAACGTCGAACCTCTGACAATGACCGGTACAAAGGAGGCTAGCGGAACTTGTTCGTTTGATGGATTCAATTTCATACAAAATTCAAGTACGCGCCCTTCTCCGTTTACTTCTTTAACTTGGCTTGTAATTAAAGAGGCTATCCGCGTTGTCACCTTCGTTCCTCGCCGACATTGGACGCCCCCACTAGAAATTTAAAATGAAATTACAGGGAGATCCCTTCAAAAAAAGGAATGCTTCTTTTTGTCGCGTTCAGTTTGCTAGGAGACTCATTATTTCTTTTCGTAAGAAATCCTTTTGAAACAAGCCTGGTATAACGACACTGAGAGATAAAAAATTAAAAGACCGGGAGCGACGTGCAGGAAGGAGCGATCGAGATGAAAAACAAACACCGGAAGCGACGGGTGCGTCAGGCGTACGCGGTAATGTACAGGTGCGCCGCCTGGTGGCTTCGATATTTACTTCGAATATCCTCCGATTGCTCCGTACCATTTCGCCCGTCCGGTCCCAGGACGTTTCATCGTCCATTTTGATATCATCCTCCGGAGGTTTCAGCTCGAGTATGATCATATAACTTCATCTCTTTAGGTTACTTGCAAAATAATCGATAATAATAAAATGAGATCCACGTTTTTAGAAATATTGCATTTCTTATCGAGATATATTTATTATATTTATAGGGTAAATAGAAAAAAAACATAAAAAATAACTACATTACCGACATCGCGCTTGTACGTTTGGTTGCATATAAGTTAAGTAACTCCATATATATATATATATATATACCTTCACTGACTCCCTATTTAAGCAATAAGAGGAGTGCGTTTCCATCAAAGGCAGAGGGAATGATATATTTGAACTAAAATTAGAACTAACACTAGAAACTAGTTCAATTAATATCGGCCGTGAAAGCCTTCGTACTTATATTATTAACCTTTATGAGGGGATATCAACAAACAAATCAAAGATTTGGATAACTTACAAATTAGACAACGCAAGCTGTTGAGCAGTTTAGCCTTTCTACGAAGATGCAGAGAGAAGAAAGTAACGCTAACCTTCTTGAAGGTGAAGCACAATATCGACTCCGCTGCAGCACGTATAATCTTGATTAGGACAGAACAAGCACTACTTCGAGAAAGAATCCACAAGACTTTCAATGATCTATGTGTTTTATCATATTACAATAAATGGACCGCGTTATACATCACTTGACTAAGCGACATTTTATCGTTTTTAGCGATTTTCATGCTGTCTAGTAAGTAAAGGTGTAACATCTTAGAAAAAATACAGAATACCGAGAGACCTAAAATACTCTTTGTTTTAAAGGATAAAGCTAAGCGCCAATCACGTTATACGATTTCAAGTCCGATTTGCATCATACGTCTAAGAACCGACTTACCATTAGATACGACACTTAGATACACCAAGAAATTCTACAATAGAAAAAATAGATGAACCTACAATTTCGAGTCAGTGTCGTTTTCTAGATGTTAGTATAAAATTGAAAGTTTGTCTTTTATTTTATATAGAATTTAAGTCTAACAAGTTTCGGCCCTTAGCCATCTTCAGAGACTCCACAAATACTGTTGCACAGTTTTGTTGCACTAAAACTAGAACTAACACAAGATATAGAACTAGAATCATTCGGGTTTAACCGTCCGAATGTTTCTAGTTCACGGTCTAGTGTTAGTTCTAGTGACAGTGGTAGGTAGCGCTAGTTAGCATAAGATATTACTATGTTGTATAATTTTATTAAACTAAAACTAGAACGAGAACTAGAAACATTCGGGTTTAGTCGAGAAAAAAACTTCCAGTTGTCAATGTCAACTTTAATTTTATTATTACCTTTAAAGTGAGTCCAAACTTGACACATTTATCTCAAAAAACCAAAAAATTCGAACTTTTAATTTTGACATAATTGTCAAGTTCATAAAAAATCCTTTAAAATGAGACCAAACTCGACATATTTAACTTTAATATTAATGGAAATGTACTCACTTCCGGTTTGAAACGTAATTAAACCCTAAGTTAGCAACAATGAAGATAGCAATTTGATTTTTAAATATTAATACCAACCTTAATTTTTTATTTTTTTTATTATACTTTTGTTTTTGTGACAAATGTTAAGACATTTTATAAAAATTATGAATATGTCAAAATGACATTGACATTTCCAAGCGGAAGTTGCTTATATCTCGATTAATATTGGAATTAAATATAACATGTTTGGACTCATTTTAAAGGATTTTTCACGACGATTACAAATATGTCAAAATTGACAGTCTTAACCGGAAGTTATGTAGTGACCATAACTTCATTAATATTGAAGATAAATATGTCGTGTTTGCACTCATTTTAAAGGATTTTTAATGAAGATTACAAATATGTCAAAAGTGAGGTTGACATTTTAAACCTGAAGTTAATTATCATGTAATAGAAGTTTTATAACTGAAGTTAATCTAGTGTTAGTCACTTTTCCGCACTTTCTTTATATTTTTAACGTGTTTTTTGGGTCATTTCACATTAATTAAAAAAAGTCGTCGATTTTTAAGCCACATGATGATTCTTGAATTTTTCCCAAGTTTCTTAATATCTCTTTCGTTAAAAAAGAGCGTTCTTAAATTTTAATCTGTAAACTTGTAACACTTCGTCTTTAGTTTCATTTTACAACTTTTTAAACTTTAATTTTGTAAATTAGTAACTAATAATCTGATTTCGACATTGATATGTGATCTTTTTTTAACAAAACAAAAAGAAATATTAAGAAACTTGTTTGTAAAATGGATAAGATGAGAGATGTTAATCTATTTGTAGAGTCTCTGAAGATGGCCAAGGGCCGAAACTGGTTAGACTTAAATTCTATATAAAATAAAAACCAGTTTAAAACTCTAGATTATTTTCTTCAAAAATTTTTACACAAATCGTTATCATTTTGTCGCCAGTTTTAGTGATTAAATTTATGATAATAAAGTTATTATTATTATTATTTGTCGCTTAGTCAAGTGATGCAGAACGCGGTCCAAATATTATTGATTATTATGATAATTCGTATAATAAAAATTCACCCACTGAATTTTTTTTTTAAACATCGATGTATCGGTATAATACGTCCATGTTTTCGACATCGATGTTTCACTTTTGGAAAACATCGATGTTCTAATATCGATGTTTTTATGAGCGATGTTGCATCCCTAGTTGTTACATTAATCAAAGATATAATAAAATTCATAAAATATGTAGTTAGGTACATTTTTAAGAAATAATACTTACATTTTAAATTGCTTAGTCCTAAAATATGTTAATAATTATGTTATATTATACACATGAAAGCTATAATATACATAACTAAATATTTAGATTTTAGGTTATGTTCATATGTCAAATGTTTATTTGGTGATTTATAAACATCAAGGTCATCAGCTGCTATTAATTTTTAATTCTACCGTCCAATAAGATGATACGCATGCCTCTTGAGTAGAATGGACATCACAGAGACAGATATACACAGTGTGTTAATTAATTATTGTACCCGACGTCGTCATTGCAACTATGCAACCAATATCACAATATTAGTATTGCAATACGCGATTTGCGTATTTGGTTGCATACTTGCAATGATGACGTCGGGTACGATAATTAATTAACACAATGTATATATCTGCACTCTAGTTTTAACACTCTTTTGCTGCGGTAGTCAGCGATATAGGAGATAGTATATAAATGATAACTCCTTTTTTATGAATAATAAAAAAACTATTAGGTAAAACTATAAAAATATATCATTTTTCGATTCGTAGCACAAATGACAAAAATTATTGAAATTCAAAGAGACATCGTGTATAGCGTTATCGTCTTGATTGAGACATCGCGTGCTGGTAATGTTAGATCTAATAATTGTTTATGGCGTAATGGGGCGTAAACGTTCCCGAGACGATGTAGTAAACGGCGTAAACAGATATTCGCTACGGCCGATTAAATAAAATAACGGGCGCTGGTGTCGCGACGTCTTTGCACGTTTAAAGTCACAACGAGCTGCCACCTGTTCGAAGCAATAAACCGTCTATGTAGCTGGTATCGATTGTTTGACGGTCCGAATACGTAATGGGAATGTTATTCCTAGCGGCTTATTTGATATTTTAGGATACGTTAGTTGAACGGGTACTAATTAAGCCAACTAAATAAATAAATAACATGGAAACGAGGGAAATGTTTATTTTAATTTATCGGTGATATGGGAGCGATATCCATCTGAATCGATACAATAAAAACGGTAAATGTAAACGGAAACAAGTCAAAAAAAATGGTATGCATAAAAATATTAATGCAAAGATATAATGGCTCCTATCTATCACAATTGATACGTAACAACAAGGCTCAGGATGTAGTTCGCTTACACGGCAATATATCACAATTTTCATAAACTCTCTCTGCCATCGCGGACGCGCAATATCAATTTTCATATTCCTCTAAACAAAAAGCGGCACCCCGCCGAGCACCCTCTACTTCGCCTTTTCGAATAAGTCGAAGAGTTATGGATTGGGAGGTAATCGAGCATGGATGATCCAAAAAAGGAGAACTAATTTCCGTTTTGGTTTGTCCCGGGTGGGGTTAATATCAGATTAAGGGGAGAATTTTTTTCTAATCTTATTTCCCTCTCTATCTTATTGATTAAGCATCTATGCCTGAAGGCGTACATCACATATAGCGATTAATTGGCCTGGCGAAACGGCGAGCTAAGACAGTCTAGGCATATGATAGACAGATACCTGTTGAACCTCTCGACTTTATTAAATACTCGCGGCGCGATAGAGTTACGACGACGCGTCGAAATCCCTGAGGGTAGTCAAAAACCATCATTCAGAAGGGAAAGGGAGAGAATCTGCAGCCGTTCTGCATTATAAAAGGGTCCTTTGATCAAAATTATCTCTGGAAGTAAATAGGTAACACTAGGATCCAGCGGTGTCTTCGCAGCCCTTCTCCGCGGGATTCGAAATTAGAAGCAACCCACGCGTGCCAACCTTGCTCCCTCTTTGACGATAACTACTGTTACGCTCTTTATTATTCCTTTAATAGCAAAAGGTTCACTTCCGTCACTCGATCTTTATTTTAATTATATATGTTACCGTTAATTTGTATAATTCAGATACTCTATACAATGCCTAGGTAATGTATAAAATACCGGGGGTGTCTAGGCAATGTATGAAATATTATGAAGATTATTGTCCCTTAGATACTTTACCTAGGTAGTGTATACAATTCTTAGGGATTACATAGAGTACTTGTTGGTCAATCGGCAATGTGTAAAATAAATAGATTTTGATCTGTATTTATCAATTTTTAGTCATAATAAACTTTTTTGCAATCTATAAGTTATTGTACAAAAAAAGCACCTAGTACCTTTTTGTAACCATAGTAAAATCACAATTAAATTACATTCAACTTAAAATTTTTCTGGGTTAACTAACATAATGTCTTTTGCTTATAAGTAATCAAGTAATAGTAGATCTACTGGCCTCTCAGAATTGAGTAAGTAAAAAAGTATATTTATTTATTCTTACATGAGGAACTATTGTGACATTTTGAAGTGCATAAAATCTTACTTTTAACACATGAACACTTTTTAGTATCACAGTGTTTTTTGCAAGTACATTTAATAAATCCCTGACCTGTCCCCGTAAATTGCAGATTCGCAACTGTACGGAGCGTCGTTTCTAGATTAGGGACATCTTCTTTTTTAAGTAGTTCTTGACGATAGTAGTTCTTGAAAGTGCTGCCTTGAATATAAATTCCTTACAACACCTTGCGTTGTTCCTATTTTATAAAATTCGTCCTCCATTTTTTGTAAGACTACAATTAGTATATTGCGAGCATCACCATGACCTCTGTCGACTTTCGGAACAGGGATTCTTACAGTGGTACCCAATGGCACAGGGGGAATTTTTTTTTCAGAAATGTTAAACATTTTCTGAGCTTTCTGAACTGATGCAGTTCTCTACAGCTAAAGCGTTTTTAAGCATAATGGGCAAACAACTTTAGAACCATAGCCTTCTGCCATATCTTTCTCCGGAGCAGGATAAATAGCATGAATGGTCTATTGCATGTTCTACACGAATGAGCACCCGTTGTCTCCTCAGTACAAACACAGCACAAGAGTGGGGAATCCAATGATTGCTCACGTTCTTAATTTAGAACATCTAAGGGTTGTCTATGTACCTCAGAAGGAAGACCTTCAACATTCGCAGGTTCATTAAGAATCTCGGCACTTCGGATAGTCATGTGTCAGAACTTTGTTGATATAGAGCTTCGAGATTGACCTTTATATTAAAGATTCTGAAGGAATGGGAATACTTGGTGATGACTTAATCACATTTTCTAGATCCTCTTCACTCTCCAGGTTATGAGTATGATCGAGAAGTAAAGATATACCAAAGATATTCCATTTTCTCGCCTTTTACACACATTGCCGGCTTCGCATTCGGTATTTTATAGAATACCTAGGCAAAGTATAAAATTAATAATATTTCATGTATTACCTAAACGTTTTAGGTATTCTATAAGTTGCCTAGGTATTGTATAGAATACCGGATTATACAGATTGCCGGTAACATATACATTGTTTTAAACATCCTCCATTAAACTTAAAAGTATTTGAAGACGAAAGAAAAACAAAAAAAAAAGAATAGTTTGCTAATTCTCGTAGAAGTGGTTTTCTGGTTTGGATTCAAATTGGATCAAGTTCGAGCTTGGAAGTAAAAATTGGGTGAAACGGCTGCGGCGTTTTGCCGGTTAGAGGAGTTTCTAAACTGGCGCAGCGTTTAGAAGCGGGTCCGCGTTGAATATGCATCGGAAGTATCGGGCAGAACGAACTGCGGGTAGTTTATAAGAAGGTCCCGGCGTATCCGGCTAATTGCAATGACTTTTCCGGTACCGGAAAAGTTGAGGGGGGAAAATTTGTTACCTGCATTGCGAAAGTAGGGTATTTAGCGATGCGAGGTCGGTACGGGAGCGATTAAAAATAGATGCGCGCGAATAGGGGTAGGTGGAAATTGTCTGGGAGCTCCACAGGCGGACTAATTATTTTTATTGCCACGGCCGGGGGCTTCTTTTGCATAATATGTGATGGAAGTTCTTAAGAGGTCCCGGGGCTGCGAGTTGCGCAACTTTCCTTCGCACATCCTGTTTCGCTGCCGACGCTCGCCACCCCTTTCTAAAACAACCGGCAAACGTGAAAGATGCTTATCGAATGTGATTTATAGGAGCGCGATTGGTCGTTAATTGATTGTCGAGAATTTGATTGCGTGTCACCGCGCATAAATAGAAACCACCCCCGGTTCTAAAACCAGCACGCAACCCCAACCGCCCCCCAACACGCACCGATACGGTATTAAATGTGCAGTTTCGCGAACGACGCGAGTGCTTTTTGTTAAACGAAGCTTCGATCGTCCGCTCTAATCTCCGCATTTCATCGTTCGCAAATTTTCATTATTTGCCCAATTATAAATCACGTCGGAATCTGACAAAATCAGGCCGCCCAGAGCAGTAATGCTCACTGATTGATGTTTCTTTTTTTTTACTATTTCAATTCAAATCAAAATTTGTATACGGACAACCACAAATATTCCGATAATATTAATTTATGTTATTTATTAAATAACAAATTATAAGGTTTATTAAAATTTATAGACCCCAACAAAATGTCAGGGGATCATTTTTAAATCGTCTAAAATACATTATTTTTACTAAATTCCTGTGTAGTTGATAATTTTACCAAATGCGAATTTAATTCAATTTTGCCATTTGCCGAACAAAAGGCGAAAATATTTCGAATTAATTAACAATTATTGTTGTTGTTTGAAATTGACCGGGCAAAAATAAAATTGAGTGAAATAGAGAAAGTGTTTATCACTTTTCCCAATCCACATTTCAAATTCAATAAAAGTTTAATTGACTGGAATTCAACAACCTATATAACTTATTTTACTCAAAATTTAGAAGACAATCATTTATTTATACAGGGTGTTTTAAAACAACGTTTAAATATTTATAGTGGTAGTGCTACAGTAGAAAACAAGTCGAAAAGTGTTAATCAACATGGGTCCGAAAATCAACCGTTTTCGCGATACAGGATGTTCAAATTTTTTGGGACTACGTTTTTTCTTTTAAACTGTAACTACTACAGATTTGATAATTGGCAAATCGATACAGTATGAAACTGTCTCTTTTTGAGAGTAGTATGATGTTTACATTGCTTCCAGTTAGTATAAGTTATTCCATTACAAAACGTTATGCCATTATTTACCAAAATTTGGCCATTACAAGGAGTAGGCTTTGCCTTACGTACAATCTGCTAACATACATTAATTTGACGTTTCGTTCAAATTACGAAATAACCAAACTCCAGTAATTTGATTTTGCGAAACCTGAAGTAAAATCGTTTGCAATGGTCTTGTATTCAAATGCTGAAATGAGCGATATGGTGTTTATGTACGGCCGTGCCAATGGAAATAGTTTGAGAGCACATCGTTTCTATGCTTAAACATTTCCCAATCGCCGGCTAACAGGGTTGCCAGACAATTCATGAAAACTACGGGCTACTTGAAAGAGTTCGGGCTCCCTTTTAACGTAGAATGAGAAACTGTATTGATGTTGCAGGTCGACATTTTGATGATTCAGTAAAAAGCTTCGTTTTGATTAGTATTAGTATTACGTTGTGTCAATTCAATTTTTCTAATAATTTATTTTTAAAAATGTATTCTGTTTCGGAAACCTTAATGAGTACAATTTTTTAAAACATCCTGTATACAGGGTGTTTCAGGCTTTTGTAGCAGGACATTAACAGTCGATAGATCTTTTAAAATTAGCACAAAAACTTCATACAAACATAGGTCGACAAACGCTTTGTTTTGAAGATACAGGGTGTTTAAGTTAAATTTTTTAATTAATTTTAATTTAATATTACACGTGTATTTCAACCGATTCTTTTCAAATTTGGTATACGGAGGTGTGCAACGTATTCTTTACGGATTAAAATAACAATAACTTTTCTGACAGTATACTTTTTGGCTTTTTGAAAAGTACTGAGAATTCTTATTCTCGGTACTTTTTTAAGCAAAAACGGCACTCTTATCAAAATGCGCTAAAGTTGATCGTTTTCAAGATAATCCGCTTTTTATTATTCGATATAGACCATTTTTTTAGAGGATTGTTAAAGATAGGTATAATAATGTTTGCCATTGAAACAAAGTAGGTAAGTTCACTAATATTTTAGTTTATTGTATCAAGTTGATCAGTGTTAAATTAATTTTTCTTATTCGTTAACGTGTTAAATTCAATTTTCTTGTTTATTAACGTGCTAAATTCATTACTCGTGTTGAATTGTTTTTTTTTTCATTTTTTTGTTTGCTGCGTAAAAACTTTATATAATGCCGTTTATTTTTCCTAACCAAGAGTTAGCGGATACTCATTTTGTTTATGGGTTTGCAAACGGAAATTCAGCAGAAGTAGCCCTAGAGTATAGGGGAAGATATCCAAATAGAACATCCGCATCCTTCTGTGTTTGTGAAAGTGTATAGACAAATAGTTGAACAAGGACTAAATAATGATGGGTAGATCGTAATAATGACAATGTTAGATTGCAAAGAAACTTTAGAAGAAGAATTTTGTGTGAGTTCGACAGAGACCCCACTACGAGTGTTCATGTTCTATGTTCAACATGATCATAGACATGCTTATAATTTACAACCCTTGTAAGGATTGCAACCAGGCGATGAAGAACGGCGTGCGACGTTTTGTCACGATGTCACGAACAATTCGGCCACGAAACTTCCAACATGAATTTAGTGTCAACGTCTGGGTAGGTGTTTATAATAATCATCTTTTCGGGCCATACTTTTTGACACCATAACTGACCGCTACGGCGTTCTTGTAATTTTTGGTAGCTGAACATGCCAATATGTTTGATGACATTGATTTAGCTTTAAGAACAAAGGCCGGGATTGCAGGAAATGCAGATCTTGATGTTTTAAACTTTTTTGTGCGGAGATATTTGAAAGCAAAATTGTATGAGACTCCTGTTCCCACAAGGGATGAACTTTTAATAGGATTAGGAATACTTGTAATGATATAAGGCCGTTCTTAAATACCATTACTCGATCAATAATTCGTCGGTCAGAATTATGCAAGCAAAATTTATTACATTTATGTTACCTGTATATACAGGGTGTCAGATAAAAAAACGCCCCAAGCTGTAACTCTGTCATTTACATTCCGATTTTCATGAGCGAGGTATCGAATGAAATGGTTTGATGAATACTATGATTCATGCTACAAATAAACTTTTTCAAAGGCCGTCATCAATTTTAAGCGACTATTAGCTGTTATTTTTCAAATTGCTTCATATATTTTCTTTACGTCATTGGATAGAGATTGTTTTTCTGAATCCATTGATGTACAATACATCTATTTTGAATGTAATTTTAGCAGAGAAAAGACAACCTGTATATAGTGTCTATGTATATGTATACAGGTTGTCACACAAGAACGCCGCAAGGTGTAACTCTGTCCTTTACCTTCCGATTTTTATGAGCGAGGTATCAAATGAAATGGTTTGATGAATACTTTGATTCATGCTACAAATAAACTTTTTCCAACGCCATCTTCAATTTCAAGCGATTATCAATTTGACTTTCAAATTGCTCGGTATGTCATGAAAATCGGAATGTAAATGACAGAGTTACAGCTTGGAGCGTTTTTTCTGACACATCTGACACATCTCATTTTGACAACATCTGAAGAGTAATCGTGCCAACTTATACCAAAAAAAGCTTACAACCGAAATAACTCGAAAACGAAAAACGCTAGGTACCAATAACTTTTATCAAAGTCAACCTATTTTTTACGTACAATTAAACGGTGTAATAAAAACTATAGCATTACATTTAAAATAGCGAAGTTATGGTCTACTTCCGATAGACCGGAAGTGGCGGCCATCTTGAAAATATTTTAGATCGAAAGTTTCGAATGAACAACCCATGCTACCAAAATTTCAAATCTCTACGAATAGTGAAACCTGAAAAAGTTCTAACGAACCAGTTACGTGAGACACCCTGTACAATAATCACAAAATATCTTACCTTACTATACAGGGTGATTTATAACATACAAAGCAGACTAAAAGGGTAGGTACTAGGGGTCAAACTGAAGAGATTTTCTTAATAATGTTTTGTTAAAAACTTAATAGTTACATAGATATCGCAAGTTAATTTTTGAAATAATTTAACGTCCATTTTTGAGAACCGCTGATATTCAGTAAAGAACAATAAAAATATTTGTCAATGCCATCCTGATTTTTGAAGGAGCTGTAAATGTAGACAATATATTGTTTCAGTAGTTTTGTTATTTTAGATAATACGTAATTTGTTAAAAGAAATAATAGATGTTAAATTTAATAATTAATAAATAATAATTTAAATTAATTTAATTTAAATAATAGATGTTTAATTTTGACGTGAAATGATATGTCCGCTGCTAAGTAACCAAATCAACTGGATTGGCATCAATAAAAACATGGTATCAGCGGTTCTCAACAAAGAAATACCAGTTTTTGAGCATTTTAACAAATTTTTAAATATATAAACTGCTATATTACCAAGATTTTCTTATTTTTGTTAATTATGCATTGTTTAAGTAACCCCAAAATATTCGCAGTTTGAATTTAAACGTAGTGTCCGTATATGGTAAGAAATGCTCGGCCATTAGTTCAATTTTAACGTTCTATATCTTTGTGATTACTAAGTTGTGGTCAAAACATTATTAAGAAAATATCTTTAATTTGGCCTCCAGTACCTACCTTTTTAGTCTGCTCTGAATGTTATAAATCATCCTGTATAAATTAATATATAAATATAATTATATATACTAAGGTAAATTATATGGTCTGAACCTTGGAGCAATAATAATTGTACGCGGAGACGACGAAATTATTATATACTAAGAGAGCAAAGATATATTTTTGATGGTTATGAATATTGCAGCCGAGGTTGCGACAGCTACGCACAGAATAACTACACCAGAAAGGACACTGGGCGTGTCCCGCCAAAACTGATTTTCTTTTTTGTGCGGTGACGCCATCTCATAGGTTGGAAACGGTTTGGGTTGATGGCTTGAAGAAGGGTCAGAGGATGGAGCTGGATGGAGTAGTAGGAAAAGGGAGGAACGAGTATTTGAGATGTGAAAACTGCTTGAGGCGGTGGATAAGGTAGGATGCCATTAGAGAGGAAGTGCCTAAGACCTTGATGGAGGTTAAGCCGGGAGTTCTCTTTGGGAGTGCTTGAGAGAGATTGCAAAAGCGTATCGTCTGATTTCACTTTTCGATCAAGCTAGGTGGATTTAGTTGTTGTGAGTGTTATGGTTATATCAGAGAGGTAACAAAAGAACTACTAAGCTTGTGAAATTGGGTTTGGAGAAGTAAAATAGGTGTGGTTATTTGTGGCCCTAAAGAAGTTTGCGAGCGGGATATATATAAACTTCTAGTCTCACATGGGCACTGACCTGGATCCTGATACTTGCTGAAAGAAAGAACGTCTAGTAATTTTCCTTGGTTTCTAGCCGAGCTCTCGTGCAGCAAACCTGATTGAGGTATCGTGAGATTTTTATGCAACACTGACTCCAGTTTTCATGATTATTCTAGATACTTGCGGAATATGCTATGGCCTGGAGAACTCTTTACTTTCTATATTTTACTGTTTCAGCACAATCAACTTGTTCTGGAGTATCTGGAACAATCTATCTCCTTGATTCATCACCTAACTCTTTATATAGTAATAAGTGTCTTCATTATTGAATTACTTGTTTTTTCAAGTTCTTGATGATATTGGGGAATTTGAGCATATTAAAAAAACTTTTAGTACAAAAGTTGTAACAAAATATTGCTCCCTTGCACTTTTGCACTCAAATGCATAGATATCCAGAAAAATACGAAAATGTGAAAATTTGGTGATTTCGTTGTTTTTTTTAAGTTGTTGATGGTAACACTGGGGAATCTGAGCATGTTTCACAAAACTTTTAGAACAATAGATGTAGCAAGTTTTATATATATTATGTAATATACATACTCTGTGTTTAAGCATCTTGGGATCGCTTCCTCTCTTCTGTGTCCTTTTCCATTAGAACTTTAGCAAAGAATGTAAATGCAATAAAACATGTGTGTATTTATAGATGGATTCTTTTAATTTTAGCTCTACCGGTTTCGATCAATACATTTAATCATCTTCAGGAACAACGTCAGTAAATATATTTTCAAAAGACATATTTGTTAGTTAATTAGGCTGTTATCCTCTTACTCTTGATATTTTAACTCTTCTTTTCCTTGTTACCCAGTTATTCAGAAATATCCAATAAGCCTACCATGCAACAATATGCGCCATGCGTTTCTTTTTAGCAAAGAAGTTCATCACTTCTCTTCCCCCATCATCTGTATCGAGTACTTCTAAAATGCTGTCTTCGATGATTTCTTCATTTTATTCAGATAGCCATAGAATATTCCGTGATTCTCGTTCTTGCCACTTTTATATACTTCCTACCTTGTTTGCCATCTTCGGTGCTTTTTGTCCCTGATACTCTGTTTGTGCATTCCTTGAGACTCCCAATTCCGCGCTCTCTTTCTTGTGAAAAAAGAGAAATGTTTTATACATCTCGGCCTAGCAGTGTCGTCGATGATGCAAACTCTGCTTATGGTGCTTCCGACTGAAACTCCCCCCTCATTTCCTTGCCCTTTATGAACTTGGAGAGTCTGAACTCTTACAGCTTGCAAATTACTCCATTCAGAGATATGACTCCAGTTTCCATAATTCTTCTAGATACTTGCGGAATATGCTATTGCCTGGAGTATTCTTTAATTTCTACATTTTACTGTTTCAGCTCAATTATTTTGTTCTTGAGTTTCTGGAAAAATCTATCTCCTTGATTCGTCATCCAACTCTTTATTTTGTAATGTGTCTTTAATTATTGAATTAGTTGCTGTTTCAAGTTGTTGATGGTGACACTGGGGAATCTGAGCAGAAAAGTTGCAACAAATTTTACGCTTTACAATATTGCTTTCTTGTACTTTTACTCTCCATCGCATTGATATCCAGAAAAATAGGAAAAGTGTGAAAATTTGACGAATTCACTGTTTTTTTGAAGTTGTTGATGGTATCACTGGGGTAGCATGTTACAAAAGAGGGTTTTAGAACAAAAGTTGTAGCAAATTTAAGGTTTAACAGTATTACTCTCTTGCACTGTTGCTCTCGGACAGATAGATATTGAGAAAAATACGAAAATCTGAATATTTGACGAATTCGTTGCTTTCTTGAAGTTGTTGATGGTAACACTGGGGAATCTGACCCTGTTACCAAGAGAGTGTTACAAGCAAAATTGTGGCAAATTTTATGTTTAACAATATTGCTTCCTTGCATTTTTGCTCTCAGACCTATAGATATCGAGAAAAATATGAAAATATGAAAATTTTTATTTCTTATATCACAAGCAATACTTGACTTACTTTGGAAGAATCCTAAATTTAAGGGAACTCACAAAAAAATGCTAAGAATTCAATATCCCAATGGTGGAGCATTATAGATCTTGCTCTCTTCCACTTTTACTCTCAGATGCATAAATATCGAGAAAAACACGAAATTATGAAAATTAGATAAATTCGTAGTTTTACGTGCTGTTAAAGTAACTCTCGGGACTAGCAGCATATTAGAAATAATGTGATACATCGTTGTAACTAGATTTTCTATAGTTTTATATATTTGAATATGGCAGATATGAAGGGTGGATCCACTTTTCCTCTATAACATTTTGTCATATCTTAAAAACTCGATGGGATGATTTGGATAGTCTGAGTATGTTCGGGATACTGTCATATTGACATAGGTGACAGGTTAATTAGGGATGCAGAGGACACATATATTAGTTTTATTAATATAGTACAATTTTTTTTCTCAATTCTCTGGACGATCATCATTAAAATAATTTATTCAACAAACCTACATTCTGTACACGTGACAAATCGAGATGGCGAGAAAATATGCGCCGTTTATCGCCGCGTGGTGCGTATCTATGCCGGAGGGTAGCATAAGTAACATTAATTATGCATGTATATATATGCGTATACATATTTCATTTGTTTAATTAATGAAAATGAAAAAAAATATATATATATATAAAAGGGAAACTTGCGGGAAGAGAGAGTGGAGGGTGTACGACTGTATTTTATGTTGTCATGCCTTCACACGCGACGTCGCATGGCTTGGTGTTTATTATGTTGAGATAAAATCTGCGACCGGTCAAACTTCATATAAACACCGTAGTATTCGTAAAGTTCGATGCGGACTTTGCCGGTAGTCGCTGATCGTTTTATTCTGGTCCTATTCCAGATCGTTCTGGTCTAATAGTTAGCAGTTAATTATAATTCGCTAATTAATTGAATTCTCCATAATGCAGCTCGAGCGCCGATTGCCCTCCAGTTACAATTACCTTCCAGAATCGTAACCCTCGAGGTTCGTTGAAAATTTTCCCTTGCTATCGCCCGTTCTGTTCGAAGGCTTAATGGAATATTTAATTGTCAGAAGAAGTTTTGATGTAAAGAACATTACATCGAGATAATTAGAGGATAGTGCATGTAACGTTAATAACATTTTTTATTTTGGTTGAATATTAAATATCGATATTCAAAGGATGACGTTGGAGGTTATTAAAGAGAATGGTAAGCCGGTTGGCATCCTCCTTTGTGTTTTATATTGTAATAAACGTGGCTTCAATGAATCATAACGAACCAGTAGCTTCAGGATTAGAGGCTTTATCGGACGACGTGATTCTTCAAGCTCTACTGGTCATGGTAATGATAAAGCTGTACCGGACGTAGCATTTACATATTTTAATTATGGATAGTTTATTACAACCTTTCGACTTAAAAAATAATCGTAATAAACTTTTTATAAATCTATTAAACCCTATGTACATTTCGTTTATTACGTTGAAATATTAAACATTTGTGGTGAAATAACGAGAAAAAACGTTTCGGAAACAGCAAACTTTAGCGAAGGATGAAAAGCTTTATGGGATTTTGTTTCGCCGCCGGTAATGAGCGTGCTTTTTCTTGTCGGTACAATTAGTATTTAACTTTATTAAAAAATGTTTGCGCCCTTTTCCGGACATCCATTTAGTTCGGCAGTAAAATAAAAGGTCTCGGTTTTATTAATTTAACTTTATTTTACACTAAATATAAACTTCCTCCTTAATGTCCGAACCTTTACAACTATTTTGAACGTTATTAGAGGTTTATGAACCGTAAGGGTTCACCCTTCGAGGTGAGTTTCTTCTCAAAACTTAACTGGGCAACACTATAAACCCTTACCACCCCCTAAACAACAATTAATTAACCCACCCAGTTTTCGCCGTTTGTATCCCAAATCATACAATTGAATTTCATCCTAATTTACTAAAATACTAAAGTTTTGAATAATAGTTTAGTTATATTTGTTTAATTGTGTATGATTGGTGAGGTATAAAGATCAAAGTGTTTTAGAGAATCAAAGAGGAGATCGTAATAACCGATTCATCATCAACCTGGTATTATGGTATAGAGTGTCATATCGTTGGGGGATTAGTCACCTCTAGTTGTCTTCCCTGGTAGTTTAAATGTACACCGATACATCGACGAGGTTTTACAGCCCGTTGTAATACCCAGGCTACGCGGACACCCTGACATCATATTCTAGCAGGATAACGCCCGACCTCATATTGCTCACATCTGTCAGATGTTCCTACACGAAGAAGGAGTAGAAATGCTGGGTCGCTATATAAGGCGTTTATCACAATCAGCAAACACCTTGCAGGAACTTTGTCGTCATCTACAGCAAACCAGGGATGAGATTCCACAAGATACCATCGATCATCTCATTCAGAGCATGCCTCGCAGTTAGGCAGAGCATAAGCAATCGTGGAGATGCAACATTTTATTGACATAAATTGTTGGTACTTTAGGTCGAGTGTTGCAACCTTCTTCAGAAACTGGTTCGAAGTGACACCTGAAACCACTTCGAACCAGTTTCTGAAGAAGGTTGCAACATGGCATCCGAAACGTCAAACCTTTTATTAAAAGACGCAAGGCAAAACCCGAAAATTTCTAGTGTTAGTTCTAGTTTTAGTTCTAATCTTAGTTTAATAAAACAATTAAGTAACCCACCCAATTTTCGCCGTTTGTATCCCAAATCATACAATTAAATTTCATTCTAATTTACTAAAATACTAAAGTTTTGAATAATAGTTCAGTTATATTCGTTTAATTGTGTATGATTGGTGAGGTATAAAGAATAAAGGGTTTTAGAGAAACAAAGAGGAGATCGTAATAACCGATTCATCATCAACCTGGTATTATGGTATAGAGTGTCATATCGTTGGGGGATTAGTCACCTCTAGTTGTCTTCCCTGGTAGTTTAAATGCACACCGATACATCCACTAGGTTTTACAGCCCGTTGTAATACCCAGGCTAAACGAACACCCTGACATCATACTCCAGCAGGATAACGCCCGACCTCATATTGCTCACATCTGTCAGAAGTTCCTACACGAAGAAGGAGTAGAAATGATGGGTCGCTATATAAGGCGTTTATCACAATCAAAAAACACCTTGCAGGAACTTCGTCATCATCTACAGCAAGCCATGGATGAGATTCCACAAGATAGCATTGATCATCTCATTCAGAGCATGCCTCGCAGAGTTAGGCAGAGCATAAACAAGCGTGGAGATGCAACATTTTATTGACATAAATTGTTGCTACTTTAGGTCGAGTGTTAAGTTTCTTTTCAAAACTTAACTGAACAACACTATAAACCCTTACCAACCCCTAAACAACAATTAAGTAACCCACCCAATTTTCGCCGTTTGTATCCCAAATCATACAATTAAATTTCATTCTAATTTACTAAAATACTAAAGTTTTGAATAATAGTTCAGTTATATGCGTTTAATTGTGTATGATTGGTGAGGTATAAAGAACAAAGGGGTTTAGAGAAACAAAGAGGAGATCGTAATAACCGATTCATCATCAACAGGGTCGAATTTGCTTTACGCGAGTGTCGCGGAAACTTAAAAATGTTCTGAGGCGTAGCCGACTTCTGACAAATCCAATTATGTTGGGGGTAGACATCAAAGAGCGCCGCTCCGGTTATTAATTAGAAATCTTGTATTCAAAGCTTCGAAACCATGTCAATTCGGTTAATAAATTTCCTTTTGAGCAGGTGTTTGTTGTGGAATTGCGATTTCGCGAAGGAAATGGCGCGCGGCTAGGCGATCTAAAAGGGGTTTGGGGTCAGAGAGTATTTTCTTTATATTGCAGAATAAAACGAAAAGTTTCGGCTTAATCACTTAAATATTGAAAGGCGTCTTTTTCATTCGCGATGTTTCTATACTCAAACTTTTTCTGCCGTTTTAATCAAACCTCCTATTCGCGTTTTTAATTAAAGCTCTTGTGTTAAAAAAAAACATGACAGACCGTTGGTGGACTTTAATCCTCTAATTACGTGGATGTTTAAAATATGCGTGTGGGGCAGATTAATATGTTTTACGAGTTAAAGTAGTAAAAAAGGACAATGAAAAAGAAACGATCTATAGAAATGGAAATTTGCCTACAATTTAGTCGGTCGGATTCGAAACGGGGTAAGTTTAATTTCGTTTTTTTACGACTGACTCCCTAATGTATGCGTATGACAAATGAAAGCGGATATTGAGTTCGCCGGAAGTAAGGCAAGGCGGGAAGTCAAGTTCCTCAATTGCGGGTTTACTAGAAAGTTTTCTCCCCCCAAATTGCGCCACAGCACAAGGTCTGAAAATATTAATAATTTAAAAGAATCTTTATAAATGTGCCTAGTAAAGGGACAGGACAATTTTTGCATATGTTATGGAGGGGTTGCAAGTTAGCACCAACTTTTCCATGCCAGAGGCACGCGTTTCGCAGGATTAGGGTGTTGATTTATCGAAGCGGCTTTTTTCCTTGTACTTCATTAAATTAATTCTATTCGCGTCATCCATGGTAAATCCTTTTAAGAGAATTCGAATCCTCGGATCTTTTGTTTCCACCTTGCAGATAAATTAACTTTATGACACCATCGACCGACCCTCGTGAGAAATCTTAAACCTATACTCTATTTATGCGCAACCCTTAAAACTACTTTTTACAGCCGTATATACGTTTCTGTTAATTTCGCTAAAGAAAACGACGGCTAAAAAAACCAAAATTGAATAGTAACTCGGAAGCAGCCCGTTCCCTCAAAGGAAAACCTTTATTCCCCATAATTAGATCCTTTATTTAAGCCGGCATCTGTATCTGAACGGGGCAAAATGAAAATTCCCTTGCCCTTCATTTGAAATATACAAAGTTAATCGATTATGGTAAAGCCCGGCCCTTTAATCCCTAACTTCCGCGGGGAAGTTTCGCAGTTTTTCCCAGCGGAACTAATTTGGGGGCTCACTTAAAAAGGCATTTATCCAGAATTCGATTTTGGTAGACGCTGTTTTGTTTCCGTTCGCGAAAAACTCCGCGACATTTAAAACTACCTTTATTTTTACAAACATTTTAATACTACAGTTAAACCTCGATACAACGGACCTTGTTAGAACGAAATAAAAGGCTTAAATTGGCCCAAAACGATGATTTATTCATTTAAATAAGTGCTACACGTGTTTCGCCCCTTCTAGAGGCTTCGACAGGCACGACTACGAAAGAAAAATCATACAAGTAGTAGAAAGTGAACTTAGAGCTAGGTCTTAAATCTAATATTGAAGTAGTGAAAAAATATTTACCGTCATTAGTTTTACGACAATCTTGGGGGAGTTCGTGTTGTTTTCAACATGTTCTCGATTGATTATTATGATTGTATGTTATCAAAATTCCAATATACGAGGCAGAGTTGTTATTATTTTTAAGCCTATCTGTTCCACAAAGGTACCAAGAAAAATTACATAGTAAAAGTTCCAACTAGATTTTTTCTTCTTCTATATTTACCATTTATCAAATGGCAAAACTTGTAAAAATTCGTTGAAATTGTTAATATGAAGGTTTATTTCTATTCCGTGTGTTTCTCACGTTCTACTTAATCTCAAAGTGTCCACTAATAGTAGTTTGGGTCAGAAAATATTATTAAAGTTTCAAAAATTATCCAAATATGACGGCGAATTGTTGAATATCTATTTTGAGTTTGTAAGGATTTTGAAAATATTGAGCGAAGAATTAATTTAATCTTTTTGCTATGAGTCGTATCTTTTAGTTTGATTGATGGCGGTGGACTGAGGAAGTAATATGTAAAGATGTACGTTATTGTCGGTTGGAATTAGCGTTTAGTGGGAAATTTAAATTTAAATTCAAGTGTAGTGTGGTGTAGTTCCCAATTAACATCCATGCAGTGTATTGAATTAAATCATTTTTAAGAAAAAGCGGAAATTATTTATGTCTGTAATGTCGTTAAGTAACTTATCTGTATTTTCTTTTTTATATTTATGTATAAAATATTCTTCGTAGAGATCCAATTGTTTAGACTTGTTTATGTTTTTAAGTAGAAATATATTGTTTGTGTTGATTGAATGTTTATGTTCTTGTAAATGTTTATATACGTTGGATGTCTTTTTGGTTTTGTGTTCCTTCAGTCTGGTATTGAGGTTCCTTCCTGTTTGCCCCACATAATTGTCATCACAATCTTCGCATCTGATTAGATAAACACCGCTTTTTTGGAGGTCTTCGAATTTGTGTTTGTTGTTGGTCAATAAATCGCTAATTTTGTTTCCTGATAGGAACGCCGGGATTATATCAAATTTATTTAGATTTTTAGTAAATTTTGTTAAATTATGATTGTATGAGAGGGTTAGAAATTGTTTGTTAGATTGAATGTTAGGGTAAACTAGTTTTCTAATATTATTTTTATGAATACCATTAATTATTGATTGTAAAGTGGAGATGTTGTAACCATTGTTATTTCCGATTTTTAATATGTTATTGACTTCTTTTTCAAAGTTTTGTTGTTTTAGTGGTACTTGTTAGAACGAACGTCCGATATAACGGACAAAATCTACTACGAGCCAAAAAAAATTGCAACACCTCGAAAACGATGAGTCACCAAAGCTGGAATCCTATGCTGGTAAATGCCATTTGGTGAGTGAACGTTATTTCTGCGATTATTAACAATGCCTAGAATTGGTAGAAGACCGCGGTTTAACCAATTCTCTAACCACCTAAATGAGTCTTAGAGACAGATTTCATTCTTCGGCTGCAACTGGTGTTGACTGGATGAGAGATCTGAGACACATAGTGTCGCGGAGAACTTTGTATCGAGGAATTTCATCTTTTACGTTTTTATGACGTATTCCTTTGACGCAACTTTACAAAAGAGCCAGACTTCTATGGTGCAAAGAAAGACAACGTTGTATCCTGGTACTCCTGGTATTATGGTATGAGGTGCCATATCGTTGGGGTATTAGTCACCTCTAGTTGTCTTCCCTGGTAGTTTAAATGCATACCGATACAAACACGAGGCTTTACAGCCCGTTGTAATACCCAGGCTAAACGAGTGCCCTAACATCATGTTCCAGTAGGATAACGCCCAACCTCATATCGCCCACATCTGTCAAAACTTTCTACACGAAGAAGGCGTAGAAATTCTCCCCTGGCCTGCTCGCTCTCCGTATTTAAACCCGATCGAGCATGTGCGGGATATGATGGGTTGCTATACAAGGGCGTCGTCAGAGAGGAGCAGAGGGGGGCCACTGCCCCCCCACCCCTAGAGGTAGATTCGAAAAAAAATTAAAACACAATATATATACATCTCGAGTACTGACAACTATCGAATGGGATGCCATATTTTGATCTGGAAACCAAGGAAGTTCAAGAACTATTCCTCGGATTGATTCCTCGGAAACTTGATGCTTTGGATGCGAAATGAATTGCAAAAGCAATAGATGAGTTTTCGGCAGAAGATCTTGATCCGGACAAATGTGTTGGTTTAGAAAATATAAAAAAGCTTTGTGCTTTCATCAAAGGAAGGTACCATCAAAGATATTATTACATTTTTTCAAGAATCAGTTTTGAGACGCAAATTGATACCAAATATTTCCAAGCTTTGCGAAACAAGGTGGAGCGAGAAACACAAAAATATTAGTGTTTTTAATGAGAATTTTCCTATTATAATGGAGGCCTTTGAAACCTCGTCACGGGAAGAAAATAAGAATAAATAATGCGACTAGAAAAAATACTTATCAGTTCCATGCAGCAGCTTCTAGAGTTTCGTTTATTCTCAGGTATATTTTGATAGCAAATACTCGGCTATGATGGAACCTGTGGTAAACGTGCTCCAATCCGTAGCTTTGAATGCAGTTAAGGCATCCCAGCACATTAGCCGCCTTTTGGAATTTATAGAAAACCATCGTAACGGTCCAGAAAACGTCACAAATGCAATTATTAGAGACGCTACTATCGTTGCAGAAAAACTTGGACTGGGAGAAGACATGAAGTCCTTGCCCCGTATTGTTGAGAGACAACAACATCAGAACAACCACCCAGCAGCAAGCCCCTCAGAATTCTGGCGGAGGTCTTTAATAATACCATACTTAGACTCGATTATTAATTCTTTTGAAGTTCGCTTTTCTGAAGAAAACACCCCGTCATTTTCCTTATCTAAATTACACCCAGCTCAAATGTTAGGTATGTCCCTTGAAGACCTCGTAGAAGCTGGTGAAGTCTTTTCCCAATTTTACAATTTATCAAATATCAACAACGAAATCGAACTATGGAAAAAACTATGGCAAGATAAACCTGACTCAAAAGAATTAAGTGTTGTGGATGTCATAAAAGATGCCGACATTTTTTTCCTTGAAACCAGAAAAGCCTTTATAATTTTGGTCATTTTACCCTGCACCACATATACTGTTGAACTATCTTTTAGCAGCTTGAGGACAATAAAACCTGGCTTAGAAGCACTATGGCAGAATGTCGTCTCAATGGTCTTCCCATGATGAATGTGTATAGGAAGCATATTTTTGATATAAATTATGTTTTAAATAATTTGGTGTTATTTTTCAATTTTTTTGTCGTGCCCCCCACTGGCCCACTGGCTGGCGACGCCCTTGTTGCTATATAAGGCGTTTACCACAATCGGCAAACACCTTGTAGGAACTTCCTCGTCATCTACAGCAAACCAGGGATGAGATTACACAAGATACCATTGATCATCTTATTCAGAGCATGTCTCGCAGAGTTAGGCAGAGGATAAACAATCATAAAACTAGAGCTAGGCTCGATCATGATCTTTATTTATATTATGATGTATGTATGTAAGAGGAGGGGAGGGTATGCAACGCACACAGCACTTAGGCCCCACTCACTCCGGTTATATCAACCAGCCTAAGGAGTTACCGAAGGCTAGGATACAGCATAGAGGTGTGTCTCTGACGCCATTCGTAGTAGGCCATTCTTCCCCGAACACTCTTAATCTGAGGTCCTTGAGGGCAGAACAGTCACACAAGATGTGATTCATATTATGAGCCTTAAGTGTCAAATTAACAACATTACAAAACGCGAATAGAATAAATTAAGAATTTTCTAATTCCAAGTGTGAAATAGTGGTTGCTTGCCTATGCGTGACGTCACGAGCGGGCCTTCGCGCTATGCATCTGTTCCCGGAATGTGGCCTCTTAGATTGTACCGTCCTTGTATAAATAAAAAGCCAGTTAGACTGAACGCAACGGTGTGAAGAGTACTTTAGAGTGCAAATTAAAAATTTTTCATACCGGACTTTTGGCTATAACGGACACTCCCTTCCCCGTGTTAATCCGTTGTATCGTGGTTTTGCTGGACTTACATAATGAATATAGTTAGAGACTTGTATACGGATGAAAATTTTTAATAGGGTTTAATTTAGCGAATATGTAGTTACTAAATGGAACACGAATAAGCGCACAATGCGATACGTGGTATTCGTATCTCGTTGGGTGGTTACAGTAAAACGCTTTTAAGATAAATTGCCGAATGGAGGTATGGGGCGTCCGATCGCCAGTGGACGATGTCAATTAATAAAATTGCGCGCATTTTGTGCAATCGGTAACGTCCCAAAAATCGGTTCCGGTGGCGATTTGGGGCTCGAACCAAAAATCCCGAGGCGTTGAGATCAAATTAGTGGCTGTTTCGGGGTTTTTCATAATTCGAAAGTTGGGAATTCCGATCGGCGGGAGGTGCAGCTGATTAATGTGTGGCGGTTGTTTGCAGGACATGAAAGGTGGGTGGTCGGCATCACCAGGGACCACTGCACCGACGCTGCTGGCGGTGCAGCCGCTCCTCACACAGGCCAACACCCCAACTCAAACGACGCAACCGCAGACAGCCCCAAAACAGGATACCTCAAGTAAGTTCTAACTCATTTTTCTTAAAACTAATCCGTTAATTACAAAAAACTTCCAAAAATTAAATAACAAAAAAAAAACAATAATAATAACCTATTATATTATAGTTATATATTAACAACTATGCAAACCTTTTCTTCTTTTCATTTAACTGAGTAATCCGTTAATTGAAATATGGTCGTCCGAGTAATATTAAAAATGCACCCTAGCTACATGACGAGAATAAAAATTGAAATCAATGGACCGTGCCTGTTTGCGTCGGTCATTTCGAATCGGTTTGCAGCGTTCGAGATTCTTTCGTCGAACAACCGCTCTAATTTCAAATCAATATATCGGTACCGTACGTAAAAAGACCGGATGGAATTACACCTTCTCGAGCTCGTTTCCGACAGAGCCGTTTTTCCGCGCTTTGATAATGCCTTTGACGATTATTTATCTATTAACAAATGAATATCGAGCGAAACTATTGTTTGTACATTTTATTTAACCTCCGCAATATGCGGAATCGTATCTCTTTTGACGTGCCATTATACACCATTCAAATACGCAATAATCCCACCACGTTCTATGGCCTCCCCCCGCTTCTTTTAATTTCGTTTTGGTTACCGTGAAATCGATCACGTATCAACTCCTATTAACTCTATAGTCAATCATACACTAAAACTAAAAGTATTTATTATTCATTCGAAATCGAATTGCTGGATTACGGGATTCAGGAAAATACTTCAAAATAGACTCTTTCACGATCAATTAAAGTCGTTAAATTATTTAGGATAATTCTCACTTCCACATTAACCCTAAATCCCCTAGAATAGCAAATAATCATCCAAAGTAACGAGTTTATCGAACACTCTGAACTTGTTGGGTAAATCATGAATGGTCAAAATACATCACAATAACAAAAAGTTCGAAGTTCTTAGAAGTTCCGAAAAAGTTCCTCAGACTAGTTCAGAAGTTGTAAAAAATCGTAGCACAGATTTTTAAAACGGCACAAAAACTCCTCTCAAGTTTGAACCCATCGGAGTGGCTTGTTGAATACAAATTATTCCAGAACAACTCAGAAATGTCCAAATTTACAAAAACTTAAGGGGGTAACATTGATGTTATTGTAGTAACAGGTTGTAAAAGTTATGATTGCGACAAAAAAAAATCTTCCTGAGTAACACTAAATCTGGTAGAATAGGAGATGAATAGAAGGATGATTGAAGGAGCCGAACAATACGTAATGTAATATGCAGAAAAACTAAAATGTTGCTAAAAAATTGCCAAAAAGTGCCATCAATAGAAGAAAAAAAATCGTTGGGATATGTAGTACAAGCTCATTATGAAAAAGCTGGACCAGACCTTAACACATAAGGAGTTTAATGCCTATACCAGTGGTGTCCATTAATTTTTGACCAAGATCCACTTTTTATATAAATGTTTTGCCAAGATCGACCGAAGGGTTTAAAATGTTTTTTTACTTTTGAAAACTAACCTTTCTTTTTTGGCTCTAAGGCCCAGATATAGATATTTCAGATTCATGATTTTGTCGACCAGTCCATCGAGATCGACGTTATGGACACCACTAGCCTATATGATGTGTTTGCTGGCTGATGTGTTATTCCAATCTACTTTTAGTTCAATAATTAACAACATTTCTATGTAAAGAGTTAATCAAAACAGCGAAAAGTACATCAACGTTGTATCGATGTAGTTACAGTAGTAATAATGCGTTTTAGCAAGAACTAAAAGAACTACAACTTCATCTGATAAAGCCGAGGTCGCTTGCGGCCGAGGCTCTATAATTAATATCATATCAACCTGCAACTGATTATCATATTGTGGTGTCTCGGCCCCAAGCGACCTCGGCTTAATCAGTCAAAAGAACTGCAACTTCATTTGATACAACTCTATTCCCTTTAACTTAAAAGACGGAAATAAAATTAACGATTTTTTCATGCAATCTGCTAGAAATTCTATTCCATGTAATGATTTACTACAATTTTATGATTTGAATGAACATTTTCCTGAGCATTGTGATAAATTTAAATTTGTAGATATTTCAAAAATATTATAATATCTTAAGAAACCATAAGTATCTAGCCAGTTCTTTCTAAGGTGTTAGAGCGTATTATAGAAACGCAGTTACATAAATATATAAATAACAATGACATACTACGTTCTACTCAGTTTGGTTTTCGTTCTAATCATAGTTGTGACTTTGCATTGTTGAATGTAACCGATGACATAATAAATGATAGAGATAAAAGCCTATGTAGTGTTCTGATACTGTTTTGGTATTCATAAATTTGAACGAATTTCGCACGCCCTTATCAAAGTTAATTGGCTCAACATGAGAAACAGGCTCAAATATTATTTTCTATGTTTAGTTAATAGAGTGATATTTCTATTTTCTCCATAGTACCTCTGTAGAAAAATTACATTTTGAACTCATGTACATGATATAAACGTTAATTTATGCAGGACAAACAGACATGTTCTTAATTTATGGCGAGGTACATAAAAATGGAACTGCTGCTGTTCTAAGGTACCGTGAAAAATTTCGCTCTAGAAGGATACCAAATCGTAAAACGTTTGAAGCCATTGAAAGACGTCTTAGGGAAACTGGCACGCTAAAATCTACACGAATGAACGCTGATCGACAAGGGTTTCGATTGATACTCGATGCTGTTCAGTTATCTCCTGGTACTAGCACCATAAGATTGTCACTTTGTTTCGATGTTTCGAGTACAAGCGTATGGCGAACATTTCGTGGGCAACATTTGTATCCATATCACGTTACACATGTGCAAGATTTATTACCAGAAGACTATAACAAGCGCAGAAATTTACCCATACTTGGCACGAAGAAAACCCTCATACGACTGCTTTTACTCATCCAACATACTTTTTCCTTAAATGTCTGGTGTGGTCTTCTTGGTGACAATCTCAAAGGCCCTTTCTTTTTACCACCCAGGCTTTCCGGAATATGTTACTTGAATTTTTTGCAAAAGAACTTATATGAGGCCCTTCTCACTTTTCTCATCTTGCCACTGATTATTTAAACAGAGTATATGGTAACCGATGGATTGATCGAAACGGACCTGTGAAATGGCCACCACGGTTTCCTATTTTGTGTGGGGCTGGATAAAATCTATGGTTTACTCTACATCTATCGGCACCCAAGAAGAACTCAGAAATCGCATCGTGGAAGCCGCAGTAATTATCAATGGCCGTCCTGATGCTATAAGACGTCCCACAGAATTTGAGACATATGGTTATATGAACTTTGTTGTTTATTTTGTGCTGAAGAATACATCCCTAAAATAGTGCCGTGCAATTCTGAAACACCCTGTATATTAATTTTATAATTTACTAAAGTATTTTTAGCGACCTCGGCATAGGTGGTCGTCGGCTTAGGGATTGATTGCAATAATACTTTTTCCTTCTAACAAGGGAAGTGTCGGAACTGTCCCTCACCGATTTTGTTGCAATTTGGTACAGCGATAGTATGGCCAAAAATAAGGTTTACGTATTTTTGTTATACGTGCTAATAAAGCCCCTGGGGCAAGAAGTATGAAATGTAAACTGATTTTATTATATAGTATTATTATTTACAGTTTAACACATTATTCTTAAGGAAAGGGGTTATCTATCATACCCCATAACATTGCAGGGGATGGTCAGAGGCAAATAAGAAAAAACTTAATATAGCCAAAATCGACACTAGTTTTTAAAATATTCCAAAGGACTAGGGGTAGTTTACCCCCTGAAGCCCTCAGATATATGTGTGATATATCAATGGAAAGCTCTTTGAAAATGAATATCAGTTTACATGTACCACATTTCTATAGCTACTTTCGTTTTGGCTATATATCGCTGTACCAAATTGCAACAAAATCGGCGAGGGACAGTCCCGACACTTCCTTTGTAAGCAGTGTTGCCATATGTACGGTAATTACCGTAAATGTACGGTAATACCACTAAATGTACGGTGTACGGTCCAAAGGTGAATACCGTACAAAAATGTACGATAATTTAGAAATCTGTAATTTAATTTAAGAAAATACGTATTATACGCAGGATCGCGTTAGATGGCGTGGTAAAAGGTGGCGTAAAATGCTGTAAAAACAAAAACTACAATATTTTCGTTGGTTATATTGGCGTATAATATTCTTGTGTATTCATGTCTATTCTAATTCTGTATTTAAATTTTATAATATTCCGCTCATGTGCGCTCTGTATCACAGGTGTCCCGAAACTCAAAGTCAAGCAGGTACCGCGCGAGAAATAAAAATAACATAGTTAATTTTATCCATTCTACCACTGTATCAGGCGTAAAATTTATACAACGAATTCACTGTATTTTAACTGGTTTAATGTATAATTTCATTTTTCTTACTAATTTCGCCTAAAGCGGCACCTTCAGAGATTTCGTCAAATTTTATAAAAATAACAATTTCAAAGATAATTATATCGAGCATTGTATAAAACGAGGTCTTGATGAAATTTGTAAACTATTAATTCCGATATGTAAGTCTCAGACGTAGTTCAACCATTTTGATTTTACCGTGTATAATCATATTATATACATCATATAATGTAAGTATTAACGTCTTATTGTTATTTTCATAAAATTTTGACGAAATCTCTGAAGATGCCGTTATAGGCGAAACTAGTAAGACAAATTAAATTATACAATAAACCCGTTCTTTAAATTTTAGGAAAAATTAAAATAATAAAAAATTCTTAGTTAAGTGATAATAGACATATTTTTGAAAATGCTAAAAATTGTTCACATAGATCATATCTTTAACTCAGGAATGTTCCCAATTTTATAGTGATAATAGTGAAAAAAAATTTTAGTTTGATTGAGTTAAGGTTGAAAAAACTTATGTTCACTAAGTTTGACACACCATTTCCAAAAAAGTAGTGTCAAACTACTTGGCAAGTAATTTTAAAAACTTGGCTTGTTTAGTCAAGATTCCAAAATGGTACAACAGTTGCCATTTTTCTTTTCAATAAAAATATTATTGCCTGATTTTTTGGAAAAAACACATTATTTAAAAAAATTATACTTTCGTATGCTATTTGTATTTTCTCCAAAATACTCAATATCTACGGAGAAACGTGGATTCAACAAGATGGTAAAAATCTATTAGTTATTTTGTTATACTTAAAATAAATTTTTACCTATTTGTTTGCACAGTTCATTTTATAGAATTTATTTCGCAAAACCTTTTGTATCACTATCATTTTTAGTTATTTTGGCCGGGGAGGTGCTACTACTTTTACTACAAGTACAAGTTATTATATCTTAACATACAAGCTATACAAGTTATTAAATCTTTAGACCCGTTTCAGGAATTTTTCCTTAAACCGTTCATAATGATTTTATCGACTGTATCCATTACTTTACGGACAGACTGTATATGCAAATATCAAAAAGTATCTGAGTACTAGGCTGTATATATCATGAATGAACGAATTATTATATATACAGGCTGTTTCATTTAAAATGACATATCTCGCTTATATCTCGAAAACCAAAACTCGAATCGAAAAAAGTTTCAAGTAAATTTAAAAAAGTTAATTAATAAAAAACGATTTAATTAATCGTAAAATAGTACTAAAATTCTTCTTCATTTTTTAAATCACCTTAAAACATTGATTAAAATTTATAAAGTTACCTTTATACATCGATTAAATGCTCAAAATGATGACCATTCACTTCTAAACATTTCTGAATTCTCATTGAAAATGTTCTCTGCACATTGCCAAGCATTTCTTCAGTTATTGATTCGCAAGCTGCTCTGATACAGTTTTTCATATCGTTTGGTGTTGTTGGAACCTGGTTGTAAACTTTCTCTTTGAGGTAACCGCTAAGAAAGAAATCGGGAGAAGTTAAGTCGGGTGATCTAGCTGGCCAATTCACCGGTCCATTACGTCCTATCCATTTTTCAGGAAACATTTCGTCTAAAACTTCTCTTGCGACTAGAGCATAATGAGATGGACATCCATCATGCTGATACCATAGCGCAAGTCTTCGCTCCAGAGTAAGGTCTTCCAACAAAACCGGTATATCGTTCAACAAAAAATTCCGATGCTTTCTGCCATTCAAATTGTCATCAATAAAAAAAAGTGCCAATTATTTTATTGCCAACAATGCCTCACCAGACATTAACTGACCAAGGTTTTTGATGATCAACTTGTCTTAGCCAACGAGGATTTTCATGTGACCAGTAGTGCATGTTATGACGATTTACCTGGCCGTGATTGGTGAAAGAGGATTCGTCGGAAAATAGTACATTGAAGAAAAATTTTTTATTCAATCTTAATTTTTCCATAGCCCAAGTACAATATTGCACACGATTTTCGAAATCATCGCCAAGTAATTGTTGGTGTAGAGAGACATGATACGGATGAAACTTATTAGGTTTCAAAATCCGATGTACACTCGTTAACGAAATGCCTGAATCTTTTGACAAGCTATTTGATTCAGTTCATTCGTAACCGATCTTGCACGTGTTCGTTTTTTTCCTCCACGTTACCACATTCCAAAAATTTTGTAACTATTCGATATAAAGTTTTAGGACAAGGCGGTCTTTTTCGGAAATTTTCGAACATAAATGCGATGGGCCTCAGCGAAGAAGATTTTAGTAGATTGTTATTTCTTGTGAAATATTCATGAGTTTTTTACATTTCTTGGTAATGCTGTGGATAGCGTCTAACACACAAAACGCTTTCCAAAATGCAAATATTTGTTAAAGTATTTCAACGTAAAAGTACAAGAATCTAGTCGCTTTAATTCTAAGATAGATCTAACGCATCTTTTTTGTAGTAGGAATACTCTATTCACCGCCGAGGAAAAGCCCCCGAATATCACACCATATCTTAGTAACAGGTACACTGTTGCGTAATAAGTGAGTAAGGCTGCACCAGTGGATGATCTAGCTTTGACTTGCTGGATAAGGTAAACATATTTGGCCATCTTAACAGCCAAATATTCGATGTGTTGCTTCCATTGAAGGTTGCTATCCATTATCACACCAAGGAATTTGACAGTGTGACATGATCTTATCACTTGAATTCGTTGTGGTATATTCTATTATTTCGGTTTTGCTCGTATTTAGTCTAAGATTATTTGCACCAAACCATTTCTCGACACACTTTATGGTATTAACGATCTTCTCCTCAAAATTTTCATTTCCTGAACATATCACATAGGTGTCGTCCGCATACAATAGGTACTACCGGTTGATCAATTACTTCAGGCAAGGCGTTCACGTACATTACAAAAAGTATTGGACCCACAATTGATCCCTGTGGCACTCCTCTTTTGGTTGGACTATAATCAGAAACGCAGGTCATACCATCGTTTCCTCTCATTTTAACGCATTGTTTTCTGTCGACCAGATAAGAATTAATTAAACATTGAGCAAGATTTTTTCGCTTGAAATTTTTATCCCACGTGCAAGTTAGCGCACATCCAAACAAGGTTTAGAACAGGATTTACTCCATTTATAAACATAAAAAAAAATTTTTAATCAATTTTCTAAGACGATTTCAAAAGTTAAGAAGAATTTTAATATTATTTTACGATTAATTAAATCGTTTTTTTTATTAATTAATTTTTTTTAATTACATTTTGAAACATGTTATTTTATTTTTGTTTTTGTTGATATCTTCACAACGGAGAGTTTAAGAAAAAAAATTTTTAAGCAAAAAGTAATCAGTTGTTTAAGACTTTGAAAGAAAAAAGTATGCGCCATTTGAAAAAATAAAAATTACGTCAGAAATGCCTTTAGGCAACTCTGAAAAAAATCTGCTCATGTGTACCCTTTCTCACCAAAAAATGTTTACTTAAACTTTAAACTTTTACTTTTTTCGATTCGAGTTTTTGTTTTTGAGATATAAGCATATGTTGTTTGAAATGAAACACCCGGTACACAGGAAAACATCGTGTCGTGTAAAAATTTTTGAGTAGTTGGTAAAAAGAATTAGAGTAAAAATTGTAATATCACATGGTAAAAATAACTCTAATGTACACTATATTTAATATAGAGTTCATATATTATTCACTTAATAGAGTAGTTTTTACAGTTCTCTAAAGGAGAGTTCTTTTTTACTTATGTTAGTGAAGTTATGTAATATATAAAACATTAAATTTTACACTAGACGTGTACTTTTCCTTTGGGTACTTCGTAGGCACCGCACTATTTTGCTCGGGATTACTCGTCAGTACCACGTAATCAACATGTGGTGTGATACAGCTAAAATTTAACGGTCATCTACTAAACGAGTCGGAACTCGATAGCGTCTCGAGACCTGATTTACGCGATATAGAAAGAAAGAACGATTATTTTTATTTTAATTATGTTTGCCAATAAAACATTCATGATGTGAAATTAGTGGAACTTCCTGAAGATTTTCCATACAAGTTCCTTGTGAAGATTGGTAAAAATGTGTAACTTGGTGCAACTATACATATAGGAAACTTATAGAAAACTCATTAGATGCAGTTTTGATGGTGACTCGGTGGTTATATATACAGGGTGTTCATTTCAAAACTTTCCACCTCAATTTCTGTAAATCCGGAAGTTTAAAAAGAAAATCGCTGAAATAGGTAAAGAATAAAACCAACGGGGACAACTTTTTATGCAAAAATTGACTCACTCACTTCAACCCCCCGCCGCCAGAAACCAACCCCTTAAAAATCTTAAATGGAAAGGGGTGTCAAGTGATACCTCATTTTAAAGGTCTTTTAAGGTACTACATGTTAGTATTTATTTTTTTTAAATTGATCGATTCGTTTTCGAAATTTTTGCTAAAATCTTTGTTTTGTATTTCCCGCTTTAATTAATATTAAAAACTTTAATCACCTTCTTAAAAGCAAGAATAAGTAATCTTTTATTATTAATTTATAAAATTAAATTACCATGTTCGTTTTTACAACGACCATTAAACCTTTATTATTTCGGAGCAATCGAAAATATTTAAGAAAACTAAACACGTATAATTATGAATTAAACTATATTTTATTGAAAGTATTTTACATTAAACCTGTATGAAAATTACTCTTGACTCGAATGGCCAAAAAAAGGAAAAAAAGAGACGAAATTTTTCTCTTTTTATAAACGAGTTATAGGCAGGCTCACAGTGCGAGAAAAGAATAAAATAAAAGTGCAATTCTAAACATAAGTTTATTTGGTTATTACTTAAACAACTTTGTGTTATCCACTTAACAAAGTTATTTAAATAAAACAGCAATAATGGTTTACAGTTTGCAGGAAAGGATTGAAATTGTATTAATGTATGGATCCCAAAATGAATGTGCTCGACGAACTGCCGCAGTTTTTAATGAAAGGCATCCAGATAAGAACGTATCTCATACATACGTCCTGAATCTCATGAAGAAATTCACTCAGACTGGGTTCGTTGCCAACATAAAACATAATGAGTCGAGAGTTTTGAATGAAACCACTCAACTGGAAGTGTTGGGTCATTTCGGTATCAACCCCAATACTTCATTGCGTCAGGTATCTCGTGCAACTGGTATATCCTTGGGTTCTGTTCATAAAGTTGTAAAACTTCACAAATTCCATCCTTATAAATTGAAAATACATCAAGAGCTAACTGAAGACGATTTTGACAGGAGAATACAGTTTTGTGAAGAAGTGACCACTATTATTAATAATAACAACGTTTTTGTAAAAAATATCTGCTTTAGTGATGAATGCACTTTTTCTTTAAATGGATTTGTAAATAAACATAACTGCAGATATTGGAGTAATGAAAACCCTCATCTGACTGTAGAAGGGCATACACAATATCCTGAAAAAGTTAATGTGTGGGCCGGCATTTTGGGAGACCAAGTGATTGGTCCAGTGTTTATCGATGGAAATTTAAACGGCGAAGTGTACTTGGATATGTTAGAAAATACTATCAATCCACTAATTACGGAAGCTCTCGAGAATCACTTGGATAGAGAAGAAAATGCCTTACTTGATGAGAATGAATTACATTTTCAACAAGACGGAGCTCCTCCTCACTATGTTCTCCCAGTACGACAGTGGTTAGATAATACGTTTCCAAACAGATGGGTAGGACGAAGAGGTCCTATAGAATGGCCAGCCAGATCACCAGATTTGAGGCCATTAGACTTTTTTTATGGGGTCATTTAAAGTCTGTTGTATTTACCCCTCAACCTCAAAATTTAGAAGAACTTCGTCAGAGAATTACTGCAGCTTGCCGTGGAATTCAAAGGGAAGTTTTTGAAAATGTGCGCCGTAGTTTTGAACAATGGTTGTACCATTGTTTAGCTAATAACGGACAACACTTTGAACAATTATTAAGTTGATTTTCTCTGCAAAAAGTTTTTGTACATAATTAAATAACTGAAAATAAAATAGAACGTTTCAAGCAGTTAAAAGTTATTTAAGTAATAACCAAATAAACCTAAAAGAAAAGAAAAATGAAACAGAAATCGTTTTTTCTAAATATCTCTGACAGACGCCAGACAAGCTAGCCAACGTAAATATATCATTGTCAAAATAACAAATAATAAAGAAATAATAAAGGTTTAATGGTCGTTGTAAAAACGAACATGGTAATTTAATTTTATAAATTAATAATAAAAGATTACTTATTCTTGCTTTTAAGAAGGTGATTAAAGTTTTTAATATTAATTAAAGCGGGAAATACAAAACAAAGATTTTCGCAAAAATTTCGAAAACGAATCGATCAATTCAAAAAAAATAAATACTAACATGTAGTACCTTAAAAGACCTTTAAAATGAGGACACCCCTTTCCATTTAAGATTTTTAAGGGGTTGGTTTTTGGCGGCGGGGGGTTGAAGTGAGTGAGTCAATTTTTGTATAAAAAGTTGTCCCCCTTGGTTTTATTCTTTACCTATTTCAGCGATTTTCTTTTTAAACTTCCGGATTTACAGAAATTGAGGTGGAAAGTTTTGAAATGAACACCCTGTATATAAGAAAGGTTAAAAGTATAAATATTGAGAGTGATAGTAAAGTTGTGAATTGTAAAGAAAAAACGAGAAATATGAATTAAATTTGAGGACAAATGGAAGTTGGGACACGGTAAAATAGTAACTGATACGGGTCCCTCAACGTGGAAAGTATTTTCGTGTAGCGGTGTGTCTTAATTTGGGCGTTTTAAGGGTTGCGCTCGCGGGGACGCGTACAAAAAGGGCAAACTTGGGTGAATTTATTAACTATACGGGGTCTAGTCGAAGCGGTATTATTTCATAATTACAGAAAGATGGGGTAACTTGTTTAGAACCACGATGGGCTAACAAGTTGGCGCAGCTCTCTAGAGCTTGTAGCTGGTCTACCTTCCAGGCGAACTTGAACTTACAATGTGGTAAAGTTGGCTAATACCCGGGATAAATTTAAGTTCGGTACATTGCATTTTTTACGGCGGCCATTCCCGTTTATTTCGACGCATCAAAATTTGTTCGTGTTTAGTTACAATTTAATTAGTACGCGCCGTGGGCGCCAAATTAAAGTTGGCAACTTTAACATATTTCGCGTATTCGCAGTAATAGATTCCGACGTCAAATACAAACCCTAATAGGAAGTTCCGCTCGAAATGCGCTTTCGCCGGCCGTTCATTTATTTGTTACTATTACTGGTGCGCCCCCGGTTTTTTCGCTGCCCCAGCGCTCATTTAAATACATTTGAATCTCAAAGGGTTGTTTGAACAGGTTAAAGATAATACCCCCGATGTCCTACTCGTAAATAGATTGTCTTTCGGATAACTGTCAAAAAGGACGCGAGAGATTCCTCAAAGAGACCGTGATAAACTTGTTTAGACTGCTTGCCAACACTCGGCCCAATCAAAATTCGATTTTCAACCGAGTACAGGGATTTTTGGAACCGCCTCTTGGATCGTCCTTTTGGTCCGCGCGATTTGTAAATTCTCCAGAGATGGCACCAGCGTTAATCACTGTTCCTAAGGAGCACGTTGTCATGACGAGGACTCGTCTAGGGAATAGTGTAATCCCAGATTTACCCGCGTTCTCTATCCCACTCCACTTCAAAGCGTTCTTATTTTCCCAATCAATTATTAATACGCATTACGCTTCGCTAAAAATTTCACCACTTTAATCCAAGAAAAATCCGAGTACAAGGATTAAGGATTATTCTTCGACTATCACAACTTACGGCAAATTGACTGCTCAAAAAATTCCACCCTTCTTATCCATTCATCTTTTATTTTACTCTTAATTCTAAACGGAAGATCTTAAAAAACAACATTTACTTTTATCAAACTTTGTTTCAAATTGTATGAAATTGTATAAGAAAATCATATAGGACACAGTTGGTGGCGTGAATTTTTGGTAGAGTTCGTTCATGTTTATGTAAAAGAGGAGAGACACCTAGCAATCCTGAATACTCAATGAAATTGAACGGTCCAAGACTTGAAGCCGTCCGTAACATAAACGATTTTTCCTAACTCTTTTGATATGTTTAATATTACAAAAGAAAGCGCTCGTCTTTAGATAAAATATAAAAGGACGTCCTTGTCAGTTCGTTTTGAAATCAAAACATTATTCAACGTAAAAGTTTTTGTATAAGGAGAATGAAATTGACATTATTTTATAAATTTTATAGACGTCATCGAAATGGTTGGAAGAATAAGCGATTTTGGGGGATTACGCTAATGACGACGTTTTTAAAAAAAAGTTTTGGGGACGTAATTAAACGAAGGGGTTCGCGGGAAAGTCCGGTAATCTGAAGGATTTATAAACGTATTACAGCGGATCGGCAATAAAACATGCCGAATTTAAATCAGGGTAAAGTTCGACAATAAAAAACAACTTCGGGAATTTTACGTTGCCGCCCGGTGGCGCTAATACCTGAGCGGCGACAACAAAGCGCCGCCGCACGCCAATTAATATCCGGGGTAATTAATTCGGTTCTAATCGCCACATCAATGGAACAGGATCGCGCACGTACGAAGAAAAAGCTCCGCTTTACGGAGTTAATGCCTGCAAAGCTGCCGCATAATGCAATAACGTCACAATTTCCCCGTTCTAATACCACCCGATGCGGTATGTGTACATCAGATTTAGAATTGCACCATTCCCCTATCGTAAATCAAATACTCAGACAATCCATATTGTTTACCCGTAGCATTCTATCAATATAATACCCCAGGATTTAATAAGTTTGATGATTCAAACTTAACATTCATCCTACATAATTTCACTTTACATAACTCTCTATATTGCTTACATATTTATTTTATAAAATTAAAATTGTTGCTTGAAAAACTAATTAAAGGATCAAACAATGTTGGTTATTTCCTCAATGTAGAATCAATTCTGAGCGCTAATAACGTTTTCTTTAATAATTTCCGTAATCGCATGTTGAATGCTGTAGGAAAACGGGAACGACGCGCTGGGAAAGATGATAATTTTTACAGTTGAAGTGGCACGCTAAATAAATAGCGGCTTCCCGCTGAAGTTAATTTTAATTTATTATCTCACAATAGGAACTTAATTAAACCACACGTAATATGAAATACGCAGTTCCCGAGCCGCACTTTGTCGTCCGCGCACCTCGCAACGGCCTTTATTAGGTTTTAATTCGCGTTTGATTCCTTACAAAGCTCCCCAGTAATTAAGCGTCCCTCGCCTCCACCATTTTTATCCCTTCTCGGACGGCCGGCGTCGTCGCATCGCCGTTATTGTTTTCAAGTTGTTTGATCGTTCGCTTCCCCCAGATTAGCTATTGGACGACATACGTCATTTTTATGCTCAACATAAAACGCATTTCGAGACTCGACGGCCCATCAAATTCGTATATTGCCGGACAGTGTTGGCGCTTGAAGCGCACCTACGTGATCTATCGTCCTAAATTTGGCTCTTCGCCCCGACCCTATACATTTAAATTTATACCCCTCTAGATAGCCAATGAATTTAATGAATTTAAATAAAAAACTCTCAACTGATACGGTTTGTTATAAACTTACATTTCAACTTGATTCATTAACACCTATTAAAGTTATTTGTTGCGAAAGATTGCTTATTTTTGAGAAAAGATATTTTAAACTATTCCGACGTAAAAGTTCAGTGATAAATTGCAAAAATTGAGTTTATGTGGGGGTCTTATCATTAGTGGCAATTGCCTCATAAAGTTCTTTTTAGTATAGTACCTCACGGTTAGGTTCATATCTAAGATCGGAAGTTGTTTTATGGGGAAAAAAGATTCTTCTTTTATGTAGAGTACGATTCTTTAATGTTGGAATTGTTAAATCAAAATGGTAACTTTATCCTCCATCATGTTTTTGGATGAGTCCACATTTTGTTCAAACGACCAAGTGAATCACCATAATTGCAGCTAGATTGGTCTGATAGCAATCCACATTGGATGGAACAGATTAATTAATAAGGTAAAAATCAATTAATTGTACTTCTCGGTGATATACTTCATTCACTCTACCGGTTTCGATACTTACAGTATCATCCTCAGGAGATCCTATCAAAAACAGCGAACAAAATCAAATTACAATTACAAAATTCAATCTCAAAATAAAAAAAGCACATTGCCAAAAAAAAACCACAAAATGTTTGAATTTGCCGCTCAATTATATTGGCTAACTTTATTTGACACCTAACCATACAACTCGTACATCTACAATAGATAGCCAATGATTTTAATGAATTTAAATAAAAAACTCTCAACTGATACGGTTTGTTATAAACTTGCTTTAACGTACATTTCAACTTGATTCATTAACACCTATTAAAGTTATTTGTTGCGAAAGATTGCTTATTTTTTGAGAAAAGATATTTTAAACTATTCCGACGTAAAAGTTCAGTGATAAATTGCAAAAATTGAGATTATGTGGGGGTCTTATCATTAGTGGCAATTGCCTCATAAAGTTCTTTTTAGTATAGTACCTCACGGTTAGGTTCATATCTAAGATCAGAAGTTGTTTTATGGGGAAAAAAGATTCTTTTTTTATATAGAGTCCGATTCTTTAATGTTGGAATTGTTAAATCAAAATGGTAACTTTTTATCCTCCATCATGTTTTTGGATGAATCCACATTTTGTTTAAACGACCAAGTGAATCGCCATAATTGCAGATAGGTTGGTCTGATAGCAATCCACATTGGATGGAACAGATTAATTAATAAGGTAAAAATCAATTAATTGTACTTCTCGGTGATATACTTTATTCACTATACCGGTTTTGATACTTACAGTATCATCCTCAGGAGATCCTATCAAAAACAGCGAACAAAATCAAATTACAATTACAAAATTCAATCTTAAAATAAAAAAAGCACATTGACAAAAAAAAACAAGAAAATTTTTGAATTTGCCGCTCAATTATATTGGCTAACTTCATTTGACACCTAACCATACAACTCGTACATTTATAATAGATAGCCAATGAATTTAATGAATTTAAATAAAAAACTCTCAACTGATACTATTTGTTATAAACTTGCTTTAACGTACATTTCAACTTGATTCATTAACACCTATTAAAGTTATTTGTTGCGAAAGATTGCTTATTTTTGAGAAAAGATACTTTAAACTATTCCGACGTAAAAGTTCAGTGATAAATTGCAAAAATTGAGTTTATGTGGGGGTCTTATCATTAGTGGCAATTGCCTCATAAAGTTCTTTCTAGTATAGTACCTCACGGTTAGGTTCATATCTATGATCGGAAGTTGTTTTATGGGGAAAAAAGATTCTTTTTTTATATAGAGTACAATTCTTTAATGTTGGAATTGTTAAATCAAAATAGCAACTTTTTATCCTCCATCATGTTTTTAGATGATACGGTACATACGATACAGTGAATAAAGTATATCACCGAGAAGTACAATTAATTGATTTTTACCTTATACATTTTGGGTGATAAAACCGAAGAAAATTTTCTTCTATTAAATTAATTAATGTTTGGGCATATATAAAACTTCTCCAAGAAAATGTTTTGCCGAGACTAAGAGAACTGTTTCCCAACTACAATAATCCATAGATAATACGTGACACTGTTTGGCTTCAACAAGATGGAGCACCACTGCATTTTGGTCGTCAAGTTCAACAATTACTGGACGACGTGTTTCCAGGCAGGTGGATCGGGCGCAGAGCAAGCCAGATTTCCCGGCTTGACTCCACTTGATTTTTTTCTCGTGGACCTATGTAAAAGAAAAAGTCTACGTTAACAGGCTTAACAGTTTGGAAATTTTAAAAAACCGGCTAACATCTCACCAGAAATTCTAAGCAATGTAATGGAGAATATTGACCAACGGCCCTACTTCTGCCAAGAAGTTGATGGGTGACACTTTGAACATATTATTTAGTGAAAATAATTAAACTTATATTTATGCTTTTATTGATATATTAAGATTTACACTCTGCCTGACGCGTTTCGGCGATCTACGCCATCTTCGGAGGCTTTCGTCCTTTTTGGTTATGTTATGTAGTACATAAAAATATTGGTTCCTTTTTTTGTGTGGTAAAGTTAAGATGCTTCCTGCAGGGATTATTTTCAAACATTAACATTTAATGGGTTGGATTACTACAACCCATTCAAGGTCAAGGTCTAGCAGACCTAGCACGCCATTTTCTGCAATTTGTTCGCTCCCGAGAAAAACAAGTAGTAATCAATTCCGAAGATGGCGTAGATCGCCGAAACGCGTCAGGCAGAGTGTAAAACTTAATATATCAATAAAAGCATAAATATAAGTTTAATTACTTTCATATACATATATTGATAACAAGGATCTACATCATGAATAACATTATTTAGTGTTGAAATCCTGATTTTGAAAACGTTGGTAATATTTAAATAGCAGCTGAACAGCGGACAAACTGTCAACATTAGCACCGACGCACAGTGGTTCAGACTGTTATTTTAGCTGGACAAAATGCACGAAAGTGTTTTCTTATAATGTGGTTTGTAACAATTGCAAACTACTTTTTAATGTCCCTATAAATTGACAATTGACAGGAATCTGCTCGTTTGGTCGGGGTTGTTTGGCAATCGTATGTAGAAAAAGGTCCTCTGCAGCCTATTAAATCGTTACATTTATTAGCCCTGTTTATTTCAAGCAGTGTTCCAGCAATTGCAGATCTGTGTTTCTAAAATTTCATCTAAAGGTATGTAAAGCATCTTGCAGTAACTAAATGCACTTTTTTAAAATATTATTACGATTATGTTATTAAGAAACAAATGATGTAATAATGTAAATTTTACCTATAATTGTCAGACTTTAGTCAAGCTAATATAAAATTCTCCGTATTCCTTCAACTTTTTATTAAAATGGTTGATTAGAGTAATTATTCAAGAGTTTAAATAATAATATTTGCAACTATATCTCACCAACTTTATACAGGGTGTTTCATTTAAAATGACATATACTTATATCTCGAAAACCAAAACTCGAATCGAAAAAAGTTTCAAGTAAACTTTTTTGGTGAAAAAAGGGGCACAGGGTACACATGAGCAGATTTTTTTTTCAGGGTTGCCTGAAGGCCCTTCTGACGTCATTTTCATTTTTTCAAATCGCACATATACTTTTTTCTTAAATTCTGCGTTATGAAGATATCTACAAAAAGAAAAATAAAACAACATTTTTCAAAATGTAATTAAAAAAATTTAATTCATAAAAAACGATTTAATTAATTGTAAATTAGTACTAAAATTCTTCTTTATTTTTGAAATCACCTTAAAACATTGATTAAAATTTATAAAGTTACCTTTATACATCGATTAAATGCTCAAAATGATGACCATTCACTTCTAAACATTTCTGAATTCTCATTGAAAACGTTCTCTGCACATTGCCAAGCATTTCTTCAGTTATTGATTCACAAGCTGCTCTGATACGGTTTTTCATATAGTTTGGTGTAGTTGGAACCTGGTTGTAAACTTTCTCTTTGAGGTAACCCCAAAGAAAGATATCGGGGGAAGTTAAGTCGGGTGATCTAGCTGGCCAATTCATCGGTCCATTACGTCCTATCCATTTTTCAGGAAACATTTCGTCTAAAACTTCTTTTGCGGCTAGAGCATAATGAGATGGACATCCATCATGCTGATACCATAGGACAAGTCTTCGCTCCAGAGTAAGGTCTTCCAACAAAACTGGTAAATCGTTCAACAAAAAATTCCAACAATGCCGCACCAGACATTAACTGACCAAAGTTTTTGATGATCAACATGTTATGACGATTTACTTGGCCGTGATTGGTAAAAGAGAATTCGTCGGAATATAGTACATTGAAGAAAAAATTTTCATTAATCTTAATTTTTCATAGCCCAAGTACAAAATTGCACACGATTTTCGAATTCATCGCCATGTAATTGTTGGTGTAGAGAGACATGATACGGATGAAACTTATTAAGTTTCAAAATCCGATGTACACTCGTTACGAAATGCCTGAATCTTTTGACAATTGACGGCAACTTACATGAGAGTTAACATCTACAGCTGCTAAAACAGCTATTTGATTCTGTTCATTCATAACCGATCTTGCAATTGTTCGTTTTTTTTCCTCCACGTTACCACATTCCAGAAATTTATTATAATTTATTATAAAGTTTTAGGACAAGGCGCTCTTTCTCCAGGAAATTTTCGAACATAAATGCGATGGGCCTCAGCGAAATTTTCACGACTTTCACCGTAAGCTAACACCATCTGAATTTTCTATGGAGTAGAGAAGTGCTCCATTTTTGCTTAGATCACAATGATTTTTTCATTAAACACTCGGTATATTATTGCAGTTTCTACAATGGACGACGCACTCACTAGAAGGGCTTTATTCGACACGTGGCGAAGTGAACTAAACGTTTCCAATAGAAGCTATAGTAATTAAAACAATTCAGCACTTTTGCAATGGAAAATCCTTTATTATTTAGCTTTTACCGGTTTCGCCCTAAGGGCATCTTCAGAAAGCCACCTATTGTATAAAACAACATAAAAATACAACAATGCCTCATCTCAACATAAAAACATCATTTAATGTGTTATGTTATATTAATAGCGAATACCAATTCGGGTAGCGGAGCTTACTAGAAGTACAACGCGGAACAAATTCAGTAATATTTCGTAATATTTTCATGAATACACTGATTCACATCGATATCACTAAACAATAAATCCCAGTCCACACTGAGAAGAGTTTTTTTTATGTCATTATAATTAGCGCGAGAAAATACTAATGTGGAAAGAGGATCATCACGTAAAACCCGTGTATGATTTGACTTATATAGAAACTCCAAGTTCGCATGATGACCATCGGGGTCAACAAGAGGGTCGACGCAAGAGACGACCGAGCTCACAGCGGCTGCATTACATAGGATTAGATCAAGGGTTCTATTACAATTAACAAGACTATTAAATTGAACAAGATTACAGTATGAAAACGTTAAGAGAAAGTCGTTAGAGCGGGTATCTGAGCCGCGAAAAGGAAGCTAGCAACCCGATGCAGACGAAATCCACGAAATGTTAGGTAAATTGAAATCACCAACAATTAAGAGACCAGCGTCGGGATTCTGGTCATAAACGAGCTGTAATTGGTGAACAGTCACAACTCTTCAGCCTTTGTAGAGTATTCAGGTAGCGGTGTTACAGATATATTTCTTCTTGCGGCTACAAGGACTCCTCACCATCACATTTAAGAGAATCCGAAGAATTTTTATCTCTTATGTAGATGGTATAATCGTTGCAAAGTATCTCCCCATCAAAAATTGAGTCGTTCAAGTTTGTCTCCGTGAGACAAATCAGATCATAAGAAAAGTACATCCAGTAGAGGCAGGATGTCGCAGTTTTTGTACACAGGCCACGAACGGTCTGATAGTACACGGATAGCGTCATAATTAACGAAGATATAATTAGCAGATATAAATACTATAAAACTTGTACACACATACTTGTACCCCTTTACTCGACAAGCAGCCTTTGTAAATTTGAACAACTCAGCGTTGATAGGCCTAAAGTGCTCGTTGACGAATAGTTTATTGGCAATATTCGGTATGTTTGAACCGTTACACTCGTTTCCATTGTTTCTGCGATAAGTTTTATAACTTGTCAGAAATTGGTCTTGTAATTTATGGAACAAGAACTTCACGACGATACAAACCATACAACCCATAGGAAGGTTTGTATTAGCCATTTGTATCTCGTGTATTGTATATATCTCGTCTATATCGTCGTGTGGTTTGTATCACAACTGAGTGTGATACCGACCCCTTCCAGCGTTTTTGATCCATCTGTGAACATGCAAATATCTGCCTGAACCAGAGAATTTTCATGTTCAGCCAGTAAAGTCTGGTATCGAGCATTAATCACTGATAGTGATCCCATCAAATCTGATGGCATTAACAGCACAATATCAGTGCTTATAATGTCTTCCGCGGCGCATTGGTAGGACATATCGGAACAGTTTTGAGCATATTGCTTAGATTTGTTAATGGTAGTTCTAGCCGCTTTCTTTATATGCAAATGCAAAGAAGATAAGCCAAGCAGAATATCCATTGTTAGAGTTGACGTTGTGCTTATTGCACCAACGATTGCCAATCCAGCTATTCGCTGCAGTCTGTCGGACTTTACTACATCAGGCTGCTGCTCCGTATGTTATCATAGGTTTAACCACAGTCACATAGAGCCAGTACAGTCTTTCAGGGATAAGACCCCAATTTTTTCCACAAAGACTACAACAAGTCTACAAGGATAATCTAGCTTTGTGTAAAACTCCCTGCAAATGTCCATTCCATGAGAGAGTTTTGTCTAGGATTACTGCTAGATACTTGACTTCCTTTGATAAAGAAATTGCTTCACCTTCAATTAGTCCACCTAACTTTCGTCTCCTGGTGAAGGGCGCAACGATTGTCTTTTACGGGTTTATCGAGAGATTCTCTCCCTTACACCAAGCGCAAATAGTATGTAGTGTCACCTGGAGGACTTTGGATATCATCGACAAACAGGTACCTCGACTTCTGTTTGAGATATGACAAAATTTCACCGAAGGAAGATTGCTCCACACTTAATATTCTATTATCTGGCATATTCAAAAAAGCAAGTGAGCATTAAATGCATTAGATACAACGAATACATTTGAAATTTTAAATGGAACGTGTGATACTTGGAGCTCATTTCTTTTGATATATTAAAACACTCGGAATTCGGTGCATACGACATAAAAACTTTTAGAACAAAAGTTATAGCAAATTTTATTCTTAACAATATTGTTCTCATTCACTTTTGCTCTCAGATAATCAAGCGACCTGCGCTCAACTAGAGGTAGTCATTCATTCTCCATGTTGTATCAATTGGACCAACACTGTAGCGCCTCTACTTAATAAAATGAATTCATTCATTCTGCGTTTTACGTTAAGCCGAGGTACGTTGCGGTCAACGCGGTTTAATATGAGTGGCTCAATGTTATGTAGTTATGGTGATATTTATAGCGCCTCGGCGCAAGCGACCTCGGCTTAACGTAAAACGCAGAATGAATGAATTCATTTTATTAAGTAGAGGCCGTTGTACTGGCAAAACCACACAATAAAATATTTTTATTCTTTTTTTAATTACTTTACTTTTATCCACAGATTTATATTTTACAATAAAATATATAGGGTGCCATTTAAAAAATTGATCGTGACCTTCATATAACCTTGATAATAACGTCAAGGTCAAAAAATGTTATCGTCATTTGGTTCATTTTTATGTAAAACGAACCGTTTTCGAGATAATCGCTTGTCTCACGTTAAATGGACCAACCTGTATAGTCCATTAGTCCAGCCGAGGTCGCTTGCGACCGAAGCTCTACAGTATGTTATGACTATTTCTGGGTTGATATGGTATTAATTAAATGAGCCAATGTCAATCATTAACTTAGCCGAGGCCGGGCATTGTATTATGCAATACTCAAGTATAGGTAAACATAGACGGTTATTGTTTTATTAAATATAAAAGACACTGCAGAATAATTGCTTATTGTACAAATACACAACATATTACATTTCAAATATACATATACAGGTTGTCACATAAAAACGCCGCAAGCTGTAATTCTGTCATTTACATTCCGATTTTCATGACCCAGGTATCAAATGAAATGGTTTGATGAATACTATGATTCGCGCTACAAATAAACTTTTTCTAACTTCAATTTCAAGCGATTATCAACTTTTCATTGTCAAATTGCTCGGTGTGTTTTTCTTCACGTTATTGGATAGAGATTGCTTTTCTAAATTTATTGATGTACAATACATTAACATGTAATTTTAGCAAAGAAAAACAATAAAAACATTTTCCGAACATTCTCTTAAAGTCACTTGTGTAATACTGTAGTGTGCTATGGAAACAATAAAAAATAACGCGCAAAACTGATAGTGATAACAGTCATTAAATGTTATTTCAATGCCCGAAGCAGTTGTAAATGACATTTATAAGTTGTTTGTTACAACTACATACAAATGACTTTAAGACAATGTTCAAAAAGTATTTTAATGTTTTTCTCTACTACAATTACAATTAATGTTGATGTATCCAATAGCGCGAAGGAAAACATACCGAGTAATGGGGGCGTTTTTTGTGTGACATCCTGTATATCGTACATCTTTTAATGAAAGTTTCTGAATGTTGCGTTATTAGCCTATATTCCTTCTTTTTATATTATTACAACCATACATATAAAACAATAAGTTAATACAGTAATTATTCACTATCCATTTCACTTTCCCCAATGATATAATGAATAACCCATCTAACTCACACATTCTTCTTTCTTCTTCAACATGTTCAATACATTTTTTCCAATCGTCCGGAGTGACATTCTGGATAGCCTGTACTAAAAGCACTCTTAAATCTGCTAATTTGAATGAAGTATTCTTACTTGCCACCTCATTTTTTATCTGAGCCAATTCCAACTCAATTGGGTTGAGATCGTAGTGATAAGGTGGTAACCTCAAAACAGTTTTGTTGCAATTTTATTTTAGAAAAATCACTTCAGAATAATATATCCTTCAACCGTATAATGCTCTGATCCGGAAGATATGGGACAACCTGTATACATATTCGTATACATTATTCTATTTCAAAAAACTTTTTTTTATAGTAAAATTGATGTTGAAATTGGATTTTGATAGTAATAAAAATTCAGAACATGCTGAAATATCACCCTCTATAACTCTGTATTTATATTAGTATGTAATATAATTCTATGGTAACATCTGAATTATCATAGGTCCTCGAGGGCAAAACAGTGCAGTAGCATCGAGAACGCAAACTGTGGAATCGGCCACATTTGCGGCTATATCGGGTCTAAGTTCTCATGTTCCGCGTGTAAATCAATAGACTAATATTAAAATTAGTAGAGGGCTCGGAGAAACTTGGTCCGGTACTGATCGTTATGAAGGGGGATTTAGTTTACTTCGCTAATAGGAATTGTTGGATTTATCGTACATCGCGCGGTCCCATTACCGGAAACTTGACCTATTTGTCACCGGCCTATGTTGATTCAACCGTTTTTGAGTCAACGACGAAGTGTTTCTTAATAAATCATCAACCAATTTGCGGTCAGTGTTTACCACGGAAAATTGTAAACCCCTAAATTCACAGGAAATTTATTAGTTATTCTAATTAACTGTTTACTTAGTACAAGTTGTAAATCTGGTTACACAGCTTGATTCGTTCGTTTTTAGTTTCCATAAGTGGTTACGTTGTTGAGGTACCTTAGAGAAAATTAATATTTGATGGTAATGCTCGGTTAATAGCACCATGCCAATACTATTTCCCAATTGCCGAGCTTGCAATTCCCAGCGCGCTCAAAAGCTTTCTGCAAGTCGCCGAGAGAGTAACGAACGCTTTCCGCGTTTTTTCCAAGCGCGATTCCGTTAAATTGCTTTATCTTTTCTTCGAAGTAACCGAAGGTCGCGTAGAGAGAAGGATCGATGGATTTGCTAATGGAATAAGTCGATAACATCTGCTATACGTTCAGGTGGCCTTGCCCCAATTAGGTTTTCAAAAAAGTCTTTTATAAAACACCCCTTTAATTCGAATAGATGTTTAGAGGCGAAACCTCATACTTCGTGTCTCCCCCTTGGTAGCCCCTTCGTCCCCGCACAGGGACTGTACACGTAGTGTTTGCGGAGTTAGTTAGGTCCGGCGTGCTATCTAAAATGAAGAGAGGGGAGCATTAATCAAATTGTGTAAATTCTATGTAATCTGCAGTTTGCCGGGCATCATCTTGCGCATCATCCCTTTTAGGGAGTGGCAGTGATTAATGGTCCGCACTTTTCGGGTTCTTTATCCCAATTATAATTAGAACAATTCCATATCTCGCGGCGGACGGATAATTTCCAAAATCCTACCCCTTTATCTAGCGTCACTTGGCCGTGATTTACCGTGTCTATATTTTCGCTCGCCGTTGCGCCAGTTTAAATCCATTCTTCTCCCTCTAATGTTGCTAGCTTGAGCGCTATTACGGCGGTACAAAAATTAAAAGTCGCTCCGGATTTTAATGTCTCGTCCTCCTAACGCGGTTTTAAGCATCCGAGATTCACTTATACGCGTATCAGTCCAAAAACGACATGTAAGAATATTTTACACAGAAAAATTTTTAATTCCCTTTTTGCACATCTTCATTACAGGCGTTGCGCGTTATAAATTGGTTAACTTTAAGAATATATATGAGACGAACAAATGATACTTTTTTTACGTACGACGATCAAGGGAATAAAATGAAATTAGCACGGGAAAATATGGTGACATTTTCGTAATTTCGAAAGTCAGCGGACACGAAGGAAAGACCGGAAGTAGTGCCGCAAACGCGATATTCCGGATCCCGCGTTGAACGAAACCAATTTTCCTAACGCTGCACCTTCATATTATGGCAGTGGCTCGGCGAAAAGGCGGACCCTATTTTATATCGAATGTCACTCTCCTCTTAATTCGAAATTGCCGCCCGCGCGGCTTCTTCCTTGTTTACCAAAGTCCACCAACGGAATTCGTCTCGGTTTAGGAACTTTTCACTTATTACGGGAATTTCGTGCGCCATCTTCATTTAACGCTTAATTGCGCATTATCTCCGCTACGTTATGGACCAGCGGAGGAATGCCTTACACGAACTTGGGAATGGTAATGTAAATTACCTTTCGAATAGCCCTGGAACGAATAACCTTACTTATAATATCCCGCTAATGCCCCTAATACTCGGAAAACTCACCAACAAATAATCTTCAACTGTACTCAACTTTCTACGAATTCTAATGTCCTTATATACACTACTTAAGAATTTCTTAGAACTTATATTTCAATTTATTACTATTAAAACTTTTTATATAACTTTTAAAACTTGTTGATTGTTGTAATTTATTAGAACGTCTGAAGACGCACGGCTAAACCCGAAACTTTCTATTTCTAAATCTAGTGTTAGTTCAAGTTTTAATTGTTATACAGCATATACTGGGTGTTCCTCAGAAGTGGTTATTGCGTATAAATATATTGCGTATAATCATAATCATAATCTTTATTGTGCTATAAGATAGTTCTCTTACAATCGTCAGTTCAATTTACAGGTTCACATTTACTTACTAAGAAATATCAATATTACATTTTAAAAATTCATCGACGGAATAAAACGCATTCGAAGCCAAGAAATGTGTCAGTTCAATGGCAACTTATTAAATAGCTTTTGACACATGTATGTTGGACTCCGCTGCGTCATACTCAATCTACACATATCAACATACACATTACAACGTTACGAGTTGCGTATTTGTGAACATCAGCATGATTTAAAAGCTCGTCAAAATTGTTCAGAGCATACAATATACAATTTAGTATGTAAATAGATGGCAGGGTTAGAACGCCTAAACGCACGAAGATGTGTCGACAGTTCTCACTGTATCCCAGGCCTCCTACAACTCTTAGAGCCCTACGCTGTAAGTTAAAAACCCGTTTGCTAGCGGGAGTGTTTCCCACGCTAAAATGGCATAAGAAATATGGCTTTGTATAACCGCGAAATAAGCGGTTTTCACTACTTCTAGTTCCACCTTGACAATAAGCTAATTGTAGCGAAATTAATATCGGGTATAGCAGCCAAAGCGCTGGATTAAAAGAAAACTATCCTTTTATAACTTTAAGCTTTCGGTCTTTATTTAGGCCTTCATCAGAACATTAAATCTACAATAAATCAAAAAATGAACAATGATAACAAAAAATTAGACGCAATAAACTTACGGACAGAGCGCCAAAAAAAGTGAGGTTAAGAGCATGTCAACGGTTAAAGACCGCTGAACAACCAGCAAAAGGACTGGAAAACCAGACGACGGGGGCGTCAAAAAACCAACGAAAGTCACAAGGCAGGTGAAAACCAAACCACAAAAGAGGAGAAAACCAAAAACTCTAAGGGCTAACGGAACGCACAAACACGTTAAAAAGACGTATGCCATAATATTGCAGAAGGACGCGCAAGCGCATGACGGGGTCGATAAATCGAAAACTAGCGGGAATTTTAAAAAAACTCAAAAAGACCAAAGTTAGAAGAAAATCCCCGAAACTTCAGGGATGGGGGGGTGGCCAATCTTGGACAAAAGATATTTGTAAATAATGCTCAAGTTTTGGGTGTCAGTCTTTGAGATGATCGATGACTGTTCTTGATTGATATACACCATTTCAAGGAAAAGCCTTTTTTTATAGTTAGGCTCTTGACAGAGAACCCGCATCGAAGTCAAACTTGTGACCCGTGGAAAGGTAGTGGTTAACCAGGGCAGACTTATTGTCCCTATGGTTACGGCAATCCACTTCATGTTGACTGAGGCGTTTCTTTAGATACTGTGAAGTCGTACCCACATATACGGCATTACACACACTACAGGGAATTTTATAAACGACATTAGACTTCAAAGTGGTTGGAGTAGGGTCCTTGAGGTTGGTGAAAAGCTGTCGCATAGGTCTATAATTATATTTGGCAATCTTTACATTGTCGGAATGTAGAATGGAAACCATTTTTTTAGTCAATTGGGGAATAAAAGGCAAGAGCGAGAATCTCAATTCACCGCGAGACGGTACTGGTCTGGTAAGAGAAACATTAATATTTCCGGTAACATTAAACAGGAGCTTGTTAACAAGTGACCTGGGGAAACCATTATTATAAAACATTTGGCTAAGAGTCCTCAGATTCTTCTCTCGAAAAGATGGGTGGGAGAGCTTAGTGATTCTGTCTCTCATGGCAGTCACTGTATTGATCTTCTGGTGTAGAGGATGGCCGGAGAAATAATTAATAAACCTCCCAGTATGCTGTTCTTTACGGTATCAGTCGATAAGGAGGGCACCGTCAGGTTGTCTGAACTACCGACAATGCAAAAAGGGAACTGAACAGTTGGACTCAGTCTCAACAGTGAATTGAAGACGTGCGTTATATGCATCGAACACATCAAGAATAGTGGTGACACCATCAGAGGGGACAGCACAAACAATGTCGTCAACATATTTGTATATGAAGGGAGGACTGAAGGATAGCCCAGACAGGCTTTAGTGACCAGATCATCCATGACAATCTGTGCCAAAATGGGACTTAGGGGGCTGCCCATGGGAGTACCGAACAGTTGTTGGTAACACTGACCACCGTACACGAAGGTCGAGGAGGCGAAGAGGAACTCGAGTATTTCTAGAAAGGCCGTCTTACCGATGGTAGTGTTGGGAGATATCAAATCCCATTCCCTAGAGATCAATGACAAAACAAGGTCAGTGGGGATGTTGGTAAACAGAGAGACCACATCAAGGGAAATAAGGACAAAGTCCTGGGGCAGTATGACACTGGATACAGCATCCACGAAAGCAAAAGAATCCTTGATGTTGAAAAGGGTCCAGCCCGAGAAGGACATAGAAAGGATATCAGAGATGAACTTCGATAATTTGTAAGTGGGAGAACCCACAAAAGAAATGATAGATCGCAAAGGACAACCATCTTTATGTATTTTAGGAAGACCATAAAACTTGGGACTGATCCCATTATAACATACCAGGTTCTTATAGGTAACCAAATCTATGTATTCCCTCTCGCGGAGGCGGAGGATCAATTTATTCGCCTTGGTTTGGATCGATGAAGTGGGATCTCTGTTCAACTTTTTATAAGTTAACACATCGGAAAGAAGATCAAAGGCCTTTCTTAGATAGTCGGAATTCTTTTAATCCAGCGCTTTGGCTGCTATACCCGATATTAATTTCGCTACAATTAGCTAACAAGTACAGCCGGTACTTCTACTCTACCTTGACAATAAGGTTTCGTAGCAAAAAGATGTTTTTTGAAATTTTCTTACTTATAGCGTCAACATGATGATCGAACTTCAATATTGGAGTGGTTATGTGAACTCCCAAGAATTTACCAAACGACGGATTACCAAAATTAGTAAAATTAAAATTTCTCTGACTTAAAATCATTCTGACTGTTTTCCCATCATTCAAACACAACTCATTCGCGATGCACCATTTACGTGCTCTATCTAGAACCAATTCTGATCTTTGAATGACCTCTTCAGCTTCATTGCTTCGGATAATCAAAGTGGCATCGTCAGCATATAATAAACAGTCAATGTCCCTAAAATAATACGGAAAGTCATTGAAAAATATCAAAAATAAAAGAGGTCCAAGGATAGAACCCTGTGGAACACCCCTAGTCAAAGTGACTTTCTCCGAAGTCACTTGACCACAAGTCACCTGTTGCGTTCTGCCGGACAAATAAGATTGGATTAGAGTAACACTTTTGTCGTCAAAATTAAAAACATTGCGAAGTTTATCAATAAGAATTGGATGAGAAACTGTATCGAATGCGCGAGACAAGTCCAATTCACGCTTTTCAAAGCTGTCATATTTACATATTTAACTACCGCGTCAGAGGTGCACCTACCCCTTCGAAAACCAAACTGATGAGGGTGCAATAAATTATTTTGGTCCAAGTATGCGATGATTCTATTGAATTTCAAATATTTTGGAAAAGGTGGGTAGGATACTTATAGGACGAAAATTAGCATTGTTGTACTTATCTCAGCCTTTAAAAATTGGAATTACATTAGCTATTTTTAATAAGCCAGGAAATACGCCAGATGAAAAGGAAAGGTTCACCAATCGCGTAAGGGGCGCCACATATAGACCGGTGTTACTTCTCACAAAGTTTGCAGAAATGCCATAAATGTCTTTAGAGTTACTAGATTTTAAATTGCAAAGCAGATCACGAACTTCAATCGGCGTAACTTAAGAACACGAAAAATGCACGCCCTCTGGAGACAGCGTGTGACAAACGTCCATAGCGCAAACAGTTGAATCTGGAAAACCTCGAACCACCTCGTCAGTAATGCCAATAAAAAAATTATTTAATTCATTAGGGTTTAAATGAGAAGTGTCATCATTCATACCACTACGCCTAGTATTATTAATAAGATTTCACATTGCTTGTGGTTTATTCTTGCACTGCTTAATAACTTCACTCGAAGCCTTCTTTTTTGCATCAGAAATCGCCTTTCTATATTGAACTCTAAGTTTATTTCTAGCATGAAGTAAGTCATCCGTTTTAAATTTTCTATAAAGCTCACAAGATGAGTTCCCTTATCTGTTTCAAATCATTGTTACACCAATTGAGCCCGTCATCACAAGACCGGAGATTTATTTTACATACAGGAAAAGACGCATGTAAAGCCCCCATAATGACATTATCAAACATTCCATATGCATCATTCACGCTATCAGCAACCTCACTCAAAATCTTCCAATCGAATTGATTCAACATGTTAAAAAAGTTCATTCTACCGCTTAGTGTCAGAGGCCTGTGCAGTTTTGTATTATAGGTTTTAATTTCTTTAACATGATGTGTCGGTATACTAACACTTTGCGCCCCGTGATCTGATAAATTTGATTCATTTTTGATTTTGCTCCATAAAAAATCTAAAGGTGTGAGGTCAGGTGACCTAGAAAGTAAAAAGATAGGAATAAAGAGAAATGTCAGAAAGAATTGTAAAAAAGATTGGTCCATTATTTCCAATCCAATTATTATATTTTCTGTTTAAAAAATCAATAACCACTCTGGTGTTGTGAGATGGGGCGCCGTCTTGTTGGAAAATTAATCCATTATAAGTTGTAACTGGTAGGTCCTCCAACAAATCCTCAATTCCATTATTAAGGAAGTTGAGGTATCTTTCCCCTGTAAGGTGACCATCAAAAAATATTGGACCCACCAATCTTTCTCCAAGGATTCCCATCCAACTTTTTTTTGGAAATTCCCTTCATCCATCAAATATAAATTTTCTTGTGCCCAATACCTTTTATTATTTCGATTAAACATACTCAAGTTGAAGGGGAATGCATTATCGTTTTGAAGTCATTCTCGCACAAATGTTGATGTAATTGGTATTTGTAAGAACGGAGTTTACGTTTTTTCAAAATCCTCAACACCGGTGTTTTTGAAATTTCGCACTCTCTCTCACTAATAAAAACTGTTGTTATTTTCAATACATGCCAGAACATTTCGTTCCGTATCACTACTTACAATGTATCTAGGGTTGTCATTATTGGCCGGCCCTGTTTGCATTTTCGCCACAATTTTTGGGAAAATTATGCCTGGTTGGGTGGCGACGGCCAGTAAATCTCTGCGCTTTTTCTGCATTCTCTAGATATTAATATCATATCTATTTTTTCGAATTGCGTGAAGTTTTCCACAATTTAAACTGAAATTAACAAAAACACTTAACTACATCACAGTAAAACTACTTGTAGTGGAACGTTGTCAAATTGCTATACTCTATTTTTAATTCGGAGGAGTAAAATAAAAAGTCACGTTTACACAGTGTAATTTTTCAGAGCTTTATTATTATTCATTATCTTTTGGGGGGAGTTTTAAAACCAGAGAAAATTTTAAGTAAACTGTAGTTACGAATTTAATTACTTATTTATTAATTTAACAAAATATATATACTTTTAATCTGTAGTAACAACGGCTGATTATTATAGATGAAATATTTAAATTAAACCTTTTAAAACTCGGCAATATACAGGATGGACCATTTTACCATGACCTTATTTCCAAGGTCATATGAAGGTCACGACCAATTTTTTAAACGGCACCCTATGTTTTTGATTGCAAAATCTGAATCTATGGATAAAAGTAAAACAATTAAAAAAAAATACGTGTGGTTTTGTCAGTACGACGGCGAAACATCTTTTGTAGACAAAATCTAAATAATTTTCTTATTCAAATAGTTTTAAATATTGTTTATTTATAAAAAAAATGATTAAACTATTCTATATTTCCCCACCAACTTCAATACTTTTTTTACATCTTAAAAGGTTTTCTTGGCTACTATTTCTGCATGTATTTCTTATCCGCTCTTTCATGTTTTCTGGCGTAGTCGGTACTTCGCGATAAACATTATCCTTAAGAACGCCCCACAAAAGAAAATCAAGAGGTGTTGAATCAGGTGATCTGGCAGGCCAGGAAATTGGACCTCCTCTTCCAATCCATCGCCCAGCATATTCCCGATCTAAAGCTTCACGTGCAATATGTGAAAAATGTACTGGACACCCATCATTTTGCAGCCACATATTTTGTCTTTCTTCCGTGCTCAAATCTACACGTAACGTTGGTAAGACGTCATCTAAAAAATTTCGGGACTTCTCCCCATTTATCACCAATTATGCCACACCAAACTTTAACCGACCAAGATCCTTGATGTCCTACTTCATGCAACCATCTCGAATTTTCAACGCTCGAATAGTGCATGTTATGTCTATTGACTTGTCCAAAGAAATTGACGTCCAACCGCATTCATTCTTGTGCCCATTGACAAAATATTAATCTATTTTCAAAATCACCTCCATAAAGTTGTTGATGGAAGGTATGGGTGATACTTGTTAAGCTTTAATATTCTTAAAATGCTGATCTTCGACGTTCCGGCGTCAATTGCAAGTCGTCGAGTGCTAACTTGAGGATTTACCTCAACGCTAGCTAATATCGCAATTTCCTTTGCTTCCGTAGTTACAGTTGCTTGCCGAGTTGTTTTTCTTGATTCCACATTTCCAGTGTTAGTGAAATCATTCACAACTCTGTACAACTCTCTACCTTCTGTAGAAGGTACTTCTCGAAGGCGTATTTCGATCAGGAAAACGTTCCCAATACAAAGCTATACTATCAGCAACTTTTCTGCCACTTTCTCCATAAATAAAAATCATTTCGACTTTTTTTTGCCACACTTAGAGTATCCATGATTCAATGACTTAGTTTAAATACTTTGCCTTAATGTAAAACGATGGAATGAATTCAGAATTTGTTGCCAAGCAGTTTTTATGCAAATTTAGTTTTACCTGTTACATTTTAAAACAATTCAACCAATTAAGTCTCTGAAAGCGATATTCTGAAAATGCCGACATAAGCAGTTCCACGAACTCTTGTTTTATATGCGTTATTCTATTATCAAATTGACAAAGGCGGAGAAATGTCGGAACCTTTTAGACCTCTTTCAAAGGTATTTCCGACGGGCCAGGTCACCTGATGTACCTCTTCCGGATTTTTTTTGTTGAGCATTCTTAAATAGTATTCTAAGAATTAAGAACTAAAGACTAAAATGTTTAAAAAATCATAAATCTTATTTGTTCTTGCTCTATTATAAACGTTAGTTAATTTATTCTGAAGAAGTTTCAATTTTGTTCAAAAGATTTGCCGTTGTACTGGCAAAACCACACAGTAAAATATTTTTTTTTAATTACTTTACTTTTATCCACAGATTCAGATTTTACAATAGGGTGCCATTTAAAAAGTTGGTCGTGACCTTCATATAACCTTGATAATAATATATTATCGTCATATGGTTTCACACTTCGCACAGAACAACTTTTATTTGGTTGATATGGTATTAATTTAATGGCAATTAATCAATGTATTATACAATACTCACATTTAGGTTTATGTTGTTTTACAGCCGAAATCAGCTATTAGTTTAGCCGAGGTTCGACAATGTATGATGCTCAGTTTTAGGTATATGTGTCGGCATAATCAGCCGAATTCAATCATTAATTTAGCCGATGTCGCTTGCGACCGAAGCTCTACAGTATGTTATGACTATTTTTGGGTTGATATGGTATTAATTAAATGAGACAATGTCAATCATTAACTTAACCGCGGCCGGGCATTGTATTATGCAATACTCAAGTACAGGTAAACATAGACGGTTATTGTTTTATCATATATAAAAGACACTGCAGAATAATTTATTGTACAAATACACAACATATTACATTTCCAATATACATATACAGATGTCACACAAAAAACGCCCCAAGCTGTAACTCTGTTATTTACATTTCGATTTTCATGGCCCAGGTATCAAATGGAATGGTTTGATGAACACTGATTCATGTTACAAATAAACTTTTTCCAACACCATCTTGAATTTCAAGCGATTATCAACTTTTGATTGTCAAATTGCTCGGTGTCTTTTTCTTCACGTTATTGGATAGAGATTGCTTTTGTAAATTTATTGATGTACAATACATTAACATGTAATTATAGCAAAGAAAAACAATTAAAACATTTTCCGAACATTCTCTTAGTCACTTCTGTAATACTGTAGTATGCCATGGAAAAAATAAAAGTCATTAAATGTTATTTGAATGCCCGAAGTAATTGTAAATGACATTTATAAGTTGTTTGTTGCAAGTGCATACAAGTGACTTTAAGACAATGTCCGGAAAGTATTTTAATGTTTTTCTCTACTACAATTACAATTAATGTTGATGTATCCAATAGCGCGAAGGAAAACATACCGAGTAATCGGGCCGTTTTTTGTGTGACATCCTGTATATCGTACATGTTTTAATGAAAGTTTCTGAATGTTGCGTTATTAGTCTATATTCCTTATTTTTATATTATTACAACCGAACAACAATTTAGACAAGCGGTAGAGCGTATACATACATATAAAACAATACCTTAATCATTTATTCACTATCCATTTCACTTGAACTATCTTTGCCCAATGATATAACGAATGGTTCGGTTATGTCATCAAATAACCCATCTAACTCACACATTCTTCTTTCTTCTTTAATTACGTGTTCAATACATTTTTTCCAATTGTCCGGAGTAACATTATGGATAGCCTGTACTAAAAGTACTTTTAAATCTGCTAATTTGGATGAAGTATTCTTACTTGGGTTGAGTTCGCAGTGATATAATAACCTCAAAACAGTTTTGTTGCAATTTTATTAGAAAAATCACTTCAGAATAATATATCCTTCAACCGTATAATGCTCTGATCCGGAAGATATGGGACACCTGTATATACAGAGTGTCCCAGGATAGATGTTACAAGAGGTATAATGACTTAAAAATTTTTGAGTTTTATTTTAAGGCTGAGGAATTAAGCCCTGCTTGGTGTGGAGAGAGTTTTAAATATATTTTCATATTTGGAAAATCAACTCGGCCTTGATAGTGAAGCGAAAACTATTTTTAGTTCAGGTAAAGTAAGCTTTTTGTTCCAGATACGGCAAAATATCTTTAAGAAAAGTTGTTCAGAATGAGAAATTATGGCACTATGCAAAATTTCATACTCTTTCTTCATTCATTGATAGAAGAATGAAGAATTGACATTGCTGATAGAAAGACAGGCAATTTACTGCACGTGTAGCTGGTTAAATGTGTGAATGTTTAAATTTAATATTTCGAGAAAAGATTATATCTAGAAATGGTCCAATTACGTGGCCTCGAAGGTCTCCCGACCTTACAATATTAGATTCCTTTTATGGGGTCACCTTAAACAACTAGTTTTCGCTCAACCAATACAGAACAATCGAAAAATAATAAAAGAACGGATAACAAATGTTATACGACAAATACGCATCGAAGAAATTCAGAACAGTTTTACAGAATTTAGGCATCGTATAGAAAAGTGTGCAACAAAAGGTGGATGTTATGTTGAATAAACGACAGTTAAGTTTACGTTCGATTTTCTATAAATAAAATAAAATTATACAATATTTATGTTATTTAAACTAAAATGTGATGGTTCAACTAAAGTACTTTTAAATCTGCTAATTTGGATGAAGTATTCTTACTTGGGTTGAGTTCGCAGTGATATAATAACCTCAAAACAGTTTTGTTGCAATTTTATTAGAAAAATCACTTCAGAATAATATATCCTTCAACCGTATAATGCTCTGATCCGGAAGATATGGGACACCTGTATATACAGAGTGTCCCAGGATAGATGTTACAAGAGGTATAATGACTTAAAAATTTTTGAGTTTTATTTTAAGTAGATCCTTCTTTAAGTAGATAGATCCTTCTGAAATTTTGCATAGGACTATAATTTCACATTTTGAACAACTTTTCGTAATAAAAATAGTTTTCGCTTTACTATCAAGGCCGAGTTGATTTTCAAAATATGAAAATATACTTAAAATTCTCTCCATACCAAGCAGGGCTAAATTCCTCAGCCTTAAAATAAAATTCAAAAATTTTTAAGTCATTATACCTCTTGTAACATCTATCCTGGGACACACTGTATATAATATAATACGTATATATATAGGTGTCTCACTCAGAATGCTATAGTTTTTATTACACAGTTTAATTGTACGTAAAAAAATAGGTTGACTTTGATAAAAGTTATTGGTACCTAGCGTTTTTTGTTTTCGAGTTATTTTGGTTTTAAACTTTTTTTGGTAAATTTCAACATGCTCTTTAAAATTCCATATCTCAGCCAAAGTTCATTCAAAAAAGATCTACTTTGGCACGATTACTCTTCAGATGTTGTTAAATAGATTGCCATTTGTTGTATCGGAGTATCTTATACAGGCTGGTCAAAAATTGAATTACTGTTTCTCCATATTGAATGGCGAGAAAGTCGAAAATTTTAGATGGAACGCCCCATATTTTTTTAGGCTATCAGGAAGAGAATCTAATTCTCTATAAATTACCTATACACATTCCCATACCTATTTATTGTAGTTTGCCTCATATTGCGATATTTATTAAAACATGCACGAAATGCAGGCTTTTTTATTAGAAAGCTATGGAATGTTGACAGTTTTTGGTCCATGTTTGTATTATTGTTGCCATTAGTTACATTTGACGACGGGTGTAAGTTATTGAACATCATGGTAAATTATTTCAACGCCGATATTTGAAATTTATTTTGTATTGATGGCGAATGTAATAAACTTTCGGACAAGACGTGTCGAACACTTAATGAGAGATGCCTAACAAATCTAACGACCATCACGAGGAAAAATTTCAAAAAATTGATAATGAATTTATTAGTTCTGGATATATCGAGACCAAAAAAAATCGCATATTTCCGGTCACCAGTGATGAAGACAACGAAATAAATAATTTAACGTATTTTATAGCATTTCCAAATTCAATTTAATAACAAATTTATATTATAAAGTTATATTTTTATTCAAATCTAATTTTTGTCATTAACTTTTTGTTTTAATAATTTCATTTATTTGATCTTCTGTTTGTTATTTTTGGTAAGTGAAGACTAGTAAACTAAAAGATTATCAATCGTAGTTAATAGTACAAATAATAGTAGAAATAAATTAAACAAAAAACTGTCAAAATGTTATGGCCTTCTAATAGAAATACAAACGGTTTCCTGCATTTTCTGCATGTTTTGATAAATTTACGAATATGAGAGAAACTACAATAAATAAGTATAGGAATGTTTATAGATAAATTATAGAGAATTAAATTCCCTTTCGTGTAGGCTAATAAAATATAGGGCGTTCCATTTAAAATTTTCGACTTCCTCCTCATTGAATATGGAGAAACGGTAATTCAATTTTTGACCATCCTGTATAAGATACTCTGATACAATATATGACAATCTATTTGAGAGCATCTGACGAGTAATCGTGCCAATTTAGAGCTTTTTTGAATGAACGTTGGCTGGGATATAGGGTTTTAAAGTGCATGGTGAAATTTGCCAAAAAAACCTTAAAATCAAAATAACTCGAAAACGAAAAACGCTGGTACCAATAACTTTTATGAAAGTCAACATATTTTTTTATGTACAATTAAAAGGTGCAATAAAAACTACAGCATTCCATTTAAAATAACGAAGTTATGGTCTACTTCCGGTAGACCGGAAGTGGCAGCCAACTTGAAAATATTTTAGATCGAAAGTTCCGACTGAACAACCCATACTACCAAAATTTCAAAAGAAAAGTTCTAACGAACCAGTTACGTTAGACACCCTGTATAGTAACATTGACAACATTAACGGAATTGTTGGCAAAGATTTTGTATTCGAGTCATTTATATTTTTTACGTGCATATATATAATACGTATATGCGTCGAGGTGTAAATTTTTCACGAGTAAGCGGACACATTTAGTGAGGCCATTTTGAAAATTTAAAAACCCAATTTACACAAAACGCATTTCGCAGTAATTATCGCGAGCGCTTAAACATTTCCGAAACAAAATGGCGCAAAAAACGCGGTGCGGCGCGGGCGAAAAGAGAAATATGTAACGTAAACGGATAGGAGCTAATTGCGGCGGAGAAAAAGGTCAGAACGGCGCTTTCTGTTTGTGTATTTTTAATCTTGTCCGGTAAATTAGTACGTACATTCCGCGTGCCCTAACGCAATTACCTTTTTCGCTAATTAAAATTTCTTTTATTGAATCCTAGCCGGCAATGGGACGAAAGAGGGTGTTGAGGGAGGTGTTCGCAATTTGAACTCCAATTAGGTTATTCAGTTATAATCACTTTCGCAGGGCGCTCCTTTACGCGTATGCGTGCGAAAATTTCCATGTTTATGGTTGCAGATTGAGGAATAATAAACGCATTAAGCGATATGTTGACCCGTTTTGAAAGGTCTGAAAAACGAAATGTTGAAAATTCGCTAAGGTCTGATTTAGAAGGTTTATGAGTGGCCTGCGAGATTTCCCGATCGAACGGGTCGGCACTCTGACGAATATGGGCTCCTTTTGTTTGCCGAGAGGATAAATTTGTATTTGGAAAAGTCGCAAACTGGATCGCAAGGGAAAAAGGTAAGCCGTCGAGATTTGCGTGTTGCTGTTCGGGTGGGTTATGATTTTATTATTCAAAGACCAGCAGATATTCGGGCGGATTACGCGGAGGCGGCCAGAAAGAGAACGGAAGAGAGGGGCGACTTTAGGATTCTAAAACGCGGAACGCTCCCCGCGAAGTACCCTCAATAACAGTACGGGCTAAAATGCAGTGTAGTGTAGACATTGGCAGTCGCGTCACCTGAATATGTACCGGAGGACATGGCGTGCAAATGTTCAAGCGCCATGCCGCATCCCAAACAAGGATCTTTGCCCATAAAACCACGTTTCCCGATCATAAAAACGTTTTATGGTTGGAGATATTTTTAAACCGATAATTTAGGATTTTTCCACCAAGTTTCCAGTTTAGAACCGACGCCTGCAGAGATGCCGTTACTGACGCCTTCGTCTTCCGGTTCGAACGGGATTTCAGTTTGTCTCTACTTAGCTTTAAGTCGGATTCTACACGTCACCGACCTGTCAGAGTAGTTGCTGCTACCGAAACTGTCGCGGCCCGCTTTGTAGTTAGACAAAATGAGCTCCTCCGCCCAAAAGTTTGGAATCTTCGGAATGTCAGACCAGCAACGTTCTCCGTCCGTTTGTTATTGTTATAAATAAACATCGCCCGTCCAAGACACACTTATACACGGCGAACGCGAAATTTTAAATTAAAGCGTCCTCGGAGTGTACTCGTAAAGCTCGCGACCGAACTGAGTTTACGTCGTTTTAAAAGCTCCCCTCGTTTCCGTACATGTCTTCTAGTTGTTTAAACTCGGCCTCGATAAAAATCCCAATGCAAACGGACTTCATAAAAAGAAAATTAAATACGGTTACAGTGTTGTTCGGGAAAATTGGGATTTTACCGCCACCTCCACCATTTTTCAACACTTTTAATTACTAAAATATAAAGATGAGTTATAATAAAATTAACAATTAAATATTAAATATAATAAAAGAAGAAGTTGTTTAGGTTTTGTACGTAAATATAATCTTAATTTTTAACATTTCAAATATTTTTCATTTTATTTTTATTTTCCAGTATGTAATGACCAATTTCCAGGGGCGGCGCCAGAGATTCTACAGGCGAAAATAGATTTGGCCGCCCTTGCCTAAATAAAAATTTGAAAAAAGTGTCCTTTCAAAAATGCACTTTGATTTATTTCTATTTATTTATTAAACAAGCAAACTAACAAATAAAAATTTGTTAAAAATTTATTAAAATTCTTTTTGGATTTTCAAAGCGATATAAAGATTTGGATACATAACAATTAAGTTGTTGTTTCAAAAGTTTCAAAACTTCAAAAGGTGTATCACCTGGGTTTAAAAGTTTTGAAATAATACTTAACTCTTCCGCCAGCTGAATGCCGTCGATGTATTTTCTACTGTTATGTGTAAGAGTAATCTCCAAATTCATACTTTGCTTTATGACGTCCTCTTTTTCCCAATTTCTTAGGTAGGCAAGATTGTGCAAAAATCCGAATGTATGTTGAAAACGCTCCTCTATTGAATGAATCAACTTTAAATTTTTGTGACGGATCTTGTATTGGGTTGTCAAAAGTCTCATTATTGAAAATGCGTTCTGATTTCTGTAAAGTTTGGTTGTACGTTTATTGAATTTGCAGAATTTGAAGTTCAGACTAACAACTTTTGATACTCTGCTAGCTGTTCAATTGTTTCAAGTGCTGCACAAACCGTACGCTCTGGGCTTTGTAGTAGAAGATTTACTTTGTTAACATCTAAACGTACAATCAAATTATTGTAATGCATATGGCCTGATAATTTAACTTCTCTAATATTTTGCTTGCTTCTACTTTAGTATTATTTCCATGAGAACCCGGCAAAGACGTGTCTTCTATAATACCCAAAAGTGACTGGACAAAAATCTAATGGGCCTGGTCGTATTTATCCTACTTTCCCATCTCGTAGAACATACAGGTTTTAATGTTAAAGTAGGCAGATGTTTGACAAGAATAGACCATCTATAAGTGGATGCAGAAAAAAAATTATACCAGCTTTGTATTATTCCAAAAAAATTGATCATTTCTATATTTGATTCTGCAGTATCATTTAAAACAAGATTAATAGAGTAACAGGAGCAAGGAACAAATGACGCTCTCGGATTTATATTTGAAATATGTTTTTGTAGTTCGTTAGCTTATTCTTACCTTTCATATTGGCTCCACTGTCGTAGCCCTGTCCTCTACAGTTGTAAATGTCTAAACCTAGTACTTTTATTGTGTCTAAAAATATAGATGCGATACCGACTCCGGTAGTGTCAGTTACATCAATAAAATGTTCTTCCACCAAATACGTATTCTTTCATTCGGTGTTAACAAATCGAATTATTAATGTAAGTACTTCTTTGTGGCTGATATCGGGACTTGTTTCCATGATTACAGAAACAAATTCGGCCATTTCTATAACTTTCTTTTTAGTCATTTGTGCCAATAAACCTACTAATTCATTTTGTATGTTTTTACTAAGACAATGAACCTGTGTCTCTTAACATCTTATACGTCGAAGATGTTCTTTAATCATATAAATCATATAAACTTAGACATTCAATATTTCGAAAGTACTCCGTTTATTTTTTTCAAAGAGGACATCAGATTTTCCTCTAAATGGCTAATTTAATTCAGTTAGTGTAAGAATAATTTCTAATAGTTATGATTAATATCAGTTTTTTATGTCAGAGAGGAACGTGGTTTCGGCCGCCCCTAATTTTGGCCGCTACAGGCGGTTGTCTGCTTCGGCACTGCAATATACGATGCTCCGATTTAGACTTGTATGTAGTAAAGGGGAGGGTACGATTCCGCATACAGCACCTAGGCCCCAACGTGCCCCTTGTACATCCTCCTGCACTCTCTCCGGCTAGATCAACCAGCCTAAGGAATTTTCGAAGAATAATACGATACAGCTCGGAGGTGTGTTCCTGATGCCATCTGTGGTCGGCCATTCCTCTCCGAACTCTCTCATTCTGAGGTCTTGCAGAGTAGGACATTCACACAAGATGTGTCGAACCGTCTCCTCGCTCTCTTCACAGAGGCGACAGAGAGGACTAACAGGAAGCTTAAGGTTATAAAGATGCTTGTTTACCTTACCCGTGACGAGTCCCGTTACAGTTCGTAGAGCGTTTCTACCAAGCCTTACGAAAGACAAGGTTGCCTCTGTTGAGGGATAATGTAATACTTCCTTAGACAGATGGCAGCCCTTAACCCTATCCCACCAGTTCATAAACTTTTTGTGGGTGATATCTTTAATTATCCCAATCTGAGTTGATAAAGACGTAGTGATTATCGGTTCAGGCGAACATGGCGCTCGCTTGGCAGCCCTTTTGGCAAGCCTATCAGCGTGCTTATTACCTGAACAGGTCGAGTGCCCTTTTGTCCATTGAAGTATAAAACAGTTATGCCTGCGGCCTTCTCCAATGTCAGATGACAACCCATAACAAGTCCTGAGGTAATTGTTATTCTACTCAGGACTGAAATACTTGTCTACTGTCAGCGTAAATTGTAAAAGTCTTACCTACCAAGTTGGATCTGACAATAACGTCAGCGGCAAGTTGTATGGCGATTAACTCCGCCTGTATGACGGTGGTACTTTTACCTAGAGGTTCAGATACGTGGAGTCGCATATCGTACGAGACAACTCCAGCTCAAGTTCTTTCCCGTCTCCTTGAACCATCAATGTAGATTTTAAGGCTGCTTTTTACCTCTACTTCTGTGGAACTTGGGTGGGTGAGATATTTCTTCGCAAAATGTGTTGTAGGGGTGTGAAGTCCGTTATACATTCCAGAATTTGGGTGACAAACCATATGTCTTACCTATATCTCCGGCATTGACCGAATGCAACGTACGCTTTTTTTAGTCTAGATAATAGGTGGGCTCTCCATGTCATTTTATTGTCAAGTGTGATGCTCAGATATTTGACTTCTTTTAACAACACCAATGGAGTATTGGCAAGGGATGGCATTCTGGGCTTGCCAAACTTCCTCATCCGTGTGAAAAGAATCAACTCTATCTTTTTAGGATTCACTGAGAGTCTTTGTTCGTCACACCAAATCTCTATCAATTTGAGAGCTACTTGCATCCTATCAAAAAGCACGTTTATGTACTTGCTTTTGACGATAATGGTTAAATCATCTGCGTAACCAACTGTGGTACAGTTGGCTTCAGCGAGGCGTTTCAAGAGGCTATCCAGGGTGAGGATATTCCACAAAAGTGGGGATAGTACACCCTCTTGTGGACAGCCTCGAGCAACTCCTCCTTGAAGACTGACATCGGCAGCCCTAAGCTTAACTGTCCTATATTTGTGAGCGTGCTCAATCCAACAACAAAGAGTCGGTGGAACATTATGCTCTAACAAGGCATCGTTAATACCAGAGAAAGTTGTTTTATCAAAAGCTCCCTCTATATCTATGAAAACACCCAGAGCGGACTGGAAGATTTCCACTAGGTGAGCTACTAAATCCTCTTAGCCCCATTGTAAAAGGGCAGGTATAATACCGCCTGGTCCTGGTGTTTTGAACGGCGAGAAACTGTTGATGGCCCACCGTATTTTTTCCTCCCTGCAGATCTCTTCGGCTGAGATCCAATTATCTGCAGTAGGTTTATGGTTGGTGTCCTGTTGTAAACACACGGAACTTTCGGAACCTGAAAAATGCACCTCCATTAATAGATGAAGACTCTCCAAAAGGTTGTCGGTATAGGAACCGTCAGCCTTTTTTAGTAAGCCAATTCGTCGTTCCGTTAAAGTGTCCTTTTAGGGATTTGGGGCGAGGTCTTCTACCGTTCTACCGAAATGGTAGAGTTCATTCTCTTGAGTTAAACGGTTTTTATTTATTGTTTATTTATTATTGTTTTATTTATTATTTATATTTATACAATTGTATATCGTGTTTTATATTGTTTTTCTTTAGTTTTTGAAAAAGGAAAAATATATCTTTCGAAAATTAATACTGAGAATGATCGGTAAGGCGCTTAATAAGACGCTTTTTCTTTATTAACGTTTAGCTTTCGGATTTATTTTGTATCCTTCATCAGAACATCACATGTCTACAATTAAAAATCTATTGAAATAATAAAATGAGGTTAATCTCAAAAAACTTACGAAAAAGAGCGCACAGTTAGGTGTAAACAGTCCATCACAGAATGGAAGCTTACAATAAGCAAGAATTGATCAAATTCCAATTGAATTCACAATTAAAATAAATTAAAACAAAATCTAAGGACGTACAAACTGGGACTCAACGTGAAATGTGTAAGTCATAACCAAGAAATCATGAAAAATCGCGGGAGTTTTCCACTCAATCCAGGAGTGCCAACCAACGAAACAAGAAAAAGGCAGAAAAGGAAACTGTAAACACAACCGGTTAAGGGGGAACAAGAAAAGAACGTTAAGAAGGCGCTAATATAAGGAAATAAGGACCCTAAAACAGGATTTCGAAAATTTCACCACAACGCACCAAATCTCTCATCGAAAGTAGATGTTTGTACATAACACTGTGGTTTTGGATGTCAGTTCTTGAGTTCACAGAAATAACCTCGTGGTTTATAGACGCTTATTGAATTTATTTTCTTGAAATAAGATGGAAGCATCATAGAAATCGAATCTATGGCCTGTATCAATGTGATGGTTGACCGACGCAGATTTGTTGGCCCGAAGATTTTTACAGTCAGCTTCGTGCTGCTGGATTCTTTTTTTTAAATATTGTGAAGTAGTCCTCACATAGGAAGCAGTGCAAACACCACAGGGGATTCTATAAATGACATTCGATTTAAGATTTATGGGGGTGGGGTCCTTCAGGTTGGAGAAGTGGCATAATTAAATTTCGGTATCTTTACATGGTATGCAACAATTTGGTCAACCTAGGGGTGAGTTGAGGAATAAAAGGAAGTGAGAAACTGGGTCTCTCATTAGTTACAGGGAACTCGTTAGAGATGTATGAAGTCTTCTGGGAGTGGAATATAGAAGTCTGTTTACTAGTGGTCTGGGAAAGCCGTTATTACAAAACATATTTGAGAGCAATTGAAGGTTTTTTCCAACTGTATCATTTATGGTGTGACGTGTGATTAGAACAAATGTTAATGTATCTTCCCGTGTGTTGTTTTTTCCTGTACCAATCCGTACAGATAGACCCATCATCATCGCGAATGACCAGACAGTCCAGGAAGGGTACTGATTTAGAGCACTCAGTTTCTATAGTAAATTGAAGCCTTTCATTGTAACTATTGAAGGTATCCAATAGCACATCGAGGGCATCGGAGGGCATGGAGCAATCAATGTCGTCCACATACTTGTAGATAAAGGGAAGTCCAAAGATTAATTTGGAGATGGAGTTGGTGATCAAATCATCCAATACTATCTGGGCCAGTATCTGGCTCAAGGGGCTGCCCTTAGGTGTACCAAACAATTGTTGATAGAAATCTCCCTGAAAGGAAAATGAGGAAGAAGTGAAAAGAAACTGGATAATCTCCATAAAGAGCTTTTTTTCTATGAGGGTGTGTGGAGCCACGAGGTCCCATTCTCTGCTAATAATGTGGGTAACCAGGTCCAATGGTATATTTGTAAAAAGGGAAAAAAAGGGGCTTCATCTTAGCAACCTCCTCTACGAACGTATAAGAGTCCTGTATGTTAAGACAGGTCCAGTCACTGAAGGAAACAGCGAGAATGTCGGCCAAGTGTTTAGACAAGGCATAAGTGGGAGAGCCAACAAAAGAGATGATAGGTCTGAGGGGACAATCCTCGTTGTGCACTTTGGGTAGGCTATATATCGTAATAGGAAAAGTATATCATGGCATCTTGGATTTAGGGAATGGATTTTGTAAGCATCATCATGGCATTGTTTTATACAATACTCACAATTAGGTTTATGTTATGTTACAGCAGAAATCAGCTTTTAATTCGCTTTCGACCGAGGTTCGGCAATATATAATGTTAAATTTTAGGTTTATCTAAGTACTACTCGCCTTAGTTAGAAGTTTCTTGCGACCGAGGCACTGAAGTATGTGATAACAAGCTGATTAATTTATTACACTTATCTCTGCAATATACCATATGCAGTTGTGGATTGAAGTGGTATTAGGTTGACGTTTTTTATATTAAAGTGGCATCATGTTGGAGAAAACATAATTATAATGCCTCAAGTTTATAAGTTTCTAAAAAAGATGATCAATTTCAATTTTAATTTTTTTGTAAAGTGTTTGTTATTACTGAGAGCAACGCAGTGAAGCTGAGTTCTTGAAATCCCTGGGGATTAGGCTTTATTTTAATGAAATTATTTGTGCCATTTAAGAACTGTCTGAAACAGAGTTGAATACACAAAAGATTCTTGTTTCGGATAAGTACTTTATGAATAAAAATCTGGAATAATCAAAAGTTAGGAAGTGTATATATTGTAATAGAAGAAAAAGGTAGGATTTTTGCGTTTGGATTTTCGTTGCCGAATTAATAATTCACTTCTTGTTTCCTTTAGAATACGAATTCTTTGAAACGAAACAACACCCCACTCGGGGAGCAGTCCGTTTATTAACCCTTTGTGACGGGGTACATTATACATGTTAATTTCCCTTTTTGTAATTAAAATAGCTGGAACTTTTGTGACCCTCTTTTATTCGACCCCTTTAAATCCAGATGTTTCTTCCGCCCTCAAAGTTGTTTATAAACCGTTAATGTTTTTACCGTTACTTTTCGGGGCGCATTTAAACATAATGAAAACGTAACGCGCGAATTAAGCGCGAATGCGGGCGCCGCCGCTGCGTCGTTTGTCCGTTTTGGTGAATTCGTTTCCGCTGCCGGGCGCGGAACAGTTTTATATTTAATTATATTTTAATCCGTTCGTATGAAACAGAAACTATCGGCCTAAATTATGCACTCATTAAACTGCATAATTATGATTAACTAACCGACACGAATAGCCACTACGGTCGTAACGTCTGATTTTGTTCGGACCGCCACCAACCGTTTCAGAGCGTTGAGTGCAATTCTAGATTTTACTCATTTATCCCGCGAACCGTGCCTTTAACACCGTGCACTGCCAAAGTTCGCCATAAAACACCATAAAATAATAAAATAATTATAACCCGGTCGCATTTATAATTCAATCGAGGCAAAACTTGACCGAAAACTTCACCCCATTCCATCTTTTAAATATTTCACCTGACCTTCGATTAATTAGCCCCAACCCCATTTTCGATTCTAATTGAACTTCAAAACTTCCCGCCGTACAAATATTGCATTAAAAATCTAGTTTGTCTACTCTGATCGAGAAAAGTTACACACTCCCGAGACTAAAAGTTCAAAATGATTACTAATTTCAAACAGAAATTAAACCTGAACTTATTACCAACATTTTTTTCCTTCCTTTAATTACCGCACCAATGCGAACACGCACCGGCAAATTCCACGGAAAGGATAAACACATAGTTTTACTCATAATGGACCAGTAGGTTGTGGGTCGCGTCATTCCATAACAATGTGTTACTTCCGGTCGTTGCGCTATATACAGGAAATGAATACGCCGGTCCTCCAAGCCAAGATTCCATCGAAAATTCAATTAATTTAAACCCTCTTCCTAGATCGCTTTGTGTAGATGACAAATCTAGAAACATCGTTATTTGCACCAACGAACATAATTCAAATAAATTGTGTACTTTATTGTATCCGTAATACGAACGAAAAATTTATACTACAATAAAATTAAATATTTTTTTGAAATATTTGTAATACAATTTTGGTTAATTAAGGGTAACCATCGCGATTAAATCAGTGCGAGTCGTTCGAGGCGATGTTTCTGCTTAAGCAGCAAGGGCACGTATGTTAATTTGTATAAAAGGTTTCCATATTTTTTAATTAATTTAATAAAAAAAGTGCTGGCTAGGGTTGAATCCCCGAGTAGGGGTTAGATAATGATGTGGGCGTGATATTTCAAAATTTCGCCTAGCACGTAGGTTAGGTGAGCGTGTTGCCACAGTAAATCTAAATTAACCCGAATCTAGTGCGTTGTTACATACGACGTTAGAAAATATGAAAAGTTTAATGCGTTGTAATTAGCGACGACGTCGGCAAGGGAAATGGGGGTACGGCGCTCGGCCGAGGGGGGAAACTATTGAAAGTTTCGGTGTCGCCCCTACCGCCGGATGTTCGGGCTCGTTTAAACTAACAAACTCAAATGGATAAATGCAATTAGTATTTTTTCATGAGCGCACAGAAATGAGGACGAATGAGGGACGTAAAGTCGCGACAATGAGAACGTACGAGCTTTACCAAAGCTCGTTCGCACCACCACCATTCGCACCGTGCGCGGCTTTATTAGTGCGCCTTACTATACTCCTGTGTGCTCTTATGATCCTGTCAGGACTTTCTCAACCCGTGTCTTGCCTAAGTAAATCTAACAATTTTCCGACACAATAATCCACAACACAATTCCAATTTTAAAATACTGTAAAATCTCGATATAACGGACCTCGTTATAACGGATAATAATCTGTGTATGTACACAGGAAAAAATCGTGTTGGTAAAAAGAATTAGAGTAAAAATTATAATATCACATGGTAAAAATAACTCTAATGTACACTATATTTAATATTAATATAGAGTTCATATATTATTCACTTAATAGAGTAGTTTTTACATTTCTCCAAAGGAGAGCTCTTTTTTACTTATGTTAGTGAAGTTATGTAATATATAAAACATTAAATTTTACACTAGACGTGTACTTTTCCTTCGGGTACTTCGTAGGCACCGCACTATTTTGCTCGGGATTACTCGTCGGTACCACGTGATCAACATGTGGTGTGATACAGCTAAAATTTAACGGTCATCTACTAAACGAGTCGGAACTCGATAGCGTCTCGAGATCGGATTTACGCGATATAGAAAGAAAGAACGATTATTTTTAATTTAATTATGTTTGCCAAAATAAAACATTCATGGTGTGAAATTAGTGGAACTTCCGGAAGATTTTACATACACTTAGTCACAAAAGTCTTCGTACAGGTGAAAAAACAACAAAATAACCGTTTATTTATAAATTTTGCTACATTTCGTTATCGAAATGTATAATATAAAACAGTTAATAACGTTTTATGGATAAAATAAAGTATATTCTATTTAAATAAATAAATAAGTTAAAAAAATATCGTTTTTTGATGTCATGAAAATGTTCGTACACTGATACGACACTGATCTTACTTCATTATGATGATTTGCCGATTGTTAATTTTCGGTTCAATTCGTTTAACTTTGATATATCGTAAACTTTGACTTGTTAAGACATGTTCAGTGCGACAATTGCATCACATTTACAACATCAATTTACAATGAGCGCCCATAGAAAAGAAACTAGCGGAGAATTAAGAAATTTAATTGTTAAATTCAAAAACGAAGGGAAATCGTTGAGCACAATCTCAAAACTTGATAATAAACCACGATCTACAGTGCAATATATCATAAAAAACTTCAAAACTAATAATAATATGAGCAATAAACCTCGGGCAGGTCGCCCTTCGAAGTTAAACTCACGAGACAAACGAAATATTATTCGTAAAGTATTAAGAGAACCAACTTTGAGTGTTCCAATATTGGCGGCGGAGGTGTCGAAAGAAACAGGATAGGATATCCACCCAGAATGTATTCGTCGGCTGTTACGGAAGCAAGGTTTTAATGGAAGACAAATGCGGAAAAAGCCGTTTATCAATCCAATAAACCAGAAGAAACGCGTGGAATTTGCTCAAGAACATATTGATAAACCTATGGAATTTTGGAACACCGTATTATTTAGTGATGAATCTAAATTTAATATTTTTGGACGGTCCATAATAAAACAGCCCTTTGCCAACACGCAATCAAGAATCACCACAAATTTAACTTTGATACGCCTAAAGTGTTGACCACTGAAGGAGATACATTCAACAGAAAGAATATTGAAGCCATCTATATCACCAAAAACATTAACAAGTCAGTTAACTTTAATTCAGATTCAGGAAATATAGGCAGTTATTATGCAGGCATAATAAACAAACTAGATATATGATTAGTTATTAATTATTTGTAATTTTAGACAACTGATGTTTTAATGATCTCTATAAGAAATATATATATATATATATATATATATATATATATATATATATATATATATATATGTATAAATTTTAATTTTATATTTTGTTGATAATTATGGATATTAGTAAATTTAAATTTGTAATTTGAATCGAATTGTATCGATTTCCGTAGAGCACATTGTTAAATTAAAAACTGGTTTCCGTCACGAGTTTTCCTTCTTAAAGTCGCTAGGTCCACACGAGCACGTTGAATTACGTTGTATTTTGATAATATAATAATAAAGAAATTTGAGATCATGGAAAATACACAATTTAACGACGAAATTGATAAATTAATTAATAAGGATTCACGATAAAGGTACTTTTTTGTTTTGTTTATGTCCCCCCTATTTTTGTAATAATGTATACCCGTGTACGTTCGATTTGTTTTAACGATTTCCATTATGTAGATAATTTTGTCGACGTTGATTTTAAAAAATTTTTAGAGCGGTTTCTGATGATGAACTGTTCAAAACAGTTCGAAACGTTAAATGTAATGACAGTGGAATAAATAAAAAATCAAAAGGAATCTTCATGTATTTAAATTTTATAATCAATATATTACAAGGAAAAATAAAAACAAATATTTTATAATTTTGATTTTTATTACAAACGTAAAACTTCCCTAAAAATACTCCACTTCCTATTAAAAATTAACAATAATAAGTGGAAAATACACACTATTTAGTGATATTTTGTCAATTAATAGAGTAAAATTAGAGCGAATTTTTAATAATTTACACTGATTAGCTTAGAAATTAGATTAGAGTCACAACAACATCTACTTAGATTACATATAATACACTGTTATAGAGTAACGATTTTACACTACTTAATAAACACCATCTTCTCACTATTTAGTGTAAATTTTTAATCTATTCACCTACACTATATAGTGCAAAAAATAACTCTAAATCAATTGGACCGATCTGAACCATGTTTTAGAGTTGATTTTTACTCTATATTTTTTCCTGTGTATAAATCAAGGACGGTAGATCTAGTTCTAATGCGTTATATCGTGGTTTTACTGTATTTGATATGGTCCAATTTATAACAAGGTAAAAATTCAAAATTTCGAATTAATGTATTCCTCCCGAAGAGAAAAAGGGTAGCAAAGGACAGTTGGGGTGTCATGCAAAATTCATTGGGTCGTATATGCAGTGACATGGTAGACAAATTGATGGCACGGCCATATATCAAGTACCTAATGTTATCATTTAAAATAACCGTCTGGTCTCGTTTGCTGTCAAATTAATGCCTGTTTCTCTTTGTGCGGATCCGCGCGACCCGCTTAAAAGATGTTTTCATTTTCCGGTTGATTAATATGGGTGATTAGATCCGAGCCGAGAAGCTCCGAGATCAAACAGCGCGTTCCTTGTACGTGTACGGGATTGTGTCTATATTGTAATCCAGTCTAAAACCCGCCTCGGGGCATTGATAACCCTTTATGCTTCGGCGAGTACAATACCTGGTACCTAGAACTTACCTAGTTGGGATATTTCGCGACTAAAAGGTGACGGACGAAAAACCCGATTCGAAGCTCTTAATCCCGTAACTTTCCGTCCGTTCCTAATCGTGAATTATTGCGTTATTATTAACTTGTTTAACCCAGGCCCTTTGAAGTATCTATTATTGCGGTATAAATTCTAATTCGGCCCCTTAATTAGCTTAAATAAGATTATGCCTGGCGTAATTGTTGTATTTATGGTGGCTTACACGCACAAGTAATTTCCGGCAAATTTCCCCAACTCAAAAGGATTGTCAAATAAAACGATTTAAAGGGGAGCTTATAATTGTACAAAAATAAAAACGCCGTCTCTCAGAACGGACGCTAATTTTGGTCGCCTCTCCTTCCCAAGGGATCCTTATTGCCTTGCTTAGGCGACAAGAGACCTTCTGACATTTTTCTTTCATTTACTTTATACGCAAATTTAAGAAGAATCAATATTTATATAAACCCAAGTTATGTTTTACTAATTTTGCTCCAACTGCGAACAAGAAAAATGTAAATTTCCACGTTTTATCATAAAAATATATTACTTGTTCTTCATACGCAAGAAAATCTTAACCCATCGAAGCTATATCTTTTCGAAGTTCTATGATGAACATTACATCAACCTGAAACTGGTCATCGAATTGTGGCCCGATCATGATTAAATTGTTAGGTTGTTGTATATTTCTATTGATTTAATACTATACCTAAAACTAGAAACATTCATACATTCGTCTTAACAAACGCACGGCTAAACCCGAATGTTTCTAGTTCAAGGACGAGTCTTAGTTGTAGTGACAGTGTTAGGTAGCGCTAGAAATCGCTATGTTGAATATTTTGATTGAACTAAAACTAGAACTAACATTCAGGTTTAGCTATGCGTCTCAAGACTACCTTGAGAGACGCACTGCTGAACCCGAATGTTTCTAGTTCTAACACTAGACCTAGAACTAGAAACATACAGGTTTAGCCGTCTTGACTCGGCAGCTTATCAACACCGTGAAGCATTAAGAATTCTTCAGGTAGAAATTTGTTTAGGATTTGCTTTGTTTATAGATTTTCCCTTTCTACAAACTCCACTGTAACCCCCTAGCTCGGACTTACAAGTAAATTCTCCTTGATCAGGAACAAGATCAGGAACTTCACTTGCTAAGTAAAATACCTGGCCATAGCTGTGCAAAATTGTGTAATATTCCTCTGGTTCAGAAAGTACCTCCTTCTTTCTGATGACTATTTGTATCTCTGCAAACACTCTATTTCCCCAGGAACAGGGAAAATGTGTTCTATTTTTTCAAGAGTTGAAGGCGCCTCGTGTAGGAGTCACTTTCCAAGCATTAACATAAGAATCGAATTTTTGTTTTGGCCTCCGATATGTTGCAGTTTGTGATAAACACAAGACGGTATTTCATTAGATCTTTTTGGTAACTCAAGTTTTCCCCAGGTGTATAAAAAATGTTCCCTTTTAAAGGATCCTTGGAACCACCGTGGAAATTTTTTGACAGTCAAAGCTTATAGCGAATAATCGGTCTTTTTTTCCTTCAACAGGCTAAAAAAGCCTTCGCAGAAAGCTTATGGATACTTCTTTCCGTTAAAAATGCAGTCTTTTTAGTTTTGCAATTTTTTCTTGCAATTCAAGACATTTTGAACACATATCCGTTTGTGGTGTTCCAAACTCAATATTAAAAAAAGTTACAAAAGCCTTACTAAAATAGCATTGCTTAACACTAAGGAACGGATTTTTGAAATGGAGAGATCACTACTGATAGATAGTGCTTTCGATAGCAATCTGTGGATTTGAATTGCTTAATGAATGTTTTTATAGCAGCGCATTTTGAAGTAAAGTTAGCAGTCTTACTATCACCGCCACTCTTTTCTTGTGGAATCTTACCCTCAAGGAAGTAACGTCGTGCCACTCCTTCTACCCTGTGTTTAGTAATAATACCCAGAACTTTAAGAAATGTTGGACGGCAGACATGCTTTGTAGTTTTTTCCTTAATAGCCGAAATTCTTATGCCCACATGTAAACATCTCCGGAGGAGTAGCTGATGAATATCTGCAAATAAATATTTGAGCACATACTCTCTAAAATTTACCGCCATTACAAACCTCATTATTTTATCACGGTTTCTTTTCCACGATGCTGATCATATTTAGCGTTTCCGTGGTTTAACAGTTTCTTCTTCATGTTAATTTCCATATTACACAATGTAATAACCGCAATGAACAAAAATTCTGCGTTACCATAAGATACTTAAGGAGGTACCATCAACCAACGCTGCCGAACATATGATGATATGATGATTTGGCCGATTTTGCAACTCAGATCAAAATTTAGACAACAATTTCATGGGATATGGTCTGTTTTGACACATCTGAGAAAGGGAAAACATGCAGAGAGCCATCTAGAGTTGCAAAATAAAATAAAACTGAAAATGACAAATTGTGGATTTGGCCGCTTTTGATACAAGTTACATTTTAAATAATTTTTTTTCTATATTATGCATAGCACAATTGTATAACACCTAGTAAATACATACTAATAAGTTACTTATTTTTAACACCAAATTAAAGTAGATAATATTTTGCAGCTTTTCCCAGTGGTCCAGTCTGCTTTATACGTAATTGATAAATATAGTCATATTTTTACCGTTTTAAGACCAAAACACAAAAACGCGCACACTGCGATACGCGGAACACACGTTGAATCGACTAGGGCACTAGGTCACTAAATCGAACGGCTTCATCCTCTGAAGGCGATACAGGACATCCTCGTTGTCGATAAGCTGGATGGCCGCGATGTTGGGATGATCGTACATTCTCTTCTCATGTTTAGATGCGAATGATGCAATTTCTCATGACACCGATGCTACTTTCAAGTCGCGATGGAGGTCGGTGGTTCTTATATACCAGAGTGCATCCACTATGCACCTTAGTACTTTGTTCTGGAATCTTCGAATCAGACTTGTATTTGTCTTGCAGGTACAACCCCACAGTTGGATTCCGTATGTCCATTTTGGTTTTAATACTTGCTTGTATATTAGCAACTTGTTACTTAGTGATATCGTTGATTTTCTGCCAATAAGCCAATATAGGTGTCTAAATTTGATATCAAGTTCCTCACGTTTTTTTTACGTGAGCTTTCCATTTGAGTTTGGCATCCAGCGTCATACCAAAATATTTTGCGGTGTCGGCGTAAGGGACTGCATTGCCATTTATGTGTACTGGGACATAGTTTACTTTCTTATAAGTAAAGTTTATGTATGTCGATTTATTTCTATTTAGTTTTATTAGCCATCGTTTGGTCCAGTTTTCTATTGAATTTAAGGCCAATTGTCACTTATTTGCTGCAACTACTTCATTTTCTGCAACAGCCAAGATCGCTGTGTCATCTGCGAATGTAGCTGTTAAAGTTTCTGGTACCTGAGGAAGGTCGAATGTGCAGATTAAGTACAGTGTTGAGCCAAGCACACTTCCTTGAGGAACTCCGGCTCGTATTTCATGTAGTGGTGAATAAGCGTTTTCGTATTCTAAAATATCGATCAGGAAGATACGATTTTAATAGTTGACTGTACATTGATGGTAGTATTTGGTCTAGTTTGTAATTTAAACCATCTCACCAGACTTTGTCGAAAGCTCGTACAACATCCAGAAATACGGCGGAGCAGACTTTATTTTCTTCCTTTGCTATTTCGATAGTATTCGTTATTCTATGCACTTGGTCTATTGTTGCATGTTTATTCCGAAACCCAAATTGATGTGTTAGTATTAGGGCTTTTTCTTCTATGACAAGTTTTAGTCTTTTTAATAGTAATTTTTCAAGCAGTTTTGATAGTAAGGGTAATAATGAGATTGGCCTATATGATGTAACATCTGTGGGGGGTTTACCAGGTTTTGGTATCATTATTATTTCAGCAACTTTCCATATGCTTGGGAAGTATTTCTGTTTAAAAGCAGCATTAATTATGTGTATAGTTTTGTAATGGCCCGTTTTGGTAGATGTTTCTCTATTAATGAGGTCATAGCCGACTGATTTCTTTATATTTAGTTTTTATATTTCAGAATACAGTTCTTTCATTCTTACACATGGTATATTACTCTGCTGATCACTTTGAATTACGTAGGGACACTATTTAGCATAGTAGTTGGACTGTCTGATGTAAAAGTTTTTTTCAGATGTTCAGCCAACAAATTAACCTTTTCTTGCTTGCTCTTAGCCCAATTTCCATTATTATTTCGAATTGGAGGTGTATGTGTTTTTGGAAGTTTAAGCTTTCTTGTTGTCTTCCACAGAGAATAATCAGTACTGGCATCGTCAGTAAGGTCTTTTAAGTAATTTTGAATATTATTTTGTTTGTGGCTATCTGTTAATGCTCTTAATTCGGCTGTTACTTTATTTAATTTAGTTTTATCACTAGCAATTCTATTGGCTAGCCATTTTTTTCTTGCTTTCCGTTTTTCTGCAATTTTGTCTCTAATGAATTTAAGATAAATATTAGATTTAGGTTTTGGTGTTAAAATTGGTGTTTTTTGAAATAGATTGCAATTAATGAGTTTATTGGTTAGTGATAAAAAGGGTTCTTTGTTACATACTTTGTTATTTAGAGGAATAATTACTGGTGAGTTATCTGAGTCCAGCCCTAACTCTTCTTCTATGTTTACGAAGTTAAGCGATATATTTTTTGTAAAAAAAAAATCAAGCATGTCCGGAATTTTACTTCTATCTGTTGGCCAATAAGTTGGCTTCCCAGTGGAGAGCACCCCACAATTTAGGGCCTCTATTGCATGGTTCAGTTCTCTTCCTTTTGTATTTGTCAAGCGAGAACCCCAAGACATATGTTTTGCATTAAAGTCTCCTCCAAGTATAAATTTGTTGTTAAGATGTAGTAGAATTTCCTGATAATCTTCTCTTTTGAGATTATGCCTCGGTGTTTAAACTTTTACCACTGTAGTTTAGTGTTGTTCAGTACTAATTGTATTGTTCAAATAGTGGTCAACATTCCATTTAATAATAATTGCACTTCCACCTCGAGCCGCATTACTCGGGTGAATTGTGTGATAAATATTGTAATGGTTGATGTTTATATACGACTCTCGTGTAAAGTGAGTTTCGGAGATAAGACATATATCAATATTGTTTTCTTTAGGTATTATTGGTAGTGTGTTTCGAAGACCATTGGAATTCCACAGCATTATTTTTAGTTGCTGCTTTTTAGACATTTTTTTTCTTCTTGTTAAAGTATTTTTCTAGTATTAGATCTAATTTACTGTCAGCCTTCTTATCGATTAATGTACTTGCAGTTATTTTATTTGAATTTACTGTTTCCTCGGTAGTTCGTTGGATGATTTTCTCCACAGTTGAAACATTTAGCTGGGATTTCTTTGGCTTTAGTGCATTCGCTGGTCCAGTGTTCACCAGCACGTTTAACACAAATCTGGGATTTTTATGGCAGTAAGCTTTGGTGTGGCTCCAACCTCGACACCTTTTGCACTGGGGCATTTGTTTTGGATTTCTATACTCTTCGATTTTGACACGCATTCCTAATATGTTTGCTATTTCATGGATTCTTTTTACATCCTCTGACGGTGCAAAATCCAAGATGTATAAAGGAAGAGGCTCGTTTGTTTTGTATTTTAACATTTGGGTTACTTTACAAATGTTATAATTGCGGTCCAACAGATCATCTTTGATATCATTAACATCACAGCTTTTATGCATCTTTTTAGCGACCACTTTCAGATTTCTGGTTTGCTTATTTTCATAAGTTGAGCAGAACAAATTCTTTTCAGTAACCATCTTTGATGCTTCTCTGTACTTTTCTTCCGAATTATGATTCAGTTTTACTGTGTTATTTAGCGCATGTGTTAAAAATCCATCTTTATATTGTTTGACATTATATTAAATAAAATAAGAAGTCTACTAAAAATAAATTCTGTAGAGAGAATAAAATAAAGTGTTTAGAAGAAATAGTACATTTTTTGAAGAAGTAACGATAGTAGATGGTAATAGCCAGGGTGGATTTAATAAAAGCGCTTAGTCTTGAAAACGTTTTGTGTTTAATTGAACAATGGAGTGAATTGTTTTTGATGTGCAGCAGCGACAAACGCACACCATTAGCGGGTGAATAATAATTTACAGCAATTTTGCCGTTTTATCCCGTCATTAGGGGTGAAATTCTTTTCACAGGCGACGGCTGGCAACAAGAATTGCGTGACTTTTTATTCGTGACCCAGTTTTCAAACTTACCCATATCGAAAAAATAATTATTGAAAACAGTTGTAAACTTTTTTACCGCCAGATACGCGGTGGCTTTGTCGCAGGATCGTTAAGAGAACCGCTCGTTTATCCGTGACAAAACCGGCACGTGGATTTGCATTACATTCCGCAATCGTAATTCTAAATCGTTACAACATCTTTCGTTTAGGAAAAGACCTTCTTGAAGAAAGAGTATAATTAAAAATGTTAATTTTATCGTTGCATGTCAACCATCTCGGTTTTGGCGGTGTGAACAAGCAAGCACATAAAGTTTTTTTGTTAGTCCGTAAAAGAAAAATCCGGAGCGTCCGAGTTTTCGGAGTGATGGAATTATGGAGGGCAGTAAAAGTTTCATTAAAATTGTATTTAAAAAACGATACGCTGCGCACGGTCCTACGGTCACTGGGCCAAACAGGACGCCACCGTTGGCCACCTGCACTGCGGAAAATAATTCTGGAACAATAATAACTAAAGCCAAATGACTGTTTGCGGTAATACTTTGTCACTTCCACCGATATCCCACGGTTTTTACTTTTTAGGATACCCTAATTATTACAAAACCCCTTTCCTTAATGAAATTTATCCCAAACTTATTTTACCCTCGCGTCCCTACGCTTACAAGACCTTTTTGCCACTACTACTAAGAGGCTCTACTCCTAATAAATATTTTATAACCCAAAAACCTTACAGCTAATGCAAATTTCTTTCAAAGACAAAAAATCTAGATAGCGTAAAATGCTTCTTGAATTTACAAAAGGATCTGAGCTATTTTAGATATTCATGTACCCTATCACATTAACTTTTTAGATTAAGAATATTTGAATTTTTAACATTGTGTAATCTACTCCGAAGTACAATTTTATTGATAATAACGAACGTTATTATTATTATCATAGTTATTATTATAAAATGAGATTTGGGAATTTGAAATCGGGTCGAATAACTCCTAGGACCTCTTGAATCTCTAAGGATTAGTTTGTCGTAACGTCTGTTACAGACGAACGGACAGCGCTTTGCGGTTAGACTTGTTACTATTCAGTGAGGTTGGCATATTAAAATGTATTTTAAAAAGTTGGAGATAAATCGTAGTGCCGCAGTAAGGACATGGAAGGGGTGTGAATTTTTGAATATATAGAAATAAAAGGAAAATCAAATGGTTTGCACGATACGTTGTAGAGTTGTGTAAACTGAATACTGAAATATTTATGTAGTTATTTACGTCACGTGCTACTTTAATAGTACGATAAATAAAAAGTTTTTGTTGTAAGCGTCGATATTGAGAAAATATAAAACGCCGTAAATTTTGCATACCGACGACACGCGAAAAGGATGTTTGTTATAGTTTTGCTACTGTTTTACAGCTGTATCAAAAATTTATGAATTTTACACCGGTACCCATGAATTGTTTATAATTTTGGGTCGGTGAAACTGATTGACACTTAATTGCGGCCCGGGCGAAAAAAAGGCGCGTACGTTCATTTAAATATTCAAGGGATGCCCTCCTTAAAAATTCAATCAAGCCCGGGCTAAACAGAATCTGCAACAGTTCGTTTAATTTGACAGTTAAGGATAGTATGTTCTAAATTCATTTGTACCGGTGAATTTTTAAAATCCCCAACGAAGATCCATGATTCGACCGTATGCCGTCCTGGTTCGCATATATTTTTATTTGCGATTCGACCGATACGTTATCCTGCATTCCTGCTGACTGCCGTTCCGGACAAAACGTGTAATTTAACACACCAAATTACATCAAATCCCGGCGCTATTTATCAATCACCCACTCGACATTCTAATACAATTTTCTATTAACTATCGATTTTTACGTCCTCCATTTACAATAAGCATTACTGATACATTCTAAGAATTAGATTCATATTATATCAAATTAATTTTCCACGAATATTATTTTATAAAATGCTTTAGCGGACGAGAAAATTAATAGCAGTTATTTATAACACATCCACAGTTGGAACTTGTTTCAGCCCATTCCGTAAATTCGAGCTTTGATGCTGGTTTGGTCTGCGAGACAATGAGCCGCAGGCGACCGACGTTTCACCTGGAAAGTATTACATGGAACAAACGAAGTCACCGCATCATCCAAGCCTAAATCAAACTCTATACACAACCATATTTCATCGCTATTTGATACGAAATACGTACAACCACAAAATTTATATACATATATTAATATTATAATTATTAATCCGATTCGTATTAACATTTATTTAAACATTAATAGCGTTATAAACTACATACAAATTGAAAATAACTCAATTATGCAAATATATCGATTTTTATAAAATGTTGAAATTAAAAATTCATATCTCAAGAACGAATCGTCATATCATTATGAAATTAACAACATTTAAAAGCGAATTTATAAAGATTTAAAGATTTAGCATGCAATAAATAATTTCTTAATCTCTATAAAGAAAATTGTTGTGATTTTGAAGCAAATTTAATAAATATTAATTGTGGAATAAGGGAGAGTGCTTTCACCTCTCTTATGATGCCTGGTAATTAATGACTTGATAAACACCTTAAGAAAAAATGGATTCATGATTCAGGGATATGCTGATGACCTGGCAATCATAATCCGAGGTAAATATGACACAATCATAACCCAACTAATGCAGAAAGCCCTACTACTTACTAGCACTTAGTGCAGAAGTAATGGTCATCCTCCATTGAAGGCAGACCTATTAACCATAGAACAGAAGTCAAATACCTAGGGAGTACTAGAGAGTACATTAAACCAAAACTCCCACATAGTCAAGATGAGCAAAAAGGCCATTAAGGGCCTACGTAGCAATAATCAGACCCATAATAATAATACTTTATTGTGTTTCTAAGAATAAACAATTCTCTTGTACTCGTCAGTCATTTAAAAACATTTAAAAAGTCCTGAACACTGTAGAATGCATTGCAAATCAAAAAAGGCTTAAGCCGATTTTTCAGAGCTGCATTTGATAAACATCGGGTGTTAAGAGGCAATCGATTGAATAGCTGCTGGGATGTTGCAGCACTTTGGCCTGAAGTTGTGCCTACTTAATACGCTGATTTGTTGCTGTTCGCATAAAGTATAGACTCAAGTATAAACTCACAACTTTTTGAATAGAAGTTTGCAGTCATCTCTGTAACCCACATTACCCAGGACACGAACAGCACGTCGTTGTAGTTTTAAAATATGTGCGCTAGAAGGGCTATTACCCCATACCAAAATGCAATAGGTTCCCATGGAATGGACCTACGCGTCATACGCCAACTTGGCTACATCAAGCGTCTCAATTCAAAAATACTAGGACTTATCTTTTTGTTTTTAAGTTATTTAGCGAGAGTTCATTGGCTATAGTCCACTCGTGTGCTCTATTCAAAACACTGTGCGACAACTCAAGGACCTGATCGATGTTCCGACCCCTAATTGAAGTGGCAATAGTTATTTTGAATGTAAAAACATCTGGAATGGTAGCCATCACGGTTACAGAAAGGGGAAACCCACACTAACAGCTATGGCAGATATGATTGAGTGCATATTCGAAGCTATTGATAAAAACAGGAAGGTGGAAGCTATTTTCTGTGATTTGAGCAAGGCATTTGACACCATGGATCACAAAATATTACTCAGAAAAATGCATTTTTATGGAATTAGAGGTGTCAGTAATAAACTAATAGAAACATATCTGACAAACAGGAAACAATTTGTAGAATGGAAACAACAAAGTTCTACAGAAATCGTAATGAATATAGGTTCGTTGCTCTATTTAATTTACACCAACGATTTTCCAATAAACGTAAACGCCCCTGTCATACTTCAGTACGCCGATGATACATCGTTTCTTAATTATTGTGAGGAAGAGACACAACTAATCCAAAAAATAGAAAAAACTATAAAGAGCACTAAATTATGGTTCAACAGCAACAGGGTAAAATTAAACGAAGACAAAACAGAAATATTAAAGTTCACGACCAAAATGGAAGGTGGCAACAGATGTATAAAATTCCTTGGTATTCTACTGGACCAAAAATTTACCTTTGAAAACCATGTCCAGAATGTCACGGCGAAACTAAGTAACGGAAAACTGCAACCTACGAAGCAGCGCATTGTGCTTACTTTTCGTTGTTTTATTTTGTGGCCACATATGGTATATTAATATGGGGATCATCAACATCTGCAAGCAAAGTGTTTCTGAAACAGAAAGAAGCTGTAAGGGTGCTTTATGGAATGACTTGCCGGGAAAGTTGCAGGCAAGTATTCCTCAATCACATACTTACCATACTGTGTGAATATATGCTTGCTTGTATTTTGCTTGTTCATGGAAGAAAAGATGTGTTAACAAGAGGCTCCACTGTTCATGGGTACAATACAAGATATGCGGACGGAAATTCGCAACATACCCTTGCCAAAATTCAAAGTGGAGGTGAAAAGGTTATTGCTTCGAGATGGATTTTATTCCATAGATGAATACATGTCAATGTAATGGATATATCTCAACATATTGCATGTTATTATTATATCTTAATATATATATGTAATACTTTCGACGAGCCTAACACTTTATTTTGTATTGTTTAGGCAATAAACTTAAAAAAAAAATTAACAGGGTGGCGTCATCAGCAAAAAGGTAGCAGTAGGCACTGCTACCAATATAGAATGAAAAATCATTCAAAAAGAGTAAAGGGCCCAGAATTGAGTCCTGCGGGACACCCCGATCAACTGGTAAATTACCAGAAGCTTTTTGATTACAACTTACCCATTAAAATCTGTTTGATGCAAATGATTTAATGAGATTAAGGCTACAGTTATCGAAATAGTAAATGTTATTAAGTTTTTGAAGCAAAATTGAATGGGAGACGCAGTCAAACGCTCGCGATAGGTTCAACAATATGCCAAGTGCTCCCCCCCCCTCAAAGGTATTTAAGCAAGTGTTTACAAACTTCACCATTGCATCCTTTGTGCCCACACCCTTACGAAAATCGAATTAGTGCTTGTACAAGTTGTTATGCTCCACATAGTCATATATCCGGTGCAATATGCTAATAGGTCGATAATTGCCAACATCTTTGGAATCACCTCCTTTGAATATAGGGACAACAGATGCTAGTTTTAAAAGATCCGGAAATTGACAGGTATTAAAGGCAGAATTTACTAATTCAGTTAAAGTCGACACGGATAAGCTGAAGTTTTCTTCTTTTATATATATCTTTAGTGTGGCTGTTCTTTAAATCTTTAAGCAGATCGATGGGTGATACGTCTGTCAGGGTAAACCTCGTTTTCGTATGTCGAGTTACATAACACATGTTGAGAGGTGAAGTATTTATTTAATACATCAGGATCAAAATGAATTAAGGATTTTCCTTGTCGATTGATTATTGGCATTTGACTTATTATTTGATTTTTGAATAAATTTGAATGTTTTTTTAGAAATTGTTAAAGTTCTTCTGTAGTCCGATCATATTTTATTCTTTAGGGCTAGCAAATCTTCAGTTTTTCGTGCTTAATTTTGAATGCCTTAATTTTAATTGACTCAGAGAACCATTAAATCATGCGATATTATTATCTTTAGTTCAAACTGTACATTTACATTCAGGGTAGCTAGTAGTGAAGCACTTGAGAAAAATGTCATGAAAAAGAGATTCCAAGAACTCCCAGCCAGAATTGACAAAAGTATCAAAAAAATCCACGGTTTACAGGATGAATAGGCACAACAATGCCTTGGGCACAATGATCCGATAAGTAAGTGTCATAGATTTTTGTTTCGAAAAGATTAAGGGAAAAATTAATAAATATGTTGTCTACGCAGTTGCTCAACCTGGTTGCCTCGTTTATGGTTTTTATAAAGCCGTAGAATCTGAAGAGGTCACACAACCTCACTGCAGCACCGCCAGACGTGCCAAATCTGACATTGAAATCGCCGCAAATGATAATTTGTTTATAATTACTTAATTTATGCAAAGCCTCAGAAATTAAGTCTCCAGTTGGAGACCTATACAAAGAGACAGTCACAACATCATATGATTCACAATACAATTCCACAGATAGTTTATTAACACACTCCAAAGTAGTACATTTAAGGTTTTACTTAATATTAAAACAAGAAAGAAGTAGTCAAGTTCCAATTTCCAATTCTTCCGATATTACACAATTTATTTCCACAGAGCCAGTGCTCACTTATACTTAAAAATCAAAAGTATAGTAAGGCATAGGCCACTATAGTGGTTTGGTGGCCAAAAACAAAACACAAGCACAACAACAGCTGGTACAAATACGGGTGCAATGAGATCAACTCAGTCTCACTTCATCATCGGAAAGCTGCATCCATTAACATTTTCACAGGCAGTTGGGCCGTCCTAAAGGCAATTCAGTGTGACTCCGCATTAATCAGAGATGATGTTACTCTATGGTGGGTTCCAGGTCACAGAGACATTGAGGGCAATGAAAAAGCAGACAAGCTAGCCAAGGAGGCAACGAAAACGCTCTTTATTGGGCAGGTAAAAAACAGGTAATCAATAGTTGGAAGGCCTCAAATGTAGCCTTACGCTGCAAAGAACTTCCAGGCCACAGAGAAGCGAAGAGTATGATAACTCCGTCACAAAACAATACCAAAGAGGTTTTACGCCTCAGCAAAGGGGATCTAAGGTAACTCTCAGGCTTGCTGACCGGCTATGCGCCCTAAAACACCATCTCTTCCACATTGGACAAGCTGAGGATCAAACTTGTCGACTTTGTGTGAATGCGTCGCCTAAGACACAAAAAGCAATACTAAGGTTCATCCAGGACCTACATTTTAACTAAACTTTTGGAGGGCTTAAGTTACAACAGATCTTATAAGTCGTGGTGACGATAAAATAATAATAATTGTGCCATAAATAATTTCTTAATCTTTATAAAGAGGGTTTTTATGATTTTTTACACCCAATTGACCCAAATATGAAATAAAAAACATTTTAAAGTAAATTTAATGAAGAATAACTTAACTGATTGAAAAATATTGAGTGAGTTCATCTGAAATTTACATTATGCTAGAGGAATATAATAAATGTTTGTAAGAGACCTATTTCAAAAACTAACAAATGCTTACGCTTTTGTGTGCGAGGGTGGTCTAAACAATATGCATATGGTTATTACAGCGTTGTTTGCTGATCCCGGGGAGGTTCGTGCGATCTTGAGTCGAAAAAATGAAAGTCCGGCGCAATTTCCGCCAACGCGAGTAGATGGCTCTCTCGGTACGCATAACTTAATTGTTTGCCCTGTTTTAAGCGTTATTTACCTACTTAGCTATGCTGCAACAACATCTCTTTGTTCAGCGGCCTGGGAGGCCTTCTACTTGGGGCGCGCGCGATCCCCGGCGAGGCCCCCCGAAAAAGCCCGTTGATTTGTAAATTTGCAATTTTGATAAAAGCGTCGAGATTATTTTAGGCCGTCGACGCTGCAGCCACCGCGCCGCCACCGCCACCGCCGGAGACGGCGGAATTTCGAAACTCGGATTGTATACGCGTTCAAACAGCATACACAATAAGGTTTTCTAACGGCAGCTACGATAGTGTCAATTTTAGATGTCTACACTAACACTACAAAGTTCGAACACTTTAACATCAATTGTAAAATAATAGATTACTTTATCAGTAGCAAAAAGTAGTTGAATTTATAAAAGATCGATTAAAGAATGAAATATAAAAGAGGCGGTAATTTATGGGAACCACATCGTTTTATAATTATGTTTAAGGAACGTGTTTTAGGAGAAGTTTAATTTAAATTTATATTAAATATAAATAAGGGGCTGCGTCAAATAAAAATTGGGTCTTCAGAGTGCGAAAATATATAGGACTGTTTGGTTGATATATACTATTAAGAATCGATGGAAAAAGTCACGTGATATACGAGGAGATTAATAGATTTTATAGCCGGTGCACCTTGGGCTATAAAGGAAAACTAAGCTTATTTTATTATAGGACAGGCTTAGCGGGAACTTAATTCTTATAATATACTGCCTTAAAGCGATCCTTTAGTTTACAATTAGCCAGGGACGGTTTGCAACGATGCGAACCTAATAAAATATTGAAAAGATTCTGATATGATCACGTAAACGCAAAATTGCCACTGCTGTACGCGAACTGAATTCGTCGTCCCGCTCGACACCTAAGAGAGAGGACATTTATTAGTTCTTTATAAGGATGCCGTCTCAGTCATCTTGAATGTCCGCATTACGAGTATTCCCCAAGGAGAAAACTATAAGCGGATGGAGGCAAATTTAATAAGAAAAAGTTGAAGCAGAACGGTGCTTTTAATTTTTCCGGTGAGGTAATATTGTGTCGCAAACAAAACGTGTTCTTTGTTCCGGGAAAAAGTTGGCGGAAAAAGGGGCCACCCACTTTTCCCCCCCAACGAATCTCAAATCCTATATCTGCAAAGCACTTATTATTTTCAAACCGTTTACATGCAGCGCCGCTATTATGTGAATCGATGTACCGACACGCGAGCCACCACGTTATATTTGAATTTTCCGTAAAAATAGTTCAGAAAGCGTCGACCGTTCAATGGGAAATCATCAAAATTCATTTGGCGAATCAGGAAATTGATCCGTCCGGATAATATGTCCGGACGTCTTCTGCTATCAATCAGTCATGATTGATTCGTTGTCAATCAATTTGCCGTGTCAGGATGGGCGATACCAAAACATCGATAACCTATGGAATTATTCGATCGCCCAAATTAACTCCAAATCTAACATGATCACCACATTATCATCGATAATCATCATTTAAACATTGATCAAACACTATCATTGATCTGAATCAACAGTATTATTTTCATTCTATAAAAGGCGTTATTTGTGCTTTTTGTTCTATAACCGCATTTTGTCGCATTGCCCTTTGACGAGGTGTGGGGGAGTTAGTTCGATTGGATGGTCAAGCGTAAAGGCCTTTCTAAAGGGTTTTAATTGTGCTAAATTAAAGATTCATGGTCTGACCGGTCTATGGCGGCAGTTCGCGTCTTGCATAATTTATTAAGGGCGGACGAATTGAGATTATGCGTGATTGCGCGGTGGTAAGACAGAATTCCGCCGAAATAATTGAAATTTATGAACGAACAAAGAGTGTTCTCCATTCGGATGCCGACCGAGCGACGCAAACCGCGCATTGAACGATCAAATCGGAGCTTTGTGGCAGCTTTCGAATTGACCACCCGGAGGGAGTTAACATTGCCGATTTGCATCCGACCGAAAACAATCGAGATTTATCATAATGCGCAATTTTCGGACGTGCCACTGTATTCCTATTTCCAACGTTTCGTAATCACCTTAATAGCCGACGGTCCATCGGGTATTAGAGCAATTAGTTTGATTAAATAAGACCGCCATCAGGTATGCGTCACTGTGTATATCAGGCTTATTTTTAAATATTCATCACTAACATCATTTCCAAGAGAGAACTTTCATTATTAACCGTTCCCAATTAATTAATCAGATTCTACTAAATTACAAAATCATAACAAAGACTTGTTGAATGCGCGCACCAAGCCTCCCAATTTTCCACGTATTCTATAATCCGATTTATAATATTTCTTTAACATCGAAATTTGAATACTGTTTCCAATAATTTATTTAAATTTATTAAATTATTTTTTAGATCAAATTGTGATGTATCAAAATGAGCAATATAAACACATTAGAATATTTCATACACTTTCTAAAACTGTATAATAAGTAAAATATTATACTATAAATAAAAATATTCTATTTGAGACCTAAAACTCTCATGACATCTTGAAGATTTTAAATACATATTATTATTATTTTATATTAACCGCCTTTTATCATTGGCGATTTTGGTTATAACGCCTCGACCGCAAGCGACCTCGGCTTCAATATACACTATCCACTAAACATAAGTGGTGACGGCGTTTGAACATAATGGTAGCCGTGCAGTCGAAGAATTGATGACCTATATCTCTCATTGTATCTTGAGGACATTAAGTAAAATCGGGTTTCAACAGTTTCAAATTAAGATATTTGTTATGTAGCTCAACCATCCTTGTTGTTTAGTTGTCTTGGTTGCAGCGCTTCAGCCGCGATCAACCTTGGCTTATACAGAAATACCCCAAAAATACAGTGTGTTAATTAATTATGCAATACGCAATAAAAATAAAAATACTATGATATTGGTTGCTTGATATTGGTTATATATATTGGGTGTTAATTAATTATCGTACCCGATGTCATCATTGCAACTATGCAACCAATATCACAGTATTTTTATTATTGCGCATTGCAATAAAAATACTGTGATATTGGTTGCATAGTTGCAATGATGACGTCGGGTACGATAATTAATTAACACACTGTACGTAATAGGTGCATATTTCGTTAATCGAAAATTACGTGAGTGCAGTATCTAAAGCTTTGAACCAAAATTAATGTTAACACAAAAAACATATCTATTCAATCTATAAAACAATAAATGTTAATGAACAACATATTATTTAACTATTTTACAATGTATGTACCTTGATTTAACCATTTAAATTTGATGGTTTTAGAAAATCGGAGATGGTAGTTTGACTACATAAATTCTTTTTCTTCTGCCTCAGAATTATATTCTTTTTAACTGTCATTACGCGCTCTTCATTGTAATTTGTTTTCTCTAAAATTTCTATGATAGTCGTACTCTATCTCTTTGTCAAAGAAAAGTTGCGTCTAAAAATTATAACATAAAAGGTGAAAGTTTATAATAATAAGTTGGATTACACACAAATTTTGTTAAATAAATACAAGAAATATTGTAAAATAAACACAAATAATAAAAAAAAAGAAGAGAAGTAAAATTATTATGGTTTTTAAAAAACGTAAATCGCAATAACGTGGTTTCCTGAAGATGGTAATATAAGCCGAAACCGGTCGAAACCAAAAAATAAAAATAAAATTATTTCATCGTTAAGTACAACTATCATTTATAATAATATACCTTAACATATACGTACATACATATACATTCCGTATGGAATGCTAGTTCAACATTATTTTCTTCATTTTCATGCTCCTCATCATGTGACTCTAAGACATCTTCGCTATCAAGCTCAAAATCAACTTGCTTTCCTAAAGTAACAATATTTGCTAGTAGACAATGCCTTTTCCAAACTCCCTTCATTCTTTTGAAGAAACTTCGTTCCATGATTCGCCTATGAGTCAAACAGCATCGAGACCATTAAATTTATTCCAAAAATCTTTAACGGACAAGTTGTTATCGTGATTCATAGATCGATTTAAACGTTTTGATGTGTTTTGATGGATCATAGTTAATAAGGTTGGCTGCCGAGTATCCAGGTGCGTTGTCAATAATTAACACCATTTTAAATGCAATGATAAAATGATTTCCAATCCAGCATTCAAATAAAGAATCAGTAACCCAAGCTTTCCGACTAGACTTCCAAATTACTGGCAATTCTGATTTTGCTTTATTCTTTAGGACTCTGAGGTTTTCAGAGCGATACACCAACAAAGTTTTTAGTTTACAATGGAAAGCAGCGTTTCCACAAAGCATAACTATTAATCGATCTTTTGATGCTTTGAATCCTGGAAATATTTTTTCTTGGCGTGCAATGAACGTTCTATGAGGAATTTTCTTTCAGAAATTAAATATGGCCTGTGTGCTATAACCGCCTTCTTCTATTAACATCTTTAATGCGATAGGAAAAGCAGATGCTGCTACTTTATTGGCACTTGCTGCTTCCCCACTTTAAAAAAACAAAACCAACCATTGCTGGCTACAAAAGCTTGTTCTTTGAACTTTTCGAAAATCTGCCTGGCTTGATTACATATGGTATTCTGGACAATTTTTGACATTCAGTTGGTTTTCACATCATACTTTAAACAAGGTTTCCATTTCAGCTATCATACCATGTCGTTGACGAATTAAATTTGAATTTAATGACTGAGCATTTTTAACACTGTCAAGAATTTTAGTTTTATCTTTTATTATTGTATGAACAATGGTGTAAGCAAAGTTGAATTTGTGCGCCAAATACTGTGCTTTAGCTCAAGTGTTAAAGTTATACGTTTTCTTGGAAAATTTGGAAAATCAAGTTCTTTTCTTTTGTTGACATAATAAACTAATATGTAAGGAAATAAATAAAGCTTTTAACTAACGTTTACGTATATATAACATAAAATACTTACGTTGTTCTAAAACACTATTACTATGACTAATCAACTCTAGATGGATTTTCATACGAAACTGGTGTGAACAAGCGAAAAATATTAATATGCAATCTTTTACTGAGCCAAGTAGGGGAAGGGCCGCGTAAGGGTGGTTCAGTTTTTAATCGGGAAACTTTTTAAGTTTAAAAAAAAAATTTACATTTTATCTTTTATTCTGAATTTGAAATTTTGTATGTATGTACTACTGATTAATACCTTATTTTCGACCATACCTTAAACTTCCCTAGCCCCCTCTAAGGGTATGAAATTTACAACCCCTTTGATTTTTTTATAACAACTTTTTAACGCCATGAAATATTAACACAAAAAATATAGGTTGTAAAGCTTATTCATTATTGGTACTTTCTTGTCTCTTTAGTCTTTTCCTTAAAAATAATAGTTTTAGCGTAAAAATATTTGAAGGAAGATTTTATTTCACGCACACTAGATTCTGCATTTTCTTGCACAGCTAACAATGCGTGCAACTGGTTTTCATCCGTAAGTGCGGCGTCATTACGGTTGCGCTTAGTACGTTTTACGGATCCAGTATTTGTAAATCTTTCCAGTAAGGACAGAAATGCCCTCCTATTTGGATGCCTCCTATCTGGATATTGTTGTGCGTAAACTCTTGACGCTAACAAAGCATTCTTATAACCATATCTACTAATTCTTTCCGCGTAAGTGACATTTTTAATTATTATGTTACCAAATAATACTTTGAAAACCAGTTCTAGTGTGTGGAACACTAATGACAGTTTACTTATTTTATTTTCCAAGCCTACATTAACTTTTAATAGTATTGCAAAGCGTCGACCATCTTCCATTTTATCAGTCCTAAGTCTACTTCGCAATACGTATCGTGAAAAACTGAAAAATCGGAAATATCTCCAAAACCGTTGAAAATAGATACCATGATAGAACCTGTATAAAACTAAAAGGAAATTAAATTGTACAACCAGTTATGCAAAAACTGGTTGTACAATTTAAAAATTAAGCTATCCATGATTAAAAAGTTCGAAAATTGCAGATCCCTATTTAAGCACTCCGTAATATAAATGCATAATTTTCTCTTAGCAAACGTGTGCTCTTTTATTGTTAATTCAAAACAAAAAACCAAAGCTTTCTAGCTTTCACAGTTTCGGCAATATTGCCAAATTTATGAGATGCCTAATGAGGCCTATGAGGTAGCCTTAACAAAGTACCATTGAAATTTCACAAAGAATCTAAACATGTAATAATATACGGGGTGTTCTATTTAAAATAACAAAGTTGATATCCATTTCCGGTAGAAGCGGGAGTCCGCCATTACTGAAACTAATTTTAAAATATGTACAATATGATTCGATTCAACTTTTATCTGAAACATTTTTTGAAAAGCTCAATCACAATTCGGCTATGGACCGAGGCAACTTAGGTGGAACATCCTGTATACCGAGTGTTTCATTTAAAATGACATATGCTTATATCTCAAAAACAAAAACTCGAATCGAAGTAAACATTTTTTGGTGAGAAGGGGAATACATTATACACATGAACAGAATTTTTTTAGGGTTGCCTAAATGGCACATATATTTTTTTCTTTCAATGTCTTAAACAACTTGACAAACTGATTACTTTTTGCTTAAAAAGTTTTTTCTCAAACTCTCCGTTATGAAGACACAAAAAGAAAAATAAAACAACATTTTTCAAAATGTAATTAAAGGATTTTAATTAATAAAAAAACGATTTAATTAATCGTAAAATAGTACTAAAATTCTTCTTCATTGTTGAAATCACCTTAGAACATTGATTAAAATTTATAAAGTTACCTTTATACATCGATTAAATGCTCAAAACGATGACCATTCACTTCTAAACATTTTTGAATTGTCATTTCGTTCTCTGCACATTGCCAAGCATTTCTTCAGTTATTGATTCACAAGCTGCTCTGATACGGTTTTTTCATATCGTTTGGTGTTGTTGGAACCTGGTTGTAAACTTTCTCTTTGAGGTAACCCCAAAGAAAGAAATCGGGAGAAATTAAGTCGGGTGATCTAGCTGGCCAATTCACCGGTCCATTACGTCCTGCCCATTTTCAGGAAACATTTCGTCTAAAACTTCTTTTGCGGCTAGAGCATAATGGGATGGACATCCATCATGCTGATACCATAGCGCAAGTCTTCGCTCCAGAATAAGGTCTTCCAACAAAACCGGTAAATCGTTCAACAAAAAATTCCGATACTTTCTGCCATTCAAATTGCCATCAATAAATTATTTTATTGCCAACAATGCTGCACCAGACATTAACTGACCAAGGTTTTTGATGATCAACTTGTCTTAGCCAATGAGGATTTTCATGTGACCAGTAGTGCATGTTATGACGATTTACTTGGCCGTGATTGATGAAAGAGGATTCGTCGGAAAATAGTCCATTGAAGAAAAAATTTTCATTCAATCTTAATTTTTCAATCATCGCCATGTAATTGTTGGTGTAGAGAGACATGATACGGATGAAACTTATTAAGTTTCAAAATCCGATGTACACTCGTTAACGAAATGCCTGAATCTTTTGACAATTGACGGCAACTTACATGAGGATTAACATCTACAGCTGCTAAAACTAAAGCTATTTCATTCTGTTCATTCGTAACCGATCTTGCACGTGTTCGTTTTTTTTTCAAGTTGTTTAAGACTTTGAAAGAAAAAGTATATGCGCCATTTGAAAAAATAAAAATGACGTCAGAAGGGCCTTTAGGCAACCCTGAAAAAAATTCTGTTCGTGTGTACAATGTCTCCCCCTTCTCACCAAAAAACGTTTACTTGAAACTTTTTCGATTCGAGTTTTTGTTTTTGAGATATAAGCATATGTTATTTTAAATGAAACACCTGGTATATCATGTCTGTAACATATAATAGTTCTTTCAATATCACAGTAACCAAAGTCGCTTGCGGCCGATGCGTTCTTTTGATGATCTCCATATCTCATAGCTACAAAATCGGATTCAACTGTAACAGCAAGAGTAACCGTCTTAGTTGTTTAACGGTGTCAGTTGTAGCGCCTCGCCCGCAAGCGACCTCGGCTTCTACATATCATACCTATATATATTGCGGCCAAGGTTTTATAATTGATACAGTTTTTATATCATAAATATATTAGACACAATAAGTTTCAAAACTAGTTACCTAGTTATTTGTTGCTGCTTGACGGTTTAGATTGTAGCGCCTCGCCCGCAAGCGACCTCGGGTTCTACTGGCTTAGAAAACGGATTTTATAGAAAGTAACTGGTTTTGACACTGACTTAATATCTTCTAGGTTTAATTTTTTTAGACAATCAATTATTAAGTTTTTAATTATTTAGTAATTATTAATAATCCCGTGTAAACCCAAATCGGTTTAGACACTTATTGAATAACATTAAGTAAGTGGCTTAGGCTGTTGATTAGAGCTTACTACAGTTGAAGAGGACTTTATGAGCTCACCTTAGTTAGCATCATCTCTTTGCGCCTGTGAATCACATAGTGATGTCACCTCTGTGAAACGATTAATCTTGGAAGGGAATGAAAGTGATTTATTTTTGTTAAATCGAGTGAATAAGTTGTTAATGTTTCCACGTGGTGTAGTAATTTTCTTTTAATTATGTTAGGTTGGTTTTAGTTGAGGGTTTAATTAGTAAAGAACGAGGAGATTGGATGGAATGAGATAAAGAGATAAAGAGCAATCCACGGTGATCAACATGACCTATTCAGAGGTGCATAATGCGAATAAAGATTTGTTGAACCGGTTGAGCAGTCGGTAAATATAGGCGGGCGAGAGATATCGAGAGACGATTACGCGTGCATTTGCAAGTGCGGGTAAGCGGCTTTGGGGATACCAACGAAGGGAAAAGGGCGGAAAAAGTGGGGCGGCGCGTCGGGGGACTTTATGAGGTTCGAACTTGGAAGATTTTTATTATTTTATCGGGCACATTCGGGTAGTTTTTTCGATTCGAGGACCGGGTGCGGTAAGTGAGTCGGGGAATTTTGGGGGGACAGGCAAGTGGTATGCCGAAGAGCGAAGAGCGACGCGGGGCGCCGCGCCGCCGCCGCCGGGTTGCAGTCCGAGTTGCCCGTTGCCCGCGATAGCACAGAGAGTGTTAGGTACCCGCCTCCCACTTCTCTTCGCCCTTCCGCCCCCGACAACAGCATGAATCGTGTGCGCGTACACCAGTCTACGAGTTGCAGCCCGCGAGGCTTCAGCCCACAGTAGCAAGTGTGCGCGTGACCACGACGAACTTACGCGACTAAATGTAGATAGTGAGGAAAATCCGAACAGTGAGATTCAAGTACCTGCCGATCCCGAGAAGAGGAAACGATAACAAAAAAGTTTACTAAAAAGAAACCAGCAATTATTTTCTTAAGAAAAAAAATTAGAAAAATCCCAGTTTTTCCCTCCGACCGACTTATAAAAGGAAACAAACAAAATGTTGACCATGTCCACTTTGATGATGCCGGCGCCGGCGATGACCACTATGTCCAATCAAGCGCCTCTCCAGGTGGCCAACAAGATCGAACCATCCAACAAACTTTCGCTAAACCACAACGCACCCGCCAACAAAGCCGGTAAGAAAAATTCAAAAAGACTTGGCCAAACTTTTCTCCACCGTTGTGCGGCCGCGCTCTCGTATCGGTGGCGCGAGATATTGCCTTAGACACGCCGCAGATACCGTCTGAACTCCGTCTAGACGCCTACTTCTCTCGGACGACGTCCCGACGCCGGCCGCAATTCAAACTTTCGCGCACCCCCTTTTCGGTACCATCCCCGCAAAAATTTAATTATTCCCGCACAAAAATTTATACATACCGCAATAATTTTATGACGATTTAATTGAAAATAAATAACATCCCTCTACAATAATATCATATAAATTACATCGACCGTTCCAAATGTAACGCTCGAAAAATACCATTATCTACTATGCATGCTAGAATTTGCTGTCGTAGTCGAAAACGATCGCGTTTACGTATCGTATTTCTCCTTTCCAACGGTTCTGCCTAACCATCTTTTATTGTCACATCAAGTACAAACGTAAATACCTCAAAGAAATTACTCATTTTATTCTTTAACTCTAACATAGTTCAAAACATATATTATGTCCATGTCTGTATACTTTTAATTTAATTGTATCTTTATAAATGTACCCATATTTATGTTTGTAGAAAAAAAATAAATATATTTGTTTTAAATGAAATGATTTTTTTTACCGGTTTCGTGTTAAACACCCATCATCAGCCGATTAATTAAACTACATACTCAATATAAATAATATTTTATTAAGTAACAAATAATAAACAACAAAAGTTTGAACGTTTGTTTTGAAATGGGATTGTTTACGCGGTTATAACCGAGCGGGAACAAACGAATGTCAAAATCCGTCGGTATTTTTGATACGAAATTTTCAAAATAACAAAAACTAAATGAATATTTATGTTAGGCGCCGGAGGAGGGATGCCAGTTTATTTTATGCATACCCACCCGAACTGTTCGATTCCAATTACCTATTATAATGCATTCATAAAGGGCGCTCCTCTTGGTCCCTCTTGGAACATATTTTATAGTTCCCACAACGTTTGCACAAAGAAGCCGAAAAAAATACGTCGACATCCCGATAGAACGAGAATATGACCTAATTTGTAATTTAAATGTGGCTCTATCCGTGAATACAACCACAGGAGATAGTGTCGACACTTTTTTACCTAAAATATTGCGAAAATAAGCGTTAAATTCATATTTAAGTAGTAATTTTTATGTATGAGATGGTAAACTTTGCAATTAACGCGATCGCGTACCTGGTACCGATACTTTCATTTTATTATTTCCATTATTTACCGGATGTTTTCCCATTGTCAACCACCCCAGTCCGCACTAACTCCATTTCATTATAAACCTTCAATAGTTATCGAATGGAAATACAAACACCTACCTACCCCATTGTCACCAATCACCTTTAACCATACCAATTACATTAGACTAGATTAGATTCTAATCAAATTCGTGTTACGAATGATAAAATTGGTGGAGGAGCCTACATTCATTTCAATTTAATTTCCAATTCAATTCGGACTAAAATTGAAAATTGAAGATAAATAAATAATGATTCATAATTCTATATAATCCCTTGCAAACATTAATTACAAATAAACATATTCATTAATTCAAAATATAATACATATATATAATTGTAACGTACAAACGTTTTCACTATTTTTAAACGAAACGTTTACGGCTTTCAAACAGAAAATTACAGTGCAATAAACCGTGGGAGCTTCCTCGAATTCAACCTTGCATGCTCCAACGATATGTTTTCGGTTATTTTTGGAGTACTTGTAAAATAAAATAAAAATGCAAAGCTATAAGAAAACGAGACGTAACGAAAGAAGGTAAGCGCATAAAAAAACGGAGATAGAACGTCTTAAAAACCCGATAGAGTTGTGATATACTTGAACAAGTTTCCGCGCGCCGTCCTGTCAAATAATTTCCTAGAGGTATAGGTTTTTAAACTTGGCTAATTTGAACTTCAAATACTCCGGGAGAGATTTCAAAACTTCTTATCCGTCATTAAAATGTTTCTTTTCGCGAAGACGAGTTTATCTTTAACGCGACATAATCAAAATTTACTCAAACACAAATATAGAACGAGCTCAAGCTTATTTATCATGAAAAAATTGACCTTTTACCTGTATTAATTACCTGTGTATTAACCTTTAGTTCAGCTCAAACATTCAATAGTAATTAGGCGTCTCCAAAAGTGTCGTACTTGGTTATATAGGGCAAAAAACAAAAATCGTAACTTTTACGATACACTAATTAAATATTTTTGCAGTTGAATATGGGAAAATGATAAATTTTTGAACACCCTGTATGAACACCAGATTTACGGTGTAAAATTTAAATTGAATTAGCTCAAAGACTAAAAGGACCAGGTTTAATAATCCTTATCAAAATTGACTTATTTTTATCTGGAGAATCAAAATATGTAATAAAAAGTATTTTTTCATACTTAATGAGCAAATATTTGTATACATAGTCCATACCACTAGAAATGCGAATGACTCACCGCTTAGAAACGTACGAAATGGTATAGCCATTAGAAGGTATTTCACTCTAACACGTTAAGTTATGGGCATAATACCTGTACAGTATGCGGAAAATAGTAATGGAAACCGATGAGTCATTCGCGTTTCTCGTGGTTTTGACTATATATAATTATCGATGAAAATTTATTTTCCAAGAATTTAGGAAATGGTTATTTTAAGGTATTTAATATTAAAACTGGATAATCTCTAAATTCAATAATATTATATGAAAATCGATTTTGTGAAAATCATGGAAATGATTAAGAAAACTTTCCACAAATTTTTTTATGAAATTAATGTTGGAAACACGATTGTGTTAGAATCAAATCGATTCGAACCCGTGATCACCTTGAAATTAGCAAATATTTGATTATTTACATAATTATTGATGAAAATTGATTTTCCAAGAATTTAAGAAATGGTTATTTTAAGGTATTTGATGTAAAATCTGGGTGGGAAAACGATTGCGCTAAATTAAATCGATTCGAAATCCCGATTATCTCTGAATTCAACAATATTTGAAGAAAATCGATTTTGTGAAAATCTTGGAAATAATTAAGAAAACTTTCCTTAAATTTTTTTGTGAAATTAATGTTGAAAATACGATTGTGTTAAAATTAAATCGATTCGAACAAGTGATCACTTTGAAATTAGTAAATATTTGATTATGTATATAATTATTGATGAAAATTGATTTTCCAAGAATTTAGGAAATAATTATTTTAAGGTATTTGATGTAAAATCTGGGTGGGAAAACGATAGCGCTAAATTAAATCGATTCGAAATCCCGATTATCTCTAAATTCAACAATATTTGAAGAAAATCGATTTTGTGAAAATCTTGGAAATAATTAAGAAAACTTTCCTTAATTTTTTTTGTGAAATTAATGTTGAAAATACGATTGTGTTAAAATTAAATCGATTCGAACAAGTGATCACTTTGAAATTAGTAAATATTTGATTATTTACATAATTATTGATGAAAATTGATTTTCCAAGAATTCAGGAAATGGTTATGTTAAGGTATTTAGTGTTAAAACTGGGTGGGAAAACGATGGCATTAAAACTAAATCGATTCGATATCCCAATTATCTCTAAATTCAACAATATTTGAAGAAAACCGATTTTGTGAAAATCTTGGAAATAATTAAGCAAACTTTCCTTAAATTTTTTTTGTGAAATTAATGTTGCAAATACGATTGTGTTAGAAATGAATCGATTCGAACCCGTGATCACTTTGAAATTAGCAAATATTTGATTATTTACATAATTATTGATGAAAATTGATTTTCCAAGAATTTAGGAAATGGTTATTTTAAGGTATTTAGTGTTAAAACTGGGTGGGAAAACGATGGCATTAAAACTAAATCGATTCGATATCCCAATTATCTCTAAATTCAACAATATTTGAAGAAAATCGATTTTGTGAAAATCATGGAAATAATTAAGAAAACTTTCCTCAAATTTTTTTATGAAAATAATGTTGGCAACACGATCGTATTAGAATTAAATCGATTCGAACCCGTGATCACTTTGAAATTAGCAAATATTTGATTATTTACATAATTATTGATGAAAATTGATTTTCCAAGAATTTAGGAAATGGTTATTTTAAGGTATTTGATGTAAAATCTGGGTGGGAAAACGATGGCGCTAAGATTAAATCGATTCGAAATCTCGATTATCTCTAAATTCAGCAATATTTGAAGAAAATCGATTTTGTGAAAATCTTGGAAATAATTAAGAAAACTTTCCTTAAACTTTTTTGTGAAATTAATGTTGACAACACGATTGTGTTAAAATTAAATCGATTCGAACCCGTGATCACTTTGAAATTAGTAAATATTTGATTATGTATATAATTATTGATGAAAATTGATTTTCCAAGAATTAATTAAATAGTTATTTTAAGGTATTTGATGTAAAATCTGGATGGGAAAACGATGGCGCTAAGATTAAATCGATTCGAAATCCCGATTATATCTAAATTTAACAATATTTGAAGAAAATCGATTTTGTGAAAATCTTGGAAATAATTAAGAAAACTTTCCTTAAATTTTTTTGTGAAATTAATGTTGGAAATACGAGTGTGTTAGTATTAAATCGATTCAAACCCGTGATCACCTTGAAATTAGCAAATATTTAGCGAATTATTGATGAAAATTGATTTTCCAAGAATTTAGGAAATGGTTATTTTAAGGTATTTGATGTAAAATCTGGGTGGGAAAACGATGGCGCTAAGATTAAATCGCTTGAAAACCTCGATTATCTCTAAATTCAGCAATATTTGAAAGAAATCGATTTTGTGAAAATCTTGGCAATAATTAAGAAAACTTTCCTTAAATTTTTTTTATGAAATTAATGTTGGAAATACGAGTGTGTTAGTATTAAATCGATTCAAACCCGTGATTACCTTGAAATTAGCAAATATTTGATTATTTACATAATTATTGATGAAAATTGATTTTCCAAGAATTTAGGAAATGGTTATTTTAAGGTATTTACTGTTAAATCTGGGTGGGAAAACGATGGCATTAAGACTAAATCGATTCAAAATCCCGATTATCTCTAAATTTAACAATATTTGAAGAAAATCCATTTTGTGAAAATCTTGGAAATAATTAAGAAAACTTTCCTCAAATTTTTTTATGAAAATAATGTTGGCAACACGATCGTATTAGAATTAAATCGATTCGAACCCGTGATCACTTTGAAATTAGCAAATATTTGATTATTTACATAATTATTGATAAAAATTGATTTTCCAAGAATTTAGGAAATGGTTATTTTAAGGTATTTGATGTAAAATCTGGGTGGGAAAACGATGGCGCTAAGATTAAATCGATTCGAAATCTCGATTATCTCTAAATTCAGCAATATTTGAAGAAAATCGATTTTGTGAAAATCTTGGAAATAATTAAGAAAACTTTCCTTAAACTTTTTTGTGAAATTAATGTTGACAACACGATTGTGTTAAAATTAAATCGATTCGAACCCGTGATCACTTTGAAATTAGTAAATATTTGATTATGTATATAATTATTGATGAAAATTGATTTTCCAAGAATTAATTAAATGGTTATTTTAAGGTATTTGATGTAAAATCTGGATGGGAAAACGATGGCGCTAAGATTAAATCGATCCGAAATCCCGATTATCTCTAAATTTAACAATATTTGAAGAAAATCGATTTTGTGAAAATCTTGGAAATAATTAAGAAAACTTTCCTTAAATTTTTTTGTGAAATTAATGTTGGAAATACGAGTGTGTTAGTATTAAATCGATTCAAACCCGTGATCACCTTGAAATTAGCAAATATTTAGCGAATTATTGATGAAAATTGATTTTCCAAGAATTTAGGAAATGGTTATTTTAAGGTATTTGATGTAAAATCTGGGTGGGAAAACGATGGCGCTAAGATTAAATCGCTTGAAAATCTCGATTATCTCTAAATTCAGCAATATTTGAAAGAAATCGATTTTGTGAAAATCTTGGCAATAATTAAGAAAACTTTCCTTAAATTTTTTTTATGAAATTAATGTTGGAAATACGAGTGTGTTAGTATTAAATCGATTCAAACCCGTGATTACCTTGAAATTAGCAAATATTTGATTATTTACATAATTATTGATGAAAATTGATTTTCCAAGAATTTAGGAAATGGTTATTTTAAGATATTTACTGTTAAATCTGGGTGGGAAAACGATGGCATTAAGACTAAATCGATTCAAAATCCCGATTATCTCTAAATTTAACAATATTTGAAGAAAATCCATTTTGTGAAAATCTTGGAAATAATTAAGAAAACTTTCCTCAAATTTTTTTATGAAAATAATGTTGGCAACACGATCGTGTTAGAATTAAATCGATTCGAACCCGTGATCACTTTGAAATTAGCAAATATTTGATCATTTACATAATTATTGATGAAAATTGATTTTCCAAGAATGTAGGAAATGGTTATGTTAAGGTATTTAGTGTTAAAACTGGGTGGGAAAACGATGGCGTTAAGACTAAATCGATTCGAAATCTCGATTATCTCTAAATTTAACAATATTTGAAGAAAATCGATTTTGTGAAAATCTTGGAAATAATTAAGAAAACTTTCCATAAATTTTTTTATGAAATTAATGCTGGAAATACGAGTGTGTTAGTATTAAATCGATTCAAACCCGTGATCACCTTGAAATTAGCAAATATTTGATTATTTAGATAATTATTGATGATAATTGTCCGAAGAAGGAAATTCCGAAGAGGGATTCAAACAACATGGTCGATTGCTGTGGATTGGACGAGAGCTTTCAACCGACACTTGTCGATGGCAACTGTTTACAGAAGACTTTTTTCCTTTGGGCTTCAATCATACCGTCCTTACCATTGGTTTCCATTAACACTTCCCCATAAAGCAGCCAGATTTGCATGGTGTCAAGAACGACAAGGGTAGGTTCATCAATGGCATGACATCGTCTTCAGCGATGAATGAAGGTTTTGTTTATGGGTTGGGTTGGGGAAAGACGGAATTTGGAGTTCGTTCAAAGGCAGTCTTAACACCTGGGGTTATGGTTTGGGGGGCGATATGTGCTGGACGAAGGTGACCCCTTACGTTCATTCCAGACATCGTACATAGATGTATACAGACGTTGCAGAATGCCACTTTCCAAAAGGTTTATGTAAGACTTCACATTGCTATGGTTACAAGAAGGTTCCTGGATCAGGTTGGATTGCAGATTTTGCCCTGGTTTGTATGGTCACCGGACTTGTCGCCGATTGCATGTCTGGGATATGATGGGTCGGCGACTAAGACAAGTACCCAAGCCTCCTGAGAATCTGGATGAACTTCGACACCATCTAGAGGTTGCATGGAACGAGATACCCCAGGAGGATAACGACCACTTAATAGAGAGCATGGATAGAAGAGTTAATGCATGCATAGCTGCGTGTGGAAATGCAACCCACTATTAGCTTTTTCTTGAAAAATGTCAATTTTTGTTTTGTTTTGTCGACTAACCTTTCATTGTTTCTTAGTTGATAATAACGCATTATTGGAAAATTGATTTTGCAAGAATTTATTAAATGGTTATTTTAAGGTATTTGAATTTTTTTTCAAGAAAATAGGAAATGTTTACGATAACTTACCTTTCGTATTTGACGTAAAATCTGGCTCGAGAAATGGACTAAATTGATTCCAAATCTCGATCACCTCGAATTTCGTAAATATTCGATTAAATATACAGGGTGATCAATTTCCTAAAGCGTACCTTGACTTTAGAAAGCAGTACCTAAGGACAACTCGTGACATTTCTTTTCAATTTCCGTAACATTTAAATAATAATTAATAATAAAATAAATTGAAATAAATGTAAAAAAAATGTTTTTTATCAATATCGTTGTATGTAAAACCCTAATAATAAAAAAAGCACGATCTCGTACCATAAATCACCGGAACGATATCTAACTCTAGATGTGACACACGTACGCAAATTTTGACGTGACACCCTTCACTAGATAGCAATTGAAATTCCTGTTTTTCAACCCTCGAGGGTCGGGCCGATCCTTTCGGAAAGAGGTCGGTAAACATTTTAAATAGAGAAAGAGAGGATGGGAATCTAATTTCTCTTAAGTGTCCTCTATCGGGATTGTGCAGTCAGCGTTGTTTGTAATGATCAGTGATCAAGTCTCAGTTCGATAATAAGTTGAACAAGTGCCTCCCACCGATAACAGTTGCCTGAGGCTGCTCTCATTTCCTTCAACCGTCTCGCTTCAATTCTAACTGCTAGAAAAGTCGTTCAGTAAACTAACTCTATATAAAAAATATGTATGAAATAACTAAAATTCATCAACAAAAATAAATTGAATTAAAGTTTAAAATTTTCATTTATACAACGCGTTCTGAATACAATCGGTTTTCACGTGATGTGGAGCTCTAACGTTACATTTTTCCCCTCACGCGACCCCACGAAAAATGCCAAGGGGTGTTTTATGATTATTTTATGACATGTAGAAAGATAACGTAAACAAAGAAAAAGCTTTGAAATGCTATCAATATTCAGTATCTAAGTAAGCTGTTTCAAATTTCCGACAATTTTTGTTTTATTTATCTTAATAATAATAATTAAAAAGGAACATTCCCAAAGTTGTGAGTATAGGGAACATGAGAAGAGTTAATTTTGGGTTGATATAAAAATAAAACCCGTCTAGAACTAGAAGTTATCCTTAGAATTTTCCACCGGGGTTCGTAAAAAGACTATAAATTCGGCTCCGCATGCCCCAGTGAGCACGTTTTTTACCACGATGTATCTTCTGGCACCCCATGCATTTAGATGTTACATATGTCGTCGGAAACTGTTAATTTCGCTTGTACTTTTACAGTAAAACTAGCAAAATCTTAAGATCGCGATTGAATTAAAACCCAAAATAAAAAATAAAATAAAAAAAGAAGAGGTTATAAAAGACTAAAGTGGAATCGAAAACGACGCCGGCGGATTACTTAAAAGAAAACATTTTGCAAGTCTGGATTCTTCTTAAAGACTTTCTGAAAGTATAATTTAATTAAAGTAATTGACGAAATCAAACTTTAGGGGAACGAAAAATCTCCAGGGGGCGGCCATCCTTAATAATTTGTTTTTTCCGGACTCCCGACTCGATCCGGTTTGAAGCATTAATTGATCAAATCGCTCGGGAAATTCTTTTCTGTTTTGAATTGTTTCGAATTGTTCCGTTCGGGCAACCTATTTTTATTTGCTTTATTACCAATTCCTATCGTTTCAATAAAAAATATATCCAGCGATTCTTTCATTCTTTTCATTTTATAAAAAACTAATATTACGATTTTTTATTTTAAAACCCGCTTGTTTCAACCCATTTTTTAAATTTAATCTTAAAGTTTCAAATCATAAAACTAACAGAAAAGCTTTGTTTATTTTATATATATACATATATTTTTTCCTTTTTCACTTTTTCACTTTTTCACTTTATTGAATTTCATACATTGTGTTCCATTATTTCCATGTATAGGAATAATCAGGTGTGATATACAAATTTTATCATATGTTATATATGGATTCAGAGAGCCTTTTGCCTCTCAATTGTAACAGTGAAATCTACAAGATTTGCGTCTTCATGATATATCATGACTTTTCAACGTTATGAATCAAGAGTGTGACAATATAGCCAAATATAATAGCAGTATTGCTTCATAATGGCAATAAAAAGCTATCATTACCAATTGGTCCACTTGATGAAATATGAGCAGAAAGAGAAAGTGCAGAATGTAAAAGAAATACCGTTGGTACACACACAAAATATACTTTTGCTGCCGTTACATATTAAATTAGGCCTCATTAAAACGTTTGTGAAAGTTGTGGATAAAACCAGTGCTAACTTTCAGTATCTGCAAAAAATATTTCCATCTGTTTCAAAATCAAAACCAAAAGAAGCGATATTTGTAAGCAAAATAAAGAATTTGACAACTTTTTGCCTTTGAAAGGAAAAAATGAACATCGTTCAAAAATGTTGTCAAAGCACTTTTAAAGAACAAAAAAGATGATGGATATCCAGAAATTGTTAATAACCCATTTCGTTCACTCACAATTCTACTTTCTCCTGTAAACTTAGGTAGAATGAGTGATTTAAACATTTTTGTATCATATCATGTACGTTATGATGAAGTTATTATTAATTATCTTTCATGAGCGTGATATGGCTCCAATCAGCACCGCCAAATAAGTTTTGCAACTGATTATGTATCTAATAATAAATAATAATGCATTCAAGATAAGCAACTATTACATGCCAAGAGCGTGAAGTTATATTTGATGAACATATTATGCAGGGTGATTCTCAACCTATACGCATAAACTTAGGGATTTATTTCTCGTGATAAATAATGGCTAATAGATGAAAAAGATTGTAGTAAAAGATTTTTGGTTTCGCCCGACCTCAATCATCTTGATTTTTATTTTTGGGATCACTTAAAAAGCATAATGTATCGAAGCTAATACTGAGCAAGGATTGCGAAATTAGATGCAAACTGCTGCCGAGACAATCCGCCAATACCCTGGTTTAGGCCGCGCTATCATATCATCTCCAAAGCGTACAGTCTTTGCTTCCAGAAATCATCTTACACAGCAAGACCAAACTATCTCATATGTTTAGAACTGATACCATCATACTTATTTCATCTTCTGCAAAAAAATGTTTACACACATTTGAGTGTGTCATTTGCTCACGTCCTTCTGATTGCATGAGTTGCCTACACAAATGATGTCAGGCAGCTTTCCTCTGTTTCGTTGTTCTAACCAAAACGTTCGACAAAGTAAGGATAAAAGAATGAATGTGGTTACATTATTAATGATTACAAAATCAAGATTGTGCTATGCAGATCATGCCGCCCTCTTGGCTGATACTGAAGGTGGCATACAGTGGTTAACACAGTTAGAAACTGTTGTACGAGCCCAATTGTGTATAGAAACTATTGGAAACAACTTGGAACACTTGTTTTAATGTCATTATAAAATCTTATAAGTATTCTTGGTTTGAAAGTAAATTTCATGGATATCTAGGAAACTATAAACTTTTGCTACAATTTTCTTTACCTATCATTCATTATTTGTCATGACGAATAAATCCCCAAGTTTATGCGTATAGGTTGAGAATCACCCTGTATAGTAGCCGAGGTAGCTTGCGGGCGAGGCAGTGCAATCAAGACTATCAAACATAATGCGCGGTTAAGCTGACCACTACATACTCTGAGTAACCAGTTTTGAAACCGATTGTCTTTAGGATATAACGAATATAGCAGGTTATAAATGCTTCACTTCGGCCTCAAGCGACTTCGGCTTCTAAAACATAGTAACGTTTCATCTTTGATGGGATATAAAGTAGCCATACTCTTTGGATAACCGTTTTGAAATCGCTTGTATAAATAATATTTAATATCTTCAGGATATAACGAGTGTGACAGATCAAAAATTGTGCTCCTTGGCTGCAAGCGGCTTGGGGTTTTATACAGAGCCAGGCTGTGAAGTTTTATATTTCATGGACATCATATATACTCTTTGGGTAACCGATTTCGAAAGAAGAGGAACAGCATTAGAAGGTGGAGATACAGATGTAATGAAAGTAGCAGGTCTCAAATGTAGCGCCTCGCCCACAAGCGACCTCGGCAAATATATAAAACGCTCATCAAAGCTAAAAAGTTATCTCTTTAATGGAAAGTAGCTGCAATTATTTTCTCATTTACGCTATCTTCACGCGATGCAATTTCTGTAACTAAAACCTAAAAATAATTAAAAAGACAACTGAGTACATTAATATCAAAACCGGCCATCTCCAAAAAACACTTTTTTTCAGGAAAGCATAAAAACTGTAGCAGCAAAAGTTGCGGCTTAATATTTAAGATCATCATTATGTATGAATAAAATTGAAATATTTCAAGCATTTTTCTCAAAATTTCGAATTTATGTTGGAATTTTGACACTGTATTTAACCAAAATTATCACAGAGAATACTAACTTAAAGTATAAAACGCATTAAAAGATCTACTAAAGTCTTGTTTCAGTTTCTTCTGGGGTCTTTTCACAAAGAATATTCTCTTCTACAGTAAACTCTTCCTCGACCGGTTCATTTCTAGAAGCCATTTAGGAAACAATGATAATAAAACTCGAGAGAATCGATCTGCTGTCAATTATCACCATAATTTTTTTTAAAAGCTTATCAACATCGTGAACTTTAGAAGGTAGAAATTTGTTTACACAATTTCCCTTTCTACAAACTCCAGTGTAACCCCTTAGCTCGGACTTATAAGTGACTTCTTTTTTGATTACTTTTAACAAGAAACGCTTGGAAGGTGCAAACTTGAAATGCCACTGCCCTGGCTTTATAATAGCATTAACTTCACTTTTCCAATCAAGATCAGGAACTTCACCTCTCAATTGAAATACCTGGCTGGTAATATCTGATTCAGAAAGTACCTCCTTCTTTCTGATGACTTTTTCTATTCCTGCAAACACTCTATCTGGTGGAATAAATAAATGCCCAGGAATAGGGAAAATGCATTCTATTTTTTCAAGACTTGAAGGTGCCTCGTGTAGGAGCCACTTTCCAAGCATTAACATAAGAATCGAATTTTTGTTTTAGCCTCCACAGCCATCTGCAACGCATCACAGTGGAGAAATTCCTGTAAAATCGATATGTTGCAGTCTGTGATAAACACAAGACCCTATTTCATTAGATCCTTTTGGTAACTCAAGTTTTCCCCAGGTATATAAAAAAGTGTTCGCTTTTAAAGGATCCTTGGAACTACCTTGGAAATTTTTTTGACAGTCAAAGCTTATCCGTCTTTTTTTCCTTCAACAAGCTAAAAAAAGCTTTCGCACGAAGCTTATGGATTCTTTTTTCCGTTAAAAATGCAGTCTCTTTAGTTTTGTCGGTTTCTTTCTTTATTTTTTCTTCTAATTCAAGTCAATTTGAACACATGTCCGTTTATGATGTTCCAAATCCAATATTAAAAAAAGCTATAAAAACCTTACGAAAATGGCATTGCTCAACATTAAGGACGGGATTTTGAACGTGCTTTTCGTACATTCTCCAAATTTTTAATGATGAGATAGTGCCTTCGACTTCGTTCCCTGCGTAATGGGATTCTGTGCATTCGAATTGCTTAATAACTGTTTTTATAACAGCGCATTTTGAAGTAAACTTAGCAGTCTTTCTATCACTGCACCTCTTTTCTTGTAGAATCTTACCCTCAAGTAAGTAACGTTGTGCTTCTACTTTGTGTTTAGCAATACCCAGAACTTTAAGAAATGTTGGACGACAGAGATGCTTTGTAGTATTTTCCTTAACATCCGAAATCAAAAAAGTTAAGGAAAACGATTTTCTTATCCTGCTGTTATCGACTGGTCTTCTTCGTCAGGTTAAATTCACCTCACTATGTTTTAGTTTTTCCGGGGTACTTTACTGATTGGTAAGCATCTGAAGAACTTTGTATTATGCCCACATGTAAGCATCTCCGGAGGAGTAACTGATAAATATCTGCAAATAAATATTTGAGCACATACTCTCTAAAATTTACCACCATTACACACCTCATTATTTTATCACAATTTCTTTTCACGATGCTGATCGTATTTAGCGTTTTCGTGGTTTATCAATTTCTTCTTCAATGTTAATTTCCATATTACACAATGTAATAACCGCAATGAACAAAAATTCAGCGTCATCAACCAACGCTGCCGAACATATGATCATAAATGCTTTAACGCATGCGCGGTGGATTTTGCCGCTTCTGATGCACAAACAGCAGTGGATTTGGCCGATTTTGCAACTCAGATCAAAATTTAGGAAACTATGGGATATGGTGTGTTTTGAAAATGACAAATTGTGGATTTTGCCGCCGAGTTTGATCCTAAACTATCACCAGGTGACGAGTTTTAAATAATTATTTACATAAATAATAAATTCTATAGGTATCATATAAAACTAAAGTATCTTATGGTTATTAAGAAATTTTTTTTCAAAGAAAACATTCCGAACAACTTAAAACAAAGGAACTATTTTTGCAAGGGGACGCATAAATCGCAGCTTTTTCACCCGCCTTTTAAACAATGTAACTAAAGGGGACTCCGTCACGAGATGCATACGTAATATCTCGAATAATTACCTTATGAATATTGCAATTATTCTTATCAGTAATTATACCATAGGTCGTTACAACATTTCGCTCTTAACACAATTTTAGGTATTTGTGTTGATATTTCGATTATAGGTTAATATCGATTTATGGATAAAGAGAAGAATGGTTAACTCGTCCGTTTGTTTATTTCGTTGCAGCTCAAACTTTTGCGGCAAATTAATGGGATAGAAATTTGGCGCAGATATCGAACGCGTTGGCGATAAATCGCTTTGTAAAAAGTACGAACCAAAATTGCGAAAGTTGGAAAATTATAAACCCGGGCAGTTACACATGTACTTAGTTTTGGTTTTCGCGTTATTGTTGCTTGTGGCTCGTTCTAAATTTAAATAGGTCTTGTGCTTTTTGCTTTCACCGACTTACGCTCAACTTCCAAACGACATTTAATAGGTTAAAAAAGTTTATATCTTCACCTACTGCAATGGACACTATGTTACATTTATTTGATTCAATTCCTTTTTTATCCCATTTTTATTTTTAGTTCAAAGCGTGTTTGCTGGAGTGTACTAATTTATTTACAACCTGCGTTGCAATAACAACGATTGCTGGGGAACAATTTCCAGTTTTCAACCAACATCTCTGTCCAATACTTTCAGGTTACTATTTTTATACTTTATATCTAATACCTTTTAGAAATGAACTTATATTTTATTTCTTCTTTTGGAAAATATTTTTTGATTGAATTTTTTATTATGATGTGGTTTTTTTCTTAAAAATGTTGGGTTCCAGTGAAATCGGGAAATTTAAATGAGGTGGAAAGGAGATCTTTTGAAGTGCGCGCTATAAGTTAACGCGGAATGGTCGCTGTCGGATCTGTAATAGAACAGTTATTTAAGTGGGGCCATAAATTTGTTGTTAGTACAGTGGCCCAGGATCGGCGATTACTCCACTTTTCCACATTGGAGGCGATCCTGGAGCTGACCATTATGCGGGATTGTTCAATTTATCCCTTCAGATGCAAAGCAATATTATCTAATTGAATCGAGGCGTCATCATCCGTTTCTTTATAAAGGAGACGATTATCATTTTAAATCACATCTTAAATCATAAATTGCTACAGTACTTTTTGCTCCGTGGTTTTTGGAAGACGGTCGCGGTATGTCCGCCAAAAAGGGGGTAAATTGCGATCGCAGATAACGTACTATTTGGAAATTGTTCGTATAATAAAATATTTATGGAACACTCTGTGTATTAGTTGAGTTTATTTGCGCTGAGACTAACAGCGGTGGCGTCTCGGTTCTTTGGGGCGGTCAAAAAATGGGCAACGCGCCAAAGGCCACGCGGTCCCATAACTCCAGCTCCAATCGCGGATATATCTTTATCCGGGCTAAGAATCAGCCTACGCCTTTGGATTTTCCTCTTATTTTATCAAAACAGCAAATTAGACCACGTATTGATTAAAAAAAAAACTCACTCACCACCAACTCGGTCGATCCGCTTTTAATTTATGCGTTTATATGACAAGGGGCGCAATGAGAGACGGTAAAGGGTTAAGACCCCGAGGCTACTAGCTTTTTTTAGAACACCACCCTAGCGTTTTGCATTTCAAAGTCTCTGGCGAAACTCTCACCCCTTTCCCTGTCCACGCTTTGTTTACTTTATATACCTCGTATAATAAAAAAAAGTAAAAACGTATAAAATCATGCCAATTACAATTTCTTTTATAAATTTATCGATAAAAAATAATATATTACTTTGGTTGATAAACTTCACCGTAATACTATGAAAACCCCATCCCTATACTAAATGGAACCAACCGAATGAACGGCTGCATACGATCTTTGGAACCATTCAATTTCGCCGACAGCGAAACGGATCGAGGGGAACGGGCAGAATTTTGTTGAGACCATATTTTTAATCAAATAATCCGTATAACAACCGAATAAATAAAAACGAATGCTTGGCTTTATTATTATACGGTCTGCCACGTTAAGGAATAAAACCGTGTATATGTATTAAGCACGCAACCCCAGCAAGATGAGAAATGTTTATCGTCTATTATTACGGCAATAGGGTAACTGCAATTCTTAACATTTCAAAAATCTTTTCAATTTTATACATAAAACAAAATAAAATGTTCCTTTTTAAATCTTCTTTTATATATACAGAATGTCCCGAAACTCAATGTCAAGCGGGCACCATCAAACAACAAAAGTCGTTGGTTTTGCAAAAAAAATATTAATTTGATTGAATTAAGGTTGAAAGAATTTATGTCTATTAAGTTTGATACACGAGTTTTAAAAAAAGGAGTAGTGCAACACCCTTGACAAGTTATTTTAAAAGATTCCCTGTTTAGTCAAGATTCCAAAATGGTATAACACTTGCCATTTTTCTTTTCATAAAAAATATTATTGAATGTCTTTCTGCAAGAAACACGTTATTTGAAAAATTTATACTTTTTTGTATTTACTCTTTATTTCCTCTTAACTTTGTTAGAAGAGTCAATATCTACGAACTACAAAATGTGGTTTCAACCAAATGGTTCCCTCTATGTCTTGCAAAAGGACTGTTTCAAATAAGGTAAACCTCAAGACGAAATTAAACAAACAAAAGGAATTATTAAGTTATTTATTATTAATTTTATAGCATTATTTTCTTAAAACTAAAGCAAATGATCAAATTGTTTGTCGTCAGCACTAATACAAGCTCTGCATCGTCGCAGACAAGATCTTTTTTCTACTTGCGCAAATCTCTTTGCATTTGTTTCTTCTGCTGCTGTATAAATATTGTGGCGCAGTTCGGCGAGATTTTCAATCGGTTTTTAATACACTGTTTCTTTTATGCAATCCTAATAATAAAATCAAGGGGATTTAGGCCCAGAGAGTGAGGAGGCTCAATCCATCTTTCTGGCTATTCTGTATGCAATCCCGTACAGGACAAGCATAATGAGCTGGGCAACCATCTTGTTGCAACCACATTTCTCTGTAGATATTGAGTGGCACATCTTCTAACAAAGTTGTCAAACTTAATAGACATACATTCTTTCATACATAAATTGCGAACGTTTCTGAACGTACGTTTTTTAACGTTTTCAAAATATGTCTATTACCACTTAACTAAGAGACATAGAGTTTTTTTCTTATTTTTACCAGAACAGGTATGGGTTAGCCTCTCACCCGGTGTCCGCTTGACGTTGAGTTTCGGGACACCCTGTATGTATATACTACACTATATATAAATAATCATAATTAATTTATTCCATTGCCGGAACATTGTTCTAGATAGTAACGAACTCTCGATCCCGTTATAGATGGGATGGGATTACCCCATCTTCCCAGAAATAATAAAAATTATTGATAATAAGAGATAATGCTCTGTGGTATCTAGTTGATCTTTGACGTCACTTTGCAACCTAAAGGTTTTGCTCCTAAATAATTGGCATCAGCTTAAAAATGTAATGACTTTAATAATTTGGTTAATCAAAATTTTATATGATTTTCAGAAAATGCTCTAACTCCGAGAAATCTATTGGTTTAATCAAAAATGACACCAATCGACTTAATTTTAATTCTAAACGCCTCATATCAACTTAGAAATTTCATGGTCATAATAACTTACCCAATGTTGATCTTATAAAGGGTCTTTTTAGGGTCTTTTGAATTTTGACAGTTCGTAGCGGCCATATTACTGAAGTGATTTATTCAGTCTGTTTTGCCAAATCATCATGGATGGATATAGCGTTCAACAACACGTGCAAATAATAAAATTGTTTTATCAAAATGGGTGTTTTGTTCGGGCAACGTTTCGCGCGCTTCGCCCATTTTACGGTCGTCGTAGTCGTCCTAGAGGTCTATTCACAGTGTGCTGAATAAGTTTGAGGCTACTGGTTCAGTAAACAAGGAACCAACAGCAAAGAAACGCAAGATCTGCCGAAAACATCGCTGCTGTACGTGAGTGTGTGCAGGAGAATTCAAGACAGTCGATTTCGCGTCGTTCACAAGAACTCGGCCTTTCGCAGACCACGACTTGGCGAATTTTGCGTCGTGACTTGGGCCTGCACCCGTACAAAGTTTAATAGACAACGACGTGTGTTGGAAACTGATCCTAATTTTCATAAAAAAATCATCTTCAGCGATGAGACCCATTTCTGGATGAATTTGGGACAATATATCAATTCACATGAGATCTAAAAGCGTCCAATACATCCTGAAAAAATCAGTTTGGTGTGGATTTTGGACTGACGGGGTCATTTGTCCATATTTCTTTCAGAACAACGTTAGCCAGGCCATCATCATCAACTGCGAACGCTATAGGAGGATAATTATGGACTTCTTTTGGCCTGCATTGGATGATATGGACATCAATGACATATGGTTTCAACAGGACGGAGCACAGTTCATGCCACATTGAACATGCTGTGCGATTTTGGGGTTTTCTTAAGTCGCAGATCTTTGCGAATAAGTCACAAACAACAGCGGTTTTCCGAGCCAATATAATCCATGTCATCGGTCAAATTCAGCCTGATTTATGCGCCAGAGTCATGGATGTTTTATTCCACACATAATGGCATCGATAGGCCTTTCAAACGAATAAAAATTTCGATGATTCTCTCATACGCTTTGTTTTATTTAACTTTAAAAATAGGAAGCCCTTAATGAAAGAGCCTTTATATCGTTCAAAAAAGAGTCAAAATCCGGAGGTGTATTGGTTTTATTAAAAATGGTTCTACTTGACTTCATTTAGTTGTTAAGTTGTGAATATTAACCTAAAAACTTTATGGCTGCAATATCACTTGATCAAGATCATGGAAGGGGTTGATTTGGGTCAAATTGAAACAACTTAAATAATAATAAGGAATAGGTGGTGTTTTTGTGATTTTAATGTAGTTGATAATAAAGTGTGAATCGAATAATAGTGAGATAAAGGAAGAGTAATGATTTTATAAGATGAAAAATTGAGATGGAGCAGGTGATTGCGATACAGGTGGCCACTAGGAAGATAATTGGAAGGGACTTTAACCGCTCCAGTCAATAATGATTTAGAAAGCATTACGGAAACTTTGGTCCAAGACTCTGACGGAGGTTGACCTCACCTCCAACCTCGTCGTACAATAGTTACGTAATTTACATTCGCCTCGGATTGTTTGCATAGATTTGCTTCAGTTTTGCATAGTAAAACGGCGCGAGTGAACTCTGCGTCGCGGATTTTATTGGTACATGCGAGTTCATACTTTTGGAACTATGCTATAAATTCATATTATTGCAGAAATTTTTATAGGACCTAAAACTGGGCTTAAACTTTTGAATTTAAAATAATCCGCCCCGCCGAATTCTATGCGAATTGCCCCCCGACACAATTTAACCCTATTCAAGCCACCGTAAAACTTGGCTCCGGCGTCGAGACGCCCAACGATGCCCAACGACGCCCAACGACGCTCCAGTACGTTCCGCGTTATCGCAACCGAACAATATGATACGCATTCCTCAATTATTAACCGATCCCGATCCGACAATATTCGGCCGTATCCAGTATTCTGTTTGAATTTCACTTCCCCCTTCCTTCAGCTTCCCTTCGACTTTGCCAAGACCTTCCTAACCTAACCATCAAATATTAATGCTGCTCTACGGCGACCGAGTCAATTTTTGGAAAACAAACTCTATTCCTAAACTTACCCTCCTTCGTATCTAATTTTCATCGAATTTACTGCACATAAAATAAAATTTTCTCTTTCCTTTTTCTATTTCTTATAAAGTAAAATTCAATATTTAATTGATGTAAAACGTTGGAATAGTAGATTCGTTGTTCGGGTTGGTATGAAAGGCAAGTGGGACGATTAGTCGAGTTAGCAGTCTGTAGCATTGCGGCCGGCTGCATAAGTTCCCTGAGTGGTTCTCATCGAAGAGGGTAGTCGCCCCGATCAGATGGCGCTGCGTTTATCGATCTCGCGTGCGGATTAAACCGGAACATTTATGTCACGTGGAATACCCATCACACATATATATAAAAAAATTGTTTCTTTTATTTTTCAGAACACCATCACATCTTTGTAGGAGATCTGAGCCCGGAGATTGAAACACAAACGTTGAGGGAGGCATTTGCGGCATTCGGCGAGATCTCGTAAGTAACAAACGCCTTACTGCTTCTTTATTTTCTCTCAATTAAACGTGTTTTTCTTTCGACGAGACTCAGTTTACGGGCCGCGGCACCGATCTTAAAGCTCAGCATCGAATCGACGGACCGTGAATTGCGGCCGAACCCCCGTCAACCTTAGAAAACGTCGCCACATCGAATTCTTTCTTTTGCGAAATAACCTCACCCATTTTTCTTACTCACAATTAATATACGACCTAAACGAGTCCGAAAAGTTAGCCCCCCATTTATTGATTTTTAAATTTTTCATTGTTGTTCTAGATTGTTCTAGAGTTGTTCTACATTGTTCCAAAGCGGCAAATAGAAAACCGAAAAAACGGGGTTTTTGACTAGCCCCCCATTTTTGGAAAAATCAGATTTTCTTTGTTGTTCTGAAAAAAAGTTTTTTCTGGTTACACGGACATTAACTTTGCAAAATCATATTTTCTTACAAATACAGCAAAATGGAGACATAACGAATGAATAATCCAACTATTCGATCAGCAAACAAAAATACACTATTTGTATTATACATTATGTATAAAACTAAATATCTCTGTGTCCCACCCACACAGAGATATATTTTTATATATACTATATTTCTTCCCATATATTAATAAAATAAAATATAAAAATTCGGATGAAGAATTATACAGGGTTTCCCAAAAGTAACGGATAAATTCGTTAAAACAGCTAATAACAGTTTATGGAAAAATCTGGTCTAAGGACTTACATTTTTTGCAATTTTTTGGTATAGATTTTAAAATTTTTCGCCATTTTTAAACAAGTTATGACGTCATCGCTATTTTTTTCAAATAGCAAACCCCCATTCATATCCCCCATGGAATATGATAGAGGACTTTTTCTGAATTTGGTACTGCCAAAATTAATATTAGCTACATAACAAAATTTTCGAGAAATATTGCCTTGAAGTTTCATGATTTTCCATTTATTTGAGGTAGAAAAATTCCAATTCGTAACCATGGCAACCAGTTGTTTGACATACTCTATTAAGACAATGATTAATTTTTGATATCTGAAACTGTTGGTTGCCATGATTAGCTACTGCTATTTTGCTATCTCAATTGAACAGGAAATAATGAAACTTTAAGATAATTTTTCTCGAAAATTTTCTTATGTAACCAATATTAATATTGACTGTAGTAGATTCAGAACAAAGTCCTCTTTCATATTCCGTAATATAAATGGGGCTAGAAATTGCTATTTGAAAAAAATATCGATGACGTCATTACTCGTTTAAAAATGGCGGCAAAAATTAAAAATCTATACCAAACAATTGCGAATAATTTAAATCTTTAGACTCGTCTCAGCGATTTTTCCATAAACTGTTCTTAATTGTTTTAACTAATTTATCCGTTACTTTTGGGAAACCCTGTATATAAATACATATAAATACACTGCTCAAAAAAATTAGGGGAACACTTTTTTCGAAATCTGTAACTTTTTAAATAATAGTTCTAGGCAAATGAAATTTGGTTTACTTCAACGGCATATATTTAACTAAGGAAAATTACTAAAACAATGTTACTTCTAAGTTACACTTAAAAATGTAAATTAATAACGCAAAACAAAGTGGAAACGACTCTCATAGTATCGATGACAGTCACCAGCACGAATCACTTCCTCACACCTGTGTGGCATGCTTCGCACTAGTCTGCGAAGAGATTTTTGAGGTATGCTTCACCATTCCTCAGGGCTTGTATCAGTTCCTGTATGGTTAGTGGTCAAGCTGATCCCAGACGTGTTCAATAAGATTCAAGTCAGGACTTAACGCCGGCCATTCCATGACTTGAATTCCACGTTCTTGCAAAACGTTTCTGGTGATGCCGGCGGTATGTGGCTTTGCATTGTCCTGCATTAGGATGAAATTTTGACCGACCTCATATGAAGCAGGCACATGGTCCTCCAAGATGTTTTCGATGTAATTCATGGCATTTAGTCTACCAGAAACAACAACAAAATCAGTTCTGTTATCTATACTGATTCCAGCTCAAACCATAACAAATCCACTTCCTATATAAGCGGCTGCGTCACGTTCATCAGGACGTCTATATACACATCGCAACGAATTAAACGAAATCTGGATTCGTCTATAAACAGTACAGATATCCAGTGACAAAGTTGCCAATCTCTGTGATCCAGAGCAAACCTCATTCGCGCTGCTTTGTGATGCTGCGTAAGGCGTGCTTCGCGGACAGGTCTTTTAGGTTTCAAATTCGCTTCTTTTAATCTGTTTCTAACAGTTTGATCAGAAAATTTCTATTCCATGTGCTCGTCTTAGGTCGTTTAGGAGGTCTCGTGCTGTGGAGGTACGCGTACATAGACATGAAAGGACAAGAAATCAGTCTTGATTTTGAGTAGTTTTTCGATTTCGACCTTGTCCAGCTTTTTTAACATGTTGGTCATCCTTCCGAAACGGATTCCATGAACGCTGAATAACTGACGGGGAAACTCGAAGATCCCTGCTAATATGTCGAATAGTGGCCATGCTGAATAAGGGCGACTGCACGAGCAACTTACACTTCACTAAGATGCCTCATCAACGAAAATTAACAACTGAATTCATTTGTTCATTTAAAGCATACTTGACATTTTTCACTTTGTTTTGCGTTATTAATTTACATTTTTAAGTGTAACTTAGAAGTGACATTGTAACATTGTTTTTGAAACTTTTTTAATTAAATATATGCCGTTGAAGTAAACCAGATTTGATTTGTCTAGAACTATTATTTAAAAAGTTACAGATTTCGAAAAGTGTTCAGTAATTTTTTTTGAGCAGGGTATATAAATATATGTATAGTACATGTAGTACATATATAAGTAAAGGTGTTCAGGAAGTTGGGACGAATATTAAAGTGCTATAGAACTTACAAAGTTTATTTTTTGAAAATGTAAAATTTTTTGCAAACATATTAAGTCCATATAACCACCGAATGACCAATGCGTTTATTGAAGTTTTCGATGACGCGTTCACAAACATCTGGTGGGATGCTGCTAATAATCCCTTCAATTCGTGTATTGTTTATGGTTTGTTCACGTACACTTTTGATTTCACAAATCTCCACAAAAAAAAGTCACAAGGTGTAAGATCGCATGATTTGGCAGGCCATTCCTGGTTGCCACGCCAAGAGATAATTTTTTGAGGAAACTTTTTATTCAGCAGAGCAATCGTTTCATGGTATGTGTGACATGTCGCACCATCTTATTGAAACGTCATTTTCATCCACAACTGGGAAAACCCAATCAGAAAGCATGTTTCTGTAACGGTCGCCGTTCACAGTGACGGCAGCTCCTTCATCATTTTCAAAAAAGTATGGGCCGATCACAGTCGTGCGTTGTGGATGCATCTCATTTTCCACAGTCACTTGCGGATTGTCGGTACCCCAAATTCTGCAGTTTTGCATATTGACGAATCCACTGAGGTGGAAGTGCGCCTCATCGGAGAAAATTATTCTTTTCGTGAAATTATTGTTCTCCGCTTGTCGAGCCAAGACCCACTGAGCAAAGCGATGTCTCTTTCCATTCTGTAGGCTTCATCTCTTGTGTAAGTTGAATCTTGTACGCATGCATTTTCAGATCTTTTGAAAGGATTACATGCAGTGAACTTGGTGTTAAATTCAGTTATTGGGCTCGTCGGCGAACCGATCTTCTCGGGCTTTCGGTTACATTATCACGCACGTCAGCAATGTTTTCTTGTGTTCGAACAGAACGCGGCGTTTTCTTAACATTTGAAACAGAGCCCGTGGTCTCAAACTTACGAACAGTGGATTCGGTTGGAGCAACGTTACATCCGAGTATCACACGCACTTCACGAACGGTTGCACGAACGGTGGGACTTTCACTGAAAAAACTTCTTATTACTTGGATATGTTGCTCAGTTGACATCTGCTCCATGACGACAATAAACGTCAAACAACAACGCTCACCAAACAAAAGTGATCAGGCTACTAATGGGAAGGTTATAATCTTCCCATTAGATCTTCTTCTTAAAACCAGGGGTAACAACTTGGTGTCTGGGCTTATATAGCTCTTTTACCACCAGTCACAATTTTTTTGTTGTATTTGTTTATCTTCAAATTGGGTAGTAGGGAGATAAAGTTCCAAAGATCAAAAACAACTCAAATAAAAAGAGCTACCGGAAGGGGGGAAGGATTCTTCCTTTCTACCTTAACCCACTAAACTACTTGTACTTCCTTAAGCACATGCCTATAGCCCACCGAACGGCGTCAGATGTACATCGCCGGGTCAACCCCTCGAAAGGATGAACATCTACCGAACAGTCATACATGCATTAAAAAAATAAAATCAAACAAAAATTCCTATCTTGCATAAAAAATAAAAAAGGTCGCCAAAAGTAAACTAACATTATATGGAGAAAAAATACCCCCCTTCCCAACTTAACAAACAATCTACTTCTATCCAACTCATACGTTTCACATGCCAAAATAATGTGGTTAAGATCACAAAATTCTCCGCAACTGCAATTTGGAGAATCCGCCATGCCAATCCTATACAGATGTGCAGGAAACATGCCATGTCCCACTCTCATGCGATTAATTGTAGATATCATGTGTTTAGATTCTGAAGGCAGTAGCTTATACCATGCCCCTTCTCTAATATCCCTCTTAATCAACCATAAGGCTCTGCCCTTGAATCTGCTACTATCATCTCGATCCCGCTGCCATAAATCCAATACATCCCTCTTCAGTTCGTAGACAATGTCACTTACGTCTTTGCGTATCTGATACCATGGACCAGTCTCCCCCGCCGCCAGAGCATCCGCCCTCTCATTCCCAATAATTCCCACATGGCCAGGAATCCAAGCCAACTCAATCTTCAGTTCTTCTACAGTACACTGCCAGCTAAGTTCTTTAACTTTGTTCACCAGATAATGTACCTTCGTCTTTCTTCTCATGGTCACCTTCAATGCACGGATCACACTCAACGAATCTGTGAATATCACCACTGGTGACACAATGGGAAGGTTATAAGATAACAAATATGAAACACCCACGGCTGCCAACCGTCACAGAACAAAACGGCGCCAAATTCAAATTCGTCCTTACGTACTGGACAACCAGAATATTTCTGTGTGGGTGGGACACAGAGATATTTAGTTTTTAATACATAATGTATAATACAAATAGTGTATTTTTAATTAAACTAAAACTAGAACTAACACTAGCACTATCACAAGAACTAACACTAGACCTAGAACTAGAATCTTTCGGGTTAAGCCGTGTGTTTTTTGAAAAAATGTTTGACGTTTCGGATGCCATGTTGCAACCCTCTTCAGAAACAAGTTCGAACTTGTTTCAAAGACATCTTCCACACACATCTGCTAGCAGTTATTCTACTTTATTGTATGTTATTCCTCATATATCCTTTTTACGATGTGAGTATGTTTTATAATATTTTTGATGATTTACTGGATTTATTTCAATGTTCTTAACAACATAACCTCAATTTATATATTTTGTTATCTGTATACTTTTCTAATACATGTTATTACTTGTAGACCTCCGATGATGGTCATTTAAAAGACCGAAACATGTGAGGTTGAACTTAAACTTAAAATAAAAAAAGTTGTAACACAATTTTCGAATTTATTTTCTTATTGTGTAATTTAAAACCACTGACGCAAGAATTACTGACTGAAACTTCCAAAAACTTTAATTTTCAAAGAGTAATAGAGTGTATTAATAAGGGTAATAGAGTGTATTAATAAGTAATAAGAGTGTCCTTTATAGAGTCGTTCTAATGAAAATAGTAGCTGTTCCAGATTGCTTTAGGTATAATAAGTATATATTTGTAATATGGAATTGAAATCAATGAACTAGACATTTTGGCAGCCAAACCTATTTTTAGTTATAACTTCGTAATGATGCATCCCATAGTTTTGATTTTCTAGAATAATAACTAGAACAACTAGAACAACCCAGAACAACAAAGAAAATGTATAACAATGTATAATCTAAGATTTTAACTAAAATTGATTAAAATTTTATTGTATCTTGTACGTAATAACTGGATGCATCCGGAGAACAATCAGAAAAACAATAGGGAGAACGTGTAATAAATTTGTGGAGCTCTTTATCTGGCCGTTATGTAATTCCATGGGTCGAGAGGTCGCCAAGACGCCGTCAGTAGAGTTTCTAGGCGCCGTTACGAAGCAATTTGGAGTTTTTCGCCAGCATGGTCGGTCGAATCGAATCTGGGTAGATTTGGGCCGCCCGAAATTGCAATCCGCGCGCGAACGGTCGGTTTAGTTTAATTGCGATCGTGTGCGTGCGATTAAATGCAGGTGTCGTTCGGGCCGTCGGTTGCAGATTCGACGGAACGTAACAGAGACAAAAAAAAGTTAAAAAAAAAAATCTAAATGCTGACGGAATTTGGAGGCCGCTTGAAATAATTAAGTGTTCTTCGGAGTTACACTGCAACAGGTTAATGCACGGGGCGAAAGGGCACCCTTATTTGTGCGCCCCTATGCGGGGCTCCGGGATTATCTTTTTCGACTTTCCATTCATCCCGATACGTCTCTATTATGGCTCTAAAAGTCAGACCGGGACGGCTACAAATTGCCCTACATTACTCACATATTTCTTTGTCGAGATTCGCTCGGATTACTGCGCGATACAACGCCGCTCCCGGTCCAGTTGATGTAAGGTTTATTCGCATTCTCAATTATTAACCCTTTGAAACATTCAGGAGATAGATATAAAGCAAAATTATAAATTTAGAAACACATGAAAAATGCAGTACACGAATTTATCGATGTTGTCATAGCGTTCATAAGAGAAAAATAGGGACAAATTTAGCAAACGAAACGGTGCCACGATCGCCGCACTTGAGAGAACCCGTCCGTTTTCGTCGGAGAGAAGTCAGTATAGCGATCGAGATTGATCCTCGGAGTTCAAAAGTTCCGAATCGCTCTGTAACAAGCGAAACCGAGCAAGTTCGCCCATTACTCCAGCCCTCGATTACCTGCCGCTTGGCTCGATTTAGCAAAAATCGAAAGTGCAACAACGGCCTTTCCCACCTTTACCGCCTCTTTACCAAAATTTAAAACCGCGATAAGCGCTCGTTTGCAACAAATTCCCTCGTATCGAAAGGCGAAATTACGTGCACCGCCTCCACAACAATTATTTGTCGGTTTTATAACTCCGGATTTCTGCCGAAATTCGTCGTTTCAGCCGGATTAATTAAAATTCCTAAGAAAAACATATTCAAAAGCACCGGGTAAGTACCAAATTTCAAGCGCGCCGTATAACTTTAAAGGCGCGCTACTCATTTCGCGGGGTCCCGAGCGAATGAATATTCACCAGTGGACCTCCAGCTATTCATCTCTCAGTGTATTTTTAACAAAAGAAAGCCTTGATAATGTGCTTCGCGTCGTTACCGCGAAATGGATCGAGTTTGAATGACCGGACTTATGTCTATTACTATCATTATTTACCAACAACATTTTCTCTAAACATTTCTTTAAAAAAATGTATCTCATTTTTCTTCAACAATCGTTGAGTTATCAAAGCACGGTTGAGTTAGGGTTGAATTAGAATCGTGCCAAAGCATTACAATAAATTAATACAATAAAACTGAAAGAGATACCGCCGTGGAACTATCGTAAAGGGGTTAGTGGAACCTCGAGACCGACTGATAAAGTGAATTTTTGGAACGTGTTCAAAATTAATCGGTTGGTATTGAACCGGGGAATCGCTGGATTGTATTGAGCTATAAATATTTTCAGGGGCAATCCTACGATGACCGCCTCTACGAGGATCTACGGGAAAGAGAGGTGGGGCAAAATCATAAAAGGGACCAAGACGACGTATCGCGCTCAATTATTTGTGGTTTAATAAAGGGAGGTTGGACTGATTAATTAATTTAATATGTACCCGTCACCCCCATGGGACCCCTTCTATGAATGTCTAAACACCCAGTTTTTTCCACCAACCCCGTTAAATTCAACAGTTTCCTTTGCTTATCCCCCGAAAACTTTCAAGTGTACTTTGAGTATCCCATACGTGATCAAAATCGTAATACCGAAGACACTCTTTTATGGAAAATCGTCCGTCGTCCACCCTCCCATCCTTTTGCTATTTAAACACCGTATTATCAGCAAGCGTAAAATTCGAGAGTGCCTCAATGAATTATTTACCAACAAAGCATGAATATTTAATTTCAAGCTTGTACTGGTGAAAGTTCCATTCCTATAAATAAAATTTATTCTATGCATACTTAATAATAGATTTTTATAACAAAATAAAAAATCACGACCAAAATTAAAGCATAAATCTTCTTCTTTTAGGATATATTAAAGTTAAATTAATTAAAACTTAAACGATTATATTTATTGTAAATAGCTTAGTTTTCTACCGGTTTCGACTCTACAACAGTCATCCTCAGGAAAACGACCTGTATAAAACAAGGATTACATTATTACACTTAAGTCACAGAACAAATATATAGAAGAAGCGCCAACTACATCTTAAAATCAGAGCAATACATTTTACCCCCACTTTTGCATGGCACAACTAGGCGCGAAATTTGAACTGGTCAACGCAGTTATTATTTTTTTTTTCGTTTAAAAAATAAGAAATAAAACACAAATTTAAAAGTGAACTGCTTTTTTATTGATAGTAACAGCAAATATAACAAAAATAATCTAAAAATATACATATTTTCAATAAAAACAACAATTTGAACAAACTTTTAAGGAAGGGTGTTTACAGGACCACTTCTTTCTAGACAAGGATGATACGGCGAGATTAGACATGACAATACAAGAAATTACAATGCAGTAATCAAAAAAATTAATACGAAATTAATTAAAAGAATATTTTACCTTAAAACTAATATGACTTAACCTCAAACAACAACGGTTATTTCTTTTCGATTCTGTCATACTGGCTAAGTGGGGGTAAATTGCCAGTAAATGGTGCGAAAACGTGTGATATTTCAAAATTGCCGTGTTGTCAAACCTAAACGTGGGAGAATTGGCATTTGCGCATGCATGGCATGAATGTGACGTAGGCGTTGCCGACTTTTAGATATTACCTTCATCCCAATGACTTAAGTAGTGTAAAAGAAACGTGTGCTTATTCATGTCTATCTTTAAAATATGAAGAATTATAAAAATTAGCACAGAAAACTTACGTCAACGAACATAAACTCAAACAGGAGCTCCTCGGAATAAGATATAAAATTTTTGAGGAAATAATTTGAGGTTATGTTGTAATTGTGAAGTTGGAAATTAAACTAAAATTCTGTTGGTAGTATTTGAATAAATTATACAAATGACATTCTAAGACGATGGCGCGAAAAAATCAAAATTTAAAATCATCAAATCATTCAAAGTAACAAAATCAAAAATGAACACAAAACAGTAACAATGTCTGTCGGAAAATTTTCGAAATGAGATTAAATTTTATGGTAAAAATCGTGTGATGAGTTGTACATAAATTTTTAAAATATTATAAATTTTAACTGTTAATACAAAAATAAAAGATATTACAGAAAAACAAAAATCGCAATACAATAATCAAAAGCTGGACAAGAATTATATGCTATTATTAATCCTTCTTCTTCTTCTCCTCTCCTCTACCTTATAATCATTTTCAATTTAACCTCCCTAAAACCCAATCCCTACCTTCCCTATTCAACCTTACTACAACATGCACTATCCTAAAGTATGTTATTTGCTTGCAATTGCATAAGTTTCAATACTTTGGATCAACAAATAATAATAACATATAATACCTGTCCAGTTTTTGATTATTGTATTGCGATTTTTGTTTTTCAATGTTTTTCTGTAATTTACGTAACTCAAGTTAGGCGGCTTATACACGCATCTCTGGAATAGGTTGAGATATCCTAGTTTTGTAAGAAATTATTATTAAAGTACATAAATGACTTCAGTATTATTATTATTCATTATACAAAAATAAAGACGGCACGTTCCCGTCTTGAATGATTTTTCCATATTCTTCTGCTCCGATGATAGCATCTATGGGACCAGGAATATTGTAGGTGCGATCAGCTAGGATTATGTTGTTCCAGTATTCGTCTGAGGAAATTGGTAGATTGTTGTTTGGTAATGATTGCGTTAGCTTAGATAGAATGAGGAAAGTGGTATTGAAGGTAAAGTTACTTGGAAAATGAGGTTGAACGTTTAGGTCCAATTTCCATTTTGATTTCTTTGGTGAGCCGTCTTCCAGTCCAGATATTTTGGCATGTATTTTTTGCCTTGGAGTTCGCTGCTTCTTCCGTGATGAAGGAGGCTTGGAATCCTGGATCGATAAGTATTCGAAGTTTTTCGGAACTTCCCGAAACTGTCTTGACTTTTACCAGGGCTGTTTAGAAGAACTTCACTTTCTAATCCGCTTGATGCAATGCTGTTCTTTTTGATAGAAACTAGGATTACATTTTTTGAAAATTTAGTGCTTTGTTTAATCTGCTTCTTCTCATCTCTATGAAGCAACGTATGATGTGGTTTATGGCAGATGTGACAGCTTAACGTTGAGTTGCACCAGTAGCTTTGGTCGTGAGACAAGCAATTTTTGAGCTTTAATGTACTCTGGCCTTTCTGGAACTGTAAGTTTTTTGAATTTCATGCAGTAGTGTATTATATGGTTTTCTTTACAATACCTGCAATTATTCTTATTGTAAACTTCTTTTGCTTGCATTGGATTGTTTCGCTTTTTTGGTTCAGCGATTGCTTCTAGTGTTTGGAAGCGAATTCTGAGGAAACTTAATAAATCTTGGAAGTCTTGTATTTTATGTGTTTTTTTCAACGACAGTTGGTATTGCTTGTTCGTCTCATAGTCTCATTTTCTAACAAGTATTCTTCATATGATAGCACCCCAAGATTCCGTTGGAATTCCCAGGTTCGATATGGTTTGGAGATACTCGACTGTTGGGTTGGGTCGTAGTTGCTGGCAAATCCAAAATCTTGTCCAGTAGTTTTGATAGAATGAATCGATTGTTTTTTATCGTTTTTGTAGAAGTGTCCATGCTGCATCATAATTACTATCGGATATCTGCAGGTGTTGGATTATATACTGTTGGGGATATACTAGCATAGATTATTTTTTAGAAAAGGTCATAGAAGGTCCATTGGTCATAGGATCCATCGAATACGGGAAGTTTTATTAGTGGAAGAGGGATAGCAGTGTTGTTCTGAGGGATATATCGTGTTTCAGAAGAAGGTGGGTTGGAAATAATGTCTTCTAGTTCTTCCATCACGGAAAAAAATCCGTCTGAAGCTTGAAATATACATCTTCTTCGAAGTAGCAGGCTTGAAATCTTTTTTCTTCTACCTGGATATGTTCTTCAATCAACGTTGATAACGAAAGTTGCACAGTTTTCAATGGCCTGAGAGTTTAAGTGAAACACCCTGTATATAGGTTTAGGAACATGTATTGGAGATTTGTAGAGAATTAAACTCCCTATCTGATAAGCTAGTCAAATATGGGGTGTCTGATTTACAATTTTCGACTTTGTAATTGAATATGTTAAAACAATAGTTACATTTTTGAACATCCTGTATAAGATAGACCGATATAACCAATGTCGCTCCAACTTTCTAGCTCACTGAGCAATTCAGATTTAAAGGGCATAGTATTAATTGCTAAAAAAGATTCTAATTAAAATAACTCAAAAACAAAAAGCATTAGGGCTCATCATGTCTTATCAAAGTCAACATATTATTGTTTGTAGAATCAGAACACGCAATAAAAACTATACAATTCCATTAAAATAACATATATAACATATGTTTATGTCAACACTTCGTTTTCCTACAACTTTTCTCTAAAGAATGTAGCTACTTAATGTCGTTTATCTAGTTAGTACGGTTATGTGGAACATCCTGTATATATATTTAGATTTATAAGGTAGTGAGAGAACTAAGAGAAGTTTTAGTGCGAAAGTTAAACTGGGAAAAATAATTTGCCGTAACTTTTTTACAAAGAAGACGTTTCTCTTGTTTGAATGAAAATGTACGGAGAGGCATAAAGTAGCACTCGGTGAAGTTGGCGAGACGAAGTTTCGGACCTTATTCGAGGAATGCAAATGGTTAGATGCAACAACCTTTGTAGAAGTTGAGTACAATGAGCCGTTTAGAGAAACTCGCGCTTGGTTATTAGATTAATTCTTATTATGAACAGTCCGCGTTTGAATGTATCTATCGAAATGGTTATCTTGATGTGCCTATAGAGAAATTGCATATATCGGTAATTGTCTGGCGTCGCTATGCTGACGGTCCTTTGACGGTTGCTCGCGCGTAATGAGTTGGAACCTCAACCGTGTGGATGTTCCCCTCGGCCCAAAGGTCAATCAAATTCACCGTCACCATAATTAGTAAACGATATCAAGACACAAAACCATCAGTTCGGCGTTTAATATAATTGAATATCACTAATTGGTTTCCGACAAACCGCATTCAAATGATACTTCCCACTAATTACCTTTCAAAAAACGTTGAAATATTAATAATAGTTTTTTTTTTAATAATTCATTTCAGTATTAAATATTCCATTTCTATTTTTCACTTTCGCGGTTCGTGCGAACTGGCGGCTGCATTCATTAATCCACCCGAATGATATGTTCATATCGAGGGTACAACACCGACAGGACAACGACCGGTTGTGAATCGTTAATGAACACAATTTCGCAACAGTGCCAATAATCCGATGTACCACTTGTTAGTATACCATTCACTTAAGCTATTAATTTAATGGTAGAAAGGGGACTAAGACAATACCATGATTAGTTCTAAACGAAATTATACAAATTCATTATTAAATCAGGTAGAAATTTTAAGTTTGATGGATGTCAAGCGAAAATTGGACTTAAACTTAACGATAGGTGGTTCCGTTTTGTTCGAAATATTGTTGTGATGGCAGTGCTCGATAAATTGAGAGCCAGAGTAGTACTCTCAGACAGATGCTTCGTTGACCGGGGAGGGAATAATAACACGGAAGGGGTGTGTCCGTTGAATATAAATTCACACGAATTTTCTACGTCCCGTACTTTGTACGTCCGAGTTTGACGTGCTCCTTTAGCCGGTGTTTTCCTCTGCAATTTTCTAATATTTAAAACCAAATCAACGTCGCATACAAATGAACGTTCTCCGTCGACCCTGTCCCGTACTCGGAACCTGCAAGAGGTCGTCGGTGTCTTTTTGTTCCGAACGCCGTGTTAACATTTAGGATTCATGGGGTAGCCAACGGGTCAATATGAATAATAACCATACCCGGGACTGCATGCTTGACTACAATTGCAGTTGTTCTCGATAGAGCTGTATAATTGAAGCACAATTTGCATGGCACCAAGTTACTTACTTGCAATTCTTTTCACGTTTCGTGCTAAAATTTTTAAAATCATTAAACGACAGCTTTCACGGCTGGTATTAAATAAACTAAAACTAATAGTAGCACTATCACTAGACCTAGAAACTTTCGAGTTAAGCCGTGCGTTTTTTGAAAAAGTGTTTGACGTTTCGCCATGTTGCAACCTTCTTCACAAATATGTTCGAAGTAACGAAATCGGTAAAAAATTTTTTTTGGACAATACGTAAAAAGATAATTAATAACTAATTAGTGTCTAATTGTCAACTAAATTGTTCCCGTATAAAAGAGTGATGCCAATAGGTTAGGCAACCAACAGTGATGCATAATAATTCGAAGCAAACAAGACTCGCGAAGAATATAATTAAGTTACTTAAATGTTGTAACTACCAATAAAAGTGTACTATCGTAATTATACTGATTACATTTTAATAATGTCATTTTAAATATTCACATGAAGCAACTTGCTCATACTTGTCTTATTATGCTATTTTATTTTATTCGGCGAACACGCAGTCCAGTTGATAACCATGTCACTGACTAGCATCTTCCATGTGCGGATAAGTTCCCAGCCTCTTCTCTATTCATATTGTTCCCATGTCGATGAATCTCTATCACCTCCCTCGTCATACTTTGGAAGTAATGTCCGGTTCTTGCTAGCACTTTAGTTTTGTCGAACTCCATGGTGTGTCCTCCTTTATGGCAATGCTCCGCGACTGCAGATTTGTTGGATTTTATTCCCACAACTGCACGCTTCCTCTTCAAACATCTCCATGTAAAAATTGGCGATCATAGGTAACAGAGGTGATCCCATGGCTGCCCCTTCGCATTCCTCGTAGAATTCTCCTTTTCAGCTAAAATATATCGATGATAGGCAGTACTCCACTAGTCCTGGGAAATCCTTAGGCAAACCCTCCGGGATGAGTTTCTGGCGAAGACCATCCACGGCATCTTTGACTGGTACTCTGGTGAATAGAGATTCCACGTCGAAACTTGCCAAGATATCATGGGGGTCTAACTTCATAATCCTGATTGATTGTACAAAATGTGTGGAATCTCTGACGTATGATTCTGTTTTACCTGTAAAAGGAGACAGAATCTTGGCAAGGTGTTTTGGTAGTTAACAGGTGAGAGACATCTGGTTTATGGATTTTGGCTAATCCATATATCCTTGGAAGTACTAGGGCCTGTATAAATAAGCTTCTCTGTTGTTCTGCTGGGATTGCTGCAGAAGAAGAAGAAAACAAATTTTATTCTGAACCCAGTACATAAAAAAATAAGAATAACAATAACAATATATATATATGCATACAACAAAAATATAAAAGTGAAGGGGTGAGAATAGGATTACCGACCAGGGTCTTTCTACCCGTGATTTTTGTAGGCGGCGGCTTGTTTCAGTCTTCTCTGACGTCCAGGAGTTTTTGGAAGAGAAGAGGTGGATTGTTGCGAGGGTGGAGTAATCGAGGCGATATAAGCGTGTGTTGCAAGGCGTTGGTAGGAAAATTTAGGATGGATTTATCGGACAAAGATTGAAGGCAGGTATGGATAGGGGGATATCGGTAAGTTGGTATAGCAGATCATTGCTAGGGTTAAAGAGGGGATTACGGGGGTTCCTAATTCGGGTGATGGATCTCAGTACAGATCTTTCCGGTACTTCCAGGTGGTACTTCGCTCTTCTTGGCGCGTCGCTTAGCAGTATTGATCCATATTCTATGAGGCCCATCATAAAATATATGAGCATATGGTCTTGTAGATGTGCAAGGCGTGTGTAAGAGTTTGGCGCGTGTCTTTACTTTCATCTTCACCTTGGTTGAATGAGTGGAAAACTTAAGCGTTCTGTTAAGTGTTATGCCAAGATACTTGCAGGTTAGTGAGACGGAGATTACCGTTGATTGGATTGTAATTGTGGGAGAGGGAGCGCGAGATGAAAGGAATGGGACAAAAAATTGTGTTTTTGTGGGATTGAGTAGGATGCGCCATTTTCGGTACCAATTTTCCGTTTCATTTATGAGCGTCTGCAGCTTACGGACCGAAGAAATGATGTCCCTACTGTGCGAGACTAATGCTGTGTCGTCGGCATAAAGTAGTGCGTATGCAGTGAGGTTAAAGGCGTCTGGGTTGTGGCAGAATAGATTGTATAGAGAGGGAGAGATAGGCGAACCCTGAGGAAGGCCTTGCTGAGCGGAGAAGCTGTGGTAGAAGTGATTTTTCAACTTCACAATGGAGGAACGATTCGACAGGAATTGGTTTATCAGGGTTAGAAGATAGTATGGCGTTTTTAGCTTATCCAGTTTAAATAGCAATCCTTTGTGCCACACTGAATCAAAGGCCTTTCGGACGTCCAGAAACACTGCTGCGGATTTCGGTTTTACAAAACGTGCCGCCTAGAAGTTGGAAACCAGAATAGTTAGTTGATTTGCCGGATTGGAAGCCAAATTGATAAGGCGGAATTTTCTTTGATACTGCTGCCAGGAGCTTGTTCTTCGAAGAGTTTTCCAATTACGGGGAGCAGTGAGATGGGGCGATAAATTGCTGGATCAGATAGAGAAGAATCCTTCTTGGGAATACAAGTAATAACTGACGTCTTCCAGTCGCGCAGGAAATGCTGAGTCGTAAGGCAAAAGTTAATTATTTTTCTGATAAAGCCATGGATGTTAAGATCTAGACTTCTCCGCAGTTTCCTTGTGATGTTATCATAACCGGGAGCGGTATCTTTTCCCTGTCCAAGAAGAGTAAAATATTCGTCTTCCAACATGAGAGCATCTTCGGGTGTCTCGACCGGTTTCAAAAATGCGGATTCGTACCAATTATCTATAATGTTTTTATTGTGGGGACACCTTCCTTGCTGCAGATTTTAACAATTCTTTCCAGTCCTTTTTTATTTTCTTATAGGTGGCTGGGTCCAAAACGCTCTTTCAGGTTTTTTCAAAAGACTTCTTCTAGGTCTAGTGTTAGGTCTAGTGATTCTAGTGATTTAAAAAAAATCATTTAAATTAATTTTTTTAGTTTCGTTTTAGTAAGTGTATTAAAACCTTATGGAAAGCCAATTGGGAGTATGTTTTAATAAAAAATGATGTGGACAACGGTTAAATTTGGATATCATACAAGCAAATATAAATTTTTATAAAAATAAATACGAAAAAAATGCGACGAGGTACACATTAATACGTGTTATTCCAACCTAGTGAAAATATGAGAATTTATTGCCCTGGGTTTTCTAAACCATTTTAATCAATATTGAAATGCACCCGGTTTTGGACAATTTTTATTGCTGCAGCCAGCTGGAAGCTAATCGTGATTTATAGGTACAGTGACAGTAACTATCAATTATTGTATTGAGGCTGCATCAGTCTTCATTAGCATATTTCCGACTACTTTTAAAAATATAATATACTTTTAAGTAATATTTTATTACAATGCGAATTGATGGATATAGTAAATGAAAAGGTTGTTACGTTTTATTGGCAACAAAGAAATGAAGAAAGTAAACATTGAAAATATTTGCAAAGGAGGGTGAAAAGTCCACGTTGGGGGACAATTTTAGGTAGATAGAGTAAATATTTGAAAGCCCTCAAAGCGAACGTAAAGGCATAAATTACGTCTGGAAAGGAGCTTTTTATGTTTTTACTCATGTTCGAAATGAAACTGAACATGGAACACACGTTTGGGAAAGTTTAGTGGACGGCGAATGAAATATTTGTCGATATTAATTCTTTTTCCGCGGGAAATTGGATTTATTTCCCGCAATAATTTATACAATCAAAACACAGTATTTCTCTCGCGAACAAAGCGTGGTCTAATTTTCAATTTTCCAATCGTAAGAACGAAAATTAGGTGCTAAATCAAGGGCTAAATCGATACAAATATTTCTTTCTTGTGGGGGATGTATTTTGACGCTCACATTACGTGCAATATGAACAATGTGACGGTTTTCTAGATCGTAGATTACCAGATTAAGATCGACATGGTGCCGCACTGTAGACTTTAGAATACAAACAAAGCAATTCTTTTCTGTTGAGCCAAATAAAGCCGCGACTAGTTCGTTTTATTCATTTTATTCATTTTATTACTCGATCGTGTCACGAAAATCATCGTTATAAATCATTAATTACGCTATTCAATAAAATCCGGCAAGGATAAGATCTCACTTCAGCCGTGTCGCTTTACACTTTTTCTAGTGCCGTCGAGTTATTACCGGTTTCCTCGCGTTTTTATGCCAAAAATGCATTAGTGCCCTCTCACAGCCGCGCCAAGTAATGTTTATTACACCAAGACTAATTACTTGTTAACGCAAACAGAATAAAACCTACCCCTAATAGGGCACAAAGCGTCGGTAGTAGCTGATTCATCGCGGAAAGCTTTCCGCGGATAAAAAGCTCTTTTTTCATATACCGCCACCTTCGTTTCAACGTGAACGAATTAAAAACCGAAACAAACGGGCGAATTATACAATCCGTACGTTTGCATGCCCGAATGGGCCTACCGGAATATTATTTTATCGGTATTTCCCTGGTTGAAATTGTTTCTGCTTTCCCGTTCGATGAATAATTCCCTTTCCCATTCAAACTTCCTACGTTTTACTCATTTATCTTTCCATCAATTTTTTTCAACCTTTTAAATTCATTTCTCAATACAGTAAAACCTCGATATACCGGACTAATATGGTGTTCGTTATATAGTCATATTATATAGTCAATTATGAAACTTTAATACTTACCACAATTGAGGGTTATTCCAAGACCAGGAAGAGGTATATACCTTAAAATGGGGTTACTTGGACACGTTTTTTTGCGCATTTTTCAAGATTAAAACTGAAGAAATAAAGTTAGGGCAACAGAAACTTGTTCATCATACAAACCTAACCATCAAGGTGATATAGCTATCATAAATCATTGAAAATACCTTATACAAACAACAAAAAAGTGATGTCCGAATAGCCCCGTTGTTGGGGCTTCTTGGACACTACTACAAATTTATTTAAATCGAAATAAAAGAAACAAAAATTAACGTATTTACCTTTCTTTAATCCTGAACGAAGGAAATCTTTGTCTTGATTGCTATCATCAAATACTTCTTCGTCTTCGACTCTATTCTGATGGGCAGGTTGTTTCTAGCAATAAAAGAATCGAGGACCTGGACTGTTGTTCTTAAAGACCTTTACCCGCTTCCCTTGTTTATCTAGGTATTTTTCCACCACATCTCGAATGTCGACCTTTGTCAAGGGGAACCCCCATTCGCAACAACAGCCAAAGTTTCTGAAATCAACAGCTCCTCAGACTTGCTTAAAACAGTCGAAATGTCCTACGGGTCTTGAATTTCTTCCAAGCATCTTCCGGTCTAACGTTGTCCGAGGAACTGCATCCATAGCTTTTTCCAAGTCTTCCACTTTGTAATTCATGTAGAGTTTTGACCCTGGAGTTTTTTGATACGTGCGCACCATTTTTAGTAAGTGACTTCCTTTGATAACAAGGAAAAAAATACCAGAAACAAAAACATAACCCAACCTCGCTTTCGTGACATAGGACTGAACACCATCTTACGGTAATGTCAATTGTTTGCTATCAAATATAAAATGAATGAACATATGTCTTATATATTTTTTTATTTATATACCTATACATACTAGTTAAATGAAAAACTTTACTTCTGATATGTGTATACTCTGGTTATAAAATTGAAGGGCTTAGTGTGAAACAATAACAAGGCACAAATATAAAATTATTGCAAAATTGACTTTGAAATTTGTACAAAATCTGTAAAATTAATGTTTCCGTCTTTTTACCTTTTGGGTTATTTACGTTAGTAACACAACTGTATATATCTAGCCAGGATACTGAAATAATAAAAAAAATATATAGGAAACTACAATAAATATATAAATAGAATTTTATTAGAAAAATTGTGACTTGTAATTAAAGACTAAATAAGTCAATAACTCAAAAAAGAAAATAAATATAAAGAAATAATGTTTAAACTATAACAATAATACAGCAATAACACAGCCGGTATGTAAGATAGCAATGTCTTTACATTGTCGTATTTTTTTTTTTGAAATTTTAATTGGTTCAAGATGCTTTCTATCTAACTGATCAAGTGTAGTGTACACTGGTCTTCCTCGTTTTGAGATAGACACCTGGTCGTACTCACCATGAACGGAATGTTTGACGTAAAAAACTTTAGTATTTTTATTACTAAATCGAAATGAAATCGCATTAGCAAAGTCTAAGTTATGGCCAGTATTGGTGCGCGAACTCTTTTTTATGTTTGTAAGAGTAGGTGTAAAGTTTAAGAAATCTTCCTGCGTCACAACTGTGACTGCAAAAAGTGTTTTTTTGTTTGATCGCCGTATAATATCGTACCATTCATTTGGACAAAAATCTTGTGGTGCATATCTTCGGTATCGCTTTTCTATAAGTGCGAAGTCCCTATCAGAAGGAAGATGAGTATGACCACTTACGAGAAAATGGTGCGTTATTGTTTTAAATTTATTCTCCTTTACCAGTTGTAACCATAAACTCATCATTAGCCAATTTTTATTTTGCCCTGGGCAATTATCTGTAAATATAATTAGGTGGTCAATTTCGGTCTTCGTCATAAGAAATTTTAGGAGGATTGAAGCGACTTCATCACTTCCTCTTTTTGCTATATCTTCCGTCCAGAGAAACATGTGCCTTTTGCCATTTGTACAATCATGAATGCCTAAGTTGTATAACCAGATTTTTCTGCAATAAAACGCTGGACCCGTTGATAATTTCGGGATTGGTAATGCCTGTTGTAAGTCAAATGAAATTACCAACGTTTTATTGGTGTTTTTTGATTCTTGAGTCGTGTTATTTAGCAAATCCTGCATTGCTTTCGCTTTAGTTTTATGTGTCGTCAGGTCAATGTTTAGCCGAGACAATTCCTGATTTTATCTAATTTTGTTGCAGAGTTCTATTCTGATGTTAAGTTGATCACAAGTTTTGCAAGTGTCGGATTTGGGTAATTTAAAGCCAATATTGTATTCTGTACAAAATATCTGCCTATATGTGTGCTCCAGAACAGGTTTCATATGTTGTTGTTGACACCACGGAACATAATACTCAGAATAAAGACGCGATATGGTCATATCACAGTTAAGGTATACTTTCCCTAGATTTTCAGCCCTGCTATAGTGACTTTGGTATTTAGGTATTAAATCTATATGCTGTCTAACACTCTGCTTTTGCTGGTCACTAATTTGATTGGGTCTGTTCGAATGTCGGCCACGTTTATCTTTTTCTGGTACAGGAGTTTCTCTTATTTTCTTTGAAACGATGTTGTTCAGTCTACCCTTTGATTTTTGCAGACCGTGAACATTCAGAAACTCGGTTTTACACACGTTTACTGTTTGGCCATTAGCATTGACAGAATAAATCGCATTGGAAGTTCTACTTGATTCTTGTCGTTTTTGTCTTGTTTTATAAGATCTCTTTTTCTTTGCTATAGCAATGCATCCAAAGAGATACCCATTCTGCAATTCCCATGATCCCAAACTCCAAAATTCATTGAAAATACGGTTTTCATTACCATCTAGTTTCTCTCTACATCTTTTTTTACACTCACAAGGAGGTCCTAACTCCCGAGCTGCAACAGTCTTTTTGGTTTTGTTACTAGTATACTGCTGTCCGATTTCTTCTTATTTTTCTTTTTGATCGTGGATATGTGTCTTCTTTTCGGGGTTTCCATCTACTTCTAGGAGCAGGTTCAGGTGTATCAGCCCTTATCCGTTTTAATGTTCTGCTCCCTGTTTCCCCATCTGATTCTTTTATACCATCGTTCTATATTGAAAAAGCAATACTAAACTAGCCACCCAATGACAACCCAATTTGCTTGCATAGAATTAACAATGGCAATACAATAACATGCCACATAAATGAAAAAAGTGATTTACCTGTTGATTTGTATCTACCTTTTCTGCATCATTAGGTACATAATCTCTATCAATATCACTATCATCGACTGGAGAATCTACATCACTCATTTCACTGTTCATAATATTAAAATTATTCGATTCACATGCACTTAAGTCACGACGCGTTACAATTTTTGTGTGACTTGTCATTGTTTATTTTCACAAAACAAATGCGTATGTAGCAACGCAAGATCATTACTACGAATTTGTGGTGCTATGCTTTGGAATATTTTCAAACTATTTATTCCGTGACTTATTATACTTTTGTAGAACTCGAAAATAAGCAACAGTCATATTTGAAAAAAATTTGACTTGTCATTGTTTCACACTAAGCCCTTCAATTATATTATGTACTGGATGTCGACGCGCTTAATGCTTTTTTAAAAAAACAATCAAGTTTTGTTTGCACTTTTGAAGTTTGTTGTTCTTTTATGATTAACTCCCTAAAATTACGGAAATGTGCATAATACAATTGCATTTTTTTATTTGATGAATCATCTATAAATGTTATTAAATCATCAAATTTTATCTTTGGGAATCTTTCATTTTCCTCGCTTTCAAGCTCGTTATCCACCATCATCACTTCATCAGTTATTTCATGTTCCGTCATAATATGATAACCAGGATCACCTTCATCCAGTTCTAGCCATTGTAATATATCTTCTTCAAAAATCAGGAACCTCTAATCCTTCCAAATCAATATCTTCATGTTGGTCGTCAAATAGATTCGTCCACCCATTTTCTAATGTTTGGGCTTTTAATTCCTTCCATGCAGATGCGAAATTAAAAAGAGTGGATTTTAAATGATAGTTTTTTAAATTTTCCAACGTGCGGTGTCCTGTTGTGTCTTTTTCGCTTTCTTCGTTTTCCAACACAACCATTACCTCGTCTAAAAATGTTCGTCTATATATTCGTTTGGTGGCTAAAATTATTCCCTGGTCCATGAGCTGAATTATCGATGTTATATTTTTGGGCAAAAACATACAATTAAATTTACCATCGTCGGATCGTAAAATATTTTCAGATGGATGAGCAGGTGCCTTGTCTAAAAGCAATAAACAGTTTACATCATCTGGTGGTATTTCAAGCTTCACCTCTTGAAGAGTATTCATTATGTCTTTTAAAACTCTAGGTTTACGAGATTTTCCAACTATGACATGTGTATGCGATCCATCAGCATTAGCACAAAGCAGTGCTGATATTCTTTCCGTTGCGATTTTGCTACCGGTTGTCGATGTTTCATATCTAAAGTCTTGGATATTTTCATAACATAACAGACCAGTTTCATCAGCATTATAAATCTGGGATTGCAATAACATTTCGAGATTTATCCGTTCTATTAATTTTTGTCGGGAAGATTCAATATCTTCTTTTGGGGCACTAATAGCTTCGCCGTAAATTCGCTTATTAAAAATTCCATGTTTTTTGCGAAAACGCCAGAGCCATCCATCACTTGCTTTGAATGAAATTATGTTCATATGATTAGCTAATTTAATCGCAGCAGATTTAATTTCAACTGCTCGCACTGGAACCCCACAAGAACGTTGTTGTACAATAACGCTTCTTCAAGTGAAGTTTTACGGGCCAATTTCATTCGTTTTCTGGGATTCATTTTCGCATCTACATCACACATTAAAGTTTGAAACCGTTTGTTTTCGAATCGCATATTGCTAGCATATATATAGAGTGTATTATTTCAAGTTTCTGTTTAAGCTATTGTTAAATTAATTCGCTTTCGATTGTCCATTTTTACTTTAAACTGCTTGAATGAAAAATTTTAACGCATATATTAATTCGGACAGCTATTCATGACCGTTGCGTTCGAATAGACAACTCTGGGAATACCCGGAGTTTTATTCTTAATACAGAACATGGCATAGAGAAACTCGTGTTATACCCCGAATGTCGGGTTTGATCGATGATGTACGTTTTACTGTACTTACATTTCAGGTTATTTGATATAACAACAAAATTTAATTACGGATTAATTAGAGACAATTTTGTTTTGGTCCATTTAAAAGTTAAAGGATGAAAAAGGTCGGCAAATTGGCTCTTCGTGTGTGAGACCGTGGTGATAACTGTTAACTTCGTCCAGCAATAACAGTAGCGTTAGACCACTTTGAAAACATTTTGCTTAGTTTTAACGGCGGGCTCGGATATTTTGCGTCGCGGGTATGTTTATTAAATGGAAAGCGTCGCCGTTCAATTCTCGATGTTCCGCCAGGTGGCACGGCGATCCAACCCGGAACGTTGAAGGACTATAAATACTCCCGATAAGCTGGTTTAAGCTTGCGCCTGTATCGGCCGAATTTATTGATAAATAACGTAGATTTAGTTTGTTGCAATTTGGATGTATTTATTTCACGTGGCCTGGGCACTTGTTGTTGTCCGGTTTAAGCTTATTTGATGTATTTGTTTTTTTTCAATTATCACAATGAAAAAATAAACACTGATTTATACAGACTCACCCACAAGCTCTTAAATATTATTTAAGTATTAACGGAGGGAAGTTTTAGTAACCAGATAACGTTGCCAATTAATGTCGAAACTGCTAGGAGACTTACCTCCCCTAAGTGTTTACAATTTTTTCCACTCCCCATTTTTTGTTTACTTCCCTTAGGAACCTAACTTATTTACCTCCCAACGACTTACCTCTATAACTATTAATATATAGTTACGATGACCCAAAAAAAAATTAATTATATTTTAGTATTAATTATTAATTTAATTAATAAAATATTTCAGCGATAACAATAAATTTTCTCAATCGTGGTATACAATAATTATTTGTATACAAAGATTACAAAGAACAATACAAAGAAGAAAGAAAGATTTTTTCAAAAAACATGTTGAACAATTTTAAATCTCTTAGTGCGTGACCCAAGTTCTAATACACAAACAGAATATAGAAATATTATTTTATTGGCAAGGATAACCAAACAGTTCAGAAAGAAATATTGACGTGAACAACCAAAAAAAATAACAAATTAACTAATTAGGTCCATTATTGCACAAATCACACACTAGGTTTGATGTAGAATGTTTGGCACAAATGGGTTTTGTGCATGAACTACATGCTTTTCGTGTTTTTCTTTGTTTTTGGAAATTTGACCGACAGACATAATGATTAAATTATTATTTAAATTTGATACGTCCAGACTCATCCTTGTTTACAACATGTCGTGTTGCATTAACTACTTCTGTAATTTGACGACAAAAAGCCAATTCAATTGAGTTGCGTGTAAAATTATTTCCAATTACTTACGAAATTTTGCTTCGAGTAATAATAGCAGGCACACATAACTCATTCGCAAGACTTTTGAGATATTTTCTTCTCTGATCGGTTGACTTATGTTGTGGGTTATGTTCCTGATAGATAATGTACTGTTTCACTGTATATTCCGCCAACATTTTATCCATTACATCAACTCCCCCCTTAGTTTTATTGTAATACTTTATTATTTCAGTCTCCTCAAGTTCTCCTGTCGTATGCATTGATGAGAGAAGAATAACTTGTTTTTTTTTTGAACGTAGGAACATATAGTTGCATTTTTGCTGTATACAAAGTTTGTGGAATATACAGACCTTTCTTTGAAGGCTTGTATGTTGAAGGGAATAAATGCCTTATTTTTCCTAACAGTTCCTACTAAAGACATCTTCCAGGAATTGAGAGTCTGTACTAATTGAAGACTTGTGAAGAAATTATCTGTTATTACATTTTTTTCCAGATTTCTTGTATTTGGCAACCAAGTCTAACACAATTCGCTCCTCAATATTTCTGTGTAAATTTTATCTTGTAGAGGGTAACCATTCGAGATAAGGAAACAGTTGTTCATCAACCGTTATACATTCTTTTGGCATATAATATTTGTCCAAATTATTATTTAGCATCATCCAAATGTCACGAATAGGAGCAGCTTTGTCTGCCTTCGCACGTTCAGCACGAGTAGTTTGGCTGTCAAACCGTAAAAGGTGTAGAAACATTTTGAAACGAGCTTTTCCATATTTCGGTGACATGATCTTTTTTTGACTTATGAACGCCAGCAATTATGAGAATTCCTAAAAACGCATCCAATTCTTCTTGAGCAAATGGCTTAAACTTGAGGTTGTTTTTTAGTACAACCTTGATAATTTTCCAAAACATTTCTATTATAATTTTCTGTTATCAGTTGGCCTTTTGCACTACTTTCTCGAAGAATTGTGGAACATATATCGTTGGAGATGATAGTTCTAAATATTTCCTTTGGTGTATATGTAGAAGTTATTGCCGTCACACCCATTTTACCTCTCAAAATATTACGGCTAATAGTTTGAGCCTGTCGTTGTGGTACAGTATTCCATATAGTGCCATCTTTGCTAGTCAAAACAGCAGATTTCAAGCGTTCGTCTTCAATATCGGACGCTTCTAAGTCAAAATTTTTGGGAACATATTCCTCTTCATCTGAAGTAACAAAAGGCTCCTCATCAGACGTCAGGTGTTGACCTTCAGTGAATATTACTATTATATTTATTATTTTATATTTACTGTTTTCTTCCTATTTCCTTTGACACCTTGGTTTACGCAATCCAACGATAGTATCTGTCATTTTTTTATCAACACCGCAATACTATTATATAGAGCAAAATATTATAAATTTATAATTTAACTACGATATTTATAACTATAAGATATCACAATAGAATAAACGAAGACCTGATCTGACGAGTTTCCATTGCACGTGTAGATGAGATTCAAGTTCGAACATGTTCATAAACAGGACTAAATACATAAATGCTTACTTATGATATGTTAAGTGAAATTGTTTCTTAAACTAAAGGTGGTACAAATCGATTGCAATATCAAACAGTAAGATTTTTCGTATCTAGTACCCGGATACTATTCTTGTCATTAGGCGGTGTTTTATTTCCCAGTCACATAAGGGTTAAGAATACCATTTGGATGAGATATAATAAAAAGATCACGATTAATGTAAAAAGAAGCAAGATGATGGGTTAATAGAGACTCCAAGATCCAAATCCTCCATTAATGCTGCCGCATCTAGCATTTCTTCTCTTGAATACAAGATATATTTGGTCTACTACTATGTTGAGGTACATATCCAAAAAATTCATACCATATCAACTGTCTGGATATTTCAGTCTTGGCACTTCTATGAGTTTCCTGAACGTAAAGTCAATATCATACTCTTAATTTGTTACAACAACTTGGTCATCAGCAACAAAAAGAGTTGTCAGAGTTTGATCTTCTATCTCTGCCGTTCTTCACCTCTACTTAAGACGTTTCGTTGTCGAAAAGGAGTCAGATATCGAATTTCCCATCTTAATAACACTCTTGCAGTACTAGTCTAAGCCCCTTTCTAGATCAATGAAGACTAAATAGGTGGAGAAATCCCTCAAATTGTGGTTTTCGATTACTTGTTGGAGGTCGAAAATATTATCAGTACAAGACCTTACTGCACGGAAACCACTCTGTTCTTCCACGTCGTCTCATTCTATTTCAATCCTATTTTTTAAGACTTTGCCATACAGCCTCCCCTTGCACTAGTAACACTTATGCCTCGATAATTTTGGCACAACCTTTTATTTCCTTTTTTGAAGATTAAGCTGATGTTAGCTAAGCTTCTTCCAACAATACACCTGTTGATGTGTTGCCAAAAATGTGTATAATATCTGGAGTTCATGGTTGGCCATCTCAATGTTTTTTCAGACTTCTCATTAATATAATATATATTTTTCTATAAAAACATTTATACAGGGTGTTTCATTTAAAATGACATATGCTTATATCTCGAAAACCAAAACTCGAATTGAAAAAAGTTTCACAGGGTACACATGAGCAGATTTTTTTTCAGGGTTGCCTAAAGGCCCTTGTGACGACATTTTTTCAAATCGCACATATACTTTTTTCTTTCAACGTCTTGAACAACTTGACAAACTAAGTATTTTTTGCTTAAAAATTTTTTTTCTTAAATTCTGCGTTATGAAAAAAATTTAATTAATAAAAAAACGATTTAATTAATCGTAAAAAAATACTAAAATTCTTCTTCATTTTTGAAATCACCTTAGAACATTGATTAAAATTTATAAAGTTACCTTTATACATCGATTAAATGCTAAAAATGATGACCATTCACATCTAAACATTTCTGAATTCTCATTGAAAACGTTCTCTGCACATTGCCAAGCATTTCTTCAGTTATTGATTCGCAAGCTGCTCCGATACGGTTTTTCATATCGTTTGGTGTTGTTGGAACCTGGTTGTAAACTTTCTCTTTGAGGTAACCCCAAAGAAAGAAATCGGGAGAAGTTAAGTCGGGTGATCTAGCTGGCCAATTCACCGGTCCATTACGTCCTATCCATTTTTCAGGAAACATCTCGTCTAAAACTTCTCTTGCGGCTAGAGCATAATGAGATGGACATCCATCATGCTGATACCATAGCGCAAGTCTTCGCTCCAGAGTAAGGTTCCAACAAAACCGGTAAATCGTTCAATAAAAAATTCCGATACTTTCTGCCATTCATTAACTGACCATGCACCAGATGCACCAGACATTAACTGACCAAGGTTTTTGATGATCAACTTGTCTTAGCCAACGAGGATTTTCATGTGACCAGTAGTGCATGTTATGACGATTTACTTGGAAGTGATTGGTGAAAGAGGTTTCGTCGGAAAATAGCACATTGAAGAAAAAATTTTCATTCAATCTTAATTTTTCCATTGCCCAAGTACAAAATTGCTTGTTGGTGTAGAGAAACATGATACGGATAAAACTTCAAAATCCGATGTACACTCGTTAACAAAATGCCTGAATCTTTTAACAATTGACGGCAACTTACATGAGGATTAACATCTACAGCTGCTAAAACAGCTGCTGAATTTTCTGTGGAGTAGAGAATTTTTGCTTTGATCACAATGATTTTTTCGCTTGAAATTTTTATCCCACGTGCAAGTTAGCGCACATCCAAACAAGGTTTAGAACAGGATTTACTCCATTTATAAACATTAAAAAAAAATTTTTAATCAATTATCTAAATCGATTTCAAAAGTTAAGAAGAATTTTAATATTATTTTACGATTAATTATATTATTAATTATATCGTTTTTTTATTAATTAATTTTTTTTAATTACATTTTGAAACATGTTATTTTATTTTTATTTTTGTTGATATCTTCACAGCGGAGAGTTTAAGAAAACAAATTTTTAAGCAAAAAGTAATCAGTTTGTCAAGTTGTTTAAGACTTTGAAAGAAAAAAGTATATGTGCCATTTGAAAAAATAAAAATGACGTCAGAAGGGCCTTTAGGCCCTTCTCACCAAAAAATGTTTACTTGAAACTTTTTTCGATTCGAGTTTTTGAGATATAAGCATATGTCATTTTAAATGAAACACCCGGTATACAATATTTATTTGTATATTTCATATTTGAAACAAACATTTGAGACCTGCTATACTCACTATCTCATTAATAATACGTATCAAACTACAATGCATCAGCAGAAACCAAACCTTCCAATTTGCACATATAAAAGCTGTTTGGAGGTGCATTTTCAGATTAAATATACGTATCTGGCTGATGGCGCATTTACGCGCTAACGAGTTTGACGTCATTTTTATAAACAAAATTTTAAAAAAACATGCAAGCTATTGTTCAGAAATTGATTCTAACGAATGATGTTGATTTTTTTTTTGTAATCAATATTCATGGAAACAAATATTATTTCTTTCTATATGGGTTTTTTTTCTTTCGTGTTGTTGAAATGGCGTTGTGTAAATATCATTATATTCGTTTGAAATTGAAAATAAAATTAATGATAATTATATGGAGTTTTGAAGTTTTATGGTGTAGTAAAAACACTATAAAACCGGACACCTGAAAACGTAGAACCTCGACCATTACGGGAGGATGTATGCACATTCGCTCATAATCTTTAGAGTGTTATAGTGTAGGGTGCCTTATACGAGCAACTACTAAACAGTGCTTCATCTTCTTAAGGCCGTTAAAACTTTAAAGGTCCACACAGAACAAAACGGAACGGCCGAGGCGCAATGCTTTCCTCCTCAAATAGCATTTGCATTTTGTAACTGCTAATCGGATAAGGATTCTAAGGCTTCTCGGATGAATCGATAGAGAAGGAAATTGACATGATGCTCTGATTTCCTACGCCTTCAACAGTTTTCGAACACAAACAATCGGTTTTCCTTCGACGGGTTGATAGGGCTAAGGAATTTATGCTTCTAACGGCAGAAGGAGGGATCGTTTAAGAGTTCATCCAATAAAAGGATGTCGTCGGAAATGATGAAATATTCATTTTCGACTAGTTCATCATAATTCCGCGGGGAACGTGTGGGCGCTTTTGATAATCTTGATAACCAATTCCTATAAATAAAATGATGTCCGTCTATCGTGGGACCAATATATCTACTGCGGTACTTTTCAAAGTTGAATACAGCGGAGTTATTTTAAATATTGACATCCGTGCATAAAAATAAATAATCGAGAGATCGTGGGTTTATTTATTATTTATCAGTTTTTCGGGGCGGGCCAATTTCACCGCAGCAACGATCCCGGCAAATTTGCGTTCTATAACAATACAACTGTTCCCAATTCATGCAAACACGAGAGTACCAAATTTTATTGTGTCAATATTGGCTGGAGCTCTATATTGTGGGTCCCGCCGCAATGTTATGCGATAAAATTTTCACCGTTTCGGTTGACACGAAGTTTGTATGTCGCGGCGTCAAAAACGGAAAGCGACAAGTTTGATTAAATAAATACAATTGGATCAAACACAGTCTAAAGTGTAATAAGAGCGAATTGAAAATGAATTTTGGACTTAAAGAAATTAATTATGAAAATTTTTGTGCCATTTAATTGATTAAAAAAGTTGATGTAATTTTAACGAGTATTTTGCTGAAAATTATCGGTGTACTAGACATCAATGAAACGGTAAATTATGTCATGACAGTAATTCACTGTCGAACCGTAGTTACTTTGAGGTCGACGAAGCTAAAATATTAAATTGGCCGGCGCGAATTACGACCGATTTGAGTTGGCTTGTTAACACGACCGGGTAGATGGCGCTACAATTAAAACAAAGCTCCCAAAACTGCCAGACGTAACGAGGGCGTTTCCGATATTTCATCGGGCCGAGCCGCCGCCGTGTTTATTAAATTATAAATTGATTGCAAGCGGTCATCAGCCGTCAACGGTCGGATTAAAAGTTAATTCTCGTCCGATGACGACGTCCTAACACAATTTTTTTTAATTACAGGGACTGTCGCGTGGTGCGCGACCCACAAACTCTCAAGTCGAAAGGGTATGGGTTCGTCTCGTTCATCAAAAAAGCGGTATGTAAAAAAGTTTTTATTGTTATTATTCCGTGTATTGAACGCGGGGGTAAGTCGCTAAGAGGGTGCAAATCACTGCCACGAAAGGGGGGTCAGTAATACGTTCAGGACAACAACTCTCCAACGAGATGACCTCCCATTTTCCCGGAATGACAACCATAACGCAGAAATGTAAACCATTCCATTTCTAACGTTTCCCCAAAGCGTACGACCCCCTCCTTCGACCTCCATCTAAACTCCCCAAAAGGCTGTCACACAAGACGGAATCCTCGTTCGCGGGTTATTTCGTCGAATGGTGAAGTAAAAATGTTGAAACGACATCCGGAAAGTCAAGTTCGAGCGAAATATTAAACAGACAAAAGAGATAATCTTCATGGTTTTATAGCTTTTAATTAAAAAGGAAAAGAGAAACATGTTTATGATTCTATTGAAAATGTTAAAGTAACAATAAGTATTAAATAGGGTAATTTGTTGAGATAAACAAGATCACGTCTGGTAATCTAAATAAATTTAAGTTCCTAATTCCAGCATGTTTAGATTGTAGACCCCCTTCACGTATTCTAATTTCACGGAGGGAAGTTTCTTACATGTAGTGACCTTTAATATGAGGGGGAGGCAGCGAAGCTTGAAGCAATTATTTTCGAATCCCGGAAGAAACCGCAGGCCGGGCTTGGACGAGCTTGATATTTTTTTTCCTATTTAAATAAAAGCAATTTTGCCATCGACTCGCCGGATTTGTCGCTTATAAAGCGCAATAAATCCCGGAACGAAGTTCCCTGTATCAATCATATAAAACGCGGCGGCATATAAACCAGTGACACCGGATATTATTCCAGCTTTTCCGGTTTTTACAGGAAATTGAACTCCTCAGATTCGGGCGAAAAAGTGCAAAATAAAATTGTTGCGGTCGCCGGACGAAAATTCCTCAACGAAAGATGCAAACTATAAAGGGTCGTAATACGTCTAGAACAACAACTTCTCGGCGGATGGTGGTGCGTTTTCACGAAATGACGTCCATAACGTACAAATGTAACCCTTACCGTTTGCCCAACATTCGCCCCAAGACCGTAAAACCTTTGCGACTGAAACAGAATTTACATCAGGGTGCCAAATTTTCAGGCGCAATCCGGCTACAGTTGTAAAAAAATACCAAGCCACAGTTTCAACTATAGACTAAAGAATAAAATTTTACATAAACATTAAATCAGAATTCCGCACTTTAAAGAGGTTACTTTTATATTAACTTTGAAAAAAGCTATTATAAAGACATTTAAAAGTTTTATGTGTTACCTCACCCTCGAGACTACCATGAATGGATGTTTTATATTATATAGTACCTACAAACAGTAATGTCATTGTGATTTCAATGAATTTGGTTCTTATTTAAATTCAACGATTTCGCAAGTCTTCTACATTTTCCACTGGACTAGTGTAAACTAAAAATTTAAGATGGGTGAGGTCTATCTCGACCAATTCAGCGATCTCCATATGTCACATCTTAAATTTTTGCCGCATGTTTAATAAACACCCTGTATATTATCGGTTTATTTAATGAAAGCCGAGCTCGGTTGGAGCCGAGGCTCAATGATTAATATCATATCAACCTGAAGGCGCTACAATTGTGACAGCATATAATATAAATTGATTGATTATGCTTATGATATACATTGATATAAATAAGATAACCACCTTTAGGTTAGAATGATATTAATCACGGAGCCTCGCCCGCATGCGACCTCAGCTTTATCTGATAAAGGGCAAGCCTCAGTGATTAATATCATATCGACCTGAAGCTGATTATCATATTGCAGTGCCTCGGCTGCAAGCTCGACTTATTCAGTCAAAATATTTACAATTTCATCTGATAAAGCCGAGGTTGCTTGCGGACGAGGTTCAGTGATTAATATCATATCATCCTGAAGCTGATTATCATATTGCAGTTCTTATTTAAATTCAACGATTTCGCAAGTCTTCTACATTTTCCACTGGAGTAGTGTAAACTAAAGATTTAAGATAGCCCCATAGAAAAAAATTCCTCCACTTTGTTTGAATGAGCCTGTTTCGTGAAGATGTGTATAAATACTTTGGAAAATTTTTCTATAAGGTATATTACGGTGGGGAAATCGATCTATGTACAACCGCCTAGGTTTGATAATAGCCCATAAATAAAATGCATGTCAGTCATCTCGGCGTTCGTATAGCAATTCATGACAGAGGACTTTATTAACAATAGTTAATAAAGTAATAATAAAAAAATATAATAACCTTACGTCACTCAGTCTCGATAAATTCAACAGATACTAAGTCATCAATCGAAGATGTATTCCATTAAAATAAAATATTAATAATAAATAAACTGTATTTCTTTTCAATAGACTTAGTAATCGAAATGTTATTAAAAGATACTTTTATTTCGGCTAATTAGTAACTTTAAAAGTATCAAAAATGGTTCTGCTGAAAAATTTTTTTTGTCCTATATTTTTGAAACAAAGCGGATATCCAGAAATCGTTGAAGGACAAAATATTCTTAGAATAGCCCAAAGAGTAACATCTTAAATTTTTACCGCATGTTTAATAAACATCCTGTATATTATCGGTTGATTTAATGAAAGCCGAGATCGGTTGGAGCCGAGGCTCAATGATTAAAATCATATCAACCTGAAGGCGCAACAATTGTAACAGCATATGATATAAATTGATTGATTATGATATACATTGATATAAATAAGATAACCACCTTTAGGTTGGAATGATATTAATCACGGATCCTCGCCATCATACGACCTCAGCTTTATCTGATAAAGAGCGAGCCTGAGTAATTAATATCATATCGACCTGAAGCTGATTATCATATTGCAGTGCCTCGGCTGAAAGCTCGACTTATTCAGTCAAAATATTTACAATTTCATCTGATAAAGCCGAGGTCGCTTGCGAACGAGGCTCAGTGATTAATATCATATCATCCTGAAGCTGATTATCATATTGCAGTTCTTATTTAAATTCAACGATTTCGCAAGTCTTCTACATTTTCCACTGGAGTAGTGTAAACTAAAGATTTAAGATGGCCCCATAGACAAAAATCCAGGGATCGGGCAGGCCACAAGTGAGGTCCACCTCGGCCAATTCAGCGATCTCATATGTTACTGCCAAAAACTCACGAGCAACCCTACCAAAATGCGTTGGTGTACCATCGTGCATAAACCACATTGAATTTCTTATTTCCAGTGGTATGTCCTCTAGAAACTGATAAACGTTTGTTCCAAAAAGTTGCAGTACACTTCGCCTGCAAGTCTCCTTGGTAGAAATAGTGGTCCAGCTAGCCCACAATTCCATCCCGAACGTTTAATGAGAACTGATATTGAAATCGTTCTTCACTTAGCTCATGTGGATTTTCTTCAGCCCACACATGGTTATTGTAAAAATTCCTTATTGCATTTCTAGAAAGATTCGCTTCATCAGTAAAAAGACTTCAAAGTCAGTAGTTCAGTCCTAATAGTAACAGTCCCATTACTTACATTCAAAGTATTTGCAATTATGCGAGTTCTACCGTTCTGCCTATTATTGGCCTTCCTAATCCTCCACTTCGTTTGAATGAGCCTGTTTCGTAAAGATGTTGATGAATACTTTGGAAAATTTTTCTATAAGGTATATTACGGTGGGGAAATCGATCTATGTACAACCGCCTAGGTTTCATAATAGCTCATAAATAAAATGCATGTCAGTCATCTCGGCGTTCGTATAGCACTTCATGACAGAGGACTTTATTAACAATAGTTAATAAAGTAATAATAAAAAAATATAATAACCGAACGTCACTCAGTCTCGATAAATTCAACAGATACTAAGTCATCAATCGAGAAATGTATTCTATTAAAATAACAAAATATTAATAATAAATAAACTGTATTTCTTTTCGCTAGACTTAGTAATCGAAATGTTATTAAAACATACTTTTATTTCGGCTAAATTAGTAACTTTAAAAGTATCAAAAATGGTTCTGCTGAAAATTTTTTTTATCCTATATTTTTGAAACAAAGCGGATTTCCAGAAATCGTTGAAGGACAAAATATTCTTAGAATAGCCCAAAGAGTAACATCTTAAATTTTTGCCGCATGTTTAATAAACACCCTGTATATTATCGGTTGATTTAATGAAAGCCGAGATCAGTTGGAGCCGAGGCTCAATGATTAAAATCGTATCAACCGGAAGGCACTACAATTGTGACAGCATATGATATAAATTGATTGATTATGATATACATTGATATAAATAAGATAACCACCTTTAGGTTGGAATGATATTAATCACGGATCCTCGCCCGCATGTGACCTCAGCTTTATCTGATAAAGGACGAGCCTCAGTGATTAATATCATATCGACCTGAAGCTGATTATCACATTGCAGTGCTTCGGCTGCAAGCTCGACCTATTCAGTCAAAATATTTACAATTTCATCTGATAAAGCCGAGGTAGCTTGCGGACGAGGCTCAGTGATTAATATCATATCACCCTGAAGCTGATTATCATATTGCAGTTCTTATTTGAATTCGACGATTTCGCAAGTCTTCTACATTTTCCACTGGAGTAGTGTAAACTAAAGATTTAAGGTGGCCCCATAGAAAAAAATCCAGGGATGGGGCAGGCCACAAGTGAGGTCCATCTCGGCTAATTCAGCGATCTCCATATGTTACTGCCAAAAACTCACGAGCAACCCTACTAAAATGCGCTGGTACACCATCGTGCATAAACCACATTGAATTTCTTATTTCCAGTGGTATGTCCTCTAGAAACTGATAAACGTTTGTTCCAAAAAGTTGCAATACACTTCGCCGGTAAGTTTCCTTGGTAGAAATAGTGGTCCAACTAGATGTAGAAAGTAGAGGTAGATGTTGAAATCGTTCTTCACTTAGCTGATGTGGATTTTCTTCAGCCTTAAAAAAATTCCTTATTGCAATTCTTGAAAAATTTGCTTCATCAGTAAAAAGTCTTCAAAGTCAGTAGTTCAGTCCTAATACTAACAGTCCCATTACTTACATTCAAAGTATTTGCAATTATGCGAGTTCTACCGTTCTGACTATTCGACTCGATCCTCCACTTCGTATGAATGAGCCTGTTTCGTGAAAATGTTGATGAATACTTTGGAAAATTTTTCTATGTTGTATATTTTCTATATTCTATATTTTTCTATATATTTCTATACATATAGATTATGATATACATAATATGTATAGAACTAACATTAGACCTAGAACAAGAAACATTCAGACATGTTGTATTTTATGTGGGACAAAGTAAGTAGGTACGCCCTGGTTTTTATAGAAATATATTTTTGTATATTCGATTCATCGAACAAATATAAAAAATTTTCATATTCAACAGGAGTCTTTTCACTATCTAAATTTGAAATTATCAAGTTGATCATTATTGGTCGTATAATAAGAGGAATGACGTTTCCACAAGACTAAATATTGCTTCCAGAGGACTAAGATTGTTGCAAAAAAATTAGATATTACTCCAGAAGACTAAATACTACTTCCAGAAGACTAAATATTGTTTTCAGAAGACTAATAGTGCTACCAAAAGATTAGATGCTACTCCAGAAGACAATACTGTTTCCAGAACACTAAATATTGTCTAAAATTGACTAAAATTGTTGATATTAATCAAATTTTAATTTTATTTTTTTAAGATGGCTCTTAAAGTCACTTTTGCCATCTTGTTGGTAGCCAATAAAGAAACCATGTTTTCTCATATACTTAAAAAAATAAATAAAAAATATTTGATTTGATATTGGTCAAATCAAAGATATTTGTTTGTGGGCAAAACTAGAGTCATACACATTTGTATTATAAAATGTAAATTGCATTATACTACTTAGAAAAGGTTTCACTACAGTTTGCAAGTCACCATAATGGTATATTATATATTGCAATTAGATAATTGTCAAATTTTGAAACATGATACCATAAATAAGGTTGCAGCTGATTTTAAAGTAGCATCTGTTTTGTTTGTTTAAAATTGAATCATATTATGATACACCTTTAGGTTAGAATGGAGCCTCGCCCGCATTCGAGGTCGCTTGTGGCCGAGGCACTGCAATATGATAATCAGCTTCACGTTGATATGATATGCAGTCAAGCTGATTATTATATTGCAGTGCCGCGGCTGCAAGCGAACTCGACTTAATCAGTCAAAATATTTACAATATCATCTGATAGGTCGCTTGCGGACGAGGCTCAGTGATTAATATCATATCATCCTGAAGCTGATTATCATATTGCAGTGCCTTATTAATCACTGAGAATCGGCCGCAAACGACTTCGGCTTTACAACATAAAGTCAAAAGATCTACAACTTCGTTTGAGAAAGCATCGCTTGAGGGCGAGTCTCAGTGAATAATATCATATCAACCTAAAGGTGTATATGTTAATAATTATTTCTCAGTTGGCTTTCCAATAGCTCCCAGTCGATTAAGATGAAATCGTTTTAAAAATGTTGAATTTATATCCATGGTATAACATGCTAGTCTGTGTTCATAAACTTCTTCGTCATAGAAGAAATATTAAGAACACCAATAATTATAATCTTTATTATTTAATAAAGTATATTTAATTTCATTATTTAGATTTGGGAATTAAAAAACAAAAAAAAAAATATTATAAGTTAATATTTAAGTAATAGTTTATGGTATAAAAGGTGTGTCGATCTTTAAAAATAGCCCATTTCGTGACCATATTTACTTTTCATAATCAGACCACACCCGTTGGCGGTGCCGAGGGCCTACTGGGAAATCATAACACCTCTCATAATTGGCCTTTTTTCGCGAGGGAAAGGGCGTTTTTATATTTTAATTTAACTTTTGCGACGCGGCGCGCCGAGTTAAAATAAATCAGCCCATCTCGTGAATTTTTGATAGTAAACGTATCCGCGTCCCGGCAAACTTCCCGGGATACTAAAATATTTATTGTCGCGCAAAATTTTAATTTGCCAACTTATTGGCCGTGTAAATTTTGCATGACGTTCCGATGGCCGCCGAAAAAAAAATACAAACTCTCTCGGTAGGAATTTATTTTTACCCCGAAACTTTTTGTTGAATTACAAGTATTTCGACAAGGAACCGCCGCCGTTAAAATTTCATGGAATAATAAACTTGAAATAAATCTGATTTCCCCTTTTCGAAGAATAACAATAAACCGACCTACTATTAGCCTATAGATACGAAAATCGATACAATTAATTAATTTGTTTGCTAAAAGATGTCCCCCTCGATAGCAACTGACCCACCAATATTTCCTTTACTCTTCCTTTATATTTTTCTTTCTCTACTAACTTGGATTAAGAAACAAACTAGAAAACAGATAAACACGCATTACGGTTTAATTAAACTCCACGGCACAGCGTCGACTCCTTGAATTTTATTACACCCAGGAAATTAGAAACTATACAACACTTATTCGTCAATATTTTAATTATTACCATCAAAGTGTTATTACATTTTGAATAACCTCAATGACTAAACGAGAGAAAATCTCGAGTTTATTCACCTTACATTTTACTGTAGTCGGTGAAGCGTCGTTAAGGGCACCCTTCTTTTCCGTAACGTCCTCTAAGCGTTTTTTACGGAACAAAAAAAGAATTTTATGACCGCGAATTATTAAATAAACGGCGCCCGTTGAAACGCCGCTTCGCAGCGACGCGAAATTAGAAATTTCACACCTAACTGCATATGTAAAGTTACAAAGCAGATTTAATCAGGCCCTCGGAATTACAATTTCTTGTGATTAAATAAATTAATCGCGCTTTGCTCACTGTTTCCATCGATTGCTATCTTCACGCCAAATATTGAAATCATATTTTTTTACTTTAATATCAAAGTTTCACCGATTTTTAACTCTCAACATCATCCTCAGGAATATAAAAAAGTCACTTATTTTTACTTGAACTAAAACTAGAACTAACACTAGCACTATCACTAGAACTAACACTAACACTAGATCTAGAACTAGAACGTTTCGGATGCATTCAGCTAAAATTTGACACCAAATACATGAAAAGGTAATTAATGTAATTAATGTCTAATTGTCAACTAAGTTGTTTTTGTCAAATTCGGGTGGAAAAGGCTTCGTTGAGTTCATAAGCATCTTCCATGTGCGGTTGAGTTCCCAACTATCTTCTCTATTCTTGTTATTCCCATGTCGATGAATCTCTATCGCCTCTCTCGTCAATCTTTGGAAGTAATGTCCGTTTCTTGCTAGCACTTTGGTTTTGTCGAACTCTATGCTGTGTCCTCCTTTGTGGCAATGCTCTGCGACTGCAGATTGTTGGATCACATATGAAACATAAGGAAACCAGATAAAACCGGCTGGTGTCGTACTTACTGAGTCTCGAGTCGGATATCCCTCATCGTATAGCCGTTCTTCTGCAGCACATCTTCGAGGAATCTTTCTTCTTTTCTTAGGTTCTCTTTATCGCATATCCTCTCTGCTCGCTGGAATAAGGCTTGAATCTCTTCTGTTGTGGGTGGTGGTGGGATGAAGCCTGCAGGTACCTATTCGTATGCGTCTGCTTTCGATATACTCCCAGTTCCATGCCCCCATCTGTCTTCCTAGTGGCTAACAGATCCAGGAATGGCAACTGTTTTGCAGTTTCTGTTTCCATGGTAAATTTTAACATGGGGTGCTGTGAATTGAGGTTGTCTAGAAATTCCTGGAGTTGCTCTTTTCCATGTTGCCAGATCACGAAAATGTCATCGACGTAACGGAGCCATAGCTTCGGTTTCCAAGGACTCTTCTTTAACGCTTCCTCTTCAAACATCTTCATGTTAAAATTGGCTATCACAGGAGACATAGGTGATCCCATGGCTGCCCCTTCGCATTGCTCGTAGAATTCCGTCTTCCAGCTAAAATATGTCGACGATAGGCAGTACTCCACTAGTCCTGGGATATACTTGGGCAACCCCTCCGGGATGAGTTTCTGGCGAAAACCATCCACGGCACCTTTGACTGGTACTCTTGTGAATAGAGATTTCACGTCGAAACTTAACAGCATATCCTGAGGGTCAATGAGGGTAATGTTCTTCTGAAGATGACTATAAAATAGTAGTCGAAACCGGTAGAGTCGAAAAATAAAAATAAAAATTATCCATCTCAAAAACATAGTTATTTTACTTATTTAATTAATTCACCGAGATGGAAAGAAATAATCTTAATGACAATAATTATCTTTTGTTTAATATTTCTTATGAATGTACGAATTTTTAAAATCTATGGCAGGAGATAAAGAGTAGTATCTCCAATTTTACCCAATATTAAGTTAATATCATTTTCAAACTACATGCCAAATGTTTTTATGCTAGCAAAAAATCGTAACTCTATGTTTGTTGATTTCTTTATTACTGGGTATCTCAGACCTCAGTGTGCAGCTCCAGGGTTATATAGCTATAAACGTTGTTTTCTTCATTTCTAAAAAGTTTCTATTATGAAGATACGATTGTTTACCTCCCTGCTAAAGATATAGTCGGCATCATCTTGCTGTTCCATAAAATTTAAAAGAATTTTAGCACTTGCTAATGCTTCCTTGCAGCTGACTTTGAATTGTAGTTCTAAGATGTCATCTTCTACGTCGTCGTCACTAAATTCGTGGAGTGAACTCGGTTTAGAGATTGGTTTGTGTTGATGTATTCACAGTCCAAAACATTCGAGTCAATATTTAGCCACTCCAGAATATTTTCGTCATCCAGTTCATCACTATCAATTTCATATTCTTCACAGTTGATTTATCGCATAAAATATTGTTAAAACATGTTTCAATTGTGCTAGCTTTCACATTTTTTCAGACATACGATATGTTGCATTAATCTCGAAGCGTAATTGAAAGGATTGTTGTCTTTTGGGACCAGTTCTATAATCAATTTTTTTCTGTACAACATCTTCATTGTTTATTGTGCCACAAGGTTGTCCTTTTACACTCGTCAAAAATACATTAATAATAATTAAAGATCAAAAGGATGGAGATTACATCATATGATGGTAAGGGTTATAAACCCATTACCACTACTATTACCAACGCTTATTACACATTTATACGAACACGAAGCGTTTCCCTATATTACAACATCACTCTGCAAAAACTCGTCAATAGAGTAGAACGCCTTTACAATTAGATACGACCTGACCTTAAACGTTAAACTCATGTAATTCGATATCCGCTGCCCTCTAGTCAATCTGCGATACTGAACATATCTGTTATCTCTATTACGAGTATTATAGTCATGAAGATCCCCATGAGTAGGCATCTGTTTATGTGCATATATAATTGACTGAAGAACGTAAAGTGAAGGCAAGGTCAGAATCTGAAACTGAATAAACAAAGATTTACAATCTTCAGCATAACCAAGATTACCCAGCACACGCACCGTCCTACAGTGAAGTGTAAAAGCATATTGAATTGCAAACATTCCACATCATCACCCAAATACTGAGGAAAGTCATTAATGTAAAGCAGGAATAGCAGCGGACCTAGTATGGATCCCTGTGGTACTCCTCGCCCCAAACTGAGCTCACTCGATACCGTACCATGCAACGTTACTTGCTGTGTTATATTCTTCAGGTAGGACTCGACAAGAGCAACAGCGTCACTAGCAAAGTTATACACTTTAAATAGTTTCCTTAAGAGAATCTGATGTGACACGCAGTCAAATGCCCGCGTCAGATCCAAAAACATTGCAATGCAATGATGAGCCCTTTCAAAGGAATCCAAGGACATCCGACGTTCACCTACCCTTTCGAAGTCCGTATTGATTTGGGCAAAGCAAGTTATTTCCTTCTATATAAGAAACCATTTTTATCATACATTACACACTCAAACACCTTGGAAAAAGCCGGCAGTACAGTTATTGGCCTATAAGTGGAGCAATCCGTAGTATCTCCTTTTTATGCACAGGCACCACGTTAGCTATTTTCAATATATCAGGGAACTGAGAATCAGCAAACACTGAATTTAAAACCTTTGTCAACGGCAGCACGTACATGTCTACATTGCTCTTTATAAAATAAGTTGGGATGGAAAAAACATCACGTGTAGGACTACTCTTCAATGAACAGAGCAGCTCACGTACTTTAATAGAACCAACTTCTGAAAAATGAAATTGCGCTACCATTTGATTCACACATTCACGATATTGATACGATATTGATTCAACGATATCATTGGGAGTATCAATGAAAAACCTATTCAGCACATTCGGAGAGGTAGTGCAATTGCCAAAGGCAAAATTTATTAATATATTATCAAGACAGTTTCCGTCCCTAGTTGCTTCCGTAACAGTAGGGTAAAAACCATAGCTCAAGAACAGGTCACACACGTCGAACTACCAGGTTAAAATCACCGACTACAAAAACTTGCCTAAACTGGTTGTCAGGATTTCCAAGAGACAACTGGCGTTCCGACAAAAAGTCTGAAGATCACCAGCAGGCGATCGATACAAGCAGACTACAACTACATCAAAATCGACACAATAGACCGCCTCTATGATATTCCAAAACTGTGATATTCCCGTTCTCAGCTGACAACGCTTCAACTGGCGAATGAGATGGCGTATTATCAAGAAGTAATACTGCTTTCTGAGGGAGACCTTTGCCGTCCATATATTTTTTTACGTGTGGAACAAATTTATTTTTAAATCACATTTCAAAAATGTCTCGTCATCCACGCAGAACGGTTGTTATAGTAATTCGACTGGGAGTTTTTTTATGCCTTTTAATTCTCTAGGCGACTTTGACTTCCCTACTAAAGCTAATTTTAACTTATCTTCTCCAGTAGTATTTCAGCAACATTTACACTGTAACCCGATCTTTACTAATTTCATAACCAGGAGCAGATGCTAATGTACAAGTGGGCATTAGACACTAATAGAGGCTGATCTCATCAGCATTTTATTTTTGGGTGGGTACTAAACCCCTCTCTTTAATAACGTTGTCTTTCAGTGATTTGTAACCGGACATCGGCTCTCCTAGTGCTCTTTGCTGAAAAAACCACTTCACCTTTACATTTTCCAGTTGTTCACTCTTTGCACCTTTCATTGTTTTCCTATGTGAAGGGCCAGCTGATGTTTCACACATAGAAACGAATGTAAGAAACACTAAGAACCGGTTGTACAATATACCGATAAACTTCCCGACAGCGTTATCTGACCGATAAGTTAGTTTGTACTGTATTAAAATGTACGGATATTTTTATGGGTGAGATTATCGGCAGGATAACTTATCGGGTACTCAGCGGTGCCGATAAGACAGTTATCCGCCAGATATATATATGGTTACCAAGGTTTTTATATAAAAACTTTGTGTGGTTACTGCATGGGTTAACCTATAATATTAGGCGTTAACCCAATACGTACGTTGTGTCAGTTATGTGTCATTAAAAAAATTTACAATGCTACCTACAAAAACAGTTTGTAACAGCAAATATCTTTATCCTCTCGATAAGTTTATCAACCGAATAGTTATCAAGTAATTTCTAATGATAATTCCCACTGTTAAAACTACCCGTTTTTAGGCGTAGTGGAGTACGTAAAGGATTTGTTGTTAAAATTAAAAAATATATAAATAACAAGCACGGTTAATCCGAACCCCAGTTAAATGGTTCACGTATAATCGGCACTTTACTGTATATATAATAAAAAAAAAAAGATTTAAAGATATTTAACATGAAATTTTGTTGTTAAATTCGTTATAAAGTTTAAATTAAAAAATATGATTTTTTTAGATGGTGAAAATTGGAAAAGTTACACGCGACATGGTACATAAGTTTTAGTGTGAAAGCGTGGCATTATCAATCATACGCGGTAGTCTGTTCGGTAATATGTCAAACAATTTCCTGAACCGAACATATCGTGATGCGTGGCTAATTAGGATATGAATTTCATCCCCTATTGTTAACGTGCGCGAATGATCTCGCCGAACACTACCATAGCTATTAGTTGAATTAAAAGAATCGTCATACCCGTACTGTTAATAGCATTAATTTCGTCGGCATTTTGATCGATTCAAACATACGATTAGCTCTAAATAATGTTATTTTTCGATGTTGTTTTTGCGCTTAAGTTTTGAAATAAAGTTTGCGTCTCAGAGGTGCCGATGATACACGAGGTCTGACACGACAATAAATAATCTGTGTGGATTAAATTTTCACGGGTAGCGTTAATAAAATAGCTGCAGCGAGTCGCAGCCGATATTAGTAACTTATGCAAACGAGGGTATTTACATAAAGTCAGTATTTCTCCTCGTCTACCCTTCACCCTTAGTATCTAAAGAAGGCTTGGGAATAATTAATAAAACAAACAAGGTCGCCGATTATTCACGGACCCTAAAGGAATGGCCGAATCTCTTTGAAAATTTCTAAAACCCCCCGCAACCTTTCTAAAACTAACTATCGAAGGGATAATGGAAGGAGGGCGGAAAAAGGTCGACATAAAAAAGCGCGTAGCGTCAACATCGAAGTGAATGAAAGCTGCATATCCCCCTAACATTCTGGATTAACAATGAAACCAAGAGCTTGTTATGTGAACAGGACTAATAACAGACCCAGTACGGGTGCGCAGCATACAGCTATTAGCCCCAAACAAACTTTCCCAGTAAAAGTTACCGGTAGATGTCGGGATTTTTTTACTGCCAAGGCCTGTATTATTCAGCTCACATGCGCCCAAGCGAAGCGTTGAAACGAGCACAGTAAAATAAATAAATGATTTTAAAAAACCATGACATCGCATGCATCAGAGAAGCCAGATAAACCACGTTGTTATTTTTTTTATTATTTCAGCGGGGCTTGTTTGTTGGTCAAAGTAGAAAGAATGTGTATACAGTTACAGTTTTGATATGTAACTCCCCCTATATCTATAGTTTTATTTTTATAAAGGATCATATATTTTTTTAAAATTTTTTTTAAATAATAAACAGGATTACTATGAAACTTGAAATCATCAACAACAAAACATTTTCCAAATGGAATTCTCGCTTCGTGTAGTTGAACGCAGATGATATTTAAAATAGTCAAGGTATTAGGTTTGACGTTCAGCTTTGAGCTTTACCGTAATATCGGGCGATTACCGTTTGACGCAGCGAGATGGCTTTGAAGTTTCGCGAATTAATTTTTAAGGAGAACGCTGGAAATGGAGGAGCAAAAATCGGAAAGGGGCCCGCATTTTATATTTGCATGCGTCGCGAGTGCATAGTTAAAATTGTAAATTGCTTTATGAATTTATAATTCTTCAACGTACCTTTAAATCTAAACTAAAACTTGTGCATCTACAACAAAAAATCTTAAAAAATTTAAATACAAACGAAGTTGTACGTTATTGGCAAAATGCAATAATGTGTATTAAAGGGTAATAAATAAAGGGTAGATAGTCGTGTGTGTTGTAGCTATTCGTGGCTTGGTTGGAAGGCGGAAGAGAGTTTCCGCAATAGTTTTGTCGTAGAGGAATGGTCGAGTCACCGTCGGCGCACTTTTGCATAACAAACGACAAATGATTTTACAAAGTAAACAAACGATAGCAAGTTGGTAATTTATCTCACCCATGTCAATAGCAAATACGTCCGCCTGGAATACGCTTGCTTAATCGGAGGTGTCTGGCAGTATGCTCCTGCTCTGACCCCTTCTGGCGTTTCTGATCCGTCTGTGACGATGCAGATATCTGCCTGAAATTTTCGTTTTTGATCCAGGACTGCCGTTCATGCAGTACAATCTAGTATCGAGCATTAATCACCGATAGTAATCCCGCCAAATCTGACGGAATCTGCGGCCAAGCAGAACATCCATTGCTAGAGTTGCCGTTGTACTTATCGCCAGAGATTGCCAATCCAGCTACTCGTTGAATTCGTGAAAGTTTACTGATAACTGAAGTCTGTCGGACTTTCTTATACCAGGCTGCTGCTCCGTATGTGATCATAGATCTAACCACAGTCACATACAGCCAGTATAGTCTTTTAGGGATAGGACCCCAACTTTTTCCACTAAGACTACGACAAGTCCACAAGGATAGTCTAGCTTTGTGCAAAACTCCCTGCAAATGTCCATTCCATGAGAGGGTTTTGTCTAGGATTGCTCCTAGATATTTGACTTCCTTTCAGAAAGGAATTTCTTCACCTTGCAAATGGTATGTAGGGATTCTAGGGTCACCTGGAGGACTTTGGATATCCTCGACAAACAGGTTCCTTTGACCATAACGACAATGTCATCAGCATGAGGGACATCTACAACAAAAAATCTTAACAAATTTAAATACAAACGAAGTTGTACGTTATTGGCAAAATGCAATAATGTGTATTAAAGGGTAATAAATAAAGGGTAGATAGTCGTGTGTGTTGTAGCTATTCGTGGCTTGGTTGGAAGGCGGAAGAGAGTTTCCGCAATAGTTTTGTCGTAGAGGAATGGTCGAGTCACCGTCGGCGCACTTTTGCATAACAAACGACAAATGATTTTACAAAGTAAACAAACGATAGCAAGTTGGTAATTTAGAGCTGGACTGGTGTTTCCACTTGACGCTGAAGAGATAATGGCGATATTAATAATTTATTAAATAATAGTAGCACCAGTGGCGAACTGTACGGATTTTGATGTCGCGTCGTTCTCGTTAATGTATCAAACGCGTCGCACGTTATTGTTGATTAATCGTGTTATTATCTGAAATTATATCGTACCCAAAACGACGGTTATCGTCGCAACATCCCTAATTTCCTCTTTAATCTAAATATACAACCTAACTACTTTAAATCTATAATTACATTTATTGTTTTGAGCGTCGATTAATGTAATGAGTTTGGTAAATAAAGTAATACAGTTTCATTCGATTGGTGGTTGTCGTCGAAAAGGCAACGAGCCCTCACTTTTTCGATTACCCACTCGAGATAAAAGCAAAGAAGTTACGACGGCCCTTTCTTTAACGATTTTAGCACAATCAGGCAAATAAGACGGGCGTCCGCCTTTGGGGACACATGTAACGGTACGTTTGCTAAGGCACGAAGCGAAAGCGTGAAAACAGAAAGAAAAAAACAGCAAACGTTTAAAAATGCATTGCCGCCTGGGCAACTAAAATTAAATAATGAACAGGAGCCGTTTAATTTTTCATCGTAATAGAGCAGGCCCTGCAAAAAAGCTGGCGTGGAATCAACTTTGACGTGCATTTTTAATAATCCCGATAGAGCTCTTTACGGGGCATCAACTATGCATGCGGTGGAAATTGAAAATAAGCGTTTTCGGGGTAATTTATTCGGCCAGAGATGACGTGCTATCCCACCGAATAAAGGGGACAACGCTCCAGGAACGCAAGCATTTGTTTATTATTCATAAGAAACACCCGTTCAACTGCCGGCTAAACCTTCTAAGAAAACTTTCTGGGTGGACCAACAATAACAGTTCCAACGAATTTTCTACATTCTTTGCCAAATAGTCTATTCTTATTTTAAACTCGGACCTTGACATTGACATTTTAGATCTGATACTAATCATCGTTGTCAATAAAGAAACTACAACGAAAAGGTACAGAATAAACTACACTATAATTTCACTGTAGTTAAACTGTAACCTTCTCACTGTTGATTCTCGATTCTCTAAAAACTATATTTCACCAATATGGGTCTTCCCAATACTATCTCGGCCGCTTTAATCTTTTACGATCAGTTAAAATATAACTTAATTGCCATAAAATGTCTTCCTTGTACTGAAAGAATGTGACTTTATTCTCTTACGACCACTTAATATATAACTGTGTTGTCATAGTATACAATATTTAATTATATGACAAGATTTTGATGTTTTATCTTCACTACATTACATTACATAGATTACATTCGGGTAGGCGGACCAACCAACCTTGCACCGCGACTCTAAGGATCTATTGTACCCCGATAGATAACGTTATCAAATTTCACCGTGCAGTCCAATGCTCTTAACGAACATTAATACCTTGCTCGGTGAAAAGTCGTTCAGATCCTTTGGGGAGATAAACTGCGACCTAGAAATCGAGAATCTGTCTCCTAGTCCTCCGCACATAGTCGGCATTCAACATCGTCGGCTAAACCCAACAAGTTGAGGTGTATTTTTAATCGGCAGTGCCGATTAATGCTGCTACGAGCAAGTCCTAGAATATTTCCGGGTTTGATAGTGGCGATATTAATAAACACCTTAGCATGTTTCATTTCAGGAGAACTGGTCCACAGTAGGCGAAATCTCCCTTCAGCCCACAGTCCAATCCTATATTTGACTATCGCACTTCCGGATCTGGCCCCACAAACGCTTTAGCGCTACAGTCTCATGCTAGCTGATCTGCCGCTTTATTACCAGCAACCCCAGAGTGACCTGGGACCCAGATCAGAGAAACTCTGTTATCACAACTCAGTGTGTTTAATGTTCTCCTACAGTTATTAACCAGAGCTGACAGACCAGACTTATACAAAAAGAAACAAACAAAATACTCACTGTCAATAAGCGAAGCTAACAGATGTAATCATTTTAAAAAACGTTTTGAAATGTTGAAAAATTTTTTGAAAAGTGAACAAATTTAAATTTTATACAATAACCAGAAAAATCGTTAAATTCGCAAAAAAACAAAATGGAGGAGACATGAGACGTGACGTGATGCGTAAAAAAAGTTATAATGTAATCTAAAAAACAATTAAACAAATTAATTAAAGCCAAAATATCATGAAACAACTTACAAAATAAAAACTTTAGTTGAGTATAAATAAAATTCTTCGTGAAAATTAAACAAATGAAATATTACGACACAGGTATGACCATCTTGGCGGAGCGAGAAGAAGAGACTGGCGACCGAAAACCAGAAATATAAGAACGCAATAAAACCGGAAACAACAAAAAATTTAAAAATATTAAAATTAAATCTTTAAATTGAAATTAATTAAATATGAAAAAATAGGTTTACGAAAGAGTTGAAGTTGTTCATTCAGGAGTTGAAAATTATTATTATTTTTATGTTTAGTAATTTCTAAAATTTCAAGAAAATCTAGTTTAGTGCCTTTATTACATGAACGTAAAAGTTCAACTCCTCCATAATCTATATTATGACCAGTTTCTATGTGGTGTTTGAAGATATTAGAATTTCTTTTAACTTTATGTTCCCGGATTCTAGTCTCCAGCCTCCTCCCCGTTTGTCCGATATATATACTTTTACAATTAAAGCATCTGACCAAGTATACACCGCTCTCATCAAATATATTGAAAACTTTTTTAGTGTGATTAGTGTGATTAGTTAATAAATTTAGAATAGTATTACGTTTATTTTTACTTCTATATAGTTTTCGGCTGAGGATGGAGTTGTAAACTTCGAAACCGGTCCCGATTAAAATATTTATGCAAGTGCAAAGTTAACATATTTTGTTTTATTTAATTCTATATTCAAAGTTTACTTGCAACATAGATATCTATCTTAAATGCAGATATCTGCCTGAACCAGAGAATTTTCGTGTTCGATCCAGTACTGCAGATCATAATGTGATCATAGGTCTAACCACAGTCACATAGAGCCAGTACAGTCTTTCAGGGGTAGGACCCCAACTTTTTCAACAAAGACTACAAGTCCACAAGGATAGTCTAGCTTTGTGCAAAACTCCCTGCAAATGTCCATTCCACGAGAGGGTTTTATCTAGGATTACTCCTAGATATTTGACTTCCTTTGAGAAAGGAATGTCTTCACCTTGGATAGTTGGGCGGATTAGTCCTCCCGGGTGAAGTCTCTTGGTGAAGGGCACAACAAGAAATTTTCTCCCTCACATCAAGCGCAAATGGTATCTAGGGATTCTAGGGTCACCTGAAGGACTTTGGATATCCTCGACAAACAAGTTCCTTTGATCATAACGACAATGTCAGCAGAATAAGCTTGTATTTCTACCAACGGCTTCAACTATCGCAATCAAATCATCAATCAGACGGGACCGAAGCAAGGGAGATATCACCCCTCCCTGCGGACAGCCACCTCCCGGCCTGAAACGTATCGTGTCACCGTGGAGTGAACTAGAAACTGTTTTTCTATCAAACATATTGCGAATCCAACCGGCTATAATTGCTTCCACTCCCCTCTCAGGAGCAACTCTTTCAACAGATTGTGGTATTGCGTTGTTGAATGCACCTTCTATATCCAGAAACGCACAAACCAAGATCTCTTTATCCCGGAGCGTCCTGAATACTCTACCACCCAAGTTGTGCAGAGCCAATTCTGCTGATTTTCCCGCTTGATAAGCGTACTGGTGGCGACTCAGTTGACCAGATCCAGTGGCACTTTACAGATATACTGTCCCAGAACTTTTTCAAAGGTTTTCAACAGAAATGACGTCAAGCTGATGGGTCGAAAGGTATTAGGAGTATTGACCGAACGGCCCGCTTTAGTCCATTTTGCCGCTACATATTTCCAGGCGACACTCGCTCTGAAAATTTTTACCAAAATAAGCAACAATAGTGGCTTGCTGTAACAAAGCAGCAAAGATATTGTCTTCTCCGAGCAATTACATATCTCATACTCTGGGTAGGGTTGGTTGGCTGGACATGTCTAGGCGTCGTTTATTTCATTCAATCTATTTATACCATAAGATTATACAACATAGGTGTCCGCCATATTTATTTAAAACAATTTCCTTTAGGATGGATGTACACAACATAAATGTTAGACATAAACACGTACTAACAATACCTAAACATAAATTACAGCTTTTTAAGAAATCTTTTACGTACTGTGTCTAAAATATGGAATAACCTTCCGAATTATGTTTGGAAGAAGGGTGAATGAGTTTCAGACGTTCGATGAGGAGCGTTTTACTTTGTGAATGGGCTGGGATGGTTAGATAACTTTGGGGGTTGTTAGTTGGCGATGGGCTGTGACTAGGATGGCGGACTTAAGCTGGGATCACAGACTGCACACCTTCCGTATTGTTATATAGTTTGGGATATAAATTTATGTGTCATTTTAATTCATTTTTTTAATTCAAGTTAAGTCTCTGGAGTGGAAGTTGGTTACTTATTCTTCGTTGTAACTGGTGTTTGTTTTGTGAAGGGTTGGTGAAAAACAGGGAGACAGGGGTTTCTCAGTCTAACTGACTCAACTCTTTTTGGCAGTTTACCTTTATTAATTGTTATTTTTATTAATTATTGATTTTTTTATACACATTACGATTTTGTATTGTGTAATTAAGCTCTTTGTTCTGTATTATGTAAAATGCTGCTAATAAACATTATTATTATTTGAACGGCTTACTTGACGACCTTTCTAGCCACACTCCAATCCGTATTTGAGGGGCGCTTTGCCATGCAGGAATAGCCCGCTGTGACATTATCAGCCCCCATCATCAAGCTTCCTGGGAAGTGAGTCTGCATGAGAAGCTCTAACGAGGTTCTGCTGGAGTCCGTAAAACTACCGTTAGGCCGCTTAAGTGAGCCTAGGGGCCGGATCTCTAGCGAGAATCTTGTGAATTCTTGTAGTGCTGGGTGTGTCTTTGACTCCCTCACAGAACCTTTTCCAAGACTCTCTTGTTGCCTTAAGCTCCAAGAGTTCCACTGGGGTGTGCCCCGATTATTATTTTTCACATCAGTGGACTGCTATGTGGTAGGCTGAACGAACTGCCATAGAGATCTACTCTGTGGTTATATACTCTGTAGTACATACAGTCCGATTTCATCCCTAGGTCAATTTTAAATTGAATATGTCTATGATCTGAACACAACGGTTCAGAGGATACCCTCCACGAGGTTATCTTTGAGCTTAATATGATTGAGCTGAACGTAATGTCAAGTACCTCTACTTTATTTCTGGTAACAAATATTGATTTGGCGCCTACATTATTAACAATAAGCCTCTCCCCTAATAGGTAGTCAAAAAGCAACTCACCTCTTACATTTATGTTGGTGCTTGTCCACATTGTGTGGTGCGCATTAGCATCCGAAAAGCACTTGTACGTTATTCCTCCAGCTGTAGGCAATTATGTCTCACACAGCAACCGGGGGAAGATGATTATCCGTTCCGGAGAAGTATGCCGAGCAGGTGACAACTTCTATCCAGCCCTTCTCACCTCGGATTCTCAGAACCGCAGCCACACCATCGCGGTCGGTTGGGATGGAGCGGCCGTCCCACCGGTCCCTCTCATTCCAGCGCGCCCTCTTGAGTCTCGGGCAGGAATCAAGGAGTCTAACTGAAAGTATAAAGCCGAGGTCGCTTGTGGGCGAGGCGCTACCTTTACTATATTTCACCCATATGGGTCTTTTTTATACTGCCTCGGCCGCAAGCGACCTCAGCTTTAATCTTTTGCAACCACTTAAAATATAACTTTTTTTTTATAATATACATCGATTTTGTTAGATTTTTGAAAACTTTCAATGTGACTTCTGTTTATAGCTTTTCACCATAGCTTCTTAACGTAACCTCAAACTGTGGTATACTTCTCAATTGTACATCCACAGCAAGAGGTTACAATAAGAAAGTACAGTTATTTTTCCATCCCAATTATAATAGCAATATCAACTAACTGAGAATCCACAGAGTGAAGGTACATACGTTATCTACATTATAAAATCACTGTAGAAACGCTGTAACTCCTCACCGTAGATTCTCACTCTCGCTCCTCGATGTTGTTTTTCTTTCACTTTAACACTTTAACCTTGCGTATTCCAACTTAAATAATAATCGTTGGATTCTGAATTAATTCATTGAATTCCATCTTCTACAGCTTCATTTATAGCCACAATTGACTCTGTTACATCTCAGATGCAACTTCAAGCAGTGCCACACTTCTCAACTGTGTTGGAACTGAAAGAAGTTGCAATGAAAATGTACTTGAAACTTAAGGCAATCCTTTAATGTTATATATATATATTCAGCTCAGTACTTTAGGAATAAATAAGAACTATGGCGTTATTCCCTACCTTCTCAACGTAACCTCAGACTATGCCAAACTTCTAAACTGTATGGCAACAGAAAGAGGTTGCGATGAGAAAGTACAGTTTATGATGATAAAAACGTATCTGTCACTTGTTATATTCGCTGTTAAGGGAGATACACAGTGAAAAACTGCAGTGTCACATACAATATATATTCGCTGTAGCAACAATGCAGTTTTTCGCTGTATCTTCTCGTTGACATTTCTCACTGCTGCTTTCCACTTTGGACCTGATGGTAATAGATTTAATGTAATAGATTATGATAGCACAAATATGTCAGTTAAAAAAACATCTAAAAACTTTCATTCTTTCGAAGTATTAGCTGTAGCTTCTCGACGAAACCTCAATCTATGCCACACTTCTCCACTGTATGGCAGTAGAGCGAGGTTGCGATGAGAAAATACAGTTTCTTTCTAATATTTGAACTGAATATTGCTTTGTTGTCATTAGAAAACTCACAGTGAACAGTAGCAGCATAACTACATTATTATTTCACTGTAGCCATACTGCGACTTTCACCGCAAATTCCCACTGTAACTCTCCAAACATTTTTGAGTATTCTGATTCCTGTAATGTTGTTCTGCACGTTCTCGTCGTAACCTCAAACTATGCCACACTTCTAAATTGTATGGCAATAGAATGGGTTGCGATGAAATAATGCAGTATTGGTAATTTTTCGCTTCGTTGTCAACAGAGAACCAACAGAGAAGAGTTGCAGCATAACTACGTTATGACTTTACTGTAGATATACTGCGACTTTCACTGCAACTTCCCGTTGTAATTTCTAAAAACGTTTGGGAATCCTGGTTCCAGCACACTGTAAAGGATATCATATGGGTTCATAATAATGGAAATATATTTATTAGTCGGTTTTGTTGTTAACTGAGAACCCACAGTGAACAGTTGCAGCATAACTACACTATTACTTTACTGTAGCTATACTACGACTTTTACCGCGGCTTCCCACTTCTGCTTCCAGGGTATTGTGAGAGATATCGCATTATTGTTAATAGAGAACCCACAGTGAACAGTAGCTATATAACTACACTAATACTTCACCGTAGATATATTGCGACTTTCACCGCAAGATCCCACTGTAACTTCTGAATTCTCCATATCTTACAGAAATGTATGTTAATAGAGAACCCACAGAAAAAAGTTGTGGCATCACTTACACTGCATATTATCTGTAGCAACACCATAACTTTTCACTGTAGCGTTACTAGAACTACACAAGATGGAACATTTTAAAAACAATACAAAATTTACAATAGATTACCTTCATTCTGTACCCTCTAACCGTAACCCCAAACTGTGCTACACTTCTTATGTGTATAGCAGCAGGAAGAGGTTACAACGAGAAAGTGCAGTTTGTTCTTGAGACATTTAAGAATTGCGCAACAAATAATTTGCAATCCCAAAACAATGTTGACGTATTATTGAAGAACATATAATTTGTGAGCGGAGATTCCACAACGAGAAATTACGGTATGAACTACACGATAATTTCACTGTAGCAGCACCATATCTTCTCGTCGTAGCTTCCTACTATATTTAATTTAATCAAAAAACAATTAAGTATAATCGGGGTCAACAGCAAAATTTTTCCCATACCTTTTTTATCGTAACATCATCCTGTGCTATATCCCACAATAAAAAAATATATCATGAATCAACCAGCGGAAATAACAGAGGAACCACAACGAAAAGTTATGGCATCACTTACACTATAAATTTACTGTAGCAACACTGTAACTTTTCGACGTAACTTCTCACTGGAACTTTTCATCTTGTATTCAAGTCCATTTCGCAATCACTTTTATTCCAAACAGTCCACCGTAGCTTAGTTTGTAGCTTCGCTTCACAACCTCGATCTGTACCACACTTTCAAAAACATGTAAGGACAGAAAGAGGTTGCCAAGAGAAAGTACAATTTGTTTATTGATGACAAAAATTACAAAACTAAATAATATACAATTAATAAATAGTTTGGAACCAACAATTAATACTGTAATTCTTTATCAGCTCAGTTGCATAGCTGCTTAGTTGTAAAGCTGCAGAGAGATGCCACAATAAGAAGTGACACCTAACTCTGACTTCTTTTGTGGCCGTCTCACTGCTACTTACAACGACTAGTACAGTAGTTTCTTGCTGTAGCTCCGTAAACCTTAAAGTTTAGAGCCTTTGACAGAAATGCCATCAAGTGCAGCAGAAACAATATTTCTTCAATTTCTGCAAATTTTCAGATGAATAGAATTGCTGATCCATTTAATTCCAACTGTATCGTGTTCCTCATTATGCAAAAATATAAATACGGCAAAAAAATCACTTGCCGTTTTATGGGAAAACCGTTTTTTCTGGAATTATTGCAAATTTCAGGTTGACCAAAATTTTATTTCAAATTAATATAACTTGAACTGCATCGCATCATTCTCATCATGTCTAAAGCAAAAATGCTTCAATTTTTTTTGGAAAACTTGGTTTTCCTCAATTCTGAACAAAATTTCTGATTAATTTAATCCCAACTGTTTCCTCATTGTCCATAGTAACAAATACGGAGAGAAAATTAGTTTTGCCATATATACATATACAGGGTGTCTCACGTAACTGGTTCGCTGGAAGTTTTTAAGGTTCCATTATTCGTAAGGGTTGGAAATTTTGGTAGAATATAACTAGTAACCCTATATTTCCGGTCACCAGTGATGAAGACAACGAATTAAATATTTTATCGTATTTTATTGCATACCCAAATGAAATTTAATAAAGAAATTATATTTAATTGAACCTTATTTGTTTTAAAAATGTTGTACATTTAATTTTGCAAAAAATATACAGGATGTTCGATTTAAAAATGACACAATCACAGTTTATTTATTTAACCGACTTTCTACTTCCACTAATAACAAAGTTACAAATGGTGCGCACTTAATTTAGAATAGCTGTATGCGATATACAGTGTGTGGCAAAATTATGGAATAAATTCAATAAAACGCTTATAACAAGTCTATTTTGTTTTTTCAAAGCACACATTTTGAGCCCATATTCACTTCGAGATAGTTATTTGTTTTCAAGTTATGACGTCATCGACAATTTTTTTTTATTACGGAATATAAGAGCTTTTTGTTGATGACGTCATAACTTAAAAACAAATAACTATCGGGAAGTGAATATGAGCTCAAAATGTATGTTTGGAAAAACAAAAGCTTGTTTCGCCGTATTTGCAAAATAATGTTTATAAGCGTTTTATTGAATTTATTCTGTAATTTTGCCGCACACTGTATAGATGATTGAGCTTTCCATTATATCTTCAAAAATATATAGCTCGTTACTTGTATAGTTGATCAGTTATATAGTTACAGAGAGATGGCACAAAAAGTAGTAACACTTAATTCTCACTACTTTTGTGGCTATCTCACTGAAACCCACAACTTCTATATCTTCTTATTAAATTTTTCACCTGTTATTAAAGCATATAAATTAAAACTTTCAATGAAAATATTTACTTTATAATTACGATGACCATGAATCTGTGGCTTAAAATACCACGAGAAACATGTTTTGAATAAGTGGGATGTCCGATCAATTGAAATTCAAACGATTAGTAAACAGTGTTCAATGGAGGGTAAATTGCGCTTCCTGAAATAGATCGCGATCTAATTATCATGCTCGATCGAGTTGGCGAAGCTGTCAGAGGGCGCCGAATTTCCTATTTGAAAGTCTTCCAGGGAGTTGAAATGCGTGAAAATGTTTCATAGTTCGTCTTTTTTTTTACAGGAAGCGGAAAGCGCCATCGCCGCCATGAACGGTCAATGGCTTGGCAGCCGCAGTATTAGGACCAATTGGGCAACCAGGAAGCCACCAGCTCCTAAAAACGAAGGTGAGTTTTTCGTTTTTAGATTTTTTTATTTTTTTCCCCTTTTGTTCGGCGATATTTGAGTTTCCCCCCCGAGGGCTGGACCAATCAAGTTGCGATTCTGGTACTGTCACAGCTTGCTTATGTTTTATATGGCTGGGGAGAACGTTTGATATTCACGTGAAATAACGCACGGAATTGAATCGAGATAGCTTTTATAACTAACCGTAATGTCTCCCTCGCCGGTATCCAAATGTAAAAAGTTAAATCTTGTTTAAGATACGTGGAAACCGTACGAATGTACCTGACATCGAATTTGCTGATTGTTGTTAGACCGAACAAATACTTTTACTCGTCCGTACAAACAACAGATCGATAAAAAACGCGGGGGGTCCCATCATTCCAAGCAAACAAAGTTTCGATTACCGTTTTTGGACAGGATCGTTTAAACCTTTTCGCTGGAATACTTCCATAATTCTTTTTAATTCATCTTTTACGTTCTCTATTGTTCCGTAATCCCACGAAACAAAGATTAAGTTCAATCGCATTTATAACAGTTAAATAGGTTTGTTGTAAATAGCAAAAAATGTTTTAAACAGTTCAGTATGTTTACCCGATTTGCTTGCTTAAGAACGTCTCTGAACGTCAAATTGCTCTTAGTAATCGATTGGTTGTAGCGCTTACAATCTCATGCATATTATTGAACACGCTATGTACCTAACCTTGTTGTACAACACAGTCAACAATGCGTTGATTATACTGGCACACAATATTGTTACTCAGGTTGATATTCGTATAATAGACAAGTTTATATGCTTCCAGCAATGCCCTCTTTGGCGTGGCGTAAATATTTGCACTCTTACGACATCGATGAGTGCTCGAAAAGTTTGCTTCCCACTCGAATCGAAAACGAGTAGCTCGTGACTTATGTACTCATTAGAGGTTCGTCGAATTTATTCTACAGCCGGGGGTGTTCCCATCGTTTTTACGACGTCCTTTAACGGTGGAAACGCAAAGGACCAGTTCGATTTAAATTCGGAAACGGTCAGAATTCAGCAATATATAGGGAGACAGGGACAAAAAGCGCACACAGCACTGCGAAGAGGTTTTCGTTCTACAAAAAGAGCGAAAAGTAGTTGATTGGGAACGTATATTTCCGGTGGGAAGGATCCTAATCCAGCAACCACCTTTAGTTGATTTTATTTTTTTTGAAGTCAACAAACTTTAATTCCGATTATTTTATGATAGAACTTCCGCCTTAGAATGAAGATAGATGCGCGCCACCAAGTTCTGGCGAAACTTTTCACAGTTTCGGTTATTTTTATGTAAATTCTCACCGCCGTTTGATTGATGCCCCGATTATACTATAATATGACTGATGTGATATTACATTCATCCCTGTATTTGCTTCTTGATACAGGTGGTACTTTTTATATTGCGCAACATCAATCATTCACGTTCAATCTCTAGGAAAAATAACTTTCCTGATAGATAGCGTCATAAATAATGGTAATAGCAACTGGCGTGTACACTGTTTTGATTCGCGACAAATATAATTACTATTTTCTATAACATAATTAACCCAAAACATTTCCCTATCCATAAAATATTTACATAACGTTTTATTTACCAGTTTAGTGCTGTAGCCATTAATTACGATGTTTTATAATTAGCTAAAAATTGATTCCAGTTAAAACGCATAGTGTAACGCGTCTCATCAGTTAAATCGCTTTACATGGTTGTGTTCATATTTTCGTTTAATCGCGTTACTTTTTTGCCATGCAAATCACGTAGCTAGGCGCTATGCAATTTTCATCGATTTATGTTATATCGTCCACACCATTGTGCGAAGGTAATTTAGCTTCGCGTTGCAATTTCTCTGTCTCTCTCATTCGCTATATGACTTTCACTACTTATTGTTCCAACCAAGTTCCGACATCGCATCGCTTCGCGGTTTCTCTAGCTTTTTTGACGGTTATAAAATTAATTACTATAACAAGTGCCGAGAGTTAACTTCGCCCTGTTATAATCTAAATGAGTCGGAAAGTTGTTTTTAAACGTCAGCAGCTTCGTGCAGATTGAATGCGGAGTAAATTTAGGTTGACATGGAATCGAAACAAGATGTTTGCGGTAAGCTGGATTACCGAATTGACGCAGTACTTAGCTGCTAATGCACGTAGGTTGATTTATACCAAGTATAAGAACGGCTAAATCAATAACAATTCCCCTATTAGTATGAATTATCCTAGTCATTAACTAGATGCTCAAGAGGAATTATGTCATCGCTAGAAGCATCCATATCAGTTATTTCGGCGGTTAGATCAGACGTTAATGTTGGTTAATTTAGCTAATTTATACGGCTGTCACCATATACCGAACGTTTACACGCTATAATTACATGCAAACAAGTCACTATCTACTCCTTTGTATTCTCAAAGAAAACGTCAACGCGACCTGCACATTATTTACGCCACTTGATTAAAGGAAGGAAATTAACGCAAGCTTACAATGTTTAGCTAGACGTATCCGTTTTCGAATCATTTTCAACTTTTCTCATCTAACTTAACCGAAAAGGAATATTCACTCCCTCTTCAACTTCTTTTCACTTATCTCTTCCTTGTATTTATTTTAACAACAAGCTTCAAAACTCTTTGATAACTCATAATATTTAATTAAAGTAACCACAATATCATCTCAATTGTCACTCAAAAGTAATATTATTAATTAATATTATTATATTAAATTAATTAATAAATAAATTAATATACATAAACTCAACTTGACCTTGACCCTAGAAATACTTAAAAGAAATATATATTGCAACAAAAAAATCAATATGATATATCTAAATGACATATTGAATCCCGTCAAAAGAGTTGCCTCGGCTTCTAAATAATGTAATTATACTGAAATAAAAGTTTATGTTTGACTCTTAACTACTCACGCTATAATAGTGATCAAATACAATATATTAAATTATAAAATACTAAAAAAATAAAAAAAATACTAAAAATACTTACTAATTTATTACTAAATTTCTAAAAAATTATAAATTATATTAAAAAATAATAAGAGAAATAAATATTTTATTTATTTGTACATGGACCACTTCCATGACAGTTAGAATTACACAACAAATTATTCTTTTTGCACAAACATTTTTTTGTACAAGAGCATCTTTTAAATCCTAGTCCTGTACCGGTTGACTGGGCAGTTGCCACTGCTCGGAGACATATCTCTTTGGAAGGAACTTCATCAGGAGATATAAGTTTTCCATCACAAACACTAAACTGGGACCTTGCATATAGTTGTGTAATTATTTCATTTCTTGTTCCCAATTTATAGTAATTATCATCACTAACATCTAGTACAATGGCAAGTACAGATCTAGGATCTTCTCTTCCACAATCTACCTCAGGAACTTTTACTAGAACGGTCGAACCAATAGCAGCTGAGGGACTGGTCATCATTCTTTAGAACGCATCACTACGTTCCATTATTATTGATGTTCTTCTGTGGTACAATACACATCACCGATTTTGATTCACTCCATCGGCGTCTTCATTAAGTATCGCACAACTAAAATGATTCGGTTTTAAACAATCCGTGCACAACGAATAATTCTCTGAGCAGGTTTCTAAACAAATTACACATTTAGTTTCCCTCTCTATTATTATTAACTTCTTCTTCGATATTTTCTTTATCTTTCTGTTCGATGTTCAACTCTTTACTTTTATATTCAATGTTTTCCAAAAGTTTGTTTAGATCATTTCTATTATTTCTTTCGGCAAAGAAAACGCCAGAACGCCATTTTGATGCCAGAATGATAGGAGCGATTTTTTACAAATTGGACAAACTGTAAGTTTTTACTCCACTTGTTTGTGCTATTTTGTTGCATCCAAGTGGTGAGCATGTTTTCCACATCTTCATTCGTTCTTTTCACGGCTGCGCCTCGTTTTCCATGCATAATTTTTAGCTCCGGTCACATATCCCGTAAGCTTTCTATCATGTTATTGCAAAATTCGCGACCATTGTCTGATTGGAAAATGCTAAACATTTCAAGAATACGACATGCAACTTCCTCAGCGCGTTTGGTTTCCAAAAGCAACTAATAATCACAATCAAATGTGAGCAATATGTCTAAATGTTCCTTTTACACTTAAGTATACTTCACTGCCTCGGCAACGCCGTTCAAAGCATCATGATAATATTAAATAAAAGCTTTGCTGTTTGTTTCTTAAGCACTTGCTACTACCTCGGCAGCACAGCTGCCTCGGCAACGACTTCTAAGTGACTTGATCACGCTAATCACGCTATTACCTCGGCAATTATAATCATAATCGAATGTGAGCAATATGTCTAAATGGTTCCTTGTCATTTAAGTACACTTCACAGCCTCAGCATCTAAACGTTGTAATAATATTAAAATTAAGAGTTACAGTTTGTTTCTTAAGCACTCGCGCTACTATCTCGGCAACTACATATGACAGTTGATTATAAATAATATGTCTAAATAGTTTCTTTAACACTTAATCACTGGATCGGAATAGCAGTTACGTTGGCTTCTAAATGATATAAACGTATTGTAATCAACGAGTTTGTTTCTTAATCACTGGCGCCACTGCCCCGGAAATTACATATCACATTCGAATGTGACAATATGTCTAAATGGTTTCTTCTGATTTAAGTACACTTCACTGCCTTGGCTTCTAAAGGAAGTGATAATATTAAGTAAAGGTTTACTGTGCAATTCTTAAGCACTCACGCTACTACCTCGGCAGCATAGCTGCCTCGGCAACAACATATAACAATGAATTATAAATAATATGTCTAAAGAATTTCTTTAACACTTAATTACTGCCTAAGGATAGTAGTTACATAGGCTTCTAAATGACATAATCGTATTGTAATCAAAAATTCTGAGTTTGTTTCTTAATCACTGGCGCCTCTGCCTCGGCAATTACATATCACATTCGAATGTGACATGTCTAAATGGTGCCTTCTCACTTAAGTACACTTCACTACCTTGGCTTTTAAACGATGTAACAATATTAAATAAAGGTTTACTGTGTAATTTTTAAGCACTCACGCTAGTACCTCGGCAACTGCATATTACAATGGATTATAAATAATATGTCCAAAGAATTTCTTTAACACTTAATTACTGCCTAGGGATAGCAGTTACATTGGCTTCTAAATGACATAATCGTATTGTAATCAAAGATTCTGAGTTTGTTTCTTAAACACTGGCGCCACTTACATAATTACATATCGTATTCGTATGTGACTAGTATGTCTAAATGTTTCTCTTATTACTTAAAATCACTTCACTGTCTCGCCAACACAGTTGCCTCGGCTTCTAGATGACATGATAGTATTGAAATACATACTCTCGCTATTCGCTAACTAAAAATCATAATTGATTGTGCACAATATGTCTAAATAGTTTTCGTTGCCTCGGCAACTAAGTAACTCATTACTATTAAAGAAATGTTTACTCTCCGTTGTTTGTACGTAACAACTAAAACAAACATATGAAAACGTATTTTAATGGTGAGAAATTAAATCTAAATGGCACCTAATAATGAATAGTTAAACTATACATTATGACAAGGGATATATTAGGTTTACATAGGTAGGATGGCATTATTATTAATTTAAATAAATAATGTATTACTAATTATTGATCGAGTGGGGTTTGATTTTCGGTTTGACCCTGATTCGATTTGGATTCGGGACACGCATCATTTAGATACACAAGATTATGACAATCAATGATTTTCAAAATCATATTACGAGTCGTATTAATTTTAGAGGAAGCAAATGTACAACAGGGGCAATATGGATACGATGTCAATATTAACATCCGCAACACTAAAGCACACTATTAATTTTGAGGTTTTAACGAATATGACATTAAAATTAATATTGATTTTAAGCGACGATTTTATTTATGATAAATTTTAAGTGATTATTAATGAAGAAATTGTCATTAAAAGTCATGGCGATCTTTAGCGTTAAAGTGTAACGTTGTGGATCAGAATAGGATAGGATAATAGGTGGAGGGTAGTTCGTCCATAAAGAGTTAGGGTGCACCTCTGTAATGTAGGGGTGGGTAGGTAACGGTGCATTGTGTTGGTATATCCGCGTTGGTACGCAAATACTGAGCGTTTGTCAACGTTGCATCCATACGCAATGCGGATATCTAGAACTCGCCCCGTCCCTGCTTTGACACTGGCGACGGACGTTCGAATCTGCCCCCCGGTTAGGAAGGGGTGGCAGCCTATCGTGACTATAAATTAGAATTACTTGACACACCGTTTTGTGCGCAGACTTTACCAGAAGCCGATTGCGAATAAATTACTAAATGTATTGTGAATTAGCAGAGGCGTATATCATCTTCATTCAGGCCGTATGGCCACGTTCGCACGTTCCGCGTGTTCGAACTTGTTTGAAAAGATACAAAATGAAAAAACGCAAAAACTTTACCGCTGTTATTGTTTACGTTCAATTTAAATTTCGATTAATAAAACTTGGCAGTGTAATTTAAGAGATAAGGATCCTAATTAGGATATTAACTTTACGTTAAACTTTTACTAATTAATATTTAGGAGGGATTTACTCGTCCTTTTCCAACTTTATATTTTACTTCCCCAAAGGGGCTTAAAACATAAAATATTCTTCGCGCAAATTCATGCATTATCCACAACACGGGGTCAATATTCAAGCGCTTCCAAACAAGTCATATATCCGTATCTTAATCTAAACGAAGGAGGCAAACTCTAACAAGAACAAACACTGAGTAACGCGGAAAGAGGAAAGAAATCTTTTTAACGCCAAATAATGTTGGTGTATGTAAATAAATGTTTTGCCAACAAAATTTGTTGAACGAATTTTAATTCGGCGATATAAAAAATCCGTATACGTGGAGGTATTCGCGACGTTAAAAAATAATTTTTTGACGTGATCAATTTACCGTGTTATATTTGCATCCGTAAATTCTCCCGTCGTTTGATTTAACTGCGCGTATTGGTAGATTTTTATTTTTGTTTTGCCAGTTTTTTGCGTCCCCTTTTTTCCTAGTCGCCGCCCAGTGTTTTTAATTTACAATTGCATCAAAAACCAATAACTCAGCGTTTCCGAAATTCGTTCAGCGAACGGAACGAATAAACTTCTGGTTTTTGTTCCGCCCGTATGAACAAACTTAACGATTTGTCGGGGTTTATTTTGCGGAGGGAAAAAATGGTAAAGCGCAACAATACGCGCTGAATTTTCGCTAAATACACTTTACTCAAGTTCTGTATAGGTCCTTTTTTTGCAGTAAACTCAAAACCTTTAACATTCGATGAGGTCTACAACCAAAGCAGTCCTACCAATTGTACGGTATATTGTGGAGGCATCACAAATGGATTGAGTGAAGAATTAATGCAGAAAACATTCGCACCATTTGGAACTATTCAAGAAATTCGGGTATTTAAAGAAAAAGGATATGCATTCGTTCGGTAATACTTCTTTTTGCACAAAAATAAAAAATTAACAATTTTTTTATCTTCAGTTTTTCCACCAAAGAATCTGCCACTCATGCTATTGTGGCGGTCCACAACACTGATATCAATGGTCAAATCGTCAAGTGTTCCTGGGGGAAGGAATCAGGAGATCCAAACAATGCCCCAGTCGCTGGCCAGGTACTATTATTCCCATGATTGTAAGCCGAAAAATACAAAAATATCACGCTCAAAAAAAAACAACAAATCTAAAACAAACACAAACATCGAATAAACATACGCGAAAAGCCCGGACGCTTTTCGGAGATTATTTTTTGCCTTCCTGTGCGGTTTTTTACCCTTATTGGCTGCGCGCAACTCTGGCACGGTGTTAAAAAGCCGGGATTAAATGATATAATTGACAGCGCAAATTTTAAGCTATGCAGCCTTGCAACTCGCGTCTAGATAAATCAAAATCTCCGTAACCCGACAAATTACCATCACATATTTTTTTATTCCCGCTTTTTATGCCACCCAAAGAAACGGAAACGCGAATTTATGCGCGACCTCGACTGCGGGAAATCGCTTCGCTCGCGCCACCTGTTGATAAAATTCCGAAACGCCACTTTCAACCCTCCGCGTTCTCTTTCCACTCACCTCCGACACAACAACTTTAAATTGCCTCAATCATACGTTAAACGTAATATTTTAGTGTGCTTTACAGGCTCTAACTAGCACCCAATATCCTTATGGAGCCTACGGGCAACAGCTCGGATACTGGTATCCCCAGAGCTTCCCCACAACGGCTGCGGCCGCTCAAATGCAAGGACAGTTTTTGCAAGGCATACAGGGTTACGCTTACGGTCAATTTGCTGGGTATCAACAGTCTTACATGGGGTAAGTACCTATTAACAACTAAACTGCCTTAAAACTACTTATTCGTATTATTTAATTAGCTTCATTCATTTAATTATATAATCTTAGGTTGCTAATCAAAAAATTCGTATAAAATTAATTTTGTATGTGTGAAAATTTTTTAATTAGTCAATAAAAGAATCTACTTTTTAATGCAGAAAACCGTTTTGAAAAATAACAACGTTAATTGAACGCCAATTGAACAACATTACTGTGTCAGATCGGTATTCGCTACCTCATATACATGATTTCAACATTCATTTGCACGGATGCAAAATCTTTTCTAAAATCGACTTGGTCAGAACGTATCATCAGATACCCGTAGATAAAGAGGACATACCAAAGACAGCTATAACAACCCCTTTCGGTCTTCTCGAATTCGTTCGCATGCCTTTTGGCCTTCGAAATGCAGCGCAAACATTCCAAAGGTTCACTTTCAGGACTAACCTTCATTTTTGTATATTTAGACCATATTCTTGTAGCAAGTCAACATACTTCATTAAAAACAATTATTTCACAGATTAACTTCCTACAGAGCGTTCAACAATGATTGTAAGGTGTTTGAATTTCCCGCTTTTGCGTTTAATTTTTAAGGCTGGTACGAGAAAACTAATAAACATAGGCGTATCATAGGAAAAATTTCGAAGGCATTAAAAAATTTTTGTTTACAATTTATCAATGTGTAACTTTACTAACAAAATTTAAAAATGTGTATGAAATCAATTAATATTTATTCACATTTTGTCATAATAAATGTTAAAACTTGTTAACTCGAAAGCAATTAAAACATACCACGCCACTGATTGTTAAAAATACGTCGAAAACGTCAGCCGGTACCAATGTTGTTTGTCAAATGTTACTAAAAGTCAAGCACGCCAAATTCAAACACCTTACAATCATTGTTGAACGCTCTGTACAATATATCAATATTGTATTTAAACCCAAAAAATGTATTTTCGGTGTTAAATCATTGGATTTTCTTAGTCATCATGTTTCAGCTGATGGCATTCGACCATCCCAATCAAGAAACACAGCTATAAAACATTTTCCAAAGCCAACGACTCTAAAAGAGTTACAAAGATTTTTGGGAATGTTAAGCTTCTACCATAGATTCTTACCTAACATTTGAAATATTCTTGATATCTTATACACACATTCAAAATTACTTCACTATCAAAAACAAAAAACAATTTCACCAACTTCATGGACACTGCAACGTGATAACGCTTTTTCTTCAGCCAAAGATCTTCTATCAAAATCTATCTTTCTAGGACATCCCTCTTGACATGCTACCCTATCATTGTCAACTGATGCATCTAACACAGGTATGGGAGCTGTTTTAACACAAACCATCAATGGAAAATCTCAACCATTAGCATTCTTTTCCAAAAAATTTACTTCATGCCAAACCAATTATTCAACTTTTGATAGAGAACTATTAGCAATCTACTCTGCTATCAAATTTTTCAAACATTCCTTACATGGAAATCAATTCACGGTATATACAGATCACAAACCCACAGACAAAACTCCTCGTCAAACCCGATATCTAAGTTATATTGCACAATTTACTTCAGATATCAAATACATCAGAGGAAATTCAAATGTTATTGCAGATACTCTATCCAGAACAAACTTCGAATCTCTAAATTCATCTTACCCAAATTTTCTAACCCTTAGCAACGCTCAACTTGCTGACACAGAATTTAAAAAACTTACTGAATAAGCAATTTTGGAACAATCCTTCAAAATCTTATCATTTGGCACATCAAATAACATCACAATCTGATATCAAACTGTGATGTGAAACCTCTTCATCATCTCCAAGAATTTATATTCTGCAACAGTTCAGACAAGCAATTTTTGACAAAATTCATAGCTTATCTCATCCCGGAATACGTTCCACCGTTCATGCAATCAAAACAATGTCACACATGTCAAAACAAATTCATGTTTGGACCAAAACCTGCTTAAAATGTCAACAAGCAAAAATCCAAAAACATACTAAATCGCCAATCATCAACATCAAAATTCCTAAAATTAGATTTGATCATACACATATCGACTTGATAGGAGCACTCTTTTCAAAATTTAACACATTACTTGGCACACGACGAATACACACACCATCTTTCCATGCTCAAGCAAATGGAATGTTAGAACGATTTCATAGATCATCGAAGACGGCTATCATCGCTAAAAGAGACACTACTAGATGTAACAACAATTTACCCTTCATCCTACTAGGATTAAAAACATCACTTAAGGAAGATCTAGGTTGCTCCTCAGCAGAACTGCTTTACGGGCAACCATTAAGACTTCCTGGAGAGTTCTTCATACGTACTAATCGATCTATTGACTATGAGCCATTCCTCTCCAGTTTAAGAGACACTTTTTCCAAATTAAAGCCTTTTCACTCCATTCAAAAACCTTTTATTCATAAAGACTTGCACATATCAAATTCTGTTTTCATTAGAATTGAAGGTTTGAAACCATCGTTATCTCCGCGATACGAAGGACCTTTCAAAGTTCTGACAAAAGCAACCAAATATTTCGTTATTCAGAAAAGCAATGATAAAATTATTGTTAATATCGATCGCCTTAAGCCCGCGTTTATCTTTAACGAGAGTGTTAAATTTAATAATTCGGAAATAGATAAACATGTGTCATCCTCGAATAGGAAAGTACATTTTAACATATAATTTTTCACGGAAGGGGGAGTATTGTAGTGTGCCATGCATCACACAAAGTGTGCCATGTAAAATTGTTTTAATAAATGATTTGTTATATAATTTTAAAAAACAACAAAAACAACAAGTTAATATAATAGAAAATATTGTATAAATATTTATTGTATAAATTCAAATATTGTACATGATAAAATAACGATTATCGTACAGTGGAAATATCTGAAACAATCAAGGTCTACTTCTTAATGCACATATTCGTTATTAAAAATTACTTTTAGTTTTTGTGAAATAATATTTTTAATTCTCCATTAATTTTCAAGTTTAACAATTTTTATCAATTAAGTTTAAAAATGTGTATAAAATCCATTTTTTAGAAAATTAATATCGAAATTTTTGAAACAATCAATATAGGTGTTCACTTTTTAATGGACACACTCGTTATGAATTATAAATTATTTACTACTTTTAGTTTTTGTGAAATAAATTTTTAAATTTTTTATGAATTTAGAGATTATTTTCTTCGATTAGCTTAAAAATTCGTATAAAATTCATTTTTTATAAAAATTGAATGTAAATTTATTAATCAGTCAATAAAAGTATCTATTTTTTTAATTCTCCACCAATTTTCAAGATTGACGATTTGTACCAATTAAAAATTTCAAACCGTTTTATTTTTGGTTAATGATACAGATGGAAAGAAAAAACATTCTCTACAATATTTATCAGTTAAGTTTAAAAATTTGTATAAAATCCATTTGTTAGAAAATTAATATGGAAATTTTTGAAACAATCAATATAGGTGTTCACTTTTTAATGGACACACTCGTTATGAATTATAAATTATTTACTACTTTTAGTTTTTGTGAAATAAATTTTTAAATTTTTTATGAATTTAGAGATTATTTTCATCGATTAGCATAAAAATTCGTATAAAATTCATTTTTTGTAAAAATTGAATGGAAATTTCTTAATTAGTCAGTAAAAGTAACTACTTTTTTATGAACTAAACAGTTTTGAGAAATAACTTTTAGTTTTTGTGAAATAAATTTTAAAATTTTTTATGAATTTAGAGATTATTTTCATCGATTAGCTTAAAAATTAGTATAAAATTCATTTTTTGTAAAAATTGAATGGAAATTTCTTAATTAGTCAATAAAAGTAACTCGTTTTCTATGAACTAAACGGTTTTGAGAAACAACTTTTAGTTTTTGTGAAATAAATTTTTGAATTTTTATATATTAGAAGTTATTTCCATCGATTAGGTTAAAAATTCGTATAAAATTCATTTTTTATAAAAATTGAATGGAAATTTCTTAGTTAGTCAATAAAAGTAACTCCTTTTTTATGAACTAAACAGTTTTGAGGAATAACTTTTAGTTTTTGTGAAATAAATTTTTGAATTTTTTATAAATTTAGAGATTATTTTCAGCGATTAGCTTAAAAATTCGTATAAAATTCATTTTTTATAAAAATTGAATGGAAATTTCTTAGTTAGTCAATAAAAGTAACTCCTTTTTTATGAACTAAACAGTTTTGAGAAATAACTTTCAGTTTTTGTGAAATAAATTTTTGAATTCTTTATAAATTTAGAAGTTATTTCAATCGATTAGGTTAAAAATTCGTATAAAATTCATTTTTTATAAGAATTGAATGGAAATTTCTTAATCAGTCAATAAAAGTATCTATTTTTTTAATTCTCCACCAATTTTCAAGATTAACGATTTGTATCAATTAAAAATTTCAAAGCCTTTTATTTTTGGTTAATGATACAGATGGGAAGAAAAAACACCCTCAACAATATTTATCAATTAAGTTTAAAAATTTTTATAAAATCCATTTCTTAGAAAATTAATATGGAAATATTTGAAACAGTCAATATAGGTGTTCACTTTTTAATGGACCCACTCGTTATGAATTATAAATTATTTACTACTTTTAGTTTTTGGTGTAATACATTTTTAAATTTTTTATGAATATAGAGATTATTTTCATCGATTAGCTTAAAAATTCGTATAAAATTCATTTTTTATTAAAATTGGTTGGAAATTTCTTAGTCAATAAAAGTAACTCGTTTTTAATGAACTAAACGGTTTTGAGAAATAACTTTTAGTTTTTGTGAAATAAATTTTTGAATTTTTTATAAATTTCGAAGTTATTTCCATCGATTAGCTTAAAAATTCGTATAAAATTCATTTTTTATAAAAATTGAATGGAAATTTCTTAATTAGTCAATAAAAGTAACTCGTTTTTTATGAACTAAACGATTTTGAGAAATAAGTTTCAGTTTTTGTGAAATAAATTTTTGAATTTTTTTATAAATTTCGAAGTTATTTCCATCGATTAGCTTAAAAATTCGTATAAAATTCATTTTTTATAAAAATTGAATAGAAATTTCTTAATCAGTCAATAAAAGTATCTATTTTTTTAATTCTCCACCAATTTTCAAGATTAACGATTTGTATCAATTAAAAATTTCAAAGCCTTTTATTTTTGGTTAATGATACAGATGGGAAGAAAAAACACCCTCAACAATATTTATCAATTAAGTTTAAAAATTTTTATAAAATCCATTTCTTAGAAAATTAATATGGAAATATTTGAAACAGTCAATATAGGTGTTCACTTTTTAATGGACCCACTCGTTATGAATTATAAATTATTTACTACTTTTAGTTTTTGTGTAATACATTTTTAAATTTTTTATGAATATAGAGATTATTTTCATCGATTAGCTTAAAAATTCGTATAAAATTCATTTTTTGTAAAAATTGAATGGAAATTTCTTAATTAGTCAATAAAAGTAACTCGTTTTCTATGAACTAAACGGTTTTGAGAAACAACTTTTAGTTTTTGTGAAATAAATTTTTGAATTTTTATATAGTAGAAGTTATTTCCATCGATTAGGTTAAAAATTCGTATAAAATTCATTTTTTATAAAAATTGAATGGAAATTTCTTAGTTAGTCAATAAAAGTAACTCCTTTTTTATGAACTAAACAGTTTTGAGAAATAACTTTTAGTTTTTGTGAAATAAATTTTTGAATTTTTTATAAATTTAGAGATTATTTTCAGCGATTAGCTTAAAAATTCGTATAAAATTCATTTTTTATAAAAATTGAATGGAAATTTCTTAGTTAGTCAATAAAAGTAACTCCTTTTTTATGAACTAAACAGTTTTGAGAAATAACTTTTAGTTTTTGTGAAATAAATTTTTGAATTCTTTATAAATTTAGAAGTTATTTCAATCGATTAGGTTAAAAATTCGTATAAAATTCATTTTTTATAAGAATTGAATGGAAATTTCTTAATCAGTCAATAAAAGTATCTATTTTTTTAATTCTCCACCAATTTTCAAGATTAACGGTTTGTATCAATTAAAAATTTCAAAGCCTTTTATTTTTGGTTAATGATACAGATGGGAAGAAAAAACACCCTCAACAATATTTATCAATTAAGTTTAAAAATTTTTATAAAATCCATTTCTTAGAAAATTAATATGGAAATATTTGAAACAGTCAATATAGGTGTTCACTTTTTAATGGACCCACTCCTTATGAATTATAAATTATTTACTACTTTTAGTTTTTGGTGTAATACATTTTTAAATTTTTTATGAATATAGAGATTATTTTCATCGATTAGCTTAAAAATTCGTATAAAATTCATTTTTTATTAAAATTGGTTGGAAATTTCTTAGTCAATAAAAGTAACTCGTTTTTTATGAACTAAACGGTTTTGAGAAATAACTTTTAGTTTTTGTGAAATAAATTTTTGAATTTTTTATAAATTTCGAAGTTATTTCCATCGATTAGCTTAAAAATTCGTATAAAATTCATTTTTTATAAAAATTGAATGGAAATTTCTTAATTAGTCAATAAAAGTAACTCGTTTTTTATGAACTAAACGATTTTGAGAAATAAGTTTCAGTTTTTGTGAAATAAATTTTTGAATTTTTTTATAAATTTCGAAGTTATTTCCATCGATTAGCTTAAAAATTCGTATAAAATTCATTTTTTATAAAAATTGAATAGAAATTTCTTAATCAGTCAATAAAAGTATCTATTTCTTTAATTCTCCACCAATTTTCAAGATTAACGATTTGTATCAATTAAAAATTTCAAAGCCTTTTATTTTTGGTTAATGATACAGATGGAAAGAAGAAACACCCTCAACAATATTTATCAATTAAGTTTAAAAATTTGTATAAAATCCATTTCTTAGAAAATTAATGTGGAAATTTTTGAAACAATCAATATAGGTGTTCACTTTTTAATGGACACACTCGTTATGAATTATAAATTATTTACTACTTTTAGTTTTTGTGAAATAAATTTTTAAATTTTTTATGAATTTAGAGATTATTTTCATCGATTAGCTTAAAAATTCGTATAAAATTAATTTTTTATAAAAATTGAATGGAAATTTCTTAATTAGTCAATAAAAGTACCTATTTTTTTAATTCTCCACCAATTTTCAAGATTAAAAATTTGTATAAAATCTATTTCTTAGAAAATTAATACGAAAATTTTTGAAACAATCAATATAGGTGTTTATTTTTTAATGGACACACTCGTTATGAATTATAAATTATTTACTACTTTTAGTTTTTGTGAAATAAATTTTTAATTTTTTTATGAATTTAAAATGGTTGAGAAAAATTTCGTTTATATTCAGATAAATATTAATAATATATAAATAAATAAATAGGGTGTATAATAAAGGTTGACATTTGTCGGGTTGCGGTAAGTTGGGAGTTTGGTTAAAACGCGATAATTTGTTGTTTTTAGGATGGGAATGCAAGTACCTACTACATGGCAGGGAATACCTGGTCAGCCGCAGCTGCCAACAACCCAACAGATGGCAGCCCCGGGGGCGGCTTTACAGCAGCCGGGTCTGGTGTTTCCCATCCAGCAGTACCAGGTGCGTACGACCTAGCATGACAACAAAAAGCGCTTGCGTTGCCTGTATGAGTGGATGGATGCAACCTAGAGGCATGTTAGTTCTAGTTCTGAGGAGTTCTTGTAACGGCTTGCGTTGTACATCTCCGTGGCGTAAATGGAGAACATACCCGCCGACCTACGACCCGCAAGTAGGCGGTAAACGTAAACGCACAGCGGGCGCGGCCTGAAATCTAGATGGGACGTTCAAAAGTATTCAGTAGTTAACTTCCGGAAGTTGGGAAGGGTTCGAAATAAGCGACGACGGAAGTTAGCGGGTAGGGAATATTTTTGAAGTCCGTCGCGTCGACCCGGTTAGATTTCAGGAAGCGGCACGTCGTGCTGGTATGGAATCTAAACAAAGCTTTTTCTTCTTTCAGGCTCAATGAAAACACACATTAGCCACCGAGTCTACATAGTGATATTTTAATACTGTTCAGGAAAACCCGTTTATTGATTTATCGCGGAATTGCAATGTTCGTGCCAAATTTCTCGACTCTATTCACCCCCACCGATGTTTAGCCCAGAATGTAACCAAAGAATATATGTATATGTAATATATTACACGCGCAGATGAGTCATTGAAATCCATCCATAGTTAGTTCACTTCAGGAGGCGATTTTTCCTGTTAGGCTTCTCACTTTTTTGGGTGAATGCGAAGAGAGGTTGTAGATCCTGCACTGCACGTGGCTATTTTGGTCACGATCCCTGCCCGTTAGCTCACTGGATGCCTAAGCATGACATGACGTATGTTGGCAGCTAACAGAAGAAGACTGGTTGGCTCCTAGTCTATTGGTGTGATTGCCGTAATCCAGTTACTTCAATGGGTCCTGTCGACAACGCACTTGAAAGTGCAGCCCTATTTGCCTCTTGCTGTTACGATTTTAATGAATCGTGTCGTTCGTATAACCCAGCACAATTAGAACATCGTTCGGGAGTGTTTCGCTTCGTTTAGTTTTCGATGCTTTTCCTACTCGCACTGTACAATCGCAAATATTTTCCTAATCCTAAAATCTTTGAATCTAAAACAGCTTTGAAGTAAGAATATTTAGAATTTATTATTTACATAGAGTGTAAAGGTCTCGATCTAAACGAAGCTCCTACCATGTTCTGATTGTACTGGTCTAAGAGAATATCTGGTTGTTTCGTTTAGTTAGAAAAATCTCCATGTTGAACATGTTTAGATGTAAGAGTTTATATTTGTAAAAACTTCGACCGATCGGTCCCTGTTCTGCGTTTATGATTTCGTGTTCTCACTTGTACAAACATAAGTAGGCTAAGGATTTAGTCACTGTGGACGAGACGAGATCGTAGGACGATCGTAGATTAGATAGCGTTAGGGGAATTGGCGACGCGTTTTGTCAATTGGTCGGCCACCACCAAGCATATACATACTGTAATATTACTGTACATACAGAGAGATATCGCATATAAGCAGTTATTGAGATGTGATGTCAGTAGTGAACGTAGAACTGCTTTGTCGACAAGTGTTAGGCTCTCATCTCAAAACACGACGCATAATATACATAGCCTAACGTGATATCGCAAAAAAAATCCGACATTTTATATATACATATATAATATGAATGGAGGAAAGTTTTGATACAAGAATTAAACAAGTATACCGCAGTCTATACATAGATAGGATGACGAGTATTATTTAGCGTTTATATTATTATAAATAGCTATATGTTCGTTAATGGCAGTATATTTGCACGCTAAAATGTAGGAGCACCACATATGTAACGGCTGTATTCATGTTATAAGTGTAAAGGAAGCCCTGCCCTTCGTATGGTTGTACAAATATCAATTAAATTAAGTATATTATCGTATCATTTCCACGCGACTTGTGTACCGTACGTTTGGACTAGTCAATTACTTGCTGCAACACGTTCCACACGTACCGCTCAGCGATCGTCTCTCTTGTCGGTAACCCTATCAGCAAAACCTCTTAATGCACAAACGCATTCACGTTTAGTTGCCGTTATCAAAGAGTTATGCTTTCCGACGGCTTTGAAACCAATGCTTTCCGACGTTAATCAAAGTTAAAATAAAGTAAACGAAAAAAGTATATAAAAAACTGAAAAGCGGACTACAAAATATTCTTTCCTCGTCGACAATCACCGTTTTTATCAAATCTCCGTTTTAAGTCAGCTTCAATCAAAAAGACGGTATTCAATTCGACTGACAATAAATTAGTTTCCGTTACCTGCATGGAGTCTTCAATTTAAAAGTATCAAAAGTATCAATTTCTTAAGACTTTTGAATTTAAAAAGAAAGGTCGATGATTATCGTTGCCGATAGATTATTGTTATCATTACCGTTCTGTGATATTAATTTTAAACGACGTTAACGCTTCTTATGGCTGAATGGGTTACTTCGCTTGCATTTAACCAACATGTGTATGTATGATTTGTACGTTTAATGCAGATGAAGACATGTTGATGCAGATGCCGATGACTATCGGTCAGCAAGCGTAAAGTTTAAAAGTAAAACGTGTTAAGTCAAATGTAGAACATATCACGGGGTTAAAGCGTTGCGTTATGTTGCGTTGTGTCGTTCTAGTCGTTCATGTTGGTTTTATGAAAGCAACGCCTCTTTTTTCGATAGACGATGTTACCGGAATACTAATTGTCAATATTTTCTTTTTAAGCTACAAGAGTAGATATAAATATATACGTGCATTGATATTTTCTCGAAGTACTCTGATGTTTAGAAATATTATAAATGGAGTAACAAAAAAAATAATAAAAATAAATAAAGAACCGCGTGCTTGATTTCATTTCCATACTAACACTGTAAGTAATTTTTAAAAAATGGCCAAAGAACTATTTTTGTGTGCTAGACCATTTTCAGAGATAAAAGCGAACTACAAAACAAAAATAAATGTGGAGTTGTGTGGAAAAGAAATTGAGGTGAAGTATAAAAATGTATAGGCAACCTATTTTTATTAGGGAAATGCGGGACTTACATGTGCGAATTTATTTTTTACTTAGAACAGATTCGAACGAAAATCAAAAGCGTTTTATTATTAAGTTATGTTGAGTTTCGTTGAACTTCGAATTTAGTACTCTGTAGAAACGAGAGAAAAAACAAATTCAGCAGCAAAGGTCTTCTTAAGGCGAAAACGGTGATTAAATAGTTTATTGTAAATCTAGATAGAACAAATATTTAAGGAAAATAAAATTTAAAAAAGAAAACAAACCTTTGCTAGCTGATAACAGGGTGACAATTGTATAAAAAAGTGTTTTATATCACAAGCTATATAACGCATTACATATAAGCGTGTATATAGCACGCACCCAGATAACAAAAATATTATATACAAAAATACAACAAACCTAGGTTATTATATGTAGAACATGGAATTGAAATAAAGACAGTTACAAACAATTTTAATCGCATTTTTTCTTCTAACCCGAAAGGAATGCTAAGAACTTCAAAAACGTGACTTTGATAACGACTTCCAGTTGAGGTAAGTACGATAAAAATTTGATTACATTCATTCTGCGATTATTAATCATCGAATTACTAATTTTTTATTCACGGACTTCCAATAGTTTTATCAAATCACAACAAGTTTTAAATACACCTTATCGCAACGATAGGAAACGTATAACTTACACCTCACATGCTAAATATGCATTCAAAACTATCGATTTTTGTCGAGAATATCGCATGTAATACCGTTAATATTATTAATTGCACACGCAACGAATTCCAAACATAGATTTTGACGAGAGGGCAAAGGGAAATATCGAAAAGTAAAAGCCCAACCCATTTTGACATGTGTTGATTGAGGTAGCATTTATACAAACAAACAATACCCGAAATTAATTAAACGAAAACAGTTAACGTTGTTGGTTCTTTTGAAAAACGACAACGTCCTACACAATTGTCTCAACATATTGTCATTTCATTTCAACTACATCACTCATAACTAATTAAATAGAATTTATCAATTTTCTATTTTAAACTCACCTAAAATCCATCATTTAACTCGGTGCCACTCATCACTTTATATTTAACTCAAACAGGTTAAAATCACAATTTTTATGTATACAGGTGTCCCGTATTTTCGGGATCAAAGCATTATAAGGTTGAAGGATACATTATTCTGAAGCAATTTTTCCAATAGATTCGACACGGAAAGAGAAATAATCTTGTTCCGTGAATTCGTGCGGTTACTATAAACATTTCGAAAAATCGCTTGTATCCTTCAACCGTATAATACTCTGATTCGGTAGATACGGAACATTATGTATATTTATATCACTATACAACTCCACTTTTCAAAATATTGAATTTTTTTATTAATGAAAACGATTTTAAATTATAATTTAAGCAAATATTATACAAAACATTTTTACCTATAATTGAATTCTAAATAAGTAATATTCGAAAACATTTTTGATATAATTAATTATTAAGATAACTCCAAAAATATCATCTTTATGTCACTATACAATGCTACTTTGCGAAGATATCGAAATATTTTATTAATAAAATCGATTTTAAATCATATTTTTAGTAAATATTACACGAAACATTTTTCGATAAAAAAAATGTTTGTACTGTATACAGTTAATAATTTTATACTAGTAAATAAGCCAATCAAGGAAAATTTTTAACAAAATTATTCGAAAAAAATTTTGGTATAATTATTAATTATTAAAATAACCCCAAAAATATCATTTTTATATCACTGTACAACACCACTTTGCGAATATATCGAAATTTTTTATTAATAAAATCGATTTTAAATTATATTTTGTATATAGTTTGTGGGGTATATTTTTTATAGTTATTTTATTCTATCTAAAACTAATGTATGTGTGTATTTAAAAGTTAATGTTGCTATGGTGATAACCATACATATTATGATGGATCATAATGAATCAAATAATTGCCAAAATTTGTATTTAAAAATTCGATAACAACTCTGGCATTATGTGCTGGTATGGAGCATCAGCATGTTAAGTGTCAAAGTATAACAAAACTGAATAAAACTTTACAATGAATTTCGAAAATTATGAAAAATGTAATATGATGGAATGCTATATGTATTATACCTCAATATATTAAGACAGCACATTGAGCCTTTGGTCGACAATTTGCCATTAAATATGTCTCAAATGATATATTTTCAATATGACGGAGCACCAGCACATAATGCCAGAGTTGTTAGTGAATTTTTAAATACTACTACAAATTTTGGCAATAATTGGAAACAATGTTTTCCATCATGGTATTGTTATCACAATAACAACAGGTAGGTTTTAAATACATACAATAGTTTTAGAAAGAACAACAGGACTGCATCCATTGTTGTGACAACCTGCCCGCAAACTACGTCACACCATTTTCCATGCCCAGCTGTTGTTATGGTCTATGCGTTTGCTGTGTATTTTTAGAGGTTATATCCTAGACGTATTCATATTATTTTTGAAGTTTTATGTTTTTAGACGTATTAATGTCTATCTTATAACCTCTAAAAACACAGACAGTTACCAGGCGTGGCAAATAGTGTGATGTAGACTGCGGACAACCAAACCGTAGTGGACTACAAAAATGCGATGGTGTTCCAGTCCTGTTAGATTCTACTATCCTTGAGAGAGAACCAAAAAAATTGATACATTATGTTCCATCATAGTATGTATGGTTATCACCGTAGCAACATTAACTTTTAAATACATACATTATTTATAGATAGAACAAAATGAATTTTTGTTAATTATTCAATAACTATAAGAAATATACTCGACAAACTATATATAATTGTGAATTCTTCGTAAAAAGTTGCCCATATAATGTTTTATTTAGAATACTCAATCTTTGATAATAAGTGAGATATTTGCGATTATCGTTTTCGCAAAATTTTCAGTTTTTGTCGATAGGGCGAAAACAAAAGACGATAGCTGTTCGGAGTTTTCGGCATTAGCATTTTCTCGAAAAACGAGATCATGACATGTAAGCTACTTCCTTTCTATCTCTTTTAGTTTCGGAGATAGCCCATGCGGACAACGAACTTGGGACATTCTGTACAGGGAAATTAAATAACTTTATACTAGTAAATATCCCAATCTAGCAAAAATCTTGAAAAATGTTTCAAATAAAAATTATTCATAATTTAATTCCAAATAATTATTATTTAAAAAAAATTTTGATATAATTATTAATTATAAAGATAATATCATTTTATGCCACTTTGCGAAGATATCGAAATTTTTATTAATAAAATCGATTTTAAATCGAAACATTTTTCGATAAAAACAAAAATTTTTGTACTGTATACAAGGAAATTAAATCATTTTATAGTAGTAAGTAGTACAATCTAGGAAAAATTTTGAAAAATGTTTAAAATAAAAATTAGTTTAATATATAAATTTAATATACCGTAAAATGGGGTGAAATTGTGCCTCCTATGGTGAGAATGAATTTAGCGCCTCGGATATGATATTGTCGATGTATCGGCTATTAATTATTGACTACGAAAGTAATGTTACTTCGGAACATTACGGAACATCAAAAAAACGTGTGGCACATTCTTACCATAAGAGGCACAATTTCAACTAATTTAATTCTCAATAACTATTATTTAAAGAAATTTTGGATATAATTATTAATTATTAAGATAACCCCAAAAATATAATTTTTATTTCACTGTACAACGCCACTTTGCGAAGATATTGAAATATTTTATTAATAAAAACGATTTTAAATGACATTTTAAGTAAATATTATACGAAACATTTTTCGATAAAACCAAAAATGTTTGTACTGTATACAGGGAAATTAAATAATTTTATACTAGTAAATAGCCCAATCTAGCAAAAATGTTGAAAAATGTTTCAAATAAAAATTACCTATAATTTAATTCTAAATAAGTATTATTCGAAAAATTTTTTGTTATAATTATTAATTATTAAAATAACCTCAAAAATATCATTTTTATATCACTACACAAAACTCCTTCGCGAAAATATCGAAATATTGTATTAATAAAGTCGATTTTACATCATATTTTAAGCAAACATTATACGAAACATTTTTCGATAAAAACAAAAATTTTTGTGTTGTGTACAGGGAAATTAAATAACTTTATACTAGTAAATATCCCAATCTGGCAAAAATCTTGAAAAATGTTTCAAATAAAAATTATTAATAACTTAATTCCAAATAAGTATTATTTAAACATTTTTTTGATGTAATATTAATTATAAAGATAACTCCAAAAATATTATTTTTATATCATTATGCCACTTTGCGAAGATATCGAAATTTTTATTAAATAAAATCGATTTTAAATCATATTTTAAGCAGTATTATACGAAACATTTTTCGAGAAACATTTTTGTACTGTGTACGGAAAAATTAAAAAATTTTATACTAGAAAAATATCCCAGTCTAGCAAAAATCTTGAAAAGTGTTAATAATTAATTATTCATAATTTAATTCCAGATAAGTATTATTTAAAAAAAAATTTGATATAATTATTAAGACAACCCAAAAATATCATTTTTATTAATTAATATTTATTATTATATATTATTATTATTATTATATTATATATATTATTTTGTACTATATACAGGGAAATTAAATCATTTTATAGTAGCAAATAGCGCAATTTAGGAAAAATTTTGCAAAATGTTTCAAATAAAAATTAGTTATAATTTAATTCTCAAGAACTATTATTAAATTATATTTTAAGCAAATACTATACGAAACATTTTTCGTTAAAAACAAAAATTGTACTGGGAAATTAAGTAATTTTATACCAATAAATAGCGTAATCTAGCAAAAATTTTGAAAAATGTTTCAAATAAAAATTACCTATAATTTAATTCTAAATAAGTATTATTCGAAAAATTTTTTGTTATAATTATTAAAATAACTTCAAGAAAATATCGAAATTTTGTATTACTTAATAAAATCGATTTTACATCATATTTTAAGCAGCAAAAATCTTTAAAAATGTTTCAAATAAAAATTGCTTATAATTTAATTCTAAATAAATATTATTTGAAAATATTTTTAATTTAATAAATTATTTTAAAATTTTACTAACTTAATTTTCTTCACCTACCTTTTATTAAAGTTCAGAATTGAGCACAACTTTACACTTTAATAAAAAGAGTATTGCACTAATTTCGACCTTTCTCGTTAGCTTTATTATTTAAAATGAACGATTCGACTACTTCAGCCGGTAGTTTTCGATAAGTTATAAATTTTGAATCATCCGATAGATATGTTATGTATTGAGTCAGTTTGTTATGTTGCCTATATCTGAATTATTTTTTAATATATTTTTTTAATATAAACTTAAACAAAATATATAGAAACTTAATAAATAAATTGTTTTTTATTTTAACTTTTTAATACATAATTTTTATATATTTAAAAGTTGCGATCTAAAAGGATAGTGGCACCATCTTTGGAGCGAAAATTGACGTGGAGCTTACGTAATAACTTACGAGATGGTGCTGCGAACTTATAAACAGATCTTTTGGGAGTTTTGCCGGTTTCGGAGCTGCTAAGACATCAATTGTAACCCGCTCTAAGAGCTCACAAATTTATGAATCTTCATAAGGTGTATTTCGGCGTTTCATCATGGAAGCAACTCCACATATATTAACACTGAATATGGTAAGGTTCCTTTTAATTACTAATACTTACAACACAATACAGTGAAATACCAATAATGTACAAATTTATTTGTAATTCACTGTTGACGATAACACTGAAAATTTTTAATAATTTTAATTATAATATAGGCTACAAATCTTGATATTGTACTAAAAAGATTGAGGCAACCAGAAAGCTTGAGCTTCAACACTTATGTTCGATTGATACAAGGATTCTATCGAGAACTTCTTAATACATTTCATACCATTGATAGTGTTGCTCAAATATTGCTACAGTCTCTGGATGAACAATACATATATTTTATTAATAATATTCCACCAAGTCATCATTTATTTGAAGTAAATATGATGTATATTTTGAATATAGACGAATTAGAAAGAGATACAATTTTTCGTATATATGACCATACATTGCGAGGATTATCGATTCACCGAGAAACCCATAATATCCTTAAATTTTTGGATAAATTGGTCCAAAAGTACATTGTAAAACAAGTCCAGCATGATTTTCTTCGTAAGCTGCAAGGTCTTGTGGGGCCTTCTGATAAAAAGTGCCTAAAGTTGGTTATTAAAATTGCATGTTACATAGTAACTAAATGGAATTGCGATGAGGAACAAGAAGAACTTTTTGATAAACTTATGATACACACAAAATGGTCGAAATTAGATTATTACATTTGTAGCAGCTTGTATAGGAGATTTGGCCGAAACAGCGACGCAGTAAAAATTGTTATGGAAAAAATATTCCAAGGTTTTCAAGAAAATCACTCCGCTTATGGGGCATTTATATTGTTTAAAGAAGTAATTCGCGTTTCTTTCGAGAATTATTATGATATTATTGAAGACGATATTGTATCAGTTTTAGAACAGGATATCAAGCAGAGGTAAATTAATCTTTTTATGATTTCGTGTTATTTTGGCTTCTGCATATTTGTCGGTTTTTGATTACCCTTATCAACAACATAGTTATGACTCCTTTCATACGGCCAAAGTCTAATACAAACTTGATTATTTCCGTTTAATCACCTTTTGTTCCTTAGCTATTTTATTAGTCACATTCCTTTTTCAAAACTTTCTTATCAACGCTTAAAAATTTCCGCCTAATAGTTTAACAATTACATTTTTTTTTCAAATTTAAAATTTTTCACGTTTAATAGATATTATAGATAATTTCGTTGGTGATGGTACAATTTTTGTATATATCAAAAAATGAATAATCAATTTTTTAAAACTTATTTTGGAACAGATAATAGATAGATAGAAAAAATGTTGAAAAATGTTTCAAATAAAAGTTACCGATAATTTAATTCTAAATAAGTATTATTTGCGAAGATATCGAAATTTTTTATTAATAAAAACGATTTTAAATCATATTTTAAGCAATTATTATACGAAACATTTTTCCTTAAAAACAAAAATTGTACTATGTACAGGCTGTCGACGAGGCATAACGACGATAATAAATAATAATATCTATATCTGGGCCTTAGCGTAGCAGGTTACTTTTAAAATGTAAAAAAATGTTTTAAACCCTTCGGTCGATCTTGGCAAGACATTTATATAAAAAGTCGATCTTGATCAAAAATTCGTGGACACCAATGACATAGGCTATCTCCGAAACTAAAAGAGATAGAAAAAAAGTAGCTTACATGTCATGATGTCGTTTTTCCAGAAAATGCTAATGTCGAAAACTCCGAAAAGTTAGTCTTTTGTTTTCGCCCTCGTCATCGGCAAAAACGGCAACAAAATGGGCAACTTTTTACGAAGAATTCAGTGGCGTAGGTAGAATTTTTTCCCCATCTTTTATTTTCGAGATTTTAGAAGTAACTTTATTTTTTTAAATGGAAACCATAGTTGGCTATGACCTAAAATAATTTGTTATTTTCTTTTGATAACAGATATACAGGGTGAGTCAGAAAGAATGGGAAATCCGAATACCGGAGACACTAGACACCAAAATATGACGATGTAACCTAACATCTCTTATACAAATGTCGGTGGTTTTCAAGGCACAGGGTGTTGAAAGTTAAATTCTTATTTCGAAAGCTTTTTGTACTATTAACATAAAATTTGGTAGATATATGTTTTCGAGCATAAGAAATACGAATTTGTTTTGTGAGAGAGTTTGAGATATCAAGTCATGACTATTTTGTCAGTTGAGGTATGGTGAATTAGAACCAGAAATCTGAAGGAGCTTTCAATTCTACACAAAAAAGGTAGTCTTGCTTACATTGTCTAAGTCTACTGGTTTCCAAGTTATCTGCTTTTAATTGTTTCAAAGTAATTTTAAGGTTAACATTTAAAATCAATAACACACAGTAACAATAGCAATTAGTAACGATAATAATCGATAACAATAATAATTAATTAATAACAATAGAATATTGTGACTATATTCAAAAATCCAGTGGATTTAAATCTGGATTTCTCACTATTAGAACGGTTCTTATGTGAATCACCCTGTATATTTGTTATCAGAAGAAAATAACAAATTATTTTAGGTATTCAGCCAACTATGGTTTCCATTTAAAAAGATAGTTACGTCTAAAATCTCGAAAATAAAAGATGGGAAAAAAATTCTACCTATGCCACTGAATTGAGAATATTGAAGTGAGATATTCGCGATTGTCGTTTTCACAAAATTTTCAATTTTTGCCGATAGGGCGCAAACAAAAGACGATAGTTCGCAGTTTTCGGCATTAACATTTTCTCAAAAGACGAGATTATGACATGTAAGCTACTTTTTTTCTATCTCTTTTAGTTTTGGAGATAGCCTATGCGGACAACGAAATTGGGACACCCTATACAGGGAAATTAAATAATTTTATACTAGTAAATAGCCCATTCTAGCAAACATTTTGAAAAATGTTTCAAATAAAAATTACCAATAATTCAATTTCAAATAAGTATTATTCAAAAAATATTTTGATATAATAATTAATTATTAAGATAGCCCCAAAAATATCATTTTTATATCACTATACAACGCCACTTTGCGAAGATATCGAAATTTTTTATAAATAAAAACGATTTTAAATCATGTTTTAAGCAAATATTATACGAAACATTTTTCGATAAAAACAAACATTTTTGTACTGTGTACAGGGTGGTTCAAATTCGATGTCCGAATAGGCTATCTCGGAAACTATAAGAGTTAGAAAAAAAGTAGCTTACATGTCATGATCTCATTTTTCGAGAAACTGCTAATGCCAAAAACCTTAAAGCGCTATCGTCTTTTGTTTTTCCCCTAGAGACTAAAATTGAAAATATCGTAAAGCCAGCAAGTGCAATTATCTTTGTTATTATTATAGGTGGAGTATTATAACTAAGACATTCTATGGACACTTTTTTACAGAGAATTTGATGGCGTGTTCAAAAAGAATTTTTCGGTTTTAGATTTTGAGATATTATGATAATTTTCGTTTTTTTAAATGGAAACAACCACTGATTATACGCTTATTAAATTCGTAATTTTTTTCTGATTACAAAAATATGGGGTTATATAGGTCTATTTCTTATTGTTTTAGAATAAAGTTAAAAATAAACTTTTTTTTATTGTCGTCAAAGAAATTAAATTTACAGTTTCCTGTAAATTACGGTACTATAACTAAAAATTAATATAAAATTTACTTTATTTTCTAATATGTAACATTCTAACATGTTAAACTTTTCGTAATTTTCGTAATCCATCTTAAAAAACAGAATTTTTAATTTGACACTTCTGAAAATTTTTGAATACAAACAAATGTTGCTATGTTTATTTGAATCAAAAAAATATATATATGAGCGCCATATATCAATAATTTATTAAGTCATTTAATAATAATATTAAATATTAATAAAAAATGTGAAATAATGCAATCTATTCTAACTAAAACAAATATAAATTAAATAGTTCAACAAATGTATTTGTTTCAAATATTAGAAATATGTTTTTTTAATTTTTAGTTATAATTTACAGGAAACTGTAAGTTTAATTTTTTTGACGACACTAAAAAAAAGTTTATTTTTAGCTTTATTCTAAAACAACAAGAAATAGACCTGTCAAACCCTATATTTTTGTAATCAGAAAAAAATGTGGTTGTTTCCATTAAAAAAAACGAAAATTGTCATGATATCTCAAAATCTAAAACCGATAATTTTTTTTTGACTACGTCATGAAATTCTCTGTAAAAAAGTGTCCATATAATGTCTTAGTTATAATACTCCACCTATAATAATAACCAAGATAATTGCACTTGTTGGTTTTACGATATTTTCAATTTTGGCCTCTAGGGGAAAAACAAAAGACGATAGCGCTTTGAGGTTTTCGGCATTACCAATTTCTCGAAATACGAGATCATGACATGTAAGCTACTTTTTTTCTAACTCTTATAGTTTCCGAGTTAGCCTATTCGGACATCGAGTTTAAACCATCCTGTACAGGGAAATTAAATAATTTTATACTAATAAATAGCCCGATCTAGCAAAAATTTTGAAAAATGTTTCAAATTAAAATTGCTTATAATTTAATTCTCAATAAGTATTATTTGAAAAAAATGTTGATATAATAATTAATTATTAAGATAACACCAAAAATATCATTTTCATATAGCTATACAACGCCACTTTGCGAAGATATCGAGATTTTTTATTAATGAAAACGATTTTAAATCATATTTTAAGCAAATATTATACGAAACATTTTTCGATAAAAATAAAAATTGTGGTACTGTGTACAGGGGTGGGTGAAAAATTAAAATGAATAGTCTTAATATACATCGGGTTGCAAATGCCTCCTTACGAGATTAGCGGGTCAAAGTTTCTTTAAAATTAAACATTATCTGTAATAAAAAGCCCTTTATTAAAAATATTTTCAACGCCACTGCTAACTTTGTATTTTCGTGTATAGTAATCAATTATCTATCAATTGGTCTCTTACAAAACTTTGATTAAAGTAACAGTTTTTGATTGGATTAACAAATTTTCTACAAACGTGTTTTTCTTAAATACTATTGCTTTGATCAAAGTTTTGTAAGGGACCAATTGATAGATAATTGATCACTTTACACGAAAATACTGCCCGTTTGACAAAATTAGCAATGGCGTACACAATATTTAAAAAAAAAAGGCTTTTTATTGCAGATAATGTTTAATTTTAAAGATACTTTGACCCCCTATATCTCGTTAAGGAGACATTTCCGACCCCATGTATATTATGACTTTTCATCTTAATTTTTGATGTATTACCTGCCCTAGAAGTCTGTTAGCGGTTTTTTGAATCACCCTGTATAATTTTATACTAGTAAATAGCCCAATCTAGCAAAAATTTTGAAAAATTTTTCAAATAAAAATTACCTATAATTTAATTCTAAATAAGTATTATTCGAAAAATTATTTGGTATAATTATTAATTATTAAGATAACCCCCATAAATATCATTTTTATATCACTATACAACGCCACTTTGCAAAGATATCGCAATTTTTTATTAATAAAAACTATTTTAAATCATATTTCAAGCAAATATTATAGGAAACATTTTTCGATAATAAGAAAAATTGTTGTACTGTGTACAGGGTGGGCAAATTTGGGTGTTATTATAGGCTATCTCAGAAACTATAAGAGATACGAAAAAAGTAGGTGCCATGTCCCGGTCTCTTCTTTCGACACTAATCCAATCCCGTAAACACCAAACCTCTATCTTCTTTTGTTTTCAAGTTATAGCCAAAAAGTCAAATTTTCGTGATTGCAAAAAATGCTCGTATTTCGTATATTACGAAATATTTTTTTCATTTTAAATTTCCCAAAGTACTGAAAATCTTGAAAAATGTTTCAAATGAAAATTACTTATAATTTAATTCTAAATAACTTTGATTAACTGTATTATTTCCGTTTAATCACCTTTTGTTCCTTAGCTATTTTATTAGTCACATTCCTTTTTCAAAGCTTTCTTATCAACGCTTAAAAATTTCCGCCTAATACTTTAACGATTACAACATTTTTTTTTAATTTAAAATTTTTTGTCACGTTTTATAGATATGCATGGTATTAATTATAATTAATTTAATTATAATTTCGTTGGTGATGGTACAATTTTTTTATGTATTAAAAAATGAAATAATCAATTTTTTAAAACTTGTTTTAGAACATTACGTTCGTCTATAATAACATATGTTATTCCAACAATTTCGGATGCGGCTCGAGAAAAATTCATAAAACGAATTGGTACATTTAACGCATTCTACAAATTACAAGTTATTAAATATTATTGCCACAAAGATTATTTAGAAGAAATTGACTTCGATTTAATCAACGAGATCGTCAGTAAAGTAGCGCTTAATAAGAAAGATAAAACCGTAATAAATTTGATTTTTGATTTATGTTGTTCAAATCCGAACAAGGATTCTTACGTTGAAGAGGAGCATTTTCGGTTGTTTATGAAATGTATTAAAAAACAATATGGGAGACTTGAACCAGTTATGAGATATAATATTCATACATTTTTAAATCTTGTGTTATTATCGATGGTTAGAAAAAACCGTCCTCTGTATTTGGAATTTTTTCTTGAATTAGATAAATTGGTGCGAATATTTCCTAATAAGTATCATAACCCGAAAGCTTCATACCAAACACGAGTTTTAATGGAAATTCATGTTAGGGCTTTATATTTATTGTCTCGAACATACACGAAGTTGCGAGAAAAATTTCCTTTTGTGGATTGCGAAGATTTAAGCGGAAATAGAATCCCGACGCGTCAGATTTTTGAAAGATACATTCAAAGGGGTTGGGATATGATCAAGCAAGTTACTTTAAGTGGGCTTGGAACTGAATATGCATACGATTTAATTAGTTACAACAAAGCGAATTATGATGAGGTGTTAATATCTGGGATAAAAACGAGTTTATTCGTTAGTTTAACCGTCCCAAATTTAGACAAATTGAGTGCCATACGGACCTACGCAAAAACAATTAAAAAGATTTATTTAAATCTTTATAGAATCACCGACATTGACAACTTAATTCGACTTTTAATTGAAGCACTCCACCAGCAATACCTCAACATTAAGGATTCTCGAGATTACCTCGCTCATTTAGCAAATCCAGTTTATACAACCGGAGAGGCTATACTTGTTTTCATCGACTGTTTTATTACAAACGATGGTCTTCGGTATCTTCAAGGATTATGCAGCGAAATTATATACGTCACATTGCCTTTGATTGACACAAACGTTGATGCTTATTCTAAGAAATGCATTGAACAAATTTTTGTGGTAAGAATTAAAAATAAATTTAATCTAAAATTAATTCCATTTTTTTATAGACTCATTTGGAAATATTAAAACATTGCGTAATAAAACAAAACAATTTGGAAGTTGATCAAGAACTGATGAAATTGTTTTTCCGCATTTGCGACTACATTATGTGCCAAACGAAATATCGCAAAGCCACATCTGCTGCTGTAAAAGTCGCGAGTGAAGTCGTCGGATCAATTTCCTATTTGTCGGATGATATCTATGATTACTTAATTTCGCGATTAAATACTCACCTTTACGAACTTGAAGATGCCGCTTTAAACAGATGCTCGGGAAATAAAGAAATGATTTTGTTTACTTTTAAATCGTTCCAATTAAGAAGGAATTTATTTCCAATTCACTTCCAAAGAATGCTGTCCGCTTCGCATGGTTATCACGAATTACATCTTATTGCGATTACAGCTATTATAAGTGATGCTAAATTAAAATCGTTGACTGATCCTTTTCTTATTGACGTTTTTAGAAGGACTTTAGACATTATGGCACATCCAAAATTTTCAAACAGGTAAAATTATTATAATAATACAAGTATTATTATTAATACTTATTTTTTAGGAATCTCGCTGCTCAAATAATGCAAGTATTAGCAAATCGTATAATGGGGACGAAATCTGAATTGGGAACCCGTCCAGTATCTCTTTTGCACGTTTTTGAACGTTTCCCAGAACTTGAAAAAATTTGCTTTGAAACTCTTATTTCCAAAAATAATCACAGTAAATTTGGAGTATTAATTTTTATTGGTGAATCTCCGCATTGTTCTTCATTATTTGGGGAGATATGCGATTTTCCTCGAGATCAAATCGGGCAATTATTGGAAACGCCTGGTTTAAAAATGATTGCTAATAAAGTATATGCAATGACGGTTAACATAAATCAAATTTACAGCACAATTTTAAAAGCGATTCAAGGGCTGCATTTTGTTGATGTAACTCCATGCTCACTTATGTTTGTAGAATATTTACTTACAAGATTGATGAATTTAAACGTAAAAGATGAGGTTATTCAAGATGTGCTTGTTCGTTTAGAGTTGCTTTTAAGATCTCCTGGTGTAATGGGAACTCCAGGGGCTACAAAGTTTTTGAGATATCCGTCTTGCAATATATACAAGGTATCATTGAAACATTCCCCTCAAAATGATATCGCTGAGGATTTATTAGGTCTGATTTGTAAGTGTTTTATTTCAGAGAATTATGTAGCTCTTACTTTTGCTTGTTTTTATACCGGAACAATTTTTCAGAGGTTAAAGGAAGTTGCCAAAGAGGCGTTGCTTCAAAAATTGGTCCAACTTTTATTTGAACCAAACGGCGGCTCTTATCTTATGATTTGCCAGTATTATTTAACCATTAAAAATATTATTATTTGTTATCCCCATATTAATAAAACTTTTGTTGACGTTAAGTTTAATTTAGTTAGTAATGTTTTTGTTGCTGAAATCATTACGTTTATTTTATCGCGTAAGGAGTCTATAACAGAACGCGATTTGCGTTCGTTACAAGATTTAAAATGTTATCTTCCAATACTTTTTAAACAATCTGATACTGACGACGAAATTGTGTCAGAATCTATTGTGAGCACATTAATTAATCTTTCTAATCTATTTCCAAAAGTTGATTTTAAATTATTAGATTTTTATTTTTTATTAATTGTTGCAATATTTTCTATTTCGGATAAAAGCAGATTTAAACGTTTATTTAAAATTATTATTGGGAAGGATGATGAAATTTCATACCAAATTCAAAGATTACCAAAGATAATTAAACGTGATTTAGCCAAAGAATATCCTAATTTTATTAAAAACACTTCGAAATATATTTCGTTGAATCTCAATAAATTCTTTGTTGACTACACCCCACTTTACAATTGCTCAGAAGAATACATAAACGTTAAAATAGACGTTTTCCTGTTAAAAACGGTATTGGAGGAACTTAAAACAATTTAGTGTTAACCTATACTATATAGATTATGACATTTTTATATAAATGTAGATGTTTTTATAAAAGTTTTTAACAATTATTGATGACATTTTAACACACCTTCAATCATAAATGCAATATTTTATATTACATCTACATTTTTTGTTACTTATATTGCTCAATAAATAAATATTTTTACAAATTCTTAAAATTTCTTTTTATTCTTAAGTATCACATTATATTATAAAGAAATATTTTTAATGGACATTTACTTCCATAACATAATTTAATACTCATAATATTCCTCATTTATGATGTATTATTTATTTTAATATTCCAACGCTATTAATTGCAAGAAATTTTATCCCACTTTATATTTAGTAGTTTGAGCTACTTTATTATTTGTAATCTGGATTCTTCATTTTCAGTATCTTCCTTAATTTCATCGTTATATTGAATTTCTTTTTTATTATTTTTTCTGGATTAGGCCATGTTTTTGATCTTCTTACTTTGTGTCGCCTATCTGACATATTCAATATCTGGTTTCATTATAAGTTCGTAGGCTATCATAGCTGGTGTTATTAGAAATAAAGCTTGAAACTTCCGGGTTACGCCGTGCCAATTTTGAACTTGTCAAACTACTATGAACAACTTATTAGCGTCGAGATCTACCTTGGTTTAACTTGTGGGCTCCTATTTCGCAGCCCTGTAGCATTATGGACTTCGTAACATCTATAAATAACTTTCACTTGGAACTGAGCGGCCACTTTTCCCGCTTTGTTAGTGACAAAGCTGAAGTGTACATAGTTAATAGCTCTCTTGATGGCAATCCCGTTTTCAACACTGTTAATCTCCAGCGGCATTTGGCTACGTCTTGCATGTGGGTCACCGCTAAACTCGTTTAGACTTTCCAGGTGCAGAATTTGTCATAGAAGACGTATTAATTTAGACCAAAGGGATTCCGTGCGTGGTTTCTAATATCCACAATGATAAACATCACTGTCATACTATTTTTTTTGTATCATCATCGGTAAGTTGATAAGCACTCTAGTGATGCGTACGAGAGTGTCTCGAGACGATACTCGGACAAGACAAGACGAGACTTTCATTGGTCTCGTCTCGTGCATGAAGTCTAGCGTGTCATTGCAGGTAAGTATTTCTGCAAATAATATCTGCAATATTGCTGTAAATATTTTCGTATCTATATCAAACTGTTGTTGATTTAAAACCATATGCTCTTCAGGACAAAGAATGGATACTGCTAGAAGAAGTGCATAAATTACTAATCAACTTTGAAATACTTTCCAAGAAACTCGGAGGAGAGAACTACGTCAAATTACCTATGGTGGTTGTATGTATCAATATACTAACAGATAATATTGAGAGCAAAATATTTGCATGGAACCGAAAGGCAGATCGAAATGGTGTCGAAGAGCAGCTTATTGTTAGTTTTCAGAGAGACAAAATATTAAAGCATTATCGTAAAACTAATTAGATTCATGCTGCAGTTTTAATTCTCGATTCGCGGCATAAGATAGAAGTTTCTGATATAACAAGATGGAGCCAAGAATTAAAAGAAACTTCGATTCAGAAATTTGAAGATGTATACAAAGCCTATTTCCATCAATAAGAAGGCCAACGTTCGAAAGTAACGGCATTGGAGGAACAAGAAGATTCTAGAGCGAAAAAGTCGGATTTTGTAATTGATTTTGATGTTTTGTATGCAGTAAATTCTACGCCTTCCGAAGGAAAATGGATGCAGGAGCTTTAAAAATATTATTCTATGCTTCGGTGTAATAAAGACACAGATATATTACAATGGTGGAAAATTCATGCTTCTGCATTTCCTATTTTAAGTTTAAAGGCACGAGATCTCTTAAGCATACCTGCTACTTCAGTCCCGACGGAATGATTATTCTCACGTGCTGCATTAACTATAAGAAGACATCGAAATCGCCTTAATAATAAATCTGCACGATGTTTGTTATGCCTAAACGATTGGGTGAAAAACAAAATCATTTGCGACCGACAGGGCTGAGGGCTGTAATTCTCTCTTCCGAGTCTTACATTATAGCAAGTATTTAAGTATTCCTTATTGCACTGAGACAATAAGATTATGCATGACGAGGTTTCGATACTTTTATGAGACTCTCTTACGAGAAACGAGACGAGACGAGAGTGGAGGTTGCGAAACGAGACTTGATACAAGACTTATTAGTTCATCGGCGAGACGAGACAAGACTTTATGAAAATCTCGTCTACCACTAAAGCACTCCATCAAACAGGCACTAGATATATTTAGAAGTGTTACACCGTCGATATTTTTGTCAAAGTCCTATTTATTCCCCAAGAGAATCCTGATTTCCTAGAGTTTCCTCCTCCATCCATTCTTATTCCATGAACTTGTCTTCCAGATCGGTCCATCCATGATGCTGTCATTAGCGGACTTGAAGTCAGCGAACATATAGAATGTTTCAATGTTGTGCTCTACACCCTTGTCTAAGTTCTGGTGTCACAAATATTTGGTATTTACCTACTCGGAATCAATATACGTAGTCTCCTAGAACCTGTACCTCTTTAATTTGCACACTTCAGCAGTTTTGCCTTCTTATTAATAGGTTAGATGCATTTCTTCTGTTGTCCATATTTGCTCGTATGTTTTGTGTAACTGACAGATTAGTCGAGCCCCTCCCTGTTGAAGGAACTCCGCAAGAATTTGGTTGCTACCAGATGACATTATTTTTTTAGTTTTTGAAGTTCTTCTACCTACTAGGGTTGATGCTTCCTGTTCCTCATCGTTTACTCCGCTTCAAATAGCCGCGGCCATGCCAGCATCTACATTCACATTAAGCAGCTGATCAAAATACTGGGTCTATCCTGTTAGTATTAAGTTGGGGTCCTACACCAGATGCCCATCTTTATCCTTATACCACGTGGTTATTGATTTAACCGTTTTCTTCTTCATTGAGTTCTCCGTAGAATATTCTCGTTACATTCCGTTGCCTAAGGTTGTCTAGTTTCTTCTGCTTTCTCGCCTCTCTGTATTCTTGGACATTTCCCCTCGTTCTCCTCATGTTGTTGCTTTATTGCAATCCTATCCATTTTCCCCATCTTTATCGTGTCGTCATATTGTTGTCACGTTGTAAACTTGTCGGCAGCTCTTCCTTAATTGCTTTAGCTTATTCCTTTGCAGGTCTTTACATAGGTTCATGAGATTTGATGAAGTGATTATGAATATAACAAGCGTCGATTAGTAGATGGTCTATTTGGTTGGAAATGTGTGTTCATTTCTGATCTTCATCCTGTAGGTACTGCAGCTTATTGAATTTCTTCAAATATTAGCGCCTTTAACATGCTTCTAGTAGTAAAGTTGTTGAGGAGACAGATGTCTCGTTTAAGTTGCTCTTTTCATTTTCACTCTTAGTTTCGATTAATTTGGCGTCTTCCTAATTCTTAGATTGTTTCAGTGCTTCTACCTCGTGTCTTCCTTCTCTCTTTCTGATTTCCTTCGGCATACTTGCATTACATTTTGACTCTTTGCTCTTCCTTGTAGCATTTCTAGCATCGTGAAGATTCTTTCTTGATTATACAATCTTTTTTTGACTACATATTCTTCTATGTATGTAAGCTTCTGACTGGGGTTGGCAATTATTTCAAGTATTCGATGTTATTTTCACACATATTATAGCTTTTTTATTGACCACGCCACTTTTTGTCATTTTCTTTCTCCTCATTCCTTCCTCTTCTTTCTGACATCTGTATTCTGTCTTGGTTCAACATCTTATCTTTCTCGTTCGAGCTTCTTACTTTCACTACTTACGTCTAATAGGTTCCAAGTTCTTGGTATTTGTTCTATGTATTCTCGGTATTGTATTTGCCTTCGTTCGGACTTCTCACTCCCTCTGGACTAGTTTATTAGTCAATTTCTAGCTTGCTTCTGACTTGGGTCTTCTTCATTCTGGTTCATCTCAAAGTTCTGTTTGAATTCGTTCGGACGTTTCATATTCCTCGGACTGATCTAATTATTTCTAGGTTATTCCTTTTTTGAATAACTCTTTGTTTGTGGGTTTGGTTGGTTACAACCTGTTTTTTGTTTCTTTCTTTATTTCATATCTTCTTAGTGCCTGATTTATTCCTTCAATTTTAGCTTGTTTCTAGCTCGGTCTGACTAATTATTCTGGGCTACCTTTTTCTTTCTATCTTTTTGTATATAAAATTGGCAAAAATTAATTTCAACCTTGCACGTTATAAACAAAAATATTTATTCATTGGACCGGTTTTGGCTTTTAAATGACAGCCATTTTCAGCTATAATCAAGAAGGTTGCTGCATCAAAGAGGTCGGGAAAGAGGGCCGACGAATTTTACACATCTTCCTCATGGGTGTTTTTTGCTTTGTCCTTTCTTTAGAGGTTCAAGAAACTAGTACAGCAGCAGCCGACAGAAGCAGCAAGGCAGTAAGTTTAGGCAAAAAGTCAATTTGTTCGTATAGGGACTCCATTTTAATCCTAGTTATAGTAACCTATTTTTAGTTACATACACTTATATAACACATCTACGCCCACTATCTTCTACATGATTTCCCCACTATGTTGTAGGTAACAGGTTTAAAAGAAATTTCAAAGCAGTAAGTATTAATGGTACTGTATTTCAAAAAATTAAATACAGTTTTAAAAGAAGTCAACATTAAATGAGGCTTTCAGTATTTTTCTTCATTATTATAATAATAACAAAATTGGTGGCGGACTGCCTTGGCAACTGTAGAACTGTTTCTTTGAAAAGTACTTTGTAAGGCTGACAAATTTTCCGCATCTCTACCTAGATCATATGAGGTGAGATACAGTTCATTTTCTTTCATTAAGAAATTATGCAAATAACAACAGGCAAGAGTAACTGTTGTAGCTTTTGGTGGCTGTAGATTGATAAGTTACTGAAACACACGAAACCGTGAACTCAATATCCCGAATGCATTCTCTACAACTACGCGAGCGCGTGTTGCATTGAGGTGCATTCAGTAATCTTTGAGAGTAAGGTTTCATTAAATTGTTATGTAATGCAAATGCCTCGCCAGCATCAAATACATATTAGAAACGATCAATTGTTTTCGGCAAAATTTCTCCAAATTTAGAGTAGAACATCACCCCTCCATCCGAAATTCGACTTTTCATTCCAACACCAAAATTATAAATTCCTTCTTTGCATTAACTAGAGCCAAAAGTACGATGCTGAAAATTCCATGTAATTATAATACAAGGAGCCTGAGTTGTCTGGTTTCGTTATAGCTATATGTTTCCCATCCAATGAGCCAAGAGTATGCCAAAAATGATGTCGGATTCCGAATTCGTGAGCTATATCTGTAGACTCTTCGGTATATAACAAAATAAAATATTGGTGCCATGATGTGTACCTTATTGTAAAAGGTTATTTCACGAATTGGAGGAACAAGAGGATGGTTCGGAGAAACAAGAAATAGGTGAATACGTTCAACGGACTTCTGCCACAGCATCAACATCTTTAATATTCCCCCAAATACATTACCTCAAACTCATCAAACTAAAAGATTGAAATCAATGTTCACTTTTGGAAACCTTGTCGAACCCCGATACTAACATTCCGACAATTGCAAAAGCTTGATAGTAAAATTGCTGACATTAGATTCCACACAACGAGCTTTCGCAGAGAAAGCTATAGAGAATAAATGACATCCTTTTTGGGGCAAGCTTCGGTACTCTTCATCGCAATGCCATTAAAATCAATGTGGAACAGAAACCTCCAGGAAGTTCAAATAATCCGCATCATTCCTCATCATTTTCGGCATTTAGTTACAGTACTTCTCCACCACAATACACTTCCCCATCTGTGACGACCTCACCAGAACTATGTAACGTCAAAACAGTCAACCACACATTAACTTCACTTTTTCACAACTTTCAATGATAAGTGTTTTGTTGAGTTTGATATATTTGTTAAACTCTTTAAGTTTTTAATGTTTTATAGTTCAGTTTTGAGTAAATGTTGATTTTATAGTATCAATTATAATCAATAAACTACTTTTAGTTGTTAATGTATCTCCGTATTTCTTTTATTTTCCGGGAATCTGAGGTCAGTTCGTACACCCCAACTAGAAGAAAACATTTTGTTTTTTTGTGGCAGATTGTAGTACTGCTAGTACTGTTAATAGCAACAGTTTAGACATTTCAGTACTTTCATCCATTTGAAAGTAGTTCTTGAAATCATTGTTTTCATCAGTGATTTCTTGCAACAGTACTAGATGAGAATATTCATCTCTCTTTTCTTCAACTATTCTTTCATCCAGTAATAATAGCTTTTAGCTACGCAAGCTTTTGTAAAAATTTGTGTAAAAAGGTAATTTATTGAGCAAAGTTATTGACAATAATATTGATCGTGTAAGGTAGTGAAGTATTGAGACTGGTTACCACGAGGATTAATGGTTGTATTGTCAATACTATTGATCGTGTAAAGGCCGCTTAAGACGGAACTATGATAGTGTAATACCGGCCTAACAGTGCTTCCTAATTTTCGAGTTAAAGAAGCAGAATGATTATATTCAGGCTGTTCCAACCGATGATTTTGATTCTGGACTGTTGCTAGTACTGAGCTAGCCAATACTAGCAAAATGCGTTGACTCTACAGTTATTTTGAGGTTCACTATCCAAATTTGATTGTCAAATCTGTTAACATAGCAGAAATATTCTCCATCTTTGTTAAAACTGAAGTTGGGATATATAGATGTCGTTTAAGTTGCCCTTTTCATTTTCACTCTTAGTTTCGATTAATTTGGCGTCTTCCTAATTCTTAGATTGTTTCAGTGCTTCTACCTCGTGACTTCCTTCTCTCTTTCTGATTTCCTTCGGCATACTTGCATTACATTTTGACTCTTTGCTCTTCTTTGTAGCATTTCTAGCATCGTGAAAATTCTTTCTTGATTATACAATCTTTTTTTGACTACGTATTCTTCTATGTATGTAAGCTTCTGACAGGGGTTGGCGGTTATTTCAAGTATTCGATGTTATAGCTTTTTTATTGACCACGCTACTTTTTGACATTTTCTTTCTCCTCATTCTTTCCTCTTCTTTCTCACATCTGTATTCTGTCTTGGTTCAGCATCTTATCTTTTTAGTCTCGTTCGAGCTTCTTACTTTCACTACTTACGTCTAATAGGTTCCAAGTTCTTGGTATTTGTTCTATGTATTCTCGGTATTGTATTTGCCTTCGTTCGGACTTCTCACTCCCTCTAGACTAGTTTATTAGTCAACTTTTAGCGTGGTTCTGACTTGGGTCTTCTTCATTTTGGTTTATCTTAAAGTTCTGTATGAATTCGTTCGGACGTTTCATATTCCTCGGACTAATCTAATTATTTCTGGGTTATTCCTTCTTTGAATACCTCTTTATTTGTGGGTTTGGTTGGGTACAACCTGCTTTTTGTTTTTTTCTTTATTTCATATCTTCTTACTGCCTGATTTATTCCTTCACTTTTAGCCTGTTTCTAGCTCGGTCTTACTAATTATTCTGGGGTACCTTTTTTCTTTCTATCTTTTTGTACATAAAATTGGCAAAAATTAATTTCAACCTCGCACTTTATAAACGAAAATATTTATTCTAGATTGCCGCATCAAAGCGGTCGGGAAAGACGGCCGACGAACTTTACACATCTTCCTCATGGGTGGGTTTTGCTTTGTCTTTTCTTGAGAGGTTCAAGAAACCAGCACAGCAGCAGCCGACAGAAGCAGCAAAGCAGTAAGGATTCCGTTTTAGCCCTAGTTGTAGTAACCTATTTTTAGTTACCCCGTTTCAGTGAGGTTTCATTATACATATACTTATATAACATATCTATGCCCACAATCTTCTACATGCTTATTACAGCTTTGCTGATAGTTGCTGGGGACATTATGACAGAAAACTTTAAGGCTTCAAAATTTCTTCCTGTGGCCAAGTACCTCAGGGTTAAGGCTAATCTTTCCCTAACACTTATACTTTCTCTCATATTGCTATCCTGTCTTTTCAAAAATGGTTCAATCATCTGTAACAGTGTGTTAAATGTACTTTCAAAGTAGTTCTTGAAATCATTGTTTTCATCAGTGATTTCTTTCAACAGTACTAGATGAGAATATTCATCTCTGTTCTTCAACTATTCTTCCATCCTGTAATTATAGCTTTTAGCTACGCAAGCTTTTGTACCATTATCCATATTTGGAAGGAAAAAACCTGCAAATAAGCGAGTAAAACTACGTAGATTGGGTAATTTATTGAGCAAACTTATTGACACTAATATTGATCGTGTAAGGTAGTGAAGTATTGAGACTGGTTACCACGAGGATTAATGGTTGTATTGTCAATACTATTGATCGTGTAAAGGCCGCTTAAGACAGAACTATGATAGTGTAATACCGGCCTAACAGTGCTTGCGCTTCCTAATTTTCGAGTTAAAGAAGCAGAATGATTATATTCAGGCTGCTCCAACCGATGATGCTGGTTCTAGACTGTTGCTGTTACTGAGCCAGCCAATTCTAGCGAAATGCGTTTACTCTAACAGTTATTTTGGGGTTCACTATCCAAATTTGATTATCAAATCTGTTAACATAGCAGAAATATTCTCCATCTTTGTTAAAACTGAAGTTGAGATATATAGATGTCGCTAAATACAGAAATCTTAAAATAACTTTACCGGCATCTATATTTAAAAGCAATAAACACGTTATTGAAAAATGTATACTTGTTTTAAATTTTAAATGGTAAAAACAAAATTTAACCTTGATCCTTTTTAATTTATAATAACAAATAAAAATGGTCGTCAAATGTTAGAAAATGACGTCAAGGAACTTGCGTTTGGATTAACAGGAAGCGAAGTTGAAAGGGCACTTGAAACAAAATCCAATTCATTGAATATGTAAGAGTCTAGAAAGAATTGTTCATAATAAATTTAAATGACTTCAATTTTAGTAGTTGTGGAAAAGTAAAAGAGTTTCTTTCTTCCAAACTAGTAGAAGGTGTGGGAATTAAATGGTATGTATTAATTTTTTATTTATTAGATTATATTAGATTTATTTTCGAATGATAATGAGAGTTATAAAGGAGGGGATGTGTATGTATATAAATATATGCGTGAATATATAGATGCAAAAATATATTAATTATTGTGATGGAACAAATATTTTGTTTGTTTAAAAACATAAAAATATTTGTCTGAAAGTCGATTTTCCCTGATTTTAAATTTAGTTCTCTTTGTTTATCTATTATTGGGTTATTTTGCATATAGCGCGTTTCTAAAAAGTGCTCCCACCACACCGTGTACTCAGTGCGCAATAACGTTCCGTGAATCCAGGCCTGGTCTCTACCGAGGAGGTGAGATTGTATTAAAAGAATACATGACAGAAAGTGATGACATTTCTTCATATTGCAGCCCGAATATCTATTGCGTCGTCCAATATCAAATACGACATCAACCGACACTCAATTCGCGTTTTATCTACGATTTTACGAACCGGTACTCAAACGAACTGTCAAAGTGCATGATAAAAGCAAAAATTATTCGGGTAAAAATTTTGTGTTATAGTTTTCCTCAACATTTTTTTAGTGAAAACATCAACAACAGTTAAAGGAACATCATATTAACGTAGTGTTTATTTTAGAACAACATAAACAATACAGAAGTGATCATGATTTAGTGACCGACAAATTTATAGGTTAGGATACAAAAAAAAAATAATTGACAATCGGAAAAAAAAGAAATTCGAAAAAATAATTGACAATCGGAAAAAAAACAAATTCGAAACAATGTTAAGTTTAAAAAAAGTGTACAGAGACGAATTACTTCAACTCGCCTTAATATTAAGCATACTTCGAGTTAACCCGGACTCATATTTTGAAAATGAACTATTTAATGCTACTGATCTTGACTTGGATAATGGGACAAGTTGGAGATCCTTGGGCACCTCTGTTCTTAGGGCCCACTATGTTCATCCAAAAAACCTTGATTCTGTACTTATGAACTATGAACGAGAAGTATTTGCAGAGCTAAACTCTTTGGGAAGATACAATCGAGTAAATACACATTCTGATATTACCGCCTATTTGCTCAATGTTAACCGGACAACGATTCCAAATCTTAATCAAGAGGCACCACCTGATATTACTACATCTCATTCTAATCAAAATGAACCTAACAATATCAATGTTAATCAAGAAGAACCAGAACAATTAGATTTAGGATTAGAATTAACACAAGAGGTATGTATATATTTAAGATTATATGTTTTTATGTATTGAGTGTCCCAGAATATATAAACACTGAGGACAGCTGAGGAAAATTAAAAATTTATTTATAATATATATTTATCATAGTATTTTAGCATTGATATTTGCAAATTGGGATGGTCATGTAAGTAGAAGTACAAATTATGGCCCTTACACACCTACCTAGCTAAAGTAGACAAAGTGAATCAACAAAAACATTATGAGCCTTTGTCATCTAAACACTTACTTTGTAAAATCTGTATCTGATAATGTTTCTCTGCATGATAATGAACTTTGTGATTTATTTCAACAACAAACTGATTAAGACATTATCTTTTTTTAATATAAATAATTGATCAATAATTTTTCAGATAAAAAATCTACATCTTAGGGGAGAAGGGGGTACATTTGAACACTTTGATATTTGAATAACTCCTGTCACTTGGGCAACATGTTAGTAAACTTTTATCATACTTATACTTAAACTTCTGGGGCAGTTCTGAACACATGAGGGGTGCATTTGAACATGAAAGAAAAAAACATAATAAACCAAACATATTCTTTTACTAAATATTAAGCCCATCAAAATTAACTATAAAGGAGAGAACAGCCATTGTTCTTGAGGTCCCTCCTGATGTTACTGGTTGAGGAAGTTTCAAAATTATGTCATCACCAGGACACGGAACTTTTGTAACAAAATGATACGATTTCCCCCCTCCACTCGTTCTCAGCAGAAAATTTCATAGAAAAGTTGTTCTAAATTAAATTCTAGAACGATTTTCTCAATAACAAATATATAAAAATATATATATAAAAATTTTTTTGAGCTTACATTCTTAATTATTGATCAAATCAAAAATTTTTATTAACAATATTTGTTTAGAATTACTTCAGGAACAGTGTTTGTTAATAAAATTTTTTGCTAACTTGAAATTTTAATTTCCCTCTGAATAGTATGCTATCAAAATTAATTATCTCAATAATTATTGTTTTTATCAAAAAATGTTTTAAATAAAATTTGTTTCAATTTCGATGTTGAATCAATTATCTTAATACAAAATTTTTACATCTATTAATTAAACATCTAAGTGTAATTATGTATAAAAATTTAACAATTCTTATTTTGAGGTTATCTCCTTAATTATTGATTAAATCAAAAAATTTTGTTAACAATATTTGTTAAGAATTGCATCAGGAACAGTGTTTGTTAAAACAATTTTTTTCTAACTTGAAATTTTCATTTCTCTCTGAACAGTGTGCTACAAAAATTAATATTTTTGAGGTTATATCCTTATTGTTGATTTAATCAAATAATGTTGTTAACAAAATTTGTTTAGAATTACTTCAGGAACAGTGTTTGTTAATAAAATTTTTAGCTAACTTGAAATTTTAATTTCCCTCTGAATAGTATGCTATCAAAATTAATTGTCTCAATAATTATTGTTTTTATCAAAAAATGTTTTAAATAAAATTTGTTTCAATTTCGATTTTGAATCAATTATCTTAATAACAAAATTTTACATCTCTATTAATTAAACATCTAAGTGTAATTATGTATAAAAATTTAAAAATTATTATTTTGAGGTTATATCCTTATTGTTGATTTAATCAAAAAATGTTGTTAACAAAATTTGTTTAGAATTACTTCAGGAACAGTGTTTGTTAAAACAATTTTTTTCTAACTTGAAATTTTCATTTCTCTCTGAACACTGTGCTACAAAAATTAATATTTTTGAGGTTATATCCTTATTGTTGATTTAATCAAAAAATGTTGTTAACAAAATTTGTTTAGAATTACTTCAGGAACAGTGTTTGTTAATACAATTTTTTGCTAACTTGAAATTTTAATTTCCCTCTGAATAGTATGCTATCAAAATTAATTATCTCAATAATTATTGTTTTTATCAAAAAATGTTTTAAATAAAATTTGTTTCAACTTCGATTTTGAATCAATCATCTTAATACAAAATGTTTACATCTCTATTAATTAAACATCTAAGTGTAATTATGTATAAAAATTTAAAAATTATTATTTTGAGGTTATCTCTTTAATTATTGATTAAATCAAAAAAAGATGTTGACAAAGTTTGTTTAGAATTGTTTCAGGAACAATTTTTGTTAACATAATTTTTTTCTAACTTGAAATTTTAATCAGAAGGTGTGGAGGGGGGAAGTCGTATCGTTTTGTTACAAAAGTTCCGTGCCCTGGTCATCACCACTAACATCGCTGGTTTCAGGAACATCTGTGAAATAAAATTTGAATGAATCTTCATACTTGGTTAATTGTCGTTTCAAATATTTGACTGAATATTCGGGTTCATTTGCATCTATTTTTCCATCAATTTGAGCAACAAAGTGTCGAACTGATTTTTTTGTTGGAAACTTTATCAAGACAAAATCTCCTATGACTAAATTCTCATTTTCTTCTGCTTCATCCTCTGAATCTAAATCATCTGATTCGTCATAATTTGAATATTCATCAGCACTGCTTTCGCTGTTATCACTATTTTCACGGACTGCGAGTTCTACATTGTCTCGCTTTTCTTTACACAAACTTCAGACTTTTTCTCTTGTTCATGATCTATATTCAAAACCAGTTTTCTTTTTTTAGCTATTCTTTTCAATGTTTCCTCTTCAATCCTGTTCTTTTCCGGAGTCTCCGTTAGAATTCTTGACTTCTTTTTTCTTGTGTTTCTTGCCTTTGATAATCTTTGTCCGGCCTTGCAATCCTGAAGAAGGGTGCGATGGAACGATCTCTAGCAATGCTGGTGGAGTAGTTGTTGGCTCTTGGGCACGAGCAGTTACAAAAGCGGCTTCAAAATCGTCATCTGTGAACGCATTTCGGGAAAATAGCCAAATTCTACAATGTTTTTAATGGTGAATGCAGAGCAGTAAGCTACATTTGCTAAACTTGCCAAGTTATGAATGGTTAACGTCTTTCCCGGATTGCTTGTTAACCAACAATTTTGGGCAACTGATAGTCGTCCTTTGAATGGTTCCATCACTGAAAAATCTAACGGCTGCAATCGATGGGTGCAGTGAGGTGGAAATGTGACTAGACTCATTCCATGTTTTTTAGCAAATAGAACAGCTTCCAATGTGCAGTGGCTCTCATGGTTATCCATTACTATGAGAATAGGGTCGTCTTTAGTACATTTTGTATAGATTCTAATGTGCTCCAAAATCTTCAAGAATAAAGGCCCTGTCATCCACCCACTTGTTGGACTATTGACCAACCCCAAGCTTCCAGGAGTTGCTCCATTTAACATTGTATCATGGTATCTAGCCCCTGGGAAGACAAAAATACACATTGTTACTAGTTGTCCCCTTTCCGCAGAAACAACTTGCCCCACTTGTTTTGTTCCCTTCTTCGCAACAACATTAGGGCCTTGAACGACAGTGGTAATCCCTGTCTCGTCCAGGTTCCAGATTTTATCAGCTGTGAAAGGGTAGGTCTGCAAGGTTCTTTGATAACAGCCAGGTCAAAATTGTCCCAGTTCTTGGGATAATTACAACCAATTGATTTTGTGTAAGTCAATGCAAGCCTTCGAATGTCAATATAAGTAAAACCATAACTCATTTTGGAACATTGGACAATATAATTTTCAAGCATGGTCTTTTGCTCTGTGGTAAAAACCTGCTTCGCTGTATATTTTGATCCGTATTTGTTTTCACCTGTTTGCTCTTTTTTAACTCTATAATATAAGGCTGCTGTTCTTAGAGGCATTTTGTTTTCTTTAACTGCTGTTATAGCTGCTTTCATGTCATCTTCATTTACATCTGGTTTTGTCCTTTTCTTCTTGTATGTCCGCACCATATTTAAATCTAATAAGAAAAAAATTTTAGGTACAGGAAAAATTCAGCAGTGTTGGGGCAGTTTTGAACATGTTCAAAAGTGCCCCTTTGTTGATGTTCAAAACTGCCCCAACACACATCAATACTTGTTTCCGTCAATACAATTTTTTTGGTTAGGTTATAATGAAAGTTAAAATTACTACTCAATTATCACTCTTGATAGTACAAACACAAAACTACTTACCAGAATTTCTCCCTCCGTTCTATTTCGTAATAAAGTGAGTATTGAAAAATTCGATAATAACATATAAAGTGCACTTGTCACAGCGGCAAACCTTCAAAGCGCGGTATACGACAAAAACATTTTGTTAGATGTTTAGCTATGTTGCCACATCTAGTATCTGTCGTTTGAGCCACCTGGTGGTTGTTCCAAACTAATTTAATGTGTTCAAATGTACCCCCTTCTCCCCTATTCATAAACAACTAAACTTTTTTAAGACCAGAGAAAATCTATTCCTTCTTTTTCATCTTAATCTTAAGAACCAGTGAGATTAATCCAATACAACACCAGTATCATCAACAATATTTGTTAAAGCCAAAGTGTTAATCTTCCAGAAATGGGAAAGACTGAAAACCTGTCATAAAGTATAGCCATAATATACAGGGTGATTCTCAACCTATGCGCATAAACTTGGGAATTTATTCTTCATGAGTAATAGGTGAAAAATATTGTAGTAAAAGTTTTTTAGTTTCCTAGATATCCACGAAATTGACTTTCAAGTCAAGAATACATATAAGATTTTAAAATGACATCAAAGTAAGTGTTCCAAGTTGTTTCCAATATTTTCAACAACAGTTTGTACCTGATTTCGCAATCCTTGCTTACTATTCACTTCCTCAGCTGCAATATTAAATGCATGTGTTAATAACTGTATGCCATCCTCAGTATCAGCCAAGAGGACGGCATCATCTGCATAGTAATCAATCTTGATTTTGTAATTATTCATAGTTTACATTACTTACTACATTATATTATCCTTACTTTGTCGAACGTTTTGGTTAGATCAGACAGAGGAAGGCTGCCTGACGTTTTTTCGCCGGAGTTCTATTTGATTCTTTGATACATTTTCCTCAACATTGTATGATCAGTACATGTCATTCTTCATCTCGTTTCTAAATTTCGCCATGCATCATTTATGTAGGCAACTCTTGCAATCAGAAGGACGTGAGCATACGATACACTCAAATGTATGTAAACATTTTTTTGCAGAAGTTTGGTGTTGCTTGTAAGAGTGTTGGTGGATTGTCGGCAGCAGTTTGTAGCTGATTTCGCAATCCTTGCTCAGTATGAACTTCGAGAGACTGAGATTGAGGTCGGGTGATCGAGATGGCCAGGCATATGAACTACCTCGACCTGTCCATCTTCCGGGAAGTACCTTAACTAGATGTCGCCGGATATCTATGATTATTTGTCTCGAGGAATAAATCCCCAAGTTTATGCGTATAGGTAGAGAATCACCCTGTATACAGGGTGTTTCAGTTTTTTGTAGCAGGATTTTAACAGTCGATAGATCTTTTAAAATTAGCACAAAAACTTCATACAGCTTTGTTTTGAAGATACAGGGTGTTTAAGTTAAATTTTTTAATTGATTTTTATTTAATATTATGTGTATATTTCAACCGATTCTATTCAAATTTGGTATACGGAGGTATTTTGGCATGAGAAAGACGATTATGAAGTCATCTTTTCGGGCCATACTTTTTGCCACCACAACTAACCGCTGCGGCGTTCTTGTAATTTTTGGTAGCTGAACATGCCAATATGTAGGCATGTACCACATATTAACATTAATAACATGCCAGTACCAGCTTATCATGGTAGGGTGGTAAGAAATTGGCTAGACAACCATTTTCCTGCAAGTTGGATTGGTCGTGGTGGACCAGTCGCATGGCCCCACGAGCTGCAGACCTTGATGCTTTAGACTTTTTTGTGTGGAGATATTTGAAAGGAAAATTGTATGAGACACTTGTTCCCACAAGGTTAAATTCTTAAATACCGTTACTCGATCAGTAATTCGTCGGACAGAATAGATTAGAAAGACCGTCTTTCAAAAAATCGATAAACTAAATTAAATTAGGCGGATTAGTAACGTTTTCACGTTCGAAAATTGTTTAATTTTTGCAATAATTAATGTAAAAGTTTAAAATTCCCCACCCCCGACTCCAGATGACGTTTTTTCTTCTGTTTTCTTCTAGCGCATAAGATTGTCTCTCTCCAGGAATTTTATTGATTTGTAGACGCTCCAATCGTACGTTCAAATCTGAGTGACGTATTTTGGAACTCCAATCGTACGCTCAAATCTGAGTGACGTACTTTGGAGTTCAAACTTTATTATTTTTTTTTTGAAAAACTAAGCCTCAAAATCAAAAATTAAAAAATATAGGGTCAATCAATTTTAAAAAACTTTCGAATAAGCCAATCAAAAAAAACTTAACGGCCCTATTATGCAAGCAAAATTTTTTACATTTTCCATAATTTCTTTAATTTTTTTCTTTTATTATTTAGATTAAAAAACATTAATAAACTAAAACATTAGTTAATTTACCTACTTTGTTTCCATGGCACACATTATTTTAACTATCTTTAACTATTCTCTTGGTATGTATCGAATAATAAAAAGAGTACCTTTTTGCTTAAAAAGTACAGAGAATAAGAATTTTTATTCAAAAAATCAAAAAGTATACAATAAAAACTATAGTAAAACGGACTCCATAATCGTCTTTCTCATGCCAAAAAACATGAAAAGAATCGGTTGAAATACACGTGTAATATTAAATAAAAATTAATTGCAAAATTTAATTTGAACACCCTGTATCTCCAAAACAAAGCGTTTGTCGACCTATGTTTATATGATGTTTTTGTGCTAAGTTTAAAAGATCTATCGACTGTTAAAGTCCTGCTACAAAAACCTGAAACACCCTGTATAAACACATGTCGTAGTGTTGAGGTTCCATAATGCACATTTACTCAAAATTCTAAAGATAACGCAAGAAGTTTGTAAATCATTGTAGGTAAAATGGTCTTTCTGACCGATGTACAACAAAAGTTTATTAAGATAAAATGTTTCTTCTGTTAAATTACAGAGATATGCCAAATTTCATACATTTTGAACTAAATTTGACAACTCATATTTTAGGTTCTGGGCCACAAGCAACCTCGTGTACACTTATGATTTAAATGTACGACTTCGCCTAATTTACAATTAACACAATATATGCCCACATATTGTCAACACATTGCAGTGCCTCTCCCGGAAGCGACCTCGTCTATACTTATGATGGAAATGTATCATTTCGCCTGATTATCGTAGAAATGCATTATTTCGCCTAATTAAGCCGAGTTTACTTGCGGCCGAGGCGCTACATTTAACTCCATATGTTCCAAAATGTGGTCAAAATATTGTAGCGCCACGCCTGCAAGCTACCTCCGATAAATTTAGAGCTGCGAATTCATTACTTCGCCTGATTATGGTAAATGAATAATTTTACCTGATTAATTCTTACTGGAGCAGGTGTTTGATTTAAAATTTTGTTCAATAGGAGCAGTTTGTTTTTTTGTTCACAAACAATTGGAGATCCACTTTTCGTACCACCGCTCCATTTACATAAAAATAAAATATCAAACAAAAATATATTCTTTAAATATAAAACAAAAATAAAAAATTATTTACCTAGACCATTGAGATCTTATGGTATATAATCTAGAGTGCGTATGCTGTTGTCCCCACCACGCCTAAAATGAAGCCAGAAAGGTCGCCATGTTAGATGTACCAACTTAGCGGGAAATTCGAAATTCTTATATATAGTTATGCAGAATTTACATTATTATAAACTGGAAAGACAGAAAATAATAACCAAAACAAAATAGATTAATTTTTTATTGATAAATAATTATTAATTATATAATATTTTAAAAGAACTTAATAATTTTTAACAATAACCCTTATAATTAACATAAACTAAGAAGAAAATATTTAAAACAATTCTGATTGATCACGTTAACCTTTTGCTTATAAATAATTGTTAGTTTATTTTAAAAGAACTGAACATTCCTTAATAATAAACTTTACTTGAACTTCATTGTTAATTTCAAGTCAACTAACCAGAAACATTTTATGGACTGTTGTAAATAATCTTCTAACTTACCAAATTATAAAAAACATATGTGAAACAAAAAGAATTCGAAAACCTTCAACAAAAATAAAATTTTAATAAAAATAACAATATATTTATGAGAATTGTGAGGTTATAATTGCAGGTACAATAGAGACTTGAAACTATAGCTATGTTCAGGTCGGTACATCCAACATGTCTGACTTTCTGATTACCCCCACCACCACCACATACGCACTCTAGATTATATATAAGACCTCAATGACCTAGACAAAGTGGTTTGACAAGTACTACATAGCCAGTCAGTGCGCACTGACTTTGCCTTGGTGCTACATACACCGCACCTTTTTCTTGTTCCACGGTTAGACTGATGCGCAACAGAGTTTAATCGCACACTCTCTGGCTTTGACTTTCCTTTTGCAATTGATACTAAAACTTTGCCTACAAGACCGGCTACAACAACCCTCCTGAAATCTTTTGCCGTTAATCTATCAGGCAGATTCATTGTTTCATATAGGCAGTATGCGTTTACCATAGAAGCATCTAGGAAGTAGAAAAATATACGTTGCTTTGACGATCTATTTTGTAGCTAGCTAAAAGTTGATCGACTTTATCGACACTGTTGATGTTGACGTTATAATCAGTTAGGTACTTTTGGGCACAATATTTCCAATATATTTCCATTTTTTCTATTAACTTTCGTGCAATCTTCAAGATTGTGATAATTTGATAAAAGGTGTACGGACCTTTTAACAGTTTTGTATCACTTGTGTACCAGTCGAATTCACCTCTTTAGAGTTGTATTATTTGCATTAGTTCCAAACTGTTAAAAAAATTATCAAAAAATATTGTATGGTTTTTTTGTTCAAGACCTCAGTAAGCATACAACCCTAGAACCTAGGCTCTGTCCCATAAGTTGATCCTGGGATTTTCCAACATAAGTGTTTCAAACAGTTTCCCGCTTTGTCGCAGAGCATCCACACTTTGTAACCCCTTTCTATGGTTTTTAGGCATATACTGTATTAGCACACTTCTACCTTTAAATTTGATCATCGACTCGTCCAAGGTTAATACTTCACTTGGTGCAAGACAATACTTAATAGCTTTTTCTAAATGGTCTAACAACGGCTGTACTTTATAAAGACGATCAAAATTTTCCGAATCACTATTAAGCATAGCAGAGTTATCATTGATATGCAAGTGTCCTAAAAGCCAATAAAACTTTTTTGCGTCATAAGGGAGCTAATGTAAGAATCACGTGGCTTTGGTACACTGGGCCAATAATCTTTATAACTTGGTAAATGCTTGATCGCCATAAGTAAATTTATTCCTAAAAAGGCATTTATTTCTTCTCCTGTAATGTTTTCCAGTACGCATTTGTTCTTGCTCGGCATATAAATTTGTTTGAAAAACTATATGATTTATAAAATTTTCGCCGAAAAATAGTTGAAACAGAGAATATGGGTCGGATTTGAGTTGAAAGAGGTAGCTGCATAACTGTAGTTAATTTTTTTTTAATTCTTGCTTGCAGTATGTGCAGATAAAGGTTTGTTGTCATCTGAATCACTTTAACTGGAATAAATATCAATATTTGTATTTATATCTTCATTTATATCTCCTCAATCTGACTCGTCACCAAACGACAAAGAATAAGCGTATAGGTCTTTTTCTAGGTCACTCTCAAGATCCTCTCGACTCATTCCTACTAGACGAAATGGTATCAAATTCAGATATCAATTGTCTGACATTTCCTGCAAAGAAAAACTGCAGGAAAACCACTGCAGCGGTAAGAGTTAAATTACAGCGATATACCAAATTTCATACATTTTGAACTAAATTTGACAACTCATATTTTAGCTCCTGGGCCACAAGCGACATAGCCACACTTATGATTTAAATGTACGACTTCGCCTAATTTACAATTAACACAATATATTCCCAAATATGGTCAAAAGATTGTAGTGCCTCGCCTACAAGCGACCTCGTCTCTACTTATGATGGAAATGTATCATTTCGCCTAATTATGGTAGAAATGCATCATTTCGCCTGATTAAGCCGAGATTACTTGCGGCTGAGGCCCTATATTTAACTCCATATGTTCCAAAATGTTGTAGCACCACGCTCGCAAGCGACGTCGGATAAATTTAGCGCTGCGAATCTATTACTTCATCTGATTAAGGTAGAATGAATAATTTCGCTTGATTAAGCCGAGGTCGCTATTAGCCGAAGGGATACATTTAACCCCATATGTTCCCGAATGTGGTCGAAACATTGTAGCGCCTCGCCCGCAAGCGACCTCGGCTATATTTAGAGCTGCGAATCTATCATTTCGCCTGATTATGGTAGAAATTAATAATTTCGCCTGATTAAGCCGAGATCGCTTGCGGCCGAAGGGGTTCAATTAATACTACACCACACCGATACTAAATGGGACAACACGCATTGAACCGCTCCTCGTCCCTAAACGACCTCGTCTATACTTATGATGGAAGTGTGTCATTTCGTCTGATTAACCCGAAATTGCTTCCGGCCAAGGCCCTAATTAAATATGTTCCCAAATGTGATAAAAATATTGTAGCGCCTCGCCCGCAATCGACCTCAGCTAAACTGAGACCAGGCGCGCACTGGCGATTTAATTGTGGCAACTTAAAGATCACTAAAATGATACAAACTAAGTTGTATAAAGCGGTGCACACTGGCAGCTTTTTAATCACAGGAACTAAAAAATTACATCTTGCCCTATTTTCGAGGCGATTCAACTGTTGCCGGGAATAATACACTGCTCATACATATTAAAATTCGTATAACTCATTCTAAGGTAATTGAAGAATATCATAGTCCTTCAGTGATGCATAAATTTTATAAAAATGACCATTAAATAGCCTAATAAGGGGATACAACCAAAAACGTCTGCAATATACACAGCAACTACAACTTTTTAGTTAGCAATTTTTACGTTGCACAACAATAAAGTCACTAGTGGGCGCCTGGCCTTAGAGCTGCGAATTTGTTAATTCAGCTGATTATGGTAGAATCAATAATTTCGCCTAATTAAGCCGAAATATTGTTTTTTTTCATCAATTCTTAAATTCACGGGTACAAAATCCTGTACCATCTTAAAAATATGCGTCTTCTGTAAGTGTAAGTTTTGATCCAATCCATATTTAGTAGTACACTCAATTCTGTTTGTACGCGACAAAGTTCGCGTAAAAAAAGATACGGTATTTATGTGAAAATGGGTGATAAGTTTCGAGATCAGAAGAATCGGCTAAAACTATGTGATCAAAGTAGGCAAATTCATCTTTTTTAATTTGCACTGGATTCTTTGATATCAGGAAAATGATTTATCCACTAGAAAGTCATCGGTATCTGCAAACATTATATCATTGACTCCTTCGGCGCCTATTTCATGACCTAATGCTATTATGTATAGAATATTGAACCGTATTAGAAGGCACATGATCTTTATTTTTTACACATTCTGACCAAAGAGCTCCAACATGCGTTCAAAGTTAACGGTTTCAATTCGGATAGTGTTAATCCAGCATGTTTGATGCAGTCAGTTAAATTTTTATCATTAATTAATTGATCTAAAATGTATTGAAATGTTTGTTTTACATAATAGATCTTAAAGGTAGCAATAATTCTTTGGACTAGTGGTTGCATCAAGGAGCTGGTATTTGGCGGAAGGAAATAAAATTCAACATTTGGGTGTTCTATATGTGGATGACCGTTGTCTATAATCAACAGAACCTTAAATTCAAGGCCTTTATCATTCATATAGTGCCGAATTTCTGGAACAAGATATTTGGGAAACCCTTCATTAACACGTTCGCTGCCAACTACGAGTTAACTCGTATCTAAACCATGGTTAACGGGGTCGCTCGGCAGCGAACGTGTTAAAAGATTCAATGGTCACTCAAGCTTTTTTATTAGCTATCCAGTGAACTGGTAAGGTGTCTAAATTTATACCTTTCATAGACCCTGGTTTTAGAGTTCGATTTACAAGTAGAGCAAAATAAAAAAGTTATGTGATATTTGGCTGCTTTAAACAAACTGGCCGTTTTATAGGATTTAGGGACATATTGGTCTACTTGGCATACGTTTCCAGAAAAGACTTGTTTCTTCTGCATTCCATACCTAATTTTCCATTTTCAATTAGTTTAGCTATTTTTGCAGGAAATTCTTTAGCTGCCAGAACATCTGCAGATCCAATTTCAGCCTTAATCTTTACACAATGCAGCGCGTGTTTTTGTAAAAATCCAATCAAATTTGGTTCTTTTATTTGCTGACATTTATGATACAATTTCTTTAATCTGGTTGTAGATTCTTAATGTCATCTGCTTAATACTATTTCCGTCAACTGGTATTCGTTTTTGAGTCATATCCTGCATCGATATTACCACAGCCTTTTCCATTTTCAGATTTAAATTATGGCTTGTGTATGATGCTGTTTGAAGCACTTAATTTTGTCCCAGCAATAACAGATTTTCTGACCCCGTCCTCATTTTTGTTTCAATATGGAGCGCTATGGCGATATTACTCAAAATTTTAGTATGAGAATTATTCCAAGTTAAAATTTCTTGCGTAAAAAGGGATGAAATATATTTTTTTTAATCACACATTTCATGTGGTATAAAATATTGTTGGCAAAAAATTGGCTACTGTAGTAACTGCTTAATTTATTATCTTGCTTATAAGATCACATCAATAAATAAATTGAAAATATCGACTATATTATCTATTAATAGTATTCGACATTGACGACCAACAAATCAAGGTCCAACCTCGTTTACCCGAAACACCATATTATTATATTGATTTTGTGGTGTACTGTGTATTTTTTTTTCAAATGTTGATCATCTCCATATTCCTTCTTCTTTATTCATTCGTTTGCATCTGACGAAGCGAATCTTTTTCAAATACATAAAAATCTTCCATTTCTTGTTGTGCACTAATACTACATTTTAATAGGTTTTGCAGGTATATATTTATTTATTTTCTGTGAAACATTCTAAATATAATACAAGAATAAACGTTATTATATAAAATTCGTATTTGACTATCTACATTTTAATTAAAATGATATTGTGAAATATGTATGTACTATTTCGTTTGCCTATATTTGATTTACATCACTTCACGTTATCTTTGTACAGCTGGATATTAAGTTGTTTTAAAACAAGATGTGAAAAACATATTAAAAACTGATAATGGAGAAAAAATGCAATTACAAAAAAAATACGTTTTTGACTCACTTATCACATTTTTTTATTATTTCAATTTCCTATCGAATAAGATTAAAAATAATTATTTTTTTGTTTTATTTTAAATTGGGTGACTCAATGATTAGGTTTAAATACTTATTTAAATATCTACCTGGAGTGAGTCATTCAGAAAGAGTGACCATATAGGTTTAAACGTCCTAGATACTTTATAAACCATAAGTTTTTTTTTTAATTTTTTTGCTTTTGGAATAGGTTCAAGGTGTTTGTTGTAAATTGTCAACTCAATTACCCGGGTGTATTCAGCAAGCAATAGAATAATTGATGTACAATTACAAATACGGCGACGTCCTTGTACGACGTGTACCTTGGATCGGCGCGGAAAAGTGATGATTTGAACAAGTCGGTCAGGCAAACGGTAGAGATATACTTTCACGGCTCTCACTGAAGAAATTTTGATGCGTCCTTTCGCGTTTAATTTAAGCCGACGATCGCGGTTCGTGCCAATTTCTTTGTTAAACAAAAAAATTCTTTTGGCGCAAAGTGCCAAACGGGACGATGCACCGTCTGATCTCTTTTTATATAGTCAATGAAATCGAAATCGTGTCAAGGAAATCCATTCATTACATCTTTTAAAGTACACTTTTTATAGAACCATGTTTTTTGTTTCTTTGTTTGAAAAAATTATTAAGTTCATTTTACTTGCAAAAACATCAAAATATGTATTGTGCCAATAACCACAACTATTTTCAGATGTTAATTCAGTGATGAAGTCATATTTTCAATTTCTTTAAAAAATATATTTATTATTATTTGCCAACTACAAATAATAAGAGTGGAATATATAAATAAATTATTAAGTTAGCTTCGTAAAGATAAGAAACGTATTTAACCGCAAAATGATAAAACAAAGATTAGTCATTGTGATTCCTAAACTATGGTAAAAATATTATAAATATGAGCAAACGTGCGTAGGTTTTTCGAGGTCGAAAGGACCTTTGGGTCGATGGCTTTCTCTACGGGCGTCGAGACGCTCACCGTGATGCACCGGGGGCATTAAAAATATTTTTTCTACGTTCGTATATAGTTATTTTTGGCCGACCTTCCCGGGCGGTAACCATCCAAATTCCCTTAGGTCAGTACACCACGTTTAAATACATCGAAAATAAAAATATTTATACTTTCACCTCAAACGTTTCATTTTTTTTCAGAAAACAGTTTGAAAATAATTTTGGCGACCTCTATGAAGTGGAGATCGAAATGGCTCATTTTAGGTTACTCTCTTTCATTTGTTTGTTTTAGTTGTCGTTTTCGTTAAGAGATGGCGTCGAGTAATTATTTTAATTTTTTTATTTTTTTTTACCTACCATTTAAAATAATTGCGCTTCTCAATACTTCTTTTTGATATTTCTAATTGACCTTGCATTTTATTTGATACGTCAAGGTGAATAATTTGGAAAATTACTATTTGTCGCTCGATATATTATTTATCGCTAAAGCAATGACGTATTTCCTTGAATGAAAAATATACGCGTAGCCAATTGTTTAACTGGCAGTCAACGCGAATCTTCTTAGCATAGTGTATACGCCGGTTCTCGGCAATTAAAGCATAGGAAAGTCAAGGATACCGTCACGGCGTATGTCAATGAACACTTTCTAGCGTATCGGTTGGCGCTAATTCTTATCAGGGTCTCAAAACGTTATCTATTATTTAGTTGTCTTCCATAGACCACTTAGGATAATGTCGACGGCGTAGATGTGCGGTTGTGTTTTTGGATAATCTCGCTCTTTTGACGTCGTTTAATCATGGTAAGTTATCGTTTTCAACACCCATGTCATTAACGGATCTTTAATTCTTTAACGCGGATATGTCTCATGTTGTTTTTATTATTGAAATGTTCATGATTTTATTTCTTCCTATTTGTGTCCTCGTTATTACATCAATATTTAAAAAGAAGGTAGGAAGAAAAACTTTCACTAAGACGTAACAACTTCGTCGTTTTCCTTTTAACGACGTTCGGTATTTGATTTATTTATTAAAAAAAAATGTGTTCGTAGATAATATGCGCTAAGTACTTATCGTTATTAATTGTTATCGCAACCTTAAAAGTATATTATATATAACGTACGTTTTCGTTACCGTAATAATATTTTTTTTAAGTATTCCAACAACGATTGACATTCTATGCTTTCTAATAAACACATTATGTATTTCACAATAACGCGCCGCTGTTGGGCTACGTTTAATTATCGTATAAGATCCATCTGTTATATTGGTTGCATATCTCAATCCTATCTTCAGATTTAATTACGGATTTTACAATTAAAAACGTATTATCTTAACTACCCAGCTGTTTGTCAATACGTTAATTGTTTCAAACTTTCCATATTTAATAATTTGTGTTATTTCTTTTAAGCGACAAGTGAAAATGTTTGGTATGTCAAAAATTATTAAGTTTTGAATACAGTGGTTGTCGAGACATTTCACGGTGGACATTGTAGTAGATGTAACTAATGGTGTTGGGGGCAAAAGGTGTCTAACAAAAGGCAAAAGGCACGGAAAGGAAAGACAGGTAAGCCGGAAGGGTTGCGGCGGCGTCTTCGTAAGTGGTGTACCAGCGATTATTAAGCCCAGAAGACAATCGTCGGTTGACAAATGACCATTTCGAGTGATCGGGTGGTCAGAGGGAATCGGGATGACAAATGGGTGTTGGGACACATCTCAGCACCGAGTCCTCCCACAATGACACGACCACCGCGTCGGCCCGATACGGACGTCTTCAAAGAGTCCACGTTACATGCCTCCGCGTCCCGTTGTATTACATCGATTTTTATCTTCGCCCGTCACTGACGATCTTTTCTGCTCGACCTGATACGCGTTTATACGATTTTGATTGATTGAACCACACGTCGCCAACGAATACCCCAACATACTTTATGGTTACCATTATATTTAACCAAGAGGACGAATAAAATAAAATGATGAGATGTGAAGAAATATCGAGATAACAATTATATTCCAATCCTAAAATAAAGAGTTGTGGTTGAAAAAAAAATAATAATATGAAAAGTGTAGAAATGTCTTCATAAAAAGAGTACAATAATATCGACCGGTTGAGTTGAGGCTTATTGATTTTTGAAAACGCGTCGAGGGAAGAAAAACGAAAAGATCGAGAGAAGCGGAGGTCGACCGGCTGGAGGAGTAAAAAAAATATAATAATAAAGGTAAAAAAGATATTGACGAGGGAGCCGGAGGTCAGGAGACGGGAAGAAATGAGGTATGACGGTACAACAAAAGGCGATGCCGACATAATCAATGGCGACCAATCAGCAGTCGCCTTTAAACAGGCCTACAAGCCGCCAGCGCAGGGTTGGCCGGGGTCTGGTGGGGAACAGTTTGTGGCCGAATTTATCCATCCGTTCGTTCAAAAATTTAATATCGTCCACTAATTGATTCCCGTGTAATTCTTCTTTCGATATGGAGAGATCGAAACAGAGCCCTTAATGACCCATATGCGAAGTATTTTAATAGAGAAATTAACTATCCACCCCGTTCTTAACGAAACGCCCGCATGGAATAAAGAAACGAGAGAAGGAAAAGGAAACAAAAAAAAGGTACACGAAACCGTGCCGTATCTAAAAGGCTTGCGAGGCATATAAATTGGAAATTATAGCCCTAAATTAAGAGGGTGGGGAAAACGAAAAGATGGCCGAATTAAATTATTGACTCTTTTTAGAACGCAACGTTCCCAAAATTTGACCATAAATGTTGTGTAAGCACCGGTTTATCGCTCGCGGGGTCGAAAGTTATCGGCTATTTTCAATTTCTACTATTATAGCAATCAAGCAAGATTTTGCGTCAACGTCCGCCGAAAAAAAGCGAATAGATTCGGCGTTTATCGAATAATCCGACCCGGATAAGTTCGCATTGTGCCGCCGGCTCAAAGCGTTCCGACCAATGGCGTCGTTAGACGGGCCAATTCACATGGAACTGAATTCCTATTAAGAACTACCATTTATCATCTGTCATCCGCTTAGACCGCTGCATACGTCTATAGGGTATTACAGATAACAACTCAGAGACGGATTCAGCTTCAAAAAACCACAGACAGATCTAACTTACAATATAATAGTTGTCCTAAAACACTTATTACTTATAAGTTGTTAATATATTTTTTCAAACAATCTTTATGATGTATTATCCGTAAAACGTTTAAGTTATTTGGCACAGATAATACACAATTTCAGATTCTGCCATCTTAACAAAGAAGACTATATCTTTAAAGAAAAGCTTTTTAATGTTATTTTATATGTATGTGTGAAGATGGAACTTTTGCTACTAGGATATAATGTCTATTATAGTCGTCTTAATTTTTGCGTGTTTCATTTGCTGTCACAAGATTCTTCTGAATAAAATTTTCAATCATAACACAAGTCAGAAAACATATACCAACTTTATTATTTCTAGGAAAAATTAATTTGTAATTCAAGATAACATTTGCGTAGAAAGTTCTTACTTTTTACTTCTTACTATCATTACTTTTTTCTTATTTGGCAGTGCCCATTTCCTTTTATTCACCGCCTTTAGCCTTCTTGCGATTAAAATATTTTTCTGTTATGACTTTATTGGTTCTTTTTATCATCAATTTAAGATCTTTCCATATTATTAACCATTTCTATAAAATATACGATTTTATTCAATTTGACTTAGATTATTAATTGGTCAAATTCTAATTTCTTCGTGGTTTTCGTTCTCAACAAGATAGTTTGTTTTTTCTCATTGGCAATATGTTCCACCCTTAAATAATTGATAGATACATTTAACCTATAGTTGTGAAGTCCGTCATGGCTCTGCGAAGTAGCTCATCAGTTCTTTTATTCTGAAAATAAGAAATAAATAAAGGAATAAATGAAGGAAGAGACCATTTTGAAGATTACCAAATAACCTTATTGTCTTCTTTGAGCTTATGTGTAAAGTCTGGTAGCACGGTATTTCTGTTGATAAAACCAAAACGAAGCACATAGAGATTGAAATTTGGCATACACTTTATTCAAGCATTAACAAACAATGTACAATCAGGCCCGAAGACGCTTGAGGAACAAAGTCACCGTAGCAGAAAGATCATCCCATGCCTTCTAAAGAGCGCGCTTCAGACTGTCGAGATTCTTGTGAGATAGGTCTTGTACTCACAGACCCACCATACGCAAAAGTCGAGGGGATTTTAATTAGGCCACTCCATGGCTGGAAAATTGGTCCGACACTACTGCTTAACCACCTTAGCCTTGTGCGCAGGCTCTGAGTCCTGTTGGAATGTCCCGGGGCATCCGTTGAAATGAGACTGGCTCCAAGCAAGCACTTCCTTCATCAGGATCTCATCAAGATAGTTCTAAGAGTTGATCTTAACCCCCTGATCTACAAAAATATGCGGTGTGTTCCCGCTCCAAACCGTGACCTGAGCGGCGTTACCTTTTTGGGAAACATAGCAATCACGCTTCTATCTGTAGCAATTCTGTCGTTTTGATATCGTCATTTTGATGCTACGAAACCCCAAACAATATTTAACGAACCTGTACATAGATTCCTCCTTAGCCATTTTTTTGATACTCGTCTTAGTATACTGGTTTACCTTGTCCTGGACATGCTTGACCATTGCACCTCGATGCTATCAACCTCGCGATAACGACGGATTGTGCATTGGATGCCTCTACAGGAAACTCCGGTGATTCTGGCTCAGCTTCAAAATCATGGAACATTCTACGTCAGACATCGTTATCTGAAAACGCATGAAGCAATTCTTTAGATTCTTTAGATGCGAGCAAAATTTCACATTCATACAACAAAAGCGAACAAAATTACAACATCGCAAAGTTAGGCATCCCATACTTTTGTGACACCTGTACGTCTTGTCTTCTAAAAGATTCATGTTTCCCTGCAGTTAAAGATTTGAGTTGAAGACTTAGGGCTGTATTTTCGAACGAAATACATTTTTGGTCACTTATTCACTATTCTCTCTTTTTTCTGATTTATAATGTTTAAACGATTTACAAATCAACAACACACTAATCACTTAAGCTCACCTCATGGAACTCATGAGGAGCACGGCTTGAGTGACAGCGATGAAGTTGTGGTCGGAATTGAAATCTAAGAAACTATATACAGGTGTCTCACGTAACTATTCGTGCAGTTTTGGAATTTTTGGTTCATTCGGAACATTTGATCCAAAATATTTTCAAGATGGCTGCCAGAAATAGACCATAATTTCGTTATTTTAAATGGAATACTATAGTTTTTATTACACCTCTTAATTGTACGTAAAAAAATATGTTGACTTTCATAAAAGTTATTGGTACTTAGAGTTTTTAATTTTCGAGTTATTTTGATTTTAAGTTTTTTTTTTGCATATTTCACCATGCTCTCTAAAACACCATATCTCAGCCAACGATCATTCAAAAAAGCTGTAAATTGGCCCGATTTCTCTTCAGATGCTGTCAAATAGATAGTAATTTGATGTATCAAAGTATCTTATACAGCAAGGTCAAAAATTGAATTACCGTTTCTCCATATTCAATTTAGAGAGGGTCGAAAATTTTGGACAGGGTGTCCGGAAATTACGTCTATATATTTCAAGAGGTGATTTTACATCATGAAAAAAAGTTTATATAAAGTCCGGTCCGAAAATGCTTCCTAGAGCCCTTTAAAGATGGCAGTCAAAAAGTATCTCAAAAACGGGAAGGTTTAAAATGCCGAAATTCGGTGTACAGGGATATTTTTACGTGATAAATATGTTAATTAAAAGAAAAAAAGATAATTTATGGGGTTCAACATAACAGGTAGCGCAGAATTGATTGATGCATTTTAAATTTCAAAAAAATATGATAAAAAAAGATGTGGTATTAAACGCGCCTTCTACCTACTTATACTTGGAAAGCGCGACAAAGTTCGTAGTATGATTCCCAGATCTTTTTTGGCAGCTCGAATTGAGGTGTTGGGACTGGGCTCGAAATAAGTTTTCGAAACTACATTTTTTGGTCAGTTTAATACGTGATTAATTCGTCCAAAATGCAAAAAATTTGCTTCTATTCTTCTAAATTTACCTTTTGTCATCGGAGGTAAATGTGGATACTTTTCATTAAACATTCTGCAAGTTCTGCCAAGAATTTTGTCGCACTCCGTGCTTGAAAAATAAATTAAGGATTAGGTTATTAATATCCATTTAACTGATTTGAGACTCACAAGCATCAGACAGCGTAAGTCAGACGATTCATTTGACGTTTATCAATAAGTCATTGAACATTTATTTTTCATGGCACACTAGATTAATATTGATATGATGTGGGTGCATTTAAACCGTAATTATTTCCCAAACTATTAATGTCAGGTAGAGGACATATGGGGTATAAAAGATGTAAAATGCCATAGTGCCATAGTAAAGTGACCAAACGATCTAGACTGCCGTTCTCGGCACCAAAACACACTTCATCATGTTGCTTAAGAATGTTCTGAATTCTAAATTGATATCCCAAAAATCGAGTGTTTTCTGATCTTTTGAACAAATGTCTATTAGAGCAGATTTTTTTTGAAAAAATCGAATAACTCGAGAACGGCCGAATCAAATTGCAAAAAGTAAAGTTATTCATTAACCTTGAAAATAGACAAATCCAAATATGTAAAAATATATAGGATGTCCCATTTGAAAAAATAATGTAGGTGGCGACTTCCGGTATAACCGGAAGTGCTAGAAATCTGAAAATATTTTAGTCGAAGAGAACGCAATTGATTATATTTAAATCTGAATTCTCAAATTTTAACATCTAATGATCGTTCTCGCTGAGACACCTGTATATACAGGGGTGTTTAGAATTCTTCGATCAACTCTGAATCGAAAATCTTAATGTTAAAATGTTGTTCTAGTATGTTGCCAAATGTGTTTTTCATAAAGATATGATAATGAAAAAATGTTAAAAACGAACTTTAAAAATAAAGAATCAAAGAAATGAAGAATTAATCAAAGAATATACCACACTGTTGTAAAGTTTAAGGAGATTAACATAAAAATCATTTTACAGTAAATTTAATCTAGTGTTAGTACATCAAAAATAGTTGCTTTATTTCAATAAATTTTAATAATTTTATTACAAAACAATATGTATATACAAGGTTAATTACACCCGACACGCTACAATCAAGTGATAAAGATAAAATTGAATAAATTGCGAAAAACGTTCCATTAATCAATAAAAAGTTTCAATAACTTTTTATTTATGGCGTTTGATTGTGAAAGAATGAAATAATTTATGTTGATACGTTCCTTTCTTAAAAAAATCAACCTGACTTTTCTATCGGATCGAAAGCTCTAGTTTTTTTCTTCAGCATCAGTACAATCCTGTGCGCGTCCTGCTGTGTTACAGCTAATGATATAAGATAACTTCACGAAGAGTCGAAGTATAATCCGAGAGGGGCCGACCTCCTGCCAGAGACGCTGTTAATCGATTCTCATTTAACGATACGGAATCGATCGTGCGCCCGCGACGGTATGAATAATGAGATTGTTATAAACTATTAGAAACGGCCATTGTTGTAAAGCAAAGGTTAATGCTTGAAGGTATGTTTGTCTCTTTTGCACTTATTGGTATCATATCAAGATACAATCTTCTAAGCCTTTCTATTCTCGGTTATTTGCAAAACGGCCTTAATCGGATCTGACGGAGAGGAAGCGATTTTGAGATGGAATTTGCGATACAGACCGTTTTCGCGATTGGTCGTATTGCCGGAAGTTCTCGGTAACCCCCCTTTTATTCGATCGTCCAATGAGTCACGTTTCTTATTTCCCCTAATATCGAGGAGGGTGAGAAAAACTCGACCCAATAAACCCATAACGGAAGCCATAACGGCAACTTTTGCCGTAATTGCCCCTTTCCTTTAAGATACATAAACCGAACAGTAATTAAACACAGAGCAAATTGCAGTTCGATAAGGAAGCTTAGAGCAGCCTAATGTATTTACATTAGTATCTAGTAATTGGGCTTAATGGAGATTTACATTCATAATTTATTGTAATAAATGCGGACGATGTGAAGACGGAAAAATCTCGCTCTCGATCTCTTTTACAACGATGCCCTTATAATGATTTGCATTTAACATACCGCCAGAAAATCGGGATGACAACGCCGATACGGTCCCAGATTGTATCTTATTGTCGTCAGGCGGTTCATATTAATGGAATTAGTTGTTAATCCGTCCGTATGTTTAACGATATGACCGACATTCTTTAATGCTCGACTTAAAAAACGATAATCTTTTAATCAACACCTAATTAAATTTTACTTTAATCTTTAATAAATAAATTTGCAGTAATGACTCTTTTTAAAACGAATTATTTGTTTTTAATTCTGTTTGATATTTTTCTATTACATTTAATAAAAATTATTATTGCGTAATGTTAACTGCGTAATATTTCACAATGTTTATCGAAATATAAAAAAAAAATCGTTGGTAGCTGAAATATTTCCTTGAGACATAACAATAACAATTTATTATGCAAAAAAAGGTAAAAACACCTAAAATATATAGTTTATTATTTAAATATATAAAGAAATTATTAAATTAAAATAAATCGATTAAAAAATTTATCGCCAACTAAAAAAATAACATTTTTGTTGTCTGGAAACATTAAGATAAAATTCTTTATTATAACAATAAAATCGGTTAGATATACCATTTTTCGATGTTCGATAAAATCTTCTAAAAATAAAAATAACAGATAATCGAAGTATAAAGATAATGGAAATATACAAAATTAATCAAAATATAATGATAAAAAAAGTAGTTCAAATAAACAGAAAATATTAGAATTAAAAAATAAAAATATTTTTTAATAATAACAATTTCAACAAACATTTTATTTTTATGCTTAAAGAAAATGACAAAAATAAGATTAAATTAAATTAAACATTTTCTCGCTTTCCTCACCATCAAGGTCTCAACTAATACCTTTATCTCACATCGTAAATCGCACGGCTTCATGTGAAACGTTTCCTACTCACTTTTAATCTGTATTTGTCATATTTTTTTCCCCCGATTTCAAGTAGTCACTTATTTACAACGATACTATTGTGATTGTATGTTATCAAATTACTGATTATGTTAAGAAAAAAAATTATTTATAGCCCGACAGATATTCTTAATGACTAATTGCGTATTAAATTAACGTTATTATGAATATAAATATTTTCGCAAAAATTAGTTTTGGGTAAATATATTATCTTGACTTTTTGGGCTTTCAGTTCATGATTGACTTTTACCACCTCTTGATAAATTTAACCGATAGATAAATTGGATAAATTACTACCACTCATAGTTAAAGTCTCTGATAGCGTTATCTACCGGATAGCTTAAAAATTGGTTACTACACTGTATTTACCTTATAGATACCGCTATCCAAGGGATAACTTTTGAAATATCTGTAACCCGTGGATTGGGTGTCGGATAAGTTGCTATCTAAGGGATAAATGCTTAACCTCAAATAAGATTTATGCTGACGTATAAAATTCGAGCGTTTTACTATTTTAGTTTTTCACTAAAAATAAATGTAGTAATAATGTAAATAAATTTTTATTTTCTTAAATTACTTTTTTTTTACAAATGAATTGGAAATGGAAAAAATACAAGGGAATTGATAGCTGAACGTTGTGTATTTTTTCGCTTGTTTAATAAGCAATTCAGTTAATTCCAGTCTCTTTTCATTCAAGTGGTTATATCCATCATGTATATAACAATATAATATAATATATACAATTTCTTGTTGTAGTTGTTGTACGATTTCTTCCTCTATAACTAATTGTACATCCACTGGTGTAGAAGACAACACTTTATTATGTAAGGAAACTGGTGTAGAGAGTGGTTCTTCTACATCAATTTTTGCAACCTCCGTTAAATCTAAGTTACAATTAGGTACGGAATCAGAATCGTATATAGATGCATCATGAAAGAATAAAATTATCTCCTTCAAACAGCATTTAAAATAAATTTTACCTTTGATTCTTTCTTCAATAGATGTGAGCACTATTTCTTTTTGAGGCCCACCACCAGTTCTCATCGCGTTTTGTCGAATTTGAGCACATCTACTTAAAATATCGTCAAAATACCTAATAGGTCTTTTGACCACATAGAGCTGTCAATTTAACATAATAGACAAAAAAATCCCTAGATTTCTTGGTTATCTCAAGGATTTCTTAACTATGAGATAAATGTTATCCTGTTATCTACGAGATAAATTGTATCTCATAAATAGCTTAACTAATAGATAGCATTGGTTTGGTAGTAACGGGCCTAAGGCCCACTTTTACCACCTCTTGATAAATTTATCCGATATATAAATCCAGCTCGTAGCCAATGAGAGCGCTTAAAACCGCCGTAACCATGGCAACTATCCTCTAGATAGTTTATCAGGAGCATGGTAAAAGTGGGCCTTAGCCAATGAGAACCATGGTAAATTATCTATCGGATAAATTTATCGAGAGGTGGTAAAAGTGGGAATTAGTCAGTTTGAACGTTCATGTATGGAAAGCTTTATAACATGTGGTCGAGTCGTGTGCTGACGTAGCTACAAACTATGAATTACCTTTCGGAATTAAAGAGATTAGATGAAATTTACTTGGATGGAGATCGTCGAGTCGGATGAATATTAAAGCTTTGCGATATCTGAAAGTGAGTCATGATGATTTTAATGAGACTAGAAACTAAATGGCAAATAGCATCATTACTAGACTAGCCACCTTTTATTCTCAGAAATGTTTGAAAGTTACCTAATACATTTACAAATTCAACGTTAGATAATTGATGTTAGATGAAAATACATTATTTGTTAAGGGATATAAAATATTTTTTGTAAGATTTTCAACGGTTGTCTGTTAGAAGAGCAGGTGCGGTTGAAAAAGAAAATTGCCCTCGGTGGGTGCCTGATGAAAAATTGCTGAACTAATAAAAAAACGCGTTCACGGGTATATGATTAAAATGGGAGGAGCTTAAAAGACAATGGGTCGGTTAGGGTTTCAACCTACCACACCTTCGGCCGAAGAGCAGACCGCGGTCGCCGCCGCCATCTTGTGCTCGGGCGAGTTCGCGGTCCTTTTTTTGTTCTTCCTCTACATGCACGACCGCTCGTCTCGGTAATTTTATTAAAACAGGTGGTGCATAATTAAGAGGAAATTGGAAAAAGGGGGCGTTTTAATTAATATTTAAATCGTTACGTTCCTCTGTTTTTGAACGATACAATGAACTGACTGCTTCGTTCGTGATGATAAGAAGGGAAAGATAAAGAAAAAACATTTCTAGGGTTAAAGTTCGGTTGATGTGTGTTACATTAGCAATAATCTAAAGTCGCAAAGTTATATCTATGCTCGCGATTATGTTTGTTAATTTAGTACGCCGCCACTGTTTCAGCGAATCACACGAAAATTTCTTATCTTACTCATCTCCCGTTCAAAAATAATTCGCGCAAGCGATAAGGCGACGAAACCGAGTGATGCAATTCCAACTATCTCACTTGTGTAATACGCAATGATGCTAAACGAACAGGAAATATCGTGCATTTCCTACTCAAATCCCAATAACAAACTAGATAATGTAAACACTCAAAATAAACAAAAATAACCTAATTTGAAATGAATTTGTTTTTCAAGGACATGGACTTGATCGAAGTGCTATGGAAACAGGATGTGGATCTGGGGTATGCCCCGGAGATGCCATCATCCCCATCTGAAAAACTCAAAACTGACGACCAAAACAACGAACCTTCGGCTTCCTCCGCCAGCAAAGTTGACGATGACGACATCGAGAAGCTTAAAGCTCTCAAGGCTATCAACGAGGAGAACTCGAAAGTATGTTATTATGAGGTTAGTTTTTTTATTTTTGTTTATGTTTGATTTTTTTTAGAGTGAAGAGTCATCTAAGGAAGATTCCGATCCTTGGGCTGGGTTGAAGTATACTATTGATACAGAAACAGGTATGCATTTTAATTAAAAAAAAATGACAAGTACGCAATGATCAATTTATACTAAAAGAAGACAGTTATTATAAAAGAATTTCGAAAAAAAAGTTTATTGTTGTTTAACCCTCCGTAGATTTGGGTTTAGTTGTTGCCCGTTCAGATTGATAGTTCAGAGTTAGATTAATAACAATAGAAGTTAGATTCGTGCTCTCCCGATAACTCCCAGTTATGAGTAATGATGTTCCCTGACGTTTAGGTACAGCTAGAGATGATTTGGCAAAAATTTCCTTTGCCATCCCCAGCGGGGTAACAAAAATTTTTTTGAAACTGTACCGTGCATATAAAACAGATAAATAATTTTTAATGCAAAATAGAGCCGTCAATAGGAATTGTTGAGAAGAGTCGTCTTCAGTTGAGAGCGTTCGTTTAAAGGCTTTATGATTAGATTATACAGACAAATTAGCATATCGAATGGTCAATGAGTTCGCCTCAATGCCGTACGGCACTAGTGTTACAATTAGAGGTTCGTCTTTTGTCGATGGCACGCCACAAATGTTGGCCACTTTCAAGAGGCTCCTTGCAAGTTGTCATGACTCCTTACTTTAGTGTTTTCCTAGTGAATGACGGCACGGTTTCAGGTGATATAACAAACACTAAGCACATTTCATTCACTCCGGCCTTTACTACGTCAAGGACCGCTTATTATTTCACCAAGATCGCGAGCAATTTATTCGGCCAGATTTTTTTGTTCTCATTTTTTTTTAGTATAAGAACTTAAAAGCTCTAATCCCGCTACATAAATTAAATTGAAATGGTAGCCGAAGCAAAGTGCTCAGTCATTATACCATTTTAGTACCGGGAAACGGGGGAAGATGAAAAATGGTCTGTCTTGATTTCATCCCCTACGAAACGTTCTTGCTTCACATCTAAAGATTTTCTTTTAAAAGAAAACAATTTCCCCTTCTCGATAAAGCCATCTTGATCCTTACGTACTTGTGCATAAAACTCAATATTATTTTAGTCTTATTTCATAACAACTTTATTGATTTAAGCTAAATTAGTTATGCATTCCATAAAAAGCTCAAGGTTGGCAAGACAAAAATAAATTTGCAGAAGACTTCTTTGTTTTAAGATGTCAATATACGTAAGAAAAAAAAAGGAGAATCAAAAAGTCAAAACCTGTCATTAAGTGGATATGGGAAGAAGTTGCCTTGCGTCCTTTTTAAGTGGATTAAGCCTTTTGTTCACCTTTCAGAAGATATTCTTATGGCTCTTGAGAGTTATATTCTCTTAATATTCTATTGTTAATGTCAGTTTTACCATTCTTTTTCCACTGCTCATCATTTACCTGAAAAAAATGATTTCAATTTTTTTATATTTTTGGAAATTACATGTTTTAGATTATTGCCATCTTCTTTCAATATGAGAAAACCTTAACAATTAATAAATCAAATGTATTGTGTGAGCTTAAATGCGAGATTTGATTAAATGTGGCATTTTAATTGATTTCTTAGAAACGAAATACTTTAATATTCTACATATAATAAATGAAGATATGAATAAAATATAAGAAGTTATAAAAATTATTAAGGTTAAAAACATGAATATTGATTGTATTTGAAATTTCTGGATGGTATAATTTAAGATGTAAAGATAGATTAATGCTATCAGAGTGTCTGGGGTTAGAGCAGTAGGGTTCGATACCACTCCCCTCTTGGTGGGTCTGCCCAGGCAACGTTTTCCTTTCTCCAGTCCCCCCATTGTCTGTAACGTTTCTACGTGGCAGCCATATTAGCTGGAGCTGCTTCGTTGGGCTGGGGCCTGATTGGCTCCGGTCGTGGCGGAGCTCTCAGTTGTAGTTTGGCAACCGAGTAGTCACCTTCTAAGAGCAAGTCCATGATGTTGTGTCGGTTGAGAACGTTTTGTGTGAGCACCCGGTGTGACTGGAAGACTGTTTAATTGTTGAGTGGCCCCCCAGCATATACCATTGGATTTATTGTGAACTCTTCAGCTCGGACGAGGTAATGTACCCAGACGACCGGACTCTGCTCTATAACTCTTGTATACGAATATAAGTTGGCCGTATCATTAGCCCATGACAATGGGCAGCTAACATGAAATATTAATGAATTTCGTTGTCTACCTACGGGGCACAGATGAATGTCAAAAATCTTATATTGTACCCCCGATATATGATTAATGGTATCAGGTAGGGATATACTCTGGAGAGTTCTGGCATGACTTTTCAAAAATATTTTTGATGGTTTTTACAACTTTTTCTCTATCTCTCTCCCATGGGCACCCTAGCTTTACCTAACAATTTTTTTATATTCAGAATCTACTATATTTTTGTTACATGGCAGCTAGATTCTAAGCATTACTTATAAAATGTTCTTAATATATTACTAAAAGTTCAATTAAGTAATTGTAATAAATAAAAATAATTTCGAATTATTACATTATATTATATTAATAACCAGTTTTTGGGGGTAAACATGATTAATGACATAATACATTTAAACCGATCTCTGAATAAGCTACATAAAATCCCCCAGGTAAACCTTTTGTAACAATTCTTAACGATTTTACGCATTGAAAATAGGTTCAAGTATGAAAACCATAACCAATTTTTGTTTAATAGCTAAATCTTAATTAAACCAGTAATAGAAACGTACATTTTATATACAAGTAAGATAATACATTGTAATAACAGGTTTTGTTAGTAACTAAATTAAATGGTTTATTTCAATTATATTCATTATTTTCCTACACGATTAATTGGAAACATTTAACGGCCGTCGGATCGAAGCGGCGCATTTGGGATTGAAATAAGAATCGAACCCTATCTGACATCTTTCGCCTCCAAAAAATCCTTTTAATTTTCCCTCACCGAAATCCATTTAGTTTTTAAAGGTCGGCGACTACTTAAAACGCGTAAAACCCAAAACGGACGCGCCCCCCTTGGCCGCTTCTTATAGATACGCATCTACGACCTCTTGAGTTCCGACGGCCGATGGTTGATGGACTCAAGAGTGGCTGTCCGCGACCCACGAACAACAGACCCACTTGAAACCAACGTTTTCACAACCTTTTGTCTTTTTATTTTTACCTTTTTAAATAATTTTTTTTCAATTTTTATTTCTGTTTATTTGGTTCATTTTTTTGGATGGACAATAATATTGAAACTTATGGCAACACCATTGAGATACAATGGGTTAAAAGCAAGAGTAACCTTTTGTTGTTTTGTATCCGAGTTGCTACCGGCAAAGTCGAAGTAGTAGTAGTGAAACGGCGCCTGGAATGGCTAAAATTGAGTTAGCAGATGTCATGTCGACCGGTAATATAAATTTCCTTTTGTCCGGCCGCGCTTTTCTTCTCAAAAGAATATTTGAATGTTATGAGCCGTTTTACAACATCATCGTTGCTCAGCAGTATATATTCACCTCTATTTCTTCGTAGAACCACCTTCATCGAACCTCGTTTTTCTCGCTATCTTTATACAAAGTACTTGTTAACACCTTTTTGTTTTGTATTTTTCTTTTTTTTTAGATTTTTTTGTTTTATGTGTAATTTTGTTAGGAGTGAGCTTATATAATAAAGAGGTCAAAAGTTTATTTCCTTATTGAAGTGTAAACTTTTAGAGGATACATATTAAAAAATTATAAGATCAAGTTGTCTTTATTGCAGGAGAGTGTGGAACGATAAAATGGCGGCCATCGAATGGCGGCCCCTTTGATTCGAATTCCATCCGCGCGCTGCGGGCTTTCGATGCGGTTTTAATTTAAAAGCAACACGCCCCTTTCGGACCAAGTGTAACATTAATCACGCGCCGGGAATATCGGTTCGTTATTGTATTTATTGTTATTGGGTATTGAAGGAAACAAACCGGTATTGTTGGTACCCTTTCGACCGACTCTTCATCTCGCTCACTCGAACACCGCCATTGTTTTTCATTATTTATCATTGCCAACCTGACGGCATTCGATTCATTAAACCGAAGACTCCTTTCGGATCTCTTTAATTGGGAATTGTTATAAACACCATTGTGGCAGATTATTCAATTTAATTATTGGCGCCAACATCATGTTTTCTTTTTTTTAATTTTAGTTTAATTTAATCTAATAAATGTAATTAAAAATTACATAATATATAAGTTCTTTTTTAAATTCCTAATAAAACCAAATTAACAAGAATAATAAATTATTTTGAGTTTTCGCTTGATGATGGTTCAAAAGCCGAAATTGGTAATCTTTTATAATCGAATTGATTTGTGGTCGGCCATTTTGGTGAAAAGGGTCTGCTCCAAATAAATGTGTTTTACAATCAGCCAATAGAAGCGCTCGGTCTGTTTTGGTAGGGTCGCATCCGAAGGTTTTAGGGTGTTATTTTTCAGGTATTATTTTCACAGTAGCAGTCTGAACGTTAAAGATGACGTTTTTGTTATTATGCAAGTGCGCTCTGTCGATGAACTACCGTCTCCTGTTGTATTTAGCGTAGGCTTCGATTTAATACGTTTTGTTCCTGCTGTCTTGCAGGGGAGTATGTGATTGGCGGCGACTTAGAGAACAGCCTCTCTGCCGCTGATTGCGACCCGCCGTGCGATCTACCCCTTGGTGACCTCCCGTTGCCTGAATTCCTGCTGGACGAAGCTCTCCAACTGGTTGGATTAGACGACGATTCCATACAGGAAGGCGTCGACCCCAAGGAGGTCGAAAACATCAATCTTACCGGAGATCCTGCAGACGAAGACTTGGGACTTTCTGCCGCCGCCGGATTAGATTCGGCCGCTTCTACTAGCAAAGACCTTGAATCCGAAGAGGATATACTTTCAGAGATGATTCAAACATCGCAATTTCATCATCCCCATCATAGGGCTTTTCAGGTTAGTTATAATTTTTTATTTAATAATTAAACCCTTTATTAATCGAGTTATTGATTTGGAACAATTTTAATTGCACCTTTATATTTAATCTTTTTAAACGTTTCTATAGAAAATAAAAAGCAAAAATAAATCCCCACAAATCCTAATAAAACACAAATATCTCGTAATTTCTTAAAAAAAATTTTTAGATACAATACATCATAAAATTTCTCTGTCATCTAAATCATTTAAGTGAAATCTTCTAACACGCAATAATTGCGTCTTATCTAGATAGAAAAATCTTTTTGAATTAAATTCGTGTTAAACTAAAAAAAAATTAATTTAATCTTAATTAGGTGTTAATCGCAAAAATTCATGTATACCAATTCATTATCAAGAAATTAACGAATGCAGCTATTTAGAAACTGCGAGATACTGGTTGATTATTTGGAGTTGTTGGTGGAGGGGAAAGGTGTAATCCTCGCAAACTTTAGTTATAAACCCAATTCGTGTTAAGTTATAAGTGTAATTTTTTAATATAAAGTTTTAATATTATTCAACTAGTTTCAAGGTTAAATTGAAATCGTCAAAATAATTCTGGGTAAATAAATATAATTTTATGTACATTTTATTTATAAGTAAGAGTAAAAATCCTGTTAAGTTATATAAGAATTACACGTAATAATAGTACCTAATTTTTGTGCTTCCCCCAAAGCATTTGCGTCAGTAACCGGCAAAAAAAGAGTAAAGTGACCCTGAGTACTTCGAAGTTGATTATTTCGTGCCGTCCTCGAAGAGGTACAGAGAGTTGGTGTTCGATTCGCTTGTCGAAATTGCGCACGAGCGAGTCGAATCTAGTATTTAAAACGGAATTATAGTAGCCTTGCCGCCTTATTCCGGATCATTATCTATCTCGCAATTAAAATATACGGTGAAATTAGCTTTTTAAGACGACAATAATCGTTTCGTTGCGTAATCCGCCGAGAATTTTCGTCTGAGGAACCTGTTTCAAATTTACAATTGCTTAATTGTCATTTAATAACTAAGAATTTCGACCACAACAAATAATTGCTTTTATTATTACTTTGTTGTTTCATAATTATTTTTTTTATTATCACCAAAATCGAATAAGAAAATATCCTAAAATAACTTTTTGATTTGATCGATTTCTTTCATTTTTATTGAACCTCTCAAATTCAAAACGACCTGTCGTCTCAAGCACCGTTCATGGTGAACACAATATCCTAGACAAAACAGGTGTCTTGGAATTCGATTCTGTAACTGTAAAGGGAAGATAAATATTTACTTTAGGTGTTGGGGTGCGTCCCATCAATTCAAAAGATATTTTAGACAAAACAGTTAAATAAACTTTATTTACAAAATTATTAGTAATGTAATGTTATATATATTTGAATTGGAGTGTATTCAAGGTCATTATCAGGATGAAAATGTGTTAATAAAAAAATTTAATAAGGTGAAGGTCTCATCAGGAATCGAACGCTTCTTCGAGATCACAATGGCCGCTCTATTAAAGGTTCCACAACTCACGGCCAAGGTTCGTAAAGCGTCTTGTACTAGGTTGGCCAGAAATGGCAAAAAGCGATTTGAAGGGGAAGAGGGAACTTGACCGACGCTAAGAAATGATGAGAATAGAATTCGTTATGCGGAACATCGCTTCTGGAAACAAAATGTGTTTTTTGTTGTCTTCAACTTTACTAATTTTTCAGACCTCTTCTAAATTAATCAATAATCTCAATGACGTGTGGTCTAAATTCTATAAATTAACTTCAGTGTATTGATTCCCTTGGCTCAATTCCTTAATTTTCCTTCAATTTTTCAGACGCCGACATCCCACGACCGAAGCCATCTGATCCATCTTCTGAGAAAGCGTTGAACTCACCAACACTTTTTTTTATTCTCCATTTTTACTTTTCTAAATGTGTAGCAGCAAAATACATACACTTTGTTTCTGCATTTTTATCTAAGGGTTTTTCAAGAATATTTTCCTGAATTTGTGGTTGTTATATATATGCAAAAATTTGTCTACTGCTTCAATGTTATTTTACGGATAAGATTCTTATGTTACGTCAGCAATTTGACGATTGTAGAATGAAGAGTGGTCCCCTTCAAGAGCAGTCTAAATGCAGACGTCAGATAGTTGCAAGCAGCAACGGTTTCAATTTAAAGTGTTAAAAGTTTCTATGTGTTTATGATTTTTCAAATTTGGCTGATGGTGACCAATATACAAAAGACAATGCTTGGAAAGAAATTACAGAATATGTTGAGAAACCAGGTATGCAAAACATTTACTAAAATATCTATAATAATTTAGGATTGTTTTTTAATGCACTGTAATTGAGGGAGATAACAGTTTAACCAAGAAATGGGATAATTTTTGGCAAAAATATCATCTTTTCTATAAACCCCGATGCCTTATTGTTCATGATACGGCAAAATTTCATGAAGAAAAGTTGTTCAGAAAGATCTACCTACATTGATTAAGCCGCCATAATTTAGATTAGATCAGAACGAAGACGAAAAAGATTTCCAAATACCAATTTTACATGTATGGCTTGTTAAGAAATTTCTTACAACGGGGAAGCGTTGTTAACGTTAAGAAAGAAAGAAATATTACGACTACGCTACCACAACTATTATTGCTCTTAATTCCCAAGGAAGAACATCCTAAACAATCATTGAGGGAACGTTCATAATTTCTTAATGTTAGTAGAAATCCACTAAGGTAAAGCCATTCAAACCAAAATTTATTATGATTATTATTTTGTCTTAAGATCGGGGAAAAATGCATTAAAGAACAAAATTTTTATAAAAAGATTATGTTTTCGGTTTTCGGACGAAACATCTTTTAGTACAAATCTCCTTATTTCCTTTCAAAATTTCTCGTTACTGGACCACGGAAAATCCAAATTTTCACATCAACTGTAGAAAACAGTATTAGTAAAAAGTTAATGTGTGGTCCGTCATTTCATACAGTTTAGGTATTATTTGGCCTTTCTTCATACAGGGGCCATTATCAGTATACTTATCTACAGCTAGTTGAAAGGTTCAAGGAAGAATATTTAGACGACATCCCGCTGATAGACACATTTTACAGCACGCGTAGCTGAATCGTTAAATTTAATATTTCGAGAAAAGATTATATCTAGAAAGGGTCCAATTGCGTGGCCTCCAAGGTCTTCCGACGTTACAATATTTGATTTTTGTTATGGGTTCGCCTTAAACAACTAGTTTCAACTCAACCAATACCGAACAATCGAGATATACTAAAATGTTTAATCTAAAATGTGATGATTCAATCAAAGTAGATAGATCTTTCTGAAATTTTGCATAGGATCATAATTTCTCATTTTGAACAACTTTTCATTATGAATGAACAAAAATGTTACTTTACCTGAACTAAAAATAGTTATCGCTTCACTGTCAGGCCGACTTTGAAAATATGAAAATTATCTTCATAACAAGCAGAGCTTAATTATTAATTACCCATCCCTAAAATAAAATTCAAACATTTTTAGGTCGTTATACCTCTTGTAACATCTATCCTGGGACACACTGTATATAATAATATATAATATATGAACCTAAGTTGCATCAACGAAAACAAGCAAGATTACACAAAAAAAAGGTCGCTTAGTTTAGACCACATTGTACGTCAAAAATCAGTTAATGCAAATTTTAATGAATATATGACATATGTCTTGTCTAAAATTGCATCAAATATTGCTGGGCGTCAGCCGCAAGCTACGTCGGCTAAACTCAGGAGGAAGAATATAGGAGTATATTACGTATGTTAACATATATTTAATGAATATAGTATTAATGGCAACATGTGATGCCACGGCTGATAACACTGCTCACTGCAACTTCAAGAAAAAGACTGAACTATTGAACGACGCAATACAGCACACCACAGTCCATCGTCTCTTTGGTCCTTTGATATTAAAAGTGATTTTAATGAGAGAAATTAGGATGTTAACAAAATGTTTCGATCGAACTTTGTGAAATATATGTTTCTAAATTGATACGAAAGATTTTCTGCAAAAATTAAGGAGGGTCTAATAAAGACAATTTTTTCCCCTAACTTTAGAGGGATGTAACTTGGAGAAGAAGGAGTTTTAAACAAAAAGTTAGCTTTCGTTGAAAATCTTAATACAAAAATGTTGTATCGCGCCTCGTATGGTTTCAGGAGGCACTTAAAAGAAACATAAATATGTGGCATGTACTGTTAGGTGCCGTCATATTTTCAAAAATTCAATCTACGAATGTATTTTTTCGTCATTTCATCGTAAAATACTAATCAAAATTAGAATTTTATTAATTAAATTCATTATGAATTATTTATTTTTTCAATTTTAAATGACTTCTGTCTGACAAAACTGTAAACAAAATTCTACTATTGTGTCAAGTGTGTTTTTCGTGAATGTATGTTAATTAACAAATGTTAAAAATAAACTTTAAAACCTACATAAAATAACGTGAACAAAAAAATCATTTTAAAGTTCTTTTTATACTAAATTGCAGCCGTTTCCATCAACAGATTTTCAATATTAATGCTTATTTATGAACTAATTGTCCGACCTTTGAGAACCTCGTGAACAGGTACGAAGCAAGATACAACATTTTTGCAACGATCAAACGAAGAATATCGTCACGTATAGCTTTTCCGCCAATTTATACACACTCTGTATATATATTATTTTATGGATAAATTTCTTTTATAACGTCAGCAATTTATTGCGATGAGCAGTATAAACGCAGATGTAAGATAGCTACAGGCAGGAACGATTTCAATCTCCGGCTTGAGATTACAGATAAAAGTTCGCTTAGCTTCGTCCTCATTATAAATTTATTAATTACATCAAAACTCAGTTAATGCAACTACGCATTTTAATCAATCACCAATCATCCACTTTCCGTTTTATACTATGCCGAGGTTGCTTGCGGACGAGGCATTATATTATGTGTTGTCTAAAACTTCATCAATACGGACAACAAATAGTGTTAGGCCTCGGCGGCAAGCGACCTCGGCTAAATTCAATAAGAAGTAATATGTTACTATATATTTAAGTAATGAATATAGTGTTAATTGTAATATAGAGTTTCAAATATAAGTTATTATTATTATTATATATATATATATATATATATATATCGCAATATATGGATGCATAACCATAATGACGAAACTACTATGCACTTGCAGTATTGCTTATGTAGTACAGTCATTGGATAGTTTTGCTGAGACAAAGGCAAAGTTTTGCTAGGAAAAAAAAGACGTCCTTATGATAACTCTGTTTTCGACCTCGAGAGATGCCCTATTCCGCCTCCATCCTGAAATTATAAAGGGAATATCTCCGTTCCTAGTGATTCTAGGAAAAAAAGTTAAATAATAAACTGAAGAGAATGAAACTCTGCATAACTTTTGTGTCGTAAAACGTCAGCCATTGCTTGCAAACTTAATCCCGAAAGATACCATGTCACTAGCTGAGATTTGTCTTTGTGTACATGCTTTAATGTTAATATTAAACATAAGTATAAATATCAAAATACTACTAATGTCTTGGTTTCTATGGAAATCCATGTTTGTATATTGCATCTTAAGTGAAATTCACGGTATATAATATAATATTATAATAGTTTCAAATATAACGCCTCGGCTGAATTGACCTAATATGTTATCATGATGAGCATAGTATATATAGTAAGCTATAAGAGTCATTTGATGAATAGATCAAAAACTTTTTATATTACAACTAAATATGGTCAAAAATAGAAATTCCTTCAATTTTTTCATCAATTCACTTTCTTTAGTTGGTCCAAAATCCGAGAACTTCTTCGTATTTATTAATTTTCGGGTGCAGAAGAGAATTTTATTAACCAATAGCGAAAGTATCGTTTCTACTCTATGCCAAAAAGAGAAAAATAGGTTTTATAACAACTCCATAACTCAAAGTAAACTTACATTTTTGGGATAAAACCTCGATGTCAAAATCATCTGTGCTTTTCTGAAATGTGAGAGTTAGTTCTGCCACACACAAAAATATGAAATTATTTACTTATATCTATACAAGTATTGATATTAACGATTTTAACATAGACTTCAAGTGTTTCTCGAACTTTTATAGCGTTAGGAAGTCGAAATTCAACCTCCAAAGGTCTGAAAAATTTGATACAGTTAAAGCCCAAACGGACCATGAGTTTCTTGAAAAACTAAATTACTTCCAGATAAATATAGTCCATGTTCCTTACATTCTGTCTAAATTTGAAATAATTCTTCTTTGCAATGCTCAATGATCTAGATGTTATAAATTTGAGTCATTAGTGAATTGAAAAAATAATTTGGGTTGAAATTACTTTAAAGTAACAACATAGTAATAATAATAGTTTCAAATATAACGCCTCGGCTGAATTGACCTAATATGTTATCATGATGAGCATAGTATATATAGTAAGCTATAAGAGTCATTTGATGAATAGCTCAAAAACTTTTTATATTACAACTAAATATGGTCAAAAATAGAAATTCCTTCAATTTTTTCATCAATTCACTTTCTTTAGTTGGTCTAAAATCCGAGAACTTCTTCGTATTTATTAATTTTCGGGTGCAGAAGAGAATTTTATTAACCCATAGCGAAAGTATCGTTTCTACTCTATGTCAAAAAGAGGAAAATAGGTTTTATAACAACTCCATAACTCAAACTAAGCTTACATTTTTGGGATAAAAACCTCGATGTCAAAATCATCAGTGCTTTTCTGAAATGTGAGAGTTAGTTCTGCCACACACAAAAATCTTAAATTATTTACTTATATCTATAAATGTATTAATATTAACGATTTTAACATAGACTTCAAGTGTTTCTCGAACTTTTATAGCGTTAGGAAGTCGAAATTCAACCTTCAAAGGTCTGAAAAATTTGATATAGTTAAAGGCCAAACGGACCATGAGTTTCTTAAAAAAACTAAATTACTTCCAGATAAATATAGTCCATGTTCCTTACATTCTGTCTAAATTTGAAGCAATTCTTCTTTGCAATGCTCAATGATCTAGATATTATAAGTTTGAGTCATTAGTGAATTGAAAAAATAATTTGGGTTGAAATTACTTTAAAGTAACAACATAGTAATAATAATAGTTTCAAATATAACGCCTCGGCTGAATTGACCTAATATGTTATCATGATGAGCATAGTATATATAGTAAGCTATAAGAGTCATTTGATGAATAGATCAAAAACTTTTTATATTACAACTAAATATGGTCAAAAATAGAAATTCCTTCAATTTTTTCATCAATTCACTTTCTTTATTTGGTCTAAAATCCGAAAACTTCTTCGTATTTATTAATTTTCGGGTGCAGAAGAGAATTTTATTAACCAATAGCGAAAGTATCGTTGCTACTCTATGCCAAAAAAAGGAAAATATGTTTTATAACAACTCCATAACTCAAACTAAGCTTACATTTTTGGGATAAAAACCTCGATGTCAAAATCATCAATGCTTTTCTGAAATGTGAGAGTTAGTTCTGCCACACACAAAAATATTAAATTATTTACTTATATCTGTACAAGTATTGATATTAACGATTTTAACATAGACTTCAAGTGTTTCTCGAACTTTTATAGCGTTAGGAAGTCGAAATTCAACCTCCAAAGGTCTGAAAAATTGAAATATTACATTCTGTCTAAATTTGAAACAATTCTTCTTTGTAATGCTCAATGATCTAGATATTATAAATTTGAGTCATTAGTGAATTGAAAAAATAATTTGGGTTGAAATTACTTTAAAGTAACAACATAGTAATAATTTAAGAAAAAAAAATTAAAAGAAAATTTGTGGTGAGATGAAGTAATTAGAGTCCTTTCTAGGTAGAAATCAATTAGTGTGAAGGGAATAGGCGTCAAAATTCGGGTTTTTTCTGAGAACGCGCTTAGGGTCCGGATCTTTCAAGGAGCCACTTTGCGGTTTGGCTTGTCAAATTAGGGTCGACAACAATTGCCGGTGGCAGCTTGAAGTCGAAGGGCCGTTACCTGGTCCGCCGCCGACAAGTTCTATTGTTAAATTCCGATTCGCGTACGCGAGATAACCTGCGATAAAACTGAACGTGCATGCGCCTTAGGCGCAGGTATCGAAAGGTATTTCATTAACGGTCAATTAAAATTCGACCCAGACGAAAATTGCAAATAACGCCGTTTAATCGAGTTTATAATTTCAACGTTCCAATTTATGTTGTTATGTTTTTTTAGAGCCGGATGCCATTCGGGCGTACCATAAGCATGGAACAGCGATGGCAAGATCTTGCAAATTTGCTCAGTCTCCCAAACGCCACCGACGCCTCCTCGATGCCGCACCCTTTCAGTCATCATCATGCTTTACATAATTACAGCCACCCTCATGCTCACGGCATGAGTTACGGCCCTGATGCCAGGGGTGTACTCCTTCACAACGCTACGCTTACTCCGCCAATGGGAGACTTGAACGCAACTGTCCCCTACAGCAATCTGGGTAAGTTCTTCTTTCCCCACCACAGTTAAATTCTAACTCCGCCTGTTTTCGAGGCTTCGTTTCTTGCGCAATCGCGTTGTATCAAATCGATCGAATTTCACTCAAATAAATTTCATTTGTATTCATTTATTCTATTGTTTTTTTGTTTTTGTTTTATATTAAAGGTATGCAACCACTTATGTTGTCATGTTATTAATGTTGCTAGATTTGTGCAAATATGTTATCATGGTGTACAAACCGCAACACTTTGATTTAAAAAATTGATAAGTACAAGTATATGTAAATGTTTTGAGTTGGTATTGATATTGAAAAGATGAATATCAACAGAGTGAAATTGGCACAATGATTCGCAATTATCGTTCAAAATATTATTAAGGGAACTCCGACCTACTCCAACGCACAAATCAGCCGAGTCACTGTCGGAAACATTTCTGCATATCATGGAATTCCGACGCTTGGCTTTTTCTAAATATATATTTACAATTCACTCGGTCTGGTTCATTCAGTGACGCGGTGACTCAGCACCGTTTATTATCTGTATTACAGGCGAAAATTGATAGAGCGCACGCGCGGGGAACACCGCCGCCCAGATAACTCGAATCAATGACTTTCACATTCGCGGTTTGTTTACAATAAATTATATCATCCCAGCTTTTTATCGGCCCGAATCGTACATGTCACGTTTACTATGATCTCGTGACAACGCGCATTTTACAAGCTCATCGATACTCACGCTTCAAAACTTTTTTCATTTAATATCGATATCACTTCAAATCGATCATCCACAATGTTAGCGGTTCTAAACTTGATCATTGCGAGGAAAGGTAAATTTCAATTTAAACACGTGTATTATTATTATTATTAGGTGGTACAAATATTGGTAATGCTGTAGCTACATCTATGAACCTCACCAATAGCAGTGAACCAATGAACGAACCATCAGCATCAGCACATTACAAACTCGAACCATCTCATGATATGATGTATTATCAGGTAATTTTTTTCTCTAAATTTAAGAAAAATAATTAGGTAATGTATAAATTTTGTTTTTAGAATACTACATCGGAGATGAATCAAACTGATGGGTTCCTTTCTTCTATTCTTAACGACGAAGATCTCCAGTTAATGGACATGGCTATGAATGAAGGTAACATAAATTGTTATTAATTATTTAAACTATTTCTAATTATATAAACATGAATAGAATTTTTTAATTTTTTTCTTGGTGTTTTACGTATTATCTTTTGTTGTCGCTGTAGAGTTTTATGATGGTCTTGTCATAATATGGCTTAATCATCGTTTGCTTACCGCGAACAATTATTTCGGAACACGACAACAGTTATCAGGTCATCAAGATTTTGGGAAATTTTGAGAATGTTTGAACAATTTGTCTTGAACGTTTGTGAAAATTACAATTACTAGATTAATGTCCGGAATTGCTTACAAACCGGATTTTTTTGGGAATTCAGTTAGATCTAAATAGAGTCACCTAGTATCAAAAAAGATATGTTTATGCTTTGTTTAGTCTGTGAAAGATATTCGAGTAAATTACACAATGATAAGGAATGTCACAAACTTTTTTCAATGGAAAATTTTAGTTAACGCTCATTGTAATAATTATTTTTATTCAAACTTGATAACACTAGAAACGTAGTTTGCGCTCATTGGTTTATTTAGAAACAATTTCAATTGATTATATATTCTTGAGTTGTTTATCGTGAAAGGTAAAAGTGCTACGTCACGGGTTACGGTGTTAATGTATCGGTGTTGCCACCTATTGGCAAGGAATATGTCGTATGTGACTAGAAAAAGCGGCGATTGTGACTCTAACGGGTTAGATCGACCGATTGGACGCCGAAAATATTCATATAGTTTATTTTTAAGTCGAGCGTCTCGGCGCGGTACGGCGATCGCGTTAGTTTTGCGAGATAACCGCTTATTTTTAACGTTCTTAGTTGCACGGAGGACGTTATCGCTTTATCGTGAGGATTTTATGATAAGACCCGGTGATCTGGTCGTATTAATGCTCCGGGTCGCCTTCTCGGAACAGTTTCCATTTGATAACGATCGAAATGTGTTGCGGATGCTGTAGAGGACCTTGTTGTATATTCCATAATTGTTGCAGTTGTAAATACCTGCCGTGTAAGTGTAATTGATGTAGTCAAATTTAAAATTTTAGTTAATCGACGATTTTAATTATATTATTATTCGAATTTTTGTTTCGAACTTGTTTGTTTTGAGGAAAAAAGTTTTTTTATCTCTGCGGTTGTATATTAACTAAATTGTGCAATATCTGCGTTGAGTTGAAACAATCGCGAGCGATTTTTTTTTCAAATAGACGTCACAATTATTTTTACGATTATTAAGCTTTGAAACAATGGATTGAAAGACGTTATTTAATGCAATTCAATGCTGAACCTGCAATGTTTTTATTTCGACAAATTGTTTACTAAAACGTTACTTAACGTTGATTTTGTTGACATCGCCGAATAACAATCTCGAATTTGATAAAGTAACACCGGATTAAAAGATTTATTTTACATTATAAGATAACGAATTTCAATTATTTTGAAGTTTTAGTTTAATCACTTTTTTTAACACTGAAATTGTGCGCCGTTCATGTTTACGGTACGCATTTAAACGTCCTTGACGTTTATATAAATAGTGGCGCTGTGCTGCTGGTTCTTTTCGGAAAATTCAAATTCTAATCTAATTCCAGGAATGTACACTATGCGCATGTTGGACGGCGGCAACAATGCCGTTAACAACATTAGTATGGCATCAGCTACCAACGGCACTATGTCGCGAGCCGATGTAGAACGTATGGATACCTCCAGCGATAGCGCCGTCAGTTCCATGGGTTCCGAACGTGTACCGTCCCTTTCCGATGGAGAATGGTGTGATGCCGGCTCCGATTCCGGGCATACAGCCGGCGATCACTATGTCACCGACTATCATGGAAGTAAATTTCGGCCCTACGACTATAGTTACTCCAGCAGGCAACACTCTGGAGCTATGAGCAGCTCAGACGCTGCTCGCCTCCCTCCGGTTGCTCAAAAGAAGCACCAAATGTTCGGTAAACGCTGTTTCCAAGAACAAGCCAGCACCGTAACCCATTCAACCCCAACTCCCATCAAATACGAATACAGAGAACCCACAGCAACATCATTCAGCACGCCAAACCAAGCTGAAGGTGCTGTTGGAAACAAAATGCCCGAAATGAAATATTCGTGCTCCATGGAATTTGGAAGACACAATTTGGGCAGGTCCCCAATCGATCACATCCAACACAACCACACCTACCATCTTCCAGTTGAAAGCACGGGTGCCATGCAAAGGCCTGTTTCTAGAGATAAAGGAAAACCACGCAAAAGCGATAACGAACATCTTACAAGAGACGAAAAGAGAGCTCGTGCATTGAACGTCCCTATCTCTGTTGACGATATCATTAATTTACCAATGGACGAATTCAACGAACGCCTATCCAAATATGATTTAAGCGAACCACAATTAAGTTTGATCAGAGATATTAGACGCAGAGGGAAAAATAAAGTGAGTAACACCGGTTAAAATTGTAACGTTAAAATTATAATTTACGTTTCTTTTGTAGGTGGCAGCACAAAATTGTAGAAAACGAAAATTGGACCAAATTTTGACGTTAGCCGATGAAGTGCGGGCGATGAGAGATCGGAAAATAAGGCTACTTGGAGAATATGAATATATCACGGCCGAAAACAAACGTGTGCGTGATAAATATCAACAGCTTTATAGGCATGTTTTTCAAGTAAGTAATATGAAGAGAAAAACCACTTCATATATATCAGATAATACAATTAAGTTTCGAAATACCAATTTTAAAGTTATGGGTTAACTCAAAGAAAGGCTTTGAATGAAGATTTGAATAAATAATAAGAAAATAAGTGGAAAAGAAAAGGAGGTTTTATTTATATACATGATCCGAGATATTTAATTATAAATATTTACTAAAAACCTAAATAAATTTATTTATTTTTAAAATATCTTTATGTTGTTAAAATAGGGAAACAGATATATATCGGCTTTAAAATCAGAAATAGTTGAACTCAAACGCGATTTTTCTAAAAGACTAGTTTGTTAAATGTGGTATTATCCGAATTATGCATCTTTAGAAATTTCTTATTAAATATAGTTTCTTATTTACTGCTTTTCATTGTCTTGCTCTCGCAGTATCATAGTATGGTACCATGGTAGCTCCTAATGCTTGACTTGAGTTGTGATTACTCTTTTGTGATATTTCAAAAGTTAGTTTGAAGAGTTAGAATCTTTGAGACCCAAATTGCAGAAGTTAATAGGTCACTAAAACCGGTTATAGAAGAAGGCACACTTTAAGATGATTGCTTTGTTAATATCATCAAACAATCTGAAAGTGGTGCTGGGCAATATATAAATACTTATTGGTGCTATCTATATGAACTGTCGAAGACGCATATATATACTATCTCCTATATCGCTGACTAAGGCAGCAAAAGAGTGTAAAGATTAGAGTGCAGATATATATATATATATATTTATATATCTGTCTCTGTCATGCCCCCTTTTACTCAAGAGGCATGCGTGAGCACGTGATGAGTACGCTTTTATCTTATTGGACGGTGAATTAAAAATTAATAGCAGCTGATGACCAAATAAATGTTTAACATAAACATAACCTAAAATCTAAATATTTAGTTATGTATATTATAGGTTTCATGTGTATAATAACATAATTATTAACATATTTTAGGACTAAGCAATTTAAAATGTAATTATTATTTGTTAAGAAAGTGAAGAAAATTTGTGAAAAGTAAAATAAAAAAGAAAAAGAGTAGTGGAGATATTTTTGGGGCCTAAAAATTGATTGAACAGGTAGAAGGAAAGATCTCAGTGTAATAAAAAAGAATTCAAAGTCCTCCTTTTCTTGAAACATTTTTCTTAGATATTTAATTAATAATTACATGGATGAAAATTTTATGATAGAATATTATGTACATTAAATAGTACGTACCTAAGTACATATTTTACTCACAAATTATGTTAACAATTAGTAACTATATTTTGGTACACATTTTTAATAATTACTATGTATGTATTAATTTAATTTTAAAAAATATAATGTTAATGAACAACCTACATAAAGTTGATATTTAATGCAATATTCAACCTCAATTTCACACAAAAGTACATATATTCTAATTTATTTGATGCATCAATGATAATTTATAGTTAAAGTAAACCATCTATAATAATTGCATTTTAAAGCTGCATAAAATACGCGCGAAACACTTCAAACTCTTTAAAATTTACGATTCGCGCAAGCGCTTTCGCGACATGGGGGCATGACAAAGAGAGACAATATATCATTCCGTCTGCCTTTGATGGAAACGCTCTCCTCTCATTGCTTAAATAGGGAGTCAGCGATATAGGAGATAGTATATATATGCGAAGACGTATCAACATATACAACCAATCTTGTTTGGCTATGCGTGTTTGAACTTGTTTTAACACCTCTTATCTCTGTGATCTCTTTTAAGAACTTGTTTTCTATGTTATCATATACAGGGTGAGTTATTAGTATCCTAGCGGTTGATCATTTGAGATAGGTAAAAGTGTTTTAAACCAAAGTTGTTTGATTCGCCACTTTCTATAACATAAAATTATTTTCATTTATATAGGGTGTTGCATTTGGACGTGACGACGAGTATGTAAATTTGTTTAAATGTAATGCCCTATATATTTTACCATATCATGAATGCAATTAAATTTAGTTATCCTATGTTACTAACTCACAACATTAATGCTTCCTGAGATTTTCAATTATTTTGATCTTTTTAAAAACGATGTAAAAACTTATTTTGCCTATAAACTATGTCAGATAATAGTAAAAGCTTGTAGGTAGATGATAGGTATTAGATAGTGTATGATAGTGTATTAGATACAGCGTGTTCATAAAACATTGTAAATTTTGATGTTTTTCAAATGGGTTTTCTTAAATTTTTTAAATAGAACATCCTGTATATTATGTGCTGATTGAATTGTCCATCAAGTTTTCTTTAATTTATGTTTAGTATATCACATGTCCAATTTTAGTAGTTATCGTGATATTCACAATTTAAAGAAAAATGTTTAATAAGATATGCCATTATTGTACTTAATATTATATTCTGTCTATTTTTGTCAGTTTTTTTTGTTGTTTCTTGTTTTGTTTGATTAATATTTTGTAATGTAAAAGAATTTTGCCAAATTTTAACACTATGCCGTCCAGCGACACAACAGTAGTGTCGCGCGAAAAGTATCGCTCAACAGCCGGCGTCACCAGATTGGTGTCGCGCGCTACGTATGGATCTAAGTAATCTGAATTTTCTGCCGGCGCCAAGAGAATAAATTTTTGCGAAACGTGCGGACGGCAAAGTGTTAATACGATTACTATATCATACTATATTACGATTAATATCATAAAATTACGAGATTTAAAAAAGTGTACGTAATGTAAATAATTTTACGCTGTATTTTTATCACTTTTTGATTATTTACTTATCAAAAATAATATTTTGCATAAATTTCAACATTCAAATATTCGTTTTAATTAATATTTTAATAACTCATTATTTATGTTCATCTTAAAGTCAATTTGCATATTAATTTGATTAATAACTACTTGTTGTGCAATGTTTAGTAAGTGTTTATAGTTTGTTTCTGCATTTGCTTCAAATAGCTTATTAAAGTTAAATCTAGTAATTAAAGTACTGATTTAGAAATGAGAAACAAACAAAAAAAATCATAAAAATAGACAGAATGTAATATTAACTACAATTACACATTTTTCTCTAAATTCTAAATATCAGGAAATCTACTAAAGTTAGACATATGACATATTATCATTAATTAAAGGGAATTTGATGAGCAATTCAAGTAGCACATAATATACAGGGTGTTCCATTTCAAAATCTTCTGAAAAAGCCATTTGCAAAACATTAAAATTTAATAAGTTTTATGAACACGCTGTATAGTGTATCTAATATCTTTGCATACTATCATCTACCTACTGGCTTTGACTATTATTTGGCATAGTTTAAGGGCAAAATCAGCAAAAATGTCACTTTGGTATCGTTTTTAGAAAGATCCTGTAATGGACATATTTTGGAAAACCAATTGAATATCTCAGGAACTATTAACGCGTTCAGTTTTCAACCTATACGGTTAGATAAACAAATATAGTTGTATTCATAACCTGATAAAATATATGTGTTCTATTTAAAAAATTTTACATACTTGCTTAACTTTTATATAAAACATTTTTTTCTATCTCAAATGATTTAGTAACTATCGTCGGCCGAGATACTAATAACTCACCCTGTATATATGTATATTGGTTCATAGCGCTTTTCTTCGCTGTCCAACCTCTAGGCTCTTTCCCTATTGTGAGCGATCTTGGCAATCTGTATCAGTGAGGTTTTTCTCACGCATTCGTTCATTGGGCACCCACTTTAATGCTATCTTTGGAAGTTTTCCTCTAGCATCCCTTATACATGATTTTTCATGATGTCTTCTATAATTGTTTCTTTCTCCACACGTTGTGGCTCTTCATTAATGTATGCGATCTTGTATAAGTAGCTTTCTGTAATATTGTTCCCACTTATCAGCTAGAATGAGATGGAGATTAGTTTTCTTCTGATAAATTATATCTTGTAGAAATTCCCAAGCTTCTCTATATCTCTTATATACATGTCTATTTCACTACATTTTTGATCCCAGCTCTCTGTTATCACAAGATTAATAAAAAACCATCTTGTAAGGTGCAGTAGTTTGTAAGTCTTGTGGTGCAGTGTTTCTCAAGCTTTTTGAGCGAAATGTCCATTTTATCAGGTTCGCTTTGTTGATTCGTTTTGAATTAATATTGCATATATACATTAATTGTAGAATTGCATAGAACTGTAGAAATGTCTCGCTGGATTCAAAATGTACAACGTGTTTCTAACCTTACAATCTACAGTATTAGAAAGGAGTCTATTAAATATTAAAATTTAAGTAATTTTTTCAAAGGATCGATTTCATCGCCTTTTTACAAGTATCACAAAGGTATGAATATAACATGTATGATTACAATAACTGAATTATGACTGTCAATGAATGTTGTCTTCGCAAACCTAACAAGAGGAAGAATCTAAAATGTTTAAGATCAATTTACCGCATTAATTCAACGTGACACGCGGGGTCACGTTTAACGAATAAATTTTTAAAGCATTGTTATGCGCATAATCGTTTCATTTCTACACATTCACAATATATCTATTTGGACGCAACTCAACCCAATTAATTTATAAATTTTTATTGTATATATAAAATATGAATTAATAAATAATTTTTTGTTGCAGAATTTAAGAGATCCAGATGGCAACCAATATTCACCATACCATTTCAGTTTACAAACAGCAGCTGATGGTTCAATTTTAGTGGTGCCTAAAGCAAATTCAACGATGGGTAGTTCCGAACGTAAAGATCCGCCACCGCCGGCTCATAAAGAATAACGTTTCTTTACACTTTGTTGAATACGTGTTGTTATCTGAACCAAAAGTATAGTTAAGAGTTTTTCTTTTGTTTTTAATATTATTCTAAGGTTAATTTTACGTCTATTACATTTTCTATGTCTAATTTTACGCGTAGAACCGTAGAATTAGTTACGAACGCAAACTGCCCGTGCAGGTGCGGAAGATTTTATTTTTCCATTTAATACAATAACCAGAATTTAAATATATTTTTATACAGATTAAAAAAAGAAATGAAAAAGAACGAATTCAGGTGATCACTTTGCCTTTTATGTAACTTGTAAATAGTGTAGGTAGGGATGTGACTGTGTAAGTATGAGTGATGTTTTGTAAACGTAAATGCGCAAATAAGAAGCCGTCTTTTTTTGGTGGTAGCAGTGGGTTTTTTTTGTAACGTTTAGCTATTTTCGCCAGTTAGTTTTTTACTCTGTAGTTAGCCCTCCGTAAACGCGGAGTAAAATTGTGATTTTAATTGCTTAATTTTAAATGATTAGCAGTGACCGTACTTTTCATGATCAAAGTGAAAACGAATTAGGCTAATATTTTTTTATGGACTAAAAATTGAGCAACGTAGTGTTTTGTACATTGATAGGTTTAGTGTATGAAGTTCGATAAAATCGAAACATTAGGATTACTTTTACTGACATCCTATAACAAAAGGTACTATCTACAAATTTAGACTTCATTAAAAATTTTCTATAAACTCTTTTAAAAACTATATATAATATATAAATAGATGGGACCGTTTGTTTATGGAGAACAGTTTACGTTTAAGCATAAGCAGTTATATGTAAAAGTGGAGTTGTTGGGTAACTAACTATCTTATGGTCATTTTATATGCAGCCTCATCTGGTTATCGGTGCCAATTTAGATCTCTGTAACGTATATTCCGTTCGCAAAATATATTTCTTTAATCTTCGCCCGCTTTTTCTTTAATCACCTAAATGGTGCTTCGCATTCAATATTACATACACTATTTTTCCACTTCCGTTTGACGCTATTAATATAACTGCCATGTACTATCACTTTTAAATTTTCATTCACTCTTTAAAAAAGATATATAAGTAGCGCACTTCACTAAAAGATTTTCTATTAGTTGTAGGTTCTTATTTTGGTATCCAAAATTATATTTTTACTTTTATCACCGTATGATACTATCTAATAGATATCTGCCATATGTATGTTTATCAATAAATCTATTAAAAAACCAAATTTTTTTTATTACATTTATTTTGGATTACTAATGCATAGGCAACTTCTTCAACACTTAATAAAACGAAACGTTTTCGCCGTTAATTCGACCCGCAACCATAAGAGCACTCGATTTGAGAGATATTTTAGGGTGAGCTGATGACGTCATTTTGGTCTCTCAAGAGATTCCACCGTTTTTGTACCCTCACCCTCTTAGCACATCTGAGGGGTGGTTACGGACCCTTCGAATTCAATTTCTCTGGGGGACTTACTCTTTGATCTGTTTAAGATTAAACTTTCCGTCGATAATCTCGAAAAAATCTTTGAAATTGCTTTGAAACTTTATTATAAAAAACTTTGATAAGCCCCCAAAGTTCCAAACAACTTCGTTTAACGACACATTCTTTTTTTTTAATAATTTCGTTTAACTACAAATTTGTTCAACGACAAAATCGATTAATTTGATGCTTTATCTTTAGCTATGTGGAAAGAAAGTACATATAATTTATTAATTTATTTTTAAATTAAATGTTGTGATGAAGATATGGAAAGTAAGTTTTCATGGATCGATTGGGAAATGTAATAAAATGAAAACGAGGGCGATCGTGCGATAATAATGTAAATAGTGCAGGGTGAACGCGCTTGCGCTTGAATAATATTTTGGAAACGAGATCAATAGAAAGGGCCTCCCGTGTGGTAGTTAGGTTATGGTTGGTAGACTTATAGGGGGAGCAGCGAACCCCTTTGAAATATTTAGGGGTGCTAAAATAGGAGAGTAGGTTCGGTTGGGCGATAGGAAAAAATCAATACGGCATCTATCAACCGGTCCGAACGCTAGCCATCCACACAATGCACTAGAACTCGGGAAAAGTTGGTACACGTGATCGTTTGGGACCGGGAAAAAAAGGAAAAGGTTCGGTAACGGGGCGCGAAAAGGATTGTGGGGTAGCAATGCGTTCAGTTGGTGATTATCCATCAATAAATGTTTGTAGAAAGTGAACGTCAACAGGTACAAGGCAAGAGCATGCAAGAGTATTTTGAAGCGTTCGAAGAACTTTCGTAGAGAGTTAGACCTCTTTCTTATCTATATTTTTTAGATAACCTCTAGTATTTAGTTGATTCTTTTTGCGATGTAAGGGTTGATTTGCTAGAGTCCGTAAAGTTCATAAAAATGACGGGGAATTCGCCGTCGCCAACAAACGCCGGTGACACCATCCGCATGGAGCCGATGGGGAAGTACAAGCAAACTCAAAACGGAAATGTCCGGCCACAAGGTGGGTTCTTCGTACCGCCGAAAGTCTGTTATCGGTAAGAGTACGGAAGGTAACTTGCACGATCCTGCATGCTCAAAGATTCAGTAGCCGAGTTGCCGTTTTTGGGAGCACGTGTTCGGAGCGCAGGCCTCTCAGTTTTTCCCTATTGAATATTTCCCGCTCTACATCGACGCGTGCGCCCTGCAGAGAACCACCGGCTACGATGGGGTAGTCGACGCAGATCCCCTAATTCCTTCAGTGCGTGTCGCGATTAAAACAGGCTCGAGGATATTCGAAGGCCATTCAGCGGAAATCAAAAGTGTTCAGACGTGTTCTCCCTTTAATAATTCTCTCGAAATAAATTAGCTACTGTGGAGGGCAGAAAGCGCGACCCTCTGGTTAAGGTATCCGTCGTTACTGGGGCCCGGAACGTAGAGGCGGTCGTCTGGCGGCGGGGTTCCACAGTGATGAGCGAGCAGGATGTTGACGATGTTGCGTTTCTTACAGGTACTGCGATAATCGCCCGTTCCGTCTCTCATTGTCAGCCATCAGATCCCATTCATAATCCCTATCACTTAGGCGGTGTTGCAGGCACCGAGAGCCCAGCTGGGCCCACCAAGAAGAGCCTGTATGAAAACAACGGCGTCGCCACCTGCTCACAAAAACGTGCACTTTTCATCGCCACCGTCGTCTTTGCCGTACTTTTTGCAGTTGCCCTCATTATCGCATATACTGGACCACAAAGTGGTAAGTTATTCTCAATTAATTTTTGATAAATTTTATTTACCATGCTGCTACATTCCTGCACTGCAGTCAAAACAAACCATACTTTATAACACATTTCGCTCACGTGGTCACTTTGAAAACATTTTCTCTTAGGTAAATCATTTTTAACCTTTCGATGTATTTTTATTTTTTTTTGTTTTTATTTTCGACATTATCTTGACATTTCCACCGGTATATATAGAAAAGTAACTGGGGTTCCGTTGGAAATGCAATATGTAATAATGATAACGAACAATTTATAACGACCGTTTTACGTGAGCAGGCAAGAATTATTGATCGATCTTTCAATTAGCGAGATCATGCATAGTGAATGGAGCGGGCGGGATAATTTCCATCGTTACCCCTAATGATGTAATGGGGTTGTAAACGTTTACAGCATTTGTGGATGTTTCAAATTTTAGATTGCACGTGCGCAGGAGAAAAACCTCCGAATTATGTTGATGAGGATTGGAACGTAACGAAGGTATTCGTCCCGCGGGCTACAAACGGACAGGTCTTTCCATGGAACAACATCCGTCTTCCCTCCATCGTGAAACCGACGAGGTACAACATCACCATCCACCCAAACTTGACGACGCTCGAAGTGAAGGGTAATTAGATTTTTCCCCTCTTAATTGTGGCGCTGAGCACGGCCTCGACGGCGTTTTTAGGTCAAGTGTCTATAGAGTTCCACGTCGACAAAGATACGAATTTCGTAGTCTTGCACAGCAAGAACCTAACTATAACGGATAAGGTAATCTCGATTTTTCCTTCTCACGCTACGTTTCGTGACACCTTTACGATTTGCAGCTTGTCCAGGATAAGAAGGGTCACAACTTGAGAATAACCAAGCTGCTGGAATATTTACCGGCGGAACAGATCTACTTGGAAATCAAGGACAAGTTTAGAAAACGCAACAACTATACTCTAAGTTTAAGATATACTTCCAAATTGAATAGGGAATTTGTAGGTTTTTACATTTCCAGTTATATCAGCAAAGATGGTGATAGGAGGTGAGTTCAAGCTCCCCGAATTACATTACTAATATCTTAAGCCTACTCCCTCGACCGTATCTATTTAACTGATTGGGCCGACCGTTCATTAGCAATGTAAATAAACACGGAGCGTTTACTGCATCTAGATATTGACTTTTTAGTCACGCTACGGAAAAAGCTACGCGCGCGCTTTCGGAAACGGCTTCACCTCCTTGCGGAAACAAAGAAACCAATAACGTATATCACAGTCTGGGATTTTATAGCCTCACAGGAATCTTTCAAATTGCTCCTTTGTGGGCGCCAATTTCACTCTATCCTTGGCAATATGAAATTTTCATCTTCTCTTCACAATCTTTAAACTCCTTAACCTACCTTTTGAAGTTGTTCCAATACATCTTTTCATCTTTAACTCTTTAAATATTTTAAACACCTTAAGAATTTGATCAGATTAATTTAATTCAAGCGTCTTTTTTGTCCCATTTAATCCAAATATAAAAGCAAGGCGTGAAATCGCCAGTTTTTCCAGATGAGAGAAAACTGGAACGCGTTGAGAGAATAAGATGCTCGCCAGATAGCGTCAAATTTAGGGGGAGATGCAGTATTGAATACACTTTGCAGCCCTTTGTTTCCGCAAAGACAATGCGTTTGTTTCGTTAGACAATGTGTCGCGTGTACATTGTTGGGTCATTTAGGTCCTTATTGTCCCCGTGAGATGCACCTTGCTGAGACGGTGATACATTAATTGCTGTGACGGTGGGATTTTTTTTCAAGGTACCTGGCCACGACGCATTTCGAGCCAACATACGCTAGGGCTGCCTTTCCCTGCTTCGACGAGCCCCAATTTAAGGCAAAGTTCAAAATGTCGATATTCAGAGATAGATTCCATATAGCATTATTTAATATGCCGGTGGTGACGACTGAAGAAGCCGGATTTTATATGGGAACTGGCTTGGTAAGCGCGTAAAAATCGATGTCAGGAAATTGAAATAATTGACTTTTAGCTGCGAGATGACTTCCAAGAATCCGTGGAGATGAGCACTTACTTAGTCGCGTTTATTATTTGCGATTACACCCACATGAATGAACAAACAAAGAAAGGCGTTTCAATTTCCGTTTACACGCCGCCTCCTTTTATCTCCCAGGCGTCTTTTGCCCTGAATACGTCTACCCAAATTATGGACTTTTTTGAAGACTTCTTTATGGTGCCGTATCCTCTGCCAAAGCAGGATCTAATTGTGATTCCAGATTTTGCCACTGGCGCCATGGAAAATTGGGGATTGATAACTTATCGTGATACTGCCATCTTATATGATCCAATAGAAACATCGACCGCAGCCCATCAATTAGTCGCGGTCGTTATAGCTCATGAATTATCTCATCAAGTAATTTCTTGTTAGTTAGTTTTCGTCTAAAATTAATGCCGTTTTATTTTAGTGGTTTGGTAATCTCGTTACCATGAAATGGTGGAACGATCTCTGGCTCAACGAAGGATTCGCTAGCTTTTTCGAGTACTTAGGCGTTGATAGTCTCTTTCCGGAGTGGAAGATGATGGAGCAATTCATCTTAGATAAAACTCAACCTGCGTTGGCGCTTGACGCGCTCGTCAGTAGTCATCCCATTTCTGTCCAAGTACACGATCCATCTGAAATCGAAGCTATTTTTGATACTATCTCTTACAGTAAAGTAAGCTTTTCTTACTTATTCAAAGCTATCTAAACAACTCTCCCAAATATTTTATTTTAAGGGTGCCTCAATTTTACACATGCTGGGAAAATTTCTACAGGAAAATCTTCAAATAGGATTGAACGATTATTTAAATTCTTACAAGTATAGTAATGCCGATACGAAAGATCTCTGGAATGCGTTAAGCAGGAACACAAATCAATCTTTGGAAGTAAAGGTAGGAATTATTTTCAGCAGCCGGTAAAGTAGGAAAACTCGCATTCACCCTCGCGTCGGTATTGATTTCGTTGGGCGGCTCCGGGGGTTGAATGTTAGGTGGCGCCTCGTATTCTTTACGACCCAACTTTCAGGCAATAATGGACACCTGGACGCAACAAATGGGATTCCCGCTCATTACAATTCGGAGGGAGAACAATGAAATCGTAGCCAACCAAGAGAGATTTTTGCTCACAACCGACGAGCTTAATAGTACAGCGAGATTAATGCCAAAATCAAAATACGATTATAAATGGTACGTTCCGCTATCGTATTTCTTAGATAACGATACCGGAACTGTTTATAATATATGGATGAATATGACCGATGGTAAAAATAAATGAATAAATGAATGCGGATGATGTTTAATTTTGTATTTCAGTTCGTTTCGAAATTGATTCGGAAATAAAGTGGTTAAAAGCTAACGTGAAACAATCGGGATTTTATCGGGTAATGTATGAAGAATCAATGTGGATGGAGATTATTTCCACCCTAAGGCGCAACCACAGCGTCTTAAACGCGGCCGATAGAGCTAGTTTGATCGATGACGCCTTCACGCTGTGCAGGTAGTTTAAAATTGATTCGAACGAGTCTTCTCGTCACGTTCAATCACCACCTTTTTGCATTCCAGGGCGGGACTGCTCAACGCCAGCCTCGCTTTGGAATTGTCCTTGTACCTTATCAACGAGCGCGATTACGTCCCATGGGCTACAGCCATTGCACATTTCCAATCTTGGAGCAGAAGACTATCCGAAGCGCTTCCTTATAAGTTATTCCTACAGTACATGAGGAAACTACTAACTCCGGTTACGAAACACGTTGGCTGGGACGAAAAGGGGCCGCATTTAGATAGGTAAGTAAAAATGTTAATTTTTCAAAAACCCTGCTCAATGTCACTGGAGATGGTTGGTTAAAGAGAAATGAACGGAAATGTAAAAACGGTTATATTAGGTAGAAACTTTGCAAATTATACGTTAATTCGAATTTATGAGTCCGGGCAAAGAGGGATGATAATTTTGGATTCTTCTACTTCTAAACTTTTATTGAAATTGGTCGGGTTGACGTTTACGATCGCCGAGAGGGCGGGAGCGATGTAATTAAAGGCGAATGAGATGAATTCAGAAATGTAACATTGGATATTACTGTGTAGGGGTGCTCTTCGACGTCGCCACGGCTCCTTTCGACCCTTTTCCTCCTCGCCCGTATCACGCGAACGGCTTCACGTTTGTAGCCACTAGAGCTTTCTCTGATCCATCTTTTTCGTCTATTTTACACTTACGATACACATGAACACGGGAACGATCTTTGTGGTTCTTCCGGTTTCTTTTTCCAGAGTGAATTGGAAACAAAACGATAGAAGCGCGAAGGGTAGAGGAAGACAAAGAGTGCACCTTTGTTTTAATTAACGTCTGAAAGTTGGCTTTTGAAAGCCTGGAGGTAATTTTGTTGAACGTGTTGCAACCCCGACACGGGCACTTCCCTTGTATTTAAAATAAAACGCACCGTCGTGTGACAAAATAAGTTCCGGGCACTGAACAGTCATTTTGTTAGAGGTTAAATTCAGTTCAAACTTTCTACCTAATAAGATTTAAAATTACCGCGACGTTTTCGCCACTTATTTGAACGGTTTTGTGTCAGCGCGGATCCTCTTTCCGGCGTAGTTTTCCCTTTCGGTCGATAATTCGGATGAATATATTTCACATTTCCTTTTCTCTTCCGGTCCAAACTGCCCAATAAGCATTTCCAGGCCAATCTCTTCCGCATAGTCTGCCAGATAAAAGTTTAGAGTAACCAGTTAAAGGGTATACGCAATTCCTTCCGCTGCGATCAGCGTTTAGCGTCGCTCCTCCCACTGGGCAATCTGTTTTCATTTCATCGCACTTCTTTTTGTCCTACTGTTGTATCCTTTAACGACCACTTACAATGCTGGAGGTATGGCGGCAATTTGAGAATCATCCACCTCGCCCTTGTTAATTTTAATTGGAACCGACCCCCCAATCTCTGACCCTGAGAACACCGGAGGCTTGTTAAGGTATTTAAATGAGATCGCTCTGTTGAGAGTTATTGACTGATTCATCTCTATTCTAATGTTATAATTAAAATATGTTTTTAAAAATACTTGAAATAAAGAAGCGCGTGTAGCAAATTACAAATCAGTGACCAAAGAAGCGTGTTCGATCAAAATCGCGGTCCGATCCATCAAGCCGTTAATTGTAGTGTCAGAATGGTGGATGAGTCGGGAACTACATGCAGTGCACTACATTGAATCGAAATATCGGAACAAGTGGCCAGCCAGCCGGACAGAGCGATGCACGCGCGATTTATACAGGATCGGAATTATTTATTGTTCGTATTGAAAATTATCGATGTTTCACTTTCGCGATATTTATGTTCATTTGCCGAGTCGGGGGTGTGTCGACACGTAGAAAATTTAAAATCGATTTAGCGGCTTTCGCGGGCAGAACAAAATCATTAGCGGCGCTCCGATCCGCAAATTAAATACTATTCATCAGCGGCTCCGCGTTATATTAGGTAAACGTAAGCTTAGGAGGGATCACAACGTGGAAGGGTACCATTCAGGAGGTCTAATATCCCATTCCCCTCCACACTCCCTTCCATTATAATCAATATTATAGGTGTCGAAAGTTCTTTGTTAGTTGTGCAAATGAACTTAACGTTGACAATACTATTCGATTACTAAATATAAATACCATAACTAAATCTTAATTAAATATATTTGATTTGACCAGTTTCAATTTTAATAAATCATCAACAATATTCTATATACATTGTGTTAATTAATTATCGTACCCGACGTCATCAGTATGCAACCAATATCACAGTATTATTTATTCGTAGATGTGATAGATTTCGTGATAGATTTTCTTTTATTTTCTTTATGGTTTCATCTTGGAGTTGCATCGTTAATTGGTCATCAATTTGTACTGTTAATACGTCCAATAATACGTTCATTTGAACTCCTACTCAATGCATCTACATGAGCCATCTGAGTTCCTGGGCGATATTTAATATTAAAGTCGTATTCTTGGAGTTTCAACACCCATCGTGCTATTCTCTGCTGCATCAAGTCTTTCTTTTTCATGATGGTTTTTAAAAAAATACAATCGCTTACCACTTTAAATTCTCGACCTACCACGTACGTTCGAAATCTTTCTAAGGTCTCTGTAACGGTTAGAATTTCCAGTTCGTAGCTGTGATAACGACTCTCCAATTCCGTTAATAATATTCCAGCTATTCTCATCTTGCAGGCATCGGTATGCATTTTAAAATCTGTTTCTGGATAGTATATCGTTAAAATTGGTCTTTTGGTTACTTCTTTTAATCATTGCTTGTCTTGTTTATTAAGGACTTATCTACTACGCCATGGGATCGAGCATTTATTTTCTATATTTTCATCTTTCTTTCCGTCGTTGTCTTCTTCTGTTTTCTGAGTTTTCTGTATCTTCGTCAATCATCATTGTTTCTTCGTTTATACCTTTCTTTTGTTCTGGCTTTTCTAAAATGAGTTCATCCTCGGCTTTAAGAGTGATGCATCGTTGTACTGACAAAGAGTTTCCATGTTTAATTATTTTAATATTGAGGTCGTAAAAAGCACTATTTCCTACAATTATGGCGTCTTCTTGAAAATTATCATAGATTAACTTTGGCATCTTCCGATTGTTCTTCCTAATTCACCTCCAAATCCCTTCAGTTGAATGGTGAATAGCGTATATACTATTTTTAGTTTGTCTGCGACCTTCTGTCAAATGGTTTTCTACAAACTTGCACTACTTTGCGATCAACCTTTTTAATTTTGTTCACCATCTTTGCAATCTCTGACGATGTGACTCACTTTATTGCAATTGAAACATTTCTTTTTTTTTGCGGTTTTGGGCCTTTTTCTGAAAAGTGTCCCATTTCATTACAATTATAGCATTTTTTTGCTTGCGTTACAGGTTTCTCATTTTCTTTTCCATTAGTTTTTTGAGGAATATTTGGTTTTTGTGTGGGTGGCGTCATTTTTATAACACTTTCGTATTGTTTGATTTTTTTGATCAACATCATTCAAAGCAAGTGTTTTCGCTAAATCTTTATCATTGATACCGTTTTTGATATACTTTATTTGATATTTCTGCCGTCCTTACTGAAATCATCCTAAGTAACAAAATGTTGAAACTGAGATAATTCAATTTAAAGGGAAAATTAATCGCTGTCCGATTTTTCAATCTTTGCATGCCATCTCAAAGCGTATGGATATTTTCATTATTTACGATTAAAAAAGTGTAAGTTTAGTTATAACTGAATTATGTAGAAAAATGTGCAGATAAGATGTTATGTCTTAGTAAAATTACACCTAAAATATAGAAAATTGTAAAGAAAAAGGAATGCTACTAAATAATATATGATAGGAGTGGTGAAACAATTGTATCCTATCAGCCGGAAACTAAAATGTTCAAATCCTCAAAAATAATAATAAAATAAAAACTTATTACACCTCATCCATAAATTCGTCATCGTTATTGCCGTCAGCACATATACCTCCCAAAATTTAAGAGGGTTTTCAGGAATAATTAGCCGTAGTTTTGAGATCAGGTCATTTTTCCTCGTCTCGGATATTCCTCGGCATTCATGTTTGGAAGTAGGCTTCGGCATTCCTTCCTTGAAGTGTTTGGCTGTCAGAAAATTTAGTTTGACAAAATCATCGTCAAGAAAGTTGTTTTTATACCACATTACGTATTCTCCTTCCCTAAATACCAAATGTGACATATCTTGCAAATATGGTTAATCTTTCCAGTCAAAAAAGTCTTTGATAGTCATGTCTTTAATGTCAACTTTAGAAGAGTTTGCATCGTTAACTGCACGTTTGAAATCATCAGTCTAATCCATCCCCATTCTCTTAAGTGATTTTTCCACCTAATGGTGGAACGCGTCTGCCGACATAAATGTATGTCCTGACTGAAAGTATTTTATTTCCAAAGTTTTCAAGGCCAATTCTGAACAGTTATTGACAGCGTAGATATAAAAACAGAATAAAGCCCAATTCTTGTTTTGGGCTGCACAATTGTCCAGCCAAATTGTTATGTTAGACACGTCTCTATTTCTCAATAGAAACGCATAAAATGTTGAAATCAAATCTTTTTTCCTTCCTCGGATTGCTTCGTGCCACACCACCGTCAAAGGTTTCGTGGACTTTGTATATTGACCAACTGGTACAAAGGACTCATTAAAGGCAATCAGTCTTGAAATGACAGTGGCAGCATGATCACCTGGAAGTTCAAAGATATAATAAATTCTCAGTCCTTAAAAAATTTAGCTTTAGCTAAGCATATTTTTTGTAAATCACCGGATACCACCAATTTATCAGTTATGAATTGTTTCCCATCCTTTTGGTATTCCACCCTGGCAATATTGTATTTTTCCTTATGCCTTTTCTATAACATGCATGAGTCGCAATCTTCGGGTAAATTGTTTTTTTGATGAAGAGTAGTTGTTGAGTGTAAGTTAAACTTTTCACATTCAAAACATTCCTCATTCCCAAGTCTCGCGAATGAAATATTCATTGCTCTTATTTCTTTTCTATATAGCTCGTAAGACAGTTTAAGATTCGCATTCTTTTCCAATTTAACATAGCACGTGGTAACATCGGACATTTTAACGTAGCAAAGCCCTCACATTGAGTACTCATGTACATAGTCATAAGACTGAACAAAGCTAGTTAGGATTATTTACTTTAGTAAATATCAGATAGGATTTTCTCACTTAGGAAATGTATTAATACTGGAGATAGGATGATATGTTTAGGTATATTTTAGCAACTTTAAAAGCAGCTAGGACGTTCTTAGCCAAATAGGTAGAAATAACACCCATATTCAAGAATTTGCATTTAGGTTGAAAATTAGGAAAAATGTAGATACGACGATTTATGTAGACTCATTAAATCTTTTGTTTCTATGTATTTTGTATGCTATTTCGTTTTCCGTTACATCACCTGTTTTATCGATCGTCTCCAATTCTTTAATGGCCGTTGAGTTTGCCGCCATATCCGTTGCGTAGAATTTTTCTGTGTTTTCTTCCCTCATTTTTGTCGTATTCACGTTTTTATCGCAACGCTACTTTATAGTAAATAAAAGGGGCTTTATCGTTTGTCCATTTATTACTTGTTTTTCGTTTGTTTTACTTTTATAACTACATTCATTAACAACAACAACTTTGTTCTACTGCTCTCTTCTTTATCGATCGGTACTCTTCTTATGACTTCAAAATATTCAATAGGTGTCGCTAGTTGTTACATATATAATAGTATACCAAATATAAATTTATATATATATAAAGTGTAAGAAGTGAGTAGATAACAAATAGGGGATGGTCTAATTTGGATTTTGGACGGTTGGAAATAGATCGGTGGGGAAAAAATGCCGTGTAGGTTAATTAATCCGAAATCGATAATAGTTTAATCCAGCAGACCGGGTAATGCCTCAATATGTCACACTGATTCGCCCGGTTTAACGATTCTCTGAATTTTATATGGCACGAATCGGGAGAAGAAGCGTTATTCCCGTTCTCTTTGGTGTTCTTTTTCTAGATTGATGCGCACCGACGTGCTATCAACCGCAGTATTATGCGAATTGAATGAGACGATATTCACCGCGAGAAATATGTTCGAAGCTTGGATGACCAAGAACCAATCGATACCGCCCGATTTGAAAGAAGTGGTTTATTCGGCCGGTATTAAATATGGTGGTCTGTCGGAGTGGCAGTACTGTTGGGGAGTTTACAATTCGAGCAATGTACCGAGCGAACGAAAACTGCTTCTTAAAGCTTTAGGGGTTGCGTCGGATCCGTGGTTATTACATAGGTGAGTTGTTTTTTTTAAAGAATCGAGAATGCCCGGAAGGGACAAAACGTTAAAATGCTAAATGTGCTTACAGATATCTTCTGGAAACGTTGGACCGCAATATAGTCAAGCCTCAAGATGTAAAGACGGTGCTGGCGGTGGTGGCGGCGAATCCAGAAGGTCGTCTTTTGGCCTGGAGGCATCTCAAGGCATATTGGCCGACGATGCAATCTCTATTCGGGAACTCCACGTTTATGATGGGGAGTCTCATATCAGCGGTGACTGCCCATCTATCTACTCCCTACGACTACTACGAGGTAAATCTAAATGGTCCGAGCCATAAATATGCCGCTTTTGTTTTACAACTCCTGCTGCCTGGAAATTGTCATTCCCCGTGCGTAAATCAAAAATGTTTTATCGTCCTCTGCTTTCCTGACACCGTTTTTTACCAATCAAATTTTTTCGTCAGCACCCAATGGCGTTTTAATTCATTACAAACATTTTCCCCTCTTCACTCGTATGTATTTTTCCGACGGTCTATTTATTTTTTCTCCATGTTTTCAGTTCCTTTTGATCTCATATCTAGTTTTTATCTATTATTCCATAAGCCAATTTAAAGATCTTTCGTTTGTTGACCTTTAGGTATCTACGTACTTTAATGGTATGGACGTGGGTTCTGCGGCAAGGGCTTTGCAACAAAGCCTCGAGACTATTAAGCTCAACATCAACTGGGTGACGCACAACGGTCCCGAGATTTACACATGGTTAAAGAAATACTTTGGAGAAACTGTCGGCGGCGTGTGATTCCTGAACATGCGGATATATTTTGTAATTACCTTTTCTAAATGACCGTAGCTTTCGACTTGAACTACCAAAGATTATTTTTGTATACCTAGATATATACCTATTGGATGTATATGCCGCAACTCCAAGATATCTATACATATGAATGTATCATAGGTATAGTTACTTCACATTAATATACGCGAAGATTGAGGGTTTTTTATACATTTTATTGTATTTTTATGTATCGGCGTGTACAATAAAAATATTGAAAGCCGTAAGATGTTATTCCAGTTTTTTTGTATTCCTTTCGTATCCGTCCCTCTGGCTGAAAGGTAAGTGGAACTTTTTTTTCTTTTTTTTTCTTTGGCTGTGTTTGCGTAATCAATTTGCACGCCTTTGGAAACCCCTCAAGGTTTCACGCGTGCCCGTATGAAAGGGTTTCGTCGTCTTTGGCTATCGCTTTCCGATTGTTATTGATTTTATACGTCTCGGCTGCTATAGTAATGGCTTTTAGATGACGTTGATTGAGGTCTTAAGGCCGTCGGAAAAAGGAAAATAAACGACGCCATTTTACTGGATTAAAGCGAGCACATTAATTTCAGGATAATGGGATATGGAATTGGGGCTCCGATGAAATTTGTGTAACTTTAAACTTAATTGTATTACAATTTCGTGATAGGTGTAAGCCTCCCGGCGTTGCAGAGGAGAGCGTGTCACGTTTGTTGTACAAAACAGTTCGCCTACCCTTTGCCCGGGTGAAATATATCAAGCCGTTCTTGAGCAGATAAGTAATTAGAACAGTCGGATCACAATGGCGGAATTTAAGCAAGTTTACGTCTTCCGCGAGCGAGAAAATTTACTCATTTCAGAGTTCTCGAAATTGATTAAGTCATGAATAAATAACAAATAACCCCATTAAATGACGAAATAATAGCTAGAAACGAAGGGTAATTACTGCGATAATACGTCGATACGAAGCATTGAAAATTTACCACACGGTATCAAATTGATTAGATATTAAATTCCAATTAAGCCGTAATTCCCTCGAGTTAAAAGTGCATCCAATACCTTAAGACAACGGTAATTGGTATTTAAATTACTCCAAGCTAATTGATTGCTCGGCATTCGGTTACGGGAAAGATGTACACGACCTCTTAAAACTTTTATTGACTATCAAACTAAATTATATTTTTACTCCATCTTTTCCAACATTCCATTCCATTTATGGTATAAACAAATAATGCGCCAACGCCGCACTGCGTTAATTAGAATAGGTATGTTAATGGAATCGCGTTATACCACCAACCGCTTTACTTATTTTCACATTATATTAAACAATTAATTACCAACTAAACCCACAATCACAATCACCGGCTACTCCATCGCTTATTTATAACCTCGTTAATTTCACATCAACTATCGTGGTTTACTACATAACCTCATCTTTTTCGCTCATTATCATTAATGTATATATATATAGTTCTTAGTAAGTATTAGCGAGCTATTTGAAACCGGTTAAAACGATTTTGACTCATATCAATTAGGTTTTTCTATTTCCTGGTAATTTTGAAACACATCAAAAAACATTAAATATTTTTTTTAATTCCACCATCTTGATTGAGCATCGGCAGGTAAGCATGATGAAAAATCCATAAGAATTCCATTTTGGATATTACATACAAACTTAGGGATGAAGAAGAAAAAATATTTTTTTCGAGGTAACAATCACAATTCTACTTAAACTGGGCAAAGGACACCGCTTTATAGGGCCGTAAATGGGGTTTATGCGTTCGGTTCGTCGATACTTCTTGTACGGCTCAACTCCCGGTACGACGAGGAATCTCGAACATTTCAAAGTTCGTCTTCTTAAATACGACGGGGTTGAGAAATAACAGGAAGTTGTCGAAATGGAGTAAAACGCTGGAAGTTGGAGCAACAGGAATCTTACTGGAGGAGATAAGCTCGATGCCCAGGGACTACTACATACTCAATTTTACTTCTAGAGAAATACAATTTTTCGATGGGCGATCATCAAAGGTATCGAGTTCTTTCTGCATCCTAAGCAAAACCAAATGCATTTTGTACATTCCGAAGGATATCAGAGAATGGCTAAAGTTAGAAAAGACGACAATATTTACATCTGCAACGGAGAGAAGAAAATATATATAGCTATATTAATTTTTATCTGCAATATTTACCATTAATTAAAGGAACGGTAACAAATTTTTAATTTTTGATCACTTGAACATTAATTTTTAATGGTTAATTTCAATATGATTCAATAAAAACTTCATCGAAACATTTAAATATAAAACGGAATTAATTAAAATCTGAATCAAAATGTTATTTTAATAATAAATTTAAATTTAATATCAAATTATTAAACTTAAAATCCTTCGAATCAATCATCAATAACTCCAAAAACTTCACTGAAACCTAACCATGCCCAAAAACTTCAACGAATCCTCAAACTTACTTAATCAAAACTCGCCGAAATTAACATACTACCAATTGTGTGTACTAAATTGATTAATTTTAATCTTTTTAAATGAGTTATATTAAAGTAGTTTAAGTGAGTCTTAATTTCTTGCCTTTGTTTGACTTCGAACACGTCGGTCGCCCCAAGTAATTTTCGTTGAACCAAATGAAAGTTGTTCTGTGCGAAGGGGTATGACGATAACATTTTTTGACCTTGACTTTATTTTCAAGGTTATATGAAGGTCACGACAAATTTTTTAAATGGCACCCTATATATTTTATTGTAAAATCTGAATCTGTGGATAACAGTAAAGTAATTAAAAAAATATATAAAAAGTGTGTGGTTTTGCCAGTACAACGGCAAAAAATATTTCGAAAAAAATTGAAACTTCTTCAGAAACAATTAACTAACGTTTATAATCTAGCAAGAACAAATAAGATTTATGAATTTTTAAATATTTTCCTACCCGCTTCGATACATTGTCTTTAGTTCTTAATTCTTAGAATACTATTTAAGAACGCTCTACAAAAAAAAATCCAGGAGAGGTACATCGGGTGACCTGGCTCGTCGGAAATACCTTTGGAAAGAGGTCTAAAAGGTTTCGACATTTCTCCGCCTTTGTCAATTTGATAATAGAATAACGCATAAAAATCAAGAGTTCGTGGAACTGCTTATGTCGGCATTTTCAGAATATCGCTTTTTAATGTTTTTCCAACAATATCTTATCTTTCTTTTGCAGTATTTAAACCTGTCAGCAGTAGCTAGTCTTCAGAAAGCAGTATTTAGTCTCCATAAAGCAATTTTAGTCTTTAAAAAGCAGTATTTAGTGTTCCAGACGCTGTATTTAGACCCGTCGGCAGTATCTAGTCTTCAGAAAGCAGTATTTAGTCTTCTAGAAGCAGTATCTAGTCTTCTGCCAAAGTTATGTATGTTTTGTCCAAAATATTTTATCTTTCTTTTGCAGTATTTAGACCTGTTAGCAGTATCTAGTCTTCAGAAAGCAGTATTTAGTCTCCACAAAGCAATTTTAGTCTTTAGAAGGCAGTATTTAGTGTTCCAGACGTTGTATTTAGACCTGTCGGAAGTATCTAGTCTTCAGAAAACAGTATTTAGTCTTCTAGAAGCAGTATCTAGTCTTCTGCCAACGTTATGTATGTTTTCTCCACAATATCTTATCTTTCTTTTGCAGTACTTAGACCTGTCAACAGTATCTAGTCTTCAGAAAGCAGTATTTAGTCTCCACAAAGCAATTTTAGTCTTTAGAAAGCAGTATTTAGTGTTCCAGACGCTGTATTTAGACCTGTCGGCAGTATGTAGTCTTCTGAAAGCAGTATTTAATCTTCCAGAGCAGTATCTAGTCTTCAGAAAGCAGTATTTAGTTTTTTAGAAGCAGTATCTAGTCTTCTGCCAACGTTATGTATGTTTTGTTCTTGATACTGACAGCTACTTCTTTCTGCGTGTCTATCATCACCTTTTTGGGAGCCCCTTATTATCTATACGGATCTTGTACCACCCCGTACCTTATTTCTGCAGCTGTTAGTTATTACTTTGCTTTTGTGCTTATCCTGCATTGGCAAAGTTTCCGTATTGGTGATTTCCTGTCCTGGGCAATAACAAGACAAGTCCATTGGTTGTTCATATTCTTCGCATTCTTTTATTGAACACATAAGTATTGCCATGAAAAATCATGTTTGGTTTACAATCAATTTTTTGTTTTCTCTGCAGCAATTTCAGACTTCATGTGGACTTTGAACAATGTAATTCCTGTTTTTTGCTGAAGTCTAGTTTATAACTATTGCAATTTCAGACTTTTTCTTGCAAATTAACCTTCTGACCGGAGTATTCCCGACTATTCCCTTAAGTTTGGTTTTTCACCAGTATAATTCTGATTATTCCAGTCTTTTTTAAGTTTATTTATATTTCTTTGATTATATATTTTTTTTTAATGAAAATGCATTTTTTAATTTTTTTAAATTAAAATGAATTTTTAATTTTTCCCCCGCATTCCGCCCAAAATGCTTGGGGGGGGGGGGCGCCACTCCGGTTCCCGCACCCTGGCGCTTCATTTGCTAGCGCCGGCACTGCATTAAATCATGGATACTCTAACAAGGGAAGTGTCACAACTGTGTCTCACCGATTTCGATGCAATTTGGTACAGTTATAGAATGGGCCAAAATAAGGTTCGTACATTTTTTTATACGTGCGGTAAAAGCCCCTGGGGCGAGTTATAGGGGTTGAAAGTTTGGAGAAAAAGTACGTTTTCACTTATATTTTAAAAATGAAAAGTGCTATCAAAATTTGGTAAATTGTAACTGATATTCATTTTAAAAGAGCTTTCTTTTGATGTATCACACATATACCAGAGGGTTAAGAAGGGCGAACTACCCCTATTTTTTTGGAATTATTTAAAAACCACCCTATCGATTTTGGCGGCATTAAGTATACTTCCAGCACGTTCAAAAATATTAGTTAAGGGTTTTTTCCCATTCGCTCTAGATCATCCCCAGCGAAGTTACGGGGGTTAACATGTAACCACTTTTCGTAAGAATGATGTGATAAAATTGTCAGGTATTTTGAAAATACTTTAACAAAACCGTAAATTAGTCGCACAATAAAATGTTTAATGTAAAATAAGGCATAATACACCATTTAGGGGTGGTTGGGGTTAACCACCCCCTTAAAAATTAATTCTATCCCGGGCATTACTTGTTGATTACGGCGAAATTTGGTACTGTGTTTGTTTTATATAGTTTATTAGTTTATTTTTATTCTACATAATGTTGCCAAAAATACACCTACCAAAAAAATTTTGGCACAATATTTGTTTTTTTAGTGCCGCTTGCTAAAGGTCATTTCTCAAAATAGTTTTTTCTAGTATAAAAGAACGTGTGCCCAGTGGGTAGATTTTAGTTTCAGAGCAACTGACAGAAGCAATGGTTACAATAAACCCAATAAACGTTTTAAATTTGCTAATGACAGTTTTTACTGTTATGAATATTCCCCAGACTCCTGTAAATGAAGCAGAAGTTAGTTTAAAAGAAAATATACAGCGTATTTTAATGGAAAGTATGGAAGACTACAATATGCAAATTGAAGACGAAACTGTATTAATTTTCGATTCATCCAATGGCATCAATGACGGTCAGCAAATTATTGAAGACCAGGATACAACTGACAGGTTTGTAGAAGATACTGATGCTCATTGTCCATTGAAGGATGACATCGACTACGAGTACAAATTAGAGGCGGTAAATTACTGGACAAGTGGGAAGAAAGGTTATTTGAAACTAGAAACCGTAAAAAACAAATACCGAAAAGTAACGTCAAAGACCCAATTGCACAGATGGTCTAAATATATTGAAGAAAGAGGGACATACAAAGAAAAATTAGCAGAAATTACCGAATTTGTAATTAATCAAGCGAGAGCCGCCGTAGATAATAAATTGCCACTACATGATATTGATATACGCAGATGGGCTATACAAGCTAGAAATGAAAAGAATTTATCTCCTCAACTGTTCAAAGCATCTCATAGCTGGGTGCAACGTTTTAAGAAAGCAAATCGGTTAGTAAGCCGAAAAATAACAAAATTTCTATCCCAAAAACAAATTGGAAATGTTGATCGAGTAAAAACTTTAGCAAAAGATTTCGTTAAAGAGGCAAAGCTACAAATCCAAATATATGGACCTGAAAACACCTACAATTCGGATCAGAGCGGTTTTAACTTGGAATTCCATTCGGGAAGAACATTAAGCGATTTAGGAGTTAAAACCGTAGAAAGTGTGGTCCAGTCGGTGTCATCTACAACGCACAGTTACACAATTCAACCCGTAATATCTGCTGATGGGAAACTTCTTTCTCCACTTTTTATTGTTTTAAAAGAACCCTCTGGCAGCTTTGGACCGAGGGTAGCAAATACAATGTTTAAAGCAGACAATATATACGTTTTGGCATCAAAATCTGGAAAGTTAACTTCAGAACACATGAAAAATTGGCTCCAAAATGTATATTTTCCAAATACTGGTTCTAAATCATTATTATTATTAGATTCTTGGAGTGGCCATTGTCCTGAAGTTATTAGTGAAATAACTCCATCAGGTACTAATTTTAAACATTTATCTATACCTGCAGGGACAACAGGTCAAATACAGCCCCTAGATGTATTTGGTTTCAGAATATGGAAAAATTTTATTAGAAGATTCTCTGATCAGATTATTCTTTACCAGTATGATGTCAATTTACATCAGAGGGATAACATATTAAAATTGCAATCGTTGACGCATAACCAGTTGGCTTCCCCTCGGTTTATAAATGTTTTTAAATACGCATGGTTTGCAAGTGGCTATATAGAGGAGAGACCAGACCATTTTGAAAATCCCGTGGAAGTTTGCTTTTCGAGTGAGAAGCCAACGTGTGATATCTGTGGGGATATAGCGGTCATAACATGTGCATGGTGTAAAAAATCCTTATGTTTAAAACATTTTTTCCACGACTTTCATTTTTGCCAACACTACGTAGAATAAAAATAAATTTAATATTGAAAATTAATATAATACATAAAAAACGTCAATTAGTAATGTAGAATAAACTTCTTTGGTATATTGAACTATTTTTTTTGTCAGTTGCTTTTTAACTCATAAATAAATAAAATATCTTATTTATCTAGTAGTTTTATATTTATTATTTAAAGAAAATGAGGGTAGTTTACCTCGTGGAACATCGATAGATAGATTTTTAAAAAACAATACCACAGTTACGATGGCAGTTTTCATCTTCGAGGTATAAACAAAAAACTACCCCTAATTTGTAACCCTTATAACCATTTTCAAAAATTTTTACTTCAAATATAAAACAAACACAGTACCAAATTTCGCCGTAATCGACAAATAACGCCCGGGATAGAATTAATTTTTAAGGGGGTGGATAACCCCAACAACCCCTATATGGTGTATTATGCCTTATTTTACACTAAACATTTTATTGTGCGACTAATTTACGGTTTTGTTTAAAGTATTTTCAAAATACCTGACAATTTTATCACATCATTCTTACGAAAAGTGCTTACATGTTAACCCCCGTAACTTCGCTGGGGTTGATCTAGGGCGAATGGGAAAAAACCCTTAACTAATATTTTTGAACGCACTAGAAGTATACTTAATGCCGCCAAAATCGATAGGGTGGTTTTTAAATAATTCCAAAAAAATAGGGGTAGTTCGCCCTTTTTAACCCTCTGCTATATGTGTGACACATCAAAAGAAAGCTCTTTTAAAATGAATATCAGTTACAATTTACCAAATTTTGATAGCACTTTTCGTTTTCAAAATATAAGTGAAAACGTACTTTTTCTCCAAACTTTCAACCCCTATAACTCGCCCCAGGGGCTTTTACCGCACGTATAAAAAAATGTGCGAACCTTATTTTGGCCCATTCTATGACTGTACCAAATTGCATCGAAATCGGTGAGACACAGTTGTGACACTTCCCTTGTAAGTGTGGCAGAAAAAGTCGAAATGATTTTTATTTATGGAGAAAGTGGCAGAAAAGTTGCTGATAGTATAGCTTTGTATCGAGAACGTTTTCCTGATCGAAATACGCCTTTGAGAAGTACCTTCTACAGAGTTGTGAATGATTTCACTAACACTGGAAATGTGGAACTCGGCGAGCAACTGTAACTACGGAAGAAAAGGAAATTGCGGTATTAGCTAGCGTTGAGGTAAATCCTCAAAATTGACGCCAGAATATCGCAGATCAGCATTTTAAGAATATTAAAGCGCAACAAGTATCATTCATACCACATTTTTTTGCATCAACAGGTTTATGGAGGTGATTTTGAAAATCGATTAATATTTTGCCAATAAGAACGAATACAGTTGGTCGTCAATTTCTTTGGTAACGTGCTATTCTCAGATGAGTCTACTTTTATAAACAAAGGACAAGTCAATAGACATAACATGCACTATTGGAGCGTTGAAAATCCGAGATGGTTGCGTGAAGTAGAACATTGGTGTGGCATAATTGGTGATAAATTGATCATGTTTATCGCGAAGTACTGACTACACCAGAAAACTTGAAAGAGCGGATAAGAAATGCATGCAGAAATAGTAGCCAAGAAAACCTTTTAACATGTAAAGAAAGTTTTAGTAGAACGGTCAATAAATGTATTGAAGTGGGTGGGGTCTAAATATTTGAACATTTATTATAAATTTTATACTTGTTGATTAATAGTATAGCTTAATCATTTTTTTTATAAATAAACAATATTTTAATCTATTTGAATAAAAAAATTATTTAGCTTTTGTCTACAACAGATGTTTCGCCATCGTACTGGCAAAATCACACGGTAATTTTTTTTTTTAATTATTGTACTTTTATCCATACATTCAGATTTTGCAATCAAAACATAGGGTGCCATTTAAAAAATTGGTCGTGACAATTTCGCACAAAACAACTTTCATTTTACATAACTTTTTACATTACTTAAATGGCGGAAAATAATTCCGGGAAATAATTCCAATTTTTAAAATAATGTAATTGAATTACTTTAATATATGAGTCGATGATTACATTGGCTTTATAGCAGTTATTGAGCGGTTTTGTGCAGTCGTGCAGTGTTATCCTAGCGAAATGGAAAGGTGCAGCTGGAGATCGTGTGAGAAAATTCCCGCTAAGGAGCCTCTAGCCTTCTTTGATCCATCAGTGTAAATGATTAGCGTTTTGCCCGAACTTAGGTTGCTCTGGGATATCGTTTCAATGCCAAAGTATGGCTTACTTAAGAAAGTAGGTGTGATAGTCTGTGCGAGCTTCAAGGAGGGGTTGTTTACGAACAGCCTCACTCTGGACTATTCCCATTTTTACAACCTGCTTGTTGTCCACTGATCAATCGAAGCAATGCCATCATGGCAACCTCACTGATAAAAATATCTAGGGCTAGCATAGTCTCCATCGCGATCGTAGGTGTCGATCTCATCAGCAATTTAGCCTTATTTATATGCATGTTTTAGCGTTGAGCACCAAACTATGGCTTCGTGAGCTACCATGGGTTTTATCACAGAAGTGTAGATCCATATTATAACCCTCGGATTTAATCCCCAAGTATTCCCAATTACCTTTCGACACTGGGTTAGCTGCTTTTTTGAGTTTGCAACTAATGTGTGACTTCCAAGTCAGTCCTTTGTCCAAGATAAAATATTTCACCTCTGGAGCAAAGGTTAATGGATTATTGCAAAAATTGGGTAGTGTTAAGTGTCCCAGTTTCTTCTGTTTAATGAAGAAAATAATCTCAGCCTTTTCGGGATTAACAGAGAGGGTATGTTCTTCACACCATCGTTCAACGAGTTTAAACGCCTGCTGCATTCTGTAACAAAGAAAATTGTCAGGTTTACCTCTTAACAGAATTTCCACGTCATTGGCGAAACCGACCGTGAACAGATGTTTGTTATTTAACTCACGAATGAGATCATCAACCGTTAAGCACCAGAGAAGCGGTGAGAGTACTGTCCCCAAGTATCATGAATACTTGGAGCAGCCGACGTCTTCGAAGTCGGCCGAGATTATTTCTTCCATAAACTTCAAGCAGGGTAGACTTGGTTTCATGCGCCGAATACCGAGTGATACTATTCACAAGTTTATAGAAGAAATAATCTCGGCCGACTTCGAAGACGTCGGCCGCCCTAAGTATCATGAACAATACGTAGGGCGACTGACGTCTTCGAAGTCGGATAAGATTATATCTTCCATAAATTTCAAGCAGGGTAGATGCTTGCTCCAAGTATTGTTTGTGATATAAGAAATAATCTCGGCCGACTTCGAAGACGTCGGCCGCTCCAAGTATCATGAACAATACTTAGGGCGGCCGACGTCTTCGAAGTCGGATAAGATTATATCTTTCATAAATTTCAAGCAGGGTAGATGCTTGCTCCAAGTATTGTTTGTGATATAAGAAATAATCTCGGCCGACTTCGAAGACGTCGGCCGCTCCAAGTATCATGAACAATACTTAGGGCGGCCGACGTCTTCGAAGTCGGATAAGATTATATCTTTCATAAATTTCAAGCAGGGTACATGCTTGCTCCAAGTATTGTTTGTGATATAAGAAATAATCTCGGCCGACTTCGAAGACGTCGGCCGCTCCAATAAGTATCATGAACAATACTTAGGGCGGCCGGCTTCGAAGATCCATAAACTTCAAACAGGGTAGACTTGGTTTCATGTGCCGTATGCCGAGTGATGCTATTCACAAGTTTATAGAAGAAACAATCTCGGCCGACTTCGAAGACGTCGGCCGCTCCAAATATCATGAACAATACTTAGGGCGGCCGGCGTCTTCTAAGTCGGATAAGATTATATCTTTCATAAATTTCAAGCAGGGTAGATGCTTGCTCCAAGTATTGTTTGTGATATAAGAAATAATCTCGGCCAACTTCGAAGACGTCGGCCGCTCCAAGTATCATGAACAATACTTAGGGCGGCCGACGTCTTCGAAATCGAATAAGATTGTATCTTCCATAAATTTAATAATAATAAATGCCTTTATTGGTGACCCTTAATGTGTTACAGAATAAATCAAATTAAATTACCCAAAGTAAACTAACCCACAAACTACATCAAATTCAAAATTAAATCGTTCAAATTTAAAACTATTCAAAACTAAACTAAACTATATAAGTTACGGGTTATAAGTTATAGTTAAGGGCCCAAATGGTGCGAAATCAGGCGCGGTGCCTGGTTTTCGTATCGAACCACGAGAAAAGCAAAAATTAAAAAAAAATATATAAAAAAAAATAATATAATAAAATATAGTATAATATTCATCATCACTCCCCTCTCCCTTACCCACTGTCCCATAACACGGCTCACACTGCTTAAAAAAATATGGCCGAACTGAGAAGACCTAAATACAACCAAACCGAATTCAAAGTCACGGGCAGGAAGACTAAGGTCTATAGCCCTTTTGGACTTTTTTTGTTTATATTTGTTTTATATATGTATTTCTTTTCGTATTTGTTATTATTTTTATATAAGTCCAAATAAATATTGTTTTCTTCTTCTTCTATAGTATAATAATAATAAACCATTGCGTGAGAAGTAAACGCTGCCTGTAACGCCGCCGAAATGATGATACACTTAATTTCTTAAATGCTGATGAAATGTCATTATATACCTGCTGAACCGTATAAGAAAATGATATGAGAATAGTAAGTATTGAGCGATTTCTGTCATCTATCCGTATCTTAGAGTTATCCCCTTGACTTTTCTATTGCGTCTATCATTTCGTGGTAACCACTCCTAAGGTTTCCCTCCTTGCATTTTAGCGTGTAGTAGGGAAATGCATGATAATTGGTACTTCCCTAGTTTAATCATGTATTCGAATACCCAGGGTAGATAATAATCAAGTACCTGAGAAGAAATCCCAAAAAGCGGACAAATCAGACATAATCAACGGCATATGGATGCAGAAGGCAAGCGAGTAGATGAGCAAGGACTGCTAAAAATCTGAACGAGGAAAGTTAAGCACTAACAGAAAGCTGAAAATCAAAATATTATCATGCTAAAAATTGGAATATGGGCCGCGAGATATAGATTCCTGCTTAAAGCAGGATAAGATGACCTGGACATAAGATGGCCTGGACTAAGCCAAACAGACTGGTGACTGTATCTACTATATCTGTAACGATGAAAATTTAATGGGAGCAAATACGTGTTTTTAACTCCTAAAAAGGCATCCTAAAAAATACATATAGAAAAGATCAGGTGACAATAAAGGAAACGTATTAAGAAAAGTATAGAAACGGAATTAAAGGCATGAACCTATCCTAGTTTAGACATCGGTTCTGACCGTAACTAATTGGTTGTAAAACTCGAGATTAAGCTAAAAAGAATTCAGAAAAGAAAACGAATGAGATCTAACTTTGAAAAACTGAAAGAATCAGAAGCAAATAAAGAAATAGCACTGGTATTGAATAATAAATTTAAGTAAGTTCATCCATGTTTTAAAGGAACTATTACCATAGATAGACACTAAAATAGATCAATTAGATATGTAAATTTTGTACCTCATGATCAACCCATCTTATATGATGTAAATAAATGTATATAAAATCTATAAAAGTCTATAAAATGTATATAGGGTTAACCTATGTTTCGGTATAACAATAAGTGATTTCCTCCTAATGGTCACATTATTAACGTCACATTATTAATTAATTAAAAAGAAGTTGAACGTAGCTCATTTGAACGTTAGATCATTGGTTCCCAAGTATAATCTAATAAAATCCTTAATCCTTGATAACAATATTGATATTTTTGCGATGACGGAAACCTGGTTAACTCTTAATATATCCAACTCTTTAGTTAATATTAATGGCTACAATCTTGTTCGTAGAGATCGTGGGGGGCGCTGGGGTGGAGGTGTTGCTGTGTACATAAGAAGCTCAATACGATTTCAGCTTCTAAACAGTTCCTGCTCTATTGAGCAACTATTTTTTACCGTTGATGCAGGAAAAAAACTCTGTATTACTTTTGGAGTGGTTTATAGGCCCCCTAATTTTAATCTTCCTCTTTTTATCGAAACACTGGAGAGTACGCTTTGTGAGAGTATTGTTACATCTCACTCGACAATTATCGTGGGCGATATTAATGTTGATCTTCTTAAGCTTGATTCTCCCTCAACAACACTTCTTCACTCATTTGCGACTTCTATTGGCTTACATCAGTTAGTCACCGAACCCACAAGAATTACACAAAATTCGCAAACTTTACTCGATCCAGATTTTACAACAAATGATCAGCTGTTTACTAGTATTGATGTTGTAAATGTACCTAATATATCTGATGATGAACTAGTAAAGTGTGAGCTGGCATTTGATATCGGTAGGCCTGCTGCAATTTATCGTACATACAGGGATGTGAAAAACATTAATTTTCCACAATTCTTGAACGATTTGAAATCAATTCCGTGGAGATACATATATGATCAAGAAAATGTGAATGCTAAAATAACATTTTTCAATAATTGTTTATTTACTCTGTTGGATTTGCATGCACCTTTAAAAACTAGACGGTTTTACAAAGCCTCCCAGTCCCTGGCTAACAGATAATACTAAACTACCAATGTCTATTCGAGATGATGCGCTTAAAAAATTCAAAAAGTCTAAGCTAATTCAAGACTGGGTTTCATACAAGTTGCATCGCAATCTGGTAACATCAACGGTGCGGGCTGAAAAGAAGGCATACTATGATTACGCCTTACGTAGTAAAGATCCAAAGGCTCTTTGGAGAAAGATTAAACTTCTAAATATAAATAAAGAAATCGATAACAAAGTGCCTAACATTTTTCTTCCAAACGATTTAAATAATTATTTTGTTCACGGTGATTCTTCACTTTATATCCAGACTGATCCCGAATTACCCATATTTTATCAAAATAATGTAAACCCTAGAGTGCAGATAATGCAAGCTTTTATGCCTGTTGATGAACATGAAGTATCTATAATAATTAATAACATTAAAACTGCAGCGGTGGGTTCTGATGGTATCTCAATCTGGATGATTGACTTGTGTACCCCTTTTCTCATTCCTTATATTACTCACGTAATAAACGCTGCTATTCATCAATCAGTTTTTCCGGATGCCTGGAAGATGGCTGAAGTAATTGCGTTACCTAAAGTATCTTCCCCTTCTGCCCTAAGGGATTTTAGACCGATCAGTATCCTACCAGTAATGTCAAAAATTTTAGAGAGAGTCTTGGAAAAGCAACTTAGAGCACACTGCGAAAGGTATAGTATACTGCCAGATCAACAATCTGGGTTTCGTTCGGGTTTCAGCTGCGCAACAGCTTTATTGAACCTTACTGATGATGTATTTGCTTCTAGAGAGGCCGAGCAAGCCGCACTTTTGTTATCGTTGGACTTCACCAAAGCATTTGATACAATAAATCATAATATACTTGCATCTAAACATAATTATTTTGGTCTTGGAAATCAAGCTGCAATTTTGATAAAGTCATTTTTCTCGGACAGGTCTCAGGTTGTGAAGATTAATAGTCAAGTGTCGAGCGCTCTGTCTGTTACTCGTGGAGTCCCTCAGGGGTCCATTTTGGGGCCACTATTGTTCTCTATTTATACATCTAATTTTGACCAGGTTCTTGAGCATTCGCAGATTCACTTGTATGCAGACGATACACAGCTTCTGCTGAATTTTAATCCAAATAATTGGGTTGATGCCTGCATAAAATTTAACTCAGATATAGCATTATTTTCTCATGTTGCGAAACGCCATGAACTTGTGCTAAATCCATTTAAGTCTTGTGTTCTTCTGTTTTGCGGTAGTGTCACAAGGAGAGCGATTAAGCCTTTGATATCCGCTCAATTGGTGGTGGATGGCGAACCTCTTACTGTTTCTGATGATATAAAAATTTTAGGAGTCACATTGGATCATCAGTTGAGGTTTGAGGAGCATGTGGCCAGGTGCTTGAGGGGTGGGTATGGCGCCCTGCGTCTCTTGTATGCCCATAGGGATGCGACGTTGTTTATGGTCCAAATTTAACGAAGGCGATCCTTTTCCTACCAGATAGCTAAAACGTACAATGATCTACCGATGAACCTTATAGGATTGAACTGTATTTCGTTCAAGAGTAAATTAAAATCCTCCCTCTTGCTTGAGTCATCATGATTTTTTTTTTTTATTATATTCTGAGTTACTAATGTATCGCTTTATACTGGCATGTCGTCGTATTTTGTTATTTTGTTTTTTTTCATTTTGTTTATTAGTATTGTTAAAAACATTCTCATTTTTGCTTTATATATATATTTTCTATATATTCTGGATTAAGTGGAAGAGCAGTTGGTTAATAACCAAACTGAACTTCGTCCAGAAAATAAGTTTATTTTCTAAGAGTGTATTATTATTTTCTTTCCTTTTTTTTGCGACTTATTAATAAAGGCATTATTATATTATTATTATTATTATTATTAACGTCCGTGCGATGCCTAATTCTGCTATGCAAGTAAAATGGCTTTCGCTGCAGAGTAGTTTGTGTATTAAACAAGCCGTATGTAGTCGCCTCTTGTTAGCCATGTTCAACCAGTTAGCCATAGACAAGGTATGTGAGATCCTATCGTACTTCCTAACCCCATATATGTATCGCAGACATGAGTTTTGAATTAACTGAACTCTCTTCGATGTTGTTACAGTCAAGCAAGGTCCATAAAGTACATCGCAAAAATTAAAATTTGATAATATTAATGCTTCACATAACATCTTTTTTTACATCGCGCGGCAACAAGCCGCGACTGGATACAGCGTTTTGAGTCCTAACACAGACTTCCTAATCAGACCGCTGACGTGAGCATCAAATCGCAGAGCAGGATCAAGCACCACTCCCAGATTCTTAGCCTCAGATCCCATCTGGAGTACTATATTGTTAATGGAGATTTTACCATGGAGGTTATTTGCAATAGTATCCGTAATCATACGTATATGCCAACTATGCTTGAAGTATCTTTGGGACTGAAAGTATGATACTTATATTGCAAGCAGGGTAGATGCTTGCGCCAAGTATTGTTTGTTATAAGAAATAATTTCGGCCGCACCAAGTATCATGAACAATACTTAGGATTTTAAGTCATACCAATTAACAAATTGTAAAACTACGAATTTAGCAAATTTTTATATTTTCATATTTTTCTCTATGCTCTCAGATGCATAAATGCTAAGAAAAGTACCAAAATTAGATGATGTCGCGTAGCCGAGACAACTGTTGTGACAATTAAAATCAAACACCCTGTATATGTATACGTGTGGAAATAAAATTAATAAGACTTCTCTGCAATGAGAGATATTTTATAAGCAGTATACAGTGCTTCAAAAATATGGGAAATATTCAATGAAACGTTAGCTAACAAATGCATTGTTTTGACAATAAGGAGTACAACTGAGTTAATAAGAGGCTGATTTGCAGAGGTAATGAAACTTATAGAAATATTTAAATGTAAAATAGGTGTAATTTTAACAAATGATTAGTTAAAGTTACGATGACATCTGTTCAAGAAATAAATCGTAAAGTTAACTTCCACTTAAAAGGTAATCGTGAAGCAAATCTAGAGTAGTTGTATGGGATTTTTTATTGTTGTTGACTGAGCGATAATTTACGGTCAGAAAACTAAATATTTATGAAGTGTAAGCGTTTATCGCAAATGAAATCGGTCCTATGGAGTAAGATTTTTTGCCCGAGTAGAGCGAGGACTCTGGCAGCGCACAGTTTAATATATGATTAGTAACGTAAACGCTTTCAAACACTTTTAGTGTGAGTAGTAAACGAGGCCGAACGGCCGTTTTTAATGGCAGTAAACTCCAAGTTAGTCTTCCAATAAAACTGACCGTTAAAGGTAGAGTTTTCGTATCGTTTGCGATGCCACGAAAAGGGCTGCGAGGCACACGGTGCTTCATAATAGAATTTAATTATTGATTTGAAACGATTCGAATTTTTATCGAAATCTAAACTCTTACAATTCTTATTTAAATATTCACTCAATTACCGTTGTTCGGAAATGATAGGTATTGCGAGAGAATTATGCGACGTCCAACTTTCTCAATTTAGATCCTCACCCACTAACTTCCAAATATACGCCGCATTAGACTTACCTATATTATTTGGACCAACCATGACTTGTTTGACACATCAGATTATATCTATTTTAACATCCTTCTAATAATAATTGCTTTAGAATAGTGCTAAATTAATTTCTTTCAATAATGCTTATGACTTGAACATAAATAATAATAATAAACATCTATTCATTCATATAGATAGATTCAATTAAAAATTTATTGAAATTAGTACATGATGTAGATGTAGATCGTTAGCGCTGTAAAGGGAGTTCGTGGAACTGTGAAAATAAAAATATAGCTCATTTGGTTGATCATCGTGAACATTTTCGAACCGTGCCGTCCGATAAGCTTCGCTTTGAAGTAAAACGGAGCCGTATCGATAACAAAATTAACAGAAACGGAATCTGTAGCGATCAGGGAGACGAAGCGACGGGAATGGGACTTCAAAGGGGAGGTGTTTACGCGTGCACTCGCGAAATAAAACGTACCTGCTCAGATTTCATAGATAGATCCGCATGTAACGACTGAGGGGTGGGACTTAAATTCGATTTAAAATTTCCGAGATCAAACACGGGTTTCCATCGGCGCGCGTACCATTACAAAAGGCGGTTGGTTGCCAATGTATCGCATGCAAAAGATTCCTGATGGCGTAGAATATATTATGCAAAAATTGAAATATCTTGAACCCCGACTACACTGCACGTATATTCGTACTAAATCTTGAAAACGGTTTCAAATTCGTGCCGGGTGTCGAATTTTGGAAGACAGTGATATATTCTTTCTGTATATTTCATGTCCGAATCATCACAGTCATAGGATATTTCAAGAATAAATCGCAACGGGTATTATATAATATTAATTAAACCATAGCATCCTATTATGTGCTAAAATATGCACAGAAATTCGCTTGGATGTTATAGGGCGGCATGCGCAAGCGCCCATTCTCTCGCCCTTTAGCCCTTTCGGGAGACAAATGCTCGCGTACGCATACATACCCATAATATATGTCATAATTAACAAAATTGGCATGATGCTCCGCATACTGGGTTTCAATTAGATTAGCCCCTGCATTTCAGGAAACACAACTATTTAGTAATAATGATCACACAAATGAAGCAGAGATTTATGGAGTGCTTTCCGTATTACACACGCATAATAATATATGTTCAATGTATGAAGATGAGAAGAACGCGAACTACATTATATTATTTATTTAATTAACCCTTAATTACTCGCATGGGGTGCATTCGATCCCAGTGAATTTTAAAGTTTGGTTATCTTTGGTTTGCAACTCTGCAAAAGTGCGCGCATTTATGTAATTTCTTGTTAGTATGTAAGGAACAGTTCCGAGAGTATTATTTTGATTTAGAGTTGTTAGTTTTTTAAGTAATTCATTTTATCCGAGGTAAGTTCGCTGTCGTTAAGAGTTTTTGATCTTAAATATTTGTTAATACATGAATCTAACCTCAAAAACTTCGTAGTTACACCGTCATAGACACCTCCCCGACCGGCGAACTTACAATATTTAAACAAATAAATATATGAATCGATGTATTTCTATTTCCTCCATCTAATTATGCAATAATTTTAAATTTCTCCACTTTAGTTTAGTTAGCAGATCCCTGGACGTTGTGCGCATGCGCAGAATACATCTAAGCAGGTTATTCTAAATGGCGGGTTAACCGATTTTATAGACTTATAAGTGTGGTAATTAGTTCTCTTTCGCCGATGGATGTTTCATCAGTAAAAAAATTTGTTTGGATGTAATCTCGTGTGGACATTGCTTTTGTTTAACTTTAATGTACAATATGTGTTTAGTGTCTCCTGAAGACATATTAGAAGAACTGCTGCATCATGATTTGTAAACGGAATGATGTGTGGCTGCAAATAGCAAATCATATTAATAATGTTATACATCCCTTCATCACTGTATTTTAAAGTAAGTAAAGATGAGGAAAATGTTCAAACGCATTATAGAAAAATGAAAGGGATCGAATATCAACATATAAATCAATATAAAATGCCAACAAGTTCAGATGAAGGTAGTGATGAAGAAGTGAAGTGATTTAAGTTTCACTTAAATGTTACGAAAGAACAGTGGAATAGCATCAGTCCTGTAAAAAAAGTGAAATTGAGTGGTAGCGAGCAAGCAGTTTTGAAAGAGACAGATTTATTTCGAAATCTGATTTATACTCAGCAAAAACTACCCTGTGTGTTTAGATTCACAAGGCATAGTCTTAATAATTTTGACTTTTTCTTAAAAGCGGAAGGAAAATGTGTGTTGTGGAGCCCAAGTGACAATGTTTGGTGAAGAACCTTTGAAAGATGAGCCTGTAAAGCTTATTGTTAACACTATAGATACAAATGACTACCACATTTAAAAAAAAAACATATGAATGCTGATGACTGTGAACCACCTTTCCTATACAGTTTACCTGTTTTGCAAAAAGCTAAACAGGTTGGACTAATGCAAGAGTTGGGTATTCGCAAAGTTATCAAATTGTTTGATTCCTTAATTATTTTAAAAAATGATGAAAAAATGGTTACGACAAATTTTACATTCTTCATTTGTGAAAATTCTTCATTATTCCTCACAGTATTGTGCACTTACATACAAAATATAGTTGTGCCAGTGAGTGCAGTTATTTCAGAAATCAATACCACATATTTTTAACCTATTGGTTACAAAGATTTCGCCAGTCGGGTGCAAAAACAGCTAACGAAGTTGTGACAGATTTAAGCAACGCTATCAGAAATGCTTTGTGCTTAGCGTATAATAATACATCATTCATCAAATAGAATGATTTATGTTTGTTAATTTTGTTAGAACAACAAATATATATACATTTACCGATGCAGATGAGAACTGATGTGGTCCCTTTCAAAATTATACAAAAGGTTTATTGGATTTATGACCAAAATAAATAATTTAAGTCATTTTGTATCGTTTTTAAAGCAAGTTTTCATTTTATCATTTTATGCAATAGCGATGTCGACAATGAAAATTGTAAATATGCTTTAAATTATGTAGTTGATTATGACATTCGAATTTGATCCAAATAATAGTACAGTCAATAATGATAGTGACAAAATTAAAATGTTCTTTATGGAAGATCAACCAAAAGAAGAAAAGAAAATCAGAATTACAGCAGTATTCATTGAAAATATAAAAGTAAAATAAAAGTTACGACAAAAAAATTATTTTTACTTAGAGCATGCAACAAATAATTTAAAAATAGCAGATCAAACATGAGATCAAACTAGAATTGTGAATCATGACTTGAAACAAGACTCTAGTGAATATATATTTACATGCAGTTGAACGCTGGAAAAACAAAGTGTGCGTAATTGAAAAAGATTATTTTTCTTACCATGAAAATGAATTAGCGATAATGCCAATTGAACATGACTCTGATAAACCTAGAACAATGATTAATATTTCTGAAGATGCAGCAAATCAACCGGATCTATCATTACTGGATCACAGCTATTCTTCATTAAAATTTAAGATGGTAAATGCCACGGAAGAAATTTAAGGAAGATGAACCAATTATCAACTCACCTATTGATAGAGAATTGATGCCGGCTACATCAGCTTCAATACATATTCCGGTAGCCTTATCTGATAAAACTGAAGTGGCTACAACATTCAAACCTATTTCATCTGTTGGAACAGCAGTTATGACTGTATATATCTCATACATTGTCATTAAGAGGTAGATATGTCACAAAATGTCTTGAATTGCCGACATGCAAAAACCAAAGAAGATGAAGAAAAAAGGAAAAGGTATATTAAAAAATGGAAATAAATTACGATCTATTTCCATTAATGGTATAATGACCGCATTTAACAATACTTGTGTCTTTGATGCTATTTCTGAAATTCTTAGTAATGCTTACTGCAATTATAACAATTTTTTAGAGCTCATTAAAACAAAAAAACGAAGCACAAGCTCTATAGCGATTATGCTATTCATCATTTTTGCAACAGTATTGTATGAATGGTGTGGATAATAGCTTGTATTTGAACCGTGGCTATATATATTAAAATCTATTCATAAAATACAAAGTAATATTTATATCCATTATCTTATAGATGTATTGAAGAACGAAATTCGTGCTTGAAATGTCAAGAACAACAAGTACTTCATAAAATAGCAATTCCCATTCCAAATTTAAATATTGTATGGAATTACAATTATTCAAACCTTGAAGAATCAATTAATCACTATTTACAAACAAAAATATACCCATGTCATAAATGTGGAAATAATTCAACTAGAAATTACCTGTTGGGGCCATATCTGTGGATTGACACTGAGGATGCATACAAAAATTCTATGCGAAAATTCTATGATATGGATATATCAAGATTCCGTACAAGAATAGAAGAGATTCCAGAATACTTTAAAGTAAATTAAAAGAACTATGTTTTGAGTGGCATTATCAAATATGAGCCCTCAATAATTGAAGTGGACAATGAAAAATGATTTAATTGGAACCTCTTGTAGACACCAGTAAAAGAGGAAATAATTATCAGTGCAATTTTTTATAATGCAATATAGTTTAAACTTTATTTCTATTTGTATAATATTATTTATAAAATATTTATTATTCATTTACTGTCATACTCATCTTTATGATTTCTTCTCTTTGTATTATTTAGTTTACGATTTATTTTTTTAAATTTATATTACGTTAATAATGATTTTTATACAATAGTTGAACACTATTAAACTACCTACATTCATGGATATGGGAGTATTTATTTTACAGTTTACACAAAATTTTGCGAAAAAATGTTTATAAAATCGGTAGATTGTACAAAGCCGAGGCTTCGCGACAATGATAGAAAAAAAATTAGAAGAACAGAGATGTTTAGGAATCTTATAATTTGTTTATAACTTTCCTACCGCTATTTAGAATAACCCACGTAGACGTATTCTGCGCATGCGCATAAAGTCCAGGGAGCCACATACAACAGGATATTGTTTACAAAAAATTTAATACATATTTTGTTAAAATAATGATGGAGGAAATTCTAACAGAACGCGAACTGGAGGAAATAGTGCAAAATATCATACTTGAAGACGATTCGAACAATAACTTTGAAATGAAGAAGATCACGAGAGTCCTGTGGAAATCGAATCTGACGCCATGGAGGCTAATTCTAACTATGAATCAGCGAAGATGAAGAAACAGTTACTAAAAGTTATTTTGTAGGAAAAGATAAAACCTTCAAGTGAAAAAAAGAGTTTCCAACTCCAAGAAGGACAAGAGTAAGGAATATTATATCCCATCTTCCTGGCCCTAAAGGCAATGCAAAATAGGCAGCAACTCCGATCTCCTGATTTGAATCCTTGATGACACATGAAACTCTTGTATTAATTACGGAAAAAACAAATTAATACATAGATCTAATAAAAGAAAACTTTACAAGAAAGCGAGATGCGCAGAATACCACTGTAGCTGAAATAATAGCATTTATTGGTATTTTAATAATGAGTGGAATGTTGAGAGCCCATCTTAGTTTTCTGGACATGTGGGATACCGATGGCACTGGTATTCAATTTGTTCGCTTATGCATGAAGTCCAAGAGATTTTTGTTTTTAATGAGTAGCATTAGATTTGATTCTCTGACAAGCAGATATATTCGTTGAACAATGCAACACATGTCTCATTATTGACGAGATGCTTATTCCATTTCGAGGGCGCTCCGGTTTTAGACAATATATTCCCTCTAAATATGGATTGAAAATGTATAATCTAGTTGATTCTAGAACATTCTATACGTATAACCTTGAACTTTACACTGGAGCTCAACCACATGGTACAAATGCAAAGAGCAATTATCCTGGTGAGGTAGAGGAGAGACTTGTTATACCCATCAATGGTTCAAATAGGAATATTACTACAGATAACTGGTCTACCAATAATGGCTCTGAAATTGCTCAATAATTATTTCCTTACCCTTGTTGGTACTTAAAAAAAACAATTTCTAGAGCAGAGAATTTCTATCAAGCAGGCATCGCCAAGCAGAAAGCAGTCTATTTGGTTATAAAGACAAAATGTTGCTGGTATCGTATGTACCAAAAAAGTATAAATCGGTTGTGCTTGTTTTGGCTTTTCATAATCAGCCTACGATCGATCGGTCATCTGCTGTTCAGAAACCACTGGCCACTGACCTTATTTTTTGCCTTATTAAATATTGCAGACATAAACGCATTTGTAATTAATAATTAAATGAAAGATAAAATGTTGCAAAGAACATTTCCTAAAGAAGTCGCTCTTAAATTAGCCGAAGAACAATTGATTTTTAGAAAGGTTTAGAAGAAAACTTTTCTCTTGATCTATGAAGAACTAATAAAAGCTTATTTGAACAAAATAATATAACTCGTATTTAATTCCATTAATAATAATAAGTAGTAACATAGTAAATAAACGGGAAAACAACATTTTAAATAATTCCGTTAAAACTTTAGTAATCAAAATGGCGAACATAAACATCTGCTGTAGCAGTGGCGTATAAATTCGAGCAAGCCACGAAGCAAATAAACTTTTTAATTAAAAAAGCTGTTCTCTCGTCGGAGATTTGACGTGACGGTGGCGTTAATTTTGAATTGTGGCAGGTGACCTTGATTATGGTTACCAAAATGACCACCAGACGACGCCAGTTGTATCCAAAGAAGTATTTAAAAATGAATTATATAAAAGACCTAGTACGATGCGCCAACAGGACACTTTGAACTCTTTTATCTTTCGGATGTCAATGACGATTACAGAAATTGACCTCTGGGTCAAGCAAGCATCACGCCAGCGTTAATTCTTAGTGCAGTGACATCTTCAATCAAATTAACATCTCTTTTGTGAGTTCAGGTGAATGTGATACGATGAGGTTCCTGTTGTTGTTATCTTTCTTTTTCGTGGCATCGTTCGCGCAACAAAGTGAGTACGAGTAATAATAATTGCGGTAATTTATTTATAAAGGGACGAGAGCACGATGAGGATGTTCGCTATTAAAAAAATTTTGTTTGCTCAACAACCGAATCTAATGGTCAAAACACGACTCTCTGTTTATTTTTTCCGATTAACTTTTTGAAATGGGCAATCGTAAATCGTCGAACGATCGAATTTTGTGTTTAATTAATAGAGAATTTGTTGATATTTGCTAAAACTCAATCATGCAGATAGCTAAATCCAATAATTATAGAAAACATTTGTAAAATCAAAAGCAAATACACATCTAGGAGTGTGTTTTAAATATCGAAAAATAATTACCGTTTAATGGCCATTGCCGATTCTTAATCGTTCTTTAATTCAACTAATTATTTAATGATTGTCGAGCCGTCGACCCAAAAGCGACACACATTTTTAAAGGTCGAACGCTATCTCTCGCTAAATAAATCTCTTTCCGAGGGCTGAACCTTAATGAATATTTTTATCACCCATAAATATTCCGCTTGATTTTTCGGGGCTCCTTTACCCCACGCTAATGACCTTTCCGCTCAAATACTCCTACATCTTTTTTCTTCATTTCAAATCTTTAAACATATCCAATCCACTCTCCTATCGAAAATGATAACAAAGTTAGTATAAACAAACTTTTCTTAGAACTCCACTATCACAAAGATAGTAAAGAAAATTTATGTAAAAATACAAAGGAAGATAAGAATTATGATTTAGGCCTTCCTATAATAATATAAAAACAACATTCAAATATTACAAATTTAAAAACTACGCGTTATATTTGCATGAAAATATCGGTAAGGTTGGGTTACTCTGAACACTTTCAATTTAACCGGAAGCAACTTCAGCTTGGCCTAACTAGGAGAATCACCTCGACTTAGTTGATTCTATTTGGTTAAACAATAAGCCGAGGTCGCTTACGGCCGAGGCGCTATGAATGCTATGAGTTTATACCATTGGACAATGTATTTGAAGCAAAAGAAAATATGTACATATATGTTTCCGCTTGATTACGCCGAGGTCGCGTGCGAGCGAGGTGCTACAATTAGTACCACACCGATAAAGTATTGGGAAACGTATATTGCAACGTTTTGATTTAACTTAAAATGGAGAATATTATACAAAGGCAAACACGTTTTATCTTGTTATAAAAGTGATGGATTCTGTGTGGTAGTTGAGACGAAAACGTCGCTAACGAGTTTTGTTAAAAATGGCGAAAATTAAAAGTAAATGTTTACCTTTCTACAAAAAATCTAAGATAATTGAAGAGCATGAGAAAGGAGTAAGTACGGCATAGCAAAATGAACCGTTTGTTCAAAAACAAATCAAATATATTAGCAGTTAGGTCAACCATTAGAGCCAAGTAGAAAAGGCTCATTGAAAAAAGCAAAATATTCAGAAATGGAGAAAGCGTTGTATAAGACATGTGCATATTAATGGGAGCTTAATGAAACAAAAAGTCATACATTTTTAAATAACTATTATACAGAGTGTTTTAACTAGAATGTTAGCGATGGCTAGTTTCAAAAGTTTAAAGTGCGTTAAAGGTCTGTGCAGAAAAATTGGTAAAATTGGTAAAAAATTGGTTTTCTCCTGGTATGAAAACGGCAAAACAAAAAATATATATAAAAAAGTATCACTTAAATTTGCTGTGGAAACTAGTGGTGGTAGCAAGGGAGAAATAAGAACCAAGGATTTTACAAAAATGTTGGCATAAAATAATAATGAATGTAAGTACAAGACAATTGAAAAATCATAGTAAACATACAATCTATCAATACTATTGTAATTGTTTCTTATCGATATTACCCATCAAACTGATAATTATGATGATTGGTTTCGGAGATCGAACTCGTAAACATGAAGAACTTGTTAATTTATTTAATGCAAGATATCCCAATCATCCGCCAATTGCCCAATCTACTGTGAGTAACATTAAAAAGAAATTTAGAGAGTTTGGCCACGTCAGGGATTTACCAAAAGGGCACCCAGATAAGATCACTCAGAGACAAATATCACGAGACATTGATGTTACAAACCACACTTGGTGCAGGAATTACTAGAAGACGACGTTGACCAAAGTGTTCAATTCTGCGAGGAAATAATTAGAACACGGGACGATACTGTTAATTTCATTGAAAATATCAATTTTTCTGACGAGGCGACGTTCATCCTTAATGGGTCTGTTAATAGGCAAAATTGTTAGTACTAGGAGACAGAAAATCCACATTGGATGCTGGAAAAATATACTCAGCATCCACTGTAAGTTAATGTGTGGGTGGGAATTCTTGGTACCCGAATTCTGGGACCTTATTTAATTTAAGTTTCTTCAGTTAGAATTGAATCCTGCTGTAGTTGCCATCTTTTCCAATCAATGTGGTTCCAGCAAGATGGTGCGCCTCCACACTATGCACTCAATGTTCGACGATTTTTAAATGCGACTTTCACTAACAGATAAATCGGAAGTAGGGGAAGTATAAGGCCGTCTAAGATCACCCGATATAACCCTATTAGACTTTTTCTTGTGGGGCTATTTAATATCCAAAGTTTATTTTAACAGGCCGAATAATTTAAATGACCTAAAAGAGCGAATACGCAACGAGATTCGTTTAATTCCTTCTCCAATCTTGAAGAATGTCCAGAAGTAAATAATTGTTCGACTTCGTAAATGTCATGAAGTAGTTGAGTTTATTTTCCACGTTAGTTATTATTTATTTTCATCGGTTTTATTTAATTTTTGTATTTTTGGTAATTAAGCTAACAATAATAATAATAAACCTGATGGTAGGGGGGGTCCAACACCTTTAGTTATTGAGTTATCATCGACTTTTGTAACGAAAACCGTCAATTTTGATATGTTGTGGATTTCCAGGTTCCAGCTAGAATACAATCATAACTGAGCTATATTTGGTTATGGATTGTGTATTCTTAAATCATTATAAACAATTTATGTTCAACATTTTTTGCTCCAACACCTTTAGTTATTGAGTTATGGTCGACTTTTGTAACGAAAACCATCAATTTTGATATGTTGCGGATTTCCAGGTTCTAACTAGAATATAATCATAACTGAGCTATATCTGGTTATGGATTGTGTATTCTTGCATCATTATAAACAATTTATGTACAACATTTTTTGCTCCAACACCTTCAGTTTTTGAGTTATGATCGACTTTTGTAACGAAAACCGTCAATTTTGATATGTTGTAGATTTCCAGGTTCTAACTAGAATACAATCATAACTGAGCTATATCTGGTTATGGATTGTGTATTCTTGCATCATTATAAACAATTTATGTACAACATTTTTTGCTCCAACACCTTTAGTTATTGAGTTATGATCGACTTTAGGCACAAAAACTATCAATTTTGATATGTTGTGGATTTCCAGGTTCTAACTAGAATACTATACTGAACTATATTTGGTTATGGATTGTGTATTCTTGCATTATTGTAAACAATTTATGTACAACATGTCTTGCTCCAACGCCTTTAGTTATTGAGTTATGGTCGACTTTTGCAACGAAAACCGTCAATTTTGATATGTTGTGGATTTCCAGGTTCTGGCTAAAATACAATCATAACTGAGCTATATTTGGTTATGGATTGTATATTCTTACATCATTATAAACAATTTATGTTCAACGTTTTTTGCTCCAACACCTTTAGTTTTTTAGTCATGAAAACCATCAATTTTAATACGTTGTGGATATCCAGATCCTAGCTAGAATATAATCATAAGGTATGTCTCGTTATGGTTTGTGTATTCATGCATCATTATAAACAATTTATGTACAAAATCTTTTGTTCTAACCCCATTAGTTATTGAGTTATGACTGATTTTAGTCACGAAAACCATCAATTTTGATGTGTTGTGGATTTCCAGATCCTAGTTAGAATATAGTCAAAACTGAGCTATATCTGGTTATGGATTGTGCATTCTTGCATTATTATAAACAATTTATGTACAACATTTTTTGCTCCAACACGGTTACTAACGAAAATTATCAATTTCGATGTTTTGGAAATTTCCACATCCTAGCTTCAACATAATTCCAACTGAGATATATTTGGTTATAGATGAGGTTAATTAACTTAATGTTCGTTCTATAAAACTATTAGATACTCTGATAATCAGGTTTGAGGATAACGTTTCATCTTTGAAAACGTAAAAGTTTTATATTCTACCTTTAGTGATTTCTTTATCGCTTAAAGGATTATTTTTTTAATGAAATTGGTCGAATAATTGTGACTTTATTTTTTGAATGCGCTAATGATCTAATTCTCTATCCAAATCCATGAAAATATGCAGGCTGTTGTATTTGATATAAAAAAGTTACCATCACTTCCGCATAAATCGAAAATGATATTTGGTTGCACCATAAATAAAAAAATCACAAATCAAAATCTAAAATTGACCAGTTCGAGCATTTTTGCCAAAGAGCAATTGCTCTTGGTAAAAAAACAGCTTGAAAAAAAAACAAGTTATAAACAAAAACGATTCATGGCGTAATTTTTCACGGGTTCACGGGTTCAAAATTCGCAAAACAATGTTTTGCAATACGCTAGGAATATCGGTCACAACTGCTTTGAAGAAAATCAGAGAAAGTGGAACTGTAGAAGAAGATGGTATTAAATACAGCGTGAGAAGACCCGTTAACCTTTTTCCCTTTATTCTATCTCATTACATTAGGAATAATTCAAGCAAAATGTATTTGGAAAACAATCTAAATATCTCAAAAATGTATCGCATGTATAATGAATATGTTAAAAAGAATTCAGTACCTGTAGCAAACATAGCTACCCAGGGACTTTGAATTCCGAATTTAATATAGATTTTTTTAAGCCCAAGAAAGATGCAGATAAAGACGCAAAATCCAAAATGCAAGAAAAATACGATATGCACTTGAGTAGTAAAATTACAGCTAGGTCTTTAAAAGATAAAGACAAAAACTTGGCAGTTGTGGACCTTCAAAAGGTATTGGTGACCGCTCAGTCAGAAGTTAGTACATTTTATACAAAAGCAAAATTGCCATATCAAATTTTACAATTTGTGACATGGGCAGTAATCACGGATACTGTGTTTGGTACGAAGAGGTTGCAAAATGAGGCCCAAATGAAACAAGTAGCTGTTTGTTACACTTTATTTTCTCTATGTTTGCTTATGCTGCTAACGTTCTTGAAATTGAGATAACGTACCGATTTTTAGAAAAAGGACATACCCAAAACGAAGGTGACAGCATGTATTCAAAACAACGACAATGTGCAATTTATACTCTTTGTATTTTCATAAAAACTAATATACAATATTTTCTAAATCACTAGATATTTAACAGCGTTTTTCTCAACTCTGTTAAAAATGAGTTACAACAGTTTTCATTGCATGAGTCGATATGATTTTGCTTGATTAAGTTAAGGTTCCTTTCAACCGAGATGTTATACATATTAGTTTTGATTAAGAATTAATATAATCAAAAAATAGTGTTATTAAAATTCTTTTAGATTTCATTGAAAATTTAGCCAGTAATTTTGATAAAACTTCAAAGAGTTAAATTGGTTTAAAATTTTAATTTTACTGTGTAATTCAATTATTGATGAAAAATAGGTTGTAATATAGAAGATTCGGTCATGGTAAATTGTTTATGTAACGTTAATAGCAGAAGTTTAAAGTAAATTTCTGGGGGTGGTAAAACACGACGCAATTACACGAGTCATTATCCACGAAACGCTAAGGAGCAATGTAAGACGTAGAAAGACGTGGGGGCGCGACGTCGAGCGTTCCTTTCTTGCTGGAGTCACGTATAGCGGGCATTTGTTACCTTTTTATATATAACCGCGCATTTATTCGGAATAACGCCCGACAAAATGCAAACGTTCTACGGCGCCATTGTGCGCCGAGGAAAAAGAGAAAATTGCTTTTTAATTCCTTTTAGGCCTTTTTCTACGTGGCGTGGTTATTGGGAAAGCAAAATCTCGAGTCCCACCCTTTTCGAGAAAGTCGGTCGAGCCTAACATGTTTCTTTTTTAAAATTAAATAAAATATATGTGATATTGTTGATGTCAATGTCGATTTGTCAGGACTATTATGAATCGGATGTAGCGCGATACGTTGTGTTTCAACGGTTCCGACCAGCGAATGCTCAACAATACTGTTTGGATATATTTATTGACATCCCGTCAAAATATTCCGCACGAAATCGAATCGGTTAAATAGTCAAAACTGAAAAGAATAGGAAAAAATAAAACGAAAGAGAGAGAAAAAAAGAAAGAATAAAAACGAATATCTCCTTAGAGAAAACTCTAAAAGCGACATTTTCTTTTTCAGATCCACTCAAGGACCCGAATATCTGTGGAAGGCCGACGTGCAAAGGTAATTTTTTAGCGCTCTACAATTGCGGCAAATTGGCCCAGGGATCTTTTCTTTGTGCCCGAAATTGTCCCATTAGATTTTATAGTCCCACTAAATCAAGCTGTGGGGGTGCGGGGAGCTCCTCGTTTTACTTATTACTTTTGCTGTACTGCCGACGGGTTATACCTATATATGTTAAACATGAACCTGTTGAGGTGCCTAATAAATTCTAATGACCTCGACAACTTTTAGAAGTCCGTTTTGCCTCCCCGCTTAATGACCCTTGTAATTCGACGCGGCTTTTTCATTTAATTGCTCAATCTACAAACTAGACTCTATACCTACGTAACCGAATCGAAATCAAAATGAAATCGAAATCGAATTTTAAACTGAAATCAAAATCAAAATCGGAATAGAAATCGTATACCCATCAACCAAATCCGAAATTGTAACTTTATTCCTCACTAATTATACATCGATTACCTAAAGCTTCGGTTTATGCATTAATTCTAAATTTAACGTGTTGAATTTATTATAAACCCGTGTAGGTGAAAATACAGTTAAAAATGTGACAAGCTTTACATCGCGAAATATTTTTGATAAATCCACGAATCGTGTTACGTTTTAAATATAATGTTACTGACTTTTTTTAATGCTTTTCCCATAACATTTTGTTAGTAGACAACATATTTTTATAATTAAAAAAAGAATCAAAAAATACACAGAGTGTCTCCGAAATATGTGTACAACGGAACACCAATTTGTGGCCCTTGCCTCAAAATAGATCGATTTAAGTTATCTGTATCCAAAATAGTAAATCAATTGAAACCATTTTTCAGAAGTGAGTTCCTAGGTTCGATGAACGTCTTTTTATGGTTTTTGATACAATTTTAGAAATACAGAAATGTATTTCTTTGAAATTTCTGAATAGCCCATTTAGTTCTGAAACTTTTTTGTCTCTCATAAGTAGACATCGGATTATATGCACTAATAATATGACGAAATATGCATGCAATTATGCATTAAAAAAGGGTTAAATATGCACAAAATATGCACCATAAAAATGCCAATTATACTTTTTTTTGTGAGTTAGAGGGTTTAGAAAGGGCAGCGAGGAGACGGAGGGAGACAGGGAGAGGCTGGTTAAAAGAATAATAATGATAAGTTATAGTAATTGTATAAGGATTGGTATAAGTTATTACCAAATTATTATTACCTTTTTTGTTTGCATTTATTTCAAGAAATCAGTAGCAATTAAAGTTAGAGTAATGTGTAATTTTTGCTACAATACACTCCACGTATTTTTGTAAGTTCTCTAGAGCAAACTTGTTTGTCCCCATATATATACTATCTCCAATATCGCTGACTAAGGCAGCAAAAGAGTGTAAAGACTAGAGTGCAGATATATATATATATATCTGTCTCTGTCATGCCCCGTTCTACTCAAGAGGCATGCGTGAGCACGTGGTGAGTACGCTTTTATCTTATTGGACGGTGAATTAAAAATTAATAGCAGCTGATGACCTTGATGTTTATAAATCACCAAATAAATGTTTGACATAAACATAAGGTACAACATAGGTTTCATGTGTATAATAACATAATTATTAACATATTTTAGGACTAAGCAATTTAAAATGTAATTATTATTTGTTAAGAAAGTGAAGAAAATTTGTTAAAAGTAAAATAAAAAAGAATAAGAGTAGTGGAGATATTTTTGGGGCCTAAAAATTGGTTGACCAGGTAGAAGGAAAGATCTCAGTGTAATAAAAAAGAATTCAAAGTCCTCCTTTTCTTGAAACATTTTTCTTAAAAATTTAATTAATTACATCGATGAAAATTTTCTAATAGAATATTATGTACATTAAATAGTAAGTACCTAAGTACATATTTTATATCTTTGATTAATGAAACAACTTCATTAAATAGCGTGAGCTCACAAATTATGTTAAAAATTAATAACTATATTTTAGTACGCATTTTTAATAATTACTATGTATGTATTAATTTAATTTTAAAAAATATAATGTTTAATGAACAACCTACATAAAGTTGATATTTAAAGCAATATTCAACCTCAATTTCACACAAAAGTACATATATTCTAATTTATTTGATGCATCAATGATAATTTATAGTTAAAGTAAACCATCTATATAAACCATATAATAATTGCATTTTAAAGCTGCATAAAATACGCGCGAAACACTTCAAACTCTTTAAAATTTACGATTCGAGCAAGCGCTTTCGCGACATGGGGGCATGACAAAGACAGACAATATATCATTCCGTCTGCCTTTCATGGAAACGCTATCCTCTCATTGCTTAAATAGGGAGTCAGCGATATAGGAGATAGTATATATATGTTTGTCCCCTAATATTAATTTGTAAGCCGACAGAATTTAAAATATGGCATCATCTCTGCAGTTATCTCTTTGACAGGCTTTGACCCATGCCGTTTATAAATGCATTAATTTTCTTGATTTCTTCGATGCCTGAGTTTAATGTAATACAGCATTTAATTTACCACGCACATTTTCCGATAGTGATATAGGAAGGGCATTTATCTGTTTGACAATTTTGCCTAATATTTCTATAGACTTGAACAGAGGAAGGTTTCGAGTTTCCAATTTTTCTATGGCGTCGGGTATGTTGCTGAAATGTGTTGTAATTAGAGCTATATTTTGTTTGATGGAAGCGTCTTCAAATCCTAACTGACTTGAATAAATTGCTGTGGACTCTGAACAAGCAAATTGACCAACTACCTGCTTTATAGCCTCAAAATTCTCTGCATAAAATAATACAGCCTTCAACCAAGTACCCCATCCCGTTATTACAGGTTCGGGTTGATTTGGCAGTTGCTCTTTGTAAGCTTGTATACGCAATGGTGCTTTTAAAAACACTTTCTTTGTCGATGAAATCAATTTATTAACATTCGGAAACTCTTTCCTAACTTCTTCTGCAAATCGGTGGAATCGCTGTGCTAAACAGGTGACATGTATTAACTTTGGGTAAAACACTTGTAGAGATTGTCCAGCTTTTACCATATATGGAGCAGCGTCAGAAACAAGAACACATTTTTTTTCATTAATTGAAGCATCGGGGAACAATGATTTAATGGAATCATTTATGAATCGAGCAATAGTTGAATGGTTTGTTTTCTCTAGGGTCCTACAGGCAACCAAGTGGGGAGTGGACGGCTCCTTGGATAGATTCCCTATAATAAAATTTGCTATATACCGTACACATGAATCTGTCGTTTCATTAGCAAATTGTTTGCAAGATCGGCACGGATTTCATTTAACACATCTTCATAGATTACTGACAGGTAGTTTTTTCGAATTGTAGATTCTTCAGAGACTATCGGACTTGTATAGTACTTCTTAAGGAATCTCTGGCATACAGGATTATTTAGTTGATGAAATGGAATATTGCAACCAATAAAAAACTCACATAAATCTTTACTAAATTCCTTTTTGTTTTGAGGAATCCGAAGTAGAAGGCATAATTAGAGTCACTAGTTGTTGTTGACTTGTTGAAAGATTATTTCTTGCTGTTGCATGTTGATCAATCTGATATTTTTTCGAAGAAGGTATTCGCTTATTGCAAACTTTGCAGAAAATCACAGCACCATTACATGTAAATTGACCTGGGTAACCTTTGATAAAAGTTTCCATTAAAGTCTGGGAATTCTTTTTCACCGGTGGCACAAATATAGGGGTTAACTGAATACGCATGGCACAAATTGTAAAAATCGCATTGTCTTATCTCTGTTCCCGTCTCTCTCATTGTCGACCGTGATCGCACTCATCGATGTATCTTCGATGAACGCTTCTAATCCTACAGGTTTCGTTACCGAAATAAGCACGACCGACAAGGAAATACTATTTATGCAATATCGCTATAAATATGGAGTTATATGCGTTTGCATATGCCGATATGCAAGTGTATATAATCCGATGTCTACTCATAAGAATTGTATTACGTAAGTGCTTAAACCAGAAAAAGGTATTTTTAAATATCTGCAAGCCTTGTTTACGTCATTTTAATTACAAAACCTCATCGTAGTTAGCACTGATTTCAAGTAATTACAATTTATGTTTAACGTGAATACAATATCATTAATTGATCAAAAGAGTGAGAATGGTCCTGAAAGCATACAGTGTTAGGAATAAACGTAGTCGTATTTAGTTGATTCAGTACGAGAACGAAAAATTTTTAATCAGTTCTAAAAAACAAAAGGTAACAAACACAACAAGTAGGAAATATTTATAAAAATTGTTCGGAATGACCACCATTTTTCAAAAGACATTAATTTACTCGTTGTAAAAAGTTAATTTGCACTTTGTCTAATGTTTCGCGATTATTTAAGGAATTAAATGCTAGCAAAATTTTTCTTCGTTTACTATCAATTAATGTAGAGGCATAGACTTTTGACTTCAATGCCCTCCTGAGAAAATAATCACACAGTGTAAGGTCTGATCTTGCTGGCCATTTTATTTATTCCAATCCATCGACCAGAATACTGTAGAGGTTGCTAGTTCTTTCTTCAGATTCATCGCTTAGATATCAATTGGAAGAGAAGGAAAACAAAAACCAAGTTTTTGGCTTTAAAAGATGTATCGTATGAAAATTTATTATTTTTATGTGTTACACGTGTTTCGACTTGGAAATCAGTTAGATATGATGAAAAAATAACCTTGCTGTAACATTACCGTCAATTAATTGGACCACATGGTAAAAATGAGAATTGATGCAAAAAATATTGAATTATCTGTCAACAACAAAAAGTGAATCTCAGAAATAACTATTATAATATGTACTTAGATTAATTACCTGAAAAAAACATTTCTTCAAAAGCACGTTACGAAGTTGAGGTTAAATTTTGAGGTTACAAAGCGGTATTACGTATTAAATATTTTAAGGCCAAAAACAATTGAAATTATTTGAATTATGAGAACAATTACCATTTATAATGAAGATAAATTACTAAATTTAGAAGTATAAGGCCGAAAAATAGAAAAAATTGAAAAACTTACAAACTTAAACTTAATGAGACGTCGACATCTTGTTTTAAGAAGAACCGCAATAGCGCATTAGCGGTTATTATTTGAAAATTTAAAAAAATGTAAATCTACAATTTTCTTAAAATTATACTAAAAATGTGGTAACCCACCTGGATTACGATGGTGCGGAAATTGCAGGAAAAAACTGCAATGACGAGCTCCCATTCCATTGGTTTAAATATTGCCGAACCAGATATGTCTTAATAAATTTAAATTTTAACCGATGTGGTATTATTACCGGTCCAATGATGTTATCGGCAACAATTTGAGCCCAAACATTGACTTTGAATTGATGCTGATGATGGATTGCTGTTGTCATATGCGGATTTTGTTACCTATGTTAGTGATACCAGATCTAAACGTTGCGAATAAAATCGTTTTACTAAAATGTGGGTCGTGGATTCTTTCGTGAGTTGGCAGAAAGTCAAACGCATTTCGTGATCCACAGGTAAAAGCTCTTACACTTTTTAAAGAAGGTATGGATGTAATAATTGTTCTTTTATTACCCTATGGACAACTTCTTTAGAGACTCTAGTTGATTTCCTATGCGCCTCGTGCTAATTTTAGGGCCTTCTGTCACTTTTTCAAGAACCCTTTCTTCCAACTCTACAGTTCGCCTTGTAAGTTGACATCCACGGTCTGTGTTTCGGTTTCAAGGTACCTGTTTCCCTGAGACGTCTTACGATATTTTCAAACGTTTGGTGATTTGGCACTCGACGATTAGGAAACTTTTTCCTATAGACTCGAACGCTTTCGCGACCATTACGTTGACACTGTCCATAAACTAAAATCATATCTACTTGTTCATCATATGTGTAAGTATCTATTATAAAAATAACGTTAAACACGATTTATTAATGTTAACTGACAGTTAAATGCAAAGCATACTAGAGTTATCCTTATGTTGCCATTATCGTTATGGTCAATGAAACCTGTTTGCCGAGGACATCTAAAGTCCTCCAGGTGACCCTAGATACCATTTGCGCTTGGTATAAGGGAGAGAACTTGAGAGGTAAACCCGCAAAAGACAATTCTTGTGCCCTTCACTAGGAAACGAAAGTTGTATGGACTAATCCGCCCAACTATCCAAGATGAAGAAATTCCTTTCTTGAAATTGGGGTGTTACCCCTGAAAGACTGTACTGGCTCTATGTGACTGTGGTTAGACCTGTGATCACATACGGAGCAGCAGCCTGGTATAGGAAAGTCCGACAGACTTCAGTTATCAGTAAACTTTCACGAATTCAACGAGTAGCTGGATTGGCAATCTCTAGTGCGATAAGCACAACGCCAACTCTAGCAATGGAGGTTCTGCTTGGCCTATCTCCTCTGCATTTGCATATAGAGAAAGTGGTTTGAACAACCATTTACAGATTTAAGCAATATGCTCAAAACTGTTCCGACATGTCCTACTAATGGGCTGCGGAAGACATTATAAGCACTGATACTGCCGTCAGATTTGGCGGTATCACTATCAGTGATTAATGCTCTGCCTGCGCGGCAGTTCTGGATCGAAAACGAAAATTCTCTGGGTCAGGCAGATATTTGCGTGTTCACAGATGGATCTAAAACGCCGGAAGGGGTCGGAGCAGGAGTATACTGCCAGACACCTCGAATTAAGCAAGCCTACAGCCTGGGTACACACTGTACTGTATTCCAGGCGGAAGTATTTGCTATGGACACGGGTGCTAAAATCCTTCTTGAGAGAGGGGTGAAGAACATGACAGTACGAATTTTCTCAGACAGTCAAGCCGCTTTCCAGGTGCTGCAAGCCGTGAAAACGGTGTCGGCTCTGGTTAATGATTGTAAGAGAACATTAAACACACTGAGTTGTGATAACAGAGTTTCTCTGATCTGGGTCCCGGGTCACTCTGGGATTGCTGGCAATGAAGCGGCAGATGAGCTAGCACGAGAGTTGATTCCAGTTGGTTCCGGTCCCACAAACCGGACCATCATTTGCGATGGCCAAATATACGATTGGACTGTGGGCTGAAGAGAGACTTCGCCTACTGTGGACCAGTTCTCCTGGAATGAGACATGCTAAGGTGTTTATTAACATCGCCACTGTTAAACCCGGGAATATTTTAGGACTTGCCCGTAGTAGCATAAAAGTTCTAATGGGTGTTTTTACTGGGGTTGGTTGGTCCGCCTACTCGATATATAGTCAATGCAATGTAATGTAATATATCCTTTTGTTTCTTAGAATTGATTAAAAGTTTTTATTTCTCGTACTGAATCAACTTGAATCAACCATTGAATTCACACGCTTTTGATCAACTACTGATATTGTAGTCACGTTAAACATAAATTGCAATTAGTTGAAACTGCACTGACGTAAACAAGGCTTGCTTTAAAAAAGGTTCAGAACTAAATAGGCTATTCAGAAATTATAATGATGTAATTGTCGCTTGGTCAGAAAAAAAAAATTTAGTAATATCCGCTGAACACATGACTTTTCCATCATTTCTGTGTTTCTAAAATTGTATCAAAAACCATAAAAAGACTGTATACAAAACATTTAATTTGGTAACTGTTGGACTGGCAGTTTGTATATTTTGTATCTGGGATAACAAGTAAATGAGTTAGTTGAAGAAGTTTTAGGTGGAGAGTGTTCTACGAGGAGGGCACTAAAAACTAATTAATTAAACCGCCGTGGTGGTCGCGTAGGTAGTTTGAAACAATTTTTGGCGGCATCAGGGAGCGGGTTAACATGCAAGATGCAACCTGGTATTGATGTACAAGCGGGGAGCGACTCAAGTTTTAAAACTGTAACAAACACTTCAAGTCGAGTATTCCCCTAACTTTATAACCCGGTAGGCGTCTTCTTAGCCATACCCAGGCAAGTTTGAAGAGTTTAGGGTTGCCTCTTATATTATTAATGGTCTCCCCCTCGTTGCGTACATAAGTTGATCTCGTCGCTCTTGATATTAATTCCAAACAATCGGCGATTATTTAATTAACCACGGCGGATATTTAATTCTGTTTTGTTTAAAGGTTGTTGGCCGCGTTTAAGGGTTTGACTTATGTTTGGCCTAATTACATAAGGGATTGGCTCGCGTCCCGAAGCCAGTTCGGGCAGCATTTGAAAAAGATTAATTAGATTCGGGGAGCCGGCGCGAGATTCCAGCCAATTTCCAGCCGGAATCCGGTTGCTCATTGTACTATCTTCGATTCGTTAGAGTTACGCTCCGGATGAAATATGCTGACGCCCCTAATTGGCCGAAATTTAATTAATCGACGTTTAAACATACCGCGAACTTCTCCCGCGTTGCCAATTTGCTAAAGATGTTACGTCCCCGGCGACCTATCTCTATCTCCTTCTCGTTCAACCATCTCACACTGTACCCACCGATAATAGCCACCCTAATCTTTCGCTCGGTATCAATACATCCCCGTACGAGAACGAACCAAATAGAACACCTACAGTTGCCGAGATAAGTTGGAAAGTAATGGCCCTAAAAATCTCCAGCGATTTAACTTTGACATTCATTTTACGTTGTTACTCTATACCATAGTTCGCCCGATTGGATATCTATCGCGAAACTTCCGCGACGGACTTCCCCAACTTCTTGCCAGGTGGGGAAGTTTCTTTTTACCACAAAAAACAACTGATCACCTAGATAGGCTTTCGCATTTTTCCGATATCAGCACTTTTAACTTTCTTCGATTTACTGTAATCCCAATAACTTCTTACTCTTTTAACCACTCATTCATTACTTCTTTCAAATTACTGTTCTTATTGAACATTAATTTAATTATTGAAAAACTCTTTACCTAACAATTTTTCACCAAAAATCACTTCAATCAAAATTAATCTCTATTTTTATAATTAATAAACACTATGGACATAAAGTATGAAATCAATTCAATAAAAATTCGGGCGATATTCTTCCAGAAAAAAGGCTTGGACATGTTATATTTTTTAACGTGCATTTTTTGAGATTAAATTACAAAATAAATAAATATATAATATAAATTACTAAATGTACAGGTGTCCCAAAATTGAGATACCATGCCTACGTTGACATTCTTAAATAGGAATCCCCATTTACTAAATAGGAAAGCAGATTTTGTTTTTCTACGTGGACAATCCAGCGGTTGCTTGTTCAAGTCCTTTTTTATATAGTTGCTATCTGTAATAACGACACAAAACGCAAAAATTACCAACTATCACTTCTTTGATCTGATGGAAATCCTGTAAATCTTGTGCCCATAAATTAATTGTATTGAGCTACTACATGAGGTTATGCAACTGGCAACCTTTTTTCTGTTTTGATATCCACCTTTTCACTCTATATTCTGGAAGCATAGAATCATAATTACTGACCATCAGAACTTTCCTATTATCATGCCAGCTTGTAACGGTTAATTTATTGGCAAAATCTGTACAATAGTCATAGAAATCTCTGTCTGTCTTTTCTACCACTTTTGAAGGCATTATGGGACACTTTTCAATTGTATTTTATTTGATATGATGATATATATAGCGTATGCTACATGAAAAATACTCAGAATTTTACGTAGAATCGATAAATGCAACAAAAAATGGGGGTTCCTATTTAGAATGTCGACTTAGGCATGGTATCTTAGTGGGTGTCCCAAAATTGAGATGCCATGCCTAAGTTAACATTTTTAAATAGGAATCCCCATTTTTTGTTAGAATGTCGACTTAGGCATGGTATCTTAGTGGGTGTCCCAAAATTGAGATGCCATGCCTAAGTTAACATTTTTAAATAGGAATCCCCATTTTTTGTTGCATTTATGGATACCACGTTAAATTCTGAGTAATGGAATTATTTATTGTCCATTATCTTGTGTGAATGTGAACAAAACAGGATTCATATAGACTGACTTTGCATTTTTGACAAGACTATCTCGTGTTTTTTTTTACAGAAAGCACAGCGATTTTGTTTTTCTGCGTGGACAATCCAGTGGTTGCTTTGTTCAAATCGCACTTGCGTTCGCATGTCCTCCTCCTGCCGGGGGAATACCATATTTTTGTAAATAAGTTTGCACACCTATTCTTCGAAAATGTAAACAATCCGTTTTTTACCCAACTCCTTTTTTATATAGTTGCCATCTGTTGTGCACTGAAATAGCGACACAAAATGTAAAAATTGAAAGTTCTTTGACCTAATGGAAATCCTGTAAATCTTATGCCCATAAATTTATTGTATCTGCTTTGATATCCACGTTTTCACTCTACATTCTGGAAGCGTAGAATCATAAGTAGTGACCATCAAAACTATTCTATTATCATGCCAGCTTGTAACGGTTAGTTTATTGGCAAAATCTGTACAATAGTCATAGAAACTTCTGTCTTTCTTCTGTCTCCTACACTAAATGGTGGTTCCTTTATAGTTGGTTTTCTTACTTCTTTTGTGGTTTTTGCATTTTCTTCTTTATCCGCTGAAGTACCAGCTGCATTTTTTCTCGTCGGTTTTTTCCTTGGTATGGTTCAAATTGCGTCAAATACCAAAAAGGTTCCACATCTTGTAACTGTATTGTATCGGCTTTCCTTTCAAAAATTGTTTTTCCCCGTGCTTACCAAAGTATGGAACCGTACTTTCATCAACACTCAGGCTTTCTTAGAGTTCTGAGTATTTCAAAAATTTTGAATTAAGCATTTGTAAAATATACAGATATAATAGTAGTTTGGCCAAAAAACACTTTATTTCTTCATTAGAAACTCGGACTAAGTTCACCCTTTTGCTGTGCATATAACGTCGTCATTTTTGCCAAAAGCACCATTATCTGGAGTCTTCTATTACTTGAATGAGTTCTGCAGTTGTAATGGGTCTAGAATTATTAAAAATCTTTATGGACCAGTTTAGCCCATAGTTCCAATATTGGAACTTTTGGGAAAAGTGTTTTTTTGGTACTTATCGTATTTATTATTACAGATGATATATGGAAATGTCATTTACCTTTACTAGCCATTTTTTACGAAAAAAATTTCCAACTTTTTCTACACGTTAAAGTCACAAACGCATATCTTTTACCTGAAATAAAATTAGTAGTATTTTTTTAACTGTCATTTTTTCGAAGATAGCTAAATATCGACATAGCGTATGCTACATGAAAAATACTCAGACTTTTACGTAGAATCGATAAATACAACGAAAAATGGGGGTTCCTATTTAGAATGTCGAGTTAGGCATGGTATCTTAGTGGGTATCCCAAAATTGAGATGCCATGCCTAAGTTAACATTTTCAAATAGGAACCTCCATTTTTTGTTGCATTTATGGATACCACGTTAAATTCTGAGTAATGAAATTATTTATTGTCCATTATCTTGTGTGAAAGTGAACAAAAGAGGATTCATACAGATTGACTTTGCATTTTTGACAAGACTATCTTGTGTTTTTTTTTTACAGAAAGCACAGCGATTTTGTTTTTGTGAGTGGACAATCCAGTGGTTGCTTTGTTCAAATCGCACTTGCGGTGGCATGTCCTCCTCCTGCCGGGGGAGTACCATATTTTTGTAAATAAGTTTGCACACCTATTCTTCGAAAATGTAAACAATCCGTTTTTTACCCAACTCCTCTTTTATATAGTTGCCATCTATTGTGCACTGAAATAACGACACAAAATGTAAAAATTGCCACTTCTTTGACCTAATGGAAATCCTGTAAATCTTATGCCCATAAATGTATTGTATCTGCTTTGATATCCACGTTTTCACTCTACATTCTGGAAGCGTAGAATCATAAGTAGTGACCATCAAAACTATTCTATTATCATACCAGCTTGTAACGGTTAGTTTATTGGCAAAATCTGTACAATAGTCATAGAAACTTCTGTCTTTCTTTTCTACCACTTTTGAAGGCATTACAGGACACTTTTCAATTCTATTTTATTTGATAGTTTTGGTAGGACTTTTATCAGTCCAAGTACAGCAGACTCTCCTACACCAAATGCTGGTTCCTTTATAGATGGTTTTCTTACTTTTTTGTGGTTGTTGCATTTTCTTCTTCATCCGCTGAAGTACCAGCTGCATTTTTCCTCGTCGGTTTTTTTCCTTGGTATAGTTGAAATTGCATCAAATACCAAAAAGGTTCGCAGAGGCACCACATCTTGTAACTGTATCTTATCGGATTTCCTTTTAAAAATTGTTTTCCCCGTGCTTACCAAGTATGGAACCGTACTTTCATCAACACTCAGGCTTTCTTGGAGTTCTGAGTATTTCAGTAGTTTTGCAAATTTGTCGCCCGGAGGAAGGTTATTATTATCTGCACAGTGGAGATATCTTTTTATCATTTCGAATTTATTTCTTCTCATAGAATTCACTAGTGCCATATTGCAAGATTCGGTTTCTAGCTCCCACGACATTCTACATCCAGGAACAATACAAAAATATAGCCAAAAAACACTTTATTTCTTCATTGGAAACTGCTCATTGGGACATATAACGTCGCTATTTCTGCCAAAAATGATATAATACTATAATAGTATTCCACCGGATTAGAAGGAATGAGTGCTGATTAATCGGTTTCTCAAAGTCGGAACTCCAGAAATAAGATCGAATTTTTGCCAATTTCTTTTTTTCGGTAACTTCTTTTGTATTTCTGACAAAGGTTCGTTGTCACTATTTGACTCTTCGTAAGTGTCGCTATCACCAATTGTGAAAGTCCGTAATTTTCACCATAGCTTCCGCTTGAAGCTGTCGACCATCCAGTTATTGACGTTGCAGAATTCTTCATTGGCGTTATCTTCAGCACCATCATCTGGAGGAGTGATAAAACATCAATCCTCGTCTTCTATTACCTGAATGAGTTCTGCAGTTACGAGGAGTCTGAAATTATTAAAAATCTTTATGGACCCATTTAGCCCATAGTTCCAATAATGGAAATTTTGGGAAAAAGTGTTTTTTTTTGTACTTATCGTATTTATTATTATAGATGATATATGTAAATGTATGAGAATTGTTAGGGCAATAAACACAACGCAAAATAATAAATAATATTAGTTTAAAAATAGAAAATGTTACATACCTTTTACTAGCCATTTTTTACGAAAGAAATTTCCAACTTTTTCTACACGTTAAAGTCACAAAGGTATAATACTTTGTCAAAAAATCACTCTCACTAATCCGGTTTACTAGCGCTACCTAACACTGTCACTACAACTAACACTCGACCTAGAACTAGAATTATTCGGGTTTAGCCGTACGTCTCTTAAGACGGCTAAATCCGAATATTTCTAGTTCTAGGTCTAGTGTTAGTTCTAGTTTTACTTCAATATTAATATACAATCTAGCGCTATCTGCGGCTTACTAGCGCTACCTAACATTGTCACTAGAACTAACACTCGACCTAGAACTAGAATTATTCGGGTTTAGCCGTACGTCTTTTAAGACGGCTAAACCCGAATGTTTCTAGTTCTAGGTCTAGTGTTAGTTCTAATGTTAGTGTTAGTTCTAGTGCTAGTATTAGCTCTAGTTTTAGTTGTTATTCAGCGCTAGATTATTGTATTTCCCAGTGTTAATCAAGGTTTTACTATAAGTAAAAAAAAATTAATATATATTTTTTTGTTTTATTATAGATGGAGGAAAATTTAAATATAAAATCGGAATAGAACATTCTTATAAATATACAGTGGATGTAAAATCATTATTTGATGGTACGAGTAAAAACGAGTCAACATTACATATAGAAACGGTAGCATCAATAGATATAACGTCAAATTGTGATGGAATTTTAACATTAACTGACGCAAGACTGAGTAATAAACCTTTTTTAAACGAAGTGGTTGTCGACGAAGACGATATTCCGGAGCCTGAATACCTCGATTTTGTTGACGCTTTAAGCGAGTTTAGTATAAGATTTGCTTTTCACGATGGGATCATTTCCGAGGTGTGTCCCGAGGTTGGCGAAAAAAATTGGGTGATGAATTTTAAGAAAGGGTTATTGTCGATGCTTCATAATACGATGAATAGGTTTGATTTGGATCATGAAGAAGAAGAGGAAGATGTTCATGGGAAGTGTGATGCCACGTATAGATTGTTAGCACCGAATGAGACAAGTTTGGTTATCGAGAAGACGAAGGATTTGAGTTTGTGCGAAACCAGATCAAAGTTGCATTCGATCGTACAGTCTACACCTTACAGTTTTAAACCGGTGGGTATTATCTGATCACGTCACCGTGATAAATCTATGCACGTAGTTTGATAATTGCGGGGGGTAACAAGATATAGTAGCTAGAAAGGAGGGGCACGTAGTTATCTTGTGAGAGTTACAACAGTAACATCTTTGTTTTAGAAATCGGCAGAATCGAACTTGTTGAAGTCGTCCAGCAGGTGCCTGATGTACATCCGGAACAACATTTACAAAGAGATATCGTGTGAGGAAAAGCACGTATTTCAACCGTTTTCCAATAAGGACTCCGGAGCCGCAACGATTGTAAAGCAGAGGCTAACGTTGATTGATGAGATATCGAAAAAAGTGGATGAACAAGACCCGATCGAAAGAAGGACGCCTTTATCTTATGATCCGGTGCCTACGCCCAAACCTACATACGGCGAACTGAAGACATCGCGGGATTTGATCAAGAAACTGTGCAAGCTGAACGCGGATGATGTCCAAATAGAGTTTTCCGATTTGTTCACCAAGTTTATCCACACCGCTAGAATACTGTCGTATTCATCTCTCTCGGTCTTTTACGAAAAGACTAGCTCGCTGTGTCCTTCCGCCAAGTATGTATATACCTCTCGGTTCCTCTCGGTTAATTACTCTAAAACCTTCATAACGACCCAGCGGGCGCTAATCAATAACAGGCGCCCCTTCGTTGTAGGCTACCGCGGAATTAACTAATAATATTAATTTACCAAGCAAATGCGGAAATTAGTTCTAAAAATAAATATAGAAACGCAATACGTATCCAATTTTACTTGTTCCTTTTTCATTAAAATGCTGTTGACCACCCCTGTCGACGTCCCGTTTTCTGTTTGATATGCAAACAAAAAATATTATTGTTCCGCCCCGATTCCCGTACAATACTATCTATTATTTAATTACGTTTATTACGCGATTCAATTATTCCACTCAAAAATAAATCACCAACGCAATTATTCATTTATTGCAGACATATTTCGGCCTGAAATTTATCATAAAGTATGCGTATTATTAACGGTTCGACGAATTCGTGATTAAATTCGATGGTATCCTCGATTTTTCAACGCAGAACAATAAAATTTTATGAGCGAATTAAATTTTCACCATTCCACTTACAACACAACTAGATTTGTTGTTAGAATACGGAGATTCTCCGGCGGTCCTGTTTAGTTTAGGTTTAACAAAGCGGAACGACATAATACCTTAATGGAATCGGTGATTTAATTTCATAATTTGCTTCATAAATCTTACTCTAAGCTCATTACGAGATTATTTCATACAATATTTGTAATTGCACGCCTACAGACATAATCGGAAACACGCCTTTGGAAACAAACACAATTATTTTGGTCATACACAAACGTACATCCGCAATAGTATTTAGCTGCAATTCTTATTCCGAAATGCCCTTCCATATTATAGAGGTAATGACATCGGCGGAAATAATTTTAATTAATTTTATTCCATTATTGCATATTTAAGCAGCTTAAAATATCTGTCACGGTTATATTCCAAACCGGCTTTTTACAAAACTAATTTAATTTATGCAAAACACAACATTAAATAAATACATTTTATACCATAAATTAGAAAATATTCAATGCAAATTAACTCATTAACAACAAAATTGTAAAGTTACGAAATGTTTTTACGTCAAAAACTTGGAAATAATTATACTCAATATTTGAGTGCTTCATTAAATAGGTTAACTAAAGTTAAAATATTGTATCGCTTCGATCGCACGCAATCTTGGTTTAGCTTAGAACTCACAATATATAACTTGACACATCGATTGAATGACAGATATTGCAGCGCCTTAGATTAGACGAATCCGTGATTTAGCTTAATTAAGCCGAGGTCGCTCGCGGCCGAGGCGCTACGACTGATACCACATCGAGGCAATATTGAATAATACATATTGCTGTACCTTGGCTTACCTTAGAATACAGAATGCAATATTGCGTAACACATATTGCAACGCCATGGCTGAACTTAGAATAGAAAATGCGTGATACCGCTTAATTAAGCCAAGGTCGTTTGTGGCCGAGGCGCTACAATTAATACCACATCGCTACGATATTGAACAATACATATTACGCGCATTGGCTTATATATATATATACAGTGCTAGCGTAAAGTAACCCCCCCCCCCCTTTTAACTTCCGAACAGATTGAGATATCAATATGAGCAAAAAAACGACAGGTTCTATATTTTATCAGCACAAATATTTTCTTATGGAAAATTTTGCTATCACTTTTAGTTTTTCCGGAAAATGGATCCACTTTGTTTTTTTAAATAGAACACCCAGTATATTATGGTATCTTCCGAAAGATGAAACCAATACGAATCCAACGGTACCTCACAATCAAATATCGGTTTATTAGTTTTTCGCATAAAAATTAAACAAAATCCGGCATTTCGCCGGAAAAACCAACGTATCTTCGGCGACTACCTGTCGAAATGCAATCGGCCAGTTAAATGGTGGCGGAATTAATCATATTTTATCAAAAAATATTTATAAAGAAAAGAATTAAAGTCAATATAAGAAATGAAATTTTTTTATTAAAGATTTTGCCGTATCAGTTGAAAAATTGGCTTAGTGTTGTTAATAATAAAAGAATTTTTTATTTATTAAGAACAAACATTTTTGTAGTGTTTCCTCTCTCATACGGCTTAACATGTGATGATCAATATTTTGGCAGACGTCAATAATTTTTTGTTTTAAATCCTCAATACTCTCCAGCGAAATTTCATATACCTTGGATTTTAAATAACACCATAAAAAGAAATCTAAAGGTGTCAGATCTGGTGATCTTGCTGGCCCTTGCTTGTCAATCGGCCCACGTCGACCGATCCACCGTCCATTAATATTTGTATCAAGATAATTTCGTACTGCCGCATAATGTGGAGGAGCCAATTCAAAATCGTCAGGATTCTGGTGTACAGTTTGCAAAAGACTTGGATTAATATTTTCTTCTAATAATCTTAAATACAATTCCGGTCTAATTTTCGGTTAGGAATATTGGTCCCACGATGTGATTTCCCAATATGCCTGTCCAAACATTTATTTTCTTGGAAAATTGAGTGTTAACTTCACGATTTTCATGTGGATTAAAATCACTCTAGTAACGTACATTTTGCCGATGCAATTTTCCATCCAAAAAGAAAGTACATTCATCACTGAAACAAATCTAAAAATATTTCCCCGCTTTTGTTGGACCCACATCACACGTTGATGCGATAGCAGCAGGCGACATCATACACGCATTAACTACTTCTGTTAACATCTGCACTTGTGTGTCTTCAGAAATCGAACGACGACCAGTTCTTTTGCGGTCTTCGACGCTTCCAGTTTCCAAAAACTTATTTACAAGTTCTCTTAAATATTTTCGACTAATTGGATGTTCAGGAAATCGTTCATTAAATTGTCGCTCTGTTTCATGTACATTTCTGTCAGCACGAGCGAATATTAAAATTCCTCCGATTTTGTGCTGTAAACTCCTTCTAGCCATTTTGATCACGCCTTTCGTTGGTTATACTTGGTCGGGTAGAATTCCAAGATAGAAATGAAGGACAATATTTGCATGCTGCCTTAAATACAAAATTTCAAGGTACCTACAAACTTTAAAATTGTTGTTATGACAATTTTTTCTTAGAAGATTTAAGAAGAACTTTCTTTTATCCTTTTCTTGCATTGATTGTTTCATAAAAACATTCTAAAAGAATTGCCGATTTTAACCCTGCTTAATCCGAGCGTAGACCGACCTTTAACTGACCGTCCATCATTTATCTGGCCCATTGTATCTCGTCAGGTAGTCAACGCAGATACGTTGGTTTTTCCGACGAAACTTCGCATATTGTTTAATATTTATGCAAAAAACTAATAAACCGATATTTGATTGTGAGGTATCGTTGGATTCGTATTGTTTTATTCTTTCGGAAGATACCATAATATACTGGGTGTTCCATTTAAAAAAAACAAAGTTGTTCCATTTTCCGGAAAAACTAAAAGTGATAGCAAAATTTTCCATAAGAAAATATTTGAGCTGATAAAATATAGAAACTGACGTTTTTTTGCTCATATTGATATCTCAATCTGTTCAGAAGTTAAACAGGGGGGGGGTTACTTTACGCTAGCACTGTATACAGTATGTCCACGGAAAAGGTGTTGAATAGGAAAAACCTTTTTAATTTTATCGAAAAAAGTAAATCTTGATAAAAAATTTTGCTAGTTCTTAGAGTAAGATTTGGATAGAAACTTTAACATATTTTATACGCGGTGTTCAGAAAATTGAAAAAACTTTAAATGGTACAAGAGTAAAGTGCATTTATTAGAGAATATAAGGAAATAAGTTACTAGGAAAAGTTGTTCAAAAGTAAAACGTAGTCTCTAATACCAATTTTCGAAAAATCGGCCTACGTTTATTTATTTGTGATCATTTTCGTACTAGTAGGCGTTGATAATGGACACTGCGCTTTTATACTTTATTGGCCGTAGTATTGTCAGCTTAAAATGCTTACTTTACAGCAAAAAATTTACTTGGTGCAATGTTATGGGAAAGGCGAAAAATATTATCGTCGATTTATTCAGGAATTTAATGAAAAATTCCTCAATGTGTACGTTTCTGAGACTATTTGCCGTAAAATAATTTTGAAGGTTTTAAGCACTGAGTCAATTTTGTGAATACCTAGAGAAAAGAAGTGATACGATGAAAATGATGCAAGCACTTTGTTGGTATTACATTCAGAAACACCCGACATTATCATTAAGAAGAAGAGCTGAAAATCTTCATCTGGAACCCAAATCAGTTCCATGGACATACTGTATATATACAGGTATATACCCATATCTTCCGCATCAGAGCATTATACGGTTGTGGGATACATTATTCTGAAGCGATTTATCCAATAGATTCGACACGGAAAGAGAAATAAACTTTTTCTGTGAATTCGTGAATATGCTATTGGACGTCGTTAAACAGTTCCCGTGCGGTTATTATAAACATTTCGAAAAAAATTTATTAAAAAAATCACTTCAGAATAGTGTATCCTACAACCGTCTAATGCTCTGATGCGGGAGATACAGGACAGCCTGTATATACAGTGTGTTTGATTGTATATTGTTGGCTATTGTCGACTAACATTTAATATTCTATTATCTGACATATTCAAAAATTTTAACACACCATAACTGTCTAATCAATTAAAAACACAAATTAATAATTAAGTAGAAAATGCATAATCTATGTAAGTAGATCAGAGGTTTTTCGAAATAGTAGGCGACAAAACTATCATTTGTCTTGTCGTCTGTTAATTTGAGTCCTGTCAGTTTTAAATAACAATGAATTAATAAGTAGACCTAAATTTTAGATCTTAATGTCTAAAGTGTTTGTTCAACATGACATCCGTTGCTTGCAAAACATTCTCGGCATCTGGTTATTAAATTTAAACATAGCCCCTAAGAATACGATTTTTAAGATCATCTACATCTTGTGGACAAGTAACATAAATTTGTTGTTTGAGAAAACTCAAAACACAAGAATGTCTAAAATAGATATATCTTGCGATATTGCTGCTCAGTTAATGGGGCTACCATTTTCTGTTCACTTTGCATCAAACTTCCCGACTTAAAAATCGGCCGCCATAAGTATCATGAACAACACTTAGGACGAAGTCGGCCAAGATTATATCTTCCATAAATTTCAAGCAGGGTAGATATTTGCGCCAAGTATTGCATTCCTCATTCATCAGTCAACTCTTCAAGTCATCGTTACCACACTCATTTGAGGTGATTTGAGTTACGTAATGAAGTTCATTATCACACTGGTTTCATTACGTAACGCAATTTTAGCCCGATCATAACTTAATTTATTGAAACGAGCAACAACACAAAAAGAAAAGTGCTACCTATTTAAAGAGGAAATACTATTTATTATAAACATTAATTGTTATGTTTTTACATTTCGTAACACTTATTCCAGATGAGTAAACATGTTATTGAAACTGACATTAATTCAAAATTGTCAACAATCATTTCAAAATATTTTTATGAATGTCAAAATAAACCTTTTTAAAGAAATAGATTTTTAAGTAATTTTTAGCAGTCGTAGATATAATGTTGTATATCACACGTGGGCTAGAGCATAGTTACAGTACTCGTGTGATTACACTCCACACTTGTAATATAAATAACTATTATGTACCTCATATTTTTATTTTGCTTTTATTTTTTCGAGAAAATAAATTTATTAAACTACTAGTATTTGTACTAGTATTATTAGTACATATGCACGTACATTTTTTAACAAAATTAGTGCTTATTAATTCTTGATTTTATAATATGAATTTCGACTTACACGATTTTCGATTTACGCGGCTACTGTCAGTCCCACCTATTGCGTAACTACGGGGTATTGCTGTACTTCCAAGTCTTTGTCGTAAAAACATTTAGTAGTTCTATAATTTTGTTCTTAATGAGTTAATTTGCACTGAATATTTCAAGATTATACATCAAGATTACACCTTCCATAAATTTAAAGCAGGGTAGATGCTTGCGCTAAGTATTGCTAGTTATATTACTAGCAATAATCGTAATAATCAATAGTAATAATCTCGGCTGACGTCTTCGAAGTCGGCCGAGATTATTTCTTCAGTAAACTTTAAGCTGGGTAGACTTGGTTTTATGCTCGGAATCCCGAGTGATACCATTAATAACTTGTTTTTTTAAATAAGATTAAGTTGCCTTCGACAGGTGAATATCGACATAGGGTGTGCAACATGAGAAATACTCAGAATTTTACGTAGAATCCATAATTGCAACAAAAAATGGAGTTTCAAATATGACAACTTAGAGATTGTTTCTCAATTTTGGGACACCTGTACATTTATTTCTCACAATATGCGTTTTTTGAAAGAATATTCCCCGAATTTTTATTAAATTTATTCCTTATATATATACAGGCTGGTTTATAATATACGGAACAGACTAAAAAGGTTGGTACTAGGGGCCAAATTGAAGATATTTTCTTAATAATGTTTGACCACAACTTAATAATCACAAAGATATAGAACGTTAAAGTTGAACTAATGGCCGAGTATTTTTTACCATATACGATATTACACTACGTTTACATTCAAACTGCGAATATTTCGGGGTTACTTAAACAATGCATAATTAACAAAAATAATAAAATCTTGGTAATATAGCAGTTAAGGCTATTTAAAAATGTGTTAAAATGCTCAAAAACTGGTGATTTTTTGTTGAGAACCGCTGATACATGTTTTTATTGCTGCCAATCCAGTTGATTTGGTTACTTAGCAGCGGACATGTCATTTAACATTTAATAAACAATGTCATTTAACGTCAAAATTAAACATGCATTATTTAAATTAAATTAATATTAAAAGAATTTAAAAACAATGATTTAAATTATTATCTATTAATTATTAAATTTAACATCTATTATTTCTTTTAACAAATTACGTATTATGTAAAATAACAAAACTACTGAAACAATAAAGTGTCTACATTTACAGCTCCTTCAGAAATGAGGATGGCATTGACAAATATTTTTATTGTTCTTTGCTGAATATCAGCGGTTCTCTAAAAATGGACGTTAAATTATTTAAAAGATTAACATGCGATATGTATGTAACTATTAAGTTTTTAACAGAATATCTCTTCAGTTTGACCCCTAGTACCTACCCTTTTAGTCTGCTCCGTATGTTATAAACCAACCTGTATATATATATATATATATATACAGGTGTCCCGTATCTTCCACATCAGAGCATTATCCAGAACTTTCTTATTCTATCTATCTATTCTAATTTTATTCTATTACTATTTTTATTAGGTTCCGATTTCAATAATAGCACAAAAAAAAAGAAATCAAAGTTTTTGGACATTTCCTTTAGTATTTTTTATTACTTGTCTTTTATTACATTTTTGTATTTTAGGTACATTTTTTTATTTATTATTATTTTGTTGATTTTTAATTTATTGTTTTTGGATTCTTTTATTAAATCAACTAAAACAAATTAAAAATGGATTTAGCTAAGTCTACACTTGGAAAAAATGCATACATAATAGTAATGACGGCTCAGTTCGATTTTCACTTGTCATTGCTAATTCAGATTATTTATTTATTTTTTTTTAGTCTTATTATTGAATTCGGAGCCAACATTTTTGCATTTAATATGAAAACGGTGGTTTTTATCAATATTCTCTAAGAGTGAAACTACAAAAATAAATGTAGGGTTATGATAGAATAAAAAAGGTCTGAGTAAACAAATTTTAGGAACAGTTGTATGGCATTATTCCCGCGGACCGATCCAACTCAAAACTTGCCTAATGATTTTACGTGATATTAGTTTATAGTGTACCAAATTTCAGCGCTTTACCATAAATAGTGTTTAAAATATTTAGAAAAATGTGTTAAAATTTCCTAACTTTGATGGCCTGTATCTTTGCAATTTGAGGATTTTTACAAATTTTGTTTTACATGAATCATCATCATTTTCACTGTCACCGAAACACCCTGTATATACAGTGTGTCCGTAAACTAACGAATATAGGCGATAAAATCATAATAAACGGTTTATGGAAAAATCCCTGAAACGGGTCTAACGATTTAAATATTTTGCAATTTTTTGGTGTAGATTTCAAATTTTTTCCGCCATTTTTAAACGAGTTATGGCGTCATCGATATTTTTTTAAATGGCAATTCCCCATTTTTATTGCGGAATATGACAGATGATTTTTTTCTGAATCTAGTACAGTAAATATTAATATTGGTTACATAAGAAAATTTTCGAGAAAAGTTACTTTAAAGTTTAATTACTTCAAATTTGAATAATGATAAAAATAGCAGTAGCCATGAGTAACTATGGTAACCAATTATTCTAAACAATTCCCTGAGTGTCAAAAACTGGTTTAGTAAAGCTTCTTGAAGTGTGGTGGCGCGCCATCTGTTGGAATAACTGCCGTTGGAATTGAGTTGTGTCAACATTATCGGGATGGAAGGAATGACATCGCTTTGAAAAAATTTAAACATCTCTTTCCACTTAAGGTTTCCTCAAATCTTTTGCGGATATTGGGTGTGCGACTTTTTTGGCTAATTTGGATTTTGGGTAGCAGAATACCGACAACTTTGTCTATTTACTTGTCCACTCAATGTAAATGTCCCTTCGTCGAAAAAATTATGTTTTTGACAAAGTCTTCGTCATCGTTGCAAAAACTACGATTCATTGCTCGTGAATCAGGTTTACTTTATGGGAATGATATTTTGCAGGTTTAAAAACTTTATGAACCGTTGATTTACTAATGTCGAAATTAGACCCAATACTCCTCACAGTAACATAAGGGTTTTCTTGCCCAGCCAAAACCACGATTTGTTGAACTTCCCTTGCAACGTTTAGTAGGCCAGACTTCGAGATATGCTTCGAGAGATGGCCATGCTGTTTAAATGTAGTCAAAGCTAGGCTCATCATACTTTGGCTAATGAGTTGGCGATCAGGATATGTTGTGTTAAAGAGGTCAACTACTTACTAAATCAGTTTTTGACACTTAGGAAATTGTTTAAAATAATTGGTTACCATAGTTACTCATGGCTACTGCTATTTTCATCATGCCAACAAATCTGAAGTAGTTAAACTTTAAAGTAATTTTTCTCGAAGATTTTCTTATGTAAGCAATATTAATATTAACTGTATTAGATTCAGAAAAAATCTTCTTTCATATTCCGTAATAAAAATGGGGGATTGCCATTTGAAAAAAATACCGATGACGTCATAACTCGCTTAAAAATGGCGGAAGAAATTTAAAATCTACACAAAACAATTGCAAAAAATTTAAATCTTTAGACACGTTTCAGGGATTTTTCCATAAAACGTTTATAATGATTTTATCGCCTATATCTGTTACTTTACGGACATACTGTATATATACACATATACGGTGCCCATTATGTATGGAATATAGTATATATCTTCGTAGGTTTCAACTTTATAAAAAAACATTTTATACAAGAGTTGTTTAATATTTTATTTGCCATAATAAAACAGTATTCAATTGTTTTTATTTCAGAAAACAAATGAGCAACGAATAACACTTGAAGTTTTTTAAATGGCAATCTACTCTTTCGTTAGGCTCATTTGATAGAGTTTTTTTTTCTCTTTACGATGATGTAAAATTTTAATACCCTCATATCAGAAAATTTTTGGAAAAAATGTATAAATTGTTTATTAGGAAAATTTAACTAATAACATTAATCTTGATATCCGAGATCGTCAAGTACCTCGAATTATTGGAGATGTACACAAATTTTTTGTTTATTTGTTTTATTTTGTATGTAAATTTAATTTAAGGTGATAATTCGAGGTACTTGACGATCTCGGATATCTAGATTAATGTTATTGATTAATTTTTATTAATAAACAATTTTTACATGTTTTTCCAAAAGTTTCTGATGTAAGGATACAAAAATTTTATGTAATCGTAAAAGATCTATTTAAAAAAATTGAATTGTTACTCATTTGTTTTCTGAATTAAAAACAATTGAATGCAATCCTATTATGGCAAATAAAATATTAAACCACTATTGTATAAAATGTTTTTTATAAAGTCAACATTTACCGAGATATATACTATAATCAATGCTTGTTAATTAGATATTAGATAAATAAAATTTCTAATAAAATATAATTTGGTTGTAGAAAGCACGTTTTAGATGCGTTGCCACACTTAGGGAGTAGTGCATCAGTTCGGTTAATGAAAAACATCATTATTAGAGATGGCGTGCCCTTAAGAACCACGAACGAGTGGATGACATCTGTGGCCCTCATACCGCGGCCGGATATACATATGGTGGAGGCTATGCAGCAGTTATTAGAAAATAAATATCACGTAGCCACGGTGCCCTTAGGGGTGTCTTCCTTAACGCACACGTTTTGCATGCAAAATCCGGACTGCATTTCCAGAGAAGCTGTGGAAACCATCGTCAAACATGTCGAGGAACGAACAAGATCGTCTTACGAAACCTCCGAACGTGATCGAGTCACCCAAGAAGCGGTGAGTAGAAAAAAATCATATAATACGCGTAAACAACCCCCCGGAAGGATAACATATTCTCCCCCTCAACGAAAACACCATTCGCTCACCGAGAAGGCAAGGGTAAATGTTTTCATCCGTTCGCAAATCTAATAATGTTTTAATTCCGATTTTTAAAGTACCCTCGTTATTGAAAATATCACGTTTCCGATATTAATCCATTTTTATGGAATATCAAAACCATTTCTTTTTTATGAGGGGAATTAATAAAATCCCGCTGTTTTTCATGGTTAAAATCTATTTGAAAAGTTATTTTTGATTTAGAAATAATGAATTTTAAAGGTAATTTCAAAGAGCAAATATTTCATGACAACTGGGACCTCCATCTCACCGGCGACGTGAACCAAAAGAGCAAACGTTTAGCGTCGGCATTGTACAGTTTAAAATTTCAACGATCCACATTGTCCCATTGTCGGAACTTGCGTTAAACTTGCGTTAATCTCAGCAAGTCCGTCTAAAGTTTAAGAAAATTTAAAATTTATCGCCGGAATGTTCCCTCGTACAGAAATCCGAACGGCGGTTCCCCGTTAAAAATGCGAAGGGCGTTTAGGGGGTGCCGCACGAATTATGGCGGGGACCTCTGGCCATTTGCGACTCGACATGATTGGGCAAACAATATCCCGCTCGTTTTTCGGATCGGGCACCGTCCGCAAACATCAACTTCAAAATTGGAACGCGATATTCGTTGACCCGTTCCAAATACGAAATTCCATTTCGAAATTCGCATGAACGTAAAGGAGTGGTTAATCCGTTTTGAATTCCAGCTCATAATATCCTTGAAATCTCTCGCCAACATTGGAATTATCAACGAGGACTTTAAGGACACCCTAAACCGTATGATCGAAGATTCCACTCTCCATACGAGTATCAGAGTCGAAGCTATTCAAGTCTACCGTCGCTATACATGCGAGAATTCCCGAAATTATTTCGAAACCATATTTAGAAACGTCTCTGAAGACACGGAAATTCGAATCGCCTCTTACCTTCAAATCATGAGGTGTCCCGATTATTTACTTTTATCAACCGTGCGCCATGCTTTAGAAGCCGAGGAGGTTAATCAAGGTAATAATTTATAAAATACTTAGTATCATATAAAAATATTAAAGAGATATCGGTTTCGCTTTCAGTTGGTTCTTTCATATGGACTCACCTGAATAATCTTTTGAAGTCGTCGATCCCGACTCGAGTAGAAATCCAAAGTCTGCTCTCCGAAAAGGACCTGGTTAAAAAGTTCAGTAATGACGTACGTAAGTTCTCCAACAACTACGAGGGTTCGGTGTTCTTCGAGGAGTATAATATGGGTGAGCGTTACTTTTATGATTGAACTTTGCATGCCCGTAAGCTTCCTCGTCGGTAAAAGCGCAATTATACCCGTAGGTGGTAACTTCGAGGGCAACCTCATATTCTCGCCGTCGTCCTACGTCCCTCGATCGGCGACGTTCAACTTAACCGTTGATTTATTCGGAGAGTCCATCAATATCTTCCAGATAGACGGTCGGTTTGAGGGTTTTGAGCATTATTTGGAATCGATCTTTGGACCGAAAGGGCCCCTCACCGGCGATAAGATACTAAATAAGTTGCCTAAAATTAGATGGCCCAGGGCTGCGAATGAAGCCGAAACGTTGCAGTCGGAGATAGATAAATATTCCCACTTTATCGATAATAATAATTCTGATAATCCAAAGTTAGGTTTTGCTATTAAAGTGTTTGGGAACGATTTGAAATACGTCACATTCAACGGGCAGGAAGAAATTCGAGACGCATTGAGCGAGTTGAATCCGATTGATTTTTTGAAGCGAATCTTATCCGGGAAAGAAATTAAGTACAACAAAGCAACGATGTTTTTGGACAGCAGTTATGTGGTGCCTACCGGAGCTGGGCTCCCGCTAACTTTAAACGCCATTGGAACGGCGGCTATAAACCTAAAACTGCAAGGATCTTTGACTTCGGCAAATTTCAAAAAGAATCTTACCTTAGACATGGATGCTCATCTTCAACCTAACGTTGCTTTAGACATTGTAGGAAGCATGTCTGTAGACGCTTATTACCTGGACACCGGAATTAAAGTTAAGAGTAGTTTGTACACAGCGTCCACCGTGGAAGCAAACGTCGCTGTGAGAAGCACCAAACACATTAAAGTTTCTTTTGGGATGCCCAAGCAAAGCGCGGATATCATAGGAGCAAAGTAAGTATTAATAAAATTACGATTAAAGTTAAAAGTAGTTTAGATTAAGATATTTTGATATTTTATCAATTTGTTCGTAAAAGAAACGCGAAGAAAATACAGACGTTACAGACGCAAAGTAAGCAAACAAATTTAATGGAATCTTGATAGATAAAGTTGAGTTGGTAATTGAATTTTGTCTGGAAATAAAAGAAAACCACCGCGTCCGGTCTCCCTGGGGTAAATGTAAATGTTTTCATTTATATCGACATAATTGAAAATTTTCTATTAAGACCCCCGACATGAAGTGATATTCCGGAAAGCATTGAAAAGTTTTATTAAATTTGAAATTCTTAACAAGTTTTTGCAAAGGTGGGCTTTTTATTTTAACTAAGCCTTATTATTAAACTGCCACGTTAACATGGCCAACGAGAAAGTAAAATTGGAGAATTTTCAGCCGGCCCGAGGCATTTCGTAAACGGCCTGCGAATTCCTGATGCGTTCTAGTGCAGGCCGGTACCTCAAACGCTTTATTGGAATTAATATTTCCCCTGAATACACACATTTGGGCATTGCTAATTAATTTAGCCCTACCGTGGTTCAATGGGTTTGTGCAATCCCGGAAAAACTTGGATACTCCGTAATTACGGAAACCCCACGATTCAACTCCTAGTTCGCAATTTGGATAAATGTACCTAGGTACTCTCAATATCTCCAATCCTGGCATTCAATAAATTTTTTTTAATCATTTCAATTTCTTAGTATTACAATTCCGATATAATTACAGATCGGAATTAATTGTAATGAAAGGAGGCGCGGAGGAGAAACAGACCGGTATTGAAAAAAATAGAGTGTCTCATTCGTTGTGTTCATGGCCGGTGGAAGTCATAGGGTTGAAGCTGTGCGCTCGGTACGATTTCGCAAACGTGACTAAAATGGAAAACGCCCCCAACTTTATATTGGCCGGTCCGTCGGCATTCAAATTGGGAATTCAAAAAATTGACCCCACAGCGAAGACATACCTAATGGAATACAGGCACAATACTGTTGGCGATAAGACCGACATTAGCTTTATTTTCGAGACCCCGGGGGCCGTTACCCAAAGGGTCTTGTCGTTCAATATATCCCATAACGATGAAACCGGCAACCTAACGCTAAATTTAGACTCTCTCAAGAACAACTTCTTAGCGAAGGGAGAGTACAAGAACACCGACGCCGAAAAATATTTGCAGCTAGCCTTTGACGTCAACTCCGAAAGAAAATTCGGCGCCCTCTTATCTCTACAAAAGACACCCATCCACCATGGGTTTAACTACTCCCCAAAACTCATTTTAGATGTCAATAATGAACGTAAAGCTGGTATTAAAGGTAAAGTATATTATTATTATAATTTATTTTGTTGTTTTTTTCCACGAAAAAAGGGTAATGAATATATTATAAATATGTTGATTGTTGCAGTTTTCCTTCTTATTACATTTGCTGTAATGTTATTAAGTGATTTTGCCATTTTCGCGTACACAAACAAGATTTTCCTGTTTTTGAAACACTTTCAAATAATATAAAAATTCTTTTTTTAAGTTTTTCATCTTTATTAAGTATCCTAGAGATGCTTTTAACCAGTTTGATCGACACCAATGAGCTTTTCTCATATTTTTAAATTTTTTGAAACTTCTGGAAAGCATCTCAATTGATTTTTCGAATTTTTTTTATCTCTATTAAGTAATCTTAAGCTGTTCTTAATTGATTTGAGACATTTTCACAAACACCAAGCAAGTTTTTCTATTTTGCGATATTTTTAAAACGCTTTCAAATAACATCAAAATCAATTTTTATAATTATTTCATCGTCATTAAGTATCCTAGTGTTCTGTCAGTGATATCTAGTCCTCTATTAGCAGTATTTAGTCTTCTACAAACAGTTTTCAGTCTCCTGTAAGCAGTATTTAATTTCGTACAAGCAGTATCTAATCTCCTCGAGCAGTATATAATTTTCTACAAACAATATTAACTCTTGTGAGCAGTATACAGTGCGTTTGAATTTAGCTGCCTCAGCAGATATTTTCATTATCGTTGCAAATATGACAAAATGTTATAGAAGGAAAGTTGCTCCAAGTATTGTTCGTGATATAAGAAATAATCTCGGCCAACTTCAAGTGTCGAGTTCAACTTGGAGCGGCCGACGTCTTCGAAGTCGGCCGAGATATCTTTTCCATAAACTTTAAGCAGGGTAGGCTTAGTTTCATGCTCGAAATCCCGAGTGATATCATTAACAACTTTATGGAAGTAATAATCTCGTGATATAAGAAATAATCTCCACCGACTTCGAAGACGTCGGCCGTCCCAAGTTATATTCGTGATATAAGAAATAATCTCGGCCGCCCCAAATATCGTGAACAACATTTAGGGCGACCGACGTCTTCGAAGTCGGCCGAGATATCTCTTCCATAAACTTCAAGCAGGGTGCACTGATTTCACGCTCCGAATCCCGAGCGATACCACTAACAATTTCACAGAAGAAACAATCTCGGCCGACTTCGAAGACGTCGGCCGCCCCAAAATATTGTGATCAATACTTAGGACGGCCGACGTTTTCGAAGTCGGCCGAGATATCTCTTCCATAAACTTCAAACAGAGTACACTGATTTCACGCTCTGAATCCCGAGCGATACTACTAACAATGAATGAAGCAACAATAGCAATCCTGGAACAATAGCCTCGTCCTTACTACTAACAATTTCATGGAAGAAACAATCTCGGCCGACGTGTTCGAAGTCGACCGCCCCAAGTTATGTTCGTGATATAAGAATAATCTCGGCCGACTTCGAAGACGTCGGCCGTCACAAATATCGTGAACAACACTTAGGGCGGCCGACTTCGAAGACGTCGGCCGAGATATCTCTTCCATAAACTTTAAGCAGGGAAGACGAAGACGTCGGCCGCCCTAAGTTGCTGATCACAATATTTTGGGGCGGCCGACGTCTTCGAACTCGGCAGAGATTATTTCTTATATCACGACCATAACTTGGGATGGCCGACATCTTCGAAGTCGACCGAGATTATTACTTCCATAAAGTTGTTAAAGGTATCACTCGGGCTTTGGAGCATGAAACCAAGTTTATCTAAGAGATATCTCGGCCGACTTCGAAGACGTCGGCCGCCCTAAATGTTGATCACAATATTTTGGGGCGGCCGACGTCTTCGAAGTCGGCCGTGATTATTTCTTATATCACGAACATGACTTGGGACGGCCGACATCTTCGAAGTCGACCGAGACTATTACTTTTATACAGTTGTTAATGGTATCACTCGGGATTTGGAGCATGAAACCAAGTCTGCCCTGCTTGAAGTTTATCTAAGAGATATCTCGAGCGACTTCAAAGACGTCGGCGGCCCTACGTTATGTTCGTGATATAAGAAATAATCTCGGCCGCCACAAAATATTGTGATCAACGCTTAGGGCGGCCGACGTCTTCGAAGTCGAGATATTTCTTCCATAAACTTCAAGCAGGGCAGACTTGGTTTCAGGCTCCAAATCCTCAGTAATATCATTAACAACCTGTAAAACTACTAATTCAGGAAATTTTTATATTATTCTCGATATTCGCATCTGAGAGCAGAAGTGCGAGCAGTATCTAGTCTCCTGCAAGCAGTATTTACTCTCCTGCAAGCAATATTTACTCTCCTGCAAGCAGTATTTACTCTCCTGCAAGCAGTACTTATGCTCCTGCGAGCAATATCCAGTCTCCTGCAAGCAATATTTAATCTCCTACAAGCAGTATCTAATCTTCTGCAAGCAATATTATCTCCTGCGAGCACCTCATAGTCTTGTGCAAACAGTATTTAATCTCCTTCAAGCAGTATGTAGTCTCCTGTGAATAATAGTTAGTCTCCAATAAACACTGTTTACTTCTGCAAGTAATATTTCGTTTCCTGCAAGCAGCATTTAATCTTCTACAACCAGTATCTAGTCTGCACCAATAACATTTAGTCTCCTGTAAGCACTATTTACTTCTGCAAGCAATATTTAATCTCCTGTGAGCAGTATTTAATCTCTCACAAAGACGTTATGTCTGATATCTAGTCCTTATTTTCATTATTTTTAGTGGTAAATTTTTTGATTTAATTCTTTTTATTGAATTTATACAGGAATAATAAAATCTGTGGAAAAACAAGGAGTCGCCCAAACCGATGTTAATTTAAACTTTCAAACAAAAAAATTAGAATCCCATCTATTCGGGTATATAACTAAAAAGGAAACGACGTTTGGAGTAAATCTTATATTAGATTACACGTTCGTTAACACATCAACGGAAAGAGTCAACTTTCTTTTCGAGGGATCCAATAAATCGAAGCAAAGATTAATAATATACGTAGCGAATGCGGTGTTTAATAACACTCAATACCCAGATGTAAATTTTAATTCTACATTCAAATCAATGGCACGTATATTAAACTTTTTTTATCAATATAAAAAATATATAAATATCTTTTAGAATGGGGAGAGACATATGGATTTAAAATTTGGCATGGAATTCGGAGAGAGCGTGTTTAAAGGTGAAGAATCGAGGGCAAACACGAGCTACTTTCAAGCGGCTGTCGCTCATAAGTTTAACAAGAACCTAACGATATTCGAAGCATCAACGTCGTTGACGAAAGAAGCGACGAATTTAGACTTAGGGTTAAATTTCACTTGGACGGTGACGCACGGTTGTATTTACGATGGAAAGCTGTCTACACGGTACGCCGAGGGGAAGGACATTATCATACGCACGCACTGGTGGAATCCCAAGCAACCGTATAAGCACATTCAGGGAAGGCTCAATATCACCGTTCCTTCCTACAAACCCATGATATTGGAGGGCCATTTGAAAGAACAGGAAAATAGCTACGACGTAAGTTTTCGCATTAATTATATGCCAACTTAAGGCGATTTATGACCGGAAAGTTTGGATTATGAAGCGTGCAAGAGGGACCTTTTTCCCTTTGCTCTGTGATTAGTTGTCATATCTGGCTTTTTACTAATGAGGGAAGACATTAAGGGATTAGCGCATAATGTTTTAAAAAGGCTAAAAAGAATTTTATTTTTTTGTATAGATCGGCTTGAAAGGAGTGTGGTTCACCGGATTCAACATGGAATTGGGCGGAACTTATTACGATAAAAGCACCGTCAGTCAATCCGACCATCATTTTAAAATGATGAAATTAAAATCGTCCAGTTTCGACGAGATAATAATCGACCTTCACTTCTACGTGGATAACGATAAGCTTAAGGTGAATTTGGAAGCGAATCAATCCAAAGACAACTACCAGCTGTACTTTGAGCACTTCTCTAAGTCCGCTATCGACATGCAAACGCAAGGCAAGATCAAGTATAAAACTAAAGTTTACTGGTTCGCGAATTCTATATCCAGTAAAGCGGACCGACAGATAAAGCTCGAGCTTCACATTGACCAGTAAGTTGGGGTAACGACGTGTACGGTGTTGTTTAATAGGGACGGACTTCGTAAACTGCAAGCCCATACGCTAATGAATGTTCCAGATTGCGAGATATCCACTTGGAGATGTGGGGCCATAATAAGGAGTCGCATAAAGACCTGGGCCTCGAAATCAAATGGGATGCCAACCGCGACCCTAACCAAAAACTCGCGGTCACCATCTACATCGCCAACCCCGGCCCCTACGACTACCGTGGAAACTTAGACGTCTCTTATCCAGGGCGATCCATCAGGGGGGAATATAAATTTCTTTGGGAAGGTATGGATTTTTCATCTTTTACACGTTTGTTGCGTCTGAAGCGTTTAAACTAGACGTTTGTGACTTTTAGTAAATTTAAAATGAAAAATATATAATATAATTTTGCTTTAGCCGGTGATTTTTTGACGTTGGCACGACTGGCGTGGAGCCCCGAGGACGCTTTTCAGGTACAGGTTGGAGTGAACTACAAGAGCGGAGAGGAAAGCTACGTAATGTTTAAATCTGAGTTGCTGACGCCGTTCGAGGATTTAAGGAGGACGTCGCTGAGCGCCGGGTGGGTTTCGTGCAAAATTAATGTGCCCGTACTCGTAATCGCTTAATGTTTAGGTACCACCACATGGATAACATGTACAGGGTGAACGGGAGCATACATTGGCAGCACGATCAGCGTGTATATGTCGATCTATACGGCGATTACTCCGGCCTGGCTACGCCATTCTTGTGCGAGCTTCGATTAGCTCTCGCCAGCACGGTACACGACATACCCTCCTTCAGTTTAAGTATTAAACATAGCCATAACGCGACGCAAATAGATACAATCGTCCACGTAATGGTACTTATCCCGTACGGATTCACCCTTTATTTTATTACATGCACCGCTTCATCTTTCAGCACGACCTGAGCCAGATGATCGATTTAAACAGCTCGTGGAAAATCGACGAGGACCAACGGATGAAGAATTTAACCGGCACCGTTACCATACGTACCCCCTACAAGGGCTTCAATAAGGGACTCCTTGTTAGCAAGATTTATGTAACTAATTCCAGAAACCTTAAAGGGGTGGCCGATTTAGACATCGATCATCGAAAATTTACCGCCACCGTCGAAGGTAACAATATCCACTTTGACTTCTTTACGAATGCCTTAAATTACTCAGAAACTTCTCTTCCCTTAAATAATTTATGCTCTCCCTTCTCTCCCTCGAGTACTATCAAACTACGTCTTTAAATCTTTAAATCTTTATTTTCTAATTCGTTTCATTTAATTATAATAGGAGATTTTCAAAAACTTACAAAAAGTATGTTATCGTTCAACGTAACAACACCGTTTCAAAAGTACAACAAATTAAGTGGTCATTTTGGATTTATGGAGGACAACAGACATCTCGTAGCGATGATTCGCCACCCCACCGGAAATAGCGGAATCGAAATTAAGCTCTTAATACTCGCACTGAACGATTTTGATATTATATTCAACTTAGCTACCCCGATAGAAGTATTGCAAGAGATTTTGGTCGTCGGAAAACTTCAAGAAAACGAAGTAAATTCTACCAAGAAATCCTTTTGTGTAACATTTTTATTCCACCGTTGTATTTTCAGGCCGATTTTCGTTTAAAATGGAAGCCAATCGGTTTAGTTGGTTTCACGGGCGTTTGGCGATACGAAGATGTAATGAATTTCGAGCACTCGTACAAGTTGTTCACACCGATAGAAGGATTGGAGGAAAACGGTGTTGTGGCCAAACTGATCTACAGGGAAGGTTTGGATTCTGAATTGTCCATCAAATTGGCCGAGACCAGGGTATGTACACATCAAACCGAGCCGCGGGGGGAAGGTCAACAGGTCATACATGTTACAAAAGTGATTGAAACAAGTGGCCAGTCCGGCTCCTGCCGCGTTTTACGATGTACTCACCAAACAAACCCGTGTACCGAGCTATCGATCCCGCCGGCTTTCAATGGATAGTTCAGAGTAAAGTCAATGATCTCAGATTGTCGTTGGCTTAAATGGGTTTGGGGTTTCTATAACTTCGGTCGTTCAATATTTAAACGGAAAACAACGTTTAACTCCCTATTTAATCACTCCCATCGTAATTGGAATATGTATTAATAGCATTTTTTACAACACATTTTATCCTTTATGTATTTAATTTTTTATATGTTTAATCCTTTACGTATTTAATCCCACACACAGCTTAACGTCCACTTACTTAATTATCGACTGCATCATATCCATAAATCGCATATAAAATACTTAATTTAAAAGTATTAACGGTGATGAAAAACGGTTCACACTTACGACTTAAAGTCCGGTTTCGTTCCCCGGCGAGTTTCAGTTTTCACAAGATATTAACGTCCCGCGCCGGTGTCAGCTAAATATTGAATACTTAGCGAAATCTCCATGTACGATATAATCCTTAAGGATTACAAAACTTGCAAACAATGCAGCAGTTGCGGATATAAGCCTCCACATTTCAACACGTTGGAATACTGATTACAAACTTTGGAACTAATATTCTATAGATTAGTACGTAGTTTGTAAGTAAAGCCAAAACTTCTACTTAATTAAACTAGGAAATGTACCAAAAATAACGTTAAATTTCAACATCTTTAAACTTTCGACGTTTTCATTACGGCAATGCACTCAAGAACAAGTTCTCGTGACCTTTAAAAGCTTAATAACTATCAGATAAGTGTTAGATAATCCAGAAATATCACTTTATATAAAAACATTAATAATGAATAGAATAAAAAATATAGGTGGATAATTCCGATTAATGCTTTTATAAATTTACTTCAAAAGCGTTCGCCAAATTATTGGTCCTTAGAAGATTTTCTCGTTTCCGTCTGTACTGAATTACTGAAATTACGCTTTGATCTTTTAAATTTGAACTCATTTATTAACGAGTTTGTTGAAAATCATTTTTATGCAATTTCATAAAATCATTAATAAGTACAAATTTTTTTTATTTTCTTTCATTTTTTTCTTTTTGCTTAACACTGTATATTTTTTGAATAACTGAAAACGATTAAATGAAGTGGTAAGACCCTATATAAGCAGTTTTTGCTATATATAATCTTTTATTACAATTTTTTTCACCTATTAATCATTATTTGTCATGAGGAATAAACGCTAAGTTTATGCGTATAGGTTGTGAATCATCCTGTATATACAGCGTCCGCGAAAAAGTCAGCAACGCCCTGATCTTTTTGGGTCTATTACATCTTTCAATACAAAACATTTTCAAGATGTTCGTCACTTTCAGGTTTCACCGGGAGTAGACCAAAAAATCATTATTTTACTAAGAATGTTATAGTTTTTGTTACATATTTAAATTGTTTATAGAAAAATAGCTTGACTTTGATAGAGATTGTCATTTTAATTTTCATTTTTTTCAGCAGTTATCAATGAGTCTTTTAAAATCGCATTTCTTGGTCACTATACAAGCAGTAAAGTTGAAAATTTGTCTAATTACGCTTCAAATGTTCACAAATTGACCGTAATTAGTTGTATCGGTCAATCTTATACAGGTGGTCAAAATTCAATCACCAATTTTCGTTATTTAACTGGAAAAAATCGGAAGTTTAAATGGAATACCCATATGTTATTAGTCTAGCTTAAAGATTCTAGTTTATGATATGATACAAAAACTATAAGATAATATTGTTGAAATATCCAGAAAAAATTTATTAAAGAAGAAATTGTCAAATTTATAAATCCAAAATAATACGAAATTTTTTAAAAAACCTATTGATTGATCATGTTAAGTTGAAGTGTCAAGATTCTAGTTTATGATATGATACAAAAACTAGAAGATAATATTATTGAAATATCCAGGAAAAAATGATGAAAGAAAAAATTATCTAGTTTATAAATCAAAAATAATACAAACTTTTCGAAAAATCGTATCGACTGTATTTTTAAGAATCTTGATCATTCCAGTTAATGGTGAGATATAAAAATTATAACATAATATAATTGAAATATCGAGGAAAAATTTATTAAAGAAGAAACTGTCAAATTTATAAATCAAAAATAATACGAAATTTTTAAAAATACCTATTGACTGAATTTTTAAGGATCATGATATGATATGTATGTTAAGTTGAAGCGTCAAGATTCTAGTTTATGATATGATACAAAAACTATAAGATAATATTATTGAAATATCCAGGAAAAAATGGTTAAAGAAAAAATTATCTAATTTATAAATCAAAAATAATACAAAATTTTCAAAAAATCATATCGATTGTATTTTTAAGAATCTTGATATGATATGTATGTTAAATTGAAGCTTAAACATTCCAGTTAATGGTGTGATAAAAAAATTATAAGATAATGTTATTGAAATTTCCAGGAAAAAATTATTAAAGAAATTGTCAAGTTCATAAATAAAAAATATGAATTTTAAAAAAAAACTGGTCGGCTGTATTTTTAAGAATCTTGATATCATATGTATGTTAAATTGTAGCGTAAAGATTCCAGTTTATAATATGATATAAAAATTATAAGATAATATTATTGGAATATCCAGGAAAAATTTATTAAAGAAGAAATTGTCGAATTTATAAATCAAAAATAATACGAAATTTTTAAAAATACCTATTCTAAATTTTTAAGGATCATGATATGATATGTATGTTAAGTTGAAGCGTCAAGATTCTAGTTTCTGATATGATATAAAAATTATAAGATAATATTATTGAATTATCCAGGTAAAAATGATTAAAGAAAAAGTTATTTAATTTATAAATCAAAAATAATACAAAATTTTCGAAAAATCATATCGACTGTATTTTTAGGAATCTTGATATGATATGTATGTTAAATTGAAGCTTAAACATTCCAGTTAATGGTGTGATAAAAAAATTATTAGATAATATTATTGAAATATCCAGGAAAAAATTATTAAAGAAGAAATTGTCAAATTGATAAAACAAAAATAAACCAAATTTTCAAAAAATCATATCGACTGTATTTTTAAGAATCTTGATATGATATGTATTATTATTATATATATTATTGAAATTTCCATGCCAAATTTATCAATCAAAAATAACGCGAAATTAAAAAAAAAACATTGACTGTATTTTTCAGGATCATTATATGACAGGGGTGGCCCAGCTCCTTGATAGTCCGAGCCATTTTTCAAAATTCGAAATTTTTCGCGAGCCGCAATTAAATACGTATATATTAAAAAGGTATGCAAAAAAGGTATTAAAAACAATTTTTTTAGGGAAATTATATTTTATATACTAAAAAAAAAAAGGCCCCGAGTACATTTATCGAGAGCCACAAATAATCATTCAAAGAGCCGCAGTTTGCCCACCGTTGTTATATGATATATTTGATAAATTGAAGGTTAAAGGAAATGAATCCAAAAAAACAGGGTGTTGTTGACTTTTTGGCGGACACTGTACACTGTATACAGTGTCCCCGCATAGGTGTAACGATTCTTATAAAATATAAATTTTTTTCGATATTGATTGTCATCTTTTGGGATTTAGCCCTGCTTGGTTAAAGACTAATTTTGAACATATTGTCAACTTTTAAAAAGCAAGTGAGTGTTGACACTGAAGCGAAAACTTCTTGTGTGTCATGTAAACTACCTTTTCTGTTTACAGTATGCTGAAATGTTACTAAAAATTTTTATTCAGAATGAAAAGTTATGGTCATATGCAAATTTTCGGAATCATCGGCCTTCTTTGATAAAATCCATAGTTTATTATTTGCGTCAATAGTACTTTATTACGATTTTTAGTTTTGAGATTTAGATTATTCGGGAGAAATACACAAAAAATTAAGTGTGTATTCGCCCATAAAAGCAAACAGTTAATCATAGTTCTTTTGTGAACACTTCCTGCTGTAAGAAATCTTTTGATTAAACGCCAACAAGTATTTCTTTTAATTCCAATATTTGGAAATTTTTCACTAAATAAAGCAATAACCATATTTGTCGGTTTTTCCTCTAATGTTGTTGTCCTCCATTGTATTTAAAAAACACTTTAAGTTTACTAAATTACAGTTTGACAGATTAACATTGGCAGAAAAGTAATTTTGTTTTTCCATGGCAGCTTTTGTTAGAAATAAAATTGTTTGATATGGATTTTTATCAAAGTAGGCCAATCATTCCATAAATTTGCATATGGCCATAGTTTTTCATTCTGAACAACACTTAACTTAGTAACACTTTCACGTAAACTCACTTGTTTTTTAAAAATTGAAAATATGTTCAAAATTAGTCTTTAATCAAGCAACCCAACCCAATCCAACCCAAAAAATGACAATTAATATAGAAAAATTTTTACTTTTTACACCTATCCGGGGACACACTGTATATTCCCTGTATTTGTTGTTGTGGTCGATCCGAGATTTCATGCGTTCTTCATGTTGGTTCCCTTTGGAAAGGAGTAATTTTAATAGTCGATTAAACATCTTATAAAAAGGAAGCTCAGCATTTATATATTTTTTTCTTTTACAAAAATATAAAAACCAGGCGCGCTCAATTTCCACCTGAGGTATTAAATAATACAAATTGCGGCTGTTTGGAGGCTTGTATTCACCGCCTCCGTAGAGAACATCAAAAAATATCATAAAACATCTTTCATTCCGCTCAAGTGGAGGTAAAGTAGAGGGATGGCGAAGGCAATTTATAAAAGCATTAGAGTTTTACCTGGCGAAGCGAGGGTTGGAGGGTGAAATCATAAGAAAATTCTTATTACAGCAAATTACGCGTTTAATGGCGCACACGTTCTCCAACTTATGCGCGAGAGCAGCCAGCGTTCAGCCCTCGTTTTGCTCATTTCGCGTGGTAAACGTTGAGAATCTTTACGGCGATTGCAGCAATATTATATACTTTCAGTTGGGAGTTATAGTCCGGGGAAAACCCAAGTCGAAATTTCTGAAAGAATTAGGCATCGAGACGCAGCAGATCTACAATGAGAAGTTAGCCAACGGTGACGAACCGGGTCAAGTTAACATCGGTAGGGAGGATCCGCTTAGCTGGGAGGGATTCGTTGAAATTGATACTTTGCTGTACCCTACCATGCAGGGTTATATAGATATTGAACAAAAAGGAACCGTATACGACCTTTTAGCATCCCTTACGTTGCCCAACGGAAAGGCTGAATTAAGAAATGAATTTGATTATAGGGTAGATTACATTGCGATTGTAATAAAGAATTATTTCATTCTGTTGATTTTTTTAGGGACGCTATAACATAGAAAATCAATTTTATTTAAGCACCCCATATAAAACATTTAAGTCGATTTTTGCGGGATTTTCTATAAACTTAGTTCCGCAGAGTAAATATTTAGTGGACTTGAGTTTCGACTACCAGAACGACACCAGTTGGATAAAGGTGGGTATTGATGGGACTTCCCCTTCGAATTCGATTAACTACGGGTTATTCTTGTAGACCGGTGCGAAAGTGCACTACATTAGTTCGACTGGATCTGAAAACGTGTACAATTTGACCGTCCACCTTCACACGCCTTCCAACGACATTCCCTTAGTGGACTTCTCCGGGGCACTTCGTGCAGATTCGAAACGTTACCGCACTGAATTTAGGGTGACCACGAAGAGAACTGATGCGTTCTTCGATGGAGACTTACAGGTCAGTGGGGGAGGGGATTTGTAATTGAATGATATCTATTTTATATGCACCCTTATGCACTTAAATAAATACATGGGGTGCGATGCAATAAGTGTTGGTTATTTGTTTTTATCTATCGAGGGTGAGCTTTTATCGTGTAGCAATAAAACTTCCTTTTTTCTCTTAAACCCCTGTCTCAATACAAATAGCGAAATGCAAGGAACGATAAATACGAAATGTTCCGAATGAAATCTTCTGAATGTATGAACGGTTCTCGTTTTAATGAAATTGTATGTAAAATATAAGAGGGATAAAAAGGTTGCATTTTGGTGTAGATACATGGAAAGGAATCCTTGGAGTCCGATGTTGATTTCCATATAAATTCACCGCTATTCAACGTGCCGCAAGTAAAGCTGCACTTCTTTAAAGATTTCGCAGACGCTGAGAAGAAGATAAGACTGGATTTCGATACACCTCGAAGCAGGTCTAATAAAGTAAGTAGAGCGTTTGGGAAATATCCTAACCAGACGATAAATCATTACACGTTTATCGACTTTCCTTCTATTACTTTTTCCCGCGGCCTTAATATTACCCCCAAGGGCTGTATATCATGGCCAGTGCAGCGCAGTATGTGTTTCGACCGAATTAATCATTCCGTGTGTCCGCTTGGCGATTGTTTCAGGTTAATTTCGCCACCGTTTGGCGGTATGCTTCCATAAAGGATTTCAAAGTGAACCTGCAACTAGATGCACCGCTACGTAGACTGTCAAAGTGTAATGCTAGCGCCGAAGTTAACATGACTGGACGTGACAAGCTACTGAGAGCTGACGTCTATAGTTCCCCACTATTCTTAAACGTTTACGGAAGTATTCGTGAAGACCAAGTAAATGGTAGCTTTATTGTTCGCTCTTCAGAAGGAATGACGTACGTATTAGCTCCTGATGATGTTTGGATTAAATCGAAATCGGCTAATCAAAATTTTTTTTTAAAACGTGTTAATCGAAAAAGAAAATTTAAATATTCTTTACATTTTCCGGCATAATACGTTTTTAATACGTTTTAGATAAATTACCTTGTGAACGTAGCGCTAAAATATTAATGCGGCAATTATAAATCGCATGCACGATGAAACCTTGAATTAGTAATACGGTATAATCGTTCCCGCCGTGCTGGAACAATTTGGGACTTTTTGCGCGAGCCGCCGTATAATGTTTAATGCAAATTCGTGCTCCTTCGGCGAAATTAAAACGCAGATGGCACCCAAAACGTATTTCCCGCTTGTTCTAGGCACAATATCGACTTGAACTGTACTCTTAAGCCTACCTCGCAGACTGAACTCAACGTAGACGGCATCTTGACTTTTGATGGTGCAGCTCACGATCTTCAAGGAACTGCGGAGGTCCGTGAGGATACTTTGAGAAGCGTAGCTCTTCAGATGAGCGCTAAAGGTAAGAAAGTAGGATCGTTCTTCCTCCGGATAAATCCCCTGACGGATGGCTACAACCTATCTAGTACGCTGAATTATGGAAATGACTATGCCAAGTTTGACGCGAGAACCTTCGTTAAGGACAAACTTGAATGGAGCGTCGATGTTAAGGTAAGCGTCGCCGAGAACCCGTTCCGATGAGATGACGAAATCCTGTTACGCACTTTAGGCAGACACTTCGCATAGCATGTACAAATATTTAGGAGTGCACGCTAGGGCAACAACCCATGGATCAAACACCACCCTCCTCTTAAGCGCCGAAACACCCTTCGATGATATCGAGAGTCCCAGGTTTGGAATTTCCACAGAGTGAGTATCTAAGAGACCTTAGTTTCAAAATGTTCTATAATTAACTTCCCTTCGAATCGATCTCGATAACTAAATAACAACCTCGAGGCGTTGAAGGTTGTTAACTTGTCTCAACAACAATGTTCAGATACATATGTTCTCCATGTCTACAGCACAACTACAACTATTTAACAGTTAATTTATATTACCATTTTAATTAATTCTGTTATTAATTTTAATAATTATTAAGCGCACGAAAAATCGACTATTTAAAAAGAATGTGCTGGGTAATAGTTTAAAAGAAATTGAATTTATACTGTCTGAATGAATAAAATTATTATTAAATTAGTATTTATGAGCCGTATCATAATTTTGTTATGGACTGATATTTATTAGGTATATAATATTTTTTATTGTTTGTCACTTTATCTAAACCTGATGATGGGAGTCATTCCCGAAACGGACTAATTTATATAATTAATGAATATTATAGAATAGAATCAAGAGGAAGAGCTCAACATTATATTTTGTTTCTGACCATAAAATTTTGTTTTTACTTATAAATGGTATGTTGCTTTTCTGCTCTGATATTTGGTATCTTCTTCTGATGATATCTTCTGCGATGATGTCTTGTTTTTGTTGAAAACTGCAAAAACAGCTATTTATGCAATATTAAGATTAATATTGATTTAATTAAAATTGTAATTTATGAAAATACTGGCACAATAACGTGACAAGTAACGGCTGATAATAGACCAGGAGTTTCGAACCAGATACTTAAAAACACAAGTAAAAGCAAAAGCAGCTCAAGTACCATAGATAACACTTACGAAAATTTGATGAATTCGTAGTTTTCAAAGTTGTTAATGGTATCACTCGGCATTCGGAGCATGAAACCAAGTCTACCCTGCTTGAAGTATATGGAAGAGATATCTCGAACGACTTCGAAGACGTCGGCCGCCCTAAGTGTTGTTCACGACATTTGGAGCGGCCGACGCCTTCGAAGTCGGCCGAGATTATTTCTTATATCACGAACTATACTTGGGATGACAGAAGTCTTCGAAGTCAAAGGCAAGAAATTAAGATTCGACGTCTTCGAAGTCGGCCGAGATATCTCTTCCATAAACTACAAGAAGGGTAGTATGAATATTATAGAATAGAATCAGGAGGAAGAGCTCAACATGATATTTTGTTTCTGACCATAAAATTTTGTTTTTACTTATAGTATGTTGCTTTGGTACAATGTGTTTTTTTTTTCGAAATGGCAATGATACCCTTTCTGCTCTGATATTTGGTATCTTCTTCTGATGATATATTCAGCCATGATATCTTGTTTTTGTTGAAAACTGCAAAAACAGCTATTTATGCAATATTAAGATTAATATTGATTTAATTAATAATGTAATTTATGAAAATACTGGAGTTGATAAAAGGCAAAATAACGTGACAAGTAACGGCTGATAATAGACCAGGAGTGTCAAAAGACTATTGAAACTGAGTTCTGATCAATTTAATTCCATATCATCGTCTATAATTACAAATAAAGAACGAAACTTTTCATTTAGTAAAGTTATGTTGGTGATATAAGAAACAATCTCGGCCGACTTCGAAGACTTCGGCCGCCCCAAATATCGTGAACTACACTTAGGGCGGCCGACATCTTCGAAGTCGGCCGAGATATCTCTTCCATAAACTACAAGTAGGGTAGACTTGGTTCCATGCTTCGAATCGCGAGTGATACCATTAACAACTTTGTGGAAGAAATAATCTCGGTCGACTTCGAAGACGTCCTAAGTGTTGTTCACAATATTTGGAGCGACCATTCATATATTTTCATATTCTATTGTAAATGACTTATATTAGAATCTTAATCTCTTGCCTTTGACTTCGAAGACGTCGGCCGCCCTAAGTGTTGTTCACGATATTTGGAGTGGCCGACGTCTTCGAAGTCAAAAGCAAGAGATTAAGATTCTAATATAAGTCATTTACAATAGAATATGAAAATATATGAATGGTCGCTCCAAATATTGTGAACAACACTTAGGGCGGCCGACGTCTTGGAAGTGGGCCGAGATATCTTTTACAAGGGAAGTGTCGGGACTGTCTCTAGCCGATTTTGTTGCAATTTGGTACAGCGATAGTATGGCCAAAAATAAGGTTGACGTACTTGTTTATACGTGCTAATAAAGACCCTGGGGCGAGTTATAAGGGTTGGAAATCGGGGCGAACGACATATATTCGCTTATAGCCTGAAGACGAAAATAGCTATTGAAATGTGGTACATGTAAACTGATGTTTAGTTACAAAGAGCTTTCCATTGATATATCACACATATATCTGAGGGCTTCAGGGGGTAAACTACCCCTTGTTTTTTGGAATATTTTAAAAACTACCGTGTCGATTTTAGCGATATTAAGTATCCTTGTAGTACGTTTAAAAATATTAATTACGTGTTTTTTCTTATTTGCCTCTGACCATCCCCTGCCCCTTTCTTTAAGAATAATGTGATAAACTGTTACAGTTTTGAACAATATTTTGAAGAAAACCATAAATTAGGTGCAAATTAAGATTTACGCAGTAAAATAAATTCTATACGACATTTGGGGGTGGCTGGGGTTAACTGCCCTGACCACCTCAAAAATATTTTTTTTTGCGAAAATTGCGATTTTGGTGCAATTTACCACGATTATTTTTTCTATTCGTTAGGTAGTACTTTTGAAAGAACTTACAAGGGTTAGAAGTTTGGGGTAGAAGATATATTTTCGCTAATAATTTTCATACTCCTACAGAAAAAGTTTTTATGTTAGTTATCCTTACTCTATTTAAATAACACAAAAGTTAGTGTAATTATATAAATATTTATTAATAACGAGATAAAAAGTAACTGACAAAAGAATTTAATTTAATTTCTTTTTTTTTACTTTTTCTTATTCAATGTATTGTTGGCAATAATGAAAATCATAAAAAAAATGTTTTAAACACAACGATTGTTTACACCATGCACAGAATTTTCAAACTATTCTGGTCTCTCCTCTATATGTCCAGATGCAAACCACACGTAATTAAAAATATTAATAAATTGTAGGGAAGACAACTGGTTATACGTTAGGGATTACAATTTTAAAATATTATCTCGCTGATGCATATTAACATCGTATTGGTAGTGAATAACTTGATCAGAAATTTTCTAACGAAATTTTTCCGTATTTTAAAACCAAATACATTCAGGGGTTGAATTTGACCTGTTGTCCCTGCAGGTATAGACAAATGTTTAAACTTAACATCCGATGGAGTTACTTCACTAATTATTTCAAGGCAGTGGCCACTCCAACAACCCAGTAATAGCAATGATTTGGGTCCGGTATTTGGGAAACAGTCATTTTGTAGCCAATTTTTCATATGAGCAGAAGCCAGTTAACCAGACTTTGATGCCAAGACGAATATGTTATCTGCTTTGAACATTGTACTACCTAAGGTATAAAAAGATCATCGTGGTAAATTACATCAAAATCGACAAATCGCAAAAAAAAATAATTTTTGGGGTGGTTAGGTTAGTTAACTCCAGCCACCCCTAAATGTCATGTCGTATAGGGTTTATTTTAATGCATAAATCTTAATTTGCAACTAATTTATGGTATTTTTCAAAACTGTAATAGTTTATCACATTATTCTTAAAGAAAGGGATTATCTATCATACCCCATAACATTGCAGGGGATGGTCAGAGGCAAATAAGAAAAAACACGTAATTAATATTTTTAAACGTACTATAAGGATACTTAATATCGCCAAAATCGACACGGTAGTTTTTAAAATATTCCAAAAAACTAGGGGTAGTTTACCCCCTGAAGCCCTCAAATATATGTGTGATATATCAATGGAAAGCTCTTTGAAACTGAATATAAGTTTACATTTACCACATTTCGATAGCTATTTTCATCTTCAGGCTATAAGCGAATATACAGGGTGATTCAAAAAACCGCTGACAGACTTCTAGAGTAGATAATACATTAAAAATTAAGATGAATAGTCTTAATATACATGGGGTCGCAAATGCCTCGTTGGCGAGATATACCGGATCAAAGTTTCTTTAAAATTAAACATTATCTGCAATAAAAAGCACTTTTTTAAAAATATTATCTACGCCATTGCTCTCTACGCGTGTAGTGATCAATTATCTATCAATTGGTCTCTTACAAAACTTTGATCAAGGCAATAGTTTTTAAGAAAAACACGTTTGTAGAAAATTTGTTAATTCAATTAAAAACTGTTGCTTTAATCAAAGTTTTGTAAGAGACTAATTGATAGATAATTGATCACTTTACACGAAAATACTGCCCGTTTGACAAAATTAGCAGTGGAGTTGAAAATATTTTTAAAAAAGTGCTTTTTTTGCAGATAATGTTTAATTTTAAAGAAACTTTGACCCGCTATATCTCGTTAAGGAGGCATTTGCGACCCCATGTATATTAAGACTTTTCATGTTAATTTTTGATGTATTACCTGCAATAGAAGTCTGTCAGCGGTTTTTTGAATCACCCTGTATATCTTTCGCCCCGATTTCCAACCCTTATAACTCGCCCAAGGGGCTTTATTAGCACGTATAAAAAAATACGAAAGCCTTATTTTTGGCCATACTATCGCTGTACCAAATTGCAACAAAATCGGGGAGGGACAGTTCCGACACTTCCCTTGTTAGATAAACTTCAAGCAGGGTAGACTTGGTTTCATGCTCCAAATCCCGAGTGATACCATTAACAAGTTTATGGAAGTAATAGTCTCGGCCGACTTCGAAGACGTCGGCCGCCTCAAGTACCATGGATAATACTTACAAAAATTTGATGAATTACTACCCTGCTTGAAGTTTATGGAAGAGACATCTCGGCCGACTTCGTAGACGTCGGCCGCTCTAAGTGTTGTTCACGATATTTGGAGCGACCGACGTCTTCGAAGTCGGCCGAGATTATTTCTTATATCACGAACATAACTTGGGCGGCCGATGTCTTCGAAGTCGACTGAGATTATTACTTCCATAAAGTTGTTAATGGTATCACTCGGTCTTCGAAGCATGAAACCTTAGTTTTGTTCACGATATTTGGAGCGGCCGACGTCTTTGAATCAGAATGTCTGATCAATTTAATTCCAATTGCATCGTATTCCTCGACATCTCCAACAACAAACACCACACGAAAATTTATTTTGCCATTACCCAAATTTGTAGAAAATTGATTATTGTAGCATTTTTATAACTTTCATGGTTATGGGACTAACCAAGTATCATGAATAATAATTTGGGCTTTCGAGATTTCGAAGACCAAGTTATGTTTGTGATATAAGAAACAATCTTGGCCGACTTCGAAGACGTCGGCCGCCCCAAATATCGTGAACAAGACTTAGGGCGGCCGACGTCTTCGAAGTCGGCCGAGATATCTCTTCCATAAACTACAAGTAGGGTAGACTTGGTTTCATGATTCGAGTCCCGAGTGATACCATTAACAACTTTATGGAAGTAATAGTCTCGGCCGACTTCGAAGACGTCTACCGCCTCAAGTACCATGAATAATACTTACAAAAATTTGATGAATTACTACCCTGCTTGAAATTTATGGAAGAGATATCTCGGCCGACTTCGAAGACGCCGGCTGCCCTAAATGTTTTTCACGATATTTGGAGCGACCGACGTCTTCGAAGTCGGCCGAGATTATTTCTTATATCACGAACATAACTTGGGCGGCCGATGTCTTCGAAGTCGACCGAGATTATTACTTCCATAAAGTTGTTAATGGTATCACTTGGTGTTCGAAGCATGAAACCTAAGTCTTGTTCACGATATTTGGAACGGCCGACGTTTTCGAATCAGAATATCTGATCAATTTAATTCCAATTGCATCGTATTCCTCGACATCTCCAACAACAAACACGACATGAAAATTTATTTTGCCATTACCCAAATTTGTAGAAAATTGATTGTTGTAGCATTTTTATAACTTTCATGGTTATGGGACTAACCAAGTATCATGAATAATAATTTGGGCTTTCGAGATTTCGAAGACCAAGTTATGTTTGTGATATAAGAAACAATCTTGGCCGACTTCGAAGACGTCGGCCGTCCCAAATATCGTGAACAAGACTTAGGGCGGCCGACGTCTTCGAAGTCGGCCGAGATATCTCTTCCATAAACTACAAGTAGGGTAGACTTGGTTTCATGATTCGAGTCCCGAGTGATACCATTAACAACTTTATGGAAGTAATAGTCTCGGCCGACTTCGAAGACGTCGGCCGCCTCAAGTACCATGAATAATACTTACAAAAATTTGATGAATTACTACCCTGCTTGAAATTTATGGAAGAGATATCTCGGCCGACTTCGAAGACGCCGGCCGCCCTAAGTGTTTTTCACGATATTTGGAGCGACCGACGTCTTCGAAGTCGGCCGAGATTATTTCTTATATCACGAACATAACTTGGGCGGCCGATGTCTTCGAAGTCGACCGAGATTATTACTTCCATAAAGTTGTTAATGGTATCACTTGGTGTTCGAAGCATGAAACCTAAGTCTTGTTCACGATATTTGGAGCGGCCGACGTTTTCGAATCAGAATATCTGATCAATTTAATTCCAATTGCATCGTATTCCTCGACATCTCCAACAACAAACACGACATGAAAATTTATTTTGCCATTACCCAAATTTGTAGAAAATTGATTGTTGTAGCATTTTTATAACTTTCATGGTTATGGGACTAACCAAGTATCATGAATAATGATTTGGGCTTTCGAGATTTCGAAGACCAAGTTATGTTTGTGATATAAGAAACAATCTTGGCCGACTTCGAAGACGTCGGCCGCCCCAAATATCGTGAACAACACTTAGGGCGGCCGACGTCTTCGAAGACAAAGACAAGAAATTAAAATTCTGATATAACCAATTTACAACACAATATGAAAATATATGAAATAATAGAATATTAACTTTGGAGTGACTTTGCTTTTATCAAATTTTGTCAGTACTCAAGTTATGTAATATTTATTAATATAGTACAATTTTGTAATAGTATGGGCGCTGTCCACCATAACGTAAATGGTTTCTATGAATTGAAAGATTCTGGTGGAAGTGCCGAAGGTTCATGGTCATGGATGTTATTGGAAGATATGAGTGTCAATTTGCGGGGTAATTTCCGGAAGGATAACAGCAGTAAGAAGGCAAGTTTTAACGCGTTTTATGCAAATCCAAGAAAAGCATTCGAATTATTGAAAGTAGGCGTCGACGTGAATTTGAATAGCACCTGGGGGTAAGTTTAGTCCTAATTACAGTCCTATGTAACGAGCGGGCCGTGCTTACAGAGCGGGAAGCAACTTGACTTTGTCTTTGCCTGGCCCTAACAAGGTAGACGTCAAGGTGAACGTAAAGTTGTCGCCGGCTACTAATGAAGTACACTCACTTCATGGAAAGTTATACATATTCGATAATTCCACTGCGTTGGACTATTTGGGCAAATACAAGAAAATCGGATCAAATATAAATTACGGGATTGATGGATCGTTAAAGTATGGTGATTTGAATCATTTAAGTGGAGACTTAAATTTGGAATGGGGAAAGTTTTTCGTTCAGAACCACGCCGCTGTCGATACCGTAAAGAACGTAACCGATATTTTGTATACCCTGGGAACATCGCACTACAAGGAAGGGAAAACCATAGCGACGTACCTGAAATATACGAGGTTCCTCCCGTACCATAACGTATCGTAAGTACCGATTCGAGGGTTAAACTTAATGGGGGTTAACGTGCCGTTTATTTAGCTGTAAGGTGTTTAATCCCGGAAGCAGACTTGTTGGTAGAGCGGACGTTGATTTCAAGGAATTTGGGAATATGAATGGAACGGTGAACGTTACTACACCCTTCAAAGGGTTCGACCACATCGGGGTTCACTTCGTCACCCTCACCACCTCGTTAGTATATTATATACATACCAAACTAATTAATAAATCCGCTCTGCAAATATTTAAGTTCAAATTAAAAATAGAAACTCGTAAACTAATTAATTTTTTATCGTAACTGACACCCGTTAACCTTGTTGAACTTCGACCTCATAGCGTTACAATTAAAACTTTCTCGGGTACAATTACGACTTCGCGTGCAGTTATTTACTATTATATCAACCCCCCTTGATTGAGACATAGGGATAATGGTTTTATCGTAGGTCGGAAATAAACCGCTTCACAGAAGTGTTTTGGGTAAATAACACCGCCTTATTGGACTCGAAATGCAAAATAACAAGGGGCCGAAATTTGGGAGAGAGCCAAACGAAGGGGGTGATCAACATTGAAGTTCCTTTAGCGACAAGGCACGTGGCTCGTGTAGATTATGGATATCAGGTATGAATTAGGACGTATTCAAAAGCGCCAATTTAGTTTATTTTTTCCGCAAGGTGAATGATCAAGTGACTGTTGGTAACGGAACGGTGGAGTACAACAAGGAGAAAATCTTGGTTGGTAAATACAACAGTAAGTCGGAATCTCGAACCGGTTTCAATAAAGATAACATACATTGGGAGCTGAAGAATGATCACTATCCCATCGGGGCGGACTACGTACACGAATACAAGTACAACGGAGACGGGGATGGTGCAAACATCCCAACCGTGGTGGGTGCATCAAATAAATCAGCTACTCCTATAAAATCCACCGTAATCTATAGCCAGACCTACGCTTTCCCGTTCAGAGGGCCGCCCCTCGCAACCCTACACAACCCTCGCAACCCCTCGCGTTCCCTCACTTCGCAATTCGACCGTCCCTTCGCAGGCAACCGTTTCAACGCCAAACGTGTTTACGCGCCACGCAAAAAACCGGTTCCTAACTGGTTTTTTTTTGGAGGGGTTCCGGTCCAATTCTGGATTTCATTAACGCCGCTACTCCTTACCACTTGTTTTCAAGTTGTTGGGTGGTCCCGATCATATTTCTATAAAAAGTGTACAAAATATCCTGTCGGAAATTGGCAGAGATGAGATTCTCTTAGGCAAGCTCTTAGTATAAATGAACAGGGAACGAAGTCACGCGATCTACCCATTCCGATTCTGCATCATTGTTTTGATTGGAACATTAAAATGAATGATGGGATAGTCTCGTAACTCGGCGGCGCAAGATGGGTCAAGTTTTTGATAAATAAATCTTCTCCGGAAAGTTGGAATTGGTGATAAATCCGCGAGCACATTTATGAATCCGGCGCGTACGCATATAAAGGCTTAAATTAATGGTCTGAGGGGATATTCATAAAATAATTATAAATTAATCGATGTTTGCAACAGAAGTTGGGGGATTCAATCGGTTTAAAACCCGCTGAACGCGAAACGCAATCAGATAAAAGTTAGACAGCCCCAAATTAATATTCACTCGACCGGGGTGAAAATACAATCTCCGGCAATCTACGTCAAAGCTGGCGAAATTCCACTATCTGGTGTGGAATTCGACAGTTTTGAATGTCACGTATTTCTCTGTTCATGCTTCAATTACGTTAGCGCCATTGCGGACACGCAGAACATTAGCATCAGTCCGCTTTTCAATTGTTTGCTAGTTTTCATTTCAAAACCGATCCTATCCCACGAATTATTTAACGTTTTCGTTTCACGCTTCAAATTCCAATTACTCCCCAAACCAGGATCTGCTTTTCAGCTCTGATGATACACTTCAACTTATTAGGAAATGAGGATTTAAGTTTCAATATTGGAATCCGCAGTTATTTACCGTTACTATTTTTTTTTCGGTCGCTACTTCCTTTAAATAAGCATCCGCCGGGTTGAGCGTAATTAGCGTCGAGTTAGTTCCTGCAATAATACAGTGGGAAATTTTTGTTATTTCAATACAGGATACAAAATGGGCAAACGTGTATAACTTGTACAATAGGACTGCGTTGAATATAACCGGCGAGTTCGTGGTTGAAACAACTGGGACTGGACGGGAGATTTCACTAACAGCGATCCATTCAAATCGGACGGTTAAGTTTCGTACGAACTACGATATGTTGGACCAGCAATTCAAACAGCACTCGCACCTCGAACTGGACCCGAAGGTTTGGTTGGCGTACGACATAGATTTGCTGAACAAGACGGTAACGTGACCGCTCTTCGGTCGAAAGAATCACTTTTCGAACGAAATCAATTGTTTCAGGATGCATTGTGCGAGGCCCAACAAATACAGATAAACCTTTCCTATCCCAAAAGAAATTTTACAGCCGCGGCTTCCTACAACTATACAGGGTGGCTTCTCGCGAGTGACGTCGGCCTACATTACGACAAAGACAACAACAAAACCGTACAAGGAGGATTCGAGTGGAAGATCGACGAATCTGATCCTCAGCATCACGAGGTCAGGTTGGACGTTAAACACCCTTCGTTTGAAAAGGTATTAATTTTATTAGTCGACTTGATGCGAAAGTCCTGTTACGTTTTCATTGGCCCATAAAATATTTACGGTCCTAATTGGACTGTTCTATGTGTCAAGAACCTTTAAGATAATATATTTTTTTATTTATAGAGATTAAAAATCTTCTTTTTTAATTAATTTTTTTTATTAAATATTTTCCTTAAATAACACTACTATCCGTGCAAAAAGTCAAGGCCCCTCACTTTAGAGATCTATATCTTCGCAACCGTTCAATAAAAAAAATTGCGACAAAGTTTGTTGTAATCACTGAATATTTCTACGTAACATATGCTAATTTTCGGATCCACGGTTTTCTTTTTATCACGAGTTAAATGAAAAAAGTACCCGATTTTTGAGAGTACCGGCAACTTTGCGATTTTGTTTCTCGAAATCTATCGTACGAAAAAATTAAAATTTTGAACAGGTGGTAGCCTGATGCGTTCTTAATGAGTGGCATATTTTATTTTTTCGATATTCCACACAGTTTCACGGAAAATCGCGGTTTAGTAAGACGCCGTTATGTCGAAAACGGTTGGATGGATTTCCTCGCGGATTTGACCAAAATATATCAAATAATGTCGGTTGTCGGATTCCGTTATTAGTTTTTCAAAATTAGAGCTCCGTAATTTTTGAAGAGCGATTTAATGAAATTACAAATTAAAGAGAAACATAAATAAGCTCTGCGGGGTGCCGGAGGTTCCGTCCAATCGGAACAGATGGTGCATCCCAGACAGGACGTTGCGCCTTATTTCTTTATGTAGGTAAAGAAGGTAGGTTCTTTATAAAGGCGCGACGTACTGTCTGGAACATACCATCTGTTCCGATTGGACGGAACCCTCCTCTCCCCGCAGAACTTACTTTTGTTTCTCTTTAATTTATAATTCCATTAAATCGCTCTTAAAAAATTAGGAAGCCCTAATTTTGAAAAACTGATAACGGAATCCGACAACCGACATTATTTGACATATTTTTGTAAAAACCGCGTTGAAATCCGCCAGGTCGTTTTCGAAATAACCGCATCCTACTAAACCGCGATTTTCCGCGAAACTATATGGAATATCGAAAAAATAAAATATGCCCCATATTAAGAACACATCGGTTTACCACCAGTTCAAATTTGAAATTTAAATTTTTTCATCAAATAGTTTTGAAGAAAAAAAATCGCAAGGTAGACAAAATTGCTGGCACTCTCAAAAATCGGGTAGTTTTTTCACTTAACTCGCGATAAAAGAAAAACCGCGGACCCGAAATTTTTCAAATTAACATGTGATACGCAGAAATGTTCTCTGATTACAATAAAGTTTACCGCAATTTTTTCCATCGAGCGGTTACGAAGATATCGATCTCTAAAGTGAGGAGCCTTGACTTTTTGCACGGATAGTAGTCTATAAAAAAAATTCATAAAATGTACATTTAACCATTAACCTAAAAATCACATTTAAAATTTTTTCTATGGATACGTTTTGGAGCTATGATTTTTTTTAGGGGTAATTTGACTATTTGCAGCATATCTCGAGTTAGAGATGACCGATCTAGTCGTGCTATTCATCAAATTAAAGAGTATTGTATAGCCTATAAATGGTATTAATACTTATTCCAATCAGTTCGGTAGTTTTAAAAGAATGGTCGATAATATGTGAAAAAGGGATTTTTTTAGACAAAATGTGAACTAAAAATTCATTCAATATCCGTGGAGAGTCGCAGAAAAATTCTTTTTTACCTTCTACGTAAAGTTGCTCTTTTTAGAAGACAACAAGGTACGAAGGATGCGAATCGGTGGAGAAATTACCAAAAATTATGATCTTCTATATGTGAGAGCACTGCTTTTCTTTGTACATGAAATTCCGCGCAACTAGACCGTTAGAAATGTTTAGGTTTCATGTTTCCTACGTTTCTGAGATTTTACGTGTAGGAGCTATTCATCCAGTGTACCGGAAGTAGCCTACAACTTTGTTATTTTTACCCTTAACCTGAAACACTGAAATCTCAACCTTATTAGAAACAACAGGTCTACCAGACCTTGATTATTAAAAATTCAAATATACTACATATTTAATTTTATTCATAGTAATAACTGCTCAAATTATAATTATTAATTATTTCGAATACATGTGACGCAAACTTTTCGACTACATTCTAAGCAAATTGGCTTGGAACAACGGATGCAACAATAATTCGTTTTTCTCATTTTTGATGATGGACAAATACTGCAAGTTTTTCTTTTTGTAAGCTTGTCATCGGGAAGAGTATTTTCATCATTATGGACTTGATGTGCAACAGCGAATCCCAAAAGATCCTCCATATTGGACCGCAGTTCCCCAGGAAGATTTGTTGTTATCCTTTGCCTCAGATGAGGTTTTAACAGTTCAAAGCCAACTCCTTCACAAACTTAATACGTGGTATCATTTTGTTACCCTGATAGCACAGATATAAAATAAAACTGTCTTGTTCTGCGGTTAGCGCTATAGTTAGCGCATTTCATATCGAGAACATCAACTCCTAACTTGGTTTGGTTGTAATATTTAATTATTTCTGGCTTTCCAAGTTCATTATCTTTAAAATGGTGCATAGTTGAAACTAATAGAACTGCTCTATTTTTCTTGGGCACATAAGAGATCAATGTACGATCGTTTGAAAAACCATAAAGTGGTGTACCAACACTTCTGTCTTTATTCGCTAGAAATTCTTTGGCAATTTCCCCTTTATTTTTTTTTAGAGTTCCTACGTACGTCAAGCCACATTCTTTTAATTTATCAATTACTTCTATTGACGTAAAATAGTTGTCTGCAGTTACGTTTCTGTTTGATCTTTCGATAGGTTTACACAACCTAATCACACATTGTGAAGGCTTAGACAGTTTTCTCTCTTCTTCAGAGAGCCCTACACCATTAGTATCTTTTCCTGCGTAAATGTAACATTGTAGAAATACAAATTGCGTACGTCAGTCATGCACATTACCTTTATGCCATATTTAGCTGGCTTGCTAGGCATGTATATACGAAAACGACAATTACCTCTAAAAGGTATAAGCATTTCATAAGCTGGGTATAAGCTGTTGAATTTGACTTCTTTCGTTCTTCCCGATCTATGCTGTTATGAAATCTAAGGCTAGTTAGTAAAATTTCGAACCTTTTAACAGACATTGTCGTTCGAAAAATGGGACGTCCCAAATAATCTTTGGAAAATAGGGATAACATATCCTCATGTGAGGATTTCATAATTGATGACAACATAAGAAGTCCAAGCAGCGCTTTGATCTCAGTAGAATTCGTATCTCTATAATTTAACTTATTGGTTGTCATCAGTAATTTTTCTCTTATATTATTCATTTTCTCATTTGTACGTAAAACAATTTCATCGATCATATCACTATCGATTAGTGTATTTCAAATCTCTTCTTTAGAAGGGTTATTTCCTAAATTTCTACCAATTGTAGTTAGCCCTGGTAAACCTGTAATGATGATATGCGATCTGGTTTCAGTGTTTCTTGTTGGTTTAGTCAACGTCCACTGAAAACTTCGTCGGATTCAGTTTTTCCTTCCAAAACATTTGCTTCGAGATTCATCCTAATAGTATCATTTCTATTTCCAGGAAATCATCATCTGACATTGATTCAACATCAGTTGAATCATTACTATCCTCTAAAATATAATTAGGATCTTGGTCGGAATCATCTGCTACTTCATCATGTTCTTCGTCCGATAAATATAAACTCGTTCCGTTAGCCAACAACATCTCGTGTATCTCATTTTCAAAATCTGGATCATTCAAAATTTATACGGGTACCATGTCTACTAGGACCTGGTTTATCTATAGTTGCTAAAAATAAAACTGGTTTTTACAAATATGGGCTATATAACTTACATATACACACATTATACACTTACTTTTGTTTAGTATTGTATATGTAATTAGAAACAATGGTCTATAGGACCTCCTTACCGTAATTCGAAACAACTGGTTTCACAGACCTGTATGTTTCTAATCCACTACTCACATCACATTGCACTATCACAATTCAAACTGTAAGGTATATATGCGCATACGCCCTGCGCGTTGGGTTGGTCTGCTGGACCTCTGTTTCGGGTTAAGGGTTAACCCTAGGATGCATAAACCGGGCCTCTCAGACCCGGCGAGATTTTAGTTACTCATAATTTTCTTAAAATAATTTCAATCGGCTTGAGCATTTAGATATGCTCTAAACACGTCTTTATTCAATACACACTTGATTCAAAAACATTCAAGTGTAATTAGCAATCGAAAAAAAAAATCGTTTCCATTAGCACCCCGTATTTGCATAAACCGGGCCTCCGAAGCCCGTGTACTACTAGTTACTATAGAACAAGTTTCAACTTGTTCATTACAGGTTGAGGGTTATTATAATTTGTCAAATACTGCTGCGCGGAATTGTTGGATGTATAAAAGTAGGTGCAGCTGTTTTTCATTCAGTTGGAATAGAAGTTGGATTGAGTGAACTTGTGAGATACATATATAAATATTGGTGCAGTGGGCAGCTGAATGTGAAACCTTCTGAAGAAAGTGATGTGTCAGAAGCAGAAAATGATGACACAGAAGATAGAAATTTCGAATTTGTACCTGACGAGTATTCTGGATCCAGTTCTGATCATGGTGAAGATAATTCAGAGGATGATGTTGATCATATTGGTAAGCCTTCAACGAGCGGTTACATTGCTCCAAGTGGTCTGGTTTGGAGTTTGAAACCTCCAGCAAAAAATAAAATTCAACCGCATAACATTATTCGGCGTGCGCCAGGACTAGCAAGGAAACATATGGCTGCAACACCAAAAGAAGCGTTTCAGTTAGTTATTTGTAACTCCAGTTATTATATAAGAAATTGTAAACTGTACTAATTTAGAGGGCAAACGTGTTTATGGAGCAAAAGGAAAACCGTGGAAAGATGTAACTGTTGATGAATTTCTTGCATTCTGTGGTTTACTTATTCATGCGGAAGTTGACAGAAGCTGGGATGTTCCTGCGAGAGAATTATTTTGTGATGAATTTGCCAATCCTGTATATCGAACCACAATGTCCATATCTCGCTTTGAAGAAATACGAATATTCGTCAGATTTGATTTGATTTATGGCCCGATGAGAGATGTATCTTGCACGGTTGGTGGCTCTGTACCCAATAGCATATTTTTGTATACCATATCCTCCGAAGAAATTCTAGCGGCCATCAAGCGCTTAAAAAACGTACGTTCGACGAGTTGTGATGCCATCGGTGTGAGTGTAATTAAGTATGTAGCGTCTTGTCTGGTCGAGCCCCTTAAGCATGTATTTAATTTTTCTGTTCGTTCTGGAATTTTTCCCAGGGCGCTGAAAATTTCTCTTGTCATCCAGTTTCAAGGCTGGTGATCCTACAAATGTTAACAATTTCGCGTTTTTTCAAAGATATCTGAAAGCATAGTCTCGGAGCGAATTTTGAGTTTTCTGGATAGCTTCAATGTTATGGTTTGATTTTCTTGCTGACCATTGTGTTGTAATTTGGAATAAAGATATACTAATGTGCACTTAAACAATGGACTTTATTTAATACTAATTGTGCGTTCACCGGTTTCGCCTTTTTTATAAGGCATCTTCAGAAGGCTTCCTATTACAAAAAAATATATTGTTATAATGTTGTATTCTTAAAAAAGATTAAACTACATGTTGTCTGATTATAATTAAAAAACTTACGTCAACATATTACAATCAATAATTACACTAAATAACAAGAAATTATCACCAAATTATGACAGAATTATGCAGTACTATCGAATGATGAGTGATGGTCAGTGATGGTGAAAAGACGTTGTACATTTGTTGATATTTAAAAGAGAAAAACTTTGAGAAATGAAATTCGAGCGTGTTATTCTAGACTTAAATTCGTGTTCTGTATTAAATATTAGATGTTTTCCAAAATTAGAATTTTGTTTAGTCTTGTGTTCATAAATTCTTTGTCCCAGTCTTCTTTCCGTTTGTCTTATATATGTTGCTCTACAGAATCTACATTGTAATTTATATATTCCATTGTCGTCCAGTTTGTTAATCTTGTCTTTGTTGTTTATTAGGTGTCTACTCAATGTGTTATTGTTTTTGCTAGTTAATTCCAAGTTGTATTTATTAAAAATTTATCTTATTTTCTCATTTATCTCGCCTTGATATTGTATGGTTCGATGTTAACCCGGTCTTTTTGGAGAGGTTGAATTTCTGGAGCTTCGCGTTGATGAATTTTTCTATTATTTCTTGTGGGTATTCGTTATTGTGAGCTATTTGTTTAATTGTATCCAGTTCTATTACTATTTTTTCTTGACTCATGTTGGAGGTGAGGGCTCTGTCTATTAGAGAATGGAACGCTGAAAATTTATGGGAATGTTCATGGTGTGACTTGTATGGGATTATTATATCGGTCTGAGTTTTCTTTCGGTATATATCGTATGCTAAGTGTTTGTCTTTCTTTTCTATAGTAAGGTGTAGGAAGTTTAGTTTGTGCATTTGTTCGGTCTAAATCGTAAATTTGATGTTGTTGTGGAGTCCGTTGTATATCTCTTCCATAGTTTTATGTTTTTGGTATATGGGTTTTTGGGGTTGATTATCTGCTCGTTTTCTAATTTGTTGAGAAATATGTCTGCCATCAATCCGTTCAGTGGAGATCCCATGGGCAGACCATCTGGGAATGTATAAATATTCCCATTAAATGGATAAAGGTGATTTCGCTGTGGGTTTGTTCTTCGACATGTCGCGTGCGTTTGATTCGCTACCACTAGTGTACATCATACAGAAATTGTATGCTTTAGGTTTGCGAGGCACGATTTTAAACTGGCTTTAATCATTTCTGGAGGAACGAAAAATAAAAGTGGTCCTCTCTGGTCGACTCCTATCGGAATCAAATGTTTTACTGGGAGTTCTCCAGGGCTAAATCATTGGGCTCATTAATTTTTCTATTGTATATAAATGATTGAGTGTCTTTCCGATGTCCACATAGTCATGTATGCCGATGACACGTCAATTGCCCTGGCGTCGAATGATGTTGATATGATTTTTTCTAAAGTCAAGCATACCGTTGAGTCATTTGATGATTGGTGCAAACAAAATTGTATTGTTCTTAATCTAAAGAAGAATGTGTTTGTAAATTTTTATAAGAGGAGAAGGTTTCTGCAGGCCGGTGATATCATTCTATCAAATAGCTGCAAGTTTTTGGGTATTTATCAATTTATGAAATTGAACTCTTCCTTTCATGAAATTGTGAGATTGAAGGGATGCTTTCTGTTATTCGCAATTCTCATACAATCTATTATTGTGGGCAAGATCGATGGAGTGGCGGCGTGTCTTTGTAGCGCAGAAGCGCATTATAAGATTAATCTTCGACCTAAACTGCAGAGATTCGTGTAGAGATACATTCAAGGCCAATTCGCTTCTTACTTTTCAAAGTATATATACATATATATACTTCGATGTCCCGTTAAGGGTACGGAGCGGCTGTATCTCGACAACGGTGAAGCCTAGAGGTTTGGGAAAAAAATCCTTATAGGCAAAGTAGCCAAGAGAAATAGCTGGAAATTATTTTGAAGTTCGTAATTCGACCGCTAGGGGGGTAGTTTTGAAGCAGTTCTAAGCTTGGATAAAGTGTGAAGGAAGGTTCTAGGTAATAACATTTTTGTGCTCTCTTATTTGTTTCCTAAGGTAACTTAATCCGATTAAGATATACGAATTTTTAACATTTTCTTCTATAATTCAAGAATGGATACTAGATCTGACAGTTTGGTGTGCTTGGGTCATCATAATGCGGCTTTCTTTGAAAAGAATCCACAGTATGCTTTCTCAAAGCTCTATAATAATTTGCCATCTGCAATTAAAGCTAAGAGATCTTATTTCTACCAGAGGCTGTCTGGAGTCGCGCCGAGAACATTTTGGAGGACTATGAGGTCTCTCGGAGCGATTGATTCTCCGTCTGTCCAGATGAATCTTGATTGTGAGTCGATGGCAAACTTTTTTGCAGAGCCTCCCCTGATCATCGATAACGTAACTAAGGCGGCTACAATTAATGAAATTCTTACTTCTCTTAAATCTTGCTCCTTCTCTCTTACGCTTGTGACCGCGATCGAAGTAGGTGATGCTTTAAATCCTGGATATAGTGCTTCCTCCCGTAACTCATATCTTCAACTTTTCTTTTGAGCGGTCTTTATTTCCCTCTGTCTGGAAGGTTGTTCATGTCGTTCCCATACCCAAATCCAACTCCTCTTCATGTAACACTGATTTCCGTCCGATTTCAATTTTATCCGTACTATCAAAAGCTTTTGAATGTTTAGTTTATTTACAAGTCCAAGGATTTCTAGAGAGGTTTAATTTACACAATGAGTTGCAATCGGATTTTCGCAGTGGGCATAGTACAACTACTGCCCTCATTAAAGTTACTGATGATATTAGGTATGCCTGCGACAATAGATGTGTTACTGTGCTGGTACTGCTCGATTTCAGCAAGGCTTTTGATTCTGTCGACCACAGCCTTCTTTTAGCGTCTCTTTCTGCCTACGGATTCACTCCCCCCTGTGTTTCTTGGTTTCAATCCTACCTTTCCCATCGCTCCTTGTGCGTACGCGCTAACTCTTCAATTTCTTCTGCTTGTGCAATCAAATGTGGTGTTCCTCAGGGCAGTGTATTGGGCCCGTTACTTTTTCCTTTGTTCGTTAATAGTGTTACTAATTATATCTCGTGTAATTATCATTTGTATGCTGACGACCTCCAGATATATACTACTACGTAATATATAAATAAACTGTTGCTGAATTTCCGGCAGCTATTGTGCGACTTAATAACGATCTATCTAACATCTTGAACTGGTCTTGGAGATACGGACTTAAGTTGAACTCAGTTAAAACGCAAGCTATTGTGTTTGGAACTCGTCAATTACTTGGTAAGATTAATCCATCTACCTGCAGTGATCTGATGCTGGATGGTAATGTCATACGGTTTTCTAACAAAGTTAAAAATCTTGGAGTCCTTATGGATTCTGCACTGTCTTGGAAACTGCAAATTCAACATGTTTGCAGAAAAGTCTATGCTTGCTTCCACTCTTTAAAAAACTTCGCTGCTCTCTTTCTCCTGTGGTGCGTCGTAATCTTTGTTACTCACTTATATTTCCTCACTTCGACTATGCGGACGCGGTTTATCCCGATCTCTCGGTGACTCTTCTGAATAAATTGCAGCGGCTACAAAATAATTGTATCCGGTTCATATTTGACCATGTAACGCCGTATCGCAATTACATTCAGATGTTAACCTGTGAGAGACGTAGATCCTTTCGTTTATTAACCATTTTATTTAAAATCCTTCATAACTGCACCCCAAAGTACTTATCAGATAGGTTCCAGCAATTATCAACTCATGAGCTTGCTAGTCATTCACGTTCGGATACTATTCTTACATTTCCCGTTCATAGCACTGAAATTTATCATAGATCATTTACAGTACAGTCGATTGCGCTGTGGAATGGACTGCCTTCTGAAATTCGTAATATTTCTAGAATTACTAATTTTAGACATGTTTTAAAGAGCCACTTGCTTGGCCTTCAACTGGCTGTTTCCTGATTCTTTGTTCTTTATCTTTCTCTTTTCTCCTCTCTTCAACTGCTCTCACTTGTTGGCAACTGATATCCGGCAGATTCTTTTGGTTTCTTATAGCCGCTCTCTTTTCGTGTCTTTTCTTTATTTTTCTCTTTGTTTTTCTTTTTCTTGCTTAATCGTATTTGGTGATGTTAATGATATCTAATTATCACTTGCCATATTCAGTAAATATTATATTTATTTTTGTTTGTTCTGTTGGGTCATTTGGCAGAGATCGCTTGTGCGATAAAATGATCCATTTGCTGATACTGCTTACTGTTTAAGTTAAGTGTATCTTATGTAATTTTGTATTTTTATATGTGGCAATAAATGGTAAATAAAATATATAAAATAAAAAGGCTGATACGCTTAGCTCATTTAAACATAAAGTAAAAATGATGCTTGTAGAAAGGGCGTTTTACGACCGTCAGGAATACTTGTCATTTAATTTTAATATTAGTCCTAGTCAACTAACATAGGTCATACTTCATAATACTTATTCTCACTCTTTCTTTGTTGAATATTGTGTATGTTGTGTATTATATATTGTATGTGGTTTGAACTTGTCACATGTTGGCTATACAATACTCTTTAATTTGATGAATAGCACGACCAGATCGGTCATCTCTAACTCGAGATATGCTGCAAATAGTCAAATTACCCAAAAAAAAAACAAAAAAATCATAGCTCCAAAACGTATCCATAGTATCCAAACTACATAAGAAAAATACAGTGGCGTCAAATGTACATTTTATGATTTTTTTTTGTAGACTAGTGTAATTATTTTTATAAAATAATATTTTCTAGTAAATTGAATTTTTTTTAATAAAATCGAATTTCGTTCTTAAATCGAACATTCATCCTAAAATAAATTAAATAACGTACCGAATTGAAATTCCTTACTGAAAACTAAAATTGTAAACAGTTCACCTAAATTCACCTAACTTAATACTATTTACCGGATATTTTCCGTTAGAACGTGACGGTGTTTGGAGAGTACCAAGCGAAGGACGCGACGATGGCGGACATAGCTCTAGTTATCGATTACTCGACAAATCCCGACAAATTAGTGAAGTTGAAGGCTGCGGCGGCGAACCACTCGAAGAACAACGTGATAAAGTACACGTATACGGTGACGGGCGCCCACCCGGCGACCAAGTTGTTTCTAGACATGAAAGGAGGAATTGTTTGGAGACACAAATATTTCATATCTGAGCATTATGCCAACTATACCAGAACTTTTGACCCTCAGGAGACTGATGCCATATGCTTATTAGACTTCGAGAAAGACGAAGTGAAATTAAGGGTAAGTTAGGATTACATTAGGAATCAGCAATGAATAAGATCTTTACTGATGTTATATAAAGAATTGAAGTAGTCTCGGGCAGTTAACAAATACAGCTGATTACTTCGAAGATTTATCACCCCTTCTCCGGACCGGTTCAGACATATCTAGGAAATTACTTTACGTTCTTTCGGTGCGTTAAAATTCGTCGCGTATAATTATTCAGCCAAGGAGATGTTAATTTCGGGTTGAAAAAAAAAACAAAGAGTCGTAACAAACGACTATGTCAAGCGAAAATATGACGAGGGAGTCGGGTTTTTCCTGGAAATTAATAAGGTTTCACTTTAGATACGTTGCGTTTTTGGCTTTAAATTACGCCGGTTTAAAAAGGGGGTAGTAATCTTCGGAGTGTCGTATTTGTTTTAAAAAGGAAGCTCGAATGATAAAGGGTGAGAATTTCTCCTATGTGCACAGAGTTGCACAACTTGATATGTGGTAGATCTAAAACCGAGAAAATTTAATAGGATAAAGAGGAAATAATTTTCAGAGAAAAACGCCGAGCGATTTGACATCATTTTGGGGTAAATACGAGGGGTCGTTCCCTCTTTATACGGCAAACATGACGGCAGTATACGGCAGCGACATAGATGCTAACGGAGAGTACTACCTAAATTTCTACGAGAAACTTCTAAGGTTCGATCTGAATAAAACCAAAGGTAGATCTCGTCCTCATTTCTTTAAATTGTCTTTATCCCGTCTGGTTTTCACTATTTTCAGACGGTAGCCAAAGCTTGCACATGTACGGCGTAATCCCGGACGCTCGTAACGCCATCTTTGACATTTGGCGAGATTATGAGGAAATCCGAGTGTTTGATGTCTCCTACTTATTGCGCCTAAACCATTCCCGACTGTTTATATCGAACCTGAAGTGGCGTCCTCAACTCCGGGACGAAATGCGAGTACGTATAATGTTCGCGTAACACCAATTTTGTACCATTTCTAACATCTTTTTCTTTATAGAAAGCCGTTCATTCTTTCCTTTACGAGGGCTACAATAGATTTACCGAAGAGGTGAACAATACCCGCCAATACGTTCGCAACGAATTGATCGCTGCCATTGAGGAAGTCTGGTCCGACGCCACACCCCACATTCAAACATTTTTAGACGACTTCAAGTAAGTCATTCTCTATTGGTTACGCTCGTTTCAATGGGATAAAAACATTTATAACAATCTGCCTTATTGAGTTGCCTTCTCACCGTCTTGTATTATTCCCAAACTGCATTCGATCCTCGATTTCGCGCAAGCGCTATTTCAATTAAACCAACGATTTTAATACTACTATTAATTTTCTTTTCAATGCGAGTAAAAACAGACCATAAATTTAACCGGTTATTCGTAGATTAAATGCAATTGATGATGTAGAAAATTATAGAATGAAAAGAAAATTATTTTTGTTAAACGACAAGATATTAGGGCTCAGAGCAAGACTTATTGTTGCTTCAGATGTTTTTATTAATCTTTGACTGTTATTAAGGAACCCCACATATTCTATAACCATACTGTTGATCATGGTACATAGCATGGACTCCAACTTAGAACGAATGAGTTCATTTAGGTTATTGTTACTATTTATGATAAAGATGAAGGCTCCAGATGAAGCTCTTCCAGAAAAGCTGATACGTTTACAATATCTTCATGAAAAGCATCTGGGCATGTAAGACGCCGCGGTATCTTGGATATCACAGTTAAGGTGTTTGAAGAAAGTTAGAGAGGAGTTGCACAGAAAGAACTTGAGGAAACTGGAAACGACGTTGAAGGAGGTGAAAAGTTGGGTTGCAAGGATTTGCGAAATAGTGTATAGGAAGTGTGATTTGGAGGAACATATATTTCATAATTTTTAATTGAGTTTCCGCCGTGTCAAATTATAGGATGGTGTGGAATATCCAGAGTACAGAAGATCTCTGGACTTGTAGTTTACAAGCATTGATGATGGATTGGTTAAGAATCATTCTATGGGAGCAAGGGAGGTGATGAGACAACGTGGAGCCTTATTGAGGCTGTATTCGAGAATCATATATGTCATATATAAGGATTTGCGAAATAGTGTATAGGAAGTGTGATTTGGAGGAACATATATTTCATAATTTTTAATTGAGTTTCCGCCGTGTCAAATTATAGGATGGTGTGGAATATCCAGAGTACAGAAGATCTCTGGACTTGTAGTTTACAAGCATTGATGATGGATTGGTTAAGAATCATTCTATGGGAGCAAGGGAGGTGATGAGACAACGTGGAAATTATCTGTCTGTTAGCTCCTGAAATTACGTGTAGTTGAATAGTATTTTTCGGAGTAGTTCCTCGTTTGTTTGTAATTGTTGTCATTGCATTAGTAAAGTTAGTGTCTCAAAAATGCCACGATGCATGAGGCTGGTTTAAGCTTTCGAGAAATTGGCAGACGCATGGGCTGACCTCACGCCACTATCAGACGGACTTGGATGGATTGGCAGCAAGAACGCTTAGAAACCCGTCGTAGAGGCAGTGGACGTCCTAGAGTGACAGCAGCACGCGAAGATCGCCTGTTAAGGCGAAGTGCAATACAAGATCCAGTAGAACCAACTCGTGCTGTTGCAATTAATTGGATACGAGCAATTGGTCGCAGAGTGTCTATGAGTACGATTTATCGTCGAGTACGCACATTTGGGTTACGTTCATATCGTCATCATTTTCGTCTTCCTATGACTCAACAACATAAAGATGCATGGGAACATGCATGGGAAACTATCGTCTTCAGCGACGAATGCCGATTTTGCTTATGGAATTCTGACGGACGTTTACGCATCAGACGACCTAGAGGTCAGAGGCAAAGTTTACAGTTCGTTCAGCGTCGCCACACGGCTCAAACTCCTGGTGTAATACTGTGGGGAGCAATATGCTACGGTGGCAGGTCCCCTTTGTCATTCATTCAGGGCACTCTAAACGCGCGCCGTTACATTGACGCCATTCTGGAGCCCGTGTTAGTGCCTTTCCTCCAAGACCTTCCAGAGCCCGTCTTCCAACACGATAATGCGCGACCTCATATTGCTCACGTAACGTTAGAGTTCCTAGCACAAAGCAATGTCCTTGGCCGGCAAGATCCCCGGACTTAAACCCTATTGAACATGTCTGGGATATGATGGACAGAAAATTGCGTCGGTTACCCCATCCTAACAACACTTTAGAGGAATTACGTCAACAGCTACAGGTAGCCTGGAATGAGCTGCTCCAAGAGGTAATCGACCATTCCAGCATGCCACGAAGGTTACTGAATGTATAAGAGTACGCGGAGATGCAACACATTGTTAACGATATTGTCAATAAATATTGTCATTTGTTTATGAAAATTTAATCATTTGTTTGTCTCTAGACATTAACTATTTCTACGTAATTTTGAAGTTCTGCGTCTCCTCCTTCGGGGTGGTTCATTTCTTTTGAAACCGAGTGTGTTAAGAAAATATACAACGGAGAAAGTGTTAGTGACATTCTTTAGTGGTGGATTGTTTCGTGATGTGTTTGGATGGCATCGTACTAAGGGGTACCTGACTGCACTTACAACAAAAAGATGGGAGAATTACAACTATAACAAAGTAAACTAAAGCATAAGACACTGATGGGTTGTGGAAAGGTTTGCCGAATAGTTTATGCATGTGGTGAGGGATGTTGTTCCATCGATGTTATTGCGAGGTAACCGGAAGCAATGAGGATAATGAGGGGGAAGTTGTACAGGGGGAGTCGTAGAGATGGTGGGTGAGAATGTAATGAGTGAAAGTAGAGTAAGGATGGTAGATGTAGCGACGATAACTCAGGAGAAGCTGCAGTCGATAAGCATTGGGTGGAATAGGTTATAAAGAAGGGGAATAATAGACATAGATACAAAGTGTGTAACGATAATATCACAACTGTGGGGTGGTTGCTGATGAGTAAGAGAAGAAGTATGGAGGTGAACGATATTGTGAAAGTTTTTGAGAGGGCGAAGAAAATGGGCAGGAAAGTGAAATTGGGATGGAAGGTTGTGGAGATGGATGTGAGGAGGGTGTGTGTTCAGAAGTGTGTGTATTGGACGGAGGAGTTAAAGAATGTTAGAGAGCCGTGGAAGAGGAGATGACTGAAATCAGATAAGAGTATAGGTTTATAAAAAATGGATGGGTGAGGTGGCCATGTCTAGTAAGGGCATTCAGCTGATGACAGTACAGGGTCCATTCAATGTGTATTTGAGAAGGTTTCGACTAAGGAACAGACGAAGGGGATGTGTGGGTATGGGGCCAGTGAGAACACCCTACAGCATATCTTGCAGGAGTGTCCGGATGAGAGGAGAGAGTTGAATGGGATTCTAGATCATAGCAATATGGATGCTTGGAACTGGTTGGCCGGTCGTCATTATGTTTTGCACATGCTGACAGTAAGATTATTATAAGCTAGAAGCAATTTTATTAAGCTATTATAAGCAAATTGTCAACCTTCTTCGGTTTCGCAATAACCCAAACGCTCATAGATGGAATTTTGAACCATCAGGAGCATATCCCAAGTGATATTGGTGGTTCTTCAAGTATGCGATTTTCCAAATCATTCGGTTTTGTTGCATACACTCTACTTTTCAGAAATCCTCAAAAGGTGGCCACTCAATATCACCTCTACTACCAATCCAACGATTTGGAAACGTACGGCTTAAGTATCAGACTGCGCGACTAAAATGTAGAGGACTACCATCTTGTTGGAATCACTTGATTTTCTAACAGATGCAGATTTCTGTCTCCGTCCAAATTTCCATTAATGAAAAATGGACCAATTACATTTTCTCCCATAATACCAGCCCATACATTAATTTTCTGCGGTCTCTGAGTATGACCTTCTCTTATTAAACGTGCATGTTCGTCACTCCAACAACGACAATTGTGTCTATTAACCTTACCATTCAAGTAGAAAGTAGCCTCATCAGAGAAAACACGAAACGTTCAAAAGAAAATTTCTGTCAACATCACATTTTCCAACCTTCTTTCTAAGTCACCTTCGTTGAATTCCTATTTTCCCATTTGGTAGTCAACCCCTCATAATTCGTGTTTCTTTTTCCATTACCTTTAAAATAAGGTAAAACTCGATAGGGGTTGCTGTTTAAAAATGTAGGGGTGGTTATCCCCTAAAAAAACTCTATATTGCATGGAGAACTATCTAAAAATGTAGTTTTATCATTCTTTAGTGATCCCCAAATTTTCAAATTTCTTTCTTCACTCGTTCAAAACTTATAGCTCCGTCCCGGGAGTTTTGGGAAACCTTTATATATGTTGCTGTGGTCGGTCCGAGATTTCATCCGTTCCTCTTGTTGGTTCCCTTGGGAAGGGGGCAGAAGTTTCGCCAAGATCTCACCTGGCATCTTCAGTGCGTTGTCGTAGTCTCATATCGAATAGCGCATTTTTTACGAATTACTTCAACTCTCACACAATAGTTAAACGTTATTGGGTTTTTACATCCTGTGTAAGATACGACAAAGCATTTTGCTATATTAAGATCAATTCCATTCTGTACAGACCAGGAACTGATAATGTTCAGATTGCGCTGTAAGATAACACAGTCTTCAGGGGATGTTACACTAACGAATATCTTTAGGTCATAGGCGTAAGCAAGCACATTACAATCAAGTCGTCGTAATACATCATTCCGATAAACATCGAAAAGAAGGGGACCCAGGATTTAAAACCGTTGTAGCTCACGTAGCAAAATCTATATAAGATGAAATTAAATCCACGAAATCACTGGTAAATCCAAGAAGTATTCTATGATCTAATCTATCAAATGCCTTTGTAAAATCTGTGTAAATTATATCAACTTGTTGCCGTTTATCTGATGAACTGCGTTACCTCTGCTAAATTAGTCATAGTTGAACGACCAGTCATAAATCCGTGCTGATGATCAGATACAGGGTGATTCTCAACCTATACGCATAAACTTGTGGATTCATTCCTTATGAATTGTAGTAGGTTGTGTTGAACTAGATTTAAAGTATCAACAAAGTTCTTCAAATGGAAAGATTTACGATAGAGGCTATTCTTGGACATCATAAAAAGGAAACAGTTCCAAATCATCTAGCGGAACATCAGGAGTCTTGCGATTATGCATCAGGTGCATAATGAGAGGTAACATTGGTAAGGTTGTGTGATTTGGGTGTAATTGGTACAGGTTAGTGGAGGACTATCTGCAAGGATCCATATTAAGGTCATATCCAGGATGCGTTTTATGGGAGTGAGACTTTATGGGGCCGACTTTTAATGAGCTGGATTGATGTTGTGTTGCTTATCTAACATGGTTCATTTGGCCAATCTTTTCGAAGACATCGCATTGACATGGCTATTGACCAGCATTCGAGTACTAGTTTTTGCAATCAACATATGCATGAAATAAATTAACGTGTTCTCTGAGTTCTGGAATCTTGCAGATGAATATTGATGTTGACAGATGATATTATACACTGTATTACATAATTATTTAATAAATTGAAATATGATAAATAAGGAGAGGTAAAATGTAGTTAATAATTTGACGTGGAGTGCTGAGATCTGAGAAACTTGTCGCTTAGAAGTTACCGAAATTCCACAATTGCGGACATTATTCGGAATATTGGGTTCGAATAATTATACGCAATAGTTTCAGTAAGCCACAGACATTGTTAATTACTTAGACTAATTTGACGTGTGATTGAGGACATCCCGTTTAATGGGTGGGCCGGGTTGCCTTATTTTATCGCGAACTTTCATAATTAATACACGCTCGGTAGGGATTATTACGCGTCATTCCGGGCGTCGAAGAAGGACTTACGCTAATTAAGACGATACCTTTTTGCCTGACGGCGGCTTGTCCCCCTGAAACATCGGCGTTAATTCCATTATAAATCTTCGGAGCACAATGGCGCGGCGCACCATAAATTTACCGGCATTATGCGGCGTAATATGTAAGTTCGCTTGGGATCAAATATGCCTATGACGGTGTATTTCCTTTTCGTTAATTGATATGCAACGCACACTCACGCGCCCATTTGAATTTCACCGGAGTCCTATTGAGGATGTTTCTATTTATATGAGCTTGATACAATTACCGTATCCAAGCTTCCATTCATCGTCAAACTGTCACCCGTTGTTCGCATAATGCCCGCGCTATAATCTATTGCTTTGCGAACAATATAAGAACTACTTGCTAATTAATAGTTTGTATACGTAATTCGAACTGCGTAGCGTTAATTATGTCGGCGGTGCTCAATTGGGCATTGTTTTCGATGACCAAAAGCCGTACTAATCTCGTCATTGCAATATTTGTAGGGGATTGAATGTTATTTCGGAGGATCTACGGGAATTGAAGAAATTTGTTAACTCGTCTTATTACGCCAATGAATTTTATATCCGCGACGTGGTCAATCTCATCTTACACACAGTTGATGAGTTATCTTTAAGGACACATATCGAATCGGTTCCGGCAATTGTCAATGAAATGTGGCAAGTGATGGGCGATTCCGGGAAAAAGATTCATCAAAGCATCGTTTGGGTGATCGAAAAAATTAAAACTTACTATCAGAAAGCGACCGACTTCCTGAACGATATACTTCAAGGGAAAGCTGTCGACCACCTTTCAGATACCTTCAAAGTGTTCGTTGAAAAGTACGATAATTTTATAAAGGATATGCACGTATCGATCATAAAATATGCGGAAGACCTGTGGAGCAAGAGTTACAAGATGCTCGTGGAGAATTGGCGCAGGGCGTTAATTTCCGTGGAACCAACCTTCATTAAGATAATTCATTACGTCGAACACATAGTTTGGAGTGCCGGTCGAGAATTTGTTGGTAAGTTACTCGTAATTTATTTCGGCCCCTTTCTTTTTCCAAACTAACCCTCTTACCGTCGAACTTCATAAGTTCTAATAAATGGTTTCCCACCGCACACATATTGATCACGGGTTTGCGCTGTATTTTAAACAACCTAACAAACCAACCTTCGATCTTTCACTCTTATTCCATCATCGTTCTTTACAAACAGAATTCTTTATTTACCAGATTTCCTCTACACGAGAAAAGCAGAAATATTGGAATCGGAATACTTTAATAAATTCGCTAAACTAACTCAAGACCTGGATAGATTTTACAAAGACATAACAGGCGATGACACTTTAGGAGCCATACACAAGTACTCGAAAGTAGCTTTTGATTTCTTAAAGAAAAAGTATTTCGAGCTAGTACCTTTCGCTAAAGAATTAGAGAGAATATATACTGAAATAGTGGACGAAGTAACTCAGTTGAAGAATCTACCTTTAGCGCAATTTATGATGCAAAGATTCGACCAAGTATACGAAAAGGTAAAATGGTTCGCTGATTATTTCGACGTCCAAACTAAAATTCACCGGTTCGTGACGCTGGTCCGACTGAAGTTGATGGATATGAAGCGGAACGCGTTAGAAACGGAAAACCGCCACAGGGAGGCAAAGACCAAATTTATTTTTGAACCTTCGCAAGGCGTCATGTATCTAGAGCAAAAGCTACCGATGTCGTGGCACGCGTTCAACGAGACCCCCAAATTCGACGAAATCCCCGAATTTAAAAAGCTGAAGGACGTCCAGAGGTTCTTCTCCAGTTCAAAACTCACTTTCGCGAGTATCTATACGGACTATAAACCCTTTATCGAAGTGACTCAATGGTTGCCTCCTTTCAAAGGTAAGGGATCGATTATCTCCATCCGTGGTAGCCCGACTCTTTTGTTTTTTTTTGCAGCTCAGGCTATATTGGTTCGTGGGAAGCATTTTATCACATTTGATCGCACTGTTTACGACTTTCGGGGAGACTGCACATATCTTCTCGCTAGCGATTTCAGGGACGGTAATTTTTCAATCGCAGTTTCCTACAATAAGCACCAAACGGGGAGTCATAGGTTATTAATTTTATTGAACAAGACTTTGGTTCAAATAGACTTACAGACTAAGGTATTATATAAATTAATATTAATAGTTTATTAAATTATTAATTATTTTTTTAGGTTATAAACGTAGCGGGAAAAGATTATATAGCGTTGCCGTATAAAATTGGGGAATCTCATATCCACCTGGAGAGCGATATAGTAACGGTGGCGAGCGAATACGGTTTCAAGGTGCAGTGCAACATGAAATTTGACGTTTGCATGTTTGAGGTCTCGGGTAAGGATGTCCCTGGGGGCGCCGCGCTCTGTCTAATTGACAATAAATGCCCTTTAGGTTGGTACTTTGGGAAGACTGGAGGTCTTTGGGGGACCATGAATAATGAGCCGTCGGACGATTTTCTAACACCGGAAAAACAACGACTCGGGTACGTGGAAGTAGCACAGTTCGCAAATAGCTGGTCCTTGGACCGAAGTTGTTCCACAACGGATCGACGACCGGTCGCGAAAAATACAACGGAAAGTGTTAGAATTCTTTGCGAATCCTTCTTTGCCGGGAAAGTGTCCCCCTTTATTACGTGCTTCCCGAGGGTCTCCCCAAAATCCTTCCTAGATATTTGCCTGGAGAGTTCCGACGAGGAGGAAGTTTGTAGCGTTGCCATCGCTTACATCAGCCTTTGCGCCGATGAGAGTACCCCCTTGCGCATCCCGGACAATTGTGTTAAGTAAGTTGCCATCGATTTTAGAAAGCTTAATGACGTTTTCCAGTGATGTGGAAAACCCACCCATCGGAATTTCAACAACTTCCGAGGCACTAATGCGTTTTTGATTTCCGGTTGCGTAACTTTATTACACGAAATGTTATTAATAGCTACGCGAGCCAATAATTGATTTTAATTTGTAGGGTATTTATTAAAATCTACAAAATATACAAAATTAATAAATAGTTATTATCCATAAATAATTCAAGATTAGATTTATAATTTAACACGAATTTCAAAATATTTTAACTTATATATAACTTAATCATATATTTATAAACGTAGATGTAAATTGGAAAATGGTACAACGATTCCAGAGGGCAAATTCATTACAATGAAGGACCACGAAATTCCACGTACGACGGACGTAGTTTTTATTGTCGAGGGTAAAAACTGCAACTCAGACTTGAAAGCTTTGAAGAAGAAGGTGGAGGCGATCGTTGAACATTTAGAAAAGGAGCTTTTGCGGTTAAATATCACCAGGAACAGGTAATCGATGTCGGTATTGTGCGGAACACTGACCCTGCACCCGATAACGCGAAGAGAACCTCTCTTCGAAATTGTTCATTAAAATAATAATGGCTGTCGTAAAATATGCATACGACGTCATTTTCGTGTAAACCGCGCTCTCGCGTCTACTTCCAACCGTAAAAATACCGACAAGATTTTCAACCGGCTGAGTTTGAATTTACAAATCAGTTTGGATACCGTTTGATATTCTATTAATGTGTAAATTAGTTCACTCAATCTATACGTGGTTGATTGCATTTGAAATGTAGACTGATACATCGTCCCAACATTAACCCGTTCATATTGTAATGGAAATTACAATTTACCTTATTCCGGCATTACGGAACATATGCGTGCGTTTATGTTTAACTTTTAAACCATTTTTAATTCTGTTGAAATAATGCGTGATCGCTTTATAAATTTGTCGTATTTTATTAATTACAAAAAGCAGTACAAAAGCGTAATTAACTCTTAAATCATTACCTTAACTAAACCACCCGCTAGATCGCGTTATCATATTATTAATAAATGTAGTGTGTTAATTAATTATCGTACCCGACGTCATCATTGCAAGTATGCAACCAATATCACAGTACTTGTGTTGTAATATCCGATTTGCGTATTGCAATACCAATACTGTGATATTAGTTGCATACTTGCAATGATGACGTCGGGAACGATAATTAATTAACACACTGTATATAATCTAACACGCCTCCTTACATTTATAAAACATTCACTATAGAATAAACATAACTTAAAATACTAAACAATAAATCTTATACTACTAAACTCAACATTTCTCTTAGTTTCACAAATTTATCTTTGCTCATTGATTTTGTAAAATATCCGCCAGGTTTCTATTGGAATTTACTTTAATTATATTTATGATTCCTTCATATTTAGCAATACTCCAAGTTCCCCAATTATCTTCGTATATCTTAATAGGTGCCTTAAAGTCAATCTTAAAAAATGCGAGTATATCTTTTATTTATTTTATTTCGGTTACCGCCTCTGATAAGGTTACATATTCGGCAAAGTTGAAGACTTAGTTACACTACCTTGTTTTCTAGAATTTCAATGTACAACATTTCCAAACAATCTCATTACATAGCCTGACGTAGATTTGAATTGTCTGCTGCCCAATCTGCGTCTACATAGCAATCAAGGATTTCACAAATATAATTCTTATTATAAGTTAACTTTATGTTTTTGTCAAATATAAATACTTCAAAACTCTCAAGGCATATTTAAAATGAGTTTCATTATAACAATTTTGAAATCTACTTAAGCAATTAACGCTATAGCTTACATCTGGTCTAGTAGCCGAACTTATATACAGAACTGCCCCTATTAGATTTCTATACATAATATTATCAGATATAATAATAATAAATTGCTTTATTGTTCGCATAGCGTACAAAAAAATCATACCATAGAGAATTTAAACATTAATAGAATGCGCATTAACTGTAACATACAACAAAAAGAAAAAACATAATGCAGATGCAAAGCCATTTTTACAAACGTGAAGATCACTGCCATGCAAATAATTTGTTGTCTTTTAAAAGTTATTGATGATGCACACTGTCCACTCAAGACTAAAGTCATTCATTGTCTTAGCGATCTGATACGAAAATGAATTTTTGAAAAAAGCAGTAAGAAAAATCTAATATTCATCCGCGATGTACACACTGATGGCTTATAAAGATGGAAGATCCGGTGGTAGAGACATACAGAGTGCAGCACCCTTCTTCCCTGCATGTTTAACCATTTTAATTCCGGCAACTTATCACTTACATGATCACTTCGGTGAAGACCAAACAGTTTTTTGAATTTTTGCTTTTAAGACATAGGACAAAAAAGGAGAATACAGAACATCTGCATAGTTAAAAAGTGACAGAACCAGACTTTCACACAGACATTTCCTTGTGTTACGGTTCAAATAATGTCTGTTCGAGTAGATAACCTTCAAACTCCCATACGCTTTTTGTATGCATTTGTTGATGCGATCATTAAAAGTCAAATTCTCATCAAATAAGACACCCAAATTCCTTACTGTTTTATGGAATTGCAGCTGTTCATTGTTCACAAATAGATGGAGACTGTCTGCAACTTGCTGTCTGAGGCTCTTCGGGTCGAAAATAATAGCAAGAGACTTACTCTGATTTATATGAAGCCCAATCACTATTTATACCCGCTTTAACTACCTCAGACGGAGGGAAGGAATAGTACAACTGAATGTCGTCTGCGTAAAAGTGCGCCTTACAATGTGAAATGGATTTGATAAAGTTTGATGTGTATAATACATACAAAATTAAATCTCACTTCCAGAGAATCAGAGCAATCAACCCCCACCGATACTACCTGTTAGAAAATCTAAGTACGAAGGCTTTCACGGCCGGTGTGAGTTAAACTAAAATTAGAACTAAAACTAGAAACTTTCTGGTTTTGCCGTTCGTCTTTTAATAAAAGGTTTGACGTTTCGAATGCCATGTTGCAACGTTCTTCAGAAACTGGTTCGAAGTGACGACATCAAAAATCGGTAACTATATATAAGTTGGAAAAACTAATTAATAATCAGTTAACGCTAATTACAAACTAATTATTAACTAATTGCTCCCAGCCATCCTCTCTGTTGACGTTATTTTTATGTCGGTGGATCTCTATAGCTTCTCTTGTCAGTCTTTGGCAGTATCTGTTGTCCCTAGCTAGCACCTTTGTTTGTTCGAAGTCTATTCGGTGCCCCTCTGCGTGGCAATGTTCCGCAACCGCCGACTGCTGGATCTTCTTCAGCCTTACATCCCTCTCATGCTCCTTGATGACGCACTCGACGTTGCGTCCAGTTTGGCCAACATAAACCTTCCCACAACTACACGATAGTCGATAGACTCCCGCTCTTTTTAATGGAGTTAGTTTGTCCTTGGCTATCGGGAGTGTGTTCCGAATTTTGCTGACCGTGCCGTACCGCACTACGATGTCGTTCTTCTTGAGGTGCCTAGCAATTCGTTCCGTTACACCTGAAACATAGGGAAGACAGATAAATCCAAGTGGTTTTGTACTTACCGTGTCCTCTTTCTGCTTTCGCTGCTTGATGGCCTGGTTGATGTCCCTCGAAGTGTATTCTTCTGCAGCACGCCTCGTAGAAAGTGTTGCTCCTTCTTCAAGTTCTCTCCTTCACATAGTCTCGCTGCTCGCTGAAATAATGTACGGATCACGGACCTCTTCTGTTGGGGATGATGATGTGAACATGCCTGTAAATACCTGTTGGTATGGGTCTTCTTTCGGTATACACCAAGTTCTATATCTCTATTTGTCGTCCTGGTGACCAACACATCTAGGAAATGTAGTTTTTGGCAGTTTCTGTTTCCATGGTGAACTTAATCATAGGATGTTGAGAGTTCAAGTGATCCAAGAACTCTTGGAGGCGTTTTTGACCATGTAGCCATATCACAAACGTGTCATCCACATATCGGAGCCATAGTTTTGGTTTCCACTGGCTCTTCTTCAAAGCGTCCTCTTCGAATAATTCCATGTAGAAATTAGCTATAACTGGCGATAGTGGAGATCCCATGGCTGCCCCTTCGAACTGCTCGTAAAATTCTCCTTTCCAGCATACTCCACCAGATCTAGCACGTATTCTGGTAAACCCTCCGGAATGAGTTTTCGGCGAAGACCCTTTACAGCATCCTTAACTGGTACCCTAGTAAAAAGGGATTCCACATCGAAACTACCAACATATATATACCTTTTATTAAAAGACGCACGGCAAAACCCGAAAGTTTCTGGTGTTAGTTCTAGTTTTAGTTCTAATTTTAGTTTAATGTTAGAAAATCATTTAATAACTTTTTTGCATTATATTCAAAAACCAACATAACTTAGTATTGCTGTGAGTAGTTTCATGATCAACTGTGTTAAGTGCGTTGGAATAATCCAACAAACAGAGTACCGTCATCCTACCTCTATCATTCCCCCTCAGGATATCATCGATAATGTGAATTAGTGCTGTAGTAGAACTAGAACTTATTATCTTTCACATAACTATTTATTTGTTCAAATAAAATTCGTTCCATAACCTTTGACAACACCGGCAGCACACTTATTGGCCTCAGATCACTTAAAGCAGTTGGTGCGTTCGATTTGGGCAAGGGCTTTATCAAAGCTTTTTTCCAGATGGTAGGGAATACACCACTAAGAATACAAGTATTAATGAGATTACAAAGGTAAGGCGTAATATGTGGACAACACAAATCAATACATTTAATATTGAGATAGTCATATCCGAAAGCTTTGCTTTTGATGCAGTGTGAAAACCGAAGGTTAAATCATTTAGTTTATTGCTATTATAAAAGTTTAGTAAATCAAAATCCGGACTATAACTTCTGGGTATTGCATTGACAAAAAAGTTGTTAATAGCGTTTGAAGAACCAAGGTGTTTAGGTATTGAAATAATACTTCTTTTAAACATTCCAGCATTTCTCAGTGCCTTCCAGCTGTGATTTGTAATTCCCAATTGAAATTCAAAGTATGCCTTACGTTCTAGAATTATTGATTTATTAATCAAATTACGCAATGACTTGTAATAATCCCATTTAGCAGATGTTTTATTTGACTGATAATTTATAAAGGCTTTATCTCTTAAGCTTTGCATAAATTTTATATTCTGTCTTATCCAAGGTGACGGAGGACCAGTATATGACCTGGCTATATTTTGAAAGCTTGATTTCATATTTGTTGCGCCCTTAATGTTATAATAAATTATACTGTGGTCTGAGATACCATAAGTGGTATACACACAACTTGCGTTGACCATATGGGATTTCGAAATGTAAAAAACGTCAATTAATCTAGAAGTCTGGCCCGTAACCTTTGTGGGGTCATTTATAAGCTGTACCAAACCGAAAGAATCACAAACATCTGTTAAAGCCATGGTTGACACGTTCCCCGGCATTAATAAATTAATATTCAAATCACCAGTAAACATAACAGTGTCCACAAATAGTTTATTAGTGTTTATTCCTTACAAATTTCATCTTCCTTAAAAATCCATCAAAACAATCGTACCATGCACGAGGACTTTCTCTCAAACCATATAATGCTTTTTCTAGTTTACAAACTCTGTCTGTCCCATCCTCAAATCCTTTAGCTTGATTTACATATATTTCTGAAAAAATTTTACCATTGAAGAAAGCAGTCTCTACATCCATTTGTTCTATAATTAGTTTCTCCTGGCAGCAATATGATAACAATATTTTTAAAGTTTGCATTTTAGCTACTGGTGAATAAATATCATCCACAATTTCAAATTGTTCAAAGCCTTTTACAACAAATCTGGCTTTATAAATGTTATTTGACATTTTTGTATAAACCCATTTAACATCTAAACTTTTTTTATTTTCTGGCTTTTTGACCAATTTCCAAGTTTTATTTTTCTTGAAACATTCCATTTCCTTATTCATAGCTACTTTTCACTGTTCAAATTTTAGATCTATTTTTGCTTCTTCTAATAAACATCTAGATATGTCCATAATTGATCTATTATATTTTATCATAAATTTGAAAATAACTATTTACATGATCTACTTTAGTGGCTTTCAAAAATTTACCATCACCAATTTTACATTTACAGGTTCTTTTACATGTTACACTATCATGAAAATATTGATCATTATTTATTACATGATCAGTACAGCCAGTGTCTAATATCCAATGAATTGCTATTTCATCATCTAAATCTGACTTTTCGTCTTTGTATGTCATCATAGTTTGGACCTGCGTGTAAAAACTGTTAGTTCCATAACCGCCGTGATAATAGTTACCTCTTCAAGTATGTTGTTCGCCTCGACCACGCTGTTTGCCTCTATTATTACCTCTTCGTTGGCTGAAATTTCCTCGGTTGTACTGTTGCTGCTGCATTCCACCTCGTTTCCACGATGGCCTGGTTTCACACTTCCTGATTCTGTTTCTTTGCAAAAAAGGCATTTGACTTTTGGTCACAATTTGTGGATTCTACATCCATTTGTTCTATAATTAGTTTCTCCTGGCAGCAATATTATAACAATATTTTTAAAGTTTGCATTTTAGCTACTGGTGAATAACCACTATTTCACTGTTCTGCCGGATTACTATTTATCGCCTCTTCAAAATTATTTGGATTTTCAACATTGCCATTTTATCTAGCCGGCATTTATCTTTCTCTCTTTGATCTTCTCAATTCTTGAGACGCTCTTGCTTCCTGTTTAATTGTTTTATTTTCGAATTCTATTTTTGTGCTTTCATCTTGTATTTCTGAATCACTAGAATAATCACTTTCAAATTCATTGTCAGTTCTGTTTGTATCTAAACCTATGCATTTAACATTCTTTTCCACAACATCAACATGTCTAGCTACAACGATTCTGTTATTTACTAAACCTCTATACCCCACTTCAAAATAACCCAGTAAAACTCCAAAATCAACCTTTTTATCCCATTTAGACCTTCTTAACTGTTCTGGTCTTCGAACAAAAATTCTACTTCTAAATAATAATGTTTAATAGTAGGCTTTTTTCCAAACATTATTTCGTAAGGCGTTTTCTTTTCTACACTATTTGCTAATGTTTTATTTTTAAGATATGCATCTGGCCAAAATTTTAGATCTATTTTTGCTTCTTCTAATAAACATGAAGATGTGTCCATAATTGTTACACTATCATGAAAATATTGATCATTATTTATTACATGATCAGTACAGTCGGTGTCTAATAACCAATGAATTGCTGTTTCATCACCTAAATCTGATCTTTCGTCTTTGTATATCATCATAGTTTGGACCTGCGTATAAAAACTGTTCGTTCCATAACCGCCGTGATAATAGTTACCTCTTCAAGTATGTTGTTCGCCTCGACCACGCTGTTTGCCTCTATTATTACCTCTTCGTTGGCTGAAATTTCCTCGGTTGTACTGTTGCTGCTGCATTCCACCTCGTTTCCACGATGGCCTGGTTTCACACTTCCTGATTCTGTTTCTTTGTAAAAAAGGCATTTGACTTTTGGTCACAATTTGTGGATTCTACATCCATTTATTCTATAATTAGTTTCTCCTGGCAGCAATATGATAACAATATTTTTAAAGTTTGCATTTTAGCTACTGGTGAATAACCACTATTCCACTGTTCTGCCTTATTACTATTTATCGCCTCCTCAAAATTATTTAGATTTTCAACATTGCCATTTTATCTAGCCGGCATTTTCCTTTCTCTCTTTGATCTTCTCAATTCTTGAGGCATTCTTTGGTCCTGTTTAATTGTTTTATTTTCGAATTCTATTTTTGTGCTTTCATCTTGTATTTCTCAATCACTAGAATAATCGCTTTCGAATTCATTGTAAGTTCTGTTTGTATCTAAACCTATGCATTTAACATTCTCTTCCACAACATCAACTTGTCTAGCTACAACGATTCTATTATTTACTAAAACTCTATATCCAACTTCAGTATAATCCAGGAAAAATCCAAAATCAACCTTTTATTTCATTTAGACCTTCTTAACTGTTCTGGTCTTCGAACAAAAATTCTACTTCTAAATAATAATGTTTAATAGTAGGCTTTCTTCCAAACATTATTTCGTAAGGCGTTTTCTTTTCTACACTATTTGCTAATGTTTTACATTTAAGATATGCATCTGGCCAAAATTTTAGATCTATTTTTGCTTCTTCTAATAAACATCTAGATGTGTCCATAATTGTTACACTATCATGAAAATATTCATCATTATTTATTACATGATAAGTACAGCCAGTGTTTAATAACCAATGAATTGCTATTTCATCACCTAAATCTGATCTTTCGTTTTTGTATATCATCATAGTTTGGACCTGCGTATAAAAACTGTTCGTTCCATAACCGCCGTGATAATAGTTACCTCTTCAACTATGTTGTTCGTCTGGACCACGCTGCTTGCCTCTATTATTACCTCTTCGTTGGCTGAAATTTCCTCGGTTGTACTGTTGCTGCTGCATTCCACCTCGTTTTTACGATAGCCTGGTTTCACACTTCCTGATTCTGTTTCTTTGTAAAAAAGGCATTTGACTTTTGGTCGCAATTTGTGGATTCTACATCCATTTGTTCTATAATTAGTTTCTCCTGGCAGCAATATGATAACAATATTTTTAAAGTTTGCATTTTAGCTACTGGTGAATAACCACTATTCCACTGTTCTGCCTGATTACTATTTATCGCCTCCTCAAAATTATTTGGATTTTCAACATTGCCATTTTATCTAGCCGGCATTTATCTTTCTCTCTTTGATCTTCTTAATTCTTGAGACGTTCTTGCTTCCTGTTTAATTGTTTTATTTACGAATTCTATTTCTGTACTTTCATCTTGTATTTCTGAATCACTAGAATAATCACTTTCAAATTCATTGTCAGTTCTGTTTATATCTAAACCTATGCATTTAACATTCTCTTCCACAACATCAACATGTCTAGCTACAATGATTCTGTTATTTACTAAAACTCTATACCCAACTTCAGTATAACCCAGTAAAAATCCAAAATCAACCTTTTTATCCCATTTAGACCTTCTTAGCTGTTCTGGTCTTCGAACAAAAATTCTAGTTCTAAATAATAATGTTTAATAGTAGGCTTTCTTCCAAATGATATGCATCTGGCCAAAATTTTAGATCTATTTTTGCTTCTTCTAATAAACATCTAGATATGTCCATAATTGAATTTAACCAGTACAGCTAGTGTCTAATAAGCAATGAATTGCTATATCATCGTAGTTTGGACCTGCGTATAAAAACTGTTCATTCCATAGCTTATTTTACTTTTTAAATACTCTACAGTCTGATCCTCTTCTTTTAAAACATCAACCAAATCTCCAATATAATTCAATGAATTTGGTGGTGTTCGCAACATGTAATTCATTTTTCTTTTTTCGTTACTTTTGCATGCACAGCTTTATAAAAAATGTTGGAATATCTTTAAAATCTTTCATTTTCAGTTTTTCCAATTTATTTCTGCAAATTATCTGCAACGGTGTCGATTCTTTTAAATATAACTCATCAAATTTCTTTATAATACCATATGCCACTTCTATTTCGTTCACAACTTCCAGTTGTTTATTTGTGATCGCACTGTAGATAATATTCATCTCCATCGGAACTCTGTTTTTCTTTTGAAACAGCTTCCGTAATCTTCTCCATCGAACACCGGTATAGCTACCATGTTGAAATAATCCGTGATCGCTTAACTAACAACTACGTTATGTATTAACTACTTGATCGCTCCTAAATCGTTAGCTTAACTAAATCACCCGCTAGATGGCGTTACCATATTATTGATAAATGTATATAATCTAACAAATTCCATTAAGAATAATTAAATGTTGATTAATGAAGCCAAACGCGAGTACGGTTAATAATAAATCAAATTTTTCTGCGAAGCGGTAAATATTTTAGACGTCCAAGTTTAAACGAGGGTGAAACTGGGACATCGACATATCGAACGGGTTTTCTAAGAAGTTGACGTCCCGATTAAAATGCCCTTGTCATCGATACTCTTATTCTAGATACGCGATCGTGGAGTACGGGAATCCGCCTGACGGCAACGGACGAGCTCACAGCGTCTTGATCAATAACACTGCCTTCGCCGAGCACCAGTTGATATCATCATTTCTTGATCACATTAAAACCAGTGGTGGTAAGTCCCCGAGCCCATTTCAACCTTCAAATGAAATCTCGCTTTTTATTTAGACGATCAAACCGGAAACTCGGATGTATTCCACGCTATAGAACTCGCTGCCGAAATGGCTTTCCGACCAGGAGTTGCAAAGACATTTATTTTACTACCATGCGCCGATTGCCGTCAATCAAGAAGGGTACGTTTAAAAGTATAAAAAATTTCAAGTATTTTTAAAAATGATTTACAACAATTAGTAAATAATTCGTTTCTTTCAAAGGGACATTATTTTCTAATTTGTGTCTTGTAGATGCGAAAAATATTTATGCGCCGCTTTGGAGGTCGGAAATTTTCATACAAATTAGTTTTCAGAGCGTGACTGTGCAAAACTGAGTAAGCGCAAACAATTATGCGACTCTCTAACTTTATATTTGTCGCATTTACTGCGTATCGATCCGTTTTCCATGTAGAATTTTGAAATTTTTTTGTTTGTGAGTTTAAAATTGTTTGTTTCTCGAATGAAACAGGCATTTGTCGGAGTGGACAGTACTAATTTGGGTTAAAGTATTTAATGGGGCCCACGGAAAACGGTTCGATCGGCCGATAAGGGTGCGAAAATCCACCGTAACCGCCAACAACGCGCACTATTATTTTGTAATTACTTTCAGCTCGACTATTCGATCCTACACCAGTTGCTCGACGAGAATGGCATCGCGCTGCACATATTAATGAATGAAGAAATCCGCTTCAAGAAAGCGACGCGCGCCAACAAAATCGTTTTCGGTAAGTCTGTTTCCCTCTTGAGTCTTCTTTCCAGTCTTCTCTCAAGTCCTCCCGTTTGATCGTTTTCCTTTTACCCGTTTATCTTAAACGGAGAAAGTTAATTTCGATCGACGGCAGCGTTGAATTCAAATTAGAGACAAATCTGAATTCCGTCCAGGGAGAAATTTACTTAATGTCCCGCTATCAAAGATTCCGAATAATTCTTCATCTTCTACCTATTATAACGATCAACAATTCCATTCAAACTCGTCTTTGCTTTTGTCTATCGCGCGTTCGGAACGATGCCACTGTCGGCTATGGAGCTCGATCCTAGCCTGGCAACATCCGTTCCGGGCCGATTCGTTTTCAAAATAGCCGGTCAATCTATTTTCCCCCGACGGTCCGCTCATTCGTTGTCCCATTTAAACTTGTGATGGATACAAGATTGCAAACAGCAGCGTAACCCTTGTCATTACTAGTTTAAATATGCTCTACGGTTGACGTGTGCATTACTGGGCCGATTACACTGACTCGGTTATGTTTTAACGACTACCCGTTCGTCCGACCCACACACAGAAACTTCTAAAGAGGCGACCATTCGCCTACCGTTCACCGCTCGTTCCCATTTCATTTGCGTTGTCTGTAGTTATCGTCGTTTGGGTTTGCGTACCCCTAGGACTCAAACAACTCTGTTTCGTTTTTCTCTCACAATACTCCACCTGTATTATCTTTTTTAAAAAACAAACTACATTTTATTTTATTTAAACAGCATATTTACCACTATCTTACTCAATAACCTTTCAGAATAATCTTCCACAAAAACGATAAACATCTATTTTATATATTTCTTTATCACTAAAAATATAATAAGTATACAAGATCAGCACCTCGGTTTCAAGCGACCTCAGTCTCAAGAGCACTCTTATGTTTGATGGGTGACATGGATCGTAAAATTACATTTGCAGCGCCTCGGCCTCAAGCCACCTTGTTATTCTCACAATTCTTTCTTCTATTATGATCGATGTGCTTATTCCACTTTTTCTTTCTGTTTAATAACCGAATTAATTATAATTATTAATGTTATCTATCCTGTATGTTTGTCTGATGATCCCTAGTCTGATGTCTGAGGCCTTCTTTCACCATCCATTAGTGTTTCGCAGCTATTCTACGCACTATTTTTATATCTGTAGTTCCTAATACACTGTTGGAAATAATTCACGAGCACACCCAGTATAATCTGAACGCGTGTGTCTACCGCAATGAAATTTGGTAGGGAAGTAGTACTAAAGTAGTGTAACTTACCCTCACATGGAGATAGGCGCAAGTCTGCTGGGAGGACATACATCAATAGCGAGAGTATTTCCCGTGAGCGGAGCGTACCATCGCTACACGACGTGGCATGGAGTCGATAAGTCGCTGTATTGTAGCGGGAGGGATGGCCAACCATGCCACCTCAACTCGCCTCCATAGCTACTCAACGGTAGCCAGGGAAGCCGAATAACGTTGAAGTCTCCGAGCAATCATGTCCCAAACATGTTCGATCGGATTCAGATCCGAAGAACGAGCTGGCTATGGAAGCATTCGTATACGGTGCTCTTCCAGAAAGGTCTGTACAACATGCGCGATTGGGCCTTATCGTGCATGTATAGCAGACGTGGGTGCCGCCGTACAAAGGGAAGCACAACGGGCCGTAGCACCTGATCTACGTATCGTTGACCCGTCATCGTCTGCTGTACACGCAGTAGACGTGTATAGTCAGAAAAAAAAGAGATGCGTCGACATTTTTTCGTATAGGCCGTCCAAATTACACAAAATCCCATATACAGTATGTAAAATGCCATATGTAATCGCACCTCATACCATAACGCTCGGTTGGCGGTGGATAGGGCTTTTTTGCACGCACTGCTCGAGTGGATCTTGATTCGTCGGCAAACAAAATGTCCCTCTACTCGGCAACCCACCGATGTCTAGCGTCGACCCACTCGTGACGTATGCGGCGGTGCTCGTATGCGCTACCAGTTCGTGTAGTGAGTGCGCCTTCCCTTCCCGCTGGCCAAACAGCTCCAAGTTGCCTTGAGGAGGACGTACGCGACGCTAAAGTGCTGAGCACAAGGGCGCGATCCTTCCGTGCTGTGGTCAAGCGGGGCAGTCCCGGCCGCGGTATGTCCTAGCTCAGACAATTCTCGCCATGCCCGCTGCACTGCCGATAACGACCGCAATGTGCATACCCACAACCATTCCTCCTCGCACAAACTTGCTTAAGTAACGCGATCGCCCTTGCATTGCGCACAGAGTACGACAACAAACTGTTCCCTCACACCACACTAAAAAAGACCGGCATCTCCCACCCTCTTCGGGCTCCATAACGACGCAATGTTCCGCTTGGAAGGACAGCTCAGTCAACAATGCCATTACAAAAAAACTCGAAACTCGCTGAATAAACTCGTCTACAGTAAACCTTTATGCTCCGGAAATATTATGGATTTATCTTCACGCGTTCAGATTATACAGGGTGTGCTCGTGAATTATTTCCAACAGTGTATATCGTCATAGGATTCCAAAAAATTAACCATTTATTACCATTATTAACCATAGTCATATGTTGCCGAAATATAATAAGAAATATGACGTTCAACCATCGATAACTGCCTCATAGACGTATGATTGAACTCCGACATATTGGATGTAAGATCATTGAAAGATGCAAACCATGATTCGGATCATTTCCTAATAAGGGCGAAAGTAAGAGCCCGAATATCAAATGTCAAAAACGGCAAGACTCGCCAACAAAAGAAATTTTATACAGCAAGACTAAAAGAGGAAGCACTGGCGTAAAGATACGTAGGAAAAATATGGCTCATAAGAACTCCACATTGACCAGAGATGGGATAGAGGTACTAATAGAGGATTACTATGTAAAGATGGCATGGAGGAAATTACTAACATCCCTGAGACGTTCCCAAGAGTACCACAAGAAGAAAAAACATCATTCGAGGAAGTCGAGGCTGCAACAAAAAATAACAACAGTCCACGTTCAGACGAGATAATGGCCGAACTGATTAAAGGATTGAATACCTCTATGTTCCATTCTGTTGGAAGTATCTACCCGTTACATAAAAAAGGGAGTCAATTGGATTACTGAAATTACAGCGTCATTGCCTTGCTCAACGTAATCCTGTAGCACTTCGTTAAATGCTAACGACGATACTGGGAGGAAGAATGACGAACTACCAAGCACGGGAATACAAGATGGATACATATCACCTGCTCAAAGTCTTCAGGGCTGCATGTGATAACATAGAAGCAAACTAATAAAAGCAATGATTAGTCAAAATTCTGAGATACGCAGATGATATGGATATAATAGGCAGAACCATTGCAGCGACGAAGGAAACCTTCAAGAGTATAAAGCGGAAGGCTGTGGAGATGGGTTTCACAATAAATGAAGCAAACAAACAATATACACGGCGGAAGTAGATGGGAGGAGACGAATACGTCAATATCTAACAATAAGAATAGCTCATAAACAATGAAAATAATATGGGAGAGGAAGTACAAAGAATCGGTCTCTAACAAACACATGTTACTATGGGTTACACAAACAAATATCCTCATATCTCTAGATATGTCGATTTTGGACTCATTTTACAGACTAAACATGTTTGAAGGAGAAATACTCCGTAAAATATATGGAGGAGTGAAAGAGGAATGATACTGGAGAGGATGATATAATAGTTAATTTGTATAAAAATTGCCACGTAATGACGCGTGACGAAGCAGATCCGATTAGGCATATCAACCAGCAAAAGCAAGTGGGAGAAAGAGCAGTGGGGAGACTGAGAAAGAGATGGGCCGAAGGGTTGGAGAGAAACGCGAGAAGGAGAATAATAATGTATATTTATTAACCCCATTACATGCAAAAAGAATTACAAAAAAGAAACTACAAAATATAAACAATAAAAAGTAATATAATCAAACAAAATATCAATTAAACTAAATTTGGAGCTAAAAAGGACCAAGTCATTTAAGCAAGAATGCTAAATTGTTTTTCATTGGCCCTTGAATATAAAAAAAATATATATAATACATCATAATCATGAATCAGTACCCAAACCAGCACCAAGTCAATTGTCATAGAGTCAACTCAGAAAATCTTGAATCCGCGCTCATTCTTCAGCCTCATCGGAATAGGAATGTTGTTATAAATGTTAGGCACACAGTATGAAAAAGCTCGCTCAAACAATTGAAGCCGGTGCTTTGGTATTGTTAACGTATACCTGTGTCTAACATTTACATTATGAACATCAGTACGATAACTAATTTTGTTATATAAATAAGGAGGAGTCTTGTAAATAAGTATTTTGTGATACAAACAAGCACAGTGTAAAATTCTCCGTCGTGACATATCTAGCCCGTCTTCTGATTCCAAATATAAAACGAAGGCAAGAGTTCTGTACCCGTTGAATTCGAATTCTGTCCGCAGCATCAATGCAAGAATGGTAAAGCGGATCTTGATGTAAAAGGTTTTTGTTGGAATACAATAGCTTGAGGGTGGAATAAGCCCGCTGAAGAAGACTTCTGACATGACTTCTAAATCGCAAATCAGAGTACAGCGCAACACCTAAATTACGTACTACATCTGAAAATTGAAGTCGTTGGTTGTTAATAAGTATATTTAAGGACTGCCTCACGTTATTCGCCTGCAACTCTCCTTCGAAGACGATAACAGAGGATTTTAATGCATTTATAGATAAACAATGGCGCCTGGCGTTCTGAAGCAATAATTCAAGATCAGAATTAATTCGAAGTTCGGACATGCCCAAGTCTCTCCCATCAAAACCGAGGTATATTTGAGTATCATCAGCATACATGTAGGTTTTGCGAAGCTTTAGATTGGAACAGAGATTAATCCTTGAGGTACACCTGAAGTAATATAACCTCTCTTCGACAAAACACCCTGAAATTTAACAATTTGCGAACGATGTAAAAAATAGTTTTTGAAAAAATCGATAGCCAACGGAAGAAACCAACATAATGAAGCACAGCAAGTAAAGTCGAATGATGGAGGGTGTCAAACGCCTTAGAAAAGTCAATTAGGATGAGAGCCGTAACATTTCCCTCATCCAATCCACGCAAGATATCATAAAATTCAGAAGAGCTGTAGTACAGCTGTAACCAAGACGAAAACCAGACTGATGGAGTTCCTGATAACTGGATTGGAGTTCCAAATTGAGAGGCAGAGAACTGGGACAGTTGGAGGAGAACTCTAGACGAGGCCAAGACCCAGAATGGGTTGTAAAGCCAATGAGGATGAGCCTCTAATATTTGACCACAAGCTTGCATCTGATTGATATCTTGGAAGTAGTCATCAGATTTTGTCTTTGCCGCTGATGGAATCAGAACGAAATCAACTTTGCTCAAATATTCTGAAAACTTGTGAATGTGTTAATATTAATCTTGAGAATACAGAAAAAATAGTAAAAAATATATCATATATCAATATATGGGGGTTGTTTTTGAAAGGGATTGAAAGGGAACTGCAAAATAAAGTGGTAAAGTATAAAAAATGGTTCAAAAATGTAAAAAAGTAATATAAAAATATAATTCTAGAATATAATTCATAATAATTACCTAATAATCTAAATCACCTTCATTGGAAGAGTCACTTTCCGAATCTGTATGGCTTTCTGATTGGAATTCAAGATCTATTGGCGAAGGTAGTTTATCAGGTGCTGGCGGGGTTTCTATTAGGTTCTTTACTTCTTCTGGTAATGTACCTACTTTTCTTTTAGGTAAGTCTCTCATGCTTGATATAACCGGATCCGATGACAAAAAGAGTGCGTGAAAAAGGTGTTATGCTCTCGATAATCTTTGTGTCGTGCTTCTAAAGCCTCTTCACTTAGGAGACTAATCGGAAGCAGAAGAGTGCAATGATATCAGCACCGTGTAATAATATTTTATGAACACTTCCTGGCATGTAAAGCCATCCATACAGTTTCACAAAAAGTTTCCCATCTAACATTGTACATTCTACATATATACTTTTTCCGGCAATATTTACTGATGATGGTATCAGCCGTACAATTTGATCTTCTACATATTCATTTTCCTCCACAATAATAGCTGATGATTCCTTTACAAATCTTGTTCTTATTGGAATGCAAAATCGTGTCGAAGAACACCGAGGATTCTGCCAGATGGTAACTTCTAAATTCTTATTTTTTGCTATCATTTTGATGGGCACAATTGCTGTCAAAAGCAAATCAGAATCTGAAATAACTGAGTTATCCAAGACTTTTTGTTTGTACTTGGCATGACCAGAGCTTCCATCAAAGCTCCATTTGTAGGTGATTCCCCATACCAAATTATCTTTATCATTTAATGTTCTGGTAATTACTTCCTCTTGGACCGCTCAACTACGTGATCAAGCAGACTTTGCAACCTCACTTCTGCGCTTGTTTCGGTGATTTTTATGTCCTTGCGATAACAGTCGTCTTTTACCTTTAAAATTTTATAATATGATGGATACATGTGGCAATTTCTAGTCAATTTCAGGTCTAAAATCATTGCTAAGGCCTCTTCTGGTGTGTATGATTGGGCACTTTACTTGGGTTTATTAAACGATTTAATTCTTCGCAATGAGGTGGGACTTGAGATTGTTGCTTTTTTTATGACTGAAGCCACATTTCTCTTGCCCTGCTTTATAAAACTCGTTTGGGTTGCAAATGCAAGTTTTTCTGGACAGTGAGTTGTTACCAAACTCTGTGTATGCCTGCTTTTTGACCGAATACTCAATGCAGGAAAATTATTGGTAGGCCGACGTCCAGCAGACGTAGACGGTTGAGAAGTTTTTGATATGCAAAGTTCTTGGGCAAGCCATTCTGCATATCGTTTCAAAAAGAGTACAAAAAGGGTAAAAAGATACTTACGTCGCGACGTATGTTCCGTTTTCATATTCTGCGCCAAAAATTCTTCGTAATATTTTTCTTTCAAATATCTTTAGGCTATTCTCATATCTCCATATGTGACAACCGGTCTTATTATCATTGTATATTACATTACATTACATTGCATCTACTACATATCGGGTAGGCGGACCAACCAACCTTGCATCGCTACCCCAAGGATCTATTGTACCCCGATAGATATCGTTATCAAATTTCACCGTGCAGTCCAATGCTCTTAACGAACATTAATACCTTGCTCGGCGGAAGGTCATTCAGATCCCTTGAGGAGATAAACTGCGACCCAAAAATCGAGAATCTGATACTGTTAACGGCAGGGCAGTGGCATAAAACATGCTCAATCGTCTCTGCTGCCTCCGCACATAGTCGGCATTCAACATCGTCGGCTAAACCCATCAAGTTGAGGTGTGCTTTTAATCGGCAGTGCCCAGTAAAAACACCCATTCGAACTTTTTTGCTACTACGGGCAAGTCCTAAAATATTCCCGGGTTTGACAGTGGCGATGTTAATAAACACCTTAGCATGTCTCATTCCAGGAGAACTGGTCCACAGTAGGCGAAGTCTCTCTTCAGCCCACAGTCCAATCCTATATTTGGCCATCGCAAATGATACACCAACTGCTGGTTCCGGCCCCACAAACGCTTCAGCGCTGCCACCTCGTGCTAGCTTATCTGTCGCTTCATTGCCAGCAACCCCAGAGTGACCCGGGACCCAGATCAGAGAGACTCTGTTATCACAACCCAGTGTGTTTAATGTTCTCTTACAATCATTAACCAGAGCCGACACCGTTTTCACGGCTTGCAGCGCCTGGAGAGCGGCTTGACTGTCTGAGAAAATTCGTACTGTCATGTTCTTCACCCCTCTTTCAAGAAGGATTTTAGCACCCATGTCAATAGCAAATACTTCCGCCTGGAATACAGTACAGTACGTACCCGGGCTGTAAGCTTGCTTAATTCGAGGTGTCTGGCAGTATACTCCTGCTCCTACCCCTTCAGGCGTTTTTGATCCATCTGTGTACAAGCAAATGTCTGCCTGAACCAAAGAATTTTCATTTTCGATCCAGGACTGCTGCTCAGGCAGTACAATTTGGTATCGAGCATTTATCACTGATAGTGATACCGCCAAATCTGACGGCATTGATAGCACAGTATCAGAGCTTATAATGTCTTCGTATAATGGAACAGTTTTGAGTATATTGCTTAAATCTGTAAATGGTTGTTATAGCCACTTTCTCTATATGCAAATGCAGAGGAGATAGGCCAAGCAGAACCTCCATTGCTAGAGTTGGCGTTGTGCCTATCGCACCAGAGATTGCCAATCTAGCTACTCGTTGAATTCGTGAAAGTTTACTGATAACTGAAGTCTGTCGGACTTTCCTATACCAGGCTGCTGCTCCGTATGTGATCATAGGTCTAACCACAGTCACATAGAGCCAGTACAGTCTTTCAGGGGTAAGACCCCAATTTTTTCCACAAAGACTACGACAAGTCCATTATGATAGTCTAGCTTTGTGCAAAACTCCCTGCAAATGTCCATTCCATGACAGGGTTTTGTCTAGGATTACTCCTAGATATTTGACTTCCTTTGAGAAAGGAATTTCTTCACCTTGGATAGTTGGACAGATTAGTCCATCCAACTTTCGTTTCCTGGTGAAGGGCACAACAATTGTGTTTTGCGTGTTTATTGAGAGGTTCTCTCCCTTACACCAAGCGCAAATGGTATCTAGGGTCACCTGGATATCATTGTATATAGTAATAGTTTTAATTTTCTAGACAGCAGTTTTGATTGCAATAACTTTTTTGAGTTATTTTGAGCATTTCCAGCTCTTATTTTGTCTTGTATGCAGTGTTGTATGCTATTATCATTTCTGAGTAAAATGCCTAGGTATTTAATGCTTTCCACACCTTCAAAGTTGTACTTACCAAAAATATGTATTTATTTGGTAAGTTTTTTATGTATTTGGGTTTATCCCCATTGATTTTTAGGCAATTATTTTCGTTTTGAGAATGTTTCTACCACAGTGTGTAGAGCGCAGGGTATTATTACTATGTCATGTGCGTATCCAATTACTTGATAAGCCTTTTTGAATATGCTGCCTCCATTTTCTAGATTATCAAATTCATATTGCAGGGTTAGATTGAACAGTAACGTTGATAGTGCATCGCCTTGTCTAACAATATTGTGTCAAGGTTTAAGTCGTTTAAATAAATTAAGATTAGAAATAGGTCGATTGATTGTATAGATCAAAGTGAAATGATTAGCGAATCATTACAAATGCAAACCTAGTAAATGTTATATTAATTTGGGTCGATTTCCGTAGGGAGATGTATAATGCGTGAAGTTTAAAATAATTAACCGGGTCTTTGGACAAATTTCAGTAGAACCGTTGAATGTGGTTTTGTTGAAAATCGATGAATGAATATTTAATTGGTGATTATTATACCGGGTGAAATACAGAAACGTAACAGTTATCAAGAAACATTAACCACCATTAGTTGCGTGACGTTTTAATCACCGGGAGGAGACGCGGCAAGCAAGAAGCATTAGGGAAGGTCGATATATCTGTAATTAACCAAAAATCATTAATTATGAACTCGGCAACACCGCAGGGGTTAGATATGAAACCTGTAAAGTTTATCGAGAAGCCGATCTCTTATTGGCCGTTTACTCGTGCGGTGTTATAATTTCGGTTTCCAGTTTGTTAATTGATTATATTATCAGAGAAATTTGTTAATTTGTTGGTTTGAAATCTTGAAAGATAAATCGATTGGTGATAATTTGCTTATCTTAAACCACAAAAACGACTTGAACAAGGATGGAGACTCATCGATTTTATCGTAACGTGTAAACGGTTTACGAACCGATGCCCGAATACAGTTATAAATGCTGATCGCGATACAGCTACCATTGAAACCAGTTACTCACTTGCTCACATAGTCCAACCGGGGTCGGGACAAAAGAAGGATGACTGATGGTGATCAGCAGATAGAGAAACAATGGCATATGTAGGTTATAAATGGGAATCGTCGACGGTAACTGGTATACGTTTTCCACCAACCCCTCCTCGTTTGCTAATCGACGCGCTCTTACAAATAAAGACCTTGTCGTTATATCTCCGGGGGAAAGTGGAAATGCGCAATGAATTTCCAGCCCTCGTTTTATCCGCTGGTCAAATTACCCACTGACCGTTTATACAAATGGAAAAACCGGAAACGATGTCGACGCTCCGCAATCGTCAAAATTGACACCGCTTACTTGCTCACTCCATTATTTCACTCAGATTCTTTTATTCTCCGTCTTTTTTCTTCCCTTACTGACTTTTTTACGTTTAGATACTTTATTCGCGTGATACAAAAGCGTACGTATTTAATTTTTTGTAATTCGCGACGGTAACGAAAGCTCTAACAGTACTCAAACGAGTGCTGTAATGAGACTCCTTACAGCATCCGATGCTGTAATGAGATTTTAGTAACATTTTACGGAAGCAGTTCAAGTTGGTGATATTGGGTCATTAATTTTTCTAGTTTTCAATGTGACAATTTTTGTCTATGGATGTTTAAACACGTTCTTAGTATCGAATACAAGGTCCACAATGATGAGGACATTGAACACTGAGCAATTTCTCTTATTTTGGGAGGTGTACATGAAACATTTTTTTCAGGTGAATACATTTTGTGTTTTGACAGTTTCTAATTGTCAATTCAAATTTCTATTTTCAAGTGTTACGGTGTCACCAACTGCTGCATACCTATTTCCCTACATTGTCAAAATTTATTTTATTTTTGTTAAAAAAAAGGATAAAAACGCGAATTACAAAAAATAGCATAAAAAACACGTTTCATAAGACTTAAAGCACTCATTCATTGAATTTGTGCATTTCAAGCGTGTTTTACGAAACTTGTTTTTTAATATACTATTACAACACGATAATAATTTAATCTATAAGATGGTTGAAATGGTTTATTATTTTCCACAATACCCACCCTATTATTCTATATTGTACCCTAGCGTATCGGTCCTTAAACAACTCCTCCAACGGACCGAGGCTGTCTCAGGCGGTCGGTTAAGTAGCGATCCTCGTTTTTGGTCACGGTATGAATAAATCTCCCGCCCAAAACGGAAATTGCCACGCTTCCGTCGTATGTAGTTATGAGTCCTAGGCGATTTAATGGAAACAACCAATTCAACCTTCTATTTCAACCAGTCCTCGCCTTTTCGATTAAGGGTTATGAAATTTCGATAAAAACTTTGTATATATTTGTAATTAACTATTGATTAAGGTAAAAATTCCGCGAATCCTTTGAAAGGATGAAAAATATATTGTTTATTTTAAATCATTCATCCTTAAATTTTACCTAAGAGTGGGTGTTCATTAAATTTGTATCGGTAGAGATCAAAGTGAAAATGGAAAACGATTTCTAGAAAAAAATTAGTAATTGAGTCTGAGTTAATTAACAGTTTTGTGAAATGCTCGTTACTTTGTCGAGGGTACAGATGGTTATTTATCGAAAAGGGGACGCAACTGCTGTAAGGTTCGGACGTCACAGCATATTTAGCGTGACACGATTGCTTTGGGCCGGACCGTTGTAAATGAACTTAAAGAGGCTTAAGTCGAATAAGTTAAGCGCGGCACGAACCGCACTGCAAACGCTGCCTGACCACCTGTACTTTACAGTCACCACCGCTAACTAGTCGATTAACTCTCGTGCAAATATATGCTAGCATTACCATATGTAAATACACCAGAATATATAGTCATTATCAACCGAAAAAAAAACTACAACTTATGACCCGCAATCCGGCATCTACGTGCATTTGACAAGAACACGTAAATAATTGAGGCAACCGCAAGTCTCAATAAAAAGGGGTTTACAATATTAGTTCAAGAGGAAATCTTTTGTTAATTATCTCTACGTGTCAACTTGGAAATCTTGGATCCAATTTGCACTGCTTCTCTTGTGTTGGGACGAATAACGGTTTTTGCCACGGCAACCCTCGCACCATAATTTGCGTATTACTACCGGTACGAGAATTGTTTAACATCCTAACGTTATGTCGACTTAATTGTTTACGCTTCCCGCGTGGAAATTTTGTTTGCATGGCGTTCCTAATCATTCCACTTTGCAAGCGCAAATCTAATACCCCATCTACCTCGCTACTGATGGTTAAAGAGTTTATACTCAACGCGCTCTGTTTATCTGCATCATCGATTTATCACCTCGAACAAGTTTCTACTAATTATGTCACGCTTTTCGAGCACAACTTGAGTTAGAAATCTATATTGTAATTAGGTACTTCTACTAATCTATAATTAAGATTTTTCTTCTCATCTATAATTTAGAATTTGGTATGATTTCTACAAAAATAAATATTAATAGTAAAACATTATTGAAATTAGTCCAAATCTGACAAAATCATGCATTTTTAGTCCTAGATCGAGAAGAATTACGAAAACGTATTTATATTGGAATGCTGCTAGCACATCGTTAGCACGTAGTCAATATGACTATGAGCCTAGGCAGCAAACGATCTTCACCAAGGTTTCTATTGTAATGATAACATGTATCATTAATATTTATTGATGATGACCTTGGCAGCAAGCGACCTCAGCCAAATTAGTTTAGATCAGGCAGAATCATGTATTTCTAGTCCCGAAACGCTGGGAATTACGAAAAGCATTTATATTAGAATGTTACGAACACATTGTCAATCAAAGGTTTCCTAATAATATTGCGAAAAAGTATTTATATTGGAACGCTGAAAGCATATTGTTAAATATAGTTCAAAACTGTATATTATTGTTATTATTGCTGCCGGGCTGAGGGGAGCGGCCCCTCTCATTACCAGTATTGGAAAATTGTTATGTCCGAGCTGAGGGACAGTTTAATGTGGCTATTTGGTCCACTGATGCCCATAACTACTCCGGATCTAACTGTGTTTGAAGCATCGGTGTACCAGGCTAGGACTCCTCTTTTTAGTTGAGGCCCACCCTTCGTCCAATCATCCCTGCTTCTAAATATGACCTTATACGGTTGGTTGAAATTGTATTTTGTTGGTATAAGGTCCGTTTTAATTTCAATCAGGTGATTTAGATATGGGTGCTTGAGGATTTCGAGGTATCCTCTGAGGTTACCCTGCATCAACTTGAGTGAAGAAACTGTTTTCAGTGATAAGGAAGCTGCCTTCTTTTGAATATATAAATGGAGTGGTGTGAGACCGAGTAGTTCTTCCAAAGTAGCCGTCGGACAAGATCTCATTGCACCTGTTATATTAAGACATGCTAACCGCTGGATTTGTGCCAGCTGTTGTTGTGCTGTCTTATGTTTTGTTTTTGGCCACCAAACCAATGAGGCGTAGGCGACCATAGGTTTGATTATTGCTACGTGAGCCCAATGAGCCATTCGTGGTTTGAGACCCCAGATCTGGTTTGCCATGATGGCCTTTTTCCTCACCTTATCTAAGTATGAGTTCCAATTTAGTTTACTGTCTAGTATTACCCCTAGGTATTTAACTTCTCTTTTGAGGTTAATAGTTCTGCTTTCAATGGAGGGTGCTCTTATTTGTAGCTTCCTTCTCCGAGTGAAAGGGACTATTTCGATTTTATTTGGATTGATGCTGAGCCCATTGCTTCTACACCAAGTAAAAGCTGTATAGTTTGTATCAATGATATTAACTTCGGGTCTCAGCTGCAAGGGACCTCGGCCAAATCAGAATCATGTACCTCCAGTTTTACAATGCGAATTATATGCATTGCACTCTAACTAAAACACATTTATATCAGAATATAGTAAATTATTAACATTGTTTAAAGGTGTGCAGTTTTGTACCAATATGATATCGATTGCAGGCCTCGACCGCAAGCGATCTCGGCTAAATTACTCTAAGTCGGACCGAATCATACATCTCTAGTCCTAGAATGCGAAGAATCACAAAGACAGTGTGTATATTGGAATGCTGTAAACAAATTGTAAAACATTGCTCAAAGTTATTTGGTTTTGTATCAATATATCAACTCTGGGCCTCGGCCGCAAGCGATCTCGGCCAAATTACATTAAATCGAGCAGAATCATGCACATCCAGTTCTAAACACGAATTATATGCATTGCACTCTAAGGAAAACACATTTCTATCAAAATATAGCAAATTATTACTATTGTTCACAGATATGCAGTTTTCTATCGATATGAAAGCGACCTCGGCCAAATTACATTAGATTATGCAAAATCATGCACTTCCAGTTCTTGAAAGCGAATTATATGCATTGCACTCTAACGAAAACATACATATGTCGGAATATGGCAAATTATTAACATTATTCCAAGATGTGCAGATTTGTAACACCATGATATCGACTGCAGGCCTCGGTTACAAGCGATCTCGCCCAAATTACATTAAATCAGACAGAATCATGCATTTATAGTTCTAGGACATGAACTATATGTATTTCACTCTAACGAAAACACATTACTGTCAAAATATAGAAAATTATTACCATTGTTCAAAGATATGCAGTTCTCTATCGATATGAAATCGACTCCGGACCTCGGCCAAATTACATTAGATTATGCAAAATCATGCACTTCCAGTTCTTGAAAGCGAATTATATGCTTTGCACTCTAACGAAAATACATTTATGTCGGAATATAGTAAAATCTTAACATTGCTTAAAGGTGCGCAGTTTTGTGTCAATATGATAACGATTACAGGCCTCGACCGCAAGCGATCTCGGCTAAATCACTTTAAGTCGGACCGAATCATACATTTCTAGTCCTAGAATGCGAAGAATCACAAAGACAGTGTGTATATTGGAATGCTGTAAACAAATAGTAAAACATTGCTCAAAGGTATTTGGTTTTGTATCAATATGATATCAACTCTGGGCCTCGGCCGCTAGCGAGCTCGGCCAAATTACATTAAATCGGGCAGAATCATGCACATCCAGTTCTAGAACACGAATTATATGCTTTGCACTCTAACGAAAATACATTTATGTCAGAATATAGTAAATTGTTAACATTATTTAAAGGTGTGCCGTTTTGTATCAATATGATATCGACTGCAGGCCTCGATCGCAAGCGATCTTGGCTAAATCACTCTAATTCGGACCGAATCATACATTTCTAGTCCTAGAATGCAAAGAATCACAAAGACAGTGTGTATATTGGAATGCTCTAAACAAATAGTAAAACATTGCTCAAAGTTATTTGGTTTTGTATCAATATGATATTAACTCTGGGCCTCGGCCGCAAGCGACCTCGGCCAAATTACATTAAGTCGGGCAGAATCATGCACATCCAGTTCTAGAACACGAATTATATGCATTGCACTCTAACGAAAACACATTTCTGTCAAAATATAGCAAATTATTATTACCATTGTTCAAAGATGTGCAGTTTTTTATCGATATGAAAGCGACCTCTTCCAAATTACATTAGATTATGCAAAATCATGCACTTCCAGTTCTTGAAAGCGAATTATATGCATTGCACTCTAACGAAAACACATTTATGTCGGAATATGGCAAATTATTAACATTATTCCAAGATACACCATGATACCATGATATGGACTGCAGGCCTCGACCGCAAGTATCGATATGATATCAATTGCAGGTCTCGGCTGCAAGCGTCATTTACATTAGCTCAGACAAAATTATACTCTTCCAGTTTTAGGACATCAATTATATGCATTTCACTCAAAAAAAAAAACATTTCTGTCAAAATATAGCAAATTATTGCCATTATTCAAAGATGTGCAGTTTGGTACCGATATGATATCGACTGCAGGCCTTGGCCGCGAGCCACCACGGCCAAATTGTATTAAATCAGGTGGAATCATCCACTTTCAGTTCTAGCACGCGAATTATATGCATTTCACGTTACCGAAAACACATTTATGTTGGAACATAGCAAATTATTACCATTATTCAAAGATCTGCAGTTTGGTATCGATTTATCAACCGCAGGCCTCGGCCGCAAGCGACCTCGGCTAAATTACATTAAATCGGGTAGAATCGTGCACTTCCAGTTCTGGTATGCGAAGAATCACTAAAAAATTGTGTATATTGGAATGTTCTAAACACATCGTTAAATATAACTATGGGATGGATATCAATTATGTTATAAAGTAAATATTAAGGCATTTCGTACTAAACTTATTGATATCATTTAATTAGTCTAATCTATAACTATATTGTATTCCTTAAATAGATTCATTTTGAGATGTGAAGATAAAGCGATTAGATTAATCCTATACGTAGGGGGTAATCAAAGTCATGAATCCATTGCCGACTAATAATCCTTAACGGTACACTCCACTTTGATCTTGTTACTATCAACCGATTATTCTAATTGCGAGTATGGATAGTGGAGTAGTAAATAAGTAAACAGGTTAAATAAATGTAACAATCAAAGTTATGAAACCCGTGTCAAATCTGGAAAAAGAGATCATTTGAGGCAATCTGGCGACAACCTTCGAGAATAAAGTTGAATATTATTGCGAAGGTATTCAGTGTTTGTGGAGGCGAAATTGGTTTTGTTCGATATGTATATCTGCAGTTGTAATATGCACTCGTCGGATGCGGTTCGGAAGCCGTCGAGGTCCGTGTTCGAAGTACGTGTAGTATTTTGAACGTTTCCCTCGTTCCTTTATTGCCTCCGGAAGGGAAGACGGCCCAAATTGAACCGTTCCGCTCCTCCTTATTATTAATTTTTTTTCTCTCGCACAGGATTTGATCGAATACGGGCCTTCACCAAGTCGGACGCTGATGACTTTAAAGGAGATAGGAAGTTGAAGAAAGACATTCACTTACCGAAGAACACTCTAGGTTCTTGTTTACCTCTGGCGCAAGAGTCGAACGGTGAGTTGAAAATTGAAATTTAATACTCTGTAAGAGTTTTAGGCTTTGAGTTATGATTCAGTGGATATTAGTTTATGGTTATCCGCCACGAAATAAAGTAGAAAACGTGAAGTACGCTCATTATTAACGAGGACGCAGGATGAAAGCAGGTTAACGAACAAAAACGTTCATAGCCAGCATATTTTTCATTCGTTGCTACTATAAGAAGTGCGTTGTTTGTTGACAATAGGTATCATGCTGGAAGGCATAAGCTAATGTTTCCTTCCTAGAACGGACGTCTTTGATATCTTTATTGCTTGTTTTCTTCTACAGCGCGCTCGGCTACCTGAAAAGCTCTAAAAAGCTTTGCTCCCGTTTAAAGCTATTAAAATGGGAAAGTGTTTAAGAAATTAACTACCGGGGCATAAAAATTTAGATTCACAAATTCCTAGTAATGCGATGTTACCCTATCATTCGCGGAATTACAAATTCGAAAAATGGAACAAAACGAATGCTTTCGACGCCGCCGGCGCCGTCTCCTTAATATTACCTCGGGCACACAAAGTTTAAAGTAATTCAATAGAAATACCTGGCGGAATATGTAATTTTCTGCATGAATCATGCCGCCCCCGCCGCAACTGCCTTAGTAGGAATTCGCCGTTTAACAAGAAATTCATACTGTAGTTTACGAATAAATTATTTAGAGTCGCTACACTTCCCACACGGGCCGTGTTATCAATGTAAATTTTACCCTCAGCATTTGTATTTCGATGCTCAAAGTTCGTTTTGCTGTTTGTTTCACAACTGTACTCTTGAACAGAACGAAACTAAATAATTAAATTTCGTTTACAAACATTTCTAGCTACTTTAATATTAATTAAATTGTATTTATATATTATGTTTTATCAAACAGGTGCTGTATTTACCGGAAAGAAATTAGAGGGAAAACTGGCTCCGAAAGCGGCGAAAGTTTTTGCTAGGAGGTTAGCTGAATCCGCACAATCGCAAATGAGGTGTAAAACTTGCGAATGTACCGGCCACAATACCGGGGTGTCTTATCTGGAATGTCTTCCATGCGAAGTACCATCACCTTTTGATACCTGGAATTCTAGAGAAATAGTCGCTGAATTTGATTATGAGGACGATTAATATAGGATAATATGTAATAAGTTCATATATTTGTAGATTAAGAGTAAATAAATTGCTATTTTAATACAAAGCTTGTTCGTTTTTGTTCCCTTGATTCGTAGAATTTGAGTAAAATCGTAGGTGTTTGTGAACACAAACGCTCGATTCAATTTCAAAACGGTTTTGTTGATTTTCCGCTGGTTCAAGCCGGCAAGGTATAATTATTTAATTAAAACTTTCCTGTATCCAAAATGAATATTAAAATAAATATCAAATCCCGGCGAGTACTCGTTATTTGCGTTCAAAATGAAATTGACCTGTCTAACGAATGCTTAGATGCGTTCAAAGGGTCAAAATGGATTCTGTTAATTAACCTGTCTTCCATTTTTGCAACTAACTCTTTCATTTCGCTCCCATTTAATTACTAATTTAGATAATATTTGAAATTATACGAACGCTGCACGGTGACAGCTTGAAATATTCGAAAATCTACTCTCCAGCTATTCGAGGTATTCCTGCTGAAGCCATATTAAATTAGTCCCGGTATTTAACTTAATTGAGCGGAAAAGATACGCATAAAGGCAACCGAAGATTGCAAACCCATTCAGGTCACGCACCGAACTCTCGAGGCTCTTTGATATTTCTCGGCTTCATCTACCCCATCTCTTTTCATATTTTAGTGCAATTTCATTACATAAATATACATGTTTATGCATATATACTTTTTAATTGATTCTACATAAAAGTGAATACGGTTTTAGTTACTTACATTACACAGAATACATATCGGGTAGGCGGACTAACCAACCTTGTACCGCGACCCTAAGGATCTATTGTACCAAGATAGATATCGTTATCAAATTTCACCGTGCAGTCCAATGCTCTTAACGAACATTAGTACCTTGCTCAGTGAAAGGTCATTCAGATCCTTTGAGAATCCAAAAATCGAGAATCTGATACGGTTAACGACAGGGCAGTGGCATAAAACATGCTCAACCGTCTCTGCTTCCTTCGCACATAGTCGGCTAAACCCAACAAATTGAGGTGTGCTTTTAATCGGCAGTGCCCAGTAAACACGTTAGTATGTCTCATTCCAGGAGCACTGGTCCATAGTAGGCGAAGTCTCTCTTCAGCCCATAGTCCAATCCTATATTTGGCCATCGCAAATGATGGCTTATCTGCCACTTCATTGCCAGCAACCCCAGAGTGACCCGGGACCCAGATCAGAGAAACTCTGTTATCACAACTCAGTCTCTTTAATGTTCTCTTACAATCATTAACCAGAGCCGACACCGTTTTCACGGCTTGCAGCGCCTGGAGATCGGCTTGACTGTCTGAGAAAATTCGTACTGTCATGTTCTTCACCCCTCTTTCAAGAAGGATTTTAGCATCCATGTCAATAGCAAATACTTCCGCCTGGAATACAGTACGTACCCAGGCTATAAGTCCATCCAACTTTCGTTTCCTGGTGAAGGGCACAACAATTGTCTTTTGCGGGTTTATAGAGAGGTTCTCTCCATTACACCAAGCGCAAATGGTATCTAGGGTCACCTGGAGGAGTTTAGATATTTTCGACATACAGGTTCCTTTGACCATAACGACAATGTCATCAGCATAAGCTTGTATTTCTACACCAACGGCTTCGACTATCGCAATCAGATCGTCAACCAGGAGGGACCAAAGCAGGGGAGATAACACCCCTCCCTGTGGGCAGCCACCTCCCGCCCTGAAGCGTATCCTATCACCGTGGAGTGAAGTAGAAACTATTCTGCTATCAAGCATATTGCAGATCCAACCCGCTATAGTTGTTTCCACTCCCTTGTCAAAAGCAGCTCTTTCAAGACATTGTGGTATTGCGTTGTTGAACGCTCCCTCTACAGGGTGATTCTCAACCTATAGGCATAAACATGGGGATTTACTCCTCACAACGAATAATGACTAATAGGCGAAAAATGTTGTGGTAAAAGATTTTTTGTTTCATAGATATCAGTGATATTTACTTTCAAACCAAGAATACATAGAACATTTTAAAATAACATCACAGCAAGTGTTTGAAGTTATTTTCCATATTTTCTTTCAATTGGGCTCCCCGAATCCACGATCTCCCACTAGCGCGGCCTAAGCCAGGGTGTTGGTGGATTGTCTAGGCAGCAGCATGTATCTGATTTTGCAATATTTGCTCAGTATTAACTTCTGTGGCGTACACTATGCTTTCTAAGTGACCCGAAAAGCAAAAATCAAGAGGATTGAGGCAGGGCGATCATGGTGGCCAAGCCATTTGATCATCTCGACCTATCCATCTTCTACGAAACACATTAGCTAGATGTCGCCGATTATATCGAATATTTAGGAAACTAAAAAACTTTTACTACAATTTTTTTCATCTATTAGTCATTATTTGTCCTGAGAAATAGATCCCTCAGCTTATGCGTATAGGTTGAGAATCACCCTGTATATTCAGAAACGCACAAACCAAGAATTCTTTATCCTGCAGCGTCCTGGATACTCTACCAACTAAGTTGTGTAGAGCCAATTCTGCTGATTTTCCCGCTTGATAAGCATACTGGTGGCGACTAAGTGGACCAGAAACTAATGGCACCGTACGGATATACCGTTCCAGAACATTTTCAAGGGTTTTCAACAGAAATAACGTTAGGCTGATGGGTCGAAAATCATTAGGAGTAGGGACCGAACGGCTCGCTTTTGGTATATAAGATACCCTTACCTTAGTCCATTCTGCCGGTACATATTTCCAGACGACACTCGCTCTGAAGATTTTTACCAAAATAGGCAACAGTATAGTTTAGTTACTTACTATATCTTATTATTAAGTTAGTGGATTGAAAAATAATGAAAGTAAATGTATAACTAAATGGCATTTTGATAATATTGGATGTGAAGCGTTTAGGAAAATGAGTTTTTAAAGGTTGCGCTCATTTCCAGGTTAGATTACGTAAAATCTCGGCCGGTAGAAATCCCTTGAAATGAAGATAGAAAGGCGCGGGGCTTTGGGGTCAGTGTGCAGGAGATAATGGTGCAATTACACTTATGGGGTGGATTTAATTAAAGCCAGCGTTATTAAAAATCAGGGAAAAAGGAGGACAAAGAGGAGCAGGGAGGGGCGATTTACGGGAGTAAACACGATTGCATCAGAATGATTTATATTAACGATCTGTCCAATTTAATAGCTCCCAACATGCTCATCTGTGTTTCTCAAATGCTACGGGCCGTCGGCGAGGCGCGGATAAAGGGGAGATTCCGGACATTTTTATTCCTACCCTCTTGGGTGAAATTGAATCAATTGGGGTATTTTAACGTTTACGGTTTAGGTTAGGTTTGCACGTCGTTTCGGCACAATGGGTTCTTAAATTGTCGGAACTTTGAACGCGATCGCCGAATAATCCCATGAGCGACATCTTTAACGTTTAAAAAAATCACTTACGTTGCGCTGACATATTAGCATTCTAATCGCCGGTTACAGTCTGCCGCCTAGACCATTTATCAAGCTTCTGCTCTGTTTTAATAAGGACGTGTGATTTCCACAACATGAATCCTTGCGAGCTCCCGCCAGACACCACCCGCACCTCGATCTCGCTTTATACGAAACGCTTCCGACGCCCTGCCGCTTTCCCTAATAGGGTAGGGATTTTTAACATGGATCATCATTCAAAAGATAAGCTCCTCACTACCTTCTTCCGATAAATCATATGTTTTTTCTACATTTCTAGACCCCAACATTCCGTTTGCCGACATTTCTCCCAACACTATGAATGGCACACCATATTTATTAAGAAAATTTAAAAAATAGATCTCATATCGTCTCCCCATCTCTTTGTTCGCTTGCTCCACGATTATATACGCTTCTCTCCGATAAAATACAAACGAATTCTTTCAGAAAACATTTTTTACTTTTATTTTATTTAAAATTGTCTCTTAAACGGCAAGCTCTCTCAATCGATGCGACATCGTCACTTTTGTATTTTTCTATATTAGTACCAGATGAGAAGTTGTTAGATCAATGGATCACTGAACTCTTTGCTTCATAACGTTGACAAAATTTTAATATGATGAGCTATAGATACCAAGTTTCGCTGACTTCGTAGAATTCTGGAAACTAGAGAAAACAATGTTACAATTAAAGCTACAAGTGCCATTTCAAAGGCTCTAATTCTGTTGCTGCAGGAGTCTTATTAATTCATTTGTAAAGCTAGTGAATTAGATCAACACTTGAAGATTCATTTTGAATAAGATCAGATTGAAGCGTATTTTGCCATTTTTTATGATTATCTAGTAGCAACAAAGTTCACGAAGGAGTTTATGCTGAGGCGTAATAATGTAAGTACCTATTCGATGGGAGCCGTCTTGAGAGACGCACGGTTAAACCAGAATGTTTCTAGTTATAGGTCTAGTATTTGAACTAGATTCGTTAGAAATAATAATACTGTTAGGGCGAACCATTGGTTTAATGATTAGATAAGGATGGTAAGGGACAAGTTCCGCTTGTTGTTTGACATTCTTCATATTAAACTGAAACTAGAACTAACACTATCACTAAAACTAGAAACATTCGGGTTAAGCCGTGCGTTTTTTGAAAAAATGTTTGACGTTTTATATGCCATGTTGCAACCTTACTCAGAAACCACGATATCATTCCTCTTCAGACGCCTCGCAATTCGTTCCGTCACACCTGAAACATAAGGAAGACAGATAAAACCGGCTGGTGTCGTACTTACCGAGTCATCCTTCTGTTTGCGTGGTTTGGATATCTCTCATCGTATAGCCGTTCTTCTGCAGCACATCTTCTAGGAATCTTTCTTCTTTTCTTAGGTTGTCTTTATCGCATATCCTCTCTGCTCGCTGGAATAAGACTTGAATCACGGACCTCTTCTGTTGTGGGTGGTGGTGGGATGAAGCCTGGTACCTATTCGCATGCGTCTTCTTTCGATATACTCCCAGTTCCATGCCCCCATCTGTCTTCCTAGTGACTAACACGATGGCCCGGTTGATATCCCGCGAAGTGTATCCGTTCCTCTGTAGCACGCCTCGTAGAAAGTGTTGCTCCTTCTTCAAGTTATCTCCTTCACATATTCTTGCTGCTCGTTGAAATAAAGTACGGATCACGGACCTTTTCTGTTGGGGATGATGATGCCTGCAGATACCTGTTGGTATGGATCTTCTTCCGATATACACCAAATTCCAAATCTCCATTTGTCGTCCTGGTGACCAACACATCTAGGAAAGGTAGTTTTTTGGCAGTTTCTGTTTCCATGGTAAACTTAATCATCGGATGTTGTGCGTTCAAGTGATCCACGAACTCTTGGAGCCGTTTTTTTACCATGTTGCCATATTACAAACGTGTCATCTACATATCGGAGCCATAGTTTTGGTCTTCTTCGAATAATTCCATGTGGAAATTGGCTATAACTGGCGATAATGGAGATCCCATGGCTATCCCTTCGAACTGTTCGTAAAATTCTCCTTTCCAGCTGAAATACGTCGACGATAAACACTATTCTACTAGATCTGGTACGTATTCTAGTAATCGTTCGGGAATGAGCTTCTGGCGGAGGCCATCCACAGCATTCTTAACTGGTACCCTAGTAAAAAGAGATTCAACATCGAAACTTACAAAAATATCCTCAGCATCTAGCTTTATACCTTTTACCGATTCCACAAAATGTGTAGAATCCGTGACATATGATTCCGTGTTCCCTGTAAAAGGAGACAAAATCTTTGCGAGATATTTGGCCAACTGGTATGTTGATGGCACTGACGATAGGGCGGAGGGGGTCGTCTAGTTTATGAATCTTCGGTAGTCCATAAATTCTTGGTGGTACCGGCTGCTGCACATACAAAAAACCGGCGTCTGTGGGCTCCTTCTTGATCTTCCTGTAAGTGGCTGGGTCCAGTAGGTTCATCATTTTGTCGTCATATTCTTTCTGGTCCATAACAACGGTGGCATTCCCCTTGTCAGCTGGTAACACGACGATTTCTGACTTTTCTTTAATAGACCGGAGTGCCTTCTTTTCACCAACCGTCAAGTTGGATTTTGGTAGTTTTGCTGACTTCAGTACTCTCGCAACTTCTTGTCGGATCTCTTCGGCTTTTAGTGCGGGCATCCTCGAACAGCCGCTTCCACTTCGCAGATGATTTCCTCTTTTGAGACCTTCCTCGGGCGATTGCGTAGTTCAATAGTTTGGCAGCACAGTGGTTTCGTCTTTTGTTAGTGGGACACTCGATCTGTTGATGACGATTGTTTCTACTGATAAACAGCTTTCTCCATTGTTAGTCAGTCCACTTTATCCCAGTCTTCTCCGGACATAAAATTGGAAAGTGAGAGGAGGAGTCGTAGTTACCTCTCACTTATTTTCTGTAGACCATTGAAGGTCTTGTGGATGCTTTCTCGTAGTAGTGCTTGTTCTGTCCTAATCACGATTCTACTTGCTTCACCTTCAAGAAGGTTGGCGTTACTTTCTCTTTGTATCTTCGTAAAAAGGCCAAACTGCTCAACAGGTTGCGTTGTCTAATTCGTGAGTTATCTAAATCCTTGATTTGTTTGTTGATATCCTCCCCATAAAGGTTAATAATATAAGTACGAAGGCTTTCACGGCCGGTGTTAATTTAACTAAAATTAGAACTAAAACTAGAACTAACACTAGAAACTTTCGGGTTTTGCCGTGCGTCTTTTAAGAAAAGGTTTGACGTTTCGGACGACATGTTGCAACCTTCTTCAGAAACTGGTTCAAAGTGACGAAATCTAAAATCGATTTTCGATGTTTCTAGTAAATTTTTAGTGTTAGTTCTAGTTTTAGTTCTAATTTTAGTTCAATTAACACCGGCCGTGAAAGCCTTCGTACTTGCAGTTCGTACTTCGTTGTATTTTTATATTAATTTTTGTATACAGTGAAATTCCCCTAACTCGAATTTCTATATCTCGAATTATCCTCTAAGTCGAATAAGCGTTTGACTAGGTTTCAAATGTATTTTTATCTCTCTAAGTCGAATTTCCCTAACTCGAATTTCTCTGTAACTCAAACTGAACTACTATGGAATTTCTGCAACTTTTACTTCTATAAGTCGAATTTACCAAAGAATAAAATATTCTAATCCGCTCTGTAAATAATTTTAAGTACAGAATCAAACCACATAGACTCTGGCTCAGAAACTACAGACTCTTGACCCAAAACAAACATAATGTTCTTATTGCTTCAGAATCAGATGAGGGTGATGATAATCTTGAAAATGAAATACTTATCGCTATGCCTACATTTGATGGAGCTTATTCCTCTCTTAGAAAGCTTGAAATCTTTGTATTATCAAAAGAGAATATTCATAATTCTTTTCATTTAATAGAAGATTTTTTCGACAAAGAGCGGTTGTCCACTTTAAGCCAAAAGAAAATTACGGATTACTTTAAAAAACTTGATTAATTTTGCTACTTACAATAGTATTAAGGTTTCTGTTTTAAATATACGTACCTATTAAAAAAGTACATTCCTATTTTTTTTCTTTAGAGCTGAAATTCTACTAATTTTTCTCTAACTCGAATTCTCCATAACTCGAAGTTTTCTTCCGCTCCCTTAGTGATTCGAGTTAGGGGAATTTCACTGTATTTTTTTATTGTATTTTTGCTTTATGTTATATGTACCAGGTGACGAGTGTAAGAGAAGTCCTTCTTAATAACACAATAAAGAATCTATCTACAAACATTCGGCTTTAGCAAATATTGAGAACCTATGCGAAGTTAGCCCCCAATTTCATAGTATTTTGATTATAACAAGAGAACCAGTCAACCGATTTCGATAAACAATGTCTCATTCGAAAGCTTAATCTTTTACCAATACGAAAGTGGAAATGCCCGATTCGAAATCTCTTTCGAATTTCGCTAACACGCCAACATAATGCGAAGGTACACGAAAATAACACAAAAAATGACCTTTTTTAAGTGGTGATAACTCGTAAACGATGTACCCGATGATCAAGATTTATACGTCATTCGATTCATCATAGTGTCTTCTATCGAAATCACAAAATGCCCGATTTCAATTCGCTCCCATTAACTTTGTACAGCCCTCGGAATGACACCGTGTTCGGCTCGTTGTTTATGCACGTGTGCCCGAAAGTCTAGCTCCCAATATAAAAAAATTAATTTAAATTAAATCGATTATAATTAGAGAACGGTTTGACGGATTTTAATGTTAGACTCTTTTGGAGGAAGTGTTAAACATGGAACTCCGATTAGTGCGTTTTATTTTAGTAAAATGACGTAAGTTTTATTTGAAATGTTTCGAGAAAACGAGTAATTTTTTTATTGAAAGGTTGAGTTTTAAAACCAAAAAACTATTTAAAACCGCTTCGGCCCGTCGTTTTTACATTTTTTGTTTATTCACCTCCAGTATTCTTTCTTCCCACAATAAATTAAGGAGGGGATGTTTGGAAGTTGATTCGCTAATAACGCATTTTAGTTGATATGCGGGCATTTAAGGGTGATAAAGTAGTTTAGAGAAATAAAACTTGTTACTTGAATTAAGTGATAAATGCGTGCTATATTTGTGCTAAGTGTGAGGTGAAATTAGTGATGTTGAGATCATCGGATTACTATTTTATGGATGTTAAAAGGTATCGTATTAATTCATTTTTTTTTTCACAATAAATTAATTTATCTTTTCTTTCCAGCTGAGCTTTGAAGTAAAATCCAAGGGAGACAACATCCATTCGGTGAGTCGTTTTCAATTTTATTGATTGACCAAAACATATCGGGAAAATTCGCGATTTGAACGGTGTAATTTTCCAGATAAAAACCTTTTGAACGCTACTCATTGGATTTGTGCTTGAAAAACGGTACTATTCAATAAATTTTTGCATGTTGTGCTTGAAAATTATAAAGCTTTAATTATCAACATTGTCAAAACATGAAATAATTTGAAATTGAGTGTAAACCACTCCAAATAATACTAGTATAATCTAATTCATAATTTTTTTGAATTTTTTTTCATAATATATTTACTTATTTAAAAAGAATTGTTTATAGAAAATAATCTTTACATTGTCCCTCAACCAAGTTGGTACGTGGATTGTCTAAGTTGCTGGTTGACACAATATCTATCCTTGAAATGATCTGAAACTCAAAAATCAAATGATGTGCTTTTCTATATATGTACTTGTGATTATCGTTTGAACTAGAACTAAGCAATAAAAAATATTATTGGCAAAATGGCGCCTAGTCAAATTAAGATAATCGATTTTGTTCTTCAAATCGATAAGTTAATCTCAAAAAAAAATTTTTTCTGTAGATCATACGATAGAAAGATGCTATTTGAAAGTGCAGTTCAAATTTCAAGTCAACCGAATGAGTAGTTTTTTAGGAATCGTGTTAACCAGATGTAAAAAGGATGTTTCGAGATAAATGCACATACAGTTTCATGTAATACAATGTTATGCGTGTATACGCCTTGTTAATTTAATGTTTATAACTTCTACATTCAACCAGACGCAAGCTTTTCATTTACGATATATAACATTAAAATCGGTCAAACCGTTCATTAGTTATAGCGAATTTAATCAAAATTAATTTTATCGTATTGGGGGCTAGACTTCCAGTCGGTAGATACGTGGAGTCATTTCAATCTTAAACGCAGGTAATTAGTAAATTTTGAAATCGGGCATTTCCACCATCGCATTCATTGTAGATCATACTTTCGATCGAGATGTTGATGACTAAAATTGGTCAATTAACAAAGGAGATAATTGACTTATTTGATTAATTAATTTTTTGTGTTTTAATCAAAATCCTTAAATATTTCGAATCGGGCATTTCGACAACCGCATTCAGCCAGACACAAACTTTTAATTGAGATATAAAACATTAAAATCCGTCAAACCGTTGTCTAATTATAGTCGACTTAGTTTAAATTAATTTTTTTATATTGGGGGATAGACTTTCTTTTGCAGGAAGTGTTAAACATTGAAATTTGATTAGTGCGTTTTATTTTAGTAAAGTGACGTAAGTTTTATTTGAAATGTTTCGAGAAAACGAGTAATTTTTTTATTGATAGGTTGAGTTTTAAAACCAAAAAACTATTTAAAACCGCTTCGGCCCGTCGTCTTTACATTTTTTGTTTATTCACCTCCAGTATTCCTTCTTCCCATAATAAATTAAGGAGGGGATGTTTGGAAGTTGATTCGCTAACAACGCATTTTAGTTGATGTGCGGGCATTTAAGGGTGATAAAGTAGTTTAGAAAAATAAAACTTGTTACTTGAATTAAGTGATAAATGCGTGCTATATTTGTGCTAAGTGTTAGGTGATATTAGTGATGTTGAGATCATCGGATTGCTGTTTTATGGATGTTAAAAGGTATCGTATTAATTCATTTTTTTTGTCACAATAAATTAATTTATCTTTTCTTTCCAGCTGAGCTTCGAAGTAAAATCCAAGGGAAACAACATCCATTCGGTGAGTCGTTTTCAATTTTATTAATTGACCAAAACATATCGGGAAAGTTCGCGATTTGAACGGTGTAATTTTCCAGATAAAAACCGTTTGAACGCTACTCATTGGACTTGTGCTTGAAAAACGGTACCATTCAATAAATTTTAGCATTTTGTGCTTGAAAAATTATAAAGCTTTAATTATCAACATTGTCAAAACATGAAATAATTTGAAATTGAGTGTAAACCACTCCAAATAATACTAGTATAATCTAATTCATCTTTTTTTGTATCAAATAAAATGATTTCTTTGGGAATTTTTTGCTACCAAATTATGTGGTATTTCAATTTAATCTTTTGCATATGTTTTTATGATATATTTTCTTATTTAAAAAGAATTGTTTATAGAAAATAATCTTTACATTGTCCCTCAACCAAGTTGGCACGTGGATTGTCTAAGTTGCTGGTTGACACAATATCTATCCTTGAAATGATCTGAAACTCAAAAATCAAACGATGTTCTTTTCTACTTTTCTACTTGTGATTATCGTTTGAACTAGAACTAAGCAAAAAAAAATATTATTGGCAAAATGGCGCCTAGTCAAATTAAGATAATCGATTTTGTTCTTCAAATCGATAAGTTTATCTCAAAAAAAAAATTCTCTGTAGATCATACGATAGAAAGGTGCTATTTGAAAGTGCAGTTCAAATTTCAAATCAACCGAATGAGTAGTTTTTTAGGAATCGTGTTAACCAGATATAAAAAGGATGTTTCGAGAAAAATGCACTTACAGTTTCATGTAATACAATGTTATGCATGTATACACCTTGTTAATATAATGTTTATAACTTCTACATTCAGCGAGACGCAAGCTTTTCATTTGCGATATATAACATTAAAATCGGTCAAACCGTTCTTTAGTTATAGCGAATTTAATCAAAATTAATTTTTTCATATTGGGGGCTAGACTTCTAGTCGTCAGATTTGCAAGGTCATTTCAATCTTAAACGCAGGTAATTAGTAAATTTTGAAATCGGGCATTTCCACCTTCGCATTCATTGTAGATTAGTTAAGAAGATAATTGATGTGTTTGATTAATTCGTTTTTGATGTTTTAATCAAAATCCTTAAATATTTAAAATCGGGCATTTCGACAACCGCATTCAGCCTGACACAAACTTTTAGTTGAGATATAAAACATTACAATCCGTGAAACCGTTCTCTAATTATAGTCGATTTAGTTTAAATTAATTTTTTTATATTGGGGGATAGACTTTCTTTTGCAGAAAGTGTTAAACATTGAAATTTGATTAGTGCGTTTTATTTTAGTAAAGTGACGTAAGTTTTATTTGAAATGTTTCGAGAAAACGAGTAATTTTTTTATTGATAGGTTGAGTTTTAAAACCAAAAAACTATTTAAAACCGCTTCGGCCCGTCGTCTTTACATTTTTTGTTTATTCACCTCCAGTATTCCTTCTTCCCATAATAAATTAAGGAGGGGATGTTTGGAAGTTGATTCGCTAATAACGCATTTTAGTTGATATGCGGGCATTTAAGGGTGATAAAGTAGTTTAGAAAAATAAAACTTGTTACTTGAATTAAGTGATAAATGCGTGCTATATTTGTGCTAAGTGTTAGGTGATATTAGTGATGTTGAGATCATCGGATTGCTGTTTTATGGATGTTAAAAGGTATCGTATTAATTCATTTTTTTTGTCACAATAAATTAATTTATCTTTTCTTTCCAGCTGAGCTTCGAAGTAAAATCCAAGAGAAACAACATCCATTCGGTGAGTCGTTTTCAGTTTTATTGATTGACCAAAACATATCGGGAAAATTCGCGATTTGAACGGTATAATTTTCCAGATAAAGACCGTTTGAACGCTACTCTTTGGATTTGTGCTTGAAAAACGGTACCATTCAATAAATTTTTGCATTTTGTGCTTGAAAAATTATAAAGCTTTAATTATCAACATTGTCAAAACATGAAATAATTTGAAATTGAGTGTAAACCACTCCAAATAATACTAGTATAATCTAATTCATCTTTTTTTGTATCAAATAAAATGATTTCTTTGGGATTTTTTTGCTACCAAATTATGTGGTATTTCAATTTAATCTTTTGCATATGTTTTCATGATATATTTACTTATTTAAAAAGAATTGTTTATAGAAAATAATCTTTACATTGTCCCTCAAGCAAGTTGGCACGTGGATTGTCTAAGTTGCTGGTTGACACAATATCTATCCTTGAAATGATCTGAAACTCAAAAATCAAACGATGTTCTTTTCTACTTTTCTACTTGTGATTATCGTTTGAACTAAAACTAAGCAAAAAAAATATTATTGGCAAAATGGCGCCTAGTCAAATTAAGATAATCAATTTTGTTCTTCAAATCGATAAGTTTATCTCAAAAAAAAATTCTCTGTAGATCATACGATAGAAAGGTGCTATTTGAAAGTGCAGTTCAAATTTCAAATCAACCGAATGAGTAGTTTTTTAGGAATCGTGTTAACCAGATGTAAAAAGGATGTTTCGAGAAAAATGCACTTACAGTTTCATGTAATACAATGTTATGCGTGTATACACCTTGTTAATTTAATGTTTATAACTTCTACATTCAACCAGGCGCAAGCTTTTCATTTGCGATATATAACATTAAAATCGGTCAAACCGTTCTTTAGTTATAGCGAATTTAATCAAAATTAATTTTATCGTATTGGGGGCTAGACTTCCAGTCGGTAGATACGTGGAGTTATTTAAATAACCGTACGTAGGTAACTAGTAAATTTTCAAAATTTACTAGTTACCTACGTAGTTACCTACCTATCGGGCATTTCCGCCTTCGCATTCATTGTAGATCATACTTTCGATCGAGATGTTGATCACTAAAATTGGTCAATTAACAAAGGAGATAATTGACTTATTTGATTAATTAATTTTTTGTGTTTTAATCAAAATCCTTAATGTTCGAATCGGCTAAAAACCAGTCAAAAATGCAACCCCGATATCCAACCACCTCACTAAAAAGATCTGGCAAATTATCACTTATATTCACAGTGGTTGTGTCATCAGCAAATAATATAATGTTACTTGACGCAGGAACGTTATCAGCCAAGTCATTAATAAATAATAAGAAAAGTATGGGGCCCAGCATAGATGCTTGAGGTACTCCATACTTAATAAACTTATTGGATTCAAGATACGCAATTAACTGGTTTTATAAAACTATTTCGAAAATTTTACCCAACACAGGTGTAATTGAGATTGGTTTGTAATTTGAGACCTCATTAATTGAACCCCTTTTGAAAACAGGCACCACTTTACTTATTTTTAAACAATCTGGGAAAATATGAACAGCAATACATTGATTAATTAGCTTAGCTAAGGGAATAATAATTAAGTTTTGAATAACTTTTATGATATTCGGATTTAAACCATAAATATCTTTACTGGAAGTATTCTTAAGAGTAGAAATGACATTTCATGTAAAATCCTATCTAATTGGGGGCTAGAAAAATTGGGGGCTAACTTCGCATAGGTATCTTGAGAGACGTATGGCTAAATCCAAATGTTTCTAGTTCTAATTCTAGATAAAGAACTAGAAATATTCGGGTTTAGCCGTCTTGAGACACCCAAATGTTTCTAGTTCTAGGCCTAATGTTAGAACTAGAAAGATTTGGGTTTACCCATCTTGAGAGACGCACTGCTAAATCCGATTGTTTCTAGTTGTAGTGAGAGTGCTAGTGTTAGTTCTAATTTTAGTTGTTATGGTTTCACTCTTTATACTTTTTCTATTTTTGGTATTAGCCATGATGTTTTTATATTATGTTAGAATAATCCTATTTAATTGGGGGCTACAAAAATTGGGGGCTAACTTCGCATAGGTATCTTAAGAAACGTATGGCTAAATCCAAATGTTTCTAGTTCTAATACTAGATAGAGAACTAGAAATATTCGGGTTTAGCCGTCTTGAGAGACCCAAATGTTTCTAGTTCTAGGCCTAATGTTAGAACTAGAAAGATTTGGGTTTAGCCATCTTGAGAGACGCACTGCTAAATCCGATTGTTTCTAGTTGTAGTGAGAGTGCTAGGGTTAGTTCTAATTTTAGTTGTTATGGTTTCACTCTTTATACTTTTTCTATTTTTGGTATTAGCCATGATATTTTTATATTAAGTTAGAGTAATCCTATCTAATTGGGGGCTACAAAAATTGGGGGCTAACTTCGCATAGGTATCTTGAGGGACGTATGGCTAAATCCAAATGTTTCTAGTTCTAATACTAGATAGAGAACTAGAAATATTCGGGTTTAGCCGTCTTGAGAGACCCAAATGTTTCTAGTTCTAGGCCTAATGTTAGAACTAGAAAGATTTGGGTTTAGCCATCTTGAGAGACGCACTGCTAAATCCGATTGTTTCTAGTTGTAGTGAGAGTGCTAGTGTTAGTTCTAATTTTAGTTGTTATGATTTCACTCTTTATACTTTTTCTATTTTTGGTATTAGAAATGATATTTTTGTATTAAGTTAGAATAATCCTATCTAATTGGGGGCTAACTTCGCATAGGTATCTTGAGAGACGTATGGCTAAATCCAAATGTTTCTAGTTCTAATACTAGATGGAGAACTAGAAATATTCGGGTTTAGCCGTCTTGAGAGACCCAAATGTTTCTAGTTCTAGGCCTAATGTTAGAACTAGAAAGATTTGGGTTTAGCCATCTTGAGAGACGCACTGCTAAATCCGATTGTTTCTAGTTGTAGTGAGAGTGCTAGTGTTAGTTCTAATTTTAGTTGTTATGGTTTCACTCTTTATACTTTTTCTATTTTTGGTATTAGCCATGATATTTTTATATTAAAAGTTAGTCATACTGATTTATTGATTCGTGAGATTTATCATTTAATCTGTGAAAAAGGCAGCACGGTTTCATTAAACAGTGTGTAGGTAGGAATTATTCGGCGGAATGAAGGTAAATAATACGCTGTTTGAAGGAGGCAAAGTTTGGGGCCACGTTCGAGCGCACATATTTGCAGACTGCTGAAGAGTCGTGCATGTGGAACCGGTATTTCGATGGAATTCCGCACAATAATTGCGCGGGGAGTTTTGCAGGAGCCGGGTTGAGTTGCAGTGGGCGCGCTCGCGCCGTGGGTAACTTTATTCCGATAATCGGATTGTTTGTTTTCGGAAGATGACGTTTTGAAAAATTTACGGTATTAGTATTCAGCGGAGGCGTCGCAAGCAAAACCTCGGGAAAAGGTTGAACGTCGACCCTCTGGGGGTTGCACCGTACAATCCTCGGCATGACAACCAGCGAAAACAGCACGGGCAGACCCCGTCACCTGTAAATTGAAACTAAACCGTACAGCTCGCGACGAATTTCGAGATGCTTGGACGATCAATTATTCGCCTATCGTGGAAGAATTTCATTTAAAAGGCCACGTGTAAAAAGTAATTATCTACAAAATGGTGCTGGTGTTTTACTACGGGTTTAATTGCCACAACAGTTCGCATCGAGATAAATGAGCACGCGGCTACTCAGCTTTTTGAATCCTCCGATAGTTACCATTTCCTCATTGACATATTCTCCTTCTTTCTTTCGCCCTCTTCGGCGTCGTTCTTTCCGGCTTTCTTATTCGAGGTATCCATTCGTGTGGTAATTGAGTTTAAAATTTTAATAAACTCAGCCGCCGACTTTCCTTAAAATTACCTCTCGTAACTTATGGAAGAGTAATTAAATGTATTCGCTCAAGACTACTTCTTTTTTGCATGGACCCGCCCTTTCTAAAGGAATTTAAGGGAGTAGGCTTTTCATATTATCAAGTGCCGTTTAATTAATTAAATACGGATATGAGGCATTTAACGTAGCTCGGTGATTTTATTAATTTGAGTGAATTACTTATAATTAAAGAATTAATTTCTCCCGGTTTATTTCACAGTTGAGCGGAGAGAATTTTTCAGCGATTTTCAGTGGTCTGACTTTTTTCACATTATTGAGTTTAAAGGGTAACATAAAAGCAGAGGGGATTTTAGTAAAACGGATAGTCGGATAATACAAAGAACAAGGATATTGATTTTTAAATGACGCTTAAGGGGAACAAGTGACAGACGGGGTGCCAAAGAAGAAGGAAACAAAGTGAGGAAGAGTCAATTTCGTCGTGAAAGATGATCAGTCTCACAGGAGGTTGTAATCTCGGTAAACGTAGTCGGAACGCAGGCGGGATCTATATCGAGGGGGATTTAAAAAGTAAAAATGCGGAAAAACTGGCTTTTAATCAATACGTCGCGCTGAGAAAGGGTGGCAGGTAAAGTAAAGAGCGACAGGACGTAAGAGGCATTGTTACTTATGAAACGTGGTGATGCCGTAAGATCGGAATTTGAAAACCTCCGTCCTTTTAGAGGTGGGTGCGCGAGATGCGCCATCATGGCGCAAACGCTGCCCTACTATAGTAGGGGTAGCATTGGGGGGCTGCTAGAGGCTCAGAGAATTTGATTTAGTTCCAGCGGTCTCCACGCGATGTTCGCACGAGCTCAACTCCGGCACATTGTTGGCAAACGTCAGTTGTGTATCACGCGGTTCCAGCTGCAAATAGAGCGGGAAAACTGAAACGCGATATAAATCAGTTCAGTTTTGCTTTACGTATAGTGCTTTATGCAAAGGGTTTCAGTACACTTTTATTGAAGATGTGATTTAATAAAAGCTTCAAAGCTCTGAGCGAGTGTTTGCGATTAACTTTAAAGATATGTGGTACTTAGTATGTTTAACGTTCTCCATCGCCTTGGCTGAGTCTTACGACAAGCGAGTTTACGGTAAGCGGCCAACCCTTTCGTCCAAGGCTTAATCAACTTTGCGATTGTTATTGAAAACTTTGTTCATCAACCTCTAAACTAGGCCGCGTTACAAACGGCACTCGACGACCCATTGTCTCCGGTGATTTATCTTAGCCGGTCAAAAACGTTTACCATCCAACGTTCGACGTTCAGTAATAGTTTGGAAACGCGTTATTTAAAATTGCACGAAGGGAAATTGTTGTGACGGGATCTGTCGCTTTTACTCCCGCTTCATTATCAGGTTACGAGCGTACTGACATTTATTCCGTTGTAATTACCATCAATACCGTTTCGCAAAGTTATGTATTTTTGACAGGATACTTTATTCTTGTGGCCTTGTCATTAAATATTTTGATTGAGATTCATTCGTATATAGACAAAAGTATTCGAGAACGAATGTTTCGAAATACAAAAAAAATAACCCTCACATAATTTCTTTGTCAGTCTTGACATATCGAACTACGAGAACGAGAACGATAGAGGATTTTTCCCTGGACATCGGCAAACAACCCCAAATGATTTATTTATTGAACACTCCGCCGAGAAATGCCGGTTATTTTTTATACTGACACTTCCCGACGTTATTATTTATCAACAAAATAATTACATCGTTTCCAATAGTGAGACTTTCAGCTCGTCGCCTTCTTTATCTACTCTGTATACCCCCGAATGAAAATATAATGTACCCCCTTTGTTGTGTCTATTCCCTGTCTTCGTTGATAGTGCCCGTTTTTCGCGAAAACGGAAGTGACAGACCTCTTTGTGCGATTTGCCTCTTTGATATCTTTTGTGAAATAGGCGGGATTGGAGTGGCACGATACTTATCCAAAATGCTGAATAAATTGCTCCTTGTAATTACTCATTCTCCCGCCAACCTATTACCCCCGAAAATATACCTGATTATTCGCACTTTTACTACGTTTGATGCTCTTCTACCAATTACGTTGGAGAAAATGAAATTTTCTCTTTTATCTCTTCAAGCTTCTTTATACATTTACATTTTATTACATACGTATATTTATTTATTTGATTTTCTAGTAATTATCCAAACAAAATGTTTCCGTATTAAAGCTCCTCTCGCTTTATATTTTCACTGAAACTTTGTATATACCTCTTTCAAGCACTAAATGAAAATCGAGAACTTCTTCTATTCCCTTTCACCAGACGGCTATTTAAGGTGAAATATTTAAGAACCCACAAAGGTTCGCGATCAGAGATTTCGAAATCTCCGACGGTTTTGATTAATAAATAAGCTCGAGTACACCTTCAGAACCTGACAGTAACGGCAGTCATTTATACCCCATAAAAGTTATGGGCGCAGTTCGTGGATACCGCAAAGCTAGGCTAATAAAAACGGTTCAAACCGCACTTTAACCGTCGCTTTAATAACCGCTTTCCCAAGGGCAAATTCACATTAATTTATCCCTAAATAGAACTGTTGAAAATAAACGAAACAAAAGTAATATTTTCAATTTTTTTATTAGTTTTTAAAGATTATGAGGGTTTAAAAAAGTTTCGCTGTTAAAGTTACTTTTCATTCGCATAATTTCACTCAACATTTTTATATTAAATTATCTCCGAGACAATCGAAATTAATACGAATATCTCCATGAATTCTCCATAATGCCATTAAAATCATATCTAATTTTATAATGTTTGAAAAATAAAACTGTATTTAATACTTCAATATATTATTTATCGTTGACTCTACCGGTTTCGGCTTAAGCCATCATCAGGAGTCTTGTCAAATATAGGTTAGGAATTTCATTCGGTAATAAATTTGAAGATTTATGTTGTTTTCCAGTTTGAACCAGGCTCGTATATTTTATGTTAACTAATTTGTAATTAAATTAAAACACCAATATGGATGAAAACCCCTTTACATATTAATTTTATAATCTTTGAACTTTGCTGCAATCTAAGATATCAGATATAAACACGGATTAATGTCAGGTTTAGAGGTGATTTCTTCTCTTTTTCATATAGTACTTTTGCCCTGTCAATATCCTGCTTTAATAACAACATCCGATAAAAGATATCCTATAATGAAAAAATTGAGAAATGTGATAAATATCTTGGAATAGAATTAAACAGCGAAGGAAAGGATTCATTACAAATAAAAGACAGGGAAGGCGAGCTATAAAGGGACACAACGAACGTTCGAGAAAAAGGAAACTAAATATATATAATACTATTGTAAAAAGTAAAGAGAACGTGTTGCAAATGTCAAAGAAACAATTATAAGACATCACGAAAAAACAGCTGATATGGTACGACCGTATACGACGAATGTCAAAGGGAAGACTTTGAAATATAGCATTAAAATTAGTGCCCTATGAACAAAGGAAGAGAGGAATACCTAGGAAGTTCCAATGGCGGTATCAACAAGAACTTCAAGCCGTATTAGAAATGGAAAAAATCGACATATGCCTCGTCAGGCAGGCATGCTCGAGGCAGTGCAGTTATAATAAAAGACAATATTACTAGGAGATGAAATACAGGATAAGGATGAGCTAATTTTCACAGCTATTTGTTGCCCACCCAGACATACTATCAAAAAAGAACATTACATAGAGTTTCTAGAATTACAAGGCTATAGGTTCATCATAGGAGGAGACCTCAATTCCAAGCACACCCACTGGAGATCAAGGATTATCACAGCTAAAGGAAGAGAACTCTTCAACGCAATCAAGCAATTGAATTGTGAAATTTTATGTACAGGCAATCCAACGTATTGGCCTACCGATACGAACAAAATCCCATATCTGATTGACTTTTTCATAACCAGGAATATATCAGTAACTACATGCAAGTAACTACACAAGTTTCCAAATCATTCTAGAAAACTAAATTAACCTCGCAGTTAGACTTAAATCCAAAGAACAGCTTGATAAGGATATCGAACTACTGGTTAACTGTATCCAACAGGCAGCATGGGACAGTATCCCTAAATTAAACGCAAGAACAAACAGCATCAACTACCTTAAAGAAAACTAGAGCTCCAGAAGATAAAACTAGACTGAATAATGCCACCCAAAGGCTGAAATGGGTTATAAAGAATTTGAAGAATAATGCTCTAAACGGGTACCTAAATTAATTGATAATCTGTGAATTACTCGTTATGGAAAGCGACCAAAAGTCTGAAGAGACTAATCACTCAAAATCTACCAATTAGTAATAAAGATGGAAGCTGGGCTAGAAATAATGAGCAAAAACTAAATAGATTTGCAGAACACCTAGTAAACACATTTAAAACCTCCACCATAAACATATAACTGACTGTCTTCTTGGATGTGGCTCAGGCATTTGATAAAGTTTGGCATGATCCTAAAAAGATGTGCTCTATTCTCAAAGGTAACTCAGATACAACCAGTTAATGCATTAATAATTCGGACTTTAAAGGAAGTGTTCGAATATCCCTCGATATAAGTCGATGCACTTGGCTGATCTCTTGAAAATATCACGCACTGTGCTGCATAATTTATCCTGATGTGCCTTGATTCGTGCAGCACTGGTCATAATACGAACGATTAGCTTATCACGCGTGTTTACTTTAACTTGCTAAACATCGCTTTTCAGCTCTCCCCACATTCCGTAATCTAATGGATTAAGGTCCGTTGACCGAGTTGGCCAAGTGATCGACCAATCCACCGTTCCGCAAAGGTTTGGTTTAGGTATTGCGTCACTTGACGGCCGTAGTGAGCAGGGGCCCCATCATGTTGGAAGAACATATTGGCTCTGGTGGCCAAAGGAATATCTTCTAACAGTATTGGAAGCTCATTGCGCAAGAACTCTAAATATCTGTCCGCTGTTAGACGCTCGGGTAGTACGAAAGGCCCAATTAAGTTATTGTCAATCATTCCACCATATGCAATCACAGAGAATTTTACTTGAAAATTTGTTTCAACCCTGGTGATCATTTCGACTGTTATTGATTCCATTACGGGTGAAAATGGCTTCATCGGTAAAAAGTATCACAGAAATCAAGCGGCGGTTAGATATTACCCATTCACAAAATTCTAATCTCCTGGCAATGTCTGTTGGTTCAAGGTGTTGTACTGGTTGAACATGAGTTGCATATCCATGAATGGATACAAGCCATGAGTACGCGATATTCTCCATACTTTTACATGAGGAACACCAAGACGAGCAGAAAATCTTCTTGTACTGGTAGATGGACTGCATCCTACCGACTGAAGAATTTGTTCAACTTCATTCAGAGTTTACACACCTGCACGTTGAGAACGAATACTTGTGCTTGGAACAGAATGGTTTCATACGGTTTCATGCAATCTGTTGAATGTTTAATTGCAGAAACCGTAACAAAACATCATATCAGCATATTCTGCATGAGTCAATCCACAACTTAGTCGACACGTCAACCAAATAATGTGAAATGTCAAACATTGACAAATGACTGTTTCAAAACAGCCGTGATATCAATTTATGCATTAACTGGCTGTATCTCAGTTACCTTTGAGAGTTGAGCACTTTCTTTTAGGAACTTTTCTACTTAAAATGAACAAATCTATAACATATTAACGTATGTACCAGTCCTCATGAAACATCCTGTATATCAGAACGGGCCTTTAGAATAAAGCAAGAAGATGCTTGTTTAGATTTAAAAGAAATAAATTCCTAAATTAGAAAACGATACTATTGCTACTTTTGCTGATGACACGGCCATCCTGGCCATAGGCAATAATCATGAAGAAGCAGCAAATAGACTACAGACATCAATTAATAAAATTATAATAAATAAGAATAAATCGGTACATGTTAGTTTTACAAAGAAAAGGGAGCAGTATGTACCAATCAGAATAGATGATAAACAGATACCAAGCAAAATATCTGGGATTAACCATGTATGTAAAACTTCGCTGGAAGATATAAGAGATAAAAAAATGTATTGGCTGTTGGGGAGGAAATCATATATAAATATGGACATACGGGATTCAACTATGGGGATGTGCCAGCGAAAGTAATACCCAAATCATCCAGAGATTCCAGAATAAAGTGTTAAGGAACATCGTTGATGCACCCTGGTACTTTCAAAGTAGTGACATCCACCGGGACCTGGGGATGGACACTGTCAGCCAATCAACAAGACGATCAACAAATTTGCTCTTAGACCACGTGAATATTGAGACCAACCAGCTCCTCGACAACACCAATCAGACGAGAAGACTCAAGAGAACGAAACCTTTTGAGCTAGTTGTTTGAGTGTTAAGTGTAAAAGCAGAGCAAAGTGCGAGATTATGCATGTTTAGTGCTGGTGTTTATTTTTATTAGTACAATCTAAGGAACTTCTACTGAGTAAGATCCCTAGTTTTAAGATACTCGTAGTAAATTAGGAATAAAATTGTTCGTATTAATGATCAGATCACAATAATAATGAAACCTTAGGGTTCTATAATACTAAGAAAAGTGATTTAGGGTTATTTAATATAAGTGTCTTCGTTTGGGTTGTGTTGGTCCACATCAGACTCACAGAAATAATTTGTGTGACTTCCATATATGCTATATAACAGAGAAGGTAGTATTTATTCTTGCCAGAATCCCACTTTTAGCAAATACATATAGAATGCATTTCCTGGATGTTTTCCCTTTTGTTTTTATATTTATGGCATCATTTCAAAATTTTCGTGGAAATGCTTCGTGTCTCATATCAAGGTAACCATACCAACTTAGTTCCTCGTTTGTTACTTCCTCCATCTTTAGATTTTGGATTAGTTCTGCTTAATTCTGTCTCTTCTGGTCTTGCGTTATTTTTAATCGAACTTTTGTTGATTATAATAATCATTTTCCATTAACTTCTTATCATATAAATCATTTTGCTTTTATCAATGTTGCTTTCTAAGCTGAAAAGTCTTCTTTTAGATTTAGCACCATATAGATGTAGTAACTTGCCACAATCACCGTATCTAATAGACACTAATGGCTTTAGGGCCGGTTACCCAAACTACTTTGTGAGTAACATAATCGCCTATTATGTTTGATGGCGTTGATTGTAGTGCCTCGGTTACTCATCATTGTTATTAAATCTTGTGTAGGTTAGGTCTTCACATTTGCTATATTTTGAATATATTAACACTTAATTCACGATTAATTAGATTATAAATTACATAATTTAGGGTCAGATATTGATGCTACTTTATTATTAACGAAGGAATCTAAGCTGATAGGCCTTCGAAATATGTTAAACTACATGTGTAATTTAACACAATTTACAATCGAGTTTGAAACAAACAATAAATTAAATTTTCTCGGCTTGGTTCAAACACTAACTCAATTAATTTCAACATCTTCAGGAAACCCACCGCCACTGATTATATCATCCCTAAAAATTCATTCTCCCGTAATGAACATAAATACACCGGCTTCCGTTTCTTCTTTAACTGGTTATACAACGTTCCCTTGAGTAAAAAATTTCATTTCCGAGGTTAAAAAAGTTTCAAGGATAAACTTAAATAATGATTAAAATATAACAGAAATGCTAAACATTTTTAACATTTCGTTTAATGTTTTGGACGCCATGTTGCACCTTCTTCAGAAACAAGTTCTAAGTGAATACTTGTTAATTCTAGTTTTAGTTCAATTAACATCGGCAATTAATAAATATAGACTTTTATTTTAAGATGGGCAATTGTGATCATGCGTTAACGCATGCGTATTAGTATCGGTGGAGTTAAAATTGATTAAGAAAGCCCACTTAATAAATCTGCGGTAGAATTTGCATCTAATAGTTTGCGATTACTTAAATAGAGGGAAATATGCATAAATTTGCATTTAATGACGACCCGCGGAGGTTTATACGAGCCGGACATTTTATTAACATATTTTCTTTTACCTTACGCCCAGGTTAACAAGGTGTAATAAAAGGCATGCAAATGGCGGTCGAAAAATGCATTGTCGCTAGATATCGAAAAACGTTGAAACCAAGATTGATAGTCGAGGGATGAAATGAAAAATTAACGAGCGGGTAGAACTCGCGGCCGTTTCGCGAATAATTTAAATGCAAATCTGGTGTAATAAGGAATGAAATTTGTATCCGTTTCATCTGGGGTTCAAAAATTTTCATTTCGTCATCGTAGGGGGAAATTAATAAAGGGGCGACGGTATCTAGTAGACTTTCAATTAAATCGAAATTGCCTGTAATTGGATACTTCTATATCTTGGGGCAATTTGTAATAAATTATCTCAAGGGTAGCACCCTTGCGTTAAAACGCGAATAGCGAAGTAAGTAAACTAGTTACAGCTTCTCATTTGATGGTTCACTTGAATGGAATTCTGTTTTGAACGGAAACTTAAAGTTTATCGGTCAGCGTAATTCGCTAACGCTCGAATTGACGGCGGATTTAATCTAGTAAGTGCTTAAGGAAGCTCGAATTCCAAAAATGACATAGATGCGAATAGGGGGTCAAACGGTAATATATTCCATAATAAGCAGTTGTTGGTAAGCTCTTTCGGAGAAAAGGGCATACGCGGATTAGAGTCCCTTCCCGGGTCTTTGTTAGCTTGATAGATTAAGTGAGTGAGTTGATAGGACTAAAACTTTAGAGAAGTAGAAGGCTGTTTATGATGACGTCAGAGGAAAATTTGGTTTTTAACGATTAAGTTATCCCCTCAGATATTGGAGTAACAGAATTAAAAATAAATAACAGGAAATTAGGAATCGATTCGAGGCAGCGGCGAATTGCTTCAATTAAGATTGATTACCTCCATTAGAAGTTATTACAGAAAATTTTCAAAGTATAAGCGAATTTTTCCGGAAAAACGGAGCGTGTATAAAAATTTACGACCTAAAAGGCAGAAGTTGTAAATTTGGGAGGCACCTACATTTTATTTAGGGTATAAAACAAAACCATCTTCATTTAAGTTCGACGCGGGAACTCGAAAGGTGTGGAAACCCGACTGTTTTCGGTGTCTTTAATATTTTAATGTGCGAAATAAAAAGCACAGTTATTACGTTTTCCTTATTTAAACTAAAACTTGTTACAAATATAGACTTCACGAACCGTCAGAAGCCGAATTAATTCAACGACGGCGAAGTGAGCGGAATAACCCCATGAAAAATTTATCGCCGCTTTATGCCGGGCGTAAACCCCAAATTATCTAAGCTTTGTCTAAGAACTGCCTCCTCGAAGAACCGTCTTGTTACACTAACAAACTTACTTAAATATTGATAAAACCCCGCTACAAAATCCCCAATTTCCACGCTTTATCCCCCAAATTAAGACATATTCAATTATCCCTTCCCCCCAAAACGCACATCCCCTAGGCGAGACCAGTTTCGCAAACTCGAAAACCTCAACCGCTTACCTTTTTTTTCATTTGGGAATGGAAACACCGCCGGTAGTTAAACATACAAAGTACGAACACTTTTCATTCACACACAGTGTTAATGGTTCGTGTTCGGGTAGCGGCGTTTCATAAATAATTAATTTTAAGCGTAAGTTCCGCACGTATTTCGTCCAGGATCGGTTCCAGTTCTAATTTTAACCCGCAACTGTCAACCGGCCAACCCACTCTGTAAATAATAACGTCACTCTAAACTCCGTTTACCCCTCAAACGTTAATTGTCTTTCTAAAAGTTTCTCTTTTATATAAATCCTAAATAAATGGAAAATAAAATTAAAACCGCTATATATAAAATATACAGGATGATTTTTTGAAAACGATCCGCCTGAGATATTTCAGAAACTAAAAGGAAATTGTGTCACTTGAGCATTTTTTTTTATTTAACATTGAGAAATGATCAATTCATTTTACTTTAGGATAAGAATTTAAACATCTAAGTAGGCGTTGAAAATAACATTTAGTCTCCATCCAGTTTTCAAATTCTTGCCTTACTTTCTGAAAAGTTTCTCGTGGAATGTTTCGGCACTCGTTGTTAATTCGTTGACGCAAGTCATTTAACTCTCTGGATTTAGTCTTATAAACTATTGACTTTAAATGACCCCAAAGGAAGAAGTCAAGACCTGTGAGGTCCGGTGATCGTGGAGGCCATTCGATTGTTCCTTGTCTACTAATCCAGTGGTTTGGAAATCTCCGGTTAAGCCAATTACGAACATTCGCAGCATACGTTGGTCGAGTACTTGATTACCTCCTTCATCAAGCTAGTTTTCCACTTCTTCAGTTATTAGAGCATCAATGATGTTACAAGTACAAGTTTAATTAATGAATATGAGTCCAACTATTGAATTACCTAGTATTATTGCCCAAACATTAATCTTTTGTGATCTCTGGGTATGTTCCTCTCTTGTAAAATGGGGATTTTCGTCGCTCCAATATCGTACATTATGCTTGTTCACATGTCTATTTAAGTAAAAAGTGCACTCATCACCGAAGCAAATGTTTTTTACTAAATTTGGATTCGCAATTATCATTTCGATCATAGTTTCTATCTTGTCAGGGCGAAATTGCAACCTGACACAAAGAACTTGACGCAATTACTTCCATCTCCGCCAGTTCATCTACTACCTTATTAGTATGCCTTTTCTTGTTCTCTACCGATGCAGTTACTTCAAATTTTTGCACAAGTTCACGAACGTATTTATGCTCCATATGCTTATTTGGATGTCTTTGATTAAAAACCCTTGCTGTTGCACGAGCACATTGCTCGGCACCATAAATGTAGATAACTTCCACCCTTTCAGCAATATGTATGTTGTTAAGTTGACTAAACGGAAACAACTAATGTGACAGTTTGTTAGACAAAACGTCAACTGCTTGTTTTCTTTTGTTTCCACTCCTCACTGATGAAAATTAGGTTTCGATAGCGCTTACCATTCTCCTGAAGTGACCATGATAAACTTTGTCATAAAATGTATGAGAAAATAAGAAACGTGGGCAAGTGACAGATCACCATAATCCTTATAAGATAAGCTTTCATTTGAGATGAATCATTCCATTTAAAATTTTTGGGGAGGTATTCGTGGGGGCGTAGGGGTAAACGTAAAAAGTGTGAAACATAGGTCAAACCGTTTCCCCCTTGAAATATAAGTGGACCTTTTTTCGGAAATTTTTAACTTCCTTTTGGTTTCAAAAATATCTTACGCGGATCGTTTTCAAAAAATCACCCCGTATATGTATACAGGGTGAGTTATTAGTATCCCGGCGGTCGATAACTACTAAATCATTTGAGATAGAAAAAAATGTTTTAACCAAATTGTTTGCCACTTTCTATAACGTAAAATTATTTTCATTTATACAGGGTGTTGCATTTGGCCGTAACGGCGAGTATGGTATATTTTACCATATTATTAATATAATTAAATTTAGTTATCCAACCGTATGCTTCCTGAGATATTCAATTGTTTTTCCAAAATATGCCCGTTGCAGGATCTTTTTAAAAACGATATAAAAACTACATTTTTACTCATTTTGCCTTTAAAATATGTCGGATAATAGTCAAAGCTTGTAGCTAGGATAGTGTCTAAAGATATTAGATACATTATACAGCGTGTTCAACATTGTAAATTTTGATGTTTAACCAATGGCTTTTGTTAAGTTTTTCAAATAGAACATCCTGTATATTATGTACTAATTGAATTGTCCGTCAAGTTCTTTTCAATTTATGTTAAGTATATCGCATATCCAATTTTAGTAGTTTTCGTGATATTCACAATTTACATTCTATCTATTTTAGTCAGTTTTTTTGTTCTTTATATTTTTGTTTGATTAATATTGCGAATTTTGCACGTACATAGGGGGTATTTATGCAAATTAGGCAGCCAAACATTTTTTTTAATGGCTTTTGCTAAACATATATAAAAATAAAAAACAATTTAACATTAAAAAATTATTTAAAAAGTGTATTTTAAAATATTCATCAGAGCTCCATTGGCTCATTCACTATCAGAATCTTCTGCGGTATATTCCTCATCAGAGAAATTCTTCTCAGTCATGTGGGGCTCAGCAGAAATCAGCATTTCTAAGGCTTCTTTACTATGTAGCATAGATTTATTTCGTGGTTTTTGTCTAATACTAGACAATAATGGACCTGGGCTGAGCAATAATCTATTCATTATGTTGAATAATAGTCAAAGCTTGTAGCTAGATGATAGTGTCCAAAAATATTAGATACATTATACAGCGTGTTCATAAAACATTGTAAATTTTGATGTTTAACAAATGGCTTTTTCATAAGCTTTTTAAATGGAACACCCTGTACATTATGTGCTGATTGAATTGTCCGTCAAGTTCTCTTTAATTTATGTTAAGTAGTATTTTAGTAGTTTTCGTGATATTCACAATTTAAAGGTTTAATAAAATATGCCATTATTGTACTTAATATTACATTCTATCTATATTAGTCAGTTTTTTTTGTTCTTTCTATTTTTGTTTGGTTAATATCATGTATTCAAAAACGTTTATTTTGATTTATTTCAGTTGTTTTAGGTTTTTGGTAAACATATATAAAAATAAAAAACAATTTAACATTAAAAAAATTGTTTAAAAAAATGTATTATAAAATATTCATGAGAGCTCCATTTATCAGAATCTTCTGCGGTAGATTCCTCATCAGAGAAATTCTTGTCAGCCATGTGGGGGTCAGTAGAAATCAGCATTTCTAAGGCTTCTTTACTATGTAGCTGAGCAATAATCTATTCATTACGTCTATATTGCATTTATTCTGCCGGTACAGTCGAATATGTTTGTTACGTGCCTCTGCTGCTTCCTTTGATAACAACCCTATCGGCAAAAAAATATTTTCTATAACAATTGCCACATGGATTAGGATATTGTGCATAGTAGTGATGGGATGCCATGGATGTAAATGTATGTACAGCAGTCTCATACCCATGTAGAACAAACTTTTTAAAATCCACTTTATGCGAACTTGAAATAATTTCCAAAATTATTTTTAACCGTCTTATTAGACTTAAATCCACACCGGTGATTTCAGCAGCAACTGCCATGCTTTTACAGGAATATTGTATGCTTGTCAATACCAACAGTTTTCTTTATGTTGGGATTATTAAATTCCTTTGGTGTCACACCACAAATGTAGCATCTCAATCCTTCATTTTTTTCTCAATGATTGACGCTGTTCTGGACTTAATTGTTTAAGTACATTTACTAAATACATAGCCAAACGCTTTGTTGTGTGGTCCAATAAATCCTGCAAGGTACACTGTTGGAAATAATTCACGAGCACACCCTATATAATCTGAACGCGTGAAGATAAATCCATTATATTTGCGGAGCATAAAGATTTATTCAGCGAGTTTAGAGTTTCTCTGTCGCGGCATTGTTGACTGAGCCGCCCTTCCAATTGGAACATTCCGTCGCTATGGAGACTGAAGTGGGTGAGATATACCGGTCGTTTTTAGTGTGATGTGAGGGACCAGTTTGTTGCCGTACTCTGTGCGCAATGGAAGGGCGATCGCGTTACTTAAGCGAGTTTGAGCGAGAAATGGTTGTAGGTATGCACATTGTGGGTGTATCGCTCCGTGAAATTGCTCGTCATCTCGAGCGGTAATTATTGGCAGTGCAATGGGCATGGCGAGGTGTGCATGGATGCGTGTTATATAGACCTTTGTGGAAGAGTACCGTATACGAATGCTTCCATGGCCAGCTCGTTCTCCTGATCTGAATCCGATCGAACATGTTTGGTACATGATTGGTCGGAGACTTCAACGCTGTCCGGCTCCCCCGGTAAACTCCCGCTACAATACAGCGACTTATCAACTCTATGCCACGTCGTGTAGCGATGGTACGAGCTGCTCACGGGGGATACTCTCGCTATTGATATATTCCCTCCCAGCAGAGGTACACTCTGCATGTGAGGATAAGTTACGCTACTTTAGTACTACTTCCATACCAAATTTCATTGCGCTAGACACACGCGTTCAGATTATACAGGGTGTGCTCGTGAATTATTTCCAACAGTGTAATTTCAGCGCATGTTTCAGTTATCCGATACGCATCTTTCGCTGGGTAGCAAGTTTTTCTACAACAATGTGTAGCTTGGATAAAAACTCTTGTTGCTATCTCTTATTATTCCATACTGTCGCCTTGAAAGATCAGCTTCCACAAACATTGACGGAGCGGCTGTCGGATCTAATTGTGACTGCTTTTCACACTGCTTGCTAGCTTTGTATGCCTTTTGATATCCTTTTGCAGTTTGCGGAAACTTAGAAAAGTCTTTAAGAATATTGGACGCAATTCTCTCTCCAGAACTTTGAAGGGATGTCTGAGCAGCATGCATTAACACATCTTTTTCTACAAACGTCCTGTATTTTTCTGCTCTTACTAGTCTCACTTGATTCTGCAAATGCCTTTGTTGGATGACTAGAAGAATGAGGTTTAGCCGTAGACGTCAGAACTTAAAGTCAGTTTGCCTATTAATTTAATTAATAACTACTTGTTGTGTAATGTTTAGTAAGTTCATAGTTTGTTTCTGCATTTCCTTCAAATAGCTTATTTAATAAGAAAAGGATTTATTGTTTAATAAATGCTAATATTTTAATTAAAGTTAAATGCACTAATTAAAGTACTGATTTACAAAAAAAAATGATAAAAATAGACAGAATGTAATATTAGGTACAATAATGCCATATTTTATTACACATTCTTCTTTAAATTCTAAATATCAGGAACAGTTAGACATATGACATGCTTATCATTAATTAAAGGGAACTTGATAAGCAATTCAACCAGCACATAATATAAAGGGTGTTCCATTTAAAAATCTTATGAAAAAGCCCTTTGCCATCCAATATCTTAGGATACCTTCATCTACCTACTGGCTATTATCTGGTGTAGTTTAAGGGCAAAATCGGCAAAAATGTTACTTTTGCATCGTTTTTAAAAAGATCCTGTAACGGATATATTTTGGAAAAACAATTGAATATCTCAGGAACTATTAACGCAGTCAGTTTACAACATATACGGTTAGATAAACAAATTTAGTAGTATTCATAACCTGATAAAATATATAGGATGTTCTATTTATTTGTTTCTATTCGGGATACTGATAAGTCACCCTGTATAAATTGTTTATAATACAGAAAAGTAACATTGTTCTTCTTTCTTATCCAGTTTAGTACCATATCAAACTATCTTTTTAAAGAAGTTATAGAGGAGAACACCGTTAAACTAAAAGCGTTTACAGTAAACCTTAAGGTAGCTGGTTTTCAACGAGTTAATTTACCGTATATTTTAGCTCTTACTATGTATATAATCCTTAAGTCTGCTCACGTTTTAATCTTGATATAAAAAAAGAGTTACTGTAATCCTTGATTTAATTTCAAATTTTAAATAGCTTTTAAAATCGATACTTCAGAGCTGAGGATAGGATAAAAGCTTAAAGTACCAACAGTGGTACGTAACGGGAAGCGTCTTCGGTTTGCTCGTTCTATCGGAAACAAACTATCGCCTCGACTGAGCTATGAAGGGAACATCGTTAGGCTAAAAGTGTTCCGGCAAACCGTAAGGTCGGCTTTCATCGGCTTAATTCGCCACATATCTCTGCTAGCACCTATTCGAGTTCAGTGTTTTACTTAGCATCCGAGCCATTTGTCTTTGAAATATATTATGCCCGGCGAGAGCCGTGGTGGCGTACGTAATTCTTGAAAATATCGCATCTATCCGGGAAATGAAAATTGCTTGCGTACCGACTCCCTTTTTGCGCGTAAATAATTCACCGGCGACTCCACCCAAAGTTTCAACAAACGGTGTGAATCGAAAATTGCTTTATACAGTCCCACTATCTTCGATTACTATTCTCACATGAAGATTTATCTGCTTCATACATTCCTAATACACAATATCTTCCATCTCTGATAAACTAACATAAATTATAGAATTTCGTCTCTGTATTAAAGTTTATATTCGCATTGGAAATTGGTTTATAAGATAAAGCTTAGGATCTATCTTCTATTATTATTCTGATACATGGAAACATATTCATGTATGTATATGTAAACTATAGGTTGATATACAGCCACTAAATAAAATGACTTATGAATACTTGCTTTATAAGGTTCTAGAGTGCAAAGTAGATAAATGGAAAATATTGTTAAAGTTATCGTTTATACTTGGTTTAAGAACAATATGCATATTTATGTACTGCATGTAGTTTTATATATACTTTAGATCGGACGATTCACAGGGTAGACATGAATATTCTAGCTTGAAATTTGAGGTAAAACTTATCGGGCTTAATCAGATGCAATCCCGAGGGCCTTACGGAACTATTTCTGAACGAAACTGGCCAATTATAAATTCAAATTTTGTTTCTTTGTTTCTTTTACGCGGCAATTGAAATTTCGACCTAATTATTTTCTTTTGGTTGGGAATTAATTTGGGAATTCTTTACCTCAATTAGGACACTTTGGAATTCATCTTTTAGAATAATTAGGACTTCTTTTATTAGGACAATTTAGTTAGGTGCTCCGAACAATTACATCGGTTAATTGCTATTCTGGAAATTTTAAATCGGCTTCTTGATGTCGATCGAACATAGCCGAAAAATTTTCTCGGAGAGTGTCTCATGCATTATTAAAGGAACCGTCGTAGAATACTTTCGCCCTCTTAAAGGAACATATGGCAGTATAAGAAACGAGCAACGTGAAACTTTCGACTACGAACGTTAAGATGTCGTTTCCCTCATTAATTACTAAGCCTTAAAACAAAAGAGGGATTGTCTGAATATGAAGTTTCGGCAAGTTTTATTTGGTAGTTTACGATGAAGGGGGAGGGACAATTAACTGGGGGAGGGTTTAAGAGCTCTGATTGAAGTGTCAAGGAGAGAAGCGTCGTCAATCCATCACCGTTTCCGCATGCAAAACGCCTCGTATCCTAATAAAGCGTAGCCGGCACACCGTCGCCGATATTTTAAACCATCAATTACCTTATTAATGCGAAAAGTGAAATCAATATCCGCCCTTCGTGAACGGTTGGAGACAAAAGCAGCCAAAAATACCGATTGAATAATAAAATCATAACGGAGTGATAGCAAATTTATGGTAAATCATCCGTAGATTACCCCGCGTCGCATGCTTTGCCATTATTTATAACCTCCGCCACGATTTACGATTACCAATTTCGTTTTTTTTTTATTTATTTTTTTCTTACAGACATCACCGGACTGCAGGTTCACAGCGTTGTCATAAAGGCCGGCGAGAACAAGTCCATATCATGTCCGGGGGTCAACGAGCATTCCCTGGTACTAGCCCTCGAGTGGCTTTCGGTGACCAATAGACAGAAACTGGTTGAGTTCACCAGCGACATCACCACCGTCTGGGTCAAACAGAACAAGCAGAATCGTATTTCCCTCCTCCCGGACACCTTTGGTCTTAACTTTCATCCTGCAGCAGCAGAAGACAGCGGCGACTACATTTGTCTTGTCAACAGTCGACCAAAACCGGACGCAGTTGTTCGACTCATCGTTCAAGGTAAATAAAATAAATTATTTATTTCAAAAATCATGAAATATGTATTGTATCGTGGAGTTTTGTTAATAAATGACACTAATAGTCGTTAATAATTTATTTAAACTAAGCACTTTGTTCACAATCAAAGACGTATCATCAGACGAATCTGTCGTAATTTAGATTAAATCAAGTTATTATGATTATTATCATCAAGCGTCCATTGTTGGACATAAACCTCCCCTATTCTGTTCCATTCGATTCTATTCTGTGCTCTCTGAATCCAATTCCTTTGGCGTCTACTTCGTCTGTTCGCTCGCGGTCTCCACTTAAGCAACCGTTTTGTCCACTGCTTATTCTTCATTCGCGCGACATAACCAGCCCAGTTCCACTTAAGCTTTGCCCCAATGTTAACCACATCATTTAGGCCAGTTCTTCTTCATAGATCTTAATTTCGTATGTAGTCCCTCAGAGTTACACCCAGGATCGACCTCTCCATCTATCTTTGCGTTATTTGGACCCTCCTGGCAGTGGCTACCGTTAATGTTAAAGTTTTGGAGCCGTATGTCATAGCCAGAAACACGCATTGATGGAATGCCATTCTTGGCCTTTTATCTTAAAGATGCCTCTAACTTTCCCGTAGGCTTTGATTATCTCTCGATACACGAACATCATAGCCAAGATATACATAGCTGTCAACCCGCTCAATCTCATTATCCCGAATGTTGTTAGAGCTGGGAACAAGATTTGTCATAAATTTTGATTTCTTCTCGTTAATATTTAGACCGACTCTTGCACACACCTCCTTTAAGTCGTTCAGCATTAGTTTAATCTCCCCAAGGCTATCCCAAATAAGAACTACCGTATTTTCTCGAATGTAATCCGCACCTTTTTTACAAATTTTATGTGCTCTAAAATCAAATGCGGATTACAATCGGGTGCGGATTAGAATCGCAGTCGTATAGTTGCAATTTGGAAAATAGTAAAATAAAATCACATTATAACAATAACACTTTATTAAGGGTTTTAGAACGATATTTACAATTTTATGTATCATTTTCTTCCCATATTACCTCATCTTCGGATTATACAAAACTTCTTAAATGATGTTATAATATTGTTTTCAGGGATTGTTTTCCATGTCGCATACACTCACTGAACAAGTTCATAAGCTCCTTTAATTGCTCCCGGTTTTGTTAATTCTCGAGTTTGTTAATATACATATACATACACAGGTTGTAGTATGGATGTTATTCCACCAGGTATTATTATTGTGACAAGAAGTCTAAACCAAGGGCAATCATCTATGATTAATTAATATCCTTATTTAATAATCTTCCTGGTCTACGACTCCATTCTTTTTGTTGTGCCCTAACTAGGACGTCATTCGGGAAGTCTTTCAGATTTCAGAATGGTTTTTTTCTCAATAGTAGTAATGTCAGCAATTTTTCCCCATCACTTGTTACTGCTAGCATCAATGTGATGCGCAATTTTTCGCAACCATTCGTTTATAAAGAAATTTCCCACACACCTCTTCTTTCCAGTGTGTAATTGGGTGGCATTTTGTTGACATTTACAGTTTGAGACAAATTGAAATTTTCTTGAAAATCAGTAGGAGCTTTTGGGAAATTGTAGCTCTGCGCCTCAACGATAACACCATTCGGCGCATAAATCCTACAGTCCAACCTTAGCTAGTATTAAAAATTTTTTAGTCCCTCCTTTCGTTTTTCTTGAGAGAACTAGAAAACTGCCTCATCAATTTCATGAAGTCGTCTCTTCTTTGGCCCGGTAAATTTTTTGCACGATGCCTCACAGTCTGCAATAGCTACCTGGTCTTTCCGCAACAGCCGCAACGTTACTCTCATTATCAGCAAAAATTGTACCAGCTTTTCGATTTCCTTAACACTAACTTAATAACATCTCTTTAAACTTTGATGTATAGACGAACCTTTTAGATTTTTGCTACTTTTTTTTATAATTAATAATAATACGCTATTACTATTTATTTTTAAAATTATATTTATTTTCCAATTTTTTCTGGCTTGGTAAATTTAAAGTCTAGTCTAATAAAAACTCGTCGTAAGCAAGGTTTCTTTAGGTGCATCAGCGTCAGTCAACGGAAAAAATATATATTTATGGTTAACAACAAGCATCGCATCGTTTTGGTGTTGTCGAATTGCTCAAAGAAAGATGCGGATTACATTCGCAAACAAAATTTTTTTACCGCTATGCATTTTTAAAATCGGGGTGCGGATTAGATTCGAGTGCGGATAAGATTCGAGTGCGGATAAGATTCGAGAAAATACTTAGGCATTTGCCATCAATGTTTATGCCTTTTTGTCCAATCCAGTTGTTGAAATGCACTCTCCATGACTTTGATGAACAATTTGTGTTCAACAGTGTATCGCCTTGTTTTACTCACAATCAGTACTTTACTATTTCTACTCTCTTCAGTACTTTCATGCAATTTTACCGTCATTGTAGGTATTATAAATAAGTTTGGTATATCGATAATCGACTCTGCATTATTGAAGTGCTTGCAAAACTGCTATCAACTCAATTTAAATTAAATTTTATAAATACATCTAAATATATCCAGAAAATTTACCCTTGAAAATAAATATCCGGGTATTTAACAACACTGTTCACAATAGAATCTACAACTCTACGTTTACATTACGTTCTTTTTTTTTAGGTTATGTGTTGTTGTACGTTTGGTTGCCTAAAACCACTTGTTCAATACTAAACAAAGTAAAAGTAAAAAAATGCAATAAAAGTTAACAAAAATAAATGTGAAGAGTTGTGGTTAATAGTAAAGCAGTCCTCAAATATTTCCAGTTAGAAACTGAAAGAATCGGTCTCCGAGTAGGATTTGTGCGCTCTGCTTAATTATATCTGCAGCGTAATGAAGACCTTCGACACAAAAAAGTCCTAGTTAACGTGGAAAAAGTGCAGTCGCGATAACCGGAATGGTGCTGCAACACGAAGAGGTTTTTTTTAAGTTTAATGGCGGCCGGATCCCACCTGCGTAGACGTCAGATGCTTGGCCGTTAATGGGCGGGCATTATTATTATTTTCTTTTTTTCGACTTTCACAAGTAAGCTCGATTGCCTCACTTACAAAACCTATAAATTAGAAACGGCGCGTCGGGTAAGTTGGATTTCTGCAACTTCGGTGATTAATTAGGGCTTATTAATTTCAAAACTCCAACCCTCTACCATTTCTCAATCCCGAATGAAGTTGCCCACCCTGTCAAACATGATACCCGACTGTTAATTACGTATCTACAGCAGCATCACCCTCCGCATAAAAGACTTTAAACACCTTTACCATTCAAAAATTTGTACGATAAACTTTGACGTTTTTCCCTTGAAAATATACTCACTTCGCATACAGAGCGAACGCTACTCATGTATTCCTTTCAGCATGGCTCAATCAGTCTGCATTGTTAAATCCCGGCCACAGCGGGTTCACGCACGGATACCTAAATGTAGACTTTGTTATGCTTTGTGCAAAAACATTGTTTTCAACCCGCGTAAAATAATACTATCAAATTTCCGATCAATTACCCATATTTTCCAGTTTTTTTAAATACTGACATAAACCTCGCTTTAGTAGTTAACTAAACTGGGAGAGACAGGGAATTGTTTGTTCAACCTAGTTGTATTCGATACAAATACAAACCGTTTTAATTCAATGTCGCGTAATCATATTTGTTATAGATAAAAATACTATACAGCATAATAAGTTCGTTCTATTTATTCATATATTCAACTCGTGTTTTCAAAGAATATAATAAGAAAAAGATAAAAAGGTATTATGTTTGAATCAAACACAATCTCTAAAGAAATCAAATATAATAATATACTATAATAACGACTAACATTCTTCATTCCACCACAATTTCTGATCCAGTACTTTATTATCTCACATCTTATTCGGTGGATTATATTTTCCCATATACTATTATTTCCTATGGGAGATAAATATTGCAAATACTTAGTTTACGCTCTATGAAAAAAAAAATTATAAATACAATCGATACATGACAATCCTTTTACTCCGTTTGATGCCTGCCGGTCGGATTCAATATTTATGTTATTCTGGGGTAAATAAAGAAACCTCAAGTTTATTGCATGATAATAGAAAAGAGCAGTGAATCTATTCATGAGCATAACTAATTAGATGACGGTTATTAAAAACAATTATTAAATAATAATTTATGTCATTTCTGGGTTTGAAATTCTGTAATTGACAAAGCTTCTCCAGGTGGCAATCATGAAATGCTGCTTTACTTCAAGCAGTTCTTTGAAATACTTATAATATGAATGATCTTGCCAAGCATATCATCCGCTTTCTTTCTTAGGAGTTGGCAGTGTATTTAGGCAGACCAAAAATCTATCTTTTCAGTGGTGGATACCAACATTCGTTGCACATCACGGATTTTGTGATATTCTCTCTTAATGTGCCACTGGGTAACTCTGCTTACTAAAAGCGATGCTCCTGCCTGATGTCCGTAGGCCATACGAAGTTAAATTACCATTGCAGAATTGAATATGGCCGATTCTCACAATACCTGGTCGATATAAGAAACCGGGTCATTCACCGCCATCTAGAATTGCTACATGGCTGAAACTTTGGATGAAGGTTTATGAACGTCTGTTGAGTCGATGCGTTAACCAACTGCGATCTTTTGGGTTTTGATGTGTAGCATCTTGTCTGCAAAATCTACTCCCTAAAACATATAAGAAAGATCGAGTATTGCTAGATCGAACTTTTTTATAAATACTTCACTTCGTGTCTGGCATCTAAAATTATAATATATATATATTGTAAAACATAATTTATTTATAAAATATAACAAGAAACTTCTTTCAAAAAATAACCATACCACATGGTGCATACTATTGCTATGTACACTTGAGTATCAAGCTTGGATATCCTTACACTTAACTTCCACTTATTACTTATTACTTGGATACACTATGTTCTTTTAGTTTAATTTCATGTTTTTGCCAGTTCACCAATTCCTGCAAGTACTTGTTTGTTATCCTTAACCAGTTCTTCAATTTTGTTTCCTAGATTTTCCTTCTTTTGAATTTCTTCTTCTCGTTGTAGTAAATTCAATTTTTCTATTGCTGGCAGGTCTATGATACAGGTTGTATTTTCTATACCAACTACTTCAAAGTTTAACTTGACAGTTTTATTACCAACTTTTACATCCAACTCTGTTTCACCAACTACACTCAGAGACATAAAAAACGCATCACCTAAAATGATGACCAGTTTCAAACTGCAATAACTTTTGAACGTATTGCTCGATTTGAATAAGTTTTTTTTTATTTGAAAGGTCTACCCTTTGCCAATATTTCTGTAATTCGTCCCATTTTGGCGCTCTTCAATTTCAGTAATGGTCAATAACGCTAATGCGTGTTTCCTTCATACAGTTTGAATCTTGCTGTGGGGTGCACCGACAAAAGAAAATAATTTTAATCATAAGGAGCTTGTAGTCTCGTCTGTTCTGATCACTTCTGTTTTTTGTTCAAGTTTCTATTGTTCATCCTTCGAGGCATACTCGAATCAGATTCATATCCCACATGTGTTCTGTGGGGTTTAAATCAGGGTACGTGCAGGCCATTCCATTGTGCTTATATATAAATCATCCAGGTATTGGGACACTATGCGGGCTGTATGGGAACGTGCGTGCATTATCGTGCATGAACAAGAAGTTGTCACCAATAAATGGGTCGAAGGGAACCACGTGTTCAGCTAAAATTTCTTCAATATACCGATTCGCATTGAGATTGCCGTTGATAAAGCAAAGCTCCATACGTGCTTCGAAACGTATTCTCCCCCAAACCATTACAGATCCTCCCTGGTATAGTACTCTTTCAGAGAAGTTGCACTGAGCATAACGCTCTCCTGCACTTCTCCAAACTCTCTCTCGACCATCTGGAGAGTACAAGCCGAACCTCGACTCGTCTGAGAACAGTACGTTTCGCCACTCTACATTGGTCCGCTGAACATGATCTCGTGCAAATTGTAATCGAGCAACACGATGTTCTCGAAGAAACTGTGGTCCAGTTGCTGGTCTCTGTGATCTCAACCCTGCTTCTTCAAATCTCTTTCTTACTGTGGTGTGTCTCAACTGGGGTTGTGTGGTTCCTGACCCAGGTCGTCTGATGAAGGTACCAGTCTGCCGAAATCTTTGAATGTCACCAAAGCCACTGCCTGAGCAACTTCTGCAAGACTTAAAGGCATTTTTCTTGTTTAGCAACAGTCAACGACGTTAACGACACTAAACGTCATTGAAATGTTTTCGTCAATTTCCATGACTTGCTTTAATTTCTGATGGCGCAGCCGAATAGGCTGCGTTATCTTTTAGAGCTTCTAACTTTGGTGATAACAACAATAGAAACTTGAGCAAAAAACAGAAGTGATCAGAACAGACGAGACTACAAGCCTCTTATGATTAAAATTATTTTCTTTTGTCGGTGCACCCCACAGCAAGCTTCAAAGTGTAGGAAGAAAAGACGCATTAGCATTATTCACCATTGCTGAAATTAAAGAGTGTCAAAATGGGGAAGGCGCCTACAGAAATATTGGCAGAAATAAAAAAAATCTTATTCCAATCGAGGAATATGTTCAAAAATTATTACAGTTTGAAACTGGTCATGATTTTAGGAGATGCGTTTTTATGCCGGTGAGTGTATCTTTCTAACGTCAGCCCTAACTGTTATAGCAGTTTTCTTATCTATTATATTCATCTCTGCTCCTGTGTCTATTTTGAATGTTACTTTTTTATTTTGAATATTTATGATTTGAGTCCATTCCTTTACTTTATCCACTCTAAACTCCATAAAACTTCCAACAAATAGATTTGTTTCTTCCTTTTTTTGCTCTTCTTCGGTGGATGCCCTTTTGAAACCTTTTATCTGTTCTCTCTTGACTATTTCTCTTTCTTTCTTTATTTTGCACATCATATTTTCGTCTAGTTTCTTACACTTCTGCTAGTTGCTGATGCTTTGCAAAGTACAGTCCTCCAGGGTTAATTTGTCTTCTCTTAGAAGTCTGGCTCTAACGTTATTATCTCTGAGTCCACATACTATTCTATCGCTAATTAATCCATGTTTCAAATTTTCGAAATTACAGTCTTTGCTTAATTTCTTTAAATCTGCGATGAAACAACATTTCTTTGCCCCGTTTTAGTAGTACTTTCATCGATTCCAGACGCAGACATGTACACAATAAACTTGTTTTTCCATCTTCTGAAGCAAACTTAAATCTTCTGGTGGTTTTAGTTGATCCATTCTTTATTCTTTGGAATAGAAAATTCTTTTTCTTTTCTTTGTGGGCACGTTAGCAATTTATTTTCTATTATTGTTGTTTAGTTCGCAGCGCCATGTAACGTTTGTTTGTTATAAGTTTATGGATAGAAAAATAAGTACTTTACTTTATAAATCATTTATTAAAAGTAACTTATAAAACGTCTGAACTCTATTGTTAACATAACCTTAACTAATGACAGTTATCGTTGACAGTCTCTTACTTACTACTAGATGGCGTAACCATATATGACAAAACAACCATATCACATTGTGCATATTGTTATGTACAGGGTGTTAATTAATTATCAAATAATTAATTATACAATGCGCATCATACGCAAATCACGTATTGAAATAAAAATGTTGTGATATTGGTTGCATACTTGCAATGATGACGTCGGGTACGATAATTAATTAACACACTGTACACTTGAGTATCAAGCTTGGGTATCTTTCTAATACCAAAAATGTAAACTTTATAAATTTAATAATTCAAACATCTTTTAAGAAAATATTTGTTGGATTGTGTAAAAGTCGGGTAACCTTTTAGAGAAGGTCCGTCAATTGATTTAGTTCTGGGTTCGTTCAGGACGGGCGACTTGAAATGGCGGCTCTGGTTGACAATGAGACGCGTTCCGCACGGACTACCGCTTTAAGCGTATGGGGGACACGTGTGCCGTCCTTCCGGTGTACTGGCAAGTGCCTGAGGACTTCATGCGTGCGATTCAGCGCCAATCGATTAAGCAGAAACCTTTATGGTCTCGAAGACCGTCCATCTGACGTCGGTTTACAGTGCGTGCAACCGACTAAAACATTAAAAGCTGTGTATTCTCTTTACAGATGTACCCGATCCACCCGGAAGGCCTCTCATCATCAGCTTTACATCGAGATCCGTAAATTTGTCGTGGGCTTCATCTCAAGATACCCATCACAGTTCAGTCACACACTATATTATTCACACAAGGTAAGTAAAAATTTGTATTTGAAAGGGGTGTATCAATTTAAAGAAATACGATTTGAAATTCTCATAAATGGTGATGATAATTCCGGTGCCGTGAATTCGAATCGGTTCAGGTTCCGGTGGAAGGCGACTCGGTTTTCTGATCACGTTTAAATCGGACATCGGATCAGAAGTTATTAACAAAAGAATGTCGAAGTGCAAGGATAAAAGTGACAATGAGAGGAGGGCGTTGGGAAGAGTTTATTGTGTCAAAGTCCTTTTTGATTGGATTCAGGGGAAATGAAGTGTAAGGGTATTGAGGTTGTATTTAAAATATAAAGCAGGGGTTGGTAGTCGGGGAATAAGAAGAAGGATCCGGGAAATGTTTCGGTGGCGCATTAGCCATTGTTTTCGCGTGGCAACGGGGAAATATTTTATGGTTGTCGCGGCCGGAGTTTTGCATACGCATATGTAAACCTGTCTTTTACAGCGGCAATGAAATTTACAGGGGCGAAGTTATTACCGGGACACCTCTAAATAAAGAGGACTAATAAACACGCCCTTACCAACAGTATTTTTTTACGCATCGATTCCCTAGGAATTTTATAACTTTCGGATGGCGGTCGAGAAAGCTTTTGCGATTCGGGGCGCGTTTAAATTTTACTTTGGCGCGTTGAGTTATCAAAAAATAGTAAAACTTTACGGGACCGGCACGCGCCAGTAATAATTTACTACCCAGGCCGCCGATGAAACAAAAACAACCCCAACTGAAAAAAAGAGCTTCTATTTCAGGTTTTCCTCCCCGGTGACGGCTGAATTATTTCGGAAATCCGATGGGGCACGCGCCATCCACGTACCGTTATTTAATAATTGCTGTGGCTGGCTGTCGAGACTCGCGTCGGCGCGTCGATTAGTTAATTCAAATTCGAGCTTTCGAGCGAGCTGAATATAAACATTTCCGAGTGTGTTCAGCGATTTAAAACAATACGCCCCTGTCGCAAGCGAGAACTCGCTGACTGCCAACTTCCAGGCCACAGCTGATATGCTCGGGACGTAATTTCAATAAAAGCTACCAACGGATTTTTCGCCTTCAAACGAAACTACGTCAACTATACAAAGGATTACGAAAACGGAATGAGTTCTATTATGGTTATTTTATACTCGTTATAGTTAAAAAATTCAAAGCAAGTTTTTTTATTTATTTAAGCTTTTATTATAAGAATATATATTATTTTAACTTCTATTCTGAAACAATTTTTTTTCTCCCAGTTTTAATGAAAACACAAGAACTTTGCTACACTGAACACACATGCTTTTTTAATAAAAATAATGTAAATGTACTATATTCAGATAGCACTAAAAAAAATTTAAAATTTTGAAACTGTAGGGTAAATCAACGGTACCGAACGAGAAAATATTTTATAATCTTGCGATTGGCGATAAAAATTTTCTCATTAAATTCGCGAAGGGTACTGAATAACAATTTGGGGGTAGTCATAAAAAAGGGGGAAAAGTCCGGGGCGCATTACGCAGCGATTTTTTTAGCCGACGACGTAGGAAAAGTCAGGGAGTCGAACGGCGATATAAAAGGTTGGGATTTTTAGTTTTTTTCGCTCGTCCGAAGAGCAGTTTCGACGCGTTTTAACGTAGGATAACCGCGGTCTTATCTAAGATCGACTCCCAGTGTGGCGGCGTTTTTAAAGCCGATCCAATCCTCGAAAGGTTGATTATTTGCGACGTTTCGTCGCTGTAAGTTAGATAACACATTTAAAAATTGAATTACAAATGCTCGGCCGGATGCATTTAGACAAATTTGCATACGAACCGCTGTTTAAACGGATAGACCGTCCGATGGGAACACAGGTCCGCATGCAATGCGCGATATTTCAAAACGACACGAAAGAAACTGGAATATCTTATTTCTGGTGAACGCCCTACTCTCGTCCACTTCGAAGAATTCAAATTTCCGCCACCATTTTTTCCTTCGCTTTCGGCTATCGATCAGCCTGGCCACAACTCGTACCTTTTCCCCGCGTGCATTTGCATAAATGGCTTTATTTCTACCGTTTTTTAGTTTCGGCGGAGGCGCCGGGACGTTTCGCGGATATATACTAAAACGATCGAAGTAAATAACTGCCATTTAACGTATTGTTAATTGAATTCGTTTTCGCTTCCATTTTCACCATCAACCGTATATCAGAGTTGCAAACAAAACAACTCGATTTATTTATAGCCAAAAACTAAATCGAAATTTTCGACATTTCTAATCAAATCATTGTAACATTTCACAATTCATACAATTTACCGGACAACCTGACAATTCCAAACAGAGCTTAATCAATTTATGAACTACAATCGTGACTTTTAAAAGAATTAAAAAAAAAACATTTTATTTAATTTAGTTACAATGGTTCCGAATGGCTCCCAATACCATCTAATGATCTCAATTGTGCGCAATTGCTCCGAATACTCTTCAATTCTAAGCAATAGCTTCAAATGGTTTCCAATATTTATCAATGGCTCCCAGTAACTTCCAATTACTCCAAATAATGGCATAAACCGGGCTTTAGTAGTTAACCAATCTGTGAGAGGCGGAGAATTGTTTGTTTAACCTAGTTATATTCGATACAAATCGAACAGATTTAACACAAAATCAGCTAATTATGTTCGATTTGTTAATGCACAAAGTAGCTTTAAATATAATTACGAAGATAAAAAGGGCATATATTGAAATATTATTCATTGTTTGATGATGAATTTTTCAGTTGAAAAATTTATTTATATAATGTGTATTAATTTACTTAATTCTGGTGGTATTTTATTAAAATAAGATTATAATTGCCATAATAATGAATTAATTTGTATATTACCTTCATAACACAAACGTATATTTGGTTGCCTATGTTTTCATGTATATGTAGGTGCTCACTTTAAAACAAGAACTAAATAAAACTTTAAAACAATCAAGTGAAATTACTTCTTCCATCGTTCTCTTGTTGTTATTAGTAGTGTAACGTTATAGATAATTGCTCCAAAATAATAAAAACCAACTCCTCCACAACCATATTGACGTTAAACCTTCTGATGATGGCCTAATAAGCCGAAACATGTAGAGCAAATATTTTAATAAATACAGAGTGATTCTCAACCTATACGCATAAACTTGGGGATTTAAAGGGAAAATTGTAGCAAAAGCTTTTTAGTTTCCTAGATATCCGTGAAATTTACTTTCAAATCTAGAATACTAAAGTTGTTTCCAATATTTTTTATACACAATCGATGATGTTCAACTAGCTAACTATTGGCGGATTGTCTCGGTTGCAGTTTGTATCTGATTTCGCAATCCTTGCTCAGTATTAACTTCCTCAGCTGCAATGTTAAATTCCTGTTTTAACCACTGTATACCATCTTTTAAGTGACCCCAAAAATAAAAATCAAGAGGATTGAGGTCGGGCGATCGAGATGGCCAGGCCAATAGACTACCTCGACCTGTCCATCTTCCAGGAAGTTTCCAGTTTATGCGTATAGGTTGAAAATCATCTGTACATGAAATCCCTGTACATCCCTGTACATCGATCAACAGTAAAATAGAAAGTAATATTTATTCAATTTACCTTAAATAATATCGATGAAAATGGATTTATGTAATAATTTTAAGAACTAAATGGTGTAAACACAAAATAAACTTTGGAAATATAATCAAATCTTAAGTCTAATCTAACATTCGACGTTTTGTTTTGGCGATGTGGATTCGATGTCAATAGCCACGGTTGATGGCGTAGATGAAATAGGGGCCAGAGTTATTTGAATTGCAATTATTTTATTTTTTTTGTAGATTCCTTTATAACAAGCATAAGCATTTGATAGGTTTGTAATAACATTTTAACTTCTTTCAAAGTTACTATCATGTTTTTCAAAAAGGGTATTGCTTTGCCAAGGTGCATAAATACTTGAGATGTATTTTCGTTGCCAAACCTTCAGATGGTTCAATATTATTACCTTCACTGTTGACTACTTATTGTGTTTCAAAATTTTTTTTTATTAAAGAAAGTGATCATTGCGAACCAGTTCTTCTGTTATTCTCTGTTACCCATTATTATTATTATTATTGCTGCCGGGCTGAGGGGTGCGGCCACTCTCGTTACCGCGACCTATAAGATCTATTGTAACTTTCGCCCTCCAAAGGTTTAGGGCAAATGTAGGTCCTTGATGAACCTTAGTATTGTCCTGAGGTCTTGAACCTTTATGTCGGTAGGTAACAAGGGAGTTTTACCGAAAATGTTGTGTCTTAGACGGCCTCTGGCGACACAATTGCACAATATATGTTCAGCAGTTTCTGACTCGTCGTTGCATAGTCGACAAGTTTGATCCTCAGCTTGTCCAATGTGGAAGAGGTGGTATTTTCGGGGCGCATGGCCGGTCAGGTAGCCTGAGAGCGTCCTTAGATCCCCTTTGCTGAGGCATAAAACCTCTTTGGTTTTGTTTTGCGATATCATAATCTTCGCTTATCTGTGACCTGGAAGTTCTTTCCAGCGTAAAGCTACCTTTGAGACCTTCCAGTTGTTGATTATTTGTTTTAGATGGCTTTTTTTGAAGTCCACAACCAGGTTGGGGTCCAATGAAGGGCGTGTTCGCTGCCTCTTTGGCCAGCTTGTCCGCCTTCTCATTGCCCTCAATCTTGCTGTGACCTGGAACTCACCATAGGGTAACATCATTGCCCCTAGCGAGTTCTCTCAGGTTGTTGGTTATCTGTGACAATGTTTATGGATGCACCTTTTTGTCCCTTCTGTAGGTTGAAAGCAGTGCAGAAGTTTATAGCAAGAACTTCTGCTTGGAAAATTGTTATGTTCGAGCTGAGAGGCAATTTGATGTGGCTATTTGGTCCACTGATGCCCATGCCTACTACAGATCTTACTGTCTTTGAAGCATCGGTGTACCAGGCTAGGGCTCCTCTCTTTTTCTCTTCTCATACCTATAGACACCCATTGAGTTTCCTAAATGGTCTTATTTTTTCTCCAGTTTGGAAATAAAGTCGTCTGTCAACAGCGTGTAATTACCACGCTGTCCAGTCATCAGTCCTTATTGCTTTGATGTCTATTATATCTGATATATGTTTCTTGTGAATTACAAATCCTACTCCTCCATTTTCTCTTTCAGAGCTCTTCTTCAATTTCTAGTAGTTTTTGATCCAATAGTAGAGTTCTGGTATTGTAGGAGCCTATATAAGTTGTGTTGTGGTCTAAGAAGCCAATTTTTGCTCCCCCAGATTCGACCATATCCTTTGTTTTCAAAATTCGCCATTTATGCCGACACTTTTTAGGAAGGACAGAAACTCCAAAAGAAGGACTGTCCTCCTCAATGCTTAGTCACCTTAGTAGATACCGCTTTTAACTTCACAGCGTTAAGGGGACTTCCCCGAATTCGTTTACTAGTTTGTACAACTATAGCGCCATCTATTAAATCGTTCGTACTAACTGATACAAGGATGTACGTAAGTGCGAATGTCCGTCAAGTGAATTTTCTTTTCGTTTAGGGTTATATTACAAAAAAAAATTGTGCTAAATATATAAACTCAAAAATCAATTGAAATTACTTGTTCCATTAAACATTCTTCATCATCTGCAGATAACATCTCGACAGTTTCAAACACTATTAATTCGTTGCTTATCACTTTAATTACCTTATTATTTATGTATTAACAAATTGAACGAGATGAAACAACATTTAACATAACCTAAAAACAGGTAAAGAGGGATTATCAAAACCACATTAATTTATTTAAATAATAATTATTATTGTTTAATTAATATTATTGTGATAAAATTAAATTAAAAGCTGTTCAAAATGAATTAGTAAAAAAGTGTATTTAAAAAATTATGTAAAACAGAATAGAACTTTTTCATGTGTAAAATCGACCAAATCAGTTGTAGCATACGTGATGAGGTATCATCTAAGAAGACAACTCTTGTAGTTATAGCGAATTCTTCTCTCGTTGAAGTCCTGATCGTTCTAAATTGAGAACGGGGATTTTCTTAGCGACTAATCGCGAACGAATTGGTCTTTTCCTAAACCTTCTTTTAAGTTGAAACTCTTGAGTACCTTCATTACTTCTCGTTCGTCTTTAATACATGGTGTGGTTTACATTCTCGTTTGGCGTTGACAAAGATTTCCGGCATGTACTCGCCTAAAAAAGGAAGTATTAGAGTCTAAGATCAGTGAACGGTTCCCTTAGTTCGCTATAAACGTGATGAACTAAAAAAGTCATATGATAGCAATATTCGTTTGAGTGTAGTGTTAACAAGGTTGTGATTACCAGAGTAATTGACATTAATCTGGATTGAGGATCAGCGCAAATTAGAGGGCTTAACTCCACCCAAGCAAATCTCAGATCAACAAATTTTGTGAAATTTTTTGTTTCCCCATCTGTTATCGGAAATTTTACGAATTACATTTTTAATTTACCTTCAATCTCAGGTTTTTAGCAAAAATTTTAAAGACGTTTACCACTGAAGTCTCTCGGTCGCAAGTGACCTTGGCTTAAAACTTTCACAACTAACAAGTATATACGCCGAGGTCGCTTGCGGACGAGGCGCTGCAATATTAATTAACTATTTTAAGATAGTAAAGGTTAGAGATAGATGACACTGAAGCGCATTGGCCGCAAAACGACCTCGACTTAAAACTTTTACGACTAACTTAACTATTTGTCCTTGCGGCATCGTCTAGTTGTATCTGATTTGATCTATCTTTTCAAACTAGTCAATGGCATGCCAGCTTTTGTCTGAATTGAACTTTAATGTACCACAGGGATTCACTCGGAACAATATTAGATTCCTTTTAAGTACATCTAATACGAACGTTCATCAAACCTCGCCTATCATACGGGTTCTTAGTACTTACAATCAAAACTTCAATCATGATTCTTTGTTTGGCCTCTCACTACGCTCATTTAAAGGGCTCTTATTGCTTAATGTTTAGTTACGAACTACTTCAATGGCGTATAATTGAATAAAAATTTTGTTCAAAAAAAAATCACTAATAATATAAGAACAAAATACTTAAAATAAATATCTACGATGACCAAACTTATGATAAGGTTACAATAGATGACAAACTGATCTTCCACCTCACTATAGAATAAAAGAGAAAAACAGAAAAAGTTATACGAATCTTACAAGTATAACATATCCGAAAGGGTTCTCCCAGAAAAACACAATTAGAAAAAAAAGAAAGCATAAATGGGGTTAAGAACACTGCTGCCCAAATAAAAAAACCATCTGAAAATGGCTAAAGACGTACACTCAGCCAACACACAACAATGAGGAAGTTTATTTATTACTTTGCATATCTGGTATGAAAAACGTCTACTCCTAAATCTAACATTGATCGAGTGCACGTCCGCACGAAAATGTACTTTTTTTGACAGATACGGAGGTTTTTGTAAGGCTTGAATGCACTTGTTAATGCGTGCATTGGAACTCAAATTCTCATCGATCACAATGCCCAAATTTTGAACTGATTCCTGAATCGGCAAGACTTCATTGTTCACTATAGTGCATAGTTGTTTCAAGACTATCTGTTTTTGTTTCTTGGGACCAAATAAGTTTAAGTTTAAGAAAACTCACATAAGAACTGCAGATCGCTGTTGATATGTGATATATTTGTGTGTCGTCTGCATAAAAATGTGGTTAATCTGTTGATCGAAGTTTGACGTATATAGAGCATAAAGTAATGGGAATAGTATAGAGCCCAGACTCTGCTTGTTCTCTCTCCGAAAGAAAGTCGCGCATTAAACATACTGCCTTATTATTGAACCCCAAATACTTTAAGATTGATACAAGAGTCTCATGGTCGACCGTATCGAATGCCTTGGAGTAGTCCAACTACATCGTCCATAATGTGTATAAGTGCAATAGTGCAACAATAACTTTGTCCAAAGGCTGATTAATTCTGTGGCGAAATTTGGTCATATAAGATTCAATTTTTGGGAGCACAGGCAGGATGCTAATAGGTCTCAAATCGTTGAGACCTAATGGCTTATTAATTTTGGACAACGGCTTAGTTATTATTATTTTTTTTTCTTTCTTAGTAGTAGTTTCTTTGCATTGCTGGGGATATTCTCCGTGTTTACGTCTCAAATTGAATAAATAAATAAATAAACTATACAGGGTGATTTTCAACCTATACGCATAAACTTGGGGATTTATTTGTCGAGACAAATAATAGGTAATAGGTGAAAAAAGTTGTAGTAAAAGATTTTTAGTTTCATAATTATATCCGACGATATCTAGATAAGGTACTTCCCGGAAGATGGACAGGTCCACGTAGCTCATAGGCCTGGCCATCTCGATTTCCGTCTCTCGACGTTAATACTAAGCAAGGATTGCGAAGTTAGATACAAACTGCTGCCGACAATCCATCAACGCCCTGGTTTAGGCCGCTCTATCATATCATCTTCAAAGGGTACAGTCTTTGCTTCCAGAAATTATCTTACACTGCGACACCAAACGATCTCATCTGTTTAGAACTGGTACCACCATACTTATTTCATCTTCTGCAAAAAAATGTTTACATACATTTGAGTGTATCGTTTACTAACATCCTTCTGATTGCAAGAGTTGCCTACACTCTCCCCGATTTAATCTTATCTACTAGTCAATATTCAATTAAAACCAGGGCTTTTATTGATTTTTTAAGTGTTCTTAATGCCAAACAGTACAATAACGTTAAGAATGAAGATGGCAGAATGTTGGATTTGTTGATCTTTAATGCTGACCTGAATTTTCACATAATAAGATCTGACAATCCAATTGTACCAGAAGATTCTTATCATGCCAGTCTTGAAGTGGAAGTTTACTACTCTGCACCTACTAATCAACAGCGGTTCCCATCTTCTCATAATTTACGATATGACTTCCATCGAGCAAATTACCCTACATTATATGATCACTTCTTTAAGTATGATTGGTCTTTTTTGCTTTCCCATACCGATGTCAATAAGGCTTTAGATGCCTTCTATAATGCCATTTACTCCGTAATTAATACACATGTCCCTATTAGAACCAAATCTAATAGTTCTTACCCACCGTGGATTTCGCCGGAAATAAAGAGACATATTAATATCAAAAAATTCTATCACTAAAAATGGATCAAAACAAGAAAAAATTGTATTTTATAATGAATTTAAGTGACTAAGGAGGTTGTTAAAAAATGAAATAAACGACAGTTACATTAAGTATCTTAACAACATACAAAATACCATCAAGACGGATCCATCCAGTATATGGAATTTTCTCCGAGCAAAGAGGCGTACCACGAGAATACCCTGTAATCTGATGGATAGTGAGAGCAATGTTCTTGCTGATCCTCAAGATATTGTAAATGCTTTTGCTAACATGTTTTCTGTTGTTCACACTGTATCTACTGACCGAACTTTCACTGAATCTAATTTCAATCCGTTGCCATACTCTTTTCATCCCACTACAGAAGACGAGCTAATTAAATTAATGGCAACGTTTTCTAATAAGCATACTGCTGGAGATGATTTGTTGCCAAGTTTTATGGTCAGAGATTGCTGTTATATATTTGCTTGCCCTCTTAAATTTATTATTAACTTGTCCATTGCGTCCTGTGAATTTCCTGAAAGATGGAAACGATCAAGAATTGTGCCTGTTTATAAAAAGGATGATCGTACGTCCCTCTCAAACTATAGACCAATTTCGATAATTTCCAATTTTGCTAAACTATTAGAAACGTTATTATATTCTTTTATGTACACCAGCACGTGCCCCTTTGTGTCGCCTTCCTAGCATGGTTTTGTTTCCGGTCGCTCTACAATTACCAACTTGGCTACGATTTCCGAGTTTATCTGTAGCAGCTTGGATAGACGTGGGCAGGTGGATGTTGTATACACTGATCTATCCAAAGCCTTTGATCTGATTGACCATAGAATTCTCTTGTATAAATTGAGCTCTTTCGGATTTGTTCCTTCAGCAATTCAACTTCTGGCCTCTTATTTGCAACATAGAAAATGTAATGTTGCTTACAATCTATATTTTTCTAATGAGTTCACTCTTACCTCAGGGGTTCCACAGGGATTAAATTTGGGCCCTCTATTATTTGTTCTTTTCATAAATGACTTACTTCAAAAAATTGATTGTCGGATTTTGGGATATGCTGATGATATCAAGATCTTTGCCGAAGTCTCATCGGTGTCAGATGCAGATAAGCTGCAGTACAACTGAAACACAATAGTGTAAGACCTACAAACTTAACCTTAATATAGATAAATGTTGTGTACTTATTTATAGCCGATGCTCGTCACCATGCATATATCCTTACAATATTGCTAGCAGCACTTTAAGTCGTGTTGAGGAGTACAGGGATTTGGGGGTCCTGTTTGATGCAAGTCTTAATTTTAAAACACACATCATAATGTATGTTCGGAGGCCTTTAGGTCCCTAGGTTTTGTGATGCGTATGTCTAAATATTTCACAAGTGTCAGCTTATTAAAGACCTTGTATTGTGCTTACGTTCTGAGTAAGTTAGAGTACGCTTGCCTGATTTGGAGTCCCTTATATGCGTGTGAGTTCTTAAGCCTTGATCGAGTCCATAGTAGATTCTTAAAATTTCTTTCTTACAAATCTTATACATGTAAATTCACTTATTTAGTGAATTGTTAATTTCTTGAATTTTTTGTAATTTTTGTTTTTTTTTTTCACATACAGATACTTATTATTGTATTATTACATTATGTAATATATATTGTTATCCTTTTTTGGGCTATGCCTGTTGGGTAATAAAGGAATATTATTATTATTATTATTACACAAATGATACATGGCGAAATTTAGTAACGAGATGAAGAATGACATGTACGGATCACACCATGTTGACGAAAATGTATCAAAGAATCAGATAGAACTCCGGCGAAAAAACGTCAGGCAGCTTTCCTGTTTCGTTGATTTAACCAAAACGTTCGACAAAGTAAGGATAAAAGAATTAGAACAGGGCAAACATTACAAAGTATGTAATGTAAACTATGGTGAGACTATAAATGATAAAATCAAAATTGAGTGCTATGCAGACGATGTCGTCCTCTTGGATGGCATACGGTGATTAACACAGGCATTTAACATTGTAGATGAATAAGTGAATACTGAGGAAGTTAATACCAAGCAAGGGTTGCGAAATCAGGTACAAAGTGCTGCCGAGAAAATCTGCCAACACCCATTTTAGGCCGCGCTAGTGGAACATCGTGGATTCAGCGAGCCCAATTGTGTATAGCAAATATTGGAAACAACTTGGAACACTTACTTTGATGTCATTTTAAAATCTTATATGTATCCTTGATTTGAAAGTGAATTTCATGGATATCTAGCAAACTAAAAAGCTTTTGCTACAATTTTTAGGGTAATAGGTTGAGAATCAGCTGAGGTCGCTTGCGGCCGAAGCGCTACGTTTTAGACCTTTAAAGATTTTTATATTACCTGTAGAAGTGTAACATGGTTATATTTTTTTAAATATATGTATAAACCTAGTGAAAATAATAAATAACTGTCCTTTAACGTATTGTTAACAAAATTAGGTTTTAGTTCAATTTTAACCATCGACCATATATTGGCATCACAAACAAAGCAGGTCGATTTATTTATAGCTTAAATCCGAGCCGGAATTTTCGATATTCTAGTGAAATGATCGGGCAATGTACAACGCGTACGAATTAGTGGACTGGTCGACAATTAGGTTGACAATTGCGTACAGGGCTTAATCAATCCGTGAGCGATAATCGTGGGTTTTACAGCTACGCGTTTAACCTGCAACTTAGGGAGGCGCAATTTGGTTAAAAGCTTCCAAATGGGCGCCTGGGGAACGACGTTTTGTGGGTTACATGACGCCCATTCTTCATACTCGGAGAGGAGTAATTTGTTTGTACTCAAAATCATGACCGTGCGCTTTGTTACCGAGTCGCGGCATGCACGCGGGGTGCGGGAAAGGAACTGCTCGACACGACGTCAAACGGGCCTCATTGTATGGCACCCATATAATATGTCACAATGTGCACCGTGCATGGCGCAAATCGTTACAGAATTCACCATAATTAATGGTATAAGGTAACATTGGTGTTATAATGAAACCTATTCGACTCGATGCGATATTGTGGTACACCCCACCCCCACCCTTTACAGTTCTCTCAACTACAGTTGTCCATCCCACATTGAATTCATTACCATTGATTGACAACCGTAAAGCTAACGGTCTTCTAACCATATTCACTATTAAATAAACTCACTATAAATACACTCATTTTATTCTATTTCATAATTATTAAGTGGTCATAATTTTAAATTGACATTTACGTGTTGTAATATATTACATTAAATTTAATTATATCGATAAAATAACATTTAAAATGTTCATAGTTTAAACACAGCGTTGGTAAATTGATGACAGTTCTCGCTATGAATAAAACATAGATTCCTGGAAGTAAGGTAGGAAAAATGACCGGTATTCCCCTTATAATTACCAGGAAATTCAATTGGAATAATTTTCCCCTTTACTTGCAAATGGACGATAAATTTTTAAAGGAATGTACAGGGTGTGTAAGTGCGAAAGGGTATCGATTGGGCGGTTGGTTTTCAATTCGGGGTCGTCAGGCGTTTCGCGCTAAACCATCGTCGTAAATTTTTGAACACCCACCATGAAGAGTGACGTATCGCATCGAATTAATAATTTTAATACGCGCGTTGTTTGCAGAACGACAGACGCCCGAATAGTTCTAATTCTAATACAAATTGCCTCTTGTCTACCATGAAATATACAAAGCCATTAGCCGTTTAAAAAACTTTGGACAAATCGCGTCCGGAGATTAAATATTTCCACGCGAACCTCTGTTACTGTTCCGATGTCAATCATTCCCTAAGTATAAATCTACGGTTCAGATTATTGGCCTGGTCATCTTTTAAAAAACACTATGAATATTCAATACGTGGCTTACGTGTGCAGATAGAATTATTAAATCCTCTTCGAGCACAACCTGGGCGTTTGTTTCGACGAAACGATTCGGTTTCGACGTTATTGTTCTCGCTCTTTGTTTTCGCAACTTGGTTAAACGACGACACCAAACCACCCTCGACCCCACCATCGAGAAACCTTTGGAGAGTGCGCTGCCGTTGCAGGAATCCCGATGGTCATAAACAACGCTGCGCATCTAAGGACCAACCGAATTTAATTGGATGTAAACATAACGGTCTAATTGGCACGGTTCAAGTGACAGGAAAAGTAAACGATGACGGTTTAAGAAGTGGAAATACAAATTGTGGCTACTTATTTAATTTATTTATATATGGTTACATTTTTATGAATATTTGCGAACATCTTTTTAGGGAACTCTCCTTGCAATAATATTTCGAATTATGTACTGAATCGCACCTTTCCACTTTGTCAAAGAATGGGTTGTAATACGACCAGAACAATCTTCCGCATTTGAGATGTATTTCGTACACTTTCCTTCCTGTTCATTACATATTTCTTTGACACCACCCTGAATAACTGCTGCAACTTTAAAATAAAATACGCATAAACTTGGGGATTTATTCCTCATGACAAATAATGACTAATTGGTGAAAAAAATGTTAGCATAAGTTTTTTCATTTCCTAGATATCCTTGAAATTAACTTTCGAATTAAGAATAACAACAATTGCAATTTTAACAACTGTTGTTTAAGTACGCTTGTGTCATTGTGACATTTAAACTGTGTAATAACATTTAAACATTATAAAAATCATAGCAAAATTGTGTACTTGCGGCTCGTCTCTATGCAGAAAGGTTTCCAGAGAGATATAATCCGGCACGTGAATCCTTTTTACGTGTGGTGCAACGTGGTAGGTCAATATTTGACCGAGGCTTGGGCAAAATGGAGGAGCAGTTAGACCTTTACACATTGTTAATGTCGAGGAGGAGATCAGGATACTTGCAGCGCAACATGGGGTATCACAATCCACAATTTGGCGAATATTGAGGCACAACCAACTCTATCCATATCACGTTCAACGTGTACAAGCCTTACTACCAGTGGATCATCCCCCTCGAGTACAATTTTGCTAGTGGTTGCTACATCAGCATCAGTTGAACGCGAACTTTACTAATAACATTTTACGTTAACGCATTATTGGGCCGTGGAGAATCCTCATATTACCACATTTACAACAAAGAGTTTCTGTGAATTTATAGGCTGGAATTGCGAACGATCTACTTATTGGCCCTTTCATTCTGGATAATCGATTAATGCACGATCATTTACCGGGGCTACTCGAAGATATTGCGCTTGATGTTGGACAAACTATGTGGTTTCTTTAAGATGGTGCTCCACCACACTTTTCGATGGAAGTGCGACTACATCTAGATAATGTGTTTCTTGGAAGGTGGTCCAATCGCCTGGCCACCCAGATCGCCCGATCTCAATCAATTATTTTAAAATGTTTTATGTATTCATCATTGAAAGTAAATTTCACCGATATCTAAGAAACTAAAAAATTTTTGCTACAATTTTTTTCACCTATTAGTCATGAGGAATAAAATAGGTTGAGAATCACCTTGTATAAAAAATAATTAAATAAAAACTTTTTCTGGTCGCTCTATTTAATGTCTAACCGGTTTCGGCTTACGCTATCATCAGAAACTTTGAGATAATATCATTAAATTTTATCAACATATGGGACTAATCTTTGTTGCATATATACACGGCTTATTAGAAATACACGTTAAAAGTTAAAAAATATATAGAATGGCGACACTTATGACACGGGCACATAAAATTATTATACAGGATGATTCAAAAAACCACTGACAGATTTCTAGAGCAGGTAATACATCAAAAATTAAGATGAAAAGTCGTAATATACACACGAGATATAAAGGTGTCAAAGATTCTTTAAAATTAAACATTATCTGCAATGAAAAACCTTATTTTAAAAATATTTTCAACGTCACTGCTAATTTTGTCAAACGGGCAGTATTTTCGTGTAAAGTGATCAATTATCTATCAATTGGGCTCTTACTTATTATCTACTCTAGAAGTCTGTCAGCTGTTTTTTGAATCACCCTGTAGATATTATAATATAGAGGGACCTGAAAATCGGTTCGTTACAACCGAAGTTCGTTATAGACAATAATCAAAAAAAAACATGAATTAAATTGACAGGAATCATTATTAAATTGAATGAAATTACACAATTTGGGAATAAATGCAAAATAAAAGTAACAAGTTATTTAAAAAACTCAGTAATTTTGGTTTGAATTAGATAAAATAGGATTTGTTGCAAACATCCTTTCAATATAGCATTCTACATCAGCAAAATTATTTAAAATATTTTCCAGTAATGCTAGCGATTGTAAATTTCGCCGAATTTCATACAATTTTTGTAATGCAGAACGATTCGACAACGTTTCAATTTCCGTATGTCAGCACAACAACAGCTGGTACAAATCCAGCGGTAGCATGTCTTAATATAATGGGTGCAACGAGATCTTGTCAGGCGGCTGCTCTTGAAGCCTTACTCGGTCTCACGCCACTTCATTTATATATACAAAAGGAGACAGCTTTAAGTGCCTTATCACTGAAAACATGCTCTTCACTCAAGCTGATGCAGGGTAACCTCAGAGGACACCTCGAAATCCTCAAGAACCCATGTCTAAATCACTTGATTGAAATTAAAACGAACCTTATACCGACAGAATACAATTTCGACCAGCCGTATAAGGTCATATTTAGAAGCAGGGATGATTGGATGATGGTGTACCTTGCCTGGTACACAGATGTTTCAAAGACAGTTGGATCTGGAGTAGACATGGGTATTAGTGGACCAAGAAGCCGCATTATATTGCCCCTCAGCTCGGACATAACCATTTTTCAAGCGGAAGTACTTGCTATGAACTTCTGCACCGCTTTGAACCTACAAAAGGGACAGAAAGGTGCATCCATAAACATTTTCACAGACGCAAAGACAATTCAGACCTGCACGTGTGACTCCGCACTGATCAGAAAGTGTACCAGCAATTTGAGAGAATTCGCTAGGGACAATGATGTTACTCTATGGTGGGTTCCAGGTCACAGAGACATTGAGAGCAATGAGAAGGCGGGCAACGCCCTTCATTGGACCCCAACCCGGTTGTGGTCCAATGAGCTCAAAGGAAGCCATATGCTGGAAAGAACTACCAGGTTACAGACATGCGAAGAGTATAATAACTCCGTCGCAAAACAACACCAAGGAGGTAAGCCTCAGCAAATGAAGTCTAACGAAGCTCTTAGGTTTCCTGACCGGCCATGCGTCCCTAAAATACCATTTCTTCCACATTGGACAAGCTGAAGACCAAACCTGTCGACTTTGAAACGACTAGTCAGAAACGGCTGAAGATATATTGCGTTGCAAGCGCCCGCCTAAGACCCGAACAAGACCTTGGAGCAATACTAAGGTTCATCAAGCACGTACATTTGCCCTAAACTTTTGGAGGGCTAAAGTTACAATAGTTCTTATAGATCGCGGTGACGAGAGATGCCGCTCCCTTCAGCCCGGCAGCAATAATAATACTAATAATAATTTCCTCATTATCCTCCTCTTCATCATCTCGTTCGAAGTTGCCATATTTTCATCACAGTTTACGTAGTCTTGTGTAAGATTCATTTCGGAGGTACCAATACAACTTTTAGAAATAAACTGTATAAGTGTCTTGTCGTCTTCTTCATTGTTGGCAGAGAATCCGGCTTTTCTGAAGCAATTTTTAATCGTAAACTCGGATCTTTTCCCACGCTTTATAAATAAAATTGATACCGTCAAGCAATGTCACTTTAATAGAAGAATTAGCGTCTATTCCTTGCACAATTTGAGAGAATGAGTTATCCCTTGGTGGCATAAAGATCAAATGGATCGAATTTAAATTAGGGATGTTCGAGTGAGCAGGGCCTATCAACCAACAAGGCTATTTTACGTTTTTTATTGGTTAATTCCCGCACTATGTCAGTATTTAATATCTCCTGTCATCAAAACTTTAGAATTGGCATAGTATTTGACAGGTAATGTGTGAACGTAAACATATTGGAGCAATCCAACACCGTTATTCTGTCTTTTGACAACTTTCCCCCTTTGCATTTTTCTCCTTTAAACTTTAAAGTTTTATTAGGAGTAAGTTTATAAAATAAACCCGTTTCATCGCCATTAAAAATGCCATCTTTAAATTTACTCCCAATTCTTGGTAAAATTGTGGATATCCAGTTGTCGACGATCTACTGCTGTTGATTCCCCGACTATTGTATCGCTACAAGCGTTATGACGTGCTCTCCATCGTTCTATCCAACTTTCAGTACATTCGAAGTCATCTTGTAACTTTAGACCGAATTCTGTTGCTTTAAAGCTTAAAATTTTCGAACTCACTGTTTCATTTTGTTGGCGTTTCTGCGTAAACCATTTTAATAAAGCTTTATCTACATCATCGTTAGTTGTTTCGCACGCTTTTAGATCATTTTTATTTTTCCAGATCGCTGTTACTGTAGATTCACTCAGTAACACCTCACTCTGTTTCACATTTGTTTTGTAATGAAAAAACTTTTCGCTTTTTCGAGTCTCCCATTTTATTAAACAGTCAATACACTAATAATACAAACAATAAAAAAGTAGTTAACCGTAGAATTGTGATTCCCCGGTAGGTAAGAAAATTATCATGGCGCCATCTTTTAAAAAATAGCAGAATCAAATCGTATATAAGTTGATAGGTATTTTAACACGAAATCATTCAAAAACAGATAAGCGTTCGTTATAACCGGCTTACACTTATTATTATATATTATAATTAATATTAAAAAAAACAATGAAAATTTAATGATATTATCACAAAGTCTCTGATGATGGCGTAAGCCGAAACCGGTTAGACATTAAATAGAGTGCATAAAAAATAAATTGGTTACTTACAAAGAATGAGAATAAAGGTGCAAGTCAAAATTGGGAGGAAACGAAGCATTTTTTGTGCTAGATTGTTGTTGGTTGAGTGCTTGAGAATTAATACTCATCGGCAGTCGAAATTTTTGGTTTTATACTATTTTGTTATCGTTAAAATAACAAGTGGTATTACGAATTATTAATTCGGGGTATTAGTGTATGCATTTTAATCGTAGTCGTGATCAACAAATCATATCATAATTCTTAAAAGAACACAATCTTGAACTTATTCGTGAAATTAACACAATTGTTATTGTTTTTTCGAATCTTGTGATTTTATTTCTCATACAGTAAAAGTGAATGAGTGAATTTTTAATTTATTTATTGAGGTTTTAAGCAATAAACTACAAACTGAAAGTTGTGTATTGAAGTACACTTTCAGCGATTTGAACTTGTCCGTTCTTTAGTAGCCATAAAGTTTAACCCTCAGCCAAATATCATTTTATGCCGTGTACATGTCAGGCAGTAAACAAAATTTTAAACACTTTTACGGTCGCGGGCTGCGCGGCCGTCGTCTCGGGAATGTTTTTATTTGCCGAGATATCGTAAAGATAAAAAGAGATATAAAAATATGACAAGGTCCTGCCGAATTCTCGCTCGTCGTTCCCTTTTCCGTTTCGCTTGGTTCACCTGTCGCCATCTATCACGTCACGATATCTTAATGTATTCGGTGAGAATTGTGCCGGCCCGTTGGTAATTATTCTGATATTAACGGTTCGTGTTTGCCTGATCAAGTGTCATATTGTGTCAGCCCCTTGTCATAATTTGATTAGAAGCGATTTAAACACATAACAATAGTGAAAAACGCGAAAAAAAATGTTTTTTTTTATTGAATCTTGTATTTTATTGAAAATATTTTTTATTGAAATTCGTTTCATCGTAAATTTTGCGTTATTTTATTGCAACTTGTCCAATCCATTTGTGGAAAATTGTTTAACATCTTTTGTTTCTGAATTGAAATACAAACAAAGCTTTTAAATAATAGTGGTTTATTTATTTTTTTTATACTCTATTTTTATGGTATGGCGTTAAAATAATCGAATTAAAGGTTACTGGAAAGAACGATAAGATTTTCAGAAAAAGATTGGAAGAGGATGTCGCGGCGAAACCGATTCCATATGAACCGGAAATATGGCAAGTTTCACTTAAACAAGTCGTCTCGGTGTAGTCTGGAAGATTTCAGGGCTTATCTTGCAAACAGGGTCCGTTCCAGTGTAGATCGAAGTCGTGGAAACGTGAAATCGCGGATTTTTGTTGCGCTCTGGAGGAGTAGATAGCACGTAAAATAATGGAGAAAGAAACAATTCGGATGTGAAAAATCATATTTTAATGAATTTTTGTATTCAATTATTCATGCAAATCAAATTTTGGGATGAAAGCGGTTCCGCCAACTTGTCTTCTAAATAGTGGATGAAAAGCAAAGTTAAGTAAAATTTGGAACTTTCAAACTCTGGAGTTTTATTCAAAGATACCAGCAGAGATCGCTTGGGAGATTTATATCACATATTCAAAAGAAAAGTTTAAAATATTTAATTAATTACTCCGACGATTTCACAAGAACCAACTTTTTAAGTTTACCTGCAACTTCAAAAAGTCCTCCAACTTGCAATTAGTTAATAAGTTTAAATTAAGTTTTTCTCCGCTTGCGAAAACTTTGGTATACAATATTTAGCGCATCCGTTTCGCACTGAAAAATCTCCATCGACCATTAACACGGCGGTACGAAATTAATAGTTTGTGGATACTATAAACAGAGATTTGCAAGTATCCCGTGGAGATTGCTGGTATAGTTGCCAATCCCAAGATAGACATTTAATCACATGTCCACTAATTAAGTGTTAATTACTGTTTCCATTAGTCCATAACATTACGAAACCGCTACAATTTAAACGTCCGTTACGAAAACCAAATCGCTATGTTTACGAGTCACCAAGAAAACTTTTCATTTCATTCGCAATATTTTTCAATATTGTTTTGTAAAAGTTACTACTACTCTCGCTCGACTTCTTCTACTACTCCCATCGAAATTCAAAATGAAAAGCAAACATTTATTGCACCTACCGGACCGGACGCTGTAATTGCAAAATATGGACGGCGAAATATGGACGTCAAATATTTGCCGGTGTACATGAAAGTACTTACCAATAAATAAAATACACTGACTACCATTCAACAAACGTCCATGGAAAAAACAAACAGTCATTGTTGGCCTACTACATTGATTGGAACTTTTACTATTCATTTTTACCACTACCGATTTGATATGTTACTAATCATTTTCAACACTATTTAAATATTACTTATTTTTAATAATAAATACTAAAGCAAATCGCAAAATTTCATTTTTCTATGTACAGGGTGTTTCAGAGTTCGTAAATAACTTCTATTAGTCTATAAGTGATGTGAGATGTTAGCAGTGAGAAGTATACTGTTCTCAGCAAATGAGTGGAGACAGTGACAGATAGTTGTCTCAGCAAAAAAGCAGCAGAACTCAAAATACCGGCTAGCTTAACCTCATGTAAGGCCCGAGTTCAGATATAAACCCAGAAATTTGCAATCAGGAACAAGTTCCACCTGGTTATCTGTGCACAAGGTGGAGATTCAAATGTATTACTTTGTACCGCTGTAGCCGCATTCAATAAATGTAGTATCATCAGCATACAACATACAAGCATCTTCACCTAGTACATTAACTAAGTCATTGATATAAATGACAAATAAATGGAACCCTGTGGTACACCGTATTTAATACTACCGAGGTCAGAAAACTGTGAGTTAAATTTAACATACTGTTTATGGTTGGACAAATAGGACGGTATTAAGCCGCAAGCTTTAGGAGATATGTAGTACATGTATAATTTCCTTAAAAGAGGGATGTGAGAAACACAGAGACACTGTAAAATTCCGATTTCTCGAAACAGTCCACAATATTATCCAATAACTTCAATACTGCACTTGTAGTTGATCTGAAAACCAAACTGAGTCTTGCTTTTTACATTCAAAATACCGTACTAATTGATTTGTAAGTAGGTGGCGGTCTTGAAGATAGGTGTGATAGAAACAGTTTTAAAAGCAGCCGGAAAAATAGATTCACAAACACAATTGCGTACATGTTTAATCATTTCACAGACCAAAACAATCATAGGATTTGCTGTTTTTTATTTTATCGATCACATCTCTCACCTCAACCTCGGAAGAGACTGGAAGTATCCATCTTGTGACGCGGGGTGGATATCGCTCTTCCAGAGTGTCATTGGATCAATGTTGGTTTGTATTGAATTGGACAAGATTCAATTGGTTAGCAGCTATGTTACTCCAGGTGGCGTGTCGCTCGTCTTTTCTATGCTTATTCACGATGCTCCAGATGGCAGACTGTGAATTTTTGTGATTTTCAACATAACGATAGTGAGCGGCCCTCTTTCCATCGATTAGAGCTTGTCTGTATTTGAATTTCTGTTACATGTCATTGAATTTAAAACACATCAATTTTTGTTGTATAAGTGAAATTTTGTTCAACATTTACAACCAGCCGACGATATCCGTTGACTTCAGTTCTTGGCTGAACTTTCATTTTTGGCATAAAGAGATAACTTTTTCAATAACGGTTGTGCAATGTTAAGTAAGGAATTAGTTATTGGGATCATCAACCAAGGATGAATTACAGAACCTCCTTTACTGTCACCTAAGCTTCCGAATTATTTATTTAATTCATCATCAGAGGAACGCTTTATAAAAAAAGAAAAAATACAATCAAAATCAAAACATTACAAATTAAAACTTAACCTAACATGCGGTCAATTGTAAAAATATAAAAACCCATAATCAGACAATGAACTAGGTAAGAAGGCCCAAGAACAGCCGCAGAAAACACCGACACCAGAAACCAATGACACAGGATAAAGGAGCAGTTTACAAGTTAAAAACGTTGAGAACACAAGGACAATTCGAGTCCATGACAGGCGAAAACGAGAACAGGTGCCAACCCATGCAACCACAAGAAAAAGAAAATGAAAAACCCCCAACAGTTAAAGCGGGAGATTCGAAAAACCAACCCAAGGAAGTCAAAACCAAATGGACCCAAAAGATGAGTTGTTGGGGGAACAGAGACGCATCACACTATAGAGGAGTTCTCAAAATCAAACGTGTGTCCCGTGGTTAGGTGATGTTCCACAATGATGAGATGGGCTGTGGCATTCGAATTCTTCAATCTACAATCTCTACGGTGTTGGTCGAGTCTTCTCTTGAAATATTATCTGGTCATACCCACATACGAGCCAGAACAACCCTGACAATTAATCTTGTAGATCAAGTTAGACTTGTGACCATCGGGGGGACGATCTTTCAGGTTGGAGAAGATGCCGCGAAGAGGTTTGGTGGTATATTTCGCAACATGCAGCGTTGGGCTTTGAAAACCCTCATGAGATTGTCGGTGAGGCCCGGGATAAAAGGTAACTTGACAAACTGCCTGACAATAGTCCGGCGGGTGAGTCAAAGATACATCAACAGGAGGAGGAGCAACATCGAGAGCTCCCTGAGGAGAGACAAGAGGTGTGTCGCACGAAAACAAGATCCTGTTAACTAACAGAGCAAGGTAGCCATTATTACCAAAGATATCAGCCGACAACCTTAGGTTCTTCAACCTCACACCTTCATCACAGATGCGAACCACTCGGTTCTTTAGCGTGATAATCTTCATGTTTAGGGGGTGGCAAGAGAAGAAATTAATGAATCTCCCCGAATAAATCGGTTTTCGATACCAATCTAACGCAATCGTCGGCTCAGAGCTACGTATTTCTCAATAACATTCTGTGGTGCAACGAAAATCGTTTCCATAATAATGGAATAGTATGCAACCAAAACAATCGGTATTGCAATCTTAATTGGACCGTACAAACTAATAATCAAACAACCTTATAATCAACAAGTCACCGTGACTTGGAATTTCTGCAGAACCACCTTCCAGAACTGCTGAATGTTTTGCTGGACGCATTAAAAAGACCGGCATGGTTTCAACAAGATGGCACACCTCCACATAACGCACAGATAGTGACTCAGTACCTGTACCACAGGTATACAGGACGATGGATTGGTACAAATAGTCTTGTAAGAGCATGTAATGTTGAATTGGTAAGAAATGGCAGTAATTTTGCAATTATTATAAGTTTTTTTTATAAATTTCAAGCAGGGTAGATGCTTGTGCCAAATATTATTTGTGATATAAGAAATAATCTTGGCCGCACCAAGTATTATGAACAATTCTTAGGGCGGCCGACGTCTTCGAAGTCGGCCGAGATTATATTTTCCATAATTTTCAAGCAGGGTAGATGCTTGCGCCAAGTATTATTCGTGAAATAAGCAATGATCTCGGCCGATTTCGAAGACGAAGGCCGCACCAAGTATCATGAACAATACTTAGGGCAGCCGACGTGTTCGAAGTCGGCCGAGATTATATTTTCCATAAATTTCAAGCAGCGTAGATGCTTGTGCCAAGTATTAGTCGTGATATAAGAAATAATCTCGGCCGACTTCGAAGACGTCGGCCGCACCAAGTATCATGAACAATACTTAGGACGTCTTCGAAGTCGGGCAAGATTATATCTTCCATACATTTCAAGGAGCGTAAATGCTTGCGCCAAGTATTATTCGTGTTATAAGAAATAATCTCGGCCGACTTCGAAGACGTCGGCCGCACCCAGTTATTAGGCCAAGATTATTTCTTCCATAAATTTCAAGCAGGATAGAGTTGGTTCCACTCTCTGAATCCCGAGTGATACCATTAACAACTTGTAAAACTACGAATCTAGCAAATTTTCACATTTTCGTATTTTTCTCGATAACTGAGAACATCTGAGAACAAATATGTATATATATTTATTGTTATATATATACTTGGAGAATTCCGATCTACAGAAATATTTAAATTAACTTTCCAATTTTACAATGAATCAGGGCAACGCGGCGTAATGGTAGCGATTTGAAATTCAAATTTTACAAAAACACGAAAAGGTTTAAAAAATAACAAACGCCCTTAATTTAGTACAGAAATACAGGTTTAGTTGTAAATTTATAAATATGGTTGAAATTGTTTAGTTAAAAGCGGTTCGGTGACAAAGCGATACCGCATGATTAATTATTTATTTGATTTTATCATTAATTTTACACTACCTTGGCATGGAATTGTTATTAATTAATTACCTAAAGCGTTGTTTCCATGTCCAAGCTTGGGCGACGCATCCATAATGCAAAGCGTCGCGTGGTACGATAAATACGTCGAATTTCCTCGTACGTAAACATGTACATAGAAATTGGGGTGGCGGAAAATGAAAAGGTCCCCTACGTAATAATAAATGGTAGGCTTGGTGTAAATAAAATGTTTAAGTGTGGGATGGAAAAGTTTGTTTTTCTCTCTCTCCCTCTCGGGTAGCAGAAGAAAAATGTAAATTTTATCTAGAAAGGAGGAAAGTTGCCGGTGTGAGCCGAATGGAAAAGAAGGGATAGCAAATACGAGAAAGGGTTTTTAATCAAAGCAAGTTCCAGAGGTGAAAACTTATAAAGTCTAATCTGATCAAGAAGGTGCAGAGACGCCACGTAAGCGAAAATGGCGCGGGATCCGGTACATAACGATCCACTAGATGCAATTATTACGAATTAAAAATAGGCGAGAGAAGAGACACGTTTGGATTTCGGGAAATTTCGACGGCGATGTTCTCTTTTTAACACTTACGCCCAGAGGGCGCAACTCTCGAACTAAACTGAACTTGTCTAATGGCGCATTTGGACTTGTGGGATTTCGAGATAAAATACCGCTGTGGTTACCGTTTCGTCCAATCGCAAAGCTGCCGCGCGTATATTTCAAATCTTTGTTCTTTCCCCTATCGATACAGGCCGCTTTCAAATATATTTCAATTGCCCTTCGCTAGACGACATTTCAATTTCTCCACCCTTCCTATCGAACCGAAAATCGAAAAAGCACCCTCCTCATCGGCCGATAACCTACGTTCATTAAACTTTAACTAAAATTTAATAATAAATTAAAATATAACAGCAACTACCTTGGTTATTTAACATGGTCGTACACCAATAAATATAATGTATGGAATAAATAAAATAGAAATTATTAATATTTTATTAAAGTTTGTTCGGACATTTTTTTGATACAATATTTAAAACTACAATTTGATTATTAATTTTTGTTATTAACTAATTTTATTATCGACAAATTTTTATCAAAATTTATATAGTTTCACGTGGGGGTGAGTTTCTTAACAGCACTTAGGCCTGCTTGTGGGGATCCCTTTGTGGATCCCCACAATTACTGTTCATTCAAGGGTCAGAAAACCAGCCTAATCTTTTCATGAACGTTAATATAGAACAGAAAGGTATGTTCCTTATATCCGAAATTTGGAGCCATGGTACTCCGAAAATGGATTCCCTTAAGTACGCGAGGTTGGGACAGCCACAAACAATATGACTTACCGTCTCGTCTTCCATTTCACATCCTCTACAGAGGGGTGTATTCGCTAGCTTCATGTAAAACATGTGCTTACGTAACCTGCAGTGTCCGGTCAGGAAGTGGGTGAGAAGCCTCAAGTCACTTTTTGATTTTCCCAGAAACTGAGTAGATCTCATCGGGTCAGGGTAGAGCAGAGCTTTCTTAGCAAAGGATGCTGCTGTCCCATCCCATCTGTCGCAAAAAGTTCGATGCGAGATGGAGTTTATAAGCTTTGATGCTGTATTTACAGCTAGTGGTACAAACGGTTCAGGGGATATCGGTGACTTGTTAGCTGCCTTTCATCATGTCCTTTAATTCCGATGTGTCCTTTTCGCCACTTTATCGTGACGTTGTTGTATACCTTTGCCTCCTCGAGTGATTTCCGATAGGACTTCACCAACGTTGATGTAGTTTGGTGCCTACCAACCGCCAGCATAGCCTGTCTGCTATCAATGTATCCTAACGAAGTGGAAAGGTGCAGCTGGAGATCGTGCGAGAAAATTCCCGCTCCGGAACCTCCAGTCTTCTTTGATCCATCAGTGTAGATGATCATCGTTTTCCCCGAGCTTGAATTGCTCTGGGGTATCGTTTCAATGCCAAAGTGTGGCTTGCCTAAGAAGGTAGGTGTAATGTAGTCTGTGCGAGCTTTAAGGAGGGGTTGTTTACGAACAGCTTCACTCCAGGACTATTCCCATTTTAACAACCTGCTTATCATTTATTGATCGCAATCGAAACAACGCCTTCACGGCCACCTCCCTGATAAAAACATCTAGGAGCAGCACGTTCAGCACGCAGTCATTGCAATTGATGCAGCAATTTAGCTTTATATGCATGTTTTAGTGCTGACCACCAAACTATGGCTCCGTGAGCTACCATGGGTCTTATCACAGAAGTGTAGATCCACATTGTAACTTTCGGATTTAGTCCCCAAGTATTCCCAATAGCCCTTCGGCACTGGGTCAGTACAATCGTTGCTTTTTTTTGGTTTTGCAACTAATGTGTGATGTCCAAGTTAGTCCTTTGTATGGAAGATCTTTGGAAGAAAGTTAAGATCATTGGAAGTAGTTAAAAGTCAAAAATACTAAAAAAATCCAAACTTTAAGATTTATACGAGGAACTTCATATCTGCACTGGTAATTTAGAAAACAAACTTATTAACAACATAACATTTAATTTTTTCGCGCGAAAGTTTATTTTTCACAACAATAGGTTTTTATTCTTTGTTAAAAACCTGTATAGCACACGTCCCATTCTTGTTTTTCCTTATTTTTAAGACCAGTCGTTTTTTAACTGTTGTACTTTCGCGTTTATACTTTTAGATCAACTGACATTCTTTGAACATTTTGTTAGTATTGTTTTTCGTCCTTTTCAAGTAAGTTATATAAACTCTGTTCATTAAGCTAAGTTTTATGCTTTTCAAATTTACTTGTAGTGGTTCGACCCTTTTGTTTTTTCTGAAGGATGTATGTATGTATGTAGGAAAGCGGAGGGTATGCTTACGCATATAGCACGTAGGCCCCAATGGGCCCCTTGTACGTCCTCCTACACTCTCTCCGGCTACATCAACCAGCCTAAGGAATTTCCGAAGGCTAGGATACAGCTCAGAGGTGTGTTCCTGATGCCATCTGTGGTCGGCCATTCCTCTCCGAAGTCTCTCATTCTGAGGTCTTGCAGAGTGGGGCATTCACACAAGATGTGTCGGACCGTCTCCTCGCTCTCTTTGCAGAGGCGACAGAGAGGACTAACAGCAAGCTTAAGGTTATAAAGATGCTTGTTTACCTTACAGTGACCCGTGACGAGTCCCGTTACAGTTCGTAGAGCGTTCCTACCAAACCTTACGAAAGACAAGGCTGCCTCTGCTGAAGGATAATGTAATACTTCCTTAGACAGATGGCAGCCTTTAACCCTATCCCACCAGTTCATAAACTTTCTGAAGGATTTTTACATGTTCTTTGAGTGACCTCTAATTTACTTCAATGGAATGATTTATATATTTGTATACGATTTCCCGATTACTCATATGTGTACCATATTGACGGCAACCATTCCGTTTTTGTATCATTTTTTTTTACCAACTATTTAATTTTAATTGTACCTGAAGAAGGCTACTTGTTAGCCGAAACATGTTGTACTCAAAATGATAAATAAAGAAATCGCATCGTTTAGTTTAGAAACGTTTTCTTACTCTTTCATTTAGTTAAAAGTCATTCGGAGTCATTGAATATCATTGCCATCTACAAATGTAGCTTTAGTTGTCATAATCATTACAGGTTGTCGCAAAATGCCACAGTATTTCTGTTGATAAAAACAGAACGAAAGCACAATAGAGAAATGAAATTTGGCATATATTTTATTCAAACATTGACAACAACGTAGAGTAGAAGTACCGGCTGTACTTGTTAGCCAAATTGTAACGAAATTAATATCGGGTATAGCAGCCAAAGCGCTGGATTAAAAGTAAACTATCGTTTTATAACATTTAGCTTTCGGTCTTTATTTAGGCCTTCATCAGAACATTAAATCTACAAAAAGTACAATAAATCAAAAAATGAACAATGATAACAATAAAATCAAACGCAATTAACTTACGGACAGAGCGCCAAAAAAAGTGAGGTTAAGTGCATGTCAACGGTTGCAGACCGCTGAACAACCAGCAAAAGAATTGGAAAACAGGGCGACGGGGGCGTCAAAAAACCAACGAACGTTACAAAGGCAGGTGAAGACCAAAACACAAGAGAGGAGAAAACCAAAAACTCCAAGAGCTTCAGAAACGTACAACCACGTTAAAAAGACGTACGCCATATTGCCGAAGGACGCGCAAGCGCGTAACGGGGTCGATATATCGACAAATTAGCGGGAAATTTCAAAGGAATCAAAAAAACCAAGGTTAGAAGAAAATCCCCGAAACTTCAGGGTTGGGGGGGTGGCCATTCTTGGACAACAGATATTTATAGATGATGTTCAAGTTTTGGGTGTTGATTAATATAAACCATTTCAAGGAAAAGCCTTTTCTTATAGTTGGGCTCTTGACAGAGTATCGAGCCCGCATCGAAGTCGAACTTGTGACCCGTGGAAAGGTAGTGGTTAACCAGGGCAGACTTATTATTTTTATTAACAACAGCAATGCACAATCAAACTTCGAAGTATCTCGACCGACATGGAAAAGTCGCGAGGGTTCAAATCAGGCGAGTAGGGTATCATGGATCCTGAGTGATATGCTGAACCACCTTAGCCTTGTGAGTGGGCGCTAAATCCCGTTGGAATATCCAGGAGCACCCGTTGAAACGAGACTGGTTCCAAGTATGCACTTCCTTCATCAGAATCTCATCACGGTAGTTCTGGGAGTTGATTCACAAAAATCTGTTCCATCAAAGAGTGTCACGAAGCCCCAAACGATGTTTGATGATGCTGTGCATAAATTCACGGCTAATTTTCAGCTCCTTAGCGATTTTTCTAAGACTCCTCTTGAAATACTAATTATATAAATTAAAAGATTTATAATTTATAATAGTTAATTCAGATTTAATGAGATTGTTAAAAGTAACTAAAGGTTAGTTCATTTTGGTGAGAAGACAAAGGAATCGGGGGTCAAGTCCCGTCCGTAAAGGATTATTAATTGAGGGATGATGAGGGTAGGAAGGTTTGCCGAATTGTCTCCGTCGAATGTAGAAAATGGGGAGTATTATTAAACCTCAGTGTGGAAATATGTAGAAAGGGATAGAAAGCGGATGGGGGATGTAAATTGGATTGTGAAGCAGATCACGTGGTATTCGCAGTCCATGGTAAAAATCGGTCGACAATCACATAAATCTGCATCAATACACCACTCAGGACCCGTTCCGTGCAGGAATAATTGCGAACCGTTTACTCTTCGTAGTTGGAGTAGGGCAGTAGGTTTAACTTCGTTATCAAAACGCGGTACGGTTGAAAATCTCATTCTAATCTTTTCGAAGCAGTCCTATTTGCATCAAAATAATTCCAACCCTAGGACCGAGCAAGACTCGAGTTCTAGCTTCGTTGTTTTTTTACCACTCGACAACCCTTTGTCGCCATGCAGACGTTGGGATTTTTGCATTGGGATTTTCTACGAAATTAGGGATAGCTCGAGGATTCTCTCATTAGCAGAAAGTGATGAGAGCTTTCTTCAGCGTACCTGTTCATTGTAAGTAAAGCAGTCGTGTCTGAAGTATCATACACCGATACGTGACTGAAAATAATTAGATTTGACGCCGTTTTTCAAAGGAACAAAGAGAAATAGCTTTTTTTCTTCCTACTTGAACTGGATTAAGCCTTATTTATTTTATTATTGCCTTCAATTGTAGATTTGTTTCAAATTATGCAAACTTTCAATGTTTTTGACGGCTTCCGTTTCGTATGAATTTAGTTTTTCCAATATCCAATCATGATTCGATGAACTCTTACGCTTCGTTTTATAGTAACTTGTAAAACCGACACATTTCCAATTTTCATTTACACCCCGCCTAAATTGAATTTGTCTCTCTTTTTATTTAACGGAAGTACGCGCGCTGGCTAAATTAAAAATTGTTAAAACTTTTGTTCCCACTCATTTAAGCCCTTCGACGCGTATATACCTAATCCTTCAACATCATAAAATTCATTTTTCAATCAAAAAAATGTTATTTAAGCAACTAGCAATAAATTCGCCAGTCAATTTAAACAACCCTTTTAAAATTTCTGGATAAGATGTGTTGAAATAAAGTCAAAGTTTTAAAAGAGTGGTCAAGATGTGTAATGGTCGACAAACCGGAAGAAAGACCACCTGTCATATAATCGATATCGAGTAAATGACGAGACAGCGTTGTTCCGAATTGTTTATCTAGAGCTTTTCTCGTAGTGATGGACATAACACAAGAAGAAGATTTGAGAAACTAAAAATAGAACATTTTCCACAACACAATATTATTTGACTTTGAGTAAAAGTCACAAAAAAATTAGATTGAAAATGAAAAATATAATATGGTTTGAGTTGATGTAGAAGTTGAACGTGGGAGTTGTAAGAGAATATCTGAGGGAGCCCCAAAAGGGATTTAGCTGGTTAGGAAATCGTTCTAATGGTTTAATACACACTCGGGAATAGGTGATTTCGTTAAAAAGTCTGTTGGTAAAGATGTGGTTCGAAAACAAAATACCTGAAAGTCCTCGTAGAGTCAAAAATAGAATTGGAAAATTGACGTAGACGCAAATTCACTTACACAAATGCGATAGCAGAAGGTCCTTGAGGTGCTCTCGTTATTTTTGCACACCTCGACATCCGTTGGGACTAAAAGGAAATGCAACGAAGGAGAGTTATCGTAAAGTCTTCGATAGGAAAAGGTAGAAAAGTAGGTACGTAAGCCTGGAATAGTCATTAAATTCGAAAAAAAAGTTTTTAAATGAAGAAAAAATTTTTGATATTTCGTGTAACATGATTTCCATTGCGATGTTTACGCAGCTTGCTCTGAGCATAGTGCAAAAAACCACTCGACGCTTTAATAAACATTCAGCGCCACTTGTATCGCATTTCACCGCTATGCATTGTTCGAGTTGAAAGGAAAAATGTTCTGGTCTGGTTGTTTTGTTTCCCTTAATTGTCGACACGTTCAAATTCTATACGCCAAAGTGTTTCAGGTATCTACTCATTAACGTTTTTTACATCAATAATTCTCCGGTTAATTGTAAAGTTTTGTCACTCTGATCTGCAATTAATTATTTTACTAATGATACATTTCCTCTGACAGTAATTGGGAGTTTTTAACAGTTAATTAACCTGTGTATAGTTATTGAAATTACGTTTGTATGTAGAGCGTCGAGCAAATACGTCACCTGTATGATTGGGTTAAACATTAGCTAATTAAATACAAATAAACCCAAAATAGGGCAGGTACAACGAACGTCCGTCCTAACTTAATAAATGTTGTCAATAGCCAGTTTTGGCCGGAATTATTTTGAACGCCTCCCAAATGAGCTGCCAATTTAAACGGGTAAAGCTTGTATTTACCATTTTACACCCATCATGTACACTCTACTTACTAATTCATATCTTTCAAAAACAAACACTTTGATAAATTATACATTGTTACTTAAAATTGTAATCGAAGTCAGATATGTAAGTTGAAACCTTTATTATTTTAATATGTAAAAAATCAGTTGCAGCAGGCCAAAATTAAAAAAAAAACAACATTTTTTGTAATTATATATAAAAAATGAAGGATTTAGGATTATTAACGATTTGGTTCTTCTTTTTTGTGTTTGGGGATTTCCATTTTTGTTGTGTATGAATAAAAACAAATTAGGTTTGCTCTTGATAAACAAAGCGCATATATTTTTAAATTTTGCCAATATATTTTAAACTTGTTATGGATTACGACTTATTACGATTTGATTACTGATTACGATTTTTGGAACTTCTTACGTTATACCTGAAAGAAGGTAATAGCTAATATTAATCTTGTTATTAATTTTAGTTTTTGGGCTCATTACGAAGATTTTTTGTATATTAGGTTCCTTTCCATCGCTTCTTAATTTTGAGTTATAATCGATTTTATTAATAAAACACTAAATTTTAAGATGTTGCCACATTTAACTTAATTCCAAACAAACAGTGATAGCCAACTTTGAACTGATTATGGATTATGGCTTTATGAATCTTTACGAACAATTTTTTTGCATTAATTTTTTCTTCATCGCTTTTAGATTTAGAGTTATAATCGATTTTAAGAACCAAACCAATTTATTTCAAGATTTTTTGTAATTCGCGACGGTAATGAAAGCTATAACAGTACTCAAACGGGTGCTGTAATGAGACTCCTTACAGCATCCGATGCTGTAATGACATTTTAGTAACATTTTATGGAACCAGTTCATGTTGGTGACATTGGGTCATTAATTTTTCTAGTTGTCAATGTGACAATGTTTGTCTATGGATGTTTAAATACATTGAATTGATGACATTGAACTCTGAGCAATTTCTCTTATTTTGGGAGGTGTACATGAAACATGTTTGTCAGGTGAATACATTTTGTGTTTTGACAATTTCTAATTGTCAATTCAAATTTCTATTTTCAAGTATTAGGGTGTTACCAACTGCTACATACCTATTTTCCTACTTTGTCAAAATTTATTTTACTTTTGAGAAAAAAAAGGATAGAAACGTGAATTACAAAAAATAGCATAAAAAACACGTTTCATAAGACTTAAAGCACTCATTCATTAAAAAACTCGTGACTTCGCCACTCGTTTTTCAACTTGAATTCGTGCATTTCAAACGTGTCTTACGAAACTTGTTTTTTAATATACTATTACAAACTTCCTACTTTGTATCTAACAAGAGACGACAGTTAGCTTTGAACTCGTTATGGATTATAATTTTTGACTCTTTATGAACAATAATTGCGTGTTAGGTTGTTCTCCATCACATTTAGATTTTAGGTTACGATCGAAATTAATAATAATAACACCATATTTTAAGATTTTTGAAACTTCCTACGTTATACCTAAAAGATGGTAATAGCTAATATTGATCTTGTTATTGATTTTAGTATTTGGACATATTACGAAGATTTTTTGTATATTAAGTTCCTTTCCATCGCTTCTTAATTTTAAGTTACAATCGATTTATTAATAAAACATAAATTTTAAGATTTTGCCACATTTAACTTAATTCCAAACAAACGGTGATAGCCAACTTTAAACTGGTTATGGATTATGGCTTTATGAATCTTTACGAACAATTTTTTTGCATTAAGTTTTTCTCCACTGCCTTCACATTTAGAATTATAATCGATTTTAGGAACCAAACCAATTAATTTTAAGATTTTACAAATTTTCTACTTTATATCTAACAAGAGCCAACAGTTAGCTTTGAACTGGTTATGGACTATATCTTTTTGACTCGTTATGAACAATAATTGCGTGTTAGGTTGTTCTCCATCACTTTTAGATTTTAGGTTACAATCGAATTTAGTAATAATAACACCATATTTTAAGATTTTTGGAACTTCCTATGTTATACCTGAAAGATGGTAATAGGTAATATTGATCTTGTTATTGATTTTAGTTTTTGGACTCATTACGAAGATTTTTTGTATATTAGGTTCCTTTCCATCGCTTCTTAATTTTAAGTTACAATCGATTTATTTATAAAACATACATTTTAAGATTTTGCCACATTTAACTTAATTCCAAGCAAACGGTGATAGCCAACTTTAAACTGGTTATGGATTATGGCTTTATGAATCTTTACGAACAATTTTTTTGCATTAAGTTTTTCTCCATCGCTTTTAGATTTAGAGTTATAATCGATTTTAGTAACCAAAACAATCTATTTCGAGATTTTACAAACTTTCTACTTTGTATCTAACAAGAGACGACAGTTAGCTTTGAACTGGTTATGGATTATAACTTTTTGACTCTTTATGAACAATAATTGCGTATTAGGTTGTTCTCCATCACTTTTAGATTTTAGGTTACAATTGAATTTAGTAATAATAACACCATATTTTAAGATTTTTGGAACTTCCTACGTTATACCTGAAAGATGGTAATAGCTAATATTAATCTTGTTATTGATTTTAGTTTTTGGACCCATTACGAAGATTTTTTGTATATTAGGTTCCTTTCCATGGCTTCTTAATTTTGAGTTATAATCGATTTTATTAATAAAACACATAAATTCTAAGATTTTGCCACATTTAACTTAATTTCAAACAAATGGTGATAGCCAACTTTAAACTGGTTATGGATTATGGCTTTATGAATCTTTACGAACAATTTTTTTGCATTAATTTTTTCTCCATCTCTCTTAGATTTAGAGTTATAATCCGTTTTAGTAACCAAAATAATCTATTTCGAGATTTTACAAACTTTCTACTTTGTATCTAGCAAGAGACAACAGTTAGCTTTGAACTGGTTATGGATTATAACTTTTTGACTCTATATGTACAATAATTGCGTGTTAGGTTGTTCTCCATCACTTTTAGATTTTAGGTTATAATCGAATTTAGCAATAATAAGACCATATTTTAAGATTTTTGAAACTTCCTACGTTATACCTGAATGGTGGTAATAGCTAATATTGATCTTGTTATTGATTTTAGTTTTTGGACTCATTACGAATATTTTTTGTATATTAGGTTCCTTTCCATGGCTTCTTAATTTTGAGTTATAATCGATTTTATTAATAAAACACATCAGTTTTCAGGTTTTGCCACATTTAACTTAATTCCAAGCAAACGGTGATAGCCAACTTTAAACTGGTTATGGATTATGGCTTTATGAATCTTTACGAACAACTTTTTTGTATTAAGTTTTCCTCCATCGCTTTTAGATTTAGAGTTATAATCGATTTTAGTAACCAAAACAAATTATTTCAAAATTTTACAAACTTCGTACTTTGTATTTAATAAGAGATGACAGTTAGCTTTGAACTGGTTATGGATTATAACTTTTTGACTCTTTATGAACAATAATTGCGTGTTTGGTTCTCCATCACGTTTAGATTTTAGTTTTTGGACTCATTACGAAGATTTTTTGTATATTAGGTTATGGATTTTGGCTTTATGAATCCTTACGAACAATTTTTTTCTATTAAGTTTTTCTCCATCGCTTTTGGATTTTAATGACTTAATCGATTTTACAATCTATTTCATTATTTTGGGAACTTCATATCTAAAAAGTGATGAGTGTTATCTTTTAATTGGTTATGGATTACAACTTTTTGGCCAATTACAAACAATTTTCGTGCATAACATTTCATTCCATCGGGTTTAGATTTTAAGTTATAATTAATTATAGTATCAAAAATTAACAAGTTTAAAATTTTGCCATATTTGACATTATTCTAAACAAACGGTTGGAGCTAGTTTTAATCCGGTTATATATTATGGCTTTATGAATTGTTACAAACAATTTTTTTGTTTAAGGTTTTTCTCCATTGCTTTTAAATTTTGAGTTATAATCCATTTTAGTAACAAAAGCAGTTTATTTCAAGATTAGTAGGATTAGAGGGAACTAAAAAGTGATTAAAGTTAGCTTTGAACTGGTTATGGGTGACATTTCTGGCTTTCATTTGGTTGTGAATTATGGTTTTCTGAACAATTTTTGTATACTATGTACATCGATTTTAAGATTTTGAACCTTCTTTATGGCTCAATAGAAATTATATGAACATATCTCGAACATATTTTTAACGTAAAGCTTTGAAATTTGTCATACGTTTTTCTTTGTTACGAGAAAGCCGATTATCGATACAGTTTCCACTCTTTATGGGTTAAAATGACCGTAAATATTTCTTGGTGTACTTTACAGCTTTTTTAATAAAAACCTTTATTTTCTTTGCTCTTATCAAAATGTATTAAAGTTGAAAAATTTAATCTTAAATCGTTTGAATGGCTCGCTCCATAATGATAATTAGTAAAGTGATGTATCAGTATGGTATCATAATTAAATGTATACACACCGAGGATGCAGTTTCCATTTAAGTCGTCTGATTACGAGGGCAAATTAAGCGCCGACATGCAACGGCGCTTTTACAGTATTACTATGATAAGAATCGAGGGAGGGCATTAGTTTGATCGATTTTAATAATTTCCATATTTCCGCGAGCTCAAAGCGATGAACACAACCGTGAATCGCTAAGCCGGCAGTTTCGATGGTCGAAACAATACTTTGTAACAATTATATTGTTCGTAATTGACGGTGTATGGCTTCCGTGGTTCATTATGAATGTGATCGTTTTAAAGTTAATTGTTTAATAAGGCGTTTTAAACGAAACGAAATTAAGGAGATTTATTGTGTGCAATTCGGCGTCGTAAAGAATTTTCTTCCCTCTTTAAATATTTAGTTCCGCGAGCTTCATGTTTACGCGACTAAGCGTTCCTCGGGGAAACGGGCACGAAACGGCGTTCTCGTTTCTGTAACTTAATTCAACCGCTTAACAAAAATATCCCAAAACGAAACACACGACGAGCTTCGATAATTCGGAAGAGTTAGAAGTTTAATATCGCGTTATGGCAAAAGAAGTTGGTTTAACTATCTTCTCAGTTACTCGAACCGGATAATTTCAAGAAAATCCTCGAGTATCGAATCTTCCGCGGTAATGTTGCCATTAGAAGGGTGGGTACGGATATTGCGGAGCTTTAGTGCAAAATAACCCGCCCTAAATTGAATCCGGTGCACGCCTAAAAGTTATAATTATTCTCCTTAAAAATAGTGCTTCGTCGACGTCGGTTTCCGCATAGAGCTTAATTTGTACTTAATATGTTGTTCTGGTCGGGAATTTGTAGCGTTCTCCAAAAGGTATATAACTCTAGATACCACGTGGAACCTTAACCGCTCTTGATATATGAAACCCAACCAACCCTTTGTCTCTGCGAACGCTAACTTTGATAAGTGTTTATTATGTCCGATTAGATTTTCTCCGTTAGATAGTAATGATTTATACTACCACCGACCATTCTAATAATGTATAATAATCCAACGTTACAACCGAGAAACCGTTTACCCCAAATTCATCGAAATCCATCCGATATTCCTCGAACTAATTCCAGAGAAAACTATTTTCAGTGAAACCGTTTCCAATTCCTTTTAAGAGCAACGGTAACGCGATTTTTCGCCCAATAACGCCTAAATACCGACACAAAGGGTTAGAAATTAAATATGATAGCATATTATCCTAACAATGGACGAGTTGCTTGACGAGCCGACTAAACCAAATGACCTTTTTGACACGAGACATCAAAGCCTCATCCGCATGAAGCGTTCAGTGGAAAAATTACCAAAACTCACTTTTAAATTGCTGGTAGAATCGATAACCTATAATCCCCTATTAACACTGAAAAAAATGGAGGGAAACTTACAATCATCTTATGGCAACATTTTACAATGATATAATTGTAATGAAGTCAATTACGATCATATTATTGCAAAAAACATTTTTCATGGTAGCTTTACCATGAAATATGGTGATTTTACAAGTTTGTCTGTAAAAGTGTCTCCGTAAGTTAAAAATACAATGCTTTCTTACAAAACACTTTGTAAATTTGTTATAGTGTTGTAAAAATACTAGTAAAATTTAATTTTTACTTTTAAGATTTTGTACATTTACAACATTAAGGTATTTTTTAACCGCGTGACTTGCGCACGCGGAGATATAATACACTTCTATATTATACCGTTTAAGTATCATACTGCTTGTGTGTTCAATCGACAGGTTTAAACTTGTTTTCGGTAGAGTGCGGGAAGTTGGCCCCCCATTTTTTGATTTTTAAATTTTTTATTGTTGTTCTAGATTGTTCTAGAGTTGTTCTACATTGTTCCAAAGCGGCAAATCGAAAAAATATAAACTCCGCGAGAAAACCGAAAAACGGGTTTTTTGGCTAGCCCCCCATTTTTGGAAAAATCAAATTTTCTTTGTTGTTCTGGGTTGTTCTAGTTGTTCTAGTTATTGTTCTAGAGAATCAAAATTATGGGATACAGCATTACGAAGTTATAACTAAAAATAGTTTTGGCCGCCGAAATGTCTAGTTGATTGCTGTGACGATAGTTTTTCTATTATCAATTCCATATTACAAATATATACTTATTATAGCTAACGCAATCTGGAACAGCTATTATTTTCACTAGAACAACTCTCTAAAGGGCACTTTACTCTTTGAAAATTAAAAAAATATAGAACAATCTAAAATAACTCAATCTTTGTCGATTCAAATTGTTCTAGATGTGTTTTACGTTTAACATAGATATTAATTTTGCAAAATTACATATTTTTTGTTGCTCTAAATTGTTCTTGTTGTTCTAGGTACTTAAAATGCTTATTTAATCACTGCGGCTTTAGTTCTTTTAAAGTTTCATATTAAAAATTAGTACTTACAACAATTAAAACAGTTCAGAACAGCTGTTATATTCACTAGAAAAACCTTAAATTTCAGTTATTGTGATATCGGACAGATTTTGTTGAATCAGTGAACCCAACCTTTAATGTAATAATAGTTTTAAAAAACTAAAAAAATATGGAATAATCTGACCATCCTAATTTTCTAAAAATTACAAGTTTCACCTTTCTCTTTAAACTTATAATAGTAAAACATAAGTTGCGATTTAAAATGTATAAACTAAGTAATAAACTAATAAATAAACTAAACTAACAAATAATACAATAACTATTCGATCAGTATTACTATATCAGTATAATAACTTATTCTAAGGTAAACTATAACTAAATAAACTAAATTATGTAAATAAACTAATATCATGGAATAATATGGTTACGTCACTTTGCTCATTTATAAACATACATTCAGCAGCAGAAGTCTGCGTACAACGAACGTAGAATGCTTTAAGCGGTAAAAAAATTGTGATAATCTAATGCGATAAACTTCAACTCATATTTTTTCTGCATGTTAACAATATATAAATTTATTAACAAAATATAAATCAATAAAATATTAACATTACTTAATAAAAAAAATTTAAACTAAAAATACTTCAAATAATGCCTATGGAAGAATCTACGTACAGAGCAAAGCGACTAGTGTAAACCGGTTTTGTAAATAGGTGTTTCTGGTTTTAACAACAAAATAGTTGATTTCAATTGCATTAGTAAAGAATTGGAAGCTAAAAGTTAGAATGGAGAAGAAAGGAAAAGAAATTGAAGTTGGAGAAAAAAAGATTATTGTAAAGCTATGGAAAGAGGGAAAAACTCTACGAGAAATAGGAGCAACTGTAGGCAGATCACATTCCTCTATTCAGAGAGTCATTAATAACTACAAAAACACTGGAGACTACGTTTCACGACCGCGAACGGGTTGACCATCCCTTCTAACATACCGAGAGGAGCGAAGCATTGTGCAGCAGGTACGAAAAGAACCTAGGCTGACAGCAACAAAAATAGCAGAAAATGTACAACAGCAGTTTCATAAGACAATCAGCAAAGATACAGTGAGAAGAATATTATGAAAGGCCAACTACCAGTCACGTTGCACGAAAAAAACCATTTGTATCAGATGTCAATCGAAAGAAGCGGATCGCCTTTGCTAAAGAACACCTAAATAAGCCTATAGAGTTCTGGGAGAAGGTTCTTTTTACAGATGAGAGTAAATTTTGCATGTTCGGCATTAAAGGAAAACAACTTGTGTGGAGAAAACTCGGTACTGCTCTTGATCCTCAAAACTTAAAAGCTGCTGTAAAACATGGAGGTGGTGGAGTGATGGTTTGGGGATGTATGTGCGCCAAAGGAGTAGGAAAATTGGCATTTATAACATCCACAATGGACCATAAACTACATATAGACATTTTAAAGGAAAATTTGAAGCCAAGCACCGACAACTTGGGTTTGGGGTCCGAATACATTTTTCAATAAAACAACGACCCTAAACATTGTGCCCACAATACCAAACTTTGGCTGCTATATAACACCCCAAAACAATTGAAAACAACCCCACCAGTCACCGGGATTAAATCCGATTGAACACTCTTGGGATTTATTGGAACGCAGGATTCGTCAACATAATATAACATCGAAGGAAGTGCTAAAAAGTGTTATGATTGACGAATGGGCAAAAATCACTAGGGAAGACACGAAGAAATTATTACAATCCATGCCGAAACGTTTAAGGGAGATCATTAAACGTAAGGGTTATCCGACCTCCTACTAATGTATTTTTTATAGAAGTCGCCTTGATCTGTACGCACATTTTTGCATAGGCATTATTTGAAGTATTTTTAGTTTAAATTTTTTTTATTAAGTAATGTTTATATTTTATTGATTTATAGTTTGTTAATAAATTAGATAATACAGAAAAAATATGAGTTGAAGTTTATCGCATTAGATTATCACTATTTTTTTACCGCTTAAAGCATACTACGTTCGTTGTACGCAGACTTCTGCTGCTGAGTGTATATGCACATTTGTACATTTATTTCAGTAGCTTCTTCAACTTGTACGGATTTTTTTCGTAAGTCATTAAATAATATTTAATTGAGTTGTTTTAGATTGTTCTATGCTTTTTAATCCTTATTGTGTAATATACAACCGCTGACACAAGAATTACTGATTGAAATTTCCAAAAACTTTAACTTTCAAAGAGTAAAGTGCCCTTTAGAGAATTGTTCTAGTGAAAATAATAGCTGTTCCAGATTGCGTTAGCTATAATAAGTATACATTTGTAATATGGAATTGATAATAGAAAAACTATGGTCACAGCAATCAACTAGACATTTCGGCGGCCAAACCTATTTTTAGTTATAACTTCGTAATGCTGTATCCCATAATTTTGATTTTCTGGAACAATAACTAGAACAACTAGAACAACCCAGAACAACAAAGAAAATTTGATTTTTCCAAAAATGGGGGGCTAGACAAAAAACCCGTTTTTTCGGTTTTCTCGCGGAGTTTATATTTTTTCGATTTGCCGCTTTGGAACAATGTAGAACAACTCTAGAACAATCTAGAACAACAATGAAAAATTTAAAAATCCAAAAATGGGGAGCTAATTTCCTGCAGTCCAGGTTTAAACTTGTTTTGGTATCACGGGTGGGTGACGAGCGGTGAATGTGATCGACAATATTCTTGAAGGTAAGTTAACTTTTATAATCTATTAAATAAATAAACTAAGATGTTATAATAGAACGTCTGATTTCCAATCAAGTTGGTTGACAGTTTAAAATTTGCTCAGTTTGGAGGTTAGGTTTGTTTACGTTTACTACATATTTATTTGGACGGTTTCATCCGGATAAAATTAAGTCATATTCGTTCATTGTAAAATCCATGGTACTATCAGTTAAATTGATTGGAGAAAAAGACAAAAATTTAAAGTCGAATGTTTAAGTTTCGTAAACCATTATTGACAAAAGTGCTGTCAAGCCGAAATAATTAAACAATTAAACTTTATAAGTTTGAGGTACGCGAATATCTGTCAAATTATATTAAAATATATAATTAATATACATTATTATTAAAATGTTTTTATTTTAGGAATATAACATAAAAGAAATTGAGACGAATATTGCAATCTTAACTCCTTGTGTAGTTTAAATAGGTATGAAAACTTCTTCTTCTTTGTTAAAATGATACGCGTTATTTATGTTTTGTTTTCTTTTTTAGGCGGATATTTTACAGTTTTTTTTTTGAAAAAAAGCAAGTCCTGGAGGCCAATAATCTATTGAATGCAGTAGAATTATGTTTTGCTCTGTATTTTATATTAAATACTCAGTATCCTAAAACAATAACTGGACTGTTAGAAACTGTACAATGTTATTTTCTAAAAATTCAAACAAAATAGTCGTGCTATAGGTACCAAAAAGAATAAAATGATATCCCTTTTAAAGAAGTTAAATAATCTGTAGCTGTATATACTCAATGCTTTATATTTCAATTAATCAACGGTTTAGTAAGAATAATCCTTAAATTTAATTTTGTGTTAACTCTGCCTTTCTGAGTCAATATAAATATTCGAGGTCAAGGGTGGTTATCTATCTTTTAAGATTGTTTTTTTTGTATAACTTTATTAACAGTGACAATTTCATTGTAATTGCACTTGTCAAAATTTCAAATTCAACTGATTAAAGCTAAGTACAATATGAAAATAAAGTTATCAATAATAGCAGATTGCGTTCTATAACCACCCTTGACTTGGATGATATTACGGCATTTATGATAGATATTGTAGAGATTAGAGGTATTTAAAAATAAAGAGAAGTTAATAAAATGTAAAGTGTTTTATTTTACGATCAATCCTATGGTTATAGTACTATTTTACAACAAAAAATACAAATTTACATTGTATACAACGTAAATTTACAATCTAGGTGGTGAAAATTTACTATATCGCAAATGTAACTTTACAATCTATAAGGTGGAAATTTAGAATATTGTCAATGTAAATTTACAAAAGAAATTGTAACAGTTTACAATATAAGGAATGTATATTTATCACTTTAGAGGGCACCAATTTACAATGAAAAGTACAAAATTGCAATATCAACAAAGTAAATTTAGATTCTGAATAAGAATTTACAATATAGATAATGTAAGTTCACATTGTAAATATACATTGAATATGTAAATATACTTATGCTACGGAAACTTACAATGAAATTATGGGTCAAAAATTACCCATCATGTCATTGTAATTTTACGACTTTTTTTTTCAGTGAACTTCTAATCACTTGTTAATAATTCATATGTAATATAAACGTACCTTGTGGACAAATGCTGTGTTAAGTATCTCAAAAATTTTCTTCCCCACCCACTATTATATAATTTCATTCGGTTTATACAAATAATTTCATTGTAATTACAAAGAGGATTAATCCAATTAATAATTGAAATGAGAATGATGATAATATTTGGATATATCAATACCCAATTGGGTGATTTTGTTTTATAAACTGCAGCATTTCGTTTACAATTGTTAAATTCCATGAAATACTAACACGACCACTAAATACATAGTAATAGCGGTATGGTATTCGCGTAGCGTTCGCGGAGTGTATTTCGAACAAAAAGCAGAGGGCGCTATCGACCAAATAAATTCGTATTCCCAGTGTCTTCGTATACCGTAGAGGCCCAATCTTTTTCGCGTCTGGCAAATCCAATTCCGTAGGCCGTGTTGCGCTTTCACTCCGAGTAACGCCATTATGAAGTTTTAATTCAATGTGGCTTTTTTTCACCAGTCCCTTGTCTCCGCCTTTTTGGCGGCACTTTCCATTCGATCCTGGTTTCTCCTTTGAATTTATTGCATGTAGAATCCACCAACGTCTAATGAGTTTGTTTATTCCTTTAGGAACTGCCAGAGCGAGCAATTAAACAGAACTCGGCCGATTCAAGTGGAAGATATTCACGCATAACTTAACAATTCTTTTTGAAGAGCGCAACAGTCGATGAACGCACCGCGTCTCTAATTAAAACTCAGCAAATTATACCACGTTTCGGGCCAAACGTCGATGATACTGTATTTATTTGTAATATATCCGCGTTTGGTAACCCACCCGTTTAAACGTTAATTTTAATTAACTTGCCTCAAATTAGTGGCAATCCATTCTAATCGTAATGAAGTACAGTAAATTCTACAACTTTTAAAATGTATCATGAAGATTTATAACACTATATATACACTTTTATCATGATTTTCAAATCAAAAATCTCGGTTGCCAATACAGAGGTAGAAAAGGTTATTATTTTTTAACTTCATACAGAGACTCAAGATTGTATGTGTGTGGTTTCACGTGGGGGTGAGTTTCTTCACAGCATTTAGGCCTCCCACAATTACTGTTCATTTAAGGGTCAGAATATAGGGTTCTTATATCCGAAATTTGGAACCATGGCACTCCGAAGTACGCGAGATTGGAACAGTCACAAACAATATGACTTACCGTCTCGTCTTCCATTTCACACACTCTACAGAGGGGTGCATTCGCCAGCTTCATGTAAAAGATGTGCTTACGTAACCTGCAGTGTCCGGTCAGGAAGTGGGTGAGAAGCCTCAAGAGAAACTGAGTAGATCTCATCGGGTCAGGGTAGAGCAGAGTTTTCTTAGCAAAGACACCTACTGCTGCCCCATCCCATCTGTTGCAAAAAGCTCGATGGGAGATGGAGTTTATCAGTTTTGATGCTATATTTATAGCAATTAATTCGGCTTGAGCAGTCGTGCAATACGATCCTAACGAAGTGGAAAGGTGCAGCGAGAAAATTCCCGCTCCGGAACCTCCAGCCTTCTTTGATCCATCAGTGTAGATGGTCAGCGTTTTGCGCGCGCTTCAGTTGCTCCGGGGTATCGTTTCAATGCCAAAGTGTGGCTTGTCGTGGGTTCACAGCCTTGGTTGATTATTTCCAAGTCATTACTGGTAATAAATTCAAGCAAGGTCTTACCTCTAAAGTTTCCTTCGTCACATCCCCAGGCAACAGAATGAGCGTTGGAGTCGCAGCCTACAATGAGTAGCCATTTATTTACCTTGCTAGCGTTGACTAATGTTGTCAAGGCCACAGTAGGAGCCATCTCTTCTATAGGCAGGTAGACAGATGCTAGAGACTCAAGGTATCATAAATTACACAAATCTGCAAAAAAAAGAGGTGTTGATTGTTGTTGGATGGTGGATAATCATTTCTGAAGCAGTTTTCTGCATAGAATCAGAATTCGTACTTAGAATTGGACCATCACGTCAGGATTTTGAGAATTTTGAGGTTATGTATAAGAAAAATGGCTTTTTTGGCTACTTTTGAAGTTATGTGTAAGACGTACAATATTATTTTGCTGTATTCTATATATTTCATCATATAGTTCAGGACCTGTGTAATTTATGACCTCTTTTTGTGAGCAACTATCTCACTAGCTCCTGCTAGACATTCTTCACAACCACCATGACTACCTCATTATGGCCAATATAGAAATAGGGCAGAAAGAGGAAACACAAACCCTATTTATAATCTATATTATTTATTAGAAATTGCCTCTGAATAACAACAATATTTTCTATTCTGTCATTCGACATATCTATAATAACTAGAATAACTTCAATGACTGAAATACACATGCAACATGCGTTGGAGTCTATTTCTTCTAAATGTTGTAATAACCCTTATTTCAAGTATGAAGTGGTGACCAAACCAGCTCTCAAAAAGAAAAAGCTGTGACCATGAAACATCGATACGATATGTTGCTAGTTTAGATGCACCACTTTTAAAATTTTCTTTCTAGTATTTAATAAACCATCTAGAAGGTTTTTGATATCATTTAGATTTCGTGTCTTTCGAGTCTTCTTTCTGTAACACCGGTGTGAACTATGAAGATTTAAACCAGCTTAGTCTTGCTTTAAGTATAAGAGGATTTCGTTCTGGCATTGATTTTGGAAAACCTAATTACATTTAATCAATTGTCAATAATAAAAACCTGCTTAGATCCAAGACTTCCACTCATTAATTGCATATTCAGCAAAGGTGCATATTTACCAGGAAATCTATACATATTCCAATAAGAATGGAAAAAGTTAATAAAACGCTAGTTTTGAAATTCCATTCTTATATCAGTCCAGATAAATTCCAATGTTCTCTGTTGCCAATTTGGCCTAGATCTATTCCTTTTGAGGCAGTAAGATTTTGGCTTAATTATTTAAAATCCAGCATTTTCAGCCAACTCCTGCTGCGATATTGCAATGGCTAGCCAACTTTGTTTTAACACGATATCAATTGCAGAGCCACAACCGCAAGCGACCTCGGCTTAATACAGTAAAATCCAATGTTCTGTTGTTAATTTGGTTAATTCTTCATGGAGCCATGCAGTGTACTGGGCTCACCAGCTGTATTCACGCCAACCACCATTTTTGTTTGATATAAATGGATCAGTTTTACTTCGAATGGATGACATACTTAGAGTTTATCAATCAAGCTGGTTCGGTGGATAAAGCGACTCCGCACGCAATACGTCCGGACGAAGTCCAAAAAACGAATAGCTTAAGTTTTTCCTTTAGCAGTCCAAGTTGTAGCGTCTCGGCCGTAAGTGACCTCGTCAACTTCATCTTAAGACTTATATATATATATATATACTTATAACATTAATTAAATATATATACAGGGTGTTAAAAAAAATATATTTAAAGAAGTAGTAAATAATAGTATGGACCTAAATAAACAAAAAAGGCTTAATAAACATGGGTCCGCAAATGAAAGGTTTCGGAGGTATGAAAGGATGATAAATTAATAACTTTTTGAAAAAAAATATTTATTTATTATGTACAAATAAATAAAAGAAGTTTCTAACAAAAGCAAAAGATAAAGTTAAATAAGATGTTCAAAGTGTCCTCCTTCCAATCCAAACAGGCACGACATGTTCGTCTGAAGGATAATCGAACTCTTTCTAAAATCTCCTCATTGGCTTCAATTTGTTGACATTGTTGATTAATTCGTAGCTGCAGCTTCTTGGGGGTAGTAGTACCATAGACTAATGTTTTCAAATATCCCCGAAAAGGAAGTCCAGAGGGTTTAAGTCAGGCGATCTTACAGGCCATAGTGGAGCACCATGATGCTGGAACCACATTTGTTGCCTTTGGTCTAAGGCTCTAAGGGAATGTCGTTAAAAAGCTTAATCATTGTGTTCTGCAGAAAGTTTAGATAAGCAGTGCCTCTTAATCAGTTTAACGCCTACAATGCCCATCCAAATGTTTAATGAAAAACATCTCTGATGTCCAAATTCTAAATATTGGCAAGAAAACGTACTTGAAGATCAACTGGTTTTAAATTCTGTACTCGTTGTACATGGTACGGATAAAGCAGTTCCTCGTGAAGGATTTTCCAAACAATAGGAGCACTAATTCCTATATCGGCTGATACTCTTCGCACACTCGTCCCCGGATTACGCTCTATCCGTGCCAACATTTCTTGTTTTGCTCTAGGAGTATTAACCGCCTTTGATCTTCCGGATGAAGAGCATTGTCTGCTTAATGAACCGATATTACACAATCTTTGGTACATTCTTGCAAAAATGCGATGTGAAGGAATCTGCGATTTTGATAAGCTTCGGCATAAAGTCTTCGCGCTTTGGTGGCAATACCATTAGCATAGCACGACGATACATGTTAGTTAATTCTGCACAATATTGCAGTATATTCTCTTTAAATTGTTTTTTTAACACCCTGTATAATGTGTCATTTATTGCTATCAAAAGTCTTTTGAATTAAAATAAATGTGTTAAAATGCTTTAAAGTGATTGCTGTTTAGAAAAATCAGGAAAAGTCACGACTGGGAAAAATTTGTACGTACACAAGTGGAAAATAGTTAATTGCAACAGGGTAATTTCGTTTTCAAGGCACGTTAAGAAGATTTCATTTCGAATTCTTCTCCGCTATTCCGAGCACGAGCAGTTTTACCGAGACTAGTTCCTCAAGCTACGTCTAGTTACATATAACTGATCACTTTTAAAGAAATCGACGACGCCCGAGGCTCCTCCACTATTTCCATTTGGAAAAAAAGTGAAAATAAATCGATAAAGAAAACAATCGTATATATTTGAATTATATTTATCTGCGGAGAAGTTGCGTGCTTAGGGTGTCAGACGTCAAATCATGACCCGACGTAACATACTTCAGCATTTATCGGGGGATCTCACCTTTACACTAAGAGCGGGCAATTATATTTCTGTCTAGGAACGTAATGAATTAATCATCTTATCACGCTTAATCAAAATTAAACACGTTTACTCAAATACACCCTTCGCCCTATAAGAATCGCACGCTAACGAGGACGACCTACATTCCAGTCCGTTTTCAGATACTCGGCATTGTTTTTATTTTTTAAATCAACATCAACTTCAAAGAAAAGACGACCAGTACAAATAACTCGGAGATTACATCTCTAATTAAAAGTACAATCTCGAAATTCTCATCAGCACTATAAACTACAACTTTTGCATAGCAATTATCGAGTCTACTCCTAGTTTCGATCCACGCAAAACGCGGCGTGTTATGAATTTTTAAAATCTGTATTTTGAAGAAATTCCCCCATAACTTTGAACATTTTTAACACTACAGCTTCGAAGTAAAATCCGGGATCCTCCGCCGAAATTATAAACTACACCTTCCACTTTGTAACTACTGAAAGTTTCACTCTGATTCGCGTTTTGCATTCGGGGCAATGAATTTTTAAAGCTTACACAGCGCGACGCGGTTTAAAGCCAAACCGTGTGTATTGATTGAATTTCGAGAACTGGTGAACTTCGAGGATTTCTAACTCGGAGATTAAAAGCAATATCCCACTTCTGCTTTTGAAATCATAAACTAGATACTTTAATATTTATTACTCGTACTACTCACATTACCAGTACCGTATTTATTATTGATTTTGTAATTTTGTTACATAATATACCTAAACAGTTTATATATTGATGATACATCGATCAGAAAAAATACTTTACAGTTAATTACCTCTACTTAAAAAGAGCTTATTGAAAATGTTAATAGAATATTTATATTTTTATCCTTAATAAGAATTTAATAAGCTATAAATTTTTTTTAATAATATTAATTAGTTATTTAGAAGTCGAAACATTAAACAATTTTCTAATTCAATTGATTTATGGAGTTGCCGAGGAAGTTGTGCTGCCGAGGCAGTAGTTTAAGAACTTAATAAGCGGCAAGATTATTTTTTAGTATTAAGACACCATAAACCGAGGTAGCCGTGTTGCCGAGGCAGTGGAGTGTGCTCAAGTATACAAAAACACCAACTCTTTTTGATATGAGTCGGTAATTTAGCAGACGAGGCAGTAGGGAGTGGAGTAGGCTTGAGTGTAGAACGAAACGAACCTTTTTTTTAACTCGACGGTAGTAGTAGTAGCCGAGGCAGCTCTGCTGAAGGAGTAGCTCGAATAGTTTATAAGGAATAAATAAAGGTTTTTTTCAGTATGATGATGCTGCCATAGCAGTGGATTATATGAATAATTTTTTTGTTCATTCAATTGTGTTATTAATAGTCGATGCAGTAGCTTGAAAATTTAAAAAAAGTCGAGGGAGCTGTGGTATTGAACCAGTGAAGGGTATTTAAATATAAAAAATAACACCAAATCTTTTTTTAATATCAATGGATTCATCAGAAGCCGAGCCAGCCCCGCTGTCGAGGCAGTGCAGTGTACATGAGTGTAGAAAGAGACAAACCCCATTTTTAATTCGATTGTATTATTAGTAGCCGAGGCAGCCGCTGGAATATTACACCTGCTGTACTGTTCGCGTCTATTTGACCCGAAAGAAAATGTAATCCTAAATTGTGTTTTTGTTTAATTATTTTTCTGTTTGGGCACTAGTGACTTTATTTGTCAATATTAGGGCTTTGTTATTTCATATTACATTTTTGACACATATACCCTTCGTTTTATTTTATTACATTTTCAAATAAAATATATTGTTTGAAGCAAAAATATAGCAAAAACTTTAGATATACATATATGTATATACAGTACAATAACAAATCCGTATTTGTATCTGCTACCATAGATTCTTATAGCCTATATCCATACGAATACTTTCATAAGCGTTCACTACACGCGTGCGTTAACAAGTCTGTGCTTGCTAACGACGTTGAGACTATAAAATAAGGCATCGATGCAGTTATGATTCAGTATTCGCTTTTACATTCAACATAGCACTTCGCAGACCGTTGACTGACAAAGAGTTACAAGCGTATATTGAAGCATCTGACAGTAATGAAGATATTTCCGAATATGAAGATGATACAAGATGTTGAAGTCGATACTATGCATCTAAGTACAAATGTGCAAAGTTGTTCTTCAAAGGATGGAAGAATAGAATGGAAGTCGAAACAACCGCAGCAACGTGGTCGCTTTTCTGCTGCCAATGTAATACACCAAACACCAGGAATTACAAGATATACCAGTAGCCGCATTGGTGAATTTCATAATGTTGTAGAAAATACAATAATTGAAATGACAAATCTCGAAGGAGTTTACGATGAAAATTGGAAAAATTTAGATAGTACTGTTTTTGAAGCTTACGTAGTATTGTTGTTACTTGCTGGGGTTTATCAGTCATATGGGGAATCTATGAAAAGCTTGTGGGATAAAGACACTGGTAGAAATATATTTAGAGCAACTATGTCATTGGAAACACTTTCCATGATATCTCGTGTAATTCGGTTTGATGACAGAAATACAAGGCAAGAGAGAAGCCGTACTCGCTATTCGAGAAATCTGGGAGAAATGGGTGGATGTTTTTCCAAAATTGTATAATGTTGGAGTAAATGTTACTATTAACGAACAGTTAGTAGCATTTAGAGGGTGCTGCCCTTTCAAACAATACATTCCCAGCAAACCGGCAAAATATGGAATTAACATTTGGACCCTTGTGATAGTTAAACTTCTTATGCTTTGAAATTACAAATATATACAGGAAAAATACCGGGTGCAGCTCCTGAAAAAAATTAAGACATGCGGGTTGTATGCGATCTTAGTAGCGAACTCAGCGGTCACAATCTAACTTGCGATAATTTCTTTACGTCTTACAATCTAGGGCAGTGTCTTCTGGAAAAAAAGTTACGATGTTGGGTACTACAAGAAAAAACAAGCCTGAACTTCCAAAGTCCATGGTATTAAATAAAAAAGTATATAGTTCTTCCTTTTATTTTACGAATGACACTACCGTAGTCAACTATATTCCCTAAGAAACAAGAACGTAGTTCTGATGTCTACCTTACACCACGACAAACAAATTAGTACTAGGGATGACAAAAAACCGCAAACAATATTAGACTCTAACGCTACAAAAGGAGCTGTTGATACTCAAGATCAGCTGATAACCAAATACACCTGTAAGCGTAAAACAAATCGCTGGCCTATGATAGTATTCTATAATATGCCTTTGTTCTATGGAGAAGTATAGATCCAAATTGCAACGCGAACAAGCTAACTAAAAGAACAATATTTTTAGAAGAATTAGGAGAATCTCTAATACAAACCCACATAAGAAGCAGAACACATATGCCAAGAACAGAAGAATTGCGAAATATTGTGCATCTTGTTATAAATGTGCCAAAAACAACTACTCTAAAACGCAGCTGTTGTAAATGTTGTCCTTCAACTAAAGACAACAAAACAAATATAGTGTGTAATAATTGTCATAAACATCTTTGTAAAACTCACTGTACATACTTCTGTCCAAATTGTAAAACATAAAAATAGCTTTTTATAACAATATTTCATTATTATCCGTAATTTCTAGGTTTTAAAGAATGTTATTTGTTAGTTTTGCGTTAAATAAACAAGTACTAACGTACTAACTTAGTAACTTGTGCAATTTGTTTCCTTTTTTATGTTTCGGGTCATATTGACCCGAACGATACAAGTGTATAGTAGGTGTGAACAGACCAGCAGGGTTAAAAAAACAATAAATAAAGGTTTCGTCACTATTAACACTTTTTAATAAGCGAGACAGCCATGCTGGCGAAGCAGTGCAATAATAATAACTCACATTTATTCACATTTCATTATGTTATTCACAACATTATAGAAAATATAATAATACAGAATATATGACAAGATTTCTACAGCTTCAGTTTGCCCGGCGAATTCATGAACACGCATGATTTTGTTGTTTCAGCAATTATGTCTAGTACATCTAGTTCTTTTCTCATAGTTCTTAAATTTCCATTGTACCACGGTAATGAAGTCGTTCCATTAAGCCGCAGTTTTAGCGGAAAGCATTCAATGAAATGATGTCTAACTGTATTAAAAAAATTGAGTATGCTAATTGTGCGTCATGTATAGAAGTCAAATAAGTACAGTCAGTACTCACTAATAATAATAATGAAATTTATTTAGGACCTCATAGATAAAACAATAAAATGAAATATAATACATCTATACCAGAATATAAACTAAATTTAAACTAGATCCTAAACAGGCTATCGACCGAGGTCTTTTAGCCTGAGATAAATAATGTACAATTTGGCTATTTCTTATTCAGTATTTTTCATTCTTGAAATGTTGTGAAAAAGTGTGGGAAATATTGGAACGTTGACTGTACTCGTCCTCATCAATCTTTCTTCTCTGCTAGTCGCAATCCTCGTTCCTGAATTGGTGTGAGGTTGGAAGGGTTATGCAAGGGGTTGTTTAGATGTCTAATTCTTGTAATCTTTCTTAGCGCAGTACGTTCTGCTACTTCTAGATGTTGTTTTGTCCTTGGAGTAGAAAACGTTGTAAATACTATTCCGTATTCGATCAAGGGCCTGAGATGGATTTGTAAATTTGGGTTGCTACTTTGAATGAAATGCCTTTGTTCCTATAGACTAATGACTTAAAGTGTGCCGCTCTCACTCTGCATTTCATTTTTGTTTTGATGGCATGGACATTAAATTTGAATTTACCATCCAACAGCATACCCAGATATTTGGCAGTAGGTGATGGAGAAACGTTGATGCCTGAAACATTTATTGCTGGAGATCTTTCGTTGATTAGTACTCACTATTTTCTGAGCAAATTTCATTTTGTTCGTACCGTTGTAGCATCGTGTAAGAGGTAGCCTCCCTCCAGAACTGCCCAAATAGCATGATGGTCTGACAGATGAGGATTTATGACTGCTACAGTACAATTATTTTCATGAATGGCCGTAATAAAGATACAAATTCCACTTTTAAGTCGAAAAAACAATAAATATTTCTTTACTATTAATACGTCTTTTAATAGTTGAGGAAGTTTATGGATGAGTCTAGAAAAAGGCAAATCTTTTTTTAATTCTATTGTTTTTAGTATTGGACAAAAAACTATTGGAAAAAATAGAAAAAGAAGACAAAGGATAACAAGATAAAAAACAAAAGGTAACCCGGTACAGACCTTCCTAAAACAACATTTAAAAACAGATCCCTGCGGAATATCATACGAGAGGCTGAGAAGAAACAGGAAATGTGCTGTTGGACTTGCAGCTTCCTAATGACAATATAGAAAACGGGACTGTGGAACAGAGAATACTATGAAGGAAAATGACCGAAACTTGCATCAAGCGAAGCGGTAGAGCCCGTAACAGCACAGATTAAAGCAATAATTAACCAGCTAAAACGACGTAAGGTTACGACATAAAGACATTTCAGACACATCTCAACTTGTAAAGAAATGATTCGAAATGGCAAGGAAAAATATTTTGACGATCATTGAAAAATGTATGTAAATAATAAGTGAGCTATAAAATTACTTATGGATAAGTTAGACTGCAAACACTTTAAAACCAATGAAATTTTTATTATTCACTGTTTGATACATCAACCGGATTTATGAGCTCGAGTATTAACCATGAATCACGTTATGAACGCAGTTATAACGATAGTAAATTATATTCGTCCATATCCTCTTCAGTATGGATAATTTAAAGAAATCCTTAGGGAATTATCTTCTGAACATTGAGATCGTAAATTTTTTGAAAATATTAGTTCAAAAATGATACAATTTGGTATGCGCACGTTATAACGATCGATAAAGAATTTGACGAAAAAAAATAAAATGGGTAAATTCGAAAATGAAAAAATAACCAAATAAGAAACGAAGGTAATGGCTTCCTAATATCATACAATCAAGTAATTTTCAAGAATAATAGTTTGTTTAGTACCCTTATTTAGTTTGAAGTATATTTAGTCTGTAAAAAAATATTAAAGTGAATGATATTTGGTTATATAAGTGAAAAGTCGTAATGTGAAATAACGGAAAAAGATTCTTGGAAATCGGCACTCTAACATACTGATTAGCATATTGCATGGGACAGGGCGGTTATAGCACGTCGTAATTTAGGTATTAAAAAGACAATACATGGTCGTTTTTATTGCAAGTATACGTCGAGGATAATCAGTTTATTAAAACGGTTACGAAATGGGTTGATAACACGTATTCGCGTGCAGTATCAGGCGTAGAGTTTGTATGTTTGGTGTTGGCAATTAGCCAGGGTCGTTTTGAAATATTCAAGGGAACCCTGAAACAAGGGCGGGGCGTGTATAGGACTTTTAGTGGAGCCATCGGACTAATAAAATCTCATTGCGGTCTGTTTCTTATTTATACCTAACCGGTATTTACGTGCGGTCGGAAATTGATAGGTAATGGCCGACAATGGAAGGTTAAAAATGGTTTGGAAATGGTAGTCCTTAAAACCCATCGTACGAGAAACGATAAAAACAACGACTGTATTAGAAAATATAAGGTGTATGAAAACGGGGACGCATTTCGCAAACTGCGAACTCGAAAACGGTACACTATGCATAATTTAGATCATCCAACTTAGATATGCACATTTTAATTCCCGGCTTCGCCCGGCCAGGCCACTTTTTAAAATTAACGTCACAAAACGCTCGACGCTCCTTTCGACCTCCTCTCTTCATGGGCCAGGGGATCGTTTGCACAGTTCCGAGTCGTTTTTGTGTAGGGATCCATTTTCACTTTGATTACGGCAGGACAAGTCTATTTCTTCTCCAACCGGCACAGGATTTCTCTTTGGGACCATATTTTATCGGAGATCGCCTCAGCGCAAGCAAATCTTCCACCATTTTCTAACTAAACGCTCCATAGCCGCCATTCCCTAGTGGGTTTTCTACTCGGAAACTCTTCAAATGAACCGTCCTATATTAATTTTTTTTATTTTAATTATAATTCTTTTTAAATATATTAAAGATAAACGAAAAGGGTTTCTCTTTTGAAATTGAGAGCGTCGTTTCGATCGTGATCACTGGTGTAACAATAATTGGTTAATTCGTTAGGTGATCGGGTTGGGGTTGGGCGAAGGGGTAAAATCAAAAGGTAATTCGATGGCACGGCTTTATACACGACCAAACGGGTGGAAGCCTTTCGCGCGGGCAAACTCGTTTCGAAAATAAAAAAAAAATAAAATCGGTTTCGCGGTCGAGCGACGGCTGTCCGAGAATTAAAACCGTACCGGTCCGTTTTGGGGAATCCCTGGACGCAAAACGGGGAGTTGAATAATAAGTCGGGCATTCTATGTATTCATATCTGAATAGTTTAATTTAGTTACGCGTTATGATTAGTGGGGGCGTGACGGTTTGCAATATTCATGAACCATAGGGTGGAAACGCCCATCCTCTGTACATTAAAATTTGATAATTTTAATTGTGTACATTAATAATTTACGTAAAATTAATTAAAAATTATTTTATCATAACAATTTCATTTACACCAACTTTTTACTCTTCGAGTTTTCCTTTGTAAAGAATTTAATCCAATCAAGTAGACTAAAACGGAGCTGATGTTTATAACATGAATTTATAATATTCATGAACTAGATACGGATGTAAGTGAAAAAGGGGGATGCTGTTCTTCGGAGTATGCGACAGTTTTACGCGGAATCTTTCCATTTTAATTACGGAAATACCGGTCCGCGAAGCAATTCGCGCCGTGTGCCAAGCCAACGTGTTATTTCGAGGAATACCCTCTCTAAGCCAACACTTAAACTCGCCCGGCAAATACGTAACACATTAACACAAACAGTGGGTTATTAATTGTTCCCGGTTTATACCGTCCCTAACGGTTTCGCTCGTTGGGCTGTGGCTAAACTCTGGGTGGCAAAAATGAGACGTGCAATGTTGATGTGGTAAGCACCTGCAAAGCCATGATGTCAACGACTAAAATTAGTTAAGATTTCCATTTAATTTGAAACTAAACTGCTTAATAGTCGTCAATTAAATAGATTTCGGCAAAGGAATTTCACCTCACTTCAATATAATACTGACTGACATATCTCTTTAAAATCATGTCTCCAATATGATCCCAAACACCACTAATATTTTTTTCTGATCATCATCCACAATATTCCTCAATATGTCATATCTCTACATATCTCATATCTCTGGGAAGCTTAGACATTGTTCCAGGTTTCCCCCAAAACAATTCTGAACATCTTTCAACATTGCCCCGATATCCCTAAAAGTAATCTTAGGCTCAGTTATTAAAATTATATCAACCATGAGGCGTCCGAGACATCTCTTAATATTTTGCTCCTCACTATTATCTCTGAACACCAGCATTATTCCGGAGAATTGGCCTATATGGTTTGTGGTATACCTCAATATATTTCTGACTATTACCATCCCTAGCATCTTTTAATATGGTCCCAGACATTCCCCAATATTTTTCTGGAATCCTTCAATATCACCTCGAATCTCTCAATATCGTATACAATCCAAACCCAACCCAACTCCGGACATGGATGATATCAGAAGTATTAGGATCGGAGTATTAGGATCGAAAGGTGTCTGAGGTTGAGGAATCGTGCTGTTGAGCTACTACAGAGACAACTGTTGTTAAAAATTTGCTTATGGAAATCAGAGAAGATGTGAAGTTATGTTAGAAACGATTTTGAGAGGTTATATTAATAGGATGATGTTTAAGTTGTGTTTAATATTAAGTAATTAATACACAATAAGTTAAGTAATTAATATTAAGTGATCTCAAACAAGAAATCCTGTCACAAATCGTGACATGAGCCTGCAGCTCCGTGTGCGTGTACCGCGTTGTTATGTATTTCCCGTTCTTCTGCATGGATCCGAGTGCTGGACACTCAATCAAACGGTAGAGACTCGCATCAACGCATATCATGGATATACCGAATCATATAACCGCTAAAAAAGCTTCAGTACATCAGAGATATCATGAAGGAAACTAAGTCAGTGGGAAGACGATATGTCTCAAAGTTCTGCGCCGGTGATTCGGACATCTATTGAAATATTGAGAAGTGTAGTATCACGCAAGGTCTATAGAACATCAGGTTACCCAATGCCGATTCTCCTCCTCTGAGAGGCAAGGTGGGTCAGTGACGTAGCTGGTTCTATGAACAACACAACACGATGCGAGGTTTAAATATTTTATATAGACTGTACCACAGTATAGGCTATCTTTTACTCAACTCCTTACTCTAACTGTATCGAACCAGTGACGTCAATCTGCGGGGTAATAACCGATACTACAGAGGCATAGGGAATTAGGTAATCTTATGTTCTATAGACCTTGGTATCACGCACCATTATAGCCAGCTGCAACACAAACCTTCGTAGGGAGACGGCAGACTAAGAAGAACAGACGATTTTAAAGGGTATTAGGAATGATATTTTGGAACAACTGAGATAATGCTAATATGTGTCAAAAGCGTTATTGTGTAATGTCCAGGACGATGTTCGGAGATATTTGAGCCTAACTATACTATATATATAGTATATACTATGACTATATATAGAAATTTTAAACTTATGTTTTGAATGATTACTCTCTTATTTTATTAGGAGCCAAAAAACAAAGTACTTTGGTATCTTCAAAAAAGACTGATGATAGGACTCTTACTGTAAAAAGTCTTGCCACCTTTGTTATATATATCTTCAACTCACTTTATGTAGCCTTAAAACTTCAAAGGTCTTACACCAATATGCGTACGTCGGTGTTATCTTGCGTTTTATCATCTTAAAAGTTGTGAAGCACAATATTAAAAGTATTTACAATGTTGAGAAGTACAACATCAGGTGATGAAATTGACCACAACGATGTCTAGAAGTGTTAATCTGAGAGACGACACAATATATAAGATTTTTTTTTTAAATACCACCCACAAATCAATCACGTCACCTAATCTTTATTCTATCGGTGTACCACCACTAAGCCAATTCACACCACTATATCGCCAGTTGCACATAAAGTACTAGATAAACACATTTCTGCGTAGTCTGTTAGATGTCACATGCAACCATTCTAAAATGATGCAAGTGATATTGACAGAGGAAGAAAATATTGTATCAGAGTTCGCGATATCACAGGATAGTGTTAATGTCGAAGGAAGAAAGTACTTTTATGGCAAAAGCTGTTTTGGTTGGTGTACCACCATGTCGTTCTTTCCAGTCGTGTAAGAAAGCGCAATATGTGAACTCGGTAACAGTGCGAATGCATCTTCTGTGTGGGACCTCTTCTTTTCAGAAGATATTTCAGAATATAGAGATAAAAACAGTATCAGTCACCTTAAAGATGTAGTTATAATAGAGTTAAAAGCTTTCCTCGGGCTTTTAATTTATACAGGTGTCTTTAATTCAAATCATGAAAATGTAGATACACTTTTTGCTACAGACGGTACAATCGTGAAACGAGGATGGATCGTAGAATAGAAGAGAAGTAGAAAACTCACAAAATGTTTATGAATTAGGTGATTCAGTTACTGTTGATGAAATGATTGTGAGTTTTAGAGGAAGAACACACTTCAAAATGTACATGCCTAATAAGCCTTGCAAATATGGCATAAAAATTGCTTATTTAAGAGATGCTAATACCAGTTATTTGTATAACGCTTACATATATAGTAGTAAAGGATCTGATGGGTTTGGTCTAAGTGATGAATTCAAGAACTTACCAAAGCCAACACAGGAAGTAATACGTCTCGTACAAACTTTGTTTGGCAGTAATAGAAATATAACTGCCGACAACTGGTTTACTTCAACAAACTGACCTATGTTCGCACCATAAAAGAAAAACAAATCGGAAATTTCATCTGAATTTTTGCCGAAAGAACGAGAAAGGTCGAGTCGTCACTCTATGGGTTTCGAGAAGATATGACCATGGTGTCTTATGTAGGAAAGAAAGGAAAGGCAAAAATTAATCCAAATGTTAGTGAAAAATCTGTGTTTGGGAAACAACTTGCAACTTAATTAGTTAGATCGTATATGGAAAGATAAGTAACAAATCATCGTCTGCCCCGCGAACTGCGACAGACCAACCTCCGGATTTATGGGAATATCAGAACAAAACTTAGCCCAACACGAAGGAGAGCTAGTTCTTGAAAAGCACACGATATGTCACTTGTGTCTAGGAGCGAGCCACCGTATGACGAAGTATTTGTGTGTACAGTGTAGAAAAACAATTTGCTTGCAGTGTTCAAAACCATTATGCAGTACATATTTAGCCATTCTCTTTAGTTGAGTTTATTTTTTACGCACATTATTATTCTTCTATGTTCTCTATTATCGTGGCTTTTCCTTTTATTATATAATATACTATTTAGAAGTATTCAAAAAATATATATTTTGTTATTCTTCAAAGCAGGTAGTCTGTTAGATGTTACATCGTTGTTTGTGTAAAGAAAATCACATGGTCGGTTAAGGGTTAAGGATGATATTGAAGGATATTCAAGATGGTGTGGAGAACGATCAAGGAGGCTAGACAGGATTTTGAGTGATGTCGGAGGCGAGGTTGTTGTGTACCAGAGACTACATTAAGAGATGTTTGAGACGATGTGGAAATCCCTCAGTATCGTCCCTAACATCCCTTAATATCAACCCAGGTAAATCTTAATATTGTCAATATCGTCCCTGGTAACATCATCTGGGACAACACTAAGTATCGTTTTTGACACTCTTCAAGCAACTACATAGCGTGCCTAAGTACTTTGAGCTCTTAAGCTGATATCTCAACCTAAGACACCTTTTACCATTGTACCTAATACTAATAATGTTATTAATTTTATATATATATAGGTAGAGAATGGTTGCTTTTATATAGTTTATATGTCATTTAAATAATTTAACTTTTATGTAAAGCAATTGCAAATAGAATTTTTTAAATCGTAGAGGCGTGTTGCGAGCGTAGAACAATGTGACGTTAAATTTGCAATCGGCGTGTCAATTGTTTAACGCCAATAACCGATGGCGTAATCGAATTTTATTTAAAGGGCGCTGGTCGGGTGGTTAATACTAATTTCAGTCGTATATTTCGCGAGGATTTTTTTCGGTTCGCACGATGAATAGGAAAAAAATCGCGGAAACTAAATCAGCAATTAAAATGACTGCGCGTATAATTTATATCCGATTTCCAAATCGAATGTTCGCAACCGTTACCAATAAAACGGAATATATAATATAGCCACTTTGTTAAAAAAAAATGGTTAAAAAGATTTTTGTGTTCTGTTCTATGTTTGGATCACCCTACAGATATTTTCGGGGTATTTTTTTAATGTTTTTTGGATTTACTTGCTATCGACGGTAGGAAGGTAGATTATATATGTTGGCGTTGTAAATTTGGGTTTTAAAGGCCATTACGAGTCCGGTGGGGTCGTATTTTTTTTGTTTCACCAGAATTTTACCCTTTCAATGGGAGCAGATGGCAAAATACTTCAATACACCTGCACCTATAAGTTTACCCTTGGTGATCATAAATATTGGCTAGCAGCGCTGTTAAGCATAGCGAAAAAAAAGTTTTGTTTTTGAAAATGATTTTTTGGTAATCACGTATTAGGTGGTCGATTACGGGTAAGTGTGTCTATAGAGTGTGGGTAAAACGTATTAGGCGAAATTTTGGAATAATTTACACGAAAGTCGACAAGAGGATGGCGCCTAGAGCCGTGTAGGGTGAATAATTTCGTTGCGGCTGTTGCATATTTATCAAAATGCAACCTTAATCTTCGAAACTCGACACCGACGGGTTAGGGACGGGGCAGTTGACACATTCATCCAAAGATAATACTAAAATGGGTCATATTTCCGGGATATCTCGGCTGCAATGCTGACAGTACTAATCATCTGTCCACCGAGTACGTCACGTGATAAATTTTCTAGCTCCGAGTTTAAAGAAAAATAACGATCTGGTACAATGGTCTTGAAATTTGGTCGTTAAACGAACTTTACCGTGAAGCTAAATCCTCCAGACGGTATGTCAACTTTGGAACTTCACCGGGTTGCGCTCGGTATTATGCTAAATACAAACATCCCTCTAAGTACGAAAACGAATTGTAGACGTTGGCATCACGGACTTGCAGGTGTTTACTGTATCAACATTGTACGTCTCATTTTTACCACCCCGACTAAAACCTAAAACAATTAATAACATCTTGTTTCGAGCTAAATCTAGATAAACGTTTTATTTTCTTTCTTTTATGAAACATCGGTGAGAGGATCGTAATTACCTCTCGAAACCCCTTAATCCAATCGAAATATCAGCACGAGAACGTAACTAAATCTTCGTTAAAATCGGAAAATTTGCATCTCGATTCTTTTGGAATTAGCACTACGTGACGTATTGAAATTTAATTGTTGACCGAGCCCCTAATCTACAGACTTGGCCAATAATTGCAAAAAGTAATTTACGGAAGCGAAAAAGGATTCGTTCTTTACAATCCTATCAAAAGGTTCTTTGTACACCTTGGAAACGCTTTATACAAAAAAAAATAAATTGATGTCATACATAAAAAAAATATCTTCTGTTTCATAAATTAAACATATTGTTTGGAATTAATTAAATCCAAGCAATTCGCTCTCAGTTCGCACTTAAAGCCTTTGTTTACCGAGGATAATCCACGTTTACAATTAAAATAAGCGAAATAAAAGCTGTGCAATTCATCCATTTTCTTAATTACGAAATCTGTTAAAGGGTCCCGTTTTATATTTTTTTGGCTTTTTTCCTTTATATTTTTCCTCTTGAAAACGTTCCGACCATTGTAGCGACGATAACAATGCCATAATCACGCCCGGAGACGCATCTGCTTGTATCCAGAACCGAAAGTGCCAACAATAATCATCAAGGGCCGCCCTAACTTTAGATATTCATTATTAATAATGGTTTCCACAATTTTCAACTATTCCGATTTCGTTTTCGATATTCCTCTTTGAATTTCTAATATCTCCAAAACTCCAAGAAACACTCCTCTTCCTCACCCAACCCACTCATATTTAGATTTATGAAACCAATACCACTTTTTGCACCGTGTCCATTAGACGTTTTTTTTTTCATTCTCGGGACGTCGATATCATTTCCTGTTTCCCTCCATTCATACCAAAATGTGGCTTCTTTTATATATCCCTTCGTGCTGCTTTTTTTTTCAATAAGCGCCCCATTCATTTCTCTCGTTTTGTAATCGAAAACTTTGATACAAATCAATTTATATTATTGAAGAGATCAAAAATATAGATTTAATTTAATTTAAATTAAATTAAATAGCGTGTAATTTAAATTACATTAAAAAACAATTTTCAGGTGAATATTAAATTTATTACAAAAGCATCATATACGACTTTATAAACTTATCCTCATTAAATTCATAAAGTTCGTTTAGGTGTTTGTATTAATTAAAAACTTTAGTCGGAGGCGGAGCACCTGCACGTTAAGGAGATGTTTGATAAGGCGTCGTTTTGGGCGACGCCGCCGTTAAGGCTGTCATTTCAACAACGTCGAGGCCGTAGCACGAAGTTCTCCGAGAAAATAACACAGACGTCGGGTGTGAGTTTCTTAAAATAAGGTAATTTCGAACGAACGAAATGGCCGCTCCGTCACGGCGTCACTTGTGTACATTACACCGCACTTATTGCTCGCGATACAAAATGTTAAATCATCTTCCATGCCTCGGGTCCGCACGCATTAGTGGCCTCCACGCCATCTACTACCAACATCATTTTACCAACTACTCCAAAGCTTTCTCAGCTTCGACCTTATGTTACCAGGATATAAGGTACAATCTCGATCGTGATTGAACAAATTATTTTAGCGGTAAATTTAAACACTTATCGTTTTCTTTAAAGTAGTACAGCGTTTAGTAATAGTATTTTAAAAATATTAACCATTTTGTTTTTCTTTCATATTTCAATTATAATAAATATATTTTTTTCGAAAATTTGTAGTATGGCGCTTAATAAGACGCTTTTTCTTTATTAACGTTAAGATTTCGGATTTATTTTGTATCCTTCATCAGAACATCACATGTCTACAATTAAAAATCTTTTGTAACAATAACCTCAAAAAACTTACGAAAAAGAGCGGTGTAAACACTCCATCACAGAATGGAAGCTCACAATAAGCAAGAATCGAACGAAGTCCAACTGAATTCACAAATTAAAATAATTTAAAATAAAACCTAAGGACGGACAAACTGGGAGTCAACGTGAAATGTGTAAGTCGGTGTGACATAACCAAGAAATCACGAAAAACCGCGGGAATTTTCCACTCAATCCAGGAGTGCCAACCAACGAAACACAAAAAGGCAGAAAACGAAACCGTAAACCCAACCGGTTAAGAGGGAACAAAAAAATATATATAATAATAATATAATAAATATAGTATAATATATACAGGGTTTCCCAAAACTCTCGGGACGGAGCTATAAGATTTGAACGAGTGAAGAAAAATATTTGAAAATTTGGGGATCACTAAAGAGTCATAAAAACTACATTCTTAGATAGTTTTGAACTTCCGTGCAATGTGGAGTTTTTTTAGGGGATGACCACCCCTACATTTTTAAATCTATCGAGTTTTACTTTATTTTAAAGGTAATGGAAAAAGAAACACAACCACATAAACCAAAACCCTATATCTTAATTCTTTCAAGAATTATAAGGGGTTGACTACCAAATGGGAAAATAAAGTGTTTTCATGTTTTTTTGCACGTTTATTACGATTTTTATAACAAATGTTCAAATTGTCGACCTTCTTCGGTCTAGCAATGACCCAAACGCTCATAAACCGTAAGGAGCATATCCCTAGTGATATTGGTGGTTTCTTCAAATATGAGATTTTCCAAATCATTTATTGATTCTGGTTTTGCTGCATAAACTCTACTTTTCAGAAACTCCCAACAGAAAAAATCCAGTGGTGTTACCCCATGTACAGGATGTCCCGTTAAGCGTATGGAGCGGCTGTATCTCTAGAACAGTAAGGCCAAGAGGTTTGGGAAAAAAATCCTTATAAGCAAAGTGACCAAGAGAAATAGCTGGAAATTATTTTGAAGTTCGTAATTCGACCGCTAGGGGGCGTAACTACCATTGAGAAACATAAAGTTGCCGCTATCTCAGAAACTTAGACGATGAGCTATAACTTTGACAACATCATTTAATAGCTTGGATAATACCGCATCGCTTTTGTTTTGCGATATTTCTCATATCTGTCATAATAATGGAGGGGGAGGCCAATGCGTTTTCATATGTTTACATTTTAATATCTCCTAGACCATTCAACCGATTTGAATGTTTTCGGTGTTGTTTGAAACAGCATTTTATGCTCTTTTTAAAGATGTTTTATTCAGTAAGACCGTCTGCTTTAAAACAAATGAGCTAGAGGACGTTATCTGCAGCGATTACATATTTTTGTGATTTTTGAAGAAAAGTTAAATGGAACGATACTATTTACTTCACAGACCCTTAGTCACCTTAAAATTTGCTAAATTTTAGTGAAAACCGCATCTCGATATCGCTACCCGTTCTCGAGTTATAGAAGAAAATGTTAAAAACTCGAGTGCCATCAATCGGATTCAGTTACCTCATCGAGAAAAGCAAATCACATTACCATGGTAACTGTAAACATGTCATTTACTAACGCAGAAGCGTATGATAGAGCGTATGATGATTTATTTTCAATGTTTCGAATACGATGCAACTGCATGGCAAAAATGTGCAATGCAATTACGACAAAGAAAGACATTTTTCTCTAGAAATGTTTTTAAGATTGACTTAGCGATTACGGAAAACTGGCAACGTGTAGCCCATTCAGACATCTCTATGAATTCGTAAATCATATTGGTGCGCAATGTGATCCCACATAATCTGGGAACTCCGAAAACAATTGTCCACAAGAGTTCTCAAGAGAATAATATCTCCACCACGTTGTTTTACATCAGGCCTTAACAGATACCGATTATGATAACAGACTGAACTATTACCATTGACTTTTAAATATGATTTGGGCAAATCCAAACCTTTTATCACAAATGCTATGGATGCATGAAGCATCTGTCCACAAGCTGATGTAAACTTGCATAATATGCATTCCTGGTTCGAGAAAAACCCACATTGGTTTCACCCCTTAATCTATTGGGTAGACTAAACGACCTGACTTTTCAAGAAAAACCAATAACCAGGGAAAATATGACAAAACACTAAATACCAGTAGAAACGTATCTAGGGCCGAGACTTAAGCAGCGCTTTTTTTTCGTCGAAACTAGATTAAATAAATGCATCGAGGTTTATGAAAGGCATTTAGCACATTAGTGAGTTATTTTTGCCAAAAATTTAAGTTCTTCTAAGTGTTTTGGTTTATTTTGTTTTATTATCATTGTTGATGTCTCATTGATCCGTTGGCTTTTCAACACTCCTCAAAAGTAGTTTTGAAGCAGTTCTAAGCTTGGATAAAGTGTTCTAGAAGGTTCTAGATAATAAAATTATTGTTCTCTCTTATTTGTTTCTTAAGGTAACTTAATCCGATTAAGATATACGAATTTTTAACATTTTCTTTTATAATTCGAGAATGGATGGAGATATCGAGATGCGGTTTTCACTAATATTTAGCAAATTTTATGGTGATTAACGATCTGTGAAGTAAATAGTACCGTTCCATTTAACTTTTTTTTCAAAAATCACAAAAATATGTAACCGCTGCAGATAACGCCCTCTAGCTTATTTGTTTTAAACCAAGCGGTCTTTCTGAAAATATCTTTTAAAAGAGCATGAAATGCTCTTTTAAACAAGACAAAAATATTCAAATCGGTTGAATGGTCCAGGAGATATTAAAATGTAAACATTTGAAAACGCATTGGCCTCCCCTTCCCTTATTATGACAGATATGAAAAATATTGCAAAACAAAAGCGATGCGGTATTATCCAAGCTACTAAATGATGTTGTCAAAGTTATAGCTCATCGTATAACTTTCTGAGATAGCGGGAATTTTATGTTTCTCTATGGCAGTTACGCCCCCTAGCGGTCGAATTACGAACTTCAAAATAATTTCCAGCTATTTCTCTTGCCCACTTTGCTTATAAGGATTTTTTTCCCAAACCTCTAGGCCTTACCGTTATTGAGATACAACCGCTCCGTACGCTTAACGGGACACCCTGTATATTAAGACTATTCATCTTAATTTTTGATGTATTACCTGCCCTAGAAGTCTGTCAGCGGTTTTTTGTTGAATCACCCTGTATAAAACGAAATATTTATTGCTTATGTTTTTGTGATTTATTTTGACCATAAATATAATGACATTCTTATTAATAATATTCTCACCCCCATTTTTAATTTTTGAGTTCAAAAAATAATTCAAATCTGATGTTTGTGATTTTAAATCCATTGGTTGGTAATAGCCATGGTTGAGAATTAATAGCTTGCGGATAATGTTTTGTTGGTTTATTACGAACAATTTTTATCCACAACGATTTTTCATAGCATTTTTACATTCCCGGTTATAAAACAAATTTTTGTCCAAAAACACTTTAAATTTTATCGCTCTTAACTAACAATACGAAATTAATAAAAAAAACTTCTTATGGATAATATTTTTATGATTTATTATGAAAATTTTTTATTAATATTTTTGTCACCCACAGATTCTAGTTTAGGAGTAAAAACCATTTTAATTTATGAGGTTTATATTTTTATTACTGAAAATATAAAATATGCTCACTTTCATATGAAATTCAAACTACAATTTTAAAACTTCGGTAAAATAATGCTTTATTATCAACTAAGAAACCATGAAAGTTTCCGCCGAAATCTATCTATCTATATATCTCCAACTTTCAATATTTTCTTTCTAGCAATTAATGAATTTCTGCCCACAAAATGTCAGTTTATTTGATTGTCAAACTGTCAAGTAGATGCCTTGTAATGTCCCCAGTTCGACGTCGTTGAAATTTTGCCCATATCAATGACTGATAGGGGCCGAATTATCGGTATGAAAGAGGTGGATCTCTCATTCCGAGAGATTGAGAGATGCCTGAATCGGGACCACACTACAATTGCTCGGATATGGTCTTTATGGTCCGAAGAAGGTATTCAGAGGCACCGTCCTACTGGAAGATCCGCTCGAAGAAGCAACGCATGTGAAGACTGACTCCTTGGGATCGATTGCAAACAACAAGGTCGATTGCTGTGGATTGGACGACAGCTTCGAAGCGACACTTGTCGATGGCAACTATTTACAGCAGAATTTCTTCCTTTGGGCTTCATTCGTACCGTCCTTACCTTCGGCTTCCATTAACACCTCCCCATAAAGCAACCAGACTTGCATAGTGTCAAGAACGGCAAGGGTGGGTTCATCAATGGAATGACATCGTCTTGAGTGATGAATCAAGGTTTTGTTTATGAGGGAATGATGGTCGTAAAAGGGTGCGGGGACGAAGGTCATTCCTTACGTTCATTCCTTTCACATTAAACACACGTCGTTACATCGACTGGAACCGGTGTTAGTACCTGTCATGCAGACGTTGCAGAATGCTACATTCCAACAGGATAATGCAAGACCCCATACTGCTGTGATTACAAGAAGGTTCATGGAGCAGGTTGGAATGCAGATTTTGCCCTGGCCTGCACGGTCACCAGACTTGTCGCCGATTGAACATGTCTTGGATATGATGGGTTGGCGACTAAGACAAGAACTCAGGCCTCCTGAGAATCTAGATGAACTTCGACACCATCTAGAGGTTGCATGGAACGAGATACCCCAGGAGGACATCGACCACTTAATAGAGAGCATGGGTAGAAGAGTTATAGTCCAGTTTGAACTTCTAAGTTCTGTACCAACGTCCAGTCAACTAGACACACTAGAATTTCTTCAAAGTTCTATTTTCTTTTTGCAAATACAACATAATGTGCTATACAAACCAAAATGAATACTACGGCTACCCCAAAATATTACAAAACATAATTATTGTGCACTGTGTCAGATTCTGAAATATAGATCTACGCCTAAACCAGGGTTTTCTGAACAAATTGAGCAGTTGTATCTGGATTTCTTGTAAACACCACCTCTGCTACACTGGCGACACCTCTTCATCGCGGATTTGTCTTTCTGTGTGGAGGGAACTGTCTCCAGTTAATGCATATCCTTTATAACTTCTTGTACAATACATAATATTACTTTTCTGTAATATCTTATGGTTTTCCTTGGCGATGAGTACTATCCCATCATCTGGTCTGATCTGTCTATACCGGACATGTATTTATTGTAGTTCTTTCATTGGAGAAACCAACTGCTGAATGTTTGAATATTTTTTTCTAAAATAGGTGTCTCGCAAAAATGTTGGAAAACCTATTCCTAAACATACATTTTCCGAAAACCGGGTGAAAGTAAAGAGAATTTATACTAAATTGCTTTGACAACTGAAGAAAGTGTATAGTTCCAGTTAAAAGACAGAGTCCAATGAATTCAGTTATTTCAGGTGGCGTCATATCTTTCCATTACCTAGACTTTTTTCTCGTATTTTCTGCAACCGGCACTGATGTTGCAAGATTATTTGTTTCAGTTGCAACTTTATGGCACGATGAGACATACAATTTCGTTAAGCAGAAAAAGTTATGTTTCACTTGTTTGCGTTGAGGACACACTGGTAGTAATTGCAAAGGAAAACATTGTCAACGTTGTAATAAATGCATCACACACTTTTGCACAAGCAGAAAACAGCAGAAATATCAACGGTTCCATCTCAAGTAACGACAATTAGAAAAGAAGATAAGACTACACCGATCATGAATATCACATCTTGCGCTAGTCAAATCAAATGCAAATCAGAACAATCACTATTATCCACTGTACGTGTGGAAGTGCGCAATGGATTTAACACAGCTTTCATATTCCGAGTTTTATTGGACAATGGATCGCAAAGCAATTTCATAACCAGGGAAGCAACAATTGAAGGCGTAATTGATATCAGAATTAAATCACTGTATAACGAATATGCGACAACAATAAGTTATTTGGTGATCAACAAAACGGATTACATACCAGTTACCAGTTTCAACATAAGCAATTTAAACATTCCAAATGACATTCAATTGGCCGACAAAGAATTCAATAAAAGTAAGAAGGTTGAAATATTGTTGGGAGCTTCAGTGTTTTGAACTATTTTAGAAGGCCATCATATCAGCTTAGGAAAACGTAAACCTATTCTAACTACTCCACACAATACGAAAACTACATCAAGCAATCTATGTTCTTTATTAGATCAGATGTGTGCATTTTGGGAACAAGAAGAAGTTGAAGCAACTGATAATACTTCAAAGATAGAAACTAAATGCGAACAAGTTTTCAATGAAACAACAACAAGAGATATGAATGGACGTTTTGTAGTAAAAAGAAACAATAGCTATAAAGAAAGGTGTAACTTCACTTTTAGAATCAGCTAAATTCAATTTGAGGAAGTTTCTAATGAGGACAAGTTGTTGGAATTTGAAAATGAACAGAATCAAATAAAATCTTAGGACTATTATGGAATCATGAAAAAGATTACTTACACTATACTGTTCAAAAGCATCCAAAATTAATAAGAAATATTTCGAAACGTGAAGTCCTTTCAATAATTAGTATGATATTTTATTCGTTAAACTTACTTGGTCCAATTCATATAAAGGCGAAACTTTTAACATCTTGACTGGGATGATTCTTTGTCAGAAGATTTATACAAAATATGGTTAACCTATTATACAGATGTGCAAAACATCGAAAAGATTTTAAATTTTCGCGACGAATACTTATTGAATAACCAACTCGAATCGAACGCACGGCTTTTGTGACGCTTCTCTAAAGGCATACGGAGCTTGTGTATATGTAAAGTCACAAAACGACAATAGAAATAATCAAATCCAATTATTATGCGCGAAATCACGGGCAGCATATTTACGCACAGTATCATTACCTCGACTAGAATTGTGATGTGCTGTGTTGTTGGCAAAATTGATGAAACGAATACAAAGTGCACTTAAATTGAGGATAGATTCGGTATATTAATGGTGTGATTCGACAATTGTACTAAGTTGGTTAAGAGGAGAATGTCGTAAATGGAAATCTTACCTTACTCCACTCCCTTTCTTTCAGTCACAACTGAATTCTTCCATATGCGAAGTACGGCCACCAGCACAGTTCTTCCAGGGCCTTGACAGACACTTCGTCAACCGCGAAGGTCTACGTCTACCCCGGTCCAGATCTGGTGGTATTTAAAATCGTGTATTCAGATGTATGGAGTGAGTTGTTCATCACCTCCAATCAGGTTAAGAGATACACCCTCCCATAGATGAAGATTGTTGGCTGTATTCACAACCCAGTCCTTCGAGCAGGCATTCGCGCAGGTGACTAAAAGCCAGCCTGTGTTCCACCCTCTTTTTGGATGTTGTCTACAGCTGAAATAACTTCCCTCCGTAGCATCCCCACCTGTTCTACATTGAACTGTTGGGCGGGATAGTCTGGATGGATTAATCTAACCCTGATAAAGCTCACAGCAGCTTTGTAGTTTAGCTGCTTCTCTAAAACAGCTATGGGTTCCATCAGTTGCATCTTAGCCGGCTTGGGCTTCTTAGAAACTTGCTCAGGCGTGGTCTCATCAGAGCGCACCCTCTTGGCCAAAGGCTTAGATGTCTTTGCACTCTTCTCTGAGTGCACTGTCTAGTGCCTTATTAGCCTCCCCTTCATCCCCTTCAGAGTGCAGAAAAACCTGCTCTTCTTCCAGAGAGGGAGAACTTGACTTGGGCGCGAATGTTCCACATTCACTTTGAGGTTTTTAATGAGGTAGTCTCCTCTCGGCCCAGGCAATTAAGCCAGTTGAACAGGTCTACAAACAAGGAGCATGGTATAACGGTTTCGACTATATCAGTCGCGACTAGGCCTGTTTATCGACTGGCAAGTCTAGATCCGAGATTTTTGATTAAGACTTTGCAGTATCGATCCTAATTCAGGCCATAAGACAAGCACCCTGAGTACGGCAAAACAAGTAGGACAAGCCTACCTAGGATTCACTGCACCCTCACCCCCAAATTATACTTAGTTTTGTCGTTGAAGACAGACCTTCAATCTGTTTAAACCATAATCAAATCCATAAGGATGGAACCACAAATTTTGAAATTTGTGGTTTTATTTTTTTATAATTTAAAATATGAAATAGTTGGAAAGCAATAATTTATGGATTATACTTTTGTGATTAATTATTAACAATTTTTATTAATATCACTCTCATCCACAGCTTTTAATTTTTGAGGTAAAACCATTTATTGACAAAGCGTCAAATTTGATATGTTTGTGATTTTAAATTCGCTATGTTGGTAATAATCATAGCTGGGTTATAATCGGTTGCAGATAACGTTTTGTTGATTTATTACATACAATTTTTATCCATGTTTTCTCCTAAAAAAATGTTTGTCCGATTTAATGAACAATTTTATTAATATCTCGTGTTTGAATATATGCGGTGGAAGTAAGTAATTAAAAAATAAATCCTTCATTATATAAAAAAATCATAAAGGTTGCTTGTTAGTTTTGTAATTGCCCGTTTGGTTTAGAATTCAACGGTGAATTATAAATAATTTTAGTATGGACGATATCCCAGCTTGAACGTAAATATCGATGTAGCATTACAGAGAGGATAATTGGTAAAGTGCGTTTTTATTAGCGATCAATCGTTAATTAAAATGAATTAAACAGAGTTTTTATCATCGTGAATTAATTAACAATTAAAATATTTATTATCCGGCGCGATTTACTGTGTCATACACATCCGAACAATATGTAATGCACATTTGCATTTAGTTTCGCTCTGGCGAATTCAAAACAATTCCCGAAATCGTACTGAAATTGTGAATTTCAATATCTTTAATGAATATGTTAAAGCTAATAAGATTTGAACCATTTCACCCAGTTGTAAATCTATACGCAGTTATTCATAATTGAAAATTAGTCAACACTGTAAAGTGTCAGAAGCACTGATAAAAACGGTGGATTAATTTCCCCCCTTAGGGGTTGCGTCGCAAAAACTTCCAGTTTGGATTTTACATAATTAATCACTTCATCGGACAAATAATTAAAAACTCCGCAGACGCCTCCGTCTGCTAAGCAGGACGAATCTGAGACCTCACCGCCTCAAGACAATTCAACCTTCATGCCTCAAGAACTCGGATTTAAAAAAACCTTCCCACTTAAACTTTTTTTGCTTTCCTTTGTTATTTTGTAACGAAATTTATTTATTAATTAAAGTATGCCAGAAAATTATTGTTTTAGTGTAATTTAGTAAAATGAAAATTTATTACCAGAGTAAAAGCAGAATCAACAAAAATATATAATTTTTCTGTCGCGGCATACTACAAACACATTCATGTATTTTAATTTTTAAACAAACCAAAATTGAATATTTAAAAATTTTATACATCGGCGCCCCTCGATATTTTAATTAAATAAATAACGATCCGTCCGAGTGTAACTTTTGACATGAAATTGTTACGCACCATCGACAATTTCGCATAGGAACTATTTTTGTCCTTAATTATAAACCCTGATAATATATCACATGGAGATTGGTATAAAATGCGAAAAGGTTATTTATAAATAAAGCTTTATCCGTAGCGGGCGGCAATAAATAATTGAGATTAATTACTTCCCTGACAGTCTTTTATCGGTGCTTTTCCATCTATATACAGGGTTAGACATTGCAAAACCTGTACTTGGCGCTTGTGCACATTACCGGAACATAGATTTTCGTTTTACTAGAATATCCATACACTTTATATCGTTGTAACGTATTTATAAATATTAACACTATTGTTTGAATACAAGAACCAACCTTATAATACTATTTCATCATATCATTTTAATGTGATATCTTCTTTTCTTGGAGGATAATCCTATTTCGTCTTCTTTTATGGTACGGTTCGTAGGGTTCGCGACGATAATTCGTGGCGAAACGTCCATAATTTGTCAATACGACCGGGAAAGAAAATGGGGACGTCCAACGGGAGGAAGTAAATCGCGGTGACCTCCACTTCAAGGGGTAGAAATCGGCAAATAACATTCTTTTTTCCATCTAACGGTAGAGGACAACCAACCCCCTGGTTGTCAATAACCGGCATATTGAAGAATCACACCAAGTGCAAAAAACTTTTTTTTCTAAATATCACGATATCTTAACGTTTAAAAAAAATTATATATTGTTAACTGCTTTATCGACTTTCTAATTGTATGTTTGGTTGCATACATTAAGTTTAAAAATAGTAAATAAGTCTATTAATAGTGTAGTTTTAGAAGGCGTGGTTAATGTAACGTGAGCATAACTTGGCCGAAAAGCCGGTGGTTTGTCGAGGTTACAAGCGTATCACGTTGTACGGAGCGTAATTTGTATAATGCAACTAGATTGCGCGGAAAAGAAATTTAAAACATCGGTAGAGGGCACAGAGTGCGGGGGTTATTTATAGTGCCGGTGGCGTAAACATTAGCATATATTTTAAGATAATGGTCAGGTCGATTTCCTTTTGCAATTTTTAAATTTATCGCACGTCTAATAGCGAAACTTGGAACGGGGTCTTCCTGGGTTTTATATTCCAAGAAAATATATCTTGATATCCATTTAAATATAAGGCGCATGATAAAATGCGCTGGTATGAGAATAATCTCTTTTGTTGCGGTACGAGCCGGTGTGCCGTTTTCCCGCCTTCCGTCGCCAGGTGGCAGCGAAAAACCACCCCACTCCGTGGCGAGTAATTTAATTTGGAGGGTATCCTCGGAATTCGCACGCAACTCGAAGATGAACTGATTTACTGTTGACATTTTCGCATCGAAATACCACGACATTAAAAACATAAAATATCTGCAGATTATTTCCAAACCGGCAGACCACAACCGTTCTAGATCCTCCCCCACACACAAAAGCATCAGGCTTAAATTTTACAACCATCACGACATTTACCCCCTACACAAATTGTAAATTGGTCGAGAAAATAACACACGCACCCTTCATGTTTCGAATACTCGAATACATAATCTGGAATTTGTATACATACAGTATTAGTAATCACATAGATAGAACGGGAAATCATTCGAGCTGGGGAGCTGAGGCAATAACCTTATTTTACCTTGATTTTATAGTATATAGCTCTATACGTCGAAACTCAACATCGCAAATACCAGTAACAAATTTATTGTGTATTTAGTGAATAAGTGAAAGCGTATCTCATTACGTATCATATATAAGTTATTCGCGGAATTCGGATGTCCTATATGGATATAACCAACGTTCCGCTCTCTAATAGTTCTTGTGATGTCCTCTGCTTCCAAAACATTCCATCAGTACCTTTTCATCCATGACTTCTGCCATTATATATTAACATCGTCCACCGTCCCATTTAGTTTATCGGAACAAACACTTTTAGAGGAAAAGATGATGTACAGACTGGGTGCTCTCCATCAGGATGGAATATGCAGCTTTATTGTCACGTTAGTGACAAATGACTTGCCGCACAGACCGTAGAATATTTGCAAAACAGACATTTTCAATAATGATAAAGTTTCTTCCAGCTTCATCGTGTTTCAATAGGAAAATAAAAGTTATTTGGCTTGAACGATGTATTTTTATTATTTTATTAAATTCGGTGCAACACGGCTAATTCGGTACGGGCACGACTGGCACATCAAATAAACAAACAGATCAGGATAGCATATCACTAAAGCTACTTATTATATAAAGAATTATTGTATAATTACAGTCATCGGTCAAATGATGGACATATTGGGAGAATTAAGACAAGAGAAATACATTCCGAATGAAGACATGAAAAATTCGTTGGATAATTAAATTTGTGTAAAACTGTCTTGTAACTTGATTATATTAAGCTGCAAAAGACAGAGTAAATATCTTAAATGAATTGCTATTATTTTTATATTTACCTTTAAATCACTCACGCTTTGTATAACCTCAAAAACTTTCTCTTAGATATAAATTTACATGTTAAGCCAAAAATAGAATGAAATATAAAACATTTAAAAAAAAATATTAATACAGTAATTGGAAAAGATATAAAAATTATTAAACAAAAACTTAACCTTGAGTCACCCTCTTCGCTTCGACATCTTTGAGCGGACTGAGGATGCGTATTCGGAACTAGTTGTTAGGTTAAGAAAAATTAACGTTGAGTTAGGCAGGAAATTTGAATTTTAGTTTTTTAAATGAAAATGAATGCAAAAAAGAGTATTATAACATTTTAAGAAAAAAACTCTGGTTATTAATGTCGGAAATATCGTTAAGTAGGTTATCTTCATTATCCTTTTTATATTTGACTATGAAATATTCCTCATACAGATCGAGCTTTTTTGATTTATTAATGTTTTTAAGGAGCGAGATATTGTTATTGCTGATTGAACGTTTGTGTGTTCGTAAGTGTTTACACACAAGCATGATAGACATTTTCAAGTCTATCCAGCTTGAAGTTCATTTAAGAAATAACCTCGACGTCTTCGAAGTCGGCCAAGATTATTTCTTCCATAAAATTCAAGCAGAGTAGACTTGGCTTCATGGTTTAAACCCCGAATGATACCATTAACAACTTGTAAAACTACGAATTTAAGAAATTTTCATATTTTTCTCGATATTCGTGCATCTGAAAGCAAAAGTGAAAGAATACAATATTGTTAGGAATAAAATTTGCTGCAACTATCACTCTAAAAGTTATTTTGTAATATGATCTGAACTTGGAGCATTACTATCAACTGTATATAAAACTATGAATTCATCTAATTTTCATAGTTTCGTATTGTTCTCGATATTTATGCATGTGAGAGCAAAAGTATGGTTTTGGTTTGAGTTGGGCTGGGTTGGCTTAGGATGGGATGGCTTGGGTTTTGTTTGCAGACTAAAAATCTGATTAATGGAATCACTGGGATGTGTTTTCGGTATTACGGTATTAACATCTGCTTCCAAGCCATTCTATTAGTACCTTTTCATCCATGGCTTCTGCCATTATATATTAACATCGTCCACAGTCCCACTTAGCTAATCGGAACAAACACTTTTAGAGGAAGAGATGATGTACAGACTAGGTGCTCTCCATCAGGATGGAATATACAACTTTATTGTCACGTTAGTGAGAAATTACTTGCCGTACAGACCGGAGAATATTTGCAAAACAGACGTTTTCAAGTCTATCCTGCTTGAAGTTTATTTAAGAAATAACCTCGACGTCTTCGAAGTCGGCCGAGATTATTTCTTCCATAAAATTCAAGCAGAGTAGACTTGGCTTCATGGTTTAAACCCCGAATGATACCATTAACAACTTGTAAAACTACGAATTTAAGAAATTTTCATATTTTTCTCGATATTCGTGCATCTGAAAGCAAAAGTGAAAGAATACAATATTGTTAGGAATAAAATTAGCTGCAACTATCACTCTAAAAGTTATTTTGTAATATGATCTGAACTTGGAGCATTACTATCAACTGTATATAAAACTATGAATTCATCTAATTTTCATAGTTTCGTATTGTTCTCGATATTTATGCATGTGAGAACAAAAGTATGGTTTTGGTTTGAGTTAGGTTGGGTTGGTTTGAGTTGGGCTGGGTTGGCTTAGGATGGGATGGCTTGGCAGGCTAAAAGTCTCGTTAATGGAATCACTAGGATGTGGTTTCAGTATCACGGAATTAATATCTACTTCCAAGACATTCTATCAGTACCTTTTCATCCATGACTTCTGCCATTATATATTAACATCGTCCACTGTCCCACTTAACTTATCGGAACACACACTTTTAGAGGAAGAGATGATGTACAGACTAGGTGCTCTCCATCAGGATGGAATATACAACTTTATTGTCACGTTAGCGACAAATGACTTGCCGTACAGACCGGAGAAAATTTGCAAAACAGACATTTTCAAGTCTATCCTGCTTGAAGTTTATTTAAGAAATAACCTCGACGTCTTCGAAGTCGACCGAGATTATTTCTTCCATAAAATCCAAGCAGAGTAGACTTAGCTTCATGGTCCAAACCCCGAGTGATACCATTAACAACGTGTAAAACTACGTATTTAGGAAATTTTCATATTTTTCTCGATATTCGTGCATCTGACAGCAAAAGTGAAAGAGTACAATATTGTTAGGAATAAAATTTGCTACAACTATTACTCTAAAAGTTATTTTGTAATATGATCTGAATTCGGAGCATTACTATCAACAGTATATAAGACTATGAATTCATCTAATTTTCATATTTTTGTATTGTTCTCGATATTTATGCATATGAGAGCAAAAGTATGGTTTTGGTTTGAGTTGGGGTGGATTGGCTTAGGATGGGATGGTTTGGGTTGGGTTGGGTTGGCGAACTAAAAATCTCATTAATGGCATCACTGGGATGTGTTTTCGATATCACGGAATTCATCTGCTTCCAAGACATTCTCTATCAGTACCTTTTCACCCATGACTTCTGCCATTATATATTAACATCGTCCACCGTCTCACTTAACTTATCGGAACACACACTTTTAGAGGAAAAGATGATGTACAGACTGGGTGCTTTCCATCAGGATGGAATATGCAGCTTTATTGTCACGTTAGTGACAAATGACTTGCCGTTACAGACCGGAGAATATTTGCAAAACAGACATTTTCAAGTCTATCCTGCTTGAAGTTTATTTAAGAAATAACCTCGACGTCTTCGAAGTCGACCGAGATTATTTCTTCCATAAAATCCAAGCAGAGTAGACTTAGCTTCATGGTCCAAACCCCGAGTGATACCATTAACAACTTGTAAAACTACGTATTTAGGAAATTTTCATATTTTTCTCGATATTCGTGCATGTGAGAGCAAAAGTGAAAGAGTACAATATTGTTAGGAATAAAATTTGCTACAATTGTCAGTCTAAAAGATTTTTTGTAATAAGCTCTATAGCAATATTGTTGAGAATGAAATTTGCTCCAAATTTTGTTGTAAAAGTTGCTTCAAATTTCGAGCGTTATCATATAATTAGTTAAATTACGAATTCTTCTAATTTTCACATTTTCGTACTTTTCTCGATGTTGAGCAATATTGTTAGGAATAAAATTTGCTACAACTTTTAATCTAAATGTTTTTCGTAATATATTCTGAATCCCTAGTGCTTTTTTACAACTTTTTGTTGTTTTTCTTATGACATTGTCATACAATACTTCTGAAGAAATGCTTACGTAATTACAAAAATCATTGTTTTGTAAAATAAATTAAACCTCTGCGGTGTACTAAACCCCACCGTACCAACGGAGGGTTAACCCATAACTATTGCAGGAGTTATGGGTTATAGATACTAGCACACATTGTTAGTGTTTGCACTGATTTTCTTACCCATAATGTTCAATATTTACATAATTGATGCAAAACCCATCGTTGCAAATATCAATGGAGATATTCGTGGCTATATCTAGTATTGCTTTACCACTGAATACATCTAGGAGTTAATGCTCAAACGGTAGCATTGAACCGCCTACACACCGAGTGGGACGATCGTCACTGCTCAGGTCTTCATATACTAATTTGATGACCTCGCATACTTGAAAATTGAGTGGTGGCTTATGAGAAAAATGTTCCAGGGTATAAGTAGCATTCGCTTTTTATCATGAATCCTCTCTTTTTGGGCATCTATTGTATTGAAACTTGGCATACGTTGACAGTTTGTGATACAGTGTAGCCCTTATTTCATTCCTCAGGTTTCAATCAAATCTCATATATCACCTTCCCAGTCAACTGTCTTTTTCCATCAAGACCTTTTGCTTCTGCACACGATCAATGCATTTTATATATTCCGTTTTTCTGGCCGATCCATAAAGATTTGCTCTACACTCGTTCTCATGAGTTTCTGCCGAACTGCATATTTTTCGATATATGTTACTTTGTTCCAGTACTGGCAAGGCTAGTGATATTTCGATTTTAGTACATAATTCACAATTTTGTCGACGTTGCATCCAATTAAAGTAACTAAGCAACACAAGGATGAAATACAAGCTTTAGCGAAGTCCTATCGCCTGATACAATAATACCGTTTATTTTTCCTTTGCGTTTTATAAGGTTTCTTTTAAAGCATTTAAAATACAATTGTGGCAAACCGCTTCAGTAGCTATCGTGAAATGATTGCAAAATAGGATGTGGCAAGTCCTTGTAGAATGATGACAACATTTTATGATACCATCTAATCCAACTCCTAGCAATCGTATTGCCAGCACATTCGATAAATTTCACGTCAGCCGAAACTTCGTCGACTTCTACACATGCAGCTTTTCACAAACTTGAAGTTTCTTTGTACATGTGCTAACTATCAAATTGTCTGAAGCCTCCATCTCGTAACGATTGTTTTCCTCCCCTCACAATCATTATACACTACTTTATCTCCACTTATTGCACAATTTAATTGATTAAAGCGATAGTAAAACCTATATGAACTGAAAAATACGTTTTGAACGTTTAATACCTTTAATACCACCTATGGAATAGACACTAATTCTCGATAATAAAAACGCGCGTTGATTGCGTTTACATAGAGCATTGAAAAAGCTTCTAGAGTAAGATGCTCAGCGCTAATGAGAATCCCGAATGCAACCAGGCCTCTGTAAAGTACAAAACATCAACAGCATGTAAAATTACGGAATCTGCAAATTTTCATATTTTCGTATTTTTGTCATTATCCATGGCAATATTGTTAAGATTAAAATTTGATACAACTTTTGTGGTATGTGTATTTTGTGGTTTCAGGTTAGCTGAGCACAGTGATTGCACGATTTTAGCCAATTTAGTCGAGGTCGCTTGCGGACCAGTTAACACATCAACCGGAAACTGGCCAACACAATGCAACGCCTCGGCAGCAAGCAACCTTGGCTTAACTCAACACAGATAAAGCATTTTTAGCTAGTTGAATCGAGGGTCTACAATTAATATCGACAAATACAATGGAGCCCAAATACACTATTTAGTGAACTGAAAGTGCACTAGCTATCAGATATAGGAGAGAGATAATATGTTAAAATCGATTTAATATCACTCATATGAGATTGAATGTTGTATTTCGAAATAATTACAGCATTTTCTGGAATGTTTGGGTCCGTTTTCGTTTATGGGATGGTTTTGAAATAAATATTTAAACTATCGGTCCACGTAATGTTCCTGGTAGTAGAGTTTAGTAAAATGGAGACCCCTTGAATTAGAAATGTGGAAATTATGCTGCGGTGAGCTTAGCGCCCCAAAGGACTCTCGTACCTTTTTTCATCAAATTAAAACATTAAAGCGTAAACAGTTTCAGACTGTCGACGGGAAAATGAAATTTGTTATTGCGGTTTAAAATAATATTGCTTTTTGCAGAAGTGTCGGTCCAATAATTGTCCCAATCCCGTACCCTGCGGTCGAAATTAAAACAGAAATAACAAATTAATAAGTATCCGATAATTGAAATTCGTTATTTATTGCCTCCCACTGTCGCAGCTTATTATAGATGGCCCTTTTTATTTGCTATTTTTGGTTAGTATTTCTTTTGGGATACGTATTGATGGAATTTTTGCATCGGCGCTCGCGTTTCCGAATTTGTACCGCTAATAGAAAGTCAATACTAGGTAAGCATTATTACAACGCTCGAATCGGAAGCGATTCGCGGTGAAAATATGATACCTGGGCGCGAACAAAACAAGTACTTAATTAAAATTTACATAAAATTTCGCAATGTCGAGTGGATCGCTTCAAATGAAACGCTGCAGAATCATTAACGCTAATTTGCTTATTTAGACGTTGCTATGTTTTAATTTGGCACAATGTTAATATTTAAATTCACCCAAATTCTATACAAGAATAAACGATTCAGTTTGTGCCCTTGAAATGACCTTGAGTGTGGGCTGATATTTAATTCAGGTGAGGCGGAAACTGCCTAAATCCGGGTGGAAAGTTGGTGTTTACCAAATTCCGTCTGAGTGATTTTTCTCGCGATCGAGGCAAACTCGATGTAGTAAGAATTTGAAAACTTTTGAGGCTGGATACAAATGCGCACTGTAAAAATAATATTTACTTATCAAACGGCGTTAAGTTTAGCATCTAGAAGTCGCGTCAGACGGTGTGTTCCAAAGTTTTAAAACTCCGCGGAGGGAACATTTATCAACGAGACTGAGAACGTGGCCCAGAACCGAGAGTTTCCTATTCTTTATCGCGACGGCTCTCCTTTCGCCCGGCAAAAGGAAAAGGTATGGGTCCGGGACTGATCCTCGTAGAGGAATTTCGATCGCATCAGCGAAACTGATTTTTCTCTATTCAAGTGTAAAGCTTTAGTTCTATTAGCGCGGCAGGATTTAAACTGATTTATGGCGCTTTGATCTAAACCAACGCGTTGAAGTAATACAATCAATATAGTGATTTATTACTCGGAGGACCCCCTCAAATCCACAACGGCGTGGATACACCAATCTACGAATTACACTCTCGACCTCAACGGGAATACCGAATTTCTAGCTTAATGTCGACACAAAACAGTATTCAATGTTTCAAAATCAAATCCGCACATTCCAAAAATAAATAACACGGAGAAAGTATGTACGTGGGGATAAAACGTCCCGACGAGATAGATGTAGATCTCCGGCTCGATGCTCCCTAAAGATTTTCGAATGTATGCATATAGTGTTGAAAGAATACAGTAAAATATTCTGCATTATACAAGACCTAGTCCTACGACGTTCTCGCTGAAGACGAACGGCGAAATTGATTCCGGTACAAAACGGAAAACGGCGAAAGTAAAATATTCATGAAACCGCGGCCTGCAACGCGTTCTAATTTCTAGCAGTACCCTTCGTATTTATTGGAATTATCCACTTACCGTTAGAAGATTTTGAATGTTTTCGTCGGCAAACCTCGCGTGAAAAGCGCGAAAGCTCAAGAACTCCAAAACTTTCCAACTTACTTTTATATTTATAGTGAACCAGCGAATTTTAACGGCTGTTTTGCCACGCGGATACTCAAATTTACATCTCAAAACGAAAACGTTTATATAGCTAAACTAAACCTATTTGAAATATACATTTTAGAATTTATATTTAATTTCATAATCCTTAAAATAATAATATTGCGATAATTTTGATTATAAATTGTTGAAATATTAGTAGTTTCCAGACACCTGACTTAATTAGTCAAAAGATACTACAACTGATCTTTAATAAAGACGAGGACGAAACGCTATAATATGACCAGTTTCAGAAGCAGAGGTCGTTCGCGACCGAGCAGGATAGACTTGAAAATGCCTGTTTTGCAAATATTCTCTGCTCTGTACGGCAAGTCGTTTGTCACTAACGTGACAATAAAGCTGCATATTCCGTCCTGATGGAGAACACTTAGTCCGCACATCATCTCCTCCTCTAAAAGTGTTTGTTCCGACAAGCTAAGTAGGACGGTGGACGATGTTAATATATAATGGCAGAAGCCATAGATGAAAAGGTACTAATAGAATGTCTTGGAAATAGATATTAATTCCGTGATACCGAAAACACATCCCAGTAATGAGATTTTTAGTCTGCCAACCCAACCCAAGCCTTTTTTTTTTACGAGATCGGGGAAAATCTGCTAACAGACATCCGGCCAGACGGTCTTGAGCGGCCGGATAGTGTGGGATTGGAGCCCATAATTGAGCCCACTAAAAACCCCTTTCCTTGTCTTCTCCGGAACCACCAGCAGGTATTTCCTCGGAATGCGATGGACTTCATACTCGGTGCTTCTTCTTCTTCCCTCTTCTGCCTCTCTCATTTATCCCTCGGACCGATAAATAAAATGGGACATAAACTTTTTGATCTATTACATTGCGGCCTCGAGACCCCTATCACAGGTTGTCCTCTCCTCTCTCTTCAATCCATCTCGTTTTAAGGACTTACGACCCATTTCTCTGCCTATCTTAGCCGTCTTGAACAAAGCAAACATAAATTTTTGGTCTATTACGTTTCGAATACCTATTACCTGGAAGAGGGGAGGATGGTCCTCCCCTCATTCTTCTTCATCCTCTAGTCCCCTCATTTGGTCGGTGCAAACAAGAAAAGAACATTTCTCATATATTTTAGTCTAAATGTTGTCGAAAGATGTATCATCTGGGTGAGGGGAGGAAAAATCCTCCCCTCTTTCCTCTTCTGCTCTCCTACTCTCTTTTTCAATCTCTTCTTTCTGTTTAATCATGATAATTTCCTTAAAGAGAGTCACTAATGCAACCCAGTTTTCCACCCTTTCAAGCAGCTCTTTCTATATGAAACTTTTCGCAAACGAAAACAGTATGTTCGGGTGAATCCTCCTGACCGCAGAACCAGCACTGTGCTGTCTCAGACTTCCTGATCTTGTAAAGGTAGGTACTAAACATACCGTGTCCAGTAATTGCCTGTGTAGTGTAGTGGTCTACTTCACCCCATTCCCTCTTTGCCCATGCTTCTATGTTTTTTATGAAGACCTTAGCCCATCCATCATAAACTTCCCACCTGTCCTGCCATTTGCTCCACAGCGTCCGCCTTGCCTCTTCCTTCCCTTCTCTTCCCTCCTCATATATGGTCATTCGTTCTTCCACCAATAGATCGACTGGGGGCATGCCCGCTATTATTGTCCGACCCCATGTTGGTGCGGCATACAGCATTGTCGATACAACCCTGTATGCAAGAAGTTTCCTTTTACAACCTCTTGGACCACCGATATTCGGCATTATTCTGCTCAGCATGTTGGCCATTTTAGTGGCTTTTTCCGCCACTTTAACGACGTGAGAAGTCATCCTCATGTCTATGTCGAGGAAAACCCCCAGATACTTGACCATTTGCACGCTCTCCATAATCTGGGCCCTACCCTTACATTCATTTTCCGGGCTTTTCTTCTCCCCTGCAGGACCACAATGGAGTTTAACCTCTCCACCACTCTCTCTACCGCATAGCTGGCTTTTTCCTCTACAATCGTTTTTGTTCTTCCTGTAATAACCACCGCCAAATCGTCGGCGTAGGCCACTAGATTCACACCTTCTTCCATCTCCATTCTTAAGACTTTATCGTAAAAGACATTCCATAATGTTGGGCCAAGTATCGAGCCCTGAGGTACCCCGCTTGTTATTTCAAATCTGTCATCGTTTGCAGCCACTACTTCTCTCTCGGATAGGTAGAATTTTATTATTCGTATGAGATACTCGCTTACATTACCGTCCTCTAGGGCTCTAATAATTCCCCGCCATGGGGCAGAGTTCACGCACAACTCTTGATGTTGGAAAGCCTTTCTCTTGATACAGTCGACGATTCCTTGTACCCTGCTGATCGCGTCTATAGTTGATCTGCCTTGCTTGAAACCGTACTGGTCTTAATGCAGCATGTCCTTTTCGTCGATTTCAGTTTTCAATCGTACCCTTATTAGTAAATCCAGAACTACCAGAACTAGATTTGTAATTTTCCATTGTCTTGGGAAATAACCCTGAGTTAGGCAGGTATTATATATTTTAACAAACGTATTTGTTTCCTTCAACTGTTGCTACTAGGATTTCTGGCGTGAGCCCTCTTTTTACGTATCTTTGTTACGGCTACTTCCAGTTCTTCCTTGGTGAAAGGTGTTACTTCCGTTCTATTATCCTTCCTGGACTTTCGCAAGTTTAGTTTTTTCATGACCAGCAAATATCCTTTCCCCGATATGTCATTGTTTAGATCTTCCAACAGCTCCTTCCACTTTTCCTCCTTGCTTTTATAGATTAGTGCTTTTAGTTCCTTTTTAGCCGCTTTATGTAACCTTATTGCTTCATCAACATCATTCATCTGCACTGCTTGTTTAGCCCTCATCCTCGTGAAGTTTCTTCGTAATCTGTTGCATTCTCTTCTCTTATCCCCTATAGTACTGTTCCACTAGTAAACTCCCCTCGTCCCTTTAAGATTTCTTTTTTTGAAATGATCGTCGCATACTTTAGTTATATTCGAGATTATTTGTTTGAGACTTCTGTTTAAATTCGCAGGGAATAGGTTGACGCAATTTTCTTTATACCTTTTAAGATCTTTTTTTGTAACTATACAATCCTTTCGTTCTTCCGTTGGAAGCGCCGGTGAAATCAATTTTCCAACTTCGAATCTAATTGTTCGGTGATCAACAATGAAACATAACTTCTTCTGTCTACACTTCACTTTCACTGCAGCACACAACACCTCACGACACATACACTGCACCTGCGCAGAACATTTTTTCTTCCTTCTCTTATCACTTGCCTCACAAATCCTTCGATCTTCTCCCAACTCTCCTCATCTTCCAACATGGTGGTGACCACGTTCTCCGGTGTCAGTCGTTTCCTTTCGCTGCTCCATCTAGGGCATACGAAGAAGATGTGCTCCACGTTGTCCATTCCACTACAGTAAGGGCAGCAGTTGCTTTCACTCCATTTATGGATGTATAGATGTTGCCCGAAACAGCCGTGTCCCGTAATCAACTGGCTTGTGTAATAACTAACATCGCCCATGATTCTTTTTGTCCACGACGCTTTGCCAGTGTTCTCGCTACACCTCTCCTGCCACTCTCGCATGACATCAGTCTCAGTTCTATTGCCTGCCCTTTTCCGGATTATAAGGTCGATCGGTGGTGTTCCCGTCAGAACCTGCAACGCCTCCGTAGATGTCGTTCGATAAGCACTCGATACTCGGAGCAAGATCTTGCGCTGCAGGCTCTCTAGTTTTTTCGTGTGTTTTTTAACTTCAATCGCTTCCATCCAGGCCTTACATGCATACAGCAGTTGCGAATAGATGGTGCTTGCTATCACCCTTCTTATGGCTGCCTCGATGTGGTATCCCTATTTCAGATCTCTGCCGATGAACACGCATGGTAACTTCACCCCTGTGTTTCCTGCTTTTAAGCAGCACCGCTTCCGTCTTGTCTTCTGCTATTTATAGACCCTTGTGCTCAATCTTACGTATGATGCTTTTTACAGTCTCGATTAACCTTTTCATGTCTTCCTCAACAACCACTACGGCCAGATCGTCGGCGTATGCGATCTTTTTGACGTTGTGTTGTCTTCTTCATCTAGGATATCGTCGAAAAGGACGTTCTATATGATGGGCCCTAGTATTGATCCATATATGGCGTATTTATCTCCCTCAAGTGTTACATATCTTTCACTGAGGTATTCTTTGATTATATTGACGATGTATGTTGATATTTTTCTTTTTTCCAGACATTTTATAATTTCTTTCCAGGATGCCGATACAAATGCGTTTTTAATGCCAATGGTGATCAGCACGCATCTTTTCTTTTTCCCCGTTTTAAATTTCTCACAGCCTTTGGCCACACTCAATACCTCCACAATGGCTGACACAGTGGATCGCCCCTTTTTAAATCCATGTTGATTCTCCGAGAAGCCTCCGTTATCCTCTATTTCCGCTTCCAACCTCTCTCTTACGAATACCTCATATAACTTCCCATAGGTGTCCAACAGACACAGCGGTCGATACTTTTTGTCACTACCAGGTTGGCTTCCTGGTTTTTCTACCAGGACTAATCTTCCCTCTCTCCAGATCTTGGGGAATATGTTATTTTCCATATTATTAAATATGTCGGCTAGGATCTTAGGCTCTGCATTTACAGCATCTTTGATCATTTCGGATGTTATGGAGTCTTTGCCGGGGGCTTTACGGTTTTTCATCCTACTCACCAGTGCCATCACTTTGTCCGCTGTTACTTTTTTCAAGCCCTGCACGTTCTTTCCTCTAGGTGGATTTCTTTGGCTGTTTTCTTTCTTTCCGGGAAAAAGCTTTTCAATAGTGCCTTTTATTTCTTTTTTATCGAGTTGGACAGGGTTTATGCTTCTTGTTCTTTTCAGGACGATTTTATACGCGTCCCCCCGCGTGTCTTCATTAAGCTCTTCGCATAGCTTCGTCCATGAACCCAATCCAACCCAGCCCAATTCAAACCAACCCAACCTAGCTCAAACCAAAACCATACTTTTGCTCTCGGAATTCATAGTGATTTTTATCATTTTATATACACTTGATAGTAATGCTCCGAATTCGGAGCATATTACAAAATAACTGTTAGAGTGATAGTTGTAGCAAATTTTATTCCTAACAATATTGCACTCTTTCACTTTTGCTCTGAGATACGTGAATATCGAGAAAAATATGAAAATTTCCTGAATTGGTAGCTTTACAAGTTGTTAATGGTATGGCCCGAGATTTGGACCATAAAACCAAGTCTACTCTGGTTAAAATTTATAGAAGAAACAATCTCGGCCGACTTCGAAGACGTCGGCCGCCCCAAGTATTGTTCCTGATATAAGAAATAATTTCGGCCGATTTTGAAGATATCGGTCGCCCCCATTGTTCATGATACATGGGGCGGCCGAGATTACTTCTTATATCACGAACAATACTTGTGGCGGCCGACATGTTAAAAGTCAGCCGAGATTATATCTTATATCATGAACAATACTTGGGGAGGCCGGCATCTACAAAGCAAACAAATGTAATAAATTGTTCATAATAAAACACTCGCGATTCGGAGCATACTACAAAATACCATTTAGATTAAAAGTTGTAGCAAAGTTGTTGTTCTTCTTAACAATATTGCTTTGTTGCACTTTTGTTCTTAGATGCATGAATTTCGAGAAAAATATGAAAATACGAAGTGTATAAATAATCTCTTAAAAATAGTAAAAAATGTTAGTTGGTCGGGGTAAAAATTAGTAGGACTATTACAGGTAATGGAAATATATGCGATAAACGTGTGACAAATGGAAACCCATAACGGAACGAATGCATATAATCTTTCTGTTGTACTGATTATACCGCTCACCTTCCATTGTGCTCCCGACTCACGAACTCGTTTAGTTTTAAAACGTTCACATTTGGATATCTGCGAAAAATAATGACCATCCCATCCATTTTTCGTCGAGATGAAGTTTCAGAGTTATGGAGACTATATCTGCCACATTCCTTCGCCGTGTCTCAGACGGTCCTCCGGGGAACCGCGTAATTACAATCGGCCCCACACGCCATTCACTCAACCTTAGATCTCACAGAAGACAACGGAAACCATTTCTTCCTTCATATTTCCAAAAGATTCAAAAAGATGCTTGCAATCGGAATTCATCTCGAAGCGTATGTCTTGATTTAAGAAATTTAAAATAGTTTTTTTTTTGTAAATGATAGATAAAATATTGAACTTAACTTTGTGGTTTGAGTTCAACGAGAAACAAAGGTTCAATTAGCGTTTGCAATCAAAGATATGAAAATGAAACAAAAGAGAAAAAATTAAAATGCTGGACATAAAAGATTGGGCAGTGAACCGCATCCTATCGTTAAAACTAAATGCGGTGTTGTCTATAATAAAGTTATCCGGGCGACAACTAGAGAAGTGGCAATGTCAAATTGGAATTTTTGTGGTGATCTCACCGAGAGCGATGTTATCCGGAGCGCTCAATACGTATATGACGAATTGACGGGTATAACGAATAGTAGTCCTAACTAGACAATTTGTTATTCGGAACATGAAAGGTGGCATTTTGCAGTAGAGCATAATTAGAAATTGTTTCATGCTGTCTACGTCGGAAACAATATCGATTGTATTTGGAAAAGCTCGTTCTATCCGTCGGTCCTTTTCAAAAGCCGTCACGTTGCGACTGAGTGATTTTATTAAATTTCGTAAAAAAGGGGCGCGTTGTTTATTTGAGCCGAAATCAAATACAAGGAAACAAGAATTGTGGGTCTATTGAAAGTAGGAATCCTTTGAGTTAAATGGCAACCAAATACTTTCTGAACTCGACTGATATTTAGCGACGTTCAAGTACGAATTATGGAAATCTCCTGCCGCCGGCGACCGACGGATGGCATATTCTGGAGGTCGAATTGTCATGACGCGGGAACCGTAACGGATTTATGTCTGTTTCCAAATATCTGCGTACTAACGAAGTCCTAATTTATAGGCAGCACGTACACTGGTATTAAACGCGAAAACCAAGCGAATGGCGCGGACGAAACGGATGAGCGGCCAACGCGGGCACGTTTCAAGGGCTGATGATGTTTGAATTGAGGAGATTTTGTTAATAATGTTGATGGAATGGACATTAAGCACTGATAGCCTTGTCTGTCGCGTTTCGCGAATGCCAAACCAAAGCCAAATCCTCCATAATGACTATCACTCATTTATCAACGAAAGGGTCATCGAGAAAGTACATTGACAGCTTTTGCTGATGTTTTTCAGCACAAGAGATTAATTTGCAAAAAATCGAAATACCCTGGCATTAATCGGATTTTCGCGGTACGCACCCGACTAGATCCCAAGTAGATGTCGTTCCGATTATACGGAAGCTTTCGCGAAAAATTCGTGCTCTCATAAACGTTCTACTTTATCAGGTCGCATTAAAAATAATGCAATTTCACGGCGGCGAGGCCGGCTGGAATAAAAATCTCCCTGGCGCCACCTACCGAGACTAGCAACCATCATGATTTCACCCCATTCGCGCTACGCTCGCATTTATGTTATTATTATTTTTATCACGCCGCCGTTAAAAACATCTCGTACGCCGTAAATCGTAGTATAAAAGCTCCATTCGATGAAACGTAATCGAATTATGCAACGCAGAGTCGTCGCCGTCACCATCCCTCGAACGTCACTCGTACCACTTGAAAAATAAATTCTAAATTACAGCTTATTCACAGCCAATTTTCTGAAGATATCCTACTTTTTAAATGGAAAAATTTCTGGATAACGTCACTGTTGGATGCAAGGTGTTTAATAAGGGAAGGATTAAGATAAGAAGCTTTACGCTAACGCCGGCATTAGTGCTAGTGATTCGAGATGCAAAGCACCTCCGACTAGCGATTTGATCCACCCTGTCTTGGCTAATCGAAGGCTATACGTGCTAACTTCGCTATATGCCCTGTTTATTCCCATTCGCTATTTGCTGTGTGCATCGAGGCCAATTACTGCCGTTTACAAGCACCAAATAATCCAAGTCCAGTGAACGCGGGCGGGGGCGAATAACAAACTTTTAAAGTGTCAAAAACTTTTCTCTAACCATCTAGAATTGATTTCCGTTTGATATTTCCCACCAAAAGTTCCTTCGGTAGGCGTTTAGATAGAAACATCAAGAACTCTTCCAAGATTTACGAAAGTTTTCGTTTAAGAAGCCACACTCTCCCTATTTTTTTTTATTTTCCCCACAAAGAGGGATAGAATACGTAATAAACTGGATTTCTTATCTCGCGGAAATGTGTTAGCACTAGAGGTCGCGACGGGCCTTGTTTTGCCACCTGCTTGATCGCCCGAAACTTAATATTTATTACTCGGCGGTTAATTTACCTCAGACCATAATTTCTCACTAATGGACTGCTTAAAGTTTTGCTCACCGATACGGTCGCCTTAGGTAACGCCCCGTTCTTTCGATTTATTCACCTTCTGGGACCAACACCAACCTATCTTTACAATACACTTTGCTCTCAATGTCATTTGTAAATAACATAAGATGACGTTGATTTTAAGATCTTTGTAAACTATTTTAAAAGAGTTTCATAAAATCTGTTAACATTTTATTCAAAATAGCTCAATGTACCAATACTACTTTGGAGATTTTTGGTAAACTATTAAAAAGAAATTGAAATATGCACTGCTCACCCAGATTGAGCCATGAAGGAGTCCATAACAAGGTGAAATGACGAATGATGAATCCATAATTAGTTCCAAACAGGGTGGAGAAAAACTGTTTTTGAAAAAATAACTGTTTCTGCATGGTAATTGACAACTATAGAAGAAAAAATGAATGTGTTTGCAGAAGAGAGTGTTAGCAAAATGCTTGAAGTTTGGAAAAGAACACTAAAAAATGAACCAACACCAGAAATATCAAAAGCATGATTGCATTGGTAGCACAAGCAATGATAACTGTTTGTAGCAACTTACTGAGGGAATGCAGCTTTATACACAAATCGGAATTTGATCGGACAACCGGGTCAAAATAATATTTAATGCTTAAGACTTAATACGTCGAAATCTTACTTTTACCTCCTTTATTAATATTGACACAATATTACAACAACACATAATATAGCAACCTCGGCTTATCTTTGAATAGAAAGTTTTGCCACAAAGACACAATATATACGTAGCACATGTTCGGTAATCTTTGGCCGGACAGTTTTACCCTAAATTAAACTTAGGTTCTTCTTTCTATGTTCTTAATTGTTGTACTATCCACTTAGTCGTTGTTAGTCTTTCCAAAAGTTATTTAGGTTCCGCACCTTTTCTGCTGACAGCGCTTATCTCGGATTACTGATGGTTATTATCAATTGTATACTTCAAAAATTTCTAAATTATAACCTTACTTTAAATATATCAAGAACAAGACCTTAGATATCGCGACGATCTGTCACGATGATCAAAGGAATTATTTCTCCATAAATAAAAGTCTTAATATTTTCTTACACTAAATTCTAATACTGTTTTTGTGATAAATATTGATAAAAATAAAAAGAGTTACTTTAAATTACAGATATTTTCCACACTACAATGTAGACCCATCTCCACGAATTTATGGTTGCGAATTTATCTTTATTGGACACTTACCCCATTAGATGAGAGCCATTCCTTTACTAAATTGACAGCTGCAATATGTTTGCTTTGAAATCGTGTATTAGTATTTGATATTCGTTGAAAAATATTCAGATTTGGTAGAAGTTTAATTAATACGAAGGAAATAATGTTAATTTCGAGTAGTTGTTGGTAGTAAAGCAATTATTTTGGTTGGAATTCAATAGACGATTAAACTAGGTTTGGAAGCTTCCTAAATTAGGATTCCGTATGATGTAGAAACGCGAGAGAGATGTTTTACGATGCAACGTGGGAGTGGAAAAGCAAAGGCAGTATCTCTGTGTTCCTGTGATTTGGGTTTATCGATCGGTTTGTGTCGAAGGCGTTAACACATTCAAACATTAAAACTGTTAAGCTCTACCACCTACGGAGAACGTGTATCGGACCTACATCAAAGGGCCGGCAAGTTATTGACATTTGATGTAAATGGACTATGGGATACAATTGCGGCCAACCCTATACACCGAAATAATTAGTTTATGGGGCGAGATTTACCGCGCCTGATCGGCACCCGATCATCTCCCATTCGATTTTTGCGGCCACCTGTTGTTAAAGATGATTAAACAGGCGCCCGAAGTCGTGTCGACCTCATCTGGGTTTGATACCGTTATAATGGTTTCCAATTTTTGGTGTGCAACACCCCCCCAGGTTCCAGTCCTATTTAGATGCATACCGTTGTTGCCGCACGTACGTTGCATCTATCGTCGCGTTGCTTTAATGCCACGCCATTTCCTCTTTATGGCTTCCGGTATTAATATTTTTTTTCTTTTTCTTAGAAATAGCACTGTCTCAAATTGCCAGGAATTTCTTATATTGAGCATAAAGGTGATGTATTTTCCACACAACGACGTTGCAATTTTCAAATTGAATCGATATATCATACATATAAAGTTCGCGAAACTTTTCGTAATGTTCACGTCAAGTTCATAGAATATATAAGACTAAGAAACTATAACAGCCTTTCGGGGGAGATTGTCGATTGTTGTTCGGTTAAGTTGGTAGCGGCGACGCAGCGGTCCGGCGGGTAAATTGAATATACCCCAGAGCAACAAGATTCGATTTTAGTGTAGAGGGCGCGGATACAACAGAGCGCGTTTATGCCTTCACGAGGACTTTTAAAAGCCGGAATAAAACTGTGCCGCACTGATTTATATCTCTCAGCGGGCGCTTTCAATTCCGGATTTTATTCTTAACCCTTACCTAAGATATTTCCAATATCATGCCGGAAACCGGATCCGCGATCCCGGGGCGGGGTAATCTATTTTGACCTCATTTTTGCGTGCCCACTTTGCATTTTTATCATCCGCTATCTTTAAATCGTTCAATTCGAGGCGATCTCTCGGCGTGCCGGTCCTTTTGTACCGATATCGGTTAGTTTTGCTCAAGGACGGGATGAAGTATCGATTTGGTCCGTCTTGAAAATTTTCCATCTATACTTACTATTCCGACAAGGGTTAAATCAACAAAAACAGATGCGTAAGGTGTCAGGTGGGGAGGCGTTATGCTAATAACTCGGACCGAGTTCACCCTTCTCTAATCCTCTTAAACCGAGTATTTACAATTAACTAGATTTATGGAGATCTATTTTCAAAACGTCTATTCATCAACGTCAAGGTATAGGCACGCAACCAAATTCCCCTTACACTTGTTTTTAATAAAACATATTCAATTGATTTTATTATGTGGCTCTAATGACCGTAATTGGTACACAAATAGCCGACAAAACGGACGCGGCTAAGAGCGAATAATACGCGCCCTGCGGCGTTCATTCCATTGAAATCTATCTACACATTAATTACACCCTTCAAGACAAGCCCGATGCATAAAGCATTGTTTCCCAAGTCATTAGGACCTCGAGGGCGTCGCGAAGATATCGACGCTGCAAATAATCGATCTGAAGGGGCCGAGATAAACCTCTAAGTTAATTACGTTCGACTTTCGAATATCGGGACGACGACAGGTCCTCAGACTGAAAGATCACCGTGCGACTTAGTTCGGGTTACGCCCTCTACCAAAACTAACCGCCGTTTACTTCACTAATAATATAAAGGACATACTAAGCGAGTTGTATTAAACGTTGAGATATTACCACATCATTAGTTTCGATTGCATGACTAAGCCCAGTACGTCACAATAAGAGAATGAAATCCCAATGAAGAAAATTCTGTTGTATCCTATCTTGACTTGAGTCCTGGATTAGCGGTTTTGTATAGAATACTTTTCAAACACACACAAATTTGGTAATTAACTAGTTTATTGTAGTTTATGTTGTTGCAAAATGGTTTTTTCCACCACATTCTTTACAGGTTTTGCCTAACGCAGTGTTTTTTCAAATTTGTGATTCTTTCCACACATCAAGCAAGTTTTTTCTTTACTTTTATTTATTATCTTATTTACTGAACTATTGTGATCTGATTCCAGATTCTTTATTCTTTGAGCAGTTAATTCATACACTTTACAGATATCAACATCTTGTTGCAAAGTCAAATCCGGCTTCGACATCAGCTTTTTTCGCATTTCTTATTCCTCGCAGAAGATCATCTGTAAAACTGTTAAATTCGCAAGATTCAACCAAAGACTGCAATCGTACAAGATATTCACCAAATGTCTCATTATCCATTTGATTAGCAGTATTAAACATCGCACTATCATATATTACAATCTTTTTTCCACTAAGAATCTTTCTAATAGCTATTATAACATTTTCACAGCTTTGTTTATCAGAATCAGATAAATTAAAATGATTGTATTTTACCATGGCTCTTTCACCAATAGACAAAAAAATATATTCACAAAAAAATATTCAAAATTCTTAGTTAAATCTCTTTTATCTATATTAAACGGTGCTGGTAACGGAATTCCACCAGTATTAGCTGTATTAGTTTTGGATTGCCTGAGCATGCAATACAAATATACTCGCCTACCTTTGATTCAATATATACGATGAATCAGCACAAATTCGTGGTCGGTTACATATTTTTAGGTTAGAATACACGGGTTTTTATATTTTAATTTTTCTACAAATTTGTGTATGCTTCCGTACTATTATAGGTAACTACATACACCTGACACCATGTTTCAACGTGTTGTTTATTCTTTATTCGTAGTATCAATGATTACAAACAATTATAAAATTTTTGCCACGATTTACTTTTCATGACCACATGAGATCGAACGATGAAGTGTGTTGGGTCACATATCTTATACTATACCAATGTATTATAAATTAACTACAATAATTTGTGTGTAAGCAAAACACACTGTTGACTTAAAACTTTATATGTTGCGCCTTTGTGACCGTAGAAAATATTTAGAGGTTTATATATTAAAGGTTGTCTAAGTTCCTATACTGTAATACTTTGATTTTAATTTGTTGGCGAGAGGCAAGAGTAAGAGTGTTTCGTGACGTAAGTGGCCACAGATTGCGCGCGCAACCTCAAGGTCATGTTTAGTGAGAATTAAAGTATCTTCTCTAGTGACAACAAAAATCGATTACTACTTTAGTTCCCCTCAATTATTTAATGATAAGTGAATTTATATCAAAAATTAAGTTGAATTATTTTCCGTTTTACTACCGCTGTTAATTATATACCACACTAAATATATTAAACTAATTCCATTGAGGTCTTATATATAATCTAGAGTGTTAGATATGTTAGAGTTCGCCATGTTAGATGTACCAACTTAGCAGGAAAATCGAAATTCTTATATAACTGCAAGAATTTACATTATTCTAAACTGGAAAGACAGAAAGACACTTTACTTGAACTTCAATTGTTAATTTCAAATCTAGTAACCAGAAACATTTTGTGGACTGTTGTAAATAATCTTCCAACCTACCAAATTATAAAAATATATATGAAACAAAAAAAATTCGAAAACCTTCAACAAAAATAAAATTTTAATAAAAATAACAATATGTTTATGAGAATTGTGAGGTTATAATTGTAGGTACAATTCGGTACATGCCACATGTCTGACTTTCTAATTACCCCCACCACCACCACATACGCACTCTAGATTATATATAAGACCTCAATGACTAATTTAATTACATGATTTTAAAAATTTGAATTATTTTCCGGTATTATTTGTAGCCAATGACGTAATGCGCAGTATGGTTGCGTATAAACCTAGAGAACTTCTTACTATACAAACCTTGGACGTTGTCAACCGGGTACAATGGTTGATTCCCCCTCTTGTTGTCGAAAGATGACGGCCCTTTCTTCCTGTCGATGTTGGTCGCGTTGTATTTCATGGTTCATTTCATGATTCACAATGTCTCTAATAACTGGGGGTAAGGCAATGTGTGTCCGTCATCTAATTCGGATTGTTTCACAAACCAAAATGTTTGCAGCATTTAACACATATCAGAGCGAATAGTAATGCTCTGATCACAGATGACCGATTACATACCAACGAGACTGAACCTTGAACACTGTATGATTGAGTCGAACTTAATCCCTTGCAGAATGGTTCTAAGGTTATTAAGTCAGTTTGGGATATATCTTCTGTGTTTTGACCGCAAACAATTCAAGGTTGATGGGTTTTTGGAGTGCATATTAGCATTTATGGTTCTGGTATGGTAATCCTTAGGAATCTCTGTTATGTATGGCGTTAAAAGCATGACTTCACAGACTGCTGGCTCGGTTCTTCGTTGAAGATTCACCTTCTTGAAAGATATTGGTGGTTGTCGTACTCAATACAATTTTGCAAGTCTTGCATGAAGGAGAATAAGAATTTTGAAAAGGAGAGGAGTAAGTGAGGGTGTGCAGGTTGTATATATGAAAATTAATTGATCTAAGTGATAATGGTTTTTCGAGATGTCGTCGTTAATTTGAGCACACTTTAAAATAGTAATGAGCATTATCACAATAAAACAGAATATAGACAAGATTGTTATTTTTGCATTAAGGAATGTATGGAGTTCAAATCATGTCGCAAAATTGTTGAGTCAATTCTTGTATGTTGATAGTTGCTATAGGTGGTTTTGGAGACGGGCTGGGATATTGAAAAAGATTGGTAATTTTTGTGATTATTTCGGGAGTTATTATATTGTCTTACTCGACGTTCGGTTATTATGTGACCAAAACGTTTGTAACAATTACATTTCTTTTGGTGGTATGTTACATTGGGCTGTTGGTTTAGAATTTATATTTTTGAAATCTCAATATCGTAAGATAATTGCGGATGTGAGTGATGAATAAATCGGTTCATTGTGATATCTTCTATCATACTGATTCTACTTTTTAATTTGCTATCATTCGTTTCGATTGAATAAGTGGTTGTATGGACTCTAGAGGATAATTCTTCCAGTCTTTGATAGAATTGTGATACTTTTTCGTGTTGAGACTGTTTTATATTATTTAATTCTTTACCTGTTAATTTAGATTTAACAAAAATTGCCAAGGCTAAATGTTGGCTGTAGAGCTTGCAATACCGGGATCCCGGACAATTTTTGTCCGGTATTAAAAACCGGTATTGATGGCAAAATACCGGTATTTTGGTATTATTTTTATTTAGCGCCCTCGATGGCCTGGGACGGCCGATGTCTTCGAAAACGGCCGTGCTAGTTTGAAGTTGTGCTGGAAAATGACGTAGAGGATTCTTATTTGTTATCTATCTTCAGTCCGTTCTAAGTTTACATTTTCAAGTGACATTTTTTGACGTTTCATTAAAAACATGCTAGCCGGAGGCGACTGATCGAAAACGGCCGTGTTTGTTTAAAACTGTACTGGAAAATGATGTTGACCAAACAGAAATTTGTTATCTATCTTATGTCCGTACTAACCTCATTTTTTCAAGTGACATTTTTTGATCAGTGTGAATACCATCTACAAGAAATATCATTTTGCACTCTGACAGAATGTTGAAGATAACGAAGACTCAACCTTTGATGACGACAACTTAATGATCGTGTTCAATAAATTTGTCATACCAAGCCAACAATAGAATACCCTCTGCATACAACTATTTTTGGAGTTTTTACTCCATAATGGTGTTTCAGGTCAGTTTGATTCCCACCAAGTATAACTGTAGTATGATAAGTCTGACAAACTACCAAGAACCATTATGTTAAAGTTTTTTTCTTGAATCTGCACCTTTACAGAAAATTCCAAAGCAGGAATTCGAAAAAATGCCACAGAGCTTCACATGATGAAGCGTCATTTTTTGACGCGGCAGTGAAGGTGAACTTTTGGACCAAGTGAAAGACAACAAAACAATAATGGTATCCAGACCTCTAAGTTTATTGGTACTTTGTACAGATTCCTAATATCTTTCCATTTTTTGATTATCTTCTCAGATTCTGTATCTTATGCTTTGTTGCCAATCTAAAAATATAGTAGGAATTAACCTGTTGTTTTAGAATTGAATATATATATTCAATTCTATATTGTAGAATTTTGAATACCGAATACCGGTATTGAGATTTTGGTCCGGTATTGCAAGCACTAGTTGGCTGGGATGGGGTACTTCAAATGCAGACTCTACCCTTTTTATGAAGCTTCTAAGATTATAATGGAGAGGTAGTCTTTCTGTATTAGTTGTAGTCCTGATAAATTGATCAGGTTAAGATAGATATTTTTCTCTTGATTAAGCTCTGTAGTCATATTGTAAGGATTTCAATTAGGAACTGGTTTGGAATTGCAAAGATCTTTGCATCTTATTAGACAACTTGCCCTAGTTTTTTGTGCGTATATTTGTTTTGGTGGTTCTGATTTTTTTCTGACAATTGAAATTGTGTACCTCTTAGTTCCCCATTTCATTTCATGTTGGAGAGTAACCAAATCCTGCCGACTGCGCCAATTTTTGTTGTATCCTGGTTTAGCCTAGAATACTTCAATACTACAATTCGGATGAATGGAAAGAAGTTTAGAATAGTGATATTTGAATTTGTATGTTGGATTTTTGGTGAAAAGGTGAGGGTAGTCAATTTAAACAAGTGGACAGCAACGCGCATTTCAATGAGACGTCCTGGGCGGCCGAAACTGTAACTGGTAATAAATTACAATATAAATTTGCATCGCTTCGGTTTGCGTCCGTCAACGTGACGCCGTTAACAGCGACGCCTGTCGGCGGCGACTCAAAACGGGCGCATAATCTCCATCGCTGTGAGGGCGTTCCGGGCGATTGTCAATTTTTTAACGTCCGAAGGGCGCGAGAACGGTACCCGTTGGGCTCGAAGCCTGACGATCGATGATTGCTTTTCAAGCGTCCCAACGCGGCACGTCAAAAAATATTACGCGTTCCGGCGCCAAACGACGTACAAAGAGACCTGTTCACACTTTCTTTTGTCTCAAAGCCCTACCAGTCACATACACCGATGGCAAAAAAATGCTCACGTTCCGTTCTAGCCGTCATTTTTTCGCAAAGGCATCATTCCACATTCCGTTTTGCCGGCCCGATTATAAACGGTCCCAATTGAACGAGGCGTGAAATAAGAAGCTCACCGTTGCGTCCAATTTACAAGCCAAAATAGGGACGCCGTTTAATTGCGCCGAAATGTGCAAATTGAATGTGCGCTAGGTGGAAGCGACTCATTTGTAATGATTATTTTGGCGCGGCAAAAGCCGCTTTTATACCGCCGCCGCCGACGTCTCCGTGAAGTATTGCATAGAAGATTGATTTTGCAGTCCCTCCTGAATGGCTCTTCGCATGTTTCATGCTTCCCCGCGTCGTCGTTATACGATGCCAAGGATTTAAGCATTTCGCGCAATTACTTCTCTACAATCGCCAGAATGGCACGTTACTTAACGTAATTAAACACGACTTCTCCGCTTGCAAAACAATAACAACGATCCTGTCAGTCTAAATGTTTACTTTTAGGATCTATTTCCTTCATCTCCAGTTTAAGTAACTTTTTTCACATCCTTAAACGCTCTTCCAACCCCAATCAATACAATCCATGTCGTGTGTTGCTTTGAAGGAAATAATAAACCACTAAAAATATTCCAAATTCTGAGATGGTGCGAAATATTGTCAGATTTCCATAGAGTATTGTTTTAAAATAGGTACCCTTTTTAATACTAGCTCCCCCAGGAGCGTATGTCACTGTAGCGACCATCGCGTCGTGCTAATCCAGGCTAACTTCATTTTTCCGAATTTCGAACGAAGCGTCGTCGCCATCGGGACGCCATTCCCGCGGGAACACTAGAAAAACGTTTCGCGCAGTAATTCGGTTGCCGCTCAATTAAAATTGAGGCGCCTATGACTGATTGTTTCGGTACGGCTTCGCAACAACGGAATTAAATCCCGTTTTCATAGCTTATTCAACGCCAATATTCCAATTTTAACTCAAACCGACAATTTTTATTACCAGTTATGATTACATTTTCAACGCACTTTTTCTGCCATTTAAATGGTAATCAATTTATTGAATTTGACAAAAATTAATTTATTTCAATTTATACCCACTTCGACATTTTCCGTAACACTAAAAATTGGTTCTTTAATGAAAATGTTTCAATTTCAAATCTTTTTTTTATGCTTATTCCACTAGATTGGAAACAAATTGATCAGATTATTCCAGAAACCGAATCGAATACTGCATTAGTATTAAATATATCTCTAAACAAGGGGATTCAGAGAAAATTCTATTTCTGGTAAGATTATATTAAGAATAGGAGAAGAAGACCACCTCCATCTTCACCTTAAATCTTCAGTATCAAGCTTTATCAGTTAGGTTCTGCCAAAACTAGCGTCTAGCATAGCTGCATGTTGAATAATTGAGCACTTAAAGAATTTGGCCGTTGAACTTGATGAATAAAAAAGTTCTGTCCAGTATTAATTGCAACAAGAAACTGATAACATCAGCGCAACCGCTTCTTTCCAGCAAGAATACTATAAGTTATATATATTTTTTTTATATAACACGGACATAACTCTGAGACCATATAGGAACCCACAGGAAATTTTCCGCTCTATGTATTGGTATATAACTTTAGTAGATCGCATGGTTGCACAAACATTTTCCTCCCAAAAACTGCAAAAACCGTGTATAATTAACGGATGTAAATGTTTACGGCGTCAAAACTTTCTTATATGATACGGACTAAACTTTGTGATCATAGAGAATTCATAGGAAATTTTCCGCTCTAATCAGTGGTATATAACTTTCTTAGATCGCATGGTTGCACAAGCATTTTTCTGCCAAAAACTTTAAGAACCGCGTATAATTACCAGATGTAAATGTTTACAGCATCATAACTTTCTTATATGATACGGACAAAACTTTATGACCATGCAGAATTCATAGGAAATTTTCCGCTCTAATCAGTGGTATATAACTTTAGTAGATCGCATGGTTGCACAAGCAATTTCCTCCCAAAAACTGCAAAAACCGCGTATAATTACCGTATGTAAATATTTACGGTGTCAAAACTGTCTTATGTGATACGGACAAAACTCCGTGATCATATAAAATGTGCAGGAAATTTTCCGCTCTATGCAGTGATATATAACTTTAGTAGATCGCATGGTTGCACAAGCATTTTTCTCTCAAAAACTTTAAGAACCGCGTATATTTAGCGTATGTGAATGTTTATGGTGTCATAACTTTTTTATATAACACGGACATAACTCCGAGACCATATAGAACTCGTAGGAAATTTTCCGCTCTAATCAGTGGTATATAACTTTAGTAGGTCCAAGTCCGATCCAAGTATCATGAACAACAATATCGGCCGACTTCATGCATCTATTCGCATCAAGCTTTATCAATTAGGTTCTGCCAAAACTAGCGTCTAGCATAGCTGCTTGTTGATAATTGAGCACTTAAAGAATTTGGTCGTTGAACTTGATGAACAAAAAAAACTCTCTCAAGTATTAATTGCAACAAGAAACTGACAACCTCAGCGCAACCTCTTCGTTTCCAGCAAGAATACATTATTGAACACTGCGTATGTGCGATAACGATAACCAGAGATCAAGACTTGAACCTTAAAATCTTAAGTATTACTCTAGGAGCTAACACACTGCCCTACATGGTTTTCATAAAGTTGTCGGCTTCTCTTCGTACACCGTTCTGTCCTCTTTTCTCAACATAGAGACTGTTTGGTACCTTATAAGAGATTTTCTCACTTCTGCTCGTTTGCAGAAATAATCCCTTGGCTTCTTAATTATTCTTCTTAACCATTACACCAACGAAACAACATCCATGTATTCAGGGGCATAACTTCCTTAGGTTCTCTCTATCATCTCCGTCATCTCCTAAAAGACTTGAAATGGGAGAGTCGTTTGAAATTAATATTTCCACATCGTTATTGAGAGCCTTATTGCGCTATTGAGATTGGTTTATAATTTTTTGCTTTCGATTGGAATAAGCTGCAATATGTACTCTTTAATATTGTACTAATATAGTATCAAATGTAGGACCTTGGCCGCTTACCAAACGAAATCATAGTAAAACAGCTCTTCAACACTCCGCAACTTATCGTGTCTCCTTTGCAAACCGGAAGGATTATTCTTCTATCTGACAAGTCTCGGCCGCCTCATCTATCTATTCGAAAGACTACTTACTACTAGATGGCGTTACATACAGGATTTCCTAGAAATATTTAATTACTTCAACACTCCCACGAAATATTTCTAATGTAAACCAACTGAACATTGTAGATTCAAATCAAAACAATATAAACCACTTTTCAAATGATAAGCTAACACTTCCTATTCTATGAGGACCATTGCTAACAAAATTCTTAACCTAATAAAGTCATTCTGAACTAATGCTTTTGTGAATATGTCGGCACCTTGTAGTTTCGTATTATAATAACATCAATAATTCACATCGATAACACCTTCGTTAAATGTTTCGCACTTTGATTGTCTACGAAAAGTTTTATAGATATAACCTTTTCACCGATTTCTTGAAGTATTTGTCGTAGCCAAATTGGTTCTTTTCTTGCTTCGGAAGCTGCTAAGTATTCTGCTCCGACTGTTGAACAAGTTACACATCTTTGCAACTGAGTTCTCCATGTTATATCCATTTTTGAAAACATAACCCGTAGTAAATCTTGTGTCTAAATCACCTAAGTAATCAGAATCGGAGTATCCAATAAGATTAATATTGTCATCATCAAACTTGTATTCTATTCCTTGATCTTATGTTTCTTTTAAGTACCGTAGTACTTTCTTGAAACTGGAATGCTCCCCATTTATGTAGTTTTCTGCTGTGATATAAGCAATGTCAGATCGTGCTGCTGTTGCTGCAAATATTAAACTTCTCTGTATGGCACTGAAGTTGTCATTTCTTCATCATCATGACCGGTCAGGAATACACCTGGAATCGCTCCCACACTGCTGCCGTTGGCATCTGAAAGCTGAAAACGTTCAATCAATAAATTTTTCCGTATAGTAATTTTTTTAGCTTGGACACTTTTATTTTCATTCCCGGTGGTGGCTGCATACAGATTTCCTCTTCTAGATTTGCATATAAGAATGCTGCCTTTATGTCAAACTGAAGAATTTTGTACTTTCTCTTCGCTGCAATTGAGAGTAAAGTCCTGATTGTGTCGTATCTGGTTGTTAGGGCAAAAGTTTCATTATAATCTATTCCCTGAATTTTCGAGTAACCTTTGGTGTATAGTCTTGCCTTGTATTGAATTTCCTTTTCTTGAGAATCCATGGCTTCTTCATATGTCAATGGAGTACATATTTCTGTTAGGTGAAACTCATCTCCAATACTGTAATCTTGCTCTTAGGTTTTATGACATCTCCTTCTCTGGTACATGGAGGAGATGTCTGGCTCATGTTCATCTGCTTCTTCTTGCATTACTTCATTATTTTCTGGACCATTTTCTGTATCTAAGTGGTCGTTGTGATTTTCTTCTTCACTTTTATTTCCATCGTTTATTTCTATAATACAGTTTCTTCTAGACAGCTCAATATTGTTGTCTTCTTTGAAATTTATTTGGGTCATACAATCTATAATTTGTAGATGTTCAACTTTCTGCTCTTTTCTCGAGCTTTTTCCGTAAATGGTCTGAGGAGTTATGACTCAGACCCAAAAATTTTTATATGGTTCAAACTTGGTTTCTTACCTGTCCATTTTTCGAAAGGGGTCATTTCTTTTATTTGCGAGTTCATTGTGCGATTGAGAACATATACGGCAGTGTTCACTGCTTCTGCCCACAGATTTATTGGCAAATCGTTTATAAATAACATTGCTCGTGGACTTTACGAGCATAAACTTGGGAAATTATTCTTCAACGATTAATAGGCAAAAAATTTTGTAGTAAAAGTTTTTCTGTTTCCTAGATATCCGTGATATTTGAAAGTGACCCCAAATATAAAAATCAAGAGAATTAAGGTATGGCGATTGCGGTAACTAGGCCATTGGAATTGGATCCATCTTTCAGGAAGAGTGAGTCGCCTAATATATTAAATATCTAGGAAACTGAAAAACTTTTACAACAATTTTTTTCACCTATTAATCATTATTTGTCATAAAGAATAAATTCTCAAGTTTATGCGGTTATTTAGGTTGAGAATCACCCTGTATATATGATCAAACACTAGAAAGCACAAATATATCTGGTACAATTTTTGGGAAAGAATTTGTAATAATATAGTAGAAAGTGTTAAAAATTAATTATAAATGTAAAAATAAATAATAGTATACATAAATGGTATAAAATAAACGTTGAATGTGTTCGCTTTAGCCATATATAGAGTTTTCGGGTAGCAACGAAAGAATTTAAAAAACGCCATTCTTTTTAGCCCAATTTATAGTGGGATCTCGCAGGGAAGCGAGGAGGAAAAAACGGAACGTGGTTATTTAAACTGGCGTTGTAAAAAGTTCTGGGTCCGTTAAAAATTTAATAAAAGCCGTAAAATTTTATACATGGTGAAACTTACAGTGTATCCGGCATGTAATTTAACTTTAGCTAGTAGTTCTCTTCATTTGAAAGAGCCAATTAAGGTGCGTGTTACTTTTTATGACGAATTAAACCGACCGAATGTGCCGGCTATTTTACTTGCAATGAAAGCTCTACTATTTTTCCAACGTTCACCCTCTGTTTATTTTTCTAAGATAATTCTATGTAAATATTGCGGGAGCTTTCGAGTCGGAGCTTAATTATCAAACTAAATCCGCTTACGCTTTCCAGGACTACTGTAATTATTCTTCTTCCCAATTGAATCAGAACTATTAAATACCAATCAATTTCGCATCTCGGTTACGTAATAACAATTGAAACTAAACCTGAATAAAGTAACTGCTCACCAAATAATTTAAAAGCTTTTTTAGGGATAAACATCATTACCATCGATTTCCGCTAAATAAATATACCCTTAGTAAAACACAACTTAACTTTTGCTTCTAAAATTAATATGTATAGAAAACGTGCTTTGACCGCAATATGCATATTATCTGGTGGATAGAAGTTGGACTCAGCCTCGGTTGATCTGGGTTTTAACACTCTTCTAAAATAATATGCGTAATCCCCATGCGGCAATGGCTCGTTTTGAAAAGCACCTAATTTCACGGGATATATTAAGTCTTCCAGTGTCAAAGGGTCCAGCGCTGCGACCGAAGTAAACAAAAGAGAGGTTATAGAAGTTGTATTAAATCCGTTGCCCGTTTTGTCCCGGAAATTCGAAAGGAAACGCAGCTCTCTAATGGAAATAATATAGATCCGGATCGAAACGAATAAAGGAACAATGCGTTTGAAGGACGGATTTGCAATTAAGAGGCCATTAAGATGTTGCAGTTTGTATAACTCGAACGCCAAATCCTTAATTAAGGAGCGGGTGCCCCCACCCTGAGGCAGCGAGTGTCGGCTGGAGTCGTCATCCTCCCTTGCGCCCTTAGTGTGACTCAGAATATGCTAATATCTTAGCCGAGAAATAGCGGAACGTAACGGCTTAATACTCGGGAAAAGTGGTTAAAACAATTGCGTATACATCAGTGAGATGGTACCAGAGGCGAGCGTGAACACGTAATCCTGAAGCTACCTCTCGAGCGCGAACAATGCGCGATTCTTTTCAACATACACAATGCATGTTTCATACGAAACCTGTCTGCGCACGAGCCCGCTGTCTCCGCGCTCAGGTTCAAGCAGAGGATAAACAATTTATTATTTAGGGCCTCATCCTTTTGGACAATCCTGCCGCACTTCAAACCATTACGTTGCGCAACTAGTCACTTCACAGAGACCAACCCAAAACGACTTTCCTCCACCTCTTATCTTTTATACAGAATTTTGAATTTTTCAAATTTATTATTTTATCTTACAATAGACTTCCTTTGTAGAGATATATCCATATAACATTTATCATAAATTCGAATCCTGTGATATTATTTATAAACTTTTTAATTAAGTTATCGGCTTAAATATAAAATAAATAACTAAATTTTATTCCACTGCCATTTTGTATATTAACAATTGAAGTTATTAAATGTATTACTTGTGTAAAAAAATCTTTTTGTGTAAATATTATTCAAAATCGTGTGATCTCAATTTATACCACATTAATGTAGCACAACACACACTGAATTGCCTCTGAATTACGGGTTACCGTAAAACATAAAATAAATTATTTTGCCTTATTAAGCCGAGGTCGCTTGCGGGCGAGGCACTACAATTGATATCACATCAATGATTTACAACACATACTGCAAAGTGCTCGGGTTACTTTGAAACCCAGGATGAATGATTTCTTATGTATTGCCGAGGCGCTATAAATGATATCACATCAAACTTACAACCTTAAAACCCAGAATAAATGATTTTGCCTTATTAAGCCGATTCCAAATTATTATTAATATAAAAATATGTTCCGAATACGTTTTTGTCATGTATAAATTGACTTGACACCAGCCAGTTTTTTTGGCAACACAAAATTTTGTCATGATAATTGCAACTCCAGCGATAAACTTGACTTATCTTTTATTATTCAGTCTTCTTAAGCGAGCCGAATACCAATTCTGGCTTTGTGTTAGCCCTGATTGTGTCCTGATTAGGGACACATCATCCTGTTTGAGGGGTATCTACAAAATGTTATTATATCGTCTAAATGAGATTTCCAGGCACCATTACTTCGCCTAAAAATTTTCTCCGATTTATTCGTTTAGTAGCTAAAATTGCTCCTGGTATTTTAACAAGGAAACACGTGTGTAAATCTTTCCGATAGATTTCATTTGTTTTCTGAGGAAATAACAAATAGTGGCCATTTAAATTATTAGTGATAGATAGTGATAGTGAGGATAAGTGGATTTCTGGTGGAATCATTGGTAAACTATAAAATTATATTTTCAAAAAGCAACCAATAATATAAAAATAAGTTCATAAATAAAATCAGAAGATTTAATTCTAAAAATCGAATTTGATAGAACAGATAGACGAAGAATGTCAGATATGGAAAAAATTTAAAATATATTCAGAGACATAAAGGAACAGCTGACCGACATCAGAAGGGACATGAATGGATACAAAAGGGAGAATGAGGAAGTTAAGAGAAAATTGTGGAACAGGAGAAACGTATAGATATGCTGGAAATGGGAATTAAAGAAGAGAGATTTGAAAGATTTTTTTATCCCGTTAGCGACGCGTAATTGTTGTTCCAGGATAGGATAATGGATCAAAAAATGACAATCAATTATTTCGATTTTATATTGAATCTTCTTCAGGGAGTGAAACTCACTACAAAGATATCAAGTCAAAACTATTAAAAAACTAACAAAGTACAAACTTTTAAACTTACGGTTGTAATGAAACTGGCCAAAAAATTATTAAATACAAAAGTATCACGTCTAAATTTCTCTTCGTACAAAAAACAAACCACGCTGTTACAAATCATAACGCTTAAGCCCAACCAAGCGCATGGGCGACCCAAGAAAAAGTGAAACGGCAACGTTTCGTGAAGCGAAAAGCACGCGAAAATAAAAAGTAAGTTATGCAACCAAACATATCTTTCAACTATACTACCAAGGATACATCAGAATTTTTAAATTTATTTTTCAAATGATATCGATATCATAAATAGAAGAGGAGCATATAAAGAGAACAACAATAGGCCGATATTAGTAAAACTAACAAAGGAAGGCAGAAGGATGGATATCCTAAAAAACGCTAGAGTTAAAAAGAACGAACATATGGATAGATGAGGAATATTCTTAGGAAATTCAGAAGATAGTGGATGAAGAAGCTGGCAAGAATAATAAACGTACAGTTTCGGAAAGATCACCGGACGATATGGAAAAAGAAAAAAAGAGACGCCGTAAATTCAAAAAACTAAGTGTAGAAAGAAGAGGAGACTTTACACAAGATGAAATCGGCAGGAATATGGATTAAATGGATGAGGCAAGATAAATATACATTTGTGACGGAAGAAAAGAATGCTAAGAGTATTGTTGATTACATCACATGCACCCGGAATCTTCAAAACAGAGTCGAGTAGGCAAAGACTGAAGCAGAAGCAGAAATGGGAACCAACTAGTCATGGCAACTATTAATAATATAGAAATCGAAAGAGAAGAGATGAAAATCTACACGAAAATAAACATCCATAAACTAAGGCAGGAGGAAGAAAGACTAAAATACTAAGAAAGAACAAACAAGGAATTTAACACTGAAGGAAAAGTGGAGAATTTTTAAAGAGATAATACAAAATAAAGCTATGGAGATGTGTGGAATGAGAAAATATAATAATTAGATAAAGGAACACACTGGTGGAAAGAAGAGGTCCAACAGGCAATCAAGAAGAAGAAAGAGTCATGGAAGAAATACATAAGAACGAATTTGGAAGAGGACAAAGCAAACTATAGAATGAACAAAGATATAGCTAAGAATATGGTAAGGGAGAAAAGAAAAGTTGGGAAGAGTTCAGAACAAACTTAAGTGAAACATACGGATCGAACAACAGGAAATTCTGGAATCAAATAAGAAAACTGAAGGGAGATCAAAGGAAACAAATAAAAGCCGTCAAAGATACAAGGGAAATTCCGGACATATGGGCGGATTTTTATGCAGAAAAGTCCAAAGATGAAAAGCGGCTACAAACAATGAAGGAGGGAAGAGAAGGTGAGATAAGGGAAGACACTACAGACATAGCAACTGAAGAGATAACAATGGAAGAATTAAGAGAGGCAATGATGAAGATGGAAACAGACAAGGCTTACGGCAAAGACAAGGTAGATCCGGAGATGATTAAATATTTGACAATAAAAGGGAAGGAGTGGCTTCTACATAAAAAAGGAAGTTACTCGAACAGTGAAAATTACAGAGCCATATGCCTATCATGTATAAGTTACAAATTATGCACAAAGATAACAGAGAAAAGGTTAAGAAGAGTAGTGGAAAATAAACTAGAAGATGCACAAGCAAACACACGAACGATAACATATATCCGAAATATCATTGAAAGGAACTATACTTAATATTCTTGGACCTAAAAGCAGCTTTTGACACGATTAACGTTAGTATTATATGGAAGTGTCTAGAATAACTAATGGTACCACAAAAACTAACAAAAATAATTGAAAACCAAAATAATAGAAATGAAGAGAGAAACATCAAAAACTTTTGAAATGAGCAAGGGAATAAAACAAAGCCCCTTGTTATTTATAATATTAATGGACAGAGTGATAAAAAGTAGAGGAACAAGAACAAATAAATATTAAACAGTAAATAAACAGTTATAAAAGATTAGAACCAGTAAAAATAGATAATTTACTAGATGCTGACGACATAGTGCTGATAGCAGAGAACCATAAAAAGACAACGAAGTTAATTGAAATATGGACAGAAGAAATTGAAAAGATAGGCATAGAATTGAACGTAAGTAAATGTAAAATCGTGGTAATAAATAAAAAGGAAATAAGAAATATTTATTAAGGAACAAAAGATAGAAAAAGTATCATCATATGACTACTTGGGCAGTATAATATCACAAGATGGAAGGATAGATTTAGACATAAATGCAAGAATATGGGAAACAAACAACGTATATCATGCTCTAAACACAACAATTTTTGGGAAGATGGAGATAGATAAAAAGATAAAATTGAAAGTGTACAACTTGATGGCAGCCCCAATATTAACATATGCCAGTGAATCATGGACACTCCAACATAAACAACAAGGAACGATCTCAGCAATGGAAATCAAATTTGTACGGAAAATAGTGGGGAAGACGAAGTGGGATACGATAAGGAATGAGAAAATAAGACTGGGGTTATGTTCTACTACATAACACAATAGTAAAAAAGGTATTTGAAGCAAAGAATAAGGATAAGAAAAAGAGGGGAAGAAGTGGGAGGAAAGAATATCAACTGTTATGAAGAAGAGAGGGAATACTCTAGCAGATAAAAAGGAATTAGCCAGGAATCGGAGGGAGTGGGAGAAGTGGATGGAGGAATAGGAAAAGATATATCCGACGCCATCAGGCATAAGGATCAGGAGAAGAAGAAGAGTAACTAAAAGTATTCTCTGCTCCATAGGCTGCATTATTGATGTTGTGTTTTTGGACAAAAACATACAAGTAAATTTGCCATCTTCTGAACATAAAATGTTTTCAGATGGTATTTCAAGTTTCTCCTCTTGAAATTTCCTGACTGCAGGTCTTTAACCCTTGAACCCTACCCATCCCAGGAGAAACGTTAATCCTACCCTGGGGTCTCAGGTACCCCAACATATTTTGGTTTATAATTAATAAGTAACAACAATTTAAGGAAATATTTTTATTTATTCTAATAAGTAATTAAATCAGCAATACAAAAAATAGGTTACAATTTTTTAGACAAACATATTTGACATATGGCTTGGGTATGTTGGTCACATAGGGGATTTCGACACATGCCACATGTGATCTTAGTTTTCCGGCCCTTTTCGCTGGGGCACACAGCACAGCTTTTTTTGGTCGTGAGAGCAGGAACCGGTGCTACTACAGGTTGCGACTTTTCCTCGAAGAAGATTCCTCCTAATAGAACTTGGGGATGAACTGGGTAGGTGAAGTTCACCACGTAAAACGTTCCTCCATTTGTGGCGTAATGAGTGCCAAAGTCAGATTTTTCAAAAACTTGCGTCGCTTTTGACCTGTTTTTGTTGTCATTTTTAGGACATACGAATTAACACCAACTATATTTAAAAGTTTATAAAAAATTGCCATTGGCCATCTCCTTGTCTTCCTGGACACGCTGTACTTATGACACAGTTGATCCATCAAATCGATCTCTGGTATTTTATTTTTAGCATCTGGATCGCTGTTGTATGCATTGTCGATAGCAGAGTAACCACCTGCTTCTGTTTAGATTTCGGAGGATAGTATGATAAAAGACTAAGTGCTCCGGAAAAGGCAAACTTGGCAGTATTTCGATCAAAGTTTTTTAGCTCTAGTAGAAGAGAAGGAATCTCTCTTTTGTTTTTTTTGTAGTGTTCCTGCAATAGTGACTTGTTTATCCAACAATTGTATGGAAGTGAATCAATTATCACAAGTCAAGTTTCGATTCGTGCTATGGATAGGCCCAGTCAATGTCATTGTGTAAAAATGTGCCGACGGAATGTTTCTCGGAGGGGAGTCCTTGCCTAAATAGACAACAGCTCGAATCATGTAAGCAGTTTTGGAGTCAAATAACATTATTATTTTTCTTCCATACTTGTCAGGTTTACTTGGAATATACATTTTGAAAACACACCTGCCGCTGAATCCCAGTAACATTTCGTCTAAGGTACAGCAATCAGACGGGCTATATACATCATTAGAAACGTTGACGATGTAATCAAAAAGGTCTTTTATTGATGCCAGTCTATCATTCTGTCGTAAATCTGGCTTCAGTCATAGTAGCACGAAAATAAGCAACCACTGAGTTTTTAAAAGTTCTTTGGTAGTCACATGATTCATATTGAGAACTCCAGTCAAATAATAAAGCCCAAACAAAGCTTCTATTTCCATCACATTTGTATCTTTAGCATCAGAAGTTGATGGGCTTTCCTCTTCTTCTGTGTTCTGTACAGTCCTATCCCGTTTGTATTTTTCTCTTTGTCTAGTAATTTCAACATTAGTGTTTCTGACTATTTCGTCTAATTTTTCTTTTGAGAAAAAGAGACTCCATGCTTCCTTTTCTGTAGTTATTTGACGGGCTGAGGAATTGTCCTGAAGAGAAATTCTGCGTCCACGTTAGCTTCAGATTCCAAAAGTGCCGATGACTCTGCACGAAAATCTTCGATGATTCCATCCTCTTTGTTGTCACTGCCTAAGTCGGGGACCGCGACGTTAGATGTCTCTTCATCGTCAGAATCAATTTCATGCAACCAACGAGTTATCTGCTCATCCATTTTCTCAATAATTGCATCTACTATACCAGAACAATAAAAAAACAAAGTTTATTGACAGAAACACAGCAATCATTGGGATATTGCCATGTTTGTTGACATTTTTCTACTGCACAATCAAAATTGTAGGATATTACACATAAATCTCACCAATATATAGATATTGTGCTGAAAACGTTTCCTTGCGATTGGTCTTCATTGTCCCGTAAGTGTCAGTCCTGTTAGAAATAAGAATCTGTGATAATTGTGGTGATGTGTAAAAGTTGTCTGTAGTAAGACAATATCCCTTGCCAAGGAGCGGTTTTAACAATGTCAGTACTACTTGAGATGTCATTGGCAAATTTTTATAATCATTATCAAAATGGGTACCCTTTCCAGTATAAATGATAAATCTCTACACATATCCACTTTTAGATTCACATAGCATATAAGACTTTATGCCAAATCGTGCTCTCTTCAAAGATATGTACTGTACCCAGCCTAATCTGCCTTTGTACAGAAGAAGACTCTCATCGATTGTGATGTCTCTCTCTGGAGTATACAAATTTGAGAATTTTTGCGACAAGTCCGAAAGTATAGGCCATATTTTGTTTAGCTTAGGGCTAGGATGATTTTCAGGATCATAATCTGCATTATTTGAAAAGTGAAGGTACTGCTTTATCGCGACAAATGTTTTGTACGTCATCACTTTCCTAAAGAATGGAGTTTCTATGATGGGATTTCTGCTCCAATAATCTTGGACATCTGGTTTCTTTACCACACTTTGCATTATATTGATCGCCAAAAAAGACGAATCTCATTTGCAGATACATCTCGCCATTGACACTTGGCGTTGCCCTCAATTCTAACCTGGCTAGCATATATATTAGTTTGAAGAGAAATTTCGTTTACTAATGGGTCATCAAAAAATAAATTGAAGAACTGCAGCGTACAATTATTTATGTCGTCTTGCAAGTTTATATTCTGCGAAATTCCTGGGGTACCTGTAATAAATGTTTTATTACACAACGTCGATGAATATTTACCTTCAAATGGGAAACGAGGAGGTGCAGGAGATATTGGCAATGTTTTATCAATTTCGCACCACTTTCTGGTTTCTAACAAAAAATTTTTGTATTTATCGTCGTCGCTTTCCATATCCGTTATCTCATCTTCTGAGGAACTACTTCCCGACTGATCTATCTCATCTTCCAACACAAATTCTTCTTCACTAGATTCATAATCTAATGCACTTTCCATATTATTTGTCACAATTCGTAGTAGAAATTATTAAAACGATTAGTACACGTGCTTCACTGAACAACTATACTCCGTCTACACGACGCCGATGCACATCATCAATAAAAACATGTGAAAAAATCGTGAACAAAATAGTGAAAAAATAAAACATCAAGACAGAAATTTAGATATGTAGTGATTTTTATTATTCATAACGTATTATTTAATTTATTATTGTAAACGAATTTAAAGAAAATTTTAGAAATTCAAAGTCAACGAAATATCTCGATATAGTACTCGTATTAAAGTATAATATTATTAGAATCCATGTTGCGAGATTAATTAACAAAAATAAGATATAATAAAACAATAATGTGTTTTAAACTTCAGTTTCTCGCGTTTACTTTAAATTTCCTCGATACCGGTTTCGACACTATATTAGGTCATCATCAGCCGAATCTACAAAACAATTGAATTACAAAAATGCAGTATGAATGAGAATAATTAAAACTATAAATAAAATAATATAAAATCTTACAAAATATAATTTTTTTTTTACAAACTTACGATCAAGAATAAAACAAATTTGAAATTGGAAACATCTGTTTGGTCAATTTCACACGTAACCAACAATTTAAAATTATTTTCACGAAAAGACAACACTTGACACGAGACATGAAACATAAATCAAGGACTCAATACAATAATACAAAAAAAAATTTTGAAATATAACATTAATCTAGCATTTTCCAATCACACTACTCTAAATAAATTACTATCTAATTACCATCTCAACAGTTATAACATATAATGAAAGTGGTGTTTATTTGATTAATTGTTTTAATTGCGATAAGATTTACATAGGACAAACAAGCCGAAAGTTGGAATGTAGAATAACAGAACATAAAAATAAAAGTAATTCTAACATTTCTAAACACAGAAACGAAACAGGTCACAATATAGAATATAGTAACGTTAAACTTCTACACAAATGCAGCAAAGGTTTTAGACCTTTTAGAGGCTTATGAAATTAATAAATACAAAAAAAAACACCCTCCTTAACGATCAAATAGATCTTAATTTTACACCTCTATAAATGTTTAAATGATTTTTGAAACGGCGAATTGTTAAATTTAATTTTCCTTTCTTCTCAAACCCGTTTTTTAAGAAACGCATTCCATAACTTGTATTATTGTATTGAGTCCTTGATTTATGTTTCATGTCTCGTGTCAAGTGTTGTCTTTTCGTAAAAATAATTTTAAATTGTTGGTTACGTGTGAAATTTTATCTGTAATAACCAAACAGATGTTTCCAATTTCAAATTTGTTTTATTCTTGACCGTAAGTTTGTAAAAAAAAAGTAAGATTTTATATTATTTTATTTATAGTTTTAATTATTCTCATTCATACAGGATTTTTTGTAATTCAATTGTTTTGTAGATTCGGCTGATGATGACCTAATATAGTGTCGAAACCGGTACCAAGGAAATTTAAAATAAACGCGAGAAACGACGAGTTAACTCGGGCTAGTAAGGCAAGCGGTTAAGAATAATAGTTCACAATGAAAAATAATTGACGTTTATTTTAAATCATAATAATAGATGAGAAAGATCAAATTACTTATAAGACATGAAGTAACACAACAGGTAACAGTAACAGAAATTGAGTTAGAAATTAACATTGATTGTTTTCAATCTAATTGTGTCAAGGTAGTAAGTTTATGTTGCTATTCAAAATAATGGTGGCAACGCCGGTCGGATTTGAAATGCTACAGCGTGGCGCGAACCTTATTTGCTTATCATTCTTGTTAATAGCGCGTACGAAACAATGTAAACGCTGGGACAAATTGAAATTCTATAACCGTTTAGAGTCGGGCCAGGAAGGGAACAATTAAAACAGCTTTTAGTATCTAGTGAGAACGAAATTTCGGTGCATTGTTTGTAAAATATATTAACACCGTTTGGTCTATTGTGCGCGAATTTATTATTGTTGCATTGTCGATGAGGGAGACAAAATCAACGAACATAGTTCGGCGAAAATTAAGTAATAACACACCCTTCCCACGATGGTCGGTGCATTTGCATCCCATAATAGAATTTCGGAAATATTCACGAAAATATTTATGCCGGTCATGAAACTAGTGGGACTGTTGGCAAACACAATACACATAAAAGCTCGTAGGATTTTCAACGTATTAATGAAATTGAATTTGGTCAATTTGTCAAAACGACATCCTAATGTTTTTCTTAGTTCCGAGATAAACAAGTTCGGAAGTTTTTTGTAATCCAACCGAGTGGGGATGATTCAAAAAGAAACGGAATAAAAAAAATGTTAAAATGAAATTAATATGAGTGAAATAAAATAAAATATATAACACTAAAGAGGAAAATGGCATTCGTTCGTAAAAGTGTCGATCGTGAGTGCGCTACTTTAATCACTTACTACTTCGTCTACTCAACGATTGAAAACGGCGCCGTAGGCGCAAAGTTGTTAAAAGCTTTCGCTTTATTTAAAGCAATACCACCACGTCGTCACCTTTAGACGGATAACATTTCACTCTATTTCTCAATGTATTATATACGTTTCACGCCCGATTTTACAACCAAACTAAAATAGAATTGACATCACAATCGTCAGTCACTAATTAATAATTCCTAACACGTCGCAAAACTAATGCATAATTGGGCACGTAGCTAAATTCCGAAACTGCGTCCTGTAGTGAGTCACCTGAATTGTGCCGGGAAACGCGGATTCCTAATGTATTAAGTTTTGTCATTAGCCCTGCTTCCTCTGGGTCAACATTTGCGCATTTACCCGGACGCGTTATAACCCACCCCTTAAACGTTTGGGGTCTCAACCGTTTTTGTTCATCACAACTTGAACAGATTCATTAACACTTAAAAAAATTACGTATTAAAAAGTCATGTTTAATATTGTTGATAATCCGAAATATACCGGACGATTAAGTCACCATTCTCTAATCGGCTATAATTGGCTTAACAATAATGCTCCCGTGGTTTAATGATTATCTGGTGGGCTGGTGATCTATGACGGCTACAAATCACCACTGGGATTACGTCGTCATTCAAAATGTAGGGTACCCTAAGCGGACGAGGGATGAGCAAAAATGTTTCTAGACAAGAAGCTACAAGGTTGTTAGATCTGCGATTAATCCCAGAGAGGTTTCATGATACATTTATTTTTTTGTTTTGAGAAAAAAGAGAAATCTTTAACTGGAAGCAATGGAAGCCGTTATGGCACGGGGTTGTTGGAGTGTTCTCTATTACATCGTGTTGTATCCCGAATTATTAATGAGCAATCAATGCCGTTATTTGCAGCGGAACGCAGCGTGGTTGATTGGAAAGTTTTGCGGGCCCCATCTATCTTTGATGAATCAGCCATAAGCTAATAGCCCTAAATAAATGATAGATTTTTGACCGGGGTGTTCGGTGCGCAGGGTCGAACTCCCCTTTACGACGGATCGTTGGGGTCCTAGGTTTTTACACCACGCACCTACGGCAGTAAACCGAACTTTATGCGCCTATAATTAAACTGCGAACTTTTACGCTAGAAAATAACAGTTAATTAGAGTTAGCGCCTCTGAGTTATGGCTCACGCTCCTCTCGCCACTTGATTTAATCATAGTTATCGCCGGTGAACCACTTATGTAAGTGGCGGTGTTCAATTTGCTCTTACTTCGGGCTCGAGAGCTTCGTAATGAGCTCCAGGAGAAGAAGGGATGATTAGTGCGATGGACATCTTTAAATTACAATTTCCTTCATTTGATTTTATTAAAACAATTGATAAACTTTGTTACATCCATAAAGATTATTTTAAGTGGTCAAGTTAAGTTTGATTAATGAACAATGAATTTCGATTTTGTTCGAAAACTCAAAGTGAATATAGTGCCGAGTTAATAGAGAAAAGAATTATGATAATAGGGGAATTAATAAAGGCATAATCCATCAATTCAGGCATCCAGAAGTCGGTCGAATGTTCTTTTATATTCCGTCGAGTCATTTACGTGCTACTAAAATTTAATAAACCGCTAAACGGCGATCGATTTTCGTAAAAATCTCCGAACATCGGTGGTTACCATTAATACTGTACGGTTTTAATTAAACTTAGGCTATGATGGCGAAGATAGGGCCGTATGATGTGGTAATTAACGCTATTAATCTGCATTATTATTTATCTACGTGCAAAATGTCGCCGCGTCGGTTGCCTTAGTAGCCATAATTTAAGCCAGATGTGTATTATAACCCAACTGTATCGTCTGCTGCGCTATATTAGGCATTAACGAGAACGTGAAGGATGGTAATTTGGATTAATTATACTGTTTTATCTTGTTTTACTCTTCCGAGAGGCATAACGAAGGATGTGCTTAAGCGAGAAAATCATTTACAAATTTTTAAAAAAACAAAAAAAAATTTTTCATAAAAATGTTGTTAAACGATTTGTTGCGCAAAATATAAGCTTTCCAATGAAAGAAACCGATTTTCAAAATACCTCTTACTTGTTGAAATATTAATTTTCAAACATTCTCATTTTTCGGTATAAAGTTATTTTCAATCATTTTAAAAAAATCATAATAAATTGGAGTTTTAACAAATCAGTATTAAATCATCAGCACTTATTATACAAATTATAATCTTTCCAATGAAAGAAACCGATTTTCAAAATATCTTTTAGTTGTTAAGATATTAATTTTTAAACGTTCTCATTTGTCGATATAATCAGTTATTTTCAATCACTTTTAAAAAATCGTAATGAATTGAAATTTTAACAAATCAGAATGAAATTATCATCACTTATTATGCAAATTATAATCTTTCCAATGAAAGAAACCGATTTTCAAAATATCTTTTAGTTTTTGACATACATATTAATTTTTAAACATTTTCATTTTTTGGCATAAAATTATTTTCAGTGATTTTCAATAAATCATAATAAATTGGAATTTTAACAAATCAGTATGAAATTATCAACTCTTATTATGCAAATTATAATCTTTCCAATGAAAGAAACCGATTTTCAAAATATATTTTAGTTTTTGAGATATTCATTTTTAAATATTCTCATTTTCGGCATAAAATTATTTTCAATGATTTTCAATAAATCATAATAAATTGGAATTTTAACAAATTAGTCTGAAACTATCATCACTTATTATGCAAATTATAATCTTTCCAATGAAACGAACCGATTTTCAAAACATCTTTTATTTTTTGACATACATATTAATTTTTAAACATTTTCATTTTTCGGCATAAAATTATTTTCAATGATTTAAAAAAAAATCATAATAAATTGGAATTTTAACAAATCAGTATGAAATTATCATCACTTATTATGTAAATTCTAATCTTTCCAATGAAAGAAACCGATTTTCAAAATATGTTTTAGTTGTTAAGATATTAATTTTCAAACATTCTCATTTTTCGGTATAAAGTTATTTTCAATCGTTTTCAAAAAATCATAATAAATTGGATTTTTAACAAATCAGTATAAACTTATCAGCTTACACTATACAAATTATAAACTTTCCAACGAAAGAAGCCGAATTCCAAAATATCTGTTAGTTCTTGACATACATATTAATATTTAAACATTTTCATTTTTCGGCATAAAATTATTTTCAATGATTTTCAATAAATCATAATAAATTGGAATTTTAACAAATCAGTATGAAATTATCATCACTTATGATGTAAATTATAATCTTTCCAATGAAAGAAACCGATTTTCAAAATATCTTTTAATTGTTAAGATATTAATTTTCAAACATTCTCATTTTTCGGTACAGACAGTTATTTTCAATCGTTTTCAAAAAATCGTAATAAGTTGGATTTCTAACAAATCAGTATAAAATTATCAGTATGTATTATAAACTTTCCAACGAAAGAAACCGAATTCCAAAATATCTTTTAGTTCTTGACATGCATATTAATATTTAAACATTTTCTTTTTCGGCATAAAATTATTTTCAATGATTTTCAATAAATCATAATAAATTGGAATTTTAACAAATCAGTATGAAATTATCATCACTTATGTAAATTATAATCTTTCCAATGAAAGGAACCGATTTTAATAATATCTTTTAGTTGTTAAGATATTAATTTGCAAACATTCTCATTTTTCGGTATAAAGTTATTTGCAATCGTTTTCAAAAAATCGTAATAAATTGGATTTTTAACAAATCAGTATAAAATTATCAGCATATATTATACAAACTCTAAACTTTCCAACGAAGGAAACCGATTACCAAAATATCTTTTAGTTTTCGACATACATATTAATATTTAAACATTTTCATTTTTCGGCATAAAATTATTTTCAATGATTTACAATAAATCATAATAAATCGGAATTTTAACAAATCAGTATTAAATTATCACCACTTATTATGTAAATTATAATCTTTTCAATGAAAGAACCCGATTTTCAAAATATCTTTTAGTTGTTAAGATATTAATTTGCAAACATTCTCATTTTTCGGTATAAAGTTATTTGCAATCGTTTTCAAAAAATCGTAATAAATTGGATTTTTAACAAATCAGTATAAAATTATCAGCATATATTATACAAACTCTAAACTTTCCAACGAAGGAAACCGATTACCAAAATATCTTTTAGTTTTCGACATACATATTAATATTTAAACATTTTCATTTTTCGGCATAAAATTATTTTCAATGATTTACAATAAATCATAATAAATCGGAATTTTAACAAATCAGTATTAAATTATCACCACTTATTATGTAAATTATAATCTTTTCAATGAAAGAACCCGATTTTCAAAATATCTTTTAGTTGTTAAGATATTAATTTTCAAAGATTCTCATTTTTCGATATAAATAGTTATTTGCAATCGTTTTCAAAAAATCGTAATAAATGGGATTTTTAACAAATCAGTATAAAATTATCAGCGTATATTATACAAATTATAAACTTTTCAACGAACGAAACCGAATTCCAAAATATCTTTTAGTTTTTGACATACATATTAATTTTTAAACATTTTCATTTTTCGGTATAAAATTATCTTCAATGATTTTAAAAAATCATAATAAATTGGAATTTTAACAAATCAGTATGAAATTATCATCATTTATTATGTAAATTATAATCTTTTCAATGAAAGGAACCGATTTTCAAAATATCTTTTAGTTGTTAAGATATTAATTTTCAAAGATTCTCATTTTCGATATAAACAGTTATTTTCAATCGCTTTCAAAAAATCGTAATAAATTGGATTTTTAACGAATCAGTATAAAATTATCAGCATATATTATACAAATTATAAACTTTCCAACGAAAGAAACCGATTTTCAAAACATCTTTTATTTTTTGACATACATATTAATTTTTAACCATTTTCATTTTTCGACATAAAATTATTTTCAATGATTTTCAATAAATCATAATAAATTGGAATTTCAACAAATCAGTATTAAATTATCACCACTTATTATGTAAATTATAATCTTTTCAATGAAAGAACCCGATTTTGAAAATATGTTTTAATTGTTAAGATATTAATTTGCAATCATTTTCATTTTTCGGCATAAAGTTATTGGCAATCGTTTTCGAAAAATCGTAATAAATTGGATTTTTAACAAATCAGTATGAAATTATCAGCATATATTATACAAATTATAAACTTTCCAACGAAAGAAACCGATTTTCAAAAGATCTTTTATTTTTTGACATACATATTAATTTTTAAACATTTTCATTTTTCGGCATAAAGTTATTTTCAATGATTTTCAATAAATCATAATAAATTGGAATTTTAACAAATCAGTATAAAATTATCAGCATATATTATCCAAATTATAATCTTTCCAACGAAAGAAACCGATTTTCGAAACATCTTTTATTTTTTGACATACATATTAATTTTTAAACATTTTCATTTTTCAGCATAAAATTATTTTCAATGATTTTCAATAAATCATAATAAATTGGAATTTTAACAAATCAGTATGAAATTATCATCACTTATTATGTAAATTATAATCTTTCCAATGAAAGGAACCGATTTTCAAAATATCTTTTAGTTGTTAAGATATTAATTTTCAAAGATTCTCATTTTTCGATATAAATAGTTATTTGCAATCGTTTTCAAAAAATCGTAATAAATTGGATTTTTAACGTATCAGTATAAAATTATCAGCATATATTATACAAATTATAAACTTTCCAACGAAAGAAACCGATTTTCAAAACATCTTTTATTTTTTGACATACATATTAATTTTTAACCATTTTCATTTTTCGGCATAAAATTATTTTCAATGATTTTCAATAAATCATAATAAATTGGAATTTTACCAAATCAGTATGAAATTATCACCACTTATTATGTAAATTATAATCTTTCCAATGAAAGAAACCGATTTTGAAAATATCTTTTAGTTGTTAAGATATTAATTTGCAATCATTCTCATTTTTTCGGTATAAAGTTATTTTCAATCGTAATAAATTAGATTTTAAATAAATCGATATGAAATTATCAGCATATATTACACATATTATAAGCTTTCTAATGAAAGAAACCGATTTTCAAAATATCTTTTAGATTTTGAGATATTCATTTTTAAACATTCTCATTTTTCGGTATAAACAGTTATTTTCAATCAGTTTTAAAAAATCGTAATAAATTGGAATTTTAATGCACCAATATAGAATTATCAGCACTAATTATATAAATTATAAGCTTTCCAATGATAGAAAACAATTTTCAAAATATCTTTTAGTTGTTAAGATATTAATTTTCAAACATTCTCATTTTTTCGGTATAAACGGTTTAATAAATCATTATGAAATTATCAGTATATTAAGTTCAAATTATGGTTCGATTTTTCGAAATACGTTATAGATCTTGAGATATTAATTTTTAAACAACAAGAAATTTTGAAATATTCGTAAAAATGTTTCTAATTCACTTTTGCTCATCTAAATGTATCCCCCCTTAATAGAAAAGATTTAAAGATTTGGAGATGTAAAAAGAGGGAAAAGCTGCGGGAAAAGTTCCGGTGCATATTCCGTAAGAAATAAAGTTTTCTGTATCTATCGCTTGCAGTTTGGTGTTACTTATTCACGAAGTCGTTGGTAGAAAAAAATCTGTCGACGAACACCCAACATCTGTGCTGTGGAAAGTAAAACAGCTTTTATATACTTACTGGAGCGTCTGAACAATTTCACATATTCCGATTTAAATGGAAATCGCTTTCTTGCATTGTTCCGGTTGCATCCCTTTACATATGCACTTGAGACCACAACGAGAATTGGTCCGTGTTGACACGATACTTACGATGGACATATTTTATCCAGGCCCCTATTTATTGTTCCACACGAAATTCGCGATTTTGACATCCACGAAAAGCAACTTCAGAAACGTTGGTCCGTAATTGGAACTGTAGCGAATTTCCATGCGACTTAATTGAAATTGAAATGCGTGTTGTAAGGTTATAATTAAAGTCAACACATACCCGGGGCGGTGAATCTATGTAAATCGCCGAAATGGAATAAATAATGGGATAAAGAGCGCTGCAGGTAAAGCAGAAAAATAAAATCCCACTTCATTCAAACAGAGTACATTTGTAATAAATATAATAAACATGAACAATAGCATGGAAAATAATAGATTTATTATCAAAACAACCAATGTAGAAAAATTGTGCTTTATCATAGTGTATATGAAAAAGCGCAATTCAAATTCGAATTTATACTGAAAAGGTACTTTAAATTTAATCGACATAATTCCGGAATAAAAGCATTACTCAATCCAAAAATTCAATTTCATTTATATTATTATTATTTATAACTGTTCAAATCTTTGTTAAATTTCTTCAAAGATGGAATCTTTGAAAAATCAAAATCTTTGTGTAAGAAGTAATAGGGGTATATGATTGTCCACACACAGGTTTGTGATCTCTATTGATTCCCATCAAAGGCAAAAGCAGACAAGGAGACATGACTCACTGGATATTTTTAATGATCCAGGGTTGAAAAGGCGTTTTTTTTTGTGGTGGTAAGAAAATCGTTCAGAAGGTATTCAGCCCACATAGATGGCATACTTCACAAAGCTTACATTTTATTATATAAAATCTTTTTTTGCGTTTACAAATTATATCGTTTAATAGCATTCGAAAAGTTTTAAAAAAGGGCAGCGAAACACGCAATAAAGTAGGATACAAAAATTGAGTGACCCACTATATCCTGGTTGACATATCAACTGGATGAAATAAAATTAAAGCAAAACAAAGAGCGTCGAAGGTTTTATTATTTTGTCGTTACGAAGTTTGTTTAGTTTAATGACCAGAAATGTTTTTTGTCCTGCATTGTTAAAAACTCGTTACGCCCCTTTGCCCTTGCAAAATAAATATTTGTTCCCGGGCGCTTCCTATTACCGACAATTCGCCATTTGTTAGTGTTGGCGAATTTTTCTCCTCGACCCGAACTTTTCTTATTAAGACTTTTCGAATCCGCTCAAGTTTAAAAGAACACCTCGTCGACACTCGTCAATAACGCACCCCTCATTTATTTATCCTCGTAATTCTCGCAATCTTCCTCATCATGATTGATGGATCCACTCTTCAACGGACCTTTGATATGATCGTTTCTTTGTATTTGTGATATCGATTGAAATAACCCTGACAAATAACTCTCTTCAACTTTTCATCTTCTAAATATCTCATTTTAAAAGGAATATTAATCATTTTATTTCATCTAAAATATTTACAAATTACATTTTTTATTTACTCATTTATTTTTAAGCCTCTTATGTCGTTAAAAAAAATTTTATTATTCTTACTTGTATACCAAGGTTCTAATATCTTAATTATGTGAATATCAAGATATTATCATATATTATTATGATTTATCCTTTTGACAAAGTGAAGTCATTTTGCCATCATATAGGCAAGGTCATATAGGCATAATCTTGAGCGATCAGCAAAAATATATCTTTCTTGCCTCAGTACATAACACTTATTTATATACCAAAGCTGCAATGATTACGTATGATGGCCAAGAAAGATATTGAAACCAAGTTTACTTCATGACATGGATTCTAGTAGAAGATTTGTGTAATTCATACTGTAGAGCTTGCAGCGTCCACCGACGATGTAGCAGATTCCTGTGTTCCTTCCATGATGTCTCAAACATGGGCTCAGTCGTTTTCAAAATAATTTTCTACGTAAATAGTTTCATAGTCTCTAGAATAAGCAAGTACATAAACGCACTCCTGCTACAAAATGCAATATAATCAAAAGTTTTCTGGAAAAGGATATTACCTCGCGTTGTATCTGTGGTTTTTCTGACAAAGAGGACGTTGAATTTGACGTCGACCTCAACACTCTCGGAAGTTCACAAACACCACTCCACAACACCACACACATCATACGTCGTGTTATGATGTATGTGGTGTTTTTGAATTAGCACTCACTTTCTGTTGTTACTGCACTGTTGGTTTGTCATAAATTTTCATTCCAATTTGACACTGTTGGTTTGTGAATACGTTGACATGTTGTTGATTTATGGGGAAGTATGCCAGAATTCTGCTGCTGCAAGCCGATTGTACGTTGAGTGGTTTTAATAACTATTCTACAAAAATTCACCGCTCTGGTAATCCGTGCGAAAGCAACTGGTATACTACAAACACAGCAAGGTCGCGATGGTAGACCTGGCCTACACGAACAAATTTTGGATGCCGAAGAACAAATTTTAAATCTTGTCGAAGAAGATCCTTCTATCGATTGGAGCTAGACTTCAACCAATTACACCGCTTGTGATTTGGACATTATGGATTTTGTCCTCGTGGACTACAATCTCAATTTTTAAAAACATTTTGGAATAGGTCACGGGTGAGTTCCCACCTTTTCTCTTTCTTCTGCGGACAGAGAGTTAGACACAGCAAATTTTTTTTATTAATCAAAAATCCAAATCCAAATTAATTTTTATTCATTTTGCCTCGATATTTTGTTCATTTATAATGGAAGAACAGCTAGATAATGGTGATACTTCAATTAATAACATTTCTAAAATTAAATTACCTCCCTCCTGGGTTAACAAACCTGAAATTTGCTTCTTCCAAGTTGAGCGCAATTTGTCATTTCAAGAATTTTCAATGACAAGTCGAAATACAATCTTGTTATATCGAGTTTACCCGTTGAAGCCACCTCATCAATATATGATGTCATTAGTAGTCCGCCTGAAAAGAATTTTAATTGAAAGCGAAGCGAAGAGAAACGTTTGGATAATTTGTTATCTAAATTTTTGTAGAAACATGCTAGCAACAGCCGGTGGTTCTAACGTTATAAATCAAGACTTACTTATTAACCTATGGAGACGTAGGTTGCCCAACACTATCTCTGTAGCCCTTTTAGCATCTGGCAAAGAAGATATTACTTGGGACAAAATTTGGGATTCAATAAATACCTCTTCAAATTCTTAATCTGACGTTCAAATGTAAAATGTTTTCTGACTTCACATTAACTTCTCAATCTCTGCTCAGTAATGTCTGTCAGAAACAACTGTCGTTAGAAAATCAAATATCGGCCATTCACAACCTACTTAATAATTATAAACCTCAACAATTTTCGAATTGTAATTGTCACAATCATAAGACACGATCTTCTTTTTCTCGTCAACGCTCTTATAACTCCAGTACGCAAATATCCAAATCACCATCTATTTCTAATCCAAAGGGTTAGAGTTTTTCCGAGTTTTTCCTGATTGGCAAAAAGATTCAGAACCATATCTTTGTGCTGCAAATGAATCTTCTATTAATACTTATGGTAAAAAGATGTTCACAATAACATTGAATCTAAGAAGAAATCGGTGCAGATTTTCTTGAAAAATTCACCATTTTGGTTGATATTAAAAATCGACCAAAATAACTTCTTCTGGATCACTGATGCAAATATCTGTATTGTCTCCGAAATTATTTTCCATGGAAACAAAATATTCGCGTTTATTAAAATCTTTTCCCAATTTTACTTTACATAATACACAACATCATATCGTTACAAATTCCCATTTACCCTTCTGCAGACCAAGACGTCTGGACTCAACAAAATTTACAATTGCCAAAAAAGAGTTTGATTTAATGGTTTCCCCTGGTATTTGACGGCCTTTATCTTCTCCATTACACATGGTTCCTAAAAAGGATTCTGGTAAAACTTGATTACAGTTCCAGATCATTACCCACTGCCTCACATTCAAGATTTCAATCTTAATCTACATGGTTGTAAAATGTTTTCAAAAATTTACTTAGTCCATGCTTACCATCAAATACTTATTGGTAAAGAGGATGTTTATAAAACTGCTATTACAACTCCTTTTGGACTTTACGAATTTACCAGAATGCCTTTAGGACTCAGAAACGCAGCACAGGCGTTCCAACGGTTCATTAATGAAGTCACTAATGGTTTAAACTTTGTATTCGTATATTTAGATGAAATTCCTATAGCGAGTGAAAATGAGGACGAACATCTTTCACATTTACATCAACTTTTTAAAAGATTAAATAGTTTTGGCATGAATATAAAAGCTTCAAAATGTGTTTTTGGGGTTCAATCCATTGATTTTTTTAGTCATACCATTTCATCAAATGGAATTCGTTCTTCATCCTATGGGATTTATGCCATTAATGATTTTCCAAGACCGAAAACTCTCATCGTTTCGTTCCAAATTTTTCAGCGATTCTTAGTTCTTTATGTACTCTTTCTAATTCTTTAAAAAATAATAACAAAAAACATCACTGTTTGGTTAGATGAACATCAACATTTATTGATATCGTTGGTTGCCTGCCTCCTTACCGAGGTTATACTTACATTCTTACTGTCATAGAAGATGGTGTTTCCTCTACGGAATATAACAACGACTACCATTGCCAAGTCACTATTTTTCTAGATTTGGTATACCGCATACCATAACCTACGATAGAGGAAGGCAATTTGAATCTCAGATTTTTTCTCAATTTAGTACATTAATTGGAGCACATCAGATTCATGTCTCCTCATTTCATCCCTAAAGCAATGGAATTTTAGGATGGTTCCACAGAACATTTAAGACTTCTATTATTGCTAGGGGTTCACATAATAACAATTATTGGAGTGAGGAACTCCCAGTTATTCTTCTTGGGGTCAGATCTGCTTACAAGGAAGACTTTGATTGTTCTCCTGCAGATTAGTGTTTGGTCAACCTCTATGTCTTCCAGGAGAATGAAGTAAATATATACTATAGCAATACTATAAAATGTTTTAAATCGGATTGTCTGGCGAACACTGCCATGTACAAAAAGTACAGGCTTTACAACCTGAATATCAATGGTTTCTACAAAAACACGCTGAAATACCAAACTTTTCTTCACCTATATTGGCAGCTGATGAAGCGACATTTACATATAACGGCATAAATAACTGTCATAATACTCATATCTGGGCTGTCAAAAATCCACATGCTGTACGTCGTAATCATTTTCAGCACAAATTTTCGGTAAACGTTTGGGCCGGAATGGTCAATGGACAACTTATTTGTGTTGCCAAATCGATTGATTGGAAATGATTATCTTTTCTTTTGCAAAATAACTTGACAGAACTATTGGAAAAAGTTCCTTTGAATGAGCTTGGACAAACTGATTTAGATGATCTCTAAGATTCTGTTCTTAGTGTGGGATGGAAATAACAAATTAAAAGTGTGAAAATAAATGTGTTGGATTTGTTGGTAATTTGTGACAAATCTTTAGTAATCGAGGTCCACGTAGAACGCATAAATAACATTTCCCCCCCTGAAAAACTATAACCTATCATTTGGTAGGTATTGTTACCAATTTAATAGTAAAATATTGTTTCGACCGTTCAACTGTTGCCATATATTGTTTAGAGTTGTACGTTTTGGACATATTTACGAGCCCGTTGATAAATTATAAATTGATACAAGGGAATTCGGGCAACGTGCAAAAACAGGGGAAAAAGCGGGAATTTATGCGTTAAATAATCTTTATTTCCGGGTGTTTTTTCTGGTCTTTATCCTTATTCATCGGCGGTGCCGATTGAATCTCCCGTCCGAATAGTAATCCTGACGCTCTTGCCATTTATTTCTGACCACTCGTTGTTTGAATTATCGGTCAATATGTAGTTCCGGGTAACGATAAATATCGTTTATTTTTGAGTAAATCGCGTGTCTCTGGATAATTCCATCGGAATCAAACATACGCTTTAATTATAACGTGTTCATTGGCAAACTATATTAACAATATAAATTGCTACGTTTCGAGATAACTATTTCAACTCGAAAACGGATCCAAAGAGAACCTCGGATGACAATACTTCAGGTGAGCATTCCCTTAATCCGACGCCACTGAACACGTAATCCGTTTTGACTTGCTCTTATCGAGGTTCTGGACCGTAGCGATGCGATGTCTGCATGGCGTGAATTGTTACTTCTGAACGAACGACGTTTTAAAATTTTAATTAAAACCGCGCAAGTCGGGAATTGATAACCGCTTTCATCTTCTTTTAGTTCCTTAAAATAAGATACCGACGCCATTAACGGCCCTCAACGTCGATGCGAAGCTTCCGATTGATGAAGGAAATTAGCTCTTCGACCGCTGCTTCGCATCACGTCTCCATTGACCCCGTGACATGCAAAAAGGCGAGTCGTCATAAACTGGCAGGAAATTTCTTTTCGACGCGTTCCGGCATCCAACACCCCTTTTCACCCCTTTCATCCTGTTGCCCGACGATCGATATTGGACAGGAGCTGAGCGGAACGGAAATTCGCTTAATTGTAACGCAATTTCCTATTATTTAATAAAGGCTCACCGCTGTGGTTACTTCTTATTCACGTTAAGCTCGCGGTTGAGCAATTAAAAGTTGTCCTGCGTTGACATGTTGTCCAGAACCTCTCTCACAAGATTACTATCGCCGCAAATTTGATATTAAAGGATTTTCATCGTTTAAAAACATAGTTAAATTACAAAATCACGACAAAAAACGTTATATCTCTACTCGAATGTATAGCACAATTAACAGCGATCGATTGGTTAAATTTATACCGGATACCGGATATCAACGAAAAAGTTAACTACTTCAATACACACATTAGTGAACTGTATGACTTCCACGCCAAACAAAGCAGTTGCCTCCACCCTGGCTCATCAACAGAGCTGTGCCGGGTACTTAGAAAATGTACTCGAGTACTGGGTACCGGGTTTATGTCATAATTGAGGAACGAGTACAGAGTACCAAGAACTTTACTTGCTAAAAAGTTCTCAGAATACAGTATCCGGAGTACAAGTACCGGAACTTTTCGGGTAGTTTGGCTAAAATTTATGTTTGGGTTATGCAAAAGCAAAACAAACAAAATATTCTACAAAAATAGTTTTTAATGTTAAAGAATAACTTGAAAAAGAAAACAAAAAAAGGAATCTTAAAAATACCAGCTGATAAGTGTTATCTTATGGCGTTACTTTATTGGCCTTCATTATCACTAATTTTTCGAAACTCGAATCGCTGAGAGTATTTCGTCATAGACTATTTACTATTGACGCAAAAGAACGTGAAAAACGTGTTTAGATGTTTCGGGTTCATTAAAATCAAAGAAGTCATCAGATGTTCTATCGCTAGAACCTCCATGTTCGCTGCCATCATAGTCAATAGATATAAGATCCTCCGCAGCTCCAATTACCAACTGCTTCATAGCGTCCAGAGAATACTTTGGAGTTTTTAAAACATTAAACCATCGCAACTTAAATTTGGGATTAACAATTGCAGACTCTGATGTCAAATTAAGTATGTCGGAAAACCTTCTATTTAAGCTATCCATACATGTTCTTAATAGTAATTCACCATTGGAACTTATACACTGGTGCTGTAATTTCTCCCATTTATTTCTCAGGCAGTACATATCCATAATAAACACAATCCTGTCCTTGCAAAACGTCGAGTGTTAAAGCAAGAGGTATCAATACTATACCTTTTCGAGGAACTGCAACTCGGTTTCCTTAAAATTTTTAATGTTAAGCCGCTGGCAAAGAGACGAAAGTTTTGATTTTACATTCAAGATCTGGGAAATCAAATCAAAATAGGAATTCCATCTTGTTATTCCTGGATAACTTAAAGTATGTCCTAAAACCTCTTTGATTATTTCAGCAGTTTTGGGTCTACTTGCTTTTGCCCATAAGATATTACATTTTGAAAAAACGTGTATGTCTCGTTCTTAGTGTAACATTTGATTGAATTGCATTTTTGTAATCGGTTGTGGCAATTAAATTTAACGTATGACTGGCACATCGAATATGCGCTGGTAGCATTATTATTCTATTGTCAGGTGTATTTGAAACTTCGATTTCATAGAATGTGACGTCTTCATCATATTCGATTTCATTCATCTGATCTTCTTCATGATCTTTATCTAGTGCATGTCTGTGTCTGGTTTTGTTAACCTCTAATTCTTGAAGGATTCTTAATATTAAAATTCAAATTGATGTTTTCAAGCATTTCTCCAATGTTCTTGTAGTCATGGGTGATAGAGAATCTTTTGCAAGCTAAAGCTACTAACTTTTTATCCAGTGCAATGTAACACCCATGAAACTTCTTGTTTTGGTGGACCATCTATCAGCGGTGGTACAAACATAGTCCTGCTTTTGAATTTCTTTTTTAAGATTCTCTATATAAGAATTGTACATCTCATTACTAAGTCTCATTGCAGCTTTTCTTCGGGGGACATTAACGTTCATTCCATCGAACAACCTTAGAAAACTTTCATTTTCGACGATTGACACAACGGACATAGTGTTAACAATGAAATACACTATTCTTTTTTCAAACTCCTTCTGCGTGACCACACTTTTTGGATTTATGATACTCAATTTTGCCTGCTTGGATTATTACCAATTCTCGAAGTAGTACCCTTTAACTTGCTTTTGCTGTCTTTTAATTTCTCTTTGTGTTTGACATAGTCATCCTAGGATTTGTTTCCATGCACTCTTTTTACGTGCTTAACAAAATTTGTCGTACTTTCGGCAGAGTCCTTAATAATCTTTTTTGAAGGAAGACATAACTGGCACAGAGATTCGACATGCGAATTCTTGTCACACGTTTCAATCAAGAAAAATGTTCCGTCCAGCATTGTTACAGTTACAGTTGTAGTTGATAAAGATGTGAATGTAGATGCAATAGTGGGGCTAGCAACTATTTCTACATCGGAAACATTGAAATGCATGCTTTCAGTGTCCTTAGAAGTCAAAGTCGATGGCTAAATATTTTTAAAATAGTGTGATATCTTGACTGATACGGATGACTTTTTAGTCCTATCATAGTCTTCATCACTTTCTAATGAATTATGGAAAGGATCTGGTTCTGCATCACTTGAAATCTCCATAGTCCTATCAATAAGTAAAGAAATACAATATTAAAATATTGCCAAAAAATCAGATTAATAACGAATTCCATTGGGAAGAAAAGAAACATGCACTAGATGAGGATCATGAAGAAGATCAGATGAATGAAACGCAAAAATGCAATTCAATCAAATGTTTTAATTTGTTTCAAAAAAAAGCCTTAAAGTTATCTACTCTTTAAACCATATTTCTCGCCATATTTGCTATCTATAAATTAGGTACTAGATTTTCATATTCCAAATACGTCACCTTTAATAAATAATTATTAATAGATAAATCTCTTACTTATCTTAAAATACAGGATTATTATAAATGATGGACCCATTTTTTAAAGATGAATATTTATTAAAGTACAGATCCAAAATGAACAATCTTTATACCAATGGAAAGAGGAAGTTTCAAAGTTTTTTTGCAATACACTATAAATGTTCAATGTGTCCACCGTCCGCTGCACGGCAAACATCTATGCGGTAGCCGAACTCGTCCCACACACGAGCAAGTGTATCTACTGTTACTGAGTGCACAGCAGCTGTGATACGGTTCCGTAGAGGTGGGACGTAAACAGCTTCCTTAACAGAACCCCATAAGAAGTAGTCACATGGAGTGAGATCAGGAGATCTCGGTGGTCAAAAGCGGAGAGCCAGGTCTTCATTTCCCCTGCGACCTATCCAGCGTTGAGGAATTTTTGCAGCCTGCATTCAAAAAGCCTCGTACATAAAGATGCCAATGGGGCGGAGCTCCGTCCTGTTGGAAAATGAAGTCCTGTGAATCTTCCATAACTTGAGGAAACAGCCATTGTTCCAACATGTGCAGGTACGTTGTTCCAGTTACAGATCTTTCCGCAAAGAAAAATGGTCCATAAACCTTTGTACGAGATACGGCACAGAACACGTTTACTTTCGGTGAGTCTCTTTCGTGATGCAATATTAAATGAGGATTTTGCAAACCCCATATGCGAACATTATGTCTGTTGACTTTTCCACTAAACTGGAAAGTACATAACTACAAAATTCGAAACGCTTCTCTTTATCGTTATGGTTGAGAACCTGCACAAGTTGTAATCGGTAAGGCTTCTACAGCAAACGCCGCCTCAGAACTTTCCAGATCGTGATGACTGGGATATTCCAAGTTCTCTACTAGCTCTATTGGTAGACTTTGTTGGACTGCGAACAAAACTTTCTTCAATACTTCTGACATCATCCTCTGATACACGCGTGCTTTTCCCTTTACACACACTTTCAGTTCGTTGAAATTGCGTAAACCAACGCTTAATGCTTTTTCTAATTGGTGGTTCGATACAGAATTTTGTTACGAAATGCCCGGGCTGCACTACAATTTGTGACTCACTTCTTGCGAACTCAAGAACGCAGAAAACCTTGTGCTCCACAGTAGCCATCTCACTCACTTTTGCCGAAGACCTACATATTTATTGTTATAAGACAAAAAGATGAATAATAAAATTATGTTTATTTGTCGCTATGGTGCGACATACCGCAATCGCAATCTTTTCTACTTAGTATTTTTACAGAGAGGAAACGAACGGATGATATCAGACGGTGGCCCATTGAACATTTATAATGTATTGTAAAAAAACTTTGAAATTTCCTCTTTCCATTGGTATAAAGATTGTTCATTTTGGATCTGTACTTTAATAAATATTCATTTTTAAAAATGGGTCCATCATTTATAATAATCCTGTATAACGCCTTTAACATCAAAAAGCAACAAATAGCAACAAATTGTAGTAGTAAAGACACACAAACCTGTTTGAGCGCTGAGCGGTGAGTAAACTCTGCAAATTCAAACAAGCTCAAACTTGTTCAAGTACTCGAGAATAATATACTCGAATATGCGATGCGGGTATCAGGTATTAATAGAGAGTATTTGACGAACCGGGTACCAAGTACATTTGATTCGAATGTACTGGGTACCGGGTATCGAGATATGTACTCGGAGTACATTTTTGAGTATTTTTACTCGGGTACTGCCCAGCTCTGCTCAACAATGCGGTTAGCGATCTCATGCGCAGACGCAATGCTGCAAAAACTCTTCTTCGAAGACATCCTTCCAATGCGAATTGGGAAAGTTACCGTGCTTTACGTAACCGCTGCAACCACTGTTGTAAGAATTTTAAAAAATTGTATATTTATCGGAAATTGTCCTATACTTTCTGGAACACCATGCGTTCTCTTGGTGTAGTTGATCTCCTTCTTACCATGGTAGTTTTAATTGTAATTCTCTGGCTACTCACTCTAGACGATTCAATTAAAGTATCAACAATTCTCGCCATTAATGCCTCAGCTAATATCAGTTCCAGATTTTCCTTGGAGTTGTTTGTCGAATTCCAAGTTCTCCAGGCTCTCAGACATTCTCAGTCCACTAGTGTTAGTGCTGATGGTGTCAGCATTAAGCAGCTCCTTCCTATTTTGGATATGTGGCCTAAAAATTTAAAAGAACTTGAACGTTTTTTAGGTATGATCAATTTTTAGTATAGGTTTGAAAAAAAAAATCAAAAAAATCTTTAGCAAATTCTACTATTTTAGCTCACCCTAATAAGTCTGGCCAATTAACATATGCATCGAATTATTCTATGGGAGCTGTTTTATCCCAAGATATTAATCATATTTCTCAACCTATATTTTTCCAAAAAATTGTCTCCTTGTCAAACAAAATATTCGACTTTCGATCGAGAATTGTTGTCAATATATTCTTCAATTAAGCACTTCAAGCATTTTTTAGAAGCAATCGTAACCTCATTCATTCAAAATCTGTCAAGACTCCTCGACAATGTCGTTATTTTGACTACTTCGATTCATCAAAGGAGATACAAACATTGTTACGGATACTCTATCTCATGTAGATGTTAACTCTCTAGAAAATTCATATCCTAACATTTTTGATATTAAAATCGTTCAAAATAATGACCTGAAACTTGATTATCTCTAAAAAAGCAACTTACATCCAAATTTTTCTGGCCAAAAATGAATAAGAACATTCATACGTGGACAAAATGTTACTAAAATTAACAAACACACAAAGTCTTCTAAGCTAGTATACCAGCAGGACGCTTTGAACATATACACATTGATCTCGTAGGTCCATTACCTCCAAGTGATGGTTATTTTGACTGTTATCGATCGATTTATTAGATGGCCTGAAGCTTACCCTCTTAGTATTGCAAACGCATTTTTTTACAAATTACTTTTCACGTTTTGGAATTCCACATACTATTACGCACGATCGAGGAAAACTATTTGAATCACAAATCTTCTCACAATTTAATAAATTGACTGGTTCTCAACAAATTCATACGGTATTTTGGAACGATTCCATAGAACTTTAAAAACTGCTATTTTATCAAGAGGAAACAGCTAATGTTGGAAAAACAATCTTCCATTCTTCTTGCTTCTGGTCTTCCTTAAAAGAAGACTTAGGTTGTTCCTCAGCTGAACTTATTTTTGGTCAGCCATTACGTATGCCAGAGGAATTTTTTGTATCATCTCATGATCTAACTGATAGATACTGTTACCAACTTCTTCTCATAATGTCCAAAAAATTTTCGTGGATAAACATCACAATTTTTAAAAATTATCAAAAACAAGCGATTAATATAGACAGATTAAAACCATATTCATTCTATCACAAAATCAATTAAAAAGAAATTAGCATACATATTTCATTTTTGCTCGTAAGGTATTATTAAAAATATATCATAAAATTTAATACCTAGAAACGACCCTCATATAAAGTTTGTTAATAATCTTTTATAGCAGGTAAACCACTATAGATATAATCATTCCTCCACTACTCCACATATTTAACTTCTCCATTAAGACATCATCCTTCGCTTCTATTTGGAAACTAGCTTATGTTGTACCCATACCTAAACTTAAGTGTCGTACTCGTATAAGTGATTTTCGTCCTATATCTATTATTTCTGTAATTTCTAAAGCACATGAGCGCTTGGTGTATTTGTTGGTGGCGATTCTATCTTCTGTAGATTTTTCGCCGAGCTGTGTTGCTTGGTTTTAATCATACCTCTCTAATCGTTCCTTGTATGTGCGTGAATCCTCATCTTCCTCGTCTGTATTTACAAGCCGTTGTGGTGTATCTCAAGGCAGTGTTTTGGGCCCACTTCTCTTTTCCGTCTTCATAAATTGCATTACTAAGATAATTAAGTGCAATTTTCAACTGTATGCAGACGACCTTCAAATTTATACATCTGCAGCTGTGGATGAACTTCCAGCAGCGGTAATAAGGCTTAATAGGGATCTTGGTAATAATAATAATAATCGTTTATTGTGCCATAAGGTTATAATTAAAAATCAAAAGGAGGGAGATTACATCATATGATTGGTAAGGTTATAAACCCATTACCACTACTATTACTAACGCTTATTACGCATGTATACGAACACGCAGCGTTTCCCTATATTACAACATCACTCTGCAAAAACTCGTCAACAGAGTAAAACGCCTTTACAATTAGATACGACCTGAGCTTAGACGTTAAAGTAGCCAGCGTCAAGTCATGAACGCCAGCTGGCAGCCTGTTATATAAAACCTGACTCATGTAATTCGATCCCCGCTGCCCTCTAGTCAATCTGCGATACTGAACATATATATTATCTCTGTTACGAGTGTTATAGTCATGAAGATCCCCATGAGTAGGCATCTGACTAATACGTTTATTTGCATATTTAATTGACTGAAGAACGTAAAGTGAAGGCAAGGTCAGAATCTGAAACTTAATAACACACGCACCACCCTATGCTGAAGTCTAAAAGCATATTGACTTGCAGGGCTGTTCCCCAAGCCAAAATAGCATAATTAATATGGGAGTGAATAAAGGCATAATTTTAAGGATTCCTCCATCCACAATCTTAAATATCCTACGCAAAAGGTAAACACCACTACAAATCTTACTCCCAATAGCACACACATGATCGTCAAATTTCAACTTGGGAGGGGCAATAGATACACCCAAGAACCTCGCAACAGGGAGATTCTCAAAAACAAACTGCCTCAATAAAATCGCCATTCTAATAGTTTTATCTTGGTTCAAACACAGCTCATTGGCAATGCACCACTCTCTTGTCCTAGTCAGAACAAGATCAGATCTTTCTACGACCCGATCAAAATCAAGCCCCGTAACCAATATAGTAGCGTCATCCGCGTAAAGCAAACATTCCACATCATCACCCAAAACTGAGGAAAGTCATTAATGTAAAGCAGGAATATGGGTGGTACTCCTCGTCTCAAACTAAGCTCACTCGATACCGCACCATGCAACGTTACTTGCTGTATGACTAACAAAATTTTACTCCATCAATAATACCCATCTGACAGTTGATGGCAACATCATACAATTCGCTCAAACAGTTAAAAACTTGGGGGTGATAATGGATTCTGCTTTGTCCTGAAAGCTCCAGATTCGGTCTGTTTGCAGGAAGGTCGTTATTATTATTATTATTATTGCTGCCGGGCTGAGGAGAACGGCCCCTCTCGTTACCGCGACCTATAAGATCTATTGTAACTTTAACCCTTCAAAGATTTAGGGCAAACGTAGGTCCTTGATGAACCTTGGTATTGTCCTGAGGTCTTGAACCTTTATGTCGGTAGGTAACAGGGGAGTTTTACCGAAAATGTTGTGTCTTAGACGGCGTCTGGCGACGCAATTGTACAGTAGTCGACAAGTTTGATCCTCAGCTTGTCCAATGTGGAAGAGGTGGTATTTTAGGGGTGCATGGCCGGTCAGGTAGCCTGAGAGCGTTCTTAGATCCCCTTTGCTGAGGCATAAAACCTCTTTGGTTTTATAAGGGAAAATAAAACCAAACTGGATGGCCTTAAACGATGAACCAGTAAATAATTTAGTTTTATGTGTTATACGTGTTTCGACAATCTAGTCATCTTCGGACACAACTGCGGAGTAAAAGTAAAAAGTTAAAACATTTTTTAATAAAAACATACAAAAAAGAAGAAATTATCTATTATTTACCGTCAATTTGTTTGTTTGCACTTCATGTTTTACAGCGAGAGAAAACGGAACTCTGTTACAGATCTGAACTTCTTTCTTACAAAAACGTGCTTCGAAATTTAAGGTTATGTAAATTAAAAACACCGCCAACATCAGGTTAAATAACTTAAGAGGTGTGCCGAGCAATAACGCCTTCATTAAACCAATAACAAAAAACTACAAACTATTGTATATAGATCAAATCGGAAGTAGCAAAATCAAAATAGGACAAAACAGAATTAAAAGAACTTAAAGTGAATGTGATGTCGCCATCTTAAAACAAGTAATGTGAGCAGAAGCTTAAAATTTATAATTTAAAATTAAAACTTAGGAGTGATGAAAAGCCTATTCTTATTTATATCTACAATTTCATTAATGACGAGTGAAGGATCGTTAGAGATATGTTGTTGATGTTCGTTTTATGGTTTTCAGAGAGTAGATGTTTATTGAAGTTAGAGGTGTTCTTTGAAAGGTGTTCTTTGTATCTTGTCTCGAGACTTCTGCCGGTCTGTCCAATATAAAATCTATCACATTCTCCACAATTGATCCTATAAATGCCACTCTTTTGCAAAGTATTGAATTTGTGTTTGTTGTTTGTTAGTATGTTTCCTATCTTGACAGAACTTTTATAATCTGGTATTAAGTCGTATTGTTTGAAAATTTTATCTAAATCTAAAGTTTGCGTATGTGGATATATTAATTTTATGATGCTATTTTTATCAATTTTGTTGAAGATGCCTTGTAGATCTGTAATATTGTAGCCGTTATTGATATTAATCTGTATAATATTATTTATTTCTTCAATGTATTTAGGTTTGTGATATAATATCTGAAAGCAGCTTCTTTGTGGAGTGTACAATTATAGGAGCCTTTGGGTATCACAGAATCAGTGGTTGTAATTTTCCTGTATATATCGAATTGTAAACTATATTTTCCTCTTCTGATGGTTAGGTCTAAAAAGTTTATTGCAGTGTTAATTTCTTTCTCCAGGGTAAACTGTAGATTGTTAACATTGTTAAAAAGATTAAATAGAGCAATCATGTTAGCAGAACTCCCACTGTGGATGATGAGTATGTCGTCCATGTATCTGGCGTAAAATTTTATGTGTTGATTGAAAGATTTATACTTTTCGGAAAATAATTTGTTCTCAAAATTATTGACATAAATGTCCGCCGTCTTTGGTTTTGTTTTGCATACTTTTCGCTTGTCTGTGACCTGGAAGTTCTTTCCAGTGTAAGGTTATCTTTGAAACCTCCTAGTTGTTGATTATTTGTTTTAGGTGGCTTTTTTGTAGTCCACAATCAAGTTGGGGTCCAATGAAGGGCGTGTTCGCTGCCTCTTTGGCCAGCTTGTCCGCCTTCTCATTGCCCTCAATGTTGCTGTGACCTGGAACCCACCATAGGGTAACATCATTGCCCCTAGCGTGTTCTCTCAGGTTGCTGGTACACTCTCTGATCAGTGCGGAGTCACACGTGTAGACCTGAATTGCCTGTCTCTGAAAATTTTTATGGATGCACCTTTTTGTCCCTTCTGTAGGTTCAAAGCGGTGCAGAAGTTTATAGCAAGAACTTCTGCTTGGAAAATTGTTAAGTCCGAGCTGAGGGGCTATTTGATGTGGCTATTTGGTCCACTGATGCCTGAATTTTACTGTCTTTGAAGCATCGGTGACCAGGCTAGGGCTTCTCATTTTAGTTGAGGCCCTCCCTTCGCCCAATCATCCCTGCTTCTAAATATGACCTTGTACGGCTGATTGAAATTGTATTCTGTCGGTATGAGGTCCGTTTTAATTTCAATCAGGTGATTTAGACATGGGTCCTTGAGGATCTCGAGGTGTCCTCTGAGGTTACCCTGCATCAACTTGAGTGAAGAAACTATTTTCAGTGATCGACAAAGCAGCCGTCGGACAGGATCTCATTGCACCCATTATGTTAAGACATACTAACCGCTGGATTTGTGCCAACTGTTGTTGTGCTGTCTTATGTTTTGTTTTGGCCAGTAAACCAATGAGGCGTAGGCGACCATGGGTCTGATTATTGCTACGTAGGCCCAATGAGCCATTCGTGGTTTGAGACCCCAGTTCCTTCCTAGCAGCATGCGGCAGATCTGGTTTGCCATGATGGCCTTTTTCCTTCATGATGGAGTTCCAGTTTAGTTTACTGTCAAGTATTACCCCTAGGTATTTAGCTTCTGTTTTGAGGTTAATAGTTCTGCTATCAATAGGGCTTTCTGCATTAGCTGAGTTATGATTGAATCATATTTAGCTCGGATTGTGATTACCAAGTCATCAGCATACCCTTGTATCTTAAATCCATTTTTAATTAGGGTGTTCATCAAGTCCTCAACTACCAGGTACCATAATAGAGGTGATAGCACTCTTTTCTCTCTACAGCTTTATTTGCTCTTTTCTTTGCGATTTTCTTTCTTTCCTGTTCTCTCGTATTCTTTTTCTGTTACTTGACATGTAGACATTGTTTTTGTTTTTTTCCATAGTTGCCATATTAATTATTATTAGTATAGAATAATGCATATTTTAGTTATTATTTTAAAATAAACTCCCATAAATTTTTTTGTATATAAACTCAACATTCGATTTTTGGTTGTTTCAATTTCCACATCGTAAAAAAGATCCTTAGTTGACTATAAAAGCGGATATGTCAACATCAACACAAGTTCTTTTTGAATACCAATAAAAAGCTAATCCAATTGCTCAAGTTAAAGCGAATATAAAGCTCGCGTAAACTGTTAGCGGGAATGTAGTTTCAATATTTTTCATTCCATTTAGTGTGAGGGAAACTATGAGATGCAAAGCGAGTTTTACAAATTGACTACCAGATGGTGGTAGTAAAGTAGAGGTTCCTCTTTTTTTAATAAAATCAATGTAAGAACATTTTTGTGGGATATTGTTGTCCTAAAGTATCAGCAAACAAAAAAGTTATAGTCATGATAAAAGTTAAAGTGGATAAAAAGTCGAGATAAACTGTTGGTGTACGAGAAGCGAAACACAATGACGGTAAATCAGTCGTCGGGGTATCGGAATGGCAAAGCAATATTTGTCCGGGCGGTTGAAAAGTTTTAATTTATTATTTGGCCGGCGGCTTTGGTGGAATTTACGGGGCATATTAAGGGCCTTACACTCGGATTCGGTTGGGAAGTGTAGGAAAGAGAGCGGGGGCGGATCGCAATTCTACTTCCGTAGCAGTTTTCTATATAAGAAGTTTATGACGGCACCGGAATATTTTATATCTGTATTCATGCGACTCGATAAATCCGCCCTGTAAATCAACGTTAACACAATGGATTGATGCGCCCTGTACGCGCACTATCGATTCGTTGGATTCGGTAAATTCGGTTCGCTCGGTGGATTGCGGCAAAGGCGACCGAAGTGGCGAGTTCGTGCAAGTTGTAAAATTGGTAAAAAGCGACCCTACACGACGTACGTGGAAAGTTCGCTAACATAATCTTTAAGTCTACAAGGAAATCATGGAAAAGTCCCAGTATATAATACGTTGTAATTTCGGCTTTAACCGAGAATTGGGTCAATTTAACTGGCGATATAGTGGGCTATGATCTGGGTCTGAATTCCAGTTTCCTGGCTGTTAAATTGTGCATTAAATCAAGATTAGATTTCCGTTTATGTTGTCGATTTCAAAGAAGTTCCCCAAATCCACTTAAAACGATTTACTGTCGAATTTCATTATACATCTTCTTCATAAAAACTAATTCAACGAATTTGTTACCGTAACAAGTGCATGGAATAAAGGTGCCGCTGGGGTTTCCAACGTCACTTGGAAATATTTCGTGCGGATCGTTGCCCCAGTCGCTCATGTTCTACCCAAAACTTTTGAAACACTTGTTACAAGTGCTTCATAATAACCGGTATAATGTACAAAGTTTCAGATTGCTACATTCAATTTTGTTTTGCTCTCTGTTGACGTCTCACTCACCGCCGAATTCCCTTCACCTCGAAAACGAAAGAATCCTATCTACTTATTATTTCTTAAGAGAACGAATTTAAATTTTAAATCGCCTAAATAAGCCTGCATAACTCCACGACGGTTCATAATTACCCCGAAGACAAGCTGTGAAAAGAAATTAATCAAAAATTAAAAGCGAACCTGCACAATTACACGCTGAATTCTGCAACTTTAATTGCTTGCATCTTTAATGTCTTCTAATCTCGCCTTTTCATCTCTTTTACTTGCTTTTTACCCGATTACCTTAGCACCTCTTCTACGCGACGGTATGGAACTTAATGCCTCCTTCATTTAACTTTAAATGACACTTCAAAAATTACATTACTCTCAAAACAATTTTTTTTAACCAAAATAACCTCTAAAGAGTTACATAAAGCAGACAACAATACTTTTCAAAAAAGTATCTTATCGAACGGAATGTGTCAAAATGATCACAATGTGTTTACTATGTTATGAAGCTGACTAAATATTATTTTATACAATTTTAGTATTATACACTACTCTCCAAAATTATCGCACCACCTAAATTATGCATTAAGTTTAAAGGTATTTTTTTTTGAATCAACGGATGGATTTTGATGATTCTTTCTTCACGGTATAGGTTGATTTTTAAGGAAGAAATGTGTTGATGGTTTCTGACAATTGTCAACGTTTTACCCATATACGGGGTGTAAAAAGAAATTTATGTTTTTTCTTCTAATTTTGCAACACCCTGTGGAATTTATCAGAAAGAACCGCAACATTCCATTTACATTACGTTAGAATGGCAACCCTTCTCTATATTTTCTTTCAAGAATCATCTCGATGTCTCCTTTATCAAGGAAGACACACAAGTTTAAATGTAACGAATTTTTATTAACATTTTAAACAAGTAGGTGAAAACTAAAAAACACTACATAATCAATTTTCATAATCTCTTAATCAATTTTCTCAAAATCACCTAATAACGTGTATTTCCGCCTCTCTTACGTATCACTTTTTCACAGCGACGAGGCATACTTAAAATCAAGCGTCGAATTTGATCTTGATGAATTACATCCCAAACCTCTCTTATCATCCTCTCAACGTCGTCCAAAACGATAGGTGGTGGATGTCGGCCCCTTAACTGACGATCAATATTATCCCATAAATTCTCTATTGGATTGAGATCAGGGCTACAGGGTGGCCAGTTCATGGTTTGTATACCAACTTCATCCAAATAGTCACGGACCATATAGGCAACATGAGGTCTTGCATTATCATAAATTATCATAAATTAAAAAAGCATTACCACAAATTGTACAGAAGGATCCATTGCAGTTATCATTACACAAGATATAGTTGCCTTCGCCGAGACTGTAAATCACGTATTCGGGATGATCGTCGTAGATATGTCGGGTCTTTGGAGAGAGATATAAAAGACAATCCTAAAAATTTTTGGCACTTTGTTAACATGAGTAGAAACAACTTGAACTCCCCAAGTGTTCTGAAATGGGATGGTAAAACCATAACCGATTTACCTACTATAGTGAATTTATTTGCTGACCATTTCGAAAGTATGTATAGTCGTACCTCATTCGCTGCCTCCAATAGTCACCATATCAATCCTGTTATGACTGGGGTTTCTTTCGGTATCTCTGAAATTAGTTATGACGAAATGGTGGAATCCTTCAATAGATTTAAGGCAAAAAATACAACCGGGCCAGATGGCATTCCTGCATTTATAGTTAAAGACTGTGCACCTGCATTTCTGCGACCACTGCAACATATTTTCAATCTAATTGTAAGGAACTCTGATTTTCCGGAAACCTGGAAATTGAGCAGAATTTGTCCTGTTTTCAAAAAAGGTAATAGGTGCTGTGTGATGAACTATCGGCCAATAGCTATTATAAATAACTTCGCGAAGCTGTTTGAACAAATCGTAGCATACAAGATGGAATTCTACAACAAAGCACGAATGTCTGAACATCAACATGGTTTCTGCAAAGGTAGATCCACAGCCACTAACCTGTTGAGTTTTACCGAATACGTATCTAGGGCACTAGATCGCCGTGGACAGGTGGATGTCATATACACGGATTTCTCACGGGCCTTCGATTGTTTAGACCTCTTCTTGTTGACGGAAAAGTTGGAGAAGTTTGGGTGTGATTGTTCTCTTATACGGCTTCTGTCATCCTATGTGTCAAATCGAAGACAATACGTCGAGTTGGCTGGTATTCAATCGAGAAAAGTAAGCGTTACTAGTGGCGTACCTCAAGGATCCATACTTGGCCCTCTACTGTTCAATATTTTTGTGAATGACTTACCAATGAGCTTTAGCACCAATGCCCTATTGTACGCAGATGATCTGAAGTTGTTTACTACTATTGGTAGTGAACAGGATTGCATTTCACTTCAGTTGGACTTAAATAAACTCTACTCGTGGTGTACTACTAATAGATTGATTCTGAATACTTCCAAATGTCAGGTAATGACATATAGCCAGAAACGTAACACCATCAATTTTGATTATGAACTTGGGACTGACTGCCTATCGCGCATTTCTGTGGTGAGGGATCTCGGTGTATGGTTCGACACTGGTTTGTCTTTCAATGTACATGTTGACAAGACGTCGACGAACGCCCTCAGAACACTTGGATTTATAACGAGAAATAGTTTGGAATTTGCTCATATAAACACAATAATAAAACTCTACTTTACACTCGTAAGAAGCAAACTTGAATATTGCTGTATTGTTTGGTCACCATCTTATTTAAGGTACATCACCACCATCGAGAGGGTACAACAAATTTGTTAGATTCATGCATTTCCTGGATTTTGGTCATTATCCGCCTCGAGGGGAATTGAACTATCCATATCTCTCACATCGTTATGGACTCCAGAGCCTTGAAGACAGAAGGAAGTGTATGTCAGCAAGATTTGTTCGGGATGTGATGGTTGCATCGGGTGTTTTGTCGCAATTGAATATAAAAGTTCCGAGGTTTGGTGCTCGTGACTTTAATGTTTTTACTACCAATCGCGGTCACACAAATATTGGACTAAATTCCCCATTCTGAATGTGTATCATTCTTCGATGTTTAACTTAGCAGTTTGTTAAATTGTTATTTGATTTTTCATTTTTCATTGAATATGTTTTCTTTCTTTTTCTTTTTGTTTGTATATATTTACTTCTTATTATGTCAATTAATGTACGTTCTTAGGCTTAATTATGTTGTTTATAATATTATCTCTCTTATTGGAAAACAAATTTCTGTTGGGATAATAAAGTTATTATTATTATTAATAAAAAATTATTTCCTATGTAAGGAGCAAAGGGTACCACGTGTTCCGATAAAATGTCTGTAATATACCTTTCACCTGTTAATGAACCTCTTCGCAAAGAAACAAGGTCGGTTCGTGCTGTAAGCGAAATTCCACCCCAAACCATTACCGATCCTCCATTAAATAAAGTTGTCGGTCGTGGTGCATGGTGCACTGTGCATAGCGTTCATTGGGCCGTCGAATTACTCTTAAACGTCTATCTGAGCTGTATAAACAAAACCTTGATTCATCTGTGAACAGTACTTGTTCCCAGTCATCAGCATTCCAGTCAAGATGTTCTCTGGAAAATTGCAATCTCCTTCTATGATGATTTGCGTTTAAATTTGGTGCTCTGGCAGGAATCCTTGCATGCAAATCACCTTCGGCGAGACGCCTTTGTACAGTGTTAGTACTAATTCGAATATTATGAACATCTGCTACTTGCAAAGTCTAATAAAACGATTTTGGCGTAGTGTTGTGACTCTCCTTCTTCCTTGTCCAGGTCGTCTTGTATGATCATTGTTCTCTTGAAATCGTTGAACGGCACGTGATATTGTTGTATGAGAAACTCCTAATCTCAAGCCTATTTCACGATAACTTATTCCTTCATTGGCTAAAGTAACTGCCTCAACACACTCATTGCGGTTTAAATGTCTTGAAATACGGTCCATGTCAAATAAACACTTAATAACCCAAAGCAGCTAAATGCGTAAATAAAATTGACAAGTATTTCTGTCAAACTGTTTGATATTTCATAGCCTGCTTGTTTCATTAGTAAGGACTATATTTCAACAAAATTAAGTCAAACTTAAAAAATGTGTATCTTCCTTGATGAAAGAGATATCGAGATGATTCTTGAACGAAAATGTAGAGAAGGGTTGTCATTCTAACGTAATGTAAATGAAATGAAGCGGTTCTTTCTGATAAATTCCACGGGGTGTTGCAAAATTAGAAGAAAAAACATACATTTCTTTTTACACCCCGTATATGGATAAAACGTTGACAATTGTCAGAAACCATCAACACATTTCTTCCTTAAAAGTCAACCTATACCGTGAAGAAAGAATCATCAAAATCTATCCGTTGATTAAAAAAAAAAATACCTTTAAACTTAATGCATAATTTAGGTGGTGCGATAATTTTGGAGAGTAGTGTATTTATGGTTATTTATGATATTCTAAATACAATAAATCAAAATTTTTACTCTAATTATTTATTGAAACATTATTAATAATTTATTAACAGTGATAATCGAGATAATAAATGAATTTGGTGATGTTAGAGATATTTGCTGGCTGTACAGTAATAAGCTTTGAGCACAACGATGACAAAATGTCTGAATATGTGATAAACATATTAATTTATGACAACTTTTGCAATCGTATTTTGTCAATCGTCGTTTACTCGCTGCAAAATTACAGTCCTCAAACCTTTTCCTTTTGGCAGCACCACCATCATGTTGTTCTCTGTGTTGAGTATCTTTCTCGTTACCATCGGTAGATTGAAAACGTTTCAATGTTTCTTGCATATCTTTAGACTTCTTCGCTTCAATTGGGGCAAGACAAACTCGAGTGCTAAGCTTTTGAGGCACATTTTTCTGTGAATACATTTTTGATTATTCTCAAAATAAATTACCAGTGCATTTATGCCCGTAACATTCAGCATGGCAAAAAAATACTACAGCTGGCCATCATCTTATATTCCTTGCAACATTATTGGCATCGATTGAATTGTCTTTATGAAGCGTCGAAGTAAGAAGTACACATTTTCCCTTTCTTTGGTATGTACGATACTAACATACAATTATTATTGAACGCAAACATACTACTACAGATATCTCTTCCTTTAGTAGTAACAAATTGTGGTGAAATCTCGCGCTTATTTTTTTTCCAACATGACAACTTGTTATTTATTAATTTGTCGATAAGGTCGAAACTACTGAACCAGTTGTCAGCAATAATATTTCTACCTGTATTAAAAATAGGCTGAGCTAATCTAAGAACGACATCAGGATGCAAGCCAGCATAAATTTCAAGATTATACAAATAAAATGTTTGAGCATCTACCAAAGCATAAATTTTAATTCCGTACTAGTTCGGCTTATTTGATATGTACTGTTTGAAACCACACCTACCTCTGAATGCGTCTAACTTCTCATCCACAGTAACATTTTCTCCCAGATTGTAGCATTTTTGGCAGTTGTGAACAATCTTTGTAAACATGTCACGAATTGCAGCTAACTTATCTGTACTTTTTCTTTCTTCCAGAGTACTTTTATCGTCGAATCTTAAACATGTCATTTTATTTATTTATCTTTCACAACAAAACATTTGTGTATCCCCTAATATATTACAATACATTGGTAAGCTAATTAACAATAAAGTATTGTTAGTTATTGTATCGTTCCTCACAATAGATACTTATGTATCTGTGTTGTGAGTTCGCAAACTAGCAATGTATTATTCCATCAGCGAACATACATATCCCGGCAGCTACTACAAACAAAAAAAACGAACAACTCTGCCCACATCAACAACTAACTGAAACAAATGAAATCCTGTTAGAGGCGCCTCGGGCGCTTCAGAGGAGCCAGGGAGACAGCCAAAGTCACTCACACCATATTTCGGTCTTAAAAGTCTTAATTTGTTTTATCTCTCTTAATGCACTTGGAAGGAGGTTATAGTACTTCAATGCACGGTACAGATGATAATTTTTATCTACGGTAGTATTCACTTTTGGCAGTTTATTTAATCTGTTAGCATGTGATCTTGTATTGTATTCATGATTGATTTCCGTATAAAGATTCCTTGTTTTATGAACATGAATTAAGCTTAATATTATGTATCTTTTTTGGACGCTACTACTATCAGTGTCATTATACAGTCTATTTGTGGAAAAGGTCCGCACTTTATTGTGCAGTACCTTTATTACGTATTTATTTGTGTTTTCCAAAATTTTTATGTTAGTACTATACGCTCCACCCCACACAACAATACCATAATCAATCTGAGACAGACCATAGTATCGTAAAACAACTTTTTTAGTTTGTTATCGAGTATGTTACGAATAGCATAACATTTAGGCAGTAAAGTCTTTAGCTTCTTGGAGATGTATACCGCATGATAATTCCATTTTAAATGCTGGTCTATCACTATACCCAAGTATTTAGCCTTTTCAGAATGTGGAATTGTTTCCGATTCACCGCAGGAGCAGCTCACTTTTTTGTAGAAACTGCATCGATCGTTATGTATTTCTAGATGTAAGTTATCAGGTGGCTTAGCTGCAGCTGTTGGCGAAAATGTTATACAGCAGGACTTTTCGGTGTTTAATGTAAGCAAGTTACATGACAACCAACCTTTCACCCGCTGCAAAACCAAGTTCGCCTTATAGTATAATAATAAATTTAAATCTTTTATGCTCATCATCAGTCTAAATTTTTCATCTTCAGAATCCCACAAATCTTCTAAACTTTGTTTATTAGCCTTGAAACCACCAGCTAAGAACAAGAGACCAATGAACGCTTTCAATTCAACCAAATCGACAATTTTGGCGTCACAATTGTTTCCAAAATATCATCTGTTACTAAACAGCTCCAACATTGTAAAGGAGTAGGTGCTGATCTTGCTGCGCCCACTACTCCTGTAGTCTCTCTAAGCAGATTATGCTTCTTTGTTCGAATTCTTTTTGCTGGTTGATTGAGACTCCATTTCGTTTTTTTGTCCTTTCCGAAAAAATACTGATTGCTTTCTATTGGCAAACAATCAACTGCGTCTTCAGAATTATCTTGTTCCCTATCAGAATTCTCCTCCACAGCTTCTCAGGTGTAGCCGTATCGCTTTCATCTCCAATATCTTCTTTTTCGCTAACACTTTCTTCTTCCCATAATATTTTTTCTATCTCCCTGATATCGTCAGGATTATTCAAAAAAAACTTGTGTTTACGGTTGGCCATGATTAGCTTTCTAAAGATCTAAAATATATATATAATATATACATGTATAAAATAAAAATAAAAATTAATTCTCACTTACATGATTCTTACTATCACTCACTATTATAATATACGAGGTATTATGACTTGTTTTATATAAATTCGGTTAGGTTCGATAAAATAAATCCGTAAAGTACCGAATCCAGTTTTCATTCTTCCGTCAAGACAATTACCAACATAACTTTACCCGAATATAAAATTCTTAAATGGCAGCAATAACAATGTGATATAAATGTTATGAGTAACAGAAAATACTTTTGAAATAAAGGACACTTATAAAATTATAACATTCGAAATTATAACACAAATGACCGCAATTTTGAATTGAAGAATTCGCTTATACCTAAGATTCTGGAATATTTATAATGTTCACATTGTAGAGGGTCGCAAAATAAAAAGCTATTAACAACCAGATCCATTTCGAGATTCGCGGTCAAATATACCAAGCCGAATTGTTTCTCGTGTATCAATTTGAACAGTTGCGCCCGACGAAAGGTTAATTAATCAAATTTTTATTAAAAAAACTGTTTATTTAGGAAACTTAAAATTTTGCATAACCCATCCTCAAACATTCCTCTACAACCTCAATAAGTTTAATTTTTCAATTCCAACCCGTTTTGAAGAAATACATTTTTTCACTCCACTCGTGATTTATACATTTTTATTAAAAAAGCTGTTCATCCAGGAAACTTAAAATTTGGTATAACCCAACCTCAAAAAGTATCATTTTTCACTTCAAAACCGTTTTGGAGAAATACATTTTTCATAACTTCATTTTGAAAAAACCTCAAATATCATCTCGTTATTTATACATTTTTATTAAAAAAGGTGTTCATCCAGGAAACTTAAAATTTGGTATAACCCAACCTCAAACATTCCTCTACAACCTCAAAAAGGTTCATTTTTCAATTCCAACCCGTTTTGGAGAAATACACTTTTTCACTCAACTCGTGATTTATACATTTTTATTAAAAAAGCTGTTCATCCAGGAAACTTAAAATTTGGTATAACCCAACCTCAAAAAGTATCATTTTTCAATTCAAAACCGTTTTGCAGAAATACATTTTTTCATAACTTCATTTTGAAAAAACCTCAAATATCATCTCGTTATTTATACATTTTTATTAAAAAAGGTGTTCATCCAGGAAACTTAAAATTTGGTATAACCCAACCTCAAACATTCCTCTACAACCTCAAAAAGGTTCATTTTTCAATTCCAACCCGTTTTGGAGAAATAAACTTTTTCACTCAACTCGTGATTTATACATTTTTATTAAAAAAGCTGTTCATCCAGGAAACTTAAAATTTGGTATAACCCAACCTCAAAAAGTATCATTTTTCAATTCAAAACCGTTTTGGAGAAATACATTTTTCATAACTTCATTTTGAAAAAACCTCAAATATCATCTCGTTATTTATACATTTTTATTAAAAAAGATGTTCATCCAGGAAACTTAAAATTTGGTATAACTCAACCTCAAACATTCCTCTACAACCTCAAAAAGGTTCATTTTTCAATTCCAACCCGTTTCGGAGAAATAAACTTTTTCACTCAACTCGTGATTTATACATTTTTATTAAAAAAGCTGTTCATCCAGGAAACTTAAAATTTGGTATAACCCAAACTCAAAAAGTATCATTTTTCAATTCAAAACCGTTTTGGAGAAATACATTTTTCATAACTTCATTTTGAAAAAACCTCAAATATCATCTCGTTATTTATACATTTTTATTAAAAAAGGTGTTCATCCAGGAAACTTAAAATTTGGTATAACTCAACCTCAAACATTCCTCTACAACCTCAAAAAGGTTCATTTTTCAATTCCAACCCGTTTTGGAGAAATAAACTTTTTCACTCAACTCGTGATTTATACATTTTTATTAAAAAAGCTGTTCATCCAGGAAACTTAAAATTTGGTATAACCCAACCTCAAAAAGTATCATTTTTCAATTCAAAACCGTTTTGGATAAATACATTTTTCATAACTTAATTTTGAAAAAACCTCAAATATCATCTCGTTATTTATACATTTTTATTAAAAAAGGTGTTCATCCAGGAAACTTAAAATTTGGTATAACTCAACCTCAAACATTCCTCTACAACCTCAAAAAGGTTCATTTTTCAATTCCAACTCGTTTTGGAGAAATAAACTTTTTCACTCAACTCGTGATTTATACATTTTTATTAAAAAAGCTGTTCATCCAGGAAACTTAAAATTTGGTATAACCCAACCTCAAAAAGTATCATTTTTCAATTCAAAACCGTTTTGGAGAAATACATTTTTCATAACTTCATTTTGAAAAAACCTCAAATATCATCTCGTTATTTATACATTTTTATTAAAAAAGGTGTTCATCCAGGAAACTTAAAATTTGGTATAACCCAACCTCAAACATTCCTCTACAACCTCAAAAAGGTTCATTTTTCAATTCCAACCCGTTTTGAAGAAATAAACTTTTTCACTCAACTCGTGATTTATACATTTTTATTAAAAAAGCTGTTCATCCAGGAAACTTAAAATTTGGTATAACCCAACCTCAAAAAGTATCATTTTTCAATTCAAAACTGTTTTGGAGAAATACATTCTTTCATAACTTCATTTTGAAAAACCTCAAATATCATCTCGTGATTTATATATATTGCTTTTCATTTTGTACATAAACGATGTCCCTTTATCTTGTGCAGATTGTACACAGGTTGTATTTGCCGACGATCGTTCCGTCGCAATAAAGGCTAAATCGTTCCGCAGTTGTCAATGAGGAGCACTGATGTTTATCGCGAAATGCTACACTGGTGTAACACCAATGGTTTGATATTGAACTGTGGTAAAACGCAACTAACGCAGTTCACCTCAAAATACAATAAACCTGATTTCAGCGTGCTGGGTAAAGTCGACGGAACATCGGTTGAATCTGCAGACAATGTGAAATTTCTTGGTATCCAGTTTGATGCACACTTTTCCTGGGATGAGCAGACACGAGTTCTTTCAAAGAAGCTGTCCTCACTCTCGTTTTTGTTTTTGAAACTTCGGAAGGTACTTGATACCGAAATTGTCAAAACTATTTATTACGGTTTGGTTTATTCCCATCTAAATTATGGCATTGTGTGTTGGGGCAATTCTTCGACTTCACAACGGGTGTTTGTGGCCCAGAAGAAAGTCATTAGGTCGATGTTTGATTTGTCTTATAATGAGTCATTTCGAAAGAATCGCTTATTAACCATGCCTTGTGTTTATATTCTGCAATCACTCTTATATGTAAAGCAACACCTTACGGAGTTTGCTAGGCGTGGTGATATAAATACTCAATACCCCACTAGGCAGGCTGACAATCTATACATACCGAAATGCCGACTGTCTCTCACTCAAAATAGCCCTCAACATATGATGATTCGCTTATACAATCATTTGCCGATAACATTTAAGAGGCTTGATTTCAACCGTTTCAAGTATAAATTGAAAATCTTCCTTATATCCAAATGCTATATTTACTAAACACGGAATGGGACCACGACGATGACAGAGAATTGCAGTGATTTGTTTTGTTTCCTTTTGTGATTATTTTTTGTATTTTCGCTGTGCATGTTCGCTGTGAGATGACGAAACGTATTGTACTGACTATCTTTTGTAATCATTAGCGTAATGACAATTTCTGATACTGTACAGCCGATGGAAATAAAGATATTATTATTATTATTATTATATACATTTCTATTAAAAAAGCTGTTCATCCAGGTAACTTAAAATTTGGTATAACCCAACCTCAAACATTCCTCTGCAACCTCAAAAGGTTTCATTTTTTAGTTGAAAATCGTTTTGGAGAAATACATTGTTTCATACCCTCATTTTGAAAAAACGTGAAATATCAACTCGTGATTTATACATTTTTATTAAAAAAGCTGTTCATCCAGGAAACTTAAAATTTGGTATAACCCAACCTCAAACATTCCTCTACAACAGTTTTGGAGAAATCAATTTGTTCATACCCTCATTTTGAAAAAAAAAAACGTCACATATCACGTTTTCAACTCGTGGTTTATACTTGATTATTAAAAAAACTGTTCATTCAGGAATGTTAAAATGTAGTTTAACCTTTACAACCTCAAAAACATATGTATATAGAAATTTCCTGGTGATGAACCAGGTTGAAACCGGTTGAACAAAAGTAGAAAATAAATTATTAGAAATAACAGTCGTAACCTATATGAAAGGTATTGTTATGTATACCTTAACATAAGTAAACGTGACGTAAAGGATATGTGTTATTTGAATTACGAGATGTCATTGAAATAAAAATGTATTTCGTTTGAACGTGTTTTGGTGAGAAAACGAATGAGATTAAATTGTATTTCTAGTGAGCGTATTCAAGTGTTCTCGATAAACCCGAAACAGTAACTCGAGGTGAAGTGAATAAGAGCGATAGGCAAAAAAATGAACAATCGCGCCAAATTGAAAGTGGAAAGAACGGTCGAACGAATCCGAACTTTTCTACGGCCTCAGCAATATTACATCGATTCCAAACTTGAGCTAGCCTGGCCAACACTTTTATTTTGCGTAAAATACAGCCGAAGATCATTGACTGATTTATTGACATTCGTTTGAAACCGAGAGGTGCTTCCGGAACAAGTCCGGACGTTCAACGAGATTTATGTGCGAGCGAATGAAGGGGTTTGGCCACCCTAGATTTTTTGTCTTGCGTTTCTGAACCAAAAACAAGCGGTGTTTCTATAATCGCGCGACAAAGATGGAACTAATACGAACTCGGTGTATGCCGAACGAAAGTTAGTTAAACTTTTTTCTCACCGTTGATCCGCTCGTCCTACCGCATTCGTTACAAAGTTTAAAAAGCTTTAAAGAGATTGAACAGTCGTCGGCTCTGTCCTTTTTTCCCTTTCGCACACCCACTGCGTGAAATTCGAACGACATTTAAACTTGGATATTTTTTGACGGGCGAAGATATATCTCTTCGCGCCGCGAACAAGAATCACCTTTTTGCGTGCGAAAATGAGGAGGAGGATTTATAATATAAGGTATTTCTCTTTGGCTATAAATCATGGAGCTTCGCGTCGTGTGCCATCGACGTTATATATTGTTTAAATTTAATTGGTTGCTCGAAAATAAATCAAAATTGGAAATTTAGTTTTGCGGCTGCCAAATAAATAATAAATCAAAAATTACAACTTGCGGTTTTGCGGGGAGCCAAATGAGATTAAAACAGATGTCGTAATGTTTAATTCGCAGATGGAAATAGTTAAGTTGCAAGTTTAAAGTGGTCGCTGGAGTCTTGGCGAATTTTGGGTCAATGAGAGCAATGAAGCAAACAGCAAACGAACCACTCCTAGCACTCCACAGCTTGCAAGCTTTGGGCGATATTATTAAAGTAACGCAACAAGGTCGATCGGTTCTGGCTTGATAGTGCTTTCGCTACAGAAGCTAATTGCGAGAAAAATAAACAACCTCGTTCTCCACTCTACCGCTACACCACCTCATCTACCTCAACTACCTCACCGCCTCAGTCCACTTATTAATTTGCCAATTTACTTTCCGTTAATTTATTTCCGATATTCCAACCACTTCGTTAGCTCATTTCATTAACGTCTCTTGGAAGGTCTGGACCTGAAATTTTTGATCCGATCAATAACCACCGATATTAACAGTTCGACAAGCTCATATTTTATTTTCGGCACCGAGTGTTCCTGATTTTAATCACCCAACATCAAAGGCGGTCTTTACTTGGTTTACATCAATAACAATACGGTTATATCATCAAACGAAATCTCGAAACGATTTCCATTTATTCCGAACATAGTTTCAGATGGTGTCGGTGTTCAAAAACCTATTCGAGGACCGGAAACCTATAGGTCCCATTAAGAACAATTTAATCAAGTGAAAGCTCATTGAGCTGACCGTATAGCGACAAACGTTTGGCTTTGCCGAGTTCGTCGTAGACAAATTAAGTTGGCTCTAATTTGTTTCCCCGCGTGCAGGTAAATAGTTGTGGCCGCGATAGCTGTTCCAAACTTCTCTCATATCCTTGAATACATTTCAAGCTAGGTCGAATACCTTACGTAACACTTGGAGCCATGTACAACTCACTTACCACGAGCTCGTCTTGTAGGGGCGATAATTTAATTGCCAGGATGATACGGCTGCGGTTTGAGAATCACGATTTGAACAAATCCCAAATTTACCCACATTCAAATCTCCTAAAAGATCCTCAAGACGAACATTTGCCGTAAACACTCTTGACAAATAAAGTTAGAAACTTCAATTTAAAGTTACACCTCAATTTTTGTAAGACAGTTCAGAAAACATCACCCTGTTATTTCTGGTATTACCTCAATATTTTCTTTCTATTTCACCATGCGGAGTTTCCGAGAAATTGGTCAGGAAGTGTATAGATTTTTCATTTCAACTTTTTAACTTTTTCTTTTGACTCCATCAACATTAGAGTTTTATTGTTACCACAAAACCTATTTCAAGATAAAAGGTACGCGAAAATGTAACTTGTCTCGCGTCAATATAAATAATGCAACCATCAAAAAATTGACTAGATCGCTTCGCTCCATGATTAAGTTGTTAACTTCTCTACTTCTATTAATCTTGTAGATAATAATTAAAAACTTTCCAACAATATTTCAATCTTTCAACGTTATTGATCTCTGGGTTCTACTTTATTAAACGTATTAATTAAGTTATCAATATGATTAAAACTGAATCAATTACGTTACTGGTTTTTATTTTCGTATTATTTATGTGTAAATATTGGAGATAATAGCTCTTTACGTTCACGTGATTTTAACTTGTGACACTTTTATAGAACCATCTAAAACATCTTTCTTGCTAGTAGGAAGGGACGTCGATGGTCATCGATGGACACGACAATGTGTTCACTTTCCCAAGTTGAACCAAGAGTACAATACACTTTAAAAACACTTTATTCCCTTTTTAATAAATTGGAAAACTATGGAATGAAAAAGCCTAGCTAAGCAGAAAACTACTTTCAATGTACCTTTCGGCCACTATATCTGATCTTCTTATTTTTCGTGTGCATCACTTTTGCAAACTCCTACAATTAGTTTCGGTTATGAACTGTCCTGAAGTGCATTTGAACATCTCAAACGCCTTTATATAATTGTAACACCCAACACTGTAGTTCTGGAGTGGACCTGAATACCTCAAATTCATCAATCAAAAAGAGTTGGTATACATCAAAACATTTTGACGCACTATGGAAAAGATCTGGTACACTTTAAAACATTTTTGATGTACACCTATTTTGCAAACTGCTCCAGAGAACACACAAATGATTATGAATAGGTTTGATGGGCACTAAAACGATCTTGGTGTATGCCAGAAAAACTTTGGTACACTTCAGAACAGTTCTGGTGTATCTTGAAACATCTCTGATGCGTGCCTGATTTGCGAGCTATTCTGGTACAAATCTAAACGCCTCAAATTCCTATAAATAGCTCCCGTGCACTTGTAATAAGAGAGAAATAATTTTAAAGTAATTGAGGGACTTAATACTGTTAGGTTCTAGCAATGGACTTAATGTCTTGTGCCTTAATACTCTATTTTGTGACTTAACACTGTTTAGCTCCTACTAATTTATAGATACGTGGAACATGATACTTAATTATTGTTAAAAACCCATGGTAGAACAATGCAAATTTGTAGAACAAAAACTAATTCATATCATTTATAACTAGTTAATAAAGAGTAAGAAAAAAAACACTCAAAATATGAAATATTATTTAATGAGATCACACCAAAATGTTATAAACGAAAGATTTTTAAAGTATTCATGGAATCTTTTAGGTTTTATCAGTTGAAATAGGTTTTAGTGTCTCTCTTATTGGTTTCAGCAGCAATAAGTATAATATAATAACTTCCTTAGAATTAACAGTACTTTTCTCTTTGCATGTTAGTCTTTTAGTGGCACTATTAAAATCAACTTGTTCAAAATTTTCTTGATTAAAATCTGTTTTAAAATATAATACTCCAGGTGTTTCTCTTAAAAATTTCATAAGAACTACTTTAGATATGAAAAAGATTTGATTGTTTATAGTTCTTTTATTATTGTAAAAGTAATATCCTATTTTCTCTGTTGCATCATAAACTGTATAATTGAAAGTAGATAGTTTTAAAGAATAGAAACCTCTGAGCATTCGTTAATAGAGGAGTGGGTAAGTATTTTTGTAAATCCACTTCGTCTTGGTTTTGTAAGCCTCTTTATCCTATCGCTTTAATTTAAACCGATTATCTGCATCAAGAAGATATGCGATCTTCCAGGAACGTAGATTTTTTGAGTTTGATAACATATCCATCACAAGTGTCACATGTATCATCCCCTGGTTTTTTGAACGATAAATTAAATTCCGAATTGAACATTTCATTATACAGCCATTGCTTGGGAATGTCTTTTTTTTGGATTTAGTTTCCTACACATTTTTCATAAAAACAGCGATACATCATTGCATGAGATTCAATTAGAGCACGACTCTCACTCAACTGGTATGTTTTGTTTGCACTGCTTTTTGCATTCATCACGACAAGGTGCTTTCATTTCATTTTTTCCAATAGGCTTATTGGTGGTTGACAGATATTCTTCGCCAGCAGCTCTCCTTTGCTTTCTAATGTTTTTCTTCCAATTGACAGAATTTATTTTTCTTTTCTTTCCTGTTTACTTTCTTTTCTGTTTACAACAAAATGCTCTGTTGAGTTTTCTGATATCCGAGACTCACCTGTATTATTTCTGAGAATTTCTTCTGTATTGACAAAAGACACATTGTTTTTACTAACAGAGATGGTATTGTACACACCGTTATTCAAAAAAATTACATCCCCTGTAGCATTGCCACATCCGGTTGCAATAATGTCCACATTTTCATGAGGAATGACCTGCATGCTATTAGCGGTCGGATATATTTCCATGACGATCTCAGCATCAGCTGTAATATTATCTCAATGAATAACAGAACTTGTTATAACAGGTTTTTCAGATATTTCGTTGCACTTAGCTTGAGCTAGTGTCATTTGTAATATTTTTTTGCCTCTTGATGTCATCATGTTGGAGTATGAAAAACCATTAATACTATTTGGTTCTGTTTAATAGAGGACTTAATATCAATAATCTGCACCTATCTAGCAAACTTAATACGCGGCTCCATTGAAAAGAGCGGGAAAAAATACAGAAAACAACATGATCCAAAATGTCGTGCAACAAAATTTCATGTGCAAAGTTCTCACGTAACCCATGGGATCACATCTGAACTTAATCCGGAACGCACGTTGCACAGTAACCACAGATTCGAACTTTGCAAACTGCACAACACAAAAAGCTTTCTGTTCTTTAGTCGCCATTTTTGTTACTACCGCTTTCTAGCGCATGCGTAGAGACGCTAGCTCTCCAAGTCCATAGTTTTAAAGAATAGAAACTGCAAACATTCGTTAATAGAGGAAGCTTATTGGTGGTTGATATTCTTCGTCAGCAGCTCTCCTTTGCTTTCACGTTTTTCTTCCAATTGACAGATTTTATTTTTCTTTTCTTTCCTTTTGTTTCTCGAATTTCTACAGCTTCTTCCTCTTGTTCTTCTTCCAGTTCACTTGTATCACCACATCTCTTAGGTAGATCAGGGTCCTTGGATGGGGCACAGCCTTCCATTACTGTCATTATTTTGAATAATAATATTGTCAAAAATATTAATTTTAGAAGTTTTCTTGAATTCACTATTTTTATCTTCATTTACATTGTTTACCACAAACTGCTCTGCTGAGTTTTCTGATATCTGAGACTCGCCTGTATTATTTCTGAGAATTTCTTCTGTATTGACAAGACACATTGTTTTAACTAACAAAGACGATAAAATTACATCCCCTGTTGCATTGCCACATCCGGTTGCAAAAATTTTCACATTTTCATTAGGCTGCGTGCTATTAGTGGTCCGATATATTTCCAGCATCAGCTGTAATATTATCTTGCGTGTTATCTGCCATAGAAGCTAAAGGGAATTACTAAAATTACCGTTCTTCTCGGTCAAAAGTGAGGTTATAACACGTTTTTCGTAGTTTATAAACTAATCACATGTTTTCAAAAATTTTGAAACAACGCCTAAATAAACGAAATTAAAATCGACCTATAACAATATTTATTTAAAAATATATAAATTATTATAAAAAAATATCAGAACTAACGAATAATATTGTATGCACAAACTGCAGGGCCTCAAACTGTGGTCTCCATATTTCCCAAACAATCGTTGCAGCACGCCATTATGTGCTCCATGCACAAAGGCAGAAGTGCGTACACTTTTAATCAAGTGCTCTTCGTCGCATGTTATTTCTTATTAACTCCATACCAAGATTTTTTTGAAATAATCTACGAATTTTAGCAAATTCACCATCTGGACTGTTGCCTTTGTAGATACAAAAGCGTTGATTGCTGCTATATTGAGCAGGTTATAGAAAATTACCATTGGCCAACGCTTTGTGTTTCTGGCAACATTATATGATGTGATCATTCGATCAACAACATCTACTCCACTTTTTGTGCTGTTATAAAAAGTAAATATTTCGGGTTTTTTCCGATCACCGCTGACTTCATCGATATGAAGTTTTTTCGTAGAATAGATTCATTCTTCATTTATGTTTTCCTGCTCGGTTTCTGTATCATGATCACTGATACTTACAAAATCTGGATCTGATATCGAACTATCGTCAGACTCTTCTATTTCACTGCCCGTGTCAACTTCTTCATACAGTTTCAGTAATCGTTCTCTTTCCTTTTCATCCATATCACAATGCTATCAAATAATAAATCATTTCTTATTATTTTGTCAAATCATATCAGAAAATTGTGTGATACTACTTACCTATTTGTAAGTATGTTATTTGTAGATCACTAACTAGATGTTTGATTTTATTTTTAAATAATTTTTTATGCACTTTTCTATTCTCTCTATTTGTAAAGTAAATAATACATAACACACCGCCTCAAAATGGGTTTCAATCGTAAACTGGCGTGTTGACGTTACAGTAACCGTATATATGGTATTTATTAGGGGAATTACCGAATTATATTGCGATCACTCCGAGCTACAGTTTTATAGCTCGGTAATACCCCTACAAATACAAAAAAAGATGCATAGAGTTCAACAAAAATACGGATCTCACAGATTACATCTGAGAATATTGTAACACGTTTGATCGGGTAGGGTCTGTCAGGACAAAATGTTATGTAACGACTATTTGGAATTTTGAAAAACAGTTTTATATAGCGAAAACAGTTGATATTCAGACACTTGAAAGGTACTGTGACCGTAGAAATTTTGAACAAAATAATTAAAAAATATCTGATATAATCATTTTAAGGTTAAGTCCGGACTTAATATCTAAATATTAGATATCTTTTAGAGCCAAAGGTATTAAAAACCATTAACACTATTTGGTTCTGTTTAATAGAGGACTTAATACCAATAATCTGCACCTATCTAGCAAACGGGAAGAAACTTGACTTAATACGCGTCTCCATTGAAAAGAGCGGAAAAAAATACAACATGATCCAGAAAATCGTCGTGCAACTGAATTTCATGTGCAAAGTTGGCAACCTTGGGACCACATCTGAACTTAATCCGGAACGCACGTTGCACAGTAACTACAGATTCGGACTTTACAAGCCTAGAACAAAAAAAGCTTTCTGTTCTTTAGTCGCCATTTTTGCTACTACCGCTTTCTAGCGCATGCGCAGATGCGCTAGCTCACAGACTTTCTAGCGCATGCGCGTACTTACTAACAGAATTGTTTATTTCGTTGTTCGATTTTAAGTTTCATGTAATAAATACCACAAAGCGTTAAAACCCCGATATTCATTTAGAAACACCCGTATATTAAAAATTCAAATTTGTCCTCTCAAAGTTAAAACGATATTGTATTAGATTGAAAAGCAAGGTAAAATAGGTCATGTTAAGATGCTTAAAGAGAAAGTGCTTGAGGGTTAAGTGTAGGTAGTTGATATATATTGATTTTTACGAATATCCAAGTAAAGATGATCATGTTGTTGTTTGTAACTACGGGATAGTTGGGTTATTTAACAAATAAACAACCGTCAACGAGGAAAGTTATCGTTATCTATCGAATGGCCTCGGGTAGAAATTCAGAATAGAGGTAGCCGCCATGATCGGGCTTGACATTCCGTCCTAAATTAATACAAAACTCTTAACTACTAAACAAAGAAGTTCTTAGAACAAAGGAGGTGGAAGCCGAAGGAAGCGAAGTAAAAAATTAAAACGTCTATTTGGGCGAGTTCTTGTCGTAATTGGGGTACGAAGTTCTATTTGAGTTTGCGCTTACTAACACATTCGTGCCGGGCAGTCCAGGCCGAAAAATTCGCTCTCATTAAAGATGGAATATAAATTCGACGGTATCAGCGCGTATGCTTCTTTCTCGCTCACGAAGTTTGCAGTTTTCTTTTGAGAATAACCCGACGGCCCTAGAAAAGCCCGTCGACGGCGCTTTAATACGCGAATGCGCTAGGAAAGCAATTGGAATGATCAAATTACCTTTACGCCGTCGTAGGGCGAATCTCTAAGCAGTGCGCGACTTGAAAGCTCGGATTGGAAATGAAGATAGATAAATACGTTTACCTACTTTCTGCTCTTAATGTTGAAAAAGAAGAGACTTGTGACACCAGAGCGAAAATGGGCGCGGAGTATATTCGCATTTCAAATTTCATACGCGAATAATCGATACATCAAAGGTACAGTATCTCGGGGATTTAACATTTATCGTGACATTCGCAAATTTTATCGGGTGCATTCATCTATACAAATATCTCTAGACATCAAAGTTGGAAGACTCGAAATCCCATAGTGTCTGGAATCTCCGGCCGACTAATTATTCCGCAAAATTGCGCTCGCTATTTCTTTGCTTTTATTGGATTAGGTTTGAGTTATCGGGCCTTATTCTTGCACTCGCTCCGCCGCGTATCGGCTTTCTTTGTCTGGGGCTGTTTATTAAAGGCGACCTTTCTATCATCCTCCGGGACCTCCCCTAATCTCGAAAACGATCGAAACCTATCTTGGCCTGTAATTTCGTTTATGCGATCAAGAATTAACCGAAACACCCACGGGGGAAAAATGGGAAAAACCCCTACCATTTTTATAAACTCAAATGCCAATCAATATATAAAATTGCAATTCGGTCATTGTAACGAATTTCCCTTTAAAATGCACTCAAAGCACCGCATGTATTTTACACGCGTCATTATTTGATATTTCAATTACACGGATGTGTTTGTGAAAATATAAACAATTGTGGTTGGAATTTTATGAAACAAAATCTGGTAAAATATCGATAAAATCTCGCTGTTTACCCACGGTTTATAAGAATCAATTTATTGCTCTAATAAAATACGTAGGACATAAAATTAGGTTTACTTATGTTAATACAATGCATACACTCGCCGGATGCCAGATTTCTCCTCCCTGATAACTTTCGAATTTCGCAGTTAAATCCTTCCGAAGTGCTGCGCATTGGGGCTAAATTGTTGGCTCTTTACCTTTTCAGCACTTTTATCCTTGCCTTTGTTTAAATTTACACTTCAAGTCCACTTTAATTTCTAATAGCGCTCCCTGCAAATGTTTGCCCTTCCGTATTTTCACGGCGTACTGCGCCGAGGAACTCATCAGCTACGTAACCCCTAAATGGTAGTATTTCGCATACTGAAGAAATTCAAAAATAACGATAATGAATTATTCATTATCGTTATATTAATATTAAGAATATAAGAGATGTCGTCTAGAATCACTTTTCTTTTTTTTGTCAAACATATGGATATGTGAGTATTTTAAAAGAAAAAATGAACAGAAATGTTCAAACAATAAAAAGCAAAATAATAACTTTGATGAACAAAAAGGTAAAAAACTAAAAACTTCACTAGGTTCCACCATACTCAATCTTCGCAGCCACTGCAGTTATCATCGTTGTCGATTGTGTTATCGTCATTGTCCGGTTCTGTGGTCTTCTTCATTTTTATCAACTTGTCATAAAATTTTCTGTTGTTGTGGCCATGTAACAGAGGTAGAAGCTTCTCTAGAGTATCTAATTTTGTTTTCTTAATTGGTACTGGCAGATCGTATGCCTGCTTTAAGTCTATTTCGTTTTTCATGGCTATTTTTGATGCTATTAGTGATGGACCACCATAGCTATCTTTAAGAAAAATGCATTTGTTATTATTTTCAATTTTAAACATTTTTGAATTTTTTATCTTAATAGCTGGTTTTGGATACTTCAAAAAAATTTTTTTAGTTGCACTTTTAATATCAAAAATCATTGAGTGATTTACTTTGACAACTCTAAAAGGCGACGGTTTAGCTCTTGCTTGTACAATGAGGTTATCCCAACCCTCTGGAGTTTCAACTCGTTCAATTTTTAGCTTTTTTTTGATATAAGAGAAAAATCCTGATCATTAGGAAGATATGAATGTCCTCTCACAGGAAACAAGTAAGTTACGTTATCAAACATTTTTAACACATGAACTAAGACATATAGAAAGTGTAACATGGTATAGTTCTTATTTTGGCCCGGACAGCCGTCACTAATTAAAACCAAATTTCTACACAAAGTATTCGTATTGAAGTAGTTTAATAACATCGATGTAACGTCGATTGAACCCTTTTTTGCTTCATTTTCTGTATATGTATACATTGTTGCTTGAGAACTTCCTAAATCATGGATCCCAAAAACGTAGTACCATATCTGTCTTGCAAAAAATACTGGATTGGACGGTATATGTGGTAGCGGCAAATTTTGCATACAATCAAAAGTAATGCAAGAGATTTCACCTGCTCTAGCCTGTTCTTTGTAGCTGCGTTTTTTGGAGTGGAATGCGTTAGCTTTTCTTCAATGCAGTTCTTTTTGTATTTTGCAAGAAGCTGCATCGGCCTCAAAAATGCTCTTGTTGCTTAGGGTATGTTCAAATTTGTCACATTCCGCACATGTGTCCGAACGGGGATATCCAAATTTAATATTAAATTTTGTTTTAAATACTTTCCAATACATTTTGTAAGGAACGTTAAGGTAGTATTCCTGTAGAAAAGCCTTTTGCATATCTTTTACTGTTAACTCTGATGGTAGGTACATCTGATTAGGATTTTTTCGTAATGAGTAATGAGACTTCATAGGAGAAAACGTACGTATATGATGCATTATCAGGCTTGTAGCTTCTTTGCTGTAGTTTCTTGGTCGACAGTTATGTTTTCCCCTTTTATCTTTAGGTGCATAACCTTTTTCTACTAGTGATAACTGAATTCTTTTTAGACGAGGCAATGTAACTGCATGAATGCTGGCAAATGCTTTGACACAAACAGACTTTTCTGCATCAAAGCATCGCAACTTGTACGAATATGCAGAACAATGTGGTTTATTGTTTCCCTGATTACGAGTTCTATGTCGTTTTATATGGTTTATTGTTATCAGTCCAGCCAAATACGCGTCTTGTTCGTTTTTGTCATGCATTTTATAAAATTCAGTAAACTTTTTGAAAACACTTAAGCCGTTTGCACCTAAAAAAAAATCCACAGTAACAATATGTTAAGTTATTATTATAAAGGAAACATACCGGCAATCATCTCCTATTTTTTTTCGGCTATTAGTGTCCCCTTGTGATTTTTGTGTGCTAAGCTTTGGATGTACTTTCAGTTCATTTTTCTCTTACCACTGAACATTAGCTATATTTCCACTATTTTCTACTTCCATATTTCCTCAGAATTCGAAAAACACAACTAAATGACGTTATTTACTACGATAGTCATATGTCACATGTAGTACACATATGACTATCTTAGCTGAAAGGGAACGGACTTGTGATGTTTTTAGAAGAACAAGTGAAAATTCGTATTTAAATATTACGGCACCTATGATATTTTTATGAGAAACAATGATTTGTACACGTGTACATAAATACATGGTGGTTAGGAATAACGTGATGCCAATATTTGAATTTCGGCGAAATTGGACTAATGAGGTTTTTCCGTGAAACGCCTCAATTGTTATCAAGTTGGGTTATGAACGATATCTACTGATGATGTAATAGTTTGTAGACAAGTTTCTGTGTAAGACCTAGGGAGTATTTCAGCGCATGCTTAAAGTCAAGTAAGTGATCTGGGAGCAAAGTTCACGCAGCAATATGACTGCGGCGGACCGTGTGATGCGGAAGTTAGAATCGGCCATAGATTGCATTAAGTGCTAGGTACGATAACTGCTTCGCGAACTGTCAAACTTGAAACTCATAGATTAGATTAGGTTTTGTAGGGTGAATGTAGCGGACCCAGTTTAATTCAATCAGTGGCGCATCTGGGTCCGGCGATCCGGGATTCCTGATTAATCCGCGATACTTTCGGTCGCTTAATACCGAAGTTGGGCGTCACTGAAACTGTAAATGCGGATTCTAAAGGGATTTTGTAGGGTTGCCATATATGGCGCATCGGTGCGCAGCCCGAAAAATGCAAATTAGGGTGCAAGGTAAACATTCCGCGTCCGGCCGCGAGCTATCTATCTAGATAACTTGGTATCAGTACAGCGTAATCCCCTTGTTGTAATATCATAATTACCGATACGGAGTGGTGCCCCATTTTGCGAGGTTACATGGGCTGCGATTAATCTCGCGCCGTAATCAGCTTGCTATTTTTCATATCGTAAAATTTTAATTTACTGCTTATGCCCCGTAGTTAATTAACTACGTACGGCGTTCCTATCGCGCTTTTGAGCGTTGAGGGCTCATTGTTCTACACAAAATTCGAGCGGCCTCGCAATTATCTTCTATTAAATCAGAAAGACAAGTATGCTTTGAAGCGGCACGCCATTCCGTATAATTTTCCTTCTAACTGATGAATTTTTGGAGGGCTGAATAATATGGAAAATTTATGGAACGCTATCGTTCCCGCCCATTAAATGTTTATTGCATCTTGTAGCACTGACGCGCTCTAATTTCCTGAAACTTGAGACCTTAGTTATTCCGTAAACACGTATGCACTTTCCATTCGACAAAATTACTATTCGCTAATCAAAAGGACGTCTAATACATCAAAATAATGACGAAGCTCTTTTTAAAAAACAAAGAAAAGATTACAAAGATACAAATGCATATTTCATACATTTATCCCAGTTCCTTTTCAACGTATAAAAGCGTTGAAAAAGTACGCGTGCCTTTAGAAATATTGCTTCTTTTCAAAGACCTCCCTTCCGGATGGACGTTCTTTGTTAATTGACCGCTTTAGAGGTTAAAAGCCCATCCGGGTCACAGAACTTTACTCGCATCGAACGATTAAATCTAACGCTTTTTACGCTAAAGCGAAACAACGCGAGATGTGAAATTGAATTATGCGTATCCGTAAAAACTTATCTGACATCTTCGAACGGGGTTATGAACGTAATAGTTGCCTTCGCAAGGCTGACAGCGTCCAAATTACTTTCGAAATCTAAAAGTCATCGTGTACATGTCAACGGAAAATGTACAAGCCGATTTTTGAACGAAATTACTCTGTCTCGTTCTTTTCTCATTTCCTATTTTAGTTTTCATAGAGTTTCAAATAAAATTTCAATACCAAAACAAACTTTTCAACAATAAACTTTTAATAAAATTACAATATCATTATAAATTTTTAATAATATATACAGTATTGGTATTGCAATACGCGTATACTACGTATACTTACTGTGATATTGGTTGCATACTTGCAATGAGACGTCGGGTACGATAATTAATTAACACACTGTACACGGGGTGATTTTTTTAAATAAATTCAAAATTTATCTCAAATGTATCTCAAATGAAAACTTATCTTATAAGGATTATGGTGAAGTGTCACTTGCCCACGTTTCCTATTTTCTCATACATTTTATAAGAAAGTTTATCATTGCCAAAAGAAAGCATTTTTGTCTAACAAACTGTCACATTAGTTGTTTTCGTTTAGTCAACTCCACCCACATCGATTTCCGTAAAAATGATATACGCTGTTGCTGCAAGGGTGGAAATTATCTACATTTATGGTGCCGAGCAATGTGCTCGTACCACTCAAGAGTTTTTAATCAAAGACATCAAAATAAGCATATGGAGCATATTTTAATACGTTCGTACAAAAATTTGAAGCAACTTTGAGAACAAGAAAAGACATGCTAATAAGGTAGTAGATGAACTGGCGGAGATGGAAGTAATTGGAAATTTTGCCATGGAGCCAACCAGCTCTTTGCGTCAGGTTGCAGCATCCACCGGACTTTACTCGTCGGTACGCAAAGTGATATCATATTGCGTATTAAAATCCCTTTATCCATGTCGGCATGTATTAAATGAGAACAGTAAAAGATTACTGACTGATTTTTTGATTTTATCCAATTTTAATGACTGTGACTCGGTCTATGGTGCTTGCATAACTGGGGACAATCGAAGACGGGTGCAGTATGTCCAAAATGGGTGCTTAAGACTAATTTATGGAATTCGAAAGTACTGCAGAATTTCACATAAGTTAAAAGAATGTGGGTGGCTAAATATGTATAACAGGATCATTTTTCACAAGGGAGTAGTTTATTTTAAAATTTTAAATAAAAAAACACCTGTTTATCTGAGCAAGAAGATATCGTATCGTACTGACATCCACAATATCAATATTCGTCGAAAAGATGCACTTACATTTCCTCGTCACGCGTCGGCTTCATTTCGGAATTCTTTCACTTATTGAGTGACAAATTTTTGGAATACCCTTCCTCGTTCATTAAAAATATTGAACCTGTCGAGTTTTAAATATAAATACAAGCGATATCTCTGTGAGCGGCAGATGGAATCAATTTAGGTTTTCTAGAGTAAAATTTTTATTTTTATTTGCTTTATTGTTATTCATGCATTCAATTTTTGTTTTTTGTATTTTATGTCTTGTGCGCTGTATTCATTTTCACTACTTACTTAGAAGCAATATGTTGTGTTCATGGGGACTGGGGGAAGAGCAAACCTCACTACTTTGTGGTGTTGTCTGACCCAGCCACCTGTTAGCCCTTGCAATTTTGTTGTAATTTTGTTTTTGTAACTTTATACTTATTTTTTATTATTATTACGTTTTTGTATTTTGTTTTTTTTTACTTGTACACTAATTGTAAGGGTTAATAAAGGCATTATTATTATTATTATTATTATATGACAAGACAGGAACATACCCAGAGACCTCAAAATGTTAATGTTTGGGCAAGTATGCTAGGTGATTCAATAGTGGGACCCTTATTCATTAATGAAATGCTAAATGGTGACGTCTACTTGAACATGTTGGAGAACATCATCGATCCTGTAATAATGTAATAACTAAAAAAGTGGATGAAACAGCTTGATGAAGAAGGTAACCAAATACTCTACGAACATCAACTGTTCTTCCAGCAGGATGGTGCCCACTACATTATGCTTCGAATGTTCATAACTGGCTTAACCAGACATTTTCAAATCACTGGATTGGTAGACAAGGAACAATCGAATGGCCTCCACGATCACCGGACCTCACAAGTCCTGACTTTTTCCTTTGGGGTCATTTAAAGTCAATGGTTTATAAGACTAGACCCATAGATTTAAATGACTTGCGTCAAGGAATTATCAACGAGTGCTGAAACATTCCACGAGAAACTGTTCAGAAAGCAAGGCAAGAATGGCTGTGAATTTGTACGTCCCCACAATTACTGTTCATTCAAGGGTTAGAAAACCAGCCGAATCTTTTCATGAACATTAATATAGAACAAAAAGGTGTGTCCGAAATTTGGAGCCATGGTACTCCGAAAATGGATTCCCTTAAGTACGGGAGGTTGGGGCAGTCACAAACAATATGAGTTACCGTCTCGTCTTCCATTTCACACTCTCTACAGAGGGGTGTATTCGCCAGCTTCATATAACACATGTGCTTACGTAACCTGCAGTGTCCGGTCAGGAAGTGGGTGAGAAGCCTCAAGTCACTTTTTGATTTTCCCAGAAACTGAGTAGAACTCTTCCGATCAGGGTAGAGCAGAGTTTTCTTAGCAAAGGCACCTGCTGCTGTCCCATCCCATCTGTCGCAAAAAGCTCGATGGGAGATGGAGTTTATCAGTGTTGATGCTGTATTAACAGCTAGTGGTACAAACGGTTCAGGGGAAATCGGTGACATGTTAGCCTCCCGTTTCGCCAGCCTATCCGCATGATCATGTCCTTTAATTCCGATGTATCCTTTTCGCCACTTTATCATGACGTTGTTGTATACGTTTGCCTCCTCGTTGTTTACTAACAGCCTCACTCCAAAGCTTGCTCCGGACTGTTCCATTTTAACAACCTGCTTTTCATTTACTGATCGCAGTCGAAGTAATGCCATCACGACCACCTCCCTGATAAAAATATCTAGGGGCAGCACGTTCAGCATAGTCTCCATCGCAATCGTAGGTATAGATCTCATAGCGCCTGTGATTAGCAGCAGGGCAGTCGTTGCAATTGATGCAGCAATTTAGCTTTATATGCATGTTTTATTGCTGAGCACCAAATGGCTCCGTGAGCTACTATGGATCTCATCACAGAAGTGTAGATCCACATTGTAACTTTCGGATTTAGTCCCCAAGTATTCCCAATAGCCCTTTGGCACTAGATCAGTACAAGTTTGTGATGTCCAAGTTAGTCCTTTGTCCAAAATAACCTACTTAGATGTTTAAATTCTTATCCTAATGTAAAATTGATCAATTCACAACGCTAAATAAAAAAAAATGCTAAAGACACACATCACCATAATCCTTATAACACGCGATGGGTCATTCCATTGAAAATTTTTGGGGACGTATTTGTGTGGGCGCAAGGGTAAACGTCAAAAGTGTGAATCATAGGTATGCGTCATTTTAGTTTGGAAACGGAGATATCGTCATGAGTTGAAACACATCGATCACGTTCCGAATTTCGAGTGATAACAACTTTGTGGAAGAAACAATCTCGGCCGACTTCAAAGACGTCGAAGTATTGTTCATGATACTTAGACGTCTTCGTAGTCGGCCGAGATTATTTCTTATATCATCAACAATAACTGGCGCAAGCATCTACCCTGCTTGACATTTATGAAAGAAATAATCTCGACCTACTTCGAAGACATCGGCCGACCTTAGTATTGTTCATGATACTTGGGGCGACCGACGTCTTCGAAGTCGGCCGAGATTATTTCTTCCATAAATTTCAAGCAAGGTAGATGCTTGCGCCAATTATTGTTCGTAATATAAGAAATAATCTCGGAATAACTTGGAAGACGTCGGCCGCCCTAAGTATTTTTCATGATACTTAGGGCGGCCGACGTCTTCGAAGTCGGCCGAGATTATTTCTTATATCACGAGCAATAATTGGCGCAAGCATCTCCCCTGCTTGAAATTTATGGAAGAAATCATCTCGATCTACTTCAAAGACGTCGGCCGCCCTAAGTATTATTTATGATACTTGGAGTGGCCGACGTCTTCGAAGTCAGCCGAGATTATTTCTTATATCAAAAACACGGGATTTGTAGCGGGTAATGCTCAGGATTTTGAACATATTACAAAAAACTTACAGATTGAAAGGTGTAGCAAATTTTATTGTTAAAAATGTATATGGGAAAGAGAGAGAGAGAGAAAGTAATTTAAAAATTTCGACGAGTATATAATAAGTTTCGAAGGGAATGTTGTCTCTGTTTTAAGGGGTAAATGGGTCCTTTAAAAACATAATTTGCCCTACGTGGAGAACTTACCGGTCATAACCGAAAGTTTTCCAGGGAGAGCTGTTAATTTTCGAGGCACTAGCGCCCCCCTAAGGCCGAAGAGAGAAGGACTGGTCGTGGATCAGCGGCTTATTCAAATTTCCCGAAATTATGTTTTGTAATTAAATGAAATTGCGTCCTAAGTTTTTCCCCTTTTGCGTAACCCACTAAATTGCTTTCTCTTCGCCGCAGGGCAGAAAAAAGGAAAATCCCGGCGAACGGGCGGGTCCTCCGTTATTTCTTTTATACCCGCAATCTTATCCACTTAATGTTGCTGAATAAATGATTACATGTGAACCTACTTTTGTGAGGGGGGGGAATAAAACGCACTTCAGCTGTCACTGGTTGTTTATATGGAAACCAAAACGCTTTATTTCTAAGAAATATTATTAGATGTGATGACAGCTGTTTTTTTTCAGTTCTTCTCGGAATCACACATTAGTTTTATCCCGAGTCGTTGAAAAATTAGGGTTGCCACCTTCGACTCTCGAGAAAAAAATGGGGTTCTCGCCGAGTTAAGATTAGGAGAGATGAGCCACTTTGCAAATTTGACGTTTTCGTAAACCTAGAGAGTTTTTTTTCACCAACGTAATCTAACTGGGATTGTAGAAGTTGTGTCGCGAACTTCTGATTAGCTACCCGCAAACTTCGCGTATTTTCATATTCCTGCCGCGCCCGAAAAGGAAATAACTGTGGGGCCATTAAGGGTAGGTCACACTCAATATTAATTATCTCCGCATTTAATCCCTGCGTCTGCGGAAAGGGTCATTTGTTAGAGTTAATACCTGGATATAGACCGGCAGAATTTTGTTTTCTCATTCGTTTTCATTAGATTACGTTGTAGAGGGGCACGGAGTCGATTAACTCTATTTTAATTACGACTAAAAAGACCAACTTTACGAATAAATCGGAACCAGATTATAGATTCAAATGAAAAACTATCCAGAATCACTATTTCTTTTATTTCTTGTACACTTTTATTTTAAATAGAACGTCCCAGATGTTTCTACAAGTTTTTTCTGGGCCGGCTATCACCCTCAATTGCTTATTGGACCGTAAAAGACCTACCTTGAAGGTTTGAAGACCCATTTTCCCAACAGGGACCCGGTACTTCTTTCTGTAATTCTATTAGATACCTTTCAGTATCTTCATTTCAATTCAATCTCTTTATTGTTTTAGGTTATCTTACCTTTCTTTTCTATATATTCACTTAAATACGTGACTAAGTTTATATTATTATACCCTTCTTACATTATATATATATATATATATATATATCAAAGCACATTCTCAAAGACGGGAGAACGGTTCTCTAATAGCATATAGAAGACTAAACACTATACAAGACTACATACTGCTTGCAGATATCTACAGTGTGTTAATTAATTATTGTATCTGACGTCATCATTACAAGTATGCAACCAATATCACAGTATTGGTATTGCAATACGCAAATCGCGTATACTGTGATATTGGTTGCATACTTTCAATGATGACGTTGAGTACGATAATTAATTAACACACTGTAGGTATTGCTGGTAGGAGATTAGGTATAGCTGGCAAAAGAATAACAAAAACAAAAATGCACAAAAAATGCTTGGGGCGGAGATTATTTCTTATATCACGAACAATACATCGACGTCTACGAAGCATACAATGATAACAAATTAAGATTCTAGAAGACCGATTCTTTAAGACGAGAGATAATCTCGGCCACCTCAACTATCATAAACAATAGTTTCGCCTCATGATACTAGGCATGATCTCACATGATACTACTGTTGGTTCGACCGAATAAACCGAAGCACCAGAGCCAATTTCCCCACGAGATCCGTCCACCCATAATTGTAGGACAGTTTCGTCAGGCATGGATTGTTCTCCTACCTTTATTTCATACGGTCGTTCGGTTACGGCAAGGTTAATGCTCTTTAGTACCTCTTTATAAACAAGTTCAAAATTTCGATGAAAATCATTTTTTTTATAATATTTTAATAATAACATTTTAAAACATTTTAATAATGTCATTTTAGATATTCACATGAAGCAACTTGCTCATACTTGTCTTATTATGCTATTTTATTAAGACCGCTTTCTTATGGCGCGGCCCGGCTTATGCCTACAATGGCAAATGTTGGTTGCATACCCTACTGGCATCACTTTATTCGCCGAACACGCAGTCCAGTTGATAACCATGTCACTGACCCTGCCATGCAGGAGCGGCTGTTTGCTACATGCCTCCTCCCATAGCTGGCTAGTCGATTTTCCACATTTATAAAGTTACTTATCGTTAGCCGCTCGCAGCCAAATCATTGTTGCTATCACCGCCTCCTCAACGTGATAATTGAGAGGAGGAAGGCACAGTACATTCTCCATTGCTGCTATTGGTGTGGTTATCATCGAGCCTGTAACGTAGAGACAAGCCAGACGTTGCAATTTTTGTAGTTGCAAAACAATCGTTTTATTTCTAACTAAGTTAACATTGGACGTATCACTGTAGTGTATATCCACAGGGATATTTTTGGTGTTAAACCCCAGGAGGTCCCAACGGCCCTTCTGCACTGAGCGAACGCAATACGTACCTTATTTATCTTACCTTCGATGTGCGGTCTCCAAGTCAGCGTTTTATCCAGGCTTAACCCCAGATACTTCACTTCATTGGCAAAGCACAACGGAACTTTGCAAAGCCAGGGCGCTCTAAAGGTTCCCAGCCTTCTTTTCCTTGTGAAGATCTCTGTTTTTTTCGTGTTTACCGACAGAGAATTGTGTCGACACCAGATTATTCTCAGTCCAGCCTGCATTCGGTCACATAGGACGTTTTCGAACTTCCCGTAAACCAAAACGGTTAGATCGTCTGTATAAGCGCAGACATTGAATTTTTCAGCTGAGAGTTGTCTTACAAAGTTGTCCATGGTGCGATTCCACAGCAGAGGTGATACAAACCCACCCTGCGGGCATCCTCCTTCAACGATCGCTCTTATTTTATTGTCATTATTATTGTTATAAGCATCAATTACACTATGGACAGCCCTTTTTGAGAGCATATTTGTCTCTAAGTGTGTCTTTATTAATTGTATGAAAAGCTGCCCTGTCAAAGGCCGTTTCTGTTGATCTTCCCAGAGTGTATGCATGCTGGTTTGGGTGCAGGGGAAACCTTTCCAGTGTCGTTACTCTTATATATCTTTCACATAGCCTTTCAAGTGCCTTCACGACGAATGAGGGAAGACTGATTGGTCTATATGATTTTCGATCAGTGTAATCTCTCCTCCCAGGTTTGGGGATGAAGACTACCTTTACTTCTCTCCAGGATAAGAGAACATAGCGGAACGCTAAGCAACCTTTGTATATTTTTAGTAGATGTGGTAGTAATTCCGCCATACACCACTGTAGTAGCGCAGGTAGAACACCATCAGGACTGGCAGATTTAAATGGTGAGAAGGACTGTATGGCCCAGCCAACTCTGGTTTCAGTCACCACAAGATTAGCTAGCTTCCAAGTTCTGCCTCCCATATCCGATTGCTGGTAAAGGTACACCCTGAAAAATGAGAGGTTATTAGTAAAGGTATACTTTCTATAGGAGTGTGTTCTCAATATCTTCACAGAATTTTTGCCAAGCTAATCTCTTCCTCTGTCTTAATGTTTTTTTATAATTGAACCGGTGTAGTTTATAAACGTTCCAGTCTTCTTCTTTTCTCTTTTCTACTTTTGAGGTGTACTAGCTCAGTATTCCACCACGAATTGGTGTAGCACTTGTCCGGCCCCCTTCTTAATGGACAAGATTCCTCATATGATCTTATGATGTGGCGATTAATCAAGGAAATATGAGTATGCAAAGCTTTCACCCCATCAAAGTTATCTATGTTTATAGTATCCATCGCCTCCGAGATAAGTGAGATGTACACTTTTTTGTCACATCTGTAAACCCCTAGCTCGGAGTTATAAGTAAATAAATAATAAAATAAATGCTGATCGTATTTGGCGTTTCCGTGGTTTATCAGTTTCTTCTTCAATGTTAATTTCCATATTAATAATGTAATAACCGGAATGAACAAAAATTCATCCAACGCTGCCAAATATATGATCATAAATGCTTTAACGCATGCGTAGTGGATTTGGCCGATTTTGCAACTCAGATCAAAATTTAGGCTACAATTTCCATGGGATATGGTCTGTTTTGACACAAATGAGAAATAATAATAAAACCGAAAATAACAAATTGCGAATATGACCGCTTTTGATTCTAAGCTACAATATATCTTTGATCACGATAATGTTATAAAAATAAATTCAAATGTATGGTTGTATTTAAATAAAGATTTTTTTGAAATAAAGATCTTTTTATTAGTAATCCGATTGAAAGTTGAGTTAAATTCCTGGTATCGCGTGTTGCGGTGTATAAATAACAAAGAAAATCATTGAGGTTAACGGTAATTGCGACAAAGAATTAAAAAGTAATACCGTTTCTTGTCCCGCGATAAGTAGAGGGTAGCAGGGGTGCACGCATACGACATTTCTCGCGCTAAATCCTTCCTATTTCGTGGGCCTTTTTGCCCCTCTTTGCGAGCATAAATTTTATCTCAGCGGGATGCCGCATCTAGGTTATTTATCGTCGCACTTCGGGGTTAAAAAAGAAGAAAACAATGTCACCACGCAACCCCCTACAATAAAGATGCATTAACATGTTTTGGAAGGATGCGCGGTTTCCTTTTTTAGGTATCTTACAGTTCAATCAACTCCGAAGAGTCCTTCGGGCCAAGATTTCAATCACCCTTCGCCTTGTGTGTACAGCCCAGGGCTCTTTTGTGGATTGTGTATCAGCTATTCCTCGATCTGGCGTCATGTCTCCCTCAGAGGGCGTTAGTTAAACCAATTACTACAGCTCTGAGGAGTATCGATTCCGGTAAACCCGAACACAAAAATCGATCGCTTTGAGCTCATCCTATCGCAACAAACACCTGTTAACAGAAAATGAAACATCATCTGCTTTCAAGATTATCGAGTCAATTAAAAAAGTAACTTGTCTCCAGCAGAAATCGTTTATAATCGATTATATCAGTAATAAAATTGTTCTTTAAAAATTGAAATATCATCTTGCAGTTGAATTAACACAAAAACTGTTAAGAAACGTCGAGGAAAAATGAATTTAACGAATTTACGTTGGTGCATTGTCATTGTTACTTACGCAGTACATATTTCACTGCGAGGGTGTATCGTTTACGCCACCGCCATAAATATGTCACTGCCCGTTAAGTTTTACTTAACGTCCGCTGGCGCTTTTCGTTTTTTTTAATGTCTTTTGTTTCATCTCGAGCCACCGACAACCCCCCAGTGTAATTCTCAGCTTTAAATCAACCCCAGCACACAGCGAATTAAGGTTTCATTTGTTAATATAATCCAGAAACTCTGAAAACTTCTGATACACCGTTGTTATAACATTTTCACGTCAATGTAATAACTTTTTGGATTATTTGTTAAAATTCTAAAACACGCACTTTATACCGGGTCGAAAGATTTTTTTTGTGATTGCCTAAAGGACCAAGGGACCATTCATTTCTAAACATTTTTGAATTCTCATTGAAAACGTTCTCTGCACATTGCCAAGCATTTCTTCAGTTATTGATTCGCAAGCTGCTCTGATACGGTTTTTCATATCGTTTGGTGTTGTTGGAACCTGGTTGTAATCTTTCTCTTTGAGGTAACTCCAAAGAAAGAAATCGGGAGAAGTTAAGTCTGGTGATCTAGCTGGCCAATTCACCAGTCCATTACGTCCTATCCATTTTTCAGAAAACATTTCGTCTAAAACTTCTCTTGCGGCTAGAGCATAATGAGATGAACATCCATCATGCTGATACCATAGCGCAAGTCTTCGCTCCAGAGTAAGGTCTTCCAACAAAACCGGTAAATCTTTCAACAAAAAATTCCAATACTTTCTGCCATTCAAATTGCCATCAATAAAAAAAGGTCCAATTATTTTATTGCCAACAATGCCGCACCAGACATTAACTGACCAAGGTTTATGATGATCAACTTGTCTTAGCCAACGAGGATTTTCATGTGACCAGTAGTGCATATTATGATGATTTACTTGGCCGTGATTGGTGAAAGAGGATTCGTCGGAAAATAGTACATTGAAGAAAAAATTGTCATTCAATCTGAATTTTTCCATAGCCCAAATACAAAATTGCACACGATTTTCGAAATCACCGCCATGTAATTGTTGGTGTAGAGCAGTGTTGTCCACTAATTTTTGATCAAGATCGACTTTTTATATAAATGTCTTGCCAAGATCGACCGAAGGGTTTAAAGTAACCTTCCTTTTTTCTTGCTCTGAGGCCCAGATATAATTATTTCAGAGTCATGATTATTTTGGCAATTGACGTTATGGCCACCACTGATTAGAGGTTATAAACAAAAAATGGTAATAATTGAGTTCAATCTTGTTATGGATTTTGTCTTTATGGCCCATTACTACGGTTTTATGTATAAAAAGTATCTCCCCATCGCTTTTAGTTTTTGAGTTATAATTGAGTTAATTTTCGAAAATCAACAATTTTGATGTTTAATCGATTTAGAGCTTATAAATAAAAAATGGTAGTAATTGGGTTCAATCTTGTTATGGATTTAGTCTTTATGGCCCATTACTAAGGTTTTATGTATAAAAAGTATTTCCCGATCGCTTTTAGTTTTTGAGTTATAATTGAGTTAATTTTCGAAAATCAACAATTTTGATGTTTAATCGATTTAGAGCTTACAAATAAAGAATGGTAATAATTGGGTTCAATCTTGTTATGGATTTAGTCTTTATGGCCCATTACTAAGGTTTTGTGTATAAAAAGTATCTCCCCATCGCTTTTAGTTTTTGAGGTATAATTGAGTTAATTTTCGAAAATCAACAATTTTGATGTTTAATCGATTTAGAGCTTATAAATAAAAAATGGTAATAATTGGGTTCAATCTTGTTATGGATATAGTCTTTATGGCCCATTACTAAGTTTTTGTGTATAAAAAGTATTTCCCCATCGCTTTTAGTTTTTGAGTTATAATTGAGTTAATTTTCGAAAATCAACAATTTTGATATTTAATCGATTTAGAGCTTATAAATAAAAAATGGTAATAATTGGGTTCAATCTTGTTATGGATATAGTCTTTATCGCCCATTACTAAGGTTTTATGTATAAAAAGTATCTCCCCATCGCTTTTAGTTTTTGAGTTATAATTGAGTTAATTTTCAAAAATCAACAATTTTGATGTTTAATCTATTTAGAGCTTATAAATAAAAAATGGTAATAATTGGGTTCAATCTTGTTATGGATATAGTCTTTATCGCCCATTACTAAGGTTTTATGTATAAAAAATATTTCCCCATCGCTTTTAGTTTTTGAGTTATAATTGACTTAATTTTCGAAAATCAACAATTTTGATGTTTAATCGATTTAGAGCTTATAAATAAAAAATGGTAATAATTGGGTTCAATCTTGTTATGGATCTAGTCTTTATGGCCCATTACTAAGGTTTTATGTATAAAAAGTATTTCCCATCGCTTTTAGTTTTTGAGTTATAATTGAGTTAATTTTAGAAAATCAACAATTTTGATGTTTAATCGATTTAGAGCTTATAAATAAAAAATGGTAATAATTGGGTTCAATCTTGTTATGGATTTAGTTTTTATGGCCCATTACTAAGGTTTTATGTATAAAAAATATTTCCCCATCGCTTTTAGTTTTTGAGTTATAATTGACTTAATTTTCGAAAATCAACAATTTTGATGTTTATTCGATTTAGAGCTTATAAATAAAAAATGTTAATAATTGGGTTCAATCTTGTTATGGATTTAGTTTTTATGGCCCATTACTAAGGTTTTATGTATAAAAAGTATCTCCCCATCGCTTTTAGTTTTTGAGTTATAATTGAGTTAATTTTCGAAAATCAACAATTTTGATATTTAATCGATTTAGAGCTTATAAATAAAAAATGGTAATAATTGGGTTCAATCTTGTTATGGATCTAGTCTTTATGGCCCATTACTGAGGTTTTATATATAAAAAGTATCTCCCCATCGCTTTTAGTTTTTGAGTTATAATTGACTTAATTTTCGAAAATCAACAATTTTGATGTTTAATCGATTTAGAGCTTATAAATAAAAAATGGTAATAATTGGGTTCAATCTTGTTATGGATCTAGTCTTTATGGCCCATTACTAAGGTTTTATGTATAAAAAGTATTTCCCATCGCTTTTAGTTTTTGAGTTATAATTGAGTTAATTTTAGAAAATCAACAAGTTTGATGTTTAATCAATTTAGAGCTTATAAATAAAAAATGGTAATAATTGGGTTCAATCTTGTTATGGATTTAGTTTTTATGGCTCATTACTAAGGTTTTATGTATAAAAAGTATCTCCCCATCGCTTTTAGTTTCGATTCGAGTTTTTGTTTTTGAGATATAAGCATGTTATTTTAAATGAAACACCCTGTATATTAAATAATTTATTATTAAATACTTCATTAGTATAATTTCAGCTTTATCGTTGCAATAAAAATAAATTTGGGGAAATTTACCGGAAATTGAATCGTTCGTAATAAAAGCACACTCATAAGGAGACTATTTTTACAATAACACAGAGGATTGATGAAATATGTGTTTACAGAAAGTATCGCCCTTAAATAATACCTCTAATTCCCTGGAGTCTAGAATCATAAAATAACGAATATAATGTGCTCGGCATACAAAGCGGCGTTTGCGATAAATTGGAGTCATTGTGCGGTGTATACATAAAGGAAAAATTGACGTAATAACATGTAATGAATGCGCGAGCTGCCGTACGTGGTCAAATGCGTGTAGATTTGTTCCGATGGCTTCGCAATAATGGGAATAATTGTCAATTATGCTCATTACGCTCGTTCGATCGACTACGTACAGAATTAGCTGTTTTGTACGAGTCTATACAAAACTTTCATTAATTTAACAAATAGTTTGATCAAAATTTAAATAAAAATCTATGAAAAATGTATTTTCCAATGATTGCCCTAGAGAATGCAAGATTTTATTAAAACATTTGGCGACCTGGAAATTTCAATGGAATAGATCGTGCTATGGGGAAACATTTTCGATCACAATGTCAATGAAGTATTGTATCAAATATGTGTCAAGCATTTCATACAATTCGTACATTCGCAGGCACTGCAGCCTACATAAATATTATATCGCGTTTTAAACGTTTTCGCAGCGCCTGGTCGCGATATTATTTCGAAATTTATGACTGGGAATTTTTTCGCACATCGATACTGTGCGCCAATTAATTTCAGATAATGGGAAAATTATTTCCACCATTGTTTTCTTTCCCCACCCACATTGTTGACCGTAGAGTCCGACATTAAGACGTCTGTTATTGATCTTTCAGGGTCGGCGAAGACGGCGAATGGAACGACGAAGGGATACTGACGCCCGACAGCAAAAGCAACTTCAACGTCACCGGACTTCATCCTTACACCGTCTACAGCTTCCGCGTGTCCGCTGTCAACGCAATGGGAAGCAGTAACCCAAGCAAGGAGTCCTATTTTATGGTGACTCTGCGTGAAGGTAAGCTATTCCCTAGATACGATCAATTGGGCCAGGATGTTGCGTATAATAAGTTCTTGAAATCCTATTCGTGCAGTAGACATATTTACTGGGCACTGCAGCGACTTACACCGGAATAAATATAATGCCAGTAGTAACAAGCTCAGCCTTTTACAAATATTGACCAAAAATAATTCTTTTCTTCGACTACCAAATATTTCAAACATTGATATATCGATCTAAAAACTTTCCTTTATATAAATCCATCTAAACCATCAAAATTTTGAAAAATGTTAATATTAATGTCCAATTTCAATAATTTACGAAATTATAACACTAAGGTTTAATTATTACATACAAGAAAAAACTCAAAATGCTGATATAATTTTCGTGTATAGTTTTTGCAATGGAAATGCTCGACAATCAGTACGAGAATATCAAGAAAGATCTCCACAGCGTCATTTGCCATATTATTCAGTTTTTAGCGACTCTTTCAGAAGACTTCGAGAAATAGGTAATCCTGCTCCAACAAAAGCTATTCGACCGCATGTACTTAATAATATATATTCGAATATATTCATTACAACACTTATATTTTGAACAATTATCGGCTTGTTAGTAATAAAATTTATTTTCCCAGTCATGATTAGGCTTCTGCGCACCATTTTCGCGCATACAAACATCACGTGATCCCCACTCTCAGACCCCTTCTTCGCAGAACAGCTGAGATCTCAGTTATTTGACAATATTGAAGTACTTACACGTGAATCTGGATAAGTGTCATGTGTTAATATTTTGTTTCAATTACTGAATGTCTATTCTAAGATATTTGTCTTGTCTTTTAAAACATGAGTTCGTCACGAAGAAAGTGTAAATATAGTACTGATTTATTTTGCGGTTATATAACAAAAAAGAAATATCACAGACTTTGTCGCGGAGACTTATGCTGAATATTAAAATGGACAAACTGGATAAATCATAGCTTCCTCATAACGTTTGTAAGTCCTGTGTTGAGTTTTTACGGTTGTGGAACAAAAGAGAACGTTCTGGATTAGACTTTGGTATTCCTATGATCTGGATGGAGCCTAAGAATCATTTCGATGATTGTTACTTTTGATTGATACAGACTTACAGTCTACAAAATGTCCTGTTCTACACAATGAAAATCACCCTCGGCCTATTTACGTTTCAAAAGTAATTAGCATGCCCTCAGAAAAAATGATGTTGCCAAATTCACAGAAATCGGGAATCTCAAAATGAACTCAGTGATTTAATACGTGATCTCAATTTATCAAAACAAGGATCAAAACTGTTAGCCTTGATTGAAAAAAGATTGAAAAAAAAATTTATTGGCGCCAACAGTAACAATTACAACATACAGAACGCGAGAAAGTGAGTTATTACAATTTTTTAGTGAAAATGTGACTGTAATGATATCGCGAAGCTGCTTCTAGACATGGGTTTAAAAGAATACAAACCTACTGAGTGGCGCCTTTTTATTGACAGTGGTAAAAGAAGTTTAAAATGCTTCTTACTGTACAATGCAAATAAATTTGCATCAATTCCAATTGCCCATTCAACAAAACTCAAAGAAGAATATGAATATGTGGTCAACAAAGTGGATACTCAAAATACCCTTGCTTCATTTGTATGTGGGACAATAGAGCAAAGCAACTTCATTGGGAACAAGATGTTTGGCCTGTAAGAAATTCTTTAACTGTCGGTAAAGTCAATGTAATAAGGGAGCCGTTGGTGAGCAGAGACAAAATCATACTTCCACCATTACATATTAAGCTGGAATGATAAAGCAATTTGTAAAAGCGTTGGAAAGGTTGAAAGGTGGAATATTTGATGGTCCTCAAATACGTCAATTGATGAAAGACACAGATTTTATTAAAGTTATGACTGTTCCGGAAAGTAAAGCATGGAAAACTTTTGTGTTGGTAGTCGAAAATTTCCTATGTAACCATAAAGCACCAAATTATGAAGAAATTGTACAAAATATGCTGACAAACTTTCAGACTCTAGGAGCAAATATGAGTATCAAGTTACACCATCTCCGCAATCATGTGGATAAATTTCCGGATAATTTAGGAAATTATAGTGAGGAACAGAGAGAGCGGTTCCACCAGGATCTAAAATGTGATGGAGGAAAGGTATCAGAGTTGATGGGATTGTCACATGATGGCAGATTACTACTGGTCTTTAAAAAGAGATTGTCCCCTGAAAAATTATAAAAGAACAGCTCATAAAAGGTGTTTTATACATTATTTACATATGTTTTCGACATTTTCCTCTCTATTTACTTCGATGTTTCATCATGAATTGTGAGCATAAATATACCCAAAATCAATCTTATATCTAGGGCAACAAAACCACTGTAGACCAGTGTAATTCTTCCATCAGCACTCGAAGAATAACACACAACATGTAAGTCAAAATTATGCATGATGCGTATTGAACCGCGAAGTCCTTCATCTCTAATGTAAACAGAATGTTCAAGCTGTTAGCATTTTGTGAATGGTTATTGCAGCAATACGCCCAAAATAATGACTTCATTTCAAATGTTCTCTGGAAAGATGAAACGAGATGGTATAAATAATTACCATAATGAACATATCTGGGCATTACAAAATCCGCATGCGATTAGACAACGTTTCAACAACGTTTAAGCATCAACAACGTTTCAGCATCAACAACGTTTGAGGTGGAATATTTAACAACAATTTACTAGATTTGCATGTACTTGATGGACGTTTGAACGCTGTAAATTACAGATTTTTTTTGAACAATACACTTTTTCATTTACTTGAAGATATACCTCTTAATGTAATTCAAAATATGTGGTACCAGCACGATGGTGCCCCACCTCATCGCGGAAGAGTGGTTAAACCAATATTTTCCAAAAAAGTGGATTGGTAATGATGGTCCATTTGCTTGGCCACCTAGATCCCCCGACCTTAATCCATTGGATTTCTACTTATGGGGTCATATGAAACAAATTGTGTATCAAGTGGAAATTAACACACGAGAACATTTATTAAACAGAATACAAATGGCTGCTACTGAAATAAGAAATCAACCAGACAACTTAATTCCGCGGAAGAACTCTTTAATTCGTCGTTGTGAAGCCTGTATTCTAGCAGAAGGGGGCTATTTTGAACAATATTTGTAATAATTATCTGTTTAAAAAAAATTTTACAGTTAATTATGGTATAAAAATTAGAACTTTAAAGTGTTATAATTTCGTAAATAATTGAAATAGGACATATGTTCATTAACATTTTTTTTGGTAATTAGATTAGCTATCATATGTCAAAGTTTGATGGTGGGCTAATAAATCACCCTGTATATAAAACAAGTTTTAATACAAGACTTTAAGAAACAAAGTTACTTCCATATCTAATCAACACAACAGGGATCAATCATATTTTATTGAAAAATTAAACAATTGTGCCGAGGTCGCTTAAGGCCGAGGCATTACAGTTAATAATGTTGTACAGAATATATAGTGCCTCGTCCGCAAGCGACCTCAGCTCAATACATATCTATAACGTCTTTTTCATTTTAGTTGTGACGAGGTCGCTTGCGGCCGAGGCATTATAGTTAATAATGTTTTACAGATATACAGCGCCTCGCCCACAAGCGAGCAAGGTTTGATGGTGAGGTAATAAATCACCCTGTATATGAAACATGTTTTAATACAAGACATTAAGAAACAAAGTTACTTCCATATCTAATCAACACAACAGGGATCAATCATATTTTATTAAAAAATTAAACAATTGTGCCGAAATCGTTTACGGCCGAGGCATTATAGTTAATAATGATATACAGGGTGGCCAAATAAGCGTGCAAAGTATTGTATCTCGGTAACTACTCATTGTAGAGACTTGCGGTAAAAAATTTAATAACTAAAGTGGCTAAGAGAAAATCCTGGAAATTATTTTCAGGTTTCTAAGATGTCCGGTTGGGGGCATAAACACCATCTTGAATTGAAAAATGTTTGTTTTTTCGGAATTTCACTGTATTAACACTACAAAAGAATACATACCTTTTAAAGTTGAAATAAATTATAGTTAAAACACTTTTTGCCTTATCTTTAAAAATAAAATGGTGGGGGTGTTCGAAAATGTTTGTAAACAAATGCCAATAATTTCAAAATGGCTACACGGATTTTAATAAACTTGGTATCAATCTTGGTTTTTCATGAAAGAAACAGCAAAATATAGAATAAACAAGCTAGAATACAAAACCACACCTCGATATTATGTTCCTAACCTAAAATATCGGTGAAAGAAGATTTTGTGAGAACATTTAAAGGATTTCGATCAGTTTTTTTTATGCGCCTTAATTTATAAGATACTTCACCTAATTTTTGAGAGCATTCCTCCATTCTATTCTTTTTTAGTCCAATTAGAAGCGAAAATTTGGCATATTGACAAAAGTTAACAAAACACATAATAATTGCAAAACCAACTACTACTGATTGCCCTAACGAAATTAGTTCGGGCTTCTACAATTTGTTTAATGCCTCCTTAAATACTCAAATTGCCATCCATCACGTTCTATCCATTACTCCATTACTGTGGATAGAGCGTGTCTCTTGTGTAGAAAAAACTGCTCCTTAAATTTCTGCTCTTGGTAGGTTGCGAGTGACATTCCGAATCCTATTTTCCATGTCTTGTCTGGTTGTATGTTGAGACACACCATTAACCGCACCCATAAATAAGTTCTCTCTTCCGATACATCGCTGTTGAAACACTGCATTTAGATGGTCTCTCACATTTATAGCAAAATGTTCTGGACAACCAAAATTTGTTCTTACGACTAAATTTTGACCAACCTATCAAAATCCATTGAATTTTCTCATTAAATCTTCTTTCACCGATATTTTAGTTTAGGAACATGATATCGAGACACGACTTTCATCAGCTTGTTTGTCAGCTTATTTTGCAATTTTTTCATGAAAAAAAAGTAACACCAATAGATTTAACTTTTCTAACAAAATGGGCAACACACCAAATTACAATGACCACAAATAAGGTAGGATTGTAGTCCAAGAAAAGCTCTTTTCGACGTTACCAAGCTTATTAAATTCCGTTTAGCCATTTTGAAATTATTGGCATTTGTTTACAAACATTTTCGAACACCCCCACCACTTTATTTTTAGAGATAGGGCAAAAAGTGTTTTAACAAAAAAAACTAATTTATCTAAACTTTAAAATGCACATACTTTTTGTAATGTTATTAAAGCGGAATTTCGAGAAAAACCACATCATCTTAGAAACTTGAAAATAATTTCCAGGATTTTCTCTACTACACAAGGAGTAGTTTCCGAGATACAGTACTTTGCACGCTTATTTGGCCACCCTGTATTACTATAACGTTTTTTCCATTTCAGAGCTAATACCACCTAGATATAATGTTGTGCAGAATATATATAATTAAGGAATTGATAAAGGGATATATTTTGGTCTTTGGTGCCTCTAAAATGTGGTACTCTTACATGTTCTGAAATGAAATAAAGCTCCTTCTCTAAATTTAGCTATTCCTCCCTAGGATGATATTGATTGGGCAGATGAGGAACCACCCTCAAAGCACTCTGGAAACAATGTCGAAGTCGACTTTTAAGTTTTTGTAAGACTCAAATTCTAGATTATTACAAAGCAAGATACAAATCAAGTAATTTTCTAATCCTTTGCCAATGCTTGAAGTCAGTGATGTAAAATTATGGTAATTCAGAATTACATAATTCAGAAAAGCTTCTTTCTGTTGTGCACGTTGTTGGTGAGCAATTTAAGATTTTGGATCTAGTAAATTTGTAGCTAAGTGTAAAGGTGCTACAGCCATATCTCTTCGTGCTTTTAAAAGTGATAGAATTGTTTTTACTTCTAAAACTGGGCATTCACTTTGTAGTTGATCATTCAAATGTTGAAAATAGTCAACAACATGAGAAATGCAAGGTTGGGAAGTTTGTACATTTTTTAAAATTATTGAAATGGGATTTAAAATCTTATATTCAAGCTTCCCCTAGAATATATCGTTTAAAATGTTACGTTTAATATTTTCGTCTAAAATACTTGTTATAGCTTCTATTATAACTAACTCTTTTAAGTTTCTTATAGGGACTTTACAGATCGAAACAACGAAAGCGCATGCGCAGACACATCCTAGCTCCTAGCGGTAATTTATGATAAATTTGTTTGGTAATTTACAAATTCACATCACTGCTTGAAGTGCAATATTGCCTTTGAGCTTAGTTAAGGTGAGGTCGTTTGTGTCCGAGACGCTACAATATATATTGTAAGATATCAATTTTATTTTTTTCAATTTGATATATATAAAGGATATGGTGCAAATAATATCGATATAACCTTTGATTTGATTGTTAGCACAGGTGGAGGAATAGAAACGTGACCTTGAATATATGTTGAAAGGGATTCTAAAGTTAGTTTGTCACCAAATATAGGACCAACAAGGTGGAAAATTAGTTTCTCCGTGCAATTTCAGCAATTCACGTCGGTTTTCTACGAGAGGCCGTTCAACACTGGTAACTTTACGTTATGTACTATCCGGGGTGTCTTTAAAACCGATGCGGGAGAGCTCCAGAAACTTTACGGGCCTCAAGTTGGCCGACTCCCGACAAAACAGTGGATTGTCTTTTCAATTTTTATCGTTCACCTACTTTCGATAAGTTTCATGGCTATTTGAAGTTAAAAGTTTCAAATCGCCGTTATTTTTACTTGGCGAGCCTCCTTGTTAAGATGCCAACAGGCCGGATATGTAATTGTTTGCGCGGACCAAAGGCTTAATGCAATATCACGCTTTGATGTTCAATCAGTTAAAATATTAGATAGTTCATGCGTAAATCCACTACCGGCACTACGCGAGCTGGTTTATCAAATGGAAAATGCAATAAAGAACGTCGGTTTCTTATAATTAGCTGGTCGACGGCATGTTTCCAGGAATCGTTCGCGCAAGTAATTGGAGTCCGTTTGAACTGAGGGGAGCAAATCGTTTTGAGTAACTGTCTCCCTCTTGACGTTACCCATTGAATTTTTTAAAAGACGTATCCCACAAAAAGCGCATTTCACATTTCACCACACCAACATCGAATCAATACCGCTCAGAATCCCCCCACCGTTTCCCTAGAATGGAAGGACTAAAGAATAGTCACATCCGCTGTTGTAAAAATCATTTGCCCTGACCCGACTGGAGCCTAAGCTTTGTTGTTCCTTGAATAATCCAAGAAGTAAAATATTAGATCTCCCTTTTCGCCCCCGATAGAAACCTGTCATTCTGCTAAATTAAAATCGAAAGGGCTTTTGTGGCTCGAGCCTTTCTCCGTCCTGCAATTCGCACTGTATTGCCTTTGTGTCAACCGCCGGATTTCCGACTTATAGGGTTGCTGCAGAAAAAAAGGGGGAATTATCAAGACGTCTACATCAACGAGGCATAAAAGAATCTTAATTGCCAATTATAAATTGAACGTTCTTTATTAACTTTCGGACAAAACATTTTCGGAAATCGTATTGTATTTAATTAGAATTTAAAAATTAGAAAAGGTTTGAAATATATTACAATAAAATGAAATTTGATTTGACGAATCCAAAAAGAAATTCTTTTGTGGTGTCTGGAAAGAATTCCGAGTTTCTGGAAGGAAGACTTATGAAAAGGTGGCGTTCGAATGAAAAATGTGACTCAATTGTTGTCGCGATACGTCCTACGAATCGCTAACAATTTGCGGCTGATGGCCGAGAAGACTTCCGGATAAGAAAACGACCGCAAAAGAAAAATAAAGCGAGGTAATTTCGCCGGCACCATGGAAAGCGCGGTCGCCTCGATCTTCCAGCAGGAGCAATTTTAGTTAAACAATTTTATTTGAACTGGCTCGAATGGAAAGTCTAAATCAATGTCGCCGTGGTATCTTATCGTGGATTTTCGACTTATTTTTTTCGACGTCGTTTTTACCTTGAGGTGGCGTGCAAAGGGGCTGTTAGGGGGAGATATATACGCGTCCGAATCTAGAGCACACATTACTACCGGGCGTAGATTAAAAAAGATATATGCAAAACCATCCCCATCGCTGTACACGTCATCCTCTAATGGCCGGACATTTGGCGACTTGTAATTGATCAATGATCAGATATAACCCCATCATGCGTTGTGTCCCTTGTCGATAGTTTGTCAATAATGCATGTCTTTCGGTGCTTGGCCGATTTGCATCTAATTATCTTCGAAATAGATATCCCGGGCAATTTGCATAATTTTGTGACCTATTTCTACCGTTGGGATTCCTACACAGCTTTCGACTCCAAAATATATTCACCAATAAATGTTATGTTCCAGAAGTTCTCAAAATTTTCCGCCAAACAAATTAAGTTTATTAGCAAATTAATTCATGTTTGTAGCGTGCTATGATATGCCAACTAATTGCATATTAGAAAAACAAAAAAGTTAAATATAGGTATAGAAATTGGACACAGTTGCTCAGCAACATCAACAGATTATGACAAAAAGAATTAGAGCCTTACAAACACGCTAAATTGTGTTTGGATTAAATAAACCAGTGTACAGCGTTTCCTAGTGAAGATATCAAAAAATGTTATTAAAATAAATCATTTATAACTTAATTTTAAGTAAATATTGTTGGAAAAATTTTTTGATACATCCCATAATTATTGACATAACCTAAAAAACATTGATTTGCATACCTGTACACAACGACATCTAGTGGAGATATTCAAAATTACTATTTGAATAAGTTGTTTAAAATTTAATTATAAACAATTATTATTTGAAACAATTTTCGATATAACCAATATTTACGAATATTATGTACAAAATATCGAATCACCCTGTATTACATTTTATACCAGGGTACAGCCGTCCGTAGCGAAGATATCAAAAAATGTTATAAAGATAAATCATTCGTAACCTAATTTGAAATAAATATTGTCTGAAAAATTTTCTGATAATTATTGACATAACACATTTACATCTCGAGAAGTTATTTGAGCGGTTAGGTGCATTCAATATCAACATCCAACCATCCAAATGTGTTCTTGGAGTTACTTCCATAGATTTTCTTAGTCATCATATCACTAGCGATGGTATTCAACCTCCTAAGTCTAGGATGCTATTTCAAAATTTCTAAAACCAAAAACATTAAAGGAACTACAAAGATTTTTGGGCATGATAAATTTGTATCATAGATTTTCACCGAACATTTCCAATATTTCATTACCCTTTCATAATCTTTCATCATCACTTTATTCACTTAAACAAAAATTAACAAACCTTTTGGTCGGACGAACATGAAATTTCCTTCGCATCAGCTTAAGATCTTCTAACAAAATCTACCGTTCTGGCTCATCCATCTCCTCATGCTTCGCTGTCACTTACCACAGATGCTCAGGCAGTTCTGATCCAAATTATTGATGAAAGATCCCAACTGTTAGCATTTTCTTAGGTTGTTCATCTGCAGAATTGGTTTATGGTCAGCCACTCAGATTACCGGGAGAATTTTTCATACGTACCGAACCATCAATTGAAACTGAACCATTACTATCAAGTTTAAAATCATCATTTACTGACATTAAACCAGTTCAGTCAACCATACATACCAGCCAAAAACCTTTTATACACAAGGAATTGTTAAGCTCAAACTTTGTTTTTGTTAAGATCACTGGTATTAAACCTACCTTGTCTCCTAAGTACGAAGGCCCCTTCAGAGTTATAAAAAGAGATATTCAAAATTGTTCGTTATTATGAAAGGAAATAAAGAATTAAATGTAAACCTCGAGTTGCTGAAACCAGCTTTCTTTTTCAATAACGAGAGTGCTTCAGTTCACTAGTTTTTATTAAATTTTGTAGCTTGATACTAGATGGCCTACATAAATAGTACGAGTGAGAAGAGGCGCTAGATGACCTCGGTGTGGTGCGCATCTTTTGTAGTCGTTTCATTAAAAAAAACCGAATTATTATATTTCCTTAAGTTTTGTCTGTAACCGTATAACACGAAATATCTAACGTTGAACCTAAATTAATATAAGATTAAGAAGAACCTGTGACGTGAGTTTTTGGTTAGCCCCCCAACGACCGTTACAATTTGGCGCCCAAACGTGCTGCGTTGGTGACGTGTTTACGGTGTTGGACAATATTGTGAAATAACTGTCTATAGCGAAGTTTTGGAAACTGCTTTAGTGGTTGTGTTTTATTGACGTTCTTGAGTGTTTTATACATCGGTGGATGTTCCCTGAAAAGACTACATCGTACAATTTACGCAGCTCAAAGCCAGTTACCGACGAATCTACTAAAACTTGTAAGCGTTTATCGATTTCAAGATCAACGATGCACATCTATGAACATCTGAAGGATCTAATTGCTGGTATGCAAATACAACAAATGGAAACTCAATAACAATTTTTAGAAAAGTTTGTTGAACTTTCAAGTGTATTATCGACGAGTGGAAATTTCGCGAATTGCACATCACGGTTCGATGGTAGTTCCAATGCGAATGTAGAAGCTTTTATTGATGCCATCTTCGTCTACAAAGATTGTAGCAATATTTCTTACTTTTGTTAATAGATCATGTTACCACCTATTGGCAAGGCATTAAACAAACAATTAAGACGTGGAAGATGCAATGTTCCGCGTACAGCAAAGTTTTAGGTATATTATGAACTATTTTCGAGAGAACAATCGGAAAATGAACAAACTGAACATTTTATATATAATGCTCGTGCATTATATATAAGTGAAGTATACAATCTCGGAAGAAATGCAAATCGATATGATTTACGGATTGTTGCGTAGAATAATTCGAAAACGTGTTAGCCGCGAATCGGTTAAAAGTTTCAATGACTTAATCGAGTATTCGCGTTGTGCAGAACAATCTTTTGTGTGCAAAGACGATTTGAAAGATAAAATGAATGGAAAAGACAATAGTGCGCGTAAGAAAGTAAAGTGTGCGTATTGCATGACCTAAAGAAAGGAACTACGAGTCCCAGCACACCGAATGTTGCTTCAAACTCCTTCAAACCAACGATTTCTTGTTGTTCAATGATTTCAATAACACGGTTGCTCTACGGAAGCAACCGTAACAGTGGAAGTTTTATTCACTTGATAAGGTATGCCGTAAGTCAAAGCTAACCGTTAAGGTAGGAACATTAGGTATGAAAAGTCAGGCATGCTTGGACACTGGTGCAGTAAGAAGCATTATTGGTAGAACACTTTACGAAAAGATTAAAGACAAAGTAACTTTTACGAAAGAAGACATTGTTGTAAAGTTGGCAGATGGTAGTAGGAATGGAGATTACGTATAAAATCATAACGAACAAGTTTCTAGCGTTAACGACATGTTACGACAATTGTACATTGCTAGGAATGGATTTTATTCGCCAAGCCCAACTTGTATTAGATTTATGTAAATACCAATGGTATTTTAGCTAGCATCCGGAAGAGAGATACAGTTTTGTAAGTGGGAATCATCAACCTGCCAAATCACCTGTCATAAGTTCCATAGAACTCAGACCAAAGGAGGCTAAGGATTTAACACGAGGTCAACGTCAGGAATCTTCTTGCAAATACCTCAGTGTTCAATCGAGGGGGAGGCTTTACCCCTTATTGCATTGTCATTGAGAAGCACCAAATTCCTATCTCCGTCCCTCCATATCGAATGCCTGCTCCCAAAAAAGAATTGTTAAAGAGATAACTGGACAAACTTCTCGATGAAGGTATCATCGAAGAATGTGAGAGTCCTTGGACTGCTCCTTTAGTTCTAGTCCCAAAGAAAGACGGAAATATACGAATATGCGTAGATTACAGACGTTTAATAATAATAATAATAATAATAAATGTCTTTATTGCACATACCATTGTATACAACAAAAGAAAAAATATATATAATAATAACAAAAATTGTATCTATAGTGTAGATATATTCTAAACTAGAATGTTTAAACAACAAGAGACCAAAAAACTTAGTACCTAACACTACAAAAAAGAAAAGAAAAAAAATGGCATTGTGCAATAGGCGGGTTCCAGATAAAATCTGTTCAACCAACCTTACCACATACATAAACTTAATATTATACTACACGCGTCCCACGACAACGACAATACAATTTCGTGAATATTCCTCCCTCTCCTGCTCTGAACGTTAAAAAAAAATCATTCAAATGAATAACTATGACAAGGCTGCACATTGCTCCAAAAATTTATCCTTATATAGTGTTTTTTTGAAATTAATGATATTTAGTTTTTTGATCATAGGCGGTAGCGTTCCATATGACTTATATATGTGATACGTAAAAGACCTGTGAAACAAAGAGGTTCTGTATTTTGGTGGATATATGCCATATTTTAATCTCGTTTGTAGAGCATTGTTAGCCCTTTTAAAAGTAATCCTCTCATACAAGTATGTCGGTATATGTGTTGTGACGATTTTATGAAACAAAACCAAACTGTGCAACTCCCGGCGGATATCCATTCTGTGCCACCCAACATCTTTCAGTTTGTGTGAGATTCTGTCATACTTCCGGATTCCAAAAATGAACCTAAGGCAACTATTTTGAACCTTTTGTATGCGATTCGATGTAAGCACATCTATAGCGGGATGATACACAGGCGCCATAAAGTTGAAGTGAGACAGCACAAGAGAATCACATAACTGTTTTTTTAATTTTATCGAGAGAACGGATCGGTGAGGATAAAGTTTTCTTAAACATGAATACGACCTTCTCATGTAAATATTAATTTGAGCTTTAAATCTGAAGGTGTTATCTATTGTTAAACCCAGGCATTTTGCTTCCTTAACAACATTGATTCTTGTACCATTTATATGAATATCAAGATCCAAGTTCAGCCCTGTGACCCCTCTCCCTCTCCCGAAACATACACACGCAGACTTATCAGGATTAATCTTTAGTTTAAGAAACGTCGCAATATTAAATATAGTAGACAGGTCCTCATTAATACGTATCTGTGCTAGATTCTTATCATTTTCATGAAAGGACAAATAACACTGTATATCATCAGCATACATATTGACTTTACAATATTGTACCCGACTACTAAACCGCGAAGTGTACAAAGAGAACAAGAGAGGCCCCAACACCGAACCCTGTGGTACACCATTCAAAACTCTAATTGTGTGAGACAAATCATCACCGATCCTTACCCTTTGAGACCTATCGCAGAGGTAGTCACCCAACAAAGATACCGCCTCTGAACTCAACCCCAAATCATACAGAATCTCACCCAAAACTGCATGATTAACGGTATCAAACGCTTTAGAAAAATCCAGGAAGACTACAGCAGTGTACAATCCATTGTCCGTGTTCGTAAGAATATCATCAGTTAGGCGCAACATTGCAGTTGTACAACTATAGCCACTTCGAAAGCCAGATTGCTCCTGAGGCAGCAAGCAATTACTCTCCACGTAACTCACCAACTGCTGCTTCATAATTTTTTCAAGAACCTTAGATAACGTTGGAAGAATACTTATTGGTCTCAGATCTTTCAGTTGCTTGGGATCATCAACCTTTGCCAAAGGAATAACTATCCCTTGCTTCCAAAGCACAGGAAATTTACTCTCCGAAAGACAGCAATTGAGAAAATGAGTCAGATACGGCAAAATCAACGGACAGCAGAGACGTATCATTCCTATAGAAATACCATCACACCCAACTGAAGCGGATGTGATAGAAGCCAGAATAGACCGCACCTCTGCCTCATTTACATTTTTAAATACAAATTGATTTTGACATGCATTATGCTTATAAAAATCCAAATTAACAGATGGCAAACTATCCACAAGCTCGTTTACACTATCTACAAAATAACTGTTAATGCGGTCAACATTCGGCATATGCGACGGTAAGGACGACGCCCTGCTATCCGTCATAATTCCAAGTCCTCTAACTTCATTCCATATCTGTTTAGAACTTCCTTGTTCTGTCAAATAAGCAAAATAAGCACGTTTTTCGTTCCTCACAGCTGCAGTGGTGTAGTTACGCAGAGATTTGTAATAATCCCAATCACCTCGACTGCGAGTCCTCCTGAATTTCATCTTTGCGCGATCCCTCAAATTCATCAAGAGCTTTATATTATCTGTCAACCAAGGACTGCGTGGTTTAGTAAATCTGTAATTCCTCAGTGGAGCATGAGCGTCAAACAAGGCAATTATGTTATCATTTAAAAACTCAAGTTTCCGATCAATATCATCCATATAAAACATAAAATTAAATGGTATGGACTGCAGATCAAGCAAAAATCGTTCCTGACTAATACGACTCAACAAGCGCATGTTTCTATAAAGTGGAACACTCTCAGGAACATTCACATTCATCACACAGTACACCATGTCATGATCGGAAACGTCACAGCCAATAACTCCACTACTCAGAATTAAAGACTCGTCAAAAGTAATAATTAGGTCTATTAAAGATATGCAGTTCCTCGCCGTCCTTGTAGGTGCATCAATGAGCTGAGTTCCACCCAATGAATCCATCAGAGACAAAAATTCAGTGGTATCACTTTTTTCGAAATTTAATAAGTTAATATTAAAATCGCCACAACAAACAATTTTATCCGACATACTTAAATAATTTGTAATAGAATTTTCAAATTCATTGAGAAAATTTACGTAATTAAAGTTAGGCGGTTTATACACGCAACCAACAAAAAGATGTACACCACCGCAACAAACTTTTATCCATAGTTGCTCGATACTAAACGACGTATCCATAACTACATATTGAAGGTCACTCCTAATATAAAAACAGACTCCCCCACCCCTAGTTTCACGATCCCCACGGACACAATGAAAACCATTTATATTAATTGCAGAATCTGGAATCTCATTATGTAACCAAGTTTCCGACAGAGCCAAGATATCTATATTATTGATCAAAATTAGATCTTTCACAACTGCAACTTTCGGAAGCAACGATCTCACATTCAAATGCACAACCTTGACAAGCTTGTTTATCATTTTAACAAATATAATTGCAATTACAGCATCATATCAAATCAATCAGTATTATAATTTATAACCTAAGTAAGTGTGAGACAAACAAAAAGTAAAAAACAAATTAAGTAAATCGCAAGAGAAAGAGAAAAAAGCAAAAAGAAAGAAAAAACAATTAAATGAAAATTTAGCGTTATTAAATTAACGTTATTTAAATTAACTTTTTCTTATATAAATCAAGAAATACCCAAGCAAGCGCCGCTTATCTTAAATCTCAACGATTCGATTTCAATCCGCGAATGTAAACGTAATATACTTAGCCTCATTTATTTTGACTTCTCTGCTGTCTGGTCACCCTCTTACTCGATGGCGCAACGTCCTTGATGGCTAACTGAGCACCCTTAAGTGACTCCAGCTCGTCTCCGTGAAGTATAACACGATTTTTCCCATCTGGACACTTTATAATTATCCGGCCGTCTGAAGTCCATACATTAGCCTTTCCGAAAGTAATACCTGCCTCCTTGAAAACATCCAGGCGTCGCTTTGATAGGGACTCGGTAATGAGAATGTTGCTACCTTTAAAATTCTTTTTGTGTCTCCATACCAACGCTCTATCCCGGTAAGAAACAAACTTAATGATGATAGGTCGGCTCCTTGTCGATCCCTTGTTAAAACGACCCAGCCTATGACATCTATCGATGATGGACATCGTTGGAATCCAATCAGGAATCCTCAATTTCGAGAAAGTCTGCAGCACACTAACTTCTAAATCGTGATCAGATTCGTCGTTTTTCTCCGTGATCCCATGAAGCAACAAACAATTTCTTCGACTGTAGTTTTCCAAATTATCGACTCGCTTATCATGATCCACCAAAACTTGTGAAATTCTCTCCAAATTGGCATATATCTCCGTTTGAAAAGCACTGAAATCCCTTTTAATGGAATCAATAGTTACAACAGCTTCCGGAATAGCTCCGTCTTTGTAGGAAAACGTTTCACCTACTGCTGTTAGTCTAGAATTAAATTCTAACATCGATTTCCGGAACTCTTCCGCCAAAGAGGAAAATTCAACATTTTTCCCGGCCATTTAAGATTGTTTGTCAACCTCTGGTTTAAACGCCACAAACCAGTTGTAAGAAAAAACACAGACAACACGTGTTATCCCGGAACTCAGAGTTAAAGAGCAACTTCGACAAAAACTTGACTATTAGGTACCAACACCAATCACTGATTAACAGTCAAATTTACGTTAAAATCGGACGACTAATTCCCCGTGAAAACTACTATTTTGCGGAATGAAAAGAACACGTGCGCTCAACTCGACATCTCGATATCGTCCAACGCAATAACGATCAGTGACAAGTATCCTATGCCCAAGATTGAAGACTTATTACATCAAGCGAAGAACACAAATAACATAACAACATTGGACATGCGTGCGGGATATCACCAAGTGAAAGCAACTTTTCAGAGACTGATCGATAGTTTTACCGCATGTGACAATGTTAGCGTATTTGGACGATTTAATAATTCTTTCAGAAACATTCGAACAACATATGTCAGATTTATGCAACGTATTTAAAATACTTGAAATGTACAATTTGAAACTCAATCGGGAAAAGAGTGTTTTCGCGTGTGCTACTGCCAACTATTTGGGTCATTCGATTACTTCGAATGGTATTTCTGTCAATCCTGAAAAGGTTAATGCCATCACTCAGATGCGTGTGCCAAGAAATTTGAAGCACCTACATTCTTTCGTACAGACTTGTGCACCTGAATTTGCAAACGTCGCAAAACCTTTAACGAATTTGATGAAAAATAACGCTTTTTTAACGAGGGATGATTCTCAGACGAAAGCTTTTGAGACACTGAAGAGTTTGCTCACCTCAGCACCGGTACTACGTCAAGCGGACGAAAGCAAACCATTCACATTAAATACAGATGCAAGTGATTATGCGATTGGAGCCGTGTTACTCCAAGGAGAAGGCAATGCTGAACGACTAGTTGAATATGCCAGTCGATTGTTGACAACTGCCGAAAGAAACTACACTATAACAGAACGAGAAGCTTCAGCTGTAGTCTGGGCAGTAAATCGTTCGGAAATACATGTCAAGACTGATCATCAACCTCTTCGATGGCTTATGGGATTGAAATCGCCAAGTTTCAAGTTAAGATCGCCATTCAATCTTAAAATTCCTACATTCCCGGAAAGATGAATCGAATTGCTGATACTCTTTCGAAACCTAGCTGTACAGATGAAAATTCAGATGAAGATTTGATTGGTATCCAAACTGGTAGATGTTGCAGAAAATGTACAAAAGGAACGTCCAAAACAATACGCAGATATACACAGTCGTCCTGCTCCAGACTATCAACCTGGACAATTGGTTTTGATTCGATCTGATGAATTGAGCAAAGGGTCGAAAGGGTTCACTAGCAAATTAGCGCCGAAACGCAATAAGAAAAAGGATTTCCGCAACATCTTATGAAAAAGAATTAACTCCTTTCGTTGGAGCACCTGTGGTACAACTTTGCCGAGGAGGAAGAGCACCTAAGGTATTGAACCATATTGGGGGACCAATACAGGTTAATAAAAAGAATTTGATTTTCTCGTAGGGGAAATAAGTGTAGCTATGACACTCCAACTAATTGCATATTAGAAAAACAAAAAAGTTGAATAGATATGTAAAAACAACAACAAGACAAGAAGTCAATATAATACATTATAATTTAATTATTTCATAAGTGTTGGTCGAAACGAGACTACAATGTTGTTTATATGTTTATAGTTTAAGGGAAAATAATTACATTTGACTTTAGATGATGTTGTAACGGGGTGGGTCAACAGATTCGACGACTTAACACGGTGGTTAGTGCGTTAAGTGTGTGTAAGGGTTGGGAAGTGTTATCTAAAGGTCCGGACGCGGTATGAAGGTAAGCCAGATACAAGGTTTAAATGTTTATCTAATCTAAAGGGTTGAAATTCGGGAAGAGACGTGTTAATCTGATAAGAAAATAAGGAAAGTCTTTGGAGTTTGCGGTTGGGAGCTCGCTATCAAAACGGGCGTGGTCCGAGCTCATTGGTATCCCTGTCAAAGCGGAATGCTGCTAATTGAACTCTAACAATTCGAGCGGACATTTGAATAAAATCGATGCTTGAAATTGCAGTTCGCCACAAGAAATTAAAGATGTAGCCAAGCATGACCGAAATCGATTAACAATGCGATGCTGGGATGTTTAACCGTTGTGTTGGTGGGATGTTGTTTAAAAATTCGACACGATCGAAATGAAAGCATCGTGATGAATTAACAGGCGGTGAAATATTGGGCGAATTTATTTGAACAAATACTACTCGACATAAATAAAATTAAAGTATTTATTTTATCAGACCCCTGTCGACATAATATGTTCCACTGCGGATATTTAAAATGCATTATTATTCATTTATTTGCAGAACAACGGCGTTTTATTTTTCGACCTGTTATTCATTAACGGTGTCGACAATATTTGCACTCGACATACAATACCGGCCCTACAAAAATAAAAATCAAAACCCCTAACTATTTTATTCAACTTTTACACCAGGGAAACAAAATATTTAAATAAAATAACCAATTATCGCAACCGTCCGTAGTAAAACGTTTAACGTGCACCATGAACGATATCGCAGGTTGAATTCATCCATAAAAGTACCCGTTTTACGGCACCGTAAATATAATATCTTAATTATAAATTTGTTCGTCGAGGTAAACGAACTATAATTAAAAGCAATTTAACCCGGCTCCTAAGTGATTTTTCAATCCCGCTTGTGATTAATATCCAGATACGATCTTCGGCGAGATTATGGAACACGCGAACGCACACTTTAGAAAGAGTCCATCTTTCTAAAGAATTTTTATCTATAACGCAAGCGCAAAATAAAAATTGTTAGAAAAGAAAAAAAAACAAATTTTATTCTGCACCCGCTAAAATAAAAAAAATAAGAATAACAATAATAATATCTATATGGATATACAACAAAAATAATAAAGTGAAGGGGTGAGAATAGGGCTACCGACCAGGGTCTTTCTGCCAGTGATTTTTGCGTTGGTAGGAAAATTTAGGATGGATTTATCGGACAAAGATTGAAGGCGGGTTCCTAATTCGGGTGATGGATCTCAGTGCAGATCTTGCCGCTACTTCCAGGTGGTACTTCGTTCTTCTTGGTGCGTCGCTTAGCAGTATTGATCCATATTCTATGATGGGCCTTCATATGGTCTTGTAGATGTGCGAGGCACATGAGGTAGAGATTCCGCGACCTCTGAACAAGAGGGATTTAAAATGTTTGGCGCGTGTCTTTACTTTCATCTTCACCTTGGTTGCATGAGTGGAAAACTTAAGCGTTCTGTCAAGAGTTATGCCAAGATGAAGGCTGAGGTGCAACTGAGGAAGCCAGTGTCGTTTCGATAGTGTGGATGATATAGTCGATTTCCTAAGCTGTAATATCTCCAATCTTTTCGATATACATGCGCCAATTTGTACAATTATTCCTAGACAGTCTAGTCCGTGGATTACCAATAATGTAAAATTGATGATGTCGTTGCGTGACAAAGCTTTAAATAAATTTAAACCAGTCCCAGTGAGCTACATGATTAGTGCATGTAGCTCACTGGGACTATTATAAGCAATTGCGGAATTATACGACTAATGCAATTAAGTGTGAAAAAAGACTTACTTACTTAACTGAGCAAATGAGAACTGGGAGCACTCAAAATTTGTGGAGGGATCTGCGCAAGTTGAATATTTACAATAAAAAAAAACCTGCCTACCGACGAGTCTGAGAGATGTTGAAGCTTTGAATGGGTACTTTTCTTCGATTTCGGGACGATCTGCGGAGGTCGACCCGGACGTGCACAATTTTTATGCTAATAATGTCAGACCTGGTGTGAAAAATTTCTTTTTCCAAAAAGTAAATGAATCTAAGATCAATATTATCTTGACTTATTATCTTGGCTTATTGATGGTATAAGCCTTAGGATGTTGGGTTTCTGTTGTCCACACATAACTCCCTACCTCCTGCATGTAATTAACTTTTGTTTAGAGTTTGGTGTCTTTCCTGAGAAATGGAAATCTGCCAAAGTTGTTCCTATACCTAAGTCATCGACTGCTTCTTCCTTCTCGGATGTGAGGCCAATTAGTATCTTAAGTACTTTGTCGGGAATTTTGGAAAGGGTTGTGACGGCACTTGGAACAGTTTCATATTCTGCCCTCCATCCAATCAGGATTTAGGCCTGGGTATAGTTGTGCAACCGCACTTTCGACTATTATTGATGATGTTATGTCTGCAACGGACAATGGCGCGGCTACTGTTTTGGTTTTACTTGACTTCTCTAAAGCGTTTGACACTATTAATCAGCAACTTCTCTGAGCAATTCTTCATTATATTGGATTCAATAATACAGCCTTAAATTTTTTTAATAATTATCTGTGCGGGAGAAGTCAGGATGTGGTTATTGATAATGATGTGTCAGATCCTGCCGTATTGAGGTCTGTTGTGCCGCAGGGTTCTACATTGGGTCCCCTTTTGTTCACTATCTATACGTTTTAAATGTTGATCTTTGCTCAAAATTTCATATCTATGCGGATAACACACAACTTTAGCTCAAATAATGTGCTACAGTCTGTTGCAGATGTAAACAATGATTTAAATAAATTTTTAAATATTACTAAGAAACATGGTTTTTTGTTAAATGGGAATAAATCGGTCTATATGGTATTCGGGGGTAGGGAATCCAAAGCGGTTGTCAGCAATATGGCCCATATCTTTATAGATGGAATTGAATTGGAGAGGAAGGTCTGTGTCAAGGATCTTGGTCTTTACATTGACGACAGCTTAAGGTTTACACGTAACACAAGTGAACTGATCAGGCGTGCTTACGCAAAATTGAAAATGCTGTTTGCTCATAGGCAAGTCTTGAACGCGATATTAAAAAGAATCTTCACTGCCTGTTGACTGATGATGCGCGACGTATTCAGGTAGTTCAGAATTCTTGTATTCGCTTTATATTTGGTATACGCCGTCAGAGAATATCGTATAAGCTGGGGGAGTTGAAGTGGCTGAGTATGTCAAGTCGTCGTCAGTTACATTTTGGTTGTTTTCTTTATAAAGTTGTGTCAAGTAAGCTACCACCTTACCTCACCAACAAAATTACTTACAGAACGGACATTCATAATATTAATGTACGGCGTAAGGACCTCATTGACATTCCTCGTCACCGTACCCAATTGTTCAAGAGGTCTTTTAGTTATAACGTGGCATGTATTTTGAATAAGTACAGTCTGCTTTTTACTCAACAATCGTTTCGCACTTTTAAAGAGTCTCTGCGTCTTAAATTGCTTAATGACTAGCGCGTCGTTCTACCTTCAACTCGAATTAGTGTATATACATATATTTTTTCTTTTTAGTTTGTTAGGGACATTTATTAATTTAAAGGCGTCTGGGTTGTGGCAGAATAGATTGTATAGAGAGGGAGAGATACGCGAACCCTGAGGAAGGCCTTGCTGAGCGGAGAAGCTGTGGGAGAAGTGATTTTTCAACTTCACGATGGAGGAGCGATTCGACAGGAATTGGTTTATCAGGGTTAGAAGGTATGGCATTTTTAGCTTATCCAGTTTAAATAACAATCCTTTATGCCACACGGAGTCAAAGGCCTTTCGGACGTCCAGCAACACTGCTGCGGATTTCAGTTTTACAAAACGTGCCGCCTGGAAGTTGGAAACCAGAATAGTTAGTTGATTTCCCGGATTGGAAGCCAAATTAGTAAGGCGGAATTTTCTTTGATACCGCAGCCAGGAGCTTGTCCTTCGAAGAGTTTTCCAATTACGAGGAGCAGTGAGATGGGGCGATAGTTTGCTGGATCAGATAGAGAAGAATCCTTCTTGGGAATACAAGTAATAATTGACGTCTTCCAGTCGCGCGGGAAATGCTGAGTCGTAGGGCAAAAGTTAATTATTTTTCTGGTAAAGCCGTATATGTTAAGATCTAGCCTTCTCAGCAGTTTCCTTGTGATGTTATCATAACCGGGAGCGGTATCTTTACCCTGTCCAAGAAGAGTAAAATATTCGTCTTCCAACATGAGAGCATCTTCGGGTGTCTCGAACGGTTTCAAAAATGCGGATTCGTACCAATTATATATAATTGTGAGAACTAACGCCATCTGTAGTGCGAAGCTGGCATCTTCCTGCAACACTGGTGGGGTGTCGGGTAGAGACATTAGTTGACAAAGAACCGTACGAGCATTGAGGTCTTATATATAATCTAGAGTGCGTATGCTGTTGTCCCAACCACGCTAAAATGAAGCCAGAAAGGTCGCCATGTTAGATGTACCAACTTAGCGGGAAATTCGAAATTCTTATATATACTTATACAAGAATTTACATTATTATAAACTGGAAAGACAGAAAATAATAACCAAAACAAAACATTAATTTTTTTTTGATAAATAATTATTAATTATATGATATTTTAAAAGAACTTAATAATTTTTAGCCATAACCCTTATAATTAATATAAACTAAGAAGAAAATATTTAAAGCAATTCTGATTGATCACGTTAACCTTTGCTTATAAATAATTGTTAGTTTATTAAAAAAAAAACTGAACAGTTCTTAATAATAAACTTTACTTGAACTTCAATTGAAGACCTCGGTGTAAGAAGGGAGTAGTTCCATTTATCAAGACAAGGAGTTGTCCCCTTCTTACACCGAGGTCTTTAATTGTTAATTCTAAGTCAAGTAACCAGAAACATTTTATGGACTGTTGTAAATAATCGTCCAACCTACCAAATTATAAAAAACATGTGTGAAACGAAAAGAATTCGAAGACTTTCAACAAAAATCTAATTTTAATAAAAATAACAATATGTTTATGAGAATTGTGAGGTTATTTATTATTATTATTATTCTTCTACTGGTGGGGTTTTGGAAATGTGAGGTTATAATTGTAGGCACAATAGAGACTTGAAACCAAGGTCTATAGAACATAAGGTTACCCCATACCGATTCTCCTCCTCTGAGAGGCAAGGTGGGTCAGTGACGTAGCTGGTTCTATGAACAACACAACACGATGCGAGGTTTAAATATTTTATATAGACTGTACCACAGTATAGGCACGTATAGGCTATCTTTTATTCTGACTGTATCGAACCAGTGACGTCAATTTGCGGGGTAATAATCGATACTACAGAGGCATAGGGAATGAGGTAACCTTATGTTCTATAAACCTTGACTTGAAACTATAGCTAAGTTCAGGTCGGTACATCCAACATGTCTGACTTTCTGATTACCCCCACCACCACCACATACGCTCTCTAGATTATATATAAGACCTCAATGCGTACGAGTGATAACGTGCCAAATAAAACGTTCTGTTGTATTTGTTTATAATAAATAATTAATAAAAGAGTGAAAAACGTAAAAAGGATCGCTCTCTTATTCTTTATAACATAATGTTTTTATTGTGGGGACAAAACGAAGCATCCTCGGTAAAGGTAGTCAGTGTGTATGTTGACAATCTCTTCAGGGTTGGAGTGCACACCGTCATCGGTAGGATCTTTTGGTATCTTGATAGTTTTTGAATTTCGTGCCAATAGTTTCTTCCTTTACACAGTTTTATTTTGTCACAGGCTTCCATGTACTTTTCCGTTCTGTATTGCTGAATAAAAATAGTTAGATTTATTAGAAGTAATAAAAAGTATGAAATAATTAAAATAATGAAATAATTTGAATAAAGGGTAGCGAGCGATCCGGTAATAACAGTCGGCATAACTTCCATAAGAGTTAATAACCGAGTTATAACGATTATATATAGGAGTGTTTCTAATGGAAGGGACGCACGGCTAAGCTGTAACGCGGTAATTGAATTCCCGGCAACAAAGGAAGTTTGGTAACAGAGTAGATCAGGTTAAAATGCGCATTCGGCAATCGGTGACAATTGCGCCTTTACGAAGGAGGACGTCGTGACAATGCGATACCTCTAAAGGGCTAATTAGTACGTTCTCGCGATCGTCGAAGTAGAATACCGTTTCGACGCCGAAGGGTGCAATAACGTGTCTGGGTTAGCCTAAGGGTGAAAGGGCAAAAAATCTTTAATCCGATCGCGCGGTTCAGATTGAGTTTCTAAGGAGGCCGGGCAAACTTCGTTACCGTCCTAACTAAAATAAAGTTCAGATGATGTGCGGGTGGAGACAAAAGGAACCCTCCATGTTTTTACAGGCTCCGGCGGGCATTTAAAACGGACGTTCGTCGAAGTTGAAAATGTCACTACAACAAGCAGCAAGAAGGAAAGCGAGAAATCTATAACTTTCGTGGAGCCCGTCTCGCGTCCGAGCACCGTATAAGCGAATTATAGTTTCTTGTTTTGCGGTAATTACTTTATCATCGTGTATTTGTCAAAAGTTACAACGCTTTGATATAATTTTAACTAATTACACGTCACGAAACGAACGAATGTCCGCCAAACTAGTTGATTTTAAACCCGTCCGTATGAAAACGTTTCTATTAAATTTACTTCTAATTTCCTCTCTCAAAACAATTTAATATTATATCTTCATTCCAAAGTAACAGTCCGGTAATCCACAACTTTTATAATTTTCCGTTTAAGCTGTATAAAACATTTCCATTTTATTTATCTTTATTTTTATTTTACAGCTTCAACTTACCTTAACTAAAACATGACTAAATAAACTTTTAGTTTCGTCGCATCGATTAATTTTTATGCTTTTATTTAAGGATTAATTTTAAGTTTTGTCAACACGCCTTCCGCCTTAACGTCCTTAACCCACCCTACCGGGTTTTATTAAAATTCCAATTTTCATAACTTTTAAAGAATTTTCTCGATTTTCTTTAGATTAAGTGACTTTTTTTCGCTTACGCCGTTACTCAAACTTTACTTTATGTACTGAGAAGGATACGAAATTTTCTACTGCAATAAAAAAAAATTGACAAAAAATCTGATGACCATATATCTCATGTATAGGTTAACTTTAAAAAATTTTTTCTGGGAAACGAATCAAGATACTCAAGTGCCTGGACAGGTGTGTAATGATAAGGATGGTTGCCCATTTGTCGAAGAGTTGACCAGACTTTCCATTGTGATATCCCCAAATTAGCAGCGACGTTTCTTGTACTGGATGTGGGTGCTTCATCGAATGATTCCAAAATGTCTTCTTCCACATTAAGTCCAGCACGTCCTACACGTTCGACTTTTCTTAAATTGCCAGTCTCAGCTAGACGTCGATAAGTGGCGCCAAATACACTAATATGAGGAATTCGTCGATTTGGATAGCGTTGCTGACATCATTTCCGTCACAGAAACCGTAAATAAATAGGATGTCGGCATACTCAGCATTTGTAAACGATGACATTTTAACCAAAATGTTATTCAAATAAAAATAAACAATATTCACGAAAAAACTGTCTAAATTCCATGCCTTACTGCCAAAACGTAGAAAAATTGTTTAACCGATGGTTGTTAACCATTAATGAATTGAATTTCAACCGCAATTGTAATCGATTTTGAATTTTATTCACATTGGGTACGTTGTCAAAATTGTGCTCGCACCAATTGTTATATTATTATTGGCTAATTGGAAAGGCATTTTGCCATGCTTCATACCTCATTCGAAAGGTAACAAAACAGAGAAGTTTTTGCAATAATTTGTATGCTGAATGTATCATAGAAATTTTGAAATAGACGCTCATGAATAAACACTTTGTTTGAAAATTAACTTAAAAATCGAATATTTCACTTCCTGTATTTTTAAACCATCGAAATATTTACAGTATTTCTTGACTTTAAATGTGTATTAGGATGTAATCTATCTAGAGAAGTCGATACATTGCCAAAGAAACTATTACTACTCTCTAAATTTCAAGATTTGTAAGAGTATGTACTGAACTTGTACAAAAAGCAAAAAATTGAAATATTTTCTAAAGTAGGTTGAAATTGAAGTTAATATCCATTATACCAGTTAGTTTAACGTGATAGAAAAAATTTTTCGTATTTTTGTTGTACTTTTACTGGTTTATTTATATTTTTTCATATTTTTTATATTTTTTTTTTATTTTTATTTTTTATATTTTTTTTATATTTTTGTTGTCTAACTAGTTTCGGAAAAAGCCATCATCAGAGACAAAAGTCAATGTATTTTACAGGAAATTAACATCGAAAATATAAAATTATTATTGTCACAAAATTTACTTAAAATAAACGTAAAAATTCTTTTACAAATCTTTAAAGATTTAACTCCGCATGGATATCTTTTGTAGTAGATGTTACAAGATGGTCTGTAACAAAAAAAAATATATAAATAAACCAGTAAAAGTACAACAAAATTCGAGAAATTTTTTCTATCATTTTCTAAATTATTCACTTTTCTATAAGGCATATTTATCGTAATCAATTACAAGTGAGCTCTAGAACAACGTATTTCAATATTCACGTTTATGTACCAGTCACCCTGTATATAACATTTTTCATCTCGTTTAGAAGATACGAGAGAGAAAGAGAAATAATCTTTATTGGCTACCGATCAGGAGCTTTGAAAGCCCTGATCTTTCCACCTTACAGTATTATAATAATAATAATAATAAACTGTCTTTATTTCCAGAGTAAAGAGAACAAACAATAATAATAGTAACTATAGTAACTATAATGCAAAATAATATACTATAACTTAAATACAAAACATGTGGAAATCCTAAGGCGAAGTTCAGAATGCGACCATAATATAGCCCGCTTCTGCTCTTTCACTTAACCTTAAAATAATTGCACTTTTAATCGCAGTACATGCCTACTCCTAAAAACTAAAACTATTAATTGATTCTGCATTATAATCTTCATTTCACTTATAATCTATTTTATATATGAGCAATATATAAAATAAAAAATAATATAATGAAATAAAACAAAACAAATTATTCCACTTGCATTAAAATTAGATTGATCCACTACACAAGCAAACAAGAAGTCACTGTCGCTCAAATTAATGCTCCCTTTTGGCCCTAATGGTGACGGGGATAGAATTATACAGCTTATAGGCACACTAGCTAAACGCACGACAAAACAGAGCTGAACTATGGGCAGACGGATTAACAACATTTTTATTTGTAATATTTATACTGTGTAGATCCCCTCTAAACTGAATCTTTTCACTCAAATAATTAGGCGAGCCAGTTGTGACAACCTTGTGATACAGCACTGAAGCCTGTAGAGTATAACGATTCTGAACAGTCAGCTAAGTTAACTCTTTAAGCTTATGAGAGATCCTTTCAAATTTTTTTATTCTGAATATATATCTTATGCAAGCGTTTTGCACTCTCAATTTATCCATGAAATTTAAACATGGATAGTAGACAGGAATACAATTAATTAAGCAAAGACATTCACAAAGCATCTTCTTCATTTTTAAATTAAAAATATCTTTGAAAGAATAGAGTATTTTTAATTTCAAAAAACAAACACTTAATGTTTTAGTAATGTGCTGTTTGTACCTAAAGGCATTATTAACAAGTAGCCCAAGATTCCTTGCCTCATCAACAATAGGTATATTGCAACCGTTCAACCTAAGAATCAGATTAGCTTTCAATTCCTCAACTTCCACATTTCTGCCAAACAGAATAACTACACTTTTATCAGGGTTTAATGTCAAGGCGTGATTCTTTGCAAATTCACTGACATTCGCTAAGTCCTCATATTCACGAAGCGGAAAGTTGTAGTATAGCTGAGTGTCGTCAGCATACATATGAATTTTACAATAATTGACAGCTTTTGGAAGTATAGAGTATAGAGTACCGACCCCTGCGGTACTCCACGCTTCAGCTTCAATGGTTCAGAAATTAAGCCATTGACCTGTACACATTGGCATCTGTCTATTAAATACGTTTTAATCAACTTTATACCTTCCTCCCCGCCTCCAATATAGTGAAGCATCGACAGCACAATATCATGGTCAACAACATCGAACGCTTTGCTAAAATCCAACAACACTAAAGCGGCCTAACTAAAGCCTTTAATATATCGTCAGTGACATTTAAAAGTGCAGTTGTGCAACTACGTCCAGACACAAATCCCGATTGACAGTCTGGTAATATATCATTTGAAATAATAAAGTTTTTAAATTGGTAGGAAATAACTTTTTCCAGTACTTTGCTCAAGGTAGGAAGAATAGAAATCGGTCGCAGGTGCTTAAAATCAGTTGGTGTTTCGATTTTCGGTATTGGAATGATCACAGCAGACTTCCACTGCGTACATACAGTTTGTTAACTGTATGTACAATAACTGTATGTATAATTTGTTGTGCAGTGGATTTTAAGGATTGCGTATCTTCGTTATAATTCTCAGGCATTTCTTTCTGCTTTTATTATTCTTTCTTTTGTTTTCTTTGATGCATTGGCTGTGAGAATTTGACCGTAGTCTAAAACCAGTCTACATATACCGTTATAGATCTTCGTAGCAGTTTTTGTTGAAATGCCTTCAACGTTCTTGTAATATTTTGTTCGTTTGACAGCTTCAACTCCTTTGGATTTGAAGTGTTTTGAATAGTTTTATGTTGTTGTCTAAATCTATACCAAGATATTTAATAACGTTGAAAGGTTTCACCGTGGCTGTGCCAGTATTAATTTTAGGATATCTTTCGCAGATGCGGTGGTTGGGAATCATAAGTTGGAACTTGGAGGAATTGGGTGTAAGTCTCCAATTTTTGAACCATTTTAGCGTCGTATCGTACAGCATTTGAAGGTTTTCGGTTGCTTTGTCTAGTGTGGTGTTGTGTGAGACCATTGTTGTGTCATCTGCATACTGTAGGATGTACAAAACATATTCTATAAAGTTGGAGACAGAGGAGATCCCTGTGGGACACCTTGCGCTGAAGAAAATAGGAAAGAGAATTTCTCTCCTACCTTTACTTGAAGTTGTCTATTTTTTAGGTACTCGTCTATGATTTTAATTAAAGCACCATTGACACCTGTTTTTTTCCATTTTGTATAGTAAATTATATGCCATACATTATGCCACACCGTGTCAAAGGCTTTATTTATGTCTAAGAACAATGCAATAGATTTTCTTTTTTGTTTGTGATTTACTTGTATGTTATTTACTAGTGTTATTAACGGATGGGTTGTAGAGTTTTGTGGTTTAAATCCAAACTGGTATGTTGGTATGATTTCTTGTGTAGCTTTGAGGATTCGTTGATTAATGATACTTTCGAAGATTTTGCCTATCACTGAGAGGAGGGTTATTGGTCTCTAGTACCTGGGATGTGGTCAGGTGGAAATGGTCAGCGCCAGGTTTGAGGATTGTTATAATGGAACATATCTCCATATTTCAGGGAATTTCCTTGACTTTAAGCAGTAGTTGTAAGCTTGACGAATAAATTTGTGCGCGGTGGGATTTAGATTTCGTAATATATGCGTAATTAGATCTTTTCCTTTTATTGAGTCTTTGGGATTCGCTGAATCTGGTATACCAGTTTTCTACTTTTGTTAGATTGTCGTCGTCAAATGTTGGATCGGTTTTAGGAGTAAGAGCTTCTTGGAAGTGTTGGGCAAATGCTTCGCTTTTTTGATCATCTGTTGTTGCATGTTCCAGATCATTCAATTTTAAAGTTGGCTCTTTATTTTTTGCCAAAATGTTCTGGCTTCATCGTTTTCGATTTCTTTGCAGAATTTTAACCACTCATTGATTCATTGAATCTGTACTTTTTTACTGCTTCATGATTTTTTTTGTTTAGATTATTATATTCTGTCTTTTTAGTTTTGTCGTTGGATATTAAGTACGTACGATACATTCTTCTTTTTGTGTGCAACAAATCTATTATATGTTTGGGTAGGGTATACATAAAAGGAGAATACTTAATCACTGGAGTGTGCAAAGATATGGATTGAGTCAGGAGTGCTATGCACATTTGGGTTTGAGCTTCGTTTACTAGGAAATTTTCAATGTCGCTGTTTATTTTTAATAAATCGCTTCGGGGTAGATCGTATTTTGTGGGAAATTCGTTAGTCACGGAGAAAATACGATTTTTTTAACATTTCCGGTTTTCATCATTAATGAGGTTACGTTAAAAATATAGCTTAAGTTTGAAAATTTTTTTCTCAAAAACAAAACAAGACATTTCAAATTTATATTTTTTATAAAAATCTTGAATCAATTCTTCGCCAAATTCTTGTATACCCCATTAACATTTTTAGTTTCGTTTAGAAAATACGATTTTTTTAATATTTCTGGATTTTATCATTAATTAGATTACATTAAAAATATAGATTAACTTTGAAAATATTTTTCTCAAAAACAAATCAAGATATTTCAAATTTATATTTTTTATAAAAATCTTGAATGAATTCTTCACTAAATTCTTGTATACCCCATTAACATTTTTAGTTTCGTTTAGAAGATACGTTTTTTTTAACATTTCGAGTTTTTATCATTAATAAGATTACGTTAAAAATATAGGTTACATTTGAACATTTTAACATTTCTCGTTTCGTTTAGAAGATACGAGAGTGACAATGGATTTATTTTAGACAATTAAGAGCAATATATAACATAAACAACAACATAATGTACATTCTATGTGAAGTCTAAAAAAGGCTATCGACCAAAGTCAATCCAATAATTAAAATGTTATTAGCCACATATTGTTATCCTGTCACAATCCTTTTGTAAATTGTGTCGAATTCTGATAGTATAAATAGGGGAGACTTTTCTTCAGCCATCTTGCTCTTAGATTTGTTTGCTAAAATTAGAAGTCGCTCCGTCAAGGCGTTATTTCGGTTTTTTCGTATAGCGTTTTATTTGCGATGTTGTGCAATGGATTGTTCGGGTGTCTCATTTTGGTTACTGCTCGGAGACTTGTTCTTTCGCCAACTTCCAAACTCCTTAGTATGCATCGCTTGCTATCATAGGTCAATAGGCTTGCATACTCTAAAATTGGTCTACAAATAGTCTTATAAATATGCGCAGCGCATTTGATGTCCTTCTGATACCTTCTTTCTTGTAGGTTAAACTTCTAAACAGCTTTGTTCTGGTGATTGCTTTCATTTTGCAACTGCACTTTTCAACTTCACTTTGCTGTCAAAGATTATACCCAGGTATTTGATGTTCGCTGAAGGACTGATTTGTGTCTGTCTGATGTATACTGTTGGAGAATTATCTGTTATCCTATGGAATGGTATTGTGTTTTTGAAGCGTTTATGTTAATTCGCCAGGAAGAGCACCATTTAGTTATTTTGTCAGTTGCTTCTTGTAATGTTACTATGGCTGTTTCAAGTTTCTATCCATGCGCTATTACTGCAGTGTCGTCGAAATATTGCAGCATATATAAATCGGTAGACAGCGCGGAAATTTCCATCATGTCATACGCAACAGCATTGTATAGTATTGGTGAGAGCGACGAACCCTGAGCAAAGGACGATCTTTTAAAAAATTTGAGAGTAATTTAAGTAACTCAGGTGGAACGTTTAATTTGTGTAATTTGTAAATCAGACCATTATGCCACACTGAGTCAAACGCTTTTTGTATGTCTAGAAAAAGAGCTGCTGATTTTATTTGCTGCAAGCGAGAAATGTGTAGATTTGAAGTAAGAATAGTTAGTGGATGTATAGTCGATTTCCCTGATCTAAATCCTAACTGATGATGTGGAATCTTATCTTAAACATACATTACCAGTCGTTTTTTAATAAGATTTTCAAACATTTTCCCGATGACAGGAAGCAACGTTATAGGACGATAACCAGAAGGCGTTTGTAGGTTTGAGTCTTTTTTTGGGATGCATACTACTGTCCCAGTTTTCCATTCATTAGGAAAGTATTGAATTTGGAAATAAAAGTTTTTTGAAAGTGGATGTTTTTTTTGTATTTTGATAGTTTTTTGACTTCATTCCAGAAAGATTTTCCCTTACTTTGGTTGATATTATTACAAGCTTCAATAAATCTGGAAGATCTAAATCTGAAGACCATCATTCCCCTAGCGTGGCTGTCTCCAATTATCAAAATCTCGAAAAGAATTTCCGCAACTTGTATATTCGCAACTTCAGGACAATTTGTGAGGTGAACAATAGTGTGAGATTTTTTATGGATTCAGGATTCTTGGACGTCGGCGTCGTTAACCGCATCCTTAGCGCGAATGCCTTCTTTGGATTTTGTTTCTACAAATAAAGCACACTGTATAGGATGAGTATTAAAATAGTTACCTATTAAATAAGCTTTCCTATGGTAGGTATTGATATTGGAGTATAGGAATCTGATATTATTCATTGGACAGTTGTACAAGTAGCTTCCCGAGAAGATACGATTTTTTTGACATTTCGAGTTTTTATCATTAATGAGGTTACGTTAAAAGTATAGGTTAACTTTGAAATTTTTTTTCTTCTTCAATCAATTCTTCTTTTAGAAGATAAGATTTCTTTAATATTTCTTGTTTCAACAAAATTTTATACTCTATCACCTCAAATTATACTCTAGTTAGTAAATAAGAAAAAAAATATATTGTATATAAAGTGCTTTGTTGTACATTAACGAATTAGACGTTTTGTGGAAAAGAAATATCAACGAAACTACTTGATTAAAACGCCCCCCATCTGTATGAAAACGTTTTTATTAAATCCAGCCTGGCGGCTTAATATTTCTAATTTCCTCTCCGTGCGATCCCTGTGCAAAAAAGGCAATTGCCTCGGGTACAGTGGCAGCGTTACTATGTTAATCAGGATATTGAGCGCACGTGATGCAATAGTGCGGGGTCGTGTCCACGTTCTGACCTGAACGTAGAACGTATAACGGAGGAAAGCCTGGTTATTATATAAAGCACGTGGTGGTCAACCAGCTGCGTCAATAAATTCGTCAATATCACCACGATCTAATTGGGTTTTCTTTTATTTTTTTTATAGCGCCAACAGGTAAACCAACTATTACCACAGCTCACAATACATCTTCCACGTCTCTACACATCAGTTGGAGGCCGCCACACCGTGACACCATCCACGGCGAATTTCTAGGCTACCGTATCTCTTATCGACCACGAGATAGAAGCCCGGACACCAGCAAGGAAATCTACATTAGGGATCCCGCCGTCGAGGTAAATTTTACCCCCATAACAATCACCATAGAATATCCAATCTCCATCCCCGTCCTCTTTTCAGCGTTCCACACTTTTCAATCGACAATCTGCTTCGCATCTCTTTTATCCCAAAGGAACTTCTTAAAATTTTCAAGACTTTTCTTTATTCTAAAAAAATCCAATATTTCAAAGAAAATTTGATTTGATTTATTTAGCAGTTTTCACACTCGGTGATTACAATGTTTACACTGGAAGAAGTAAAATGAAACTCTTAACACTTTTTTTAGTTCGCTACCGCAATCTTCTTTTAGTTTCAGTTTCTCAATACAACTTGGAAAGAATTTGTCCAATAGCCGGTAGAGTTAGATTAGTAGGTAGCTCGTCTGGTCATACGGTAATCAGCTTTTGAAGTGGATACGGTCGGGGGGGCAAAAAAGGGTCCAAAATTGAACCGTAGACTGTGGCAATCCTGGTGCGTCTGGTGGCTTTCGCAACTCGTTTCATGGCTCGTGGGAAATCAAAGAAAACAGGCCGGCTCTTGCTAATCCAGATCCCGGTGTCCACTAATAGTGTTCCGGGCGCCCTCCCGTCTGTTTTGATTCGGAATCGCCGACAGGGGGCGGTCGGAGCGCGTGCCTAATTGAGCTTTATTGCAACCGCTTCAGAATTAATACATAAAAATTACCGGTACCCATAGCAATTTACAACTGCATGTATATGATTAAAATTTAAGCAAAAATCCCGGCGGTTCCACCATTAATTAAAATTAGACGACGTTGGACTTCCAAGCACAATATGCTTCCCTCAATCCATTATAATCCATGGCAGACAATCGTCGGTCGCGGCAACAAGCCTTAACCCCTTTCCATTTACATCCGCCGATTTGTTGCAGAGCCATACCATACAGAATCTGGAGACCTACACCCAGTACCTCGTCACACTCGAGGTGTTTAATCCAGAAGGACTGGGCCCCAGCACGACAGTCCTGGTAATGACTGATGAAGGAGGTAAGTGGTCCATTTCCGCTAGCGAGGGCCCCGACTCCCTCCGGGGACGGCGCCGCCACCGCGCACCACCGCCATCCTGGCGCCCGTACTTACACAAATGAAAGTTCATATGTCCCACACGGCGATAGTGGCCGTACAGTGCCTAAGTATATTTATTTCTTACGATACGTGACAGTTTACGCCATTTTTCATTCCCGTTTATATTCGTTACTTAAGCGGAATGCCTCGTTTGTCACGCGACGTGGTAAATAGCGTTTTACAAAATGGAAACTTCTAAAAAATTAAACCAGAAACATCAACTTATCAAAAATGTATTAAAACTAATTAATTACCGTACCCGACGTTATCATTTCAATTATGCAACCAATATCGCAAATCGCGTATTACAATACCAATATTGTGATATTGGTTGCATACTTGCAATGATGACGTTGGGTACGATAATTAATTAACTAAGTTTATATATAATTATAAGTGGAAAAAGTTTCAAGTGCGAAAACGATTTAAACCTAAACAGAAACCGAAACGCGTGTCCTAATTGATTTTTAACTTCAATTTAACAGATGGCGCAGATGTTCTCTTCGCAACTCGGGGAAAATATGGCCCGTCCGGCTCGTTTATATTTATGTGTGGCCCGTAACGATCGCGGAATTCCGGCGAGTCGGTATTAAAGGCTGCGATATTCAGATCGAACAGTTCTAAATCGAATTCTGGCCCACCTTCACGTCCGCGGCGGCCGCTTCGATCGTCAGCTGTAAATCACCCGGTTTATTACACTTGGGTCCAACTGATTTGCGCATAAATTGACCGCCTTATTTTTATTTCAAAGCAAATTATGAGTAATAGTCCTTCAGGATATCTGTCACAATATCTAGATTTATAGTCAATCTTATTCTATGATTGTACGTTCGAAATATATTCACATCTAAAGCATAAGTATGAGAAAATATTGTCTTTGTTCCAAAAATATGAACACTTTAAAAATAGCATTCATATCTTTTTATATCAACATATAAAGCCGATTATAAAGTAAATTTTAAATACATTTTTAACCTAAAACACAAAAAACCGAAATTTTCAAAATTCATGTTTCCACAACAAAATCTAAAATATATCGAAAAGTAAGAGAAATGCGATGAAACGTTTCAAATAAAAAAAGTTGTAAATTAACCTTGATAACGAGTAATTAAAACCATTTACACTTATCGTCATAATCAAAAATTTAGAAGGGTGAAAAACACTAAATTCCGGAAATTGGCGTTTTCAACGTTATAATCCGTAATAGATCAAAACTAAAAAGCGGAAGGGAGAAATGTTACAGATAAAAAACGTTCTAAATTAGCGTAAAAAATGATTAGTAAAAATTAATTTCATCCATCGTTGATTGTTACCAACATAGAAGGAGAGAAACGTAAAATTTATAAAATTTGCGTTTTTAGAGCTATATTTATTAATAAATCAAAATCTAAAATCGAAGGGAAGAAATTTTAAAGATAAAAAACGTTCTAAATGAACCAAAGAAACTATTGATAAAAACCATTATCATGCCCCGTTGGTAATTATTAAATTAAGATAAAAAACTCAAAATTCTCAAATTTGGCATTTCAACATCATAATTATTAATATATCAAAAACAAAAGCGAGGGGAGAAAACGGTTTAGATAAAAAATGTTTTAAATTAACATAAAAAAACGATTAGTAAAGAGTATTTTCACACATCATTGAAAAACCTGAAATTCTCAAAATTGATGTTTCCACAAGAAAATCTCAAATAATCGAAAATTAAGAGAGATGGGATGAAATGTTTTAAATAAAAAAAGTTCTAATTTAAGCTTAATAACGAGTAATTAAAACCATTTACACTTATCGTTGGTAACCAAAAATTTAGAAGGGTGAAAAACACTAAATTCCGGAAATTGGCGTTTTCAACGTTATAATCCTTAATAGATTATAAACTAAAAGCGGAAGGGAGAAATGTTACAGATAAAAAAGGATCTAAATTAGCTTAAAAAATGATTAGTAAAAATTAATTTCATCCATCGTTGATTGTTACCAACTTAGAAGGATAAAAGCTTAAAATTCATAAAATTTGCGTTTTTAGAGCTATATTTATTAATAAATCAAAATCTAAAATCGAAGGGAAGAAATTTTAAAGATAAAAAACGTTCTAAATGAACCCAAGAAACTATTGATAACAACTATTATCATCCCTGGTTGGTAATTATTAAGCTAAGATAAAAAACTCAAAATTCTCAAATTTGGCATTTCAACATCATAATTATTAATACATCAAAAACTAAAAGCGAGGGGAGAAAATTGTTTAGATAAAAAATGTTTTAAATTAACATAAAAAACGATTAGTAAAGAGTATTTTCACACATCATTGAAAAACCTGAAATTCTCAAAATTGAGGTTTCCACAACAAAATCTCAAATAATCGAAAATTAAGAGAGATGGGATGAAATGTTTTAAATAAAAAAAGTTCTAATTTAACCTTAATAACGAGTAATGAAAACCATTTACACTTATCGTTCGTAATAAAAAATTTAGAAGGGTGAAACACACCAAATTCCGGAAATTGGCGTTTTCAACGTTATAATCCTTAATAGATCAAAACCAAAAAGCGGAAGGGAGAAATGTTACAGATAAAAAACGTTCTAAATTAACGTAAAAAATGATTAGTAAAAATTAATTTCATCCATGGTTGATTGTTACCAACTTAGAAGGATAAAAGCTTAAAATTCATAAAATTAGCGTTTTTAGAGCTATATTTATTAATAAATCAAAATCTAAAATCGAAGGGAAGAAATTTTAAAAATAAAAACGTTCTAAATGAACCCAAGAAACTATTGATAAAAACTATTATCATCCCCGGTTGGTAATTATGAAGCTAAGATAAAAAACTCAAAATTCTCAAATTTGGCATTTCAACATCATAACTATTAATAAATCAAAAACTAAAAGCGATAGGAGAAAACGGTTTAGATAAAAAATGTTTTAAATTAGCATAAAAAACGATTAGTAAAGAGTATTTTCACTCATCATTGAAAAACCTGAAATTCTCAAAATTGATGTTTCCACAACAAAATCTCAAATAATCGAAAATTAAGAGAAATGGGATGAAATGTTTTAAATAAAAAAAGTTCTAATTTAACCTTAATAACAAGTAATTAAAACCATTTACACTTATCGCTCATAATCAAAGATTTAGAAGGGTGAAAAACACTAAATTCCGGAAATTGGCGTTTTCAACGTTATAATCCTTAATAGATCATAAACTAAAAGCGGAAGGGAGAAATGTTACAGATAAAAAAGGATCTAAATTAGCTTAAAAAATGATTAGTAAAAATTAATTTCATCCATCGTTGATTGTTACTAACTTAGAAGGATAAAAGCTTAAAATTCATAAAATTTGCGTTTTTAATGCTATATTTATTAATAAATCAAAATCAAAAATCGAAGGGAAGAAATTTTAAAGATAAAAAACGTTCTAAATGAACCCAAGAAACTATTGATAACAACTATTATCATCCCTGGTTGGTAATTATTAAGCTAAGATAAAAAACTTAAAATTCTCAAATTTGGCATTTCAACATCATAATTATTAATATATCAAAAACGAAAAGCGAGGGGAGAAAACGGTTTAAATAAAAAATGTTTTAAATTAACATAAAAAACGATCAGTAAAGAGTATTTTCACACATCATTGAAAAACCTGAAATTCTCAAAATTGATGTTTCCACAACAAATCTTAAATAATCGAAAATTAAGAGAGATGGGATGAAATGTTTTAAATAAAAAAAGTTCTAATTTAACCTTAATAACGAGTAATTAAAACCATTTACACATATCGTTCATAACCAAAAATTTAGAAGGGTAAAAAACACTAAATTCCGGAAATTGGCGTTTTCAACATTATAATCCTTAATAGATCATAAACTAAAAGCGGAAGGGAGAAATGTTACAGATAAAAAAGGATCTAAATTAGCTTAAAAAATGATTAGTAAAAATTAATTTCATCCATTGTTGATTGTTACCAACTTAGAAGGATAATAGCTTAAAATTCATAAAATTTGCGTTTTTAGTGCTATATTTATTAATAAATCAAAATCTAAAATCGAAGGGAAGAAATTTTAAAGATAAAAAACGTTCTAAATGAACCCAAAAAACTGTTCATAAAGACCATTATCACCCCTCGTTGGTAATTATTAAGCTAAGATAAAAAACTCAAAATTCTCAAATTTGGCATTTCAACATCATAATTATTAATATATCAAAAACTAAAAGCGAGGGGAGAAAACGGTTTAGATAAAAAATGTTTTAAATTAACATAAAAATCGATTAGTAAAGAGTATTTTCACTCATCATTGAAAAACCTGAAATTCTCAAAATTGATGTTTCCACAACAAAATCTCAAATAATCGAAAATTAAGAGAGATGGGATGAAATCTTTTAAATAAAAAAAGGTCTAATTTAACCTTAATAACGAGTAATTAAAACCATTTACTCTTATCGTTCGTAATCAAAATTTAGAATGGTGAAAAACACTAAATTCCGGAAATTCGCGTTTTCAACGTTATAATCCTTAATAGATCAAAACCAAAAAGCGGAAGGGAGAAATGTTACAGATAAAAAAGGTTCTAAATTAGCTTAAAAAATGATTAGTAAAAATTAATTTTATCCATCGTTGATTGTTACCAACTAAGAAGGATAGAAACTTAAAATTCATAAAATTACCGTTTTTAGAGCTATATTTATTAATAAATCAAAATCTAAAATCGATGGGAAGAAATTTTAAAAATAAAAAACGTTCTAAATGAAATCAAGAAACTATTGATAAAAACTATTATCATCCCGGATTGGTAATTATTAAGCTAAGATAAAAAACTCAAAATTCTCAAATTTGGCATTTCAACATCATAATTATTAATATATCAAAAACTAAAAGCGAGGGGAGAAAACGGTTTAAATAAAAAATGTTTTAAATTAACATAAAAAACGATCAGTAAAGAGTATTTTCTCTCATCATTGAAAAACCTGAAATTCTCAAAATTGATGTTTTCACAACAAATCTAAAATAATCGAAAATTAAGAGAGATGGGATGAAATGTTTTAAATAAAAAAAGTTCTAATTTAACCTTAATAACGCGTAATTAAAACCATTTGCACTTATCGGTCATAATCAAAAATTTAGAACGGTGAAAAACACTACATTCCGGAAATTGGCGTTTTCACCGTTATAATCCTTAATAGATCAAAACCAAAAAGCGGAAGGGAGAAATGTTACAGATAAAAAAAGTTATAAATTAGCTTAAAAAATGATTAGTGTAAATTAATTTCATCCATCGTTGATTGTTACCAACTTAGAAGGATAAAAGCTTTATTATTATAGATCAAAACCAAAAAGCGGAAGGGAGAAATGTTACAGATAAAAAAGGTTCTAAATTAGCTTAAAAAATGATTAGTAAAAATTAATTTTATCCATCGTTGATTGTTACCAACTAAGAAGGATAGAAACTTAAAATTCATAAAATTACCGTTTTTAGAGCTATATTTATTAATAAATCAAAATCTAAAATCGAAGGAAAGAAATTTTAGAGATAAAAAACGTTCTAAATGAACCAAAGAAACTATTTATAAAAACCATTATCATGCCCCGTTGGTAATTATTAAGTTAAGATAAAAAACTCAAAATTCTCAAATTTGGCATTTCAACATCATAATTATTAATATATCAACAACTAAAAGCGAGGGGAGAAAACGGTTTAGATAAAAAATGTTTTAAATTAGCATAAAAAACGATTAGTAAAGAGTATTTTCACTCATCATTGAAAAACCTGAAATTCTCAAAATTGATGTTTCCACAAGAAAATCTTAAATAATCGAAAGTTAAGAAAATTTAATAACAAGTAATTAAAACCATTTACACCTATCGTTCCTATTCAGAAACTTAGCAATTTGAATCGCAATAAAAAACTTTTCATCTTGGTCTATTCTTATTATCAGTATGTTAATTAAATATATCGATGGCGTTCTAACAATTTTGCTTTTAGAAAAATAGTTGTTATCAATAACTGCCCCACTTGAAGTTTAGTGTGCTCGTGGCCTAAACGGTAAAGCTAATAACTCGTTTTACATCATGAAACTTGGCTCTCCTCGATAATTTTCGATGATGAACTCTTCCGTAATAGCTAAACTGCGATTTGATGCGATATTGATGTTTCCTCACCTACTCTTCTTGTTTGTTTGAACACTTGAACGAGTTGAAGTTTAGTTTTCACTAATTTAGGTGTGATAAACTATAGCATATTGTTTTGTAAGTAATCAAGTTTTCAGAAACATTATAAAGTAGTAATAAAATCTAAAAATATGTTTTTGAATAAAACTTAGCGATTATTTAAGTAATAAAGGTGTTGGTTTTTCGGAAAAATAAAGTTGATTGTGTGGTACGAGTTGAAAAATTGTTTACAGTTGTGTCACGTCGCGCACAATATCGCGGAAAAGTGCATATTTTCAGAGGCATTGTTCTGTTTTTAGCGTTGACCGCGTAGGTTTTTGCGCTCGCGCAATAAAACCACCAATGTAGTCAGTAATAAACCCCCGTACCCCGTTATACATTTAAATTCCCCATTCAAAGCTCAAACGCGGTTACCGATGCTAGATAAACTTTTGCCATAATGCATTACAAATATTGCCGGGAACAATCGCCCCCTGTCACTGCGTTTCCGAGTTTAAATTGAATACTTTTTTATTTTAAACGTGCAAAAACGTAAAACAAGCGTAACGATTTAATTTGAAAAAGTAATGTTTTTAGCCGGAAATTAAATCGTATCAAATTGAATAAATTTGATAACTGATTGGGACATTTGCCAAAGTGGATGTAATTTCGAACGGTATTTAACTCGTAAATCGAATTACACAAACAGATTAACTCCATATTTGTTAGTGTTACATTAATATATATAAAAATGTAAATTAAAAGTCCTTGTAATTTTTATAAAACCAACTCGGTGAGTTCTATTCAAAACCAAATAATTTAGAATAAGTGTCCGGCTGATTGCCAATTAAAATTTTAATGTCTGACAAGAGGGAGCTTTGCTTTTCAAGTTTCAATCTGTTCCAAAGTTTCCCTCGAATAAGGGGTAAACTTTTAAAGAAATTCGAGGGCCCCTTGGGGGACGTTGAACACATTACGGCCAATCGAAAACAATAAATAAAAGTTAAGGGGCGCTAGAAGTTTTTGACGTTGACAGTAGCAATATTGAAGAGCGCAAAAGTTAGATGTCGCCTTTATAGCTGTAGATATACCTACTCACCTTTTTTATTATACCATTTTCACCAGTTTCGTATAGTTCAAAGAGAAATATGTATCAAAACTGTTTTTAATCCTAATTTCATTTTAATTATTTAACTACCAAATCCTTTTAGCTAATCTACTTCAAAAAAGTAGATTTTAGCACGATAAACATATCCAAATTCGTAACAGTTATTTATATTTTTTTGCTGTTAAATTGCGCACGATATTTCAGCTACAAAAGGAAACTTTATTTGTAAACGACGTCGGTGCGAGTTTTTTTGCGAGAACATTCCGCGTGTATATATCTTTGTTCGTAAACCCCGGGCTTTACGCGGGCCCTCGAGAAACTGCAATCTCTCAAGAAGAGTCGCAACGCCGTTGTAAATGCGCATTCATTTGCAAAATAACGAGCGCATTCAAAATTTCAAAATTAAAAAAGAATTTTTTTTTCGAATCGATATTGCAATAATGTACGGATATTAGTCTAGTTATCACCATCAACAATTCTTTGTGGCGAACTGTGAGACAACTACCATACAGTCATGTTCACGGGAAATGCACACCCAAGGTCAAGCGCTGTAGTGAGATCCGACATGCCGCTGGCTAAACGGCATGTCGGATCTCACAACAGCGCTTGACCTTGAGTGTGCATTTCCCGTGAACATGACTGTATGGTCAAGCGCTGTAGTGAGATCCGACATGCCGCTGTCTAAACGGGCTGAGCCGAGCGCACACGAAACTCGTGGCTCGTGGGCGTTCGGCTCAGCCCGTTTAGCCAGCCGAGCCAACGGCATGTCGGATCTCACAACAACGCTTGACCTTGAGTGTGCATTTCCCGTGAATATGACTGTATGGTCAAGCGCTGTAGTGAGATCCGACATGCCGCTATCTAAACGGGCTGAGCCGAGCGCACACGAAGCTCGTAGCTCGTGGGCGTTCGGCTCAGCCCGTTTAGCCAGCCGAGCCAGCGGCATGTCGGATCTCACAACAGCGCTTGACCTTGAATGTGTATTTTCCATGAACATGACTGTACGTTTACGTGTATGTTTTGTATGCCAACTACTACTGAACGGATCTGTACGTTTTTTTGAGAATCGAATATGAACGGCTGCCGTAAATACACGTTTTTGCAAAGAAATGTATTGTTTCCGAATAAAACCATGCAAAATCATGTGTTTTTTCTAAACGTTACACATGATTAGCATAAAAATAAAATATAACCCTTATAAAAAACATTTATTCAAAAATACATTTACTTTCAAAATCAAAATTGCAAACTATAAAGCAAACATAACTTTTTTTTTATTATTATTAAGCTTTTCGGGCTCTATGCCCATTAGCCACCGAATGAATTCAAGAAATTCTCAACTCAATGTAGTCTAATGTTCAATGGATTGTATTAGTCAAAGAGGAACAGGATTAGAATCTAATTCCAGTGCTTGCGAGGCAAGTTAATATTGCATCTCGGTAGTAGCACGCCAGTATCCAGAAGATTTTGCAAAAAACTCTCTCTTTGACTATGGTATCTATAGCAGTTAAATAACAGCTGGTGGATGTCACCTACCTCATTACCACATAAACATCCAGGAGAGTCTACAATACCCATTGTATAAAGATGGCTAAAAAATTCGCAATAGAGGTGTATAGAAATCTGGTCACTCGTTCATTCTTGAACCAAAAATCTTCAAATATATGCGGGAGGATTCGTGCATATTGGGCCATCCTGGCCCTCCAACAGTTGACCCAATATTTGTCCCACTCAGCTTCTAACATCTCTTGTCTCACCACGGTAATTGGATCCTCCACCTGTTGGAAATGGTCCATGGTTCTGCCTCTACCGAAGAAAGTGAATGTTGATCACCTCAAAGACCTTTGTCCAATTAGTATTTTACCGATATTGGCAAAAATTACAGAAAGAGTAATCGAATTACAATTAAAGGACTATGTTACGGAATACAACCTTTTACCGCCTACACAGTCAGGTTTTAGAAAGCATTATGGCTGTAATACAGCTCTATCGAATATTGTGGACGATGTCATACGAAGCACAGACCAAGGAAAATTGACTTTGATGATTGACTTCGAATCATGACTTGATGTATGCCATGCTTCGCTACATTGGGTTTGATGATCTTGCATCGGGGTTCTTGTACAGTTACTTGACGGGCAGAATGCAGTGCGTGAAGGTGAATGGTCGCGTTTCATCGTTTCCTTCGACAACAATCAATTTTGGGTCCACTGCTATACTTACTCTACACATCGTATTTTAACAGATACATAAAAAGTTGTAATCATCATTTCTACGCGGATGACACCCAGTTATATATGTATATCTTTTCTGCCATCGGATGTCGATGATGCTTGCTTAGGTCTGACTTCGGATATAGAGGCTTATAGAGGATATAGAGCTGGTCTTAATGCTGCTAAAACAGAACTGATTTTATTTGGGCCAAGAAAGGTGATAAGTGACAATTCTGTTCGGGATCGGGTCAAGATAGTTGTCAACAATCAAGTATTGCCGCTGAAGGATTGTATGAAAAACTTGGGTGTCTTATTGGACGAAAATTTAAACTTTAATAAACACATCAATAAGTGCACTGCTTCCGCGTATGCTGCTCTTAAGCTGATTTATGGCGGTCGGTCGTTCCTCAATCGTAGAACAAGGGTGCTTTTGTGCGAGGCCTTGGTGTTAGCGCATTTTAATTATTGTGATACATTGTATGATCCGTGTATTTCGTATAGTAATACGAAAAAAATTCAGAAAATTCAAAATTCTGGCTTGCGCTTGATATTTGGGTTACGGGGGCGTCAGCATGTTTCGCACAAATTAAAGGATTTGAGTTGGCTCAACATGAAAATCATTCGGCGGTTTTGTTCTTTAATATAATGACTTTGAAGAAACCTCCATATTTGTTCAATAAAATAAAATTTCGTACCTATGTTCATACCTTGAATATTCGATTCAAGGGCACTCTTACCCCGCCGATACATCATCACCAGCCATTTAAGAAATGCTTTTCATACCAAATAACACATATTCTTAATCATTTGCCATCAACTATAAAATGTAGCACTTCTTCAAGGTTGTTTCGTCACAGAGTGAAGGGCCGCTTGTCTCAAATTCAGAATGCATTGTAGGGCGACAGGGATCGGGCAGTTTACGCTTAGTAATTAATTATGATTTCACCATCGGGTCTTTTTGTTTCCTAATTTCTTTTCGTTTTTCTTTTCTTTTTCTTTCTTGTATATTTAGAATTAGTTTTATTAGGTTTGAGTGGAAGAGCAGGTGCTGTTATGGCTGCACCTGAACTCCGCCTAATTTGTCCTGGCTTAATTTATAATAATTTTAAGTATATATACTATGCCAATGTACATCTAATGGTACAAATCAGTCATATCATTATATTGTTATTATTATTATTATATATTCTGCCCATGTTCTGCATACCACTCACTACCGCATCCTTCGCTAGACGATCCACTATTTCGTTCGGCTTTGGGTTTACATGACCTTTAATCCAACAAAATTGATCAACGGTTTCCAAAACTTTCTGCACGGAAGAATGTTGGCTTGTATGATGTTTATACCGTAATAGGGTTCTAACACACTCTTAGAATTCCAGAGTTGGGTTTTGTTCTACGTATTCCAATGCTTGCAAAATTGCCACCACTTCTGCTGAAAATACAGAATAACATTTTTTAACCTATACTTTTTACTTGTTTTGAGTAAGTCGTCCCAGTATGCGCAGCCACAACCATCTTTTATCTTTGAGCCATCTGTTTATATAAAGTGAACGTCAGAGAGTGACTGTTTGGTTTCCAGAAAAATGTGTCCACTTCGTAGTGTCCTGTATATCTTGGGAATCGTACTGATATAGGTTGTTCCGCTATGGAGAAGTTGTTTGGTCAAAAGAGAAAAGCAAAAGAGTTAAACCGCTGACAAAGAGACGGAAGTTTTGATTTTACATTCAAGATCTGGGAAACCGAATCAAAATAGGAATTCCATCTTGTTATTAATAGATAACTTAGAGTACGTCTTAAAGCCTCTTTGATTATTTCAGCAGTTTTGGGTCTACCTGCTTTTGCCCATAAGATATTACATTTTGAAAAAACTTGTGTAAGTCTCGTTCTTAGTGTAACATTTGATTTGCATTTTTGCAATCGGTTGTGGCAATTAAATTTAACGTATGACTGGCACATCGAATATGTGCTGGTAGCATTATTATTCTATTGACAGGTGTATTTGAAAGTTCGATTTCATAGAATGTGACTTCTTCATCATATTCGATTTCATTCATCTGATCTTCTTCATGATCTTCATCTTGTGCATGTCTGTGTCTGGTTTTGTTAACCTCTAATTCTTGAGGAATTAAAATTCAAATTGATGTTTTCAAGCATTTCTCCAATATTCTTGTAGTCATGGATGATAGAGAATCTTTTGCAAGCTAAAGCTACTGATTTTCTATCCAGTGCAATGTAACACCCATGAAACTTCTTGTTTTGGTGGACCATATATCAGCGGTGCTACAAACATAGTCCTGCTTTTGTATTTCTTTTTTAAGATTCTCTACATAAGAATTATACATCTCATTAATAAGTCTCATTGCAGCGTTTCTTCGTGGGACATTAACGTTCATTCCATCGAACAACCTTAGAAAACTTTCATTTTCGATGATTGACACAGCGGACATAGTGTTAACAATGAAACACACTATTCTTTTTTCAAACTCCTTCCGCGTGACCACAGTTTTTAGATTTATGATACTCAATTTTGCTTGCTTGGATTATTACCAATTCTCGAAGTAGTACCCTTTAACTTGCTTTTGCTGTCTTTTAATTTCTCTTTGTGTTTGACATATTCATCGTAGGATTTATTTCATTGCACTCTTTTTAGGTGCTTAACAAAAATTGTCGTACTTTCGGCAGAGTCCTTAATAATCTTTTTTGAAGGAAGACATAACTGGCACAAAGCTTCGACAAGCGAATTCTTGTCACACGTTTCAATCAAGAAAAATGTTCCGTCCAGCATTGTTACTGTTACAGTTGTAGTTGATAAAGGTGTGGATGTAGATGCAGTAGTGGGGCTAGCAACTATTTCTACATCGGAAACATTAAAATGCAAGCTTTCAGTGTCTTTAGAAGTCGAAGTCGATGGCTGAATATTTTTAAAATGCTGTGATATTTTGGCTAATACAGATGGCTTCTTAGTCCTAGGGACATAGTCTTCATCACTTTCTGATGAATTATGGAAAGGATCTGGTTCTGCATCACTTGAAATCTCCATAGTCCTATCAATGAGTAAAGAAATACAATATTAAAATATTGCCAAAAAATCAGACTAATCGGGCATCGAGTACTCCAAAATATACTCGGAGTACATTTTTGAGTATTTTTACTCGGGTACTGCCCAGCTCTGGTTGCAAGCTCGGCTTAATCAGACGAATTATACATGTTCCACTGTAAGTCTAACCGAGACGCTTCAACTTGTGTTGCCTAGTTTAATCACAGTCCCACGAAATAATAGATATTCCACCTTAAGCTTTGCCAAGACACTGTTATATTGTATCATCAAATATAACTTACCGCTTGCTCACCAACTTTGGACAAGTTTTTTTTATGTACTCGAAAAAAAACCTTTTTAATTAGTACTATATCTTTCAAAAGTAATATTTTCTAAAAACTCACTCAGTTCCCAGATGCAGACTACCGCTCATTTATTATTAATGATCAAGTGAGACCACATTGGAGAGACTTGCATAGAAAAAAAAAGCGGTGGAGATTGTATTTCATAATTATTCCCATGAAAGCTTTCTATAGCACAGCGTATACCGAGCAGGGGATATCAAACGGAATATTCAAACTCGACCCATAGTCAAGAGTATAAAGCTACCCGAGTCTATAAAGCAAGATTAACCATATCGTACACCAGTTTTTCTAACTGAAAAAGTGGAATTTAAATGCGCTGATGGCCCATTTAAAAGTTTGTAGTAGTTTTAAGCGTGTTTGCGGAAACTGTCAACTAGCGCCATCTATAACCACTAGCGAGAATTAAAGTCATACCGATAAAGAAGATCTATACATAAATGTAAATCATAACTTCTAACGTTTGAAGTTAGATTTAATGTCGACTCTACTTTTAGGGAATTAAAAGTAGAATAAACTGAATATTTAATTAAAAATTTAAAAATAAAATTATTTTTTATTTATAACGTAGTAGTGACATCTATTTTATTTTACTTTAAAATATAATTAAAAAATTTGAATTGATTTAAATTTTAAAATGGAATTAATTGGAATAAATAAAATAAAAGTTTGATACAATTTTCGTTTTAAAATTGTCAAATCAATTGAGAAGTAAATTAAATTCAAGGTGAGGGGAATAATTGGCCTCTTTGTGGCCGAAAATAAAAGCGGTGTCACTGTAATTGCGAGTGCCTTTCGGGAGATAAGTGGCCTGATTGGCCGGGCAAATCGTGTTTGATTGGGGTCGAGTGGCGAATACATTCCGTGGGGACCTTTTGTCTATCGAACAATGCTATCTCAAGTAGCAGGTGTAGCGGAGGTGAACGGAAGATGGGCACATCAATCTTACCCGCTACGGACTCTAATGTAAAACTCTAAAACAAGACCTCCTTGTGTTACTAGAATATATATTACAATCTAAATTAATAAATTTTAAATTTTCGAGACATGCAATTTCTGGCTATTTCTTGAATGCGGACGAAATGGGCGTGTTATGGTCGATTGAAGAACACAGAACGCTATTGTTGACGATGTTTTGGCTATTAATGAGGACCATTACTAGCACGTGTACAACTACCAGGTGCCGCACGTAGTGATATTTACAGAAATTAAGGTTGTAATCCGTACGTAATAAATGGCATACTTAAACGTATTTATGAAACAGTCGAGGTTGGTTTAAAGTTGGAATAATTCAAAAAAGACTATTTTAACCCTACACTATTAATTTAAATTTTCATATTTTTCTCGATATTTATGCATGTGAAAGCAACTTTTATTCTAAAAGTTTTTTTGTGGTATGCTTCGAAACCCGAGTGTTTTATCATGAAAAATTGATTAATAAATATTACTAATAAATATAGCTTAATACGAGATGTGTAATAAACGCAAAGTCAAACAAAGTGCCAGAAGAGAGTTGAGCGAACGGAACAACAGAAAAGTTGTTAAGAAAGTGATGAATCCAAAAATTAAACACAAATTAAAACAAAATTTGACAATCAGCCAGAAAAGTCATTCTTTTATTACCAACAACAACGTTACAATGCCACTTAAATTGTCGAAAGACTGTGTAGTAGCTGTGTTCAATAAAGGAAAGTTATACTACAGCAGTTTTATTTTTATATTATCAAATAAAACAGTTAAATCATTCAATGCAGATTCATACAGAAACATCATTATTGAAATATGATGTAGGTTAAAGTAAAAACTTTTTGAGAAATACTAAAATGTTTTAATTCTATTCAAGCAGACATGTTTCGAAACTAATGTTTCATCTTAATTTACAAATAAAATTTAAATTAAATTTAACAAAATCGAAAATAAAAAACTTCAATAATACAGATAAAATCTTGGAAGGTAACATATGATCTTATGTTACCTTCCTTTTTAGATCTATTCCTGAAATCCACCTACTAACATAATTTTTATTCCATTATATTGTATAATATTCTATGTACTGAAGATGAAACATTAGTTTCGAAACATGTCTGCTTGAATAGAATTAAAACATTTTAGTATTTCTCAAAAAGTTTTTACTTTTACCTACATCATATTTTATTATATTAGTGAAATATGGAGAATTTCATCCCATTTATCATTATTGAAACTTTATTAAAAAAACTCCAACTCATTAAAGGAAAAATATCTCTATTTCGCTGAAGAGGTTCATAATGAATTCAAATGTAAGTAATGCTCGTAGATGGCCCATGATACCTTCAAAAGTAGTTTGGACGAACTGTGTGAATTTTGTAGACATTGACCTTAAATTGTAATGGGGCCGTTACACATTCTTTTTTTTATTGGCTTATTCGATAGTTTAGCAAAATTGAAGACTTCTATTAATTTTTTATTTTTCAAACTGGACCTTACTTAAAAAAAAAAATCTTGATCTTACGTGAAAACCTCGCAAACGACACCAAACCTGTTATAGAGAGGATTTTGAATTTTAATATTAATTATTGCAAAAATTAAACAATTTTAGGATCTGAAAATGTTACCAATCTTTCTACTTTTACATACTTTATCGATTTTTTGAAAAATGGTCTTTCTATTCGATTTAAGATAACGGCCCTATACGGTACAATAAAAATGTGCCATGAATTTTTATATACAATTTAATGTAGCAACTAAATGTAACTACAATTAAATTAGATTTTAATAGTTGACTACTTATACAATTTTATTTAATTAATCTCATTTTGTAAATAATTGTTGTAGCGAGTTTTAGATAATTACACAGTACAACACATGATTTCGGGACTCAATTCTGATAATTGTTTATGAAAGTAGCCCCAAAAAGAAGAACTTCTGCATCATTCGTATGGTCATGGTACATCAAATAATAATTTAAAAATTAATTTGAAGTTAGTAAGTATCGTATAGGGGAATTTGTCACGTTTTAGGCTCTTTTGTTTGTCATAACTGGAGAACCACTAGTCCGAATAAGCTGAAACAAATTTTAAAAAATTAAGAGTTACAATTCCTTTAATCTGTTCATACAACGTTTCGCTACATAAGCAACAGTTTCGCAGTTATAAATAAATGTATGAAGAAAAAAACTCAAAATTTCCTGCATTTCCACCTTGATACCTTTTTGGCACAATTACCTCAGGAATCGGACGAACAAGGAGAGAGGTTCCACCAGGTGACCATGCCAATGGAAATGCGATTCAAAGGCAAAAAATTGGATGCATTGCTTGCGGAGGTTTGTTGGTGGAGTTCTAAAATTGTGCAGTTTGAAGATGAACGCACCGAAGATGAAGATGACACTGAAATTTGTGGACACACTGAACAAAACATGCCCTTGAATATTATGTGTAACTCGGATGATGATGCAGACTCAGAACATGAATATGAACAACCTACTAAGAAAATAAGGTCATCAGAACCACAAGCGTCAACTTCAACGAGGATGGATAGTGACACTAATTGAAAATGTTCTAAATTTTGTTTCCATGCATAGATAACATATAAAAATCTTCATACATTTATTTATAACTGCGAAACTGTTCCTTTTTACCGTTTTGGATTTTTTATGAATTAAAAATAAAAAATTAAAATTTTTTAGGCAAAAAATAGTTTTTTTCTTCATACATTTATTTATAACTGCGAAACTGTTGCTTATGTAGCGAAACGTTGTATGAACAGATTAAAGGAATTGTAATTCTTAATTTTTTTAAATTTGTTTCAGCTTATTCGGACTAGTGGTTCTCCAGTTATGACAAACAAAAGAGCCTAAAACGTGACAAATTCCCCTATACGATACTTACTAACTTCAAATTAATTTTTAAATTATTATTTGATGTACCATGACCATACGAATGATGCAGAAGTTCTTCTTTTTGGGGCTACTTTCATAAACAATTATCAGAATTGAGTCCCGAATCAATCACCTGAAAAATGTTGTACTGTGTTATTATCTTTACAGAAAAATTATATAATATACAGTTGACTTGTCGTTAATAATAATGAATTATAGTATTTTATTAATATACTGTGTTTTTACTTATTATAAAAGTCGGACAATTACTAACAATGTTTAAAGGACTAAGAATATAATTATTTATAACGATTTTAATCGTTTAATTACCCTATTGTTAGAATTTCGCGCCGCCATTACTATGACATGATCTATAGGAAGAACCCTTTCCAAAAAAGTATTACACATTAAAATCGGACAATTAACAAAAAAGTTATATTTATTTCGTGTTCGTGTTTTGTTGCACTTTTCTAATACCCATATGATTTAGCGACGACCAAAATTCACTGTTGTGTAGAAGACACTATATGCGTTCTGATTTGGTAATCATACCTGATATTATGTTAATTAGTTTTCAATTTTTGGGACACTAAAGTTAGAGACTTTTCTTATATATTTTACTGTTTTTCGCAGAATTTAAGGTGTTCCCGCTCAAAATCTGCGCCGCCAAAACTATGTTAGGCTCTACTCTACGAGATCTTTCTAATGAGCTATTAATCATTAAAATCGATACACAAACAAAAAAGTTTTTTTATGGATAGAATTTATGGGTAACTTCACACCGGTTTACTATAGAACAAGTTTCAACTTGTTCATTACAAGTTGAGGGTTATTATAATTTGTTAAACACTGCTGCGCGGAATTGTGCGTGTCTGTGCAAGTTAAAACGTGCATTACTGTTGTATGTATAAAAGTAGGTGCAGCTGTTTTTCATTCAGTTGGAATAGAAGTTGGATTGAGTGAACTTGTGAGATACATATATAAATATTGGTCCAGTGGGCAGCTGAATGTGATGATCTGCCTTCTGAAGAAAGTGATGTGTCAGAAGCAGAAAATGATGACACAGAAGATAGAAATTTTGAATTGGTTCCTGACGAGTATTCTGGATCCAGTTCTGATCATGGTGACGATAATTCAGAGGATGATGTTGATGATATTGGTAAGCCTTCAACTAGCAGTTATATTGCTCCAAGTGGTCTGGTATGGAGTTTGGAACCTCCAGAAAAAATAAAATTCAACCACACAACATTATTCGCCGTGCGCCAGGACTCGCAAGGAAACATATGGCTGCAACACCAAAAGAAGCGTTTCAGTTATTTGTAACTCCAGTTAGTGTACAAGAAATTGTGAACTGTACTAATTTATGGAGCAAAAGGAAAACCGTGGAAAGATGTAATTGTTGAAGAATTTCTTGCATTCTGTGGTTTACTTATTCATGCGGGAGTTGACAGAAGCTGGGATGTTCCTGCGAGAGAATTATTTTGTGATAAATTTGCCAATCCTGTATACTGAGCCACAATGTCCATATTTCGCTTTGAAGAAATACGAAGATTTGTCAGATTTGACGACAAGAGAACCCGGAATGCGCGTTTGGAAACCGATAAGTTAGTGTCCTACATTTAGGATTTATTCATTCAGCAATGCAAAACCTGCGTCATACCTGATACTAATGTAACTATTGATGAACAACTCGTTGGGTTTAGAGATAGATGCACATTCGTTCAATATATGCCAAGTAAACCGGCAAAATATGGACTTAAAATATTTTGGATGTGTGAATCTACGTCTGGTTATGCTTTGGATGGTTTAGTTTATGTTGGTCGCCAGCCCAAAGAACCTCCACATAAAAACCTGGGGCTTGAAGTAGTACAAACTCTTGTGCGTGGCATTCATAATTCTGGTCGCAATCTCACGTTAGACAATTTCTTCACTAGTGTTCCGCTAGCAACTTATCTGTTGGATAAAAATATTACTATTAATACACTACATCAGAATAAGCGTGATATTCCAAAAGAAATGAAAGCCTCAAAAGATCGTGTAGTCTACTCTTCATTGTTTTGTTTTCAAAATAACGTATCCATGGTAAGTTACGCACGTAAAAAGAACAAATGCGTAATTTTACTAAGCACCGTGCACCACGACGCATCTATCAATTACGACGCTAAGAGGAAGCCTGAAATCATCTCCCATTATAATAAAACAAAGGGCGGTGTTGACATCATGGATCAAATGGTGTCGACATACACGTGCAAGAGGCAAAGTAAACGGTGGTCCACGACATTTTTCTTCAACATCATTGATGTTGCAGCACTCAATGCATATAGAGTCTTTACGAAGAAACATCCAAACTACAACATAGGAGTGACTCACAAACGCAGAATGTTTTTGAAAGAGAAGATCTACCAACCCTAACCTACAGCGCACTGTCCGGGAGTGTATGAGCAGATTTATTGATATATGTGGTCCGCCAGCCGCTCACACAAGAGCCACAATTAAGAGAAAAAGATGCTCAGTATGTCCCGCAAGTATTGATCGTAAAAGCACAATGTATTACTTGTAAAAATAATATCTGTAATGCTGCACTAAATAATAATAATAATAATAATAATGTCTTTATTCGTACCAACATCAAATTAACAAATTAAATATTCTATACAAAACAAAAAAAAATAAAATAAAATAAAATACTAAATTCACTAGTAAATTATAATAGTACGAAATGGCGAAGTTCAGTGCCGAGACACTGCTCAACTTAACCTTAAATTCCATTATAATAATATTCAAAAAATTCCAAAACGTTCAGCAACAAGCGAACAAACTAAATATATAAAGAATAATTAAAGAAATACCTCTGCCAGTACAGACAGAAACGGAAGAAAAAAATGTAAAAAAAAAGAAAACTAATACTTAATAAATCCCACCTTCGCCTTACATTTAAATAGTTAGGATGGCCGTCTGTTGATCAAGTAAGCAACCAAACACTCGCTTTTTAAATGAGGAGACGCTTGCTAGCAGTTTCGTTTCAGTGGGTAAATCATTGTACATCTTTACAATCTGATAACTGAAGCTCCGTTTAAATAATTCCGTATTGTGGTTAGGAGGCGACAAATGCTTCTCTAATCCCTAAAAACAATAAACAATAATGTTTTTTTAACAATAATGTTCACTTTCATATTTAACCTCACGTTTGTAACGTACATACATGAAGAACAATATTTATCCTGCTTGAAGTTATGGAAAAAGTAATCTCGGCGGACTTCGAAGACGTCGGCCGCCCCAAGTATCATGAACAATACTCAGGGCGGCCGACGTCTTCGAAGTCGGCCGAGATTATTTCTTCCGTAAACTTCAAGCAGAGTAAATATTGTTCTTCACGTATTGTTCGTGATACAATACCCTAATTTTAAGCAGTAATTTTAAGAAGTAATCTCGGCCAACTTCGAAGACGTCGGCCGCCCCAAGTATCATGAAGAATACTCAGGGCGGCCGACGTCTTCGAAGTCGGCCGAGATTATTTCTTCCATAAACTTCAAGCAGAGTAAATATTGTTCTTCCCCCTAATTTCACCCTAATTTCAAGCAGTCGGCCGCCCTAGTATAGTTCATGAAACTTGGGGCGACCGACGTCTTCGAAGTCGGTCGAGATTATTTCTTGTATCACGAACAATACTTGAAGAATAACACTTACCCTGCTTGAAGTTTATGGAAACAATAATCTCGGCCGACTTCGAAGACGTCGGCCGCCCTGAGTATTGTTCATGAAACTTGGGGCGGCCGACGTCTTCGAAGTCGGCCGAGATTATTTCTTATATAAATTTCAAGCAGTCGGCCGCCCTAAGTATTATCCGTGATACTTGGCTCTCTGATAGCCAAGTATTATGAACAATATTCAGGGCGGCCGACGTCTTCGAAGTCGGCCAAGATTGTTTCATAGCTTGAAGCTCCAAGCCCCGAATCCTGAGTGATAGCATTAACAACTTGTAAAACTACGAATGTAACAAAACTTCATATTTTTTTCAATATTTATGCATCTGAGGGCAAAAGTGAAAGAGGGAAATATTATTAAGAATAAAATTTGCTACAACTTTTATTCTAAAAGCGTTTTTGTAGTATGTTCCAAATATCGAGTGTTTTAATGTTTGTTTCAAATATCATAATTTTTGTATCTTATGTATGACCTTGTTATAACACCTATTAACTCCTTATCAAAGTCACACTTGTTTCGGGAAATAAACATTTAACTGTGGAACTATAAATGCCTTGTAACAATAATGAAAATTTGATTAATAGAAGAATGGCGATGAATGATTGTTTTGAACAATGTTGTTATCAAATATCGCGATAATTATTCAAGATTAAGAGTTTAGATTGATTTTTTGCGTCCAAATCTATTTTTAACACAATTTTTTTTAATCATAATCAAAATGAAAATGGTACTTATAAAGTTGATTGGTACGAAATTAATTTAGTAAAGATTTTTATATACAGGGTGAGTCAGAAAGAATGAGAAATCCGAACACCGGAAACACTAGACACCAAAATATCACGATTTAATCCAACATCTCTTATACAGAGTGTTGAAAGTTAAATTCCTGTTTTGTGATTACTTATAGAGGGCGCTAGATACATACTGCTCGTTTGATAAATCAAATTATAAGTTTCTTGGCTGTCGAGTTATGAACAATAAGAGCTATAAATCACAAAGAGCATTCAATTTTACATAAAAAAGGTACTCTTACTTAAATTGTCTAAGCCTATCGGTTTTCGAATTATTTACTTTTAAATATTTAAATGTATTTATGTTATTTTTATTTTTTAACGTAAGCAAAATTGGTTTATTTCTCCACTCGTATTTCCACAATTGCTTGTTAATTGTCAACATTGTTCTAATTTCCGTGTACAATAATCATCTTTACCAAGAATAAAGTTATTACCAAGTCCAAACATGTTGTAACTCGTCGTGTATAGGTTGAGCAATGCCTATATTCAACAATGCCAATCACTTTGTAGTAGTTCTGAAAAATCTGGGGTATATATATTTGAAGTGTTAAATGTAATATTAACCGATTTAAATTCTTCATTCCAAAGATGTTGGAAGAACATTACATTTGGACTATCTTGCACAAATTTAAATGCACACATTTTACTAAAATTAACTTTATCTTTCTTCACTAGCAGTCAGAATGTCTTTCTGTTCACTTTCTTCCTTTTTGCTTTTAAAACAGCTTCATACTAATAATGAGTAGTATATACTTATACCTTTCTATAATCACAAAGTCACGATCAGATGGAAGATGGGTGTGTCCAACTATTAGAAATCTATGCTCTACGGTCTCAAAAATATTTTCTGTTAGTCTGCCATAAGCAGGCAATAGTCCAATTTTTATTCTGTCCGGTGAATTTATCGGAATATACAACCAGCTTTCTATATTCATTCCGATTTTCCTTAAAATGTTTATATAATATGCTAGCAATCCACGCTTTGTCACGTTTTCAGGCCACATATACATGTACTCCATATCTTTAATACAGTCATATGTCCATTCTTTTCGTAGATAAAAAACAGTCCCAACTCTCAAATTTAGTACAGGAAGAACCTGCTGTAAATCAAAATTTATGATATGATAGCATTTTCTATTTCGTATATGAGACTTCTTTGTAACGCTTCTGCCCTGCGATGATATAGTTCAAGTTGAATCTTTGAGCTGTCTGCTGACATTTTTAATCTGAATGTCGAAAAAGTCACAGATTTTGCAAGTGTCTGTTTTGGGCAATTTAAATCCGATGTTAAATTCTTTACAAAATACGTTCCTGTAGTAGTACTCTTTTACGGGATGTAAACCTTTATCGTTACACCATTCAAGGTAGTAGTCATGATGTATGTATACCTTAGGTTTATTAGGATTTTTTTGCCTACTTTAGTGACTTGTATATTTGTTTTGTATAGTTTTCAAGATCACTGTCACTGATCTTATTCGCTCTGTTTTGGTGTTTACCACGTTTATTACTTCTTGGGGTACTAGCACCTTCGCTCATCTTTGAAGTGTGCGATAAACAATTTGGTCATTTCCAGAACACAACAGTGGTCTGGAAACGTATGGTCTAACCGTTGCCGCATAATGTGCTGGGCATCCATCTTGTTGAAAATAAAACGACTGTATTCTAATGGAAGATTGTCTAACTCACCGTCGAGGAAATTTCTTAACATAGCTAAATAACTATTCGCATTACAAGTAATGTCAAAGAAATATGGCTCTATTATTGAAGAAATGGCGCATCACACATTTACTTTAACACAGTACTGACGCCTCCGTGGTATTCGAAAATGCGGATTAGAGTCACTCCAATATCGTGCATGTTGCGAAATCCTCTTTCCATACCGCCAACCCACAAACAAAAATCCAAACGTTTTGCTTCATCGCCGACTTCCAAAACATGATCAAAAACTGGCTTGTATGGATGTATCTTGTTGTGTTTTAATATCTTCTGAATTTACGACTTTTTAACAAATTGGAGATTTTCAACTCTTCTTCTTAATGATGATTTCGGGTATTCCTCTACTGAATGTAATACCAACAAAGTGCTTGCATCATTTTCATCGTATCTCTTCTTTTCTCTAAGTATTCGCAATAATGACCCAGTGCTAAAAACTTCAACATTATTTTAGGGCAAGTAGTCTCAGAAACGTACACATTGGGGATTTTTCTTTAAATTCCAGATAACATTTTTCGCCTTTCCCATAACATTGCACCAAGTAAATTTTTTGCTGTAAAGTAAGCATTTTAAGCTGACAATACTACGGCTAATAAAGTATAAAAGCGAAGTGTCAATCAACACCTACTAGTACAAAAATGATCACAAATAAATAAAAGTATGCCGATTTTACTTTTGAACAGGTAACTTATTTTCTTATCTTCTCAAATAAATGCACTTTACTCTTGTACCATTTAAAGTTTTTTCAATTTTCTGAACACCGCGTATAAAATATGTTAAATGTTTCTATCCCAATCTTACTCTAAGAACTAGCAAAATTTTTTATCAAGATTAACTTTTTTTGATAAAATTAAAAATAAAAAAGTTTTTCCTATTCAACACCTTTTCCGTGGACATACTGTATATAATGTTGCGGCCCGCGTAACTTACCAAACATAACCGGCCCATACACGGTGATGCAAAACTGTCACATTTGCACGCAGAGCTAATGCACACGAGCAAATGTGATCGTCTATGCCCCAAAACTGACATAGCACGATACGATCTGGCTGAGCTTGATTTTGCACGGCCCATCGTGTGCAAGTTTGTACGTGTGAAGACAGTTCATGCCATTCTTCTCAGTTTTAAATTGATCTTCGCAAGAAAATGTTATGCGAGATTTTATAAGTGTTTACCAAAGAAATAGTTGTCATTGGAAAGTGAAAAGTGCCGAATACATGGATCGAAATAAAAAGGATGAGGGTTACCAGCTACTGGTGGAAGTCTTTAAGCAAATAAACCCTGATGCGAACATTGACTTTGGAAAGAAAAAAATTAATTCAATGAGGAGTTGTTTCCGAAAAGAATATAAAAAGGTCATAGAATCAAAAAAATCTGGTGCAGGCAGCGTGGACATCATGATGTTCCTTAAAGAGCATGAAATCCCCAGAAACAGCATAGCAACCGATGATCCTGATTTCATGACTAGGCAGACAGAAGTAAGTGAAAAAAGACGTTAACAATTTACTATGTATAACATATAATTTAATATATATAATTTTTATATAATTTACTATGTAAATCATCATGTTGTCGATGATATTGAAACAGATATCCCACATCCTTCTACTTCAGATATGCCACCAACACCTTCATCAGCTACCTCTATATCATGGGCAAAATATACATGGGCAAAAAAAAAAGTAAAATGGACAGTGATAGTATTCTACAAGTCGTTGTAGAAAAACTGCAAAATTCACGAGCCGAAGATGAATTTGATATTGTGAAATGTGGCAGAAAAATTGCGAAAATTGGACCATAATATAAGAATAATTGCGGAAAAATTGATAGATACCTTGTTTGAGGGACAGTTGGGAACATTAAACAGATACGCTCACATTGTCATTCCACAAGTTTCACATTCAACAAAGCAACATGCTCATCAGCCATTCTACAATTATCAGGATGTTGATACCCAACTGAGCACGCCATTACCAACCGGGCAGTATTATTCTCAATTCTCAACTGAATAATGTATACTTACTATTTTTAAATAAAGAACTCTATACAGAGGTACAGTTCTGTTCAGATATAATGCGAAAAGAGCCGCTCGTAGAGGCATAAAATTGTACTAGAAACTACCTACGTTCGCGAGGCATTCAATACAGGTTTTACCTGTTCTGTAGGATTGTAAAAGTTCCGAACAGGCAAGTGGGGTGATGTGATTTATGGCCAAGATGACTAAATCACAAGGAAAAATTAAGAAAATGAATAAGTATAAGCAATCCATTTACTTGACACAATTCCTGTAGTTCCTGTGTTCCTGTGTTAAATGAAAATAATTATTGTATTACTTTGGTAATACAATGGAACGATAAGTCGAACCTCCTAAGAAAACTATATATTGAAATATATCGATAACCATTTTAATATAATAAAATCAAAAATCAATATAATAAAATATAATACTCCTATATAACAAAAAAAACATAATATATATACATATAAAATATAATAAATATTATAATAATCTAATTGGGGAGAATTTTATAAGGTGTCCATTATACCATCAAATATTAGCAGTATTTTGTATAACACCCATTATTCTCTATGCAATCTGGTGGACATCGAATTTACTGCTCTGTCGCATACATCCTTGCCGTGAAACAATTCCAACACAACTGTAATGTTGCGGCGCAGATTTAGATGTTGTAAGGCCAACTTTCTCGTTTTCTTCAAATCTTACTGATAAGCCTACACGTTCGGCAATTTCCCGTTTATCTATTCCTTCTTGATGAAGTGCAATAATTGCTCGCCTCGTAGTCAAACCTGAGTCTCGTTGACCAGGAACACGGGGCATGTTGTATAAGCATTATTTATATATTATATTAATTATATTACTCAGATTTTTATCTGACGTTTTATCTGACGTGGTCCATTCTTCGGCCCACTTCAAACTGGGACGGTTTTACCTGGCTTAAGGAAGAGGGTAAGTCTCAGAAATCGAATAGAATAGAAACAAAAGATGTCTCCGTCTTCTTCCAGTACCAGCGTCATGTCGGAGCTAACAACGGACGATTCGCATTAAATCTGAACAGAGCTGTACAGTAGGGTTAAGATACATAAAGACACTATGCATGATAACGAACCAGTGTCATGTAAGTGCATTTTCAAAATTCACATTTCTGTTATTGTTGATATGTAACGCGATCATGTTGCCAAGGCACGCGCCCATCATCAATAAAGTACCTTACAAAACGTTCTCGGACATTTTTTGCTTGTTGGGTTTCGTGACGATTATATGAACGTTGCAACGGGAGCATTCTTTCATTTTCGGATTCAGAACCACAAATTGTAAAGTTTGCACTATCTAAAGTGAATGATGTGCCCAAATTTGAATCACATTTTGATCTTAAAAAATTATGAATCACGCAACATGTTAATACCACTTTTTCAATCTTATCTAGTTTCAAATTAATTTTGATATGCAAAATGCGAAATCTGGAAGCTAACATTTCACTGTATTTCTTGCACGGGACAATCTATAATTAAAAATTTTGTTTTCGTAACTAAACTCTTTTCGACTGAAAGGTTTTAGAAAATTAGAACGTAAAGCAAACGCTTCATCTCCGATAAAAAATATTCCGTCTTTCTGTCGGAATATTTAGAAGATTATGTATTAGTTTGTTGTAAAAATTTGTATTTTCTATAACACCGCCGTCCGAAATTCTGCCATTGGTGCCGACGTCGACGAGCAAGAATTCACAATTGCTATTTACAATACCTAACAAAACTATGCTGTAAAATCCTTTATAGTTATAGAAAAATGATCCGCTATTCGCTGGTCGTGCAATTCTGATGTGCTTGCCATCCACCTAAACAATGAGGAAATTGCCATTTTTCTTGAAATTCCTGCACTATCTGTATCCATTGCGATTCAGTCGTAGTAGTGTAAGAATGCCGGTTCTAGACGGGAAGTTGCTCCTGCTGCTCCTGCGGTGACGTCACGCCTCAATGTATTAAATATAGGGGGGGAATACCAACCAAAGTTTGGGGGAAAAGAAATTAGGTTGGTATTAAAAGTAACTAGAGATCTAGGGATTTTTAGAAAATTAAATAGGAAAATTTAAATATAAAGGCGCCACCTAGATTTGAGTGGTGTAAGTACTAAATTTAGGGTTTTTAGAAAATTAAATAGAAAAATTTAAATACAATGGCGCCACCTAGATTTGAGTGGTGTAAGTAGGAGTGAGTTATGCGCACTCTGGTGTGTGGTGGATAAATAAAACACAAAATTAATAAATAAAAATTAATATTATATTTATTTTAAAACACAATTTCTTTTCTTCAAATCTCTGATGATCGAAGATGCATCTTTCATCGCTGTGGTTGTTTTAGGTTGATCTTGTTTTGCGGAGGTTCCTCCTCCTTTCTTAGGATTTTTAACTTTAAAACTTACTTTAGGATCTGTCTTCAACCGCAGTAGTTGGAGACTATAAAAATACAACTTGATATTTAATATAAGTAGTTATTTTTTTTATAAAAGTGCTTACGCGTATGTAATCTTTGCTAAGAACTTGGCAAATTGCTGCACATGTATCATGATTTTACCTAATGACTGAGGTGATATGATTGCAGAAAACTTTAAGTCTTCAAAACACCGACCAGAAGCTAGAAACCGCAATGTCGTTGATAACCTTTCGTGGGGACTAATAGCTTTTCTTATTATCGTATCTTCCTTTTTTATTAGCGGCGTTACTAGATGTAGTAATTCAATATATGTGTTTTCATCCATGCGCAAATAATTCCTATAGTCATTGCCTTCTAACCTAGCGAGTGCAGTTTTTCAGTTTACTTCAGTACAACCTGAAGTAGTAAGAACAGCATATTTCTCTTGTTTTCATGCAGTGGCCTCATATGGCATCTCCATTTGAGGTTCGGGTCCGGGAATCAACAGGGTGTTTAAGCTACAAAAGAGTTGTATCCGCGCTTTGTGTAATCTAAAAAATTTAGAATCATGTAAAGAACATTTAAAAAAAATTGATATACTTACCGTGCCCTGCATGTACATCCTTACCTGTGTTAACCATGTACATAATAATACACATCTCTATGACATAAACTCCGTACATCACGAGTATAATACGTGACAAAAAGACTCTATAAGGGTTCCGTATCACCGTCTTAAACTACCGGATTGCATAAAGTGTTAAACATTTTTTGGCGTCTGACGCCTTTTACTCGGTAGAAGAATTTTTAAGTAATGTCCACCGTATGACCAAACTGTATTAGTTAAGTTACTGTTTTAGATACTCATATTTTGTATGACGTCTGTCCAAAAACTTTTTTTTTACATATAAATAAACATTAAACATTAACCGTAATTCGTTCAGTAAATTCGGGTGAGAATACTGTTTCCGTTTTTTCAGCCAATTTTTTACCCATTTTGATCTCTTCCTTTCTTTATTCTTCTTCACTACTATTTCGATAGCAGTAGCAATTAAATATAAATCATTTTCCCGTATTATATTCATTATTCTTCATTTTGTTCTTCCCATTTTTAAATCTGGGGACCGTGGTGCTATATCCGATTACCGCCCCATATCTATTTTGCCAGCATTTGGGAAAGTAGTTCATGCACGTCTATTCTTTGCCCTTAAGTCTAAAATCAATTCTAAACAACATGGTTTTTTTGCTGGTCGCTTAGTGGAGAGTAACTTGCTTGAATATACCCAGTATATCTTATCTACTCTGGATGATTCTTGTCAGGTTGATTCAGTTTATACGGATTTTAGTAAAGCTTTCGACCGGGTGGATCACAACTTACTTCTGTTCAAACTAAAGAAGTTTGGTGTTCAGGGAAATCTTTTGCAATGGCTTGCTTCCTATCTGAAGGAGAGATGCCAGATTGTTTCGCTTAATGGTTTTTTCTCTAATCCTGTGTCGGTTCCTTCTGGTGTTCCACAGGGTAGCCATCTGGGCCCTTTACTGTTTAATATTTATGTTAACGACATATTTGACGTCGTTAATTATGCCCAATGTTTAATGTATGCTGACGATTTAAAACTCTTTCTACATGCTTTTTGCTTAAATAATCGCCTTTCATTAAACTTATCAAAGTGTAAAGTTATTTCCTTCTCTAGGAGGGTGAACACAATCCACTACAATTATAGCGTCGCTGGTGAGAGGTTGCAACGTGTCTCTTTTATTAGAGATTTGGGTGTTACATTTGATTATAAATTATTATTTGATAAACATATCGATACTGTTGTCTCCAAAGCCTGGCGTATGTTAGGATTTATTATGAGATCAACGGTAGCTTTTTCAAACATTCCTGCAATTAGAAATCTCTATTTTGCCTATGTTTACAGCACACTTAACTTCTGCAGCGTCGTTTGGAATCCTCAGTATCTCTCGTATAAATCTAGAATTGAGCGTATTCAATCTAAATTCCTCAAATACCTTTGTTTTAAATTTTCCATTCAATACATTGATTACGAATCAACTTGCACTTCTTTTCGTATGTTAACCCTCAACCAGCGTCGCTTTTGTGGGGATATATTATATTTTTACAAACTTTTGAACAACAAGTGTGATTCTCCAATGCTTGTTGGTTCTATATGTGTTCATGTTCCTCCGAGATTACTTCGTTTTGACTTTTTATTTATGACACCTACTCCTGTCAAAACTCTCCTTTATTAAGAATGGCAAGATCGGCAAATCGTGTTAACATAGATCTGTTTCAGCATTCTTTCTATGCATTTAAAAAACTGCTCTTTGCTGCAGTTGGTGTGTTGCCTCGAGCGTTCATTTGATATTTGATATATGATATATTTATATCACCTAAACTTAGTTTTAGTTTTTTTTTTCCTTTTGAATCACTTTTGTACCATTAATGTTAATTCATTATTATTATTATTGTGAACTGTAATTCTATTTTATTTGTATACAATTGGTTGTTTGTGGTACAGTATTATTGGGTTCGACCTGTTTCTGTACCCAAATGAAATAAATAAATAAATTATAGTTAAGAAGTCACACCTTTCAGTCGCAACTCACTATGAAACTGATATTAAAACTCAGGGGCGCGCCGTGCAGGGGGTGCAAGGGGTGCATCGCACCCCGGCGCCAGATAAGAATAATAGATCGTTTTCAACAAAATATTTTTACCGACTTTTAAATAATAATGAAACGATTCACAGAAGCTGGTTAGTGTATTCTAAAACAAAAAATTCGGTTTATTGTTTCTGTTGCAAAATATTTGTTAACAACAGCAACGCATTTAATACTTCTCAAGGCTACAGCGATTGGCAACATTTATCTAGAAACTTGGAACGGCATGAAAAAAGTGCGTTTCATTATAAAAGCTATAAATTATGGACTGATCTAAAAACAGCGATGACAAAAAAGCAAACGGTTGATCAACTTAATGAAAATTTAATATTCCTAGAAAAGAAACGGTGGAAACAAGTGATAGAACGTATTGTAATCATCATTCAATTCTTAGCTGGACAAAATTTTGCTTTAAGAGGACATAATAACAGATTATTTGAAAACAATAATGGAAACTTTTTAAAAATGGTCGAAGCAGTCGCCCAGTATGACAGTGTTATGGCAGAACACTTGAATCGAATTATAAAAAATGAAGAATACATGCCTCATTATCTAGGTGACAAAATACAAAATGAAATTATAGATATAATAGGACAAAATGTAAAAAATAAAATTATTAATACCTTGCGTCTATGTAAATACTATTCAATCATATTAGACTGTACACCAGACATAAACCATCAAGAACAGATAACAATTATCGTACGTTTTGTGCACATGAATAAAGCATCAATTACAGTGGAAATAAAAGAACACTTTTTGGGATTCTGTCCTATAACAAATACTACTGGTGATGGTTTAACAAATTTCTTATTAGACTATTTAGATAAACAAAATATAGATATTCAAGATATGCGAGGTCAAGGATACGACAATGGGGCCAATATGAGAGGAAAACACAATGGTCTTCAAAAAAAAATTTTAGATATAAATTCGAGAGCGTTTTATATCCCATTTTCCTCTCATACTTTAAATTTAATTGTTAACGACGCCGCAAATTCCTCATTAGAAATTTCCAGCTTCTTTGATTTAATTCAAGAAATTAATGTTTTTTTTTGCTTCGCCACATCGGTGTATGTATTTAAAAATGAATGCCCAACGTTGACATTAAAACCACTTTCAGATACTAGATGGGAAAGTAGGGTTGAAGCTGTCAAAGTTTTTAAATATAATTTACCATCAGTGTATGACGCTTTATATGAGTTATACAGTGACTCTACAACAAATGCTTCTACTAGAAACACAGCAAAATCTTTACTTACGAAAATAAAATCGTTCAAATTTATATGCTCAACGCTTATATGGTACAATATATTAACTAAAATTAATATTGTAAGCAAACTAATGCAAGAAGAACATGCAATAATATGCACTATTATTACTATGCTGTCTGATCTAGAGTCATATTTAATGGAATGTCGTACAGACAAAATATTTGCCACCATTTTAAAAGAAGCAGAGTTAATAGCAAAAGAAATGGATTGCGATTGTAAGTTTCCTGATGCGAACACAATACCACCACGCAAGAAAAAAAAATCATTTGATTATGAACATGCAGATGAAACTATTCAAGACCCAGAATTAAATTTTAAAATTAATTTCTATTTTACAATAATAGATATTGCAACATCAAAAATACAGGAGAGATTCAATCTTTTAAAATCTATCAATCAAAATTTTCACTTTTTAAATGACATTTACTGCTTAAAAATGGAAAGTAAGGAAACAAAAATTAAGTATTACACAAACTTGGAAGAAAAATTGAAAAATAATAACAATTCTGATATATGTGGAAAAGATTTATATGATGAAATAGAAATTTTACGTATTTGAAACCTAATATGCTCAATATGCTTCCTAATATTACTATAGCACTTAGAATATACCTAACATTACCTGTTAGTGTTGCATCAGGAGAGAGATCATTTTCAAAACTTAAAATAATAAAAAACTATTTAAGGGCAAATAGGAGTCCAGAGAGACTTAACAATTTGTCTTTAATAAGTATTGAAAACGATATTGTTAAAAATGTAGATATTGACTCCATTTTCAACGAATTTGCAACAAAGAAAGCAAGAAAAATTAATTTTTTATAAATATTTTGTAAATTGTAATAAATTAGTATAAAAAATATATTTTATAAATTACTTGTTGTTCCAATGTTTGTATCTTATTTCAATACGAATTTGGGGCGCCAAAAATGAGTCGCACCCCGGCGATCGTTTACCACGGCGCGCCACTATTAAAACTGATTAGTAAATTTGAACCTAATTTTCGTTTCACATTTGCTCGCATGCAAACATGCTTCAGTTTTGCATCACCGTGTATGGGCCGGTATAGGTATGTGGCCCTAAAGAAAAAAAGGTTGAGTATGGCTGGATTAAATCGTCATATTTTGGAGTCTCCGGTATTCGGACCTGTTAATTAATTTTTTTTAATGAGAAGATGATTATGTAATATTTGAAACGATTCAGTAAAATTTTAAAGATATTTTTAGTAAAGTGGAAGAATCCTAAATTGAATGAAATTGATTACCGGTGTGTGTCGTTGAGTGTAGGTATAAGAAAAGAAAGAAAAAGGGTCGACCGTCGGCGTAGACGGTTTTAAACGGTGCAAACTGTGGAGAGGAAGAGGTCGGAGTCGTTGGGAGAGGAAAAAAAATGGGGGATTCTTCGGCACGAACAGACAGAATCTTGTCGCTTTTCCCCCTAACCGCACCAGATCGATACAGACGAACCCAACGACAGACTAAACCAAATTGCAAAACCGACCCAGGAAGATAGAAAAAACATTTTTGATGTATATTAGCCTAATGATTAAAAGTTTAATGACTAGAAAAAAGTAGTGTTTGAGAGTATTTTTTTTAATGCGCATATGTGAGGGATTATAAAATCGATGTAATCGAACCGGACGTTTTTTGTATTTTAACTTTGCCAAGCCAAGCGGCGGCACGAAAACGAGGATGGAGATTGGCGCTCCGGCGTTGGTCATGACCCCTACTACTACTGCTACTACTGCTCGGGTCTCCTCAGTTTCGGCCGCCCTGCTGCTGCTGGCTGCTGGCTGTTCGGGCTGTTGCTGTCAACCGTTGGGCGGTGCACGGCTGATTTTCGTCACAGTTTTTCATCGGTTAAAATGCGCATTGCACGGTCGCGTTATGATACTTCGACGTCTACCTCGACGCGATAAACGTCTCGCTGCCCGGTGCATAATGACAACTTAAAAAAATCAACACCGATTCCGCGCGTCTCATCGCCGTTTGTGCTCGTCGTCGTTTTGTGGATCACCTCGAAAAAAAAACCGTTCCTCTTCTCAACAAATACATTGTCGGAACGGTTTTTAGAATGGGTCATGCCACCACGTTTCTCATCGCTATTTGCGCCCTTCTCACCAACCAACAGGAAACGACCACCACCGAAATTATTGATACCACCATTCTACCTATAGATAAACGTAAATTTATCACATTTTTAACCTAACTTTATCCACACACACACATACATACACACATATATATGTGCTTTTGTTTTATAAAACAAAACATAGTAGATTTTAATTAATTTTTGTTTTGTTTATTGCAGTACCTAGTAAACCATTAAATGTGAGTGTCGTCGATGTAACTGCAAATTCAATTTCATTACGTTGGAAGGAACCAGATCATACAAATGGGGCTATTCAAGGATACAGGGTGTACTTCATGAATGGAAATTTAACCGATGTACAGTACTTTCATTTTAGTGGAGAAAAGAATGTTCGATATAACCTCACTAAACTCAGTAAGCTAATTTCTTTGTATTCTTATATTTTTAGGTTAGGTACATTTATGAGATATTATTTGTTTTTATTTGTTGTTACTTACTAAAATGTGTTAACAAGATGATATTAATCAATTATTATTACAACATAAGTGAAATTAAGGAGGAGGTTTAGTTAATGATGTTAATTATTGTATTGTATAGGTGATATGTCTTGTATAGGCTATTATTATATAAGGTTGAATATGGTGGAACAGAAAAGAAGGGGTTTTTTACAAAAACATTTTCTTATTACAAACTAAAAGTAACATCAAGTATTTCATCTTGTCTTTATTATATTGATCTTACTCTCTTTAATAATTGAAATGTTTTGCCTTAGGTGTCTCCCTTACTTTTGAAGAGGATTTTGTATACTGGAAAGTTTGTGTACTGCAACAAGCTTTTTTCCTCTGTGTTGCATCATTATTGGCCAATTGGATAATAAATGTTGTTATTATTTTAAAATTACTAAGATGATCTCAATATACAGCCTGTTCTAAATTAAGTGCTCACCATTGGTAACTTTATTATTAATATAGTACAAAGTCTCTTAAATAACTAAACTAGTATTTTTTCTGCCAATTACAATGGTGTAAACAAAAAAACAATGGAATGTGTTGTTTAAGAAAAAATTAGGAAAATGTAATTCTTGTATATTTTTTGCAAAATCAAATGTACAACATTTTTAAAACAAGTTCACCTTTATAAGCAATATTATAAGATAGAACACATCAGGAGCAGGTGGGCAGCAAGTACTCTTAATTTGGAAATTAAAATCACTTTAAATTTGTGATGATAGTACAAACTGACTTGTTAATTTAACATCTGAGGGAGTTGCTACTTTGCTTTGCGTTGCTACCAATTTCAATATAAAAAGGTTACTTATGTATTTAGAAAATATTGTTAAATATTTAAAAGGTGACCAAAAAAATGTTAGGGCTAAAATTACAAATATCATTACTAATTATTAGGTTACTGGCACAACATGTGATGGGTTGCATCTTTGATTGTTTAACATGTTAAAGAAAACAAAAACTTTTCTCAGGGATAATCCTTCATTGATTGCTTTGGTAATCAAAGCTGACAAGGGTGCCACCACTGTCATCCTTCACAAAGGTGATTCCTTAATTAAGGCCAAAGATATGTTAAATGACACTAATGTCTACAAGGTCCTTAATAATAACTCGTTGATCTCTGTACAAAATTACTTTATGAAAAGAAGTACATGAACAACGGTGAAAAGAGACAACTTACAACTAATAACTCAATCCTTGCAAAAGCATACTTTTTACCAAAAATACATAAGGAGAGGACACCATTGAAGCCAATCATATCATCGATTGGTGCTACAACATTACCAACACCTTTCAATTTGTGGATGAATTTAGGGGCTATAGCCTTCCTCAGGATCACATTTTAATATCTTTAGATGTTGTTAGCCTTTTTACTGTCATTCCGTTGGATTTGGTTGACAGAATTGTGGAGGACAAATGGCATTTAATTGCTGATCATTGTTCATGGGACAAAGACACTTTTTTGCTTGGCTTGAAACTTATATTTGATACTTCAATTTTCACCTTTGATAATGTAATTTACCATCAAATAGAGGACACCCTTATGGGCTCTAAAATATCGCCGGTTCTGGCTCTGATGGTGATGGATTTCGCGTTGGATGAGATTTTGGTTAATAACAACTCGGGTTTTCGCATCAGTTTTATCAAAAAGTATGTTGATGATTTGATCATTGGAATATATAAAAATGATATAGATGTAGCGTTGAATTTGTTTAACAGTTTTCATCCTAGCATTCAGTTCACAATTGAGATCGAAAAAGACAACTGTATTTCTTTCCTAGACACGAAAATGATAAGAAATGAAAATAACATCATTCAATTTGATTGGTTTATCAAACCAACCTCAAAACATACAAGTGACTGTAGACTAAAAAAGTTCAGTAATGCTTTATCCCAACACGTTTAGGAGTGCGGACATGAATTTAATTTTCGGGATGAAAAATCCTTGAATTCAGAAAGTAATTATCATAATAGGCTGTTCTTGGAAATGGTACACATCAATTATACATAGAATGCTGTAAATTTTAAAACAGATACTTAGAACCTTAGCAACATTTATGCTTATTTGTTTGCCTTAGATAGGTTTAACCACAATAATTCACCCAACTAACAAGGTTCTAGTCCCAATAACACCTCAACTTTCTCCAATGATATGTTTTTTTAGTTGTTTAATTAGATTTATATTAATTAATTAGAGTTAAATTATATACAGATAAAAATTTAGTGATTCAATATATATTAAACTTATTATTTGTTTTATATTCATATGTTTGATGAATTTTTGTTTTACACTGTACAACTTGAATTTTTGGGATTTGTGTTCTCACTCCAAAAAACATGTTTTCCCTTTTTACATTTTACGCCACTTCGAGTTACAAGTAAGTTATATTTTTTCCTTCTTAAATATTGTTGCTTGACATACGTTTCTTCTTTGTAAAATCTTTTAGCAATAAAATGCTCTGAAGAAAATTGTAATCAACAATCGTAATATTAGCTATTTTAAAGAAGTTGTTTTACTTTTAATCATGCTGACCGAAAATCCGATTAATTAATTTTTTTCTATTTGCTGCTCACGTTGTGGTTCATGATACTTCTGCTATAAGCAATATTGACCTAAAATTGAAAATAACCGAATTATCAGCTTATTTGCATTTTAGCCCAGTTGACTATAAATGGCTGTGAAATATTTCGTCGCAAAAAATTATTTTTCGAGTTTACTTTTTCATTTTATTTAAACAGAAAAAACTCACATTAGATGTGCAAACACATCACCATTTTGTTCAATACATTTTTGGGCATTCTTTATTACATGTTTTGTAGCTTTTAAAGGTGTTCTTCTATCAATGTGTCTTAAAACGTTTGTAATGCTTTTCTGAAGTTTGATCAAGTTCACATATCTCCTTTTATAAACTTCGTCCTTGACATAACCCCAAAAGCAAAAATCCAATGGAATTATGTCAGGTGATCTTGAAAGCCAACGACCACTGTTTGCTATCCACCTATTTTGAAAAAGCCTTTCTAGTAATATTCTCACTTCGCAAAACTGATGGGGAGGAACTCCATTTTGTTGGAAATACATTAGCCCAATTATTTGACTCCCTATTAGACCACACCACACATTAATACTAAATTGTATTTGAGGACTTCTGGGATGAACAATACATAAATTTACAAGAAACCAATAGTGCATATTTTTAGGATTAAACATTCCTCTATTTGAAAATTTGGCTTCATCGGTCCACAAAATGCATCTTAAAAAGTTCACATTTTGCCTACACGTATCTGCGATCCATTGACAAAAGATGCACTGCTTGTACTTTAGTTAATGATGTTAATTATTGTATTGTATAGGTGATATGTCTTGTATAGGCTATTATTATATAAGGTTGAATATGGTGGAACAGAAAAGAAAGGGTTTTTTACAAAAATATTTTCTTATTACAAACTAAAAGTAACATCAAGTATTTTATCTTGTCTTTATTATATTGATCTTATTCTCTTTAATAATTGAAATGTTCTGCCTTAGGTGTCTCCCTTACTTTTGAAGAGGATTTTGTATTCTGGAAAGTTTGTGTACTGCAACAAGCTTTTTTCCTCTGTGTTGGATCATTATTAGCCAATTGGATAATAAATGTTGTTATTATTCTAAAATTATATATAAATAGCCTGTTCTTTGCGTATTCCAGGCTGTATGACCCTTATTGGCTCTGAGATCTCTGATCCCCTGGGAATAGTAGTACCTTCTCTGTCTTGCTTTCTGAAGCCTTCAATCCTGGACTTACAACTATCAACACCTGTAATCTGCAAGTCAACTGTCCTGGCTCCTTCTACATTACTCCACTTTCTGTCGAGAAGGTAGAAATCTGTATGAAACTTTACCGCTGGCGACGAGGGTCTCCCAACTTTTCCTGCAGTATGGAAAAAAACTCGAATAACTCGGGTTTTAAAAAGGGAGACAGATTTGTATTGAAAATTACCGACTTATTAGTATTTTGAACAATTGCTCAAAAGTCTTCGAGATATTGCTATACTCCAGAATGAGCTACTGTGTTCGCCCATATATATCTGATCATCAGCACGGATTTATGACTGGTCGTTCAACTATGACTAATTTAGCAGAGGTAACGCAGTTCATCAGCGAGCAATTTCGTGGATTTAATTTCATCTTACCTCTCAAATAGACTTTGCTATGTGAGCTACAACGGTTTTAAATCTGATACATTCACTGCTGGTCCCCTTCTTTTCAATGTTTATCTAAACATTATCAGTTTCTGGTTTGTACAGAATGGAATTGATCTTAATATAGCAAAATGTGGTCAAGTTCTGGATACATTTCACCATATTGTTCCAGTGCTCAGGAACTATTTTTTCCTCTACACTAAATAAGTCTCTAACATGTCGCATTTTTCTAAATGAGTCAATACCATTTTTTAATATTAATAGGTTACTAATAGGATATTCTGAATAAATGAGAAATATTCAATTTTTTTAATTAACTTCAAATCAATAATAATTTAGCATTAGCTTGCTGTCTAAATCACCGTCTCGAATGGGTTAACTTGCTTATGATCTTTTTGGTTTTAAAAATGTTGTATACTTAATTTTGCAAAAAATATACAGGGTGTTCCATTTAAAAAATTACATTTTCCTATTTTTTTCTTAAAGGACACATTCAATTGTTTTTCTGTTTTCACCATTGTAATCGACAGAAAAAATGCTTATTTAACCGACTTTGTACTTCCACTAATAACAAAGTTACCAATGGTGCGCACTTAATTTAGAACAGATTGTATACTTGTATATATTGTGACTAGTACATAAACGTATTTATTGAAATGCATTATTATAGAGCTCATTTGCAATTGATTAAGGCAAATATGCCTTATACAAAGTTCAATAATTTAGGAATTATTTCAATTTTTTAGTGTTTGTACATTTTCAGTATATACTCCTAAAAATATTGGAATTTACAGTTTAATAATATTTTTTTGGCTTCTGTGAATAGACTACACTCTAATACACATTTTACGTTGAAAAATATTTTAAATATTCCGATTGTTTAAAAATGCAGGGAAAAAATGTTTCGTGACAAGTTAATTTTTAAACAAAGTAATTTTTTATGAGCGGCTATTTGAAAATTTCAACAATACATTTGGCGTACAAATTATATTAAAAATTTCTCTGTTTTATAACCTTTCAAATGAAATATTAACCAGCGCTAAATGTCTTTCCAATTAGCTAATAATAAGGCATGTGTATAATATTGACAACTTACCCGAACTTAAAAAACTATTTTAACTTAAACGTTAACTCATAAATACAATAAATGAAATTCAATTTGTTAATAATTATAAACCATCAATTGAATTGTTTATTTCAGAAACCCAAGTACACTTTTGCTTGTATTTAATTTTTAAAATTATACTCTATTCATAAGGAATTTATAAAAATTTTGTAATTTTTTTTTGTATAATTTTTAGTAAAATTATGCCTATTTAAAAAGCAGTAGGATGTTAAATAAGAACACCTTATACTTTATACATAAATTTATTAAATATCAAAGAAAAAAATTAAACAATTACTTTGATTTCAAACATAGAACAAAAAATAAAGAGAGAATCACAATTTTTGTGCATAAGTCTATTAAACTTAAAATCACTATCAACAGTAGAGCATCAAAAACTACCGTCTTTATGTTACCGTTATTTGTGTGTTCAATTTATTCATCCACATACATCTACGTTACACTCAGCTTCTGTTGTATTCTTTATATGTGATTTTCTTTATATTGATGGGAAGCTTTCCAGATGAACTGCCAGCACTGTAGGGAGGTCCTATCACAAAGATTCGTTAGAAATCGCACAATACAATGATTTTTGTTTTGCCCTGAAGGGCCATCACATTAAGCCAAAGCTAGCACATGTAAAATATCTCCAGTACAGGTATGTTTGGTAATGCTAAATTTTGATAAAGTCAAAACAAAGCACCAGTGTATCTTCTTCAGTGGTGTTAATCATTTTTTTTGTTTTGTATAAAACTTCTTGGCTTGCGTTTGTGCGCTTTACACTGTCGCTTAGATAAGAGTCTCTTAGTTTGGATTTGAAATTCTCACATTGACTGCAAACAGCAACTTGCGTTAGATTAAAGTTTTCCTTAAAGAAACTATAATAAAAACAATATTTTACTTTATCTCTCAACTCAGGATGATCGGTTTGGAACATTTCATACATTTTTGAGATATTTAGCTGTGTATCCAAATATTGGTTTTTCCTAGAACTATAATGTGTTTCTCTTACCTCAAATTTAGAGATAAGTTCAGGGATAAGGATACATATATTGCCATCAATCGCATTTCCACTGCGATTTTTGCCTCATATCGACTGATGTTCTGCACTAATAAGATACTGAGAGATTCTAGTTTATGATATGATATAAAAGCTATATGATAATATTAATAAAATTTCCAGAAAAAAAAATATTAAAGTAGAAACTGTCAAATTTGCAAATATAAAATAACATCAAATTTTCAAAAAATCATATCTGTATTTTTAATGGTCATGATATGATATATATGTTAAATTGAAGCTTAGAGATTCTAGTTTATGATATGATATAAAAGCGATATGATAATATTAATAAAATTTCCAGAAAAAAAACTATTAAAGTAGAAACTGTCAAATTTGCAAATATTAAATAACATCAAATTTTCAAAAAATCATATCATCTGTATTTTTAATGGTCATGATATGATATATATGTTAAATTGAAGCTTAGAGATTCTAGTTTATGATATAAAAGCGATATGATAATATTAATAAAATTTCCAGAAAAAAAAATATTAAAGTAGAAACTGTCAAATTTGCAAATATTAAATAACATCAAATTTTCAAAAAATCATATCATCTGTATTTTTAATGGTCATGATATGATATATATGTTAAATTGAAGCTTAGAGATTCTAGTTTATGATATGATATAAAAGCTATATGATAATATTAATAAAATTTCCAGAAAAAAAAAATTAAAGTAGAAACTGTCAAATTTGCAAATATAAAATAACATCAAATTTTCAAAAAATCATATCATCTGTATTTTTAATGGTCATGATATGATATATATGTTAAATTGAAGCTTAGAGATTCTAGTTTATAATATGATATAAAAGCTATATGATAATATTAATAAAATTTCCAGAAAAAAAATATTAAAGTAGAAACTGTCAAATTTGCAAATATTAAATAACATCAAATTTTCAAAAAATCATATCATCTGTATTTTTAATGGTCATGATATGATATATATGTTAAATTGAAGCTTAAAGATTCTAGTTTATGATATGATATAAAAGCTATATGATAATATTAATAAAATTTCCAGAAGAAAAAAATTAAAGTAGAAACTGTCAAATTTGCAAATATAAAATAACATCAAATTTTCAAAAAATCATATCATCTGTATTTTTAATGGTCATGATATGATATATATGTTAAATTGAAGCTTAGAGATTCTAGTTTATAATATGATATAAAAGCTATATGATAATATTAATAAAATTTCCAGAAAAAAAAATATTAAAGTAGAAACTGTCAAATTTGCAAATATTAAATAACATCAAATTTTCAAAAAATCATATCTGTATTTTTAATGGTCATGATATGATATATACGTTAAATTGAAGCTTAGAGATTCTAGTTTATGATATGATATAAAAGCTATATGATAATATTAATAAAATTTCCAGAAAAAAAAATATTAAAGTAGAAACTGTCAAATTTGCAAATATTAAATAACATCAAATTTTCAAAAAATCACATCATCTGTATTTTTAATGGTCATGATATGATATATATGTTAAATTGAAGCTTAAAGATTCTAGTTTATGATATGATATAAAAACTATATGATAATATTAATAAAATTTCCAGAAAAAAAAAATTAAAGTAGAAACTGTCAAATTTGCAAATATTAAATAACATCAAATTTTCAAAAAATCATATCATCTGTATTTTTAATGGTCATGATATGATATATATGTTAAATTGAAGCTTAGAGATTCTAGTTTATGATATGATATAAAAGCGATATGATAATATTAATAAAATTTCCAGAAAAAAAACTATTAAAGTAGAAACTGTCAAATTTGCAAATATTAAATAACATCAAATTTTCAAAAAATCATATCATCTGTATTTTTAATGGTCATGATATGATATATATGTTAAATTGAAGCTTAGAGATTCTAGTTTATGATATGATATAAAAGCGATATGATAATATTAATAAAATTTCCAGAAAAAAAAATATTAAAGTAGAAACTGTCAAATTTGCAAATATTAAATAACATCAAATTTTCAAAAAATCATATCATCTGTATTTTTAATGGTCATGATATGATATATATGTTAAATTGAAGCTTAGAGATTCTAGTTTATGATATGATATAAAAGCTATATGATAATATTAATAAAATTTCCAGAAAAAAAAAATTAAAGTAGAAACTGTCAAATTTGCAAATATAAAATAACATCAAATTTTCAAAAAATCATATCATCTGTATTTTTAATGGTCATGATATGATATATATGTTAAATTGAAGCTTAAAGATTCTAGTTTATGATATGATATAAAAACTATATGATAATATTAAAAAAAATGCCAGAAAAAAAATATTAAAGTAGAAACTGTCAAATTTGCAAATATAAAATAACATCAAATTTTCAAAAGATCATATCATCTGTATTTTTAATGGTCATGATATGATATATGTGTTAAATTGAAGCTGAAAGATTCTAGTTTATGATATGATATAAAAACTATATGATAGTACTAATAAGATTCCCAGAAAAGAATTGTTGAAGAAACAGTCAAATTTGCAAATATAACATCAAGTTTTCAAAAAGTCATACCATCTGTATTTAGAGATATGTTCAGACATAAGGACACATATATTGCCATCAATTGCATTTCCACTGCGATTTTTGCCTCATATCGACTGGTGTTCTGCACTAATAAGATACATAACCTTACAACTCTATCTCGAGATACTTCATGTATTTGTAAAAACGCACTTTTGCAAACTGGAGTAAACTCGCCATTGATTTTAATATTGTATACAAAAGATTTACTTTTTGTCTGTGATTTGAGTTGAAAATGAAGCAGCACTAGAATCATCATTATCTGAGTTTTTCATCTTTCTACGCTTAATTTGCCTAGCTTCTATCAATGTTTGCAAATATAAATCTAATACTTAGGCGAAAATATAGCTTCTGTTAAATTATTCTACAGAAGTGATGCAACGAGTTTGGAAAGCACTGAAAGTTAGTAATAAAAAGTCTATTTTATAAAGAAACAGAAGTTCTCTATCTCAAAAACTACTCGACCAATCTTCCTGAAATTTGTTACAGAATGTCCAAAGTGAAGCAACTCACGCCATAACCTTCCCTAATATGATTTCCATTTGCTGTTTGGAGATAGCCGATTGTTTATCATATCTACGGATGAAATTATTACGCAATATAATAAGTAACAAAGAAATTAATAGTAGATTATTTACAACTACAAAAATACAACTAACAGAGAAGAAGTTTTCCAAAAGAACTTCGATACGTGGAATACAATGGCACTATCTGAAATGATGTTAACATCACAAAATCTCTCATATTTAATTTGACCTTTCTTCTTTATATAAAGATAATATATAAAGATTTATTATAAGTATTATTGTTAATCATGTTAACATAACTTTGATTGAACTTGATAAAACCACCAATTAGAATTGTTAAAAAATACCTTTTTTTCTGCCACCCTCTTTATATAATATCACACAAAGTGACAAATAATTAATAAAAAAAAATTAATACAAAATTAACATAATAATACAAAACACATACTAATACCAAGCATTTCCTTTTTGGCAGATAAGTATATCAGATACAAACTGACCAAGCTCAGTAAGTATTAAGTCATGTTCGTTTAATTACAACAACTAACAACAATTTACGTGTCGCATATCCACTTGACCTTCCCAGTTAATCAATTAACGAATTAAAAGAAATTTTCCAGTTTAAAAATCTAAATCTTGAAAACAAAAAAAAAATCCAAAAAGAAATGTTGATTAAATTTGAAAATTAATGTATGTGTTAAAAAATAAGTTGTACACTGTTTGATTTTTAAAACGATTATTAAAAATGCTTTCAGAACCCGATAGCGACTACATTATTTGGGTGAAGGCGTTTACTTCAAAGAATGAAGGAGAAAAATCTGACGATGTTTTCAATAAAACTGATATTGATGGTCCGGATGCACCTCGTATATTGAATTTGACGTGTCAAACTCAAGACACTATCTACGTCCAGTGGCAAAGACCAATTAGATATTATCATTCAATAGACTCTTATAGAATCTATCTTAGTGGAGAATATCTAGAAGATACAACTATTGACCTTCAATCTTCTACAGAACATTTAGATAGTTCTGTAAGTAAATAATAACATTGTAATCAATTTGTTTTAAAAACATTTTTTTGTATTTAGTATTCAATTAAGAACGTATCAACAAATTCAAATTATGAAGTACGCTTGGCTGCATCATCTCGAAGTTTGTATACCGGAAAATTGGTATATGGATTGATTTCTGATCCGGTTAGAGTTCATATGCAGGTTGATTGTGATAAAAAACAACTTTATATGAGACACACAACCCACGAATTATCTGCTGGGATGATCGCTGGCGTTGCTTGCGCTGCAATGGCTTTTGTTTTAGCTGTTATGGCATTCGTATTATGGAGGTAAGTATTTTTTATTCCCCTTTTAGTTCCCCTTAATATCGTTTTAATCGCATAAATTAAGTACATCCTCTATAATACCAGAGGCAGGTTCGGTTGTATTAATAGTCATTAACACTTTGAGTGGTTTGTTCTTACGGTCCTGGTGAATTTTTTTTATTATTTTGGTCCGGCCGTAGACTTCCCTATTTTTATTTAAAAAAATGTGTTATGAACATAATCGTTCTTATCCCCTGGTAAACAAAGATAAGCTGCGGTAGATTTGGTTAGATAAAAGTTATCAGTGTATAAAACAGCCCAAAGAGTTAAACGCGAGTTTTTTTTCCGAGTTTTTAAAATGTTAAACTCTTTCTCAAATATTCGGTAAATGCATTTTCCTATTTTATCCATAATTAGTTGTTTTCAATCATTTTCAAGTGTCAAGGCCGAAACACTCATTTCTGGGATAACGTTGAGTTTTTAATTTTCAAAATAATAACATGAGCTCAATTTATATTGCTCTTTGGAATTAATTTGTTTGAAATACAAAACATCAGTAAGTTTTTAATTGTATGAGGAAATATTACTAAATTAACTATTTAGATAACATTTTGTAAAGATACCAACGTCATCTATTGAATATTTATTCTATTAACCTATTTGAAAATGACAGATGTATAAAGGCTGTTTCTAAATTGATGCGAACGATTTCATGCAGAGATTTTTCACCAAAAATTAAGGGTGGTTGCTTTTATTTAATAAATCCACTACGGAGGAATTTAGAAGAATGAAATTTGGCAGATAACTTGCTAATAAAATGACACTTTTTGGCGATTTTTATAACCCTAAAATGTTATTACAAGATTTTTAAAGATTCTAGTTTATGATATGATATAAAAACTATATGATAGCATTAATAAAATTCCCAGAAAAAAATTGTTAAGAAACTGTCAAATTTGCAAATATAAAATAACATCAAATTTTCAAAAAATCATATAATTTGTATTTTTAATGGTCATGATATGATATATATGTTAAATTGAAGCTTAAAGATTCTAGTTTATGATATGATACAAAAACTATATGATAGTATTAATAAAATTGCCAGCAAAAAATTTTTGAAGAAATTGTCAAATTTGCAAATATAAAATAACATCAAATTTTCAAAAAATCATATCATTTGTATTTTTAATGGTCATAATATCATCTATATGTTAAATTGAAGCTTAAAGATTCTAGTTTATGATATGATATAAAAACTATATGATAATATCAATAACATTTCCAGAAAAAAAAATATTAAAGTAGAAACTGTCAAATTTGGAAATACAAAATAACATCAAATTTTCAAAAAATCATATCATCTGTATTTTTAATGGTCATGATATGATATATATGTTAAATTGAAGCTTAAAGATTCCAGTTTATGATATGATATAAAAACTATGATAATATTAATAAAATTTCCAGAAAAAAAAATTAAAGTAGAAACTGTCAAATTTGCAAATATAACATCTTGTTTTTAAAAAAATCACATCTGTATTTTTAATGGTAATGATATGATATATATGTTAAATTGAAGCTTAAAGATTCTAGTTCATGATATGATATAAAAACTATATGATAGTATTAATAAAATACCTAGAAAAAAATTGTTGAAGAAACTGTCAAATTTGCAAATATAACATCAAATTTTCAAAAAATCATATCATCTGTGTTTTTAATGGCCATGATATGGTACATATGTTAAATTGAAGCTTTAAGATTCTAGTTTATGATATGATATAAAAATTATATGATAGTATTCATAAAATTCCCAGAAAAAAATTATTAAAGAAGAAACTGTCAAATTTCTGAATATAAAATATCATCTTGTTTTAAAAAAATCATATCATTTGTATTTTTAATGGTCATGATATGATATATATGTTAAATTGAAGCTTAAAGATTCTAGTTTATGATATGATATAAAAACTATATAATAGTATTAATAAAATTTCCAGAAAAAAATGGTTGAGGAAACTGTCAAATTTGCAAATATAAAATATCAAATTTTCAATAAACCATATCATCTATGTTTTTAATGGTCATGATATGATATATATGTTAAATTGAAGCTTAAAGATTCTAGTTTATGATATGATATAAAAACTATATGATAGTATTTATAAAATTCCCAGAAAAAAATTGTTGAAGAAACTGTCAAATTTGCAAATATAACATCAAATTTTCGAAAAATCATATCATCTGTGTTTTTAATGGCCATGATATGGTACATATGTTAAATTGAAGCTTTAAGATTCTAGTTTATGATATGATATAAAAATTATATGATAGTATTCATAAAATTCCCAGAAAAAAATTATTAAAGAAGAAACTGTCAAATTTCTAAATATAAAATAACATCTTGTTTTAAAAAAATCATATCATTTGTATTTTTAATGGTCATGATATGATATATATGTTAAATTGAAGCTTAAAGGTTCTAGTTTATGATATGATATAAAAACTATATGATAGGATTGATAAAATTGCCAGAAAAAAATTGTTGAAGAAACTGTCAAATTTGCAAATATAACATCAAATTTTCAAAAAATCATATCATCTGTATTTTTAATGATCATGATATAATATATATGTTATATTGAAGCTTAAAGATTCTAATTTACAATTTGATATAAAAACTATATGATAATATTAATAAAATTTCCAGAAAAAAATATTAAAAAAATATCAAATTTCTCATCAATTTCGAAACACCCTGTATAAATAATAAAAAAATACAGTATCTTAACTCAAAAATATGCTTTACTTCCTAAGAGTTCTCATGTTGGAGAGGTCTTCACGGTCTTTGGCCATCTAGATTTCTATTTCTGTGTTTCATGTCGCACCTTAGACACTATAAATAAATATTTTGGGTGTAACCCTCTTTCAATCTTACTTCCTAAATGCGTTTTTGATTTTGTTGCCTTCTTCAGGAGAAGCTATTGATGCAAAATATATAAATATTATTGGTGCAGCATAGTTCTAAATGTTGATATGGTATACCTTAACTTTAAATTTTTACTATAGCCAATATTATTATATATATTATGTACATATTTTGTTATGTCATTAAAAATTCAATGTATTAACCAGTTTTTGGTTGATTTAATATTATTTCTAAAGCCTCGTCCGCAAGCGACCTCTACTTAATCAAGCGAAATCATACATTTTCACAAAACTCAGGCGAAGTTATAACAACCCGAGGTCGCTTGCGGGCGAGGCGCTGCATTGTATTAACCAGTTTTAGGTTTAAACCTCGGCTACACAAACTATATTAAATTTATCTCTCATTTTAATCGTACGTTAATTAAAAATCATTAATTAATATTTTCTTAATTACACAGGAAATTCTTTAGTGCTCCGTATTATTATCTCGATAATCCTCCTTGTGCGGTGCCAACTTCATCATTAGATTGGAATGTTCCTCCTGAAGAAAATGGGGAATACAAAGGACCAATCCCGGTTAATATGTTTTGCAAGCACGTCGCTCAATTGCACGCTGATGGTGATATTGGATTTAGTAAGGAATATGAAATCATTCAAGGAATAGCCACACAAGATGAGCATTCATCCGAAATATCTCAACATCCCGATAATCGTGTTAAAAATCGATATTTAAATATTACAGCTTGTACGTTTTTGGTTTGTAATTTGGTTAAATATGTTTTATATGGGATTTTTTTAGATGATCATAGCATAGTACAGTTGTTATCTATGCCTGGTCAGAAAAAGAACATTGAGTATATTAACGCAAATTATATTGATGGATTTTCTATATCGAAGGCGTACATTGGAACCCAAGGTCCGTTACCTTCAACATTTGACTGTTTTTGGCGTATGGTTTGGGAGCAAAGAGTTACGATAATTGTAATGATAACGAATCTCGTGGAGCGTGGTAGGGTAAGTACTAAAAATGCGCAGCTTAACATTTTTTTTCATAAGAATGAGTAAACTTAAATTTGCCAGGGTTCGTTCTTCAACCGCGGTAGCGATTATTTTGAGGTACTTTTGTGAATAACACTTTTTTTTGTTTCTTTCATTTGTGTACTAACTTTTGATGTTAATCTCGATTTTTGTTACTTTGAATTAACTCCGTTTTTATTTGAACAAAAGTTAATGATTAAAACTCATTGGTTTCTAACAAATTTTTTCCAGCGAAAGTGTGATATGTACTGGCCGAAAGAAGGTGTGGAAACTTACGGTGTTATACAAGTGAGACTAGTCAAAGAGGATGTTATGGCCACTTATACAGTTCGTACACTACAAATCCGACATCTCAGAGTAAGTACTGTACGTATTTTAATTAATTTTGATGTTCCATAATTTTTAAAAATACATTTTTGGTTTAGATTAAAAAGAAAAAGGCCGCTTTAGCTGAAAAATTGGTTTATCAATATCATTACACTAATTGGCCCGATCATGGAACCCCCGACCATCCGCTACCTGTATTACATTTCGTTAAAAAATCGTCTGCTGCAAATCCCACCGATGGGGGGCCTATTATAGTTCATTGCAGGTAAGAAATAATAACTCAAATCGTGCAAAAAAATTAAAATACAAATTTTAGTGCTGGTGTTGGCCGCACTGGGACTTACATTGTAGTTGATGCAATGTTAAAACAAATCCGTACAAGAAATGAAGTAAATATATTCGGATTTTTACGCCACATCCGTAAACAACGCAACTTTTTGGTGCAAACAGAAGAGCAGTACATTTTTATACATGATGCTCTTCTTGAGGCGATCGAATCTGGTGAAACTAATATAAGCAGGGAACAATTTCCCAAATACGTTCAAGCGATCCAAGGTGTCAAAGTCGATAAATCAAACTTGTGGAAAAGTATAGAATCTCAATTCAAAGTAAGTCATTTTAATTAAAAAAAAAAATAATTAATTTTTTTTTGAATTTTTTAGTTAGTCACAAGTTTTCAATGTAAAGAATTTAATTTAGTATCAGCTTCAAAAGTTATGAATCAGCCAAAGAATAGACGGATGGATATCGTGCCAGTTGAAAGTTCCAGGGTTCATTTAACCCCAAAACCCGGCGAAGAAGGTTCGGATTACGTTAACGGCACTTGGTTACAAGGTTTCCACAGTTTACGCGAATTTATTATCACCCAACATCCACTACGGTCGACGATTAAAGATTTTTGGCAAATGGTTTGGGACCATAACGCTCAAACCATCGTTATGCTTAGCATAATTGATAACCAAGTAATAAAAAAATCTTGAATAATATCCCAACATTATGTTAATTAATTTATTTTTAAGGAGTTTGAGGTATTTTGGCCAGTCGAACAAGAATTTATTGAAGCTGAAAATTTCAAAATAAAACAAACAAACGAAACGGTTCAATCCTCTTATGTAACTAGAGATTTCACTATGCAATCTTTACAGGATGATTACGAATTGCACGTGAGGATGATTCATTGTATGAATTGGCCACATCATTGTCCATCTATTTCCGAAATTTATCATCTTCCTAATACTGTTCAAGATACGCAATTAGGGTATCAAAATGGACCGGTTGTTGTTGTTGATAGGTAAGAATTAATTTTTTTTAACTGATACTAATAAAATGTTATGAGTTTTCAAGACGAATATTAAATTAAAATAGTCGTTTAATATGTTATAGAAGTATGTATGTTCTAGAACAGCTCTAACGTATTTCAGAACTGTTTTAGTGCTGTGAGATTCTGAACTGCAATAAAACTGAGTACAAACACCGGAGATGTTCAAAGATACACCCTTCTGAAGTACACCAAAGCCCTTCTGGCAATACACCAAGATCGTTTTAGTGCTCACCGAAACTATTCAGCTTATTACAAAAATTTTTTGAAAGTATTTTCATATACAGGGTGATTTATTAGCTCACCATCAAACTTTGACATATGATAGCTAATTCAATTACCAAAAAAAACGTTAATGAACGTATTCCTATTTCAATTACCGTATTTTCTCGAATGTAATCCGCACCTTTTTTCCAGATTTTATGTGCTCTAAAATCAAATGCGGATTACAATCGGGTGTGGATTAGATTCGCAGTCGTATAGTTGCAATTTGGACAATAGTAAAATAAAATCACATTATAACAATAATACTTTATTAAGGGTTTTAGAACGATATTTACATTTTTTTGTATCATTTTCTTCCCATATTACGTCATCTTCGGATCAATACGGATCAATTCGCATTATACAAAACTTCTTAAATGATGTTATAATACTGTTTATAATATTGTTTTCAGGGATCGTTTTCCATGTCGCCTACACTCACTGAGCAAGTTCAGAAGCTCCTTTAATTGCTCCCGGTTTTGTTAATTCTCGAGTTTGTTAATATACATATACATACACAGGTTGTAGTATGGATGTTATTCCACCAGGTATTATTATTATGACAAGAAGTAAACCAAGGGCAATCAGTCTATGATTAATTAATATCCTTATTTAATAATCCTCCTGGTCTAAGACTCCATACTGGTCTTAATCATTCCATCATCAGCTTTTCCATTATCCATCCTTTTTGTTGTGCCCTAACTAGGACGTCATTCAGGAAGTCTTTCAGATTTCAGAATGGTTTTTTTCTCAATATTAATAATGACTGCAATTTTTCCCTATCACTTGTTACTGCTAGCATCAATGTTATGCGCAATTTTTCGCAACCACTCGTTTATAAAGAAATTTCCCACACACCTCTTCTTTCCAGTGTGTAATTGGGTGGCATATTCAGATATACTACCATTTTGTTGACGTTTACAGTTTGAGACAAATTGAAATTTTCTTGAAAATTATTAGAAGCTTTTGGGAAATTGTAGTTCTGCGCCTCAACGATAATACCATTCGGCGCATAAATCCCACAGTCCAACTGTAGCTAGTATTAAAATTTTTTTAGTAACTCATTTCGTTTTTCTTGAGAGAACTAGAAAACTGCCTCGTCAATTTCATGAAATCATCTCTTCTTTGGCCCGGTAAATTTTTTGCACGATGCCTCACAGTCTGCAATAGCTACCTTGTCTTTCCGCAACAGCCGCAACGTTACTCTCATTAACAGCAAAAATTGTACCAGCTTTTCGATTTCCTTAACGCTAACTTAATAACATCTCTTTAAACTTTGCTGTATAGAAGAACAGATTTTTTATTTATTTTATTTATTAGATTTTATTTTTCTTTTAGATTTTTGCAACTTTTTTTTTATAATTTATAATTACGTTTTATAATACATTATTATATGTATAATTAAGCACACACCACGTTTGAGCTACTACGAGGGCAGTATATGAACGGAATTCGTGCTAGGCATTACTATTTATTTTTAAAATTATATTTATTTTCCAATTTTTTCTGGCTTGGTAAATTTAAAGTCTAGTCTAATAAAAACTCGTCGTAAGCAAGGTTTCTTTAGCTACATCAGCGTCAGTCAACAGAAAAAATATATATTTATGGTTAACAACAAGCATTGCATCGTTTTGGTGTTGTCGAATTGCTCAAAGAAAGATGCGGATTACATTCGCAAACTAAATTTTTTTACCACTATGCATCTTTAAAATCGGGGTGCGGATTAGATTTGAGTGCGGATAAGATTCGAGAAAATACGGTATTTACGAAATTATAACACTAACATTTTCTACAGCGAATTTATTAATAGTCAGTAAAATCAAACATTCAACAAAAACAAAGTTGTCATTGTAATGACAGTTTGCTGTAAGGTTTAGTTATTGCATACAAGAAGAAACTCAAAATGTACGCTTATAGGACTGAAGAGTATGCAGTTAATTATGACGAAATAGGCTGATAAAAATGCTGATGATATAAAAATTAAAACTTTAAAGTGTTCATTAACATTTTTTTTGGTAATTGGATTAGCTATCATATGTCAAAGTTTGATGATAATAATAATAATATTTATTGACAACTCATACAGAGATTACAACTCACAAAATAAAAGGAAATAAAAAAAAAAACAAACGTAACTTCAAAAGTTGTCAAAAAGAGTCGAGTCAATGCACCCAAGTAGGTACTATTGCTTTTCATCGACCCTTGAAAATTTTGAAAAACAAGAAAAAATAAACAAAAAAAAAATGTAAGAAAATAATAATACATAAGAGAAACAGGATGCAGGTACTTGATATAATAACATGATATTAAAAAAACAAATATAATATAACATTTTGAGACAATAAAATTATACACCTAACAATTTTAAATTTATATAAGTTTCAATTAGGTTGCCTCTGCTGTTGAAGTAGCAAATGTTTTAAACTCTTCTTAAAAGTGAAAGCGCTCATTCCACCCGTATCAGGCCACACGTCTACATATTTATTAACCAAATTAGCAATACAATATGAAAATGATCTCTTAAAAAGTTGAGATTTATGCCGTGGTATGTCTAACCAATGATGATGTCTAACACTGATGTTGTGCGAATCGAATTTTATCATATAGATAAGGTGGACATTTGTACAGAATAATGCGTCGGAACAAACATATCGAATGAAGTACACGCCTCCGCGACATACTGAACCAACCCTATCCAAAAAGTGTGATACTCGACTTCGCCTACGCAAACCATAAATGAACCACAAACACGCATTTTGCGCCCTTTGAATTCTAGAAACATCCACACTATCCAGACAAGGATGATAGAGCACATCACCGAAATTAAATAGGGACAACACAAGGGTCTCACAAAGATGAGTTTTGATCTGTCTACTGAACAGATGCCTGTTACTATATAACAATCTAAATGTAGAATAAGCTTGTTGCAATAACAAACTGACATGCCTTCTAAACCTCAAATTGCTATCCAAGATAATGCCCAAGTTACGTCCTTCCTTAACAACATTAAGCTTATTTCCATCAATGACGACACTAAAATCATCTCCAATTGATACAATAATGCTATCATTACCGAACAATAGAACAACTGATTTTTTAGGGTTTATTTGCAAACAAAGTTTATTAGCTTCTCCGATAAGCGCTGCCAAATCCGAATTTAACTGTGCAGAATTAATAATGAGCTAATAAGTCACCTGTATACCAAATCTCTTTATATTTGCCAGAATGGTTTAAGTGCGCACCTAAATTATTTATCGGAATTCGAGGGCCGCTCCAAATCTATAGTGTTGGGTGTCAGAATTATTTATAGATGTTTAAGATGTTCAAAAGTACTTAGAGACGGATTAAGAGTTTGAGGTTTATTTCAAAACAGCTCGCAAATCACGCCAACGCCAAAGATGTTCCAGAACCGTTCTGAATTGCACCAAAGCCTTTCTGGCATATACCAAGTTCATTATAGTACTCACCAAAGCTATTTCTAATAGTTTGTTGTATTCAGATGTTCTCTGCAACAGCTTGCAATACTGGTGCACACCGGAAATGTTTCAAACTGCAAAATATTTACAAAATATACAAAATATTTTTTTGGCCAGAATGGTTCAGTTGCATACCAAAGCAGGAATATATAGGAATTTGATAAAAGATATATATTTGTTCATAAAGGTTTGGTTCATAATTGTATGGTGTTCGGATCCTCACCAGATCTATTTTGATGAGTTTATAAGTACTTGAGATGTTCAAAAAGACACCACATGTACAGGGTGTCCTAAATTCGTTTTCCGCATAGGCTATCTCTGAAGCTAAAAGAGATACACGAAGAAGAGATAGAAGTTACTAAAGTAACTTACATGTCATGATCTCGTTTTTCGAGAAACTACCAAAGCCTTAGCCCTGTCATCTTTCTTATGTGAATTAAACAGTTCTTCATCGAAACGTACTTACAGTTTTTTTTTGCGATTTCCCGTACCCTGTTGAAAACGTTCATGTTATTACAAAAAAACGCCCCAAGCTGTAACTCTGTCATTTACATTCCGATTTTCATGAGCCAGGTATCAAATGAAATGATTTGATGAATACTATGATTTATGCTACAAATAAACTTTTCCAACGCCATCTTCAAATTCAAGCAATTATCAAATTGCTCGGTATGTTTTTCTTCACGTTATGGGATAGAGATTTTTCTTCTGAACCCATTGCTGTACAATACATTAACATTAATCGTAATTTTAGCAGAGAAAAACAATCAAAACATTTTCCGAACATTGTCTGTAGTGTGCCATGGAAAGAAAATGCCCGAAGCAGTTGTAAATGATACTTATAAATTGTAGTTTTTTTATTTTTTCCCATGGCACACTACATTATAACACAATTGACTTTAACAGAATGTTCGAAAACTATTTTAATGTTTTTCTCTGCTACAATTACAGTTAATGTTGATGTATTGTACATTAATGGATTCAGAAAAAAATCTCTAATAACGTGAAGAAAAGCATATCGATAAGGGATCAGGAACCGATAAACCACGGCCATTAACTCGCAATCTAGCCGTGTCATTCTGGATACAAATTTAACGATGATTGCCTTGCATGCGATTTATCAGCTCTGAGAGATGTTCTTTGAGGCAATCGGTGTACGGCATCAATATCGAAAAGTGCAATGGAGGAATCAATAACAGAAGCAATACTGGACACAATATCAGGAAGATTTTCGCCCACTCGTTCGGGGACTCCTGAAATAATTAAGTTGTTTAAGCGTGAATATTGCTCCAGGTGATCGATACGGCTTTCCGTAACAGCCAAGTCTGCCCTGAGTTTCAAGTTCATTAAACCACTGCGTCGATTTGTTTAACCTTATCACTAAATTTATTTAGGGTCCGTTCAAAATCTGTCATTTAATCCCCATAGAATGAGATACATTTAATGATCTCATCATACTTGCTTGATAATTTCTTCACCTCAGTCTGTATAGAAGACATGAGCTGAAACAGTTGAGCATTACTGGGGCCATTGGATAACGAGAGATCAAATGTTTCATGATTTATCAAGGTTACCTCGGTATTTGGAGCATTTCCAAAGACGTCTCCCGCTTTGATTTGAACCAGGGTATCGGATATCATATGCTTCGATTCTGACGACAATAGCTTATACCATGCCCATTCTCTGACATCCCTCTTATTCAACCACAAGGCTCTGCCTTTAAATCTGCTACTATCGTCCCATTTCTCTTTAGTTCGTAGAAAATGTCACTAACATTTTTGGTTATCTGATACAATGGACCATTCACCTCCGCCGCCAGACCATCCACCATATCATTCCTGATAATCCCCACATGACCAGGAATCCAAGCCAACTCAATCTTCAGATTTTCTGGTGTATACTGAGAGCTAAGTTCTTTGACCTTATTCACCAGATAATGTACCTTCGTCTTTCTTCCCATGGTCACCTCCAATGAAAGAATCAGAGAATATCACCCTACAGGTGATAGGGTGTCACCTTAGGCTTTACATAATTCATTGCCCACCATACAGCAAACAATTCTGCCACAAATATATTTGCATGGTCCGATAGTTTGATATTTGCCACCCTGTCATATCTATATAGTTGACTCAAACTCTCCATTAATCTTTCTAAAGAACTAGTTCTATGTATGTGATTTTGCACAACAAATTTATCCATTAACAGACGCAACCTTAAATCCAAAGCCGTAATATCCGCTTCAACCAATAACGCATTAGGACAATAACTAGGACAGGCAACATCAACCATGTAACAATCTCCAGTCTAGACTGAATAAGTGCTTTATAAAGTAACGTAGAAATCATCGGACTACATCCCCATCTAATTGATGAAAGAGTCTCGGTACTATTTATAATATAGTTCACATGTTCCCTCCAAGATAATTTATATTTTAATGCACACCTAAGTATACCATGTTCACAGTCGTTGTGATATTTTCAGCTCTTAACCTTATTAGGGGAATGGAGTCAGGTGTGGTCCTGCGACTAAAAAACATTGCCTTCTACTAATTAGGTGCCAGACTCAAACTATGCTCTTCGAAAAAGCTCGCTGTCGCATTCAATGACTTCAACTGCCAATTCAATGGAAACGTCTGCAAAAACGACTGTTTTAACTCCACGTACCTCATTAATAACGCTGATGCCTCTAATATAGTAATTAAATAGTAACGGACTAAGGGAGCTTCCCTGGGGCAAGATACTCTACCTCCAATCTTGTTGGGATCATGTTTTAGCTGATATACATTTTTGGTCAATACTTGACGCAGAAGAACAACTAGACAAGAAGGGCATCCATCACGGCCCAGCATTCTAAATAATATGGTAATGTTTATATTATCATATGCTGACAAAATATCAATAAAGACTACAACCATAACATTTCTTCGATAAAACGCCGTCTGTAATAATAATAATAATAATGCATTTATTTTCCAGAAAGAGAATAAAAAAAACAAAGAAAAAAATTAAATCAATACATTCACAAAACTAATCTTAATTTCCATCACAAAACATTCTTTCTGGAAAAATGGCGCAATTCGGTAGAAAACCGCTTTTCAATTACGCCAAAAAAAAAAAACACGACAACAAAAAGAAAAACAGCAGCGCTCAAAAACTCAACACATAAACTTGCACACACTTGAACACTAACCAAATAATAAACAAATGAAGAGAAAAAAAAAATATAACATGTCGTCCTCGTCATCGACAAGATAAAAATGCGAATGCGATAGACCACGACACCTCAAGCTAAGCCAGACAAATACCTAGAGTATTTCCGTTTAAATGTGTATACGGTTGCAGACGATCTTACATCTAAAGGCATATCATTGTATATTTTAGCAATTTGGTATGTAAACGACTTCTTAAAGAGCTGAAGGCTATGTATCGGGGGAGTCAGCGTACCTCTAAATCTTATATTCAATGTCTAATTCATTGTCTAATTCCGAAAATTAACCGCAAACACGAATTTTGCACCTTTTGTATCTTTCTTTTAGACAGATAGGAAATAAAAGAGGAATAGACATCGCAATAATTGAAATTCGATAACACCAATGATTCACATAGCATAACTTTCGTTTTTCTATTTAAAAAGTGTCTGCTATTATAAATTAATTTTAAATTACAATATGCACGTTGTGTGCATTTATTAATAAACTCTGCAAACTTAAGGCCGCTGTCAATAATTAACCCAAGGCTTTTTACTACTTCGTTAAGAGGGACATATGTATTATCTACAGAAATTTTAAGTTGAGCAAGTATATTTTGTCTTTGCCGTTGAGGTGCAAAGAGAATCATTTGTACAGATCCAATTACCGTAAAGAGACAATGAGCCACTCCCCTTCCGTTTCTAAAACCAAACATCTAGACCACCACTAGTCATCCACCATTCCAGACGCACCAACATGATTCGTTCCAGTATTTTTCTGGAGCAATTGATTAACAGATCTTAATTTCTCACCTTTGTTTGCTTCGCAGACGTCTTCATGTATTATGAACAATACTTAGGACGGCCGACGTCTTCGAAGTCGACCGAGATCGTTTCTTCCATAAACTTTAAGCAGGGTAGACTTGGTTTCACGCTCCGAAATGTATCTAACACATTTGATGTTCTTTTGCTTTTTTGAATAATGCAATATTAAGTGTTTATCAACTTTTTTTCTATAATATCCTTGTATATTAGACCAGGGTTATTTATAATAAAAATAAGTTAACGATAACAAAAGAAATTAATATTTAATTAAAAATAAATTTGTTTTTTTTTACAGATTTGGTGGAACAGAAGCTGCAACATTCTGTTGCTTAATAACATTCAAAAAACATATAACGTATGATAACAACGTGGACGTTTATATGTACGCGAAATTATACCATAATAAACGACCGGGAATTTGGTCGAATATTGATGATTACTTAAGGTTACATTTGGCGGTTCAAACATTTTGTACACCACCGGAAGGAACGCCAGATTTGTACGCAATGGCAAACGGGGCTGTGAATGGTTCGCTAAGCAACGACAGTGTACGTGTGCCCCCCGAAGGTATGGAGGCAGTGGGGCCCAAGCTCACAGTTGCTTAAAATTGCACACGATCTGTATTTATTATGTAAATGAATCAATTAGAAAAAATTCAAAATTTTAATAAGAAATTTTTAATTTTTTCTCGATTGATTTATGTGTAACCCTATAATTGTTATATTAAAAAAAGATGGAACTTGATAAGCATCACATTAGTTTCTATGTCTGTTAGACTGGTGTAGTTATAGGTGCGTGTAAAAAAGAATTTTCGTGTAAACGTGAAAAAAATTCAAAAAAAAAAGAACGAGCTTAGTGCAACGCTTCTAGCTTCTTCTCCGTGTCTGTTTTTATCTTCTTCTCCTATTCTTCAGTGTCGGACGGTGTCGCTCCTGTTTGTATGTTATGATTTTGTTTTAATGTGCAACCGCTATGTGTACATTACGATTTTTAACATGTTTGTTTTTCTTTACTTGCAGAATCTCCTCTAATTTCCAAGGATATTATCATGAGGTATCATAAATGACCCGTAGAAACGGCGTCTTGCTCTTTTTCTCATTATTAATTTTTTTAAATCAATTTCGTACAGTATTCAAAAGATTAAAACGGAAAAGAAAAGGAATAGATCCTACATGCTATTTATTTATTTCTTTTTTTGGTTTAATTTTTCCCCTTTTTTTTATTTTTATTTAATTTTTATTATTTTAAACCTCACTAACAATACAATTTTTTATTTTTATCATTACGGGTATTATTTTATTTAAAACATTAAAAAACAAACTTTGGATGGTGATATTAAAAATTAGCAGTATTAGTTTAAAAAACTTTTCGACTTTTAAGCGTTGGGACGCAATCCCAAATCGGTTTTTTAGATCGCGAGCGATGCTCAAAATAAAACTATTTTTACGGAGTAGCGTTAATTGGAAGTCGTAGTTTCATAATAACATTTTTAGAGGTACATCTTGTATATAAAACGTATTTAATATGCGGAGGGTGACAAAGATCTGAAATATGAGTGATATTTGTTATTGCTTATATTTCAAATTTTTGTTGCGCCTCGATATATATATAAAAATATATAAAGGTGATTTTGCACATAATTTCTGAGTCAATTTTAACAAAAAAAAAGCGTTAGGGTATTTTTTATTGATTTAATTTTGTAGCAATAACAAATTAATTATGGGATAAAAAGTTTTCGAATATAAGGAATGTATTATTGCCTCAGAAATATATAATATTGTAATAAAAACAGTTGTATAATATTAATATAAGGTAATTTTTTACTGGGCGGATTCAAAAAAATCTGCCATTATTTAATAAGGCACAGCCATAATTAACCAACACAAATAATCGTAAGATTAGCTTTTTATTTTAATATGAAGTTAAATTTTTAAAGAGTTACGAGCGAGAAATACACTTTTTAAATTAAATTAATTTTTATGTTCCTTTTTTAAACTAATTAATTTATTTAAAGACTGAGAACGTTTAATTCATATTAGTTAAAAAATATATGATTGGATGTACACACTGTAAATGAAAATAATTAAAAAAGTTGTAAAAAGTATTCTATAACAGTGCTATGTAGGATCTATTTTAGATACGATATGATTATACATAATAAATAAGGAAAAGGTAAAAAATAGAGAAAAAAATGGTTAGAGATTTGTTAACGGAGCAGAACGTAATTAATTTATATAAAAAGAAGAAAACTAAATATATACATATATATATATATATAGAAAAGAAAAATTGTATAAACAATTGTAGTTAATGTATAAAAAAGGACTGCGTAAATATTAATTAAAGAAATCAACATCTGTATAAAAAGAATCGAAAATAAAAATAGAAAAGGCAGTGTAGAGTGAGAGTAACTGAAGCAAATTACGTTATAATCCCATATATTGTATATGTAGAGGAAGCGAAAACAAATCGGAAACGCAACAGATAAAAAACTACTCTATCGGACCAATTTATAAATACATTTACGACGTCATTACACGATAACGGTCCCTTCAACATAAAAAAAGCTCAGACATTGAATGTCCGTCCACATTTGCTGACTGCGGACCTCCCCATTCCCTTAAATCAACTATATCAAGTCACGATGAGTCAAGAGAATCACAAGACTTACCGTTTTAAGATCAATTTTTAAACAAAAACGATTTCTAGATAAAACTAGAAATAAAATAGTTAATCTAATCTTTTTATAGATTAACGATTGTTTAAAAAATTTTAACTTTATTAGAAATATAATAATCGTTAATTTATAAAAAAATAATATAAAAGTATGTTTGATGGTAGATGTTTTCGTTTTAAATACCGTTTTTGCTTTGGAAACTTTTTAAATAGTAAGCGCGTTTTTATGTTCCTTAATAAATGTATAAACACAATTTGATGTACATGTCATCCCGAAAAAATAACATAATGAGAAGAAACCCCCTTTAACAAAATAGGTGTTGATAAAAAAAATGTATGTGTTAATGGGATATAATAACCAGCTGTGTTGTGTTAACAATTGTAATCTCTAAAGACTATGTCGTGTATTTTGTAAATATGTTAATAGAGTAAGAGTTTTAGCTCTCTTTTTCGAACGATATCCCAACTCACAAGGCTCGTAAACTATTAAGCCAAATCTTTTTTTTTTTATTTTAATTATAATTTTTTTTTTTGAGTTCAACTCCTAATTTTTTTTAGTTTTGTGTATTCCAAAATAAAAAAAACCGCGAAACGTGCTTCTAACGTTCGTAATCATTCGTTTCTAACGTATAAAACAATTAAAACCCTTTCTCCTTTACCGTAGAACGTATCATTTCCGGTAGGTTACTATTAACTGTACGAAAATAAAAAAATCTGCCCCGCAAGTAATCGAAATGAATGTAACTATAGAGTAATGTTTAACCTACATTTATCGGATGATCATGGATATGACATACATGTATTTCCTTTCTTCAATAAATATATCCTTTATAAAAAATAAATATTTGTTTTTGTATATTTCCATCATACCTCGATTTGTTCCATCAGCATTTAGACACTACTGATCTCTAAATATCATAAAGTTGGTCCACGCAATGTGGGATAAAGGACGAATATTGTACGATAAGACACCTTACTACTTTTTCAATCTATTTGTTACGGAAGATATGAGTAATATTGTTCAGCAGACTAATCCAACAACTTCAACAAAAAACTAAGTTCAAAATCAAGAAATAAGCCTTGGACTCTTGTTGATAATATTGAATTATAAAAATTTTTCGGTAAGCACACACTTTTTGTTTCAAACGAATATACAGGGTGTATCTGAATGACTGCAACAAACTTCAAGGGGTGATTCTTTAGTGAATTTAAAGGGTACTTTCATATATGAACCATGGACGACTTCGGCTCCCCTAAGGAGCTACACCCCTCCAAAAATGGCGGAAAATTTTGGTTTAATTGTTTTTTCTCAAAAACCATAAACGCTAGGAAAATGAAATTTGGGGAATATGTTTAACTCATAATAGGGCACGTTTTGACCCTATTTGTACTTTCAACCTACCCTTCTAAACTACTAAACGTAACCACCCCCGTTCAATTTATGCCTAGATTTTTTTATGAAGATGATAAATACATTGGAAAAATTTCAGTTAAATAGATAAAACTATTCTAAAACTTTTTTGTCTCTTTGATGTTCTTCGAAAATTTAATAATTTCTGAGAAAAAAAAAAATTAAGCAAACACTAACTGTTAAGCTGTAGGGTTGTTAATCGAAAGTTGGAATGAATTTTTAATGCAAAAATCTTAGTAGGCTTTGCAATCTTTGTCAGAAATATTTTTGACGTTTAAATGTCAGTGGTTTTCGTACTATTATTATTGTTTTATTTAAAATTTTGAAACGTCGAGTGAACGAGCGTAAATGCGATAGAACTTTATTTAAAAATTAATTTGAAAAACAATAATAATAATAAGAAAAACACTGACATTTAAACGTCAAAAATATTTCTGACAAACTTTCCAAAGCCTACTAAGATTTTTTCATTAAAAATTCATTCCAACTTTTGATCGACAACCCCAATGTTTAACGTGCAGTGTTTACTTTATTATTTTTTTTCTCAAAAATTAGTCGTTTTTGGAAAAATTTTAGAAAGACAAAAAAGTTTTAGGATACTTTCATCTACCTAGATAAATTTTTTTTAATGTATTTATCATCTGCACAAAAAAAATATTAGCAAAAATGTGAAGGGGGTGGTTACGTTTAGTAGTTTAGAAGGGTAGGTTGAAAGTACAAGTAGGGTCAAAACATGCCCTATTATGAGTTAAACATATTCTCCAAATTTCATTTTCCTAGCGTTTATGGTTTTTGAGAAAAACAAATTAAATCAAAATTTTTCGCCATTTTTGGAGGGGTGTAGCTCCTTAGGGGAGCCGAAGTCGCCCATGGTTCATATATCAAAGTACCCTTAAAATTCACTAAAGAATCACCCCTTGAAGTTTGTTGCAGTCATTCAGATACACCCTGTATAATATAATAATAAATCACAATCAAAGAGTTATTCCTGAAAGTCAGCCGATTGATCGCCTTTGTAAACTTAGACCTTTACTGAAAGAACTACAGAAACAGTTTGAAGAAATATACAGTATATTAATTAATTATCGTACCTGACGTCATCTTTGCAAGTATGCAACCAAGTACGCAAATTGCGTATTGCAATACCACTACTGTAACATTGGTTGCATACTTGTAATGATGACGTCGGGTACGATAATTAATTAAACACTCTGTAAATACCTGGGCAAAATTTATGTATTGATGAGAAGAAACTTAACAAGTTATGTTTATAAAATGGATACACATACAGGATATAAGTGTATTGCGGTCAAGATCATATTTCTACAGGAAGCGCATCTTTCAAGGTAGTTTTTGCATTATCAGAAGGTTTAGTGGATAGTGGTCGAACTTTATTCACTGACAATTTCTACATATACAAGTGTTCATCTTGCCCAAGAACTTATAAAACAACAGAAAACTGAATTGTACACAAAGTGTAAAACATAAATTGAAAAAACATGAAATTATTGCTGCCAGAATAAAGGCCGCAAGTAATGATAAAATGGAAAGACCAAAGAGATTGTGGGATTGTTAATAGATTTTATTTTCCCAACATAATAAATAAAAATTTAATCAAAATTAAATTAGTCAAGCAGTTTTATATACATGTGGCTTCATCTTGGATTTATAGAATGGATTTTGTAGACATAATGCTACAAATACTCCTATTTCCAAGAAGAAATAAGGTTAATAATAAAATGTAAATCAAGTAGTTATAAATATTTTAATTTATATATCGTTGTTCCACCTATAGCCGTTTCCTCTGGCAGCAATGGCAGTTTTAAGTTTTCTATGGAACCTTTCTAATATGCCATTACTTTGGGGATGAAAGGTTAAAGTGTGGATCTGATCAAATCCTAACAATCTATTGAAATGGCGAAATAATCGGGACTCGCGTTGCCAAATCTTGAGAAATGTTGGTTTAGTAATGTTGCGGCTATAGTAGATGTAGTGTCAGGTATTGGGTATGCTTCGGGCCATCTAGTGAAGCGATCTATGGCTACAAAAGAACAGCCTAATGAAGGAGTAAAAGGACCTATTAGATGTATGTGTATATGTTCTAATCTACCAGTAGGTAGATTAAATTTCTAAAGTGGAGATTTTGAGTATTTTTGGATTTTAGTTTTCTGGCAAGGTATGCAAGTTTTACACCATGATTTTATTTGCTTGGTTAAATGTGACCAAAAGAAACGATTTTTGATATTATTTAAGGTGGTTTTGAAACCTAGGTGTGTTAGACAATGAAATTTGTCAAAGATGGTTTTCCTTTAATGTAAGAGATTTCAGAGGTTAGCTCAACTATCTAGTTAATGTATCTAGTTTGCCTAGGAGTTTTCTCTGTTTTCGAAAAAGTGCGATGATCTGTGAAAATTTTGAATTGTTTTCCTTGTAAGAAATGTTTAATCGCGGAATACACAGCTAAGAGTTCTCTGTCAAAGGTGGAGTACTTCATTTAGCTGTTCACTGGTGAAGTAGTTCCATTGTTAGTTTGCGAAAGAACAGCTCCTATTCCTGTTTTTGAAGTATCAGTACATCGAGAAAACGATCCTGTTGGAGAAGGATGTGAGAGAAGTGCAACATTGACCAGAGAGTCTTTGGCTTTAGAAAAAGAATGTTCTTCTTCTGTTGTCCAGAGTGTAATGTTTTTGATTTTTTCAAGTTGCAATTTATTTACTAATTTATGTAGTGGGAATAAGATTTCTGATAGGTTATAATAGATAGGTATGAAACGATGATAAAAATTTAACATTCCTAAGAAACATTGAGTTCTTTTACTGCTATTAAAATATCATCTAAATAGACAAAAAAGAAAGTAAGGCCAATAAGAACTTCATTGATTTAACTTCAAAATTCAAATAGACCAACTGGTGTGGTTATTGCCGTTTTGTAAATATCTTCGGGTGTTTTTGTAAAATTTTGTATGTAACGCCAATCTTCGGAGTCCTTTTTGAATGACCATGATTTATAGATAACATTCTTTTTTAGCTATAAAAAGTTTTCTAAAATGTAGTCTTCGAGGGCGGTTGAAAGGCAGATGAGAGTTAGTTATTATCTTATGTGTTGTTTGATGATTTACAGGAACGGAGAAATCAGGGGAAGAAGTTAAATTTGGAAAATTTTTTAGTAATTGAGTAAATATTGTTTCAAGAGAGAAAAGGCGTGGTTGAGCAGAAGAAGTATGTGAGAGGAGCTGAAAGATTTGTTTCACATTGATTGATGTTTAATATCTATTAAGATATTATCAGCGCCGAAAGTTACGTCTTAATTGTAGAGAAACTGTTAGTAACTTCTTGCCATATGTTTTGATAACTGATCAATTCGCTGCTGATAAAACGAATGTGGAGTTATCTTTATTGAACGGTTTATTAACTGGTAAAACTGATATTTCTGCTCCCGACTCAATGAGAAAATTTAAGTTATTTATAATGTCATAAATAAATAGTCTTGAATTTAGCTCATTGATTTTTAATTTGGAATTCTTTGAATTAGAAATTTTGGGTTTATTCTCTATTGAAAAGCCATATGGCCTATTATCGCCATATTTAGTGTGATAAGTGCAGATGCATTCTTGTGGATGTTCTACGACGATAAATGCACTGTGCACAGCAATGGTGATTTGGGAATTCATTACTGTTGTTGCTTAGCTTGCTGTTGATTGAAACAATTTGGGCAAATGTGCTAAATATACTCTGACATGTCGTGGTGAAGGTATCGAAGGCTTTGATCATGTCGGTCATAGTCAGTTATGTGTTAGTTTGAGTGATGTGCGAAGTGGAAGTGTTTGTTGGTTGTGAGGTTGTTGAATTGTGTGAATAAAATGAGTTGTTGTAATTTAAGTGTGTGGCTTGGTATATGCTTGGCGTTCAAGTGATTAATTCCCAGATCCTATCTGCTATAATCAATAGATCTGTCACCTCTTCTTTGCCAGAGGCTAACAGCGCTACTAAAATAGTGTGTGGCTACGACTTACTACCTGAGAACTGCCTATATTGGATAAAAGTTCTCACCAAAGGGACTCACCTGCAAAATCCATTTCCCTAAAGTCCTTGACATATTAATTTTATAGTTTGATAATTAAAATATCATTTTAGTGACGATGAAGTATGGTATACGTTTGCCAAAATGGGACTTCCTTCTGTTTTTGGGTTAAACGGCTTTAATTTATTCAATATTTCTCCAATTCCTTTTTCTATTATTAATTCGATAATTTCTGCTTCTCTTCAGAAATATATTTGTAAACATCGAAAGGAATGAATAATTTAATATAATAACAAACTTTTGTTGCCAAGATATATTTTAAAAAACCAGGTCACTAAATCTTTTGTTTGCAGAAAGAAAAATATATCGTGGCATCTTGGATCTTTGGAATGGATTTTGTAGACATGACGCTACAGAAATGTTCTAATGGCAAGTATCAAGCATATTGATAAAACTACAATGAAAACACTTGAAAAGCGCATCCCAGCTGTATCTATAAAAAATCGTCTTCCAGATCCTGAGTCTCAGTGTCTCAAGCTTTCTTTTATTTGAAGACTTGAGACTTCTGTTTGTATCCTAACAGATGATATTATGTCTGTTATTGTCATTTGGATTAGACGAGTTTCTCTGGTATTCCAAATTCTATCATAGCGTTAAGAAGTCTCTAAAATCAACAAACAGATGGTTCATGTTGATGTTATGTTATGTTTTGAGATATTCCTTCCTTATCCCATATCGATGTAATCAATATATATGTCGTAGGCATATTGCGAAATCCGGCTTATTACAATAAGCGCCGTCATTTTGCAATGTGCCCGGCAAATTGGAAAATTATCTCACATTTTGTAAACAGCCTGAAATTTTTTAGGCTTATTACAATAAGCCCACGAACCATCAGTCCATTTGGAAAGTGGACAACTGTTTCTTTAAAAAGCCTGGTTTTATTGAGGCTTTTTGCAATTAGCCTTACAGTCGACGGCGTATTAAGAATAAGCTAGGGTGGGGTTGGGTTGTTAATTTTCAAGTTTTTGTTAATTTAATTTTCTTTATATTATTATTGTATTATATGTTCTATTTTAACATTGATCTGAATGATCTGTTTTGTTAATATGTGATAAATGTTTATCAATAAAAACTTGTTCATCAAAAATTGTCGTTTTTCAACTTTCTTGCATAAAATAACCTATAATTAGTTCAAATACTTCAAGAATACTTTAAGGTCAGGTAATTTTCTCGGTATAATTTTAGTGAACTTATATTAGCCTAGGTTTATTGCAATAAGACTAGAAACCACCAGGCATTTTGATGAAACTGGTGCTCACTTTCTAATTAGCCTAACTGTATGTGCGCTTATTATAATAAGCCCAAGAAATTTTAGGCCGATTAATTATTTAGGCACATTGCAAAATGACGGCGATTATTGTAATAAGCCGGATTTTGTAATTTGCCTACGACATATACATCTGCATATTTCATTTTCGCTTCGTTCAATATCTAATGAAATGAATTAATAAAAAAAAAAGGTGAAATAAATAATCATAATTATACATGATATATATATTAGTGACAAAGGAACATTACAAGCATTACAATTTATATAAACTAAAGTCGTACGAATCCTTATGAAAAATAAACGTTAATCCATTAATTAATTTAGCATCATCATATCTTGTATACATCATATATTTATATCTATATATTGTGTAAAATACATAAATACGATATATGTCGCAAAACAACGAACGGAGGAGTTTAGATTTGAACATCAGACCAATGTAATAAGCACGATTAAAAACAAATTAGAACGTTACATGATAAAAAATTAATAAACAAGAATATTACTATCGCTACGCTCCATTGAGTATCTGAGAATAAAACGGGCTTATTCCATTCACATTGGTAGATTGCAAAAATCCCCCCCATTTTTTTGTATAAAAAAAGAAAAATGTAAAACTATAAAGTATTAGAATATATAACACTATCCATAGAACATCAAATTTCTTTCTTTTCATTTTCTTTTCCTGTTTTGTGAGCGTGTGTGTATACATATCGATTCATTTGTATATAAATAAGGTGAAAATACGTTTCCGTCCAAGCAAATATACATAAATCTATATGTACGAGTAAACTGGCAAGTTTTTGCAGAAATGGCAATAGGTGTTTTTTAATCTAATTTAACAAAACCTTTCAGTCATCTTAAGGCACCGATCATCAGTGTTTTTTCCAACCACATTCAAAAAAAATCTTATATATATTTATAAATATATACAAATATTAAACTTTATGTACACAAATTAAAATTATAAGAAAAAAATGAATTAATAATAATAAACACAGGAAGGCTTACAAACCTAATCACAGAATCCCAAACGCAAAATGTAAAGACCTAATAACTTCATCATATTCGCAGAGTGATTGTAAAAGAAAACGCAGTCAGCGCGGAAAACAGTCTCTTCTTCATCCTTTTATTGTTTTTACAAGAAAACACAAACTATGTTCATTAAAAAACACAAACTATTTGTTCAACACTTCATCCAACTGTTTATGTGGCACGTATGCACTGGTTGCTTTCATCTCAGGTGACGCTGGCAAACTTTTTACATCTCCATAACTAACGTAACCGTTAGTTCTCGGTAAATTTTCGTTATTTAACATCTGAGAGTTACTCACATCAGCTACTTGAACATATCCTTTGTTCTCATTGCTTGGTGATATTAACGAATTTTTTTCTGCTGCCATTACATATCCGGTATTTTTCTCAACACTTGGATGAGGAACATAACCAGATTTTTTCTCCTCAACGGTATGCGGTACATAACCGGAAGTAGGAATCGGATTAGCCACATAACCCGGATTAATCGACCTTGATTCCACTTGCTCACACCGGATGTACGGCGAAATATCAGAACCAGGCGTCTCATTACCAATAATAAGCGGGATATCAACTTTCGGGAAACTAAATGGTGTCATTTCCTTCGAATCCGAATGAGAACTCGGATATCCCAACTGACAATACGTTGTAGGTCCATTCCCAGACGTTGAAAGACTAAAATCTTCTAACGGAACAGCTTCAACGAGATGATCGTCGTCTTTCGTTCGAGGTTGTTCAGTCCCGGAATCGCTCGAACTTCCCAAACTTGTACCGGAATCTGATTCGGCGCTATCTTGACCTGAACTACAACCACTTGAATCCCCACTTCGTTTTATACCATCTTTATCATCTAATAAAAATTGATCATCTCCTTGCGGTTCTTTCATACAATCTAGTTCATTTCCTCGAGGAAAACGATCTTTGTTTTCATATAAACCATCTGGTAGTTGGAATTGAACATCCTTCATTGTTATTATGTACACGTAACATCTAAACCAAAAAATATTTGTAATATTAAATACAAGTTGAAAAAATTTTTACATAATAAGCATAACAAAAAAACTTGAAACCACATAAGCCCTGAAATAAGAAGATAATAATAAGGAAGTCATGGACCTCAATGTATCAGATACAGATGAGTTTTTTAGGGAACCACGAAATTGGATAGGACGAAACATCATAATAGGCAACTAAAACTTTGAAGCTAATATTTGACATGTTACATGAGAACAACGAAGCAAAGCTCAAACAGTTAACAAGGACACGATATGTCCAGAGGATGAAAGAGATTCTACAAGGATAGCTCCTACAAGGAAATCCAGAATATGCTTCTCTGAGATCTATCACCAATGTACATCAATAATGTACAAAAAACATCTATACGAAGTTAGCCCCCAATAATTTAGTTAATCTAAGCACGGTATTTGGGACACTTCAGAAAAAAAAAACTTTTGGTACAAAATTGCACTTTTACACTTTTCTCTCAGATGCATAAATATCGAGCAATATATGAAAATTCGATGAATTAGTAATTTTACAATTCGGATTCGGAACGTGAAACCAAGTCTACCCTGCTTAAAGTTTATGGAAGAAATGATCTCGGCCGACTTCGAAGACGTCGGCCACCATAAGTATTGTCCATGATACTTGGGCGGCCGACATCTTCGAAGTCGGCCGAGATTATTTCTTCCATAAACTTGTTAATGGTATCACTTGGGATTCGGAGCATCAAACCAAGTCTACCCTGCTTGAAGTTTATGGAAGAGATATCTCGGCCGACTTCGAAGACGTCGGCCGCCATAAGTATTGTCCATGATACTTGGGCGGCCGACATCTTCGAAGTCGGCCGAGATTATTTCTTCCATAAACTTGTTAATGGTATCACTTGGGATTCGGAGCATCAAACCAAGTCTACCCTGCTTGAAGTTTATGGAAGAGATATCTCGGCCGACTTCGAAGACGTCGGCCGCCATAAGTATTGTCCATGATACTTGGGCGGCCGACATCTTCGAAGTCGGCCGAGATTATTTCTTCCATAAACTTGTTAATGGTATCACTCGGGATTCGGAGCCTGAAACCAAGTCTACCAAGTGCTTGAAATTTATGGAAGAAATGATCTCGGCCGACTTCGAAGATGTCGGCCGCCCAAGTATCATGGACAATACTTATCGGCCGCCCTAACTATTGTTTATGATACTTGGGCGGCCAAATTTTTTTAAATCTCGGCCAAAATTGGAAAAATTTAAGGAATAAGATTGAAAATGTAATTATTGCTATTTGATTAAGTAAACTCCAAGGTGCCTTGAAACACCTTATACAAGGTGTTCCGGTGACTCGGGACATAAAATTAACCTCATATACTAGAGCAAAAACGATGACGATTAGTGAAAAAAAATCATTAACATTAATCATTAAAAACTTCAACAATAAAGATAAAATACGATACCTTCCAAGATTTTATCTTTATTGTTGAAGTTTTTAATCTGTGATTTTGTTAAATTTAATTTAAATTTAATTGTAAATTTAATTATAAGAAATTAGATCTACTCCTGAACCCCACCTATTAACTAATTCCATTATATTGTATAATTTTTCTATGTACTGAAGATGAAACATGTGTACTTGAATAGAATTAAAATATTTTAATATTTCTCAAAAAAGTTTTTACTTTTACATACATCCTATATTATTATATTATTTGAAATATGGAGAATTTCATCCCATTTATAAATGTAGGGTTACGAGCGAACAAAAAAGTTCTGAGCAAACAAATTTTAGGGAAATACAGAGTATAGAGTATAAATACAAAATTGGTTCAATGATTTTGCTTGATATTTGTTTACCCTGTACCAAATTTCAACGCTCTACCATAAATGGTATTGAAAATATATAGATGTGTTAAAATTTCTGAACTTTGATGGCCCATATCTTGGCCATTTGAAGACTTTTATAATAATTTTTTTTCACGAATCGTCACCATTTTTGCAATTTTATGCCCCGGGTCATCGGAACATCCTGTATATAATTATTGTAACAATCGCCGCCAAAATATTTTAGTTGTCAAGATTGTTTAGTAAACAGTTATCACCTTTTTAATTAATTTTTTCCTTTACATTTTTTTAATATATTTCGAAAATTTATTATAGAATCTATTGCTGGTGGTAAGTAGAATTGTATAATATACAGAAAGCAACATATGATTACATTATATGTTTAAATTGAGAAAATAATTTATATTACGATATTTAGATGGGCAAAAAATAAATTGTTTAACATTGTTCAAAAATAATATTGTATACGTGTTGTAGTATAAGGCCTACTATTGTAGATTTTGCTAGAAATTCTTGCGGTATTTTGCGGTTTTACCTTAAAATAAATTTTTATTATAGTGTGTGTATAAAGTTCGGAAAAAATCATAATTCTGCTATGTGCTATTTGTTTGGGGAGCTTTTTCACCATTAAATTGATAATATAGGTGTCCACAAAAAAGTTTCTAACCAAAATTACAATTTATTTTCTGAAACACTAATTAATTTTAATATGAGATGTTAGCGTTCTAAAGTTAATAATTTTCTAAAAAGAAATTAAAAAATTGAATTGACACACGGAGTTTTCGGTAAAATATTAAAAGTTGTTATTGTGTCAATTCAATTTATTATTTGCAAGATTTTTTCCTTGAAAATTATTAACCATAAGTCTTATACAGGATGATCCGTTACTAATGGGACACAGAGCAAAAGTGAATTCCTTACATTCAATTATTTTTTATTAACGAAGATACAGATGGGTAAATTTTGTACTTTATTTCCGTTTTTCTTTAATAATTTTCACTGTAAATTAGCATTAATACTCTAGTCTTAATGCCAATTGACGGTGTTAGTCTGGTATTTGACCAAATAAAATCTTTTTTTTTAATGAGCATAATTAAATTTTGCAAAGTGCTCTTAAACAGTGAAACGGAGAACTTTAGAGAAGATTGGTAGGTATACCAAATTTATGTAAAAATGTTTGAGAAACTGTTTCAAGTTGTGTGAGTTGCAAATATTTTAACGATGAAAAAGATATGTCTACATTAAAGGAGTTTTTTAAGGTAAGCAGTGCCATCTGAAAGATTAAACAAAACTAATACCAAATTATTATTTATCGTCTAAAAAAATGGTAATGTACCAATTTTCATGGTCATAATGCAAGAGAAAACGAAATATTTAAAGAAAAGCAAAAATAAAGTATTAACTTTAATCATCTGTATTTTCATTATTATTAACAATTGGACTAATATAAATCGTAACAATTTAATGTAAGGAACTCACTGTTCCTCTGTGTCCCATTAGTAACAGACCACCTGTATATAAACATATAGGTAGATACAATTAAATAAAATCGCAGTATATCATAAAATACTTCACCCTTGTTAATTGTATACATATTTTTTAATTTCCACTAATCTTGAAGTAAAAAATTGACAAAAACATCTCTTGTAGTTTTACAAGTTGTTAATTCGCATCATGATCTATGATACTTGGGTTGGAATTTGGAGCATCAAACCAAGTATACCCTGCTTGAAGTTTATGGAAGAGATATCTCGGCCGACTTCGAAGACGTCGGCCGCTCAAGTATCATGGACAAGAAGTCGGCCGAGATTATTTCTTCCATAAACTTGTTAATGGTATCACTCGGGATTCGAAGTGTGAAACCAAGTATACCCTGCTTGAAGTTTATGGAAGAGATATCTCGGCTGACTTCAAGGCGTCCGCCAAATTTCATTCTTAACAATATTGCTCTCATTCAGTTTTGCTCTCAGATGCATCAATATCGAGAAAAGTATGAAAATTAGATGAAATCGTGGTCTCGCATTCAGCCAGACCCCAGCTTTCAATTCAATCGGCAGATGTAAAAAGGGGTTATCTGGCATTTTTTGAAAACATGAACTTAATGGCGGAAAATGATCAGTGTACTTGGTCCCACATAATATGTAGAAACTGAGTTCCAAGCTCAAACCGATAGTGTAGATTTGGCTGTCTTTAAATCTGGTACTTTGTAAGAACGGGACATATGAATCACATGGCTCTTTTTTACAACTTCCTTTCTTCGTCAACAGAGACTGTATAGTGTTGTATGCAAAAATAAGTTGACTTCTGATTTCAGGAAAAACTGCCGCTTCCAGATCGACAGGCCCAAACTGCAATTTGCAAAGTTGGATGTTTCTTAAAGTTTGACAATAACGATTTTATGCAAATCATTCAAGACTTTAATGAATTACCAAACAAGGATGTACAAGATTTATTTTTGACAGCACTTATCGAAAAAAGAAATATTAGGCGTAGAAGACAAAATATCGAATTAATGCAGTCGAACAATTTAAAAAAAAAGAGACATGCATTTATTACTGAGTTATATTAACAGATAAGATAAGATAAGATAAGAGAGATGATCAAGAAAATCTTCTCTTTTCCGACGGTTGTAGTGGACAAAATTAAAATCATATATTGCTAAAAATGTGTATGGCCTTAGTGGAACTGAAAATCTTCAAAAAAGTAGAAATTTCTTTCCTGTCAGGGACCATTCATCCTTACCCTGTGACAGAGACTTTGGAGCAATTAAGAAACTTTTACGCAAACTATACGCCTGATGAATATGAGGTATTAATGAAAAATTCAAGCAAAACAGGAAGATTAATACAATAAAAGTGGCGGCCTACATTTTACAAGAAATCATGCATTGCAGATGAGAGTTATGGAAGGCACGTCAAAAAAGAAGACAAACTAAGCTTCAAGTTATCTTCCATGCATCAGTTTATTATCACCGAATCAAATAAAGTAAAAGCTTTTCAGTATATTTGTGGATTGCTTCAGCGCACTTTTACACTGAGAAAAGTAAACTGTGGTACCTTGGCTTTACCAAATAATGACAAAAAAATCGCTGACATCAAAAAATGTCTACATTATACAGGCTGGTCCATTTAACGTGAGACAAACGATTATCTCGAAAACGGTTCATTTTACCCGCATATATCCCCGTATCATTTTTCATAACATTTTTGACCTTGATCTTATTTTCAAGGTTATATGAAGGTCACGAACAATTTATTAATTATTGTAAAATAAAAAAATTTTACTGTGTGGTTTTGCCAGTACAACGGCAAAACATCTTTCTTCAGAAACAATTAATTAACGTTTATAATCTAGTAAGAACAAATAAGATTGATGAATTTTTAAACATTTTCCTACCCGCTTCGATACATTGTCTTTAATTCTTAATTCTTAGAGTACTATTTAAGAATGCTCAATAAAAAAAATCCAGAGAGGTACATAAGGTGACCTGGCTCGTCGGAAATATGTTTGGAAAGAGGTCTAAAAGGTTCCATTTCTCCGCTTTTGTCAATTTGATAATAGAATAACGCATAAAAAACAAGAGTTTGTAGAACTGCTTATGTCGGCATTTTCAGAATATCGCTTTAATAATAAAAGAGACTTAATTGGTTGAATTATCGTATTAACGTGCTATTCTCGGATGAGTCTACTTTTACAAACAAAGGACAAGTCAATAGACATAACATGCACTATTGGAACGTTGAAAATCCGAGATGCTTGCGTGAAGTCGAACATCAACGACCTTGGTCGGTTAATGTTTGGTGTGGCATAAATTGATCGGTCCATACTTTATTGATGGTATGCTGCATGGGAAGAAGTACCGAAATTTAGATGACGTCTTACCAACGTTACTTGTAGATTTGAGCAAAATGATGGATGTCCAGCACATTATTCACATATTGCACGTGAAGCTTTAGATCGGGATTATGCTAGGCGATGGATTGGAAGGGAAGGTCCTGTTTCCTGACTTGCCAGATCACCTGAGTCCTTAAGGATAATTTAGGATTTAGTAACGGTCGTTACTGTTAGGAACTAAAGTAATTTATTGGGATACACGACCAACACGATAAGGCTAGATAATTGAAAAAGGCTTCCTTTTAATTATTCCTTTTATTAATTAACCCTTTAAAAAGTTTTTAGTATTATTTGATCTCTAATTCATCACTTTTTGTGAATTTTGAGAAGTATAGTTATAAAAAAAGATGCAATTCAATTTTTGCGACCTCATGTTTAACTTTGGTTCAGTTCCATGTGCAATCCACTTTTGTAAGTTGTTAAGATAACTTTTTATAACTTTTGTTGTCTCAATATTGTAGTCAAATAAAATTTCTGAAAGCTCGGTAAAGATAAAAGGAAGCCTTTTTTAATTATCTAGCCTTGTCGTGTATCTCAATAAATTACTTTAGTTCTTAAGGATAATGTTTATCGCGGTAATCTTATTATTACTTATTTTACTTTTATCCATAGATTCAGATTTTGCAATAAAAAACATAGGGTGCCATTTAAAAAATTGGGCGTGACCTTCATATGACCTTGACAATAAAGTCAAGGTTAAAAGATTTTATTGTCATATGGTTTTCCCCTTCGCACAGAATAACTTTCATTTGTTTCATTTTTATGTAAAATGAACCGTTTTAGAGATAATCGCTTGTCTCACGTTAAATGGACCATCCTGTATACGAGAGAAGCATATAGTTTTATTCAGCTATTATGGATTAGCCGACAACCACAGGACAACTTCCAAGCAGCGAAGGGGAAGACGACTAACAAAACATTCTTCTATTTTAAAATGAATTTTTATTATTTTTCTATTGTTTCTTAACCTTTCAAACCCCTAAATAAATTTTGTTAAGAATGTTGTGTATTTCTATCAAGTTCTGCGCCAGTTAGTGTTCAAGGTTAATGGGAAAGATTGATTTCCACTTTTATATTGGCCAAAGAATAAGCTTTCGAATTTAAAATCGGTGGAGAATAGGTACAAAAACAATTTCGACGATTAATGCAGATTCAAGTTTTTATGAAATACTCTACACACTAAGTTTAATGTGCTATTATATATGATACTTACTTTTTTCCAAAAACGACGAAAACGAAACCCATAATCAAAATAAGAAACAATGCAAAACTAATAGCAATAGTAACAGTGTAATCTTTAACTTTCTGGCATCTTTGTCTATCTTCTTTACTCCAATCTCCCATATATATTTCCCCATCTTCTCCAATGTTAACTGCACGTACTTTATAAGAAACGGTTCCATAGGGTGAGGTATCACTACATTTATTTAGAATATGCATCGTTGTATTTACGCGTTGCGGATCTTTGTGTAAAGGTTTTTCGTCTAAACTCACTACTAGTTCGTAATAATCGATAGTTCCAGCAGGTTGTATCGGTTTTTCCCAAGTTATGGATGTATTTAATGAGTAATAATTAACTTTATCGATGCGGCTCGGTTCTAGATAAAAAAAAATTAGTAATAATTTAAATTTTTGGTAAAAAAAACTTACGTCCAACTTTAGTTCTCGCAGAAACAACATCTGAATAGTCTGAACATTCGTCAATACAAGCCGAAATCGATATATTATAAGTTTCGTAACTTAGTAAATCTGTTAAGGTAAAGTTTTGTGTTTGAACGGAATCGTCAGTCCCGGTCTGAATGGCTTGAGCGACATTTTTATAGAGGTTGTTGTATTTCACCTTAATTTCACGAATTACTTTACTGATGGGTTTTTGTGGAAGAGACCACTCAAATGTAATTGAATTGTTTGTTACCTTTGTAATATTTAAATTGATAGGTCTAGGTGGTCCTATAAGAAATTAATTAATTTAATTGTTGTGTTGTGACTAAAATTAAGAAACCTACTTCCTTCTAAAGTTGTAACATACGTCTGTTCACTAAGACTAGAACTCCCGTCGGAATCTTCCATGTAAACGCCTACTCTATATGTTGTATATGATTCTAAATTTTTAATGGTGTAAGACGTCTCTTTAATGCTACTCATAGGTAATCTTATTATTTTTGTCGGGTTTAAACATGTTTGTACTAACGCCACTTCACAATATTCAATAACATAATTTTTAATTTTTTTGCTTATTTCCATACATCTTAATTTCCAACTGATAGTTATTGATGTAGTTGATGGTGTTGCGTCGTTTAACACAAACGATGGTTTATGTAATAAATTATCGTCGTGACGTACCACGCATTGCGACCATTTCATGGATGTACTCTCTCGTTTACCGTTCGCACTTATTGCCATGTCGATATTATTAGTGCGAGATACCGGAATGATATAGCTGGTTTCATTTGCCGGTACCGTTGCCCATTCGATATTTGAGCAAAGATGAAATTGTGCCCGCTTTGAGCTTTCACACCAATAGACGGTGTAATTTACCAAATGTTCCGCCCCTTTAGATGGTGGTGACCAGGATAATCCATACTTTGTCTCCGAATACTCTTTTAAAACAGGAGAATCCATTTCCATTTCGGGGTTATATAGAGGCGGTATTACAATTTCAGAATAATTTAAAGATTTCCCAACATGATTTTCCGAACGAATTTCAAATATGTGCTCGCGATTCGTATTCAAGTTATTTAATTCGTAGTACCCGTTTGTTGTTGTAACATTCAAATCATAACTTTTCGTTTTACAATAAACGATATAAGTTAAATTTGCACCGTTCCTATACAAAGCATCCACTTGACTCCAATAAATAACGACACGTAATCCTTCGTTATAAAACGCTCTTCTATTTGCGATTGGGGCACCCGGCACTTAAAAAAAATACAAAAATTATTTTGATTAATCATAATAATAAATTAATAAAGACTTACGTGCTCCGTTTGTTAAATGAATTATAAACGCCTTTTTTGACCACATATCGGTAGCATCGGTGTCGTTCAATCTCATATAAACCCTGACGTTGTACAAAACATAAGCATAGGGTAAATCGGTTAAATTAGCGTAAATTCGCTTCGAATCGCAGCTTGTGCTAAACACCTTGCCCATATAAAAATATTTGTTATTGAACGTGTAAGTAATATTGTGTTCCAAAGAAACGTGAGTTTTAACCATATTATCCGGTATATCCCAAGACAAATACAACGAAGATACCGTGGAGTTCTCCACTCGTAAATTAGCCGGCGGGCTGGTTTTGATTTTTTTATAATGTTCGATTTCGAACGTTTGGATATTCTCACCAAGGAAATTTGAACCGTTCAAAATAAAATAAATTATATCGTGCGATGGTCGATAATAAGGTTGTTTCCTTGTGGAAAAAACGCACAAAGTTTTATTATTTTCTTTCGTATATTCACCACATTCTGTTGTACGCTGCGTTTTGTTATTATAATAATAGGTTAACGTATACTTTACAGCATATAGCGCTTTCAAATCCGGAGTCCAACTACACGTTAAATTCTCCAAATTGTAGCCGATACAATCAAAGTCGGTGACGTTATGCGGTTTAGCTGTTTGAATAAATTTCAATATTACAAAAAATTAATTATTTTTTTGAATTAAACTTACATCCAACTACTATACTATTCAATGCAATCGAGTAATTGTAGTAGACACAACCCAAAAACATACTCATCATCTTAGGACTTTTATTTACATACCTTATAACAGTTTCATTTATTCTTATTATCTAAATAAAAAAAAATTAATAATTAGTTTTATATTTACATTTAAAAACTGAAGTTTAAGCAAATTTTACAGTGCGTGTGGAAACTGCGATATAAAATATATAGCTCCAAAAAAAAAAAGAATAATCTGTATTCACACAAACAAGTTATGATAATCGGTGAAAATAATACAGAATGTATTTCTGAAGATTAAATTTTATTTAAAAAATTTTTGTTCTCAACGACCGGTTTCGATTATTCTATAATCGTCTTCAGGTTGTTCGCTACGAATTAAAAAACATGTATTGAAAATTTCACAAAAACGCATTAAATCAATTAACAAGTATTTACCGTCAAAAGGGAATTCAATTCTTGAAGAAAACTTGGAGGCATGTCACTTCTATTTATTATGTTACAGAGAAGATTCTTAGGGCCGCATTCAGAGACGATTCTACATCATGTAGATTCTACAATTGTAGACCGAGAATCTGTCACGCCAGGTGCATAGCAATGAATCTATCGCACTTTAAGAAGGTGTTTGTATGTTTGGTTTATTTTTCGTAATGAGAAAAAAATTATAATTAAAAAAAATTGTTTTACTTTTAAAACCATATTTTTTATTATGTTATTAATATTAACGACACAATATTTTTATTATACTTTTCGTTTAAAATTTAACATTTCATGGGTATTAGAATAATATGTAGGAACACATATTTAATAAAACAGATAAGAAACCGAAGATTCTATCCTTCACAATTTATTTATTTACATATTTGTTTTAATTCTGTATATCGGGTATCAATATCATTGATGTGAAGATACTCCTCAAAATTACAGGTAAGTACTCAAACATCACAAAAATAATGTTATTAAAAAAAAAGTATCAAAAAAATATATTAAAAGTTGGTCTTCATATATGTGTTCGATGAACTCGTTAAAATCGTCGTCTTAATAATAAAAAAAACTCAAAAAATATAAATAGCACCTGCACTACAAAAAGAAAAAATTATTAAAAGTAATAGTAAACACCTAAAAATAAATAAAAGAAATCCAATATGAAAAATACCTACACTACAAAACAGTAAAAATTAATAAAAATTAATATTAATTACTTTACAAAAGTAGAAATAAAACAAAGAAATAACAATAGGCTACACTACGAAAATACAAAAATAATTAAAATTACACTAAACTTAAAAAAAATATATATATATACCGAATATAATAATGAAAACAAAGTACCTACTCTACAAATAGAAAAAATAACGCTAATACTGAACACTTATTACAACAAAACCACAAACACTATCGAAAAACTACAAGATATACAGAATTAAAACAAATATGTAAATAAATAAATTGTGAAGGATAGAATCTTCGGTTTCTTATCTGTTTTATTAAATATGTGTTCTACATATTATTCTAATACCCATGGAGTGTTAAATTTAAACAAAAAGTATTATAAAAATTAAAATATTCTGCTGTTAATACTAATAACATAATAAAAAATATGGTTTTAAAAGTAAAATCTTTTTTTTTTAATTATAATTTTTTTCTCATTTCGAAAAATGATCGAAACATACGAACGCTTTCTTTAAAGTGTGATAGATTCATTGCTATCAATTGCTATACGCCTAGCGTGAGTCGAGACGACGTCGATCGCCCAGATGCCGAGCTCGTCCGAACCGATTCTTGGTCTACAATTGTAGAATCTACATGATGTAGAATCGTCTCTGAATGCGGCCCTTAGAAGTTATGTCGTGTTCACTTGTCAAATTATACAAAATAAACGTTAAAACCTATTAAAAATTCCTTTGTACATTTAAACAATTGTAGATGCAAAGTTTTTAGAACTAGGATGTTCGAAATTATTACAAAATATTCTTTTTTGACTATACAATAAATCTTCATCAACACCGCTGTACGAATGTCAAAAAACAAGTATTAAATAAAAGGTTAAACACAAGGTTATATATATATATACATTTATATACATAGTATATATATATATATATACAAGGTTAAATAAAATTTAATCTTCAGAAATACATTCTGTATTATTTTCACCGATTACTATAATTCACCTGAAGACAATGGAGAAATTCATTAATTTATTAAGTTATGATAGTTTGTTGTAAATTTTCCATTATTCATCAAGATTATATAACAAAATCCAATAAAACTTGTTATTTTGTACTTCTTGATGTTTTTATTTTGTTTTTGATTCCTACCGGTTTCGGTTTATTAAACCGGTATCAAGGTTCCCGCCATTATAAACCTCTTCTTAAATATTTTTAATGTGTTAATAATATTTTTGTATTAAGTCGATGTTTATAATGTCCAGTATTCATTCATTTATGTTGTTGATCTTTTAGTATAACTGACGTGATTACCTTGATAATGGTTTAATAAACCGAAACCGGTAGGAATCTAAATCAAGAAGTACAAAATAATTTAAGTTGATTTTAAGTTATGATAGATCTTACTACAAAACAGAAATGGCTTTAAATTATTATTGAACCGTGTTACCCATGTTATCATTAAAAATCGTTTAAGATCATTTTTGATCAATGCTATACAGCAGTGTTTTTCAACCTGTGTTCCGCGGAATCCTAGGGTTCCACTCAAACGCTTTAGGGGTTCTTGTTCGACCATTTTTTCGCCAACATAAAACCCAAGGGATAACAGTGAAGAAGAAAATAAGTCCGGATTAACAAGCCGAAAAAAAAGAAAGTATGATGAAGACTATATGAATATTGGATTTACTTGGATTGGCGATAAAAATGAGCCAAATGGGTTTTGTGTAATATATGAACGACAGCAGTTTAAATCCTGCAAAGTTAAAGCGTCATTTGGAAAAAGCGAATATTTTAAAAGAAAATGTATTGAACCAACCTTGTGCAAAAGATTTAATCACATCCATGATTGATGAAAAATTTGCAAGCAAAATTGACCTGGACCCATTATCTGATACGACGATTTCACGACGAATTAAAGACATGTCAGATTTCTGCGAAGCGGAACTAGTGAATGGTTTGAAAGACGCTAAAGATGGCTTTACTTTACAAATGGATGAATCTACACTACTATGAGCTACTTTGCCAGCTCAAACAACATGTGAAGAAATATTTAATTTACTTAAACTTTGAAAAATATTCAATTTCTTGAAATTTATGCCATCATATACAGCGTGTCCTGTATCTTCCGCATCAGAGCATTATACGGTTGTAGAATACATTATTCTGAAGCGATCTTTCTAATAAAATTTTTTCGAAATGTTTATAATAACCGCACGGGAAGTGTTTAACGACGACCAATAACGGACGACTTTGATTCACCGACAAAGTTTATTTCTCTTTCCGTGACGAATCTATTGGTGAGTACTGCTGATATCTGCTGATTGGACGAAAAACAGTTCGTTTAAACAGTTCCTCTGCGGTTATAATAAAATTTAATAACAAATAATAAATAAACAATATAATAAAATTTATTAGAAAGATCGCTTCAGAATAATGTATCGTACAACCGTATAATCCTATGATGCGGAAGATACGGGACACGCTGTATGTAGTGATGATGGAACCAAAGGTATGGTTGGTGTCGTAAAGGGCGTAATAACACGTATAAAGAAACTAGTTTCAGACATCAAAGCTGTCTTCATCGCCATGCTCTCGCTCTTAAACGGATACCAGCAAGAAGTTCTTAATCACGCCGTTAAATTGGTTAATTTCATCAAATCCAGACCCAGGGTATTTACCCTATTGTGTGATGACCATAAAAATCTCCTTCTTCATACTGATGTAAGATGGTTATTGAAGGAAAAGATTCTAACCCGATTCTAGGAATTGCTTGATGAAATTCGTATCTTTTTAACTGTGAATTTGCTAGAAAACTTAATGACATTATGAAAATAATTAAACTTATATTTATGCTTTTCTTGATATATTAAATTTTACACTCTGCCTGACGCGTTTCGGCGATCTACGCCATCTTCGGAAGCTTTCGAACAGTCTTGACTGAATACCTAGCACGCCATTTTCTGCAATTTGTTCGCTCCCGAGAAAAACAAGTAGTAATCCAGCCCATTAAATGTTAATGTTTGAAAATAATCCCTGCAAGAAGCATCTTAACTTTACCACATAAAAAAGAAACCAATATTTTTATGTACTACATAACATAACCAAAAAGGACGAAAGCCTCCGAAGATGGCGTAGATCGCCGAAACGCGTCAGGCAAAGTGTAAAACTTAACATATCAATAAAAGCATAAATATAAGTTTAATTATTTTTATATACATATATTGATAACAAGGATCCACATCATGAATTAATGACATTAGTTGGTGTCAAAATAAAGACAACCTTTCAGGCATATTTTAGTATCTGAACGACGTTAATCTTTCACTTCGAGGACCAAACAGTGCAAGCAAAGTAAACTCGATAAAATTTACACTTACGCTTTGGGAGGAATGCATCACCAAAAATAGTACAGAATGTTTTGCTAATTTAAACGATTTCTTAGCAACCTATATAAGTCTAGTATTCGACCAGAATATTTTCCACCTACTTGCAATAATTTAAGTTGGGTTGAAAATCTACCTTCCCAATTAAGGAAGGTTAATTAAAATCTACATTTGCATATGATGGCATTGGTCCATTTTGGATAAAATTATTGGATGGATATCCGGAAATTTCCAAACGCGCCGTAAAAGAATACTACAAAATGCTACAAAAACGAAGTGCAGAAATCGACTTGATGCGTCTCCAATTAACATTGATTCATCCAGATATTGATAAATTGTGCAGTAATAAACAAGCACAACAAAGTCTTTATCTATTTATAAGTATTTATCTATTACTATGCTTATGACATATTTATATTTATCTTTTTGTTTGAATAAACACAAGTTAGTTGGAACGACCGTTTCTTTCATATTTTGCGTTTTCTTCATTTTGCCGACAACAGTGATCCTCCAAATAGAGAAGACCTGGATTATGACCGACTGTGGAAAATCAGAACAGTGTTTAATACTTAAAACAATAAATTCGGCGAACTCTATTACCCAACAGAAAATATTGCGGTCAATGAAGTGATAGTGCTATTCAAAGGGAGGGTAGGAATAAAAATTTACAAACTTTGCGATTGTTTAGGATACACATTTGATATGTCGGTTTATTTAGGAAAACAAAGTCAACTGGCAAATGGAGAAATCACGGCAACGCACTGTACTTCGACTAGGTAGAAGAGTGGAAGGTGTTGGCCATAAGCTATTTATGGATAATTACTTTTCCTCCCCGTTACTATTTGATGACTTACTGGAGCAAAAAATAAATGCGTGCGGAACAGTTATATATAATAGAAAGGGAATTCCCCAAGATATTGGCCAAAGTTTTTAAAATTGAAAAAAGGGACATTGTTATGCGAGTGAGGAAAAATCTATCTGCTGTTCGGTGGAAAGACAAACGAGATGTCTATTTACTAACAAATATGCACACGCCTCCAATACAAGGAAATTTTGTGCATAATTTTGGCAATGCTATAAAACCTCATGTAATTGCAGATTACAATAAACATATGGGGTATGTTGACAAGTCAGACAGAATGGCCAATAGTTATGGAATTAGCAGGCGAACGTGGAAATGGACAAAAAAATTATTTTTCGATTTACTATATACAGGGTGTTTCGGTGACTCGGGGAACAAATGTAACCACATATACTAGAGTAAAAATGAGGACAATTCATGTAAAAAAGAATTAGTAAAAATCCTCAAATTGCAAAGATACAGACTATCAAAGTTAGGAAATTTTAACGCGTTTTTCTAAATATCTTAAACACTATTTATGGTAAAGCGTTGAAATTTGGTACAGTGTAAACTAATATCACAGAAAATCATCAGGCAATTTTTGAGTTGGATCGCTACGCGGGAACAATGCTATACAGGCTGTTCCTAAAGTTTGTTCGCACAGAACTTTTTTATTCTATCATAACCGTACATTTATTTTTGCAGTTTCTAATAGTATATTTAGTTTAGAAATTTTTATCCCTCGTAGAGAATATTGATAAAAACCACGGTTTTCGTATTAAATGCAAAAATGTTAGGCTGCGAATTCAATAACACTAAAATAAATAAATAAATAAATAATCTGAATTGGCAATGACAAGTGAAAATCGAACTCAGCTGCCATAACTATTATGTATGCAACATGTCCAAGTGTAGATTTAGATAAATCACATTTTTAATTTCTTTTAGTTGGTTTAATAAAAGAATTCAAAAACAATAAATTAAAAATCAACAAAAAATAAACAAAAAAAAACGACAACACTAACAGGAATAATAAAAAAAAGTACATAAAATAACAAGATAAGTAATAAAAAATACTAAAGGAAATGTTCAAAAATTTGTTTTAGTGCTATTATTGAAATCGGAACCCAACATTTTTGCATTTCACACGAAAATGGTGATTTTTATCAATGTTATCTAAGAGTAATAAAAGTTTCTAAACTAAATTTACTATTAGAAACTGCAAAAATAAATGTAGGGTTATGACAGAATAAAAAAGTTCTGGGCAAACAAACTTTAGGAACAATCTGTATAGCATTGTTCCCGCGAACAGATCCAATTCATAAATTGCTTAACAGATTTTACATGACATTGATTTATACTGTACCAAATTTCAGGGCTTTGCTGTAAATAGTGTTTAAGATATTTGGAAAAGTGTGTTAAAATTTCGTAACTTTGATGGCCTGTATCTTTGAAATTTGAAGACTTTTACTAATTTTTTTTTACATGAATCGTCATCATTTTCACTCTAGTATATGTGGCTAAATTTATTCCCCGAGTCACCGAAACACCCTGTATAACCATTCTGAATGCGTATCTGCTGCAAAAATCAGTTGGAGGAAAATTTAGTGCGCAATTTGATTATTGAAGCCGACAATACAAATCTTGTTGCAGGACAACTATCTCACCTTGCTGAGAAACAATCAAAACATTGGCCCTCAAAATACAAACAAAGACGTCGTGTGTGTTCTTCAAAAAAATACGTAAACGCACATCTTATTATTGCAAAAAATGCAATGTCGGTCTGTGCGTGGTTGACTGTTTTGAAAAACGGCACACTTTAGTGAAATTATAATCTATTATCTATAAACGATATGTGTATTATAAACAAACTAGTATAGTATAGTGTAGTGTAACTGTAAATAAACAATATACAGCTCGCATGATTTAGATACTAAATGTATACTTTCTTTATTTTGTTATATTATACAGCCTGATTCAGAGTAAGCGCCTTATTTTTTTTTAGCCACACTATGAGTACTACTTTCAAAATATTTGGCAGTAATATGTTTTAGGACATTCTCTACACGATGGTGATATCACATTTTCAATTGGACGAATTATTTCAAAATGGCTGCTTTTTTTTTAATGGAATGCCAAAATTTTTTTTTTATTATTGAGATCCTAAAAACATTCTTTATACGAATAGTATTTTGTTTTTCTTAAAAATTCATTTCTTTCCTCATCAAAAAGCACACATTTTAGTCTAGTAGCGCATGAATGTTTTACACTCGATGTTATTTTTGTCCAAATATCAAGTAGCGCTAGACACAAAAGAAACAATTAAACTTTATTTTGTAATAAACATCTACTTATTTATTTATTTCGAGTGTAAAACATTTATGCGCTACTAGATTAAAATGTTAGGTTGCTTTTTGACGGGGAAAGAAATGAATTTTTAGGATCTGAATAATAAAAAAAAAATTTTGGCATTCCATTTTAAAAAAAAAGTTGACAGTTGCCGTTTTGAAATAATTCGTCCAATTGAAAATCACCCTCGTGTAGAGAATGTCCTAAAACATATTATTGCCAAATATTTTGAAAGTAGTACCCATAGTGTGGCTAAAAAAAAATAAGGCGCTTATTCTGAATCAGGCTGTATACAGGTCTCCTAAAAAGTCCGCATTATATGGGAAACTTAACGGTAACAGGTATTCCTATAAACTTTATAAGAATCTAAGTAATATTTTAGAAATATATGTAAAAAAATGTCACAATAATGTCAAGACACCTTTTCGATATCTTCAAAAATAAAAAAGTTGTAAGCAAAAGTTGAAAATATATCATAAGCGGTATTTTGCGAATAGCGCATCTGTCGGAGGGTTTTGGAATGTAATCATTCCACCAATACACAAAAAAAAATTTTTTACGACTAATATTTTATCTAATCTGATAGACAAAAGTTTCCCATATGACCCGGTATATATTTTTATTTTGTAATAAGTATGGATATATTTGTATTTGTATTGTCTTTCTTGCCGTTTTTGTTTTATAATTCTAGTGTAAATAGAACTGGTGCTATGATATTTTAAATAAATGTTTGCATTTTTTTGCACTGATTCGATTTTAATTCCGGCCGTTATTCCGGAAATTATTACTCAACGTAGCATAAAATCTGGATTTTCTTCAGTACAATTATTCTTCAGCATTTCCCAAATTAATTATTGTCTGTAATTTTTTTTTGTAAATTTCTGTAATTTTTTCATCACAGTATGGCAACACTGTACATACTTGCAACGGATGATCAGAAAATTCTGAAATGTCTAAACTGTTGCTATCAACGTACTATCAGTATTACGATCTGCCACAAAATCCAAAATGCTCTAATTCCCGTTATTTCCATACTTCTGTCTTACATTTCCAAATAATAAATATTCCAAAATCGAGGTTGTATCTTTTTGCAAATATCTCGAAAACGATACGTATAATCAAAAATGTCTAAGAGTGAAAATAATTTTAAAATGAAATAGACTTTTAGAATCAGATGGAAAATTTAAAGGTTTATGACAATAAAATTTTTTTAAAGAAATAACCTTTGTGAACATCCTGTATAGCATTGATCCCGTGGTTCGATATTTTCAATAGTGATTTTAAACGATTTCTTATGATAACATTACATTATTTGCCAAATTTAGTCTTTCTAAGATAAACCATATTGAAAATATTTAAGAAAATGTTTGAACATTTCTTAAGTTTGAAGCCATTTATAGGTTTAAATCAAAAATTTTTACACGAATCATAATCATTTTTACTCTAATATTTGTGATTAAAATTATGCCACAATACAGAAACACTCTGTATACAACACGGTATTTATTATGGCAAAGGAAAACCCGCTGATTTGTCAGCTTATTTACAACCTTTTCAGAAGAAGCAATCGATTTAATAATCGATAATAAGAAACACGAATGTTTCTATTTCTAGGTCTAGTGTTAAAACTTGCAATATTCTAGTTCTAGTATTAGTTGTAGTTCAAACATTAATATTACCTGACTTTCTGGAACAAAATCTTTACCAATACAGAAGGTGAAATTCAAACTACTAGGATCTCGCATTCTTTGTTCTTTCACCTCTTCATTCGTTATGACACATGTTACATTTATTTCATCTTTTCCGTACTCTAAATTTAAATCACCGGTCGGTATGGAATCTGTAATTGTTTGTAAAAAAAAATTAAAAAAATTTAAAAAAATTAAAATTAAAAAATTCTTTTTTTGTTAACAAAATACTTACATCCATTTTTGTCGTCATTTGCATATGAGCCGTAAATAATACTAAGAATTATTAAGGTAAAAACGAAAATTTTTTGTAACCACATGTTGACGTTAGTTTTTAGCGAACCTAACCATATTTCACCTGAAATAAGAATGGAAATTATTAGTCGAAATTTATTAAACAAAACAATTTGTTAAAACATAAATCAATTCCTAAAAGTGATAGTCTAAAATTTCAAACTTTCGTTTAGACGATAACGGTATGCTGATATGATTTTTTCGCGTCAAAATTGTTTTAATTTCTATTTTTAATCAATGAAATGATTCTCAGAAATTACGTTGGTTTATAAATATTGTAAAAAATCATTGATAACCCATAACTTATTTATTTCTTAGAAAATCTAATTTAAAATAATTTTGTGAATGAAAAAGGAAATGATTTAGCAAGTTATTTATTTATCTTATGTTACATATTATTGTTTAGGAATAGTGTTAAATACAAATTCATTCCTCTATTATTAATATTAACACCCAAAGGTGAACACAATGCAAAACTTCGCTCCCGATCTACCTCGAGTAAACTTTTGGTGTATTATAAATGTATAATTTCGCATAATTAAGTCGAGAACTGATTAAAACATACTAGAAAATGATTATTGATGTGCGTCAAAACATCTCAAATCGAATGGTAACATTATCAGGTTATTTGTTAATCCCGGAAGAAGTTGGAAAAGTGAATAAGAATGTGTTGTAATATTACGAAATATATATATTTCGGATTTTATCACCAAACCACATTGAATGGTTGCTGGAGGAAAAGCTGGCCAAGAGTTGTCACATCAGCAAAGAATTTGCAGAATGTTAATTTGCAACATAGATATTGAAAAGCTTGAGGAACATGATTATGAACTAAGAGAAGAAGATCTGGCAGATTTAGTAACTCTTAAATCCAACTTGATATTAATATTAAAAATTATGAGCCTTGAATGCCCGAAGGTGGAAGTTTTCCAATAATGTCTTTCATGAGGACATCATACTCTTTATCTCGTTCCAGCATAAATTGCAAAAAAGTTACTGTTAGACTCCACGCTTAAGACTTTTTCATCTTGACTGCTATCACTGATATCACCCCCTGAAGTGTCATCTCTAATCTCTTGGTCATTGAAGGGAATTCAATATTCTCCTTAGTAAAAAATTTAGTAAATTTTCCAGCATGTTCTAGTAGCCATCGGTTTAAGGCAGCATTATAAGAGGATTGGTAAGAGTCAAACACTGCACGATGGAAGCTTGTGCGAAGCATTACAATTTTCCTTTGCTAAGCTAATCGCTGGAATCAAAATATGCGATTCCTGATTATCAAGGCTTAATAGTCAAAAGGCTTTCATTAGACCATACAGATGGATTTACGCCGCCAATGGATCCTCCAATAAGCATGTAGAATGTTAATTCCTCTTTCACTGGATGTAACACTTCCTAGAATGTCCTAGATGACATAGTCTGCCGATTAAAGCTCAAATTTGTATGCCGTTTTCTTAAATCTCTTAACACATTTCTCCGACTGTCTGGTTTCCAGTCCAACTATTTGGTTGGTGAAGTCGAGCTGCATGTAAATAATAATCGACTAACTAGAGTTCTTTGTTAACAGAAAACACTTTTTGAATATCATTTTTTGATGTATTATTTGAATTTTCCTGTGCATTATTCTCAATTTGTGACCGGTGTAAGGAGACATAACGAAAAAGAATAGTTTTGTAAATTCCAAACATTTCAGCTACAATTCACACTTTTGCATTGGTATCTGTAACCTCCTTCACAGCTCTTTCCAATGCGCCAACATCTATTGCAGGCATTGTTCTGGGAAGAATAACGAAGAATAGCTATTACTTACATTATTACCAAAAATATAGATAATAACACATGAATATACCATGTTGTAGTTTTTGACATGTCCCGAGGTACAACGAAACTAATATCCCACCTCCTATAAGCAGAATAATTATATTGCTGCTCTTTCCTTTGGGATTAACTTAAAAACGTGATTTTAGGTTTAAATGTATGAAACAACACAGTGATCTCATATGTACGTACGGAATTTACATAGCTATAAATGTTTATAAACTATTTATTAATTAACCACAACTGAGAAAAATTACTTCTTCACTTCAGAAAATGTAAACACATGTTATATAAACAACATACACTTCTCAACAACAAACTGTAAACTGTAAAAACGGAATTAACATTCGTGAAAATTGAGGCGTTGTAATATGTTAACCAGTTTGGGTTGATTTGATATAAAGTGTACAGCATTGGCTTAATTGGGGTTAATTTATATGCTATTACTTTAACTCTCTCTTTCTCACAACGCTACAGTCCCATTTTAGACTTTAGCCTCTTTCAAACATCCCTATCACATGTCACTTGTCTCACCCTCACCACCAATCTCCCTGGCTCCTATTACTTGAGGCAGACTTAAGTTGCATAAGATATTTTAATAGAGATTGTGATACAGTCTATCTCTGGAGATTTAAAAAGAAATTATTTAGCTGGTCGGCATCTAAACAGCTAACTCTTTTGGTAGAGTTGTCAGAAGTATTACTAGAGTTAATTATTTTCCATATTGCTGCAGGTTGTCTTTTAAGATTTACAATAATCTTGTCAATAATCTTGTTGTTGTTATTCCGTTCAATTAGTGTGCGTTGATCTTTATCAAGTCTATATAATTCACATAAAAAAGCAAGCGTATCTTTATGCCGCATAAATTGAGAATTAAACTAAGTAATATTTAATGAATCCCGTTTGTTTATCGCAACAGTCTTAGACGGAAAAGCAGTCAGAGCCGCATCTTTCAAAATATTAATTATAATAACAACATGGTTTCCTGCCTGAGCGATAGGTGGAGTCTAATGTATTGTCCTATGTAAACTTTATTCATTCTGCTTTAAAGGAGGATATTCAGATTGACGCAATCTACACTGACTACTCCGAAGCCTTCGACAAAATCGATCGTACTATTCTTGTACAGAAACTTTTCTCCTTTGATATTCCAGATGGTCTTGTTCACTGGATTATGTCGTATTTATCTAACTGATTTGTCTAATTTATCTCCGGTTATAAACCTATAACATAAGATGTGCCTCAGGGCAATCATCTTGGACCATCACTATTTGCAATGTACATAAGCGATATTCCTTCTTATTTTAAATTTTCTAAGTTTTTACTGTATGCCGACGATAATAAAATATTCACAAGGATCGGGTCTAATCTGGACTGTCTTAGACTACAGGAGAATCTTGATTACTGTCGCCTCAACAAATTTTACTTAAATTATGATAAATGCCAAAAAATTACATTTACTTCGAATCTTTCCTTACAACTCTGACGGTACTGCTATCCGGTCCGCGAATAAAGTAAAAGATCGTGGCATTATATTGGAATCCAAATTGCGATTTCATCATCATATTGTCTCAGTAGATATTTTATTGATTATTGTTGGAAATATGACAAAATATTATAGAAGGAAAGTTGTTCCACATTTAATATTCTATTATCTGCCATATTCTAAAATAATTTCGCAACACGTATTGTTTGTGATATAAGAAATAATCTCGGCCTGAACTCGCCCCCAATATCGTGAACAACAATTAGGGCGGCCGACGTCTTCGAAGGCCGAAATATCTCTTCCATCAACTTCAAGCAGGGTAGACTTGGTTTGATGCTCCAAATCCCGAGTGAAGACTTTTTATAATAATAATAATAAATTTATTGAATATGTATATACTTGACGCATATTCAATAGGTATTCATTAGATTATCTTCATTGCTGCAAAGTATTCGTCTATGGAGTAGAATTCCTTTTCTAAGAGCATTTTCTCGACCTGTCTCTTAAAACTCTTCATATTCAATGTTTTGAAATGGGGTGATAATTCATTGTATAACTTTATAGATATATAGTTGAAATTTTTTTGTGATGTTATTATTCTGTGGTATGGAAGTTTGGTGTCATCTCCTTGTCTGGTGCATCACATCTGTAAGTGTGATTAGTAAATCCCTGTTTTTGTGTATATAGTCTAGGCACATAAGTATATATGAGGATGGTAATGTCGGTATTTTTAGTTTCAAAATGACTTCTACAACTCTGATTTTGTTGATAGTGGCGTTCTTATCGCTTTCTTTTGTAGTTTGAAAACTTTTCTTTTTAAGCCGAGATATGTGCTCTGACCAACTCAAGGTCTCCGTAAACACCACGCCAAGGAATTTGGTCTTTTGATTTGTAAAACTTGGTTTTAGTTTTATTTAATTGTAATTTGTTCGAGTTGAACCACTTTTCTGCCTCAACCATTGTTGTATTAGTTATTTTCTGAAGTTTTTCAATATCCTTTTCCACGTTTACGAAGGAAGCATCGTCCGCATAAAGACAGAGTGAATCTGATACTACAAAATCCGGCAGATCATTTATGTAGATCAAAAAAAGAATCGGTCCAAGAAACGAACCTTGCGGAACTCCTGTTTCGACTCTCTTCCACTCCGATATTTCACTTTTCCAGTGAGTTTGTTGTTGTCGCTTATCCAGATATGAAACTAGCAGGTTAAAGGCCTTATCTCTTATTCCGTATTTATTCAATTTCTTAGTAAGAATGTCATGATTTACAAGACCAAAAACCTTGCTAAGGTCACAAAAGTTAGGGCGGCCGACGTCTTCGAAGTCGGCCGAGATATCTCTTCCATAAACTTCAAGCAGGGTGGACTTGGTTTGATGCTCCAAATACCGAGTGATAATTAATCATTAACAAGTTTATGGAAGAAATAATCTCGCCGCCCCAAATATCGTGAACAACACTTAGGATTCATGGTAAAGAAATCTCTACATAACTTGGGGTTTATTTACTTAGCATTAGTCAACAGTGTGCTATGTTATGGTTCTGTAATATGGAACCCCATATATGCGGTGTATCATGATAGTATTGAAGCTATTCAGAGACGCTTTGTGCGTTATTTGGAACATAAATTTCATCTTCCTTTTACTGCTATTACGATAGGCGTTGCGTAGTTTTCAACTTATTGTCTCTACAGCAATGTCGAGTTGTTTCTGACTTGATCTTCCTTTTCAAACTTGTTAATGGCATGCTGGATACCCCTGATCTTCTGCCCGAGTTGAGCTTCAAGGTACCACAATGGCTTACATGTTACAACGCCACATTTCTTTGCACCAAGACACAGATATTAATTGTAAAGATGATACTTGGGCTATAGCTTCATTGTCTTAACAAGTTTTGGGTTGACTTAATGTTAATTGTAAAAGTGTTGTTAATTAAGCGACATCACATACTTTCTTAATAATTAGGCAAAATTAAAGATTCTTGGTACTATGTTTAGCCGAAACCGCTTTGCAATATATTAACCAGTTTGGGTTGATATGATATTAAGTGTACAGCGTTGGCTTAATTGGGGTTAATTCCTATGTAAATGTTGTTTATTCATTCTGCTTTAAACGAGGATACTCAGATTGACGCAATCTACACTGACTTCGACAAAATCGATCATACTATTCTTGTACAGAAACTTTTCTTTGATATTCCAGATGGTCTTGTTCATTGGATTATGTCGTATTTATCTAACAGAAATCAGGCGGTCAGGATTGGTAGCATTGTTACAAACCTAGAACATCCGGTGTGCCTCAGGTCAGTTATCTTGGACCCTTACTATTTATAATGTACATAAACGATATTTCTTCTTGTTTTAATTTTTTTTTGTATTTTTACTCTATTCCGACGATAATAAAATATTCACAAGGATCGGGTCTAATCTGGACTGTCTTAGACTACAGGAGGATTTTGATTACTGTCGTCTCAACAAACTATACCTAAATTATGATAAATGCCAAAAAATTAATTCATCATCAAATTATTATTACTATATTGCCTCAGCAAATATTTTGATTATTATTGGAAATATGACAAAATGTTATAGATAACATTTAATATTCTATTATCTGCCATATTCTAAAATAATTTCGCCCTAAGTAAAATATATATGTATTGTTCGTGATATAAGAAATAATCGCCCCACATATCGTGTACAACACTTAGAGCGGCCGACGTCTTCGAAGTCGGCCGAGACACCTCTTCCATAAACTTCAGGCAGGGTAAACTTGGTTTCATGCTCCAAATTCCGCGTGATATCATTAACAAGTTTATGGAAGAAATAATCTCGGCCGACTTCGAAGACGTCGGTCGCTCCAAGTTATGTTCATGATATAAGAAATAATCTCGGCCGAGTTCGAAGACGTCGGCCGCCCCAAATATCGTGAACAACACTTAGGTCGGCCGAGATAACTCTTCCATAAACTCCAAGCAGGGTAGACTTAGTTTGATGCTCCAAATACCGAGTGCCATTAAAAAATACCATTAACAACTTTATGGAAGAAATAATCTCGGCCGACTTCGAAGACGTCGGCCGCCCCAAGTTATGTTCATGATATAAGAAATAATCTCGGCCGACTTCGAAGACGTCGGCCGCCCCAAATATCGTGAACAACACTTAGGTCGGCCGAGATAACTCTTCCATAAACTTCAAGCAGGGTAGACTTGGTTTGATGCTCCAAATCCCTAGTAATATCATTAACAACTTTGTGGAAGAAATAATCTCGGCCGACTTCGAAGACGTCGGCCGCCCCAAGCTATGTTCATGATATAAGAAATAATCTCGGCCCTCCCAAATATCGTGTACAACACTTAGGGCTGTCGACGTCTTCGAAGTCGGCCGAGATATCTCTTCCATAAACTTCAAGCAGGGTAGACTTAGTTTGATGCTCCAAATCCCGAGTAATATCATTAACAACTTTGTGGAAGAAATAATCTCGGCCGACTTCGAAGACGTCGGCCGCCCCAAGCTATGTTCATGATATCTTGGCCGCCCCAAATATCGTGTACAACACTTAGGGCGGCCGACGTCTTCGAAGTCGGCCGAGATATCTCTTCCATAAACTGCAAACAGGGTAGACTTGTATTCCATTAATACATTAATTGATACCATTAACAAATTTATGGAAGAAATAATCTCGGCCGACTTCGAAGACGTCGGCCGCCCCAAGCTATGTTCATGATATAAGAAATAATCTCGGCCGCCCCAAATATCGTGTACAACACTTAGGGCGGCCGACGTCTTCGAAGTGGATATCTCTTCCATAAACTGCAAGCAGGGTAAACTTGTACTTGTACTCCATTAATACATTAATTGATACCATTAACAAGTTTATGGAAAAAATAATCTCGGTCGACTCAAATATTGTGAACAACACTTAGGATTCATGGTAAAGAAATCTCTACATAACTTGGGGTTTGTTATCAGAGTCAGTAAGAATTTTACGATTTTTTTGTGCATAAAATCCCTTTACTTAGCATTTAGTGTGCTATGTTACGGTTCTGTAATATGGAACCCCATATATGCGGTGTATTGTGATAGTTATTTGGCACATAAAGTTCATCTTCCTTACTGCTATTACAATAGGCGTTGCGTAGTTTTGAACTTATTGTCTCTCCAGCAATGTTGAGTTGTTTCTGACTTGATCTTCCTTTTCAAATTTGTTAATGGCAACTGATCTTACAAGTTACAACGCCACATTTCTTCATTTTAATGTATCTAACAGCAACCTTTATCAAAATTCGCCATTAGTTAGAATTATAACTATAACCAGAGCTCTTTGAGGTGTCTTTATGCTCTTTTAGAGAATGTTATAACTTATTATGAGGATGTTTTGTTGGGGATATTCTCCCTGTATGCATACTGAATATGTAATAAATAAATAAATACTGGATTTGGAGTCATAGAGTTAGAAATTCAACTCCAAAATGAATTAGTTTCTGGGTATCTCCAACAAGGAAGAAATATAGAACATATTGTTAATGATACTTAATACATAGAACATCCCACCGAGTGCTAAAAAAAAAATAATAATAATAAATTAGATTTGTAAGTGTTCCATATCTTCTGGTTTTCCCAATCCATTCGATATCACACCATACAAAAAACAAACATAAAATGATTCAATTACTAAATGTTTTTAATGATTTCCAAATTTTTTTATCGAAATACCCAAATCAATTTACGTACAATAAAAAACATCAACAAATTGAAATGGATCTTTCCAACGATATGACGTCAATTTCTTTAGGTTACTTCACTGATATGTTATGACATTTAACCCCTTAAGATCGTTTATAAATCAATTTAAGCGTAGTCATTTAACGTAAACAATTCTCGGGAGTCGACGACGTTTCTTGTTTTCGTATTTGAAATACTGCAAAGAGGATTAGAATAAGACTATAATAAATAATCCAAAACAATTTTATAATATTATTCTGGTTGGGTAAAATATTTTAATATATTCACGAGTCTCCGTTCTTAGAAGCGGAATTGCATAAAATAAGTCTCTAAATTCAGCACGGCCGAGTCGCCGTTCTCAGAAAACAAAAAAAAAGGTTATCCAAAGAAAACGAAATTAAAAATACAATCTCAAATGAATATATTAATAACAAAAGAAAGATGCGAGAAACAAACGAGAAACGGTCGAGGGAAAACAAAAGTATTATTAGAAACATAAGAAAAACTTACTTTCTTGGTTGTCACAAATCAAAATACCTAGAATCCAAGATACGTAACCCCGCGATCAAAAAAAAACTGGCTTTCCCTGGTTTATTAATCAATATGTATCGAACGAATACAAATTAATAAGATGTAGCGAAATTAATAAAACGCGTTTCACATCACTTTACTTCTTCACGCGTTGATTTATCCCGAATGTTTGTTTTTATTCACAATATCCGATAAATGCAACACGACTAATGTGTTCTGCCAGGTGTCGCCACCAGCATACGTCAAAAAGTCATAAAAAAAATAGGGATCAATGAAACTTTGTTTTTAAAAAATTAATTATCAATCACCACACATCATTTAAACGATTTATTCACAACTTTTCTTCTTCAGCAACAAATATTTATAAACGAATTGTTAAGAACGACCAGAAAGAAACACGAGTCGCGTAGATTAGGGGATTCGTACCAACTGTAGAAACTAGAATTCTCTACTAAGTCGAAACGATTCCGAGCGATTCCGAGAGAGAGGTTTTCTGAGTAAGATACGTAAAAGGAATACTAGGAATTATAGAATTTATTTACCGTTTACGCTCGGAGCCCTCGCAATATTCAATGTTTCTTTTAAAAATTACTTTTTTTTTGTTATTTAAATCATCAAAATATATAAATGACAACCATTCTTTTTTAATAAACGCTGAAATTAACCTCATTCTCGAAAAGACGCGTTTTCTACGATATCTATTAATACAATTTCCTGAAATACTAAAGTCAAGTAAACTATTATTTATAATTTTTTTTTAATTTATCGCTTTTATCATGAATTATCCTTCATTTGTTCTAATTTTTATTAACCTTTTCTTCATCGAACCTCAGCGGATTATAAATAATATTTTCATGCAAAAATTACAATTTTTATTTCTGTCGATTTAGGAAATCTACTCTTTATTTAACGTATTGTTAACTCATATTAGATCTCAAACATAGCGTATTTTTTTTTGTTCTTGCTTGGTACTTACACAATTGAATAGTTTAATTAATTAGTTTAATTAGTGCATTTAGTTTGCTGTTTACTCTTTGTTATATTTGTTGCTTTCCTAAAGTGTTCTGCCTTGTCTTATGATTAAGTTTGCCAATGTGAATATCAGATCATTACTGTCGGGGTTTTCTATATTTTCGGACTTTGTGTTGGAACAAGATTTTGATGTTGTATTAGTATCTGAAACTTGGATATCAGATGATTTTATGCTGACAGCGTGTCACATTCCAAATTATTATTTTATTCACCAACGTAGAATTACAAGCAAACGTGGCGGTGGTGTTGGTATATATTTCTAGTGTCAGGTATAAAGGGCTTAAGTCACAAAATGGCACTTTTCAATATAGTAACAGAGTTAAGTCAGTTTGTTTTTCCCTTCGATTGGTATTGTGGGCTTAAGTCTAACACCAACTGCTGCTACTATTTTAAACCGGTCTATAGGCTATAAGTCAGAACGCGTCTTATCTTGTTCGGTATTATAATCGTAAGTTGACATAAGCCCTTTTGAGCAACCAATTTAAAACTATGCAGACGTTCCTAAAGACTTAAATTGACTTAGGTCTTTCATATCAAACATGCTTTGGCAATTCAGTTTATTATTAATTTAGTGTTATTGTACAGAAATGAGTGAAAGAAGTAAATATATAGTGCAATTGGCTCTAGGACTTTCAGGTAATTATTACTCTTCTAAAGTACAACGTATTTTTCAGACGTTAAAGTGGCAAGAAATGGCAAGAGGTTATCTGTATGCAAGGACTGTTTTTGCAGGACTTCGGATGAAAAAGAGAAATTTATTAGAATGGCTATCAGAAATAAAACGAAGAATACTTCTGGTATTACTACGAATGATGGAAGAGGCAAAACATCTTCCGGAAACAAAAAAACGGAGGAAGAAATAAATGCAGTAGTAGCACACATTACATCGTTTCCTTCCATCTCATTTAAACTTGCGAATTATGTACGATTTATATAAGGAAGAAAGAAACAATCCTGTTGGTAGGACAATATATGAGAAAGAATTTCATAAGTTGAAAGTCTCATTTAAAAAACCGCACGTGGATACTTGTTCTAAATGCGACACCTTTCATATGCAAGTACAGGTTGCTACTAACTCGAACAATGTGGAAGAGAATCTCCGTGTACAACGAGATCTACAGTTACACCAAGAACAAGCGAATGCAGCATACGAGGCAAAAAAAGCAGACAAAGAAGAAGCTAAAGTCAATTCTGCAAAAAAATGCTATAGTTTTGATCTCCATCAATGTTTGCCAACACCGTTTATTGGTTCCTCGGTAGCGTTTTACAAAAGGCAATTGTGGACATATAATTTGACCGTTCATGACTGGTGAATCAACGCATTACATGTGGCACGAGGCTTTAGCTGTCAGGGGAGGCAATCAAATTGCTTCCTGCTTATATAGCTATTTAAAAAAATTACCTGATTCCGTGACTGAAGTCACATTGTACTCAGACACATGTGGAGGGCAGAACAAAAATAGTCATGTTGCTGCCATGTTCTTAAAAGTGCAAAGTGAATTTCCCTATCTTATAATCAATCATAAGTTCCTAGTACCAGGCCATACTCGCATGGAATGTGACATCGATCACTCCATGATAGAGAAACAGAAAAAAAAAATTGAAACACCTATTTTCCACCCACACGATTGGTTCCAGTTGGTCAGGGGAACAGGGAGAAAGAACCAGTTCAAGGTTGATGAGATGAAACAAAACGAATTTTTTGACTTTGCTCATTTACTAAAGACTGTATTGGTATGCCGAAAAAAAAAATGTATCTGGTGAACCATTCTTGTGGCCGCTTGTACAATGGCTTCAATATAAAGAAACAGGTGTCGTACACTACAAAAACTCTTTAAGCGACACTGAGGATTTTAAAGTGCTAAGTTTCCTAAGAAGGGGAAAACTCCATAACTTGAAGAATTATCCACTCCAGCAAAGATACAGAAGTTCACTTCCAATTTCGGTTGATAAGAAAAACGATTTGTGTGCATTATTACGATTTGTACCACCTGTATTCCACGAATTCTATAAAAATTTACCAACTTCTGAGACTGCCATTGATAATGATCCCGATTTGATAGAACAAGTAGAAGAAGAAAAAGACATTTAAGGATTGCTCTTAAGGACGTTGGCGTCGTTATTCTTTTTGTTTCGTGTTACAAACATATACTTTATTTTGATTATTCCAACATTTTGTTATTGAATAAAAATGTAATCACTCAGCGCCGTTTTTTTGCTTGACTTAAGTCCTTACGTCAAACAAAATAAATACAGGTAGTTATTAATCAGAGGGTCTTGAAGACTTAAGTCAGCCAAATTCAGGTAAATATTCATTTTTTTTCTTAAATGTTGTAACCTAGCTATCAACTACCATTTCGGTAATGAATTGGTGCTTATAATTATAGAACTTTCAAACTCATTTTGTGGAAAACTACAATTTTTGACTTAAGCCCATAATACCTAACACCACAGATATATTAAAACTAATTATAAGTTTCATAGACTTGGTGTTCCCAGTTTTGAGCATTTGGAACAGTTGTGGATTTCAGTCATTTTTTAAAATATCAGGTACTGTATTGGTGCATTATATAGGCCTCCTTGCTCGGCTTGTAGTGAATTTTTTGATTCGTTTGATGAAACTTTATCTTTGCTCATTCCACAGTGTGATGAGTTGATATGTGCTGGAGATATTAATATTGATTTGATAAATCCCAGTCATGGTCACGCAGTTGGTTTTTCAGAGATACTTGAAGGTTATGGTTTGCTGCAGCTTGTTAATGAACCAACTCGCATTACACCTGCTACTGAGACGCTTATTGATGTTGTGATTACATCTTGTGTTAATGTTTCTGTTTTATCACTTGAGTCTCTTCATGACCTTACTGATCATGAATTGATATATTTTTGCCTTAGTGTTCCTGATGAGGGGAGGAGCCCGGTGATGAGAACCTACAGAGATTTTTCTGTATTTAACTTGAATTTTTTCACGTTAGATCTTCAATCGCAGCCGTTTGACCTTGTGTATGGAATTGATGATGTTGAAGTGAAATTACAGTACTTTAACCATTTAATTCTAGCATTATTCGATGCTCATGCACCTGTAAAGACGGCGAGGCTTAGCAAAAAATCTGCCCCCTGGCTTACTCCCCTGCTTAGAGACATGATTAAGTTTAGAGATCGTCTTTACAGCAAGTACAAAAAGTCTAAAACTGAACTAGCACTTAATGAATACAAATCTTTTAGAAAACATGTTGCTTGCGCAATAAAGACCGAGCAGAAGGCGTACTATGAATCATCTTTTAAAAATAAAAGTTCTAGGAAATCACTAAGGCATCTGAATGTTATCAAATCAAAAGAGCAGGTACTTCCACAACATTTGAATGACGTTGAAGTTATTAATGATAACTTTTTACAAGCTGCAGTAAACTCAATGATCGCTGATCCAGACTTAATTCAAGCTTATACTACTACGAAAAAGTCTACCGTTAATGAATTGTTTGCTTTTGTGCCTGTCTCGGAGCATATTGTAGCGGGCCATTTATTGAATATCAAGTCTGGCTGTGTGGGATATGATGAGCTCTCGGTTGTGATCTTCATCATTCCTTACGTCACACATATTATTAATATATGCTTATCGAGGTCAATCTTTCCAAAATGTTGGAAGAAATCTTTGGTAACACCTTTGCCAAAGATTAAAAATCCTATGACATTTTCGGACCTCCGACCAATTAGTATTTTACCTGTTTTGTCTAAATTATTAGAAAAAATTATGAATGACCAAATTCGGGAATTTGTCGATAAGCATAATATTTTGCCTAGGACACAGTCCGGATTTCGTGCGAACTACAGTTGCGATACAGCATTAACGCATATAGTTGATGACATATTGTTTGCGGCGGATCAAAATAGGCTTACTGGATTAGTTTTGCTAGACTACAGTAGGGCCTTTGATACTGTCAATCATAGAATGTTATCAGCTATCTTATCCTTCATTGGGTTCAATGATTCTGCTGTAAGCATGATTGATAGTTATGTGTCAGATAGACAACAAGCCGTTAAATTGGGTGTTCGGAGATCTGAACTGCGAGGCTTGAAGTCAGGAGTGCCACAGGGTTCTATCTTGGGGCCTCTACTATTTTGTATCTATGCCTCTAATCTGTCGACAGTTTTGAAATATTCAGAGTCACATTTTTATGCGGATGATTCCCAAATTTATCTATCGTTCCTGCCTACGGACATGGCCACTGCTCAAGTTAAATTGAGTGAGGACATCAATAATTTGATAGATGTATCCACTAAACACTCGTTACGGGTAAATTCAAATAAATCAGTGGTTATGCTCTTTGGGAGGCGGAGTGCACGAGACTCTATTGCAGAAAATTTTAAAATCAACATTGGTGGTGAATGTATTGGTGTTAAGGAGTGTGCTAGAAATTTAGGATTACAGCTCGACTCTAATCTTAGGTTCGAAAAGCACATCCTGAACAAAACAAAAATCTCATTTGCTGCTTTGAAGCTCATATACAGCATGAGGAATATTTTAGGTTATGCTTTGCGATTCCTTAGTGCTGAGCCATTTTAACTTCTGTGATACATATCATAGTTGTCTGAACTTAAAAACATCACAAAGGATTCAGCGTGTTCAGAATTCATGTCTCCGAATGATTTTCGGGCTTCGACGAGGGTGCCATGTCTCACACAGGCTGATCGATCTTGGGTGGCTGAATATGTGTAACCGTCGTATGTACCATATGGTTTCATTTTTTCATAAGTTACTGTTGCTTAAATGTCCATCTTATTTGTATGATAAGATTAAATTCCGCACTGATGTCCATAGCTTAAATATTCGAAGCAAGGGTATTGTGACACCACCGCTGCATGTGACTACATTATTTGAGCGATCATTCTCTTACAACTTACCGAAATTTTATAATAGTTTACCCCAATCATTGAAAATGTTGAGCTTGCCGGCGTTTAAAGTAAAGATCAAAAAATATTTATATGGAGAACAGTGTGATCATATACAGGGGGGGACACGTATTATATTATTATTTCTAAATTTTTTTTTTCTTTCGTTTATTTTTAATTGATGCGCTATTATTATTATTAGTTTTTTTTTGTACCTAGTTTAATTTTGTTTTCTTTTTGTTTTTTTTTTATTATTATTATATTTTGTTTATTTTTATGGTAGGGTTGAGTGGAAGAGAAGACGATTGTCTTAACTTCGCCCTTGCCAACCAGTTACATTTATATTGTTATTTTGTGAAATGCCATTCTAATAAAGTCTATAATTATTATTATTATTATTATAAATAATTTTCGAATACATCGGCCGCCCTAAGTATCACAAACAATACTTATTATTAGGACAACCAACAATATGTCAATATCTGAGTATTGACAATATTATTGCACGTATGAGTACAAAGATTGGCAGATGACCAATATTGATGGGATGATTTGACGAAAACGAAAATATTTAACCCTGCTGTACTGTTCGGGTCTATTTGACCAGAAAGAAAATGTAATCTTAAATTGTTATTTCATATTACATTTTTGAATGTAATAAGTCACAGTATAGTAACAAGTCTGTACTTGTATCTGCGACCATACCATAGCGTGCGTTGACAAGTCTGTGCTTGCTAACGATGTTGAGACTATAAAACAAGGCATTGATGCAGTTATGATTCAGTATTCGACTTTACATTCAACATGGCACGTCGCAGACCTTTAACTGACAAAGAGTTACAAGCGTATATTGAAGCATCTGACAGTAATGAAGATATTTCCGAATATGAAGATTATACAGGGTCCGGCAATGAAAAGGAAAGATTTGAGGTAGGGTTTACAGCGCGCCGCGAAGTGATGGGGAAGAACGTAGTCGACTTGCCAAGACCTGCATGATTTGCCATTTAGTTTACAATGGAGCGTTGGATGGGTGAGCATCCAGAGAATGATGAACAGTGGATGAACAAACAGTTTTTCAACAAGACGGGGCAACAAGTCACACTGCAAGAATTTCAATGAATATTGTAAATGCTTTGAAACGGGGATATCAGTTGGCCCCCTTTTGTTCTCCCAACCTAACAGCCTGCGACTTCTTTCTTGCAGAGTTATGCAAACCTTTCAGGCACGACTCCAAGAATGCATTCAAAAAATAATTTTTTTGACATTGTAAACCAAATGGCTACTCTCTTATTTTCCATTAATGTATTAAAAATTATTTAAAAAAAAATTCTTTAACAATAAAATTATTTACGAAATCTTTCCGTTTCACTGCCGGACCCTGTACAAGATGTTGAAGTCGATACTATGCATCTAAGTACAAATGTACAAAGTTGTTCTTCAAAGGATGGAAGAATAGAATGGAAGTCGAAACAACCGCAGCAACGTGGTCGCTTTTCTGCTGCCAATGTAATACACCAAACACCAGGAATTACAAGATATGCCAGCAGCCGCATTGGTGACATCAAGTCGTCATTTCAAGTTACATCTCATAATGCTGTAGAAAATACAATAATTGAAGTGACAAATCTCGAAGGACGAAGGGATTACGGTGAGAGGATTGTTGTTACTTGCTGGGGTTTATCGGTCATAAACTGGTAGAAATATATTTAGAGCAACTATGCCATTGGAGACATTTTCCATGATATCTCGTGTAATTTGGTTTGATGACAGAAATACAAGGCAAGGAGAAGCCGTACTTGCTATTCGAGAAATCTGGGAGAAATGAGTGGATGTTTTTCCAAAATTGTATAATGTTGGAGTAAATGTTACTATTGACGAACAGTTAGTAGCATTTAGAGGGCGCTGCCCTTTCAAATAGTACATTCTCAGCAAAATATGGAATTAAAATTTGGACCCTTTTGTGATGGTCAAACTTCTTATGCTTTGAAATTACAAATATATACAGGAAAAGCACCGGGTGCAGCTCCTCAAAAAAATCAAGGCATCTAACTTGCGATAATTTCTTTACGTCTTACAATCTGGGGCAGTGTCTTCTGAAAAAAAAATTACGATACTTCCAAAGTCCATGGTAAATAAAGAAGTATATAGTTCTTGCTTTTATTTTACGAATGACACTATCGTAGTCAACTATATTCCCACATTATACCACGACAAACAAATTAGTACCAGAGATGACAAAAAACCGCAAATAATATTAGACTATAACGCTACAAAAGGAGCTGTTGATACTCTAGATCAGCTGATAACCACATACACCTGTAAGCGTGAAACAAATCGCTGGCCTATGATAGTATTCTATAATATGCTTGATATCTCAGGTTATAATGCCTTTGTTCTATGGAGGAGTATTGGAACGCGAACAAGCTAACTAGAAGAAGAATATTTTTAGAAAATCTGTAATACAAAACCACATAAGAAGCAGAACACATCTGCCAAGAACAGAGGAATCGCGAAATGTTGTGCAAAGAATTCAAAACAATGGAAGTGCATCTTGTACTACTCTAAAACGCAGCCGTTGTAAATTTTGTCCTTCAACTAAAGACAATAACACAAATATAGTATGTAATAATTGTCATAAACATCTTTGTAAAACTCACTGTACATACTTCTGTCCAAATTGTAAAACATAAAAATAGCTTTTTATAACAATATTTTATTATTATCCGTAATTTCTGAGTTTTAAAGAATATTATTTGTTAGTTTTGCGTTAAATAAACAAGTATTAGTAACTTGTGCAATTTGTTTCCTTTTTTTATGTTTTGGGTCATATTGACCCTAACGATACAAGTGTATATTAATAATAAGTGTATATTAATATATTGACCGTCTAAGGGAAAGATTGACAATCCTACTTCAGTTGGCATTGAAATGAGCTAGAGCTCAAGAAAAATCTGCATCTGGAAAGAATTAAAAGAAGTGAAAGCTTCTAAAGGAACTGGCACCGATGAAGTATATATGCCCAAATGCTGGACTTTTAAAGAATTGAGCTTTCTCATAAAGTTTCTGAATCTTCAGAAAGTCAGCAAGTAAGGTAAGAGAAAAACACAGTCTCTAGTTAGTTAGGTAATGCTTATTGATTGTTTATTGCTTGGCAGAGCAGTTGGCGCTACGTAGGCAGCCGCCAAAATTAAGAGCGGCCGAAACCACGTTCCTTTCAAGCATAAAAAACTAATATTAATCACGACTATCAGAAGTTTTGCCATTTAGAGGAAAATCTGATGTACTCTTTGAAAAAAATAACGGAGTATCGTCTTCGACGTATAACGTCTAAAGAGTCACAGGTTCATTATCTTATAAAAACATACAAAATGAATTATTGGGTTTAATGGCACAAATGACTAGAAAGAAATTAATAGAAATGGCAAAAAATTTATTTTATTGAAGTAGTTGACATTACAGGAGTCGGTCTGGCATCTATATTTTTAGACACAATAAAAGTAAGAATCCGAGAGCGTTATTTGTTCCTTGTTCCTGTCACTCTATTAATCTTGTTTTAAATGATGCTGCAGAATCAAGTATAAAAATGGTCAAATGGTTTTTTTCTGCATCCACTTATAGATGGTCTATCTATTCTTGCCAAACATCTGACTAATTTAACATTCAAACCTGTATGTTCCTGTATGTATCAGGCACGTTAGATTTTTGTCTCGTCACTTTTTGGTATTGTAGAAGACATGTCTTTGCTGGGTTCTCATGGAAATAATACTGAAGTAGAAGTAAGCAATATATTAGAGAAGTTAAATTATTAGGCCATATGCATTATAATAATTTGGTATGCATTTGGTATGTACTTTTAGATGTTAACAGAGTAAATCTTCTACTACAAAGCCCAAAGTGCACGGTTTGTGCAGCAGTTGAAATAATTGAACAACTTGCAAAGAATTTAAAAAAACGTAGAAACTTCTAATAAAAGCTCTGCAGAATCTTGCCGACTTAAGAAATTGGGAAAAGAGGACGTCATAAAGCAAAGTATGAATTTGGAGATTACTCTTACACATAACAATAGAAAATACTTCGATGGCATTCAGCTGGCGGAAGAGTTGAGTATTATTTCATAACTTTTAAACCCAGGTGATACATCTTATAAAGTTTTGAAATATATTTTAAACAACTTAATTGTTATGTATCCAAATCTTTATATCGCTTTGAAAATCCTAAAATTCCTTTCCAAAAAAGGAATCCACAGATTCCTTTTCAGAAGATAGTTATGTAAGTAACAAGATGCCATGGTAATGTTAACTTTAGTAGGTTCGAGATTTATTTCTGCTTGAAAAACTTTAAATTTTGACACCAAAATCCCAAAAACATTCTTTACCACTCCTCTAGCACAAGAAAGTCGATAATTAAATATCCTTTGTCTGTTGTTCAAACTACCCTGGCTGTAGGGCTCCATAAAATTAGGTTTTAGTGAAAATACTTCATCAAATTCTTAATAATAATTATAATATAATGATATTATTATATATCATATTTAATAATGTTATTATTATACATATACTATATTTAGTAATACCACAATCAACATTACAAATAATTTTTTTTAGGTCAGAGACACTGAAATGGTTGATTGTGACGAGTTGGAAGAGCCAGAAGTTACTGTCCAGTCGTAATCTGATTTGTTATCTGTAGCAAAAATGATGGCGAAGTAGATATAGTTGCCAAATGTTGGGCATTCAAGTTAGGTAAACTGAAACATGATCAACGACTTTGGGCAGAAAAATTCATCAACGATATTTTACTTGAAGGCGAGCTCGGATATTGTTTGTATTAATCATCCGTACTACCAAAATCAGTATTAATTAATGACACCATCACCAGTGCCTTCTATAGCTGTCAGCAGCAGTACACTACCGATGGCAGAAGATACACCATTTGTAATTACTTGTACTTTTTTATTATGTATGGACACTGAAATAAATTTCAGCCTTGCCCAACGCAATATCGTCAAGGATATCTTGAACACTTTGCACAAAGAAATTATTTATGCCATCAGGATTCTGCAACTAAATCAAGTTTTTTCGAAATGTATGTGAAATAATGTCCTTCTGAATTTCGATTTTGCACTGTCTCTTAGGCGCATCATAAACTAAATATTATCTGTTAGCCAAGGAGCATTAGGCTATCTTGTATAACCTAAAAGCACAGGTCATAAACCGACCAAGGAGAAGACCTCGAACACGATGGCAAGATAACATAAAGAGTAATGTTTTAAAATTGCTTGGACTAAGAGTAGAAGTTCTTGGAGGGAACAATTAAAGGAGATATAGAAGTAACTTTTCACAAGAGATTTCGTAATACTGATAAAAATTATTTGTAATTTTACGGTTTGTAATTCTAAGAAGCGCCCTTGTGCTCAACTCCGATGTGAAGTAAATCAATTCGCGCAATTCACGTAATGGCCGAACATGTCAAAGGCCTTTTGAAATGCAACTCTTTGGCTATCCAACGATGCATACTACGTCCAAATTAGCTAGATGACTTCCGAGAATATTCCCACCATTGAAATAAGAACGTAAAAATTAAGTTGTGGAATAATATTATTTTAAAAATACCTAACAGAAATAAAAAATGCTTTTTAGACAATGTTGAAGATATATTACAATAAATAAAATAAAGTCTAACCCAACCTTTAGTAGTAGAGTATCTGATATCTTTGAGTTAATATGGATATGATGATGTTGGGCGAAATACGAGTTTTTAAAATGATGGCAAAATGGCAGAACTACGTCGATGGCAAAGTTCGAACTTCTCATCATTAACATTTCATTATTATTCTCCTCGACAATGGGTTGAATAAATGATTCTTCTTGGAAAATGGAGCAGTTTAGGGATTAAAAATAATTGCCGTCTTTGGTTTCCGATTAGCCCCTTTGAGTACCAACTTCCTAACGAGCTTATGAGAGAACAAAGACGATAATTGGATTAATCCCTAAAGCGCTCTATCTGTTGCTATTTTAATAATAATAATAAATAATTAATAATAAACGTTTTTACAACAAATTTATTATTTTTAATTTAATAAATTACGTAAATTGATTTAATATTTATCTCATAATTTGCATGATGTAATCGCAACGGTAGCAAACTAATTAATACAAAACAAACCTTGAGCCTCGAATTGAATGGCTCCAACAACAAACTCCGGAATTTGAAATTGATGAGAATTTCCTGCTAAATAAGTTTATCTTTATCAATAATAAAGTGAGTTTAGAGTGCATTTACTCCCAGTTCCTTAAAATCAACAACGGGGTTTCAGAAAAAGTAGTTCGATTTAATGTTAAAATTAATTAGTATTAATTAAGTAAATTGGATTAATATTTAGTTAATATAAATAACAATTAAGAATTTATATAAATTAATTCTGTATTAAGTAAATCGATCCAGTTTAGACCTTATTTTAGGTCATCGACTTTACATATGAATCGTTTAAATATGTTAAGTAGCAATGCGGGATGTTCACTTTTTACTCAAATCAAACTTATTTAAAAAAATCTGTTGTAAGAGAAGTATTGAACGTTAAAGTTAACATTAACCGCCATCTGATGTAATTTCGTGATTATTCCTAAAATTTATTCCGGTAGTAATGGATAGATGGCAGCACAAAACTAGAAAATAAGAACTTGCATTGTAATTAAGATTTACTGAAAACGCTACAATTTTCTTTGGCATTTTTCTTCGTAACAATTTTCCATTAGCAATTTCTGGTACTCATTTAGTTAAACAGTTCGTTTGAAAACATTAAATATTTAAGTCTTATTTATTACTACACCAATAAGTATGTCGTTTTCAGTAATAATTTATTTGGTTTTATTTCCTGTTCAAAGCCGGAAACAAAACCACAATAAGAGATCAATGATGACTGGAGCGTACTTATACAACTTTCCTATTTAAACTTATTAGTTTTTTCACACATCTAATACCTGCCTAACAATGATCGAATTATTCAAAATCCCGAAAAGGTCGCTCTAGTTCATCGAAAAAGATAGATCGTTCTATAATCAAACAGCATATAGAGTCGTTCAATCCTGCAATTTCTCATTACAAGAGGGAGCACACTTCTAATAAGAGATACCTTCCAAGTGATATCAGCATAGTGAGGATGTACAATAACTTCAAGGCAAAACATCCAACTATTAATTTTTCCTATTATTTATATAGAGAAGTAGTCAGTAAAATGAATATTTCATACTCTGCACTTGGACACGAAGAATGCAACATTCAAAAATCATGACAGAAGCTCTAATCATGATTCCAATAATTTAGAAAATAACTGCGCTGAGTGTGATTCTTGGAATAAGTATTGTTCCAATAGGAAGAAAATACAAAACATTTTCTATTTCATTCCAAGAAATGGATTTTATACGAATTTTTAAAACTTAATCGGCGAAAATTGCAAAATTCGAAAAAATGGTCGATCATTTCAAAAATTTATTTCTCAAGAACTAAAAGTGATTTTTCAAAACGGCTTGTTGCATTAAAAAGAGGATACTTTAATTAATAATTGGTGATATTTCCACAAGGATCCTTCAAGAAATTAATTTTATAGCGAATTTTGAAAATTATCGATGAAAATTGCAAATTATCAAAACTTCAAATATTGTTTTCTCAAAAACTAAATTTATTTTTCAAAAACAGGTTGGTTCATTGGAAAGAGGACACTTTTATTAACACTTTGGGAAATTTTCATACTCATATTCCAAGAGTTGGATTTTATACGAATTTTTATTTAATCGGCGAAAATTGAAAAATTCGGAAAAATTGTCGATTATTTCAAAAATTTATTTCTCAAGAACTAAAAGCGATTTTTCAAAACGACTTTTTGTATTAAAAAGAGGATACCTTAATTAATAATTGGTGATATTTCTGCAAGGATCCTTCAAGAAATTAATTTTATAGCGAATTTTGAAAATTATCGATGAAAATGGCAAATTATCAAAACTTCAAATATTGTTTTCTCAAAAACTAAAAGTTATTTTTCAAAACGGGTTGATTCATTGGAAAGAGGACACTCTTATTAACACTTTGGGTAATTTTCATACTCGTATTCCAAGAAGTGGATTTTATACGAATTTTTAAAACTTAATCGGCGAAAATTGCAAAATTCGAAAAAATTGTCGATCATTTCAAAAATTTATTTCTCAAAAACTAAAAGCGATTTTTCAAAACGGCTTTTTGCATTAAAAAAAGGATACTTTAATTAATAATTGGTGATATTTCCACAAGGATCCTTCAAGAAATTAATTTTATAGCGAATTTTGAAAATTATCGCAACATTGAAAATTTTATCAAAACTTCAAATATTGTTTTCTCAAAAACTAAAAGTTATTTTTCAAAACAGGTTGGTTCATTGGAAAGAGGACACTTTTATTAACACTTTGGGAAATTTTCATACTCATATTCCAAGAGTTGGATTTTATACGAATTTTTATTTAATCGGCGAAAATTGAAAAATTCGGAAAAATTGTCGATTATTTCAAAAATTTATTTCTCAAGAACTAAAAGCGATTTTTCAAAACGACTTTTTGTATTAAAAAGAGGATACCTTAATTAATAATTGGTGATATTTCTGCAAGGATCCTTCAAGAAATTAATTTTATAGCGAATTTTGAAAATTATCGATGAAAATGGCAAATTATCAAAACTTCAAATATTGTTTTCTCAAAAACTAAAAGTTATTTTTCAAAACGGGTTGATTCATTGGAAAGAGGACACTCTTATTAACACTTTGGGTAATTTTCATACTCGTATTCCAAGAAGTGGATTTTATACGAATTTTTAAAACTTAATCAGTGAAAATTGCAAAATTCGAAAAAATTGTCGATTATTTCAAACATTTATTTCTCAAGAACTAAAAGTGATTTTTCAAAACGGCTTGTTGCATTAAAAAGAGGATACTTTAATTAATAAATGGTGATATTTCCACAACGATCCTTCAAGAAATTAATTTTATAGCGAATTTTGAAAATTATCGATGAAAATTGCAAATTATCAAAACTTCAAATATTGTTTTCTCAAAAACTAAAAGTTATTTTTCAAAACGGGTTGGTTCATTGCAAAGAGGACACTTTTATTAATACTTTGGGAAATTTTTATACTCATATTCCAAGAAGTGGATTTTATACGAATTTTTAAAACTTAATTATTCTCATTAGTTGTTCAAGTTACACACTGTTTTATTTATTATTATTATGCCTATTATTTTCACATGTGTGAAAAACCAAGTTACAATAAACATTTCTTTAAGATAGTATTTCTAAACAGAAAATGTTCACTTATGATTAAGAAGTTGATTCTGCCAAAAAAATAAATAGATTTTGCTAACTTCGACTTCTTGAGTCATTTATTTATTTCATTGTAAGAGTTAAAAAACATTATTTAAAATTAATACTAACTCTACAATAACAAATAATCATTGATTAAATGAAATTAGGAATTGGAGATAATGAGAGGTAAATATAAAATAATTTAAAGAAATAAAAGAAAGTGAATTTTTTTATTAAAGTTTTGTTATTGAAGATGTTCTCAAAATAACACTTTTTACTCTTAGAAAGTCATATAAAATAAAACATTTGAAATAGCTGTAAAACCTATGGAAAGTTATTATTATATATGTAAAAACAAGAAAGCAGTTAGCTTTATCCAGCTGGCTACTTCTTCTTTTGGGCCTTTTCGGCGGCTTTCGTGACTTTTCCAGAGGTCGGGTCTTTGAAGTTAACGGCCTTAATGACACCAACAGCGACGGTCTGCCTCATGTCACGAACGGCGAACCTTCCTAGCGGCGGGAACTCTTGGAACGATTCAACGCACATCGGTTTTGATGGTACCAATGTAACGATGGCAGCATCACCAGACTTGATTGATTTCGGGTTTTCTTCCGTTGTTTTACCAGTACGACGATCGACTTTTTCCTTGATTTCAGCGAATTTGCACGCGATGTGAGCGGTGTGACAATCCAATACCGGGGTGTAACCATTCGAAATTTGTCCAGGATGGTTCAATACAATAACTTGAGCGGTGAAATCGGCAGCTCCTTTTGGTGGGTTATTTTTGCTGTCTCCAGCAACGTAACCACGACGCAATTCCTTAACGGAAACGTTCTTTACGTTGAAACCTACGTTGTCGCCGGGTACGGCTTCTTGCAATGCTTCGTGATGCATTTCAACGGATTTTACTTCAGTGGTGATATTAGCGGGGGCGAAAACTACCACCATACCGGGTTTCAAAATACCAGTTTCCACACGACCTACTGGTACTGTTCCAATACCGCCAATTTTGTATACGTCCTAAAAAAGTAACGAAGTTAGTTTATAAAAATTAAAGATTATTTATTTTTAATCCATTAAGTTAATCAGAAAAGATTAAGCCATTAATGTAGAAAATCAACAAATTTTTTTTTTTAATTCAGATAAATCGTTCATCATTTAAGTAATACGAATTAATGATAAAAATGTTTTTTTTTTTTACCTGTAATGGAAGACGTAAGGGTTTTTCAGTCGGACGACTTGGTGGTAAGATAGCATCCAAAGCGTCAATTAAACATTTACCGTCGGCTTTTCCTTCTTTACGTTCAATGGCCCATCCCTTGAACCATGGCATTTTGGTGGATGGTTCCAACATGTTATCTCCATGCCATCCGGAAATCGGAACGAAAGCGACGGCGGCCGGATTGTAACCAATCTTCTTGATGTAGGAGGAAACTTCCTTCTTGATTTCTTCAAAACGCGGTTCGGAGTATGGGGGTTCAGTGGAGTCCATCTTGTTAACGCCGACAATCAATTGTTTCACACCCAACGTGAAAGCGAGAAGAGCGTGTTCACGAGTTTGACCATTCTTCGAAATACCAGCTTCGAATTCACCGGTACCCGCGGCAACAATCAGCACGGCGCAATCAGCCTGAGACGTTCCGGTGATCATGTTCTTAATGAAATCCCTGTGGCCGGGAGCGTCGATGATGGTGACATAGTATTTGCTGGTTTCGAATTTCCACAAAGCAATATCGATGGTGATACCACGTTCACGTTCGGCTTTCAATTTATCTAAAACCCACGCGTATTTGAACGAACCTTTACCCATTTCTTGGGCTTCCTTCTCGAACTTCTCAATGGTACGCTTATCGATACCACCGCATTTGTAAATCAAATGACCAGTCGTGGTAGATTTACCAGAATCGACGTGGCCGATTACGACGATGTTAATATGAGTCTTTTCTTTACCCATTTTGAATCTACAAAAATAAAAATTCTTTAATATCGCAATAACCCGAAACACGTCGATTTTTATTTCTTATTCAATCACTTTTAGTTTTTACGGAAAATGGGGCAAATTTTTTTTTGTTTTAACGGAACGCCTATATGTTATATAGGGTGTTCCGTATATATATTGGTTATTAATTAATAAAAACGATGTTAATATAAGTCGTTTCAAATCTAGGAAAAAAAAATGTTTAAATATCGCAATAAGTCGAAACACGTCGATTTTTATTTTTAATTAGCTACAACATTTTGTTATAAAATTTTTTTTTATCACTTTTAGTTTTTCTGGAAAATGGGGCAAATTATTTTTTTTAACGGAACACCCTATATGTTATAACATTTTTTGGTAGAGCTAAAAATTACGAATTCAATGATACGTCAAAATCAAATATTGGTTATTAATTAATAAAAACGATCTTAATGAGTCATTTTGAATCTACAAAAATTAAAATTTTTAAATATCGCAATAAGCCGAAACACGTCGATTTTTATTTCTTATTAGCTAAAAAATTTTGTTATAACAATTTTTTTATCACTTTTAGTTTTTAAGGAAAATGGGGCAAATTATTTTTTTTAACGGAACAGCCTATATATTATAGCATTTTTTGGTAGAGCTAGAAATTACGAATTCAATGATACCTCAAAATCAAATATTAGTTATTAATTAAATAATTAATAAAAACGGTCTTAATAGGAGTCATTTTGAATCTACAAAAATTAAAATTTTTAAATATCGCAATAAGTCGAAACACGTCGATTTTTAATTTTTATTACCTAAAACATTTTGTTATAAAAATTTTTTTTATCACTTTTAGTTTTTCCGGAAAATGGGGCAAATTATTTTTTTTAACGGAACATCCTATATATTATAACATTTTTTGGTAGAGCTAAAAATTACGAATTCAATGATACCTCACAATCAAATATTGGTTATTAATTAATAAAAACGATCTTAATAGGAGTCATTTTGAATCTACAAAAATTAAAATTTTTGAATATCGCAATAAGCCGAAACACGTCGATTTTTATTTTTAATTAGCTAAAATATTTTGTTATAAAAAATTTTTTTATTACTTTTAGTTTTTCCGGAAAATGGGACAAATTATTTTTTTTAACGGAACACCCTATATGTTATAACATTTTTTGGTAGAGCTAAAAATTACGAATTCAATGATACCTTACAATCAAATATTGGTTATTAATTAATAAAAACGATCTTAATAGGAGTCATTTTGAATCGACAAAAATTAAAATTTTTGAATATCGCAATAACCCGAAACACGTCGATTTTTATTTCTTATTGGCTAAAAAATTGTTATAAAATTTTTTTTTATCACTTTTAGTTTTTCTGGAAAATGGGACAAATTATTTTTTTTAACGGAACACCCTATATATTATAACATTTTCTAGTAGAGCTAAAAATTACGAATTCAATGATACCTCAAAATCAAATATTAGTTATTAATTAATAAAAACGATCTTAATAGGAGTCATTTTGAATCTACAAAAATTAAAATTTTTAAATATCGCAATAACCCGAAACACGTCGATTTTTATTTCTTATTTGCTAAAAAAATTTGTTATAAAAATTTTTTTTATCAGTTTTAGTTTTTCTGGAAAATGGGACAAATTATTTTTTTTAACGCAACACCCTATATATTATAACATTTTCTCGTAGAGCTAAAAATTACGAATTCAATGATACCATAAAATCAAATATTGGTTATTAATTAATAAAAACGATCTTAATAAGAGTCATTTTGAATCTACAAAAATTAAAATTTTTAAATATCGCAATAAGTCGAAACACGTCGATTTTTATTTCTAATTAGCTAAAATATTTTGTTATAAAAATTTTTTTTATCACTTTTAGTTTTTCTGGAAAATGGGGCAAATTATTTTTTTTAACGGAACACCCTATATATTATAACATTTTTTGGTAGAGCTAAAAATTACGAATTCAATGATACCTCACAATCAAATGTAGCTTAATTAGTTTTTATGATATTTAATTAACAAAAAAGACATATACAGTTCGCGTCAAAAGTGACGTTCCCTTACTAATTTGAAAATTGTTCGAGATATCGCCACGATACAAAACACGTCGATTTTTATTGTTTGTTTATTTACTCAAATATTTTGGTACAATAAAATTGTTGCACCCCAAAAATTTTCAAATAAAAGTTATTTATTTTGTAATGGAGTGATGAAAAAAGTTATGTATCCATTTAAAAAACTTACTTAACCATTTAAAGACCTAGATGGCGCTTTTATAATACAATGAAAACTATAAAGAATATTTTCCCTCCATATTTCATGTTTTATTAAAAAAAAAAAAATTTGAAAATATCGCAATAAGCCGAAACACGTCGATTTTTATTTTTTATTAGCTACAAGATTTCGTTATAAAAATTTTTTTTATCACTTTTAGTTTTTCTGGAAAATGGGGCAAATTATTTTTTTTTTACGGAACACCCTATATATTATAGCATTTTTTGGTAGAGCTAAAAATTACGAATTCAATGATACCTCACAATCAAATATAGCTTAATTAGTTTTTATAATATTTAATTAATAAAAAAGACATATACAGTTCGCGTCAAAAGTTACTAATTTGAAAATTGTTCGAGATATCGCCACGACATCGATGTTTCAGATAAAACTTTCATCATATGAAAGGGGAAAATATTCTGTATGGTTTTCGTTGCATTTTAGAAGCGCCATTTATGTCTATTAATTGTTAAGTAAGTTTTTTAAAATGGATACATATTTTTTTCATTACTATCTTATTCTACACGATAAAATAAATAACTTTTATTTGTAAATTTTTTTTATTTAATGAACATTATTATTAACAAATTCAAAGTGCAACTAGGGAATGCCAAAATTAACATCAAGTAGGCTAATTAAGGTTGGAAAGATATACAATTGCTGCAAAAATGGAGAATATATTTAAGTATAGTTAAGTAAACATAACAACATTGATATCTCTGGCTCCTTCTCCATAAACAAATATATGAATTTGTTGCTAAAAGAAATTTTGACAGATATGAGTACTAAAACAATTGCCATTTGTTATGGCCGCCTACTTGATGTTGAAATGAAATTCAATGAATGTTATGGCTAGTTAATAATATCATTGGTAATTTAAGTTGCAAGAATGTGAGGCGATTACTGAGTAATCGAAACGACTAATAAAGAATAGAATGATTCATGAATGGAAAAATAATTTTTGTATTCATGCTTTCTTGGATTTTAAATGATTTGTGATGGTTCAAAAATAGTTTTAAAAGAATCATAACATTTAAATAACTTGCAAATAAAAACATAATAGATTGCGCAATGTTGCAGCAAAAAAAATGCAAGAATTCGCGTGGTTTAAAAATGAAAAACGTGGTTATAGAAACAAAGAGGTTGGCACATGGATAAAAAAAATGTAACTTTCGAAACCGGCAAGATGGTGGGTTTAGAAAGAAGAAGAATTCAGCGAAGAACCGAGAATGAAAAGGGCAATTACGCCATTTTATGTTAGCGCACGTGTTCAATGATCCGTATTTGACCGTTTGAAAATGGAGATCGCAACTCTATTTTTAAAACTAACCAAAAAATATTAATGAATCTTTGAAATTTAGAAAAAAAAAAATTTTCCATGTGGAAAATGGCGCCATCTCACTATAACTATAATATATATATACAACAATCAAATATTACTAATAATAGCAATTTCCGGCGTTAATTAAGAACGAAATTAGCATAAAAAAACACGTGGTATTAATAAATCCGATTAAAACAAATGAAAGTTTAAAGAATGCATGGAAAAGAACAAAAGAAAAAAGCCGGAAAGATGGTTCTAAAAAAAAAATGTAGTAGGCCGCGGCCATTAGAAATTTGAGACGAACCCCACGCTGTAATTACGATTAAAACCGGTAACAATTTTACACGAATTTACGTGTGCTAGGTAAAACCGGCGAATTATAAAGTAAAATTAGTAAAAGCAAGCGTAATTTGCAAGGAATATCGCAAAACATGCAGCCGACATATGGCAAAATGGCGACGATTCGTATGACACGTGGTGATGGAAGTAAATCGGACCGAAAATTTCGAAAAATGGATCTAATTCGTTCGCGATTTGTGAATAAAATGATTAATTTGATATTTGTACTCACTTTTAGTTGAGTTTTGTTAAGTTCTCTTGACTAAACCAACCGGTACAAGCAGAGACGACTGTACTAATGGTGCCAAGCCAACCACACCGATCGAAGTGCAGAACAGAAAGGAAGACTCGCAAGTAATGACCCGAACATATTCGCTCGGCGATTATACGTCACATCCGTTCTCGAGCGCCACCTACAGTCGGTGCGATTCAAATTTAGGCGCGAATCGATTATTCTAGAATCTCTTTACGCATCCGGTTAATTTCATTAATTATTTATTTGTCATTAATAACATCTCAAATTGAGTCAATAAAAATTAAATAATATTTTCTAAATAATACTTTCCGATTAAATCGTGTTATTTTATTTTTTTCTATTACAGTAAACATATAAATATTCTTAACGGAATTTTTTCACATTTTTCTTTATTTTTTTATTCAAATTAACACGCTTCTTTTATTTATTATTAGATATTTCGCTCCATTTTAACCGAATCAGCAGTCACTATCAAAAACCTGATAAGCATTCACTTTTTGCAGATAACAAGAAAGAAAATCGCATTTATAATAAAAAATCAATTTATTTAAAAACTTCTCTTAACAATATATAGTTATATCATAAATATGCGAACGCTATTCAAAAAATACGTGTTTACTATTATTTATTTATCTTTCTTAAAAATAGAATCTATAATAGAATAGATTAAAAAGAAAAAAAAACATCACAAACGCATGTATAAAATATATTTCTTTTTTTTAACGTAGTCTTTTGAGCTTTATTAAGCCACTTTGGCGTTGCTGCTGGGGAGATCCTAAAAATAACACTCGTCCTACTTCAAACCCAACCGAAACCAAAAAATTGTTAAACAAAATTTTTTTTAAATACATTTCTAATATCACCACAACATTTTTAATTTTTAACTTTCAATCATTAATTTTTTGTTTAACAATTTTGTTCTTTAAATTAAATTAAAACCATTAAATTAAAAAAAAAAAAGAAAAATCAAGGAACATTTTTGGGGTTTTCGTACTGCGTTGGGTTTCTCTTTATTATAAAACAAAATAAAACTCCCAGCGGCATAAAATAAAACCAAAGATATAAACACAAGCTCAAAAAAAAAAAAAATTAAATTTTTTAGTTTAAACAAGAGTTGCTGTAGATCTGGAACGCTCACTTCCGTTATCCGGTTGATCTTCTCCTCGGTACCAATTTGAATTTATGTGGGAATATGGCTCAACTGGCGATCCAATGTTATGGTTCATACTAACTGGTGACATTTGGTGGCTCATGTTTGAATTGCTTAAAAAGATAATAAATTATTAATTTTTTTATTCTTAAATTATATTTGATAGCAGATATCTTGATTATTGTTGGAGATATGATTAAATGTTAAACTCTAAAATATAAACTCAATTGACCATCAAATGTGTCAGATACTAGATAATTTCCATATTTTTCTCGATATTTACGCATTTAAGAGTAAAACTGAAGGAGAGCAATATTATTAAGAATAAAACTTGCCACAACTTTCACTCTAAACGTTTTTTTATAATATGCTTCGAATCCCGCTTCATCTAATTTTCATATTTTTCTCGATATTTATGCGTCTGAGAGCAAAACATATCGAGAAATGTACGAAAATTTGCTGAATTTATAGTTTTACAAGTTGTTAATGGTACTCGGGATTCGAAGCGTGAAAACTAGGACATATTCCATTTGATGTTAAGTGTGGAGCAACTTTCTTCTATAACATTTTGTCATATTTCAAACATTAGTAGAGATATCTGTTGAGACAACTAAAATCAAACAACTTGTATATTTAATCTTTGAAATATTTTAACCCTTTATACTTCACCTAAACTACCATTTTCATCATATTTTTGAAAGCTAATTAAAATCAAACTCCCAATAATGGAGGTGCTCCAACTCAACAAAAAAACATACCAAAATGAGCTAAAGAAAAAATAAAATTCCGGCTGTTATTCTTCTAAAATAGTTGCTTGGCAGAAAGGCAAACTATTTGTCTACCCAAACTGTTTTTTTAGAGCAGTTATTTATCAAAAACAGGTGAAGATAGCATAAAATGGGTTGTTGCTTTTTAAACGCCAAAGATATAAACGAAACGACATGCAAAATAATTAATGATATAAGAACAGTAACAAAAAAGATTTGTTGCAGAATCAAAAATTAACAGCATTGTCAAAAAAAATACGAGCAAACTTAACAGCACACCAAACGAGAATACGAAAATATTAAGATCAAATTTAGCCAAACGAAAAAAAAAATACGAATTGTAAAAAAATTCCAAACATTCTGCCATGTTAAAACCGGACTAGACATGTCCTTCGACAACTGAAGAACAAGAAAACTCTCGGTGAGGATTCCATAATTTCGGAATTACTCTTAAATAAATGTCTGCTCACCTCTACAAATTACTGACTAAAATTATAACGAATCGTCTTACAGTAAAAATAGATATCTTGATTATTATTAGAGATAGGACAAAATGTTGCTGGACATTTAATATTCTATTATATCCATACTTTAAAACACAATTGACCATTAAACGTGTTAGATACTAGATAATTTTCATATTTTTCTCGATATTTACGCATTTAAGAGTAAAACTGAAGGAGAGCAATATTTATATTATTTTATATTTATTTTATATTTATATTATTAAGAATAAAATTTGCCACAACTTTCACTCTAAAAGTTTTTTTATAATATGCTTCGAATCCCGCTTCATCTAATTTTCATATTTTTCTCGATATTTATGCATCTGAGAGTAAAAGTGAAGGAGAGCAATATTATTAAGAATAAAATTTGCAACAACTTTCACTCTAAAAGTTTTTTTATAATATGCTTCGAATCCCGATTCATCTAATTTTGATATTTTCGTATTTTTCTCGATATTTCTGCATCTGAGAGTAAAACAGCTCTTTCACTTTTGCTTTCAAATGCGTAAATATCGAGAAACGTACGAAAATTTGCTGAATTTATAGTTTTACAAGTTGTTAATGGTACTCGGGATTCGAAGCGTGAAAACTGGGGCATGTTCCATTTGATGTTAAGTGTGGAGCAACTTTCTTCTATAACATTTTGTCATATCTCAAACGTTAGTAGGGATATCTGTTGAGACAACCTAAAATCAAACAACTTGTATATTTAATCTTTGAAATATTTTAACCCTTTATACTTCACCTAAACTACCATTTTCATCATATTTTTGAAAGCTAATTAAAATCAAACTCCCAATAATGGAGGTGCTCCACTCCAACTCAACAAAAAAACATACCAAAATGAGCTAAAGAAAAAATAAAATTCCGGCTGTATTAATCTCGGCTGTAGCTCGACTGTTAGATATGGAGTCTGTTATTCTTCTAAAATAGTTGCTTGGCAGAAAGGCAAACTATTTGTCTAGCCAAACTGTTTTTTTTTAGATCATCTTCAGGAAGTTATTTCTCAAGAACAGGTGAAGATAGCATAAAATGGGTTGTTGCTTTTTAAACGCCAAAGATATAAACGAAACGACATGCAAAATAACTAATGATATAAAAACAGTAACAAAAAAGATCTGTAGCAGAACCAAAGATTAACAGCATTGTCAAAAAAACATACGAGCAAACTTAACAGCACACCAAACGAGAATACGAAAATATTAAGATCAAATTTAGCCAAACGAAAAAAAAATACGAATTGTAAAAAAATTCTGCCATACTAAAACCGGACTAGACATGTCCTTCGACAACTAAAGAACAAGAAAACTCTCGGTGAGGATTCCATAATTTCGGAATTGCTCTTAAATAAATGTCTGCTCACCTCTACAAATTACTGACTAAAATTATAACGAATCGTCTTACAGTAAAAATAATTATCTTGATTATTATTGGAGATAGGGTAAAATGTTTCTAGACATTTAATATTTTCTTATCTAAATACTCTAAAACACAATTGACCATCAAATGTGTTAGATACTAGATAATTTTCATATTTTTCTCGATATTTACGCATTTAAGAGTAAAAGTGAAGGAGAGAAATATTATTAAGAATAAAATTTGCCACAACTTTCACACTAAAAGTTTTTTTGTAATATGCTTCGAATCCCGATTCATCTAATTTTGATATTTTCGTATTTTTCTCGATATTTCTGCATCTGAGAGGAAAATAGCTCTTTCACTTTTGCTCTCAGATTCGTAAATATCGAGAATAATATGAAAATTCGTAGTTTCACAAGTTATTAATGGTATCACTCAGGATTTGGAGCGTGAAAACAAGTTAACTACTGTAAATATATACAAAATTTTAAATTCTACGGTTTACTTATAGCTGAAATAATAATTAAATGTAAATTTTTGGCTCAACTTTGATCGCTTATAGCTCGAAAACAAAAGTTGCGACCCTATGTTTATATAAAAAAGTTGTTATTTTGGCAAGTACTATCTTCTAGCAAAATTTCCTAATTAAAATCTGAACCATCCTGTATAACAAGCAATCGCAAAGTTGGCCGAGATTATTTCATATTCACTTCTTAATCGGGAACTTTACTAGGATGTAGTACTTACCAAAATAACACCACTGTTTTATATAAACATAGGCTCGCAACTCTTTTATTTTCGAGCTATGAGCAATCAAGTTGCAATCAAAAAGTTCTTATAAAAAATCAAAGGGGTTGTGAATTTCATCGCCTTAGAGGGCGCTTGGAAAGTTTAAGGTATGCTTGAAAATAAGGTGATAACCTACTGGTTAATATCTTATTAACTACTGTAAACACATACAAACTTTTAAATTCTACGGTTTACTTATAGCCGAAATAATAAGTAAAATGTAAATTTTTGGCTCAACTTTGATCGCTTATAGCTCGAAAACAAGAGTTGCGACCTTATGTTTATATAAAAAACTTGTGTTATTTTGGCAAGTACTACCTTCTAGCAAAATTTCCCGATTAAAATCTGAACCATCCTGTATAACGAGCAATACTTGATCGGCCGACGTCTTCGAAGTCGGCCGAGATTATTTCTACCATAAACATCAAGTGATACTATTAACAACTTGTTTCAGCAAGTTTTCATATTTTTCTCAATATTTACACATCTGAGAGCAAAAGTGAAAATATGAAAATTAGATGAATTTCATATTTCTCATAGATTCTGAGCATATTACATATAAGGTGATATATCGTTGCAGCAATTTTTTTTTGGGCAGGTTCCATTTGATGTTAAGTGTGGAGCAACTTTCTTCTATAACATTTTGTCATATCTCAAACAGTAGTCGAGATATCTGTTGAGACAACTAAAATCAAACACACTGTATATTTAATCTTTATAATGTTTTAACCCTTTATACTTCACCTAAAGTACCATTTTCATCATATTTTTGAAAGCTAATTAAAATCACACTCTCAATAATGGAGGCAATTTTTTTTTTCAAATTCTCGAACATTTCTAGCTGTAGCTCGACAGTCAGATATGGAGTCTATTATCCTTCTAAAATAGTTGCTTGGCAGAAAGGCAAACTATTTTTTGATCATCTTCAGGAAGTTATTTCTCAATAACAGGTGGAGATAGCATAAAGTGGGTTGTTGCTTTTTGAACACCAAAGATATAAATGAAACGACATGCAAAATAACTAATGATATAAGAACAGTCACCAAAAAGATCTGTAGCAGAACCAAAGTATTAACAGCATTGTCAAAAAGAAAATACGAGCAAACCTAAGAGCATACTAAACTAAACAAATCCTAGAGACTATAGAAAATTACGAGAATACGAAAATATTAAGATTAAATTTAGCCATAGGAAAAAGAAATACGAATTGTAAAAAAATCCCAACATTCTATGAAAAGCTATACACTTCTGCCATACTAAAACCAGACTAGATCGATTAGACATGTCCTTCCACAACTGAAGAACAAAAAAACTCCCATGTTAAAAAAATTGCTTTCAAATAACTGTCTGCTGACAATTACAAAGCCTTTGGTAGTATTAAGACCTGATCATTTCTGGCAGCACTACAAGATGCTAGAATAGATTCGCGATACACCGCTAAAAATATACTTTCACATCAAAATAGATGAGGATACAACAGCGGAAAAAATTCCTTATGGCAAAAGGTTCACCTTAGCCTTGGAAAATAATTTTAATCAATTGGATTGGGAAAATATGTGTCTGAATGTAGATGGCGTACGCTTAAATCACTGCTCAGTTCAGACATAGATTAACTGGAAAAGATGTTACAAGATCTAAAAATAAAACCAAAATAATGAGCAATATGCAAAATGATGTTCTCATAAATAACGTCTCATTAAAGAATGTAAGCCAGTACATATATCTTGGTCACACTATTAAAATTGGGAAAGAAAATCAAACAGCCGAAATTATTATTATATGATTCCGTATTTGGAAACAGAGAGAAGCCTAAAACGATTGATGGAACGAACAATCGAGGTCACTCTGAGACTCTGAGTAACATTCGCTTGGATGAAGTCTATGTCCAAATGTTCTGAGGAAGAAGAAGACTTTAGAAAGAGCAGAACTTTCTAGAAAGAGAATGCGATTTTGGTCAAGAATCAGTCAGTAAAACTACCATCTATTACCTTGATGAAACAGCAACCCGAAAATCGCACAATTTGGTGTTAGCCATGTAGCCCACGTGAAGAGTTGGCTTGGCCTAGCAGAAATGGCAATTCTTAACTGGAGTGCTATGAGATCTAGATATGCTTCGATGAGCTTCAAGGTTGCGGAGTGTTGCCTGAGATGAACATCATGCAAGAAAAGTGATAAGCCTCCCAGAGAATAAAAGAGGAAAAGAAATGAAAATAATTTATCTGAACCGATTACCAAAGAAGTTTTCTGGAAAAGGCTTTGTTCATAATTTGATTTTGACACCAAAAGATGCCTAAAATACTAAACGACCTACAAATACTCGGAATCCCTAAGAACTTAATGAAAATCATTAACATGACCATAGCTAGATCCACGGAGAGGGGAGACAAGCAATATACAGCAAAAATCTACACTTCGATCAAGTAGAAGTATTTGCTTGTTTCCTTTTTCGCTTAAAATGTTCTTTAAACTCTTAAAAATAACTTAAAATATCAGTTATAAGTGGAAAAAGTTTTTAAGTTCCTGTATTTTGATCCCAAACGTTGTCGTGACAAACAGTGAAAACCGCTGATATCTTGTAAGTCGATCAGCATGAACCACCTCTTTCCCAGGAAGTGTTTGGGCCCAAAAACCAATTTATAAACGCTTCAACTCCATAATCTGCGGCTAAACGGTTTTGGATATTGCGATCTACATTTCAGTGTATGTGTAAAATGATGCCAGGGTATCCGCAAAATATTTGAGAAGAGAAGAAATTGTGAACTTAGAAAACTAATTGTATGGCGTTGGCACAGAAATGTTTCCTCTTCTCGCTTAACAGAATTTTCATCAAGCAGCTACATGGAGGTCATTTTTTATCTTAATTAAAAAATTTAAAAATTAGGTTTAGTTTTCGACTGTCTAGAGTGGTCAGGTAACCCCTTGAATCTAAAATTTTAGAGAAATTTATGGCTGTGAAGCATAAATATTAGAACAAAGTTATGGCTAAATAAAAGACGCTGACATCATAGAATAGAATGGATAGGGCAATAACAATAATAATGAGTATAAGCGACAACCGAACCTCAAAAACTGTACTCGACTGGAAACCAACAGTCCAAGATGTCAAAGAAGATCTGAAAACAATGGAAATAAGACGCTGCAGAGGAAGATGTCGGTGAGGACAGAATGGCGAAAATTATCTAAATAGCTGGGCAAAACCCACCATGGGTTGAAGCGCCAATAAAAGAAGAAAAAATGAACCAAATGGCAGCTTTCTATTAACCTTATGAGTCTAGGTATATTATATATACAGGGTGAGTTATTAATATCCCGGCGGACGATAGTTGCTAAACCGTTTGAGAAAGAAAAAAATGTTTTATACAAAAGTTGTTTGATTCACTACTTTCTATTACTAAAAATTATTTTCACTTATACAGGATGTTTCATTTACGCGTAACGGAGAGTATGTAATCTTTTTAAATGGAACACCCTGTATATTTTATGATATTATGAATAGCATTAAATTTGTTTATACAACCGTATATGTTACTAACTCATAGCGTTCATAGTTCCTGAGATATTCAATTGTTTTTCCAAATTGCAGGATCTTGTAATTCAGCCTGTATATTGTGTGCTGATTGAATTGCCCATCAAGTTACCTTTAATCAATGATAAGTATGTCATATATCTAACTTCAGTAATTTTTCTGATATTTAGAATTTAAAGAATAATGTGTAATAAAATATGCGTTATTGTACTTAATATTATATTCTGTCTATTTTTATCAGTATTTTTTGTTCTTCCTTTTATTATTTGATTAATATTTTATAATGTAAAATAATTTTGCTGCCATACACCAGATTTTAATGCGACTTGGTGAGATTTAAAAAGATGTAAGTAATAAAATATGCAATTGTTCTGCCATATAATTTATGACCTTAGAGAAAATAAGATGTACATGTTAAGAGATACCTCAAGATCTTTTATACAGCGCATTAATGCTTGTAGAAGAGAAAATGGGCGGCATTTTGAACAACTTCTAAATATTAATTAAATTAATACCTACTTGTTGAGCAACCTTTAGTAATTGTTTATAGTTTGATGCTGCATTTAATATTACTGATTTACATATATATATGGTTGTTTGTCTGTCATATATTATATGATCTGTGATATTATATGGTTTATATGATCACTTTTTTAAGTACAATAATGACATTTTATTACACATTTTCTTTAAATTTTAAATATCAGGAAAACTATTAAAGTTAGAGATATGACATGCTTATCATTAATTAAAGGGAACTTGATGAGCAATTCAATTAGCACGCAATATACAGGATGTTCCATTTAAAAAAACTTTAGAAAAAGCCATTTGAAAAACATCAAAAGTAAGTGAGCTTTTTAAACACCCTGTATAGTGTATCTAATATCTTTGAATACTATCATCTATATACTGGCTTTGACTATTGTCTGACGTAGTTACAAGGCAAAATCGGAGAAAATGTCGTTTTTACATCGTTTTTAAAAAGATCCTGTTATGGGCACATTTTGGAAGAACAATTGAATATCTCAGGAACTATGAACGCTGTGAAATAGTAACATATACGGTTGTATAAACAAATTTAGTTGTATTCATAATATGATAAAATATACAGGATGTTCCATTTAAAAAAAGTACATACTCTTCGTTACGTTTAAATGGAACACCCGGTATAAGTGAGAATAATTTTGCGTAATAGAAAGTGATGAGTCAAACAACTTTTGTATAAAATATTTTTTTGTTTTTCAAACGGTTTAGTAACTATCGCCGGGATACTAATAACTCACCTGTATATATATATAGGGTGTATCAGGTATGAGTAGAAAAAAATTGAGGGGTTATAGGTCTCCTCTTTCTGAATAAAAAATTCTTATAACACAATGTCCCATTCTTTGTCCTTCTTAAGATATGATACAATAAAGTTAATGGTTTACAAGTTTGAGTACTACTAATGAATAGTTTTGTAATTTTGTTGTTTTTAATACAATAAGCAGTTTTATTTAATAAAACAAAAAGTTTTGTAAATTTTCACATTAAAGAGTGATAAAACAGAAGTGATAAATTTATTCGTATAAAGTAAATAACTTCTAAAATGACTTTTATGTGTCAAATTAAAGTATATACATAAGCAAAGCCTGCCCTTTCAAACCCTTAATTTTATCATATCATATCTTAAGAATAGGACATTGTGTCATAAGAATTTTTTATTCACAAAAACCACCTGATACATCCTGTATATATATTATTATATATAAACACTTGGCACAATGCATTAATGAGTCAATGCCCAAATTCAAAGAGTATCCAGGAAAAGTAATACTCAAGGATAAATAATAGAAATAATAAGTGCCATAATAATCATCTTAACCACGAATCTTTTACATATTGAGAAGGAAGAAGATACCTAATATACAAGTTTTTCTAAAATTCTTTTTAATAATGTTCATATATAAATGTGAAGTGTAAAGAGTTAATTTAAAATACCTTAAAGGATTATATGGTTGACATTTCATCGGTTGTAATGGTTGATAAATCCCTTTTTGAGTAACATTTTTAACCCCATCATCCATATATCCACCGTGAGATGAGCTACAAGGCGACACAGCAATATTCGGCGAATTTAAATTTTTATCACCAGCAGCATTTTTAAACTTGGTCGAATATTTATAAAAATCCGACATCTCGAACGGTTTCGTTTCTTCATGATACGGCTTAACGTGTCCCGCCAAAACAACCGTACAATTCTTCGGTATATTATTATTAAATAATTCCAAATTTGCTTCAGGTACTTTCGGCGATGGATTCGATTCCGCGGGAATTTCCAAAATGTTTTTCGTCGTTGTCGGCGTTGTCGAAATGTAATTAACGTGAGGTGTTAGTTCTGTATATTTTACATCTGGCATTATGGACGGTATAGTTGATAATGATCGTGTTGGTTTTGGCGTTGATGGAACAACGGGAACATCGTCGAGGGACGTTTCGTACCACTCCTTTTGTTTTTGTTTTCGGGCAATCGTGCTGTTATCGTAATTGTAAATTTCGCTACCGCAAGATGAGTTATCATCGCTTGGGTACACGCTGTCTAACGTGTGAACGCCGACGCTTCCCAAGGATTGCGTTCGAACTAGTTGACAGTTATCTTGACGATTTCTATAAGTATTTTGCTAAAAAAAAAATTTTTGGAATCTTTAAGGAAACGCAATAAATTTTTTTTAATGTCATTAACGTGCCAAAATTTTAATGTTTACGTTAACTATGTTATGCGATTCTTACTTGAGCAATTGGAATCATTGCAGGTCGCGTTGCTTCTGAATGTATTGGAACTGAAGCTAATGTAGCTGATTTTGGATCAACATTCGGCGAAATACGCTTATGTAACCTCTTATTTTTTCTTCTATCTAAACTACCACATCTAAACAAAAAATAAATGATTAATACAATACATAATAAAGAAAATTTATTAATTTACCTCTTATCTCTTTGCCAAACATTATCAAAGCTACTATTATGACACCAAATCAATTCTCCATTCTCCTTCCTCTTCCAATAACCACCTAACCCGGATGGCATAACATCGTGTTCGTATTGTTGATGTGGTTGAATTTGTAATGGATTGTTATATGGATGTTGTTGATCATAATTTCCCAACGTAGAATAATATTGATTTTGATATGAATACAATTTTTGATTCTTAGGAACGGTGTTTGATAAATTTTTGTGTATTTGAGGGGGAGTATTTAATCCCTTCGAATAATAATCTTGATAAAAACTCCCGGAAGGTGACGATTGAAGCGTCATCGGGGTTTTTGGGTAAAAATGGGGGCTTTGATGAGGTTGTGATGGATAGTTATGAGGCGATGAGTTTGGATATTGATGTGTCGACGACGAATCCGAACTTTCATGACTACAAAAAAATCATTATATTATTATATTAAATTATATAATATAGTCCACGCCAAAAGTAACCATAACACGTCGATTTTTATTTTTTATTAACCAAAAAATATTTTTTTTATAGTGGTGTAGAGAAACATCAAACAATATGCATAAGAATGACAATAGACCACCGTAAGGTATTGTACGTTAAAATAAGGAGACTTTGTGTTTTGTTACTTTTGACGCGAACTGTACGGGGTGTCCAAATTTCGATGGGTTTTCGCGAACCTGAGCTACTTTTTTGTGAAACTTATAATGCCGCAAACCAAATTTTCATAGACCTCTTCGTTTTTGATATACAGGGAGTATCTCGGCTATCCGGAAACTTAGTAAAAAAGTAAAAACGGGTTCTAATAGATTTTTTCACGTAGAATTTTTCTAGACATCACAGTTTTTGAGTTATAAACACAACTTTTTTTTTTTTTAATGGAACCACCTATATTTTATTTTTTTATTGAACTAGAATTTTTTCAAGCTTTCCAATGATATATAATACTCTATACTTGCCTTTATAATTAACCTCGAAATTAAAAGAAACCACATTATTTTATAAGTAGGCTATGATAAATTAAGTAGTGTCCGACCGAAATTTCGGTTTCGGCCTAAAATAGGGATTTCGGCGAAGTTTCGGTTTCGGCTGTATTTTGGCCGAAATCGAAGCTACGCCGATAAAGCTTCGGATCACCGTCGACTTTACTCGACACACGTGTTTCACGCCAATTTCTGAACATCCTGTATATCGTGTGACCCATTTGAAAGCGGAACACCCTCGTAAAATTTGTATTTATTATTTTTTTTTTGAATGAAATTTCGTATATGCCGATTTCAAACGGCGCTTAATGCAATGGTGTACTCAGATTTTTTGTAAAAAATTTCCTAATATGATTTCTTCATTTTTAACACCTAAAAAGTGAAATAGTATCCCTTGGTTTTTTCAAAAAAAATATGACTCTGTCCTAAGGTACAGTTTTTTACGGACTACAATTCAAAAAAAAAATTGTCGAAATCGGATAATAAATACAAATTTTACGACGGTGCTTCGCTTTCAAATGGGTCACACTGTATATATAAAAAAATTAGTTATATTCATAATTAAACATACCTTATATTGTATGCTAAAAATAGCAATTTTTATGTATCTTGTATTAATTCCTTCTTTTTTTTTAAAGAAAAGTTTCGGTTTCGGCCCAAAATTGCGTTTCGGTCGGACACTAAAATTAAGTGATCGCGTTGCTAGGATACCAGAATAAACAAAGAATTTTGAAAATACTATAATATTAATTATTGACTTATTAAAAAAATATATCTATTAATTTTTGTTTGCAAAAAACGAAAAATTATTAAAAACTAAACATTATGCAAATATGGCATCAAGTTACAAGAATTGTTCAAAGTTGTTACCATTTTGATGCATACATTGTTCACAAAGTTTAGTAATGCGTTTAATTGCATTTAGAATAGTTATGGGATGTTGAAATGTGAAAAAGCATCAGTTACAGCAATTTTCAATTCCAACTTTGTTCCCATAAAAAGAAGTCCAATAATAGATAAATCAGGTGATCTTGCTGGCCATCGCGTTTGACCATGTGTGCCTATTCACCTACCAGGAAATTCTGCAGTTAGGTAGCGACTCACTAACTGCGCAATAAGAGGAATATCATCCAAAATCTCTGGCAAAGCCTCATGCAAGATGGCCAAATAGCGATTAGCGCAAAGGTTTCCTTCAAATATTTTGTGAACAATTCGTGGCCCAATAATAAACCATGCCACGCTGAAACCAAAATTTCCTTGACGCTCCCGCTCAATTACAATATGTTGGTTTTCTTGATGCCAATGCCTGTTATTATGACGATTATAGATTCCTCTGCTGGTAAAATATGCCTAATCAGACCATATAATAGAGGAACTAAATTCAATATTATTTTGTACATGGTTCAAATACCAGTTACAGAATTCCAAATGTCGTTCGGCATCTCCCGGGTGTAAGTGGTGAACTATTTGTTCTTTGTATATATTTATACTTTTTTAGAATCGCACAGGCTGTCGATTTTTTAATTCCAACTTGACATTCAATTTCCCTACATGATGTTTTAGGCGCGACTTCCACACTTCCTAATACGGTAATTTCATTGTTATTCCGATTTTCTTTATTATATTTTTTTGGCCTGGGCATCAAAAAACTTCCATAATTGATCAAATTACGTTTTATTCGCGAAAAAATTTTTGCGCTCTTTCTGGATATCTGAAGTGAAACAATCTGCTAATAAAATGTTATTGCTTATAAATGTTGCATTCTACCTATTTATGTATAATTCAGGAACTTGATTAACATTTTCATTTGCATGAATGTAACATGTTAGCATGTCATATTTTTCATAGCGCTCCAGTTAAAGAAAAAGATAATTAAGTTAAGTTAATTAAAGGTAATTAAGTAACACACGACTTATTGTTAGCACAAAATTCAAAATTAAGTTTGACAGTAATTAACTATATTTACTTTGTTTATTCCGGTATCCTAGCAACGCGATCACTTAATAGACAACCTAAGTGTTGACATAACAGAGATGGGCGTAGCTTATATCGACTCCAAACATTTTCATATGCAATTTTTCAATTAGTGTTAAAATAAAATAAACTAAGTGACTTTTTATATGACATTTCAAATGACATTTTTATTACGGTTTATCATTAGCAACTGTGGTTAGCAACGAAATTGTTTGGAGTCGATATAAGCTCCGCCCATCTCTGTGACGTCAGGCTAGGCAGTCTATTTATCATTGCCTACTTATAAAATAATGTATTTTATTCAATTTCGACGTTAATTATAAAGGTAAGTATAGAGTATTATACAGGGTGTTCCGCTGACTCGGGGCATAAAATTAACCTCATATACTAGTGCAAAAATGATGACGATTCGTGAAAAAAAATTATTATAAAAGTCTTCAAATGGCCAAGATGTGGGCCATCAAAGTTCACAAATTTTAACACATTTTTCTAATTATTTTCAATATCATTTATGGGAGAGCGTTGAAATTTGGTACAGGGTAAACAAATATCAAGCAAAATCATTGAACCAATTTTGACTTTGATCGGGCGGCGACAACCATGCTATACAGGCAGTCCCTAAAATTTGTTTGCTCAGAACTTTTTTGTTCGCTCCAAACCCTACATTTATTTTTGTACTTTTTAATAGAAAATTTATTTTAGAAACTTTTAACACTTTTTGAAAATTTTGATAACATTGACCGTTTTCGAATTATACGCGAAAATATTAAGCTTCGATTTCAATAACACTAAAAAACACAAACGTCGTTTAAACACAAACGATAGTTTTTTGTTAGTTAAGTTTTTATTAATTTTAAGTGTTCAAAATGGAGAGTTACACATTTAGTGAACAAACTGACATGATTTTGACATTAAGGGAATATCATGGAAATGCCGTAGCAGCCGCTAACCGTTATCAGGAGAAATTTCCGAACCGCAGAGCGCCCAATCGAAAAACATTTTTAAGGATTGAAACCCGTTTAAGGGAAAATGGGACGTTTAAGCCGAAATTTACTAACAACGGTAACGTAAGATCAGTCCGAACACCCGAACTAGAAGAAGATATTCTAGACTACGTAGAAGAAAATACTACAGCTAGTACTTTGGATATGGCGAGGCATTTTTTAACTTCAAAAACAACTGTCTGGCATGTTCTTCACGAGCAACAGCTTTATCCATTTCATTGTTACAAAGTTCAGGAAGTTCGACTGACCCACTGCGACTGCAATATTGCCAAATAATGCAGCACAAAATCCAAATTGATGATCAGTTTTTAGAAAAAGTGCTTTTTACAGATGAATCCACTTTTTCTAAAGATGGAATCATCAATTTGAGAAATTTACATAGTTGGGCGGACGAAAATCCAAGATTTAAGAAAACTTGAAAATCACAATGAAGATTTTCTCTTAACGTTTGGGCTGGCATTGTGGGCGATGTAATTATTGAACCCGTTTTCTTGCCAAGAAGGCTGGATGGACATACATACAGGCGATATTTAGAGGAATTAGATGATTTTTTAGATGACGTTCCTTTAAACACAAGGCAAGCAATGTGGTATATGCATGATGGTGCTCCTACGCATAGCACACAGGCTGTCCAAGAATTTCTGAGGAAACGTTTTCCGGGACGATGGATCGCCGGATTTTACACCTGTAGATTTTTATTTATGGGGACGCGTTAAATCGCTAGTTTACGAATTGTTGATTCATTTTATCAACTTCGAACTGAGATCAATGTTCTCCGCAGAGTGCGCTTTAATTTAAGACGGCGATATCAGGCGTGCATTGATGCCGGCGGGAATGTTTTTGAACATCTGCTTTAGTATTTTTTTGTTCTTTTTTATTTATTACTATTTGTTTATAATTTTATTGTTCTTGTTAATATTTTTGTTATATTCTTGTTTGTTGTTACCGTAAAAATTAAATTTATTGTTTTGGAAATTACATTCTTTTATTCAACTAAAATAAATTAACACTGGATTTAACTAAATCTGCACTTAGAAATTTATGCAAATAATGGTCATTAGCTCAGTTCGTTTTTCAATTGTCATCGCCTACTCGGATCTTGCGGAATATGTTTCCTTTATTTGTTTGTTACGATTGAAATCGAAGCTTAATATTTTCGCGTATAATTCGAAAACGGTCAATGTTATCAAAATTTTCAAAGAGCGATAAAAGTTTCTAAAATAAATTTTCTATTAAAAAGTATAAAAATAAATGTAGGGTTACGAGCGAACAAAAAAGTTCTGAGCAAACAAATTTTAGGGACAGCCTGTATTGCATGGTTGCCGCCGCCCGATCAAAGTCAAAATTGGTTCAATGATTTTGCTTGATATTTGTTTACCCTGTACCAAATTTCAACGCTCTCCCATAAATGATATTGAAAATAATTAGAAAAATGTGTTAAAATTTGTGAACTTTGATGGCCCACATCTTGGCCATTTGAAGACTTTTATAATAATTTTTTTTCACGAATCGTCATCATTTTTGCTTTAGTATATGAGGTTAATTTTATGCCCCAAATCACCGGAACACCCTGTATATCATTGAAAAATTCTAGTTCAATAAAAAATAAAATATAGGTGGTTCCATTTACGTGATGTCTAGAAAAATTCTACGTGCACTATTGGATTCTACGTGAAAAAATCTATTAGAACCCGTTTTTACTAAGTCTGAAAATCGTAAATTTTGAAATATTCCCTCTATATCAAAAACGAAGAGGTCTATGAAAATTTGGTTTGTGGCATTATAAGTTTCACAAAAAAGTGGCTCATGTTCGCGAAAACCGCAACTTTCTATCGTTCATAACAACTGAGATACCCTGCAAATCCATCGAAATTTGGACACCCTGTACATATTAAATTATTATTTAAAAAAGAAATTCTTACTGATCATATTTATGTAAATTTAGTTTATGAAAACTCGTTAATAAACCGTCATCTTGTTTTAAATGAGTATTTTCGATAAATAAATTGTCGTCGGATTTTCGATAAGTTAATTTTGGTTGGCTTAAAAATCGATGTTCGTTAGTTTCGACGGTTTTTAGCGGATGTTGTAGCGATCTCATACTATGTCTTAAAGTACTATTTCCAAAGTTATGATCATTCATGTTTATATTAACAGAGACTGCATCTTCTTGTTCTGGACCTCTGGGTTTTTTCTTAGGTTTTAATTGAGTTTGTAAAAGCAATTGGTTTGCTTGATCGCGTTTTTGTTGCAATAACATATATTGTTGTTTATAATGTTCATAATGTTGCTTTCGTATAGTCTTAAACAAAATTGATTAAAACCACAAAGATTAGATAATAAAATTACTCACTTTGTTTAAGTTTGAGTCATTTGCAAGGCGCAAAGCTGCTTCAGCCATATTAAAATGCAACTGTATTTGGATTTCAAGGGATTCATCATCGTTGTTCATGTTTGTTATTAAATTAGGAGGAAGTTGGTATCTTGCACCAACTTTTGTGGCTGAATTAGGTACTGTTTCATGATTTGTTGGTTCTGTGGGTGTCTCTGAAGGTGTGACACCTGTTAATTCGGCTTCTTTAAGGCATAATTCTCTTAATTCTTGATTTCTTTTAGCGATGGTTTCTTCTAGAACTTTTTTTCTTTCTTGTAAATAAGATAATCTTGCTGAATTTGGGTTACTGCTTGCTCCCATTTTAGAGATCTTTGTCTCATCCGCGTTTAAACCATCCCCTTTAACCAAAATGTGTTATTTTTTTGTAATTGTGTTGATAGAGGAAAAAAGTTTGGTTAATTTTACTTACCCATTCTAATAGGATCACTTGTCAACCTTCAAGGTGCGCATTTTTTCACCGAAATCTTTACAAATCCCAACCTATTTACATGCTTATCTGCATAGATAAAGGAATAATGTTGTTTAATATCAGTTAAGCAAGGATCTCATTGTATTTTCTAACTGTAATATCAACAGTTAATCTGTTTTGGGTTAACCATAATTAAAGAACATGTTTACCTACTACCAACTGACCAACTTTAACGTACACTTTTATCATTTTAATTTAATTAAAATCCAATTATTTTAATTAGCGTTGTGTTAATATCGAGAAAAATCTTCCTTTTTTACTCCAACTTGTTTATTTACGTTAATATAGAAATTAGAACGTTCTGGTTACTTAAAACACTTAACGTACCACTCCTACATTTTAAGTTGGTATTACTTGGTTGTCATGTTCGGCGGGAAATATTTTTAAATTTAAAAATACTATTCATTCATAATATTTAATTAATATCATTTATAATACTTACAAGTTACAAATCTACTCATGAATTAAAAAGAGAATTAAGTTTGGAAGAAATTCAAGCTAACCCTAACATAGAAAACCAAAAACATATAATAACTAAGGCAATAACAAAGCGATATACGTAAACTATTAAATAAAAGAAGAATAATAAAGAGAAGAATTAATAAGGAAAGAATGGTCAAATAAAAAAATAATAGAATTAGAAGATGCAATTATTGCAGGAGGAAGTATAAGAAAAAGTGTGAGACAACAATCACTGGGACAAAACAAAATAATAGTAATGAAAGATAAAAACGGTATGAGCAAAAAGGAAGGTGCAGAAATATTAAACATTATATGCGACTTTTATAAGGAACTATGGAATGCGGGAGCAGACTTGATGGAGGCTGAAGAGAGAGAGAATGAACAGATACAATACGAAATAATGACAGAAGAAGTAAGTGATGTAATATTAAAGCTGAAGGAAGGAAAAATTGGAGGTATAGATCTGATAAGAAATGAAAAAATAAAGGCAGGAGGAAACCATATAGTGAAGGAAATTTTTAATAACTGTTTGAAGAGGCCAGGAGTGGATACATAGAGTTATGCAGTAGAAAGAAAACAGAACTGAGGGAGAAGGAGGCGGCAGAGATTAGAAGGATAACAAGGGAAGGGGAGGTCTGGAGGTATCTGAAAAAGAGAAAGAAGGGTAGGGAGAGGATAACCAGCGAAATACACATGACAGATTGGAAGAGTTACTTTATGGGATTATTGGGAGGGGTTGAAACGAGGCTAACGGGTTTGGGAGGCTATGAGGGAGATGGGGGAGAGGAGATAGCAGAAGAGGAGATGGAAGCAGTGCTTAGGGGATTGAAGAAGGGAAAGCCGCCAGGGGAAGATGGGATCCAGAACGAGGCATGGTTGGAAGCATCAAGGGTGGTGAGAGTGAAGTTGTTGGAGGGGATGAATAGCGTATGGAGAGGGGGTGGGTTTCCGGAGGGATGGAAAGTGGGGGTAATTTGCCCAGTATATAAAAAGGGTAATAAGGGAAGGGTAGAGAGCTACAGAGGAATTAACCTACTAGACTCGGCATACAAGGTATACACGAAGATACTGCTGGGAAGACTGGAGGAGGAGATGGAGTTGGGGGGAATTTTGCTGGATGGGCAGGCAGGCTTTCGGAAGGGAAGGGGAGCAATCGACAACGTGTACGTGTTGAAGCATCTGGCAGATAGAGAGCTGGATAAGAAGGGAGGGAAATTGTACGCCCTATTTATAGATTTGAAGACGGCTTTTGATAAGGTGGATAGGGGAAAGTTGTGGGAGGAGATGGGGAGGAGGGGGATCACGGAACACCTAATTGCGAGAGTGAAGGAAATATACATGGAGACTATGGCTAGGATAAAAGTGGGAGATAAGCTGAGCGACGTGTTCTGGACGACGAAGGGACTGAGGCAGGGATGTCCGCTGAGCCCAAGTCTGTTTGCACTGTATACGGCGGACCTGGAGGATAGATTGGGTAATGGGCAAATGGGAGGGTTGGTGGTGGGAGGTAGAAAGGTGCATATGTTAGCATACGCGGATAACATCGTGGTCATGGCGAGAGAAGTGGCGGAGATGAAAGATATGATAAAGACATTGGAAAGATATTTTAGGGGGAAGGGGCTGGAAGTGAATGTGGGGAAGACAAGGATGATGAAGTTTTGTAAGGGTGGGAGAAAAAGAACAGAAAACTGGAGATGGGAGGGAAAAGAAATCGAGGAGGTTAGGGAGTATACTTACTTGGGGTATGTGTTCAGGGAGGACAACAGAAAGGGGTCGCATGTGATAGCTATGGCAAAAAAGGCGAATAAGGTGATGGGACAAGTATGGGGTTGGGGGAAGAGAGTTTTTGGAAGGAATGTGGCAGCGAGGAAGATTATGTTTGAAGGCCTGGTTAGCAGTGTGATGATGTATGGAGCAGAGGTATGGGGATAGAGAGAGCAGACAATGCTGGAGGACGTGCAAGCTAGATACTGGAGATGGGTGCTTGGGGTGGCGAGAGAAACACCGGGGTATATAGTGAGGGAAGAGGTAAAGGTGGATAAGGTCAGAGTGGAGGCGGGCAGGAGAGCAGTGAAATACGAAGAAAGAATAAAAGGGAGGCCAAACTGCGGGATCTTGGGGGAGTGTTGGAGGGAAATTAGGGAGGGAAAGATCAGATATGGGAAAGGAGACAGAGACAACTATTATAGACGAGCGGGCTACTCGGTAACTGAGATAAATGGTAGACGAAGGGTGGGTAGGGAGATGTGTAGGGAGTTGAGAGATAGGGACCGAGATGTGCAGAGACAGGAAAGAAGGACACAAATAAAAGAGGGGAGGTATAACGAAAGGTACAGGGACATAATAACGGAGGGGCTGCCTAGATACTTGTTATTGGAGGAGTACTTGTTATTGGAGATCTTGGAAGGAGATGAGGAAGGGAAGAAGTTGGTGGCTAGGTTCCGTTGTGGAAACGAGGAGAGAGCTAACAGATACTGGATGGCCGATGAGGAGAGGTGGTGTAGGCTATGCAGGGAGGAATGGGAAACGTTGGAACATATGTTGAATGGGTGCAGTGAGTTGAGGGAGGAGGAGTTGGACCGAGGGCAGATCTTAGGAGAGGGGGGAGAGGGGAAACGATGGATGAGAATGGTTGTGGGGGTAAGGAGACAAAGAGAAGGATGAGGGGATGATTGGGCCGAGGAGCCGAGGGTATGGAAATGGCGGAAGGGGGTAGAGGGTGAAAATAATATACTAATAATATATATATTAGAATGTATTAAGGGGATAAAAATTGTAAATATTAAAAACAATAAAATGCTTATTAATTAATAAATGTTTGAAACAAAAAAAGATACCTCATAGCAGGATTCAAGGAGAACTTCTCCACGTTAGACAATATTTAAGTCGTGCAGCAACTGATAAAAAAATCGAGTGATTATGACTTCCCAATGCTCTTATTATTTGTAGACTTTGAGAAACAATGTTACAGGTCATACAAACGTGGTATGGAAGATCAGTATATTGTTGAGTATACAAAAACTCAAAACTAAACATCGAAATGAACAATAATAAAAGGACGCTAACTCAAAGAAATGGACTGAAGCAAGGTGATGTGACTTCTGCAAAGCTATTCAATGCAGTATTCGAAACAATGTTTGTAGAAGAAGAATGGAAAGACTGAATAAGAATAAATGGGCAATGGTTGAACAGGCTAAAGTTTGCAGATGACTTATAGGAAAAATGAAACGGAAGTAAGGAAAATGCTGGAAACTGGTCCTCAAAGAGGGAAGTAAACTGGTCTGGAGATAAATATAAGCAAGACAAAAGCAATGTAGTAGAGGATTTCGTATATCTAGGACAAAAGATTACAACTAAAAACGCAGGAGAAGAAATAACACGGAGAATGGCAATGGGATGGCAAATGTTTAACAAATACAAAAATATATGGAAATGAAAAATAGAAATGGAAAAAAAATTGTGCTCCCTGTCATGATTTATGGATGCGAGACATGGATATTAACAAACAAAATAATTAAAAAGGTTAGGGTAACAGCAAGGGCAATGCATAGAAGGATGATTGGCATTACAACAAAAGAATGGATAAGGGAAAAGTCAAACATCGTGGATATTGGAAGAATAGTATTGGATCGAAAATGGAATTGGGCGGGTCATATTATAAGAGTACAAGATGAGAGATGGACCAAGAAAATCTTAGAATGGTACCCAATAGGCAAAAAGAGAAGAAAAGGAAGATGAGTTTAAGAGGAGTTGTGGAGGAGTAACATGGCACAGGGTAGCTTGGGACCGACAAGAATGGAAGAGAATGAAGGAGATATACAAGGAAGTATGGCTTTACACGGACTAATATCACTAAAGCATGATTTTAATTTCTTAAATTTTGATTTTGTTCTGTTAAATTTTGATTTGTTAAATTGTAAAAAGTTGCCCCCCCCTAGAGGTAGATTCGAAAAAAAAATTAAAACACAATCTCGAGTACTGAACAACTATCGAATGGAATGCCATATTTTGATCTGGAAACCAAGGAAGTTCAAGAAGTATTCCTCGGATTCGTCAAACTTGATGCTTTGGATGCGAAATGTATTGCAAAACCAATAGATGAGTTTTCGGCAGAAAAAGATCTTGATACGGACAAATGTGTTGGTTTAGGATTTGGCGGTTGTTCGACGATGTCCGGGAAAGAAGGTGGTGCGCAAGCAATCCTACGCAGAAAATATAAAAAAGCTTTGTGCTTTCATCAAAGGAAGGTACCATCAAAGATATTATTACATTTTTTCAAGAATCAGTTTTGAGACGCAAATTGATACCAAATATTTCCAAGCTTTGCGAAACAAGGTGGAGCGAGAAACACAAAAATATTACTGTTTTTACTGAAAATTTTCCTATTATAATGGAGGCCGTTGAAACCTCGTCACGGGAAGAAAATAAGAATAAATAATGCGACTAGAAAAAATACTTATCAGCTCCATGCAGCAGCTTCTAGAGTTTCGTAGCCAAATACTCGGCTATGATGGAACCTGTGGTAAACGTGCTCCAATCCGTAGCTTTGAATGCAGTTAAGGCATCCCAACACATTAGCCGCCTTTTGGAATTTATAGAAAACCACCGTAACGGTCCAGAAAACGTCACAAATGGAATTATTAGGGACGCTACTATCGTTGCAGAAAAACTTGGACTGGGAGAAGACTTGAAGTCCTTGCCCCGTATTGTTGAGAGACAACAACATCAGAACAACCACCCAGCAGTAAGCCCCTCAGAATTCTGGCGGAGGTCTTTAACAATACCATAGTTAGACTCGATTATTAATTCTTTTGAAGTTCGCTTTTCTGAAGAAAACACCCCGTCATTTTCCTTATCTAAATTACACCCAACTCAAATGTTAGACATGTCCCTTGAAGACCTCGTAGAAGCTGGTGAAGTCTTTTTCCAATTTTCCAATTTATCAAATATCAACAACGAAATCGAACTATGGAAAAAACTATGGCAAGATAAACCTGACTCAAAAGAATTAAGTGTTGTGGATGTCATAAAAGATGCTGACATTTTTTTCCCTGAAACGAGAAAAGCCTTTATAATTTTGGTTACTTTACCCTGCGCGACATATACTGTTGAACGATCTTTTAGCAGCTTGAAGACAGTAAAACCTGGCTTAAAAGCAATATGGCAGAATGTCGTCTCAATGGTCTTCCCATGATGAATGTGTATAGGAAGCATATTTTTGAAAACTTTGAGGGTTTTATTAATAATCTGGTTGACCAATTCGCGAAGAAGCCACGAAAATTATGTTTTAAATAATTTGGTGTTATTTTTCAATTTTATCACTAATTAATAAACTCACTAATTGGAATCTATTTCAACAAACATTAGATAATAAAATTCATCTTAATGCTCATATGAAAACAAACGAAGACATTGGCAATGAAGTAGAAAAGTTTTTAAAAGACATACAAAACGCAGCTTGGGCCTCAACACCAATTTTAACACCAAAACGTGTGGAACTTGATATCAAATTTAGATACCTATATTGGCAGAAAATCAACGCTATCACTAAGAAACAAGTTGCTAATATACAAACAAGTATTAAAACCAAAATGGACATACGGAATCCAACTATGGGGTTGTACCTGCAAGACAAATGCAAGTCTGATCCAAAGATTCCAGAACAAAGTACTAAGGTGCATAGTGAATGCACCCTGGTATATAAGAAACACCGACCTCCATCGCGACTTGAAAGTAGCATCGGTCTCATCAGAAATTGCATCATTCGCATTTAAACATGAGAAGAGAATGCACGACCATCCCAACATCGAGGCCATCCAGGTTCTCGACAACGAGGATGAAGCCGTTCGATTTAGTGCCCTAATCGATTCAAACGCGAGCAATAGTGCGGAATTATAACCAAAACAATAATATCCAAAACGTGTGTTCCGCGTATCCCAATGTGCGCGTTTTTGTGTTTTGGTCTTAAAACGGTAAAAATATGGCAATATTTATCTACATTATGGGTAAAGCAGACTGGACCACTGGGAAAACCTGCAAAACATTATCTAGGTTAATTTAGTGTTAAAAATAAGTAACTAATTAGTATGTATTTACTAGATGTTATACAATTGTGCTATGCATAATATAGAAAAAAAAAACTCTGTAAGGCAGCGTTTCTCAATGTTTCAGTATTCGGGCCCCAATTTTCAATAACAATTTGTGGTCAATAACAAGACGCCATTTGGAAACACTTCATAGTGAGTACGTTAACAAGCCCCGAGAATTCTTTGAATTAAAATTAGTCATATGAAGAGCAAACATCATTCTTCAAAAAAACTTTGTTTGTGAACGAAAAAGTTTTACTTGCCTCTTACAAAGTATCATATAAAATAGCCAGATATAAAAAGGCTCACACCATTGGTGAAGACCTTATTCTGCCAGTTGCAATGGAGATTGTAGAAACTATGTTTGGAGATAATTTTGCCAAACAATTACAATCCATACCTCTTTCAAATGATACTGTTGCCCGCCGAATTGGTGATATAGCCGAAGATGTAACATCAGCTTCTTGAAAAGTTGTGTGACAAATTGTTTTCGATTCAGCTTGACGAGCCAACAGATAGCAATAAAGACGCTCATTTAATTGCCGATGTCTGATTTTGCGATCGCATATCGGCAGCAGAAGAACTACTTTTCTGCAAACCTATAGAACTCAAAGCAAAAGCATTCACTTTGTTTGATATTTTAAATGATTTTATTAATGAAGCAAACATAGAGTGGAAGAATTGCGTTGGAATATGCACCAATGGTGATTCTACAATGTGTGGAAGATTCCAAAGCGTACAAGCACTTGTGAAACAAAAATCTCCGCAATGTGTCTGCACCTATTGCATGATCCATAGAAAGGCTCTGGTTTCCAAAGAAATGAGTCCTGGTCTCAACATTGTGCTAACGACGGTTGTAACTGTAGTAACTTATATAAAAATGAGACCCGTAAAATCAAGAATCTTTAATGCACTTTACAAAGATATGGGTGCAGAACATTCAACGTTGCTATTTTATTGTGAGGCCATCGCGTGGGAAATTTCTACAACGTGTTTATGAGTTAAAAGAGGAAATTGCCACTTTTCTAGAAGAGGAAAACCGCCTGGAAGCCAAAAAGTTTCGAGATGCTTTATTTGTGATGAAATTGGTTACATATTCGAGAAATTAAATACCCTGAATCTACAACTCCAAGGAGCAAACACACATATGTTGGATAGCAGTGATAGAGTTAGTACTTTCAGTAGAAATTTGGAGCTGTGGAGCAGAAATGTGAAACAAAAAGAACTAGAAATGTTTGCAAATGTGAATGAATATGTCAAAACATACAAGAAAGAAGAACAGTATGTGAAAGTTGTTTTTGTTACAATAGAAAGTCATTTAGCCATGTTGGCACAGAATTTTGAAAAGTATTTTCTTGCTAACGACAAATTGGTAGCAAGTTACGAGTGGGTTAGGGATCCATTTCAAACTACTCACGAAGGTCTCTCAACTGCAGAAGAAGAAATCTTCATAGACTTTACTGCAAGCGGCGAAATTTAGCAATAGAGAGAATTTAGTAATAAATCTCTCTTGAATTTTGGACTGGATTGAATGATGAATTTTCTCCACTGAAAACAAGAGCATTTCGTATATTATTACCATTTTCAACATCCTACCTTTGTGAAGCCGGATTTTCTGCGGTGGTTGCTTTAAAGACAAAATATAGGTCTTGACTGAATATAGACCAAAGAACTGAGAGTGGCTATTTGTAATATAAAACCTTCTTTTGAAATACTTTGCTGTGCGAGACAGGCCCAAGGGAGTCACTAATAATTATAACATTACTTTTAATTTAGTACTGATGAGTCTATTATTAGTTTCATTTGGCATTTGACAGTACCTACTGATACAATTATATTTATAGTAATTAAATACCTAGGTAATAGTACGAGTGTATTTGTTTTAAGGTACTTACTTAATTTTTTGTAATGTCAGAATGACATTAATTTTTGATTAGTCATTATCTTTTTTTTTCATTTTGATGTGTTGGCGCCCCCCATGTAGAATTATGACGCCCCCCTAGGGGGGCGCGCCCCACAGGTTAAGAAACGCTGCTGTAAGGGGTTATGCTAAAATTGGATAATACAGAGTGGTCCACTTAACGTGAGACAAGCGATTATCTCGAAAACGGTTCATTTTACATAAAAATGAACCAAATGATCCAACCTAACTGCCTGAGCGTAAGGAACTTCATTTCCCAACTCCAACTGATCTCATAAAGTCAAAAAAGCAGTCTGAAGTATTAGGATCCAGATTGAAACAATTTTCGTAGCCGTGACGAAGAACTTACAAAATACTTTTTACAAGAAGAAAATTTTGTTTATTGCAATGATATTACTTCGGTCATGAACTTGCTAGATATTGAAATTGAACCATAAGATTGGCGCTTGTTTATAGACTGGTCAAAAACCAGTTTAAAAGCTGTACTCTTGCAAAATTCCGGTAGCATGCTTCCGGTATGAAAGAAACTTACGAAAACATGAAATTGGTACTAGAAAAAATTCAGTATAATCAATTTTAATGTAAACCATGTGGTGACTTCAAAGTCATTGCTTTACTTCTCGGATTGCAGCTGGGTTTTACAAAGTATTGTTGCTTTTTAGGCAGCAAACAAAAAAGGAATTGTTCAAAGATGACATATTCGAAGAAAAGTTGAGTCCGTTAGGTAGAAATCTGCTTGGAAAAGTTTTAAAAATGTCGTGCAAAATTTTTTGGGGAACCAAAAAGCAAGTAACTACAAAGATCTGATAGAACTCGTAGTATCAAGCATTGACTTATAATATGTTACTCAAATTTCACTTTTTATACTCACACCTCGACTTCTCTCCCGAGATTCTAGGAGATGTTAGCGACGAACATGGAGAAAGGTTCCATCAGGATATTTCCAGCATGGAAAAACGATACCAAGGCAAATGGAGTTTGCAAGAGCCAAATACTGCAGAAAATCATATATACATATAAATTTCCTGTCACGAAAGGAAGATGGATGCCAAAATTTTTCTACACCTTTTTCCACCTTAGGGAGTCTAAATAAATTCAAAAATGTCAAAAAAATGTGTGACAAATTAAAAGTTCATTTTTGTCAATCAGTGTAATTAATAAGCTATAATTAATAGATTTTTTTTTGATTTAGCAGTCAAATTAATACATTTCGTAGAGAAGAATGAAGCATGACAAACTCGGAAGGACATGGAAGATGCGTGTTGAACGATGTAAGACAGAGGAAGTCATATTTTGTCCAAAATTATATGAAAACCCTGAGATCGGGAACTCAATACAATTATTATTATACGTTTATATAATCAACTAACATTTCTATAATAATTAATTAATCTAATTTTAATTTGTCGAATAACAAACCTTGATAATTGCCAATCCTAAAAATTATAAACAAATATTTCTCACATACCAAAAATTTCTTAACACGATTAACAAGAAGTAATTTAAATTGTTTACAATCCATTTAGAAGCCTCGCCATTTTTCCCACGAACGCCGACGTCAACGAAATCTTACATCCGGGGTGTTTACCGCGTTTTTATTAACATTTCCAATATGAAGTGCTAACGAGCTACAAGAAAAACATATTTAAACCTTTAACTACGCATCTAAACATCATAAACCAGCAAAATGTACAAAACCATTATCCTGTGTTGTCTTATCTTTTTAGTAAGCACCGAAGAAGTTCTTATTAGACATGTAAGATCACCAAGAGGTGGAGGAGGACATGGTGGTGGAGGAGGCCATGGTGGTTTTGGAGGAGGACATGGTGGATTTGGCGGAGGACATGGTGGATTTGGAGGAGGACATGGTGGATTTGGAGGAGGACATGGTGGATTTGGAGGAGGACATGGGGGTTTTGGAGGTGGACATGGAGGTTTTGGGGGTGGACATGGAGGTTTTGGTGTAGGATCATTTGGTGGATTTGGAGGGGGTGGTTTCGTAATTCCGCCTACTTTTTTTAGGAGGCAAAGAAGATACAGGTAATTTTTAATTATTTAAAACATTAATATTAATTAATCCTTTTTTTAGGAACCCTTGTTATTTAAGCCCTTTTTTCTGCTTTTGAGGGAGCCTTAAATGGAACTAATTGTTATGTAATTAATTAAAAATAAGAGTTAATTAAAACAGTTAAGATATGAAATATTACAATTTATTTATTCATTTTATACATAAAATATATTATAAAATATTTATTAAATACATTTATTTTTTTAATAATAACTAACAAATTAATTTAACAATAACAAATAAATTAAACGTTGAACTTAACTTGTTGGAAATTGATAGGAAACAAGAAACCGGTTACACTGCAAGGCCATTGTGTGGACAGATCACGTTTTTACATTCAAACAAAAAATTAAGTCATACACAGCGAAGCAATACAATTTCCAAATAAATTAAATTAAAAACTAAATATCCCAGCTAAAAAGATGATGTTTAACCAACATATCTCGCACTCCATCTTTAAGTGGTTGGTTATTCATCTCCTTTTTAACAGGTAACTCCCAATCGGGGTTTAAATTAAATGATAACTGTGAAAGTATTCTTAAATCACATTTAATTTGAACCCACCCCGGGCTGTAAACAAACGACCACGGATGATACCATTTTTGCACAACCTCGCTGCACGAACACAAAACCTCCAACCATAAATGAAGGACTTGCTCATTTAATCCCAAACAAATTAATGAACGTAGTTTCACGTCCATTTGAACGTGCGCGTTATCATGCGATAAATTAATCGATTGAACGCAACGGTAAAGTAATTCTTCTGGTGTTAAAACTTTACCATCTTCATCCAATCTGTAAGTTTTACATAAAACTAAACGACTATAGACGGAATTAAAGTCGCGTTCAACTTCTTTTGTTGCCGCTTCTTCGATAAATAACCATGGATGACATGGACCACCTAAAATTTACATGTTAACTTAAATTTGTAACTTTGAAAAGATGTAAAATTGATATTTTAATCTATTATTGTGTCTCTGAAGATGGCTTGTAGCCGAAACTAGTAACATTTTATATACATACCTAAAAAATTGGGACGTTTCATTCCATGTTCCAAAACTTGTTTTAAAACTGGACATAAAGTTCCTCGAACTAAATCCGTAACTGTTTCTGATATGCTATCGTCGCCAGCACTGCTATATTGCTTACTACGCTCATCGAGAAGCTCAACAAATTTCGCAGGAAACCAACCTCTTAACCCATTTAATTCGCCAATCCAGCAATGTTCATCTTTTTGGCTAATAATTGTGATGATATCATTTTTACGAAAACCTAATTCGTCATCATCGTGTCTTTCGAAATCTAATAAAGCCTTTGCTCGCCGTTTACGATTTTTGGAAACGTTTATATAATTTTGATGATCACCACTGTGACTTTCCATCGAATAATCGGCGATTAACGTGATTTCAGAACTTAATTTTGGATCCATTTGAAGGAAATGACGAGCGATTTGCAACACTGCTTCTCGTAAATCCACCAATATCTCAGTTTGCTTTATATTTTTACATTTTATATCATCCTCAGACGTTTCATTAAACAGCAATAGTTGGATTACAGATTTTGATTTTTTTACTTGGCGCCTTTAAAAAATTAAAATTATCTTATTAAACAAGCTAGTTATGAAATTAATACTCAGGATACTTCAAAGTAGGAAATTGATGCATTCTCTCCCGGATAGTTTTTAATATTCATGGAGAATGGATAATAAGGAAAGCGGTAGTAACCAAAAAAAAAAGTTATTAATCTCGCTTAAGAGGTTATACCTAGTTAGATTTCAAAAAAATTTTGTGAGCTCATGGATATGCCTTACTTGTGACATTATAGTGAAACACATATGTGATTCTGTAAAAGCGGTATTCGATAATCTTATGAGTTATGCTGTTGGACCAAATAAACATCATTTGACAGTGTCTGGCTATGGGACGTGGAAGAAACGTGGCTTTTCTTCCTTGTATGAAGTTTCTTCACTGAATGGGTACCATACAGGCAATACGGTAGCGTATGAAAAGAAGAAGAGAGGTGGACGCAATGGTTAAGATGTTCGCAAATAACATCGGAGACAACGATTCAAAAACATATGCTGCTATTCGAAATAAATCACCGTATGAAGATGTCAAGATGCAAAAAAAGGAGTGCATTGGACATGCGCAAAAATGAATGGGCACCAAATTGCGTGATATGAAAAAGACCAGTAAAAGTCTTGGTGGGAAAGGAAAACTTACTGCTAAAATGATAGACAAATTGACGAAATATGATATTTGGGCAACGTATTTTCATTATACTTCCACTAACAAGCACCTGCAATACGAAAAATGCCCTGTCGGCAGAGATTCATGGTGAGAATGGCAAAAAGGTACCTGAATCCTCTAGCGGTAACAGGAAAAAAGGTAAGATTCCGGCCTTTGAGCATAGCTACAAGCCTCTTCCTCAAAATTTATGAAGATCTTTCCAAAGAAGGGTTACTGCAAAGATGTCTAGGCGGATTTACACAGAACAACAACGAAAGTTACAACAAACTTATTTGGAAAATCAGCTAGAAGAATCTTCCTGGATACGCAGTTCAAATTGCAGCATACGCAGCTACCTGCATTTTTAACGAAGGCAATGTAGTCATCTTAAAGATGTTCGAAGTGCTACTCCTAGCTACTCCTTGTGGCCATCACGCCCATGCATACATCACTAAAGCAATCGAACAGCGATGATTTATTTGCACAACAATTAACACTGTTAGTGCTAAAAAACTGATTTTTGCCACCGAAAATCGAAATTTTTGAAAAAGTCGTCATTTATCGAAAAAAAAAAAAAAACAAATTTTCATAAATCTTTCGTTCACGATATTTCTTTGATGTTTTGATTTCAGATGAAGTGGTCCACAGTTATCTTGCTCACCGCAAGAGGATCTACGAAAAACCAATTTCAGCTGGCCATATTTCTTTTATTTTTATACAGGGTTACTTATTTATGAGTTATTAGTATCCCGGCGGAATATAGTTACTAAACCGTTTGAGAAAGGAAAAAATATTTTATATAAAAGTTGTTTGACTCACCACTTTCTATTACCTAAAATTATTTTCACTTATACAGGATGTTCCGTTTAGGCGTAACGGAGAGTATGCAAATTTTTTTTAAATGGAACTCCCTATATATTGTGTGCTGGTTGAATTGCCCATCAAGTTCCCTTTAATTAATGATATGTATGTCATATGTCTAACTTCAATAGTTTTCCTGATATTTAGAATTTAAAGAAAAATGTGTAATAAAATATGTCAAAAACGACATTTTTACTGATTTTGCCTTGAAAGTATGTCAGATAATAGTCAAAGCCAATAGATAGATGATAGTATCCAAAAATATTAGGTACGCTATACAGCGTGTTTATAAAGCTTAGTTACTTCTGATATTTTTCAAATGACTTTTTCTTAAGTTTTTTAAATGAAACATCCTGTATATTGTGTGCTGGTTGAATTGCCCATCAAGTTCCCTTTAATTTATGATACGTATGTCATATGTCTAACTTTAATAGTTTTCCTGATATTTAGAATTTAAAGAAAAATGTGTAATAAAATATGCGAAAAACGACATTTTTGCTGATTTTGCCTTGAAACTATGTCAGATAATAGTCAAAGCCAGTAGGTAGAAAATAGTATCCAAAGATATTAGATACACTATACAGCGTGTTTATAAAGCTTAGTTACCGGAAAGTATGCAAATTTTTTTTAAATGGAGCTCCCTGTATATTGTGTGCTGGTTGAATTGCCCATCCAGTTCTTTTTAATTAAAGAAAAATGTGTAATAAAATATGCCATTATTGTACTTAATATTGTATTGTGTCTATTTTTATCGATTCTTTTTTGTTCTTCCTTTTATTGTTTGATTAATATTTTATAATATAAAATAATTTTGCTGTCATATATGTGAATTTTAATGCGACTTGGTTACTAGCCTCCAGAACATATGCTCAACGATACGGCATCCTAAACGAAGTGTTATATATAAACAGGGTTCGGTTGCAATTTGAAGAAACAGGTAATATTAATTATCAGCACAAAACTAGAACTAAAACGGCGACCAATGAAGAAAACGAATTTCTGATATCTAAAATCGTCTAAACGTCAGTGTCTAAAATAATAAAGAGACAGATAACATCCCTATCATGTGCAACTTGTTCAGGAAATAAGCGAAAATGATTTTCAGACGAGATTACGATGAGTTTTTGTGATTGGGTCTTTGCGCCCAATTCAACAATATGCAAATTATTTCGATTTTGTGCTTTTTACGGATAAGGCAATATTTTACAAAAATGGTTGTATTAACAATCACAATTTCCGTTATTATGCAACGGAAAATCCTTATACTATTAGACCTCTAGATCATCAACAACATTAATTTACTAATTAAAAAAGAGATTTATTGTTCTGCCATATAATTGTATTTTTATCACGTTTTGATTATTTATTTATTAATAAAAAATTGTTAAATTGTAGTTTAATATAATATTACTGATTTACAAATGACAGACAAACAAAAAGAAAAAGAAAAAAAAGTGACGAAAAAGACAAAATGTAGTATTAAGTACAATAATGACATATTTTATTACACATTTTTCATTAAATGGTAAAAATCAAGAAAACTATTAAAGTTAGGCATATGACAGACGTATCATTAATTAAAGGGAACTTGATGGGCAATTCGACCAGCACATAATATACAGGATGTTCCATTTCAAAATCTTAAGAAAAAGCCATTTGAAAAACATCAAAAGCAACTAAGCTTTATAAACACGCTGTATAGTGTATCTAATATCTTTGGATACTATCATCTACCTACTGGCTTTGATTATTATCTAACGTGGTTTCAAGGCAAAATCAGCAAAAATGTCGTTTTTGACATATTTTATTACACATTTTTCTTTAAATTCTAAAAATCAGGAGAACTATTAAAGTTAGGAATATGACATACATATCATTAATTAAAGGAAACTTGGTAGGCAATTCAATTAGCACACAATATACAGAGTGTTTCATTTAAGAAACTTACGAAAAAGTAATTTGAAACACATTAAAAGTAACTAAGCTTTATAAACACGCTGTATAGTGTATCTAATATTTTTGGATACTATCATCTATTTATTGGCTTTGACTATTATCTGACATACTTTCAAGGCAAAATTAGCAAAAATGTCGTTTTTGACATATTTTATTACACATTTTTCTTTAAATTCTAAATATCAGGAAAACTATGTAAGTTAGACATATGAGAGACGTATCAATAATTAAAGGGAACTTGATGGGTAATTCAACCAGCACACAATATACAGGCTGTTCCATTTAAAAAACTTATGAGAGGCATTTGAAAAACATCAACAGTAACTAAGCTTTATAAACACGCTGTATAGTGTATCTAATATCTTTGGATACTATCATCTTCCTACTGGCTTTGATTATTATCTGACATAGTTTCAAGGCAAAATCAGCAAAAATGTCGTTTTTGACATATTTTACTACACATTTTTCTTTAAATTCTAAATATCAGGAAAACTATTAAAGTTAGACATATGACATACGTATCATTAATTAAAGAGAATTTGATTTACAATTCAACCAGCACACAATACACAGGTGTTCCATTTAAAATACTTAAGAAAAAGCCATTTGAAAAACATCAAAAGTAGCTAAGCTTTATAAACACGCTGTATAGTGTATCTAACATTTTTGGATACTATCATCTATTTATTGGCTTTGACTATTATCTGACATACTTTCAAGGCAAAGCTTTATAAACACGCTGTACAGTGTGTCCGTAAAGTAACGGATATAGGCGATAAAATCATTATAAGCGGTTTATGGAAAATCCCTGAAACGGGTCTAAAGATTTAAATTTTTTCCGCCATTTTTAAACGAGTTATGACGTCATTGATTTTTTTTTCAAGTGGCAATCCTCTAATTTTTTTACGGAATATGAAAGAGGATCTTTTTCTGAATCTAGTACACTCAATATTAACATTGGTTACATAAGAAAATTTTCGAGAAACATTACTTTAAAGATTAACTTCTTCAAATTTGCTTGACATGATAAAAATAGCAGTAGCCATGAGTATCTATGGTACCCAATTGTTTTAAACAATTCCCTGAGTGTCAAAAACTGATTAATGAAAGCTTGTTGAAATAACTGTCATTGGAATTCAGGGGGAACAACATTATGATATCGTTTTGAAAAAATCTAAATATCTCCCTCCAGTTAAGGTTTCCTCAAAAAGTAAGAAGTCAGGACAGTATCCCGTACTATTTGGCTACACACATTGATGTTTTGCGGATATTGGGTGTGCGACTTTCTTGCCCAATGTCGATTTTGAGTAGCCCAATGCCGACAATTTTGTGTATTTACTTGTCCACTCAATGTGAATGTTCCTTCGTCAGTAAAAATATGTTTTTGACAAAGTCTTCGTCATCGTAGCAAAATTGTTGTTGGAAAAACTACGACTCATTGCTCGTGAATGAAGTTTACTTTATAGGAATAATATTTTGCGGTTTTTAAAATTTTATGAACCGTTGATTAACTAATGTCCAAAGGGGACATAAGGGTTTCCTTGCCCAGCCAAAACTACCTTTTGTTGAACCTCCCCTGAAACATTTGGTCGGGTAGACTTCGAGAAATCTCGAAGATGTCTATGCTTTTTAAATTTAGTTCCAGCTAGGCTTACCATACTAATGAGCTAAGCAGTTTTCGATCAAGAAATGTTGCATTAAGGAGGTGAACTACTTACCAAATCATTTTTTGACACTGAGAAAATTGTTTAAAATAATTGGTTACCATAGTTACTCATGGCTACTGCTATTTTTATCATATCAACAAATTTGAAGTAGTTATGTAACCAATATTAATATTAACTGTACCAGATTCAGAAAAACATTCCCTTTCATATGCCGTCATAAAAATGGGGGATTACCATTTGAAAATAATATCGATAACGTCATAACTCGTTTAAAAATGGCGGAAAAAAATTGAAATCTACACTAAAAAATTGCAAAAAATTTAAATCTTTAAACCCATTTCAGCGATCATCTACCTACTGGCTTTGACTATTATCTGACATAGTTTCAAGGCAAAATCAGCAAAAATGTCGTTTTTGACATATTTTATTACACATTTTCCTTTAAATTCTAAATATCAGGAAAACTATTAAAGTTAGACATGTAACATACGTATCATTAATTAAAGTGAACTTGATGGGCAATTCAACCAGCACACAATATACAGGATGTTTCATTTAAAAAACTTAAGAAAAAGCCATTTGAAAAACATCAAAAGTAACTAAGCTTTATAAACACGCTGTATAGTGTATCTAATATTTTTGGATACTATCATCTATTTATTGGCTTTTACTATTATCTGACATACTTTCAAGGCAAAATCAGCAAAAATGTCGTTTTTGGCATATTTTATTACACTTTTTTTTTAATTTTAAATATCAGGAAAACTATTAAAGTTAGACATGTAACATACGTATCATTAATTAAAGTGAACTTGATGGGCAATTCAACCAGCACACAATATACAGGATGTTTCATTTAAAAAACTTAAGAAAAAGTCATTTGAAAAATATCAGAAGTAACTAAGCTTTATAAACACGCTGTATAGTGTACCTAATATTTTTGAATACTAATCATCTATCTATTGGCTTTGACTATTATCTGACATAGATTCAAGGCAGAATCAGCAAAAATGTCGTTTTTGACATATTTTATTACACTTTTTTTTTCAATTTTAAATATCAGGAAAAGTATTAAAGTTAGACATGTAACATACGTATCATTAATTAAAGTGAACTTGATGGGCAATTCAACCAGCACACAATATACAGGATGTTTCATTTAAAAAACTTAAGAAAAAGCCATTTCAAAAACATCAAAAGTAACTAAGCTTTATAAACACGCTGTATAGTGTATCTAATATTTTTGGATACTATCATTTATTTATTGGCTTTGACTATTATCTTACATAACTTCAAGGCAAAATCAACAAAAATGTCGTTTTTGACATATTTTATTACACATTTTTCTTTAAATTCTAAATATCAGGAAAACTATTAAAGTTAGACCTGACATACGTATCATTAATTAAAGGGAACTTGATGGGCAATTCAACCAGCACACAATATAGAGGTTGTTCCATTTCAAAAACTTAAGAAAAAGCCATTTGAATAATATCAGAAGTAACTAAGCTTTATAAACACGCTGTATAGTGTATCTAATATCTTTGGATACTAATCATCTACCTACTGGCTTTGATTATTATTTCACATAGTTTCAAGCCAAAATCAGCAAAAATGTCGTTGACATATTTTATTACCCATTCTTTGAATTCTAAAAATCAAGAAAACTATTAAAGTTAGGCATATGACATACGTATCATTAATTAAAAGGAACTTGATGTGCAATTCAACCAGCACACAATATACAGGCTGTTTCATTTAAAAACTTAAGAAAAAATCATTTGAAAAACATCAAAAGCAACTAAGCTTTATAAACACGCTGTATAGTGTATCTAATATCTTTGGATACTATCATCTACCTATTAGCTTTGACTATTATCTGACATAGTTTCAAGCCAAAATCAGCAAAAATGTCGTTTTTGACATATTTTATTACACATTTTTCTTTAAATTCTAAATATCAGGAAAACTATTAAAGTTAGATATATGACATACCTATCATTAATTAAAGGGAACTTGATGGGCAATTCAACCAGCACACAATATACAGGTTGTTCCATTTCAAAAACTTAATAAAAAACCATTTGAAAAACATCAAAAGTAACTAAGCTTTATAAACACGCTGTATAGTGTATCTAATATATTTGGATACTAATCATCTACCTACTGGCTTTGATTATTATTTCACATAGTTTCAAGGCAAAATCTGCAGAAATGTCATTTTTGACATATTTTATTACACATTTTTCTTTAAATTCTAAATATCAGGAAAATTATTAAAGTTAGGCATATGACAGACGTATCAATAATTAAAGGGAACTTGGTGGGCAATTCAACCAGCATACAATATACAGGATGTTTCATTTAAAAAACTTAAGAAAAAGCCATTTCAAAAACATCAAAAGTAACTAAGCTTTATAAACACGCTGTATAGTGTATCTAATATTTTTAGATATTATCATCTATTTATTGGCTTTGACTATTATCTAACATAGTTTCAAGGCAAAATCAGCAAAAATGTCGTTTTTGACATATTTTATTACACATTTTTCTTTAAATTCTAAATATAAGGAAAACTATTAAAGTTAGACATGTAACATACGTATCATTAATTAAAGGGAACTTGATGGGCAATTCAACCAGCACACAATATACTGGATGTTCCATTTAAAAAACTTAAGAAAAAGTTATTTGAAAATCATCAAAAGTAACTAAGCTTTATAAACACGCTGTATAGTGTATCTAATATTTTTGGATACTATCATCTATTTATTGACTTAGACTATTATCTGACATAGCTTCAAGCCAAAATCAGCAAAAATGTCGTTTTTGACATATTTTATTACCCATTTTTCTTTGAATTCTAAAAATCAGGAAAACTATTAAAGTTAGGCATATGACATACGTATCATTAATTAAAGGGAACTTGATGGGCAATTCAACCAGCACACAATATACTGGATATTCCATTTAAAAAACTTAAGAAAAAGTTATTTGAAAATCATCAAAAGTAACTAAGCTTTATAAACACGCTGTATAGTGTATCTAATATTTTTGGATATTATCATCTATCTATTGGCTTTGACTATTATCTGACATAGTTTCAAAGCAAAATCAGCAGAAATGTCGTTTTTGACATATTTTATTATACTTTTTTTAAAATTTTTAATATCAGGAAAAGTATTAAAGTTAGACATGTAACATACTTATCATTAATTAAAGGGAACTTGGTGGGCAATTCAACCAGCACACAATATACAGGGTGTTGAATTTAAAAAACTTAAGAAAAAGCCATTACGCTTAAATGGAAAACCCTGTATAAGTGAAAATAATTTTACGTAATAGAAAGTGGTGAGTCAAATAATTTTTATATAAAACATTTTTTTCTTTTTCAAACGGTTTAATAACTATCCACTACTCAGCCTGTATATTTGGACGCAAAAAAATGTTCGTAAAAATTTCTTTACATCCTTAATATTCCGCATCCCAACTAGGTATAACCCCTTAATATAAATGTAATTTTACCGTGCTAAATGTTGTTTAGGAAGATTCGGAGTGGCTTCTGGATTACCAACTAACGCCCCTTGATCAGCCATTAAATAAGCTAAATGTCGCCTTCGATACGTTTCTAACATCACATCATTTAAAGAATTAGAAACTTGTAATGCAACTTCAGAAAGCGTTTCGACATCGTCGATATCCCCAGGAATATCCGACAAAGCATTAAATATTTGTGCTGAATTTTCAAGTTGTTTCAATTGCGGTTCTTTCATTTTTAACATACCCAACGTTATTTGAAACAGAACTAAAGAACCGTCGAAAAATAATAAATCCCAAATTCTTAATAAAATTTTCATGTGAACCACGCTAGCAAATAAGGTTAAAAACCAATGTAAAGTGATTAAAGAGAGTTCTATGTCGTGGTTTTTTAAAGTTTCGTCTATGTCAGGTAAATAATTTGAAATTAAAGTTCTTAAAACGCGTTGATCAGCTTGAATCCCAATTAAAGTTGAGCTGTAATAAGAAGCAGGTAATAAATCTTCCACAATGGTGACCATAATCCAAAAAGCATCTTCTTCTTCTAATAATAATAATAATGAAGCAACAATCATGCCAGTTCCTTGGCAATAACCTATATCAGGATATAACCAAGCAATTCCTCGTAAAATTCTTCTTAATCTTGGAATACCAGTACTATTTATATTACTAAAACAAGCATTTGAAGGCATTGTATGTAACAAATCTTTTTCAATTTGCTTTGAAGTCATTAAAGAATCATTACTTGACATTTTAACTATATCTTTGTAACCTAATTCGCTTTGTTGTTTCTTTTGTAAAGCTCCAGACATTCGTAACCACATTTGTGGTCTTAAAGAATGTGGAATACCATTCCGTATCATTGTTCTTAATTTATCAGTTCTTGGTAAATGTATTTCAACTTTATCCCAGGTCAAATCAGACACTTCTTTGTTATGAGAAAATTCTAAATGAGCCACCCATTGTAAACGGTGTTGAGCATCTTCCACAAATGGTACACCAAGCAATTTATTTGAATTTTGTTCCGGACCATCCTCCTCATCTACTCTAAAACCAAATTCATCGAAACGATATTCCGGTTGCGAATTGGGATCTTCTGGTATAACTGAAAGTTTTGCCATGATGTCTTGAGGCCACATGCTTGGTGTTAAAGCTGAAAATGGACCTCCAGGACTAGGGGTTAATAAATCACTCATGTGGAGGGTGTCAGAAAAATGTTCTGCAAAAGAATCTTCTTCTTGATCATCTTCACTTATTGCTAATTCTAATTCGCGTTTCTAAATAATTAAATATTTTTTTATTATGAAAGAATTAGAATAAAAAAAAATTATAATCCTTACATTATGGTCTTCTTTCCCAACATAACCTTCATGGTCTCTGTGATCCCTAAATAATGATTTTGCAATATCCATTTCGATTCGATTAACTAAACTTGTTAATAATTGGGAATGTAACAAATAAAAACATCTATTTATTAAAGGTGCTATGTATACACTTTTGTAAATTGTCAAACGTCAAATGACTTAAATGTCAAATGTCACGAGCATAGACTTCTTAATTAACGGATTAGTACTCAATTAAATGCTTATATTTTATTTATTTCTTTTTATTTTTATGTTTTTTGTTAATTTATTACGAAATTTTCGTTATCTTTAATGGAAAATTGATAAAAATACAATAAGTGGACATGAAATCAAAATTTCGGATCATAGACTTTAAAGTTGATGGATTATTTGATTTATTTATCGAATTTAAATTTAAAAATAATTTTTATTTTCAACTAATTGTAAGAAAAATATATTCTTGAATAAAAATTAAAAATAAGTTTGGGATAAACGAGACAAGATGAGGTCTCCAAAAGGTAAAACGTCGAAGGCTAATAATAATATACAGAGGGTGGTAAAATGAAATTCACCACCTCCTTGATTTTTTTATAAGAACTTTTTAACGCTATGGAATATTAACATGAAAAAATATAGGTTGTAAAGCTCATTCTTTAGTGGAAATTTTTTGTCTCTTTAGTATTTTCCTTAAAGTTAATAGTTTCCGAGTAAAAAAATATATGGCGCTATGTGCCGCCATGTTTAGCTAAAATTATTCTAAAAGTTGGCTCTGAGAACTTATAAGTTTCATTTACGGCGAATCCTCATAATTGTTGATGATTATTAATAGTGATGGAACGGATAGTGAGAGAGAGAGAAAACAAATTTTATTTTTGGATGCAAAAAATACAAATAAACTAAAAAAAAAGTTATAAATTAAAACTCAGCCAAAAATAGGGCTATCGACCGGAGTCTTTCTGCCCATCCAAGTTCTAGTTAGCGGCAGCTTCAGTCTTCTCTGTTCATCAACAGTTTTTGAAGGAGTGATGGGTGGAGAAGATTGGTAGGGAAATTTAGGGTAGTTTTATGAGATAAAGATTGTAGACGGAAGTTAATGGGAGGGATATTAGTGAGGTTATGTAGGAGATCATTGCTAGGGTTGAAAAGAGGATTTTGGGGATTCCTTATTAGTGTTATGGACCTCAATGCCGGTCTTTCTGCGACTTTTAAGAGACAGTTTGGTCGGTCTTTTAATTGCCATTAGGGCATATATAAGTGCGCACACTCAAACGAATTGAATCGGCCGACAGTTAAGTTTAATGTGCAACTCGATTCCCTTTCAACTTCGTAGTTTGCCAACTATTGGCCGACTGCTTAAACAGCACTAGTTTCTATGTGCAGGCGCACACCCGGCGACTTTTCAGTCGGTAGCTGTCATTGATTTGTATTGCGATCTGTCTTTCTCATCCTATAATGTCGCTGATTTTGGAAGAATTGATCGAAAATCTTATTGAAGGGGAGAAGAGGTCAGCGTTATATAAAAAAGTATAAAGGAATACTCGAACGTCAACTGTAGTTGGAAGTTTTTGAAGTAGCTGTTCCTGAATTTTACAATATTTCGTATTGTTGATGATCCAGTAAGATATGGGAATGACTAAGTTTGAAAACTAGATCCAGTTGCTAAATATCTGTAAAAGAATATAGGTATCTATATCTATATTATCAATTACACTGTGGTTTTATAATTTCAGGTAACGAGGTTCAAAAACCTTGAAATAACCTTCAGACTTGTTTCTGCGAAATTAGGCCAGGTTGCCAGCAAGAGGCGCAAATATGTTTACTTCAATAAAATGTTATTTTTACTGTCATGCTGTGATAATCGTACCACGGAAAGCAACATAGAACCACTTCCGGTGATGATGATATTGAAGGCGACACCGAAAGTGGACCTCTTGCATCCACATCGTGCAGCTATCGAATCAGCTATTGATGATGCAGACAAGGCATTGGTGCAAGCACTGGAAGACACAAAAACTGATGAAGACACCAATTTTGCTTTATCTATTATTCCTTCTCTCCGCGAACTTAGCCCAAAAAAGAAACTGGATGCTAAGATCGGAATATGAAATATATTTAAGCAGATCATAAATAAACGGCATCATCAGACAACTTCTATTACTCAAATTTTGCTGATGATTCACAATTAGTAAATTTGTAAAAGTAAAATAGAAAATAAACCTAAACAACGAAAAATTCTCTCTTCGGCAGATATCGCACGTCGTAAAATTGTATCCCGTTTTGCTATGGCTGGTCCAATTAATTGAACAAGTTTATTAAAACTGGTAATGCTCATTCTATAGAAAGAAAAAATTATCGGCCGATCAAAAGTCTGTAGTGTGCGGTGTCTTGATGCACATTTTGTGGAAATTCCGTGACCTCTGGATGACAGGGATATGAAGTGCTTGGCGCGAGTTTTCACTTTCATCTTCACTTGGATCTTCACTTTTCTGTCGAGTGTTATGCCTAGGTATTTGCAGGTTAGTGAGACTGAGAGGGGAGTTGATTGGACTGTGATTGTCAGAGAAGGGGTGTGAACTTGGAGGAAAGGGATGAAGAATTGCGATTTTGAGGAGTTGCTTCAAATGAGCCATTTTCGGTCCCAGCTCTCTGTTTCATCGATAAGCACTTGTAGCTTTCGGACCGAAGAGGCGTGCGAAATCAGTGTTGTGTCATCGGCGTAGAGTATATTTATTCACATCAAAGGCGTCTGGAGTGTTGTCGTAAATATCGTGACAGAAGATGTTGTACAGAGAAGGAGAGATGGGAGGCCTTGTTGGATGGTGAAACTGCGGGAGTGATGGTTTTTCAGCTTCACAAAACAAGAGCGATCTGAAAGGAATTGCCTTATCAAGTTTTGGAGGTAATATGGAACATTTAACTTATCCAGTTTAAATAGTTGACTGAGTCGAAAGCCTTTCGGATCCAGAAATACAGCCGCGGATTTACGTTTTTGATAGCGTGCCGCTTGAAAGTTGGAAAGCAATACCGTAAGTGGCTGGGATGTAGATTTGCCGGGTTGGAATCCCAATTGGTAGGGTGGGATGTTCTTTGAGACGACAGCCAGAAGCTTGTTCTTGAGATGTATCTCGAAAAGTTTTCCTATCACTGGCACCAGTGAGATGGGGCGGTAGTATGCTGGGTCGGAAAGTGAGGAACCCTTCTTGGGGACGCAGATTATGATAGAGGTCCTCCAGTCTCGTGGAAAATGTTGAGTCATAAGGCAAAAGTTAATTATTTCCCTGATGTAGGAGTGAATATCAAGGTCCAAGCTTCTCAACAACTGCCTCGACATGTTATTATAACCAGGAGCCATGTTCTTCCCTTGGCCTAGAAGAGTGAAATACTCGTCCTCCAGCATAACAGCATCCTCAGGTGTTTCAGAGGGATTTATAAAAGCAAGTTGATACCAGTTGTCTATTTTGAAAATATTCCTTCCAGGTAGTCAGCATGGGTATTAACTATCAGTGGGATCAGTGAGCTCTTTTGTTTCAGAAAACTTTTGGTATCTAGACAGTTTACGAACTTCCTGCTAATAATTTTTCCCTTACATGAATTGATTTTGTCGCAGGCTTCCATATATTTCAGTTATTATGAAAGATAGAAAGTTGCGGTTTTCGCGAACCTGAGCTACTTTTTTGTGAAACTTACAATGCCGCAAACCAAATTTTCATAGCCCTCTTCGTTTTTGATATACGGGTTTCAAAATTTACGGTTTTCAGACAGGGGGTGTATCTCGGCTATCAGGAAACTTATTACAAAAGTAAAAACGGGTTCTAATAGATTTTTCACGTAGAATTTTTCTAGTCATCACGGTTTTTGAGTTATAAACACAACTCAGATTTTTTTTAATGGAACCACTTATACAGGGTGATTCACATAAGAACCGACACAGAGCAAGGACATGTGTGGACAATAAATTAAGATGATTTAAAGCAACCTCTATACTAAGTTGTACCCCTGAGGAGTTATAGGTCTTCAAAGTTTAGTTTTTAAAAAACTTTGTCGTTTTCATAAAAAACTCAAATAACTAAAGACACGTATTTCGTAAATGTTACTTAAAATTAGTGATGGAACGGATAGTGATTTTGCGAAAAGCCGGATATTCGGCATTCCCTTCGGCCGGGTATTCGACGTGTCTATCCAGCCATTATGGTTATAATTTCTGGTACATTTCTCAAGTGACCCTACATTGCGATATTTGAATAAAAATGAAATTACATTTCAAACATTTATTTCTCAAGAACTAAAAATGATTTTGCAAAACGGTTTTTTGCATTAAAAAGAGGATACTTTAATTAATAATTGGTGATATTTCCACAAGGATCCTTCAAGAAATTAATTTTATAGCGAATTTTGAAACTTATCGATACAAATTGCAACATCGAAAATTTTATCAAAACCTCAAATATTCTTTTCTCAAAAACTAAACGTTATTTTTCAAAACGTGTTGCTTCATTGGAAAGAGGACACTTTTATTAACACTTTGGGAAATTTTCATAGTCATATTCCAAGAAGTGGATTTTATACGAATTTTTAAAACTTAATCGGCGAAAATTGCAAAATTCGAAAAAATTGTCGATTATTTCAAAAATTTATTTCTCAAGAACTAAAAGTGATTTTTCTAAACGGCTTTTTGCAATAAAAAGAGGATACTTTAATTAATAATTGGTGATATTTCCACAAGGATCCTTCAAGAAATTAATTTTATAGCGAATTTTGAAAATTATCGATGAAAATTGCAAGATCGAAAATTTTATTAAAACTTCAAATATTGTTTTCTCAAAAACTAAAAGTTATTTTTCAAAACGTGTTGGTTCATTGGAAAGAGGACACTCTTATTAACACTTTGGGCTATTTTCATACTCATATTCCAAGAAGTGGATTTTATACGAATTTTTAAAACTTAATCGGCGAAAATTGAAAAATTTATTTTGGCAAGTACTACGTGTTAAAGTTTCCCGATTAAAAACTGAACCATCCTGTATATAGGCTACAAGGAATGAAAATTAGGTACATAAAAATGATGGTATAGAAGTACATTAACAAAAAGAATAAATAGCGAGAGGAGGAATTGGTGAGGATAATGAAGCGGTTAAAGATAGGAAAGGCAGCCCACAGAATGTGCATCTGCAATGTTGTAATTTGTAAAATTCATAATCACATATTATTGGCAAAAAATTGTTCGAAAGGAAAAATGTGGATTGATCCAAGGTACAGTACAGGAAAGTTGTACCTTGAACCAACGTTGTGTGTACTTTGGGTCAATTACTAACTACACTTAATTTTATTTATCTACATTATTATTAACAATAATAAATAGATAATAAAATATGATAAGTACCTGTCGTTATCATAAGGAAGGAAATGAACTTTGAAAGTACTTACATAGATACCTTTTTAATTACATTGTATTGACTGAAGTAAACTGAAAAATAAATTGTTTTTTTCTGACAATCCAATGATAGTATCTAATAAAAAGTTTGTGTTGAAGGGAAAGTTTCTTTTAACTAAAATACTTCAAGCCATTCCGGAGATACTTGGCCTGAGAGTTTATTTAAGTGAAACATCCTGTATACAGGATGTTTTAACACATTTTTCTAAATATCTTAAACACTATTTATGGTAAAGCGTTGAAATTTGGTACAGTGTAAACTAATGTAATGGAACACCTGTATAAGTAGAAATAATTTTAACAGAGAATTTGTGTACAAGAACATCTTCTACTGCCAATGATAAATTTCTTTTATTAAACGGCTGTCGGTTGTTGCCTAGTTAACTAAATACACAATTAAACTGAATTAAGAATTTTTTTATTATAGGTAATCATTACGAAAGTCAAAGAGCGATAAAGTACGAGGATGCGCTGGACCACAGGAGCGATTTTAAGATTTTGGGAGAGTCTTATATCAGAGTAGGGTACTCAGCAGATGAAATACAAAGGATGAGGAACGTCGTGCTCAGGTGGAAGAGGAGAGATACAATAATAAGTATAATGTCATAATAATGGAGGAAATCATAGGGTATTTCATGAATTTGCGCGATTTAGGTGCAGGATTTAGGATCATATGCTGAGTTGTGACGATTTGAGGCAAGTTGAAGTAATTTTCTGGATTACAAACGATTAAACTTACTGATTGAGGAGCGTAATATTATATATTGTAGTTATTGTTTTAATTGTATACTGCAAGTGATAATAAAGGATATTAAATAATATTTTAATAACAAAAATTAGACACAGAACGAACATTTATTTTTTTTAATCAACATTACAATAAATATGTTACCTCAATATTTCTACTTTTATTTTTTACAAAGATCCACAGCAAAACTCTCGCCCAAAGAGCTCCTTACCCCCCCAAAAAGACTTGTTAAAATAAAAAATCAAAATTTAAAATAAAACTCTCCTAAAATAGACGTTTACTCCACAGCCAGTATCCTTACACGCTAATTTCTATGGAGGGTATGAAGTTCTCGGCGTAATACTGTCCTTTAAAAATATTCTGAATTTTTTGTGCTTCCTTCATTAGAATTATTTCATTAGATTAGTTTATTTAGTGATTTCTTTTTGTTCAACTAATTGCTATATTGCATACAAGTTCATCTAATAAGTGATTTATTTCTGAGATCGTTATCGATTTGTCGTGTTAATTAAGTTAATTTATTAATTTTTAATATATTTTTCTGTAATCACAACTCAGGTACTCAAAACAATTAATCCAAAAAAAATAGAAATAAAGACGCATTAATGTAACGGAAAGACTTGAGTTACTTCACCTTTTCCTTTAGAACTCCCGCTTCGGAACAACAACCTTTGCCCTACTTTTACATATTCCGGGTGATTCATGAAAGCAAATATAACTGAAGCTTTTTCGTTCACCCGAATACATTTCGACGGAAATATAGCGAAAATAACCGCCGTTTGTCGAATATTGCCGATATGTACCGTTGCTTGGAAACCTTGAAAGATCGCTGTGCGATGATATAGCAGCGAAACGCTTGCTTGAAAATATTTGCAACCCATCGCAGGTTCACCACGGCTTAATAAAACCATCCCATTTCTCAAATCTGGTACTTCAACATCCAAACTAACAGCGGCGCTTTGCCCCGCTCGAACGCTCCTACACGGAAATCGATTTCGATGAATACTTTTAATATTAACCGGAACAAAATTTCCATTTTTTAATGGCCCCAATTGCATTGGAGTCCCCTCATTTAATGTACCTTTAACCAAAAGTCCCCCCAAAACTTGTCCAACATCAGACACTCGGAAATTCTCGTCAATTTGAAATTCTGGGGTTTGTTGCTCGAGCCGTTCTCGTTCGTTATTCGAGACCCCCGGTGGAAGAACATGCAAAAACTTCAACAACAAATCTAATCCTTCCCCCGTAACGCTTGAAACACAAAAAATAGGTACTATGTTTTGTGTTAATTGGTTCGCCCCCGCCGTGATCACATCATCCAAATTTTGGATCACGAGTGGGACTCGCCGACTTCCAGCTTGTTTTAAAATTGATTCTAACGTTTGCAACGTTTTTGTTGGTTCCACCAAATCGATCTTTGTTATTACTATAAAGAAGGGGACGTCTAAAGCCACAGCTATTGTTAGATGTTCGTGAGTCATTCCTACTGCTCCTGCTGCACTTGAAATCTATTAAAAAAAAAACATTAAAATAAATAATTAACAAAATTGTTTTAACTTAACACTTTGCTGACCAATTTTACACAGAAACTATGTTATGAAACGAAAAAGATAATTAATGGAGAAACGGTAATGTAATTTTTGACCACCCTGTATAAGATACTCTGACACAACAAATGATAATCTATTCGGCATCATCTGAAGAATAATCGTGCCAAGGTAGAGCTTTCTTGAATGAATATTGGCTGAGAAATCGAGTTTTAAAGTGAAATTTGCCAAAAAATATTTAAAACCAAAATAACTCGAAAACGAAAAATGCTAGGTACCAGTAACTTTTATCAAAGTCAACATATTTTTTTGTATATAATTAAAAGGTGCAATAAAAACTATAGCATTCCATTTAAAATAACTAAGTTGAGGTCTACTTCCGGTGGACCGAAAATAGCCACCATCTTGAAAATACTTTATATCGAAATGGAAACAATAAACGGGTGTTGATGACTTTTTGGCGGACACTGTATAAGTCCTTTTAGAAGTACGAGAAGAACTGTCAGGTGGTGTGCTGCATTCATTTGAATCTACAGAAATCCATTTCCTAGCTACTTCTAGTAGAAATTTTTTGTATGTTGCTATTTTTTTTATACCACTTATCAATTGTATAATTTTTATTCTGCTTTTCAGTTGATATCATAAACAACCTTTCATCTTTCCATGCGAGAAGAAGAAAAGGACCTTTCCGTACAAAAGTCATTTACCCTCTCTGAAGATTCTTGGACTTTTCTATTAGTATCTTTGGCAAGCCACGACTCTCTCGTATGTACCACATACAAGTATTTTCTTTTCTAATAATATACCAGCTGTAGAAACGTTAATGTAAATATTAAAGAAAATTTTAAAAAATCATGTCAACTAATAATTTGAATTTTTCTACAAAACTATCAAAAATTATATGTCCTTCAAAATATAATTAAAAAAATTGTTTTAACTTAACACTTTCCTGACCGGCAATTTTACACAGAAACTATGTCATGAAACGAAAAGCTAACAAAAAAGATAATTAATGGAGAAACGATAATGTAATTTTTGACCATCCTGTATAAGATACTCTGACACAACAAAAGACAATCTATTTGGCCTCATCTGAAGAATAATCGTGCCAAGTTAGAGCTTTCTTGAATGAATATTGGCTGAGAAATCGGGTTTTAAAGAGCATGGTGAAATTTGCCAAAAAATATTTAAAACTAACTTAAATATTTAACTTTTATCAAAGTCAACATATTTTTTCGTATATAGTTAAAAGGTGCCATAAAAACTATAGTATTCCATTTAAAATAACTAAGTTGTGGTCTACTTCCGGTGTACCGCAAATGGCCGCCATCTTGAAAATACTTTATATCGAAAGATCCCATACAAACTAACTTTGGTGGTGTGCTGCATTCATTTGAATCTATAGAAATCCACTTCCTAACTACTTCTAGCAGAAATTTTTTGTATGTTGCTATTTTTTTATACCACTTTATACTTTTTTGATAGTTACTGGTGTTCGCCAAATTTTCATGTGTTTATTGTATTGTATTATGCACGAAGGTTTCACTTTATCAATTGTATAACTTTTATTCTGCTTTTCAGTAGATATCATAGACAACCTTTTATCTTTCCATGTGAGAAGAAGAAACCCCTCTCTGAAGATTCTTGGACTTTTGTATTAGTATCTTTGGCAAGCCACGGCTCTCTCGTATGGTACCACATACAAATATTTTCTTTTCTAATAAGCTGTAGAAACGTTGTTGTAGTAATTATCTTAATATACATGATGTCAATAACCAAAACACGGCTGCAAGACTTGATAATATAGTTTCTTGTAGCTTTTATCCTCCACCCGAATAAATCTGAAAATTGCAAATGTACCCAGACTTACTTTCACAAACCATTCTCAGTAAAATACCGTATTTCGTAATCTTTGCCGGATTATATATGTTTTGAACCTGAGACGTCCTCTCCATCGGTACATACATAGATTGAATTTTTGGAATGAGGTAATCCAAGAGAGGATTTTACAAAGGTGCATTTTGAACAGAGTGTCCCAAATTCGTTGTCCGCATAGGCTATATCATTTGGGGAGTAACGGGAAACCACAGATGATATCAGGAACATACCTCTGGGAGATGTCCTAGCCTTTGGCAAATCCCTGGTTGATGTGACCAGAGTATGTGATGGGAGGATTCACAATGGGGCCTAAGTGTGGTGTGCGGTAACGTAAGCACTCCATACATTCATACGTAATAATACATTACATAAGTAATTTTTTTGTTATAAAGCGGACACGACTAAATACGATATGCCAAATGTTTGCAATATTCTATCTGACTATCTGTCAGTCAGTGACTTTGCCTAGGTATATTAGGTCTTTGAAATATTTTGATCCAGCTCTTTTTTTAAACTTCATCCAGTCACTCCCTTTTGATGATGTATATCACCTACATGTCATTGACAACAAGGGGCATGTGTGAGAGTAACTTCTGCCAAAGATCCCTGTCTCTGGCTTAGTGATAATGTTAGACTTAAGAGATAAGACTGTCAGAATTAAAAAAAAAAACAAAGTCCTGACTGGACTCTTTACCGCTATTAAGTGTGAAAAACGTGCTTAAATTACTCATGGTATACAGAATTCTGTTAACCAGTGGAAAGTGTTGCGAAAAAACAATTTATTACAATGTAAGGTTCATTCTGTTCTACAACACTTAATGTGGTATGGAAAAAGTCCATCGTGATACCAGTACCGAAGGTACCAAGTCCAAATGAATACTCATGCCTATGACCCATAACCATTTTGTGTTCCTTATCAACAGTATTGAAAAAAATAGTTAACAGACAACTGACGGAGTTTTTGAAGGCTAAGCGCATTGTACCAGTGAATCAGTCTGGTTTCAGGGAAGGAGATAGCTGTGAAACTGCTCTATATAGTGGGTGATATACTTGACTCCAATAGATCGACTCTTCTGGGGTTGTTGGATTTCTAATATCAATTCTTGACCATATCGGACTTGATTCTGTTTCATTAGCTTTTTTCAAAAATTACCTTAAAGGGAGGATTCAATCAGTCACTATTGATCAGGTGAAGTCGAGTGTTTTGGAGATAAGGTCTGGGTTCCCACACTATTTAAAATTGACACGATAAATTTCAATAGCTTCGTTAATTTCTGTAGCGTCTACTATTATGCTGATGATACACAGATTTATCTGTCCTTCTCTGAAGGCCGCTTTGATGAAAGCTTCAATAAGCTTAAACGTGACTTGCTTAAACAGAATATTGCTAAACATCATTCTGTTTGATATTCTGTTCATAGGAAATACTTCTTTTCCATTGAGTAAGTCTGTCAAAAATTTCGGACTGGTCATGGATGAGGCGTTAAGCTTTTAACCAGTTGATTGGTCGTGTTATGGCTCATTAAAATTGATTTACTCTAATCGTTATAGTCTTGGCTGGCACAAAAAAAAAGCTTTTATGCGACTCTTTGGTATTGTTACACTGTAATTACTGTGGTAGCATATACGAGTCTTTTTTGGATTCCTGGAATCAGGGAAAAATTTAAAAACTCGTGCATCCGTTTAATTTTCGCCCTGAGGAAATAACGTCGTTAATACACTTCTGTATAGTACACTTCTGTAGGCATAGATTTTCTTCTCACAAAGCGGCGTACGTAAATTCGCAGTGGTATAGGAGATACAGGAAAGCTTAGGCCCGACGTATTGGAAGTTCTTGAACTCAGTTGTTTCATAAATTGGCGTAAATTGGCTTTGTTCAACAATAGAAGAGGCGCAAAGACTTGAATTGTTTACTGGGTATTATAAACTGCCAGACATAAATCGAAAACGAGAATTTATTGTGACAAATACGCAAGTTACTGACACAAAGCAGAAAACGACGAAATATTTGGATTCCCGTAGAAAAAAGACTGTTGAATATTATTTCTGATAAACCAAACTCGTGTTCCTGTCTGCAAGAAGTTTTTTTGAATACTTTGGATATTTCAGAACGGACAGTGAGAACAGCCTTAGAAAAAGTAGACGAGGTTGGAATTGTTGAAACTGATAAAAGAGGTGGACGAAAAATCTGAAAGCGTTATGCAAGGGATCAACTGATTCGTTCTGATGTTTTGCGACACATTAACATGTTTCCTAGAATGGAGGCCCACTACTGTAGAAGCAACTCTCTATTTCAAAAATGTACTATCTGTACTTGCAGTCTGTGCCTGAAGGTAATCAGCAGCAATCAAGGAAGCAAGCTTTTCTACTTATCAAAGGGTCTTTAAAACTCTATCATTTCATACTTACAAGAAAGATCAATGTTCACTTTATTTGACGTACAAAACCGGTGAAACTAGTGTGAAAACTAAATTAGAAGAAAAATTTCAAAGGCACAATTTGGAAAAAACTACTGTCAGAGAGTTGAAAAACTAGTGTAAAGCGAGAGCTACTGAAGATAACACTTTACTTACCAATTTCAAAGGAAAGTGCATTGTTTCACTTCATACTTTTTACAATACTTTAAGCAAAACATGTTCATGTTATTGTTGGCACGAAAGCAGTAAGTAAGAGTGGTTCATCAGAAATTGCAACATGCGTGTACTGCGCATTACAAGCTTATGACCCCTCGCAAGGGTGAAACACGCCTCATTATTTTTCTGACGGATGCAGTGATTAAAACAAGAACACTATAATTGCTGCTATGCTTAGATTTTTCGAATCCTTCCATGGGCAATACGAAGGAGATTCTGCCCACAGCCCTCACAACTTATTCCCGTATTTAAACTAGCACGCAGGCAGAATCCTTACAACGCAATTGATAATACTTAAGTCTGAATTCTCACATTTTTATTTTGGCCAAGACTCCAGAAACGTCTAATGACCGGTCTCGCTGAGACACCCTGTATAATAACAAATATTATTAATACTTGTCTATTAGAAGGTGTTTTCTCTTCAATATGGAAAAGGTCCAGTACCGAAGGTACCAAGTCCAAACGAATACTCATGCCTAAGACCCATAAGCACTTTGTGTTCTTTATCAAAAGTATTGAGAAAAATTGTTAACAGACAACTGACGGAGTTTCTGATGGAAGGCTGAGCGCATTATACCAGTGAAACTGCTCTGAACAATATAGTGGATGGTATTGTTACTGCAACTGACTCATCCTTATTAGCTTTTTTCAAAAATTACCTTAAAGCCAGGATTCAATCGGTCAGTATTGATCAGGACTCTGTGGTCTCGCAGGTATGGATTCTTGGCCCAGATCATGATCACCCAGATCATTCTGTTTGTTATTTTGTTCCATTGAGTAAGTCAAAAAAGCTTTTATGCGACTCTCTGGTATTGTCACACTTTAATTACAGCGCAGATACATCTACAAGGCCTGCTTTTTTCGTCATCACTAAATATATCTGCATACTTGTACATAATGTTAATGTTTGCTTCACGGGTAGGCTAACACTTCCTTCCCACCAGACAGAATTTTTCAACCGTTGTTTTATTATCAGATATACGCCATATACAATAATTTACGTGATTTTTGATCAGTTTTCATTATTTCCTTGCAATTGGTATTGGTATCATTTTTTTCTTTACAGTCTTTCTTTCTGTTAGATTGAGTGAAAGATCAGGGTTGACCTGAACTCCGCCTATATGGATACTGACTAAACTCGCTTTGCATGGCATTGATGCCCGCTATACGGTAAGACTTTGGCGGCAAAGTGCCCGCGCAAGATGTATTAATAACTAAATAAAATTTTTTTATAATATTTTGTCTTATTTTTTATATAGTAATATTTTTATTATTATTATTTTTTAAAATCATTCTTGTATCGATGCTTCATTGCTTCACAAGATTGTAATTATAAAATTACCCAAATGCAGTGATTATTATTATTATTATATCGCCCTGGGTGTAATAAATTGAAATAGATAATGCAAGTGTAATGACGAGTTAACTCGTCAGTGGTCAGCAAAGTGTTAATTGCCTTGAAAAAAAATTCAATTATAATAAAATTAATTTACCACTAGCATAGCATGATGTGGAGAATATCCCGATAATCCCTGAATTGTCGTATGAATATATTTTCTATGTCCTGCCAAGTCTAAGAATGTAACTAGTTTTGTTGAAATGTCGCAAATTTCTTCTGCTGTCATTAGTTCGCTATAACTATAATTTACTGGTTCACCCTAAAACAAATAATTTTTATTAACCAATTAATTTAGTAATAAAAGGACGAACCTGTGAATTAAATCCCAAGATTTCATGAGAAATTGATGAAGTTCGTCCACTTTGTATTTCATGTAGATGCCTGAACATGTTTAATCTCGCCCTACCACGTCCATTGTCTAAATTTCCTTGCGTTAAGACACCCAATAACGTAGATTTGCCGGCATCGGCATTGCCCAAAACGGCTACTCGTATTTCAATGTTATTTTGGTCATCAGGGACTTTACGGACCAAAACCTCTGTCGCAATCCTCCCGTTATCCAACGTCCGTTCACGCAAAATCGTCGTCGTTGCACCCAGTTTATAAGCCATCTCTTTTAAGGTACTCAAACTGTCCAACATATCTCTATCTGATAATCCTGTTAACACTCCATTATCTTCTACACCAATCTCGTAAATCGCTTCGCCTTGGCCCTCTCGTAAACGCCATTTCATCTATATATAAATAAATAATTTTGAAATAATTTTTATAAGCTTTTGTTGAATCGCGATTGGACGACTTTAAACAGTTATTTATACACAGGGTTGAAAAAAAAACATATTTTTTAATTTGTTTTTAATTTAACATGTTATTTTTTTGTTTTAAACGTTTTTTTTTTGTTTTTAAACAAATAAAACTTAAAAAAAACATTGTTTAAATCATATTTTTTCAGACATAATAACATAATATTAATTGAAAATGTTTTATCTATTATTCTACCAAATAATAGATACCTTATTTAAAGTCCGACTCTGAATCCCCGAAATAAGAAAACCAATTGCAATGAGGAACTATTGGCCTGGAAGAACCACGGACTATTTATAAATTCGCATTGTTATTTTGTGCCTGTGGTGTTCTTTTTTTGAAAAATGTCGTCTACGGGAAGGAAAAAAGATGCCATTTGGTCATATTTTGATGTTGTTAAAGATAATAACAAAAAATCAAATAATACAGTAACTTTGAATTTTAAATTTTTATTTTTTCGGTATTACGGTGTTGTTTTTAATTCTCAAGGTTAGGTTAGGTTAACCTAACCTTTTAATTAAGATTTGATTTGACAAAAATTACTGAATACATCTTTTTTTTCAGAGCCTATGTCAGCATCAACAATTTATGTTACTAATACCACTTTATGTATAAATGACAGTGATGTTATGATGACCCCAAAACCGTCTACTTCTAAAAGCAGCATTTCAAGCTTTGTTATTCGAACCAGCCAATCAGAAAAGAATAAGTTGGATCTACAAATAGCCGTTCAACATCTCAAATTTAAAAAGATGATAAACGTCCTGGATATAAGCCACCAAATAGGAATTCTGTTTCTACCGACTTGCTTGATAAGGTTCATAATTCAGTACAAAGAACAATTAAAGAAAATGTATGCAACAAGAAGGTTTGTGTAGCGCTTGACGGCTGGAGCAACGTTCATAATGACCCTATAATAGGCGTATGTGTCACAGATATAGAAAGTGAACGGGTGCATCTGATAGAGTCCATTGATACGAGTGGGAATGGTCACACTTCTGAGTATTTATTACAGCTACTTAAAAATTAAATTAAGAAATGTGAAGAATATAATTGTAAGGTAACTGGTATAGTCACAGACAACGCTACAAATGTGACCAAAATGAGAAGGGATCTGTTTGAGGAATTCGACAGGAAAGATATAATAACTTATGGTTGTTCAGCCCATGTATTGAACTTACTTGCCCATGATATAGAAGTGCCAGGAATAAAGAGTAATATCAAACAAATTTGTAAATATTTTAGAAATGTACATTTTGCTAGCGCAAGATAATAAGCTGGTGGTTATACTCTTGCATTGCCTCAGGACGTTCCTTGGAATTCTTTATCGGACTAATTGGAAAGATACTTGAAAAACTGGTCAATATTATTCGAATTTTGCTCAAATAACAGAATAAGTATTGATAAAGATATAATAAAGCTTGTAAACGACATCAATTTAAAGACAAATGCCCAAGACTATTTAAAAAAATTAAAGTATATCGCAGTTGCTTTGGACGAAGTCCAAACAAACACTTGCACCACAGGAGAGGCTACAGAGATATGGCTAGAACTTCTGGAAGCATTCGAGATTGAACAAGCAAATGGAGAATTTTCGGTAAGTGATAGGAATAAGGCCAAGGAGCGTATGGAAATGGCTTTGACCCCAGCTCATTTTTTTGGCAAATTTGCTTTAGAGGAAATAAACTTAGTCAATAGCAAATAGAAACTGGCATGGAATATGTAGGTACCTACCATCCAGAAGCATTGCCAATTATTATTAATTACCAGGCAAAGTGTGTACCCTTTAAAGCATATACAGTCAGTCCCAAAAGTCATCATACACAAATGGTTTTCGCATGATTTCCAAAACGTGATCGTAAATAAAAGAATTTTTTTATTACCATACATGTAATTATTTATTTTTAACAGATTTATAAACAGAAAACACTGCAATTTAACAAAATAACTTAATAATTCTTCAAAATCGTTCCATTGCAATCTCACAAAAGTAATCGTACATCTGAAAACCGACAGGGGTTTCCCCGTCTCTTTGTCAATTACGTGGGATTTCCCTTGCAGCTAGTCTAACCTGCCCTACATCTAGTAATCGTTGCTCTCCGTTTGTCAAAAAAGTGTCATGGCTCCCCAGAGAACGGAAACAATTGTAGAAGTGAGAAAAATTGTTCTAAAATTACATAATGAAGGTCGATCAATACGTAAAATCGCTAAAACACTTAATAAAAGTGCTTCTACAATTCAGTATATAATTAAAAGGTTTGTGGATACCGGAAATATTGAAAATGCTCCGCGCACTGGCCGTCCAAAATTGTTGACTCCCCGAGAAGAACGAAGCATTAGGCAAGAAGTCAACGCAAATCCTCGGATAAGTGCCCCAAAAATAGCGGCAAACGTCCAAAACAAATTTAATAAAACCGTAAGTGCAGAAACTGTGCGAAGGGTTTTGCGTGGTGCCGCGTATAACGGACGAGTACCACGAAAGAAACCTTACATTAGCGATGTTAACAAAAAGAAACGAATCGAATTTGCAAAAATGCATAAAGATAAAGATATGGACTTTTGGAAAAGGGTCATCTTTACAGATGAATCAAAATATAACATTTTTGGATGCGATGGTAGGGGTAAAATTTGGAGGAAGGCCAGTACAGCCCTAGATTTAAAAAATCTCCTACCAACAGTGAAATATGGCGGTGGATCCGTTATGGTATGGGAATCCATGGCTGCTTCAGGAGTCGGTAGCAAAATGCTATACAATTGTGTCTTGGAAGTAATTGGATTTTCCAACAAGATCAAGACCCAAAGCATACAGCGCATGTAGTTCGCGAATGGCTTTTATATAATGTGCCCAAGCAGCTACATTCTCCTCCACAATCACCGGATATTAACCCCATAGAGCACGTGTGGGATTACTTAGAAAAATCTATTAGAATGCACAACATTAGTAGCAAGGAATCCCTAAAAGCTGCATTACAAGTAGAGTGGGATAAAATTCCGGCATCATACACTGAAAAACTTGTTCAATCTATGCCGAGAAGACTAAAAGCTGTACTTAAAGAGAACGGAGGACCAACCAAGTACTAGTACCAGCTTGGCTGCGTCTTTAATTACAACTTTTGGATCTGTACAATCACTTTTGTGACATTCCAATGGAAGAATTTTGAAGAACTATTATGTTATTTTGTTAAATTGCAGTGTTTTCTGTTTATAAATCTGTTAAAAATAAATAATTATGTGTATGGTAATAAAAAAATACTTTTTTTACGACCTCATTTTGGATATGTATGTTTTCTAAACATCTAATTCTGAATGTAAAAGCATTGGCATGGTGGCGTTCTATGAAAAATATAAATACGACAGCATTGGAACTTGCTCAACAGCTTCATACAGCTATTGCATTGTCAGCCAACATAGAAAGACTTTTCTCATCATACGGTTTAGTCCATTCAAGACTAGGTAATCAGCTAGGCAATGTCAAAGCTGCTAAGTTGGTTTCAATTTTTAAAGAGCTTAATTTATATCAGATATTACACAGACTTACATGACTATGAGACTGAAACAGTGTGAGAAATTTGTTAGTGCTTGTATGCAAAATGTTTTAAGTTTTCCAATTTTTGTTGTTCCTATTATTAATAAATAAATAATATGTATGTTAAAAAGTTTGTATAATGTATTTGAAAATTTTTCCTATTTTTATTCATTGTCGTGTTAATAAAGAAAATAAAAAAACAAACGCTTGTTTAATTTAAGTGTTTTAAACATGTTTTAAACTGTTTTAAACCTAAGCAAATGTTTAAAACATGTTTAAAACAGTTGATTAAAAGAAAATGTTTAAAACGAAAATTAATTATTAATTATATTGTGATATCCGGATCCTTTCGCGTGGAGCATTTGAATGCGAGATCGGTAATGGCCCACTTTAGTGAACTTAGCTATTATTTATTGAGGTCAGATTGTGATGTGCTAGGTGTTTCTGAGACTTGGTTGAATGTTAATATATGTGATTTTTTTATGTTAAGATGTTAAGAATAACAAACAGAACACGATGAATACACGGAACTCGAATTTGGCAATGGCAAAAAGAAAGATGTAAATAAAGGAGATGTTAAAAGACAACATATATCATATTGAAGCGCCTCGGCTTTATTAGATATTCGAGGTCGGCCTAAAACAAACTGCATCGTAATTTGGTATCATCGGATATATGATAGATGATGTAGCGGCATTGATGATTAACGATTAACAAGTCATATTGAGACAGAGATAAAATCTTGCAAGTAAAATCGCAAATCTGGAGTACTTACTAGATTTAGGAGAAGTACAAAATCATCGGTAATTTTGAAACAGACTCCTTAGTGAAGTTAGAAGATTACGTATACATTCAATAAAGTTTAAAGTGATGATACGTGGCTGTATAATTCATTGTCGTTGGTCGTGGAACTAAACCCGCCAAACTAAAAATAGAAGTTATAGAAGTACCAGGAATAAAGAGTAATATCAAAAAAATTTGAAAATATTTCAGAAATGTACATTTTGCTAGCGCAAAATTCCGAAAAACTGGTCAATATTATTCGACGTTTGCTCAAACAACAGAATAAGTATTGATAAAGATATAATAAAGCTACAGTAAACGACACCAATTTAAAAACAAATGCTCAAGACTATATAAAAAAATTAAAGTACAGGTAAACGTCGTTTTACGCCGGGGTTCCGTTCCGAGAAAACACAAATATAATGGACGATATAAGGTTAGGTTCCATGTCAAAATTCTAAGAACAATCTAACATGTTTATTTAATACATATCCTATTTACATAATATATTTAAAATAAATAATAATCTCTTGATATAAATTAATGTATTTTTTGAAATAAATACTAACTCACTAGTTCGTCGGTACTAAATTAAACTCTTTTTGAAAAAAGCATCCAATTTCACTTGCTTTGATTGTTGCTTTCTTGTAGAATCATAGCATAATTTGCGCTTTGTTGTAAGACCCATCTATCTCACATCTCACCTGTTAACCTTTCTACAGAGGATAGGATACGAGTTAGATCGTCCGTTTTTAGGATTTTCCTATCATTTTCTTTCTCATCCTCCTCTTCTTCTTCGGGATTTTCTGATTGAGGGCTATCATAATATATGCCTCCACCAACTCTTCTAATTCTTGATTTGAGAGTGGTTGGTCATGCACGTCTAACAGTTCAGTCACATCTTCAGTTGTTACGTCTTCGAATCCACATTCGTGTGTAAGTCTGATAATGTCTTCGTTTATGTTAATATTATTTATCAGTCTACCCTTGGTGGCTTTAAATCCAGGAGCGCTACGTTCTTCTCGCGAAATAAATGTTCTCGATGGCAACTTCTTCCAATAGAGAGTTGCAGGGTAGTTCTCTTGTTGCACAATTTCTTGAAACTTTTGAGGGTAAGCTGCTGCTGCTACTATATCAGCGCCCGCTGCTTCGCCGCGAAAGTTTCACTTGTCAAGAAAGTTTCGCCAGTGTTTTCTTCCGCCTTCAAATCAGAAAAAATCAATAGGCACCAACCATTGTGAATCGGCGTAAATCGAACCGGAGCAAACCGACGTTTACCTGTATATCGCAGTTGCTTTGGACAAAGTCTAAAGAAACACTTGCACTATAGGAAAAGCTACAGAGATATGGCTAGAACTTTTGGAACCATTCGAACCTGAACAAGCAAATGGAGAATTTTAGGTAAGTGATACGAATTAAGTCAAGGAGCGTATGGAAATGGCTTTGACCCCAGCTCATTTTTTGGCAAATTTGCTTGATCATCGCTTTAGAGGAAATAAACTTAGTCAAGAGCAAATAGAAACTGGCATGGAATATGTGGATACCTATCATCCGGAAGCATTGCCAATTATTATTAATTACCAGGCAAAGTGTGTATCCTATGTTTTTTAACATCTAATTGGGAATGTAAAACCATTGGCATGGTGGCGTTCTATGAAAAATATAAATATGACAGCATTGAAACTTGCTTAACAGCTTCATATAGCCATTGCATTGTCAGCCAACATAGAAAGACTTTTCTCATCATACGGTTTAGTCCATTCAAAACTAGGTAATCGGCTAGGCAATGTCAAAGCTGCTAAGTTGGTTTCAATTTTTAAAGAGCTTAATTCATATCAGATATCAGATTGATGACTTACATGACTATGAGACTGAACCAGTGTGAGAAATTTATTAGTGCTTGTATGCAAAATGTTTTAAGTTTTCCAATTTTTGTTGTGTTCCTATTATTAATAAATAAATAATATGTATGTTAAAAAGTTTGTATAATGTATTTGAGAATTTTTCCTATTTTTATTCATTGTAGTATTAATAAAGAAAATGAAAAAACAAACGCTTGTTTAATTTAAGTGTTTTAAACAAAAACTGTTTTAAACCTAAGCAATTGTTTAAAACAGTTGATTAAAACAAAATGTTTAAAACAAAACAACCCTGTTTATACAGGACACCCCTACATAAATAATTGTAATAAACTAACTAGTTATTTATATCTTACCTGCGTAACTAAATGTTCAAATCTCTGCTTAGACGGATTAATAATTTTCAGCTTGTACTCGATGTTACCATGTTGGGGTTCTGGCGGAAGAGAATTTTCGACGAGATCGGTGTCATCATCGCTGTTGTCGTCGCAGGACGGATCAAACAGGCTCAAAAATGAATCCATAAGGCTATAAGACGAACGTAACGTTTATAAACTCATAGCAACACAAACTAAAGAAGGTTTTTAAAAGGAAAAGAAAAAAAAACCTTGAAACACTGAGAAGCGAGAAAGAGAATTTCAGGTTGTTATGAAATAGGAGTGAAAGTGAAGTGGAAAATGGGTGAAGCGAACGTCAACTCACTCGTTTTTATTTGTTTACTGACGAAAAAGTTGGCCACCGTACAAAAACATGGACTAAAAATATTGTATTCATCTTGAAATCGTTTTAGGCACACAAACAATAAGGTGATGGTTTTAAAACTGGATTCAGGCTTAGCTTATACGCGGAATAAACACTAAATTAATTGCGATTATTTAAAAATTTTAAATTATAAACGAGATTTAATTAACTAATTATTGATTCATTTCATTTCGATTACACCAATTAATCATATTTATCGATAATAATAAAAATTCAACAAAATTGAATCAATTGTGTGAGATATGTCTGAAAATATATACATACAGGATGTTTAGAAATTGGCGCATAATGTACACGTACTCTTAACTTAATCTTCAAAATATGTAAAAAAATTTTGTATAAAAATATAAATAAATTTCAACATATGGAAAAAAAATTAAAAAAATTAAATATTCTTGAATAAAAATAAAAAGAATTAAATCGTAATTAAATCGCATTTAAAATTTGGCTCTAAAACTTAATCTAATTGTGTAACTTACCTTCACAAGACTATTTATATTTATATACAGTAACACTCACTAAGCTCGATTTGATTTATCAACACAAAAATTCAAACGGGTTATCGTTTAATTAAAATGAATAGAAACAAAAAATTGCGAAATTATTTTCGCAACAATTATACTCACTTTGTTGTGTTTATTGATCCATTAAATGTAAATGAAGGAATAAATTTAATTAGTAACCGTTTCGCAAAAAGTTTTGAACCTTTTGTTGTAAGCTATGATAAACTCGCTGACGAAATTCTAAACGCGTTGACAAAAACTTCCAGGAGTTTACGTCATCAATTTTGTTAGATAAAAATAATCTATTTAATTTATTTAATCTTGTTAATCGCGTTATAAAAATAAAAACAAAAATATTTTGGTGGTTTTGGATGAGTTAATGGAATATTTTTAAGAACTTAAAATTAAATTATTATCTGATAAAAGAACTTCATCCTAACAAAAATTATTATATTTTATGTAAAAATTAAATTCTTACCTTGTTAAAAAATTTTAAAAAGTACTTCCCACAAAGACGTTTTTAATGTACTGACACATCCTTACGCATTTCATCATCATTTATAGCCCTTCCTCAATATTGCATCATTATACACAAACTAATTGATAATCTAGAATCTGATTATTAAAAAAAATATTTCCTGACTCAACTATAAAACATTTATGATTGATAATGATAAAGATAAAAAAAAGCAAAGTTGTATCTTTACATCATCCTGTATTCTTTCATCAATGTTTGTTAAAACAAAGTTAATTCGATAACACCCTCGATTATCTTCTTAACATTTTTTATTTTAATTATTAATCATCCCTCAAATTTCCTTCGTTTGGATACAGTGTGTTTGATTTTAGTTGTTACAAGAGATATCTCGATTATTATTGGAGATATGACAAAATTTTATTAAAGAGCTCTCTTTCACTTTTGCTCCCAGATGCATAAGTATGGAGAAAAACACAAAAATATGAAAATTTGCTGAATTCGTACTTTTATAATTTATTAATGATATCGATTGTCGAAGAGTGCAGAAATAAAAAAATTACACTTATAATCTTCGATATTCAATATACAATACTTCAAAATGGACGTCTTCAAAAAAAAAATCATGGTGTCCTGGGTTGACGGCAAATTGGGCAAACTTTTTTTGTTTGTTCGGCTATCTTCACGTGCTCTTTATCAATTTCATGGCAATAATCATAAATAGCTTGGCAATCGCAACTCCTAATTGATCTAAGACACCCAGCATTGAATAATATTGTGCCCAGATTTGCAGCAATTTTGACAAATAATATTATTTAAGCTTCCATTATTGTTCTGATGAAAAGCACCTAAACACCTCATTAAAAGGTCGTCTCTACTCAAATCTTCATATATTGGCTGGATGGCTGATGCAACTTCAGTGGACATGGCAGGCTTATGTTTATAATTATTTAAATTTTCTGCTGTGTTAGCCTTCTGCCACGAACACCATGACTCCTCACCTAAAATAGTTGCTCAAATACTTTTCTTCATATTTTCTACAGAATTTGTAGAGGTTCCAATTCACCGGCTTTTTTTATTAGTAATTTTCTTACTAGCTCTGTAACATCGTGAATTTGAGAAACTATGGAAGTGTAAAATGATTTGAAAACTGGAGACGGCAAATCCATAAATGCGCAAAACTTTTCTGCTCCAGCTAAACCAAGCCCAAGTAAACGCATTGCGAAAATAAATTACCTCGTATGCATTTCGTACTAAGGGACATGATTTAATTTCCTTAGGCACACACGTTTGACACTTTGCTACAATTTTATTATTCTTTTTTCGCAAAATTGTGTATCACCTCCACATTCATTACATTTTACATGTTGAGGCTGTCAAAGCTGTTTACGAGCTTCGTCCATTGATTGGCTTAATTAACTGGAAGAAAGCCATCGAGCTGCTAATCGTGAAAGCGCAATTTTTAGTACAGGTCGGTCACATAATGCTTAGACAACCAAAACGACCGGAACATTAGAGGCAGCGTTCTGGAATTGCCATTCCAGAACTTGGCTTGAAATTGCGCAAGGAAAAATGGATAAAATTCGCTCGACAGCACCAGCTAGACGTTATTCTCATTAACAGAACCCACCTACACTTGTTCAACTGTTTTTGTGTATAACAAACACCCATTTTTATAAAGACCTCACTTGAGTATCAGAAATTCAACTCCAAATTTACGGTTTACCACCGAACCTTGACACTAATTTCAGTCTACAATAGACTAGAAGAACACGAACTGGACAACGATCTTCGCCCAGAAGGGATAACCTTTTTGGTAGAATATCTGAACCATAACCCTTCTACGTGCTCCAGATTGTCAAATGCTGCCAGCAGAACGCTCTACAATTTCGCCGACACGTTCAATCTGGGAAGTACCCAGAGGTAACATCGGACCACAATCCAGTGCTGCAACTTTACGAAGGATTACAAGCTCACTATATTAAACAGCTTCAATACGATCTGTTGTTACCCAGGAAATCAGAGAAAATCTTCTTGATTAGGGCGCTAAAGCATCTTTCCAGGAACTTATAAACATGATGAACTGTTGAAATCAAGACATCAGCTTGCTTTCTGTTCTAGCTAAGATAACCGAAATGATTCTACCAGATTATACCAGACGGCCAAGTCGGGTTCCGACTCCAACACGGCACTGTTGTGCAACTCCTTCATCTCGGAAGGATTCAATACACTCGCCAACTATCCGGCTAGTCAGATAGTTGGCGAGTAAAAAGCGCGCATGATTACACGCAACAAGTAAACAAGCTTGATCTTGTTCACTCGCAACCACCTCATTGTTGTGTTTATGTGTACAAAACCTCAACATGCAGTGGAATAATAATAACATCAGCAAGTTTTTGGAAATTTACGAAAATTTTCCAATATTATGGAATATAAAACTAAAAAATTATCACGATACAAAATTGAGGGGCGAAAAATTAACTGAAGAATTAAAAGCTGAAGGTTTAGTTGAGGATATGACACCAAAGCAGATAAAATCAAAAATAAAAAGTATTAAAGATGCCTACCGCCAAGAATTAGCCAAAATTGAAAAGTCAAAAAAAGTGGTAATATTATAGTAAATTGATTTGGTTTGGTAAAGCTGATTTTCTACGTTAAGTTACATCAACAAGAGAGTCAAAATCAAATTTAGTAAGTATATATTTATTCAATAAAAAAACATAATAATTAGTATTTATTACTCTTGGGTTGGTTAAATTTCAATACCAACTTTTTCCCATTGCCATGGAACAGATCCTTCTGTCATAAAATATTGGGCATAAGAACTTCGTACATTCTCCGCTTCTCGTTTGTAATTATTGCTGCCCAAGTGGCTCACCGATCCATTAGTATGATTTCGCCACGTTCCCGATGACACCTCAAAAGTATTTAAATCCTCACTGTCAACTGATTGTGGGGTAAGGTAAGTATTAGAAGTCATTCGTAGCCAATTATGTAAACTACAAGCAGCCCAGATTACTTTATCAATAGTATCTGATTTTAATTGTATTGGTCTCTGAAATACTCGAAATCGCCAGACAAGTATACCAAATGCATTTTCTACTACTCGCCGCGCTCTGGAAAGCATCGTCACCAATAATAACTGATTTGTCAGGAAAGCCTAACAACTTATTCTGAATGGCTATGTTTAAAGTTGAGTCTCTGAATATTGCACTATCGCTTGCACGTCCATTTCCTGCTATATCTATGTATCTGAAGCTGTAAGTTGCATCCACCATGGCGAATAAAATTATGCTGTATGTGCCCTTATAATTATAAAATGATGAACCGCTGTTTGGTGGGCATTTAATTTGAACGTGTTTGCCATCAATTGCACCGCAACATCTAGGAAAATTCCAATATGCCATAAATTTTTTTTCTATTTCTTTGCATTCATCACTTGCTGAGGGCACCTGAAAATATAATAAAAAGGTTGATACTTGTTTCTTATTTCAAAGCATTATCTATTATTTTTAGGATATACAACCCACAGTGGACGAAAACAAAACGGATACAGAAGAAGGAGAATCAGATTTGTATAATAATATAATCCTATCCATCACAGAAAAGAGTTCTTCATGCACCTCCTCCTGCCAAAAGAACCCAAGCCAAAGAAAAACGATCATGCGTACAGGGTGCCCTTGAAGAATTTAATGATATTGTTTCAAAAGTGAACAAACAGGATGCATTTGATGTTTTTGGACAGTATGTTGCCATAGAGCTTCGAGAATTACCTAGTAGGGAGGCAATAATACTACAACAACAAATACAGAATTTGATTACTAATACAAAACTTTCTAATCTGCCGTCTTCATCATGTATGCCATCATGTTCACCCTCTACATATGCTCAATCTGTAGTTTGCTCCATTCCACAACCATCACCCGATCCTGATAGTGTTATTACTGAAAATTATACATCTACTACAAATACCAAGAAAAGTACTGACTACGCCAATGTCCTTCCAAATACTGTTTGGAACAAAAAGAGTTCTGATGTGTTAGAGGAAGCCATGCAGAATAGTTTCCTTGATAGTACAGACAATGCAATTTATATAGAAAGTACACAAAAGAGTACGAGTATGTTCGGATGCGTCTCGTGCAGTTCGTTCTTGCTGGTATTTGTTTCGTGGTAGAAAGTCGGCGAAGTGGTGTTTGATTAGTATTGATGCACTCGCGATAAAATTTTCCCTTTTTTACCGGTTGTATATCGTTCATTAGTGGTGCCGCACTGGATTTATCTCCAATTATTTAATTTTATTATTGGTAACAATTTGCACAGATAAAAACTAGTTTTTCCGATGCCTTCAACGCAATGCGGGTGTTGCGGACAGCTGGTGGGGAGAGATAAAGCGGGAATTCACTGCGTGTCATCGGCTCTTACTACAAAAAATTGAACATGTTGGTTTACCCTACAGCATTCAACAGTGGCTTGCTTCCTACTTGGCTGATAGAACGCAGTCGGTTACAGTTAGAGGTTTTTCCTCGCAGACGGTGTATTTACGGTGTGTTTAATATTTATATTAATGACATATTTAAGTGTTTTAAACACGCTAACTGTTTAATGTATGCAGATGATCTAAAGATCTTCTGCCGCGTGTCAAATCCTAGAGATTGTTCTGCTCTTCAGCGTGATCTATACGAACTTGCTCAATATTGTTGCACAAACTTCATCACCATGAATTATAGTAAATGTTTTACAATTACTTTTACAAAAAAGCCTGGTCCCATACGCTTTGACTACATCATTGGAGGGAAGTTGTTGAACAGGGTTACTTCTATAAGAGATTTGGGCGTGACGTTTGATAGTAAGCTATTATTCAGTGAGCACGTCGATTCGGTGGTTAGCAAGGCTTTTCGTATGCTTGGTTTCGTCATGAGATCGGCTGCTGATTTTACCGACACTAATTCATTAATGACTCTCTATTATACGTATGTATTTAACATTTTGAATTATTGCACTGTTGTATGGAATCCACAATATAATATATTTGTGGAACGACTAGGGCGTGTCCAAAAGAGATTCGTTCGTTTTTTATGCTGGAAATCTCATACTACCTATGCTGACTACAACTCGGCGTGCCAATCTTTCCACTTGTTACGACTCGGCCAACGGCGACTTGCTAATGATATAATACTTTTATATAAAATAATTCATAATATTTATAAATCATCCTCGCTTACATCACTGATTAACTTCCACGTCCCGCCCAGATCGCTTCGTTTTGATTTTCTGTTCTTTACTACAACTCCGCGCACTAACTCCTATCAGCATTCGCCATTGCTGCGCTCTGCTCGCTCTGCTGACCGTCTTGCCATTGATATATTTGCGTACGATTCCTTAATCTCCTTTAAAAGAGCGACCCTTGCTGCTGTTGGGAACATGCCGTATATAGATTAATATAGATAGTATATAGATTGATTTATACTTACAATTAGTTCTTGTCCTTTCACGTGCTGATTGTTAGATACCTCGGTTTTTTTTCTTTTTTTTTCTGTTATTTTTGTTAAATTACTTATGCAATTTGAGATACTGATTTAAGTTTTTTTGTGTCCTTTTTTTCTTTCTTATTGTATTTTTTTAGTGGCACAGCTTGAATTGGGTTTGTCCTGTCATTGTAATTGTTTTAAAAAAGAAGAGAAAAATAAACTTATTTACTGTTCATGACTAGTTTTAGGTAATAACTTTATTAGATTAACTAACCTTTAGGTATTGTTTGAGAACATCTGATATTGCAGTTAGAACTTCCGGTAAAAATTTCGAAATTGTACATTCCGAGACTCGAAATAGATACTCCAAAGATTTAAAGCTGTCTCCAGTGGTTAAATAGCGTAGCGTTATTTCAAGTTTTACTCTTGTGGGAATAGCCAATCTCATTACCGTATTAGTTTTTTGGATTGAATCTTCTACCATTTGCAGCAAATTATTAAAATTTGTAGTGGCTATTTCTATAAGCTGTCGGATCTTCTTCAGCTAATTCTTTTAAAAGGGTGCAAGAAGCACCTAACTTATCCCTGCGAGAAATCCATTCCCTCACCCATTTCCTTTTTCGTTTCTCGCAAATCGTGTTTTTGAATTCTTCTTGTAAAACGGCTCCAAGAACCAAGGCACATCCACGTAATACTTTTCAAAAAACCCTAATTACTTCTCAAACTATTAATGTTAGGCATAGGACGTATGGAATATAAAAGATGTAAAATGAGACGCCGAAGACGACTAAGTAATCAAATATGGGGGGTGCCATTTAAAAAAATGAAGTTATGGTGGTTCCAAATTTCGAAAAGTTAACGTATCATAGTAAAGTGACCAAACGATCTAGACAGCCGTTCTCGGCACCAAAACATACTCCATCATGTTGTTTAAGTATGTTCTGAATCCTAAATTGATATCTCAAAAATTGAGTGTTCTATGATTTTTTGAACAAATGTCCGCTGGAGCAAATTTTTCTAGAAAAATTCGAATAACTCGAGAATTGCTGGTTCAAATTGCAAAAAGTAAAGTTATTTATAAACCTTCAAAACAGACAAACCCAAATATGTAAAAATATACAGGATGTTCCATTTAAAAAAATAAAGTAGGTGGCGACTTCCGGTATAAAAGAAGTGCTAGAAATCTGAAAATATTTTAGATGAAGGGAACGTAATTGATAATACTTAAGTCTGCATTCTCAAATTTTTTGTTTGGCCAGAACCCCAGAAACGTCTAATGACCGGTCTCGCTGAGACACCCTGTATATAACTGAACCAACCTTGACATTACAACCGTCAGTATTATAAAATCTCTTCTACTCTGTACCTACTTTGCTCGCCGATATAATTACACGATACTTTTTTACTATCTAGATAGTAAAAAAGTGAGCTAGTAGCTAGTAAAGTTGACCGGTCTCCAACTTTACTCGCATACATATTTGCTAGCTAACTATCTGGATAGTTTACACGCCACCATAATTACACAGAACTACTTTACTAGCAGCTAGTAAAAAAGTGCGCTAGTGGCGTATAAACTATCTCCGTGTAATACGCCGAACGTCACCCGACGATGTACAGAAGACACCAATAATTGTGATAGCGAACCTAGATCCATCTAGGAACAAGCAAGGCGTTGCTTTTCTCGATATTTCACAAAACCAAGTATTTGAAGTAACAGACGAAGTAAGCTGGATCCTGCTCACAAGATCAAACTCTACAAGGCTGTTATCAGAACTATGATGACCTACGTATTATCTAGGCGATGAACTGTTATATGCAGAGAATCCATCCAGACAGCCACTCTTTTCTAAGATCTGCTTGAGACATTTTCAATTTTCTTTTAATTCTTGATATGAATAAAAATGAGTAGGTACAAAAAAAGACAACATTCCTTTCAGTAATTTATATAAGAAAACCAGTATATTAAAAACGAACGGTAAAGTTCATTCGAAATTTCTACATCCATTCACACTTTATCAGTGGTCTCTGCATATACATATATATTATTTTTGTAGCCCTTTGAAACAATAATTATATATTTATTTATTTTATGTATAGAATATAATCTCGTGTTATAGCGTTTCTTTTTATATTAAATATAGTTATTACACATTAAAAGCGACGTTTTTTTTTTTTTTAAATAACTCTCAAGGAAATGAAGAAAACAGACTACTTACATCATGTTATTTGGAAAAGTACGGTTTGTAATGATCACGTGCAAGTTAATTGAAAAAAATTGTTGATAAATTTATTTTAATAATGTTTAGTAACGATTAGAGTGAACTATAATTGTTTCTAATCATTATTAAAATAAAGCTAATAAGGTTAAAATACATTGGAACATCGAACAAACGAAAAGAAACGGAATCTAACCTAACCCTAAAGCAATAATAAGCAGTAATATATTAATATATAGTTTAAAAAATAAAAATAAACTCTTTCTATTATTTAAATGGAACAATCAGAAAATAAACAGAAAATAATAATAAAAAACCCTCATCATTCTTGTTTTCTATCCATAAAATTCAACAGTAAATCTTGATCCGAAGCTTTCTCCTGATAGATAACATCGGAAACGCTTAATTTAATCCTTTTCGAAGGTGGCTCTTCTTTAATTAAATTTCTATTAATATCTTTACCGTAATCTTCATCATCATCGGAAATATCCGGTTCAATAAAACCTTTTTGTTTCGGTACCGCTTCACCTTCTAAAAATTCTTTCATACTATGAATAACGCTTTTTATTTCACCGTCGTATTTGCGGCAAAATTCAGCCATATTTCCGTTGATATTCATTTCCGAACAATTTTTCTCCTGTGGTAAATTCGCATACCTTTTCGTTAATTCACTTAAAAAGTTATTGAAATCATTTTCCGTTGCGTTTTCCGATTCATCTTCAACGAAGTTATCAATTTCAACTTCATCGTCTTTATTGAAAACGAGAAATTCGTCCATGTTAACGTCTTCCTCGTTATTTGCTTTTTGATTAAAAAGCAAAGCTCGACGAGCAGCGAATAATTGTTGTTCACCTAATTCTTGTTTTTCTGATAAACGCAAATTAGGCAAACAAACTAACAACGTTGAAAACAAAACGATCATCAAGCAAGTTGTTGGTGCAGCTTTTGTGGATGTTGTATTAAAAAGAACTGCTTGAAGTTTACGCATTTGCTCCATGAGTTTGCTGTTTTGTTTTCGAAGTAACTTGATACGTTTCTTTAAAAATTCGTTTTCTTCCGTGGTGCGTTTTGCTTTTTCTTCGAGTTTATCGACGTATTCCTTCTTACGTTTTCGCGAATCTTGGGCGGAAATTTTGTTACGAATTTTTCTTCGGATACGTTTTAATTCTTTTTCTTCATTTTTCGTTAATGGGTAATGACTGGGAAGTTTTATACCTTCTTTCATGAGAAGGCGTTTTTCTTCGCTGGTTAAATTTAGTGGAGGGTAACGAGAATCTTGCGGGTGGTGATCTTGATCTTCATCATCTAAAACAAATTTTTATTAAAATTAAAATAAGAATTGGAAATTTTTTTGTTAAAAAGTTAATTTTAATAATCCATAAATTTTAAAAAAATTTAAGGCGTGCATTTCTTATTTAATACTTTCGTATTGAGGGGTAGTTTTTTTTTGGGCAGAGGAGGGAAAAATGCCTTAGTCTACTAACAATTCACGAAAAAGCTCCCTCTCATATCCGGGATCACCCTTCATAGTATTTCCTCTACTACTTCTACTTTTCTTAACTCATCGCAACTGATTGTCTCCATTTCGGCCATATCGTGTAAAAACAAATTATACTCTCCGGCAGACTTCAAAGACATTGGCCGCCCCAAGTATCACGAACAATGAGGGTGAGCATGCGGTAAATCCTAGGTAGGCTTGTCTTACTTATTTTGCCGTACTCAGGATTCTTGTCTTATGGCAAAATCAGGACCGACACTGCAGTTTTTATTGCTTATTCACGAGGTGCCCCTGTACCATATCAAAAGAATCGGATCTAGAGTTGCCAGTCGATAAACAGGCCTGCCGACTTTCAGTTTCAATAGGCTTATCGGGGTATGGGAGCACTGCCCCGATGGACTACCCTACTAATAGGATTTGTATGGAAACGCCCAGTAAAAATAAAACCCTAGACAAAGGGTGATAAACCTCGATCCTGAAAACGAAATAAAAAAGATGGAGGATCCATCACAATCTACACTTGTGGCAGCCAGACGGTCCGCGCCCAAATCAAGTTCTCCGTCTTTGGAAGAGGAGCAGGTTCTTCTTTGAAGGAGAGGAAGATGAAGAGGAGGCTGTCAAGGCACTAGATAGTCTAACTCTAAAACAAAAACGCCTGCGGCTGTCAGTGTTTGCTAGAAGGAACCTGCGCAAGCTTATGGAGACAGATAAACTTAATACTCCATCGGAGAAGAGTGTAAAGACCTCTAAGTCTTTGGCCAAGAGGGGACACTCTGATAGGTCCACGACTGAGCAAATGGCTAAAAAGCCTAAGCTGTTTCAGAGAAGCAGCTAAACTACAAAGCTGTTGTGAGCAGTTTCGAATGAAAGGAAAGGGAGTGGAGACCAGAAGCGAGAAGAGAGCGCCAGATATGAAACCCGACCGAGGAAAGATTTCTGCACGTGCCGGGGTGTTCAGCAGGGGGCGTCGCGCAGGTGCTCGTTCAGCACCACGGGAGTATGGAGGAAGGGGAAAGTCCTCGACTCTTGCTGGAATGAGAGGAGCCGGTGGAACGGCCGCCCCAGCCCAAGCGAGAGGTAAGTGGGTGAAACTGTACTCAGCTCAGTGGATAAAGGTCTTTGCCCACTACACCGTTCCATACTAGGACCGTAACAGGAACGTGTCAAGCACGTAAGAAAACGTTCCGCCCACTGCAACGGACCAACTGCATTCTCGTATGAAACGCGTATTATTTTATTTATTTTTTTTATTTATTTATCATTTATTGCCACAGACAAAAATACAAAATTACATAAGATACACTTAACTTAAACAGTATCAGCAAATGGATCATTTTATCGCACAAGCGATCTCTGCCAAATGACCCAACAGAACAAACAAAAATAAAAATAGTATTTGCTGAATATGGCAAGTAGTGACAATTAGATATTATTAACATCACCAAATAAGATTAAGCAAGAAAAGAAAAACAAAGAGAAAAATAAAGAAAAGACACAAAAAGAGAGATAGAGAGCGACTAAAAGAAACTAAAAGAATCTGCCGGATATCAGTTGCCAACAAGTGAGAGCAGTTGAAGAGAGGAAAAAAAGAGAAAGACAAAGAACAAAGAATCAGGAAACAGCCAGTTGAAGGGCAAGCAAGTGGCTCTTTAAAACATGTCTAAAATTAGTAATTCTAGAAATATTACGAATTTCAGAAGGCAGTTCATTCCACAGCGCAATCGACTGTACTGTAAATGATCTATGATAAATTTCAGTGCTATGAACGGGAAATGTAAGAATAGTATCAGAACGTGAACGAGTAGCAAGCTCATGAGTTGATAATTGCTGGAACCTATCTGATAAGTACTTTGGGGTGCAGTTATGAAGGATTTTAAATAAAATGGTTAATAAACGAAAGGATCTACGTCTCTCACAGGTTAACATCTGAATGTAATTGCGATACGGCGTTACATGCTCAAATCTATTTAGGTCAAATATGAACCCGTATCATTATGCCCGTATGCAACGCGTATTATGCCCGTGTATGCAAACTGTAGATGCCCCGTTCGGATCCCGTTTAGTGCAGCACCAGATCTATTAGTTGTTGTAGGTTTTTGCTGTTGCGCATACCTGCGGATAGTATCAAAAAAGCGACGGTATGGCTATTAGAAAGTTATCTATCAGACAACTGGCAATGATTGCCATTATTATGGACGAGGAAGAAGAAGTAACGCAAAAGCAGCGACACGGTACTGGATTCACGATGCTGTAAAAGAACGAAAAGCTGAGGACATTATTTAGACACTTAATTGATGATTAAGAAAATTTTTTCAGTACTTTCGAATGTCACCATTTCAAATTTCCTTCCAGACTCTCTCTTTCCTTTGAGTATCCATATATTTTGGATGTTGAAGGTTCACACCTGCTGCAGTGTTCTATCGCGAAAGGAATACTAAAACAGAAGTTTGCTGTTCGGGGTGCAAATGCAGAGCAAACACGGAGCAAACGCGGAGTATGTGCAGTAACCACGCGGTTAGGCCGCCCATGCATATTGGTGCATGCCATGCACAGAACGTTTCGACCCCTGCAAAATATTCCTCCCTGGGAATTGCTGTCGGGCCGGGCATGGCACGGTACGGTGTTGGCCGGTGCCGGAACGGTTCAGTGGGTATTGCCTCATAGTAGTTCATACAATGAATATTTTTTTGCATGTGTCGATACGGTTACAGTCATGCTATGATACGGTGTAGTGGGCAAAGACCTTAAGTCTATTAACTGTTTACAGGCAAACCTGCAGCACGCTAGGACGGCTACGGCTGACCTTAGCAGAACCTGCATGAGTGAGCGAATTGATACTGAACCATGGCTCGCCAATACTGAGCGCATCAGCGAACTCGGTAATTTATCCGGTAAGTTACTTTGCTCAGGGGATAGACCCAGGGATTACTTACTTATCAGGAACAACATTAATGCATTCTTAATCTCAAAGCATAGCGACCGAGCTTGATGATGAGAAGACAATATCTTTCCTGCTTTGTTACAGCAAGGAAAGTCATTATTGTTGCCTATTTTGATAAACATTTGTGTCACCTGGAAACAGAGTTGAGTAAAAATGTACTGCAAGTAAAGTATTCAGTACTTTTTTACTTTGTGTAGTTTACTGCCAGTACTTTCAAATTGTAGGTACTTAATACTTGTACTTTCAGTATTTAGCTTAAAATGTCCTGGATACTTGTTTGACATAAGAAGTACTTGAAGAACTATTTATTTACTCCAAGTAGTTTATCTACTTCCAGTACTTTCAACAGTAAGTAAAATAACAATTTTTGAAAGTTTTCTTATAGCTAACATTTATCATCCGTATATTAGTTATACAGGATGTCCCGTATCTTCCGCATCAGAGCATTATACGGTTGTACTATACATTATTCTGAAGCGATCTTTCTAATAAAATTTGAGTATTAAAATTCATCAAAAGCTTTGGGAAACGCCTTCAGAGATCGTAAATCACACTCAGGCAATCGGTCCTACCCCCGACCGGTCCGCCGCGCCGTTCTAAAACTAGTTTCGCACGTGTTTATTTCTCACATATTTGATTTACGATCTCCAAAGGGGTTTCTCTCGGGTTTTACTGAAACGCCATTGGAGGACTTAAAACCATTCCCGTGCGCTTATTATAAACATTTCGAAACACATAGTGTTCGATTCATTGCTAATTTACATCCCATCTCTTTACTATTTCAAAATTGCAATTTTGCAAAATAAATCGCAGTTTATATTATTATGTTAATGTTTCAATAAGTTTTGACAGTTGTGGTCAGATGATCACAGATATTAAACTTGAATTGTCAAAATGTACTTTTCATCAAATATATGGTCTTGTAAGAAGAGAAGTTTCATTGGAGTAACTTGTCATTGGATAACCGACCATCTACAAAGTAAATCTGTAGCATTATCTTGTTGTCGATTTGAAGGAACACATTCGGAATTTTAGACGACATTTACAAGGCATATGATCTGGATGGAAACATTCTAGCCACAATTACTAACAATGGGTCGAATTTCGTTAAGTGTTTTGAAGAATTTCGAGTTTATACGGATAAAGAAACTGAAGAAGATAATACAGAACAGGTGTCTGAAACGTCCGAAACTGAGGCATTAATAGCAGATTTAAGAAATGTACGCGAAGAAACTGAAAAATTGTTTCAAATTTACAATTTGCTAGTTTTTTGCTACAATTTGCTATTTAGAGCACATTTATTTATTCTAAATAACTAAAATAATTGGAGTACTTAAACGAGTGGGTACTTGAAATTTTAGTTTCAAGTAACTTATTACTTCAAGTACTTTTTAAAAATACTTCTTACTTATTACTTGGAGTAAAAATAACTTATAGCGCTACTTGTACTGGTTACTGGGAGTACTTTTCCTTTGTACTTGTAATAGCTTTGCCTGGAAATATGTACCGGCAGAATGGATTAAGGTAAAGGTATCTTATATACCTAAAGTAGGCTGTTCGATCTGTTAGATTTTATATTATATTAGTTCATTTATATTGGATTTATTTGTATCGCCTCATTTGTTTAGTCTGGATTTGAAGTGTCGCAAGATTAGGGTTTTTTATCGCATTATTTATTGGGTTGAGTTGTGTGTGGGAATGCGTTGGGGTGTATATTTCGGTAAAGGTTTTTAGTTATGACCTAAAATAAAGAAGGAGCCTGCGAGCTCAACTCGTATCAGTCATTCAGTCAGTCTTCGATTTAACACCCACCGAAACAGTACCCCTTCAATTCACGCGGAGCAAGGCTCCCTATATAACTAATCGCAATTTATATGTATTAAGTTTGTGTAATTAATAATAAAGTTTATGGAAACGTGAAACCAAGATTTTGTTGTTAACCAGCGCCCACCAGATAAAAATAAATAATCACGGTGCCTACTCCTAATGCCTTTCGACTCATCAGCTGACATTTCTGTTAAAAACCCTTGAAAAAGTTTTGGAACGGTATATCCGTACGGTGCCACTGGTATTTATACATCCTTGTGGACTTACAGTTTTTGTGGAAAAAAAACCCTATGTGACTGTGGTTAGACCTATAATCATATACGGAGCAGCAGCCTGGTATAGGAGATTTCAACCGACTTTGGTTATCAGTCAACTTTCACGAATTCAACGAGTAGCTGGATTGGCAATCTCTGGTGCGATAAGCACAACACCAACTCCAGCAATGGATGTTCTGCTTGGCCTATCTCCTTTGCATGTGCATATAGGGAAAGTGGCTAGAACTACCATTTAAACAATATGCTCAAAACTGTTTTGACATGTCCTACCAATGAGCTGCGGAAGACATTAAAAGCACTGATACTGTGCGTAAAACTAAAATTTTCTGGTTCACGCAGATATTTGCATGTTCACAGATGGATCAAAAACGCCGAAAGGGGTCGGAGCAGGAGTATACTGCCAAATACCTCGGATTATCATGTATTCCAGGCGAAAGTATATGTTATTGACATGGGTGCTAAAATCCTTCTTGAGAGAGGGGTGAAGAACATGGCAGTACGATTTTTCTCAGGCAGTCAAGGCGCTGCAAGGCGTGAAAACGATGTCGGCTTTGGTTAATGACTGTAAGAGAACATTATACACTGAGTTGTGATAACAGAGTTTCTCTGATGCGCTAAAGCTTTTGTGGGGCCAGAACCAGCAGTTGATGTATCATTTGCGTTGGCCAAACATAAGATTGGACTGTTGGCTGAAAAGAGACTTCGCCTACTGTGGACAAGTTCTTCTGGAATGAGACATCGCCACTATCAAACTCGGGAATATTTTAGGACTTGCTCGTAGCAGCATTAAAGTTGAAGTTCTTTGAAGTCAGCCGAGATTTTTTTTTAATTATTTTATGACGTTTAATTTACGCATTAAATTAATTTTTCTTTCAAAAATAGAAATGTATTTCGCCTCCTTGGTTGAGAAATCATGGTGTAAGGCATCAGTAAGTAATAGTGAATGAACTAAATGTTTGAAATTAATTGCACCTTAACCCATTTAGGACCATAGTTGCGTTAACGCAATTTTTTATCATAGATTATTCAACTTTTAAGCGTAAATATAAATTAACAAAAATGGTGAAATTTTTAGCATGGTAATATGAATTTAAAAGATTGTAAAAAGGAACTATTATTATAATTTTTTTTAATCCTGAATGTTTTTCATATACAGCATACTTCACAGAACAAGAATGTGAATGAATAGCTAACTATTTTTACAAAATCAAGTTCCCAAGTGACTTTGAAGTCACTACCAGTAGATATACATATGGATTGCATTCGTAAACTTGTTTGAAGTTGTTTTTGTGACTGCAAATAGTCAAATAGTCATCAAATAGTAATGTTGTGACTCAAGAACATTTTATGATGGTATGTACAATTTTATAGTGGTGTAAATATATATGCGTCAGGGTATATTTGCGACTTTAGAGTAGGGTCAAATATCAATATAATCCCAAAAGGCCTTTAATGCTGAAAGAACTGAAGATCTTGATCTCAACGAAGTAATTGATATTGGTTATGATTCACGCGAAGTTGACAATTTGACCAATGAGGAAGATATTGATGAGGAAACTATCGGTGGAATATTTAATAATTATCGGAACATTTGAAATACTATGTATGTATGTATGCGTACAGGAGTGCGTAATTTTTACGCGCACTTAGACCCCAGTGGGCCCCTTAATTTGAAATACTATTACCAGGAAAAAAAAGGTGGTTGCCATTTATAAATATGTTAGACTCCGCCATAGTAAATGCTTCAAAAATGCACAGACTAACAATATAATGTCAAACCAATTTCTCAGTTGGATTTTAGATGGGAACTTGTAGGAAGCCTTATTAGTGTCAACACCAGTTAAGATACACCAGAGGACATGGTTCCACAATTTTTGTAACTTCAACCTCCAGATTAGATAGTGTTATACATAATTCAAAAAACAATGAAAAGTGGAGACGGCGCTGCAGGGTATATCAAAGCACGATAGTATCATTTTATCGACCGCTAGCCTATTAATCGGCTTTTCGACTGCCAACGCTTATGGACCAATAGCCTGTTAATCGGCTTTTAGTTATCGACGGGTTTCGTCTGACTATATGTCTGAAAGAAACATACGTTTATAAAAGCGTAGCGATCGTCCAGTGGGATTTACTGTTCTGTTAGTAGTTAGCTGTCCTCTCTATATTCTTACGAATTATAATATTTTTACTTTTTACCGTTTACAATGGATAAAGATCGTCTAGATGAAGAGTTTTGCTTAGATACTTTGTCAGACTTTAGTTGTTAATCAGAAAGTGATAGTGATGGTGATAGCAGTGATTCTTCTATAAACGGATGATAAAGTTATTTTTTTAACTATGCATTTACTGTCGACTATTAATTCTCATGCACCAATTAAATATTGTAAGTTCACAAAACCTCGTGCACCCTGGCTTACGGATACCATCAAGCTGATGCAAAAATGTAGAGATAATGCTTTTAAAAAATATAAAATGTCTAAGTCACTTGCAGCATGGAATTACTACAAAGATTTAAGAAATATGACAAATACTGTTATAGATAGGGAAAAGAGGGCGTTTATGGATCAATATGTACGTATCAATTGTACGGTATTTGGCGCATAAGTTTTTCTTGCCATATTGCGATTATGCTCGGAGATGTGCGCTCTTTGGCCTGAGGTCCTTGCGGGGTCGTCGTAACCTCTCGTATTCAATATTTCTGTTTAAGTTAGTAAATGGGTTGATAGACTGCCCTAACCTTGTCTCCGAAGTATATTACATCACCCCTTTATATACTGTGCGCGCTCATAGCCTGTTCAGATTGCCCGCATCCGCCTCGATCGCTCACATGAATTCACCTTTGCCTCGTATTATGCAGTTTTATAATCGGCACTGCTACTTGTGTGACTTGTTCGGCATGTCGTTGGAGTCGTTTAAACGTGCCCTCGCCTCTTTAGACGTAGTACGGTAGTAATTATAATTTGTTAATTTTCTTTTTTACCATTTAGTTAATTTTATACAATTAATTTGATTTGATTTGTATTATGTTTGTTTCTTTGTTTATCTTTTTGTACTGATTGTCACTTTGAAGAAATATTGTTGTACAATTGTTTTTCTAGTGGATACTTCACTGGGATTTTTCCTGTTTGTATCCCATAAGCAGAATAAATAAATAAATAAATAAATATATACACCGTGCACACAATAACGCATGGTGTGGTCTGAAATCACTTGGGTTGAATAACATTAAGCGCAGCATAATTCCTGGATGTCTCCGTCATCCTGACAAAATAAACCATTTTTTTGTAAACTCCATAACGCAAAATACATCAGTGGATAATGAGCTTTTTGAGTTTTATACCAATAATAAGTTGATTAATGCAACTTTTTCTTTTACTCCAGTTAATGATATTGATATTATGAAAAGCATATCTTCAATAAAAAGTAATTCTACGGATATAGATGGATTAAATATTGGTTTAATTAAGTTATCATGTCGTCATATTCTTTTATATTTGACTCATATTGTAAATTTCCGTATAAGTGAGAGTGTCTTTCCAGATTCGTGGAAGATTGCTCTGGTTAGACCATTACCAAAAATTAAGAACCCTATTGATTTTATGCATTTAAGACCCATAAGCATCCTTCCTGTACTATCGAAGGTAACTGAAAAAGTTCTAACTTTTCAACTGCGTGATTTTATAGACAAAAACAATATCTTGCCAGAAATGCAGTCTGGATTTAGACCTGGCTTCAGCTGTACCACCGCATTGATTTCCATTATAGATGATGAGGTATCTGAAATGGACAAGGGAAATGCCACAGTTTTGTGTCATGTAGACTTTTCCAAAGCATTTGACACAATCAACCATGACCTACTGTGTTCTATTCTGCAATTTGTTGGACTGGATGACGGGGCCGTTGAATTGCTACGGGGTTATTTAAAAAATCGTCGATTGTTGGTGACAGTATCTCGGGTGCGTTGAGTTTATCGTCGGGTGTACCACAAGGATCCATTCTTGGACCTCTTTTGTGTACTGTGTATACATGTCATTTTAAAACCTTCATAAAATATTGTAGATCGCATTTTTACGCTGATGACACTCAACTGTACTGCTCCTTTCCGCCGTCTGATGTGACAGCTGCTTGTGAACGCATTAACTCTGATCTTCAGAGTATAGCTGATATTTCTGAACGTCACAATCTATACATTAACCCATCAAAGACCGAATTAATCCTTTTTGCGCCTAAAAGATCGAGACAGATTCTCTTATCCAAACTTAATATTTTTGTAAACAACACAAGTGTTACATGTAGTAATACTGTAAAAAGTCTGGGACTATTAATTGATGACGCACTGAAATTCAATGATCACGTTAATAAATGTACCCAATTAGCGTACTGTAACTTAAAACTCATTTGCAACTGTCGAAATTTTTTAAATAGATCGCATTTTAATTATTGCGATGTGGTATATTCTACTTTCATTTCATATCTCGCAAAGAGGAAGATACAAAAGGTACAAAATTCCTGTTTACGACTAATTTATGGTATTAAACGTCGGCAGCATGTTAGTGATCGATTGGTCGATGTAAACTGGTTGAATATGCAGAACCGAAGAATTTTGCATTCAGCCTGTTTGTATTATAAAGTGATAAATTACCAACAGCCCCCTTACCTTTATAACAGGATTCGATTTCGAGCCGATGTCCATACATTGAATATAAGATTTAGAGGTACACTGCAAAAATGCTTTAGTTACCAGATTACTAAAATATTCAATAATATTCCATTGGACATCAGAAAATCATTGTCTCAGAACTCATTTAAACGGAAATACTTTGCATTGTTATTTGATGCAGGTTGAGAGCTCTCTGTGCTTCTTCTTGCCTGTTTTTATCTACGTTGTTGTCATTCTTACGGATTATTATTTATTTACTATTTTTGATGTGCACGCTTCAGTTAATTCTAGTTTGTATAGTCGTTTATTAATTTGCTTTTGTTTTGATTTACTTTTGTTTTCCATAATAAATTTTTTTTCTCTCATGGTTAAGTTGAAAAACGGTTTCGCTTTTGTATTTTTGTTTAACTTTTGTTTAATTTTTTTGCACTTTTCTTTTTTATTTTGTATAGTGAAAAAAAAAATAAAGTCATTTATTATTATTATTAAACATTCGGAAGTCGCGCAAATTATTGCCACTGCAATCTAGCGATTCAGAAAGTGATAATGATGACACTGCTGAAGTAAACATCGATACGTGGTCAACAAATGGACAAATCAATTATTTTGGAACCTTTCGGAGGTAGCCCAGGTATAAAAATTCTACCAAAATACGAAGAAAGTGTAATGGACATTGTAAAGTTATTTATTGGAGATGACTTTTTGGAATATTTGGTTAAAGAATCGAATAGATATCACTATCAAATAGTCAATAAATATAAAAATATCTCAAGAACGAAGAAATGGATGGTATTAAGTTGCCAGAAATGAAAAAATTTTTAGGTCTAATTGTTTTAATGGGACAAGTAAAAAAAGACAGACTTCACGATTACTGGTCAATTGACTCAAGCATCGAAACTCCGTTTTTTTCTAAAGTAATGAGAAGAGCTGGCACTTTTGTAACAATGAAGATATACCCACAAATTCAAACAGACTTGTAAAAGTTCAGCAGTTATAAATTATTTAAAGAATAGATTTATTGATGTGTATAAACCTTGTCAACAATTATCATTAGATGAATGTATTATTCAAAAAATTACATTCCTTTGAAACAAAAACACAATGAATAGCGAAAATTTAGCCGGTACTAGGAGCAGCCTTATAATTTAGCCTTACTGAGTAGCAGCCACAACAATGACCGGTCAATAAAGTGGTATTTATGTGCATCAAATGTAAATTTCCATTTACTATGGAGTTGGTCCCAATGTTGCGTTAACGCAACGTTCAAAAAATCTACCAAAATGTGTTATGTTGTATTTTATATTTTAAAGTTTGTTTCTAAAGACGTAAATAAAGGTTTATTGACAAAAAAATTAGAATTTTTTCAATTATTTCTCACTAGTCCTTAATGGGTTAATAAAAAAATTTTTTTTTTTAAAACGTACTTATTTTTGCGCGTCTAAATATATCTCCCGCCTTAAATAGGAAAGTTATCACAATGTTTTATAAAAAAAAGAACTCAATTTAGCTCTAATCAGCAATAACAGGTCTACAAATGAGTACTTGGTGTATCAGGATTATTATTTGCAATGATAAGATAAAAAATATGGCCATGAACAGGCTTTTTATTTCTTTTTAAATGCATTTGAATATTTTTGCGATATTTACCTGTACTTTCTGTAATTTTTTCAATATGTTGCTTTTTTAAGAAAGCATTAGCAGAGGTGGTAACTTTAATATTTTCCATTTTCAAGTCATTTGCGTTAATAATTTTGAATTTTTTCACATTTTTTACATTAACAGGTAATAATAACGGCCTAAAAACACAAAAAAACGAAAATTTTTGTTATTAATAATTAAAAAAAAATTTCTTACGGTCTATTTCCATTAAGAGATTGAACTCGAATCAATTGTTGCTTTGGTTTTTGTATTCCTTTATTATTAATGGCAGTGTTTATAGGTTTGGTGAACAAAACCCTTTTCGTGTTAGGTTGCAGAACAAATTTAGCTGGTTGTGTGTTATAAACGATTTTTTCAGGTTCTGGTTTATTAAATTCTTGGATATCATGACTTTCCAATGAGAAAACTTGATTAATATTCATAATTTCATCTTGCTTTATACTTCCACTTGAATCTGATCCCAAAGTTACGCTATCTCCACTTTCTGAGGATCGAGGAGATGATTGTGCATCAAAATCCGAACATATATTATTAACAAAGTTACTGTCAATTCCAATATTTTCCAAATTTTGTTGTTCCATCCAAAAAACCGAATCAAAAAATTCCGAGCTCTAAATTTATTAAAAATAAAAAATTAATATATATAGTGATGTTTAATTTTAAAAACTAATTAATACCATTAATTCTTTATCCTCAGTTATGGGTAAATCTAAATTTTCCATATCTTCTTGGAAACTGGTTAATGAACTGTAATCCTCCGTTTCAACGGAGGACGATTTGCACAAGTAATCAAGTAGATGCGACATATTTGGATAATCCAAGCACGTAAAGTTCACAATAACATAACGAACGAACAATTAACTAAACAAATTAACGATTATAAACGTTCGCGCGTTTAATTTGATTGCGAAACGTGCGTTTTACTGACAATATGTTAGTATATTTCGGATCTTCACGCTTTGACAGACGCAAAGAGTGTAATGACGTCATCAAAGGAGTATGTCAGACCTGGAGATTTAGGTGTATTTTTAAATTTCTATTGGCTACCCTGCTCAAATCTTAATTTATATTTTCAAAAAATAGTTTTATTTATTTATAAACCAATAATTTTTTAATTACAAACGAAATCGTTAACTCATTTAAACCAACGAATTTAATAATTTATTTTTATTAACTCTAAAAATCCAATTTACATTCATTCTTGGATTTAATTCGATGTTTCTCTAATAGATGGCGCTAAATTCGGGATCATATGGTCCAAAAAGCAAATATAATCTAAAAATATCCCGACAAAATAAGATATACTTGTTTAATTAATGCATTGTTGTACAAGACTAATTCATTTTTGATTGATTTATACATTTATTTTTGCTATTTTTTGTTGCAAACCAAAATTTTTTGTTGAGGTTATGTTCAAATTTTATTTGAAATGGAATAATTAATTTTGAACGTGACATCTTACGGTAAAATAATTAACACTTTAAAACAATTTTTGCATATCATAAAACTCGTACTAAATTAATGAATGGAAAACGATTAGATACTGAGAATAAATATCATTGTGTTTCATGAGTGTGAGTAATCGCACTTTAATGCTACTTGGAATTAAGTGATTAATAGTTTTTTGTTATGTCAAATTTATATTATTTTATTATATCATATATTTTTCTTACATTAATGCCAGGTACACACTTCCTTCCTCAAAAGTCTGCCCCCACGCAGATGCCGACCCAACCCGTCCATCAGATAGGATTCGCAGCATAGCAGAGTAAGGTGGGCTATTTCTAATTTCAAGCCCCTAAAATCGCCTGGAGGAGATGGAATTCTGAATTTCTGCAAAAAGGCTTAGAAGACCTTCTCCCAGTAATAATATCCCTATATGTAGCTAGCTACAGCTTTAGCTATATACCCACTCTATGGAGGAAAGTAAATTTGGTCTTCATGCCTAAAGGTGGTAGGCATGAACAAAAAATACAGATTCACATTTTGTTGAAATTAAGCAGAATTGACTGTATATAGAGCGTTTCACTTAAAACTATCATGTCAAGTATCCTGGAATGGGTTGAGGAGATATTGTAGTTTTGTAAGAAGTTGTTGCTAGAGTTCATGCGCTGCAGTCAGAAGAAACTTTCAGAGTGATAGAACATCGAAAACTGTGCAACTTTCTTTATCAACGTTGATTTGAAAAACTCAGTAGTTTCGAAGATATTGAGGTCAAGGATATGGCAATGGGGCAAACATGCGTTCAAGAGCCTTTTTTATTCCATGTTCTAACCACTTACTTAACTGTGTAGTGAATGATGCGGCAAAAATATTATTAATTTTTTTGATGTTATTCAAGTGGATTATTTTTTTCAAGTTCCAAGTTCCACTAAACGATGGGCAATATTAAAGTCGGATGTCAAAATTTTATTTTGAAGCCGTTGTCAATGACCAAATTGATGGGAAAATTTTGGGTAGCATTTTTATTACGGTATATTTTAACGATTATAAATGTTGTCAACAAAATGAGGCAAGATCCGTCATATAACATGAAAACCGTTATGGAATCGATCGAACAAATTACAGTATATCTAAAGGACTACCGAATAGATGACAAATTTGAATCAATTGTGAATTCTGCAAAGGACATATCTGAAAGTTTAGATGTGGAACCTACATTTCCAAATGTTAGCAATTTAAACATGAGTCAGATGATGAACCATTCCTTACTAACAAGGACAATTTTAAAGCTGGGGGCAGCGTTTTTCAGTTGGCACAAAGGCGGCTCATGAACACGCGGCGGCACTGTACAGACGAATTAGCCTAACTTCATTTCTCCTCAAAGGGATGGAAAAGGTAATCGATCAATACCTTAGGAATGGAGTGCTTGTCACTAATCCACTCCACCCTAGCCAACATGCTTACCAGAAAGCAAAATCAACAATCACCGCTCTCCATGCTTTGACTAGCACTTTAGAGGAGGCAATTGCAACCAAAGAGATAGCCATATGTGCTTTCATAGACATAGAGGGTGCGTTTGATACCACCTCATATGAATCCATAGAGAAGGCTCTAAACGTAAAAGATATACATCCGTCGACAATCAAGTGGTGTATAGCCATAACTCTCTAACCACAGTATTGGTAACACATGTATATCTATATGTATATCTGGTTAATTAATTAATTAAGAGTTTATTGTATACAATAATCTGTCTACAATTCTACAATTCTTTACATTATTAATATATTATTTTCACCCTCTACCCTCTTACTCCATTTCTACACCCTCGGCTCCTCGGCCCAATCATCCCCTCATCCATCCCGTTGTCTCCTCACCCCCACAACCATTCTCATCCATCGTTTCCCCTCTCCCTCCTCTCCTAAGATCTGCCCTCGGTCCAACTCCTCCTCCCTCAACTCACTGCACCCATTCAACATATGTTCCAACGTTTCCCATTCCTCCCTGCATAGCCTACACTACCTCTCCTCATCGGCCATCCAGTATCTGTTAGCTCTCTCCTTGTTTCCACAACAGAACCTAGCCACCAACTTCTTCCCTTCCTCATCTCCTTCCAATAACAAGTATCAAGGCAGCCCCTCCGTAATTATATCCCTGTACCTCTCAACTCCCTCCACATCTCCCTACCCACCCTTCGTCTACTATTTATCTCAGTTACCGAGTAGCCCGCTCGTCTATAATAGTTGTCTCTGTCTCCTTTCCCATATCTGATCTTTCCCTCTCTAATTTTCCTCCAACACTCCCCCAAGATCCCGCAGTTTGGCCTCCCTTCTATTCTTTCTTCATATTTCACTGCCCTCCTGCCCGCCTCCACTCTGACCTTATCCACCTTTACCTCTTCCCTCACTATATACCCCGGTGTTTCTCTCGCCACCCCAAGCACCCATCTCCAATATCTAGCTTGTAAATCCTCCAGCATTGCCTGCTTTCTCCATCCCCATACCTCTGCCCCATACATCACCACACTGCTAACTAGACCTTCAAACATAATCTTCCTCGCTGCCACATTTCTTCCAAAGACTCTCTTCCCCCAACCCCCTACTTGTCCCATCACCTTATTCGCCTTTTTTGCCATAACTATCACATGCGATCCCTCCCTGTTGTCCTCCCTAAACACATACCCCAAGTAAGTATACCCCCTAACCTCCTCGATCTCTTTTCCCTCCCATCTCCCACCCTTACAAAACTTCATCATCCTTGTCTTCCCCACATTCACTTCCAGCCCCTTCCCCCTAAAATATCTTTCCAATGTCTTTATGATATCCTTTAGCTCCGCCGCTTCTCTCGCCATGACCACGATGTCATCCGCGTATGCTAACATATGCACCTTTCTACCTCCCACCACCAACCCTCCCATTTGCCCCTTCCCCAATCTATCCTCCAGGTCCGCCGTATACAGTGCAAACAGACTTGGGCGTAGCGGACATCCCTGCCTCAGTCTCTTCGTCGTCCAGAACACGTCGCTCAGCTTATCTCCCACTTTTATCCTAGCCATAGTCTCCATGTATATTTCCTTCACTCTCGCAATTAGGTGTTCCGTGATCCCCCTCCTCCCACAACTTTCCCCTATCCACCTTATCAAAAGCCGCCTTCAAATCTATAAACAGGGCGTACAATTTGACCAGATGCTTCAACACGTACACGTTGTCGATTGCTCCCCTTCCCTTCCGAAAGCCTGCCTGCCCATCCGGCAAAATTCCCCCCAACTCCATCTCCTCCTCCAGTCTTCCCAGCAATATCTTCGTGAATACCTTGTATGCCGAGTCTAGTAGGTTAATTCTCCTGTAGCTCTCTACCCTTCCCTTATTACCCTTTTTATATACTGGGCAAATTACCCCCACTTTCCATCCCTTCGGAATCCCACCCCCTCTCCATACGCTATTCATCCCCTTCAACAACTTCACTCTCACCACCCTTGATGCTTCCAACTATGCCTCGTTCTGGATCCCATCTTCCCCTGGCGCCTTTCCCTTCTTTAATCCCCTAAGCACTGCTTCCATCTCCTCTTCTGCTATCTCCTCTCCCCCATCTCCCCCATAGCCTCCCAAACCCGTTAGCCTCGTTTCAACTCCTCCCAATAATACCATAAAGTAACTCTTCCATTCTGTCATGTGTATTTCGCTGGTTATCCTCTCCCTACCCTTCTTTCTCTTTTTCAGATACCTCCAGACCTCCCCTCCCTTGTTATCCCTCTAATCTCTGCCGCCTCCTTCTTCCTCACCTTTTTTTTCTTTCTACTGCATAACTCTCTGTATCCTCTCCTGGCCTCCCTATATCTATCCACCCCTATCTTCCCCGTTTCCACTGCCTCTTGCGTCTTCTTGCACTCGCCATCATACCAGTCGTTCCTCCCTACTCTGCTCCCCCTACGTACACACTCCCTTTTTAGTGTTGCCTCCCGCACTACCTGGATAAGTTCTTCCAAACCATTGATCTCTTGTATCTTCTGTTGCCAAGTGTCGAGGTGTCCCCTGTAGAATGCTACCCCTTCTTCCGACCAGTCTGTCCTGATGAACTTGCTCCCCAGTTCCGCTCGTCTTCTGCCGTCCACCCCTTTTACCTCCACCTCCAACGGTTGGTGATCCGACTCTACCGCTTCTCCCACTTTAAACCTTTCCACCCTCTCCCACATTTCCTGATCCACCAGTACATAATCAATTATAGATGTCCCCCTCGCCCCGATGTAAGTATACTCCCCTTCCTCTTTATTCCCATTCAGTATCTCCCATCCGTTCTCCTCCACCCATCTCAGCATTTCTGTTGCTTCTCCATTCCACACAGTATCCTTCGACCGCCGTCGTCCCTCCTCTCCCCATATCTCCACCCTTCCCCCTCCTAGCCCACTCTAGCATTGAAATCCCCTCTCATTATTATATATCCCTCCGTCCCATCCCCTGCCATCTCATCCCATTGCTTTCTCGTCTCTTTCATTGACATGCTATACACAGTAACTATCTGCACCGTCTCTCTCCCCCAGCTGATCTGCCTTTTTACCATTCCCTTCTGCCTCCATCTCCCCTCCGTAATTCCTCTCGCTATTCCTGTTATAATACCCCCGCACGCTCTTTCTCTCTTACTTCTCCTCTCTGCAAACACGCAATTCCATCAATACACTGCTGGCAACTTTCCCTCAATCTTAGCCCACCCTCCTTCATCAACCCAGGTCTCCACCATACAAATTACCTCAAATCTCTTCAGATATTCCCAGAACTGCCCTCCCTTATTCGTAATCCCCGCTACATTCCAGAACACCATTTTCAACCCCTCGCTTTTCTCTGGCTTTTCCCCTCCCCCGTCTATTTTTTTGATAAATTCCTTGCTGCCCTCTCTTATATCTGGTTAATTAACATAGTGTATAATATCTGAGCAAGTGGTTTCAGCATTCAATTTTATGAACTGGTCGGTTTCCATAAGACCTGGCTTTCACTAATTTTTTCATGATGCTGAAAAACTTGCATGCATCTCCACACTTTTTTTTAAACATTCCACAACAATATCGGCTTCCATGCTTGATGTACTGGTCCAGTTCTTAAATTATTTTTCATCCAACATTTTGCGAAATTAAAACGACATCTATAAATGGTAAACTCTACTGAGAATTTGTAGATAATTTAAGTTTCTTGAATTGATTATCAGTTAACCTTCGAGAAGCTAATAAAATAAATAGATGTGTGACGTCAACAAGAACATTCGATTAGAAGAAGGATGACACACGCCCATACATGGTTTTAAATTGGATAAATTGCTCATCGGCGATAACATAACCTTTAACATAAACTGTGTCATCTACAAAAACCTCCATGTAATTACTTAAAAATTTTAAAAAACAAATATCATCATGCTCACCAAGTTTACTCAGGTACCTAGCATAATTATTTTTTTTAATATAGATTTATATTTATGTTTTATTTAGGGCGCGACCCTTTACACGGTTTTAGCGACGGTTTTTATCGTCGTGGTGTCTTATTTTTGGGTTAATCGCAAGAAGAAAGTTGCTAAACCTTTGGATATTCATGTAAGTGAAGTAATTTATTTGCAAAGTTTGATTCAAACGAATTTATTTTTTAGCTCCTAAACAAACGCATTTTAGAGTATAAACCTGAACCGATGATTGATCATAATCTTGTAGAGGCGTTGAGAAATAAAGTTATTGATACACACATTCCTGATGAGGTGAAATAAATTTGAAAGTATTAAATTGTTTATGCAAAAAATTTTTTTAGAGTAATCCAAACTGTTTTAATTTGGCTAAAGTAAATTATTTGGATTTTTTAAATAATGATTATATTAAAAAGAAAGCAGAGGAATGTATTAGGACTTATGGGGTTGGGTCTTGTGGTCCTCGAGGATTTTATGGCACAATAGGTGCTTTTATTATTAATTTTACTGAAACATCTTACTAAGTAATTTTTTTTAGATGTTCACCTTGACTTGGAGAGCAAAATTGCTGATTTTATGGGAATGGAAGAAACTGTTCTTTATTCTTATGGCTTCTCAACAATCTCAAGTGCGGTTGGGGCTTATTGCAAAAAATCAGATATAGTTTTTTGGTACCAAGACAAAAAATCAAAATTTAAAAATAATTAAATTGATTGAATTATTTTAGTGATGAGCACATCTCGTTTGCATCCCAACAAGGATTATTAGCTGCAAAATCAACCATTGTCTACTTTAAGCATAATGATATGGCTGATTTGGAAGAAAAATTAAAAGAATATGAAGTGAAGGAGAAGAAAAGGGTAATTTTTACCTAAATTAATTTATTAATAATAAGAAAACGCTTTAAGAAGCTTCTTTCCTGCTTTATTTATAAATGTCCTTGGTACCAGTTTCGACATTTATTAGGTCATCATCAGCCTTTTTTTTTTATAAAAAATTACTTACAGTTAAATCTTTCTTTCCAAAAATTAACATAAATCAACGTTCTTTTGAATTATTAAAATTGCAAAATTAGAAAAAATGGTCGATTATTTCAAAAATTTATTTCTCGAGAACTAAAAGTGATTTTTCAAAACGGCTTGTTGCATTAAAAAGAGGATACTTTAATTAATAATTGGTGATTTTTCCACAAAAATCCTTCAAGAAATTAATTTTATAACGAATTTTGAAAATTATCGCTGAAAATTGCAAATGGGGTCATACACGATTTTTTTTTTATTATATTTTCTGAAAGTTTATATAAAAATATAGTTACCGTTATTTTTTTTTAAAATATTTTCGAACAAAGTCATTGTTAAAAAAATTATTGAAAATTTATATACCCATTTGCGCTTTTAAAATTCCCGCGTTGATGACGTATGATTCTCACTTTTGCGTCCCCTGCTACCCGCTCAAATGCGAGAAAGAGATGAACGTCATTTAGGTTGTATTGAAAAGAGATAGAGTGTTTGTAGGTTATGTTTATTATGTTTTGTTCATGGATGTAATAGAGACACTCTATTACATCCATGGTTTTATTTTGACACTGTCACACCGCAAGCGCTATCTAACGGACAATTTAACTTGTTTTAGGCAGTGCGGTTCCTACGTCACAGAAAAGCCGCGAAATTATTTCGTTTAAATATTTGCAATTTTTCACTTCAAATTACGCAAAATATAAAATTGATCAAAATATTTATTTTACTTTGTGTTCATGCATATACTTGCATATATCGTTTGACATAAAAATTTTCTCTAAATTTAATAAGTGTGTATGACCCCATTATCAAAACTTCAAATATTGTTTTCTCAACAACTAAAAATTATTTTTCAAAACGTGTTGGTTCATTGGAAAGAGGACACTTTTATTAACATTTTGGGAAATTTTCATACTCATATTCCAAGAAATCGATTTTATACGAATTTTTAAAACTTAATCCGCGAAAATTGCAAAATCGATTATTTCAAAAATTTATTTCTCCAGAACTAAAAGTGATTTTTCAAAACGGCTTGTTGCATTAAAAAGAGGATACTTTAATTAATAATTGGTGATATTTCCACAAGGATCCTTCAAGAAATTAATTTTATAGCGAATTTTGAAAATTATCGATGCAAATTGCAACATCGAAAATTTTATCAAAACTTCAAATATTGTTTTCTCAAAAACAAAAAGGTATTTTTCAAAACGTGTTGGTTCATTGGAAAGAGGACACTTTTATTAACATTTTGGGAAATTTTCATACTCATATTCCAAGAAATCGATTTTATACGAATTATTAAAATTTAATCGGCGAAAATTGCAAAATTCGAAAAAATAGTCGATTATTTCAAAAAATTATTTCTCGAGAACTAAAAGTGATTTTTCAAAACGGCTTATTGCATTAAAAAGAGGATACTTTAATTAATAATTGGTGATATTTCCACAAGGATCCTTTAAGAAATTAATTTTATAGCGAATTTTGAAAATTATCGCTCAAAATTGCAAATTATCAAAACTTCAAATATTGTTTTCTCAAAAACTAAAAGGTATTTTTCAAAACGTGTTGGTTCATTGGAAAGAGGACACTTTTATTAACATTTTGGAAAATTTTGATACTCATATTCCAAGATATGGATTTTATACGAATTATTAAAACTTAATCGGCGAAAATTGCAAAATCGATTATTTCAAAAATTTATTTCTCCAGAACTAAAAGTGATTTTTCAAATCGGCTTTTTGCATTAAAAAGAGGATACTTTAATTAATAATTGGTGATATTTCCATAAGGATTCTTCAAGAAATTAATTTTATAACGAATTTTGAAAATTATCGATGAAAATTGCAAATTTTATCAAAACTTCAAATATTGTTTTCTCAAAAATTAAAAGTTATTTTTCAAAACATGTTGGTTCATTGGAAAGAGGACACTTTTATCAACACTTTGGGAAATTTTCATACTCATATTCCAAGAAATAGATTTTATACGAATTTTTAAAACTTAATCGGCGAAAATTGTAAAATCGATTATTTCAAAAATTTATTTCTCCAGAACTAAAAGTGATTTTTCAAAACGGGTTTTTGCATTAAAAAGAGGATACTTTAATTAATAATTGGTGATATTTCCACAAGGATTCTTCAAGAAATTAATTTTATAACGAATTTTGAAAATTATCGATGAAAATTGCAAATTTTATCAAAACTTCAAATATTGTTTTCTCAAAAACTAAAAGTTATTTTTCAAAACATGTTGGTTCATTGGAAAGAGGACACTTTTATCAACACTTTGGGAAATTTTCATACTCATATTCCAAGAAATGGATTTTATACGAATTTTTAAAACTTAATCGGCGAAAATTGTAAAATCGATTATTTCAAAAATTTATTTCTCCAGAACTAAAAGTGATTTTTCAAAACGGCTTTTTGCATTAAAAAGAGGATACTTTAATTAATAATTGGTGATATTTCCATAAGGATTCTTCAAGAAATTAATTTTATAACGAATTTTGAAAATTATCGATGAAAATTGCAAATTTTATCAAAACTTCAAATATTGTTTTCTCAAAAATTAAAAGGTATTTTTCAAAACGTGTTGGTTCATTGGAAAGAGGACACTTTTATTAACATTTTGGGAAAATTTCATACTCATATTCCAAGAAATAGATTTTATACGAATTTTTAAAACTTAATCGGCGAAAATTGCAAAATCGATTATTTCAAAAATTTATTTCTCCAGAACTAAAAGTGATTTTTCAAAACGGCTTTTTGCATTAAAAAGAGGATACTTTAATTAATAATTGGTGATATTTCCACAAGGATCCTTCAAGAAATTAATTTTATATGTTGGTGCATTGGAAAGAGGACACTTTTGAGGCATGTGTTGGAAAACAAGTTCTTGAATAATTTATTTTTGTCGTCGGAACTAAATAAAAAACTGTATCTAAGTCGATTAACTAAAAATTCTTTAAATATTTAAAGAGAGGTGTAAATTTAAACTATTTGGTCATTCAGAAGATTTTTAACGCGTTTTTTTTATTATTAATACCTTATTTAAAACCTGCAACATGGATTTTATCAAATTTAATAAATTAATTTATATAAATTAATTCACATGATTATTTTTAGAATAAATTGTACAGAAAATTTTTAATCGTTGAAGGAATAAATGGAAAAACTGGGAAATTATGCCCACTCCCTGAATTAATGCTGCTTCGTAAGAAATATTTTTTAAGAATATTCTTAGATGAGTCGTTATCTTTTGGCGTTCTCGGCAAATTTGGTCGAGGAATCACCGAACATTTCAACATTGATGTAAGTTAAACTTAATTAATTAAGTAAACTTAAAATTTAATAAAAATTAAAAAAATTTTTTGTAGAGAAATGATGTCGATATGATAATGGGTAGCTTAGAAGGCTCGTTCAGTTCAATTGGTGGATTTTGCGTAGGAGCTTCCGTTGTAATCGAACACCAACGTCTATCGGGTCTTGGTTATTGCTTTTCAGCCTCTCTTCCACCATTTCTTAGCTATATAACGACGTGTGCCATAGAATTGTTTGAAAAAGAACCCGAAATGTTTGAGAAATTATCCAAAGTCTCCATTTCAATGCATGAAAAATTAAAAAAATTGCAAGAAAAACCAAACGTTCAAATTTTAAGCGATGATATTTCCCCGAAAAAAATTTTGAAGATAAATAACATCGATGCCGTTCATAAATTCGTAAGTTATAAAATACTTTATTTTCATTAATAATTTTAATATATTTTTTTAGTGTGTAGAAAAAGACGTTTATATGGCCAAAGAAGATGACACTTTGGTTATGAATTTAAATATTAATTATGCCGATGATCAATTGGATAAAATTGTTAATGTTTTAATGGAAGCTTGTGAAAGTTTAAATTAAAGTAATTGTAATAAATTGTAGTATATTGAAGTTGTTTACACCTTAAATTGCTTCTTAAATCACTATTTATTATGATAAATTAATTTTTCTTTTTTGTACACTTTATTATTACTTCTTTAATAAAATTAGTTTGTAATTTCTTTGTTTTATTAATAATAATATTATTTATTGGCACAACCCACATACTTTACATATTTAATATAAAAAAAAAAATCAAACATGAATATACAAAAAAGAAAAAAAATGTACAAAGCAATATATATTACAATAGAACGGGGTTGCAACCAAATGGACTGCGTTTGGCTCATAACATAGTCACGATCCACTCCTCCACGCAGCCCGCAGAAAAAAATAAAAACTATAGATAGATAACAATATAGATGGATTAAGCTAAATACCTCAAACAGCTTTTGACCAGAACCACCAATAGACCAATTTAAACACATTGAACATTGCCACAACTAACTAAATACATCAATTTTTTATATTACCTCTATAATTTCCTTAAAAAATTTTCTTATGCATAAATTTTACTCATATCTAAGGTAATTGGAAATTGTTGTGAACCTTGGCCTGTCGTCTCCAAACCCTCACTTCCTGCCTTCTTAGGTCCTCCTCCACATTGTCCACAAACCATCTCATCAGCCTCCCAAACGATTCACTACCCACAAGTCCACGGTGATAAAAGATAATTGTTGTGGTACATTTTATCCATTGAATTGATGTAGCTAGCATGACCAATCTATCTTAACCTTCGCATTTTGATAAATTTAATTATCTCTGGTTCGCAATATTCCAGACACCATTGTCATTAACAGGACTTGATAATGGACTTAGATAAAGTTGTACCATAGATCTCATCCAAAATTTCTACAAGGTGAAATTGACTGATGTATTATTACATTGATATTGTTTGATGGGCTATAAAGCTAAGGGGTATTGAAATATCATTGTCGAAAAATCTCCAACAACGCAACCGCGCTTTCATCTATGGCAATGCTTGGGACTCAATTGATTGGTTTTGGAGTTGGATTGGATTCTAGTTGACTTGCATTTTAGTAGAGCTACTTTCAAATTAGATTGAATTACCCAATGCTCATTTCCAAAGCAATTTAATTCATATTATTCAATATAATTCATCTTAATCTGAAAGCATCTAATCTAAAAAGCAACCAATCCCAAAAGCATCCCAACTCAAAAATAATCCAACTTGTTAGCAACGTAATGCAAAAACATCTCAACTCGCCCCCATCACCTCCCTCATCCATCTTTTGCCCTCGCCCCCCTCTCAAAACATTTGCTTCCTGTCCATTGCCTCCTCTCTTAGCTCACTCCCAAGCTCTCAGCCTGTGTTCCAGCGTCTCCCAATCCTCTCCACACAACCTACACCACCTCTCCACATCGTCCGCCCAGTACCTACTCCCCTCTTCCCTTCATCATCCCTCTCCATCAACAAATACTTTGGCAGTTCCTCTGTCACTATCTCCCCATACCTTTCATTGTATCTGCCTTCTCGTATCTGTGACCTTCTTTCCTGCCTCTGTATGTCCCTGTCCCTATCTCTATGTTTTCGATCCCAGTCTTCTATAAAGCCAGTGGGTAGTGTGTCCACTACCAAGTTTTCTTGCGGAAGTTGCTTCCAGAAGTGACTTCCACAAGTTTTTGTCGTGTAAACACGTATTAGAAGTCGACTTCCAGAAGTCAAGGCTTGCAGAAGTTACTTGCAGTAATTATGTGGAAACACGTGTTTGGAAGTAACTTGAACGACTTGCTGTGAACTACAAGTGTTTTGAAGACTTGCAGAAGAAGTCGGGTATACGTGAGTAAACGGTTTGTGGTATTCTCTTCTGTTTTCACTTTTGTTTTGTGTTTTTTTTTTGTTTTTTTCAAAATTTATAAAAATGGACAAAAATTAATTCGTTTGGAGTAGTGAAAAAACACGTCCTCAAAAGACTATAAGAATAATATTAAAAAACAAAATGCTTTAAAGGCAATAGCCAATGATATAGACGCACCCGAAGAAGAGGTCAAAAGGAAATTGCACAACCTCCGCCTGAACGTAGTTTGGTCAAGAAGTAAACAAAGAAAAGAAAAAAAAATGGCCAAAGTGCTGATGATGTATATGTTAGCAAGTGGGAGTTTTATAATGACATGAAATACATGACGTCATCTCATGTACCCAAAGAAACTGAGGATAATTTGGTAAGAATAAGAAAATACACATATAATCGTTTTAATTTTTATTTCATTATATTACATATTCACTTGTACATACTTATTACATATGCCTATATTGCCACTCCACTTCTCCTTCTGGTGAAATAAAGTATTCAGCAAATTCGTTACGAACATTTTTCGGTTCTTGTGCTTGACTGCGTGAATTATGTGGTTCAAGTGGTAACATGTTTCTTTCTGGTATCCCTTCTGTACGGCACTCTCCTTGATTATCGGATACAGGAGAATTAAATGTCACAGACGACGCATTTCTGGTCCTAGAAAGCCGATAATTGGAAACACGATTTTGCACTGGCTGGCTCTTGAAAGGGAATGGTCTTTGGGAGGTATAGCCAATCTCATTTTAGTATCCTGCTTTTGAATACTTGTTTGAATTAAAGTTAAAATGTATTCAAAATCATCATTAGACATTCTCAGGAAATTTTTCAGCTGCATGGAGTCTTCGGTCCGCAATTCTTCAAGTAATGTATTTTGGAAACTTAAATCTACGCGCCGTAGCACCCAATTTCTCACCCAAACACTTCTTTGTGTTTTTTTTTTAATTTGTTTCTTTTTAATTAAATATGCTGCGATGGCAGCTGCCAATCTTATTTTGCCACAAGACATTTTTATACTGTCATTCGTAAAAAAAGCAAACTACTGCAAACTGTACTCACATTGTGTGGAAACACGTCTGCAATTTCTTGCAGCAAGTTCGTCGTGATAACTTCTACAAACTACTTCTGGAAGCAGACTTCCGCCAGTTTCGGTTTGAGTGGAAACACTTCAGCAAATACTTGCAGAAGTTCTTCCGCAAGTGACTTGCTAGTGGACACACGGCTTAATATTCCTCCCTATCTCTTTGCCCATAGATCAGCCTCCTCTCCTTAATTTGCCTCCAGCACTCTCCCAGGATCCTTGCTTCTATCATTTCCTCATACTTTACTGCTCTTCTCCCAGCCTCCACCCTTACTGCATCCACCTTAACCTCCTCCTTCACTACATACCCCGGAGTCTCCCTTGCCAACCCTAGTAGCCCACTTTAACCTTGGCCATCGTCTCCCTGCACATTTCCTTCACCCTCCCTATCAGTTGTTCTGTGATTCCTCATTTCCTCCCACAACTTCTCTCTATCCACGTTATCGAATGCAGCCTTCAGGTCAATAAACAATTCATATAGCTTTCCTCCCTTCTTGTTCAATTCCCTATCTATCAGGTGTTTCAGAATGTATATATTGTCAATTGTCAACAAATTCGGCAACAATTCCCCCCTCTACATTTCCTCTTCCAACCTCCCCAGCAGTACCTTTGCATAAATTTTGAAAGTTGTGTCCAACAGGGTGATCCCTCTATAATTGCTCACTCCCCTTTTTATACAATAGGCACATTATCCCCATCCTCCACCTGTCCGGAAACCTCTCCCCCATCCATACGTCGTTTATTAGCTTCCATAGCATCTTCTTCACTGTTTCCGTCGCCTCCAACCATGCCTCATTCTGGATCTCATCCTCTCCTGGCGCTCTTCCCCTCTTCAGTCCCCTCAACACTGCCTCTATTTCTTCCAGTGTTATCTCTTCTTCTCCTTGCACCCCTCGCTTTCCCTCTCAAAGTCTTCTCTTTTTCACCCCTCCCAACAATCCCATGAAATAGGTTCTCCATTCAGTCATTTGTATATCTCTGCTAGGATGGAGATAATATTAGATAATATGGAATAAAGTATAACGCCGGAGAACAGCATGGCGGCGATGACGCTTGGTAGCAGAGACGGATCACTACCAAGGTGAGAGATGAGAGACTGGCTTTGGATTTTGCGGAATAGGAGAAAGTAAACAGGTTTCAAAAACATGTTATAAAACTATGTTGGTACAAACAACCCCCTAGTTGGGTAAGGATCATAGGAAGGTAAATAGTAATACCAATTTTAACGGATTTATATGTTCATATGCTGGCTGGTTCTCTGATTGACATGGAACGGTGTGGCTGGCAGTTTTCTAGAAAGCTTACCAGTTAGCAGGAATAGCGGTTCAAACTACAAAATACAAACAAGTGGCAAAAATTTAGTGGATTTATTTGACATGACTCTACGGCTGGCTGGCTATTTGGTTGTCATGGAACAAAGTGGAAAGTTTAGAGAATGGAATGATGTCCAGGGAGGATAGTAGGAGAAGGAGTGCAATGAGATATAGATTGATCACGAAATACGTCATCTATTATTCCCCCTTGCGGAATGATTAAGGCCCTAGAGGGCGGTTTCTGGCGGTAACATCTGGAAGACGCCAACAGTAGGTCGGGTGCGTAACACATTTTCTCCTCTTCTGTATCAAAAAAAAGGTTGGTGTTAGATTGATTTGCTTTGGAGTTAGGTTGATTTCGAGATAGATTCTTTTCGGGTTCATTCGCTTTACAGTTGGGTAGGTTTCTCTTGAGCTAGGTTGGTGTCAAATGTGTTATTAAAGTTGATTCCGAACATAGGTGGAACAGAGCTAGCAAAAGAACTGATTGCGGGCTTCGGTACCGGTAATTCGTTATGCAGCACCGACATGGAATGAGATTTCAACACTGTACAAGTGCTATTAATAATGCCATAATTATGTATAATGCCATACCCTGGATTAACCAAGATTGGAGGGAAGTAGACTATTATACTACAAACGCACTGACAGGCCATGGATTTTTTGGCACATTGTACAAAATTCGATGATGAAAGGGAAGAGTGTTGGAAAGTGTACGAAAAGCTACCGAAGGCAGGAAATGAAAGAAAGTTGATGCTCAAGGTTGAGCCTAACTGGAAAGAGGATACTGACATATTTGGAAAAATCATGAAATTTAAGATGAAGGTTGAATATGAGACGGAAATGGTTGGATCAAAAGCTACAGTACTAAGAGGAAACTAACAAAAGTGTTTATTGTTGTAAAATTAAGTTGACTTCTCTGATTTTTTAATACAACACCGAGGAGATTTCCGATTTATTAGGCGGGAATCCATGTGAAGTGTCGGGCACACACTTCCAGCGAAAGTATTGAAGTTTCCATTTGAAGATCTTAGGCGCCAACAGTAACTTAGTTTAAGCAGATATTATAGTACATCCTTCAATATAAGTTGAAGGCGTTGCAATATATGTTCCATTACATTACATTTAGATAAATTACATATCGGGTAGGCGGACCAACCAACCTTGCACTGCGACCCTAAGGATCTATTGTACCCCGATAGATATCTTAACGAACAATAATAGTATACCTTGCTCGGTGAAAAGTCATTCAGATCCTTTGGGGAGATAAACTGCAAACCCAAACTCGAGAATCTGATACGATTAACAGAAGGTTGGTGGCATAAAACATGTTCAACCGTCTCCTCGTCCTCCACACGTCGGCATTCAACATCGTCGGCTAGACCCAACAAGTAGAGGTGTGCTTTTAATCGGCAATGCCCAGTAAAGACACCCATTAGAAGTTTTATGCTGCTACGAGCAAGTCCTAAAATATTCCCGGGTTTGACAGTGGCGATATTAATAAACAACTTAGCATGTCTCATTCCAGGAGAACTGGTCCACAGTAGGCGAAGTCTCTTTTCAACCCACAGTCCAATCCTATGTTTGGCCAACGCAAATGATGCCAGCGTGACCTGGGACCAAGATCAGAGAAACTCTGTTATCACAACTCAGTGTGTTTAAAGTACTTTTACAGTCATTAACTAGAGCCGACATCGTTTTCTCGGCCCGCAGCGTCTGGAGAGTGGCTTGACTGTCTGAGAAAAATTGTACTGCCACGTACAACTCCTTCTCTCTCAAGAAGGATTTTAGCACCCATGTCAAATACTTCCGCCTGGAATACAGTACAGTACGTACCCAAGCTGTAAGCTTGCTTAATCCGAGATCCCCTTCCGGCGTTTTTGGTCCATCTGTGAACATGCAAATATCTGCCTGAATCAGAGAATTTTCATTTTCGATCCAGGACTGCCGTTCAGGCAGTACAATCTGGTATCGAGCATTAATCACTGATAGTGATACCGCCAAATCTAACGGCATTGATTGCACAATATAATGTCTTCCGCAGCCCATTGGTACACGTCGGTTTTGAGTATATTGTTTAAATCTGTAAGTGGTAGTTCTACTCAACTTCTAGCTACTTTCTCTATATGCAAATGCAAAGGAGATAGGCCAAGCAGAACATCCATTGCTACAGTTGGCGTTATGATTATCGCACTGAAATATATGTTATCCAATGTTGTATCGATATGGTATCAATTGTATTATTATGTTCCATTCTTCAACGTTGGTTTGCTTTGGAGTTGGGTTGTTTCCAGCTTAGGTTCCTTTCGGGTTGATTTACTTTGGAGTTAGGTTGCTTTCAGGTTGACTTGTTATGTAGTTGAGTTGCTTTCGGCTTAGGTTTCTTTGAAACTTAGTTGTATTCGTATCAGCTCTATCGTTTTGGATGAAATATTAGAAGATGTGTTTGCAAGTATGGAAATTGTGGAAAAGCAGACGATTCGTTGCGTGTAGGAGCTTTTATCATGGTGCAGGAAAGACTAACAATCTTAAACTAAAACTAATAGTACCACTATCACTAGAAACTTTCGGGATAAGCCGGGCGTCTTTTGAAAAAGTATTTGACGTTTCGAATGCCATGTTGTAACCTTCTTGAAAAACAAGTTCGAAGTGATAAAAATTTAGACAATAAATACGTAAAAAAGATAATTAATAACTAATTAGTGTCTAATTTTCAAATCCGGTGGAGAAGGTTTCGTTGATTTTACTCAGTTATTCATGTTATTTCCATGTCGATGAATCTCTATTGTCTCTCTCGTCATTCTTTGGAAGTAATGTCTGGTTCTTGCTAGCACTTTAGTTTTGTCGAAATCCATGATGTGTCCTCCTTTGTGGCTGCAGATTGTTGGATTTTATTCAGTCGGACGACCCTCTCGGGGGACTTGGATTTGGCCAACCTCACAATTCGCTCCGTCACACCTGAAACATAAGGAAGGTGGATAAAACCGGCTGGTGTAGTACTTACCGAGTTCCCTCTGTTTGCGTGGTTTGGTGGCTCGTTGGATATCCCTCATTGTATAGCCGTTCGTCTGCAGACCATCTTGTAGGAAACTCTCTTTTATCACATCTCCTCTCTACTCGTTGGAATAATAACGAATATAACGCTTGAATCACGGACCTCTTTTGTTGTGGGTGATGACGGGATGAAGCCTGCAGGTATCTATTCGTATGCGTCTTCTTTCAATATACTCCCAGTTCTATGAATGTTAACTGTTTTGCAGTTTTCGTTTCCATAGTAAATTTTATCATGGGGTGTTGAGTTTAGGTGGTCTAAAAATTCCTGGGACATCCTTTGGCAAACCCTCCAGGATGAGTTTCTGGCGAAGACCATCCACGGCATCTTTGGGATATCCTGGGGGTCTAACTTCATACTCCTCATTGATTCTACAAAATGTGTGGAATCTCTGACATATGATTCTGTTTTACCTGTAAAAGGAGACAGAAACTTGTTGCTTGAAACTTCTGCTTGGAAAATTGTTATGTCCCATGCCTACTCCGGATCTTTGATGGGGCAGGTCTGGGGGTGGGGAGAGAGATTATTTGGAAGGGATATGGGAAAAAGGAAGATGATATTCGAGTGCTTGATTAGAAGTGTTATGATGTACGGGGCAGAGCTTTGGGGGTGGAAAGAGCAAGGGCTGTTGGAAGGCGTACAGGCTAGGTATTGGAGATGGGTTTTGGGGTTGGCAAAAGAGACGCCGGAGTACATAGTCAGAGAAGAGGTGAAGGTTGATAAGTTAAGAGTGGAGGCGGGTAAAAGGGCGGTACGTTTTGAGGAGAGGGTTGAAGGGAGGTCTCAATGTAAAATTTTGGGGGAGTGCTGGAAAGAGATTAAGGCAGGGAAAGGGGGTTACGGGCAACGAGGGAGGGAGGAATATTTCAGAAGGGTGGGGTACTCAGTGAAAGCGGTAGATGATAGAAGGAGGGAAGGGATTGAGATGTGGAAAGAGCTGGAGAGCAGGGACAGAGATGTACAGAGGCAAGAAAGAAGGGGGCAGATAAAGGAGAGCAGGTACAACCCTAAGTACGAGGAAATAATAACGGAGGGATTGCCGAAGTACCTGTCGGTGGAGGGGGATGAGGAGGGGAAGAGGATGGTTGCAAGATTCAGATGCTGCAATGAGGAGAGAGCGAATAGGTATTGGATGAGAGATGATGAGAGGGGTTGTAGGCTATGTGGGGGGGAGTGGGAGTCGTTGGAGCACCTATTGAGGGAGTGTGACGAGCTAAGAGAGGAGGTGATCGGCTGGAAGCAGGTGCTGGGGGAGGGGGCAGAGGGAAGAGAATGGATGAGGGAGGTGGTGGCGACTAGGCAGCGTAGGGAGATGCGGGGAGGAGATGGGGAGGGGTAGGATAGGAAATAAAATGTATTGTATTGTATTACATATATCACGTAATTGTAGTATGGTTAAAATTAAATTGTTTGTGGAATGTATTGCTGATTTGGTAGCAATAAACTTAAATTAATACTCCGGATCTTACTGTCTTTGAAGCATCGGTGTACCAGGATAGGGCTCCTCTTTTTAGTTGAGGCCCTGCTTCTAAATATGATCTTATACGGCTGGTTGAAATTGTATTCTGTCGGAATGAGGTCCGTTTTAATTTCTATCTGTCTTATGATTTGTTCATTTGTTCATCAAGTCATCAACTACCACACACCATAGGAGAGGTGAGAGCATTTCCTCTTGGGGGTAACCTCTTAGCGCCTTAATAATCAACGACTCGCCTCCCAGACTGGCTGTGATCTGCCGACTTTTCAACATGGCTATACACCATTTGACTGTTTAGAGCATTCTCTATGGATTCGTTGGAGGTGTTATCAAAAGTATCATCTATGTCTATGAAAGCACGTAGGGCTATCTCTTTGGTTGGAATTGTCTCTTCTAAAGTGCTTGTCAAAGCATGGAGAGCAGTAATTGTTGATTTTGTTTTCTGGAAAGTTTTTTGACTCGGATGGAGTGGATTAAGTGAAGCACTCCATTTCTAAAATATTGATAAATTACCTTTTCCATCCGTTTGAGGAAAAATGAAGTTAGGCATCATCATCCTTTGGTTTCGAGTACTGATTTTAGAGCAGTTTTAGTTTTAGTTAGTTTTTTAGTGTTCTGCTCCAACAGCATCCAATAACTTATAGAGCAAGTATCGATTAGGATGATGAGGATGTTTCTGATCCCAGAGCATTTTTAGCGAAAACCATACTAATTAATAATCGATATTTTAATCATCAATAACTTTTAAAAGACACGTGCTAAATTATTTGCATGAGCGGCAGTGACCTTCACGTTTGTAAAAATGGCTTTGCACCTGCATAATGTTTTTTTTGTTGTATGTTACAGTTAATGCGCATTCTATTAATGTTTAAATTCTCTATGGTATGGTGGAAGAACAACATGAGTTGAACCATGCCATAAGATTGTTCTCATGTACGAATTTTTTATTTTTATTATTGGTAATTATTGAATTTATTTTTCTGTTTTTTCTTCTATTATTTTCAATGATTTATTACAATGATTTTTTTTGTATGCGATGACAACAATAAAGCAATTTATTATTATTGTTTGCTGGATAAATTATGAGATCCTGATTTGTTAATAATTTTTCTATTTAAGTTATCTTGTTGAACGCAGCTCTTTGGGCACTTTCCACTCCCAACTGCGTTCTAATTATGATATGCATGGATTTAGTGCTTAAATTATTAGCAATGCTGATATTAGATACCAAAGTGTTAATGACGATGTTTCCATTAAGAACAAGTTATCTTCTTCATTAGTAGCAATTCTATGCAGTGTTAGCGCACATGTGCAAACGCAGCGTGGCACGTCTCACTTATCGACTCTCCATTATGTGCGGTAATTAAACCGAGGCACTAGAATTAATATTATATTAACACAAAACTGGTGCCAAACAACGTGGCTACATCAACAAGTAGAATAGGTGTATATGATTTGTGATTAGATTTGCAGCAGGAATGTGGATCTCACGAGATGGTAAGATGTGTTGATAAATATGAGTTGCATCAAGTATCGCAGACTGGATATTGAAAAACTGGAAACACAATGCAGATTGAAGGAGGATATAGAAGTATAGGGACGATTCATGACCAGTGAAATATGTTTAAGACAGCTATGGAAGAGGCAATGCTAATATCGAGACAGCAGCAACGGACAACATAGAAGCAGTGCCAGTTTTTGCATACCTTGGGGTAGAATTATCAAATAACTATAATTGAAATCCATTTTACTAGTTGTTAATTTATGAAGAGGCAATTAAATTTAGTCTCAATTTGTACTTTTGAAACTGGTTTTATTAATTAAGTCCGACTAGTTTCGGCCCATGGCCATCCTCAGACACTAATTTTACAAGAGTTCACATAAAAAAAGTATATCATGAAGAACGTTCTTCAATTTTATCGTGTTAACTTGTAATTTTGTCTTAAATTTTTATTCAAATAATCACCTTTGTAAATTTAATATTTAATGATATGACTTTTCTGTGAACTCTTGTAAAATTAATCTCTAAGGATGGCCATGGGGCGAAATTAGTCAGACTTAATTAATAAAACCAGTTTCAAAAGTACAAATTGAGAATATTAAATTTAATTACCTTCTCATAGAATTATCAAGATTGGGAGCAAGGTAACAAGAAGTTAAAAGGAAGTCCATTCTTTCTAATAGAGCATATTTCGCATTAACCCTTATATTTAGATCTACACATGAACACTGAGACACTAAAATAGGCTTACACAAAACAATAGTAATATATGAAGAATCAAGAACAACCATGAATTGTATTGCATTTATAAAACCTCGCTATTATAGGAGTTTCTCAGACTCCAGCGTTTAAAATGAGTTGGTCATGTGATTAGAATGGGAGAGGAGGAAACGCCTAAGTGCAGTTTAACAAATTATTATACTTCAATTTTGAAAAAGATATAAATAAAAGTAATGTTTAAATTTTTATTATTGTTGCTAAATTCTAATAAAAGGTTTTTTCTAATAAAAAATTCCCCTTTTAACGTTGCACAAATTTATGAATATAATAATAAATATGGAATGTTAAAGTCTAAGAAATAATAAATAAGTTTAAATACAAAAACAATTATAAAAGATGTTAAACAAATCAACAAATAAAAATATCACATTCTTAATATTAAATTAAAATTTACAATTAACGTCGATTTAAAATTAATTTAATGTCGAGAAGCTGCTGATTTCGGTGGAACTAATCTTCCACTCGGTCTTGGGACGCTTGATGTTCGTCGCTGCTTTTCCGCCTTTTTACTCGTATTATAAGTGTGATACACCGCCTTCATGCCTCTCTTAACCGACGTGGAATGCTCTAAATGGCCTGACATGTGTTTCCGCATGTTATTTCCGGTATATGCGACACCTTTCATTTGAAATTCTGTCGTTTCTGTATTCCATAACATATTTTGTTCTATTTTTTTCTAAAAATAAAAATATTTTAATTAAGTGCTATTTAAAAAAATTTTATATTGTACCAAATATTCTTTAGGAATATAATTTTCAATCATCATATTAGCAAGTTGAAATTCGCGCACTAAAAGTCGATAATTATGTAATAAAGTTTCCATTTCTCTTTGATACTCGTGTTCTTTATCGGCGTATTCTTCTTTCGCTTCGTTGAGTAAAGCTTGAACTTTTTTGATTTTCTTTGTAATGCCGATATCTTCTTCTTGGAGGCTCGAATATTTTTCGGAGACATCAATTTTTTCCGCCCCTTTTTGCTGGATTTGTTCTTCGAGTTGTTGGTGGGATTTATCCAAACTTTCCAGTTCGGCACCGGACATTTCTAATAAAAAGAGTTGTTGTTGAGCTTTCTCCAAAAGGTTTTCACCGCCCACGAGAATTTTCTTTTGGATTAATGAGATTTTCGTTAATAATTCTTCTTTTTCTTTCTCGGTCTTTTGAAGTTCTTCGTCGTGTTTCTTTGTTTCTTCGGTTATTGCGTCTATTTGAGATTTTTCTTTCTTCTTTAACAAAAAATTTAAATTAATATGTAAAAAAAACTATTTACACTTTATAATAATAAAAAATTATCTCATTATAAAACAACATTCTTTGAAATATCTTGGAAAAATGGAAAAATTAAAATTTGTGTTTATAGTAAAAGCCACAATAACTCTCAAGATAACAAAACTTTCTTGGTGCCTGAAGAGCTACAAGAAGCAATATTACATACAGAAATTAATAATAGAAAAGTGTCTGCAAATATCAAGAACACATTAAAAAAAGACACTAAATCAGAACTGTTTGGATTAATGGATTAATGAAGTGGAAAATATGGTTTATGATCAATATTTAGAAGAAACAAATCAAGAAGAAAAACCTCTAAGAAGATCCGGTTATATGATGGAAAAAATATATATACTTATGAATGGATGGAAAATTTTTGAAAAAGAATGTGAGATTTGATGTAAAATAAGATGAAGAAAAGATTGAAAATTTTACTTTGCAATCGGAATGGCTGAAATGGAAACAAAATTTCTGTGAAACATATGCAAACAAAGGTTGATCTGCTAGTAGATATGCACTGTCATTCAAATACCAAGCAGGTTCCTTGCTGGAATATGCCACAAAGAAGGAAAAACATTTACTTGAAGTGAGAAGCACAATAGATTCAGGTACCTTAGTTGCCTGAAGTAGTTAGAAGTCTGAAGAAGTGCAAAATCAAAAAGATATATTAATAAGGAGACATGGTGTGTACTATAAAAAGTAAAAAATAAGGAAAAAGTTGTATTATCAGAGGAGTTTAGCTTAAAAGTTATTAAAGACGTTCATTATCACTATAGTCATATAGATATAAAACAAATGCAAAAGAAAATAAATCAAGTACATACTGCAAAACATATAACAAATAATATAAAGAACTTTTGCTGATTTGCTCTCCACATCAATGTCGAGAAAAATTCAAAATTTTGAAAATTGGAAGAATTCGTAGTTTCACAAATAATTAATGGAAAAAAAACGGTATTCCGAGCATGATACAGAAAAACTTTTACAACAAAAGTTGTAGCAAATTTTACCGTTTACACATTGCCTTCTAACAGTTTTGCTCTCAGATGCATCAATGTAGAGAAATATTAAAAAGTTTCAAAATTGGAAGAATTAGTAGTTTCACAACTGGTTAATGAAAAAAAAAACGGTATTTCGAGCATGATACAGAAAAACTTTTATAACAAATATTGTAGCAAATTTTACCCTTTACACATTGCTTTCTAACAGTTTTGCTGTCAGATGCATCAATGTAGAGAGATATTAGAAAATATGAAAATTCGAAGTTTCACAACTGGTTAATGGAAAAAAAAACAGTATTCCGAGCATGATACAGAAAAACTTTTATAACAAATGTTGTAGCAAAATTTACCCTCTACACATTGCCTTCTAACACTTTTGCTCTCAGATGCATCAATGTAGAGAAATATTAGAAAATTTCAAAATTGGAAGAATTCGTAGTTTCACAACTGGTTAATGGAAAAAACGGTATTCCGAGTATGATACAGAAAAGCTTTTATAATAAAACTTGTAGCAAATTTTACCGTTTACACATTGCTTTCCAACACTTTTGCTCTCAGATGCATCAATGTAGAGAAATATTAGAAAATTTCAAAATTGGAAGAATTCGTAGTTTCACCAGTTGCTAATGAAAAAAAAACGGTATTCCGAGCATGATACAGAAAAGCTTTTATAACAAAACTTGTAGCAAATTTTACCGTTTACACATTGCTTTCCAACACTTTTGCTCTCAGATGCATCAATGTAGAGAAATATTAGAAAATTTCAAAATTGGAAGAATTCGTAGTTTCACAACTGGTTAATGGAAAAAAAACGGTATTCCGAGCATGATACAAAAAAACTTTTATAACAAAACTTGTAGCAAATTTTACCGTTTACACATTGCCTTCTAACAGTTTCGCTCTCAGATGCATCAATGTAGAGAAATATTAGAAAATTTCAAAATTGGAAGAATTCGTAGTTTCACAACTGGTTAATGGAAAAAAAACGGTATTCCGAGCATGATACAAAAAAACTTTTATAACAAAACTTGTAGCAAATTTTACCGTTTACACATTGCCTTCTAACAGTTTCGCTCTCAGATGCATCAATGTAGAGAGATATTAGAAAATATGAAATTCGAAAATTTCGGAGTTTCACAACTGGTTAATGGAAAAAACGGTATTCCGAGTATGATACAGAAAAGCTTTTATAATAAAACTTGTAGCAAATTTTACCGTTTACACATTGCTTTCTAACACTTTTGCTCTCAGATGCATCAATGTATAGAAATATTAGAAAATTGGAAGAATTCGTAGTTTCACCAGTTGCTAATGGAAGAAACGGTATTCCGAGCATGATACAGAAAAACTTTTAGAACAAAAGTTGTAGTAAATTTTACCCTTTACACATTGCTCTGTATCACTTTTGCTGAGACAAGATTGGTCTAATGTCACTTAGGTCCAGCCATAAAACATTATTATTATAGGAGGATTTGGAGGATCCAGATCAACAAAAAAATACTTGCACCTTCTTGTTGATGATTTAACAAGATACGCATACATTTTGACATTGAAGACTCGGGGTGCGAACGACTTTATAAAACTTATTAAAAAAGTATCCGATAATAATAAAATTCGAATGATTTTAACAGATCAATACCCAGGAATAAATTCTAAAGAATTTAAAGAGTGTTTACGCAACAGAGACATACAAATTATGTTTACAGCTGTAAATTTAACTTTTCTCTAATGCACTGAATGAAAGGTTGAATCAAACATTAATTACAAAAATTAGATGTAAGATTAATGAAAAGGAAAGAAAAAAATCTGCGTGAAAACTACAATGAAACTGGATTCGCTTCAAAATACTTATTAGAAGGTGCAGACATTAGAATTCTACCTGAAGAATTGAAACAAGGAGGTACAAATAACCTAATATTAGACAGGAAATAAGCCTTGCAAAATTTAACGTGAGACAAGCGATTATCTCGAAAACGGTTCATATTACATAAAAATTAACCAAATGAAAGTTGTTCTGTGCGAAGGGGGAAACCATATGACGATAGCATTCTTTGACCTTGACCTTCTTTTCAAGGTTATATGAAGGTCACGACCAATTTTTTATATGGCACCTTATATATTTTATTGTAAAATCTAAATCTATGAATAAAAGTAAAGTAATTAAAAAAAAACAAACAAATTTTATTGTGTGGTTTTCAAACCTACCCACTTCGATACATTCTCTTTAGTACTTAATTAATTAATTTCTCCGCCTTTGTCAATTTGATAAGAATAAGGCATAAAATACAAGAGTTCGTGAAACTGCTTATGTGGGCATTTTTAGAATATCGCTTTCAGAGACTTAATTGGTTGAATTGTTTTAAAATGTAACAGGTCCTCCAAAACTAAATTTGCATAAAAACTGCTTGGCAACAAATTCTGAATTCATTCCATCGTTTTACATTAAGGCACAGTGTTTAAACTAAGTAATTAAATCATGAATACTCTGTGTGGCAGAAAAGTCGAAATGATTTTTATTTATGGAGAAAGTGGCAGAAAACTTGGTGATAGTATAACTTTGTATCGAGAACGTTTTCCTGATCGAAATACGCCTTCGAGAAGTACCTTTTACAGAGTTGTGAATGATTTCACTAATACTGGAAATGCGGAACTCGGCGAGCAACTGTAACTACGGAAGAAAAGGAAATTGCGGTATTAGCTAGCGTTGAGGTAAATCCTCAAGTTAGCACTCGACGACTTGCAATTGACTCCGGAATATCGAAGACCAGCATTTTAAGAATATTAAAGCACAACAAGTATCACCCATACCATATTTCATTGCATCAACAGCTTTATAGGTGATTTTGAAAATCGATTAATATTCAATGGGCACAAGAACGAATGCGGTTGGATGTCAATTTTTTTGGTAACGTGCTATTCTCGGATGAGTCTACTTTTACAAACAAAGGACAAGTCAATAGACATAACATGCACTATTGGAGCGTTGAAAATCCGAGATGGTTGCGTGAAATCGAACATTAACGACCTTGGTCGGTTAATGTTTGGTGTGGCATAAATTTATCGGTCCATACTTTATTGATGGTATGCTGCATGGGGAGAAGTACCGAAATTTTTTAGATGACGTCTTACCAACGTTACTTGTAGGTTTGAGCAAAATGATGGGTGTCCAGCACATTTTTCACATATTGCACGTGAAGCTTTAGATCGGGATTATGCTGGGCGATGGAATGGAAGGGGAGGTCCAATTTCCTGGCCTGCCAGATCACCTGATTTAACACCTCTTGATTTTTTTTTGTGGACGTCCTTAAGGATAATGTTTATCGCGAAGTACCGACTACGCCAGAAAACATGAAAGAGCGGATAAGAAATGCATGCAGAAATAGTAGCCAAGAAAACCTTTTAAGATGTAAAGAAAGTTTTAGTATATTTGAACATTTATTATAAATTTTATACTTGTTGTTGATTAATAGTATAGTTTAATCATTTTTTTATAAATAAACAATATTTAAAACTATTTGAATAAAAAAATTATTTAGATTTTGTCTACAAAAGATGTTTCGCCATCGTACTGGAAAAACCATAAGGTAATTTGTTTTTTTTTAATAGATTCAGATTTTGCAATCAAAAACATACGGTGCCATTTAAAAGATTGGTCGTGACCTTCATATGACCTTGAAAATAAGGTCAAGGTCCATACTGTATAATAAAGGAAAATTTGACAAACACTGAAATGAACATTATTTTAATGTAGGAGACTGGGTATATGCCGAAAATGGTAATAGATTAAACAGAAAAAAATTAGACGAACTGAAAATATTGCCATATCAAATATTGGATAAAATATTCTGGTTCCTGCATTATACGTATAAAAAAAATGTATGTTTAATTTAAATCAAAGATTGAAGATTGAATGTCGTTTCTCTTATTTATAGAGAAATCCAGAGGTGTTTTTTTTTAATAAATTGATTACTTTATAACAATAAAAAATTGTCTCATTATACAGGGTGTTCCGGTGACTCGGGGTATAAAATTAACCTCATATACTAGAGCAAAAATCATGACGATTCGTGAAAAAAAATTATTATAAAAGTCTTCAAATGGCCAAGATATGGGCCATCAAAGTTCAGAAATTTTAACACATTTTTCTAAATATTTTCAATACCATTTATATAACCAGTTCTTAGACCATACATTGGTCCTTCGAGAATGAAAACCCAAAGAAACTTGAATATGAACATTCTTATTACATTCCTCATCACCCAGTATTCAAAGTTTCTAGCTCAACAACCAAAGTCAGAGTAGTGTTCGACGCTTCTTCAAAGGTTAATGGTCAATTTTCATTAAACGATACGTTATTGGTTGGACCTGTAATACAAAACGAACTGTTTTCGATTATATGAAGATTTAGAAAACACAATATAGCATTGGTTGCTGATATCGAAAAAATGTTTCGACAACTAAACGTTCGTGAAGAATATACTAATTTTCAACGTATTCTTTGGAGGAATGAACCTACCGAGAAGATTGGTGTATACAATTTATTTACTGTTACGTATGGTACTGCCTCTGCAACATTCTTAATCACACGATGTTTGGCCGACGTTGCTAATTTAAATGTGAAGGATTACCCTATCGCATCAAAGGCAATAATCAATGACATGTACGTGGATGACCTCATTACAGGATGCGATAGTGTAGAAGATGGCTTGAAATTGAGAGAAAACATCTACAAAATCCTAAGAAGTGGAGGTTTTAATATAAGAAAATGGGTAGTAACTCCGTAGAAATTTTAGAAAAATGTGCAGGTTTAAATCCTAACGATAAACATTTAGTTAAAGACGAAATAGACAATCGAATATTAGGTGTTATTTGGTATTCGTCAGATGATACTATACGATTCGTTATCAATACAGATATCAAACCGAGCAAACAATTAACAAAGAGATCTATCCTGCCAAGCGTTTCCAGAATTTTCGATTCTTTAGGTCTGATCGCACCTATCACAATTCAATCAAAAATATTCATCCAACAATTATGGACAATGAAATTGGATTGGGACGACGACTTACCAGAATTTGTCATAGAATCCTGGAACCGCCTTGAAGCACAATTACTTTCTATCACACAGATACGTATTCCTAGACGTGTATTTACAAACAAACCAGTAAATGTTCAACTTTGCGCATTTTGCGATAGCAGTGAAAAGGCATATGCAGCCGTTGTTTATGTTCGATGTATTGACGACAATGGCGATATAAGAGTTTCTTTACTTTGTTCCAAGACCCGAGTAGCGCGATTGAAAAGAATTTCATTGCCACGCTTGGAATTGTGTGGAGCATTGTTATTGGCTAAATACAAAAAAGACAAAAAATGATCTACACTACAATATTTTTAAAGTATTTTATTTTACTGATTCAACAGTTGTATTGAACTGGCTCAACAGCAGCCCAACAAGATGGAAGGTATTTGTTGCGAACAGAGTGGCGAAAATACAAGCTCTCAGCATTGGTATCATGTTACAGGAAAGGAAAATCCAGCCGATATTCCAACACGTATTCATGATATAACCAAATTAAATAAAACAATGTGGTGGAATGATCCGAAATTTCTCCACGATATTCCTGAAACTTGGAAATTGAATAATAATATCGAAGTAATTGAAACAGAATTAAAGAGAGAATTAAAATAACAAGCAGTTACTCTTGCATGTAGTCGAGTAAATGATTTCTTGACCATGTTTTCATCACTCAACAAACTAAAAAGAGTGGTGGCTTACATACTAAGATTTAAACAAAATTCATCACGACCACATGAGCTTAGAATACTTGGACCTTTAACTCCTGATGAAATAAATAATTCATTCATAAGAATAGTAATATTAACGCAGCGCGAATTCAGCTCTGATATAGATCACCTGAAAGCTAAAGGTGATTTAGCTACAACGAGTAAATTAAAGTCTTTATCACCTTTTATTGATTCTAATAACATATTACGCGTTGGTGGAAGACTAAAGAATGCTAATGTATCATATAATTTTAAACATCCAATACTTTTACCAAAAAATTGTGCATTGACGAAATTAATTGTCTGGCATGAGCACAATAGGCATTTTCATGCAGGAACTTCAGCTACTTTAGCTGCAATTCGACAATCCTTTTGGCCAATATCTGGAAGAAAGTACGGTTATAAGTTTATTAAAAAACTGCATTGTATGCTATAAATATTCACCTAAACATGTTCAAGTAAAGATGGGAGATTTACCTGAACCCAGAACGGCAATAACATTACCCTTTCAATTCACTTCCCTAGATTTTGCTGGACTTTTTGAGATTAAAGAAACAAAATACCGGGGCAGGCGCATACTAAAAATGTATGTTTGTGTCTTCGTTTGTTTCTCAACCAAAGCTGTTCATTTAGAGCTCCTTTCTGATTTAACACGCAAGACTTTTTTAAATTGTTTGAAACGATTTCTCTCCAGACGTGGTCTGCCACAACAACTTTACTCAGATAATACTAAAACGTTTGTAGCCGCTGATAAAAAGGTGAAACAAGGTTACAAAACTCTTACAACGTTTTTCAATGATGACCTAATAAATGGATTCTTAACGATGAATTCAATAACTTGGAAGTTTATTGTGTCAAATAGAAGGGATCCTAAATTCTAGACCCTTATATCCCCTTTCAACCGATCCGAATGATATTCAACCCTTAACTCCTAGTCACTTTTTGATTAGTCGTCCAATGAGTGCTATTCCTGAGCCAGATACATCACATGATATACCAAACCAACTTCGAAATTACGAAAAATTGAAACGACTTCAACAACAATTTTGGAAACAATTTTATAAAGATTACCTCACCACTCTTCAACAAAGAGGCAAATGGCATAGAGACACCGCGGATCCAGAAGTTGGTGATATTGTATTGGTAAAACAATTAAATTCACCGTCACAACATTGGCCATTGGGACGAATTATTAAATTCCACCCTGGCAACGACAACAGAAAAAGGGTAGTAAGAGTTATGGTAAATGGAAAGGAATACCTAAGAGCAGCGGCTGATATCTGTCCACTACCAGGTTTGAAGGATATTGAAATCAATCCTTTCAACCCTGTACCAAATTTCAACGCTCTACCATGAATGGTATTGAAAATATTTAGAAAAATGTGTTAAAATTTCTGAACTTTGATGGCCCATATCTTGGCCATTTGAAGACTTTTATAATAATTTTTTTTTACGAATCGTCATCATTTTTGCTCTAGTATATGAGGTTAATTTTATGCCCCAAGTCACCGGAACACCCTGTATTAATACAGGGTCATCCACGACGACCGTCCATTAGAACTTTACAGGGTTCTGGCCAATACAAAAATTTGAAAATTCAGATTTAAGTATTATTAATTGCGTTCTCTTCGAGTAAAATATTTTCAGATTTCTAGCACTTCCGGTTATACCGGAAGTCGCCACGTACTTTATCTTTTTAAATGGAACCCCTTATACATTTTTACATATTTGGATTTGTCTGTTTTCAAGGTTTATGAATAACTTTACTTTTTGCAATTTGATTCGGCCATTCTCGAGTTATTCGATTTTTTCTAGAAAAATCTGCTCCAGCAGACATTTGTTCAAAAAATCATAGACCACTCGATTTTTGGCATATCAATTTAGGATTCAGAACATGCGTAAGCAACATGATGGAGTATGTTTTGGTGCCGAGTACGGCTGTCTAGAACGTTTGGTCTCTTTACTACGACACGTTAACTTTTCGAAATTTGGAAATACCATAACTTAATTTTTTTAAATGGCACCCCCCATATTTTATTACTTAGTCGTCTTCGGTGTCTCATTTTACATCTTTTATATCCCATATGTCCTATACCTAACATTTATAGGGTTTTTTGAAAAATGCACACATATCACATCGATATTTAACCTAGTGTGCCATGAATACCTAGTGCGACCTAGTGTATAACCATATGAACTGGCCTTTTAAAAATTTGCAGACTTCTGTGTTTGATGCCAGCTTTTTACTAAAATATTTTCAATTTTCATATTTCAAATGGAACACCCTGTATTTCATTACATTTTTGAAATTTTTGTTCAATTTTAGGCCACTTGTATGTTGCAGACGACACGTACGCGCAATTATTTGGTTGCACTCTCCATAAATTATTATCAAATTCAAATAATCCTCATTACTAAATTTCAAACGTGGCATTTCTTGAGAACCATAGCTTTAGCAAATGTCAAACTGTTTACTCTTTCCTTAGTGATCCTCTAATAATACATAAACACAACAACATTCCCAACACAAAATTTTTTTTCCGGCGGTCAAAGTAGATGATTTATAAATTATAAAAAGTAACGTTATAGTTGACATTTTTGATTGAAAAATGTTATAAAACTCAGGGTGTTCCATTTGAAATATGAAAATTGTCACCTCTTCCGGTGTAACCACATGTACTCGGAACCTGATAATATTTTAGTTAAAAAGCTGGCATCAAACATCACAAGTCTGCAAACTTTCAAACCTCCACTTCAGTCGGTTATGAAAAGATTAAAAATCACACCAGACGCGTTTCAGTCAATGCAATAATCGGAGATTAGGGAAAATTTTGTAACTATGGTGTATCCATAAGTTGTATATTAACTAATGAAGTTAGCAGTAGCTAATGAACCTTGATTTATACTTCTTGCTTGAAAACTAGTGCAAGGTTTTTGACATCAATACCACGAAAAATTTTACGACTTAAATAACTACCTCCACTTCAGTCGGTTATTCACTAGATCACACTAGGCACTTAATTCACGGCACACTAGGTTAAATATCGATATGATATGTGTGCATTATTCAAAAAACCCTAATTATCTCCCAAACTATAAATGTTAGGTATAGGACATATGGGATATAAAAGATGTAAAGTGAGACACCGAAGACGACAAAGTAATAAAATATGGGGGGTGCCATTTAAAAAAATTAAGTTATGGTACTTCCAAATTTCGAAAGTTCTAGACAGCCATACTCGGCACCGAAACATACTCCATCATGTTGTTTACGCATGTTCTGAATCCTAAATTGATATCCCAAAAATCGAGTGTTCTCTGATTTTTTAATCAATTGTCTGCTGGAGCAGATTTTTCTAGAAAAATTCGAATAACTCGAGAACGGCGGAATGAAATTGTAAAAAGAAAAGTTATTTATAAACCTTGATAACAGACAAATCCAAATATGTAAAAATATATAGGGTGTTCCATTTAAAAAAATAAAGTAGGTGGCGACTTCCGGTATAACCGGTGCTAGAAATCTAAAAATATTTTATTTGAAGAGAATGCAATTAATAATACTTACATCTGAATTTTCAAATTCTTGTTTTGGCCAGAACCCTGTAAAGTTCTAATGGATGGTCGTCGTGGATGACCCTGTATAATAAAATGAGTATAATGAATTAACTTACCGCCATTTTTATGGCAGCTTTTTCTTCGTGTAGCGATATTATTGAGATTCTTTGTTGCAACTTGGCTATTTCTTGCTCGAAACACTCGATCATTCCCTTCTTTGTCTCGACGTTTACTCTAATTTGATTCTTTATGTACTTGACTCTACTTGCGTAACGCAACGTGCATATACTTTCTTCATAATCCGCCTCTGACGGGCTAACCATCGCGATCATAGCCGTTTTTGAGTTTCCCCCCAACGAATCTTGTAGTAATCTAGTTAATTTTGAGTTTCTGTATGGGATGTGACTACTTTTCCCATCAACTAAGGCAGAAATGACGTTCCCTAAAACGGATAATGATTGATTAATATTGCTGGCTTCTTTTAATCGTTCTCCAGTGGCTTGGGTGCGGCTCAAACGTTCCGAACCGGCTAAGTCGACCAAATTTAATTTTCCTATTGTTGTTTTATTGTCGATACGGTCTTTAGATTCGATGGTTATGGTGAAAATTGCGTGGGATCTTGAGCTGACGTCGTTCATTAATGTTGACCTCGTCATACGGTTTGTATTTCCACGATTCATTAACTCAGATATTGATTCTATTGAGTCAACAGTGAACCCCATCAAATCTTTGACATAAACTCCAACATCTGTGCGCTCTCTCACTTCTAATTTAGCGTTTGGATTCGATGACAATAAATCACGAACATCTTCGTTATAAATTTCTAAATATGTTACGGTTACAACAAAAGATTTTTCGCCTGTTGAGCGAGATATTTGACTAAATATATGAGAGAAAGTGTTTGGAATAATTCCCTTTGTTTCTGAAGTATTCTTCCCTGCCATGGTGTAAGTTTTTCCTGTTCCTGTTTGTCCATATGCGAATACAGTACCGTTATAACCTTGGAGTACTTTTTCAACAATGGGAAAAGCTATGTGGCGATACAAATCCATTTGTGTGCAATCTTCTGAGAAGATATGATCGAATTTAAACACTTTAGGTTTCTCATTGGGGGTCCTTTTCATTAATGAGATAACATTTTCTTCGCGATCGATTGTTATGATATTTTGGTTCCCTTCTTGTTGCTCCTTTTTACTTTGGGGCCTCACTCGAATAACAACACGAACATTTTCTAACTCCCCTTTTGGATTTTTATTGTTTGCCATTTTTGCCAATCTAAAAATATTTGTATGAAACAAAAATAAATAGTAATTTTATAAAAAATAAATTAAATTACTACTGAGAAGAGGTGTTTTATATATATGATTGAAAAATAAATAGGTTTTTATTGTTTTTAGGTACAAAATTAATTTATATAACTAGACTTACATTTTTAGGTTAAGAATTAAACGTCAAACGTCAAATCGATATGTTTGTATTGGGATGGTTTTCATTTGTACGCATGCGTAATTGTGTTTCATTCTTTGGATAATAGATGGCGCACCAATATTTGAATAAACACTTGTTATGCTTCTGTATATACTCGATAGATGACACTACTTGACTCTTTCTTGGTATTTTAAATTCTTTCTCTTTATTTCACCTTTTAATTAGAATGAAACGATAATAACAGTAGTCTACAAAAAAAAATTCATAAAATGCACATTTGACCCCACTGTATTTTTCAATCAAAATATTGTTCAAAATACTGTTCTGCAGCTTGTATTACATTTTTATAGCATAAAATGTAACACTCAATGATATCACACTGTGGATATATATAGTCGACAACATAAATAAATATATATTTTAATAAATAATATATGCACCGTACTCGTGTTTATAATAATTTTGAATGAATGATGAATAATAACATTTTGTTTAGCAACACGAACTTGATTTTCTACATGTCGTGTGCACAGCATGCTACAGCCACTTCCCCTCCTATAAAGATTAATAAAAAGAGGAATATGGTGGTTAAAGAAAAAATAAATCATATTTAAAAATTGAAAGTAACTTTTTTTCGAATTTTTATATCATGAGAATTGATTGCCTCGCTGTGGTGACATGTTGAATTTTCTTTTAAAAGAAATGCTGGTTTAAGGTTGTTGATGTTAACAGCTACTTCCTTGTTATTTTTGAAAATTACAAAATATTTCGGAAATGTTTTTATCACTTTAAATGGGCCTTCATATCTTGGTGTTAAAGAGGGTTGAATCCCATTAATTTTGACAAAAACAAATTTTGAAATGAATAAATCTTTATGAATAAATGGTTTTTGGTTGGAATGAAAAACTGTGTTTACTGGTTTCAAACAAGAGAATGTTTCTCGTAAACTAGATAGCAATGGATCAGATTCCAAAGGGTGTTGAATATTAACAAAAAATTCTCCTGGAAGCCTAAGTGGTTGACCGTATACTAGTTCGGCAGATGAACAACCTAGGTCTTCCTTAAGAGATGATCTGAGGCCTAGGAGAACCAAGGGAAGATCATTGTTCCACCTCGTAGTGTTACCTCTGGCAGTTATGGCTGTTTTTAAAGAACGGTGAAACCTTTCTAAAATTCCGTTGCTTTGGGGATGGAAGGTAGATGTATGAATTTGACGTGTTCCTAGAAGGGTGTGAAATTTTGAAAAGAGTTTTGATTCGAATTGTCGTCCCTGATCATGGGTTATAGTGCTAGGAATGCCAAATCGGCTGAAATAATGCCGAAACAAAGTATCCGCAATAGAAGAAGAACCAATATCTTTGAGAGGAAAAGCTTCTGGCCAACGCGTGAAACGATCTATTACGGTGAGCACATATGTGCAGCCAAGGGACGGAGTGAGAGGACCGACCAAATCAATGTGGATATGGTCGAATCTTAATTTTGGTATCGGAATTTTACTAATAGGTGATTTTGTGTACTTTTGAACTTTTGTTTGTTGACATCGCAAACAGGTTTTTGTCCATAACTGAATGTGTTTTGTCATGTGAGGCTAAAAGAATCGTGTTTTGATGATGTGTGTAGTAGCGCGAATACCAGGATGTGTTAAGTTGTGAAATTTGTTGAAAATTGTTTTACGAAATTTTTGTGGTATGTATGTTCGAGGATTGTTTGTTGAAATGTCGCACCAAAGCTTTACATCTGAATGTGATGTTGTTTGTTGCGATAGGTTATATTTAGTAGTTTGTGTCTTTGAGTATTGTTTGTTTAGTAAATGTGTTAATTCTGTATCGTTAAATTGCGCGTTTTTTAAGGTTTGTGTGTCAGGGTACTGTGAATTTAGAGAATCAATATTTGTTCTGGACAACGTGTCCGCTACAATGTTTGATTCTCCTGTAATGTACCTGATATCTGATGTGAATTGTGTTATGTAAGTAAGATATCGTGTCTGACGCGGAGTTTTTTCTGTGTTAGAAAAAATTGTGTTGATTAGAGGTTTGTGGTCAGTGTAAACTACAAATTGATGTCCATGTAAAAAATGTTTAAAGAATTTGATACTAGTGTAAATTGCTAACAATTCTCTATCAAAAGTTGAATAATTTATTTGGCTTGAAGATAATTTTTGAGAAAAAAATGCTAAAGGTTGTGTTTTATTGTCTATAGTCTGTGATAAAACTGCTCCTATACCTTTACTTGAGGCGTCTGTCGTCAGTGAAAGAGTTGCTTGTGGTGATGGGTGTGCAAGAGTGACGGATTTTGATAAAAGTTCTTTGGCTGTAGTGAAAGAAATGTCGTGAAGGTGTGTCCAAGAGGTGATTGATTTAAGTTTTTGTGAATAAAGTGTTTTTGATAAATGGTGTAAAGGAGCTAAAATGTTTGAGATGTTTGGTAAAAATCTGTGATAAAAATTTATCATTCCTAAGAATCGCTGTAATTGTTTTAGTGTGGTTGGTTTTGGAAATTCAGTTATGGCATTAACCTTAGATTGCGAAGGGCGAACGCCTTCAGCAGAAATTTGATGACTTAGGAAATTTAAATCTGTAACTCCAAAAACACATTTTGTTGGTTGTATATTAATATTACAAGAGCTTAACCTCTCAAACAATTGTTGTAAATGAAGATAATGTTCTTCTTCATTGCGACTGGCTACTAGAATATCATCTAGATATACGAATAGGAAATCTAAGCCAGATAGAACTTCGTTTATGAACCTTTGAAAGGTTTGTGCCGCATTACGTAAACCGAAAGGCATTCTCGTGAATTCGAACAGACCAAACGGTGTAGTGATAGCCGTTTTAGGAATATCGTCTTCTTCTACAGGAATTTGGTGATAAGCTCGTACCAGATCTAATTTTGAAAAAATTTTGCAATTGTGTAAATGTAAGTTAAAATCTTGAATGTGCGGAAGAGGATAACGATCTGGAACTGTGATGTTGTTGAGTTGTCGGTAGTCTCCACATGGTCTCCAATCGTTGGAATCTTTCTTAGGAACCATGTGAAGAGGCGACGCTGTAGAAGAAGAAGAGGGTCGGCAGATTCCTAATGCCACCATTTGTTCGAATTCTTTCTTTGCGATGTTGTGTTTGTGCACGTCTAAACGTCGGGGACGACAAAACGGTAAGTGTGAGTTGGTAACAATTCTGTGTCGAGTGTTATGTCCAACTGGTTTTGTAAAGTCCGGTGTAGACGTTAATTTTGGAAATTTTTTAAAGAGTGTTGTATATTTGGTTTCAAAAGAAAAAATTTTGGGAGTTGGAATAGTATTTTTGACAATGGAACCAATTGAAAACAGATTGGTTTTCGAATCTACCAATCGCTTCTTTTTTATATCCACCAAGATACCAAATGCATGAAGGAAATCCGCACCAATAATTGGTTTACTAACATTAGCTATAGTAAATACGAATGGGAAATTCCTTCTTAGATTTAATGAAATTGTAAGCATTTTTTTACCGTATGTAGTAATTGTAGTACCATTAGCGGCAGAAAGGTTTGAGTTGGTATCTTGGTTACGTTTCGGATATAATTTGTGAGGTAGAACCGAAATGTCAGCTCCAGTGTCAATTAAAAAATTTAGGTTGTTTTGATTGTCAAAAATGAAAAGTCGCGAACTGACAGAATTTACCGTAAATTGAGGTTGACTTTTTGTCAAAATTTTGAATTTGGAAAAATTTTGTTTTTCTTTTGAAACCTTTATTAGTTTTTTGATGTCGATGGAAAATTTTTGTTTTTGTCGGTGAAGGAATTATAAAATTTGCAATATGTTCCTCCACATTTAACCGCGTTGTCTCCAAATTTACGGTGATACCAACAAATAGTCGAATAACTCGTAGAATTAGATCTATTCCGCGAGTGACGTGACGAAGAACGATGTCTATCTCGAGAATTGTGAAAACAATTACAATTACAATTCTTCGACGTATTTGTTGGTATGTTTTGAAATTGGGTAGTCAAAGAATTTATTTGATTTTCCAAATTTTTTGTCCTGTTGTCCTGTTGTTGTTGTTGTTGTGTAATGGTAGTCATTAGTGCTTGACACGTTAACGTCAGATTTTGGATTGTTGTTAGTAGTTCGTCGTGTGGTGGTGTTTTTGTGGTGCGATGTTTTTGAACTTCCGAGAGGTGTGTTGAGGTCGACGTCAAATTCATTGATTCCCACACCTTGTCGGCAATGGAAAGAATGTCCACCACGTCCTCTTTGCCAGAAGCGAGGAGTGCAACCGAAACAACACGAGGTAGTCGCCTTTGCCACAATTTTAATAATAAATTTGGACTAACCACCTGAGAACCACCAACCGTGGTCAACATCGCTCGATAAAATTCTGACGGTTTTTGATCTCCCATTTGCGAACCTAACAGAACATCGTCCAGCCGTTTTTCTTCACTCAATGATAACCTGTCGATTAACAATTTTTTGAGTGAAGAATATGGATTTATGTCTGGAGGGTTCTGTATGAGATCTACCACGGTAGAGATGATCTCAGTGGGTAAATTTGCCAAAAGAATGTTAAATTTTGTTTTTTCACTGCTAATTCTAGTTAGAGTAAACTGTGCTTCAACTTGTCGAAACCAAATATCGGGATTAGAAGGCCAAAATGGTGGTAATTTCAGTTTTGAAATATTTTGCAATTCGTGTGCGGTATTGTCACCATCAGCAGGGTCAATCATTTTTAATAAAAAAATTGTCTAGAAAATACGTTTAGGTTTTCTATTAAAGTAAAGTAATTTTTTAATATTTGTTTTTGTTAAATAAAAATTGTTGAAAATATGATTAATTTTTTGATTCCTCTTAATATTAGTCCTACTGGAATGAAAAGTGACTTTACTCACCGGCACACGACTGTAAACAAAACGTTTAGAATCTTGATGGTTGCGGGACTGGGCTGGCGCTTGTTCTAACTTGATGGAATGACTTGACGTCTTATTGTCAATTGACGTAATATGGCTTGGGTTTGACTTTATTGGGTATGGGTAGAGCGCAGATTCAAATATTTCGTCGGGGGCAGGTTCAAGCTAATCTTCAGGTGCAGGTATAAATTTTCGGGTGCAGGTATAAAGTAATCGTTAGGGTAGGTTCAAAAAAATTCGTCGGGGGCAGGTTCAATCTTCGGGGTCACCAAATTGTGGATATATATATAGTCGACAACATAAATAAATATATATTTTAATAAATAATATATGCACCGTACTCGTGTTTATAATAATTTTGAATGAATGATGAATAATAACATTTTGTTTAGCAACACGAACTTGATTTTCTACACGTCGTGTGCACAGCATGCTACACACACTTTTTTTGATTAGAAAAATTCATATTGATAATAATTTACAAAACCGCAATTAACGTTAATTAGAAACTAAACGAAACATACGTTTTCCTTAAGCTATCATAACCAAACATATAATAATAATAATAATATTAATAATATGACTTTATTGTATCCGATATAGAACAAATAGAAAAATACATAACAAAAAGTATAACTAAATGAATATGTATATAAATGTATGCATAATTGTGAAATTATAATAACTTAAAACAATAAATGAAAACAACATAACCCAATGTGTTATCGTAAATTAAAATAAAAAAAAAAATACATATACAGGATGTTCCGCAACGATTGTACAATACTGCATCAGCGTATTCTCGGATCGAAAACAGACAAGAAAAGTCTAATAAACATAGGTCCGAAAATGGACCAATTTCGAGATATTCAAAGTTTTAGTATCATAAGCTGACCTATTGTAAACATCATTAATTCTAACGATTTAGATGCAGTAATTATATGATTACCATGGTTACGATTGTTAAGATAAAGTTTAATAAATAATAAGATAATATTAAGTTAATTAATACAGTTCATTAATAATTTAACAAAACAAGTAACAAAGATTGTCGAAGAAAATCGTTCAACCAGCATAAAAACAACGAATATTTAACAAATTGGAAAAGATTCATGTCATAATAAATGTTCAATATGCGCACCATTTACTTCTAAACACAAACGGATACGTTTTCTAAATGAACTTCTAATGCGTTCAAACATACCAGGAATTTGTTTTACTGTGTCAAATGCGTTACTAATTTTATTCTTCAAATCCTGCACATTTTGAACGTCTTCAGAATAAACAATTTGTTTTAAATGTTCCCAAAACCAAAAATCTAACGGATTTAAATCTGGTGAACGAGGTGGCCACGAGACAGGACCTCCTCGGCCAATCCACTTATTGCCAAATCTGTTATTTAAGTATGCTCGAGTAGCGCGTGCATAATGTGCTGGTGCTCCATCGTGCATAAAGTAGCAATCTTCTAGAATTTGTTGAGGTATTTCATCAAATGCCTGTGTAAGGTCATTTTGTAAAAAATGTATGTAGGCATCGGCTGTCAATCTCTTTGGAAGAAAAAATGAACCTAATAACTGATCACCTATAACTCCAGCCCATACATTAACACTGAATCGCCACTGATGATGAGTTTCTAGTATTGCATGGGGATTTTCATCGCTCCAAACGTGCGCATTATGAATATTAAAAATTCCGCTTTGAGTAAATGTTGCTTCATCCGTAAATACAATGTTTATGGGAAAGTCGACGTTTACTACCTCTTCCTGTATGGCCCACCTACAAAAAATCTCTCTTTTTTCGCCATCATTTTCTGTTAGAGCTTGAACGGTGTTGTAATGATAAGGATAAAGCAACTGCTCCCTTAAAATGCGGTGAACGGTTGTTTTGTTAATGTTTTCTTGTGCAGAAATTCTTCTAATGCTGGTTGAGGCATTTTCATCGACTCTTCTCAAAACTGCTTCTTCTAATTCCACCGGCCTTGTGTAATGTCTCTTCGTGGAATGGCTGTGGGTTACGCTTCCCGTTTCTTTTAATCTGAGAAATAGTCTGCTAAAGGTGTGACTATTAGGCAATCGTCTGTTCGGGAACCTTTTCGCGTAATGACGAGCTGCTAACGACGCATTTCCATCAGTTAGTCCGTAACAATACACCATATCCGCCATCTCTTCCTTGGAGTAATTAATAGGAGCCATACTTAATAGTTTTATTAAATTAAATAGTAAAATAATAATTTCGTGAAGTATTATTATTTTTTTTTGATTAGACAACTTATCGTAATTATAGTAACGACTTAATTATTATAAAAACAAATTTAAATTCATGATGTTAACAATATCAACTTATGAAACAAAATCTTTGAATATCTCGAAAATGGTCCATTTTCGGACCTATGTTTATTAGGCTTTTTTTGTTTATTTTTGATCATAGAATACGCTGATGCAGTTTTGTACAATCGTTGCGGGACATCCTGTATATACAAATATAAATACCCATATCGAGATACAAATGGCGGGATCCAGAAAAATCTGCTCTATCCAACTGAACACAAAAGAAAACATCCTAACAAAACAAAAGAAAAGGAAAGAAAAAAGAAAAACAACCTGATAAGGTTGCCCTTGTAGAGCCTGCAATAGAAAATAATAAAAAAAAACAAACTGAATACAGATGAGATTCAACTGACATCCACTGACTGCTGACAAAACATTAGTCTCCTTAGTTCTGTGCGAAATCGAGATAAAGACAACTGTCGAAACACAATTGGTAAAGATCCGTATGATTTGTAAATGTGATACGTAAACGATCGCTGGAACAGTTCTAAACCTCGGCGGATAGAAACTCACTCCCGACCTGGTTTGACGAAGCTGTGGTTTGAATATAATTTTATTATATAGATATTCCGGAATTCCAGAGACCACAATTCTGTGGAATAGAATCAAACTGTAAAACTCCCTCCTATTGCACATACTCAACCAACCAGCCAATATCTATCAATTGTTTCCATAGCATACTACCTGAACAGTTTGCCAATTAAGCCACAACTACACAAGATTATATCTAGGCTAAGGCACACAAATATTATTTTTATGTCAATACTATAAATAAACCCCAAGTTTAATGTCAATCAGCAAATATATGAAATGAACTGTATTTTATTCGAATATTGTACCAAATATCTAAGTAAGGGTTTAATTTATTTTGAAGTAAATAATATACAGGGGTGGCACGCTAATTAGCACACCATACCAAGGTTTATATATAAAAGGTTGTCTAGGTTCATACGCAACCATACTGCGCATTACGTCCCATGTGGAAAATAATACCGCCAAGCAATTCAAATTAAACAAATGCATGAAGCACCACATGGCCATGAGGTTGCGTGCGCAATCCGTGATCGCTTTCCCTCGCCAACAAACTAATATCAAAGTATTGCAGCATAGGAACTTAGACAACCTTTAATATATTGTAATAATAACATTACCAGTAATTTAGTCTTGTTTGATTATCGTATTGATCGTAGAAGAGTTTTTTTTAAACAATTATAAAATAATGTTAGATACTATACACTAGTGAATTTCGGTACATTTTATTGTTCTTTAATGTTCTAATCCTAAACTATCACTTGTAAAGTCGATGCGAAGTAATTTTAAAGATTCGATATTAGATAACCTCAATTTAAATTTTTCAAAATTATTTATTTAAATCTTTATCTACCCGGATCAAACTTATTTAGAACGATAAACTTAACTTGGTTAACAAAGAAAATAACTAATATTTGTATGGAATAATGAAATTTGGATGAAAATTTACAAAATTAATTTGAACATATTGGAAAATTTATCGTTGAGATCAGAAGAAAATGAATGGATATTTGAAAATTGATTTAAAACAGCATCAAAATTACGAAATATCACGCATAATTATAAATAATTTTAAAAATATAAATAATAATTTGACAAATTGAATTAGAGACATTTCAAATGTCAAAGTTGGCTACATTGAAAAAACTAAGACACAAATTCCAAATCCATAAATTTAACCAATCAGGAGAGGTTATTTGGAAATTTAACATCCGAAAAACGGAATTTATCAACAAAAAGAGTGTGCTTCCTGTTGTCTAAAGAAACACACACATTTTTTTTGCTCTGTTGAAAATTAATTAAATCAACGTGTCAACGAGTTAAAAAAACTATATCCGTTCCTGTTCAACAATTTCGAAGAAACGATTAAATTCGCTCCTGATCAAGTAAAGCAATTGGTTCCGTTTCTGGTAGAAACCATCATCACTAGTGAAGAGAAAAATTGGTCCTCAATCCTGAATCCAACCATCACCTGTCACGAAGAAAATATTATTCTGAGTTTGACCTCCAAGGTTCCCATAGAAACAAATTGGCTAAGTTATTTTTTTTTATACTTTATTGTTTTTGTTGATACATTTTTTAAAGAAAAAAAACTCTTCTTACCTTCAATAAGAGAAGTTCTTGATAAATTCAATATAAATTTTGAGATTACTATTACAATTTCCTAATTAATTTAATATTTGACGAGTTGTTGTACATATCCGAGTTGATAAATATTACTTCGAATCAACTAATTTAGAATATTTGTTTATATAATCAGTATATTTTGTTAATTTTGTCGACAACATCTCAATTTGATTGCACCTTAAGTTGTGCACATGTTTGTCTTGACAGTATTACCAGAACCTGCCTTAACCCTGAGATAATTCGACAATTCTGTTTAAATATTTAAATTTTTTTCATTTTAATAAAAAAACAAATTATTATAAAATTTAGTAGTTGTTTTCATTAAAATAATTCTTTTCAAAAGAAGAGGGACTATTTGCGGTCCATTTGGAAAAACATTACAATATAAACCTTGACACCGTACTGCATCTAGTTAAAAGTGCATAAAATCGAAGAAATTTCACTGTCTTTGTCGTGTACTTTGGCTCTAACTGTTTATTTGGAGGACGTCGCATTTAACATCTACCATCAGGTCTGTATAGATTGAATTTAAATTCGTCGCTCTAAATTACACAATTTCAGAAAAAGGGAAGAGATTCAATATGGCTTTTTAAAAATTCCAAGCGCTTTTTACGGTTACCAAGCGAAACCATCGATTTTTTTTTAACTTTAGCATACCCGGAAATTGTTTTCCAGAAGTCGTTGTCTGATAGTCCTACTTGCAATGTTGACATCATGTTCCTGCTAAATTCTGGCTCTTATCTGTGAAGAAGTAACGGAAGGATCTTTGAGCACCTGTCGGACAATTAGGGAATCTTCCGTTTTTCCGGTTTTTCTGCGTCTTGATCATTTTTGATTAGCAAAACTTTTATTATTTCGATAATGTTTGAGTGCATTTTGAACTTTTTTACGCGAACTCCCAATAGATCGGGCAATTTTACTTATATTTTTCTCTTTCTCAAATATCTTCCATATTAGACGTCTTTCCCCCTCTGTACAGCTTTTTTTGCATCCCATCTCAATGATGTTTAAACAATTTTCGTTTAAATTGACTTAACTGACATTTAAACTGGTTTTAAGTCAAATTCAACTATCAATACGAACTTCATACGGAACAGACATTGCCAATGTCAGGGTATGCTGATTAAAATGCCAACTTATAGTAAACATATCTTATCGAAAAAAGACGTATAACAATTTAAGCAGCTACTAGAAGGAAGCCATTACAAACGATACAGTATAAGTCAATAGAAACAAATCAAAAATTATGTTAAAATGCCGTTGTAGTTCGATATATGGATAGTACTGTTTGAATTTGCAAGGGTGTGCTAATTAACATGCCAGCAGTGTAGCAGGAGGGAATCATTATAATAAAGGTGGTATTCATTTGAATGATTATGGGAAATCAGAAGTTTTTAATATGTTGTGTAATGTTATTGACGCTCATAGGGGTTCTTCGTTTTTTAATCATACTGACGTAAATAACAATTTAATACATGTTACCATTGATCCGGAAGGCACGTCGGCTCGTGTTTGACAATACAAGATCTGAGTCCGCTTCCAGTGTCGATCCCATTTTCAAGCGTTTATTGCCGAATTACGAAGTAATTTCTGTTTTTCATTTGACTGCGAAGATAGGTGTTTTTTGAAAATCATAAAACGGTTTTTGATTTTGTTTGCATAAGTGGACATTTCCTTCACAGTATGGAGTTTGAACTTGGGATGCGGATTGGAAAGTGGATTGCTCATTCGTTTTTTGTTAGAACTGTCCATATCCACGGTGGAGTGGCAATTTTTTCTAAAATTGGTCGAAAATGTAATGTATTGGAGAATATTAACAAATTGTCTGTTGAAGTTGATTGTGAGTTGGCAGCTCTGCAGTGTGAGGCTACCCTGGCAATTATTGTTTGTGTGTATAGATCCCCATCCGGTAGTTGTGTTCTGGTTAGTTTGACCGACTGCAGAAATATCATAGTCCTAGATTTTAACGTTAAATTTGGAACCTGTGATATTGACTCCTTACAGCATCCGATGCTGTAATGACATTTTAGTAACATTTTATGGAACCAGTTCAAGTTAGTGACATTGGGTCATTAATTTTTCTAGTTGTCTAGATTTTTTGAACTCTTTCAGGAATACTCCTGAGACCTTTTTTCTGATAGTGAATTTGATGTTAATGCAAGATTCAATTACTTTTTTGATCGGTTCTTATCAACATTTTATACAGCTTATCCTGAGGTTGGAAGGCAGGTTAGAGTCCGTGATGTAGGAATCAACTGGTTTGATAACACACTGCGCCAGCTGAGAGATATCTATGACAGTCTAAAAAATTCTAGAAACAAAGCCATATTATTATACCGTAACAAAATAGCTGAGGCAAAGCGTAAAGCTATGAGTAATTTTATTAATGGGTCGAACAATAAATCTAGAGCCTCTTGGGCGGATATAGACAATAACAGGCCAAACGACAATAAACAAAATTCAGTGAATCTTGACCCGGATATTCTTAATGATTTCTTTGTTAACGAGGCCAATAACATTGTGTCTCAACTTGGTCCATTGGCTAACCCTTCTTCAACCATATGCTCTGCTAGCTTTATCGATGTCCCCATTTTTTCCTTTACACAAGTGTCGGAGTGTGAGGTTAGGGGTATCCTTCAGGGTTTGAAGTCTAGTGGGACTAGAGACATATATGGTGTTCCAACCAAAGTTATAAAGAATAATATTAGCCTATTTGTGAAGCCTTTAACCAGATTGGTAAATAGCTCGTTGTCTTTTTGTGTATTCCCTGATGTCTTAAAGGTTGCGTCTATTTTCAAACGCGGCGATAAAGACGACTGCTCGAATTACACACCTATTAGTGTACTACCGGCACTGTCTAAAATATTTGAACGCGTAATTTACAAGCAAATAATAGCACATGTAGAATCAAATAATATGCTTTTTGAAAACCAATTTGGATTTCGACCTGGTCGGAGTACGAAGGATGCAGTTATTAAATTTATGAACACCTGTTATGATGCATATAAAACGGAAATTCTGTGCTGCATTGTTTTTGGATCTGCCACGCGCTATTCACAGTGTATCCCATAGTATTGCATAAACCGCGATATTTTTTCCGATTTGATCAGGACAGAGTTGACTTAATCAGATCATATCTGTCGGGCAGATCCCAACAGGTTAAGAATTGAATTTCCCCGACTTGAATTTTGAGGCTCACACGGTAGTGATTGGTAAGAAAATTGCTCGAAACATATTTCTACTGCGTAGATTGGTGAATTCTGTGTCGGCTGAGGTGGCCAGAACCTCTTATTTCGCACTCATTCACTCAATATTGAATTATTATATCACTGCTTGGGGTGGTAGTCCAGCTAGTAACCATATATTTGGCTTGCAGCGCAAGGCGGTGAGGATCATTGCTAAATTTAACTATACAGATGATTTCAGACAACTTGATATTTTGACACTACCATCTTTGTTTATACTTGAGTGTCTTCTGTATTGTTACGATAATAAAGACAAATGCAGCACGCATGCCGACGTGCATGGTTATGGGACCAGAAACCGTGAAAACATTTACGTTCATTTTTGTCGACTGAAAAAGTCACATAATATTGCACAAATCTTATTTAATAAATTGCCCATGGGCATTAGATCTTTGCAAAAAAATAAATTTAAAAATGTCATAAGAGCGTTTTTGTTGAGGAATGCGTTCTACTCAGTTGAGGAATATCTGAAAGACAGGATTGTAATTGAGATTTGATTGTTGATTGTGAATTTACTTATTGTATTAAATTATAAGGCAAAAGCACCAGTAGTTGAGACGTTAAGGATTTATTAGTCTGTTTCTTGGACAATGCTTGCACTTTAGAGAAAACTTCTAATTAGTGATAGCTGCACAAACTATTCCTCTATTATAATGTGACAAGAATTAAATTAATAAAACCACTATAAATTTTTTATATATACATATAAGTATATATAAAAGACACTGGGCCAGTAGTTAACACCAAGCAGAAAACGAGAATATCTAGTAGTTGACTCTTTATTTTCAGTAGTTGATATATGCTTTAAAATAAAAAATGGTTTTATCGGTAGGACCAGGTGCATCCAGCAAACTACTTTCTAGTTCTTGTTTTGTGTTCTGCCACAGTTCAAAGAGTGATTTATCTTTTTCATCCAACTCTTTATTTCGATTGCCGTTACGAAATATATTGAGCTTGTTTTCAGGAATACTCTGATTGAGAAATCAGAGTATTCCTGAATATTATTTTCCAGAGTATTGGATTGGGTTGGGTCAACTATTGGACACGATGATTTTAAAATGTTTTCGAAGTTATAATAGAAGATTTCGCTCTGTAAACAGCTAAATAACACCTAAATAAAGCAGTATTATAAAATTATATTGCTACCAACAAGTTGACACCTCCATGTCAACTACTCAATATTATGTCATATAAAGTTTCAATAGTTGACACGATGCCTAATAAAGCCATTTTTTATTTTAGGGCATTTTCAAAAAATGAATACATATTTTAGAGTCCAAAACGAACAACTAAATGTATTTTTAATCAAAATTATAAACAAAAATTAACACAAATTAAACAAAATTAAACTTCACAAGCATCTGTGGTACGCGCTCATTTTTTTGAATGTCTCTCGAGTCTAGATTTTTCTCGAATATATATCTCATAAGTTTCTTGTCTGTTATTTCCCGATTTATGTTATATATAATAAGCCTTCGTCTCAGTTTTTTGGCTTTCTGATTTCTAATTCCTGACTTTCTATAAGAATTCGCCCGCCTTTGAGCATCCTCAGTCTTGACAATCGGAGCTTATTCTATTATTAATGGTATAATTTGGTAAGTATAGTGCTTTTATTTCTTCTTCTGTTATCCATTGCTCTATTATGGCAATAATGTGAGCATCCCGGCTAACATTATCTCAGCAAAAAATCTATTACCCTTGTTTTTCTATCTACTTTACAAGCCTATATCTTCGTTATCTTTAGAGATAGCAGAATATTAAATACATCAATAAAAAGTCTAATCTTTACTTCATCTAAAACCGGTCGTCGATATCTTGATATACACAGCTAGATGGTGTAAACATAATATTGATAAACAAACAGTTAAAAACATTTCTAAATTTTTAGAATTAGAGTTTTTTCTCATTGGCCTAACCACAATTAAGATAAAATGGTGGACGGAAGTTGTGGTTGGATTGTTTTCTTCACTTTGCTTTCCACCATACCAAACCATCCTTCCCCACTCTCCTTCAAAACTCCTCCTCTATATACCTGGGATTCTTTCAACTCCTCTAGAACCACTCAGCCAATGTACTCTCGTTTCCCCTTCCGTTTTATGCGGTTATTTGCGGTTCAAGAGTCCAATTCTTCACCAGAAAATTATTGGTGAATTTCTTGGCGTCATTCGTTAGTGAAATGGAATAGGGGGTTTTAAATAAGGGGAATTATATTATAATATAGTTATATTTGTAATATGCTCCGAATTTTGCACAATAAAAACTTGCTTCTACTGATTTACTACATTTTGAATTTTATGAAGTTGGTTTTACTAATTTGTTGCTAAGGCCTTGTACATAGTTGTGTGAAGCATTAAGCAGGCTTCAACTCTACAGAGTCACAAAGCACATGCTTGCGAGCAAATGAAACCTTACACATTACCTGACCTCTTCTAAACCATTTCTTTTAACTTGATTATAAGTAAACAAAGTGTGCAAAATCTACTCCCTCAGACGGCCCAATATGACAGAATCAATTCTAATTTTTTCTTTCAATTACTCAATGATCTTCAGTGGTTTTACGTACACATCAGCTTTTAAATATCCCCATAAAAAATAAGGTGTTAGACTTATCCACCTTATCCACTTGGTATTAAGGTACATTCTTGCCATAGCCATATAACGTGGTGGCTTTCCATCCTGCTGCAAGACAATATTCATTTGAAATTCTTCTAGATTTTATTAGTTGCAACAATGACACTTGCTAAACGATGGAAGAGCACTCTTCTTGTCATAATCATGTAACCTTTGCTTCAAAGGTAAAATATAACCAAGTATAATCTTAGACAAAGATTTGATAGAGAACTGCTATTGCACTCGAACTATGTTGCGGAGCAATTTGATGCAGTACTTGATCCAAAACTTTGTATCAAATGCAACGATTGTATTCTGCTGGTAACTTGTGCAATAAGATCAAGAAATTCTTCGTACATTTAGTGGATTCAAGTTTCTGCGTATTGAGTTTAACTTGGGTTTGAGTCGGTTTGGCGTCACGGGAATTTATAAATCACCTTCATTTAACCCTAATACCTTTATTGACAACTTAAATTTATACATTAAATCCTTCTGCACTAGAGAGCATGAAGTTTTAACTGGAGATATCAATATTGACATCCATCCGGATATGCAGTTAAATCAAATACCTGCTCTTTATTTGGATGTAACGGCCGCTGCTGGCTTTGAGCCCTATATCCGTGATTATACTAGAATTTTTAATAATAGTAAAAGTTGTTTGGATCACATCTTTGTTAAAACCTCTCTCCCGCGGGAAAATTTTCTATCAATAATATCGCATTCAAAAATTACTGACCACTGTCCTGTGTTTTTACAGCTGAATTTCCCTGATAGTTGTGATAGTAATCAGAGTATTGAAACTAATAGGTACAGGAACATAATTAATTATAACAAGTTTATTAGCACTATGGGTTCACAAGATTTCACAAATCTTCCTTTGAATATTGATGATGCAATTAAATTTATATGTGACAAAATAACTAATCACAGGGACGGTGCTTCTTTCAGAAAGAGAATTCCTGCCAAAAATAGGAAACGTAAGCCTTGGATTACGGACGGAGTGGTAAGATCTATAAATGTTAGGGATACCTTGTATAAACAGTACAGATTAGATGATAGAAACAACCAGATTAAAACAGCATATAAGCAATATAATACTATGTTAAAAAAAATCATTAACAGTTTGAAGTATGATTATTATACTCGAAAAATTTGTAAACTGAAAAACGATACCAGACGGCTATGGAAGTGTGGCAAGGAATTAACTGGTAAAAATAAATTACGAGACGGTATATCATGCGTTAAGATTGATAACGATACTAAGATATATGACGAATTGGGTATTGCGAGTGAGTTTAATATGTACTTTAGAGACGTTGCGGAAAAATTGTTGAAAAATTTGTATGCATCTGATGATCAGGATCTCAAACGTATTCAACGTTGTGGGAATTCATTTTTTATAACGCCTACTAATCAGTATGAAATTATGGATATTGTTCAAAAATCAAAGATTAGCAACTCGGCCGGGTGCGATAATATTTCGATGATTCTTATTAAGAAGGTTATTCATTTGATTGCATCTCCATTATCCAATTTATTTAATAGATGTTTTGTGTTAGGTTATTTTCCAGAAGCTTTTAAAAAGGCTGTGGTCGTACCTGTGTTTAAGGGTGGTGATCCTCAATGTGTAAGTAATTATAGACCTATTTCTTTAGTAAATAATTTCGCAAAAATTTTTGAAAAATTATTAAAAGTACGTTTGATAAATTTCTTTAATGAAAATAGTATTCTTTCTAAGAATCAATATGGCTTCACTGAGGGTAAATCAACAAGTGATGCCATTGCGGAACTTACAACAAAAGTTAAAAATAGTTTTGAGAAATCAAGGCCTTGCCTAGCTGTTTTTTTGGATCTAGCTAAAGCTTTTGACACGGTTGACCACAGTTTTTTGTTGCGTAAGCTCGATATTTATGGGGTGAGAGGTACACCTTTGAAATTAATGTGGGACTATCTGCACGAGAGATCTCAATATGTGAGGATTGGTCAAAGTCTCAGCAGTTCGGTATCGATGAATGTCGGAGTGCCACAGGGAACAGTTTTGGGTCCGCTTTTGTTTTTAATCTATATAAATGACTTGCTTTCATTAACACTCAATGGAGACTTAATCTCTTATGCGGATGATACCGTTTTGTTTGTGGAAGGCCGTTCTTGGGCAGATGTTGAAGTAGTAAACTTATTTTAAATGATAGCAAGTCATATTTTATGAGATTTACCATCAGAAAGGATACCACTAATAGCTTTTCTAGCCTTCCAATTCATGAAAATGATTGTTGTGTGGTAGATTGCAATTGTAAAAGGATTACATCTGTGCAAGTTGCTACTTATTTGGGTGTATTAATTGACAATCATTTGAGATGGAATGCTCATATTGCAAGGATGGTTGACAAGATTCGGCGTAGTACTTACATGTTCAAAAGATTACGTCATGTATGCGATTTCAAAACTATTAAGATATTTTATTTTGGACTTATACAATCAATCCTGCAATATGGCATATTGGCATGGGGCTCTGCAGCTGATTCTTACCTTCAGAAATTAATTACGTCTCAAAAAGGTGTTATAAAAATAATGATGCATAGGCCCCGTACTTTCCCATCTGCGTTGTTGTTTGCTGAGTGTGACTTATTTACTATTAAACAGTTATACACCTTAGCAATTATGAATAACATTCTAAAATCACCGGACCGATTGGCGACTGTCTCACATGGTTACTCTACTCGGATTGCATCCCAGAATCGTGCTGTTATACCGCCCGTAAATAAGACTGTAGGTCAAAGACATTACTCTTACCATTCCATTAAAATATATAATAAGTTTGCAGCAAGACAATATTCATTTGAAATTCTCCTAGATTTTATTAATTGCAACAATGAGACTTGCTAAGCGATGGAAGAACACTCTTCTTGTCATAATCATGTAACCTTTGCTTCCAAGGTAAAATATAACCAAGTATAATCTTAGACAAAGATTTGATAGAGAACTGCTATTGCACTCGAGCAATGTTGCGGAGCAATTTGGTGCAGTACTTGATCCAAAACTTTGTATCAAATGCAACGATTGTATTCTGCTGATAATTTGTGCAATAAGATCAAGAAATTCTTCGTATATTAAAACATAGAGTATCTCAAAATGGGAGAATTATGTCTAACGAGATTATGTTATAAAAATTCTAGCTTTCTCATAATTTTGATCATTAATGACTCTTCTTTTATTGCCAATAGAACACCTTCGCGTGAATAATGTGTCCTGCAATAGTATGTATTAATGTTAAAAAATTGGTAAGTATAGTGCTTTTATTCCTTCTTCTGATTTTATCCCGGTTAGTATTTTCTCAGCAACAAACTATTACCCTTGTTTTTCTATCTACTTTACAAGCAGATATCTTCGCTGTTTTTAGAGATAGCAGAATATTAATTACATCAATAGAAAGCCTGATCTTTCCTTCATCTAAAACCGGTCGTCAACAAACAGTTAAAAACATTGCTAAATTTTTAGAATTAGAATTTTTTCTCATTGGTCAAACCACAATTAAGATGAAATGGTGGATGGAAGTTGTGGTTGGATTGTTTTCTTCACTTTGCTTTCCACCATACCAACCCAACCTTCCCCACTCTCCTTCAAAACTCCTCCTCTATATACCTGGCATTCTTTTAACTCCTCTAGAACCACTCAGCCAATGTACTCTCGTTTCCCCTTCCGTTTTACGCGGTTATTTGCGGTTCAAGAGTCCAATTCTACACCAGAAAATTGTTGGTGAATTTCTTGGCGTCATTCGTCAGTGAAATGGAGTAGGGGGTTTTAAATAAGGGGAATTATATTATAATATAATTATATTTGTAATATGCTCCGAATTTTGCACAATAAAAACTTGCTTCTACTGATTTACTACATTTTGAATTTTATGAAGTTGGTTTTACTAATTTGTCGCTAAGGCCTTGTACATAGTTGTGTGAAGCATTAAGCAGGCTTCAACTCTACAGAGTCACAAAGCACATGCTTGCGAGCAAATGAAACCTTACACATTAGCTGACCTCTTCTAAGCCATTTCTTTTAACTTGATTATAAGTAAACAAAACGTGCAAAATCTACTTCCTCAGACGACCCAATATGACAGAATCAATTCTAATTTTTTCTTTAAATTCCTCAATGATGTTCAGTGGTTTTACCTACACATCAGCTTTTAAATATCCCCATAAAAAATAAGGTGTTAGACTTATCCACCTTATCCACTTGGTATTAACGTAGATTTTTGCCATAGCCATATAATGTGGTGGCGTTCCATCCTGCTGCAAGACAATATTCATTTGAAATTCTCCTAGATTTTATTAGTTGCAACAATGACACTTGCTAAACGATGGAAGAACACTCTTCTTGTCATAATCATGTAACCTTTGCTTCCAAGGTAAAATATAACCAAGTATAATCTTAGACAAAGATTTAATGGAGAACTGCTATTGCACTCGAACTATGTTGCGGAGCAATTTGATGCAGTACTTGATCCAAAACTTTGTATCAAATGCAACGATTGTATTCTGCTGATAATTTGTGCAATAAGATCAAGAAATTCTTCGTACATTAAAACATAGAGTATCTCAAAATGGGAGAATTATGTCCAAGGAGACGTTTGTTATAAAAATTCTAGCTTTTTCATAATTTTGATCATTAATGACTCTTTTTTTATTGCCAATAGAACAGCTCCGCGTGAATAATGTGTTCTGCAATAGTATGTATTAATGTTATAATTGGGTAAGTATAGTGCTTTTATTCCTTCTCCTGCTTTTATCCCGGTTGGCATTCTCTCAGCAACAAACTATTACCTTTGTTTTTCTATCTACTTTACAAGCAGATATTTTCGTTGTCTTTAGAGATAGCAGAATATTAATTACATCAACAGAAAGCCTGATCTTTCCTTCATCTAAAACCGGTCGTCAACAAACAGTTAAAAACATTGCTAAATTTTTAGAATTCGAATTTTTTCTCATTGGCCAAACCACAATTAAGATGAAATGGTGGACGAAAGTTGTGGTTGGATTGTTTTCTTCACTTTGCTTTCCACCATTCCAATCCAACGTTCTTCACTCTCCTTTAAAACTCCTCCTCTATATACCTGGCATTCTTTCGACTCCTCTAGAACCACTCAGCCAATGTATTCTCGTTTCGCCTTCCGTTTTATGCGCTTATTTGTGGTTCAAGAGTCCAATTCTACACCAAAAAATTGATGGTGAATTTCTTGGCGTCATTCGTTAGTGAAATGGAATAGGGGGTTTTAAATAAGGGGAATTATATTATAATATAATTATATTTGTAATATGCTCCGAATTTTGCACAATAAAAATTTGCTTCTACTGATTTACTACGTTTTGAATTTTATGAAGTTGGTTTTACTAATTTGTTGCTAAGGCCTTGTACATAGTTGTGTGAAGCATTAAGAAGGCTTTCAACTCTACAGAGTCACAAAGCACGTGCTTGCGAGCAAATGAAACCTTACACATTAGCTGACCTCTTCTAAGCTATTTAATTTAACTTGATTATAAGTAAACAAAATGTGCAAAATCTACTCCCTCAGACGACCCAATATGTCAGAATCAATTCTAATTTTTTCTTTCAATTCCTCAATGATCTTCAGTGGTTTTACATACACATCAGCTTTTAAATATCCCCATAAAAAATAAGGTGTTAGACTTATCCACCTTATCCACTTGGTATTAACGTACATTTTTGCCATAGCCATATAATGTGGTGGCGTTCCATCCTGCAGCAAGACAATATTCATTTGAAATTCTCCTAGATTTTATTAATTGCAACAATGAGACTTGCTAAGCGATGGAAGAACACTCTTCTTGTCATAACCATGTAACCTTTGCTTCCAAGGTAAAATATAACCAAGTATAATCTTAGACAAAGATTTGATAGAGAACTGCTATTGCACTCGAGCAATGTTGCGGAGCAATTTGGTGCAGTACTTGATCCAAAACTTTGTATCAAATGCAACGATTGTGTTCTGCTGATAATTTGTGCAATAAGATCAAGAAATTCTTCGTACATTAAAACATAGAGTATCTCAAAATGGGAGAATTATGTCCAACGAGATGTTTGTTATAAAAATTCTAGCTTTTTCATAATTTTGTACATTAATGACTCTTTTTCTATTGCCAATAGAACACCTCCGCGTGAATAATGTGTTCTGCAATAGTATGTATTAATGTTATAATTTGGTAAGTATAGTGCTTTTATTCCTTCTTCTGCTTTTATCTCGATTAGCATTCTCTCGGCAACAAACTATTACCCTTGTTTTTCTATCTACTTTACAAGCAGATATCTTCGTTGTCTTTAGAGATAGCAGAGTATTAATTACATCAATAGAAAGCCTGATCTTTCTTTCATCTAAAACCCGTCGTCAACAAACAGTTAAAAACATTGCTAAATTTTTAGAATTAGAATTTTTTCTCATTGGTCAAACCACAATTAAGATGAAATGGTGGACGGAAGTTGTGGTTGGAGTGTTTTCTTCACTTTGCTTTTTACCATACCAATCCAACCTTCCTCACTCTCCTTCAAAACTCCTCCTCTATATACCTGGCATTCTTTCAACTCCTCTAGAACCACTCAGCCAACGTACTCTCGTTTCCCCTTCCGTTTTATGCGGTTATTTGCGTCTCAAGAGTCTAATTTTTCACCAGAAAATTGTTGGTGAATTTCTTGGCGTAATTCGTCAGTGAAATGGAGTAGGGGGTTTTAAATAAGGAGAATTATATTATAATATAATTATATTTGTAATATGCTCCGAATTTTGCACAATAAAAACTTGCTTCTACTGATTTACTATATTTTGAATTTTATGAAGTTGGTTTTACTAATTTGTCGCTAAGGCCTTGTACATAGTTGTGTGAAGCATTAAGCAGGCTTTCAACTCTACAGAGTCACAAAGCACATGCTTGCGAGCAAATGAAACCTTACACATTAACTGACCTCTTGTAAACCATTTCTTTTAACTTGATTATAAGTAAACAAAATGTGCAAAATCTACTCCCTCAGACGACCCAATATGTCAGAATCAATTCTAATTTTTTCTTTCAATTCCTCAATGATCTTCAGTGGTTTTACATACACATCAGCTTTTAAATATCCCCATAAAAAATAAGGTGTTAGACTTATCCACCTTATCCACTTGGTATTAAGGTACATTCTTGCCATAGCCATATAATGTGGTGGCGTTCCATCCTGCTGCAAGACAATATTCATTTGAAATTCTCCTAGATTTTATTAGTTGCAACAATGACACTTGCTAAGCGATGGAAGAACACTCTTCTTGTCATAATCATGTAACCTTTGCTTCCAAGGTAAAATATAACCAAGTATAATCTTAGACAAAGATTTGACAGAGAACTGCTATTGCACTCGAACAATGTTGCGGAGCAATTTGATGCAGTACTTGATCCAAAACTTTGTATCAAATGCAAAGATTGTATTCTGCTGATAATTTGTGCAATAAGATCAAGAAATTCTTCGTACATTAAAACATAGAGTATCTCAAAATGGGAGAATTATGTCCAACGAGATTATGTTATAAAAATTTTAGCTTTTTCATAATTTTGATCAATAATGACTTTTTTTTTTATTGCCAATAGAACACCTCCGCGTGAATAATGTGTTCTGCAATAGTATGTATTAATGTTATAATTAGGTAAGTATAGTGCTTTTATTCTTTCTTCTGCTTTTATCCCGGTTAGCATTCTCTCAGCAACAAACTATTACCCTTGTTTTTCTATCTACTTTACAAGCAGATATCTTCGCTGTTTTTAGAGATAGCAGAATATTAATTACATCAATAGAAAGCCTGATCTTTCCTTCATCTAAAACCGGTCGTCAACAAACAGTTAAAAACATTGCTAAATTTTTAGAATTAGAATTTTTTCTCATTGGTCAAACCACAATTAAGATGAAATGGTGGATGGAAGTTGTGGTTGGATTGTTTTCTTCACTTTGCTTTCCACTATACCAACCCAACCTTCCCCACTCTCCTTCAAAACTCCTCCTCTATATACCTGGCATTCTTTTAACTCCTCTAGAACCACTCAGCCAATGTACTCTCGTTTCCCCTTCCGTTTTATGCGGTTATTTGCGGTTCAAGAGTCCAATTCTACACCAGAAAATTGTTGGTGAATTTCTTGGCGTCATTCGTCAGTGAAATGGAGTAGGGGGTTTTAAATAAGGGGAATTATATTATAATATAATTATATTTGTAATATGCTCCGAATTTTGCACAATAAAAACTTGCTTCTACTGATTTACTACATTTTGAATTTTATGAACTTGGTTTTACTAATTTGTCGCTAAGGCCTTGTACATAGTTGTGTGAAGCATTAAGCAGGCTTCAACTCTACAGAGTCACAAAGCACATGCTTGCGAGCAGATGAAACCTTACACATTACCTGACCTCTTCTAAACCATTTCTTTTAACTTGATTATAAGTAAACAAAATGTGCAAAATCTACTCCCTCAGACGACCCAATATGTCAGAATCAATTCTAATTTTTTCTTTCAATTCCTCAATGATTTTCAGTGGTTTTACATACACATCAGCTTTTAAATATCCCCATAAAAAATAAGGTGTTAGACTTATCCACCTTATCCACTTGGTATTAACGTACATTTTTGCCATAGCCATATAATGTGGTGGCGTTCCATCCTGCTGCAAGACAATATTCATTTGAAATTCTCCTAGACTTTATTAGTTGCAACAATGGCACTTGCTAAACGATGGAAGAACACTCTTCTTGTCATAATCATGTAATCTTTGCTTCCAAGGTAAAATATAACCAAGTATAATCTTAGACAAAGATTTGATAGAGAACTGCTATTGCACTCGAACAATGTTGCGGAGCAATTTGATGCAGTACTTGATCCAAAACTTTGTATCAAATGCAACGATTGTATTCTGCTGATAACTTGTGCAATAAGATCAAGAAATTCTTCGTACATTAGAACATAGAGTATCTCAAAATGGGAGAATTATGTCCAACGAGATGTTTGTTATAAAAATTCTAGCTTTTTCATAATTTTGATCATTAATGACTCTTTTTTTTGTTGCCAATAGAACACCTCCGCGTGAATAATGTGTCCTGCAATAGTATGTATTAATGTTATAATTAGGTAAGTATAGTGCTTTTATTCCTTCTTCTGCTTTTATCCCGGTTAGCATTCTCTCAGCAACTAACTATTAACCTTGTTTTTCTATCTATTTACAAGCAGATATCTTCGTTGTCTTTAGAGATAGCAGAATATTAATTACGTCAATAGAAAGCCTGATCTTTCCTTCATCTAAAACCGGTCGTCAACAAACAGTTAAAAACATTGTTAAATTTTTAGAATTAGAATTTTTTCTCATTGGTCAAACCACAATTAAGATGAAATGGTGGATGGAAGTTGTGGTTGGATTGTTTTCTTCACTTTGCTTTCCACCATACCAACCCAACCTTCCCCACCCTCCTTCAAAACTCCTGCTCTATATACCTGGCATTCTTTCAATTCCTCTAGAATCACTCAGCCAATGTACTCTCGTTTCCCCTTCCGTTTTATGCCGTTATTTGCGGTTCAAGAGTCCAATTCTTCACCAGAAAATTATTGGAGAATTTCTTGGCGTCATTCGTCAGTGAAATGGAGTAGGGGGTTTTAAATAAGGGGAATTATGTTATAATATTATTATATTTGTAATATGCTCCGAATTTTGCACAATAAAAATATGCTTCTACTGATTTACTACATTTTGAATTTTATGAAGTTGGTTTTACTAATTTGTTGCTAAGGCCTTGTACATAGTTGTGTGAAGCATTAAGTAGGCTTCAACTCTACAGAGTCACAAAGCACTTGCTTGCGAGCAAATGAAACCTTACACATTAGCTGACCTCTTCTAAACTATTTCTTTTAACTTGATTATAAGTAAACAAAATGTGGAAAATCTACTCCCTCAGACGACCCAATATGTCAGAATCAACTCTAATTTTTTCTTTCAATTCCTCAATGATCTTCAGCGGTTTTACATACACATTAGCTTTTAAATATCCCCATAAAAAATGAGGTGTTAGACTTATCCACCTTATCCACTTGGTATTAAGGTACATTCTTGCCATAGCCATATAATGTGGTGGCTTTCCATCCTGCTGCAAGACAATATTCATTTGAAATTCTCCTAGACTTTATTAGTTGCAACAATGGCACTTGTTAAACGATGGAAGAACACTCTTCTTGTCATAATCATGTAATCTTTGCTTCCAAGGTAAAGTATAACCAAGTATAATCTTAGACAAAGATTTGATAGAGAACTGCTATTGCACTCGAGCAATGTTGCGGAGCAATTTGGTGCAGTACTTGATCCAAAACTTTGTATCAAATGCAACGATTGTATTCTGCTGATAACTTGTGCAATAAGATCAAGAAATTCTTCGTACATTAAAACATAGAGTATCTGCAAATGAGAGAATTATGTCCAACGAGATGTTTGTTATAAAAATTCTAGCTTTTTCATAATTTTGATCATTAATGACTCTTTTTTTATTGCCAATAGAACACCTCGGCGTGAATAATGTGTTCTGCAATAGTATGTATTAATGTTATAATTTGGTAAGTATAGTGCTTTTATTCCTTTTTCTGCTTTTATCCCGGATAGCATTCTCTCAGCAACAAACTATTACCCTTGCTTTTCTATCTACTTTACAAGCAGATATTTTCGTTGTCTTTAGAGATAGCAGAGTATTAATTACATCAATAGAAAGCCTGATCTTTCCTTCATCTAAAACCGGTCGTCAACAAACAGTTAAAAACATTGCTAAATTTTGAGAATAAGAATTTTTTCTCATTGGTCAAACCACAACCCAGTAAACAAATTTGCGTTTCAGAAACATTTCTGATACATATTATTGAAACATGAAACGTTTATTCGACATATTTCTGAAACATAGATAAAACGTGTCTGAAACTGCTAATGTCCGACCCTTTTTATGTTTTATTGAAACGTTTCTATTGAAACGTTTCTGCAACATACAGCTGACAATTACGGTACACTACTAAAATGTTTCATTAATGGTTTTGAATTATTTCTGTAATGTTTTGTTTACATTTTCATTACATTAATAGTATGTATCATAAACATTTAAAAATGTTTCGTTGACGTTTCAGGGATGTACATATGTATGTAAAGATATAATTTCGTTGAGGTGTAGCGTCTGCATCCTGGACAAGATGCTCATACATGCTTCCTCAAAAGATATGCATATGCTGAGGAAGCATTTGTGAGCATACTACCCAGGGCGCAGACGGTGGAAGCTGCAACAAAATCATACCTTAAGGTAGGAAAAATAATAATAGAAGTACGATATGGTACGATACTTGTTACTTACCGCCTACTGTACCAAATTTCAAAATTATCAGTCAATAATTTCTACTATTCTGTTTTCTCATTGATTAGGACATATAAAGTAAGTATAAGAGTAGGTATGCATTAAATATATTTAGTAAATATGTATACAAAATATATTAAAATGGTAACTAAAATAAAATTCTTATTTGTAAACAAATTAAACATAAACATTCCAATATATGTAGGTCATTTAAATATAAAGTTAAATTTAGATCATCTTAGTAGTATTTTTAATTATTTTTACTTCTGTTTATATATGAATAACCGAAAGAATTTTTTTTTCTCAAACGAAACATTGTTTCAATTAAAACACATATATTTGTGATGTTTCGCCAGAGATCCCCAGCTTCTTCAGACTACAAGTAAAGAATACCTATAATATATTTAATAATAATAATTATAATAATATATTTAACATTTTTTTTTATCTTAGTTATTGGAGATATCACATGTTGTAAAATTCTTTTTATGAAGAGAAACTATCAGTATTACAAAATAACTTATAAAAACAGTTACATGACAATTTACATGTCAGATAATACAATAAAACAAGTAATGTACCACAAACGATGTACTACACTCGTGGAATTGTTTATTTTTCTTGATAAAAAGAATTTTACAACATGTGGTCTCACTTATAACAATAAGACTTTTACAAAATAAATAGGTCTTCTTTACTTGTAGTCTGAAGAAGCTGGGGATCTCTTTCATCATCTTTTTATGATTGTTCAAGACTAAGAAATTTAACTAAAATTTAAATAACTAACATAAAACTAAAACATAACAGTACAAAACTACATAAAATATACATATATGGAGAAATGGCAACACAAAATTTTTAAATTTGTTTCATATTTGAGATGCGATTCTTGCACTACGTTTTCAGTATTGCGACGAGTAAACGAAAGAAAGAATACTAAAAGAAAATAACAATATTCTTTATTATCTCATCTGCGGTTTCCTTATTTCGCCTATTATAACGTAAATTCGCTTGTCGTAACCAATTGCTTACTACCACTTCATATTCTTTATCAGTTAAATGGAAGCTCTTCCTAACTGCCACTAAAATGTATGTTTAAATTAGAATTCGGTCATGGAAAAAGTTTTAAACTCCTCCTTAACCAACGCGATTTATTCGCTGTAACGGCGATTGTTTCGCATGACGTTGTCGCCAGGTCAACACGGAGCCGCGACAAATGAACATACCCAGACCGACGCGAAAGTATCGCTACACCCACGGTTTTTGTCGTTGTCACCTGACAATTGAAAAAGTCGGTTTGGGCACGTTTGTGCATGTTCATTTGCCGCCGTGTCGACTTGGCGATTAATTAAGATGAAATGGTGGACGGAAGTTGTGGTTGGATTGTTTTCTTCACTTTGGTTTCCACCATACCAACCCAACCTTCCCCACTTTCCTTCAAAACTCCTCCTCTATATACCTGGCATTCTTTCAACTCCTCTAGAACCACTCAGCCAATGTACTCTCGTTTCCCCTTCCATTTTATGCGGTTATTTGCGGTTCAAGAGTCCAATTCTTCACCAGAAAATTGTTGGTGAATTTCTTGGCGTCATTCGTTAGTGAAATGGAGTAGGGGGTTTTAAATAAGGGGAATTATATTATAATATAATTATATTTGTAATATGCTCCGAATTTTGCACAATAAAAATTTGCTTCTACTGATTTACTACATTTTGAATTTTATGAAGTTGGTTTTACTAATTTGTTGCTAAGGCCTTGTACATAGTTGTGTGAAGCATTAAGCAGGCTTCAACTCTACAGAGTCACATAGCACATGCCTGCGAGCAAATGAAACTTTACACATTAGCTGACCTCTTCTAAACCATTTCTTTTAACTTGATTATAAGTAAGCAAAATGTGCAAAATCTACTTCCTCAGACGATCCAATATGACAGAATCAATTCTAATTTTTTCTTTCAATTCCTCAATGATCTTTAGTGGTTTTACATACACATCAGCTTTTAAATATTCCCATAAAAAATAAGGTGTTAGACTTATCCACCTTATCCACTTGGTATTAACGTAGATTTTTGCCATAGCCATATAATGTGGTGGCGTTCCATCCTGCAGCAAGACAATATTCATTTGAAATTCTCCTAGATTTTATTAATTGCAACAATGACACTTGCTAAGCGATGGAAGAACACTCTTCTTGTCATAATCATGTAACCTTTGCTTCCAAGGTAAAATATAACCAAGTATAATCTTAGACAAAGATTTAATGGAGAACTGCTATTGCACTCGAACTATGTTGCGGAGCAATTTGATGCAGTACTTGATCCAAAACTTTGTATCAAATGCAAAGATTGTATTCTGCTGATAACTTGTGCAATAAGATCAAGAAATTCTTCGTACATTAAAACATAGAGTATCTCAAAATGGGAGAATTATGTCCAACGAGATTATGTTATAAAAATTCTAGCTTTTTCATAATTTTGATCATTAATGACTCTTTTTTTATTGCCAATAGAACACCTCCGCGTGAATAATGTGTTCTGCAATAGTATGTATTAATGTTATAATTTGGTAAGTATAGTGCTTTTATTTCTTGTTCTGCTTTTATCCCGGTTAGCATTCTCTCAGCAGCAAACTATTTACCTTGTTTTTCTATCTACTTTACAAGCAGATATCTTCGTGGTCTTTAGAGATAGCAGAATATTATGGCACTTGCTAAACGATGGAAGAACACTCTTCTTGTCATAATCATGTAATCTTTGCTTCCAAGGTAAAATATAACCAAGTATAATCTTAGACAAAGATTTGACAGAGAACCGCTATTGCACTCGACCAATTATTAAAACAAAGAGTATCTCAAAATGGGAAAATTATGTCTAACGAGATGTTTGTTGTAAAAATTCTAGCTGTTTCATAATTTTGATCATTAATGATTTGAATTTCGGATCGAGGAAGTGTTTAAGTCTCGTGGCCATAAAATGCCAAAAATCCCTTGCACTTTAATATAATAATAATATAATTAACATACTGTCAAATTTTGTTTTAACAAACTAAAATCAATTTTAGTTAATGAAAACACAAAAATTGTGTGAAGAATTAGTGTTTATTAATTTGTTTATCTGCGCAACCGGTTTCGAAAAAATTACTTTTCGTCTTCCGGCGCAACTAAAAACAGAAAATCGAAATACAATATGACGTCAAGAAACACAACAGTTAAAATTCTTAAAACGAACGATGGACAGAATTAAAAAACGCTCCATTTATTTTAAGATTATACACATATATATATATACGTATATATACAAACACACATCTATCCCAGTATATGTTAACAATTAAGATCAAAGAACGATAAAAACACTACATACAATACAAGAGAAACGTGGTCGGGTCGATATGAAAGGTTACTAACAACCGGTATCTGTAACAATTAAATATTGAATATGAAGTCATGGAAAAACTGGTCTTTTTACGAAATTTAGAAACATTAGTGTGTGAGGGACGTCGGTAATTTCATTTAGAGTTATATAATTTGCGTCATTTTTCAATTTAACCCTTAACTGGTCTGGTGTAGTCCAGCAGACTACGCGATTGAAATACTTGTTTCGCAGCGGTTATTAAAAGCGTGTACAAACCTGTCCTTCCGCCTAATCTCCCACCTCTCTGAGCATCATTAGTATACAAATTTGTACCGTGATTATAACATCGGCTTAAAAGTTATAACGGGTAAGATATCTATAATAGTCTCTCAGACTAGGTCGGTCCATTTGTGTAGTGGTAGATTTACCGAAATATGGCCGGGTCTTCAAAACGAGTGGTTTGTGACGATCCTGATTTTGATAAAGCTCTTTTAAAATGGTACGAAAATACTACAGACAGCGGCGACAGCGACATAGATAACGTATCGGAAGACAACCTAATTGAATTAGAGCAAGATAGCGATTCAGAACTGTCTGCTAGCGAGGACTTCGTAGATGAAAGTGTAAATATTGTAGATAATGAGAACAAGAAGTATTTATATGGCAAAAATCGGTATAGATGGTGTACGTCGGAAGTTTTGCCTTCATCTCGGACCCGAAAGCATAATATTATAACAAAAATTCCGATTCTAAAATCAAAAGCACGTAACCTCGGTGATGCTGCGAATCCATTGCCAATCTGGAATTTGCTTTTCGATAACAAAATGTTTCAACATATTTTACAGCACACCAACCAAAAACTAAGTTCAATTCGTGAGAGATATTCTATACAATCCAGACATCATGTAACAGACACAGATATCACTGAGCTGAAGGCATTTTTAGGGCTTCTAGTATATACGGCGATATTCAATTCGAGTCATGAAAATATAGACCGTATATTCTCAACGGACGGAAGTGGAAGAGAAATATTTAGAGCAGTCATGAGTAAGAAGAGATTTGCTGTTCTTTTGACGGCTATACGATTCGACAATTCTCAGGACAGGGAAGAGCGGAAGAAGAACGATCCGGCTGCAGCAATTTCATTTATTTTCAACACATTTGTAAAAAATTGTCAAAATGTTTATGGACTTGGACAGTCTGTTACAATAGATGAAATGCTTCCGAGGAAGGTGCCGCTTCAAAGTGTACATACCACGCACGAAACAGTTATCTATATAACGCATACATCTATACGGGAAAAGATTCTGATAGTTTTGGCCTCAATGGTGAAGAGAAGAGGTTACTAAAGCCTACTCAAGCTGTGTTACGTTTAGCGAAACCAATCTTTAACAGCAATCGTAATATTACAGCTGACAATTGGTATTCTTCCATACAAGTGGTTGATCTGTTATGGAAAAATAATTTGACTAAAAAAAAATAAGGCCGAAATACCACAATCTTTTCAACCCAATAAGAAAAGAGCAGCTAACTCAACACTGTATGGATTCAGGAAAGAATGCACGTTGATTTCATATGTTGGTAAAATTGGAAAAGCCACGATACTAATATCGTCCATGCATAACAGACGATTTGATGATCCATTAGTACAAAAGCCCGAAATAGTTTCCTACTACAATGAAAATAAAGGCGGAGTAGATTCTCTGGACGAAAAATGTTCGAAAAGCACCTCAAGTCGTCGCACTCGAAGATGACCTTTAGCAATTTTTTTTCGCCTACTAGACATTTCTGTGATCAATTCATATATCTTACACCAATGTTATAGAGATAATCCGACCATTAAAGAAAAAAGTATTTTTGGAATGCAGCTAGCCAAACAATTGGTAGAGGATCACATGAGACGGCGTTTGACGATGTCGGTTATCCCACGCGAACTACGCAGTACTATTGGTAGAATACTTGGAGTCCCAGGTGCAGAAGAACCCAAGACATATGATCTGATACTAGAAAAACGTAAAATTTGCTACTTGTGTCCTTCAAAGAAACATAGAATGACAAAATACTTGTGTCTTGCTTGCAAAAAGCCGGTTTGTCTACAATGTACAAAACCAGTCTGCAATGACTGCGCTGAAAAATAAAAAACTTTGGCCCTTGCTGGAATATGATATTTTTGTCAAATTTATTTATCCTTTATTTTTTAGTTTGTCTAATACCTAACATAACTAATAATATAAACGAAAGTTTGTTAAGGTTTTATAATAATTAAGTACTTACTATAAAACTAGATTTAATTAACTTTTCGGAAAAAATTATAATTTAGGTAAACTCTTTTTATATATTGCTTTAGTTCAGTTTATTTCTATGCATACAAGTTTCCTAATATCTATAGTATCCAGTAATGAACAAAATATTGAGTTTATTTGCACATTTGCAGTCTTATTGACCTATTAAGTTAAGTAGTCCTGGAGACTACGCCTGACTGTTAGTGCGACAAATGAGTCACCGGACCAGTTAAGGGTTAATAATTTCCATTTTCTCTAAAAGATCTAGTTTTTTGGATTTAGGGTAGTTATGAAGGAGTAGGATATTTTCGCTGTCTGTTTGATGGTCGTTGCCCCTTAAATGTCTAAAGACTGCGGAATTGTCGTTTTTTAGATGTTCTTTAAATCTTACTTTTAAATTTCTGCCCGTTTGTCCAACGTATGCGGCATTACAGACCTTACATAAGATTGTATACACACCATTAAGTTGTAGTTTTTCGAATTTATGTTTACAATTAACTAGAAAGTTAGAAATTTTGTTGTTGTTTTTAGGAGTAATACTAAAATTATAGGTGGACATGACTCTCTATAGTGAATTAATTATAGGATTGTATTTGGAGACAGAAATGAACCTGTTTGGAGCTGTTCGGTGAGGATACAGTTTGGAAGTGATTAAATTGTTATGGATTTTATAAGTAAGTCTTCCAATTTGAAACCGTTGTTTAAACCGATATTTATAACGGTGAGAATTATTGAAATCTTTTGTACTCATAGGAGTCTTTAAGGCTCTGAGAAATAGGAAATTGAAGGAAGCATATTTGTATTTAAACGGACAGAAAGATTTTTTAGGAATTATTGTATCTGTGGAGGTAGGTTTTCTATAAATTTTGTAATTAAGGCATTTATTAATAGAATCTCTTGAGATGTTTAGATCAAGGAAGTTAATTTGGCCATTATTTTCTCTTTCAATTGTAAAATCAATAGCTCCTACATTGTTGAATAGGTTTAGGAGGGCAATCAAATTGGCCTTTGAACCATTAAATACAATCAGGATGTCGTCCACGTATCTAGCATAAAATTGTATATGTTTTGTTGAGAAATGGTGTTCTTTCTGTTTAAGTATAACTTTTTCTAGATGGTCAACATAGAATTCAGCTAGGAGACCAGATAGTGGTGAACCCATAGGTAAACCGTCTGGCATACAATAAATTTTCTCATCGAAAATGAAAAAGTTTTGTTTGGTAATATTATGTAAGGCGAAAAAATTAAAATTATTAGAGTGACTGATGTTATGTAAAAGGAAATTTTCTATTATATTCAATGTATCTGCTACAGGGATGTTAGCATATAAGTTTTTTATGTCAAACGAGACTAAAAAAGAATTATGATTAATTTCAATATCTTTTAGTCTAGCGATCAATTCTGTTGAATTTCTTATTGAATAAGGTGATTGGAAGTGTAACGCCTTGGTTAAGATGTGGTGGATAGCTTTAGCCATCTTGTTGCAAGGAGAATGTATTCCGCTGACAATGGGTCTTATCGTTTTTTGTGGTTTGTGGAGCTTAACCAAACTGTATAACGTAGGGTGTAATGGGTTCATGTTGTTTAGTTTAGTGATGTGAAAATTGAATTTTTCGAATGTAGATTGAGTCCTTTTTAATGTGTCTTTAAATTGTTTTATGAAATCAGGTAGAGGATCTTTTTTTATATGTAAGAAATTATTTTCTCTAAAGAAGTCAAATGTTTTTTCCAGGTATAGACTTTTTTCCATGAAGACCAGACCTGCATTCTTATCACCAAAGGTGCGAACAATATTGCTTTTAGATAGCTTGGATCTCAAGGATTTAATTGTACTGAAAATAATGTTGTCATTGTATAAAATGGTTTTTTGTTTTTTAATATGACTTAAGTAGTATATCCTTCTTCAGAAGGTGGTCATTAGGATGATAGGGAATTTGAGATTCGAGGTCTATTGACAATTTAGATACATCAAATTTACTATTAAGTTAAGGACTTTTTATCATACCTTCTAAAAACTTTCGTATTGACCTAATATAGTCTAGAAATAAATATTAGCCCGATTTATAAACGATAACCCGTGCCGACTTGAGTTTTTAACTTGTCCATACATGTTGCGCAGGTGCAGCGCTGCGACCTGTTACTGCGAGTTTCAATTGTCATTTCATACGTGATTTCTAACATTATTAGTACGTTGTTGTTTATTGTGTGAAAATGTCTGTGGAATTACGAAGTGATAAACAAAATATTTACCTTATCGGACTGCCAAGCCACCAGATAAATGGTCCATCTAATCGACAAGTTCTCACCGTTTTATTTTACAATATTCGTGAAGTCAAGCTGACTGTTAGTGAAAGTGCGAATCTTGTTATAAGAGAGTGCATTATATTTTGGGAAAAAGCCAGAATTCCTACGAAAGCATTTCCTAACTGCGTGAAGAAACTTGTTGATTTATATCATGTTTGGAGGGAGCTGCAAAAAAACTGTAAGAAAACTCAGGTGACGTTCAAAAACCGTGAAAATAATTTTGAAAAAGACCTTGATAACTTATTTGACATTGCACATGCTGATGCCTTCGACAGAATGAAAATAGAGGAAGACAAAGAATTTTTAAGGAAACAGAGAGAGCCAGGTCGGCCGGGATGCTTAGGTGGAATTGACAAAAAATTCGCGGAGAAAGAAGAACGAGTTAGGCAAAGACAATTGAAAGAAGAGGAAAGAAAGGTAAAACAAAGAAAGTTATTGGCTGTTGCATCTACTTCTTCGATAGATAGCTTGGAATGTCTTGAGAATTCGGATGAGGAACAGATTTCGAACTCTGAACTTAGTACTCAGATTCCTTGCCCTGAAAAAAGTTCTAAAAGAGGCACGAAAAGTTTCATAACTCCTAAACTGATAGCAGCTTTAGATCGATGCCAATTAAGCATAAGGGACTCAGTTTACATTCTCCATGCGGTTGTAGAAGCGCTTGGTCTGAACAGCGATGATTTCCCTATTAACAAATCCTCGATTCAGCGAATTCGTACTCAGGCGAGGAAATCCAGGGCAGAAGCAATAAAAACTGACTTCCAGAATAATTTGCCTGACGTAGTCACAGTCCATTGGGATGGAAAACTATTACCTGGATTGGATGTACGAAGTTCAAAAGAAGAACGCTTGCCAATTATTGCTTCATTTGACGATAGAGAACAGCTTCTTGCAGTACCAAAATTAGAGAGTTCTTCTGGAAAACATCAAGCTAAAGCCATTTCAACTGCACTCTTTGACTGGAACCTCCATGATAAAGTACAGATAATGTGCTGCGATACAACAGCTTCAAACACTAGCCGTTTCAGAGGAGCTTGTGCTATTTTGGAGCAGACTTTAGAAAGGGAATTGCTGTTTTTTGCTTGTCGTCATCATATTTATGAGTTGGTCCTTAAGGCTGTTTTAGAAACCAAGGTAAAGCATATTACAAGTAGCCCAGATATTCTAATTTTCAAAAAGTTAAGAGATAATTGGAAAAATATTAACACCGATAACATTGAGCCACCTCTGAATTTCGTTAAAGCACATATTGCTGAGACAAACATTACATATTTGTTAACTTTTTATAAGGCTGAACTGGAAAAACCTTTTATTAGAGACGATTACCCCGAATTGGTTGAACTATGCGTTGTGTTCTTAGGAGGAGATACAGAGAATAAACTAAAACTCAGGCCCCCCGGAGCTTTGCATCAAGCGCGATGGATGGCGAGAGCGATCTATTCTATAAAAATATGTTTGCTTCAATCGCAACTTAAAATTACTGCAAAGGACAAAAATGCTCTACAAGATGTTTGCTTATTTATCGTCACCTTGTATACTAAACCTTGGCTCGAATGCACAGTGGCAATTAAAGCACCTAACCAAGACTTGTGCTTTTTGAAAGCTCTAAAAGAATATGAAAAAGTAGACGCGACAAGTTCCAAGGCATCCATAAGCAAGTTTGTTCATCATTTATGGTATTTGGGTGAAGAAACAGTCATGTTATCACTGTTTGATGAAGAAGTTGATTCCAAAACCAAGACAAAAATGATAAATAATTTAAACAGAGACGAAAGTTCACATTCCGCTAAAGGCTATGTCCCATCGAAGGAAGAAATTACGCAAAATTTGTTTAGTAAGCTTAATATTTTCTTGTTTCTTTTTTCAAAGTTTCGTGGCTTAGTTTTTGCTTATTTAAACTGTTTTTTCTTTCTTTCAGATATGACGCTGGATGATTTTGTGACTCAAAGAAGCAAACAATTTCTATCTCGACTGCAAATCGACGACAGTTTTCTTCGGGAAGATATATCTCTCGGGGTGACAATCCTACTTTTTTGGAAGCTAGAAGACGAATAAGTCGTTTGAAGGTCGTAAATGACACTGCTGAAAGAGCTGTTAAATTAATGCAAGATTTTAATGGACTTATCACGGCTGAAGAAGAGCAAAAACAGTTTTTGTTGCGTTGTGTTCAGGAACATAGAAATCTGTATCCAGACTGTAAAAAAACTACACTAAGTTACCCTAATTAATTATTATTATAAATTGTATTTAAATAAAAGTTTATGTTGATCTTATTTTATTTTTACTCATATTTACTTTATTTGTTGCATTTTAATTAGTTTTGGATCAAACCAAAATGTCAGGCCAAAACACCATTTTTTATTAAACTTTAGAGCTCAGTCGGCACGGGTTGCATTCATGTCAATTCTCAAAATAATATTTTTTTTTGCCATATAAGGGACACCCTGAAATACATAACTAGAAAGATTGGTATATTTAGGAGCGAATGAGAAATTTTTAGTATTTGTATCATTAATAGCTAATTTATAATTATAATCATTGAGGTCTATCTTTTTTATATTAAAAAACTTTGTATTTTTGTGACTGTTGTTATCATTAGTATGAGTTTTTATAAGATTGTGAAGCTTTTTCTTTTTATTAATTTTATCAGCTATTAGTTTGTATACAATTTCTTCTCTGAACTTTGACAAAACGCTCTCAAATTCCAGAAAATGTAATTGCTTACTTAAGATGTTGTGCAGTAGTTTAAGTTTTTGATCCTGAAGTTGTTTCTCTCGGAAGTGTTGTTTGATTCTTATCTTAATGAGTCTTCTTTCTTGATGAAGTTCTTGGGGACTTTGATCCTAAAGATGATCCTCTTTTCCATCTGTTTTCGTAATTGTCGGAGAATAGTAGCTTGAAGTATAAAAGGAATTTATTTCTCCATAATTCTTCGGAAATTTTAGTTACTAAAATCAACACACTGTATATTTCAAACCTGCAGTTCATACTACTTATTTAAAAAGGAATATTTATTCTTTTACCTGCATGGTCGTTACATGTATACATTTCCTATAACATAACGAAATATATTATAATATTAATAAAAATAATATTAAATTGAATACGTAATTCTAGATTGAGGATGCCACCTGTTAGCAACACCATGAGATTATCCAGGAACCAACCGAAACCTAAAGTCTGCTTGCGCAACGTTATTTTATGTTATCCCGCCAATATTGCAGAACACCGTTTAGTTTAGGCGCTTCCATAGTGGTAAGATCACGGGTTTTTCGAGATGTCCGATCCAAACCACAAAAACGCTATGAATTTAGACAACCCAGGCGGTTCTAAGAACTATGATGAAAATGCTACAGGTAATTAATAACTTTAAAATATGTTTTGGGGTTGATAATATAATTAATTGATTGCACGTGTTCCATGTAGCTAGCGGCCATTCCCTCGTAGACATAAAGGCATACGTAGCATGTCTTGATAAGTATGACTTAGAAAGACAAAGAGTAGAGGCGCTTTCCGAGATGTCCAGTGAAGTTGAAATGTTAAAAATTTTCGAAGGTAATTTTAATATTTGATAGAAAAAAAGTGCACGTGTTAGCACTTTTTTTTTATTATGCGTCATCGCATACGAAACAAGGTTAAACACGTTCACGAATCAAGTATAAACGAATTTTAAAATAAACTTAAAAATTATTTTTATAATTAAATATTAATTTTTGTATAATGACACAAGGGACAGGGGAAGGATCACATCAAAACGGATCTGACAACAACCCGAATGCAGGGCAATTACAATCTGGAGATGATGGTCGACGCCATACTTGTTCCTCTGAGGGAGACCATAGGGCCAATCGTGTATCACCTGTCATCTTTTTTGAAGGTAATTTGTCTAATAAAATTAAGTTAAATAGATTTAATTAAAAAAATTGAGCCATTTCCTGGCTATTATTATTACTCCAAAAGTTTAGGGTAAATGTAGTTCCTTAACGAACCTTATTATTGTTCCTTTATGTTGGTGTCAAAAGAGCTTTAGCGAAAATTTTGTGTCTTTGGTGGCCTCTGGCAACGCAATTACGCAGTATATGTTCAGCCGTTTCTGACTCGTCGTTGCAAAGTCAACAAGTTTGATCCTCAGTTTGTCCAATGTGAAATTTGGTTGAAAATTTCATCCCCTGTGCTGTGGCATAAAACCACTTTCGTTTTGTTTTGCGACGGAGTTAGTTGCTTGTTTGTGACCTGGAAGTTTTTTCCAGCTATGTGGGTATGAAATCCGTCAAGGAATTGTCTTAGATGGAATAGGTAACTCTAAAGCTGCTATTGATGAATTTAGGACTTCCTTTGGAGGTATTTCATTGAATAAAAAAGTTATCGCTGCTCGTAGATTAGTTTCACCTGCAAAACGTGTTGTACTATCAAACGTTTCACCTTCATTACCACCAGTGCTCGAAATGGACTTTTTCACGAACTGGAACGCTTCCGAAATTTTTTATTAGGTAAATAAAAACAAAATAAGTAAAACTCGCAACTTTTATTTTGTTACAAAAGTTTCCACAATAGCTTGTATTTTTTGTCTAATTTGTGAATTCTTTTGCGGCTGGCTGCATCATCGGCCGAATGTCGACCTGAAACAAAAAAAAATTATATATCTACTGATACAACAATTTAAAAATTTTATTAGGTAGTATTAAATAGATTTTTTGTAATTCGCGACTCTAATGAAAGCTATTACAGTACTCAAACGAGTGCTGTAATGAGAGTCCTTACAGCATCCGATGCTGTAATGAGATTTTAGTAACATTTTATGGAAGCAGTTCAAGTTGGTGACATTGGGTCATTAATTTTTCTAGTTGTCAATGTGACAATTTTTGTCTATGGATGTTTAAACACGTTCTTAGCATCGAATACAAGGTCTACAATGATGAGTAAATTCTCTTATTTTGGGAGGTGTACATGAAAAATTTTTTTCAGGTGAATACATTTTGTGTTTTGACAGTTTCTAATTGTCAATTCAAATTTCTATTTTCAAGTGTTACGGTGTTACCAACTGTTGCATACCTATTTCCCTACATTGTCAAAATTTATTTTATTTTTGTTAAAAAAAAGGATAAAAACGCGAATTACAAAAAATAGCATAAAAAACACGTTTCATAAGACTTAAAGCACTCATTCATTAAAAAACTCGTGGCTTTGCCACTCGTTTTTCAACTTGAATTCGTGCATTTCAAGCGTGTCTTACGAAACTTGTTTTTTAATATACTATTAATTACCTTTTGCTAACCACGATCGCACATATTTTTCAGGGTTAAATTGCGTTAGTGGTGGTTCAACGCAGTTTATGAATAACAGTGCAGTAGTTGTTTCCACCGACAACGATGATCGTAATGGTGTTACTATTTCATTCATTGAACTGAAATTCCTCTCACATTCGCTAGTGGATATTGGAATTGATGCAATAACGTTTAAAAGTGGTTTCAAATCATCAGGAATTTCTTCTTTTCCTCCGCTCATTTTGTAGAACCTAAAGCCACGAATTATTTGTACACCATTTAAATAGAACTGAGTACACAGATGTCTAATTTCTTTATCACCATATCGTTGGCGTCATATGAAAATTGCCTAAGTCCAAAAAAGTAAATTTTACAGGAGAAAAAAAAACATTTTTAAACTGTAATATTTTATATATCTTAATTTTCTTTTCAATAATGCTTAAGGCAAGATCCTATGTAACATATAGATAATGACAACACAAAAAAAACTCGTAAAAAAATACAATGGAGTTAGGCAAAAATCATAACAAAAAACATTAGTTTTTTGGATTTATGCAATTTTCACATCGACGTGACGATTTTTATGAACCCGAAAACACTATTATTGTTATATAGGAATGAACAAATTCTTGGTACACAATTAACTTTTATTATACAGGGTGTATCTGAATGACTGCAACAAACTTCAAGGGGTGATTCTTTAGTGAATTTTAAGGGTACTTTCATATATGAACCATGGGCGACTTCGGCCCCCCTGAGGAGCTACGCCCTTCCAAAAATGGCGGAAAATTTTGGTTTAATTTTTTTTTCTCAAAAACCATAAACGCTAGGAAAATGAAATTTGGGGAATATGTTTAACTCATAATAGAGCACGTTTTAACCCTATTTGTACTTTCATCCTACCCTTCTAAACTACTAAACGTAACCACCCCCTTTACATTTTTGCTAAAATTTTTTTTCATGATTTTCATTATTGCCAACAATATATTGAATAAAAAAAGTAAAAATAAAGAAATTAAATTAATAATGTAGAATACAATTTTTGATACTTAACCATTTTTTTTCATATTGTTGTAAACATTTCCTGTCCGAAAGTTTAAGCATAACACACATTACACCAAAAATAAAGACACAGATTCATTTCAATAAAAACGTTTACTAGAAAATCAAGATGTTAGTTATCACGAGAGACATTTAAAATAAATTGACGAGATTCGAAGGTTCCTGAAGATGGTTTTGTAAATAAACCGAAACCGGTAGAATTTAAAACAATAAATTCATTTTTAATAAAAGTACAAACAGAAAAAAGTATTTTACTTTATTTTTTTTCAGTTGCCTTTTAACTTATTATTAATAAATATTTATATAATTATTCTAACTTTGCGTTATTTAAATAGAATAAGGATAAAAAAGCTTTTTCTGTAGGAGTATGAAAGTTATTAGCGAAAATATATTTTCTACCCCAAACTTCTAACCCTTGTAAGTTCTTACAATAGTACTATCTAACGTATAAAAAAATCATCGTGGTAAATTGCACCAAAATCGACAATTTCCGCAAAAAAAAAATTATGGGGTGGTTAGGGTAGTTAACCCCAGCCACCCCTTAATGTCGTATAGGGTTTATTTTACTGCGTAAATCTGAATTTACATCTAATTAATGGTTTTCTTCAAAATATTGTTCAAAAGTGTAACAGTTTATCACATTATTCTTAAGGATAATTTTTCTCTATTGTATTTTTTAAAGATTGAAGATGTTCGTATTTTTCTTTCTTAATTTTTAATTTGTCACCATATAGTTTCGGCAAATTTTCCATTGGTATTAAAGCCTTCTTATTTATTCTAACCGGTAAAATTAGTAAAATAGATCCATTAGGTTTGTATTTTAGCGCTCTAAGGTTGTTAACAGTAGGATCACCAACCTTAAACCCCGGACGAATTGAATTTACAAAATTAATGCTAGAGAAATTTTTAAAGAAATCATGGTGTAAATACTGCACTACATAAGATCTTGGGTGAAGTCTAGCTGTTTTTGCATAATGAATATAATCTGCTGGTACGTTGATCACTTTACCAGATATTTTTCTTTCTATGATAGAGTGTAAGGAGTCGTACTCCATCTGTGTGTGCCCCTTTTCTAAATATTTTTGTATGACACAAATATTATGTTCCATCGCAAAATTTAACAGGGCATTTGAAAGAGTAGCGTTACGATTCTGTGAACCACATCCATCGCTATAAATAATAATGTCAGGTTTATTCTTGAGATCTATATCACGTAACATTGTTGTAGCCAAAAAATTACAAATAATAGATGCAAAGCAGTTAGCCTTTAGCTCGCCTTCTCCTTCGTGCCAGAAAAAGCAATATCCATCCTTAGAATGTAAGTCAAAAATTGTAAAATTATGAATTTAGTCTTATAATATAAAGAGGAGACATTAGACTGGGGACATAACAAAACTGATTGTAAATCCATGGTTATAACTAAGTTTGATGATTCCTTGTCCTTTTCTTTTTCATCACGTGCTTCAATTTTCCTTTTAAGGTGTTCTTGATAAATTTTCTCTGCAATATTTTTGGTTCGAAATCCCACACAAATATCGCATTCATCATTATTTATATTTTTCGTTAATCATTTTTTTTTTAATAAAAATACAGTAGTCGTAGCCCACTTTTTATAATTAGTTTCTTTTTTTAATATTTTGATTCACAACAGTCTATATTCACTACTGTTAAGTCTATGTCTACTGCTTCTGTAGTCCTTATCGCACCATCAACTGATTGTTGGTAATTGTTGATAATTTTCCCATTCTACATCAGCAAATTCAGGCTATCAATGAGTAAAGCATATAAGTAAAAAGCTACTGACGAGCTACATCACGAATCAACGCCCTTATCGCTTGTAAAATATTCCATTTTGGCTTTTTTTGGTTCGATTCTATTGCCAAAATTGCTGCTCTAACAAGTCGTGCACGATATCGTTTCTGCATAGCTGCAATTATGCCTTGATCAAGAGGATGCAGTGCACATTGCGCAAATCAAATCCCATAACGTTATGTGCTGTACAATTGTCCATTGTTAACAACACTTTTCTGTTTAGAGCTGCCATATTGCATTGAAAACGAAGAAGCCATTCTCGAAATGCTATAGAAGTTACCCAGACATTTTTCTGATCTTGGGTTTTTTGATTTTCCTACTATCCATAGTTTTAATTTTTCACTTCCATCAGCATTGCAGCATAAAACTGCTGTTATTCTTTCTTTGCTTTTAGTGCCCCCATAACATTTTTTGAATTTAAAATCCAAAGTACGGTTTGGCATTAGATTAAAAAAATACCAGTCTCATCAATATTAAAAACATCTTGATTCATCTTGGCTTCAACCCGAAACATTCGCGAAGCAAGTAAGTCTGAACTCCTCCACTTCCAAAGCTAACCACTAAAAACTAGCTGGAATATGGTCTAGACTGAGTAGACAAGGAAAATTTTCAAATCTGACGAATCTTCGTATTATTGCACATATAAATTTGAAACATTACATTTTATTCTTAAGAGACAATGCCATATGCTTTGTCTTTAAATCAAAGGATTTCATTTCCATCACTATCTACAATTTCCTGTGCATCCACACCAATTTTCAATTTTAAAGTATTCTTTAACGATATTAATTGTTTAGAACATTTTATATGACTTAGTGAGCTTTTATGAACATGGCTAAACTGTCCTGCCATGGGAATGAAAATATGATGATGAGTAGAACAACCAACTTATTATTTGGAAGGATTTTATTGTAGTACCTTTCAGAAAAGTTTCTCTTAGCATTGTTCTTCGGAAATGCTATACTTACCTCTTACTTCTCCTTTATTTTTTTATTCTGGTAAATTACATTGTTTTCCATCTTGATTGTCATTTCTATTTTCTTCATTGAATCTACTAGCAGTTTCTTCCCTGCTGGCTGCCCGATGGTCTTTTTCCTTGTTCGGACATCTGGAATTAATTTTATTCAAAAGATCTCAATAGGACATTATCGCACCGCTAACAGGTAAGGTTGGCATATGATTTCCCAATTACACATTATTGTAATTTTCAAAATACTTACCGTTGTATTTAATTATTTAACATTTAACGTAAGCAATTACATAACACAACTATCGTTACGTTTTATTTGCCTGCACGTCCTGCAACCCCCTTGCAGGGTTGCACAGTCACATGAGCCTGCACTGAAGGAGCAGATCTAAACAACTATCATACTACGATGAATATGTTAGGTTGCGTCGTTTATCCAAGGATGCAAGTGAATCTGATTATTAGTCTTAGAGAATACCGAAAATTGTATATCCACCGACCCCAAAAATTTCTGGCATTACGTGAATCAGAAACATCATGTATTCCAAGCTGTATGACCTTTGCTAGCTGCGAGACCTCTGATCCCCTGGGAATAGAGCAGATCTTCTCTGTCTTATTTTCTGAAGCCTTCAATCCTGGACCTACAACTATCAATAACTGTAACCAACAAGTCAACTGTCCTGGATCCTTCTACATTACTCCATTTTCTGACGAGTTTTATTATTAAAGATTGTGCACCCTTCCTCAGCAGTCCTTTAACCTTTATATTTAATTTATGGTTAAATACTAAAACTTTTCCTGCAATATGCTAAAAACTCGGATTTTAAAAAGGGATACAAATTTAGTATTTTTGAACAATTGCTCAAACATCTTCGAGATGTTGCTACACTCCAGAATGAGCTCATATATATCTGATCATCAGTACGGATTTATGATCGTTCAACTATGACTAATTTAGCAGAGGTAACGCAGTTCATCAGCGAGCACATAGATAAACGGCAACAACTCTGCAGTCTTCGATTTACCAATGATTTCGTGGATTTAATTTCATCTTATCTCCAATAGACTTTGCAGAAGAGATTTCATCGCAGACGAAATGAAAAACCTTTTGTTTATTTGTAAAACCGTTCGAAACCTCAAAGCAAGCTATTGTTCCATATACCGTTGTGTATATAGTTAGTAGTTGTGTTATATATAGTTGTGTATATATACTGTGTGGGAGTTGAAGCAATACGCAGAGATTCAAAGACAATTCAAAGATCCAGTTGCAATTCAACGACCATGTTAACGCTATAGTAAAGTCAGCTTCTGGTGCATTGAGTTTTATCATCAGATAATGTAAAGCTGCATTAACAGTACTTTTCTATGTGTTTGTTCGTACAAAATTGGAATATAACATCAAGCTCCTTATGAGATTTCGTGATCAGGCTTATAGTAGATTCCGCCAGAGCAGGTGTCTCAATCACTTCCAGTATTATAAACAACTACGCAATTACACTAACTCGGCCATTCTGAGAGAAAAACGGGCGTTTTTAAACACATTGTTTCAGGAGCGATCATCTCGTGATCTTTGGATGAGTTTGTATTGACTGATACTGGTTTTGATGCTGATACTATTAATAATTTCCTGCTCAGCACTCAAACTAACTCAACGGGAAGTGCTGAGTTGATTAACTTTTATTGGAATAACATACTTCCACAAGTTACAGAAAAACTAACATTTTCTCTTACAAATGAAACTGAAATTTTCAATATTCTATGTGGTATCAAATCAAACTCTGTTGGTATGGATGGCATAAGTGTTAAAATGCTTTTAATGTGTTGTCCTACAATTTTGCCCTTCTTGTGCCATATAATTAACTATTCCATTGAATGTTCTGTGTTCCCTGATATTTGGAAGATCGCCCTGGTAACTCCAATTCCAAAAACCCAAAATCCTCATGAATTGGGGGACTTAAGGCCAATTAGTATATTGCCTATATTATCCAAGGTTTGTGAGAGGGTCATCGCTGTCATCTTGATGATTATAATGTGTTGCCCAGTTGCCAGTCTGGCTTTCGTCCGGGATTTAGTAGCGCTACTGCGCTTCTGGGTGTGACGGATGAAATCTTCAAAGCAATTGACGACAAACGGGTTACTATCTTAACACTTTTAGATTTCTCTAAGGCTTTTGATAGAATACATCATGATACTTTAGTGGCTGCGCTCCATTATATAGGTTTACCTTTAGGTTCGATTCATTTAGTACAAAGTTATTTGTCTGGACGAAAGCAGTTGGTTAAACTTAATAGTGGTACATCCAATACCGCAGATGTTATATCGGGTGTCCCACAGGGCTCTATTTTGGGTCCTCTGTTATATCTGATATCTACAATTGGGTTCGCTAATGTTTTGGATCACTGTATGCCATACTTTTATGCTGATGATACTCAACTGCTCTACTCCTTTAAACTGTGTGATATGGAAGACGCTGAAAGAAAAATTAATCATGACTTAGTTAAGGTCGAAGAACTTGCTGGCAAGCTTTGTCTACGGATTAATTCTAGTAAGTCATCGGTTATGGTTTTTGGGGATAGAGCTTCATCCGAGTTTGTAAAAACTAACTTGCAATTGGTGATGGGTGGAAGTCGTCTTAGCTTTGGGGAAAATGTAAAAAATTTGGGTATATGTTTCGATGAGCGCCTTCGCTTTGATGGGCATGTTCGGTCCCTTCTACGGCGAGCTTACTCTACATTAAGGTTGCTTTACAACAACAGATACATTTTGAACCAGAACCTTAGAACGCATCTGTGTGATGCCTTGGTGTTGTCCATCTTCAATTACGGTGACGTAATATATCACTCCTGCCTTGACAGCGTTCACACTGCTAAAATTCAAAAGTTACAAAACTCTTGTCTGCGATTTATATATGGTATCCGTAGAAGGGAGCGCATATGACATACGCTGGCATGGGCTGGTTGGTTGAGCATGACACGGCGAAGGACTCTTCACTGCTTATGTCTCTACCACAAAATTATCTTACACAAAAATCCGCCTTACCTTTATGATAAAATTAGATTTCGCACAGATATCCATGATATTAATATTAGGCATAAACATACTCTAACGATACCTCACCACCGCTTAGAAATTTTCAAACGCAGCTTTACGTATTGTATGCCTAACTTATACAATTGGCTACCTGATTCCTTCAAGAGTCTTTCTCTGATTTCCTTTAAGGCAAGGGTTAGGGCTTATTTAAGTGAGCGGCAAGTTGACTGAGCACTCTTCTTCTTTGTTTATTTTGAAATGGTTTCATAGCCGGGGGGAGGATTGGGGGCTGACAGAGATTGAGATTTATATATGTATGCTTGTTATATGTAAGTATGCTTCTTATTGTGTATTTTAAGTTTGTAAATTTTTTTTTTGCGCTTATAATCGGCTTGATTTCATTTAAATTTTATTTTTGTCTTATTATTTTGCTGAGGGTCATTGAAAAACAGTGCGACAAAGGGGCCTTGGTCACTTGGTCGACCTGACATGACCCTCTTTAATCGGAACTGCCTTTTTATAATTTTTTCTATTGTACATATATTATATCTTATCCGATTAATAAACATTATTATTATTATTATTAATATGGTTCATGACCAGCTCATGCTCGAGAGAGTGCAGAAGAGGTTCTTAAAATACTTACGCTTTAAAACAGTTGGTCAGCATCCGGAGCGAGGCGTTATTGGAAGAATTTAACTTTTCATCTTTGAACAATTGTAAAGATATATATTACTTTAGGGTCGGCATCCGCATGAGGGCAGACTTTTGAAGAAGGAAGTGCGTGGTCAGTGCTGTTGGCTAGGTTCTTTATTTATTCCTATCGTCTTCCCTCTCTTTCTGACCATCTCTAGGGTTTCTCTCTTCTATCATCATCTCCATGATTATCTTTGGGTATCGTCGTATTATCAGGTGTTTGTACCACTGAAGTTGTTTTTTTGGGATCTTTCCCTAGTTTTGCTCTGATATTTCTGTTTCTGACCCGATCATGTCTCGTTCTTTCTAGCACCCGTAGCTACATCATTTATGACGCAGTTACTTTCGATCGCTGTTTCTCTGTTATCGTCCATGATTCGGATCCAAGTATCATGAACATAGGAGGATATCATCTGTATATAATAATCCCTTGTTGTTATTGGGTTTAGGTTTAGGTATCCTAAGTTTACTTCCTCTTTTACCATAGATTCCTATGTTTTTTTCCTCTGTTTTCCCTAATGTGTCTATATAATGTTCTTTCCAGGCTTCCAAGATTCCTTGTGATGTTGTTTCCAGACTTTTTTCTTTTATTGTTGTGATTTCTGATTTTCTGGGATGGAGTCTTTTTATCGTATTCCAGTTTTCTTTCTTCCTCATCTTCCAGAAAGTGATCTTCTTTTTCCTTATTATCCTTTTTGTTTCATTTCGTTGCTCAATGTAGTTTATACTGTTATCCTGCGTTCTCGAAAGACACCCGGGCGATATTAATAAACAACATAGCATGTCTCATTCCAGGAAAACGGATTCAAGGTAATCCAAAGGTAGATCAATTACAATCTGTAAATCATGCAGATCAACCTCATACATCTTCATTTGAGGGAGATTATGGTGTCAATGGAATAGACCCTATTATCATTTTTGAAGGTAATTTTTAATCGATTAATTTAAATTACATGAAAAATTCTGATTTTTCAATTTATTGTGAAAAGTTGAACCAAGGGATGAAGATAACGCACAAAGTGTGGCGTCCGAAGGAATAGGAACCGATGTTGGAGCACAATCCAGCACCTCTTCCGAAGGTAATGTTAATAATAAATTAACAAAGTTTTCGAAAAACATTGTATTTATTATTTTTAGGGTCAAATACAAATGAAATTGAAATTGGTGCCGAAGCTAAGAGTGACAATCAAAATGAATCACCAAAACGTAATATATTAGAATCAGCAATTTTGCAATTACAGCCACCAGATCATTGTTATCTTTACCAAAACCTCCCGGAATGTATAAGATGCCCACAATACCAAATTTGTTGTATAAAAGCGGATGATTACTGCCGAAGTTGCCAATCAGTTGAAAGTTCCATCACGCATTTCCTCAATGCAGACACTTACGCCAGTAACCTTCTCTCGTATTACTGCTGCCCAAGAATGGAGCATCTAGTTTATCACGATAAAAGAAGACCTGCAATCCCAGAGGTACAAAACGCAGAAAATGTAGCTGCGCAGAACGAAATACCAATTCAAAATTATGAACCACCTGCTAGGAAAGAACAAAATGTAACTCCTGCTAAACACCATGAACAATCTAATTCACTTAATTCAGTTAAAAGGAAAAATTATTACCCCAAAAAGCAGAATAATTTTAATAAAACAACAACTAATGCGTCATATTTGAAACAGGGGGCAACACCAAAAAAGAAGCGAAATCTTGAGCAAAAAGCTACAACATCGGCAAATGAAAATGTCGAAAAGAAAAGAAATAAGCCAAAAATATTTCGTAACAAACAAACTCCTTCCAAATTAAATACTCCACCACAAAAGGTTCCTGCAAAAAATAAGAAAAAAGAACCCCCATTCATGGAACCAACTCGTGTTACGGTTCCAAGTCAAGTCTGCATTCAATTAAGAAAACGATTGAATGAAGAACCACTTTATAAGGTTCATTTTGGACATATTATTATTAATGTGTACAGTGCTGATGAACTTAGTAAGGTTCCAAAATATTATCAGGAATATTTTGAAAAAATAATGTCTGACGAAGAAAAAGGTTTGATTAATTAACAATTTATTATGTAATTTTAATATTAATTTTTTTCTAGGTACCAATACAAATGAAAATGTTAAAGCAAATAATTAAGAAAATGTTCTTATCAAACAAGAAGACGTTTCTACCGATAAGAACAACTAAAAATAGTTGAGTTAAAAAAGAAGATAATTTTAGTTTTATTTACCTAATCACTTTCGAAAGGAAGATAACTTCTTCGTCTTCGATAGAAAACAAATTGTTGTTTCTACCGATAAAAACAATTAAAATAGTTGAGTTAAAAAAGAAGATAATTTTAGTTTTATGTAATCACTTTCGAAAGGAAGATAACTTCTCCGTCTTCGATCGAAGAAGACAAATCGCAGAAATACTTTTTTTTTATATTTTTATTATATTAATGTTTATTACTCTGTTTAAACGCATGAAAATTTTTTTGAGTTGTCACTTTTATTTTTGGAATAATAAATACGTTTTTTGAGTATTTTTCTCTTTTATTAAACGCCCTTGTTGTTATTTTACGTCTCTTAGAGAACATTTTCCTGCACCGATCTTTGTAATTATGATACACCCTATATAATTATATAAGATGTAAGGGTGATTACGCATGTAGCGATTATGGAGAGAGTTCTGCAATGGAATTTGGTCTTTTACAATTGGCATACAGTTTCCTCCAAGCAATATGTAGCCTTCGTTAATTGTTATCAAGTCTTTTTCAACAGTATCTAGTTTCCAGCTGTATAAAGGATAAAAGAAGGGTTTCCAAACTTATGCAACAATGGTGTATCAAGACACAAAGATGGAAATTTTGGCCATGTCCAACAAGGGTATTCCATTAATCTCAGGGCATGGACAAGTTCAAATGGGGTGTGTGTGTATGGAGTAGGCGAGGACGGCATATTCTGCAAGAGTGTATGGATTGCAGGAGACCGGAGAGAAGAAAGATTGAGCAATAAAGGGGATTTTGCAATAAAAATTGTTAGTGGGAGCATTACTTTGCTCCAACTGAGCTGCTTAAGCGGTGGAGGATGGCCCTCTTCGCTGGTTAAAGATAGAGTTTGTTAAAGAGCCATTAACTAAATTTCTATTGTCAAAGTTATAATGTGTACATAATAATAGACAATTAGTTTAAGTGAATTATTTAGTTATAAGTATAGATTATTATCCATAAGATAAAAATGGAGGTTTTTAGGTTATAATTATTTTAAAACGTCAATTTCGGTAATAACACAACCTGTATTACCGACCCTAATTGTTTCAATTAAATTTAACATTTTCCTTTTTTTAATTTTTAATTTAATATGCTTATTTCGATTAATTATTTCAAAATTTATAATAAACATTCTTATAAACAACTAAATATTTGACTAACAAGTCAATTTTTAAACGAGCCAATCAGAAAGCGCGCCGTAACAAGACGCCATCTTGTTGAAGAAGCCGTTAACTACCAATTGTGGTGTTGTCTTCGTTGGTTATTTTCGACATCTTAATAGGTAATAAATTTGTTCTTGTTGCTTTAAACGCTTTATAAATGGGTTTTCTTTAGAATCATGTCAAGTGTACATATTTCCATTGCTGTAAGAGCAGTGGATCCTGATACGGATCCCGATGACATTGAACCTGAAAGTGCTTGGTTGGTACAAGATAACGCAATTCATCTCATAGACAACACTGCAATTCCAAACAATGATTACCCCATGCACTTTGATCGCGTTTTCGATCTGAATGTTCCAAATGAAGTAGTTTACAACGATATAGTTGCACCGCTTATTTCTGACGTCACAAGAGGTTATAATGGGTCTCTTATGGTCTGTGGGCCTTCGTTTATTAGCAAACAATACACCATGGAGAACATGCTTACAGACACCGGTCTGATCCCTAGAGCGATCGAGCAAATCTTCAAAATAGCCAGTAAAGAAAAAAAACGAGGAAACTTCATAATTCGATGCTCAAACATCATGCTTTATAAAGATAAAGTTTACGATTTGTTGAGATTTTCTGCAAAGGAGGTCAACATCGTCACCGTTGAGCATGGAAAAGTTACAATTGGGGCCAAAGAAGCTGTCGTTTCAACCAAAAATCAAGCTACGGATGTATTTCAACTTGGTTTGGTGAATAGAGATTTATACCAAGAAAATGGAACAATGGATGCCACCGTTTGTGATATGATATTTCGAATTGTAATGTTTAAAAAATTTTATAATAATTTGTTATTATTGGTTTTTTTTTTATTAGATAGTTGAACACACAGAAAAAGGCAAAAATAACAAGCTCATCGTGCATTCAGGTTGCTTGAATATGGTTACTTTAGGAGGATCTGATGCTGGACCTAATCAACCAGGGGCTTCTACATCTAGTTCTGACGGACAGTAAGTCTTTTCAATTTGCTAAAATTTGATAAAACATTTTATTGTTGTTATAAATATGTTGATAATTACTTGTGTGAGCTCATCAAGGTAAGTTGTAGGGAAACCAAACTGTATAGAAGGTAGTACCTCATTGTCATTTATATATTTATGTAACTGCGTTTCCATACAATGCTCCAACACCTTACAAAAGAATTGGCGAGATACTTATGTTGTGGACTGATATGGTCACACTACTATACTTATTACATAGTATACTATACTACAATACTTATTTCCCCTTTCCTCGCTCCCTCAGCGGATTCTGGCCACCAATCTTCTCTCTTCCTCGTACTTCCATCAACAGATACTTTGGCAGTTCTTCGGTCACTATTTCCCCATACCTTTCATTATATCTTTCATCCGTATCTGTGTCCTTCTCTCCTGCCTCTGTATGTCCTTGTCTCTATCCCTCAGTTCTCTCCACATTTCACCTCTCTCCACTCTTCTGTTGACGATTCCCGTTAGTGAATATCCCACTGTCCTATAATATCCTTCCTTCTCTCCTTGTCCATATATCAACGTCCTCTCCTTAATTTGCCTCCAGCACACCCCCAATATCCTGCAATGCGTTCTTCCTTCTATCCTTTCCTCGTACTTCACTGCCCTTCTCCCAGCTTCCACTCTTATTTCATCCACCTTAATATCTTCTTCCCTCACTATACAGGCTGGCTCAGTAACTGGTTGCTACTTCCACTATTCGTAGAGGTTTGGAATTTTGGTAGCATGGGTTGTTCATTCGGAACTTTCCATCTAAAATATTTTTAAGATGGCCGTCACTACTGGTCCACCGGAAGTAGACCATAACTTCGATATTTTAAATGGAATGCTATAGTTTTTATTGCAATTGTTTTTTGGCAAATTACACCATGCTCTTTAAAACCCCATATCTCAGCTATCATTCATTCAAATAGACTGTCATTTGTTGTATCTGAGTATCTTATACAGGCTGGTCAAAAATTGAATTACCGTTTCTCCATATTCAATGGCGAGAAAGTAGAAAATTTTAAATCAGAAAGGTAATTTAATTCTCTACAAATTATCTATAAACATTTGGGAAATTTATGGCCTTCTAATAAAAATTCAAACGGTTTCCGGCATTTCCTGTATGTTTTGATAAATTTTCCAATATGAGAGAAACTATAATAAATAGGTATAGGAATGTTTATAGATAATTTGTAGAGAATTAAATTCCCTTTCAGGTAGGCTAATAAAATATGGGGTATTCCATTTTCTAACCATGCTGTATAAGATACTCTGATAAAACAAATAACAATCTGTTTGACAGCATCTCAAGAGTAATCGTGCCAATTTAGAGCTTTTTTGAATAAACGTTGGCTGAGATATGAGGTTTTATAGAGCATGGTGAAATTTGCAAAAAAAAAGCTTAAAACCAAAATAACTCCAAAACGAAAAACGCTAGGTACCAATAACTTTTATGAAAGTCAACATATTTTTTTACGTATAATTAAAAGGTGTAAAGTAATAATTCCGGTAGACCGGAAGTGGCAGTCATCTTGAAAATATTTTATTTAAAAAAGTTCTAACGAACCAGTTACGTGAGACACCCTGTATACTCTGGAGTCTCCCTCGCCAACCCTAGTACTCACTAATACCTTGTGTACATCCTCCAGCTTGTTCTTTCCATCCCCATACTTCTGCGCCGTACATCATTGCGATCCTCACCAAACCCTCAAACATAACCTTTCTCACCCTGTTAGCTCTTTTTGCCATCGCCATCACGTGCAACCCAATCTTATTACCCTCCGAGAACTCACATCCCAAATACGTGTACTCTTTCACTTCCTCTATATCGTTTCCCTGCCATATCCATTCTTCTTAGGCTGAAGGTAAATGTCGAGAAGAGAAAGATCATGATGCTCTGCTAAAGGGCAGAAGGAAGAAACAGATAACGCGGTAATCAGAACTCTATACCTACTCAAAACTTTACTTATCATTAAGATTAATCAACTTCTGCGTAAGCATACTTAGAACCATATGTTAAACATCTTGCATCTATCGCATATATAGCTTTCTGTACACTCAGGGCTGTCTGCACATTCTTCATGAGCCCACCCTCTACAGCTGGAGCACTGTATCCTGTGTCCTCTAAGCACACTACGCAAATAGTTCTTCCAATGTCAGATACTTCAGTTAACGGTTCCTTCTTTGCTTTTCCACTTTTTCCTTTGGCTTTTATTCCTTTGGTCTGTTTCCCCTTCTCGGCTATTGCTGCTTTAAACCTTTTTCCCAATCTTTTTTTTTGTCTTTAACGTTCTTTTTATTCTTTTTTTCTTCAACGGCAATTTTGTACGGTGATGATGTTAGAATTTCACTTTTTTCACATTTTCTCCTCCGAACCGCTGACGGTTTTTTGGAAGCATCGGGCAATGGGGATAAATTATGGACAAACTGGACAATATTTGGATCAAAGCTCGGTGATGGCTTGGGACTGCTGATTGTTGGTTCGTGGGTAGATCTTTTAGGAGTGTCTTTGGATTCTTTTGACACCAAATTGTTAGACAATTCTGCATCGCAGAAAGTTGATGAGCTACCAGCAAAGGCCAAATCAGTGGAATACACGGAAACTTCCCCAGAGATCGCAATATCTACTCGAGCTACTTTTGTGAACGCTTCATTAGCAATATTGTAGTCGGTTATCTGAGATCCAGCATTTGCTCTGATCCACATCTTGCATGGTTGGTTGTAGGTAGTCTTAAATGGCTTCATGAATGTTCTGCCTAGTGGTTGTAGTTTATGGCTGGTGTGTGGTGGTATACTTATCAAATAAATGTTGTTTTCTCGACAAAAATAGATGACCGCCAGTGTCTTATGGCTACAATGGCCGCCCAACAGGACCAGTACAGGGCTCTCTTTCGACGGGTGTGAATGTTTCTCGAATAGCTGCAACCATTGTAGGAAAAAACACTATTCATCCAGCCTTTTGGCTGATCCACGCCTACGCTTTCGGCTGAAGCATTAATCATGAGCCGATCATTCATCCTTTGCCTATGAAATACAAAAGATGGCGGTATGAAGTGGCCGTTAACACTCATGCAAAACAAAACTGTTATATTTTTGCCCCTTTGAACAGAAGTAAGCTTTCCTATTTGACGTACAGCCTTTGGAGCAAGAACTTTTTGATGTTTATGCACGCAGCTCACTCCAGTTTACTTGATCTACTTGTGGTTTGTTAAACCCTACGGCTCGCATCATGCTCATCGACTCAGGTGTTCTCAGCAATATATCTAGATGCCTTTGCATGAAATCGTAGTAAAAGTGTTTCCCGGCAACACCTTTCTCCTTATTAAAACAATAAGGAATCTTCAAACTTCAGCCAAATCGAAAGCTAACTTTAGAAATTCCTTTTTGCCGCTGCTGGCAGACATCTATTGGACAAATCTTTTACATGTTCCACTAATATTTGTTTGTACTCGGGTAAGAAGGTGTTCATGAATCTACCCATCTTTGGTTGCCATCTTGTGCCCGATTCAATAACGACGTCTTATCATGTAGAGTACTTTTTGGAATGTTGTATCGCAACGCCGCTTCTCTTAAACTCATTTCTTTGGACAAAACCTTATTTACCGTAGCTTGTTGGTCTTCTTTCTTTCTCGTTTCTTAAATTTCAATTTCTATCCTCTAAAACAACGTATAACAATTATTATTATAACAAATATAAATACTTCCGAGAAAAAACAACTTGTTTACTATCCGGTGTTAAGAGACATCTTTGTGTCCCGGCACACGATTCCGAAACTTACGTGATGAGTACCAAAACTTCTTTGGAAATAAAAAAAAAGCAGTAATACTCACTTAGATCTTATGTGATGCAGTGTACTTCCTCTAAAAGCAGCAATCGACTACTCCCACTGTCTCACGATCATGTATCACTTCTTTCCACTGCACCCCCTTTACCCGTTTTTGAATGAACACGTTACGACTTGCCGAAATATTTCGAGTGTCCGATACTATATGCCGTTTGGCGTTATTGGACTTCCCGCTAGCTATTATAGCTCATCACAGATAAAATTTTGTTGTCTCGATATACGATAATTATTTGTGTGATTACGGCGGACTTAGAAAAGAGACTTGCGAAGGGGCAAATGTGTTGGGTGGTGATAGGAGGAACAAAGGTGCACGCCTTGGCGTATGCGGACGATTTGGTGGTCGTGGCTAGAGAAGCGGTGGAGATGAAGAAGATGATGAGGTCCCTGGAAAGATATTTTAAGGCGAAGAGATTGGTGGCCAGATTCCGCTGTGGCATTGAGGAGAGGGAGTGTAGGCTGTGTGGAGAGGATTGGGAGACGCTGGAATACATGCTGAGAGGGAGTAGTGAGCTAAGGGAGGAGGCAATGGACAGGAAGCAAATTTTGGGAGAGGGGGGCGAGGGCAAAAGATGGATGAGGGAGGTGATGGGGGCGAGGAGGCGAAGATGTGGAAAGGGGGGAGCAGGGTAGAGGTTTTTAATAATGTATTCCTTGTGAACCATTCTACTATAGAAATCACAAATCAAACAACAAAAGTCGTTAGTTTTGACACACGATTTCTAAAAAAAGGAGTAGTACAACACCCTTAGAAAATTATTTTAAAAGATGGCTTGTTTAGTCAAGTTTCAAAAATGGTACAACATTTGCCATTTTTGTTTTCATAAAAAATATTGTTGCCTGTTTTTCTGCAAAAAACACGTTATTTAAAAAACTCATACTTTCGTATGCTATTCGTATTTACTCTTTATTTCCTCTTAACTTTGTTAGAAGATGTGCCAGTCAATATCTACGAACTACAAAATGTGGTTTCAACAAGATGGTTGCCCTTATGTCTTGCAAAAGGACTGTTTCAAATAAGGTGAACTAAAGACAAAATTAAACAAACAAAAGCATTATTATAGCATTATTTTCTTAAAACTGAAGCAAATGCTCAAATTGTTTGCCTTCGGCACTAATACAAGCTCTGCATAGTCGCAGAAAAGATCTTTTTACTAGTTGTGCAAATTTCTTTGCAGTTATTCTTCTGCTGATGTATAAATATTGTGGCATAGTTCGGCAAGATTTTCAATCGGTTTTTAATACACTGTTTCTTTTATGCAATCCTAATAAAAAAATCAAGGGGATTTATGCCCAGAGAGATTCATCTTTCTGGCTATTCTGTATGCAATACCGTACAGGACAAGCATAATTAGCTGGGCAACCATCTTGTTGAAACCACATTTCTCTGTAGATATTGAGTGGCACATCTTCTAACAAACTTGTTAAATTATTTTGGAGAAAATACAAATAACATACGAAAGTATGATTTTTTTAAATAACGCGTTTTTTGCAGAAAAACAAGCAATAATATTTTTTAGGAAAAGAAAAATGGCAAGTGTTATACCATTTTGGAATCTTGACTAAACAGGCCATCTTTTAAAATAACTTGCCAAGGGTGTTGTACTACTCCTTTGGTTAGAAATCGTGTGTCAAACTAAATAGACATATATATAGTAGAATGTAATAAAGGGAAAATTGTAAATTTTAAAGAAACAATAAAACGCTTGTTATTATTTGTATGAGTAAAAATCTTAAACCTTATGCCTCGGCCGCAAGCGACCTCGGCAACTAACTTTTTGACTCAACTATGGTATAAAGTTCATTGCCTCAGTATACAATAGCTACTTGTGTGGTTATAAATAGTCTCAAATACCGATGCGAATTTGGTGGGATATGATGCAATGAACATTACTCTTAACGAAATACATATATTCTTCAATGTAGAGTACATAAAGCATCAAACATAAAATAACATTCTTAGAAATTCATAATCGGCATTTTGCCCTAAAAGTGGGGCAAGAGTGCAAATAATATGGGGGCAAGAGTCCCATCGTATATAAACACTTCAAACACATTTGTCGCATACAAATGGGCCTATATTTTTATAAGAAGTGCATATCTCATGCCACCACTTCTTGCAATGGCAGCATTCGATCCAATCCTCTTCGGGTGGCTCTTGATATTCTCGTTTGCAACGCGGGCAAACATATTTCTCCTGGCGACTAGACAATTTACTCCTTTTTTTAGTAAAAACTTTGTGGCTTTTAGCTGTCTCTTGTCTAAATTTTTCAACAGCGGTAGTTTCAAGCTTTCTTTTTTTGGTCTGAGCACGCTTATTGTAAAGAAACACTTTGCATTTCTTTCCTGCCTCCTTTCTAGCCTTCTCATCTCTGTCTGCTTCCAGTTTTTCCTTGAACGGTGTGCTGGATAATATTTCTGACTTCTTTCCTAATCTTCTCCTTTTTTGCTCCTCTCTTCTTTTAGGAAGAGGAACAATATCTTTTGGAGTGACAGAGTGCTTCTCTACGATTGCATGTGAAGTTGATGGAATGGGACCAGAGCTTGAATCGTTACGAAAAGTTGAGGGCATGTGGTAGAGATCTTCAACAGTCTGCTCGGACGCATCGTATTGCTTAAAAACTTCACTTGTGTTAAGCTTGTTAGGGGCCAGGAATTGGTTGCTTAACTGATTCCGTAAAACACTAAGAGGAACTGTGCTTTCAGGATCGTCGTCAGAACTGGAGTCCACTTCGACATCGTAGCGTTTTTGTTGCTCTTTGGATGTGTTCGTATTCACTTCCGCATTATTTACGTCAGTTACACAGGAGGGCAAGAAATCTTCCTCGGAAAATACATTTCTATTAATTGGGTAAATTCCACAGACGTCAAATGCCTTCACACCCTTCTCCATAGTGGAACAACGTTCGTAAGCTTTTCCGAGAATTTTGGCGATTTGAAAATGAGTTATGCATCGTCCTGGATTGTGCAGAAGCCATTTGTCACATTCCTCTGAATAAAATGTTTTAAGCGATTTGAAGTAACAGCGGTGAAGAGGTTGAATCCTGTGGCTGCTGTGTGGAGGAATTGTCAACATGTGGATGTTGTTTTCCCTACAGAACATCACAGCTTCAAGTGACATATGCGAGGAGTGGTTATCTAGTATTAACAGGACCGGATGTTCTTCATCTGGTCTAGTTTTTGACTGAAAATGTTTGAGCCAGACTACAAAGAGGTTGCTCTTCATATAACCAGAATCGGAACACATAGCAATAGATTCGCGAGGAGCAAAATCCATTAGCTCATTTTTCAATCTCTTTCTCGGAAAAATCAAGGCCGGTGGTATATAATTTCCCGCAGAACTTACTGCACATACAATTGTTACTGTATCTCCCCGCTCAGCAGACGAAACTTTACCTACAATCTTCTTGCCTTTTGTGCTCAGTACCTTCGGAATTTTGTTTGGGACCGTAGAACTTCCGCTTTCATCCATGTTAAATACTGTGCTCGGTGTGAACTGATATTTTTGATACAGGCTGGCTAAGTTATCGAAAAAACCATTGATTTGCACTTGATTAAAACCCATAATTCTCGCTAGACTAGTAGGGTTTGGCGTTCTTAAGGAGAGATTGTGTTTAGAAATAAATCTGTATGCCCAGTCCCTCCTTGCCAATTTTAACACTTTAGAGAAAGGATTGTTTACATTGTTCATTTCTGCGTAATCATACGTAATCTTTCTAAACATCTTAAATGAGAGACCATAGAACTGGTTATCTAAATTTTTGCAGTGTTCAGCTAATTCGTTTTCCATCCCTTCAGTGAAAACATTCTGGAATCGTCCAAGGGAAGTTGCACCCCTCCCTGACTTAAGTCGCTTTCGTAAAGTAGATTCATTTACTCCCAAATCCTTTGCAGCGCTTCGAATAGAATTTCCCTGACGTAATTTATTTCTAGCTAGCTCCAAAATTTCTTCAGTACAGTTTTTTCTTTCGGTTTTACGCTTGTAATTCCTAAAAATTAACAAAAAAAAAACGTGGAACCAAATTTATTAGAGTAACATTCGTGAAAATGCAAGGATTTGGGGTAAGAGTCAGACACTTGCCCCAAATGGTCATATTTTCAACAACAACCCGGTATAGCCATCTGACAATGAAATGAGAAACCTAAACCACACATAAATGACGGACAAATGTACGTAGAAATTAGTGGAAAATTACTTGTTGGCGCGATTGGTAACAGTTAAGAAACTACACCTTCCCACACGCTACCCAAATATTACATGCAAAGCAACGAAAAATAAAAATACCTCATATTTCCAAGACTGTTTGATACTAACACCGGAACAAACGTTGACAGATGTAGTCTGAAGGTAGGTATTAATAATAATAATAATAATAATGCCTTTATTAATAAGTCGCAAAAAAAGGAAAGAAAATAATAATACACTCTTAGAAAATAGACTTATTTTCTGGACGAAGTTCAGTTTGGTTATTAACCAACTGCTCTTCCACTTAATCCAGAATATATAGAAAATATATATATAAAGCAAAAATGAGAATGTTTTTAACAATACTAATAAACAAAATAACAAAATACGACGACATGCCAGTATAAAGCGATACATTAGTAACTCAGAATATAAAAAAAAAATCATGATGACTCAAGCAGGAGGGAGGATTTTAATTTACTCTTGAACGAAATACAGTTCAATCCTATAAGGTTCATAGGTAGATCATTGTACGTTTTAGCTATCTGGTAGGAAAAGGATCGGTGCGAGGCGCGGCGTGGTACCGTCAATACATCCTTCCTCCTTATATTAATGTTATGGACATCGCTTCTGAAAGATAGGCGTTGCAGCAAGTAAGGAGGCCGCTGACTTTTAATAATTTTATGATAAACGCAAGTTGCATGCAGTTTACGTCTGTTTTTCATGTTCAACCACCCAGTCTCTGCCAACTTATGACTAATATGGTCATATTTACGAATTCCGTAAATAAACCTCAGACAACCGTTCTGAAGGTTCTGGATACGACGCCCACTCGCCTCCGTTAAATTTGGACCATAAACAACGTCGCAGTGATTTAATTTGCTCAGAACCAAGCTATCACACAGCATAATTTTTAATTTTTTACTTAAGACATCTCTATGGGCATACAAGAGACGCAGGGCGCCATACCCACCCCTCAAGCACCTGGCCACATGCTCCTCAAACCTCAACTGATGATCCAATGTGACTCCTAAAATTTTTATATCATCAGAAACAGTAAGAGGTTCGCCATCCACCACCAATTGACCGGATATCAAAGGCTTAATCGCTCTCCTTGTGACACTACCGCAAAACAGAAGAACAGAAGACTTAAATGGATTTAGCACAAGTTCATGGCGTTTCGCAACATCAGAAAATAATGCTATATCTGAGTTAAATTTTATGCAGGCATCAACCCAATTATTTGGATTAAAATTCAGCAGAAGCTGTGTATCGTCTGCGTACAAGTGAATCTGCGAATGCTCGAGAACCTGGTCAAAATCAGATGTATAAATAGAGAACAATAGTGGCCCCAAAATGGACCCCTGAGGGACTCCACGAGTAACAGACAGAGCGCTCGACACTTGACTATTAATCTTCACAACCTGAGACCTGTCCGACAAAAATGACTTTATCAAAATTGCAGCTTGATTTCCAAGACCAAAATAATTAAGTTTAGATGCAAGTATATTATGATTTATTGTATCAAATGCTTTGGTGAAGTCCAACGATAACAAAAGTGCGGCTTGCCCGGCCTCTCTAGAAGCAAATACATCATCAGTAAGGTTCAATAAAGCTGTTGTGCAGCGAACGAAACCCAGATTGTTGATCTGGAAGTATACTATACCTCTCGCAGTGTGCTCTAAGTTGCTTTTCCAAGACTCTCTCTAAAATTTTTGACATTACTGGGAGGATACTGATCGGTCTAAAATCCCTTAGGGCAGAAGGGGAAGATACTTTAGGTAATGCAATTACTTCAGCCATTTACTAGCAGCGTTTATTACGTGAGTAATATAAGGAATGAGAAAAGGGGTACACAAGTCAATCATCCAGATTGAGATACCATCAGAACCCACCGCTGCAGTTTTAATGTTATTAATTATTATAGATACTTCATGTTCATCAACAGGCATAAAAGCTTGCATTATCTGCACTCTAGGGTTTACATTATTTTGATAAAATATGGGTAATTCGGGATCAGTCTGGATATAAAGTGAAGAATCACCGTGAACAAAATAATTATTTAAGTAAAATCGTTTGGAAGAAAAATGTTAGGCACTTTGTTATCGATTTTTTTATTTATATTTAGAAGTTTAATCTTTCTCCATTAAATTAAACACCATTAAAGTGTTGCCATCACACATACCGCCTACAGAATAAAACTGAATAGGAATCTTGCCCCATGCGGACTCTTACCCGTCGTTACTCTATGCCTCGGCCGCAAGCGACCTCGGCAACTAACTTTTTGACTCAACTATGATATAAAGTTCATTGCCTCAGTATACAATAGCTATTTGTGTGGTTATAAATAGTCTTAAATGGTATGCCTCGGCCGCAAGCGACCTCGGCAACTAACTTTTTGACTCAACTATGATATAAACTTCATTGCCTCAGTATACAATAGCTACTTGTGTGGTTATAAATAGTCTCAAATGGTATGCCTCGGCCGCAAGCGACCTCGGCAACTAATTTTTTGACTCAACTATGATATAAAGTTCATTGCCTCGGCATACATTAGCTATTTGTGTAGTTATAAATGCTATGCCTCAAACCTTATTACTTATTAACAAAGACTATTTAGTCATGCAAAAGATTAAATATTGTTAATGGAAGATTAATTAATTTTTTTTTTGTAAGATATGAATCGATATTTTCAACACTATTTGGAAGAACATTAACAATGCTTCTTAGTAATTCAATTGGTGGTAATGCAAAAGCCGTATTTATTCTTAATTTCTTGAAGAATTCTGTAGGAGCCACTGATTACACTTTAAGGTAATTATCACAAGATTGTTTGAGATAAATTAAGTTAAACATTTTTTATTTGTACTAATAGGTTTGCTCAGAAAGCTAAGAATATCAATAATACACCTGTAATTAATAACTTAGAGAGTACCCCAACCCTTTTGAGTCAAGTTTTAGCGCAACTCCAAACATTGGAGAAGAATCTTAAAGAACTCGAAGCTGATCGTGCACTAATCGTAAGTTTATTCAATTATTTTTAACTTGATTTAATTGTTGATTTTGTAGATTGGATTCCAAGAAGCACGCGATGCCGTTGAAGTATACAAAGATAGGATTAAATTGCTTAAGAAATTATTTACTAAACCCATTTTCCTTGAAGACAATGAGCCTTATTATACCTTTTCACGTTTATTGGGCATGAGCCCCCGCGATTTTTCATTTTTGGAACTGAAAGTATTAAATGTTGTGCTCTCTAATAATACATATAGGCAACAAAATGTTGGGGCGAAAGAAAAGTTACCCTTTGAAATGGTTTTGTTCAACTTAGCCGCTGAAATTGGAAATCAATACATTTCTTCACTTCCTGAACATCCACCTGAAACGCTTAGTGCTATCGATTATATTCTGTCTACTGAGTAAGAAGTTTAAGTTAAATTTAAAATTAACAAATTAATAATTTTTTTTAGCAACATGGAATTGGATGATAGTAAGTCCGAGGATGATGATGTTGAAGAAGTAGTTAATATCCCAGTTGAAGTTCAAATAGCCGAGGTACATAAAGAACCTCAATCAATGGAACCAGTGGCAAAACGTGAAAAGTTAGATGATCAACCTTTAAATTTAAGTACCGGTCAAAAATCTGAAACTAGTAAAAGCAGTAATAAAAAAGAAGCTTCTACGGAAATGATGGATATCGAAGAAATAAGGTATAAACATTTATTCTTGCTAATTTTTACTAATTAACTTAAAAAAATCATTTTTAATTAAACAGTGTGGATAATAAGGAACCTTCTGAAAAGGATGTAATCAATGTTGGTAAGTTTTTTCTTAAAATGTTTTAGTAATTTCAATAACTCATTAATTTTAGCTTGCTCATCATGTCAAGCATTGACCGAGACAGTTCAAAGCATGACTGAAATTTACTTGGAATTGAAGAATAAATATTTTAAACTGCAGAAAAGTCATGTGAGATTTATTTTAACGCAATTAATTTTTTATGAATAAATTTGTTTTTAGGCAACTTTGCGAATGAAGGCAAAGAAGAATCAAGAAAGTGAAACTGACGAATATGAGCTCGATTAATATTTAAAGTTATCTTAATTCGTATTGAGTTATTTAATTTATTTTTGTGAATTTTGTGTTGTATGAGTTAATGTTTTCTTAAAAGTTGGTTATGTTTTTGTTCCGAATTATTTTTTGAATTAAAAATTAATATTTAAAATTTATTTTTTTCCAAATCCTAATTAATTTTCAATTTTTACCCCCTTTTTTGGGATGGTTCCTGGTAAGAAAAATCATAGGTGCTAAAAACTAAAGAGTTCGGACCTTGTATACCATTTTGATTATTTCCATTTGAATATAGAAGACATGAGTAGAGCAATGTGTCAAATTCTGCACAGACTTTTAAAAGAAAACGATGTTGACCTGGTTAATCTAAGAAACTCACACAGAAAACAAAGTTCAATTGAGCACAAGAAGAAAAATCCCAGACTGCTACCTATGAGAGTCTATCTCATAGGTAGAGTTCGAGACTCCACTTTTACCAAGAACAACATCCACGATATCATAACAGCTAACATTTACAAATCACCGGACCTGTTTTGATCAAAATCGGCAGTAGCATCCCAGTTATAAGATCGTTTCCACCTCCCAGATGGAACTTCAGCAGCCTGCTTTCTTTAATCATGATGACAAATGCAATAATGACTGCAGCAAAGATTGTACCAAGAATTTTTTGAAGATGGAAGGCAGGAACTTGCAAATGAACTGCTCCACAGCATTGATGCTGCAAGGCGCAAGAAATAGATTGAGAGCAACCAACCTAGTAACCCCAATCCAAGTGGTATCCCATGTAGTGTCAACTTCAAAACCACTTTCAGGAAAATTATAAGAGATCGCAAAACGACCAACAATTGTATATTGAGTGAAAAAAAAGAGTGAACTAGAAAAGGGCAATGCCGTGATAAGAGCGACCCAACTAGAAAAAGTATTTGCACAAGTGCAACTAAAAATAATAGAGTTAGAAAAAAAATTTATTGAGGAAAAACAAATACGAAATGTAAGCGACAATAACTACTTGTGGCACACATATGAAAACAAGCAAAACCGGCCAATCAGATTTATGGTCAGAAACCTTCATCATACTACCAACAAGCAAGCTGTCATGAAGAACCTCAAAAATAAACGCTGCAAAATGTTAGATGTGATTCCCAAACTTAATTATAAAACTAAACAGCTACTGAACATGTTTATGTTAGTATTAACATGTTATCATGGCGATGCTGATATGATTTCCGGTCTTTACTCTAATGTTATACCACAAGTAAGCGAATGATTTCAGATTTCTTTGACAGATGAGGAAGAAATATGGAAGACCTTGAACGATATTCAAAGCAATGCTGTTGGTGCCGATGGGATCAGTCTTAGAATGTTACGTTTGTGCTGTCCTGTGATCTTGCCCTTTCTGTGTCATATCATTAATTGGTGTATTGAATTTGCGATATTTCCTGAGCAGTGGAAGCTTGCTGTGGTTACGCCGGTTGCGAAATCCAACAACCCCAAGGAGCTGAATGATTTAAGACCCATAAGCATTTTACCAAATTTATCTAAGATTTTTGAAAAGATTGTTGCTGTTCGCGTGAGGTCATTTTTGCAGTCAGGTTTTAGTTGCACTACTGCGTTATTGGATGTTGTGGATGACATCATTCGGGCTCGTGATGATAGGTATGCTGCTGCTCTCGTATTGTTGGACTTTTCTAAAGCCTTCGATACATTGCTTTGTTGCACCATGTTGGCTTCTCCGATACTGCTGTGGATCTGTTTAGATCTTACCTGCTAGGTCGCGCACAAGTAGTCAGGTTTAACAATTTAGAATCTGAAAAACTTCAAATTATGTCAGGTGTTCCTCAGGGTTCAGTTTTGGGTCCGATTCTGTATTTAATTTACACTTACCGTCTTTGCACAGTTTTGCAACATTGTTCAGTGTATATGTATGCTGATGATACCCAACTATTACATAGTTTTCAGATTAATTCTATTAATTCTGCACAAGAACAGTTAAATTCGGATTTGGCAGCGCTTATCGGAGAAGCTAATAAACTTTTTTTGCAAATAAACCCTAAAAAATCAGTTGTTCTATTGTTTGGTAATGATAGCATTATTGAATCAATTGGAGATGATTTTAGTGTCGTCATTGATGGAAATAAGCTTAATGTTGTTAAAGAAGGACGTAACTTGGGCATTATTTTGGATAGCAATTTGAGGTTTAGAAGGCATGTCAGTTTGTTCTTGGTCGATGAAAAGCAATAGTACCCTACTTGGGTGCATTGACTCGACTCTTTTTGACAACTTTTGAAGTTACGTTTGTTTTTTTTTTATTTCCTTTTATTTTGTGAGTTGTAATCTCTGTATGAGTTGTCAATAAAATATTATTATTATTATTATTATTCAGCAATGAGGAAAATATCAGCAAAATACACGAAATTACTGATATAGTTAATTTTAAGGTGGTAATAGCACCACAGAAAAAGACAAAATTGGTACTACAATGTAAAAAATGTCAATTATATGGAACCTAGATGCGTTAGATACAAAACACTTAACAGCCAAGTGTGATAAACCAAAGGACGCAAAACCAAAATACATACATTGTGGAGGAGAAGATCCGGAAAACTACAGAAGATGGCATAACATTCTCACAAATATGAATTTAAAGAATAATAAACGAGTACTTAAATGAATTGACGAACGACAAATCTACGGATTACTTACTATGGAAAGCGACCAAAAGACTAAAGAGACTAATCACCCAAAATCCACCAATTAGAAATAAAGATGGAAGCTGGGCTAGAAATAATGAGCAAAAAGCAAATAGATTTGCAGAACACCTAGCAAACACATTTAAAACCAATGCAGAGAAGAGCAGTTAGAACTGATAATACAAAATCAGGACAGTGTGGAAATAACCTTCACTACTCCAAAGTAACCCTAAGTAACCCTAACCCTAAGAAAGCTCCTGGTTTTGACCTAATTACAGGCAAAATTTTAAAACATTTACCAAGGAAAACCATAGTCAAACTGAGACATATTATCAATGCAGCCTTCAGACTCAAGTATGATCCCTAAGCCGGGGAAATCATCGCTATTACCAGTGATATTAAAATTATTTGAAAAAATACTATTAAAAAGACTAAATCAGCATACACCAGATACATAAGATAACTGACATCATAGAACCGCGCTTAATAGGATACAGAGACTCGCGTGTCTTTTTGTTACAGGTGCGCTGCGATCTACTCCCACCGCGGCCATGGAAGTCATGCTTAACCTGCCACCACTAAATCTACATATTCAGGAGGTGGCGCTGGTAACCATGAAAAGACTATAATCGGTAGGAATCATGAAGGATGAGGACACTGGCGGCAGTTCGACGCTCTGGACGGGGGCTGTACTGGACTCACCCTCACTTGAGTGCAAGACGGACTGCTTGTCAGCAAAATACGTTTTCTCAAGAAATTACCTCACCTACATCAGTCCCACAGTAGTAGATGCGAATAAGACCTTAAAAATCTACACTGATGGCTCAAAAAGACGGAACGGGGCGGGAGCGGGGGTCTTTTCCCATCATCCTCGAATACGCCTCACTGATCGCTATCAAACTTGCTGCTGACTATATTGTTGACTCGAACGAACGCGGTAAGTGTTATACTATTTATACAGACAGTAGGCAATCTATTTTAGCGTTAAGCAGCGTTAAGATAACGTCTGCACTAATAATGGACTGCCATCTAGCACTGGAAGAAGCCACGAAACACAATCGTGTCAGTATCCAATGGATCAAGGGGCACTCCGGCTCTACAGGTAACAAACATACGGATAGACTGGCAAAGCGTGCTGCCAGCAGAGTTCCCTGTGCACCCGAGCTGATAATTACCCTTTCCTTAGCTACTCATATCAACATAATTAAGCACATTAGCCACAAAAAATTTCTAAACGCGTGGGACAAAACCCCAGGCTGCTATCTTGCTAAGGATTTGTTAAAATATCCTTCGAAATCTACAGCTCAGTTTTTCGTAGGGCTTGGAAAAAACGCCCTTCGATTAGCCACAGGTCTCCTCACGGGACACTGTAAGGTAAACAAGCACCTTCACAATATGAAGCTTGCAAATTCTCCTCTCTGTCGAGCTTGTGAACAGGACGACGGGACCGCTAGACACATCTTGTGTGATTGCCCTTCTCTATCAGACCTCAGAATGAGGACCCTCGGAGAGGCATGGCCGACCACAGATGATATCAGGAACTTACCTCTGAGTAATATCCTGGCCTTCGGTAATTCCCTAGGTTGGTTGATGTGAAAAGAGGTTATGTTGGGAGTATGCACAAGGGGTCCAATGGGGCCTAAGTGCGGTGTGCGGGAACGCATGCACTCCCGTTTCCTTACATACATACATCATAGAAAAATCGATAGAGGGAAGGAAAGTTTGTTCTTCTGTCTTCTTAGATGTGGCTCAGGCATTTGATAAAGTTTGGCAAGAGGGACTCAAATACAAACTCTTGCCCAAACACAACTGCTAGACTCGTATATATCAGAATGAGCCTTTAGAATAAAGCAAGAAGATGCTTATTCAGATTTAAAAGAAATTAATGCAGTGACATCCCTAAATTAGAAAACGATACTATTGCTACTTTTGCTGATGACACAGCCATCCTGGCCGTAGGCAATAATCATGAAGAAGCAGCAAATAGGCTACAGACATCAATTAATAAAATTAATGACTGGATCAAAAAATTGAGAATTACCTTAAATCAGAATAAATCGGTATATGTTAATTTTACAAACAAAAGGCAGCAATATGTATCAATCTAGATGATATATGAACACAGCAAAATATCTGGGATTAATCTTAGATGCAAAACTTCGCTATAAGGTTCATATCAAAAAGAAAAGGGAAGGGCTCGGAATCAGATATAAGAAAATGTATTGGCTGTTGGGGAGGAAATCCACTCTGTCAACATATAATAAGTTACTTATGTATAAACAGATCCTAAAACCGATATGGACATATGGGATTCAACTATGGAGATGTGTCAGCGAAAGCAACACCCAAATCATCCAGCGATTTCAGAATAAAGTGTTAAGGAACATCGTTGATACACCCTGGTACGTTCGAAGTAGTGACATAAACCGGAACCTGGAGATGGACACTGTCAGTCAAACGATCAACAAATTTGCCAGGAGTTGGCAAATTTGGAGAATTGGCAAACCAGACGAGAAGACTCAAGAGAACGAAACCTTTTGAGCTAGTTGTTTCAGTGTTAAGTGTAAAAGCAGAGCAAAGTGCGAGATAAGGTATGTTTAATGCTAGCGTTTATTTTTATTAGTACATTCTAAGGAAGGGTTTTATAATAAAAAAAAACACTTACACAAAATTAAAGTTAAAAAAGACGTCAAGACTAATAATATAATAATAATAATAATGTTTATTAATCGGATAAGATATAATATATGTACAAATAGAAAAAATTATAAAAAGGCAGTTCCGATTAAAGAGGGTCATGTCAGGTCGACCAAGTGACCAAGGCCCCTTTGTCGCACTGTTTTTATAAGAAGCATACTTACATATAACAAGCATACATATATAAATCTCAATCTCTGTCAGCCCCCAATCCTCCCCCCGGCTATGAAACCATTTTAAAATAAACAAAGAAGAAGAGTGCTCAGTCAACTTGCCGCTCACTTAAATAAGCCCTAACCCTTGCCTTAAAGTAAATCAGAGAAAGACTCTTGAAGGAATCAGGTAGCCAATTGTATAAGTTAGGCATACAATACGTAAAGCTGCGTTTGAAAATTTCTAAGCGGTGGTGAGGTATCGTTAGCGTATGTTTATGCCTAATATTAATATTATGGATATCTGTGCGAAATCTAATTTTATCATAAAGGTAAGGCGGATTTTTGTGTAAGATAATTTTGTGGTAGAGACATAAGCAGTGAAGAGTCCTTCGCCGTGTCATGCTCAACCAACCAGCCCATGCCAGCGTATGTGATATGCGCTCCCTTCTACGGATACCATATATAAATCGCAGGCAAGAGTTTTGTAACTTTTGAATTTTAGCAGTGTGAACGCTGTCAAGGCAGGAGTGATATATTACGTCACCGTAATTGAAGATGGACAACACCAAGGCATCACACAGATGCGTTCTAAGGTTCTGGTTCAAAATCTATCTGTTCTTGTAAAGCAACCTTAATGTAGAGTAAGCTCGCCGTAGAAGGGACCGAACATGCCCATCAAAGTGAAGGCGCTCATCGAAACATATACCCAAATTTTTTACATTTTCTCCAAAGCTAAGACGACTTCCACCCATCACCAATTGCAAGTTAGTTTAACCATAACCGATGACTTACTAGAATTAATCCGTAGACAAAGCTTGCCAGCAAGTTCTTCGACCTTAACTAAGTCATGATTAATTTTGCTTTCAGCGTCTTCCATATCACACAGTTTAAAGGAGTAGAGCAGTTGAGTATCATCAGCATAAAAGTATGGCATACAGTGATCCAAAACATTAGCGAACCCAATTGTAGATATCAGATATAACAGAGGACCCAAAATAGAGCCCTGTGGGACACCCGATATAACATCTGCGGTATTGGATGTACCACTATTAAGTTTAACCAACTGCTTTCGTCCAGACAAATAACTTTGTACTAAATGAATCAAACCTAAAGATAAACCTATATAATGGAGCGCAGCCACTAAAGTATCATGATGTATTCTATCAAAAGCCTTAGAAAAATCCAAAAGTGTTAAGATAGTAACCCGTTTGTCGTCAATTGCTTTGAAGATTTCATCCGTCACACCCAGAAGCGCAGTAGCGCTACTAAATCCCGGACGAAAGCCAGACTGGCAACTGGGCAACACATTATAATCATCAAGATGACAGCGAAGTCTGACCGCCATGACCCTCTCACAAACCTTGGATAATATAGGCAATATACTAATTGGCCTTAAGTACCCCAATTCATAAGAATTTTGGGTTTCTGGAATTGGAGTTACCAGGGCGATCTTCCAAATATCAGGGAACACAGAACATTCAATGGAATAGTTAATTATATGGCACAAGAAGGGCAAAATTGTAGGACAACGCATTACAAGCATTTAAACACTTATGCCATCCATATCAATAGAGTTTGATTTGATACCACATAGAATATTGAAAATTTCAGTTTCATTTGTAAGAGAAAATGTTAGTTTTTCTGTAACTTGTGGAAGTATGTTATTCCAATAAAAGTTAATCAACTCAGCACTTCCCGTTGAATTAGTTTGAGTGCTGAGAAGGAAATTATTAATAGTATCAGCATCAAAACCAGTATCAGTCAATACTTGAGTCTTATTTTTGACAACACCCAATTTCCTAAAACTCATCCAAAGATCACGAGATGATCGCTCCTGAAACAATGTGTTTAAAAACGCCCGTTTTTCTCTCAGAATGGCAATTACGTAGTTGTTTATAATACTGGAAGTGATTGGGACACCTGCTCTGGCGGAATCTACTATAAGCCTGATCACGAAATCTCATAAGGAGCTTGATGTTATCAGTCACCCAAGGGCAATAGTTTTTACGGATGGAAACAGTACGCAAGGGCGCATGACGATCAAAAAGATTATGAATTGAATCAACAAAAAAGGCCACCTTATCATTAATGTCCTGAAATTGGAGTATCCGGCACCAGGGTACTGACAGCAAATCCGCAGAAAACATGTCAGAATTAAGGTGTTTGAAATCACGAAATGTAAGTTTCGGGTATACATTTTTTAATGTTCCATGCATCCCGAGATCAACGAACACCAAATTATGATCTGCAATATCATGAATAGGTTGAACACCACTATTTTCAACAACTGCATCCTCAAAAACTATAACATGATCTATTAATGTAGCGGAACTATGGGTTATTCTTGTCGGGTCGGTTATAATTTGACGAAGATTAAACTGCTCAATCAATGAAATAAATCGCGATGATTGGACACCATCCAGAGTTAGTAAATTAACATTAAAATCTCCAAGACAACAAAAGAATCCGATTGAACAGCAAACGAAGAAAATAATGGAATAGAATATTCCAACCCCTTCTCCTGTGAAAAAATCACGGAAGCCCTGAATGAAATGGAAATGGGAAAAGCTCATGGCTTTGATAGCATTCATGCTGAAACACAGTGTCAGATTTACCAGGTAATGGTTTGCAAAATTCTTCTCGGATATCCTTCAGATGGGAAATGTTCTCCATCAACTCAAAAACTAAACTAAAAACAAAGACTAACTATGTGAAAACAAGCTTTTAAAAGCAACTAAAAACATCTACTATACGATACTAATACATAAATTAATGCGAGCTATCCAATGCAGAAACATCACTGATTTTATCAATGCCATGCTATCTAGCAGATGCTTCCAAGTCATCATGAGCGACAAGACTAGTACCTAAATGAAATTGTACGATGACCTTCCACAAGGATCGGGGCCAGCACCATCCACATCAAACCACATCAAAAAAGTTGGGATACGCAAAGACTACTGAGCAAATTCTAACAAATGACCTGGCTACTATAATATACCTTGAAGACAGAATTCTCAGTCACAATAAACACCCAAAATATCTAGGTGTCAGAACCCGAAATAACATCCAGCAAAAGTTGAGCGGCACCATATGGGGCTCCACACTAAATAATGGATTAATGATTTTGAGATTAACCACAATTTGTCAACCTAATTACAAATTTTACTACACTTAAAAATAAACTTTTTAATTATAAATAATAGTTAAAAAAAAATTAATTTAAAATAATTCAAATTTCCCGCAAAAAAAATCGTAAAAAAAGGTCAAATCAAGTTCTGTTGTAACAGTTGGTAGCCTTGCCACTAAACCGTTTTGATCAGCTCCTATTCTAACAGAAATTTCTGCGTAAATCCATTATCATGTCTGATAAAAACAATGAAGAAGTTGCAGGAGCAGCAGAATCCGGTAACGATTCAACTAAAAGAAACATTGAAGAAGTTAGCGAAGTTACCGAAACTTCTCAAGCGAAAAAGATTAAGTTGGACGACAACCCAGCTGAAAATGTCGACGTTGTAGCCCAAACTTTACTCGAAAGTAAGTATTTTGTACTTATTACAAAGAAAAAGGATTAAATTTTAACTTTTTTAGTTGATACTACTTATTTACATTTCACTGATGCGGTGAAAGATATGAAGAATAAGAGGGCGGAATTCAATAAGGAATTCTTGAAGCTTAAGGAGAGGCTTGAAAATGCAAGTAACTTTTATATTAATATTTAACAATGTTATTTAAATTTTTTTGTTGCAGACTGGTGTGTTGAAAGAATACCCAAAACAACGTAATGAAGGTGACAACCCCGAATGAAGATAATTTGCAAAATAATTAGCATTATAAAAAACTCTATTTATTATATTTCATGTTGAGTTAAACTAAATAAATATTTTGCTATTATTCCCTTAAGTGATTTTAAACTGTTTGTAACTCTTTTGAGGTTAGGTTGGCTATCGTTGGAGTGCGCTAGGTTAATTTCAGTTGTTTTGAGGTTATGTTGTCATATTTGGGATATGGATGAACTCAAAGATACTTAACGCACCATCCTTTTTGAATTACAATGAGAAGGGTGGGGTTGTTTTTATTCTTACTTTACACAGATTTTGTATTGGACCAATTAGCAGCTCAAATTTGTTTACCTTGAATTACTAAATTGCATTAGGATTGGGTTAGCTTAGGTGTTGGGCTACTTTGAGAATTGTTGAGTTTGGGTTTAGGTTAAGGTGATCTGGAGATTGATTTTGTGGCTAAAATACTTTAGAATTGAGTTAGTTTGTTTTTGGGTTATGTTCTGATCGAGCTGCTTTGGAGTTAGGTTTTCTTAGTCGTGCTATTTGGTTAGCTTGGTGTATTTGGGAAAGACGCCATTAACATTAGGAGAAACTTGATCCCACAGAAAAAGGACAATCAAAGAAACGAAGTATGGAAGAGTGGAGGGGAAGATGGAGGCAAGGGAAAAGTTTGCAAGGATCTTTCAGTTCCATTTATCTCTACCCTCTTCTTTCATGCATTGATCTCTTTCCCAATTTTAAACATTTATTTAGAAATTATATTATTTTAATTATATGATTTACATATTCAATGCAGTATTAACAAAAACATTTAAATAAAAAAATCGAATCTATGCTTATTCTAAATTAGGGGATGAATTTTCATCAAATAAATGATTCTTCAACATTTGCCCATCTGGAAATCCAAAATTTTCTTCCACGGCCTGTACCAAAAATCAAAACTACTTTATGCACACTTTGGGAAAGCAGCTTCTTACCTCAATGTACAATAAAAGTTGGTTATCCACATCGTCGGCTATTTCGTTGCATTTCTTCATTTCCTCCATCACCTTGGACATCTTTTCGCTAACTGAAATTGTTTGATATTACAACATATCTTCTCAAAAAGTTTACGATATACTCACTATCACGTACTCGGTTTGCCATGGTATCCATATTTTTAGAAATCTCTGCTACCTCCTCTTTCAATAACTGCCAGATGCATTCCATTGCAGTATCATTGCTCGACATGTTGATTAAGATTTGTTGCCTTAAATTAAAGCCGTTACGCCGAAAAGTTTTGAAAACGTAAACAATATAGACGTAACCATCAATTTTTGGAACCAATGGCAACACCAGGTGGCGCTTCAAATGACTTTTTTTAAGCAATACAAAAAAATTAAATCGAATTTAAATTAAAATGATTTATTTATTAATATACAACGATATATTCATATAAACATATATACATAAGTATTAATTAGAATAAAATCAATTAAAATAAAAATTATTTTTTTTAATTATTAAAAAGACAAAAAGATGGCGCATATGTAATTAAACGAATTAGTATTAAAAATTAAATACAGTTAATAAAATGATTTGTTGAAATGTTTTACATCAAATATCAAAAAATGGTAACATAGCAATTTAGGTAAAGGTAATTTAAAGCAACATTAAAAGTACGAAATTAATAAATTAGCAAAAAAATTGAATTAATTAAAGGTTTATGATCAGTGAAAACAACGAATTGATTTCCATGCAGAAAATGTCTCTGTCAAAAGTTGAATAGTTAATTTGGCTTGGAGTAAATTTTTTAGAAAAGAAAGCTAAAGGTCGTGTTTCGTTGTCTGATGTATGAGCAAGAACTACTCCCATGGCAGTATTTGAGGCATCCGTTGTTAGAGAAAGCGTAGCTTGTGGTGATGGATGAGCAAGGATGGCTGATTTAGCTAGTTCTTTCTTAGATGTTGTAAAAGAAATGTCATATGTTCGACCATGTTGATATTAATTTCTGTTTTTTGGAATAAAGGGTATTCGATAGATTATAAATGTTTGAAATGTTAGGAATAAACCTATGATAGAAATTTATCATACCTAAAAACCTTTGCAATTGTTTCAATGTCGTTGGAGTTGGAAATTCAGAAATTGCGGTAATCCTGGACTGAGAAGGTCAGATTCCTTCGGCAGAAATGTGATGACTAAGAAAATCTAGAGAAGTTACACCAATACACATTTCGAAGGTTAAATAGAGATGTTGTAAGAACTTAATCTTTTGAATAATTGTTCTAATCTGTTGTGCTTTTACTAGCAACGAGGATGTCGTCCAGTTGGTCAGTCAGGCCAGTCAAAATGATTGCTACGGCACACAGAGGCGAAGCCCTACTGCCTGTAGCCAAGGCGCCTAGACCTATGCCCCAGAAGACCGAAGTCGCTGGCTCCCCGAAGAGGCGGTCTAATTAAGAGTTAGTGCCCGTCCCGAAGGGCCAACACACTCCAAGGATGGCAATCACCGTATTCCTACTAGAAGACATGATAGGGCTGCTCACAGCGTGTTCAATTCGGATGGGGCGCATGGAACAGTTGGGTGCAGCCAAGAAGACACGGAGTCCCGCTCCGACACGGATTCCGTGAGATTGCCATGGTCATCTGAAATGTGCAAAGATTTAATGTCATGTTATAATCTGAGTCACACACCCTCTGGATCGAATTACATCCCGATCTATCAAATTACACCGCTCAAAATTTACGAGATCAGGTGGGAGCATTAAAGAAAAGAGGTTTTGAAGCCACTCTTTGACCACCTGAAACACAAAGAACACTCGAAGAAGAAATCATAACATCACAAGTAGAAGATGAAGTTGAAAATAAGTTCTGCACTTACCTACAAACAGCCGGAACTCCATTCCACCTAACTTCCTGAAAAGAATCAATTCCGTGGTAGAACGGTACTTACCTGATGAATGTGACTTATAGACCCTTGACAGCTACGCCAAGACTGCTACACCTGAAAGAGACAAACAAAAGAATAAGTATTTGAAAAAACCGAAAGAGAGATTGAAACAAATAGAGGGAAAGATAAAAATGTGGAGGAAGAAAGCATCCCAGGTTGAATCAGTGATCCACCATATTAGACAGGGGTTACGCTTTACTAAGAACATCGCTAAAATTGCAAAAGACCTAAAGACTAGGCAGCACACTCTCAATAAAAATATCCTAACGCCACTAAAAGAGCAAGCGCTTGATAAATTAAGATCGCTTAAAGTTGTTCGGCACAAGATAGTTTCGCAAATTGCCCGACACGAACAAAACCGCTCGTTTTCCACCGCCCCAGCTAGATTTCTTAGACAGGCGGAAGCCCAAACTAAACATCCACCAATTGAAATGGTCGAACGATTCTGGAAACAACTGTATGGAGAAGCATCGAACTTCGAAGCCAACTCTCAAGCTGGCATCCGGCTTTTCTAAACGACCGCCCGCCGCCTGGTGGAAGAAGATGATGAGATGAGACATTGGAGAAGAAGAAGTAACCGGAGCCATTAAAGGCATGAGAAGCTATTAATGCCTACTGGTGGAAAAAACTAACTCCACGCATATTCACGACCTTCCTGAGAGGCACAGTTGAAAATCTGAACTGGATTGGGGAGGGCCGAACCATCCTCCTATACAAAAAAGGCGACCCCGAGCAACCTAACAACTATACGCCCATAACATGTCTCAATATCGTATATAAAATCCTCACGACTATCCTTCATGAAAGAATCCTTCAGCGAATCCAGCCCATATGGGAAAATATATATGAACACTTATTGACCGCTCAGTGTATCAAGATGCTAAGTACCACAAAAGAAATCTGTCGATTGCATGGATAGATTACAGAAAAGCCTTTGATTGTACGTCTCATAAGTCGTAAGTCCCAGTTGAAATCACAACGATCCTACGTCAGCTGATGTGTTTATGGACTATGAAAATACATCTAAAGTCCGGAAAAGTGGAGAACATCAGCACAAATACCATATAGACGAGGCGTATTTCAGGGCGACTCTCTGAGTCCTCTTAGTTTCTGCGTTTCATTACTCCCGCTATCCTTACTGCAATCCAACAACAGAAAACACAAAATAATGCACTTATTCTATCTTGATGACCTAAAAGTTTATGCTCAGTCCGAAAAGGAAATCAAAACGGCTTTAGAAACAATCCGTAAATATTCTACCGACATCAGAATGGAATTTGAAAAGTAATTTGAAAAGGTATGGAAAAGTGCGCTTATCACAACATCATCAGAGGGAAAAGCCATGTGGGCGATGAGATAGTTCTGGAGTGATGGCAACTACGACAGCATTGGGATAAAGTGTTCACATTGTCATCATCACGTTTAAAATTTGCCAAAGACATTTTATCTTCTAGAGACGAAATTCAAAGCAACTGATATCACTTTCGGAATTCTCTTTTGCCTTAATAACAATTTTCTGCTGACCACCTGTGAACCGCCGGCAGTAGCCAACATGGATCTATAAAACTCTGACGGTTTTTGATCACCCATTTGAGAATTTGATAGTAAGTCATCAAGACGTCTTTCTTCACTCAAAGAAAGTCTGTCAATCAAAATTAGTTTGAGTGACAAATACAAAATATCCGCCGGGGGACACTGCCCTGCTGTTAACCATATCAGATTCTCGATTTTTGGGTCGCAGTTTATTAATCGGATAAGATATAATATATGTACAAATAGAAAAAAATATAAAAAGGCAGTTCCGATTAAAGAGGGTCATGTCAGGTCGACCAAGTGACCAAGGCCCCTTTGTCGCACTGTTTTTATAAGAAGCATACTTACATATAACAAGCATACATATATAAATCCCAATCTCTGTCAGCCCCCAATCCTCCCCCCGGCTATGAAACCATTTCAAAATAAATAAAGAAGAAGAGTGCTCAGTCAACTTGCCGCACACTTAAATAAGCCCTAACCCTTGCCTTAAAGGAAATCAGAGAAAGACTCTTGAAGGAATCAGGTAGCCAATTGTATAAGTTGGGCATACAATACGTAAAGCAGCGTTTGAAAATTTCTAAGCGGTGGTGAGGTATCGTTACCGTATGTTTATGCCTAATATTAATATTATGGATATCTGTGCGAAATCTAATTTTATCATAAAGGTAAGGCGGATTTTTGTGTAAGATAATTTTGTGGTAGAGCAAGCAGTGAAGAGTCCTTCGCCGTGTCATGCTCAACCAACCAGCCCATGCCAGCGTATGTGATATGCGCTCCCTTCTACGGATACCATATATAAATCGCAGACAAGAGTTTTGTAACTTTTGAATTTTAGCAGTGTGAACGCTGTCAAGGCAGGAGTGATATATTACGTCACCGTAATTGAAGATGGACAACACCAAGGCATCACACAGATGCGTTCTAAGGTTCTGGTTCAAAATGTATCTGTTCTTGTAAAGCAACCTTAATGTAGAGTAAGCTCGCCGTAGAAGGGACCGAACATGCCCATCAAAGCGAAGGCGCTCACCAAATTTTTTACATTTTCTCCAAAGCTAAGACGACTTCCACCCATCACCGATTGCAAGTTAGTTTTTACAAACTCGGATGAAGCTCTATCCCCAAAAACCATAACCGATGACTTACTAGAATTAATCCGTAGACAAAGCTTGCCAGCAAGTTCTTCGACCTTAACTAAGTCATGATTAATTTTGCTTTCAGCGTCTTCCATATCACACAGTTTAAAGGAGTAGAGCAGTTGAGTATCATCAGCATAAAAGTATGGCATACAGTAATCCAAAACATTAGCGAAGCCAATTGTAGATATCAGATATAACAGAGGACCCAAAATAGAGCCTTGTGGGACACCCTATATAACATCTGCGGTATTGGATGTACCACCATTAAGTTTAACCAACTGCTTTCGTCCAGACAAATAACTTTGTACTAAATGAATCGAACCTAAAGATAAACCTACATAATGGAGCGCAGCCACTAAAGTATCATGATGTATTCTATCAAAAGCCTTAGAAAAATCCAAAAGTGTTAAGATAGTAACCCGTTTGTCATCAATTGCTTTGAAGATTTCATCCGTCACACCCAGAAGCGCAGTAGCGCTACTAAATCCCGGACGAAAGCCAGACTGGCAACTGGGCAACACATTATAATCATCAAGATGACAGCGAAGTCTGACCGCCATTACCCTCTCACAAACCTTGGATAATACAGGCAATATACTAATTGGCCTTAAGTCCCCCAATTCATGAGGATTTTGGATTTTTGGAATTGGAGTTACCAGGGCGTTCTTCCAAATATCAGGGAACACAGAACATTCAATGGAATAGTTAATTATATGGCACAAGAAGGGCAAAATTGTAGGACAACACATTAAAAGCATTTTAACACTTATGCCATCCATACCAATAGAGTTTGATTTGATACCACATAGAATATTGAAAATTTCAGTTTCATTTGTAAGAGAAAATGTTAGTTTTTCTGTAACTTGTGGAAGTATGTTATTCCAATAAAAGTTAATCAACTCAGCACATCCCGTTGAATTAGTTTGAGTGCTGAGAAGGAAATTATTAATAGTATCAGCATCAAAACCAGTATCAGTCAATACTTGAGTCTTATTTTTGACAACACCCAATTTCCTAAAACTCATTCAAAGATCACGAGATGATCGCTTCTGAAACAATGTGTTTAAAAACGCCTGTTTTTCTCTCAGAATGGCCGAGTTAGTGTAATTACGTAGTTGTTTATAATACTGGAAGTGATTGGGACACCTGCTCTGGCGGAATCTACTATAAGCCTGATCACGAAATCTCATAAGGAGCTTGATGTTATCAGTCACCCAAGGGCAATAGTTTTTACGGATGGAAACAGTACGCAAGGGCGCATGACGATCAAAAAGATTATGAATTGAATCAACAAAAAAGGCCACCTTATCATTAATGTCCTGAAATTGGAGTATCCGGTACCAGGGTACTGACAGCAAATCCGCAGAAAACATGTCCGAATTAAGGTGTTTGAAATCACGAAATGTAAGTTTCGGGTATACATTTTTTAATGTTCCATGCATCCCGAGATCAACGAACACCAAATTATGATCTGCAATATCATGAATAGGTCATGAACACCACTATTTTCAACAACTGCATCCTCAAAAACTATAACATGATCTATTAATGTAGCGGAACTATGGGTTATTCTTGTCGGGTCGGTTATAATTTGACGAAGATTAAACTGCTCAATCAATGAAATAAATCGCGATGATTGGACACCATCCAGAGTTAGTAAATTAACATTAAAATCTCCAAGACAAACAAAAGAATCCGATTGGACAGCAAACGAAGAAAATAATGGAATAGAATATTCCAACCCCTTCTCCTGTGAAGAAATCACGGAAGCCCTGAATGAAATGGAAATGGGAAAAGCCCATGGCTTTGATAGCATTCATGCTGAAACACAGTGTCAGATTTACCAGGTCATGGTTTGCAAAATTCTTCTCGGATATCCTTCAGATGGGAAATGTTCTCCATCAACTCAAAAACTAAACTAAAAACAAAGACTAACTATGTGAAAACAAGCTTTTAAAAGCAACTAAAAACATCTACTATACGATACTAATACATAAATTAATGCGAGCTATCCAATGCAGAAACATCACTGATTTTATCAATGCCATGCTATCTAGCAGATGCTTCCAAGTCATCATGAGCGACAAGACTAGTACCTAAATGAAATTGTACGATGACCTTCCACAAGGATCGGTGCTGGCCACCACATCAAACCACATCAAAAAAGTTGGGATACGCAAAGACTACTGAGCAAATTCTAACAAATGACCTGGCTACTAAAATATACCTTGAAGACAGAATTCTCAACACCCAAAATATCTAGGTGTCAGAACCCGAAATAACATCCAGCAAAAGTTGAGCGGCACCATATGGGGCTCCTCAGCGTCCACACTAAATAATGGATTAATGATTTTGAGATTAACCACAATTTGTCAACGTAATTACAAATTTTACTACACTTAAATTAAACTTTTTAATTATAAATAATAGTTAAAAAAAATTAATTTAAAATAATTCAAATTTCCCGCAAAAAAAATCGTAAAAAAAGGTCAAATCAAGTTCTGTTGTAACAGTTGGTAGCCTTGCCACTAAACCGTTTTGATCAGCTCCTATTCTAACAGAAATTTCTGCGTAAATCCATTATCATGTCTGATAAAAACAATGAAGAAGTTGCAGGAGCAGCAGAATCCGGTAACGATTCAACTAAAAGAAACATTGAAGAAGTTAGCGAAGTTACCGAAACTTCTCAAGCGAAAAAGATTAAGTTGGACGACAACCCAGCCGAAAATGTCGACGTTGTAGCCCAAACTTTACTCGAAAGTAAGTATTTTGTACTTATTACAAAGAAAAAGGATTAAATTTGAACTTTTTTAGTTGATACTACTTATTTACATTTCACTGATGCGGTGAAAGATATGAAGAATAAGAGGGCGGAATTCAATAAGAAATTCTTGAAGCTTAAGGAGAGGCTTGAAAATGCAAGTAACTTTTTATTAATATTTAACAATGTTATTTAAATTTTTTTGTTGCAGACTGGTGTGTTGAAAGAATACCCAAAACAACGTAATGAAGGTGACAACCCCGAATGAAGATAATTTGCAAAATAATTAGCATTATAAGAAACTCTATTTATTATATTTCATGTTGAGTTAAACTAAATAAATATTTTTCTATTATTCCCTTAAGTGATTTTAAACTGTTTGTAAGTTTTTTGAGGTTAGGTTGACTATCGTTGGAGTGCGCTAGGTTAATTTCAGTTGTTTTGAGGTTATGTTGTCATATTTTAGATATGGATTAACTCAAAGATACTTAACGCACCATCCTTTTTGAATTACAATGAGAAGGGTGGGATTGTTTTTATTCTTACTTTACACAGATTTTGTATTGGACCAATTAGCAGCTCAAATTTGCCTACCTTGAATTACTAAATTGCATTAGGATTGGGTTAGCTTAGGTGTTGGGCTACTTTGAGAATTGTTGAGTTTGGATTTAGGTTAAGGTGATCTGGAGATTGATTTTGTGGCTAAAATACTTTAGAATTGAGTTAGTTTGTTTTTGGGTTATGTTCTGATCGAGCTGCTTTGGAGTTAGGTTTTCTTAGTCGTGCTATTTGGTTAGCTTGGTGTATTTGGAAAAGACGCCATTAACATTAGGAGAAACTTGATCCCACAGAAAAAGGACAATCAAAGAAACGAAGTATGGAAGAGTGGAGGGTAAGATGGAGGCAAGGGAAAAGTTTGCAAGGATCTTTCAGTTCCATTTATCTCTACCCTCTTTTTTCATGCATTGATCTCTTTCCCAATTATAATCATTTATTTACAAATTATATTATTTTAATTATATGATTTACATATTTAATGCAGTATTAACAATAACATTTATATAAAAAAAAAACGAATCCATGCTTATGCTAAATTAGGGGGTGAATTTTCATCAAATAAATGATTCTTCAACATTTGCCCATCTGGAAATCCAAAATTTTCTTCCACGGCCTGTACCAAAAATCAAAACTACTTTATGCACACTTTGGGAAAGCAGCTTCTTACCTCAATGTACAATAAAAGTTGGTTATCCACATCGTCGGCTATTTCGTTGCATTTCTTCATTTCCTCCATCACCTTGGACATCTTTTCGCTAACTGAAATTGTTTGATATTACAACATATCTTCTCAAAAAGTTTATGATATACTCACTATCACGTACTCGGTTTTCCATGGTATCCATATTTTTAGAACTCTCTGCTACCTCCTCTTTCAATAACTGCCAGATGCATTCCATTGCAGTATCATTGCTCGACATTTTGATTAAGATTTGTTGCCTTAAATTAAAGCAGTTACGCCTAAAAGTTTTGAAAACGTGAACAATATGGACGTAACCATCAATTTTTGGAACGAATGGCTACACCAGGTGGCGCTTCAAATGACTTTTTTTAAGCAATACAAAAAAATTAAATCGAATTTAAATTAAAATGACTTATTTATTAATATACAAAGATATATTCATATAAACATATATACATAAGTATTAATTAGAATAAAATCAATTAAAATAAAAATTATTTTTTTTAATTATTAAAAAGACAAAAAGATGGCGCATATGTAATTAAACGAATTAGTATTAAAAATTAAATACAGTTAATAAAATGATTTGTTGAAATGTTTTACATCAAATATCAAAAAATGGTAACATAGCAATTTAGGTAAAGGTAATTTAAAGCAACATTAAAAGTACGAAATTAATAAATTAGCAAAAAAATTGATTTAATTAAAGGTTTATGATCAGTGAAAACAACGCATTGATTTCCATGCAGAAAATGTCTCTGTCAAAAGTTGAATAATTAATTTAGCTTGGTGTTAATTTTTTAGAAAAGAAAGCTAAAGGTCGTGTTTCGTTGTCTGATGTATGAGCAAGAACTGCTCCCATGGCAGTATTTGAGGCATCCGTTGTTAGAGAAAGCGTACCTTGTGGTGATGGATGAGCAAGGATGGCTGATTTAGCTAGTTCTTCCTTAGATGTTGTAAAAGAAATGTCGTATGTTCGACCATGTTGATATTAATTTCTGTTTTTTGGAATAAAGGGTATTCGATAGATTATAAATGTTTGAAATGTTGGGAATAAACCTATGATAGAAATTTATCATACCTAAAAACCTTTGCAATTGTTTCAACGTCGTTGGAGTTGGAAATTCAGAAATTGCGGTAATCCTGGACTGAGAAGGTCGGATTCCTTCGGCAGAAATAGGTCCTACGGTCGTGTTTCGTTGTCTGAAGTATGAGCAAGAACTGCTCCCATGGCAGTATTTGAGGCATCCGTTGTTAGAGAAAGCGTAGCTTGTGGTGATGGATGAGCAAGGATTTAGCTAGTTCTTTCTTAGATGTTGTAAAAGAAATGTGTTCAGTCGACCATGTTGATATTAATTTCTGTTTTTTTTGGAATAAAAGGTATTCAATAGATTATATAGAGGACCCAAAATGTTTGAATTGTTAGGAATAAACCTATGATAGAAATTTATCATACCTAAAAACCTTTGCAATTGTTTCAATGTCGTTGGAGTTCTTCGGCAGAAATGTGATGACTAAGAAAATCTAGAGAAGTTACACCAAGCACACATTTTGAAGGTTGAATAGAGATGTTGTAAGAACTTAATCTTTTGAATCATTGTTCTAAATGTTGGTAATGCTCTTCTTCGCTTTTACTGGCAACGAGGATGTCGTCCAGTTGGCCAGTCAGGCCAGTCAAAATGATTGCTACGGCACACAGAGGCGAAGCCCAACTGTCTGTAGCCAAGGGACCTAGACCTATGCCCCAGAAGACCGAAGTCGCTGGCTCCCCGAAGAGGCGGTCTAATTAAGAGTCAGTGCCCGTCCCGAAGGGCCAACACACCCCAAGGATGGCAATCACCGTATTCCTACTAGAAGACATGGTAGGGCTGCTCACAGCGTGTTCAATTCGGATGGGGCGCATGGAACAGTTGGGTGCAGCCAAGAAGACACGGAGTCCCGCTCCGACACGGATTCCGTGAGATCGACATGGTCATCTGAAATGTGCGAAGATTTAATGTCATGTTATAATCTCAGTGATCCCAATAAACGAGGGTATATGAAAAGACTACACACCCTCTGGATCGAATGGCTCGGTGGGAGCATTAAAGAAAAGAGGTTTTGAAGCCACTCCTCGTCCACCTGAAACACAAAAACACTCGAAGAAGAAATCATACCATCACAAGTAGAAGATGAAGTTGAAAATAAGTTCTACACTTACCTACAAACATCCAGAACCCACGATCGATAGGGAACTGTGCACTTTGGTACTTACCTGATGAATGTGACTTATGGACCCTTGACAGCTACGCCAAGACTGCTACGCCAAGACTGCTACACCAAGACTGCTACACCTGAAAGAGACAAACAAAAAAATAAGTATGTGAAAAAACAGAAAGAGAGATTGAAACAAATAGAGGGAAAGATAAAAATGTGGAGGAAGACAGCATCCCAGGTTGAATCAGTGATCCACCATATTAGACAGGGGTTACGCTTTACTAAGAACATCGCTAAAATTGCAAAAGACCTAAAGACTAGGCAGCACACTCTCAATAGAAATATCCTAACGCTAGTAAAAGAGCAAGCGCTTGATAAATTAAGATCGCTTAAAGTTGTTCGGGGCAAGATAGTTTCGCAAATTGCCCGACACGAACAAAACCGCACGTTTTCCACCGCCCCAGCTAGATTTCTTAGACAGGCGGAAGCCCAAACTAAACATCCACCAATTGAAGTGGTCTAGCGATTTTGGAAACAACTGTATGGAGAAGCATCGAACTTCGAAGCCAACTCTCAAGCTGGTATCCGGCTTTTCTAAACGACCGCCCGCCGCCTGGTGGAAGAAGATGATGAGATGAGACATTGGAGAAGAAGAAGTAACCGGAGCCATTAAAGGCATGAGAAGCTATTAATGCCTACTGGTGGAAAAAACTAACTCCACGCATATTCACGACCTTCCTGAGAGGCACAGTTGAAAATCTGAACTGGATTGGGGAGGGCCGAACCATCCTCCTATACAAAAAAGGCGACCCCGAGCAACCTAACAACTATACGCCCATAACATGTCTCAATATCGTATATAAAATCCTCACGACTATCCTTCATGAAAGAATCCTTCAGCGAATCCAGCCCATATGGGAAAATATATATGAACACTTATTGACCGCTCAGTGTATCAAGATGCTAAGTACCACAAAAGAAATCTGTCGATTGCATGGATAGATTACAGAAAAGCCTTTGATTGTACGTCTCATGGGCTAGTATTACATCTACTAGAAAAAATGAAAGTCCCAGTTGAGATCACAACGATCCTACGTCAGCTGATGTGTTTATGGACTATGAAAATACATCTAAAGTCCGGAAAAGTGGAGAACATCAGCACAAATACCATATAGACGAGGCGTATTTCAGGGCGACTCTCTGAGTCCTCTTAGTTTCTGCGTTTTATTACTCCCGCTATCCTTACTGCAATCCAACAACAGAAAACACAAAATAATGCACTTATTCTATCTTGATGACCTAAAAGTTTATGCTCAGTCCGAAAAGGAAATCAAAACGGCTTTAGAAACAATCCGTAAATATTCTACCGACATCAGAATGGAATTTGAAAAGTAATTTGAAAACGTATGGAAAAGTGCGCTTATCACAACATCATCAGAGGGAAAAGCCATGTGGGCGATGAGATAGTTCTGGACTGATGGCAACTACGACAGCATTGGGATAAAGTGTTCACATTGTCATCATCACGTTTAAAATTTGCCAAAGACATTTTATCTTCTAGAGACGAAATTCAAAGCAACTGATATCACTTTCGGAATTCTCTTTTGCCTTAATAACAATTTTCTGCTGACCACCTGTGAACCGCCGGCAGTAGCCAACATGGATCTATAAAACTCTGACGGTTTTTGATCACCCATTTGAGAATTTGATAGTAAGTCATCAAGACGTCTTTCTTCACTCAAAGAAAGTCTGTCAATCAAAATTAGTTTGAGTGACAAATACAAAATATCCGCCGGGGGACACTGCCCTGCTGTTAACCATATCAGATTCTCGATTTTTGGGTCGCAGTTTATTAATCGGATAAGATATAATATATGTACAAATAGAAAAAAATATAAAAAGGCAGTTCCGATTAAAGAGGGTCATGTCAGGTCGACCAAGTGACCAAGGCCCCTTTATCGCACTGCTTTTATAAGAAGCATACTTACATATAACAAGCATACATATATAAATCTCAATCTCTGTCAGCCCCCAATCCTCCCCCCGGCTATGAAACCATTTCAAAATAAATAAAGAAGAAGAGTGCTCAGTCAACTTGCCGCTCACTTAAATAAGCCCTAACCCTTGCCTTAAAGGAAATCAGAGAAAGACTCTTGAAGGAATCAGGTAGCCAATTGTATAAGTTGGGCATACAATACGTAAAGCTGCGTTTGAAAATTTCTAAGCGGTGGTGAGGTATCGTTACCGTATGTTTATGCCTAATATTAATATTATGGATATCTGTGCGAAATCTAATTTTATCATAAAGGTAAGGCGGATTTTTGTGTAAGATAATTTTGTGGTAGAGACATAAGCAGTGAAAAGTCCTTCGCCGTGTCATGCTTAACCAACCAGCCCATGCCAGCGTATGTGATATGCGCTCCCTTCTACGGATACCATATATAAATCGCAGACAAGAGTTTTGTAACTTTAGAATTTTAGCAGTGTGAACGCTGTCAAGGCAGGAGTGATATATTACGTCACCGTAATTAAAGATGGACAACACCAAGGCATCACACAGATGCGTTCTAAGGTTCTGGTTCAAAATGTATCTGTTGTTGTAAAGCAACCTTAATGTAGAGTAAGCTCGCCGTAGAAGGGCCCGAACATGCCCATCAAACCGAAGGCGCTCATCGAAAAATATACCCAAATTTTTTACATTTTCTCCATAGCTAAGACGAGTTCCACCCATCATCAATTGCAAGTTAGTTTTTACAAACTCGGATGAAGCTCTATCCCCAAAAACCATAACCGATGACTAGAATTAATCCGTAGACAAAGCTTGCCAGCAAGTTCTTCGACCTTAACTAAGTCATGATTAATTTTGCTTTCAGCGTCTTCCATATCACACAGTTTAAAGGAGTAGAGCAGTTGAGTATCATCAGCATAAAAGTATGGCATACAGTGATCCAAAACATTAGCGAACCCAATTGTAGATATCAGATATAACAGAGAACCCAAAATAGAGCCCTGTGGGACACCCGATATAACATCTGCGGTATTGGATGTACCACCATTAAGTTTAACCAACTGCTTTCGTCCAGACAAATAACTTTGTACTAAATGAATCGAACCTAAAGATAAACCTATATAATGGAGCGCAGCCACTAAAGTATCATGATGTATTCTATCAAAAGCCTTAGAAAAATCCAAAAGTGTTAAGATAGTAACCCGTTTGTCGTCAATTGCTTTGAAGATTTCATCCGTCACACCCAGAAGCGCAGTAACGGTACTAAATCCCGGACGAAAGCCAAACTGGCAACTGGGCAACACATTATAATCATCAAGATGACAGCGAAGTCTGACCGCCATGGCCCTCTCACAAACCTTGGATAATATAGGCCTATATAATTGGCCTTAAGTCCCCCAATTCATGAGGATTTTGGGTTTTTGGAATTGGAGTTACCAGGGAGATCTTCCAAATATCAGGGAACACAGAACATTCAATGGAATAGTTAATTATATGGCACAAGAAGGGCAAAATTGTAGGACAACACATTACAAGCATTTAAACACTTATGTCATCCATATCAATAGAGTTTGATTTGATACCACATAGAATATTGAAAATTTCAGTTTCATTTGTAAGAGAAAATGTTAGTTTTTCTGTAACTAGTGGAAGTATGTTATTCCAATAAAAGTTAATCAACTCAGCACTTCCCGTTGAATTAGTTTGAGTGCTGAGAAGGAAATTATTAATAGTATCAGCATCAAAACCAGTATCAGTCAATACTTGAGTCTTATTTTTGACAACACCCAATTTCCTAAAACTCATCCAAAGATCACGAGATGATCGCTCCTGAAACAATGTGTTTAAAAACGCCCGTTTTTCTCTCAGAATGGCCGAGTTAGTGTAATTACGTAGTTGTTTATAAAACTGGAAGTGATTGGGACACCTGCTCTGGCGGAATCTACTATAAGCCTGATCACGAAATCTCATAAGGAGCTTGATGTTATCAGTCACCCAAGGGCAATAGTTTTTACGGATGGAAACAGTACGCAAGGGCGCATGACGATCAAAAAGATTATGAATTGAATCAACAAAAAAGGCCACCTTATCATTAATGTCCTGAAATTGGAGTATCCGGCACCAGGGTACTGACAGCAAATCCGCAGAAAACATGTCAGAATTAAGGTGTTTGAAATCACGAAATGTAAGTTTCGGGTATACATTTTTTAATGTTCCATGCATCCCGAGATCAACGAACACCAAATTATGATCTGCAATATCATGAATAGGTTGAACACCACTATTTTCAACAACTGCATCCTCAAAAACTATAACATGATCTATTAATGTAGCGGAACTATGGGTTATTCTTGTCGGGTCGGTTATAATTTGACGAAGATTAAACTGCTCAATCAATGAAATAAATCGCGATGATTGGACACCATCCAGAGTTAGTAAATTAACATTAAAATCTCCAAGACAAACAAAAGAATCCGATTGAACAGCAAACGAAGAAAATAATGGAATAGCATATTCCAACCCCTTCTCCTGTGAAGAAATCACGGAAGCCCTGAATGAAATGGAAATGGGAAAAGCCCATGGCTTTCATAGCATTCATGCTGAAACACAGTGTTAGATTTACCAGGTAATGGTTTGCAAAATTCTTCTCGGATATCCTCAGATGGGAAATGTTCTCCATCAACTCAAAAACTAAACTAAAAACAAAGACTAACTATGTGAAAACAAGCTTTTAAAAGCAACTAAAAACATCTACTATACGATACTAATACATAAATTAATGCGAGCTATCCAATGCAGAAACATCACTGATTTTATCAATGCCATGCTATCTAGCAGATGCTTCCAAGTCATCATCAGCGACAAGACTAGTACCTAAATGAAATTGTACGATGACCTTCCACAAGGATCGGTGCTGGCCCCCACATCAAACCACATCAAAAAAGTTGGGATACGCAAAGACTACTGAGCAAATTCTAACAAATGACCTGGCTACTAAAATATACCTTGAAGACAGAATTCTCAACACCCAAAATATCTAGGTGTCAGAACGCGAAATAACATCCAGCAAAAGCTGAGCGGCACCATATGGGGCTCCTCAGCGTCCACACTTAGATTGACGGCATTGGGTCTGGTGTAATAACTTAAATAATGGATTAATGATTTTGAGATTAACCACAATTTTATTGCACTTAAAAATACGTTTATATTAAACTTTTTAATTATAAATGATAATTAAAAAAAATTAATTTAAAATAATTCAAATTTCCCGCAAAGAAAATCGTAAAAAAAGGTCAAATCAAGTTCTGTTGTAACAGTTGGTAGCCTTGCCACTAAACCGTTTTGATCAGCTCCGATTCTAACAGAAATTTCTGCGAAAATTCGTTATCATGTCTGATAAAAACAATGAAGAAGTTGCAGGAGCAGCAGAATCCGGTAACGATTCAACTAAAAGAAACATTGAAGAAGTTAGCGAAGTTACCGAAACTTCTCAAGCGAAAAAGATTAAGTTGGACGACAACCCAGCCGAAAATGTCGACGTTGTAGCCCAAACTTTACTCGAAAGTAAGTATTTTGTACTTATTTCAAAGAAAAAGGATTAAATTTTAACTTTTTTAGTTGATACTACTTATTTACATTTCACTGATGCGGTGAAAGATATGAAGAATAAGAGGGCGGAATTCAATAAGGAATTCTTGAAGCTTAAGGAGAGGCTTGAAAATGCAAGTAACTTTTTATTAATATTTAACAATGTTATTTAAACTTTTTTGTTGCAGACTGGTGTGTTGAAAGAATACCCAAAACAACGTAATGAAGGTGACAACCCCGAATGAAGATAATTTGCAAAATAATTAGCATTATAAAAAACTCTATTTATTATATTTCATGTTGAGTTAAACTAAATAAATATTTTGCTATTATTCCCTTAAGTGATTTTAAACCAAGGTCTATAGAACATAAGGTTACCCAATACCGATTCTCCTCCTCTGAGAGGCAAGGTGGGTCAGTGACGTAGCTGGTTCTATGAACAACACAACGCCCTTGTTTATAGATATATCTATAAACAAGGACAACACGATGCGAGGTTTAAATATTTTATATAGACTGTACCACAGTATAGGCACGTTGGCACGTATCTATCTTTTATTCTGACTGTATCGAACCAGTGACGTCAATTTGCGGGGTAATAATCGATACTACAGAGGCATAGGGAATGAGGTAACCTTATGTTCTATAAACCTTGATTTTAAACTGTTTGTAACTCTTTTGAGGTTAGGTTAGCTATCGTTGGAGTGCGCTAGGCAAGGTTTATAGAACATAAGGTTACCTCATTCCCTATGCCTCTGTAGTATCGTTTATTACCCCGCAAATTGACGTCACTAGTTCGATACAGTCAGAATAAAAGGTAGCCTATACACGTGCCTATACTGTGGTACAGTCTGTATAAAATATTTAAACCTCGCATCGTGTTGTGTTGTTCATAGAACCAGCTACGTCACTGACCCACCTTGCCTCTCAGAGGAGGAGAATCGGTATTGGGTAACCTTATGTTCTATAGACCTTGTGCGCTAGGTTAATTTCAGTTGTTTTGAGGTTATGTTGTCATATTTGGGATATGGATTAACTCAAAGATACTTAACGCACCATCCTTTTTGAATTGCAATGAGAAGGGTGGGGTTGTTTTTATTCTTACTTTACACAGATTTTGTATTGGACCAATTAGCAGCTCAAATTTGTTTACCTTGAATTACTAAATTGCATTAGGATTGCGTTAGCTTTGGTGTTGGGCTGCTTTGAGGATTGTTGAGTTTGGGTTTAGGTTAAGGTGATCTGGAGATTGATTTTGTTTCTAAAATACTTTAGAATTGAGTTAGTTTGTTTTTGGGTTATGTTCTGATCGAGCTGCTTTGGAGTTAGGTTTTCTTAGTCGTGCTATTTTGTTAGCTTGGTGTATTTGGGAAAGAGGCCATTAACATTAGGAGAAACTTGATCCCACAGACGACGACATCACAGAGAAAGGACAATCAAAGAAACGAAGTATGGAAGAGTGGAGGGAAAAGTTTGCAAGGATCTTTCAGTTCTATTTATCTCTACCCTCTTCTTTCATGCATTGATCTCTTTCCCAATTTTAAACATTTATTTAGAAATTATATTATTTTAATTATATGATTTACATATTCAATGCAGTATTAACAAAAACATTTATATAAAAAAAAAACGAATCCATGCTTATGCTAAATTAGGGGGTGAATTTTCATCAAATAAATGATTCTTCAACAATTGCCCATCTGGAAATCCAAATTTTTCTTCCACGACCTGTACCAAAAATCAAAACTACTTTATGCACACTTTGGGAAAGCAGCTTCTTACCTCAATGTACAATAAAAGTTGGTTATCCGCATCGTCGGCTATTTCGTTGCATTTCTTCATTTCCTCCATCACCTTGGACATCTTTTCGCTAACTGAAATTGTTTGATATTACAACATATCTTCTCAAAAAGTTTATGATATACTCACTATCACGTACTCGGTTTTCCATGGTATCCATATTTTTAGAAATCTCTGCTACCTCCTCTTTCAATAACTGCCAGATGCATTCCATTGCAGTATCATTGCTCGACATGTTGATTAAGATTTGTTGCCTTAAATTAAAGCCGTTACGCCGAAAAGTTTTGAAAACGTGAACAATATGGACGTAACCATCAATTTTTGGAACGAATGGCTACACCAGGTGGCGCTTCAAATGACTTTTTTTAAGCAATACAAAAAAATTAAATCGAATTTAAATTAAAATAATTTATTTATTAATATACAACGATATATTCATATAAACATATATACATAAGTATTAATTAGAATAAAATCAATTAAAATAAAAATTAATTTTTTTAATTATTAAAAAGACAAAAAGATGGCGTATATGTAATTAAACGAATTAGTATTATAGTGGTTATATAATTAAAACTCTTTTTAAAAATTAAATACAAAGATGTGTTGTTTTGATAAAAGTTTGTATTAAAATGATTTGTTGAAATGTTTTACATCAAATATCAAAAAATGGTAACATAGCAATTTAGGTAAAGGTAATTTAAAGCAACATTAAAAGTACGAAATTAATAAATTAGCAAAAAAAGTACAGCTTTGAAGTGATAGCAAATTCTTGAAGTAAAGTAATAGCTTTTAGAAGGCCTCCTAAGTCGATATGAACGTGTTCAAATCTGCCACTTGGTATAGGGATTTTTTGGATAGGTGATTTTGTATGTTTGTTCACTTTGACTCGTTGGCATGGTAAACATGTCTTTGTTTACGCTAAATCGCTAAGAGCTCTCTGTCAAAAGTTGAATAATTAATCTGGCTTGGAGTTAATTTTTTAGAAAAGAAAGCTAAAGGTCGTGTTTCGTTGTCTGAAGTATGAGCAAGAACTGCTCCCATGGCAGTATTTGAGGCATCCGTTGTTAGAGAAAGCGTACCTTGTGGTGATGGATGAGCAAGGATGGCTGATTTAGCTAGTTCTTCCTTAGATGTTGTAAAAGAAATGTCGTATGTTCGACCATGTTGATATTAATTTCTGTTTTTTGGAATAAAGGGTATTCGATAGATTATAAATGTTTGAAATGTTGGGAATAAATCTATGATAGAAATTTATCATACCTAAAAACCTTTGCAATTGTTTCAACGTCGTTGGAGTTGGAAATTCAGAAATTGCGGTAATCCTGGACTGAGAAGGTCGGATTCTTTCGGCAGAAATAGGTCCTACGGTCGTGTTTCGTTGTCTAAAGTATGAGCAAAAACTGCTCCCATGGCAGTATTTGATGCATCCGTTGTTAGAGAAAGCGTAGCTTGTGGTGATGGATGAGCAAGGATTTAGCTAGTTCTTTCTTAGATGTAAAAAAAATGTGTTCAGTCGACCATGTTGATATTAATTTCTGTTTTTTTTAGAATAAAAGGTATTCAATAGATTATATAGAGAACCCAAAATGTTTGAGATTTTAGAAATAAACCTATGATAGAAATTTATCATACCTAAAAATCTTTGCAATTGTTTCAATGTCGTTGGAGTTGGAAATTCAGAAATTGCGGTAATCCTGGACTGAGAAGGTCGGATTTCTTCGGCAGAAATGTGATGACTAAGAAAATCTAGAGAAGTTACACCAAATACACATTTCAAAGGTGGAATAGAGATGTTGTAAGAACTTAATCTTTTGAATAGTTGTTCTACTCTGTTGTGCTTTTACTAGCAACGAGGATGTCGTCCAGTTGGCCAGTCAGGCCAGTCAAAATGATTGCTACGGCACACAGAGGCGAAGCCCTACTGCCTGTAGCCACGGGATACCACCTATGCCCCAGAAGACCGAAGTCGCTGGCTCCCCGAAGAGGCGGTCTAATTAAGAGTCAGTGCCCGTCCCGAAGGGCCAACACACCCCAAGGATGGCAATCACCGTATTCCTACTAGAAGACATGGTAGGGCTGCTCACAGCGTGTTCAATTCGGATGGGGCGCATGGAACAGTTGGGTGCAGCCAAGAAGACACGGAGTCCCGCTCCGACACGGAATCCGTGAGATCGACATGGTCATCTGAAATGTGCGAAGATTTAACGTCATGTTATAATCTCAGTCACACACCCTCTGGATCGAATTCCATCCCGATCTATCAACTTACACCGGTCAAAATTTACGAGATCAGGTGGGAGCATTAAAGAAAAGAGGTTTTGAAGTCACTCCTCGACCACCTGAAACACAAAGAACACTCGAAGAAGAAATCATAACATCACAAGTAGAAGATGAAGTTGAAAATAAGTTCTGCACTTACCTACTAACAGCCGGAACCCACGATCGAAAGGGAACTGTGCACTTCAAGAACTCCATTCCACCTAACTTCCTGAAAAGAATCAATTCCGTGGTAGAACAGTACTTACCTCATGAATATGACTTATGGACCCTTGACAGTGCGGTATATGCTGCCGCCAAGACTGCTACACCTGAAAGAGACAAACAAAAGAATAAGTATGTGAAAAAACAGAAAGATTGAAACAAATAGAGGGAAAGATAAAAATGTGGAGGAAGAAAGCATCCCAGATTGAATCAGTGATCTACCATATTAGACAGGGGTTACGCTTTATTAGGAACATCGCTAAAATTGCAAAAGACCTAAAGACCAGGCAGCACATTCTCAATAGAAATATCCCAACGCCACTAAAAGAGCAAGCGCTTGATAAATTAAGATCGCTTAAAGTTGTTCGGCAAAACGAACAAAACCGCACGTTTTCCACCGCCCCAGCTAGATTTCTTAGACAGGCGGAAGCCCAAACTAAACATCCACCAATTGAAGTGGTCGAGCGATTTTGGAAACAACTGTATGGAGAAGCATCGAAGCCAACAATGCTGGTATCCGGCTTTTCGAAACGATCGCCCGCCGGCTGGTGGAAGAAGATGATGAGATGAGACATCGGAGAAGAAGAAGTAACCGGAGCCATTAAAGGCATGAGAAGCTATTAATGCCTACTGGTGGAAAAAACTAACCTCCACGCATATTCACGACCTTCCTGAGAGGCACAGTTGAAAATCTGAACTGGATTGGGAGGGCCGAACCATCCTCCTATAGAAAAAAGGCGACCCAGAGCAACCTAACAACTATAGGCCCATAACATGTCTCAATATCGTATATAAAATCCTCACGACTATCCTTCATGAAAGAATCCTTCAGCGAATCCAGCCTATCTGGGAAAACCTCCTTATTGACCGCTCAGTGTATCAAGATGCTAAGTACCACAAAAGAAATCTGTCGATTGCATGGATAGATTACAGAAAAGCCTTTGATTGTACGTCTCATGGGCTAGTATTACATCTACTAGAAAAAATGAAAGTCCCAGTTGAGACCACAACGATCCTACGTCAGCTGATGTCTTTATGGACTACGAAAATACATCTAAAGTCCGGAAAAGTGGAGAACATCAGCACAAATACCATATAGACGAGGCGTGTTTCAGGGCGACTCTCTGAGTCTTCTTAGTTTCTGCGTTTCATTACTCCCGCTATCCTTACTGCAATCCAACAACAGAAAACACAAAATAATGCACTTATTCTATCTTGATGACCTAAAAGTTTATGCTCAATCCGAAAAGGAAATCAAAACGGCTTTAGAAACAATCCGTAAATATTCTACCGACATCAGAATGGAATTTGAAAAGTAATCTGAAAAGGTATTGAAAAGTGCGCCTATCACAACATCATCAGAGGGAAAAGCCATGTGGGCGATGATATAGTTCTGAAGTGATGGCAACTACGACAGCATTGGGATAAAGTGTTCACATTGTCATCATCACGTTTAAAATTTTCCAAAGACATTTTATCTTCTAGAGACGAAATTCAAACCAACTGATATCACTTTCGGAATTCTCTTTTGCCAAAGCCTCAATAACAATTTTCTGCTGACCACCTGTGAACCGCCGGCAGTAGCCAACATGGATCTATAAAACTCTGACGGTTTTTGATCACCCATTTGAGAGTAAGTCATCGAGACGTCTTTATTCACTCAAAGAAAGTCTGTCAATCAAAGTTTATTTGAGTGACAAATACAAATTATCTGCCGAGAGATTTTGAATAACGTCCAAAATTAATGTTACGACATCGTTTGGTAAATGAGTCAGAACCAAATGATATTTCGTTTTATCGTTTTGCAACCTTGACTTGGAGGTGAGGTCCAGGTTAAAGGGTGTAGTAATTCATCCTCCTGCTAGTGCAGAGTGGCTGGGTCAACATTAAACACACTGAGTTGTGATAACAGAGAGGTCTCTGATCTGGGTCCTGGGTCACTCTGGGGTTGCTGGCAATGAAGCGGCAGATGAGCTAGCACGAGATGGCAGCGCTAAAGCGTTTGTGGGACCGAAACCAGCAGTTGGTTTATCATTTAAGATGGCCAAATATAGAATTGGACTGTGGGCTGAAGAAAGACTTCGCCTCCTGGAATGAGACATGTTAAGGTGGAAGCAGAGACGGTTGAGCATGTTTTATGCCACTGCCCTGCTGTTAACCATATCAGATTCTCGATTTTTGGGTCGCAGTTTATCTCCTCAAAGATAGTTTATATTAGAATGATTTTGAAATGTTTTTACATCAAATATCAAAAAATGGTAACATAGCAATTTAGGTAATTTGATAAAAGTTAAAAATTTCTAGGTGAAGGTGGGATGCTACACTCTGAATCCCGAGTGTTTTATCATAAATATTGATTAATTTTGATCGTTATAAATGAGTTATATTAGAATCTTAATTTCTTACCTTTGTTTGATTCGTAGACGTTGGCAGAATGAAGTATTGCTCGTGATATAAGAAATAACCTCGACCCGTTCTTTTCTTGCTACAAATAGCAATGGGGATAAACTGTCCTTCTTCCATGACGAACATGCTAGAGGTCTTCCCGTTAAGCCTCACTGCTCCCTTCACTCGCTGGAATATGGACCCAATGGCTTGAAATAATTATGGGTCCCTTTCTTCTCTACTGCTTTCCAGACCTCTCGTCTTGGTGTAGTCCTCATCACAGACTCGGAGAGAAAATTGCAACAGGATGTAATCGAGTGATCAGAAATTCTAAAGGAGAGGGGCATGATGTTGAACAAGGTGGAGTCAAGTTATGGCGGATAACATCCACATCGAATGTGTACGACAACTTGTCACCCTAAATAACGCTAAATTTTCTTGTTTTACTAATTAATGGTAATATTTGGGAATCGGAGCATGTTATTAAAAAACTTTTATAACAAAAGTTGTAGCAAATTTTGTTATTAATTTGATATATTTGATCTCAGATTCGTCAATATTGAGAAAAATACGAAAATTTAAAAATTTTATGCATTTTATTGTTTTACTATTAGCTAATGGTAGTATTTAGGAATCGGAGAATGTTATAAAAAAACTTTTAGAACAAAAGTTGTAGCAAATTTTGTTCTTAACAATATTGTTCTGTTGTATTTTTGCTCTCAGATGCGTCAATATTGAGAAAAATACGAAAATTTAAAAATTTGATGAATTTTGTGTTTTACTATTAGTTAATAGTAACATTTGGGAATTGAAGCATGTTATCAAAAAACTTTGAGAACAAAAGTTGTTGCAAATTTTGTTCTTAACAATATTGCTCTCTTGTATTTTTGCTCTCAGATGCGTCAATATCGAGATAAACACGAAAATTTAAAAATTTGATGAATTCCCCTGTTTTACTATAGCTAATGGTAATATTTAGGAATCGAAGAATGTTATCAATAAACTTTTATAACAAAAGTTGTAACAAATTTTGTTCTTAACAATATTGTTCTCTTGTATTTTTGCTCTCAAATGCGTCAATATTGAGAAACTCGGAGAGGAAATTGCAACAGGATGTAATCGAGTGATCAGAAATTCTAAAGGAGAGGGGCATGATGTTGAACAAGGTGGAGTCAAGTTATGGTGGTGACGAGGACACATAGAATGTGTATATCAACTTGTCACCAGAGTCAGCAGCTATCATTATCTGGGCACGACATCCACAAGACGGGAAAACTTACCGAAGAGATCAGAAACAGAGTGGACCAAGGTTTACTATGCTGAGTCGGTGTGTGCTTGGAAAAGATTAAGAGCTTCCAAGAGCTCATTGAGCTTATACTTACCTATGGCAATGAATAGAAGGGGCAACTTGTTTGAAGATAGACAGACTCTGCAGCAGCTCAAGAATCTTGCTTGGGAGAGGGTAAAAACTTCAGAAGATGGATAAGGCCATCGCCACAATAGAGAAAAAAAGATGGAGAAAAGAAATATTTATTCCTAAAAGTATAAAAAAAACAAATAGAAACTGTTAAAAAAATATTGCATTCTTTGTTTGATTATGTTGCATTCTTTGCTTCTTCATATTACAAGTTTTCTTTTCCTTTTTTTTGCCTCACTCAAGTAGCTCCTGTGGACCTGTAAAAATAAAATCGTAATTAATTTATTTAAGTAATTAGTTTGATAAAATTAAAAACTCACTGACGTTACTCGAGAATAAATCAGTTAAATACTTGTTATAGTATTCATTAACTCTGCCAAGTTCCTCATCGTTGTAAATATTAATCATGACACGTCCATAAATAACCCGGTAAAGTGGTTCTTTATCCAATCTTTTCCTTAACTGAATGTAAGTAGTTTTTGGTATTACTAGACGTTGAGGATCCAAACATCCAGATTGCTTCCAAAAGTTATCTTCATCCTTAGGAGATTTAGAAGATGTTTCTTCCTTCTCTTCGGCAGTTGTTGGACCGAACAAACCCATACCGAATGGTACTTCATAATCTTTATAGCCTGAAGCAACGCTATTACTAGGTAATCTATACATTTCTCTTTCCCTCGCTTCTCTTTCCTTCATTTTTTTTTCCTTTGCTTCTCTCTCCTTCATTTCTCTTTTCTTAATTTCTTTTTCCCTCGCTTCTCTTTCGTTTAATTTTTGTTGATTTGCACTTAAAGCTGCTTCAAAAGCTTTACAAATATTATCAATCATAACTTGTTGATCAGCCATAGTTGTCCTTTCATCTTTAGGCCATTTATGATGATCGCTTCTTATGTTGGTGTAAATCTTGGGGATATGGTTCGATTGTTCCTTGCTTGAAAGAGTGTCCTGTCTTAAATAGGAGTTCAATTCCGGAGGAAACCAGATATTAGGTGTCAAAAATTCGTTTTCATTGTTGGAGTTTCTCTTTTTACGAGGGATGACATCTTCGAAATCGAAATCTTGTGCTTTTGAAGTTGATGGTTGTGGTTCTTGTGGTGGTTTTTTGGATTCAAACTTGATGTCACCTTCATTGGCTTTATTGGAGTTTGTCTTTTTAGGGACGACAACATCTTCGAAATAGAAATCTTTTGCTTTTGAAGTTGATGGTTGTGGTTCTTGTGGTGGTTTTTTGGATTCAAACTTGATGTCACCTTCATTGCCTTTGTTGGAGTTTGCCTTTTTAGGGACGACAACATCTTCGTAATAGAAATCTTTTGCTTTTGAAGTTGATGGTTGTGGTTCTTGTGGTGGTTTTTTGGATTCAAACTTGATGTCACCTTCATTGCCTTTGTTGGAGTTTGTCTTTTTAGGGACGACAACATATTCGAAATAGAAATCTTTTGAAGTTGATGGTTGTGGTTCTTGTGGTGGTTTTTTGGATTCAAGCTTGATGTCACCTTCATTGTCTTTGTTGGAGTTTCTCTTTTTAGGGACGACAACATCTTCGAAATAGAAATCTTTTGAAGTTGATGGTTGTGGTTCTTGTGGTGGTTTTTTGGATTCAAACTTGATGTCACCTTCATTGCCTTTGTTGGAGTTTGTCTTTTTAGGGACGACAACATATTCGAAATAGAAATCTTTTGCTTTTGAAGTTGATGGTTGTGGTTCTTGTGGTGGTTTTTTGGAATCAAACTTGATATCACCTTCAATGCCTTTGTTGCAGTTTCTCTTTTTAGGGACGACAACATCTTCGAAATAGAAATCTTTTGAAGTTGATGGTTGTGGTTCTTGTGGTGGTTTTTTGGATACAAACTTGATGTCACCTTCATTGCCATTGTTGGAGTTTGTCTTTTTAGGGACGACAACATATTCGAAATAGAAATCTTTTGCTTTTGAAGTTGATGGTTGTGGTTCTTGTGGTGGTTTTTTGGATTCAAACTTGATATCACCTTCAATGCCTTTGTTGCAGTTTCTCTTTTTAGGGACGACAACATCTTCGAAATAGAAATCTTTTGAAGTTGATGGTTGTGGTTCTTGTGGTGGTTTTTTGGATTCAAACTTGATGTCACCTTCATTGCCTTTGTTGGAGTTTGCCTTTTTAGGGACGACAACATCTTCGTAATAGAAATCTTTTGCTTTTGAAGTTGATGGTTGTGGTTCTTGTGGTGGTTTTTTGGATTCAAACTTGATGTCACCTTCATTGTCTTTGTTAGAGTTTCTCTTTTTAGGGACGACAACATATTCGAAATTGAAATCTTTTGAAGTTGATGGCTGTGGTTCTTGAGATGGCTTTTTGGATTCAAACTTGATGTCACCTTCATTGTCTTTGTTGGAGTTTCTCTTTTTCGGGGCGACAACATCTTCGAAATAGAAATCTTTTGCTTTTGAAGTTGATGGTTGTGGTTCTTGTGGTGGTTTTCTGGATTCAAACTTGATGTCACCTTCATTGCCATTGTTGAAGTTTCTCTTTTTACGAGGGACGACATCTTCGTAATAGAAATCTTTTGCTTTTGAAGTTGATGGTTTTGGTTCTTGAGGTGGTTTTCTGGATTCAAACTTGATGTCACCTTCATCACCTTTCATGATATTTCGAATAGTTGAAACCCAAAAATCGACATTTCTTTTATTCTCGATTTGATCGCATTTATTCTTGTTCTCAACATTATCGATTTCTAATGGTTGAAGGACATATTTGCTTGCTTTTGTAAATGTTGGTGCTTCTAACTTATCAGTAATTTTTATTTCACGTTTATCTTGTTCTTCTTTTCGATTTGGGTTCGAATATTGTGGTTTTTCAGAGGATGCTGCGTTAGTTGAATGTTTTTTTTTATCAACTTCTTCTTTCGGCTTCTGGTTGGGACGGTTTGGGTCTTCCTGCGGATTCATTATGGATGCGATTCCAATCCTCTACTAATATTGAACAATGGGTACTAACAACCAGATTGATAATTAAGTTGTTTGAGCTTGCTTATTTTGGATTTTCTTGAGATTAGAACAGGAAAAACAAACAAAAACAATGAATATAAATGATTTAAAAAACCACTAGGAATGTGGAAGTGAGTTTGTTAATAATAAAAAGTTTTTTTGGATTAACTAATAAAATATTGAAAATTAAATGATTTTGGAGTTATTAAAATTCATAACACTTTGATAAATCGGTTTGGAATCATGATATTTTCAAGACTTATCATAAAAGGAGTGTAAATTATAATAATATATGTTAAAATATTATCATAGGTGAAATAAAAAAGTTATTGCAAAACATTTTGGAATTATCAGGTTATATAAATTCATAACTCTCGGGCAAATCGGTTTGAAATCATGAAATTTTGAAAACAATTTATTGCCATAATAAGAAACAAAAAATACAAATTAAAGAAAATGTATACATTTAACTTAATGCATAAATACGGGCAAAAGGGTCGATTTATCGCGTAAGCGATATCTTCCAAACAACCCAATCAATCAGCAGTATACTAAGTTATATAAGAAAAACTATGAATAAACGGCAAGCTGCTATGCTAAACTTATGGTCACTAAAAACCAGAAGAAGAGAAGAAAAGGGAGAAAAAAAAAGTTCTCAGGAAGATACTTGGAGAGTCAATAAATGACGTTTTAGGTGGTTTTTAAATGTTACAAGGTGAGGAATATTACGGATCTCAGTAGGCAGATTATTCCAAAGGGTTATGGCCTGCACAGCAAACGATTTATGGTAAATCTCGGTACTATGGGTCGGGAACATAAGCACAGAATCTAACTGAGATCTAGTGGGTAAACCATGCGACGACAAGCGTTGAAATATACAATACAGATACCTCGGGGTTTGATTGTGAAGAACAGTATATAACATAGTTAATATACGAAACGATCTACGGTTCTGACAGCTTAATATCTGCAAATAATTACGGTATGGGGTTATGTGTTGAGATCTCTCGAGATCAAAGATATACTGTATGCAGTTCTTTTGAAGTCTTTGCAGTTTGTTTCGTAGAAAGATCAGGATATGCCGTGTCAGCATAATCAATATGGGGGAAAATCAGGGAAAAACAAAGATTACGACGGATCATGGGAGGAAGGAAGCAACGGAGACTTTTCAATGAGTGGAAACAATGATAGACCTTTCTGCAGACGGATTGAAATTGAGGTTTCCAGGACATTGTAGAATCCATAACCACCCCAAGGTTTCTAACCGTGTCTGACAGCTGAATAATGTCTCCCTCAAGCATTAAGTGAATGGATGAAAAATCATTCAGCTTTGCCAGTAAAGGTCGACTGCCAAACGCAATTGCTTGAGTTTTAGCAGTATTTAATTTAAGGCCATAACGTTTGGACCAATCCAAAATATTGGAAAGGATGGAATTGCTTCGGGAAAATCATCAATAGTTGTCGTAGTGTAAATTTGGAGGTCATCAGCATACACATGATAATTACAAGAAATACAGTGGGTGACGGCATTAATGAAAATCGAAAAGAGCAACGGACCCAACACACTACCCTGGGATACACCACATTTAATATCACAAGCAGACGAGAGCGCAGAATCAGCACGCACACACAAGGAACGACAGGAAAAGTAAGATTGAAACCAAGATAAACATGAAGAGGTAAATCCAAGGGCAGTTAGTGACGCCAACAAAAGATCGTGATCAACCGAATCGAACGCCTTGCTAAAATCAAGTAATACAAGGATGGTAACACAACGTTTGTCGCAAGCATACCTAATATCATCTGTAATCTTAATAAGCGCTGTTGTCGTGCTGTGACCCTTACGAAAACCCGATTGAAAGTCGTTGTGCAAGTTAAATTCTTGTAAATACTCTTGAACTTGTAGATAAACAAGGCGCTCGAGAGCTTTAGATAGAACAGATAAAATGGAGATAGGGCGAAAATCATTTAAACTTGAGGGACTCTTGGATTTAGGTATAGGGACAACATGAGCAACCTTCCAGATTGAAGGGAATGAGGATCGTTCAATAGAGAAGTTAAAAATGTGGGTAATAGGAGTAAGAACAATATCCAATATGGGAAGAGAAGTTGAACCTCGAGTGATTCAAGGCATCGCGGACTTCTGACGCAGTAACCAGGACAAAGGAGAAAGAGGAGGATTTAGATGAGGCAAGAATTTCAGAAATAGTTGTCATCCTAGTCCCACCACTAATGAGCAGAGGAGGGTCAGCAAAAAACCTCGCCAATGAATCCACATCACAAGCAGCCCGAACAGAGGGAGACTCAACCGCCCCTAAGGAACGCATCAACTTCCAAAACGTCCTCGGATTAGCATTGGATAGTCTCCGGTAGATATACATTTTTTTGGCATTTCTACATTGGTGATTGCAACGGTTACGCAAGATCCTATAGTTTTCACGATTAATATTTGGAATACGTTTAAGTAATAGCTTTGAAAAGAGTGTTGATTTTGATAAGTGGTACTAAATTATTAACAAAATTATAATAAAAATGATTTTTTGGTAAATAATTAATAAAACATCGAAAATTGAATGCTTTTGGAGTTATTAAAATTCATAACTCTTTGATAAATCGGTTTGGAGCATTGAGGTCTTATATATATAATATAGAGTGCGTATGTGGTGGGGGTAATCAGAAAGTCAGACATGTTGGATGTACCGACCTGAACTTAGCTATAGTTTCAAGTCTCTATTGTACCTCCAATTATAACCTCACAATTCTCATAAATACACTCAGTCAATTTTAATATCTTATATTTTTTAAACCAGTGCTCCAATTTTTATTATTTTTTTATTTTTTGGTACCCAATTCCTTTGTCTTAAAAAAAAAATTAAAAAGGTGGACATTTTTTCAATGACTCCTGGATGGTAGTGGAAAAACTGGAGCCTAATTTTTGACTCACCCTGTGTATTAATCAAGTAATGGTATAAAAAGTGCTTACACCCTATATGAAAGACGTTTCTTTTATGAGCATTTTGTTTTTTTATTCATTAATTTATCTCTAAAATTGTCCGAATTGAAGCTTTTTTGTTGAAACCTTGCATAATGCCAACTTTCTGAATTTATGGAAAAACAGTTTTCTAGTGAAATAAACTGATACGAATTTTTAAAAAAAGTTTTATTAAACACTAAATTATAAACTGGGATAACTGCTTAATACCGTGTATTGCCTCCCCTAGCAACTCTAAGAGTTTCTAATCTAAGCGGCATACTGAAAATCAGGTTTCTTATTATGGTATACGATCCCATTCTTCCACTAACGCATCTGCTATTTCTGCGAGGCATTCCTGAGGCCTCTCGTGTGAACGTACCCTTCTCCCTAATTCATCCCACAAATATTCGATAGGATTCATATCGGGACTTCTCGCAGGCCACTGTAATGTGGTGATACCCGTAGCTTCTAAGAAGTTTCGCACTATTACTGCGGTGTGTGGTCGGGCATTATCCTGCGTCAATATAAAATTATTGCCCACTAACTCTGCATGAGGTAAGATATACTGTTGTATAATGTCAATGTAAATTTGGGCCGTCATCGACCGCCTCACCGGAAAAACATGAAGGGGTGTCTTTCCATTCATTGACATCCCTCCCCACACCATAACCGACCCACCATTAAAACTTTCGCGTTCTGTTATTAAATTCTGATTAAACCTTTCATCAGTCCTTCTCCACACTCTTTTTCTTCCATCCACCATGTTAAGGCAAAACCATGACTCGTCCGTAAACAAGACTGGTCGAATGTCTTTCAGGAATATTCCATTCTCCATAATTTTGAACAAAATTTCTTCTAGCAGCACGTTGTTCGGGCAATAATGTAGGACCTTTTGTAGGTCTCCTAGCTTTTAAATTAACTTCTTTTAGACGTCGACATACCGTCTGCTTACTTATTGCAACACCACGAATTTGGGGAAGATCTTGCTGAACATTTACCGCAGTGTTTGATCGATTCCGTAAAATCCGCAATCTCAAGAAACGATCATCTCTTGGAGACGTTTTTCTAGGGCGACCAGAACCCACCTTCCGAGCAGTGCTTCCTGTTTGCTCGTACTTGCGGATTGCTCTACGAGCAGTTGCTTCATGGACTCCCACTGCACGAGCGGAGTAACATTTACCACGCCCATCGTTTACTAAAGCAACTAATCTTGCTACTTGTTCTGGATTTATTTGAGGCATTTCATGTAATTTTAATCACTACATAACTTTTTTGTAGTTAATTAATGACACAACGACAAATTAATTGCTATGGCAACGTCAATTGTTTGACAATGTGATCATACTTCTTAAATCTGTGGGATAAACGTAAGGTTTCAACAAGAAAGCTTCAATTCGGACAATTTTAGAGATAAATTAATGAATAAAAAAACAAAATGCTCATAAAAGAAACGTCTTTCATATAGGGTGTAAGCACTTTCTATACCATTACTTGATTAATACACAGGGTGAGTCAAAAATTAGGAAAAAAACATGGTTCCAGTTTTTCCACTACCATCCAGGAGTCATTGAAAAAATGTCCGTCTTTTTAATTTTTTTTTGAAAGACAAAGAAATTGGCTACCAAGAAATAAAAAAATAATAAAAATCGGCCCACTGGTTTAAAAAATATAAGATATTAAAATTAGGTCAAAAATCAAGTGCGTCACTTTTTTTGGAACTGAGTGTATATTGTTATTTTTATTGTTATCGAATTCTTTTTGTTTCCCCTTTGTTGGTTGGAAGATTATTTACAACGGTCCATAAAATGTTTCTGGTTAGTTGACTTGAAATTAACAACGAAGTTCAAGTAAAGTTTATTATTAAGGAATGTTCAGTTCTTTTAAAATAAACTAACAATAATTTATAAGCAAAAGGTTAGCGTGATCAATCAGAATTGTTTTAAATATTTTCATCTTAGTTTATGGTAATTATAAGGGTTATTGTTAAAACTGATTAAGTTCTTTTAAAATATCATATAATTAATAATTATTTATTAATACAAAATTAATGTATTTTGTTTTGGTTATTATTTTCTGTCTTTCCAGTTTATAATAATGTAAATTCTTGCATAACTATATATAAGAATTTCGAATTCCACTAAGTTGGTACATCTAACATGGCGACCTTTCTGGCTCCATTTTAGGCGTGGTGAGGACAACAGATTATATATAAGAGTCACGAAATTTTCAAGACTTATCATAAAAAGAGTGTAAATTATGATAAAATTATTAACAAAATTGAAATAAAAAAGTTTTTGGTAATTAATTAATAATAATAATACTTTAAATGAAAAATATATTTTAAAAAAACCACAAATCATTGTCTACTATTCATTATAAAGATGTAGAAAAGGTTGGCAACCGATAGTCGCATTTCGCGACAATTAATCACCCCATTCCATCGTGACGAGGAAAAATTAGTAAATTAAAGCCGAGATCGTCTTATAATCCCTTCTATTTTTTGATTATCAATAAAAATCTTTATTAACAATAACTAATTCAACGCGAATTTATTAACAAGTTGATAATAAGTTGTTATTAGTCATGCGTAAAGGAAGTTTAAGCCCATAGGTTCCCAATTTGGAAGGCTGTGATTGAGAGGTTGTCACAAAACCCCACCTCAAATTGAGGCCATTTTTGAGATCTTAGGAACAATCAACTTTCTTTAAAATGTACGACTCATTATTGGTTTGCACAAATGGGGCTTTTATCTATTCTAAACGTGATCAACTTATTTTTTACGATTTTCTAAAAATAATTAATTCTAAAAATAAATTATTTTTTAAGAAATTATTTTTTCTAATGATATTAAAGACAAAGATCTAATTCTTCAAATTAAATTAATCAATTTTTAACTTACCACGTTTCTCGAAGCCCTTGGAAAGTTTTAGCAACACCATGTGGTTGTTTTCGGATTCCGGGAATCACTGTACTTTGCGTAGGATGATTCTTTTTTATTATTTTATTTTATTTAAACAATTCGAAGGAGAATATGTTGGATGATTTAGACGATTAATCAAGATTAATATCGTAAATAACCATGGATAGGTGTGCAGCCACTAAAGAAGAGTGAATTCGCTAAAACGATGTTCTTCGTAGAAGTGCTGATTTCACACTGGTAAGTTTATGTCATTGTCATTGCTTATGCTCTTTCATCCATCTTGAAGTACGTTTATAAAAATCTTTTTGCGATTAACAATTCAAAGATCTAATTAACCAAAACAAATAATTTAGCATTTGTATTATTTATTTCTTTTAATTATTTATTATATTCATCTTATTTGTTAACTTTCAAACGCCATCTACTATCATAACAATAAGTTAGTTGTTTTAGTATGTTATGTCAAACTACCAACAAATTTTAAATTTCCCGCTAAATTAAGTTTTGTTAAGAACTTGTATTAAATTGTACGTGTTAATCACTTTGCTTAAATACTATTATTTACAACTCCATCTTGTGGAGTAATAAGTGAGTTATTTAAAGCAGCCAATGAAAACCTAGCGGCCATATTGTTCATTTACACGTTGTTCATGTTTTTGTTGGATGTTAAAGGTTTTATCGGATTATAATGGCAAGAAAGCTGCTTTTGCGGGGCAACCCTTCAGCGGGCAATCAGGTTAATGGTAACAATTCTTCGACTATCCCACCAGTAATTAACTTAAACCCATTTCAAAAGCAACAGCTCTTAAATTCTCTTCATCCAAACCTAGATGGTAAGATTACTAATTATTAATCAATGAATAATAGATAATGAAGTTATTTTTATGTAGAAATAGACGAACAACTTTATGAATATTACCAATCTCCGAATTTTGGAGATTTCTTAATGAATCCAGATGATTTTAACTTTAATCTAGATGAACAACAAGGTTATGATCAACTCCATTCCAATTCACATGGTAAGAAGATATAGGAAATAATTAATTTTTTTTAAATTTTTTAGATGTTGCAATGTATGCAGAAGCACAATTGGACGACAATGAAATGGAGTTAGATGATATTCCAACCGGCTCCATAATAAATAATCTTGATGAATATAATATGAGTGAGTACCAAGAAGAAGTGCTGAACTCAAGCTCAATTTACTCTAATGCAGATGGTAAGAAAAATTTTAAAATTTATTTCTCAAAAACTAAAAGTGATTTTTAAAAACATTTTTCCATGAAATGGATTTCTTACGGAATTTTTAAGTTAGTTGTTAATTTCAATAATTTGATAACTTACAAATTTTTTTTTCAAAGACTTAAAATGATATCTAAAAACTGTTTGGTTTATTCAAAGTACACATTATCATTGATAATTTATATAATTTAAATTAGTTTCTAGATGAAAGCGATTTTATACAGATTTTTAAAGAAAAAGTAACCTCCAAAATTGATAAAAAATGTATTTCTCAAAAACGAAAAATGCTTTTTAAAAACGGTTTGATTTACTAGAAAGAAAGAGTTTTTATTGTTAACTAAGAGCTTACAATTTTCTGTTTAATACATGGCGAACCAAACTTAACTTAACTTCCCTTATTACCTGTCTACATCGTCTGACCAGTACCTGTTTGCTCTCTCCTCATTACCACAATGAAATCTGGCCACCAGCCTCTTCCCTTCCTCGCTCCTCTCCTCCACAAAGTATTTTGGAAGCCCCTCCGACATTATGTCCCTATATCTTTCATTGTACTTTCCCTCCCTTACCTGCCTCCTTCTCTATTCTCTCTGGACGTCCCTATCTCTGTCGCTTACCTTCTTTAGTAATTTATCTATGCCTCCGAATAACCCGCCCTTTTATAATATTTCCTCCTCTCTCCTTTACTATATCGAATCTTCCCCTCCCTAACTTCCTTCCAACACTCCCCTAAGATCCCGCAGTATTGTCTTCTATCAATCATTTCTTCATATTTAGCAGCTCTTCTGCTTCAATTCATCCACCTTCACTTCCTCCCTCACAATGTACCCCGGTGTTTCCCTAGCCAGACCAAGAAGTACCGATTCTGTACGTCCTCCAGAATATCTTGCTTCTTCCATCCCCAAACTTCCGCCCCTACATCATTGCACTCCTCACCAACCTATCAAACATAATCTTTCTCTTTTTGATGTCCCAAACACTCTCTCACCTCATACCCAGACCTTATTAACCCTTTTTACCATCTCCCTCACATGCGCCGTCTCCTTGCTATCTTCCCTGAATCTATACCCCAGGTATGTGAATTCCTTCTCTCTTCTTTTTGGACATACCCAATCCTGTTGCTTACCTTCTTTAGTAATTTATCTATGCCTCCGAATAATAATAATAATAAATGTCTTTATTGCACATACCATTCAATACAACAAAAGAAAAAGAAAATATATATATACAGGGTGATTCATTAGCTCTATGACAAACTTTGGCAGATGAAAGGTGATACGATTCTAAGGAAAAAATGTTGTATGAATATGGGTCCTATTCATTTTGGTTAAAGAGTTACAAGCCTTTGAAAATTTTACACAGTTTAATAGGCAAATGAAAATGTAACATAAAAAATAAGTTTAAAAATTACAAAAATTGTTCGAAATGTCCGCCTTCAGCTTAAATGCACGCCTCACATCGACGAAGTAAAGATTGTATCACACGACGTATGATATTTGGATCATTCCGCATGCTATTAGCTGCATCTTGAATTCTGTCCAGTAGTTTTGATGATTTAGATCTGGGGATCGTGGTGGCCAGACTACTGGACCTCCATTGCCAATCCATCTGTTTGGAAAATGTTCATGTAACCAAGCGATGACTTCTCTTCCTCGATGTGGTGGTGCACCATCGTGCTGATACCACATATTTTGAACGATGTTAAGTGGTACGTCGTCGATAAAATCGAAAACTTTATGTCCCAAGAAATTTCTGTACATATTTGCATTTAAGCGTTCATTTATCACCCATACAGGTAGCAAAGAATTGTTAAAAATGCCACCCCAAACGTTTACACTAAACCGTTGCTGAAATCTTCCTGGTCTAATTGCATGTGGATTTTGCACATGTTCGTTATGATAATTATTTATGCCGTCCCTAGTCAAACACGCTTCATCAGACCACAGAACTTGGGAAATGAAGTTATTATTTTGAGCATGTTGCTGAATAATCCAGTGGCAAAATGCTAAGCGTTGCTCAGTATCTCCAGGATGTAATGCTTGAACATTTTGGCGATGAAACGGATGTAACATTTCTCGATTCAATACACGCCATACAAAACTTTGGGATATTTGTAACATGCTCGCTATACGCCGAGTACTAATTGAAGGGTCGTCAAGTACTAAATCAATAACACGTTCTTTATTTTGTACATTCACATCATGGGGACGAACGGAATGTAGTGGAGCGGGGTTACCTGTTTCTCTCAGTCTGCGAAATGATGCACTAAACACTGTATGGGCAGGTTGATGTCTATTTGGAAACCTACGAAGGTATTCTCTTGCTGCTTGCCGAGCGTTTCCGTTACAAAGCCCGTATACAAAAATAATATCTGCATATTCTTCAGTCGTAAATCCATGCATTTTCGTTTTCGATCAAAACTCTGACAATTGTAAACTTTGAAACACACAGAATAGAGTAAATTGAAATGTTTGACATAAAAAACTCAGTTTTGTTATCACAGCCAACTCTGTATTTGTGTTTCATAATTATTGTTGCGATTGTTGCAAATCTTTACTTCGTCGATGTGAGGCGTGCATTCAAGCTGAAGGCGGATATTTTGAACAATTTTTGTAACTTATTTTATATGTTACATTTTCATTTGCCTATTAAACTGTGTAAAATTTTCAAAGGCTTGTAACTCTTTAACCAAAATGAATCGGACCCATATTCATATAACATTTTTTCCTTAGAATCGCATCACCTTTCATCTGCCAAAGTTTGTCATAGAGCTAATGAATCACCCTGTATAAATAACAAAAATTGTGTCTATAGTGTAGATATATAGTCTAAACTAGAATGTTTAAACAACAAGAGATCAAAAAACTTAGTACCTAACACTACAAAAAAAGAAAAGAAAAAAAATGGCATTGTGCAATAGGCGGACTCCAGATAAAATCTGTTCAACCAACCTTACCATATACAGAAACTTAATATTTTTGCTTGCACTAAAACATACCATACCATTTGACATTATCGATACTAGTTATCTTCGTGCAACAGTACCTATGATAGATTTAGTAATCTGTAGGTGTCTTATTAATAACAAGTCTATTTTAATCATACTAATCTACATTCCTCCCGATATATCTTCTGATGATATGAAGACATTTACTACTGTTCTTGAGGCTATTATAATTAACCATTTCTTTGTATTGGTTCTTTGTATTAGTCAATATTCAATTAAAACCAGGGCTTTTATTGATTTTTTAAGTGTTCTTAATGCCATAATGGTGGGAATCCATGTTGCAAGTCATTTCAATAAAATAAAAGGTTTACTTCACTCTTGCTTGTAGTATTTTATTTCAAAACTAGTTTCGAGAGACGACATTACAAGAACCTTAATTACACATATGAAATGCTTGCTAGAACTCAGAGACAACTTAAGACGAGTTTACATTACTTGGAGATGGAGGAGCTCATCGTTTATTTTCGAAAAATATCCGGGGCAGCGAAGAGAGACGACATGAAGAAAAAACGTAAAAAGTTGGATAGACTTAGAGGAAAGGTGAGAGTCTGTAAGGCATTTGATGAATTACAAGATAAGGTTCCTCAATTCAAAAACCTAAGTACATTGTTTTCAACGAAGATGAAAAAGATTTTCTTACCAAAGGACATAAATTTGCCTTTCAACCTAAAACTAATCTTCTTCACAATGCTATCGATTTCGATGTTATTATCAAGAAACATCCTGAACGTAACGTTTTAAAAAATGAACTTATAGCTTACCTAAAGAGGAAGGAAAAGGTTTTTAACAAATCCTATAAAAGTCATAATGAACATTGGAACATTATTCATTCCATCAGAAAAAAACTTGATGAAGGCGATGGATAAATCTCTATACCTAGATAAAACATATGATTTTATGAAGCAGAATAATTATAATAAAATTAATTTTGACACATTGAACTATTGAAAAATGTTTTTCAATAGTTCAATGTTCATGTATATGAATCCCTCCATTCCTAGACTTTACTCCCTTCCAAAGTTGCACAAAGAAAATATACCTATTCGCCCCATTATTTCCTTTAAAAATTCTCCTACCTCAATATTAGCCAATTTTATGCTAAATGTTTTCAAAAAGATAGATTTTAAACCCAAATTTTCTGTTCAGAACTCTATTCAGTTTATAAACATGATTAACTTACTTTTGATGTGACCAATTTGTATTCAAATGTTCCTATTGATATAACCCTTAATTTGGTAGATAAACTTTTTAAAAAGCATTTCAATAATAATGAAAATATCGTTAATGATTTGAACTTAATTTTACACCATGTAGTAACTCCAAATTTTTGTTATTTTAATAAAGAATATTATGAAATAAAGGATGGCTTACCTATGGGCATGCCTCTTTCTGGAATTTTAGCAGATATTTTTCTTAATTATATTGAAGAGAATTTTATTATTAATGATAAAAATCCTTATAATAAAAACGTTTTTAAGTGGGTAAGGTATGTAGATGATGTCTTCTGTGTTTGGGAGGGTGAATCAGATTCTTTAAATAATTTTCTTAATCAATATTTGAATAATTTGCATACAAAATTAAACTTTACATTAGAAAAAGAAGAAAACTGAATTTTTTGGATTTGACCCTGAAAATAACTGCGAACAATTCTGTTGATATTAATATATACAGAAAACCTACTGCCATTCCAACCACAATACCCTTTGACTCTTTTCATCCCGATTCACATAAATTGGCAAACTTTAGATTTTTAATAAATAGAATTTTGAATTACCCTTTAAATGAGGAAAATAAAATTATAGAATTTAATTATATACAGAAACTTGCTACACAAAATAACTTTCCTTTAAAAATTTTAAATCAATTATACAATAGGATTATACAACGGAGAGACCCCCTTTTCACAAGGGAAGATACTGATCATGTTTACAATTGTTTTGGCCTTCTCTAATAACACTATTCTTAATTTACTCTCTAATTACCATGATAAACGAGATTCTATGAGAGAATGTGGAGTTTATTCTATTGATTGTTCGGATTGTGACTCATTATATATAGGGCAAACAGGAAGAAAACTCGAAACTAGATTGGGAGAACATAGAAGTCAAACTAATTCAAATGTTTTTAAACATAGATTGGAGACAGGTCACAATATTGATTATGATGGGGCGAAAATCTTACATAAGTGTCAAAAAGGATATAAAATGGATTTGTTGGAAATGCTCGAAATTTATAAATATAATAATAGGGATGACATAACATTGCTTAACGAACAAATACAGATATACTACTTTATGTTTTTTCAATTTCTTTAATTCATTTTGATGCTATTTTTCGTGCTAATACAAGAAATCTTTGTAATTTCATGTACAGTTTTCAACTGATGATGAGAGAAAGAAATAAAATACTACAAGCAAGAGTGAAGTAAACCTTTTATTTTATTTTCTTAATGCCAAACAGTACAATAACGTTAAGAATGAAGATGGCAGAATGTTGGATTTGTTGATCTCTAATGCTGACCTGAATTTTCACATAATAAGATCTGACAATCCAGTTGTACCAGAAGATTCTTATCATCGCAGTCTTGAAGTGGAAGTTTACTACTCTACACCTAGTAATCAACAGCGGTTCCCATCTTCTGATAATTTACGATATGACTTCCATCGAGCAAATTACCCTGCATTATATGATCACTTCTTTAAGTATGATTAGTCTTTTTTGCTTTCCCATACCGATGTAAATGTGGCTTATGATGCCATTTACTCCGTAATTAATACACATGTCCCTATTACAACCAAATCTAATAGTTCTAACCCACCGTGGTTTTCGCCGGAAATAAAGAGACATATTAATATCAAAAAATTCTATCACAAAAAATGGATCAAAACAAAAAAAATTGTATTTTATAATGAATTTAAGCGACTAAGGAGGTTGTTAAAAAATGAAATAAACGACAGTTACATTAAGTATCTTAACAACATACAAAATACCATCAAGACTGATCCGTCCAGTATATGGAATTTTCTCCGAGCTAAGAAACGTACCACAAGAATACCCTGTAATCTGATTGATAGTGAGAGCAATGTTCTTGCTGATCCTCAAGATATTGTAAATGCTTTTGCTAACATGTTTTCTGCTGTTCACACTGTATCTACTGACCGAACTTTCACTGAATCTAATTTCAATCCGTTGCCATACTCTTTTCATCCCACTACAGAAGAGGAGCTAATTAAATTAATGGCAACGTTTTCTAATAAGCATACTGCTGGAGATGATTTGTTGCCAAGTTTTATGGTCAGAGATTGCCGTTATATATTTGCTTGCCCTCTTAAATTTATTATTAACTTGTCCATTACGTCCTGTGAATTTCCTGGAAGATGGAAACGATCAAGAATTGTGCCTGTTTATAAAAAGGATGATTTTGCTAAACTATTTGAAAAGTTATTATAGTCTTTTATGTACACCAGCACGTGCCCCTTTGTGTCAGCTTCGCAGCATGGTTTTGTTTCCGGTCGCTCTACAATTACCAACTTGGCTACGATTTCCGAGTTTATCTGTAGCACCTTGGATAGACGTGGGCAGGTGGATGTTGTATACACTGATCTATCCAAAGCCTTTGATCTGATTGACCATAGAATTCTCTTGTATAAATTGAGCTCTTTCGGATTTGTTCCTTCAGCAATTCAACTTCTGGCCTCTTATTTGCAACATAGAAAATGTTATGTTGCTTACAATGGATATTTTTCTAATGAGTTCACTCTCACCTCAGGGGTTCCACACCGATCAAATTTGGGCCTTCTATTATTTGTTCTTTTCATAAATGACTTACTTCTAAAAATTGATTGTCGGATATTGGGATATGCTGATGATATCAAGATCTATGCCGAAGTCTCATCGGTGGCAGATGCAGATAAGCTGCAGCACAACTTAAACACAATAGTGCAATGGTGTACAAACTTAACCTTAATATAGATAAATGTTGTGTACTTACTTATAGCCGATGCTCGTCACCATGCATATATCCTTACAATATTGCTGGCAGCACTTTAAGTCGTGTTGAGGAGTACAGGGATTTGGGGGACCTGCTTGATGCAAGTCTTAATTTTAAAACACATATCAATAATGTGTGTTCGGAGGCCTTTAGGTCCCTAGGTTTTGTGATGCGTATGTCTAAATATTTCAAAAGTGTCAGCTTATTAAAGACCTTGTATTGTGCTTACGTTCTGAGTAAATTAGAATACGCTTGCCTGATTTGGAGTCCCTTATATTCGTGTGAGTTCTTAAGACTTGATCGAGTCCATCGTAGATTCTTAAAATTTCTTTCTTACAAATCTGATGGAATTTACCCTGAGCGAGGTATACCACAAAATGATTTGCTTGCACGACACAATATGGTTTCCTTGATGGACAGAAGAAACGCGTTTTATGAAAGGTTTCTACAAAGGCTTATCGAATATAACATCGATTGCCCTTTCATTCTTGAGCGACTAGGGTTTGTTGTTCCAAGGAGTAACTCAAGATATAGCTGCGTATTCGTCATTCCTTATGCTCGGACAAACATTATGAGACGGGCGCCAACATACACTCTCTGTAAAGTGGGCAACAGGATTCCAGACAATCAGTGATCACCTGCATGTAAATTCACTTATTTAGTTTTTATTTTTATTTTCCTCATAGTTCGGTCAATTGTTAATTTCTTGAATTTTTTGTAATTTTTGTTTTTTTTTCTCACATACAAATACATATTATTGTATTATTACATTATGTAATATATATTGTTATCCTTTTTTGGGCTATGCCTGTTGGGTAATAAAGGAATATTACACGCGTCCCACGACAACGATAATACAATTTCTTGAATATTCCTTCCTCTCCTGCTCTGAATGTTAAAAAAAATGCATTCAAATGAATAACTATGACAAGGCTGCACATTGCTCCAAAAATTTATCTCTATAGAGTGTTTTTTTGAAATTATTGATATTTAGTTTTTTGGTCATTGGTGGTAACGTTCCATATGACTTATATATGTGATACGTAAAAGATCTGTGAAACAAAGAGGTTCTGTATTTTGGTAGATATATACTATATTTTAATCTCGTATAATAAATGCGTGCAATTTGTCTGATCATGATATGGTATTTTGGGATGTTGGTGTGAATGTAGGTAGACAATCTCCAGTGTTTAAGTCTCTACGACTATTAAGGCGTATTGATAGTGTATCTTTTCTGCATGATTTACAATCAGTTCCATTCAATTTTATATTTTATCTAACTGATATTAACGACAAGATCTCATTCTTTACACACGCCTTAATTGATTTATTTGATAATCACGCTCCAATAAAGCAATGTCGATTTACCAAGCCTTCCGCACCCTGGATGACTGATAGTATTAGATTAATGATTAAGTTGAGAAATGAGGCTAAAACCAGGTTTAGACAGATGTGGAATAACTTGAAAACTTTGAACTTAAAACCAATTAAAAAATCTTGTCTACCTTTAAATTTAAAACATCCTGATCAGATTAATAATTATTTTGTAGGCAGTGTAAATGACATTATTAAAGATTTACAGACTTCTGACCTTGATCTGTACAGTTCTCCTATTTATAGTAGTCAGTTTTCATTTAAGACTGTGGAGATCTTTCTGGTTTTTGACGTGATTGCGTCTATTACATCTTCTGCTATTGGTACTGATGGAATTTCCATTGAGATGATCAAACTGTGTTGCCCCACCATTTTGCCATATTTAACCCACATACTCAATTGTTGTTTAGTTGACCATGTCTTTTTGAGCAGAGGGTATTCCTCTGCTCAAAAAGGATAACCCACGAGAGTATAGTGACTTGCGACCAATAAGTATTCTCCCTGTTCTTTCTAAAGTTTTAGAAAAGATTATGAAGGCTCAATTGGTGGAGTATATGGAGACCAATAGTTTGCTCCCTTCAGAACAATCGGGTTTTCGATGTGGGTATAGTTGCACAACATCAATGTGAAAAAAAAAAACTGATGATATATTCTCAATCTAACTGATGATCAAATCTAACTGATGATATATTGTCCGCTGTTGACGTGGGAGAGAGTACTGCTGTAGTTTTTTTAGACTATTCAAAAGCATTTGACACTGTTAACCACACCATTTTGAGCAAACTACTTCGTTATCTGGGTTTTGGTGAAGGCGCAGTAACACTATTGAGTAGCTATCTTAGTGATCGCACACAGAAGGTGAAAGTTGATGATGCCATGTCTGATGAACTTGCACTTTGTAATGGTGTTCCCCAAGGATCTGTGCTGGGACCTATTTTATTTTCTATATATACGTCACAATTTAATAAATTTATTAAATTCTGTAAAATGAGTACATATGCGGATGATACCCAACTTTACGCGACAGCGGGCAGTGGTATTGCTGAGGCTGGTATTAGCGGTGACCTTGATACGATTTTTGAATTAGCAACATACCACCAGCTTAAAATAAATCCTGACAAATCTATGTGGATGAGTTTTAATGGGCAATAGCGCAACCCTACTTCGCACTTAGCCATTAAGATGAATAACACCTTAATTAAAAAGGTCTCTGAAGCTAAGTGTCTTGGTATGATTTTAGATACTAGCTTAAGATTTAGAAAACAAATTCAAACATATATTCAGAGATCATATTTTTTTTTGCATCGGCTGCACCCGCATCGTTCATGTTTACCTTTGAAATTAAAAGTGCTCCTCTGTGATATGTTTGTTCTTTCACAATTTAATTATATGTCTGCTGTATATCATAGGGCTATAGATTCAGTCACGTCACGAAGTATACAAAAGGTTCAGAATAGTTGCCTCAGATTCATTTATGGGATTCGCAAATTTGATAGAGTTTCTCATAAACTTAAGGATACTGAACATGAGCTCTCGACGGGAGTTTCATAGTTTGTCTCTCTATCATAGAATCCCGGAGTACCTGCATAATAAAATTAAATATAAACCACAGTGCGAAGGAAGTCAGACAAGGTCAGGTATTAGTTTCTATCCTCCAAAACATAGAACATCACTTTTTCAAAGGTCATTTACATATCATGTTTATAAATCGTATGGAAGCTTGCCACATGCACTACGTCAACTGAAATATGACCAATTTCGAATAAAATTGAGGAATATGATTTTTCAGTAGTCAACGAGTCTTGTCTGATGTTTGTTATTCTTTGTTTCTCTGTGATTCTTTTGTGACCTTATTCTTATTGATATAAAGTCATTGTTACGATGTTAACAGTTACGCCATCAGTTATTACACTGAGTCCTTTTTTAATTTTCATTATTATTGTTTTTTTTTCTCCTCTTCTTTCTTTTTTTTTTTCTCTTTAATTTAATTTACGTTTGGGTCTTTTGGGCCCTTTCATTTAATTTAATTATGTTTAAATTTAGATTTGATATGATGCGGGTGATACTGTATTAATGATTTCAAGATTTTGCCTTTGTTTTTTTTTCTTTTTATTTGTTATAATTCATAGAATTTTTATTATTATTAAATAATAACCCGTCCTTTTGTAATATTCCCTCGTTTACTATATCGAATCTTCCCCTCCCTAACTTCCTTCCAACACTCCCCTAAGATCCCGCAGTATTGTCTTTTATCAATCATTTCTTCATATTTAGCAGCTCTTCTGCCTCAATTCATCCACCTTCACAATGTACCCCGGTGTTTCCCTAGCCAGCCCAAGAATCCACCTCCAGTACCGATTCTGTACGTCCTCCAGAATATCATGCTTCTTCCATCCCCAAACTTCCGCCCCTACATCATTGCACTCCTCACCAACCTATCAAACATAATCTTTCTCTTTTTGATGTCCCAAATACTCTCTCACCTCATCCCCAGACCTTATTAATCCTGTTTACCATCCCCCTCACATGCGCCGTCTAATTGCTATCTTCCCTGAATCTATAGCCCAAGTATGTGAATTCCTTCCATCTTCCTTCTTCTCTCCCCTTTGCAGAACTTCATCATCTTTGTCTTTGCTACATTCACCTCCAACTCCTTCGCGCAGAAATACCTCTCCAACTGTCTCACCATCCCTCTAATTTCCGCCGCTTCCTTCGCCACAACCACCACGTCATCTGCGTATGCTAGCACATGAATCTTTCTCCCTCCTACCACCACTCCTCCACCGTTTTAATGTTTTTCCTCCCATTTGCGTGTATCGCATTAGTGACCTCCTCCTTCACCTTCCTCAACTTCTTCAAATACCTCCACACTTCAACTTCCCATCTTATCACCTTAATTTTTGCTGACTCCCTCTCTCTCTTCTTTCTCCCACATATTTCTTTGTACTTTCTCTTTGTCTCCTTATAACTGTCCACTACAACCTCTCCTCTCCGCCACTAACTCAATAGTCTCCTTGTATCTCTTTGCTCCTCCCGGCATTTTTCTGAGTAACGTGTAACTCAATACCTCCGTCAAATCTCGTAGTCCCATGACCCCTACCACTCTTTATCGTCAACTCGTCAAATTCCTTCTGTAGTGTTCTATCCGCTCACCTGGCCAATCTGTCCTAATATACTTTAATTCCTTTTCACGTCGCCTTCTCCCTCCTGCCCTTTTCAATTGCACCTCCAAAGGTTGGTAGATCCAGAATCTATCATATCTTCCACCCTCTCCCACATTTCTTGTTCCACCATCACATAATCTATCACGGACCCTTCATCGGACCCTGAAACTGGTCCAGGGGCTGCAAAACACACCCGGTCCACACAGGAGTTTAGGGAGTGATGCGAACATAAATTAAATTTCTTGTAATAATAACGGCGAAAAAGCCTACAAACACCGCGTTTATTGAAACACAGCCAATTGACGACAATACGCAGCCAATTCATACTCTGAAGTTACAACTTATTCATCACAACTCGTTCATGGAGTTTGTGTGGTGACCCTTCGCTATGCCTCTCTGTCTTCTATAGTACACATCACTTGGAAAATCGACATCAGTGTCAAATTCTTTGCTTGGTCTATATATGTCATCGGTTATCTGCCTCTTGACCTTTTGCCATCAACCTTCCCCTTTTTCGTCAGTTTTTCCATGCCGTCCTTTTGTATTGCATGGTCAAAGAATTTAAGTATGCGAAATTGGATGGTAGTAATCTCTAATTATAGCGTATTTTTAGGGTTTTTAAAAGGGACATTAATGCGGTGATACGCAGTTAAAGATATTCTCAACATTCTTCGGTAACATATCATTTAAAAAGCTTCAATCCTGCTTCGGCAAAATTGTGATACACACCAATAAACTTTTCCCTGGAAAACTTTTGTACCTTTTTTTATTCATTATCATTGACACACGGGAATTAATTTTTTCTATTCTCTGGTATCTCAGAAACACTTTTTTTAATAAATTTGAGTCATTTCGACACACGCCAATCAACTTTTTCTATTATTCTAATATCTTTGAATTTTTTGGAAATATTCCTATTCACTTTTATAACTTTTTTTGGGTTTGTTCATTATGTTGAAAATATTTTTAAGCAGTTTGACTCATTTTCATACACACCAATCAACTTTTTCTATTTCCTGGTATCATGGAAACACTTTTAAAAATCTTGTTAAGTATCTTAGAGATATTTTTAATAAATTTGAGTCATTTCGACACACACTACTCAAATTCATCCTTGCTTTTACAGTGTCTCAAGTAGATGCTTGTCTTTAGACTCTAATTCAGTACTTTAACATCTATAGAGTGTTTAGAGAAAAAATCACTAAACGGCTATGTTTCATGTTTTATCTACAAAATGCAGTACAAAAGCTGTAATTGCCTAGATTTATTAGCTTCAGTGATTCAGCACATTGCCAATGTCCAGAAAAATAGACAACATTGTAATCATACTTATCCACGATACATAATTTTAATTAACAATTTATGTATTTTATGCACATTCTTGTAATGTTTTCGTATTAAATTGATTTTATAGAAATGGATGAAGAACAAGAATATGTTGATACTGACGCAATGATCCCTACAGGAATCCAATCGTATTCAGATCATATTCAGAAACAACAGAAAGAAAAAATAGAGTTTCAAGCTGAAATAGAAGACAAGTTTGATACAAAGAGCACTTCCCATTCACTCCAAGCAGAGCAGTTTTGTGGGATTCATTTTATGGCGCAAAAAAATTCAATTGGTAAGAAATTTATTCAGTTTAAGTTTTAATAACAATAATGTTGTTATTTTTATATAGCAACAAATGGACAGATTGCTTCCTGCGTGGAATTGCAGCAAGGAACCACATCGAATCAGAAAGAGAATGCTCAATTAAGTATTAGCCCTCAATCAGAATGTACCTTAAACGATAAAGAATTGCCGTTGAGTGAAAAGCTTGATTCCTTTAGGAAAGAACTTGGCGATTTCTTTGAATCGTTAAGTCTGGAAATTCTTTTAACTGGTTTTGGTAAACCAAACATTACAGCGCACTTAAGTACCCCATCAAGTAAGGAAAGTCTTGAAACGTGTACTCCAAGTACCAGTGCAACACCAAAACAAGAAAAAGATAAAGGTTGTGAGAAGAGAGGCGAATAATTATTATAATTATACGTTAATAATAGATTCATAAATATTTATGATAATAAATATGTAGATAATATAGGTGTTAATAAAAACACATTTTATGAAGTATCTCTTTTATTTTACCCCAAAAAAAATGATTAATTAATTTCTAATAAATTTAATTAAAATTAAAATGAAGCGCCATCTATTAGTAAACGATAACTTCAATTAGGAACCATTCAAAACTAAAAAACGAATTTATTTGAATAATTAAACAATAAATTTATAATTCGTGTTATTTTATAATAAACAATCGATTTTATGCTATAATTAATAATTTAGTTTTAATGTATTGTTCAAACAAAATATTTTTTTCCAAATTACCATCTTGTGACATTGACGCCGCCATCTTGTTGTTGATAATTTTGGGATAAGTGCCACCTGTGTACAACGTGGAAGAGAAAAGTGTTTTTAGCTATGGAAAATCAACAGAAAAAGGTGAATTCCGATGATGAGGTGCGTATCATTGAGTTTAGAACTGTTTTTGCTTTTAATTTTGTAATTTCCGCGTCGAATAAATTTAAAAACTGCAAATTAACCTATACACATTTTTTTTTCTAAAAATTTCCTAATCCGCGATTATTTATTTAGCAACAAACACCTTAATTGATTATTTATACTATAATTGATTATTTAATTTTTTAATTTAATCCAATAATTAAGCCCCGATCCAACATAACCCAACTTTTTATACAAACCATCCATTTTATAGAGGGAGATTGAGTTACAAGAAGGGGTAGAATTACAAAACGAAGTTGAGGCAAAAACTGATGAAGTTATAAATGATACGAATCCTCCTCCAAGCGAATTGGAAGGAATTCCTACAGAGGAGCCTTTATTGTGCAAAAAAGGGTTGGATTCTGATAAAGAAATGATTCACACAACATTCCAAAGTGGCCCAGATGACCCTCAGCCCGATTCTAGCAAACCAATCCCAAAACCAACAGAGCCCCAAGGCGAGCCGTCCAAGAAAAAAGCAGAAGGGGACGACTTTTTGGATTCATTGAATCCTCAAGTTCTTATAACGTCCACGTCAGCCACCGACGAAACAAAACAACCAATGGCTAAACCGGACTTAAAAGCTATAACTGAGGCCATTAATAAACTGACCCTGCAAGATACCTTGGAGATGTGCACCCCAAGTACAGGTGCCATACCAAAACAGATTCAAAAACCCGAAAAAAAGCAAGAAAAAAAGAAGACCAAACAAGATCAAGGCTCCCAAGCCACCGCAAACGTCCACAATACTTCTCCTGCAGATACTAAAAATCCAACCCCAACAAACGTTGACGATCACAACGTATTAATTCAAGGTATTTGTAGTGCGTTCGATAACGCAAGATTGAATGGATCAAATCCACAAAAAGATCCTGCCCTAACTTTTTTAAACGGTAAAAACGATAAAGGAGTGGGTCCTATGTGTTTCAACACAACGAAACTTCTTCCTAAAGACAAAGGTATTACTGAAGAAGTATCAAGTTACATCAGTCAAATATCCAAAGATATGGACACAATCCCCCAAAAATTAGAAGAGACAGCAGAACCAAAAACTTCTCAACCAGCTACCAAAACTACTAAGAGTTCGAAAGAATCCGCTGGAAGCAATGCAGAAAGTGAGGTTGGGAGAATTTGTGTTTCTAACAAAGGAACAGACGAAGAATCGAACAAGAAAAAGAAAAAAAAATCACCAAAATGTTTGGGACCCATGCGAGTTACGGTTCCAGTCACTACTTATATCCAGCTGCGAAAACGTTTGAATAGAGAACCAATTTGCAAAGTCGTTTTTGGACACGTTATGATCAACGTCTACACGAACGAGGAACTTTCTAAAGTTCAAAAATACTACGACCAATATTTAAATAAAATAATACCAAGGCAATTCGCTAACGGTGAGCTTTAAGTCATTAAACTTATTTTTATTTATTACTATTACATTTATTTACAGACCCCACCCTACAAGATGAAGAGCCCAGTACTAGCGACGATCAATCAGAGATAACTGAAGATTAAACAAAAAAAGTTTCATTTATTTTTAGTACTCGTTTTGAAATTATTTAATGTTTGTCAAAAAAAAAAAATTATTAAAGTTTATTATGTTTTTTCGTTTTGTGCTCTCGTATATTCAAGTTTAATTTATTCTTTGTGTTTTTTTTTTGTAAATTTCATTTAGTTCGTGCAATAAAAAAGTTTTTTCTACATATTTTTTTATCATAACTTTTACTATAATGCATTGAGATCATCCTATCCTGAGATTCCTATTTAGGGAGTTCTTAACCTCAATCTTGCTTCATGATATCAGCATAAGTATCAGCATAAGACAACAATTAACATCATGTCCCAAATCTAGCATCATAATATGCTAGATTATAACAATTCCCTACTTAAGTAATAGATATACCTCCACAATTTGTACTCCTTCTTGATGGAAATTAATTTTATGCTTTTATAGTTGCTACTCTTTTCTTATTCTAGTCTAAATGTTGCTTTTAGACGATGAGATGCTACTTGGGAATGACTAAATACTGTTTGCAGATGATTAGATATTGTTTGAAAATAGTTAGATACTACTTGCAAAAGATTAGATACTGCTGTTTGAATTTTGCAAGTGAATGTTATGGTTTTAGACGAGGAGATACTGCTTGCAAATGATTATGTGTTGCTTGCAACAGGCTAAATTACGGATTGTTGAAGCCTAACATTCCTTGAACATATCTATGTACTGCTTGCAACAGACTAGATTAATTTGCAAAAAACTAGATACTTCTTGAAAAAGTCAAGATTGTATTTGCCGAAAATCATCATCATCTCATTGCTCGTGCTCGTCTTCTTCATCCTCGGACTCCCATCGTTCGAAGGTGCTCCTTGACGTCATCTTGCCACCGTTTAAGGATTTAAAGGTCTTTGGTGGTATGCTTTCTTCACCCCTCAGTCTCTCATGATAAAGTTAACCAAGCATCTAAATTGGGAAATATTTGTTAAGACTTCTGCTGAGAAAGACCCATGGGGTGTACCGTACAAAATAGATAGAGGAGCCTTGAAAAAAGAAATAATATATGACAGAACTGACACACAAACTGTGGATTGGAACATAACTATCCGAGCAGTGATGTGTGCGATGGAAGAACACAAGCGTTTCGAAGTGTCTGTGATTTTCTAAACCTGTCAACTGAATCATGTGCTAAGCTGCGATGAGAGATTGTTGGATTTAGTTTAACTAACACTGAGCATCAGTTCGAGCTCGTTCGTGATGACCTGCCTCTTGTATCTGAAGATTTGTATCATTCCGCCTTAAATATTACCATAAAGTTACTCGCACCAAGTAACAAACAATCAATTTTTCCAGCTTGTGGCAGTCGTTATGATTTTCGCAGAGCCAACTTTCATGGCTTGATGGTGATTTCCTCGAAACAAATTGGTCCTTTCTTGATCAGTGCGTAGATGTTGATGATGCTGTGCGATTATTTTACATGAACATCCATGAACTATTGGATCAGCCTGTTCCAAAAAGAGCGTATCATACTTCGAAATACCCTATTTGGTGCTCTCCTGAAATGAAAAATCTTTTAAAGTTAAAAGACTTCTATAGAAGAAAGTGGACGAGAATAATGCTGAGCAGTCACTGCGCTCTGATCCTCGTAGCTTCTGGAATTATATGTCATAAAGCTATGATTACACGACTCCCTGGTCAAATGGCTTTAGACGGGTGCATCTACTATACTCCCTATAATATAGTTAATGGTGACTCTACCTAAGAGTTGGTGGATTCGCACTCTATTTATCCATATATCATTTTAAAGATTATGAAGATTGTTAAGAAGTTGCCGAGCAAATTTACGGCTGTCGATGATAATTTTCCAGCGTTTCTTATTCGTGACTGTAGCGCAATTTTTGCTGATCATGAACTTGTGTCTAAAGACAGGTGAGTTTCCTAAGATCTGGAAGCGATCACGGATAATTCCCGTTTTCAGGCGTGGTGATCGTAACAACATTGCTGATTATCGTTCCATCTTCATAATATCTAGCTTCGCTAAAGTATAAGAGCAAATCATCTATGGAGCTATTTATCTGCAAGTTCTACTAGTCTTGCGGTGATTTCAGAAGTAATATGTGAATACCTGGATAGGGGTGGTCAAGAGGATGTAGTGTACATTGACTTTTCTAAGGCGTTTGATGCGATCTATCACGATCTTCTCCTCCAGAAGCTTAGTATGTTTGGCTTTTCTCCTGGATTTATCAAAAAGTGCCAATTCTGTATTTTATAATGGCTTTGCTTCGGTGTGTTCCACAGAGCTCTACCTTGGGTCCACTACTGTTTGTAATACTTATTAACGACTTATTAAACAGATTTAAGTCTGGTGCATTGGCCTATGCTGATGATCTTAACATATTTCGCCCTATCAACTCGGATGATGACGTGCTTCGATGCAGTCGGATCTTGATATGTTAGTGGAATGGTGCGATCGTAATCAGCTCAGAATTAATGAGGAGAAATGTAATGCTATCACTTTTACACATAGAACTACTCCTATCTCTTCATCCTACTGTATAGGTGGAATCTCCCTGCTTAACTTGAGTTCCGTCAGAGATCTGGGAGTAACTGTTGAGAGCAGACTATTGTTTATATCGCACATAGAGTATGTCGCTTCCTGTACATATCGTATTGGCAACCGAACCCAAAAATTTTAATAACTCTAAAACACCATTGGACTTTTTCCTCTGGGAGGGTTTGGTTTATGAGACTCCTGTAGAGACAGAAGAAGATATGGTGGCACGAGTTATGGTCGCTGCAGGACAGATTGTAGATTTACCAGTTTACCAATGCGATGCAACGAAGTTGTAGTGGATCAGAATGCTAACCATCCTTTGAAAAGGGCAAAAATAATTTAAGTGTAAGTGTAAAGTATTTTTGATAAATGATTCAGTTTCCTTTTCATTTTTTTGGTTGTTAATGATTTAATTTGTTAAAAAAGTTATGTTCTGGGTCATGCCTCCAAATTACTTGTAAAAGTTTGTGCCTAAAAGTTTATTTTCAAATTGCTGTAGCACGGAAATGGATTCCAATTCAAAATATTATCTACTCAGTCCCCTCTTACAGATTTATCGTACTGTACGCAGTACGACATCAGTCGAAACTGCCGCAGTAACGATAAATCGTAGCGTGTGTAGGCAAATCGTATGCTTTGCAGTACGCAGTGGTCAAATCGTTCGCAGTACGGAGAAAAAATTTGCTTTTCAATTAAAGAAGTTGGACGATCAACAAAGATTAATAGCGGAAAAGTTATGGTCGGACATCATGTTTTACGGTGCACAAGGAAAACTGCAAATCGATTGTGCAATAAACTTTCCTACGGCACAGCTTCAAACCTATAATAACCAACTCCATACATTCAATATGTAAACATATATAAATAAATTTACGAGTTACAATACTTTGCTTTTTACTTACCTTTAAATAATTCTTTTTCAGTGCATCATATACATATAGCTTCACACGTCTCGGGAATAATTTTACTTAGTGCTTGAGGTGAAATTCCCGTTCTAAACTTAAGATCTTCATAAGAACATTCTGTTGCCAAATACCTTAATGTAACGACCAATCTTTCTTCTGCGGATATTGCGTTTCTCATAACAGTATCTTGTTTCGTATTTTTTTTTGAAATTAAAGCCAACAAAACCATATAGGTATCAGAATCCATTCTTAAATAATTTTTAAAATCATTAGGCTCGTCTTGTTCAAGTTCTTTTAACAACTTCATATGCGAGTATTTTTTTCTGTCCAGCAACCACTTTTACACCATTTTCTCTTTTTAACTAGTTTCTGTTCATCATCTTTATCAATTGATAATATTGCAATTACAAGCGCAGCAGCTTTTCTTGACGACATTGTGTACACACCTTCACGCACTTCGATACCTACTGCAATAATCTTAACTACTGTAGTTTGATGTGCTTCAAAGTGTGTAGAAAAACTGGCTGTACTACAAGCCGAACGATTTTCTCTACGACCGGCAGTTCGACGTGCACTACGATAAATCGTTACGTGTGTAGGCCGTTTTAGAAGTTTGTAATTGCAGTTTAGAGCACTCTGTATAATTCTGTAGGACTTAGGGGACTTAGGACCACTTTCCAATCCATGGGGAAATAACCACTCCTAAAGCACTAACGTAAAAGTTTTATAATTACGTCTGGGCAGGTTTCATATGCAAAAACCAACATTTCTGTTCTGACACCATTTAGACTCGGCGCTGGGGCAAAAGGACGCACCTAAGGTTTAAATAATTATAAAAATAACAAATGTGAACGAAAAAACACTTTACTCTCAGGTATGTTAATACAATCATTTATGTATGAAAATATAAATATTTGGTTCTGAAAGAAAGAACAAAACAAAAGAAAATTTTAAAAATATAAAAAACGTAGAATGGGAATTTTGCCCCACCATTGGGGCAAAAGTCATGAACATGTGGAGCAATAATCTTGTGTTCTTATTTTTACTCGCAAAACTCACAAATAAATGTTTCAATATTTTGGTATGCAGTGCAGTTTTTGTGCCACCAGTTTTGACACTGGTTGCACTGAATCCAGTCTTCAGTGGGTGGTGACGTAGAAGGTGTGTGATAAAGGTCATCAATTGAAATTTCTACTGCTGAGGTACTTGCAACCGGACTATTTGTTGACCGCTTTTGAGGGGTTAAATGTTTTTTGACTGTATTTTTACGCAACATGGATAATGGTAGAGATGATTCGGGATCTGAGTCTGATTCGCTATCATCTATTTGCTGGATCTGGACATTTCGGTCGGTAACAGTTGAAGGAAGAAAATCTTCTTCGGTAAACACATTCTTATTTAACGGATAAATTCCAGAGAACTCGAAAGCTTTGATACCCTCATCCATTGTAGAACAACGTTCATAGGCGCGCCCCAATATCTTCGTAATCTGGAAGTGGGTTATATTTCTTCCTGCGTAAAACGTTTTTAGTGGTTTGAAATAACATCGGTCCAACGGTTGAATTCGATGACCGCTATGCGGTGGGATTGTCAGTAAGTGTATGAAACTTTCCCTACAAAATAAAATAGCCTGCAGTGATCTATGGGATGAATGGTTGTCTAATATCAATAGCACAGGATGCTCAGCATCAGCTCTCACATGGGCTCGAAAATGTTTCAACTAGTTCAAAAACAAAATGCTGTTAATATATCCTAAGTCTGAGATCATACTGATAGATAGGGGCGGAGCTCCATCCATAAGCTGCGGGGACAAAATTTCCTGCAGCATTCATGGCACATACAATGGTCATTGTTTCACCGCGCTCAGCAGATGATATCTTTGCCACCAATTTTTTTCCTTTACTACTGACATCCTTAGGCACCTTATTTGGCACTGTAGACATTCCACTTTCATTCAAGTTGTATATAGAACCCGGAGAAAATTTATGTTTTTTGTAAAGATTAGTTAGATTTGAGAAAAAACATCGATTTGAGTTTTATTAAAGCCCATTACCCTGGCCAAACTAGTTGGATTTGGTGTTCTTAAAGAGAGATTATATTTTTTTATAAATTTGTGTGCCCAGTCCCTACCAGCTAACTTTGTAATTAGATTAAGTAGATTAAATGGAACCTATTGTCCAATTCTTTACAATGCTGAACCAGCATCCGTTCTATTTCATCTGTAAATACTGACGTATAGTTGCCAAAGGATACTGCACCATGTCCAGACTTCAATCTTTTTCGCAAAGTAGACTCATGAATGCCTAAAATAGTAGCAGCTGTCCGAATTGAGGAACCATCGGCTATCTGAGCTCTGGCCACTTGCAGCATTTCCTCTGTGCACAATTTTCTCGTAGACTTTCTTTTATAGTTTCTGTACATGAGAAATTTTTAATTAAATCAACTGCAAATATCATGTGGGTTAAAAATCTTAAAACGTATGGGGCAAAATTACGCACGTATTATTGCCCCATGCGAAAATGTGACTTATGCCCCATATACTCAATCAAATTTCAAATTTAACTTCTGCTGTCAACAGATCCATGCGATTTTCATGTGTTTAATATATCCTCATATATTGTAGGTTATGTAAAAAATTTGTTTTAAAAATACAACCACAGGTTATTGTACAATATCTTATGAATGTTTGTGTAATTTTCACAAACTAGAGATATATTGGATTGTGTATCCGCCTCTGCAAAAACGGCTTTTGAGACTTATGCCCCATGCGGACTATTGCCCCACTCTATTCTACATATTTAGTCTGTTATGTCATCCCCTGGAAAGAGCAGTACATTCCATGGATCTTTGTCATGAGAGCCAACACTTGTTGCAGAGATTAAAAGTGCCCAAATTAGAGGCCGAAGGGTGAAGAAAGCATACCACCAAAGACCTTTCAATCTTTAAACGGTGGCAAGATGAAAGAAGATGATGATAACTTTCGGCAAATAGTGTCTTGACTTTTTCAAGAAGTATCTAGTAATAAATGATTGCAAATTAATCTGGTCTGTTGCAAGTAGTATATAGATATGTTCAAGGAATCTTATAATTCAAACAATGTGTAATCTAGTCAATCTAGTCGTTTGCAACTGTAATCATTTGCAAGCAGTACCTCCTCGTCTAAAACCACAGCATATATTTACTTGCAAAATTCAAACAGTAGTATCTAATCTTTTGCAAGCAGTATCTAAGCTTTTTCAAACAAAATCTAGTCATCTGCAAACAGTATCTGGTCATTTTTAAGTGGTATCTCATCATTCATAACAAAATAGTAGCAAGTATAAAAGCATAAAATTAATTTTCATCAAGAAGGAGGTATCCTGAAAAAGCTGATACAAATTGTGGAGGTGTATCTATTACATAGATAGGGAACTATTGTCTTATGTTGTCTTATGCTGATACCACGAAGCAAGATTGAGGTTAAGAACTTCTGCATACCAAAATAGGAATCTCATGAAAGGATGATCTCAATGTATTATAGTAAAAGTTATGATAAAAAAATATGTTGAAAAAACTTTTTTATTGCACGAACTAAATGAAATTTACACAAAAAAACACAAAGAATAAGTTCAACTTAAATATACGAGGGCACAAAACGAAAAAACATAATAAACTTAAATAATTTTTTTTTGACAAAAATTAAATATTAAATAATTTCAAAACGAGAACTAAAAATAAATGAAACTTTTTTTGTTTAATCTTCAGTAATCTCTGATTGATCATCGCTAGTATTGCGGTCCTCATCTTGTTTGGTGGGGTCTGTAAGAAATGTTAATAATAATAATTATAAATAAGTTTAATGACTTAAAGCTCACCGTTAGCGAATTGCCTTGGTATTATTTTATTTAAATACTGGTCGTAGTATTTTTGAACATTAGAAAGTTCCTCGTTGGTGTAGACATTGATCATGATGTGTCCAAAAATGACTTTGCAAATTGGTTCTCTATCCAGACGTTTGCGCAACTGGACATAAGTAGTGACTGGCATCGTAACTGGCATAGGTCCCAAACATTTCGGTGATTTATTTTTTTTCTTTTTCTTGTTAGATTCTTCGTCTGTTCCTTTGTTAGAAACACAAATATTTCCAACTTCACTTACTGCATGACTTCCAGACGATTCTTTCGGATCCGTAGTAGTTTTGGAAGCTGCTTGAGAGGTTTTTGGTTCTGCTTGCTCTTCTAATTTTGGAGGGATTACGTTCATTTCTTTGGATATTTGACTGATGTAACTTGATACTTCTTCAGTAATACCTTTATCTTTAGGAACAAGTTTCGTTGTGTTGAAAAACATAGGACCCACTCCCTTATCATTTTTACCGTTTAAAAAAGATAGAACAGGATCTTTTTGTGGATTTGATCCATTCAATCTTGCGTTATCGAACGCACTACAAATACCTTGAATTAATACGTTGTGAGCGTCAACGTTTGTTGGGGTTGGATTTTTAGTATCTATAGGAGATGTATTGTGGATGTTTGCGGTGGCTTGGGAGCCTTGATCTTGTTTAGACTTCTTTTTTTCTTGCTTTTTTTCGGGTTTTTTAATCTGTTTTGGTATGGCACCTGTACTTGGGGTGCACAACTCCAAGATATCTTGCAGGGTAAGTTTATTTATAGCCTCAGTTATAGCTTTTAAGTCTGGTTTAGCCATTGGTTGTTTTGTTTCGTCGGTGGCTGGCGTGGAGGTTATAAGAACTTGAGGATTCAATGAATCCAAAAAGTCGTCTCCTTCTGCTTTTTTCTTGGACGGTTCGCCTTGGGGCTGTGTTGGTTTTGGGATTGGTTTGCTAGAATCGGGCTGAGGGTCATCTGGACCACTTTGGAATGTTCTGTGAATCATTTCTTTCCAATAATCCAAACGTTTTTTGCACAATAAAGACTCCTCTGTGAGGTTTTCTTCAAATTCGCTTGGAGCAGGATTCGTACCATTTGTAGGTACATCAGTTTTTGCATCAGCTTCGTCTTGTAATTCTACCCCTTCTTGTAACTCAATCTCCCTCTATAAAATGGATGGTTTGTATAAAAAGTTGGGTTATGTTGGATCGGATTTAATTATTAGATTAAATTAATAAATTAAATAATCAATTATAGTATAAATAATCAATTAAGGTGTTTGTTGCTAAATAAATAATCACGGATTGGGAAATTTTTAGAAAAAAAAATGTGTATACGTTAATTTGCAGTGTTTAAATTGATTCGACGCGGAAATTACAAAATTAAAAGCAAAAACAGTTCTAAACTCAATGATACGCACCTCATCGTCGGAATTCACCTTTTTCTGTTGATTTTCCATAGCTAAAAACACTTTTTTCTTCCACGTTGTACACAGGTGGCACTTATCACAAAATTATCAACAACAAGATGGCGGCGTCAATGTCACAAGATGGTAATTTGGAAAAAATATTTTGTTTAAACAATACATTAAAACTAAATTATTAATTCTAGCATAAAATCGATTGTTTATTATAAAATAACATGAATTATAAATTTATTGTTTAATTATTCAAATAAATTCGTTTTTTAGTTTTGAATGGTTCCTAATTGAAGTTATCGTTTACTAATAGATGGCGCTTCATTTTAATTTAAATTAAATTTATTAGAAATTAATTAATCATTTTTTTTGGGGTAAAATAAAAGAGATACTTCATAAAATGTGTTTTTATTAACACCTATATTATAGACATATTTATTATCATAAATATTTATGAATCTATTATTAACCTATAATTATAATAATTATTCGCCTCTCTTCTCACAACCTTTATCTTTTTCTTGTTTTGGTGTTGCACTGGTACTTGGAGTACACGTTTCAAGACTTTCCTTACTTGATGGGGTACTTAATTGCGCTGTAATGTTTGGTTTACCAAAACCAGTTAAAAGAATTTCCAGACTTAACGATTCAAAGAAATCGCCAAGTTCTTTCCTAAAGGAATCAAGCTTTTGAGGGCTAATGACTAATTGAGCATTCTCTTTCTGATTCGATGTGGTTCCTTGCTGCAATTCCTCGCAGGAAGCAACATGTCCATTTGTTGCTATATAAAAATAACAACATTATTGTTATTAAAACTTAAACTGAATAAATTTCTTACCAATTGAATTTTTTTGCGCCATAAAGTGAATCCCACAAAACTGCTCTGCTTGAAGTGAATGGGAAGTGCTCTTCGTGTCAAACTTGTCTTCTATTTCAGCTTGAAACTCTATTTCTTCTTTCTGTTGTTTCTGAATATGATCTGAATACGATTGGATTCCTGTAGTGATCATTGCGTCAGTATCAACATATTCTTGTTCTTCATCCATTTCTATAAAATCAATTTAATAGGAAAACATTACAAGAATGTGCATAAAATACATAAATTGTTAATTGAAATTATGTAATCGTGGATAAGTATGATTACAATGTTGTCTATTTTTCTGCAAATTGGCAATGTGCTGAATCACTGAAGCTAATAAATCTAGGCAATTAGAGCTTTTGTACTGCATTTTGTAGATAAAACATGAAACATAGCCGTTTAGTGATTTTTTCTCTAAACACTCTATAGATGTTAAAGTACTGAATTAGAGTCTAAAGACAAGTATCTACTTGAGACACTGTAAAAGCAAGGATGAACTTGAGTGGTGTGTGTCGAAATGACTCAAATTTATTAAAAATATCTCTAAGATACTTAACAAGATTTTTAAAAGTATTTCCATGATACCAGGAAATAGAAAAAGTTGATTGGTGTGTATGAAAATGATTCAAACCGGTTAAAAATATTTTCAAGTTAATGACCAAACCCAAAAGAAGTTATAAAAGTGAATAGGAATGTTTTCCAAAAAATTCAAAGATATTAGAATAATAGAAAAAGTTGATTGGCGTGTGTCAAAATGACTCAAATTTATTAAAAAAAAGTGTTTCTAAGATACCAGAGAATAGAAAAAATTAATTCTCGTGTGTCAATGATAATGAATAAAAAAAGTTACAAAAGTTTTCCAGGGAAAAGTTTATTGGTGTATCACAATTTTGCCGAAGGAGGATTGAAGCTTTTTAGATGATATGTTACCGAAGAATGTTGAGAATATTTTTAACTACGTATCACCGCATTAATGTCCCTTTTAAAAAAGCTAAAGATACGCTATAATTAGAGATTACTACCATCCAATTTCGCATACTTAAATTCTTTGACCATGCAATACGGAAGGACGGCATGGAAAAACTGACGAAACAGGGGAAGGTTGATGGCAAAAGGTCAAGAAGCAGATAACCGATGAGATATATAGACCAAGCAAAGAATTTGACACTGATCTCGATCTTCCAAGTGATGTGTACACTTTAGAGTATGAATTGGCTGCGTATAGTCGTCAATGGGCTGTGTTTCAATAAAGACAAGACTGTACTGTTATGTTAATTGAAAAATAGAGATTTTTCAATAAACCAAACAGTTTTCAGAAATAATTTTTAGTTTTTGAGAAATTAATTTTTTATCAGTTTTACATTCCTTTTAAAAATCGGTATACTATCCCTTTCATCTAGGAACATAATTCAAATTACATAAATGTCAATGATAATGTGTACTTTTCAATAAACCAAACCGTCTTTTATTATCACTTCTTGTCGTTGAGAAAAAAATTTAAGTTATAAAATTTTTTAAATAAGCAATTTTCAACCCCTAACTTAAAAAATTGGTATAAAATTCATTTTATGCAAAAACTTTATGCAAATTTCATTCTTTCTCAATTAAAATGTTTACTTTCTAGTAAATCAAACCGCTCTGAGTGGTGGCTTGCTGTTAGTTCGGTTTGCCCTGTGTATTTGAGCAACAATTAAGGTGATAAGATGGGAAGTTGATGTGTGGAGGTAGGGTAAAACGCCAGTAATTGACCGTTGGTCAGTGTTTGACCATTTTTGTAAAAAAATGTGAAAAATAAGGATCCAAGGAATATCTAAAAAAATATAAATAAGGTCACCTAAGAATTTTTTAAATTTTTTCCGAATGAAACTCTTTTAAATAAAAATAAAATATATTCGCTTATCAAACTATTTATAAAGTACAAAATGTAACTAAAATAACGTCGGTTGTATACGTAGCAACCCTGTAAAAAAATATTATATATTCAACATATGTGGTCGTTATTCTCCGGCTCGGCTGAAAATAAAGCCCATCATTAACCTTACTACAGTTTTTTTGATTTAAACAAGTCTTTTGTAACTTCTTGAGCCCTATAGTTTAAGGCCTTTTTTCTCGGCCTAGTACACTTTTTTCTGGTAATTCAGGCGTTTTCTGTATATTACTGAACGCATTTTTTTCATTTGATTTTGAAGGTCCAGGCAGATCTTCGGCTCTCTTTCGAGTTATGTTGCCCATCAAACGTGTACGAAGTACAGCCAACGGTATGTTCGCGTCATCGTCAGAACTGCACGACTCCTGGTTGCCGACAGCAGGACTAGTTAACAAAGAAGTCGATGAAGTTTGATTTTCAACAGGCCTACATAGCTCGAGGGTTGAAAGGGTATATGCCAGTAACTCTAAAACCACTGGTAATGTTGGCTACGGACATACACTTTTCCCATACCGGTGTAAAGATATGTGAAAATCTGTCTTTAGTCAGCTTACGATCTGGTGTTTGACCCCAATACGTCATCAACTCCTCGTCCCAGAAATGTTCAAAGGACCTAAACACTGCTCGATCCAGCGGCTGCAATTCATGGGTGGTATTGCTAGGTAAACAAAACAGAAGAATCTCCAATTCTACAGCCTTCTGTGCAACCATCATATCAAGATGCGACGTAGCACCATCAAAAATCAGAAGAACTTTGCCTGTGGGTTTGTACTTTGCAAAATGTTGTAGCCATTTGCAAAACAGTTTGGTAGTCATACTACCTTTTGGGCTCATTACCACAGCTGACCCGGCAGGAAGGCCATCTTGAAAAGTAGGTTGCTGACGTATGCCCTTAAAAAGAATCATGGGTGGTATTGCGTTACCCAAAGCGTTAACGCATGCCACAACAGTTGAATTTTCCGCATGTTCTTGGGCTACAAGATGAACTCTTTTAGTTCTTTTTAGGGCCAACACGGATTGCTGATGATGCAATGTTAAGCGGCAGCCCTTTTCATCCATATTGAAAATTCGCTCAGGTGTATGTAACATTTTATTCTTTTCAAGAGTGAATCGTAATTTTCTGAAATAATCGTTAACAATAAAACGATTTAATTTCTGAGCTCTTGCTGGATTCATACACTGTGCGCGACGCTTACTTAAACGTGGGTGACGTTTTAGGAAGGAACTGAACCAATCCTTTCCAAGAATTTGGTTATTTTTCTTTTTTTTTCAAGTTAATTCCGTTTGCCTTAATGAAACTGTATACATTTCTCCGAAGTGATTTAGGTGTCAAGGGCATACCAACTTCCGCCAGTCGGATTATTCTGTTTTCTAGATCTTCCTCCTGTTGCTTTGATAAAATTGGTTTCCTTCCCAATGATCTTTCTGTAGATCCACTCTGCATATGAGCTCTTAACATACGCCGCGGAATTCCCGAACGCCTTTCAACTTCCCTCTGGGAAAGTCCTTGTTGAAGGAGTCGAAGGGCTTCTTCCATCATTTCTGAGGTCCAATTGGCTCGGATACCTCTACACGGTTTTCCCATCTATTTATCAAAACACAGTTTCGGAATGTTTGCGCATAACCAACCCTAACATTAGCAATCATAAGCATATTTAATGCCCTTTCGTTACAGGCTCACAAGTCGACACTCTCGACAATGACTTATAAAACCAATAGCTTATAAATCTTCGCTATCACTACCACATGAACGGTTACCCTAACAAACGCAACTATAATCGTGACAACGATTACATATATTTGTGCTTCGTCTTGACTCGAATGCTGGCCTCGTTTATGCTTGTTGGCGCGATTTTCGAACGTGGGCCTTATTATCAGCCGGGCCTTATTACCCTCTTGTACTTATATCCATAAATAGCCACCAGTCTCCTCTCCACCCCCTAGTACACAAAAAGTCCACGACCATCCGTTCTTTAGTTTTTGTTGTTTAATTTCGCGCTAACTGCCGACCTATTCGCATCGTGCTAAACGGCGTAATTTTTATGTTTAGAAATTCGCCCAAACAGGGTAGTACTATTCAGCCATTTTTGCATGTATGACGTTTTTTTTTGTTTGCCAGTGATCTAATAATGTTTTCTATTGGTTATATTAAAAAAATACCGCTTTATTTAATTATTTGTTGAAATAAAGCCGGTCAATGACTGGTAGTTCTAAATTTAATTAAAAATTAGTATTTGACCAAACGGTCAAATACTAGACGAATTGGTTGTTTTATAATCTCTCAAGGATTTATATTTGATTAATAAAATGGAGAAATGTTTAATACCTGTTTATTAAATTTATATCTTCCCGTTTAAGTTGTTTAGTATTTGACCAAAACTTTTATACTTTAAAAGTGAGATACAATCGTAAATAGTGTAAATGTTTGATTCTTTTCTATTTTTTTAAACCTTTTTTATAACAATAAAAGTAATTGAGTCAGTGTAAAATTAAAAGGATAAAAGGTTGGTCAAACGCTGACTTATAGTGGTCAATTATCAAAAAATGGAAAATTTAGCAAATATGAATCAGGTTAACATTTTTTCAGTACCAATATTACAACAAAACCTAAGTTTAAAAATAGTGAAGAAGATCTTCAAAAGACTCTCGATGTAAGAAGTAGGGGTTTATCTTATAAAAAAGCAGCCAAGATGTTTAACGTTCCAAAGTAAAATCTTATTTATAAAGAAAAAGGAAAAACACCAGTGTAGAGGAAAATGGGCCCACCAGCGTTTTTAAATTCTGATGAAGAAAAACTGCTGGTTGAATGGTTGTTTCATTCAGCAGATAGGGGTTTTCCTGTTACAAAAACCCAGTTGGAAAACACAAAATTTGGGTGAAAAGTTAAGTCATTTTGCTAGTGTTTTAAAAGATGTTCTTAAAGAGTCAAAAAATATAAACATTTTTTTGTGTACAAAATAGTATGATAAATAATGAAAATGAATATTTGACGGTTTTAAGGTCAAAGACTAGATGTTATTGGTCAAGTAATGTAATCAAAGTGGTCAAACACTAAATGCGAAATATATATTAATTAATATATATTAAATGAATCAGATGTGTATTTGATCATATTTTGATCATTATATGCAAAGGCAGAGGGATCTACAAGAAAAATAATATGGCTCGGTCAAACACTGACATTAAAAAATCCTTAACAGGTCAAACACTGGTGCGTTTACCCTATTTGAAGAAGTTGAGGGAATTAAAGGAGGAGGTCAGTAATGCGATACAGGTAAATGGAAGGAAAAACATTACAACGGTGGAGGAGTGGTGGTAGGAGGGAGAAAGATTTATGTGCTAGCATACGCAGATGACGTGGTGATTGTGGCGAAGGAAGCGGCGGAAATTAGAGGGATGGTGAAACAGTTGGAGAGGTATTTCTGCGCGAAGGGGTTGGAGGTGAATGTAGCAAAGACAAAGATGATGAAGTTCTGCAAAGGGGAGAGAAGAAGGAAGATGGAAGGAATTCACATACTTGGGCTATAGATTCAAGGAAGATAGCAAGGAGACGGCCCATGTGAGGGAGATGGTAAAAAGGATTAATAAGGTCTGGGGATGAGGTGAGAGAGTGTTTGGGACATCAAAAAGAGAAAGATTATGTTTGATAGGTTGGTGAGGAGTGCAATGATGTAGGGGCGGAAGTTTGGGGATGGAAGAAGCAAGATATTCTGGAGGACGTACAGAATCGGTACTGTTGTGATGAATAAGTTCTAACTTCAGAGTATGAATTGGCTGCGTATTGTCGTCAATTGGCTGTGTTTCAATAAAGGCGGTGTTTGTAGGCTTTTTCGCCGTTATTATTACAAGAAATTTAATTTATGTTCGCATCACTCCCTAAACTCCTGTGTGGACCGGGTGTGTTTTGCAGCCCCTGGACCAGTTTCAGGGTCCGATGAAGGGTCCGTGATAGATTATGTGATGGTGGAACAAGAAATGTGGGAGAGGGTGGAAGATATGATAGATTCTGGATCTACCAACCTTTGGAGGTGCAATTGAAAAGGGCAGGAGGGAGAAGGCGACGTGAAAAGGAATTAAAGTATATTAGGACAGATTGGCCAGGTGAGCGGATAGAACACTACAGAAGGAATTTGACGAGTTGACGATAAAGAGTGGTAGGGGTCATGGGACTACAAGATTTGATGGAGGTATTGAGTTACACGTTACTCAGAAAAATGCCGGGAGGAGCAAAGAGATACAAGGAGACAATTGAGTTAGTGGCGGAGAGGAGAGGTTGTGGTGGACAGTTATAAGGAGACAAAGAGAAAGTACAAAGAAATATGTGGGAGAAAGAAGAAGGAGAGGAAGTCAGCAAAAATTAAGGTGATAAGATGAGAAATTGAAGTGTGGAGGTATTTGAAGAAGTTGAGGAAGGTAAAGGAGGAGGTCAGTAATGCGATACAGGTAAATGGGAGGAAAAACATTACAATGGTGGAGGAGTGGTGGTAGGAGGGAGAAAGATTCATGTGCTAGCATACGCAGATGACGTGGTGGTTGTGGCGAAGGAAGCGGCGGAAATTAGAGGGATGGTGAGACAGTTGGAGAGGTATTTCTGCGCGAAGGAGTTGGAGGTGAATGTAGCAAAGCAAAGATGATGAAGTTCTGCAAAGGGGAGAGAAGAAGGAAGATGGAAGGAATTCACATACTTGGGCTATAGATTCAGGGAAGATAGCAAGGAGACGGCCCATGTGAGGGAGATGGTAAAAAGGATTAATAAGGTCTGGGGATGAGGTGAGAGAGTGTTTGGGACATCAAAAAGAGAAAGATTATGTTTGATAGGTTGGTGAGGAGTGCAATGATGTAGGGGCGGAAGTTTGGGGTTGGAAGAAGTAAGATATTCTGGAGGACGTACAGAATCGGTACTGGAGGTGGATTCTTGATCTGGCTAGGGAAACACCGGGGTACATTGTGAAGGTGGATGAATTGAGGCAGAAGAGCTGTTAAATATGAAGAAATGATTGATAGAAGACAATACTGCGGGATCTCAGGGGAGTGTTGGAAGGAAGTTAGGCAATATTACAAAAGGACGGGTTATTATTTATTATACGAGATTATTATTATATGAGATTAAAATATGGTATATATCCACCAAAATACAGAACCTCTTTGTTTCACAGATCTTGTACGTATCACATATATAAGTCATATGGAACGTTACCGCCAATGATCAAAAAACTAAATATCAATAATTTCAAAAAAACACTCTATAGAGATAAATTTTTGGAGCAATGTGCAGCCTTGTCATAGTTATTCATTTGAATGCATTTTTTTTTAACATTCAGAGCAGGAGAGAGAGGAATATTCAAGAAATTGTATTATCGTTGTCGTGGGACGCGTGTAGTATAATTAATATTAATAATAATAATAATATTCCTTTATTACCCAACAGGCATAGCCCAAAAAAAGGATAACAATATATATTACATAATGTAATAATACAATAATATGTATCTGTATGTGAGAAAAAAAAACAAAAATTACAAAAAATTCAAGAAATTAACAATTGACCGAAATACAAGGAAAATAAAAATAAAAACTAAATAAGTGAATTTACATGCAGGTGATCACTGATTGTCTGGAATCCTGTTGCCCACTTTACAGAGAGTGTATGTTGGCGCCCGTCTCATAATGTTTGTCCTAGCATAAGGAATGACGAATACGCAGCTATATCTTGAGTTACTCCTTGGAACAACAAACCCTAGTCGCTCAAGAAGGAAAGGGCAATCGATGTTATATTCGATAAGCCTTTGCAGAAACCTTTCATAAAACGCGTTTCTTCTGTCCATCAAGGAAACCATATTGTGTCGTGCAAGCAAATCATTTTGTGGTATACCTTGCTCAGGGTAAATTCCATCAGATTTGTAAGAAAGAAATTTTAAGAATCTACGATGGACTCGATCAAGTCTTAAGAACTCACACGCATATAAGGGACTCCAAATCAGGCAAACGTATTCTAACTTACTCAGAACATAAGCACAATACAAGGTCTTTAATAAGCTGACACTTGTGAAATATTTAGACATACGCATCACAAAACCTAGGGACCTAAAGGCCTCCGAACACACATTATTGATATGTGTTTTAAAATTAAGACTTGCATCAAACAGGACCCCCAAATCCCTGTACTCCTCAACACGACTTAAAGTGCTGCCAGCAATATTGTAAGGATATATGCATGGTGACGAGCATCGGCTATAAGTAAATACACAACATTTATTTACATATTAAGGTTAAGTTTGTAGCTCTTACACCATTGCACTATTGTGTTTAAGTTGTGCTGCAGCTTATCTGCATCTGCCACCGATGAGACTTTGGCATAGATCTTGATATCATCAGCATATCCCAATATCCGACAATCAATTTTTAGAAGTAAGTCATTTATGAAAAGAACAAATAATAGAGGGCAAACATTTGATCCCTGTGGAACCCCTGAGGTAAGAGTGAACTCATTAGAAAAATATCCATTGTAAGCAACATAACATTTTCTATGTTGCAAATAAGAGGCCAGAAGTTGAATTGCTGAAGGAACAAATCCGAAAGAGCTCAATTTATACAAGAGAATTCTATGGTCAATCAGATCAAAGGCTTTGGATTGATCAGTGTATACAACATCCACCTACCCACGTCTATCCAAGGTGCTACAGATAAACTCGGAAATCGTAGCCAAGTTGGTAATTGTAGAGCGACCGGAAACAAAACCATGCTGCGAAGCTGACACAAAGGGGCACGTGCTGGTGTACATAAAAGAATATAATAACTTTTGAAATAGTTTAGCAAAATTGGAAGTTATCGAAATTGGTCTATAGTTTGAGAGGGATCCTTTTTATAAACAGGCACAATTCTAGATCGTTTCCATCTTTCAGGAAATGGACAAATTAATAATAAATTTAAGAGGGCAAGCAAATATATAACGGCAATCTCTGACCATAAAACTTGGCAACAAATCATCTCCAGCAGTATGCTTATTAGAAAACGTTGCCATTAATTTAATTAGCTCCTCTTCTGTAGTGGGATGAAAAGAGTATGGCAACGGATTGAAATTAGATTCAGTGAAAGTTCGGTCAGTAGATACAGTGTGAACAGCAGAAAACATGTTAGCAAAAGCATTTACAATATCTTGAGGATCAGCAAGAACATTGCTCTCATTATCAATCAGATTACAGGGTATTCTTGTGGTACGTTTCTTAGCTCGGAGAAAATTCCATATACTGGACGGATCAGTCTTGATGGTATTTTGTATGTTGTTAAGATACTTAATGTAACTGTCGTTTATTTCATTTTTGAACAACCTCCTTAGTCGCTTAAATTCATTATAAAATACAATTTTTTTTGTTTTGATCCATTTTTTGTGATAGAATTTTTTGATATTAATGTCTCTTTATTTCCGGCGAAAACCACGGTGGGTAAGAACTATTAGATTTGGTTTTAATAGGGACATGTGTATTAATTACGGAGTAAATGGCACCATAGAAGGCATCCAAAGCCTCATTGACATCGGTATGCGAAAGCAAAAAAGACTAATCATACTTAAAGAAGTGATCATATAATGCAGGGTAATTTGCTCGATGGAAGTCATATCGTAAATTATCAGAAGATGGGAACCGCTGTTGATTAGTAGGTGTAGAGTAGTAAACTTCCACTTCAAGACTGGGATGATAAGAATCTTCTGGTACAACTGGATTGTCAGATCTTATTATGTGAAAATTCAGGTCAGCATTAGAGATCAACAAATCCAACATTCTGCCATGTTCATTCTTAACGTTATTGTACTGTTTGGCATTAAGAACACTTAAAAAGTCAATAAAAGCCCTGGTTTTAATTGAATATTGACTAGTAGGTAGGATTAAATCGGGGAGATTGAAATCCCCAACCAATACAAAGAAATGGTTAATTATAATAGCCTCAAGAGCAGTAGTAAATGTCTCCATATCATCAGAAGATATATCGGGAGGAATGTAGACTAGTATGATTAAAATAGACTTGTTATTAATAAGACTACTGTTGCACGAAGATGACTAGTAGCGATAATGTCAAATGGTATGGTATGTTTTAGTGCAAGCAAAAATATTAAGTTTCTGTATGTGGTAAGGTTGGTTGAACAGATTTTATCTAGAGTCCGCCTATTGCACAATGCCATTTTTTTTCTTTTCTTTTTTTTGTAGTGTTAGGTGCTATGTTTTTTGATCTCTTGTTGTTTAAACATTCTAGTTTAGAATATATCTACACTATAGATACAATTTTTGTTATTTATATATACAGGGTGCCCATTATGTATGGAATATAGTATATATCTTTGTAGATATCAACTTTATAGCAAAACATTTTATACAAAACTCGTTTAATATTTTATTTGCCATAATAAGACTGCATTTAATTGTTTTTAATTCAGAAAACAAATGAATAACGAATAATACTTAATTTTTTTTAAATGGCAATGTATTCTTTCTTTAGGCTCATTTGATAGAGATTACTTTTCTCTTTACGATGGCGTAAAATTTTTGAATCCTTACATCAAAATATGTTTTGAAAAAAATGGAAAAATTGTTTATTAATAAAAATTAATAACATTAATCTAGATATCCGAGATCGTCAAGTACCTCGAATTATTACTGTAAATTAAATTTACATACAAAATAAAACAAATAAACGAAAAATTAGTGTACATCTCCAATAATTCGAGGTACTTGACGATCTCGGATATCTAGATTAATGTTATTAGGTAAATTTTCTTAATAAACAATTTTTACATTTTTTTCAAAAATTTTCTGATATGAGGGTACTAAAATTTTATGTTATCGTAAAGAGAAAAAAAAATCTATCAAATGAGCCTAACGAAAGGGTACATTGCCATTTAAAAAACTTCAAGTGTTATTCGTTGCTCATTTGTTTTCTGAAATAAAAACAATTGAATGCTGTCTTATTATGGCAAATAAAATATTAAACAACTTTTGTATAAAATTTTTTTTTATAAAGTTGATACCTACCAAGATATATACTATATTCCATACATAATGGGCACCCTGTATATATATTTTCTTTTTCTTTTGTTGTATTGAATGGTATGTATATATAATATGATAAATTACTAAAGAAGGTAAGCGACAGGGTTGGGGATGTCCAAAGAGAAGAGAGAAGGAATTCACATACCTGGGGTATAGATTCAGGGAAGATAGCAAGGAGACGGCTCATGTGAGCGAGATGGTAAAAAGGGTTAATAAGGTTTGGGGGTGAGGTGAGAGAGTGTTTGGGACATCAAATAGAGAAAGATTATGTTTGATAGGTTGGTGAGGAGTGCAATGATGTAGGGGCGGATGTTTGGGGATGGAAGAAGCAAGATATTCTGGAGCACGTACAGAATCGGTACTGGAGGTGGATTCTTGGTCTGGTTAGGGAAACACGGGGATACATTGTGAGGGAGCAAGTGAAAGTGGATGAATTGAGGAAAAAGAGCTGTTAAATATGAAGAAATGATTGATAGAAGACAATACTGCGGGATCTTAGGGGAGTGTTGGAAATAAGTTAGGGAGGGGAAGATTCGATATAGTAAAGGAGAGAGGAGGAAATATTATAAAAGGGCGGGATATTCGGAGGCATAGATAAATTACTAAAGAAGTTAAGCGACAGGGATGGGAACATCCAGGGAGAAGAGAGAAGGAGGCAGGTAAGGGAGGGAGAGTACAATGAAAGATATAGGGACATAATGTCGGAGGGGCTTCCAAAATACTTTGTGGAGGAGAGGAGCGAGGAAGGGAAGAGGCTGGTGGCCAGATTTCGTTGTGGTAATGAGGAGAGAGCAAACAGGTACTGGTCGGACGATGTGGACAGGTGATAATGGAAGTTAAATTAAGTTTGGTTCGCCATGTATTAAACAGAAAATTGTAAGCTCTTAGTTAACAATAAAAACTCTTTCTTTCTAGTAAATCAAACCGTTTTTAAAAAACATTTTTCGTTTTTTAGAAATACATTTTTTATCAATTTTGGAGGTTACATTTTCTTTAAAAATCTGTATAAAATCGCTTTCATTTAGAAACTAATTCAAATTATATAAATTATCAATGATAATGTGTATTTTGAATAAACCAAACAGTTTTTAAATATCATTTTTAGTCTTTGAAAAAAAAGTTGTAAGTTATTATCAAATTATTGAAATTAACAACTAACTTAAAAATTCGATATGAAGTTCATTTCATAGAAAAATTTTTTCATACTTTTTCAACTAGAATGTCTACTTCCCAGTAAATTAAACCGTTTTTAAAAATCACTTTTAGTTTTTGAGAAATTAATTTTTAAATTTTTCTTACCATCTGCATTAGAGTAAATTGAGCTTGAGTTCAGCACTTCTTCTTGGTACTCACTTACATTGTATCCATCAAGATTATTTATTATGGAGCTGGTTGGAATATCATCTAACTCCATTTCATTGTCGTCCAATTGTGCTTCTGCATACATTGCAACATCTTAAAAAATTTAAAAAAAATTAATTATTTCCTATATCTTCTTACCATGTCAATTGGAATGGAGTTGATCATAACCTTGTTGTTCATCCAGATTAAAGTTAAAATCATCTGGATTCAGTAAGAAATCTCCAAAATTCGGAGATTGGTAATATTCATAAAGTACTTCGTCTATTTCTACATAAAAATAACTTCATTATCTATTATTCATTGATTAATAATTAGTAATCTTACCATCTAGGTTTGGATGAAGAGAATTTAAGAGCTGTTGCTTTTGAAATGGGTTTAAGTTAATTACTGGTGGGATAGTCGAAGAATTGTTATGATTAACCTGATTGCCCGCTGAAGGGTTGCCCCGCAAAAGCAGCTTTCTTGCCATTATAATCGCATAAAACCTTTATCCAACAAAAACATGAACAACGTGTAAATGAACGATATGGCCGCTAGGTTTTCATTGGTTGCTTTAAATAACTCACTTATTACTCCACAAGATGGCGTTGTAAATGATAGTATTTAAGCAAAGTGATTAACACGTACAATTTAATACAAGTTCACAACAAAACGTAATTTAGCGGGAAATTTAAAATTTGTTGGAAGTTTGACATAACATACTAAAAGAACTAATTTATTGTTATGATAGTAGATGGCGTTTGAAAGTTAATAAATAAAATGAATATAATAAATAATTAAAAGAAATAAATAATACAAATGCTAAATTACTTGTTTTGGTTAATTAGATCTTTGAATTGTTAATCGCAAAAAGATTTTTATAAACGTACTTCAAGATGGATGAAAGAGCATAAGCAATGACAATGACATAAACTTACCAGTGTGAAATCAGCACTTCTACGAAGAACATCGTTTTAGCGAATTCACTCTTATTTAGTGGCTGCACACCAATCCATGGTTATTCACGATATTAATCTTGATTAATCGTCTAAATCATCCAACATATTCTCCTTCGAATTGTTTAAATAAAATAAAATAATAAAAAAGAATCATCCTACGCAAAGTACAGTGATTCCTGGAATCCGAAAACAACCACATGGTGTTGTTAAAACTTTCCAAGGGCTTCTAGAAACGTGGTAAGTTAAAAATTGATTAATTTAATTTGAAGAATTAGATCTTGATCTTTAATATCATTAGAAAAAATAATTTCTTAAAAAATAATTTATTTTTAGAATGAATTATTTTTAGAAAATCATAAAAAATAAGTTGATCACGTTTATAATAGATAAAAGCCCCATTTGTGCAAACCAATAATGAGTCGTACATTTTAAAGAAAGTTGATTGTTCCTAAGATCTCAAAAATGGCCTCAATTTGAGGTGGGGTTTTGTGACAACCTCTCAATCACAGCCTTCCAAATTGGGAACCTATGGGCTTAAACTTCCTTTACGCATGACTAATAACAACTTATTATCAACTTGTTAATAAATTCGCGTTGAATTAGTTATTGTTAATAAAGATTTTTATTGATAGTCAAAAAATAGTAGGGATTATAAGACGATCTCGGTTTTAATTTACTAATTTTTCTTCGTTACGATGGAATGGAGCTGATTAATTGTCGCGAAATGCGACTATCGGTTGCCAACCTTTTCTACATCTTTATAATGAATAGTAAACAATGATTTGTGGTTTTTTAAAAATATATTTTTTATTTAAAGTGTTATTATTATTAATTAATTACCAAAAACTTTGTTATTTCAATTTTGTTAATAATTTAGCGTATTTTATCATAATTTGCACTCTTTTTATGATAAGTCTTGAAAATTTTGTGATTCCAAACCATTGAGATCTTATATATAATCTGTTTTCCTCACCACGCCTAAAATGAAGCCAGGAAGGTCGCCATGTTAGATGTACCAACTTAGCGGAAATCGAAATTCTTATATAAAGGGTCATCCACGACGACCGTCCATTAGAACTTTACAGGGTTCTGGTCAATACAAAAATTTGAAAATTCAGATTTAAGTATTATTAATTGCGTTCTCTTCGACTAAAATATTTTCAGATATCTAGCACTTCCGGTTATACCGGAAGTCGCCACCTACTTTATTTTTTCAAATGGAATACCCTATATATTTTTACATATTTGGATTTGTCTGTCTTCAAGGTTTATGAATAACTTTACTTTTTGCAATTTGATTCGGCCGTTCTCAAGTTATTCGAATTTTTCTAGAAAAATCTGCTCCAGCAGACATTTGTTAAAAAAATCAGAGAACACTCGATTTTTGGGATATCAATTTAGGATTCAAAACATGCGTAAGCAACATGATGGAGTATGTTTTGGTGCCGAGTACGGCTGTCTAGATCGTTTGGTCACTTTACTACGGCACGTTAACTTTTCGAAATTTGGAAATACCATAACTTCATTTTTTTAAATAGCACCCCCCATATTTTATTACTTAGTCGTCTTCGGTGTCTCATTTTACATCTTTTATATCCCATATGTCCTATAACTAACATTTATAGTTTGGGAGATAATTAGGGTTTTTTGAAAAATGCACACATATCATATCGATATTTAACCTAGTGTGCCATGAATACCTAGTGTGACCTAGTGTATAACCATATGAAGTGGCCTTTTGAAAATTTGCAGACTTCTGATGTTTGATGCCAGCTTTTTAGTAAAATATTTTCAGGTTCCAGGTACTTGCGGTATGTGTAGTTACGCTCTGTATTTCATTACATTTTTGAAATTTTTGTTCAATTTTAGGTCACTTGTGTGTTGCAGCCGACACGTATGCGCAATTATTTGGATGCACTCTCCATAAATTATTATCAAATTCAAATAATCCTCATTACTAAATTCCAAATGTGGCATTTCTTGAGAACAGATCACTACAAAAAGTAACCTAGTCATCACACCAACAGAAATAAAGCATAGCTTTAGCAAATGTCAAACTGTTTACTCTTTCCTTCCTGATCCTACATAACCACAACAACATTCCCAACACAACATTTTTTTTCCGGCGGTCAAAGTAGATGGTTTATAAATTATAAAAACCTGAAAATACTTTAGTTAAAAGCTGGCATCAAACATCACAAGTCTGCAAATTTTCAAATCTCCACTTTATTCCGTTATTCGCTAGGTCGCACTAGGTATTCATGGCACGCTAGGTTAAATATCGATATGATATGTGTACATTTTTCAAAAAACCCAAATTATCTCCCAAACTATAAATGTTAGGTATAGGACATATGGAATATAAAAGATGTAAAATGAGACACTGAAGACGACTATGTAATAAAATATGGGGGGTGCCATTTAAAAAAAAGAAGTTATGGTACTTTCAAGTTCTGAGAAGTTAACGTGCCATAGTAAAGTGACCAAACGTTCTAGACAGCCGTACTCGGCACCAAAACATACTCCATCATGTTGCTTAAACATGTTCTGAATCCTAAATTGATATCCCAAAAATCGAGTGTTTTCTGATTTTTTGAACAAATGTCTACTGGAGCAGATTTTTCTAGAAAAATTCGAATAACTTGAGAACGGCTGAATCAAATTGCAAAAACTAAAGTTATTTATAAACCATGAAAACAGACAAATTCAAATATGTAAAAATATATAGGGTGTTCCATTTAAAAAAATTAAGCAGGTGGCGACTTCCGGTATAACCGGAAGTGCTAGAAATCTAAATATTTTAGCCGAAGAGAACGCAATTGATAATACTTAAATCTGAATTTTCAAATTTTTATTTTGGCCAGAACCCTGTAAAGTTTTAATGGACGGTTGTCGTGGATGACCCTGTATAGTTATGCAAGAATTTACATTATTATAAACTGGAAAGACAGAAAATAATAACCAAAACAAAATACATTAATTTTTTATTAATAAATAATTATTAATTATATAATATTTTAAAAGAACTTAATAATTTTTAACAATAACTCTTATAATTAACATAAACTAAGAAGAAAACATTTAAAACAATTCTGATTGATCACGTTAACCTTTTGCTTATAAATTATTGTTACTTTATTTTAAAAGAACTGAACATTCCTTAATAATAAACTTTACTTGAACTTCATTGTTAATTTCAAGTCAACTAACCAGAAACATTTTATGGACTGTTGTAAATAATCTTCCAACCAACCAAATTATAAAAAACATATGTGAAACAAAAAGAATTCGAAAACCTTCAACAAAAATAAACTTTTAATAAAAATAACAATATACACTCAGTTCCAAAAAAATATATTTTTTTTATTTCTTGATAGCCAATTCCTTTGTGTTTCAAAAAAAAAAATTAAAAAGGCGGAAATTTTTTCAATGACTCCTGGATGGTAGTGGAAAAACTGGAACCATGTTTTTTTCCTAATTTTTGACTCACCCTGTGTATTAATCAAGTAATGGTATAGAAAGTGCTTACACCCTATATGAAAGACGTTTCTTTTATGAGCATTTTGTTTTTTTATTCAGTAATTTATCTCTAAAATTGTCCGAATTGAAGCTTTTTTGTTGAAACCTTACGTTTATCCCACAGATTTAAGACGTATGATCACATTGACAAACAATTGACTTTGCCATAGCAATTAATTTGTCATTGTGTCATTAATTAACTACAAAAAAGTTTTGTAGTGATTAAAATTACATGAAATGCCTCAAATAAATCCAGAACAAGTAGCAAGATTAGTTGCTTTAGTAAACGATGGGCGTTGTAAATGTTACGCCGCTCGTGCAGTGGGAGTCCATGAAGCAACTGCTCGTAGAGCAATCCGCAAGTACGAACAAACAGGAAGCACTGCTCGGAAGGTGGGTTCTGGTCGCCCTAGAAAAACGTCTCCAAGAGATGATCGTTTCTTGAGATTGCGGATTTTACGGAATCGATCAAACACTGCGGTAAATGTTCAGCAAGATCTTCGCCAAATTCGTGGTGTTGCAATAAGTAAGCAGACGGTATGTAGACGTCTAAAAGAAGTTAATTTAAAAGCTAGGAGACCTGCAAAAGGTCCTAAATTATTGCCCGAACATCGTGCTGCTAGAAGAAATTTTGTTCAAAATTATGGAGAATGGAATATTCCTGAATGGTCGAATGTCTTGTTTTACGGACGAGTCGAGGTTTTGCCTTAACATGGTGGATGGAAGAAAAAAAGTGTGGAGAAGGACTGGTGAAAGGTTTAATCAGAATTTAATAACAGAACGCGAAAGTTTTAATGGTGGGTCGGTTATGGTGTGGGGAGGGATTTCAATGAATGGGAAGACACCCCTTCATGTTTTTCCGGTGAGACGGTCGATGACTGCCCAAATTTACATTGACATTATACAACAGTGTATCTTACCTCATGCAGAGTTAGTGGGCAATAATTTTATATTGATGACCACACACCGCAGTAATAGTGCGAAACTTCTTAGAAGCTACGGGTATCACCACATTACAGTGGCCTGCGAGAAGCCCCGATATGAACCCTATCGAACATTTGTGGGATGAATTAGGGAGAAGGATACGTTCTCGCGAGAGGCCTCAGGAATGCCTCGCAGAAATAGCAGATGCGTTAGTGGAAGAATGGGATCGTATACCATAATAAGAAACCTGATTTCCAGTATGCCGCTTAGATTAGAAACTCTTAGAGTTGCTAGGAGAGGCAATACACGGTATTAAGCAGTTATCCCAGTTTATAATTTAGTGTTTAATAAAACTTTTTTAAAAATTCGTATCAGTTTATTTCACTAGAAAACTGTTTTTCCATAAATTCAGAAGGTTGGTTTCAACAAAAAAGCTTCAATTCGGATAATTTTAGAGATAAATTAATGAATAAAAAAACAAAATGCTCATAAAAGAAACGTCTTTCATATAGGGTGTAAGCACTTTTTATACCATTACTTGATTAATACACAGGGTGAGTCAAAAATTAGGTTCCAGTTTTTCCACTACCATCCAGGAGTCATTGAAAAAATGTCCACCTTTTTAATTTTTTTTTTAAGACAAAGGAATTGGCTACCAAAAAATAATAAAAATCGGCCCACTGGTTTAAAAAATATAAGATATTAAAATTAGGTCAAAAATCAAATGCGTCACTTTTTTTGGAACTGAGGTATTTATGAGAATTGTGAGGTTATAATTGGAGGTATAATAGAGACTTGAAACCAAGGTTTGTAGAACATAAGGTTACCTCATTCCCTATGCCTCTGTAGTATCGATTGTTACCCCGCAAATTGACGTCACTGGTTCGATACAGTCAGAATAAAAGATAGCCTATACGTGCCTATACTGTGGTACAGTCTTGGGTACAGTCTATATAAAATATTTAAACCTCGCATCGTGTTGTGTTGTTCATAGAACCAGCTACGTCACTGACCCACCTTGCCTCTCAGAGGAGGAGAATCGGTATTGGGTAACCTTATGTTCTATAGACCTTGCTTGAAACCACAGCTAAGTTCAGGTCGGTACATCCAACATGTCTGACTTTCTGATTACCCCCACCACCACCACATACGCACTCTAGATTATACAGGGTGTCCCGCAACGATTGTACAAAACTGCATCAGCGTATTCTATGATCAAAAATAAACAAAAAAAGCCTAATAAACATAGGTCCGAAAATGGACCATTTTCGAGATATTCAAAGATTTAGTTTCATAAGTTGATATTGTTAACATCATGAATTTAAATTTGTTTTTATAATAATTAAGTCGTTACTATGATTACGATAAGTTGTCTAATCAAAAAAAAAATAATAATACTTGACGAAATTATTATTTTACTATTTAATTTAATAAAACTATAAAGTATGGCTCCTATTAATTACTCCAAGGAAGAGATGGCGGATATGGTGTATTGTTACGGACTAGCTGATGGAAATGCGTCGTTAGCAGCTCGTCATTACGCGCAAAGGTTCCCGAACAGACGATTGCCTAATAGTCACACCTTTAGCAGACCATTTCTCAGATTAAAAGAAACGGGAAGCGTAACCCACAGCCATTCCACGGAGAGACATTACACAAGGCCGGTGGAATTAGAAGAAGCAGTTTTGAGAAGAGTCGATGAAAATGCCTCAACCAGCATTAGAAGAATTTCTGCACAAGAAAACATTAACAAAACAACCGTTCACCGCATTTTAAGGGAGCAGTTGCTTTATCCTTATCATTACAACACCGTTCAAGCTCTAACAGAAAATGATGGCGAAAAAAGAGAGATTTTTTGTAGGTGGGCCATACAGGAAGAGGTAATAAACGTCGACTTTCCCATAAACATTGTATTTACGGATGAAGCAACATTTACTCAAAGCGGAATTTTTAATATTCATAATGCGCACGTTTGGAGCGATGAAAATCCCCATGCAATACTAGAAACTCATCATCAGTGGCGATTCAGTGTTAATGTATAATAATAATAATAATAACTTTATTAGTGCTCTATGCCCAAGGCTTACACACGTCATTTTAAACAGAATATACAACAAAATACAGACGCAGGAGCCGAGAAGAAAATACAATAAAAATACATTCATACAATGACAATATCACTCCTTAAAAACTCCTCGACTGAGTAGAACGCACCCGTCATCAGGAAATTTTTCATAACAGTTTTAAATTGCTTGTGTTGTCGTGCTCTAATATCTAACTTATTATACAAAATCTGACCAGTATACAAATGACCTTTCTGCGTTCCACTCAACCGACAAAAATCTACGCACATGTTCATACGGTTTCTGGTAAAGTAACTGTGCATGTCGGCGTGCGTCTTATACTGTTCATCATTACTATGAATATACAGCAAACATTTCAGAATAAACAATGATGGAAGCGTTAGAATATTCAAGAATTCAAAGGCGAGGCGACAATCTTCCCTATAACTAAGTTTTGCCAACACTCTCACAGCTCTGCGTTGCAAACCAAACACATTATTACTTGCTGGACTCCCACCCCAGGCAATAATACCATAGTCGAGGTGGCTGTTTTGGCTACCTTGACAGATACCGAGCTCACTAGTCTACGTAGTAGAAAAATGTTTCTTGAGATCTTTTTACCAATTTCAGCCACATGCACATCAAATTTCAGATCTCTGGAGTTCACCGTTATGCCCAGCAATCTAGCAGGGGGGAAATCACCCACACAGTCCCGTTTTAGGGTGAAAAGTGTCTGAACCGTTTTGTCTTTATTCAAACATAGTTCATTAGCTACACACCAGTCGTTCGCAGCAGTCAACAGTTTGTTTGAGGAAGACATTACCTCCTCGTAGTTTAACCCGGAGACAAGCAATGTGGCATCATCAGCGTACAACAAACACTTTACACCCTCTCCCAGGTAACCAGGAAAATCATTAAAGTACAGGAGGAACAAAAGGGGCTCCAAAATAGATCCCTGAGGGACACCCCTCGAGATTGGAAGTTTTCCAGATACCTTGTCTCCACATTTAACCACTTGAAACCTATCGGACAGGTATGATTCGATAAGAGCAACACTATTTAAATCAAAGCGAAAAACAGATTTCAGCTTCAGGAGAAGAATACGGTGCGACACACTATCAAAAGCACGAGACAAATCAAGAAATAGAGCAGCACAGTACTCCCGATCTTCATACGTACTGTGACAGACATTCATAAAATTAACAATCGCATCCCCGGTGCTCCTACCAGGTCGAAAGCCGAACTGATTCTCGAAAAGCACATCATACAATTCCACGTGAGCCATTATTTGTTTGTAGATTACGCGCTCAAATATTTTGGACAGTATCGGGAGAATGTTAATGGGACGATAATTCGAACAATCGTTTTTATCCCCATGCTTAAAAATAGGCACAATGGAAGCTATCTTTAATTGATCCGGGAAAGTATGTGATCGCATCATGCTGTTAACCATTATGGTAAAGGGCGCAACCATGAGGCTAATGTTACATTTTATAGCCCCCGTTGAAACACCGTATATGTCTCTAGTTCCGTTTGTCTTTAAACACTGTAGAACACTTCTAACTTCACTCTCTGATACCTCAACAAAAGAGAAAACAGGAACATTGTCAAAGTTACTACGACAGAGATGTAAGGGGGACCCAATAGACGGGCCGAGTTTAGCAACATTCTGCTTGTCCACACTGACCCTGCACCCATTAATCAAAGTCCAAGAGGCCCGCGATTTGTTGCTCGATGCGTTAATGTATCCGACAGCGGCCTTCCGTTTAGCCTCATCGATGCCATTACGGTACGCCGACCTTGCTCTATCCCTCATTTCCTTAAGATTAGCAGTTCCATAACGATTGAAAAGATTGGAAGCGAGATCACACCTGAGTCTCATCTGACGCAGTGTATTATTGAACCACTTTATGCCTCCGTCACAATTTCTAACACGTTTTTTAGTTAGAGGATACGCCATATAAAAAGTTGATAGAAATCTATGAAAGAAATAGTCAAATCTATCCTTGAAATTGAAACCGTCATCACAGAGAAATTCCCAAGTATAACCCTGAAAGGATTCAAAGAATCTCAAATTCCCCTCAACGGTAATCCTCCTGTACATTACAGAACTGTAGTCAATTCCAATTGGAAGTGATACTGCAGCAGAGACAAATTGACCATGGTGATCAGAGATATTATTCACGACCACCCCAGTTTTGAACCTGTCCTTAGCAAAATTAACAAATATATTGTCAAGACAGTTTTTGCCCCTGGTGGGTCCGGAGATAGATGGTGAAAACCCGAAAGAAGAAAAAATATTACACAGTTCAATAGCATTTGACTCTCCGCTACCAAATCTGACATTGAAGTCACCCAGGACAACAACATGCTTGTGGTTCGCAAGAGTGCCCAGAACACGCTCCATAATGTCCTTAAAAGTTGTAAAATTCCGAGATGGGGACCTATGCAACGCAGTGCCGCCAATTCACAATCCATCTCCACCGACAAGTCATTTATGTCACCCAACAAACTACATTTCCCGTCTCTTTTCGCGAATATCGCCACTCCACCATGGATGTGATCCGTCCTAGCAAAGTATGAAAGAGCAATCCACCCCCCAATATGTATGGGCTGGAGTTATAGGTGATTAGTTATTAGGTCCATTTTTTCTTCCAAAGAGATTGACAGCCGATGCCTACATACATTTTTTACAAAATGACCTTAAGGCCTTTACAGACGGACGTTTATGCCCGCGTTGATGTTTGCACATTCAAAAACGTGCATACAAAAACGTATGCTAGGTCAGCGTACAGACGCACGTACAAAATCCGCAGTTTTGCTTAGTGGCTGAACGATGTCCAAGGAAGTGGTTGACTTAGCGTTGGCAGCAGTGGCGTGCGCTAATGTGCTCAAAATCAAGAATAAAAAAAATAAAACTCGCCGCGTGTGGTGTAAAAATTGGCTTCTGCAACGGCAAAGGTTTTCTCACATTAACCTATTGGCAGAATTGACAATAGAACCGGATGATTGGCGTAATTATCTTAGAATGGACGAAGATACTTATTCGCTACTGTTAAAGATGGTAACTCCATTGATACAACGTCAAAATACAATCATGAGACCGGCAATAAGTGTACACGAACGATTAACTGCAACCCTAAGATATTTAGCGACTGGACGAAACTACCAAGATTTGAAATTTACCACTGCAATATCTGCACAATCCTTATGTACAATAATTCCGGAAACATGTGAAGCTATATATGAAGTGCTGCATAAAGAATACATGAAGGTAAGAAAAACATTTATTTTAGAAAGTAACAGAAGCATGATTGGGTATTAAAAAAAATATATATTAATTGTTCATACAAATCATGTGTGACTATACCCAGAAAAATACGTTGAAGTCGTATTTTGCTCAGCCGAAGATTCAAAAGGAAACTGATAAGTTAAGTTATTTGTTGCTAATTGGTTCAAATCGTGATGGTTAAAGGTGTTGCTGCGTCCTGTTGGCTGGATTATTTCTGTTATAATTTTCGTATTTTCGGAAATTTTTCCAAGTTCTGCTTGGAATCATTTTCAGTTCCCTACAACAGAAGAGGAATGGACAACTATTGCTGAAGGTTTTGAGAAACTTTGGAATTTTCATAATTGCGTGGAGGCGGTAGATGGTAAGCACGTTCAAATAATACCGCCACCAGGTAGCGGAGCATATTATTATAATTACAAGGGCTACAACAGTTTAGTTCTTATGGCCATATGTAATGCAAATTACGAATTCATAATGTGCGATTTTGGTATCAATGGTCGAATATTCGATGGAGGAGTTATTGCACATACTAAGTTTTATAAGAAACTGAAAAACGGAACTTTGCATCTACCAGACTCAGTAAATCCACAGAATAGTCAAAGACAACTGCCATTCGTTTTCATTGGTGATGAAGCGTTTGCATTACGTTCTGATTTCCTAAAGCCCTATAGGCAGAAAGATCTTAATCATGACAAAAAAATTTTTAAATACCGATTGGCACGGGCATGAGGTAAAATTGAAAATACATTTGGCATATTAGCAGCACGATTTCAAATCTTTTACACTCCTATCCGGTTACGCTTAGAATCAATAGACAAAGTGGTACTGGCTTGCTGTGTACTTCATAATTTTTTAAAACGAAGCTGCCCTAACATATACACACCACCTGATTCTGATTTCGAAAAAGGAAGTTTGCAATCAGGTCTGAGAGCTAATCCAAGTCACCTTGCTCACCTGCAACGTAGCCATGGTGGGAACTTTGGCAGTGAAGCAGAGCAAGTGCGACAATTATTTATGCAGTATTTTAATGAAGAAGGAGCTGTATCGTGGCAAGAAAGAATGATATAGTGACAGCTACAGTCTCAGCAACCTCTCTCTCAGTCTCAGCAACACTATCACCTTCCTGTTCCCGTTCATTACTTTCGTCTGCTACCACATTGTTGTCGTCGTCATCACTAGGGATGTTCGAAGCCGACTTTCTAGGTTTGTCCTGGTCTCGAAGAAACAGCAGTAGGTCATGGTACCACAGTGAAGGTACATAAACTTCATCGGTACCCACACCACTTCTTTTGGAGTCTAGAACCTTCTTATTTTCCCTACGAAAACCTCCTCTAAGACTATTTATTTTAGTAATAACTGAAGCTTTGGTCGCGTTTGGCTGAACAACCTGCAGCTTCTTGATCAGCATTTTGTAGGCGTCGCTTTTTTTATTTTTATCCAAATATGCTTTGGTTTTTATATGCCACAGACAGGGCAGTTCCCTGTACATTTCAATGAATTCACGCAGGAAGTCACGAGAGAGTGTTCTACAATCAGACATTCTACAAAACAATAAATTTGCGAATCAAATTTCATAAACATGGAACTTACCTGGGCACTGGACGCTACTGATGAACGTCGCACAATTTACATCCACACGTTGAGACATGAGAGCGAATCCCGACAGCCGACAGAAGTTTTCTGCGTCGTTCTTTTTGAGTGTGCACTCAAACAGGTGACGTTCTTCTGCATACACATTAACGTTTTTGTATGTACGTTTTTGAATGTGCATACATCAACGCGGACATAAACGTCCGTCTGTAGAGGCCTTTACACAGGCATTTGATGAATTACTTCAACAAATTCTAGAAGATTGCTACTTTATGCAAGATGGAGCACCAGCACATTATGCACGCGCTACTCGAGCATACTTAAATAACAGATTTGGCAATAAGTGGATTGGCCGAGGAGGCCACCTCGTTCACCAGATTTAAATCCGTTAGATTTTTGGTTTTGGGGATATTTAAAACAAATTGTTTATTCTGAAGACGTTCAAAATGTGCAGGATTTGAAGAATAAAATTAGTAACGCATTTGACACACTAAAACAAATTCCTGGTATCTTTGAACGCATTAGAAGTTCATTTAGAAAACGTATCCGTTTGTGTTTAGAAGTAAATGGTGCGCATATTGAACATTTATTATGACATGAATCTTTTCCAATTTGTTAAATATTCGTTGTTTTTATGCTGGTTGAACGATTTTCTTCGACAATCTTTGTTACTTGTTTTGTTAAATTATTAATGAACTGTATTAATTAACTTAATATTATCTTATTATTTATTAAACTTTATCTTAACCATCGTAACCATGGTAATCATATAATTACTGCATCTAAATCGTTAGAATTAATGATGTTTACAATATCATTATGAAACTAAAACTTTAATATCTCGAAATTGGTCCATTTTCGGACCTATGTTTATTAGACTTTTCTTGTCTGTTTTCGATCAGAGAATACGCTGATGCAGTATTGTACAATCGTTGCGGGACACCCTGTATATAAGACCTTAATGCTCCAAACCGATTTATCAAAGAGTTATGAATTTTAATAACTCCAAAAGCATTCAATTTTCGATGTTTTATTAATAATTTACTAAAAAATCATGTTTATTATAATTTTGTTAATAATTTAGTACCACTTATCAAAATCTACACTCTTTTACACCTTATTTTCAAAATTTCATCATTTCAAACCGATTTTCCCAAGAGTTATGAATTTATATAACCTGATAATTCCAAAATGTTTTGAAATAACTTTTTTATTTCAACTATGATAATATTTTAACATATATTATTATAATTTACACTCCTTTTATGATAAGTCTTGAAAATATCATGATTCCAAACCGATTTATCAAAGTGTTACGAATTTTAATAACTCCAAAATCATTTAATTTTCGATATTTTATTAGTTAATCCCCAAAAACTTTTTATTATTAACAAACTCATTTCCACATTCCTAGTGGTTTTTTAAATTAAAATTAAAATTTATATTCATTGTTTTTGTTTGTTTTTCTAGTTCTAATCTCAAGAAAATCCAAAATAAGCAAGCTCAAACAACTTACTTATCAATCTGGTTGTTAGTGCCCATTGTTCAATATTAGTAGAGGATTGGAATCGCATCCATAATGAATCCACAGAAAGACCCAAATCGTCCCAACCAGAAACCGAAAGAAGAAGTTGATAAAAAGAAAGATAAAAAAAAACATTCAACTAACGCAGCGTCCTCTGAAAAACCACAATATTCGAACCCAAATCGAAAAGAAGAACAAAATCAACGTAAAATAAAAATTGCTGATAAGTTAAAACCCCCAACATTTACAAAAGCAAGCAAATATATTCCTCAACCATTAAAAACCGTTGATGTTGAGAACAGCATTAAATGCTATCGCTCGAAGAGACCACCGAGTTCTAATTTTTGGGCAAGAACTATTAATAATATCTATCAGACAGACAATGAAGTTGACATCAACTTTGAATCCAAAAACCAACCACAAGAACCAAAACCATCAACTTCAAAAGATGTTGTCGATACTCTTTCAAGCAAGGAAGAATCGAAGCATATCCCAAACATTCACACTAACATAAAAAGCAAGCATCATAAATGGTATAAAAGCGAAAAGACAACTATGGCTGATCAACAAGTTGTGATTGATAATATTTGTAAAGCATATGAAGCAGCTTCAAGTTCAAATAAACAAAAAATAAAAGAAAGAGAAGCGAGGGAGAAAGAAATTAAGAAAAGAGAAGCAAAGGAAAAAAAAATGATGGAGAGAGAAGCAAAGGAAAGAAAAATGAAGGAAAGAGAAATGAATGCATTTCCTAGTAATAGCGTTGCTTCAGGCAGTAAAGCTTATGAAGTACCACTAGGTATGGGTTTGTTCGGTCCAACAACTGCCGAAGAGAAGAAAGAAAAGTCTTCTAAATCTTCTAAGAACGATAGCTTTTGGAAACAATCTGGATGTTTGGATCCTCAACGTCTAACAATACCAAAAACTACTTACATCCAGTTGAGGAATAAATTGGATAAAGAACCACTTTACCAGGTTATTTATGGACGTGTCCTGATTAATATTTACAGCGATGAGGAACTTGGCAGAGTTAATGAATACTATCACAGGTATTTAACTGACTTATTCACGAATAAAGATGGTGAGTTTTTAATTTTATCAAACTAATCACTTAAATAAATTAATTACAATTTTATTTTTACAGTTCCATACCATTGACTTGATTGAGGCAATAAAAAGGAAAAGAAAAATTAATGCAATATTTTTTTAACAATTTCTATTTGTTTTGTTGCGTTAAGAATAAATATTTCTTTTCTATTTCTTTGTTTCACTTCCCTAGCTTACCTTTATTGGGGGATGGCAAGGAGGTGAGGCTGCAGGTTTCCTCACCTGTCTCATTTGTCTTTCGTGGCCAAACCAAGACAGTCTATCTTCAATCAACTTACCCCTTCTATTATTAAAGGAAGTTTATTTCTTATATCACGAGCAATACTTGAGGCTGCAAACGTCTACGATGCATACAGGGTGTTCATTTCAAAACTTTCCAAAATTTCAAAAAAAACTTTAATCATCTTCTTAAAAGCTAGAATAAGTAATCTTTTATTATTAATTTATAAAATTAAATTACCATGTTCGTTTTTACAACGACCATTAAACCTTTATTATTTCGGAGCAATCGGAAATATTTAAGAAAACTAAACACGTATAATTATGAATTAAACTAAATTTTATTGAAAGTATTTTACATTAAACCTGTATGAAAATTACTCTTGACTGGAATGGCCAAAAAAAAGAAAAAAAGACGAAATTTTTCTCTTTCTATAAACGAGTTATAGGCAGGCTCACAGTGCGAGAAAAGAATAAAATAAAAGTGCAATTCTAAACATAAGTTTATTTGGTTATTACTTAAACAACTTTGTGTTATCCACTTAACAAAGTTATTTAAATAAAACAGCAATAATGGTTTACAGTTTGCAGGAAAGGATTGAAATTGTATTAATGTATGGATCCCAAAATGAATGTGCTCGACGAACTGCCGCAGTTTTTAATGAAAGGCATCCAGATCATGAAGAAATTCACTCGGACTGGGTCCGTTGCCAACATAAAACATAATGAGTCGAGAGTTTTGAATGAAACCGCTCAACTGGAAGTGTTGGGTCATTTCGGTATCAACCCCAATACTTCATTGCGTCAGGTATCTCGTGCAACTGGTATATAAAATAAATAATAATTTATTGAGCCAAATTAGAAAAAACAAAATACAATAATAAGGAAAAGTACAATAATATTAAACTTAAATTATAGCTCAAAGGGTGCAAAGGCAGAAAAGGCAAAACAATGCCACTGATTTTACTTGCACCTAATGAGAACAGCAGCAGAAAATAAAATAAAAGTTAAATCAAATCAAAACTGAACAGTATCAATGAAAATGAGATAATAAAAATAAAAACAAAAATAAAAACAAGTAGTTAGGATTATTAAATTACCAAAAGAATCAAAAGCAACATCTCTGTCGCATATTCAGCCAACCACAATTCTGAAGAGCTTGTGAGACGTGATCACCTCTCCTCAATTTATAAATAAAGCGAAGACACGAATTCTGCACAACCTGAATTCTTCGCAAACTCTCAAAAGATAGACATGGACCAAATACAACGTTACAATAATTAAAGTGAGACAAAACTAGAGCATCACAGAGAAGGCGTTTGAGCTTTATCGACAAAAACATTTTACTAAAATAGAGGCTTTTAAGGGACCCATACGCGCGCCTACATATCAACCTAATGTGATTACCAAAAGTAAGCCTATCATCAATGACAACACCCAAACTTTTGACCGAGTCCACCACTCTTAATTGCTCCCCTAGCATACTAATGTTAATGTCATTTTTATTAACAGATAAGTTACCCTTTTTAGTAAATAAGATGCATTGGGTCTTGTCAGGATTGATCACAAGAGCATGCCTTTGTATCTCCACACATAAGTGACCCAATTCCTCAGTAATTCTGTCACATGCATGAGGCAACTCACCAGGTATGAGGTCGAAATAAAGCTGTGTATCATCCGCATATAAGTGATAGGAACATAAGGTTAACTTTGAAAATAAATTGCTGGTGAATATACTAAATAAAAGTGGACCCAAAATAGAACCTTGCGGTACACCTGCTACAATTGTAGAAGGATCAGAACAAACGGATTTAACCGATTGCATCCTGTTAGAAAGATAGCTCCGAAACAAGGAAACAGCACAATCAGAAACACCAATAAACCTCAGAATAGCCAACAAAAGGTTATGATTCAAAATATTAAATGCCTTGCTGAAATCAAGAAGCACAAGTACATTAGATCTTCCCCCATCCAGAGCTCTAAATACGTCATCTGTCAGATCAAGAAGTGCCGTGTCACAGCTATACTGTCGCCTAAAGCCAGATTGTTTCTGAGGTAAAATATGATTAGAATTTAAAAAGGATTGTAGTTGTTCCGCCATAATCCTCTCCAACACTTTGGAAAGAACCGGGAGGATGGTAATGGGCCTCAGATCTTTAAACTCCTTAACTGGATTGGCTTTAGGAACAGGAGTCACCAAACCAAACTTCCACGCACTCGGGTAAACTGACTCTTTCAAGCAGAAATTAATTATATGGCAAAGATCACTCAAAATACGAGAACAGCACAACCTAACCATATCCAGGGAAATTCCATCAGAACCAACACTAGTGGACTTAAATGAAAGTAACATTCGCTCAACAAATTCCACAGAGACGTCACTGAAAGTAAAAGTAGTACCTTCAGGATTTAATCTATAACTATCATAAAAATGTAATAAATCAGCGTCAGGTTCAACAACAACATCACCAATAGCTTCAGAAAAAAACAAATTAATATTGTCCGGATCGGCCAGGTGAGGAGGTAAATCTGTAATATTAGACTTAACAACATTATATTTTCTCAATGTCCTCCACATAGAACGAGATCCCCCAGCCACACAGTTCTGTTGAAGAAAAGCCTTTTTTTCACCGGTGACAAAGTTACGCAGCTGTTTGTAGTATTGAAAATGTACAGGATTTCCTGTTCTCTTGTAACGCCTCAAGGCAGCCTCTCTAAGTCCTATCATCTCCCTGATGTTGCTAGTAAACCACGGCAAAGAGTCCTTCTTAACAGTTCCAGTATTGAGTGGTGCATGAACATCAAATAAAGAGTTTAAAACCTCATTAAAATAGTCGACCTTTTCATCAATAGAGGGTACATCCATGATAATATTACGCAAATTGCGAAAAGTAACCAACCTGGATCCAGCCCTAATTCTTTGAATTGTCAGTTCACAAAAAATCAACAGATGGTCAGAGAAACCAAGATCAAGCGTATTACAATCAGAAACCATCAGGCCACTAGATACAAAGATCAGGTCAATAAGAGAGACGGAGGAGGTAGATATCCTAGAAGGCACGTCAACAACCGCACGCAAGGCAAACACCTCAAAGGTACTCTTAAGAGATATAGTAGATGGACCAAAAAGTTAACATTAAAATCTCCAACAACAACTATCTCATCAACTGAGGTATATACAACAGAAAGTGACCTTTCAAGTCCTTCAAGAAATAGCTTCAGATCACAATTTGGAGGTCTATAACAAACACCAAAAGCTATATGCATCCCTCCTAAGACCAACTCAACCCAAAGCTGCTCAGCTCCCTGTATCGGCTGAACGTGAATTATTTTACAGGAATAACAATCTCTTATAAAAAAACCAACTCCACCACCTCGAGATTGTCTATCAACTCTATAGAAGTTATAGCCGTCCACATGTAGTAGTCGATCATCAATCCTCCCATTCAACCAAGTCTCTGAGATACCAAGCACATCACATCTAGAAAGCAACAAGTAATACCTAAGTTCATCAAAGTGTGCCAGCACCGATCTCACATTCAAATGTTCTACGCGAAAGGAGTTCAACATTATAATACGGAACCAATTCAAATAATAACCACAAAAATAACAAACAATAAAAGCTTGTGACAATATACAAAATGACAACTATCCACAAAAGAAATAAAAAGAATTTTTTCTTTTTTTCTTTCTTTTTTCTTCCTTCCTCCTCTTTTCTTTTTTCTTTCTTTTTCTCCTTTTTTTTTTTAAATACCAACAAAAATAAACAAATTTGATTTGATAAGCAAAAACAATAATAAAATTAATAAAAGAAAACAAGAAAAAATATTATGACAATAAAAGTAAAAGCAAAAATTAAAATAAAATTAATTAATAAAAACAATTAATTAAATAAATTGATTAAGTTATTCAATAACGTTTCCTACAATCATAAAAAACGTGCAAACGTGCGAGATAGAAGAAAAAAACAATAAAACATAACTCTATTCTATAAGATATAATTAACCTGTTATATCCCCACCGACCAACGACAATCGACTTTTGAACGAGATATTAAGATCCGAAAACTGTTTAATTAGTATCGTAGAGCCATCATTCTTAGCAAATATTCGACCATCAGAAGACCAACAGTTTCTCTTCCCGAACTTCGCCCATGCTTGCTTCAGGAGATTATGATTACGTGATGTAAGATCTTCCTGAATGCCGATTTTAGTTCCTTTTAATTTACCCCTGGATTTACAAACTGCCGCTCGAGATCTATAGCTAACAAATTTAACCAGAATAGGACGAGGATTTCCGTTCTTGCCCGAGAAACGTCCAACACGATGACAACGATCAATGTCAGTACAAGAAATAGACAAGCCCAACTGCTCTTTACACAACGAAATAATTTTAACGTCAACATTTTCATTCTCCTGCTCAGTAACACCAAATACTCGGACGTTGTTTCGGCGAGAATACTGCTCCAGGTTGTCAAGATTTTCACCTAATAACTGGTTTTCACGCTGGAGGTTAACATTTTGGGACTTGAGATCTTCAATTTCCGCATTAAAGCGATTTTTAATCACGTTAACGATTTTAGATAAAAATGTTTCACTTTTAATTAACTCCTCGACCGATTCACTAAAGAGAACTTTAAGTTCACGAAGGTTTTCGTTGGTGAAACGCATCTTTAAATTAATAATTTACAAGAGAAAACTCAGCACGCTGCAAAACGCGATACTACTCTGTCGAAGACATTGACTGAACTGGTTAATATCCTTGGGTTCTGTTCATAAAGTTGTAAAACTTCACAAATTCCATCCTTATAAATTGAAAATACATCAAGAGCTAACTGAAGACGATTTTGACATGAGAATACAGTTTTGTGAAGAAGTGACCACTATTATTAATAATAACAACGTTTTTGTGAAAAATATCTGCTTTAGTGATGAATGCACTTTTTCTTTAAATGGATTTGTAAATAAACATAACTGCAGATATTGGAGTAATGAAAACCCTCATCTGACTGTAGAAGGGCATACACAATATCCTGAAAAAGTTAATGTATGGGCCGGCATTTTGGGAGACCAAGTGATTGGTCCAGTGTTTATCGATGGAAATTTAAACGGCGAAGTGTACTTGGATATGTTAGAAAATACTATCAATCCACTAATTACGGAAGCTCTCGAGAATCAGTTGGATAGAGAAGAAAATGCCTTACTTGATGAGAATGAATTACATTTTCAACAAGACTATGTTCTCCCAGTACGACAGTGGTTAGATAACACGTTTCCAAACAGATGGATAGGACGAAGAGGTCCTATAGAATGGCCAGCCAGATCACCAGATTTGACGCCATTAGACTTTTTTTGATGGGGTCATTTAAAGTCTGTTGTATTTACCCCTCAACCTCAAAATTTAGAAGAACTTCGTCAGAGAATTACTGCAGCTTGCCGTGGAATTCAAAGGGAAGTGTGGCTATGAGGTATTAGCCAACATAATAATAAAATTATAAAATTAACTTTTTGGCAGACTTTTTATTTTGCGTCTGTTATATTTTGCTTCAAAAACAATTGTGTGCAAATATAAAAATAATAACAAATTAAATACAATTTTTATGTTTTTAAATGGAGCTGCTGCCACAGCACGCTACATCCACTTCCCCTCCTATAAAGAAAGAACAGAAAGAGGGATAACATTTAGTCAAAAATTTGAATTAAAATTTAAAATGTACTTTTTTAGTTTTATTAATTATTAAATTGTTGACTTCAGGAGAAACGTTTTCGTTCAGAAAGAAAGCCGGTTTCAGCAAATCGAGGCTTACATTTATTTCTTCACTGTCTTTCAATACAACGAAAAATTTTGAAAATCTCTTCAACACTCTGAAGGGACCTTCGTACCTAGGAGACAACGTAGGTTTAATTCCAGTAATTTTAACAAATACAAAGTTTGACATGAATAATTCTTTGTGAACAAAAGGTTTTTGGCTGGAATGTATGGTTGACTGAACTGGTTTAATGTCAGCAAAAGATTTTAAACGTGATAATAATGGTTCAGTTTCAATTGATGGTTCGGTAGGTAAGAAAAATTCTCCTGGTAATCTGAGTTGCTGACCATAAACCAATTCAGCGGATGAGCAACCTAAATCCTCCTTTAGGGATGACCTGAGACCTAGGAGAATCAAAGGCAAGTCATTGTTCCATCTAGTAGAATTACCTCGAGCAATAATCGCTGATTTCAAAGTACGGTGAAATCGTTCAATCATACCGTTACTTTGTGGGTGATAAGCAGATGTGTGTATTTGATGAGTACCTAAAAATAATTGGAATTTTGAAAATAATAGTGATTCGAATTGTCGTCCTTGATCGTGAGTGATCATGGTAGGAATACCGAAACGGCTGAAGTAATGCCTGAAAAGAGTATCTGCAATAGAGGCTGCAGAGATATCTTTTAGAGGAAAAGCCTCTGGCCACCGTGTGAAACGCTCAATGACTGTGAGCAGATAAGTACATCCAAGAGATGGAACAAGTGGGCCAACCAAATCAATGTGAATGTGTTCAAATCGAACTTTTGCAACTTTGATTTTGAGAATTGGCGATTTTGTATGCCTTTGTATCTTAACTTTCTGGCATTGTAAACATGATTTTGTCCAATTACGAATTTGTTTCGACATATGAGGCCAAAAGAATTTTGTTTTTATTAAATGAATGGTTGCTCGAATGCCAGGGTGAGATAAACCATGAAATTTTTGTATAACTATTTCTCTAAATTGCTGCGGAATGTAAATTCGCGGAGATTCCGTTGATATTTCACACCATAATTTGATATCAGGTAGCGTTGTGGGTTGTAGCAATAACTGATAGGGTGTTGTAGTGTGAGTGCGAGAAAATTGTTTATGTAGTAGGTTCGACAATTCGATATCTGTGAGTTGAGCTTTGTAAAGTGTAAGTGTGTCGGGGTACTGAGAATTTAGGGATTCAATATTTGTCCTGGACAAAGCGTCTGCAACAATATTGGAATTTCCCTTAATGTGTCTCACATCGGATGTATATTGTGTTATGTAATTTAGGTACCTGGTTTGTCGTGGTGTTTTTTCTGTTGATGAAAATATTGCCGTAGTTATAGGTTTGTGATCGGTGAAAACTGTAAAATTGTTTCCATGTAGGAAATGATTAAAAAATTTTATGGCAGAATATATTGCCAATAGCTCTCTGTCGAAAGTTGAATATTTAACTTGACTTGGAGAAAGTTTATGTGAATAAAATGCTAATGGTTGCGGTGTTTCATCAATAATTTGGCTCAGAACTGCTCCTATACCTGTATTAGAAGCGTCTGTGGTAAGTGACAGCGAAGCGTGAGGAGATGGATGAGCCAGAACGGTAGATTTCGTTAGAAGATCTTTAGCTGTTACGAAGGAAATTTCATGTTCATCTGACCAAGATGTTATTAATTTTTGTTTAATTGAATAAAGCGATGATGAAAGATTATGAAGGGGTGATAAAATATTAGAAATGTTCGGTAAAAATCTATGATAAAAATTAATCATGCCCAAAAATCTTTGTAGTTCTTTCAATGTTTTTGGTTTGGGAAATTTTGAAATAGCATCAATCCTAGACTTAGAAGGTTGAATACCATCGCTAGTGATATGATGGCTAAGAAAATCAATGGAAGTTACTCCAAAAACACATTTAGATGGTTGGATGTTGATATTGAATGTACTTATCTGCTCACAGTCGTTGAGCGTTTCACACGGTGGCCAGAGGCTTTTCCTCTAAAAGATATCTCTGCAGCCTCTATTGCAGATACTCTTTTCAGGCATTACTTCAGCCGTTTCGGTATTCCTACCATGATCACTCACGATCAAGGACGACAATTCGAATCACTATTATTTTCAAAATTCCAATTATTTTTAGGTACTCATCAAATACACACATCTGCTTATCACCCACAAAGTAACGGTATGATTGAACGATTTCACCGTACTTTGAAATCAGTGATTATTGCTCGAGGTAATTCTACTAGATGGAACAATGACTTGCCTTTGATTCTCCTAGGTCTCAAGTCATCCCTAAAGGAGGATTTAGGTTGCTCATCCGCTGAATTGGTTTATGGTCAGCAACTCAGATTACCAGGAGAATTTGTGTAATGTACCAGGAAAATACAATTTTTATGTTTTTAAATGGAGCTGCTGCCACAGGAAGTTTTTGAAAATGTGCGCCGTAGTTTTGAACAACGGTTGTACCATTGTTTAGCTAATAACGGACAACACTTTGAACAATTATTAAGTTGATTTTCTCTGCAAAAAGTTTTTGTACATAATTAAATAACTGAAAATAAAATAGAACGTTTCAAGCAGTTAAAAGTTGTTTAAGTAATAACCAAATAAATCTAAAAGAAAAATGAAACAGAAATCGTTTTTTCTAAATATCTCTGACAGACGCCAGGCAAGCTAGCCAACGTACGTATATCATTGTCAAAATAACCTAAATATCAAAGATTTCGGATTGCTCCGAAATAATAGATATAATAATAGATATATCATACAAATTCTTAATTCCTAGAAATTTATCCCACTGTAGTGAACCAATATATAATTTTAAAAAGGCATCATTTGATCAAATCACTTTGTACTTAAATGAGGTGCCCTGGCGGGATCGTCTGAGCGATGGAACCGTGGACGAGGCTGCCACTTATTTTTACGAAGTGCTATCTGACGCTTTTAAACTTTTCGTACCGCGCAAACGAGCCTTCGTACTCGGTTTTCCGTACTGGTTCTCAAAAGATACTATAAAAGTAATTCGTGAAAAACGTAAGATGCACAAGAAGTGGAAGCGGTATGGAAATCGCCTCGACTATTTAACTTTTTTCCTTTTGAGGGGTCGCTCAAAGTTCCTTATCGATCGTGATTATCGCAATTTTATTGTCAGTGCGGAGAGCAGTAATCGGCATGATCCCAAAAGGTTTTGGTCATTTGTTAGAGCTAAGCGCGCGACAAGTGACTTGCCTGCAGAGGTTGCGTTTGACGGTGTCACTGCTACCGATGGTGCACATATCTGCGACCTTTTTTCTCTTTACTTCGGCTCAGTATTTAATGCTTCGCGGACCTCGAGCACCAGCAATGGCTCCCGTTGTGGTAGCCCACGTTTTTGCGACCTGTCCCTACAATTTGAGCAGGTTGAGATCTTGAAAGCTCTTAGAGCCGTTAACCCTTCCGGAGGGCCAGGTGGTGACGGTGAATTTCTTGGTGAACCGTTATCAATCCTGTTCAATAGATCTCTGAAAGACTGCGTCTTTCCGCTAGCCTGGAAGCGGGCCTCTGTGGTGCCTATTTTTAAATCTGGCTGTAGAAGCTTGGTCGAAAACTACAGACCAATTTCTTTGTTGCCCATTTTTGGCAAGGTCCTTGAGAGCTTAATTTACAAGCCTCTTTTTTACACTGTAAAAAATGTTTTGGACCCTCGACAACACGGTTTTTTTGCTGGTCGTTCGGTAGAGACCAATCTTCTCGAATATACTAATTACATCTTGCATTCTTTCGATGACAACTGCCAGGTGGACTCTGTTTATACTGATTTTAGTAAAGCTTTTGATAAAGTTGATCATCGGCTCTTACTACAAAAAATTGAACATGTTGGTTTACCCTACAGCATTCAACAGTGGCTTGCTTCCTACTCGGCTGATAGAACGCAGTCGGTTATAGTTAGAGGTTTTTCCTCGCAGACGGTGTCAGTCTCATCCGGCGTACCTCAGGGAAGCATTCTTGGACCTCTGCTTTTTAATATTTATATTAATGACATATTTAAGTGTTTTAAACACGCTAACTGTTTAATGTATGCAGATGATCTAAAGATCTTCTGCCGCGTGTCAAATCCTAGAGATTGTTCTGCTCTTCAGCGTGATCTATACGAATTTGCTCAATATTGTTGCACAAACTTCATCACCATGAATTATAGTAAATGCTTTACAATTACTTTTACAAAAAAGCCTGGTCCCATACGCTTTGACTACATCATTGGAGGGAAGTTGTTGAACAGGGTTACTTCTATAAGAGATTTGGGCGTGACGTTTGATAGTAAGCTATTATTCAGTGAGCACGTCGATTCAGTGGTTAGCAAGGCTTTTCGTATGCTTGGTTTCGTCATGAGATCGGCTGCTGATTTTACCGACACTAATTCATTAATGACTCTCTATTATACGTATGTATTTAACATTTTGAATTATTGTTGTATGGAATCCACAATATAATATATTTGTGGAACGACTAGAGCGTGTCCAAAAGAGATTCGTTCGTTTTTTATGCTGGAAATCTCATACTACCTATGCTGACTACAACTCGGCGTGCCAATCTTTCCACTTGTTACGACTCGGCCAACGGCGACTTGCTAATGATATAATACTTTTATATAAAATAATTCATAATATTTATAAATCATCCTCGCTTACATCACTGATTAACTTCCACGTCCCGCCCAGATCGCTTCGTTTTGATTTTCTGTTCTTTACTACAATTCCGCGCACTAACTCCTATCAGCATTCGCCATTGCTGCGCTCTGCTCGCTCTGCTGACCGTCTTGCCATTGATATATTTGCGTACGATTCCTTAATCTCCTTTAAAAGAGCGACCCTTGCTGCTGTTGGGAACATGCCGTATATAGATTAATTTATATAGATTGATTTATACTTACAATTAGTTCTTGTCCTTTCACGTGCTGATTGTTAGATACCTCGGTTTTTTTCTTTTTTTTCTGTTATTTTTGTTAAATTACTTATGCAATTTGAGATACTGATTTAAGTTTTTTTGTGTCCTTTTTTTCTTTCTTATTGTTATGTTTTATTCTTTACCTATTTCAGCGATTTTCTTTTTAAACTTCCGGATTTATAGAAATTGAGGTGGAAAGTTTTGAAATGAACACCCTGTATATACTAACGTAAGAAATTAAGATTCATATATTAGAATCAAGGTCATATGAAGGTCACGACCAATTTTTTAAATGACACTATGTTTCTGATTGCAAAATCTGAATCTATGGATAAAACTAAAATAATTAAAGAAAAAAAAATTACTTTTGATGAAAAAATGATTAAAATTTATAATAAATGTTCAAATATTTCCCCATCCACTTCAATACATTTATTAACCCTTCTACTAAAGCTTTCTTTACATCTTAAAAGGTTTTCTTGGCTACTATTTCTGCATGCATTTCATCCGCTCTTTCATGATTTCTGGCGTAGTCGGTACTTCGCGATAAGAAAGAATCAAGAGGTGTTAAATCAGGTGATCTGGCAGGCCAGGAAAGTGGACCTCCCCTTCCAATCCATCGCCCAGCATAATATCGATCTAAAGCTTCACGTGCAATATGTGAAAAATGTCCATCATTTTGCAGCCACATATTTTGTCTTTGTTCGCTGCTCAAATCTACAAGTAACACCAAACATTAACCGACCAAGGTCGTTGATGTTCTACTTCACGCAACCATTTCGGATTTTCAACGCTCCAATAGTGCATGTTATGTCTATTGACTTGTCTTTTGTTTGTAAAAGTAGACTCATCCGAGAAAAGCACATTACCAAAGAAATTGACGTCGAACCGCATTTGTTCTTGTGCCCATTGACAAAATATTAATCGATTTTCAAAATCACCTCCATATGGGTGTGTGGTGAGGCCGCCTCTGAACGGTCTCGACCTTTGGTAATACCGCTGCCACCAGAAACAGCTTCCTAACTCCTAGTCTGAAGGACACCTAATTAATCTCAGCAAATCAATCAAAACTAAATGACAAGCGCGCATTCACTATTTCAGAACCGTGGGTTCTTGCACTAAGGCTCTCTCAGGAAAAGGGGAAAATCAAAAGACAAGCGTTCTAACCACACTTAAACTATATTAACAAAATAACAAGAAATAATTGACAATGAGCAAAATGAACCTTAAAATCTACCTACGTTTATTTATGACCCGACGTTACTTAAAAAGAGATATTCCTGAATCTCACCTCGACAGCTAATACTCGTTGACAGATAGGTGATAACGGAATCTGGCAAACAGACTTATTCAGGACTTGTATTCCGATTTGGTGGTACGCCGATGGATCGCAACCCTGGATCCTTTTTGGTGGCTTCTCGGAATTTAGCAAGGAAGGTTCCAACACCACTCTCGCACCAAATCCTCAGTGGAAACACAATTTCCGACACGACACTCAAAAATGTCTTAGATTGTTTTGTGATTGTGATTCCCTGGTACAAAGTACAAGCTCTTAAGTAACCTCGGGTGTTGGAGGGGTGCAAAAACCTTCTTGAGGTGTTCCTATCGCCTGGATGTCCCCGACACCTGGGCCAATCCAAAATACGGGGCGGATGTTTTACAATAATTTTTTGAGCCAATGAGGGAATTTGGGGAAGGGAACAATTTTTGACCACGGGGCCAGAAGATAACATCCGCCACTAGCTAATCCCAAAAATCATTACGTAAATCCCAAACTGTGGGAGCCATCAAACCTTTACGTTTCTAACGTCTATTTTATTTTTAACGACTTTCTCGTTATCTACGTTTCCCCATAAATTTGCTGATACGTTCATCTTTCCCAAAATTTATTTCGACGTCTGGTCACCATTCCAAGAAGGTTGCACGCCAGGAATATACAATTCGTATGGTTTATTCCCAAAACAAGTCGTCGATTTAGCTAGCTAATACCGCAATTTCTTTTTCTTCCGTAGTTACAGTTGCTCGCCGAGTGCTTTTTCTTGATTCCACATTTCCAGTGTTAGTCATTCGCAACTCTGTAAAAGGTACTTCTCGAAGGCATATGCATGTTCCTGGAGTGGAACAGCTTTGGGTTGAGGTTCGGCTCAATGGCTTAAATTTTGAGTTGGAGTTGTCTCTGGCCTCCTTCTTTTGATATTAATTTGTTTCTTCGTTCGTTTGAGGAGTCATTGTCAGACATTTATGTTGCAATGGATAGAGTAATAATTTTGGGTGAGTTTAATATTAACCTCATGGTTTTAGTTTAAGGCAGATTGTTAACCAGCCAACTCGTATCACCAACTTTTCTGAAACACTTCGTGTTTGTGACACTGTCGATGTTGGGTTCTAGAATCACCTGTTAGTTTTTTGTGAGTTAGCGATATCAATGAGTCTAGAGTTATTAGCTTTCGTGATCTCCGTGGTTTTGACGTTCGTGCCTTTAATGAGAATCTGCAATTGATGAATTGGGAGGCTGTCCTTGATCTTAATACAATTGTTGACAAACTGAATTGCTTTATTGATACTATGTTATCCTTATTTAATTTTCATGCGCCTGTGATTACTAAGATAATCAGAAAACGTGCTTTGCCATGGATTACTCGGAATGTCAGGCAAATGATTAAACTAAGGAATGAGGCATTTGCTAAGTATAAAAGGATTAGGAGTCAGCAGAGTTTTCAATATTATAAGAGTTTACGTAATTACGTCACGGGTGCTATTCAAAGGGAAAAAAAGATATTCTTTGAAAAAAATTTAATCGTCAGTGACTCTAAGTGTTTGTGGAAAAACCTAAGAAAATTTAACGTGTTAAAATCTATTTCGTTGCCTTCTCATTTGTCAGATCCGAATGTTATCAATACATTCTTTAGTAATAGTCTAAATGACTCCTTGGTTACTCCTGATATTGATCATCTTGCTTTTTATAACAATAATAGGATGCGTCCTGCTTCGTCCATGTTTGCATTTAGTGAGGTCTCTACTGAGTGTATCCAGCAGATTTTATTGAACCTAAGGTCTACAGGAGTTGGATCTGATGGAATCAGCCTTGATATGATTCGACTGTGTTGTCCCCGTATTCTTCACGTGCTTGTCCATCTTTTCAATTTTTGTTTGATTCATTCAGTGTTTCCGGATTGTTGAAAGTATGGTTTTTTGTTCCCATTTCCAAAATTTTTCCTATCACTTGTTGTAAGGATCTGAGGCCTATTACAATTCTGCCGGTTCTTTCAAAGATCTTGGAAAGATTTATGATAAGCATCTGGAAACACATTGCATTTTGTCAGTTGTGCCACTGCACTCCTGGATTTGACTGATGATGTACTCAGATCTCTGGACCAGGGTAAATCCACAGTATTAATTTTACTTGATTTCACTAAGACCTTTGACATCCTTGATCATAGTCTCCTGTTTTGCATTTTAAAGTTTTTTGGATTGGATGTTCATGCGGTTAAGCTATTCGATAGCTATCTATCAAATAGGGTTCAATCGGTTAAGCTGAATTCTGTTTTATCAGATCCTGTGATCTGCTCTTCTGGTATTCCTGAAGGTTCCATTTTGGGCCCGTCCTTTTCACTATTTACACTTGCAATCTATTTTCCAAACTTGAGTATTGTTCTTATCATCTGTATGCGGATGATACGCAATTGTATTACAGCTTTAAACCCGATGAAATTCCTTCTATGTGTCGCATTGTTACTGGCGAGCTGAAAATTCTGTGCACGGAAATAAGCAATCATGGCTTGAGAATAAATCATGATAAGACTCAGGGTATCATATTCTCTAAAAGAGGTGGTGAGTTTGTGGATGGGTCTCGAGTTCATATTGGAAAAGTTTAAAGTTTTGGCAAATTAGGCATTTGCCATCAATGTTTGGGTCCAATCCAGTTGTTTAAATATACTCTTCAGGACTGTGATGAACAATTTGTGTTCTACAGTGTTCAACGAAAAAGAAGATGAGGCGAATAACCAACTTTTAGAGTACACTGAGGTAGGAAGGTGCTTTCCCAAAGTGTTTGCATGAAGTAGTTTTGATTTTTGATACAGGTCGTGGAAGAAAATTTTGGATTTTGGACAAATGTTGAAGAATCATTTATTTGATGAAAATTCACCCTCTAATTTAGACTAAGCATAGATTCGTTTTTTTTTATTTAAATGTTTTTGTTAATACTGCATTGAATATGTAGATCATAAAATTAGAACAATATAATTTGTATATAAATGATTAAAATTGGGAAAGAGATAAATGCATGAAAGAGGAGGGTAGAGATAAAGGAACTGCTGAAGATCCTCGCAAATTTTATGTTTTAAGACCACCACATTATGTCTAAAAATTGAATGGGAAGTCATACAACGTCATAGCTTCCAATCAAGACGATATCATGACATGGGTCGTTCCACTCTTTACGCCCTCAGAGGTTTACAAGGCTAAACTAAATCCCAGAGCAAACCAACCCAACTCCAAAGCAAATCAATCCAACCACAAAGTAAACCAACCCTGAAAAGAAAACTTTCCTACTTTCTTTGTCCTCTTCTGTGAGTTACGCCCCTGTATTCTTCTTAGCCCTTCTCTCTTCATTCAGGTATACAGCTATAGCTCTCCGCTCTTATGGGATGATACAGGTACGCTCTGAAGCAACCATGTCTAGAGATAAACTGGCTGATATGATAATTAGTATTTCCCCCATTTTCTGATTCTCTTCGTCTTTGCCAGTCCTTTCTCTATGATGTCATCATCTATGGGACTACTTCTGTATTTGATTGTGATGTCCATAGGCGCTGTATCTGCCATGATCTCGAGTACTTCTGTAAAGACGGTTCTGTACGAGCTTGTTATCCCGATTAATACGGCTTTTTGTTCCCTTTCCAGCTTTATCATGTTTCTCCTAATGTTAATAGCGTCTTTCCACGCTTCAGAAGTCTATTGTTAACATCAAGCCAACTCAATAGCAAGACAAAGAAAGCCTAACTTCAAAGAGAACATAATCCCAAAACAAACCTTTTCAATTCTAAAGTATCTTAGCCAGAAGATCAATCTCCAGTTCAATTTAATCTAATAGCCCAACATCTAAGTAAGCTAACCCAATCGTAGAAAAGTAAAAGTCGGGATAATTCACCACAAACTAATTGCAGACCTTAAACAACTACTTCATTTCACCGACTTATTGGCATAAATCATAAATTTACTCAATAAATTATAATCACTAGATATATCTAATTGTAAGATTTTTTCCCCCTCTGTGGCGTCACCTCTACTAACAACAGGTTAATTCCTACTATATCTTTAGATTGGCAACAAAGCAGAAGATACAGAATCTGAAAAGATAATCAAAAAAATGGAAAGATGTTAGGAATCTGTACAAAGTGCCAATAAACTTAAAGGTCTAGATACCATTATTGTTCTGTTGTCTTTCACTTGGTCCAAAGGTTCAACTTCACTGCCGCGTTAAAAAATGAAATTACACTTCATCATCTGAAGCTCTGTGGAATTCTTTTGAATTCCTGATCTGTATTTTTCTGGAAAGGTGCGGATTCAAGAAAGAAACTTTAGCATAATGGCTATTGGTAGTTTGTGAGACTTATCATACTACTGTTATACTTGGTGGGACACTACACGAATCAAACTGACCTGAAACACCATTATGGAGTAAAAATTTCAAAAATAGTTGTATGCGGAGAGTATTTTATTGTTGGCTAGGTATGGCAAATTTATTGAACAAGAACATTAAGTTGTCGTCATCAAATGTTGAGTCTTCGTTATCTTCAACATTCTGTCAGAGTGCAAAATGATATTTCTTGTAGATGGTATTTACACTGATAAAAAAATGTCACTTGAAAAAATGAGGTTAGTACGGACATAATATAGATAATAAATTTCTGTTTGGTCAACATCATTTTCCAGCACAGCTTTAAACAAACACGGCCATTTTCGATCGGTTAATGAAACGTTAAAAAATGTCACTTGAAAATGCAAACTTAGAACGGACAGAAGATTCTGACACCTAGATATTTTGGGTGTTTATTGTGGTTGAGAAGTCTGTCTTCAAGGTATATTTTAAGTTGGTGCCGTTTTGGCGCCATTGGGCTACATTTGCTAGAATTTGCTCAGTAGTCATCTGCGTATCTCAATTTTTTTGATGTGGTTTGATGTGAGGGTTAGCACCGATCCTTGTGGAAGGCTATCGTACAGTTTCATTTGGGTACTAGGCTCATGATGACTTGAAAGCATCTTTTAAATAGCATGGCATTGATAAAATCAGTGATCCTTCTGCATTAGATAGCTTGCATTAATTAATTAGCTTGTTTCCACATAGTTAGTCAGTGCAAGTACTTGGTTTGTGTAGTTGCGTTTTTTGAGTTGATGGGGAACATTTCCCGTCTGAAGGATGTCCGAGAAGAACTTTGCAAACCATTACCTGGTAAATCTGCCATTGTGTTTCAGCTAGAATGTTATCAAACCCTGGGCTTTTCTCATTTTCATCTCATTCAGGGCTTCCGTGATTTCTTCACAGGAGAAGGGGTTGGAATACTCTATTTCATTATTAGTCTTGACGTCTTTTTTAACTTTAATTCTGTGCAAGTGTTTTTTTTTTTATTATAAAACCCTTCCTTAGAATGTACTAATACAAATAAATACCAGCATTAAACATACCTTTAACACTTTGCTCTGCTTTTACACTTAGCACTGAAACAACTAGCTCAAAAGGTTTCGTTCTCTTAAGTCTTCTCATCTGGTTTGTGTTGTCGAGGAGCTGGATGGCCTCAATATTCACGTGGTCTAAGAGTCGCTGTTCATGGCTCCTGGCAAATTTGTTGATCGTTTGACGGACAGTGTCCATATCGGTTTTAGGATCTGTTTATACATAAGTAATTTATTATATGTTGACAGAGTGGATTTCCTCCCCAACAGCCAATACATTTTCTTATATCTGATTCCGAGCACTTCCCTTTTCTTTTTGATATGAGCCTTCCAGCGAAGTTTTGCATCTAAGGTTAATCCCAGATATTTTGCTGTGTTCACATATGGTATCTGTATATCATCTACTCTAATTGATACATATTGCTGCCTTTTGTTTGTAAAATTAACATGTACCGATTTATTCTTATTTAAGGTAATTCTCAATTTTTTGATCCAGCCATTAATTTTATTAATTGATGTCTGTAATCTATTTGCTGCTTCTTCATGATTGGTGCCTATGGCCGTGTCATCAGCAAAAGTAGCAACAGTATCGTTTTCAAATTTAGGGATATCGCTGCATTAATTTCTTTTAAATCTGAATAAGCATCTTTTTGCTTTATTCTAAAGGCTCATTCTGATATATACGAGTCTAGCAGTTGTGTTTGGGCAAGAGTTTATTCAGTTTGTATTTCAGTCCCTCTTGCCAAACTTTATCAAATGCCTGAGCCACATCCAAGAAAACAGAAGAACAAACTTTCCTTCCCTCTATCGATTTTTCTATGATGTCAGTTATCCTATGTATTTGGTCTATGGTGGAGTGTCCCTATCTGAATCCAAACTGATGTGATGGTATCAAATTTTGCTGATTTAGTCTTTTTAATAGTAATTTCTCAAATAATTTTGATATCACTGGTAATAGCGATGGTTTCCCCGGTTTAGGGATCATACTTGAGTCTGAAGGCTGCATTGATAGTATGTCTCAGTTTGACTATAGCTTTCCTTGGTAAATATTTTAAAATTTCGCCTGTAATTAGGTCAAAACCAGGAGCTTTCTTAGGGTTAGGGTTATTTAGGGTTACTTTGGAGTAGTGAAGGTTATTTCCACACTGTCCTGATTTTGTATTATCAGTTCTAACTGCTCTTCTCTGCGTTTGTTTTAAATGTGTTTGCTAGGTGTTCTGCAAATCTATTTGCTTTTTACTCATTATTTCTAGCCCAGCTTCCATCTTTATTTCCAATTGGTGGATTTTGGGTGATTAGTCTCTTTAGTCTTTTGGTCGCTTTCCATAGTAAGTAATCCGTAGATTTGTCGTTCGTCAATTCATTTAGGTACCAGTTTATTATTCTTGAAATTCATATTTGTGAGGATGTTATGCCATCTTAATAATAATAATAAATTTATTGCCACATAGTTAATATAAGAGAAAAATAATATATATGTATACATAAATGAATAAGTAATGCATGTTGACAAAAGGTCAGTTTATCGCCAAAGGCGATGTTTTCCAAAAGACCCAACCAGCAACGTATGTAAAAAAAAATCAATATGGCTATATAAATAATTCAACATTTAAGCAAAAAGAAGAAAAAGAGCAAAGAGGAAAAACAACACAACGAGTACAGTTGATAGAGAGGTAGAGAAAGAAAAAGAGGAGAGAAGCAGGCGATATCAATAGTTAGATTCCGATAATTGTAATGATAATAGATAATCCCTTAAGCAGACCTTAAATGTCAGAAAACTACGAGTGTTGCGTATTTCCATGGGTAAACTATTCCAAAGCTTTATAGCCTGCACCGTGAAAGATCCATGATATCTCTCGGTGCGATGAATGGGAAATATGAGTAACGTATCAGACTGTGCTCTAGTAGGCAGACCGCGAGACGACATGAATTGAAAGTTCGTGTACAAGTATCCTGGGGTCCGAGAAGAAACTATCTTATACAGCGTTGTCAGTATACGGAATGATCTGCGCTTTTCGACAGTCAACATTTGAAGGTGATTACGATATTGCGTAACATGGTCGTACTTACCCAGGTCAAAAATAAAGCGTAGACAGTTGTTCTGCAATCTTTCTAATTTGTTACGGAGGGTAATTGCCAGGTCGGGATACACAGCATCAGCATAATCTATGTGGGGCAGTATTAATGAGTAACAGAGATTACGACGGACAGCAAGGGGAAGAAAACAACCAAGTTTACGCAAAGAATGAAAACAAAAATAGACCTTCCTACAAACAGACTGAATCTGATACCGCTAAGACAGCGCTGAGTCCATTGTCACCCCCAAGTTTTTGACCGTATTGGTGAAATGTATAACATTGTCACCGAGTATCAGTTACGTATCATTGGAAGAGTAAAATTTTGCAAGTAAAGGTTTTGAGCCGAATGCTATAGCTTGCGTCTTGGCAATATTTAAACACAGGCCAAAACATTTAGACCAGTGAAGTATCCTGGACAGATCATCATTAAGCCGCGCCATGGATACCTATCATTTATATCCATCTTCTGTAGTTTTCCGGATCTTCTTCTCCACAATGTATGTATTTTGATTTTGCGTCCTTTGGTTTATCAGCCTTGGCTGTTAAGTGTTTTGCAGTGTATCTAACGCATCTAGGTTCCATATAATTGACATTTTTTACATTGTAGTACCAATTTTGTTTTTTTTGTGGTGCTATTACCACCTTAAAATTAAGTATATCAGTAATTTCGTGTATTTTGCTGATATTTTCCTCATTGCTAAATACTAACATAAACATGTTCAGTGGCTGTTTAGTTTTATACTTAAGTTTGGGAATCACATCTAATATTTTGCAGTGTTTATCTTTGAGGTTCTTCATGACGGCTTACTTGCTGGTAGTATGATGGAGGTTTCTGACCATAACTGTGACTGGCCGGTTTTGCTTGTTTTCATATGCGTGCCACAAGTAGTTATTGTTGCTTACATTTCGTATTTGTTTTTCCTCAATAATTTTTTTTTTCTAACTCTATTATTTTTAGTTGTAGTTGTTCAAATACTTTTTCTAGTTGGGTCGCTCTTATCACGGCATTGCCCTTTTCTAGTTCAGTTTTTTTTTTCCTCAATATACAATTGTTGGTCGTTCTGCAATCTCTTATACTTTTCCTGAAAGTGGTTTTGAAGTTGACACTATATGGGATACCACTTGGGTTGTGGTTACTAGGTTGGTTGCTCTCAATCTATTTCTTGCACCTTGCAGCATCAATGCTGTGTGTTGGGGATGGTTTACCCAACGTAAATTTAGGGATGCTGACGAGGATTTTTTGAAAGTATGGACAGAACTAACGCTCCACAGTTTATTGACGTACTTACTTCTTATTACATTAACAACTTGCTTACAACTAACTTAAAACTACCTAAATTCGTAATTGGCGAAATAGAGACAAGGAATAAAAGAAAGAAAGCTAATATAAGCAATATTGCTAAGTAAGGAAAAGAATCATGTTACACAATTTTGGTTACATTAATAGAAAAGAAAATGATTGGCTTTAAAATAAAGAGAAGAGAATAACATTAAGTAAAAATTATACACTCACAACACTGTGGAGCAGTTCATTTGCAATTTTCTGCCTTCCATCTTCAACAAATTCTCCGTACAATCTTTCGTTCTCTTCAGACCACCCAGAAACATGCTCTCTGCGGTTCTCTGCAGGAATTGCTACCTTTGCTGTAGTCATTATTGCATTTGTCATCATGACTAAAGAAAGCAGGGCAGTTAGTTTCATCTGGGACGTGGAAACGATCTTATAACTGGGATGCTACTGCCGATTTTGATCAAAACAGTCCAGGTGAGAGAAGGAGGTTTGTAATTGTTAACTGTTGTGATATCGTCGATGTTGTTCTTGGTAGAAATGGAAAGTAAGGATGCAATTTCTATGTCTCTGTGTACATATGTTGCCACACTATAGGCTCTATCATAGCCATATGAGCCATATCATTTTTCCTCTTGTGCTCAGTTAAACACTCATCGTTTTCTTTTAAAAGTCTGTGCAGAATTTGACTCATTGCTCTACTTATGTCTTCTATATTCAAATGGAAATAATCAAAATGGTATACTAATTAGGATTGGGATTTAGAAAAAATAATTTTGAAATATTAATTTTACATTTATTTTAATTGAAAAAAGAATTCGGAACAAAAACATAACCAGTTATTAAGAAAATATTAACTCACAAACTATAAAACACAAAAATAAATTAAATAACTCAATAGAAATTAAGATAACTTTAAATATTAATCGAGCTCATATTCGTCAGTTTCACTTTCTTGATTCGTCCCTATTTGCATTCGCAAAGTTGCCTAAAAACAAATTTATTCATAAAAAATTAATTACATTAGAATAAATCTTACATGACTTTTCTGCAGTTTACAATATTTATTCTTCAATTCCAAGTAAATCTGACTCAGGATTTGAATTTTCTCGGTCAATGCTTCACATGATGTGCAAGCTAAAATTAATGAATTATTGAAATTGCGAGAACTTTTTAAGACAAAACTTACCAACATTGACTTTATCCTTTTCAGGAGGTTTCTTATTATCCACACTGTTTAATTAAAAATAATTTTTTTAAGTTTATTAGTAAAAATTAACAAGAATAAGTGTTTATACCTTATTTCTTCGATATTCATAATTGCAGTAGAAGCTTCTTTTTTATTACTGCTTTTACTAGTTTCAGATTTTTGACCGGTACTTAAATTTAAAGGTTGATCATCTAACTTTTCACGTTTTGCCGTTGGTTCCATTGATTGAGGTTCTTTATGTACATCGGCTGTTTGAACATCAATTGGAATATTAACTACTTCTTCAACACCATCATCGTCGGAAATACTATCATTCAAATTCATGTTGCTAAAAAAAATTATTAATTTTTTTAAACTTTAAATTTAAAACATCTTACTCAATAGACAGAATATAATCGATAGCACTAAGCGTTTCAGGTGTATGTTCGGGAAGTGAAGAAATGTATTCATTTCCAATTTCAGCGGCTAAGTTGAACAAAACCATTTCAAAGGGTAACTTTTCTTTCGCTCCAACATTTTGTTGCCTATATGTATTATTAGAGAGCACAACATTTAATGCTTTTAGTTCCAAAAATGAAAAATCGCGGGGGCTCATGCTTAATAAACGCGAAAAGCTATAATAAGGCTCATTGTCTTCAAGGAAAATGGGTTTAGTAAATAATTTCTTAAGCAATTTAATCCTATCTTTGTATAAATCAACGGCTTCACGAGCTTCTTCGAATCCAATCTACAAAATCAACAATTAAATCAAATTAAAAATAATTGAATAAACTTACGATAAGTGCACGATCAGCTTCGAGTTCTTTAAGATTCTTCTCCAATGTTTGGAGTTGCGCTAAAACTTGACTCAAAAGGGTTGGGGTACTCTCTAAGTTATTAATTACAGGAGTATTATTGATATTCTTAGCTTTCTGAGCAAACCTATCAGTACAAATAAAAAATGTTTAACTTAATTTATCTTAAACAGTCTTGTGGTAATTACCTTAAAGTGTAATCAGTGGCTCCTACAGAACTCTTCACGAAATTAAGGATAAATACTGCTTTTGCATTACCACCAATTGAATTACTAAGAAGCATTGTTAATGTTTTCCCAAATAGTGTTGCAAATATCGGTTCATATCTTGCAAAAGAAAATAAAATTAATTCATGATCAATCTGTTGCATGACTAAATAGTCTTTGTTAATAAGTATTTGGTCTTTATTGAGCAAGGTTTGAGGAATAGCATTTATAACTACACAAATAGCTAATGTATACCGAAGTAACGAACTTTATATCTCAGTTGAGTCAAAAAATTACTATTTGACACTATTTATACTCTCAGAAATAGCTATTGTATACTGAGGCAATGAACCATATCATAGTTGAGCTAAAAAGTTAGTTGGCGAGTTGGTTTGCTGCCGAGACATAACGATTAAAACATAAATAGATAAGTAGATATTGTATACCTAGGCAACGAATCATAGTTGAGTCAAAAAATAAGTTGAAGAGGTTGCTTGCGGCTGAGGCATAATGATTAAGATCGCGACTTGCGACAATCCTTTGCAAGCTCTTAGATCCATTATAAATGATCTAGTAGCTAAGATGAAAACCTTATCTGACACCGTATCTGAATTGCGTGACAAGCAAAGTGTAAGGGCAATACCTCAGGAAAATACGATTGATGAGGTGATTGATGAATATAATTGTTTCAAATGTAGTGGAGACTGATGACAGTATTCTAAAAGCTATATTCAAAGATGTTCTTCGCGACCCCCCTCGTATTGAAAAAGTTTTTAGATTGGGAAAACCTTCAACCGAAGGAACAAATACTCGTTCAAGGCTTGTTAAAGTTATCTTTAAGAACAAATCTGACGCAAAACTAATTTTAAGCTGTTTCCACTTGTGAGAAATGGTCTCGAGAGAAGCTATCGGGAGTATATTTCTGGTGGACACGCATCTGAGAGTAACTATTACAGAGTCCCCACAAACTTTCGAAGAGTAAACACGTTGAGATTTGTACTCAATCTCATCTATCGTGAGAGTAACTGTCAAAAAACGAATGCGGTTCGAATTTTGCTGCGAGTTTTCTCAATATAACACGTTTAAAGATAACACCTAAAAGAAAATGGTCCCAAGAAGAAATATTTGAATTAATTGAAGTGTATGAAGAAAATTCAATTCTTTGGAATATCAAATCTAATGAACATAGGAAAGGGGGTTACGGGCAACGAGGGAGGGAGGAATATTTCAGAAGGGTGAGGTACTCAGTGAAAGCGGTAGATGATAGAAGGAGGGAAGGGATTGAGATGTGGAAAGAGCTGGAGAGCAGGGACAGAGATGTACAGAGGCAAGAAAGAAGGGGGCAGATAAGGGAGAGCAGGTACAACCCTAAGTACGAGGAAATAATAACGGAGGGATTGCCGAAGTACCTGTCGGTGGAGGGGGATGAGGAGGGGAAGAGGATGGTGGCAAGATTCAGATGCGGCAATGAGGAGAGAGCGAATAGGTATTGGATGAGAGATGATGAGAGGGGTTGTAGGCTATGTGGGGGGGAGTGGGAGTCGTTGGAGCACCTACTGAGGGAGTGTGACGAGCTAAGAGAGGAGGTGATCGGCTGGAAGCAGGTGCTGGGGGAGGGGGCAGGTGCTGGGGGAGGGGGCAGAGGGAAGAGAATGGATGAGGGAGGTGGTGGCGACTAGGCAGCGTAGGGAGATGCGGGGAGGAGATGGGGAGGGGTAGGATAGGAAATAAAATGTATTGTATTGTAATGTGATATATGTAATTGTAGTATGGTTAAAATTTAATTGTTTATGGAATGTATTGCTGATTTGGTAGCAATAAACTTAAATCTAATGAACATAGAAATCGGCAAGCGAAGGATGCAATTTTAACAAGTATTGGACAGAAGAGTAACTCCTGACAACATAATTTGGTGTTCTGACAGTAAAATTAAGTCTTCTGCTAAAAGTATTTGATTTTTAGTAGTAGTGTGTAGTCTTCTGTAAGAAGGATGTGCTTCATTTGCAATATCTAGTTTTTCACTAGCAATACTTAGTCTTCTGCCAGCAATATCTAGTCTTCTACCAACAATTTCGTCTTCTGGTAGTAGTGTGCAGTCTTCTGTAAGAAGAATCTGCTTCATTTGCAACATCTAGTCTTTCATTAGTAGTACTTAGTCTTCTGCCAGCAATATCTAGTCTCTTTCAGCAATTGAGGAGTTTAAGTTTATATTTTCTAATAATTTTCCAAAATACTGCCAAGCCACTATTAAGCTATCACGTGTACGACAATAAACTTATAAAAAATAAAAACCATGTAAAAACTTCTAACTTGCATTTATTTATAAAAATTGCATTTATTTATTAAAATCGTTCTAGTTTCGGGTTACCCCATCATCAGCGACAAAGTCAATGAAGCTATAATAGGTGTAGACTGGAAATCGGATAAGAATAAAGTATTTTGCTATCTGATGGATACACAAAATGAAGATAAAAAATGAAAAATGGCGACGTTAAAAAGTGTGGAATGTTAAAAATTAGAAAACTTTAAGAGGATGCGTTGGTGGGATGAGATGAGGCGAGACTGCATGTCTCCAATATGCCAAATAACTAACAATTTGACAACAAATGTTGATATTTGTTGACACCCAGCTCTAATCTACGCCAAATCCATGATTTCACCCAACAGCTTCTTTTTATTTTTTCAGTTTGTTTTTTTTTTAAATTTTGTACAACACTATTGCACTTGCAATTTTGTTTACATCCATGTTTATAAACACCAAGCACTGAAAGAAAATAAATTTTACTTTCCATAGCACGGACACATTTCACTAGTGGACACGGTCCTGAGAGAACTGTCTGAGAGAAAGCTCTCGGAAGTTTTATAGAAGCTCTCGAAGAGCTAAAACAGTCTCAAGTGCACACAGAGTTGAGAGTAGATATCGAGAGTTACTCTCAGAAGTTTAATATACTCCTTGAATTAAAACGTCGACTTGATAATAGCGAAAAAGATCTAAAAATACAATACACCAACGGATGTCCTCGTATAGTGTATAGTATCCCTCTGGAATGGTCTCCCCATGGATATTAGAAACGCTCCAACCCTGTCATCTTTCAAGACTTGTCTTACACATTTCTTCTTCTCCCGTCAAATTGCGATCTTATAATAATTTACTTCCTTTTCTACTTTCTTTCCTATGTTCCTTATTCACCTTCTTTCTTTTCTGCTTTGTTACTCTGTGCATTTCTTACACTTTTCTTCCCTCCTTTTTCTTGTTTGTTTTTTTTTTCTTTTTCGCTTTTGGTTTAAATTATGCGTGATGATGATTATGTATTTACAAGGCCGCGTTAATTACTTACTATTCTGTATATCTGGTGGTATCATTATAATATAGTTTAGACTGGGTCGATTGGAAGATATCGTCTTTGGCGATAAATCGTTCCGTTTGTCAGAATTGAATTTATGATTTGTTTTCCACTGTCACTGTCATTGTTATAATCATCTTTGCTTTTTTTTTCTTTTATTACACTACCGCTAATATAGGATAATTATAATAATGTACAATTTTCCTTTGTTCTTTTATGGCAATAAAATTTGTTTATTATTACTATTATTATTATAGTGAAGAAAAACTAGGTACCTCCCAACGGAAAGAGTATAGTATATATTATCAGAACACTCGTTGCTGCCTCGGATTTCGATATCGTAACACTTAGTGAAACCTGGATCAAGGAGACGGTTCTTGATCGTGGGATTTTTTCAAATAAGTACGACATTTGTTCTGCAAATTGGTGTTTGTTACACTCTGAGGAGAAAGAAGACGGCATGCTCATGATCTCCGCTGCTTTGGAAAAAGTGGCTGAATGGCTTGCTACGCACGAAGGCAGAATGAATTTTCTGCTTAGTACCATATTCACTTTCACACATATTCATCAATGAGGAAGATGAACCGAACAAGACCGAGATGATCGGGGCTGAGCAGTCCAGCTCAGTTTCTCCCTTGGTTAGATTGGAGGCAGTTTCTGCGTCCATGACCATTGAGCGGGTTGGTGAAACCACCGGCTCAGAAAGGGCGAAACCTGGCACAGGTCATCTTTGGATCTGTCCGACTCAATGTTGATGACTCCCACCTGCTCCCCAAATCCAGATGTCTAGAGAGAAGTTTGGAGAGGACCCTGCGACATTAAAGGTAATACAATGCAACTTGCACCGTGGCAGGGCTGCAACTGCAGTATTATGACATGATGCAAAACACCATTGCTGTGATTCAAGAACCATGGACTATCAACTCGAATGATTCTGGTTTCCGAGAGCTACAATCTACGTTCCTAAACATATCTCCGCGTATCTCCTGCCGAAAGAATCAAATCGGGACTAGTCAAATCGTTGTAGTCAGGATTCAATGCTTCCTAGCGAAGAAGAAAACGACGCTGACTCTAGCATCTATCTACCTGCCTATAGAAGAGATGGCTCCTACTGCGGCCTTGACAACATTAGTCAACGCCAGTAAGGTAAATAAATGGCTACTCATTGTAGGATACGACTCCAACGCTCATTCTGTTGCCTGGGGATGTGACGAAGGAATCTTTAGAGGTAAGACCTTGAATTTATTACGAGTAATGACTTGGAAATAATCAACCGAGGTTGTGAACCCACGTTCGTCAATTCTAGGTGTCAGACGATTATTGATTTGACCTTGGCATCGGCGAACGTATCTTAAAAGATGTCTGACTATAGATGGATCACTTTTGATTTAGGACCAATTATGCTCTCGAAAAAGAGGGCCCGGGATCCAAAGCGGACTGACTTGAGCATTTTTGCAAGCTGTCTAAATGAGCAATTGCAAGAATTACTCAAACCTCGTGGGTGACACACTAACTCAGGCCTTCTACAGTGTATGTCCTGAGAAAATTGTGGAGGAGAGAGGAAGGGCCACAGCTTGGTGGACTCCTGATCTACATTCACTGAGGGTCACTTGCAGAAAAGCTTTTAATAAAGCAAAACAAACTAGACTGAATCTGACTGGACCTTGTTCAAAACACACCAGTCAGAATTCAAACGTTTAGTACGACAAAAGAAACGACAAGCCTGGAGAGGTTTTTGTGAAGAGGTGGAGAGCGTTGCTGAGGGCTCACGCCTAAACAAAATACTATCTCGCGGCCAAAAACACAGTTATGACATTCTAAAAAACTCCGATATCAGTTTTGCCAAGGATCCAGAAGAATCGTTGTATTTACTAATGGATGTTCATTTTCCAGGTTCTTTGCAAGATTTTTCAATGCTTCCTACATGAAGTGGAATTTAATAACTCTCCTAGCAGCCAGGACTGGCAGATAGCTAACCAGGTTGTATGGAATGAGTTGGTAGAGTTGGTCGTCGGCAGTTTTGAGCCCTTCAAAACACCAGGACCCGACGGTATATTTCCTGCTCTTCTTCAATGGAGTCTTAGAGGATATGAAAATACACTTGATGAGAGTTTTTAAAGCTGGAGGAAGGTTACAGTAACCTTTATACCAAAGAATGGAAAAAAGGTCCCAACGGATCCTAAAGCCTTTCGATCAATTAGTCTCCCATCATTTCTTTTAAAGACGCTTGAAAGACTATGTGAACATTACATGAGAGAGCGTTTCCTTTGCATTTGCACCAACATGCTTGTATCAAAGGTAAATCAATTTTGCGATTTTCACACATAACTGTATTCACAATGTCCACAACACGCATTATTGGCCGTACAGAATCCTCATATTACTCACCAAACACATTTTCAACAAAGATTTTCTGTGAATGTATGGGCTGGAATTGTGAATGGGTTACTTATTGGCCCTTTCATTCTGGATAATTGATTAACTGGTGACTATGGATAGGTCGAGGTGATTGAATCGCCTGCCCACCCCGATCGCCCGACCTCAATCATGTACACCACCGAAATGTATAATGAGCAAGAATTGCGAAATCGGTACATGCTATTGCCGAGACAATCTGCCAACACCATGATTAAGGCCACGCTTGTATGTTTAGCCCAATTGTATGTACAAAATGTGGGAAATAACTTCGAACACTTGTTATGATGTTATTTTAACATGTTCTGAAGTTTGGTTTTCGTACAACTTGCTTTGGTGAGCTCACACAAGTAATTATCAACATATATGTAACAACAATAAATTGTTTTGCTAAATTTTAACAAATTGAAAAGACTTACTGTGCGTCAGAATTAGATGTAGAAGTACCTGGTTGATTAGGTCCAGCATCAGATCCTCCTAAAGTAACCATATTCAAGCAACCTGAATGCACGATGAGTTTGTTATCTTTGCCTTTTTCTGTGTGTTCAACTATCTAATAAAAAAAAACAATAATAACAAATTATTATAAAATTTTTTAAACGTTACAATTCGAAATATCATATCACAATCGGTGGCATCCATTGTTCCATTTTCTTGGTATAAATCTCTATTCACCAAACCAAGTTGAAACACAGTCATAGCTTGATTTTTGGTTGAAACGACAGCTTCTTTGGCCCCAATTGTAACTTTTCCATGCTCAATGGTGACGATGTTGGCCTCCTTTGCAGAAAATCTCAACAAATCGTAAACTTTATCTTTATAAAGCATGATGTTTGAGCATCGAATTATGAAGTTTCCTCGTTTTTTTTCTTTGCTGGCTATTTTGAAGATTTGCTCGATCGCTCTAGGGATCAGTCCGGCGTCCGTAAACATGTCCTCCATGGTGAATTGTTTGCTAATAAACGAAGGCCCACAGACCATAAGAGAGCCATTATAACCTCTTGTGACGTCAGAAATAAGCGGTGCAACGATATCGTTGTAAACTACTTCATTTGAAACATTCCGATCGAAAACGCGATCAAAGTGCATGGGGTAATCATTGTTCGGAATTGCGTTATTATCTATGAGATGAATTGCGTTATCTTGTACCAACCAAGCACTTTCAGGTTCATTGTCATCGGGATCCGTATCAGGATCCACTGCTCTTACAGCAATGGAAATATGTACACTTGACATGATTCTAAAGAAAACCCGTTTATCAAGCGTTTAAAGCAATAAGAATAAATTTATTACCTATTAAGATGTCGAAAATAACCAACGAAGACAACACCACAATTGGTAGTTAACGGCTTCTTCACCAAGATGGCGTCTTGTTACGGCGCTCTTTCTGATTGGCTCGTTTAAAAATTAACTTAACAGTCAAATATTTATTTTTTATTCAAGCAATGTTTATAATAAATTTTGGGATAAATGTTGAAATAATTAATCAAAATGGGCATATTTAATAAAAAATTAAAAAAAGGAAAGTGTTAAATTTAATTGACATAATTCCGGTCGGTAATGCAGGTTGCGTTAGAAATGAAATGACGTTTTAACATAAGTATAACCTAAAAACATCCAATACCCTACCGGAGGAACAACCAACTAACGATAAGCTAAAACTGCACCAATCGGTTTTATTTGTCTCCCTTATGTTTCAGATGTAACGGAGAGGATTGCAAGGCGTCTGAAGAAAAACACAACAAAATGAATAGCCAAATTAAAGGCTACATTTAGGAATTATTGCTTTATTGCCCACCCTTTCCTTCTCTCCCTTTTCCTCCTTACCTACTTGGAAGAGAATATACTGTTTTCGCCTACTCCATACACACACACTTCATTCGAACTTGTTAACATCAACCTCATAAGATAACACACTAACAGGATCATGCCCTGACATTAACTGAATACCCTTGCTGGACATGGCCACTTCACTCATCCATCCCTCACACCTCTTACAACCTCCTTCATATACATAACTTGCTTGTTATTGTAGACATACACTTCTTACCTCCCCTTCCAAGACATCTGACTTAGCCACCTTATCCACTCTCTTAATCCCTTCATCCTCCCTATTCTTTCAAACGAATTCCAGTATCCTGCCAATCTTCCTCACAGTTTCAAACAACATATCTAACTCATTCAAATACATGTTCCTGCTTCTACTCTAGTTTACTTTGAGTCACTTCCTATGTAATCACACAGAAATCAGTTTATAACCAGTCATTAGTCGACTCGCATGTGGGTTCGTCTAGTTGTTTTCAGTTCCAACTGATCCAGCAGGATGAATGACCAACAACTCAACCTTTTGTTCGAGGCGGAAAAGGAAAAAGCTTCCTGGGTACTCAAAAAAACGTGAAACAGAGACTGCGTGGGTAAAATTGACAGATACGTTCTTTATTTTAATTTTAATTGTGTCTACTCCTTTCAGACGTACTGCAATTTGCAGATCCTTACATCAAGATACTGGAGAAGCCTTCAGAAATCTGCATTAAGTGCAGGAAAAAGAAGAAGCTCCTTCACCTTCCCCCCCTAATAGCACAGCCATCGTCATCAGCCAACTCAACTTCATCAATGCATAGGGGACAACAGTCCGAGGTAATTGCACCTCGTATAACAAAGAAGAACAACGATGCTGTGGGCATTTCTACTATATTTGAAAAGAAAAAGGCCACAACGTCGACCAAGGAGCAGAACATTGCTAAAGATCCGAAAGCAGAAGCGTTGAAAATGTTCCTTCTAAGTATGCTGCCAGATCTTCCACCCTCCTTATTCCCATCAATGACGCATTCTTCATGTTCAAGATTACTACAAAGGCCTGAAGAGATTCCTCCACCCACCGTTGATGGATATAGGAACTATACCTCGCAAGAGATTGCTGATGTCAATTTTTCACCAGCCGCACAGTACTACTCAACAACTTTGCAACTAACGTCAAAGCTAATGATTTGTTTCTGTCAGATTATGTTACATTTATGAATTTTTGAATAAATACTACTATAAAGTTTCTTTTCTTACGTGAGTGTGATTAATAGCCCTTTCGCAACTTCCACAGACTCCCTCATATTAGCATTCTGTTTCTGAGACTAATCTCACCAGTTCCAAATAACTTTCTTTGCAGCAACAAAGAAACGGTGGTGAAAATTCCTCTTAAGGTATTGGAGGATCCAGAAAATTCTTCAGTTGATTCTTCTCCTTCTAATATAATATGTCATGATGCTTTTATCATTGATGGAACTGTCTTCTGAAGTTGATAAAACGACACTTGTTGAGTCAGTAACTGGTTAGTGACCGAAGTTGCCAATCAGTTTAATTCCTTTTCAATAGCTCCGTGTACAGACTGCCTATTCTACGTTCACATAACACATTTTCACACGATCTGTAATCCTTTCACAATTCTGTTATCTCTTGATCTCTCACCTCAGACTTTGGCTCCATATAATGGTGTAGGCAACGGTAACGTTTTCTACAATTATTCTTTTCATTCCACTCGCCCCTCAATCCCTGCCTGCGATCACTGCAATTCTTCTCATCATCCCGGATATCTTACCTCTCACAAATCTCACATGCCCTCCTGCTTCCAACCAAATAAAAACCCTTCATATTCCTATCCCTCAAAAAATCGTCCACACACAGGTCAAGTAGCCGGAGCAACTAATTCTCTCCAAAGCCTTCATCACACCAGCACTTCATATCCAATACCATCATGCGTAATGCCATCCTTCCTCAAGGTAAAGCACCATATCGACTCTGCTGCGGCCCATAGAATTTTGATTAGGACAGATACGGGAAAGAATTCACAAAACCATCGACGATCTGCAGCAAATAAGTGTGAGGTTACTACGACTCCACCTCGCACTTTACAATGCTGTAACTAGAGAGGACTGGGACAAAAATGAAGTGAATCTAATGTAGCCGGGACAAACAAATTAAGAAGTTCAAGTCGTTGGATTTACCAATTAAAACAGTCATCATCCGATCAAACGCCTCATACCGGATGTCATGCTACATGTCAATGCCATAAATTCTCCAACGTTATTTATTTAGCGTATGCCATCAAGACACATCGAAAATGGAAATCACAATCAGAATATAAAATATAAGACAAAATAGAATAACAATAAAATAAAAGAATAGGCTATTATACCATTACAATTACAATTACAATAACAGTCACGGTTCTGGAATCGCCAACAGGAAATCTTCAGGTCCATCATAGGCTGCCCCTGGGCTATAATATGTTTCACGGTTTGATTTTCCGGGTTTTTGTCATGGGTTTATCATGGAAAGTAGACGCATCTACTATGCTAGGTCCGTATTCTGCTTTGCAGGAAAACTAGGAGGGTAATTTTGGGTAATACATGGGATCTGATTGTTGTTGTGACTGAATGTAGCAGAAGTTTTGAGCTTTCTTCTCCAACGTATCAGCTGGTGAAACACCTTGCAAAGATTCTGTCTTCTTTTACAGAAAAAGCAAGTGTTAGAGATTATACGCATTTTGTGGAATCAATCAAAAGTAAGAAGTTAGAAATGTAAGTTAAGGCCAGATTGTCATATCGTGCACGGTTAGCTGAAGCTAAATGAAAATAAAACAGAATCAATTGTCATTAATATGAAATTACCCTCAAACTTACCCACGGTGATGTTCTTGGGTTTATCTCTTGATCCCAAGTGAACATGAAATCCACATACTGATATCATAAATAAACAATTAACATCAGCAATTTTTACAATTAGATGTTTCAGCAAAATTGCATCTCATGAAGTGGCCAAATTAGTCTATTTTGCAAATTTGCATGCTGTTGCAACATATGGCATAGTTGTTTGGGGTCATTCACCTGGCTTAGGAAGAATTTTTGGTTTGCAGAAGAAGGCGGTGAGTGCTTTATGCAATATTAAAACTACTGACAGCTGCAAAGATGTATTTAAAACAGAATGTATACTTACCGTACCAAGTGCATACATTTTGGCTACCTTGATGTATGTTTATGACAATAGAAATAAATTTAATGCGAATGCAAACTTTCACACATAAGAGGCAAAGATGAACTGTGATTACCGTTTCATAGAATAGAAGCAACTAAAAGATATGCTGATTTCTGGGGAGTTAAACTTTTCAACAAGCTGCCAGAAGAAATGAAAACTATGGAACGAGGACACTTCAAAAAATGTGTGAAGTCTAAAGTGGTCAAGAAAACCTATTATGTATGGTCTGATTATATGCAGGATCAGTTTGTGGAGTAACAAAGTTAATTTGTTTTATCACTATACCGATGCGGAGACTGCCTCTCTGAGCGTTTTCCTATTACAAGGGGCGCCCCCCGGGAATCAATTTTGGTTATTCTCTTTTTTAATGATTTTCCAAGGTATTTGGGCGGGGATGTGAAATGTTTGTTATATGTGGATGACGCAACGCTGCTGGTGATGAGTGGTGATGAGTATGAGGAAGTGTTGTCTTCTTCGAGCGGGTTACTGATGGCAGCAAATGTCTCAGTCTCAGACACCATCATCTAAAGGAATTTTCCTCCATTAAATTTCTGGGGTTAACGCTGAGTTCTCTGGATTTGAATTTTGTGGCTCACACGACGGAGATAGGGAAAAAGATAGCCCGAAACATTTTCTTATTGCGCAGATTGGTTGTTTCGGTGTCTGCTAAGGGAGCCAGGACCACCCATCTCGCATTGATTCACTCAATTATAAGTTATTGTATAATTGCTTGGGGGGGGAAGCACAGCTAGCTCCCACATATTTGGTCTACAGCGCAGAGCTTTGAGGATCATTTCAAAGCTGAGCTATAGAGATGATTGTCGTCACGTCTTCAGATAGCTGAAAGTTTTGACAGTACCATCTGTGTTTATTTTGGAATGTCTTTTATACATTTACAACAACAGAAACAGATATTGCAGGCATGCTGACCTGCACAATTATGAGACGCGAAACAATATTTGTTGGCCTTTGTCGACTGAGTGGAAAAAAAGCTATACAGGGTGATTCTCAACCTATACGCATAAACTTGGGGATTTACTCTTCATGACGAATAATGTTTCCTAGATATCCGTGATATTTACTTACAAATCAAAAATACATAGAACATTTTAAAATAACATCACAGCAAGTTATTTCCCATATTTTCTATCAATTGGGTTCCTCGAATTCATGATCTCCAACTAGCGCAGCCTAAACCAAGGTGTTGGCGGATTGTCTGTGCAGCAGCATGTACCTGATTTTGCAATATTTGCTCAGTATTAACTTACGTGGCGTACTTTATGCTTTTTAAGATCATGATGGCGAGGCCATTGGACCATCTCAACCTATCCATCCTCCAGGAAACACATGATCTAAATGTCGTCGATTATAATAATAATAATAGGACTTTATTTCCCACAGGTACTACCCAGTTACAGAAAAAAAAATTATAACATCACAATATTTAAATTAACTAAATGAAAAAGATATAGCTATAAGCAAAAATACAAACTAATATAACATAATAAACTAATCGTAATCATAACTACTAACAATCTACTGCATGCCGAAATGATCCAAAGTTACCGCAACCACCGTGTTCAAGGAATCAAAAAACATATCGCAATGCGGCAAAACCTGATTGCCGTAATCGGACATCAATGAGACAGGAGATTTTCGTAAAGTGTTACTATTACTACGGCAATTATACAACGTGAGGGGACAGCGTGCGTTGAGACGTGGTATAAGAAAAGATAACCTTTCCAACAACCAGCCGCAATCAATATCATAATGCAACAGTTTATGAATAAATTTAACTATGTAAACAATTCTGCGCTGTTGTAGTGAAAGAAAACCAAACCGCGAAAGTAGAAACGCGTAATCTGCACCCCTAGGCGAGTAAACACGATCCAGTCGAAAGCATAGGTACTTTAAAAATGTCTTTTGTATAGATTCAAGCGCATTCGCGTAAAACTGATAGAACGGATACGGCAAAATACAACGTACATAAACATCTGATGGACAGACCCTTACAGTTCCGAACAATAAATCCGTAAATTTTATAACAATTAGCAACTAAGTTAAGAATGTGTTCGTTAAAAGTCAGTCCACTGTCAAACAGCACCCCAAGGTCAGAGCACTTACGTTCGGACATCAACGGTTGATTGGCCAATTAATATGCACAGTCAATTGTGTTTAAATTTTTTAGAAAATGTCATGGTAAAACATTTAGAAATATTAAGTGATAAACGGTTGCTAAGGCACCAATGCTCAACACGAATCAGGTTTTCCTGCAAGCGTTCACAATCGCTGAGTTCCCCAACAGCCGAGAATAACTTCAAATCATCAGCGAATAGCAGCTTCTCACAATCCAAGATCTCGGTTACGTCATTAATAAAAGCCAGGAACAGCAATGGACCGAGGTTGGATCCCTGGGGAACCCCTGAAGTTGGAGAAAATCCTCTGGAAGTGAAGCCGCCGTAATTAACAAACTGCTGCCGACCTAGCAAATAAGATTTCATTAACGACAACAGAGGGGCACTTAATCCAAAGTTACTCAGCTTTTTCAATAAGATAAAGTGATCCAGCTGATCAAACGCCTTCCGAAAGTCGAGATACACAGCATCTACCTGCCCTCTAGCGTCGATTACATCAGCAACAAATTGGGCAAAGCATGTCAGATTGGTGACAGTGGATCGACCACAAACAAATCCGTGTTGGACTAGGCTTATGTACTTGCTTAAATGATATGAGATGTACTTGAAAAGAACGCTTTCAAAAGTCTTCGAGAAACCACACAGCAGCGATATAGGTCTGTAATTCACAATCTCAGCAGGGTTGCCCTTCTTCAAAATTGGACAGACGTATGACTCTTTCCATAACGACGGAAAGGTAGAAGTAGACAGGACCAGATTGAAAATCGAAAGCAATGGGGCGGCCAGAATCGAAGCACAGTCCGTAAAGTCCAGTTCAGTAAAAAGCTCGGTATCCCATCGACTCCAGCAGTAAGTGTATTCTTTTTTATTCTCAACCTCCTCCAAGCTGAAGCTCTCCACTGACAAACAAACACTATGATCGGGGAAATCAGACTCCTCAAAAACAGGATCAGATTGAATATAAACGGACTCAAAATAATCAGCAAAAGCATCCACAATACTTCGACCCGAACAGAACTCCAGGTTTCCATTTGTCATCAGGCCTGGAATGCGAGTACCGCCCTTCCGTGACCGAACATAGGCCCAGAAGCTACTGGGATCAGAAATCAAAGATCGCTCAACATTGTTCATGTACGCATTATATGCATCGGTAATGAGGTGTTTCGATAGACATCTGTAGCTCTTATGCCTTGCGCGCATATTCTCCTTCATGCGAATACAATCCTTTATCTCCTTCGTGAACCAACCAGGCCAACGACGATTCGTAGAATTTCTCACAGTTTTAGGCACTGCTAAATCAAACACATCGTGTAGCTTGTTATAAAGAAGCCGGCATGCATCATCTACCATTCTAATACCATCCAGGTTCGACCAATTCACCTCACCCAACATCCGATACAACAAAGGATAGTCTGCACGCTTAAAGTTATAGGTGGGTAGGCCACGATGCTTAAACATAGAAACCTGGGGAGGATAATCCAGAACCGCTAGAGCGGGATGATGGGAATCCTTAGCAAGCAACGGATCGAGATCGCGAGTGACTGCGCAGCTCATATTGGCAAAGATCAGATCAGGTAAACGATCGTTGGTGTTCACAATTGAATTGTACTGACGAAAATCATTGAAATGTCGGAAATTTGTTAAGGTAGTTTTAAATCTATCATACCAATGGAAGTATAGGAAGGGACATTAAAATCACCAAGAAGAACAACGCATTCATTAGCCAGACAGTCAAACGAATTAAACATGTCAAAAAATAGTTATATATAAAGCAAATACATATATTAATTTCCCACGTACACCCTGAATCTTGACTCCTACCACATCAATTACTGGTACCACTCTGGATAAATCAGAGAGATCAAGCTGGCTTGCTTTTAGGGTGTTCTTAAGACAAATCAAAACGCCACCTCCCCTAGACAGGCCATGCGCAGCAAAATTACGATCCCTCCGAAACGTAATCTAATCATCGGGACAAAATTTAGCGTCAAAAATATCATCGGATAGCCATGTCTCCGACAAGGCGACAACATCAAAACAAGACTCACACAACGAATTCAGAAGAGTAGGTGTCTTCGTACGAATACCTCTGACATTTTGGTAATAACAAGACAAGATATTATAACTGGGTGGTATTTTCAGTTTAAAATATTTTTTACGATTTTCGGGGTGCCATTGGATAGCGTATTCGGAGATCAGGTTCGCCGTTAGCAGTACGCTGCTCCAACTGAAGCTTGAGCTGATTGTAATATTTTATCTGCCTAGGAGTTCGATCGTAACTAATTCTTAAATTTGAGTAAGCAGGAAAGTTATATCAGATTATATCAGATATCTAGGAAACTAAAAAACTTTTACTACAATTTTTTTCATCTATTAGTCATTATTTGTCATGAGGAATAAATCCTCAAGTTTATGCGTATAAGTTGAGAATCACCCTGTAGATATACTGCTTAGGTCTTATATAAATAATTTCCTTCGGAAATTAGAACACTCCAAATAAATTTTTAAATGTTATGAGGGAGTTTTTGCTAAGAAATGCGTTCTACTCAGTCGATGAATATCTAACAATAAGTAGCAGTGTTACTATGTAATTTAAGTTTATAGTTAGTGTGTTGAACTGTACTGATTTTTGTATATGACGAGTGTAAGCCCTGGCATTGACACAATAAAACTTATTCTTATTAATAAACTAAGTAAACTCTTTATTTAAGAAAAATATTAATGGGATTAAATACAAATTAAACTTGAAATAATTTTTTAACAAAACGAAAATGGAAATTTTTTTTCAAAGCATCTTTAGTAATTTAGGAAATTGAGCAACGAGGCCTAAAAAAATAAATTGTTTATATTTAATCGAATTTAAATGAATTCTATTTACTCAGTTTTCCAAAATTCTGGATCTTCAGGTTGAAGGTGCACCATTTTTAATACGCTTTCCTAAAATAAAAAAGAATTATATTATAAAAATAAACCGATTAAATTGCTCACATAATCTTCCATTAACTTCAAGTATCTCGTGTTTAATCTTCTATTTGATGTATGGAGCACATCTAATTCTTTCTGGCGGAATTCTAAAGTGGAGCGAAATTTTTCGACAGCTCCAGAATTGTCGAGGAACTCTAATTCTTGGGAGACCCTCTTGATTATTTGAGCCAATTCACCACAAACTGGGCAATCTATAACAATTTATTGATTTTATTAAGAAATGATTAAAAAGAATTAAAATAACCTTCAGTTGTTTTAGGTGAAGGGGTTTTTTTAGTCCCACCCTCGAATAAATCAGTGCAACTTTGATCTTTTAATTTATGAAATTCGTCATTTAAATCTTTTAATCTACTTTCAACAACTTGTAACTCTGTTTTAATATCGTTGAGCTCTTGCTCTTTTATTCGAGTTATTTTGTTCAATTCGGGATTGCGCTCAATGTAATTGCAAAGATTTCGGTTGAAAAGAACTTCCAATTCAAACACTTTCTTCAAGAGTGTTTTGTTATGTTCCATTACCGATTTAACTCTTCTCCTACAAAAAAAAAATTGTATCAAATTAATCAAACAAAAATAAATGATAAATAAATGATACGTACAAATCACTTAAACATTCTTCTTCAGCACTAACCCTAAAATTATTAAACAAAGTATTAATGAGGCAAAACAATTTTTTATGGGTTAGCTTACGTCTCAAACGTCATTTCTCCACCGCTACTAGTACTGGGAATACTAGGCATGCTAGGGATACTAAGTACGCTGGTAAAGCTTGGCGTCGCGGTGGATTTAATTTCAGCTGATTCATCAAGACCAAGTAGCCGTGGAATAACAATACTATAACACAAAAAATTACTCCCTAAATATTAAGAAATGAGAGAAGGTGATACTCTATGATGTGGACAGAGAGGTGAACGAATTATTGGAGCAGCTGTGGGGTAAAAACACGGAGCAAGGGGTTAGGATGACTTCAAGAACGAAGACAGAATATTGTTCAAGACTGGCAGAAGGGCCCTTTCCCTTCTGCCAGTCTTAGTCCACCCCCCTTTGGGTGGTAAATTATATTATGGAAGTGCCAGGGAGGGTGAGAAAGGAGCTTTCACTTTGACTATTTCATAGACGTGAAGAGCTGCTACAGATACCAGGGTTTCGGGCATCTCCAAAGTTTCTGCAAATCGGAAATGGTATATGGGCATTGTGCGGAAAAGGGCCACTAGTTTAAGAACTGTGGGAATAGGCAGAGAGCGCAATACCAGATAGCGGCGGAGTTGGCTAAAAGAAGTATTAATTATGAGGACATGAGGAGAGGGCAGAAAAGGACTTTATCAAAAAACTAGATGGGGAAGGGGTGAAGCTAGAGAAGAGCGAGGGGTGGAAAATGGTGTTCTGGAATGTAGCGGGGATTACGAATAACGGAGGGCAGTTCTGGGAATATTTAAAGGGATTTGAGGTGATTTGTATGGTGGAGACCTGGCTTCATGAAGGAAGAGAAGTAAGAGAGGAAGAACCCTATAATAAGAATAGCGAGGGGAATTACGGAGGAGGGTAAAACGGAGGGAAGATGGAGGCAGAAGTGAATGGTAAAAAGGCAAATCAAGCTAGAGGGAGAGAAGATGCAGATAGTCACAGTATATAGCAAGGCAATGAAAGAGACAATGAAGCAATGGGAAGATATAACAGAGAAATAAGATTTAATGCAAGAATAGGGGACGAAGGGGGAGATGGGGGACGAGGAAGAGGGGCGACGGTCCACGGATAAGATTCTGAATGGAGGAGGAAGAGAGATGCTGAGGTGAGTAGATATTGAATGAGAATATGGAGGAAGGAGATGAAGGGTGCAAGGGGAGCGTCCGTGATAGATTAGGTGGTAGTGGACCAAGGAATATGGGAGAGGATAGAAACATTTAGGGTTAGGGCATTGGTAGAGTCGGATCACCAGCCTCTAGAAGTGAGCATAAAGGGATCGAGGGGAAGAAGGAACAGAAAGATAATGGAACATGGTGGAAAATACATTAGGATAGATTGGTCGAAAAAGGGAATAGAACATTATAGGGGAAAGTGATTGAGGTGGTTAGAATAAGGAATGCAAAGAGGCCAAGAGAGAAGCTAGAAGGAAAATGAGACAGTGGCAGAGAGGGGAGATAGAGATAGATAGATATATAGAGGCCAGGAGAAAATACAAAGAAGAATGCAAGAAAAAGAGGAGGGAGCTAAAGGAAAGGGAGGCTGAGAAGATTAAGGAGTTGAAAGAGGAAAATGAGATATGGAGATACTTAAAGAGGATGAGAAAGGGAAGAGAGGAAGTCAGCAGAGATATACAAACGACTGAATGGAGAACCTACTTCATGGGATTGTTGGGAGGGGTGGAAGAGAGAAGATTGGGAAAGGGAGAGCGAGGGGTGCAAGGAGCAGACGAGATAACACTGGAAGAAATGGAGGCAGTGTTGAGGGGACTAAAGAGGAGAAGGGCGCCAGGAGATGAGGCCTCCATGATTGGAGGCGACGGACACAGTGAAGAAGAAGCTATGGAAGGTAATAAACGACGTATGGATAGTAGACCGGAGTGAAAAACAGAAAAGTTTCCGAATCGAATCGTAATAGTGCGGAAAACTTGCTACTCATTAAAAGCAACGGCGGGCAAAGTCTTGCATTGAGCCAACTGTTTACCGAGGGGACCACTGAATGACTGAGGCCCTGTGGTTTTACCACCAAGTGCTTCGACAAGATGTGTCAATGTAACTCATTGAAATGCAGGAGGCAAATAGCCCATTGTACTGGTCTCTTTAAACGCTTTTCTATATATTTGATTGCTCCATTTTTCCAACCAGTGTTTGTCGAAGTGCCATCAGACCCAACCACTACTACGTTAGATGTATTTATTTCATTTTATTCAAAATGGTCTAAAATGCAGAATGCTGTGTCTTTTCTACTTTTTGTGGTAGGTACTAAATGACAAAGGTACTTCGAGCCTGGTTCCTTAATTACTGAAATGTGTTCTTCCTTTTGTACACATTGGTATCGTTTGGCACATCGGACCGTTCATTTGCCCCATTATCTCCTCCGATGCGGTAAGTTTTAATCTACATTTTTCTTTCTCTCTTCTAATTTTGCTTTCATCAACGATAAGAGATGTATTACTATCAGTAATAAGACCTAGGTCTTTGAGTACGCTAGAAGTAATAGCAGCTGTTGCTCTGTCAGACACACCAAATCGATCACTTGTCAAAGCAAGCTTTGAAGTTTTTGAACAACCTGATTGAGACGACAAAGAGCGTGCGGACTGAAAGTCGGAATCATACTTATCATTATCAACTTCAAAAGTTATCTCTGATTCAAGATCAATACTACTACAAGACGGTCCAGGCAGAGTGGTCTGATTTAGCGGACGAGCTAAGTCTATCTGTCTCTGCAACCTTAGTGTAAGCTTTTGCCATTCTTTTGTATCCACCGTCCCAATTTTACCTTGCCTGAGGTGTTTCTGAGCGTAAAGAAATCTTATTTCTAATTGAGGTACCTTTTTGTCTTTATGGCAAGTGCAGTTGACTATTACTGGATTGGGACAAATACACTTGTCAAAGCTTTTTTCGCAAACGCAATGTGTTTGAACATTTTTCAATAAAATCCTTGTACTTAATTTGTTTCTTACCTGTGTTTTTGTCCACTAATAGAATTTACTAATAGGATTTCGGGTGGAATCGAAGCCTTGGAATAGATTTACTCAATCTGACAAGCTGCAATGTTTGCCACGTCTGTGAAGCATAATTTCTGTCCAGGACTGGCAGCAGTTTAACATTTTTTTTTTTGGTAATGTATTTTCAGATTATGCTATGTACAAAAAATTTGCTCGATCGGATATCATTTACACCGCCTACGATTTTTCGTATATCTGTTCAAATTCCTAAACTTTGAATGCAATGCGCGAACGGAAGATATTGTCCGATTTCAAAAATTCGATTCGGAAACTTTTCTTTTTTTCACTCCGGTCTAATGGATTTCCGGGGGGCCGGGGTTTCCGGACAGGTGGAGGATGGGGATAATATGCCCACTCTATAAAAAGGGGAGTAAAGGGTGGTGAGCAATTATAGAGGAATCACCCTGTTGGACACAACTTACTGCTGGAGAGGTTGGAAGAAGAAATGGAGAGGGGGTAATTGTTGTCGGAAGGGCAGGCGGGATTCAGGAAGGGAAGAAGGACAATTGACAATATATACATTCTGAAACACCTGGTAGATAGGGAGTTGAATAAGAAGGGAGGAAAACTATATGGATTGTTTGTTGACCTGAAGGCTGCATTCGATAACGTGGATAGGGAGAAGTTGTGGGAGGAAATGAGGAGGAGATGTATCACAGTACAACTGATAGGGAGGGTGAAGAAGATGCACAGGGTGGGCAAATTTGGGTGTTATTATAGGCTATCTGAGAAACTATAAGAGATACGAAAAAAATAGGTGCCATGTCCCGGTCTCTTTTTCCGAGACTAATCTAATTCCGCAAAGACCAAACCTCCATCTTCTTTTGTTTTTAAGTTGTAGCCAAAAAGTCAAATTTATGCGATTTCAAAAAATGCTCATATTTCAGTTTTTTTAAAACTAATAACATTCAATTCGAAAATGGAATTCAGTAACTATGAAAAGTATGATATGTTGGAATGTTTTATTCGCAATAACGACAACGCTGATGCTGCGTGTGAAACATATCTAAATCGCTACCCAGAACGGAAACAACCACATAAGTCAATTTGTAACCGCCTAAAAGGAAATTTAATCAACTATGGATGTCTTTGCGGGATTGGATTAGTCTCGAAAAAAGAGACCGGGACATGGCACCTACTTTTTTCGTATCTCTTATAGTTTCTGAGATAGCCTATAAGAACACCCAAATTTGCCCACCCTGTACAGGGAGACGATGGCCAAGGTTAAAGTGGGGGAAGAGTTAAGTGAAGTATTCTGGACGACAAAGGGATTGAGACAGGGGTGCCCGCTTAGTCCCACACTATTTGCAATGTATACGGCGGACTTGGAAAAGAAACTTGTGAAGGGGCAAATGGGTGGGGTGGTGGTAGGAGGAACAAAGGTGCACGCCTTGGTGTGTGCGGACAATGTGGTGGTCGTGGCTAGAGAGGCGGTAGAGATGAAGGAGATGATGAGGTCCCTGGAAAGATATTTTAAGGCATTTTAAAACGTCGAGAAAACAAAGATAATGAAGTTCTGCAAAGGGGGAGAAGAAAGAAGGAGGAAAGAGGGCGATGGCAAAAAGAGCGAACAGGATGAAGATTTGGGGATGGTGGGAAAGAGCTTTTGGGAGGGACGTGGGAAAAAGAAAGGTTGTGTTTGATGGCTTGGTAAGGAGCACAATGATGTAGGGCGCAGAATTATGGGGATGGAGAGAACAAATTTTGCTGGAGGATATACAAACACGGTATTGGAGATGTGTACTAGGGTTGGCAAGGGAGACTTCAGGGTATGTAGTGAGGGATGCAGTAAGGGTGGAGGCTGGGGAAGTATGAGGAAATGATAGAAGCAAGACCGCATTGCAGGATCCTGGGAGAGTGCTGGAGGGAAATTAATGCTGATCTATGGGCAAAGAAGATTGGGAGACGCTGGAACACAGGCTGAGAGGATGTAGTGAGCTAAGGCAGGAGGCAATGGACAAGAAGCAGATTTTGGGAGAAAGGGGCGAGAGCAAAAGATGGATGAGGGAGGTGATGGGGGCAAGGAGGCGAAGGTGTGGAATGGGGGGAGGAGGGTAGAGAAGCTATAGCTATATATATACAGGGTGACATAGAAAAAAGTACATTGCATAGTGCCACACAATAGAGGACACTAAAATAAGAAGAAAAGTTCCTATGAACTATTCATTCACTATTGGAACGTGACTTTTTTCCTCGTGTACAATTTTGCGAATGGTTTCAAAACCAAAGACAAACCTTATTTCATCAATTTTGTTTACTGACGAAGCTGGTTTTAGTCGTGATGGTATTCTGAACCTACATAACATGCACCATCGGAGTGATGAAAATCCTCATCAAACTGTAATTCGAAGTCACCAATATGGGTTTTCTATTAATGTGTGGGCAGGTATAATTGACAATTACTTAATTGGCCCATTTCGATTGCCCAATCGATTGACAGGTGCACTGTATCGAAATTTCTTGGAGAATGATTTAAACACATTATTAGAGGATGTCCCATTGGCCATTATTGGAAGAATGTATTACATGCATGATGGGGCGCCAGCTCACTCTTCTCGAGTGGCAAAAGAATATTTGGACAGGAGATTTGGAAATACGTGGATTGGTCGAGGGGGGCCTGTACCCTGGCCAGCTCGTAGTCCCGACCTTAATCCCCTCCATTTTTCATTTTGGGGATTTATGAAAAATGAAGTTTATGCTGTAGAAATACATAATGAAGAACAATTATGGAATCGGCAGATAGATTTCGTAATAACCCAGGAATATTTCAAAGATGCCGTCAATCATTAAGAAGAAGAATTTAAAAATGTATTGAAGTACAAGGGCAACAATTTGAACATCTTCTAAAAACTTAATGTTTTGTTTTAATTAATCATATTTTTCATCATACCATTAAAATTTAATTGTAGAAGTATTTATCATTGTTTTTGCAAATAAACAAAAAAGAAATTTAAATTCAACACCCCGTATCTTTTAACCGTAGGCTTTGCGGACCCATGTTCATAGGAACTTTTTTTTCTTATTTTAGTGTCCTCTATTATGTGGCACTATGCAATGTACTTTTCTATGTCACCCTGTATATATATATTAGAATGTATTATATTAGGAAAGGGAAATTGTAGATATAAAAAAAATCACTCACCACTCAGTAGTTTGCAGGGAAATTTCAGCACTTAAACTAAATTAAAAAAAAATTAAAAATTATCAAAAACATAAAAACAAATTACCTTTTCTCTGTTTGCAACCCAACATCTACGAACACTTTCTCATTTCCAACACAAACGCTCGAAACTAATTTAGCCCTAAAACAAAAATTTATTAAAATTTCTTTTTCGAATTTATTAAAATCTTACTTTGAGTCTCCTTGTTCAATTGCAACTTGTACTTGCTTATCACTATGCAAGAAAGCGCTATAAACGCGTTCTTCCACCCCTGTTTTTTCGGAAATCCTTTTGAGGAGCTCCTCTTCGCGACGTTTATGTTTAACGTCCATATCTTCGATGATAAAATCTTGGTCTACTATTTTCTGTCTTAAAGTACTCGCTTCAGATTGTAACAAATTCACGTTGGACTCTGAAGCTGCTAATTTTTCTTGTGTTTCAGTCGGTGATGTATATTTATTGATTAATTCGCGAATTTCTTGAATTTTCTCCTCAAGATTTTGCTTGTTTTGTTGCAAAGCGAAGAATTCTGCATCTTTATTTCTGATGTCTACAAGAAGTAATTCGTATTGATTACGAATGTCTCCAGGAATTGGTTTGTTTCGATTCTCTAACTCTGTTTTGGTTAATTCCAAGCGCATAATAATATCAGCCGTTTTATTTTTAAGGGTTAATTCTTTCTCCTCCATCTCGGCGATTTGATCGAGAATACTTTGATTTTGTGCGGATATATTTTCGATGTCGCTTACTTGTTCTGCATAAGCAGAGTCATATATCGCCAGTAATCGACCGATTTGAATTTTTAATTTTTTAGACTAAAATATAAGATTTAAAAAATTTTATTTAAATTTAATTCGAAAATACCTGAATTTTTGCTTTAAAAGATTTTTTTAAACTTGAATAATCTTGGCTGATATCAGTAACTTCAGGTGTAGCATCAACGTCGCTATCATCGTCAGTGCTTAACATTTCCAACTCAAATTTGGGGCTAAAATTGATTTAATTTTTGTTTATATAAATTTAATTTATTAATAATTTAATTTATTTACTTAATTTTAGTTACGTAGTCAGCAACACTTAATTCTTCCCAAAAATGTTCTGGATTTGGCGAAATGAATTCGTTGCCAACCTCAGTTGATAAATAAAAATAAATCATTATAAAAGGCAATTTAATTTTTTTCTCAACATTATCAACCTCAAAGGCTCGATTTGCCGTCAAAACATTAACAATCTGCACTTCAATGGTAGAAAAATCAATATGATATTTCTTCGAGAGTAAGTTATCAAAATTGTATGATCGTTTTACATTTCTTTTCGCAGGTTTAGTAATTACCAATTTTAATAATTTGATTCTATCTTTTAGCAAATCGCTTGCCTGCTTTATTAATCCTACAGTATCCTATAAAACACAAAACCATAAAAATTTACCAAAGCGTTCATTTTGAACTTACCAAAACGTCAGAATTTCTTTTAACTTCTTTAAGATCGTGTACATGAACCTTAATTTCTTCTAAAACTTGGCGAAGAACGTTATTATTTCCTATGATGTTAATCGTTGGCATATTTTGAAGTTTTCCAACTTTTTGTGCAAAGCTATTAAATGAAATTAATTATTAAACTGTAGGGGGAAGTCCCATAACGCCGGACGGCATATAGTATCGGACACTCGTAATATTTAGGCAAGTCGTAACGTGTTCATTCAAAAAGGGGTTTTGTCCAAAGAAATGAGTTTAAGAAGCGGTCCAACATTCCCAAAAGTACTCTACATGATAAGACGTCGTTATTGAATCGGGGACAAGAAGTGACATTGCAACCAAAGATGGGTAAAAAATTCCGTTGGTGAAAAAGGAATTTCTGAAGTTAGGCAAAGGCGGATGCAGTAAGGGTGGAGGCTGGGGAAGTATGAGGAAATGATAGAAGCAAGACCGCATTGCAGGATCTTGGGAGAGTGTTGGAGGGAAATGAAGGCTGATCTATGGGCAAAGAGGATTGGGAGACACTGGAACATAGGCTGAGAGGGTGTAGTGAGCTAAGGGAGAAGGCAATGGACAAGAAGCAGATTTTGGGAGAAAGGAGCGAGGGCAAAAGATGGCAAAGAAGTGACATTGCAACCAAACATGGGTAAAAGATTTGTCCAATAGATGCCGCTGGTGAAAAAGGAATTTCTGAAGTTAGGCAAAGGCATCCAGATATATCGCTGAGAACACCTGGCGACTCAGGAGCATGATGCGAGCCGTAGGGTTTAACACACCACAAGTAGATCTTTTTTATGATAACTTGGAAAAACTGATGACACAATACAAATTTCAACCTTCCAATAGTTATAACTGTGATGATAACTGGAGTGAGCTGCGTGCATAAACATCAAAAAGTTCTTGCTCCGAAGGCTGTACGTCAAGTAGGAAAGCTTACTTCTGCTGAAAGGGGATGATTGCAGCTATTGTATCCATAAGACACTGGCGGTCATCAATTTTTGCCGAGAAAACAACATTTATTTGATAAGCATACCACCACACACCAATCATAAACTACAACCACGAGACAGAACATTCATGAAGCCATTTAAGACTACCTACAACTAACGATGCGATATGTGGATCAAAAGTGTGGATAAAAGATTGGGAAAAAGGTTTAAAGCAATAGGCGTGAAGGGGAAACAAACCAAAAGCATAAAAGTCAAAAAGTTCTTGCTCCGAAGGCTGTACGTCAAGTAGGAAAGCTTACTTCTGCTGAAAGGGGCAAAAATGTAACAGTTTTGTTTTGCATGAGTGTTAACGGCCACTCCATTTTTGTATTTCCTAGGCAAAGGATGAATGATCGGCTCATGATTAATGCTCCAGCCGAAAGTGTAGGCCCAGCTAAAAGGCTGGATGAATAGTGATTTTTTCCTACAATGATTGCAGCTATTCGCGAAACATTCACACCCGACGAAAGAGAGCCCTGTACTGGTGCTGTTGGACGGCTATTGTAGCCATAAGACACTGGCGGTCATCAATTTTTGCCGAGAAAACAACATTTATTTCATAAGCATACCACCACACACCAATCATAAACTACGACCACGAGACAGAACATTCATGAAGCCATTTAAGACTACCTACAACTAACGATGCGATATGTGGATCAGAGCAAATTCTGGATCTCGGATAACCGACTACGATATTCAATGAAGCGTTCACAAAGGTAACTCGAGTAGATATTGCGATCTCTGGGTTCAAATGTACAGGAATTCATCCATTCGACAGACATATATTTTTTGACCTGGATTATTTGCCTGCAGACGTGACCAATATTCCACTAGAAGAGCCAGGAACGTCCTCAAACGCAACAGTTGCACCGGGGAAGTTTCCGTGTATTCCACTGATTTGGTCTTTGCTGGTAGCTCATCAACTTTCTACGATGCAGAATTGTCTAACAATTTGGTGTCAGAATAAATCAAAGACACTCCTAAAAGATCTACCCAGGAACCAACAATCAGCAGTCCCAAGTCATCAACGAGGTTTGATCCAAATAATGTCCAGATTGTCCATAATTTATGCTTCCAAAAAACGGTAAGCGGCTTGGAGGAGAAAATGTGAAAAAAGTGAAATTCTAACATCATCACCTTACAAAATTGCCGTTGAAGAAAAAGAGAATGAAAAGAACGTTAAAGACAAAAAGAAAAGATTGGGAAAAAGGTTTAAGCAGCAATAGGCGAGAAGGGGAAACAAACCAAAAGAATAAAAGTCAAAGGAAAAAGTGGAAAAGCAAAGAAGATGATGACACAATACAAATTTCAACCTTCCAATATTTATAACTGCGATGATACCTTGAGTGAGCTGCGTGCATAAACATCAAAAAGTTCTTGCTCCGAAGGCTGTACGTCAAGTACGAAAGCTTACTTGTGCTGAAAGGGGCAAAAATATAACAGTTTTGTTTTGCATGAGTGTTAACGGCCACTTCATACCGCCATTTTTGTATTTCCTAGGCAAAGGATGAATGATCGGCTCATGATTAATGCTCCAGCCGAAAGTGTAGGCGTGGCCCAGCTAAAAGGCTGGATGAATAGAGATTTTTTTCTACAATGATTGATGATGAAAGAGAGCCTTGTACTGGTCCTGTTGGACGGCCATTGTAGCCATAAGACACTGACGGTTATCAATTTTTGCCGAGAAAACAACATTTATTTGATAAGCATACCACCACACACCAGCCATAAACTACAACCACTAGACAGAACATTCATGAAGCCATTTAAGACTACCTACAACCAACGATGCGAGATGTGGATCAGAGCAAATTCTGGATCTCGGATAACCGTCTACGATATTCAATGAAGCGTTCACAAAAGTAGCTCGAGTAGATATTGCGATCTCTGAGTTCAAATGTACAGGAATTGAACCATTCGACAGACATATATTTTTTGACCTGGATTATTTGCCGGCAGACGTGACCAATATTCCACTAGAAGAGCCAGGAACGTCCTCAAACGCACCAGGTTGCACCGGGGAAGTTTCCGTGTATTCCACTGATTTGGCCTTTGCTGGTAACTCATCAACTTTCTACGATGCAGAATTGTCTAACAATTTGGTGTCAGAAGAAATCAAAGATACTCCTAAAAGATCTACCCACGAACCAACAATCAGCAGTCCCAAGCCATCAACGAGCTTTGATCCAAATAATGTTCAGATTGTCCATAACTTATCCCCACTGCCCCATGCTTCCAAAAAACGGTCAGCGGCTTAGAGGAAAAAATGTGAAAAAAGGGAAATTCTAACATCATCACCTTACAAAATTGCCGTTGAAGAAAAACAGAATGAAAAGAACGTTAAAGACAAAAAGAAAAGATTGGGAAAAAGGTTTAAAGCAATAGGCGTGAAGGGGAAACAAACCAAAAGCATAAAAGTCAAAAAGTTCTTGCTCCGAAGGCTGTACGTCAAGTAGGAAAGCTTCCTTCTGCTGAAAGGGGCAAAAATATAACAGTTTTGTTTTGCATGAGTGTTAACGGCCACTCCATTTTTGTATTTCCTAGGCAAAGGATGAATGATCGGCTCATGATTAATGCTCCAACCGATAGTGTAGGCGTGGCCCAGCTAAAAGGCTGAATGAATAGTGATTTTTTCCTACAATGATTGCAGCTATTCGCGAAACATTCACATCCGACGAAAGAGAGCCCTGTACTGGTCCTGTTGGACGGCCATTGTAGCCATAAGACACTGGCGGTCATCAATTTTTGCCGAGAAAACAACATTTATTTGATAAGCATACCACCACACACCAGCCATAAACTACAACCACGAGACAGAACATTCATGAAGCCATTTGAGACTACCTACAATCAACGATGCGAGATGTGGATCAGAGCAAATTCTGGATCTCGGATAACCGTTTACGATATTCAATGAAGCGTTCACAAAAGTAGCTCGAGTAGATATTGCGATCTCTGGGGTCAAATGTACAGGAATTCATCCATTCGACAGACATATATTTTTTGACCTGGATTATTTGCCGGCAGACATGGCCAATACTCCACTAGAAGAGCCAGGAACGTCCTCAAACGCACCAGGTTGCACCGGGGAAGTTTCCGTGTATTCCACTGATTTGGCATTTGCTGGTAACTCATCAACTTTCTACGATGCAAAATTGTCTAACAATTTGGTGTCAGAAGAAATCAATGACACTCCTAAAAGATTTTCCCACGAACCAACAATCAGCAGTCCCAAGCCATCAACGAGCTTTGATCCTAATAATGTCCAGATTGTCCATAATTTATGCTTCTAAAAAACGGTAAGCGGCTTGGAGGTGAAAATGTAAAAAAGTGAAATTCCAACATCGTCACCTTACAAAATTGCCGTTGAAGAAAAAGAGAATGAAAAGAACGTTAAAGACAAACAGAAAAGATTGGGAAAAAGGTTTAAGCAGCAATAGGCGAGAAGGGGAAACAAACCAAAGGAATAAAAGTCAAAGGAAAAAGTGGAAATGCAAAGAAGGAACCGTTAACTGAAGTATCTGACATTGGAAGAACTATTTGCGTAGTGTGCTCAGAGGACCACAACGAAGACTGGATACAGTGCTCCAGCTGTAGAGGCTGGGCTCATGAAGAATGTGCAGACATCCTTGAGTGTTCAGAGAGCTATATATGCGATAGATGCAGAAAAAAACTTTCTTTACGTAGTTAATTCATAAATAAACTTACATTTGTCGAAGTAGTTTTTATTTTATTTTCTAAAAACCTTAGGTGTCCGCCACTAGGGGACTTCCCCCTACCGAATAAAATGAATACCGATAAATTAGAGGAATGACACACTGACTCAGGCTTTCCACAGAGCATGTCCTGAGAGAACAGTGGAAGAGAAAGGAAGGGCAACACCATGGTGGATTCCCTATCTCCATTCACTGAAGGTCACCTGCTCATCAATAAAGCAAATAATCAAAAAGCAAAACTAACTCTACTGAATTCTGACTGGACTGTGTTTAAATTAAAACACAACAGTCAGAATTTAAACGACTAGTACGAAGAAGCCACAAGTCTGGAGAGGGTTTTGCGAGGAGGTAATAAAATAATAATAAATATAAGGAGGTTTTGCTAAAAAAGAATGATGGCAGTTTTGCCAAGTATTCAGAAGAATCATTGAACAATCGTTGTACAGAACGAGTTGGCATCTTTCCTGCTCTGCTTCAATGGAGCTTAGAAGATATGAAAATACACTTCATGAGGATTTTTAAAGCTTGTTTAGTTGAATGAGGAACCTTTATACCAAAGAATGGAAAAAAGGATCCTAAAACCTTTCGATCCATTAGTCTTTCATCTTTTCTTTTAAAGAGACTTGAAAGATCTAAGTATTTGCATCAGTATGCTTACATCAAAGGTATATCTATGGATACGGTCCTACACATGATGGTGGGCGCACTGAGCAAGCACTAGATCTGGAAGAGTGCCATTGGTCATTATGTTAAGCAGAGCTGTTTAGGCTAAAGCGAAAAGTCACACAATACAGAGAGCTATGGTTAAAGAATGCCCTAACAATTTTCTTTGTTATAGAATGCAGCAGGCGTTTAAACTTATTGAACGGTGGTATGAAGAGCACACTCTCTCTGGAAATCCTAAAAGACTAAAATTGTTCTGAGATCACCACCTCATTACTGTAATAATCCATTAACCTTTGCTCCAAAAGTGTAATATCTTGGTGTTATTTTGGAGAAAGGACTGATTGTGAGTTAGAAATCACACATTAATTACAAAAAGCAACAACCCAACCCCTAAATATTTTTATCAGAAAAGTGGTCGTGATGGCGTTGTTCCGATTGCAAATGGGAAAAGTCCGGAGCGAACTCTGGAGTGAGGCTGTTCATAAACAATACCTCCTTGAAGCTCTCACAAACTACATCACACCTACTTTCTTAAGCAACGCACACTTTGGAACTGAACCGATACTCCAGAGCAACATAAGCACGGATAAAACGCTGACCATCTACATTGAAGAATCAAAGAAGGCTGGAGGCTCTAAAGCGTTTTAATACAGCATCACAGCTGATCAACTTCATCTCAAATCGAGTTTTTTGCGATAGATGGGATGAGACTGCAGTAGGTGCCTTAGTAGGTTTAGGGCAAATGTAGGTCCATGATGAACCTAAGTATTGCTCCAAGAACTTGTTGCTTTATGTCACTTACCGGAAGGAGAAGCGAAGCTCAAAGAGTAAAAGCGACTACAAAGACAAGCGAAATTTGCAGAACAGCGACTAGACGGAGAAGCGATGCTCACGGAGCAACAGTAACCGAAAGGAGAAACGTAGTTCAAATTAAAAAAGTTAGAGATGTAACAGGAATTAGAAATAGTAAGTAGCATTTGTTTTCACTTGAGGTTTTGTGGTCTCATTGAAATAGTTTTATTAACAAATAAACAACCATTTGCTATTATTTTGTAAGTTGGATCACTTTAATCTAGAGATTCCATTAATGTTAAAAAAGTTACAAAAATTTATTGGTGTTGATTAAAATCATTTTAATCTATTAGAAATATCTCGAGAATACTCAATGACGACGATTTAATTTAATGTTTCGATGTTTTTTTAAAGTGTTCAAACTTTGCAAAAAAATTACTAAATGTATTGATGTGTGTCAAAATGTTTCTAATATATAAGAAATACTTCCAGGATACTATACAACTACAAAATTAGCCAAAACAAATTAATTGGGATCTTCCCCAGAAGTTTCAAAATCATATTCCGATATAAAAACAACACTTTTGTGGATCTTAATAATTATTAACGGTATCAAAAAATGTTTCAAACAATTTTTGTTTAGAATAAAATTAGAAATAATTCTTATTAATATGCTTTTTAAAATTTTCGATAATTCACGCTGTATATCGATTTAATCCATCTAATATAAAATAAGGATGTTAAATTCTTTCAATTTACATTTCAATGTCAACGAATCGTAATTCCAGTAAATCTTCAGTCTCGTACTCCAAGAACCACATTCCTGTCACCAAGGAATTGTCAGAATGAAATCCTTGTCTAGAAGGTACTGTTTGGGAAAACATTGATAAAAACATTGAAGCCCTAGCCAGGTCTTGTCAAGCCTGTGTGAACGTAAAAAGAAATCTGAATAAGGTTCCATTACATAAATAGGATATATCAGAAGATATTTGGCAACATGTACATATGGACTACGCTGGACCATTTCAAGGGTACAAGTTTTTCATAATGGTCGGTGCAAAATCAAAATAGCCAGAAATTCAGAAGAGCGTTACCACATGTACTTGTATCTGATGATGCAACCATTTTTAAGTCACAAGAATTTACAGATTTTTGTGCTAGAAATGGAATAAAACAGAACTTTATAGCTAAGTTGAAAGATGTTGCAATGCTAAAAAAATATCTAAAAACAGGATACCATGAAAAACTTTATGATATTCTCTTACGTTACAGAGCTACACCGTTAAATGAAAATGAAAAAACCCCTGCAGAATTATACATGAAAAGAAAACTTAGAACGAGACTTGATCTCCTTCGGCAACAGGTATCAGTTCACAACAATGCAAAACTACCTGAAATAAGTAAACATCTGCGCCTGCGAGAGGGAGTACTTTCACGAAATTACGTGATTTTGACTAAAACGGAAAAGGAAAATAGGTACACTTACCTTGATTTGCAGTGCAACTAAATTTCCAGATGCAATATCATTACAAGTAGCTTACTCAGAATCATTAGTAAAAGGATTATTGAGCATATTTTCTAGAGTTACTTTTTCTTCAGAGATACAAACAGATTTGGGGAGAGTGGTTGTTAGCAACCTAACTATAGAATTTTTGAAACAAAGTGGTATTAAAATAATCCACAGCTCAACATACCATCCTAAGTCAAATGTAGTAGGGAGATTTCATGGAGTGTTTAAAAGAATACTCAGAGCTTTGAGTTATGAACATGGAAAAGAGTGGGACATTGATCAAGCATGCAGCACATGATTTCAGTCCTATGGAGTTATGTTATGGAAGGCAAATTAGATCTCCATTAAGTATGTTGAAAGACTTATGGAATGGTAAAGATACTAACGAACCAGTAGTTAGTTATGTATTGAAATTACTTGAACGATTGAAAAACATGCAAGAAATTGTAGAAATTACAAATGCAATGGGAAGGTGCAAAGAAAGTAGTAAGAAAAATATCATACTTGAAGAACTAACTGGAAGAAGAAAGCAAACCCTTGTAAATGTAAATTGAAATCTTATGTAAAACCTGAAATAGTTGCCAAATTGAATTGGAAAAGAAAGAGGAAAAAACTTTACTGGATACAGAAGTTTTACAACAATCAAAATGAATTGGAAAATTTACAGAAGAGCAAAGGAGGGATTTGGAGAATCTAATTGGAAATTTTTTTGGGTTATTTTCAATTCGGCCTGGAAGAAGCAACTTGCTTCAACATGATATTGCTTTGAAAGAAGAAAGGATTATCAGAACCAAACCATATTCACAATCTCCGAGAGTATGAGAAATTATACACGAAAAAATAGATAAAATGCTTAACTTAGGCGTAATTAAACCAAGCTCAGCAATAGATTACCGAGCTTTACACGCCATTTCCATACCTCAACAACACTCAGAACCTCACATAGAAGCTTGTGTGGAATGGTGCAGTAACGCAAAATATTTAAGTCTGATAGATGTTGTACGAACTTATTGGCAAATTGGAATGACTGAGCGTGGAAGTAAATATGCAGCTTTTATAATGCATCGAGGAGTATTTGAACCAGTAACTTTGCCATTCATTCTTTTCAAAGATTAATGGATAAAATTCTGGAAGGTCATAACGAATTTGCCGAACCTTATTTGGATGATATAGCAGTGAAACATTTGGATAAGGCAGGTCTTACAATAAAGGCAAAAAAATGTGAGTGGGGAAAAGCTCAAGTTATTTATCTGGGACATAAAATAGGACAAGGTTATAGAACTCCATCTGAAGCAAAAGTAGCTACAATAAAAGAATTTCGACGACCGGTAACAAAAAAAAAATTAGAATCTTTTTAGGGATAACCAAATAATAAAAATGGAAGTATCTTCCTCATCTTGACTATCTGGGAGTTCTAGTTTAATTTACTGTCTAGTATTACCCCTAGGTATTTGACTTTTGTTTTGATCTTATAATTCTGCCTGCAATGGAAGGTGGTCTCAATTTTAGCTAACTTTTCCGAGTGAAAGGAACTATTTCTACTTTGTTTGGATTAAGTTGAGCCTATTAGTTCTGCACCAAGTGCTGGTATGTAGTAGGGCTTTCTGCATTAATTGGATTGTCTACCAAGTACCATAGGAGAGGTGAAAGCACTCTCCCTTAGGGGCATCCAGCAAGTGCCTTAATAGTTAATGACTAACTTTGCTTAACAATCGCCAAGTTCAAAGCGATTGTTAAGAATTTCTGGGTTATTTCAAGGATTTAAATGATTGTCTAAAATTTCGAAACGTTTCTGAAAGATTGCTCAATTTCGTTTTAACCACAACCTGATTGTTAAGTATTTACAGGATTTGCAACGAATCACATTCTGATTTTGAAGTATTTTTTATGGATCGACACCTTAAAATATAAAAATTACTTACTTCAAGGTAAAATAGGTATTTTCTACTGAAGTCTTCAAAAAGGTGACGATGTAAGCCGTTTTTGCGTTTCCACCTATTGTATTCCGAAAGAGCATAGCTAGCATAGAATCATTGTAGTTTACGGGATTTTTCTCAATTTTTTTCTCAATGATCGAGTTAAATGTTGATAAATGCCTAAGAAAATTTTAAAATGTTTGCAAGCTAAATCGAAGACTTAGAATCTTACTTGTCAGCAAAATCGCGATCAACAAATCGTGGGGTATCAGCTGGGCGTTTGACACGTTCACATCCTCCTAAAGTAACCAAATTTAAATGTGCTGTAGGAGTCATAGTGTCCTTTCCATGCTTGATTTCGTGCTCAATAATCTAAATTAAAAAAGTTTCATACATAACCTCTAAATATGTTAAACGTTGGTCTTACCAAGCGAAATACTATGTTGCAATGATTAATCATGAGGTTGCAATTTTCAACATAATAGTCCCTGTTCATTAAACCAAGGTCAAATAGGTCAAAAGCTTGTTTTTTTGATGTAATTACAGTTTCTCTGGCAGCTATTGTAATTTCTCCACTTGGAAGGTTGGTGACTTGTACACATTTTCCAAGATATTTCAACAAGTCGTAAATTTTGTTGTTGTAAACCATGAAAAAAGCACATCTGATTAAATAGTTACTAGATTTCCTTTCTTTTGTGGCCAAATTGAACACTTCTTCGATGCTACGCAAAATCATTCCTGGATCTTGCATCTTTTCTTCCATGGTGAAGAATTTTCCACTTAACGTGGGTCCATACGCAAAAATCGTGCTGTTGTATCCTTCAAACGTAGAACTGATCATTGGGGCCACGACCGAATCAAAAACTTGCTTATTTGTAGAATCTGAGTCGAATGCAAAATCAAAATTCATCGGGAAACCATCTTGTATTGTTGTGGTTAACGGTTTGATGGATTTTCCTTCGATTATCCAAGCGTTGCTTCTATTTCCAAAATTTTTTTTACGCGGAGGTGCTGCTCTAATTGCAACTCGTACGAAGTCACTAGACATCATAATATCAATCTTTTTAGCACAAACTTGAAGAGAACAACAACCACGTACAGAGTCGTAAAAGAAACTGAACCGCGCTCCGCGCTTGTGATTGGTTCTTTTAAAAAAACATTTTGTAACGTATTCGTAGTTGACGTTTTAAAATAAATCAATTTTATTCGCTTTTAGTTTTTTAATATAAATGAGTTTTTTGTTTAATTAAAGTGTTATGTATAAAATAGAACAATAATTTTTAATTAATATGATATAAAAGAAATTTTATTAAGGTTGATAATTTGTGTGAAACGCCACGAGATGGCGTTCGAATCAAAACGTAAAATGTTTGTGTAAAATAAATGTTTTTATTAATAAAAGTAATTTATGAATTTAATTATAAATATTAATTAATACAATCTTATCGAACATTAATTCAGCTTATTTTTAGCTTATTTCAAGTGGTATATGAAAATGGCGGGATTTTTAAATGAAAAAGTTTATGAGATATCAATTTTTAAAATCAACCATTCTTTTCGCTTTTCTGGGTTAATCTAGAAGTTAAATTCTGGGTTAATAAGAAGCTAGACATAGTAGTTCTTCAAGAAATATGGTGACCGGTGAAGGAACAAGGGAGATGAATTGGGGACTGACTTTCTGGTTAATAAAAGGATTATGAACTTCGAATCAAATGACAATGAGATGATTTCCCCAGATGTTAAAACAATCAGATCGACAAGTTTACTTGGGGTGATAAGCCTAAGTGGCTACATACCATTTCTTAGTCAAAGCCAAAGTGAGAGAGCTAATATCAAGAGCATACAAAGACAAGGGAGAGAAAAAGAGAAGTGGAACGTGGAAGATTGAAAATGGAGGAAGATAGAAGACAATATGAGAATGCCATAAGTAAACGACAATGGACTTGAGGAAGATACAGTACAGAGAAACTGAAGGAAGCAATGTGGAACAATATAAAAAATGCAATCTTACAATCTGCTCAGAAGACTATAGGCAAAGAAAGCAATGACGAATGTAGAGAAGCAACGACGAAAAGATGTTACAGAACAGGAAGAGGAATAATGTTATTGAATATTTGCAAGAAAGAAGAAATGTCCGAAAAAGGATTTCAGCTAAGAAGCAACATATGCAGAAATAAATGTGAAATTATCAACGTATTGGCACAATACTTTCAGAAGTTCTTTGTCGAAGCAAATACTGACCTAACACCTGGAGGCCAATGAAGTAGTGCTGGAGAGGATATAACGGGCAACAGGAGCACTGATGAATCTTCCTTAGAAGAAGTGCGGGGAACTGAAACGCAACAAAGCTCCAGGAGTTGACAACATTTCGGCAGAACTAATATAAATTAGAGGAGGGAACCTGTCGAAAGCCATTCATAAATTGTTTGGGAAAATTTTGAAGACAATATGGAGCTCATGCCACATATTGCCCATATATGGAAGCTTGCTTGTGGTTATGTACAAAGTGTTCATTTTAGAACATTTTTTAATCGGGAGAATATATTCTCTGGAGGCTTTACTGAGAAATTGCAGAACAACAAAAAGATGTAGATTTTGCCAAAAACATCATAGTACTCTCCATAATTCACAATCTTCCGGATAAAAAATTACCTTAGCAACACCAGTTCCCTCGATTGAATCTACGCCTCAACAAAGTACAACCTCACAAATTTGCAATAATCTGATCCAACCAAATGTTCTCTATCCTTGGTGCAATTGTTACATCTTAAAAGGACTTCCGTGAACATACCTATTTCTGGAATTGCGTCTCAAACTGCAGGCCACTCTCGAGGAATTGTATCACTGCGATTTTTCTAAAAATTGAATGCGGATAATGAGTATAATATTGAAGCTTTAATCCTATCAATATTGACGGCATATCTACTAACTCAAAGATGATATAATTCAAATTGGAAACACTTACAAGACATTCCTCTAGCTGATAATGAGTATTTGTCTCAAAGGCCCATAGATATCATTCTTGGTGCAGATGTGTACGCTCAAATAATTCAAGAAGGCATTAGACGAAGTGGTGTTAATTCTCCTATTGCTCAAGAAACAACTTTGGGTTGGATTCTTTCTGGTTCTGTCGGAATGGCGTTAAAGAAAACTCATCATATTCAGTAATCAATGTTCTGTCGAAGTCTTCCTTGGTGTGAAAGGCTTCCAAAATTCACACCAGAAAATTTTGAATGTGAAGAATGTTTCAGCCAAACACATCAACAAAATCATGATGGAAGATATATTGTACGTCATCCTCTGCAAAACATATTCTGACTATTTTTACGTTCTTTCTCGGGTCAGATTATTGTGCACCCAGAAGACAGACCATTACAACAAATTTTATGGAGAAACAATCCAAACGAGTTGATTTCAGTCTATCAGTTAACGGGCTAGCTTGTGCACTGTACTTGGCACATCGTTGTCTCAGTCCTCGTGACACGTACCCTTTAGCAAAAGATATAATTCTTCATGACACTTATGTTGATGATATTTTATCAGGCGCTGCTAATATAGATATAGCAAAATCTCAAATTAACCAAGTAGAAATGCTCCCAGAACCAGTGGTTTTATTACTAAAAAATGGATTGCCAATAATCCGGCTATTCTCGAAGATGTTGATCTGAATGAACTCGCTCCTGTTCCTAACCGCCCATTCAATAATGATTGTGCTCTCAGGACATTAGGAATAATTTGGAATAATACAGACGATTCGTTTAAATTCAATTGGCAGTTACTCTCAGAACCACAAGATTTAGTATTCACAAAACGAAAAGTTTTATCTCAAATCGCACAGTTATTTGATCCTCTTGGATGGTTGTCACGTAAAACTGTAAGCATTCTGCAACAATTTTGGTTAGAACAACTCGACTGGGATACTGAACTACCATCTCAGTTATCTTCTCTATAGTCTAAAGCTCTCTCGTGGATACACAGCAACCCATGTAGATGGAACATTCAACATCGTGTTATCGAGGCTCAGGAACTTTCTGCAGCTCAATGGCATTACATATCTAGCAGAGATAGTCCTGCGGATATCGTATCACGTGGTCTCAGTACATCGAAACTCATCGAGTTTTGCATAATGTGTTGACGAGTCGATGCCACCATTTCCAATCCATCAATCAACATAATTTGGTCATTAGTGAATCGCTACTCCATGCTAATGAAACTTCTCCGTGTGACTGCTTGGTGTAATCGGTTCGTAAAAAACTTGAAAGAAACATATTTGCTTTCTTTTCCAACCTTCAATATTCTGGGTAAAAAACTCAATTAAAATGCTCAACAGGCAGACTGTTGCAAATGCTCGCATGCTGTAATTAATAATAATTCGCAAATCTAGACTGGAACGAGAAACATCCTTTAATCATGACAAAGGAATCAGCTCTTACTACACTTTTAATACATCATCATCACCTAAAAAATCTTCATGCTGAAACTCAAGTAACGTTAGTTTGTGGTCGTCAAAGAACTACTTGCAGCCAAGAAATTATAGGTCAACTACCTTCGATTCGAGTAAACCCAGGGAGTCCATTTCTCAACTCCGGCATACCACTTCGGCAGTACACTTAGAAGCTGTCACAGATAATACCACTGCTGGTTTTATAGCTGCTTTATCGGTCGAAGAGGTATGTTCAACTCTGTTAAGTGATTGTGGCACAAATTTAGTTAGGGCTGATAAAGAATTTAAAGAGCGTTACTCAAAGCCTCATCCTCAAGTAGGCAAAGTATCGCCTCAAGTCTCGCGGACGACGGCAGGGCATGGAAGTTTAACCTTCCATCTACTCCCCATTTTGGTGGTAAATGGAAGGCAGCAGTTAAGCCACCAAATTTCATTTAAAAAGGATCGTTGGAAATACTCTTTTAACATATGAAGAATTTACGACTCTTTTGGTTGAAAGAGAAGGAATATTCAAAACCTCTTTGTCCTCTCAAAAACGATCCAAATGATTTAACAGCATCTATTCCTGAACCGTCCATTTTATCCATTAATTCTTCTTGGTTTAGTAGATGGCAACTGCTTCGAAAATTTATGGTGCAGTTCTGGGTCTACTGGAGCAAACACAATTTACAATATATTCAGAACCACTCGAAATGGTTCATTAGTTTTGATTAAAGATGAAAAAATGCCACAAGAAAAAGTTGTGAAGACTGCAACCACGTCACCTACACGCCCAATCGTTAAGCTCTGTATGTTTCCTATTGAATAATCATTATTGTACAGTTTTGCTTGATTCAATGTTCAATTATTTTTTAATTTCAGGCATGCTCGAAAAGTTCCAAATACTACTAAGGATAAGAAAACTGATAGGAGTTGCTTAGGACGAAACCAAGGGTAAATGTAGAATGGGTAACCTTTTGTGACCAGAGGTGTTTGAAATTAAACACAACGTGCTACCGCTACTATTGTTTAATCTCATCCTGGAAAGGGTCATAGGAATTGTACTGAATCCTGGAGGTTCGATACACAATCGTCATTGTAAGTAAAGTGGAAAGCAAATTTGTGGTAACAGGACGTAGATAACCTCAACTATCAACGTGGGTTAAAATCCAGACACTGAGGTGGTTGGGACATAAATACCAAAGGACTAAGAGGAAGGCCAAGGAGATGATGGATGTTAAGCAGGATTTGAGCGCCCTGTAGGTGCAGAACTGGGGCAATGTAGCCCAAAATCGAGAAGACTTCTAGAAGAGCCTAAAGTTCAAAGTGAGCTGTAGTGCAATAGTGTGTGGGGTTGGCTTGAAATATTGGCTTTGTTTGGGATTGGGTAGGACTCATTAACTGCTGATGTTCGAATGGTTTGGGTTGAATTAGGATATTCTTTAACATCTGGGACTTAAGTGAGTTGGGTTGGAATATACTTTGAACTAAGCGTTCGAGTTTAAATGGATTGGATTGTTAATAACACCATCCATTTGCTTCTTATTACAAATTTTCCTTTAAAATCGTTCCTTATTATGATCACATTAATAAATAAAAAACAGTTTTTGTCACAAACAAGAAAACTCTTTATTAACTCTTAAGAACACAGAATTGAAATGAAAATACAAACTTCTTAGAAAAACTTAAAATTAACTCCAAAAAAACTTCAAAAATAAATATTAACTCGTTTAAACATAACTTTAAAAAATACTTTAAAGGTAGTTGACTAATTTCGCAGTCCTATTTAGAACACAAAAATGAAATGCAAATACAAACTTTTTAGAAAAACTTAAAATTAACTCCAAAAATAAATATTAACTCATTTAAAGATAACTTGAAAAGATTTTTAAGGTATTTAACCAATTTCGCAGTGGGGGCTGTAATTAAAACGAAATAAAGATTTAATTAATAAGTATGGAAGTAAATTAATTAAGTAAAAAACTTACTCTCTTTGTTCCGGTTGTGGCTCTGCACGAATTCTTGCTGCTTCCTGAGCTCTAACCATTTTCACAACGTTATCCTAAAATAAAATAAAAATTAAAATAAAATTAAATAAATAAAAATTAGCACATACATATTCTTCCTTTAACTCTAAATACTTCTTATTTAATTCATGACTAGATCTAGTGAGATGATCCATTTCAATCTTATGAAATTCCATGTTCATGCGGAACTTAGTTGAGTCATCAGCAGCTTTCATAGCAGCCAATTTATTCTGCAAGTCTTCAACTTTATCAGCTAATTCACTGCAAGCCAAACAACCTAAAATAATATTTTAGTTAATTATGAACAATATGGATAAAATGCTGTATAAATAATAAACCCTTCATTTTTTGGGGAGTTTGCACTTTCTTGCTTGCTAAATTTCTATCTGAGATACTTTTTTCTTTTAATTTGTGTAATTCTTCTTTGGTGTCTCGCAATTTATCTTCAACAGCATGCAACTCTGCTTTAACTTGGAAAAGTTCCTCTTCTTTGCGACGCATTTTGTTGTGCATCTTTGGATCGCGTTTAATACGTCTGCTGATATCTCTGGTATAAAGAACGTGTAGTTCTTTGACGTTTTTAATAACAGTGTTGTTTTGATCAATCACTGATTGGCATTTTCTCCTATAATAAGTTAATTTTAAAAAGTTAATTTTAATTTAGTTAAAGGAATAAGTTCTTACAAATCTTTTAAGCACTCTTTTTCTTCTACAGTAAGTGTTGTGGTATCGCAAGTCATTTCTTCAGCTGCGCTGGTACTAGGTGCGCTAGTAATACTTGTAAGATTAACTTCAGCTGTTCCGAGTTCCGTGGAAAATTCGGTCATCGAAGAAATTTCGGTTCTTGTTTGATAATATTGCAGCGGAGTAACAGAGCTGTATAAAAAATGAAATAAAAAGTTTGAATATAATTTAGATGTTAATTTTTATCTTACCGCTTTTCCGTTTGGAAGCCAACATCTTTAGTTGGGCTTACATCAGTTTGAGCTTCAGTATCTTCAAGCTTAACTTCAAGTTTATGTTTATCAGTTTGTAATGATACATCCAATCCCAAGGTGAAACTTTAAAAAGAATAAAAATTAGATGAATCAATTTTATTTAAAAAACTTACTCTTCTGTTTGAGCCACTGTATCTTCTAATCGGGGTGAAGCTTGTACTTGTTTCTCAAAGCTTTTAAAAGTGCTGTAAACGCGTTGTTGGGCAGCTTCTTTTTCTTGGACTCTTTTGACGAGTTCTTCTTCGCGACGTTTATATTTCGCAGCCATCCCTTCCATGATAAAATCTTGATCGGTTACTTTCTGTTGCAAAGTTTGCACTTCAGTTTGGAGCAAAGCAACGTTTGAGTCGGTGGTTTCTAATTTATCGTAAGCATGAGAGGGCGCTTTGTATTTTTCAATAGCCGCGGTTAAATCTTTAATTTTTGCCGCGAGTTAGTTTTTTTCTCGTTGCAATGCAATATATTCCAAATCTTTTTTATCAACTTGCAAAAGAAGCGATTAAGACATAAATACCAGAGGACTAAGAGGAAGGCCAAGGAGATGATGGATGTTAGGCAGGATTTGAGCGCCCTGTAGGTGCAGAACTGGGGCAATGTAGCCCAAAATCGAGAAGAGTTCTAGAAGAGCCTAAAGTTCAAAGTGAGCTACAGTGCAATAGTGTGTGGGGTTGGCTTGAAATATTGGCTTTGTATGAGCTTGGGTAGGACTCATTAACTGCTGATGTTCGAATGGTTTGGGTTGAATTACGATATTCTTTAACATCTGGGACTTAAGTGAGTTGGGTTGGAATATACTTTGAATTAAGCGTTCGAGTTTAAATAGATTGGATTGTTAATGACACCATCCATTTGCTTCTTATTATAAATTTTCCTTTAAAATCGTTCCTTTTTATGATCACATTAATAAATAAAAAACAGTTTTTGTCACAAACTAGAAAACTCTTTATTAACTCTTAAGAACACAGAATTGAAATGAAAATACAAACTTCTTAGAAAAACTTAAAATTAACTCCAAAAAAACTTCAAAAATAAATATTAACTCGTTTAAACATAACTTTAAAAAATACTTTAAAGGTAGTTAACTAATTTCGCAGTAGGGACTAACTCCTATTTAGAACACAAAAATTAAATGCAAATACAAACTTTTTAGAAAAACTTAAAATTAACTCCAAAAATAAATATTAACTCATTTAAAGATAACTTGAAAAGATTTTTAAGGTATTTAACCAATTTCGCAGTGGGGGCTGTAATTAAAACGAAATAAAGATTTAATTAATGAGTATGGAAGTAAATTAATTAATTAAAAAACTTACTCTCTTTGTTCCGGTTGAGGCTCTGCACGAATTCTTGCCGCTTCCTGAGCTCTAACCATTTTCACAACGTTCTCCTAAAATAAAAAATAAATTATAATAAAATTAAATAAATAAAAATTAGCACATACATATTCTTCCTTTAACTCTAAATACTTCTTATTTAATTCATGACTAGATCTAGTGAGATGATCCATTTCAATCTTATGAAACTCCATGTTCATGCGGAACTTAGTTGAGTCATCAGCAGCTTTCATAGCAGCCAATTTATTCTGCAAGTCTTCAACTTTATCAGCTAATTCACTGCAAGCCAAACAACCTAAAATAATATTTCAGTTAATTATGAACAATATGGATAAAATGCGGTATAAATAACAAACCCTTCATTTTTTGGGGAGTTTGCACTTTCTTGCTTGCTAAATTTCTATCTGAGATACTTTTTTCTTTTAATTTGTGTAATTCTTCTTTGGTGTCTCGTAATTTATCTTCAACAGCATGCAACTCTGCTTTAACTTGGAAAAGTTCCTCTTCTTTGCGACGCATTTTGTTGTGCATCTTTGGATCGCGTTTAATACGTCTGCTGATATCTCTGGTATAAAGAACGTGTAGTTCTTTGACGTTTTTAATAACAGTGTTGTTTTGATCAATCACTGATTGGCATTTTCTCCTATAATAAGTTAATTTTAAAAAGTTGATTTTAATTTAGTTAAAGGAATAAATTCTTACAAATCTTTTAGGCACTCTTTTTCTTCTACAGTAAGTGTTGTGGTATCGCAAGTCATTTCTTCAGCTGCGCTGGTACTAGGTGCGCTAGTAATACTTGTAAGATTAACTTCAGCTGTTCCGAGTTCCGTGGAGAATTCGGTCATCGAAGAAATTTCGGTTCTTGTTTGATAATATTGCAGCGGAGTAACAGAGCTGTATAAAAAATGAAATAAAAAGTTTGAATATAATTTAGATATTAATTTTTATCTTACCGTTTTTCCGTTTGGAAGCCGACATCTTTAGTTGGGCTTACTTCAGTTTGAGCTTCACTATCTTCAAGCTTAACTTCAAGTTTATGTTTATCAGTTTGTAATGATACATCCAATCCCAAGGTGAAACTTTAAAAAGAATAAAAATTAGATGAATCGATTTTATTTAAAAAACTTACTCTTCTGTTTGAGCCACCGTATCTTCTAATCGGGGTGAAGCTTGTACTTGTTTCTCAAAGCTTTTAAAAGTGCTGTAAACGCGTTGTTGAGCAGCTTCTTTTTCTTGGACTCTTTTGACGAGTTCTTCTTCGCGACGTTTATATTTCGCAGCCATCCCCTCCATGATAAAATCTTGATCGGTTACTTTCTGTTGCAAAGTTTGCACTTCAGTTTGTAGCAAAGCAACGTTTGAGTCGGTGGTTTCTAATTTATGGTAAGCATGAGAGGGCGCTTTGTATTTTTCAATAGCCGCGGTTAAATCTTTAATTTTTGCCGCGAGTTCGTTTTTTTCTCGTTGCAATGCAATATATTCCAAATCTTTTTTATCAACTTGCAAAAGAAGCGATTCGTACTCTCTACGGATATCGCTGTCTGCAACAACCGGTTGGTTTTGAGTTAATTCAAGTTCCACGGCTGATAATCGCTGACAAATGCTACATTTATCGCTGGCTTGCCTTGATAATTTCGATTTTAACTCGGAGATTTCGGCATATAAATTTTCATTTTGTTTGCTTAAGTTTTTGTTGATGGCTACTTGTTCGAAATAAGTTGTATGAAAAATTGCAGATAAACTGTCAATTTCCGCTTTTAATTCTTTGCTCTAAATAAAAAAAATTTGTTTTATGATGAATGGGAAAAATAATTAATTAAATTACTTTAACTCGAGAAGCAATCGATTTTTCTAAAGCTGAGTATTCACTGCTAATATCTGTGAGGGAAGGAGTCAAATCACCATCGTCGGTGTCATCGTCGCTATGTGGTAGTTCCGACTCACAATCGGTGCTTAAAAAATTATTTTTATAACAACAAAGCAAATAAAAATATAAACTTACTCAGTATCAATAACATAATTTTCAACAAGTAGCACTTCGGTGAAATTCTCAGGGAATGGAGTAATCAAATCATTTCCAACTTCATTAGATAAAGTTCCATACAACATTTCAAAAGGCATCCTAACACCTTTACCAACATGTACATCAGCAAATGCTTTATTGGCTATCAAAACGTTAATAAGTCGTGTTTCTAGAGTAGAAAACTCCATGTCCTCCATGTATAAAAGCAAATTGCTGAAATCGTGAGGCTTCTCAGCACGTCTTGCAATAGGTAATTGTAACAACTTAATTCTGTGGCGGTATACTTCAATTTCCGTCATAATTTGACTCAAACTATTCTAAAAACAAAAAAAAAATGATTTCTTTGTACACTTTTAAATCAAAACTACCAACCAATTTAGCACATTTCGCTTTGATATTTTCAAGATCTTCATAATAAGCTTCAGTTTGCAACAAAATTTGGCGAAGCAGGCTGACTCTTCCTGCTAGATTAATTATCGGCGAATTTTGGATTTTTCTTGCTTTGCTAGCAAAACTATAATCACCAATTAATTATTATATAAATAAAAAAAAAACTAAAATAATTTCTTACTTTAAAGTAAAATTCGTATTTTCCACCGAAGTCTTCAAAAAAGTTGCTATGATAGCTGTTTTCATGTTACCACCGAAGCAGTTAGAAAAAAGCGATGTTAACACCGAATCACGATAATTCACAGCTTCGTTATCGGCGGTTTTCGTCACCATAGATGTAAATAATGATAAATATCTAAAGAATATTAATAAATTTATTAATTAATTAATAATTAGTAACTTACTTGTTCACGAAATCGCGCTCAGAAAATCTCGAAGAATTCGGGTGACGATCAACGCGTTCAGAACCACCTAAAGTAACCAAGTTTAAGTGGGCGCAAGTCAAATCAGTTGCTTCTGGGTTGAGTTGATGCTCAATAATCTGTGTATAAGAAAAAATTTGTTAAATTAAATTTATTAAAAAAAGGACGTACAAATACATAATGGTCCATTTAACGTAAGACAAGCAATTATCTCGAAAACGGTTCACGAAGGGAAACGGCACCCTATTTTGAAACACTACAATAATACTACTATAACACTATTGTAGTGTAATAACATTTATTCTTATAGATTGTGTTTCATTTTAGCTGTCACAGCAGATATCTTGATTCAGGCCCGGTTCTAGGGATGAAGTCATTATCGTGCCATTTAATTTCAGCCGCCCCCGACAGAGCCACCTTTTTAAAGATCAAGACTCAATAGTTAAAAAAATGTTCAAAAACTAAAAAACTGATATTGCACTAAAATTGCACTTTTCGTGCTTTTTTATTTGCAAGTTCGTCAATAACGGTATCTAAATTAATTTCTTCTGACAATTCTTTTTCTATTCTACTAAACTTAAGTTACTAAGTCTCTCTTGGCACATAGATGATCTTAAATATGATTTAATTAATTTTAACTTAGAAAAACTCCTTTCACCTGTCGCAACTGTGACTGGTAGTGTTAAATATATTCTCAAGACAACAGAAAAATTGGAAAAGGATGAAATTAAACCACTGGTTTGAATGAATTGTAAATTCTTTAAAGGGTCGGTAACATCCTCATTAAGTATTTTGTACATTATCAATTCGTTGTACAAATCTTCACCGTCAACATCCCTAGAGATATCATCGTTATTTCGAACTTCCAAAGCTATATCAAAGTCTGCACAAGATTTTCTTAGATCATCTTCAGACATATTTCTGAATTCAATTAAAAATTTGAACAATGCGTTGCACTCATTTAACGAAGTAAATCTTTCTTGAATAGAATTTAGAGCTGTGTCCAAAAGTGTAAAATAAAATTCCACTTTAAACAATAATTTTGGATCTTGAATCCGTTCATCACGGCATTCATAATCGAAAATACGAACTTTTTTTTTCTGCCTCTTCAAAGGAAATTCTATCTCTATATCTAGATCGGTTGCTAATGTTGTAGCATCGTTAATATACTTATTGAAAGCTGCATCACACCTAGATGAATTTAAGAAGTCAATAATTTTGTTGAGTGATTTCACAGATTCATTAATTGTTGTTGTGGACGATTGTAGTAGCTTACTGGCAATATTAATATTTGAAAGAGTATCATCCCATATTAAAATTGAGCAAATAAATTTAAAAGTAGATATATTGTTTAATAAAGCATTTGCTGCAACTTTCGTTTTTACGTCTCTGGAATCATCCTCTAGCAACATATTTAAACTTTTTATGACGTCTTTTAATTGTAATTTTAGAGGTCTTATGGCTTTTACTCTGCTCTCCCATCTAGTTTCGCACACTGGTTGTAATGTTAGTTTAGTAATATTTGTTTTTAAAATATTCCATCTATAAGGAGACGCAGAAAAAAACGTATATAATTCGTGTACGATATTAAAAAAGCCAACAATTTCAAAAGTTTGCTTAGCTGCATCATTTACCACTAAATTTAACGAGTGGGATGCACAAGGTATATACATAGCCCTTGGGTTTAAATTCTTAAGTCTACATTGCAGACCACTCTTTTTCCCCTTCATGTTGGAACCGTTATCATATCCTTGGCCACGTATGTTTTGTACATCGAAATCATAAGTACTTAATAATTCATTGGTAAAGAAATTAAACAATCCTTCTCCAGTTGCATCCAATACTGGATAGAACCCAACAAATAGTTCTTTAATTTCAATAGGAGATGTACTCATATCCACTATTCTGGCTACAAAAGAAATTTGTTCAACATGCGTTACATCTGGCGTACAATCTAAAATAACAGAAAAATATTTCGATTTTTTTATTAACTCTTGAATTTTTGTTTTTATCGAATTAGCCAGTTCCGTTGTGAAGGTAGATTGCATTGTAGGCAAAAGCTGAGGTGCATTGAACTCAGGTAAAATATACACCTCAGCAAATATGTAAGTAATCGAGTCGACGTTGAAAAGCGACAGTCGGCATCGACTAGGTATAAGAATTAGTAATAGAAATAAAGTACAAATTAGTAAAGGGCAGATTGGGTTTCATTTCATCATCCAAGCCCTCCATAAAAAGGGACATTACATGGCGATCCTGCCAGGATACAACGAATAAAGAAAATTGAAAAAAAAATGAATTGTACGAATCAACGACATCAGTTTTGAAGATTACCGAAAATTATCGCATAGTCAAAAATGGGTTATAATCAATCAAAAGAGGAAAAAAAGGTTATAATTAGCCAAGCTGGTAACAGTGGCGGTACTACTTCGGATGTCCCCTTTAGTGTAAAATATGTTACGGAAATTGTGGTAATACTCTTCATTGTGGTTATGATTGGATATTTCTTGTGGCGTCGATGTGAGAAGAGGATGCAGAAGAAGATGCGAAGAGAAATAATCAGGAGCCGCGACCTAATCGCTTTAAATATTCGTGAAGACCAGTAATGTGCGCGCGTGATGTGTAAAGTTCGGTTGATTTTCCGACCTACATGGAAATCGTCGAGGTTTTCAAGAAACTATTAAGAGGATAACCTATTAGCAAAAACAACGAATACCATTTTATTCAGCCATCGTTTAAAATTTTTGTATGTATGTTACATCAAAATTTCTATTTATTTATATAGTTTTTAGTGATGCATTTAGTTTTTTCAAAAACTGTCGCGTAACGTTTCTAAAATCACGTTTTAAAAAATTTTTAAAAACGGAATGCATCACGAGGTAGTGGAATGTAAAGTAAATCATATTTAAAGAGTTCAATTTTTTTATTAAATGCAGCAAATTTAAATAAAATGGGTTTAAAACGTGTAGTCCGTTTTGATTGCTTGTGGAGTATAAATACGGCAACATCGCAAATATTGCTCCGTCCCAAACATTGCCCGAGACATAGTGGAGCTCGGTATTCTCAGTAACCGAGACGTCGGCGTAGTGTCTCCCAAGAAAAACAAACCTGAAGCGATTAATATTTTCGGATAGATCAAAAAATTTGTATATCATTAATTTAAATTTAAACATTTAATTTACGTAGAATGCAAAACAATGTCTAAATGTGGCAATACATTTTTAATAATGAGAATATTTGCACAATTATCTGATCATCTACTATTAGATTAATTATTAAAATAAATACAAAATAAAAATATAAAGAAGCACCAAAGGTATATTTTAAAATAAATAATACAATATAAATAATAAAAAAATATATTAACTCATAAAAAACTAAAAATTTTCTTAATAACAATTTTTAAATTTTTTCAAACATTTTCTGATATAAGGGTACTAAAATTTTACATCATCGTAAAGAGAAAAACAATCTCTATCAAATGAGCCTAACGAAAGGGTACATTGCCATTTAAAAAAATTCAAGTGTTATTCATTGCTCATTTGTTTTCTGAAATATAAACAATTGAATGCTGTCTTATTATGGCAAATAAAATATTAAACAACTTTTGTATAAAATGTTTTTTTATAAAGTCAACATTTACCGAGATATATACTATATTCCATAAATAATGGGCACCCTATATATGGTGTTTATATATGGGTCACAAAATATATGGTGTTTCTGTAAGTGGTGGCATAATTTCAACCACATATACTGCTAGAGCAAAAATTATGACAGCTAGTCTAAACATTTTTAATCTTTAAATACAGGTTGATTTATTAGCTCACCATCAAACTTTGACATATGATAGCTAATGCAATTACCAAAAAAAAAAATGTTAATGAACATATATCCTATTTCAATTATTTACGAAATTATAACACTTTAAAGTTTTCTGCAGCGAATTTATTAATAGTCAGTAAAATCAAACATTCAACAAAAACAAAGTTGTCATTGTAATATATCAGTTCGGTGTAAGGTTTAATTATTACATACAAGAAGAAACTCAAAATGTACGCTTATAGCACTGAAGAGTATGCTGATATAATTTTCGTGTATTTTTTTTGCAATTGAAACGGTCGACAATCAGTATCAGAATATCAAGAAAGATTTCCACAGCGTCATTTGCCATATTATGCAGTTTTTAGCGATTCTTTCAGAAGACTTTGAGAAACAGGTAATCCTATTCGACCGCATGTAGTTAATGTAGCGGACGAAGAAGCTGTAATTAATGCTGTCATTGATAATCCTTCCATTAGCACTCGAAGAATAGCACACAACATACATGTCAGTCAACATTTTGCATGGCGCGTATTGAATCGACAAGTCCTTCATCCGTATCGTAAACAGAACGTTCAAGCTCTACAGCCAGGAGATAATCAGCAACGGTTAGCATTTTGTGAATGGTTATTGTAGTAACATGCCCAAAATAATGACTTCATTTCAAATGATCGCTGGACAGATGAATCATGTTTTACACGAGATGGTATAAATAATTACCATAATGAACATATCTGGGCATTACAAAATCTGCATGCGATTAGACCAAGGAAATTTCAACAACGTTTCAGCATCAACGTTTGGGGTGGATTATTTAACAACAATTTACTAGGTTTGCATGTACTTGATGGACGTTTGAACGCTGTAAACTACAGATTTTGAACAACACACTTTTTGATTTACTTGAAGATATACCTCTTAATGTATGTAATTCAAACCAGCACGATGATGCCCCCTCATCGCGGAAGAGTAGTTGTCGAGTGGTTAAATAAATATTTTCCAAACAAGTGGATTGGTAATGGTCCATTTGCTTGGCCACCTAGATCCCCCGACCTTAATCCATTGGATTTCTACTTATTGGGTCATATGATACAAATTGTGTATCAAGTGGAAATTAACACACGAAAACAGTCATTAAACAGAATACAAATGGAACAAGAAATCAACCAGACATTTTTTTGTGAAGCATGTATTCCTTCTTCAGAAGGACTCTATTTTGAACAATATTTGTAATATTTATGTGTTTTAAAAATAATGTAGCAGTTAATTATGATATAAAAATGAAAACTTTAAAGTGTTATAATTTCGTAATTAATTAAAATAGGACATATGTTCATTAACATTTTTTTTTGTAATTGGATTAGCTATCATATGTCAAAGTTTGATGGTGAGCTGATAAATCACCCTGTATAAATCAATAAATGGCTAAGGTATAGATTATCTGTAATAATTTCATAGATTTGTCATATACAGATAAAATTTGGTATACTGTGCAATTTTATAATGAGGAATCTGATAAGATCGGCATCCACCAACATCCCTTTTCGTGAAAATATATAATTTTAACTAACAATTGATAATAATGAAATACTAGCAATAACAGCTATGTTCCAAAAAGCGGCCCCGACTCGTATTCAAATGCATTCAACTAAGAATAAAATCAACGTCGCTGATTGTCGGGGAATTACCCGACAATCGGACAGTCCTGGTCGTCATCGGCCTGGCGCGCCAGCCCGATCGAGTACACGTGGAGCGGTGTTGCCGCATTAAGCGTGTTCACGAGGGAATCTCGTTTCGAATTTTTCGCCAGCTAGGTAGGCCTCTTAAATGAAATTAAGGTATTTAGAACTAATAGAATAAAAGATAATCAAGACGCGAGAAAAAATTTAGTGTTTAATAACAAAAAATTAGAAATATTAAACGATTTTACAATTAGATTAAAACAATTAATTCGGGATAATAAAGAAAGCTTAAAAAACGTAGATGTAGCGAATGAAATTAGTATCTATAATAAAGATAGAAAGCGTAATTAAGGAAATTCATGGTATCCTCATTAGTAGATTAAATATTCAAGAAACAATGGGTGAAGCTTTTGATTTAAAAGTAGCTGATAGTTTACTACCGTCGATGGACGGAAATGAGGATACCACGAAAAAGTTGATTGATTGTATTAAGTTATATTCAGATATGGTAAAAGTTGAAGACCAACCACGGTTAATAAATTTCATATTAAAAACTCGACTCTCTGAGAATGCAAAAATTCGGTTAAATAGTACTTATACATCGGTAGGAGACCTAACTAGCGATCTAAGAGCTAATTTTGTTACACAAAAGTCTGCGGTAGTTTTATCTAACCAACTTCATCAAGCGCATCAATTCGATAAATATATAGATGATTTTGGTCAAGAAATTGAACAACTTCTGAGTAACCTTACTTGGGCTCAGGCAGGAAATGATGCAACATTATTGCAATCTTTGAAAGTGGTCAATGAAAAAATTGCTGTTAATTCTTTTTGCAATGGAATTAAAAACCATGACATTAGAATGATAGTTAAAGCCAGAAATTGCTCAACATTGAGAGATGCAATAAGCGCCGCGAAAGATGAAGAACGAAATAAACCATGTGTTTCATTATGATAAGCGGGGAGGTTATAATAGAGGAAACAGGGGTGTAAATAGAAATTGTAAGAGAGGTTTTGCTGGCAATGCCAACAGAGGAAACAGAGGTTTTCAAAATTTTCAAAATTGTAAACCATTTCAAAATCAAAATTTTGCACATTTTAATTATCGAAGCAATAATTATTCGTTTCCTCAGTCTAACCGTGGACAAATGCAAGTACAGCGTCGGCCTTATCGAGGTCGGGGCACTAACCGCGGACATTCACAACAAAATCAAAGTGCTTATTATGCGGAAAACATGACATCGGAAGAAAATAATTCACGATCCGATGAAAGGTTTTTTCGTGAATAAAACGAAAAATGACGAGGTAATTTTAAACATGAATGGTATGAACTATGCGCGTATGCGATATAGGGCAAATGATTTATTTTTTCTTATAGACACGGGGGCTTCGGTAAGCATAATTTTTTCAAAAGTTTTACAGTCAAATGAACACATTAATACAAATAAACAAGTAGTTATTAACGGAATAGCTGGCTCTACAAAATCAATTGGGTCAGTTAATCTTTCTTTAAACCCTGCATTTGATTACGAAATAAATCACGAATTTTTAGTTTTAAAGGATTTTGGATGTCGAATGGATGGAATTATTGGAACAGACTTTCTCGTAAAACATTCAGCAAATATTAATTTTCAAAAATTTTTACTTTCATTTGGTACAATTACTATACCTTTAGAATCAGATTATTATAATTGTACTACAATTCCTCCCCGATGCGAGATAGTTAAGTACTGTTGGGTAGATGACCCCGATGAGTGTGTGATTCATTCTATTGAAATTTGCGAAGGAGTTTTTATAGCTGGTGCTATAGCTAACCCAAAATCACACATGATTCCAGTTCGGTTTTTAAATACCAATGATACTATTGTTAAAATTAGAAACTTCCAACCTACAACATCAAATTTATCAAGTTATGATTTATTTAGTTTTGATCATCACCAGATTTCTTTAGAAAGAGTTGATAACTTATTAGATTTAATTAACACAAAAGATTTAAATAAGGAAGAAAAAGATTCAATCCAAAAAATTTGCGCGAAGTATGCCGACATATTTTTATTAGAAAATGATCATGTTACTGTAACAAACGTTGTAAAAGAAAGTATAAAATTAAAGGAAAATGCACAACCTGTTTATGTACGCCCATATCGCTTACCACATAGTCAAAAACAAGAAATCGACAAACAGATTAGCAAAATGTTAACTGATAAAATCATCGAAGAAACAAAATCTAGTTGGTCCTCTCCTTTATTAATAGTCCCGAAAAAACCTGATGCTAACGGTAATAAAAAATGGAGGGTAGTTGTGGACTACAGACTCTTAAATAAAAACATAGAAGATGATAGGTTTCCCTTACCAAATATTACCGATATATTAGATTCGTTAGCTGGTGCATTTTACTTTTCACATTTGGATCTTTCACAGGGGTACTATCAGATCGAATTAGAACCTTCAAGTAGAAAATACACTGCTTTTACAACTAGTAAAGGTCAATTTCAGATGACCAGACTGCCCATGGGGCTGAAAACCAGTCCAAGTTCCTTCTCAAGAGCCATGACTATTGCTATGTCTGGATTGAATTTTGAGTCTTGTTTCGTTTATCTCGATGATTTGATTGTTTTCGGAAACAATTTACAAAATCACAATCAAAATTTAATTAAAGTTCTTGATAGACTTCGAAAAGTGAATTTGAAGCTCAATCCAGGAAAGTGTCAATTTTTAAAAAAAGAAATATTATATTTAGGACATCTTATTTCGGCAGATGGTATTTATCCCGATCCAAACAAAATTACTGCAATTCAAAATTATCCCGTACCTAAGTCAGCCGATGAAACTAAACGGTTCGTAGCTTTTGCTAATTATTATCGTAAATTTATTCAAAATTTTGCTGAAATTGTTATTCCTTTAAATAAATGTGGGATTCCCCCTTGAAAGCGCTAACGAATAAGAAGATCGAACAGTTGCCTCTGAGATCCCGAAGAGCAACAGTCGTATTTGTAAAACGTTCCGATTGTATTAATATTATTTTATTTCAAATTACAAGTTTTAAAGTGTACCGCTAGAAATGATTAAAATAAACATTATTTTATTATGAAGTGAAAGTTTAATAAAAACACCCCTAGAAATAAATTAAATAGAACGTGAACCCTACACAATTTGGAGGCTCGTCCGCGATAATTTAAAATAAAAGAAAAACAGCAGTTTCGTGAGGAAAAGCGACGACGAAAATTCTGCGAAAAAAGCAAAGTTTGGTGAAGAAAAGCGACGAAGAAAATTCTGTAAACTTTGTGAAGAAGGCGGATCGTACGCAAGTTCGGCAAGACGTGCGAAGAAAAAACACAACCAGACGGCGACAACGAAGATCGATAAAATAACGGCTGTAGGCATCGACCACTGACGGGAACCAAGACTAGATAACGACGCGGGATCTTCTCAATTCAAGGGCACACAGATAAGTTGCATGCTTTTCTTTTAACTTTCGAAAAAAAAATGGATCGTTTAGGCAATAATTTAGCTATTGAACGAAACATAACGAACGGAACAACGGCGACGATAAGAGCATGTCATAGATTAGTTTATGAAAACGACGGAGATCGAAATAATAGAAAAAGACTACGCGAATTTAAAGGTTTTGTTTTTCAAAATGACGACGAAAAAAAAAAGAAATTAGATTACGCTACAAAAAATTTGACGTTAGGAGATTTAAATTTAATTTGTAATTTATTGGAAATTCCAAACGACGCTGATAACAAAGAAGAATTGGTAAAAGTATTATGCACGCGATTATCTGATTTAAGTTTGTTAGCAAAAGACGATAAAACAAATGATGACGACGATGATGACGAAGATAATGATGACGATGACGACAATAGCGACGCAGGAAACAATGACGTAGCAAACGCAGTTTCCCGAACGAAGAAAACGACACCGAAATTCGTTTTAACGTTTAAAGACGTGGAAGACGCTGTTTCAACGTTTAATGGAAGTGACACGTGTTCATTAGAGAAATGGTTAGACGAGTTTGAAGAAACCGCTTTATTAATGTGTTGGAGCGACGTAGAAAAATTGGTATACGGAAAAAAATTATTGAAAGATGACGCGCTTCTGTTTATAAAATCAGAACCAATAATTAAAACTTGGAAATCACTGAAAGACAGTTTGCAGAAAGAATTTGGACAGACAATCAATAGCGCTGCTTTACACAAGATGTTAGCAACCAGGAAAAAACGAAAGGAAGAGACGTTAACTGAGTACCTTCTTCAAATGCGACAAATTGCGGCACGAGGCTACATCGAACAGGACGCTTTGATTGATTACATTATCGATGGAATTATTGACGACGAAGCAAATAAAACTATTTTATACGGCGCGAGTTGCATGAATGATTTTAAAACGAAACTTAAGATTTACGAAAAAATGAAATCTAAACAATCTAAAGATAGACGGGAGTATAAAGACAAGAACATAAAGGAAGACAACCCAAAGACTAGGAAACCTGAACGCGAAGAAAAGGGACCTATTCCGACATGTTTTAACTGCGGAAGGAAGGGACATCTGTCAAGAAATTGTCACGATAAGGAAAAGGGAATAAAATGTTTCAGATGCAATAATTTTGGTCATATTGCTAAAAACTGCCAATCACACGATAACCAGAAGAAGCAATCGTACGTCATAAAAGAAACTAAAGAAGAAAAACCAGGCTATAAGCAGTTATATCTTAACAACAAATTATTCTGTGGATTTATAGACACTGGAAGCGACTTGAATTTAATTAAAGTTAGTAGCTATTTAAAATTAGGCTCGCCAAATTTCGAAGAGACATCAATTTCTTTGCGAGGACTGGGCAAAAACACGGTATTTGCTATGGGTAAATTCAACGGTAATATAAACGTAGACGAGTGTGGATTTAAAACGACTGTACACATAGTACCTGATGATGCCATGCCCATGGATTTACTTATTGGTAAGCCGATATTAGAAAAAGTGACGTTGACAATATCTTCTAATGAAATTAGATTTTGTAATCATCTACCAAAGGAAGAAGTAGGTGTCTCTGAGGAAAATGAAATATTTCTGATAAACACAGAAAATGATTTAGATGTTGGTAGATACGAATATTACGACAAAGTTCAACAGTTGATTGAAAACTACAAACCAAAGAAATGTTCAACTTCAACAAACATACAGACGAAAATTATTTTACAAGATGATGCACCAGTTTATCAAGCACCGAGAAGATTATCAATGCCAGAAAGATATGAGGTAGGCAGGCAAATTGAAAATTGGTTGAAGGACGGCATCATAAGAGAGAGTACATCGGATTTCGCCAGCCCTATTGTACTTGTAAAGAAGAAAGACGGAAGTACTCGCATTTGTGTTGATTATCGTAAGGTGAATAGGAAGATAATAAAAGATCGTTACCCTCTTCCTGTAATAGAGGATCACATTGATTTGTTGGCTGACGCAAGAATCTTTACAACATTGGATTTGAAAAATGGATTTTTCCATGTTCCTATAGCCGAAGAAAGTGTGAGATATACTTCATTCGTAACTCCAGGTGGACAGTATGAATTTCTACGTACTCCGTTTGGTCTGTGCAATTCGCCAGCAGTGTTTCAACGTTACATAAACAATGTTTTCAAAGACTTAATTCAAGAAAGAGTCGTGATGATATTATTATACCAGCGAGTGACGTTAATCAGGCTTTTGCGAGATTAGAAAAAGTTTTAAAGATAGCGATGGACAATGGATTAGAATTCAAATGGAAGAAATGTCAATTTATTAAAAGCACGGTAGAATATTTAGGACATGAAATAGAAAATGGTTTTGTTAAACCAGCAAAACAAAAAATTAAGGCTGTTGTGAATTTTCCAAAACCGACAACAATAAAACAAATTCAAAGTTTTCTGGGCCTTACTGGTTATTTCAGAAAGTACATCGCTGAGTATTCTTTGATTGCAAAACCGTTAAGCGATATGTTAAGGCAAGACAAAAAGCTTGTATTTGGAAAAGAAGAAGAGCAAGCGTTTGAGACTCTTAAACAGATTCTAACTAGTGAACCAGTATTGAAAATTTTTAACTATTACAATGAAACTGAACTACATGTAGATGCAAGCAAAGAAGGCTTTGGGGCAGTGTTGCTGCAGAAAGACCAAGATGATGGAAAGTTATATCCAGTTTATTATTGGAGTAGAAAAACGACAGACGCACAAAAAAGGTCTCACAGCTATGAACTTGAGGTACTTGCTATAATAGAAGCACTAAAGAAATTTCGAGTTTATTTATTGGGAAGTAATTTTAAAATATCAACTGACTGTGCAGCATTTGCAGCAACAATGAAAAAGAAAGACCTTTGCACAAGAGTTGCACGATGGGCCTTGTTACTAGAAGAATTTGACTACACGATTGAACATCGGCCTGGACATCGAATGAAACATTGCGATGCTCTAAGTCGAAATCCAATAACGATGATAGTACAGACTGGATTTTTGGAACGAATGGCAAGGGCTCAAATGGATGATGAACATTTACGAACCATAATGAAGATCTTAGAAAGTAACGAATACGAAAACTATGAAATAACTAAGAACATCCTTTATAAAAATATTGATGGCCAAAAATTATTAGTTATTCCAACTTACATGCAACAGCAAATAATAAAAGAAGCTCATGAAAATGGTCATTTTGCATTAAAAAAGACGAAGGAATTAATTAGAAGAGATTATTACATACCAAATTTAGATGACAAAATTAAGAAAGTGATTCAAAACTGCATACGATGTATACTTGTGGAGAGAAAATCGGGAAAATCTGAAGGATTGTTGAATCCCATAGAGAAAGGCGACCTTCCATTGCACACTTATCACATTGATTATTTAGGTCCAATGGCTAAAACTTCTAAAAACTATAAATATTTGTTTGTCATCATCGACGCTTTCACAAAATTTGTATGGATTTATCCGACGAAGACTACCAATACAAAAGAAGTATTAGATAAGCTTAAACTACAGAAATCAACTTTTGGAAATCCTGCAATCATAGTATCCGATCGAGGCACTGCCTTTACGTCAAAAGAATTCGAAGACTACTGCATTCAAGAAAAGATCCGGCACGTAACCATTACAACAGGTATCCCACGAGGAAACGGGCAAGTAGAGCGGATTAACCGGATAATTATACCAGTGATATCAAAGTTAGCGATTGATAAGCCGGAGAGTTGGTATAAACAAGTATGGAAAGTTCAAGAAGTCATCAATAGCACGTACCAACGAAGTGTTAATACCACACCTTTCCAACTAATGTTTGGCGTACCCATGAAAAGACGTGAAGAATTACAACTAAAGAACATAATTCAAGAAGTATACATGCAGGAATTCAGTGAGGACCGTGAGAGGATGAGAAAAGAAGCCAAAGACCAGATAATGAAGGTGCAAGAAGAAAACCGACGGAACTATAACAAGAAACGGAAAATTGCCACTATATACCATATAGGCGATCTCGTAGCCATCAAGAGAACACAGTTTCAAACCGAATCTAAATTGTTAACTAAATTTTTAGGTCCATATCGGGTTGTTAGAGGTATTGGTCCCGACCGGTATGATGTAGAAAAGGTTGGTAACCACCCAGGTCCGCGAAAGACATCCAGCAGTGCTGACCACATGAAACCCTGGTGTCCAGGCAATCCATTCGAGGCGAATGAATCCCAGGATGGCCGAAATGTGGGATTCCCCCTTGAAAGCGCTAACGAATAAGAAGATCGAACCGTCGAACAGTTGCCTCTGAGATCCCGAAGAGCAACAGTCGTATTTGTAAAACGTTCCGATTGTATTAATATTATTTTATTTCAAATTACAAGTTTTAAAGTGTACCGCTAGAAATGATTAAAATAAACATTATTTTATTATGAAGTGAAAGTTTAATAAAAACACCCCTAGAAATAAATTAAATAGAACGTGAACCCTACATAAATTATCGCGAAAATCAGTAAGTTTTGAATGGGATAAAAACTGTCAGAAGTCGTTTGATAGTTTAAAACAGGCATTAATAAAACCACCAGTTTTACAGTATCCAAATTTTTCTCCCGATAATCAATTTATTCTTAGAACTGATGCTTCTGGGTACGCAATTGGGGCTGTCCTTTGTAATTCTGATGATAGACCAGTTGCATATGCTAGTAGAGCTTTAAACAAAGCGGAAATTAACTATGCTACAATCGAAAAGGAACTTTTGGCTATAGTTTGGTCTATTAAACATTTCAGACCGTATTTGTATGGACGTAAATTCAAAATTTTTACAGACCACAGACCTTTGGTATATCTGTTTGGAATGACTAATCCGTCGTCCAGGTTAACAAAGTTTAGGTTAGTTCTTGAAGAGTATAATTTTGAGGTGCATTATGTGAGGGGTACGCAGAATGCGCCTGCTGACGCATTGTCAAGAATAAAAATTGATGTCAAAGACCTTAAAGTTTTAACAGAAAATGTTTTTATAACAACGAGAGCTCAAGCTAAAAACGAAATAAAGAAAGCTGCAAATTCAGAGATTGACGAAAGTACTAAAGATGATACAAGGACTGGCCACCCTGGTATTGTCGAACTGTTGAAGCAACCTCTGAATTCAGTAGAACTAAGATGTTTAAACAAAAGAGAATTATCATCTATTCACAATAAATTAATTAAGTCGGGAAAGCTTTTATATGATGTAAAATTACAAATAATTTATATAATTAATGATTTATCGACTCTAGCTCTAGACGCAGAGTTGAAATCTTTATCTAGTATTTGTAAAAAATATGGAATTCCAGAATTGTTTATATTAAAGTATAAAGAAAATGAAAATTTAATTAAGCGCTTAACAAATGATTGCAATCGAATACGAGAATATAATCTTAAAATTAACATTATTTCTAATGCAAAAGGCATAAATTGCAAGCAAACTCGACAATTAATTTTAAACGACTTTCATTTGCTTCCGACCGGAGGTCATGCCGGTGTGAATAGAATGTATGCAAATGTGAAAAAATATTATTTTTGGGTAAATTTAAAGAGTGACATAGAAAAATTCATTAAAAAATGTGACGACTGTCAGAGGCACAAGTATTCCAAAAATCAAATCGAGGATAACCCAGGATAATGACGATAATCGATACATACTGACACTTCAGTGTGAACTTAGTAAGTTCGTAGAAGCTTATCCGCTTAAAAACAAGGAATCTGAAACGGTGGCAAGGTCATTTGTTAATAATTTCATCTTAAAATTTGGGATTCCGAAAGATATTGTTACCGACCAAGGTACCGAATTTTTAGCAAAAGTTTTCCAACAATCAGCACAAATGTTGGGAATTAAACATCTAACCTCTACCGCTTACCATCATGAAACCTTAGGTTCTCTCGAAAATACGCATAAAAATCTGGGGGCGTATTTACGCATACAAACCAACAAATTCCCATACACGTGGAGTTCTTGGATACCTTTTTGGTGTTTTTCTTTTAACAATACCGTCCATAGTGAAACTAAATACACTCCTCATGAGTTAGTTTTTGGAAAGGTTTGTAATTTGCCACTCAACACACTAAATAATAGAGAGCCCATTTATAATTTTGATAACTATCCGAACGAACTAAAATACCGATTAAGCTGTGCATGGAATGATGCTCAGAAAAACTTAATACAATTAAAAACCGATAGAAAATGTAAGTTAGATAATAAGATTAATAGTGTTAAGTATAAATTTAATGACAAAGTGTTGTTAAAAAGTGAAGGACAGAATAAAATGGAAGCAATATATAAGGGACCCTTTAAAGTTATAATTGATCAGGCGCCTAACGTAACTTTAAAAATAAACAATAAGCATGTTGTAGTACATAAGAATAGAGTTAAACCTTATTATAGTTAAAAAAAACATTTTAATAGTGATAAATAAAATAAACATTGTAACGTTAATTTTATTTTATAAAACCGGGAAGGTGTGAAGGTAGATTGCATTGTAGGCAAAAGCTGAGGTGTATTGAACTCAGGTAAAATATACACCTCAGCAAATATGTAAGTAATCGAGTCGACGTTGAAAAGCGACAGTCGGCATCGACTAGGTATAAGAATTAGTAATAGAAATAAAGTACAAATTAGTAAAGGGAAGATTGGGTTTCATTTCATCATCCAAGCCCTCCATAAAAAGGGACATCTTCTTACTTTTTTGAATATTATTGATATGATTTGAAATAATTGGATCAAATTTCGCCAGCATTTCTATACCTTTTAGAAAATTTCCGTTATTTCGTTCATATAATACATCAGAATCACCTCTAAAAGCTAAACATTGTCCTGCTAAATACTGTACAATTGCAACAATTCTGGTGATAATATCACGCCAGCTTCTTTTCTCCGACTCAAAATATCGTTGTTATTCACAGTCTATAGTACAATTCTTACTAAGTCTTTTTTCAATTCATTCCACTTTTGATAATTGAACATATGATCAGGCCCGGTTCTAGGGATGAGGTCATTATCGTGCCATTTAATTTCAACCGCCCACGACAGAGCCACCTTTTTAAAGATCTTGTATTTATTATTAATTGTAGCGCATTTTTATTTTTTTTTCATAATAATCAAGACTTGATTATTGTTGGAGATATGACAAAATGCTGATCCACATTTATTATTCTATTATCCATTATTATATTCTAGAAAACAATTGAGCATCAAATGTGTTATATACAGCGAATATGTTCAAAATTTTAAATGGAACTTGCCCAATTTTATTACAGATTATAATGCTATACAAAATCTAGTTGCAACTATATATCACATTATTTGTAATACCCTCCGAATCCCGAGTGTTTCATCATAAAAATTGATTAATTTTGATCGTTATAAATGAGTTATACAGGTTGGTCCATTTAACGTGAGATAAGCGATTATCTCGAAAACATTTTAATAATAATAATAATAATAATAATATTTATTGATCACAATGTACTACACTTCAGAATAAACAACTAAAAATGGTTTCCAATAAACAACTGATCAATCTTATGGTGAGATTCAATATATATTGTTCTTCCACCTCACCATAAAGTATATAAAGAGAAAAAAAACAGTATAGCGTGTTAAATATAAAAAAAAAGAATCGCGACAACGGTATAAAGCTATAAACAAAACAAGAGTTTTAACTGTTATAGATTTATAGAATTTAATTTGATTTGTTTTGCATCTTAGCGTTCTGAGTTTGCGTGTTGTGTATACTGTTTATATAAAAGATGGAAATTTGGGAAACCAGTTTCAGTTCTAAATAAATTTTTAGTTGAACACATCTTCGTACTTTTATTGAGTAAAGACGTAGCAAGTGGCGACGAGGATAAAAATTATAAAAAGTGAAAATAAAGTTAACATCAAGAATGACAACAGGAAGAATTGAAGAATTCGATGTAAGAAATGGGAACTGGACATCTTATATCGCACGTGTGCGTCAATTTTTTAAAGCAAATGAAATAAAACCGGAACTCGAAACGGCCATGTTAATTACGGTTATGGGGGCAGAATCTTTTGATATATTAACGGATTTATGCAGTCCTAAGAAACCGGAAGAAGAGAAATTTGAAGATTTAGTAGCAAAAATTGAAAAACATTTTAATCCGAAACCGTCGGAAATAGCAGAACGTTATAAATTTCGTCGCGCTGTACAAGAACCAGAGGAAAACATTACAAATTTTATGGTAAAATTGAAGAAATTAGCAAAAAATTGTAATTTTGGGGCACAATTGGAAGAAAACCTTCGAGATCAAATAGTGTTTGGTTTAAAAAGCGAAATAATTCGTCAACGTTTGTTTTCGGAAGCAACTTTAACGTACGATACGGCATGTACATTAGCTATTGGTATGGAATCTGCAGCAATCAACGCGGGGTTTGTAATGGGATCAACAACACAGATGAATAAATTCCAGGTGGTTGGACGCCATCAACAGGAAGTCAAGCCGGGAAAATCGTCAACGCAAGATTCGTCCACCAGAGGGAAACGATGTAAGCACTGTGGAAAGGAAAATCACAGCGCCGCCAACTGTTTCTTCAGAGAAGCGAAATGTCACACGTGTAATAAGGTTGGTCATATTAGCGCCATATGTCATTCTAAAGTAAAGAATAATCAAAATAATTTAAAATTTAGACCTAAATTTAATAAATACGTAAGTAACAATGTAAATAAATCAAATGATGATAATGTTAATTTCTTTAATATGTCAAGCGAAAATGCAAACCGTTAAAGATAAGTTTAAAAATTAACAATAAAGTTTATATAATGGAAGTTGACACAGGGTCGGAAATTTCCGCCATTTCAAAGGATATTTATGATAGATATTTCCTTAAACATAAATTAGAAATCTCTGATATAAATTTAAAGTCATACAATGGAAATAAAATTGTTGTTTTGGGATTTTTGCATGTTAATGTATATTATAATGCCGTAAATCAAAACAATTTGAAATTATACGTCATTAATCATGGTGGCCCACCATTGATTGGTCGTGATTGGATAAAGAAATTGGGCATTTCAATTGATTCTTTATTTAATATGAACTCTATAAATGATTCAGATCTATTCGCAAAGAATTTACAACAAACATTCCCCACAATTTTTGAAAATAAATTAGGTACATTTAAGGTAGGAAAAATTAAATTATATCTAAAAGAAAATTTTATTCCTAAATATTGTAAAGCCCGTCATGTTCCTTTTGCTTTGAAAGATAAAATTGAAACGGAACTTGATCGGTTAGTTAATTTAAAAGTTTTGACACCGATAAATTTTTCGGAATGGGCTACAAAGATTGTACCTGTCCTTAAACCTAATGGACAAATACGAATTTGTGGGGACTATAAGATTACTATAAATAATTATTTAAATATCGATAAATATCCAATTCCAAAAATTGATGATTTATTGGCTACATTAAAAGGGTCTTGTTATTTTTCAAAAATTGACTTATCACAAGCGTATTCCCAGATTGAATTAGATGAAGAGTCACAGAAATTAGTAGTAATTAATACTCATAAAGGGTTATTCAAATATAATAGATTACCTTATGGAGTAGCCAGTAGCCCAGGAATATTTCAACGATTAATGGAGAATGTGTTTGTAAATGTAAAAGGAGTAGTGGTGTTTTTAGATGATATTTTAATATATTCCGAATCAAAAGAGGAACATTGGAAAATTATGAAAGAAGTTTTCAATAAATTAGAAACTTACGGATTAAAGCTACAAATATCTAAATGCAATTTTTGTATGAAAAAGGTGGAATATTTAGGCGTAGTAATTGATAAAGAAGGAATTCATACTTCTCCAAGTAAAATCGAAGCTATTTTAAAATGTAAAACGCCAAATAACGTAACAGAACTTAGAGCCTTTTTGGGTCTAGTTAATTATTACGCAAAATTTATACCTAATGCTGCTTCTAAATTAGTTCCTTTATACGCATTACTAAAGAAACATGCACCTTTTCGGTGGAATAGAGAACAAGAAGTAGTTTTTGAGTCAATTAAAAAAGAAATGGGATCACCACGAGTATTAACGCATTATGATCCTAAATTACCTTTATTTTTGTCATGTGATGCAAGTTCTTATGGAATTGGCGCGGTCATTTCGCAGGAAATGTTAAATGGCGAAGTCCGTCCGATTGCATACGCATCTAGAACGTTATCACAATCAGAGAAAGCATACTCGCAAATAGATAAGGAAGCACTCGCGATAATTTATGGAGTTAAAAAGTTTCATCAGTATATTTTTGGGCGAAACTTTACCTTATTAACAGATCATAAACCTTTAATTAGTATATTTGGAAATAAAAAAGGCATTCCCGTACTGGCTGCTAGTCGTTTGCAAAGGTGGAGTATAATTTTATCGACCTATCAATATTCAATTAAATTTATAAATTCCAAAGAGAACATAATCGCGGACGCATTGTCGCGGTTGCCGTTAAAACATAAACATGAAGAGAGCGTCGATATGGGTTATTTATTCTATTTACAAGAATTTCCACCAATAAATCATAAACAAATTAAAATGCAAACTAGAATAGATCCAGTTCTGAGTAAAGTTTACAGTTATTGCTTACACGGCTGGCCGGATCGGAAAGATATAGGGGATGAATTTTTACCTTTTGTAAATAAGAAAGATCAATTACATTTGGAATACGACTGTATAGTATGGGGTTATAGAATGGTAATTCACACAAAATTACGTAGCGCTTTATTAGCCGAAATTCATTTGAGCCATTTAGGAATAAATAAATCAAAGGCTTTAGCTCGCAGTTATTTTTGGTGGCCGAGTTTGGATGCAGATATTGAAAGAATGTGTAAAAGTTGTAAAATCTGTGCCGCAGTAATGAATAATCCACCTAAAATTGCACCTAGACCCTGGCCCTTAACAAATAGACCATGGAGTAGACTTCATTTAGATTTTTTAGGCCCTATTTTTGGTAAACGTTATTTAATTTTAATTGATACATACACCAAATGGATTGAGGTTGAGCAAATGAGTTGCACAAATGCAGAATCATTAATTACCTATTTGAGAAAAATATTTTGCCAGTTTGGTTTGCCGGACGTGATCGTATCCGATAATGGACCTCCTTTTTCTTCTGCAGAATTTAGTAATTATTTAAAATTGAATGGTATTCGGCAAATGTTCTCGCCTCCATATCATCCACAGAGCAACGGAGCTGCAGAAAATGCCGTGAAAATAATTAAAAATGCAATAAAGAAAGCAGCATTACAGAAAGAAGATATAAATATAGCTTTGTGTAGATATTTATTTGATTACCGCAATATATCTCAAAGTACTACCGAAGTTAGTCCAGCTGTGGCCATGTTTGGAAGAAACTTAAAATCTAGATTAGATTTGTTAATACCGAATACACAAAACATTGTGGAAAGAAACATGACAAAAGTAGAAGAACGTAGTTATGCGGAAGAAAGAAATAAGGTTCTGGATATGAACGAGGAAGTATTGGTCAAATCTTATACAAAACCTAACATGCCAACTTGGGAAAAAGGAATAATTAAGGAAAACCCAAGCCAAAACATTTTTGAGGTTAAGACAAATTCAGGGAATATTGTCAGGCGACATTCCAATCAAATTAGACCATTAAATATCCGAAAATCCCTTCCTTTGTGCACTCCCGATTCGTTCCTGAGTGAGCCTAGTTCGAGTGATACTGTAGAACCGAAGAACGCAACAAGCGAACAAATTGAAATTGGCAATACAGTAGATATAACTTCTGAAATACCGTCGTCGTCTCGGTATAACTTGCGACCGAGAAATTAAAGTTAGTAGTTAGTTTTCTTTAAATGATTAAGTTCACAAATTATGAATGTAATTAGAGTATTATTTAGTTTTATTTGTTTTTGAAAAAAAAAAAAAATAAATAAATAAATAAAAAAAAAATAAGGATAGGGGTGTTATAGATTTATAGAATTTAATTTGATTTGTTTTGCATCTTAGCGTTCTGAGTTTGCGTGTTGTGTATACTGTTTATATAAAAGATGGAAATTTGGGAAACCAGTTTCAGTTCTAAATAAATTTTTAGTTGAACACATCTTCGTACTTTTATTGAGTAAAGACGTAGCATTAACTACTAAATTTTAACATATAATACTTAGGTGAATACTACCAAAGGCCACAACAAGTCGTTATCGATACCATGTCAGTACTCGAAAGGGTTCCCCAGAAATTAAGAACAAATTTAGGTAGAACAAAAAGATTACAAAAACATTCAAACGCAAAAGCAAGATCTGTGACTATTAAGAGATTTACAGGTATTGCGAACACTGCTACCCAAACAGAACCTTGACAATATTTTAAATGGCACCCTATATATTTTATTGTAAAATCTGAATCTGTGGATAAAAGTAAAGTAATTAAAAAAAAAAACAAAAAAATTTTACTGTGTGGTTTTGCCAGTACAACGGCAAAACATCTTTTGAAAAAAATTGAAACTTCTTCAGAAACAATTAACTAACGTTTATAATCTAGCAAGAACAAATAAGATTTATGAATTTTTAAACATTTTCCTATCCGCTTCGATACATTGTCTTTAGTTCTTAATTCTTAGAATACTATTTAAGAATGCTCAACAAAAAAAATCCAGAAGAGGTACATCGGGCTCGTCGGAAATACCTTTGAAAAGAGGTCTAAAAAATTCCGACATTTCTCCGCCTTTGTCAATTTGATAATAGAATAACGCATAAAAACAAGAGTTCGTGGCATTTTCGGAATATCGCTTTCAGAGACTTAATTGGTTGAATTGTTTCAAAATGTAACAGATAAACTGATAAAAACTGCTTGGCAACAAATTCTGAATTCATTCCATCGTTTTACATTAAGGCAAAGTGTTTAAACTAAGTCATTAAATCATGGATACTCTAAGTGTGGCAGAAATAGTCGAAATAATTTTTATTTATGGAGAAAGTGGCAGAAAAGTTGCTGATAGTATAGCTTTGTATCGAGAACGTTTTCCTGATCGAAATACGCCTTCGAGAAGTAACTTTTACAGAATTGTGAATGATACTAACACTAACACTGGAAATGTAAAACTCAACTACGACTTGCAATTGTAACAAGTATCACCCATACCCCATTTCATTGCACAAACAGCTTTATGATTTTGAAAATCGATTAATATTTAGCACAAGAACGAATGCGGTTGGATAAACTAAGGACAAGTCAATAGACATAACATGCACTATTAGAACGTTAAAAATTCGAGATAGTTGCGTGAAGTAGAACATCAACGACTTTGGTCAGTTAATGTTTGGTGTGGCATAATTGGTCATAAATTGATTGGTCCATACTATATTGATGGTATGCTGTATGGGGAGAAGTAACGAAATTTTTTTGATGACGTTTTACCAACGTTACTTGTAGATTTGAGCAAGGAAGAAAGACAAAATATGTGGCTGCAAATGATGGTGTCCAGCACATTTTTCACATATTGCACGTGAAGGTGACCTCGGCTTCAAACCCGGCTGTGGGCTACAAAAAAGCCAGTTAAAATAGGCAATCATTAGTTGGGAGGCTTGAAAGTTAGCCTTACGCTGGAAATAATTTCCAGGTCATAGAGAAGCGAAGGGTTTTTAGAGGTTTTATGCCTGAGCAAAGAGGATCTAAGGTCGCTCTCAGGCTCCTGACTGTCCCTAAAATACCATCTCTTCCACATTGGACAAGCTGAAAATCAAACTAGTCGACTTTGTAACAACGTGTCAGAGACTGCTGAGCACATACTCTATGAGAATGCGTTGCCAGAGGCCACCTAAGACACAAAATTTTCGGTAAAGTTCACCTGACACTTTACCACTTTGACATAATCTAATATCTCGGCTTCAAACTTTTTTCAATCATTATTAGAAACTTAAATTTCAGAAGTTCTTAAGTATGTAAGGGAATCCTCTGAAAAATTTTAAAAGCCCAAGAAATCCTTAGGTTTTCATAGAAAAACTTTTTATAAATTAAAAATAATATATCAACATAATTCTCTGCCAACGTCTAAAAATGTAAGGAAATCTTTTGAACTACATCGAAATCCAAAGTTGTTGTTTATTTAGATAAAATAATTCCTGATATGTCCTAAGTAAATTCAGAAAACCCCTAATTATATTTAAAAAGATCTCTTTAATGAAATTAATTTCAAAAAATTTCTTAATAAATCTAAGAAGACCTTAGATATATCAAGACTTAGAAATTCAGTACAGCCTTGAAACTCCCTGCCAATCCTTAGTTATATCAAAAAAACACCAAAAATGTTGATGCATTTATAGATAAATAATGGCGTCTGACATTCTGAAGCAATAATTCAAGATCAGAATTAATTCGAAGTTCGGACATGCTCAATGCTTTAGATTGGAACAAAGATTAATAGTGTAAATTAGATATAATATTGGTCCCAAGATTGATCCTTGAGGTACACCTGATGTAAAAAATAGTTTTTGAAAAAATCGATAGCCAACGGGGAGAAACCAACATAATGAAGCACAGCAAGTAAAGTCGAATGATAGAGGGAGTCAAACGCCTTAGAAAAGTCAATTAGGATGAGAACCGTAACATTTCCCTCATCCAATCCACGCAAGATATCATCGGTCAGAAAACCAGGACGAAAACCAGACTGAGTAGATGGAAGTAAATTAAAAGTATTAAGATGATCCCAAATCTTTGCAGCCACAATCCTTTCTACTACCTTAGAGCAAACATTTAAGATGCTAATAGGCCGAAGATCATTTACTGCATTTAGGGATGGGAGACACCAAGGCAGTCTTCCATTAATCAGGAAAGACACCCAGCTTCAGACAAAGATTGACAATATGGCACAAATACGAACAATCACAGAGCAACACAGAAGTAACATCCTTACGCTAATCACTTCCAACTGCATTGGTTTTAATAGATTGCAGCGCACGATAGATTTCCTTTTCCGAGGCTAAGGAAAAGAATAAGGTGGTATAGATCTGAGGCAGAATATTAGAGATGTAGAATTTAATAAGCTCTGCATCACCAGAGTTAGTAATTTGAGAGGCTAAAAAAGAATTGTTTATCAAATCAGCATCACCAATGTTGCTAGGAATACTACCAGTCCTATTACCGCTAATGCCTAAAGACCCCACAATTTCCTGGAATCACCACCCCTGAATATGTGAGATAAAAAAGCTTTTTTTTCACGTTGAAGTGAAATTACGCAGTTCTTTATAATAGGTAAAATCAGAGGGTAGTCTGCAAGCCTTAAATGACTTATAGGCTTTATCCCTCAGCTGCAAACATGAAAGGTGCATACATGTTGAAAAGATTAATAATATGATAATTAAAGAAATCAACCTTATCACCAATACTAGACATATGCAAAAATTCACACCAAGGCAAAGCACGCAGATGATCCAGAAAAGCTTCCGAGTTGAAATCCTTAAAATCTCTATAAGTAATACTCTTAACAGGATTTGGACGTATTTCAAATGATAATGTGACAAAAACAAGTGATCAGCAATATTGTGAATGTCAGCGACTCCACATTCATCAATTGAGGAGTAGAAGTAACAAAGGGGCTAAGTGCCAATTTGCCAAAAAATGAGATATTTCCATAGACAAGTTCTATGTGCCATCGACTATATCCTATCAAATGGGTAAAGTGCCACTATAAATTCCGTCAACAATCAGGCAGATAGGTGATGCTTTCAGCAAGTGCTCGGTCATTTCTACATCAAACGAGTCAAGTGTCGTAGTAGGCATTGTTGTGTTGAGCGTTCGTTTTTTTTACATCCAACCGGAATACGAGTATATCGTTTCGTGTCACACGGCTGCTGAATAGTGTAAAGTGAACTTCAAAATGAATTTAGAACGTCGCAAACAAGGATTGGGAAGATTAAGTGACGAACAAAGACAACGAAAAAATGCAGGACAATCCTATAAAAGCAAAAATGGAAATGCTGTAGGTGAAAAAAGGAGACCTAACCTAGAAGTGTTATTATTTTTAATATAGTTGTACGTATGTAAATAATGCCATGAACTAGAACCATATTTTTTTGTGTAAACCCTAAAACTCTTACAGATAACATGTAAATGCAAATTCGAGTGCAAGTCGTTGAATTACGCAAACAGATTGGCTGTTTTTGAAAAATACTACAAGTGCAGAGTTGACGTCCGTGGAACGTACATCATGGATTTAATGCAGTTGACTGGCGTGAAGAGGAGAAGGCATGGCTCATATGAAGACATACAAAAGAAAAAAAGCAGCTCATGAATTTTTAAGTTTTACTTGAGCCAACTTTCATGCTATAACTTAGGAATCAGCTTTGGGGATAAGATTTATACATGTGTTGCTGGCATGAAGCAGTGTGCTGTATGGCATTACAGAAAAAAAGGAATGTTATTATTAAAAAAAAAAAAAAAAAATATATTATTAAAATAAAAACAGAATGATTGTATTTATTTACGTGTTTCTAGTGACTTATGGACTCTTTGATACCATCGAACTTAGGTATCTTGTCAGTAGACATAGCTTCCTTCAGTGCGACAGAGATTTCGCCTTGATGGAGAAAAGAAAGCTTAAGTGCGCTCCGATGGTACCTGAGGACTTACACGAAAAAATTTTTTGATGTACAAGCGACAGCCGACAAGATCTTAAATCTCAAAAAAGTGAATATTAGCAAAGTTGTATGATTGAATGTTGACTCCCAACAACCTGGTTTTTTGTTTACTGCTGAAGCTTTTTCTGAACTAACACCATGGAAAGCAACGCCGATACTTAAAAGAGGAAAAACTATGCAAGATCTAAAAAATATCACAATTAACGAGCTACCAGACATAAATAAGGTCAGTGACAACAAAAAAAAAAAACACTTAATATCAATGATTCCTTATCTACAAGACTATAAACACCAAGCATTCTACATTGGAGTGAAGTTAGCGACGACTTTTCAGCGACGGATTTTGTCAATTCCACCACGTCGCAAATCCGTCGCTAAGATTAAAACGCACAGTGAAACCGATTGAACATAGAAAACATGATCATGTTGTGTTAAATGAATGTTACGAAGGTCACTACCTGCTGTTTATCCCAGAATTCCAGAATAAATTTTGAAACTGCTAATAAAATAGGGTAAAAACGTCTCGGCTTTAAAAAGAAATAAAACCATCCCCTTAGCCGTGAGTTGCAGGGTTGAAATTTGGTGTGAATATAGCTTTGACACCCCTAAGTTGATTTTCGTTAAAATTAGAATGTTACACATGAAGGGATGTCAACCTAAATAAAAATAGGTGAAATTCGCTAGGTTATATGGAAAAAAAATATAATATATATTATGTATAAAACACATGCATGAAGATTTTTTTATATGAAAGTAAGTATCTATGATAACAGTCAAAAACTTAATATAATACAAAGAAACAAATATGAAAATAAATTAAAAAAGTCAGTTCGAACACAATAAATAATTGTGTTAGTACTGTTATTACTGAAATATGAAAGGTAAAAAAAATAAAGACTGAGAAATTATACCTTTACCTAAAAGTTGGTAGATTATGCAGAATTTTGTTTGTTTGTTGACAAATTTTATACAAAGATAACAAGTTTGGTCTGGTGTGGCTATGAAGTATTAGCCAACATAATAATACAATTATAAAATTAACTTTTTGGCAGACTTTTTATTTTGTGTCTGTTATGTTTTGCTTCAAAAACAATTGTGTGCAAATATAAAAATAATAACAAATGAAATACATTTTATGTTTTTAAATGGAGCTGCTGCCACAGCACGCTACATCCACTTCCCCTCCTATAAAGAAAGAACAGAAAGAGGGAAAACATTTAGTCAAAAATTTGAATTAAAATTTAAAATGTACTTTTTTAGTTTTATTAATTATTAAATTGTTGTATTCAGGAGAAACGTTTTCGTTCAGAAAGAAAGCCGGTTTCAGCAAATCGAGGCTTATATTTATTTCTTTACTGTCTTTCAATACAACGAAAAATTTTGAAAATCTTTTCAACACTCTGAAGTTACCTTCGTACCTAGGAGACAACGTAGGTTTAATTCCAGTAATTTTAACAAATACAAAGTTTGACCTGAATAATTCTTTGTGAACAAAAGGTTTTTGGCTGGAATGTATGGTTGACTGAACTGGTTTAATGTCAGCAAAAGATGATTTTAAACTTGATAATAATGGTTCAGTTTCAATTAATGGTTCGGTAGGTATGAAAAATTCTCCTGGTAATCTGAGTTGCTGACCATAAACCAATTCAGCGAATGAGCAACCTAAATCCTCCTTTAGGGATGACCTGAGACCTAGGAGAATCAAAGGCAAGTCATTGTTCCATCTAGTAGAATTACCTCGAGCAATAATCGCTGATTTCAAAGTACGGTGAAATCGTTCAATCATACCGTTACTTTGTGGGTGATAAGCAGATGTGTGTATTTGATGAGTACCTAAAAATAATTGGAATTTTGAAAATAATAGTGATTCGAATTGTCGTCCTTGATCGTGAGTGATCATTGTAGGAATACCGAAACGGCTGAAGTAATGCCTGAAAAGAGTATCTGCAATAGAGGCTGCTGAGATATCTTTTAGAGGAAAAGCCTCTGGCCACCGTGTGAAACGCTCAATAACTGTGAGCAGATAAGTACATCCAAGAGATGGAACAAGTGGGCCAACCAAATCAATGTGTGTCAAATCGAACTTTTGGAACTTTGATTTTGAGAATTGAAGATTTTGTATGCCTTTGTATCTTAACTTTCTGGCATTGTAAACATGATTTTGTCGAAATAAGAATTTGTTTCGACATATGAGGCCAAAAGAATTTTGTTTTTATTAAATGAATGGTTGCTCGAATGCCAGGGTGAGATAAACCATGAAATTTTTGTATAACTATTTCTCTAAATTGCTGCGGACTGTTGTTTGAAGAATTTTGTTTGTGTTTGTTGACAAATTTTATACAAAGATAACAAGTTTGATCTGGTGTGGCTATGAAGTATTAGCCAACATAATAATACAATTATAAAATTAACTTTTTGGCAGACTTTTTATTTTGTGTCTGTTATGTTTTGCTTCAAAAACTATTGTGTGCAAATATAAAAATAATAACAAATGAAATACATTTTATGTTTTTAAATGGATCTGCTGCCACAGCACGCTACATCCGGTATTGTCATTCTCCATTCATCTTCATTAAATTTTGCAATTTTTAAAAGTTCTTTGAAATATTTGTTGGCTTCTCGTCTATTGTTAGTAATGGCTGTTATAATTTTCATTAATGTGTTTTATATATTATATTTTTTTTCATATAACACAGCGAATTTCACCTATTTTTATTAGGGGTTGACACCCCTTCATGTGTAACACTCTAATTGTAACGAAAATCAACTTAGGGATGTCGAAGCTATATCCACACCTAATTTCAACTCAGCAACTCACGGCTAAGGGGTGGATTATATTTTTTTTCACCTAACATAGCTAATTTCACCTATCTTTATTAGGGGTTGACACCCCTTCATGTATAGCACTCTAATTGTAACGAAAATCAACTTAGGGATGTCGAAGCTATATCCACACCAAATTTCAACGCAGCAACTCACGGCTAAGGGGTGGATTTTATTTTTCTTTTCACCTAACATTGCGAATTTCAACTATTTTTATTAAGGGTTGACACTCCTTCATGTGTAGCACGCTAATTGTAACGAAAATCAACTTAGAGATGCTGATGTTATATCTATACCAAATTTCAACTCAGCAACTCACAGCTAAGGAGTGGATTTTATTTTTCTTTTTACCTAACATTCCGAATTTCAACTATTTTTATTAAGGGTTGACACCCCTTTATGTGTAGCACTCTAATTGTAACGAAAATCAACTTAGGGATGGCGAAGCTATATTCACACCAAATTTCAACGCAGCAACTCACGGCTAAGGGGTGAATTTTATTTTTTTTTCACCTATCATAGCGAATTTCAACTATTTTTATTAGGGGTAGAAATCCCTTCATGTGTAGCACTCTAATTGTAACGAAAATCAACTTAGGGATGGCGAAGCTATATTCACACCAAATTTCAACTCAGCAACTCACGGCTAAGGGGTGGATTTTTTTTTTTTTTTCACCTAACAGCGAATTTCACCTATTTTTATTAGGGGTTGACACCCCTTCATGTGAAGCACTCTAATTTTAACGAAAATCAACTTTTGGACCAAATTTCAACGCAGCAACTATGGCTAAGGGGTGGATTTTATTTTTCTTTTCACCTAACATTGCGAATTTCAACTATTTTTATTAAGGGTTGACACCCCTTTATGTGTAGCACTCTAATTGTAACGAAAATCAACTTAGGGATGCCGAAGCTATATCCACACCAAATTTCAACTCAGCAATTCACGGCTAAGGGGTGGATTTCATTTTTTTTTCACCTATCATAGCGAATTTCAACTATTTTTATTAGGGGTTGAAATCCCTTCATGTGTAGCACTCTAATTTTAACGAAAATCAACTTAGGGATGGCGAAGCTATATTCACACCAAATTTCAACTCAGCAACTCACGGCTAAGGGGTGGATTTTTTTTTTTTTCACCTAACATTTCGAATTTCAACTATTTTTATTAAGGGTTGACACCCCATCATGTGTAACACTCCAATTGTAACGAAAATGAATTTAGGGATGTCGAAGCTATATCCACAAGAAATTTCAACTCAGCAACTCACGGCTAAGGGGTGAATTTTATTGTTTTTTTTCATCTAACATAGCGAATTTCACCTATTTTTATTAGGGGTTGACACCCCTTCATGTGAAGCACTCTAATTTTAACGAAAATCAACTTAGGGATGTCGAAGCTATATCCACACCAAATTTCAACGCAGCAACTCACGGCTAAGGGGTGCATTTTATTTTTTTTTTCACCTAACATTGCGAATTTCAACTATTTTTATTAAGGGTTGACACCCCTTCATGTGTAACACTCTAATTGTAACGAAAATCAATTTAGGGATGTCGAAGCTATATCCACAAGAAATTTCAACTCAGCAACTCACGGCTAAGGGGTGCATTTTATTGTTTTTTTCATCTAACAAAGCGAATTTCACCTATTTTTATTAGGGGTTGACACCCCTTCATGTATAGCACTCTAATTTTAGCGAAAATCAACTTAGGGATGTCGAAGCTATATCCACACAAAATTTCAACGCAGCAACTCACGGCTGAGGGGTGGATTTTATTTTTTTTTTCACCTAACAGCGAATTTCAACTATTTTTATTAGAGGTTGACACCCCTTCATGTGTAACACTCTAATTGTAACAAAAATCAACTTAGGGATGTCGAAGCTATATCCACACCTAATTTCAACTCAGCAACTCACGACTAAGGGGTGGATTTTATTTTTTTTTCACCTAACATAGCTAATTTCACCTATTTTTATTAGGGGTTGACACCCCTTCATGTGTAGCTCTCTAATTTTAACGAAAATCAACTTAGGGATGTCGAAGCTATACCCTCACCAAATTTCAACTCAGCAACTCACGGCTAAGGGGTGGATTTTATTTTTCTTTTCACCTAACATTGCAAATTTCAACTATTTTTATTAAGGGTTGACACCCCTTCATGTGTAGCACGCTAATTGTAACGAAAATCAACTTAGGGATGTCGAAGCTATATTCACATTAAATTTCAACTCAGCAACTCACGGCTAAGGGGTGGATTTCATTTTTTTTCACCTATCATAGCGAATTTCAACTATTTTTATTAGGGGTTGAAACCCCTTTATGTGTAGCACTCTAATTTTAACGAAAATCAACTTAGGGATGGCGAAGCTATATTCACACCAAATTTCAACTCAGCAACTCACGGCTAAGGGGTGGATTTTATTTTCTTTTTCACCTAATAGCGCATTTTAACTATTTTTATTAGGGGTTGACACCCCTTCATGTGTAGCATTCTAATTGTAACGAAAATCAACTTAGGGATGGCGAAGCTATATCCACACCAAATTTCAACGCAGCAACTCGCGGCTAAGGGGAGGATTTTATTTTTTTTTCATCTAATAGCGAATTTCAACTATTTTTATTAGGGGTTGACACCCCTTCATGTGTAGCTCTCTAATTTTAACGAAAATCGACTTAGGGATGTCGAAGCTATACCCTCACCAAATTTCAACTCAGCAACTCACGGCTAAGGGGTGGATTTTATTTTTTTTTCACCTAACATAGCTAATTTCACCTATTTTTATTAAGGATTGACACCCCTTCATGTGTAGCACTCTAATTTTAACGAAAATCCACTTAGGGATGGCGAAGCTATATTCACACCAAATTTCAACTCAACAACTCACGGCTAAGGGGTGGATTTTTTTTTTTTTCACCTAACATTGCGAATTTCAACTATTTTTATTAACGGCTGACACCCCTTCATGTGTAGCACTCTAATTTTAACGAAAATAAACTTAGGGATATCGAAGCTATATCCACACCAAATTTCAACTCAGCAACTCACAGCTAAGGGGTGGATTTTATTTTTTTTTCACCTAACAGCGAATTTCAACTATTTTTATTAGGGGTTGACACCCCTTCATGTGTAACACTCTAATTATAACGAAAATCAATTTAGGGATGTCGAAGCTATATCCACAAGAAATTTCAACTCAGCAACTCACGGCTAAGGGGTGGATTTTATTTTTTTTTTACCTAACATTGCGAATTTCAACTATTTTTATTAAGGGTTGACACCCCTTCATGTGTAGCACTCTAATTTTAACGAAAATCCACTTAGGGATGGCGAAGCTATATTCACACCAAATTTCAGCTCAGCAACTCACGGCTAAGGGGTGGATTTTATTTTTTTTTCATCTAATAGCGAATTTCAACTATTTTTATTAGGGGTTGACACCCCTTCATGTGTAGCACTCTAATTTTAACGAAAATCAACTTAGGGATGGCGAAGCTATATTCACACCAAATTTCAGCTCAGCAACTCACGGCTAAGGGGTGGATTTTATTTTTTTTTCACCAAATAGCGAATTTTAACTATTTTTATTAGGGGTTGACACCTCTTCATGTGTAGCACTCTAATTGTAACGAAAATCAACTTAGGGATGTCGAAGCTATATCCACACCTAATTTCAACTCAGCAACTCACGGCTAAGGGGTGGATTTTATTGTTTTTTTTTCATCTAACATAGCGAATTTCACCTATTTTTATTAAGGGTTGACACCCCTTCATATGTAGCACTCTAATTTTAACGAAAATCAACTTAGGGATGTCGAAGCTATATCCACACCAAATTTCAACGCAGCAACTCACGGCTAAGGGGTGGATTTTATTTTTTTTTCACCTAATAGCAAATTTTAACTATTTTTATTAGGAGTTGAAACCCGTTCATGTGTAGCACGTTAATTGTAACGAAAATCAACTTAGGGATGCTTATGTTACACCTACATCAAATTTCAACTCAGCAACTGACGGCTAAGGGGTGGATTTTATTTTACTTTTCACCTAACATTGCGAATTTCAACTATTTTTATTAACGGTTGACACCCCTTCATGTGTAACACTCTAATTGTAACGAAAATCAATTTAGGGATGTCGAAGCTATATCCACAAGAAATTTCAACTCAGCAACTCACGGCTAAGGGGTGGATTTTATTGTTTTTTTTTTTCATCTAAAAGCGAATTTCACCTATTTTTATTAAGGGTTGACACCCCTTCATGTGTAGCACTCTAATTTTAACGAAAATCAACTTAGGGATGTCGAAGCTATATCCACACCTAATTTCAACACAGCAACTCACGGCTAAGGGGTGGATTTTATTTTTTTTTTTTTCACCTAACATTGCGAATTTCAACTATTTTTATTAAGGGTTGACACCCCTTCATGTGTAACATTCTAATTGTAACAAAAATCAATTAAGGGATGTCGAAGCTATATCCACAAGAAATTTCAACTCAGCAACCCACGGCTAAGGGGTGGATTTTATTGTTTTTTTCATCTAACATAGCGAATTTCAACTATTTTTATTAGGGGTTGACACCCCTTCATGTGTATCACTCTAATTTTAACGAAAATCCACTTAGGGATGGCGAAGCTATATTCACACCAAATTTCAACGCAGCAACTCACGGCTAAGGGGTGGATTTTATTTTTTTTTCACCTAACATTGCGAATTTCAACTATTTTTATTAAGGGTTGACACCCCTTCATGTGTAACACTCTAATTGTAACGAAAATCAATTTAGGGATGTCGAAGCTATATCCACAAGAAATTTCAACTCACGGCTAAGGGGTGGATTTTATTTTTTTTTCACCTAACATTGCGAATTTCAACTATTTTTATTAAGGGTTGACACCCCTTCATGTGTAGCACTCTTGACCTTCGTGCATTCTACAGTAATTTAACAAAATAATATACTGGCACTTAACCCGTTTCCTATTTTTTTTTTTTATTTTATTATATTCAAATTTTCATTTTTTTTTTCTGTTGTTTTCGTCGTAGCATATTTAGGCGTAAGCCAAATAATGTGTTAGATAATTATTTAGAAATAAAGTTTGTCGTTTTGGTATGTGAAGGTTTTTTTTAAATTTCGCTGTTTAACAATTCTGGCACTTTTGTTACTTTTGCTCCTCAATTGGAGCATCCACATTTAAGATTATAAAATCAATCAAGGTAGCAGAAGATAACTTGGTGAAGACTAAACTGCTCATGAAATATAAATCAAAAATATCTAGCTCCTCCACCAAAATGAACTAAACAGTACGAAAATCTAAAGACCACCTAAAGTCCATTATTATTTTAGTTAATCTATAAATAATGTAATAAAGATTAAAGTTAGTAATAAGGAATGAAAGACTTATTTTCGGGTGAGATAAAAAAACTTAAATAAACAAAAAAAAATATAAAAAATAAATCAAAAAAAACTTACAAAACGAAACACCATATCGCAGTGTTTAATGTTGAGTCTACACTTTGTGACATATAAAGATCTATTCCTCATTCCCAAATTAAGTATATCAAATGCTTGATCTTTCGTTGAAATCACAGCTTCCCTAGCACAAATCACCATTTGCTCATTCTCAAGCTTCTTAACATCAACTTCTTTTTCGAGGAATCTCATTAAATCGTAAACTTTGTTGTAGTGAATCATGAAAAAAGAGCATCTAATTAAATAGTGATCATTTTTGGAATCTTTGCTAGCTAATTGGAAGATTTCGTCGATCGTTCTCGAAATAATTCCTGGATCTTGAACAGTTTTTTCCATCATGTGGGATTTTCCAGTTGCTGATGGTCCATAAGCAAAAACAGTACTGTTGTAACCTTGCTCTGTTGCAGTTATTAATGGGAGTACCACTGAATCAAAAATTAACTTATTTGTAGCCTCACGATCGAAAACATGATCGAATTCCATTGCGTGTTCACTTTTAGGAATTGAATCATTTGATGGTTGGATGGAGTTTTCAGATAACATCCATGAGCTACTACGTCTATCAGCTAAAAGCTTCTTGGGGTGTGATTCTTTTAGAGCAACTATCACATGTTCGCTCGCCATAATTGCGATTATCTAATAAAAAAAAAAATAAATGTCATTCAATTTACACAAGATGGCGACTGATTAGAAAAGTAAATAATTTTCTTACTTTAAGTTAATAATATGAATAATTTTTAATGTAAATATGTAAACTAAAATGTTGTGACCTCCTTCTACCAAAAATCAATATCCGATAGATAATAACTAAGATACGTTAATGCAATCTGATTAAATCGGTTCAATGGACGCCACATAAACAACATGGTGGCCAACAGTATAAAATTTCTTCTTAATATAACTTCTTAGCAATCAAAAAATTATTGTCATACCTGGTAACTTTCCAACTAAAAACTATTTTAACCACACTTATTCTTGCACTTTTTCGTGGAGATCTTCACCGTTGAAATTTACACCGCAACTAAATCCAAACTGTATGACTTCTCTTTATATAGACCTTCCCCCCACCAAATTACCATTAAAACAATCCACCAATAAGAAAAAAGCCACGATTTGAATTCGCATCGAGAGCCAATCAGAACACGAAATTTCGAAAGCTTCCAGAAAGTTTTATATCGGATATCCGGTTAAAACCTATCATCCAACACTCTGTAACAAATAACAAGAAATAAATGAATAGGAACAACTTTAAATTTAATAAAATAGTAGTAAATAACAATTTTTTCACTTTGCTAACACATTGGTGTGTTCGTTTTTAGAAAATCACTTTTAGTTGTTGAAATATAAGGTGTGGAAGTTAACGGAAGTTCATAAATGCTACGTTGTGAAACCCGGATACACATATCGTTACTTTAAAGTTATTTAAATGTTTTTAAAACGGAAATACAAGCCGATTGATTTTGTTAATTTGAAATCGTTATTTATTGTATAGTTTATGTTTTATTAATAAAAAATTTTATCGAAATTAATGTTTTAAACAGAGTTGAGGTATTTTTAGAATCAAGGTGGAAACTTTTTATTTAACTGTACCAATTCTTATCTTTCTTACTTGATCGATTTCTGAGAACGGGAATAAACACAATACGTTAACATGGAGAATCTGGCTGCTATGGACGATTATGTATTCAACATTTGAACTATTTTTTAATTATAAATGATTATTAAAGATTTATTAAAAAAGTTTGAAGACGAGGTCGCTTACGGCCGAGGCATTAGATTATGCAAGTAACATTTCAACTGTTTTCTAATTATAAATGATTAAAAAAAGTTTGAAGCCGAGATCGCTTGCAACCGAGGCATTAGATTATGTATGCAATATTTGAACTGTTTTATTATAATAAATGATTGAAAATGTTTAAAACCGATGTCGTTTGCTGCCGAGGCATTAGATTATGCAAGCAACATTTGAACCGTTTTCTAATTATAAATGATTAAGTTTGAGGCCAAGGTCGCTTGCGGGCGAGGCATTAAATTATGCATGCAATATTTGAACTGTTTTATTATAATAAATGAATGAAAAATATTTAAAGCCGATGTCGTTTGCTCCCGAGGCATTAGATTATGCAAGCAACATTTGAACCGTTTTTTAATTATAAATGATTGAAAAAAGTTTGAAGCCGAGGCATTAGATTATGCATGTAATATTTGAACTGTTTTCTAATTATAAATGATTGAAAAAAGCTTGAAGCCGAGGTCGCTTGCGGCCGAGGCATTAGATTATGCATGCAACATTTGAACTACTTTATTATAATAAATGATTGAAAAATGATTAACGCCGTTGTCGTTTGCTATCGAGGCATTAGATTATGCAAGCAACATTTGACCTGTTTTCTAATTATAAATGATTGAAAAAAGTTTGAAGCCGAGGTCGCTTGCGGCCGAGGCATTAGATTATGGAAGCAACATTTGAACCGTTTTCTAATTATAAATGATTAAGTTTGAGGCCAAGGTCGTTTGCGGGCGAGGCATTAAATTATGCATGCAATATTTGAACTGTTTTATTATAATAAATGAATGAAAAATATTTAAAGCCGATGTCGTTTGCTCCCGAGGCATTAGATTATGCATGCAACATTTGAACTGTTTTCTAATTATCTATAATGATTGAAGAAAGTTTGAGGCCGAGGTCGCTTGCGGCCGAGGCATTACATTATGCAAGCAACATTTGAACTGTTTTGTAATTATAAATGATTGAAAAAAGTTTGAAGCCGAGGTCACTTACGGCCGAGGCATTAGATGATGCAAGCAACATTTGAACCGTTTTCTAATTTTAAATGATTGAAAAAAATTTGAAGCCGAGGTCGCTTGCGGCCGAGGCTTTAGGTTATGCATGCAACATTTATACTGTTTTCTAATTATCTATAAATGATTGAAAAAAGTTTAAAGCCGAGGTCGCTTGCGGCCAAGGCATTAGATTGTACATGCAACATTTGAACTATTTCATTATAATAAATGATTGAAAAATGTTTAAAGCCGATGTCGCATGCTGCCGAGGCACTAGATTATGCAAGCAACATTTGAACTGTTTTTTAATTATAAATGATTGAAAAAAGTTTGATTCAGAGGTCGCTTGCGCCCGAGGCATTAGATTATGCATGCAATATTTGAACTGTTTTGTTATAATAAATGACTGAGAAATGTTTGAAGCCGATGTCGTTTGCTGCCGAAGCATTAGAGTATGCAAGCAACATTTGAACTGTTTTCTAATTATAAATAATTGAAAAAAGTTTGAAGCCGAGGTCGCTTACGGCCGAGGCATTAGATTATGTATGTAATATTTGAACTGTTTTCTAATTATAAATGATTGAAAAAGTTTGAAGCCGAGGTCGCTTACGGCCGAGGCATTAGATTATGCATGCAACATTTGAACTGTTTTCTAATTATAAAAGATTGAAAAAGGTTTGAAGCCGAGGTCGGTTGTGACCGAGGCATTACATTATGCATGCAACACTTGAACTACAAGTACGAAGGCTTTCACGGCCGGTGTTATAAACAGAGTTGAAGAATTTTTACAATCAAGGTGTAGCATTTTTATTTAACTGTACCAATTCTTATCTTCCTTGCTTGATCGATTGCTGAGAATGGGAGATGTAATAAACACTATACATTAACATGGAGAATCTGGCTGCTATGGATTATATTAACTATTTTTTAATTATAAATGATTGAGGAGTTACTCGAGGCTGTCCACAAGAGGGTGTACTATCCCCACTTTTGTGGAACCTCACCCTGGATAGCCTCTTGAAACGCCTCGCTGAAGGCAACTTTACCACAGTTGGTTACGTAGATGATTTAAACATTCTTGTCAAAAACAGGTACATAAATGTGCTTTTTGATAAGATGCAAGTAGCTCTCAAATTAATAGAGACTTGGTGTGACGAAATAAGACTCTCTGTGAATCCTAAGAAGACAGAGTTGATTCTTTTTACACGGATGAGGAAGTTTGGCAAGCCCAGAATGCCATCCCTTGCTAATACTCCATTGGTGTTGTCAAAAGAAGGGCTATAAGTAAGACATGGGGTTTGTCACCTAAAAATGCCCTCTGGATTTACACGGCTGTAATCCGACCTATGCCTAAATATGGTGCAGTAGTATGGTGCTCAGAGATCTTACAGTCTACATCCACTGCTGCGCTTAATAAAGTACAGAGACTTGCGTGTTTGTATGTTACAGGTGCGCTGCGGACTATCCCCACTGCAGCCATGGAAAACATGTTGAACCTAACGCCACTCCATTTGTTCATCCAAGAGGTGGCACTGGTGACCATGATTCGACTGCGAGCAGCAGGAATTCAAATGTCAAAATTAAAAATGCCATTCTCTGGAATGAAATGGTGGACTACTCACCAATTCTGGAATGCATAACGGACTTCAGACTCCTACAACACATTTTTACGAAGAAATATCTCACCCACCCAAGTTCCACAGAAGTAGAGGTAAAAAACAGCCTTAAAATCTACACTGATGGTTGACGATCTCCGACTCCACGTATCTGAACCTCTAGGTAAAAGTACCACCGTCATACAGGCGGAGTTAATCGCCATACAACTTGCCGCTGACGTTATCGTCAGATTCAACTTGGTAGGTAAAACTTTTACAATTTACACTGACAGTAGACAAGCTTTTAGCCCTGAGTAGAATAACAATTACCTTAGGACTTGTTATGGGTTGTCATCTGATATTGGAGAAGACCGCAGTGCATAACTGTGTTATACTGCAATGGACAAAATGACACTCGAATGGCCGACCACTGATGGCATCAGGAACACACCTCTGAGCTGTATCGTAGCCTTCGGAAATTCCTTAGGTTGGTTGATGTAGGGCTTTCATGGCCGGTGTTATAAACAGAGTTGAAGTATTTTTAGAATCAAGGTGGAAAATTTTTATTTACTGTACCAATTCTTATCTTTCTTGCTTGATCGATTGCTGAGAACGGGAGATGTAATAAACACTACAAAATGGAGAATCTGGCTGCTATGGACGATTATGCATTCAACATTTGAACTATTTTTTAATTATAAATGATTATTACAGATTTATTAAAAAAGTTTGAAGCCGAGGTCGCTTGTGGCCGAGGCATTAGATTATGCAAGCAACATTTGAACCGTTTTCTAATTATAAATGATTGAAAAAGTTTGAAGCCGGGGTCGCTTGCGGCCGAGGCATTAGATTATGCATGCAACATTTGAACTGTTTTCTAATTATAAATGATTGAAGAATGTTTAAAGCCGATGTCGCTTGCTGCCGAGGCATTAGATTATGCATGCAACCTTTGAAACTAACACTAGCACTAGAAACTTTCGGGTTAAGCCGTGCGTCTTTTGAAATAATGTTTGACGTTTCTGATACCATGAACCAAAATAAGAGGGAAAAAATGGTGGTGGCCATTGTTTATCAACATGACATATAGCGCAATAGGCAACAGCTAGAAAATTTTTAAATTGGCTAACAGTTTCGCTCCTTCTTGGTTATAACTTTTATGAAATTCGAAGGCCTATCTGAATTAACAAATGTTACAACTTCTTCTTCTCACGGTAGAATATCAAGGCAAGCTTTTTCAAGCTGCACGCTTTCGACTCATTTAACTTTATTTTTGGATGTCTTAATTGACTGTAAGGCTTTCTTTTTCTGTCCGACTTGATTTTGGTATTTGTAGAACTTTAGACTTAATTTTGCGCTTTTTATACCAAGTTCACACAGAAGAGTTTTTTCTATTCGTCCCACACCTGCCCTCATTTCCAATTTTATAATAAATGGTGAGTTTCCTAATTGTTACAAATCACGAACTATTTTTTAATTTATTTTGTTGTTTACAGATTTACTGATTCAGTTCAACTGTTTTCTGATTTTTTATAAATGTTACTTGAATGGATTTTTTTTAGAAAAATTTGACATTTTCAAAACTTGTTTAGAGAGACCTCCTTTTTCATGCTTTTGTATACTTATAATAGAGAATATATAAGATACTCTCCTCAGATTTCTCCTCTCTTTTTAATAAAGCTGTATCTCACAATGACTGTTTTTTCTCATTTTTAGTCGTGCTTGATAAAGACCACCTGGTTAGTTGAAACATTAATTGTAGCACTGATTTTATAAATAAAAAAAAATATTTCATCATTATTTGGAATTTTAATAATCAAGGCAAAGTTTACCGCCAGACTCGACAACGTAGGGCATTTAATAAAAAAAATCGGAAGACAATTCGAGAAAAAAGTGCACTCTGCAAAATCCATACCATACATTTTTGCAAAAATGTAAAGTACGGCCATAAATGGGTTAAGGTGGACTGACAGCACCTTAATGTTAGGGAGAGTTGCTCTCTACGGCTTATATCAGAAGTACAGTCAGCTATGATTGCAAAATGCTTTGAATTCTTTATGTGGCATAATATTGTGGATTTAACTTGCGATGCCATTAATTCTACTAATTCATTTTGTATATTTTTGCCACAATAATGGTCAGCCAACTCAACTTTCCTTGCTAATTTGACATGACAGGGTCAAACCTTGCCAATAATTGTACAAGCCCTAGAAATTTACCATTATTTGAGGTAAATAATTTATCCTCTGAAAGACAGATTATTTTCAGCTAAATATAATCTGTATCAGTCGTTGAAGCACATTTTTAATCTAATTTCAGCTTCAAATAACTGATGTAAAACCCGGCTACATTGAAACTTAACTGAACTACAGATATAACAGAAAAAATGGGAGTATTTCAAAAAGAAAATTTAAGATCTATATCAAAGTATTGCATTTATTGTTGGTTTACGTTTATTTTTACGTTTTTAGCTACTTAATATATTCGCGTCCATTGATTCTGGCGCCATCTTGACCCTGTCATCCCGGGCGATCGGCCCCACCTTAAATCCACCACTGGCTTTTTTAAATTAACTTTTTTAAATCGTCATTTATAATTAAAAAAACAGTTTAAATGTTGCATGCATACCCTCGGCCGCAAGCGACCTCGGCTTTAAATATTTTAGATCGCTAATGATATAGCAGAAAATTGTTAAAAATGGTACCTTATCTATCTCACCTTGTGAAGACGACGGATGTTAATTTTATTTTTACGATCGGCAATTTTATTGTGTTCTTTTAGTACACATTTTATTTGAGATATTGTGTGGCACTATTCGTAAAGTATAAAATACTTACTTTAAAGTAATTGTTGTAACTAATGATACGCGTTCCACAACATCGCACAGAGAATAACAAAACAACTACTGCGACATGTGTTGACCATTCACCACAAGAACTTGTATTTAAGTAATTCCCCGAAACCTAAATTTGTGAGTAACTTTGGCTAGTGACTACTAGATGGTGCTGGTTAATTATTTTATAAATTTATTAAAATAATCTTAATTAAGAAGTTGTTAAAAACCCTAAAAGATAACGCTGTGAATTAACAAACTTTATTTTTAGCAAAATTTGTAAACAAATCATATTACAATTTAATCATGAACTTAGAAATGAAAAAAAAAAAACGTAAACACAAAATAATTCAAAAAATTTTTTTTTAACTTAAATTTAATCTTTGTCTGTTTGTTGAGATTCTTCTGATTGGCTTTCAATCATCAGCAATGCAATCACCTACAATAAAATTAATAAAATTACAATTAGAAATGATCATAATAAAGCTTGCTTACATATTCTTCTTTTAATTTAATGTACTTTTCATTTAATTCGTTGCTTTCTTTCTGAAGCTTATTAACATCCATTCTAATTACATTCATTCTTTCCCGGCTCTTTTCCAGAGGTTCAGACAACTCAAGCTCAGATACTTTCTTCTCTAATCGCTTAAGTTTGCCAGTTAATTCAGAACAACTCTCACAATCTGTAACTGTTTAAATAATTAATTGATTAAAATTATTAGTTATAATTATGAATAAAAGTACTTTGAAGTGTTTGAAGAATTTGAGATTTGCTAGCACAAACTCTATAAGAAGCACGCCTTTCTTTCATTTTAAATAACTCGTTGCTGGAGTTTCGTAATTTTTCAATGATAGTTTGCAATGATGATTTAACCCGGAAAAGGTCCTCTTCTTTCATGCGCATTTCTTCGTGTAATGCGGAATCGCGATCAGTGTGTTTGCCAATTTCCTTTATATAATCAACATGTAACCTATTTACATTCCTAAGAAGTGATTTGTTATCTTCCATCATCACATCACATCGTCTCCTATAAAAATAATTTTATTTAATTAGTTAATTAGTTAGTAAGAATAAAATAATAGGTTTTATTTACAAATCGACGAGGCATTCCTCTTCTATTGGACTCAACCTAAATGTGGAGAAAAATGAGGTTAATGTTAAAGAATAATTTTATTTTATTATATCTCACGTCTCCCCAGTAACTGGATCAATGCTACTAGTACTACGAATGGTAGCTTGACTCGTACTAAATTTAACAGTGTTGTATTCTTGGGAATTTTCAGATACTGGTGCTAAATCAGGTTTGCTCGAAGAACGTGGGATGATGACGCTAAAAAAATCATTTTTACTATTTTTTCTTGATTAAAAAAATTAAAACTTACCATTTTTGAGTTTGCGTAGCAACATTTTCCGCAACCCTAAAATAATTAAAACAATCAAAGAAATAAAATAAAATAAATATTTTTGTTAATTACTTTTTGTCCGTTTGAATTTCAGTTTCTTTAACTTCAACGACAGGTTCAAAATACGGGGTAGTTTGCAAACAAACGTTTAAACTTAATTTGTATCTAAAAGAAAAAAAAAATAATTTAGGGGCAAGTTTTGAGTCAAATAATATTACTCTTTTTCTGGGATATACTTAAAGAGGATGAGGAAGGGAAGAGAGGAAGTCAGCAGAGATATAGAAATGATGGAATGGACAACCTACTTCATGGGATTGTTGGGAGGGGTGGAAAAGAGAAAAATAGGAGAGGGAGAGCGAGGGGTGCAAAGAGGAGAGGATAAGATCCAGAATGAGGCATGGTTGGAGGCGACGGAGCCAGTGAAGAAGAAGCTGGATAGGCTATACTTGCTGCGAGTTGAAAAAGCGAGGAAGGCACTTGACAGAATAGATGGGCTAAAGAAACCTAGTTGCATTAACAGCAATCCTTCATCGATGTCACTATGTGCAACAATGAGTGGATAGATAACATAGAAGAGTTGAAGATGTATCAGATGAAGAAAATTTGAGTGATCATCTAAATATATAATTTATCATAAAAATGGCATATTGCAAAAAAGGGAACAACGAAGGTAGGAAGAAGGGCGTTAAGAACGAAATAAAGGCAAAACTACAGGTAATTGTAGAAGATCACCACAGAAGCCTGCGACACAATATACAGGCGCAAAAGGAAAGTTATCCGACGAAAAGGTTAAAAGAGCAAAAGAAGAGACAAACAAAAAGAGAAAGGCAAAGACTAGTGTAAACTCAGGTAAAGATAGTGAAACCACAAAGGAAAAGGCAAACACGGAGTACGAGGTAGCAAGGAAAGAAAAGGATAGAAAAGGCAGAACTAGAAATAATTTTGCTTAAAAGCAGAAGAAACACAAGGCAGATAGAAGTTAAGGTTAAGGACGTAGCGATTAAGTCCAAAGACTCTCTTAAATACCTGGGAGTAATGATCGGAAAGGATCTGAGCTGGAAATACCATATAGAATACGTCACTGGTAAGGCGCAAAGAACGTTGTATAGGATCATGGGATCAACTTATGGTCCAAAAGCCGAAAAACGTAGAATGATCGGATCAGTTATATACTCCCAGCTCTATGTGGTTCCAAAACATGGAAATAAATCCAATAGAAACAAAAAAGAACATAGAAAAGCTCCTCAGAGTGCAAAGAGGGATATATAGACATATCATAGACATAGACATATTAATTAAAGAAAGATAAAGACACCAACGAAGGTGAAGCTGAAGGGATGGAACAGATAGTGACGGAATGGCAGAGACGATGGGAGAGTAGTAACTACGACTAAGAGGAAGGTGCCTGATTTAGCAGTATGCACAGTAGCCAGTTTATTGGAGGACATGGATGTCGTTACTGCAATAAGATACACATCGCGGAGGTTAACGATAAATGGCTTTATAAATGTGGAAAATCGACTAGCCAGCTATGAGAGGAGGCATGTAGCAAACAGCCGCTCCTGAATGGCAGGGTAGATAGGATTCCAACGCGTTTTATCTTCGAACAACCGTATAAAATAAAAGTAGGAGAACAATCCATGCTTGACGAAACTATCCTCCAATTATGGGTGGACGGATCTCGTAGGGAAACTGGCTCTGGTGTTTCGGTTTATTCCGTCGAACCAACAATAAAAGTTTCTAAACCGCTGGGAATTTGGCCCACCGCGCTCCAAGCGGAGCTGGTGGCTGAGGAAATTTGCAAGAAAATTAGCAACAAAAAAATTATAATATATTGCGATTGCAGACAAGCCCTCCTCTCGCTCGGGCGGTATCGCTCTTCATCCTTGTTGCTTGGACTGCCATAACAATCTTTGTGAGGCAGCTGCTAGCAATGAGATTACGATCTGCTGGACAAAGGGTCATTCGGGAAATAAGCTTCATGACATGGTGGACAAACTGACAAGGAGACCTTGTTAGGGCCAGAACCATTCATTGCCCCAACAATAAGGTCTTTAATAGAGCTTCAAAAAGAGGAAACACGTAAGAAGTTTCTAAACTACTGGGACAGGACACCAGGATGTCGCCAAGCCAAGGAGGCTCTGATGTACCCTGGCCCAAAACGAACAAATTTATTTATGAGGCTGTCCGGGAAGCACCTACGTTTGGTCATACGTCTAATCACTGGACACTAGCATCTACAGAAGCACTTACTAAACATAAAAATAAGTGACATCGACATTTGCAGAGGTTGCGGTGAGGAGGAGGAATCGGCGAAATGCGACTGCGTGGCCCCCCGAACATTAAGGTTATCCATTTTTGGAGATATCCAGATTCGTATGAGTGGAATCAGGACAGCACAATATGGCTGGAAGGACCCTAATACTGACCAAAAGAGGGAAGTAAGTATAAGGGATCTGCTGAGGTCAAAGTGCTGCGAGCGGTTCAGCCTGCATTCCCGCGAATCCAGAATCCAGACATCGCGGAGCACACATTCTTCCAGTGCAACAGGTGGAAAGAGATAAGAACAGAAATGGAAAGGAAAGTAGGACTACGACTAACCCCCGAAAACTGCGTGTTGAATATGTTGGAGAGCAGAGAAAAATAGGTGGCTGTAGAAGACTACATTAGAGACATTAGTAGTAAACACGAAGGAAAAAGAAGAAAGAGGAAATTAACTCCATCGCTGTAGGGAGAGAGAGGTTAAGAAGAGGGTCGGCTATGCAATGTTCACGAAGGAAAGAGAAGAAGGAAGAGGTTAGGGAGAGAAGAGGAAGAAAGGGGGACTTGATAGAGTATTCTGATGTTTTACGAGTTACGCTGAGGTAGGAGGAGGGTAGGGAGCTAATAAAGGAACTTTCCCGGATGGAAATAGTGTGGTATACGAGAGGGAGAGCATAGAGAATGACGAGAGAATAACGACGTTATACAACGAGCTTATTAAAAATAACACCTTCCCAAAGCTTTGGAAGAATGGTAGATTGGTGCTAATCGGAAAGCAGGCAAATTATAGGGAGCTATCATGCACTTGAGGAGGAGCTGCAAGAAGGGCAAATCCACGGTAACCGCAATTGAGGAAGTGCTTGGAGAAACCAGGAACCTGCAAAAGTTCAAACGGGACAAAAGAAGGAAGTCTTCGGATCAGCGAATTTCGAAGAATCTGCTGAACATCATTAAAGACCATCTAAACGACCGAGTAATCGAATATGATGGAGTCATATATCAGATCAGTAGAGGAGTACCTCAAGGCTCCATACTGGATCCATTACTTTGGAACGTCTTCTTTGACCAGCTTCTGGTAGAAGAACAGCGAGAAAACCTAGAAGAGGGAAAACTATTCGCATATGCAGACGACCTAGCCATAGTGATTAGAAAAGACTAAACGCTTTGAATAGAGTGATGGGATCGACTTACGGACCGAGAGCAGAGAAGAGAAAATTAATCGGCTCCGTCATGTATTCGCAAATCCTATATGGTTGCAAGGCATGGCGTGAAGTGTTTGAAACAAAAAACATCTTGAAAGGATTTACAAAATCTTTTACAAGCTCATACAGAACAACATCTCCGGAGGGTCTATTTGTGATAGGAAGCACAACGCCCATAGACCTGATAGCTAAAAAAAGAAGCAGAAGAGAGATGGGTGACGCCATAGATTGCTAGGAACTGGGGAGAAGTGAACTACTTCCTGAGCCAGTTCCTGAGTGGACATGGATGTTTTAGAGCTTACCTCCATACATACAAGAGAAGTGACGACGAAACGTGCATATATTATAAAGATAAGGTGGATGATGTGGAGCACAAGTTTTTCAAATGTATGAGATGGACAGAGAGAGAAGGGCAGAAACTTACGAAAATCTGGGAATTGTTTTATCGCCGGAAAACTGTGTTGTCACTATGCTAGAAAGCGAAGAAAAGAATTCGGAAGAGAGGTCATCATCACGAGGGAAATGGAGGAAAAAACAACGTAGAACTTTTCTAAAAAAACCCTAACTAGGTACGATATAAATTATTGATTACTGTAGAAATATAACGGAGTTGTCTTTTTGTTACTATCTCTTTCATATTCGACGAGACCAAACTAGATGAGAACGGAGTTTCAAGAGTGCTGAGAGCGTGTTATGGGTTTCCTGGTGTAGGAGGATAAGGGGAGGGTTTCAGGGAGGTGGAATGAAGCGGAGAGATATGAGATGAGATGAGAAGTGGTTTTTAGTGGATCCTCAACCCCACACTATCCGGCCGCACAAGATTCCAGGCCGAATGTATGTTAGCAGATTTTCCCAACCTTGTTAAAAAAAGGGGTATGTAGTTAGGGAGGAGATTAAGGTGGATGTAGTAAGGGTGGAGGTTGGAAGAAGAGCAGTGAAGTTCGAGGAAATGATAGAAGGAAGACTGATATATGAGCTGAGAGATAGGGAAGGATATTATAGGAGAGTGGAGAAAACTGAGAGGTACGGATAGGGATATACAGAAGCAGGAAAGAAGGTCACAGATAGGGGAAAGGAGATATAAAGTAAGGTATGGGGAGATACTGACAGAGGAACTGCCAAAGTATCTGTTGATGGAGGAGGCCAGCATGTAGCACTGTAAAAGCGCCTCCGACGTGCTGGTCAAGGGTTTCCACAGCCCCAACAAACATGTTGCGCTGATCCAAGAGTCATATGTATATGAAGGAATAGTCAGAAGACTATCAACAAAAGCAGGTAAGTTAATTTATCATAGAGGAGAGTGCCCTGCGAGAGCAGCGATACTCGCTAAATCCTCTCTAAACTGCCTACCTTTAACCCAGTTTATCTCTAGGGACCTGGTTGCAATGTCAACGGTACTGCCGACGCCGGGAGGTAAGTAAGAGGCGATTATAGCCTCGGCATACTTCCCCGGTGAATCGGACGATCATAGACCTCATAGACTACTGCAATAAGAGGGGGAAACAACTCCTCCTGGGCTGCGAAGCGAACGCACACCATCTCTCATGGAACAGCTCAGACACAAACAAAAGGTGTGAGTACCTTTACCAATACTTACAAGGTACAAATTTAGATATCCTCCACAGAGGTAACGAACCGCCTCGTCTCAGTTCGCAAATCGCAAACTGGCATGTTTCACGTGAAATCACTTTAGCGGATCACAAGCATATTCGTTTTGTCATTGTAGCAGACATGACAAAACAAACGGAATTCAGAATCCCCTCACTCACTGATTGGTGCTCTTTTTGTAGACACATCAGTGAAGAGGCCGACGAAATCAAAACAGATATTGAAAGCTCTTTTCAACTAAACAATCTTATACATAGTGCATATGAATCGAGCTGTCCAATAAAATACAAAAGAGCACAATCCAATGTGCCTTGGTGGAATAAGGACCTTGAAAAACAGCGAGTCATGGTTAGAAGACTATATAATAAAGTCAGGTATTCCAAATTCGAGCAAACATAGGATCTCTATAGGAAAGCCCTAACGGAATATAACTTGGTTATATGCAAAGTCAAAAGAAAAACCTGGCGCAGCTTCTGTGAAGGCATAGACAATACGCCTACAGTTGCTCGTCTGCATAAGATATTGGTAAAAGATTACAACACTGATCTACACCACCTATGCAAACAAGATGGTAAATACACAGAGGATACTAAGGAATCGTTGAATGATGCCGACCCTGAAGTAATGGACATAGCCCGTCCATCAAGTAGGGTTCGCAGCATAGCTGGGAGCATTTTTACACCCAACAGAGTAAGGTGGGCTATTTCTAATTTCAAGCCCCTAAAATCGTCTGTAGGACATGGAATTCTGCCTATTTTTCTGCAAAAAGGATTAGAAGACTTTCTCCCAGTAATAATATCCCTATGGGGGAAACTATGGAGGAAAGTAAAGGTGGTAGGCGTTCAAACGCCGACCCCAAGGCATACAGACCAATTAGCCTAACTTCATTTCTCCTCAAAGGGATGGAAAAGGTAATCGATCAATACCTTAGGAATGGAGTGCTTGTCACTAATCCACTCCACCCTAGCCAACATGCTTACCAGAAAGCAAAATCAACAATCACTGCTCTCCATGCTTTGGCTAGTACTTTAGAGGAGGCAATTGCAACCAAAGTGCGTTTGATAACACCTCCTATGAATCCATAGAGAAGGCTCTAAACGTAAAAGATATACATCCGTCGACAATCAAGTGGTGTATAGCCATGTTGAAAAGTCGGCAGATCACAGACAGTCTGGGAGGCAAGTCGCTGACTATAAATGCGACTATTCGGGGTGTACGGTCCAGGTTTTAATTAAAGAAACAACTTTTTAAAAAGCTTACTTGTTTAAAACACTTACTTGGTTAAACAAGTAAGTGTTAATTACATTAAAGAAATTTTTAACTTTAACTTTTGTTAATCTCTTGTAGCGCTAAAAAATGCTCTGAGGAAGGTTACAATAAATAACCGAAATATTAGCTTTTTAAAAAGTTGTTTCTTTAGTTAAAACCTGGACCGTACACCCCGAATAGTCGCATTTACTTGTTGCTCACTTCTATCGGTCGTAGATGTTGACTATAAAGGCTCTAAGAGGATGTTCCCAAGGGGGAGTGCTATCACCGCTATTATGGTGCCTAACAAACACTCTAACGAAAAACGGATTCAAGATTTAAGGGTATGCTGATGACCTGGTAATCACAATCCGAGGTAAATATGATACAATCATAACTCAACTAATGCAGAAAGCCCTATTACTCACCAGTACTTGGTGTAGAAGCAATGGGCTCAGCATCAATCCCAATAAAATCGAAATAGTCCCTTTCATTCGGAGAAGGAATCTCCAAATAAAAGCACCCTCCATTGAAAGCAGAACTATTAACCTCAAAACAGAAGTTAAATACCTAGGGGTAATAACTAAACTGGAACTCACACTTAGATAAGGTGAGGAAAAAGGCCATCATGGCAAACCAGATCTGCCGCAGGCTCCTAGGAAGGAACTGGAGTCTCAAACCACGAATGGCTCATTGGGCCTACGTAGCAATAATCATACGCCTCATTGGTTTGGTGGCCAAAAACAAAACATAAGACAGCACAACAACAGCTGGCACAAATCCAACGGTTAGCATGTGCAATGAGATAGTGTCCGACGGCTGCTTTGGAAGCCCTACTCGATCTCACACCGCTCCATTTATATATACAAAAGGAGGCAGCTTCAAGTGCCTTATCACTGAAAACAGTTTCTTCACTCAAGTTGATGCAGGGTAACCTCAGAGGACACCTCGAAATCCTCAAGAACCCATGTCTAAATCACTTGATTGAAATTAAAATGGATCTTATACGGACAGAATACAATTTCAACCAGTCGTATAAGGTCATATTTAGAAGCAGGGATGATTGGGCGAAGGGAGGGCCTCAACTAACAAGAGGAGCCCTAAATAGCCACATTAAACTGCCTCTCAGCTCGGACATAACAATTTTCCAAGCAGAAGTTCTTGCTATAAACTTCTGCACCGCTTTGAACCTACAGAAGGGACAAAAAGGTGCATGCTTAAAGGCAATTCCAAGAAAGAACTTCCAGGTCACAGACAAGCGAAGATCATGATAACTACGTCGCAAAACAAAACCAAAGAGGTTTTATGCCTCAGCAAAGGGAAAGTAAGGACGCTCCCAGGTACTTGACCGGCCCCTAAAATACCACCTCTTCCATATTGGACAACCTGAGGATCAAACTTGTCGAGTCAGAAACTGCTGAACATAAACCTGACACCTACCGACATAAAGGTTCAAGGCCTCAGGATAACACTAAGGTTCATCAAGGACCTACATTTGCGCTAAACCTTTGGAGGGTTAAAGTTACAATAGATCTTGTAGGGAGGAGGGAGGAGGCGATGGATAGGAAGCAAAATTTGGAAAAAATATTGTGAATTATAAATTATAAACAATAAAAAGCTTGTTATTACTCTTTTTCCGTTTGAGCGACAACATCTTCTGAGCTGGGTGTAGCTTGAATTTCCTTCTCAGCGCTTGGCACGGAGATGAAACTTCGTTCATGAGGTGCTTCTCTATCGTGAACCCGCTTAAGAAGATCGTCTTCGCGATGTTTATGTTTCATGGTCATCTCTTCCATGATAGAATCTTGTTCGGCTAATCTTTGATTTAAGTCTTGTATTTCAGATTGTAATAAACGAAGCGTTGATTCAGTGGCGGTTAATTTTTTGCAACTTTTCCCCGCCAATTTAGCCGATTTACAAAGTTCCAACGTTGTGGATAACTCGTAAACTTGTTTTTCAAGTTCGTCTTTCTCGCGTTTCACGCTGAAATATTCCATATCCTTTTTATCGGCTTCCAGGAGAAGTAAATCGTATTGTTTACGGATATCTCCTTGAACCGGTGCTTTTCGCAGTGCTAATTCACGCTCGACCGTTTCTAATCGCGCGGTGCTGATGTTATTTTCTGCCTCTTCATTGGCGTATTTATTTTTTAACGCAGCAAATTTTTGGAGGAGTTCTTTATTTTTCGCTTTGGCGTTTGAGTTGATGGTGTATTGTTCGGCGAGTCTGAGATGGAAGATCGAGGATAAATTGTTAAGCTCTGCTCGTAATTCTTCATTCTGGTAATAAATAATAAATAATAAACGTTATTAATTTATTAGGGCGCAAATTGATTAATAATCACCTGGATTTGGGAATGAATGGATCTCTCCAAAGCGGAAAATTCCGATGTTAAAGGGGAAACATCGATATCAATTGTGTCTTGATCAGTAGAAACATCTGTCTCATCATCGCTGATCGGCAATTCCAAATGATCCTCAGGACTAAATAAGCGGATTTTAATACAAAATAATTTTATGTTATTTAGACTTACTCAATTTTGTGTAAATAATCAATTACGTTTAAATCTTCCAAAAAATTCTCGGGAGTATTTGAAATGAATTCGTTTCCTGCTTCGATCGATAAAGTAAAATATAACAACTCGAAAGGCAATTTAATTTTATTGCCTATATGCTCAATTCTAAACGTCATATTAGCTAAGAAAACATTAAGAATGCGCAATTCGAGTGAAGAGCAACTCAGTTGCGTTGCGTTTATCTGTAAAGTGCTGAAATCATGCTCAGTCTCCTCAAATGCATCACCTTTCACAAAAACGGATTCAAGCAATTTAATCCTATCGTGCAACAAATCGATCGTTTGCATTACCACACCAACGGTACTCTAAAAAATTTTTTTTAATAAAAAATAATTTAAAAAATTAACTTTTAATCACTAACCAGCGGCGCACAACTAAATTTAATATCATCAATATTCTTCTCAATCTCATCCACTTGCAACGTAATTTCACGAATCACGCTATGTTGTCCTGTGATGTTCAAAGTAGTAAAGTTTTCGATTTTTCTTAATTTGTGAGCGAAGCTATTAACACAAATTGAATGAGTTTAATTTTGTAAAAAGTTTAAAATAACATTCTTACTTTAACGTGAAATGCGTATTTTCAACTGATGTATTAGTGAAACACGCGATAAAAGCGGTTTTTGCATTCCCCCCGATGGCGTTACGACAAAGCATGGTTAAAATTGAATCGTTGTAATTAACCGGTTCATTATTAATTTTGTTTTCGATGGTTGAAGCAAACATCGACATATATCTAAAGAAAATATCACAAAATTTTATATTTTTACTTTTATACCTTAATAACTTACTTATTGGTATAATCGCGTTCAGTAAACCTCCTAGAATGAGCAGGACGACTTACACGTTCTGACCCACTTAACGTAACCAAATTCAAATGAGCAGATGCAAATTTCGTGTCATTCTCTTCTTTGATTTCGTGTTCAATATTCTATATAATAATAAAAATAAAATAATTAGATAATTTAAAAAATTAACATAAAAACTTACAATTCGAAATATTAAGTTGCAATGTTTAATGTTGAAGTTGCAATTTTGAATGTACATCATTCTATTTCTCAGTCCAAGATAAAACAGGTCAACAGCTTGGATTTTCGTTGAAACTACGGCTTCTCTAGCCCCGAAGGTGAGCTGCCCAGAACCAGCGTTGGTGATTTTTATTTCATTTCCGGTGTATTTCAATAAATCGTAAACTTTATTGTTGTGGATCAAAATGTATCCGCATCGAACCAAATAATTCCCATTGCGCAATTTTTTGATCGACTTAAAAACATCTTCAATCGATCTCAATATCATTCCTGAATCTTGAATCGTCCCATCCATGGTGAACCATTTGGCTGTAGATGTAGCCCCATAAGTAAAAACGGCTCCGTTGTAACCTTCAATTGATGACGCAACAATTGGGGCAACAACTGATTCATAAACTTGTTTGTTTGAGACATCTGCATCAAACACTAAATCAAAGTCCTTCGGGTAACCATCTTTTGGCACAGATTCGTTTAAAGGTTGGATGGTGTTTTCATGAAGTACCCAACCGCTACTCTTCAGTTTGGGGTGATCCTTTTTGATCGGATTTGATGCTCTGATAGCAACCTTGATGGATTCTTGCGACATTGTTATCGAATAAAAACACTAAAAAGAGAGATTAATTTATCATGGTCGCATTAAATGCAGAGAAGGGAAAGAATCAGAAATAGAGAAGAGGAGCTAATAACTCTCGAAGAAGTGCAAGACATCAAGAAAATGAAGAATGGAAAGGTAGCTGGGGAGGACAAAATAGTACCAGAAATGGTACTTAATGGTAAAAAACTTTTTCAAACGATTTGGACACCAGCAGATTAGCTAAAAAACATAATCATCCACAACTATACTCCAGAATCTTGGAGAAACTTTCCGAAACTCATATTAGAACAGACCATGGAGATAGATCACGTATTATATATGAAGTTGTAATGTTGTACTTAAATTTGTGTAAATAATGGTCAGTTCTGAGGTAAACTCAAAATGTCAAGTGGATCTGATTGACTTGCAGTCACACAAGGATGGCGATTCCAAGTTTATATTAGTATATTAGGACCACTTAACACAGTTTGTCCAGCTACGACCATTAAAAACTAAGAGAGCGGAAGAAGTGAATAACTATGTAGTATGTGCAAGCTCAGTCGAAAGAGCCAATCAGGATATACAAAATATGTTAACTGCATTGATGAACGATAATGATTCAAAGAACTGGCCAAAAGGTTTGCCCCTTGTCCAATTTGCCAAGAACACAACTTACCCCGAAGAAATACGCCAGAGCCCATATCAATCCTTCTTTGCAGCTCGAAGAAATCGTTAATTGATCGAAAAAAAATATGGGCAGTGTTCATATTCCAATTGGAAATGATGAGGATAGCAAAAATTCTATGGAAGATAATCCACAACTTAGCACGTCGTCCATTCAAACATTGACTAAACATTAACACAAGGACAACCAAAATTCTATTGAAGTCTGCTTCATTTAAAGCATTAACTGAACACCACGAGTTAATTTCTGCAAAAAGGTCAACCTCAAAAGAGAATCTTTTAGTCCAAGCCACGAAAATGAAAAGTTACTCTCCCTGAATGAGATTTCTAATCAAGAAATATCGCCGAAACAGCTTCAGCTAATTCTAAAAGTGGAGGACAAGGCTATACACGTTGTAATTGCAAAAAGAAGTGTTCTATAACTAAATGTAGCTGTAAATGCAAAGTACTCTTATGCAATTCAAAGTGCTAGAGCAGTTTAAGTTGTTGCAACAAATAAGATTGTAAAACGTTAATTGTAGAAATTTCCTTTGGTTTATGTTGTTGTGGTCGATTCGAGATTTCATCCGTTTTTCCTGTTGGTTCCCCGTTGGAAAGGGACAATTTGCTACGACAACGCACTGAAGATGTCAGGTGAGATCTTAGCGAAATGTCTGCCCCTTTCCAAATCGACCACAACAACCCATACTTCTCCATCCGTGAAGTACTATGCATTTTGGTTTTTTTATATTTTAGCTTTTATTAAATATAGAGGTTGATCTAAACCGCAAGGTCTATGATCTAACGAGCATAGTTCATCATTGCTATTTGTAGCTTTTATGGATGAAGTAGTAAAGACATGCAAGAGAAGAACAGAAACTTCGGTGGTCGGCATGCTCAACCTCAGAACGATCATGTGCCACGCTCTGATATATGCAGATGATGTAGTCCATATCGCAGACTCGAAGAGGAAGTTGTAGAAACTCAAAAGGAGAGGGGCATGATGTTAAATAAGGTGAAGAGTCAAGTTGTGGCGATGAGAGAACAGATCAACAGGTTAATAACATCCACATCGAATGTGATGATCAACTTGAGGGTACCAAGACTTACTATGCCCTGAGTCGGTGTGTGATTGAAGTGGGCCAAGACAAAACCTATACTTATGGCAGTGAAAGCTAGGCCGCAAATAAAAGGGACATCAGTAGGGTTGTTAAGACACGACGGAATTGAGTACGAAACAGCGGTATTCGAGAAGAGCTCAATATGCAGACGGTTGAGATAATGATTGATTGTCTTGGTTTGGCAGCGTGAGACTAATGGTATAGGTGCAGACTATGCAGCAACTCAAGGGTCTTGCTAGGGTCTTGAGACATCTGCATCAAACACTAAATCAAATTCCTTCGGGTAACCATCTTTTGGCACAGATTCGTTTAAAAGTTGGATGGTGTTTTGATGAAGTACTATCAGTCATTTCTTTGTTGTTACGTGAAATAACAATATTTTTTTCAAATTTTTTAATAACTTTATATGGTCCCTCATATTGAGGAGAAAGTTTTTTAATAGTTGAAAATGTTTCTCGTAAACTAATAAGCAGAGGTTCAGTCTTAAGAGTAACATGTGAATTAATAAAAAATGCTCAGATAAACGGAGAGGTTGACCATAAACAATTCAGCAGACCAACATCCTAGATCCTCTTTGAGAGAAGATCTGAGTCCCAACAAAATCATCGGGAGATCGTTGTTCCTCCTGTTGCTGGTTCCTCCGGAAATAATAGATGTTTAAAGAGATTTATGGAATCTCTCTAAAATTCCATAACTTTGAGGATGATAGGAAGATGTATAAATCTGATAAGATCCAATTAACCTACTGAATTGTTCAAAAAATTGGGATTCAAATTGTTTTTCCCGGTCATGCGTAATTGTGTGTGGAACACCGAATGTTGGAAAATAGTTACTTCTGGCCAGCGAGTAAATCTATCTATGATTGTTAGAACATAAGAACATCCTAAGAAGAGAGTGAGTGGACGAACAATGTGAATATGCTCAAATCTGCCTTTTGGAATTGGAAGTTTTAGAAGAGAAGATTTGGTGTGCTGAGGTGTGATGAAGTTAATAACCTTTGTTTTTTGGCAAGAAAGACAAGTTTTGGTGCATAGTTTTATATTTTTCGACAATTTTGAATGAATTATCATCTATGACAATAAATAAGTATGTCTTGGAGATCGGAGAGTCACTTGATCTTATAAAAAATAATTCATTTCTCAACGGGAAGACATCTAACATGTTTGCCATTGCTATTTGTAGCTGTTATGAATGAAGTAGTAAAGACATGCAAGAGAAGAAGGTGGTTTCGATCATATGCCAGGCTTGGAAATTGCAACAGGGTCAGAAACTCAAAAGGAGAAGTTATGGCGGTGGGAGGACAGAGAAACAAGTGGATAACATCCACATCGAATGTGATGATCAACTTGAGGGTACCAAGACTTACTATGCCCTGAGTCGGAGTGTGATTGAAGTGTGCCAAGACAAAAGCCTACACTTATGGCAGTGAAAGCTAGGCCATAAATAGAAGGGACATCAGTAGGGTTAATGCGGTTCAAATGAAATGCCTCCGGAGGATTGGAGGAAAGACACGACGGAATTGAGTACGGAACAGCTGTATTCGAGAAGAGCTCAATATGGTTGAGATAATGATTGACTGTCTTGGTTTGGCAGCGTGAAACGAATGGCATAAGTGAGTATAGGGAGACCAAAACCAAGATGGGAAGAGAGAGTGAGACAAAATTTGGTATAATTCAAGAATCATCATGTGACGTTATCGACCGTGCTAACCATATCTTTTCGCAGCACATTTGGTGAAAACGCATATTTTCGGGTGAAATACAGTTGTTTCTTAGGTTTTCGACCCACAAAAACTAAAACGTCGTTGTTTACCATCTATAACCTAAAGATAACCTAAAATCTATTCCCGACTCCCCTTTTCATCATGGAAAGATGCCTAGTGACAACAAAGTTGTCTTAAATTTTTGTTTTTCCACTCCATCGCCTGTTGTTTGGATTCTGGAGTGACATGACAAAGCCAAGTTTCATCACTGGTTACAATTTTGCTTAAGAATTTATCTCCTTCATCATTGTATTAAGTAAGAAATGTCGAAGCACCCAGTCGCTTCGTTTTATGAACATAATTTCCGATATTTAATCGTTTTGTAACTATCATATCCAATGTAGTGGATCAAAACGGTACAACAAAGAATAGAGTACACAGAAAGAGAGCCCTCATTTATGAGAGAAAAAGTAAGTGCTGCACTCAGAAATCTAAAACCCAGCAAATCACCAGAGGAAGATAACGTTGTGGCCGAAATGATGACAACACTATATTATGTTATGCACAGTCTATGCCAACTGATTTGGGATCTGAGGACTGGACTAAATTAACATATTTCCCACTCCATAAAAAATGTTTCAGAGAGATATGTGACAATTATCGAAAAATTACCCTTATCTCACACGCAAGCAAAGTGATTCTCCTTGAAAGTCTTACATGTTGTCACAACTAACACTAGAGCAAGCGGAATATACCAGGATGTGAAACGCGAGAAAAAATATTGAACATAAGACAAATCATAGAAAAGACTAGAGAATGTATCATGTCTACTTATTTATGCCTTATTGCACAAAGGCCTTCGATTACGTTCAATGGCATAATCTCTGCCACATCCTGGAAGAAATGGACATACCAAGAACCCTCACAACTCAGTCTCTACGAGAATAACACAACATACGTAAGCGTTGAGAACGAGCTGACTATGAGGAAAGCCTTGGAAGACTGGAATGGAGTAATTACAATGAGCATAAAAATCATCAGAATCCATCAGAAGAGGAACTCAATGACCTCACCAGGCGAGTAGAGCAATATAGTAATGAAATCAGGAAGATGGGTAATATCTAGATATTAATTTATATTTTTTTAGATTAAAAAATTGTCGGTGTTTACTCTACATTCGTTGAGGGGGAAGATTGGGTTGATGCCTGAGAGAATGGGGTTTCATTCCCAAAGAAGCAATATGAGACCCCAATAATCCTTCAGCAAAGGAGTATAGCACCTCATGGCTATACATGGGTATGTAATTGAAGCGTTTCCATTCGGAAATAGAAAAGGTAAAGATGTGGTAAGAAACTGTATCGTTCTGAAATTTGACAAACCTTAGGATTCGTTCAACTCTACTTCCAATATGGATTCAAAAATGGATTCGGCCATTTATTGGAAAGTATATGATTGTTTGGAGAGAGAGGCTATAGAGTCTACGTGACGACATGCTAAGGGCATGTCTTCCTCTGGCCGGACTAAATGTCATCTACCAGAAAATCTGGCAAGATATCTGTTTCATAAATCTTGTGAAAGGAGAGGAGTACATAAGGCAGAGGAGAGATATTTGAATTGCAGGATAAACTTTTTATTATAACAAAATACTTAATTTCCCTTTTTTAATTCCTCGTAGTGCAACCTGGGTAACGCTAAGAACAGAGTGGGTACAAAATTTCCCAAATAGAGACATTTTAGTCGTTGTGGGTTTTTGTATCAATTGACACAGAGTCTATTGACACACTCGAAACGTTAAAGTGATTTTTCTACACTTTTCCGCACTTCCTTTTTATACTTAACGTGTTTTTTGGGTCATTTCACATTGATTTTTAAGCCACATTATGAACACTACGATAGGGGCACGCTGGGGAAGAGAAAGAGGAAGAACCGCCAAAAATTTACTTCATTCTTCCGATTATAAAGTTAATTAACGATAAAGAAGTGTATAAAAACGGATTTGGCGTAAATAAATCTTGTTTGGTTTCAATTTGGGGTATTAATTTAAAGATAAAAGGAAAAAATAAGTTAAATTTAAAAGTTAGGTTATGTTGCATTTTTTGTTTTACAAAATAACCTTGGTTTTGTCCCGATTAATACGAGATTATTTGTTAGTATTGATTATTATTAACTAAAAATCGATAAATAAATACATTACATACCGTTTTATATTAATTTAAACTCGTTGAGGAATGAATAACGGGACTGCGTCGGCTTTGTGGCAGAAAATGGTTGATTTGACGTATTAATAATGTTCTAGAATGTTCTGGAACATTTTAAGTGATTTTACTAATGATAGATGTCGCTTTGTAACGGAATATTTATTAATTTACACAAAATAAAGTTTATTTTTAATTTATGGTTTAATTTATAACTTTTATTTCCGTTTGTAATGAATAATTAAATTAAAGAATTAAAATTCACATTCAAAATAAATTATTAAAATGCAGAATGGGCGGAGGTGGGTAATGTTGGTTTGTTAAACGGGGAAAAATAAGTTATAAATAATTTATAAAAGAGCGAACGTTAGCGAAAGCGAATTAATGCAAAAACCCTTATTTGTTTAACAAAATTGAATCGTGAATTTGTAATTTGGACCCCTAAAGTCACACGAACCTCTATATATAGTTTGTAGTGAAATCAATAGAGGGCGCCGGTGGGATGTAGGTGGAAAATTCATATTTAGCCCAATAGAGGGAAGTTGAAATCATATTTTGTTGCAAAATTAATTTCGATAATGTTTTACATTACAATTTAAATATTATAACATACATTTCTGTTTATGATTTACTTTTAAAATTTGTATTTAAATATTTAAACTTTTCATAATAAATTTATAGTGATGTTGAGGTGTTTACAAGAAAAGGAGTGAATTAAAAAACAAAGTGATAAATCCGGAAGTCGTTGATCGCGCTAGTCGGTTAAGTGCTCCAAATGAAAATATACGCAACAAGGGTAGTTTTGTCGGGAGTATTCTAAGGGTAAATGGGGGAAACTTTTACGAGAAAGGATAATAATTCAGTTAGCTGCGGAAGGGCTCCGTTCCGGGGAAGACAACTTTGTCTAGCGCGGCCAGATTTTTATTCAATTTGTCGGCTCATACAAACACGGGGAACTTCTGTTACATTTACACTTTTATACCCTTAAATTAAATATCGGCCTGACTCAAAGTCGCACCGCAGACTCCTTTGTCACCGGTTTATGTAATTTTTAATCTTCTTCTTTTTTTAACATCAAAAATTAGTTCATCATTAATGAAACGATATGTATTAAATAGAGATGCGAGTTCGAGCAAGAGAGGCGCTCCAAAGGGCGTCGAGAATAAAAGTGGATCAGTGCTGTAAGGGCGCGTCCAAGCAGAACATTTTAATTACAAACGCAAACGCCCTTGTGGAGTCGTGAGGGCACCACGACGCGGGTTACTTAAAAAATCACCAAGACGGGGGTTTATTTCACGCAATTAAAATTTCAAACCTTCGACCCGAACTCTCTTTCAAAATCAAATTTTGTACCAAATCAATATGAAAAGATTTAGGTCACAGAAAATTCTGAAAGAATTATTTATAAAAGAAACATCTTTTCAATCTTAAGCACTAAATTAATAACTAAAATTAAAATTAAAATCTACTTCTCAAAATTATATAATATGGTTGTAATTTAAAATTCTTCCTCATAAAATACGCAATTATCTATACAGGGTGTCACACAAAAAACGCCCCAAGGTGTAACTCTGTTATTTACATTCCGATTTTCATCATGAAATGGTTTTATAATATACGTTAATGTATTGTACATCAATGAATTTAGAAAAGCAATCTCTATCCAATAACGTAAAAAAAAACACACAAATATTAACAAATTGTTACAAATTTTTAAATGTACTGAAGAAATTTGGTAATTAATAAAATTTAAGTTAAATTAAAAAGTTATAACTAAAAAGTAAAAGTGATTTCCAAAAACGGATTATACCATCAGAACGGTGACTCTTTGTTGTATAAATCGACCAAAATGCAAGATTATTGTGTTAATAATCGATGTTTTCAAAACTATGCAAAAATGTGTTAATATCTGAAGATATGGTTGTAATCAAAGATTTTTATCTAGGCATCTTAATGAGATTTTCAAAATCGGGTTTCACCTTCATAAAATAGACAATTATCTTTATATATCCTGAAAAGATCATATCAGTATTCCCAAAAATGGATTTGTTACAAATTTTTAAAAATACTCAAGAAATTTGGTAATTAATAAAATTGAAGTTAAATTAAAAAGTTATAACTCAAAAAGTAAAAGTGATTTCCAAAAACGGATTTTACCATCAAAAAGGTGACTCTTCGTTGTATAAATCGACCAAAATGCAAGATTATTGTGTTAAAAATCGATTTTTTACGATTTTTTCAAAACTATGCAAAAATGTATTAATAACTCAAGATATGGTTGTAATCGAGGATTTTTATCTTCGAATCTAAATGAGATTTTCAAAATCGGATTTCACCCTCATAAAATAGACAATTATCTTTATATATTCTGAAAATATCATATCAATATTCCAAAAAATGGATTTGTTACAAATTTTTAAAAATACTCAAGAAATTTAGTAATTAATAAAATTTAAGATAAATTAAAAAGATATAACTCAGAAAGTAAAAGTGATTTCCAAAAACGGATTATAGCATCAAAAATGTGACTCTTTGTTGTATAAATCGACCAAAATGTAAGATTATTGTGTAAAAATCGATTTTTTCAAAACTATGCAAAAATGTATTAATAACTGAAGATATAGTTGTAATCAAAAAATTTTATCTCCGAATCTGAATGAGATTTTCAAAATCGGATTTCACCCTCATAAAATAGACAATTATCTTTATATATCCTAAAAAGATCATATCAATATCCCAAAAAATGGATTTGTTAAAAATTTTTAAAAATACTCAAGAAATTTGGTAATTAATAAAATTTAAGTTAAATTAAAAAGTTATAACTCAAAAAGTAAAAGTGATTTCCAAAAACGGATTATACCATCAGAAAGGTTACTCTTTGTTGTATAAATCGACCAAAATGTAAGATTATTGTGTTAAAAATCGATTTTTTACGATTTTTTCAAAACTATGCAAAAATGTATTAATAACTGAAGATATGGTTGTAATCAAAAAATTTTATCTCCGAATCTGAATGAGACTTTCAAAATCGGATTTCACCCTCATAAAATAGACAATTATCTTGATATATCCTGAAAGGATCATATCAGTATTCCAAAAAATGGATTTGCTAAACATTTTTAAAAATACTCAAGAAAGTTGGTAATTAATAAAATTTAAGTTAAATTAAAAAGTTATAACTCAAAAAGTAAAAGTGATTTCCAAAAACGGATTTTACCATCAAAAAGGTGACTCTTTGTTGTATAAATCGACCAAAATGCAAGATTATTGTGTTAAAAATCGATTTTTTACGATTTTTTCAAAACTATGCAAAAATGTATTAATAACTCAAGATATGGTTGTAATCGAGGATTTTTATCTTCGAATCTAAATGAGATTTTGAAAATCGGATTTCACCCTCATAAAATAGACAATTATCTTTATATATTCTGAAAATATCATATCAATATTCCAAAAAATGGATTTGTTACAAATTTTTAAAAATACTCAAGAAATTTAGTAATTAATAAAATTTAAGATAAATTAAAAAGATATAACTCAGAAAGTAAAAGTGATTTCCAAAAACGGATTATAGCATCAAAAATGTGACTCTTTGTTGTATAAATCGACCAAAATGCAAGATTATTGTGTAAAAATCGATTTTTTCAAAACTATGCAAAAATGTATTAATAACTGAAGATATAGTTGTAATCAAAAATTTTTATCTCCGAATCTGAATGAGATTTTCAAAATCGGATTTCACCCTCATAAAATAGACAATTATCTTTATATATCCTAAAAAGATCATATCAATATCCCAAAAAATGGATTTGTTAAAAATTTTTAAAAATACTCAAGAAATTTGGTAATTAATAAAACTTAAGTTAATTTAAAAAGTTATAACTCAAAAAGTAAAAGTGATTTCCAAAAACGGATTTTACCATCAAAAAGGTGACTCTTCGTTGTATAAATCGACCTAAATGTAAGATTATTGTGTTAAAAATCGATTTTTTCAAAACTATGCAAAAATGTATTAATAACTGAAGGTATGGTTGTAATCAAAAATTTTTATCTCCGAATCTGAATGAGATTTTCAAAATCGGATTTCACCGTCATAAAATAGACAATTATCTTTATATATCCTGAGAAGATCATATCAGTATTCCAAAAAATGCATTTGTTACAAAATTTTAAAAATACTAAAGAAATTTGGTAATTAATAAAATTTAAGTTAAATTAAAAAGTTATAACTCAAAAAGTAAAAGTGATTTCCAAAAACGGATTATACCATCAGAAAGGTTACTCTTTGTTGTATAAATCGACCAAAATGTAAGATTATTGTGTTAAAAATCGATTTTTTACGATTTTTTCAAAACTATGCAAAAATGTATTAATAACTGAAGATATGGTTGTAATCAAAAAATTTTATCTCCGAATCTGAATGAGACTTTCAAAATCGGATTTCACCCTCATAAAATAGACAATTATCTTGATATATCCTGAAAGGATCATATCAGTATTCCAAAAAATGGATTTGCTAAACATTTTTAAAAATACTCAAGAAAGTTGGTAATTAATAAAATTTAAGTTAAATTAAAAAGTTATAACTCAAAAAGTAAAAGTGATTTCCAAAAACGGATTTTACCATCAAAAAGGTGAGTCTTTGTTGTATAAATCGACCAAAATGCAAGATTATTGTGTTAAAAATCGATTTTTTACGATTTTTTCAAAACTATGCAAAAATGTATTAATAACTCAAGATATGGTTGTAATCGAGGATTTTTATCTTCGAATCTAAATGAGATTTTGAAAATCGGATTTCACCCTCATAAAATAGACAATTATCTTTATATATTCTGAAAATATCATATCAATATTCCAAAAAATGGATTTGTTACAAATTTTTAAAAATACTCAAGAAATTTGGTAATTAATAAAATTTAAGTTAAATTAAAAAGTTATAACTCAAAAAGTAAAAGTGATTTCCAAAAACGAATTATACCATCAAAAAGGTGACTCTTTGTTGTATAAATCGACCAAAATGCAAGATTATTGTGTAAAAATCGATTTCTTCAAAACTATGCAAAAATGTATTAATAACTGAAGATATAGTTGTAATCAAAAATTTTTATCTCCGAATCTGAATGAGATTTTCAAAATCGGATTTCACCCTCATAAAATAGACAATTATCTTTATATATCCTAAAAAGATCATATCAATATCCCAAAAAATGGATTTGTTACAAATTTTTAAAAATACTCAAGAAATTTGGTAATTAATAAAATTGAAGTTAAATTAAAAAGTTATAACTCAAAAAGTAAAAGTGATTTCCAAAAACGGATTTTACCATCAAAAAGGTGACTCTTTGTTGTATAAATCGACCAAAATGCAAGATTATTGTGTTAAAAATCGATTTTTTACGATTTTTTCAAAACTATGCAAAAATGTATTAATAACTCAAGATATGGTTGTAATCGAGGATTTTTATCTTCTAATCTAAATGAGATTTTGAAAATCGGATTTCACCCTCATAAAATAGACAATTATCTTTATATATTCTGAAAATATATCAATATTCCAAAAAATGGATTTGTTACAAATTTTTAAAAATACTCAAGAAATTTAGTAATTAATAAAATTTAAGATAAATTAAAAAGATATAACTCAGAAAGTAAAAGTGATTTCCAAAAACGGATTATAGCATCAAAAATGTGACTCTTTGTTGTATAAATCGACCAAAATGCAAGATTATTGTGTAAAAATCGATTTTTTCAAAACTATGCAAAAATGTATTAATAACTGAAGATATAGTTGTAATCAAAAATTTTTATCTCCGAATCTGAATGAGATTTTCAAAATCGGATTTCACCCTCATAAAATAGACAATTATCTTTATATATCCTAAAAAGATCATATCAATATCCCAAAAAATGGATTTGTTAAAAATTTTTAAAAATACTCAAGAAATTTGGTAATTAATAAAACTTAAGTTAATTTAAAAAGTTATAACTCAAAAAGTAAAAGTGATTTCCAAAAACGGATTTTACCATCAAAAAGGTGACTCTTCGTTGTATAAATCGACCTAAATGTAAGATTATTGTGTTAAAAATCGATTTTTTCAAAACTATGCAAAAATGTATTAATAACTGAAGGTATGGTTGTAATCAAAAATTTTTATCTCCGAATCTGAATGAGATTTTCAAAATCGGATTTCACCGTCATAAAATAGACAATTATCTTTATATATCCTGAGAAGATCATATCAGTATTCCAAAAAATGCATTTGTTACAAAATTTTAAAAATACTAAAGAAATTTGGTAATTAATAAAATTTAAGTTAAATTAAAAAGTTATAACTCAAAAAGTAAAAGTGATTTCCAAAAACGGATTATACCATCAGAAAGGTTACTCTTTGTTGTATAAATCGACCAAAATGTAAGATTATTGTGTTAAAAATCGATTTTTTACGATTTTTTCAAAACTATGCAAAAATGTATTAATAACTGAAGATATGGTTGTAATCAAAAAATTTTATCTCCGAATCTGAATGAGACTTTCAAAATCGGATTTCACCCTCATAAAATAGACAATTATCTTGATATATCCTGAAAGGATCATATCAGTATTCCAAAAAATGGATTTGCTAAACATTTTTAAAAATACTCAAGAAAGTTGGTAATTAATAAAATTTAAGTTAAATTAAAAAGTTATAACTCAAAAAGTAAAAGTGATTTCCAAAAACGGATTTTACCATCAAAAAGGTGAGTCTTTGTTGTATAAATCGACCAAAATGCAAGATTATTGTGTTAAAAATCGATTTTTTACGATTTTTTCAAAACTATGCAAAAATGTATTAATAACTCAAGATATGGTTGTAATCGAGGATTTTTATCTTCGAATCTAAATGAGATTTTGAAAATCGGATTTCACCCTCATAAAATAGACAATTATCTTTATATATTCTGAAAATATCATATCAATATTCCAAAAAATGGATTTGTTACAAATTTTTAAAAATACTCAAGAAATTTGGTAATTAATAAAATTTAAGTTAAATTAAAAAGTTATAACTCAAAAAGTAAAAGTGATTTCCAAAAACGAATTATACCATCAAAAAGGTGACTCTTTGTTGTATAAATCGACCAAAATGCAAGATTATTGTGTAAAAATCGATTTCTTCAAAACTATGCAAAAATGTATTAATAACTGAAGATATAGTTGTAATCAAAAATTTTTATCTCCGAATCTGAATGAGATTTTCAAAATCGGATTTCACCCTCATAAAATAGACAATTATCTTTATATATCCTAAAAAGATCATATCAATATCCCAAAAAATGGATTTGTTAAAAATTTTTAAAAATACTCAAAAAATTTGGTAATTAATAAAACTTAAGTTAATTTAAAAAGTTATAACTCAAAAAGTAAAAGTGATTTCCAAAAACGGATTTTACCATCAAAAAGGTGACTCTTCGTTGTATAAATCGACCTAAATGTAAGATTATTGTGTTAAAAATCGATTTTTTCAAAACTATGCAAAAATGTATTAATAACTGAAGGTATGGTTGTAATCAAAAATTTTTATCTCCGAATCTGAATGAGATTTTCAAAATCGGATTTCACCGTCATAAAATAGACAATTATCTTTATATATCCTGAGAAGATCATATCAGTATTCCAAAAAATGCATTTGTTACAAAATTTTAAAAATACTAAAGAAATTTGGTAATTAATAAAATTTAAGTTAAATTAAAAAGTTATAACTCAGTAAAAGTGATTTCCAAAAACGGATTATACCATCAGAAAGGTTACTCTTTGTTGTATAAATCGACCAAAATGTAAGATTATTGTGTTAAAAATCGATTTTTTACGATTTTTTCAAAACTATGCAAAAATGTATTAATAACTGAAGATATGGTTGTAATCAAAAAATTTTATCTCCGAATCTGAATGAGACTTTCAAAATCGGATTTCACCCTCATAAAATAGACAATTATCTTGATATATCCTGAAAGGATCATATCAGTATTCCAAAAAATGGATTTGCTAAACATTTTTAAAAATACTCAAGAAAGTTGGTAATTAATAAAATTTAAGTTAAATTAAAAAGTTATAACTCAAAAAGTAAAAGTGATTTCCAAAAACGGATTTTACCATCAAAAAGGTGACTCTTTGTTGTATAAATCGACCAAAATGCAAGATTATTGTGTTAAAAATCGATTTTTTACGATTTTTTCAAAACTATGCAAAAATGTATTAATAACCGCATCCACCTAAAAATAAAAATTCTTATCCACCGCAAACACCAACAATTTTTCGAACTCCACGTGCTCCAGCCGCTAACCGGTTCTCTGATCGCCCGCTTACGTACCAACAACAGACAAAAATCTACAACTCGGTGTTCTTCATAAAAACAAGTCTTCCGCTAAGCAGGATTCAGTTGTCCGAAATTTGGACGAAACACTCACTTAATCCACGCGACATTATAATAAAAACAAAGGAGGGCTTTATTATTAAATCGGAAAACTCCAAACCACAACAAACCATCAATTTAAATCTACTAAAAAATCAAAATATTATCTCAGAGTTTTCTGAATCAAGAAATTTTACACCATCTATTAAAAAAATTCCATCGGCCTCATACTCTGCAGTTATTGCTTCCGTTGATCTTGAAATTACAGATCAAGAAATTAGCGAACATCTGAACTCGCTTAATATATCACACAGATACTGTAAAAGAATTATCTCAAAAGCCACAGATAAGCCCACCTATAAAATTAGGATAATTTCCGGGTGTGTCGACTCCTATCAAAAGCTTCTGCAAGCGGGAGTATTCTTCAAAAACAACCACTTTCCAGTGTTTGAAAGCCGCGCTCCACCGCCAATGCCGATCCCGTGTAGTAGATGCGACGAATTTTCCCATACCTCAGACAAATGCACTGCCACAGTGCAGTGCTCAAAATGCCTCGGCCCACATAGTACCACTAAATGCACCTCACAGCTACCGGAGAAATGCAAATCCTGCGGCCTGGAGGGACACAGTGCCTGGTCACTAAAATGCAAGAACCGCCCCACAGCTCCCATACGAGGAGTCCCTAACGTTCGAATAAAATCGGCTAATAAAAAATCTGACCAAATTTCTACAAAAACAAAAGAAACACGCATACATAAACCAATCACCATTCACGACCACATTATTGATACCTACCTCTCAAAAATTAACTCACCCAAACCACGCGATCGTCAAGAGCTTATCAATTCCCTCAAACGGAAATTTGTAGAAAACTACCAAATCGATACGATTGTCGCATTCTCTGGAAGTTACATGTACGTTATCATGATTGATCTCCAGGACACCTCTAAGCCATCTCCTACAGAACCTATCCACGGCTACCAATCCTCGATTCCGCAAGATCAACAATGACCAGCATAAAATTATTGTACGCAAACATCAACAGCTACCACCCGAAATCACACCTGATCGGAAACTACATCATTGAGAATCACATCCGTTGCGCAATGTTTGTGGAAACAAAATCGAAGTCTTCCATCACATTTAGAAACTGGACGTCAATCCAAAACCACGGCAATATTATAAATAGAGGAGTCAGAGGAGGAGCGGTGGCTATGGGCCACCCCACGATACAATTGAGAAAATCCAACCCCCCCGCAATCAACTCTCCATTAAATAATACACTTCATTTTTGTATCACTATCGGGACAGACTTAATACATGTTTTCTTAATTTATATCCACCCGTTTAGTAAAATTGAAGAATCCATATTTAACATGGCCTCACTGCACGACAAATGTCTCATAATTGGTGACTTCAATCCGAATCCAACCAAAAGGAAACACATAAGACATTTCCTGAATATGTCCAATTTCGTACAAATCACGACTCCTCCCACGTACGTTATGGAAAACAATCCGAACTCTACTCCTGATCTACTGTTCTGCACAAGAAACATCCGCGGTCTAATTACACAGGTAGAAGTTGTTCCGGATTTATGCTCCGATCACTTGGGCATTTTAGTTTATGTCAACGTCACAACCAACGTACCTAAACCTGTTCCGACTTTAATTAAAAACTATAAGCTTTGCGACATGGAGACAGTTAACTCAATAATGAAAGACTTCATAGAAGCACATCAGACAATCACAGTTGACACGATTTCAAGGTTTAACAAATGTCTTAAGGAGTCGATAGACAAAGCGAGCCCATCCAGAACCACCAAACACTACAGTTTTCCGCTACCTCCATTTATTATCAGACTCATCAAAGAGAAAAGACGCCTATATCGAGACTTCAGGGTATATGAAGTGCCTGAGTTGAAAAAGAAGTTTAATGAGTTCAACAAAAAGATACAGAAACTAATTCAGCAATACAGAACGGAAAAGTACATGGAAGCCTGTGACAAAATAAAAATGTGTAAAGGAAGAAACTATTGGCACGAAATTCGAAAACTGTCAAGATACCAAAAGACACCTGGAACGGAGGAGCTCATTGATCCTACCGATGGCGGTGTGCACTCCAACCCTGAAGAGATTGTCAACATACACGCTGACTACCTAGAAGGTGTATTCACCTTTACCGAGGATGTTTCGTTTTGTTCCCACAATAAAAGCATTATAGATAATTGGTACGAATCCGCATTTTTGACACCGTTCGAGACACCCGAAGATGCTCTCATGTTGGAAGACGAATATTTTACTCTTCTTGGACAGGGAAAAGATACCGCTCCCGGCTATGATAACATCACAAGGAAACTGCTTAGAAGTCTAGATCTTAACATCCATGGCTTTATTAGAAAAATAATTAACTTTTGCCTTACGACTCAGCATTTCCCGCGCGACTGGAAGACGTCAATTATTACGTGTATTCCCAAGAAGGATTCTTCTCTATCTGATCCAGCCAACTATCGCCCCATCTCACTGCTCCCCGTAATTGGAAAACTCTTCGAGACGCACTTGAAGAACAAGCTCCTGATTGCGGTATCAAAGAAAATTCCGCCTTACCAATTTGGCTTCCAATCCGGCAAATCAACGTCCCAGCCACTAACTATTCTGGTTTCCAACTTCCAGGCGGCACGTTTTGTAAAACTGAAATCTGCAGCAGTGTTTCTGGACGTCCGAAAGGCCTTTGACTCCGTGTGGCACAAAGGATTGCTATTTAAACTGGATAAGCTAAAAACGCCATACTACCTTCTAACCCTGATAAACCAATTCCTGTCGAATCGCTCCTCCATCGTGAAGTTGAAAAATCACTCCTCCCACAGCTTCTCCGCTCAGCAAGGCCTTCCTCAGGGTTCGCCTATCTCTCCCTCTCTATACAATCTATTCTGCCACGATCTTTACAACGACAACCCAGACGCCTTTAACCTCACTGCATACGCACTACTTTATGCCGATGACACAGCATTGGTCTCGCACAGTAAGGATATCACTTCCTCCGTCCGTAAGCTGCAGACGCTCATAAACGAAACGGAAAATTGGTACCGAAAATGGCGCATCCTACTCAATCCCACAAAAACACAATTTTTTGTCCCATTCCTTTCACCCCGCGCTCCCTCTCCCACAATTACAATACAATCAACGGCAATCTCTGTCTCACCAACCTGCAAGTATCTCGGCATAACACTTGACAGAACGCTTAAGTTTTCCACTCATGCAACCAAGGTGAAGATGAAAGTAAAGACACGCGCCAAACACTTTAAATCCCTCTCGTTCAGAGGTCGTGGAATCTCTACCTCATGTGCCTCGCACATCTACAAGACCATATGCAGGCCCATCATAGAATATGGATCAATACTGTTAAGCGACGCACCAAGAAAAACGAAGTACCACCTGGAAGTAGCGGAAATATCTGCACTGAGATCCATCACCCGAATTAGGAACCCCCGTAATCCCCTCTTTAACCCTAGCAATGATCTGCTATACCAACTTACCGATATCCCCCCTATCCATACCCGCCTTCAATCTTTGTCCGATAAATCCATCCTAAATTTTCCTACCAACGCCTTGCAACACACGCTTATATCGCCTCGATTACTCCACCCTCGCAACAATCCACCTCTTCTCTTCCAAAAACTCCTGGCCGTCAGAGAAGACTGAAACAAGCCGCCGACTACAAAAATCACGGGCAGAAAGACCCTGGTCGGTAGCCCTATTCTCACCCCTTCACTTTTTTATTTTTGTTATATACACATATTATAGATATTTATATTGTTATTCTTATTTTTTTTTTTATGTAGTGGGTACTGAATAAAATTTGTTTTCTCTCTGTATTAATAACTCAAGATATGGTTGTAATCGAGGATTTTTATCTTCGAATCTAAATGAGATTTTGAAAATCGGATTTCACCCTCATAAAATGGACAATTATCTTTATATATTCTGAAAATATCATATCAATATTCCAAAAAATGGATTTGTTACAAATTTTTAAAAATACTCAAGAAATTTGGTAATTAATAAAATTTAAGTTAAATTAAAAAGTTATAACTCAAAAAGTAAAAGTGATTTCCAAAAACGAATTATACCATCAAAAAGGTGACTCTTTGCTGTATAAATCAACCTAAATGTAAGATTATTGTGTTAAAAATCGATGTTTTCAAAACTATGCAAAAATGTATTAATAACTGAAGATATGGTTGTAATCAAAAATTTTTATCTCCGAATCTGAATGAGATTTTCAAAATCGGATTTCACCCTCATAAAATAGATGATTATCTTTATATATCCTGAAAAGATCATATCAGTATTCCAAAAAATGGATTTGTTACAAATTTTTAAAAATACTCAAGAAATTTGGTAATTAATAAAATTTAAGTTAATTTAGAAAGTTATAATAAGATTATAGTGTTAAAAATCTAAAATCCGAAAAGGATTTTGGTTTTCGGTTTCCTGGTGATGATCGCATGGGTTTGAAACGTGTTGAGAATATTAAATGAATAAAGAATGATACAAGTTTAGTTTAAAAATAACGAGTAGTGAGGTATAAATATAGTGAGATGAGAATGAATTCGATTCTAGCTTGAATTGTTTTTGACAGCATCATTACTGGACTAGAGAGCGTATGTCGTGCAATTTTATGTTAAAATTTTATGAGATTAAACGTCATGAGTTCAATAATACGTCCGGGCCCGTATAGGGCTGGTTTGACGGGCCGCAGGAAATAGATTTTTTGCAGGAAATTAGTTTCTTTCGAACAATCGCCACGATACGTCGGCGCGCTTGGAAATTGTAACGCTTTTCATGGGTGAAATGAATTCGAACACTTTTTTTATTCGTCGCTATCGAGAATTCGTAATTTCTTTGACCTACATCCGCTCGTACATCGATTCTTAAGGATAACACAAAATTTGATTTTGAAACAAGTCGAAAAAAAAGTTTACATTTTTGGGTTATTCAATTTGCCATCACGATGATCAATGAACCAAATTTGAAAAGCGCGGGGGTTGAAATAGTCGTCGGGCGTGAAAATGACAGGTTCGACCGGGGGGAGGGTTCGGTTATCGGCCGAAAATGTAACTCGTACGCAGGGTGACGCCCGGGGAAAATGATTATAAACTTTAAAACGTCCGTCGGCGAAAAATCTTGGTCCTCTGGCAGTTCCGCAGTGGCCGGGAACTGATTTGGAAAAGTCAAAGTTGGAAATGACTTCGCTCGCACGAGAAAGTAGTCCTCGAAACGACTCTCTCGGACCTCGGCACGACAATACCATACATTCCCTTTTGTTTATATTATGTTCATACGTAAAAACCCAAATCCCCAAGCTGCGTTATTACTTATGCATTCGTCCTTATTGGACCGTAATATTCCAATTCATATTCCTGAAGGACGTCTCTTTCGATTGTATATTGAATAGCCAGAGTTCAAATAAAAGACTTGGTCTTATTTAGAACTCTCAACGTTTTAAGAATATAAATACAGTAAAACCGAAATATAACGGACCTCGTTAGAACGAACGAACAAAATATTTAGTCGTACGTCTCTTAAGACCACTAAACCCGAATGTTTCTAGTTCTACGTCTAGTGTTAGTTTTAGTGCTAGTGTTAGTTCTAGTTTTAGTTGTTATTCAGTGTTAGATTGTTGCATATTTGGTCGGAATAATAAGTGATGCACTTTCCAGGCCAATTCCCTATATTCTTGTTTTTATGTAACTCCACGATCAACTTGTCTAAAGCTACAATTAGTGTCTCTCCATTAAATTTTTCAGCCCCACGCAATACGATGTTTTCCGTTGATTTGTCAGAAAATTTTGAAGAAATCTTTCTCTTATTAATATCACTGTAGTGTTTTTCTACATCTGTACCTAATCTTTTCGCTGCCTCTTCACATTCTCTGATTGCTCTCGTATGTGGCTGATGAATATTACTAGTGAACTAATTAATTTCACACATATGTCTAAGCCTGGGGTTTGCAACTTTTTGCCAAATCTAAGATTTCCTCCCTAAACAATATTGAAATTGCGGTTTTTAGCTTTTTTAAATTATTATTAGGGCTCGGATTTTATGCATAATGCATCTTCTTTATTTTCTGGAATATTTTTTTCAAAATTGGTTTCTGGGCGAATTACATAAAAATAAGGCAGATGGTACAATAAAAAAATTGCATATTTTGCATATTTTTACAATTTTTTTGATTGTTGCATAAATTGGCCTTTTACTGCATATTTTCGCATATTTTGTCATTTTACTAGATTTGTTTCTTGTTGCTTAATAAAATAAATATAATGACTGCGCGAATTTTAAATATGCGAACATACCTTTTAGTTTAAAGCACAATACAGGATATTTTTTGATTGCGGGTTTGTTTCAACGATTCACAGAAACATGCGGGGAATCCCTAGCGCTGTTGAGTTTAAGTTTAAGGAAATCCCCAACCATAGTTACTGTGGCTGTGTTCAGTGTGAGTGAACATTAATCTACCAATCTATAACAACAATGCCTAAAGTGATATCGTGTCTTGTGTTCCAGTGGATAAAAAGTTATCCCGAATTAAATTTAAATAATGAGGTAAGGCTTGTGCCAAAGTTGTAAGTATTGTTTTAAAAATTATGTCGTAGCGTTTTGGCCAAAGATTTAAGTTAAAAATTAGAGTTTTCAGAGGAGTTGCCAATGGTTTGTTCCGAAATTATATTTCTCATAGACTTTAACACTAGGAGTTAAAAAAAAATGGAAAACTGTTAAATTAAAACTATATTAAATTTGATGTCCCATCTTCTTGGAATATGTTTTACATATGTTTCTAGACAATCTACAATAAAAAATACGAATCTGTTTTATAGTCTCAGAATTAAATTTTCATCTGTTAGAGTATGGCTAACTTTTTAATTATTCTTTTTTAAGATAACGTGTGAGAGGAAGAAAATAAATAGAACAACATGTAAAAAGTGCAAAACATATACAAACATGTGATAGAAATAGAATGATAACAACTATAAGAAAGATTCCAGGTGATTCATGTTGCAAGTATAGAATAACTTTAAACAGAAAAATTTTTACTTCAAAACTTGCTTTTATTAAATATGCTTAGTACATGTTTCGAGAGAAACCTCTCATCTTCAGCTGAATCTAATATGAAGATTGGATACAATATTAATATACATTACTAAACAATTTTAAAAATAAAAAACTTACGTCATAATTAACTATATAAAACCTATGTAGAATGTGAAAAAATTCATAATACTAGTCGATTAACTACAAAAAACGAATTAAAATTGATTACGAATAAAAACTTATTAAAATATTAAAAAGTTACTAAAAATATTTCTATTAAAAAAAAATTTCTATATATACAGGGTGAATCATGATCAGAGTTGAAGTCTTAACTGCTTCCTTAGCAAGACGATTTAGCGAGTGAGCAGCACAGGGACTGCCCTCTATAATTAACTAGAGGCAGTCCATGTTCTTGTAGAAAAACTTTTGAGAATTAAGCAAATATAATCCAGTGTGACACACTACAATGGCTAATTGATCATTGTGGGACAAATAAGACGTCGTGTCCATCACAATAGAGTAGTATTTCGCATCATCGTTATTTAAATCACAAATAATTGTTTTTATCAGCTGTTTTCCCATTATAATAATAAATTAATTGCTCACTCAAAGTACAAAAACTAAAAAAAACTACAATATTGAATTGCTCATAGCAAATACAGCTGAAACTATATAAATTTGAGATGCAGATAACGAGGGGAATCCGAGATTAGAATTTCACAGTCAGACAGCTTGTGGCTAATACGGTGAGGACGTTTTGTAATATGTCTTTATCCCTTATATACAAAAACTCACCATAGACCGTGCCCAAGTAATTTAAGTTGCTAAGCACTAAAGATTCACACAGCATGATCTTACAAGTCTTGGAGAAAACATGAACCGAACAAAATAGCTTGTGATTTCGTTGGGTTCAGCAGAAGACAGTGTCGTTTAGTGTATTTAAGCAAAGCCTTCAATGTAGAATTGATACTACTCTCAGCACCCGCGGCATCTTGTGAATAGAAGGATCTGTATATCTGAGTGTCGTCGGCGTACAGGTGGTAGTTGCATCCCAGAAGATTGCTTGGTCATAGGTCATAGGTATATAAAGCAAAGAGAATTGGTGATAGGATAGCATCCTGGGGAACTCCACACGTGACAAGTATAGTCAAGAGTATTCTATGGGAAACCATATCGAAGGCTCGCGTGAAATCCAGATGTACAAGAGCCGTAAATTTTCCCTTATACGTAGCCGAAACAATATCATGAATCACGCAAGTCAACGCGGTGGCACATCCATATCCCGGGCTAAAACCAGACTGATAGCGAGGCAACAAGTTAAAAGTGTTAATATGGCGACGGAGCTGAGTCTTCAACAATTTCTCAAATATCTTCGCTGATCGGTTTGATCGGTTTCAAATCCTTTACATCCTGCGCTGGGTTTCTTTTCGGTATGGGTATCACAAGTGACTGCTTCCATGCTTCAGGAAAAGTACAAGTATCTATGCACGTATTAAAGACATGAGTAACATATTCAACGGTCGCCGGGAAAAACACACCCAGACATTTCGAGTTCAGACCATCAGCACCTGTAGCAGTGCTCCTGATAGAAGAGAACGCGCGAAGCACTTCAACCTCGGAAACGTGCTCGAAACGCATCTTCTGATCAGGTGAAATCAAGGGATTAGAACGGTAGTGCTCAATGATCGTGTCGTCCGGTAATTGAGGCTGAGGCAAGACGAACTCAGAGTTAAGAAAGTTCGGATCTTTCAGAGCAGGAGGTAACCTTATATACTCCCTGTTTGAAATATTAAGTTTGTTTATTTCTGACTAAAGTACTTAAAATAGGCCTTTTTTTCTCTGCTGACAGCTCTGGTCGTTTCATTCCTTAGTGACTTATAGTATTCATGACGATCTCTATTATTTGTTCGTAACTTGTTTTAGATAAGTTTGAAGTAGAAGACTTTGGTCGTATCTCTCGCTGTAGGATATGTTGACGCAGGAATGGATCAAATTCTGCTATTAATTCTAGAGCTCTCCATGAAATCATCGTTGTGAGGATAATTGTGACACTCGTAACACTTAAATATTTATGTTTTAGGACTTCATGATAATAATTGGTTACTTCTCTTAGTTGTTCTTGTAACTGCTTGTCAATAACAGACTTATTCTCTTTACGTGTTATCAAGACTAGCAATGATTTTTTGTGTTCATTAGAATTTTCGTAACTTTCTAAACAAACTCCTATATGTTTCCCATCAGAGAATCCAGTTGAATATTGAGAAGGGGTTTTAGAAACAAACCTTACAAACTAGACGAAAACAACTTTCTAGATTCATGAAGTACTGCATGAATGAATTTCGAACACCCAAGCTACTTTTGTAGAATTTGTTGCAGAAGCATTGCTACTAACGGGTTAGTTTGCTCCTATACTAATGCAGGAGTGGACTCGCTTGAGGATTGGCGTGTATAATTGTGCAGAACAACAGTAGCTAACATTATTTTGTCAGAAAGATGGATACTACATTCTAATGGACAGTGATACATCCGCCAAGTGTTCGAAAGTATGTCAAAAGCGTTTGCAACCGTATTCCTGTTTCTTGATAGCCTGTAATTAAAAATTGTTTCTACCTCGCTGAGTCTTCTAGCACTTCTGGGAAAAGGCCTCAAAAGGTATTGCTTTTTAAGAGGAAAAGCTTCGTCTCTTACTTGGTAAGCACGTTTCCATCGCTGACTCTTCCATACTGCCCCACATCTACAGTAAGAAATCTTTTATTAGCATCAACCAATGCTAGTAGAATAACAGAATGATATTTTTTATAATTAAAAAGTTCTAACCTGTGTTTGCCATCAATTGCTGTAACGCAGTGAAGAAAGTTCCATTTTTCCTTGAAAACTTTTTCCGATGCTCTCTAAATTTCTTCGTTCGGTTCAGGCATTACTATAGGCTGAAGGTTCTTTTTCTCTTCGACTAATGGTGGACCTCCCAATGCGATACGAAAACGCCAATGATCGGAACGGAATTAGTCGCTAAAAACCTACAATAATAATATAAAATAACAACAGAGGGCTTATTTATTTGCACACATTCTTATATTAGGATACGCCGTGCTTTGTATATTTTATGTTATAACTTATTTTCAGCAGAGGAACTGAAATCCGAATGGAAAAAATTAGAAGATTCTTATAGGCAAGCTCTATTGAGAAGAAAAACAAAAAGTGGTGACGCAGCTAATAGAATGAAGCCTTGGAAGTATGAGGAGCAAATGTCCTTTTTCATATCTTACTTTACTGCAAGAAAGTGTTACAATTTAAATCTTTCAACAAGTTTCCACTTTTGAAAGTAGGTGTTAAGTAATTTCCTTTTTCTTACGTAGAACTCAATCCAACGTCGATTTTAGCTCGACAACAAACACAAGCTGTGGAGCAAAATAGTGAACGATATAAAATCATATATGAAGATGCAATTTGAAAACATATAAAAAAGCCAAGAATAATGATGTAGATGCTGTGTTAGAAGTTATTTGCGTGATAAAAATAGCGACAAAGTACAACTGGAGTAGTTTTTTGCTAGTGCATGTGAAAGCACTAAACGACTTCCACGATATTTGCAGCTTAGAGTAAAGGGAGATGTTATGAAGGCAGTTATAAGAGCAAAGACGGAGTTCTGTATGCACCAGCGCTTAGTTACCTTCACCATCGCATTATCCCTTGTCAGCAACATTTCAGTATCAGAAGCCATATGGAGATGTTGATGTATCTGATGATACTTTAAATTCAAATATGTCATACGAAAACATTTGAATTTCATTTTTCTGCCATTAACTTATATTTTCAATAAACAAAAACGAGACCAATCAATAAAAATAGAGAATTAGAGGATATTATGCCACTCTGATTAGAAACATGTTGAAAAACAGGAAGACGATTTGCAATTTTTTAAATATGTTCGAAGGGTTTACGGAATTGTTAAGACTTTTTTTAGCAAAAACACCAAATAAAGGTGCAATTTCACCTCCTCAAAAGTTGATAGTAACCCTACAGTAAGTTTTTGTTTAATTTTATATTATAAACAAATTTTAATTATGTAATAAAATTATTGTAGTTATTTGTCAGAAGAAAGTTCTATGCAAGAACTAGCTTGGAATTTTCGAATGGGAAAATCCACTGTACATTATATAATTAAAGAGATAACAATTGTTCTGTAGGACGTACCCAGAGTGTTTAACAAGAGACATATTAGCCTCTGTTGAAGATACATTCTACAAACGATGGAACATGCCCAACTGTATCGGGGCTGTTGATGGGAAACACATCCATATGCAAGCACCAAAAGCATCGGGAAGTGAGTTCTTCAATTATAAACATAGTTTCAGCATTGTTTTAATGGCATGTGTAGATGCGGATTATAATTTCATTATAGCAGATATTGCAGCTAGTGGAAGAAATGATGACAGCATATCTTTAAAGAATCTTCTTTCGGGAGAGCTTTTTCAAATGGAAACATAGATATCCCTTTTCCAAAGAAATTGCCTAGAAGCAACATTATACTTCTACATTTTGTTGTGGGTGATGCTGCGTTTACTCTAAGGGAAAATATAATGAGACCATATCCCGGACAGCACTTAGGACTAGAAAAAAACATTTTCAACTATCGTTTATCTAGGGCAAGGAGGACCGTTGAAAATGCCTTTGGTATACTCTGCCAGTGGTGGCGAATTCTACGGAGGCCAATCATAGCTAGGGTAGACGTAGTAGAAAATATTGTAAAAGCCACAGTAGTTTTAAATAACTTAATTCGTATTGAACGGCAAAGCGAAAGGTACTGTCCTCCAGAATATGGTGATACTATTCAGTCAGAATCAGGGGGAATTATAAATGGTCAGTGGCGAGCTGAACCAATGCCACTGCAAAATATAGGATGGGTTGGAAGCAACAATGCGGCAAGAAGCTTCCAGAAGAACAGAGACTTGTTGTGTGAATATTTTAACGGTATTGGAAGTGTAACATGGAAATATGACCATGTATCGCGCGTTAGACCTTAATTTTTTTATATTAATAAAATATTCATAAATAATGTATTTTGTGTTTAATTTCAAAACAAAAGATAAATAAAAATAAAATTACTTTATAGTAAGAAACATTAATATTTATAAACTACAAAAATATCACAACTATTACACCAGTGAGTTACAAAGTAAAAATAAATTATCACACATGATAAAACAAAATAAAAGAATAATACCAGACTTAAAAAACAAATTAACTCATGGTAATATAAAACAATAACAAATTGAACTGGATGAACAACTAAAAAACAAAAGCAAATTTTTAAATGATTAATTTATTCACTTCATCTTCACTAATACAATTTGTAATTTTCTGCATTGATATTTTGATGCATTCTGCCAGATTGTCCAAGGAATCTGCTATTAATAAATATAATATTCATTCATTCATTTTAACTTACTTCCAATTTCCTCAAAAGCGTTTTCGGACATTAATTTATTGTTATGGTCTTTATGTTGAGGGTCATAAAGATATTGATACCCTTGTATCAACTCTATTAATTTTAAGTCAATTTGGTCCGCATTTGACTCCATTGAAATAATTGACGAAACAAAATACAATAAAATACAAAACCTAACTGACCTAATCTCAATTTATAAAATAAAACAAAACACTGCTATATTACAAGGACACAAAAGAAAAAAGGGCGCATGCGTCACGTAACAACCGATTGTTTTAGCTTTAAGAAGTTAAAAGTTTGGCAACTCTTGGGACTAGGACAAAAACCATTTTATTAAGAAATAAAAGACAATAACTTCTTTCTTGCTTTTTTATATTAAATTTCCTTGGGTCCCTCTTCTTTGAATTTGACTTCCAGTATTTTCACTAAAAATGTTTTATGTAAGATTTATTTCAATATGATGTTTTCAATTTTTCATAATTAGATTTTATTTGACCGTAAGTCAAAATAGTTGGCCTTTCAGTATATTATCAAAACGTCCGTGGCGTTCGTACCAAATTGATTACTATTTATAATAATGCGCTAAATACCAACGTCGATGTGCTGTGCCTAACGGAGACATGGCTCCACCCTGGTATCAATTCGGCTGAGGTTCTTCCTACTTCCTACAACATCTACAGAAGAGATCGTGTTGGTGCGGTTCCGGGTGGTGTGCCTCGAGGGGGTGGTGTGCTGATAGGTGTTAGTGCGAGTCTTCGTAGTGTTCAGAGGTCAGACTGGTTTCCAGCCAATGAAGCTATTTGTGTAACACTTTATTGTGATAAGCGTATAAGCAAACTGCATATTTGTTGTATCTATATTCCTCCTAATGATAATGTTGCATTAGATGTATTTTGTAAAGAATTAAGACACATTGTTGACCGCTTCCGTAATGATAAATTCTTGATTTGTGGCGATTTCAACTTGCCCGCAGTAGTTTGGAATATTGATGGTTCTGGAATGTGTACTGCCTCTCCTGCTAGCCCACGTTCAACTGATTTCTTAGACGTCCTTTCACTTTATGAATTTAATCAGCATAACTCTTTTAAAAACATATCTGGCAACACGTTAGATTTGGTCTTGGAACGCTTTGCAACTGTATCTAGAATTCAACTGAGCGATTCTTCTCTACTTCCAGAAGACGTAGCTCACTCGTCACTTGAGTTGGCGTGCAGTATTGCACCTATAATCAACCTCACTGAGCGACTTCCTACTACTTATAACTTTAAACGAGCTGCTTTTAATGATATCAGTGATTACCTTAATGATATTAATTGGGAAACCGTATTTGCAGATGTAAATGTCAACACCGCTACGAACATTTTCTATAATCATTTGTCTTTAGCCATTAAAAAATTTGTACCACACAAATGCCATCCTGTGAATGGTTACCCGGCTTGGTTCTCTAAGAGCACAATAAAAGTAATAAAGGAAAAGTATAAAACCCATAAAAAGTGGAAGCGTTGTGGAAATCAGTTGGACTATTTAACGTTTCGTCTTCTGCGTGGACGCTCTAAATACCTGATTGATCAGGATTATAAGGCGTATATTAAACGTGTGCAGGATGGTGTTGCATTAGACGCAAAGCAGCTATGGGCATATCTCAAACGCAGAAGAGGCGGTACGGGTATCCCATCAACTGTAATTCTGGATGGGGTTGAGGCATCGAGCGGCGATGCCATCTGTTCGTTATTTGCGAATTATTTTAGTGCAGTTTTCGCAGCACCGTCTGCTCCCCATTATGATGCGGTGGGGACGGTTGATTCTCCGCGCGTACTCATTTGTGACTTTGGTCTCATTGAAGTGGAGGGGGCATTGCGTCAAGTAGCTTTGAATAAGGGTCCTGGTGCTGACGGCATACCTGCTATACTGGTCAGAAACTGTGCTCAGGCAATATCAGTTCCTTTACAGCTGATATATAATAAATCCATTAAGCTGGGAGTGTTTCCGGATGCGTGGAAGCGAGCCAACGTTGCACCCATTTTTAAATCAGGTGATCGACACTTCGTTGTCAATTATCGTCCAATATCTATATTACCCATACTTGGAAAGGTCTTTGAGAAGTTGGTGTACGCTAGTGTATTTTTTCAAATTTGTGGAAGTATTAATACTAATCAGCCTTCGACAAAGTTGATCACTCTGTGTTGGTAAGTAAATTGCAACTTTTTGGTATTTCTGGCAATTTGTTGCGTTGGTTTGCTTCATACGTGTCAGATCGCTCTCAGTCTGTACATATTGGTGGCTATAAGTCACGCTTAATTCACATTACATCCGGAGTGCCGCAAGGCAGTCATCTCGGTCCTTTACTGTTTTTAATTTACATAAACGATATTTTTAATAATATTGTTAATTCGCGTTGACGACTTAAAAATTTACCTTTCTATTCGAAACATCGACGATTGTGTTAAATTACAGGCAGATCTTGATAGGATTTGCAATTTCTGTACAAATAATCAATTACACATAAACTTTTCTAAGTGTCACACCATCACATTCACCAGGAAAAAGAATTACATAAAATATGATTACATCCTTAACTATGATAAGTTGCGTCGAGTTACATCTACAGTTGATCTTGGTGTAACACTAGATCAAAAACTATGTTTCGATGCTCATGTAAATGGTGTGGTTGTCGATCATATAGAATGCTTCACAAACCACAACGCAATTATAAGTATGTACAATGCATATGTCAACAGCATCTTAAACTTTGGTAGCGTAATCTGGAATCCTCATTATTCCGTGTATATCACTAGGTTAGAAGGAATCCAGAAACGACTGATTAAATATTTGTGTTATAAAACCCAACAAGTGTACAGTAACTATGCGTTTGGTTGTGAAATGTTCGGATTGCTAACGCTCTCCCAGCGATGCTCGTCATAATGACGTTTTATTTTTGTACAAGCTTGTCAATGGTCATACTGATTCCCCATCGCTGATGGCGAGAATTGATTTTCATGTTCCTCCTCGTCAGTTACGGTACGACTTCCTTTTTTATATGCCCACTCCACGAACAAACGCATATCGTAATTCGTCTATTCTGAGGATGGAAAGAACCGCGGATAGGGTGAGTTGCGATCTTTTTTTGGGTAACCCACGAAATATTAAGTTTGCGGTTCGCGAGGCTGTGGAGACTGCGCACATCATGTGTAATTTAAATATTTAATAATGTTAATTTAAGATAACAACATATTTGTAATCACATTAAATATTACTTTAAGGTTTTCGTATATAATAATTATGTGGAGCAACTTTATTGGGGTTGTCCTGTTGTTGCTCCCCGATATCAATAAATAAATAAATAAATAAGTGTAATAATTATAGAATTAAGTTTTTTATGTAAAATATTTTTAACATATGTGTAGATTCGGCTGAGGATGACTGTTTAGTCGAAACCGGTACCGAGGAAATTTAATATAAACAAGCAAGAAAGAAGTTATTGTCTTTTATTTCTTAATTACATAAAAATCTTGCAACATGGATTCTATCACAAAAAACCATTTTAGTCGTAAGGTGTTGCATGAACAGTACTAGTATAACACAATACCTTAACTTTCCACTCTTACGACTATGCCAAAAACAACCCAACCCAACCCACCTTAAGTATATTGTCAGTTCTAGTGTTAGCGTTAATTGCGTTTAGCAATTTTTTTCTTAAAATTTAATCTTAACAATAAAAGACGTATAGATTCCACCATCACGAGAGGGGGGAAAATAAAAGTCTCCTACTATTTATAGCCTTTCAGGATCTAACGACGTGAAAAAATCGTCGTGCTAAATGGTTTAATTTCGTCGAGGATTTCATCAACGTAAATCTTGTTCGATCGGGCACCTACGGGACTCCGGGGCGACCCTCCTTCCGCAGCTTCCGGAAGTCCCTAATTGCGATTGTTTATATTTTTGATCGCACGGTCCTCGTTCCGATGGAAACAAAGTGGGGCGAGCCCGGTCTGACAGAGTCGTCCGAGGCTGGAAGGCTAATTTATATTAATGGAGATATCTAATGACCATCAAAGTGAAAGCATCCGACGTGTTTATACTGGCATCACCCCCGTTATTAAAGGGACCCCATTATTATTACCTGAAAGCACAATACTTGCTTTTATGGTTAAAAAAGTACAAAATAATTTTTATTGCCTGAGATATTAAAGAGTTGCTGGAATAAATATGAAAACAATCGTAATTAATTTGAAGCGTTGTTAAGATTAAGAAGGGTGAAGTTGAAAAAAAATGTCGGTAGCGTGGAAAGAAGGGAAGTAAAGGTACAAAGGCAAAGGGCAAGGTAATTCATTATCTCCGCAATATAATTACCAATTACTGCAGTGGCATCGAGGAGTAATTTTATAAAAGCCCTAAACAAAAATAAAAGCAGGATACGGGCGAGCTAAACGCCGAGCTAAATGACAATCAGTTAAATTTCGGAATTTCAATTAACTTACGATTGAAATGAAAATTAATGATCGCACAGCTTCCTTCGAATTATGAAAGAAGAGATTTATAGCCGGCCCCGTTTGGCGTAAACGTATGTGCGAGGCCCCCCCTAATGGATTAAAGCATTAATGTTCTTTTTGCGTAAAATCGGAAAATAGGGTATCTTAAAAGTTTGGTTAAAAGTGGTGGAATGCGGCCGCTAGATTATTCAAGAAAAAACGAGAACGCTCCGCGAGGTCCTGTAATTGAAATTGTTCCGTTTGCGCCCTTAAATACCAGCCGCGGATGTGGGAAAATGAGAAGTGAGAAGGAGGGGAGCAAAAATGTAAATTCGCTAAAGATTGTAATTGTTGGTGAAGCGCCGCCGCATTCTTTCCGATGAAATCTGAACAAAACGGCTCCAGGAATCGGAAAACATTCTTACCCCAAAATTCAGACCGCCCTTTAAACATGTGAGGGCCCGAAAATAACGAGGCTACGGAGAATTTAATTATTTTTAAAATATTCACGGGCATGATCCAAATTTCCTAGCGAGGAACCGAGGTGAGAAAATACATTAAATTTTCCGGTAATCTCCAAACACTGTAAACATTCGCTACACACCTTTCCCAAGGCACGGCCTTATCTACTTTATACCTACTTATGTGTGCCTTCTATACAGAAAATCTCTCCCTTCGTTTGCTCAACTATACCCACTTTAATCTTACAGCAAATTTGTTAAAACATCATTTTAACACTTATTAAGATTTACTATTCGAAATTTATTAATTTTATTGCGCATGCGTTAGCCCATGCGCAAATCTATCTACAAAAATTAACACAATTTTTTTTTTAAATAAAAAAAATTATATTACATCTTAAAAGGTGGTCAAAATAGGTCGAGTTCGGAACGATCGGTTGCTTATTGACCTGTGAGGTGAAGCTTGTTAAGAAAACTTTCTGAATGTTGGCTTGATTTGTAAACTGGCCACGAAAATGTGAACGGCCGAACATGGCTCATTTAGAAGTCTCGCTGAATAAAGGACGAACTTAGGCGAGAGTTCTTATTGAGGAAACTCGAGAACTTTTTTTAAGATAAGAGTTAATTCGTGTAATGACCGCGCCCGGATATTAAGGCATCGGCGCCCCAAATTGACAGTTGAGATAACTAATAGGGGGACACCGGCTCAGCTATTTGTCATTCCTCAACTGCGCCCTTTATTCCCAACTTCTGCTTTGTTACTCAATTTGTATTAGTCATTCTCGGATAATAGCCGTAATACGTCTACGTCTTTATCATTTCAACTATCTTATTAAGTCCCCGCGAACTTTTATAATCTCATTTTTATTTCGACACGCTCCAACCTATTCATTAATATCGTTTTAATAGGATTTGACATTTTTTATAATTACAAGAAAATTTTCTACTTTAACCCTTTCACAACTTTTTTTTTGTTCCCTTTTTTAAATCACTTTCACTCCACACTATCATTACTTATTACTCAACTTACATGTCCAATAATAACTGGTTATACTACACGATATAACTGATTAAGCGCGCGTTCTTGTCTGCTTGAATTTATAACTAATGAAGGATATTATTATTATGCGTAACTTTGTGAGTAATCTTGATTAATGTAGTCGTAGTGCTTTTCGATTGCTTGTCGAGGATTAAATTACGCTTTTCAAGATGGTAAACGCAATAAACGTCAACAAACACTCAAGAACTTTCGATAAAATGGAAATAATAAGTACAATTAAGTAGTTTTAGATACATTAATTGCTTCAACTAAAATAAAAATACTTGGAAACTTGTCATTGAATCAAGAATACATAGAAATTACGATGTCGAGAAATTATTCCAATTTTGACAAATGTTGTTCAAATGCGCTTGTGTCATTGTAACATTTTAAATGGCTATCATGGCAAAATTCTGTTATTGCGACTCATCTCTATGCAGAAAGGTTTCCAGATAGATATCATCCGGCACGTGAATTCTTTTTATGTGGTAAGGAAAATAGCAATATTGGACTGAGACTTGGACAAGATGGAGGAGCAGTTAGATCTGTCAGTCTCGAAGAGGAGGATTTGAATATCATCGTAGAGCAGCCTGGCATAAGCACTAGGCTACTTGAAGAGCAACATGGAGTATCACAATCTCATATTATTAAAAACTTCAGGTTGGTTTTGTAAATTCTTGAAAATGCAACCCAACCCAAGCACCATGTCCTACATTTTTAAGCTTCCCTCAGCAGTCTGTAACTGATCCGAGTCTTCTAATTGAGTATTTCCTCCACTTCTACTCAAAAGTAATTAACACATACTATGACTCGATCCAAACGATCTCGGCTAAGCTTAGACTTCATCTGATTAAGCCAAACTGACTCTCTTAGCTATTTAACATCACCATGGATGAGCTGGTAAAGTAGTTGCGTAAATGAAAAGAGTACAAAATGGGAGATAAGAAAATCAAAATACTGTGCTACGTAGATGATGATTATTGCACCGTTTTAACACAACAGCGAAAATGTCTAAAATGAATATATCAGCGACAAAAACTACATCTAGAACACCACAAAAAATTAAACCACCAAATTAAACTAGATAATGTTTTGCAGCTTTTCCCAATGGTCCAGTCTGCTTTGCCCATAATATAGATAAATATTGTCACTTAGTGATAGCGTTTTCTGCCAATAAGCCAATATAGGTGTCTAAATTTGATATCAAGTTATATATTTTGCGGATTGCATTGCCATTTATGTGTACCGGGACCAGTGTTGTTAAATACCTGGGTATTTATTTTCAAGGGAAAATTCCCTAAGATGAGTATTTAGAGATATTTATAAAATTTGGTTTAAATTGAGTTGATGGCAGTTTTGCAAGTACTTCAAGAATGCAGAGTCGATTATCGATACACCAAACTTATTTATAACATTTACAAGAATGCTACAATGATGGTAAAAGTGCATGAATGTACTGACCGAATACCCATTGGGCGTGGGTTCATCACAGTCCTGGAGAGTGCATTTAAACAACTCGATTGGACTCAAAAAGGTATAAACATTGATGCATATAAGCAATACCTAAGTAATTTGCGCTACACGTGCGATATAGTCCTTATTTCAGATAGTTCTTTATTCCCCCCATTTTACCAAAAAAGCGTAGAGTACGTCAATTTAACAATAATTGCATTGTAATATAATACACATTGAGTTCAAACATTAAATTGGAAAAACATGTCAATGGTATACATCGGATTTTCCGTGACAATAGCTCTCAGTCTTCTCCGGAATCCTGGAACTGGCAGCATCTTTGTACCTTCCGAAATGTGATTGAAGATCTTGATACTCTGGTACAGAGCCGTCTTCTCAATCTTAGTAAGGTGCGTCACCTTCCCGCGCGTGTTTCGAGGATGTGATATTTCATATTTTTTGAAAAATTCAAAGTAATTCTTCCTAACCAATACAGCATATTCCAGAATATAAATTCCATACAAGGTAGGTATTTTATAGTCTTTAAAGTAATTTCTACAGCTATCAGTATTTTTTAGACCAAAGATTGCTCTTACACACCTCTTCTGTAGTATGAAGATTCTATCTATACCAACACCACGGCCCCGAAAGACAACTCCATATCTTAGCAAGGAATGGACATAAGCATAATAGGCACTTAATGCTGCCTCAATGCCAGCTGATCTGGAAATAATCCGAATGGCATAGGAGAAATGACTGATCTTGACTGAACCAGCAAGGAAATCAATATGATTGATCCAAGACAGTCCAGGATCCATTTTCCAACCCAGAAACGAAATCTCTTCAACATTGGCAATCTCAGTATCCCGATACCTCGCCTTGATCTGGTCAGAGCATAAATGATAATTAACAATTTTCGTTTTTTTTGTACTTAATTTTATGTTGTGAGCTTCAAACCAATCCGCAAGTTTATTCAGATCCACAGTAAGTGATTTCTACGATTAGATTTTACGATATAGTCCTTATTTTGGATAGTCTTGGAGAGATGAAACTGATGCTGAACGTATACAGGAGGTGTGTGCAATAGTCGGGCTAAATATCAACAAAATTTAGGACAAATTTTATTCCAAGCTCTAATATCAATATTGGTGATAATAAATACTTCTATACTTTTCCATGTTTTGACGCAGTGATTGCGTTTTGAACCTCACTGATTAATATAGGTTCCATGACACTATCCTTTCTTTGGTGTGATGGACTGCTTAGAGCTGTGTGCAATTTGTGCCTTTGTCTTAACTGTCTAACAAATTTATACACATTCCTGGTGTTATTAGCTTTAAAGTGTACATATACTTCGGGAAAGTTTATATTTTTACTACCGACTATTCTCGTTTACGTAATACTCTTCGAAAATATTTAACGATTTCTTTAATGCTTTGAAAAACAACTTTGAATGTCCTGAATTGAGTATAAGTCTAATATTAATGACTAAATTCAGTTTTTGTGCTTCATTAATTCTTGTTGTTTGATTCTTTTCTAGTCATATTGCACTTCCATCAAATCCAAGATCCCAAGAGCCATGAGATTGTTGATTTCCAATTGAAAATTAAGTAGTTCGTTTAAGATCTTATTATTCTTCTTCTTCTATGCTTCTATGCTTTTTCCCTTGCTATCTTAAGCAGCCAGTTTCTTCCATTCTTTGGAAGTATTCATTAAATTTCTTTATTTTTCCCCTAGCAAATCTCATGACATCTCCGAATCCACAAAATTCTCTTACAATTTTGTTCCTAACTCTATCTCTTCTTGTCTTTTCCACTATTGTTCCTAAAGTACTCATCTCAGTTGGTTCGCATCGCAGAAAAATATGTTGGCCATGAGGTTCGTGTATCGAGAGATAATAATCAAAGAAGCGAATTAAATAGAAGGATGATACTCGCATGGGCAGCCTACGGGAAACTTAGAGGCATCTTCAAGAGCGATATTCCGGTATATTTGAAAAGAAAGGCTTTTAATCAAGGCGTGCTTCCTCCTTTGGTTATGACATACGGTTCCGAAACTTTAACATTCACGGTGGCTATTACCAGGAGGCTCAAAGTAACGCAAAAAAAGGTGGAGAGGTCGATGCTGGGTGTAACCCTGAGGGACTATATAAGAAATGAAGACCTACGAAGAAGAACTGATGTAAATGATGTGGTCAACATTATGGCAAAGCTCAAGTGAAACTGGGCGGATCATCGTCGCAAGAATGACGAATGAGCAGTAGTTGCCAGACAGAGTTTGTCGAAAGCTTGTGCAACATCCAGAAATATGGCGCAGCAGACTTTATTTTCTTCCATTGCTATTTCGATAGTATTCGTTATTGTATGCACTTGGTCTATTGTTGCATGTTTATTCCGAAACACAAATTGATGTGTTGGTATTAAGGCTTTTTCTTCTATGACAGGTTTTAGTCTTTTTAATAGTAATTTTTTAAACAGTTTTGATAGTAAGAGATTGGCCTATATGATGTAACATCTGTGGGGGTTTACCAGGTTTTGGTATCATTATTATTTCAGCAACTTTCCATATACTTGGGAAGTATTTCTGTTTAAAAGCAGCATTAATTATGTGTAATAGTTTTGTAATCGCCCGTTTTGGTAGATATTTCAATGTTTCTCCATTAATTAGGTCATAGCCTACTGATTACTTTATATTTAGTTTTTGTATTTCATAATACAGTTCTTTCATTCTTACACATGGTATATTATTCTATGTTTACGAAGTTAAGCGATATATTTTTCGTAATAGAAAAGTCAAGCAGGTCCGGAATTTTACTTCTATCTGTTGGCCAGTAACTTGGCTTCCCAGTAGAGAGCACCTCACAATTTAGGGCCTCTATTGCATGGTTCAGTTATCTTCCTTTTGTATTTGTCAAGAACCCCAAGACATGTGTTTTGCATTAAAGTCTATTCCAAGTATAAATTTGTTGTCAAGATGTAGTAGAATTTCTTGATAATCTTCTCTTTTAAGATTATGTCTCGGTGGTATGTACGTTGCTCCTACAGATATTAAGCCATTAGCAGTTTGAACTTTTACCACTGTAGTTTGATGTTGTTCAGTACTAATTGTATTGTTCAAATAGTGGTCAGAGATGAGACATATATCAATATTGTCTTCTTTAAGTATTATTGGTAGTGCGTTTTGATGCTGTCGAAGACCATTGGAATTCCACAGCATTATTTTTAGTTGCTGCTTTTTAGACATTTTGATTTCCTTTTTGAATCTATACTTTTTGAATATAGACGTGCATATAATGTTTTTACTGTTTCTTCTTGTTGAAGTATTTTTTCTAGTATTAGATCTAATTTACTGTCAGCCTTCTTATCGATTAATGTACTTACAGTTTTCTCTGCAGTTTCACCACTCGCTTTTTCGGCTTTATTTTATTTGAATTTACTGTTTTCTTATTCCCGATGGCTTGTAGTTTCTTAATAGATGCAAACTAGAAATAGATAATAAAATTATACAGCAGGAAATGAAGTTCAAGTATCTCGGAATAGAAGAAATATCCAGGGGATGTTGAAACGGAGGTGAGCGGACAAGTCATGAAAGCAGTAAGAACGGCTGAATGTCTTAACAGTAATAAAGATATGGGAATCGAAGTTAAATCCAGAATCTTTAAAACAGTAATCAGACTCATGTTAACATATACCGCAGAAACCAGGCCAGAAACCTAATAAAAATGGTAACATTTTTAAAGTTTGCATTTTAGCTGCTGATGAATAGATATCATCCACAATTTCAGATTGTTGAAAACATTTTAAACTAATCTGGCTTTATGAAATTTGACTTTTTTGTATAAATCCATTTAACATCAAAACTTTTTTTATTCTCTGGCTTTTTGACCAATTTCCAAGTTTTATTTTTCTTTAAACATTCTATTTCCTTATTCATAGCTAATTTCCACTGTTCTGCCTGATTACTATTTATGTCTCGTCAAAATTATTTGGATTTTCAACATTATCATTTTATCTACCCGGCATTTCCCTTTCTTTCTTAGATCTTCTCAATTCTTCAGGTGTTCTTTGTTCATGTTTAATTGTTTTATTTTTGAATTCTATTTCTGTAGTTTCATCTAGTATTTCTGAATCACTAGAATAATCACTTTCAAATTCATTGTCAGTTCTGTTTCTATATAAACCTATACATTTAACATTCTCCCCCACAATATCAACATGTCTAGCTACAATGATTCTGGTATTTACTAAGACTCTAAGAAAAAAACTCTAAATTTAGCTCTATACCCAGCAAAATTTCTAAATCAGCCTATTTATCCCATTTAGACCTTCTTAACTGTTCTGGTCTTCGAACAAAAATTCTACTTTCATATGAAATCCACCACCCAATAAAATTCAAACTACAATTTTGAAACTTCGGTAAAATAATGCTTTATTATCAACTGTTATGTTTTCTGTACCATTGTTATCTCCAACTTTCAATATTTTGCTCCTAGCAATTAATGAATTGCTAGGAATTGATGGCAACTGTTTACAGAAGAATTTCTTCCTTTGGGCTTCATTCATACCGTCCTTACCTTCGGCTTCTATTAACACCTCCCCATAAAACAGCCAGACTTGCATGGTGTCAAGAACGGCAAGGTTGGGTTCATCAATGGAATGACATCGTCTTCAGTGATGAATCAAGGTTTTGTTTATGAGTTTACGAGGGGAAAGACGGAATTTAAAGTTCGTTCAAAGACGACACACAGCCTTAATACCTGAGGTTATGGTTTAGGGGGCGATATGCGTTGGACGTAGGTCACTCCTTACATTCATTCCAGGCACATTAAGCGCACGTCGTTACATCGACAACGTTCTGGAACCGGTGTTAGTACCTTTCATGCAGACGTTGCAGAATGCCATTTTACAACAGGATAATGCAAGACCACATACTGCTGTGGTTACAAGAAGGTTCCTGGAGCAGGTTGGATTGCAGATTTTGTTCTGGCCTGCACGGTCATCTGACTTGTCGTCGAACATGTCTGGGATATGATGGGTTGGCGACTAAGACAAGTACTCCGGTATCCTGAGAATCTGGATGAACTTCGACACCATCTAGCGGTTGCATGGAACGAGATACCTCAGGAGGACATCGACCACTTAATAGAGACCATGGGTAGAAGAGGTAATGCATGGGGATGCAACCCACTACTAGCTTTTTCTTGAAAAATGTTAATTTTTGTTTTGTTTTTTTTAACTAAACTTTCATCGTTTCTTAGTTGATAATAAAGCATTATTTATTCTTAATGGGTGGTGTATTTCATGTGAAAGTGAGTGTATTTAATAGTAGGCTTTCTTCCAAACATTAGTTCGTAAGGCGTTTTCTTTTCTACAGTATGCTAATGTTGTATTTTTAAGATATGCAGCTGCGCATACTACCTCTGGCCAAAATTTTCGATCTATTTTTGCTTGTAGTAATAAATATTTAGACATGTTTATAACTGATCTATTATATGTTTCAAGTGTTTATAGTAATACCTTTCTCTCTAGTTAAATGTTTAATATTTGAATTTAAGTACTCTTTTCCAATATCGCATCTTAGTTTGCAATAGTTTTGGCAGTCAGATTTTCTATTTCATTTATGTATTCTACAAAGCAATTATAAACCTGATCTTTTGATTTAATGGTATACAACTTAGCTGTCTTACTATAATCTAAAATTTCTTTAGCTTTACTTCTGTTATTGTCAAAACGTAAATTCTGCATCTTATTTTCAATACAAGTTTTGCATTTCATATACTCAGTTTCTAAATGTTCAGGTATTCCATCTAATAATTGGTTTTTACACAAAGTTGTTAAATCAGAAAAATTTACATGACCCAGAATACGATGCCATTTTTCCTTTAATGTCATATCAATTTTAGTATTACTATTTGCAATATTAACCTAATTATTTTTAATCATACTTGTCATTTTATATAATCAACCCTCTTTCCTAGCAATTGCAATCAATTGATTATGTCTGTTATAAATGTTTGCAGTGTTTATTTGATATAATTTTATTTTTATCTCTGATTTTAGCATAACTAATTAAATTTCTATCCATTTCTTTAACATAAAACACAGTTGACATTCTAATTGGAATTATTTTATCATAAACTTGAAAATAACTAATTATTACTAAGAATTTCTATTTCATCACCTAAATCTGATCTTTCGTCTTTGCATATCATCATAGTTTGGACCTGCGTATAAAAATTGTTCATTCCATAACCTCTTCCGCCGTGATAATGGTTACCTCTTGAACTATGTTCTTCGTCTCGACACCGCTGTCTGCCTCTATTATTACCTCTTCGTTGGCTGAAATTTCCTCGGTTGTTCTGTTGCTGCTGCATTCCATCTCGTTTCCATGAACCTGAAATGGCCTGGTTTCCCACATTTATAACACACTTCCTGATTCTGTTTCTTTGTAAAAAAAAACATTTGATTTTTGGTTACAATTTATAGATTCTTCTTTTTAAAATCTTTTATTCTCAGTTTTTCCTATTTATTTCTGCAAATTATCTGTAACGTTTCTATTTCACTCACAAATTCCAGCTCTTTATTTGTGATCGCACTGTAGATAATATTGATGGCTTTTAAATTTTTCTCATCCCAATCATCTCCATCGGAACTCTGTTTTTCTTTTGAAACAGCTTCGTTACATTTTTTTATTCTTCGTAATCTTCTCCATCGAACACCGGTATTGTTACGTCCGTCTTTTTTATAACGTTTCTTTTATGTAGATTCCAATTCAAACTGTTTTGCTATTCTTCACCGGTTTTATCATATTTACCACGTTTTTCTAAAATTTTCTTTCTGAAAACCACGTTGTGCTACCATGTTGAAATAGTGCGTGAATTATAAAAACAATACGAAAGCGTAACTAACAACTACGTTATATCATTTTCTGAAACAGACATAACCTCACACTCGAACTAAATTAACAAACAATTAAGAAGTGACAACAAAAATAAGATATCCAGAGGTTACAAAATATAATTAGTGACAATACCATTAAATATAGAATAGATCATGTCTTTAAGAATAATATCTAATGACGTGGCTAGCTCCTGAAGATGATTGCAACTAGCAATTGAAACCGGTTGAGTCTAAAATAAACACATCCATCTTCTAAAAAACACATAGTTTTTCTTACGTAATAACTGAATATTAAGATGGGAAGAGACAACTACAATCAAATGAAAGTTGTTCTGTACGAAGGGGGAAACCATATGACGATAACATTTTTTGACCTTGACCTTATTTTCAACAAGGTTATATGAAGGTCACGACCAATTTTTTAAATGGCACCCTATATATTTTATTGTAAAATCTGAACCTGTTGCTAAAAGTAAAGTAATTAAAAAAAAAATAAACAATTTTACTATTTTTTCAAAAACACATCTTTAGAAACAATTAACTAACGTTCATAATCTAGCAAGAACAAATAAGATTTATGAATTTTTAAACATTTTCCTACCCGCTTCGATACATTGTCTTTAGTTCTTAATTCTTAGAATACTACTGAAGAATGCTCAACACAAAAAAATCCAGAAGAGGTACATCGGGCTCGTCGGAAATACCTTTGGAAAGAGGTCTAAAAGGTTCCGACATTTTTCCGCATTTGTCAATTTGATAATAGAATAACGCATAAAAAACAAGAGTTTGTGGAACTGCTTATGTCGACATTTTCAGAATATCGCTTTCAGAGACTTAATTGGTTGAATTGTTTTAAAATGTAGCAGGTAAAACTAAATTTGCATAAAAACTGCTTGGCAACAAATTCCGAATTAATTTCATCGTTTTACATTAAGGCAAAGTGTTTAAACTAAGTCATTAAATCATGGATACTCTAAGTGTGGCAGAAAAAGTCGAAATGATTTTTGTTTATGGAGAAAGTTGCAGAAAAGTTGCTGATAGTATAGCTTTGTATCGAGAACGTTTTTCTGCATGTTAAGTGTCAAAGTATAAGAAAACTGAATAAAACTTTACAATAAATTTCGAAAATTATGAAAAATGTAACATGATGGAATGCTATATGTTATCAGATAAGAATGCCACGTTAGCCGCGGAATTATATTTTACAAGGTATCCGGAAAGAAGACAACCGCACGTAAGAACCTTCAGCCGGTTAGCAGAAAATTTAATAGATTTTTGGTCCTTCCCCAAGCCACGTGCCAAAACATACCAACATGACCTACAAGAGGATGAAGTCAATGTGTTGGCTTCACTTGCGGTAAATCCATCAACATCTTGCAGAGAAATTGAACAAGACGTCTGACAAAAAAGCCGCTGCTTCCGAATATGAAAGAAAAATAAGTATAAACCATACAAAGCGGGGCTAACTCATTATTTACGTGCCGGAGATGTCAGTCTATGATTAGAATTTTGTAGATGATATTTAGAAAAATTAAATAATTTGCTGTTTGTTCAAAATGTCATCTGGACCGATGAAGTCTTTGAGTGTTCAAAGAAGATTGGGATTCAGTGTATGGTGTTTAGCTCGTTTAGATAATAGAATTTTGGCATATAGTATCTACCATAAAAACTTAAATTCAGGTAAATACCTTAATATATTAAGGCAGCACATTGAGCCTTTGGTCGACAATTTTCTAGAAAATATGTCTGGCACATAATGCCAGAGTTGTTGGTGAATTTTTAAATACTACTACAAACTTTGGCAATAATTGGAAACAATGTTTTCCATCATGGTATGGTTATCACCATAACAACATTCAGTTTTGAATACATACAATAGTTTTAGAAAGAACAAAAAGATTGATACATTATGATCCATCATAGTATGTATGGTTATCACCATAGCAATATTAACTTTTAAATACATACATTAGTTTTAGATAGAACAAAATACATTTTTGTTAATTATTTAATAACTATCAGAAATATACCCCACAAACTATATACAGGGTGAGTTTTTTCCATGTTTGGCTAACTAGATATCTCGAAAAAACCGTTGTTTTGTTATGGCTCCGCTATTATTGATTTTAGGAAAAATGTGTAAAGGAAAAATTTGTAGGGTATTACATGTTTAATAAAGCAGTCTAACAAATTGTTTTATTTAAGCAATGATTTTTGAGTTATGACACAAACTTGTAATTTTTCCAATGGAAACCATAGTTGGCCATGACTTTATAAAAAAAGGCCTTTTCTCAGCGATTCTAATATACCACTTGACATAGATATTTTTATTAATAAATAAATTATAGTCATTTACTCTTTTAATTGGCAAACTGTTCAGGTAGTATGCTATGGAAACAATTGATAGATACGTTTGGTTATGACAGCTTAAGGCAAACGTATGTTTCGTTTAGTTTCTAATTAGCGTTGATTGAGGTTTTGTAAATTATAATCAATATGAATTTTTCTAATCAATAAAAGCATCAACAAGCTGCAGAACAGTATTTTGAACAATATTTTGATCGTCGCCAGCCTTCTCTACCTTGAAAGATGATACTTTATTTTTTAATTATCGGTGCTACAAATTTGTTTCGGTTATTAAACCGTCATCAGGCACCACGTCTAATTGTCAATAATAAGTTTTGATAATGTAGGTGGAAAAGACATATCACGACGAACCAACAATTACGCATTCTTTTAGTAAATAAATATATCACAAACATGCACTAAACACGTAAAAAGTTAAAATTACATAAAACTCTTTATAAATAGTTAAAAATGCAATAAAAATGTGACACGTTAAAATGGAGAACAAAACAACATCAATGCGAATCTGAACAAGTACAACATCGAGACAAGTGATAGTGGGCTGCTATCACATATATTGTTTTTTCAATACATATAATTAATATTATAAAGATGAACCTGGAGGAAAATATCGCTAATTCTCTACCTACTTTGAAGAGGCTGATAATTTAGGCGAGTATGGTTCTTTCTGTAAACCAACTAAAGATGCAACACAGAAGTAAATGTATTAGCACGAATCTATCAAGATGCATCAGTTTCAACACAAGTTGCATCTGAAGCATTCATGTCACAACGTACTGTCGTAAGAGAACTAAAAAATCATAGATTTGATTCATATAAAATGGCAGTTTCACAAACACTACCCCCAGATGACTACAATAAGCGTGTAGAATATTGTACGTGGTTTATTAACATGTGTGGAGCTGATCATAGCTTAGAGTAAAGTTTTGTGGACAGTTGAAACACGATTTACAAACTGCGGCATGTTTAATAGACATAATCAACATTTATGGGTGCAGGAAAATCCGCACCATGTTCAAGTTAAGTTTGACCAACACTTAATAAGCTAGCGGTACGAAATCATGGAAACTTACGTTTGCAAACGTATCTATCAATTGTTTCCATAGCATACTACCTGAACAATTTGCAATAATTTATTTATTAATAAAAATATCCATGTCAAGTGGTATATCATTAGAATCGTTGAGAAAAGGTCTTTTTTATAAAGTCATGGCCAACTATAGTTTCCATTAGAAAAATTACAAGTTTGTGTCATAACTCAAAAATTATTGCTTAAATAAAAAAAATCAGTTAGACTATTAAAATTATGCGTGATATGTTTTAACAAACCTTTTATTATCTTTTTATATTGACAATTAATAATAACAACATTCACAACAACATAATGCACTCTTGATTGGGATTGCTTTATGATATAACATTTCAACACTCCCCCTCAAGGCCAATCATAATTATAAACTTTTCTAATTTTGGTTTTGGTAACGGCTTTGTTAGCTCGTCGGCAATCATTTCTTCTGTTTGACAATATTTTAAATTGATAACGTTATCTTCCAAAACTTTTTTTATGAAATGATATTTTATATCTATTTGTTTAGTCCTACTATGATAAACGTTGTTTTTTGCCACAACTTTGATTATCATTGTAAAGGAAGCACTAAGAAGTGCTAAGAAGTGCTTCCTTAGCTGCTTCAGTAAGGCTCATGTATTCAGCTTCTGTGCTTGATAAAGCAACGGTCCTTTGTTTTTTAGTTTCCCACGAGATTGTTGCGTTTGCCATTTTAAACACATAAGCAGTATAGGAGCGCCGATCATCTATGGATGATCCCCAATCTGCATCTGTATAACATTCCATTTCTTTCCCTGAAGTTCTATAAGTTAGTTCCAAATTTATTGTTCCTTTTAAATACCTTAACACTCTTTTTGCGGCAATCCAATGACTCTCGTTGTAATTTGTGTTAAATTGACTTAAGAAGTTAACGCTAAATGTAATATGTGGTTTTGTACCAATTGATGCATACATTAAACTTTCGATCAGATTTTGATATGGATACTTTTTCATTGTTGCGTCATTTTTAATTAATATTGCTTCCATTTGCAACTTCCATGTCTCCCAATTATTCTTTTTAAGAGGATCAATTTTAAAACTTGTAGACATTCTTTATAATTTATTTTAGTTTGTCTTCTTATAAATGTTTGTTTTTATTACTGCTTTATATTTGGGCCCATAACCTATTAAAATTATGCGTGATATGTTTTAACAGTTTAACAAACCTTTTATTATCTTTGTCCACGACTACCTTATAATATATACCTTATGAATGAGTTTTCTAAAACAAAATGGTAGTAATTTTTCACGGAGTGAATAATAGCGGTGAATAATAATCATTATTCACGGGTAGCCATCTTGACCAGACTAATAATAATTATTTGAATCGTTAAAAGTTCAAAAAACGTCAATTTAATTTAATTTTTTAGGAGTTTCTAAATGTTTGACATTAAAAAAAACTAAACAAATTCCTTTTTTCGTATAATTTAAGCATAAATTAATTAATTTTCGTAAAGAAAGCGACGTTTTATAAAACTGTCATTTAATTTTGACAAATTGTTGTGAAGTTGGTTACAGTTAGTAACATTGAATTTGTTTAACCTTTATTCAAAAATTTATTTAAAAAATAAATTTATGGAATCAATTTCAATAGTCGTGGACAAAGTATAGTATTCTACTCGCATATAATGAGCTATTATTCACTCAGGTTAATTATGCCACTCGCTACGCTCGTGACATAAACTTAACCTTCGTGAATAATAGCCATCATTATATGCTCATATAATAATATACTATTTTATATTGACAATTAATAATAACAACATTCACTTGTTTTATATTATATATAACTACTCATAAAACATTAATGCACTCTTGATTGGGATATGATATAACATTTCAACATAGACTGCTTTATTAAACATGTAATACCCTAAACGAGATCATGACATGTAAGCTACTTTTTTTCTATCTCTTTTAGTGTCGGAGATAGCCTATGCGGACATCGAAATTGGGACACCTGTACATTATCAAAAAGCTGTACTTGTAGGTAACAAGAATAACTAAGAATAATATGTCATACCGTATATGATATTTATTTATGAAATAACCCCGATGTGGTTCTCACATCAGCGGGAGACAAGTTAGAAAAAAAAACAAGAAGTAGGGAGTGGAACCGAAAGGGAATGAAAGGGGAACGAGGGGATGACGAAGGGGTGGATAGGGATTGCGGTGCGGGTAGCGGAACGCATTACATTATGAATTCAGAATCGACACACGTCGCCCGATATCACGGCCAGCGAACGTACGATACGTATACGCCATTACCATCGAAGATTAACATTCAGGAGTGTAAGTTTCATAGCTACGTGGCTACGTCTGGTTGAAGCTTGGATCCCGCGGGTGCGTCGGGATAATCTGTCACTATGCGTCATCTCCGATCCGACAAACTGCGCCGTCCTGTCAGGTCTCATTTCGAGCACGGGTCCGATACGATTTCGCAGGACTTCTTATCCTGCACGGACCCACCACCTCCAGTCGTCCCTCCCGGCGAATGAATGCGGATCTAAATTGGACGGGAGGACTATCAAACATTTCCCAGAATCTCTATCGAAAGATAAATCATCTGAACCGATTTGATCCTTAATTGGATCAGCCAAATCGCCAGTTTTGCTCTACAGCATACATATTTCAAATATGTTACTAAAATGAATACATATTTATTTAAAATAACATAAAATTTTTATTAATATATAAACGAGTGATGGATTTTTGAGATTCCAACATCAATCTGTGGTAGACATACTGTGAGTTGTAAAACGTGTAGATCGATAGATGCAGCGACGAAATGTTCGCGTGGAATCTTTTTAACTAGAATTAGGTTCATCAGAGATGGAAGGGTGACTTGTTCGACGCTTAACGAAATTAAATTCGCTCGTTACGTCCCCCCGGGGTTGGAAACGTGAAAATTTCACCCCCGTCCGGTAAATACGAGCATCATAGGGGGGTAATATGAATTGGCCAGTAACATTTCGCAAAAATTTACATACGAGGTCGGCGGAGGCGCGCGTTAATATGCGCGGATCGTTTTTAACATAGCGAATGTTTAATTCAGAGCGAAAAACTTTGCGTCCGAAATAAATTTCAGAGAGGTGATCGGGTGGACTAGTTTTAGGGGCAACTTTTAATCGCGCGGCCGTCACCGCAAATTGTCTATTCATCTTGTTCAACTCGAGCATGCATAATACACCTCTAGGTACCCAAACTTATACTTCCGCTATCTTGAATTATATACGACAGTGGGTTCAGTTAATTTTCAACCACTATTCCGAAAATTTCAAAATCAAACCACACCAATTTTTGAGTACCAAAACTTTTCAATTCTATTAATACAACTTGACATTTAATTAAGAAGGATACTTGAATAAAAAGGGGACGAGTTAGACGGAAGATGTTGTTGGGGGTTAGTCGTTACTTCCGTGGGGTAATTCTTGAGCAGAAGTCGTCTCAACAACAATGCCCTCCCATTGAATAGGGCTGTATATCGTTATGAAGTTTATTATATCCGAAATAACCTTCGACGATGTCAATGCTTATAAAATCTACCAATCTCAATTTTACTTTCATAAACTCAAACAGTTTTATTTTCTTATTTTATTATGTATACATTAAATAGAAACTTTTTTATATTTATTTGTCATTAAATAATTTTACGTCGACGTAAGTTAAGGAATATATTTCTTGAAACGCAGAGTTATTCAAGATTTCTCGAGTTCTAGAACCTGTAATCACTTCGTTGAAAAGTGTGGAAAGATTTTTTTTTGTGTTTTATAATTGTATTGCATCAGAAAGTTTTTTAATATAATATATTTCTCGGCAAGGCTACACAGGTGCATCCTTTTAAGAATGCTTTGAATTAAGCCCAATGTCTTGTACAGTGTGTTAATTAATTATCGTACCCGACGTCATCATTATGCAACCATATATGCAAATCGCGTATAGTAATACCAATACTGTGATATTGGTTGCATACTTGCAATGATGACGTCGGGTACGATAATTAATTAACACACTGTATATCTACTATATAGGTAGCTAAAAATGTGATAGCTGAAACTTTGATAGTTGAAGTCGATAGCTGCTAATTAGAAGAATTTTATCCATTTGGTGTTAAATCTGTAAATTGGTTAATTGGAGGCTCTCCTTAATAATGTTTGGGAAGCTATGGAAAATGGAGATGAAACAACAGCGATCCTATGTGATCTAACAAAAGCTTTTGATTCCATTCAACATACTCTTCTTATTGCCAAGCTGGAAAAATATGGTATACGTGCAAGACCACTGGAACTGATTACTTCATACCTAACAGATAGGAGTTAGGTGGTCACCGTCAACGGTGAAATGAATTCTTGTTTACCTGTGATATCTTTTCTTCTGTTTATATATCAATGATCTACCTGAAAATATTTCATCTGAAGCCATACTCTGTGCAGATGATACAACTTTGATAGAGAGTGGCTCAGTACCGGTCAAAACAGCTGTAGCTTGTGATACCAACTTGGACAGTCGACTCACTTGGAAAGATCATAGCGACATATTGGTGAAACATCTGCCATTTACGCTATTTTAAGAATTCGCCAAATAGTACATGCCTCTGCTGCTAGAACCGCTTATTTTGCTTTTTTCCATAGCAAGATGAGCTACGGACTACGCCTTTGGGGAGCGTCTGGTCATACAATGCCTGTTTTCATACTGCAGAAAAAGGCGCTAAGAATAATTGAACAGGCGCATCCAAGAACTCACTGTAAGCCCCTATTTAAAAAATATAATGTACTCACACTTCCATCCGTGTACATCTACCAACAACTTTGCAAGGCTGAAATAGAATTACCTTCATTAACATGCAGAAAAGAGGACACTCAGATAAATTTAAGAAATGGTACACAAGTCGCCATACCGCACTGCCGTATAAAAACAAGTATGACAAGATACGGTCACCGTCATTTGTTAAGTGCTCTTCCCAAGCAATGGTTACAAAAGCCTACAACTATTTTTAAAAAAAGACTTAAAGAAAGTACTTATTGAAGGCGCTTTCTACAGTGAAAATGAGTTTTTAAATTATATGAGAGGTTAAGGTTTTCGATTCTGCAATTATTTTTCTTTTTTTCTTCATCCCTACATATTTTTCTGGACGTTTTTGCAATACAGAATTTTATGTATTCTTTTTTTGTATTTTAGCGAAATAAAGATCATTATTATTATTATAATATTCTGCATAACATGACGATTATGCGAAGTAGTAAGAACTTCAAGTCTAAAGTATGCCAAATCAATCCCAAAACATCCCAACTCAATTCCAAATTTTCCTCTCCAAAAAGTTTCTTCTTTTAGAATCAGCAACATTGGCTTCTTGGCATTGTGGTATAAAACATTTCGAATTACGTTATGGATTTTATGTATTGTTGAAGTAGCACTTCTTTAGGGTAATTTGGAGCAAAATAAATTCGTGTGGTGGAATTTTGACAACTTTTTGTAAGACAGACAACAATTTATTATGCAGAGATTTCATCATCAGTGCTTCCCTGTATAAAATGACATGAAAATTTTTAATATTAGGATTTTTTCAGGACCCCTGGTTACAAATCCCTTAATTTTCCCTGTCATAGCTGCTACTCCGTCTCTGCAACTGCTTATGCAGTTGTGCCATTAAAAATTATGCTCACTAATGGTAGTTACTTGGAATATTTCTTCTCCAGTTGTAGAATCGGGTAGTGGGAGACAAAATAAAAACGTCCTCTTTTATTATCTCAGTAGACTATAGATATCAGTTGACTCGTGGATTTGATACAGGTATTTTTTCGAATTTCTTAGCGGCTATAGGTAAAATTAAAGTTTCAGCGAGAGAATGACTCTTCTTGAATTTAACTAGCATATTAGCGATCACGTAGCTTGCTTTTTGCGCTTTGCCTGATGTTTTGTAAGACAAATTCATGAGAGTTTCATGTTTCCAGCCAATTTGAGCCAATTTGTACACTTAACCAATCAGTGATCTAGTTGAAGACTCCCCGACCACCGGATCACCGATGATTTCGTAGGATTAAAAGTTAAGCAGCGTTTGTTTGACATATCCACAAAAGCTCGAACTTCAACATTATTCATTTTGGGACGTTGCATAATGGCAGGAAGGTTGGGTAAGATCAGTTATGTTTATTAAGATTAATTACCATCAGGTAACCCAACACCTTGTATTGATCATCTTTCTCTACTATCAAGGTTCATCTATTGAGTGGCTGTTGCATCTCTGTTTCTGATCTTTCTCTTTCTCTCAAAGCCAAAATTGTTGGCAATTTAAGTCACAAATTTTGTGCACTGCGGAGAACCCAATCCATCTCAACTCAATTCAACCCAACCCAACTAAATGCAACTCAACCCAATTAAATCCATTACAACTCAATTAAATGCAACCCAACCCAAGTAAATCCAACGCAGTCCAATTAAATTCCATTTTTAGGATAGGGATTAGAAAAATGCTTGATGCACTAACTCCTGTTGGATATACGCTTGATGAAGTAATGGAAATTTCATCTATTTCGCATACGGAATTTTGGTGACCGAAATATGTTCTTACTGATCTGCTTCAACCACTCTTTATTTTTCCGCAGGCTCTTTAATCTTCATCGCCTGCCCTCTCTACGGTCTCTCAACTTTATCTCAGCTGAATTTCTTAATTGCTGGAATCATAGTGGAAGATGGATGTTATTTTTTTATCTCTTTCAGATAACTAGAATATACTCCGTATCCTGTAATCACTTGTGTTGTATGATAGTTTGTAGCTGGGATGACATCTTTAATAAAAATTGATTTCCAGTCTTTGTATTGAAACCATCTCTCTTGCCACCGATTAATCGTTTCGACTTCTCTCGATCAGTGTGATTTTAATATTTTTTGTACTTCAGGGCTTCTGCCCAAGATGAGGCTTTCTCATTGCCTGACCTGGAACTTCAATTCGTAGCATAATCCGGGAGAGTACGTTTTGAATCTTTGTGGCTCTTTCTACTATTCTTTTAATGTGAGTGGTCATTCGTAGATCTTTATCTATGTGGACGGCAAGATACTTCACGCAACGAGTACTTTGTATTAAGTGTCAAATTATACGGACTGTTGTCAAGAAAAGTTGACAGAAACTATTATAATATGTACTGTTAACACGTTCGTGATAAAATTGAGATTTCAAAAAGAAATATATTTTCTAGAGCATCATTTTCTGGAACATCATAAATACACCCAGGGCAGGTAAGACATCGACTGCTTTTGACTTTTCTGATTTCAAAGATACATATAATATAATGATGCTGAAAATAATATACCAACAAATATACAGAACACTGTTAAATCGAATATAGCCATGAAAAAATCATTTGGACTCTACTTAACAGATTCCATAGAAGTAAAATCTATTATTATGTTTTTGATTAACACACATACGATGGGTTATGATGAATTTGCAATCTCTGTTCTAAAAAAGTGCGTTGATGAAATTGCCCGTCATAAACTTGCACTCAATTCAGCAATATTTCCGATGAATCTGAAAAAAACTATAGTAAGACCGATTTATAAGAAAGGAAGTAAATCAGATATTACAAATTACCTGCCAATTGCACTAATTCCTAACATTGCAAAAGTTTTTGAGAAGCTTGCCCAGAAAAGACTAAAAGATTACGTTACCAAGAATTAAATACTTAACCAATCCCAAAACGGTTATATAAAAGGCAGATATGTAACCAGAGCAATTTTCCAGTTATTAGAACGAATTCAAACTGGAATTAATTGATGGACCTAACTAAAGCAGTTGACAGTGTCTACCATGACATCTTATTGAAGAAGTTGGAAGCTATAGGGATACGAGGACTGCCACTGGAATGATTCAGATCTTACTTGTCAGAACGAGAACAGATCTTCCAGAAGTGATAGAGGATCTACTAATCCTTTTTGCTGATGACTCCACTGCAGTATTAACTACAAAATCTGAGGAATAAATGTCAGAATTGGTTCAGCTCAATCTAGGTAAACTGTAAACTTGGTTTTCAAATAACAACTTAGAACCATCACGTCCAGTTTTTAATTTTTTAAATTTAATTCCATAAAAGTTCTGTAATATAAACCTAGACAATATAAATAAAAAGACAAAGAAAAGTTTGGTATCGTTTGTAAGATCAGCCAAAAACCTGAGTGCGCATAGTGAAACTCTGCCAAAACCAAATCTTCCTGACCAATTAATATAATCCAGTAAAAGAGTAAAAAAAAGTTAAAATACGTTCGACGATGGTGTCCAATGCTTCGAAACTTAGAGAATTAAATGTTCTACAGGATAGAATAACTAACTTTTTTGTTCATATAACGAAGAGTCCGATTTATGCCATCAATACCTCAAAATGTTCGTCTGGATCTCTATTTTCATGTCCATATAGCTACAGAAGCACGCTATGCAAAATAAAAAATATACTGAACATGAACCGTCACTATGTTTTTTAATTTACGATTTTCCACATTTTTGGGTATATCTCGAAAACTGGACGTGATGGAGAAAAATTGAAGACAGTTTCAGAATCAGTACAACATTCTGCGTTATAAAAAAATATCACAGTCTTCGAGATTTTGAAGAAGTCAAGCTGGAAGTACCTCAGGGTTCCATATTGGGTCCTCTATTGATCCTCCTGTATGTGAATGACTTACCACGTGTAACGAACAACATTACGATAATGTTTGCGGATGACGCAACGACTGTGGCGAGGTGTAGCACTGATTATGAAATCCAGAAATCACTTACTGTGGATCTGAATAAACTTGCGGATTGGTTTGAAGCTCACAACATAAAGTTAAGTACAAAAAAACGAAAATTGTTAATTATCATTTATGCTCTGACCAGATCAAGGCGAGGTATCGGGATACTGAGATTGCCAATGTTGAATAGATTTCGTTTCTGGGTTGGAAAATGGATCCTGGACTGTCTTGGATCAATCATATTGATTTCCTTGCTGGTTCAGTCAAGATCAGTCATTTCTCCTATGCCATTCGGATTATTTCCAGATCAGCTGGCATTGAGGCAGCATTAAGTGCCTATTATGCTTATGTCCATTCCTTGCTAAGATATGGAGTTGTCTTTCGGGGTCGTGGTGTTGGTATAGATAGAATCTTCATACTACAGAAGAGGTGTGTAAGAGCAATCTTTGGTCCAAAAAATACTGATAGCTGTAGAAGTTACTTTAAAGACTATAAAATACCTACCTTGTATGGAATTTATATTCTGGAATGTGCTGTATTGGTTAGGAAGAATTACTTTGAATTTTTCAAAAAATATAAAATATCACATCGTCGAAACACGTGCGGGAAGGTGACGCACCTTACAAAGATTCAGAAGACGGCTCTGTACCGAGTATCAAGATCTTCAATCACATTTCAGAAGGTACAAAGATCCTGCCAGTTCCAGGATTCCGGAGAAGACTGAGAGCTATTGTCACGGAAAATCCGATGTATACCATTGACATGTTTTTCCAATTTAATGTTTGAACTCAATGTGTATTATATTACAATGCAATTATTGTTAAGTTGGCGTAGTCTACGCTTTTTTGGTAAAATGTGGGGAATAAAGTATTATTATTATTATACGTTCAGCATCAGTTTCATTTCTCCAAGGCTATCCGAAATAAGGACCATATCGTACGTGTAGCGCAAATTACTTAGGTATTGCTATCAATGTTTATACCTTTTACATGTAATATGTTTGATTACATGACTTTAATTAATATTTCTTTAAGATGAGTTTGAATGAAATAATTGTTATCCATGTATCTCAACTGCTCAGGATATAATAGAAATGGTATACATTAGAAATGGCATACATTAGAAATCGACAACGTCATAGATATAATATTAACATTCTTCCGAATATTGTCGCTCAACTGCTCAGGATACATTAGAAATGGCATACATTAGAAATGGTATACAGTAGAAATGGCATAAATTAGAAATCGACAACGTCGTGGATATGATATTAGCATTCTTTCGAATATTGTCGCTCAACTGCTCAGGATACATTATAAATGGTATACATTAGAAATGGCATACATTAGAAATGGTATACATTACAAATGGCATACATTAGAAATCGACAACGTCGTGGATATGATATTAGCATTCTTCCGACTATTGTCGCTCAACTGCTCAGGATACATGTATTAGAAATGGTATACATTAGAAATGGCATACATTAGAAATCGACAACGGCGTGGATATGATATTAGCATTCCTCCGAATATTGTCGCTCAACTGTTCAAGATACATTAGAAATGGCATAAATTAGAAATGGTATACATTAGAAATCGACAACGTCGTGGATATGATATTAACATTCCTCCGAATATTGTCGCTCAACTGCTCAGGATACATTAGAAATGGCATACATTAGAAATGGTATACATTAGAAATAGCATACATTATAAATGGTATACATTAGAAATAGCATACATTAGAAATGGCATACATTAGAAATGGTAATACATTAGAAATCGACAACGTCGTGGATATGATATTAACATTCTTCCGAATATTGTCGCTCAACTGTTCAGGCTACATTAGAAATGGCATACATTAGAAATGGCATACATTAGAAATCGACAACGTCGTGGATATGATATTAGCATTCTTCCGAATATTGTCGTCCAACTGCTCAAAATACATTAGAAATGGCAATTTACGCTCTGACCAGATCAAGACGAGGTATCGGGATACTGAGATTGCCAATGTTGAAGAGATTTCGTTTTTGGGTTGGAAAATGGATCCTGGACTGTCTTGGATCAATCATATTGATTTCCTTGCTGGTTCAGTCAAGATCAGTCATTTCTCCTATGCCATTCCGATTATTTCCAGATCAGCTGGCATTGAGGCAGCATTAAGTGCCTATTATGTTTATGTCCATTCCTTGCTAAGATATAGAGTTGTCTTTTGGGGCCGTGGTGTTGGTATAGATAGAATCTTCATACTACAGAAGAGGTGTGTAAGAGCAATCTTTGGTCTAAAAAATACTGATAGCTGTAGAAGTTACTTTAAAGACTATAAAATACTTACCTTGTATGGAATTTATATTCTGGAATGTGCTGTATTGGTTAGGAAGAATTACTTTGAATTTTTTAAAAAATATGAAATATCACATCCTCGAAACACGCGCGGGAAGGTGACGCACCTTACTAAGATTCAGAAGACGGCTCTGTACCAGAGTATCAAGATCTTCAATCACATTTCAGAAGGTACAAAGATCCTGCCAGTTCCAGAATTCCGGAGAAGACTGAGAGCTATTGTCACGAAAAATCCGATGTATACCATTGACATGTTTTTCCAATTTAATGTTTGAACTCAATGTGTGTTATATTACAATGCAATTATTGTTAAATTGACGTAGTCTACGCTTTTTTGGTAAAATGGGGGGAATAAAGTATTATTATTATTATACGTTCAGCATCAGTTTCATTTCTCCAAGGCTATCCGAAATAAGGACCATATCGTACGTGTAGCGCAAATTACTTAGGTATTGCCATCAATGTTTATACCTTTTACATGTAATATGTTTGATTACATGACTTTAATTAATTTTAATAGACTTACTCCAAGTCCACTAGTGTCGGAGCAGATGGTAATGGACTAATCTATCTAAATAGTTATTACTCCCCTAACACATATTTTCAACTGTTCTTTTGAACAGTCTATATTTTCCTCAATGTGGCGAATCGCCTATGTTATTCCTATCCCAAAAATTAAATCTCCGTCCCATGTTGGTGACTTTGTACCCATTTCTATTCTATCTACTTTGTTAAAAGCTATTGAACGTTTAGCTTATTTGCAGATTCACAAATATCTTGAGGAGTTTAATCTGGTTAACAAGTTCCAGTCTGGTTTTCGTGAAGGGCATGGTACTACTACAGCAGCGATTAAGATCACCGATGATATTAGATCTGCGTGTGATAACCGTTGTGTTACCTTGCTAGTGTTACTTGATTTTAGTAAGGATTTGATTCTGTGGACCATGCCTTAAGCCTGTTAACTAGGCTTATTGGTTTTACCTCTTCTTGTGTATCTTGGTTCCAGTCCTACCTTTCCTATCGGTCCTTACTGGTGACTTTAATGTACGCTTTGAGCTAGATAGCAGAGAGGCTCAGAGTTTGTGCAACCTATGCAAATCTTATGGTCTGCACAAATGTGTTAATGATTGTACCCGTGATCATGTCTAGACAACATATTTACCAACCTTGATCCAACTCTGTTAATGTTATCGATCCGTCCATTTCTTAGGTGATCAGAAAGCCGTTTCCTTTCAAGGTGACTGGTTGGGCAGTTCTCCAGTAATAAAGAACCGTATCATTTGTAGACCCATTACAGACGAGGGTCTCTTCCATTTTTATAACCTTCTCGAGTCAACTGATTTTAGCTTTGTCAGTAATGCTAATTTACATGTAATCGATAATTTTTCATTATTTATTAACTTGATTGTAGATTCTTTTCATCTCTGCTTCAGGGAGAGAACTAGAGTAGTCGACCATCTTAACGATAATAGACCGAAAATATCCTGGTTCAACAATGAAATTAAGTCTGCTAGGAATGTACTTCACTTGCTGGTCGATATCAACAGACACCGGCCAACGGTAGTGTCGAGAGCTCAGGTCAGGTACTATAGAGACTTTTACCGGAAACTTATTACTGACTCTAAGAAAAGAGCCAACAGTCAACACATTGAAAACTCAGGAAACAAGCAGCGTGCTATTTATCGTGCTATATAGCACGACCTCTGACCTAAACGCATACTTTGCTAATGTGGCCGAAAGTGTTGTCAATGATATTAACCTTCCTACACTAAACCATCATAATGTCTCCTCGGATCCGTTGGTCGATGATCATAATAATAAACTCTTCGAATTTAAGCCGATATCTTATAAGGAACTACGTGACATAATCTCAAAATTAAAAAATTCGATGTCCAGGGATGTGCATCAATTAAACAGTAGCTTAATTAAAACAGTCTCAAATATAATTGTTTACGCATTATGTAAACTAATAAACCAGTGCTTATTAAACTCGATTTTTCCGGACTGCCTTAAAGTGGCAAAGGTTATTCCTATTCGCAAAAAAGGAATACCGACCAATACCCATTCTGCCAATTTTCGAGAAAATCTTTGAAATAGTTTTAAACAAACAAATGGCAACTCACCTCAATTCCAATAGCCTACTGTTTTCCGAACAGTTTAGCTTTAGAAGAAATAGGTCGACATCGGGCGCCATCCGGACTTTGGTGCAATTTGTTCAGAATGGTTTCGAGGCCAATATTTATTCGGGAGCTGCTTTTTATGATTTAACAAAGGCGTTCGACTGCGTCTCTCATTAGTTACTAATTCGTAAATTTAGTGCCTTCAATATGGACATCAGCAGCATAAATCTTCTAGAATCTTTTGATATTTATCAAGTATTTACCCAGTAACATTCCACATGATTCCAACCTCATCCTTTTTGCTGATGATACAACAGTAATGGTCTCCTCAACAGATGTCGATGCCTTGCGTCACCGCATATCTAAGTCACAAGCCTGCATCTCATATTGGATTCAGGCCAACAGACTAAGCATGAATAGAAAACTTTTCACTTAAACGTCTCAGGTCGTGTTCGGAGCCGGTCAAGTTCCTGGGGGTCTATCTTGACTCTGGTTTGACGTGGATTGACCAATTGACGAAAAAACTGAATACCATTGTATTCGTCATTCGGAGACTGAGAGACCTTGTCCCGTTCAATGTTGTGATGAACACATACTACGGCTATTTTATTCTATTTTATTTTGCTGGGGTCACTCCGTCCATGTGGATCGTGTTTTTGGTGTGCAGCGAAGAGGTGTTAGAGTTATGGCCGGTGTAGGTTTTTGGGACTGTTGTAGATCCAATTTCATTGTTTATAAGATACTGACTTTCCCTTCGCTTTACATTCTCTATTGTCTCTTATACAGGATGATTCGGGAGGAAATGGAAAGATTTTAAGGACATGTCTAGGAAGCTAAAATAAGCAAAATAAGCCCATATGTTCAAATCCGATTTTCATTTGTTTGAGATATTTTGAACAATAATAATTTCAAAATTAAAGCAAAATTTATTACTAAACTAACAAACCAAAAAAACAAGTAGCATTAATTCACATTAAATTTTCGAAAACTCCACCACCCACTTCGATACACTTATTTGCGCGTTTATAAATGGACCTGGTAGCCAGTTTCAGTGAACGATGATTCGCTCTAATGAACGCCGCAGCATTAAGAATACGATCTAGTAGCACATCCCTTGTGTCCACTTTCCTAGCATAAACTAAGGACTTCATCCATCCCCAAAGACAAAAATCTAGGGGAGTGAGGTCCGGTGATCTCGGTGGCCAAGGGTGCGGGCCTCCTCTCCCAATCCAGCGATCGCCGAAATGCGTATTTAGAAAATTCCTCACATTATTTGAATAATGAGGGGGTGCTCCATCATGTTGGAAGATCATACGTTGTCGAATATTCAAAGGTACATCGTCCAATATTTCCTCTAAATGGTCTTCCAAAAAATGTAAATAGTAAGACGGCCATCCAACACAAAAGGACCAAACAACTGATCATTTAGAATGCCGTACCATACATTAATACTAAACCGATGTTGGAAATTGTGTTCTTGCGTGGCATGGGGATTTTCGTCCGACCATCGATGATTATTATTGTAATTGTTAATTCCATCTCGAGTAAATTGAGCTTCATCAGCAAATAATATGCATTTAAGTAATCTTCTGTTTTCACGAATCCATTGACAAAATTGTAGTCTTAATGGATAATCGCCTTCTTGGAGATTTTGTACTTTCTGCAAATGAAAAGCGTTTAAGCCTTGCCGCTTTAATGTTTTCCAAACCATTGTTTGTGGAATTTCAAATTGTATTGCCATGCGCCTTGTACTTATTCCAAACTGAACCCTTGCTGTTTTTCAGAAGCAATGCTTGCACTTGGGAATATTCCACTTTCGCCAGCACGTGTAAAAACAGTTTGAAACACTTGCCTATTAGGAATTCTTCGATTCGGAAAACGACGTCGATACTCTTCTACTGAACGAACAGTATTACCATTACAAAAACCATAAACAAACACCATATCTGCATATTCTGGATGACTGAAAATGTGAGGCATTTTTATTATTTCGTAACAATTACAACTATCACTTTAATTAACATTTTGTTTCAAATTGTCATATAGGATAACGTTGTCAAATATAACTTAATTAACTTTTTAAAAAGAAAAACCTAATTATCTCGGAAACAAATGAAAATCGGATTTGAACATATGGGCTTATTTTGCTAATTTTAGCTTCCTAGACATGTCCTTAAAATCTTTCCATTTCCTCCCGAATCACCCTGTATATCAAGGGTAATATCTCCAAATTTAAAACTCTTAATACTTATCATAATTACTACACTAGAGCGGGTGATACCTTAACTACGGACTATTCTCGAACGGCAAGGGCCAGGGATGACGTCAATTATTTTGGCATAAAATTCTACAATGTCCTTCCGAAACACACAAGATTCCTAGAGAGTAACAATTTCAGACACAAAATGAAAAATTATTTAGTGGCGAAGGCCTTTTATACTGTTCAGGAATTTTTGACCAATGATTTTGATGACTTGCTATGACCGGTGTGAAGCCTTTTTCTTCTTTTGTTGTTCTTTTACTTACCTGTTGTTACTTATTACTACTTTTAGTGTACTTTTATTGTATTATTTTCTTTTATGACCTGTGAAAATCACTTCTTGATGCTATCACCAATAAAGTATTATTATTATTATTATTATCTTCTTCTTGACTTATACGTGTTTGTTTTCTTCTCTAGTCTGCCTTTCATCTATCTTTTTCTGCACTTTTTTGTGTCTATATCCTCCCTTGTAGTAACTGACTGTCGATCCGTTACATAACTCGAATATGCTCATTCGCTCAGTCCTATTAGTACATCATTTAGTATTACTTTTTTGGTAGCCATAATTATTTATTTAAAATTACATATAGGGTGTCTTCGAAGATATCGCTTATTGCGATAAATTGATCCGTTTGCCTTGATGGAGAAGGTTTCTCAAAAATATTGTAGATATGTAAAATGTTTGATTACATGACTTTAATTAATATTTCTTAAAGATGAGTTTGATGAAATAATTGTTATCCATGTATCAGGTCCTTGACTTTGGGGGTTGCGGTCGTTGTTGAAATTTTTGGTAGAAGCGAGAATCGGGTGGCACGTGCCATGGCCCACCTGCGTTTTACAATTATAATTACACATCTTACATGTCCTAGAACCTCCCATGCAACGTCTTTTGATTTTCCTATTGGTTTATTGGTATGGGGTTGTGGTCCGCGATTGGCTCGGGCCCCCGGCACGGTCCTGGCACGCGCATGGACCTGAGAGGCGGCAGTGTTGTCCTGAAGAACCGCCAGTGCCGCTCCGAAACCCGCCGGCAGAGGTAGTGGCGATCGTCTAAATTCCGCCGTCGTCACGCGGTCGAAAAGTTGAAACGTCGAAACATTGTCCGTCGGCTTTGTTGCTGTTTTCGTCGAGCTCTTCGGCGATGATCCGCAAAGTGGCCTGTTCACCTCAGACTCTCTTCATTTTACTAGCCGTATTGTGTTTTTCGCACGCGGCCAGTTCAACAGGAGCTGGTTCCAACGGTGAGTACCTCTGGGTACCTTGAGTTGATTCATCAGAAGCGCTTCTTTCGACGGTCTACCAATGTTTGGATTCTTGGCGTAGCTGACAGCGCTCGCTTAATTCATCGGAATGTATAAAATATTTATTGTTTGTTCTCGGAAAAAAATTAATATTAAGAAAAAAATTTAATTGCTCGTGAATTAAAATGAGTAGGTAAGAACTCAAAACTATTATTGATATAAATGTAGCAGATTGTCCATAAGGGATTACTAAATTAAGCAAATTCTCTAAAGCCGCTTAGATTCGCGTCGGAGATAATTGAATTCCGCATAATTGGCCAAAACTAAAATTCGCGGATCCGTACTGGTCTATCCTTTTTGAACATTAAACTGATTACCGGACATTTAGTCAGACTTTCGAACCCTCTATTCAGCCCTGTGATTCACCAAGTCTCAATAGTAGAGAGGTTAGCCGGAGTCTGTCCGCAATATTAGACATTGTTAAATAATGCATGCGTACCCTAAAGTTAAAGGGGACCAAATTAAGAATTGTCCGCCATACATATGTATGGGGGAATCCCCCGGTTTCGGTCCCGGCCCTCTTGCTTGGAATCCCGAACTAATTCGGGCGTCATATGTCACTCTGGGATGTTAATAGGCGGGGACGAAGAATTTCGGCGATCTAATGCAATAAAACGGCCCTCAGACAACCTCGACACCGAGGTGCAAACCGTAACTATATATACTTGAAACCAGTTCCCTGGCGTCGAGTCTTCAGAAAGTGAATATCTAATGGATTTGATATAAAATTGATCAAAGAGTATATCGCCGTCAATTCCCCGGGATTCTCTACACTTAGATCATTTTTACATTTCAATTTTAATATCGAATGGATTCAACACGGTTTGTGTATTTAAGCGCATTAAATTTTGTATAACGTATGGGAATATGTTGAAACAGTGCGAAAATATCCGGAATGGCGAAAATAGTTTCGTATAAATAAATAAACGGAAAGGTATTAGCAAGAATTAAATGACAGGGTGTTCATGAAATGCCCGGATTAACATAGTAAATGGATGAATTTCGAGCGGGAGCGGCTCAGATAAGGCAGCATTATTTATCCTTATCGCCGGATCTTCCTGTATCGAAAAGGGCCCGTTTAGAGGAGGACGGCTAAACGAGTCGCGACTTATAAAGTTATTCAACGGATTTTGTTTCTATTCCCCTTTTTATTGCTCAGCATCAATAGAAAACTGTATCGGATTGCGTCTTTTGACATGGATTTTAATAACGTAAGATATCCAACGGTATTTCAGATAAAAATAATAAAAATCCTTCTTACAAAAGTAAAAAATCTCTTTGTTTCAATCTACTCAACATTTCATACCACATTGAATTTGCAAAGAAATTTACAAATATAAACTTAAAAATGACAATATATTTATTTTATTGGAAATTATCTTGAAACCGATAATTGGAATTTTTCTTTAAAATGTAGTAAACAAAATTGTTTTATCTTAATTATGTCTTGAGAAAAAATTCCTAAAGATGCCATGTTAGAATGAATATTTTTAAATATTAAAGGAAGTTAACGAAAATCATATCTCTGTTGATAATTGGAATTTTTATACCAACATGTCAAAAATTATAATTTAAAGGATGCTCTTTAAAATGTAGTTAGCAAAATTGTTTTATCTTAATTATGTATTGAGAAAAAAATTGGTAAACATGAATATTTTTGAATAAAAGGAGATTTAAAAAAAATCATATCTCAACTATATTTGGAATTTTTCTGCAAAACTGTCAAAAATTATAAATAAAAGAACGCTCTTTAAAATGTATTAAACAAAATTGTTTTGTCTTAATTGCGTCTTGAAAAAAAATTCTTAAAGATGCAATGTTTGAGTGGATATTTTTAAATATTCAAGAAAATTTAAAAAAGTCATATCTCTGTTGAGAATTTGATTTTTTTTACAGAAATGTCAACAATTATAAATAAAAGAGCACCTTTTAAAATGTAATTGACCAAATTGTTTTATCTTAATTATGTCTTGAGAAAAAAATTCCTAAAGATGCCATGTTAGAATGAATATTTTTAGATATTAAAGGATATTAAAGAAAATCATATCTTTGTTGATAATTTAGAAATTTTGTACAAAACTATCAAAGATTATGAATAAAAAAGCGCTCTTTAAAATGTAATTGACCAAATTGTTTTAACTTAATTGTGTATTGAAAAAAAATTCCTAAAGATGGGATGTTTGAGTATATTTAAATATTGATGGAAATTTAAAAAAAAAACCATATCCTTGCTAATAATTGGAATTTTTCTACAAAAATCTCAAAAATTATAAATAAAAGAACGCTCTTTAAAATGTATTAAACAAAATTGTTTTGTCTTGATTGTGTCTAGAAAAAAAATTCCTAAAGATGCGATGTTTGAGTGGATATTTTTAAATATTCAAAAAAATTTAAAAAAGTCATATCTCTGATGATAATTTGAATTTTTTTACACAAATGTCAACAATTATAAATAAAGGAACGCCCTTTAAAACGTAATTGACCAAATTGTTTTATCTTAATTATGTCTTGAGAAAAAAATTTCTAAAGATGCCATGTTAGAATAAATATTTTTAGATAGTAAAACAAATTCAAGAAAATCATATTTTTGATGATAATTGGAAATTTTCTGCTAAAGTATCAAAAATTATGAATAAAAGAGCGCCCGTTAAAATGTAATTGACCAAATTGTTTTATCTTAATTGTGTATTGAAAAAGAATTCCTAAAGATACGATGTTTGAGTGTTTTTAAATATTGACGGAAATTAAAAAGAAATCATATCTCTGGTGATAATGGGACTTTCTCTATAAAAATATCAACAATGATAAATAAAAGAACGCTCTTTAAAATGTATTAAACAAAATTGTTTTGTCTTAATTGCGTCTTGAAAAAAATTCCTAAAGATGCGATGTTTGAGTGGTTGTTGTTAAATATTCAAGAAAATTTAAAAAAGTCATATCTCTATTGATAATTTACATTTTTTTACAAAAATGTCGGTAATTATAAATAAAGGAGCGCCCTATAAAATGTAATTGACCAAATTGTTTTATCTTAATTATGTCTTGAGAAAAAAAATCCCAAAGATGCCATCTTAGAATGAATATTTTTAGATATTAAAGGATATTAAAGAAAATCATATCTTTGCTGATAATTTAGAAATTTTGTACAAAACTATCAAAAATTATGAATAAAAGACCGCTCTTTAAAATGTAATTGACCAAATTGTTTTATCTTAATTGTGTATTGAAAAAAATTCCTAAAAATGCGATATTTGAGTATTTTTAAATATTGACGAAAATTAAAAAAAATCATATCTTTGCTAATAATTGGACTTTTTCTACAAAAATCTCAAAAATTATAAATGAAAGGACGCTCTTTAAAATGTATTAAACAAAATTGTTTTGTCTTAATTGTGTCTTGAAAAAAAATTCCTAAAGATGCGATGTTTGAGTGGATATTTTTAAATATTCAAATAAATTTAAAAAAGTCATATCTCTGTTGAGACTTTGAATTTTTTTACACAAATGTCAACAATTATAAATAAAGGAACGCCCTTTAAAACGTAATTGACCAAATTGTTTTATCTTAATTATGTCTTGAGAAAAAAATTCCTAAAGATGCCATCTTAGAATGAATATTTTTAGATATTAAGGGGTATTAAAGAAACTCATATCTTTGCTGATAATTTAGAAATTTTGTACAAAACTATCAAAAATTATGAATAAAAAAGCGCTCTTTAAAATGTAATTGACCAAATTGTTTTAACTTAATTGTGTATTCAAAAGAAATTCTTAAAGATGGGATGATTGAGTATTTTTAAATATTGATGGAAATTAAAAAAAATCATATCTTTGCTAATAATTGGAATTTTTCTACAAAAATATCAAAAATTATAAATAAAAGAAAGCTCTTTAAAATGTATTAAACAAAATAGTTTTGTCTTGATTGTGTCTTGAAAAAAAATTCCTAAAGCTGCGATGTTTGAGTGGATATTTTTAAATATTCAAGAAAATTTAAAAAAGTCATATCTCTGTTGAGAATTTGATTTTTTTTACACAAATGTCAACAATTATAAATAAAAGAGCGCCCTTTAAAATGTAATTGACCAAATTGTTTTATCTTAATTATGTCTTGAGAAAAAAATTCCTAAAGATGCCATCTTAGAATGAATATTTTTAGATATTAAAGGATATTAAAGAACATCATATCTTTGCTGATAATTTACAAATTTTGTACAAAACTATCAAAAATTATGAATAGAAGAGCGCTCTTTAAAATGTAACTGACCAAATTGTTTTAACTTAATTGTGTATTGAAAAAAAATTCCTAAAGATGCGATGTTTGAGTATTTTTAAATATTGATGGAAATTAAAAAAAATCATATCTTTGCTAATAATTGGAATTTTTCTACAAAAATCTCAAAAATTATAAATAAAAGAACGCTCTTTAAAATGTATTAAACAAAATTGTTTTGTCTTGATTGTGTCTAGAAAAAAAAATTCCTAAAGATGCGATGATCTCAAAAATTATAAATAAAAGAACGCTCTTTAAAATGTATTAAACAAAATTGTTTTGTCTTGATTGTGTCTAGAAAAAAAAATTCCTAAAGATGCGATGATCTCAAAAATTATAAATAAAAGAACGCTCTTTAAAATGTATTAAACAAAATTGTTTTGTCTTGATTGTGTCTAGAAAAAAAAATTCCTAAAGATGCGATGTTTTCATTCTAAGTGGATATTTTTAAATATTCAAAAAAAATTAAAAAAGTCATATCTCTGTTGATAATTTGAATTTTTTTACACAAATGTCAACAATTATAAATAAAGGAACGCCCTTTAAAACGTAATTGACCAAATTGTTTTATCTTAATTGCGCCTTGAGATTTTTTTTAATATTAAAGGAAGGTATAATTTAAGAATAGACATGTCGCTTAAAAATCGACAATCTTTCTTTTATTGATGTAAAATCGTCCAAATAAGCCGTTAAAAATAAATAGAAAGTGCGGAAAAGTGAAAAACGTACCGAAAAATGAGTTTGAAATTTCGATGAGGTGTCACGAACCTTCCTTACAACGTATTTTTCACAACACAATGGTAAACACTGGTCCGAGAAAATTATTTTTCCACGTCCACGCACACAGCACGAATAAAGTAAGTAAAAATTAAATCATTTTCTCAAATTTAATGAAAGAATTATCAACTTGTTAGTATTATAACGTATATTTTCCGGTGATATACCCATGTTACTTTGGTTTTCGATGCATGATGAATAAACGTCTTTATTTACCATTTACCTGCTCGTGAGCATTAGATATGGAGAAGGGTGTGGGTCAAATATTGGTATGGTCTTGTTGAAAAAAAAAAACGTTACATTCGGATCCACCTAACACTGATTTATTTCCGAATTTTGTGTAGAAATTAGATTTTGAGTTAGAATAATTAACATTTAAACTAGTGCGCATCCCGAAATGTTGGGTCGGGTTCGAAGCAGGGGTAAAAACTCAGATCCACACGAGCAGGTAGATGGCAAATAAAGACGTTTAGTTGTTATGCGTCGACGAAAATATGCGTTATAATACTAAAAGTTGTTAATTCTCTCATTAAATTTGAGAAAATGATTTAATTTTTACTTAATTTATTCGTGTTGTGTGCGTGGATGTGGAAAAATAGTTTTCTCGGGCGTGTGTTATCCATACAATTGTGTTAAATACGTGGTAAGTAAGCTTCGTGACGTCATAAAATGTGACGTCACGTCGAAATTTCAAACTCATTTTTCGGTCATTTTTTCACTTTTCCGCACTTTCTTTTTATTTTTAACGCGGTTTTTAGGCATTTTTACGTCGGTTAAAAAAAATAATCGTTTTTAGGGCACATGTACATTGGTAAATTATTCCCCCTTTAAAATGTAATTGACCATATTGTTTTATCTTAATTGTGTATTGAAAAAAAATTCCTAAAGGTGCGATGATTGAGTATTTTTAAATATTCAAGAAAATTTAAAAAAGTCATATCTCTGTTGAGAATTTGAATTTTTTTACACAAATGTCAATAATTATAAATAAAGGAGCGCCCTTTAAAATGTAATTGATCAAATTGTTTTATCTCAATTATGTCTTGAGGAAAAAATTCCTAATGATGCCATCTTAGAGTGAATATTTGTAGATATTAAAGGATATTAAAGAAAATCATATCTTTGCTGATAATTTAGAAATTTTGTACAAAACTATCAAAAATTATGAATAAAAAAGCGCCCTTTAAAATGTAATTGACCAAATTGTTTTAACTTAATTGTGTATTGAAAAAAAATTCCTAAAGATGGGATGATTAAGTATTTTTAAATATTGATGGAAATTAAAAAAAATCATATCTTTGCTAATAATTGGAATTTTTTTACAAAAACCTCAAAAATTATAAATAAAAGAACGCTCTTTAAAATGTATTAAACAAAATTGTCTTGTCTTAATTGTGTCTTGAAAAAAAAATTCCTAAACATGCGATGTTTGAGTGGATATTTTTAAATATTCAAGGAAATTTAAAAAAGTCATATCTCTGTTAAGAATTTGAATTTTTTTACACAAATGTCAACAATTATAAATAATGGAGCGCCCTTTAAAACGTAATTGCCCAAATTGTTTTATCTTAATTATGTCTTGAGAAAAAAATTCCTAAAGATGCCATCTTAGAGTGAATATTTTTAGATATTAAAGGATATTAAAGAAAATCATATCTTTGCTGATAATTTAGAAATTTTGTACAAAACTATCAAAAATTATGAATAAAAGAGCGGCCTTTAAAATGTAGTTGACCAAATTGTTTTATCTTAATTGTGTATTGAAAAAAATTCCTAAAGATGTGATGTTTGAGTATTTTTAAATATTGACGAAAATTTTAAAAAATCATATCTTTGCTAATAATTGGACTTTTTCTACAAAAATCTCAAAAATTATAAATAAAAGAACGCTCTTTAAAATGTATTAAACGAAATTGTTTTGTCTTAATTGTGTCTTGAAAAAAATTTCCTAAAGATGCGATGTTTGAGTGGATATTTTTAAATATTCAAGGAAATTTAAAAAAGTCATATCTCTGTTGAGAATTTGATTTTTTTTACACAAATGTCAATAATTATAAATAAAGGAGCGCCCTTTAAAACGTAATTGCCCAAATTGTTTTATCTTAATTATGTCTTGAGAAAAAAATTCCTAAAGATGCCATCTTAAAGTGAATATTTTTAGATATTAAAGGATATTAAAGAAAATCATATCTTGGCTCATAATTTAGAAATTTTGTACAAAACTATCAAAAATTATACATAGAGGAGCGCTCTTTAAAATGTAATTGACCAAATTATTTTATCTTAATTGTGTATTGAAAAAAAATTCCTAAAGATGGGATGATTGAGTATTTTTAAATATTGATGGAAATTAAAAAAAATCATATCTTTGCTAATAATTGGAATTTTTCTACAAAAATCTCAAAAATTATAAATGAAAGAACGCTCTTTAAAATGTATTAAACAAAATTGTTTTGTCTTAATTGCGTCTTGAAAAAAAATTCCTAAAGATGCGATGTTTGAGTGGATATATTTAAATATTCAAAAAAATTTAAAAAAGTCATATCTCTGTTGAGACTTTGAATTTTTTTACACAAATGTCAACAATTATAAATAAAGGAACGCCCTTTAAAATGTAATTGATCAAATTGTTTCATCTTAATTATGTCTTGAGAAAAAAATTCCTAAAGATGCCATCTTAGAGTGAATATTTTTAGATATTAAAGGATATTAAAGAAAATCATATCTTTGCTGATAATTTAGAAATTTTGTACAAAACTATCAAAAATTATGAATAAAAAAGCGCTCTTTAAAATGTAATTGACCAAATTGTTTTAACTTAATTGTGTATTGAAAAAAATTCCTAAAGATGGGATGATTGAGTATTTTTAAATATTGATGGAAATTAAAAAAAATCATATCTTTGCTAATAATTGGAATTTTTCTACAAAAATCTCAAAAATTATAAATAAAAGAACGCTCTTTAAAATGTATTAAACTAAATTGTTTTGTCTTAATTGCGTCTTGAAAAAAAATCCTAAAGATGCGATGTTTTAGTAGATATTTTTAAATATTCAAGAAAATTTAAAAAAGTCATATCTCTGTTGAGAATTTGAATTTTTTTACACAAATGTCAATAATTATAAATAAAGGAGCGCACTTTAAAATGTAATTGTCCAAATTATTTTATCTTAATTATGTCTTGAGAAAAAAATTCCTAAAGATGCCATCTTAGAGTGAATATTTTTAGATATTAAAGGAGATTAAAGAACATCATATCTTTGCTGATAATTTAGAAATTTTGTACAAAACTATCAAAAATTATGAATAAAAGGGCGCTACTTAAAATGTAATTGACCAAATTGTTTTATCTTAATTGTGTATTGAAAAAAAATTCCTAAAGATGGGATGTTTGAGTATTTTTAAATATTGACGAAAATTAAAAAAAATCATATCTGCTAATAATTGGACTTTTTCTACAAAAATTTCAAAAATTATAAATAAAAGCACGCTCTTTAAAATGTATTAAACAAAATTGTTTAAATTTTTAAATATTCAAGACCAAATTATTTTATCTTAATTGCGACTTGAGATTTTTTTTTGCAATATTAAAAGAACTAAAAAAAATAATTCTGTAATAATTTTTTTTACCAACATTTTTTAAATTATATCACATAGTTTTCATATCTTTTCGTGTACTATATTTAATCATTAAGCTTTATTTTAAGATATAAATCGTTTCATAACCAATAAAAACACAGTCGGTATGTTTTTTTTTTTATTTTTTATCAAATACAAAAGTAATAATTTGAATATTCGAAATTTGTGGCTGATGGTTTCGCAATTTATTTATTTATGAAATTTGCGCGATAAGTAATGAATTAATGTGAATGAAATAGTAATGATATTTAGATATGTTGATATGCAAAGGGTGTGTTAAAATTATAGTTGAATGTGTAGTGTGATAATTCAAAGGAGCAGAGTCAGATTTGCATGAAGCATTGCCAGTGAGTTGTAACCTACATCTCGTTAAAGATAGAACGCCACTTAGTCGGTTGACGAAGTCGTGTTTGTTCGGAATTCTCATGAATACAGTGGAATAAAGCCCGTGAAAGATACGGCGCTTTTATTAACCAAATACGAAGCGTCCGGGAATCCGTAATAATGCATTGGTATTAACGGATCCGTTGTAATCTAAAAAACATTTTCAGTGCTTTCGAACTATATTCATCATTCCGAGGCCGTCCATAAAAGGGATTTTCACCCTTTACGGTGACGATCTCCGAGGTTTGATCCGGTGGTATTAAAGGGATAAAAACTACGTACATATTCAGGGTAGCGTCTACGAGCTTAAACTTTACCTAAATATATTGGTCAAGATAAATTAAGATGCGGTGAATTAAAAAAGGGGGTCGAGAAAGGCAGCAATAAATATTTTTAAGATCAAAAGACCGCCTAATGGACACTGCGTGATGACGTGGGTGCCTATTATAAATAATCTAGTCTAAAAATACAATCACCAAGTGGTACGAATAAAAAGACGAAGAAAAAATAATTGAAGGAATGCTCGTTTTACATCTCGCACTTCGTTAAACGGTTAATAGTTCGTTTGTATGGCAATAAAAGGTTTATTTTAAGATCTCTTCTAATGCGCACTGCATCCTAGAAAAACGAACAAAAATTTCGCTCGCAAATCTTTCTTGAATTCCTTGTCCCTTTCGGGCGGACGCATATCACGGCCGATTTTTTCGCCCACTTTTACCCTACTTGAATGACATACAATTATAGATACAGATCTGTAATACAGTAAATGTGACGTTTTATACGTCCCAGGACGCGTTTGACTTAAAAAGAATGGGTTTTGCTACCTTAATGTTTTTTTTTTTTATTTTAAATAAAGGTTGAACGATTTATACGACCTATTTAAACTATATATATATACATATGTGTAATTATTTGTTATATTATTTAAATAAAAATTCGACGATGTTTTATATTTAATTTAGAACCACTTAACCTCAATTGAATCGGCCCGTATATGTTTTAATAAAATGAATTCCAGAAAATAAAATTGTAAAATGGTGCAGTTTAATGATTGAATAGTTGCTCTTGATATAGCTTGATTAGTGAATATTTTCGAATCATATTATTCGTTATTTTGTTTTTCGAGTGTTGGATGTTGTTGAGTTATAAATTATACATCGTTCTGAATATACAATGGACATTAAACCGCAAATAGTAAAATGAGGAATTATAAATTTTATTTTCGTTTTTAACGTAATAAATGATGTTTAATTAAAATGTCGAATTTTTGATGATAATAAGCATTCCATATCGATTAAAGAGAGAATAAAGAAAAATTGTTGCATGTTTAATTAAAACCGGAAAGTTGCGGGGTTGAGAAGATCCAATTGTAAATTACGAATTAGAAGCCGAATGTTGCCGGAGTTCTAATGCATACTTAACTGCATCGGTACAACCTAGGCAGCAGATTTATATAATACCGTTAGGGAAATTATAAATTATTCCTGCGGGAAGGTGGGACTCCCGATGTAAATGATTTATTAATATGAATAATGAATGAAATTGCCAAGTTTTTAGTTTGGCGGGTTTAGTTCCACGACTAGCGACAATGAATTATACAGCCACGTATCATCACTTTAAACCTTGTTGAATGAATACGTAATCTTCTAACTTCACTAAGGAGTCTGTTTCAAAATTACCGATGATTTTGTACTTCTCCTAAATCTAGTAAGTATTCAAAATTTGCGATTTTACTTGCAAGATTTTATCTCTGTCTCAATATGACTTGTTAATCGATAATCATCAATGCCGCTATATCATCTATCATATATCCGATGATACCAAATTACGATGCAGTTTGTTTTAAGTCAATTAAATAAAACAAAATTTTCCTCTTTCTTGCTATTTATTTTATTATGCTTCTAAATCGATTTCGAGGAAACAATCCTCATCTTCAGTAGAATCTTATATAAAAAATTTTTTAAAAACAATATGAAATAAATCCAAAGTTTCTATACATTTACTTACTGTCAGTTTAGTTGAAAAAATATATTAATCATCAAATTTAACACATCTTCCAAATTTAACTTCATCTTTTTTATCCAAACTTGAAAATTTCTTACTTTAATAATTGAACAAATATAATAGAATATCAAATTCAAAACCAAAAGTTAAAATACACTTAAAACAAAATCCAAAATAATATAAAACAAAACACGCGTTTACATTTGACAAAAGATACGAAAAATGAGAACATGAAATTAAAAATAATTCTAATGTTTATAAAACATAAAATGGAAACGGGACATAAAATTAAATACAAAGAAACTAAATTAATACACAAATGTAATAAAGAAATTTTGGAAATTTTAAAGTATAAACACAATCAAAATTATAATTTATTAAACGATCAAATACAAATTAATACTGCACCTATTTTCACTTTATTAAAAGATTTTAAATTTAAATATAAACAATGTTATTCAGGATGAATACCAGTTTCCTTCTTGCTTGTTCCTTTTGACCTTCAGTCATTTTTCGTATCTTTTGTCAAATGTAAACGCGTGTTTTGTTTTATATTATTTTGGATTTTGTTTTAAGTGTATTTTAACTTTTGGTTTTGAATTTGATATTCTATTATATTTGTTCAATTATTAAAGTAAGAAATTTTCAAATTTGGATAAAAAAGATGAAGTTAAATTTGGAAGATGTGTTAAATTTGATGATTAATATATTTTTTCAACTAAACTGACAGTAAGTAAATGTATAGAAACTTTGGATTTATTTCATATTGTTTTTAAAAAATTTTTTATATAAGATTCTACTGAAGATGAGGATTGTTTCCTCGAAATCGATTTAGAAGCATAATAAAATAAATAGCAAGAAAGAGGAAAATTTTGTTTTATTTAATTGACTTAAACAAAGCTTGCTAATGGATAATTTAATCAACAGTTTGTTTTAGGCCGACCTCGAAGATCTGAAAAAACACCTCAATATGATATATGTTGTCTTTTAACATCTCCTTTATTTACATCTTTCTTTTTGCCATTGTCAAATTAGAGTTCCTTGTATTCATCGTGTTCTGTTTGTTATTCTTAATATCTTAACATCAAAAAAAATCACATATATTAACATTCAAACAAGTCACAGTAACACCTAGCACATCACAACCTGACCTCAATATGATGTATGATGAGAAAAGTCTTTCGATGTTGGCTGACGATGCAATAGCTGTATGAAGCTGTGAGCAAGTTCCAATGCTGTCGTATTTATATTTTTCTAGTTTTACATTCCCAATTAGATATTTAGAAAACATATATGGTTTAAAGAGTACACACTTTGCCTGGTAATTAATAATAATTGGCAATGCTTCTGGATGATAGGTATCCACATATACCATGCCAGTTTCTATTTGCTCTTGACTAAGTTTATTTCCCCTAAAGCGATGATTAAGCAAATTTGCCAAAAAATGAGCTGGTGTCAAAGCCATTTCCATACCCTCCTTGACTATATTCGTATCACTTACCTAAAATTCTCCATTTGCTTGTTCAGGTTCGAATGCTTCCAAAAGTTCTAGCCATATCTCTGTAGCCTCTCCTATGGTGCAAGTGTTTCTTTAGACTTTGTCCAAAGCAACTGCGATATACTTTAATTTTTTTTATATAGTCTTGGGCATTTGTCTTTAAATTGGTGTCGTATACTGTAGCTTTATTATATCTTTATCAATACTTATTCTGTTGTTTGAGCAAACGTCGAATAATATTGACAAGTTTTTCATGTAACTTTTTAAGCAGTCCGATAAAGTATTCCAACGAGGCAATACAAGAACAAAACCACCAGCTTCTAGGAATTTTGCGCTAGCAAATAAATATTTTCAAATTTTTTTGATATTACTCTTTATTCCTGGCACTTCTATAACTTCTATTTTTAGTTTGGCGGGTTTAGTTCCACGACCAGCGACAATGAATTATACAGCCACGTATCATCACTTTAAACCTTGTTGAATGAATACGTAATCTTCTAACTTCACTAAGGAGTCTGTTTCAAAATTACCGATGATTTTGTACTTCTCCTGAATCTAGTAAGTAGTCAAGTTTTGCGATTTTACTTGCAAGATTTTATCTCTGTCTCAATATGACTTGCTAATCGATAATCATCAATGCCGCTACATCATCTATCATATATCCGATGATACCGAATTACGATGCAGTTTGTTTTAGGCCGACCTCGAAGATCTGATAAAGCCGAGGCTGCTTGCGGCCGAGGCACCTCAATATGATATATGTTGTCTTTTAACATCTCCTTTATTTACAACATCTGTCCTTTTGCCATTGCCAAATTAGAGTTCCTTGTATTCATCGTGTTCTGTTTGTTATTCTTAATATCTTAACATAAAACAAATCACATATATTAACATTCAACCAAGTCACAGAAACACCTAGCACATCACAACCTCGCCTCAATAAATAATAGCTAAGTTCACTAAAGTGGGCCATCACCGATCTCGCATTCAAATGCTCCACGCGAAAGGATCCGGATATCACTATAATTAATAATTAATCAATCAGAAACAAGCTGCTAAGCAATTAATAATAGCAACAAAAAAAATAAAAATAACAAATTAAGAAAAAATTCTTCAGGAATATCTAAAATAATGGAAAAATTAACAATAACTGCAAAACTTGAAATAGAAATCTGTTCATATTTAAAGATGGAAGCTGAAGAATTTGGAAAATTACTAGATTGGCAAGATATTCATTGTACTACCGTTTTTGTGTGTGCAAATTTAAGTGTCGCTGAAAAACGTAAACTGCTTTTTATTGAAAAATACGAAAATACCCGATGTGTGAAAAACATTAAAAAGCTGCCGGTCACATATGCAGCTTTTGATAAGAGTTCATGAATGACAGCAACTATGCTTCAAAGAGAGCTTGATGTGGATGAAAAGCGGGGACGAAAACAGAAAAAATTTACTTTTAGTAGACAACTGTGCTAGTCACCAAAATCAAAGTAGTGACTTTATTAAAAGCAAAGAAATAAGTATTTGATTCCTAGGTATATATCTTTATTGTTTACTGATATTTAGTTTGTTTTCGGCTTTTGATGATAATATGTGTATCCTTTACTTATAATTTTGTAATATTTGAGCTACTGCCTTGACAGCTGGGCTACCTCGGCATTTGATAATACATTGGTACTGCCTCGGCAGCAGTGCTAATAATGTAATGTTCAGTAACATATATTTATTGCTTTGTAGTATTGAGCCCCTACCTTGGCAGCGAAACTCTGCCTCGAATTATAATATTTCGTTACTACTGAAGAGAAACCATTACTTATTGCTTTGTAATACTTGAGCTTTGATGGACTAGGTACTCTTTTCTGCAAAGCTAAAATTTTCAATTTTGAACAGGAGGTAAGGTTTCTTTACAAATGTCTGAATGCGGCAGAGGCGCTTCAATATGATGACTACTTTCAGGTTGATATAATATTATTTATTGAGCGTACTGACCTCCCTCTCTTTTTAACACGTTGACTGCCATGAGAACCGTAACTTGATGCACGGCAAAATTTCCACAACAGCCACGAAAAGCACCAGTTGATTCTCATGCCTATTTAATTTTAAAATGTTCCGACCAGAATGGATAGACTTTTAGTGACTATTGTGGCAGTCAACGTGTTAATGGTAACATCATCATAAGTTCCATTAACTGACTGTTTTATAAAGAATGATTTTGGAGCAACTACTTTAAAATGAAAAGAATAAACTCTAGAAAAGTCTAATTTTTCACATTTGTCAGTGCGTGCATTTTTTGATATGTTAGATAGCAAAGGTTCTAGATTCATGAATCATCCCTTTTGGTGAATAGATCTATAGTGCGTATGCTCTATGCCCACTCACTAAAAAGTGATGGGTAATACTCTTAAATTGCTTCTTTCTAATTAACTGTAGCCAGAGAGACATACTGATCCAATAAATATTACAAGATCCTCCACACCAGGTTTAATATTTTTCAAAAATTTTATCAAAATAGAAGCTATCTCATCCGCTTCTCTTTTGGCCTTTTCTTCTGTCCACAAATACATAAAACTCTGTTTGTTAGTGCAGTGAACACCCAGATTATAATGCCAAATCTTTCGGCAGTAAAAAGTCCTGCGGTTAGTTTCGGGATAAGCATCGCCTGCTGCAGGTCGAATGAAATAACACACTTTTTAATAATATTAATAAGCTTTGCATTGCAGCCACTCTACTTTTGTGCAAATTTTACTGTGTTTTAGTTCCTGTAATTTCTTCTTACTATTTTCACAAGCTACTGTACTGTTAGATATTGTCAAATTAAAATCGTCACAAGTTTTGGAAGTGTCAGATTTAGGTAATTAAAATCCAATATTAAATTCCGTACAAAATATTTTTCGATAGGCACTTTCTTTAACAGCATTTAGCTCTTGACACCTATTAATCCTGCCGCGAGAGGATTGAAGACCATGAACACAAGCCTTATGTGTTTCCCACCATTCTTGTTTAGTATGTTTTTTATGGTAGAAACTTTTCTTAAGTGATGAATCCCTAGATCCCAGAATTCTTTAAATATTTTTTCATTACATCCTGCTAGGAAAGTTCTTTTTGCACGCACAAGGCGATCCCAATTCACGAGCTTTTACACACTCTTGCCCTACATTACGCCTACTTTTTCTTTTCTTTCTTATGCACATGTCGTGTTTTTATGCCTCCATTTAAATTTTGGAGCTGGTGCGGGTTCTCTTCACGGCTTCTACACACTTTGACTGGATTGTTATTTACTTCCAATAAACATGTACTAGATTCTGAATCTGCATCGAGATCAGATGGTTCGTAGTCTTTATCTACTACACTACCATCTTCTTCACCAATATCGTCGTTAATTTCACTGTCTTTGTCACCTATTGCAAGAGCGCCGTCCATTTTGTTGGCTTGTCATGTCCTAGCCACCTGTAGATTTTATGTTATTTGTACGAATAATTTTGTACAAATGTTTATGCTGCTTGTCATACTATTGCATGATGAGAAAATAGCAAAATCTCATTTTTGTAGAAGGTGTGGCTTGTCACGTTCTATATAATAGCAATAAGCCCTTCAATTGTATTGGGACGATGCCTAAACTTGAATTGTATAATTAAAGTATCCTCTTCTTAATGCAACAAGCCGTTTTGAAAAATCACTTTTAGTTCTTGAGAAATAAATTTTTGAAATGATCGACAATTTTTTTGAATTTTGCATTTTTCGCCGATTAAGTTTTAATAATTCGGATAAAATCGATTTCTTGGAATATGAGTATGAAAATTTCGCAAAATGTTATTAAAAGTGCCCTCTTTTCAATGAACCAACACGTTTTGAAAAATAACTTTTAGTTTTTGAGAAAACAATATTTGAAGTTTTGATAAAATTTGCAATTTTCATCAATAATTTTCAAAATTTGCTATAAAATTCATTTCTTGAAGGATCCTTGTGGAAATATCACCAATTATTAATTAAAGTATCCTCTTTTTAATGCAAAAAGCCGTTTTGAAAAATCACTTTTAGTTCTTGAGAAATAAATTTTTGAAATAATGTACAATTTTTTCGAATTCTGCAATTTTCACCGATTAAGTTTTAATAATTCGAATAAAATCGATTTCTTGGAATATGAGTATGAAAATTTCCCAAAATGTTATTAAAAGTACCGTCTTTCAAATGAACCAACACGTTTTGAAAAATAACTTTCAGTTTTTGATTTTCATCTAAAATAGCTTTTAGATGTTGCAATTTTCATCGATAATTTTCAAAATTCGTTATAAAATTCATTTCTTGAAAGATCCTTGTGAAAATATCACCAATTATTAATTAAAGTATGCTCTTTTTAATGCAAAAAGCCGTTTTGAAAAATCACTTTTAGTTCTTGAGAAATAAATTTTTGAAATAATCGACAATTTTTTCGAATTCTACAATTTTCGCCGATTAAATTTTAATAATTCGTATAAAATCGATTTCTTGGAATATGAGTATGAAAATTTCCCAAAATGTTATTAAAAGTGCCCTCTTTTCAATGAACAAACACGTTTTGAAAAATAGCTTTTAGTTTTTGAGAAAACAATATTTGAAGTTTTGATAAAATTTGCAATTTTCATCGATAATTTTTAAAATTCGCTATAAAATTCATTTCTTGAAGAATCCTTGTGGAAATATCACCAACTATTAATTAAAGTATCCTCTTTTTAATGCAAAACGCCGTTTTGAAAAATTACTTTTAGTTCTTGAGTAATAAATTTTTGAAATAATCGACAATTTTTTCGAATTTTGCAATTTTCGCCGATTAAGTTTTAATAATTCGTATAAAGTCAATTTCTTGGAATATGAGTATAAAAATTTCCCAAAATGTTATTAAAAGTGCCCTCTTTTCAATGAACCAACACGTTTTGAAAAATAACTTTCAGTTTTTGATTTTCATCTAAAATAGCTTTTAGATGTTGCAATTTTCATGGATAATTTTCAAAATTCGCTATAAAATTAATTTCTTGAAGGATACTTGTGGAAATATCACCAATTATTAATTAAAGTATGCTCTTTTTAATGCAAAAAGCCGTTTTGAAAAATCACTTTTAGTTCTTGAGAAATAAATTTTTGAAATAATCGACAATTTTTTCGAATTTTGCAATTTTCGCCGATTAAGTTTTATTAATTCGTATAAAATCGATTTCTTGGAATATGGGTATGAAAATTTCCCAAAATGTTATTAAAAGTACCCTCTTTTCAATGAACCAACACGTTTTGAAAAATAACTTTCAGTTTTTGATTTTCATCTAAAATAGCTTTTAGATGTTGCAATTTTCATCGATAATTTTCAAAATTCGCTATAAAATTCATTTCTTGAAGGATCCTTGTGGAAATATCACCAATTATTAATTAAAGTATCTTCTTTTTAATGCAAAAAGACGTTTTGAAAAATCACTTTTAGTTCTTGAGAAATAAATTTTTGAAATAATCGACAATTTCTTCGAATTTTGCAGTTTTTGCCGATTAAGTTTTAATAATTCGTATAAAATCGATTTCTTGGAATATGAGTATGAAAATTTCCCAAAATGTTATTAAAAGTGCCCTCTTTTCAATGAACCAACACGTTTTGAAAAATAACTTTCAGTTTTTGATTTTCATCTAAAATAGCTTTTAGATGTTGCAATTTTCATCGATAATTTTCAAAATTCGCTATAAAATTCATTTCTTGAAGGATCCTTGTGGAAATATCACCAATTATTAATTAAAGTATCCTCTTTTTAATGCAAAAAGCCGTTTTGAAAAATCACTTTTAGTTCTTGAGAAATAAATTTTTGAAATAATGTACAATTTTTTCGAATTCTGCAATTTTCACCGATTAAGTTTTAATAATTCGTATAAAATCGATTTCTTGGAATATGAGTATGAAAATTTCCCAAAATGTTATTAAAAGTACCGTCTTTCAAATGAACCAACACGTTTTGAAAAATAACTTTCAGTTTTTGATTTTCATCTAAAATAGCTTTTAGATGTTGCAATTTTCATCGATAATTTTCAAAATTCGCTATAAAATTCATTTCTTGAAGGATCCTTGTGGAAATATCACCAATTATTAATTAAAGTATCTTCTTTTTAATGCAAAAAGACGTTTTGAAAAATCACTTTTAGTTCTTGAGAAATAAATTTTTGAAATAATCGACAATTTCTTCGAATTTTGCAGTTTTTGCCGATTAAGTTTTAATAATTCGTATAAAATCGATTTCTTGGAATATGAGTATGAAAATTTCCCAAAATGTTATTAAAAGTGCCCTCTTTTCAATGAACCAACACGTTTTGAAAAATAACTTTCAGTTTTTGATTTTTATCTAAAATAGCTTTTAGATGTTGCAATTTTCATCGATAATTTTCAAAATTCGCTATAAAATTCATTTCTTGAAGAATTCTTGTGGAAATATCACCAATTATTAATTAAAGTATCCTCTTTTTAATGCAAAAAGCCGTTTTGAAAAATCACTTTTAGTTCTTGAGAAATAAATTTTTGAAATAATGTACAATTTTTTCGAATTCTGCAATTTTCGCCGATTAAGTTTTAATAATTCGTATAAAATCGATTTCTTGGAATATGAATATGAAAATTTCCCAAAATGTTATTAAAGGTACCTTCTTTTCAATGAAGCAACACGTTTTGAGAAATAACTTTTAGTTTTTGATTTTCATCTAAAATAGCTTTTAGATGTTGCAATTTTCATCGATAATTTTTAAAATTCGCTATAAAATTCATTTCTTGAAGGATCCTTGTGGAAATATCACCAATTATTAATTAAAGTATCCTCTTTTTAATGCAAAAAGCCGTTTTTTAGTTCTTGAGAAAACAATATAATAAGCCCTTCAATTGTATTGGGACGATCTCTAAAGTTGAATTGGGTTTTATGATATTGATATTATTGAGGAATATAGGGATAATATTTAGGAGTATCAAATCAGTCATTTAAGGAAAAACGACGATAATGAGGTTCATAGATGCCATCAAATTCAGTGTTGCCATAGTCAATATTTAGGGATGTTGGCCGCAAGCGATCAAAGCCGAGGTTGATGCGCCATAATTGATTAATTATTTCAGGTATATATAATATTAATCACAATAATCATTGAGATCCAGCCTCAAGCAACCTCGGCTTAATTATTACAATATTGTCACTTTATTTTATATGGCGTTTCTGACGTTTATTAGGTCATCGCCCTTTATGTAAACGGAGCTTTATGTATATTGTAGTTTTTAATCTTTTTCGCATTAAGAAATTAATAAAGCTAATCTGAGTGAAGCGGAAAAGATAACCAACAGTCTTAATTAAAACTGAAAAGATTCTTAGTAAACGATTTTTGCCATGAATCATTGAAATGAATTAAATCTGATTGGTATTGGTAAATAAATAGATAAAAGAAACATTAATTGATTAATTAGTAAAAGATAGAACATGGTTTATATTAAATCCAGACAAGATAACCGTAATATCGAGCCATTACTGCGCTGGTGGCACAATATTAGCATTCACAGACGTGGCCGCGTGCATTATACAATGTTAATTAATTACCCTTAGTAATTATAACGGCCGGCGATACGTTAAGCATCCGTCTTCTTTATCAATAGGTTATCAAATAACGGGAATGCGGTAAGTGGGCAAACAGTTTTCTATCAATTACGGTATTAAAGGTGCATTTTTAACATAGCCGTGGTAAACAACTTCATTTCTCGTATGTTTATTGCATATTAAATCCTCAAGATTCAATGTTTAATACTGTCCACCCACTGCGAGGTTTATCGGCGATAACGCGAGTATAAAAGAGGATGTTTTTTCGACTACGTGCTCGAGAATTTGCATTTTACAGCTACGTTTAAAAAATTTTATTCGGGGATAATAGTTCATATTCCCCTTGTTTGTCACATCTTTATTGCTTCCGCTCTTAAGTGTCGAAAGTAATTGGATGGATATTAAGTAATTTTATTAAAAAAAGATCTATAAAAAAAAGTATTAAATTGTATTTACCACTTTGACAGTTTTAATGTTTGAGTAACCCGATTTGAAAATACAATTGAATCGGTGAGATGAAAAACAGTACAAGTCCAAATTTTTTGACAAATTTGACACCACCGTCCAAATCGACGTTAAATTGGCGTTGCTATCGACTGAGCTAAAAAACCGTACATTTTACATTACCTTCTATGAGAAACAACCACGTGTTACTTGCCATTGAGTACAAAAACAGTACAAGTCCGGACTCGTGCTGTTTTTCATCTCACTGATTCATTTACTTTGTGGTGGTAAATCAAAATAATAATTAACATTAAAATGTCTTCCGATGAAAGTGGAAGTGCTGAGTTAAGTGGTGGTGTAAAAAGAAGAAGAAACGTGAACATGTGGAAAGTAAACCAAAGAAAAATAGCTAGGCAACAAGGGCAACCGTACCTTACCAAGAAAGGCAAACAAGTTGAGGCAAAAAGTGTTGGACCTCCATGCAAGTAAGTTATTTTTATGTTATTAGGTTAGGTGACCGAGGGTTTACCAATTTATTACATTGTAACAGGTGTAAACGTAGATGTATGGATCAATTGACTGATGTAGAACATAGGGCAATAATGTCAAAATTGTACGACGGTAGACCTAAGAATGAGCAGGACACCTTCCTTCAGGGGTTAATGGTAGCAAAAGCTATCCAGAGGCGTCGAAGTAGGCACAATGAACCTATAAAGCAGAGAAGTTCTACCTTTTTGTATTTTATCATGAAAGAGGGTGGCCGTGTTCCTGTATGTAAACAAGCTTTTATGAGCTTATATTCCATCTCACATTTTCGTGTTCAGCGCCTAAATACATTACTTAACGCAGGACAGACACCAAAACATTTAAGAGGTTTACACAATAATAGACCCCGAGCATTACATGATGACTGGATTGTAAAAATTAAAAATCTCATTGAATCTTTTCCAGTGAAAACCGCTCATTACTCTTCTAAGACTTACCGCTATCTGAATGCTAACTATATGCATGAACTTTTTCTAAAAAAACACCCGGAATTGAATGAGAAAGTAAAATATGAGTTCTTTTTGAAGTATATTAAAGAGAACTATAATCTCAAATTTGGATGTCCTCAGGTCGATGTCTGCTTTGAATGTGAACGACTCACAGTTAGAATTAAAGACCAAAATCTTAATGACACTGCCAAGCGAGTGGCAATAGCAGAACTGTTGATTCATAAGAGGCGAGCCAAAAAATTCTATGCCAAACTAAAAGAGGTAGAGGAAATGTGTAATACTCGAAAAGATGTTATGGGATTAACATTTGACTACATCCAAAACATGCGCCTTCCACATATTCCGGTTCAAGAGATCTTTTACTACAGGCTACTGTGGGTATATGGCTTTGAAGTACACAATATAAAAAATAATACAGGACATTTTTACACATACCATGAAGGACAGGCACGCAAGGGGCCCGATGAGGTTCGCACTTTCCTGAATCATTATACAGGGTGATTCATTAGCTCTATGACAAACTTTGGCAGATGAAAGGTGATGCGATTCTAAGGAAAAAATGTTATATAAATATGGGTCCGATTCATTTTGGTTAAAGAGTTACAAGCCTTTGAAAATTTTACACAGTTTAATAGGCAAATGAAAATGTAACAAAAAATAAGTTTAAAAATTACAAAAATTATTCGAAATTCGACGAAGTAAAGATTTGCAACAATAATTATGAAACACAAATACAGAGTTGGCTGTGATAACAAAACTGAGTTCTTTATGTCAAACATTTCAATTTACTCTATTCTGTGTTTTTCAAAGTTTATAATTGTCAGAGTTTTGATCGAAAACGAAAATGCATGTATTTACGACTGAAGAATATGCAGATATTATTTTTATATACGGGCTTTGTAACGGAAACGCTCGGCAAGCAGCAAGAGAATACCTTCGTAGTTTTCCAAATAGACATCAACCTGCCCATACAGTGTTTAGTGCATCATTTCGCAGACTGAGAGAAACAGGTAACCCCGCTCCACTACATTCCGTTCGTCCCCATGATGTGAATGTACAAAATGAAGAACGTGTTATTGATTTAGTACTTGACGACCCTTCAATCAGTATTCGGCGTATAGCGAAGATGTTACAAATATCCCAAAGTTTTGTATGGCGTGTATTGAATCGAGAAATGTTACATCCGTTTCATCGCCAAAATGTTCAAGCATTACATCCTGGAGATACTGAGCAACGCTTAGCATTTTGCCACTGGATTATTCAGCAACATGCTCAAAATAATAACTTCATTTCCCAAGTTTTGTGGTCTGATGAAGCGTATTTCACTAGGGACGGCATAAATAATTATCATAACGAACATGTGCAAAATCCACATGCAATTAGACCAGGAAGATTTCAGCAACGGTTTAGTGTAAACGTTTGGGGTGGCATTTTCAACAATTCTTTGCTACCTGTATGGGTGATAAATGAACGCTTAAATGCAAATATGTACAGAAATTTCTTGGGACATAACCTTTTCGATTTTATCGATGACGTACCACTTAACATCGTTCAAAATATGTGGTATCAGCACGATGGTGCACCACCACATCGAGGAAGAGAAGTCATCGCTTGGTTACATGAACATTTTCCAAACAAATGGATTGGCAATGGAGGTCCAGTAGTCTTTCCACCACGATCCCCAGATCTAAATCCGCTGGATTATTATTTCTGGGGACACATGAAGCAGCTTGTGTACCATGTAGAAATTACTACCCGTCAGCAAGTACTGGACAGAATTCAAGATGCAGCTAATAGCATACGGAATGATCCAAATATCATACGTCGTGTGATAGAATCTTTACTTCGTCGATGTGAGGCATGCATTCAAGCTGAAGGCGGACATTTCGAACAATTTTTGTAATTTTTAAACTTATTTTTTATGTTACATTTTCATTTGCCTATTAAACTGTGTAAAATTTTCAAAGGCTTGTAACTCTTTAACCAAAATGAATCGGACCCATATTCATATAACATTTTTTCCTTAGAATCGCATCACCTTTCATCTGCCAAAGTTTGTCATAGAGCTAATGAATCACCCTGTATAACAAACTATACTCCAGCTGAGATTACGGAGTTGCATTTGTTTTCTGACGGATGCCTAGGTTAGAACCGCAATCATACAATGGTCCGATTCCTGCTTGCACTACAGGCGACTAAACGTTTCAATAAAGTTTACCACTATTTTCCCATGCGAGGACATTCCTTCTTGCCTTGTGACCGCGATTTTGGCACTATTAAACGGGTTTTTAGACGACAATGACTCCTGAAGACTATGAAGACCTGATCAAGTCCGCAAGAAAAAATTCACCATTCACTGTGACGCAAATCAAATCTCCTGATATAATTGACTTTAAAAACTGGTGGTCTTCGAACTATAAGAAAACTTGTACTTCCTTTCGCGAAAACAATGCCAAAACAGAAACATTCGCCATTTCCAACTATAGGCAGTTTTCTTACGATGGTTATGTCACAACATATATAGGAGGTTTTATATCATTCACCTTTAAACTCCTAAAACAGAATAAGGAAAATCCAGTCCTCCCCACCGATAAGCGTTATAGTTTTAACCAACCTGTTCCCATTAACAAGAAGAAAGTGGATGATATTAAGAAAGTAATGCAGTATATTATTGGGGAAAACTTGGAGTTCTATTATCATGTAACTTCATGGTGTACTACAAATGCCGAAGAGAATAACTAGACTTTCGGTTCTGATTTTCTATTGTTTAATAAATAAATACAAATTTTGTAATAAATACGTCGTGTTTTTTACTTTTTGAGTCATTTTATCATTTTCTTAACCATTTTTTTGTCGCTTGAGTTGAAAAACAGTATAAGTCCACAACCTTTTTTAGGGCATAACTGAATTTATGGACGCTTTTCTCGAAATATATCTACTTGATACAATCAGAAATTAATATAATAATTATAATAGTACTGTTTTTCATCTCACCGATTCAATTAATTACCCTAGCAACTTATAATTTGGTATAACCTATCTTCAACGGTCCCTAAATAACATCAAAAAGTTTCATTGCTTAATTTCGATACGTTTTGGAGAAAATAATTTTTTTCTTCAACCACAATTTCAAGAAATATTAAACTAAAACATTGATTTTTTAAAATTCGTATAAAATAAATTATTTATTCTATAATCTTAAAATTTGGTAAAACCTAACTTCAAACGTTCCTTTATAACCTCAACAAGTTTTATTTCTTAACATCAAACCGTTTTGGGAAAAAATATTTATATATACATATTACTTAAACACTTTGCGAAAATATTTGTGGTTCCTAAATGTAGTAAAATAGCTGAAATTTGTAATGAATGAAGTTTGAATAGAAATAATGATAATTATTAAATATGTTTTGTTGCATAATTTATTGAGTGAACAGTACTTGAATAATATAGATGTAATTTGATCAATAAAAGCAATATGAACATGCAAGTTGGATTGACGTATCAGTAGGTTAGTTAGGGGCGAATAAAATGGTGTGGGTACATAGATTTCGGAAATACCATTTAACGATTGAGGTTGAGGTTTGCGGGTGTATGGAAGCTGAATACAGAGTACGGCGTGTCCGTGGTTCTGGCGGCGGTTTAATTAAATAAAACGCCGTCAATTCGCGGCGGCGTTGTGACAATTGAAATTTCCGCGTATATTTATTAATTCGAGCGTAATTGTCTTATTACCGCAAATATGTAATTGAATTATCAGTATTTAATTACGGGAGCTGACGCGTAGAGTCCGGATAAATAAGCCCCACGGTACCCCAGATCGAGCGGCGGTAAATTATTGGGCCACGTTTGTTATTGATTGTGGGCAGCTCTAATCTGCATTGTGTATTATTGTACAAACAATAACAGAGTTGCCGTACGGGCGCGGTAGATGTGCTGAGATTGCTCCGATAATGAGAAGATTACAACTCATACGTGTTTGTAAACTTGGCCGGCGTTAGTAATTGTTTCGGGACTTTAATTAATCCAATTGTTTGTATGCGATTAATCGGCGACGTTCGAAAGTCGATTTCTGACGACAAGACGAAGGAACGTGTTCTTTTTAATAAAAAATTCGAACCTCTCACTTAATTAATAAATAAATAAAATAAACAAGGGATGATTTTTAAAAGGAATCTAAAAGAAGCGGATCTCTATCGATCAAGTTAATTCCTTTTTAAATTCCCATCTCGCCATGAGAATCCCCGTCGTACACGCTTGATAATCGAATAACGGCTCTGCTTTGATGTAATATTCTGCGGCTGTGTTTAAAGATCCCGTCTTGTCAATATTTCGTCTAGATTAGTAGAAGTTTCATTAGCACGCTATGCTCCAGAGACCGTCTGAGTCAGATGGGAAGATAGCGTGGCACGTAGCGGCTTTTCCACTCCCCGACGAATTGTAGAATATTCGAAGGCATTCCCTCCGTAAAAAGTAATCTCTGAACTTCGAAAAGTCTTCGTCGGGCTTGTGCGTATCGTAATCTAAGATTAAAAAGGGAATTTATTGACCGATCCCTACTATTGTACAACGCGGAGCGAAACGGGACATGTTTATTAGATTAACCGACAGCATAAAAATCACCCTCATGCTTCCAATAACTTCCTGTTACCTAATAGACACATTATTCAAACTTTCAGGCACGAAACAACAAAATATCGTGTTCAAAAATTGAATCGGTGAGATGAAAAACAATACAAGTCCAAAAATGTAGTTCTGAGTAAACCAATAAAAACTATTTGAAATAGCATTTTTCCTTCCACAGAATAGTCATAGTTCTTTTAATTTTTGATTGTATCAAGTAGATATATTTCGAGAAAAGCGTCCATAAATTCAGTTATGCCCTAAAAAAGGTTGTGGACTTATACTGTTTTTCAACTCAAGCGACAAAAAAAGGGTTAATAAAATGATAAAATGACTCAAAAAGTAAAAAACACGACGTATTTATTACAAAATTTGTATTTATTTATTAAACAATAGAAAATCAGAACCGAAAGTCTAGTTATTCTCTTCGGCATTTGTAGTACACCATGAAGTTACATGATAATAGAACTCCAAGTTTTCCCCAATAATATACTGCATTACTTTCTTAATATCATCCACTTTCTTCTTGTTAATGGGAACAGGTTGGTTAAAACTATAACGCTTATCGGTGGGGAGGACTGGATTTTCCTTATTCTGTTTTAGGAGTTTAAAGGTGAATGATATAAAACCTCCTATATATGTTGTGACATAACCATCGTAAGAAAACTGCCTATAGTTGGAAATGGCGAATGTTTCTGTTTTGGCATTGTTTTCGCGAAAGGAAGTACAAGTTTTCTTATAGTTCGAAGACCACCAGTTTTTAAAGTCAATTATATCAGGAGATTTGATTTGCGTCACAGTGAATGGTGAATTTTTTCTTGCGGACTTGATCAGGTCTTCATAGTCTTCAGGAGTCATTGTCGTCTAAAAACCCGTTTAATAGTGCCAAAATCGCGGTCACAAGGCAAGAAGGAATGTCCTCGCATGGGAAAATAGTGGTAAACTTTATTGAAACGTTTAGTCGCCTGTAGTGCAAGCAGGAATCGGACCATTGTATGATTGCGGTTCTAACCTAGGCATCCGTCAGAAAACAAATGCAACTCCGTAATCTCAGCTGGAATATAGTTTGTTATACAGGGTGATTCATTAGCTCTATGACAAACTTTGGCAGATGAAAGGTGATGCGATTCTAAGGAAAAAATGTTATATGAATATGGGTCCGATTCATTTTGGTTAAAGAGTTACAAGCCTTTGAAAATTTTACACAGTTTAATAGGCAAATGAAAATGTAACATAAAAAATAAGTTTAAAAATTACAAAAATTGTTCGAAATGTCCGCCTTCAGCTTGAATGCATGCCTCACATCGACGAAGTAAAGATTCTATCACACGACGTATGATATTTGGATCATTCCGTATGCTATTAGCTGCATCTTGAATGCTGTCCAGTAGTTGCTGAAGGGTAGTAATTTCCACATGGTACACAAGCTGCTTCATGTGTCCCCAGAAATAATAATCCAGCGGATTTAGATCTGGGGATCGTGGTGGCCAGACTACTGGACCTCCATTGCCAATCCATTTGTTTGGAAAATGTTCATGTAACTAAGCGATGACTTCTCTTCCTCGATGTGGTGGTGCACCATCGTGCTGATACCACATATTTTGAACGATGTTAAGTAGTACGTCGTCGATAAAATCGAAAAGGTTATGTCCCAAGAAATTTCTGTACATATTTGCATTTAAGCGTTCATTTATCACCCATACAGGTAGCAAAGAATTGTTAAAAATGCCACCCCAAACGTTTACACTAAACCGTCGCAGAAATCTTCCTGGTCTAATTGCATGTGGATTTTGCACATGTTCGTTATGATAATTATTTATGCCGTCCCTAGTGAAACACGCTTCATCAGACCACAGAACTTGGGAAATGAAGTTATTATTTTGAGCATGTTGCTGAATAATCCAGTGGCAAAATGCTAAGCGTTGCTCAGTATCTCCAGGATGTAATGCTTGAACATTTTGGCGATGAAACGGATGTAACATTTCTCGATTCAATACACGCCATACAAAACTTTGGGATATTTGTAACATCTTCGCTATACGCCGAGTACTAATTGAAGGGTCGTCAAGTACTAAATCAATAACACGTTCTTCATTTTGTACATTCACATCATGGGGACGAACGGAATGTAGTGGAGCGGGGTTACCAGTTTCTCTCAGTCTGCGAAATGATGCACTAAACACTGTATGGGCAGGTTGATGTCTATTTGGAAACCTACGAAGGTATTCTCTTGCTGCTTGCCGAGCGTTTCCGTTACAAAGCCCGTATACAAAAATAATATCTGCATATTCTTCAGTCGTAAATACATGCATTTTCGTTTTCGATCAAAACTCTGACAATTATAAACTTTGAAACACACAGAATAGAGTAAATTGAAATGTTTGACATAAAGAACTCAGTTTTGTTATCACAGCCAACTCTGTATTTGTGTTTCATAATTATTGTTGCAAATCTTTACTTCGTCGATGTGAAGCGTGCATTCAAGTTAAAGGCGGACATTTCGAACAATTTTTGTAATTTTTAAACTTATTTTTTATGTTACATTTTCATTTGCCTATTAAACTGGGTAAAATTTTCAAAGGCTTGTAACTCTTTAACCAAAATGAATCGGACCCATATTCATATAACATTTTTTCCTTAGAATCGCATCACCTTTCATCTGCCAAAGTTTGTCATAGAGCTAATGAATCACCCTGTATAATGATTCAGGAAAGTGCGAACCTCATCGGGCCCCTTGCGTGCCTGTCCTTCATGGTATGTGTAAAAATGTTCTGTATTATTTTTCATATTGTGTACTTCAAAGCCATATACCCACAGTTGTCTGTAGTAAAAGATCGCTTGAACCGGAATATGTGGAAGGGGCATGTTTTGGATGTAGTCAAATGTTAATCCCATAACATCTTTTCGAGTATTACACATTTCCTCTACTTCTTTTAGTTTGGCATAGAATTTTTTGGCCCGCCTCTTATGAACCAACAGTTCTGCTATTGCCACTCGCTTGGCAGTGTCATTAAGATTTTGGTCTTTAATTCTAACTGTGAGTCGTTCACATTCAAAGCAGACATCGACCTGAGGACGACCAAATTTGAGATTATAGTTCTCTTTAAAATACTTCAAAAAGAACTCATATTTTACTTTCTCATTCAATTCCGGGTGTTTTTTTAGAAAAAGTTCATGCATATAGTTAGCATTCAGATAGCGGTAAGTCTTAGAAGAGTAATGAGCGGTTTTCGCTGGAAAAGATTCAATGTGATTCTTAATTTTTACAATCCAGTCATCATGTAATGCTCGGGGTCTATTATTGTGTAAACCTCTTAAATCTTTTGGTGTCTGTCCTGCGTTAAGTAATGTATTTAGGCGCTGAACACGAAAATGTGAGATGGAATATAAGCTCATAAAAGCTTGTTTACATACAGGAACACGGCCACCGTCTTTCATGATAAAATACAAAAAGGTAGAACTTTTCTGCTTTATAGGTTCATTGTGCCTACTTCGACGCCTCTGGATAGCTTTTGCTACCATTAACCCTGAAGATAGGTGTCCTGCTCATTCTTAGGTCTACCGTCGTACAATTTTGACATTATTGCCCTACGTTCTACATCAGTCAATTGATCCATACATCTACGTTTACACCTGTAACATAAATTGGTAAACCCTCGGTCACCTAACCTAATAACATAAAAATAACTTACTTGCATGGAGGTCCAACACTTTTTGCCTCAACTTGTTTGCCTTTTTTGGTAAGGTGCGGTTGCCCTTGTTACCTAGCTATTTTCCTTTGGTTTACTTTCCACATGTTCACATTTCTTTTTCTTTTTACACCACCACTTAACTCAGCACTTCCACTTTCATCGGAAGACATTTTAATGTTAATTATTATTTTGATTTACCACCACAAACTAAATGAATCAGTGAGATGAAAAACAGTACGAGTCCGGACTTGTACTGTTTTTGTACTCAATGGCAAGTAACACGTGGTTGTTTCTCATAAAAGGTAATGTAAAATGTACGGTTTTTTAGCTCAGTTGATAGCAACGCCAATTTAACGTCGATTTGGACGGTGGTGTCAAATTTGTCAAAAAATTTGGACTTGTACTGTTTTTCATCTCACCAATTCAATTTATTTTATAAAAATTTTAAATTGATGTTTGTTGAAAATAGGATCATAGAGAATTTTTTTTTCTCCAAAACGGCTTGATGTTAACAAATAAAACTAGTTCAGGTTATAAAGGAACGTTTGAAGTTAGGTTGTACCAAATTTTAAGATTGTAGAATAAATAATTTATTTTATACTAATTTTTAAAAATCAATGTTTTAATTTAATGTTTCTTGAAATTGTGGTTGAAGAAAAAAATTATTTTCTCCAAAACGTATCGAAATTAAGCAATGAAACTTTTTGATGTTATTTAGGGAACGTTGAAGATAGGTTATACCAAATTATAAGTTGCTAGGGTAATTAATTTATTTTATAAAAATTTTAAATTGATGTTTATTGAAAATGGGATTATAGAAAAAACTTTTTTCTCCAAAACAGCTTGATATTAAGAAATGAAATTGAGGTTATAAAGGAACGTTTGAGTTAGGTTGTACCAAATTTTAAGATTATAGAATAAATAATTTATTTTATACGAATTTTTAAAAATCAATGTTTTAGTTTGATATTTCTTGAAATTGTGGTTGAAGAAAAAAATTATTTTCTCCAAAACGTATCGGAATTTACTATTGAAACTTTTTGATGTTATTTAAGGAACGTTTGAAGATAGGTTATACCAAATTATAAGTTGCTAGGGTAATCAATTTATTTTATAAAAATTTTAAATTGATTTTTGTTGAAAATAGAGTTATAAAGAAAAATATTTTTCTCTAAAACGGTTTGATATTAAGAAATGAAACTTATTGAGGTTATAAAGGAACGTGTGAAGTTAACTTGTACCAAATTTTAAGATTATAGAATAAATAATTTATTTTATATGAATTTTTAAAAATCAATGTTTTAGTTTGATATTTCTTGAAATTGTGGTTGAAGAAAAAAATTATTTTCTCTAAAACGTATCGGAATTTACCATTGAAACTTCTTGATGTTATTTAAGGAACGTTTGAAGATAGGTTATACCAAATTATAAGCTGCTAGGGTAATCAATTTATTTTATAAAAAATTTAAATTGATTTTTGTTGAAAATAGAGTTATAAAGAAAAATATTTTTCTCTAAAACGGTTTGATATTAAGAAATGAAACTTATTGAGGTTATAAAGGAACGTGTGAAGTTAACTTGTACCAAATTTTAAGATTATAGAATAAATAATTTATTTTATATGAATTTTTAAAAATCAATGTTTTAGTTTGATATTTCTTGAAATTGTGGTTGAAGAAAAAAATTATTTTCTCTAAAACGTATCGGAATTTACCATTGAAACTTCTTGATGTTATTTAAGGAACGTTTGAAGATAGGTTATACCAAATTATAAGCTGCTAGGGTAATCAATTTATTTTATAAAAAATTTAAATTGATTTTTGTTGAAAATAGAGTTATAAAGAAAAATATTTTTCTCTAACACGGTTTGATATTAAGAAATGAAACTTGTTGAGGTTATAAAGGAACGTTTGAAGTTAGGTTGTACCAAATTTTAAGATTATAGAATAAATAATTTATTTTATACGAATTTTTAAAAATTAATGTTTTAGTTTAATATTTCTTGAAATTGTGGTTGAAGAAAACATTTATTTTCTCCAAAACGTATCGGAATTAAGCAATGACACATTTTGATGTTATTTAGGGAACGTTGAAGATAGGTTATACCAAATTATAAGTTGCTAGGGTAATTAATTTATTTTATAAAAATTTTAAATTGATGTTTGTTGAAAATAGGATTATAGAGAAATTTTTTTTCTACAAAACGGCTTGATGTTAACAAATAAAACTAGTTCAGGTTATGAAGGAACGTTTGAAGTTAGCTTGTACCAAATTTTAAGATTATAGAATAAATAATTTATTTTATATGAATTTTTAAAAATCAATGTTTTAGTTTGATATTTCTTGAAATTGTGGTTGAAGAAAAAAATTATTTTCTCCAAAACGTATCGGAATTTACCATTGAAACTTTTTAATGTTATTTAAGGAACGTTAGAAGATAGGTTATACCAAATTATAAGTTGCTAGGGTAATCAATTTATTTTATAAAAATTTTAAAATGATTTTTGTTGAAAATAGAGTTATACCAAATTATAAGTTAGGGTAATAATTTTATTTTATAATTTTTTTTTCAAATGTATGTTATGTAATAATGAAATATAACTTTCGTTTATGAAACTTTATGAAGTTAACATTTTTATAGAATACACGTTTGATAAATGATTTATAAGTTGAGTATACATGTTTCATGACATGAAAAAAAAAGTTTATGATGTTTGAAATAAAAGAAACGAGTAAAGTAGAATGAAAGGTCGTAGGGACAAATAGAATATGGGTGTTGGACACTAATAAACGACGTCGAAACGGACAAGTACAGGAGATCGGAGGTGTTTTATTATCGGTATTGTTCGGAAGTACCATTGTCGGAACGCCATGTTTTCCAATTATGGCGATATACGACTATAACTAAACAAGGGCGCTAACTGGCAATAGATAGGAGGGCAAAAGTCGCCGCCGCCGACGATGCTACCGCCGCGCGAACTTTCTTCGGCGACCGGTACGGTTCTGATGGCGCTAGTTGCCGAACTTATAAAAGTGATTCAAAAAGGAGCGCGTATCGCCAAGTTCTGCTAATAAATCACTCCCCGGGCGGCGTTATTAAAGTCCGCGCGGTTTTCGGATTTATTATTAAAAGTTGTTGTGATTTCGCCCACGTCCTCCCAATTGTATCGTGTTTACGTCGGTTTCCCGTCGTTTACATACGTCACGTGCCGACCATTACAAAGTTCCGAAGAGATTTTAAAAGCCGCCCGCATTTCAACAATTAGTGATACGTTTTTGCTTTCAATTACTTCTCCATTTACTACCCTCAGACCTCAATCCTCGATTTTCGATTTCACATTAGTCTCGGTGTAAGTTTCTCCACACCGTTTCTATGTAAATCGTCTACATACGTTCTTATTTACAAAATCAATATATTCTATTTGGATTTATTTCTCCAGGGCAACAAAAAAATTTTATTTGTTGCCTTGGATATCTTTGCAAATTTTTATTTTTCAAGTGCTCAGATTACGAATATATTCATGTTTTGTTAGTTTCGAACAAAGATCTCATTAAGAATGTAGGCATTTTGCATGTCCCTCATATTTCAGACCATGAATTGATATCAAGTCAAATTGAATCGGTGAGATGAAAAACAGTACAAGTCCAAAAATGTAGTTCTGAGTAAATCAATAAAAACTATTTGAAATAGCATTTTTCCTTCCACAGGATAGTCATAGTTCTTTTAATTTCTGATTGTATCAAGTAGATATATTTCGAGAAAAGCGTCCATAAATTCAGTTATGCCCTAAAAAAGGTTGTGGACTTATACTGTTTTTCAACTCAAGCGACAAAAAAAGGGTTAATAAAATGATAAAATGACTCAAAAAGTAAAAAACACGACGTATTTATTACAAAATTTGTATTTATTTATTAAACAATAGAAAATCAGAACCGAAAGTCTAGTTATTCTCTTCGGCATTTGTAGTACACCATGAAGTTACATGATAATAGAACTCCAAGTTTTCCCCAATAATATACTGCATTACTTTCTTAATATCATCCACTTTCTTCTTGTTAATGGGAACAGGTTGGTTAAAACTATAACGCTTATCGGTGGGGAGGACTGGATTTTCCTTATTCTGTTTTAGGAGATTAAAGGTGAATGATATAAAACCTCCTATATATTCCCATGATCGTAAGAAAACTGCCTATAGTTGGAAATGGCGAATGTTTCTATTTTGGCATTGTTTTCGCGAAAGGAAGTACAAGTTTTCTTATAGTTCGAAGACCACCAGTTTTTAAGGTCAATTATATCAGGAGATTTGATTTGCGTCACAGTGAATGGTGAATTTCTTCTTGCGGACTTGATCATGTCTTCATAGTCTTCAGGAGTCATTATCGTCTAAAAACCCGTTTAATAGTGCCAAAATAGCGGTCACAAGGCAAGAAGGAATGTCCTCGCATGGGAAAATAGTGGTAAACTTTATTGAAACGTTTAGTCGCCTGTAGTGCAAGCAGGAATCGGACCATTGTATGATTGCGGTGCTGACCTGGGCATCCGTCAGAAAACAAATGCAACTCCGTAATCTCAGCTGGAATATAGTTTGTTATACAGGGTGATTCATTAGCTCCATGACAAACTTTGGCAGATGAAAGGTGATGCGATTCTAAGGAAAAAATTTTATATGAATATGGGTCCGATTCATTTTGGTTAAAGAGTTACAAGCCTTTGAAAATTTTACACAGTTTAATAGGCAAATAAAAATGTAACATAAAAAATAAGTTTAAAAATTACAAAAATTGTTCGAAATGTCACATGACGTATGATATTTGGATCATTCCGTATGCTATTAGCTGCATCTTGAATTCTGTCCAGTAGTTGCTGACGGGTAGTAATATCTACATGGTACACAAGCTGCTTCATGTGTCCCCAGAAATAATAATCCAGTGGATTTAGATCTGGGGATCGTGGTGGCCAGACTACTGGACCTCCATTGCCAATCCATTTATTTGGAAAATGTTCATGTAACCAAGCGATGACTTCTCTTCCTCGATGTGGTGGTGCACCATCGTGCTGATACCACATATTTTGAGCGATGTTAAGTGGTACGTCGTCGATAAAATCAAAAAGGTTATGTCCCAAGAAATTTCTGTACATATTTGCATTTAAGCGTTCATTTATCACCCATATAGGTAGCAAAGAATTGTTAAAAATGCCACCCCAAACGTTTACACTAAACCGTTGCAGAAATCTTCCTGGTCTAATTGCATGTGGATTTTGCACATGTTCGTTATGATAATTATTTATCCCGTCCCCAGTGAAATACGCTTCATCAGACCACAGAACATGGGAAATGAAGTTATTATTTTGAGCATGTTGCTGAATAATCCAGTGGCAAAATGCTAAGCGTTGCTCAGTATCTCCAGGATGTAATGCTTGAACATTTTGGCGATGAAACGGATGTAACATTTCTCGATTCAATACACGCCATACAAAACTTTGAGATATTTGTAACATCTTCGCTATACGCCGAGTACTAATTGAAGGGTCGTCAAGTACTAAATCAATCACACGTTCTTCATTTTGTACATTCACATCATGGGGACGAACGGAATGTAGTGGAGCGGGGTTACCTGTTTCTCTCAGTCTGCGAAATGATGCACTAAACACTGTATGGGCAGGTTGATGTCTATTTGGAAACCTACGAAGGTATTCTCTTGCTGCTTGCCGAGCGTTTCCGTTACAAAGCCCGTATACAAAAATAATATCTGCATATTCTTCAGTCGTAAATACATGCATTTTCGTTTTCGATCAAAATTCTGACAATTATAAACTTTGAAACACACAGAATAGAGTAAATTGAAATGTTTGACATAAAGAACTCAGTTTTGTTATCACAGCCAACTCTGTATTTGTGTTTCATAATTATTGTTGCAAATCTTTACTTCGTCGATGTAAAGCGTGCATTCAAGCTGAAGGCGGACATTTCGAACAATTTTTGTAATTTTTAAACTTATTTTTTATGTTACATTTTCATTTGCCTATTAAACTGTGTAAAATTTTCAAAGGCTTGTAACTCTTTAACCAAAATGAATCGGACCCATATTCATATAAAATTTTTTCCTTAGAATCGCATCACCTTTCATCTGCCAAAGTTTGCCATAGAGCTAATGAATCACCCTGTATAATGATTCAGGAAAGTGCGAACCTTATCGGGCCCCTTGCGTGCCTGTCCTTCATGGTATGTGTAAAAATGTCCTGTATTATTTTTCATATTGTGTACTTCAAAGCCATATACCCACAGTTGTCTGTAGTAAAAGATCTCTTGAACCGGAATATGTGGAAGGGGCATATTTTGGATGTAGTCAAATGTTAATCCCATAACATCTTTTCGAGTATTACACATTTCCTCTACTTCTTTTAGTTTGGCATAGAATTTTTTGGCTCGCCTCTTATGAACCAACAACTCTGCTATTGCCACTCGCTTGGCAGTGTCATTAAGATTTTGGTCTTTAATTCTAACTGTGGGTCGTTCACATTCAAAGCAGACATCGACCTGAGGACGTCCAAATTTGAGATTATAGTTCTCTTTAAAATACTTCAAGAAGAACTCATATTTTACTTTCTCACTCAATTCCGGGTGTTTTTTTAGAAAAAGTTTATGCATATAGTTAGCATTCAGATAGCGATAAGTCTTAGAAGAGTAATGAGCGGTTTTCACTGCAAAAGATTCAATGTGATTTTTAATTTTTACAATCCAGTCATCATGTAATGCTCGGGGTCTATTATTGTGTAAACCTCTTAAATCTTTTGGTGTCTGTCCTGCGTTAAGTAATGTATTTAGGCGCTGAACACGAAAATGTGAGATGGAATATAAGCTCATAAAAGCTTGTTTACATACAGGAACACGGCCACCCTCTTTCATGATAAAATACAAAAAGGTAGAATTTCTCTGCTTTATAGGTTCATTGTGCCTACTTCGACGCCTCTGGATAGATTTTGCTACCATTAACCCCTGAAGATAGGTGTCCTGCTCATTCTTAGGTCTACCGTCGTACAATTTTGACATTATTGCCCTAGGTTCTACATCAGTCAATTCATCCATACATCTACGTTTACACTTGTAACAATGTAATAAATTGGTAAACCCTCGGTCACCTAACCTAATAACATAATAATAACTTACTTGCATGGAGGTCCAACACTTTTTGCCTCAACTTGTTTGCCTTTTTTGGTAAGGTACGGTTGCCCTTGTTGCCTAGCTATTTTCCTTTGGTTTACTTTCCACATGTTCACGTTTCTTTTTCTTTTTACACCACCACTTAACTCAGCACTTCCACTTTCATCAGAAGACATTTTAATGTTAATTATTATTTTGATTTACCACCACAAACTAAATGAATCAGTGAGATGAAAAACAGTACGAGTCCGGACTTGTACTGTTTTTGTACTCAATGGCAAGTAACACGTGGTTGCTTCTCATAGAAGGTAATGTAAAATGTACGGTTTTTTAGCTCAGTCGATAGCAACGCCAATTTAACGTCGATTTGGACGGTGGTGTCAAATTTGTCAAAAAATTTGGACTTGTACTATTCTCATCTCACCGATTCAATTATATACGATATTCTCAATTTTATTCGAATTTAAAATCAATACCTTGGAGAAATATTTACCATTTGTCTGATGTAAATGATAAACTAAATTACTTGAATGATAATATCCTGACTTTGGTAGATTTGCATGTACCCTTGCTGACAAAACGTTTCACTAAACTGGCAAGTCCATGGTTGACAGATAATATAAAATCAATGATGGCTTTGAGAGATGATGCCTTTCATAAACTTAAAAGAACTAAAAATACAACTGATTGGACATCATACAAAATATTACGAAACATAACTACAAATGCCATAAGGACTGAACAGACTGAAGAACGCTTTGGCGCTTAAAAATTGACAGTAGTGACCCTGTGTCCATTGGCGTAACTGCAGATGACTTCAGTATGACTGTGGCTAATCAGTGTAACACTGAGGAGATGAATTTTTATGGTACTTCTGTTTTTAGAAGCGATTGTTCAGAAATGATCTTTTCATATGTGAGTGAAGAAAGTATTTTAGGAATAATTAACTCCATAAAAACTACTTTACCATTTTTATTACCATATATTACACATATTGTTAATTCTTCTATACGTCAGTTTGTTTTCCCTGGTATTTGGAAGCAATCCACTGTGATACCTTTACCAAAGAAATCACCTCCAATGACTATATCGGATTTCAGGCCTATCAGTCTTTTGCCAACGATGTCAAAAATTTTGGAACAATTGTTAGCTAGCAAATTCGTCGCCATTGTGATGTTAATAACGTATTAACCAATCACCAGTCTGGGTTTAGGCCGGGTTATAGTTGTTCAACAGCCCTGTTGGAGGCCACTGACAATATATTCGCACCTCAGAGTCGCGGGCTGGCTACAAGCCTGACGGCTTTGGATTTTTCAAAGGCGTTCGATACAATAAATCACAAATTACTAATTAATAAACTTCATTACTTTGGATTTTCAAATTCTGCTATTCAGTTGGTTGCTTGCTTTGATGGTTCTCGGTCTTGGGTCCCCTCTTATTTGCTCTGTATACTGCTGATATTCATTTTGTTTTAAAACATTGTAAAATACACTTATACGCGGATCACACACAATTGTACTTGCATTATCCCCCATTGGACACACGGGCTTTGTCTAACCTATGTATAGAACATAATTTGAAGCATAACCCTCAAAAGTCGTTGCTGGGACTATTTTGCTCAAAAAATTGTAGAAATTCCTTAAAAAGCAAAATATCTAATGCAGTATTAGTGGTTAGCGTGGCTGCTCCTGTAACCGATACTACAAAAACCTTCAGTGTATAGGTTGAGATTTGAGCAATATGTAGGTAACTGTTTGCGGGGGGCGTATACTGCGTTGCGATTTATTTATGGGAATAGGCATGTGCTGAATAAACAATTAAGAACACGTCTTTGTGATACCTTAGGTATATGCTGCTAATCTTACAAGGGTGACTGCCTGCCGGATACAGAAACTTCAAAATTGTTGTTTAAGGATGATCCATAGCAAAAGGAAATATGATATGCAATAGAGACGTAAGTTGCACTGTGCTTCGTTGTACTTCAAAGTAATTAAGTATAAATGTCCGCCATATCTGGCTCAGAAGCTATCGTATAGAACTGATGTTCACAATTCGACGGAAAAATGTTTTAACAATTCCGAGACATGCTTCCCGAAGGTCTTTCTCCTATTTGATTGCCAAGACTTGTAACAATACTAGATCTCTCAATTTATTTAAAAGGTATTTTAAACGTCAACTTTTCACTGATTTGTGCTAATGTGCTTCCGCTTTGCTCTACCCTTGTTCTTGTTATTGTTATGGTTATTGCTGCTTTTCTCTCTTTTTTGGTTTATTAGTGATTTGGTATTTAAAATCTCCCTCGGCCTATTTATGTTTCAAAAGTAATTCACATGCCCTCAGAAACAATGATGTTGCCAAATTCGCAGAAATCAAGAAAAAAAGCATAGCAATTCGCAGAAAAAAATTAATTACTCGGAGCATCAATGGCCGATCTGTGTGGATTTGAAAATGGTTAATTTTTTACTTACACGAAATACCCTTGCTTCATTTGTATGTGGGACAGTAGAGCAAAGCAACTTCATTGGGAACAAGATGAAAGTGAAAAAGGGTGGACATGGGTGTTTTTATTTTTATACCATGCTCTTTTTTACAGATTGTTGTTACCATCAACAACATAAAATGTTAAACCATAAAATAATTGAGTCATATACAGTGTGTTCATAATACACACATTAGCGTTATACAGGTGGTCGGTAATAAATTGACCATAGAGTAACTACAAATTCTATTTTCATTTAAAATGAAAATAATACCAAAAATGTATTGGCAAAATATTGCTCATATAATATATACACGGCGTTAAAGATTGTCTTTCAGTTAATTACTTCTTTCATAAATTGAACAGTTTCACAGAAAATGACTTGAAAACTGGTATTATGGGGAGTTTAATGGTAGAAAATCCACTATCACAAAAAAAAGAGTTAACAAACAAAATAAATATAACGAACATAATAATAGTAATAAAAAATAGCAATAAGAAAGTATTACACCAAACGGTAATTAGAGGGTGTAACCGTGATAACCAAATTAAGACGCAAAACAACGCAAAAAAAAAATTGGTAAATAATTAATGCAGATTTGAAACTGTCTGTTGAAGAAAAGTAAAAACAAAAGAATAAAGAAAAACGCTCAGTGAATGATGAACCAACTCACAACTGAACATATAATTAATTTAATAAATACTTGTAACAAATATAATAAAAGTAACAATAGTGAATGTTAATCAGAAAAGTATAAACAGAAGAATAAAAACAAGCGCCCAATGAATGATGAACCAACTCAATGTTCATTCTACTGCTTCTGAATCATATTCCTCGCCCTTTTCATCATGAACTCTGTCTCCGGAAATAAATTTGATGGTTTATGTCGTGAATATCTCGGTTTAATACTTGATATAAGGGGATCTGATGATATCAAGAGGTTGTGCATTACATCTTCATTGGCTAAAATTCTACTTTGCTTCCGGAAATGACCCTCTCGGAATTTTCTAAAATCTTTATTTCTAATAATTTTCTTATTGGTAAAATTGAAAAATGTTTGCAAATCTCCGCCCCATGAATTAATAATTTATGTACACTTGATGGCATATCGTACCACCCATAAAGAGAAACATATTGTTCTGCTGTATCCTTGCAGTATTTATCAAACGCATTTATGTTTATCTCTCTCCCCGATGAAATTCTTTGAAGAATTACAGCAAAACATTTGATTAAATTTTCATCGAGCTCTGTAATTTTGGCAGATTTATCAAAATTGTTGAAGAATTTTCGAGTAGAGCCAACCCCCTGTTTTACCACGTCAACTAAAATACCGAGTTCTTTACGAAATTTTGCTTGAATTTGTTTTTTTCTTGCTAAAGGTGCATGCTCCTTTCGCGCACAACATCTTTTAAAATCGAGATTGTAGGATATGTGTATTAAATAGTCAAAAAATCGAATCCACATGTGAAGCGTTGATAATCCGTATTTTAAGACATCACATCTTACCTCTTTCGTGAGCACAACAGATAAATTATTCATTTCACTGGGCTTAGCTAAACAAACATTACAAGTAGAAGCGGATGGAGAGTTTGAGACTACAGTAGTAATCTTTCCATCTATCATGGTCATCACCATTTGATGTTTTATAGTAATGGAGTTAAAAAAGGTTGGTGTAAATGCGTTTAATTGATTTTGCAAATCTGCCATTTCTTGCTTAATAACTATATTATTTTCTTTTATAAATTCAAATTTTATTGGGCGGCAATAATGAGTAGAAGATGGGCGAGGATTTTCTCAAATCACGACATCATTTGGAGTTGACAATTTTAGGGGTATACAACTTGACATGAATATGAAAGAATGATCTGCATCTACATCGTTAAGTGTTTGCTTGTAGTTACTCTGGCTGGAAGCTCCGTCAAATCCCCATTTACTAATTAGCAATAGTTCTGTTGATTGCAATTTATCCAAGATTTTAACGTTAAATCCAGAAATTTAATTTTTGCCGCAGTGTCTGTAGCATTCATAGATTATAAGGGTGGATAACCTTTTTAGCCATAGTCACCTTATAATATGAGGGTATCAGCGACTTTCCTACAGAATCTTTCAAAGTATTGTATTGCCATTTTGATAAATTTAAAGATGTAGAAAGAGTAAGGCTGTCATCACGGGTTAGTGTAGGCTTTTTTTTCTCTTTTTGAAATAATATATTAGATACTTTGGAAATATCTTCAGAATGTTTGAGAAGGTGGTTTAAAATCTTGGCCAGTTCGCGAGATCCATGTGTACTCATTTTTAATCTTGTTGCAAAGATAAGCTCATCTAAAGTATTTTCTGACCGTAGATTCATTCCAAAAAGGGTTTTCTTTTAAATTCAGTTGAATTTTGTTGCGGACGTATTGTTTCTCCAAATATTTTATTTTTTAGACCCATCGGCCAATTAAATGTTGAATGTAACCAAGCGTGTTCTCGGATTAGGAAGCGCTTTTTATCATAACAACACTTCTGAATTCCATCTTCTGAATAAATTTATATAAAATTTCCGGAGACACTCCTTCTTCTGTTTGTCTTCTGATAAAATTCTGTCCACTGTTGACGCAATGGTATCGTAAAGTGCGCCATAATTCCATAATTTTTTGTTTTTGTTCACGATGTTGAACAGATCTTCATTAGTTTTTAAATCTATAATGATTTTTTACCACCTTTTTACACAGCAAAACACAGTAGTCAAAAATGACAATTTCAATTTTTGATTTCTCAAAAGTTAGGTTATGTTTATAAATGTTAAAATCACAGCCTACTCCAATTTAAAATTTTAAAATGACAAGACAGAATGTATACTATATATAACGAATACTAAGGCAGGGTTCACACGGCACGTTTTTTTTTTTGCAGGATACATTTTTCTCAAAAAATATCAATTTTTAGTAAGGAATATATATTATAGGAATATATAGATATTTTTTTTAGAAATTAGGACACATACAATATTTCTCAAGAACAAACTTGTGAGTATAAGTAAGCACGTATTTAGAAATCTCAAAATATTACACTATTATCGAAAATAAACGGATTTTCGTTAACTAGATTACAAACAGAAATATTTCTGTAAAAACTTTATCGTAATTATTTAAACTAAAACTAGCACTATCACTAGACCTAAACTTTCAGATTAAGCTGTGCGTTTTTTGAAAAAATTTTTGACGTTTCGGATGCCATGTTGCAACCTTCTTCAGAAACAAGTTCGAAGTGACGAATTCGGTTAAAATTTGACAATAAATACATGAAAAGGTAATTAATAACTAATTAGTGTCTAATTGCCAACTAAGTTGTTTTTGTCAAATCCGGGTAGAGAAGGCTTGGTTGAGTTCACTAGCATCTTCTATGTGCGGCTGAGTTCCCAACCACCTTCTCTATTCATGTTATTTCCATGTCGATGAATCTCTATCGCCTCTCTCGTCAATCTTTGGAAGTAATGTCCGTTTCTTGCTAGCACTTTGGTTTTGTCGAACTCTATGCTGTGTCCTCCTCTGTGGCAATGCTCTGCGACCGCAGATTGTTGCATCTTCCTTAGTCGGATGTCCCTCTCGTGTTCCTTGATGCAGCACTCGATGTTACGTCCAGTTTGGCCAACGTAATATTTCCCGCAACTGCACGATAGCCGGTAGACTCCCGCTCCCTTTAATGGGGTTAGTTTGTCTTTGGCTATCGGAAGAGCGTTTTGTAAACGTAAAGAAGGCAGATAAAACCGGCTGGTGTCGTACTTGCCGAGTCATCCTTCTGTTTGCGTGGTTTGGTGGCCCGTCGGATATCTCCCATCGTATAGCCGTTCTTCTGCAGCACATCTTCTAGGAATTTTTCTTAGGTTCTCTTTATCGCATATCCTCTCTGCTCGCTACAATAAGGCTTTAATCACGGACCTCTTCTATTGTGGGTGGTGGTGGGATGAAGCCTGCAGGTACCTATTCGTTCGATATACTCCCAGTGCCATTCCCCCATCTGTCTTCCTAGTGACTAACACATCCAGGAATGGCAACTGTTTTGCAGTTTCTGTTTCCATGGATAAAATTTATTATCATGGGGTGCTGTGAATTGAGGTGGTTTAGAAATTCCTGGAGTTGCTCTTTTCCATGTTGCCAGATCACGAAAGCTCAACGGAGCCATAGTTTCGGTTTCCAAGGACTCTTCTGTAACGCTTCCTCTTCAAACATCTCCATGTAAAAATTGGCTATCACAGGAGACAGAGGTGATCCCATGGCTGCCCCGTCGCATTGCTCGTAGAATTCCCCCTTCCAGCTGAAATATGTCGATAATAGGCAGTACTTCATTAGTCCTGGGACATACTTGGGCAAACCCTCCGGGATGAGTTTCTGGCGAAGTCCATCCACGGCATCTTTGACTGGTACTCTGATGAATAGAGATTCCACGCCGCATCAAGGAACACGAGCGGTCCACCTTCCAAAGATTGACGAGAAGGAAGCAACATGGCATCCGAAACGTCAACATTTTTTCAAAAAACTCGAAAGTATTTAGTTCTAGTTTTAGTTTAATTAATATCGGCCGTGAAAGCCTTCGTACTTATATTTTATCGCAATTACTTTGCTAATATTAAGTTATTTACAACAGTCTTAATCAAGTAGTTATTTTAAGGCCATTTTAAAATGACAGGGACACTTTTCTATACATTACCAGAAAAAATTTGCATATATTCGAATTCCGGATTTTTGTCGAATGTCTATTTATTTACAGTATCGTGGCACTGTATGTCGGTAAAGCCAATGTAGTAAGGGAGTCGTTGGTGAGCAGAGACAAAATCATACTTCCACCATTACATATTAAGTTAGGAATGATAAAGCAATTTGTAAAAGCGTTGGAAAAGGAAGGAGATTGTTTTAATTACATTTGTAGAACATTTCCGAAGCTTAGTATGGAAAAATTGAAAGGTGGAATATTTGATGGTCCTCAAATACGGCAATTGATGAAAAACACAGATTTTATTAAAGTTATGACTGTTCCGGAAAGTAAAGCTTGGAAAAGTTTTGTGTTGGTAGTCGAAAGTTTTCTAGGTAGCCATAAAGCACCAAATTATAAAGAAATTGTACAAAATATGCTGACAAACTTTCAGACTCTAGGAGCAAATATGAGACACTATCTCCGCAATCATCTGGATAAATTTCCGGATAATTTAGGAAATTATAGTGAGGAATAGGGAGAGCGGTTCCACCAGGATCTAAAAGTGATTGAAAAAGAGATTGTCAAATATATCCAAAATCAATCTTATATCTAGGGCAACAAAACCACTGAAGACCAATGTATGTCTTTTTAGTTGTAAAATATGTCGTGTTTCTTTTTTGTGTATAAACGTTTTTATGTAGGGGAAAAAATCAATGTGTGCTGTCGGGATTAGGGTGTTGATATAGTAAACATTTTACGAGGACGGGGCGTGCGGAAAAGCGAACAGGAAATAGGGAATAATTTCTTCGAAATTTGGTTATTCAGATGATATCGCGGGGTGACAATAACGGAGACATAATGTAAATCACCGGAGGGGCTGGTTGAGTGGCAGAGGCATCAATACCGCTACTATATCCACTTAGTTATTTGTTATGCATTCAACCCCGTCCGGGCCGGGCCGACAATCCGAGGTCTTCCACTTCCATCGCGGTATGACTTAGCCGCGTTTACATTATGTATTCCGCAAATCCTTTAGCAGATGCTACATCTACACGTCCAATATAAAGGGATTTACAAAGATAGAGGAAGTGAACGCAATCGCGTCGCGACGTCCGCGCCTCCCGTAAACATAGGCGCTCGGATTTTTTAACCCTATATTTAGAGCTCGGCCGGGTTAAGGCAACAAATGGATATAAGTGATGGATAAACACCGTCCGGATCGACAGATTATGGGGTCCATACGTCCGCCATACGGTGCTCGTTTTTAGTTCAGTTTTACAATCGAAACGACGGTTTTTTCGTTGAGGAACTCGACGGTGACTCGGACAATTTGCGGGACCGCGTCCTGCATTTTAAAAAGGGCCGCAGCAATACATTTATCACGGGAGACACGGTTCCCTAAATATAAGAAAATCTTTGATAAATGGTAGCGAAGATGTAAAGGATTTTCTAAAAGCGTTCACAAGGACCAGTTCCTATTATTCGGAAACTAATTCGGTTCGAAATTGGGATTGACCACGTCCCTTCGTGTCGGTCAATCGTTCTTAAAATGGTTGAGGGCATAGATGTTGAGAACTGTCGTAATCGAGTACCTAACGTAATCGTATAAAGATAGTTAGCGGTCTGGGAAGCGTTCTGTCTCCCGAAATTACTAATGCGACGCAATTTAAACACCCTGATATAATTTCCTGGACAGCTGTTACCAAATGGTTGGTGTGATGTGGCATTGTTACCGACAACCCCTTCATATTTAAATTATTTCGTACGTATTTACTGCCAGGGTAGCGGTTATGCACGTCAAACTTTAACATTTCGACGAGCAAAATATTGAAAGCTTTTTTTTTTTCGCGACGCGCGAATTGCGCGATTACTAGATGAGTTATGGCGCGGTAAACGGTTTGACAGCTAATTTGCAAACAATTTGCGAATAAATGCCACTCGAAATTAAAAATGCCATAAAACAAGCGGAGATTATGATTTATGTCTCGAATAAAATGCACCAATTTTCACCCAATCTCCCGCATTTAATTAACGGCGACGCATCATTTGCGCTGTATAGTTGCGAACTAGTTAAAACCAGATTTAATTAACCCATCCAATGTTGCTACGTATTGCGGATTTTGCTATTATGATATACGAAGAAAAAGGAAACAATTAACTTCTATCTCTACCCCATTCTATCGATGTACAATTAGCGTAGCAGCTGTATTGCGGATACATAATCCGCCGTCCGCTCGGGAATTAACCTGCTATTACCACTGAATCAACCTGATGCATTTTCTAATTACCATCCGACAACCCTCAAGGATTTATAGCTACTAACAAACAACTACATCACAACTTATCAAATATACACATTATTTTCTTTATAACTATTTAGGGTGTTTCATAATATGTGTCCAAAGCTTGTCCAAAAATTTGAAAAAAAGTTCTCCATAACCGTTTATCGTACAGAAAACAGCGTTTGTATGCATTTTCTACTCATAATAAGCTAATATGCATTACCTTTACGGAATGGCGTGCGGTAATTCGGCAGAAGCAAGGCGGTTATATCAAGAAAGACATCCTGATCGCCCAATACCACACCATAACTTGTTTCTACGCATTCACCACGACTATGGGAAAATGGAAGTTTTAAAAGGAATACTGCTGATAATGGGCGGCCTTTGGAAGTTGCAAATCCCCAAGTAGAAGAGGTCCTCAACGAAATTGATGAAAATCCGACCACAAGTACCAAAAAAAATGCTCACAACTTAAACCTATCTCACTCGATGGTATCCCTACCATATCTAAAGAGTACAAGCCTTATTGCCAAGAGATTTTCCGCCAAGATTGGCTTTCTGTACATGGATGCAAAACAAAATAGCTCAAAATCTTGAGTTTGGAGCCAAGTTCTGTTCAACGATGAAGCATCTTTCTCGACGGATGGTATTTTCAATTTTCACAATAACCACATATTTCTGCCCATAAAATCCACATGAAATTGCAGAAGGCCATTGTAGTGAACACACACCAACGATTGACAACAATAATTGATTTTATTCAAAACCCTCCAGAAGAAGCACTTTACTCTTCGCTGAAGAAACTATTAACACGTTGACCGCCATGCGATGCACGTGTGACTCGCACTGCCCTTAACTAAGTAAGCCGTGCCACTCACATGTGTTCGCACGTAGTATTTCATTTGAGGCCGCGCTGCTCAGGTTTGCTTCGTAATATAGCAGAAATCTTATGGGAGCTAAAAATGTACGGCCCATTGAACAAAAAAAATTTATTGGCCTGTACTTAAAGGTTAACATACGTATTATATCTGGTGTTGGATATATACGCTTTTTTAACAGTAATATTCTACTTTGTAGGATGGTAAATGTAATGATGTATTTCTTTATTTTACAAAAAAAAATTGACACGAGGAATATAATATTTATTTTGAAGAATATAAGAACATAAAATAATTCAAAACCAAAATACAAAATTCTTATTTATGGTAAATTTGCTAATCATACTAAGTATAAATCAAAGCGCAGATTATATAAGAAAAATAACATTTTGTAGATCTTATCTTTTTTATAGTGTACAGGTATGGGCAGAAGTACAACAAGGTATGCAATAAAACTTATCGCACTGAACACGCTTATAACGAGACGGAGGTGCCTTTGAAGTAGCGTACTTTCTGCCATGCAGTTCAGATAAGTTTTTGTAACAAACCACACATCTACGACGATTACTTGTGCCTACTTCTTCAATAAAATGTCTTTCCGTTGATGAGGGCTTTTCCTTCGGCGTAATACAAAGCAAATCTTTGGTAATTTCTTCTCTAAACTCTGTTATGCTAATATTTTTGCCAGTAACTCGTTTGTACAAAATAAATGCATTTACGATTGTTGAGCCCAAGAGAATTTCGATGGCCATTTTGCGGTACCATTTGATACTGCGCCTAAGTCAAGATGCATAGGCTTTTATTTGGTCGGACAGATCGATGAAACTCTTATTCTCGTTGTAGTCTTTGATAGCTACTGGCTTTTGTTTTTCAGATCCACTTCGAGATTTTACTAAAACCATATTATTTGTATGCTTTGTTGTCAACATCAAAATTTCACATTTATCACACCATTTTATTATTAATACTCCAGAGTCACTTTCCTTGGCAATACTTTCTCCCTTTTTGAGTTTTTTACTTACAATTTCTTTCGGATTTCCTTTTCTGCTTCTTCTTAGGGTTCCTACTAGAGGAGTTTGTCTATCTAATAACTTATGTGCAAGTTCAAGGCTTGTATAGTAATTATCTGCATATATTGTACGCCCACTATCCAATAAATTTTTACAAAGGTCCATCACAATAGACATGGGCACACTGCCAGAAGCACTTTTTTTTTCTGTTCCGCAATAAATTTTGAAGTCATAAGTATAGCCTTCTTCAATACAAACTTTAAAAATGTTTACGCCAAATTTGTGTCTTTGCTTTTTTATAAACTGTAAAAAAACGAGTCGTCCTCGAAATGGCACTAAAGTTTCATCCACCCACACATTACATGTGGGACACACAGCATCTTGAAATTTTTGGCTTATGTAATCCAAAAGCGGTTTGATTTTGCAAAGTCTATCCGAAACATCCGTGTGTTCATTGTTAGAGAACTGCCAATTGCTCAAAAGAAGTTCAAATCGGTTACGAGACATTACTGATTTTATTTCATTCGAATAAAGAACATTATTTGACCAATAGCAAACCAGCTTAGGCATCTGAACTAAACCCATCCAGATTTGAAGGCCCAAAAAAATTTTCATTTCTTCAGAGTTAGTATCTTTCCAACTTCTAATTCGAGCCTTGGGTAAAGTAAATTTTGTAGCCTTTTGGGAGGCGTATATATTTGTTTCTTGTACCATTAGATTTAGAAGACCATCGTCAACAAATAATGAAAAAAAATCAATAGGGCTTTTGTTTTGTAGATTTTGAATATCGTCATTTATCTTCAAATCTTGTGCATAAACAGGAAAATTTTTCAAATGGTTTCCTGTCACTTCGTTCCACTGAAGATCATTAGGCTGTACTAGATCTTCATTAGACGAGGAATCGACACTCCATTGAAAGCGTCGTATAACTGATTCGATTGTTTCTTCAACGTGTGTACTACCCTGATAGTCGCGTTCTTTATTTTCTAGCACATTTTCGGTAGACAGTTGATTGAATGATGTAGTAGGTATAACAGCAGGATTAGCACTTATGGTTTTTGACTTTTTTTTCTTTTTCTTTTGTATAGGAGTATCAGATGAATCAGAAGATTGAGAATTACTTGTGTTTGCTTTGTAACTTTCCGATGAATATTCAAACGGTTCTTCATCTGATAAAACCTCGTTCATCAGTGCTTGTAAACGCAATTGATTTCTTTCATCATCACCCATTTCACCAATATCACTATTTTACACACAGGAACTTAACTTCACGAATGATCAAGATAAACTAAGCAACTAGACACCGTAAAGTTTACAGGTTCATTCCTGTTCGCTGCGAAGCACGGATGCATCGCGCGGCGCCAGCATGAAAATTTTGCCTTTGGCGCCGCGCTATGCACACTTGCTTCGCACCTAAAAAAAATACTTACAGAGTAAATAAGACCATATTATGTAATTCTATAGCCTAGTATATACGTTTATGAATGTTTAAAACAAAAAAAGACTCCGGCCCTAGCCATGGTAAAAACGGTTGTCATTACGGCGGTCAACGTGTTAATAGAACAGTTATTTTCCAGCGAAGATCAATACTTTATTAAACACGGTCTGAGGATCACAATTTGTTACTTAATCTGTGGAAAAGAAAGTTGCCTGAGGTTATATCATTAACCCTCCTATCCTCGGGAAAAGACGATGTTGCCAATCTTCTTTCGAATCTTCTTTCACTCCTTCAATTTCTTCTCAAATTCCCTTTCCGCCAAATCCAATAAGAACCACCATCACTTCTACACTCCCGACACACCCGCATAACAAAAGTAATTTTGATACACTACTGACAAAAATGAAGGATTTGACACTGACAGAAGCTAGAAACCGTAGAAACACAACAACAAAGAAACGTCGATAACCATAAACTTTTAGAATTATTCAATAACTTTTAGAATACAAAACTCCTCGTCAAACCCGATATCTAAGTTATATTGCACAATTTACTTCAGATATCAAATACATCAGAGGAAATTCAAATGTTGTTGCAGATACTCTATCCAGAACCAAGATCGGATCTCGAAATTCGTCTTATCCAGATTTTCTAACCTTTAGCAACGCTCAACTTGCTGACACAGAATTGTCAAACTTACTAAATAAGCAATTTTCCAACAATCCTTCAAAGTCTTATAGTTTGCCATATCAAACAACATCACAATCTGATATCAAACTGTGGTGTGAAACCTCTTCATCATCTCCAAGAATTTATATTCCGCAACAGTTCAGACAAGCAATTTTTGACAAAATTCATAGCTTAGTTCATCCCGGAATACGTTCCACCATTCATGCAATCAAAACAAGATTCTTTTGGCCACACATGTCAAAGCAAATTCATGTTTGGACCAAAACCTATTTAAAATGTCAACAAGCAAAAATCCAAAAACTTACAATATCACCAATCATCAACATCAAAATTCCTAAAATTAGATTTGATCATATACATATCGACTTGATTTTTAGTCGATATGGTATACCTACCCCAATAACACATGATGAGAGTCTGCAAAAGTTTGGCATTAACTTGTGATTATTTCGTGTATTATAGCTGTGCACATCACTATGCATAGAGAATCTTCCTACGTTTCTACGTACGTACAACAGGCACTCCAGAATATATAATGAGGGAAACGTTAAAATCTGATAACTGATAAATGAAGCATGGCAAGAATCTCTGTAACTCAGACCACGTCACTGTAGTCGGAAAACTCTGTGCCACCCACAACCTCCCCACGCCAATAACGAGTAAGACTTAAGACTTTCACAAGGCATGATATGCCGACCTCAGCACAGCGCTCGACACATTATTGTTTAGAATTCGCAACACAAAGATGTTGCTACTCCCACACAACCTATCTATGTGGTGTTCCCAGTTTAAGGTAGAGTCGAGATGTACACCCAGGAAATCCTCTACTTGTTTTCTGTCTGAGTCCGCACCAGCATTTCGAAGCGTGAAAACAGCTTCCATATTTTTGCTTTTATTTAAATTTAATTTGTTACAGGCAAACCACTGTTCAGCCTCCGATCGCGCAATCTCAAATAAAGCAAGAGTAGCCACCAAATTTGTACTTTTGTTAATAAGTGTGCACTGCTATCACAGTGTGATAGCATTCGGCAAATCATTTACGTAAATAAGAAAAAGCACCAGTCCTAGTATCGATCTTTGAGGAACCCCTATAAAAATGTTTTTGGGTTCTGAATAATATTCATTGCTTTCTACTTGCATTCTATTAGTGAGATAAGATTCTATTAATCTAGCACAAAATTATATTTGTCCAATTTTTTTAACAAAAGACCATGGTTAACGCAATCGAAAGCCTTGCTGAGATCACAAAAGGTTGTGGATGTAAATTCCCCATTTTCGTAGCCATCCAAGCCTGGCGGACAAAATCCACAATTGCATCCCTAGTACAGAGATTCTGTCGAAAACCACACTGACTAGCTGTGAATATGTATGATAACGAAGACTTTGTCAAAAACATAATTTTTTCCGACGAAGGAACATTTACATTACATTATTTTACAAAATCCAAATTAGCCAAGAAAATCTCAAGAATGTTAACCCAACTCAATTCTAACAAGATGGCGCGCCATCACACTGCAAGAGCTTTACTAAATCAGTTTTTGACACTCAGAGAATTCTTTAAAATAATTGGTTACCATAGTTTACCATCATTTATACAAATTTGTAGTAATTAAACTTTAAAGTAATTTTTCTCTAACTAATTCATTAATTTTTTTTAACTGTACAGAAATTATTTTACAAGAGTTATCTTTTTATATGTATTTTATTGATATTTAAGGTACCTTTCAGATATATTTCAAATGGAAACAACACTTTGTTAACAAATTATTAAACAATTTCGAATGGGCAGTAAAAAATATGTTGCTGTCTCGTTTACACGATAGCTCCTCTTCTAATATCCGTACCAAAAGTCACGGCCCTTCACTTTAGAGATCGATATTTTCGTAACCGCTCAATAAAAAAAATTGCGGAAAAATTTGTTGTAATTACTGAACATATACGTAACATATATTAATTTGAATTTTCGAATCCGCGATTTTCTTTGTCCACTTTGCGATTTTTTTACCATTATCAGTTTTTCAATGTCTGTCTAATTTTTTTTAGAGCGATTTAAGCGAATTATAAATATTTATAAATAAGCTCTGCGGGGAGAGGGGTGGTTCCGTCTAATCGGTAAAGATGGTGCGTTCCAGACAGTACGTCGCGCCTTCATCTTACCTACATAAAGAAATAAAGGCGCGACGTCCTGTCTATGGAACACATACCACGACCATCTTTTCCGAAAATCATGTGCATAGATGAGCATCGCTGCCCGCCATGATAGAACGGGAAGGGATTTCAAACGTGCTGTTAGCCGGAGTAGGGCGCACCACGGTTTATGTCAAAGTTTGCTGGTTTTCTTCGTTAAGTAAGGTACTTTAAAATTTTTGACATGGTCGATATTCGTCATATCACCAAAGAATTCTTAATTGAATTTATTGAGATTTATAGTTGGAGAAGGTGGAGAAGCTTGTCTCTAAGAAAATCCAATCGATGACAGACTCGTTTCGAAAAGAGCTGCAAAAATCTGAAAAATTTAACAGAAGTGGCGCTAGTGATGATCAGTACGTGCCAAGCCTGTGGTATTTAGATTTAATACTGTTTACCCGAGAACATGAAACACTTACAGAGAGTTTTGATAGTATGGCGAACAGCCCTCGTGTCCAGAAAAAATTTTCGCTTCTGTTGACAACCTTGACATAGAAAATAGCAAAACTTCTGTCCCTTTAAAGGAGAAGGAAACAGGTGTATGTAATGAAATCTTGTGAAAACATGTGACAATATATTTCTCTATCAGTCAGCTAACTTTTCTACCATATACGTCGTTTTCTTTTGTCTTGAAAGATTCCTATGGCCATAACCGCACATGCAACAATACAAATTTTTCTCTTTTTACCCATCACTTAACAGTCAACAAACGATTTGAAGACGCAACGACGGTAACGAAAATCACGTTGAAAATTTGTACATGACACGATAAATGACACTTTTTTACCAAGTGTATGGAACATGACGCTTTTTTTCCCATACCGTTCTTTCTCGCATAGCAACCGCCAAATCTCAACACATCACAATTTTTGAAACAAAAGAACGTCTTTATCTTTGGCCGGCTAATATTTAGGGCGGCCGACGTCTTCGAAGTCGGCCGAGATTCTTTCTTCCATAAACTTCAAGCAGAGTAGACTTGGTTTCATACTCTAAATCCCGAGTGATACCATTATCAAGTTTATGGAAGAAATATTCTCTGCCAACTTCGAAGATGCCGACCGCCTCAAGTATTGTTCGTTATATAAGAAATAATTTGCCCAAGTATCATGAACAATACTTAGGGCCGACGTCTTCGAGGTCGGCAAAGATTATTTCTTCCGTAAACAAAAATATGAAAATTTACCGAATTCGTAGTTTTGCAAGTTGTTAATGGTATCACTCGGAATTCGGAGCGTGAAATCAGCTCTATCCTGCGCGTGGGGTAATTACGGATGGTGTATGGGGTAATCACGAACATAGTCTAATCATGACATAAATCACAAATAAATCCTCTAGATGTACGTTCACCACTCATACAGTTTTCAGGGACACATCAATTATATTTGAAGTATTTTATCCATTCTTCAATTGGAGGATCCTCGCATTTCATTCATTGCCTTTGTTTTTTCTTGCGTGGTATATCCTTCCCTTGAACCTTTGTCTTAATCTTATCATCTGCAAATGCAAGATTCTTTTTTTTCTGAAATATCTTTCATAGTACTGGTTATTATAACTGAGTGTTTTTTTTTGCGATTTTGTTTACTTTTTAGTTGTGCTAGTTTGGGAACATGCAGGGCTGGATTCTGGTTTGATATTGCATAGGAATATAATATACATATTTGCGGCTCCTCCTGTGGTGGTTGGTAACATAACTAGGCAGAATACTATTAATAAAATCCTTGCATCTACCAACGCTTTGCTTTCCTTTTCATTCAGCTTGGTTACAGATGCTGAGGTCCGAGATGCTTTAACTTACTCCAAGTCCACTGGTGTCGGAGAAGATGGTAATGGACTCAGATTCCTCTTACCCATTCTGGATATAGTTATTACTCCCCTAACATATATTTTCAAGTGTTCTTTTGAACAGTCTATATTTCCCTCAATCTGGCGAATCGCCTATGTTATTCCTATCCCAAAAATTAAATGTCCGTCCCATGTTAGTGACTTTCGACCCATTTCTATTCTATCTACGTTGTTAAAAGCTATTGGACGTTTAGCTTAATATCTTGAGGAGTTTAATCTGATTAACAAGTTCCAGTCTGGTTTTCGTGAAGGGCATGGTACTACTACAGCACTGATTAAGATCACCGATGATATTAGATCTGCGTGTGATAACCGTTGTGTTACCTTGCTAGTGTTACGTGATTTTAGTAAGGCCTTTGATTCTGTGGACCATGCCCTCCGGTTAACTAGGCTTTTTGCTATTGGTTTTACCTCTTCTGGTGTATCTTGGTTCCAGTCCTACCTTTCCTATCGGTCTTTACGTGTCCGCGTGGAATCTGTACTCTTTTCTCCTGTTGACATCAAATGTGGATTTGAAAGAGTTATCCATGTTGCAAGATTAATAATCAAATAAAAGCCATGTAAAAACTTAAGATAACAATAAGATAACAAACATGTAAGGTGATAATAATAATAGAGTGATGTTAACTCAAAAATTTTTTAAATGAATTAATGATAAAATAATTATTTGATGTATAAAAATTAGAAGTTAAGTTAAAAATGCAAATGTAAATGTTCAAAACATATTGTTAACAATAAAAACGAAAAAACCTTAAATTAGCCTTAAATTAAACTTATAATGAAAATAATTTTTCAACGAATTTTTTTAAAATTTAGAGGCAGGAAAAACTCAATAAAAACTTTTATATAAAAAAAAGACCTAACCACGAGGAAAATGAGGAAAAGTGAAAAAATCATAAATCAAAAATAATTTGAAAAATACTTACAGTCAATGAAGCTATAATACTTCATATATATAGTATCTATATAGTATCTATAGTACGATATCAATAAATGCAAGTTAGAAGTTTTTACATGTTTTTTATCAAATGTGGAGTTCCCCAGGGCAGTGTACTGGGTCCTTTGCTCTTCCCAATTTTCATAAATAGTATTAGTGATGGTATCTTGTGTAACTATCATTTGTATGCAGATGACCTTCAACTTTATATTTCGTCAACTGTTAACAACCTCCCAGATGCGTTGTTGCATCTTAACAACGATCTCTCTAGCGTGCTTGTCTGGTCTAGACGTCATGGACTTAACCTGAATCCAGGTAAAATGCAAGCCATTGCATTTGGCACTCACCCCTTGCTGACAAAATTTAATTCCTTAACTACCTTTCAACTGAGGCTTGGCTACACCGTTATTCCGTTTTCAAATAGGGTCAAAAATCTTGGTCTGTTTTCATATTTTGAAAAAACTTCGCTGCTATCTTCCTCCTGTTGTACGTCGTAATCTTTGTTATTTTCTCATTTTCCCACACATTGATTATGCCGATGCTGCGTATCCCGAGTTGTCCGCAGCCCTTCGGGGTAAATTGGAAAGACTTCAGAATTGTCCATACCCGCACACCTGCTTAGTTGTCCGATGCCTTTCACTTTTTAGCATCACATGACTTGCCCATTCGATCAATGTCGGACTCTACACTCATGTTTCCAGTCCATAGTACTGAAATCTACCACAGATCTTTTACAGTGCAATCGATTACGTTGTGGAACGATTTGCTTGCTGTTGTTCGCAATGCAGCTAGTTTAATAAGTTTTAAAAACGCCTTGAGGCGCCATCTGCTATCTCTTCAACTATCTTCTTTTTGACTTATACGTGTTTGTTTTCTTCTCTAGTCTGCCTTTCATCTATCTTTTACTGCACTTTTTTTGTGTCTATTTCCTTCCTTGTAGTAACTGACTGTCGACTTTTTTGGTAGCCATAATTATTTATTTAAAATTACATATACACTGTTACCTACAAATCGTGCAGGGTCAAACTGTGCGCAGGATTTCTTCTAAAGCGTAAGTCGAATAATTAAAACTTGAATACGATTACTTTAGTAAACTCAAAAACTAGGAAACTACGTAGGATTTTTAAAAAATATTCATTTTTGTCGAAATGGTGACGATTTTACAAGAAATGTCGTATTTATCCATAAAAAACGTACATAAAAATGGTTGTAAAACAGAGAATCTGAGACATATCGAAAAACGGCTACGTACTTACCTAGAATAAGATAATACAAACTTTTGAAAAAAAAAAAATTGAAAATCCGTTGAAAAATGTGGAAAAAACGTGTGCACAGATTTGAAAAATGTAGTTTCCAGAAAAACGCGTTTAAAGTTTTCGAATGTAAAAAATTGTATATTTTTTTTAGATACATCTAATCAGCGATTCCTGCACCATACAGCTGTCCTTCCTGAAGCTTATTTTCATCTTCTGCAGCTTTTCTGTTTGACAGTAGGCTTCTACGAGCTTCTTTAGCCTCAGCTATGGAGCGCTCAGCGCGAGCAATGCGATTTAAATCCGTTTCATGACAAAAGTCGAAGCACATCATTTCCATAATGCTTGTAACACCGTCATTAAAATTGCAAGCAGCTATATCAGACGCAATATCAACCACTTTCTTGCCACTATGAATAGTTTTTAGTGCGATAGACCATAACGTGGCGTTGTAACTTTCATTGCTGTTTTGCGTATATACCCCTAAACATCTTGTCTAAAGATCTTCCCTTGACAGTTCTTCGTACACAGGTTTCACTGCGTTGAAAACATCATTGCCGATTGCTGGCTTGTGAGTGTACTCATCGATTTCTGACAAAGCGTACGCTTTTTGCCAGGAACACCACGAGTCAGCACCAACTGCACAATTGTCATGCTTTGGAGTTTCATCTGTTGAAATTTTATGATACAAAGTAGCCCAGATCTCTTTTTTCATGTCCATCACGGAATCGCAATTTTTGCGAATAGCCAATCCATAATATAAGGAAAGTTCATCAATTTATTTTCCTGAGCGTCCATAATACCTTTGAAGGTTTTGCTGTCTCCGTCTCCTACGTAAAAACAGTACTTCAAATGATGTTTTTCTTCAGATCGTTGAAACATCTCTACGACGGAGTCCACTTCCATTTTTCCTGCAAAAATTCCGACTTCAATAGCGTTTTTGAAAAATGATATTTTATGTTTTTTTAACTTTTTTGTACAAGAAGGTCAAAATACCTGCATATACAATGGTGGTTACAAAAAATGGTTACAGAAATCTTAGAATTTCCGGTGAGGTGTGTTACAAAAATCAATTTTTTAGACAGAAAAACATTCCGTAAATGTTTTCTGTCAATGGATTCTCATTCTAGACAGTATAAAAAACACTTTTAAGCAAAAAAAAAATCGATTTTTTTTCACTTCAAAGGTGGCATACAAGGATTACTGGTCTTTGCTGCACATTTGCTGTCGATGATGTCAAATTTGGTTGTATTTATTGGCCAAATACCAGCTGCCCGAAAGCCGTTTGCTGTTTTCTCTATATTGCTGATGCGATTGAAAGCTTTCGTGAAAAGTTCGACCACTTCACACTGTGTAATTTTAACATTTGAAGCAATGTACAAGTCGCACTCTCTGTTGGATGAAGTCTTGTGTGGTCCAAAAAATGTTAAGTCAAGTGGTTGCATACGATGCATATTCCATTTTGGCGACAAGGCAGATAGCAAATAAGACTAACATGACCTTCATGATTGTCCAGAAATTAATAAGTAGGATTGGCTCTGCAACAGTTGGCTTAGCATAGGAGATGAAGTGGTGTCTCATTAGCATTAGGCAACAACTTTCCAACAACCCTTCCTCTTAAAAATAAAAAAAAAACGAAGGAATCTATTTTATATATCTGCTGTGACAGCTAAAATATACTATATATACACACTATATATATTCTCATATTTCATTATTTTCATTAATAATATATATGTATATATGGATGCTTTAGGATTTTGTAATTTGAGTAAACGGTCGTAAAATTTCATTTTGATCGGGTTGTATCGTTAAGAGAAAGTCGTGTGTTCCGTATTTACGATGTGAAAACACGACGCTTTGCGAATTTTGAATTTATACGGTGCGGCATTTTTCGTGTAACGTGGCGTTATAACTTTAAATTTGCGTCGCGGAAACAGTAATCGACACGGCGAAGTGGATTTGAGAAGGCCGCGAACGGGATTCTATAAATGATGAAGAAAACGAACGTTAACTGCGCCTATGGGACCGCTTTATTGCCCCGGCGTAAAGACGAGGAGCGTCGGCGTCGAGACGACGTCGACTAGAGGGAGATAAAAAAGGTCGTCGTGAGGGAAAATTTCTGGAAAGTTCACCTTAGACCCCGATACGGCGGTAACTGTAGTTGTCATTCTGTACAACGATGAGGATAAAACGTTTCCTGACTCCCAAAAAACTAGGGGATTCTATCAATTCGATGAGCGCCTTCGTTCGAAATTCTTATTTCGCGGCTGTTCTCGTAAATATCTTTGCGGTTTTACGTTTACGTCTAATAGATATTGTTAGATCCTCGTCCTTTCTTATCTTTCGCAATATATAACCTTTACGACGATAGTTTCCAAGCGTGTTTTGTGAATTTCTTTATTTTAGTGGTGAAACAGATCCGTATTTATCCATTTTGAATGATTTATAAAATTTATGGGAAATAATCTTTAACGTCGGTTTAATTGAGATAATCCCCTTGTAGGGTTATAAACAATTTCCATCTTTTGAATAATTTACGAGTCCCTGTAGCAACTCAATAATTAATAGCAAAAATAAGCCGGTAATGAGGGCAACTGTTCGCTCATATGCACGGTTGTGATTTTATACATTGGCTGGATTCTATTAAATTATATATACCTTATTATTCGGGTGCATTATCGAAAATTAACGTTCACATTTTCATTGTCGATCACATATTTCGATACTAATTTTGATATTAATTGAAATAAACTTTTACAAAAATATTCTATTCTTGTTACTGTAACCACATTTCACGACGATAACCAAACTATTATAAATATTGCGTAAGTAATGCGTAAATAGGGTCGACGGTGTGAGTTTATAATTCCGCACGACCGTCGCGACTAACCCTTCAACCAACTACTTGTTATGCATTACGCCACCTTCATTTTGTGTTCCTAACTAAAAGCTGAATTTTTCATTCTGCGTATAACAAAGATGTGACTAGTCGTAATAAAATAAACTCTGCTTTATTACCCTCATACCCCGCTCCTCATCATAATTGTCTAATGTTATTGCTTTGAACTAAGTCTTTTGTATGCTAATTTTTACACGGGTCAACAAACCCACGTATATCATTACACATACAGGTTTTTACATCTGACATAACAAATTTTATTCATCCTCAGGTTTTATTATCAACTCCATAAATTCTTTGATTTTTTCAATTTGGACTTCTTTGATCTATCTTGTTTTCCTCGAGCAGCATCATAAAAACAAAAAGTCTTTTTTCGTCGTTGATAAATTTTCCTAAACGGTATGATAAGTCTCTATATTTTAAGGCCAAGTAGCGATAGATATTAATAACTGGAAGGATATTGACTCATAGTGATTTCTGCCCAGTGCAATAGATATCATGGTGAAGTTTATCATGATTGTCACATGCCTCCATACATATTTTAAGAAAAATTTCTTATATTATCATTCCGGAGACAGTTCGGGTCTCCGGAATGATAACATAGTTTAAAGGGATTAAGTACTTCCGGTCTTAATAAAGCGGATTTGAGGATATAATTAGTGATGTTACATAATTACATAGGAAAAATTTGGGAGAACTGAATGTGACATCGGAAGAAGTCTAGGCTAAAGAAAACGTGGTGTTGGAGGTTAATTGTCATGGTGCAATATAATTGTGCTTAAATCACATGCTCAAATTGTATGATTTAGAATAGAAATTGTAGACACACCGCTATGGATATGAGAATAATGGAGATATCCAGAAAGCTAATAGATAATGAAGTACTTGAGGAATGATTCTTTTCGCTTACTTTGCTGAAACATTCCTGGGCTTTCACCTCGGTACTCCTTTGAAGGTGTTGACGCAACCCCAATCTTTCCAGAAATTCTGCCTTGTCCAGATTTTGTGCTATCACTTCAAGCCCACTATATACAAACAATACTTGGGGCGGCCGACGTCTTCGAAGTCGGCCGAGATTATTTCTTCCAAGATGCTGCAACTAGATACACTCAGCGGCATAAAAAACCTGATGACCAGTTTCAAACTGCAATAACTTTTGAACGAATTGCTCGATTTCAATAAATTTTTTTCCAGTATTTCTGTAAGCCTTCCCCATTTTGACGCTCTTCAATTTCAGCAATGATGAATAACGCTAATGCGTGTTTTCTTCCTACACATTGAAGCTTGCTGAGGACACAAAAGAAATTAATTTCAAACGTAAGGAGCTTGTAGACTTGTCTGTTCTGATCACTTCTATTTTTTGTTCAAGTTTCTTCAAAATACCGAGCCACGTTTAGATTGCCGATGATAAAGCGAAGCTATTACAGATCCTCCCTGGTATTGTACTCTTTCAGAGAAGTTGCACTGAGCATAACGCTCTCCTGCTCTTCTCCAAACTCTCTCTCGACCATCTGGAAAGTAAAAGCCAAACCTTGACTCGTCTGAGAACAGTACGAATTGAGGTACAGTCCACAATTTATTGTTTTAAAGAGATATCTTTGTTGATTTATTACAATCTCATAGAGGTAGAAGCCAAGGTCGCTTGCGGCCGAGGCTCTACAATTTACTTCCTCAAAATGGTATATTAGTTGATTTACTAAAATATCAAAGAGGTAGAAGCCGAGGTCGCTCTACTTAATCTACTTAATAAAGAAATGTCAGCTAATTTATTACAGTGTTATTAAGACGGAAACTCAAGGTCGCTTGCGACCGAAGCTTTACAATTTACTGTATTAAGCAGATATCTTTGTTGATTTATTACAATCTCATAGAGGTAGACGCCAAGGTCGCTTGCAGCCGAGGCTCTCCAATTTACTCCATCAAAATCGACGAATTTTAATTTTGTGGTTGCATGGAATGAAGTCCTAGTCCAAACAATAGAACATAGGTGGGCAAATTTATTTGATAATGATATAAATATTGATTTAGAAGGATTATAAGCTCCTGATTTTTGCACTGCTTTACAAAACAAGATTAGTAAAGAAGTTGCCGAGAAAGATATGTTATAATTTTTTCAATTTGGACTTCTTTGATCTATCTTGTTTTCCTCGAACAGCATCATAAATAGTGTTATGGGCTAACAAAAGTCTTTTTTCGTCGTTGATAAATTTTCCTATAAATTGTTTTCTAAACATGGCAAGGGAAGTACTATGCGGTATGATAAGTTTCTATATTTTAAGGCCAAGTAGCGATAGATATTAACAAGATATTAATAACTGGAAGGGTATTGACTCATAGTGATTTCTGCTCAGTGCAATAAATATCATAGTGAAGTTTTGCTTGCGTTTTGTAACCGTTTAGAACTAGATCATAATTGTATACGATCTTCTGTTTTGTGCGGAAAATGCTTGATGTTGTAGAAATGTATGATCTTCTTGTATGATGAGAGGGGTTCTCGAAACGAAACATTTCCCAGCGTTGTTGCACTTTGGATGGATTGTCACATGCCTCCATCGCTGGAAGTCTGGATGTAAAGTCTCACCTAGGAAAATCTATTCATGAAGGAGACTTAAAATTTGGTATAACCTAACCCCAAACATTATTTTAGAACGTCTAAAAGTTTGGTTACTCAATTCCAAATTATTTTAAGAAAAATATCTTACATTATCATTCCAGAGACAGTTCGGAGATTTATGAATTTCAAGAAACAAGTACTGCTTTAAAGGGATTAAGTACTCCCGGTCTTAATAAAGCGGATTTGAGGATATAATTAGTGATGAGTTTGTGGAGGAATTACATAGGAAAAATTTGGGAGAACTGAATGTGATGTTGGAAGAAGGAAAAGATAAAATAGAGGGCTAAGGAAAACGTGGTGTTGGAGGTTAATGACATTATAATTGTGCTTAAGTCATATGCTCAAATTGTATGATTTAGAATAAAAATTGTAGACACACCGCTATGGATATGAGAATATTGGAGATATCCAGAAAAATAATAGATAATCAAGTACTTGGGGAATGATTTTTTTCACTTACGTTGCTGAAACATTCCTGGGCTTTCACCTCGGGACTCCTTTGAAGATGTTGACGCAACCCCAATCTTTCCAGAAATTTTGCCTTGTCCAGATTATGTGCCTGGCGTTCTCTATGCGCTTCCAGTACACAACGCCGTTTAATCCATTACTAAGAAGTATTCATCATATCCAAGTGGGAGCTAACACTCTATCACTTCAAGCCGACTATATACAAACAATACTTGGGGCCAAGACGCTACAACTAGATACACTCAGTGGTATAAAAACCTGATAATCAGTTTCAAACTGCAATAACTTTTGAACGAATTGCTCGATTTAAATACGTTTTTTTTATTTGAAAGGTCTACCTTTTGCCAGTATTTCTGTAAGCCTTCCCCATTTTGACGCTCTTCAATTTCAGCAATGATGAATAACGCTAATGCGTGTTTTCTTCCTACACATTGCAGCTTGCTGAGGACACAAAAGAAATTAATTTCAAACGTAAGGAGCTTGTAGACTTGTCTGTTCTGATCACTTTTATTTTTTGTTCAAGTTTCTTCAAAATACCGAGCCGCGTTTAGATTGCCGTTGATAAAGCGAAGCTATCATTACAGATCCTCCCTGGTGTTGTACTCTTTCAGAGAAATTGCACTGAGCATAACGCTCTCCTGCTCTTCTCCAAACTCTCTCTCGACCATCTGGAAAATAAAAGCCGAACCTTGACTCGTCTGAGAAGAGTACGAATTGAGTACCAGTCCACAATTTACTGTTTTAAAGAGATATCTTTGTTGATTTATTACAATCTCATAGAGGTAGAAGCCAAGGTCGCTTGCGGCCGAGGTTCTACAATTTACTCTCTCAAAGTGATATATTAGTTGATTTACTAAAATGTCAAAGAGGTAGAAGCCGAGCACTATATACAAACAATACTTGCGGCGGCCGACGTCTTCGAAGTCGGCCGAGTTTATTTCTTCCAAGACGCTGCAACCAGATACACTCAGCGGCATAAAAAACCTGATGATCAGTTTCAAACTGCAATAACTTTTGAACGAATTGCTCGATTTGAATAAGTTTTTTTATTTGAAAGGTCTACCCTAATGCCAATATTTCTGTAGGCCTTCCCCATTTTGGAGCTTTTCAATTTCAGCAATGGTGAATAACGTTAATGCGTGTTTTCTTCCTATACTTTGAAGCTTGCTGTGGGATGCACCGACAAAAGAAATTAATTTCAAACATAAGGAGCTTGTAGATTTATCTGTTTTGATCACTTCTATTTTTTGTTGAAGTTGTTCAAAATACCGAGCCACGTTTAGATTGCCGTTGATAAAGCGAAGCTATCATTACAGATCCTCCCTGGTGTTGTACTCTTTCAGAGAAGTTGCACTGAGCATAACGCTCTCCTGCTCTTCTCCAAACTCTCTCTCGACCATCTGGAAAATAAAAGCCGAACTTTGACTCGTCTGAGAAGAGTACGAATTGAGTACCAGTCCACAATTTACTGTTTTAAAGAGATATCTTTGTTGATTTATTACAATCTCATAAAGGTAGAAGCCAAGGTCGCTTGCGGCCGAGGTTCTACAATTTACTTTGAGAAAGTGATATATTAGTTGATTTACTAAAATGTCAAAGAGGTAGAAGCAGAGGTCGCTTGCGGCCGAGGCTATGTAATCTACTTAATAAAGCAGTGTCAGCTAATTTATTACAGTGTTATAAAGACGGAAACCCAAGGTCGCTTGCGACCGAAGCTTTACAATTTACTGTGTTAAACAGATATCTTTGTTGATTTATTACAATCTTATAGAGGTAGAAGCCAAGGTCGCTTGCGACCGAAGCTTTACAATTTACTGTGTTAAACAGATAGGTTTGTTGATTTATTAGAATCTCATAGAGGTAGACGCCAAGGTCAATTGCGGCCGAGGCTTTACAATTTACTTCCTCAAAATGATATATTAGTTGATTTACTAAAATGTCAAAGAGGTAGAAGCCGAGGCTCTGTAATCTACTTAATAAAGAAGTGTTAGCCAATTTATTACAGTGTTATAAAGACGGAAACCCAAGGTCGCTTGCGACCGAAGCTTTACAATTTACTGTGTTAAACAGATATCTTTGTTGATTTATTACAATCTCATAGAGGTAGACGCCAAGGTCGCTTGCAGCCGAGGCTCTACAATTTACTCCGTCAAAATCGACGAATTTTAATTTTGTGGCTGCATGGAATGAAGTCATAGTCCAAACAATAGAACATAGGTGGGCAAATTTATTTGATGAAGATATAAATATTGATTTAGAAGGATTATAAGCTCCTGATTTTTGCACTGCTTTACAAAACAAGATTAGTAAAGAAGTTGCCGAGAAAGATATGTTATAACGGTTAGAAATAGATGAAGATGACCTTGGGTATCGCATTATATTCTGAATCTCAGCTGTGTTTAATGATAATGAAGTGATTTCAAGATTATCATCAAAACTGATGTCACAAACAATTAAACATCTTTCAAATTATAAATATAACTTTGATTATTGATTTTGATTAGTAATAAAAATTGTGGCACTCAATTCGCTTCGCCACTCTGCATTGGTCCACTGAAACACTATGTTCTCGAAGCAACTCTGGTCCAGTCGCTAGTCTCTGTGATCTCAACCCCGCTTTTTCAAATCTCCTTCTTACTGTGCGTTCACCAGAGGCACTTGCTCCAGATGATTTCTTATCTCAACAGCTGTGGTATGTCGATTTCGATTACAATATATCGATTATCACGGGATTGTGTGGTGCGTCTTCTTCCTGACCCAGGTGCCAAAATCTTTGAATGGCGCGACAAACCGTACTGTATATCGCGCCAAGAACACGAGTAGCATAACGAGTGCTGCATCCATCTTCCACCAAAGCCAGTGCTTGAACAACTTCTGCAAGACTTAAAGACATTTTTCCTGTCTAGCAACAGTCAACGACACTAAACGAATTTCCCACTATATGAAGCCCACTATATCCAAGTATCATAAAGTATCAGGAATAACACTAAGGTTGGCCAATGTCTTCGAACTCGGCCGAGATTATTACTTCCAAGACGTTGTGACTTGATATCACATTGATACAGAACAAGACAAACTATAGATGATTGGCATTTTTCTGGCAGAATTCCAATATACGTCTTATGGCTGGTAAAAGACTTACTTGCACTTTAAAGTTTAGCTAGATCTCGAGCATCAGGACCACAAAGATATTGTGAAACTCCGTGAGACCAAGCTTAGCTTGCTTAAAACGGAGAGAAAAAGTAATCTTCTTAAAATAGCTCAAGATCCTCATAGGTTGTTCGTGCAAAAAACTAGATACGTTTAACTAAGTAGTACGCATCAACCCAGTATCAATGATAAATCAATGATCTCTCAATTGAGTCTCTACAATTAATATCAAATCAATCCAAAACTGACCAACTTATTGTACTAATGATCTTCATGTAGGTTATAGTATATAATTTCAAAATTGCAAAAACATAATTTTGATGTTAAATTACTCAGAATAACGACCAGTACACGATGAATACACGGAAATTTAATGTGACTAATGTGATTGAAATATTCACAATCTCACTCGCGAATTGAGAGAGAGAAAGAGAGACAGGTAAATTGCCTGTTGGGCACTGAGATGGCCTTCGTATCCCAACAAAACAAGGCAGATCAAAGGAGTTTCAACTGAATTAGATATAGCCAATCTAAAGAACATATTTGTTTCAAACATCTATGCAAAGTCCAATAAGGTAATTTAATTACGAATGAAAAGTGAAATAAAGTGTTTTAATTTTCCAGCTAATTTGGTTTGATTAATATTTAAATCCGCGATAAACTTGTGCAGAATAATACAGTGCGATATGATGTTTTAGAAAATAAAACACATTATATAGAAGGAAACGTTCATGGTATAATATAAAGGCAACGTTCTCAATACGCTTCCGGTGTAATAGAGTTTTACCGGGAAGATTAAACGGTCTCGTCGAAAGAAATTGCTCTATTGGCGCGACGAAATACAATTTAGTAATAATTAAAACGGTTTGTAATTAAAAAAGAACACAATTATCGTGTCATAATTGAAAAGTCCTTTAAAAGGAATTAAGAATTACTGCTTCGGGCCGTTCAAAAACAATCGATTCTACGAAATCGATTGTGCTACAAAAACAAGATATAAATCAGCAGTTTCACGTCGAAGCTGTGTCTGACGAAAAGGAAAGAACGAACGTTCCCCCCAGGTCAAACTTTCAACTATGTCAATTATACCGATAACTTTCGGTGGTTTTAATATCCGACACCGTTAGTTATTATATTAGTTAGCAGGTAATTTAACAACATGCGAATTATTTGTTTTTGTTTTGCGGCTGAAAATTATCCCCCCAATAATGCTGACAAATTAATCACCGCTGTAACAGAAAACCGTCATAATACGACACCAATCACTTTAATGGATCAACTAAGGATAATCGCCTAAAGAGCGAAATAAAAGTTCGAACGAACCAAGTGTTTGATTTTGTTGAGGTACAAAAGGACGTTTGAGTTCATCTAGACGTGGAAATCTGAGAGACGTGACGTGCCCGTGACTTATTCGGACGCCGGGAATCGTTGTTTGGGTACGTTTCTAAAAGAGGGCGTGCACAATATTTTCCACTTTGGGAAAACTTGCTGGCAATTCATCATTCCCCGAGGAAAATAAATCGAACGCGCCGGGAACTTTCTAATTCCTTCCAATATGCCGCAGTTGACCAGGAACCAAGTGGCATTATGGTGTCCGGAGGCGCGGGCATTTTTTTTCGGAATTGCGTGATTAACGATACGAGGAAACAATTCTATTTATAAGCGGGGAGCCGAAGAATCCACCACATAACCGCTAGAGGGCCGCAATAAAAACATCGGAAAATATATCTGTTGAGGGGATGCCGAATTCTCCAACTCGGAGAATGTCGTTGAATTGTCATTTCTAAATTAATTAGTTAATATTTTGATTCTTCTCGCTTACCATTGTATTAGATAGAAATAAACACAACTTAGCACCAGGGCCGGATCACACCCTTTGTGGGCCCCAAAAAAGTCTAATATCTTCGAAGAGACCCAACTGGTAACAGTGTATATGTAATTTTAAATAAATAATTATTGCTACCAAAAAAATAATACTAAATCATGTGCTAATAGGACTGAGCGAATGAGCATATTTGAGTTATGTAACGGATCGACAGTCAGTTACTACAAGGAAGGAAATAGACACAAAAAAAGTGCAGTAAAATATAGATGAAAGGCAGACTAGAGAAGAAAACAAACACGTATAAGTCAAGAAGAAGATAGTTGAAGAGATAGCAGATGGCACTTCAAGGCGTTTTTAATTGTTCCACAACGCAATCGACTGCACTGTAAAAGATCTGTGGTAGATTTCAGTACCATGGACTGGAAACATGAGTGTAGAGTCCGACATTGATCAAATGGGCAAGTCATGTGATGCTAAAAAGTGAAAGGCATCGCATAAATAAACAGGAGTGCGGGTATGGACAATTTTGTACAACATAGTAAGCATGCGAAATGATCTACGACTCTGGCAAGTCATAATCTGCAGGTTGTTGCAATATGGAGTAATGTGCTGAAACTTCCCTAAATCAAAAATGTAGCGTATACAATTGTTCTGAAGTCTTTCCAATTTACCCCGAAGAGCTGCGGACAACTCGAGATACGCAGCATCGGCATAATCAATGTGTGGGAAAATGAGAGAATAACAAAGATTACGACGCACAACAGGAGGAAGGTAGCAGCGAAGTTTTTTCAAAGTATGGAAACAGACCAAGATTTTTGACCCTAATTAAAAACGGAATAACGGTGTAGCCAAGCCTCAGTTGAAGGGTAGTTAAGGAACTAAATTGTGCCAGCAAGGGGCGAGTGCCAAATGAAATGGCTTGCGTTTTACCTGGATTCAGGTTAAGTCCAGGACGTCTAGAAGAATCAAGCACGCTAGAGAGATCGTTGTTAAGATGCAACAACGCATCTGGGAGGTTGTTAACAGTTGACGAAATATAAAGTTGAAGGTCATCTGCATACAAATGATAGTTACACAAGATACCATAACTAATACTATTTATGAAAATTGAGAAGAGCAAAGGACCCAGCACACTGCCCTGGGGAACTCCACATTTGATGTCAATATGAGAAGATAGTACAGATTTCACGCGGACATGTAAAGACCGATCGGAAAGGTAGGACTGGAACCAAGATACACAAGAAGAGGTAAAACCAATAGCAGAAAGCCTAGTTAACAGGAAGGCATGGTCCACAGAATTAAAGGCCTAACTAAAATCAAGTAACACAACGGTTATCACACGCAGATCTAATATCATCGGTGATCTTAATCAGTGCTGTAGTAGTACCATGCCCTTCACGAAAACCAGACTGGAACTTGTTAATCAGATTAAACTCCTCAAGATATTTCTGAATCTGCAAATAAGCTAACCGTTCAATAGCTTTTAACAACGTAGATAGAATAAAAATGGGTCGAAAGTCACCAACATGGGACGGAGATTTAATTTTTGGGATAGGAATAACATAGGCTATTCGCCAGATTGAGAGAAATATAGACTGTTCAAAAGAACAGCTGAAAATATGTGTTAGGGGAGTACTAACTATATCCAGAATGGGTAAGAGGAATCTGAGTCCATTACCATCTGCTCCGACACTAGTGGACTTGGAGTAAGTTAAAGCATCCCGGACCTCAGCATTTGAAACCAAGCTGAATGAAAAAGAAAGTAAAGCGTTGGTAGATGCAAGGATTTCATTAATAGTATTCTGCCTAGTTATGTTACCAACCATCACAGGAGGATCCGCAAATATGTATATTATATGCCTATATAGTATCAAAAAAGAACCGGGCCCCTGTAAGTGCAGGGCCCTGAGGCGCCTCAAGCGCCTACTGGTTAATTCAGCCCTGCTTAGCACTTTAACAATGAAAATAGTAATTTATTTATCTGCCTCTACCGGTTTCGCCTTTGTGGCATCATCAGTTACAAAAATTAACAACATAGAAATACAAAATTTTCCCTGTCGTAATAGACATTAACTCAAAAATTAAACAAAGTAAAACTTACGTCAATAAACGAATACACACACACGTTTATGTTGTTCCATATGAAAGGTTGAAAAATTTAAGATGTGTATATCAATCGATGCAACAATGAAATTATTAATGAAGTTATTAGTGAGTGTAACTGAAGGGATTCCAGCAGTTGCGGTATACTAAATACTACTTATATAGTTACCCTCGTACATCTGGTTGTTTTTTGTTTTTTGGGAGGTGTGAAGGGGGTTGTTCCATGGAACATGCAGAGAAATACATAATTTCTGCAGAGCGACATACATAGGATAGACAGGTAGAAGATTAGGACAGAGAATATACAAATACAAAAGTAAGCAAAACTCAAATTTCGGTAAACATCTTTTGTTTAACACAGAACATGAATTTGATGACAACGAAAATGCAACTCTGATACATACAACCAACAAAGGATATATGATGGAGATCCTTGAGTATTATGAAATTAATAAGTTTAAACATAATTTTCCAACATACATGACATTGTCTGAATAAATAGACTCAAACAACAAGGAAACCACTTTACATGTTTCTAAGAAAAACCCCTTCACACCTCCCAAAAAAAAAACAAAAAACAAAAGCAACCAGATGTACGAGGGTAACTAAATAAGTAGCTTCTATGTAGCAGCCTAAGGAATTTCCGAAGGCTAGGATACAGCCCAGAGGTGTGTTCCTGATGCCATCTGTGCTCGGCCATTTCTCTCCGAAGTCTCTCATTCTGAGGTCTTGCAGAGTGGGGCAGTCACACAAAATGTGTCGAACCGTCTCCTCGCTCTCTTCACAGAAGCGACAGAGAAGATGCTTGTTTACCTTACAGTGACCCGTGACGAGTCCCTTTTGGCAAGTCTATCAGCGTGCTTGTTACCTGAACAAGTCGAGTGTCCTTTTGTCCATTGAAGTATAACACAGTTATGCACTGCGGCCTTCTCCAATGTCAGATGACAACCCATAACAAGTCCTGAGGTAATTGTTATTCTACTCAGGGCTAAAATAGCTTGTCTACTGTCAGTGTAAATTGTAAAAGTCCTACCTACCAAGTTAGATTTGACAATAACGTCAGTGGCAAGTTGAATGGCGATTAACTCCGCCTGTATGACGGTGGTACTTTTACCTAGAGGTTCAGATACGTGGAGTCGTAGATCGTACGAGATGACTGCGGCTCCAGTTCCTTCCCGTCTACTTGAACCATCAGTGTAGATTTTAAGGCTGTTTTTTATGAGTAGTCCACCATTTCGTTCCAGAGAATGGCATTTTTACTATATCTCTCACCCATTAGAATTCCTGCTGCCCGCAGTCGAATCATGGTCACCAGTACCACCTCTTTAATGATCAAATGAAGTGGCGTTAGGTTCAACATGTTTTCCTGTAACATACAAACACGCAAGTCTCTGTATTTTATTAAGTGCAGCAGTGGATGTAGACTGTAAGGTCTTTGACTGCACCATATGTAAGCATAGATCGGATTACAGCCGTATAAATCCAGAGGGCATTTTTGGGTGACAAACCCCATGTCTCACCTATACGCTTTTTTTACTCTATTATCTAGGTGGACTCTCCATGTCATTTTATTGTCAAGTGTGATGCCCAGATATTTGACTTCTTTTGATAACACCAATGGAGTATTAGCAAGGGATGGCATTCTAGTTGCCAAACTTCCTCATCCGTGTGAAAAGAATCAACTCTGTTTTCTCAGGATTCACAGAGAGTCTTTGTTTGTCACACCAAGTCTCTATCAATTTGAGAGCTACTTGCATCCTATCAAAAAGCAAGTTTATATAGTTGCCTTTGACGAGAATGGTTAAATCATCTGCGTAACCAACTATAGTAAAGTTGGCTTCAGTGAGGCGTTTCAAGAGGCTATCCAGGGTGAGGTTCCACAAAAGTGGGGATAGTACACCCCCCTTGTGGACAGCCTCGAGTAACTCCTCCTTGGAGACTGACATCGCTAGCAATAAGCTTAACTATCCTATGTTTAAGAGTGTTCTCAATCCAACCACAAAGAGTCGGTGGAACATTATGCTCTAACAAGGCATCGTTATTACCAGAGAAAGTTGTTTTATTAAAAGCTCCCTCTATATCTATGAAAACACCCAGGGCGGATTCCTTTAGGTCCAGCGCTCCACCAACAAAGCTGGTCACTGAGTGAAGAGCCGTTAGTGTGGACTTGCCCTGAGTGTAAGCGTGTTGATTAGGATTTACTGGTTTAGTTGGAAGACAGAAATCTCTAATGTAGCGGTCACACAGTCTTTCCAGAGTTTTCAAAAGAAAGGACTCCTCCTTTCTTGACTGATTCGTCTAAACGATTTCGGTGTGAAATAATCAAGCTTACCCGGTTTTGGTATGAAGTTCACTGTGACCTCACGCCACCGACTGTGTATATAGCACAGCGTCAGGCATGCTTGGAAGATTTCCACTAGGTGAGGTACTAAATCTTCCAAGCCCTATTGTAAAAGGGCAGGTATAATACCAGGTTTTGAAACTGTTGATGGCCCACTGTATTTTTTCCTCCCTGCAGATCTCTTCGGCTGAAATCCAATCATCTGCAGTAGGTTCATGGTTGTAACGAAACTTCCGGAACCCGAAAAATGCATCTCCATTAATAGATGAAGACTCTCCAAAAGGTTGTCGGCATAAGGAACCGTCAGTTTTTTTTAGTAAGCTAATTCGTCATTCAGGGTTTGAAGCCAGAACCCGATTTAGCCGAGAAATTTCGCTGCAGGAGGAAACTTCCTCACAAAATTTCGAAAATGACGAACACTTGTTTTGAACTCCGCTAATTTTCTTTTATAAACTTTCCAGTCGGAGTCTAATTTTGAGTTTTTAGCTGCATTAAAGGCTGTTCTTGCCTCCTTTTTGAGTTTGCCGAGCTCAGGGCACCACCAAATGGTAACACGCCCAGAGGTGGTTAGGTTCTTTCCAATCTTTATGTTACCAAGATCGAAAGTGATCCATCTATGGTCCGACATTGAAACATTGTCGAAAAACGTCCAATTGTGGATCGAAAACGAGATACCCATCGAAGCACCTCTAGCGGTTATAAAGGTTGGCTCAGAGCCTCGATTAAGTATATCTAAATTACTGCTAAAAATGAATTCAAGAAGAGACTTACCTCTTCCATTATCATCAGCACTGCCCAAGGCAGTTGAGTGTGCATTAGAGTCATATCCGATGACAAGATTCCAGTTACCTTTCCTCGCGTCCTCGGCCAGCCTTTCCAATTTTTGAGATGGAGACTGGTCTTCATACGGGAGGTATACTGATGCCATCGTTATTTCCTTAACCTTTCGGTTGATGGTCTAATCGACGTAACGTCTCTTTCTGGTTGCTGAGGCAACAGGTGAGCGTTTGCGTGTTTAAGTACGTAAATGGCAGTTCTGACGTTATTAGTGGCAGGGCAGTTAAAAATAAAACCGCAGACCTTGGATTTTAAAACCCAAGGTTCTTGGATCAGCGCGATAGTGTTAATCATCATATCAAGGTGGCGACAAGCTGGTCACTAAGTGAAGAGCCGTTAGTGTGAACGATTTTGGTGTGAAATAATCAAGCTTACCCGGTTTTGGTATGAAGTTTTGGTATGCCTTTAAGATTTCCACTAGGTGAGGTACTAAATCCTCCAAGTCCCATTGTAAAAGGATAGGTATAATAGCGTCTGGTGCTAGTGTTTTGAACGGCGAGAAACTGTTGATGGCCCACCCTGCAGATCTCTTCGGCTGAAATCCAATCATCTGCAGTAGGTTCATGGTTGGTGTCCTGTTGTAACCTGAAAAATGCACCTCAATTAATAGATGAAGACTCTCTAAAAGGTTGTCGGTATAAGAACCGTCAGATTTTTTTAGTAAGCCAATTCGTCGTTCAGGGTCTGAAGCCAGAACCCGATTTAGCCGAGAAACTTCGCTGCAGGACTCCCTCACAAAACTCCGCTAATTTTCCTTTAATAAGTAGCATTTAGTATACCGCAACTTCTGGTATCCCTTCAGCTACACTCCCAACCATTCCCACCTATTCCTTTAATATCCTTTCCAACCTACAACAGTAATATTAATTAATATATAAACATATACCATTTGATGATTTATTACCTCTCTCTAGACCTGAATGACGTTTCTTAGGATTTGTTTTCAATAATATCTGTTTTTATAATTGTACAATTAGTTGCATAACATCCGATTATAATTTTTGGTGGTAAAGTTCGATTTTATATAACCTCAAACGCTGTCAATTTGTGAGTCCACGGAGATATAAACATAGCGCTCTTTATAATAATTTCATTGTTGCATCGTTTGATATACAACATAAACGTGTGTATGTATTCGTTTATTGACGTAAGTTTTACTTTGTTTAATTTTTGAGTTAATGTCTATTAGGACAAGGAAAATTTTGTATTTCTATGTTGTTAATTTTTGTAACAGGTTGCTTTTTGATGATGCCACAAAGGCAGATAAATAAATTACTATTTCCATTGTTAAAGTGCAAAGTTGTCTTTATTTCTAATTCATTAATCTTTAAATTTATTTTAATAAGTTGAGATGTACCGTTAAGTCGCCATCATTCGAAGAGGTTCGTTTAAAATCCAATACCTCAATAAGTAGTCGCGGGTTCGAAAAAAAAGAAGAAGAAAAAAGAAAAAAGCTGACGAAACGAGAAGAAGGTGTTCGAGTAGGGCGAGATTGGATTCACCCCCCAGAGCGTGTAAATGTGCGTGATACCGCGGGCCGAGATTTGACAACTTGACGCCGCCATTGAAATATACAGAAAGGAAATGTTTTCTTGGCAGTAGATGCTGGCGTCGTCGTCGGTGGCGGGAAACTGAACTACTACCTTCCTCTGGAAGTATTATGCTTCCTCCGGCAAGATGTTATCGCTTTGTTACGTATTCACGTTGAAAAATTTAAAGGGATATTTTAACCTTTTTGGGGGCGAAACGGGCTTCCCGAACTATTTAAAGTTACCTTCATTAAACTTTCGGAGACAGTTCATTTTCTACTTGTCAAAAATCGTCGCTCACAAAAAATCGCGTCCCATTAATTTCGGATTACGCTTACGACTCAGATTCGGACGCTGCACGCCGTCGGTCTGTGTAAACTTCAAACAAACATTGTTCTATTATTAACACATCGAATTGATCAATAGGTTATCTCTCTAGAGAAATGAACGTCGAACGTCTAAGTCTATGCATTCAAATGGAATCTGATTTCATCAGATTCTACGTGCCCTCGTGAAATTTGCAAATTTTTCCCTTTTTTTGCTAGCTTTTTTTTCATCTATTTAACTTGCACTTCTAATTGTCCTCTTGAGAGGTGAGCGAATTCAGTAGGCGGTCCTTAATTAAAGATGACCGGAAACGAAAGCACGCTGGACGCGATGTTAATTTTCTTCCGGAACTCGAATTTCCTGGTAACAATTATCGCGATGGTCGCAATATACAAAAGTAGTATTAAAAAATAAAATTTGTGGGTTGACGTAGTGGCAGCAATTCCCAGTGCGCCGTTATCGGGAATTGTAAGACTTAAGATTTAAGACGGCGATTGTAAAACGATTTTATAACGAGGATAAAAATATTGATAACATGTAAATCGGAGACCGAGACCGGAATATGGAATGAATCAAATGAACGAACGGGGCTGGCAGGTTTATTGGTTTGAGGAGGCGAGTCGGGGTGGTGATAAAACGGTTGTTCGTGGGAACAATGTACCTAGGGACTTGTACAATTCGTGTACTAGATTAATCCCCGACTATGCCCGTCCTCGTCCGCAGATTATCAAATATATCACATTTAAAGAATTGCATCAAATTTCGGCGAGAAAGTGATTTACTCCCAGTCGGCTGATAACTCTTTTATTGCCCCTATTTCACACCCTTCGCCTTCTCTAACCGCACGACTAAACTTTAGAAATATTACCTTATTTACTCCAGCGCGGCATCGCGAAATTCAAATCTCGCGGCCGGCTTTTTACCTCGACCCTTTTCATTTCGGTATATCTCTTTGAACCTATTTCGACGTGGTATCGGCCGTTTGTTGATTTTCGCATCCCCTTTGCCCGTATTTATACAGGACGTACTTTTCTTTTATAGACAAGCTTATTTCCGGGTTTTAAAAACTCAAAGGCCGCTTTATTCCGCTCAATATCTCTGGTTTATCGACAATTTCATCTCTCTCCCTTATGCTCTATCTATATAATAACGAATTAATACTTTTCTTGACCATACCAAAAACGTACCTACATCAAAAATTCAAAACTACATCAAAATTAGATTAACTAATTTTTGAAGCTTTAAGCATACTTAAACAAGTAAATATATTTTTATTTAGATATTAAATTTGAAAATACATTTCAATACCAATACTGTGATATTGGTTGCATAGTTGCAATGATGACGTCGGGTACGATAATTAATTAACACACTGTATATATAGCCGAGGTCGCTTGCGGCCGAGGCAGTGGCTCGGTGATCTTCACCCATCGTCCAGAAATAACTAATTTATGAAGCTTTGAAAAAAAATTTAAAAAACATTACCGAGGCAGTGGTTCTGTGATCTTTTTACTCAAACATGAAACCATCGTCCAGAAATAACTAATTTTCGAAGTTTTGCTTCTCAAGCAGATAAATATATTTTTATTAAATCCGAACAAAAAAAGCATTAACAGAAATTCACCGATCTCAATCTGTAGCCGTGGTCGTTCGTAAACATAAACTAAACATAAACTACTGCTTATAACATACATATTCCATTTAAAAAACTTAAGTAAAATCTATTTGAAAAACATCAAAAGTAACTGAGCTTTTTAAACACCCTGTATACTGTGTCTTTGCATACTATCATCTACCTACTGGCTTTGACTATTGTCTGACGTAGTTTAAAGGCAAAATCGGAAAAAATGTCGTTTTTACATCATTTCCATAAAGATCCTGTAATAGGCACATTTTGAGGAACTATGAACACTGTGAAGTAGTAATATATACGGTTGTATAAACAAATTTAGTTGTATTCATAATATGATAAAATATACAGGTGTTCCATTTCAATAAATTGACGTACTCTCCGTTACGAATAAATGGAACACCCTGTATAATTTGACAAAATAGACAGGCAGTGATTCTGTGATCTTTTTACTCAAACATGAGCGATAAAACATAAAAACCATCGTCCAGAAATAACAAATTTTTGAAGTTTTGGTTCTTAACCAGGTAAATATACAGGGTGTCTCTCCGTTGAGTTGGATAAATCCGTAGGGTTATTCCTTGCGTCAAAATTAACTTAAATTACTGTCTTACTTCTACTATAATTAGCGTTATTATTATATTTATTAAGTTTTAATGATTTTAATGACCAAACAATGCCGTAAACAAAAACAAAAGCGACCAAAACTGGACTGCCATACACAACTCTGCTTTTCGACTCAGTTCTCCTATCCAGTTGACATTTTCCATGTTTCTACGAACTACCTGAAATGCTCGATGGATTCTACCTACCAGTTCTTCTTTGGTAGCCGGCTTCCCTTGTCCATAAATGATGGTGGTAGTGTAGATACGTCGATTCTAGACAGGAAGTTGCTCCTCCGTGACGTCATCCGCCCAATGTAAAAGTATAGGGAAGGGTACCAACCTAAAGCTGAGGAGAAAAAAAATAGGTTGGTATTGGAAAAGTAAGGCAGATCTAGTTACTTTTCCAATACCAGCCTTAGGTTGGTACCCTTCCCTATATTTTTACATTGAGCGGATGACGTCACGGAGGAGCAACTTCCTGTCTAGAATCGGCGTTTCTATACCACTGATGGTTTTAACATTGCCCCAGAGGAAAAAGTCGAGAGGGGTCAGGTCCGGCGAACGCCGGGACTATACGACAGCTCCATTCCGTCCTATCCAGCGGTTTGGAAACGCAGTGTTCAATTCCCTTCCATAGTGTGGAGGACACATGGAAAAACCACATCCTATTACGGACGTTCAAGGGGATATCTTCAAGAAGTATGGGAAGCTCTTCTTCTAGGAATCTCTTGTAGATTTGACTGGTCAAGGTTCCATCAAAGATTTTCGGTCCCAGGACAACATTTTCGATGATTCCTCCCCACACATTAACCGAAAATCGGTGCTGGAATCTCCTTTCTGGCAAAGCAATCCCATCACCAGTCAAGGTAGACTCATCCGCGGTTCTCTGGATCTCTAGGATCCACAAGCAAAATTCTTCTCGTTTCGCATAGTCTGCTGGTAAGAGATTTTGTACTTGTTGTACATGGTAAGCCCATTTTCACGCAAAGTCCTGTGAATCGATGCTCTCTTCTGTCCCGTGGTTTCAACCATTCCCTTATGCTGGTTCTCCGATTCTCAAAAACTTCATGAAGAACAGCTTCAGTGTGGTTTCTTCGCGCAGGCTCTCGCTCATTAGTCTTTTTCGGGAAGGATCCTGTTTTCCGGAGCGATCTGAAATAGTTCATGATGGTTGTCCGACAAGGATGTCTTCGGTTCGGTTTCCGCTAAGAACTAAGAACTAGTACTAAGAAACTGCTTCATTGACAACTGTCAAAAAGCCAACTTCATACGCATTCCATCTAAAGAAGTAAAATTAAATTAGTTACAGAGACATAAGTAAATATATTAGCATGAATCCATCAAGGTCCATCGGTTTCAACACGACAAATTGCAATTGACGCAGGTACGTCACAATGTGACCATGAAAAGGCTATAGATTTCATTCATACAAAATGGCAGTTTCACAAACACTACACCTAGATGACTACAATCAGCGCGTAGAATATTGTACGTGGTTTATTAACATGTGTGAAGCGGCATGTTTAATAGACATAATCAACATTTATGGATGCAGGAAAATCCGCATCATGTTCAACAGAGATTTAATGTTTGGTGCGGTGTTATTTGTTCAAGAATTCTTAGTCCGTACATTTTTTATGATAAATTTTATTTATAATATGTTGGGTGATACTCATTTGTTTAAATGGTGTCAACACGATGGGGCACCACCACATAATAAGCTATCGGTACGAAATCATTTAAATCGAACATTTCCGAACTCATGGATAGGAAAAAACGAGCTAGTTGCATGGCCACCTCGATTTTTATTTATGGTGTATGCTGAAAGATAAAGTTTTCTAGAAGCTGTATTCGATTTTTCCTAATGTTGTGTTAGAAAAGCTACAAATTCCGTTTTAAAACGATGTCACTAGTGCATTAACCATAATGGTGGACACTTTGAACATATAAAATAAAAGATATAAATATTCCTACGCGTGGAGAGAAAAGTAGGACCTAATGTACGTATTCCTATGCGTGCAGAGAAAAATAGTACCTAACACTATTTATGTCATAATTTATTTTATTATTTTCTAATTTATTATTCCTTAATTCTCTGTTCATTCGTTGATTATTTCGTTCAATTATTAGAAAAAGTATTTTTATGGAGTTTCATGAAACTGCAATTCTTTATAAATAGGGATTTAATCGTCTCTCTATCTCCGCTAGTTTTCGAGATTTCCATACTAAACATGGAAAACAACTCACCTGTATACATTTTTATTAAACCTTAAAAAAAACATTAAAAGAAGTTTACCGTTCTCAATTTATAGCCGAGCTCGCTTCCGGTCGAGGCAATGGCTCTGAGATAATTTCTCTCAAACATAAAACAAAACACATGAGCCATTGTCCAGAAATAACTAATGTATGAAGCTTTAATACGAAATATATTTTTAATGAATCCATAAAAAAAATTTTTTTAAGAAGTTCTGTGATCTAATTAATTAATTTAATTGCTCCATCGAAAACTAATTTAAATTCGTATCTTGGATCTAATGAATTATTCGTGGATAAGTACAGTGTCGTACTAGCTGATCGTAAGTTTGATAACAGAGGTGGAGGAGTTCTGCTTGCTATAGCTAGTCATCGTGGTGTTGAATTCTACAGATATTCAACCTTTAGTACGACTTGTCGATGTGTTGATTTGCAAGTGTCTCTTTATGGTCAGTGACCTTATATATCATGGTGTTGTACATAACACGAAAAAACGGAGTTATTTCGTAATTTTGGTGACTTTCTGGAGCTGCGTCAACTCAATCATGTATTAAACTGTGACAATCGTCTATTGGCTTTGGTTTTGACAAATACTGATCATCTTGTTCATGATGATTGTCCCCTCATCTGCGAGGAATTTACTGACCGCAAATTATAGTTTGCAGAACTTTCCTGGCTTGTATGATGAACTACTTTATACGGATTGGCCTTTTCTAAATGTGCAGGTTACTGCAGATGATGCTTTGCGAGCTTTCTGTGCAAAGTTGTATGAGATTTTGAATTTATTTGTCCCTAAGAGATTGTGTCGTAGATCCTCATACCCTATTTCGTACGCCCCAGAAATTGAGCGGCTATTAAAGTTGAAAGAGTATTATAGGAAGAAGTAGAAGAGAAGCAATTGTGTTTTCTATTCAGTGGAATATAAAAGACTGAGGTGTTTGACGAAGTCTCTGATGCGTATACTTCCTTTACTATTAGTGCTGAATAATCGCTTAATTCTGATCCCCGTAACTTTTGGAGTTATATAAGACAGAAAACAACGACCTCTCGACTTCCTGGCAAAATGATGTGAGATGATTCCACCTACACTGATCCTGACAAAATAGTTAATGCTTTTGCAGATCAATTCTCTAGAGTATATACTTACAACATGGTTGACATACACTGTACATATCCTCCAGTATTTGTTACCGATGTCACTGAAGACAAATTTACTGCTGGTGATCATTATCTTCTTGCATTTTCCTTCGTGATTGCTGTACAGTTTTTGCAGTTCCGCTTCATTTAATAATTAAGCTTGCTCGTTTCCTAAACTTTGGAAACACTCACTTATTACTGGGTCTGGTGTTACTCAGGGCTCAAATCTAGGCCCCCTACTATTTGTTATCTTCTGGAATAACCTTCTAGACAAATTCTCATCTAGCGTACTAGCTTTTATGCAGATGATCTGAAGCTATTCCGACGTATTTTTTCAGATCGTGATGTTATCAGCTACAGATTAATGCCAATAAGTGCGGTGCCGTTAGTTTTACACGCAAGCTATCTCCTCTTTCATCTTCTTATTGTATAGAAGGTGTTCTTCTTCAGAAAATATCTACAATCAAGGATCTGGGAATTTTGTACCGCACATTGAAGATATTGCATTTTTTGCAGCGAGGATGCTTGGTATCGTTTTGCGCACCTCGCGTGCCTTTTCTGACATCGGTGTGTCCAAATGACCTCTGTATTGTCCAAATCGGAATATGGCTCTGTAATTTGGTCACCACAATATGTGTGTCATAGACTTATATTGGAACTTATTGAGACTTATTCCTGCACTGGACGTGGGAAGAGATGACCAGTGTATCAAGTTTTTACATTAATTGTGGTTGGTTGTTGTAGCGGATCATTTTCGCAGTGCCTATGCGTACAACACATAGTACCAATGAGTTTTATCTGAGGAATTGTAGATCCAATATTTTAGCCATCGTCCAGAAATAACTAATATTTAAAGTTCTTATACCCAACTAAGTAAATATATATCTATTAAATCAAAAAAAAGTGTTTGTAAGTTGTTCGAGGCAGTAGCTCTGTGATAATTTTTCTCAAATATAAGCTACAAAAAATAATTATTTTTCGAAGCTTTGATATTCAACCAAGTAATCCAAATTTATAGTGGTGCAATATTTATTACAGTAATGTTCTACACGACGTAGTGAACCAGTTAAGTACAATACCCAATCGCTTTTAAGTAACTTTTGAGCATTATCACTGTTATTATATATCACCAATCAAGAAGGTGCAAGGAATGTCAAATGGTATTCTCCGTTTTGTATATTATATGTTTCTTTTTATTTCCTCTCTAAATCAAAAGCCTACCTTTGTAACATTCTGTACATTTACTACTCACTCCTTGTTAGGCTTCGTATGGTATGAAATTTCCTCGAAGTCACCAACACTCGATTCATTAACTGTCCATAAATTCAATAAGAAAGCTTGAGTAAAATCTAAGCATTTACTTTTGAACGACTTATTGTAGGAAAACGTCTAATAACAAAGAAATTGAATCCAAGCTATACAGGGTGTTGAAGGATACATTATTCTGAAGCGATTTTTCTAGCAAAACTTTTTCGAGCTGTTTAAAGTCGTCCAATAGCAGATCGTAAATCAGACCCAGGCAATCGATCCTACCCTCGGCTGGTCCACCGCGCCGTTCATAACTCGTTTCTCACGTGTACTCACCAATAGATTCGACACGGAAAGAGAAATAAACTTTTTCCGTGAATCGCTATTGGACGACATTAAACAGTTCCCAATTTTTATTAGAAAAATAATGTATTCTTCAACCGTATAATGCTCTGATCCGGAAGATACGGGCCAGCCTCTATGGGTATGATTCAGAAACAAGTCTACATCATGTAGAATCTACTAATGTTTTAAATCGATTGAAAACACAGAATTAGGAAAAATTAATTAAGAAGTAAATATTTAAAAAAATGTTCATCATTGATAGTGCCATCTATGAGCTGAAAGTAAATATGTAATGACAGTGTAACGAAACATATTTTGTTATTATTATTTTTTAATAAAAGTTGTTTACTGCAGTTGATTGTTGGGTAGGAAAACATGGAGAGAATGAATTGTGAGATTTATAAGTAATTGAAATGATGTTGGGATGTAATGTTTGGAGGTAACGTTTAAAAGTAACGTTTAGAAATAATGTTTAGAAGGTGTTCATTAAAGGACAACGGAGTGGCGCCGGTCTGAAACGGTTGGTCGTTTCTTAACTGCTGTCAGAACGGAAACAGCGCGGCGTATAAAAGTTAGCAAACGTTGGTGGCAAAGTCATCTACGAAATTAAATTTAAGGGGGTAAAATGGGAATTGCTCCGTCCGGGCCGGCAACGGTGAACTGGTAAACAAATCTGGACGCGACGGAAAAAGAAGTGCGCCCCGGGCGAACTTCATCGCGGATCTTTTTGTTAATTAAACGACATCTCGAAATTTTAATTTCTCACAAACAAGCTACTCTAATTATGATTAATATTTGAGGAGGCGCAGTCCGAAAATTAAAAGTACATTCAGCGCTTATGAATATTTATCGCGTCGCGGCCGCGAACGATACGGTAATACTTTTTTCACATTGAGTTTCATCCAACGAGATCCTAATCAACGATATTTCAACGGACAATTTGTAGACGGTGATTTATCCGAACGTAAAAAAGACGTCGGAACGTTACGGGATAAAAATAGAACCTACGCCCTAGGTTTTAGATAGGTACGAGATCCTGTAGGAACGCTCCTATCCGTTCTTCTTTTGGATACGGGGGAGTTATAATAGTGTTCGGGGGCAATGAATCTTGCTTATCTAAAAGTTAAAAGATGCGAAAACGATCGTATCCGTATAGTGACAAGTGGTTAAGTTAGACCTAGACCGGAAATACAGATAGTGCCAAAGATTTATTGTTATTTCATCGGGATTTGGATGGTCCACTTCTCCTGCGACAAATCCTCGCTGATGGAACCTATTATCACCGGTCGATCCTCCTCCCAGCAACCCTCCCTACACCCCTACAATCCCTAAACCATCTCGCCCCGGACCGTCACCTAATTATACACTACAATTATTTTGATAGTACGATAATGTCAGTTACACCGCTGCTCGCATTATTGTCCAGTGTATTACTGTAATCTGTAATTATATCTTTAACTATTTGACTAATGCATGTATTGCGTAAAGATATTATTATGTTATAATTAATTATGGCATATTTTGATACAGAATCTTTCCCAAAAAGGTTTCTTAAAAACTTGTTATTTCTAGAGGAGTGTATCCTGACAATGTTTAAAAGGTGCATGCACGGAAAACAAATATTTGTGAAAAAATATTATCTCATTGGGAATTCAGGGACTACGAGGGTGAAGTGAAAGGGGCGGCTATCGGATGAAATCCGCGCTCTCTCCTTAATACAGCATCATATTTGTTCAAAAAGCTACCTTAGAGGCAATTTCATAACTCCCACCTTTAATCCGGTATATTTAAATTCGCGATTTTAGTGTCGGCAAAGCATACACTGTTAAAACTGAGCAGCCGCTGTTCAGGTAGCGTAAGACGGCGCCAGCCGAAACCGAGAACGTGACTTTGAATAAACTGAACTCGACAAATATTTGTTACTTCTTTGAATCTACCTGGCGATGGAACTTCGATTTTACCATCGATCGATTATCATAAAAGAACGCTGTCGACGATCATATCAACGTATAATAAATCGGGGACCCTATGGAACACTCGCAGATAAAACCTTCGCCTCCGGGGACATCGTCTTTCGGCCGTGCAATTTTATTTATGTCCGACATATTTCTGCGGTCGCATATATGTATGTATTCAAATTAAGACCCTTACAACAATGACGTTCGACGCGAATATAAACAAGACTCACGGTCTACTAAATCCGCATTCGACGCCGTCAACTTTACTTCCTACATTTCGACTCGTGTTCATATTTAATTATTCATTACCCGCTCTGCATTTCAAATTTAAAACGTTTTCCATTCTCTCAAAAATTTTTTTTTGTATATTTTCACTTTGCATTTTACCCTAAAGCTATTAAATAAAAATTTACTTTATAGTTACATATGTATATTAGTAGTGCTTCACGGATGGAGAAGTATGAGTATGAATAACAACTAAAACTAGAACTAACACTAGTAATAGAACTGTCACTAGACCTAGAACTAGAAACATTCGGGTTTAGCCGTCTTAAGAGACGTACGGCTAAATCCGAATGATTCTAGTTTTAGGTCTTGTGTTACTTCTAGTATTGCACTAGGACTATCACTAGAACTAACTCAAGACCTAGAACTAGAAACATTCGGATTTAGCCACACGTCTCTCAAGACGGCTAAACCGGAATGATGCTAGTTCTAGGTCTTGTTTCATACGTCTCTTAAGATGGCTAAACCCTAATGATTCTAGTTCTATCTCGTGCTCTAGCTCTAGTGCTAGAACTAGAAGCAATCAGGTTTAGCCATCTTAAGAGACGTATGGCTAAACCCGAATGATTCTAGTTCTAGATCTAGTGCTAAAACTAGAAACATTCGGGTTTAGCCGTCTTAAGTGACGTACGGTTAACCCGAATAATTGTAGTTCTAGATCTTGTGTTAGTTCTAGTATTGTACTAGGACTATCACTAGAACTAACACAAGACCTAGAACTAGAAACATTCGGATTTAGCCGCACGTCTCTCTAGACGGCTAAACCCGAATGATTCTAGTTCTAGGTCTTGTGTTACTTCTAGTATTGCACTAGAACTATCACTAGAACTAACACAAGACCTAGAACTAGAAACATTCGGATTTAGCCGCAAGTCTCTCAAGACGGCTAAACCCGAACGATTCTAGTTCTAGGTCTTGCGTTACTTCTAGTATTGCACTAGGACTATCACTAGAACTAACACAAAACCTAGAACTAGAAACATTCGGATTTAGCCACACGTCTCTCAAGACGGCTAAACCGGAATGATTCTAGTTCTAGGTCTTGTGTCATACGTCTCTTAAGACGGCTAAACCCTAATGTTCTATCTTGTGTTCTAGGTCTAGTGCTAGAACTAGAAACATTCGGGGTTAGTCGTCTTAAGAGACGTACGACTAAACCGGAATGATTCTAGTTCTAGATCTAGTGCTAGAACTAGAATCATTCGGGTTTAGCCGTCTTAAGTGACGTACGGCTAAACCTGAATGATTCTAGTTCTACGTTTAGTATTAGAACTAGAATCATTAGGGTTTAGCCATACGTCTCTTAAGACGGCTAAACCTTAATGATTCTAGTTCTAGGTCGTGTTCTAGGTCTAGTGTTAGAACTAGAAACATTCGGGTTTAGCCGTCTTAGCCGTCTTCTTTCGACCGGAACCGGCTCTCTTGACGTGGAGGTGATATACAGAATGGGCGTTGATATGTCTTGTATTAAATGCAACTTATTAATTAACGAGAAAGCAGATAAATTTATTAAATGTGATGGGTGCTGCAGAATTATTCATATTGTTTCTGAATTATCTGAAACTGAATTGAAGTGCTTTGCATTGCGTCCAAATACTAGACGTAGGATTAAGTACATTTGCATGGAATGTGAACTAGGTGTGCGTCAAATTCCGAAACTGATTACGTTAATAAATGAATTGAGGGATGAGGTTCGGGAGTTGAAGGGTAAATACAAAAAACTATCTAGTGCTTCATTTGCTGCAGATTCTTCTGACATATTTGTTACTGAAGAAATAATAAATAAAATCTATGAGAGGAATAAACGCTCACAAAATATTATAGTATATGGTAGTGTTGAGGATGGTACATCTAAGGCCGATCAAATACAACGTGACAACGTTTTAGTAAAAAAAACCTACTTCAGGAAGCTAATGTGGTGGTTGCACAATTGAAACCGATTAGAATAGGTAAATATGATAACACAAAACAATTGATCTCAACAAACAATCTATTGCACGTCCAATCAAGGTCCGACTGTCCTGCTCTGATGATGTATTTGCTGTTATACACAAATTCTGAGAAATAAAAAAGTATACTCCCACTTATCTGTTCAAGCCAATTCGGAAAACTGATAACACCCAACAGGCAAAAGAGTTCCTTCTCTTTTTATTACCAAAATGTGACAGGTTTGAATTCAAAAACCCACATTTTCTATGACTTCAATCAATTTATGACAACGAACTTTTCACTAATTATTATAATGTTATTCGTAAAGATAGGGATTTTGCAGTGATTAATCTTGGGAGGGTACTAGTATACTAGTCATTTTCGTGCAACAGTACCAATAATAGATTTAGTAATCTGTAGGTGTCTTATTAATGACAAGTCTATTTTAATCATACTAGTCTACATTCCTCTCGATATAACTTCTGATGATATTGAGACATTTACTACTGCTCTTGAGGCTACTGCTACTTACTATTATAATTAACCATTTATTTGTATTGGTTGGATATTTCAATCTTCCTAATTTAATCTTACTTACTAGTCAATATTCATTTAAAACTAGGGCTCATCCCAGTCTTGATGTGGAAGTTTACTACTCTACACCTACTAATCAACAGCGGTTCCCATCTCCTCATAATTTACGATATGACTTCTATGGAGCTAATTACCCTGCATTATATGATCACTTCTTTAAGTATGATTGGTCTTTTTTGCTTTCCCGTACCGATGTCAATGAGGCTTTGTTAAAAAATGAAATAAACGACAGTTACATTAAGTATCTTAACAATATACAAGATACCATCAAAACAAAACCAGAGCAATGTTCTTGCTGATCCTCAAGATATTGTAAATGCTTTTGCTAACATGTTTTCTGCTGTTCACACTGTATCTACTGACCGGACATTCACTGAATCTGATTTCAATCCGTTGCCATACTCTTTTCATCCCACTACACAAGCTAATTAAATTAATGGCAACGTTTTCTGATAAGCATACTGCTGGAGATGATTTGTTGTCAAGTTTTATGGTCAGAGACTGCCGTTATATATTTGCTTGTCCTCTTAAATTTATTATTAACGACCTAATGTCCATTACGACCTATGAATTTTCCGAACGATGGAAACGATCAAGAATTGTGTCTGTTTATAAAAAGGATCCCTCTCAAACTATAGACCAATTTCGAAAATTTCCAATTTTGCTAAACTATTTGAAAAGTTAATATATTCTTTCCCAGTATGGTTTTGTTTCCGGTCGCTCTACAATTACCAAATTGGCTACGATTTCCGAGTTTATCTGTAGCAGCTTGGATAGGCGTGAGCAAGTTGATGTTGTATACACTGATCTATCCAAAGCCTTTGATCTGATTGACCATAGAATTCTCTTGCATAAATTGAGCTCTTTCGGATTTGTCCATTCAGCAATTCAATTTCTGGCCTCTTATTTGCAACATAGAATAGATATATTTCTAATGAGTTCACTCTTACCTCAGGGGTTCCACAGGGATCAAATTTGGGCCCTCTATTGTTTGTTCTTTTCATAAATGAGTTACTTCTTAAAATTGATTGTCGGATTTTGGAGTGTGCTGATGATATCAAGATCTCTGCCGAAGTCTCATCGGTGGCAGATGCAGATAAGCTGCAACACAACTTAAACACAATAGTGCAATGGTGTAAGACCTACAAACTTAACCTTAATATAGATAAATGTTGTGTACTTACTTATAGCCGATGCTTGTCACCATGCATATATCCTTACAATATTACTGTCAGCACTTTAAGCCGTGTTGAGGAGTCGCTAAAAGGTCGCTAGGTTTTGTGATGCGTGTGTCTAAATATTTCACAAGTGTCAGCTTATTAAAGATCTTGTATTGTGCTTACGTTCTGAGTAAGTTAGAATACGCTTGCCTGATTTGGAGTCCCTTATATAAGTGTGAGTTCTTAAGCCTTGATCGAGTCCATCGTAGATTCTTAAAATTTCTTTTTTACAAATCTGATGGAATTTAGTCTGAGCGAGGTATACCACAAACTTTCATTTTAATTTAACATCGATTGCATTCATTCTTGAGCGACTAGGGTTTGTTGTTCCAAGGAGTAACTCAAGATATAGCTGCGTACTCGTCATTCCTTATGCCAGGACAAACATTATGAGACGTACATTATAGAATATATATTGTTATCCTTTTTTGGGCTTTGCCTGCTGGGTAATAAAGGAATACTATTATTATTATTATTAAGAGACGTGTTAGAACTAGAAACATTAGAGTTTAGCCATACGTCTCTTAAGATGGCAAACCCTAATGATTCCAGCTTTAGGTCGTGTTCTAGGTTTAGTGTTAGAACAACAAACATTTGGGTTTTGCCGTCTTAAGAGACGTATGGCTAAACTCGAGTGATTCTAGTTATAATACTAAACGTAGAACTAGAATCATTCAGGTTTAGCCATACGTCTCTTAAGACGGCTAAACCCGAATGTTTCTACTTCTAACACTAAGACCTAGAACACGACCTAGAACTAGAATCATTAGGGTTTAGCTATATGTCTCTTAACATGGCAAGCCCTAATGATTCCAGTTCTAGGTCGTTTTCTAGGTCGTAGTGTTAGAAGTAGAAACATTCGGGTTTAACCGTCTTAAGAGACGTATGGCTAAACCTGAATGATTCTAGTTCTACGTTTAGTATTAGAACTAGAATCATTAGGGTTTAGCTATACCTCTCTTAAGATGGCAAACCCTAATGATTCTAGTTCTCGTTCTAGATCTCGTGTTAGAACTAGAAGCATTCGGGTTTAGCCGTCTTAAGAGACGTATGGCTAAACCTGAATGATTCTAGTTCTACGTTTAGTATTAGAACTAGAATCATTAGGGTTTAGCTATACGTCTCTTAAGACGGCTAAACCCTAATGATACTAGTTCTAGATCGAGTTCTAGGTCTAGTGTTAGAACTAGAAACATTAGGGTTTAGTCACACGTCTCTTAAGACGGCTAAACGCTAATGATTATATATACAGTGTGTTAATTAATTGTCGTACCCGACGTCATCATTGCAAGTATGCAACCAATATCACAGTATTTTTATTGCAATACGCGATTTGCGTATGATGCGTATTGCACTTTGATATTGGTTGCATACTTGCAATAATGACGTCGGGTACAATAATTAATTAACACACTGTATATATATATATAGTAAATAAAGAAAAAGATGTAAGAAGAATGATGATAATAGAATAAGAGAGATGTAGGAAAAGGTGTCATTCTTCTTGAATATAAATTTAACGTAAGAAAGAATCTGGGAAGTACGTAATTGGTACGATAAATCCCTTATGCTGTATCACGCGGCCGCTGATGTTACCAACCCTACAGCGGGGGGTTGTTCAAAAGGGGGGCATTTGCATAATTGAAGAACTACAAGAAAGTTACCGCCTCTTTACAGGAATTCCGTCCGTTCGCCCATTCTTATTTCGCGTCTGGATTTCTCGAAGTCGTAACGTCGTCCAATTACACACAGGATCTTTAATCGATTTTTTTGGTACTTTCACCGTCGGTCAATACTTCGTCCCTCCCCCGTTTCGTTATCTCGTGTGTGTGGGGGCAGCCTCCGGCACGTCTTGTGGGAACTCTCTGCCCCTTTGGTGGCTGGCTGCAGACCGCTATTCAAATATTTAAATCGCCCCTCCTTTAATTTTCCACCCCTGCCGAGGGCACTAGTTCTGATCGGAATTACAAAACGAAAATTATCGAAGGGAACTTTCCAAGATATGTTCTGCCACTCTTACTCTAATCTTTTCCTACATCAATGTAATTTTGGTATTCAAAGTTTCCCAATCGATATTTTAAAAAAACTCTACTTAATCTACCCCTAAAACTCTAACCAAAAAAAAAAAAAGTAGTAATGATTGGATGATTCGTTAAAATCGCCAATTAATAAATTTTCTAGAACAACGCTTGATTGTGAAATTATTGCCGAGAATCCCGGAAAATCTATACAGTTTTCGGTATTAATTAAAGTTCGTTAGTTGATGTTTGTTCATAAAGGTGTTTATTAAAAATTAAAAACTTAAAAAATTATGAATAATAAGTTGATAAGTTAGTATTCGAGTCGAGAGTTAGTGTTGATGTTTGGTGAAATAACTGTGAAATTTCTATGGGGTCAGTTTCATTGTTTGGTAAACATAACGGGAGATTTGCGCCGGCTATCGGGGGTTAATTTATGAAGACAAACATTTTGCGCAAACGATATTAATAAAACCACACTGTAATAAATTAATCCGGTTCGAATTAATTGGTATCGAAAGCGACGCCGGCGGCGGGCCACTTGGAGACTGAATTCGAAGTTGCCGGACATTAATTCGAAATCAAGTTAAACCGATCTGAAGCGAATTAATTCTAATTCGCGATTCAGTTGCAAAAGCAACTTCGTCGGCGACTTTGCGACGCAAACGTGGCCAACATTGCCGTTCTACCGTTCAGACGGTTATTAATCACTTTTAATGGGGAATGAAAAATGACAAAAATCGATGGCGACGTCATTGTGGCGTCATTGTGCCGCGAAAGTGGCAAAGGGGTGAACACCTCCCCCTGGAAATAATTAATTAACGATTGTTTTATTTTCCAATAACGGCCCATCAAACATTTTTCGAACTTTCTCCCTAGACAGGTGCGTAACTTTTTCGCGCCGTTGATGTGATCCATTTCAATTACCCTGGACGGCGGCCGATTTTTAAAAGGAACAAACAATTTAACTGCATTAAAGAGTTGGTGTAGTGCCGCGCATTAAAATAATTGCTCCAACTGAGGGAACGAAACGGGCTAGGGTTTGGGTAGGGGGTCGTCCTTTGCGGTCTAATCTTGCGGAACTACCCTTACCGCACGTATACAATCTGCGCGGCCGCTGCACGCTGTTTAACCACCGACTTGGGCTGTATTAGCATTCAACTTTCCTCATTTTTACCAGCAAAATTAAAGAAATTATAAGGACGACACTTGCCGCACCTATTTCTTCTAATACCATCCTATTATACAAGAAAAATACTTGGATTAACATAATTTTCTGTTGACTCGATGCTAATTTAAAAATTAAATTCTCGTCGAGTATATCTAACTTTCCAGAAAAAGTAAATACTTTAAATTATAAAGATAATTTAGCCCTTTGAAGTTAAAAACATTATTTAAAATTCTTTTTTGAAGCAATGTAAACGACGCAGTGTGTTTCTGGATATTATAAAGTTGTATTAACAACGAAAATAAAAATCCGATAGGATTATAGAATCCTAGACTTGGTTATTTTAAGCTATATGGTCCACAAGCTGACTATGCATAGATACTGCAGAATCATAATCTTTGTACACTATGCAATGTATCTGGTATCACTATGCAAGAATTTTTGAACAAGGCAACTGGATACTGCAGAATCTTTGTGCTTTATTTCACCTTTAGATACTGCAGCATCTCTGGGCATCATTGAGTCAGTTTTGCAGACTACAAAGCGTCTTAACACTCGCAATCCGATGCCTGGGTCTATTTGGTTCATTGCCACAGTGCTGGGTGAACGTCAAAGGCGATGAAAACGATGTCTTTCGACTGTTTGTTCACCGCACCAAGTGCCTGTCACGTGATAGTGGCGACTCGCTTGCCATATAAATAAATAATAATTTATTGAGCCAAATTAGCAAAAACAAAATACAATAATAAGGAAAAGTACAATAATATTAAACTTAAATTATAGCTCAAAGGGTGCAAGGGCAGAAAAGGCAAGACAATGCCACTGATTTTACTTGCAGCAGAAAATAAAATAAAAGTTAAATCAAATCAAAACTGAGCAGTATCAATGAAAATGAGATAATAAAAATAAAAACAAGTAGTTAGGATTATTAAATTACCAAAAGAATCAAAAGCAACATTATATCAATTATCACTAAAACCGATCAAACACCCTCTCGCGCAAAACAATAGATCTAAACAACTGAACCGAGCGGGCACACCTCGCAGAACTGGGAATCGCATTCCAAAAACGAGCTACTTGATAGGAAAACGAGCACTGAAATTTTGACGATCTATGCAGCGGAACTGTAATACAAAATCCATGCCTAAGATTCAAATTGTGTACATCAGTTCTGAAGGTAATTTTGCGAGAAAGATAAGGAGGTTTACCAGAATAAATAATCCCATGAATAAAAGACAAGTAATGAAAAACAAATCTCGCATATTCAGCCAACCACAATTTTGAAGAGCTTGTGAGGCGTGATCACCTCTCCTCAATTTATAAATAAAGCGAAGACACGAATTCTGCACGACCTGAATTCTTCGCAAACTCTCAAAAGATAGACATGGACCAAATACAACGTTACAATAATTAAAGTGAGACAAAACTAGAGCATCACAGAGAAGGCGTTTGAGCTTTATCGACAAAAATATTTTACTAAAATAGAGGCTTCTACGGGACCCATACGCGCGCCTACATATCAACCTAATGTGATCACCAAAAGTAAGCCTATCATCAATGACAACACCCAAACTCTTGACCGAGTCCACCACTCTGAATTGCTCCCCTAGCATACTAATGTTAATGTCATTTTTATTAACAGGTAACTTACCCTTTTTAGTAAATAAGATGCATTGGGTCTGGTCAGGATTGATCACAAGAGCATGCCTTTGTATCTCCACACATAAGTGACCCAATTCCTCAGTAATTCTGTCACATGCATGAGGCAACTCACCAGGTATGAGGTCGAAATAAAGCTGTGTATCATCCGCATATAAGTGATAGGAACATAAGGTTAACTTTGAAAATAAATTGCTGGTGAATATACTAAATAAAAGTGGACCCAAAATAGAACCTTGCGGTACACCTGCTACAATTGTAGAAGGATCAGAACAAACGGATTTAACCTTAACCGATTGCATCCTGTTAGAAAGATAGCTCCGAAACAAGGAAACAGCACAATCAGAAACACCAATAAACCTCAGAATAGCCAACAAAAGGTTATGATTCAAAATATCAAATGCCTTGCTGAAATCAAGAAGCACAAGTACAGTAGATCTTCCCCCATCCAGAGCTCTAAATACGTTATCTGTCAGATCAAGAAGTGCCGTGGCACAGCTATACTGTCGCCTAAAGCCAGATTGTTTCTGAGGTAAAATATGATTAGAATTTAAAAAGGATTGTAGTTGTTCCGCCATAATCCTCTCCAACACTTTGGAAAGAACCGGGAGGATGGTAATGGGCCTCAGATCTTTAAACTCCTTAACTGGATTGGCTTTAGGAACAGGAGTCACCAAACCAAACTTCCACGCACTCGGGTAAACTGACTCTTTCAAGCAAAAATTAATTATATGGCAAAGAACACTCAAAATACGAGCACAGCACAACCTAACCATATCCAGGGAAATTCCATCAGAACCAACACTAGTGGACTTAAATGAAAGTAACATTCGCTCAACAAATTCCACAGAGACGTCACTGAAAGTAAAAGTAGTACCTTCAGGATTTAATCTATAACTATCATAAAAATGTAATAAATCAGCATCAGGTTCAACAACATCACCAATAGCTTCAGAAAAAAATAAATTAATATTGTCCGGATCGGCCAGGTGAGGAGGTAAATCTGTAATATTAGACTTAACAACATTATATTTTCTCAATGTCTTCCACATAGAACGAGATCCCCCAACCACAGCTCTGTTCAAGAAAAGCCTTTTTTTCACGACGAATAGCACTGGTGACAAAGTTACGCAGCTGTTTGTAGTATTGAAAATGTACAGGATTTCCTGTTCTCTTGTAACGCCTCAAGGCAGCCTCTCTAAGTCCTATCATCTCCCTGATGTTGCTAGTAAACCACGGCAAAGAGTCCTTCTTAACAGTTCCAGTAATGAGTGGTGCATGAACATCAAATAAAGAGATTAAAACCTCATTAAAATAGTCGACCTTTTCATCAATAGAGGGGAGAACATATAAAGCCTCCCAATTCATAATATCTAAGTCTCTATTAAAATTGTCCATGATAATATTACGCAAATTGCGAAAAGTAACAAACCTGGATCCAGCCCTAATTCTTTGAATTGTCAGTTCACAAAAAATCAACAGATGGTCAGAGAAACCAAGATCAAGCATATTACAATCAGAAACCATCAGGTCACTAGATACAAAGATCAGGTCAATAAGAGAGATATATGATAATGTTTACTAATCTGGTCAACAGTGACGATGAATACAACAATGAAGTGTCTTCTTAGGATGAATGTGCGTCATTAACGTTTAGTGACGCAGTACCAGAACTAGAAGATTATGAAAGTGACGAGTTTGACGGTGAAAACAGTAATGACAACGTATCACACAATAAAAACCAAAATGTTTGAAGATATATTATGCAGGAAAGTAAAGGTGGTCTTCATACCTAACGATGGTAGGCATTCAAAGCCTAACTCCATTTCTCCTAAAAGGGATGGAAAGGTGGAAAGTGGAGTACTTGTCACTAATCCATGCCATCCGAGTCAACATGCTTACCAGAAAGCAAAATCAACAATGACTGCTCTCAATGCTTTGACTAGCACTTTAGAGGAGACAATTATAACCAAAGAAATAGCCCTATGTGCTTTCATAGACATAAAAGGTGCTTTTGATAACACCTCTGCGACAGCATAAATCCAGCGGTTAGCATGAATTAAAATAACGGGTGCAATGAATCTTATCCGACGGCTGCTCTTGAAGCCCTACTCGGTCTCATACTACTTCATTTATATATACAAAAGAAGGAAGCTTTAAGTGCCTTATCACAAGTTAATGTAGAGTAACCTCAGAGGACACCTGTAATAACCTTCGTTTAGTATATGCCTCTTCCTTAGCTCCTTGAACTGCTTCTGATAGTTTGTAGTAATTTCTAGCTTTAATTATTACTCGTAGATCTTTATTACGCAATCCATTCGCAAATACGTTAATTGCCATTTTCTCGTTAGCATCTCTCAAAAGACCAACACCTTCAGTGTTTGTGTTTTCTCCTGTGACAATGTTAAGTCGCATAGTAGTTCTTCGATTATTTCTGAATTGTCCCCTTGCTTTGCGCTATGTAACTGCGCTGATAAACTGACAGCTGACTTTTTGTAGTTTTTAATCTAAGCTTAGCTTTTTGTGACAGTCTAGCTTTCAACACATATTTAGTTAATATTTTCTTCCCATCTTCATCCAATAAGGAATCGTATAGTTCGATTGCATTTATTAACTGCCTTGTGACTTCCACCCTGTCGTTTATTACTGGCAACAAAGTTGCGGCATTCTTTAAATCGAATTTCTACGAATTGACAATCTATTTTCGAATTTTCTAACCTACTTTCTAAAATATCTGTTATAGTTTTTAATAGTTCTTCTATGGTTATAATGGTATCCCTAACTTTTTTTATCTCTAACCTATCATGATCTTTTACATTAAAATTCTGCCTAACTTCATTTAACCTGACTCTAAAATTATTTATTTTGTCTAACTTACGTTGCGTTTTGTTATTATCTTGCCTTACATTGATGTTGTCCTTGGACAGATTTCTGTAAAAGCTTCTCAGATCCTCTAGTAGTCCCTTTATTTGCATGGGCATCTCATTCTTCAGAATTCTTACCCACGGGCTTGCTTAAACTTGCTCCTGACTGAGGTGTCGACGTAATCTTTTTTCCATCATCTTTTCTCGTCTTCGGACAACATATACCAACCCGACGCAGCAACAATAAATGAAGAAAAGAGCTACTCCGTCGAATCTAATTACCCCTAGGATAGCAGCAGTGAAAACTTCGTTGGTTTGTCCTTCACCTTATTAAATAGCCTTATTACTCCTAACCTACTTAATATTAATAACATTTATTTAACTTAACACTTAGTCATACCTTACACACCTCGAAATCCTCAAGGACCCATGTCTAAATCACTTGATTGAAATTAAAACGGACATATTTAGAAGCAGGGATGATTGGACGAAGGGTGGGTCTCAACTAAAAAGAGGAGCCCTAGCCTGGTACACTGATGCTTCAAAGACAGTTGGATCCGGAGTAGGCATAGGCATCTGTGGACCAAATAGCCACATTAAATTGCTCCTCAGCTCGGACATAACCATTTTTCAAGCAGACGTTTTTGCTATAAACTTCTGCACCGCTTTGAACCTACAACAGAGACAGAAAAGTGCATCCATAAACATTTTCACAGACAGTCGGGCCGCTCTAAAGGCAATTCTAATACACGTGTGACTCCACACTGATCAGAGAGTGTATCAGCAACCTGAGAGAACTCGCTAGGGGCAATGATGTTACTCCGCCGTATTTTTGGATGTTGCACAAGCTTTCGACAAAAGCTGGTTAGATGGTTTAAATTACAAACTAGACCAAATACAACCATACGAGAAATACCACCACTACATGAAATACGAGCCGGAGTTCCTCAAGGAAGTGTGCTTGGCCCAACACTGTACTTACTCTATACATTCGACCTACTTCACGTACCAGAAACTTTAGCAGCTACATTAGCAGATGACACAGTGATCTTGGCTGTTGCAGAAAATGAAGTAGCTGCAGCAAATAAGTTACAATTGGCCTTAAATTCAATTAAAAACTGGACCACACGATGGCTAATAAAACTAAGTACAAATAAATCGACATACATAAACTTTACTTATAAGAAAGTAAACTATGTCCCACTACACATAAATGGCTAATATCTTGGTATGACGATGGATGCCAATCTCAAATGGAAAGCTCACGTCAAAAAAAAAAGTGAGGAACTTGATATCAAGTTTAGACACCTATATTAGCTTATTAGCAGAAAATCAACACTATCACTAAGTAACAAGTTGCTAACATACAAGCAAGTATTAAAACCAAAATGGACATACGGAATCCAACTGTGGGTTGGCGATGGTTAACTCCAAATACATTGTGTAAATTTGATAAATTAAAAAAACAAAAAGAACTAATCTTTTGCTCCACAATGAGTGATGAATTTACTACTGAATTGGAAAAAGATTCTAAAATTAATTTCTTGGATGTTTCAAAATCATCACTTAATTTCAACATATACCGTAAAGGCACAGCCACTGATACGATTATTCCAAAATCCTCCTTCTCCAGTTCACATCATAAATTTGCTTCAGTTCGTTTCCTCTTTAATAGACTCCTCAATTTTCCCTTACAACATTCTGACTTTATTGTTGAACTAAAAAGATAATCAAGATCGGTTTAAATAATTGTTATTCTCTTCAAGAAATTCAAAACGTATATAATAAAACCCATAATAATATCCCTTTTCATCCTAACCTACAAAACTCTTTCACCCATATTTTTAAATTTCATAAAATTACTCCTGTATTTTCTGCCAACAATAAATTAGGTCAAAATAAACATAAATTCGATCAAAACCTTAAAAGTGGCATCTATAAACTTAATTGTGAAGATTGTGATTGCTTTAACATTGGTCAAACGAGACGTAACATAATCATAATCATAATCTTTATTGTGTTACACATACAATACAATATGTTCACACTTGTCAACTTTTACACATATTATATAGTGTCATATTAAAGAAAAAAATATAAAATAAAATAACATATAAAATTACATAAGATTACAATAGACAACATTAAGTGCCAAAGGTGCAATTTATTAAAAAATTTAATATTATAATATCATAGTTATGCACCTGCTTATACGTGTCAAACTTATTAATGTTCTTTTTAACATATGTAACACATTCGAGAATGTAGAGGGACGGTAGAGTTAATATTTGTAAATCAATATAGGAGCTTCTATAATTTAAATTTCTTAATACCCGTATAGCCCTTCTCTGCATTTTAAATACGCGTTCAAAACCAGCAGCAGAGCCCCAGACTGACTAACAATGCATAAGTCATTGAGGACTGACACAGCGCAAAGTATGCTGTGCGTAAAACTGGTGGAGATACGTTCGAGCGCAGGTTTCGCAACAAATAGATGCTGCCACTTAATTTACTACATAATGTCAAAATATGTTCCTCCCAGCACAGCCCGGAATCAAGATAAACGTCCAAAAACTTTACAGCACAAAGAGACTGTGTTTTATCTGAATTTAACTTTAGTTTGTTACTAGCAAACCAACGCTCAGCCTCCCTTAGAGAAACAGCTCTACTCTCAAAAGCATCTTCATAACCTTTGTGATTGCTAAATAGGGTTGTGTCATCGGCATACACAACAACCGACCCATTCGTTATATTCTGAGGGATATTGATCCTTGGGGTACACCTATCGAAATACCCATTCTCTTAGAAAATAAATCATTACATTTAACTATTTGTGACCTATTTGATAAGTATGATTTAATCAATCTAATACTGTTATTGTCAAAATTATATTTTTTTAAATTATTTTTTTGTATGACATTACCATCCAGCATCAGATCACTGCAGGCAGATGGATTAATCTTACCAAGTAATTGACGAGTTCCAAACACAATAGCTTGCGTTTTAACTGAGTTCAACTTAAGTCCGTATCTCCGAGACCAGTTCAAGACGTTAGATAGATCGTTATTGAGTCGCACAATAGCTGCCGGAAATTCAGCAACAGTAGTAGTAGTATATATCTGCAGGTCGTCGGCATACAAATGATAATTACACGAGATATAATTAGTAACACTATTAACGAACAAAGAAAAAAGTAACGGACCCAATACACTGCCCTGAGGAACACCACATTTGATTGCACAAGCAGAAGAAATTGAAGAGTTAGCGCGTACGCACAAGGAGCGATGGGAAAGGTAGGATTGAAACCAGGAAACACAGGGGGGAGTGAATCCGTAGGCAGAAAGAGACGCTAAAAGAAGGCTGTGGTCGACAGAATCAAAAGCCTTGCTGAAATCGAGCAGTACCAGCACAGTAACACATCTGTTGTCGCAGGCATACCTAATATCATCAGTAACTTTAATGAGAGCAGTAGTTGTACTATGCCCACTGCGAAAACCCGATTGCAACTCATTGTGTAAATTAAACGTCTCTAGAAATCCTTGGACTTGTAAATAAACTAAGCGTTCAAGAGCTTTTGATAGTACGGATAAAATTGAAATCGGACGGAAATCAGTGTTACATGAAGAGGACTTGAATTTGGGTATGGGAACGACATGAGCAACCTTCCAGACAGAGGGAAATAAAGACCGCTCAAAAGAAAAGTTGAAGATATGAGTTAAGGGAGGAAGCACTATATCCAGGATAGGAAGAAGAAGGTTGAGACCGATAGCATCAGAACCCACGCAAGGGGACTTCGAATAAGTCAAAGCATCGCCTACTTCGATCGCGGTCACAAGCGTAAGAGAGAAGGAGCAAGATTTAAGAGAAGTAAGAATTTCATTAATTGTAGCCGCCTTAGTTACGTCATCGATGATCAGGGGAGGCTCTGCAAAAAAGTTTGCCATCGACTCACAATCAAGATCCATCTGGACAGACGGAGAATCAATCACTCCGAGAGACCTCATAGTCCTCCAAAATGTTCTGGGCGCGACTCCAGACAGCCTCTGGTAGAAATAAGATCTCTTAGCATACTTGCATTTATGATTACAGCGGTTGCGTAAAATTCGATAATTTTCCCGATTAGCACTAGAGGGTGTACGTTTAACTACGGACTTTGCACGGTTACGCAGTCGCTAAGAGATCTTATCTCATCACTCAGCCAAGGTGCAGGCGGGTGCCTCATCCTGCGTTGCCTAAGTGAGGCATGTTTATCATAGAGATTAATGATTTTGGAATTAAAGTAGTCCACTTTAGCATCAATATCTGTTAAACGATACAGTGGAAGCCAATCAATCATCAGTGCATCTGACAAGAGCAAATTAGTTTCAACTCGCCCTAGATCACGGTAAGTCACAACACGCCGAGAACAACTCAGATGCTGCACCCGCAGAGCACAATAGATTAAATCATGGTTGGAGAATTGGAAGGCAGGTAGCTGACCATGTGTAAGTATTCCGTCTGGACAGGATGTAATAATAAGATCAAGAAGATTATCTACCTTTAATTATAATTTTGACACCTTATGTTAATTACTTTAGATGTACCTGATGACGCTTTTATGAAAAAAGCGAAACACGTCTAGTACAGATTGAAATATTGAAATTAAAATAAACATCATTGTGGAGCAAAAGATTAGTTCTTTTTGTCTTTTTAATTTACCAACTGTGGGGTTGTACCTGCAAGACAAATGCAAGTCTGATTCAAAGATTCAAAAAGTACTAAGTTGCATAGCGGCTGAACATATACTGTGTAATTGCGTCACCAGAGGTTGTCTAAGACACAAAATTTTCGGTAAAGCACCTACCGCCATAAAGGAACAAGACCTTGGAGCAATACTAAGGTTCATTACATTAGGACCCACATTTACCCTATACTTTTGGAGGGCTAAAGTTACAATAGATAAGACAATAGAGAATGTTGCAAATAAAATAAATCAAAGTCATAATTCTCGCCTGATTCTTTGAACTACAAGGTGAATTTTCGATACAAGTTGGCATCTAAACACCAGCGTTTCTATACACTGCAGAGTTACATACTGCACATAGACACTAAAAACTGCTGAATCTTTGGACTGGATAGTCTTTGTACAGTGGTGATTTTTTAGTACTTTACACTGTACAGAGATAGGACAGCGTCTTTAGAGTTTGTTGAGTCTTTGGACTTCTAAACATTGCAGAATACGCGGATTAAGCAGTTTCTTGGCATTTTGCACCTTATCAATTGAAAGTTTTTAGATAGTCTCTTAATAACGCAGAATTTTTACCAAATTCTTTGGAATATACTGTGATACTTTGCAGTATATTTGGATCGTGTTGAGTTAGTCTTTGGGTATACGACCCTACGTAGTCTTTGTACACTGCACGAAGACACTGTTCTATGAACACAACAAAGTACATTTTTTAATTAATTTTATTTTTATATCTTTTTAATACAAGATACACTTAAAGCTTTAATTAAAAATGAAAAATGTCTTTATAATTTTTAAGATGGTTTAGTAAAGATTGTGCCGTATAAAGTTGAGTCTAAAAATAAAGGTCTCTTAAAGATTAAAGCTTTTTCTGGGAGATCAGCAAGACCGTTTTAACTAATCCCTTCGCAATAACGCCAGTGGCATTGTGTTTTAATTGGTACATCATTGAATGTACCGCCTTATATAAGAGGATTTAAGATAGCAGGGCGAAGTGGCGTGGCGATGTCGGCTGGCAAAGAGTCAGGCTTCGCAACAGGTCCCATGAGCAACGTCCGCAGCTTGAATCGCACTTCGTAGGCCCTAGCGTCGACGACGGCCTATTCAAGTGGGAGACATTCATTATTTCAATACAATGAACCGCGCCATTTGGCAATTTTACGGCAAGATTGCGCGACTCGAGCAACGAGCGTTACAGAAAAGGGAACGGGAAACTTGAAGCAAGGGAGGGGGTGGAAAAATGTTCCGTATTTAGTAACTGTCAAGTTCACACTTGCGTGGGAATGAAAGTCGGCTTTGATGAGAACCGACGTTCAGAGACTGCATAGCGGGACGTGTCCGTTTGAGGCTGATTACACGTGACCGTATCCGGCGGAACTGTTCTAAACATGATATTCCCCCACGGGGGCCGTAGGGGCAGCAGGGGCCGCAGGGGCCGCGGTTCGTCCTGCCATTTATGGAAGTATAGCTTTCAATACGGGACGGCACGTCGGTCGAGTTTAGTTATCAGGGTAACTTTGAAATCCGATCTATTAGTTTACACCTGCAGATGTGATTAAATTAATGCGGTCGCGACCTTTCGAAACCACCCTACTCTGGATCTTTAAATTTCGAATTATGCTCTCCGAATTCGCAACGATTTATTCAGGCGAAGTTAAGCGAAAGTCCCCTCTCCGTCCGGTTCCTTTTCTTTTTCCAACCGGTCCGTTCAACATTCAAAACACTTGCCGACCGGTCTCTGCTGTTCTACCGGTTCTACCCAGTTCTACCGGTCTACAACTCGAATTGTCTCAATTTAAAAATTAGCTTTCTTTGTTACTCTCGCAGCTCTTTGTCTCTCTCTGGTTGAGTAATGGAGTTGGGAATACCGTGTAAGTACGCTCTTTTAAAAATGTATACATTCGGGTCGACCGATTTCGCGCTTCCACTTTTTTGTCAATTATCTCTCCGTCTCTTTTGGTTTACAAAAATCGAAATGCCTAAACAAAACTAATTAAAAAAGGATCCAAATCGAAATGGAACGCAGCTTTATAAACAGAATAAGTTGCAATTGTCATTTTCTATACGCATCCGAGCGAATGAGATCAGACGAGAAATTGAGAAACACGGCTGGGATATGTCTTCATCGAAATGAGAGCAATATCTCATCCCGAAGGGGATGCAAATATTATGTTTATTGTCGTCGTTCGTAATAAAATTGTCTTACGCTCCCTTCAAATCGGGAACGAAAAAGTATGCTGACTTAACAATTCTTTCCAACTCGCTACATAATCCCCGGGAGCACCGGGTTGTGGTTGGGGGCCGCGAGGGTCGTTCGAGGTTAGGGGGTAGGCTTGCCGCCGGCACACCTACGGACTGCGGATTGATAAGTTTATCAAGCTATCTATAATTCCGTTAATCGAGTGGGAGGAAGTCTCCCCTTGCCTTTTCGCTTTTAGTTTTTCCAAACTTCCAGAAGAAGGTGTAATCCTTGGCTTAAGGGATGAAATAAATGGTCGAAACGGCGCCAAATCCGCCCGATTTTATTCATAGCCATTATTGCATTCTTTCAGGTAGAAACATTACTTGATAACTTCCCTTGGCAACTCCTCAAAGCTTTATCTTAGCTTTTCCTACATTCTTATTGAAAACTACGTACTCTTTTCAAATCCTTTTTTATCACTGGACTTTTAGAAAATATACAAAAATATTATTATAATACAGAGTGATTCTTAACCTTGAGGATTTATTCCTCGAGACAAATAATGGGTAATAGTTAAGTGACATCTAGTTAAGGTACTTCCCGGATTATGGATAGGTCGAGGAAGTTCATATCATATCATCTTCAAAGCGTGCAGTCTTTGATTCCAGAAATCATCTTACACAGCAACACCAAACGATCTCATCTATTTAGAACTAGTACCACCATATCACCATGTTCATCTTCTGCAAAAAAAATGTTTGCTCACGTCCTTCTGATTGCAAGAGTTGCCTACACAAATGATGCATGGCGAAATTTAGTAACGAGATGAAGAATGACATGTACGGGTCACACAATGTTGAGGAAAATGTATCAAAGGATCAGATAGAACTCAAAACGTTCGACAAAGTAAGGATAAAAGAATTAGAACAGGGCAAACCTTACAAAGTATGTCATGTGAACTATGGTTAGACTATGAATGATTACAAAATCAAGATTGAGTGCTATGCAGATGATGCCGTCCTCTTGGCTCATACTGAGAATGGCATACAGTTATTAATTATTTTATTAATTATTATTATTTAACTATCGTCCAATAGCACTTATATTGAATCTTGCTAAAATTTATGAGAAGCTTGTACACAACAGAATTATAATTTATTTAAATAAATACAATATATTGCACGAGAATCAAAATGGTTTTCGGAAGGGAAGATCCACCGAACATGCGATGTTTCAACTGTTGGAAAATATCATCTTGGGTTTAAATGAAAAACAGGCCACAGCAGCATTGTTTATGGATCTTACAAAAGCCTTTGATAGTGTACATCACTCAATCCTTTTGACCAAGTTGGAGAGACTTGGCTTTAGAGGTGTTATCTTGTCATGAATGAAATCCTATCTATCAGGGAGGTTACAATGTGTAGTTGCCCACAATGAACAGGGAACAGAAATAAGATCAGCTTGGAGAGAAGTCAAGCTGGGAGTACCTCAGGGTTCCATATTGGGTCCTCTATTGTTCCTCCTGTATGTGAATGACTTACCACGTGTAACGAACAACATTACGATAATGTTTGCGGATGACACAACGACTGTGGCGAGGTGTAGCACTGATTATGAAATCCAGAAATCACTTACTGTGGATCTGAATAAACTTGCGGATTGGTTTGAAGCGCACAACATAAAGTTAAGTACAAAAAAAAACGAAAATTGTTAATTATCATTTATGCTCTGACCAGATCAAGGCGAGGTATCGGGATACTGAGATTGCCAATGTTGAAGAGATTTCGTTTCTGGGTTGGAAAATGGATCGTGGACTGTCTTGGAATATTGATTTCTTTGCCGGCAAGATCAGTCATTTCTCCTATGCCATTCGGATTATTTCCAGATCAGCTAGCATTGGGGCAGCATTAAGTGCCTATTATGCTTATGTCCATTCCTTGCTAAGCTATGGAGTTGTCTTTTGGGGCCGTGGTGTTGGTATAGATAGAATCTTCATACTACAGAAGAGGTGTGTAAGAGCAATCTTTGGTCTAAAAAATACTGATAGCTGTAGAAGTTACTTTAAAGACTATAAAATACCTACCATGTATGGAATTTATATTCTGGAATGTGCTGTATTGGTTAGGAAGAATTACTATGAATTTTTCAAAAAATATGAAATATCACATCCTCGAAACACGCGCGGGAAGGTGAAGTGCTATATGGTGCCACCAAAAACGCACCTTACTAAGATTCAGAAGACGGCACTATACCAGAGTATCAAGATCTTCAATCACATTTCGGAAGGTACAAAGATCCTGCCAGTTCCAGGATTCCGGAGAAGACTGAGAGCTATTGTCACGGAAAATCCGATGTATACCATTGACATGTTTTTCCAATTTAATGTTTGAACTCAATGTGTATTATATTACAATGCAATTATTGTTAAATTGACGTACTCTACGCTTTTTTGGTAAAATGGGGGGAATAAAATATTATTATTTATTAACACACATTGCAGCCGAGGAAGTGAAATTTTATGGATATCTAGGAAACTAAAAAACTTTTGCTACAATATTTTCCACCTATTACTCATTATTTGTCATGAGGAATAAATCCCCAAGTTTATGCGTATAAGTTGAGAATCACCCTGTATATAGTATAGAGAAAGAGAGAAAAAGTATACAGCAATAATGATCTAACTAAACAACAAAAGGATATAGATGCTTACATCAGGAAACTAGCAGGAGAGGAGAGGAAAAAATGTTAAAATTGGATACCAAAGGATGTTCATTAAGGAAAATGAATGGAAATGGAAAGTATTAAAGAGACAATAAATGAACAATAATCCAAAAAATTAGTTATGAATAAGACACAAGAATACGATACGATGGAAATAGCGAGTGCTAGGATAGAACAAGCTAAAAGGATGCGAGAAGAGGGTGTCAATATGGAAATTTTGCACATGGAACATTAGATGCTTGTCGGAGAAAGAAAAAGAACTTAACAAGCGCGGGATTAGATGCACTTACGGTATCTTGGACACAAAAAGGGGACTTTTACAAATAATTTGTATTTATTTCAGTAGTAAATCATAACAATAACAACAAAATGTTACATCCTCATGTTGAAGTTACAATAGATCTTATATTTCGCGGTAACGAGAGGGGCCGCCCTCCTCAGCCCGGCAGCAATAATAATAATACATCCTCATGATTATTTATGCACTGTCTAACTCTGCGAGGCATGCTCTGAATGAGGTGATCATTGATATCTTGTGGAATTTTATCCCAGGCGTGGTGTAGATGACGACGAAGTTCCTGCAAGGTATTAAAAATTGGCCAGAGGCGAATTTTTACTTCTTCTTCGTGTAGCAAGTTCTGACAGATGTCGGTGATGGACAACATCCAGCTGGATTATGATGTTAGGGCGTTCGTTTAGCCTGGGTATTACAATGAGCTGTAAAACCTCGTGGATGTATAACTAGAGGTGACTTATACCCCAACGATATGGCACCCCATACCATAATACTAGATGTTTGGATTCGCTATAGAATCTTTTTGTCATTACCCGTCGATCATTTTGCCACAAACAGAACTGGGATTCGTCGTTAAACATTATGTGATTCCATCGACACAGTTCTTCGCGATACTATCTGCGTCAGATCTCTCATCCAGTCAACACCAATTACAACCGAATAACGAAATCTGTCCCTAGGACTCATAAGGTTCAAGGATGTCCGCTTCCAGGACGACGCAGACCAACAATTAGCCCTCTTTCAAAGTCAGACAATTGATTTAATCATGGTCTTCTACCAATTCTAGGCATTATTAACAATCGAAAAAACAACATTCACTCACCAAATGGCATTTACTTTGTGATGCAATTTTTAACTTTCCTGTTACAGATTATTTCACAGTAAAAATCCATATAAAAACTTGCAGTTTTACGTGTATCGATATGATGTTTTTGTCACCGACTTTTTACATGCATCCAGTTGTTTTGTTAAGATTCCAGTTTGGTGACTCATCTTTTTCGAGGTGTTGCAATTTTTCAAAATGAAGCCAGTGTGAAAATAAACGAACTACAAGTATTTGGGAGTTACAATCGACCAAACTGGAAAACATGAGAAACATATAAACGAAAGAATAGAGATGACTATTAAAACATACTTTGCACTAATCAAAAGTTTATTGGGAAAAGAGAAGTTACCTTGACAACTCGCTATAATATGGCGTCAGATTTGCTACGTTCACTCGATCACGAGCTACTCGGCAGTATTGTTGTGCTGTTTTGCAATCAGGTAAAGTGATCCATCGTCTGGGACCATATTCCGCTAAAAGAAGATAGCTCAGCATGTAGTACTAATTACTACTAATTTAAGTGAACACCTAAAAAGAAAGCACCCAACCTTATTTTTACAACAACCTAAATCTATTGAAGATACACCATGCGAAGAAATTCGAGGTACATTGCCGTCAACTTCTACAATTCAAACTTACTCTTAACGGAAAAACAAAAATATAATATTTCAGAAAACGACCAAACCGAAATAGATCTAAATTTAGTTGAAATGACAGTTACTGATTGTCAGACCTTATCTATTGTTGAAAATAAGGAGTTCAAACGGAAGCCAATTGAAGAGTTCCCTACTGGAAACAAAACATGTTTCGCGAAGTCTTTGTAAGCGGGGATATTTTTGAAAAAGTTCACTGTATTGTTACAGATAATGCTTCAAATATGAGAAACGCTATCACTATTTATCTCAATAAGACTCACCAACCCTGCATAGCACATACGCTCACTATGTACCATGGACGCCCTCAAACATGCAGATCTACAGCAATTGCTCGAGAAATGCAAAAATATTGTGGGACATTTTAAAAGAAGCAAGTATCTGGCGAACTGGCCAAAATGCAGGATCAAATGAAACTTTCTCTGCTAAAAGTGAAACAAGAAGTTCGAAATGATGCAAAAACTAGAGAAATTATAAGTTCCGTTGTCAAAAGCGATATCCAATTATTAATCGATTATTCACATATCTCGATTATTCCCATCATTAATATAAAGTAGTATACAGATCACTTAGCACATACAGGTGTCTCATGTATCTGGTTCGTTAGAACTTTTTTAGGTTCAATAAGTTCATTCGGAACTTCTACTCCTACTTTTACCGGAAGTGTACCATAACTTCGTTATTTTAAATATAATGGTATATACTTATACTACTATATTATGGTATATACTGGTATATAAATCAACATTTTTGAGGATACCTTACTAATTGTTGATTGTATTGAATTTTTTTATAAACAATTCTTGTTGAGAATTAGTTTAGAAACAACTATTATTAATAATTCTAGTAAATCCATAATCACTGAGGTGTATGATTTAAAATGAGGTAAAAATTAAAAGAGCTCTTTCTCAGTTTTCTAATAAATATACTAATAATATTATTGATAGATCAAATCTGGAAAGAAAGATAATGATAAGAGAAAAAAGACGACATTTCAAGAAACTCAACGAATTTTATTCGAAATTAACTAAATTCAATCCTTTAAATTCTTTAAATTCAATCCTTACTAAAACTAAAAATATAATCAAAGAACTCAAAGATACGCTTTAAACTTGGAATAAACACTTATAATTTAGTCCCAATGAATTCATTTATCCCACAATTATACTCCACGATAAAACTTCACAAGTCCGATTTACCTATAAGACCCATTACTGCTTGTTACGAATCACCTACAGCAAAAATTACTGATATTATTTATGATATTTTTACAAAATTAAATTTTAATCCTCAATTCACAGTAAAAAATTCACTTGACTTTATTAATAAAATAAAACACATAAACCCTAACAACAATATTATGATCTCATTTGATGTAACTAATCTTTACACAAATGTTGATACTGATTTTACTATTGACATTATTTATAAATTATTTGAGGAACATTATAAAGACACAAATATAGCTTCTGATATCACATCACTTGTCAAATTTATTATTCAGCAGAATTATTGCAAATTTAACGAAAAGTTTTATAAACTTGAGAACGGTTTACCTATGGGTCTATCTATATCTGGATTTATCGCCGACTTATATCTAGACTATATAGAGAATAATTATATTATAAACAAACTTAATCCTTATTCTAACAACGTGGATGATGTTTTCTGTCTATGGGAAGGTACCAACGATGAACTTATAGCAATGTTAAATTATATAAATGATATTCATGAGAAGTTGAAATTCACTTTAGAAATTGAAAAAGATAGAAAAATTAACTTTCTTGACTTAACTATAAATAGAAATGACTTAGATCTAAATTATGACATATAAAGGAAATCAACAAACTTAAACACAATTATAGCTTATGACTCTTACCATCCTAACAATCATAAATTTTCTGTATTCCAATCGTACATCTACAGAATGCTAAGATATTCTATTAATGCAACTTCTATACAAAACAAATTTAATTTCATAAATAAACTTGCCATAGAAAATAACTATCCCCCAAATATAATTAATAAAATACTATATAATGCCATAATAAAATTAGACCCATTATTTACTAAGGATACTAATGAACACACCACATTTCGTTCTTTACCTTATAATGACATAAATTATAAAATTAAAAGTATTCTAAAACAAAATAATTGGTTTTAAAAATAACTACAAACTTATAGATATATTGTCTAACTTCAAAAGCAAAGAACATATGTTAAATAAAAATGGTGTTTATTCTATTAAATGTAACGATTGTGAGGCATTATACATAGGCCAAACAGGTAGAAAACTCGCAAAAAGAATTAAGGAACATAAAAATACTTCTTCTTCAAATGTCTACCAACATAAAATGGAATTTAATCATGACATCGATTATAACAATGTGTTTCTCCTACACAACTGTAAGAAGGGTAAAAAATTAGACCTTTTAGAACAACTCGAGATAGATAAACACAAGCATAAAAATCTGAAATTAATGAATGATCAGCTTTGTTCCATTTACAAACCTCTATACTCACACTTAAAATTCTAGTTTTTAATATATCCGCGAAACTTGTTTTATTCCTTTGTGATTACTCCATTTTAACCTGTAGTGTTGTTCAGTGTCGTCCACTTTACATCTTTATTTCTCGTTATTTTAGTTTTTAAATCATTTTATATTGTGACTTTTATTTTTATTTGACTGTAAGTTCACTTATTTTATTTATTTATTTTATTTATTTCTATATGCCTTTATTATAATTTCGCTTGTAGATTTAGCTGATGATGATAAGTAATTATCGAAACCGGTACTAAGTATATTTATTAGAAAACTGAGAAAGAGCTCTTTTAATTTTTACCTCATTTTATATTATTAATAACATTTAATGATAAAACAAAATTTAAACACAAATCAACGCATTTCTAAGCAAATAATTATATAGGTGTCCATTATGTATGGAATATAGTGTATATCTTGGTAAGTATCAACTTTATAAAAAAAAACATTTTATATCAGCCAATATCACAGTATTGCTATTGCAATACACGATTTGCGTATGATGCGTATTGCACTGTGATATTGGTTGCATACTTGCAATGATGACGTCGGGTACGATAATTAATTAACACACTGTATTTACGACGATCTCGGATATTTAGAAAAATCTATCTATCTATGGCAAATAAGATATTAAAGAACTTTCGTATAAAAATTTACCGAGATGTATACTATATTCCATATATAATGGGCACCTGTATATATAATGAGTGTGTAAGTTTGGTTTTCGAAATATCCAGGTTTAAGATTGAATGTATGGTTTGTATGTGTAGTACGAACGAAGTACGGAACGGGAGGCGAACGACAGAGGAAACGCATGAGCACCTAGAAATAACAACAAATGGATAAGGCATGCAATTTTCGCGTCTGCACAGATCAAACGTGCCGTAATGGCACAGAGGGACTGGCAAAGGAGTTACAGCCAATATCTTAGCCTGACATGTCGCCGTAGACTGCTGCTTGTTCATTTCCTGGTATAGGAACGACTGGAATTTACAATACGAACGTTTTCGTGTGGGAGAAGACGCAGCACTTTTTTGTTATTGGACTTTCGGATAATATTTCTTTCGCTCAATTTCGTCACCCCAATCTAATTTTAAACGCACATTTCGGCGCCTCGCCTCGTTAACCGAGCCAAATTAACCAAGCGACGACAACCGCTTTACCCGTTTTATGGTTCGAATATTTCGTTTCAAATATTTAAATCGCCATAATATCCGAACTATTCCGCGGCGGTTTGCGATCGTCGGGTGGGATAAATATGGAGATATCATTTCCGCGTAGCTTTTGATGTTCGAAAACGAATGTAAAAATCGCTAAAGCCTTAGAGGATCGATAGGTGTCGTAACAAGGGCTCTTCTCTTGTTACGACACCTAACGGGAGTTTCCGCGTAAATTGCCAGCTCCGTTTATTAGCCGAAAGTTTCCGGGTCCAAAAAAAAAACGTTGCTTTTAAAACGTGCCTTGAAATTATTCTGTGGCGCCGTCGTTCCGTCCTGCGGCTCTGAATGTCAACGAGAACTTCTCGACGTTCCCCAGTCGTTTGACACACGTGGGCAATATCTTTATTTGCTTATGGCGTCGCTATGAAAACAAATGTGACATTCTCAGTCTGTCACAAAAACGATAAACGTACATTTTTCATACACATATATGCAACCACTATCGCAAATCGCGTATTGTAATACTAATACTGCGATATTGGTTGTATATATGTTATTAATTTTTAATTTTTAAATAAAAAAATTATAACATAGTGAAATGAAAGCTATGAACAGGCGTGAAATAAACTAGAGAATAAATTCGCTTACGACAACGACCCTCTTGTTTGCTTGTTGCAATTGGGAGTGCAGTAATAACCCTAACATAAGCAAACAGGGAAATGAAGGCAATTTAATTGCGCGATGAGTACAAACTAAGGGTCGGCAACGTAATAGAGAACGCTTCCGTTAAAATAAATAAGATGTGGAAGGAGCAGCCGGTAACCGCTTGGCGTACGGTTATTGTGCCAAAATCTTGAGCCATGTTAATTCTGGGTTTGTTTACGGAGCACGTATGGGGGTCCGGAGATGGGTCCGGGTATAAATTATAACTTTCTTACCGCGGGGCGCTGGCAGCACCTGTAACCAATGTAAATGTCGATTCCTAATTCGCGCGCAGTGTTTACAATTCAGAAAGTTGTACTTGAGGGGGCCGCGGGCCATGTAAACACGGTGAGAGCGATATATTTTCATTGGGACCGGCCGCGGGGCTACGGGGTGGCGGGGTCGGCCTGCCCTTTTGACGGCAATAAGGTGTATAATTTTGCATTTGATTTGCATGTCAGATGATATGGATAACAACATTTTGCTGCTGTGTAGAGTTACACCGAGTTTTCGGAATGCCATTAAGTTTCTATGCATATAGAATGAAGAATGGCGGTGCCAATAGTCGGAGGGTTGTCACCCCCTACTGCGACCGCGTCGCTCGCCAGACCTGTGTCATTTACGCATAGCCCCGTATCGGTCCCAACCATAGCACCGGATCTATCCACCAAATAGAAAATCGATAAACCGAACCTTTCAAAAAACAAAGTTTTTGTATCTTGTAAATAACAGTTAGAGATCAACAAATATATTGGGTATGCACAGTCCGTTTGATCTAAACAGGCGAAGTAGCAAGGGGCGCCTTAATTATTCGGCTTCTTGCCCATTCTGACCGACTTTGTTTTGTATTACAGGGTCATAAAGGATTCAGGGGGGTTTACATACGGTTTTCTGCAGCAGAATGAGCCCCTTGCCCTGAGGGGCCGCTTCATAATGTACGAGCGGTAAATTTCGCGATTGCTCTAGAATTTGGGCACGCCGTTCAGATTCGGCGTCGTTCGGAAGGGGTTAATTAATTAAAAAGTGGGCCCCCGCGCGCGTTAATTTTTATTTCGCCGGCCCGTTAATTAGGGCGAAAGATAACGACGTTAACGAGTGGAGTGTTTCCTTTGTGACCTGATTGGGTTATGAGTTGAGGTGAGCTCGTATTAATTGGGGAATTGTAAACAAAGTGTTAAAAAGTGCGGGCGGAAGGGCGATAAGTATCCGGCCCGCTCTGAAACCCTTTATGTTTATCCTTAGCGAGGGTAAAACGCGAGGCCCGGAAAGTCTAATACGAGACAAAGCAGTTTAACTCGATTAGGGTTAATTTGCATGAAGCGGAGGTAGACAATTAGTCAGATTGTTTAAGCTATACGTTTCCACCAGCTTGGCCATTTTTAGTAAGGGTTATCGCCACCTTCAAACCACAATAAAACCCTTTTAATTCACAATCATTTTAATTAATTAAAAAGCAATCGTCGGGTTTGACTGACGAAATCTACCACGCATGCCCCCCGACTATTTCATAACATTTATGCACAGAAACGTTCGCAACCCCCATAAATTTAAACTTACCTTCAGAGTAAACAAAAATATGCAAATCGTGGTCACTTTTCATTAATTTCCAGTTTTATCTAGTGCGGATGATAGATGGCGCATCGTTCGGTTTTTAACGTAGACAAATTCGGATCGGCAAGAAAATATTTGATGGCCGGCACGCTACCGCCTCTAGCACTGTTAATAAATTTCTGTTACACCGACCACGCGCGTCATGTACAGCTTTTATTATTTCTATCTGCTGGCGATATATTAGTGCCGCGTAGACCTAACTAAGATTAATGCTTCTACTATAGCCCTTTTGACACAGGTGCGCTCACCGCCACCACTATAAGTATTACTACATATTATTTCGAAAGACACGAATAACTTTTTGAATGCGATGCATCCATTATATTCGCGTTAACCCACTCTCAGTTAGATAAATGGTCCGGCATTATCTCGTATTGACAAATCACTGATACCATCGTTAACAACATCAACAAACTCACATTGAAACTGTCAACATGGAATATACACTATCAATAATCGCATTGTAAATTACTTTTGTGGATTAACACATTTTTTAATTGAGATCATTAAATCATATCAATTCATTAATACCTATTTAATAAAAATTTGATTTTTGCCTCTGAAGATGGCAATTAGTCGAAACTAGTAACAGAAAAACATAAATAAAAATTACTTTAAAGTATAAGTACGAAGGCTTTCACGGCCGGTGTGAATTAAACTAGAAACATTCGGGTTTTGCCGTGCGTCTTTTAATAAAAAGTTTGACGTTTCGGATGCCATGTTGCAACCTTCTTCAGAAACTGGTTCGAAGTGACGAGATCAAAAATCGGTAACTATATATAAGTCGGAAAAACTAATTAATAATCAGTTAACGCTAATTACAAGCTAATTATTAACTAATTGCGTCCGGTGTGAGGCGGGAAGAGGTCTTCGTGTTCACCACCATCTTCCATGTTCTGCTAAGCTCCCAGCCATCCTCTCTGTTGACGTTATTTTTATGTCGGTGGATCTCTATGGCTTCTCTTGTCAGTCTTTTTTAGTATCTGTTGTCTCTAGCCAGCACCTTTGTTTGTTCGAAGTCTATTCGGTACATGGCAATGTTCCGCAACCGCCGACTGCCGGCTGGATCTTCTTCAGCCTTACATCCCTCTCATGCTCCTTGATGCGGCACTAGACGTTGCGTCCAATTTGGCCAACATAAACCTTCCCACAACTACACGATAGTCCTTGGCTATCGGGAGTGTGTTCCGAATTTTGCTGACCGTGCCGTACCGCACTACGATGTCGTTCTTCTTGAGGTGCCTAGCAATTCGTTCCGTTACATCTGAAACATAGGGAAGACAGATAAATCCAAGTGGTTTTGTACTTACCGTGTCTTCTTTCTGTTTTCGCTGCTTAATGGCCTGGTTGATGTCCCTCGATGTGTATCCATTCTTCTGCAGCACGCCTCGTAGAAAGTGTTGCTCCTTTTTCAAGTTCTCTCCTTCACATAGTCTCGCTGCTCGCTGAAATAATGTACGGATCACGGACCCCTGTGACCAACACATCTAGGAAAGGTAGTTTTCTGGCAGTTTCTGTTTCCATGCTGAACTTAATCATAGGATGTTGAGAGTTCAAGTGATCCAAGAACTCTTGGAGCCATATCACAAACGTGTTATCCACATATCGGAGCCATAGTTTTGGTTTCCACTGCCTCTTCTTCAAAGCGTCCTCCTCGAATAATGCCATGTAGAAATTAGCTATAACTGGCGATAGTGGAGATCCCATGGCTGCCTTTTCGAACTGCTCGTAAAATTCTCCTTTCCAGCTGAAATACGTCGACGATAAGCAATACTCCACCAGATCTGGCACGTATTCTGGTAAACCCTCCGGAATGAGTTTTCGGCGAAGACCCTCTACAGCATCCTTAACTGGTACCCTAGTAAAAAGGAGATTCCACATCGAAACTTACCAACATATCCCCAGCATCCAGCTTTACACCTTTTACCGATTCCACAAAATGTGTAGAATCCCTGACAAACGATTCCGTGTTACCTGTAAAGGGAGACAGAATCTTTGCAAGATGTTTGGCCAGCTGGTATGTTGGGGAGTTGATGGCGCTGACGATAGGGCGGAGGGGGACGTCTGATTTGTGAATCTTCGGTAGTCCGTAGATTCTTGGTGGTACCGACGCCTGCACAAACAAACCTTTCTGCTGTTCTACTGGAATTCCTGTGGATTTTATCAGTTCCTTCATTTTTCTTACGATTTTGTGTGTGGGGTCTTTCTTGATCTTCCTGTAGGTGGCTGGGTCCAATAGTACTTTAAAGTACAATTAATAGTCAGGCCCATCTCTTTGACATGATGCATAACAAAAAATTTTGAAAAAATTGTATCCAGTTTTAGTATGGTTTTCGTCAAGGAAGTCAGTGATGCATTGGATACTTCTACTCCCATTATAGGAATACTTTTGGATTTGGCAAAGGCATTTGATATTGTTGCTCATAATATATTGATTTCCAAATTAGATTTGTATAGTGTGTCTTGATCTTGTCTGTTCTTATTTATTTAATAGTACTCATGTTGTTGCTATAAAGCAACAACACAGTGATAGTCGCAGTGTATCCTGTGGATCAATTCTGGGTTCTCTGCTTTTCCTGATATGTATTAACGACTTACTCCTTCATAAACGGTTCTTTCGGTTTCCAGAGTTTCATGGCACGACGCTGCTACTACTGCAACTAGACACATGTCTTTTCTTAAGTACTGGCTGGATAATAATTATCTCCATGAATCCCACAAAATCCTACTTTTTGACGTTCCAAACTTACAATTACTGGTAATCATAATTGTTTTTGCTGTGGTATTATAAAGAGGGCGAACCAGGTACTTAGGACTTATAGTGAATGCCAACTTTAAATGGAATTTTCATATTGATATTTATTTGGTTATTTCTTTCCATCTCAATTTTAATATAATTGAAATAAAACTATGTGTATTTATAGATGGATGGTCTTTTAATTGTCGGCTCTACCGGTTTCGATTGTTAAATTCAATCATCTACAGGAGTTAGCCACCTAGTGTAATACAAATAAAGAACATTAACTAAGAACATTACAAACAATACGAAAACTCATGTCATTAAACATATTTTTAAAAAACATATCTTCCCATATCCATATGGTCCCTTGGCAACCAAAATCCCTTGGTCACATTAAAATCTACACCTTTCCTACAGGATCCATTTTCCACATCATATACCGTTGACAAACTTTTCAATACCACAAACAATTAAGACATAACAACTTCACAGAACCTGGTACTAGTAAAATAATCTAATCACTGACAATAATGCAGATTGAATTGTTTTTGGTTAACATTTCACAAATTAACACAAAATTCACAAAATAACTTCGCTGCACACACATAACCTCAAAAGTAAACGAAAAGAAACACATTTCGTGTAGTGGTGCAAAGAAAGCTTTTTGAGTAAATTAACAAGATAACGAAGAGAAGAAGAAATAAATAATAATCAGAATCAAGAAGATAACAGCTAAAATAATAAATATGTTTTTAAAAAATATGTTTAATGACTTGAGTTTTTGTATTGTTTGTAATGTAACAGTGGCAATAGGAATTTTAAATGTTGTAAGTTTTAGTTAGTGTTCTTTATTTGCATTACACTAGGTGGCTAACTCCTGAAGATGATTGAATTTAACAATCGAAACCGGTAGAGCCTCTCCATCTATAAATACACATAGTTTTATTTCAATTATATTTTCATATTGATTTGGTATATAAAGTTCTTTTATTATTCTTTTGTTCACTCGGTGCTTTGCTTTGCTTCATTGTGTGCAAGTCGTTCAGAAATCAATACTACGGATCTCATTATTCAGACCAAGCAGGTTTCCCAGTGATACTCTGTTAACACTTAAACACCTATATGTCTTTAGTCCACCAGATCTAACATATTGCAGAAATCAAATGTTTCTGTGCGTAGGACATAAAGTTTATAACTATCTTTTTTTAAACTACAATCTTCAACCGTTAACTATACTACTATTTCTTTCTCCAAAGATGTTTTTGAAAAAAGGACGAGATTTCATTTCGGGTACTACTTTAAATGAATTGTACTAAATTGTACGATCGTGATTAGGTTAATTATTATTTTAAGTTAGATTTTCATTTTCAGAGTACTTGGACAAATTAGTTCGCCTTTAATATAATATACTGTTTGCTGGAAGATCAACAAGTGTTTTAACACTTAGATCGACCAGTAAATTAGTTTGTATGAAAATTAATTGAAATTTGTAGCTGTCTTAAAAATTTAGAAGTCTTTTTTTTATCTCTTTTTTGTGCATTTACTATGTGCTGTATTTTTGAACTAAATAAATTGAAAAAAAAATTGAAGCTTCCAAGAGGAGTTTGAAAATAATTTGGAATGCAATAACTGCTACAACACATAGCCACTATACTCGCTAACTGCTATAACAGTAGCTACTGGATACTTTGCTTTTCAAAGCATAACATTTTTTGTCGGCTTGTAGATCTTTTATTACTTTACTCAATAAAAGTGAATCGTCTTTTTCTTCTGAACTATTTTGAACTTGGTTGTCTTCACCGATTTTTCCTGTTGTGATTCAATTAATAGCCGAAGTTCCAATAGTTGTTAATTGCACATTTTCAGTTGGATTATGTATTTCCATTTCCACATTGCCTCCAGTCTCTGCTTCATTATCTTTGTCTTCTTCTGGAGTTGTTTCTTTGGATTTGTTATGTCCTGGTTGGTTCTCGCAACCGAACCTTGCAATTGTCTGTCTCGATTTTCCATGAATGAGTTCATCACATATTTCTTAAATAACTTTCCAAATTCCCTACCATTCTCGCTTTGCAAAATGCAAGAGGCTCCAAAAATTGTAAATATGTTCAGAAGATGATTTAGTGTTTTAACTCGTGGTAATTACAATATTCCAAGTATTACGAAGCCGACTACAACAGATTATGAAAATAAAGAAGAACAACACTCTCCCCAAAATTACTCACCAGATATTAAGAAATCTTACAAACGCGATGGTAACGACCCTCACCTTGTCATTGATACAACACCCGACAATTCAAAAGTTTGGGCAAGTCTATGGTGATCCCATTACAGCATTTCTCATCATTATTGATGTGAGACGAAAAATATTTTTTTTCTGGAGATTGAATCCTCCCATCGAGACTTCAACCAACGTGATTTTTTCACCAATTTTGGTGAAACTCCTATGATTCCCAAATGAACACGAATACATAAGTTAGTAGATAAAAGACATCTCGATAGGCCAGATGACAAGGCACAACAAGACTTAAAGGATACAGTTTATTGATACAAGCTGAACTTATAGAACAAATTGAAATAAGGCTAGCTCAGATATAGGTTGTAGCGTCTTGCCTACAAAATCTACTACTACTTACCCACAATGCATGATACCGAAAGTGACCAAATCAATAGTATTGTTAATATACGACTACCTGCCTTCTGGACAACTAAACCTAATACTTGGTTCAGACAAATCGAAGCACAATTCGAATTGTCACATTGTAAACACAGTCGTTGATATAATCAACGAGCCTCCAGAGCGAGGCTAAAAACGATTAAATGACTTTCTCTCAAATACGCATATAGGAGAACAAAAGCCTTCAGATTTCTACGACAAACTTTTATCCACTACAGACAGTTCTCAGGTAGTAAGTTCTGATCTTCTTTGCAACAACAGCAATGAATTCCCAAATCACCATTGCTGTGCACACTGCATTTATCGTCGTAGCAGACCTCCATCTTCATCAATTCCGAACACCCACAAGAAGCCCATTACAACATTACACTCTGGACAACGGAAGATGAACATTCTTTCTCTAAAGCCAAAAACTCTCTAGTCTAATGTTACATTTCTCTCACATCCTTCTCCAACATGATCGTTTTCTCTACATACTGATGCTTCAGAAGCAGGATAGGTGCTGTTTTTTCCCAAATTAACAATGGAACTATTTCATCAGTAGCCTTCTAAATAGTCAATGAAGTCCACCTTTGACAAAGAACTCTTAGCTATGTATTCCGCGGTTAAACATTTCAAATATTTCACAGATCATAAACCCGTAATCACCGCGCTCTTTTCGAAAACAGAAAAAACTCCTAGGCAAACCAGATACATTATCTACATAGTTGAGCTAACCTCTGAAATCACTCTTACATTAAAGGAAAATGCAGCACAATGTCAGATACAAGAATCACTATCGATTCTTTAGCATCTATTTATCCCGCTGAGAATACAATTAAAGAAACACAAAGTTCCTACAATATTTATTACAAAATCAATCGTTAAAAGCAAATAAAAAGTACCATTTATCTAAAATTAAAAGTCAATCTTCTAATTTAGATCTTTGGTACGAAGATTCTTCTTCATAGCCAAAATTGTACATTCCCAAAAAGCTTCGAAAAACCATCTTTGATAAATTTCATTCTATAGCTCATCTAGGTTTTAAAGCTACGCCAAACAACATTATCGTGTAATGTAACAAAACGTGTATCAAAAGTTAAAAAATACACAAAATTGCCACTACAAACATTCAACTTACCAACAGGTAGATTCGAACATATTCATATAGATTTAATCGGACCATTCACACCTAATTTAGGTTGCTCTTTTGTTCTTACAGCTATAGACTGTTTTACCAGATGGCCAAAAGCCTACCCTATACTCATAAGATTCGGCATATCATATACTATTACACGTGACCAAGGCAGATAACTTGAATCCCAACTATTTCGTCATTTTAATAGATTTTCTGGTTGATCTTAAGTTTCTTGGAAGGGGGAGTATTTGTAGCGTCTTGTCTAAAAAATCTACTCCCTAAAACCCAAATGTGCTACGATATATTTTTTGTATATGGTTTTCTGCCTTTTTCTGCCCTTTAGGTCGTATTGTGCCGAGGAGCTACAATGGTGGCCGCTATATGCAGGGTGCTCTAAAATTCCCCTTACAAACTTTCCGTGCTACAGCCGGTTGAAAACAGTTTTGCTTAGTTACATGACGCAAGGTGCTTACTTTTCATCTGTCGAACCATTATGGACAAATAGTCTCATACCAAGAGTTATCACGACCACAAACTGAGAAAACAATTGTTAAACACATGAGTATGTACAATAACTCAAATACTCACCAATTCAAAACCAAGCTAATGGTTATACTACCTTCCATGAAGCTTTCTAAACAATTTTTGACAAATGCTTCCCTATAATAAAGAACACATACAAGAATATGAGTGAGAAAATAATACGTGACCCAAGTTTGGATAAAATGCAACAAACTCTGGACTTTTTATGTACTACAAGGCAAATAACAAAGACGGAAGATAGTTATAATTTATATAGAAAATACAGAAAAAAGTATAACGAAGCAGTTACAATGCATAAACGTAAAAAAATGAAGATTTCATTGCAGAATCAAGCAACGTGCAAAAAGCAATATGGAAAATAATTCATTCACAAACAGTTAATAAGGAAAAGAACGGGAATAATGTCAGCATGGATGTGAATCAAATGAACAAGCATTTTGTCAATACAGTGGCGGAGATTGTAAATGAAATCGAGGTGACCAATCGTTTGATCACTACTTGAAATGAAAAAGCGTCTTTGGCAACCACTCATTTTTCTTCACACCCATTACGACTGCTGGAATTATTGAAATCGCCAAGTCACTACAAGCAAAACATACGATATATATGGGTTAAATAGCTGGGTATTGAAGAGCGTCATTGATACCCGTGCGGATGAACTTGCTGTCATACTCAACAAGTGCGTCGAAGAAGGTGTTTTCCCGAATGAGATGAAAGTAGCAAGGGTACTCCCAATATTTAAAAAAGGACAGTTATCGACCTATATCTATTCTTCCGATGATGTCAAAGATTTTTGAAAAGCTGATTGCCACAAGACTGGTACAATGCTCCAATCAGCATGGACACATAAGAAACAAATCTGTGTTAACCGTCATAACAGCGGTATTATCCCATATAACTGAGGCCTACGACGAGAGAGATAAAATCCTATTAAACCTGCTTGATTTGAGTAAGGCTTTTGACACTGCCAACGCAGAGATCCTTATCCCGAAGTTGGAACATTATGGGATAAGAGGAAATCAACTCATACTTCTGAGGTCTTACTTAACGGATCGGAAGCAGCTCGTAGAGTGGAAGAGTGAGAGGTCAACTTACTTATTTGGTCATAACAGACTAACGTGGAATGAACACCTGAAAAACCTACGATCCAGACTATCTGGCAGCATTTATACGATACGACGGCTGAAACAGATTTCAACTCACCATGCTGCCAGATTGGCTTATTTTTCTATCATATGGCATCATGTTTTGGGGGCAGTCATCGGGAACACTGCAAATATTCCGACTACAGAAGAAAGCTTTCCGTGTTTTGTGTAATCTGGAATGTAGGGAGAGCCATTTACATCTTTACGGTCTTGATGCACGTATACGATAATGAGATCAAATTTAAAACAAATGGCTGTGAGCACTCGTACAACACCAGGAACTACCGGCAGTTTCAAACACCATATCATCGTATTACCTCAACACAAAAATTTGTCGACCACTGAGACCCCAAGTTTTTCAACAAGTTACCGCCAGACTTATACAGTCTTATACAATAATTTGTTTTTGACGTATTTTATACAGTTATTTGTTTGATGTTTTTTATTACATAAATTTATATTACGTCGGATGAGGTGATGTCAATTTACGTCTCCTACCTGCCGGAGCTGATTTGAGTCTTATTCGCGTGTTTCTCAGTGTTAAAGCAACATGTTCGCAGAATACACCAACATGATTCTTCTGTATGGGAGGAGGTACAGAGGAAGTAATGGAACGTCGTCGCCTTTACTTCTATAACCTTACCTTCTGCCCTTTAGGTCGTATGCTACCGAGGAGCTGCTATGGTGGCCAACAACAAGTAATGAGTATTGAAGGTTTTTGAGACGAATATTTGTAGTGAATGTATTAATTATCGTACCCGACGTCATCATTGTAAGTATGCAACCAATATCACAGTGTTGGTATTGCAATACGCAAATCGCGTAGTTGGTTACATACTTGCAATGATGACGTCGGGTACGATAATTAATAAACACACTGTAGTAACAAAGGAATTGTAGGACGCGTATGGTTTCGAGTAAAAGGAAGTTGTCTCGAAAATTTTAATCCCGCGAAACGAATCGAGGTAATTGTTCGGGGAAGGTACATCATTAACTAAAACCGTGTCGTGTCAAAGTTCATAAAGTTGCGGAGGTTGGCATGTCAGTGTCACTTAGAATCAATGCGACGCGCTGCCGTAGAGGGCGTCGCACGTAAACTTCGGGCCACGGCGACGCGGTATTTGCCGTAGGCGTTCCGCCGAAAAAAGATTACAATTTCATTACGGTTTCGGCGTCGCGACGGCTCCGGTGAGCGTTGGCAGGTAGCTGTTGCTAGGCCAACGTGATTGTTAAATGAACCTTCGCACGGGGGATTAAGCCTGAGTGCAGACTTGTAATTCCGTGAGATAATGCACCAGATTTGATAGTGTCGACTTAAGGCTTTGCTGTATTGCTACGAAAATCTCCTAGCCCGGTTCGCACACGTACGACGATTTTGCGATTTAGTAAAGCACTTTGCTGGTTTCCTTCTCGCTGGTCACGGTTAATTGATGGCGGATACTCTTATATCAGCTTCGCTAAGATCGTGGGGATCATTACATTACGTTGCGAAGATAAAATCTACTACGGAGATATAGCATAGCTTTATGTTTAATACAATTTCAAGTTGTAATAATATTTCGAAGTGAAATCGAGTTATGTTAGTTAACGTTTAAAATTTATTTAAAATGCGGGTAGCGAAAACGTACGGGGCAGTTGAGCTAATCGTTTTTGAATGTAGAATTTGGTAACTACAAACAAACCATGTATTTCAAATTCGCGTCAGGTATAATACAACAGAATTATATTACAAAAGGCGTGCAAAAAATGTCGGGACGCGTCGAAATAAATTTGATGAAATATCGAAATAGGAAGGAACGAGTGACTGTGAAAGAAAGTGTTATTAAAGTTTGGAGCGGACGGCCAACTATTTAAACGCAAATTCGTTCGTACCGGACTACACTAAATTTAAAAGCGAACACAAAGCCCTTTGTTCACTGTACTTTTTCGATGTTTTATGGGGTGGTCACTATAAATCCTACCTTTAAATAGTGTATAAATAGCGGGAATAATAGTTAGGCACCGACTTCATATTTGCCATCGCTACAGCTACTATTGTTGATCTAAGTTTTGAAAGGATTTCAAACTCCTATTCCTACGAGGGTTTCTCCCTTCTGTTCCAAAGCGAAGTGAGTGCTCTATGAATGTTCCGACATTATTTATAAATTTATACTGCTTCTGGTTAGTTTCCGCAAATTCCCAAACTTTGTTCTATTAAATCGCCCTCCCCGGTCGTTGCTTTCGAAAAGAGTTTTCCACTTTTCTTCGCTTTGAATATTTATAATTAGTCAATCAATTCAATTAAACCTATTATTTTTTATTTTTGTTAGAGAATATTTCATGTATTAATAGACACCTTCAAATGCAGAGTTCCGGGGTATTAATCGATATGTGACATTTCGAATTTTGAACGCAACACAATCAACTCTTCCCCAATTTAGATAAACCAAAAAAAAAGCTGACTAGATTCAAAGATATCGCGCTGAATTGCGGTCACCACTAACCAGGAAATGCGGGAAGCACATATGAACAAACAGAACGCTCGTTAACTTGAAGACAATAAATGTTGTTACAAAAAAAAATAATTTAATTTAGTGTTTATTAATAGTACCAAGTAGATGAAACTCGCTTGGTTTTCTGTCAGTGTTGATTGAATAAAATATACGTTGGGTTGTAATTTTAAGGGCGTCCGAAACACGAAAGGGCGCTAATCTGTACCGTAGCGGTTAGCGTGGTCATACATCGAGGTCATGAAGTTATGATCCCCAACATTTATTACGTCTGACAGACTGACAGATCATTTAACCAACGAAATGAACAGATTGTAGATTGTGTAATTGCGATTTAGCGGTCCGGGTCCAAATAGTACATCGATGAATTTAAGATTAGATTTATACAATTTTCGAGAGGGGAACGACCGCAATCGATTGCCGCGGCTTCATTGATATCGTGTACACAGTTCGAGCATTAAAACGTTAATATTTGTTGACGTTTCGATTGTTGAAACGTCAACTAAAAAATATTTTAGTATTAAATGTTTTTGAATAGGATGTTTGAGAAATTCACGCCGATTTCTGTGCATCTGCAACAGTCATTAGCTCGAAAGTGTTCAATAGGCTTTATGGGAAGCTGCAATGCCCGCGATCGATACCCTGTTAGGTGTATAGTGAACGTTCCAGCTACGGCTCTAGCTCTAGTTCCAGCAACGGTTTTGCCGGCTGCTCTGATTGCAACCTCCAATCCTAGGTCCACCTTAGCGAGCCTCTGTGGAAGGGGTAATGATGCCAATAGACTTGATCCCATTCTGAAAAATAAGACCGTTCGCCATACAGGGTCTCTACAAGAGACTACCAACTTCACCTAACTTCGTTTCGTCCGCAAACTTCTATTCGCCGGCGAGAAAGCTTTGTTTAAGTTTAGTTTCTTCGTATTCAATTATCGCAAGCATTCGTTTAAAGAAGGAGTAGCACAAGCGCCTGCGTCATGAACGGAAACGTTCCAATTGACCGGAGGTAATTTGCAAAGGATGTATTGGATTTTTCGTAGCCGTCGACAATTGGCCAAATTTTGACATGACACAAATCAGGAGCGAAGGTGAGGGTGTAGCAGTTTTCCAAAGCGTTTAGGAAAATTTCCCTTGGTATATGGAGGTCGGTGATGAAACATAGAGATTTATGTCTTCTCCCGTATCGGACGAGGCGAAAGATTCTGAGGGTGTATCAATTCGCACCCGCATTCGGTGTTAACACGTGCGTTTTTCCCTCCAAGTTTTTCTCCGCTAACAATAAAACGCCGAAAGTTTTCGGTAATTACACTGATGAATAGCGGTGTGTCCTGGAAATGTCCATGCGTTCGCGAAAATTGACGAGGCGCCTTCCGAACTAGAAAACTTAATAGCTACTGTTTACCAAGTTATTTTACCAACCAAACTCAAAGAAACTATTTTATATTGTGTAAGCACTCAAAGAAATTTTAGATATTAGATTCCATCGTATATTCAATAAGTGCTCAACGATACTATATTTTAGACCTACTACATTCATTATGAATATAATAATAATAATAATAGACTTTATTAGAATAGAATTTCACAAAATAACAATATAAATATAACTGGTTGGCAAGGACGAAGTTACAATTTTATAAAAAGCAAAACCAAATCATCGCATTCCACGTGTCACACCCTGTATCTGATCACATTGTTCTTCATATAAAAATTTTTGTGCTTTACTTTAAACGACGGCAAGCTCAACATTTTCAATGTTGGGGTAAGCTATTATATATCAAATAATGTAGTAACATGTAGCGGTGGTGTGACAATACCCTTGCTTCTAACATTTAAGCTATGGACATCAGTGCGGAATGTAATCTTATCATACAAATAAGATGGACATTTAAGCAACAGTAACTTATGATAAAATGAAACCATATGGTATATGCGACGGTTAAACATATTTAGCCACCGAAGATCGATCAGCCTATGTCAGACATGACACCCTGGTCGAAGCCCCAAAATCATTTAAAATTATTTCAGCCTATGATATCACAAAAGCTAAAATGGCTCAGCACTAAGGAATCGCAAAACATAACCTTTGTGCTGCAATTTAAAATATTCCTCATGCTATATATGAGCTTCAAAGCAGCAAATGAAATTTTTGTTTTGTCCAGGATATGCTTTTCGAACCTAAGATTCGAGTCGAGCTGTAATCCTAAATTTCTAGCACACTCAATAACACCAATATATTTACCACCAATATTGATTTTAAAATTTTCTGCAAGAATCTCGTTCACCCCGCCTGCCAAAGAGCATAACTACTGATTACTAGTGTTAGTGGATATATCTATCAGATTATTTATGTCCTCACTCAATTTAACTAGGCAAGAACGATAGATAGATTTGTGAATCGTCCGCATAAAAATGTGACTGAATATTTCAAAATTATCGAAAGATTAGAAGTGTAGATACAAAACAGTACAGGCCCCAAGATATAACCCTGTGGCACTCCTGACTTCAAGCCTCGCAGTTCAGATCTCCGATCACCCAATTTAACCGCTTGTTGTCTGTCTGACACATAACTATCATTCATGCTCATAGCAGAATCATTGAACCCAATGAAGGATAAGATAGCAGATAACATCCTATGATTGACAGTATCAAAGGTCCTACTGTAGTCTAGCAGAACTAATCCAGTAAGCCTATTTTGATCCGCCGCAAACAATATGTCAATAATACTTTAGACAAAACAGGTAAAATACTAATTGGTCGCAGGTCCGAAACTGTCATAGGATTTTTAATCTTTGGTAAAGGCGTTACCAAAGATTTCTTCCAACATTTTGGAAAGATTGACCTCGATAAGCGTATATTAATAATATGTGTGACGTAAGGAATGACCAAAGGACAATAGTAATGTATCATCGTAACCGAGAGTTCATCATATCCCACACTGCCAGACTTGATATTCAACAAATAGCACGCGACAATATGCTCCGAGACAGGCACAAAAGCAAACAATTCATTAAAGGTAGACTTTTTCGTGGTAGTACAAGCCTGAATTAAGTCTGGATTAGCGATCATTGAGTTTTCAGCAGCTTGTAAAAAAATTATCATTAATGCCTTCAACATAGACGCATATATGAAATTTTCATATTTTTCTCGATATTTAGACATTTAAGAGCAAAAGTGAAAGAAAGCGATGTTGTTGAGAATAAAATGTACTACAAATTTTGCTCTAAAAGTTTTATCATGAAAAATTGATTAATTTTGATCACATCTTCGAAGTCGGCCGAGATTATTTCTTCCATAAACTTCAAGCAGTGTACACTTGGTTTCACTCTCCGAATCCCGAGTGATGCCATTAACAAGTTAATGGCAGAAATAATCTAGCATATATTTATTTCGTGGTTTTTGTCTAATGCTAAACAATAATGGACCTGAGCTGAGCAATAATCTATTCATTACGTCTATATGCCATTGTTCTATGGAAAATTTTCTTGCGTAATTCTGCTGGTGCAGTCGAAAATGTTTGTTACGTGCATCTGCTCCTTCCTCTGATAACAACCATATAGGCAAAAGAACATTTTCAATAACAATTGCCGTATGTATTAGGATTTTGTGCATAATAGATTCATGGATATAAGTTTATGTACATATCCGTAGTCTTATCTCTTACTCATAGAGAGCAAACTTTTTTAAATCCACTTTATGCGAACTTAAAATAACTTCCAAAATTACTTTTAACCGTCTTATTAGATTTAAATCCACACCGGTGATTTCGGCAGCAACTTCAGGATTGCCAAAAAATCTTCTGCTTGTATTCCCATCATTGGTATTGCCAAAGCCAGCTTTCGGAATATCCACTAGTAACCCCATTTGCTCCCTATTTTTTTTTATATTTCAGTATTTTCATTTTTTCACAGGAATTTTGTATGCTAAATGCAGTATGCTTTGGAAAAAGCGAATCCTAGCATGCATTGAGGTTATTAAATTCCTTTGATGTCGCACCACAAATGTAGCATCTCATGGTTGAAGTAGTGGCTGTTGCAGTATTGCATATCTTGGCATCGACACACTATACAACAGCATTTCTCCTTGTACGAACTCGCTGTTTTGCACTGCCTTAATAGCGTCTTTTATCTACGCGATTTCAGACTGAATGATATCCACTGTTTCTTTGACAAATCTGATCCTAATTTATATTTTTGTTTGAATTGCGTTTGTACTAAACCATCACATTCCCATCTTGAAATCATTCTACGACGATTGACGCTCTTCTGGACCTAATTGTGTAAGTAAAACTTCTAAATACATAGCCAAACAAAAATAATTAGCTGTGTGGTCCAATATATCCTGCAAGATAATTTCAACGCATGTTTCAACCGGATAGCAAGTTTGTTCTGCAACAATGTGTAGCCCGGATAAAACCTCTTGTTGCTATCTCTTATTATTCCATACTGTCGCCTTGAAAGATCAGCTTCCACAAACATTGACAGAGCGGCTGTCGGATCTAATTGTGACACCGCTTGCTTGTTTTATATGCCTTTTAATATGCTTTTGCTCCCTGCGGAGAGTTAAAGATGTCTTTAAGGATATTGGACGCAATTCTCTCTCCAGAACTTTGAAGGGATGTCTGAGCAGCATGCATTAACACATCTTTTTCAACAACTCTGCGAACGTCCTGTATTTTTCTGCGCTTACTCCTCTCACTTGATTCTGCAAAGGCCTTTGTTGGACGACCAGAAGAATTAGGTTTAGCCGTCGGTATTTCGAATGTTTCTTGCAGCCATTTATCATTCTTTTGAAGGAATAGTTGTGATTTTTTCAATATTCATATTGTGAGAAAATACAGGGTTAGGCAGGGAGATATGGATGATTTCAAATAACAGTTACATACTCATTTTTCAACGAAACTCAAATTTTATTTTTAGAATGTGTAGCTTGAATGTTGCCATTACAAAAATTAAAGACAAACAAAAGAACTAAAAATTAAAACATTGACTACGTACGAAAAATAACATCTGTTAAATGGCATCCGTTTTTGTCCGTACACTTCTGTAGACGTTGTGAGAAGCAGTCCATACTCCTCTGAAGCATTTCACGTGGAACCGCTCGAATTTCTTGTGTTTCACTTAGGGCTTCAAGTGTATGTGGTTTGTTTATGTATACTCGTGCTATGAGGTAGCTGCATAAAAAAGTCACAAGGTGACAGGTCCAATGACCGAGGAGTCCAAGGAAGGTCTGCCTTAAAAATTCCATAGCTGCTCTCGATGTATGGCATTGAGTTTAGATACGTCGTCTTCTGAATTGTGGCAGAAAAAACTCACGCAGCATCACAAAAGTAAATGGCGGCTACTGATGAACAAATATCCTTACTCTTTATCCACCAAGGCTCTCCAGATCTTGCGTGTCGCCACGTTCAAATCATCCATACCTCCCTGCCTAACTCTGTATAACTATTAAGATAAGCCAACTTTTCGTCAAAATTTGTCAAGTTTTGATCCTGCATTTTGTCAACAAGTAGTCTACTCGTTATTACTTTAACCCCAGAGGTATCCTCTGATTCTTAAACAAAATGAGAATTCCTTTAAAAGAAAAATTAATAAAATAGTAAAATTAGGCGGTCTTGTACTATATCATTTATTGAACAACTATGATTTCACGGAAAATCGCAGGGGTTCGCGGCTAATCTCAATGTTTTTAATTAGATGAAATACTTGATTCTATGTAAAAACTAACGAAACTTAAGGGACGGACCCTGAAATATAACAAAGTCCTTAAATGCAAAAAAAAGAAAATTTACTACAACAAACAAGCTGTAGCAAACAGCAATGCCCAAAGTATCATGAACAATACTTAGGGCGACCTACATCTTCGAAGTCGGAAAAGATTATTTCTTCCATAAACTTCAAGCAGTGTAGTAACGTTCGTTCCACGTTTTGAAAACCAAGTTTACCCTGCTTCAAGTTTATGGAAGACATAACTTCGGCCGACTTCGAAGACGTCGGCCGCCCTAAGTATCATGAACAATACTTAGGGTGGCGTAAGCTTCAAGCAGTTTAGACTTGGTTTCACTCTCCGAATCCCGAGTGATGTCATTAACAAGTTTATGGCAAAAATAACCTCGGCCGACTTCGAAGACGTCAGCCGCCCCAAGTATCATGAACAATACTTAAAGCGTCCGACATCTTCGAAGTCGGAAAAGATTATTTCTTCCATAAACTTCAAGCAGTGTAGACTTCGTTCCACGTTTTGAAAACCAAGTTTACCCTGCTTCAAGTTTATGGAAGACATAACCTCGGCCGACTTCGAAGACGTCGGCCGCCCTAAGTATCATGAACAATACTGACAGCGGCCGACATCTTCGAAGTCGGCCGAGATTATCTCTTCCATAAAGTTGTTAATGGTATCACTAGGAATTCGAAGCAGGAAAAAAAGTTTACCCTGCTTCAAGTTTATGGAAGAGATATCTCGGCCGACTTCGGAGACGTCGGCCGCCCTAAGTGTTGTACACGATATTTGGGGCGGCCGACGTCTTCGAAGTCGGCCGCCCCAAGTGTCATGAACAATGCTTAGGGCGGTCTAAGCTACAAGCAGTTTAGACTTGGTTTCACTCTCCGAATCCCGAGTGATGTCATTAACAAGTTTATGGTAGAAATAATCTCGGCCGACTTCGAAGACGTCGGCCGCTTTAAGTATCATGAACAATACTGAGGGCGGCCAACATCTTCGAAGTCGGCCGAAGTTATTTCTTCCATAAACTTCAACCAGTGTACACTTGGTTTCACTCTCCGAATCCCGAGTGATGCCCTTAACAAGTTTATGGCAAAAATAACCTCGGCCGACTTCGAAGACGTCGGCTGCCCCAAGTATCATGAACAATACTTAAAGCGTCCGACACCTTCGAAGTCGGAAAAGATTATTTCTTCCATAAACTTCAAGCAGTGTAGGCTTCGTTAAACGTTTTGAAAACCAAGTTTACCCTGCTTCAAGTTTATGCAAGACATAACCTCGGCCGACTTCGAAGACGTCGGCCGCCCTAAGTAACATGAACAATACTGACAGCGGCCGACATCTCCGAAGTCGGCCGAGATTATCTCTTCCATAGAGTTGTTAATGGTATCACTAGGGATTCGGAGCATGAAACCAAGTTTACCCTGCTTCAAGTTTATGGAAGAGATATGATACTTGGGGCGGCCGACTTCGGAGACGTCGGCCGCCCTAAGTGTTGTACACGATATTTGGGGCGGCCGACGTCTTCGAAGTCGGCCGCCCCAAGTATCATGAACAATACTTAGGGCGGCCTAAGCTTCAAGCAGTTTAGACTTGGTTTCACTCTCCGAATCCCGAGTGATGTCATTAACAAGTTTATGGCAGAAATAATGTCGGCCGACTTCGAGGACTTCGGCCGCTCTAAGTATCATGAACAATACTTAGGACGTCCGACATCTTCGAAGTCGGCCGAGATTATTTCTTCCATATATTTCAAGCAGTGTAGACTTGGTTCCACGTTTCGAATCCCGAGTGATACCATTAACAAGCTTATGGAAGAAACCTGAGTATTGGTCATGATACTTGGAGCGGTCGACGTCTTCGAAGTCGGCCGAATCTTGATGATTTCGATAAGTTTTACGGTAATTACGCTGATTAATAGCGATGTGTTCCGGAAGTGTCCATGCGTTAGCAAAAATTGACGAGACGCCTCCCGAACTTGGATCTCATTAGGAAACTTAACAGCTACTATTTACCGAGTTATTTTATCAACGAACCACAAAGAAACTATTTTATATTGTGTAAGCACTCGAAGAAATTGTCTGCATATTAGATTCCATCGTATATTGGATAAGTGCTCAACGGAAATGGTGCCTTATTTCAAAACAATTCTCGAGGGCCTCTTCTGGATACGGATACCGGGCAGCTTGAAAATTTCTCGGACAGATTTGAAATACAATATCCGATATCCTCTACAAAGGATGTCTACTCGCTTTACTCCAAAAATAAATAAACAGGTCCTAATCTTCAAGCTCGAGAACCAATCGAATTGCCCTCCTTACCTTTACACTCCTAAGGGTCAATTAGATGCCTATACCCACTTCTATTGTTATCCAATCCTCTACATACTTGTCTTGCGTTACCATATCGATTGTAGTACAACACGTCACTATCATACTATTGTATGACAGTGGATTCTCTTAAATCCATTTTTGCATCCACTCTTTTTTTTAATTTAAATTTTTTCCAAATTCCTGAAACAAAGTATCACTTATATGAAAATCTGAATAATGAAGTGATTAATTGACAATTTATTAGAATTTTGAAAGTCAATAAAAATATGATTATCGAGTTGAAAAAATCCTGCTACCATTTATTCATTCAGAACGTATCGATTTTTTTTCAAGTATTTGTAAATTCGCGATGCGATCGGTCCGTACTTAATTAACCGATATTAAAATTTGCGCAACTGTTAATTTTGAATGCCGAATATTTGAAATTGAAACGTAACCCTGCCCACTTTTGTTTTTGTTTTATTCGCCCGTTCCCGTCCTGAATTATTCTGTTGTGTACGCGACCCCTCTATTTATTCAACCCCGCATAATTGCGAGGGTTAATTAGTAAACATTAATGCTGTAATAATATATTATAATCACGCTTTGTTGTTCCAGTCGTTGTAGAGGAGCCCGAGTTCACCGAAGTCATCGAGAACGTCACCGTCTCGGCTGGCAGGAATGTCAAATTCGCCTGTTCTGTGAAGAATCTTGGTACTTACAAGGTCAGTTCTTTTTATGGGTAAAGTTAATTCGGCGAAGAAATATTTAAATGTTAATGTATTTAGAACGAAAACGGTTTTGGGTAGTTTGGTATTCGAAAGATCCGGCGTCATGTTTGCCCTCTTATTGTTTCCTATCGCCGCCCTACTGGCAACTGCGGTCCTATTCGAATTCCTAACGTCACTACAAGGGATAGGGTGCGGAATAAATAAAACAAGAGGGACGCGGCGTGCGTATTTCATCAACGACGCGGGGAATGTGTTTTTACTTTTTGTTTTGTAACTTATTCGTTATTGGTAAGGCGTTTGGTCATTTTCTTTTCCGGCCGGTAAAATATTCCTAGCTTAATAAAATATCCTTCATTCCCTTCACTTACTTTGTACATCTGCACGGACACACGTGTTCCTTTTGTCTCCGTTGGGCCTCTACAAGAGAGCGTCCCTCGTAATATTATCGCGGCCCATGTAATATTCACCACAAGCCGGCGTTACAGTATTTCGCGCGGGAAATACGAAACGCTTAATTATTCACGACGGCAGAAAAAGCTAATTCCCGGTATAAAGCGACGATGTCACCCCAAAAGTAAACCGCCCCTTTATCCACGCTCTCTGACTGTCTGCTAAAAAGCCGCCGCGTAGAAAGTGGCCGGTTATTTTATTAAGGGCAAATTATGTCGACTTCCGGTTCAACTCGCATTCTCCACCCTTTCCACACATTCCTATAGATCTGCTTTCAGGGGCAAACCTCGTAAAAGTCCTGCCTTCTTCCGGACTGCGACCATGAATCCTGCATAAAGGCGGATAAACGCTCATCAGGAATAAAAACATTGGAGTTCGTGATGAGCCAACTTCTAGCCCGTTTTTACTGCCAACTCGCAAGATGTTCGAACACCGACAACGTTCAGGAGGAACTCTTCCACCTCCCACCCCACCTCATCCCTTCGCACGGGCAAGGCCCTTTCTCCCTTTCTCCCCCACGTCACAAAACATGTGTAGTTTTTATGTGGCATGAATCGATTGCTATATATCCAACGGAAGTGAGCACCGTTCCATTAAACCTCTTGTTATTGCTTTCACTCCGTGGCCCGCGTTATGGTTTACGTGAGATTTTAGTACGATTTCAGATATCTTTAACGCACTATTGTTGCACATAATACACTCGATTTATTAAATTGTATTTTTTACAAATCATTTTTAAATAAAACACGTTTTGAAGAGAACATTACATCTAATTTTATCGATAAATTGCTTTAAAGCAAATCATCAGGAAAAATTAAAGATAAAACTCAACCTCGCATTTTGTTGAGCGGCATGGATTGTAGCGCCTCGGCCGCAGGCGACCTCTATGTTATATATCGCATTTGTTAAAGACAGAACTTGATTGTTTCGGAATATAATAATAGCCGAGGCACTAAATTTTAGACCATCCTACACTCAATATATATTGAAAATATTAAAACATGTGTAGTTTTTACGTGGCATGAATCGACTGCTATATATCCAACGGAAGTGAGCACCGTTCCATTAAACCTCTTGTTATTGCTTTCACTCCGTGGCCCGCGTTATGGTTTACGTAAGATTTTAGTACGATTTCAGATATCTTTAACGCACTATTGTTGCACATAATACACTCGATTTATTAAATTGTATTTTTTACAAATCATTTTTAAATAAAACACGTTTTGAAGAGAACATTACATCTAATTTTATCGATAAATTGCTTTAAAGCAAATCATCAGGAAAAATTAAAGATAAAACTCAACCTCGTATTTTGTTGAGCGGCATGGATTGTAGCGCCTCGGCCGCAAGCGACCTCTATGTTATATATCGCATTTGTTAAAGACAGACCTTGATTGTTTCGGAATATAATAATAGCCGAGGCACTAAATTTTAGACCATGCTACACTCATTATATATCGAAAATATTAAAACATGTGTAGTTTTTATGTGGCATGAATCCATTGCTATATATCCAACGAAAGTGAGCACCGTTCCATTAAACCTCTTGTTATTGCTTTCACTCCGTGGCCCGCGTTATGGTTTACGTGAGATTTTAGTACGATTTCAGATATCTTTAACGCACTATTGTTGCACATAATACACTCGATTTATTAAATTGTATTTTTTTACAAATCATTTTTAAATAAAACACGTATTGAACAGAACATTACATCTAATTTTATCGATAAATTGCTTTAAAGCAAATCATCAAGAAAAATTAGACAAAACTCAACCTCGCATTTTGATTCCTCGCATGGATTGTAGCGCCTCGGCCGCAAGTGACCTCTATGTTATACATCGCATTTGTTAAAGACAAAACTTGATTGTTTCGGAATATAATAATAGCCGAGGCACTAAATTTTAGACCATCCTACACTCAATATATATTAAAAATATTAAAACATGTGTAGTTTTTACGTGGCATGAATCGATTGCTATATATCCAACGGAAGTGAGCACCGTTCCATTAAACCTCTTGTTATTGCTTTCACTCCGTGGCCCGATTTATGGTTTACGTGAGATTTTAGTACGATTTCAGATATCTTTAACGCACTATTGTTGCACATAATACACTCGATTTATTAAATTGTAGTTTTTACAAATCATTTTTAAATAAAACACGTTTTGAAGAGAACATTACATCTAATTTTATCGATAAATAGCTTTAAAGCAAATCATCAAGAAAAATTAGAGAAAACTCAACCTCGCATTTTGATTCCTCGCATGGATTGTAGCGCCTCGGCCGCAAGCCACCTCTATGTTATACATCGCATTTGTTAAAAACAAAACTTGATTGTTTCGGAATATAATAATAGCCGAGGTCGCTTGCAGCCGAGGTACTAAATTTTAGCCGATTTTGTTGAACGACGTGGATTGTAGCGTCACGCCCGCAAGCGACCTCGGCTCTATATTATATTTCGCGCTTATTAAAGACAAAAATTGATGGTTTTGGTATATGTTTTTACTATGATTCCAACTTTTAAGGTCTACTCAGACAGAAATGAAATAAATGAACGCCAAATACACCGAGTTGGTCAAATCGATTTCTTTCTATGATGATAAAATAACGGATTTTGAGAACACGCTTAAAGAATTCGAGGATAAGGTGAAACGGCTCGAGTCTGTTACCGCAGACTCGAGTATAAGGCTTATATATGTGGTCGATGACCTGATCTCGCGGGTGAAGCATCTGGAACAATACTCCAGATTAAACAATTTAATCCTGTCCGGGATCCTTGAAAAAAGGATAATCAAATAGGATATTCCCAATATTACTGAAAGGTTATTCGTTAGCGAACATCTAACTGTACACAATGCCGGGCTGCTGAAGTCAGCTAAAGCAAGGGCAAGAGTTATGGTAATCAAGTTTGAAGCTGATTTATTAAAACTTTAACTTTTGGTTCGTTGACATGATCCCGCTGTTCCAATTTGGTCTCCTCCAGAGTCTTGTCTTTGTCAATGATGTATCAAAATGTACGTGGTTTGCGCAGTAAAACTGAAACAGCTTACGTGATTCGTTTAATTGTTATTTGTTTCCCTGAGACTAATCTTAATGACTCAATCTATGATGGGGAGTCGCTTTGCAGTGATTATATTATTTTTAGACAAGATAGAAAGTTTTTGATCTCTCATAAGGGGAATGGTGGTGGTGTTCTTGTTGCCAGAATTATCTACTGTTGCTGAAGATTTGTGGCTCTCCATCTATGTTGGAGATAAAGGAGTGCTCTTGTGTTGTGTCCTTTTACTATGTTCCTTCAACAATTGCAACACATTGGTGGTGAGCTTTATCTTGATGATGCTCTTCTAATAGTAGGTGATTTGTATGTATTAACAAGTCATTCATGGGTCAGAAAACCAGCCCAATGTTTTAATGAACGTTAATATAGAACAGAAAGGTATGCTTTGGGATCCTTTTTTCCATTCTTTGGGGTGACCCTGTTCCAGCTGATGGGGGGACATAATGACATAACTCGTTCTGTACAACCTGGTTGGCTATCTGTTAGTTATATCTAGTAGGAGAACTGTTTAGTTCCACTTGGTGTGGAAGCGTTGAAAAATCTTGGTAAGTACCTGGAAAGTGAACATCCATTAATAAGTGCAATGATTCTTCCGGATTCTTGGCATCAGTCTTTTTTAGAATGTCAAAACTGTGTTTTTGGCCACGATATAGTATTTTGTTTAGGTGTGAGGCCTCAGCGGCGCACTCCACCTCCTCACTAAAACCTCTCCAGGCTTGTCGCTTCTTTTGACGTACTAGACATCTGAATTCTGACTGGTGTGTTTTAAACAAAGTCCAGTCAGAATTCAATCTAGTTTGTTTAGCTTTATTAAAAGCTTTCCGACAGGTGACCCTCATTGAATGTAGCCCTTCCTCTCTCCTCCACTATTGCCAGAGTCAGTGTGTCACCTACGAGGTTTGAATAATTCTCTAATTCATCGGTATTCTTAGGAAGGGTATTCTTGGGAAAATCTCGCAATTGCTCCCAATCAATAATCGTCTGACACCTTGCATTGGCGAACGTAGGTTCACAACCTTGGTTAATTATTTCCAAGTCATTACTCGTAATAAATTCAAGCAAGATCTTACCTCTAAAGTTTCCTTCGTCACATCCCCAATCTAGAGAATGAGCATTGGAGTCGCAACCTACAATGAGTACCCAATTATTTACCTTACTAGCGTTAACTAGTGCTGTTAAGGCCGCAGTAGGAGCCATCTCTTCTATTGGCAAGTAGACAGATGCTAAAGTCAACGTCATTTCTTCTTCCTGACTATAACGGAGTCCCGATTTGATTCTTTTGGCAGGAGATACGCGGAGAAACCAGAAACCAGAAACATTCGAGTTAGTAGTTCATGGCTCTTGAATCAGAGCTATGGTGTTTTGTATCGTGTCAAGGTGCTTGCATAATACTGCAGTTGCAGCTCTGTCACGGTGCAAGTTGCATTGTATTGCCTTTAATGTCCTAAGATACTGTGATAACCGTTGATGGTTATCTCAATAAGTTGAATATTAGATGGTGATGGAATTGAAAGATTGTTTAAATTATAACGTTCTATTTATTCATTCTTACTCTACGATTACATATACTAGACTAAAATTTTAAAACTTAATATTATTCGAATTAAACATAAACTAATTTGCAAGTTCAACATTTTTATTGAATGTCCTCAATTCGTAGGTGCAATGCACCTCCGAATTGCACGCATCGATATTACATAAATTCCGCAATCATTTCCTATCTTGTATTCCATTACATCTTCATCCTTTTTTTTTTTTTTTGAAAAAATGTTGATCCTATTAGTTTATCTTTAATCCGTTTTTCTTTATTATCTCCTTAATAACTATTGCACTTAAAATTAAATATAAATTTTCACTTAAATCACTTAATTTTTATTTTTACTTGTCTTTACTTTAAATATCTTTTCACTCGATTTTTATGCACTGTAACTAATTTATTGTTTATTTTCAGTGTTACATTTGGAGTGTCTTCTTTAATTACTTTAAACGGACCTTTGAACAGTTTGTCTAATTTATTTGTTGACTCATTTTTTAATAGTACTTTATCATTAAATTTATAACTAACAATATCAGATTTCCTATCTAAGATACTTTTTCTTTTTATTTTCGATTCAATTAACTGATCTTTTGCATTATTCCAAGCTGATTTGAGTCTAAATTTTAATTCATTGCAATAATTATCAACATTATAAATTGGTTGATTATTATTATTTAAGATATTACTTGGCAATTTACTCTTTTTTCCAAAAGTTAATTCGTAAGGAGTGTATTTTGTCTCGGTATGTACACTGTTATTATACGAAAAACACCAAAACGGTACCCACGAGCTCCATGTGTCTGAAAAATTTGATGTTTGAATTCTCAAATAAGATCCTAAATGCTTATGATTATTTTCTATGGCACCCAGGGATTGGTGGTGATAAGCGGTTGAATTTAATTGTTTAATACCTAACAATTTTGCTGTTTCTTTGAACACCTGACTTAAAAACTCAGTTCCCTTATCTGTAGCAATCTCATTTGGGATCCCGTATCTTAATATAAAGTTGTTTACGAATGATCTCGCCACAGTTTCGGATTCTTTGTTTTTAAGAGGATATCCTTCTACGAATTTTGTGAGTTCGCATTGAATAGTTAATATATACCGATTATCATCATCATCCTGATTTAACGGACCTACCAAATCTAAATAAACTTTTTCAAACGCAGATGAAGCTGTTGTTGTTATTGTTACCGGTTCGTTATGAGGTATCGAATGTTTATAACGTTGGCATTCTTCGCACCTTTTTACGAATTTTGTTATATCAACTTTTAGATTTTCCCATAAATAATACCGTTTAATGTTAGCATACATACGATTTATACCCGCATGTCCCCCAGTCGGAAGAATATGAAAATCATTCAATATCAATTGACGTGTTTGCTTACAATCGATATAACATGCTTTACTGATTACGTTTATTTGTAATTTTAATTCTTTTAGTAAAGTAACACTTTTCGACAATCGCTTAATTAATTCATCATTATCTCGAGATTTTAATATAAATATTTGCGCAATATTATTTATTTCACACGTGTGACTCAAGTCTCTCAACACCGCTTCGAAGGCAAGAATTGATCGAGAACTCGATTTAATAAAAATTATCTTCAGTTTTTTATCATAAATTACTTTCTCTTCTTCCATTAAGCGTTTATTGTTACATTGCCGTAATTCTATTGAATTTGGTGGAGTTCATCAGTTTCGTCATTTACACCTTCTCCATTTCAGAATTTTGTTTTAGTTTTTGTTTCGATCTTGTAAGTACAAAAATATTCTCCGACATGGTTTTAAAATCATTGGAATTAACAACAATTCTTGATAAAGCATCAGCTGTTGAATTGTCTTTACCTTTAACGTAATGTACTGAGAAATCGAATTCCTCTAATACGAGTCTAAACTTTATCAACCGAGAAGACGGGTTATTCATTCCAAAAAGATATGTCAAGGGTCTATGGTCAGTATAAATTTTAAATTTTTTCCCATATAAATATGGTCGAAAGTGTTTTACAGCCCAAACAATAGCTAAAAGCTCTTTTTCTATTGTTGCATAATTGATCTCTGATTTGTTTAATGCTCTACTGGCGTATGCTACTGGTTTATTATCTGCATTTGATAGTACTGCACCAATCGCATAACCAGATGCATCTGTTGTTAATGTAAATTCGTTTGACGGATTAAAATCAGGATATTGCAAAATAGGTGGGCTAACCAAAGCGTTTTTTAAGATTTCAAAAGATTCTTGACATTGTTCTTCCCAATTAAATTCTACCATTTTACGCGTTAGTTTATTTAAAGGATAAGCAATTTTTGCAAAATTTGGAATAAATTTTCGGTAGTAATTTGCGAAAGCAATAAATCTTTTACATTCGTTTGAATCTTTTGGAACAGGATAATCTCTAACAACAGTAATTTTGCTTGGATCCGGAAGAATCCCTTCAGACGAAATTACATGCCCTAAATATAAAACTTGTTTTTTCAAAAATTTGCACTTTCCGGGGTTCAATTTTAAATTAACCTTTCTAAGTCTATTAAGAACTTTTGTTAAATTTTGATTGTGATTGCTTAAGTTATTACCAAATACTATGAGATCATCTAAATAAACAAAACACGATTCATAATTTAATCCGGACATAGCTATAGTCATAACCCTTGAAAAGGAATTTGGACTAGTCTTTAACCCCATGGGTAACCTAGTCATTTGATATTGACCCTTACTAGTAGTAAAAGCTGTGTACTTCCTGCTGTCTTCATCTAATTTAACCTTGAGATAAATCTAAGTGTGAAAAATAAACCGCTCCCGATAAGGAATCTAAAATCTCTGTCACATTTGTCACACAGAGATCACATCTTTTAATGATTTGCAATTTCTTGATTTTAATATCGTTCGCAAATCATGGTTTCTAACACCATTACAAAAAGAATTAATTGCTATTTTTTCATTTACTCCGCGTAAAGATATTAAAAGATTATCATCATCTCCCGCCTGTGATAATGTTAAATCACTCAGCAATTGTTCGATTTCCTGACCAAATTCAGTTACCGATTTATTTAGTTGTCGAGCTTGATGAAGTTGCATCGACAGTGTTTTTCGTTACAAAATTATCACGAATATCTTTTATAAGCTCATTTACTGATGTATATTGTTTATTTAGCCGAATTTTAGCGTTCTCGGACAGTCTAGTTTTTAGCACATACGTTATTAAAAATTTTTGGTCATCAGCTTGTAATAATTCAGAGTACAGTTCTATTGAATCTAATAGTTTTTTAGTAGTATCTTCACTACCATCCATAATAGGCCACAAACTACCCGCTGTTTTTAAATCAAATTTTTCCCCCATTTTTATATCTATTTTTAACCTATCTTTAAGAATATTACGAGATTCTATAATAATATTATCTATTTTATTAACATACTTTTTTATTTGATCTAAAACGTCTAAATTTGAAAAATCCTTACTAGTTTCTAATTTTAATAAATCTAACCTATCTGAAAATTTATCTATATCTGCTAATCTTTTATGAGTTAATTCTAAATTTTTTCTTCTTTCTTGATTATCTTTAATTATATTTGTCTTATTTACCAACTTTTTTAAATTTATCCACTGTCTCCATAAAGCACTTTAGGTACGCACTTATTTATTGTTAAACATTGTCGCGCATAGACACTAATTCTTGGCTTCTAGAAACTTCCAGTCGGATTCTCTTCTCTAACTTCTTCATACACCGACGCCAAATGTATGCACCCACGAAAATCAGGATAAGGATTATAATTACTGCATAACCAATTTCCCATGTGGTGAACGATTTATCTAATCCAGACGTTGCTCCTCCAGAATTTCCCGCTTGACTTATTATTATTTCTTTATTTTCTTTAGACTGATTGTATCCCATTTTGTTGAATTTATCTTCTTTTTCTTTTCTTAAATTTACTTTTAATTAGTTGTTTTGGTTCTTAATAGGCAGGATCGCCATGTGATAACCGCTGATGGTTATCTCAATAAGTTGAATATTAGATGGTGATGGAATTGAAAGATTGTTTAAATTATAACGTTCTATTTATTCATTCTTACTCTACGATTACATATACTAGACTAAAATTTTAAAACTTAATATTATTCGAATTAAACATAAACTAATTTGCAAGTTCAACATTTTTATTGAATGTCCTCAATTCGTAGGTGCAATGCACCTCCGAATTGCACGCATCTATATTACATAAATTCCGCAATCATTTCCTGTCTTGTATTCCATTACAATACTCTCCAAACTCATCTCTATGCATCTGGATTTGGGTACCAGGTAGGAGAGATCAACATCAAATCAGACAGATCCGTGATTTTAACTTATGATACATATTTTAGACCTGATACACTCCTCATATATTGAAGATATTTAGTATTAAATTAACTCATTCGTTCATCAAAGATGAATCTTAATAGGTAATGAAATACGTAATGGAATAGAGATTAATTTTTGTAACTATAAATTCGAATTTTCAGATTGGTATGGGATTGAGCGAAACAATTTTGAAGGATTAAATTAAAAAATTCCTGGTAAAACCACCGTTATTTACATACCTAGTTTTATTATTGAATGAATTAGAATATATCGCGCGGGATGAAACAGAGAAAAGTATTGAAGAGATAAAGAGGTGTTTCGGATGTAGGTTCGCGTTTTAAAATTTCGAATATCGATTTTGTAAGTTCGCAAAGGTTGTATGCAAATTGTATTATTAGCATTTAATTACGGAATTGCTCGCAAACGACGCGCTATTTTGTTTCTCCCTTCGCAATATCGCAAGATTCGCAAGAGGACTCGCTAATTGAAATGAAAGGACAGACCGGAAGAGGACGACGATCGAGGGCTTGGCCTTTCCCTTAAAGCTCGTCCGTGTAATTTATAGATTATAATACATGTAGAATAACTAATTAAAATGTCGGCTAAAACACAAGATGCGGCAATCGGGCAACCACATTATGAACACCCGGTGTTGGGTGAATCTCCCCGCAATAACTGCCGCCCCCACGGTCCCTTTTCCCGGTACCCGTTTCCTTTCGTCCCACCCTCGTTTCCCTGTCCCGTTCTGCTCCTTAACCTCCGACGTATACGCGTGATTTTACATAATTTTATCGCACTTCTTTAATGCTCTCTTAAATTAAACAAACGGCGCAAAGTTTCGCTGTTGGACGGTTACAAAAACGTTACTATGTAACCGAGTTTCGTGCACTCGCTTTCTCAAACAATCGTTGCTAATTAAAATAATTTTTGAAATGTTTCCGACCCACTGGCACCACCTGGACCTAAAAAAACTTCTTTTAGAAGAAATGGAAAGTAAAGAGAGAATCTTCCTCCCTTTAACGTAATTTTTCATGAAAGCAAAAAATGTAATTTTCGACGTGTAATATTCGGGTGCGCTATTAAATAAATAAAAACGGGTACACAAAACACTGAAACAGTGTTGCCACGGTTCGATATAAACGGTACTTCGCTATCAACGAGAATAAAGAAAAATAATCAAACTTGTTTGTTTGCGTGCTTTTCATGTCCACGCTGTCACCATTTTGCAAATTATTTGTGCTATTGCGAAAAATCACGCCGGTATCCCGAAAGAATCAGCTCGTGATTGATTCGTTCATATCGCGTTCGAATTCGCCCTCTGCCGGGGCGTCTTTGTCACACTTTTTGTCGTCCGATTTTCTTAGCGTATGCCGGACCGATATTACTTTTTTTAATACGTCAAATGTCGTCCTCCCTGGGCGAAAAGGAATTGGACACCGTCTTTAGACAAAGCTTTTTCAATAACCAGGACTTTTTCAAACCGCCACCGCGACACGTTTTTCCATTTTTCTTTGTCACATTGGACAGAATTATATTCAAAGTCACTTTAACATTGTAAAATAAAATGTGGCATATTGACCAATTTACATATTTGCCAATAAAACCAGTTCGTTGATATTTATCCGTTTCGTTTTATTTTATGCGCAAAAGTTTTTATTTCGCATATTGCAAACAGCAATCAACTGAAATGGATGTAAATAGTATGCACATTATTGCAATGAATGCAACTTGAAACGGCGTGTTATTTAATCGAATTATTTGGAATTGCCTTATTTGGATAGAATTAAGGTTTGGCTGTGGGCAATTTTGAATACGGTGAGATTTGGGTGATTTTCTTGGCATGAAAGTCCCCTGTCGTCGAGGATCGAATCCTTCATCGCGTAGTCGAAGCTCGAAGGGTTTGTTATTGATACCGGGTATATCCATTTGACTTAACAGATGCCGGCAAACCGAGACTAACGGACCTACCCTTGGGCTGATAATCTAATAATTCCAACGTCGTAATCAAGAAGTTTCCCCCCTCGTCGAGGTCCCCCTTCGGTTACCCGCCGGATTACGCGATGCAACTGTAAAAATACTGCACTGTTTCAAAGTGGATGTCGCAGTAATGGAAATCATTCGAGAACGACAAGGATATTGTTATCCACGTGAGCTTCAACGTTCTCGTATGATCGTTTAGTTCAGTTAGAGGTGTAAACGTCGGAGCATTGGTCTTGTTCGTACTTGGGCGTTGAAAAGCTTCTTTAAGCCCAGAAAAGCGCGGTCTATCTTCTAAACTGCGAATGGCTTATCGATGCCTCCTTCTAGAGCTTTCCCCGCTTTCTGCCGAGAGTATCGCTTACAAATGCCCGCAGTTTCACGGGAGATTCGAACGACATATCTCCGATCGCACAATCCGTCCCCCTTACCATCCTCCTTTTTTCTTCTCAACTGAATAAATTACGAGACTTTTAAAACAAACACTCGCGAAACTGTTAAAATTATTTATAATAACTGCGAACTTCCCCGAGGTAACGAAGGTCTTTATTAAGGCCTAAGAAACTTCACCGGGAACTTTTTAATATACAGGCTAAATCCGAACAAAAGCTGAAAATTTGAGGAAGCTCACGTACCTATTTTAAAAACGCTCGCAACTCGCGGCAGATTGAGTTACTTCGTAATCTAGCGGACATATTAAGGGGCCGCGAACTTTTTTAAAAGCCTCCAGCTTATATGTATAGAAAATACTTAAACGGTTTTATCTTTCCCGACGAACTTCTCTCCTCCTTCGGATATCAGAATTTCCCAACTTTTACCGGACAAACACGGACGTAAATAACGTTTTACTACAAATAGGAGGTTAAAGGGTATAAAATGAATATAATGCTGTTGTTATGAACTATAAAGTAACTTGCTAAACCACCCCTATATGGATCTCATCCAATCACCAAGTATCTATTAAAATCATCCTTTTCTAAAATATTATTCTTTAACGTTACCTTTATTTTCAAGATATATTTTATGCCTTTATATAAAGATGAACTGCAACAATTTGTGATTGTTCTAGATAATTCGAGTAGGATTTTTTTGAGTGAATTTTTGAAAAACGTTAAATTTATTTCCTCTAGAATTTTGGATCAATTCTTAGAACTTGTTTCTTCAAGAACTTAAAATTGCACTATTCTAGTACCCTCTCTGCTTAGCCACACTAAAATTATCTATAAGACCAAAGGTAGTTATTTGAACTTACATGGTTTTTAATAAAAAGCGCTACAACACTCTGGGATTACCCTAGATAACTCGAAACTTATTTTAGTACGCCCTTTATGTCAATAGACAGCTTCCTATGTTTTCGCACCCCCAAAATAAGGAAAATTTTTGACTACACCATTGTTAATACATATAATAGTAAACTTAGAACTTATTTTTTCGAGAATCAAAAACTACAAATTCTGGAACAACCCTAGATTATTCAAAAATACCTTACGTTATCGAAATTAAAGTCAGTAGGTAGTTAGATTGCCAAGAGCAAGCACGTGCTTACAGCTTCAAACAAAATATTGTGAATACCCACGTATTACCACAGTATCTGAAGATGGGTTTCATAGAATCTGTATCAAATAAACAACCTCCAATGTGTTTAAGGACAAGCCCGTTGAATATTTTCAGGAAACATATAAAAAATTTGAAAATCTTAAATGATGTAACTATCGTTGCATCATTTAAGAAACAACACGCAACAAACTTCCGCATACAGCACCTAGGCCCCAACGGGCCCCTTTTTGTTGCTCCTGCACTCTCTCCGGGTACATCAACCAGCCTAAGGAATTTCCGAAGCTCAGAAGTGTGTTCCTCATGCCATCCGTGCTCGGCCATTCCTCTCCGAAGATGTGTCGAACCATCTCCTTGCTCTCTTCACAAAAGCGACAAAGAGGACTAACAGCAAGCTTAAGATTATAAAGATGCTTACATATACATACCTTACAGTGACCCATGATGAGTTCCATTACAGTTCGTAGAGCGTACTACCAAGCCTTACGAAAGACAAGGCTGCGTCTGCTGAGGGATAACGTAATACTTCCTTAGACAGATGGCAGCCCTTAACCCTATCCCACCAGTTCATAAACTTTTTGTGGGTAAAGTCTTTAATTAGCTCAATCTGAGTTGATAAGGACGGAGCGATTATCGGTTCAGGCGAACATGGCGCAGCCCTTTTGGCAAACCTATCAGCGTACTTGTTACCTGAACAAGTCGAGTGTCCTTTTGTCTATTGAAGTATAACACAGTTATGCACTGCGGCCTTCTCCAATGTCAGATGACAACCCATAATAAGTCCTGAGGTAATTGTTACTCAGAGCTAAAATAGCTTGTCTACAGTCAGTATAAATTGTGAAAGTCTTTCCTTCCTAGTTGGATCTGACAATAACGTCAGCGGCAAGTTGTATGGTGATTAACTCCGCCTGTATGACAGTCGGAAATCGTATGAGAAGACTCCGGCTCTAGCTCCTTCCCGTCTACTTGAACCATCAGTGTAGATTTTAAAGCTGTTTTTTACCTCTACTTCTGTGGAACTTGGGTTATTTCTTCGTAAAAATGTGTTGTAGGGGTGTGAAGTGCGTTTTACATTCCAGAATTGGTGAGTAATCCACCATTTCCTTCCAAAGAATGGCATTTTTACTATCTCTCTCACCCATTAGAATTCCTGCTGCCCGCAGTCGAATCATGGTCACCAGTGCCACCTCTTGAATGAACAAATGAAGTGGCGTTAGGTTCAACATGTTTTCCTGTAACATACAAACACGCAAGTCTCTGTTCTTTATTAAGTGCAGCAGTGAATGTGGACTGTAAGGTCTTTGACCACCATACTACTGCACCATATGTAAGCATAGGTCGGATTACAGCCATATAAATCCAGAGGGCATTTTTGGGTGACAACCCTCATGTCTTACCTCTAGCCCTCCGGCATTAACCAAATGCAACGTACGCTTTTTTTACTCTATTATCTATGTGAGCTCTCCATGTCATTTTATTGTCAAGTGTGATACCCAGATATTTGACTTCTTTTGACAAAACCAATGGAGTATTAGCAAGTGATGGCATTCTGGGCTTACCAAACTTCCTCATCCGTGTGAAAAGAATCAACTCTGTCTTCTTAGGATTCACAGAGAGTCTCTGTTCGTCACACCAAGACTCTATCAATTTGAGAGCTACTTGCATCCTATTAAAAAGCACGTTTATGTACTTGCCTTTGACTAGAATGGCTTCAGTGAGGCGTTTCTAGAGGCTTATTGCATTTCAAAATTAATTACAAAAAGTGGTAAAAGCTATAATGTTTTAGAAACTCTAATAATACCCTCTATAAAAGAATTTATATCAACAGTAATGCATCAGGATATACCTAAAATTTTAAAAACGATAGCACAATAAAGCGACGAATTGATGAAATGGCAGTTGATGTTGAAAACAATCTTATAACTATTCTCCAAAACTCTTCATTTTCCATGCAGTTGGACGAATCTACCATTGCGAATTACGATGCTTTATTGATGGCATATGTACGCCATTTTGATGAGAACAATACATTACGAGAAGAAATGCTATTCGCAATAAATCTCATCACAGATACAAAAGGATTATCTATATTTAATACTTTACATAAAATAATATTATATTTCTTTGAATAATATTATTGCATGTGCTATCAATGGTAGGTCGCTATCGTGGGTTAATTGTTTATTTGAAACAGGAAGTGCCATATATTTTATGTATTCATTGTGTGGTGCCCAGACAACATCTTGATACAAAATAAAATCCAATGCAAAGAACGATAGAATGTTTCGGCAGCTTTGCCAGAATAATAATGAAGATTTCATTAAGTTACTTTTCCACACAGACAGTTCGGTGGCTGTCAAAAGGTACATGCTTGGCTAGATTTGTAGCAGGATATGATAGTGTCATACAATTTTTTGAAAGTAATGATGAGACCAATCTGTGTCAACAATTAAAAGCAGTCAAAAATGATGCCTTTTGCTTGGCAGATATTTTCAAAAGATTTAACGATATCAATTTACATCTTCTAGGAGCTAATAAAACTCCTATAGGTTACCAAAGTATTATGCCATCATTTATTGACAAGCTTCAACTACTTCGTCATAATCTATTGAAGAGAGAATTTCATCAGTTACCTCATTTATCATGTATAAAATATGATGTAACTCCAGATGATACAATTTTTTGAAAGTAATGATGAGACCAATGTGTGTCAACAATTAACAGCAGTAAAAAATGATGCCCAATAAAACTCTTATAGGTTACCAAAGTATTGTGCCATTATTTATTGATAAGCTTCAACTACTTCGTCATAATCTATTGAAGAGAGAATTTCACCAGTTGCCTTATTTATCATGTATAAAAGATGATGTAACTCCAGATGATATCGAGAAATTCAGTAGCCACCTCAATGAACTTAAATTGGACATGGAAAAACGATTGAAGATATTTTGAAATTGAAGGTATATCACTGGATGAAGAATCCTTTTATGGCAGATATTGAAGAGGTTGATACAATTTGCCAAGACGAACTGTTAGAAATTAGATATGATGAAGAAAATAAACAAAAATTCGACAGTGGTAGATATGAAAACGTCTGGCAAAATAAAAAAATGCGCTTTGGTATGGATCGTCGTGAGCTAGTTAAATCGTGTGTAGTGGATATAATAAAAGACAATGATTTCCTAAATGTATTACGCGAAACCATTGCATGAGAGGTGTTTTTGCAAAGAAAATCCAGTCTTTAAAAGATAGAGTGCAAGAACTTGAAGAAAAGAAGAGCACGTTAGCCGGAAAATGTGATGCATTAGAACAGTATTTTCGACATGTTGGGCTTCGAAGAATGTAATCGTTAAATTTATTGGCTATGGTGCTAGTAAAAAGATCTTGCAGAACAAAAATACTGACGGTTTCTAAAATTACAATTGTGGAAGATTTGACAAGGTTACGTTATGATTTATATAGAGAATCTATTAATAAATTTAATTATAAGTCTGTTTGGACGCTGGATGGTTTTATTTATATTAATGTGAATGGAAAAAGGTTTAAAATTACTACATTAACGGATTTAAGTAAAATCCCTAAAATTTGCTACTTTCTCACCGCATAATCTTATTGTTAACATGAATTATTTCACTTAAAATAGCGGAGTGCTTATAGCACGCAGTGTATAAAAAAGAAATCGTTTTTTTACTTTTGTTTAACATTTTTTCATATTATTTCAACTCAACTTTTTTATCTCATTTTGAAGTGCGATTACTTTGCTGAGATTTAATATTGCGTATATTCTTTGTAATGAACCTATGGCTCTTTGGGTGGGCTAAATCTGTCAGTTTTAATAGTGAACATAAAATTTGTTTCTAACCCTAAAGAATACTCTTTTTGGCACCTTTTTCGCCATTTTGCAACTTTAGATTTGCCTTAAGAAAGTTGAATGGTGAATTTTTTGAGTCTGCCATTTTGATTAATAAGTACATATTTTGATTCCAGACGCAAAGGATAGATTCTCATACGACTTTTCCGCCATATCACACTTTGAAATTCATCATAGACATGAAGAGGTGATTTTTTTAAATCTGCCAATTTTAATGATAAACATGAAATTTGTTTCTAAACTCAAAGAATACTCTTTCTGGCACCTTCAAATTCATTCAAAACCTGAATTTATCTTATGATATGATAAAATAATAATAAAAGTACCTACATGACAAAAAAATATGAAATTTTTTATGATAACAAAGTGTAGTTACATCGATGGAATTGTCAATGACATAGGCCAATAGGAAGTTGGGTGAGAATCGATATATGGAAAGGCGGATTACGGGTGGATAATTTGAGCTTCCAACAGCTGATGCTTGTGGAAACTAAACGGAAGCGAATGCGGGGTGCTAGCAACCCCGTACATTGTGTTACAGTTTGAGCTACACATGTTACAACCAATATGTTGGTTTGGCGGAGTTGTCAGTTTTATTATTAAATAATTCGGGCCGGAGTCTCGCCCCTTGCCCCCGTTTTTGCTCCGCCGAAACACCCCGTTTTGTCCCCTCGAATGTTGCGACTCCGAAAATAGTTCCTCAGCGATTTTCGACGTCCTTAACTCGATTTTTCTATTACACGGCTACCAAATGAATCTGCGGGTCTTTTCCTACTTCGACCGTCGTTCCGCGGGATAGTTCAAATTTCCCCTTACGACGTTACGGCCACTTAAAGGACATAAACGGCTCCGTGCCCGGGTTTTGTTGCTTAACCACCCTCATAAATGTATATCTTTATACCGCGTTTATGAGAGCTTAAAAGACATTGTAAACAAGTATAAAATTACGCTCGATTTATTTCATTTTTCATATATTTCATTATTAATAAATACAGTATATGCAACCAATATTGCGATTTGCGTATTGCAATATACGCATGGTGATATTGGTTGCATACTTGCAATGATGACGTCGGGTACGATAATTAATTAACACGGTGTACGTATGAAGTAAAAGTTTATTGATTGGTTATAGAAAGAAACGCAATTAATTAATAACCATTAGAACTTTATTATTAGGAGAGTGAGAAAGAGTCTCGGGACAGTGTCAACAGCTAAATAAAATCGACACGGGGGTGGCGAAATAAAATATGAACAGTTCGGCGTTTATTCGGACGATAGTTGGGGCGGTAACGTGACCGGGGCACTTAGCTTAATTGAGCTTTTCATAGTTTAAAAGCTGGGCGATAAGACACGTCCGTAATTAACAAATTGGGGGGCGCCGTTTAAATTCGGCAAGATAAACGGTGGCAGCGATGGTGTTAGCGGAACGGAGGAGACGCCACAGGGTTGGAAAAATTGTGGAGGCGCTAGTGTAAGACGCGAAAAGTGTAGTACGGTAAAGATTATATCTATAATTTAAGATGGTAGGAGGGGAGTTTAAAAAAACGACGGGTAAAATCCCCTCCTTGACTTAAATAACTTGGAAAGTATGATGGGTCTAATTTATCAAAAGCCCGAGCCAGTTAACTAGGTATATTCAAGCGAAAAAGCCGGGAACGTAGCGAATTTAGCAAAATTGCATCCATTGAGAATATTTCCCATGTAGTTCGCCCCGTTTAGAAGGAGAGTTTGTTTCGAGGGTAATTCTCCATGTACCTCGGTACGAATATTGTACTTTTCAGATAAATTTAACGTGTAATTTGATTTATTTATTAAACAGGCTGGGAAGCGACGGCCTCCGTCGCGTCCTGAAGGAATCGGCTCTGCTATTCATAGACTCGTCCGAGCTTTCAGAACCAAATTAAAAATAAACTCTGAATTTATGCCTGCACACCCTCAAGATATTATGACTCACATTCGCCCTTCGTACTACCAGTAACGAGGGGCACGCATAATCCCAGACCACGGTTTTCCCTCTCGACATCTCCGCCCTCGACCCCCGTAACCTCCCCGGAAACTTTAAAGAGATGCCGCTAATTGAAGTCCCAAACGCGATGCATCAAGCGCCAATCGATGAACCAACTTCTTCTATAGAAACGGGATTAAAGAAAAACGCCGAATGAATTAGTTTCTCGTCTCATCCAGTTTACGCCAAATAAAAATTATATAACTATAATTGATAATTTAATCAAATTGACAAACATATGTCAAGTTTTTATACTTTTAAGCTGGTCAAAAACTTCAAAACTTCAAAAATTTTTAATAATAATATAAATTTGATATATTAATCTGCTTTACGTCATTTTAATCTAATCTCTGAAGATGGCAATTAGCCAAAATTAGTAAGACCCATGTTTTTTCGTTCAATTAACCCTGCGGCAAGCACGTCTCATAGAATCATTCTTTTTCGCACAGTCTTTTTCGAGTGATTTTTGCAAACAAATTGATGACATGTACTACAAGTAACTGTAGTTTTATTATTTTTATGTGTATTACAAATTTGTCACTGAAGTGCCTGAATTTGTTGTTAATTCTGCTCAAAATGTTCTGGTTCCTCCTAATCAGGATTTGTTGAGTTATTACCGTGACAATAGGATGCGTAGTGTGAGTGGTGACTTGACGTTTAAGCCTGTCTCAGCTAATAAAATTGATAATTTGTTATCATTCTTAAAATCAAGGGGTATTGGTTCTGATGGGCATACTTGACGTTTTGTGTCACATATTTAGTGTCTGTCTCCGGGAGTCTGCATTTTGCATCTGCCTGGAAGTATGGTCTTGTAACTTCAGTGCCGAAGTCAAAATCTGTATTGGCCTGTGACAATACTCCCTGCGTTGTCCAAGATATTTGAGAGAGTGATTGTTGAACAGCTTTGTGGCCACTTTGGGTTTCAGAAAACACTATAGCTGTGCTGCTGCGCTACAGATGACGTCTTTAGGTCTCTTGATAAAGAAAGGTCGCCAATGTTGATTCTTTTCAACTTCACTAAGGCTTTTGACATTTTAAACCATGATTTATTGCTGTCAATCTTCCATTACATTGGAATTAGTGGTGCGGCAGTTGTGTTGTTTCGGAATTATCTCCAGGATAGGCGGCAGTCAATTAGGGTGAATGATACAATCTCGTCTTCTATGGCAATTGCGTCTGGTGTGCCACAGGGGTCCATCTTGGGTCCCATAGTTTTCACAATTTTTACTTGTAATCTATTTTCTGATTTAAGTGCCCTGTCGTATCATTTGTACGCTTCTTTCTGCATTAGTTGCCGGATGTGTGCAGTCGAACTGGTGACTTGCAGCAACTGTGTGCTTGCATTGAGCAACATTCATTGCTGATTAATCCTAATAAAACGCAAAGTATCTTGGTTACTAAAAAGGGTGCATTTCTTCTACATATTGATAGAGTTAACATTAATATTGATATTTTAAATCAGCCATTCATATTTGAAACTTTTGTTAAAAGCCTGGGTGTGGTGATTGATGAGCAGCTGCCTTTTTCTGGTCATGTGGGTATGCTTTATGGTAGGGCATTTGGATCGTTGAAAGCTTTATGGTAACAAGAATATTCAGTCTTGTGAATTGAAGCGACTTTTGTGTGATTCACTAGTTCTTTCCTATTTTAATTATTGTAGTGCTGTGTTTAATCCGTGATTCGAAAAAAAATTGCAAGAGGCCATTTTCTGGTAACTCTTTGAGTAGTATAAAACGCATACTTCTAGTCGACAGTATTTACACCACTTTTTGTGCTATTGTAAGAGAGGCTACAGCTTTATTTTTTTTTGGGTACATAGAAAACAATGGTCATATTTTCTTGAAACCCAAATAGAGTATCTCCCACAGTACGCGATTTATTTGGAAGAAATTCAAGGAGAGAAAGGAGTTTCTTCCAAGTTCTTCATCGTACCAATCAATGTAAGACCATTTTCCAGAAGATAAACAGCCAAAGGATAACTAGTATAGTAATTATCGGTTGTTATATTTCGATTAGAATTTCTAATCGATTTTACCAACCTCTGGACTATATCGAACGGTTTATTGGATGTCTCGAATATCCAAGTATAGAAAGTCTTGCTATCACACTGATCATACATTTTTATGCCATACTTGGCTGGTTTCTGTGGCATATATTGTACAAATCCGCATCTACCTCGAAATGAGAAAAAAATAATAAAAATGGCCGACGAAGATGAGGTTACTTATAACTTATAAGTAACCTCATAAAAGTAAAGTGTCGAAAACTGTCGTGTGTGTTAATTTCGGCGAAGCTTACCATACGGGGAAGCCAAAACAATAAAATCAAGCTTAATAAAGTGCTGCGAAGAAGAAAAACCTGAAGAAACAGATGTTATAAATAAAATCGAGACCCTAAATAAACAACTGATAGAAGCAAAAAATGCAGAAATTCGGGCATATATCAAGATTAGGAGTCTCTCTTAAAAATCGATGATTTTTTTTTTAATCGATAGGAAATGAGTCAAAAGAGGCGTTAATGATAAAAAAAAAGTGCGGAAAAGTGTACTACTTACCGAAAAATCACTTTAAAGTTGCGATTTGACGTTTCGTTTTGGAAGTTAAAAGCAATGTTAAATATGCATTTTCGTATTAAATCCTAACCTCAAATTGTTTAATTTATACCCACGAACTAAATAAAAACTTATTTTCACTAAACTTGTTGAGATTACAACATATTTTCGGATGAAAACCTTATTTCTTAGGCTATCAAAGCATAACGACAATTACCTGTCGTTAGATAGAATTGTTTCTACCAAATGTGTGCTAATAGACTTTATGTTAATAGATTGTGTATCAATTGATATGTCAAACGACTGAAATATCTTTATATTGTAAATATAAATGATAAATAAGTATATTAGCTTATTTAATAGTACCTTACTTAAGTTAAAATAGTTAATTAATTAAAAATTAATATTAAACAAGACGTTACAAAATAATAATAAAAAAATAACCCGTGTGACGATGGCAACAAACTGTGCATTTAACCAAATGACAATTACCTACAACTGACAACACAAGCAATGTTAACCATGTATTTTTGTATTAAATCCTAACCTCAAATTGTTTAATTTATACCCACGCACAAAATAAAAAGTTATTTTCACTAAACTTGTTGAGATTACAACATAATTATTCATAATGACACCTATGTGAAGTTAGCACCCAATTAAATAGCATTTTACATGTATAGTATTTTGATTATAACATGAGAACCAGTGAACCGATTTCGATAAACAATATCTCATTTGAAAGCTTAATCCTTGGCCAATACGAAAGTGGAAATGCCCGATTTGAAAACTCTTTCGAATTTCGCTAAAATGCCAAAATAATGCGAAGATACACGAAAATAACACAAAATTGACCTTCTTTAAGTGGTGATAACTCGTAAACAATGTACCCGATGATCAAGATCTATACGTCACTCGATTCGTCATAGTATCTTCTATCGAAATCACAAAATGTTCGATTTCAATTCTCTCCCGCTAACTTTATACAGCCCTCGGAATGACACCGTCTTCGGCTCGTTGTTTATGCACGTGTGAACGCTCAAAAGTATAGTCCGCAATATAAAAAAAATTAATTTAAACTAAATCGACTATAATTAAAGAACAGTTTGACGGATTTTAATGTTTTATATCTCAATCGAATGTTTGTGTCTGGCTGAATGCTGTTGTCGAAATGCCCGATTCGAAATATTTAAGGATTTTGATTAAAACACAACAAACGAATTAATTAAACACATCAATTATCTTCGTAACTAATTGACCAATTTTAGTCATCAAAATCTCGGTCGAAATTATGATCTGCAATGAATGCCAAGGTGGAAATGCCCGATTTCAAAATTTACTAATTATGTGCGTACAGCTATTGAAATGACCCCGCGAGAGATTTTGAGTCGGGCATTTCCACTTTCGTATTGGCCAAAGATTAAGCTTTCGAATGAGATTTTGATTATCGAAATCGGTTGACTGGTTTTCTTGTTATAATCAAAATACTATACATGTAAAATCCTATCTAATTGGGAGCTAGAAAAATTTGGAGCTAACTTCGCATTGGTCATAATGATTAAGTGGCTGTCGTTACATAGACTGTGTGTCTATTAACTATGTACAAGAGCGTCGCCAGATAGGAGCAAAGATAGATTCGAAAAAAGAAATTGAATAGAATATAAGATACAAATAGATTCTAAAAATCTATTTGAAATGTTTATAATGTTTGTTTTTTTTTGTATGTTCTAACTCAAAATCTAATTTCTACACAAAATTCTTATTTGGGCGATATTACATCGATAAAAGCAAGATTGACGATTTTTAAGCAACATGTATATTGTAAAATTATACGAAGATGGGTTTATGGAAAAGTTGAACTTGTTCATTCATAAGTAGATAGTTATTATTATTTTTATAATTTGTTACACGAATGTAAAAGCTCAACTCCTCCATAATTTATATTATGTTCAGTCTTTATGTGGTGCTTAGAAATATTGGAATTTGCTTTAGTTTTATGTTTACGAATTCTAGTTTTCAGCCTCCTCCACATTTGTCTGATAGCAACAAACTTGTATCCGTAATTTTTTATCTACTTTCTTAGCTGATATCTTTCTTATTATTAGAGATAATTCGAGATAATAATTAGAGATTCTTTCTCTATCTAAAACCGGTGTTTGTCTGTCGATAAGTTAATACTAAGATCAATCTGTACTTAAACTACAAAGCGGTGGCTCTGTACTTAGATTAAATAGCTTAAAATTACCAAACTTCAAGCCTTTGTGCAATTGTTATCAAACCGAATTTTAAAAAACTATTATCACACTCGGAAAGAGCGCTCTTTAAATTATCTTAACCCGGGTTTTCGTTGGTAAATGTCTATCGGCGACATGCTTAAATCGCCCTTAATATACATCCCTACACGCAAAAACGCTTAATTACTATTCCTTTAAACAAATTTCTTATTTGATAGGGGGAAAACTATAGAAGTATAGATCTATCTTATCAATAATTTTCTGCTCTTTCTAATGGTGTATAACACGCGGCTATCGCTGCTTGGTTATAGAGTTTTTTCCTGGTGATATAAGAAAGTTATTGATCCCAACAATGTTTAAAAGTAGCTAAAACGTGTGAATTTGGTAATTTTTTGACCAAAAACGTCCTTGTGTAAGTCTATAACTTCATGATATACTTCTATAGTTTTCCTCATATCAAATAAGAAAGTTGTTTAGAGGTAGAGCAATTAAACGTTTCTGTATATAGAGATGTATATTAAAGGTGATTTAACCATGATGCTAATAGATATTGACCGACAAAAACCCGGATTAAGATATTTGAAGGAGCGTTCTTTCTGATTGTGAACACAGTTTTTTAAAATTCGGTTTGATAACAATTGCACAAGGGCTTGAAGTTTGGTAATATTAAGCTATTTTACGTACAGAGCGGTGTTCTTCATCTTTTATTGATTTTAATATTAACATATCGGCAAACGAGGACCGACGATTTTATAAAGAAAGAATCAAGCTTTCATATGGTGCATTTAGTGTTCTGCTATATCTAATAATAAGAAAGATATCAGCTAATAAAATAGATAGGAAATTGCGGATAAAAATTTGTTGTTGGAAGGTTTGTTGCTATCGTTGCTATCGTCACATCGTCAATCGGGCATTTCCACTTTCGTATTGGCCAAAGATTAAGCTTTCGAATGAGACATTGTTTATCGAAATCGGTTCACTGGTTCTCATGTTATAATTAAAATACTATACATGTAAAATTCTGTTTAATTGGGGGCTAACTTCACATAGGTGTCATTATGAATAATTATGTTGTAATCTCAACAAGTTTAGTGAAAATAACTTTTTATTTTGTGCGTGGGTATAAATTAAACAATTTGAGGTTAGGATTTAATACGAGATACATGGTTAACATTGCTTGTGTTGTCAGTTGTAATTGTCATTTGGTTCAATACACAGTTTGTTGCTATCGTCACACGGATTATTTATTTATTTTTATTTTGTAAGCATGTCTTTTTTAATAACTATTTTAATTTAACTAAACTACTATTAAATAAGCTACTATACTTATTTATCATTTATATTTACAACATAAAGATTGCAAAGAGTTTTCAGTCATTTGACAGATCAATTGATACACAATCCATTAACACAAAGTCTATTAATACACATTTGGTAGAAACAATTCTATCTAACGCCATTTAATTGTCGTTCTGCATCGATAGCCTAAGAAACAAGGTTTAAATCCGAAAATATGTTGTAATCTCAACAAGTTTAGTGAAAATAACTTTTTATTTTGTGCGTGGGTATAAATTAAACAATTTCAGGTTAGGATTTAATACGAAAATGCAATTTTAACATTGCTTTGAACTTCCAAAAAGAAACGTCAAATCGCAACTTTAAAGTGATTTTTCGGTAAGTACTACACTTTTCCGCACTTTTTTTTTATCATTTACGCCTCTTTTGACTCATTTCCTATCGATTAAAAAAAAAATCATCGATTTTTAAGAGAGACTCCTAATCTTGAATTATTCCGAAATTCGCGCTATTAATGCTTATTGAAAAATGATTGAATTATATGAAAAAATGGAATCTCTGAATCATGAAAAGCGTAATTATAATATAGATAGAAATATAAATAACATAACCTACAAAAAGAAATTGCAAACGAATCTAAAAGAGGGCTCCACAAGTACTGTAAACAAAACTGCGGTAAGTGTTAATAATCCACATAACCTATCGGAATTACCTAAAATAGACAAAGAAAAAGAAGAAATTTCCATACATCAAGTACAAAATGTCCTGCATGAACAACTAACTAAAATGTTAGCGAAAAGAATAATAAATTCAGATAAAGATGACGAGGAATGACAAGTTCCAAGACGACACTTAAACTTGTCAAACAAGAAACTGGAAAATCCACCATTAAATGTCGAAGACTTAAACCTTCTCTTCTCTCAAATCGGGGTTGTATCGAAACACTCTTCGACGAGCTGTGTTGATGCAATCAGTTTTGTCAACTCGGCAAGCTCGGCGATGGAGTCACTAGGTGAAGTAAGAGAGCTACAGATCAGAAGTACAATAAAGACTCTAAAAGCAAAAAATACCAAAGATATATACGTGCCTTTGGTAACTCGCGATAAGATGACGGATTTTAAATCGAGGTCATAAAACGAGGTGCCGCCAACATCAAATGAATCGACGTCAGTGTCATTTCTGGTTATTCTGTGGTGTGATTGCTACATTAACTATAAAATATATCTCTAACTAATAAACTCACTAATTGGAATCTATTTCAACAAATATTAGATAATATAATTCATCTTAATACTCTTATGAAAACAAACGAAGACATTGACAATGAAGTAGAAAAGTTTTAAAAGACATACAAAACGCAGCCAATTTTAACGCCAAAACCTAAATCTAATATTTATGCTAAATTCATTAGAGACAAAAACGTTGCAGAAAAATGGAAAGCAAGAAAGAAATGGCAAACCAATAAAATTCCTAGTGATAAAACTAAATTAAATAGAATAACAGCCGAATTAAGAGCATTAACAAAGAAAATAATATTCAAAATTACTTAAAAGACCTTACTGACGATGCTAGTACTGATTATTCTCTGTGGAAGGCAACAAGAAAGCTTAAAGTTCCAAAAACACATAAACCTCCAATTCGAAATAATAATGGAAGTTGGGCTAAGAGCAATCAAGAAAAAGTTAATTTGTTTGCTGAACATCGAATGAAACTTTTGCATCAGACTATGCTAAATAGTGTCCCTAGCGTAATTCAAAGTGATCAGCAAAGTAATATACCATGTGTAAGAATGAAAGAACTGTATTATGAAATACAAAAACTAAATATAAAGAAATCAGTAGGCTATGACCTAATTAATGGAGAAACATTGAAACATCTACCAAAACGGGCGATTACAAAACTATTACACATAATTAATGCTGCTTTTAAACAGAAATACTTCCCAAGCATATGGAAAGTTGCTAAAGTAATAATGATAGCAAAACCTGGTAAACCCCCCACAGATGTTACATCAGATAGGCCAATCTCATTATTACCCTTACTATCAAAACTGCTTGAAAAATTACTGTTATAAAGACTAAAATCTTTCATAGAAGAAAAAGCCTTAATATCAACACATCCATTTCGGTTTCGGAATAAACATGCAACAATAGACCAAGTTCATAGAATAACGAATACTATCGAAATAGCAATGGAAGAAAATAAAGTCTGGTCCGCCGTATTTCTGGATGTTGCACAAGCTTTCGACAAAGTCGGGTTAGATGGCTGAAATTACAAACTAGACCAAATGCGATATTTTAAAGTAAAATACGAAAACGCTTATTCACCATTACATGAAATACGAGGCGGAGTTCCTCAAGGAAGTGTGCACAAATAAATCGACATACATAAACTTTACTTATAAGAAAGTAAACTATGTCCCAGTACACATAAATGGCAATGCAATCCGCAAAATATCTTGGTATGACGCTGGATACCAAACTCAAATGGAAAGCTCACGTCAAAAAAAAACGTGAGAAACTTGATATCAAATTTAGACACCTATATTGGCTTATTGGCAAAAAATCAACGCTATCACTAAGAAACAAGTTGCTAATATACAAGCAAGTATTAAAACCAAAATGGTCATACGAAATCCACTGTGGGGTTGTACCTGCAAGACAAATGCAAGTCTGATTTAAAGATTCCAGAACAAAGTACTAAGGTGGATAGTGAATGCACCTTGGTATATAAGAAACACCGACCTCCATCGCGGCTTGAAAGTGTCATCAGAAATTATTCGCATCTAAACATGAGAAGAGAATGTCCTAGTCAATTCAAACGCGAGCAATAGTGCGGAATTATAACAAAAACAATAATACCCTAAACGTGTGTTCCGCGTATCGCAGTGTGCGCGATTTTGTGTTTTGGTCTTAAAACGGTAAATATATGACAATATTTATCTATATTATGGGTAAAGTAGACTGGACCACTGGGAAAAACTGCAAAACATTATCTAGTGTAATTTGGTGTTAAAAATAAGTAACTAATTAGTATGTTGAATATGAAGGTTAAATTATTTTTCGTACTACATCGATGTTATTTATTTATTTATTTTCTTCTTCATGTTTCGAGGAAACTGGGTCCTCATCTTGGCTTGGAGAAACAAGGCAAAGTAGCACCTTGTATTTTGCAACTTTTGTCTTCTTTGGCTACAATCCTATCGTAACCATCTACATCCTATCTTACCTCAATACCACAATATAAAACAAAAGGCAAATGAACGAGAGAACCAAGTTAAGTAGTACCTTGGTTCTGCAACTTTGTCTTCCCTTGGCTACACTCCCATCCTAACCCACATAAATCCTGTCATACAACCTACACCCTTTCCCAATATACCTCTAATGATAGAATAAAAATTAAATAAATGACAAATAAATCTTAAGAAATAATTTTAAAATTTTAAACATTTTTAAAAAGGAAAACATTTAAACTTAAAATTTGAATTTTAAATTTAAAACATAAAAACAACTAGAATTAAGAATTCAGTGATACCAACCGAATGCGAAATATTACATTCATCCATTACCAAAAGCTAAATACGCCACAACAACGAGGAGATAACAAGAATAATATAATAATCAATAGTCATCACTAATATCAACTAACGAAAATTGACATGGTGAAGTTTTTATTCATAAATTTGACGTAAGTTTATTGTATTTTGTGATATTTTGTTAATTAAGAATGAATTCAGTAACATAGTAAGTAATTTAAAGCGTGATTAAGATAATAATATTAAATATTTGTAATTGTAACAGGATCTCTTCCTGAAGATGAGGACCCAGTTTCCTCGAAACATGTAGAAGAAAATAAATAAATAAATAACATCGATATGTATTACTATGTGTATATACTATATGTTAAGAAGACAAAATAATAATTATAATTAGTATGTATTTACTAGGTGTTATACAATTGTGCTATGCATAATATACAGATCAGAAGTACAATAAAGACTCTAAAAGCAAAAAATATCAAAGATATATACGTGCCTTTGGTAACTCGCGATAAGATGACGGATTTTAAATCGAGGTCACAAAACGAAGTGCCGCCAACATCAAACGAATCGACGTCAGTGTCATTTCTGGTTATTCTGTGATAGCTAAGATAGCTAAGTAAACATACTTAGGCCCACTACTACCACTCATAGTTAAAGTCTCTGATAGCGTTATCTATCGGATAGCTTAAAAATTGGTTACTACTACTGTTTTTATCTTATAGATACCACTATCCAAGGGATAACTTTTGAAATATCTGTAACCCGTGGATTGGCTGTCGGATAAGTTGCTATCTAAGGGATAAATACGGATACCTAACCTCCAATAGGATTTATGACGTATAAAATCCAATCCAATTGATAGCTGAACGTTGTGTATTTTTTTATAAAGTTTAGTTATCAATTCTCTTGTATTTTTTTCATCGCAAGCCTGTGTAATTAGATAATCAGATCAATTCTAATTTTAAAGTAATGCTGCTTGCTTTCTTTTTATTTTTATTTCTAAGTCCAGCAATTCCATTTTCTTTTCATGCTCTTCTTTCGCTTGTTTAATAAGCAATTCAGTTAATTCCAGTCTCTTTTCATTCAAGTGGTTATATCCATCATGGATAGATTTGTTTGCGGTTTCTGTAAACATGTATACATATGTATTAAAGTAACATTACATACAAGAATCTAACTTACTTGGCTTTAAACCCACATCCAACACACGACATTTCCTTTTCCTAAGGTTTTGTGGGTTCCATGTGGTCCAATTGTTGTTAACTTCTGTTGGGTTATGTAATTCAACTGATTGATTTTTGACAATTTCTTGTTGTAGTTGTTATACCAGTTCTTCCTCTATAACTAATTTTAGATCCACTGGTGTAGAAGACACCACTTTATTATGTAAGGAAACTGATGTAGAGAGTTCTTCTACATCAATTTTTGCAACCTCCGTTAAATCTAAGTTACAATTAGGTACGGAATCAGAATCGTACATAGATGGTAACCCGGTTAAACTAGGACAGGTTAAAATATCGTCAAAATATCTAATAGTAGGTCTTTTAACCACATACAGCTGTCAATTTAACATAATAGACAAAAAAATCAATAGATTTCTTGGTTATCTCAAGGATTTCTTAACTATGAGATAAATGGAGGTGGTAGTACACACGACCCTGTTATCTACGAGATAAATTGTATCTTATAGATAGCTTAACTAATAGATAGCATTGGTTTGGTAGTAACGGGCCTTAGGGTGTCCATTGGGTTACAACTAATCATATTTATAATAAATACCATAATAATATAAATTAGAGGGTTAAATACCAGTTTAAAAGTACAAAAACTTTACAAATTGACGAGATTAATGAAAATAATGTGATTAAAATTGGTGGTTGTTTATTGGTTAGGATAATAAGCAAATATGATGCGTGATAAATAATAACAGTGATAACTGGGGTAAATGTGGGGGTAGGTTGATGGATGGACGCAAAAAGGGATCCAAAATCGTGCGATGAAGGATGTCGCGTCGTATACGGATTTAATTAACAGCGTAATTAGGCAAAATTTGACAAATGCGAACGCCGGCCACCGGTCGCCGGTTCGGAGAAAGTGATTCCGAAGAAATATGCCCGACCTAATTGATAGCGACTTTTTGTCCGTTGCACACGGTCCGAGAACGATCGATAGTGCGTTAACTACATGCTGATAAAATAACAGCTCTGTCTGATTAGCTGCCGGCATTGATACGGTGGCGTCGAGCCAGGAAAAACAAAGCCACCCTCTGGCGGCCCCGCCATAGTGTGTAAACGCGGATAAGTGGTAAACAAGGTAGTAAATTTTCTCTGCCCGTTCAATGGTTCCACTGGAAGCTACCCTTTTCCCGTGCGATATTATTCCTATCCGACGACCCTCTCCAGAAAACGTATACACCCGTTCGAATCTTGAGATTTATAGAAAAAACGATACACGATGAAGTACATTCTCTCAATTTCTTACACACATATTTTATCATATCCAAATATGTTAATTGAGAGACAATTTCCATCACAATATATTATCTTACGTAATAAAAAGAGATAATATTTAGATGGAGTTAGAAGGTAAGAAATTAGTAATCATAGGTAAAGGCGAAATAATTTAACTTTTTGCCAGATGCGTTCCATTGCATTTGAAGCATCCGAAAGTGGTCTTAAGGGGTTTGGGGATGGTAGTTAGAAGGAGAGACGTGTAATACATGGGGGGTTAACAATGGGATGAAGGAAGACGGGCGTAGGAGGGTCGCGGAGCTTCTTCCATTATCCGCTCCACAGAAGCTCAACCTCATTTTCTCGACCGTTGATTTTGCGTCCCGTCTCGCAGTTCAGCCACTCCACCCTACGTCATAGTTGTCTTCGCGCTGGCCACTTGTATTTACATCCTCGAGACGGCCGTTAACCGCTATATTACAAAAGTCGCGAAACATAATGTATTATCTCTAACGCAACGTTGCGTAATAACCATTAGATTTTTGAAACTTTGATTAGTGCTTCGAGATAATGCATGGGAGATTCCCATTAAACTTTCGCCACGCCATGATAAACGTTCGACCGCTTAATTTATGTCCCATCAAAGGTGCGACACCCAATTATCTACTCCATCGTCGGCACGTTCTTCGCTGGAAAGAAACCTCTTTTTATTTTTTCTCGCAGCCTCCGAATTCTGCTCCGGGATTAGCGACGAGTTGCCGGGGTTTCCGGTTAATCCTATATCTAATTTTCACGATACCATCTTCATTAATTATTTATTGAACCTTCTCTCGTAATAGAAAACATTACAGGGACCGAACGACCGTACGCCCTCGTATCGGTCAAGGGATTATAATTCATCGGAAGTTTGGAAATTGCTAATTGGAAAATTAAATTACTAAATTTATTCGCGGAAAATTAATTTTGTCATGCTACGGTACTTTCCATCCTGGTGACAACATTATATATCAATCAAAACTTATCCTATCTCTTTCAATCACAGTCAGCTTGATTTTCTAATTATTTAAACAAATTATAACATAAACTAAAGTCTTTCAAACCAATTTAAATCTAAAAATAACAAATTTAAAAAGTAATTTAAAAATTAATCAAAATATGATTCATCAATTTTTCATTATAATAGATATATGAATAATAGATTAAAAGAAAATATATAAAAGTAACCAATTGTAAATAAAATCAATGCAGTTACAGCAGTAAAACATGGACGGTGTAATTATACATTCAATAAATAACGAAACGGGGTCGTTTATTATTTTAGCACATTACGAGCATGGAAATTTTATTGTAACGCAGACAAAATCAATTTTATTTATAGACGTAAAAACGCGTCGAGCCAAATTACGATTTCACAGTAATAGAATGACGTTACATGGAACAAAACCCGAAATGATTCCTTCCCTTTTAAATCTTTTCAGATCTTTTTCAGAGGAAAAGATGTTGTTTGTTTCGAAGGAACAAACGTCTTATCCCGCACGATAAAGCAATAGCATAAAGTTTATAACCGGCCCTTATTACCTCGCAATCATATTTTAAATCTTTCCATCTTTTACAACGTACTTACACAAGGGTTTAATTGCAGGTCGCTTGGATGCACTTTGAGCAATCGGCTATCCTTACTGTTCACAATCACGTCATCACAAGGAATCCTAGGATCAGTGTCACCCATGATAAACACAGAACATGGTTTTTACACATAAGTAATGTACAACAGGAGGATCGAGGACGTTATATGTGTCAAATTAACACAGTAACAGCCAAAACACAAATTGGATATTTACATGTTGTTGGTAAGTTATACATAATTTTATTACAATATAAATATATACGTATATACAATGAATTTCACTTAAGATGCAATATACAAAAATATATTTCCATAGAAACCAGGACGTACCTACTTACTTTGTTCCAAATAAAATGCAACATGTCAATATAATTTGACATTACAGTAAAACATTGATTATTAATACGTTATAGTGATAACAGATAAAACTAGACTAACACTAACTCTTCAGACGCACGGCTAAATCCGAAACTTTCTAGTTCTAATGTTAATTCTAGTTCTGCGATAGCACTATCCCTAGAACTAACACAAAACCTAGAACTAGAATCATTCGGGTTTAGCCGTCTTGAAAGACGTGCGGCTAAATCCGAATGTTTCTAGATCTAGGTCTAGTGTTAGTTCTAGTTTTGTACTAGCACTGTCACTAAAACTAACATAAGACCTAGAACTAGAATCATTCGGGTTTAGCCGTCTTGAGAAACGTGCGGCTAAATCCGAATGTTTCTAGATGTAGTGTTAGTTCTAGTTTTGCACTATCACTAAAACTAACATAAGACCTAGAACTAGAATCATTCGGGTTTAGCCGTCTTGAAAGACGTGCGGCTAAATCCGAATGTTTCTAGATCTGGGTCTACTGTTAGTTCTAGTTTTGCACTAGCACTTTTTAACAAGGCCTAGAACTTAAAAGAAATATAAGAAGTATAAGAAATATAGTATAAGAAATATAAAAAATATAGAAGAAAAAGAGTTAACAAGGCCTAGAACTAGAATCATTCGGGTTTAGCCGTCTTGAAAGACGTGCGGCTAAATCCGAATGTTTCTAGATCTAGGTCTAATGTTGGTTCTAATTTTGGACTAGCACTATCCCTAGAACTAACACAAGACCTAGAACTAGAATCATTCGGGTTTAGCCGTCTTGAGAGACGTGCGGCTAAATCCGAATGTTTCTAGATCTAGGTCTAGTGTTAGTTCTAGTTTTGCACTAGCACTGTCACTAAAACTAACATAAGACCTAGAACTAGAATCATTCGGGTTTAGCCGTCTTGAAAGACGTGCGGCTAAATCCGAATGTTTCTAGATTTAGGTCTACTGTTAGTTCTAGTTTTGCACTAGCACTTTATAACAAAGCCTAGAACTTAAAAGAAATATAAGAAGTATAAGAAATATAGTATAAGAAATATAGAACAAAAAGACTTAACAAGGCCTAGAACTAGAATCATTCAGGTTTAGCCGTCTTGAGAGATGTGCGGCTAAATCCGAATGTTTCTAGATCTAGGTCTAATGTTGGTTCTAATTTTGCACTAGCACTATCCCTAGAACTAGAATCATTCGAGTTTAGCCGTCTTGAAAGACGTGCGGCTAAACCCGAATGTTTCTAGATCTAGGTCTAGTGTTAGTTCTAGTTTCAGCGTTAGATTTTGGTATATTTTTATGGAACAAAAAGTAGAAGTAACACTAGACCTAGAACCAGTAACATTCGGGTTTAGCCGTTCGTCTCTTAACACGGAAACTCAAAGATATCATAAGGACGTCACCTTTTCCAAGCAAAACTTTTCCTTTGCAAAACTACCCAATGTCTGTACTATTAAACTATGTTGCATTTTATGTGGGACAGTGCAAGTGCACAGTAGTTTCGTAACTATGATTACTGCATTCTTATATTGCGATAAAGTCTTGAACTAACCTTAGTACCTCAAAATCGCCCGATACATTATCTTTTTGTATCAGTGTATTAAGTTAAGTGACATAGGGATGAGTTGCTGATTTTGAGAGTTTCTTCGGCACCTTCTTCAACTCTTGATTGAGGTTTTAACACCTTAAAGGTTAAAAAAGAACTAAATTTTTAATGGTATTCATATTATTTTAATCTACCATTTTTAGTAATAAGCATATATTATGCTCTAGGTACACAATACAGATGCACTGGTGCATTTTCCGCCATATCATACTTCCAAACTTGCCATAAACGTAAAGAGATGATTTTTTAAATCTGCCAATTTTAATAATAAACATAAAATTTGTTTTTCACCCCAAAGAATACTCATTTTATATACCTTGTCCACCATTTCTTTACAATAGATTAGAATCTTCTGGCTTTCTGCTATTTCGCGTTACCAGATTTAACATAGACGTGAAGAGGTGTTTTTAAATCTGCCAGTTTTAATAGTAAACATAAAATTTGTTTCTAAAGCCAAAGAGTACTCTTTCTGACACCTTTTCCACCATTTTGTAACTCTAGATTTGCCCTAAGGCGATTTTTTCATTCTGCCATTTTGATTAATAAGTACATATTTTGATTCTAAACGCAAAGGATACTTTCTTTGCTAACTTTTCCGCCATATCACACTTTTAAATTTATCATAGACATTAAGAGATTTTTTTTAAATCTGCTAATTTTTATGATTAACCCCTTACTGCATGATTTTTTAGATTCAATTAAAACTAAAGAAACTTAATTACAGTACTAAGCTACTCAGAAGCTCACAAACCATTGAAAATATGTATACAATTGTTTTATTTTCCAAGTATTTAAAAAAAAAACTTTATATGCCGTATATGGGACGATTTGAAGTATAAGCAAAAACTAACAAGAAGGCATTTACTATAATATTTGATTTTAATTGTTCTACAAGAAATGTAGAACTACATTACAAACAATTTTCCTCTACATTCTGGATATTTACACCATTGCCGTTCATCACAAGTCCATTTTGGTAGGTGATTTAAATTGTCCTTGCGAATGCCTTGGACAAGAATTTCTGAGAACTGGTATTTTTTCTTTTTTAGATCCAGTTTAGTCTGTAAATGATTATGGTACCCCTTCCCTTATTCTTTAGACCGTTATCTGGAGGCAGATTACTGTTCGGTACTATATTTCTTCTAACAGTACCAAGAGGTAAAATACCTTGTATTAAAATATGAGTAGGTCTGTACTTGTAAACCAGTTGTCCAAATATATCTTGTAATTCTGGTTTCTAAGTATCGTTACCGCTAGTTTTACGACACATTGCTGCTCATTACGAAATCTGGTTCTCGTTGAAATAATGAAATTTTTCGATTTCTTCAAATGTGTTCCAAGACACAGTGCCACAAAGTGCAAGAATAGCTATGGAAGATTTCCAATAGCTTCTTGTAGAAGGCAACAGTATAATAGACACATTCTTCTGCTGTCATATTTGCTGGTTTCTCCGGTCTACACTGCACTGACTATGTTCTTCTGTAATATAATTAACCATCTCCGTTGTGAGCAGGTATTTGAAGAAGTCATTCCATGTTTATTGTGTTTATTATGCCATTATGTGTTCAAATCTTGTTCACTGTCCCATTGTTCTTCTTCAAAATCCAGAGGTTCTTCAAAACTTGTGAGCACATGAACCTTACAGTTGAAATTTTGAGGAGAATCATCATCAGACAGATATTCGTCTTTACTTTCATCTCCATTCAAATTCAATTTCTACCAATTCATTCAATAGATACTTACCTTTCATCTATATATTTATTGCAACGCGAACAGTTTTTACAAAAACTCACTTGAAAGTGTAAGAAATACATTTGTACACAAGAATCACAAAAGCCTTCCATATATGGCACACTATGCGGTAAGGGCTGCACTATGCTATTTCGCTTTACCAGATTTGGCATAGACGTAAAGAAATGATTTTTTAAATTTGCCATTTTTAGTAATAAATATAGATTTTACTTCTAAACTCAAAGTATAGTTTTTCTAACACCGCCAAATTTACCGTAGGGATGGATTCTTTAAATCTGCCACTTTTAAAACTAAACATTTATTTTGATTCTTGATCCCCAGGATAATCTTTCTAGCACCTTTTCTTTCATACCAAACCCTATTTTCCCCAGAGGGGTGGTTTTTTATGGTGAATTTTAGAATGCTGTAAGAATTTGTTTTCATATTAATGACGTTTTAATGGAAATGGAATAACTGTGATTATTTTATTATAAATTAAAGTACATTTCCATTGTTTCAAAGTTGGCTAAGATGTTTCTGAAAACTGGGTGGGTGAGAAATGAGCACAAAAAACGTTTAACAGGTTCTCCCCCCGTTGGTCCAATAAATCTCGAAGTAACGGAGCTAAGCAGAACATTGTCTTAAGGAACATCCAATAACCCAATAAATCTTCCAAAGCCCTCCAGATTCATTGAGCGGATTGTATGCATTAGTAAATCTATACGGATTATCTAAAGACGTGTCTTTGATCTGATTATTATTGCTGGTGAGTATGATCATCCCTTCAAGTAATTGGAATCGAGAATTAATGGGGAATTAATCGAGAATTTTCGTTGGCAAAAATCCTACGCACTCCGCAGGATGCGGCGCGGAAATTTTATCAATTTCGTACAGGAAATTGAATGCAACAGTGCGTGTAGTCGATATATTTTATGTTAACGACGGAATATTGATGGGTCGCGTAATTTTTTAATAAAATAATAAAAAAAATAATAGTGGAGGTTCAAGCGAAATGATAAATGTATCCTTTTTTCCTGATCGATTCCGCCGTTACATACAAAAGCTGTTTATGAAGGTGGTAAAAAATACACGGTAATTTGTAAAAGGAATATGATTGATTACTTTTTACCCTTCGACTTCGAATGCACATCGATATTATCTAAAGGCGAGAAAATGAGGTAGCTGTAGGTAAGGAGCCGGAGGTAAGGACCTAGAGGTAAAGAGTCTGTTACCCGGGATAAAACACGAAAATTACCTCGACTACGTAAGCGGGCGAGTTTGTTCTATAAATAATTAAATTTGTATTTCGAAGTAGAAAGCGGAAAAAGTCGGCGTTGCCCGCGGATTTGTCGTACGGGTGAATTTTTGATTAGCCCCAGGACTTACACCGGCCCGTTGCAAAACTGAAAATTACCCTCTTCGAACGTAATTGTTGACTTTGCGGCGCTCCGTTTGCATTAATTTTCAGGATGAACCCCGATGCTAAGACCTTCTCCTCTTTTCGTCACTCCCCTCAGACGTTACATAAATAATACAATATTATTCGACATACTTAAATCGAATTTTCAAACAGTCTAATTATTTTTTTTACTTTTTCAGTGACTATATTATTAAACACTATCATAATACAGAAATTAAGCAAAATAAATATTTTTTAGTCGGGCGAATCCAGCTACTCAAAGTAGTTTTCGCAATTGCAAGTATGAACTGGAAACGTATTTCGAAATTTGCTTCTTATATCTAAATTTCTTGTCCATTACCCAAATTCTTTGCATCAGCAACCAAGGGTATTGGGACTCCTCCGATCTCTAGCCGTACATGTTCCGCCAATGTTTCACATCCACCCCTAAACAATATCATCACCGATTTGCCAGCATTAAGAGTAAGTGCATGCCTCAATGCAAAATTGTTAACATCGTATTCCTGCAATTCCATGGTTCAAACAATATGTACAGTTGTAAATCATCATGATAATCTGCATGCCTCAACTGACATGGAAGTTGGGAAGTATATGACGAAAATAGTAGTGGGCCCAAGATACTTCCCTGCACCCACAGGGTAGTATCTGAACTAGCTGTCGCAGTTCACTCCTAATCCCCATGTACCTCAATGCCGAACACAACACATCACCATCAACAGTCTCGAACGCTCTACTAAAATCCAACAATACTGCAACAATTTAGTGCTAAATCCCGGGCCTTTAGAAGATCACCGATCACTTTTAACAAAGCTGCCGTGGTGCTATGTCCTTGACAAAATCCCGACTGATATTCTGGCAATATGTCATTTACTTGGACGTATTCATATAATTGCTAAAGATAACTGTTTCAAAAACTTTAGACAAAATGCGCCAAAAGTGATTTGGTCTAAGGTACTTCGCCTCTACAGGGTTTGATATCTTAGGAAGAGGCTTAACTAAAGACGTCTTCCAGCTCTTAGGGAAAACAAAATGTTCGATACAAACATTAACTAAATGAACAATGTACGGCAATATGTGAGGCACACACAACCCTATTATGGACACATCAATGCCATCACAACCAGCTGCTTTGAATTATATACAGTGAATTATATACAATTAATTTTAAGTTCAAATTATTATCGGAGAATAATCCGTGTGGTAAAGCATCGTATGAGAAAAGAAAACAACAGGAATTGAGTTAACAAAATAATCGTTTAATGTATTGGGATTGGTATGAAGTGGTAAATGCTGCAAATCAAAGTCAAAGAGTTGCTGATTAATGAAATTTAAACATCGGGTAATAATCTCTTTGGACTGTATTTGTGTCGTAAAAAGCTACACTAGACCTAAGAATATCTTTATTACTTGTAATTAAAATGATTTGAGTTGCATCACAATTTTCAAGAAACTCGTGCAACTATATAAATAAAGGACTATCACATCGCATACATCCGCGCTCTCAAGATCCTTCAGGATATCTCTGTTCCTAACATACCACGGCGCATTCACGATGTTTCTCAAGATTTTATTTTGGAATCTTTGTATGGTTTCAATATGGCATTTTTTTGCGCATCGCCATAGTTGTATCCCGTACAGCCATACGGGTTTGAGGATATGCTTGTTATTAGTATTTTATTGTCTATTGATAACTTTGATTGTCTTCCAATTAACCAGCTATATTGCCTGTTTCTTATTCGCAGTTCTTCCAGTTTTTTCTTTTTATGTACTCCCCAGGTGAGTTTTTTATCTAGGTATATACCGAGATATTTTGTTGAGTCTGCATATGGAATGATGTTATTATTAATTGTGATTAAATGGTGGCAAATCAATTAATTTTTTGTTTGTAAAGTTAATATGAACGGACTTGCCTTCATTAATTTTAATTTTCCATTTTCTCGTCCATGTGGAGAACATATGGACACCATTTTGCAGTTTGTTTGTGGCCTCTTGAATATTATCACCCATAGCCGTCATGGCTGTATCGTCAGCGAATGTTTATCTCTTTTAAATCAGTATGATTCTAGGACATCCCCATACTGTTTTAGCAATAATTTACTAATTTTATATATTAGGCCTTTATGCCATACTTCATCGACTGCTTGGGCTACATCAACAAATAACAGTTTCATCAATCATTGAAGACAGCTAAAGGAGACACTACTAGATGGAACAACAATCTACAAACACTCTATTCAAAAACCTTGTATACATAAAGACTTGCACAAATCAAATTTCGTTTTCATTAGAATATCTCCGCGATACGAAGGACCTTTCAAAGTTCTGACAAAAGCAACCAAATATTTCGTAATTCAGAAAGACAATGATAAAATTATTGTTAATATCGATCGCCTTAAATCCGCGTTTATCTTTAACGAAAGTATTTAATAATTCGGCAAAAAACCTGTTGAATGCAAAAAACCTAAAACTGAAAAACCAAAATGCAGTAACTGTTCAGAAGAACATCCAGCTAGCTATAGAGGATGCGTTCTTGCTAAAGAACTGCAAAAAAGAAGAAATATTGTTATTAAACAAAATACATAAGAAATATAGCAGAACAAATTTTTTTTTCCTTCGAGAGTTTTTTCTATCATATTAGATATTTTGTGTACTTCATCAATTGTACTATGTTTTTCTCTAAATCCGAATTGATACTCAGGAATAAGTCGGTTTTATTCTATTAATGGTTTAAGCCTTTTGAGGAACAGTTTTTCAATGAATTTTGAGATTACTGGATGCATCGAGATTGATCTGCATGAAGCCACATCATATGGTGATTTTTTTGGCTTAGATATCATAATTACCTCTGCAATCTTCCACATATTAGGTACGTGTCGTAAACGAAACTTTGCGTTTATTAAATACGTTAGTTTTAAGATTACTTTTCTAGGGAGGTTTTTTAAGATATCTCCTGTAATCAAGTCAAAACCTGGTGTTTTCTTTGCACTTCCTACTGTTAATATTCCCACTATTAATATTCTTCCTAATTTCTTTAGCAACTTCATTTGGCGTTACATGTTTTATACGTTCATTTGGCTGGAAAGTTTTTTCTAGATAGTTTGCAAATAATTCTGCTTTTTGTTTATTAGTTCTTGCCCACGTTCCATTATCAGTTCTGATTGGTGGATTTTGAGTAATAAAACGTTTGAGCTTCTTGTTGCTCTCCATAATGAATAATCACTTCCATTATTGGCGGTTAACTCAGGGAGGTATTTCTTGACCGATTCTTAATGTCATGTCTGATGCCATGTTCTTTCAGCTTTTCTTTGCGAAAATGAATACTGAATATCTCGTACAAAGTTTTCCACATCATCTTCCAGTTGTTCTTTAGTGTTCAGTTGAACGCTCAACCGCATTCTTCCTTCAGTTTCCAATCTAAAGCTTTCCCAATCCGTTGTACCATTCGTCAGGGTTGGTTTTCTTTCCCTTTCAATAATCTTTTCACTTAAAGTCAATACCACTGCTGTATGATCCGAAGCTAGGTCGTAGTTACCATGAACTTCCAGAAAATTGGATACAAATTCTTCTTTGATATAAAGAAGTTCAATAAATCAGGTCTCTTATCAGCATCAGTAGGCCAGTAGGTTGGCTTTCCTGATGAATAATAATTGGCTCCAATCTCTTCAATAGCTTTCAGTAGTTCTTTCCCTTTTGTAGTTGTGACTTCTGATCCCCATTCTGTGTTTTTTGCATTAAAATCGACACCCAAGAGAAATTTGTTGACGTGGTATGCTTTGTAAAGTCTTATATTAATAGTAAGATGTGTTTCTGTAATGAGTAAAATATCAATCTTCTGTAATGATAAGAAAGCTGCAATTGTTTCATTATGCGTTAGAACACCATTAGCATTCCAGAACATCTCGCAGCATTGTAGGATAGTGAAGCAGGTCTGGCGTAAATACTTTCTAGTTTTTCGAGTCTTTTCTCAATCTTGTTGAATTTATCTAATAAATCTTTAAGTATACGTTCGGTTATTGTTTCCGTTATATTAGGAGTGTGCTGTAAGTACAGCTCTGTTTTGACCGTGCTTACCTGCTGTTGTTTGGGCATATGATATTTCTTTACTTACAATATTGGAAGTGAATTGTCTAGGTTCTTGTGTATTTTCTTTAATAACAATATTTCTTCTTTTTTGCAGTTCTTTAGCAAAAACGCATCCTCTATAGCTAGCTGGATGTTCTTCTGGACAGTTACTGCATTTTGGTTTTTCAGTTTTAGGTTTTTTGCATTCAACAGGTTTTTTGCCGAATTCTTAAATTTAATATTTTCAATATATATAAGATATTAACAATAATTTCATCACTGCCTTTTTGAATTACGAAATATTTGGTTGCTTTTGTCAGAACTTTGAAAGGTCCTTCGTATCGCGGAGATAACGATGGTTTCAAACCTTCAATTCTAATGAAAACGAAATTTGATTTGTGCAAGTCTTTATGAATAAAAGTGTCTCTTAAACTGGAAAGTCAATAGATGGATTAGAAGGTATGAAGAACTCTCCTGGAAGTCTTAGTGGTTGTCCGTAAAGCAGTTCTGCTGAGAAGCAACCTAGATCTTCCTTAAGTGATGTTGTTAATCCTAGTAGGATGAGGAGTAGATTGTTGTTCCATCTAGTAGTGTCTCCTTTAGCCGTCTTCAATGATTGATGAAATCGTTCCAACATTCCATACGCTTGAGGATGGAAAGATGATGTGTGTATTTGTCGTGTGCCAAGTAATGTGTTAAATTTTGAAAAGAGGTTTTAACGGAAAAGCTTCTGGCCATCGAATGAAGCGTTCGATAACTGTAAGTACATAAGTACAACCTAGAGACAGAGTGAGTGGTCCAATCAAGTCGATATATATATGATCAAATCTAATTTTAGGAATTTTGATGTTGATGATTGGTGATTTTGTATGTTTTTGGATTTTTGCTTGTTGACATTTAAATTTTAACATGAATTTGCTTTGACATGTGTGGCCAAAAGAATCTTGTTTTGATTGCACGAATGGTGGAACGTACTCCGGGATGAGATAGGCTATGAATTTTGTCGAAAATTGCTTGTCTGAACTGTTGCGGAATATAAATTCTTGGAGATGATGAAGAGGTTTCACACCACAGTTGATATCAGATTGTGATGTTGTTTGATATGCCAAACGATAAGATTTTGAAGGTTTGTTGGAAAATTGCTTATTCAGTAAGTTTGACAATTCTGTGTCAGCAAGTTAAGCATTGCTAAGGGTTAGAAAATCTGGATAAGATGAATTTAGAGATCCGATGTTTGTTCTGGATAGGGTGATACGAGGAGTTTTGTCTGTGGGTTTTGTCTGTGACAGTGGGTTTGTGATCTGTATATACCGTAAATTGATTTCCATGTAAGGAATGTTTGAAAAATTTGATAGCAGAGTAGATCGCTAATAGTTCTCTATCAAAAGTTGAATATTTGGTTTGGCATGAAGTAAATTTTTTGGAAAAGAATGCTAATGGTTGAGATTTTCCATTGATGGTTTGTGTTAAAACAGCTCCCATATCTGTGTTCGATGCATCAGTTGACAATGATAGGGAAACATGTGAAGAGGGATGTCCTAGATAGATAGTTTTTTGTTTTTGATAGTGAAGTGATTTTGAAAATGTCTGTGGTAGAAGTTTAACATTGCCAAAAATCTTTGTAGCTCTTTTAGAGTCGTTGGTTTTGGAAAATGTGTTATCGCTGTAATTCTTGATTGAGATGGTCGAATGCCATCGGCTGAAACATGATGACTGAGAAAATCCAACGATTCAACACCGAAAATGCATTTTTTGATATTGTAGGAACTCAATCTGTGAAATAATTGTTTTAAATGCAGTATGTGTTCTTCTTCATTTCGACTTGCTACAAGAATATCGTCTAAATATACAAAAATGAAGATTAGTCCTGAAAGTACTTCATTGATGAACCTTTGAAACGTTTGCGCTGCATTTCGAAGACCAAAAGGCGAAATTGGTTGTCACAACATTTAGTATTTGTCTAATCGCAAATATTTTCTTCATATCTTCTGTATTGTGGAAGCTAATCATAAATAGATTTAATGGCACTTTCTTTGTTGATCCTTGATTATTATCTTTGCTGATTTTATTGACGACATCGACTACTTTAAATCCTTGTGCCAGCAGGTTTTCTTTGATTTTTTCTATTTTAGTGGAATAATGTAATATGAACCATTTTCGTTCATAACTTTAGACTTATAAAGGAAATGATGAATAAACTACAGCGTGTTAATTAATTATCGTACCCGACGTCATCATTGCAAGTATGCAACCAATATCACAGTGCAATACGCATCATACGCAAATCACGTATTGCAATAAAAACACTGTGATATTGGTTGCATACTTACAATGATGACGTCGGGTACGATAATTAATCAACACACTGTAGATGGTATAAAAGAAATGTTTGTTTAAAAATAATAAAAGGGACGTCGTAGTTTGAGTTGGGGACATATGCGAAATGGATAAGGCATTATCCGTTCGCAAGTCCCTGGAACAAAGGCTGACAATTACTAGATTTAAGGGAATTTTAGGTATCCCACAGATTTCAATTATAACCGAGAGTTCCCCGACCGCGATTTGATCCAATGTAATTGACCAGGTAATGGCTTTAGCGACGGGTTCACCTTACGGAGATAGCGTTTGTATTAGTTTGCGGGCTTCTCCTAAATCATTCACCATTATGCTCAATTTGCAATTGTTCCCCGCCCGTTATCTCGGCGCCGAATTAAATAAGAAGGTCGCGGCGCCACAGTGGCAAAAGTGGAAACCCTCGCTCGAGGTGGAATCGTCGCTGGTGTCGCGCGAATACCCACCAATTAAGCCGGTAATGAATATTATTTCGTAAAAAAGGGTGGATCCGTACGATCCTAGCTTTTTCGCTTCGTGAATGGTACTTGTACGTTTCGCGATGTAGCGTCCTTTCAACGAAATTACAAGTAAATACTAGAGTTCCTAGCACCAGTTTCATTAATTTGATGACGCCGGGTCAGACTGAAAGGGGCACGGGATGAAAATACCGCATATATAGTTCCAATACAAAAAAAAATAGAGAAGAGGAAGAAGAAAAAATAAAAAGGAAAAAATGGAAGAAAAAAGAACGGACAAGTCCCGCCCCCATTAGTCTTTCCTTCACGTAGTTGTTTAGTATGGGCGGGGAGCGCGCACCTCAAGTGAAATGAAACGTAGAAACATCTTACTTTTATCAACAGAGAAATTCTTAATGAATTCCGCTAGTTAAAAAAGTTTGCAGCGTTCGAGCATTGGAGGTTCGCTGCGGCGAATAATAATGCATGGCCCGGAGCTTTAGGGTCAAAGTTCATCTCCAAACCGCGAGGGGAGCTCCCTCCTCGACGGCGCCAGCCGCGGTCACGTGGCCCTTTCCATAATCGTCGGCCCGACGTAAGCAAAATAACGCAATTATTTCCAATCCGAACGGTTCTCGTTGATTCTCGGCGATCGAGCATTTTCTCAGACTTTATGAAGTCGTCGGACGGCTTATCTACGTTCGTCCGAACTTGTTAAATTATAAGGTATCATCGCCAGGGAGGTCAGGCCCCGGTCTCTCCGTTTTTATGCACGGCACGTATCAGATTAGCCGCTGCTGGCTACTGAAGTTACCCGCGTCACTCCCTACCCTTCTAACTTAGCTTTACGCCACCGCTCTAATTAAAGAATAACTACCGATCTAAATTAACGACTACGTCCTGCATTTAAAACACCTCCACCGGACAAAATCCACAAAAGGACCCCAACGAAACCACCAGGAATTAGCTAACAACCTTCCAGGAAGATGTTGCTTAGTGTTTCTTTAACTTCCGGTTATCTTGTCAGAATTTCACTGCTTAAACTCTAAATTACCACCCACCCTTCTCTCTTCTTAACTTTATTTCCTACTCAGCGATTCTCTGATTTTCATCTACTGATTTTCAACTCACATCTGAATTTATTTTTAAAATATATATTACAATGTATTTTAGAAATATGATTCCATCAACTTTTCAATTCGTAGATTAAGTGTTGTTGAACTTTAGATTGACGAATCGTTCTATTCACGCGGGTATCGTTATCCCAGCTATTAACCACCATCAAGGTTAAGCAATTAAGAGGTTAAGCGGCAAATGACTCAATAAATCCAACCAAGCACCTTCCAGATCTAACGATAAGCAAGTTTATTTCGCAGTCTTCAGGAACACCTATATTTAGAAACAAAAAAGTCGGAATCAGCTATAAAATATGAACATAATCAAAAATTCTAAGATACACATGTTTACTTAAGATTATAGGTTAGGTTGTAAGAAATAATAAATTTATAATGAAAGAACTTAAACTTACGTCATTTTGAATTAAACCACCTTGCTAACAAATTAGATATTTTCATTCCACTAACGTGTTCGCAAAAAATATAAATGATATTAAAAAATTAACGGTTAAACAATATAAAAGGTGCGATGAGACGATGACAAGATGGTAGTCGGAAATGTAAGTTTCAAGGTCAAGTAACGTCGTGAAGTTTGCAAATAATCAATTTAAAAAATTTTATAATAAAACAATAACTAATATTGAAAATAAAGGGATGTGGTAAAATGTAGGAGAGAAAGGGATTTTTTGGGAAAAAAAGGAACCTGGGGGTTTTTTAAGGGGGGTGTATGGCATTCTAAGAAATGTATCTATATGTCGCAGGCAAATGTAGATAGCTTTTTCCTAGTCAGATACTGTCTGCCTAGGCAAACACTCTTGGACAAGACAAATAGTATCTGTCTAAGCTTGTTTTAGGGAAATACCATGTTTTCGATCAACAATGCAATATAAATAATCTTAAATTAAAGTCACTAATGAGTGTCAAACGAGTCAAATTATTTGCGTATCATTTTCAAAAAAATGCATAACAGTTTCATATACTTTTATTAAGTTTAATAAAAACTATTTATTTCTTGAAGACTTAAATATTAAATACAAAAATTTACTTGTTTTGACAATTGTTGCTGGAATGGCATCTAGTATTGCACACCATCTTCTGTTTGAAACAAGTACACCTTATTTACCTGAAAATATTTTAGCCATATGCTATTTGCCTAGGAAAGTAGAATTTAGACTGAAATAAATGGAATAAAACTATTTGCCTAGGCAGATAGTATCTGACTAGGAAAAAGCTATTTACTTGCAACAACCATTTAGGCAAGTCTTTTCCGGGTGATTATATTTGAACTTATTTATCTTTTTCAAGTAAACTACTCTTATTTTTACAGTGTAATATGGTGGTGTTTTCAATTTCATCGAATTGGTGGTTTTTGTTGAAAATTAAATGTCTATCGAAATTTGATCTTTGTTGATTTGTGTGTTCTTTTATTCGTGTTTTCTGCGATTTTTTAAAGTGTTGGTTCGAATATATGGGTGATTATTTAGGGTGATTTTTATTGTTAGGGAAGAAATTTTATGACTTCGTCTGATTAAGCCCAAATAGCTTGCGGCCGAAGCACTGCAATGTGTTTACTAGTTATGGGTTGACGAAAACTTAGATTTCCACAATAATTAGGCGAAGTTAGAGTTTCTCCACTCTAACTTTAGGTCGTCCGGTCGAGGCGCTTCAAAGTATTAATCAGTTTTGGATTGATTTCATATTTTGACGCGATCTAGATGTTGCATCTTTACCAAGATATATAAAGAATCGTTCCTCTCGTTTCCCTCAAATCGCTGAAGTTACTAGCGGGCGAAGCCTTGAATTTGATATATTAACACAATATCGTACATTTTGGAAGAACCTAGCGATCTCAGAAGTGTTTTTTTTTATAGCCTCTATTTACAACGTTTATCAGTCTCTTGACTATGACGTTGGTTCTTTATCTGCAGTGTACTTCGCTGGGTACACTGGGCTAGCTATGGGAATTAGGAATCTGCTAACACCGACCGATTAAACTTCCCTAGTCAATCGTCTTCTTTATAATCTTGTGCGTTTTTATATGTCTGCATCTCCTTTCTCTCTTAAGGAAAACAGTTCTTCTATTTTTCGTCCTATTCTTGCCATGTCCTGTACTTGGGTCCTGTATTTTCTTTCTTCTAGCAATTCGCACAGTGGCTTCTTCTCTATAGCTCCCAGCATGTCTACGTTTCTGACGTAATATGCAGTATTCGTTGCTGAACGTAGAATTCTTCACATTCTTATGGATGTGAAGATTTCTGCTCCATATGTCAACTGCGGCGTTATTATGGCTTCCATTATACTTACCTTTATTGTTGCTGGAAGTGGCGACTGTCCTCTTATCACGAAGTATAGCTTGCTTGCCGTTCTTCTCGTAATGCTTAGCCTCTTGGTTGCTTGTTTTCCAGCGTTCAATTTTCCGTTAATCGTTACCCCAAGATATGTGATGTCTCTCTTCATCTATATTCTCTTCGGGACGTCTAGGGAGCTTTTCATCGAACTCTTCTTGTTAAAGCCTAGTATTTCCGTTTTCTTCGTATTCAATCCAATCTTCCATTGTTTTCAGTACCCGTTCGTCGTATAAACTGCCGCTTCACTTCTGGCTCACACAGCCGCAAAGGTTCCTTTTAGATCGGCCACTAAGCACGTATCACCTGCAAATTGAAAGACTTCTGTCGTGGTTTTCGCCAATTACCAATATGTTATACAGCAGCCTTCTTTCATTTTTCTTACGCTGGACACTTTTTCTCCCATTTATGCCTGAAAGTACCTATTCTTAAAAAAAGAAACCGTCAATTTGACTAGGTTTCTTTCCAGGTTCGCTTCGATCATCTTTGGCAGCAGGTCATCTTGCTAGACGGAGTCGTGGACCTTCTCAACATCCAACAGCACCGCTATCGTTTGATGTGTTTTCTTCTGGGCATGTTCCAGCGTGTTAATAAATTTTTTTGCCTGCTGTACGGCTCCTCTACGTTCCATGAATCCAAATTGATTCTTCGGGAGCAGTCCTCTCCTTTCTACGTCTTCTTGCAGTCGTTCCAACAAAATTCTTTCTGTAAACTTCGACAGCCAGTGATGTGTCCTTTCCCGGTTTTATGATGGTTACCACTATAGGTATTTTCCAAGCATCTGGGAACGAGCTCCATTTTATTATGCCATTAACAATCTTCGTGATTTGCAGTCTTGCATTTTTGGAAAGCATCTTGAGTGCCTTGTTTGGGATACCATCCATTCCGGCCACTTTTCTTGGATTCTTCATGTTAATTTCTTCATCCGTAATCTCCAGTGTTTCCGGATTTCCCACCGGGATATTGTTCAGCGCTGCATTTACTCTCTTTATATCATCTTCAATTTCTCTCCTGTTGTCGAATTGTGATTCCAAGTGATCCGCCAAAAGCTCCGTTTTCTTTTGGTCGTCGGATATCCATTGGCCTGCCGGACTTTTTAATGCCGTTTTGGATTCTGGATTCCTTCTTATCTTTTTCCGGAGCTTCCGCAGGGATTGATTTAGGTCTTCTCCGCCCTCAAAAAGGATCATGTCCCACATGTTCACCTTGTGCTCATCTAGCATTTTGTTAACTGCCTTCTGCAGCTTGGCTTCATCTCTTTTTAACGCTATTTTTCTCCTTTATTAAATTCCTCTCTTCCGTAGATAGACCTAATTTGTTTTCCTTTGTCGGTTGAAGTTAAGTTTTGCTTCTTCCATAGCTTTCTTAATGGTGGCGGTTAATCTTTGGACTTCTAGATTTCTATCTCGTTCTTCCTCTATATCCCTGACGACTGTAAGTACTACTTCTAACCTGTAAGTGAATTTTGGCCAGTGAATCTTTGCCCTTGGAGACCTAACAGAGTTCGTTCCTCCCGAGATCTCGGCTATTAAAGGAAAGTGATCTGAACATAGTTCAAACCAGGCCGTCCCTTTCTGTCCTTTCTGAAACATTTAAATCCTGGTATCGCAACCTTCTCCGTAGATGCTACTTTATTAGCATATGATACTCCTCTCTAGTCTTCAGCGCTCTGGACCTTGGCCTTTCTTTCTTCGGTCTTTCGCATCTCTTCCTTTTGCCTTGCGCCCAGCTGTTGCTTTTTCTTGGGTTCCGTCTTTACCTTTAATTGGCAGATTTTCTTATCTTTTCCGCTCAATCTCTTTACACTGTTGAAGTGGATTCCCTTTTCCCTCAAATCTTCTTCTATTTCTTTTGTTTCAATACCCACAGGAATTCCTCATAGTACCACTTTCAACTCCTTCTCCTTTGGGAGTTAAAATTTTGAGGAAATAATGAAATTTCAATTTCATCGCTTCGAACACTCGTCTTAGATTGATAAAATCTTTCGGTGTTGCCGTGAATACTTTGATGTTTATGCCATTTCCATTACTTGAGGTCCTTCTCTCTAAGGACTATGAGAGGTGGAGGTTTTACCTTTATGGGCTTTTTATCTTCCTTCTGTGCCGTTTTTTGAATATTCCGATTCGGAAGCTGGTAAGACGAGGTCGTTGACCTTTATGGTTTTGATTAAAATCCTCCTTTTATATTTCTCGCTGTCCGAAATTGGCTTCATTTCCTCTGCTGGAGTTTGCGCCTAGTCAAATTCCCTATGAGATTTTTTTTTAGCTTGGAGCAGCTTCTTAATTCTTAATTTTCCATGGCAGGCGCTCTCAGGTCGCCGCTACCTTTCGAGGTTATGTATAGGCGTTGCAATGTGTTGACCAGTTTTGGGTTGATATTAATTGAAGATTAGGATTAGATTCTCCTTAATTAGGCGAAGTCATCAAATTTCTTCCGTAACCTTAGCCAAGGTCGCTTGTTTTCGAGACGCTGCAATATGTTGAGCTGCTTCGGGTTCATATAATATTAATATATTAATTGAAGAGGGTCGTTCGCAAGCGATATTAAAAGCAATATATATGTATTTGAACGTTTGCTTAATGAAGTTAGTAGTGTACAATGGTTTCTACAAAAGAACCAAATTGCTTTATCTGCTGGTAAAGTTTATTATTCCTTTTATCAATTTTTATGAAATATTTCATTAATATTGAATGAAAATATAAAGGCGTAGTAAGAAATGTGGAGTTTTCGAACGGAGTCGAATAGGTAATGGAAAAATCGATGGGGAAAATGCGCGAAAGTGAAATAATAATGGACCCCAGAGCTTATTCCGGTTCGCGTAGTTTTAGAATCACGTTATCTTTGTCGAACCATGATTAAATTCGACGATCGACTGGAAATAAATATAATAGAACACCGTTTCCATTCGGTTCGTCAGCAGATTTGCATTCCGAAGAGCTTCCGAGCTTAGTAGGAAAACAGAGGGGCCGGAAGAGAAGTCGATAAGGTGTTAAATTGCCACAATGCGACATGACGTCGCCTTTCCAGTCGTTCGTGAATAGGAAAGTAGAGTAGTTCGAGGTGAGGTTCGAGTTAATTGAAAACGTAACAAATTAAATTAACAATATCAACGGGACGGCGGGATTTTATTCGATCCAGCATCGGGAGGTTCGGGACAATGCGGCCGAATTTCGGATTCAATTCAAATTTGAAAGAAAACTGACCCCGTAAATTATCGAGGAAAGAAAGGAGGGAAAGCTTTGGCTTGCAGAAAGCAGAAATACAACAAATCTATTATACGGGGTATTACATATTTATTATATTGTTCTTCTTTGGAAACACGAGTAGTTCCGGGGGAACGACTTGGATGGCGGAGGAAGTTTATAAGTACGGCTTTATCCCCCATAACAGCCTCGACTTGCTCGGCCGATATTTGAAATTCAATTTTTGAATCCGTACGTGAAATATTAATTCCATCTGGTCGGCAATAAAAGTAACGAAAGTCGCGATTACCCTAAGGCTCTTTCTTGCCGGAACGCGAAGTTAAAAACCGTCTGGAGAAACGAATTCGGAAAAAGGCAAGAGATTTTTCATTTAAGGAAATTGCTAATAGGCCCGATGGATCTAAAGCTTTACTGTGTCTTTTACTGCAAATGATTTTCCTTTTTTCTCGGAGTGAAAGTTCAAGTAAAAGCTTCACCTCGATTATTGCAAAAAAATACGCCAGGAGAAACGATGATTAGAAATTTAGTTAACTGGATTCGGCGCTGATTGCCTGACCAGGAGGAATTGAAATAGGACGTCTCCCTCACAATTCCTATCCGCATTAAAGGTCCACTTGATTGCGGCCGTATTTCTTCTAGGGGTGGACCGTTTTCATTAACCACTCCGCCAATGCGGTTAAATGTAAGCTATTGTCGCAGCAGAAACTTCCAATTGAGTCTTTGCCCGATCCTTAATAACGCGTAATTCATTCCCCCACACGCGGTTTGCACCGTTCCCTTTTGTCTATCCCAAAGATGAATACAAATTTACCAATCCGACAGCCACTTTCGTCTCTCGCCTCTTATTTCCCGCATCTCGCATCTCGCCAAACGAAAGGGACTTAATCGAGCGCTTACAAGTTAACGCCTGATGTCCCCAGACCAATCTATACTTCGTCGCCGCCCGAAAATTTATTGCAATTGATTTAAGAACTCCCTCGGACTCCGCCCGTATTACACCATTAAATATTGAACCTTTTAACTTCCACAGTTTACACTTAAATTATTGCTACTTAAACTTCTTATTGGTTTTCCTTCGAATCAACTTATTGTTAGTAAATCCCACGAGAAAATAAAACAATAAAAGCGCGAGATGACGAATTAATTTAATAATCGATGTTATTAAATAAGTTCATAAATCATAGTCGATTGAAGTGAATCGATTTATTTATGTATAATAGAACATAACCGTTTCTATTGTTATTCTATCAAGCCCTAAATTATTATTAGGCATCATATTAGGGATATCAAGTTAATAGAATATCGATTTTTGGAGTCGTCCAATTTGGAATGGGAGGCCGCCAGTCAAAATGGGTTTTTGATTCGCCCACTCGGACGAGCAAGTGTCAAATAAATTACATAACAATATTTCGGGATAATAAAACGGCGCATCGCGCTAACTTCGCTGGGGTCCCGGGTTTTCAATAAATTTTAAAGAAGCGAGAGGGGAAAAGTGCAATTTGATGGCGTAGCCGGGCGCCATCTACTCCGGGATTCCCCTAATGTAATAATGCTTTAATCTGTGCTTGGCCCAGATCCTCGAACGCCTGTATGCCAATGTCCGTACTCGCCAAACCAGACGTTCTAGCCGTTGGTTCTATCCGCTGTCATCAATCATTCGAGCTCGTAGAAGACGTAGAACTCATCATGTTTATGTATACGTCCGGGTCGATGTCGAAAAAATGATCCGGATAAGTTATTAACGGCACGATTGGCTTCGACCGACAATTAACGTTTCAATAATACGAGATTTCGACGAAGCAATTATACCCGCGCCGAGTTAAGTTTCAAACGGTAATTTCTTAATTAACAACTGCGACCTGGTAACTTATTGTTCGACCGCGGGGGAGGCACAAAAAGATCAAGCCACCGCACCGCCCCCGCTTGTAATTAATTGCTATACTTTTGACAATATGGCTCGGATTGTGCCATCCCCGTTTCGAACTTTCGACTGCCGTTTCTTATCTCGTCCAACGCTTAAATCGTACCTCATCTCTTACATAAACAATACTTTTTAACCAACTCCTTTAAATTTACAACTACCTTACAAAAACATTTTCTAATTCTAAGTCTTAATGGTAGCACTCTGGAATGGGAACATGCTACCAAAACACTTTTAGAACAAAATTTGTAGCAAATTTTATTCGTAACAACATTGCTCTCTTTCATTTTTACTCTCAGATGAGTCAATATTGAGAAAAGTGCGAAAATATGAAAATTTTATGAATTTCGTTATTAATGGTAGCACTCGGGAATGGGAACATGCTACCAAAACACTTTTAGAACAAAATTTGTAGCAAATTTTATTCTTAACAACATTGCTCTCTTTCATTTTTACTCTCAGATGAGTCAATATTGAGAAAAGTGCGAAAATATGAAAATTTTATGAATTTCTTTATTAATGGTAGCACTCTGAAATGGGAACATGTTACCAAAACACATTACGAGCAAAGATTGTAGCAAATTTTATTCTTAACAACATTGCTCTCTTTCACTTTTACTCTCAGATGAGTCAATATAGAGAAAAATGAAAAAATATGAAAATTTGAGAAATTTCGTTGTTTTACAAGTTGGTAATGGTAACACACGGGAATGGGAGCATGTTACCAAAACACTTTTAGAGTAAAAGTTGTAGCAAATTTTATTCTTAACAACATTGCTCTCTTTCATTTTTACTCTCAGATGAGTCAACATCGAGAAAAATGCGAAAATATGACAATTTTATGAATTTCGTTGTTTTCAAAGTTTTTGGATGGAAAAAGTAACCAAGGTTGTATTCGAAGATGTTGGCCGTTAGAATGTTATAAGCGTAAGCTGGTCCGATATTAAAACTATGTTATCCGCGAATCTAAAGGTGGCAGATAGATCTCGCTTGAATCGGAAATATCGAGAAAAATGCGAAAATATGAAAATTTTATGCATTTCTTTATTAATGGTAGCACTCGGGAATGGGAACATGCTACCAAAACACTTTTAGAACAAAATTTGTAGCAAATTTTATTCTTAACAACATTGCTCTCTTTCACTTTTACTCTCAGATGAGTCAACATCGAAAAAAATGCGAAAATATGACAATTTTATGAATTTCGTTGTTTTCAAAGTTTTTGGATGGAAAAAGTAACCAAGGTTGTATTCGAAGATGTTGGCCGTTAGAATGTTATAAGCGTAAGCTGGTCTGATATTAAAACTATGTTATCCGCGAATCTAAGGGTGACAGATAGATCTCGCTTGAATCGGAAATATCGAGAAAAATGCGAAAATATGAAAACTTTATGAATTTCTTTATTAATGGTAGCACTCGGGAATGGGAACATGCTACCAAAACACTTTTAGAACAAAATTTGTAGCAAATTTTATTCTTAACAACATTGCTCTCTTTCATTTTTGCTCTCAGATGAGTCAATATTGAGAAAAGTGCGAAAATATGAAAATTTTAAGAATCTCTTTATTAATGGTAGCACTCGGAAATAGGAACATGTTACCAAAACACTTTTAATTAATGAAAAATCAAAAATAACCTCTTACTTGCTTTTTATTAATATGCTTCGATACTAGTTTCGAGGTATTACCTCATCTTCAGTCGAAAACTACAACATTATTTAATTAGAAAAAACAAAATATGTTAAAACAAAAAACTTACAGTCAAAATTAATGATGTTCACAAGTGAGAAAAACAATACCAAAAAATATCTTCAGCGCCCTCCCTAACGTTTACGTTACCCCGGACAAAAAGACAGACTACCGCCCTTTAAACATATAATGCCTTCCAAAAAGTCTGCATCAAATAATCAAACATATAAAGCTATGCTATCAAAAATATATAGCTAATTTATTGATACAAACTTTTGGCTGACACTGTACTGATATTTTTCTTTGGGATCTTCAATCGGTTCATCTCGAGATTCGTATGAGAAAATATTTTTTTTTCTTTGTATGCGGTGTCATGGAATTGTTGATTCAAAATTAGCTTCAATGTCAATTATCAATTATACTTTCATTGAAAGACTTGTCCGATCGAAGATCCTTAAAGAATTTTTTGCAATTTTGTAAGAGGTTAAGTGCAGATGCTAGATCGAAATCTTTTGTTTGCATTAGTTTGCTTATAGGATTAATGCAGTTTAAGATTTTGTACCAAGTTTTTGTTGCGTCGTATTCTTCTCCTATTTGAAATCGTAAAGTCTTTAAGGCCTCTATCCTACTCTCCCATCTAGTGGCACTCAATGGTTTCAAAGTTAATCCTTTAATATGTTTCAAAAGTATTGCCCAAAAAAAAAATATAGTTTCTGGATTATATTGAAGAAATTAGCGGCTACCGAAAAAGCTTTTGTCATATCATTAACCACTAGATTCAGAGAATGACTGCTACACGGAACGTAAAACGCTCGTGAATTTAAATTCTTAATTCTAGATTGCACTTCAGCTTTATCGCCTTTCATATTAGATCATCCATTATCATATCCCTGTCCTCTAACATCTTGCAAGTTTAAACCCATATTAGTAAGTTCTTCAATTATGATTTCAGTCATTTGTTTTCCTGTGGACCTTTCAATGGGAAGGAAACCCAAAAAACTTTTATTTCAGCGTCGTTGAAATCAGATTTATTGACTGTAACATATCGGAATATAAGAGTCATTTGCTCCACCTTACTTACGTCAGGAGTGCAATCTAAAATGATAGAATAGTATTTGGCCTTTTTTATTTCATTAATAATATGATACTTCACATTTTGATGCAACAAGTCTATTTTCTCGTTTTGTATATTTTTACCGAGATAGTGGGCTTTCATCTCCTCTTTTTTCAGCACCCTTCGCACGTGTTCTTCCATAATGGGACCAAATTGGGACCTTCAATATGATTTTTGAAACTTCGTGTTCTTTTAACGTTTCAACGATATGCTTCCAACTTTTAAAGCCGTCTTTTGAAAGAGAACTGATCACACAGCCGAAAATTTTACAGCAAAAGCAATAAATACAGTTTTTTGAATTAGAGTATACTAGCCAGTCTCTTACAACATGCTCTCCATTGGTAGAAAATCGACAAGCAAAAATTTCGATTAAATTAGATTATCAAAATTTTATCACATTCTGAGTGAAAATGCCGCCCTTTAAAGCTGCCGCCCCGGACAAATGTCCGGATGGTCCGCCCCTAGAGCGGGCCCTGATATCTTAAATTTAAACATGTTGAAAACGGAGAAAACCTTTAATACGCAGTAAAAATATTTGAAGGTCAAAAAGGGTAAACGTGGTTGAAGACCAAAAAATTAGATACTCCAATTGTGATGCCATATATGTTGGTCAGACGGGACGTGCGCTTGGGACACGTGTTCGCGAGCATAAAAATAAAGCTAATTCTAACATCTATAAACACCACATTGAAACAGGTCACAATATTAATTACAAAGATATAAGATTATTACATAAATGTAATAAAAGTCATAAACTTGATTTTCTTGAGATTCTCGAAATCGTTAAACATAAAAACAATGATGAATTTGTACTCTTAAATGATCAACTTCAAGTAACGCAATTAACTACATATTTGAAAGACTTTAAACTTAAATGCTGATTGTTTTCCCCTTCCCTCGCGAACACGTTTCCCGATCTGCAGTTCTTTATCCGTTAGTCGTTTTAGTCTCTTCTCGATCCTCCAACGCATTGCTGCGGGACTTCTAACGTATTTTTAAAATTTTATTAACGTTTTTCGGCCTTTTTGCGTTGAAAGTCTCGCAGCCTATGCTAATTCCGTCATATTCGCTTTTTTGTAAGTTTTTATATATTTTTATTTTTTATTGTTAACTACCTTTATTTTAGATTTAACCTCTTAAATATTTTTTTGGTCTTCAACTATGTTTACCCTTTTTGACCTTCAAATATTTTTACTGCGTATTAAAGGTTTTCTCCGTTTTCAACATGTTTAAATTTAAGATATTTTTTGGTATTGTTTTTCTCACTTGTGAACATCATTAATTTTGACTGTAAGTTTTTTATTTTAACATATTTTGTTTTTTTCTAATTAAATAATGTTGTAGTTTTCGACTGAAGATGAGGTAATACCTCGAAACCAGTATCGAAGCATATTAATAAAAAGCAAGTAAGAGGTTATTTTTGATTTTTCATTAATTACATACACCTTGCAACATGGATAATTACAATAAAAACACTTTTAGACCAGAAGTTGTAGTAAATTTTATTCTTAACAACATTGCTTCCTTTCACTTTTACTCTCAGATAAGTCAATATCCAGAAAAGTACGAAAATATAAAAATTTTATGAATTTCGTTATTTTAAAAGTTGTTGGATGGAAAAAGTAAACAAAGTTGTATTCGAAGATGTTGGCCGTTAGATGGTTATAATCGTAAGCTCGTCTGATACTAAGACTATGTTATCCGCGAATCTAAGGATCGCAGATAGATCTCGCTTGATCTAGATTTTATGAATTTCTTTATTAATGGTAGCACTCAGAAATGGGAACATGTTACCAAAACACTTTTAGAGCAAAAGTTGTAGCAAATTTTATTTTTAACAACATTGCTCTCTTTCACTTTTACTCTCAGATGAGTCAATATAGAGAAAAATACAAAAATATGAAAATTTTATGAATTTCGTTGTTTTACAACTTGTTAGTGGTAACACACGGGAATGGGGGCATGTTACCAAAACACTTTTAGACCAAAAGTTGTAGCAAATTTTATTCTTGACAACATTGCTCTGTTTCACTTTTGCTCTCAGATGAGTCAATATTGAGAAAAATGCAAAAATATGAAAATTTGATAAATTTCGTTGTTTTATAAGTTGTTATTGGTAGCCCGCGGGAATGGGAGCATGTTATCAAAACACTTTTAGAACAAAAGTTGTAGCAAATTTTAGTCTTAACAACATTGCTCCCTTTCACTTTTACTCTCAGATGAGTCAATGTCGAGAAATATGTGAAAATATGAAAATTTGATAAATTTCGTTGTTTTACAAGTTGTTAATAGGAACATGTTACCAAAAGACCTTTAGAACAAAAGTTGTACCAAATTTTATTCTTAACCCTAAAAAGCTAAACTATCGTAAAAATTACGAGTGTTTTTTTTTTGTTTAGTTTTCCCCCATTACCCTGCGACGATTGACTCGCCCGTCGAGTTCCGTGCGTTACTGGCGCTGCTTCATCGGTTAGTGTTTGGCGCACTTCTTTGCAGTTTGTCATTTGCGCTCCGCTTTCGATCGCTCGTAAATTTTACGATAGTTTAGCTTTAACGCTTGGATTTTTTTACATACCCGTTTTGTTTGTAATGGATTATTATTGATTGAAAAGTGTTAATATTTTGTTCTCATGTGTAGTTTTAGTGGTAAATGTATATAAGTAAATGTAAATAAGTTCCAAAAATGAGTCGGAAGTCTGCTGAATGTAAAATTGAAAAATACTTACTACAGAGTGAAAGTGATAAATCTGACAACAATTCTGGATCGGATGATGAAGTAGATCATGTGGTATATGATGGCGTTATAAACAGTGATGACACTTATGAAGACCCACAGTACGACCCCGATGCAGACTTAGAGCTGTCAGGCGTTTCAAGTATGGATGAAGAAGAACCTCTACCACCAGTTAGGAAGAAGAAGAAGACTGATAACGTTAATCCTGTTGTTTCTCATCCACACGTAGTGGTTTGTGATAAAATTAGTCTCAGAGGGCAAACTGGACATCGTTGTACAAACCAGCTAACTCTTGCTAGAAATAGATCATCGATAGCCAGAAATATTATTCATATAACACCAGGATACACTTATATTGCAAAAAACAAAATAATACCGATAGAAGTTTTCAGACTTTTTTTTAACTGACGACATCAAAAGTAAAATTGTTTGTAACACAAATTTGAAAATTCAAGAAAAGAGGCACAAAAAAACCTGCTCTATTAGGGTTATTAATTCTTTCAGCTGCCCAAAAGGACAATCATTTGCCATCAAACGAGCTGTTTAACCCAGAAATCAGTGATAATAGATACCACATCACCATGAGCTACGACCGCTAAGCAATTTACTTATTGCTGCGTGTCGAACTTCTTACAAATCCGGTTCATTCTTGATAATTGATTTTAGGATGTATATAACTATGTCCTAGCAAGCCGGATAAATACAGGCTAAAGTTAGTTTTAATGTGTAACAATGCCCCTAAATATATGGTCGATGCCATTCCTTACACAGGTAAAACGTTGGACCCTGTTTCTACTCATCGTCTTGTTGAATAAAGGGCGTCCATCCTCCTCATTCCACAAATTTGTAATTCCTTTATTATGAGATTTGTAAACTCCTGCTAATACCAACAATCCAACAAAACGTAAAAATTCTTTGGCATCGAGTTTTTTCCATGAATCTCCATGCTTTAGGCAACCCTCGGCATTAGTCTATTGAACTACGTGGTTTACTACACTATCTTTAAAAAATAACCGAAAGGAACTGGAAATTCTATCTACGTTTCGATTGGCATATCTTGTGGGTCCCCCTTCTTGGTGCATAATATTTTGCCGTGAATACCGTCCTGTATTTTGTGTTTGCGGATCAAAATACCATTTTTCAAGATTATTTTTGGAACTATAACATCATATAAGAAATAACTACCGTACTTAGAAAACATACAATAAACTTACATATAAAAATTATATCGTTGCTCATTGTTGTCGCTGGATGTCGAATCAACGTCAGAACTATTTTCTGAATTGTATACTTCGTTCACTTCAGTAAAATCTTCTTCATCGCTATTTTCATTGATAGCAATTTCATCGTTAGTATCATTATCACATTCTTCAAACCACTGTCGTAAAGTATCTTCTGTATTTGTTTTACCAGGTCGAAGCGCACTACGTCGAGCCATGATAACAACGTGAATGACCAGATACAGGATAAATTGTGGCAACGAGGACTATTCAAAATTTAGAACTAGGGGAAGTACCGAATAGACAGGGATATGTAGGAAGTGATGATTCATCTCGTTTATGAATCTTCGGTAGTCCATAAATTCTTGGTGGCACCGGCGCCTGCACAAACAATCCTTTCTGCTGTTCTGCTGGAATTCCTGTAGATTTTATCAGGTCCTTAATTTTTTTTACGATTCTGTCTGTGGGGTCCTTCTTGATTTTCCTGTAGGTGGCTGGGTTCAGTAGGTTCATCATTTTGTCGTTATATTCTTTCTGGTCCATAACAACGGTGGTATTCCCCTTGTCTGCTGGTAACACGACGACTTTTGACTTTTCTTTAATACACCGGAGTGCCTTCTTTTCACCAACCGCCAAGTTGGTTTTCGGTGGTTTTGCTGACTTCAGTACTCTCGCAACTTCTTCTCGTATCTCTTCGGCTTTTAGTGCGGGTATCCCTCCAGCAGCCGCTTCCACTTCGCAGATGATTTCCTTATTTGGGACCTTCTTCGGGGCGATTGCGTAGTTCAATCCTTGGACGAGCACAGTGGTTTCGTCTTTTGTTAGTGGACGCAAAAAGTTGATCTAAACATGTTTTCAATGATATATTTTGACTAATTGTATTCATTAATGTCAAAATTTGTATTTAGAGGTATTTTTTATTAATTTTTTTTCCAGTTGTAATAAGAAATAATTTCGGCTGCAAGCATATAATCTCTATGTAGTTCAAATTGCAGCGTCTCGGCCGCACATGACCTCGGGTACTATCTCTTGATCTAAACATGTTTTCAATGATATATTTTGACTAATTGTATTCATTAATGTCAAAATTTGTATTTAGAAGTATTTTTTATTAAATTTTTTTCCAGTCGTAATAAGTAATAATCTCGACTGCAAGCCTATAATCTCTATGTAGCTCAAATTGCAGCGTCTCGGCCGCACATGACCTCGGGTATTATCTCTTGATCTAAACATGTTTTCAATGATATATTTTGACTAATTGTATTCATTAATGTCAAAATTTGTATCTAGAAGTATTTTTTATTAAATTTTTTTCCAGTTGTAATAAGAAATAATTTCGGCTGCAAGCATATAATCTCTATGTAGTTCAAATTGCAGCGTCTCGGCCGCACATGACCTCGGGTACTATCTCTTGATCTAAACATGTTTTCAATGATATATTTTGACTAATTGTATTCATTAATGTCAAAATTTATATCTAGAAGTATTTTTTATTAAATTTTTTTCCAGTTGTAATAAGAAATAATTTCGGCTGCAAGCATATAATCTCTATGTAGTTCAAATTGCAGCGTCTCAGCCGCACATGGCCGCGGGTACTATCTCTTGATCTAAACATGTTTTCAATGATATATTTTGACTAATTGTATTCATTAATGTCAAAATTTGTTTTAGAAGTATTTTTTATTAAATTTTTTTCTAGTGTTAATTAGAAATAATCTCGGCTGCAAGCATATAATCTCTATGTATCTCAAATTGCAGCGTCTCGGCCGCACATGACCTCGGGTACTATCTCGTGATCTAAACATGTTTTCAATAATATATTTTGACTAATTGTATTCATTAATGTCAAAATTTGTATCTAGAAGTATTTTTTATTAAATCTTTTTCCAGTCGTAATAAGAAATAATCGGCTGCAAGCCTATAATCTTTATGTAGCTCAAATTGCAGCGTCTCGGCCGCACATGACCTCGGGTACTATCTCTTGATCTAAACATGTTTTCAATGATATATTTTGACTAATTGTATTCATTAATGTCAAAATTTGTATCTAGAAGTATTTTTTATTAAATTTTTTTCCAGTCGTAATAAGCATATAATCTCTATGTAGCTCAAATTGTAGCGCCTCGGCCGCAAGCGACCTCTCTTTATTCTGTCGCAACTTATAACAATATTTTAATTTAAAATTTGTCTTTTTGGACATCGACACAATAAATGAACCGTAAAAAAAAGTTTATTTAACAGACATTTGTAGAGAATAGCAATAAAATAGTAATATATATACATCAACTTGTTAATTGGATTTTTTGTATCAATTGAATTGTGTTTGCTTTATCGATACATTCTTCGTTTTTTAAATTATTTATGAGTGACGTATCAAAAAAAAAACATTCGATATAAAAATTGGTGGAAATAAAATTCAATACAAAATGTTGTTTGTCTTGTATTCGGGGGATCGAAGGATTTGAAGAGTGAATGTTGGTTCTATTAAAGAAGAATTTTAATTGGAAAAGGTTAAATACAAAACGATATTTCAAAAATTTATTACCCACTGGTAATAACAATAGTGTTGACAGTATTTGTCGAATAGATTAATATTGTCGCCATATATTTGGTTGGGTTGTGTGGACAAATAAAATATGTCCGATCGAAATATCAACTACCCCGTTTTGACTTGATGAATTGTTTTAACTGTAATTAATATAAATAAATGTATTTGCGCCCGTTTCGACAAATTGCTATGTTAAATTGAATATACTTCTCTTTGACGAGCGGCGCCGTTCCGGCGATCCCACAAAAATCATTCGAATCGGTCGAAACTTTTTGGAGCCTGATTCGACAGACGGTCCCAATGAATTTTAATTAACAACCCCCTTTAACCGAATTGGCACTTTATTTACTCGAGTAAAAAGGGACTGTTATCAAACCCGTTGTCTTTTTGCAAAACCTTCGACGTTCACTTTTTATCTTTCCTTGTCCATAGTTTTAACTGACAACCTATCTTGTACTTAATGAATGAATTAAAAAAAATATTCATTATTTTTTTAGTACCACCAAATATTGATGACTCGCTGAGTAGCAGTGATGTGATAGTAAGGGAAGGAGCGAACGAGACATTGACTTGCAAAGCAACAGGATCTCCTCAACCGAGTGTGAAGTGGAAGCGAGACGACAACACAAAAATTATCATCAATAAAACCCTATCAGGTTTGTTAATTGTTCTGATTCTGAATAACCTTTTCCTGAATAATTTGCTCATATTTTATTTTCCTTTTGTTTCAGTGTCAGAATGGGAGGGTGAAACGTTGGAACTCACCAAGATCTCGAGACTCGACATGGGAGCTTATTTATGCATTGCCACAAATGGCGTACCGCCGACCGTCAGCAAAAGGATCAAAGTCAGCGTTGATTGTAAGTCATATCGATCGCGGTTTAATCGCTGGGATTCGCGAGAACAAGTGTACACGGCGATTGGAACACTTGTTCTCGAGGCGGCGGCCGAGATTTAATATACATAGAATTTAATATTCATTTCTGCAAGGATCCTAGAAGGTAACGGCGGTATCGAAACGATCTTTGTTTTATTTCCACGCGGTTGTGAGATATTAAATTGCTGAAATTTCGGTTTCTCGGCAGGTGCATAACCTCTTAATAAAGCGTGCCTTTGCCTCGGGAAAAACGTTTTTAAATTAAACTTTTAATATCGAATTATTCCAATTAAACCTGCACGACAAAATATTTCATTTTCAATTTAAGATAATGTAAATACCAATACTAAAATTCATTGACTCTATCTTAATTGATGCTAATATTCCAATCTAGTTTCGCCATAGCTTAATTAGTTAGTAGTGAAGGTTATAAATACTAAATGCTATCGATCCGCAGTACACCAGAACGTCAATCCGGATGGTGAAGATGTCATATGGTTATCATGTATATTTAAGCCCAGTCTCGCACGCTCGCACTTGTTTTCAGCGCTATGTAGCCCGAAACAAGCTCCACTTGAATCAATTAATCACACACTGTGTACAGGATGGAGATATTTGGCCAATGTTTTCGTCCCCATCAATTATTGACGACTTCAGAACAGATAAAAGACATTAGCCTAGGTTATGTTTCTACCTTTTACAAATCCGCGGAATTGATTTGAACAGTTTTCGATACGGGGCTGTCAATCAACTCTCTCTTCACCTGTCAATTGTCGCACCGTCGTTTAGAGCCCTTTTAGGGACATTTTAGGGTCGTGAACTTCCTTTTAGTGCACACTCAATATTTTTCATTCATTAATTAAAGGCTACCTTTTACATTTTACGTACATTTTTCATTATAACAGAATAATACATTCTCTGTTTTAAGTTAAGACATGTATTTCCGCATGTCGGGTTACTTTGGAACGGAGAATTGATAATTTCTCATAATTAAGCCGAAGTCCCTTCCGGCCAAAGCACTTCAATTGATAACATAGCCTAGGGTAAAATTATCACAGTCTCCGTGGTCGCTTGCTGCTAAGATGCTACAATTAATACTACAATATACAATATTACTACAATATTAAGCAACATATTTCACAATGCCTAAGCTTGGTATGTAATGGAGCCTATATTTTCACCATCAAGTGACGAGAATACAAAACTTTGTGAATGCTAATACATAGGGAATTGCGTGTGAGTCGAGCTTATCTCGCTTGAATCGGAAATATCGAGAAAAATCCGAAAATATGAAAATTTTATGAATTTCGTTATTAATGGTATCACTCGGAAATGGGAAGATGTTACCAAAACACTTTTAGAACAAAGATTGTAGCAAATTTTATTCTTAACAACATTGCTCCCTTTCACTTTTACTCTCAGATGAGACAATATCGAGAAAAATTCAAAAATATAAAAATTTTATGAATTTCGTTATTAATGGTAGCACTTGGAAATGGGAACATGTTACCAAAACACTTTTAGACCAAAAGTTGTAGACAATTTTATTCTTAACAACATTGCTCTCTTTCACTTTTACTCTCAGATGAGTCAATATCGAGAAAAATACGAAAATATGAAAATTTTATGAATTTCGTTTTTTACAAGTTGTTGGATGGAAAAAGTAATCAAGGTTGTCTTCGAAGATGTTTTCCGTTAAAAGGTTATAATCGTAAGCTCATTAAGACTATGTTATCCGCGAATCTAAGAGTGGCAGATAGATCTCGCTTGAATCGGAAATATCGAGAAAAAAGCGAAAATATGAAAATTTTACGAATTTCGTTATTAATGGTAGCATTCGGAAATGGGAACATGTTACCAAAACACTTTTAGAACAAACATTGTAGCAAATTTTATTCTTAACAACATTGCTCTCTTTCACTTTTACTCTCAGATGAGTCAATATCGAGAAAAATGCAAAAATATAAAAATTTTATAAATTTCGTTATTAATGGTAGCACTCGGAAATGGGAACATGTTACCAAAACACTTTTAGACCAAAAGTTGTAGCAAATTTTATTCTTAACAACATTGCTCTCTTTCACTTTTACTCTCGGATGAGTCAATATCGAGAAAAATGCGAAAATATGAACATTTTATGAATTTCGTTGTTTTACAAGTTATAGGATGGAAAAAGTAACCAAGGTTGTCTTCGAAGATGTTGGCCGTTAGACGGTTATAAACGTAAGCTTAGTATCTACGACCGATACCGTAGACGGCAACAATCAAATATGTTGATCAGGACGAACGGTCAGAAATAATTCAGCAACAATTTTTCTATAAAATGCTTATATTTCGGTTGGAATCCAACCTTCTTCAGAGCAAAATTTTAAACAAACTACAAGAAAGGTATATTCAAATTAAAACAATATGAAGTTAAAATAAATTTAAGGTAAACTTACTTGTTCTAGAAGTTAGCCAAGTCAAAAAATGAATTGATTGAAAAATGTAAAAACTTTAAGTCGAAAATAAAAATTGTTGGGAATAACAAAGTTGAGTGTAAAAATAACATCGTATTGTTTCAAAATATAAGCATTTTCTAGAAAAATTGTTCCTGAATTATTTCTGGCCGTTCACCCTGATCAACATATTTGATTTTTACCGTCTGATATTAAGACTATGCGAATACATCTATTCAGAAATTTTTAGGATGAAACTGATGAATTAAGCCTTGAGCTGAGAAATTCAAATTTTTCCAGGTCCATTTTGTCATCAAAGTACTGAGAAGAAACAGCAGCTGCTAAATCTATAAAGTGAAGAATTGCTGCAGCAGTATTGATAAATCTTGATATTTGTGCAAAAAGCCAGGGTTTTTTTCAAATACCGCTCAAAAGCACCTAGTGTTGATAAAACCCAACATATACGGGTCAAAAAACAGAAATATTCCTTGTAAAACTAGATAGATAATGAAGCCGCATAATCCCAGTCATTATTTGATTTTTCCAAATTTTGCTCCCCCCCCCAGAGGTAGACAATAAATATACATCTCGAGTACTGAACAACTATCGAATGGGATGCCATATTTTGATCTGGAAACCAAGGAAGTTCAAGAAGTATTCCTCGGATTCGTCAAACTTGATGCTTTGGATGCGAAATGTATTGCAAAAGCAATTGATGAGTTTTCGGCAGAAGAAGATCTTGATCCGGACAAATGTGTTGGTTTAGAATTTGACGGTTGTTCGACGATGTCCGGGAAAGAAGGTGGTGTACAAGCAATCCTACGCAGAAAATATAAAAAAGCTTTGTGCTTTCATCAAAGGAAGGTACCATCAAAGATATTATGCATTTTTTCAAGAATCAGTTTTGAGACGCAAATTGATACCAAATGGGAGAAGACATGAAGTCCTTGCCCCGTATTGTTGAGAGACAACAACATCAGAACAACCACCCAGCAGCAAACCCCTCAGAATTCTGGCGGAGGTCTTTAATAATACCATACTTAGACTCGATTATTAATTCTTTTGAAGTTCGCTTTTGTAAAGAAAACACCCCGTCATTTTCCTTATCTAAATTACACCCAGCTCAAATGTTAGACATGTCCCTTGAAGACCTCGTAGAAGCTGGTGAAGTCTTTTCCCAATTTTACAATTTATCAAATATCAACAACGAAATCGAACTATGGAAAAAACTATGGCAGGATAAACCTGACTCAAAAGAATTAAGTGTTGTGGATGTCATAAAAGATGCCGACATTTTTTTCCATGAAACGAGAAAAGCCTTTATAATTTTGGTCACTTTACCCTGCACGACGTATACTGTTGAACGATCTTTTAGCCGCTTGAGGACAATACAACCTGGCTTAGAAGCACTATGGCAGAATGTCGTCTCAATGGTCTTCCCATGAAGAATGTGTATTACTTTGTCACGTTGGGAACATCTACCGACTAACTAGTACATTTCTCTACTTTTGAGTCTAATCTACTCAGCTTTCTGTCCAACATGACGCTTCCAGTTCAAGTCTACCATCAAGGTCCGTGTTTATTCCGTCTTTTAATATAAATAGTTCTGAAGCTCTTGTCCACATCCACAATTTCTGTTACATGTGGTCTAAACGGCATGGTGTTTTCTCTTTCCCACATATCACTTATTATTGAATGTCTGCATTAAAAGTGTAATAACTTTCACTTCATGTATTGATTCCATTTTTGAATATCGAATAATACAAATTCTTGCAATTAAGATACCACTTCAATACAATATTAGACATTATTAATAACATATTATAACACGATGTGATCCTGCAATTTTATCGGGGTCAAGTGGATACTCTTAGTTTTACAGTTTGTCTGTTGTGATGTTATGTGATGTTGCGATCTTGTTTATGCACGAACATTACTGCTTCTATCTTGTCTTCGTTGACTTTTATTTTCCATTTTGCCATAAAACTTATTACTTGGTCTGTTGTTTGTTGGAGTCTTTACCTGAAATAAAGATTGCTGTGTCGTCTGCGAATTGTGATAGCGAAACGGAAACAAGCGTTTATTTCCGTTTCTTCCAATATTGCGTTTTCTAGTTTAACTTGAAATTTCCTTTTGTTTAAGTATGATTTTACTGTTTTAATTAGTTTTGTTGGAAATTTTGTTAATCTCATTATATATATTAGGCCATCAAACTTTGTCAAAGGCCTTTTCTATATCTAAAAAGGTAGCGTTCGTGTGATTGGATGTGTTTGTTTTGCTTATTATGTGTTCGGTGATTCTGATAAGCAGTTGTTCTGTTGAGTGTCTGATATTGTTTTCTTCTGCTACTTGTCTTATTCTTTTGTGTAGGGTTGCGTTGAAGATAGAAGGCTGATTGGCCGGTATGAAGTTGTTTCGTTTTTTTGGTTCTTCTGTTGCTTCGGTTGAAAGATGCTTCATTTGTGACTCCATCTGTTCCTGGGTAACTCTGTCAAAAATTTCGGACTGGTCATGGATTAAGCTTTAGGGAACACACTAACTAGTTGATTGGTCGAGCTTATGGCAAAATTGATTTACTCCAATCGTTATAGTCTTGACTGGCACACAAAAAGCTTCTATGCGACTCTCTGGTATTGTCAAAACCTTCATAACTCATGCATCCATTTAATTTTCGGCCTGAGGAAATATGATCATGTGTCTTGGTTTAAGCAGCGGGTCATCACTGAAGATGCTGCACATAATGTTAATGTTTGCTTCACGGGTAGGCTAACACCTCCTTCCCATCGGGCAGAATTTTTCAATAATTTACCTGATTGGACTACCCGAAACCGATTTAAAAGAGCATTGAAGTGTTGGGTGATGTGTGCCTATAAATTCCTTGCAATTGGTGTGACTATTGTAGTAGATTTCATGATAATATTACATATAATTTTCTCTAATCAATATGATAATAGATTACAATTATAAATTGATTGAACGTTTCAACTGGTTGAAGAGGATACGATAAGCATGTGTAGTTGTGGAATGTTGGAATTTCGTGTTATTTTCGACGGGCGTTATTAACGAAATAGTAACAAATAGAGGAAAAGGGCCCACTTCAGATCGTAACGTTATTAGCGTCCGAAATTGATACTCGGTACGCTTCGATTGGCATAGTATTGCTAATAACCTCATAAAATGATTACGGGTTTTTGAACGGACCTGCTGCTGTTATTGTCGGTAATTAATACAGCTGCCCGATTGAATATGTTGATTAATGCGTGAGTTGAGTTGCAGTTACATGTACGCTGTACATTGTTTGCCTCGAGATGGGAGGAACGGTCAGCAGATAGCAGATTATTGCAAATATTTGATTAGTTATACCGCGGTTGTTATTGCTGAACCGTACGGTTTTGGAAATCGATCCGAACAAATTTTAAGAAGTATTAATTGGTCGGTATCGTCGCGGAAAGGTGGAAATTAAGGTGCGCCGGAGAGAAGGATGGAAGGAAGGAGAGGAAACAAATGGAATCTGCAACCGTTTAAGATTTCGTAAAAGATGGGGGCAGGAAATCGCGGAAAGCTAAGGAAACGGTAACGTCCGCATTGCTAGGTTCAATCGATAACGTTCACATTAGGGGATGTATTGTAACGCGTTATTAAAGCGTTCTATTTGCATGCAGCATACGAAAGCCGAGGGGAACCGGAGGAAACGTATAACGGTTTCTGTAATTCACGAATAAATGTCTTCGAGGAAGGCGTCGGGAAGTGGAAGTAAGGCCGAACGGTAGATTGGCTTTGGTTGGAAGCGTGCAAACAATTTTTACGCAAAAATCCGTCTCTGCCGTGCCGAGATAAATACAAACACTCTTAGATCGACTCTAATGTTATACACCGTGACAAGAATAACCGTGCAGTCAGTCCTGGCATTCTGATTCGGTTCCCCGGTGCCCGATAGGCCGCCTCCTCGATTTTACTTCTAAACACGTTGACAAGACAAATGCCAGTCATCATTCTTGCTCTTTCGCTTCCCTCCTTCTATCTGGGAAGAAAAGAGTCTCTCTACCTCTGATTCGAGGTCCGCCCTTCCCCGCGGCGATTGCATTCCCACCCTTCCGACCGTGTATAAGCAATCAATTAAGCGTTTTGCCGCTCGCAAACGCCGGCTACATTAGCTGACCATTGTACAACGTCGGGGGTGTATAATTTTGACACTCTCCCAGTCGTCCATTGTAGCTGTGACAGTCTGAATCACATAATAGTTCCGCTCGGACAATGGCTACTAATTTATGCTTAGAAGACCGTTTCGACCGGCGACAACAATATCTTCCTCCAGCCGTGCCGCTAAGAATTCCTTTCGCGTTATTAAACGTCAACGTTTGAATCATCTCTACCTGTGTACCTAATTCCAATGAATACCGGATTATTTGAAACAATGTAAAGCGCAGACGTACAAGACCGTTAGGCATGCGCATTGAAAAGACTAATCGAATGGCATCCAATTTCGCGGTTATCGAGCAGGTTGAAATGGGGGGCGACGTTATCGTTGTTAGAAATAGTTTTTGTATCGGCCGTAAAATAAAACGAACGTAAAGTCGTGGGGGGAACGAAAAAGAGGCGCGCGGGAGAAGCGGCGAGAGCGGGGTCGACGGAATGTAATGCATTTAAAGAGGTTACAAAGGGTAAATGATCATGTAAACAGGGTGGGTTCTTTCAAAGTCGCGTCCGCGTCGCTCAGCCCTCTGGCGGGCTGAGGGCGAAGGTGAAATATCGCGCCGTATATAGCGAAGTTGGCAACCTGCTTTGCATGCTATAATGAAAACACATTTAGCCGTTTCTGCGGGCGGGGTTCGATTTCGGGCGATCGGCAGTTAATCGATCGCTAAAGCGTCCGTCACCCATTGCAGTTCCACCCATGCTGTGGATTCCGCACCAGCTCGTTGGGGCCCCCTTAGGAAGACCCGTCAGCCTCGAGTGTTACACGGAGGCGCACCCGAGCTCCCTAAATTACTGGACGAGAGAGGACGGTCAGATGATCCACGAATCGAGGAAATACCACGCCGAAAACATCGTCGGCGCGGTGTCGTACAAGACGCATATGAGACTCACCATCAACAACATTCAACAGAGCGACTACGGGACGTACAAATGCGTCGCGAAGAATCCGCGCGGCGAAACCGACGGCACCATACGACTCTACAGTAAGTAGCCAAGTAGTGAAGTAACAACGTAAAGTAAAGTAGGTAGTGGTACCGTAACCTCCCCCACCAAGGACCGAAATCCTGCCATTGTTCGATCTTCCCCGGCCAGATAATAACAGACGGCGCGGCTCTGGCGTCGGTAATTAAACTACGTAAAGTAATTAAGATTAGACACTCCAGCCGGTATCAGTAACATCTTAATATTTGCCTCTCCGAATGGAATAAATTATTAGTGCGCCGGGCGCGGCGTTTAAACGTTATAAATTATCCTGTTATAGAGCAATTTGCCGTAAAAGTGAAATTACCGGACGAAATCTCAAAAGAAAACCACCGGCCGACGTGACAGATCCTATCTTTATTTCCACCCTACGCTTTGTATATTTCCCTCTCTTCCCTAGTCCTTCAGACTTCCAATTCGGGGTACGAAGTTTTAGGCGTCTAAGCCTTTCGACGGCGTCTTTGATGGCCGTAGTCCCACGTGTATTTCGTTTAAACGGTCATCCGAAATACTAAATACCCTCCACGGGGTACACGAGAGTTCCATTTGTCAAGCCCTTCTATGCCGTTTTCGTAGCCTCATCCGGCCCCCAACGGCACAGACAGATGTTCGATTAGTTAAATGGGTCGAAACATAACGACGTCAAAATTTTTGGCGTAAATCCGTGACGCGGCAGCGATGCATAAAATTGCATGATGCATGATTAAAATCGGGGAACCCCGCACCCACAACCCGAACCCGAAACGTTGCTCATTGCACGCAAGGAGGAACCTGTCGATGCCTAAATAGATTCAGGTAAGTCTTGTGTGTATCTAGCCTTGCTTAATTACATTTAAGATCCTCGAAACCGGAGTCGACGCCCCTCTTCCTATTCAAATAATCTCGCAATCCCGGAAACCCTACAGGACGTGTATGTGCGGAATAAATTTTCGTTAGGATTAGACCGGTCCCAATCAACATCAAAAATGATAAGTGCGACCAGATTATTCGATTCGGACCTTAGTTTGTAACGCAGTCACCTCCAAGCTGGCCGCGGCGGTGGCGCCATCTTCCTCGTCGGCTCCCGGAGGTCCTTTTTCATCTTTCAACGTGACAAGATTCGCAAAGTAACACCCTGCTCAACACGTGTCGTTTCTATAGTAACGGCGTCGGGCAACATTCGACTCTTCCCGTTTTGCGACCATCCCGAAACGACGTTACCACTACGCGTGTCCCGCAACGAAACCCAGAACGTTTCGCACACGATTACTAGAGAAACTCTACAGTAGACTAGACACCCCAAAACCTTCCTTTCCAACTCCCTCTAATTATCCATCCCCGACACTGTCATCTGATTTACGAACATATTAAACAATAACTAAGAACAGAACACTTTTAATTAATTATCCGTTTAATAAATATTGTTAAAACTAAACTTTTCCTTCAAATGGAATAGGTAAAGAGCAGTAAACTTTGTAGTTTACGTCCAAATTAAACGTAGAACCAGGAAAACAAAATTCAAAACGTCGTCTCTGGTAGTCAAGAAAGTTTTAAAGTGGTTGTTCCTCGTCGTACGTTACCTCGTTCGGTAAAGTAATGAAAGAAACGGCAGTTTCCAATTACGTCGCGGCAATCGTCGAACTAGCATCATCGTCCGAAAACAGAAACGTCGGCGGCAGCACTAAAATTCGATCGGTTTAATCCGGGACGGGGTTGGCCCCATTCATAAAAGCAACAATTGCCGGGGCATAAAGGAACGGCGGAATTTTACACCACTCAACACGTCTCTCGACACGTTATCTAATCAAGTCGGTGCGTTCAATCAGTGTCACCGCTCAAAGCCACCAATTCGTCAACTATAAAATGAAAATGAATATGCCGATCCGATATTGAGCACCCGGCTAACGAAAACCGAATTACTCATACTGTTTTGAATATTGCTTAAACTAGTCATATCCAATTTTCTATCTCCATAATACTCGTATATACTAGTATATACAGGGTGTCCGCTGAGGTATCCGAGAAACTTCGTATCTTCGTCACTTTTCTCGAATTCCAAACGGTTGTTGAGATATCGAGATTTTAAGTTACCAGATTGTATGGATAGATACTAAACAGTAAATAACATGTTGCTAGGTAATTGAAGAATTAGCCATTTAATTGATATTAGAATAAAATTGTTGACATTTAGGTCATTGTTATCAATTGTGCTAAAATCATGCCTGCAAGTTATCCACATGAATGTCAACGGTAGTACCACCGCCTCAGTTAGGGAATATCAACGACGATACCCAAACCGTCGTTTTCCAGACAAGCAAACCTTCGATTAAGAGGTGCGTTCTCTAAATCGACTTGTAAAAGAGAAATTAGGCGAAGAAACAATGCTGCAGAAGTGCTTGAGGCTGTTGAAAATGATGATGGTACTAGTACGAAAAGAATTTCTGTACTTACTGGACAAGCTGTGCATGACACTTTGCGGGAAAACGGACTGCATCCCTATCATTACCAAGCAGTACAACAACTTCTTCCCGAGGATCTTCCCCAAAGAGTTCGCCTTTGTGAATGGTGGAGAAATCATCTGGATACTCTTTCAAGAGTATCTTCTCTAACTCTTTTTTGGAGAACGATCTACCTCTATTACTTGAGGACATTCCTATTCAAATTAGAAGAACAATGTTCTTTTTATATGATGGTGCTGCCGCCCATTATGCAAGAATTGTCACGAATTTCCTCAATGAACAGTATCCAAATCGATGGATAGGTTGTGGTGGTCCCATTGCTTGGCCACCGCGATCTCACCCCACTAGATTTTTTTCATGTGGGGACATGTGAAGACACTTACGTATTCAACGGGAAAACCTAATAATAGAGACAAAATATTCATGCAGCATTTCAAGAGGTAAAAAACAATATGGAGAACTACAACTGGAAACGAGAGCTCCGATAAAGGATTGAATTATGCATTGAACAAGGCGGTGGTCACATTGAGCAGCTTTAATAATTGCAGTGTCATTAAGCTTTTATTAAAATAAACCGGAATTTTTCCATAGCCAACCTAGCAATGTGTTGTATTGTTTAGCAAACCTCGATATCTCAACAACCGTTTGGAATTCGAGAAAAGTGAATAGAATCATTTGTGCTTAAAATTAATTATAGAATTCATATACAAAGTTTCTCGAATACCTCAGCGGACACCCTGTATAATATATCTTAATAAAAAAATTTCAAGATATTAGCATTTTGATACTGCCATAGTTATGTACTATTTATGTGCTAATTTTGTGCTACATTATGATCACAAAGACGTTAGTTTCGAAGTATTTAATGACGTGGCCATAAGTAGAGCCAATTTTGTGAAGTTTGCCAGTTTGCCAGCAGCGTTATGGCCATTCTGTTAGATTTGATGCTTTTATTTACGAAACTCTGTTACCATGGTTGAAAAAAATAAACAGAAACGGTTCCAGTACTCTCCATTAAAAATCTTCCAGGCGTTGAAGGCTATAGAAAATGGAATGCCTGTGCCAAATGCAAAACATATGTCTTGGGGTTCTCGCTTGACAAATACAAAAGAATTTGAAAAGAAAAAATTTTAACTCCAAAACCTAAATCTAATATGAAAATGGCAGAAAAACGGAAAGCGAGAAAGAAATGGCAAACCAATAGAATTCCTAGTGATAAAACTAAATTAAATAAAATAACAGCCGAATTAAGAGCATTAACAGATAGCCACAACGATAATAATATTCAAAATTACTTAAAAGACCTTGCTGGAAATGCTAGTACTGATTATTCTCTGTGGAAGGCAACAAGAAAGCTTAAAGTTCCAAAAACACATACACCTCCAATTCGAAATAATAATAGAAATTGGGCTAAGAACAATCTAGAAAAAGTTAATTTGTTGAACATCTGCAAGAAACTTTTAGATCAGATAGTCCAACAATTATGTTAAATAGTGTCCTTAGCATAATTCAAAGTGATCAGCAGAGTAATATACCATGTGTAAGAATGAACGAACTGTATTATGAAATACAAAAACTAAATATAAAGAAATATGCTTCCCAAGCATACGGCAAGTTGCTGAAATAATAATGACACCAAAACCTGGTAAACCCCCCACAGATGTTACATCATATAAGCCAATTTCATATTACCCTTACTATCAAAACTGCTTGAAAAATTACTAATAAAAAGACTAACACCTGCCATAGAAGAAAAAGTCCTAATACCAACACATCAATTTGGGTTTCGGAATAAACATGCAACAATAGACCAAGTGCATAGAATAACGAATACTATCCAAATAGCAATTGAAGAAACTAAAGTCTGCTCCGCCGTATTTCTGGTATTCCGATCCGATATTGAATTACTCATACTGTTTTGAATATTGCTTATACTAGTCATATCCAATTTTCTACCTCTATAATACTCGTATAGTATATATAATATATCTTAATAAAAAATACACCTAAATCGCAAGTCCATAAAGCTACAACCCCCTTTCAAAATATCAGCATTTTGATACTGCCATAATTATGTACTATTTATGTGCTAATTTTGTGCTACATTATTGTTCTACGTAATTAATAAACATAACTTTTGAAAATTATTTTTTGTTTTAAAATACTTGATACACAAATAAAATGGAAGGTGCCTATATGCAACAAGAGCTAAGAAACATTATTTTGATTTTTTACTAAGATATCAAATTTTATCAGTTAAAGAGTACTAAATGTGGCCATAACAGGTTTCTCTACCCTAGTTATACAGGATGTTTCTAAATAATTATCGGGGTTTTAACACTTAAAATCATAATTAATACATGAAATAATAATAATAATAAATGACTTTATTGTCTCCATTACAAAGAAGAAACTACAATACAAATATAATATACATAATATATGGAGATCAAACGGCGGGATCCAGAATAGTCTGTTCTATCCAACCGTAAAATAAAAAAAAAATTCTATGAATTATAACAAATAAAAAGAAGAAAAAACAAAGGCAAAATCTTGAACTCATTAATACAGTATCACCTGCATCATATCAAATCTAAATTTAAACATAATTAAATTAAATAAAAGGGCCCAAAAGACCCAAACGTAAATTAAATGAAAGAGAAAAAAAAAGAAAGAAGAGGAGAAAAAAAAAACAATAATAATGAAAATTAAAAAAGAACTCAGTGTAATAACTGATGGCGTAACTGTTAACATCGTAACAATGACTTTATATCAATAAGAATAAGGTCAAAAAAAGGTCACAAAAAAATCACAGAGAAACAAAGAATAACAATCATCAGACAAGACCCGTTGACTGCTGAAAAATCATATTCCTCAATTTTATTCGAAATTTGGAGGATAGAAACTAATACCTGACCTTGTCTGCCTTCCTTCGCACTGTGGTTTATATTTAATTTTATTATGCAGGTACTCCGGGACTCCAGAGGTAACGATTCTATGATAGAGAGACAAATTATGAAACTCCCGTGGAGAGCTCATGTTCAGCCACCCAGCATCCTTAAGTTTATAAGAAACTCTATCAAATTTGCGAATCCCATAAATGAATCTGAGACAACTATTCTGAACCTTTTGTATACTTCGTGACGTGACTGCATCTATAGCCCTATGATATACAGCAGACATATAATTAAATTGTGAAAGAACAATCATATCACAGAGGAGCACTTTTAATTTCAAAGGTAAACATGAACGATGCGGGTACAGCTAACGCAAAAAAAAATATGATCTCTGAATATATGTTTGAATTTGTTTTCTAAATCTTAGGCTAGTATCTAAAATCATACCAAGACACTTAGCTTCAGAGACCTTTTTAATTAAGGTGTTATTCATCTTAATGGCTAAGTGCGAAGTAGGGTTGCGCTGTTGCCCATTAAACTCATCAACATAGATTTGTCAGGATTTATTTTAAGCTGGTGGTATGTTGCTAATTCAAAAATCGTATCAAGGTCACCGCTAATACCAGCCTCAGCAATACCACTGCCCGCTGTCGCGTATGAAGCGTAAAGCTGGGTATCATCCGCATATGTACTCATTTTACAGAATTGAATAATTTTATTAAATTTTGACGTATAGATAGAAAATAAAATAGGTCCCAGCACAGATCCTCGGGGAACACCATTACAAAGTGCGAGTTCACCAGACATGGCATCATCAACTTTCACCCTCTATGTGCGATCACTAAGATAGCTACTCAATAATGTTACTGCGCCTTCACCAAAACCCAGATAACGAAGTAGTTTGCTCAAAATGGTGTGGTTAACAGTGTCAAATGCTTTTGAATAGTCTAAAAAAACCACAGCAGTACTCCTACGTCAACAGCGGACAATATATCATCAGTTAGATTTAACATTGATGTTGTGCAACTATACCCACATCGAAAACCCGATTGTTCTGAATGGGGCAAACTATTGGTCTCCATATACTAAACCAATTGAGCCTTCATAACCTTTTCTAAAACTATAGAAAGAACAGGGAGAATACTTATCGGTCGCAAGTCACTATACTCTCGTGGGTTATCCTTTTTGAGCAGAGGAATAACCTCTGCTCAAAAAGACATAGTCAACTAAACAACAATTGAGTATGTGGGTTAAATATGGCAAAATGGTGGGCCAACACAGTTTGATCATCTCAATGGAAATTCCATCAGTACCAATAGCAGAAGATGTAATAGATGCAATCACGTCAAAAACGAGAAAGATTTCCACAGTCTTAAATGAAAACTCACTACTATAAATAGGAGAACAGTACAGATCAAGGTCAGAAGCCTGTAAATCTTTAATAATGTCATTTACACTGCCTACAAAAGTGCCACAAAAAAAAGCAACTCAAACTGTTGTGTTTGTAGGTACGCGCATGCGCTAGAAAGCCTGTAAGCTAGCGTCTCTGCTCATGCGCTAAAAACCTGTAGTAGCAAAAATAGCGACTAATAGCTTTTTGTGTTCTGCAGTTTGCAAACTCCGAATTTGTAGCTACTATGCAACGTGCGTTCCGGATCAAGTTCAGATGTGATCCCCAAAAGATAACAGTCAGTTTGAAAATACCGGCTTCCGTTGTAAAGAGAAGAGTACAGAACGACCAAGGGTTAGTGAAGAAAGTGTTGAGCGAGTGAGAGAGTCAATTCCGGTGACGATGGTTTGGAAACGTTTACAAAAACGCACAACTACGTCCGTACCGTTTTCAGTTATTACAGGCTCTAAAGCCTGTAATGTCCATAGACTCGTTTTTGGAGAAGGAAATCTTTACCTCCCCTTGTTGTTGCTTACAGACAACTCTTCCCAAAATTGCACAGGGTGCTGCGTCGATCTATATTCCCTGCCATTCGATATTTTGATTATATTCAACCGATACATGTTATATTCCCTTATTTTAGTGATAACACATTACACAATAAAGGAATATTCAATCAGTTAATGAATGAGGTTAAAGACAGCTTGATTATTTACACAGATGCGTCTAAGACATCTGACGGTTGCAGTTGTGCTTTCTTAGTACTCAGCACTGGGTATCACATAAAATTAAAGTTAGACCCTCATAGTAGCATTTTCTCTGCGGAAGCATATGCAATCCTTGAGGCCCTGCGATATGTTTTGTTAGTCCGTTGAAAACAAAAAACATTATACTCCACCTCTTGTGGCATTGTCGGAACAAGGAATTTCATGCACATTTATATGGGTGAAAGCACATAGCGGTATAACGCACAACGAACTAGTTGACGTGTTAGCTAAGGAGGCGATACAGGATGGTAAGCGTATTAATGTGGACTCCATCCTGGAGAAGTTCTTTCCCTCTACAGAAATAAAGAAGAGAGAGAGGGATGGATTTCACACTGGAGGGCATACTATAATAAAAGAATAACACTATATGCCACTATATTTTTTTTTTTTTTATTGCATAACTCTTACTGCATAACTTCTATTAAACAAAATCTTATACATTAACATTAAATATTGGTCATCAGCGTTATTTTAGTAATTGTTCGAAAATATCGCCATTAACTTCTAAACATTTCCGGCTTCGTTTACTAAGAGCTCTTGTTGCTTTCCTAATTGCTGCATGATTTTCCTTAATATTAACTGCAACATTTAGAATGCGCCTAAGAAGTGCATCCCTAGTGTCAACTTTGACTTTGTATACCTCACTTTTGAACCATCCCCACAAACAATAATCAAGTGCTGTGAGATCTGAAGATCTTGGAGGCCAACTAATAGGACCACCACGACCAATCCAACGCCCTGGAAACCTTTCGTCCAAATGTTGCTTGACCTGACGAGCGAAATGCGCCGGAGCTCCATCGTGTTGAAAGTACATTTGCCTTCTAATGTTTAGAGGAACATCCTGCAGTAAATCATTTAATTCATTTTGTAAAAACTCTAGGTAATGGTTTCCTGTGAGGCGAAAACTTGTGTTGAAAGTTGTTTTCGATTGTTGCATGGGGATTTTCATCGGACCATACGTGACTATTGCGAGTATTATGTAGGCCGTCGCGGGTAAATGTTGCTTCATCCGTGAAAAGAATATGCGATACAACACGATGATCATTATTTATCCACCGACAAAATTCGACTCGTTTAACATAATCTTCCGGCAGTAGATGTTGTACCTTACCTAAATGGTATGGATATAAGCATTGCTCGTGGAGTGTGTTTATTACTCTCTTTTGTGGGATGTCTAATTGAACAGCAATTCTGCGTGAGCTGGTCGTTGCATCTTTTTCTACTAGATCCAAAATATGTTCTACTTCATTTAAACATTGACGCGTAGCTCGTTCAGATGTTACTTTAACGCTGGGAAGTGTATCGGTTTCGCGCAGTTTATTGATAACCCTAATAAAAACGTTTTTATTAGGATGTCTGCGATTTGGAAACCGTTGACGATATTCATCTGCAGCAGCTGTAGCACTCCCGTTACAAATACCATATACAAATAACATGTCTGTATATTCTAAATGTGAATAAGTACTTGGCATTTTATAGCACTTAATGCAAATCAAACTGTCAAATCTACGTTAAATGTTTAACTGTAGTTATGCAATTAATTGAAAACAAATGAAAATCGGATAACAACATATGAACATATACACTCCTAAAGTTTGGTCCGTTCCTCCCGACTCACCCTGTATATGAATTTTTGGTCAGGTCTAATATTGCGATCTGATGTATTGGTGAATATTACATAACCATGATATAGAATATAGAGGCTGATGGGCTAGGATCCCACAAAGCCATAAATAAATAAATTTAATTAAAAAAGCCTGTAATGTGCCAACTTTGGACATGAAATGATTTTCTGGATCAAATTGTTTTCAGTGATGAATCCACATTTCACATCAGTGGACATGTGAGCACTCATAATGGGCTCAGAAAATTGTCGCGAGATTAAATTGAATGTTTTTTGTGTCATCTCTCGGCGGAACATGTATGAACCTCTTTTTTTGGAGAAGTAACTGTAACTGGTATTTCCTATCTTGATGCTCTACAACTATGACAAGACTAACCAAATAACTTCATTTGGCAGCAAAATGGTGCAGCACCTCACTGGCATAACGAAGTACGCGATTGAATGGTGATCACAAGTTTCATGTAATAAATTAGTACAAAAATGTTTAATGTAGTACAAAATTAGCACATAATCTTGAAAGGGGGGTGTAGCTGTACGGACCTCAAAATCGCTTAGTCTAATGAAGTTTAGGATGCTGTCTAAATATAATGAAGGTAAGAAGTTGTTGTGTTAAATGGTAAGTAGTACGATAAGTAGTTCGTATAATACTTGGTGCTTTTGTTTGGTGGGTATCTGTATAACGTTTGGATGTCTTAGAGAAGTAATTTATGTGCGACGTCCAGCGTGTGGGGATAAAAGGGGTGGTTGTAAATGTGGAAAACGGAAGGGTAACTCCAATTTAATTTTTGCCGAAAGCACCAAATTGCTCACTTTGTCGCACAATCGCGCGGACGTGCCCCGATTTCGGCCGCGGCTGAATTGATGCATGTTTTTGTCGTAGCTTCTTCGCCTCCGACGACAATGCCAAAGTCGACAACGACAGAGACTCCGAGCCGAATGAAGGACATTTGGGGAAACGGGGACTTCAATAATTCAGTCTACGGGAACCCTTCATCGCTTACCACACACCTCTCGGAGAAAGGTACCGGATACGTTCGCCTTTATTCCTTTTTCGTTTAATTTCCATCTTTCACACCGCAAGAAGCATGCCACACAGCTTTGCCGAGGGACGGCTCAACGGTGAAACGGTGACGTCGCAAAATTGCCGTAGACGTCGCGTTTGTTTGACTGCGAAACGTGGAACGTGGGTTAATTCTGTTTCTCTCGCATCCGAGGGTCATGAATATAAAACGTTAGACGTATTTACTCGAACTTATAGGAAGCAGTGACACCCATTGAATTATATTATGGCACCGCGAACCATTATTTATTATTATTCGATAGAGAACGTGCGGGGTATTGAATGGGTCAACACTGGAGCTACTAGATTCCGAGGGTGAAATTTATGTATAAATAATCAATAGAATTAAACTGGCCGACGCTGGGGCTTCCTTGCAGCAGCAAAAAGGGCATATTTGCTCTACAATTACTATGAAAGAGTTCAGCAAAGCGTGGAAAAGAATTGTGGATGTCGGATGTCGAATCAAGTTATTGAATTAGCTGTCTTGTCAGGGTGCAGAGTTTAAGGTGGATGCTTCCAGATTAAATAACCTCTTTTGGTGGCCTTATAAAAATTTTATTTTATCTCAAAATTTTTTTTGTTTTTCAAAATTATTTCTAACGAAGACATCTTACGAGATGATTCGTGTATTTTATAATTTATTATTAACGAGTTCATTTAAAGCGTCAGTTCACTTCTGCCCAGACCGGAAGCACTTATAACACGGCCACTCGAAACAGATTCCGCTGTAAAATTGGGTTTGCATTCACTCCATACGAATTACGGGGAACTCAAAAGGCTAGAACTTCACCGGAGAGTTTTTATTTCGCCGTTTTAAAATTTCTTAACAATCCCCGGACTTGGAGTTGTGCATTCAGGGCGGGCTGTCCTTTTTTGGAAACAGGATGTCGCTAATAAAGAGGACTCGGAAGTTTCTGACGTTTTAATGAAAAGTCATTTTGTACACCACTTTATATTAATTGCTCTGAATTTTTTTAAATCTTGCTCGAGCTCAGGTGGACAATAATTAGATTTTTTAGCTAGTAGGTACATGTATTTTCCTTTTTAGGCTCCAAATACCAGTCAAATCTGAACGAAATTGATAAGTTCGAGCAAAAATCCGCTTCCAGCTCCGACGGAAAAGGTGCTAGCTTCGATTGGCCGTCATCAGATGACACGTCAGCTGGTAAGTGAAAAGTTTTATGCTTTGTAATGCGGAAATTGGATTTTATCAAAATTTATTAACAACCTATTAATATTGAAAGCGCTCATCGCTTGTTCATATCATTAAATTGACCTATTAAAACACTCTACAATAATTATTTCATCGCTTAATAATTCACGGTGTGTAATAAACTTTAAATATCACTGAATAGAGTGCGTTGTTAATTTTCCAATTTCCAATTTTAAGAACGAAATGTTGCAATCCGATACAAACACGAATAAAATTGCCCCCAACTTAAATCCATTATACCGGGACGAGAACAAGCAGCTCGGGAGTGTATAAAACCTTTACTGTGACATAAAACACAAAGAAAAGTTATCAGGGCGACCATCGCATAAATCCCCGTTATAATAAAATATCAGCGTTTCAATTCGATAAAGTTTTATTGCGCAGCAAATAAAACTTTCGCGGATCCACTTAATATGTAAATAATTTGAAATAAAAACCCCTCAATTTAGAAGATTGACCTCAGCCGGGCCCCAGTCGGTGCGGTGTGTCCCTTTTTCATAAAGGCGGCCCTCGGGGACCGAGTTATCTTATACCGGCGACGTACAACATGCATAAGAGAATCTGAAACCACATCGTAGCTTCGGGTCGCCTATGCGACATGATATGACGGACGAAACTCGTCCCCTGACGTTCAAACGTCAATCAAGATAGTCGCTGGGTTTATTCCAATGGAAATTCGAACAAACCCATTTACTTAACACGTCAATCGAACACTAATTCGTTTTTAATTCAACCATTCGTTTTATCGTATCTCCCATATCTTCGTCCAATCATTTCATCCGTTATATCTCAATTCGTCCTTAAGTACGATTATGTAAATTTCTAATCATAAAATCTCGATAAGATTTTTATTTCATCATTATATCTCAATTGGTTCTGATGAAATATGCAGAGATGGGGTTAAAAATTTATGGAAAATAAGAAATTATTAATTATCGGTGCTAAAAGTCACATTTAGAGATCGATATTTTCGCAAACACTATATACAGTATCAAAAAGTGAAATTTTCAAAAAATCATATCGACTGTATTTTTAAGAATCTTAATATGATATGTATGTTAAATTAAAGCTTAAAGATTCTAGTTAATGATATGATATAAAAACTATAAGGCAATATTATTGAAATATCCAAAAAAACATGATTAAAGAAGAAATTGTCAAACTTATTAATCAAAAATATAGCACAATATTCAAAAAAACATATCAACCGTATTTTTAAGAATTTCGATATGATATGTATGTTAAATTGAAGCTTAAAGATTCTAGTTTATGATATGATATAAAAACTATAATATCATAATATTGAAATTTCCAAAGAAACATGATTAAAGGAGAAATTGTCAAACTTATTAATCAAAAATATAGCAAAATTTTCAAAAATCATATCAACCGTATTTTTAAGAATTTCGATATGATATGTATGTTAAATTGAAGCTTAAAGATTCTAGTTTATGATATGATATAAAAACTATAATATCATATTATTGAAATTTCCAGAAAAACATGATTAAAGAAAAAATTGTCAAACTTATTAATCAAAAATATAGCACAGTGTTCAAAAAAACATATCAACCGTATTTTTAAGAATTTCGATATGATATGTATGTTAAATTGAAGCTTAAAGATTCTAGTTTATGATATGATATAAAAACTATAATATCATAATATTGAAATTTCCAGAAAAACATGATTAAAGAAGAAATTGTTAAACTTATTAATCAAAAATAAAGCGAAATTTTCAAAAAACATATCAACCGTATTTTTAAGAATTTCGATATGATATGTATGTTAAATTAAAGCTTAAAGATTCTAGTTAATGATATGATATAAAAACTATAAGGCAATATTATTGAAATATCCAGGAAAAAATGATTAAAGAAGAAATTGTCAAATTTGTAAATCAAAAATAACGCGGAATTTTTAAAAAATCGTATCTACTGTATTTTTGAGAATTTTGATATGATATGTATGTTAAATTAAAGCTTAAAGATTCTAGTTTATGATATAATATAAAAACTATAATATCATATTATTGAAATTTCCAGAAAAACATGATTAAAGAAGAAATTGTTAAACTTATTAATCAAAAATAAAGCGAAATTTTCAAAAAACATATCAATCGTATTTTTAAGAATTTCGATATGATATGTTTGTTAAATTGAAGCTTAAAGATTCTAGTTAATGATATGATATAAAAACTATAAGGCAATATTATTGAAATATCCAGGAAAAAATGATTAAAGAAGAAATTGTCAAATTTGTAAATCAAAAATAACGCGGAATTTTTAAAAAATCGTATCGATTGTATTTTTGAGAATCTTAATATGATATGTATGTTAAATTAAAGCTCTATTTTATGAAGTGACATAAAAACTATAAGATAATATTATTGAAATTTCCACGAAAGAATGATTAAAGATGAAATTGTAAAATTTATAAATGTAAAAACCCGAAATTTTCAAGAAATCATATCGAGCGTATTTTTAAGAATCATGATATGATATATATATATCAAATTGAAGATAAAGATTCTAGTTTATGAAATGATATAAAAAGTAGAAGGTACCTAATATTATTGAAATTTCCAGGAAGAAATTATTAAAGAAGAAATTGTAAAATTTATAAATTTAAAAATAACCCAAAATTTTCAAAAAATCTTATCGAGCGTATTTTTAAGAATCATGATATGATGTGTATGTTAAATTGAAGCTTAAAGATTTTAGTTTATGAAATGATATAAAAACTATCAGATAATATTATTGAAATTTCCAGGAAAAAATTATTAAAGAAGAAATTGTAACATTTATAAATCCAAAATAACAGGAAATTCTCAAAAAATCATATCGACTGTATTTTTAAAAATCATGATATGATGTGTATGTTAAATTGAAGCTTAAAGATTCTAGTTTATGATATAATATAGAAACAATAAGATAAAATTATGGAAATTTCAAGATAAACATTATTAAAGTAGAAATTGTTAATTTTATAATCAGAAATAAAACTAAATTTCTAAAAAATCATATCAAGTGTATTTGTATGAGTTATGATATATGTATGCTAAATTGAACCTTGAAGACTCTAGTTTATGATATGATATAGAAACTGTAAGACAATGTTATTGAAATTTTCAGAAAAAAATTTTTAATGATAAAATTAACTAATTTATAAATCAAAAATAATACGAAATTTTCAAAAAATCATTTCGTCTATATTTTTAAGAATCATGATATGATACGTATGTCAAATTGAAGCTTAAAGATTCTAGTTTATGATATGATATAAAAAGTATAAGATAATATTATTGAAATTTCCAAAGAAAAATTATTAAAGAAGAAATTGTAACATTTTTAAATCCAAAATAACGGGAAATTCTAAAAAAATCATATCGACTGTATTTTAAAAAATCATGATATGATGTGTATGTTAAATTGAAGCTTAAACAATCTAGTTTATGATATGATATAAAAACTATAAGATAATATTATTTTTCAATAATAAATATAATTTTTTATTTATTTTATAATTTTTTCAAGAATATTTCTATTCATGAAAAAATTGTTAAAGAAGAAATTGTAAAATTTATAAATCTAAAAATAAACGGAAATTTTCAAAAAATCATATCGAGTGTATTTTTAAGAATCATGATATGATGTGTATGTTAAATTAAAGCTTAAAGATTCTAGTTTATGAAATGGTATACAAAATATGAGATAATATTATTGAAATTTCCTGGAAAAAATGATTAAAAATGAAATTGTAAAATTTATAAATGTGAAAAAACCCGAAATTTTCAAAAAATCATATCGAGTGTATTTTTAAGAATCATGATATGATGTGTATGTTAAATTGAAGCTTAAAGATTCCAGTTTATGAAATGATATAAAAACTATAACATAATATTATTGAAATTTCCAGGAAAAAATATTAAAGAAAAAATTGTAAAATTTATATATCTAAAGAATTCCGAAATTTTCAAAAAATCATATCCAGTATATTCTTGGTATTGTACTTTTGAAACTGGTTTGAAACAGAACGTTCTTTTTAACGTGTCGATCTGTTGTTTGTCGTAACCTCAAAGTAATTTTATTTAAAATATTTACAATTACACTTAATACTTTGCAATATGACATCTTAGTTAACTCTTATGACATTAGTCTCTGAAGATGGCCATGGGCCGAAACTAGTAAGACTTAATTAAATAAATAATAAAACCAGTTTCAAAAGTACAATACTAAGAATATTAAATTTAATTACCTTCGCACTTAAAGATTCTAGTTTATGAAATTATATAAAAACTATAAGGTAGTATTATTGAAATTTGGAGGAAAATATTATTAAAGAAGAATATGTAACGATTTGAAAATCGTATCGAGTGTATTTTTAAGAATGATGATATGATGTGTGTGTTAAATTGAAGCTTAAAAAATCTAGTTTATTAAATGATAAAAAAAACTATGAGATAATATTATTGAAATTTCCAGGAAAAAATGATTAAAGATGAAATTGTAACATTTATAAATCCAAAATAACGGAAAATTCTTAAAAAATCATATCGACTGTATTTTTAAGAATCATGATATGATATGTATGTTAAATTGAAGCTTAAATATTCTAGTTTATGATATGATATAAAAACTATAAGGTAATATTATTGAAATATTCATGAAAAAATTATTAAAGAAGAAATTGTAAAATTTATAAATCTAAAAATAACCGGAAATTTTCAAAAAATCATATCGAGTGTATTTTTAAGAATCATGATATGATGGGTATGTTAAATTGAAGCTTAGGGATTCTAGTTTATGATATGATATAAAAACTATAAGGTAATATTATTGAAATTTCCAGAAAAAAGATATTAAAGAAGAGTATGTAACATTTATAAATCAGAAATAACGCGAGATTTTCAAAAAATCATATCAACTGTATTTTTAAGAATCATGATATGATGTGTACGTTAAATTGAAGCTTAAATACTCTAGTTTATGAAATGATTTAAAAACTATAAGATAATATTATTGAAATTTTCAGAAAAAAATTATTAATGATAAAATTGACTAATTTATAAGTCAAAAATAATACGAAATTTTTAAAAACTCATTTCGTCTATATTTTTAAGAATCATGATATGATACGTATGTTAAATTGAAGCTTAAAGATTCTAGTTTATGATATGATATAAAAAGTATAAGGTAATATTATTGAAATTTCTAGAAAAAAAATATTAAAGAAGAGTATGTAACATTTATAAATCAGAAATAACGCGAGATTTTCAAAAAATCATATCAACTGTATTTTTAAGAATCATGATATGAGGTGTATGTTAAATTGAAGCTTAAACAATCTAGTTTATGATATGATATAAAAACTATAAGGTAATATTATTGAAATATTCATGAAAAAATTATTAAAGAAGAAATTGTAAAATTTATAAATCTAAAAATAACCGGAAATTTTCAAAAAATCATATCGAGTGTATTTTTAAGAATCATGATATGATGTGTATGTGAAATTAAAGCTTAAAGATTCTAGTTTATGAAATGATATACAAAATATGAGATAATATTATTGAAATTTCCAGGAAAAAATGATTAAAAATGAAATTGTAAAATTTAGAAAATGTGAAAAAACCCGAAATTTTCAAGAAATCATATCGAGCGTATTTCTAAGAATCATAATATGATTTGTATGTTAAATTGAAGATTAAACATTCTAGTTTATGAAATGATACAAAAACTATAAGGTAATATTATTGAAATTTCCAGGAAAATATTATTAAAGACGAATATATAACAATTTAAAAATCGTATCGAGTGTATTTTTAAGAATCATGATATGATGTGTATGTTAAATGGAAGCTTAAAGTTTGTAGTTTATGAAATGATATAAAAACTATATCGTAATTGTATTGAAATTTCCAGGTAAAAATCATTAAAGCAGAAATTGTGAAATTTATAAATCTAAAAATAACCCGAAATTTTCAAAAAATCACATCGAGTGTATTTTTAAGAATCATGATATGATATATATGTTAAATTGAAGCTTAAAGATTCTAGTTTATAATATGATATAAAAACTAGAAGATAATATTATTGAAATTTCCAGAAAAAAATTATTAAAGAAGAAATTTTCAAAAAATCATATCGACTGTATGTTTGTATACTGACTGTAATTAATATCCCATTAGACGCAATATGTTTTTTCAAAATATTTATTATGTTAATTGAAAAGCTTAATCAGGCGAAATTAATTCATTCATTCACCCCTTTCTTTTCTGATTTTGTTTAGAAATAATGAAATTAATTAAAAAAAATTTTTTAATGTTCGTGTATAAAATAAAATATTAGCATGGGAGATATTTGCGTGGTGAAGTATGATGATAGTTACAAGTAAAAACAAAGAGTGTAAACCGAATTATGCAAGCGGTATACGTCGATAATGTGATGTCATGAGAGGGTATTGTTTATAAACAGGGAACAATGTACCGATATCATACGCATTGACGCTTGTTGCATATGAATGGGGCGCGTGATAGTACGATCGATAGCAAGCGGTACATTTCGAACCGTTTATGGACAATAAAGTCAAAAAGTCTCTAGTTTAGCCATTAAAGGCTGCCGCACAATTAATCATATATAATACCGGGGCGACGGGTTCGCGGTATCGCTAAATAAATAAATACGTGATGAATAATGCAAATATATCGATTTTAAATTAACGGTATGCTGTAGTAAACTATCGTAAATTGAATTGAAATTTAAAGTTTCTTTGAATGAAAATGTTTGTCGTAATTTAAATTCTTCGAATAAAATGTCTGTGCAGGTATACGATGAGATGTAACGGTACAGTGTAAAGGATATTGTCTGCATCCCTTGTTGGCACACATATAATATTCTCTTTCGGGAGGTCATCCACTTTAAAATTCAGCGCACTTCTAACAGGAGAGCGTCCCGTGCTATCGTTCTTGCAAATTACGAACACTTCTTATTTCAATTTGTACGACAATTCGTGTTTTTTTTTGCAATCCCGACGTGGGCAACTCGTCTAAATAAGTTAAAACCCCCTCTACATTATACTAAGGCCCTCCGAGGCCGAACTTGTCGGAAATAGAATTTTCTCAATTTCCTATTACCGCCATTGAGTGTATATGAATGTCCGACACGTTTGATGTTCCACCCTTAGTTATTTTCCAACGCGCTCTTTTCCCTTTTGCCGTCTTTGACGTGCCCTTTCCATTGGGATACAATCTTATCTGATATTTTTGCTAAAGGCGCCCCAAATGGAAGTACTTTTAGTTGATTACAGCTAGCTGTCAGTCAAACTTTAATTAATTATATTGTTATAACTATTATATTTTGTTTTTATTTATTATTTGCAGGGGTTTTCTACGTTATCTCGCCGTTGTGTTTCCTGCCCTCCTTGGTTCTTCAGTTACGGTGAACAGTTTTGGAAAATGGATATGTTATTCTGTAGTAAACTAATAAGTATATATTAAGAATAAAATTATAAAAGAGAACACGAGAGAGAGCGCTTTAAAAGAGGCATAAATGTACAATTGTTTATATGTATTTAAACGAAGACTGAACGGTTAGGTCTATTGTACTAATAGCATAGCTAAATGCATGTATCCTAAATAATAAAAAGAAACTAATGTAAACCGTGAAGAGTTTGCTCAATTTATGAATAGCAAACAAGCCAACGTTGTAAGCTTACCAACAAGAGCTTTAGAGCAATGAGTGCCAAATAGAAACCGTAATTTTAATATTTTGCAGCCGGAAAAATTAATGAGTCGTTAAAATTTTACATATCGTCTATAATAATGTTTCTAAATAATTGTTAAATATTTACGAAGATACAATTTCTCATTTTAATTGCATTTGAAATACCTGATACGTAACCCACGCATTCAAATAAATTGAGCAAGCTAACCGAAATTGTCTAGTTTATTACTGATGTTTTTTGCGTTGAATATCGCAAAAATATACCGAATGGCTGGGAGCTAATATTTTTAAAACGGGGGTCTAGCGAAATTATAACGAAAAAAAAATATATCAACTCAATGTAGCTTTTGTAGCGTCCATATATAAATGAATGGAAAAAAATCTCTGTAAATACAGTTTGCAATAAAAGGAAATTTCTATCCTAGCAGTCAGCTTGTACTTTAGGAAAACAAAAGTCTCGCTACCTTAACACTAACAGGGTATTAGGGAAAACTTTAGTAGCATTTCTTAATAAATAATCGTATTTTAAATTTCCTCTTGTTGCGAACGGAACTTAAGGTACGACTAAATATCAAGTATTTAACCATGAGCTTAACTTAAGTATAACTTCCGTTTGAACTGTACTATAGTTTTAACATAATGTCGGTGTAGATACTCCAGATGTTATATTATTTATCGCGTAACATACAATGTAAACCAATGTGTAAATAATAAAATGTTCTATAGACAACTTTCAAATTTATTAATCCACCCAAACCTTTTCAAAACTTTCATTAACATTCTGTCAATTTGTTTTCAAGAACACACCATCGTCCGGCTCACATTTCCATAGTTAATTGCCACGAGAGAATCCGGTATTAATGTCATCCATGACAGTGGAAATCGATGAATGCATATCTTGTACATCGCTGCGGGTTACTCTACATGCAAATTGACGTCATTTGTTAGTAGGGTACAATCGGAGGATAATATAACGTATATCATGATCCATTTAAGAACGATTCAAATATCACCAACCAACTAATCATCTTCTAATTATCCAAAAAATTTACATAAACAAAACTAACTTTTTAATAAACTCAAAACTATTAATATTTACTAGTATTTAGTTTTCTGCCAACAGTATCTAGTCCTTTTTAGCAGTACCTATTCCATCAAGCAGTAAGTAGTCTTCTATAAGCAGTCTCAAGCCTTCCATTTCCAGTCTTTAGTCATCTGCCAGCAGTATCTAAGCTTTTCTCAGCGATATCTACTCATACAAGCAGTAAGTAGTCTTCTATAAGCAGTATTAAGTCTTCCGTTACCAGTATCTAGACTATTCTAGACTTATGTCAGCATTATCTAGTCTTTTCTCATCAGTATCTACCCCTTCAAGCAGTAAGTAGTCTTCTGTAAGCAGTATCAAGTCTTCCATTTCCAGTCTTTAGTCTTCTGCCAGCAGTATCTAACCTTTTCTCAGCGATATCCACTCATACAAGCAGTAAGTAGTCTTCTATAAGCACTATTAAATCTTCCATTACCAGTATCTAGACTATTCTAGACTTATGTCAACATTATCTAGTCTTTTCTCATCAGTATCTATCCCTTCAAGCGGTAAGTAGTCTTCTGTAAACAGTATCAAGTCTTCCATTGCTAGTATAGTCTTCTGCCAGCAGTATCTAGTCTATCCTCGGCAGTATCTACTCTTTTATAAGCGTAAGTAGTCTTCTGCAAGCAGTATCAACAGTAGATTATAGTAAAGGAACACCATTTAATGACATCTAGTTTTATTTCATTACACACAAACCATTAATTTAAGTTATGTATATTCTTAAAACTAGTAATATTGGAATCTATTTCCAGAAATGATAAGAACATGACACTACATACAGTCACAGTAGATTTTCTCAATGTTTGATGTTCTCAATATTGATGAACATAACAGAATGTCCCACTAAGAGGCAAAGTACATAAATGACATTAAGGAGATAAACAGTTTTGATTAATTCCGCGATATCAAAACTGCAGCTGATAGGTATAGGGACATGTACAGAAGATTTGTAGAGAATTAAATTCTCTATCTGATAAGCTAATCGAATATGTAGTTGTATTTTTGAACACCCTATAATGTCGCTCCATTTGAGGATATCCAAGGAGAATCTATACCAATTTTTATTTTTCTAGCTCGTTCGCTCGCTGAGCAATTCAGATTTTTAAAATTTGCGTTTATTGCCAAAAGATTTCTAATTAAAAAAACAATAAAAAACTAAAAACACCAGGTATGGACATGGTATCGATTCAACCTTAACCATGCCAAACCAAAAAGTATTCATCCACATCGAATCCAGGCCCAACCCAAGTCACTTTATATGTACCCATCTTATCCATACCCAGACCGAACAGAACCAATCTGATCCACAACTAAACTTTATCTCCCAAATGAGACCTAAACCAAATCATGCAAATAAAACCTAAGTCATCCACACTCAAATACAATCCATTCACATCTAAATCAAATCATTTGATCATCAGCAAACCGAAACCAATGTAATCAAGTCCAGCTCACCCACACCCAAAACAGATCCAACCATAATCATGTAAAATAAGCACGATCGTCCAAATCAATAACGAAGATCTTTCAATATTAATGACTCCTACTAAAAACTAACCTAACCAAACCCAACTCATCCATATCAAACTAAATTCAGCCCTAACCACACCAAACCAAAAAGTGTCCGTCCACATCGAAACGAGGCCCCACGTTATATGAACCCATCTTATCCATACCCAATTCGAAAAGAACCAATCTGATCCACAACTAAACGTTAGCCCCCAAATCAGACCCAACTTTGGCACAGAGGAGGAGAAAATCTTTATGACTGAGCCCCAATCGGATATGACGCCTGCAACTGATACGATCGGGAGTTTGAGACAATCCTACTGGCCTCAATGTTGTTGAATACTTTTACTGTTCTCCTCTTCTTCATTCGACTCGGCTTGGATGGTATCCCAGCTCAAAACATAGAAATCCATTAATTTTTAACATATTAACTATTTCATTCATACCTGAGTGTGCGACCTCATTGCTCTCACCTCCAAACTTTCGTCGTGGCTCCTCATTATGGATCGTAGAAGGTTCATAATTATCTCTCCTTTCTCCCTTCCACTCATTATCACAACGGAGATATTGTCTTTCCTCCGCAATTCTCCTATATTCTTGAAATTTTCTACATTCAAAGACGGTATGCCTCGGTGTATCGGATTCATTGCACCCAAACCAGCAGAGATCTGATTCTATCTTCCGGATGTTTCTGGGATAGCTATCGAACGTGCCGTGTCCAGTTATGGCTTGCGTTGCATAATACTCGGTATTCATCGTAGAGTCTGTCCATACCCGGACATCCCTAACAAATGTACTGGCCCACCCTGTATACACTCGCCATCTTTTTTGCCATCTCTTAAGCATTTCGGTATGGTTCTCCTCTCTTTCTGGAAACCCCTCTCCCAATTTCTTGCCTTCTTCCATACCAGCAGGTCATATGGGTGACATCCAGTTAGCGCCTCCGTCGATATGACGAAGTGCCAGTTCCCAAACCGATGCTGCATACAGTGTGACCGATTGTATCACCGTTGCCAGTATCCTTCTCTTTCCCAAACTCGGTCCTTAACACGGGCATATAACACTATTTGTCTTCCTCTTGCTTCTTTAACTATAGTCATTACTGCATCTACAGTACTTCTGTTGTTAATGGCTTTTTATTCTAAATGCTACCAATCTGTTATTAATCAGGCGTTCAAGAAGTTTGTGCACTGCGCTAAGCATACAAAGAGGTCTGTATGATTTTTCTTGATTATGTTTTGCGGGTTTAGGTACCAGCACTAGAACCGCTTTTTTCCAAATGTCAGGAAAATTTCCTACTGTTAAGCATTTGATTTTACGCAGGCCTGCAGAATTTCATTTGTAATTCTGTCTTCTCCAGGAGATTATCTTAATTTAAGCTGTTTGATGGTCTGCTCTAATTCCTCGATGGTAAACGGGCTGGCAAGTTGTTCTTTCTCCTGCTCTTCCAGTTGTTGTGCTCTCTCCTGATCTTCCTCGACTTGTGGAAACGGTTTCTTGAATTGTTCCTCTGCTGTCTTGTAATCCATTGCTTCTCTTTTTCTTACCCCGAGTGTTTTGGTAACAACCTGGTATGCTATTCCTCATATGTTTTCCTCCAGCTCCAAACAGGGTTCTTTCCACTTCTTCTCTTTGGATTCATTAATTAGTCTCTTCAAGAACTTTCTTGCTGGTGTGTAATCCGTAAGTAGTTGTTCTATTTGCTCTGGTTTTTGTTGCTTTTTCTATTTCTTTGCAATACTCTTCGCTTCATCACACATACTCTTCTTGCTTTACCTATTTCCTTTGTCCACCAGTATCTTGGGGTACGGGCTTCTTATCCCCATCACCTCTTTGAGGAAGTTTATCTCTAATTTGTTTAGTGATTCTGACGAGTACAACCATGCTCATTAAGTCCATAAGTCCATAAGTCCTGCTCATTCAAATCAAAAGCAATTACAAACCAAATCAAACGCAGCTAATCCATACCAAAACAATTAATCAAAAAGTATCCATCTTATCCATACCCAAACCGAAAGAATCAATCTGATTCACAACTAAATCTTATTTCCCAAATCAGACCCAACCCAAATCACGCAAATAAAACCTAAGTCATCCGTATCCATACAGAACCCATCCATATCTAAATCTAGTTGATTTAGAACACATTTAGAACACATCGAAACCAGATAAAATCGAAAGAAGTGTAAGAAGTGTCCTGCTCATCCACATCAGAAGCAATTCCAACCAACATCAAGCCTAGCTAATCCATACCAAAACAGTTCCAATCCCAACCACATATAATAAGCGCGACCACCCGATGGATAGGTCAAGACTTTTCGGGTCACTTAAAAAGCATAGTGTGCTCCATAGAAGTTAATACTGAGCAAATATTGCAAAATCAGGTACATGCTGCTGCCCAGACAATCTGCCAACACCCTGGTTTAGGCTGTGCTAGTGGAAGATTGTGGATTTGGGGAGCCCAATTAAACACTTACTGTGATGTTATTTTAAAATGTTCTATGTATTCTTGATTTGAAAGTAAATAGCACGGATATCTATGAAACAGAAATTTTTTTCGCTTATTAGTCATTATTCGCCATGAGGAGGAAATCCCGAAGTTTATGCGTATAGGTTGAGAATCACCCTGTATTTATAAAAATATTTTTTGTAAATAAAAACGGCAAAATAGATGTGAATATATTATAAACATCACGTCAGTTATTGAATAGCAACATGCATTCCTTAAAACCGCCAAATCAGGAGTTGCTATATTACATAATGGGACGTAATCCGAAATCCTGCAACAATGGACCGCATTTACACCACCACGCTGGGCATCGCGAACCCCTCTCGCCCTAATTTGCGATGGTGCGAAATGTAATGCACAGATTTGCCGCTACATCAGTGGTTAGAGCTCATATCGGATTGTTTCGGCATACTTTCCAGTGTGATGGGATTCATTTAGTTCTGGTACGGCGTTTGGTTGGCCATAGGTGTCGCTGTCGACGGCGAAGCGGTAACCCAACTTAATTAGCTAAACGGTAAAATCTGCTTTTAGACGGGACGCGATAACGGGGGTTTCAGTATTCAGTTAGAAAAGAGATGATATTATTTTTGGTGTACTTTGTATCACCCTCGTTAACTAACTTAATAGAATCAGTAGGAACGGTGGAGCCAAAATTTTACTGATAGCCAGACGCGATTTCCTTTTTTATACCAGAACGAAAATTTGCATATTTAACAAGACATCTGCGCCTACCCCTCTGTAGTAAAAATCGATGGGCCGTCGTGGCCGACACTTGGAGCAAGTTTTCATTTGGGATTCCGTGTAACAGGATAGCATTCGGCCGTTCGTTTGCATTAGCGAACATGGTAATATATAAACAGAAAACTTTCCAATGTGTACTTCCGCCGATTCGTTTAATCATAGTGAACCGGTCGTGTTCACAAAGTTTAGAGCAAAATCACTGAACGCACTCCCCCAAATTAAATTCGGACGATATTAATGCCTCCCGGATCTGCACGCGCTCCGATAATAACCCGTTTCTTGATACATCACTTCGACTCAATAGTTGCCAAATTTAATTATGAATTCCCATTTAGACTAGACCCTCCTTCCCAACCACGAAACAATCGCTAAACGCCAAGTTTCTAACTGTTCTAAAATACTAATTATAAAACTCTGAAACTTATTATTACACTGGTCCACAGTGGTTTTATTGCTCTAGATATAAGATTGATTTTGGATATATTTATGCTCACAATTCATGAAATCTTTATTTTCATTTTACTTTAATTTTTCAGGGAACAATCTCTTTAAGACCAGGAGTAATCTGCCATCTTGTGACAATCCCATCGACTCTGATACCTTTCCTCCATCACTTTTAGATCCTGGTTTCTCACTATAATTTCCTAAATTATCCGGAAATTTATCCAATTTATTGCGGAGGTAGTGTAATTTAATATTTGCTCCTAGATTCTGAAAGTTTGTCAGCATATTTTGTACAATTTCTTCATAATTTGGTGCTTTATGATACCTATGAAACTTTCGACTACCACCACAAAACTTTTACAAGCTTTACTTTCCGGAACAGTCATAACTTTAATTAAATCTGTGTCTTTCATCAATTGCCGTATTTGAGGACCATCAAATATTCCACCTTTCAACTTTTCCATACTAAGCTTCGGAAGCTTCGTTCCTTGTCCAACGCTTTTACAAATTGCTTTATCATTCCTAACTTAATATGTAATGGTGGAAGTATGATTTTGTCTCTGCTCACTCGCAAATGAAGCAAGGGTATTTCGTGTATCCACTTTGTTGACCAAGTAAAAAATAGTGAAAATTTACGTGAATTAAAAAACTTATTCAAAGATTCTATTGATGACCTGTTGAAGAGTGATACGTTCATTTTTAATGTGATAAACATTGTGAAGGAACATTTTGTTGCGGCAATTGAGGAGCTGAAAAATGTAAACAATGATTTACATAAAGAAAGCCAGTTGCTCCGTGAAAAGGCGAATGACCTTGAGCAGTATACACGACGAAATAATGTTCATATTTTCGGATTAAATGTAGAAAATCAAGAAGATGTTGAAAAGAAAGTTATTTCACTATTTAATAACACGCTACAAGTTCCAATCACGGCCGATCACATCGACAGATGTCATCATGTAATCAAATTCGTAAGTTATAAATCTCGAAACTCGGTAATCAAGGTTCGAAGTAAACTTAAGAGTTCGAAGATATCTATACAGGAAGACCTAACTACTTCCACTTACAATCTTTTCAACACGTGAAAAGTATTAAGAGTTTATTGTATATTATTATGTTACCGTCAATCTGTATAATTCAGGTGCTCTATACAATGCCTAGGTAATGTATAAAATACCTGGGGTATCTAGGCAATGTATGAAACATTATGAAGATTATTGTCCCTTAGATACTTTACCTAGGTAATGTATACAATTCTTAGGGATTACATACAGTACCTGTTGGTCGACCGGCAATGTGTAAAATAAATAGATTTTGGTCTGTATTTATCAATTTTTACCCATAATAAACTTTTTTATAATCTATAAGTTATTGTACAAAATCAAGTAATAAGTAATAAAAACTTAGGAAGCGAAATAATTCTGTAAAAACAAGACGTAGTTATACTGGCCTCTCAGAATTGAGTCATTTTGAAGTGCATAAAATTTTACTTTTGCGATATGAACACTTTTTAGTATCGTTTAGTAGTGTTTTTTGCAAGTACATTTAATAAATCCCTGACATGTCCCCGTAGATTGCAGATTCGCAACTGTATGGAGCGTCGTTTCTTGATTAAAGAGATCTTCTTTTTTCAGTAATCCTTGACGACAAACTGTAAATTGTTGTCTTAAATACAAATTCTTTACAACACCTTGCTTTGTTCCTATTTTATAAAGTTCGTCATTTTTTGTAAGACTCTGTGTCGACTTCCGGAACAGGGTTTTTTACAGTGGTACCTAATGGCATATGGGGAAATTTTTTTCCAGAAGTGTTAAGCATTTTCTGAGCTTGCTCTGTTAAATTATCATTGGAACTACAGCTAAAGAGAACCATAGTTTTCTGCCATACCTTTCTCCTTCCCTATTCTCGCCTTTTACACACATTGCCGGCTTCGCATTCGGTATTTTATAGAATACCTAGGCAAAGTATAAAATTAATAATATTTCATATATTACCTAAACGTTTTAGGTATTTTATAAGTTGCCTAGGTATTGTATAGAACATATACAACAATCTGTCTACAATTCTTTACATTATTAAAATATTATTTTCACCCTCTACCCTCTTCCTCGATTTCCACACCCTCGACTCCTCGGCCCAATCATCCCCTCATCCATTCCTTTGTCTCCTCACCCCCACAACCATTCTCATCCATCGTTTCCCCTCTCCCCCCTCTCCTAAGATCTGCCATCGGTCCATCTTCTCCTCCCTCAACTCACTGCACCCATTCAACATATGTTCCAACGTTTCCCATTCCTCCCTGCACAGCCTACACCACCTCTCCTCATCGGCCATCCAGTATCTGTTAGCTCTTTCCTCGTTTCCACAACGGAACCTAGCCACCAACTTTTTCCCTTCCTCATCTCCTTCCAATAACAAGTATCCAGGCAGCCCCTCCGTAATAATGTCCCTGTACCTTTCATTATACCTTCCCTCTTTTATTTGTGTCCTTCTTTCCTGTCTCTGCACATCTCGGTCCCTATCTCTCGACTCCCTCCACATCTCCCTACCCACCCTTCGTCTACTATTTATCTCAGTTACCGAGTACCCGCTCGTCTATAATAGTTGTCTCTGTCTCCTTTCCCATATCTGACCTTTTCCTCTCTAATTTCCCTCCAACACTCCCCAAAGATCCCGCAGTTTTTTCATATTTCACTGACCTCCACTCTGACCTTATCCACCTTTACCTCTTCCCTCACTATATACCCCGGTGTTTCTCTCGCCACCCCAAGCACCCATCTCCAATATCTAGCTTGCACGTCCTCCTGCATTCCCTGCTCCCTCCATCTCCATACCTCTGCCCCATACATAATCACACTGCTAACCAGACCTTCAAACATAATCTTCCTCGCTGCCACATTCCTTCTAAGACTCTCTTCCCCCAACCCCATACTTGTCCCATCACCTTATTCGCCTTTTTTGTCATAGCTATCACATGCGACCCCTCCCTGTTATCCTCCCTAAACACATACCCCAAGTAAGTATACTCCCTAACTTCCTCGATCTCCTTTCCTTCCCATCTCCAGTTTTCTGTTATTTTTACGTGAAAAGTATGGATCCGGGAATTGTTCGACCAGTGATGGGAGAGTTCGGGCTAAGGTGAATGGTTCTATCATCACAGTTAAAAGTGTACTTAAAAAAATTTAATTAATAAAAAAACGATTTCATTAATCGTAAAATAGTACTAAAATTCTTCTTCATTTTTGAAATCACCTTAGAACATTGAGTAGAATTTATAAAGTTACCTTTATACATCGATTAAATCCTCAAAATCAGGATCTACTAAACATTTCTGAATTCTCATTGAAAACGTTCTCTGCACATTGCCAAGCATTTCTTCAGTTATTGATTCGCATACGGTTTTTCATATCGTTTGGTGTTGTTTGAACCTGGTTGTAAACTTTCTCTTTGAGGTAACTCCAAAGAAAGAAATCGGGGTAGTTAAGTCGAGTGATCTAGCTGGCCAATTCACCGGTCCATTACGTCCTATCCATTTTTCAGGAAACATTTCGTCTAAAACTTCTCTTGCGGCTAGAGCATAATGAGATGGACATCCATCATGCTGATACCATAGCGCAAGTCTTCGCTCCAGAGTAAGGTCTTCCAACAAAACCGGTAAATCGTTGAACAAAAAATTCCGATACTTTCTGCCATTCAAATTGCCATCAATAAAAAAAGGTCCAATTATTTTATTGAAAACAATGCCGCACCGGATATTAACTGACTAAGGTTTTTGTAATTGTTGGTGTAGAGAGACATGATACGGATGAAACTTATTAAGTTTCAAAATCCGATCTACACTCGTCAACGAAATGGCTGAATCTTTTGACAGTTGACGGAAACTTACATAAGGATTAAGCTGCTAAAACAGCTATTTGATTCTGTTCATTTGTAACCGATCTTGCACGTGTTCGTTTTTTTCCCTCCACGTTACCACATTCCAGAAATTTTGTAACTATTTGATGTAAAGTTTTAGGACAAGGCGCTCTTTCTCCAGGAAATTTTCGAACATAAATGCGATGGACCTCAGCGAAATTTTCACGACTTTCACCGTAAGCTAATACCATCTGAATTTTCTATGGAGTAGAGAAGTGCTCCATTTTTGCTTTGATCACAATGATTTTTTTCATAGAGGCATAGATTTGTGATGACAATTCCACATCACCGGTCTGCTAAGTTCAGTACTTTTATAAATATATTCGTAATCTGGGCATTTGAAAACATAACAATTTGCAAAGATATCACTAATCATCTCGAAAACTTGGATAACTATAATAGGCGCAATTGCCTCGTATTCCATGGAATTCCTGAAGGTAGGGATGAGGATGTTGAGAATAAGGTGATTGGCATTATTAATCAACTGCGTATCCTAGATTTGGTTATTGACAGTTCTATTATCGATGGCTGCTATCGATTGAAGCTAAAGAAGAATGACGGAGGTGATGCTAAAAGCTACAATCGTCCTGTTATCGTCAAGTTTGTAGCTTACAGATTCAGGGATAAGATTTGGAAGTTTAAAAAGAATTTAAAAGGGACTAAGGTCATTATTAATGAGTCATTGTCAAGGAGGAGATTGCAGTTGCTCAGAGAGGTCAAGGAAGAGTTTGGACAAGAAAATTTTTGGACTTCGGATGCTTGCATCATGATGAAATTGCCTAATGGCATAATAAGTTTATAGCATTTCTATCTTTTTGTTTCTTTTATTGTTATTTTTATTTATTTTGCCATTTCTTTTTCTAACATGAAAATTGGTCATTTAAATGTTAGATCATTGCTTGCTGGATTTGATGAATTTGTGTCTTTAGTTATAGACAATAACTTTGATATATTTATGGTAACTGAAACGTGGCTTAGAGAGGACATTCCTAATAATGTGGTGGACATTCCCGGATACAGGTTGATTCGCAGAGACAGACCTCAGTTTATAGATATAAGACTAATATTAATCAACAAATAGAAGGTTTTGATAATTTTATGTCGTATGCTACAAGAATATCGGATGAGTGTATTTTTATAGGGGACTTTAACGTTAATCTTTTGAATATTAGTAACCCGCTTAGTGAGTGTTTCTCATCATATCATCTTCATCAGGTTATTACAGAGCCAATGAGAATGTGTGGTAGTGGGGGCGCCTTGCTTGATCCCATATTGGTGTCTTGTGATGATTTGGTGATGAGTTCTGGTACTTTACCGGCTGATTTAATATCTGACCAATTGGCACAATTTAATTCATCATCATGTGGTCATGATGGTATCACAGTGAAAATGTTAAAATTGTGTAGCTCATTTATTGATAAATATATCACACATTATTAATTGCTGTATCCAACAGCAGTACAGTGTGTTAATTAATTATCGTACCCGACGTCATCATTGCAAGTATGCAACCAATATCACAGTATTGGTATTGCAATACGCGATACTGCATTGCGTATAATTAGTATCCTTCCTCTTGTTTCGAAAATGTTTGAAAAAGTATTATATAATCAACTTAATGCATATGTAGATCGTAATAGTCTCTTATCAGATAATCAGGCTGGTTTTAGAAACGGGTTTAGCACTGGGACAGTGTTGGCACGGGTCATAACGGATCTTTTTTCTGCTCGTGATGCTGATATGTGTGGGGTTCTTGTGCTCTTGGACTATTCCAAGGCATTTGATAAAATTAATCATGAGCTACTCCTGGCAAAACTAAAATATTGTGGATTTAAATGACGTCGTATTTGTCATATAGAACCCAATCTGTTAAATATAATAATAATATTTCTCCTTCCATCTTAATAAAATCAGGCGTTCCCCAAGGTTCCATTCTGGGACCGTTGTTGTTTTCAATTTACACAACAGATATCTCAGATATCAAGTAGACAAACATATGCCGATGACAATCAGATTTATTCTAAATTTAGATTGTCTGAATTTGATGAAGCTATGATTAAGGTTAAATGTGATTTGAAGTTGGTGGCTCTGATTTCTTACCAGCATTGTTTGCAAATCAATCCAGACAAGTCATCCATACTATATTTTGGTAACAAGAAAGCTCTTGAGTTTCTTTCCGAAAACTCAAATATTGTTATTGCAGGCAGTTTGATCCCTGTTGTAAATGCAGCGAGGATCCTTGGTCCATACAAGATAAAGGGACATCGTTTATGTACAAAATGAAAAGCAACAATATGCTCCCCTGAAGGTCTCCATATTGCGCTGGGAGGAGAGACGAATAGACAGTACTAGTATTCTTTGACCACTTTACCAGCTGCTGCCTACCAGACAGATAACTTTGAATCCACTCTAAGGCTGGGCCTCAAATACCATATCAATTTTTCGAAGAGTATTTGGTGATGTAGAGTATCAAACGCTCTAGACAAGTCAAAGAATAGGCCACAACAGGCAGACCGAGCATCCAGACCCTCCACCACAGATGCATAAAAATCCAAACCAGCATCCTGAGATATGATCCATAGATGTGAATAAGTAATAATATTGTGTATTGTGTTTTATTTCTTTAGAGTGTTAAACTTTTATTTGATAGAAGAGGCTTGACATGTTATTATTCCTTTTGTTTGGGAGAGTAACTGGTTAAGTACGAAATAGCCTTGGGCTAAACTTCGCCAGTTGGTCTCCTACCTACATTATCTAACAAGGGAAGTGTCACAACTGTGTCTCACCGATTTCGATGCAATTTGGTACAGTCATAGAATGGGCCAAAATAAGGTTCGTACATTTTTTTATACGTGCGGTAAAAGCCCCTGGGGCAAGTTATAGGGGTTGAAAGTTTGGAGAAAAAGTACGTTTTCACTTATATTTTAAAAATGAAAAGTGCTATCAAAATTTGGTAAATTGTAACTGATATTCATTTTAAAAGAGCTTTCTTTTGATGTATCACACATATACCAGAGGGTTAAGAAGGGCGAACTACCCCTATTTTTTTGGAATTATTTAAAAACCACCCTATCGATTTTGGCGGCATTAAGTATACTTCCAGCACGTTCAAAAATATTAGTTAAGGGTTTTTTCCCATTCGCTCTAGATCATCCCCAGCGAAGTTACGGGGGTTAACATGTAACCACTTTTCGTAAGAATGATGTGATAAAATTGTCAGGTATTTTGAAAATACTTTAACAAAACCGTAAATTAGTCGCACAATAAAATGTTTAATGTAAAATAAGGCATAATACACCATTTAGGGGTGGTTGGGGTTAACCACCCCCTTAAAAATTAATTCTATCCCGGGCATTACTTGTTGATTACGGCGAAATTTGGTACTGTGTTTGTTTTATATAGTTTATTAGTTTATTTTTATTCTACATAATGTTGCCAAAAATACACCTACCAAAAAAATTTTGGCACAATATTTGTTTTTTTAGTGCCGCTTGCTAAAGGTCATTTCTCAAAATAGTTTTTTCTAGTATAAAAGAACGTGTGCCCAGTGGGTAGATTTTAGTTTCAGAGCAACTGACAGAAGCAATGGTTACAATAAACCCAATAAACGTTTTAAATTTGCTAATGACAGTTTTTACTGTTATGAATATTCCCCAGACTCCTGTAAATGAAGCAGAAGTTAGTTTAAAAGAAAATATACAGCGTATTTTAATGGAAAGTATGGAAGACTACAATATGCAAATTGAAGACGAAACTGTATTAATTTTCGATTCATCCAATGGCATCAATGACGGTCAGCAAATTATTGAAGACCAGGATACAACTGACAGGTTTGTAGAAGATACTGATGCTCATTGTCCATTGAAGGATGACATCGACTACGAGTACAAATTAGAGGCGGTAAATTACTGGACAAGTGGGAAGAAAGGTTATTTGAAACTAGAAACCGTAAAAAACAAATACCGAAAAGTAACGTCAAAGACCCAATTGCACAGATGGTCTAAATATATTGAAGAAAGAGGGACATACAAAGAAAAATTAGCAGAAATTACCGAATTTGTAATTAATCAAGCGAGAGCCGCCGTAGATAATAAATTGCCACTACATGATATTGATATACGCAGATGGGCTATACAAGCTAGAAATGAAAAGAATTTATCTCCTCAACTGTTCAAAGCATCTCATAGCTGGGTGCAACGTTTTAAGAAAGCAAATCGGTTAGTAAGCCGAAAAATACCAAAATTTCTATCCCAAAAACAAATTGGAAATGTTGATCGAGTAAAAACTTTAGCAAAAGATTTCGTTAAAGAGGCAAAGCTACAAATCCAAATATATGGACCTGAAAACACCTACAATTCGGATCAGAGCGGTTTTAACTTGGAATTCCATTCGGGAAGAACATTAAGCGATTTAGGAGTTAAAACCGTAGAAAGTGTGGTCCAGTCGGTGTCATCTACAACGCACAGTTACACAATTCAACCCGTAATATCTGCTGATGGGAAACTTCTTTCTCCACTTTTTATTGTTTTAAAAGAACCCTCTGGCAGCTTTGGACCGAGGGTAGCAAATACAATGTTTAAAGCAGACAATATATACGTTTTGGCATCAAAATCTGGAAAGTTAACTTCAGAACACATGAAAAATTGGCTCCAAAATGTATATTTTCCAAATACTGGTTCTAAATCATTATTATTATTAGATTCTTGGAGTGGCCATTGTCCTGAAGTTATTAGTGAAATAACTCCATCAGGTACTAATTTTAAACATTTATCTATACCTGCAGGGACAACAGGTCAAATACAGCCCCTAGATGTATTTGGTTTCAGAATATGGAAAAATTTTATTAGAAGATTCTCTGATCAGATTATTCTTTACCAGTATGATGTCAATTTACATCAGAGGGATAACATATTAAAATTGCAATCGTTGACGCATAACCAGTTGGCTTCCCCTCGGTTTATAAATGTTTTTAAATACGCATGGTTTGCAAGTGGCTATATAGAGGAGAGACCAGACCATTTTGAAAATCCCGTGGAAGTTTGCTTTTCGAGTGAGAAGCCAACGTGTGATATCTGTGGGGATATAGCGGTCATAACATGTGCATGGTGTAAAAAATCCTTATGTTTAAAACATTTTTTCCACGACTTTCATTTTTGCCAACACTACGTAGAATAAAAATAAATTTAATATTGAAAATTAATATAATACATAAAAAACGTCAATTAGTAATGTAGAATAAACTTCTTTGGTATATTGAACTATTTTTTTTGTCAGTTGCTTTTTAACTCATAAATAAATAAAATATCTTATTTATCTAGTAGTTTTATATTTATTATTTAAAGAAAATGAGGGTAGTTTACCTCGTGGAACATCGATAGATAGATTTTTAAAAAACAATACCACAGTTACGATGGCAGTTTTCATCTTCGAGGTATAAACAAAAAACTACCCCTAATTTGTAACCCTTATAACCATTTTCAAAAATTTTTACTTCAAATATAAAACAAACACAGTACCAAATTTCGCCGTAATCGACAAATAACGCCCGGGATAGAATTAATTTTTAAGGGGGTGGATAACCCCAACAACCCCTATATGGTGTATTATGCCTTATTTTACACTAAACATTTTATTGTGCGACTAATTTACGGTTTTGTTTAAAGTATTTTCAAAATACCTGACAATTTTATCACATCATTCTTACGAAAAGTGCTTACATGTTAACCCCCGTAACTTCGCTGGGGTTGATCTAGGGCGAATGGGAAAAAACCCTTAACTAATATTTTTGAACGCACTAGAAGTATACTTAATGCCGCCAAAATCGATAGGGTGGTTTTTAAATAATTCCAAAAAAATAGGGGTAGTTCGCCCTTTTTAACCCTCTGCTATATGTGTGACACATCAAAAGAAAGCTCTTTTAAAATGAATATCAGTTACAATTTACCAAATTTTGATAGCACTTTTCGTTTTCAAAATATAAGTGAAAACGTACTTTTTCTCCAAACTTTCAACCCCTATAACTCGCCCCAGGGGCTTTTACCGCACGTATAAAAAAATGTGCGAACCTTATTTTGGCCCATTCTATGACTGTACCAAATTGCATCGAAATCGGTGAGACACAGTTGTGACACTTCCCTTGTAAGTAAAGGCTTGTTATTATTATTATTATAAAAATTTTTTGTTGTAGAGCTATCTTACTATCTTTCCGTTTATCGATAATGTTTGTCGGTGGAAAGTTCGCAAATGATTTAGAAAAAGGTTTAAAGGATTTTGTATAGTGGTGTATAGGTTGCATTAGTGAAATCCTGTGTTCTAGGTTGTTTAATCTGTAGGATTTCTAAAGGGTCTTGTCGACAGAGCGACTTCATTGAAAACAAGCCCTTCCGAAGTAAAACTCCCCTTAAAAAGTCGAGTATCCCTCCACTTTTAATTGAATACGTATTGAGCGAATTCAAACCAATACAAACTTATTTCCTTCCCGGAGTCGTCGGAATCGTGGGAGTTTGTCGGGAGACGTCGCAGCGCGGTGAGTCCGCGGAGGATTGTTTGCGAGGGTGAAATAAATAAAAAAAACGACCCGAGCGAGATAAGGGGGGCGTAAAAAACTTAAATTGTTAAACGTCAGTAGCAACTAGGAGACATATTTACAAGTCGGGCCGCGGAGAGGCTGTAAAAGTTGGAGATTCAGCTCCGGTCTGATATGCTAATGGCGATGGCTCAAGTTTGAATGAGTTATCTGATAGGTTAATTCTTTTTTAACTTTGGAATCGCCGGCAGGTACTAATTTCGTCGAGGGTGGACCCGAACATATTTAACTTAACGACGTTAACCCACCGTCGGCTGGGAGAATGTTTTCAAAAGCCCTGCTCCTAATTTAGCTAATAAACAGTCTTACCTCAAAACTTAGCTACTTCATCCCTTAAGCAAGCTCACCTGATTGTATCGCTTTTCGACCAAAGCGGGCGCAGAGTACACGGTCGGAGTTTACTGACGTAAGTTTACATAGCGGCAACTTGAACTTTGTGTAAAGTATCCCGGAGTACCCCTTTGCATACAACTACACGATCTGCCCCAAGTATTCCCATCAGATCATCAGGTTATACGTGTTAATACCGATGAATCGACCAAGGTCAACCAGTTTATCTTTCATCTTCCCACGTTTCAATTTTCAACACTAATTATAATCCCACTAAGGACTTAAAAGGATACGGGGATGATAAAATGAAAACACTAACAATAAAATATACGTGCGAGGGGTTTTGGGATAAAATTGACAAAAAGGCGGCCATAAATTTGATCCGAAAACTTAGAATGAGAAACAAAAAGCGGAAAGCGAACTTTTTATCGTCCCTGATGTACAGATAGATTCCCTTCGTTCTTAGGCGAGCGTCAGGGTGGGGGTGGTTGCACATCCATTTCTGGGAGTAACAGCGATTTGAATGTGAGGAACACTCGACTTCCTCCCGTCTAACTTGAGTGTCTCATTATGTAAGCAAGGATAACAGACGCTGCCGCGCTCCGCCAATAGTCACCAACTTCCCATCTTATGCGTACTACCTATGGGGGTGGATGTCGTGCAAATTTCCACGTAAATTCGCCGATCATTTTTCAGTTCGATTGTAATCGTGATAAATGGCTCTCTTTTGTCGCGGTCATCACCGCTATGTTCGCGTCGACCGTAACAATTTAAAGGTCTGTTACGTGGTCGAGTCGGAAGGGGGCCCAGCAAACATCTCCAAAACCACCCCAGTTTCGCATTAATATTAAATGGCCAATCTGGGCCGAGTCTGGAGGGTCCATTGTAACCTCGACGCTACCATTTAATTATAAGTTTTTACAAAACGACCATCCCCATTATCCTCTACATCTTGTTTTCCTTTAACAAAATTTACCCTAAATCCTAACAAGGTCTTATCGTTTCAATTATTTATACATAACGATTTTTTTATATTTTTTTAACTTAATTACATTAATTATACTACAGTTTACAAAAAAAATCTCGAAGAATATGAAACTATTTTTAGTTTTTCTCCATCGCGTCCAATTTTCGAGATTACCCCAAAAAATGTGGAAAATCGTAAATTAAAAAACATAGTAACGATTTAAGTACGAAGGCTTTCACGGCCGATATTAATTAAACTAAAACTAGAACTAACATTAGCACTATCACAAGAACTAACACTAGACCTTCAGAAACAAGTTCGAACTTGTTTCTGAAGAAGGTTGCAACATGGCATCCGAAACGTCAAACATTTTTTCAAAAAACGCACGGCTTAACCCGAAAGATTCTAGTTCTAAGTCTAGTGTTAGTTCTTGTGATAGTGCTAGTGTTAGTTCTAGTTTTAGTTTAAATAGTAACGATTTTTTATTTTGCATAGTATACTTCTTTTTGCATTTTGAGATATTCATTGTATTAATCGGATCCTCCGTTATTTTGATACACCCTAAAACAACTCAACAAAATCAGATTTTTTGGCACTTTTCATACACTTCATCGCACTGTAACAAAAAAATATATATATGAACAAAAAAGTTTGCTATTCTATCCTGTAGAACGGTGGTTCGTAATAATAATATTATAATGGCGGAATTTTGTAGAAGTTTACCACTAAAAGATTTAAAACAACTTATAAGATATATATTATAAATATTTATTTGGTTATTTCTTTCCATCTCAATTTTAATATAATTGAACTAAAACTATGTGTATTTATAGATGGATGGTTTTTTTAATATTCAGCTCTACCGGTTTCGATCGTTACATTCAATCATCCTCACTTAATTCTTCTTTTCTTTGTTACCTTGTTTATTAAGTAATCAAGATTAAGAAGATAACAGCTTAAATAACAAACAAATTTGTTTTTTAAAAATATGTTTAATGACGTTGCTCCTGAGGATGATTGAATGTAACGATCGAAACCGGTAGAGCTGAATATTAAAAAAACCATCCATCTATAAATACACATAGTTTTATTTCAATTATATACAACAATATTATAAAGTTGCATAGATATAAAAAGTTATTGTTACCAGAAAAATTATTAGGTATCGCAGAAAAAAGTTCCCAAAGATGATAAAAGATTCATGAATAAAGTTTACCATTTTTAGATGTGTGCGCCATCTAGAGAGTATCTAGGCGATTAACAGCGAAGTTTCAAACCTGTCGAGTATTTTAGAAGACAATTGGTTGATTATAGAAAGAGTAGTGTCTTATTTTCTGTCACCTTCAAAGGAAGATACTAAAATGGCGTTTGAGACATCATTTCGAGTAAGCTATAGAATTGCAAAATATTATGGACATACAATTGCAGTAAATTTGATTGGACCATGTGTAAAAGATATTGCAAAGTGTATCCTTGGAGAAAAGGCATAAAAACAATTTGACCTTGTTTTTTTATCAAATAATACAGTATCGCGTAAAATTTATGATATGACAAGTAATGTAGAAAATGAGCTTTTGTCTACCGATTGCAGCCTTTGCTACAATATTGCTTGTGTATGTTAGATACACTTATGAGAATTGCATTCAGGAAGATGTGCTTTTTGAAAAACCTTTAAAAACGTATACAACTGGAGAAGCAATATTTAACCCTAGCTAAATACATAGCATGTTTCTCAAAGACACTTCTATATATTGAAAAGAATTTGTTATATGATAATATAACACAGTTTATGTGACACATTTTTTGCAAATTACCACACTGTGTTTTTTGCAGGTAGGTGTTTTGCACTTTATGCATCGCAAAGTACTCGCGCGACTAATCTTAACTGGATACACGCTAGATCTCTTCTTTTTGGGTGATGTGGTGGATTCAAAAGTACCTGGTGAAGGAAATTCTATCAATTTTTTCATGCCATCTACTATGTGTCGTTGTAATTTTGGATTTTGTGATCTCACTTTCATAAACGGGAGTATCAACTCCTGAGCTAATTCTTCCAAAAATATCCTTCGTTTATGACTGTTCCCAGCAGCATAGTCATATATTCATGGCTGCAACATCCATAATATTTGACCAAACTGCAAACGGCCAACGTCTAGTCTGTCTCTTGCATGTGTAATTTCCAAGCATTTGGTCCATATAATCCTTTCATCTTATTATAAAATGTTATTATGTCCGGTTTTCTTCTACAGTCTTCTATGGAAATTTGATCATCATGGTGCATAGAACTCAAGAGGAGAACGGACTTATTTTTCTTTGGCACATAACTGACTAGTGTCAGATCGGCAGAAAGTCAAAAAACTGAAGAATAAACGGGCCTGTCCTTCTTTGGTAGAAAACCGGTTGGAATTTCTCGCTTGTTTTTGCAAAGTAGGCTAATGGTACACTGGTAAAGTAGTTGTAAAATGTTATGTTTCTGGAGGTATTCTTTATAGATGATACTAAGGTCCTTACCACATTTTGTGAAACATTCTTCGTTATTTTTTCACCCGGCTATTTGCCTAAATATACTTGACCATCAATCGCATAGCCAGTATCGCTTTCGCATATCCACAAAAAATTATTGAAACTGTTTCGACCAAGAAAGCTGTTTTGGGCGTTAAGTTCAATATCGCTTGATTCAGTGTCTGATAAAATATCCGACTAGTATGAGTCCTCCTCAGCTTCAGGTGGCGGCACATATTCAGCATCTGGCTCAGAAGTTTAACTTGTAACTGAAACATTATCTGCGTCAACTTCGTTGTACCATTGTAACAGAACGTCTTCAAAATCGGGGTGGCCTACTCGAACGCTTCTCTTTCTGTTGCACGATGCCATTTTCATCAATATCTACAAATAATATATGCACATTTTTGAAGAATTACTTTGAGTATACATGAATCTGAAACTTACGAAAGATAGAAAACACTCTATTTTTTGTCGTATTTTCAATCATCGTGGTTGCACAATGTACAATTTACAAGTCGTGACGGTGACTGACTTGCTGAGTCAAATCAACCCCTTTAATACCTGTCCCATAGAATCCCCATCGTTCTTTTCGTCCGAGTCCTCGAAGAATCTAGAGCCAATAGGAGCGGACTTCTACGGGGGTGACCGAGCGACGCCGGTGCTGTGTGGCTGACGTAACAAATCTCCATTGTTCCATGAACAATAAAATTTCAATGCTCAAAGGTTGTCCAGAAGCACTCTTAATAGGGCAAGAAATTAGTATACACCATTTCAAAATAAAGAAAAGAATGTGTCTTTCAGACACATGTTATGCATCCTAGGGTTAATATAGTTAAACTGGTCTTATTGTGTGGGTGAGTGACAAGATGGTGCAAAATCAATGACAGGAAAATTTTCTGGTTTTATGGCACGGGTAAAGAAGATAATTAATCCAGTATGTACAGTAATTGGATATGTAGTCCTTTCCAAAAAGATCTAAACTTGGAGATCAATTTACAAGAAAAATCTCGAAGACCATGAAACTGTCCTTAGTTTTTCTCCATCACGTCCGTTTTCGAAATATCCCCAAAAAATGTGGAAAATCGTAAATTAAAAAACATAGTAAGGGTTCATGTTCAGTATATTTTTTATTTTGCATAGTGTGCTTCTGTAGCTATATGGACATGAAATTAAAAATTCTTCTGGGACCGAAAATTCTCGATGGCATACTGGATGCTCGTCAGAAGGGTAGTTCTTGTAGTTGGTACCCTTAGCTGCTGAAGAGCTACCCTGAAAAAGAAGAACTTACCTGATTTTACTTGTAACTCTGACGTCACAACGTTTATCTAGCAGAGGTCAACACTTAGGTCAATGGCGGGGTTATCGATAACACACAGGTCAAAGGTCACACGCTGCATTTAATTGATATTTATAAAATTTAATATGTTAATTGATAAGGTTATGAAAAATTTCTCACCGCCAGCTTCTACAATATTTTTTTTATTTATACTTTATACAATTAGTAGTTGGCCGCCGGCTTTTACAATTCAAACAGTTTCTCGTTGTTGTTCTGAGTGCTGGCCACTTGGAACAACACTTTATCCTTGGCATTGGACATCGCTTTTGCCAATGATCAGGCTGCAAACATCTCCAACACACCTGGGGTACTGGGAATGGTACAACATTCCTAGTATCCCAACTTTTTTCTTCTTCTTCTTCTTGTTATAAAACAAAAGATTATGTAGAGAATCAATTATTTCAATGAAAAAAAAGTTACTACTCATCTCTGTTTGCTTAATTTTAATTTCTTGTACGATTTGTTCTAAAAGACGAGATTATGTAGAGAATTTATTACTTCAATGAAAAAACTTACTATTCATCTTGATTTCGCTTGGAGATTTACAACTTTTGGTTGTAGTTTCGTTTGAAGATTCAGAACTTATTTACACAGCGTGTGACCTTTGACCTGTGTGTTATCGATAACCCGCCATTGACCTAAATAACCTTGTTGAGAAGCAATATTGGATATGGTTATTTTGAAAAAAAATGGAATAAACTGGTCTTATTGTGTGGGTGAGTGCACAGATGGTGCAAAATCAATGATAGGAAAATTTTCTGATTTTGTGGCACTGGTAAAGAAGATAATTAGTCCAGTATGTACAGTAATTGGATATGTAGTCCTTTCCAAAAAGATCTAAACTTGGAGATCTTTCTAACTTTACTGCAAAAGGAAAAACTTTACTCCTTAAAATCAATTTTTACGCTATTTTGTCAGAAAAATCTATCAAAGTTTTATTATCTTTTTGCACAACATATCTATGTGAGAAAGGATTTTCCACATATACTTACTTGTAAGATAAATACAGAAACAGATTATATGCAGAACCTGATTTAAGACTGAAACTGTCAGACATTGAGCCTAACTTTGAATTTCTGTGTTTTGGCAAACAAGCGCAAGTATCTCATTAAGAGTGTTGTGTCAATTTTGAGTTTTGATTTTCTTGTATCTATTATTCTATTAAAGTTTGTGTTTTTAGGTATGAATTAAAATTGTCTTGTATAACATGGAAAATAAAAAGAAAATCTATAACATTTTATTTTTTCTTAGCTGTAAGTAACAACTAAGATGAAAGATGAAAAAGGTTGGGAAACACTGCTGAGGAATATTTAATTCTCTAAATATCGAAGCATTAGACACCATGGCAGAATCGTGCAAAATTTCATTTTGTATTCATTGTATTAATTGGTCATGAGGATTTGGTTTTGGCCAAACTTTTTTTGTCTTTTTGATTATACAGTCTAGGTTTATATTATAGATTATATCACAGGTTTATATGACAGTTTTCTGGAACTTTTATGGAATTAATTTTTATGTTTAATATACAGCATTTTACTTATTATTGGTATAGTGCGGAGTTATGATTAGTTTTCAACAATTTTTTGTGTGTTTTTGGATCGGTTTTTGTGATGACACTCCAGATATAATCCCTGCGTCCCAATAACCTTGAGCACGTCTTTCCAATGTCATTAAATGATACCTCCTTGTTCGTCACTTTCTGCTCCAAAATTGCTTGGAAAAAAATCTAAGTATTTTAAGCGACATATTTGCATGGTAATTACGCAATAAGTTGTAATATTATACTATTATGGTTTCCTAAAAATCCATGGCTTGGCAGTTTGAAGCTAATCCACGCCGTTGCTTCTTTTGTTGTTAATGTTGAAATAAATTCGTTATTAATTTTCTCATTTGAGGGCCAACAAATATGCCTTCTTTTAGTTTAGCGTACGATAGTTGTGGAAAGAGCTCGGTAAGATATTTAAATGCTGGACATTCTGGATTCAACGTTTTCACAAAGTTTTTCATTGATGTGTAGTGGAGGAAATAATACAGATTCTGGCCTCACTAGAGGCTTGTTTAAGACATTGAAAGCACCAGTATCGTAACATTCTCTAGAAAGCCAGTATTTGCGCACATACTGCTGCTCTCTCGCTCGGCTATCCCACAAGCAAAGAAACCAGCAATATTTTGCAAAACCGCCATGTAAGCCAGTAACCACAGCAACTACCTGAAAAACATAGAAATGTAAGTCATCAAATTAACATGAATTGTTACTATGTTTTTTTTTTCACATTTTTGGTGATATTTCGAAAACTGGACGTGATGGAGAAAAACTGAAGACAGTTTCAGAATCAGCTCAACATTCTACGCCATAAAAAAAATATCGCAGTCTTCGAGGAAAAAAATTGATTAAAATGTTTTTATACTTGTTTAACTTAATTACTTTAATTATCATCAAGTAATTTAAGCTCAACCCGAATAAACTGATTATTCGGAATCATTAGCGGATCATTACATCCTCCCATCTATTTATTTCAACAATATAGATAAAATTACGTTCACTCACTGTAATATAATACGTTTAAAATTGGATATATTCATCGAAACATGTGTGTTCATTAAAATAATTTCGTGTAAATGCATGCCTTAAACAGTTACGGTGTTTGATGTTTACAGGTTTATTTCCATTGAATTAATTTATTAAATTCTTTAATAACAAACTTAATTAAATATGAAATTAGTATAAAATTAATACATTTTAATCACTATATATGTATATTTATATAGGCATAAAGTAAGACTGTTATTTTAGAAAGTTTCAGATTTAGCCGTGCGTTTGAACAATATTTTTTATTGAACTAAAAGTTTTTACCAATCTTAGGCATAAAGTTTATATTATAAAGCATATCCTGCCATCTATGATTGAAAGTACAAAACTTATACTATGTTTGTAAACAAACCGGTTAATTTTAGGTTAAAATTTCCGTTAAATTTCTAGCAATCCCGCTTTAAGATCTAAAAACATTCCAAATTATGGAAAAATCGGATGATTTAACTGAAGAGGAGCTAACAGAGCAACAAAAACAAAGAATCAAAAAGAATCGTGAAAAAGCACTTTTATTAAAAAAGAGTAGGCTAACAACTCACCCCTATGCAAAACAGTAAGTTAAATTCTTTAATACCAAATAAAAACCAAATATTTTCTTATCAATTTTAGAGAAGTGGTTTCAATAGATAAAACAACAATTTCAATTGGTGCTGTTAAATACAAAGATACAGGTGGTGGGTTTTTGCTAGAAGAACACCCCGAAAAAGAACCAGAACCTGTTAAATTAGTAGAAGATAATCCTGTAATAATCGAACCAGACCGCCCAACATGCGAAAAATGCCAAAAAATTTTCGCCAAATCTTGGCTATTCGAAACATTCGATTTAAAAGTATGCGATGAATGTAAAGATCCAGAAGAACATAAACTTATCACAAAAAGTGAAGCTATGTCTTCTTATCTACTCAAAGATTGTGATTTTACAAAACGTGGTACACCACTTAAATTTATTTCAAAGAAGAACCCACACAATTCGCGGTGGGGCGAGATGAAACTTTACCTGCAGGTTCAGGTTGAGAAAAGAGCATTGGAAATATGGGAGAGTGAAGAGAAGTTACAAGAGGAGATTGAAAAACGGGAAGAGAAAAAGGTTATGGCTAAAACTAAAAAGTACCAGAAGCAAATGAAAGAATTAAGAATGAATGTTAGAAGCAGCTTGTATGATAAAACTACCTCTGCTTCACACACTCATGAATTTGGGGAAGAAACTTATAATGAAGAGGAAGATAATTATACTCATAAGTGTGTTAGTTGTGGTTATGAAGAAACTTTTGAAAAAATGTAAAATAATTTTAATTGAATAAAATAAATATATTAAATATAGGAGCACTCAAAATAACCCCATCTCTAGAGGAACAAAAAATGAATTATGTTTATGAACATTCTTGGTCCACTATGGTTCTTATTATTCCAACAAAAACTGTCCATCCTATATAGTCCTTGGATTTCCAGGGATCTTTTCTTAATTTAGCTCGATGCACTTGAAGTACCGAATTTGCTTCTAAAAGAAACACCATCAAATTCAACCTGCTTAATATTCTATGTTGTGTATGAGAAAAAGTGGAAGAACAAGAATATCATCCTCACAACACAAGCTTACCGAATCTTATTTAATACCTTATCAAGGTATGCAAGCGGTATTAATTCAGCTGTATTCCTTGACTTGACTACTCTTTGAAAAGTGTGTTCTTAAAAATATACGAAGCCACCATCTTCATTCTGTATGATAGAACTAATTTGATTGTTCTTACAGAAGAGAATGTTTCAAAAAAAGGAGAATAAAGAGTAACTGTTCAAACGCATAAATATGCTGATGATACCATACTTATAACGACCCTTGGATTTCTGTCGATGTGCTCTTCTTACCGCTAATATATTAAATATAGGAGCACTCAAAGTAACATTTCTAGAGGAAGACAAAATGAATTATGTTTATGAACGTTCTTGGTCCACTATTATTCTTAATGAGTATATATTATTCCAACAAAAACTGTCCATCCTATATAGTCCTTGGATTTCCAGGGATTTTTTCTTAATTTAGTTTGATGCACTTGAAGCAGCGAATTAGATTCTAAAAGAAAGTTGAAACACCATCAAATTCAACCTGCTTAATATTCTGCGTTGTGTATGGGAAGAAGTGGATGAACAAGAATATCATCCTCACGACACAAGTTTACCGAATCTTATTTAATACATTATCGAGGTATGCAAGCGGTATTAATTCAGCTATATTCCTTGACGTAACCAGTCTTTGAAAAGTGTGTTCTTAAAAATATACGAAGCCACCATCTCCATTCTGTATGATAAAACTAATTTGATTGTTCTTACAGAAGAGAATGTTCCAAAAAAGGAGAATAAAGAGTAACTGTTCAAACGCATAAATATGCTGATGATACCATACTTATAACGACCCTCGGATTTCTGTCGATGTGCTCTCCTTACCGCTAATATATTAAATATAGGAGCACTCAAAGTAACCCCATCTCTAGAGGAAAAAAAATACATTATGTTTATGGACGTTCTTGGTCCACTATGATTCCTGATAAGTATATATTATTCCAACAAAAACTGTCCATCCTATATAGTCCTTGGGTTTCCAGGGATCTTTTCCTAATTTAGCTCGATGCACTTGAAGTAGCGAATTAGATTCTAAAAGAAAGTAGAAACATCATCAAATTCAACCTGCTTAATATCCTACGTTGTGTATGAAAACAAGTGGAAGAACAAGAATATCATCCTCACGACACAAGCTTACCCAATCTTATTTAATACATTATCGAGGTATGCAAGCGGTATTAATTCAGCTATATTCCTTGACGTGACCAGTCTTTGAAAAGTGTGTTCTTAAAAATATACGAAGCCACCATCTTCATTCTGTATGATAGAACTAATTTGATTGTTCTTACAGAAGAGAATGTTCCAAAAAAGGAGAATAAAGAGTAACTGTTCAAACGCATAAATATGCTGATGATACCATACTTATAACGACCCTCGGGTTTTTGTCGATATGCTCTTCTTACCGCCTTCTCCAATTAATACAATAGTTAATTGAAATTACAAAGTGTTTCAAATCTCATTTTTGCAGCGGGCTTCTCTTGATCAAAGATCTCACTTCTCAACTCTAATCTAAATAATAATAATTTATTTCAACCAGCAGTCCATCATCTTAACAAACAACTATAAAATATTACAAACATGTGAGACCTCCTTGTATTCCTATAGCGAGTAATACGCCTTATTTATTAAAAAAACCTTAACTCCTCTTTAAAACTTTCATATTTAGTTGCTGCATTAATGGAGGTAGGCAGTTTATTATATAATTTAACAAAACACTTCACTGTGGAATGATGCTTAAAAACAAATAATTTATTATTTCTCGTTTCATACTCATGGCCAGGAAGCGGAAAGAGGTGTAGGTGACTACAATAATAATAATAATAATACTTTATTGACGCAAGTCAGACACATGTATAATTATATAGAAACTACAGCAAAATCACGAAACAAAAATCAAAATACGAGGGGCGACACACGTCAAAGTTATTACTTAGAAATTCCTCCACGCTATAGAAGGCTTTCTCTCAAATAATTCCTAATTTTACGTTTAAACAAATTCGTCTCTAAAACGACACGATCTGGCAAGACATTATAAAATTGTATGCCCACGTAATTAACACCGTCCCTCGCCCTCGCCGTTCGAAAATAGTTAGTAATTCGCCCGCGTATTATAGTTATGGCCAGAACTAACCGTTTTATATTGGGTAATGTTATTTTTAATGTAGAGAAGGCAGTGGAAGATGTAAAGGCATGGAATTGTTAACAGTCCAAATTTAATCATTTTAACTCTGCAGCAATCCTGGAATCCCAAGTTTGCCATCACTCTGACGCATCTTCTCTGCGCTGTAAAAATTCGATTAGTATGGGCAGAATGACCCCAAGCTAATAAGGAGTAGGTGGCATGACTAAAGAAATAACCATAATATATACCAAACAGTACATGGAAAGGGGCCAAGTCACGTAATGTGCGAATTGCAAAAATTCGCGGTATTCAGTTTTTTTATTAAATGTGAAACATGTGATTCCCATGTAAGGCCCGAGTCAAGGTAGATTCCCAGATATTTAACAGGCGCCGTGCAAGTATCTAGACGTCTAAGGGAAAAATTTAAGGCTTGCCTCTTGGCCTCTCGTTCATACTGAGTCTATTTTTTTGAAACCAGTTCGTGATGATCGCGCAATGTATCGGCATCATTCGCGCAAACCGTGGCTACTGTATCATCAGCAAAGAGAATCATACTTGAATCCCTCGGAATGATTTTGAGCAGGTCTTTGACGAAAATTAAAAATAGAAGTGGACCCAGCACTGAGCCCTGGGGGACACCATGTACGATTGGTAAATTGAAGTCTATCAGTCAAGTACGACTCTATAAGCGTACCTTATCCGCCTTTATATTAAATTACTTAGTTTGTTAATAAGTAAGTCATGAGACACGCAGTCAAACGCCTTCGTTAGATCGTAAAATACGGCTTGTAAATAATTGTTGGCTTCAAAACAATCTCGCAACGGCACTCGTCGTTCAAAACTTGATTTTTTCCTTCTGAAGCCAAACTGCCCCGAATTTAACATATTGTTTGATTCAATACGAGAGAGCGGAAAACAATCAGGTCGCTATACTTACATGAATAAACCACTTTCATGGTTTATCTCACCCTGGCATACAAGCAACCATTCATTTAATAAAAACAAAATTGCCTCATATGTCGAAACAAATTCGTATTTGGACAAAATCATGTTTGCAATGCCAGAAAGTAAAAATACAAAGGCATACAAAATCGCCAATTCTCAAAATCAAAGTTCCAACAGTTCGGTTTGAACACATACACATTGATTTTGTTGGCCTACTCGCTCCATCTCTTGAATGTACTTATCTGCTCACGGCCATTGAGCGTTTCAGACGGTGGCCAGAGGCTTTTCCTCTAGAAGATATCTCTGCAGCCTCTATTACGGATACTCTTTTTAGGCGTTACTTCAGCCGTTCCGGTATTCCTACCACAATCACTCACGATCAAGAACAATTCGAATCACTATTATTTTCAAAACTCCAATTACTTTTAGGTACTCATCAAATACACACATTTGCTTATCACCCACAAAGCAACGGTATGATAGAACGATTTCATGGTACTTTGAAATCAGCGATTATTGCCCGAGGTAATTCGGTTAGGTGGAACTATAACTTACCTTTAATACTACTTGGTCTCAGATCATCTCTGAAGGAGGTCTTAGGTTGTTCATCCTCTGAATTGATTTATGGTCAGCCACACAGATTACCGGGAGAATTCTTTATACGTACCCAACCATCAATTGAAACTGAACCATTATTATCAAGTTTAAGAACATCTTTTGCTGACATTAAACCAGTTCAGTCAACCTTACATTCTAGCCAAAAACCTTTTATACACAAAGAATTGTTCAGGTCGAACTTTGTATTTGTTAAAATCAGTGGTATTAAACCTGCCTTGTCTCCTAGGTATGAAGGTCCCTTCAGAGTGATTAAGAAACATTCAAAATTTTTCGTTATATTGAAAGACAATAAAGAAATAAATATAAACCTCGACTTGCTGAAACCAGCATTCATTTTTAACGATGACATAACCTCTCATTTTGATGCCGACTTAATACAGAAAAGAACTGTACTGAACTACTTTTCTCGTAGGGGAAGTAAGTGTAGCGTCTATGGCACGCCAACTAATTATTATACAAAAAACAAAAATAAAAAAGTTGAATATAAATGTAAAACAACAAGACAAGAGGTCAATAAAAAAGTCCTTTATAAAATTACATTATAATTTTATAAAAGTTGGTCATACTAGATCACAGGCTCGTAATCTCATGACGCACAGCTCTTACAGACACCTCATTATAACCAACGCTACTTTTTGCTACTGGGCAAAAAGATAAGGAAACTCGGGGTCCTAGAGTCTTTAAACTATACCCTTAGAACTATTGTCCGAATTAGCCACCCTACTTTTTTACATAACCTTGTTCTGGTTTACTTAACAAGCTCTTTGTAGTTTTTCTTTTCGCACACATACTTTTCCATTATTAGTGGACATTGAGTTACGCGAGCAAGCCAAAAAGTATTGTTTAATTCATTTCTGCTCTGCCTAATTTTTGGCGTATTTCTCTGAACTGCACTGGAAAAACTCTACCGGACTCTCATCTTCCATCGAACTCCATTCTAGGAACTTCAACTCATGAGTAAACTCACTCATGTTCTGGAACTGGAACTCTTGTTCATTTCTACCATCAACTGGAACTGACTCTAACTTGAACTGAAGTAACTCTGACTATTCTTGTTTTAGTGCATTCTCCTGGTGTCTTGTGATTTTTCATACTTCAGTTTCTTCCAGTTATAGAAATATCTCTGCTCTGGCCTAAAACTCTCTCTTTTCCTCCTTTATCATTCCATACATTTGTCTTACCTCTCTCCTCTCTTCCATCTCCTCTGTTACTTCTATTTTTCCGCTTCTTTCTCCTCACTATGTGGGATGCCTCCGCTTATTGCCGTTCACTCACTACTTATTCCGGTTTCCTTCCAATCTCCTTTGCAGTTCTCTCACGAAGTTTTCCCTCACCCTTTCATCATTCGCTTACTCACTGCAAATTCCGCCAAGTATTTCTCCCAGAATTTACATCGTGTTGTGGCGCGGCTTCATAGGTTCATTCTAGTTTGTCATAAAATGTATCCTTATCCTGATTATGTGCTTGATCAGTTGGGACATGCACACAAAGAACTGTGGCAGTGGACTTACTTCGCCTTTTTAATCGCAAATGCTGTTCCCAGTGTTCTACTTTTGAAGCTCCATGTTAGGTTTCTCAGCACTCCAGCTCTGAGAAGAATGCGCACGTTCCATGTCGCCATCCATATTCTTAAGTCTCGTCCCTTCTCTCGCCTTAGTCGTCTCTGCACATCAATCCTAGTTCCGAGGCTTGGTTTTGGTTTGGTAACAGGTGTGTTTTTATATGGCGAGGTTGTTGGCCCGCGCCCAACCTTGCTATCCATACGAGTTGTCTACCGCATTTCTAACAGGGTTGTTTAGGTTTTCAGGTTTCTAGAAAGCTTTCAAGTTTTTAGGAAAATTTGTTGTAATAAAAATTACAAAATATTAATTAATTTCTTTTATTAAAAAAAATTCCTTTACAATTCATTTTATTACCAACAAAAAAAGATCATCACAACCTATTTTCTGATGACTCACTTAAAACAATAAAATGAACGATCATTATTATATTATTATTTAATAAAATTACTTAAACTTTGAATAAGGTGTAATCCAAGCGCTAATAATATCTTGGATTTGTTTTCTGGCGTAAACAACTTCATTGGGATCATTAGCATTGCTAGCTCTCAATTCTAAATGATGGGCGGCATTGGGAATTAAAATGGCGTAAGCAGTTGATGTTGAAGGCCAAAATCCTCCGCTTGACCAAGGATCTAATAAGCCGTTTGTAAAAATAACGTTTGTGTATGTAGCGTCTCTTCCTCCATATTCAATTATGGCTAAATCATCTCTTGAAGGTTTAACACCAAACTGTTTGAAACAATCTTCGGCGTATTGGGTGAAATTCCATGGGGAAGATTCGAACATTTTGTTTTCTTGGACACACATTGGCATTATCATTTCTGTGCATGCTTGATAATCCCAAGCTGTTTCATCAACGTTTGAAGATGTTGAGTTGATATTTACGCATTTTGTTGTTCCAGTGTAATTTGTGTAAACTGATAAAGCTTTGGTTAATTCTTGTATTAAAGGTTTTCCGTTATATTCTCTTGATAGCTTTTCACAAAACGCTTTGACTGGATATGCGGGAAGTGGTGCTAAAAAACTAGTTGGATAAGGATAATTGACCATGGCTAAATTTGCATAAACATCTTTAAGCCAGTCGATCAATTTTTTGACATCACCCGACGATTTCAAAGGATTGCAAAGTTTTAAAGTTGAAGAAAGCCAGGATTTTCCATCGTCGTTGTTGGTTAATTCGCGAATAGTTGACCAGGTCTTTTTAATATTTGTTACACAAAATGGTTCGTAATCAGCCGTTTGGAAAACACTTGCTAAAACTTGATTAAATTTATCACATTTTGTTAAGCCGTTAAATTCAAAAATCGGGGCCGAGGAGGCTAAAGCTCCATACACAGATCCTGGATACTTTAATCTCATCCAAGCAGAAAGCATTCCTCCGTATGAGCCACCAAAAGCAATCACTTTGGAACGCCAACCTTCATTTTTTTGCGATAGATCTTCTTGGATGTTTTTTATTAAATAAGCATAATCGGCCAATGCTTGTGGAGAATTTAAATAACCCAACTTTTCTGGTGATGAAAAAGACGTGTTTCCGAAAGGAAGAGATTCCCCGTAGTATCTATGTTCGGCGAAGACGATGTAAGCGTTAAATTTCGGTGCAATTTCCCATAAAAACCCGGTGTTTTGAGCAAAAACGTCGATTGGGCCTTCATTTCCAGTATAAAAGAAAATTGGACCTCCCGACTGCCAATAACTGTCGTTCACTAAATATCTCATTTTATAAACATCGTTTTTAACAAAACTAAAAACAAAAATGCTTAGTAAAGTAATCTATTTCTTGCAAAAAATCCTACCTAAAATGATCGATGGGCACATTAATATATTTCGTTTGGAATTTATATTCTCCATTAGAAACGTTGAAAAGTATGGTTAAAAATAAGAATAAGGTGTAGAATATAACCATGGTTTGTTTGTTCACGTAAGGTTATTCTTTAACTGGATCACTAATGCGTTATCATGACTTTTGAACTAAGACGATAACAATCCAGTTGATGTAAAAAAAACGGCATTCCAATATGAAAAAATATTTACATTTACCGATGATATTAACGTAACTTTAGCCTATCATGTAAACACCAGTAATAATAGCTGGCCAATAAAAACTAATTTTTTAATCAAATTAAATTACATTCAACAAGATTTTTTTTATTAACGCCATCTATTCGACAAAATTACAAATTTAAATGAATCAATTAAATAAGAGATGGCACCACATTCTTTTAAAACGGCGTTTGAAATAATTTGATTGCTATATCCTTTGTTCATTTATAATCCAAAAAATGACGTCAATATTGGATCAATACATCCTTTCAATTTCTAATTTCACATTAGCGCCATCTTTTGTTGACTGGCTGTTTCAAATGACAATATTTAAATGAATACAAATGTTCGATTGTTGACAGGCAATAATAACAATTCTAATAAATATTAATACTTGTGAAATGTTGTATATACAATACGGGTAAATAAAAACCTGTCTGAAGATGCAAGACTATATTCGAAACTTTCTAGTTCTAGGTGTAAACTAAAAGCAGAAGTAACACTAAACATAGAGGTCCGAAAGCTTTTCAACCGGGCCAAGACATTAGGTGAATGGGAGAAATATAAACAAGCTCTAACGAATTACACCAAAAACATACGTAGGGCAAAAAGAGAGTCTTGGAGAAGGTTCTGTGAGGGAGTGAAAGACACACCCAGCAGTGCAAGAATTCACAAGATTCTCGCTAGAGATCCGGCACTACCCCTGGGCTCACTTAGGCGGCCTGACGGTAGTTTTACGGACTCTAGCAGAGCCTCGTTGGAGCTTCTCATGCAGACTCACTTCCCAGGAAGCCTGATGATGAGGGCCGATAATGCCACAGCGGGCTATTCCTGCAAGGCAAAGCGCCCCTCAAATACGGATTGGAGTGTGGCTAGAAAAGTCGTCACTTACACATCCGTGGACCAGGCAATTCAAACGTTTAAGCCGTTCAAATCGCCTGGAGAAGACAATATCTTTCCTGCTTTGTTACAGCAGGGGAGGTCTTTGTTGTTGCCAATTTTGGTAAAAATTTTCAGAGCGAGTGTCGCCTGGAAATATGTGCCGGCAGAATGGACTAAGGTACGGGTATCTTACATACCCAAAGCGGGCCGTTCGGTCCCTACTCCTAATGCCTTTCGACCCATCAGCTTAACGTCATTTCTGCTGAAAACCCTTGAAAAAGTTCTGGAACGGTATATCCGTACGGTGCCATTGGTATCTGGTCCACTGAGTCGCCACCAGTATGCTTATCAAGCGGGAAAATCAGCAGAATTGGCTTTACACAACTTAGTTGGTAGAGTATCCAGGACGCTGCAGGATAAAGAAATCTTGGTTTGTGCGTTTCTGGATATAGAGGGAGCGTTCAACAACGCAATACCACAATCTCTTGAAAGAGCTGCTCTTGACAGGGGAGTGGAAGCAACTATAGCGGGTTGGATCCGCAATATGCTAGATAGTAGAATAGTTTCTACTTCACTCCACGGTGATACGATACGCTTCAGGCCGGGAGGTGGCTGCCCGCAGGGAGGGGTGTTATCTCCCCTGCTTTGGTCCCTCCTAGTTGACGATCTGATTGCGATAGTCGAAGCCGTTGGTGTGGAAATACAAGCTTATGCTGATGACATTGTCGTTATGGTCAAAGGAACCTGTTTGCCGAGGATATCTAAGGTCCTCCAGGTGACCCTAGATACCATTTGCGCTTGGTGTAAGGGATAGAACCTCTCAATAAACCCGCAAAAGACAATTGTTGTACCCTTCACCAGGAAGCGAAAGTTGGATGGACTAATCCGCCCAACTATCCAAGGTGAAGAAATTCCTTTCTCAAAGGAAGTCAAATATCTAGGAGTAATCCTAGACAAAACCCTGTCATGGAATGGACATTTGCAGGGAGTTTTGCACAAAGCTAGACTATCCTTTGGACTTGTCGCAGTCTTTGTGGAAAAAATTGGGGTCTTACCCCTGAAAGACTGTACTGGCTCTATGTGACTGTGGTTAGACCTATGATCACATACGGAGCAGCAGCCTGGTATAGGAAAGTCCGACAGACTTCAGTTATCAGTAAACTTTCACGAATTCAAGGAGTAGCTGGATTGGCAATCTCTGGTGCGATAGGCACAACGCCAACTCTAGCAATGGAGGTTCTGCTTGGCCTATCTCCTCTGCATTTGCATATAGAGAAAGTGGCTAGAACAACCATTTACAGATTTAAGCAATATGCTCAAAACTGTTCCGACATGTCCTACCAATGGGCTGCGGAAGACATTATAAGCACTGATACTGTGCTATCAATGCCGTCAGATTTGGCGGTATCACTATCAGTGATTAATGCTCGATACCAGATTGTACTGCCTGAGCGGCAGTCCTGGATCGAAAATGAAAATTCTCTGGTTCGGGCAGACATTTGCTTGTACACAGATGGATCAAAAACGCCTGAAGGGGTAGGAGCAGGAGTATACTGCCAGACACCTCGAATTAAGCAAGCCTACAGCCTGGGTACGTACTGTACTGTATTCCAGGTGGAAGTATTTGCTATTGACATGGGTGCTAAAATCCTTCTTGAAAGAGGGGTGAAGAACATGACAGTACGAATTTTCTCAGACAGTCAAGCCGCTCTCCAGGCGCTGCAAGCCGTGAAAACGGTGTTGGCTCTGGTTAATGATTGTAAGAGAACATTAAACACACTGAGTTGTGATAACAGAGTCTCTCTGATCTGGGTCCCGGGTCACTCTGGTGTTACTGGCAATGAAGCGGCAGATAAGCTAGCACGAGATGGCAGCGCTGAAGCGTTTGTGGGACCGGAACCAGCAGTTGGTGTATCATTTGCGATGGCTAAATATAGGATTGGACTGTGGGCTGAAGAGAGACTTCGCCTACTGTGGACCAGTTCTCCTGGAATGAGACATGCTAAGGTGTTTATTAACATCGCCACTGTCAAACCCGGGAATATTTTAGGACTTGCCCGTAGTAGCATAAAAGTTCTAATGGGTGTTTTTACTGGGCACTGTCGATTAAAAGCACACCTCAACTTGTTGGGTTTAGCCGACGATGTTGAATGCCGACTATGTGCGGAGGAAGCAGAGACGGTTGAGCATGTTTTATGCCACTGCCCTGCCGTTAACCGTATCAGATTCTCGATTTTTGGGTCGCAGTTTATCCAAGATGAGTATTTTGAGGTATTTATAAATTTAATTTAAATTGAGTTGATGGCAGTTTTGCAAGCACTTCAAGAATGCAGAGTCGCTTATCGACATACCAAACTTATTTATAACATCTACAAGAATGCTACAATGACGGTAAAGTTGCATGAAAGTACTGAAGAGAGTAAAAGTAGTAAAGTACTGATTGTGAGTAAAACAAGGCGGGACACTGTTGAACTCAAATTGTTCATCACAGTCCTCAGAGTGCATTTAAACAACTGGATTGGACCCAAAAAGGCATAAACATTGATTGCAAATGCTTAAATAATTTGCGCTACGCGGACGATATAGTTCTTATATTTGATAGCCTTGGAGAGATTAAACTATTGATGAACGACTTAAAGGAGGTGTGTGCAAGAGTCGTGCTAAATACCAACAAGGAGAAATCAAAATTTATGATAAATTTTGTTCCCAGCTCTAACATCAACATTGGGGATAATGAGATTGAGAGGGTTCACAGCTATGTATATCTTGGCTATGAGGTTCGTGTATCGAGAGATAATCAAACAAGCGAACTAAACGGAGGGATTTCAAAGGCTTTCAATCAATGCGTGTTTCCGGTTATGACATAAGGCTCCGAAACTTTAACATTAACGGTAACCACTGCCAGGAGGTTCCAAGTAGCGCAAAGATAGATGGAGAGGTCGATCCTGGGTCTAACTCTGAGGGACTACATACGAAATGAAGACCTACGAAGAAGAACTGGCGTAAATGATGTGGTCAACATTGTGGCAAAGCTTAAGTGGAACTGGACGGGTCATGTCGTGCGAATGAAGAATGAACAGTGGACAAAACGGTTGCTTGAGTGAAGACCGCGAGCGAACAGACGAAGTAGACGTCAAAAAAATGAACAACAATTGGATTCAAACAGCACAGAATAGGGAAGGTCTATGTTCAACAATGGACGCAGAGGGCTGCTTGGTGATAATAATCATAATAACTTGATCTAATCTAAATTACGGCAGATTCGTCTAATGATAATACGTCTTTGATTGTTGACAATTCCTCGTCTTCCTCTTCATTTTTATTGGAATCGATATATTTTTACTGGTATCACTTTTATACCCACTGTTTGAGTATTTACCCTGGGCCGGGCTAAATACCCGGATAAATACCCATTTTAGAAATACCTACCCGCTCATCACTGCTTTTAAGACGGCTAGTGTTATCGCTGTACCACAATTCGGTTTTGGAGTATTTGATTTCATCGTTGAATAAGAGATGCACGGCTCCTCTGCGTTGAACACGGTGAAGGAATCTGTTCAAGTTGAAGCGTTCTTGGTCGGTTTCATAACGCAGTTGGAATTGCATGCCAGTGTGTTTTCTTCCGAAATCTAAGACTTGCGCTTGTGGTTTTTGTTCATGCAAGACGGTGTAACCTTGAGTGGTTTCAACTGGTTGGATAGACAAGATATCATGATTAGCACAGTATGGGAGGGTGCTGTGATGGAAGATTTTGATGTCTTGTTCAGCTTCCAAGGGTTTGATGTCGGTGAAGATTTTGTTGTCCTTAAGATCAACTTCAACTTTAACGGAAACTGGTACATGAACTTGCATTTTCTTGTTGTATCCACTAACGTAGTCGTGGTGTTCGAATGGAGTGTAGAAACGGATGCTGCCTTGCATTTCGTTACCGTAGAGGGCACGTATTTCAGCGTTAGCCTTGATGTGTTCTGGTGCGCGAAGGGTTTCTCCATTGCAGAATTCTGGTGCTGTTTCAGCTTGAATCTTTCCGTCCAAACTCAAAAGGCTTGGGGTGGCGGCGGTCAAAGAGTATGGGAGACCCAATTCAGTTGGAGCAGATAAAACGGCTTCGTGGTTGATGGTCCATTTGGAGAGGCTGAATTTTTGACCCTTCCTCAATTCTTCATGCCAGTGACGGGCGACTTCAGTGATGCTGTCAACGGTGTAGTTATTGACTGGGAAGTGACGGAAAACGTTGGCAAGTCTGACATGAATCAAACCTTCCAATTGTTCACGTTCTTCGATGTTAATTCCTAAAGCTTCGTAGATCTTGTTGTTGGAGTGATCTTCATCTCTGCTCTGGGATTGTTTCTTGTGGACTTGATCTTGATAGAATTCAGTTTGTTGTCAACTTGTTCGAGGATTTCTTGTAAGCTGGAGACCAAGAAATCGTAAGCTCCCAAGGTGAATTCGGCATCACCAGGGTGTATAAAAGAGAGGTGGTGTATCGACTGGCCTGGCGTATGTGTTCTATATGGCTCGAGCGGCAACGCGTAAGTGGCATAGAATAGTGGGGGTAAAAGGCTTAGTTGGCAAGCGGGCACGCTACGACAAGTTGCTTTTTTTCGACTGTTCTACCGCATAATTAAATATTTTATAAATAAAAATGGTTAATAAATGTTTTGTACCAAATTGTACTTCTGGGTATACTTACTGCATTGAAAAATTTAGCCTCTTTAAGTGTAAAAATACACACTTGCTGCCTCAATGGGCTAAAGCTATACCACGTGCTGACAAAAAATTCGGTATAAACGATCATGTCATGTCGTATAATAAATGGACAAATAAATAAAAGTGTTTCATTACACTCCACACTAGATCTAACAAGACTTGTTAGAAAAATGTGATTTTAAATATGTATTGACTGCAAAAATGAATCAAGATCCATTAGAGGTAGGTGTTAATCCAACACAACTTTAATTTTTACATAAAACGTTTATAGCGATTTTTTGGAAGCATACGCCAAGCTGGAGGATGTAATGACCACCATACCTTAGCAACATTTTTACAACTTTACAGAATGTTGTCAGTGTATAAATTAGTTAAACCACCTAAATTTGAATTTAGAGAATACACGGAAATATTTTCTAAAACCACCAATATATCCGAAAGAAGAAAACACATTGAAAATCTAAAAAATAAATTAGACGACCCCCACCATTACCCCCACCACTCCAGTCGATTTAAGCGTTGCGCTTCACTAACAGTCGTTTATCCACCTCTCCTTTATACACCGTGGGCATCACCAAGGATGATTTGAAGTTTGCCATGGGCTCTGTTGGGGAGCATGTGATCGCCGGAAGAAAAGGTTCTGTAGGAGTGTCTCAATTCAGCATCCATTTGTTCACGAACGTTTCTGTGGATTCCGTTTTGTGGCCATATTCTTCGTCGTTTAAGTACTTTTCGGCTTGGATGGCTGGTTCGTACTCCATATCGACAAATTTGCGGATGGTGGATTGAACGGCTGAGTTGACGTATTCATCGTTGTCGATGTGGGTGTTTTGAGCCATGGCAGCTAAGATGTAGACTTCGGGTTCGGTGTAAGCCATAAGGTAAGCGGCTAATGCGCGAACTTCTTGTTGTTCGGAGGAGCTGAAGTAGAGGCTCTTCAAAAGATCTCATGCGGCTTCAGGGTACATTTCGGCGAATCTTCTCAAAGCGCTAACCATAACGAATCTTTGGAATTCGGTAACACGTTGTTCTTCTGATAGTTGATGGCGTTTTTCCGGGATTTATCTAATGTATTTTTCTAAAGCCCTGTAGATGTCTCTGTGTCCAACACGGCCGAGAGCGATGGAGAAGATGAGAATGTCTTGGCTTTCGGAGTGAGCGACCGCTTTGTGGAGGCGTTGTTCCAAATACCTGATGTATTCTTGGGCGATGGTTTGGCATTCATTGGTGTAGAAGCTTCCGTAAGCATGGAAAGGATGTTGTTGGTAAGATCTTTCTTTGTTGACGCAAACTTTGTGTAACAAATCAGCGTATGCGACCACAGAGGTGTTATTAAGAGTGTGTTGTTGACGTTCGACGGATTCTTCGGCCAATTTTTGGAAGGTTCTGAGCTATTTGGCGGTTGGGTGGCGAGCAGCTACGGCCATTCTTGAGACAAGTTGAGCAGCTTCGTAATTTCCAACTTTTTGATCCTTGATCCATTGATGGATGGTGAGAAGGGCGGGTCCGTTACCAGATTGAGCGATGGCGTCACGGAGAGCTTTCCAGCTCTGTGAACGTGGAACCCGAGTTTATGATATTTTGGTTTTATTAGTACCATTCGATAGAGAATCGTTTGTACTCGGTTGTACCACCTTTAATTTCGTTTGTACCACAGGACCTAAAGAGATAAAAAGATTTTTTTATCAGTTATTAATACAGATATCGCAAAAGGTCGATGGAATTCGATGGGGAATCGTTTGTACCCGTTTGTACCATTTTTGTTTTCGTTTGTACCTCAACCGATTGCAGAATACAGCGACTTTACAACTATTCGGACGAGTTCGTATAGCAAAAAAAGATGTGACTTTTACAAACACATGTTTGTTTGAGTCGCTTGCACAATCCGTGTTGGCAGGATACCGAGAATGGGTCTGTTATCATGAATATATTTCCGCTTCAAAAAATGAATTTTATGATTTCATAAAAAACATTTTCAATTTATGGCGAAACCTATAAAAATCGATCGGAGTTATTGAGCAATATATTTGGTTTGCACAGCAATCAAATTGATTGTCACTTCAATATCAGTGATTTGATTGCTCAAAAATTGCTAATTGACGAACCATTATACCAAATCAGTCAGCAATGTAATGACTGCAATAACTACATTGTTCATAATGTTCCCATTGTTGACATAAACACCGAACTTTTCAACCAGCAGGATATACAGGCTCTTGAAAGTGCCATCAATGAAAAGATATCTGATTCGCACCACAAAAGCTGCGTTCAATGTATATGTAACAACGTAACGTCACATGTCACGGGCGGCAATCATCTTTTCATTGACATTGAATGTTTACAGTTGGTACGGCTTGCAGAAAATATGGGTTATACTAACTGGCCAGGGGTATTCTGCATTTCAGATATTCCTTGTACATTAATGTTTGGCGAGTTAACTTATCATCTAAAATCCGTAATAGAATATGTTGGTAATTGATGCGGCGTATGTGGGACACTATATCGCGTACATTCACCGAATAAATGGGCGATGGGAGGTCCACAATGATTTATGTGCTGATAAAAAAAACCGTTTTAGCCACAGCAAGAAAATTACAACAGAAAAGAAAACTCGCATTATTAATTTACTTAAAAAAATATAAAATGTCATATTAATAAAAATAAAAGTTTCAATAACAACTCCTATTAATAACGGAGATACACACTTTCAGCGGTATTCTGAAAGATCAAAAAATCGCTGTATTTTGGAACCGGTTGAGGTACAAACGAAATCGAAAGTGGTACAAACGGGTACCAACGATTCTTTACCGAATGGTATTAATAAAATTAGAATATCAAAAAGTGGGGTTCCGGCAATTTTTCAAATTTTTTTTATATCTAGGTCCTGAGGTACAAACGAAATTAAAGGTGGTAGAAACGAGAAGAAACGATTCTCTATCGAATGGTACTAATAAAACCAAAATATCGTAAACTCGGGTTCCAGGTTCACAGAGCTGAGCTTTCCAGCTTTCAACTTTTTTGTCCGCTGTGTTCTTTGGTGTAGAGTTCTTCAGCAACCTTATTCATTTCTTCCCTGTTCATTTGTCTGCAAAGACGAACCAAGATGACGAATTTAGAGATGGTGACCCTCTTGGGGAGTTGGATTGGATTGGATTTGATAAACTAGGAAGGATGGATTTGGGCTTTGGAAACTTAGTCTTTATTGCCCAGTTACTGCGTATATTTATAAATATTTCAGGATATGATTCCCTTACAGAAAGGGGATGGACAACACAGAAGAAACAAAGGATAGACCATCACCACATAAACACAATTTGTATTCCGTAAACAGTGCCACGGCGGGAATCGAACCTGTGACCCCCAGACTGGCCAGTCGAGTGCTTAACACCACGGCTACCCAGCTGGGTCTTGGGGAGTTCATTGGGGTGTTGGAGATCTTGTCCAATTTCTTGTGCCAATTTCTTAGCTTCTTCGGCAATGTTGACTTTGTCGGAGTATTTGATGAATTTGCCGTGGTATCCGCTGGAGTAGAAAGACATGGCGGAAGATGGTTGATCTAATTCTTGTTTGCTTTGGTCGAGGTGGTATTGTCCATGAGATTTTCTGGAGCGGAGTTGGTTCAATCTTTGGTAACCTGGTCTGTTGTAGGTACTTTCTTCATCAGCAACATGGTATGGTTTGTGGGCGGATTCAACTTGGTTGTTTCCGTGGGAGTTGTCGTATCTGTACAAAAGGCCGGCTTCGACGGGTTCGGAGGGGCTATTGAAACATTTACCGGGTTGCATGTTCTTAAGAACCAAAGACACTCTGCTAGCAATAATTCCAGATTTGCCATTATTGAACAAGGGGCTGAAGGAGACAACGTTGGAGGTATTTGAGGTCTTGATGACGTAGTCTTTGAGATCACCATAGATGACAGCGTTGGAAACGGAGGTGCTGTTCATGAAATTGCCCATAGAATCGGTGTTACACAACTAAACTCGATCAAGATTATAAACCTTATTAAGTTCCAAGCTAACAACATTACAAAATCACGAATAGAATAAATTAAGCATTTCCTAATTCAACGTGTGAAATAGTAATTACCTACACATGAGTGACGTCACGAACGGACCGTCGAGTTGTGCACCTGTTCCCGGGATGTAATTTTTTAACCAAATTAAATGACATTTTACGCCATTACTAACGCCATCTATTAGGTAAAATTACAAATTTAAATGAATCAATTAAATAAGAGATGTCAGCACTTATTATTTTAAAATGGCATATGAAGTAATTTCTAAAAAAATCTTGTAAAGTATATTAAAAAAATAATTTTTGTTTGTGGCAAATACAATCAATAATGAGCCAATAAATTTTTGAGTTCATACCCCTCGGTAATACGAGCAAGATATGAGAACCAGAAAAGATAATAATAATCGTTTGTTGTTAAAGATGAATGTTATTCACATGATTGCAAGGTTTTTAAACTTTTAACAGTAAAACGCAATAAAACTTCTTCGAAATACATGAGATAAATCGGCATGAAATGTTTAATTAAAAACCATAACTCTATAACGAAACGATAAATATTGTGTATTATAAAAATAGTAAATTATCTAAATAAAAATTAAATTTAAATGTTACAAAAATATTTTTTGTTGTCAACGGCCCAAAACATATTCTGGAAAATTCCCAAAATATTAACATAAAATATTTAATATTAATTCGCGTCAATTTCAAACTAACCTGCTATAGTCAGCATTGGGCTATCTCGTTAGTAACAGAGTTGAGCCGATAACTAGATTTTTACAACAAAACGTAATAGTATGCGTTTTCAAATCATGAATGAACTCCGTTATCAATCAAAATTTGCACCTAAAAATTGCTGACATGAAGAATTAATTGTATAAAAGCCTGAATAATTTCATCAATCGGCACACTCAAACGAAGAGTTGTCTTGAAGATGTTGGCCAAGTTACTCCTAGTTTTTCTCGGTAAGACAAAATTTTCCTTAATTTTTCTTAAAATTAATTTTTTTGCTATTTATAGTCAGTTACGCTAGTGCTTCGCACTATGCCTGGAAACCAAACACCGAATACACCTACAGGGTTGCCGGTCGCACCCTCAGCGGTTTACCGGACCACGACCCCACGATGACTGGAATTCTCTTAAAATCCGAACTTAAAATCGTTCCTAAGACACCCGAAGTCCTCACCGCCAGACTCCAGCAATCCCAATACAGCAGAATCCAAATGAAATTCAGGGACAGCTGGGAAGAACCGGTTCCAGAATCCGAATGCCAATACAAACCTTTGGCAATCTCCGAAGAGCCGTTCGAAATCCACCTCCAAGATGGCATCATCAAGGACGTCGTTGTTTCCAAGTCGTTGAAGAACTGGGAAGCTAACATGATCAAATCATTTGTCTCCCAATTACAATTGAACGTTAACGCTAAACATCCGATCGACAGCGAAATCACCATCTTACCGCACAAAAAGAACCCAGTTGGAGCTTACAAAGTTATGGAAAAGACCGTTACTGGTGAATTCGAAACCATATACACCATGAAACCGGAACCAGACAACGTATGGCCCGTCCTTGCCCATGAATCTCAAGAAGACTCTAACGAAAACATCCTCATCTCAAAATCCAAAAACTTCACCAACCACGGTGCTTTCGTCGGCTACCACTTCGGTTTCGGCGAAATGGAAACTTCAGAACCCAACACCGATTCTATGGGCAATTTCATGAACAGGACCTCCGTTTCCCACGCTGTCATCTATGGTGATCTCGAAGACTACGTCATCAAAGCCTCAAACACCTCCAACGTTGTCTCCTTCAGCCCCTTGTTCAATAACGGCGAATCTGGAATTATTGCCAGCAGAGTATCTTTGGTTCTTAAGAACATGCAACCCGGTAAATGTTTCAATAGCCCCTCCGAACCCGTCGAAGCCGGCCTTTTGTACAGATACGACAACTCCCACGGAAACAACCAAGTTGAATCCGCCCACAAACCATACCATGTTGCCGATGAAGAAAGTACCTACAACAGACCAGGTTACCAAAGATTGAACCAACTCCGCTCCAGAAAATCTCATGGACAATACCATCTCGACCAAAGCAAACAAGAATTAGATCAACCATCTTCCGCCATGTCTTTCTACTCCAGCGGATACCACGGCAAATCCATCAAATACTCCGACAAAATCAACATTGCCGAAGAAGCTAAGAAATTGGCACAAGAAATTGGACAAGATCTCCAACACCCCAATGAACTCCCCAAGAGGGCCACCATCTCTAAATTCGTCATCTTGGTTCGTCTTTGCAGACAAATGAACAGGGAAGAAATGAATAAGGTTGCTGAAGAACTCTACACCAAAGAACACAGCGGACAAAAAGTTGAAAGCTGGAAAGCTCTCCGTGACGCCATCGCTCAATCTGGAAACGGACCCGCCCTTCTCACCATCCGTCAATGGATCAAGGATCAAAAAGTTGGAAATTACGAAGCTGCTCAACTTGTCTCAAGAATGGCCGTAGCTGCTCGCCACCCAACCGCCAAATACCTCAGAACCTTCCAAAAATTGGCCGAAGAATCCGTCGAACGTCAACAACACACTCTTAATAACACCTCTGTGGTCGCATACGCTGATTTGTTACACAAAGTTTGCGTCGACAAAGAAAGATCTTACCAACAATATCCTTTCCACGCTTACGGAAGCTTCTACACCAATGAATGCCAAAACATCGCCCAAGAATACATCAGGTATTTGGAACAACGCCTCCACAAAGCGGTCGCTCACTCCGAAAGCCAAGACATTCTCATCTTCTCCATCGCTCTCGGCCGTGTTGGACACAGAGACATCTACAGGGCTTTAGAAAAATACATTAGACAAACCCCGGAGAAACGCCATCAACTTCCAGAAGAACAACGTGTTACCGAATTCCAAAGATTCGTTATGGTTAGCGCTTTGAGAAGATTCGCCGAAATGTACCCTGAAGCCGCAAGAGATCTTTTGAAGAGCCTCTACTTCAGCTCCTCCGAACAACAAGAAGTTCGCGCATTAGCCGCTTACCTTATGGCTTACACCGAACCCGAAGTCTCCATCTTAGCTGCCATGGCTCAAAACACCCACATCGACAACGACGAATACGTCAACTCAGCCGTTCAATCCACCATCCGCAAACTTGTCGATATGGAGTACGAACCAGCCATCCAAGCCGAAAGGTTCTTAAACGACGAAGAATATGGCGCGGAATACCCACAAAACGGAATCCACAGATACGTTCGTGAACAAATGGATGCTGAATTGAGACACTCCTACAGAACCTATTCTTCCGGCGATCACATGCTCCCCAACGGAGCCCATGGCGAACTTCAAGTCATCCTTGGTGATGCCGAATTCACCTTAGGAGCTTACGATTTCTTGGTCTCCAGCTTAGAAGAAACCCTCGAACAAGTTGAACAACAAACTGAATTCCACCATGATCAAGTCCACAAGAAACAATCCCAAAGCAGAGATGAAGCTCACTCCACCAACAAGATCTACGAAGCTTTAGGAATTAACATCGAAGAACGTGAACAATTGGAAGGTTTAATTCATGTCAGACTTGCCGACGCTTTCCGTCACTTCCCAGTCAATAACTACACCGTTGACAGCATCACTGAAGTCGCCCGTCACTGGCAAGAAGAATTGAGGAAGGGTCAAAAATTCAGCTTCTCCAAATGGACCATCAACCACGAAGCCGTTTTATCTGCTCCAACCGAATTGGGTCTCCCATACTCTTTGACCGCCGCCACCCCAAGCCTTTTGAGTTTGGACGGAAAGATTCAAGCTGAAACTACACCAGAATTCTGCAACGGAGAAACCCTCCGCGCACCAGAACACATCAAGGCTAACGCTGAAGTACGTGCCCTCTACGGTAACGAAATGCAAGGCAGCATCCGTTTCTACACTCCATTCGAACACCACGACTACGTTAGTGGATACAACAAGAAAATGCAAGTTCATGTACCAGTTTCCGCTAAAGTTGAAGTTGATCTTAAGGACAACAAAATCTTCACCGACATCAAACCCTTGGAAGCTGAACAAGACATCAAAATCTTCCATCACAGCACCCACCCATACTGCGCTAACCATGATATCTTGTCTATTCAACCAGTTGAAACCCACCAAGGTTACACCGTCTTGCATGAACAAAAACCACAAGCGCAAGTCTTAGATTTCGGAAGAAAACACACTGGCATGCAATTCCAACTCCGTTATGAAACCGACCAAGAACGCTTCAACTTGAACAGATTCCTCCACCGTGTTCAACGCAGAGGAGCCGTCGAAAGCGCCATGCATCTCTTATTCAACGATGAAATCAAATACTCCAAAACCGAATTGTGGTACAGAGGCAGCGAATGTGCTAACCGCGAAGTAAAAATGCAAATTAGATACGGTCAAAGACACCATGATAAACAAGGATCCGCTCCATCAATCGAAGACATCTTGAACCTTCCATCCGAACAACAAAGCCGCCTCCAACAAGCTATGGAAAAAGCTGGCGCTGGCATCCACAGTGTCCACGTTATGGCTGGTGATATCCAAATCCAATTCGTTGGTCAACAAGAAGCTACCATCCACGCTGGTGTCGCTGACGCCAGAGGACCAGTAGACAAACACTCCCGTGTCATTGCCTACGTTCACGCCGAATCCAAGCATGCCGAAAGCAAACCATGGCACCTTGCTCTCCTTCACAACGGTGAATCACCAAACACCAACGGATTAGATTACGAATACGCTCTCAAGATGAACCCTAAGGTCAAAGCTCACACCAAGCTTTCTCTTGGACCTAAAGGTGAACAAAGCCGCTTTGAAATTGATGCTGAATTCCAAAAATCGCACGAACGTGTTGAACATTTGCAAAAGCAACCTGAACATCATAGATGTCTTGAAGAAATTAAAGAAGGCAATCGCATCATGCCATCTTGCGCTAACATGACCGCCCGAGCCAATCTTCTTGACGATATCTCCATCAGAATCAAACATGAAGGTCTTTCCCAACATTGCAGGCATATCATCCAACAAATCGCATCTCTCGTCCGTCCATGCAGAGCCATCGAATGCGATTTCGAGCAACATCGCGAACAAGAAGATAGAGAAATCAGAATCAACGTTCGTTTCACTCCAAACTTAGAGCACGCCAACTACACTCTCGATGGAACCTTAGCTAGCAGATTCAGACAATCCTGCGAACGCATCCCAGTTAACGGATGGCAAAGACAACTCTTCGTTCTTCACCCAGTTTTCCCAGTCACTACCAGATTATCTGCCGAAGCTTTCAGTATCGACACCTACAGACGTATGTTTTAAATCTAGAGTAAAATCGAATTCAATGTCTAATTTTTTTATTTTTTATTGCAGCAATTTGTGTTGTCGACAAAACCAGGGCTGCTACCTTTGACGGAAAAGAATACGACGCTGAATTATCCGAGAGCTGGGCAGTTATGCTTCATTACCTCCCACAATTCTCCAACCAAAGCCATCACTCCGATTTGAAATACCGCAAACAACACCAAATCCGCGAACACGCAGTGTTGGTCCGCCAAGAAAACCAAGGCAAAGCTGTTAAGATCACTCTTCGCTCCCCTAGCACCGAACAAAAATTAGTTGAAGTTGAAATGAGACCAACTGGTCAATCCAGCCCCAAGGTCAAGGTCCTCGTTGACAAAAAGGAAGTTCATTGCAGCGAACAACAATCTCAAGATTTCTACAACAGAGCAATCAGAGTTTACTCACTCCCCAACGATGAAGTTAAAGTTGAAGTCAGCGGAAGATATTACGTCATCGCCGATGGCAAACGCGTCAAACTTACTGCCACATCTTCCCTCTTCGCCAACTCCACCAGAGGTCTTTGCGGAAACTTCAACGGAATGGAATCAGATGATTTCCTCCTTCCCAACGGAGAAGTCAGTGTTGAAAAACCACAAAGCTTTGTAGCCGCTTACACCATTGGATCTCACCAAAACCAACAACAACATGTCCAAAGAGAAAATTGTTACGTCAGAATCCCAACCTTTGAAAGGATCCAAGAATTAAGCCAACAACAAGTTGATGAACACGAATCTTCCTCTTGCACCGGACACCGCACTCTTTATTTCAGAAAGAACAACAAAGATTGTTTCACCGTCCGTGCTTACCCAGCTTGCAAACCAGGATGCCACCCACAAGAAGAAGTCAGCAAGAAGGTCGATATCATCTGTTTAGATGAAAGCTCTGCCACCCAACAATGGAGACGCAAAGCTGAAGCCGGTGATTACTTAAACTTCCAACATCGTCAACCAAACGATCACATGGAAACCAAAATCCACAGTCATTGTCAACAATAAGAGGAGTTAAAAATGATATTAAGAGCTTTTATATGTATTTAATTTTTTGTAGATAGTTGAAGCATTCCAAAAATAATAAAAAAAATTTAAAAATATAAATAATTTGTTTTATTAAATAAATTTTATTAATTTAATTAAATAACACATTAACATTAGTAATTAAATTCTCAATTATTTTTTGAGATATGAGTTTTTTAAATTTAATATTTATAAATTTAGTCATATAAAGAAATTATATTTAACTCATTAAATATGAATTAAATTTGGTTTAAAATGGATTTTATTTCATGGCGATATCTCAATTCGTTCTTGAGATACAACATTTTAAATCGCAATTTTATCAAATTAACCTCAATAATTACAGGGTTGAATTAAAAATATCGTATCGGCGTGATTTATAGGAACAAAGAAAATATTTTTGGCGAGTTTAAACTAGATTAAATTTGCTATAAAATGGTTGCTAAATCATCGTGATATCTCAATTATTTTTTGAAATATGATTTTTTTTATTTAATATTTATTAATTTGTCATAGGGGGATGAATTAAAAAAATCATTAAGTGGAAAATTGTAGAAATAAAGAAATTATTTTTAACTCATTAAATATGAATTAAATTTGCTTTAAAATGGATTTTATTTCATGGCGATATCTCAATTCGTTCTTGAGATATAGTATTTTAAATCGCAATTTTATCAAATTAACCTCAATAATTGCAGGGTTGAATTAAAAAAATCGTATCGGCGGGATTTATAGTAACAAAGAAAATATTTTTGGTGAGTTTAAACTAGATTAAATTTGCTATAAAATGGTTGTTAAATCATCGTGTTATCTCAATTATTTTTTGAAATATGATTTTTTTTATTTAATATTTATTAATTTGTCATAGGTGGATGAATTAAAAAAATGATTAAATGGAAAATTGTAGAAATAAAGAAATTATTTTTGACTCAATAAATATGAATTAAATTTGCTTTAAAATGAATTTTATTTCATGGCGATATCTCAATTCGTTCTTGAGATACAACATTTTAAATCGCAATTTTATCAAATTAACCTCAATAATTGCAAGGTTGAATTAAAAAAATCGTATCGGCGGGATTTATAGGAACACAGAAAATATTTTTGGTGATTTTAAACTAGATTAAATTTGCTTTAAAATGGTTGTTAAATCATCGTGATATCTCAATTATTTTTTGAAATATGATTTTTTTTATTTAATATTTATTAATTTGTCATAGGTGGATGAATTAAAAAAATTATAAAGTCGAAAATTGTAGAAATAAAGAAATAATTTTTAACTCATTAAATATGAATTAAATTTGCTTTAAAATGGATTTTATTTCATGGCGATATCTCAATTCGTTCTTGAGATACAACATTTTAAATCGCAATTTTATCAAATTAACCTCAATAATTACAGGGTTGAATTAAAAAGATCGTATCGGCGAGATTTATAGGAACAAAGAAAATATTTTTGGTGAGTTTAAACTAGATTAAATTTGCTTTAAAATGGTTGTTAAATCATCGTGATATCTCAATTATTTTTTTTATTTAATATTTATTAATTTGTCATAGGTGGATGAATTAAAAAAATCATTAAGTGGAAAATTGTAGAAATAAAGAAATTATTTTTAACTCGTTAAATATGAATTAAATTTGCTTTAAAATGGATTTTATTTCATATCGATATCTCAATTCGTTCTTGAGATACAACATTTTAAATCGCAATTTTATTAAAATAACCTCAATAATTAAAGGGGTGAATTAAAAAAATCGTATCGGCGAGATTTATAGTAACAAATAAAATATTTTTGGTGAGTTTAAACTAGATTAAATTTGCTATAAAATGGTTGTTAAATCATCGTGATATCTCAATTATTTTTTGAAATATGATTTTTTTTATTTAATATTTATGAATTTGTCATAGATGGATGAATTAAAAAAATCATTAAGTGGAAAATTGTAAAAATAAAGAAATTATTTTTAACTCATTAAATATGAATTAAATTTGCTTTAAAATGGATTTTATTTCATGGCGATATCTCAATTCGTCCTTGAGATACAACATTTTAAATCGCAATTTTATCAAATTAACCCCAATAATTACAGGGTTGAATTAAAAAAACGTATCGGCGGGATTTATAGGAACAAAGAAAATATTTTTGGTGAGTTTAAACTAGATTAAATTTGCTACAAAATGGTTGTTAAATCATCGTGATATCTCAATTATTTTTTGAAATATGATTTTTTTATTTAATATTTATTAATTTGTCATAGGTGGATGAATTAAAAAAATCATTAATTGGAAAATTGTAGAAATAAAGAAATAATTTTTAACTCATTAAATATGAATTAAATTTGCTTTAAAATGGATTTTATTTCATGGCGATATCTCAATTCGTTCTTGAGATACAACATTTTAAATCGCAATTTTATCAAATTAACCTCAATAATTACAGGGTTGAATTAAAAAGATCGTATCGGCGAGATTTATAGGAACAAAGAAAATATTTTTGGTGAGTTTAAACTAGATTAAATTTGCTTTAAAATGGTTGTTAAATCATCGTGATATCTCAATTATTTTTTTTATTTAATATTTATTAATTTGTCATAGGTGGATGAATTAAAAAAATCATTAAGTGGAAAATTGTAGAAATAAAGAAATTATTTTTAACTCGTTAAATATGAATTAAATTTGCTTTAAAATGGATTTTATTTCATATCGATATCTCAATTCGTTCTTGAGATACAACATTTTAAATCGCAATTTTATTAAAATAACCTCAATAATTAAAGGGGTGAATTAAAAAAATCGTATCGGCGAGATTTATAGTAACAAATAAAATATTTTTGGTGAGTTTAAACTAGATTAAATTTGCTATAAAATGGTTGTTAAATCATCGTGATATCTCAATTATTTTTTGAAATATGATTTTTTTTATTTAATATTTATGAATTTGTCATAGATGGATGAATTAAAAAAATCATTAAGTGGAAAATTGTAGAAATAAAGAAATTATTTTTAACTCATTAAATATGAATTAAATTTGCTTTAAAATGGATTTTATTTCATGGCGATATCTCAATTCGTTCTTGAGATACAACATTTTAAATCGCAATTTTATCAAATTAACCTCAATAATTACAGGGTTGAATTAAAAAAATCGTATCGGCGGGATTTATAGGAACACAGAAAATATTTTTGGTGAGTTTAAACTAGATTAAATTTGCTATAAAATGGTTGTTAAATCATCGTGATATCTCAGTTATTTTTTTTATTTAATATTTATTAATTTGTCATAGGTGGATGAATTAAAAAAATCATTAAGTGGAAAATTGTAGAAATAAAGAAATTATTTTTAACTCATTAAATATGTATTAAATTTGCTTTAAAATGGATTTTATTTCATGGCGATATCTCAATTCGTTCTTGAGATACAATGTTTTAAATCGCAATTTTATCAAATTAACCTCAATAATTACAGGGTTGAATTAAAAAAATCGTATCGGCGAGATTTATAAGAACAAAGAAAATATTTTTGGTGAGTCTAAACTAGGTTTAATTTGCTATAAAATGGTTGTTAAATCATCGTGATATCTCAATTATTTTTTGAAATATGATTTTTTTATTTAATATTTATTAATTTGTCATAGGTGGATGAATTAAAAAAATGATTAAGTGGAAAATTGTAAAAATAAAGAAATTATTTTTAACTCATTAAATATGAATTAAATTTGCTTTAAAATGGATTTTATTTCATGGCGATATCTCAATTCGTCCTTGAGATACAACATTTTAAATCGCAATTTTATCAAATTAACCCCAATAATTACAGGGTTGAATTAAAAAAACGTATCGGCGGGATTTATAGGAACAAAGAAAATATTTTTGGTGAGTTTAAACTAGATTAAATTTGCTACAAAATGGTTGTTAAATCATCGTGATATCTCAATTATTTTTTGAAATATGATTTTTTTATTTAATATTTATTAATTTGTCATAGGTGGATGAATTAAAAAAATCATTAATTGGAAAATTGTAGAAATAAAGAAATTATTTTTAACTCGTTAAATATGAATTAAATTTGCTTTAAAATGGATTTTATTTCATAGCGATATCTCAATTGGTTCTTGAGATACAACATTTTAAATCGCAATTTTATTAAATTAACCTCAATAATTACAGGGTTGAATTAAAAAAATCGTATCGGCGAGATTTATAGTAATAAAGAAAATATTTTTGGTGAGTTTAAACTAGATCAAATTTGCTTTAAAATGGTTGTTAAATCATCGTGATATCTCAATTATTTTTTTTATTTAATATTTATTAATTTGTCATAGGTGGATGAATTAAAAAAATCATTAAGTGGAAAATTGTAGAAACAAAGAAATTATTTTTAACTCGTTAAATATGAATTAAATTTGCTTTAAAATGGATTTTATTTCATGGCGATATCTCAATGCGTTCTTGAGATACAATGTTTTAAATCGCAATTTTATCAAATTAACCTCAATAATTAGAGGGTTGAATTAAAAAAGTCGTATCGGTGAGATTTATAGGAACAAAGAAAATATTTTTGGTGAGTTTAAACTAGATTAAATTTGCTATAAAATGGTTGTTAAATCATCGTGATATCTCAATGATTTTTTGAAATATGATTTTTTTTATTTAATATTTATTAATTTGTCATAGGTGGATGAATTAAAAAAATCATTAACTGGAAAATTGTAGAAATAAAGAAATTATTTTTAACTCATTAAATATGAATTAAATTTGCTTTAAAATGGATTTTATTTCATGGCGATATCTCAATTCGTTCTTGAGATACAATATTTTAAATCGCAATTTTATTAAATTAGCCTCAATAATTGCAGGGTTGAATTAAAAAAGTCGTATCGGTGAGATTTATAGGAACAAAGAAAATACTTTTGGTGAGTTTAAACTAGATTAAATTTGCTATAAAATGGTTGTTAAATCATCGTGATATCTCAATGATTTTTTGAATTATGATTTTTTTTATTTAATATTTATTAATTTGTCATAGGTGGATGAATTAAAAAAATCATTAAGTGGAAAATTGTAGAAATAAAGATATTATTTTTAACTCATTAAATATGAATTAAATTTGCTTTAAAATGGATTTTATTTCATGGCGATATCTCAATTCGTTCTTGAGATACAACATTTTAAATCGCAATTTTATCAAATTAACCTCAATAATTACAGGGTTGAATTTAAAAAATCGTATCGGCGTGATTTATAGGAACAAAGAAAACATTTTTGGTGAGTTTAAACCAGATTAAATTTGCTTTAAAATGGTTGTTAAATCATCGTGATATCTCAATTATTTTTTTTATTTAATATTTATTAATTTGTCATAGGTGGATGAATTAAAAAAATCATTAAGTGGAAAATTGTAGAAATAAAGAAATTATTTTTAACTCGTTAAATATGAATTAAATTTGCTTTAAAATGGATTTTATTTCATGGCGATATCTCAATTCGTTCTTGAGATATAAGATTTTAAATCGCAATTTTATCAAATTAACCTCAATAATTGCAGGGTTGAATTAAAAAAATCGTGTCGGTGAGATTTATAAGAACAAAGAAAATATTTTTGGTGAGTTTAAACTAGATTAAATTTGCTATAAAATGGTTGTTAAATCATCGTGATATCTCAATTATTTTTTGAAATATGATTTTTTTTATTTAATATTTATTAATTTGTCATAGGTGGATGAATTAAAAAAATGATTAAGTGGAAATTTGTAGAAATGAAGAAATAATTTTTTACTCCTCAAATATGAATTAAATTTGCTTTAAAATGGATTTTATTTCATGGTGATATCTCAATTCGTTCTTGAGATACAACATTTTAAATCGCAATTTTATCAAATTAACCTCAATAATTACAGGGTTGAATTAAAAATATCGTATCGGCGTGATTTATAGGAACAAAGAAAATATTTTTGGTGAGTTTAAACTAGATTAAATTTGCTTTAAAATGGTTGCTAAATCATCGTGATATCTCAATTATTTTTTGAAATATGATTTTTTTTATTTAATATTTATTAATTTGTCATAGGTGGATGAATTAAAAAAATGATTAAGTGGAAATTTGTAGAAATAAAGAAATAATTTTTTACTCAGCAAATATGAATTAAATTTGCTTTAAAATGGATTTTATTTCATGGCGATATCTCAATTGGTTCTTGAGATACAACATTTTAAATCGCAATTTTATTAAATTAACCTCAATAATTACAGGGTTGAATTAAAAAAATCGTATCGGCGGGATTTATAGGAACAAAGAAAATATTTTTGGTGAGTTTAAACTAGATTAAATTTGCTTTAAAATGGTTGTTAAATCATCGTGATATCTCAATTATTTTTTTATTTAATGTTTATTAATTTGTCATAGGTGGATGAATTAAAAAATGATTAAGTGGAAATTTGTAGAAATAAAGAGATTATTTTTAACTCATTAAATATAAATTAAATTTGCTTTAAAATGGATTTTATTTCATGGCGATATCTCAATTCGTTCTTGAGATACAACATTTTAAATCGAAATTTTATTAAATTAGCCTCAATAATTGCAGGGTTGAATTAAAAAAATCGTATCGGCGAGATTTATAGTAATAAAGAAAATATTTTTGGTGAGTTTAAACTAGATTAAATTTGCTATAAAATTGTTGTTAAATCATCGTGATATCTCAATTATTTTTTGAAATATGATTTTTTTTATTTAATATTTATTATTTTGTCATAGGTGGATGAATTAAAAAAATGATTAAGTGGAAAATTGTAGAAATAAAGAAATTATTTTTAACTCGTTAAATATGAATTAAATTTGCTTTAAAATGGATTTTATTTCAGGGTGATATCTCAATTCGTTCTTGAGATATAACATTTTAAATCGCAATTTTATCAAATTAACCTCAATAATTACAGGGTTGAATTAAAAAAATCGTATCGGCGGGATTTATAGGAACAAAGAAAATATTTTTGGTGAGTTTAAACTAGATTAAATTTGCTTTAAAATGGTTGTTAAATCATCGTGATATCTCAATTATTTTTTGAAATATGATTTTTTTTATTTAATATTTATTAATTTGTCATAGGTGGATGAATTAAAAAAATGATTAAGTGGAAAATTGTAGAAATAAAGAAATTATTTGTAACTTATTAAATATGAATTAAATTTGCTTTAAAATGGATTTTATTTCATGGCGATATCTCAATTCGTTCTTGAGATACAACATTTTAAATCGTAATATTATCAAATTAACCTCAATAATTACAGGGTTGAATTAAAAAAATTGTATCGGCGAGATTTATAGGAACAAAGAAAATATTTTTGGTGAGTTTAAACTAGATTAAATTTGCTTTAAAATGGTTGTTAAATCATCGTGATATCTCAATTATTTTTTTTATTTAATATTTATTAATTTGTCACAGTTGGATGAATTAAAAAAATCATTAAGTGGAAAATTGTAGAAATAAAGAAATTATTTTTAACTCATTAAATATGAATTAAATTTGCTTTAAAATGGATTTTATTTCAAGGCGATATCTCAATTCGTTCTTGAGATACAATGTTTTAAATCGCAATTTTATCAAATTAACCCCAATAATTACAGGGTTGAATTAAAAAAATCGTATCGGCGAGATTTATAGGAACAAAGAAAATATTTTTGGTGAGTTTAAACTAGATTAAATTTGCTATGAAATGGTTGTTAAATCATCATGATATCTCAATTATTTTTTGAAATATGATTTTTTTTATTTAATATTTATTAATTTGTCATAGGTGGATGAATTAAAAAAATCATTAAGTGGAAAATTGTAGAAATAAAGAAATTATTTTTAACTCATTAAATATGAATTAAATTTGCTTTAAAATGGATTTTATTTCATGGCGATATCTCAATTCGTTCTTGAGATACAACATTTTAAATCGCAATTTTATCAAATTAACCTCAATAATTGCAGGGTTGAATTAAAAAAATCGTATCGGCGAGATTTATAGGAACAAAGAAAATATTTTTGGTGAGTTTAAACTAGATTAAATTTGCTATAAAATGGTTGTTAAATCATCGTGATATCTCAGTTATTTTTTTTATTTAATATTTATTAATTTGTCATAGGTGGATGAATTAAAAAAATCATTAAGTGGAAAATTGTAGAAATAAAGAAATTATTTTTAACTCATTAAATATGAAATAAATTTGCTTTAAAATGGATTTTATTTCATGGCGATATCTCAATTCGTTCTTGAGATACAATGTTTTAAATCGCAATTTTATCAAATTAACCTCAATAATTACAGGGTTGAATTAAAAAAATCGTATCGGCGAGATTTATAAGATCAAAGAAAATATTTTTGGTGAGTTTAAACTAGATTAAATTTGCTATAAAATGGTTGCTAAATCATTGTGATATCTCAATTATTTTTTGAAATATGATTTTTTTTATTTAATATTTATTAATTTGCCATAGGTGGATGAATTAAAAAAATCATTAAGTGGAAAATTGTAGAAATAAAGAAATTATTTTTAACTCGTTAAATATGAATTAAATTTGCTTTAAAATGGATTTTATTTCATGGCGATATCTCAATTCGTTCTTGAGATACAACATTTTAAATCGCAATTTTATCAAATTAACCCCAATAATTACAGGGTTGAATTAAAAAAATCGTATCGGCGAGATTTATAGGAACAAAGAAAATATTTTTGGTGAGTTTAAACTAGATTAAATTTGCTTTAAAATGGTTGTTAAATCATCGTGATATCTCAATTATTTTTTGAAATATGATTTTTTTATTTAATATTTATTAATTTGTCATAGGTGGATGAATTAAAAAAATCATTAAGTGGAAAAGTGTAGAAATAAAGAAATTATTTTTAACTCATTAAATATGAATTAAATTTGCTTTAAAATGGATTTTATTTCATGGCGATATCTCAATTCGTTCTTGAGATATAATATTTTAAATCGCAATTTTATTAAATTAACCTCAATAATTAGAGGGTTGAATTAAAAAAATCGTATCGGCGGGATTTATAGTAACAAAGAAAATATTTTTGATAAGTTTAAACTGGATTAAATTTGCTATAAAATGGTTGTTAAATCATCGTGATATCTCAATTATTTTTTGAAATATGATTTTTTTTATTTAATATTTATTAATTTGTCATAGGTGGATGAATTAAAAAAATGATTAAGTGGATATTTGTAGATATAAAGAAATATTTTTAATTAATTAAATTTGCTTTAAAATGGATTTTATTTCATGGCGATATCTCAATTCGTTCTTGAGATACAACATTTTAAATCGCAATTTTATCAAATTAACCTCAATAATTACAGGGTTGAATTAAAAAGATCGTATCGGCGAGATTTATAGGAACAAAGAAAATATTTTTGGTGAGTTTAAACTAGATTAAATTTGCTTTAAAATGGTTGTTAAATCATCGTGATATCTCAATTATTTTTTTTATTTAATATTTATTAATTTGTCATAGGTGGATGAATTAAAAAAATCATTAAGTGGAAAATTGTAGAAATAAAGAAATTATTTTTAACTCGTTAAATATGAATTAAATTTGCTTTAAAATGGATTTTATTTCATATCGATATCTCAATTCGTTCTTGAGATACAACATTTTAAATCGCAATTTTATTAAAATAACCTCAATAATTAAAGGGGTGAATTAAAAAAATCGTATCGGCGAGATTTATAGTAACAAATAAAATATTTTTGGTGAGTTTAAACTAGATTAAATTTGCTATAAAATGGTTGTTAAATCATCGTGATATCTCAATTATTTTTTGAAATATGATTTTTTTTATTTAATATTTATGAATTTGTCATAGATGGATGAATTAAAAAAATCATTAAGTGGAAAATTGTAGAAATAAAGAAATTATTTTTAACTCATTAAATATGAATTAAATTTGCTTTAAAATGGATTTTATTTCATGGCGATATCTCAATTCGTTCTTGAGATATAGTATTTTAAATCGCAATTTTATCAAATTAACCTCAATAATTGCAGGGTTGAATTAAAAAAATCGTATCGGCGGGATTTATAGTAACAAAGAAAATATTTTTGGCGAGTTTAAACTAGATTAAATTTGCTATAAAATGGTTGCTAAATCATCGTGATATCTCAATTATTTTTTGAAATATGATTTCTTTTATTTAATATTTATTAATTTGTCATAGGTGGATGAATTAAAAAAATGATTAAATGGAAAATTGTAGAAATAAAGAAATTATTTTTAACTCATTAAATATGAATTAAATTTGCTTTAAAATGGATTTTATTTCATGGCGATATCTCAATTCGTTCTTGAGTTACAACATTTTAAATCGCAATTTTATTAAATTAACCTCAATAATTGCAAGGTTGAATTAAAAAAATCGTATCGGCGGGATTTATAGGAACACAGAAAATATTTTTGGTGAGTTTAAACTAGATTAAATTTGCTTTAAAATGGTTGTTAAATCATCGTGATATCTCAATTATTTTTTTTATTTAATATTTATTAATTTGTCATAGGTGGATAAATTAAAAAAATCAGTAAGTGGAAAATTGTAGAAATAAAGAAATTATTTTTAACTCATTAAATATGAATTAAATTTGCTTTAAAATGGATTTTATTTCATGGCGATATCTCAATTCGTTCTTGAGATACAACATTTTAAATCGCAATTTTATCAAATTAACCCCAATAATTACAGGGTTGAATTAAAAAAATCGTATCGGCGAGATTTATAGGAACAAAGAAAATATTTTTGGTAAGTTTAAACTAGATTAAATTTGCTATGAAATGGTTGTTAAATCATCATGATATCTCAATTATTTTTTGAAATATGATTTTTTTTATTTAATATTTATTAATTTGTCATAGGTGGATGAATTAAAAAAATCATTAAGTGGAAAATTGTAGAAATAAAGAAATTATTTTTAACTCATTAAATATGTATTAAATTTGCTTTAAAATGGATTTTATTTCATGGCGATATCTCAATTCGTTCTTGAGATACAATGTTTTAAATCGCAATTTTATCAAATTAACCTCAATAATTACAGGGTTGAATTAAAAAAATCGTATCGGCGAGATTTATAAGAACAAAGAAAATATTTTTGGTGAGTCTAAACTAGGTTTAATTTGCTATAAAATGGTTGTTAAATCATCGTGATATCTCAATTATTTTTTGAAATATGATTTTTTTTATTTAATATTTATTAATTTGTCATAGGTGGATGAATTAAAAAATCATTAAATGGATATTTGTAGATATAAAGAAATATTTTTAATTAATTAAATTTGCTTTAAAATGGATTTTATTTCATGGTGATATCTCAATTCGTTCTTGAGATACAACATTTTAAATCGCAATTTTATTAAATTAACCTCAATAATTACAGGGTTGAATTAAAAAAAATCGTATCGGCGGGATTTATAGGAACAAAGAAAATATTTTTGGTGAGTTTAAACTAGATTAAATTTGCTATAAAATGGTTATTAAATCATCGTGATATCTCAATTATTTTTTGAAATATGATTTTTTTTATTTAATATTTATTAATTTGTCATAGGTGGATGAATTAAAAAAATCATTAAGTGGAAAATTGTAGAAATAAAGAAATTATTTTTAACTCATTAAATATGAATTAAATTTGCTTTAAAATGGATTTTATTTCATGGCGATATCTCAATTCGTTCTTGAGATACAACATTTTAAATCGCAATTTTATCAAATTAACCTCAATAATTACAGGGTTGAATTAAAAAAATCGTATCGGCGGGATTTATAGGAACACAGAAAATATTTTTGGTGAGTTTAAACTAGATTAAATTTGCTATAAAATGGTTGTTAAATCATCGTGATATCTCAGTTATTTTTTTTATTTAATATTTATTAATTTGTCATAGGTGGATGAATTAAAAAAATCATTAAGTGGAAAATTGTAGAAATAAAGAAATTATTTTTAACTCATTAAATATGTATTAAATTTGCTTTAAAATGGATTTTATTTCATGGCGATATCTCAATTCGTTCTTGAGATACAATGTTTTAAATCGCAATTTTATCAAATTAACCTCAATAATTACAGGGTTGAATTAAAAAAATCGTATCGGCGAGATTTATAAGAACAAAGAAAATATTTTTGGTGAGTCTAAACTAGGTTTAATTTGCTATAAAATGGTTGTTAAATCATCGTGATATCTCAATTATTTTTTGAAATATGATTTTTTTATTTAATATTTATTAATTTGTCATAGGTGGATGAATTAAAAAAATGATTAAGTGGAAAATTGTAAAAATAAAGAAATTATTTTTAACTCATTAAATTTGCTTTAAAATGGATTTTATTTCATGGCGATATCTCAATTCGTCCTTGAGATACAACATTTTAAATCGCAATTTTATCAAATTAACCCCAATAATTACAGGGTTGAATTAAAAAAACGTATCGGCGGGATTTATAGGAACAAAGAAAATATTTTTGGTGAGTTTAAACTAGATTAAATTTGCTATAAAATGGTTGTTAAATCATCGTGTTATCTCAATTATTTTTTGAAATATGATTTTTTTTATTTAACATTTATTAATTTGTCATAGGTGGATGAATTAAAAAAATGATTAAGTGGAAATTTGTAGAAATAGAGAAATCATTTTTAACTCGTTAAATATGAATTAAATTTGCTTTAAAACGGACTTTATTTCATGGCGATATCTCAATTCGTTCTTGAGATACAACATTTTAAACCGCAATTTTATCAAATTAACCTCAATAATTACAGGGTTGAATTAAAAAAATCGTATCGGCGAGATTTATAAGAACAAAGAAAATATTTTTGGTGAGTTTAAACTAGATTAAATTTGCTATAAAATGGTTGTCAAATCATCGTGATATCTCAATTATTTTTTGAAATATGATTTTTTTTATTTAATATTTATTAATTTGTCATAGGTGGATGAATTAAAAAAATCATTAATTGGAAAATTGTAGAAATAAAGAAATTATTTTTAACTCGTTAAATATGAATTAAATTTGCTTTAAAATGGATTTTATTTCATAGCGATATCTCAATTGGTTCTTGAGATACAACATTTTAAATCGCAATTTTATTAAATTAACCTCAATAATTACAGGGTTGAATTAAAAAAATGGTATCAGTGGGATTTATAGGAACAAAGAAAATATTTTTGGTGAGTTTAAACTAGATTAAATTTGCTTTAAAATGGTTGTTAAATCATCGTGATTTCTCAATTATTTTTTGAAATATGATTTTTTTTATTTAATATTTATTAATTTGTCATAGGTGGATGAATTAAAAAAATGATTAAGTGGAAATTTGTAGAAATGAAGAAATAATTTTTTACTCCTCAAATATGAATTAAATTTGCTTTAAAATGGATTTTATTTCATGGTGATATCTCAATTCGTTCTTGAGATACAACATTTTAAATCGCAGTTTTATCAAATTAACCTCAATAATTACAGGGTTGAATTAAAAATATCGTATCGGCGTGATTTATAGGAACAAAGAAAATATTTTTGGTGAGTTTAAACTAGATTAAATTTGCTATAAAATGGTTGTTAAATCATCGTGATATCTCAATTATTTTTTGAAATATGATTTCTTTTATTTAATATTTATTAATTTGTCATAGGTGGATGAATTAAAAAAATCATTAAGTGGAAAATTGTAGAAATAAAGAAATTATTTTTAACTCGTTAAATATGAATTAAATTTGGTTTAAAATGGATTTTATTTCATGGCGATATCTCAATTCGTTCTTGAGATACAACATTTTAAATCGCAATTTTATCAAATTAACGAGATTTATAGCGAGATTTATAGGAACAAAGAAAATATTTTTGGTGAGTTTAAACTAGATTAAATTTGCTATAAAATGGTTGTTAAATCATCGTGATATCTCAATTATTTTTTTTATTTAATATTTATTAATTTGTCATAGGTGGATGAATTAAAAAAATGATTAAGTGGATATTTGTAGATATAAAGAAATATTTTTAATTAATTAAATTTGCTTTAAAATGGATTTTATTTCATGACGATATCTCAATTCGTTGTTGAGATAGAACATTTTAAATCGCAATTTTATCAAATTAACCTCAATAATTGCAGGGTTGAATTAAAAAAATCGTATCGGCGGGATTTATAGGAACACAGAAAATATTTTTGGTGAGTTTAAACTAGATTAAATTTGCTATAAAATGGTTGTTAAATTATCGTGATATCTCAATGATTTTTTGAAATATGATTTTTTTATTTAATATTTATTAATTTGTCATAGGTGGATGAATTAAAAAAATCATTAAGTGGAAAATTGTAGAAATAAAGAAATAATTTTTAACTCATTAAATATGAATTAAATTTGCTTTAAAACGGATTTTATTTCATGGCGATATCTCAATTCGTTCTTGAGATACAACATTTTAAATCGCAATTTTATCAAATTAACCTCAATAATTACAGGGTTGAATTAAAAAAACCGTATCGGCGGGATTTATAGGAACACAGAAAATATTTTTGGTGAGTTTAAACTAGATTAAATTTGCTATAAAATGGTTTTTAAATCATCGTGATATCTCAATTATTTGTTTAAATACGATTTTTTTTATTTAATATTTATTAATTTGTCATAGGTGGATGAATTAAAAAAATGATTAAATGGAAAATTGTAGAAATAAAGAAATTATTTTTAACTCATTAAATATGAATTAAATTTGCTTCAAAATGAATTTTATTTCATGGGGATATCTCAATTCGTTCTTGAGATACAACATTTTAAATCGAGATTTTATTAAATTAGCCTCAATAATTGCAGGGTTGAATTAAAAAAATCGTATCGGCGAGATTTATAGTAATAAAGAAAATATTTTTGGTGATATTAAACTAGATTAAATTTGCTTTAAAATGGTTGTTAAATCATCGTGATATCTCAATTATTTTTTTTATTTAATATTTATTAATTTGTCATAGGTGGATGAATTAAAAAAATGATTAAGTGGAAATTTGTAGAAATAAAGAAATTATTTTTAACTCGTTAAATATGAATTAAATTTGCTTTAAAATGGATTTTATTTCATGGCGATATCTCAATTCGTTCTTGAGATACAACATTTTAAATCGCAATTTTATCAAATTAACCTCAATAATTACAGGGTTGAATTAAAAAAATCGTATCGGCGAGATTTATAAGAACAAAGAAAATATTTTTGGTGAGTTTAAACTAGATTAAATTTGCTATAAAATGGTTGTTAAATCATCGTGATATCTTAATTATTTTTTGAAATATGATTTTTTTTATTTAATATTTATTAATTTGTCATAGGTGGATGAATTAAAAAAATTATTAAGTCGAAAATTGTAGAAATAAAGAAATAATTTTTAACTCATTAAATATGAATTAAATTTGCTTTAAAATGGATTTTATTTCATGGCGATATCTCAATTCGTTCTTGAGATACAACATTTTAAATCGCAATTTTATCAAATCAACCTCAATAATTGCAGGGTTGAATTAAAAAAATCGTATCGGCGTGATTTATACGAACAAAGAAAATATTTTTGGTGAGTTTAAACTAGATTAAATTTGCTATAAAATGGTTGTTAAATCATCGTGATATCTCAATTATTTTTTGAAATATGATTTTTTTTATTTAATATTTATTAATTTGTCATAGGTGGATGAATTAAAAAAATCATTAAGTGGAAAATTGTAGAAATAAAGAAATTATTTTTAACTCGTTAAATATGAATTAAATTTGCTTTAAAATGGATTTTATTTCATGGCGATATCTCAATTCGTTCTTGAGATACAACATTTTAAATCGCAATTTTATCAAATTAACCTCAATAATTAGAGGATTGAATTAAAAAAATCGTATCGGCGAGATTTATAGGAACAAAGAAAATATTTTTGATGAGTTTAAACTAGATTAAATTTGCTTTAAAATGGTTGTTAAATCATCGTGATATCTCAATTATTTTTTTTATTTAATATTTATTAATTTGTCACAGTTGGATGAATTAAAAAAATCATTAAGTGGAAAATTGTAGAAATAGAGAAATTATTTTTAACTCGTTAAATATGAATTAAATTTGCTTTAAAATGGATTTTATTTCATGGTGATATCTCAATTCGTTCTTGAGATACAACATTTTAAATCGCAATTTTATCAAATTAACCTCAATAATTGCAGGGTTGAATTAAAAAAATCGTATCGGCGAGATTTATAATAACAAAGAAAATATTTTTGGTGAGTTTAAACTAGATTAAATTTGCTATAAAATGGTTGTTAAATCATCGTGATATCTCAATTATTTTTTGAAATATGATTTTTTTAATTTAATATTTATTAATTTGTCGTAGGTGGATGAATTAAAAAAATCATTAAGTGGAAAATTGTAGAAACAAAGAAATTATTTTTAACTCATTAAATACGAATTAAATTTGCTTTAAAATGGATTTTATTTCATGGCGATATCTCAATTCGTTCTTGAGATACAACATTTTAAATCGCAATTTTATCAAATTAACCTCAATAATTACAGGGTTGAATTAAAAAAATCGTATCGGCGAGATTTATAGGAACAAAGAAAATATTTTTGGTGAGTTTAAACTAGATTAAATTTGCTTTAAAATGGTTGTTAAATCATCGCGATATCTCAATTATTTTTTTAAATTTAATATTTATTAATGAGTAATAATTATAATTTATATTTCATTTTTGAAGTATTTTAGTGTTGAAATTAAGTAATGATGGATTATATTTTTAGAAGAAGAAAAATATAAAAGAATGAAGTAATCAAAACAGGGAAAAACACGAAATGGCAAATATTATCAAATCAATTATTGGATATTTTGAATGGAATTTTTGTGTGTTTTTAAAAACAAATTCTTTTTCAGCAAGCATTTTCATGGATGCCTTCGGAACTGAACGTGTGCGAAATTAAAAATTCTGTCGTGTGTAACGTGTCAAACGGCAGGCCGAAGTCAACAGGTCAAGGAAAACGTTGTATGTAACCTATCTGGAACTTTGGTATCTTTGCTTTTGGCATTTTTTTTGCTTAACAGATAAGGATAAAGTTATTTTAAACATCCGCATTATTCACGTGCCGGAATCAAAGTTTTTTGTGGATCCGACTTCCAGGTGCATCCAACTACACAAATCATTTGAAGCAGCATCGTTTCAAACCTAACCTGTATGAAGATAAAAAAAATTTAGCTTTGATAAAATTTCTAATAATCTTGCATCATTTTATTTACAAACGTTACATAACAATAATAATCTTTGACATTATTAGTTTGAGTTAAGTATGAGAATAACTTTATTTTCCAACATTTCTAATTGATTTCAATTTAAAGCAAGGGGCAAAATACGATGGTTAATGTTATTTGTTTTGTAAATAAGGCCCGCGTGAAAAAAAAATGGAATTCACGATATCTTGTTTACGCAAGAAATAACACTAATTATAGATATGTTATTAATTCGAAAACAGGAAACTTATAAATAAAATCGAATTCCCTTTTCACGGATATAAAACCCTAATTCATTTCTAAGTAGAATTGCCTTTGACATAACTAAGTAGATCCGGTTACGCTTATCTTTTCAACTCCCACACAATTTATCGCAAGAGATCGTTCCTCAAGTCCAAATTTCAAAACGATTACTAATAAACATGACAACTTCTCATCGGTTCGGTTTTGAAACACAACCATGTGATAAAAAAGTGTTAAAGAAATCACTCTTAATCAGAACAATTAAAAAAAAAAAACAACGAATATCACAATTTGCGCGATGTAAACGACCTTTACGGGTTCAAACAATCGCTAGATAACTAGAAAATCGAATTGTTTCCATCTTATATCGTTTAAAAAAAAAATGGCTCGCATCAAAATGACGCAAATTTTTTTGAGATAACGCAACGACATTGGACCCCAGAATCATCTTTCATGCAGGTGTCGAAAACGATGGAATTTTAATTCCGATAAGAATTTTTTGCAAAAAAAACGAGGTTGAGGTTACCACGAGCTTTTTTTATATTTTTTTTAACTTTATCAAAACTAACGAGGCGATTAATATTAAAAAAATAATAATAAATATCCATCCAAAGTTCACAAGAAACTATTTCGATTTTATTGCGGATGCTATCTTTGAATTATGAGTCATTAAATTTAATGGAAAAGATTCGAAATCCTTCCGCCATTTTTTATAAAACAATTCTGCGTATCGTTTTAAATTTGAAACATTTTTTATATTGCAAAACACATTTTATATCCCTATCTAACACGTGCCTAATGCCTGATATTTGATGTTTCTAATATAATATGCGTATAGTAAATAATCGGTTTGAAGAAATGATGCAATAGGGCAAAGAGACGAATAAATAAACGACCAACATTTTTGATCGTGGCAAAAACAGCATATTTTCTTAATTTATGATTGATTTTATACTTTTTCCATGTAAACAAAATTAATAAAAAATAGATAATGATTAAAAATATCATCTTTAGGACGATAAACTCAAAATATATTTATTCCTTCTACATTCTTTATGCATAACTCACATTTATAATTAATATCGGTAAATCAAAAACCCCAACATTTTTTCTTCATAATTTAAGATAGCTGGAATTTGCACCGCGTTATCACTTTTATAGATATTTTGGGTGCTCTTGTTTAGATATGGTGACATCTTGATTGATCATGAGTTTCAGGAAATGAGCAGATAAAATTTATCATAAAACTCTTTTCTTACTCAATCTTTTATAACATTTCCAACAGATTAATTAATGAATTAATTCATTAATTTGGTTATTGAATCTAATTCAATTTGTTATGCTATTTTATACTTAATCTCAAATCATACTTTTCAAGCTAATTCTAATTTCTTAAAATGCATAAATATTGAGAAAAATACGATAACATCAAAATTAGATGAATTCGCAATTTTATATGCTGTTATCAGCATAATAACAGATTCGGAAAACATTACAAAAAACTTTTGGAATAAAACTTGTGGCAAATTTTACTCCTTTCTTTCACATTTGCTGTCAAATGCATGAATATCGAAGCTCGAATATTACCAAAAAACTTTTTACAACGAAACTTGTAGCAAATTTCAATATTGCTTTCTTGTACTTTTGCTCTCAGGTGCGTCAATACCGAAAAAAATACGACTATATAAAAATTTCTCTTATATCATGAACAATACTCAAGAATCGGAGCATGTTATAAAAAAACTTTTGGAACGAAAGTTGTAGCAAATTTTATTCTTAACAATATTGCCCTCTTACATTTTTGCTCTCAGATGCATAGATATCAAGAAACGGCCGACGTCTTCGAAGACGGCCGAGATTATTTCTTATATCATGAACAATACTTTAGAATCGGAGCATGTTATAATAAAACTTTTGGAACGAAAGTTCTAGATAATTTTATTCTTAACAATATTGCTCTCTTGCATTTTTGCTCTCAGATGCATAGATATCAAGAGAACGACCGACGTCTTCGAAGTCGGCCGAGATTATTTCTTATATCATGAACAATACTTTGGAATCGGAGCATGTTATAAAAAAACTTTTGGAACGAAAGTTCTAGATAATTTTATTCTTAACAATATTGCTCTCTTGCATTTTTGCTCTCAGATGCATAGATATCAAGAAAACGGCCGACGTCTTCGAAGTCGGCCGAGATTATTTCTTACATCATGAACAATACTTTGGAATCAGAGCATGTTACAAAAAAACTTTTAGAACAAAAGTTGTAGCAAATTTTATTCTTAACAATATTACTCTCTTGCATTTTTGCTCTCAGATGCATAGATATCAAGAGAACGACCGACATCTTCGAAGTCGGCCGAGATTATTTCTTATATCATGAACAATACTTTGGAATCAGAGCATGTTACAAAAAAACTTTTAGAACAAAAGTTGTAGCAAATTTTATTCTTAACAATATTGCTCTCTTGCATTTTTGCTCTCAAATGCATAGATATGAAAAAAACGGCCGACTTCGAAGACATCGGCCGCCGAAAAGTATTGTTGATGATACTTGGGGATTATCTCTTATATCACGAACAATACTCAAGAATCGGAGAATGTTATAAAAAAACTTTTAGAACAAAAGTTGTAGCAAATTTTATTCTTAACAATATTGCTCTCTTGCATTTTTGCTCTCAGATGCATAGATATCAAGAGAACGACCGACATCTTCGAAGTCGGCCGAGATTATTTCTTATATCATGAACAATACTTTGGAATCAGAGCATGTTACAAAAAAACTTTTAGAACAAAAGTTGTAGCAAATTTTATTCTTAACAATATTGCTCTCTTGCATTTTTGCTCTCAAATGCATAGATATGAAAAAAACGGCCGACTTCGAAGACATCGGCCGCCGAAAAGTATTGTTGATGATACTTGGGGATTATCTCTTATATCACGAACAATACTCAAGAATCGGAGAATGTTATAAAAAAACTTTTAGAACAAAAGTTGTAGCAAATTTTATTCTTAACAATATTGCTCTCTTGCATTTTTGCTCTCAGATGCATAGATATCAAGAAAACGGCCGACGTCTTCGAAGTCGGCCGAGATTATTTCTCACATCATGAACAATACTTTGGAATCAGAGCATGTTACAAAAAAACTTTTAGAACAAAAGTTGTAGCAAATTTTATTCTTAACAATATTGCTCTCTTGCATTTTTGCTCTCAGATGCATAGATATGAAAAAAACGGCCGACTTCGAAGACATCGGCCGCCGAAAAGTATTGTTGATGATACTTGGGGATTATCTCTTATATCACGAACAATACTCAAGAATCGGAGAATGTTATAAAAAAACTTTTAGAACAAAAGTTGTAGCAAATTTTATTCTTAACAATATTGCTCTCTTGCATTTTTGCTCTCAGATGCATAGATATCAAGAAAACGGCCGACGTCTTCGAAGTCGGCCGAGATTATTTCTTATATTATGAACAATACTTTGGAATCGGAGCATGTTATAAAAAAACTTTTGGAACGAAAGTTGTAGATAATTTTATTCTTAACAATATTGCTCTCTTGCATTTTTACTCTCAGATGCATAGATATCAAGAAAACGGCCGACGTCTTCGAAGTCGGCCGAGATTATTTCTTATATCATGAACAATACTTTGGAATCGGAGCATGTTATAAAAAAACTTTTAGAACAAAAGTTGTAGCAAATTTTATTCTTAACAATATTGCTCTCTTGCATTTTTGCTCTCAGATGCATAGATATGAAAAAAACGGCCGACTTCGAAGACATCGGCCGCCGATAAGTATTGTTGATGATACTTGGGGATTATCTCTTATATCACGAACAATACTCAAGAATCGGAGCATGTTAAACTTTTGAAACGAAAGTGTAGCAAATTTTATTCTTAACAATATTGCTCTCTTGCAGTTTTTCTCTCAGATGCATAGATATCAAGAAAACGGCCGATTTCGAAGACATCGGCCACCAAAAAGTATTGTTGATGATACTTGGGGATTATCTCTTATATCACGAACAATACTCAAGAATCGGAGCATGTTATAAAAAAACTTTTAGAACACAAGTTGTAGCAAATTTTATTCTTAACAATATTGCTCTCTTGCATTTTTGCTAGATATCAAGAAAACGGCCGACGTCTTCGAAGTCGGCCGAGATTATTTCTTATATCATGAACAATACTTTGGAATCGGAGCATGTTATAAAAAAACTTTTGGAACGAAAGTTGTAGATAATTTTATTCTTAACAATATTGCTCTCTTGCATTCTTGCTCTCAGATGCATAGATATGAAAAAAACGGCCGACTTCGAAGACGTCGGCCGCCCATAAGTATTGTTCATGATACTTGGGGATTATCTCTTATATCATGAACAATACTCAAGAATCGGAGCATGTTATAAAAAAACTTTTAGAACAAAAGTTGTAGCAAATTTTATTCTTAACAATATTGCTCTCTTGCATTTTTGCTCTCAGATGCATAGATATGAAAAAAACGGCCGACTTCGAAGACATCATAATCCAAGTACAAACAGGACAAACTGTGAAAAGCAACTATAGGTGGATGAGCGGTCAACACTATCCAAAATGACATAGATATTATGTCATTATGCAAGGGCCCGGCCAATTGAACCAAAATCGGCGCAAAAGAAGTCGTCAAAACTATAAAAAGCGTTTGCGATCAGAAACTCTACAACTGTGTTCTTAAAGCGGTTAACTGGTAGTACTGTAACGTCAGAAAGAAGCGCGTTGAAAAATTTGATGCCGTAGTAATTTGATCCATCATGATCAAATCCATGATCCATTGATTATAAGTGTGAAGGTCACTGTATTTTGTGTAGTGAGGCAGATTACTCCTAACATGCATCACACAAGCCAGTATATATAAACAGGGCAATGTCAAAAACTTGTATTCAAAAAACTTCCGTCTACAGCACTCCATAAAACCAATACCAGCCATTACCCTGATGCATTGCCGTTGGATACCAAATACTTGTGCAGCATGCGCAGAGTGACCGCAACATAGGATGGCGTAAGATAAATGGGGATAGATGCAGCCATAATAAGCTTTTATCAGTATTTCAGGCGGTAGAATCTTGGTTTAGTTTCTAATTACGTATATACCCGTGTTTAGTTTATTTGTTACCTGGATTATGTGTTTTTCCCATGTTAACTTTTAGTCCAAATAAATACCTAGGTATTTGATGGGTTCCAGGTGATCTGTGTCCAGATGACGAAGAGAAAAGTGTAGGATTTGACTTTTGGAATTCACAATACTTTCATGCGATTGGATGGTCTGCTGTAAGTTTTTATTAGTCGGGGTTATAATTAGCAAAGATTGTATCCAAGCACGCACAACCTCGTGTGGCACTACGACTAGTCAGCATCAGACCACAAGACCCACACAATTGGCTCAATTCTTCAGCTTGATTCGTCTGGACATGAAAATGGACGTTGAATTCGCCAGTTATGATGATATTTTTAGTTAAAACTAATCTAGACGCCAAAATATTCAACCTGCTGAGGAACATTTCAGATAAATGGTTATAATTTGAATATTATTATTAAAATTTATCCCTGCAAATTCAAAATTAATCTCATTGTTGATGTTATTGGTAATAAAATCTTGCGACCTGAATACCTTGGAATCGGAGTATATTATAAAAAAACTTTTGGAACGAAAGTTGTAGATAATTTTATTCTTAACAATATTGCTCTCTTGCATTATTGCTGTCAGATGCATAGATATCCAAAAAAATACGAAAATATGAAAATTTGATGAATTGGTAGTTTTACAAGTTGTTAATGATATCACTCGGATTGAAATTTATGCAAGAAAACATCTCGGCCGCTCTCCTAAGTATTGTTCATGATCCTTGAGGCGACCGATAAACAATACTTATGGCCGAGATTATTACTTATATCACGAGATGGATTCAAAAGGATTCGCTGATGATTTTTTGTTTCTGTAAAATTTCTAAAAGTTTATTGCTCCCGGTGAAACATGCAAACGTGTTGTTTGCGATGTTTTAGGAAACAAGTCTCGGAACTACCCAGCGAAAGTTTCAGTGTTTGACCATGAGTTGGAAAACACGATATTAGAGACCTGCCTGGAAATGATCCGGGAATCTAACGCGTCTCTGCTGGGGTTCTGGATCTTTCCGCGTAGCTTCTGGGCGGTGTGGATCCTCCCGGTGTTGTTCCCCTCCGGACAGGATGTAGGCTGGTTTCAAGCGGTAGATTCCAACTTTCCTTTCTTCTCCAAGGCGAACGTCGTCGTTCCGAGTGGTAAATGGATGTAGCCCCTCGTATGGGACTTCCAACGAGGCGTGATATTTCCCACCCAGGCCAATCCAAACATGTGTACAGGTGGTTAGGTCTTTGAAGACGAAGATCTTTTTACGTCCGTGCCTGATTCCGTGGAACGGTTGAAGCTGTTGAAAGTACCTTTTGAACTCTTGGGTGAAGTTCGTCACACTTTCCTCGTTCCTGCACCATTAGGTGCCAAGAATTCGGGCGGGAGTCTAAGAGATTTGCCGTAGATTAATTCCGTTGTCGTTACCGAGAAATCGTCTCGTCAGGCTGCCCTGATGCCCAATAGGACCACGGACAAGATATCGACCCATTTTTCAGTGGCTTGGTATCGGATGGCGCATTTGAGCTGTCGGAATCTTTCCATGAGACCGTTGGCAGCGGAGTGGTAAGTTCTTAGCATCATGAAAAGCTGTGACTGGAGTTGCCTGCCATGATGCGCTGTTATTCGCAACGGCGTTCCAAATCGAGAGACCCATCCGGTCACGAAAGCTTTTGCGATGATAAATGCCTCTATATTTTCGACGGGGATCAGCGTGAAAATGGTCCATATATGTTAAAGCGTGCTTGTATCCTAGATGTCGCAGTACACACTTTCGCTGGTTCCTGGGATTGTTATCTTCTTTAGGTTGAAGACAGAATCTGATTCCAGGAATTGAAACAGCTCGTCGTCATTTGTTTGAGCCCGTGCTAATGCTTCGAAATCCAACGCGGATGACAACTCTTTCACTCGCGATAGTGCATCGGTCAGCACATTGCCTTTTCCCGCCACGTGACGTATATCAGTTGCAAATTGTTCAATAAAGCGGTGCTCAACTTTTTAGAGAAGAAACCCAGTGGTTGCCAAATTCCATCGACTAGTTGCTCCAAGGCTGCACCGACGGCAAAATCAGCAGCGTCGCACGAGATGGCAAGCGGAACGTCCGGTGTTGATTATACTAGCAGGGTGGCTTGTGCCAGCGATTCCAGGGGTTTGGTGCCTTCCTTTTTAGGTTCCCCTTTAACAAGTCGTTCAGGGGCGATTGTAGTTCGGTCACTCTCAGTACGGCCAACCTCATCAAGTTGAATGCTCCGCAGTTCCTTTGCCGTCTTAGGTCTTGGGTAATCCTTGATGGACTGGATCCTTTCAGGTAAAGGTTTTTCCCCTTCGCAGGCGAAGCTGAATCCCAGGAAATTTACTTACGGTTTCATGAAGCAGAACTTCGTCCATTAACCTTTGACAGATTTGTGCCGTGTTACGAAGGCCAAAGGACATGTACCTCCTGGGCGACAGGAATTTGATTGTAGGCTCGCACCAGGTCAATGGTCGAGAAGATTTGGATTGCGAGAAGTCTTGCATCGGATATTTGTGCGGTACAGGACTCGCTACTTTTGGATGGGCGGATTATCTTCATTTGCAACATTATCTCGAACTCCTTGTTTGCAGCCCTTTGGGAGTTTAGACATCGAAATCGGCTCGCGAGCGGTTGTCCAGAAGCAGTGGAGATGGTGTTTCACTCCAAGTTTTTGATTAACCCCCTGCGGAACTCTGGAAGGTCTTGTTATTTCGGGGTATTCGGCGACAATTTCGCACGTCGACCAGCAATCCGTAGTAGTCCAGAAAGTCAACTCCGATGATGGGTTTCGAGACGTCGGCGACTAACAGAAAAGCCACGTGAAATCGCGGCGAAGTTCTAGATTGAGAGTAAGGGTCTCGTATCTGTAGGTCGCGTCCACCGAGTCGTTGGCTGCGTAGAGGTTAAAGGATGACCTCGGGCGTCCTTTAACTCGAAAAACACTCAAATCAGGATGGATGTCTATCTTGGTTTTCTGATCAGACGCGAAGAGACGTCGTGACAATGTTTGGGCGAAATCTCCGACCTCTGGCAGTGAGGGCCCATCCCGTTTCCAGAGTTACGTGAACATGGCGGTCATTCTGGTCATTATTCGCCATTAGATGCCATCTAATGACGTTCGTCCAACGTCTTCCGTTTCTGGGACGCCAAGATCTAATGTGTAACCACAAGTGTCTTAGCACATCGTCGAGGATGACCATACCTACCAATACTCGGAGATGTCACAAGAATTGTGATGGTTTCCTGTCTCCGATTTTCTCGTGTTCTAGTAACCGCCTCGTTTCCTGGTACTGCGTCACACTTAACCAGCGGATTAATTCACTTTTTAATTTTTCGTATTTGCCCGTTGGCGGAAGGTTGCACAGAATGTTCTAATGAACTCACCACGTAGTTGTACTTTGTATCATCGGTGGCGATCTGTCCCAAGACAAACTGCGTTTCTACATTGATGAACCACAATTGCAGATCCGCGACCCAGAATGGTGGAATCTTCACTGCAACGTGATTAATATGTGGTACTTGCACACTTGGTTTGGTGTCGGGAACGTCATCTTGACTTCTGCTTTATTCTTCTTCCGTCGTCGGTGGTTTTCTTCACTCATCGATAACTAATTTTGCCACGATCAAAAATATTGATCATTTAGCACGCTGGAAACCAATGAAGGAAGGAGGTATGATGGTTCGGACATGTTCAACGGATAACAAATCTGGATACTGCCAATCCAGAAACGATGAAGGCCAAGAATCCTAAAAACCTTAAACAATCTCGGCCGACTTCGAAGACGTCGGCCGTCCCAAGTGTCGTGATATAAGAAATAAACTCGGCCGACTGATTTTTCGTATTTTCCTCGATATTTATGCATGACGATGCATTACCTACTTACAACATCAAGCGTGCAGACATTGTTGCATCTGAGGTTGATGGACAATATTGCATAATAGATTTTGCAAGCCAACCCAACGCATGTAGTTGGGTAGTCCATATTAATAAGTATATAAGTGGATGCAGTGTATTTATCAACGATATTACCTATAAAACGAAGATTTGATGATTATTAATGATGAACGAATTGAAATTTTATAATCGAATTGTTCAACGATGTTGGTAAAATGATGATGAATCTTGTTATTTTGAATAAGATAAAGTTATATAAAGTTATGGTAAACATGGGGGAGTGTTATCTTATTCGAAGATGTTGTAATAATAAATAATGATTTAGTAATGTTTATAATCATCATAAATCCATCGGGGAAATATTTTAAGGTAAATACTAAGTAAGTATAAGTTGAGAGTAATAAGAAAACCCCACTAGTTTTTTTATGATAACAGTACATTGAGATGGCTGGAATTTGCACCTCGTTATCTGCTGGAAGATATTTTGGATGTTGTTGTTTGAGAAGTCCGAAAGAGTGTTGAATAATATTGCGTTTCTTCCGTATGCGCTGTATATTTGTGTTGATGTTTGGACAAGATAAGTGGACGTACGCCAAAAATAATATAAACTATAGTATCTGTGTTTACATAGTATAATTATGTGTAACACCGGGCTGTAGAGGGCTGGGTCGGGACGAGAGGAACGAATCGGAAGGAGGAGCCTGCGGGATTCGGGATCGCCACTCTTCCGAACATCATAACGAACGGATCCGATATGCAGCGCTTGGGAGAGTGGCACAGGTTCAAGGTTCATATCACTCGTATCACTGAACGAAGAAATAGAGTGGGGTTTGAAAAAGTTGTGTTTAAAGAAATCATGTCGATCGAGACATTCTTCTACAAGCAGTTCTCACGAAGACACTATGCGCCAAACGGTTCTCGTACTTATCCTGTTCGCGTGCGTGACACGTGCACCGGGTGAAAATTTCTTCGATTTTATCATGTCCGCATGGAAAAATCCAGCAGAATCAGCCTGTACAGGATGTTCCGCCAAAGTTCTCGTCACCGACGAGGATGACAAAACTAATAACATTGAAGATGTCAGTGACAGTGTTGATGAGAGTGCTCTCACAGCCCTTAGAGTGGAGTACATCAAAAACCAAATACTGAAAAAGCTCCGATTGAAAGAAAAACCTTCCGTTTCTGCGGATAGTCTTCCAAAGGTTATTCGAGAGAATGCCTATATTATACCGAAACTTTACGATGAAGATGACAACTACACCGAAGAGTACTACGCAAAAACTACAAGGGCTGTCATCTTTCCTTACGAAGGTAAATTATTCAAAATCAATTAAAAAGAATTCCATTAAAACTAGCACAAGGAACATCCTAATCAAAACAGTTGTCCTCCTTTTCATCGTAAACTTTGATCCTACGCTGACAACAACAACAACAGTCAACAATCTCTTTCGTTACAGATGCCGCTCGATGTATCAGAAAAATCAGGTATCCTTCCGCTTGCATTCCTTTCCAAATGTCTTCTGGGCTTCAAGCTTCAGATGTTAGTTCCGCCGAGCTATGGTTTTACAAACTACCAGATCGTCTCGATGACCACAATCAAACTTTCGTAATCAATGAAGTTGCTCATTGGGATAGCAATAAAAGTTTTCAAAAAAATCAACCATTAGCTATTAAAGAAACAAGCATAACAGGTAAGAAAAAACGTATATCAAAAACATTTTTTTTTTGTTTTTAAAAAGCGTCCTAATCAATTTATTTTTGCTGATTTAACACTATCATCAGTTATTTTCGTTTAAATCGCGTAAATAAGGATTAAACATATTTATTATTTAATCATCTTATTTTTAGCTGCTTGGTTAAACGTGGATGTATCTTACGTTGTGAAAAATTGGCTTCAATATCAAGATTCCCCAACGCACGCCATAAACGTCGTTTGTAAAACGTGCGGAAATGATAAAAATCAATCGCCGATAGCTCACGATGGGGATAGAAAACCGTTTATAGTTATTTATACGCATAATCAAGAGAGGGTTAAACAACACAATAGAAATAAAAGGCAAACTGATTGTGGGCCAAATAGTAACGAGTGTTGTCGCGAACATCTTTATATTTCTTTTGCGGATATTGGTTGGAACGATTGGATTTTACATCCGCCTGGGTATAACGCTTATTATTGTAAAGGTTCTTGCGAAACAGCTGCTTCTTTAACTTTGGCTGGATCAGACCATAATCATATATTAAACGTAAGTTTATTCAAATTTTAATTTACACAAAGAGGTTGCTTATAAAATATATAGTAGGGCATAAGAACCTCTCACTTCCTAAAAATGTTTTTCTTATTTTTGTATACATATTTTTATTTTTTTTATAGAGAATTATGTTGGGGAAGCAACATAAAAAGACGACAAAGTTAGAATTAAAGCCATGTTGTGCACCGACTCATTATAAACCGCTACAATTGCTGTACATGAACGACAACAAAACGATAACAACGAAAATTTTACCGAAGATGATTGTAGATTCTTGTGGATGTATGTAAAATAAACGAAAAAAATTGATCGTACTCACAATACCGATGCAGTATTGAAAAGCAAAAAAGTCGTCAAAGTTGTTGTTTATTAATAATAAAAATGGTCACTTTTATAGTATTACTAATTTGTGCGTGTCCTAACTTAATTTTATATTTGTAGATTATTTATTTTAATTTTTTTTATCTATTACCATTATTATATCGTACGTGAGCTAATTAATGTAAATTAATGCAAATTAATTAATGTAATTATGGTGCTATTTTGAATGCGGAAAAATAAAAAATAAAAATTCGTTCGTCGTTATCACGGGTTTTATTTCCTCATAAAATATCATAAAAAGGATATTCCAATTATAATCGATTTTCTCCTCGCTTTTAACAAATAATATATAAACCACTCTAAACGATAATCATAATAATCATACTGCGTTATACTTTTTTATCTGATTACCACAAAAAAAAATAAAATAAAACAAATTAGCATATACATTTATAAGTGACGAAGTTACTATACACAATATACAATAATAATCCTTGCCGTAGAAAATAAAACAGCACAGCTTGCAGGCTCACTGTAACTAAAAAATAATAATAATAAAATGACTATTAAAATATACACATATATATGAAGATAAGTAGCTGTCGTTTATATACACCGAATATACTTATGGCAAGTTTTATTTTAATTTTCGTAAAAAAGCGTCATTGTCGGAAATGTGAATGAAAAATTCAAAACGATCACAGATTTTAGAACGTTCCGGTTTAATTCAGTTTTAAAAAAATAATTAAATATTAATTTGAGAGTAATCTCGGCGTAGATAAAACAAAGTATGCGATTTAAAATAACTAAAATCATAAACAAGAATTTATCTGAAAGGCCAAAAGTACTCGTTTTCTGCAGCGCATAAATTTCTCTTATTAATTGCTGTATCATACCGAAAAGATAACGAATGCAGTGTTGGTAAAAATGTTACAATCGAATTATCCACCCACATTTCCTCAAATCGAGATAAAAAATTTAAGTTCGCTTCTGCCAAAAAGTTGATTTATTATTTTTTTACGTATAAAAGGTGGAAATAAAATTTACCTGGATTGGACGTACCTGTACCTAATATATACGTATATATCCTTATATATACATACAGGGTGTCTCAGCGAGACCGTTCATTAAACGTTTATATTTTTTGCTCAAAACATCAAAAAACACTCGATTTTTGGGATATTAATTTAGGATTCAAAATATGAAAACGATGAAGACGACTAAGTAATAAAATATGGGGGTGCCATTTAAAAATGTGAAGTTATGCTAGATCCAAATTTCGACCCATTCTCGGCACCAAAACACAGATTTTTGTTTTAGCCAGAATCCCATAAACGTGTAATGAAGGGTCTCGCTGAGACACTCTGTATACCTAAGTTATGACGACAATTAGCAAAACGGTGCGGAACGAAAATTGAGAACCATTTTTGTTTTAACTATAATATGGACGCATTTCTAAAAAGTCACCCCCCCCCCACAAGGTGCGCCATAAGTAAATTAAAAGAAGAGATCTTAAAGATGACGTTTTATTACTATGTTTATTTGAACCATTTTAAACCGAAATATATCGGAATAGAATTGTTGACATAAACACAGTATTTGTGTTTGAAAAACCAATTAACAGGAATGTTAACAAAATAACAAATTAAATTAAACGGTAAATTGACGCATAACTTATAGCATATATTCTGAAACCCTATATATTTTTTGCCCCTACAGACTAACGAACAGACGTGTCAGTCAAAACAAAAAGAATTAATAAATCGATTAGGTTTTTCTTTCTATAACTGAAAACATACAATACGGTTTCACAGCCGCACATCATTCACGCCCCCTTTAACGAACTTCAACTCGTAGAGAAATAGCCGATGATAGGACAAACAAACAAACGCCAACAAACAAAATAAAGTGTAAAAAAAAGATTTCAATCGCAAGATTTAAACAGTTCAGATCACAGAGTTTCACTATCAGTTGCAAGGCACTAGCCGTCAATTGGTCTCGTAGCTTGTGAGCAGTGCCGCATCCACCGGTTCCATGCAGCTGGGACAGGTCAAGCTTCTCATCAACCAATCATCGATGCACTTCATATGGTAGGTATGCATACATGGTAAATAACGCACCGCGTCTCCAACCAAAAATTCTACCATACATATTACACATTCCCTCGCCTTTTTGCACCCATCGTAACTTCCTGTCGGCAAATGCTGGATTAATCCGATACGTTTCGCTATTTTCACCTGCTCCTCTTCCGTTAATTGCGCCACGGACCTCGTCACACTTGGGGACGGGTGGTAGATTGGAGAAGTTGCTTGGATTGGTAGGGTTTCCTAAAATATTTTATTACATCCCAATGAAATCATAATTATATCAAAATTATTGGCAAATTAACAACTTTATTTGTTTATTATTGTAGGAATCCACGAATTATTTTATATAAAACTCGTATTTTAATGTTTATTAATACCGGTTTCGACTTTTAAGTCATCATCAGCCAAAATCTATGGAAGTGGAAACAAAGAATCATCATATCAATTAAATTAGATTAACTAATGATTCAAAATGGAAATATAGAAGTAACACAAATGGTTCAATAAATGAATAAAACAAAATTTAAAACGGTCAAAATAAATATGTCACAAATTAAAATAGACGACGGGACGAATACAATGAAAATACACCAACTCAACAAACCGGTTACACATTATACAAATTAAGATTAAAACATATTGTATGTATATACACTACTCTCCAAAATTATCGCACCACCAAAATTATGCATTAAGTTTAAAGGTATTTTTTTTTTGAATCAACGGATGAATTTTGATGATTGTTTCTTCACGATATAGGTTGATTTTTAAGGAAGAAATGTGTTGATGGTTTCTGACAATTATCAACGTTTTACCCATATACGGGGTGTAAAAAGAAATTTGTTTTTCTTCTTATTTTGCAACACCCTGTGGAATTTATCAGAAATAACCGCTACATTCCATTTACATTACGTTAGAATGGCAACCCTTCTCTACATTTTTGTTCAAGAATCATCTCGATATCTCTTTTATCAAGGAAGATACACAAGTTTAAATGTAACGAATTTTTATTAACATTTTAAACAAGTAGGTGAAAACTAAAAAACACTATATAATCCTTAATCAATTCTCTCAAAGTCACCTAATAACGTGTATTTCCGCCTTTCTTACGTATCACTTCTTCACAGCGACGAGGCATACTTAAAATCAAGCGTCGAATTTGATCTTGATCAATTGCATCCCAAACCTCTCTTAGCATCCTCTCAACGTCGTCCAAAACGATAGGTGGTGGATGTCGGCCCCTTAACTGACGATCAATATTATCCCATAAATTCTCTATTGGATTGACATAAGGGCTACAGGGTGGCCAGTCCATGGTTTGTATACTAACTTCATCCAAATAGTCACGGACCGTATAGGCAACATGAGGTCTTGCATTATCATGCATTAATAAAAAATTATTTCCTATGTAAGGAGCAAAGGGTACCACGTGTTCCGATAAAATACCTTTCACCTGTTAATGAACCTCTTCGCAAAGAAACAAGGTCTGTTCGTGCTGTAAGCGAAATTCCACCCCAAACCATTACAGATCCTCCATTAAATAAAGTTGTCGGTCGTACGTTGCACTGTGCATAGCGTTCATTGGGCCGTCGAATTACTCTTAAACGTCTATCTGAGCTGTATAAACAAAACCTTGATTCATCTGTGAACAGTACTTGTTCCCAGTCATCAGCATTCCAGTCAAGATGGTCTCTGGCAAATTGCAATCTCCTTCTACGATGATTTGCGTTTAAATTTGGTGCTCTGGCAGGAATCCTTGCATGCAAATCACCTTCGGCGAGACGCCTTTGTACAATGTTAGTACTAATTCGAATATTATGAACATCTGCTACTTGCGAAGTCTAATAAAACGATTTTGGCGTAGTGTTGTGACTCTCCTTCTTCCTTGTCCAGGTCGTCTTGTATGATCATTTGTCTCTTGAAATCGTTGAACGGCACGTGATATTGTTGTATGAGAAACTCCTAATCTCAAGCCTATTTCACGATAACTTAGTCCTTCATTGGCTAAAGTAACTGCCTCAACACACTCATCGCGGTTTAAATGTCTTGAAATACGGTCCATGTCAAATAAACACTTAATAACCCAAAGCAGCAACTTGCTAAATGCGTAAATAAAATTGACAAGCATTTCTGTCAAACTGTTTGATATTTCATAGCCTACTTGTTTCATTAGTAAGGACTATATTTCAACAAAATTAAGTCAAACTTAAAAAATGTGTATCTTCCTTGATAAAAGAGATATCGAGATGATTCTTGAACGAAAATGTAGAGATGGGTTGCCATTCTAACATAATGTAAATGGAATGTAGCGGTTCTTTCTGATAAATTCCAGGGTGTTGCAAAATTAGAAGAAAAAACATAAATTTCTTCTTACACCCCGTATATGGGTAAAACGTTGGCAATTGTCAGAAACCATCAACACATTTCTTCCTTAAAAATCAACCTATACCGTGAAGAAAGAATCATCAAAATCTATCCGTTGATTCAAAAAAAAAAATACCTTTAAACTCAATGCATAATTTAGCTGGTGCGATAATTTTGGAGAGTAGTGTATATAGTAATAATCGGAAGACTGTTAAATTATTTATTTGTTATTTTTGATAGGAAAGAGTACAATGGGGTATAAAAAATATCAATTTAATAATAATAATAATAACAAATTACTTTATTTTTTTTCACTAGTAATACAAAAAAAAATGCTTGTATACTTAGAAAAAGAAAAAGAAGCAAAAATACATAACTGAAAAAAAAATGGCGAAGTTCCGTCTTAAATCGCTTTTCAACTCGACCATGAGAGAGAAGAAAAAAAAAAGAAACTTATTGGAAATAAAAGTAAATTAATAAACGACTTTACAAACTAGAATTGGGACACAGATTCACTACTCACTATCTGTGTCTGGTCTATTCAGTGTTATTTCATGGGAAGCCCTTATTTTGGTTGTATGCCATGGTTGCGCATAGCTACTGCTATTTTTCTATCTCAAATGAATGGAAAAGCATGAAACTTTAAGATAACTTTTCTTGAAAATTTTCTTATGTATCCAATATTAATATTGACTGTAATAGATGCAAAACAAAGTTCTCTTTCATATTCCGTAATAGATGGGGCATTGCTATTTGAGAAAAATATCGATGACGTCATTACTCGTTTAAAAATGGCGGCAAAAATTTTAAATCTATACCAAACGCTTGCAAATATTTTTTTTTGCGATTTTTCCATAACTTTTCCATTTATCCGTTACTTTTGGGAAACCTTTATAAAATGCTACTCCTCCCCCTCTACCATCACGATCCACTCTCTCCAGTACAAAACTTGCAACACCTACCTTCGTCGAATCAATTGTATTACTCAACCAGGTTTCACTGAATAAACGAATCAAATCTATAAAATGAAGATAATAATGATCGTACATTCAGATGTGCAAGCTTCATAACAAAAACAAAAAAAAACAACTAGAAGAAACAAATTTGCAAAAAAAAATATACAAACAAGGGCAGCTAATGCCTTGACTGGGCTATTCGATTAAAATTAGCATTTGTGATAAAAGGTTTGGATTTGCCCGAATCATATTTAAAAGTCAATGATAATAGTTCATTCTGTTATTAAAATCGGTATCTGTTAAGCATCTCCCAAGCATCTTGGGCGGAATGCGGGGGAAAAATTAAAAATTCATTTTAATTTAAAAAAATAAAAAAAATGCATTTTAATTAAAAAAAAATATATAATCAAAGAAATATAAATAAACTTAAAAAAGACTGGAATAATCATAATCCATACTTCAGCAAAAATTTAAGAATTATACTGGTGAAAAACCAAACTTAAGGGAATAGTCGGGAATACTCTGGTCAGAAGGTTAATTTGCAAGAAAAAGTCTGAATTTGCAATAGTTATAAACTAGACTTCAGCAAAAAACAGGAATTACATTGTTCAAAGTCCACATGAAGTCTGAAATTACTGTTCAGAGAAAACAAAAAATTGATTATAAACCAAACATGATTTTTCATGGCAATACTTATGTGTTCAATAAAAGAATGCGACTTGTCTTGTTATTGCACAGGACAGGAAATCACCAATACGGAAACTTTGCCAATGCAGGATAAGCACAAAAGCAAAGTAACATCTGCAGAAATGAGGTACCGAGTGGTACAAGATCCGTATAGATAATAAGAGGCTCCCAAAAAGATGATGGTCTATACCCCCAGAAAGAAGTAGCTGTCAGTATCAAGAACAAAACATACATAACGTTGGCAGAAGACTAGATACTGCTTCTAAAAAACTAAATACTGCTTCTAAAAAACTAAATACTACTTTCTGAAGACTAAATACTGCTCTGGAAAAGTAAATACTGCTTTCTGAAGACTAGATACTGCCGACAGGTCTAAATACAGCGTCTGGAACACTAAATACTGGTTTCTAAAGACTAAAATTGCTTTGTGGAGACTAAATACTGCTTTCTGAAGAGTAGATACAGCTGACAGGTCTAAATACTGCAAAAGAAAGATAAGATATTGTTGGAGAAAACATACATAACTTTGGCAGAAGACTAGATACTGCTTCTAGAAGACTAAATACTGCTTTCTGAAGACTAGATACTACCGACAGGTCTAAATACAGCGTCCAGAACACTAAAAACTGCTTTCTAAAAACTAAAATTGCTTTGTGGAGACTAAATACTGCTTTCTGAAGACTAGCTACTGCTGACAGGTCTAAATAGTGCAAAAGAAAGAAATAAGATATTGTTGGAGAAAACATTAAAAAGGCGCCGGCGCCCCCTCCGGAACCGTTTATAGTACAGAAAATAGCGTTTGTAAGCATTTTCTACTCATAATAAGCTAAGTTTTGTGCGAGAAAAAAATTTTTTAAAGTCATAATTGGTGAAGATTTTGAAGGGGTAGCGGTTGTTTTTCTCCCCAACTTTTACGCCACTGGAAAAAGTATGGTTTTGAAACGCCCATTTGAACCGTTAATGTTTTCTACACAAAAAGTTACTGTAGGTCATGAGCTCTAAAGTTGACCGTTTTCGAGAAAAATCAACTTTTATGTTGAATAACATGGTCAATTTTTTGAAATAAAAATTTTATTTTACTAAAACGTTAGAACAAGTAACAAAAGCAAGCGTTAACTTCATAATTGCACAGTTAAATTAAATGTTGGAAATGTCCGCCGTTAGCTTCAATGCACGCAGCAATTCTTCGACGCATTAATATTTCTTTATTTATGCAAAAAAAGTGCATACACTCTTACACCTGTCAAAATACATATTACATATTATATATAGTAATTAAAGCTACAGAAATACTCAAAATTTACATATTGTCAAAATTAGAATTTAAAAATTGTTGTGTGAAATAAAATGCATTTTTAACAGAAATACTTTTAACCGTGCATTAATTCCAGCGGAAGGTAACTCACGTAACCGTCGAGGTATTCTATTAAACAGTTCTTGGCCCATATACAAGGAACCGCACTGGGTTCTTGACAGTTTGAAAAAGTCTGGGCAAAGATTTTCTCTCCCTCGAGTATTGTGGGAATGAATATTAGAATGTTCTCTGACCAAATTACGGTTCTCCATAACGTACATAATACAACGCAATATATATAGCGATGGCACAGTGAGAATAGACAGTCGGACAAAAGCAGGGGGCCAATCATCCCTGTAAGCTATACCTGCCAGACCACGCACGTTGTATTTTAAACATTTGTTCACTCCCGGGATCAGCACCCCATGCAAGAATTGAATAGCTAAGTAATGAGTGAACAAATGCATAGTAAGCGTTTTTCGCATAGTCTACGCAGTAAATAAATGTTTTTACTTATTTTAGACTCCATACAATTAAAATGATTGGCAAAGCGCAATGAAGGGGCGGTGATATATGTTCCTAAAAATTTTACCACGTTAGGATTGCGAATCACAAGCCTACGCAAACCCAAGGAAAGTTGGACAGTTTTATCGTCATTCAGACACAGCTCATTGGCTACACACCAATCACGCGCCCTCGACTGCACCTTTGTTGAAAGTTTCAATGTGTCATCCGCATAAAGCAGGCACTTTAAGCCAGTTATGTCTTTACTTACGTAATAGGGAAAATCGTTACAATAAATAAGGAATAAAAGCGGGCCAAGTATCGAACCCTGTCGCACTCCCCTGGTTACACTCACAGAGCTAGATGTTAGTTCACCTGTTTTTACAATTTGGGATCTACGCAACAAATATGAGTGTAGGAAATTTATAATTATATGATCCATATTATATTTAGTTTCTAATTTCTGCAAGAGAATACGATGAGAGACACAGTTGAAAGCGCGCGACAGGTCCAGAAACAATGACACACAATAATCGCCACCCTCAAAAGCATTATGGCAGACGTTAACAAACTCAACCACCGCATTCTCAGTACAACGCCCCCTACGAAATCCGAATTGGCCCCCAAAAAACATATTTTGACCCTCCAGGTATTCTGCAATCCTATTATAAATAATCTTTTCATACACTTTCGAGAACACCGGCAGGATGCTTATGGGGCGGCAGTTTTTGATATCCTCTTTATTACCATTTTTGAAAACTGGAACTACCAATGCACTCTTCAGCAAGTCCGGAAATGTGCCTTCCTTCGAAGAACAATTTATAAGGTTGGTTAATGGAGAGACATATAGGTTGATAGTTCTCTTTATAAAGCTGATAGAGAATCCAAAATAATCCCTTGCAGGGCCATTCCTTAATGAATTTATTGCACGAACCTCAACTTGTGTGAAAGCATTCAGTCATTCTAACGTTAGGCATAACCGGAATGTCACAGATGAGTATAGGGTCATGTTTAGCAGTTGGTAAATTCTCATCTGCGTTCAGAAATACGTCATCAGTTCTGTTCTTGCGATAAGTCACAGTCCACATTCCACGTGATTTATTGTTTGAGTTTTCAATGTATGAGGTAGTAGCCTCGACTTTTGCTTTCCGTATCGATTGTCGATATGTGGACCTAATTCACAAATTAAAACATAAGATGACCTCAATTTAGATAGAGAATGATTGAATCACTTCACGCCACAGTAACATTTTTCACTTTTTGTTCTCGATAAGGAAATGCCAAACAAACGCAGTTGATATATTATCTGCTACCGATCATACTAAAATAGGAGAACAATCCGCGTTGTGTTATACATCTTACCATTTTCTTTTCTGTTCGAACGTTGTTCCTAACGACAGGCACAGTCAGATACTGTCCGAAATGATCAGAGAGGTTACAATCGACTTTCTTTTTCGGCTTATGTCTTCTAGATGGTATTTGGGTATAATTCTTACTATTATCCATATCACTATTGCCGACTCCCATTAATATATTTTCATTGTTTATTTGTTGTTGGTGTTGTTTGTTGACTGTCTAACACGCAGGAAAATTCCCGGAGTGTTCCGAATTATGTCGCAAGATACAACAATGCGCTCTCTTAATTTGTCAACATTTTCAACTGGAGTAGTGTAGACTAGGGTTTGCAGATGGCTAGAAAAGAAAAAATCTAAACAATTACGTTCGGGGGATCGCGGATTCGTCGTCCAAGTATTGGCGAGCAACCAAACTAAAGTGGGCCGGAGCTCCATCATGCATAAAGTGCATGTTTTGTCTTACTTGAAGCGGTACATCTTCCAGCAGCTCCGGCAGTACTTCTAAATTGTCGATAATCTGCACCGTTTAATCTGTTCGGTAAAAAATGTGGGCCTATCAAATGATCACCGACGGTGGCAACCCAAACATTTACGGAAAATTGTTGCTAATTGTTTTCTGCCCATATGTGGTTATTGTGAAAATTGAAAATACCATCCTTCGAGAAAGATGCTTCATTAGTAAGCAGAACTTCGGCTCCAAACAGGATTTTGAGCTATTTTGTTTTGCATCCATGTACAAAAAGCCAATTTTGGCGCGAAATCTCTTGGCAATAAGCATCTCGAAGCGTAATTAAGTTTCAAAACTGTAAAGCAGCATTGTTGTCTTCTTCATTTGTTGCAATTACGCCCTGATCCATGGGTCGCATTTGGCTGACAACGCTTCAACTGGCGGATGAGATGGAGCTTTATCAAGAAGCAATATTGCATTTTGAGGGAGACTTTTGCAGTCCATATATTTTTATATGTGTTTAACAAATTTGTTTTTAAGCCACATTTCAAAAATGTCTCGTGACCTCTAATCCTCTCTATTTAATAAAAAAAATTATAGCACCAACATTGTCAGCACTAAGCTGTTCTCCTTGAATTTGCAATTCTCTCATTCCATGCCTTTCTTTAAAACGTCGCAATTTACCGGTTGAAAGTGTAAGTCTTTCGGTGATTTGTAACTTTTCTGTAAAGTATGGTGCTTTCAGCTCTTTGCTGAAAAAATTGTAATGGCCAAATTTTGGTAAATAATGGCATAACGTTTTGTAATGGAATAACTTATACTAACCGGAAGCAATGGAAACATCATACTATTCTCAAAAAGAGACAGTTTTATACTGTATCGTTTTGCCAAGTATCAAATCGGTAGTAGTTATAGTTTGAAAGAAAAAACGTAGAGTCCCAAAAAATTTGAACATTCTGTATCTCGAAAACGGTTGATTTTCGGACCCATGTTGATTAACACTTTTCGACTTGTTTTCGACTGTAGTACTACCCCTATAAATATTTAAACGTTGTTTTAGAACACCCTGTATTTGGTAGCCAGCAAACTGACATTTTCACCATGTTCACGTCTTTTAATAATTTTTAATTTTTTTCCACTGTTAAAAGTACCCGTTTTCGCTTAGGAGCCATTACTACAGTACAACAACACGACCAACTTAACTATCTTTACGGATTACGTTTCCAAAGCATTGGATGCTAGAGCTCAAGTGGATGTTATCTACACGGATTTTGCACTCTTAGTTTTTTTGTTTCATATTTGTCCAACAGATTTTATTACGTCTCTTATAAAAACGCAGTATCAGATATGTTGGGGATTGATTCAGGGGTTCCGCAGAGTAATAATCTGGGACCTTTGTTATTCTTGTTATTTATAAATGATTTGCCCCTGGTAATTAATTTAACTATATGCTTACTATGCTTACTCTTCGCGGACGATCCAGATGACTTAACTGACTGAAGGTCCTTACAGTCTGATTTAGATAACGTATTTAATAGGTGTCGGCTCAACAAGCTCCATTTTAGTGTGTCTAAATGTGAGTCAATGACGTATAGGAAGAGACATATAGAATTTGTATATAAAATAAATAGTGTGAATTTGAGGTGTGTTGTTTTCGCCTGGTATATGCTTTGCTGAACATATTAAAGCTACAGCAACCACAGCTTTGCGTCTCTTAGGATTTGTCATTAGAAATGGGTACAGTTTCTCAAACTTACAAACGCTGCAATTATTTTTCAATTCTTTAGTGCGATCTAAGCTGGAATATGCGGTAATAGTATGAAATCCCGGGTCAATTCTTTATTCTAATTTAATAGAAACTATTCAAAATAAATTCATTAGGTATCTCTACTACAAAAAAATCCGTTTTTGCACGCAAATTATTTAAGATCACCAGGTTGTCTCTCAGAAGAAAAATTATATCGCTCTGTTTTCTACATAAAATGTTGAATAATAGTATAAATTCTCCATTAATATTAGAAAATATTGGATCTATGCGCCTACATTCCTCGTTTTTCAACTGAACTGAAACGAAATTCTCCTCTTATTAGAATCCTTTCATTGTACAACACACTGTCATACCTCTATTTAGCATTGGTATTAGATCGTTTAAACAATATTTGACACCTTTGATAAGTGCTGCAGCCATCCAGTAGCCAAACTTGATTTTTAGCATTCGCGCGTTCTGTGATGCGTTAATTAACATTTATGCTTGATATTGGTTGTTTTGTTTGTTTTTATTGGTTATATTATGTACTAGTAGACTTAAGTTCTGAAATTTGTAATTAGGGGCAATCCTGTAATTTCGGAAGTAAAATAAATAAATAAATAAGCTACAAAAAATTAGGCGTGGCGGAGTACTTAAAGAATTTGTTGTTAAAATTAAAAAATATATAAATCACAAGGCATTTTACTTATCTCGAAAATGGGGCATTTTTGAGAGTAAGTTAATAGAAACTTTTTTTCAAATTTTTGGACAAGCTATCACATCCTGAAGTCCTTAATTTATCTTAATATTCACATTAGTAAGTTTTAGGTCTAAGAAATTTAATTCTTTATTTTCTATTTCTAATGTGAAATTTAAATTTGTGTGGACATTGTTAAGGTATTTATAAAAAAGTTCCAAATTTGCATTTTTGCCTTCCCATATTATAAAAATATCATCAACATATTTTCAATATGATTCATTTCATTATTCTCAATATGATCAAGGTATATTTCTGCCAATATTCCAGATAAGGGCATCATTAATTTTATAAAAAGTATCATTAAAAGTACATTAATTTTGTGTAACTATATGTTTTAGAATAGTATTAAGTAATAAGAAATCCATAGAATTTGAAATGAAAAATTTAGCATGAAAATTTATCAAATGAAATATGTTGAGCATAAACTTGGCCAATTTAGATGTGGATGAATTATTGAAGGCGGTAATAGGACGATGTTTGTCTTATACATTTTTGGTAAAGAATAACGTTTTTCTAATGTCAACATATGCAGGTCTAAAATCTATGGATATTAAAGGAAGGTTAGTTTTTGGCTTTAAAACAAATTTGGACCTTAGTTTAGGAGTTTTTCTTCATCTGCTGTAAATGAAATTATTATAAAGTTCTTAAATATGTATCAGATGGATTTTACTCTTTTTTTTCTCCTTTTCTTTCTTTGTTTATTCTCAAGTTATTAATAATTTTCTTATTATTTGTTGAATCATGTGTTACTTCTATATTCAAATGCCTGATGATGAGTTAAAAGTCGAAACCAGTACCAATAAACATTAAAATACAAGCATGTAAGAAGTTTTATATAAAATAATTTCCTTTATATAGCTTTATTTGATCCAGGAAAATAACTCTTATTAAAGTGATTTATGAACTTATTGTTAACTAGCTATTAACATTGAATGTATAATGTTGTTACCTTATTTGAATCGGACCTAAACTAAAAAAGAAATGAAATTTCCTAAGTAATTAACAAACAATACCAATGTATATATTTGCCAATAACTTTTGTTATGTTCCACAATGACAACAATAACAATATTAAAAATAAACACGATAAGAATAATGAGAATATGAATACCTGGTATGGTGATGATCCAAGTTGATCTGAGGTGGTTTCGCGAACGCTGTCATTGCCCCTCAAGAGGGAAATGTCGTCGGTGGTAGTTCGTTTCAAGCAGTTGCCCATGGTACTAACTCTGGTCACGCATCTATGGCGAAATTAGTAAACCTACCGCCGATCGTAGAGCTGAAACGGGGCGACGTGGTATACATCTAGTTTTCGTACGTTTCGGTTATTAGCGTTCGTCGGTCTGCCTCGGTGATGGCCGTTATTGCCTCGACTCAAACGCCATTCGCACCGATGCCCTTATAAAAACAGATAACAATATTGACATGGAAAAATAACAATGGAGTCGAGTGAATACAATACAATATCTTTCTAAATTTGGCAACCTTTCAAAACTAATACCATGAGACATCTGTTCTATTTTACTCACACTTTCTTATATATATATAATGTAACTACTCACCGATAGATGGACACAACTGCGCTGTATATCAAATATACAGAGTGGTTTTTGAAATTAATCTTTTAATATATTGATAAATTTTAATATTAAATTTTTAATAACTAAATATAACAAGCGATATCTCTTATTCCTTGCGTTAACGTTGATCTCTAACCCATCCTTTTCCATTTAGAAGTATCGACGTGGAATACATGCGTGTGGAATGACAAATAACACAGGTCTGCGATGAAAAAATTGTTTCAAAAATTTTGATCATCCATCTTGAATGATTTTCATCACCCTTTGTTTACCCACAACTCACACATAAAATTTTTACTTTTAAGGTTTTTATATAATACGTAAAAACTGTATTCTTTGTGAAGTAAATCTATATAAAATTTCATATATATAATATTTTTAGCTAAATAAGTTATTTTACGAAAGCAACCAGCCTAAATTTAGGTTTCGCTAGGGTTTGCTCCAGGTACATCGTTTAAAAATTGTAATCGAAATAAAAGGCTTAATTGGCCCAAAACGATGATTTATTCATTTAAATAAGTGCTACACGTGTTTCGCCCCTTCTAGAGGCTCGACAGGCAGGACGTCAATAGTTTTACGACAATCTTGAGGGAGTTCGTTTTGTTTTCAACATGTTCTCGTTTGAATTTGGCATTTGATAAATGGTATTGTGGAAAGAGAATAAAATCTAACTGAAACTTTGATTGGGTAATTTTTCTCGGTGCTTTTGCGGAACAGATAGACTTATACATAATATCAACTCTGCCTCATACATTGAAATTTCGATAACATACAATCATAATAATCAAACGAGAACATGTTGAAAACAAAACGAACTCCCTCAAGATTGTCGTAAAACTATTGACGTCGTGCCTGTCGAAGCCTCTAGAAGGGGCGAAACACGTGTAGCACTTATTTAAATGAATAAATCATCGTTTTGGGCCAATTAAGCCTTTTATTTCGATTATAAATTTAGGTTGGCAACATGAGACAGCCATTCTTTTCTTAAAAAAAACTGTACAGTAAAACTGGTAGAATCCGGTTTATACTAGATTTGCTCCGTCTGCTCACCAGTCTCCACTGCAAGGTCAAGTTACTGTCTGTAGCACAGAATAACCGGAAGTGACACTGGTGCCAAATCTGATTATAGCGAGTTGCCAAGGTATGTTGCTATTGGTGGTAAAGATTTTTCGGGTGTCACTTCTGGTTATTCTGTACCTTTGGTAACTCGCAACCACCTTTGATGTAACCTCTCTGCTGAACACTCTTTCACTGTTTCTTGGTCAGTTTTAGTTTTGTGCTGTGAAATGGCTCCTACAGGTTCTGTGAACTCTCATAATTGTTTCTGCTAAATTTGTGGAACTCTCTGTTAAAAAGGATTACTTTGCCTACTTTGGTATGAAACTTAGACATCAAGACAAACAATAGGCTTCTCATAAAGTGTGTGTTGAAGAAATGAGACAATGATTTCAAGGTAAAAAGAAATCATTTCATTTTGCTGTACCTATGGTTTGGAGAATCACACTGATGACTGTTACTTTTGCTCTTGCGGTGTTCAACAATTTAATTTGAAAAATAAAAAGAAGATTTCGTATCCAAAAATTCTTTCAGCTCTGCGTCCTGTTCCTCATGGACCTGATTTACCTATACCTTGTTCTCCAGCTACATTTGAAAACATGTTAGACTATGTCGATCAATTGTTTCAAGGCAGACTCATTCACGCAATCGGAACTAAACGATTTGGTTAGCGACTTAGGCCTTCCATTATTCAGCCGAGGTTGAAAGAAAAACATGTGTTGGAACATCCTTCTCTTGGTACAGAAGTAGAGAAAAAAAGTTTGCGCCTTTTTTCTCTCTCGAAAGTGACCTTGTTGGGTTGATGGAGACATTCAATATAAAATACGACCCCGGTGAATGGAGACTTTTCATTGATTCTTCTAAAAGATGTCTGAAAGCTGTTCTTCTCCACAATGCCAACCAATATGCATCTGTATCAGTAGGACATTCAGTTCATTTGAAAGAATGTTACGAGAATCTCAAATTGGTACTTAACTACTCTGATTATAAGTGGACTGTTTGTGGGGATTTGAAAGTGATCTCTATGTTACTAGGCCAACAGAGTGGCTACACAAAGTTCCCCTGCTTCAAACTTTGGTTCCTGGAGTCAAGAACGTTGAGAAAAAGAGTCTAGTAGATCCTAAAAAGATTCTACTTCCGCCAATTCACATCAAGTTGGGTCTGATGATGCAATTCGTCAAAACACTGCATAAAGAAGGGGAGTGTTTCAGATCTCTGTGAGCAGTTTCCCAGCCTCTCTGAGGCAAAACTTAAAGATTAAAGGTGAAAACTTCGAGTTGAAAACGGAAGACCAGGAAAGGAAAGCATGAAAGTCTTTTAAACAAGTGGTAACTTTATTACTCGTAGGTAATAAAAAAGACCAAAACTACAAGAATATTGTTGCCAACCTATTAAATAACTATAAACTGTAGTGCTGCAAAATGAGTGTTAAAGTTCATTTCCTTAATTCTCATCTGGACTATTTTCCAGAAAATCTTGGAGCAGTAAGTGAGGAACAAGGAGAATGGTTCCACCAAGATATAAAAGGAATGGAACGCAGATATCAAGGGAACGTTAACATGATGGCAGACTACTGCTGGATGTTAAAAAGGGAAAACCCTAAACCCCACAGCAGGAAAAGTACCAAACAAAGTTTTGAAGGAACATGAAAATGTTACTACAAAGACTTGTAAAGGTGTTGTAGTAAAGCCTTATTAACTTTTCTTCCTCTATTTTTGCAAGCCTGTGTAATTAATAAAATTAATAACATTAAATGACCGCCACCCCACCCAATTGTAGCAGAATTGCAACAATCAGCAACAGATATAAACTCAGAAAATGTAGGATTTTGTTCGATTAAGCCAATCGTCTTACAACAACTTCGTCTTAGGAAGCTGTGGTACTGCAATTTACACCATATTCACCCAAATATGACGATATCCATATAATAATTTAAGAAATTAAAATTTGTGAATTGACAAAGAAGATTAATCTATCGGAATCAACAGTCAGAACTATTCTAGTTCTCGAATCTGCAAAAAATGCTCAATCTTTGAATTCAAGCATCATTCGTAAACATTATGGTATTATCGCTCAGATGGAAACAATGTCAAAAATATGGTGTGCTAATTTAGTCAGAGTGAAAAATTATCCTTTTGATCAGAACACGGTGTGCTTTCAAGCTAAGCTAATTTTTGAAAGATTAAAAAAAGAAGCTGGGTAGGAGGCCAAAGATGAAAATGTTTAAAGCCAGTTGGTTTAGCCGTTTTAGACTGCGTCTCTTTATCCAGAGATAGTCAAGGCAATGATAGAAGAAGGTGGCTATTCAAGCCAAAGCATATTCAACGTAGATGAAACTGGTCTATTCTGGGAAAAAATGTCTAAAGAGCTGTTATCGACTGACAATGATGACACAAAATCCAAGAGCTTTAAAAAATAAATCTAAAACTGGGTTGCCCGTGATTTGGAAGTGGAATGCTAAAGCTTGGGTGACAGCTTCTCTTTTTGAATTAGGTTTGGTCATCACTTCATACCGGAAGTCGAATGTTATTGCCTATTAAAACAAATCCCATTTAAAGTGATGTTATTAATCGAGAACGCACCAGGTCATCCTCCTGCAACCCTAATTAATTTCAACCCACGTGTGAAAGTTGTATTTTTGCCATCGAATACAACCTGCTTGCTTCAACACGAGACGAATGAAATACGGAATGAAATTCCAGCCATATAAACTCATCTTCCATCCATTCGATATCTCAAGAACGAATGGAGATATCATCATAAAATAAACATCATTTTAAAGCAGATTTCATGAAGATTTAATGCGCCATAAATAATTTCTGAATTCCCATAAACATCGTAGTTCTGATTTTTTAAATCCAACTAATCCATTTTTTAAATCATATCTCTAGAACAAATTGAGATATCATCATGAAATACAAAGTATTTTAAAGCAAATTTAATGAAGATTCTTAATTCTATCGGACGATAGATGTCCGACGTCTTCGAAGTCGGCCGAGATTATTAAACTTCAAGCAGGGTACACTTGGTTCCATGGTCCAGGATTCGGCGTGATGCTATTAACAACTTGTAAAATTACGAATTCAACGCGAATATACAAAAAACTGCTCCTTGAGCAACACTTGGGGCGGCTGAGGTCTTCGAAGTCATGGAATAGATGCATGTAGGATGACAAACGCAGATATAGGTTGATAACCAGACTTGAGCAGACATTAAGATAACTGCCCACCCTACCCAATTGCAGCAAGATTACTTAATACATAATACACCCTAGGATTTTACTTTAAATAGTAGTGCATCAAACTTAGGACTGAGAATTGCGCCTGAAACTTCGTCTAAGGAAGTCGTAATACTGCAAATAACACCATATTCACCGAATTGCGATACTAGTCCATAATCCATCGCATAACATGGAAGAAAAAGAATCATCTGTAAGTTCTAAACTTCATTTGAAAAAAAACAATAATAAAATCTTTATGCTGCAAGGAATGAGCTAGCTGCAGAAGCTGCCAGTATTAACAGTATTGACGTAGAATAGATTACTTCTACTCTTCATAAATGGCAATGTCATTATTTGGGTTAATGCGATATTAATTGCAATATTGTTTCTGTATAAAAGAAGACGACGAAATGGGGAACCTGGTACTAAAGATAACTGGAATCTATATTTCCACGGGCCAGACATGTTTGAAGTGTTACAACAGCTTGTACTCCAACTCTGCATTTTTGATTATTATAGATATAAAATAAGATTTAAAAAATCGTATCGGGAGAACGAATTGAGATATCATTATGAAATAAAAAGCATTTTAAAGCAAATTTGATGATTTTACTTATATTAATTAAAACTCCCTGTATAATTGAATCAAAGAACAGAATGCGCCATCTATTAACGAAAATATTAAGTAGCCAGAATATTCAATATATATTTTTTCATAATCAATGTTTGGAGAAGGTTATTGGGTTTTGAATGCGACATAAAAGCTGTTTTGAGAGAATAAAAAAATTGCCACGACCTTGCGTCGACTTTGAATAATACAAGAGAAAAAAAATAAAAAATGTTTTAATTAATTAAATTTTTATAAAATAATCATATCACATTAAATACAAAGTTGATGAAAAAATTAATGTTATCATCGCATAAAAAAATGGAATTTTTAAATTAAAAAATAAAATATAATTTTTTTTTAAACAAGAAATTCTTTTATTTGGATAAATGTTATACAATGTGTGATTCCATAAAAAAAATAATAAAGTAGACCAATCGAAAAACACATCAACTATATAAATGAAAAATGTTTTTAACACGAGTTGTCTTAAATATTTACGGGTAAGTGACAAATAGACGAATGTAAGATATATTGCGATTTATTTACATTTTACAAAAAAATTACGTATTAAGTTTTTTTTTACTAGGGTAAAAATGGCAGGAGATTTGAATAAGTTAATTAATAAACGTGTTTATTTGATGACAAAAATGTTCGAAATGTTAAAAAAAAAAAATAAACCCTAAAATTGGAAGATATACACATATTTATATCCCTAAAAACGTTTTTTTTCATTTTATTTCTTTTCAATGAAAATAGAATTTTGTTTTTTTTTGTATTTTGTAAAACTGAGTTATTTCTTTAGCAAAATCGGCGGTTAAAAAAAACAATTTCTAATGTGGAAATCGTTTTTTTCGTTTTCGTCGACGGTAAATATTTTGATAAAAGGCCCGTGATATAAAAACCGTTAATAATAAACAATTCGCTATTGACGTCTAATACTGATTTAAAAGTATAAAAATGTAAGACAACTATAAAACTAACAGAGTAAGTGTTGTACTTATTTTTCCATTTTACTTATTTTCCGCTTAATTTTCTCACATTTTTTTTCATTTTTTTTAGTTTTTGTTACATAGTTTTCTTAACACTTTAGACTAGTTAGAAACACATTTCTAATAAAAATCTAATGCAACCGACACTTTTTTTTAACCCAACAGAAAAAATTTTAAATTAATATTAACACTCTCGCGTAATCGTAATGTGTATTTGCCACGTTCAAACAAAGAAAAAATATGAAAATACAAAGTCTTTTTTTCTAAATAAAATCGCTTTTCGTTCTTCTCGACTAGACTTTGAGTTTGAATAGGAATACTTTCAAGATATGCTGTACGCTTTTTTTCTTTATTCGTTTTGGGTTGGGGGCCAAGAAAAAAAACAATATATTAACAATATATTATATATAAATTATAAATAAAAAAGACGTTATTCATTAAAAGTGAAATGAAATGCGAAATAAAAACTTAAAATAAACTCTTCAATATTCAATAACTATCAATACTTACACGTAAAAACGTAGCATATTTTCTTATTATTTTTTAATTTTATTAAGTGATAAACAAATACTAAAAATATTAAAAATATTTAAAACATACCATTTTCTTATCACATACATAGTTTTAATTTGAAATTGGCCGAAAATCTTTCTCTCTGTTCATTTATAATTAATTATATTATTGGTGGATTGGTGTTAGCCGGTAAGACAGGACACTAACAATCCTGCTAACAGGCGGATTTTCGCAAACCCTTGGAACTACACACCACTACTCTCCGTATCAAAAGTCAAGACCCCTCGCTTTAGAGATCGATATTTTCGCAACCAAAAAAATTTTAGTAAAGTTTGTTGTAATCAATGAACATTTCTACATAATATATATAATTATAGTGAATTTCAAAATTTTCTGCTCCGCGATTTTTGGAATAGATTTTTGAGGGTGTCGGAAAATATGATTTTTTTTCTCAAAAATTTCTTCTTAATAAGATATAAAATTTGTTCTTAACGAGGAGCATAATTTATTTTTTTGAAATTCGTTTAGTTTACGCGGACGTCGCACCTTTATTTACCTATACAAAGAAATAAAGGCGCGACGTCCCGTCTAAAACACACCGCGATTTAAACTAAAAATTAAAAAAAAAACTGATAGCGGTATCCTACAAACACAATAATTTGACATATGCCCCTCCTTAAAAACATATCAGACTACCACCTGTGCAAAATTGAAACTTTTACGTCAGATAGTTTTTGAGAAAAAAATTTTCGTAGATTACAAGAAACTTGACCGCAATTACAAAGGCCTTGATGCGGAATAATCATCAGTTAACAGCAATCGACCAATATATTTTAGTTAGCCGTAGAAAATCGGAAATCTTTAAGAAGAAAAAGACCACATATCCACTGTTTTATACAATAATTGTTATCAATAGAAATAGAAAAAAGTAAGCACAAATATTTTATTTTATTTTTTTTTAATTTAAACCGACTTTTATACTAAAGCGCCCTTAAGTATTTACGTATATCATTTTACGGCAGTTTAAAATTCCTACCGATTTTGAAAAATTCACTAACAACATTCAATGATCGCTCCAACATATTCGCCTATTAATATTTAAAAAGATTTGTAACTAAAAATGTCGATATTATTTATATCGATTAGTATAATTTGTTGCTGTTCAAATTGAAACTATGCGGCGAAACAACCTCTTCCTGCTTAATTAATATATAAGGAAAAAATATTACAAAAAAACATTTAATTTTAAATTTAATTAATTAATTAATTAAGAAATTATGTGGTAATCAATTGTGGTAATGCAAACAATGGTACTTCTTCTTCACTTCACTAATTGATTTCGAAATAGATTTTGCAATTAATTTTTTGCAAAGACCCGGGACTAGAATATCTTTTTTAATTACTTTTTTATAGGACGTGTTTGTATCCAAAATAATTTTATTATTTAATGTGATGTAAATAAAATAAAAATAAAATAATTTCACTACAATTTATTTAATTAATTAATATATAAATTTTGCATTAGCAAAATCGAGCGCAATCCAAATCGTAAATACGACAATAAACTTTTTAGATATAATTTATCTAAATAAAATAAATCATCGAATTGGATTGTTCTAAATTTTCTACAGTGTTAAACTATCTAGTGCCAGTTAAAAATCAAACATATTTTTGGAATAAAGTAATTTTGCACCTTATTCAAGGTAATAATAAAATTATTTTGAAAGATGGTAAAATTAGAAAACGTCCTGGAACCAAAGGTTGATTATAAAAATAAATACTCTGTTAGTTTGCTGTATTACCGGGGAAGTCCCTGGAAGAAGGTCCCCATCTCGATGTTAATGATATGTAGAAATAGTGGGATGGTATGATAGGATTGATGCGGAGAACTTCGAACCGATAAGAAGGGAATGATGGGCGAGCGATCGAGATCGATTCGGGGTTGGGTTAGGAGTGGTGGGGGATAAAGGGGCGTAGGAAGAGCTATAACAAACGTACCTTGTTTACATCGTCAAGAAATAAAGAAGACACCGGCTACAGCTATTATAACGACGAACCATTATTTAACCATTCACACGGTCAGTTTGCAACGGGGCACGCACACTCACGCACGCACGCAACTGTCGTCAACTGAGATCTGAATGTATAGAATAATGCACGAAACCCTTGGCCTACCTAACATTCAAAGTTTAGAGAAAATACTTATGACAAAAAAATATCACCATTTACCCTGTGCAAGTCTCTGTTGTCGAAATGCAAGTGACCAACTGTACTCAAGCGGACAGACTTGCTAGGTACTAGCTGAACATATGGTACAGGTACACAACATGAATACACAGTTACGGAAACCAATCAGAAGCCCCCTAAGTAGGGCGGGTAGCCTGGCGGATGCGTCGGAGCCGACTGAGGATAGGTATAGTATGGGTAGTTTGGGCTGGGCATGTGTAACCCGGGTGCGTAACTCTGGGGATAAGCTGGTATTTGTGGGTAGCCTAATGGAACCGGTTCGTAATGACTACTCCAAGTTGGTGTTGGGTAAATCGGATAACCAGACCCCCCTCCATAATTGTAATGGTTAGGACTCGTCCTGCCTGGAACGTTATAGTTACTAAACTGTCCTGAATATTGCTCTGGAGTGTCGCTCAACGGCGCATCTCCATCCGTGATACTCGGAATCTGGTCCACTAATGATTCCAGTCCGGATAAACTTTTCGATGCTATATCTTGTGGTTGTCTTGGCGACGAGTAATGTTGGGGTTCTTGTGGCGGTTCCATACCGTAATTGTGATGGTACGGATAGTGGGGTTGTTCGCTGGGTGTGGATGGGGCCGGACTGCTCAGTCTGCACTCGCCTTCTTCGGCCATGCTCGTTGGCGGTTCAAAGTCCGGCGGCCCTAGACTTGGCGAAGCTGGCGATCCTAGTTGATCTGAGCTGATCGCTGCGCTTATTTCCGAACTTAAGTCCGAATGAGTAAATGGTTGAGAATGAGGTCTGGGAGATTGGCTGAACGGTGGTCTCGGCGATTGACTGTACGGTGGCCTCGGAGACTGACAGTATTGGGGAGGTTGCGGGGCGTAGAGATTACTTCCGCTATTCGGAGGAGTCAACGCTGACGGCATTGGATAATAATTATTCGGGGAAGTATTCGAGTAGCATTTTGACATATTGGTCGATGTATCGTTCACGGGATTCATATCTTGATCCTCCACTTTAATTTTTTTAGGCCGCCCTCGTTTCTTCTTAGGAAAATCACAATTGTTCGTTTGCACTGGCGGCTTTCGCACCACCGGCTTTGGGGGTTCCTCCCCCTCCACCTTTATCTTTTTAGGCCTTCCGCGTTTTTTCTTACAAGGAACGATCGTGCCGTCTTCGTTTTTGATTACTGCCGGGTTACTCAAGTCGGTGATCTCCGAATAAGGGTCCGGTTTCGGTTCCGCTTCGTAACACGATTTCACTTTCGGCTCACTGAAAATCATCTCCGACTCCTCGATGTCCGGTATTAGACCGTTTAGGTAATCTCGAAATTTCTTTAATGCCGCGTAAAATGGAACTTTATCCGCCGCCCGAGGAAGTTGGGCGCATCTCGCACTCGATGACGGCATTACCCACATATACTAGAAAATAAAACGTATTGAATTTATTAATTTTATTACATTTAGAGCCGGTTCTACAGTCGCTAGACAAACTCCGATTAAATAAATCTCGAAAACGATGCGTCTAAACAAAAATGTCTTTTAATGACTTTTAAAAATGACTTTTAGAATCAGTTGTCAAATTTTAGGGGTTTATGACATAACAAGCTGACCCAGCATTTATCCCGTGGTTGCATATTTTCAAAACGATTTTTCATGATAAAATTGCACTATTCACCAAATTTTATCTTTCTAAGACCAACCATATTGAAAATATTTAAGAAAATGTTTAAACATTTCTTAACTTTGAAAGCCCATATTTTAGCCATTTATGGGTTTAGACCAAAAATTTTTACTCGAATCATCATCATTTTAACTCTAGTATTTGTGATAAAAATTATGCCACGATTTACAGGAACCCTGTAGTAATGGAATTTAAGATTATCATTTTTTTAATTTCCCTCTGAATAGTATAGAAATTAAATTCAAGGTTATCTTCTTAATTATTGTTTGTATCAAAATATTTTTCAAATAAAACTTGTTAAGAATTAAACAAGGAACAACGTTTGTAGGCACCATTTTTTAAAATTATCATTTTTTGCATTTCTCTGTGAACAGTGCAGAAATAAAATTCAAGGTTATCTTCCTAATTATTGTTTGTATCAAAATATTTTTCAAATAAAACTTGTTAAGAATTAAACAAGGAACAACGTTTGTAGGCACCATTTTTTTGAATTATCAATTTTTGCATTTCCCTGTGAACAGTATAAAAATGAAATTTGAGATTATCTTCCTAATTATTGTTTGTATCAAAATATTTTTCAAATAAAACTTGTTAAGAATTAAACAAGGAACAACGTTTGTAGGCACAATTTTTGAAAATTATCAATTTTTTAATTTCCCTGTGAATAGTATAGAAATTAAATTCTAGGTCATCCTCCTAATTATTGTTTGTATCAAAATATTTTTCAAATAAAACTTGTTAAGAATTAAAAAAGGAACAACTTTTCTTGGCACCATTTTTGAAAATTATCAATTTTTAATTTCCCTGTGAATAGTATAGAAATTAATTTCAAGGTTATCTTCTTAATTATTGTTTGTATCAAAATATTTTTCAAACAAAACTTGTTAAGAATTAAACAAGGAACAACGTTTGCAGGCACCATTTTTTTAAATTATCAATTTTTGCATTTCCCTGTGAACAGTATAAAAATGAAATTTGAGATTATCTTCCTAATTATTGTTTGTATCAAAATATTTTTCAAATAAAACTTGTTAAGAATTAAACAAGGAACAACGTTTGTAGGCACCATTTTTTAAAATTATCAATTTTTTTAATTTCCCTGTGAATAGTATAGAAATTAAATTCTAGGTCATCCTCCTAATTATTGTTTGTATCAAAATATTTTTCAAATAAAACTTGTTAAGAATTAAACAAGGAACAACTTTTATAGGCACTATTTTTTAAAATTATCAATTTTTAATTTCCCTGTGAATAGTATAGAAATTAATTTCAAAGTTATCTTCCTAATTATTGTTTGTAGCAAAATATTTTTCAAATAAAACTTGTTAAGAATTAAACAAGGAACAACGTTTGTAGGCACAATTTTTTAAAATTATCAATTTTTGCATTTCCCTGTGAACAGTATAAAAATGAAATTTAAGATTATTTTCCTAATTATTGTTTGTATCAAAATATTTTCAAATAAAACTGGTTAAGAATTAAACAAGGAACAACGTTTGTAGGCACCATTTTTTAAAATTATCAAATTTTTAATTTCCCTGTGAATAGTACAGAAATTAATTTCAAGGTTATCTTCTTAATTATTGTTTGTATCAAAATATTTTTCAAATAAAACTTGTTAAGAATTAAACAAGGAACAACGTTTGTAGGCACCATTTTTTAAAATTATCAATTTTCTAATTTCTCTATGAACAGTACAGAAACTTAATTCAAAATTATCTTCCTAATTATTGTTTGTATCAAAATATTTTTCAAATAAAACTTGTTAAGAATTAAACAAGGAACAACGTTTGTAGGCACAATTTTTGAAAATTATCAATTTTTTAATTTCCCTGTGAATAGTATAGAAATTAAATTCAAAGTTATCTTCCTAATTATTGTTTGTATCAAAATATTTTTCAAATAAAACTTGTTAAGAATTAAACAAGGAACAACGTTTATAGGCACCATTTTTTAAAATTATCAATTTTCTAATTTCTCTATGAACAGTATAGAAACTTAATTCAAAATTATCTTCCTAATTATTGTTTGTATCAAAATATTTTTCAAATAAAACTTGTTAAGAATTAAACAAGGAACAACGTTTGTAGGCACCATTTTTTAAAATTATCAATTTTTTAATTTCCTTGTGAATAGTATAGAAATTAAATTGTAGGTCATCCTCCTAATTATTGTTTGTATCAAAATATTTTTCAAATAAAACTTGTTAAGAATTAAAAAAGGAACAACTTTTCTTGGCACCATTTTTGAAAATTATTAATTTTTTAATTTCCCTCTGAATAGTATAGAAATTAAATTCAAAGTTATCTTCCTAATTATTGTTTGTATCAAAATATTTTTCAAATAAAACTTGTTAAGAATTAAACAAGGAACAACGTTTATAGGCACCATTTTTTAAAATTATCAATTTTCTAATTTCTCTATGAACAGTATAGAAACTTAATTCAAAATTATCTTCCTAATTATTGTTTGTATCAAAATATTTTTCAAATAAAACTTGTTAAGAATTAAACAAGGAACAACGTTTATAGGCACCATTTTTTAAAATTATCAATTTTCTAATTTCTCTATGAACAGTATAGAAACTTAATTCAAAATTATCTTCCTAATTATTGTTTGTATCAAAATATTTTTCAAATAAAACTTGTTAAGAATTAAACAAGGAACAACTTCTCTTGGCACCATTTTTGAAAATTATTAGTTTTTTAATTTCCCTCTGAATAGTATAGAAATTAAATTTAAAGTTATCTTCCTAATTATTATTTGTATCAAAATATTTTTCAAATAAAACTTGTTAAGAATTAAACAAGGAACAACGTTTATAGGCACCATTTTTTAAAATTATCAACTTTCTAATTTCTCTATGAACAGTATAGAAACTTAATTCAAAATTATCTTCCTAATTATTGTTTGTATCAAAATATTTTTTAAATAAAACTTGTTAAGAATTAAACAAGGAACAACGTTTGTCATCATTTTTTAAAATTAGCGATTTTTGCATTTCCCTGTGAACAGTATAAAAATGAAATTTAAGATTATCTTCTTAATTATTGTTTGTATCAAAATATTTTTGAAATAAAGTTTGTTAAGAATTAAAAAAGGAACAACTTTTCTTAGCTCCATTTTTTAAAATTATTATATAATAAGTAATAATAAGTTATATAATTAGTATATATGAAAGGTCTACCGGAATCCCTTCAGACTAGACTTCAGTACACCGCGGCAAATCCAGTCTGGAACACAAACACCAGCACAATCTTTTCTGACATGGCTTATTTCTGTTTCTTTCTAATTTATAATTCGATCTTTAAACTGACGAGAATTGACTTTTCAAGTTACCTAGCGACTTTAGAACCGGCCCTTAATTAAATTTATTTATTTACAGTGTTTGTGCCTTCAACAAGATCAGGTTGTCGTCCAAAATTGAAGTCTTTCTTCCCGGAAAACACCTCGTAAATTAACTTTCCGTTAAAAACGGCGATTTTCGGTCGAAACTTCTTCAGTTTCTCCAAAAGTATTTGGCTACCCTCTTTGATTTCTTTGCGGGTTAGGTCGGCACTTCCCTTCGTTGCCCTTTGGACCATGTTGGTGAATCCTATGCCAACCTGGAGAAGCTTGTAGTCTTCATCGGCAGACATTTGTTGTTGTGTCAGTCCCGATAGGTATAAACATTTCCAAAAATGATTCCCCGGACCCGCGTAGTGATGCCCTTTATAGGCTGCAAATAACCCTGGATTTATCCCAATCTATTTAAAAAAAAAAAAAAGTAGAATTAATTTTTTTTCAATACAACACGTTGAAGCGACCTTGAATACAATTTTACATCACAATAGAATGCAATGAAAATGTAAATAATAAATTAAGTACCTAATGTCATTAAGTTAGCATAAATTTATTTAAAAAAAAATTGTTCTGGATAATTTCGGGGGTAAAAGAAACTTAATTGAGGATAACAAGAAGTCACTCAATCCATTTGGAGTTGTAAATAAGTCGGTTTGTTGTTTATGTTTTATTTTTTTTTCTTTGGGAATAGTTTATTGTTTTAGTGTCAGCGTAAATAAAAATAGAGCGGGCTGGCATCTTGCCAAGAGAGTAAGTACAACTAAAAATTGACGCCCACGCGCTCACTGGCGAGCTGGGTTTAAAATAAAATATACCATCCCACTAGATTTTGCAGGCCAAAATTTCGAATATCCGCAAAAAGAAGCCGAATATTTCAAATAATTTGGATCTACTTACAATAATTATATCTAAATTTGAAGCTAAGTGGTCAGGCAGAGTTCTCTTGGAGACCTCCTCCTCGGGCATACCGTTGAACCGGTCGTGTTTCTTTCTCTCCTTGATAGGTCTAGGCATGCCATTCATTTCTTGTACAAATTCCGGTCTATATTCAAAAAATCTTTTGAATATTTTTAAAGTTTTCTTAATAAAGTATAATTAAAAACTTACTGGTCTGGTTTAATCTTCTTTTTTCTACCACGCTTCTTGGGCATTGGTACTAATTGGTTGTTTATTGGTTGTGGTGGGTTCACACAGGGGCCCTGTGGGGCGGGCAACATAGGCATGGGATCATCATCAATGAAACTATAGGGATCCTCCAATTTTTCACATTTCACTTCATGTCCCATAGTGTTGGTGTTAGACAAGAGCATATCAGCACTTGTTTCATAACCATCATCTTGTGGTTCCAGCTTCATATTGCTAATGATAATGATGATGACGACGGGTTTTATTTACATTTTGGGTTGGGTTAGATTTTGATGTGACTTACAGTTTGTACTTGTTGTTGTACGGATGTCCGTAGGAGTCGTAGGGTAGAGTTCCTGGGCCCAACGTGGATAAACCGGAATCGGGCCCCGAGACTCCGCCCGTGTCCATAGTAGCGCCCAGCAACGTGCTGGACTCGCGAAATAAAGTAGCCACCTGCATCGGAGGAGAATCGGTGTGCATGCACCGAGCTCCTATTGGCCCGGAAAATCGACACCTGCACCAACTTTACATGTAGCACCGCACTGGCCTCGCAAAAACCCAACAACAACCTCACCCTTCAAAAATAGTCCTAACTCTGTGATTGGTTCAACGAACGTTTCAGAAAAATCAATAGAATGTTATCGGCCTGTATTTTTGTGTAAGCTCCTGCTCCGGAGCTCATTGTGGATGTCTCCGTCGGCGTCGCTTCAAAGCGACGTCCGTCCCTACATTTTCACCCTGGCGCATTCTATTCAAAAATTCGAACAACTAAAAAACTTGCCTCCGCCTTCTTTTAGTTCACCTACCAACCCATAGAGCACGCAACTCCTAACCTAACTCGTTTAAAAAAAATAAAAGAAAACATCATTCTTTTTACAACAAATTATATTAAACTATCAATCATCGATGATCACTTCATTTATTATAACAATTAATGACAAACTTTCAATCAAAAATTGCGCTTTTATTAAAATTTCGATGTTTATTTTTTTTTAAACAACATTCAAGTGAAAGAGAGAGCTATATATTGCTCTCTCCACTTATGAAAGTATCCCGAACTATACAGCTGTCCCATTAATACTTTATCAATCTTATTTCGTAAATTTTTTTAAATACATTAAAATTGATTTTTATGAACAAATTTAGTCACAAATTTTCTTATTTTTAATAAAAACAAAAAATATGTTTTAATAACTACACTGCTCAAAAAAATTAGGGGAACACTTTTTTCGAAATCTCTACCATTTCGAAGTCTCTTCCATTTTTATAACCTTCTCGAGTCAGCTAATTTTATTTATTGACTTGATTGTAGATTCTTTTCATCTCTGCTTCAGGGAGAGAAAATAAATAGTTCGAAAATATCCTGGTTCAACAATGAAATTAAGTCTGCTAGGAATGCACTTCACTTGCTGTTCGATATCAACAGACACCGGCCAACGGTAGTGTCGAGAGTTCAAGTCAGATACTATTTACCGCAAACTTATTACTGACTCTAAGAAAAGAGCCAACAGTCAACATATTGAAAACTCAGGAAACAAGCAGCGTGCTATTTGGGAAGTTATTCGGAACACCAATCCTTCAACTTGTAACCGTTCGTCCGACAAACTCATGGCCTCTGACCTAAACGCATACTTTGCTAATGTGGCCGAAAGTGTTCTCAATGATATTAACATTCCTACACTCAATGATCATAATAATAAACTCAAAATTAAAAAATTCGATGTCCAGAGATGTGCATCAATTAAACAGTAGCTTAATTAAAACAGTCTCGAATATAATTGTTATGCATAATGTACCCATTATGCAAAATAATAAACCAGTGCTTATTAAACTCGATTTTTCCGGAATGCCTAAAAGTGGCAAAGGTTATTCCTATTCATATCCTATCCATATGCCAATTTTCGGGAAAATCTTTAAAATAGTTTTAAACAAACAAATGGCAACTCACCTCAATCTGGACCTTAGTACAATTTGTTCAGAATGGTTTCTAGGCCAATATTTATTCGTTGTGCGGCTTGATGGCGAATATGTCCAACCCAAGGCGGTCCACTGTCCTCTCCATGCGAAGTATTGGGGAATTTCTATACGAATTTGTCTGGGCAGTCGGCGCATAAAACAGAAAGTCATAGGCGCAGCCGACGAGGGGGAACATGCAGATCAATGCGTGAAAGAAGATAGGAAGAATCACAGTTGCCTCTGACCAACCTAAACAGAAAGCAGGCATCATTGCAAGTTCTGCGCTGCTGAAGTGTGGGCATATAATAATTTATACGAGAGATACTTCAGAAACCTTATCTGAATCCTCTCTATTCTGTTAATGTACGTGTCGTACTGAGGGTTCCAAACTGTACTGCCGAACGATAAAATACTATTAACGAAAGCATTGTATAAAGAGCGCATTACAAATCCCAGCATCCTATTAGCTCTGGCCACCACTGCATCAACGTGTTGATCAAACAGTAATTTGTCTTTAATAGAGTCAACACGATCCAGTAAGCATGTTCCGCACCGGTAATCAAATTTAATGAACTCCTTTTTTCTCGTAAAAGTAACAGTCCGATATGTTAAGTGACAAATTATTAATCTTACAAAAATCATAAAATCTGTTCAGGTCATTCTAAAGGTTAACGCAGTCTGAAACACCAGCAACAGGAGAAAATAATTTAATGTCGTCAGCATACATAAGACATCTTGAGGTAAGAAAAGACTTGGTGATGTCACCTATGTACACCGTAAACAAGAGCGGGCCCAGATGACTACCCTGAGGCACTCCGGAAGACATGATAGCAGGAACTTCATCTATTCCTGACCCAAGAGTTGCACATCATCATTTGGATCCGTTTAGAAGTCCTAACGCTTTCGCGTAGCGAAACCAATAAAGCTCTAAAACCAAAAAACTCCAAAAAAAAACGAGGGCTCTCCGGGAATCCACCGATAAATCGAAGCATCCACCTATCCACATCCAGAAAATAGTCCATAATCTTTCAGAATATAATCTCTCCGATGCCGAAAAAACCGTCTTAAGCAAAGGTTTCAACTACGTCCTAACCCCTAGGACTATTCCAGTCAAAGAAATCATTGCCAACGTCGAATCCAGCTTAACCACAATGGACAAACAAAAAAAATGGACAAATTTATTCCATCCCCTGCGGCTCATGCGACAAGAACTACATGGGACAGACCAACAGAAGAATAGCCGCCAGAGTGGAGGAACATAAACCTGAGCATCCGCCACAAACTTGCGCTACCATCTTGACACAGGACACACCATCAACTTTGAGGGTTGCAAAGAAATAGCCAACGTTCCACAATGGAGGACCGTTCCACGTGTAAAACAGTCCTACACCGTCCCCGATCCAGAACAGCCTTCCCAAGATATGAACCATCAAACTCCGAACAGCAGGTCAGTGAACTCCCCGCACCACCCACGACATCCGGTGGAAAAACCCCAAGACCATGAATCGCCGGACGGCAGGCCAATGTCCTCTTCCTACCACCCACAGTTTTACGTGCATCTTCAATTTTCTAAATAGGGCAGGTGTTTAATGATAATAATCTTCTTGAAAGTGAAGCTTATCCAGAGTTGGTAAGCGACTTGAATATGAAGAGCCACTAGCTTCGATATTAATCTTCTGGCAATATTTTCTTTATTTCATTTCTTCTTCCTAACACTTATATTTTGTATCAAAAAAACAATAAATGCCATTTGGAGAATTAATTTGAATTTAGGTATAACTAGAATAATTTTTTTTAAAGTAATTAAATTCAACTCATCTTAATACCAAAAATTCTTCCGCCAACCTCAGTTTTTAAGGATTTTCGGTATTATGCTGATTGTTGTATCTCATCTTCTGGCTTTCTCCATATCATCATTGCCACCACAACCTCTGATGGGTCTTGGCCTGTTCTAGGATCAGCTTCCACTCTCTTCTATCTCGTGCCTTGGCCTTCTAGTTTCTAACTTCCAGTATTTTTAGACTTTCTTGCACCTGGTCCTTATATCTGCTTCTAGGACTGCCTTTTTTACGGGTTCCAAAAACTGTTTGGCGGTATATCTCAAAATTGTAACGCTTTCTCCATATTCCGTTTTCTTCATCTACGGGAATTAATTGTGGCGAAAATGCTTTTTTATGGTTTGCGATGACATCAAGGTCATGAACCATTTTTTGTCCACAAAGAAGGAAAATTTACCATAATTTTTTTCTGTTAGACTACAAAAATTAATTAAAAATATACTTCATATATGCGATAAAGTAAAAATTGTGATACGTGATAAAATTTAAGAAATGATTTATGGTTAAATAGTCTTAAATTATAAATTATTATAAGTATGTCAACTTATTTCGGGACAGCTGTATATAAGTAGTAACCATTTTCTTTTTTTTTTAATTCATTCATTTATTTTATAAATGTTTTTATAAATATTTTATTTATGAGGGCAATTTTTCATTATAATTCGATTAAAAAAAGCAATTAAAATAACTTAATCCAAAAAAAGCATTAGTCAATGTCACGGTTAAAATTAGTCGATAAAAAAAAACGTTTAAAACTACCGTTTCATTCATTTTTATAACCTACGTTCTTACAACCAAAGTTTTTTTGTTGTTGTTTTATGATGTTTCGAGAAACAAGCTAATACAAGGTTGACCTACTTTTTTATCTATCTTTTTTTATCTAACAGTTGAAAACGTAATCTTTAAATTTTTTCTGCTTATAGTTTATCTACCGAGCAATAGAGTGCGCGTTAAAACTAAAAAAAAAAGAAATGTGATAGAATTTAACATGTCCTTGTTAGATATAAGAATGACGCAAACATTAGCAATTAGGTGATGTAATTTTTTCCATAATGGTCGAAATAGGTAATCAATTATCAATTACGGACAATTGGGACAACACCAGTTTAACAACAAACTGAATATTAATTTCGTTTAATTAAAAATATTGTATATAATATATTATTGTTGGGGAGGACGTTCAATAACGTTTTGTTAAAAATCAAGATGAATGAGATCTTGAAGAAAAAAATAAATAAATAAACGTTGAATTAATCCCAATTGAAAAATCACTGCGAATTAACTTCTTCAATTCATACTCTCAAACAAAATTCACCGTATTCGTTTATGGACAGATGGCGCCAGTCGTACCAACCGCTTGCCGCAGAACCGTTTTGTAACCCCAAACCAACCAAACGTTAAGCAAAACAAGAACAAGAGAGAAGAGTCCGCGACCAGCGTTTTTGCGAACGTCAAAACGTGCAGCTGTTCTCTTACAAAGAGATCATTCTGAAAGAAACTTTAAGAGAAAACACGTTAATATATAACTGAATATATCACTTTAAAACAGTCTTATTTTCGATGTTGCGATTATCGATCGGCTTTAAACGGATAAGTTAGAGTTCTCTCTTTCGATAGAGTGTCAAGTGCATGTAGAAAACAAGGAGTGAGGCGGAGTGAAGTGACACAAACGTCCCGACCGCGCCTATCGTCGTTTTCCACCGGATTTCTTAGTAGTTTTTTAGTGTTACACTTTAGAATGGATTATCACCCTGTCACCTTTTCATAATCAGGTAAAACGCTTTTTTTATCTTATCTGATTAAGCTTATCTGAACATATAAAAACAATCCGTTATACAAGTTAAAGGGCTTCAGTAGCCATTTATATACTATATTTTGTTTCAAAACAATCGCATAAAAAAAAAGAATGTTTTTTTTGTTTTTTTTTTTATGTTCTTATATAACATTATAAAAAGGACTCTTTCACCGTTGAAAGACTTCTTTTTTTGTGTATTAACAACTTGTATGATTTTGAGTTCTTAAAAGAAATAGGGCGTGTTATTTTTAACCGTCGTTATTAATAAATTACTCATCTTCGTTTGTACATTCTATTGTGGACGATGAGGTCATTTGTGTATGTGTGCGTTGCGGTTTGTAGATTAAATGATATTCGAGGAAGTAGTGGTTGCTATATTCTATGGATTTTCAAAGAAGTGGTCGATCGGATTTACGGAGACGCTAATAACGTTAGTGTCGCCGCCGATTATTGATTGGCTCACTGGATGACATCATCATGTTATATTTAAATGTCACATAACCTAAGCTAACCTAATAAATATATTCATGATCTTCAATCTGTGTGCACTATATATTAATTCATTGGAAATATATATGACATCAATATTTTTGTTATTCAAAAATTCGGTTTTTTAATATTTCGAGAATTAATTTGAATTTAGGTCTAACTACCATATTTTTTTTTAAGTTAGGTTGGGTTGTTATGGAAATGAGTCAACCTAACTCCAATTAAACCCAACTCAGCTTAATACGGAAAATTCTTCACACAACCTCAGTTTTTACGGTTTTTCGGTTGACTTGAGTTTAACTGGAGGTAGGTTGGGTTGCTATGAAAAAAGACCCAACCTAACTCTAATTAAACCCAACCCAACTTAATACCGAAAATCCTCTATTAAACGTCAGTTTTTAAGGATTTTCGGTGTTAGGTTGAGTTCGGTTTAATTGGAGGTAGGTTGGGTCCTTCTCATAAAAACCCAACCTTTAAAACAAGGATTTTCAGTGTTAGGTTGAGTTGGGTTTCATCGGAGAGAGGTTGGGTTGTCATGCAAATTACCCAATCTAACTCCAATTAAACCCAATTCATCCTAATTCCGAAAATTCTTCCTTCAACGTTAATTTTTAAGGATTTTCGGTATTAGGTTGAGTTGGGTTTTATTGGACGTAGGTTGGGTTGATATGATAAGGACCCAACTCAGCTCAATACCGAAAATTTTTCCTCCAACCTCACTTTTTACGGTTTTTCGCTTGACTCAGCTTAATACCGAAAATCCTCCATTAAACGTCAGTTTTTAAGGCTTTTCGGTGTTAGGTTGAGTTGGGTTTAATTGGAGGTAGGTTGGGTCCTTCTCATAAAAACCCAACCTAAATTGCCGGTAAAACAAGGATTTTCAGTGTTAGGTTGAGTTGGGTTTCATGCAAAGGACCCAACCTAACTCCAATTAAACCCAATTCATCCTAATTCCGAAAATTCTTTCTTCAACGTTAGATTTTAAGGATTTTCGGTATTAGGTTGAGTTGGGTTTAATTGGACGTAGATTGGGTTGATATGATAAGGACCCAACGCAGCTTAATACCGAAAATTTTTCCTCCAACTTCACTTTTAAGAATTTTCGGTTTCAAGTTGAGTTAAGTTTAATTGGAGGTAGGTTGGGTTATCTTGAAAAGGACCCAACCTAACTTCAATTAAACCCAACTCAACCCAACACCGAAAATTCCGGTTGAGTTGGGTTTAAATTGATCACAACACTAAGAGCAGGTGTTTGATGATAATAATCTTCTTGAATCTGGGTTGGCAGTGTTTTTTTCTAACCTCAGTTTTTAAGGATTTTGTGTCAATGGTATCAGGTTGAGTTACTCTTAATTGGAGATAGGTTGGGTTGTTGTGAAAAGAACTCAACCTAACTCCAATTAAACTCAACGCAACTTAATACCAAAAATTTTTCCCACAACCTCAATTTTTGAAGTTTTTCAGTGTTAGGTTGACTTGAGTTCAAGTGGAGGTAGGTTGGGTTGTTATGAAAAAGATTCAACCTAACCCAACTCAGGTTAATACCAAAAATTCTTCTCACGACCTCAGTTTTTAAGGATTTTCGGTGTTAGGTTGAGTTGGATTTAATTGGAGGTAGGTTGGGTCCTTCTCATCAACCCAACCTACCTCCAATTAAACGCAACTCATCCTAATACAAGTAGCCCTCGGTTTAGGCCAGCTCAATTTAGGACATTTCACAATTACGCCGCTACGCAGTTTGCTGTTTCGCTGTGTGAATCCCCGATGTCTCGATCGGTGTTTCCTCTTATACTAGACCGATTTTCGTTGTACAATGTAGTTGGTTTTAGTGTTATGTATTTACTGATTGTTGGGTATGTATTATATGTTTTTAAAATAATATTGAAATAAATAAAAATGTAGGTATCCACCTTTATAACAATAAAGAAGGATTGCCTAACCGTGTTAAGAAGGTACGGAAATCTATTTCAGTAGAAACAAGAATGGAAGTAATTCGATTAATGGAAAACGGACGGACACGCCCTAATGTTTGTAGTTCTTTAAACTTGCCTCCATCAACTGTTACTGAAAAATATAGATAATATTAAACACTCTGCTCATCAGTCTACAGCATATTAAATATGGAAGTTATAGCAGAGGTAGAATATTTGAAAAAATGGAAAAATTGTCAAAGAAATCAAAAAAATATTTCAGTGACTCAAGCTGCTATAACGGAAAAAGCAAAATCAATTTTTAATAATCTTAAGGAAACAGATGAAGGTTTATGAGATTTAAATCCCGACGTAATTGTCGTAGTGTGAAATTATGTGATGAAGTAGCAAGTGCAGATGTTGCGACGGCGGCTTTTTTTCCTAAGGAATTTGAGGATTATGTAGAACAAGGCAACTATTCTCCAAAGTTAATTTTCAACATTGATGAGACAGGTCTTTATTGGAAGAAGTTGCAAGCACGAACATAGTAAACAGCAATTTGCTCCAGGTTTTAAATAACTCTTTTGCTGGGAGCGAATGTTTCAGGTACTTTGAAACTTAAATCGATGTTAGTGTACCATTCACAGACACCACGTGCTTTAAAGGGTCTTAATAAAGACATGTTACCAGTTTACTAGAAATGGAACAAGCAAGCTTGGGTTACACAAGCTATTTTTACAGATTGGTATATTGGTAATATTGCAGGACATCCTCAAAACCTGGAAGAAATCAAAACACATTGGCTGTCTAAGTTCTTTGCGTGCATCCAAATACAACATCACTTTTACAACCAATGTATCAGGTGTTGTCATGTTATTATGACATATATAAATTCATGAATTTAGGACACTTCAGATAAAGTAGTCAAAGAGTATTGGCGGTCTTTCGATATTTTAAAATGCATTAATAATGTAAAGTCTGCTTGGGATGAAGTTTCGGCAAAATGTTTAAATGTGGTTGTTGTAAACTTCTGCCAGCATTAATGCACGATTTTGAAGAAGTACCACAACAGGAGGATCTAATTGAAGACATTATCAGACTTGCAGGCGATTTGAGATTGGAAACTGTTACTGCTAAAGATATCACAGAACATTTAGAAGTCCAAGATCACTCTCTAAAGAAGACCTAGAAGAATTATATAAAGAATTGGATCGTGAACAGCCAGAGAATGAAGATAAGGAAGAAGAAATTCCAAAAGTGATGAAAACGGTCAATCTAAAGCGTATTCTTTCATCTATGGAAAGTTTGAGTGATGAACTTTGTGCGTCCAAAAAATATAAGACATCGAAAGTTTTGAAAGTATAATTTGCCATAAAATCCGTTTTAAAGATTATATTTTTATATTGTTTATTATATTATTCAACTTTAACTATAGTTAATACAAATAATATATTGTAATGTTAAAAAACAACATTATTCTTTTAATTTTGAGGTACGTGCAACCTAATCCTATACGTATGTGTATGTATACCTCACTGTAAATTTATCCGATTTCGATTTACGTCGGCGCTTGTAGGAACGGAACTGCGGCGTAAACCAAGGGCTACCTATACCAAAAATTCTAACTCCAATTAAATCCAACTCAGTCTAATGCCGAAAATCCTTCCTCCAATGTCAGTTTTTAAGAATTGTTAAAGGCCAACTTTCATGATAACCCAACCTACCTCCAATTAAACCCATCTCAGCTTAATACCAAAAATTCTTCCCACAACCTCAGTTTTTAAGATTTTTCGGTGTTAGGTTGCGTTTTGTTTTATTAGAGGTAGGTTAGTTTGTTATGAAAAGAACCCACCCTAACTCTAATAGTTAGTTACTCTAATAGGTAACTTTTTTGAGCTATCTAGCAGCCAAAAAGTAATTTAAATTTGGAATTGTCTGAGTATTGATGCAATTCTTATTTGAACACTTCTTCGATTTTTCGTAGTTATAGCGAATTATTTAATTAGTGTGGATATTATTATTTCGTATTTTTGGCCCACACTTTTCTAACAACTTAGTTAATATAATCATTTTTAAGATATAATTTATAACATTAACATATCTTTTTATTCTTTTAACTAGGTATAAAAGATAGATCGAAATGTATAGGAAATTGTCGATAGTTTTGTTGCTCCTGGGAGCCGTCTATGTAACATGTAGAGAAAGTAAGTTACAAAACAATTTATCCCAACTTCTCACAAATAAATTGTTTTTTTTTTGTCAAGTTCCCTCTCCGCCTAGAATCATGAAACAACCACCTACAGATGAAGTCCTTTTTCAAGTCCAAGCAGACGAAAATTACAAACCATTCTACATTGAATGCGAAGCCATTGGAGAACCAGCTCCGAAGTAAGTTTAATCAACACCCCAATTTAACAATTTCATTTATTTGTTTTATTTTGAATTAAATAACATAGATATCGTTGGATTAAAAACGGGAAACCCTTTGAATACCAAACTTACGATAATCGAATTATTCAACAACCAGGGAGGGGAACGTTGACTATAACGCGACCGAATAATGAAGATTTGGGTCAATACCAATGTTTCGCTGAAAACGAACATGGCGTAGCTACTTCGAATTCCGTTTTTATGCGAAAAGCCGAATTAAATAATTTTAAAAATGTTGGTGTTTCCCCAAGGACAGGAAATGAGGGCGAACCTTTTAAACTGGAATGTCAACCACCGGATGGTTGGCCCAAACCGAAAGTTTATTGGATAAAACTTTACACGACCGATCAATTTGAAACGATTAACGATCCGAGAAAAACTGTAGATCCCGAAGGAAATTTATGGTTTACAAATTTAACGAGACAAGATGCGAGTGAAAACTTTATGTACGCTTGCGGAGCCGGGTCAGTAACAAAAAGCGAATTCAAAATTGGGAATCGAATTAAATTACAAGTTAGACCAACGGGAGTTTCAGCCGCGGAAAGCAAATTCGCTCCAGTTAAACAATACGTAACGAGAAAAAATGAAGTTGGAATAAGAGGAAAAAGTATTGAAATCTTTTGTATTTATGGTGGAACACCGTTACCACAAACAGTTTGGAAAAAAGATAACCAACCCGTTGAATTCAACGACCGTGTAACACCAGGAACGTTCGGAAAATCTCTAATAATACGATTAATCGATTTCGAAGATAGGGGAACTTATTCTTGCGAAGTTACCAATGGAGCCCCACCAGCTCAAACATACTCAGTTAATTTAGACGTTCAAGCTATACCTTATTTTACGGAAGAACCAGAGTTTATAAATGCAGCTGAAGGTGAAACCGTCGCATTTCGTTGTGCTGCTAAAGGTTTACCTGTACCAGAAATCAAATGGATCCATAACGGAAAACCCATTGCTCAAGCGCCATACAATCCACGGCGAAAAGTGAATCCAAATAGTATCGTCATTGAAAATTTAATTAAAAATGATACCGGAAATTACGGTTGTAACGCAACAAATTCTTTAGGATACGTTTACAAGGATGTTTATATAAACGTCCTTGCTTTAGCACCAGAAATTACTCAAGGACCGCAAGATGATGAAGCTGTTGATGGGAAAGCTGTAAATATTACTTGTAGAGTATTTGGAGCACCAAAACCCGCCGTTAAATGGATAAGAAATGGCGAAGAATTAACCGGCGGTAAATTTAAAGTGATGACAAACGGCGATTTATTTATTTCTTCCGTACAATTTGATGATAACGGCGAATATACTTGTTATGCTGAAAATAAATTTGGCAACGCAAACGCTAGCGCTAAGTTTACAGTTCGACCTCATACTTATATATCGGATGGGCCTGAAGATTACGAAGTAGCTGCAGGTACTCAGGCGACTTTTCGATGTAACGCAATTGCCGATGAAGATTTAGATTTACAAATAATTTGGTTGAAAAATGGAATACCTCTAGATTTTGACCAAGAAGCCAGGTTTATTAAAACTTCCGATTACTCATTAACAATCACTAAAACAATCGAATTGGATTCAGGAAATTATACATGTAAAGCTAAAACTAGATTAGACGAAGTGTCTGCTCAAGCAAGATTAACTGTTCAAGATGTTCCAAACGCTCCACAAATGTCAAACGTTAAATGTAATGAATTGGATGCCACAATTGATTGGACGCCCAGAGGTGATAATCGAGCTGGAATTTTAAGATATATTATTCAATACAATACTAGTTTTACCCCGGATACTTGGGAAGTAGCTTCTGATATGGTTCCTCAATCTCAAACAAATTATAACGTCCCAATGAGTCCATGGGCAAATTATACATTTAGAGTAATAGCTGTAAATAAAATTGGTTTATCTATACCTTCATCTCATTCAGGGGTTTGTACGACGCAAGCGGATGTTCCGCATAAAAACCCAGATAATGTTGAAGGTGAAGGTACCCAACCAGACAATTTAGTGATAAAATGGACTCCTATGCCGGAAATTGAACATAATGGTCCGAATTTCGAATACGTCGTTTATTACAAATTGGATATTCCTGGTATACCATATGAAGAGAGGGTAGTTTCTGATTGGAGAACGGGACAAAAAGTTATTGGAGGCCAAAGAAGTTTCCAACAATATAAAATAAAAGTTATTGCGAAAAATCAACAGGGCGAAGCGAACGTTTCACCAAAAGAAGTTATTGGATATTCAGGGGAAGATATACCTTCCTTAGCACCAACGAATTTTACAGTCGAAAATATACAAAGTGCGACGGCGGCTTTATTAAGTTGGAACCCAGTTCCTTTAGAAAGTGTTCATGGACACCTTAAAGGTTATAAGATAAGAACTTGGACGAATACAAGTGCTGCTGATCACGAAATTCAAGTCCAAGGTGAAGCGACAAAAGCCTTAGTAACCAGTTTTGTACCATTTTCCAAAAATTACGCTCAAGTTTACGTTTATAATGGGAAATATAACGGCCCTCCAAGCGAGATTTTAAGTTTTGAAACACCAGAAGGCGTCCCCGGACAAATGTCATCATTAGAAGCTTACCCAATGGGTTCTTCCGCTTTTCTATTAGTATGGCAAAAACCTGATCAACCAAACGGAATTTTGACCGGATATAAAATTTCTTACGCCGTTGTTAATGGAACAGCGGTTGGTCCAAAATCGACGAGAGACCCACAAATCAACGATCCAAATATCTTACAAGCCAAGTTAGCTGGATTATCGCCAAACGTAAAATATCGAATATATATTTCCGCAACAACCGCGACAGGAGATTCAAAAGAATACTTTATTGAAAGATCAACCAAGCCGGAAGGATACGCAATGCCTTATTCACCTAAATTCGTATGGAATCAAGAACCGTTAAAAGGAAATTACGCTAGCGTGAAAGTCAGATGGTTACCAAACTACGACAGAACAGGTTCACACTTTTTCGTTAAATACAGGAAGAAGGGTGAAGTTGAATTTATGCGAACGGAAGATGAATATAAAGAAGATTGGATTGTTATTGATACATTAAAACAAGGCGAATTATACGAATTTGTAATTGTGGCCGTCGATGGAACCTATATGGTAGCTAGCGAACCTCAAGACGTCGATACCGGTCTTGAAGGTCCCATTATTCAACATAGAGAAAATGTCGCCACTGCCGGATGGTTTATTGGAATGATGTTAGCCATAGCATTTTTGTTATTAGTTTTGATAATCGTTTGTATCGTCAAAAGGAATCGCGGCGGAAAATACGCCGTTCACGAGCGCGAACAAGCGAATGGAAGGCGGGATTATGGAGACGAAGGGGGTTTCCATGAATATTCTCAACCTTTGGACAATAAATCTCATGGTAGAGCTTCTATGAGTAGTGAGCCTAAAATGGAAGCTGGTAGTGATACCGATTCAATGGCCGAGTATGGGGAAGGAGATACAGGTAATTTTTTAATTTCTTTTTGGGTTGAATATTTAAAAAAATATATTATTTTTATCTATAAATATGGTGAAATTCTCCTAACTAAAACAACAACAAACTATTACTCTTGTCTTTCTATCTAGTTTACAAGCCGATATCTTCGTTGTTTTTAAAGATAGCAGAATATTAAGCTTTTTCTTTATCTAAAACCGGTCGAAACAGGTTTTGTCCTGTTGATATCTTGATATCCAAAGCGGAAAAAAAGTTAGAGAACATCGCCGCGTTCCGAATACACCTCAAAATTGTCAAATTTCAAGTCCGTGAGTAATCGTTATGGAACCAAATTTTAAAAAAAGCTTTATCAATTTAGAAAGAACACACCTTGGGCTATCTAAATCCGGGTTCTGTCTCGTCAATATCTATTGGCGTCGGCCATTGAAACACGCTTTATAAACAACCCTACATGGAATCGGCAAATTGACTTTTCTCAGTACAACTTTTTTATTTAGTGGAAACAAAAAATCAATGAACACTGCTTTTAGGAACATCTCGAATGTGTTTCAACTTCATGCTAAGGGACGTGCTATTCCTCATATACTCTCCAAGTAATACCCGTTCTACACTTTTTTCATATCGACTTAGCAGTTTTGTATGATTAAAATTTAAGGATGTACTAAAAACTTTTACTTGCCACTGTGCAAGTAGAATTTACTGCCTTTATTTTTTCTTTTAACAAAAATGGTATTGAGTTTAATGTTTTATCATTATTTTCTAAATATTGAGCTTCGTTCGAATTTAAATAGAAACTACCTTCACACATATTGCACGTTGTAAATGCTTGTGCAATTATGTAATATGCTAAAGTTATATACCACTGTAAAGAGCAGAAAATTTCCTATAGGATTTATATAGTCTCAGAGTTTTGGCCGTATCATATAAGAAAGTTATGACGCCGTAAACATTTGCATACGGCTATTATACGCAGTTTTGAAGTTCTTGGGGGAGAAAATGCGTGTGCAATCATGTGATATACTAAAGTTATATACCACTTTAAAGAGCGGGAAATTTCCTATAAGTTGTATGTGGTTTTAAAGTTTTGTTCATATCATATAAGAAAGTTATTGACCGGAAAGTGATTTAATGCGCTGCAAAAACGCACCGGTAAGGGTGTTTTTCTAAAAATTTCTTATAATATTGATTCGGGTTTTAGATGAAGGAAAGATCAGACTTTCTAGTGGTGTATTTAATATTCCGCTAAGTCTGAAGAGAACGAAATTATTGGCTTGTAAAGTAGATAGAAAAACAAGGGTAATAGGAGTTTTACGAAAATTATTCGATTTATAATTAGAGGATAATTCAAGATATAAAAGTTGGAGTTAGGGGAATTTCACTGTAATTATTTTTTTATCGGCTTACTCAAAGGAAAATTTAAGCCAAAGGGATTTTTGTGTCAATTTGATTAATCTTAAATAGAACTTTTCGCCTCTTCTAATCTAATTTATCATCAACTTTAATATAATTTTATTTTTGTTTGCGAATTAAATTTTATTTAATACCATCCTTTTATTTACTTTCGTTTACGTTTTTCTTTTAATTTATTCAGAGGGTATGAACGAAGACGGGTCATTTATCGGGCAATATGGCAGACAAAGGCGGCAAGGCGAAACGACATCTCAAGGATTTACCACTTTAGTGTGATTACGTAAGCTTTAGTTGAATCATTTTTTTTTCATCAATTTCAATTTCCGGTAGACATTTTTGTTTTGTTGTTTGGGGTTGGAGTTTTAATTAATATAATGTAATAGATTAATTTTAAGGAAATTTTATGTAATTTTTTGATTTTAATTTTAATAGGAAGGTTTACCGAAGACGGCTCGTTTATAGGACAATATGTTCCTAGCAACATGAAGCAAATCAGCCCTGCGCCTCCCATTTCCGGCGCACACACTAACGCCCTCGCCACCTATGTTTGAAAATTTTTTTATGATTAAAAAAAAGTGTTTGAATTTGGGTTAATTCTCTCTTTTTTGCTTTACTTTGAACTAAAATGTGTAAAAGGCAGGCACTCTTTGACTTTTCTCTTATAATTTTGACAATTTTTTTATATTTGTATTTAATTTTTTTTATTTTTTTGATTAAAGTTTTTTGTGGCATAAGTCCCTCCCTTATGTTCCACTTATTGTTTACTATTATTATTTCTTTTATTTTCGTGGGGTTAACATTCGTCCATTCACCTAGGTTTATTATTATATAGGTTTATAACTAGGTTTATATATATAAAAAGCATATATATATTATTTTTTGGAATAAATTTTTTATTTTTTATTAATTTACCTTCGTTTTTTTCCTCAGTATTCGTCTTAGTTGATAATTTATTAATTTAAATTATTAGTTTTCTAGGTGTAATTATTATTATATAGTGACTTAGTTTAAATTTAGGTTTAAGTTTATTCAGGGCCAAGAAAAAATATTTAAATTAAACGAGCAGCTGAAATAGCAATAATAACGGTTATTTAAGGACAATTATTAATTTTGTTTATATCCAAACACTGCCTAATTTATAATTTTTTACATAACAAGAATTATGAATAAAGTATAAGGAATTAGCAATACATTTAGAAGACTTAGGCCCTTTTAATTACGTTTCATTAAAAAAGATTTTTTATTTATTTTTGTCCTGTTTGCAGATAAAAAATAAATCAAAATTTTTCTATTGGGTCGAATAATCTCTTTGTTATGGGCGGTGCTAAAGTTAATTTATTTGTTAATAGTTGTTGGTCGTTAGATTTAAACATTAATAAAGCGGGTTGTTTGAATTTGAATTGAAAGAACATTATTTCGAAACGATTTTCATTAGAAAAAAACCGAATCAAAGTTAGTTTATTTATTATAAAGTTGGCTTTTGTGCGTGTGTTTGTTGCTGTGCACGATTTCTTTATATACATATATTAATTAAAAAGATGGAGAAAAAATATAATAAAACAGGACGCAAAATGGACTGCACCGATTAGAAAATATATGTGGATCATTTCCGATTGTAAAACTAATTTTTTTACGACCCTTTTTGTTAAAAAAATATTCAAGTTTTACAATTATTAATGATGATTTATTGTATAGAAATGTATATGCTTAAACTTAAAAAAACTCATTTATTGTATTGTAGATTTTCTATTTAACGATTAAGAAAACAAAATATTGACGAAAGATGGAGAATGGAAAATTCTAATTGAAAATTGTGCTTCGCGCATCTTTTTTATATTAATAAAATATATATATTTAAACATTTAAGCGATAAATAAATTACAAAAAAAACTCGAATAAAAACTGCTCCCTTTCCTTCTAGAAAAGATATTCTTTTGTTGTACTTGGAAATAACGAATTATTTTTTTATAAAAAAAGAAGCTTTCCTTTTTAGTTTGTAAAACGAAAAATGTAAAACGTAATAAAAATTAAATATTAAAATTTGTATTTCTTATAATCAAATCAAAATACACTTTGCCTTTGTACAATAAGTAATTTTTTATTTTATCCTATCTCATTTACGTTTATATTCAATCAACCTAAAAATTCAAAGAAATCTATATCAATTCTTGTGTACATCTATAGAAATTCTTTGAATTCGTTAAATATACGTTACATCGAATTGCTCCTACTCATAGTTACATAAATAAACCAGAAAATTAACATAAAAAATATTACCATCGAAGAAATTACTAGAAAAACAAAGTTGTTTGTATTTAATTACCGCACTTATTTGGTGATGCTGTTTATTATACAGGATGTCCCATCGGTTGTGGTATAGGCTTTTTTGACGTCTAAATTTCAAGATAGAAGCTATGTATTAAGCCACACCCTACTTGGCCGGGTGATGATCATGAAAAATACATTTTTTATTGCATAGTTTGCGTATAATTTGTTAAATGTTATGGTGGGAGTCATAGTAAAATAAATTCACTAGCCATTTATTCATTATTTAGGATAAAAATTAAGAAAGTGCAATGGCAGTTAAATTTATAGTACCGTGATTTCGAGCACTGAGTGGTCAGCACAACTTCAATATCAACTCTAGGAAAATCACACGTAAACTGAAATAAAAAAAGAAATAAAAGCACGTCAAAATTACACTTCGCAGGTAGGAAAAGAAAATAATAATTCCTCGAAATATAATTTTTGTGTTATTTTCTTCACGTATTTGTTACAATTTACAAAACAATCTCTTGGCATAAAAATTAAATAATGGTATTCCAAAGAAACAACCTCTTTAATCTGTTTATAGGAATTTCCGAAAAATTTTTATGTTGAACTGAGAAACACATTTCGTAATTTTTTGTTATTTACTTTTCAAGAAATTATGTAAAAATTTCGTCCACGCAAATACGATTTTATTAAATTGATTAAATTCATTTAGATACCTTAATATTAAATTAAAAAACTATATGCATAATAAATATGACCATATTTATTATTATAAACCATATTCATTATAAAATAAGTTCAAAATAACGCCTCATCAGGTTAAGAGAAAAAATCATACACACCAGGCTTAGATATGAGATAATGTATCTTTCGTCCAAAGTTTGAGTCCCAACCCAACCTATTCTTCTTTTTCATTCTAAGTTTAATCGGAGACGTAAACGACTCAGGTGCAATACATATTACAAAGCCTCAGCTGCAAGCGACCTCGCCTTAAATATAAGGTATCGTACTTTCTGCGTTCAAATTCTAGCCGTAGCCTTAAATATGTGATTGTTCAATTTTGCATCGATGTGGTATCAGTAATAGACCTCGGCTTCATTAGATACAATATTTGGTAATCCTTGGCAGCCTATTTCTTTTCATTCGTAAATTTTGCTCGTTCCAGAGTCTTTCGCATGCGCCAGAGATTGTTTTCAAAATCTCGTTGGCACCATCCTCTTGGTTTCCACTGCATCTGTACATGCCTCCACAGTATATGTCATTATTGGCTTGACGTAAGCTTGGTATATCTTCACTTTGGTTTCGGAGGATATGTCTTGTTGATTGTGTAGCTATTATCTTTTATAACGTTGGTGGAGACTCTTTTATAATGCTTACACTCAATTTGTTTAATTACTTACTTTGGAGGCATCGGATCATTTTTGCGCAAAAACCACCAAATTAAGGTCCTAATCATGTATCTTCTGTTCTAACCAACCCAATCCAGATTCCAACGCATGTTACATACATATTTAGACCTCGGCTAAATTACGTGGTGTCACGCGTTCTTCATTCTAAGTTTAAGTAAGGCTGCGTACAACTCAAGTTCAACGCACATTGCAGAGTAATTACGTGATATTATAAATTCTTCATTCTTAATTTTAAAATAAGTGACTCTGTTTTGAATACAATGACTAGATATAATGCCACTACAATCATGTACTACGATAAAATTATTCCGCCTCACGCAATGTATGACTTAACTTAATTTAGTATGTCTTGAATTTTTTTCATCCCTAGTTGTGAAGACAGAGTTTGCGAAGCGCTTAAATTTATTTTGCTCCCCAGTTTCTCTGTGTGCATGAAGTAATTCTGACATTCATAAAAAGTCTGCATTTATCGTCCGGGTCATGCCCCGATAGTAAGTATCCAGTATTCCACTTAATTTTCCACCAAGGAGGAAGATTATCAACTACGTCAGGTATGTATTTGTAGGTTATTCTACAATTCCAACTCTCATCCCATCTCTTATGCCAAATTTCTATTAATTTAATTTTAATTTTTTTTCCAGATTGTATTTCTCTTTTTCAAGAATATCAAGTGTCTTCTGGTCCAACGGCAAGACTCTAGCGAAGGCCTGCAGGGTGTTCGTGGAAACCGTACTGCACAACTTGGACCTCACTATACCTAAAAAAAGATTAGTGTACAAGATTTTTTTATTTCTTTTCTCTTGCTTGTACTTTTCATTCATTAAATTGACTACCAGGATTGGGTTTCTGTTTAACTTGCCCTTAGTAACATCATCAGAATCTTGTGTTTACCTTTAGCCCCTGTATAGCTCCTCCAATCATTATAATGAAATCATCAGCATACGGTAATGCTTGGGGGTATCCCCTTATAAGCTCATACACCTCCTCCCCAGCATTGTTTCTAAATACTATTCTGCTATCCGTAAAATAGCATCTAATTACTCTATACATTCTTGGTGACACACCTATTTCCGACTCTATGTTATCGAATGCCCCAGCAATATCCAACAATACTCCTAAAACATACTTTTGGTTATTTTTACTTACAAATTCGGCCAGATCATTGATCGCATCAATTGTACATCACCCAGCCTTCAACCCATATTTGTTAATACTTTCTGTTCCGGATTGCTCATCATAAGGCCTTATTCTTTTCCACAAGAGCTTCTCATATAACATACTCATTGCTGGGAGTAAAGATAAGCAGCATAGAGTAGCAATCATTGCTCGAATGGTTGTTTTCCAATATACAGTGTGTGTGTCATTTCTGTCAATGGCGGAGTATATTATTGCCTTTAAGTATCTTGTATGGGTTTTTGTTACTAGAGGTCTTAACAATTTTTTCCCAATTTAGTTGCTTGGCTAACTTTATTCTGACTTTGTTCTTGAAGTCATCCCAACCTATCCCAACCCCTTACTCCGTGTTTTTACCCCACAGCTGCTCCAATAATACGCCCTCGTTCATCTCCGAGTCTCCCTCTATTAACACCCTCTTGTTCTTCAGCTTGGTTACCCTTTTCAACTTCACGTCTTTCTAGGTGTCTTCTTTTTCTAGCTTCTTCACCACATTATTCTTCAATTCCGCGCTATCCACGATATTCTCCCCACCCTCAACTATGATGATGTTCTTGCTCGCGCCTTTTCTCTCCCCCAGCCTTCCTCCAGTACCGATCTGGAGCACTTCGTTCCCCGCACTCCTCTTAACGCTCTAGGGTATCCATCATATTCTCTATCCCCTGCTTTTTTCCAGATCTCCATCGCTCCTGCTATCTTTTTCTCGATCCTTTTCTCCATTTCTTTCATCTTCTCATCGAAATTCTTTGTTTCCATTTCTTTCCAGCTAACTTCCGGCTAACTTTATTATGCCCTTATGTTAATTTTTCTTCATTCTAAGTGTAATTGAAGGTGCCTCGGCCGCCCAACATCCCAAGTTTCAACGAATATTACAGACCCTCGGTCGCAAGCAACCTCGGCTTAATTATATGATATCATACATTCTTCATTCTAAATCTAATTGAAGGCGCGTACAGAGCAAAAAATATTGTAGAGCCTCGGCTTAGATATCAAGATAACGTCCAATTTTGCATAGATGGTGTATCAGTTATAGCACTTCGTCCGCAAGTGACACCCTGGTTACAGTGCACATTATAGAGCCTCGGCCGCAAGCGACCTCGGCTTAATTATATGGTATCACGCATTCACAGGGTGGCCAAATAAGCGTGTAAAGTATTGTGTCTCGGAAACTACTCCTTGTAGAGACTTGCGGTAAAAAATTGAGTGATAACTAAAGTGGCTAAGAGAAAACCCTGGAAATTATTTTCAAGTTTCTAAGGTGATTACTAGGGGGCGCAACCGCCGTCTTGAATTAAAAAATGGGCATGCAAGCAACCTAAACTTAGATATGAAACTTCAAAAAACTGTTTTTTCAGAATATTCTTGGAAATTAATTAAAATTTCTTTGAAATGTTTAAAAATTTTCTGGAAATCATTGGAAACACTAGAAAGTGTTGAATTCGTCCTAAATTCCCAGATAAGATTATGATTTTCATTGTTAATCCGAAAAATGTAAAAGTAATTAACAAAAAAGATTTATTTGTAATCTTTATAATATATTAATAAACTTTTTCTTCTTAAGCTTAATAGGCAGAGCATAATAAATCGATTTATTCTTAGTTTAATTGGCCGCTCAACCTCGATTTTTGCAATTTTCGTCGATTAAATTTTAATAATTCATACAAAATCGATTTCTTGGAATATGAGTATGAAAATTTAACAAAATATTAATAAAAGTGTACTCTTTCCAATGAACCAACATGTTTTAAAAAATAACTTTTAGTTTTTGAGAAAAAAATATTTGAAATTTTGATAAAACTTTCGATGTTGCAATTTTCATCGATAATTTTCAAAATTCGCTATAAAATTAATTTCTTGAAGGATCCTTGTGGAAATATCGCCAATTATTAACTAAAGTATCCTCTTTTTAATACAACAAGCCGTTTTGAAAAATCGCTTTTAGTTTTTGAGAAATAAATTTTTGGAATGATCGACAATTTTTTCGAATTTTGCAATTTTCGCCGCTTAAATTTTAATAATTCGTATAAAATCGATTTCTTGGAATATGAGTATGAAAATTTTCCAAAATGTTAATGAAAGTGTCCTCTTTCCAATGAACAAACATGTTTTAAAAAATAACTTTTAGTTTTTGAGAAAAAAATATTTGAAATTTTGATAAAACTTTCGATGTTGCAATTTTCATCGATAATTTTCAAAATACGCTATAAAATTAATTTCTTGAAGGATCCTTGTGGAAATATCGCCAATTATTAACTAAAGTATCCTCTTTTTAATACAACAAGCCGTTTTGAAAAATCGCTTTTAGTTTTTGAGAAATAAATTTTTGGAATGATCGACAATTTTTTCGAATTTTGCAATTTTCGCCGCTTAAATTTTAATAATTCGTATAAAATCGATTTCTTGGAATATGAGTATGAAAATTTCCCAAAATGTTAATGAAAGTGTCCTCTTTCCCATGAACCAATACGTTTTGAAAAATAACTTTTAGTTTTTGAGAAAACAATATTTGAAATTTTGATAAAATTTTCGATGTTGCAATTTTCATCGATAATTTTCAAAATTCGGTATAAAATTAATTTCTTGAAGGATCCTTGTGAAAATATCACCAATTATTAATTAAAGTGTCCTCTTTTTAATACAATAAGCCGTTTTTAAAAACCGCTTTTAGTAAATTTTTTAAATGATCGAAAATGTTTTCAAATTTTGCAATTTTCGCCGATTAAATGTTAATAATTCGTATAAAATCGATTTCTTGAGATATGAGTATGAAAATTTCCCAATATGTTAATGAAAGTGTCCTCTTTCCAATGAACCAACACGTTTTGAAAAATTACTTACTAAATTTTCGATGTTGCAATTTTCATCGATAACTTACAAAATTCGTTATAAAATTAATTTCATGAAGGATTCTTGTGAAATTATTACTAATTATTAATTAAAGTATCCTCTTTTTAATGCAAAAAGCCGTTTTGAAAAATCACTTTTAGTTCTTGAGAAAAAAATTTTTGAAATGATCGACAATTTTTTCGAATTTCGCTATTTTCGCCGCTTAAATTTTAATAATTCGTATAAAATCGATTTTTTGGAATATGAGTATGAAAATTTCCCAAAATGTTAATCAAAGTGTTCTCTTTCTAATGAACCAACACGATTTGAAAAATAACTTTTAGTTTTTGAGAAAACAATATTTGATGTTTTGATAAAATTTTCGATGTTGTAATTTTCATCGATAATTTTCAAAATTCGCTATAAAATTAATTTCTTGAAGGATCCTTGTGGAAATATCACTAATTATTAATTAAAGTATCCTCTTTTTAATGCAAAAAGCCGTTTTGAAAAATCACTTTTATTTCTTGAGAAATAAATTTTTGAAATAATCGACAATTTTTTCAAATTTTGCTATTTTCGCCGCTTAAATTTTAATAATTCGTATAAAATCGATTTCTTGGAATATGAGTATGAAAATTTTCCAAAATGTTAATAAAAGTGTCCTCTTTCCAATGAACCAACAGGTTTTGAAAAATTACTTTTAGTTTTTGAGAAAACAATATTTGAAATTTTGATAAAATTTTCGATGTTGCAATTTTCATCGATAATTTTCAAAATTCGGTATAAAATTAATTTCTTGAAGGATCCTTGTGGAAATATCATCAATTATTAATTAAAGTATCCTCTTTTTAATGCAAAAAGCAGTTTTACAAAATCGCTTTTAGTAAATTTTTGAAATGATCGACAATTTTTTCGAATTTTGCAATTTTCGCCGATTAAATTTTAATAATTCGTATAAAATTAATTTCTTGGAATATGAATATGAAAATTTCCCTAAATGTTAATGAAAGTGTCCTCTTTCTAATGAACCAACACGTTTTGAAAAATTACTTTTAGTTTTTGAGAAAACAATATTTGAAGTTTTGATAAAATTTTCGATGTTGTAATTTTCATCGATAATTTTCAAAATTCGCTATAAAATTAATTTCTTGAAGGATCCTTGTGGAAATATCGCAAATTATTAATTAAAGTATCCTCTTTTTAATGCAAAAAGCCGTTTTGAAAAATCACTTTTAATTCTTGTAAAATGTAAAAGTAATTAACAAAAAAAATTTATTTGTATTCTTTATAATAAATTAATAAATTTTTCCTTCTTAAATTTAAACATTCGTTAAAATTAATAATGCCACCAACACCGTTCATTAACAATTCTATTTTGCAATACAATCCATATATAGCAGCTTTTGTTTATAATGTTCAATTAAGTTAAACGAGTTGCGGTGGGTGAACGTTATTGACACCTAAAAAAAATAATCAAACATGCGTTTAGTTGCTGCATCTTGATTTACATAATCTCATTCACCGTTTGCGAAATAACAATATTAATAATACAGCTGTTTTATTTACAAAGTTCATCTTCGAACCATAAATAGAGATTTAAACAACAACTTTTCAATCGAAGATTATTAAATTAATATGAATAAAAAAAGAATTAAAATATTCGGGTTCAAAGATTAAAAAAAATAATCACTAAGTTTTATGAAAAAATGAATTAACACTCAGTAGGCTATCAACGTTATTTACATAACGATTATCAAAAAAACGTTTAAAACATATTCTATTAGCTTGTGTTCCTTTATCGACTATCGGGTGATGAAACATTTAAATTAAAAAAATATAGATAAGAAATCTACGAAGTCGACACCTTTTTTACTTTTCATCAATAAACATGTTGTTGAATTTTGTTGAGTTTTGTTGAAAGTTAAATAAATATCGATTGTTGGAATCTGCGGATATTTGAGGGAGCAGAACCGTTTTTATTTCGGGTACTCCCTCCCTTCTCTTTCACCCTATATATACGTGTGTATATATATATATTTCTTTCCAAGCCCAGTACTGTTCGTAATTTCGAGCGCGCACGCAGCTCTTAGGATTATTCTCTTCATTCTCCCTCTTATTTTCGGTTTAGCTTCGACAACCGCAACGACGGCGAATGTTAGCGTTAAAAATTCAGTGTGGTTCGTGAAGATGTGCTGATTGTTTAATTTAATTTAATTTAGTGAAAACGATTTTCTGGAACACCCCGATTAGAGTTGCAGAGATGGTTCTGTTTCGGCATTCGGAATCAGCGCACGCGCTTTCATCATCCGAGGGTGCTACAGAGGGTGTGACTCCTCAAAGGGCATCAGCTGAATCTCAAAAATTAAGTTTAATGACTCAAGGAAAAAATGGATCTTGCGAGGAATTTCAGTTCAATAAAGGTAAATTTTTTGAAATAATAAATAATTAAAGTGAGAAAGAAATGAGTTGAATTTGAAATGAGTATCGAAGTAAAGGAAATAACCGGAGAGAACCGTTTCCGGTTGGAGCTCCGCAATTATGAACGGTTTATAAATAATTTATTGGAGGTTTGCGTTACGTGTAGCGGGGTGTTCACCTGGCTGACTCGGAAAACACACAATTTTTCTATTAGATTGAATTCGAAATTCCTTTCATAAATGTTACATAAATTTTTTCATTTCAATTTCGAATCAAAAAAAATTCGAAACATTCTTAATCAAACTCTAATTAGCCTTTATCATCTTGTTTTCGAGACGTCTTCGTTACGAATGCGTATTCTAAAACCGTTGATTAATGATAACAACGACGTCTTTCTAAGCGACAAATCGTTATATTCGGACCCAATAAATTCATCATCGAGTCGAGACTATTGTGTGTTATGCAACGATTAAACGACGACGTTTATTAAACCAAATAAACACATAGATAGAGTTACAAATAAAATAGTAATAGATAAACGGTAATTTTATTGAGGTCAGAAACGTAGTAAAAATACTTAACGTTAGTAGAAAAGTATGTAAGACCCTAAAGTCGGTCCTGAGTTATTGTTTATGCTCAGTAGCCGTGTCATGCCTGGTTTTACCCGCAGTAAGTACAAAGTAGCGTTCAGTGTTGGTTGTACAATGGTACTGTGCGAGCCGTTTTCGGAGATCGGTAAGAATGTTTCTTTTCTTTTGTCCTCCCTTCCACATCGTCCAATTCAATTCAACAAGTTAATAAACGTCCGGACAAAACGCTAATTAACCCACCACCGTCTCTCACATTTATTTCAAACCAAGCAGAATAAGTTCCTTGGCAAGAAAGAAGAGAGTGAATCACGTTATATACCCACGCGTTTTAAATAGAAGAGACCTTTTCAAAAGCATTCTTTATTTAAGAAGCAGTTGTTATTCTTAACGCGTTCTTCATGACTTCTTATCGCCACACAAACATAGGACTTTTTTTAACTACTGATAATGATATTTACACTTGAAGATTTTTTTTTATTTATTGTTAGTTTTTTTGCATACCTTGCCACCAACTAGAAACGTTATGTCACCCGTTCTATGTTAAAACTTGGTGACTAGCGCATTTGCATGCGGCTTTAATGTCTCCTTTGTTGCCGTGAACCTTAACACTTTGAAATCGTATGGAAATTAGATTGGCGTCACACCCGCGACCCGCTCTTCCTTTGAAAATGCTACGCGATTTTCCACCCATTCAATATTCTACGACCAATGGAATGTCCGCGCAATCGACCATTACTTCTCACATTTTTATTTAATCACATTAAACATTTAAACATGATTTTTGATATATAATAGAATTAACATGGACTTAAATCATGTTAATAATCATTTTATATGAAAGAATGTCAAAGTATTAAAAAAAATAAAACCGACGATCTCGCAAGTATGCAACCAATATCACAATATTCGTATTACAATACGCAAATCGCGTTATTGGTTGCATACTTGCAATAATGACGTCGGGTACGATAATTAATTAACACAGCGTACATCCCTAACTTCTACGCCACTGGAAAAAGTACGGTTTTGAGACTCCCATTTGAACCGCCAATGTTTTCTACACAAAAAAAGTACTGAGTCATGAGCTCTAAAGTTGATCGTTTTCGAGAAAAATCAACTTTTATGTTAAATAACATGGTCAATTTTTTGAAATAATATTTTATTAACAAGTAGGCTTTAAATTTTATAACAAAAGCTACATCCTGTCAAAATAACAATTAGTTTGTAATTATAGACAAAAAGATTTATAAGCAAAAAACTGAAATCTTCGTAACACAAAATAATTTTACAGAAATAAAAACCAACCCTATCAATACCTTACATACAAAAACTAAAAAAGCCCTCAAAGACTCCAAATCATTCTTGGATAAGTACAATATTAAAATCTCAAATATTTTACCGATGAACTCAAAAAATCCTATTCTTTATTCCGTCATAAAACTACATAAATTACATTACTACATGAATTAACATGGATTTAAATCATGTTAATAATCATTTTATATGAAAGAATGTAAAAAGTCAAAGTATTAAAAAAAAATAAAACCGAGGAGAAGATTTTGATCTCGCAAGTATGCAACCAATATCACAATATTCGTATTGCAATACGCAAATCGCGTACGCAATACGCAAATCGCGTTATTGGTTGCATACTTGCAATAATGACGTCGGGTACGATAATTAATTAACACAGTGTACATCCCTAACTTCTACGCCACTGGAAAAAGTACGGTTTTGAGACTCCCATTTGAACCACCAATGTTTTCTACACAAAAAAGGTACTGAGTCATGAGCTCTAAAGTTGACCGTTTTCGAGAAAAATCAACTTTTATGTTAAATAACATGGTCAATTTTTTGAAATAATATTTTATTAACAAGTAGGCTTTAAATTTTATAACAAAAGCTACCTCCTGTCAAAATAACAATTAGTTAGTAATTATAGACAAAAAGATTTATAAGCAAAAAACTGAAATCTTCATAACACTAAATAATTTTACAGAAATAAAAACCAACCCTATCAATACCTTACATACAAAAACTAAAAAAGCTCTCAAAGACTCCAAATCATTCTTGGATAAGTACAATATTAAAATCTCAACTATTTTACCGATGAACTCAAAAAATCCTATTCTTTATTCCGTCATAAAACTACATAAATTACATTACTACATGAATTAACATGGATTTAAATCATGTTAATAATCATTTTATATGAAAAAATGTAAAAAGTCAAAGTATTAAAAAAAAATAAAACCGAGGAGAGGATTTTGATCTCGCAAGTATGCAACCAATATCACAATATTCGTGTTACAATACGCAAATCGCGTTATTGGTTGCATACTTGCAATAATGACGAAGGGTACGATAATTAATTAACACCGTGTACATCCCCAACTTCTACGCCACTGGAAAAAGTACGGTTTTGAGACTCCCATTAGAACCGCCAATGTTTTCTACACAAAAAAGGTACTGAGTCATGAGCTCTAAAGTTGACCGTTTTCGAGAAAAATCAACTTTTATGTTAAATAACATGGTAAATTTTTTGAAATAATATTTTATTAACAAGTAGGCTTTAAATTTTATAACAAAAGCTACCTCCTGTCAAAATAACAATTAGTTTGTAATTATAGACAAAAAGATTTATAAGCAAAAAACTGAAATCTTCATAACACAAAATAATTTTACAGAAATAAAAACCAACCCTATCAATACCTTACATACAAAAACTAAAAAAGCCCTCAAAGACTCCAAATCATTCTTGGATAAGTACAATATTAAAATCTCAAATATTTTACCGATGAACTCAAAAAATCCTATTCTTTATTCCGTCATAAAACTACATAAATTACATTACTACATGACTTAACATGGACTTAAATCATGTTAATAATCATTTTATATGAAAGAATGTAAAAAGTCAAAGTATTAAAAAAAAATAAAACCGAGGAGAGGATTTTGATCTCGCAAGTATGCAACCAATATCACAATATTCGTATTGCAATACGCAAATCGCGTTATTGGTTGCATACTTGCAATAATGACGTCGGGTACGATAATTAATTAACACAGTGTACATCCCTAACTTCTACGCCACTGGAAAAAGTACGGTTTTGAGACGCCCATTAGAACCGCCAATGTTTTCTACACAAAAAAAGTACTGAGTCATGAGCTCTAAAGTTGACCGTTTTCGAGAAAAATCAACTTTTATGTTAAATAACATGGTCAATTTTTTGAAATAATATTTTATTAACAAGTAGGCTTTAAATTTTATAACAAAAGCTACATCCTGTCAAAATAACAATTAGTTTGTACCTGCAAAAATAAATTTGTATTACAAAATTAAAAATTAATTACACAAACGTTGAAATGTGCGAAATGCATTACCTTTAAAATGCCTATGGAAGTTGCACATCTCCAAGTAGAAGTGGAAATCCGACCACAAGTACCAGAAAAATTGCTCACAACTTAAACAACCTATCTTTTCAACCTGACATGTTTCTAATAACACACAGTTAGAGATGTACATAGATAATAAACTATATTATTTGAGGTTATGTTGTCAAAAACTTTAAAACAATTCCAACAAATCATTAAAAAATATACTCAGGTTAAGGAATGGACATATTCAACATACAATTCAGCTAATACCAACATACGTTAAATACAAATTGCCTCATCACTTAAATAATGCACAAAAACGTCAAATAAGAGAGAAACATATCAATAATGAACTAAAGAAGCAGAATATTAAAATAGACCACAACAACAGATTGCTTTTGTTCATATAGCACTTACTAACCAATAAATTACATTACTCTGAACTACAGGAAATTATAGAACAGGCCGAAGTACACAAAAATGGTATCGTTTTGGATAATTGGAGAAGAAAACAAAGGAAAATTGGCAAACTTATGGCTGAAAAGAGAAATAAAGAAGAAAAACTTAAAAAAGAAGATTAACAAACCTGACCAACATAACCTTTACAACTACCGAACCACCCCAGACTGAGTCACCTGAGCATAGAACTAGAAGCGGCAGCAAGATATAACCTACAAGAGAAAGACCTTCGACTGGACATCATCGACTTCCTACAGAGGGTTGAAAATTATTAACAGATTTATACTAACTGACCTAGATTTCAAACCGATGCATACCATAAGAAACAGACAACATCTCATCGAAGAACTGTTAAATCTGCACATCCCTGCCAACTTTGAATTGGTTTCGTTTGATGTCACCAATCTGTATACAAACATCCCGGTTTCTGAGACTCTTGCCATTACTCATGATTACTTTAAGAATAAACTAGACTTAGAAGACGCCAACCATCCATAAAACCTCCTCAATACTTGCCTAGCCCAAAACACTTGCATTTTCGACAATAAATTATATAGATCTTTGGACTTTGAGTGGACACTTGGCGAACTCGAAAGCAATTTGCTCCACACAAGAAATAACATAACCGAAAATATCATCATTTGGAAAAGATACGTGGATGATGTCCTGCACAAACCACAATGTCAATGGTTTACATTCATTCCTTAACTGGAACAGAACAACACTTTACCGCAGTATACATTGGTGAAACGGGAAGATCAATAAAACAGAGAGTCAACGTACACAAGGGTAGCATCAGATCTAATTTCAGAAGACATCTTCTCAACAACTCACACAAGTTTGATATAGATACTGGTGTAAGAATACTACACAGAATGGATAAGGGAATTAAGATGACCCTCACTGAATCCTATGAAATCTTTGATTATATATAATATGGATTGAGCTAACTGAATATATCTACTAACAAAAATGTTGCTCAAGGTGAATAGACGCAGATGGAAAGCGATAATGTGAAAGTGTAACAAAGATAGATATATTATATGTCAGTACGCTTCTATATCTATCTCACTTCTATCAGTACACCCATTATATGGCAGTACGCTTCTATGTCTATCTCGGTTCGATCACCTTGCGCAAGCTATCTCTCTCGTTGGCTCAATCCATATTATATATAATCAAAGTATGAAATTGAGAAATTTAAATTCCTGAATAAGAATATCGAGTGCCTTAATGACCAAATAGACCTAACCAGACGAATGATGACATTCGTTGAAACGTCAAAACGTTCGATACCATTCTCAACTTTCTGAATAACATGGAATAGTATGCAAGCAAAACAATCGATATTGGTCTTAAGGTAATCTTAGTTGAACCGTACAAACAAATACTTTTAATCAACAAGTCATCATGACCTGAAGTTTATGCAGAACAACCTTCCTGAAATAAATAAACGAAATAAATAAATATATAAACGCATAGATAACACTGGCCTACAGTGGTTTTGTTGCATGAGATATAAGATTGATTTTGGATATATTTATGCTCACAATTCATGAAACTATCAATGATTTTGTAAGATTTGCTCTCATTTTTTTTAATCTTGAAATTTGATGGTGAGCTAATAAATCACCTGTATAAGATTATCCATCGTAGTTCTTTTAATAAAAATAAAAATACAAACGGTTTCCGGAATTTCTTGCATGTTTTGATAAATTTCCCAATATGAGAGAAACTACAATAAATAAGTATAGGAATGTTTATAGATAATTTGTATAAAATTACATTCCTTTTCGGGTAGGCTAATAAAATATGGGGTGTTCCATTTAAAATTTTCGACTTTCACTGAATATGGAGAAACGGTAATTCAAGTTTTGATCATACCCTGTATAAGATACAACAAATAACAACCTATTTGATAGCATTTAAAATAACGAAGTTATGGTGTACTTCCGGTAGATCGGAAGTGGCGGCCATCTTGAAAATATTTTAGATCGACAGTTCCGAATGAACAACCCATGCTACCAAAATTTCAAACCTCTACGAATAGTGGAATCTGAAAAAGTTCTAACGAACCAGTTACGTGACACACCCTGTATACGGAGTGTCTCAAAACCCATAAATGGCTAATAATAAGATATGAATCTTCAAAGTTTAGAAATGTTCTTAAATATTTTCAATATGGTTTGTTATAAAAAGATAAAATTTGGCAAACAGTGCAATGTAGAAATTCATGAGAAATTGTTTAAGATGAACAATACTATACAGGATGTTCACAAAGGTTATTTCCGGAAAACTTTTGTATTATGTCGTAAACCCTTAAATTTTTTAACTGATTCCAAAAGACTATTTCTTTATAAAATTATTCTCATTCTTAGAGGTTTTTGATTAGACGCATCGTTTTGGTCATGAAAACAAATCGTAAGAAAAGCAATATGTCCGGTTATTATCCAACGTGGCGTAAAAACTGGATTTTGTTCAGTCCAATATTGAGCATTTCTCAAATTAATTAAATTAAAATTAAAACGCAAGATCACTAATACATTTTTCTATCATAGTTCAGTTTTGCCATACTATACTCGGAACGGATGATCAATAGTTTTTAATTCTTATTTCTCAAATTAATGGCCATCAGTAAAAAGCATTTTTCTTAAAAACGCAACATCACTAGTACATTTTCACATCATAGTATGGCAAAACTGTACTCGCAACGGATGATCAGCAATATTTAATTCTTGCACTGTCGACAAGTGGTATGGATACACTTTTGGATATTCCGAAATGTCTTCTTATATCAACAGTACTACGATCTGCAACTAAATCCAAAATGTTTTCTTCTAGTTCAGGTGTACAAACTGATCTGATCCTCGTTTTTTGTCAGGTTGTCTGCGCGTGGGAAATTTTTTGCAATATCATCTTGCCGCTGCGTTAACAAGACTTTTAAGGCCCATATCTTAGCTATTTTTGAGGGATCGACATCATTTTCACACTAGTATTTGTGATTAAAATTATGCCACGACTTACAGAAACACCCGGTATTGTATCCAGCTATTGAATTATGGCAGTAAGACCAATTTAGAAGTAGGGCAACGATTCCTAGACATATTATAAAAGAGCATTGTCAATGCCCGTGGTATTGCAGAAATAGTTAGTCAGGCCATTTGCGAAGGCCATCCATAATGGTTGCCATGTTGTAGAAGCCATCAAAATGAATCAGATCACAAAACTCAAGAGGATCAGACTCTGTTTTGACTTGTTTCATAATAATCTATCCATCTTTTCAGTATTTCGCCTTGCTCCATGAGAATTCGTCACCCTTAGTCATTGTTTAGTATAATCCTAGATTTAGATCCTTTCCTATTCACATTCTGGTAAAATTTCCTCGTGTCCAACTGTGTTCTTAGTTTCTCTAATTCCTGCTTCTTTCTTTTTTGGGCTGTGGGTGCAGTTTTCTTCCTTCCTCCTTGCTCTGTACTCCTCCTCTGTTTATTTTGTTCCACGGTGCTGCACTCTTCTATGCACTCTTACATAGTAAAAAGTGAGCTCTGATTCACGTTTTACAATATCGTCTCGCCGCTGTGTTAGAATTGTCTAAACACTTACCCAACGTCAAGAGCATACCAGTTTGCTCACTAAAACTGTAATTATTTGCTATTTTAAACAACTATTAGCTACTAACGTATGGTGGGTAGCAATTTGACAGTTGCATTCCTGCTTCTTCTTCTGGTGCAGGATCACTAATTTCTTATTTCGTAGCTCCACCTCCGCTGGTTTCTGCTGTTGTCCTTCTCCAACTGGACCACCTTCTCTTGTCACCCATTTTTCCGTCGACTCGAATAAATTTCACAATAATGCTTTAAACTACGTATAAATGGAAAATTTAGCGGAGCGAATTAACTATGCTCTCACACAATCGCCATATTTTTCTCAACCCCTCAAAATAAAGGCAGGTAATCTTCTGGATCCCATTCGAATGATGTAAAATCGCCATTATTTTTCTGAAAACCACCTTTTTTGAAGCAATTTTGTATCGTTGACTGTTTTAATGCAATAAAGTGCTTCTAAAACATTTATGGACTCCGCTAACTCTGAAGCAGATCTTCCTTAAGTATTATCCCTCGATAATAGAATTTAAAATTCTGTATGATCCCCTGGTCTAGTAATTTTTATGGTTTGTAGCTTTGCCTCATGAGGGTGGGACAATGTGTTGTCCAAAAAATAATAAAATTTTTGGATTTTGACCATATTTGGCCGATACCCAAGGAGTGACAAGGATTGACATCAGCTCATTATCTGGAAATACACTTACAACTTAAGGCGTGTTTCTTACGCCATTTTTCCAGCTAACCGAAAGTTGGCAACATTTAATTTTTGTGCTATTTCATGAGCTTTGGCCTTCACTAAACGTCCTGTTAATGCAATATTTTGGCTACGAGAACAAGAAAACCAATTAAAACGCACGTCAATTTGAAGTCCGTCAGTTTTCAAAAACCCCTCTCTTCTGATCGATTTTGAGCATATTACAAAAAACTTTTAGATCAAAAGTTCGCTGCCTCTTTGGCCAGCTTGTCCGTCTTCTCATTGCCCTCAATGTTGCTGTGACCTGGAACCCACCATAGAGTAACATCATTGCCTCTTCTCTCAGGTTGCTGGTACACTTTCTGATCAGTGCGGAGTCACACCTGAATTGCCTTTAAGGCGGCCTGACTGTCTGTGAAAATGTTTATGGATGCACCTTTCTGTCCCTTCTGTAGGTTCAAAGCGGTGCAGAAGTTTATAGCAAGAACTTCTGCTTGGAAAATTGTTATGTCCGAGCTGAGGGGCAGTTTAATGTGGCTATTTGGTCCACTGATGCTCATGCCTACTCCGGATCTAACTGTCTTTGAAGCATCGGTGTACCAGGCTAGGGCTCATCTTTTTAGTTGAGGCTTCTAAATATGACCTTATACGGCTGGTTCAAATTGTATTCAATCGGTATAAGATCCGTTTTAATTTCAATCAGGTGATTAAGACGATGATGGGTCCTTGAGGATTTCGAGGTGTTTTCTGAGGTTATCCTGCATCAACTTGAGTGAAGAAACTGTTTTCAGTGATAAGGTATTTGAAGCTGTCGCATTTGTGCCAGCTGTTTTGCTGTCTTATGCTTTGTTTTTGGCCACCAAACCAATGAGGCGTAGGCGACCATAGGTGGTTTGAGACACCAGTTCCTTTCTAGGAGCCTGCGGCAGATCTGGTTTGCCATGATGGCCTTTTTCCTCACCTTGTCTAAGTGTGAGTTCCAGTTTAGTTATTACCCCTAGGTATTTAACTTCTGTTTGAGGTTAATAGTTCTTTCAATGGTGCTTTTATTTGTAACTTCCTTCTCCGAGTGAAAGGGACTATTTCGATTCTATTGGGATTGATGCCCATTACTTCTACACCAAGTACTGGTGAGTAGTAGGGCTTTCTGCATTAGTTGAGTTATGATTGTATCATATTTATCTCGAATTGTGATTACCAGGTCATCAGGATACCCTTGAATCTTAAATCCGTTTTTAGTTAGGGTGTTCATCAAGTCATCAACTACCAGGCACCATAATAGAGGTGATAGCACTCCCTCTTGGGGCATCCTGTTAACGCCTTCATAGTCAGCGACTCGCCTCCCAGACTGGCTTTTTCACTTTTGCTTAGTTTGATATATTTCTATATAAATAAATAAATAAATCTTCTTGAAATATCTTAATTACCCAGAAATTTTCTGGCAACAGCTGGAAACCTCATGAAATATTTAGACATTATGTATAAAAATCTTTACGTTTTTGAATTTCTTTAGATATCTTTAGAATTCTTCTGGCAATGCTTAGAAGTACCTTAAAAGTTCCTATATGTCTTTAATAAAATATTTAGACATTTTTTAGCAATGATTTGAAATTGTATAAGATTTTTTTAAAATATCTGGATATCTTTGCAAATCATTAGAAATCTTCTGGCAACGCTTATATACAATATATACATAAGTTTTTACACGAATTTTTGTAATTAACTTTCTTCGATTGTAAAGTCAGGTTCATGTGATACAAGCTATTCTTCGAAACTCCAATTCTCACCTTTGTACTCTTAAAATTGGTTTTCTAGGTTCCTCTATTAATGGTAGTAATTTATTATCGCCGTTACTCTTGTTCCACGAAACTTATCAAGAAATAGCTTAAAAAAATAAAACGTGTAGTCATACAAGGTCAAATATTTACACGATTACAATACGTGATTATGGACGCTCATAATCAATATACGTGCTTAAAACCATGTTAAATTTGTTGATGAAAACGATTAAATTTATAATGTTGGTGTTTCCTATTTCCCACTACACTTCCGAAAGATGTGGAGTTCTTAAACGGCGTGGACGAGTTATTTTCGAAGCAGAAGCCGAAGGTGTAACGTAAACATTTACATCGTTCCCTTACAACTTATTTACTATAGAAAATAAACAGCTTGGTACCGAGGATCGAGAGGAAAAATAAATGCCTCGGGCTCCCGGCTTATTTAAAAGTCGTTAATTTATTATCAAAGGCAGCTGCATAGAGCCCTTATAAATTTAATGGCGCAGCTGTCGCGCACAAAATCAAATTTTTTTTTAATTTTATACTTTTTTATATTTGTTGTAGATTTGAGGAGTTGGAACGGGACGATATCGCAAAGATGGCGAAAATTGCGGCGATGCTGTTCGTCTTTAAGGTCCCCTAGTACTCCAGCACCTCCAGAACCATGCAGAGATTCACTTTTAGATGATACTCACAGCTCTCCAATTCTAGTCAGTCTTCCCCAAATAAGCACATCATTGCGAATTCCAAATTCTACGAAAAAAAGTAGCGTCCAAGAAGTTATAAGATCGAAATTGAACCGTATACATGTGGGCCTAAGAAAGAGACGCGCAGTTTCCGTCCACGAAGTTTTCAACAGCCCAACTCACGATCAACAACCGACGTTTTACGTTCCATCGCCAAACGATAAAAAAGAAAGAGGTAGACAACGAACTAGAGATTTGCCTAAGACTGTTACCAAAGATCATGGTTACCATAGCTATGAAGGAAACGAAGCCGATAAAGCCCCATTTGAACCGGAACCGGATTACGATGACGATACTTGGTGCTCCAACCAAACTGGAAACTCGAGGAGGTGGTCCGTTGTTGAAGGTTTAGTTAGCTATCATTATCAAAACCGGACCAAAACTCCCGTTGATTCGGGATCGAGTTCCGTCCCTTACGAATTCGAGCCAAAACACCAAAACCAAAAAATTCCACAACGAGACGACGTCAAAAATAAAATACCAAAGGCTAGGTTAATGAAACATCCAGAAAGAGCGAGGTCACAATCGCCGGCCAAAAATAAAAGTTATTCCACCCCTTTGAAAAATGTTTCTCCAGAAAATAAAAAGGAACGTAATTGCAAAAATGGTCAAAACGTAGATCTGAATAAAAGTTTTAATCAGGTGATTATCTAAAAACTTACGTAAGTAATTTATTTTATTTTATAATTTTTAGAGTTATCTAGAAGAACTAGAAGAAGAAAACGAGGAAGAAGAGGAGGAGGAAGAAAGCAAATTTTGCACGCTACCAAGAGGAGGTGGTGTTGCCTTTACCATAAAACAAGTTGTCTTCCAAAAAGGGCCCGGTTTAAAAGCCCTTGGTTTTAGCGTTGTGGGAGGAAGGGATTCTCCAAGAGGCAGCATGGGAATTTATGTCAAAACAATTTTCCCCAACGGTCAAGCAGCAGATTGTGGATATTTAAAAGAAGGTAATAACAACAATTTTTTAAGATAAATTTAGTTATCAATTGTTATATATTTAGGTGATGAAATATTGGCTGTAAACGGTAAACCATTACCAGGAATGTCACATCAAGAAGCGATAACAGTCTTCAAACAGATAAAGGTGGGTCAAGTGATTCTGCATATTGGCAGAAGGGTGCAACGCAAGAAGCGGGAAAGGCTCCCCCTGGCGGTGTGAGCTCTTCACGTTGGAGAGTATTTACATTCCTGTCAATACATTCTATTCCAAAGATACTTGTAATAACTATATAATAAATATATTTAAAATAAATAACGAAAAATGAATATTATATGTATATTATAATTTTTTATATCTAATAAAAAACGAAATAATATTTTATACTCTAATTCTATTGGTTGTTTCTTTATTATTTGATAAAACTTGGACCAAGCATAAAAGAACTAGACCTAGAAACTTTCGGGTTAAGCCGTGCGTTTTTTGAAAAAATGTTTGACGTTTCGGATGCCATGTTGCAACCTACTTCAGAAACAACTTCGAAGTGGCGAATTCGGTTAAAATTTGACAATAAATACATGAATAACTACATTACATAGAATACATATCGGGTAGGCGGACCAACTAACCTTGCACCGCGACCCTAAGGATCTATTGTACCCCGATAGATATCGTTATCAAATTTCACCGTGCAGTCCAATGCTCTTAACGAACATTAATACCTTGCTCGGCGAAAGGTCATTCAGATCTTTTGAGGAGATAAACTGCGACCCAAAAATCGAGAATCTGATACGGTTAACAGCAGGGCAGTGGCATAAAACATGCTCAACCGTCTCTGCTTCCTCCGCACATAGTCGGCATTCAACATCGTCGGCTAAACCCAACAAGTTGAGGTGTGCTTTTAATCGGCAGTGCCCAGTAAAAACACCCATTAGAACTTTTATGATACTACGGGCAAGTCCTAAAATATTCCCGGGTTTGACAGTGGCGATGTTAATAAACACCTTAGCATGTCTCATTCCAGGAGAACTGGTCCACAGTAGGCGAAGTCTCTCTTCAGCCCACAGTCCAATCCTATATTTGGCCATCGCAAATGATACACCAACTGCTGGTTCCGGTCCCACAAACGCTTCAGCGCTGCCATCTCGTGCTAGCTTATCTGCCGCTTCATTGCCAGCAACCCCAGAGTGACCCGGGACCCAGATCAGAGAGACTCTGTTATCACAACTCAGTGTGTTTAATGTTCTCTTACAATCATTAACCAGAGCCGACACCGTTTTCACGGCTTGCAGCGCCTGGAGAGCGGCTTGACTGTCTGAGAAAATTCGTACTGTCATGTTCTTCACCCCTATTTCAAGAAGGATTTTAGCACCCATGTCAATAGCAAATACTTCCGCCTGGAATACAGTACAGTACGTACCCAGGCTGTAGGCTTGCTTAATTCGAGGTGTCTGGCAGTATACTCCTGCTCCTACCCCTTCAGGTGTTTTTGATCCATCTGTGTACAAGCAAATGTCTGCCCGAACGAGAGAATTTTCATTTTCGATCCAGGACTGCCGCTCAGACAGTACAATCTGGTATCGAGCGTTAATCACTGATAGTGATACCGTCAAATCTGACGGCATTGATAGCACAGTATCAGTGCTTATAATGTCTTCCGCAGCCCATTGGTAGGACATGTCGGAACAGTTTTGAGCATATTGCTTAAATCTATAAATGGTTGTTCTAGCCACTTTCTCTATATGCAAATGCAGAGGAGATAGGCCAAGCAGAACCTCCATTGCTAGAGTTGGCGTTGTGCCTATCGCACCAGAGATTGCCAATCCAGCTACTCGTTGAATTCGTGAAAGTTTACTGATAACTGAAGTCTGTCGGACTTTCCTATACCAGGCTGCTGCTCCGTATGTGATCATAGGTCTAACCACAGTCACATAGAGCCAGTACAGTCTTTCAGGGGTAAGACCCCAATTTTTTCCACAAAGACTGCGACAAGTCCACAAGGATAGTCTAGCTTTGTGCAAAACTCCCTGCAAATGTCCATTCCATGACAGGGTTTTGTCTAGGATTACTCCTAGATATTTGACTTCCTTTGAGAAAGGAATTTCTTCACCTTGGATAGTTGGGCGGATTAGTCCATCCAACTTTCGCTTCCTGGTGAAGGGTACAACAATTGTCTTTTGCGGGTTTATTGAGAGGTTCTATCCCTTACACCAAGCGCAAATGGTATCTAGGGTCACCTGGAGGACTTTAGATATCCTCGGCAAACAGGTTCCTTTGACCATAACGACAATGTCATCAGCATAAGCTTGTATTTCCACACCAACGGCTTCGACTAACGCAATCAGATCGTCAACTAGGAGGGACCAAAGCAGGGGAGATAACACCCCTCCCTGCGGGCAGCCACCTCCCGGCCTGAAGCGTATCGTATCACCGTGGAGTGAAGTAGAAACTATTCTACTATCTAGCATATTGCGGATCCAACCCGCTATAGTTGCTTCCACTCCCCTGTCAAGAGCAGCTCTTTCAAGAGATTGTGGTATTGCGTTGTTGAACGCTCCCTCTATATCCAGAAACGCACAAACCAAGATTTCTTTATCCTGCAGCGTCCTGGATACTCTACCAACTAAGTTGTGTAGAGCCAATTCTGCTGATTTTCCCGCTTGATAAGCATACTGGTGGCGACTCAGTGGACCAGATACCAATGGCACCGTACGGATATACCGTTCCAGAACTTTTTCAAGGGTTTCAGCAGAAATGACGTTAGGCTGATGGGTCGAAAGGCATTAGAAGTAGGGACCGAACGGCCCGCTTTGGGTCTGTAAGATACCCGTACCTTAGTCCATTCTGCCGGCACATATTTCCAGGCGACACTCGCTCTGAAAATTTTTACCAAAATTGGCAACAACAAAGACCTCCCCTGCTGTAACAAAGCAGGAAAGATATTGTCTTCTCCAGGCGATTTGAACGGCTTAAACGTTTGAATTGCCTGGTCCACGGATGTGTAAGTGACGACTTTTCTACGTGTGGCAAAGCGCCCCTCAAATACGGATTGGAGTGTGACGACTTTGCCACACTCCAATCCGTATTTGAGGGGCGCTTTGCCTTGCAGGAATAGCCCGCTGTGGCATTATCGGCCCTCATCATCAGGCTTCCTGGGAAGTGAGTCCCATGAATAACTAATTAGTGTCTAATTGTCAACTAAGTTGTTTTTGTCAAATCCGGGTGGATAAGGCTTCGTTGAGTTCACTAACATCTTCCATGTGCGGCTGAGTTCCCAACCATCTTCTCTATTCATGTTATTCCCATGTCGATGAATCCCTATCGCTTTTTGGAAGTAATGTCCATTTCTTGCTAGCACTATGGTTTTGTCAAACTCTATGTTGTGTCCTCCTTTGTGGCAATGCTCTGCGACTGCAGATTGTTGGATCTTCCTTAGTCGGACATCCCTCTCGTGTTCCTTGATGCGGCACTTGATGTTACGTCCAGTTTGGCCAACGCAATATTAGATAGACTCCCGCTCCCTGTAATAGGGTTAGTTTGCCTTTGGCTATCGGAAGAGCGTTTTGTATTTTGCTGACCGTACCGTGTCGTACCACTATATCATTCTTCTTCAGACGCCTTGCAATTCGCTCCGTCACACCTGAAACATAAGGAAGGCAGATAAAACCGGATGGTGTCGTACTTACCGAGTCATCCTACTGTTTACGTGGTTTGGTGGCTCGTCAGATATTCTCATCGTATAGCCATTCTTCTGCAGGACATCTTCTAGGAATCTTTCTTCTTTTCTTAGGTTCTCTTTATCGCATATCCTCTCTGCTCGCTGGAATAAGACTTGAATTACGGACCTTTTCTGTTGTGGGTGGTGGTGGGATGAAGCCTGCAGGTATCTATTCGTATGCGACTTCTTTCGATATACTGCCCCCATCTATCTTCCTAGTGACTAACACATCCAGGAATGGCAACTGTTTTGCAGTTTCTGTTTCTATGGTAAATTTTATCATTGAGGTGGTCTAGAAATTCCTGTAGTTGCTCTTTTCCATGTTGTCAGATCACGAAAGTGTCATCGACGTAACGAAGTTATAGCTTCGGTTTCCAAGGACTCTTCTTTAATGCTTCCTCTTCAAGCATCTCCATATAAAAATTGGCTATCACAGGAAACAGAGGTGATCCCATGGCTGCCCCTTCGCATTGCTCGTAGAGTTCCCCCTTCCACCTGAAATATGTCGACGATAGGCAGTACTCCACTAGTCCTGGGACATACTTGGGCAAACCCTCCGGGATGAGTTTCTGGCGAAGAGCATCCACGGCATCTTTGACTGGTACTCTGATGAATAGAGATTCCACGTCGAAACTTACCAGCATATTCTGAGGGTCTAGCTTCATACCTTCATAAGCTTAATTAATTCTACAAAATGTGTGGAGTCTTTGAAACATTTTTTCATAATACGCACGACTTAACCCAAAAGTTTCTAGTTCTAGGTCTAGTGTTAGTGTTAGTTCTAGTGATAGTGCTAGTATTAGTTCTAGTTTTAGTTTAATTAACACCGGCCGTGAAAGCCTTCGTACTTATATTTACGAATCATTAACAAAAAAAATACTAAACGAACAATTTCAGGCTTAACTGTGCGGCAGTTTCATTCAAAGAACCCAGATTGCGCCGTAATTGACTCAGAGGGATCAGATCTTCAGCGTTGTATTCAGTATCTAGGTTGGTATTTGCCACATCAATCATAATTTTGTGCCAGCACTTCTCCAAGGCTTCGAGGGAGATTCTTTCCCAAGTATTGCATAATTGCCGTACAGCGTCTTCTTCATTATTAGATACAATATGGGCTAAAAACTTTTCCGATCGCACTTCTATAGTTCCATGGTTTGAATCATGCTCTTTCAGGTATTTTAAAATAACTTTTAACATGACGAATAAAAGAGCCATGAAACCAGTCTATGAAAATTGCTGTAGTCATCCATGCATAGGCAGATAATTTATATTCAACAGGTATATTTACGTTTTCACAAGCCCTCAAATTTTTTGCCTTTTCTATCACTAACAATTTTAATTTTTGTGAACCATCAGCATTTCAACATGGTAGAAAACTAACGCGTTCTTTGCTTATATTTCCATCTGGTGCGAATTTCTCCTTTTAAAGCAAGCAGATCAAGTCTTTTTCTAAAGTTCAAAATCAAAATTTATCATTTCCATAGATATTCGCTATTTCGTCAAGTTCTTCTGAGCGCAAATGACCTTGGTTAAACTTATAACTATATAGAGAATGGATGATTTCTGCAGTTTGTTGGTATGATTTGGGTTGTCATGGTATTAATTGTGAAGCCGCAAACGGTGTGATGAGAACACTCTCTCTGTAAATCCTAAAAAGACTGAGATTGTTCTGAGATTACCACCTCATTTCTGTAATAGTTCATTAACCTTTGCTCCAGAAGTGAAATACCTTGGTGTAATCTTGGATAAAGGACTGAGTTGGAAATCACACATTAGTTACAAAACCAAAAAAGCAACGATTGCATTCACCCAGTGTCGAAAGGCAATTGGGACTACATGGGGATTAAATCCAAGGTACGTACACTTCTGTGATAAGAGCCATGGTAGCTCACGGAACCATAATTTGGTGCTCAGCACTAAAACATGCATATAAAGCCGAATAGCTGCATCATCACGATCGCACTGCAGACTATGCTGAACGTGCTGCCCCTAGATACTTTTATCAGGGAGGTGATCGTATTGGCGTTGTTTCGATTGCGATCAGTGCATAATAAGCAGTGAGTGAGGCTATTCGTAAACAACCCCTTCATGAAACTCACACAAACTACATCACATGTACTTTCTTAAGCAGGTCACACTTTGGCATTGAGTCGATACCCCAGAGCAACTTAAGCACGGGTAAAACGCTGACCATCTACACTGTTGGATCAAAGAAAGCTGGATTTTCTGGAACGGGAATTTCCTCGCACGATCTCCAGTTGCACCTTTCCATTTCGCTAGGAAAAACTGTTATAAATATTGCAACTATCACATTAGCTCGACACCAAAAAAGTTGGTAGTAACGTCGCAATCTGCACTGATAGTAGTCACGCTATGGCGCTTAGTAGGCTTCGAACTACATCATTGCTAGTGAAGTTCTGTCGGAAATCACTTGAAGAGGCCATCGTTTATAGCAACGTCACGATGAAGTGACGGAAGGACATACCGGAAATAAGGGACACGATGCGGATAGGTTGGCGAAACCCCCACATGAAACTACATACATACAAGCCGAGGTCGTTTGCGGTCGAGGCGCTTCCATTTCTTCGCCAGCTTTCACCCCACAATCTCGGCTTAATCAGGTATAAACCTACATTGTTTATTTTATATTTAAGTGTTGAAGCCTCGAATTTCTTGATCAATTTCGCGTTGCCATGAAATTAATTGTAGAGAATCATTGTAGTACCCAATGAGCAATTATATGATCGAAATCTTCGTGCTGAGCTTGTTAGACGTACCGAGCTCGGAGAGAATGCTCTCTACATCAAGTATGTGAACCAGTTATAAGCAAATCAGCAAGCAGTCAGAAAAACTGAATACAACCCAACAGAGCCTGTATCAACTTTATTATCAAAATGTTCGTGGACTTAATACCAAACTGATAGATTTTGTAAGCTCCGTTTCTGCTTCTGACTTTAGTATTATCGCATTGTCTGAGACGTGGTTGAAAGATACTGTTCCTGATTGTGAAGTGTTGCCTAATCCTTACAAAATGGTTAGAGCAGATCGCAGCGAACGTCGTGGAGGTGGTGTATTGCTGGCGGTTGACTCGAGGATCGCTGATGTGTTTTGTCTTAACTTATCTTCTCCAGTCGATACCATTGAGATTGTTTCTTTACTACATACCATCTGCTACTCCGCTTGAGTTATATAAGCTTCTCCTGTCTTATCTAGAAACTGCTCTCGATTTGTCGTCTGGAACTGTTCTTTATGGTGATTTTAATATCCCAAAATATCCCGATCCATGCTGTGATTTTAGTTGTGTACTTGATAACTTCGCTAGTTACAACAATCTAGATCAATTTAATCATGTCATAAACAATATGAACTGCACACTCGATTTGGTGTTTGTTTCTTCAGATGTACAACAAGATGTATTTAAGTCCTCATTTGAGCTTGTCAGCAGCGACAGTTACCATCCTGCACTTACGATGGACTATGCCTTCTGAGGATGTGGGTCGTTATCAAATTCGTCAAGATTCTAGCTATGCATTTCGACGAGCTAACTTGGTTGGGCTGTATTCAGCGGTTTCGAGGGTTGATTGGAGTGAATTATTAACACTGCATTCAGTCGATCTATCTTGTGAGCATTTTTACAGAGTTCTTTATGAATTACTGGATGAATACATCACTAAAAAACGTGATAGAACAATTAAATTTAAACATCCAACATGGTTTAATCAAGGTCTGAGGCGCTTGTTCAGCAAGAAAAAACATTATCATAAAATATATAGAAAAACTAACTGTAAATTCATCATGCAAAAATCATTACCTTCCCATTACATTATCGGATGGCGATACTATACTGACCGTTACCAAAGACATAGTGGATCTATTTGCTTCTCATTTTGCTAGGTCTTACAACTTACCGGGGAATGTTATTATGAATTCACCTTTGGAATATCTGAGATCAGTAAAGAGGAATTGTGGGCGCACTCAGGAGTTTTACATCGAAATCCACAACAGGCCCGGACGGTATTCCGGCTTTTTTTATCAGAGACTGTGCGATCCCTCTGCGCCATATTTTCAATTTGATTATCAAGGCATCAGAAAACAGAGCAGAATTTGTCCAATTTTTAAAAAAGGTATAGACATTGTGCCGCAAATTACCGACTCACTGCTATTATGAATAATTTCGCTAAGTTGTTTGAACAGATCTTTGTGAAGAAAATTGAATTTAACCTAAATTCACAAATATCAACAGCACATCACGGATTGTACAAATGCCGCTTCACTACCACCAATTTAACAGTTTTCACTCAAAACGTTTGCGAAGCCTTAGATTGCCATTTACAAACGGACGTTATTTACACTGATTTTTCACGCGCATTCGATCAACTCGACCATGATATTCTGTTTCGAAAAATTAAGGAGTTTGGTTGCGATTTAAGTCTTTCGTTGCTTCCGAAATCGTACCTATCAAATCAAACGCAATATGATGAGATGTCCAGAATCAGGTCGAAGCAAATAATGGTCACGAGTGGTGTGCCACAGGGTTCATGTTTAGGACCTTTACTGTTTACGATGTTTGTGAATGAATTGCCAAATTTGTTCAAAAGTTCAAAATTAATGTATGCCGACGATCTGAAGCAGCTTGCAGAAGGACTTAACCAAGTTGTGTTCATGGTGCCAACCAAATGGGTTGTTATTGAACGTTGCAAAATGTCAAATCATGACTTATACAAATAAAAGAGAAGTTATTGATTATGATTATCGGCTGGAAGATACAAGTCTTGAACGTGTGTCTGAAGTTAAGGATCTGGGGTTTGGTTGGACAGTAAACTGCTGTTCAGTGACCACATAAGTAAGCTGTCTTTTGATGCCCTGAAAGTCCTCGGGTTTATCATTCGAAACAGCTGCGAGTTTGCCAGGTTGAGCTCAGTGTCCACTCTCTATAAAGCGTTCATGAGAAGTAAATTGGAGTATTGTGCAATTGTCTGGTCACCAACAACTCAGCAACTGTGCGCTTCGTTTGTAAACAACTTACTGCTTGGCATTGTGAGGACTTTAAGTGCTGGAAGTCCTATGTCGATTAAATTTTCGAGTACCAAGAATGGAGTCCAGGAGCACTAAGACTTTCTTACCGCATAGGGGTAACACCAATTGGGGCCTACACTCGCATATCAATAGAATCATGCGCGCTGCCGATTTGCCGATTTCGTAGATAATAGATTCTGTTAATTTTGTTTATATAACAGATTTATGTCTGTTGGGGTAATAAAGATTATTATTGTTAAGCCGAGGTCGCCGGCGGGCGAGGCGCTTCAATTTCTTGATCAATTTCGCATGGGCATGATATTAATTGTAGAACCTCGCCCGCAAACGACCTTGGCTTAGTCAGGTATAAATTTGCAATCTCTATTCTGTATTTAGGCGCTAACGCCTCGGCCGCAAACGACCTCGGCTAGACTTTGTATATAGCATGGATGAATTCAAATTCTTGACTATAAATCTACATTCTAGGATCATCATTTCTCAAATTTTTATTGCCAATGTTAATCTAATGCAGTAAAAGGGTGCAGTTTAAAGATTCTTATGTCGAAATCGACGTGTTTTGTTCTGCAAATTGGCGATTTATTTAGTGTGTTAAATACTAGATGGCGATAGTAGAGAGTGTGTGATGTTGTGTCTTTGATGAGATTTATTGAAAAATATGTTGGTTGAGTGCAAAAAATTGTAATTATTATAATATTACCTTTGTTATAGGACTTATGTCTGTTGGCGTAATAAAGATTATTATAATTATTATTATATTTAAGAGCTGAAGCCTCGGCCGCAAGCGACCTCGGCTAGACTTAGTATACAGTATGGACGATTTCGACTGATTAAGCCGAGATCGCTGGCGGGCGAGGCGCTTCTATTTCTTGATCAATTTCGCGTTGGCATGATATTAATTGTAGAACCTCGCCCGCAAGCGACCTTGGCTTAGTCAGGTATAAATTTGCAATCTCTATTCTGTATTTAGGCGCTAACGCTTCGGCCGCAAGCGACCTCGGCTAGACTTTGTATACAGCATGGATGAATTCAAATTCTTGACTATAAATCTACATTCTGGGATCATCATTTCTCAAATTTTTATTGCCAATGTTAATCTAATGCAGTAAAAGGGTGCAGTTTAAAGATTCTTATGTCGAAATCGACGTGTTTTGTTCTGCAAATTGGCGATTTATTTAGTGTGTTAAATACTAGATGGCGATAGTAGAGAGTGTGTGATGTTGTGTCTTTGATGAGATTTATTGAAAAATATGTTGGTTGAGTGCAAAAAATTGTAATTATTATAATATTACCTTTGTTATGGGACTTATGTCTGTTGGGGTAATAAAGATTATTATTGTTATTATATTTAAGCGCTGAAGTCCCGCCCGCAAGCGACCTCGGCTAGCCTTAGTATACAGTATGGACGATTTCGACTGATTAAGCCGAGGTCGCTGGCGGGCGGGGCGCTCCAATTTCTTGATCAATTTCGCATTGGCATGATATTAATTGTAGAACCTCGCCCGCAAACGACCTTGGCTTAGTCAGGTATAAATTTGCAATCTCTATTCTGTATTTAGGCGCTAACGCCTCGGCCGCAAGCGACCTCGGCTAGACTGAGTATACAGCATGGATGAATTCAAATTCTTGACTATAAATCTACATTCTGGGATCATCATTTCTCAAATTTTTATTGCCAATGTTAATCTAATACAGTAAAAGAGTGCAGTTTAAAGATTCTTATGTAGGAATTGACGTGTTTTATTCTGCAAATTGGCGATTTATTTAGTGTGTTAAATACTAGATGGCGATAGTAGAGAGTGTGTGATGTTGTGTCTTTGATGAGATTTATTGAAAAATATGTTGGTTGAGTGCAAAAAATTGTAATTATTATAATGTTACCTTTGTTATGGGACTTATGTCTGTTGGGGTAATAAAGATTATTATTGTTATTATATTTAAGCGCTGAAGTCCCGCCCGCAAGCGACCTCGGCTAGACTTAGTATACAGTAATGACGATTTCGGCTGATTAAGCCAAGGTCGCTGGCGCGTAGGGCGCTTCAATTTCTTGATCAATTTCGCGTTGGTATGATATTAATTGTAGAACCTCGCCCGCAAGCGACCTTGGCTTAGTCAGGTATAAATTTGCAATCTCTATTCTGTATTTAGGCGTTAACGCCTCGGCCACAAGCGACCTCAGCTAGACTTAGTATACAGCATGGATGAATTCAAATTCTTGACTATAAATCTACATTCTAGGATCATCATTTCTCAAATTTTTATTGCCAATGTTAATCTAATGCAGTAAAAGGGTGCAGTTTAAAGATTCTTATGTCGAAATCGACGTGTTTTGTTCTGCAAATTGGCGATTTATTTAGTGTGTTAAATACTAGATGGCGATAGTAGAGAGTGTGCGATGTTGTGTCTTTGATGAGATTTATTGAAAAATATGTTGGTTGAGTGCAAAAAATTGTAATTATTATAATGTTACCTTTGTTATGGGACTTATGTCTGTTGGGGTAATAAAGATTATAATTATTATTATTATATTTAAGCACTGAAGCCTCGGCCGCAAGCGACCTCGGCTAGACTTAGTATACAGTATGGACGATTTCGACTGATTAAGCCGAGGTCGCTGGCGGGCGGTGCGCTTCAATTTCTTGATCAATTTCGCATTGGCATGATATTAATTGTAGAACCTCGCCCGCAAGCGACCTTGGCTTAGTTAGGTATAAATTTGCAATCTCTATTCTGTATTTAGGCGCTAACGCTTCGGCCGCAAGCGACCTCGGCTAGACTTAGTATACAGCATGGATGAATTCAAATTCTTGACTATAAATCTACATTCTGGGATCATCATTTCTCAAATTTTTATTGCCAATGTTAATCTAATACAGTAAAAGGGTGCAGTTTAAAGATTCTTATGTCGAAATCGACGTGTTTTGTTCTGCAAATTGACGATTTATTTAGTGTGTTAAATACTAGATGGCGATAGTAGAGAGTGTGTGATGTTGTGTCTTTGATGAGATTTATTGAAAAATATGTTGGTTGAGTGCAAAAAATTGTAATTATTATAATGTTACCTTTGTTATGGGACTTATGTCTGTTGGGGTAATAAAGATTATTATTATTATTATATTTAAGCGCTGAAGTCTCGCCCACAAGCGACCTCGGCTAGACTTAGTATACAGTATGGACGATTTCGACTGATTAAGCCGAGGTCGCTGGCGGGCGGGGCGCTTCAATTTCTTGATCAATTTCGCATTGGCATGATATTAATTGTAGAACCTCGCCCGCAAACGACCTTGGCTTAGTCAGGTATAAATTTGCAATCTCTATTCTGTATTTAGGCGTTAACGCCTCGGCCGCAAGCGACCTCGGCTAGACTTAGTATACACCATGGATGAATTCAAATTCTTGACTATAAATCTACATTCTGGGATGATTTCGCCTGATTAAGCTGAGGTTGCTTGCATCAATTTTAATTGCATCAGAGTAGCTTAGAGCACACTGCGGAAGGTATAGTATACTGCCAGATCAACAATCTGGGTTTCGTTCGGGTTTCAGCTGCGCAACAGCTTTATTGAACCTTACTGATGATGTATTTGCTTCTAGAGAGGCCGGGAAGCCGCACTTTTGTTATCGTTGGACTTCACCAAAGCATTTGATACAATAAATCATAATATACTTGCATCTAAACCTAATTATTTTGGTCTTGGAAATCAAGCTGCAATTTTGATAAAGTCATTTTTGTCGGACAGGTCTCAGGTTGTGAAGATTAATAGTCAAGTGTCGAGCGCTCTGTTTGTTACTCGTGGAGTCCCTCAGGGGTCCAATTTGGGGCCACTATTGTTCTCTATTTATACATCTGATTTTGACCAGGTTCTCGAGCATTCGCAGATTCACTTGTATGCAGACGATACGCAGCTTCTGCTGAATTTTAATCCAAATAATTGAGTTGATGCCTGCATAAAATTTAACTCAGATATAGCATTATTTTCTGATGTTGCGAAACGCCATGAACTTGTGCTAAATCCATTTAAGTCTTCTGTTCTTCTGTTTTGCGGTAGTGTCACAAGGAGAGCGATTAAGCCTTTGATATCCGGTCAATTGATGGTGGATGGCGAACCTCTTACTGTTTCTGATGATATAAAAATTTTAGGAGTCACATTGGATCATCAGTTGAGGTTTGAGGAGCATGTGGCCAGGTGCTTGAGGGGTGGGTATGGCGCCCTGCGTCTCTTGTATGCCCATAGGGATGTCTTAAGTAAAAAATTAAAAATTATGCTGTGTGATAGCTTGGTTCTAAGCAAATTAAATCACTGCGACGTTGTTTATAGTCCAAATTTAACGGAGGCGAGTGGGCGTCGTATCCAGAACCTTCAGAACGGTTGTCATATTAGTCATAAGTTGGCAGAGACTGGGTGGTTAAACATGAAGAGCAGACGTAAACGGCATGCAACTTGCGTTTATTATAAAATTATTAAAAGTCAGCGGCCTCCTTACTTGCTGCAACGCCTATCTTTCAGAAGCGATGTCCATAACATTAATATAAGGAGGAAAGATGTATTGACAGTACCACGCCGCGCCTCGCACCGATCCTTTTCCTACCAGATAGCTAAAACGTACAATGATCTACCGATGAACCTTATAGGATTGAACTGTATTTCGTTCAAGAGTAAATTAAAATCCTCCCTCCTGCTTGAGTCATCATGATTTTTTTTTTATTATATTTTGTCGTCGTTTTGTTTTTTTTTTCATTTTGTTTATTAGTATTGTTAAAAACATTCTCATTTTTGCTTTATATATATATTTTCTATAGGTCGGAAGAAGGGGTAGCATTCTACAGGGGAAACCTCGATACTTGGCAACAGAAGATACAAGAGATCAATGGTTGGGAAGAACTTATTCAGGTAGTGCGGGAGGCAACACTGAAAAGGGAGTGTGTACGTAGGGGCGGCAGAGTAGGGAGGAACGACTGGTATGATGGCGAGTGTAGGAAGGCGAAGAGGGAGGCGAGAAGGAGGTTGAGGCAGTGGAGACGGGGGAAGATAGGGGTGGATAGATATAGGGAGGCCAGGAGAGGATACAGACAGTTATGCAGTAGAAAGAAAACAGAACTTAGGGAAAGGGAGGTCTGGAGGTATCTGAAAAAGAGAAAGAAGGGTAGGGAGAGGACAACCAGAGAAATACACATGACAGATTGGAAGAGTTACTTTATGGGATTATTGGGAGGGGTTGAAACGAGGCTAACGGGTTTGGGAGGCTATGAGGGAGAGGAGATAGCAGAAGAGGAGATGGAAGCAGTGCTTAGGGAATTGAAGAAGGGAAAGGCGCCAGGGGAAGATGGGATCCAGAACGAGGCATGGTTGGAAGCATCAAGGGTGATGAGAGTGAAGTTGTTGGAGGGGATGAATAGCGTATGGAGAGGGGGTGGGTTTCCGGAGGGATGGAAAGTGGGGGTAATTTGCCCAGTATATAAAAAGGGTAATAAGGGAAGGGTAGAGAGCTACAGAGGAATTAACCTACTAGATTCGGCATACAAGGTATACACGAAGATACTGCTGGAAAGACTGGAGGAGGAGATGGAGTTGGGGAGAATTTTGCCGGATGGGCAGGCAGGCTTTCGGAAGGGAAGGGGAGCAATCGACAACGTGTACGTGTTGAAGCATCTGGCAGATAGAGAGGTGGATAAGAAGGGAGGGAAATTGTACGCCCTATTTATAGATTTGAAGGCGGCTTTTGATAAGGTGGATAGGGGAAAGTTGTGGGAGGAGATGGGGAGGAGGGGAATCACGGAACACGTAATTGCGAGAGTGAAGGAAATATACATGGAGACTATGGCTAGGATAAAAGTGGGAGATAAGCTGAGCGACGTGTTCTGGACGACGAAGGGACTGAGGCAAGGATGTCCGCTGAGCCCAAGTCTGTTTGCACTGTATACGGCGGACCTGAGTGAGGGGTCGCATGTGATAGCTATGGCAAAAAAGGCGAATAAGGTGATGGGACAAGTATGGGGTTGGGGGAAGAGAGTTTTTGGAAGGAATGTGGCAGCGAGGAAGATTATGTTTGAAGGCCTGGTTAGCAGTGTGATGATGTATGCAGAGGTGTGTAGCAGAGGTATGGGGATGGAGAGAGCAGGCAATGCTGGAGGACGTGCAAGCTAGATACTGGAGATTTGTGCTTGGGGTGGCGAGAGAAACATCGGGGTATATAGTGAGGGAAGAGGTAAAGGTGGATAAGGTCAGAGTGGAGGCGGGCAGGAGAGCAGTGAAATATGAAGAAAGAAGAGAAGGGAGGCCAAACTGCGGGATCTTGGGGGAGTGTTGGAGGGAAATTAGAGAGGGAAAGATCAGATATGGGAAAGGAGACAGAGACAACTATTATAGACGAGCGGGCTACTCGGTAACTGAGATAAATAGTAGACGAAGGGTGGGTAGGGAGATGTGGAGGGAGTTGAGAGATAGGGACCGAGATGTGCAGAGACAGGAAAGAAGGACACAAATAAAAGAGGGGAGGTATAACGAAAGGTACAGGGACATAATAACGGAGGGGCTGCCTAGATACTTGTTATTGGAAGGAGATGAGGAAGGGAAGAAGTTGGTGGCTAGGTTCCGTTGTGGAAACGAGGAGAGAGCTAACAGATACTGAATGGCCGATGAGGAGAGGTGGTGTAGGCTATGCAGGGAGGAATGGGAAACGTTGGAACATATGTTGAATGGGTGCAGTGAGTTGAGGGAGGAGGAGTTGGACCGAGGGCAGAGAGGCATTATTATTATTATTATTTATTATTATTATTTTTATTGTTATTCAACTTTTATTGCCAATGTTAATCTAATACAGTAAAAGGGTGTAATTTAAAGATTCTTATGTAGAAATTGACGTGTTTTTTCCTCAAATTGGCGATATACAAATATACAATGTGTTAATTAATTATCGTACCCGACGTCATTATTGCAAGTATGCAACCAATATCACAGTGCAATACGCATCATACGCAAATCGCGTATTGCAATAAAAATACTGTGATGTTGGTTACATACTTGCAATGATGACGTCGGGTACGATAATTAATTAATACACTGTATTTAGTATGTTAAATACTAGATGGTGATAGTAGGGAGTGCGCGATATCTATGTTGCGAAAATGTTGGTGCAAAATTGTGTCGTTTTGAGATATGGAAGGAGAGATGACGTTGGTGAACGGGAGATAGTTTGAAGATCGGCCGAAGAACAGCGAGTGAACACGAGACCCCACTTCGCGTTTGGAGCCTCCGGATCCGGATTGAACAGCAGCACCTCTTCGGCCAGTGTTTACAATAATCGCCAACGTGCAGCGCTTTGCCGCGGTTCACCCGGACAGAAGCGGCCTCATTCTTGAAAAATGTCTTGACAAAATACCACGCGGGTAAGAGAACATGAAAGTTGAATTAAATGGTTCTGGTGGAGGCAAATCAAAATCATCATCCCCCAATATTAGTTTAATAACGTAATCAAGCCCCGGGGGCTGTTGTCATCGTTCCCTCCGGGCTCGAACCCGCGGTCCACATAAAGAGCAATGCGATACCGTTATAGCGTTTACGTCCTCGAATACTCGACCGCTTTTACACATACATCGTTTAAAAAAATATCAATTTTTTTTAAGATTTTTCTCAATTGACCCAATTTTGGTTTAAACCTTTTTTCTTTTTGAAGCATTTATCATCCTACTTTTGATTCATTATATTCCCCGGGTGTCTTTCTATGTCGCGCCTCTTTCTTTCCCACCGTATGCAAATTCGGAGACCTCAAAACCCGATCCGCTATAATCCGTTGACGATTTTTATTTAATTTTGTTTTGAGACGGCCGTCATTATATAGGTTATTGGCGCGGCTAAGTCGATCCGCCTCCTTAAATAGTATACGCAAGGATTTTTCATGGTGACCTTTTCAATTGGAACTTTTTAATTTAACCTTTAAAAAAAATCAATCCATTTGAAATCAGTATTCAACAATCATTTTAAATATTTTCCTTCTACTTATCCACTTTCTAATTAGATTTCATCTTTCTCCGTTAAGATTTTCTCTTCTGCATCTTCAAAATAAAAAAAATTTTTAATTATTTTTAGACTTACTAACAACGAAGAAAAAATAAAATGGATCAGCCCTTAACAATAAATAATGAAGAATACGTCACGGTTGTTGCGGTGGGGTCTTCAAAACCCCCCGAGGAAAACACCCCAAAAGATTACGTGACCGTTTTAAAAATAGGAAACGAGGATACTCAAAATGAAGATATTCAAAAAGATGACGAAAATCAAGATGTTCAAAATGAAGATGTCCAAAAAGAAACAACCGAAGAAGTGTTAGTATATCGATTACCAGGTGAAAAGCTCGGTTTTGGTTTAAAATTTGAAGGTGGAACAAAATCGGCGGAATTTGTAAAGCGCCTTTTTATCCAATCGTGCGCGTTAAATAGCCCAGCTTCAAGAGTGCAATGTTCTTGGGGGTTATTGGTGGAAGGTGATGAAATTTTAGAAATTGATGCAGTGCCAGTAAACACGATGACTCGAATCGATTGCGTTCGATGTTTAAAAGATTCGAACGTGGTCATAAAATTGCTGATAAAACACCGATTTGAAGAATCACTAAAAGAAGATTTACCTTTGGTTGTTAGCGCAGAAAAGAAAAGAACTCCACCTCCCCCTCCTCCAGTTCCACCGAGAAAAATGAACAGAAAATCGAAAGAAAATTCGATCGTTATACCCCCAAAAGGATTTGGGGATATTTCCGGGGAACCCCCCGTACCATTAACGCGACAAAATTGCAGCGAAAATAATTTCAAAAACAAACAATCGCCTTATAACAGTTTTAGAAAATTGCGCCAATCCCCGGAAGTGAACAAAAAACTAAGAAAGCTTTCCGAAGATTCTTGCCCACCAGATGCCGAAGTTTACACGGATTTATTTTCGCAAGAATCCGCTTATAGCTTAAGCGAATCCGACGACACCGGAAGTTCTATATCGACCGTTGTTGATCGATTAGGATCTTATCCAGCCACAACAACATCAAGTTTTTCCGGAAGTTTACCTTCAACGCCAACCCCGGTTCAAAAACATATCGACTTTTCAAACGAAAATTATTTATTTAGCAAATTAGTCGAAGAAAATGTACCGAAAAGTGTCGAAACTCTCCAACCTCCCGCTAATTTCCAAGACGCCCCATTAAGTTACGGGAATGAAGACGTTAAAATTGAACAAATCAAAATAATCGAAGAAATTCCTTCACCCCCACCACGGTCTAAAAACGGATTAAAAAAAGATGAGGAACTCCCGAGATTAGTCGATTTCGTCCCAAAGACATCGTCAATTACAAATTCCATCGAAATCGTTAAACATTTCTTAGAAAACGAAAAATGTTACATCGTCATGGACAACAACGAGAATCATATCAACGATAATTGGTGCGAGGAGGAATTTTATTCTTTAGAATGGAGTCCTTCATCGAAATTAGCAACTATAGGGGAAGACGAAGAAGAAACGATCCAAGAAGAATGGTACAAATTTTATATAAAAACTAATTAATAATTTATAATTAATTAATAAATATTTTAATTTCAGTGTAAACACCGAAAATCCAGTTGTTATAATAGAAAATGCAGATTCTTGTGCACCGGATGAAATCAGTGAAAAATCCAATCTCACGTATCTCTATGATTACGAGGAAAACGGTATGTATGTTTTAATTTTTAATTTATTGTGACGTAACCAAAAGTAATAAAGTCGCATGATTTCATCTTGATTAAATCTTCGATTAACAAGGTAAAGCCTTGTAATAACCGATTTATCGTAAAAGATCTAAGTGGAACCTTGTTTTTTTGAAGAAGATTGAAACTTTGTCGTGTAGATAAAAAAAAATGATACAAGATGTACGAATAAAACTGTTTTTCTGTGACGTATGACTTGTTATAATTATTATTATCAATCTATTCAATTTTATCACGGTTCCTTAAGTTGTAAGGATTTATTTCCTTTTTATTTAATAAACACTCAATTTTTAGGAACATATCTGATTCATGCCGTTTTCATAGAAGACATAATTGTTAATATTTGGCAAATAGACAAAGTTATGTACATGTTTTTATCTATAGATACTTATATTTATGTGTAATGTTTGTTATCTTTCTAGAAATTTAAATTGCACGCCAGTTAAATGTTTATTAAAATCAATGAATGCAAAGTACAAAATGTTAGAACAGGTTAGTTTTGTTTACCAGAGTCAATAAACTCTGAAAAAATGTAGGTAACACATATTTCAATATGCAATCTCCGCTAAACTCAGAATGATGAAGAAAAATGCGGACTGCTATTTTTTTTTTTTGAAAGAAACTGAAAATTTTTTCAAAGCTTAAAAAAAACAAACTAGTATCTTTAAGCTTCAATTTAACATAGATATCAAGTCATGATTCTTAAAAATTATAATACTAATAATTTTATTGGCAAATTGGTCATTTTTTTTTGATATTTTAGTATTGGCGTGGTTCTTTAGTTCAATTATTGAAGACAATTAAGAACTTTATCACCAAGTTAGCTACATTACAGAATTGCACTAGACATTACAAGATGTAACATCAACGTTTTTTAATATATTTAAGGAATATCTCAAATTGCTCACAGATGTTGAATCTGTTATTAAGTTAGTACCTAAATGTAAACATGATGAAAAAAGAGCATGTTGCATCAATATTAATAATCAATATTCAGTATTCTTAACAAACTAAACAATTTTTCTGAAGGATCCTACCTTCAATACAGGGTGATTCTCAACCTATACGCATAAACTTGAAAGTTTTCTAGAGATCAAAGAAATTTACTTTCAAATCAAGAATACATAGCACATTTAAAACTAACATCACAGCAAGTATTCGAAGTTATTTCCCATATTTTCTATATACAATTGTATTACAAAACACTCCCCAAATCCACGACCCCCCACTACTAGGGTGTTGGCGGGTTGTGTTGGTAGCAGCATGTATCCTAATTTCGTAATACTTGCTCAATATTATGTTCGGTGGCTTAAGTGATCTCAAAAATAAAAATCAAGAGAATTGACCAAACCATTGGACCACCTCGACCTATCCATCTTCCGGGAAACACATTATCTAGATGTTGCCGCATATATAATTTTCAGAGTTGTTGCATGAAAGAGTAGAACATCGGCAAACCTACCTACATATGAACATATTGACAATTTGTTCTTTCATATTTTTTTCGTGAAAAATTTCAATAATATCACCAAATAGTTTTTATATCATATCATAAACTAGAATTTTTAAGCTTCAATTTAACATACATATCAGGTCACGATTCCTAAAAATACAGCCAATATGATTTTTTGAAAATTTCCTATTATTTTTGATTTATAAATTTCACAATATTCTCTTTAATAATTTTTTCCTGGAAATTTCAATAATATTTTCTTATAGTTTTTATATCATATCATAAACTAGAATCGTTAAGCTTCACTTTAACATACATATCATATCAGGATTCCTAAAAATACAGTCGATATGATTTTTTGTAAATTTCCTGTTATTTTTGATTTATAATTTTAACAATTTTTTCTGTAACAATTTTTTCTTGGAAATTTCAATAATATTATGTTATAGTTTTTATATCATATCATAAACTAGAATCTTTAAGCTTCAATTTAACATACATATCATATCAAGATTCCTAAAAATACAGTCGATATGCTTTTTTTTAAATTACGTGTTATTTTTGATTTATAAATTTGACAATTTCCTCTTTAATAATTTTTTCCTGGAAATTTCAATAATATTATCTTATAGTTTTTATATCATATCATAAACTAGAGTCTTTAAGCTTCAATTTAACATACATATCATATCAAGATTCCTAAAAATACAGTCGATATGATTTTTTGAAAATTTCGCGATATTTTTGATTTATAAATTTGACAAATTCCTCTTTAATAATTTTTTCGTGGAAATTTCAATAATATTATCTTATAATTTTTATACCATATCATAAACTAGAGTCTTTAAGCTTCAATTTAACATACATATCATATCAAGATTCCTAAAAATACAGTCGATATGATTTTTTGAAAATTTCCTGTTATTTTTGATTTATAATTTTGACAATTTTTTCCTGAAAATTTCAATAATATAATGTTATAGTTTTTATATCATATCATAAAGTAGAACCTTTAAGCTTCAATTTAACATACATATCATATCAAGATTCCTAAAAATACAGTCGATACGCTTTTTTTAAAATTACGTGTTATTTTTGATTTATAAATTTGACAATTTCCTCTTTAATATTTTTTCCTGGAAATTTCAACGATATTATTTACAATTTTTATATCATTTCATAAGCTAGAATCTTTCAGTTTCCATTTAACATACATATCATATCAAGATATTTAAAAATACAGACGATATGATTTTTTTTGAAAATTACTCGTTATTTTTGATCTATAAATTTGACAATTTCTTCTTTAATAATTTTTTCCTGGAAATTTCAATAATATTATCATATAGTTTTTATACCATATCATAAACTAGAATCTTTAAATTAAATGATTTAAAAGAAAAACTTCTTTTGCTTGCCAAATTTATTTATTAATTAAATCAGAAACTAGTTTCGGGTTTCAACCCCATCATCAGTCTGAAAAGTGAATGAAACTATATAAAACACATAATATTTATGTAAAAATATACATGTCACAAATAACATTCGAAAATTTTTATAAAATTAATTCCAGACTGTCTAGACTAGTCTTGCAAGAAGTTTTTCTTTTAAATTAATTATTTTAATTATTTAACTTGCAACATGGATAATTGTGAATTTAGAATCTTTATGCTTCAATTTGATAGACATATCATATCATAATTCTTCAAAAAACAGTCGAAATGATTTTTTGAAAATGTTGCGTTGTTTTTGATTTACAAATTTGACAATTTCTTCTTTAATAATTTTTTCCTGGAAATTTTAATAATACTATCTTATAGTTTTTATATCATATCATAAACCAGAATCTTTAAGCTTCAATTTAACATACATATCATATCAAGATTTCTAAAAATACAGACGATATGATTTTTTTGAAAATTACTCGTTATTTTTGATTTATAAATTTGACAATTTCTTCTTTAATAATTTTTTCCTGGAAATTTGAATAATATTATCTTATAGTTTTTATATCATATCATAAACTAGAATCTTTAAGCTTCAATTTAATAGACATATCATATCATGATTCATCAAAATACAGTCGATATGATTTTTTTTTAAATATCGTGTTATTTTTAATTTATAATTTTGACAATTTTTTCTTGGAAATTTCAATAATATTATGTTATAATTTGTATACCATATCATAAATTAGAGTCTTTAAGCTTCAATTTAACATACATATCATATCAAGATTCCTAAAATTACAGTAGATATGATGTTTTGAAAATTTCGCGTTAATTTTGATTCATAAATTTGACAATTTCCTCTTTAATATTTTTTTTCTGGAAATTTCAATAATATTATCATATAGTTTTTATATCATATCATAAACTAGAATCTTTAAGCTTCAATTTAATAGACATATCATATCATGATTCTTAAAAATACAGTCGAAATGATTTTTTTAAAATTTGGTGCTGTTTTTGATTTATAAATTCGACAATTTCTTCTTCAATAATTTTTTCGTGGAAAGTTCAATAATATTACCATATAGTTTTTATATCATATCATAAGATCTAGAATCTTGAAGCTTCAATTTAACATATATTTCATATGACGATTCTTACAAATACAGTCGAAATAATTTTTTGAAAATTTGGTGTTATTCTTGATCCATAAATTTGACAATTTCTTCTTTAATATTTTTTCCTGGGAAATTTCAATAATATTTTACAATTTTTATATCATTTCATAAACTAGAATCTGTAAGTTTCAATTTAACAAACATATGTCAAATTCTTAAAAATACATTCGATATGATTTTTTCTAAATATCTCATTATTATTTTGGTCCTTATTACTCAGGTCTTCATATATTAATCTAATGGTCTCAAATACTTGAAGATTAAGAACTGCTTATGAGCAAAACATTATTCGTAAGGCAGTTGATTTTGTGTATGAAACTTTGCCAAGTGATTTTTATGATATTTTAGTGTACTGTTACCAAAACCAAAAATTTCTATTTTCCAAAAGTTCTTGTATTTTACCCCTTTAAATTGGGGTTGGTTCTGCCGCACTTCACAGTGAAGTTCACAGTGAAGTTCACTGACTCACTATATGATACTATGATATTTTGGAAGTATTCGTATCAAAAATAGAATATCTTTGTAGTAATGAAGGCAAATAAAAATTTTTTAGATATCGGAACATTTTTATTTTTGATTCGTCGTCATTGTGGAGGTTTGTATGCTATCGTGGAGCATCGGAATCATCAAAAATACAGCCAATATGATTTTTTGAAAATTTCCTATTATTTTTGATTTATAAATTTGACAATTTTCTCTTTAATAATTTTGATGATTTTTAAAAAATTTCGATTTTCCAAAAATTCTAGTATTTTACCCCTTTAAATTGGGGTTGCTTCTGCCGCACTTCACTGACTCACTATATGATATTATGATATTTTGGAAGTATTCGTATCAAAAATAGAATATCTTTGTAGTAATGAAGGCAAATAAAAATTTTTTAGATATCGGAACATTTTTATTTTTGTTTTCTCGTCATCGTGGAGGTTTGTATGCTGTCGTGGAAGTTTTGAAAACTTTAATAATTTCCTATTATTTTTGATTTATAAATTAGACAATTTCCTCTTTAATGATTTTGATGGTTTTTAAAAAATTTTGATTTTCCAAAAATTCTAGTATTTTACCCCTTTAAATTGGGGTTGCTTCTGCCGCACTTCACTGACTCACTATATGATATTATGATATTTTGGAAGTATTCGTATCAAAAATAGAATATCTTTGTAGTAATGAAGGCAAATATAAATTTTTTAGATATCGGAACATATTTATTTTTGTTTTCTCGTCATCGTGGAGGTTTGTATGCTGTCGTGGAATTTTTGAAAACTTTAATAATTTCCTATTATTTTTGATTTATAAATTAGACAATTTTCTCTTTAATAATTTTGATGATTTTTAAAAAATTTCGATTTTCCATAAATTCTAGTATTTTACCCCTTTAAATTGGGGTTGGTTCTCCCGCACTTCACTGACTCACTACATGATACTATGATATTTTGGAAGTATTCGTATCAAAAATAGAATATCTTTGTAGTAATGAAGGCAAATAAAAATTTTTTAGATATCGGAACATTTTTATTTTTGTTTCTTCGTCATCGTGGAGGTTTGTATGCTGTCGTGGAATTTTTGAAAACTCTAATAATTTCCTATTATTTTTGATTTATAAATTAGACAATTTCCTCTTTAATGATTTTGATGGTTTTTAAAAAATTTCGATTTTCCAAAAATTCTAGTATTTTACCCCTTTAAATTGGGGTTGGTTCTGCCGCACTTCACTGACTTGTAATGTCTTCACTTTATAGTTTATCAGATTTTTATTTAAACACAAAGTGTTAATTTTAAAACATATTTTATTTTCCTTATAATACAATTACACCGGTCGCGAGTTTAATCGATGAGAGCTTGCTTAAGACTTCCCATACTATTCTATTCTACTTATTCCTATCAAATACGTCGACGGCCGAATTGCTGTCGTCAACAATATATGATATTTCCTTTCTTTGGCGTAAGATTGCACATGGTTTAATTTATGAAATCTATTAAGGTATTTTTCCATTACACCTTCCCCGCCAAAGAAAGAAAAAAAAAACCATTTGACATATGCTTTTTTTTCTTCATTCTACACTTCTTATTATTTTCACTGAACATATTGTTTAAACTGTTTAACACGTTGTTTATGCACTAATATTTCTTTGTCTTTAATTTTAATTAGCACATTTGGAGCTTTTTCTTCCACTACTTCATAAGGTCCATTGTACAAAGGCTCCAATTTATTTCCGCACTCATTTTTTAATAACACCTTATCTCCTAACTTATAGCTAACATCGTGAGCTCTACTATCTAACTTACATTTTCTATTTATCTTTGATACCACTAAATTTTCTCTAGCTTCATTACAAGTAATTTGTAACTTATACTTCAATTGATTTGGATAGTCATCAAAATTATACAGGGGTTCAAAATCATATTCTAAATCCTGGCAGGATCGCCATGTAATGTCTTCACTTTATAGTTTATCAGATTTTTATTTAAACACAAAGTGTTAATTTTAAAACATATTTTATTTTCCTTATAATAACAATTACACCGGTCGCGAGTTTAATGAGTTTAATTTCCTATTATTTTTGATTTATAAATTAGGCAATTTTCTCTTTAATAATTTTGATGGTTTTTAAAAAATTTTAGTATTTTACCCCTTTAAATTGGGGTTGGTTCTGCCGCACTTCACTGACTCATTATATGATACTATGATATTTTGGAAGTATTCGTATCAAAAATAGGATATCTTTGTAGTAATGAAGGCAAATAAAAATTTTTTAGATATCGGAACATTTTTATTTTTGTTTCTTCGTCATCGTGGAGGTTTGTATGCTGTCGCGGAGCATCGGATTCACGGATTCAGGGATTCAGGTAACCAGTCGTCGTTTTCGGTTGGTCGCGAACGTTGTAAACGCGGTAAACGTTGCGGATTCGCGATCGCGTCCCCGGCGGAGACGGACCTGTACTTGTCCAACGGTCGAGTATAGTATCTGTGCAAGATTCCTGCTGCCCTTGAATCAGCAGTCCAGTGACCCGATGTTCGCCATACAGTGGTAATAGTTTGAGTAATCGTTTCGATTTTATTTTTGGACACGGAACGACCACCAACATTTGAAAACTTAAAATTTTTCGTTTTACTGTTTTATTAAGGTCGATTTGGTTTTAATTCGTTGTATATCTTTATTGTTTCGAAATTTTCGTGGATCGAAAAGGGAGGCTGTTGGGGAGCACCATCAAAAATTATCGACCGGTTAACGTAGTTTTGCGATGATCGGTACCAGTTTTCGATCGAACCCGACTCCGATCGGACGCGTTCCTCATTGTTTCAGTTGTAATATTCGTTTTATCTTATCATACATAATATAATATAATCGCCATCAAACTCATATTGATGAATTCGCTCCGATATTATTAATTTTGTTCAATATTAAAACTGTCTTATTTTTTAACGAAATATTTTCTTTGAACGTGTGCTTGAAGAAGTTGAAGTGTTATAACGAACCATATGTTCGGTTGAAACTGTAGCCTTGTTCTCTCTGTACCTCTACTCCGAAGCGGCGGTGTGAAAGTAAGAACTCGTGGGTTTTTCGAGTATGATCTAACCGCGAGGTTGGTTTCGTTCCGAAGAAATGTTCTCGCGTTTTGCGATCCGAGAAGAACTAAACGATATGGAACCTCGTGTCATCTTCTGCACGCCGAAAGTGGATGTTATTCACGATATCGTCAACGCACCTTCGATCATCGCATCAGGTTTGATAAAATTAAACGAAATAGTCTTTAAAAAATTACCGTTTACTTGAGCCGAACACCCACCATCAGGTTTGTCTCGATTTCTTTTGTTTTCGCTTCGCGTTTGTTTGTTTTTGCGCACGCCCCCAACCGACACCAAGCGAATTTCGATTCAAAATTTTTATGATTAATTCCGGAAATTACAACATTTATTTTGCGAATTGATTTTATTATTTTTGTATTATATTTATCGCGTAGATAAAATTGTCATCTTATCGCGAATAATACGCGCTCTCGAAATATTTCGGAAGGATTTTTTCATCTATACAAATTATCGGGCGAGTTATCTAAAGATTAAGTAAGAACCGTGATTATCAGGCAGTCGAAAAAGTTATTCGCAACCTGAATGACGCGAAAATTATTTTAATTTTGTGAGTCATCGTTTTTTTTTTTCTAAAATAAAAAGTGAAAAAAATTTTGTTTTCTTTTAAGATTTGGAGCAAATCATGGATGTACCGCCGATTTATTCGAGGCAACCACCAGATGGGCACGAATTCCCGGATTATCAAGAAGATAATAAGGAAGAACCTATAGTAGAGCAAATATCTGAAAAGCCGCCGCCGATAAAGCCGAGGGAAATTTGGAAATTGAAATGCGAGCCTCCCAAAAATAATGTACGAGATAAAATCGCAATGTTTTCAAACACACCAACGAATTTAACGAAAAAATATATTAGCACGGATAATATAACGCTGAGTGATAACCCCGAGAAATATAAGACACTATCAAGATCGGAATTAACTCTAGAAATAAAAGACGATTCGAAACTAAAAGGCGATTTTGATTTAAATTTATCAAAAGAAGAGGAAGAACCCGTTTTTCGAAAACTATCGGGGAGATCGATGAGTCTTTGTGATGTTTCGACGAATAAACCCGATAAATGGTCGGCAATGGTGGAACAAAGAAGAAAATGTTTATCGAGATTAAAAGGTTTAGTAATCCCAGAAAATATCCCTGAAATCGAAGTGAACGTAAAACCTTTCGTGGACTTACCAGAAATAAAAAGCGAAATAACCGTGCCAATTTTCCCCGAAATCAAAAAATCAGAAACCCCCAAACCAAATTATAGGCACACTTATTCATTTTCACCAAAAACGCCATCAAAAGTGATTCAAAAACAAAAAAGTCCTAGCAAAGAGATTGAATTAACGGTGAATGTAAATAATCAAAACGACCCTCCGAAATCGTTAGAAAGCATAACATCGCCAACCCGCTCCGATTACAGCTTCGAATACATATATTCCCCAGAAATCAAATCAAAATCGAACGGCTTTTTGGAAAAATCAAAAATAATCAACGACGTCCACGAAGATGAAAGCGATAACGATTCGGCATTAAGTTCGAGCCAATCGAGTTACATATCAAAAAATTCCCCACCCGCCTCACCAACGGGACAAATTTTATCAAAATCCGATTCAAACTACGACAGCTTAAACCGCCGATTATTAAAAGCCCAATCAGTTGAAGCAATTAATCGAAAAAATATTTTAGCATCCGCAAGATGCCGAAGTGGAAGAGACCTAAAAGTCGGGTCGCCATTAATTCAAAGAAAATTCGAAGAAGAACACAAAAATGAAATATTAAAAACCGAAATTAAAACGCTAAAAAAAGAAATCGAAAAAATCGATTCGAAAGAAATTTTAACCCGATCAACCTCCGAGACGACGCATCGCGAATTAATTAAATCCGAAACAGAAATTGTTTTTAACAAACAAAGAAGCTTGATCGATATCGTCCCAAAAACGCGATTTGTGAAAGCGGCGAGTGTTAACGATTTAAGAAAAAATTTTGAAAAGGAATCCCCTAAAAATTCGCCCACTTCAAAAAAATCGCCCGAAATTTCCCCCGAACCGAAACCCACTAAAAGAACGTCGATACCACCCGAAATTTCCCCCGAAATTTACCCCAAAAACGATGAGGAATCATCACAGGTACTAATTTTTACCCCAAAAATAAAAATAAATAAAATTAATATTTTAGGATATCACTAAAATAAAATCCATGGTTTTCGATGAATATGGGATATCACCCGAAATAGATTTAAAAATTATTTGTTTAAAACCCGACGTTCTCGGTGGAAGTATCGGAATTACTTTAGCCGGTGGGGCTGATTATGAAACTAAAGAAATTACGGTAAAAAAATTTTATACAAATTATTAATTTTTATAAATTTATAAATTTTTTAGATCCACAAAATACGAACGGGAAGTCCAGCGAATCGCGATGGGCAACTTGAAAAAGGCGATCGAATTTTATTTATAAACGGAAAATCTATGAAAAATCTTTCTCACGGCGAATCGTTAAAAGTACTTAAAGAGAAGGTTCCCAAAGTTGTTATAACCGCGTGTGCTTCAAAGGATGTTCAAACTTCTTTAACACCTCGGCGACAATCGGCTGTTACGGATCAAGTTGTGCCAAAGATTGTCGACGATAAAAAAATTGAAGTTGAGGAAAAAAGTGTTGGGGAAATAATCGAAGTTACTATACAAAAAGATGGAGCGGGATTAGGGTTTAGTATACAAGGTGGACAAGATTCTCCACAAGGAAATGTGCCATTGGTTGTTAAAAAGTTATTTGTTGGTATGTTCATATATAAAATATTTTGTATTAACTCAATTAATTACTAATTTATTATTAAAGGTGGTGCAGCTGAAAAATCTGGTAAGTTAAAAGCTGGTGATGAATTATTGAGCATAAACGGGGTGGATTTAACGTGTTTGTCAAGAATCGATGCTTGGAACATCATGAAAAAACTACCGGAAGGTGATATCATCATCCGCGTTCAACGCTAAATATACATATGTAATTTGTAAATATTCTTGCCTTATATATACACATATTTATAACTTAAACCCATATTCGAGAGCTTTATATTTTTCATGTAAAAAAAATGTTATTCACACAATCCGCTTCTGGTAAACTTCTGTGTATCTTTTTATACATTCTTCTTTCAGTATTTTTTATTCTTTATTGTTACGTGTTTATAATAAATATATACATGTTATTTATTTATATTTTTGTGTTACCTGTAACAATCATCCTAATTCAATAATACATCTATTTCCTTACAATTTAAAAAAATCACTTTCAGTTCTTGGAATATTAGTATGAAAATTTCCCAAACCAATTATTAATTAAAGTATCCTTGTTTTAATGCAACAAACCGTTTTGAACAATCACGTTTAGTTCTTGAGAAATAAATTTTTGAAATGATCGCCAATTTTTTCAAATTTTGCAATTTTCGCCGATTAAGATTTAAAAATTCGTAGAAAATCCATTTCTTGGAATATGAATATGAAAATTTCCCAAAGTGTTAATAAAAATGTCCTCTTTTCAATGAACCAACCCGTTTTGAAAAATAACTTTTAGTTTTTGAGAAAACAATATTTGAAGTTTTGATAATTTGCAATTTTCATCGATTATTTTCAAAATTCGCTATAAATTCATTTCTTGAAGGATCGTTGTGGAAATATCACCAATTATTAATTATAGTATCCTCTTTTTAATGCAAAAAGCCGTTTTGAAAAATCACTTTTAGTTCTTGAGAAATAAATTTTTGAAATAATCGACAATTTTTTCGAATTTTGCAATTCTCGCCAATTAAGTTTTAAAAATTCGTATAAAATCAATTTCTTGGAATATGAGTATGAAAATTTCCCAAAGTGTTAATAAAAGTGTCCTCTTTCCAATGAATCAACCTGTTTTGAAAAATAAGTTTTAGTTTTTGAGAAAACAATATTTGAAGTTTTGATAATTTGCAATTTTCATCGATTATTTTCAAAATTCGTTATAAAATTCATTTCTTGAAGGATCCTTGTGGAAATATCACCAATTATTAATTAAAGTATCCTCTTTTTAATGCAAAAAGCCGTTTTGAAAAATCACGTTTAGTTCTTGAGAAATAAATTTTTGAAATGATCGACAATTTTTTCCAATTTTGCAATTTTCGCCGAATAAGTTTTAAAAATTCGTATAAAATCAATTTCTTGGAATATGAGTATGAAAATGTTTCAAAGTGTTAATAAAAGTGTCCCCTTTCCAATGAATTAACCCGTTTTGAAAAATAAATTTTAGTTTTTGAGAAAACAATATCTGAAGTTTTGATAAAATTTGCAATTTTCATCGATAATTTTCAAAATTCGCTATAAAATTAATTTCTTAAACGATCCTTGTGGAAATATCACCAATTATTAATTATAGTATACTCTTTTCAATGCAAAAAGCCGTTTTGAAAAATCACTTTTAGTTCTTGAGAAATAAATTTTTGATATAATCGCCAATTTTTTCGAATTTTGCAATTTTCGCAGATTAAGTTTTAAAAATTCGTATAAAATCCATATCTTAGAATATAAGTATAAAAATTTTCCAAAGTGTTAATAAAAGTGTCCTCTTTCCAATGAATCAACCTGTTTTGAAGAATAAGTTTTAGTTTTTGAGAAAACAATGTTTGAAGTTTTGATAAAATTTGCAATTTTCATCGATAATTTTCAAAAATCGCTATAAAATTAATTTCTTAAACGATCCTTGTGGAAATATCACCAATTATTAATTAAAGTATCCTCTTTTTAATGCAACAAGCCGTTTTGAAAAATCACTTTTAGTTCTTGAGAAATAAATTTTTGAAATGATCGACAATTTTTTCGAATTTTGCAATTTTCGCCAATTAAGTTTTAAAAATTCGTATAAAATCCATTTCTTAGAATATAAGTATGAAAATTTCCCAAAGTGTTAATAAAAGTGTCCTCTTTCCAATGAATCAACCCGTTTTGAAAAATAAGTTTTAGTTTTTGAGAAAACAATATTTGAAGTTTTGATAAAATTTGCAATTTTCATCGATAATTTTCAAAATTCGCTATAAAATTAATTTCTTAAACGATCCTTGTGAAAATATCACCAATTATTAATTAAAGTATCCTCTTTTTAATGCAACAAGCCGTTTTGAAAAATCACTTTTAGTTCTTGAGAAATAAATTTTTGAAATAACCGACAATTTTTTCGAATTTTGCAATTTTCACCGATTAAATTTTAAAAATTCGTATAAAATCCATTTCTTAGAATATAAGTATAAAAATTTCCCAACGTGTTAATAAAAGTGTCCTGTTTCCAATGAATTAACCCGTTTTAAAAAATAAGTTTTAGTTTTTGAGAAAACAATATTTAAAGTTTTGATAAAATTTGCAATTTTCATCGATAATTTTCAAAATTCGCTATAAAATTAATTTCTTAAACGATCCTTGTGGAAATATCACCAATTATTAATTAAAGTATCCTCTTTTTAATGCAAAAAGCCGTTTTGAAAAATCGCTTTTAGTTCTTGAGAAATAAATTTTTGAAATGACCGACAATTTTTTCGAATTTTGCAATTTTCACCGATTAAATTTTAAAAATTCGTATAAAATCCATTTCTTAGAATATAAATATAAAAATTTCCCAACGTGTTAATAAAAGTGTCCTCTTTCCAATGAATCAACCCGTTTTGAAAAATAAGTTTTAGTTTTTGAGAAAACAATATTTGAAGTTTTGATAAAATTTGCAATTTTCATCGATAATTTTCAAAATTCGCTATAAAATTAATTTCTTAAACGATCCTTGTGGAAATATCACCAATTATTATTTAAAGTGTCCTCTTTTTAATGCAAAAAGCCGTTTTGAAAAATCACTATCCGTTCCATCACTAATTCAAACTATCCAATTTTCAAGGATATATGAATTAATTAAGTCAAGGTCGCTTGTGGGCGAGACCCCACATCAAAACCCAACCCAACCCACTTCATATTGCTTTAAGGGGGAAATTCATACATTTAGAATCTTGAAAAAGCTCAAAAATTTGTGTCCATAAAGAGGTTCTTAACCCTTAAGTACTATCGTGGGGTATTTCGGCACCCCAGACACTAGTTTTTGCTTTATATCTTTAAAATTTTTTTTTTTTACAATTTATAGGTTCCAGCTATTCTCGTACAAGATAAAAATACGGTCAATATGGCATAGTTCGGCATAGCTCCTCGAAATCCTCCCTGGTCCAACAACAATAAAAATAAACAAAAATTATTAACCGACTCTCAATCAACTCCAAAACTAACTGAACTTCTTTATTAATTCCTTTCCTGCCCCGTCTACTCAAAACCACCACCTCAGCAATTCCCGCTGGAGCTTATCATTCGGAGTTCATTGTCTCTTCGCTATAGCAATTATGGCATAGATAAGTATCGTCATCATCTGGAATATGAATTCGATGAGATTTTGGAACGCATTTCTTATGGAAACTATGTTTACATTCCTCATACTTCAACTTGGTCTTATTTTGACACGTTTTTCCGCAAACAAAACATTTAATCTTCTTTTTGTCGTGCATTTCCTGAAATTTTTGCGATAATATTGCAAATGGTAGCCTTTCGGTAAGGTGAGATAATTGATTTGAACTCATCGCTGGACGAAAGTTGATCATTTACATTTGAGTTTATGATCAGAATTTGATTCAATTGGAATATGATCATTTGCTTGTTAAGGGATCATATGAGCTAAAGCTGATGCTGTAACATCATCAATATGGACAAATTCAATGAAGTCCAAATTTTATGGATTTCTTATTCTTTCTGACTCACCCTGTATAAATATATTAATAAACATATATGTAAATCTACTTATAAATAAAAACATAATTAAGTGTAATTAATAGTATTAAAATTTCATTTTAGAACGTATCCTTAACGGCCATTTTCGCTTTATTTTTGAATTTCTATTTTAGAACGTACCCTAAATTATTTTAATTTACTTTCAAAACTGTATATTAGATTTTGACGAAATTATTAAAAAAAATAGATTGATAACTTATTTTTTGGTTACTTAGTTTTTGATTATTGAAGCACTTTTTCTTGGAAATAAACAACTAACATAATAATAAGTTTTAGGTTAGTTTTTGTAGCGGCCATTTTTATTTTGGAAATTTTAAATGTCGATAAAAAATAACGATTCGGTGTTAAATCCTCGTATAAAGTGATAAAATACTGGGAAATAAGAGAAAGTTTTGAATTTCGGGAAGTTTTTTGTATCAGGTATTGTTTCCAGATAAGAATTTGAAAACATTTTCGGTTGTGGTGTCAAAAAATATATCGGTAATGCACAGAATTAGATTACTAAGTGCATAAAAAAGCGATTTGAATTCTTTTCTTATCGTTATTTGTTGTTGAAGTAAATTTGAGTCCACCAAGTTTTCTTAGTGATCCGCGATGGGCGATACGAGTGGGTCTGACTCTTTAGAAGGGATCGTTTGGGATCTGGATTGGTTTCCTCAAGATCAGTATCCCCCTTCTTGCTCTTATAAGTGTCGACCAAGAAAAGATAAAGCTTTGGGACCTTGCTCCCCCAAATCAACTTTGAAACGGCTTCGAATACCATCAGAAGAAAATTCTCCTGCAACCAATGCAACGAATATTAAGCAAAGAATAAAAAAATTAAAAACATCTAAAGGGTGGGTAAATTTTTTTTTAATTTTAATTGTTTTAACTAATATGTTTTAAGAAAAAGCAAAACGAATCCTTGCATGTTATGGGTCACGAATTTATCGAAAAATGTGGATGTTAATGATGTAGCTGATATGTTCGAAGAGTTTGGAGATGTTGAAATGGTGAATTTGCTTCGAGATCCCGAAGGAAAATTTATTGGAGGTGCTGAAATTTTGTTCAAAAATGAAGCTGCAGCGAAAGAAGCTTATGAAGCAATCAAAGTCCGCTACATAATTGGGGGCGAAATCGATTTGGACGCTTCACTGATCCCCCCGAAATAAAATTATTTTATCTTAAGTAAAATTTTATTAAAAATAATGTTATAAATAAATTATTAAGTCGTTATAAAATAAATAACATCAAATTATTGTACTCAAACAAAAACATTTAACGTACTGGAAGCTTTAATAATTTCTTACAAACATTTCATTGGTTTCTAAAAGTTCTTTATTGAGTATATATGATATGTTAAAGTCATAGAACTAAACAGCATTAATTTTTACCTTCGTTGGGTCTCCGGTTCCGAATATTTTTCATTCGATAACTACAATAAATACGCAAGAAAATACTGAAAAACACCAAAACGATCCCAAAAATCCCCAAAGCGTTTACTTGGTGATGATAAATTAAACAACTCAACAAAACGGAACAACCTTGACGAATCGTCGAAATAATCGCGAAAACTAACGGCCCAAACGTAGCTAGGGTTGAAAATATTAATAACTGCCCAATTGCCGAACAAAAAGACAATAAAAAACAGTCAATAATAAAAGATGGGAATTGATACATAAAATTAATAGATTCGATAAAACCACCTTTTTGTAAAAGCGACGTTGATGTTAAAATGCAGGAAAAGAAATTAACAGCACACATCATTTGAACAGGGGACATCCCAAAGGACTTAAACAAAGCACCTTGCCAATTTGATGTAAAACTATCAAACGCAATATAAGATGTTAACAAAACAACTCCAGTAAAAGTCGTTATTGTTGTCCCATTATCATCCCCTGTATCTAACATAAAAAATAACATCCCTACCGATAAAATAATAGCAGTTAAATACTCATAGTATTCATATTTTGTTCGAGAAATAATTTTCCCCATTATCATAACAGGAATTGTTTTAGCAGCTTTTGATAAGACTTGGTGCAAAAATGAAACGTATTTTAACGCCTCATATTGACACCAAGAACTCATTACATTCGAAAGTGAGCAAAAAATGTATTTGTATAGGGGACATTTATGGCGAGGCTGCCGCTTGCAGCAAATATAAATCCCTGAGAAGCAAAACGCCAACACCCTATTAACTAACACCAAAAATTGCGAATCTTTAAACTGAGATGTCTCATTTAAGCTATTAACATAATTTTGCGTCATGATCTTTTCCTGCAGAACGCCCCAACAAAGAAATGATATTAATAATCCAATAAAATATGTTACAAGCAAGACTGCCTTTTTGGATTGCGAATACTGTGTTGGTGTTGATGAAGAATTTGCACGATCGATTAATTCTTCCTCACCAAAAAATTTGTGAATTATTGTTGGTAAAAATCCATTTCCTAAAAATACAAATAAAAAAGGCATTAAAATTAATTAATACGATTAAAGTAATATTTACCTGCTCTATCTAAATAATTCGTTTTTCTAATATATTTAAATACTAAATAACCAGGAATAATAACTGTAGAATATCCCAAAACATTTGTAACACAATGGGACAACCAACTGTATTCTGGCTCGAAGTCTTGAAACACCCGCAAAGAAATTAAGCATTTTGAGAATAAAAACAGAACGAGAAATGTTGTGAAGAATATAAGGCTGCAAAATATTCGTTCTTATTAAAATAATTAATTAGATATGAGTCAATTCTCACCAAATAATAAGTCCGGGTATGTTTTTACTCATAGTGAGCGATTTCCATCAACTATACTAAGATAGTGCGCCTCTTATCGCCTATCAGCACTTAGAATAGGGCTTAAACGGTTGTTTATCATCATTCAAACGATATTTAATAACATTTCAATAACATAACCTTATCTTAAAGCAATTTTTTGTTGACGTGAAAATTAGGAACACTTTGTGCTAAAACGTCACAATTGAGAACTTTATTTCTGTATTTTGCTATCTTCTTTATCGGCGGTAAAAGTTTTGTGAATTTATCTAGATGTCGCCAGCAATACTTTTTATTTAAAACTACATAATATATTAAATCGAATTATTTTATTAATATACTCGTAGTTGTAATACTCGAGAAAATAGCTAATAAACATGTGGTCAAAAATGCGTCACTACAGCATGGTCTGTTACGACGAGGTGAGTCTATACAGGTGGTCCATTTAACGTGAGACAAGCGATTATCTCGAAAACGGTTCATTTTACATAAAATGAACCAAATGAAAGTTGTTCTGTACGATGGGGGAAACCTTATTGACCTATCTGGATGGCTCGATTTTTGTAAATTACAAAGGAAACAAAACTAAGGTGAGGTCCCTCGGCGATCTGGATCAGCTAAGTGCCTCTCAGAGTGCACGCAAATTAATTTTTCTATCTTGTTGTTGCAAGTAAGCTCTCCTTATATGCTTGTTAAGTTGCTTAAATTAAATCTATGGTTCTTCGCGCTACCCTTTGTTTTCGTTATATCTTTTATAATTATTTTTTATTATTTAATTTTTTTGAGTCTCTCTCTCATGGCTGTTTTTTGCGGGTTGGCTGTTGCTCACCTGAATGTCCGTTCAGTCGTGGCTCATTTTGACTGTGTACGTCACGTTATCCTAGAAAATAACTTTTCCATTTTTGCTTTATCTGAAAGTTGGCTCTCAGCAGATATCTCTAGCAATCTGGTTAGCATCCCTGGCTATCATCTCTATCGACAGGATCGTGTTGGTAGAGGGGGAGGGGTTGCAATATACGTGCAGGACGGACTGAAATCTACTTTGCTGGAAAGTAGTAATTCAATTGAGCAATGCTGGATATCCTTCACTATAAATAAAATAAAAATTTGTTTAGGTGTCAGTTATAGATCTGAATTGCACAAGAAAAGGTTTTATATTGACGAGCTGGAAACCACGCTCTCCTTAATCCGTCCCTGCTATGATCTCTGTGTCTTGTGTGGTGACTTCAATATTAACTTGCTTGATTTGGCTGACGCATACTGCGATGAGTTTCTGACGATGCTTGGGAACTTTGATCTGTCATTAACCATTGATCAGCCGACTAGGATAACTGCCACTAAGTGTAGCCTAATTGATGCAATTTTCTGCAACTTACATGAACTTATCGTTGAGGCATATGTTGTTTCTGTCCACAATGTGAGTGATCATGAGCTCGTTTCTTGCAAGTTCAATTTATCCTTTGAGCCAACTGCCTCCTACAGGTATGTTAGATCTCTGAAATATTTTGACCTGTCCCTTTTTTTGGCCTTCTTGCGGTCTCTTCCTTTTGACAACATATTTTACTTACGTGATATTGATGAGAAAGTAGATTTATTTAATTGTTTGTTAACTTTGGCTATTGATAGATTTGCCCCGCTGGTAAAGGTTTCTGGTGACCACGTCCCATGCCCGTGGCTTACTGATAGTGTTCGGCTTATGCGAGACTTAAGAAATAAAGCCCTTTCTAAATTTAAAAGAACAAAGAGTCTGGCCGATTGGAATTATTATAAGGATTTGAGGAATCTTGTGACTCAGGAAATCCAAAATTCTACTAATCCGTGGAAAGTGCTTCGTCGAAATAATTTACTAAAATTTCAGGATCATTCCTTGCCAAATAACTTAAAAAATTGTTCTGAATTAAACGACCATTTTTTGAAGACCCAGTGCTCTGGTGATTGTAGAGTTGATAATCTGATAAACGTTTACAATAACTCTAAGTTTGGCCCTAATATCTTTAAATTTAGCCTCATTTCCGAAACTTCTATCATGAATGTATTGCAGGGCGTAAGGTCGAATGCTGTCGGTGCGGGTGGTATTGGAATTCATTTTATTAAACTGGCTTGTCCTGTAATTTTATCTCATATAGTAAACATAATTAATACTTGTCTACTGGAGGGTGTTTTTCCTTCACTGTGGAAAAGGTCGATTGTCATTCCGGTACCTAAAGTGTGTAATCCCATTGATTTTTCTTCCTTGAGGGCCATAAGTATATTGTGTTCCTTGTCCAAGGTCTTGGAAAAGATTGTTAACAGCCAGCTGATAGACTTCCTGAACTCCGAGCGCATAATTCCGGTGAACCAGTCTGGCTTCAGGGAGGGACATGGATGCGAGTCTGCTCTGAATAACATAGTTGATGACATTGTCATAGCTAATGACTCCAATAAATTGACCCTGTTAGGATTGCTGGACTTTTCGAAGGCATTCGATACACTTAACCATAATTTATTACTGTCCATTCTTAAACATATTGGTGCCGACCCTATTGCGCTGGATTTTTTCTCCAATTACCTTAAAGGTAGAATTCAATCTGTCTGTGTTGACGGTAACGTCTTGGGATCTTTGGAGATTGAGTCTGGGGTGCTGCAGGGCTCGGTATTAGGGCCCACCCTGTTTAAGATTTATACTATAAATTTTAATAGTTTTGTTGATTTTTGTAAAATTTATTATTATGCTGATGACACTCAGATCTACCTGTCCTTCCCTGAAAGCCATTTTGAAGAAGGACTTAATGAGTTCAAGCGTGATCTGTTTAGTGTTGTCAGTGGGGCTCGGGAATACTGTCTAAGAATTAATGAAAGGAAAACTCAAATGATCCTATTTGGTCCTACTAAATTGAAAAAAATCTTTATCGACAGATTCTATCACATTTCGCTGGGAAATGTGCCTCTTCCTCTGAGTGGGTCTGTTAGGAACCTTGGTCTGATTATTGATGAGTCACTAAACTTTAGGGAACATGTTAATATGCTGTTAAAGCGGGCATATGGCTCTCTGAGATTGATTTTCAGTAATCGACATTGCCTTGATAATTCTGTTAAAAAACTCTTGTGTGACTCTCTCGTCTTATCACATTTTAATTATTGTGATAACATTTATGGTTCATTCATTGACTCCCGCCATCAACAGAAAATTTAAAAGCTCCAGAATTCCTGTGTCCGGCTGATCTTTGGGTTAAGAAAGTACGATCATGTCTCTTTTGCTTTTAAGAAACTTAAATGGATGAATATGAAGTCGCGTCGGTATGTTCACAAAGCATGTTTTTATTATAAGATTATTACGGAGCGGAGCCCCCCTTATCTATTCGACAGAATTAACTTTAGAACGGACGTACACAATGTCAATATCCGGTTCAGGGGTAGGTTAACTCCTCATTCCCATCGTTTGGAATGTTTTAAGAGATGCTTCTCATATCAAATTACATCTGTTTATAGTAATCTTCCTAAACATTTAGTGGGTCTATCCTTGAACTGATTTAAGAAATCTTTGCGGGACTGGGTTTTGAGTGTGTGACTGTGGGCTTGTGCTTGGTGGCCTCGGGGGATGAGATTCTTGTATGATATTATTTGGACACTCTATACTATAGTATGTGTGGCTAACTATTGTGCATATTCGACATTAGCCTATGACGGTGCTCAGTTGTCATTGAATTTTTTTTGAGTTTATTATTGTTTTTAATTTGGGTTTGAGTGGTAGAACAGGTGTTACCTGAACTCCGCCTAAATTCAGGCTTTAATGTATTTTATTTTACTTTAGCATGTACTTATCGTTTTCTTTACCTTTGTGTATGTATAATATTTTTTTCTTTTTAAGTTTGTACTTGATGAAGCCTGAATAAAGTTATTATTATTATTATTATTATTTGACCTTATTTTCAAGATCATATGAAGGTCACGACCAATTTTTATAAAAACACCGTAAAATTACCGTGTGGTTTTGCAAATACGACGGCGAAACATCTTTTGTAGACAAAATCTAAATAATTTTCTTACGTCTAATCATCAATAATATAAATGGACTAATTATCTAACTTTTTAAATAAGTCTTTGGATAATTCAAATAATGGAAATGACTATGACGTTAAAAATGCCTTTATGCTTAAGAAGCGTCCCAATAAATTGAAAATAGAAAATTTTGAAGATATTGACATTGTAAGCTTTGATGTTAAGTCCATTTTTACAAATATTCCGTTAAAACTCATGTTTAAAATCATAGATGAAAATTGGAATAAAATTGAAAACTTTACTAACATAAAAGATAAGAAATTATTTTTAGAGGGAATAAAGCTTTGTATACACAATAGCTATTTTAAATACAGTGACACCTTTTATAAGCAAAAATATGGGCTTCCTATGGGCTCCAACTTAAGCGTTAATCTGAGTGGTATCAATACAAGCAACTTTTGGTCAAATTTAACGAATACAACCCACGCTTACAGTTTACAGTCGAAACGTTGGACAATGAACAAATTGCATATTTAGATATGAATATTATAATAAATAAGATATATAGCTTGGTACAAAAAAGACATCAGTAGCAATAGAACTCTTCATTATCTGAGTAATCACCCAAGAACTCAGATAATAAATACTATTAATAATTTAATCCGTCGAACTATTATTTTAACTGATGATACATACATGAAAGAAATAAAAGCCACAATATATAGTATCCTATTAGAAAATGCATACCCAAAAACATTAATTAATAATATTTGGTATGATAATTATAATAAAATCAATCAATCAATACCTGTAAACACACAACAGAGCAACAATGCAAATGTTGAACAAAGATCTACCTCAAATGTTAATCAGAATATAACAAAAATGAGACCAAACATACATAATAATGCAAGTATTAATAATAAGAATAAAATTGAAACCCAAACTCAAACAAGGATCACAGATTTCTTACCACATACGGAAACGTTTCATCAGAGTGATTCGAATGAATCAGATATACAAATTGGTGCAGATAAAGATAAAATAAGTAAATTCTATAAAATAAAATATATCCCAACAATAACTAATAAAATTAAAGCTATTTTTAAGAAATATGAATTTCAGGAAATCTAGTTAGCGCAATATAACAATAACAAATTAACCAATATTTTGAGTAATATGAAAGATAAAGTAGACAAGACTGACAAAATTAACACCATATACCAATTAGAATGCAATAACTGTAATAAGTTGTATATAGGTGGTATATAGGTTGTATATAGCAAACAACATTTACATAAACGTATAAAACAACATAAATATGATGTTAATCAACATAAAACTAATAATAAGACAGCTTGGCTACTATTTCTGCATGCATTTCTTATCCGCTCTTTCATGTTTTCTGGCGTAGTCGGTACTTTGCGATAAACATTATCCTTAAAGACCCCCACAAAAAAATCAATGCATCAATTGCAACGACTGGCCTGCCTGCTAATCACAGGCGCTATGAGATCTACATCTACGATTGCGATGGAGACTATACTGAAAGTACTGCCCCTAGATATTTTTATCAGGGAGGTGGCCATGATGGCATTGCTTCGACTGCGAACAGTAAATGAAAAGCAGGTTGTTAAAATGGGAATAGTCCGGAGCAAGCTCTAAAGTGAGGCTGTTAGTAAACAATCCCTCCTTAACCCATTTAGTCCCACTGGTGTGAAAACGCACCAGCGTTTTTAAAATTATTTTATAGCCATACATTACCAGATTTCAAGGTGCTAGCTGTTTGTACGATAACACTATAAGGTTGTTAGGCTATACATTTCAAAATATTTCATAATTCTTGCTATTTAAATTTTATTGAACATTTCTGTTCAAAATATACAACAGAAATAGTTCTGTAAAATTTTGACATTTTCAAGTTTTTAGTGCATACTTTCCTCATATATATATCTTGAAACGCGAAATAAAAATATGAATTCTGAAAATACGCCTTGAAACATTAATGGTGCAAAAACACACCATTGGGATGATTGATGAGATATAAGGATTACATCATTTTTCGTATTATCAGAAACCAGTTTAGACGCATTTATTCGGTGAATTCCCTGGAAATAATCGTTTATGGACATAGTGTGTCAATATATGTGTAGTAAGTTTGGCGTTCATTTACATGAAGAGTGCTTTGCGAAGTGTCACGATAAATGATTATACAAAAAAAACAACAGATGACTTTGCGCTGTTTAATTTAAGATTATGATCACAGGACACCCGATTCAAAGTTCCTAAATCTTTACTTATATCTATACAGGCTTGATTCAACTGCCTTGCCGCAAAAGAATAGTATACCTGCGTATCGTTCGCATAGAAATGGGTTTTACAGTAATTCAACTCATCAGCGAAGGCAACTCTGGGCTACACCGGATGTAACATTACTAAATTCAGAAGTGCAAAAAGTGCAGAAGTCCAAAAAATTACATATTAAGTTTGAACCTGAATAGTTAAGTAGTCAAGCTTTAGAGTAGTCCAACAGACACAAGACGGTAACATTACCACAATATGCATTAAAGCAGTCACACAACTATGATTTTTCCTGAAACCAGATTGATGTATCGGTGGAAGATTGTTTGAATTAATAAAATCATCAATTTGTTTGTAGAGAATCACTTCTTAGATCTTAGGTAAGACTGGCAAAATACTTATAGGTTTTAGACCAGAAAAAGCTACAGGTTTGCTAATTTTTGGCATGATGAGAGCTTATTTCCAGATTAATGGGATCACCTCACTTGCAATACAACCATCAATCACTTCCCGAATATTAGGAATAATGTGAGTTTAACAAAGTAGGATGCACTTGATATTAAGGTCATCAAAACCAGATGTCTTACTCCTGATAGAGCTCATCGCCGCCTCGACCTGAAACTCATTAATGGAAAGTCGGATGGAAACTAAAAGTTGAGCTCGTTTTCTTATTGCCATAATAAAAACAAAGAAGAGTATCAACATAACGATTATCACCAGAGATCATGACCCAAGGAACTAAGAGGAAAAAAATGAGTGTGCTAGCTAGTAGAAGCATTTCCGTTTCGGATATTCAACCAGAAGCGATTCCTGGACCAAGTCAAGGTACCAAAATTTCTTCAGAAAAAGGAAGACGAAGAATTTCCAATGACTCTGATTCCTCCTATAATATTTCCATTTCTGCGAAGATTGAGGATTATTATGACCTTGATGAGGAAGTTGGCGTGGAAGGTTTGACAACAGCAAGCAATGACAACAAGACAATTGAACATATTAATAACGGAAACTTTGTTTTCTTTTTATATGAAAGGCAAGTAATAAGACAATCAATTAAATAAGAAATCATTTAAGATAAAATCTCTTGAAAAAAGTGGACGACATCAATGGAAGAGGCCTTCGTCTGAAGATATCCTTTGGTATGAAGCTCCTATCGAAAGTTGCAGGGTCCTAAAATTTGAAAGTAGACCAATGCCACCCAAGTTTACGGTATACCAGATTGATGGATTAAAGAAAGAAAAACTGGTAGGAATGGATTCGCGTGTTTCTCTTCTGACATTCAACAATATGCTGCCGAAAGCTGGAGCCTACTAGCCTTTCACGTACTACAGTTTTCGAAATGTCAAATACAACTATACTGGGTGTCCCGTTAAGGGTACGAAGCGGCTGTATCTCAACAATGGTAAGGCTTGGGTTTGGGAAAAAAATCCTTATAGGCAAAGTAAAAGAAAAACATAAAATTCCCATTATCTCAGAAAGTTAGATGATAAGCTATCTTTGACAACATCCTTAAATAGCTTTGATAATACCGCATCGCTTTTGTTTTGCGATATTTCTCATATCTGCCATAATAAGGGAGGGGAGGTCAATGCGTTTTCAGAAAACGCAAAGGAATAGTTGGCACAAAAGCAGCCAGAAACTTGCGATGAAGATGTTTTTTTGTTGATACTGCAACTCAGTTTAATTTTTTAACCATAAAATGAAGTACTTCGCTATTCTCACTATGAATTTTATCATTTAAAGTATTGCAGAATCAATTTAAACCAAGAGATTTGATTAATAACTGATAAATATAGAAATATTAGCTTTAGAAATAAAATGGTCCAAAGTACAAAGAATAAGTAAGTATAACAAAAACATACATTTTGCTGGGCGCCAGATCCTCGAAAGGTCTAAATGGTGGTTATAGTACGCAATGGTATTGCGTTTCTATATATCTAGTGGGATTTTCTTTTAAGTTGCTGAAAGACATTCAGGACAATGAAGAGGATTTTTGAATGCAGATCTCACCCATAGGCTGTATCTTCGAAAGCAGCAAACTTCTTCGTTTTGATATTAATCACAATCTCCTTACTTTCCAGCGGAGAATAGTTTTTGTTTCATATCACTTCCTTCAAACCAATGGCAACTGATAATTTAAAATTGTTAAAAAACCACGATATTTCGTTTTTTTCAAGTTTCTCCAAAAACTATACATTTTAGATATAGGAATGTAATGACAAAGTCCCAAAAAAGTGGGGTTGCAATTTAAAAAAATTCTAATCTGCCAAAATACTGAAATAACTCAAAAATGGTGCAATCTAGACATGTGATCCCAGAATCAACCCTAGAGATACATTAATCAAGAAATCGTCTCATATAACAGCATACGCGGACGACGTAACAATTCTGACATACACTGACCGGAAAAAAAAACAGGCCAGTAAAATTTTGGAAAAATTTCAAAGCTGGCTTTCTCGCGAACCACTTATTCGATTTTAACGATTCTTTTTTTGATCGAAAGGTTGATTCTTCGAAATTTTTATTCGGATATTAACTTGAGCGGGGTGCAAGAATGAGAAAAACTTTTTTGTAATACCCTATGGGGTGCAGCTGCTACAGCAGAGGGTGTTAACTGGAATCAAAACGTAGCCCAATCGTTTCTGAGCATTTTGTTTTTTTATTCACTCTATCATCTCTGTTACTAACGAAGATGCAGTGTTTTAAAGAGATCGCCTGTGAATACAAGACGAGTGGCAATAGTAGTTGATGGCAATGGTACAATGTTGTTGATGTCAGTGAGAGAACCATTCACTGCTACAAGTGGTCTGCTGCAAGAAGGCTGCCAAAGGACCGAGGCTGCTTCTAAAATATCGACGAACGCGTTTTCAATCTGCGCGCTTACAATGAATTGGGAGATCGAGCGTCCTTTTTACGGATGAGTAGTGGTTTTGTCTACTATCACCTGATGGTCGGGAGCGAATATGAAGACGTTGAAATGAAAGATTTGTGCACTATACAATTATGAAACGTGAATGTTTCGATGGTGGTTCTGTGATGGTGTAGCAGTGAATTTCCAAAAAAGCCTATACAGATTTTTAATATTTGTTAAAAATGGCGCATTAAATCACTGACTTTGAAAACAAAAACTGGGCACCCGAAACAATTTTGCAGAAGCACTTACATTTTCTTAGAATTACAGAATTGCGTACATCCTTCATTATTCTAAATATCTATTCTCAGTTCTGATATGCCGAAAACAAATAGTCATGTAGTCGACGCGGCATCGAACTGATTAGGTTCGTAATTGATTCCTGAGGAATTGCGGCAAACTCTTCTTCAAGAGCAATTCGTAACTCCTGAAGGTTGTCCGATAGGACAGGACGACGACGAATGCGTCTCTGAAGTTGGTCCCAAAGATGTTCGATAAGGGTCAATACCCACCTCTTCAAGATATTCGCTAACCATACGTGCTACGTGCGATCGCGCATTGTCATGCATTAGCATGAATCCGTCACCAATAAAATGGGAATAGGGCACGACAGCTTCTTGCAGAATATCTTAGATATAACGGTGGGCATTTAGTGTGCCATTTTCAACAAAGATGAGTGCATACCATGACCGAACCTCCACGGAAAGGTGCTATTTTCGAAATTGTGCAGGTGGCAAACCTTTCATTACGACGTCTCCACACTCGTTCTCGACCATCAGGTGACCGGAGACAAAATCGGGACTCGTCAGTGAAGAACTCCTTACCATGTTCCATTCCCCAATTCATATGTACTTCGTATGTTGACTGTCGAAAAGTGCAGATCCTTCCGTATACTGACTACATTATTTATATTATTGTTATATAATAGGATTTTATACTGTTTTCCTTTTTAATTAGATTCGGCTGAGGATGAGCTTAATGGGTCGAAACTAGTACCGTATAAACTAAAATTTTAGCAAGTAAGAAGTTTTTTATTTTTCTTTCTTATATACTTTTCGAACTTGCAACATGGATCTATTTAATTCAGTTCGCTTTAAAACACTGCATATCTGTAGTAACAGAGATAATAGAGTGAATAAAAAAAAAAACGCTCCGAAAAGATTAGGCTACCGTTTGAAAAAAAGTTTTTTTCATTCTAGTATTCCGTATATGTTCAAATTAAAATCTGAATGAAAATTTCTGTCGCAGAATCATCAAAATCGAATGCGCGGTTCGCGAGAAAGCCAGCTTAGGAGTTGTGGCAAATTTATAGTGGTCGGCTTTTTTTGTCGGTCAGTTTATATTTTAATCAAAGGACATCCACCGAAATTGTTAATCTTCGTAACTGAAAAGATGGTAAATATAGTGGGGGTGCGGATGTGGACACAATTGGCAAGTCATAGAGACGTTTGGAGAGTAAATTTGAAGGAGGCGAATTTCTGAATTTGGGCTGCAGTGCCTTAAGAAACAAAAATAAATTGAAAAAGTTGATTTAGTCCACTCTAGTTTAATTTATCCTCTTTTATTACTACAATAAAGAAAATGTAAGAAATATTAACTTATTAAGAGATATCGCGTTCGGATTAATTAAGTATAACTCGTCTTAAAAAAAAATAATAATCCACTTTTATTTTATTTTTTGTTAATTATGCGCCATCTTGACATGTAAAATGGTAATTATCGTAATGGCCTTATCTTAATTCAAACTACTTGGTATTTTTTTGTATAAAATTATATTTTATTAAAAAAACAAATAAACGAATTGCGGTGTCGATGTCACTTTTTTTTGTTCAAGGTGCGTTGTTTTTCCGCATGAATGACTACCTGTTCGTCGATGATGAGTCCTTTTCTTCTTCTTGCTTCCTTCATAAGTTTATTAGCCCTCAAGGCGTCTGTGAATGCTTCGCCGTCGCCGTCTTCATCTTCTTCACCCTCAAAATAAGGATCACCGTCTATAATCTAGAAAAAAAAATTAAATAGTTAAAAATGTAATGGTTAAATTCTTGGTGGGTCATAAAAGTCGAAATATTTTGCGTTATCGGTATCTTGAGCTAATGGTCCCCGTCGAGTTTGCCTGCGTAACGAGCCCCGCGAATATAATGAATACCTTCCTAGCAACATCCTGTCGCGGTGTTCTTGGTGTTTTCGGTTTAGTGCCCTCGGCGTAGGATAGTTACTGCTTCCTCGAACGTTCTCTCGGTTCGATATAACAAAAAAAAACTGGCCAAATTGTCGTGCAATGTCCCTGTACCTCTGTGTAGTCCTCGGCGATATAACAGTACTAATCGCGTGAGAATGGAATAATAACATAACTTGAACCGTTTTGTACGCTTTTTATTACACAGTTTTTAGAATTACCGTAATTGCGTGTCAAAATGTACAAAAAAGTTTTTGTTGGAAGACAAAGATTACTCAATTTCAGTGTAACTTACCTCGTAATGACTAAATACAAGAGTAGGATTTGCTTGACCAGAGGTAGTTTTTCGAATTTCATTAGCAAATCCATCACTTTCAACGACGGGTATTTGAGCTTTGACTCTAAACGTTCGTTCCTCCTGGTCCATCCCAACGGCCTCCAGAATACGACCGTGACGCCTTCCGAGTACAGAGTACACCTTCCCTGCGGCAAAAAAAATAGAATAAAAAAATTATCGTTGTAAATCGCGTCATAATCGACTATAAATAACCGCCTCCGGGGCGCGTCGGTCTTTATTTACGATATCTTCACCGCCCGACCAGGATTAAATTGGTATTTGTATTGTGCTAATGGTAATTATAATAATAATTGCGTCGTCTTCTACAAGAACTCGCTACTGTATACGGTTGTACAAGTATAGCTTATACAAATCTTACCTTTTGTGGGATATTACAGTCTTAAGAAGATAAAATATGTTAATATATTCATAGGAATTTTATTTTATTTTTCTAAAGAAATTTCTTATTTTGATCATCAAATAGTTCATATAAATGTAAAACAATTCTCCTTTGTTCTTATTGGTTTCAGAATAATTAAGAGAATACAACAGGAGGAAGACGATTAAAAATAGTTTAAGTCCAATGATCCCTTATAAGATAGTTAAGATTTTTCGCTATAGATTAGAGTCACGTAATAAAACTCGGTTTCGTTTCCGTTCAACGGAAATGAGAAAAACAACTAATTGAGGTCTAACAATTAGAATTAATCCATGCTGTAACTAAATATTAGAGTGTCAATTCTTATCTTTAATCTGTATTACCCTTTAATTAATAGCTCTTGCAATATCTCAATATGGTATTGTTCTTTTTGTTTGAAACCGAAGACATTGCGGGGGATATTGAGAAGCAATTTGAAACCGGAGACAGGGATGTGGTACGTTCAAGGCAAAAATACCGATTTATTTCTCTATTACCGACCGCCGGTCGGCCTACAAATTGGTCGCTTTCTTTTGAAATTGAATTATCGTTTTTGCCGCGCACCGAAGATTGGTCCGGTTTTTGCTGCGAACGAAGAAGCCTAGGGCCTTTGACCACCTACTGTTTCCCATACATCGTTTGTTGGGCGTAATGAATATTGAATTATGAGTTTGCGGAATAATTAAACGTTGAATATTCATTATTTCTACTATAAACTTAGCTCCGCGAGATTTTCCAGTAATAATATTGATGTTATTCGAAGTAATTGCTTGTTGGGAGGCGATGATTTGAAACTCTGTATATACAGCGTGGTCCATTTAACGTGACACAAGCGATTATTTCGAAAACGATTCATTTTGCATTAAAATAATCCAAATGAAAGTTGTTCAAGGTCATATGAAGGTCACGACCAATTTTTTAAATGGCACTCTATGTTTTTGATTGCAAAATCTGAATCTATGGATAAAATTAAAATAATTAACAAAAAAAAGAATTACCGTGTGGTTCTCTATCTTTTGTAGACAAAATCTACATAATTTTTTTATTCAAATAGTTTTAAATATTGTTTATTTATAAAAAAATGATTAACTATTAATCAACAACAAGTATAAAATTTATAATAAATGTTTAAATATTTCCCCACCCACTTCAATACATGTATTAACTCTTCTTGAAGACGTCACCTCTGCAAACGAACTCTCTCGTCTTAAAAGGGTTCTGGCCTCAGACCCGGACCAGCGAATAGGTTTATTGCAGAAGGATGATGGTTGCTATACCGACAACCTTCTGCAAAGCTTACACCTTCTAATGAATGTGCATTTTTCAGGTTCGGTAGACTCTATAGTAGCTCATGGAGACACCAACCACACACCGACTGCAGAAGACTGGCTGTTAGCTGAGAAGATCTGCACGCAGGACAAAATGAGGTGGGCAATAAACAGCTTTTAATAATAATAATAATAATACCCAACGTTATCGGTACCCGCCCTGCTGTAGTGGGGATTGGAAGAATTGATATCTCACCTAAAAAACATCTTTCAGGGATGCCTGGCGTTTCGCTACATTCCCAGTTGTTGGCGTGAGGTTTTGGTGAACTTCATACCTAAACCGGGTAAGCAAACTACTTCTTTCCGAAGTCTTTTAGACCAATCAGCCTCTCCTCGTGTTTATGAAAAACCGTGCGATCGTTACATAAGGGATGTCTGTCTTGTCGATAGACCCTTAGATTCTAATCAACATGCGTACACCCAACGCAAGTCCACACTGACAGCTCTTCACAGTGTGACCAGTTTTGTCGAGAGGGCGTTGGACTTCATAGATATAGAGGGCGCTTTTGATAAGACGACCTTCGTTGGTATTAACGAGCCTTTGGCTGAGCATAATGTTCCTCCTACCCTCTGTGGATGGATAGAGAGCTCCCTCAGACAAAGAATCGTCAAGCTAAGGGCTGGAAACGCCACAATAGAGTAAAGAAAGTTAGTGCCGAAGGGCGATTCTGAAGATATGGGGTTTGTCACCCAAATCTGCCCTCTGGATCTACACGGCTGTGATACGACCTATGCTCACTTATGGTGGTCTAAAACCTTACAGGTTATCGCCACTACCGCACTAAATAGAATACAGAGACTTGCGTGTATGTATGTTACAGGTGCCATGAGGACGACCCCCACTGCGGCCATGGAAAACATGTTAAACTTGCCACCTCTACACTTACATATTCAGGAGTTGGCGTTGATTACCATGTTGCGACTACGGGAAGTAGGACTTTTCAAGGGAGAGGAAACCGGAGGAAGTGCAGCACTTTGGAGGGAAGAGTTGACAAACACACCTCTATTGGAATGCTGCACGGACTATATACCGGCTAAATTCACATTTTCAAGGAAATACCTCACCCATTGTGGTTCCACAGGAGTAGATGAAAATAACAGCCTTAAAATCTACACTGATGGTAGACGGACTGTAGACGTGCAGACAGACTGGTGTAGGAGCGGGAGTATTTTCTAACGACTTACAGCTCCATCTCTCAGCTCCAATTACAGAGGTAAGTGTTTTAGCTGTAAGCAAGGATAAATTTACCTCTGCGCTGATTATGGATTGTCATTTGGCGCTTGAAGAGGCTTCAACACTAAACAGTGTCACACTGCAATGGATAAAAGGACACTCGACTCACTCGCGGAATAAGCACGCCGATAGACTGGCAAAAAGGGCTGCTGGGAAAGTGCCCTGTTCCCCCCTTTGCCGACAGTTGTCCTTGAACAAGACGACGAGACGGTGTATCACATCTTGTGTGACTGTACTGACCTCAAGGACTTCAGATTAAGAGTGTTCGGGAAGAATGGCCTTTGGTAACTCCTTAGCTGGTTGATATAACCGGAGTAAGTGTTGGGAGGATGCATAAGGGGCCCGTTGGGGCCCAAGTGCTGTGTGCGTTGCATACCCTCCCCGTAATACCGGAAGTAATACAGTATTACAGTGAAAAGTCAATAGCAAATACAAAAATAAATATGTATATAGGTATTATAAGTATAGTAATAAAACAAATTAACTTTGTTACTCCACAAACTGATCCTGCATATAATCAAGCCATACATTGTAGGCTTTCTTGACCAGATTAGACTTCACACATTTTTTGAAGTGTCCTCGTTCCATAATTATTATTTCTTCTGGCAACTTGTTGAAAAATTTAACTCCCCAGAAATCAGCATATTTTTTAGTTGCTTCTATCCTATGTAACGGTAATCTCAGTTCATCTTTGCCTCTTGTGTCGTGTGTGTAAAAGTTTGCATTCCCATTAAATTTACTTCTATTGTCATAAACATACATCAAACCAAAATGTATGCACTTGGTACAGTAGGTATACATTCTGTTTTAAATACACCTTTGCAGCTGTCAGTAGTTTTAAGATTGTATAAAGTTCTTATCGCCTTCTTCTGCAAACCAAAAATTCTTCTTAAGACAAGTGAATGACCCCAAACAACTATGCCATATGTTGCAACAGCATGAAAATTTGCAAAATAGGCTATTTTGACCACTTCATGATGCAATTTTGTTGAGACGTCTAATTGTAAAAATTGCTGACGTTAATTTTTTACTTATGATATCAGTATGTGGATTTCATGTTAAATAAAGAAATAATGTTTCTCCTTCCATCTTAATAAAATCAGGCGTTCCCCAAGGTTTCATTCTAGGACCGCTGTTGTTTTCAATTTACACAACAGATATCTTAAATCTTAAACTACACTCAAGTATACAAGCATATGCCGATGACACTCAGATTTATTCTAAATTGAGATTGTCTAAATTTGATGAAGCTATGACTAAGGTTAATCGTGATTTGGAGTTGGTGGCACTGATTTCTTACCAACATTGTTTGCAAATCAATCCGGACAAGTCATCCATACTATATTTTAGTAACAAAACAGCTTCCGGAAACTCAAATATTGTTATTGCAGGTAGTTTGATCCCTGTTGTAAATGCAGCGAGGAGCCTTGGTCTGGTAATTGATTCCAAATTGAGATTTGAGGAACATATTAAAAATTTGGTGCAAAAGGCGTAGTCGGTACTTCGCGATAAACATTATCCTTAAGGACACCTAACAAAAAAAAAATCAAGAGGTGTTAAATCAAGTGATCTGGAAATTGGACCAGACTCCTTCCAATCCATCGCCCAGCATAATCCCGATCTAAAGCTTTATGTGCAATATGTGAAAAATGTGCTGGACACCCACCATTTTGCAGCCACATATTTTGAAGATGTCATCTAAAAAATTTCGGTATTTCTCCCTATTCAGCATACCATCAATAAAGATCAATTTATCACCAATTGTGCCACACCAAACGTTAACCGACCAAGATTGCTGATGATCTAGTTCACGCAACTATCTCGGATTTTCAACGCTCCAATAGTGCATGCTATGTCTATTGACTTGTCCTTTGTTTGCAAAAAGTAGACTCATTCGAGAATAGCACGTTACCAAAGAAATTGACGTCCAACCGCATTCGTTCTTGTGCCCATCGACAAAATATTAATCGATTTTCAAAATGTGGTATGGGTGATAATTGTTGAGCTTTAATATTCAAGTCGTCGAGTGCTAACTTGAGGATTTACCTCAACGCTAGCTAATACCGAAATTTCCTTTTCTTCCGTAGTTACAGTTGCTCGCATTATCATGAAACTTCAACGTGGGAAGGGCAATAGACACACCTCAAAACAAACCGCCTCTATGAAATCGCCATTCTAGTAGTTTTATCTTGGTTCAAACACAGCTCATTGGCAATGCACCACTCTCTTGTCCTAGTCAGAACAAGATCAGATCTCTATACGACCCGATTAAAATGAGGCCCCGTAACCAATATAGTAGCGTCATCCGCGTAAAGCAAACATTCCACATCATCACCCAAATACTGAGGAAAGTCATTAATGTAAAGCAGGAATAGCAACGGGCCAAGTATGGATCCCTGTGGTGCTCCTCGCCTGAAACTGAGCTGTGTTCTATTCTTCAGGTAGGACTCGACAAGAGCAACAGCGTCACTAGCAACGTTATACACTTTAGATAGCTTCCTCAAGAGAATCTGATGTGACGTAGTCAAATGCCCACGTCAGATCCAAAAACATTGCAATGCAATGATGACCCCTTTCAAAAGAATCCAAAGACATGTCAACGAACTTGACAACAGCATCCTACCCTTTTGGAATCCGTATTGACTTGGGTAAAGCAAGTTATTTCCCTCTATATAAGAAACCATTTTATCATACATTGCACGCTCAAACACCTTGGAAAAAGCCGGCAGTACACTTATTGGCCTATGTAGGTGGAGTTATCACACATCATTTTGCCAGAAAGTCGAGAGGTCATTTTTTTCTGCCTTATATAACTCCAAAAGTAACAGGGATGGGAACATGGTGTCATTTTGTCAAATTATGGAAAGAAGTCAAAAACCTTATTAGAAGGAACAAGAAGGAACATATGGATAAAAAATTTCAGAATATTGATGGATGCCCGAGAAAGCAGTGGTGTAAAGAATGCCCTGTCGATTGATATACAAAATAATTGATAATATAAAAAACAATGCAGCACCAGGTGATGACGGTATAAAACCAAAAGCGGTGAAAGTACTGAAAGGAGTTTTGTCACCTGTTCTATCAAGTATTATCAATAGAGAAATAAAATTTGGTCAATTTCCCGATATCCTAAAGATAGGAAGAATAACTTCAGTGCATAAAAAAGGCTCAAAAACTCTTCCGGAGAACTATAGACCAATATCTATGCTGTCGGTCTTTTCCAAAATATTTGAATCAATTTTAAAAAGTAGACTACTGTCCCATTTGAATACGATTGGTTTCCAAACTTGTGAGCAGCATGGTTTCATAGGCGGTAAGAGGACACAGACTGCTATTATATCATTGTTGGAATTTGTTTATAGAAATCTCAATGAGAGCAAACCTGTTTTGACTGTTTTCCTGGACTTGTGTAAGGCGTTTAATGTTGTTGACCATGCTATACTGAAGTTTAGTAAATCAAGATCAGGACTATAGCTTCTGGGTATTGCATTGACAAAAAAGTTGTTTATAGCGTTTGGGCAACCAAGACAATTGCATGGAGATTTCGGATATTAGTTATCTGTTCCATTAAGAATTCTTCTTTGACGTTAGTCTCTTCTATGTCAAAGATATAAAAAAGGAACTTACCGAAGATCTTTTAAAAAAAGTTTCTGAATGACCTGGCTATATTTTGAAAGCTTGATTTCATATTTGTTGCGTCCTTAATATAAAACACAATTGAATAACTCCGTATTGGCTTGAAGCTAATGGTCTACCAGAAAGATTTGTAATAACACTAAAAAAATAACTTACATGCTCATATTTTGAGTAAGGTTAGATGAAAGATAAGTTACAAGAATTCCTTACCAATTATAGAAGTACTCCACACTCTACCACAAATCAAACTCTATACAATGCAGTTTTCAACAGAGAGATAAAAGGGTATTTACCAACCATAATAAAAGAGAAAAACAACCACAATAAAATGGAAAATTATCAACAGAGAATTGATAAAGCAAACTTAAAACGAAAAACGCGACATCACCAGTTCAAAATAAATGATAAAGTGTACTGCAAACAACAGAAAAAGAATTCTCTAATTCCAAAATATGACCCAATACCATATACAATAACAGAAATCACAGGTTCTCAAATCAGGGCGCAGAGAGGAAATCAATGTATAATAAGGAACTCATCATTTTTTTAAATTACTTTACGTTTATCCACAGATTCAGATTTAAAATAAAATATATAGGGTGCCATTTAAAAACTTAGTCGTGACCTTCATATAACCTTGAAAATAAGGTCAAGGTCAAAAGGTTTCATTTGGTTCATTTTAATGTAAAATGAATCGTTTTCGAGATAATCGGTTGTCTCACGTTAAATGGACCATCCTGTATATAGATATTTGATCGATATTTTATAGTAAGCACATGCTTGTTGTCTCTTTACGCATCCATTAGGTTGTAAAAAAATATAATTAAACGTCGTTAAGATTCTTCGAGCGTTACGTGATGATTAACAAATTCCATCCCGAAGATGGCTCTCAACTCTTCATTAATTAAATCCTCAAATGAGATTTAAGAGACTTTACATATTATATTTATAGGTTTTCACCGACTTGATCGTTTGTAAGAAATTCACTTTGGAGGTCGGTTGGTGGTTTTCATTAATTGAAAGTTGGTATAAAACAAATCAATGATTGTTTTTCGTGAGCAAATAGAGCAAATAATCGCAAATAATCAGATTTAATAGTCGTCGACCTACTAAAAACTCTTAGCTAACGTAACGTTTTTCTTTGTCAAGGATCGAAGCCTCGTCATGCAGCTGTCAAAAATAAAAGCAGGTAACAGACAGCTGACGCCTCTTTGTTTTCTTTATTTATTTTTTTTTTGATTAATTATTGTTATTAATTAGTAATTAGCCGAAAGTGTTGATATGAAACGTTTATTATAATTCGCAAAGCGAACCGATGCGGTCGTTGCAATGCAAACGCCCTCTTCGAGCATAATCACGCGCATTATACATAAGGAAGGTAAATAGCGTACGCTAAGTTAGCGGTCGAATATTATGTACTTAACGGTACGATATGGTGAATAAATCTTGCCGGCAGGAGGATAGCTGATATCCCACAATGGAATACATGAATCTATAAGGATGACGTTATATTTCACGTCTAGAGATTGAATAAAACATTTCCCACCGTTGCTCTACGTGAATTTATTAATACATTGTTGTGAAAGTGTTGTTGCACTTAACTGTTATATTTATTAATCTTGAACGATCTTTAGCAATTTCATCGTCATATAACACAATTGATTTGAACATTGCATATGTTACTTGATTAGTCGTTATTGTCTATCCATAATACAATTATGTCACATCTACAAATTTGTTTAATTTTTAACTTAACTTGTTTCAAAACATAATGTATGAAATCAAATCAAAACTATGGGTATAGTCTTCCAGTATCTAGTGGATGATTTCACTACCCACTGGTTGCTTATATTATACAGAAGGTGATTCCAATACTCAGTTGTTGCATTACAGAATCCGAACGTCTATAGTAGTGGTGGAACTGATATCCGGCCTATTACTTAGTACTCCACCATTCATAGCAATTAGTATCTCTTTTAAGTGTTGGATTATTATGGCAGATAATAATGAAGTTCAACCCCAATAGGACTTTTTTCGTTGAATACAACTTTATTTATCATTAGCAACTTCATTGTAACAATCCCTATACGATATATAATGATTACTAACAGAAATGTCGCTGTTATCACTTTCGATTATTAATTAAAGTATCCTCTTTTTAATGCAAAAGGCCGTTTTGAAAAATCACTTTTAGTTTTTGAGAAATAAATTTTTGAAATAATCGACAATTTTTTCGAATTTTTCAATTTCGGCAGATTATAAACTTTAATAATTCGTGTAAAATCGATTTTTTGGAATATGAGTATGAAAATTTCCCAAAGTGTTAATAAAAGTGTCTTCTTTCCAATGAACCAACCCATTTTGAAAAATAACTTTTAGTTTTTGAGAAAACAATATTTGAAGTTTTGATAAAATTTTCGATGTTGCAATTTTCATTGATAACATTCAAAATTCGCTATAAAATTAATTTCTTGAAGGATCCTTGTGGAAATATCACCAATTATTAATTAAAGTATGCTCTTTTTAATGCAATAAGCCGTTTTGAAAAATCATTTTTAGTTCTTGAGAAATACATTTTTGAAATAATCAACAAATTTTCGAATTTTGCAATTTCAGCAGATTAAATTTTAATAATTCGTGTAAAATCGATTTTTTGGAATATGACTATGAAAATTTCCCAAAATGTTAATAAAAGTGTCCTCTTTCCAATAAACCAACAGGTTTTCAAAAATACCTTTTAGTTTTTGAGAAAACAATATTTGAAGTTTTGATAAAATTTTCATCGATAATTTTCAAAATTCGCTATAAAATTCATTTCTTGAAGGATCCTTGTGGAATCTTTCTAGAGTTGCTTCGTTAGTTAAATCAGTATCATAAAAGTTCATTTTGTATCTTGGATCCAAATTAGTTGACATATCTTATCAGCTTTCTTATTAATTTCATTTTTATTCAAATATCGCAATAATGTGGCAATATAGGGTATCACTTCAGAAATGCACCAGAAATTATAACCATAATGACCGTTCCATCACTAGTCTATAGTAATTAAAAATCAAGTAATCAACACTTATCCAATATCTAGTAGATTACAGAAGGTTCCAATGATTAATTCCGATGCCTAGTGAATGATTTCAGAGTCCAGTATTTAGAAATTAGATATAGTTTCTATAGTGACTACACCCAGAATCCAATGGATGATTCCAGTATTTATAGTGATTAATTACATCATATAGTGATTATGCCGATGCTAGAGATTTATACAGTACTGATAAGCAAATGTTGAGTTCCTCGGAGAAAAACTTGTAATCGACACTAAGAACTTCGAAATGGAGTGGGATCTTCATTGAATTGTATGAGATTAGGGAGGTTCGATTCCAAGGATTAAGAAGATGTTGAGTAATTTTGGAGTCTCTGTTGCAAAAGTTTGTATGGTGTGCTAAAGCATTACGGATCTCACGTTGCACCTTTAAACTTCCTTGTCTTATAGGATCCTTTTCTATCAACATATATGTTAGTCCTTTTCCCATTTCTAAACATAGTTACATTATCGTTATATTCATCACTGTCACTGATTCATCAATCTGTCACATGATTGTCATCAGATGTTAAATCTGCCAGCTCTTCTTCTTTTAGTTCAGAATCATCTCATCAAGTAGCTCTTCAATATCTCACTGAATGATGGGCACCAAAACCATCTCCCGGTAAACACCGCTTGATTGTGGTTGTGTTTTTTGTGGTTGTCATTTATAAACCAATAATTAGATACCATAAAACCAGGAGTTCTTGAAGACATTTGTTTCCATTGTACCTTGAATTAGTGCAATTAATAGAAGCAGCTCTTCTATCAATTTCAAATTGTGAAGGCTGTGACGATTTTTAAATTTGTCGAACCAACCCTTACGTGCGACAAATAGTTTATCATAAAACTGTCGTAGAGCTTTGTAGATTTAGCTTTAATGAGTCCTCAATCTATAAAACTGAAATTTCACCACTTTTTCGAATTTTCCTTTATTTTCATCAATAGCTCTTATATTAGCTTCGTTAACGTTATTTTTTCTAGCTACTTCTGCTAAAGTCAATCTCTTATCCAGATCGTCTAATATCGGACGTTTTTGTAAAAGTCGAATGAAATCTCCTTTGAGAACTTAACTTCTAAAAATTAGATTTGGACGGTTTATTAAAACTAAAAAGTGATAAAAAGATGTGGCACATTTAACAGAACGCAAAAAATTTTGAGAACGAAAGAATTCGATAACAGGTAAAATTAGAAACTTAATTTATTATGTTATTTTTTAAACTAATTTTATGGTTGCAGAACTCGTACACATGAAGAGGTTTGCGAAATTTATAGGACGGGGTACTGTATCGTCCGAAAAGTGGTCGCCATCCTGTATCAGACGAAACAAGAGCAAACGTTTTATTATCTGTGATTGAAGACCCTCATAAGCCTAGCAGAGTAGTTGCCACAGAGAATAATTATGTTAATAATTATAGTTATAAAAATTGAACGTAAATGATCCAGATCGGAGGATGCAGTTTTGCGAGACAATATTGGATCGATTAAACGATAACCCAAACTTTCAACAGGCAGAACTGGAGATATTGGTTGGACGAAAATCCTCACTGGAAGATGAAGACACAGTATCCTCAAGAAGTTAATGTATGGGCATGAATTTCCAATGATAAAATTATTGGGCCTTATTTTTTTAATGATACCCTAACAGGGAAATTGTACTGGGCACTTTTCGAATTAGAATTAATTCCGAAATTAGCCAGACGCTTTCCAGCTGATATGAATCCTCGTCTCGTGCACATACTGCTTTGGTTTCAACAAGATGGAGCTCCTCCTCATTATTGACGAGGTGTCCGTGACATTCTAGAGTGTTGACCAAGTAAAACGTAAAGGTTGTGTGCAACCATCTCAGAACAAAGGCTAACCGCTTCGAAGAGTCAGAAGAGAGGAAAGTACAGCTGAAGTTCTTGAAGCGGTGAAATTCAAGTTCATACGTTTCTATACGCCGGATTTCGATAGATTTAACATTAAGCCAATCAACAGTATGGAGAATATTAAAGGAAAATCGTTTGCACCCATACCATCTTAGTGTCCATCAGGCTCTTGGTGGACGAGATTTTGAAAGAAGGCTGGCTTTTTGTAATTGGATTTTGGATCAAGACGACGATTTTCCTAGACGTGTTCTTTGGACCGATGAATCGCTTTTTAAAAGTAATGGAGAGGTAAATCTTCATAACACCCACAACTGGGCAAGGGAAAATCCGCACTGGGTGAGATATGTTGACAATCAACACTTATGGACCCTCAACACGTGGTGTGGTATAAAATGTGCTGAACATCTACTATTATCTATGGTATCAACACGATGGGTGTCATTCACATTTTGCAGTTGTTGCACGTAGGGTAATTGACCAGCATTATTCCTGTCTACATGGAACCGCCTACAACAAGGGAGAATATGAAACTCCGAATTCGTCGAACATGCCAGTCCATTAACGCTAACGAAATTCGTCGTGCAGTTAATGCTGTAAGGAGGCGAGCAAGAAGGCGTGTGGCTGTTGATGGGAACGTTTTTGAACGTTAAAATTTCTTTACGTTCGTTTTTGTTGTTAAAATTTTAAATAAAGTGTTAAAAAAGTCATTGCTATTGTTTGTTCAGATTGTTGAGCGTTTTTAAAATATCTATTCTACGATAAAACTTAATTCATATGACAACTTGGAAAATTTCTAAGTTGATGTCATTACCACCAACTTCCGGTGTGATAAAAACTGGTGCATTGGATTCTTTATATACGATTTTATTATCATATTTTTTATTGCAACTTCTTAGGTAATCGCGTTTTTGAGAAAAATCCCTGGTCTGAATCACCCGGTATATTGTGCTTTTTGTAGTGTTGACTTAATTTCTGTGATTATCATGGAGATTTTAGCACCTCGCCCTTTTGAGAATGTATTATGCTTTATAACAGTGTTGACCAAGTTTTTGCCGATATCACGGAGGCTCCATGTTCGAGTGTATCTGTTAGCAACTCGAGTAGTAAACTACCGTATTTTTTCGAATCTTATCCGCATTCGAATCTAATCCGCACCCCGATTTTAAAAATGCATAATGGTAAAAAAATTTAGTTTGCGAATGTAATCCGCATCTTTCTCTGAACAATTCGACAACACCAAAACTATGCGATGCTTGTTGTTAACCATAAATATATAATTTTTCCGTTGACTGACGCTGATCCACCTAAAGAAACCTTGTTTACGACGAGTTTTTATTGCACTAAACTTTAAATTTACCAAGCCAGAAAAAATTGGAAAATAAATATAATTTTAAAAATAAATAGTAATGCCTAACACGAATTCAGTTCATATACTGCCCTCGTAGTAGCTCGAACTTGGTGTGTGTTTAATTATTATACATATAACAGCGTAATTATGGAAAAAAAGTAGCAAAAATCGAAGAAGTTCTTCTATACAGCGAAGTTTAAAGAGATGTTATTATGTTAGCGTTAAAAGAAAGAAATCGAAAAGCTGGTACAATTTTTGCCGTTAATGAGAGTAACGTTGTGGCTGTTTGTGAAAGACAAGGCAGCTATTGTAGACTGAGGCATCGTGCAAAAAATTTACCGGGTCAAAGAAGAGACGATTTCATGAAATTGACGAGGCAGTTTTCTGGTTCTCTCAAGAAAAACGGAAGGAGAGACTAAAAAATTTTTAATACTAACAAAGGTTGGACAAACTACAATTTCCCAAAAGGTCCTAATGATTTTCAAAAAAATTTCAATTTGTCTCAAACTGTGAATGCCGACGAAATGGCAGTATATCTGGATATGCCTCCCAATTTCCTTAGAATCGAGTGGTTGCGAAAAATTGTGCATAACATTAGTATGCTAGCAGTAACAAGTGATAGGGAAAAATTGCTGTCATTTATAATATTGAGAAAAAAACCATTCTGACATCCGAAAGACTTCCCGAATGACGTCTTAGGGCACAACAAAAAGGATGAATAATAGAAAAGCTGATGATGGAATGGTTAAGACAAGTATGGAGTCGTAGACCAGGAACACACATGGAAAACGATCCCTGAAAACAATATTATAACATCATTTAAGAAGTTTTGTATAACCAATGCTTTGGACAGATCCGAAGATGACGTAATATGGGCAGAAAATGATACATAAAAATGTAAATATCATTCTAAAACCCTTAACAGTGTTATTGTTATAATGCGATTTTATTTTACTATTTTCCAAATCGCAACTATACGACTGCGAATCTAATCCGCACTCGATTGTAATTCGCATTCGATTTTAGAGCATATAAAATTTGTAAAAAGGGTGCGGATTAGATTCGAGAAAATACGGCAATTCCAGGATAGGATTGAGAACACTGAGACGCAATTATTTTTTCATAACCAATATTTCGCTTTTTTTATTAAAGCTTCTTCAGGATCCTCAATCCTACCCTGGAATTAGTTTACTACTCGAGAATATATTATGTTATATAACAGTGTTGGTCAGATTTCTGTCATTACCATGAAGACTCCAGCGCCTCGCCCGCAAGCGACCTCGACATTTTGAGTATATATTGTGCTTTTTGCAGTGTTGACCAAATTTATGTCATTATGATGGAGATTCCAGCACCTCGCCTTCAAGCGACATCGGCCTTTTGAGAATATATTATGCTTTATAACAGTGTTGACCAAGTTTTTGTAAATATCATGGAGGCTCCAGCGCCTCGCCCGCAAGCGACCTCGGCGTTTTGAGTATATATTATGCTTTTTGTAGTGTTGACTAAATTTCTGTTATTATCATGGAGATTCCAGCACCTCGCCCTCAAGCGATATCGCCGTTTTGAGAATATATTATGTTTTATAACAGTGTTGACCAAGTTTTTGTAGATATCATGGAAGCTCCAGCATCTCGCCTGCAAGCGACCTCGGCGTTTTGAGTATATATTGTGCTTTTTGTAGTGTTGACCAAATTTCTGTCATTATCATTGAGATTTTAGCACCTCACCGTCAAGCGACCTCGGCCTTTTGAGAATATATTATGCTTTATAACAGTGTTGACCAAGTTTTTGTCGGCATCATGGAGGCTCCAGCGCCTCGTCCGCAAGCGACCTCGGCGTTTTGACTATATATTGTGCTCTTTATAGTGTTGACCAGATTTCTGTCATTATCATGGAGACTCCAGCGCCTCGCCCGCAAGCGACCTCGGCGTTTTAAGTATATATTGTGCTCTTTATAGTGTTGATCAGAGTTCTGTCATTATCATGGAGACTCCAGCGCCACGCCCGCAAGCGACCTCGGCGTTTTAAGTATATATTATGCTTTTCGTAGTGTTGACTAAATTTCTGTCATTACCATGGAGACTACAGCGCCTCGCCCGTAAGCAGCCTCGGCGTTTTGAGTATATATTGCGCTTTTTGTAGTGTTGACCAGACTTCTGTCATTATCATGGAGACTCAAGCACCTCGCCCTCAAGTGATCTCGGCGTTTTGAGAATATATTATGTTTTATAACAGTGTTGACCAAGTTTTTGTAGATATCATGGAGGCTCCAGCGCCTCGCCCGCAAGCGACCTCGGCGTTTTGAGTATATATTGTGCTTTTTGTAGTGTTGACTAAATTTCTGTCATTATCATTGAGATTTTAGCACCTCACCGTTAAGCGACCTCGGACTTTTGAGAATATATTATGCTTTATAACAGTGTTGACCAAGTTTTTGTCGATATGATGGAGGCTCCAGCGCCTCGCCCGCAAGCGACCTCGGCGTTTTGACTATATATTGTGCTCTTTATAGTGTTGACCAGATTTCTATCATTATCATGGAGACTCCAGCGCCTCGCCCGCAAGCGACCTCGGCGTTTTAAGTATATATTGTGCTTTTTGTAGTGTTGACTAAATTTCTGTCATTACCATGGAGACTACAGCGCCTCGCCCGCAAGCAGCCTCGGCGTTTTGAGTATATATTGCGCTTTTTGTAGTGTTGACCAGACTTCTGTCATTATCATGGAGACTCAAGCACCTCGCCCTCAAGCGATCTCGGCGTTTTGAGAATATATTATGTTTTATAACAGTGTTGACCAAGTTTTTGTAGATATCATGGAGGCTTCAGCGCCTCGCCCGCAAGCGACCTCGGCGTTTTGAGTATATATTGTGCTTTTTGTAGTGTTGACCACATTTCTATATTGAATATTTTATATTGAATAATACCAACCCATACAATACATTAATAGAAAATCTTTCTTGATGTTTCGTGGCTAAAACATTGTATGGGTTTTCATCCGCCCAAACATGGATATTATGGAAGTTGATGACGCCATCTCGGGTAAATCCAGCTTAATCTTTAAACCACACTTTTTCTGGAAAATTTCTGTCATGGCGCCATTGTTCCATAATCACGACTGAACTGTAGTCTTGGGATGCTATCGGTGGGTTTTAAGGCCTGCACTTTTTGGAAATGATATGGATGCAGTAGCTGATCTTTAAATACCTCCCAAACGGTGGTTTTCCGCACATTTTTTTGTACCGATAATCTCCTAGTGCTTACCGTAGGATTGATAGCTACTGCATTCTTCCACTTCTACAGTCCTCGTAGTGCATGATCTTCCACAGTCGCAACGATTTTCCTTAAAGCGTCCAGTTTCACACAATCTTCTATGAATAGAAGCGAACGTTTGTTCACAGGGAAGTTGTAGACCTTTAAATATATGAACGCAATTTCCGGGTACCCTGCATATTTCTAATATATTATTTGATAATACATATTTCTTTTAATAGTCTTTCTAACTGTTTTCATTATTTTCGACTTATAGATTTACTTCAGACAATTTGTATATTTTACGAACAATGTATTAATATCCATCTAACAAAGCAATTCTTTAGTGAATGGAAAGTGCCGGATATCCATCCCGTTACAAGAAGGAAACACTACCGGTTTCCATTCATCGCAAAAAAATGAAGTGGCGAATAAAATTTATTACTTTATAGAATTGAAGCCATTTATTAATCAAGTATATCCTTTAACATATTAATCAATTAAATCGCATTGTTAAATTAATTATTACTTGATACAAGTTTTAAGTATTCAAATAATTAATTTAATTAGTTAATTTTGAAAATGTCTACTAATTTTGAAAAAAAATCTTCCCTTAGAACGAGCGCGTGAAGCGATAGACGCAGAGCATTTGCTCCGCAATACCAAAATACGGTACCATTGGCCAAGAAGTGGGTTAACCTGAGGATCGGTAGCGGCGTACATAGTGCAATGAAGCTTCTATCTGGGAACAGACCTGCACTAGCATCCGCCGGTACCACTCAAGTCCGAGGGAGTGCGAAACAACATTTACATCTTCAGAGGCGCTCTCGAACAGTTTGGCTCCGAGTCTAAGGTTTCGGTTTTGAAGATGCGCGACATCGTCTTTAAGTTTTTGGCGTTCGCGGCCGCTTCCGCCATATCTACCGAAAATTTACGTTTTTCCGATCGACAATACAACGATTGGTTCCGGCAGGGACGTTCTTCGGAAATAATCGCCGGTAACCTCGCGGCTGCCACCGAAGGTAACTCCACCACGACCACTACATCAAACGCAGTTCCAAAATCGACGTTTTACCACCCTGTGTCGACAATTATCACCAATAACAGCAACGATTCCACCAACAAAATAAAAAGTACAACCCCTATTACAACAACCACCGAGTTCGATGTGACGGACACCACGCTGTTTGATTCCACCACGTACGAAGATGAAAAAACTACAGAGGAACCAAGGGATTTCTATCAAACGAAGCTAGAAAAGACCGAGGTGAAGATCGCCTCCAACATAAGCCAGGTTAGTACCGGAGACGACCTTCAAATCTGACGTCCTTTGTTTTGTGCACGCGTTCGTTTACATCTATTATAATTGCAATACGCGTAAAACCGTCGCGGCTAATTAATTTCAATTCGGACTCGTATTAATAACGTTATAATTGACATTTTCTCGAGAAAAAGGCCCTTAATGAATATTTAGTGTCTTCTTTAAACATTCGTCCTTTGAGTACCCTACATAAAACTATCTTACGGACCCAGTTGGCCTTGGTTCACGTAATCTCGACTCAAACTGCACGATTTTAACCCTCGCGTCGACGTTGCGCAAAAAAATGTACATCCCGACAAAGCTGATGATGGAATCTTTTCTTTGCCCGTTCGACATTGAACGTTTTCTTTTCGATGTCATCAGTATATAAGTTCATTTCATTGGGCATTGATGATATTTAATATAAAAATGTATTATAATGTTATAATAAGTTCGGTTCAATATCAATGACCTTGCGTTGAAAAATTTTCACTTGGGTGAATGGTTCGATTCAAAATCGAAATGGAATCGCCGGGGGCTTAGTGGCGTATCGGTTTGTCATTTATTGAAAACGAAACCGTCCGTTTACCGAGGCCCGTTACTTGAACCATTGTCAATTTTAACTACTTTACGGAATTCTGTTGTTCCGCGCGAAACAGTTTCTTTCAGAGATTGTGCAACTGGGCACGACGATCCTACCGCTTCCTGGTTCTTACGAATTCATCACGATTTTTTCCATATCGTTAGCTTTAATAAATCGTTAGAAAGCTATAATTTTCCCAGACGCGTCCTCGTTATGAATTTACGGTGTGCTTTCGTTTTCGATATTTTTGCTGATGCGGGGAAAGTCGATCATAGGAATTAGGTGGACGGCTACGTATATCATGTTCCTTTCAGGCTACATCCTTAGAATTACTGGGACGACGTATCCGCAAAAGAAATAATAGAAATCCAATTACTTCATTTTTATTTTTGCTAATATTTCTGAGGATTTATTAATACGAAAGCGGATCTGATTTTGTTTTATAATTTTCTTTTTAAATATTATCCCACATGATTTAGGAGCTCGCGGGACTTGCACTTTACACGCAATCGTAAATATTACGATGGTCTATGTGTATGTACTTTTCAATAACACTACAACTTCAACACGCAAACTTCTTGCTAGTAAATCTTGTTAAGTTCATCATACATCTTTTAGAATGGGATACGATATGACGGGGTTTATTAATCAATAATTAATATTTTCCAAAAAGATTAAATAAAGAACAGGAAATATATTAAAATCGAAAGGGGAACTTTCCCGTTATAAAGACGATACATTAAATAAAGTTTAAATAGCAGATGCCTGCTAAGACGTTTACTGGATATTTAAGGAGTCAATTATATCGGTTTATGATAACGCCGGCATTACTTAACTGTAGACGGTAGAGGAGTCAATTAATTTTCACCGTTTGCAACAAATTGGAAAGCACAATTGAGAGGTTTAACGACTTGGAAAGCAATTGTTGCTATAATCGGTTTATAACTTTCATTGATTATGTTTGTCGTCGCATCAATAGTCGTAAAATTTATTTTTTGACCATGAAAATGTCATTTTCATTTTGAACCGTTTGCCATATGCAATGACGACGGCTGTCGATGCTACCTTGTGATGTTACAGTAATAATTACTTATGGTATTCAATTCAAGACGACCATTACAGTTATTATTAAGACCTCTTAATAACTTACATCTAATTATAAATATATAATAATTATTTCAGATTAACCTCTATTTACTTACAATCTTGATAAAATAGTTAGAAATTTGTGGCAGCCTCATTCTCAGACAGGCGAGGCCATTAGGCTGACACGAATTTGTCTTTGAAAATAATTATAATTCCCATGGGGAAAATTAAGGCGCATTGTCGGTCGGCAAACCAAATGATATGCGCTAACATGTGTCGGCCATTGAAATTCCTCGAGTGTAGCGTGCCATCTCTCTTTCTCTCTTCGTATCTTTCATTCGCTGTCAACCGCCGTGTATTAAACGCATCGATTGAATTTAACGAATTAGTCTTTGGCAACGATGCAGTTAATCCACGAGTTCTCCTCTTCCTTAGCGATGTCCGTATGTATTACATAACTGCGTAGCAGCTTATGTTAATGCAAATTGAAAATTAGCGACTTCCTTCCTAACGCGAAGCCAGCTCTCATATAAGAAAGTGAAACGAACCCGATATTATTTGCATAACACGTCAATTAAGGGATGATTGAGCCTTTAGAATCTTATTAAAAAATTAAAATCGACGGATGCCCCAACCAGCAATTAATCTTGTTTTTCATGTCTCTTCATGACGTCAAATCTTCGACGTCATGCTTAGGATTATATATATTTCTTTTCATAGTATGATCAACAAAGTAATAATATTATGGTAATTGAGGATTAAGTTTACTACTTAGATATGACTTGGTCGCCTACCAGCGATTTATCACATGTTTCCCAGAGTCTAATCACGTCCACAGATGATTCGGCTAAAACGCTACGTCTCCAAGTATTAGTCCTCGTTTCTACAGCATAATATCACTTAACCACAAATTGCATGGAATAGTTATGAAGCAATCTCGGATAAAAATAGGTCTTATGTAGTATATTGTGCCAACATCCGTAAGTTGTTATGGTCAAAAGAATCCGAGTATGCCGATCTACAATGAATCAATGTCGTTGTTTCTTCTTGCTTTATGCAGTGTGAAATGGTTGTTTGTTTCCAATGCGGGCAGAATTCCATTGAATTTTTTGTTATTTTGAACTAAAACGTAAATACTAAAGACTTGAAAAATATCTGCATTGTACCCAGCAATGTTTTTCATCGGCCATATCTGTCCCAGTAGCGCTGAAGTGGAAAAATTGTTCCCAACCCAAGCCAGAAAGAGTTGATTGACAAATTGCTCTTCAAATTAATCTTCGCAAGAGAGGATTAGGACGACCTCCTGCTAAAGCAAGACATCTTTTAAATGTCAGCGATCATCTGCTGGTAGAGGGAACTTCTCGTAAAAGATGCTTCACCGCAAAAAAAAGAATTTCGAACGAAGACCTTGTATTAAGATATTAGCTGCAAAAAAATTAATTAAATCTGGCTAAAGACGATATTAAAGCAAGTTGCTATCTAGTTGGTAAGAGTTATAACTGCATCTGTTTTGCATAACGAGAATTTATAATAACGACAATTTATTCATAGTGCAAAGATTAATAGTGTACAGACTGTTTTGGTTTCAACAAGATGGAGCTCCTCAGTATTGACGAGGTGTCCGTGACTTTCTAGACAGTGTTAACCAAATTTTTGTCGATATCACGGAGGCTCCAGCGCCTCGTTCGCAAGCGACCTCGACGTTTTAGTATACATTGTGTTTTCTTGCAGTGTTGACCAGGTTTCTGTCATTAGCATGGAGGCTCGAGCGCCTCGCCCGCAAGCGACCTCAGCGTTTCGAGTATATATTGTGCTTTTTGTAGTGTTGACCAGATTTCTGTCATTATCATGGATACTCCAGTACCTCGCCTTCAAGCGATCTCGGCGTTTTGAGAATATATTATGTTTTATAACAGTGTTGACCAAGTTTTTGTCGATATCATGGAGGCTCCAGCGCCTCGCCCGCAAGCGACCTCGGCGTTTTGAATATATATTGTGCTTTTTGTAGTGTTGACCAGATTTCTGTCATTATCATGGAGATTCCAGCGCCTCGCCCGCAAGCGACCTCGGCGTTTTGACTATATATTGTGCTTTTTGTAGTGTTGACCAAATTTTTGTCGATATCATGGAGGCTCCAGCGCCTCGCCCGCAAGCGACCTCGGCGTTTTGAGTATAAATTATGCTTTATAACAGTGTTGACCAAGTTTCTGTCGATATCATGGAAGCTCCACCGCCTCGCCCGCAAGCGACCTCGGCGTTTTGAATATATATTGTGCTTTTTGTAGTGTTGACCAGATTTCTGTCATTATCATGGAGATTCCAGCGCCTCGCCCGCAAGCGACCTCGGCGTTTTGACTATATATTGTGCTTTTTGTAGTGTTGACCAGATTTCTGTCATTATCATGGAGATTCTACCGCCTCGCCCGCAAGCGACCTCGCCATTTTGAGTATAAATTATGCTTAATAACAGTGTTGACCAAGTTTCTGTCGATATCATGGAAGCTCCACCGCATCGCCCGCAAGCGACCTCGGCGTTTTGACTATATATTGTGCTTTTTGTAGTGTTGACCAGATTTCTGTCATTATCATGGAGATTCCAGCGCCTCGCCCGCAAGCGACCTCGGCGTTTTGAGTATAAATTATGCTGTATAACAGTGTTGACCAACTTTCTGTCGATATCATGGAAGCTCCACCGCCTCGCCCGCAAGCGACCTCGGCGTTTTGAACATATATTGTGCTTTTTGTAGTGTTGACCAGATTTCTATCATTATCATGGAGATTCCAGCGCCGCGCCCGCAAGCGACCTCGGCGTTTTGAGTATAAATTATGCTTTATTACATTGTTGACCAAATTTCTGTCGACATCATGAAGGCTCCATAATTATATATTTATACTTAGGATCGTCTAGCAGCGATTTATCACATGTTTCCCAGAGTCCAATCATGTCCAAAGATGATTCGGCTAATGTGCTATGTCTCCAAGTATTAGTGGTCGTTTCTACAGTATAATATCTCTTAACTACAAATTGCATGGAATAGTTATGAAGCAATCTCGGATACTAAAGCTTGCTAAATACATCAAGCGAATGACCCGCCATAACCTAGTTCGTCTAAGCTTCGTATGTAAAAATAAGTCTTATGTAGTAAAATAACAATAAAAATTTTACTCGCGTTCCTTTGAATTTCAATTATATTGTGCCAACATCCGTAAGTTGTTATGGTCAAAAGAATCCGAGTATGCCGATCTACAATGAATCAATGTCGTTGTTTCTTCTTGCTTTATGCAGTGTGAAATGCTTTTTCATAGCAACAGGTTGTGTTTGTTTCCAACGCGGGCAGAATTCCATTGAATTTTTTGTTATTTTGAACTAAAACGTAAATACTAAAGACTTGAAAAATATCTACATTGTACCCATCAGTGTTTTTCATCGGCCATATCTGTCCCAGTAGCGCTGAAGTGGAAAAATTGTTCCCAACCCAAGCCAGAAAGAGTTGATTGACAAATTGCTCTTCAAATTAATCTTCGCAAGAGAGGATTAGGACGACCTCCTGCTATAGCAAGACATCTTTTAAATGTCAGCGATCATCTGCTGGTAGAGGGAACTTCTCGTAAAAGATGCTTCACTGCAAAAAAAAGAATTTCGAACGAAGACCTTGTATTAAGATATTAGCTGCAAAAAAATTAATTAAATCTGGCTAAAGACGATATTAAAGCAAGTTGCTATCTAGTTGGTAAGAGTTATAACTGCATCTGTTTTGCATAACGAGAATTTATAATAACGACAATTTATTCTTAGTGCAAAGATTAATAGTGTACAGACTGTTTTGGTTTCAACAAGATGGAGCTCCTCATTATTGACGAGGTGTCCGTGACTTTCTAGACCAGGAGTGGCCAACCCGCGGCCTCAAACAAACTCATAATTGCTGTAAAAGAGATGATTTATTTATAATCCACTGTTTGATTCACCAACAAAATCTATGTGCCCAAGTATTATCGATGAATCATGTTATGCAAGTAATCATAAAAACAGTTAATTACATTCGATCACATGCACTTCCTCACCGACAATTTAAGGAGTTCCTGAAAGAATTAGATTCTGAATATGGTGACATAGTATACTTCAGTCATGTCAGATGGTTAAGTCGTGGAAGATGTTTACAGCGATTTTATGAGTTACTTCAAGAAATTGATTTGTTTATGAATGATAAGCAAATACCAGTACCAGAATTAAGAAATGATGAATGGTTATTGGATTTATGCTTTTTAGTGGATATTGTCGAAAAACTCAATCAATTAAATATATCATTACAGGGGAAAGATAATTTAATAATCGATATGTTTAATCACAACAAAGCATTTCAGAAGAAATTATTGTTATTTGAATCTCAATTGAAAAATAATAACGTTCAACACTTTCCATTGTTGAAAGATTTGAAAAATTCAAAGTGTAACAATTACATTAAATATGCAAAAGAAATAAGAAAACTTGCAGCTGCTTTTGAGAGTCGTTTCACTAATTTGGACAAATACAACAAAATATTTGAAATATATTCATCTCCCTTTCATGTTGAGGTCGAGCCGGCCCCAGAATATCTCCAAATGGAACTGATTGACTTACAATGCAATAGTCAGTTAAAACAAATTTTTGAAACGGTAGAATCTAAAATAGATTTTTATAACATTTATAACACAAATGAAAAATTTTCAAATTTGAGAAATTTGGCACAAAAAGTTGTGCGTGCTTTTGGATCAACTTATACCTGTGAATCGTTTTTTTCAAAATTAAAATTCACCAAACTAGATAATATAAATCACGATGGAACTTGACAGACGAAAACCTACAACACCAATTACGATGTGCAAATACCCGCATAGATATAGATTTGCTAAAGTTAAGTGAAAGAGTTGAAAAACAAATATCTCACTAATTAAATAAAATATAATTATTGTTAATCATTTTATTATTATATTATCTATGTTTATCCATCATATCTTTGAGTAATAATAAAAACAATAACAATAAATCATTCTGTTTTAAATATTTACTCAAAAAATTTTTTATGCGGCCCGCGAGATTATAAAATATTTTCAAAGTGGCCCGTAAGATCGTTTTGGTTGGCCACCCCTGTTCTAGACAGTGTTAACCAAATTTTTGTCATTAGCATGGAAAGTCCAGCGCCTCGTCCGCAAGCGACCTCGGCGTTTTGAGTATAGATTATGCTTTATAACAGTGTTGACCAAATTTCTGTCGATATCATGGAAGCTCCACCGCCTCGCCCGCAAGCGACCTCGGCGTTTTGAGTATAGATTATGCTTTATAACAGTGTTGACCAAATTTCTGTCAATATCATGGAAGCTCCACCGCCTCGCCCGCAAGCGACCTCGGCGTTTTGAATATATATTGTGCTTTTGGTAGTGTTGACTAGATTTCTGTCATTATCATGGAGATTCCAGCAGCTCGCCTTCAAGCGACTTCGACGTTTTGAATATAGATTATGCTTTATAACAGTGTTGACCAACTTTTTGTCGATATCATGGAGGCTCCAGCGCCTCGCCCGCAAGCGACCTCGGCGTTTTGAGTATATATTGTGCTTTTTGTAGTGTTGACCAGATTTCTATCATTATCATGGAGATTCCAGCGCCTCGCCCGCAAGCGACCTCGGCATTTTGAGTATAAATTATGCTTTATAACAGTGTTGACCAAGTTTCTGTCGATATCATGGAAGCTCCACCGCCTCGCCCGCAAGCGACCTCTGCGTTTTAAGTATATATTGTGCTTTTTGTAGTGTTGACCAAATTTCTGTCATTATCATGGAGATTCCAGCGCCTCGCCCGCAAGCGATCTCGGCGTTTTGAGAATATATTATGTTTTATAACAGTGTTGACCAAGTTGTTGTCGATTTCATGGAGACTCCAGCGCCTCGCCCGCAAGCGACCTCGGCGTTTCGAGTATATATTGTGCTTTTTGTAGTGTTGACCAGACTTCTGTCATTATCATGGATACTCCAGTACCTCGCCTTCAAGCGATCTCGGCGTTTTGAGAATATATTATATTTTATAACAGTGTTGACCAAGTTTTTGTCGATATCATGGAGGCTCCAGCGCCTCGCCCGCAAGCGACCTCGGCGTTTTGAGTATATATTGTGCTTTTTGTAGTGTTGACCAGATTTCTGTCATTATCATGGAGATTCCAGCATCTCGCCCTGAAGCGATCTCGGTGTTTTGAGAACATATTATGTTTTATAACTGTGTTGACCAAGTTTTTGTCGATATCATGGAGGCTACAGCGCCTCGCCCGCAAGCGACCTCGGCGTTTTGAATATATATTGTGCTTTTTATAGTGTTGACCAGATTACTGTCATTATCATGGAGATTCCAGCGCCTCGCCCGCAAGCGACCTCGGCGTTTCGAGTATATATTGTGCTTTTTGTAGTGTTAACCAGATTTCTGTCATTATCATGGATACTCCAGTACCTCGCCATCAAGCGATCTCGGCGTTTTGAAAATATATTATGTTTTATAACAGTGTTGACCAAGTTTTTGTCGATATCATGGAGATTCCAGCGCCTCGCCCGCAAGCGACCTCGGCGTTTCGAGTATATATTGTGCTTTTTATAGTGTTGACTAGATTTTTGTCATTATCATGGATATTCCAGTACCTCGTCTTTAAGCGATCTTGGCGTTTTGAGAATATATTATACTTTATAACTGTGTTGACCAAATTCTTTTCGATATCATAGAAGCTCCACCGCCGCGCCCGCAAGCGACCTCGGCGTTTTGAGTATATATTGTGCTTTTTGTAGTGCTGACCAGATTTCTGTCATTATCATGAATATTCCAGCACCTCGTCTTTAAGCGATCTTGGCGTTTTGAGAATATATTATGCTTTATAACTGTGTTGACCAAGTTTCTGTCAATATCATGGAAGCTCCACCACCTCGCCTACAAGCGACCTCGGCGTTTTGAGTATATATTATGCTTTTTGTAGTGCTGACCAGATTTCTGTCATTATCAAAACTCTGGAGGGTCGGTGGGTATGCTGATCTACAATGAATCAGTATCGTTGTTTCTTCGTATCTTCTTGTTTTGTGCTTTTTTATAGCAACAGGTTGTGTTTTTTTCCAACGCAGGCAGAATTCTATTGAATTTTTTGCTATTTTGCATTAAAACGTAAGTACTAAAGACTTGAAAAAATATCTGCATTGTACATATTTGTCCCATCAGTGTTTTTTATGGACCATATCTGTCCCAGTAGTGCTTAAGTGCAAAAATTGTTCTTTATCCTGCAAAATGGCTAAAGAATATCTAACCCAGAAAGAGTTGTAAGAAGAACTTCTCGTAGAAGATGCTCACTGCATTAAGATATTAGGTACAAAAAAATAAATTAAATCTGGCTAAAGATGATATCAAAGCAAGTTGTTTTATCGAAAGCAATCAAGTTTAAAAACCCCCTATTTAGCTGGTAAGAGTTATAACAGCATCTGTTTTGCATAACGATATTGAATAGAAAATGGCAAAACGCGGAAATTGTTTATCCAATTTATTCGTAGTGTAACGATTTATAGTGCACAATTTTTGATCGCTTTAAGTGAAAACGGGAGCGGTCGTCTCTTCCCACCATGGTCGGCGTGAACAAAAAACGACGTCCCATTAATTGAAAATAGACTGCCGTACAGCGTCCTCTCGAGGAGAAATACCGGTGCGGCAATAACTTTCCGCTACAGTTAATCGCGTTCAATGCGCCGCTTTTCGGCCGGTGAATATCGAATTAGGCGCGTGTAATTAGCATGGAAATTTATCTTAGCGGAGAAGAGGAAAGAAGAGGGGGAGGTTTGAGGAAAATTCCTACGACGACGAATATGGTGAATAATGATCAGCTGGTGGAAAAGGCTCCTCGTGAATATGGGTCGCCATCTGCACATCTCCTTAACGAGCGACGAGATGATCTATGGAGATTGGAGAATTCTACGATGCAAAATACCGTTTCTCTAGCGCCACCGCGCGGAAATAATGGGATTCCTGTTAGGTGATGCGGCGACGCCTTTGCTATTTTGCTTCACCGCATGTTGCCCGGTGTGCCCTCCGCATTAGTCAGGTCGAAATAATCACAACGATGCGCTCCGAGTAATAAAACCAATATTTAACGTTAGAAAACACCGTTAACAATTCCTTGCAGTCGTCAGTTTAGCCAATGAACATGATGCTGACGGCATGCACTATTCTTGTATTAATTGATTGATAGATACCAATCAAAGCACTTATTTTGCTGTACTTGTTTTTCTGAAGAAAAATTCGTCATAGACACACAGTACCGTTACGTCGATAATAGACTCAACACGATCCGTTAACACGATCTCTTCTACAGAATCCACAGCAAAACCTTTTTCTTTGTTTTACTTTTATAACAAAATTCAGAAAAACACAATAATTATTAATGGTGTCCTGATTTTGTTTCAAGTGAAATTGTTCCTAACTAGTTCATTTTGATTTGTTTCTAAGTGTAAGTACAAGATTAAACATTAAGATGGTCCAGTTAGTTAAGAGAAACGTTTTACGGACTACTTAGAGAAAAATGAGTAATTACGCAAAATAGGCTGCCGATTATAACGAAATGTGGCGGCAAATTGCCGACGCCTTTTTTTAATTCTAAAGAAATCCAGCGGCAGACATCGGTCTTATTTGTCCTGGACGGTTCGTTTAGCAGCCCTAACGGGCAATAATAAACCCGACATCGGCAACACGTCTTCTTGTAATTATCGCCAGCATCTCGGACACACGAGACTTCGGATTTTCGCGTCAGCAACTCGAACATCGACCGTATATCAACATTTACGGCGATAGATCGAAGATAAATTTGCGATTTTACAGCGCCAACAGATTGGTTACGCTATACTAGGTTTCTTATAAGTCGGACACCTTAGACATCCGTCGACCTAACACAACATTTTTACACCCTTACGTCTACGGATCCGTTCGATTTGCGCTTTTAATTAATCCCAGAAAACTCAATCACCCCTTAATTGACGTAGTATGCAAATTATTCACGATTCACTTTTAAGTCATAATGACCGTCGCAGTAATATTATCTCTAATTATAAAAGATCCATCAATTTTAATCGTTAATAAAATATTTCAATGCAAAGCAACTAACATTTCTCTTCAATGCAAAGGTCGACGAACAACTTTCTTCCGTCCTTGGGCACGATTCAACGTAAAATCATTTGGGCGTTACGATGACATAACAGAACGGTTAAAGCTGCACATATGCAAAAAAAGTTGCGCAGGAAGGCCTACGAGATGCAGGAATCCGCGAAAGCCTGCAAGAAATAGATTGCTGATTACAGTAATACGGGGCGAAGCTGTATGTAGTCCGCCTTCCGTGACGAGGTATCGGGTGTTTAATAAGCGCCGAGATGTCTTTACAGTTATTCCGCGACGCGTTTTATGTACTTTTCATTACTCGATGTCGGTTTCTTTAAATTCATTTTATATCAAACGTAAAGCTACTATTTTCTACACATCGTCAAAACTTTTAATGGAAACATCAAAAGTGTAATTTTTTAGCATCATGTTTGGCCAAAATAGCTAATAAATATCCACCCGGGCTAGACTTAGTGAATAATGGATCATTTCGCCTGATTAATCCTTTGTTTACCTGGCATTTTGACTTCATAATACAGTAAGACCTTGTATACAGGGTGTTTCATGAGGAATGTTAATATGTTATAGGTGTGTGCATTTTAAGCAGAAAAGTTCCTTCTTCTCAAAGGTAACTGAGATACAGTCAGTTAATGCATAAATGTCGACTAAGTTGTTAATAATGCCACATATTGACTCATGCAGATATGGTGTTTTGTTACGGTTTCTGCAATAGAAATGCACGTGCTGCTCGTCATGACTATAGAGATTTCAGATTGCACGAAACCGGTTCTGTTCCAAGTACAAGTATTCATTCTCAACGTGCAGGTGTGCAAACTCTGAATGAAGTTGAACAAATTCTTCAATCGGTAGAACGCAGTCCATCTACCAGTACAAAAAGACTTTCTCCTCGTCTTGGTGACTCATGGCTTGTATCCATTCCATGTTCAACCACTACTGTTCTGTTCGTTCTGGAATCTTTCCCAGGGCGCTGAAAATTTCTCGTTTCATTCCAGTTTTCAATCCTACAAATGTCAACAATTTCAGACCAATAGCGTTTTTTCAAAGATATTTGAAAGCATCGTCTAGGAGCGAATTTTGAATTTTTTGAGACTGCGTCATTGAATTTTATTGAGGTGGGTCTGTTCTTCGACATCATACAGAAATTGTATGCTTTAGGTTTGCGAGGCACGATTTTAAACTGGCTTCAATCATTTCTAGAGGAATGAAAAATAAAAGTGATCCTCTCTGGTCAGGAGTCATCGGAATCAAATGTTTTACTGGGAGTTCCCCAAGACTCAATCTTGGGCCCATTAATTTTTCTATTGTGTATAAATGATCTTCCTGAGTGTCTTTCCGATGTCCACATAGTCATGTATGCCGATGACACGTCAATTGCCCTGGCGTCGAATAATGCTGATATATTTCAATTTTCAGAAGATATCATTCTGTCGAATAGCTGCAAGTTTTTTGGTGTTTATCTAGACGAGCAGCTAAGTTTTAACAAACATGTTGATCATCTAGTTTCGAAATTAACTCTTCCTTTTATGCAATTCAATATTGTGTATGTTGTGTATTATATATTGTATGTGGTTTGAACTTGTCACATCTACTATTTGTAGCCAGGTGATTAAATAAATTATTATTATTATTATTATTACAATACCTTAAACCAACAGACTGTGCCAAGAGATTGGAATTTTGTAGCTGGGTAATACTTTTTACCGATTAAGCCACTTTCACTCGTAATGGAATCAATAACAGTCGAAATAACCACCGTTGGTCTGAGGATAATCCTCATGCCCGTGTTGAAACAAATTTTCAAGTAAAACTGTCTGTGAATGTATGGTGTGGAATGATTGATAATAACTTAATAATAATAACCAGCAAACAGATATTTAGAGTTCCTGCGTAATAAGCTTCCAATACTGTTAGAACATATTCCTTTGGCTACCAGAGCCAATATGTTGTTCCAGCATGATGGACCAAACCCTTGTGGAACGGTGGATTGGTCGTGGATTAGTTGGCCAGCTGTGGAGGATGGCTGAAAAGCGATGTTTATCAACTAAAAGTAAACTTGCGTGATGAGCTAATCGCTCGTATTACGACGTGCTGCACGAATCAAGGCAGATCAGGATAAATTACGCAGCACAATGCGTGATATCTTCAAGAGATCAGCCAAGTGCATTGAGTTAGGCGGTGGGATATTCGAACCTTTCCTTTAAAGTCCGAATTTCGATATTTCATGTACACATTTGTATGTACATCTGTATCTCAGTTACCTTTGAGAATTGGGCACATGTTTTTAGGAACTTTTCTGCTTAAAATGAAATATTGTTGAAATCGTCTAGAGTCATTTGTCGCTTTCTTTTACTTTCATTAAGCAAATATCGGTAGCAGGCGATCGCATCCAAAACTCCTCTTCTTGCTTTTGCACTCTTGTCAAAATTTGTTTATCGCCTTCTTCAATTTCTTGTTCTGCCAGTTCCTGAAAGTCAAGTAGCTCTTCAATATCCTGCTCATCCACATCTCCTAATCCTGCTATCTCGACTATATTGACAATTTGACCAACAAAATAGGCTCTTCTCGTTGTTTCTCCTGCGATACTTCCGGCCATATCTTCTTCCACACGTCATTCATGCACTTCTTAGTTAATTCTTACCAAGCGACGTCGATATTGCCTATGGCATCGAGAATGTTATATTTTTTCCAAAATTTTTATCAAGTTTTATCAATACGTTGTTGAAATGTATGACGAAGATAATGTGTCTGAAAATTTGCATTAACTCCCTGGTCCATTGGCTGAATTAACGACGTAGTGTTGGGTGGTAGGAAAACTATTTCCACAGGAACGCAAATGTTTAAGTCCCATAGGTTGATGGGATGACTTGGTGCGTTATTCAGCAGTAAAAGAGCTTTTGGTTCAAAATCACAGTAACGTTTTATAGATGGACAAAAATGTGTCTTGTGATACAAGATTTCTTATTGAATTCCCAAATGATGGGTAGACTAGATTTTAAAACTCCTTTCATGACCCTTGGGGTTTTGGCATGATACATAAGTAGAACAATTTTAATTTTAAATCGCCATTTTACCACCCACAAGAAGGGTGAAACGGTCTTTTGCAGATTTGAAACCCGGTGCTCGCCTTTTTTCTCGCGATATAAATGTGCACTTCGGCATTCTCTTCCAAAAAAGTTTATCCACGTTAAAAACCAATTCTGGTGGATAATTTCCTTTTTCAATTATGGCTTTTAACGTTGCAGGAAAAATTGAATCGGCACTCGCTTCGAATGTTGTGGTTTTTTTTTTCAACCTCAGCTATCTGTAAAATTTTCTCTTTCATTTTGAATGTGATTAAAAATCTTTATGGCCTTTTACATGATGTTTTTCTGACTGCGTTCGATTTCATCATCAATAAAAATGCAAAGACGTTTTTCCATTTCTTAAATATTGCTTCTTGATCGAGTTATCTTTGCTGCACTAGACGATGTGGTAGTAGTTGCTGACAAGTAAGTCAACAAGACACAAGCTGCTAACAAGTAGTTCTTTTTTCCTTGACATATTTCACCCAGTGTGATCCTATATTTGAAAGACGAATATCACGTGGTACCAAATATTCTATATCTCTCATTACATGTTCTTTTCTTCGAACCACGTATGCATTTACAAAAACAATATCTATTAATCGCCTTGCCTAAGTCTATCGGCATGATCAACTCCTCAATTTGTTAATAGGGCTAATGAAATACTGGTTAAGATCTATATATTTTAACTGGAAGGGAGAATTCTACGAGTAACACGAAAGACCTTTGCCATCGGTTATCGCCAATTTCTACATGGAGACACCCCATGATCAAATTTATCATAGAAACTGAAGCTGCAAAACAATTATCTTTCCTGGATGTTACCGATGGGGGCATGGAATTGGAAGTGGTTCGGAAGAAGACACGCACGAACCGGTATCAGCAGACTTCGTCCCATCACCATCTACAACGGAAGAGGTCAGTGATCCAAGTCTTGTACCAGCGAGCAGAAAGATATGCGACGAAAAGAATTAAAAGAGAGAAGGATTTCTAGAAAACGTACTCCAGAAGAACGAATACTCGGAAGGATATCCAGAGCCACCAAGCAACGCAAATAGAGGAGCCGGTTTTATTACGTTTATAAGAAAGAATAACGATATCGTGGTACGATCAGCAAAAATTCGGAATGCTCTTCCGATAGCTAAAAATGGGCTATCATGTAGTTGTGGGAACTATTACGTTGGCCAAACTGGACGTAACATCGTCAAAAAGTAGCTTAGATTTTGATGATAAGAGAGGCGAAGAGATCTATAGATATAGAAACAACGTGAATAGAGAAGACAGCTGGGAACTTAGCTTACATGGAAAATCGTAGTTGACTTGACGAAGCTTTCTCCAGCAGGATTTGACAAAAACTGAATGTTTTTATTTCAATACTAGACGTAGAACTGGAAACATTCGGGTTTAGCCGTCTTGAGAGGCATTTGGCTAGTTTTACTGCTAGTTCAGGTTTTAGTTCCAAAGATGGTGGTGTTGTAGATATTCGGCAACATGGAGCATTTTCTTCTTGTTGGGCTTATTAACCTTATTAGGCTTATTAATCCATAATACATTCCTCCACATGGATGGAGTCTTCCAAAATATTAGATAGATTGAAGTCTTCCTTCTCTATGTCTTGACTTCTAAACGGCTTCTTAGACAATGCATTTGATAAAATAAATAGAAAAAGATGCTACAACACCAGAAGCTGATAAAATTAATTCATGTTATGCTAACTGAATCAAGAACAACACATTGTATTTGTCTAATTCAAAAAGAGCTAACGCAATGTTTTGATATACGGAGAGAAGATTACAAAAGAAGCCTCAAAATTGCAATTACCATACATTTGTTGTAATGCTTTACAACACTAGGACAAGTTGTTGTTTTTCCATTTGAAAACCCTATATTCTGTGAATCATAATCACCTTTGCTTATCAGATACTACATTTTTTAGAATAAATTTCTTGTTTGCTCTTATAGTTCCATACGCAAATGTATTCTGCTTTTAGTTTCGCTACAAGAGGTACAAAATGAAATCACTCTTTTTTGCATCATTCCTTTTTGGTCAGAGATAACACAACTTTTTCTCCCAACCCATAGTCCATTCTTCATTTGCAGCTCCATTTTTAATTTAATATACATCGAATCGCAAAATATAACATTTCTGGTCAGCAAATGCATGGGGTCATGGAGTTGTATTGTTAGATCATTGCTAGATGAGCAATAGTGCTTCCAAGAACATGATGAACGATACCAATATATACCAATAAATGCAATAAACTCTTTTTTTGTAAGGTTAATAATTCTGCTTCCTTGGATAGCGTATAAATTCGACTGGTAAATTATAGTTACAGCTTAAGTAATGTCAAGAAAATATCTACTGCTGAATTACAGTATGAAAAATGTTCGTGAACAGGATCTTTTTCTAAAATCTCTTTTTTGCCATTTTCTATCTTTATCTCTTTCCTTGTCTCTTCTAACAAATTATTTTCAATGGTTCCCGTCTAATAATTTTCATCGATAACAACAAAGTTCTTCATCTGTAGGAGCCTCGAACGTCTACCACGTGCACTGATTTTCTGTGTTTATTAATACAACAATGTGGTACTTTTGAGTACCGTCAGGCAACAAAGGGTTAAGCCGAGGTGCTGCAATTTGTTGAGCAGTTTTGGGCTGTCATAATATTAATTGTAGATCCTCGCCCGCAAGCGAGCTTGGCTTAATTAAGTATAAATCTACATTCTCTATTTAATGTTTAGCCAAAGCGGTATTGCCTCGCCCGCAAGCGACCTTGGCTTGACTCAGTGTAGGATGGATGCGAGGCGCTGCAATTTCTTGGCCATGGGTTGACATGATATTAATTGTAGAGTCTCGGCCGCAAGCGACCTATATATATAATAAAAAAATATATATAAAATGTTATTAATTTTTCTAAACGTATTTAATCAACCAAAAAAATTCTTCGAAAAATAAAGTTTGCAAAGTAACAAATAAGAAATAAAATTGTAGAAGTGTTAAGAGTAGATATAACCTCAATTTGAATATAATATGCCGTTATTTAAATATCTATAGAATGTTACAAGGTATTATTTAGTTCGCGGTGAGATGGTGAAGAGAAAAAGAGAGAGAGAGAGAGCGTGGGACGACGTCGTAAAACTGTAACGACGATGCAAACTCAGATGGTTCGTCGGCGAATCACATGAAAACCGCGACGTCGAACGCCGTAAAATTATTCTGAATTGGAAATGGACGTTCGCGGTTTTATCTCGATTCTGTGCCATTACAAGATATGCGGTGTGTATAGAAGAGATACAACGTTCCTCGAAGAGAACGTTGAGAAACGCAAAAGCGGACCCGTTTTGTGTGCGAAAAGGGTCCGGGAGGTTACCAAAGGTGAAGAGGTTAGCAAAAAATGAGGCACAAATGTTATAGTCACGTAGAATATTCCCTTAACTCTCTAGGATCTTATTATGCAAAACAGCGTAGCCTTATAGGTATAACGCGCGATTTTGTCTCGAACACAAAGATCTCGGGCAGGACTTATACAGCAGGAGCCGTTAAATAAATCGATCTATCAGATTCTGCATTCTAGCGCAGATATAGAGTGCATTTGCATAAGAAGTCCAGTTTTTGTCCGATTCGCATACCTTGACCGTGTAGGTGTCAAATTCCAGTGAAAATGTCTTAAATTTTAATTGGATGTTATTAACATTCTCATAATTTTAATTAATGTGTTTTTAAGTTTACATTAATATATAAGTTTTATTGGTTCATTTAATTTAACTCTAATAATTGGTGAATTTAAATAAAAATAAAATTGTCGACCTCTACAAACTACTTAAGATGAAAACAAGAAGAAATCGTAGTATAATTAGCTAAAATATATTCTGTTACACTTCGTTTAACAAGTTTAAACTGCAGCCAGATGGAGTGCCAAGAATTTCCGTTAAATAGTTAAATGTTTTTGTTGTCGTTTTTCATGACGTGTATCTTGATGTGAGACTTCACGGAATCTGATGAGTACCTCTCTATTCTGACCAGGATCGCGACTATGCAATGGTATACTCATTGTTGTTCAATTTCAATAGAACCGTTATTGTAATATCTTATCAACCCAATTTTCCTTGTGGATTCATCTCTTCTTCATGAATATTCACAAAGCGACGTAACAAGAACAAACAGCTCTTTACTATGTTCGACCTACTTTCGTAACTAGAAAGACCCATTCTGCCCACTATTTACACTACATTTTTTTTTCTTTACGATCAACATAAAACTAACAATAGACAGTGCTTCCTTACACTCTTTTATCTATCATCCAATCGATATTAATGACTCACTTCTACCAAATTAGAAGGCACATTAAAAAGTTATTTCCTTTACGAAAACTCTTGGCGTATGCCCATTTTTGTTTCGAGAAGATGACTCGTCTCCGCTATAATTGCATCCTCTTCCTCTTCCTCTGACAACTTTTATACTTTCGTATCCGGCAATTCATTTAGAAGATTTTATCTTAAATAATATATATACATATATTGGCTCGTCAAAACTTCAATTAACGGTAGTGAAAATTGCAAGTACGATTAAGGTTGTGGAACGAAAAACAAGAAAAATAAATGAGTATGGAATTATAGATGGAGTTCTTATGAGAGACGAGGCATGTTTGGCATTGCTCACAGTAAAAGCGAATTATTTATAACCTACTGGCACGAATGTTTGCTTAATGTGCACCTACGGAGAGTTAAAGTACAGTCTTAAAAAGCAACGTAACAGTTACCAGAAGAATTTCAGCTTTTTGATAGACTCATTAATGTTTGAATGCCAAAATGTGGCGTATCCGTTAGCCCAAAAAGTAATCTGAAGCTTAATAAGGAAACATTTTTTGTCGCGCTACCCAGCTGGTTTTCAACGAAAAAAAAAATCTTTATTTAAAAGAGCATTTTGACGGTTGTTGTGTACCGCTTCCTCGATCGTAAGGAGGATGTCGACGTAACAGTAAAACGCATTAAGGACGCATGCAGAAGAAGCTTATTGTTGATTTATATTTGACCTAGTAGTTGTAGAAAATTTTTGGACTTAGAATGGCAACAACGTCCGCGTTCTTATTTATTTTTTTCGATACAAAATCCCCCATCAATTACTATTAATTAATTAAGAGTTCTCGACAGGAGTCAATAGAAGTGATGGCGCGAAACCGTTAAGATTAGGGTAATGGTAAAAAAGTTGAAGCGAACGTTCGAGAGAATGTTTATATGTGGAAATTAGATTTGCATTACAAATGTGGGTCCAGGAGAAGAGTTGCACAATAATTGACTGACCAATGATTGCATAATAAATCTAAAGGCAAAACTGCATTCCTCAACGCAAATTTATACTCGAATATATACTCGAAACTCAATATAACAAAAATTAATTAATTAATTCATTAATATTCATTTGCGATTGAGTATCAGCTATATTAAGTATCAACGATTGAGCCCGCACCCTGGTTAAGTGATGAAATAAGATCGTTGATGAGAGAGTGTAACCGTGCAAAGCTATTATTTAAATTATTATTAAATTTTATTTCTACCGGAGATTATCCAATCTCGCGGTTCAGTCTCCCTCTGTTCGGGCTGCTTTCAATAGGGATTCATTGGCGAGCTTTTTGCTGATCCTCCTCTGCTCATTAATGGTGAGACTAGGATGACTACTATTACTGAAATTCTTGCCTCATCTAAATCCTCCTCTTTCTCCTTTGTTCTGATCACAGCATCAGAAATCCGCGATGCCTTGAATCACTCGAGATCTACTAATGTGGGAGCTGATGGAGTTGGTCTCAAACTTCTTCTTCCTATATTGGAAGGTTGTTCATGTTGTCCCTATACCTAAATCCAAGAGTCCTATTTCCATTTTATCTGTTCTATCCAAAGCTCTCGAGCGCCTTGTTTACTTACAAGTTCAAGAGTATTTACAACAATCTAATTTGCACAACGAGTTTCAATCGGGTTTTCGTAAAGGTCATAGCACGACAACAGCGCTTATTAAGATTACAGTTGATATTAGGTATGCTTGCAACAAACGTTGTGTTACCATCCTTGTACTACTTGATTTCAACAAGGCGTTCGATTCGGTTGATCACGATCTCTTGTTGTCTGCTCTTGGATTTACATCTTCATGTTTATCTTGGTTTCAATCTTACCTTTCCTGCCGTTCCTTGTGTGTGCGCGCTGATTCTGCGCTCTCGTCTGCATGTAATATTAAATGTGTAGTGTGTTGGGTCCGTTGCTCTTTTCAATTTTTATTAATGCCGTCAGCCATTGCATTTCTTGTAATTATCATGTGTATGCTGATGACCTCCAAATTTACACTACGACAACTATTGATGATTTTCCGGAAGCAATTGCACGTCTTAATCATGATCTTTCTAATATTTTTGATTGGTCTAAACGTTATGGCTTTAAATTAAATACTGCTAAAACTCAAGCAATTGCGTTTGGCAGTCGACCTTTACTGGCAAAGCTTAATGATTTTTCACCCATTCGCTAATGGTTAGAAAGCTTGGGGTGGTTATGGATTCCACAATGTCCTGGAAACCTCAAATTCAATCCGTCTGCAGAAAGGTCTATCATTGTTTCCACTCACTAAAAACCATGCCGACCTATGGCGACCAAATGTCGGTAGAATCAACGGCAAAAAATCGGTAGGTTTAAATACAAAGTCAGAAAATGTTGTTTGATAAAAGTTTATAAATGAATTTATATACATATACAGAATGTCCCATATCTTCCGCATCATAACATTTTGAAAAATTAGAAAACTCGCTTCAGAATAATATATCCTGTATATAAGTTATGAGTTGCACACGAGAGATTGTATTTTTAAAAAATCTCGTACACCCTACATGTGAAGACCCTTACAAAGTTACCTTGTTGAATGTTTGATTAAAATTATTGTTTTTCGGGATCGAACCTATTGACAAGTTGTTAATGGAAGCACTTTGGAATCGGAGGATGTTACGAAAAACTTTTAGAACAAAAGTTGTAGCAAATTTTATTCTTAACAATATTACTCTCTTGCACTTTTGCTCTTAGATGCGTAAATATCGAGAAAAATACAAAAATTTGAAAATTTGAAAAATTTCTTTATTTTTCATGATATTAAAGGTAACGTTTGGGAATCGGAGCATGTTACAAAAAAACTTTTATATCAAAAGTTGTAGCAAATTATATTCTTAACAATATTGCTCTCTTGCACTTTTGCTTTTGCATGCGTCAATATCGAGATAGATACGAAAATATGAAAATTTTATGAATTTGTTGCTCTTTTAAGTTATTAAAGGTAACATTTGAGAAACGGAGATTGCTATAAGAAAACTTTTATAACAAAAATTGTTGCAAATTTTATTGTTAACAATATTGCTCTCTTGCACTTTTCCTTTTAGATACGTCAATATCGAGATAAATACGAAAATATGAAAATTTTATGAATTTGTTGCTCTTTCAAGTTATTAAAGGTAACACTTGAGAATCGGAGCTTGCTATAAGAAAACTTTTATAACAAAAATTGTTGCAAATTTTATTGTTAACAATATTGCTCTCTTGCACTTTTACTCTTAGATACGTCAATATCGAGATAGATACGAAAATATGAAAATTTGATGAATTTGTTGCTTTTCAAGTTATTAAAGGTAACACTTGGGAATCGGAGCATGCTATAAGAAATCTTTTATAACAAAAATTATTGCAAATTTTATTGTTAACAATATTGCTCTCTTGCACTTTTGCTCTTAGATACGTCAATATCGAGATAAATACGAAAATATGAAAATTTTATGAATTTGTTGCTCTTTCAAGTTATTAAAGGTAACACTTGAGAATCGGAGCTTGCTATAAGAAAACTTTTATAACAAAAATTATTGCAAATTTTATTGTTAACAATATTGCTCTCTTGCACTTTTGCTCTTAGATACGTCAATATCGAGATAGATACGAAAATATGAAAATTTTATGAATTTGTTGCTCTTTCAAGTTATTAAAGGTAACACTTGAGAATCGGAGCTTGCTATAAGAAAACTTTTATAACAAAAATTGTTGCAAATTTTATTGTTAACAATATTGCTCTCTTGCACTTTTGCTCTTAGATACGTCAATATCGAGATAGATACGAAAATATGAAAATTTTATGAATTTGTTGCTCTTTCAAGTTATTAAAGGTAACACTTGGGAATCGGAACTTGCTATAAGAAAACTTTTATAACAAAAATTGTTGCAAATTTTATTGTTAACAATATTGCTCTCTTGCACTTTTACTCTTAGATGCGTCAATATCGAGATAGATACGAAAATATGAAAATTTTATGAATTTGTTGCTCTTTCAAGTTATTAAAGGTAACACTTGAGAATCGGAGCTTGCTATAAGAAAACTTTTATAACAAAAATTGTTGCAAATTTTATTGTTAACAATATTGCTCTCTTGCACTTTTGCTCTTAGATACGTCAATATCGAGAAAAATACAAAAATATGAGAATTTAAAAAATTTGTTTATTTCTCAAGATATTACAGGTAACGTTTGGGAATCGGAGCATGTTATAAAAAAACTTTTATATCAAAAGTTGTAGCAAATTTTATTGTTAACAATATTGCTCTCTTGCACTTTTGCTCTTAGATGCGTCAATATCTATTTTGACAATATTATATTTTGAACCGTTTTCGAATTAGGCACTTATGACGCGTACTGTATATACCAACGATCTGACAACGTTGCTCGAGCGACATTGTCATATCGTTGGTACAATAAATTGGTAGATTAAGTCGTATGTCGGTAGACTATCTTCTATATCGGTAGATCCACCGATTAATAGGTAGGGTTGCATATATCCTGATCTTTCGGTAACACTCCGAAACAAACTGCAAAGATTTCAGAACAACTGTATACGGTATATCTTTGATCTCGAGAGATCTCAACACATAACTCCATACCGTAATTAAATTATTTACAGATATTACGCTGTCAGAACCGTAGATCGTTTCCTACTGTATATTTCAACGCTTGTCGTCGCATGGTAGATCTCAGTTAGATTCTCTGCTTATGTTGCAGACCCATAGTACTAAGATTTACCATAAATCGTTTACTGTAAAGGCCATAACCCTTTGGAATAGTCTGCGTATTGAGATTCGTAATATTTCTCACTTTATGACATTTAAAAAGCATCTTTTATTTTAGCAACTAACATTATGCACCGTTTTAGTGACCATAGATTTATTATTATTATTATATTGAGACGAATGCCGTTAAAACCAGCAAATAAATCTGATGATTAAGATAGCCAATTTATTTTTTCCCTTTCATTCTCTCTGGCGATCATCATTAAGTGATACGTCTTATAACAATTAACTCGATTCGAAATAACAGAACTTAGTATTATGTAATTTGTGATTGTTGAATTATTGGTAGTAAAGCAATGCAGTTAAGATCTCGGAACAGATGCTAACTGAGGAAACGCGACTGGAAAGCAGGATAACAGAAACGATACATAATTCATCAAGGAGATCTAGCTCATGAAGTTTTAAACAAAATATTAAAAACGACAAGCTTTCTCTTTAACCAATTATATACTTAGTACTAATACTAAGTTCGTATACCATTTTGGTCGGATACCGTACGGTGTAAGCCAGATATGTAGGTAAATGCAACAATGTACTAAAAATAATTCGTAATTAACCGCGACCGCGAGTCTTTTGCGCAGGAAAATAGGGCGCAAGCAATTCCCACGGAGGAAGAACGGTCAACTGAAATTGAAAGTCGCTGGGCATCGGCCGCCGTTGTTGCCGGTCATCATCTCCCTTGGAAACTAAGTAGGCAAATACCTTCATCGCGGTTCGAATAGGGAGTCCTCGTCGAGGAGTCTCGAGTTCGGAGTTATCGCGGCCATTTGCGGATTAATGAACCCGCGCGGCCCATGGGAAATATCGAAGTTGAAATAATGCCTAATTGCATCCTGCTATGGCACTACACGTATGGGTACAAAGGTCATCTTTGGCGGCACAACGAGCTACCTACGTCGTACGTCACAGGCGGAACCGCGAAGAAGGAGAGCGTCGTGACCGGCCCCTTCGTTCGCAATAAAACTAATGGGTGTTAATTCTACTTAGTTTCAACGTTCTGAAATATTATCGACCGTGCCGGAAGCGCACCGTAGCGGGTAACGGCCTCTGGTAAAGAAGGTAAAACGCGAACTCGTTCCAGCGGTAATAATTGAAACGTACTCGACCCCCAACATTCGTTGCAAACCACTCGTCCGACCGCGGTCACTAATCAAAGAAACGAATAACCGCCAATTTGGTTATTCTCCTCTTCAAGTTTTATTTTTACAGAACCTGCTTCCATTGCCAGCCGTCCCCGGAGCTGCAGCCGGAGCCTTGATTAAGCCCACCAAGTATCACTATTTTCCGCATAATCAGCACATCTATCTACTACCAGAGTGCGCTATCCAACAGGTAAGCGAAATTTCTTAAATTTGCCATATTCCACCAAAGTGTAACTTCCTTATTAGCAAAGATGTTCAAATAATTCTGAGATGCACTGTACCTCAACGAACGTAATAGCTTATGCTAATTACGAAATATCCTTCCCTTTCACCAAAGCACCGTTCGTACCTAGTAATTGACGCCGGGTTTTCTGTGCAGGTCTGCAACGCCGTCTACGTCCGGCTAAACTGGACGCAACCGCTCTGCGCGTGCCCGTCGAGATACAGAGAACCCTGTTCGGCCAGCTTGAATTCTGACGATCTGCATACGACACAATTGGCAACAAACGGAAACTCCGTAAGTCCATTGTACATCACGAGAGACTATTTACGACTTCATTCAAAACCCGCGCAATTTATGTAATATATGCAAATGAATCTCCGCCGGGAAGCGCTGCTCGAAACGATTATATTGGGCGAGGAAATACCCGATGGTGTCCTCAGGAACCCCGCGATGCCAATCGTACCCAACACTATCTACAGAATATCCCTCGTCCGTCACGAGAAGAGTCATTAAAGCTTCCGCGTAATTGATGGCCGAGCTTATCTTAGCCGACCAGAGTTGGAACTGGCCACGAGTGCTGGACTCCTCTCTAACGATCTAACCGCAGTAACACTTGGGTATTTGCAGTGGTTCAATTAAAATAAGGAATTCTTGATAGGCGCTTAAAGCACCACGTCAAATAGTTAAAAGCCACCCAATATAAACCTTAATCAGTCAATCTCAACCTAAGACTTTTTTATTACTTTGTATCGAGATAAACTCGTTTCAACTCATCTCTAAAGTTAATTATTATTTCATACATGTTCAAAACCACTTTGCGATTATCAAGGAGACAATGTCTTAAATTCTAGGTCATGTTACATTGTTGTGGTAACCGAAACATATTTTTTAAACGAAATCAACACAAACACAATTTATAGCTTTATTAATTATTAATTTTGAAAAATCAGTCCCAGACGAAAAAGAATATCGTGGTTTTTATAAATTAGATAAACTAATATAAAATAATATGGAAATAATATAAAATCGTATAACGTGGTTTCCTGAAGATGGCATTAACACGCCACGAAACCGGTAGAAGCTATAAAACGTAAATAAACACATTATATACACATTCATTAACACACACGATGATAAAAGGGAATCAAAACACAAATATTATTAATTATTGTTCGATATTAGAAGTAATTTTTTAAGACTACAAAATTACAAATCAATTTTAATACTTGTAAATGACGATATACAGAGTACAAAATAGCGCTTCTTTATAAACAAGTTGTATGATAAAGATAAAATCGTATGACGTGGTTTCCTGAAGATGGAATTAACACGCCGAAACCGGTAAAAACTGAAAAACATAAATAAAATCTTTCATCGTTAAAGTACGACTCATTTACACATTCATTAACACACACGATGATAAAAGGGAATCAAAACACAAATATTATTAATTATTGTTCGATATTAGAAGAAATTTTTTAAGACCACGAAATTACAAATCAATTTTAATACTTGTAAATGATGATATACAGAGTACAAAACAGCTCTTCTTTATAAACAAGTTGTATGATAAAGATAAAATCGTATAACGTGGTTTCTGGAAGATGAAATTAACACGCCGAAACCGGTAGATATTAAAAAACATAAATAAAATCTTTCATCGTTAAAGTACGAGTGTCATTTATACATTCATTAACACTCACGATGACAAAAGGGAATCAAAACACAAATGTTATTAATTATTGTTCGATATTAGAAGTAATTTTTTAAGACTACAAAATTACAAATCAATTTTAATACCTGTAAATGACGATATACAGAGTACAAAATAGCGCTTCTTTATAAACAAGTTGTATGATAAAGATAAAATCATATAACGTGGTTTCCTGAAGATGGAATTAACACGCCGAAACCGGTAGAAATTAAAAAACATAAATAAAATCTTTCATCGTTAAAGTACGAGTGTCATTTATACATCCATTAACACTCACGATGATAAAAGGGAATCAAAACACAAATATTATTAATTATTGTTCGATATTAGAAGTAATTTTTTAAGACTACAAAATTACAAATCAATTTTAATACCTGTAAATGATGATATACAGAGTACAAAATAGCGCTTCTTTATAAACAAGTTGTATGATAAAGATAAAATCGTATAACGTTGTTTCCTGAAGATGGAATTAACACGCCGAAACCGGTAGAAATTAAAAAACATAAATAAAATCTTTCATCGTTAAAGTACGACTGTCATTTACACATTCATTAACACACACGATGATAAAAGGGAATCAAAACACAAATATTATTAATTATTGTTCGATATTAGAAGTAATTTTTTAAGACTACAAAATTACAAATCAATTTTAATACTTGTAAATGATGATATACAGAGTACAAAATAGCAGTTCTTTATAAACAAGTTGTATGATAAAGATAAAATCGTATAACGTGGTTTCCTGAAGATGGAATTAACACGCCGAAACCGGTAAAGGCTGAAAAACGTAAATAAAATCTTTCATCGTTAAAGTACGACTGTCATTTACACATCCATTATCACACACGATGATAAAAGGGAATCAAAACACAAATATTATTAATTATTGTTCGATATTAGAAGTAATTTTTTAAGACCACAAAATTACAAATCAATTTTAATACTTGTAAATGATGATATACAGAGTACAAAATAGCGCTTCTTTATAAACAAGTTGTATGATAAAGATAAAATCGTACAACGTGGTTTCCTGAAGATGGAATTAACACGCCGAAACCGGTAAAAACTGAAAAACGTAAATAAAATCTTTCATCGTTAAAGTACGACTCATTTACACATTCATTAACACACACGATGATAAAAGGGAATCAAAACACAAATATTATTAATTATTGTTCGATATTAGAAGTAATTTTTTAAGACTACAAAATTACAAGTCAGTTTTAATATTTGTAAATGATGATATATAGAGTACAAAATAGCGCTTCTTTATAAACAAGTTGTATGATAAAGATAAAATCGTATAACGTAGTTTCCTGAAGATGGAATTAACACACCGAAGCCGGTAGAAATTAAAAAACATAAATAAAATCTTTCACCGTAAAAGTACGACTGTCATTTGCACATGCATTAACACACACGATGATAAAAGGGAATCAAAATACAAATGTTATTAATTATTGTTCGATATTAGAAGTAATTTTTTAAGACTACAAAATTACAAATCAATTTTAATACATGTAAATGACAATATACAGAGTACAAAATAGCGCTCCTTTATAAACAAGTTGTATGATAAAGATAAAATCGTACAACGTGGTTTCCTGAAGATGGAATTAACACGCCGAAACCGGTAGAAATTAAAAAACATAAATAAAATCTTTCATCGTTAAAGTACGACTGTCATTTAGACATTTATTATCACACACGATGATAAAAGGGAATCAAAACACAAATATTATTAATTATTGTTCGATATTAGAAGTAATTTTTTAAGACTACAAAATTAAAATCAATTTGAATACCTGTAAATGACGATATACAGAGTACAAAATAGCGCTTCTTTATAAACAAGTTGTATGATAAAGATAAAATCGTATAACGTGGTTTCCTGAAGATGGAATTAACACGCCGAAACCGGTAGAAATTAAAAAACATAAATAAAATCTTTCATCGTTAAAGTACGACTCATTTACACATTCATTAACACACACGATGAGAAAAGGGAATCAAAACATAAATATTATTAATTATTGTTCGATATTAGAAGTAATTTTTTAAGACTACAAAATTACAAATCAGTTTTAATACTTGTAAATGATGATATACAGAGTACAAAATAGCGCTTCTTTATAAACAAGTTGTATGATAAAGATAAAATAGTACAACGTGGTTTCCTGAAGATGGAATTAACACGCCGAAACCGGTAGAAATTAAAAAACATAAATAAAATCTTTCATCATTAAAGTACGACTCATTTACACATTCATTAACACACACGATGATAAAAGGGAATCAAAACACAAATATTATTAATTATTGTTCGATATTAGAAGTAATTTTTTAAGACTACAAAATTAAAATCAATTTGAATACTTGTAAATGATGATATACAGAGTACAAAATAGCGCTTCTTTATAAACAAGTTGTATGATAAAGATAAAATCGTATAACGTGGTTTCCTGAAGATGGAATTAACACGCCGAAACCGGTAGAAATTAAAAAACATAAATAAAATCTTTCATCGTTAAAGTACGAGTGTCATTTACACATTCATTAACACAAACTATAATAAAAGGGAATCAAAACACAAATATTATTAATTATTGTTCGATGTTAGAAGTAATTTTTTAAGACTACAAAATTACAAATTAATTTTAATACTTGTCAATGATGATATACAGAGTACAAAATAGCGCTTCTTTATAAACAAGTTGTATGATAAAGATAAAATCGTATAACGTGGTTTCCTGAAGATGGAATTAATACGCCGAAACCGGTAGAAATTAAAAAACATAAATAAAATCCTTCATCGTTGAAGTACGAATGTCATTTATACATTCATTAAGACTCACGATGATAAAAGGGAATTAAAACACAAATGTTATTAATTATAGTTCGATATTAGAAGTAATTTTTTAAGACCACGAAATTACAAATCAATTTTAATACTTGTAAATGATGATATACAGAGTACAAAATAGCGCTTCTTTATAAACAAGTTGTATGATAAAGATAAAATCGTATAACGTGGTTTCCTGAAGATGGAATTAACACGCCGAAACCGGTAGAAACTGTAAAACATAAATAAAATCTTGCATCGTTAAAGTACGACTCATTTACACATTCATTAATATACACGATGATAAAAGGGAATCAAAATATAAATATTATTGATTATTTTTCGATATTAGAAGTAATTTTTTAAGACTACAAAATTACAAATCAATTTTAATACTTGTAAATGATATACAGAGTACAAAATAGCGCTTCTTTATAAACAAGTTGTATGATAAAGATAAAATCGTATAACGTGGTTTCCTGAAGATGGAATTAACATGCCGAAACCGGTAGAAATTAAAAAACATAAATAAAATCTTTCATCGTTAAAGTACGACTGTCATTTACACATTCATTAACACACACGATGATAAAAGGGAATCAAAACACAAATATTATTAATTATTGTTCGATATTAGAAGTAATTTTTTAAGACTACAAAATTACAAATCAATTTTAATACTTGTAAATGATGATATACAGAGTACAAAATAGCGCTTCTTTATAAACAAGTTGTATGATAAAGATAAAATCGTATAACGTGGTTTCCTGAAGATGGAATTAACACGCCGAAAGCGGTAGAAATTAAAAAACATAAATAATAATAATAATAGACTTTATTGCCAAACCACACAGCAATTACAGAAATAAAACAATATAATATAGCAAGATAATATAACCAAAAATAAAAACAATAAATGATTCGAAAGAAAAAAAAAGATACAAAATAAAACTATCTAAACAAAAGAGAGCTATTATAGTATAGTGCGGCAAGCAATTCACGGGCGCAGATTCAGGAAAATAAAATCCTGTTCTTCCATCTGGACCTCGATAACAAAAAGAGGTATTAAACATTAATAATTGAAGACGTAACAAACACAAAACACAAAAAAAAAATTATTAAATTAGTTGTAAATAATAAACTAATTAACTAAACTCGATTCCGTGACATGCGCAACGCAACTCGATATCGGGACCCCTTGCAACAGAGAAGCACACTGACATCTGAATAATCTTTCAAATAACCGAGACCTGAACGTCGATACACTTAACCTCCTATCAGCCATCGAAATAAGATTATAGGATTTGTAAACATGGTATGAGAAAGATCTCTCAAACAAACCCGTGCGATGGACAGGTGGAGAAATAAAGGAAATAAACCTAGTCAATCGATTATGAATATTACTTCTAAAATTAATCTTCCTATATAAATAACTTGGAGTCTTACTCAACATTAGTTTATGATAAACCACCAATGTCTGAAGCACTCTTCTGTTCCCCATCGACAACCATCCAGCGTCAACTAACTTATGAGATATCTTATCATATTTTCGTATGCCATAAATAAAACGTAAACAGCAGTTTTGAATTTTTTGGATTCTATTTGAATCAAAAGCAGTTAACGCTGGATGGTATACAGGAATCATGTAATTAAATTGAGACAAAACAAGAGCATCGCATAACATCCGCTTGACATCTATGGGTAAGTAAGACCTATGCGGAAAAAGTAGCCTGAGGGCGAAATAAGTGTTTTTAACATATTTACTGACCTGAGACGAATATCTAAAAGAACTATCAATTTCCAAACCAAGACTTTTATGACTATCAACTACAGGTAATTTCGTACCATTCATGACAATACCAAAGGGCCGAGCCACTTTTGAAGTGAATTTTGTATTCCCAAAGATCATGATTTGGCCGCCGATTTATCAGGATTGATCCTCAGACAGTGTGCAGTGGATGCCTCATAAACTCAATGGAGATCAGTATTGATGCGACGAATAGCCTCCCGCCATTGGGAGGGATGAAAGGAGTGAACCAACTGCGTATCATCCGCGTAAACATACTGTGTACCATGTTGAATCCGATCAAAAAGATGAGCTGTATAAATGGAGAACAAAATCGGTCCCAGAATAGAGCCCTGTGGAACCCCGGAGATAACCTCACGACACTCGGATGCCACCCCATCAATAACAACCGACTGTGATCTACCATTCAGATATGCACTAATTAAGTTTAGAGCAGTCGAATCAAAGCCAATTGACGAAAGAATCGACAAAAGAACGGTATAATTCACAGTATCAAATGCACGACTAAAGTCTAGCAGAGTGAGAATAGCAACGTTACCCTGATCAATCGCAGTAATCAGCTCATCCATAAGCGCCATCATTGAAGTAGTAGTACTAAAACTCATTCTAAAACCTGATTGAAATTCCGGAAGTAAATTAAATTCATGAAAATATTCCACAAGTTGCTGTTTTAGTATCTTCTCCAGAATCTTTGAAAAAGCTGGCAATAAACTAATAGGTCTCAGATGACTAAAACTGGTAGGATTTTGATTTTTAGGAATAGGTTTAATTAGAGCATGCTTCCAAATGTCCGGAAACCTCCCCTCTGCAATACAGACATTTAATATATGTGTGAAATAAGATAAAATGACTGGACAGGCAAGCTTAATCATATCGGCGCTAATACCATCACTACCCTCAGAACATGACCTTAAATCATACACAAGTATAAAATCATAAAATAATATAAAATATATAAATATAAAATAATCATATAAAATCTTTCACCGTAAAAGTACGACTGTCATTTGCACATGCATTAACACACACGATGATAAAAGGGATTCAAAACACAAATATTATTAATTATTGTTCGATATTAGAAGTAATTTTTTAAGACTACAAAATTACAAATCAATTTTAATACTTGTAAATGATGATATACAGAGTACAAAATAACGCTTCTTCATAAACAAGTTGTATGATAAAGATAAAATCGTATAACGTGGTTTCCTGAAGCTGGAATTAACACGCCGAAACCGGTAGAAACCGAAAAACGTAAATAAAATCTTTCATCGTTAAAGTACGACTCATTTACACATTCATTAACACACACGATGATAAAAGGGAATCAAAACACAAATGTTATTAATTATTGTTCGATATTAGAAGTAATTTTTTAAGACTACAAAATTACAAATCAGTTTAATACTTGTAAATGACGATATACAGAGTACAAAAAAGCGCTTCTTTATAAACAAGTTGTATGATAAAGATAAAATCGTATAACGTGGTTTCCTGAAGATGGAATTAACACGCCGAAACCGGTAGAAATTAAAAAACATAAATAAAATCTTTCATCGTTGAAGTACGAGTGTCATTTACACATTCATTATCACACACGATGATAAAAAGGAATCAAAACACAAATGTTATTAATTATTGTTCGATATTAGAAGTAATTTTTTAAGACTACGAAATTACAAATCAATTTTAATACTTGTAAATGATGATATACAGAGTACAAAATAGCGCTTCTTTATAAACAAGTAGTATGATAAAGATAAAATTGTATAACGTGGTTTCCTGAAGATGGAATTAACACGCCGAAACCGGTAGAAATTAAAAAACATAAATAAAATCTTTCATCGTTAAAGTACGAGTGTCATTTACACATTCATTAACACACACGATGATAAAAGGGAATCAAAACACAAATATTATTAATTATTGTTCGATGTTAGAAGTAATTTTTTAAGACCACAAAATTACAAATCAATTTTAATACTTGTAAATGATGATATATAGAGTACAAAATAGCGCTTCTTTATAAACAAGTTGTATGATAAAGATAAAATCGTATAACGTGGTTTCCTGAAGATGGAATTAACACGCCGAAACCGGTAGAAATTAAAAGACATAAATAAAATCTTTCATCGTTAAAGTACGAGTGTCATTTACACATTCATTAACACACACGATGATAAAAGGGAATCAAAACACAAATATTATTAATTATTGTTCGATATTAGAAGTAATTTTTTAAGACTACAAAATTACAAATCAATTTTAATACTTGTAAATTACGATATACAGAGTACAAAATAGCGCTTCTTTATAAACAAGTTGTATGATAAAGATAAAATCGTATAACGTGGTTTCCTGAAGATGGAATTAACACGCCGAAACCGGTAAAAACTGAAAAACGTAAATAAAATCTTCCATCGTTAAAGTACGACTCATTTACACATTCATTACCACTCACGATGATAAAAGGGAATCAAAACACAAATATTATTAATTATTGTTCGATATTAGAAGTAATTTTTTAAGACTACAAAATTACAAATCAATTTTAATACCTGTAAATGATGATATACAGAGTACAAAATAGCGCTTCTTTATAAACAAGTTGTATGATAAAGATAAAATCGTATAACGTTGTTTCCTGAAGATGGAATTAACACGCCGAAACCGGTAGAAATTAAAAAACATAAATAAAATCTTTCATCGTTAAAGTACGACTCATTTACACATTCATTAACACACACGATGATAAAAGGGAATCAAAACACAAATATTATTAATTATTGTTCGATATTAGAAGTAATTTTTTAAGACTACAAAATTACAAATCAATTTTAATACTTGTAAATGATGATATACAGAGTACAAAATAGCGCTTCTTTATAAACAAGTTGTATGATAAAGATAAAATCGTATAACGTGGTTTCTTGAAGATGGAATTAACACGCCGAAATCGGTAGAAATTAAAAAACATAAATAAAATCTTTCATCGTTAAAGTACGAATGTCATTTACACATTCTTTAACACACACGATGATAAAAGAGAATCAAAACACAAATGTTATTAATTATTGTTCGATGTTAGAAGTAATTTTTTAAGACTACAAAATTACAAATCAATTTTAATACTTGTAAATGATGATATACAAAGTACAAACTAGCGCTTCTTTATAAACAAGTTGTATGATAAAGATAAAATTGTATAACGTGGTTTCCTGAAGATGGAATTAACACGCCGAAACCGGTAAAAACTGAAAAACGTAAATAAAATCTTTCATCGTTAAAGTACGACTCATTTACACATTCATTAACACACACGATGATAAAAGGGAATGAAAACACAAATATTATTAATTATTGTTCGATATTAGAAGTAATTTTTTAAGACCACAAAATTACAAATCAATTTTAATACTTGTAAATGATGATATACAGAGTACAAAATAGCGCTTCTTTATAAACAAGTTGTATGATAAAGATAAAATCGTATAACGTGGTTTCCTGAAGATGGAATTAACACGCCGAAACCGGTAGAAATTAAAAAACATAAATAAAATCTTTCATCGTTAAAGTACGACTGTCATTTACACATTCATTAACACACACGATGATAAAAGGGAATCAAAACACAAATATTATTAATTATTGTTCGATATTAGAAGTAATTTTTTAAAACTACAAAATTACAAATCAATTTTAATACTTGTAAATGATGATATACAGAGTACAAAATAGCAGTTCTTTATAAACAAGTTGTATGATAAAGATAAAATCGTATAACGTGGTTTCCTGAAGATGGAATTAACACGCCGAAACCGGTAAAGGCTGAAAAACGTAAATAAAATCTTTCATCGTTAAAGTACGACTGTCATTTACACATCCATTATCACACACGATGATAAAAGGGAATCAAAACACAAATATTATTAATTATTGTTCGATATTAGAAGTAATTTTTTAAGGCTACAAAATTACAAATCAATTTTCATACTTGTAAATGATGATATATAGAGTACAAAATAGCGCTTCTTTATAAACAAGTTGTATGATAAAGATAAAATCGTATAACGTGGTTTCCTGAAGATGGAATTAACACGCCGAAAGCGGTAGAAATTAAAAAACATAAATAATAATAATAGACTTTATTGCCAAACCACACAGCAATTACAGAAATAAAACAATATAATATAGCAAGATAATATAACCAAAAATAAAAACAATAAATGATTCGAAAGAAAAAAAAAGATACAAAATAAAACTATCTAAACAAAAGAGAGCTATTATAGCATAGTGCGGCAAGCAATTCACGAGGCGCAGATTCAGGAAAATAAAATCCTGTTCTTCCATCTGGACCTCGATAACAAAAAGAGGTATTAAACATTAATAATTGAAGACGTAACAAACACAAAACACAAAAAAAAAATTATTAAATTAGTTGTAAATAATAAACTAATTAACTAAACTCGATTCCGTGACATGCGCAACGCAACTCGATATCGGGACCCCTTGCAACAGAGAAGCACACTGACATCTGAATAATCTTTCAAATAACCGAGACCTGAACGTCGATACACTTAACCTCCTATCAGCCATCGAAATAAGATTATAGGATTTGTAAACATGGTATGAGAAAGATCTCTCAAACAAACCCGTGCGATGGACAGGTGGAGAAATAAAGGAAATAAACCTAGTCAATCGATTATGAATATTACTTCTAAAATTAATCTTCCTATATAAATAACTTGGAGTCTTACTCAACATTAGTTTATGATAAACCACCAATGTCTGAAGCACTCTTCTGTTCCCCATCGACAACCATCCAGCGTCAACTAACTTATGAGATATCTTATCATATTTTCGTATGCCATAAATAAAACGTAAACAGCAGTTTTGAATTTTTTGGATTCTATTTGAATCAGAAGCAGTTAACGCTGGATGGTATACAGGAACCATGTAATTAAATTGAGACAAAACAAGAGCATCGCATAACATCCGCTTGACATCTATGGGTAACTAAGACCTATGCGGAAAAAGTAGCCTGAGGGCGAAATAAGTGTTTTTAACATATTTACTGACCTGAGACGAATATCTAAAAGAACTATCAATTTCCAAACCAAGACTTTTATGACTATCAACTACAGGTAATTTCGTACCATTCATGACAATACCAAAGGGCCAAGCCACTTTTGAAGTGAATTTTGTATTCCCAAAGATCATGACCGCCGATTTATCAGGATTGATCCTCAGACAGTGCGCAGTGGATGCCTCATAAACACAATGGAGATCAGTATTGATGCGACGAATAGCCTCCCGCCATTGGGAGGGATGAAAGGAGTGAACCAACTGCGTATCATCCGCGTAAACATACTGTGTACCATGTTGAATCCGATCAAAAAGATGAGCTGTATAAATGGAGAACAAAATCGGTCCCAGAATAGAGCCCTGTGGAACCCCGGAGATAACCTCACGACACTCAGATGCCACCCCATCAATAACAGCCGACTGTGATCTACCATTCAGATATGCACTAATTAAGTTTAGAGCAGTCGAATCAAAGCCAATTGACGAAAGAATCGACAAAAGAACGGTATAATTCACAGTATCAAATGCACGACTAAAGTCTAGCAGAGTGAGAATAGCAACGTTACCCTGATCAATCGCAGTAATCAGCTCATCCATAAGCGCCATCATTGAAGTAGTAGTACTAAAACTCATTCTAAAACCTGATTGAAATTCCGGAAGTAAATTAAATTCATGAAGATATTCCACAAGTTGCTGTTTTAGTATCTTCTCCAGAATCTTTGAAAAAGCTGGCAATAAACTAATAGGTCTCAGATGACTAAAACTGGTAGGATTTTGATTTTTAGGAATAGGTTTAATTAGAGCATGCTTCCAAATGTCCGGAAACCTCCCCTCTGCAATACAGACATTTAATATATGTGTGAAATAAGGTAAAATGACTGGACAGGCAAGCTTAATCATATCGGCGCTAATACCATCACTACCCTCAGAACATGACCTTAAATCATACACAAGTATAAAATCATAAAATAATATAAAATATATAAATATAAAATAATCATATAAAATCTTTCACCGTAAAAGTACGACTGTCATTTGCACATGCATTAACACACACGATGATAAAAGGGAATCAAAACACAAATGTTATTAATTATTGTTCGATATTAGAAGTAATTTTTTAAGACTACAAAATTACAAATCAATTTTAATACTTGTAAATGATGATATATACAGAGTACAAAATAACGCTTCTTCATAAACAAGTTGTATGATAAAGATAAAATCGTATAACGTGGTTTCCTGAAGATGGAATTAACACGCCGAAACCGGTAGAAACCGAAAAACGTAAATAAAATCTTTCATCGTTAAAGTACGACTCATTTACACATTCATTAACACACACGATGATAAAAGGGAATCAAAACACAAATGTTATTAATTATTGTTCGATATTAGAAGTAATTTTTTAAGACTACAAAATTACAAATCAGTTTAATACTTGTAAATGACGATATACAGAGTACAAAAAAGCGCTTCTTTATAAACAAGTTGTATGATAAAGATAAAATCGTATAACGTGGTTTCCTGAAGATGGAATTAACACGCCGAAACCGGTAGAAATTAAAAAACATAAATAAAATCTTTCATCGTTGAAGTACGAGTGTCATTTACACATTCATTATCACACACGATGATAAAAAGGAATCAAAACACAAATATTATTAATTATTGTTCGATATTAGAAGTAATTTTTTAAGACTATAAAATTACAAATCAATTTTAATACTTGTAAATGATGATATACAGAGTACAAAATAGCGCTTCTTTATAAACAAGTTGTATGATAAAGATAAAATCGTATAACGTGGTTTCCTGAAGATGGAATTAACACGCCGAAACCGGTAAAAACTGAAAAACGTAAATAAAATCTTTCATCGTTAAAGTACGACTGTAATTTACACATTCATTAACACACACTATGATAAAAGGGAATCAAAACATAAATATTATTAATTATTGTTCGATATTAGAAGTAATTTTTTCAGACTACAAAATTACAAATCAATTTTAATACTTGTAAATGATGATATACAAAGTACAAAACAGCGCTTCTTTATAAACAAGTTGTATGATAAAGATAAAATCGTATAACGTGGTTTCCTGAAGATGGAATTAACACGCCGAAACCGGTAGAAATTAAAAACGTAAATAAAATCTTTCATCGTTAAAGTACGACTCATTTACACATTCATTATCACACACGATGATAAAAGGGAATCAAAACACAAATATTATTAATTATTTTTCGATATTAGAAGTAACTTTTTTAAGACTACAAAATTACAAATCAATTTTAATACTTGTAAATGATGATATACAGAGTACAAAATAGCTCTTCTTTATAAACAAGTTGTATGATAAAGATAAAATCATATAACGTGGTTTCCTGAAGATGGAATTAACACGCCGAAACCGGTAGATATTAAAAAACATAAATAAAATCTTTCATCGTTAAAGTACGAGTGTCATTTATACATTCATTAACACTCACGATGACAAAAGGGAATCAAAACACAAATGTTATTAATTATTGTTCGATATTAGAAGTAATTTTTTAAGACTACAAAATTACAAATCAATTTTAATACTTGTAAATGATGATATACAGAGTACAAAATAGCAGTTCTTTATAAACAAGTTGTGACAGATTCGATTAATTTTAATTTGAATATATTTCAGCTTAAGAGGTTTTTATTTTTATTAAAACACCGATTAGTCAATGAGACATCATTTTGTATGATAAATATCGGTCTAAATTTGTAAAACCAGTCGCATTAAATATATCTCAGTCGTTCGCGCGCTATTAACTTTGAACGAAACGTAAAAAATCATCACGATTTATAGTCAGACGATTTTTCTTTACGATAAAATTACAGTCCGTGGATGCATTACGTTCAAAAAATGAATTTTAATCCCTCGTTCATGAAATATGCAGATATCGTACCGGCGGTATCAAAGGCAATTTGTCGCACATAAATAGACCCAGACTTATTTTTTTTGTATTCTTATTCCCCAGAAAGCCCTCACGTTAGTGAAAACTTGCGAACAAACGGCCGATATGAGACTGTGTAAAGCACCGAGGGATTGGTCTCTTCTGGCTCTCCAGAACATCAGAACGGGGAAATCCCACTACCTGGTCATCTGTAGGTGTACCAGCTCGAGCATCCTCGAGGGACCCATGTCACATCCGCAACCATCGTACGCCAGCGTGCCTGGAATAAGGGTGTACGGGATGGTCTGTGTGAATCACAAGAGGAGAGCAAGAAACGACAGGGGGCGGAAGCCCAGGTCGACGACCGCGATGCCGTTCCCGTGGGACAAGGTCGAGAAGTTCGCGAAAGCCGCTCAATGGGACTGAACATTTGTGATCGCGTGAATCGAAACGCGCCATAAATACGCAATGTTTTAAATTATTTCTCAATTTAACTTATAACTTCTATTTCGTTAGATATTCATTTTTTTTTTAATAAGAATTTTAGATATTTAAGAACATTTTTGTGTAATCCATTAGATTTAATACATTTTTTATTAAGGCAAAACCGTTTTCGTTTCTTTTTCTTTCCAATTTCAAAAACGCATGCAGTCTCATTATATGTATTATTCCACTTACCTATAACATGCACGTTGACTTGAATATCGGTGGTAAAGATGGGTTCAACAAGACGTTGTTCTTGTTTAACGAAGGCATCGCGTAGGACGTTTTTGACGGTTAAAGGAATGTTGGCCACCCCTTGACCGCCTACGGGAACACTTATTTTATAATCGGTGATCACAAACGCGCAGTTGATTAAAGGTTCTTCGCAAATAGGCCCAGCACGGCAGCAAATCTGAAACCCGTTAACTATCTGATGGTCGTAATTCGATCGGGGATCTTTGTCATCCGGATCTGAAAATATGTCGCGTGCGTAATCGTCCGTGTTATTAATGAGCAAGTTGGTGCTATCGCGTCCGCGGCTAACACTCCAAACTTTTTTTGAGAACTCGCCCCAGAAATCAGACGCGGATTTAAAACACATTTCCATTTGATTTTTGAGTTTCGCCAAAACGCTTTTCATATGATCCGAAACGTTAAGTAAATTCTGCCGATTTTCTTCGATCATTTGTAATAACTTGTAATTATTCTTTAAAAAAATTTCTATTTCGCTTGGTATTGGTACAACGATTACTTCAAAAGTTATTCCTACTTCTTCAATTGCTACTTTAACCGTTGTTTCAGGATTTTTTAAGTTAGGTTTTGGGGCGTAAATAGTTTCTCTTAATGAAACCATCGGCTTTGAAACGTTTATATCAAAATCAATAAATTTACTTTTTAAATCCTCCAAACATTTTGCTAAATGAACATCTCCGGCTGTTACTAAAACGTGTTCACCGGATTCTTGCATTATAACTTGCACGCAGGAGTCGCTTTGAGATAAGTATTTTAATCCTTGGCGAAGTTTTGGTAAATCTTTTGGATTTACTGGCTCGATTGTGTTTCTAACTATGGGTTCCATGTAAATATGCTCGTTTAGAGGTAAAGATAACGGTGTTGATGATAAAGTTGCTGTTCTTAGCACCATTTCGTCTAATCCACTTATACCTCCTATGTTTCCATAAGGTATATCATCCGTTAATAATAATTCTCTGCCTAACATCAAGTATAGTTCATTTATTGTTATTTGCTTGGGTTCGGCGGAATTTAACGGATCATAATCGGAGTCTAAGACATAAATTTGATCATCCTTTTTAAGTGACCCACCAAATATTCTTCCTAACCCCACTATTACATTATCTTGCGTTTTATCAATTTTGACTATATCAGTTTCTTCGTCTTTTTCTAATTTGTTATCGGATGTTATTATTTGTTCTTTTCTGGCTTTAATTAACTCCTCCCTATTTCTCGGTGGAATAAAAACTTTGGCTTTATTTTGCGATAAATTTTTTTTGTTAACGGAAAACGTTTTTGAAACGTATACGATGGACGTTTTCGATTGGGGGTCGCGCATACTTTTTAACATGTTGTCTAAGTAGCTATTTAATTTGGTGTTTTCGAAGTATCGGTTGCTGTAAATTAAATAATTTAATTTTTTTTCGTCAACTTGAAACGGTGACGGGATGACATCGTAACATTGTTGCATTATCACGCCCGCAATTGGGCTCCAAGTTTGTAAAATAGCCTTCACTTGGAGCTTGCTATCTTTGTGATGCATGTCTCTAGTCGGATTTTTTATCTTAAATTTTTCTAAAACAAGTGGGAGTTTGTCTCTTTGCATCCTCGTTATGAAGGTGTAATATAAAAAATAAATCGTTTTTAAGAATAATTGTATAAAAACGTTTTCTTTGCGTTTTTGTATAGCACCAGTTACAATTTTTTTGGTTTCTGATTCAATGTAACAATCGAAATTCCACATCTTTTTGGATAAGGTTTCAGCTGTTTCGCCGACGACTAGATCAAAGAAAGCTTCTGATAAAGAATTGATTGTTACGCCCCAACCGTCCGTAGCGCATGCAAAAATAACATTGCCTCTTTCGGGTGAAAATAAATAAATATCGGGGTCATCAATATTTTCGGCGTCGTATTGACACAATTCGGCTATTATTACATTACAATCTTCGATAACTCGTAGTATAGTTTGAAACATTAATTCAGCGGATTTATGCAACTCCAATACCAAACGATCCATTTTATTTAAAACCAAAATCATTTTAATGTGCTCATCATAAGCTTGTTTAATAGCATCCCTCGTTTGGACGCAAACACCTTCAACGAGATCAACAACAATCAGCGCTCCATCACATATTCGCACAGCTGCACTCACTTCCGTCGAAAAGTCAATATGACCCGGAGTATCAATTAAATTTAAGACCATTTCAGCTGATTTTAAACGATAATATAAAGACACAGCTGAACATTTCATCGTAATTCCTCGTTCTTGTTCATCTTGACGGTCGTCCAAGTATCTTACCTGCCCGGCGGATCTTTTACTTATTAAACCGTTCGTACTCAGCAACGAATCTGCTATCGTGGTTTTACCATGATCAATATGAGCCAATATACACACGTTACGAATTGAAGACGGGTTTCTCATTGCTTCTTTTAAAATTTCGGTGCTAGGTCTATTTGGTTGCATTTTTTTAATTAAAATCTAAAAAAAAAACAAATAAAATATATAAATGTATATACCGGGTGAACCATCAATTTTATCGAAATAAAACCATCATATGAAGTGGGAAAGTATTCTATATGGGATTCATTGTATTTTAGGAGCGCTATTAATGTCTTCTAATTGTTAAGTAAGTTTTTTGATAAGTATGCTATTCCCCATGACAAAATAAATAACTTTTATTTGAAACATTTTTTCATTTAATGAATATTACGCGACTATTACTGGTGGTAGTTGTTTTGCGGCTAGTATGTTTAATGAAGGACATAGTCATCACCATCACCCAGCCTCTAAAGTCTACTGTTAGACGTAGGCCTCCTTTGTTTGCTTCCATAACTCCCGTATAGATAAAGTTGTCCCGTAGATCTCACCCAAGTTTCGACAAGACTAACTGATAAACTGACTAACTGTATTAGGACTATTGAAGAAGAGACATGTAAACCGACATATTTTAGCAATTATCAAAGAATGAAACAGCAACAACGCAACATATATCTGATAAAAGGCAAGGAAAAGACAAGAAAATAGAGGTTTGGTCTTTGCGGGATTGGATTAATCTCGAAAAAGGAGACCGGGACATGGCGCTTACTTTTTTTATATCTCTTATAGTTTCTAAGATAGCCTATCATAACACCCAAATTTGCCCACCCTGTACATCAATCCAGTTAGTGTAGATACGCTTTAAATCGTCGTATTGCCATCTGATTGGAGAACGGCCTCTGTTCCTAAAAACATCTTGTCTTGGTCTCCATTCCATAATTTTCTTGGTCATTGTTTAGCCTCGCAATGTGCTGCGCCCAGTTCCACTTCAAAATAGTCAATCTTTCTATGGAATCCGTGTTTTTTGTTCTGTCTCGTACATCATTCCATTGCTCTTTGTGCGATTCCAATTTTGTGGTACTTTTTATGTCCATTCTTGCTACACGGCCAATCCATCGCAACCATTGCACTTTAATAAATTTAACTATCTCTGGTTCGCAATACTATATATATTCTTCCTCTCGAATCTCCTTACTCCTTTGACTTAAAATGGTAGCCGATTATTCTCTGAAAACTTAGGGTGGTTGATGTATCTCCTATTGTGTATGACGTCCGCAGGGATTACTTTATAGATAAAGTTGTCACGTAGATCTCACCTAAATTTTCGACAAGGTGAGACTAACTGATGTATTAGAACTATTGAAGAAGAGAAATGTAAACCAACATATTCTAGCAATTATCAAAGAATGAAACAGCAACAACGCAACATATATCTGATAAAAGGCAAGGTGATAGCCTCAACCCCATATTATGCAACGTCATCATGGACGAAATTATTAAAAATGTCAAGACAACGCAAAAACATTCAACATAGTCCTTTTTATTAATTACTAAGTTTGTCACCACTTGGGTTTTTGAGATGTTGGTTTTTAATCCCACTTATTCAGAGGCCGTGTTCATTGCCTGGGCTTTCTTTATGCAATCGGATATTTTCGCCATTTATGTTTATACCTAAATCGTTCCATTCTATCTGTTTGCACACATACTGGAGCAAATTGTTAAATAATCTTGAAAAAATGGTGTCGCTTTGACGAAAACCTTTTTCTATATTGAAGTTGATATAAGTTAACTTGATTTCAACATTTCCTGTTGGTTGATGGTATCGAATGCTTTTTCGTAGTCGACGAACACCAAGACTAACAGTTTATTGGATTGAGAAAGAGTGCTGGGTGTGTTCAGATCATTAAATGGAAACAAATTGCGTAGGGTTTGTAAATCTGTTAGAACGAGGTGCCACAAGTGTCTGGAACAAAAGGGTCGCCATATTGAACAATTTGTTTAAGTGAATTTGTATTTTTATGTCGTAAAATAATTTTTTTGTTCAAATCTGTGGTATAAATAGATTTATTAGGCATGTTATACATTATTGAAAACCTCTTTTTAGGGACTATTTAACTAATCAAAAATCCAATATGGCCGCAATAAGAAAAACAAAATACAGCGCTAATAACTTGGCAACAAATGAATATCGATAGTTTCTGTTCAGACCAAAAAGCTTATCTTAAAAAAGTGTCTTAACATTGTAAGTTTAAAAGCAGTTGTATTAGGCGTTATCGACTTATTAGAAAAAATTAAAATTTGCAAATTTTCCTCAAAAATGAAAAGTTTTTGAATTTGAAATATGATTTGTTGCGAGGATTGAATTCTGCGAAATATTCCTTATTTAACCGTTCTATCTCTTATAATATCCAATATACCAGTGGTGAGCATCGAAATCTGGACACACTGTATATGAGATAACAGGCTAATCGTCTTGGAACTTCCTAGTTTGGTCGTATCGCCTGTCTTATGTATATGAATAATAGTTGCACTGTTCCATTGTGCTCCTTGACTAGCATTCGATGAATAGCAGCTTCAATGCATTTAGTTCTTTTCCTCCTATCCTTCATCTTACTCCGGGGATTTGTTATTTTTCATTTCAGAGAGTGATTTTTCTATTTCGTATGTAGTTATTTCTGGGATGTCTTCTAAGCCCTGGTTCATAATCAAATAACCTCGTATATATTTCTTCTACATAAAAGTGTTTGTTTCTTAGTGCTGATATCTGTTTATATTCCTGGAAGAGTTTCTGGGATATTCCCAAATAATTCTAACCACTCTCTCGATAACTCTCCCTAATACGATTTTCATTTGCCGTTCATTTTGAATTGTTTTGTAGATTATGAATGTGGTTTTGCATCACATATGTAAACACATATAAACACATATGTAGTAGTGAATGAAGTAAATAGTTGAAATTAATTGCATCTTAAAAAAATTATTTATGCTTAATTGCATTCATTTTTTGTCTGTGGCTTTACATTAAGGACAGACTGTACCAAAAAGTGGCAACAACAAATAATAATAGTAATAATTCACTTTATTGCCCAACAAAGATCAAAAGAAAACAAAAGAAATAGCACATGCTGTAAGACAAATATAACTCACATAAACACGCCTACACTATTATTGTTACTTGGTTTATACATCCTCTGCACCGGGGAGTTGGCTAAAATATTGGATCTGCAATTCCTCAGATAAAACTTATTGGTACTACGTGTTGTACGCGTAGATATCGCGAAAATGATCCGCGACAACCACCAACCACAATCCAATTCACCTTGCACTAACTTCTGTAAAAACTTGATACACTTGACGATACAAGTAACGTTGCAGCAGGGATGCGTAATCCGTTCCATGATCTCCTCTGAATTCTTTCCAATATAAGTCTATGACACACATATTGTGGTGACCAAATTACAGAGTCATATTCCATTTTGGACAATACAAAGGTCACAAACAGGGATTTGTACACACTGATGTCAGAAAAGGCACGCAAGGTGCGTAAAACGAAACCAAGCGTCCTTGCTGCAGAAGATAACTTCAACGTGCGGTACAAAAGACAATTTGCGGTCAAAAGTAAGAGGAGACAGCTTGCGTGTAAAACTAACGGTCCAGTCCAAGTCCGACTGAAGAAAAAATAGGTCAGAATAGTTTTACATCATCCGCATAAGCTAGTAAGCTAGATGAGAATTTGTCTAGCTAGATGGTCATTCAAGAAGATAACAAATAGTAGGGGGCCTAGATTTGAGGAACACCACACCTAGCTGTAAACTCCATAGCCGTTGTAGTACACATAATTTATACGACACGACAGGTAAGAAGTAAATAGTTTCATAAACTTAGAAGATAAGCCAAAAGCACTAAGTTTATACAAGAGGACGTCATGATTCATCATCGAATGCCTTAGAAAAATGAGTGCCTGACCGCTCCTATCCAAAGATTCACAAATCACTTCAGTAGAGGTTGATATAATTTATTTTTTTAAATACAAAGTATAGTTGATTATGATGAAACTTTACAAATGCGTTGCATTGACTAATAAAAGGCGTTGCATATTATTAGCAGACCTCTTATACACATATGTAATATGAGCATGGAACTTGGCAAGTATCCAGATCAATGGAAAAAAGGTATAGTTATGCCTGTATTCAAAAAAGAATGTCACACCCAATTTACCCATAATAACAGTACGCACCGGGGCATGCACATCAAACAGCGAAATAATATGAAAATTTATAAAGTCAACTTTGTCACTAATACTGCTGAGTTGAGTTACATGATGCCAGGGAATAGCACTAAGATCGGATGAGAAAGCATCAACATTAAAACTGTGAAAATCATGGAATGACACCAGCCGCGGAGCACTACCATTCACAGAAGCGAGATTCAAGACCACATATACCATGTGATGATCTGCAACATTGTGTATATCAACAACACCAGAGTCAGTAACATCATTAACCGAGGTGATAATAAAATCAATCAATGTAGAAGATGTACCAGTTATACGTGTAGGCGTAGTTATTATTTGTTTAAGAGAAAACGCTTCAATGGCTGACAAAAGACGAGAATAAGGACCATCAATATTTAAAGCATTCAGATTGAAATCGCCAAGACAAATTAATTTATCGCAAACTACGAACTAAATGGGGATTTCAGGATGAAGAATTGAGCAATTGAATTTTTAATTGGTATTAAACCGAAAACAATGTATATAATATAATATATACAGTGTGTCCCACGATAGATGTTACAAGAGGTATAATGACTTAAAATTTTTTGAATTTTAATTTGAGGGTGATGAATTAAGCCCTGCTTGGCGTAAAGAGAATTTTAAGAATATTTTCATATTTTGAAAACAGAGTCGGCCTTAACAGTGAATCAAAAACTATTTTTAATTTGGGTAAAGTAACCTTTTTGTTCATGATACGGAAAAATTTGATTAAAAAAAATTTGTTCAAAATGAGAAATTATGGTCCTATACCAAATTTCTGAAGGATCTATCTACTTTGGTTGAACCATCACATTTTAGTTTAAATAACATAAATATTGTATAACTTTATTTTATTTATAAAAAGTCTAACGTAAACATAACTGTCGTTTATTCAACATAACATCCACCTTTTGTTGCACACTTTTCTATACAATGCCTAAATTCTCTAAAGCTAATTTTTTATTATCGTTATACTTCTTTTTCTCTGTCTTAACGTTAACAACGCTTCCCGAAGTAAGAAATCTCTTAACTATTCGCGTAACAGTCATACGTGTAAGATTGGTATTAGGAAATCTCTCGCTAAACTGCTGCACCACTGCTCTTAGTGTACAGGTGTCCAAATTTCGATGGGTTTGCAGGGTATCTCAGTTATTATGAAAGATAGAAAGTTGCGGCTTTCGCGAACCTGAGCTACTTTTTTGTGCATCCGGAAACGTAAAAACGGGTTTTAATAGATTTTTTCACGTAGAATCCAATGGTGCACGTAGAATTTTTCTAGTCATCACGGTTTTTGAGTTATAAAGAGTTAAGTATTTTAGAAGTTGAGTATGCAGTATTTGAGTGGTGTTTATAACTCAAAAACCGTGATGACTAGAAAAATTCTACGTGCACCATTGGATTCCACGTGAAAAAATCTATTAGAACCCGTTCTTACTTTTTTACTAAGTTTCCGGATAGCCGAGATACAGGAGGTGTCTTAAAATCGTAAATTTCAAACACTCCCTATATATCAAAAACGAATAGGGTTATGAAAATTTGGTTTGCGCCTTTGTAAGTTTCACAAAAAAGTAGCTCAGGTTCGCGAAAGTCGCAACTTTCTATCTTTCATAATAACTGAGATACCCTGCAAACCCATCGAAATTTGGACACCCTGTACTTTGCCCAAGCCCATAACACTGCACGACATAAAATTTCTGTTCTAATGTTAACATAATGCAAGAGTAGTTGAAATGTGAACTAAAACTGAGGGATAATACATTTTTTATGACATTTTTCATTGTTGCTTTTCTTCACCCTGATCTAATCTAAAATATGGTGGTGTAATCAATGTAGGTAGATGTTTCTGAAATTTTGCATAGTGTCATAATTTTTCATTCTGAACAACTTTTCTTAATGAAATTTTGTTTTGAAAGCTTACTTTACCTGAACTAACAATAGTTTTCGCTTCACTGTCAAGCCAGACTTGATTTTCAAAACATGAAAATATACTTAAAATTCTCTCCACACCAAGCAGAGCTTAATTCCCCACCCTTAAAATAAAATTCAAAAATTTTTAGGTCATTATACCTATTGTAACATCTATCCTGGGACACACTGTATATATCTTTCTTTTGAATACCTTTTTTTGTTGACTTGTACTATGCTAGTGTGGCGATTTTGTATCAATTAATAATATTGTTATTATTATTAGGTATTAAAGATTAATAATTAACTAATTAATAAACTATAGTTTGTATTTAAAACAATACAACTTTGTGTATTGTATCAAGTATGTTTAAAATTGTTCAATGGCAATATATCCTACTTAATAGATATGGCAATATTTCTCTAATTTCAAAAATAAACAAAATATGAGCATTTTTTGAAATCACAAAAAATTGACTTTTTGGCTACAACTTAAAAACAAAAGAACAGGATATGGCATCTACTTTTTTCGTATTTTTTATACTTTCTAAGGTATCCTATAATAATTTGCCCAACCTGTACATCAACCATGTTGTAGACACCAGTATATACTCTAAAGCAGTGCTATTCAAACTATGGGTCGCGACCCACAATGGGGTCGAGAAAAGTTTTTTCGGGGTCGCAAGGTGGATGAAATAATGAGCTATCGTATAGCAAAATCTGGCAAACCGTACACAATTGCTGAAGACTTAATTGCTCCAGCAGCCCAAGATATAGCAGCCATTATGTTTGGCGAAAAGGAAATGCAACAAATATCTCAAATACCACTCTCGGATACAACAGTTAGCCGCAGAATATTTGAAATGGCAGAAAATGTGGAAAACGAAATTATAATGAGAATTCGAAAAAGTAAATTTTTTAGTCTTCAATTGGATGAATCTACGGATTGCCAAAATGTTGCACAACTAATTTGTTTGGCAAAATATGAATACAAAAATGAAGTAGTTGACGACTTTCTTTTTTGCAAGGAACTACAAAGAACTACGGGTGAAGAAATTTTTAAATCGGTAAACTCTTACATCACGGGAAACAATATTTCTTGGGAAAATTGTGTGGGTGTGTGCAGTGATGGAGCTCGTGCCATGGTTGGAAAACACAGCGAACTTCTAGCCCGAATCAAAGAAGTTTCACCCAATGTAACATGGGTTCACTGTATGATTCATAGAGAAGCGGTTGTATCGAAAAACATGCCACCGAACTTAATGTCTGTCTTAGATACTGGAGTTAAAATAATAAATTTTATAAAGGCGTGTCCTCTGAATTCAAGGATTTTTGCGCACATATGCAAAGAAATGGGTAGTGAGCATCAGCATCTTCTTTTACATACAGAGGTTCGTTGGCTTTTGAGGGGTAGGGTTCTAACGAGACTATTTGAACTTAAAGAAGAAGTGTTTGTGTTTTTAAATGATAATGATAGACAAAAAATTTACAAACTTTTTAACCGATGAAGAATGGCTATGTAGGTTAGCTTACTTAAGTGACATTTTTCTCAAATTAAACGTGTTGAATTTAAGTCTTCAAGGTGAACAATTAAATATATTAGTGGCCAATGATAAAATTAAAGCCTTTACAAAAAAAATAGATTTGTGGTGCTCATACTGCAAGGAGAATAATTTTGCAGCATTTCCAACATTAGAATGTTTTGTTATAGAAAACAAGTTCAAAGTTATTCAATCGATTGTTAAAGATATAACATCTTCACTTGACAGATTTAAAATGTCAATTTAGTACTTATTTTCCGGAAGATTTTTCTAACTTTGACTGGATTCGAAATCCCTTTCAATGTAAATTACCCAAAAATATGTCATTTCATTATAGTGAAAAACTAATTGAGTTATTATCTGATGGAGAATTAAAATTAATTTTCAAAGAACTTAAATTGAGCAATTTTTGGCTTAAAGTTCGAAATGAATATCCAGAACTGTCTGATGAAGCTCTGAAGGTATTATTACCATTTGCGTCATCTTATATGTGCGAGTTGGGATTTTCCCAATTTCTCTACCTAAAATCGAAATACCGAAACAAAATAGCAATAGAGCCAGCTTTAAGACTCAAATTGAGCAAAATAGAGCCAGATATATCAGCACTTGTAAATAAGAAACAGGCTCACAGATCTCATTAAATATTTTTCTTTTGTGTTGATTTTTGATGAAGTTCCTACGTGTACGCCATATTATAATTTTAATAGTTACAAATCGTTAATGTTGATTTTGAACCTAATATTTGTTAACTGCAGAGTTGATATTCTGTTTATTGTAGGTACTTGTTTTAACATAATATATTTGCTATGTATGAAACAAAAAAAAAATAAAAACAAATTAACATCTTCTTGATATAATAATACCTCTCCCAATTTTTGGAACAACTAGAATTAAATTATTATTTTAAGTTTGGGTCGGCATGTCACCTCTGTGTACCATTTGGGGTCATGCAGCCAAAATGTTTGAATACCACTGCTCTAAAGAATTGATCTGCAAAAGCATTAACTATTTTATAAAGATTAATGTAGGTGGACTTATCACACAAAATTTTTCCAGGAAGTTGAGAGGTTGTCTTATATAACTCTGCCTTAAAAGTTATGGGGATCAGAACTAAGCGATTATTTAGCATTAATAATAAAGGAAGTACACATCAGAGATTTTCTGTTTAGTCCTTTATATTTCGCTTGATCCTACTCCATGTCTTCCAATACTCTTTCAACTTTAATAGCCCCTTAATTTCATATAAAAGTTATTTATTATCATGGAGAAGTATTCTTTTGAAGAAACTTACTTAATGAACGAGATTGGTGGCGCTTCTAAAATGCCCCCTTCATATAATGAAAGTTTTATCTGAAACTTTTTCGATTTATGAATTATTAAATTGTCTATATAAGTGTATATAACATAAAAAGTCTTACTTAAGTTAAAACGGTTAAATATATACTGAAATAACAACTTAAATTATAAAAAAATTATAAACACCACACTTTTGTAGGTTAGAATTTTTTGACAGTTTGATTTGACTATTTTAAATTGCGCCATCTATGTTTCGCTAGCTAAAGTAGGCGGTGATATAATAGGAATTTGATAGTCGAATTAGCGTATTATTTTACATGAATGTAAACAATTTATTTTAGTTTTTGATTAACAATTATCTAATCTCTATTTGAAAATAAACAAGAAATAAGACATTGTTTGGTTTACCAAAAAAAAAAGTAAAAGCGGAATAGTAAATTAATAATTGATCGGATTTATTAATAGCTTTTTGTAGTTATTTTTGTACCGAAATAATAAGTGATGATTTCGCGGCGATTTTAAAGCGAAAATAAAAGCGGACGTTTAGTTTTCATTAAAGCAAATAACGCAGATAATAGTTAATTAAGTATGTAAACAGCTGTGAAGATCCCGCGTTAGGATAAAATATTGTTGTTGAACGGTAACTGAAGTACCGGCCGAGCTAAAGCTGCGCATTCCATTAAAAGCGTATGGCTGTATACAACAGCGAAGAATGTATTGTTGAATGTGGTTACGATAAAAATCGCACCGGATTATTGTAAAATGTGACTGATCCGCGTGTTCTGAAAAATGGGACGGTCAAAATTTCCGGGTAAACCATCGAAACATGTCAATAGAACCCGCATAAACGTACTGTGCACACCGCTTCAGACAACAACAGTTGGTGATAGTAACAATGTTGTGACAGTTGATACGAATGAATCGGAAAAGGTAAACATTGTACATTAATACCGTCATTCTAAACCTTTATTACAACAAACAGCGACCACGATAAGTATCCAACAAAACTTCTCACTTTTATATACTTCTCAAAATAGCTAAATACTATTGGCGTAAAGCCCCTAAATTTTTTTACTTTAAAGATCTTATAAACTTTAATCATTTACTTAATATCGTTGTTTTACTCTTTTTAGCTTGTGTTTGATTTTAGTTCTTACAACAGATATCTGGAGATATGACAAAATGTTATCGAAGGAAAATTATTCCACACTTAATATTCTATTATCTGCTGCATCACAAAAGCAAGTGAGCATCAAATATGTTAGACACAGCCATTTTAATAATTTTAAATGGAACATGCCCAATTATTAGCATATTTATTTTATGCTCAGAATACTGAGTGTTACTATTAAGATCATGGTAAACTATGCATTCATTTAATTTTCATATATTTTTTGATATTTATGCATTTGAGAGCAAAATCTCTTTCACTTTTGCTCTCAGATACCTAAATATAGAAACTGTTACCTTTTAGAAACAGATTTGTTGCTTCATAAACAAAGTGGTGAAATTTTGACACTGAAAATGGAATTCTTCATTTCTAGAATGTTTTTCAGTTTCATTGAAGCACATATAGCCTTGTAGTATTTTGGCCACCAGTTATTATAATCATGGATCATCATGGAAAACTAAGCATTCATCTAATTTTCATACACTTTTTAATATTTATGAATTTGAGAGCAAAATCTCTTTAACTTTTGCTCTCAGATGCCTACATAGAGAAACTGTTACCTTTTAGAAAAATGATCTGTTTTTAGAAACAGATTTGTTGCTTCATGAAGAAAGTGGTGAAATTTTGACAGTGAAAATGGAATTATTTCATTTCTAGAATGTTTTTCAGTTTTATCAGAAGCTCATGTAGCCTTGTAGTATTTCATATTTTCATATTTTCCTACACTTTTTGATATTTATGCATTTGAGAGCAAAATAGTCCTCTTTCAGTTTTGCTCTCGGATGCCTAATTATAGAAACTGTTACCTTTTAGGAAAAAGATCTGTTTTTAGAAACAGATTTGTTACTTCATAAACAAAGTGGTGAAATTTTGACACTGAAAATGGAATTCTTCATTTCTAGAATGCTTTTCAGTTTCATTGAAGCACATATAGCCTTGTAGTATTTTGGCCATCAGTTATTATAATCATGGATCATCATGGAAAACTAAGCATTCATCTAATTTTCATACACTTCTTGATATTCATGCATTTGAGAGCAAAATAGCCCTCTTTCTCTTTTGCTCTCAGATGCCTAAATATAGAAACTGTTACCTTTTAGAAAAAAGATCTGTTTTTAGAAACAGATTTCTTGCTTCATGAAGAAAGTGGCGAAATTTTGACACTGAAAATGGAATTCTTTCATTTCTAGAATGTTTTTCAGTTTAATCAGAAGCACACGTAGCCTTGTGGTATTTTGGCCACCAGTTATTATAATCATGGATCATCATGGAAAACTAACCATTCATCTAATTTTCATACACTTTTATATTTATGCATTTGAGAGCAAAATAGCCCTCTTTCACTTTTGCTCTCAGATGCCTACATATAGAAACTGTTACCTTTTAGAAAAAAGATCTGTTTTTAGAAACAGATTTGTTGCTTCATGAAGAAAGTGGTGCAATTTTGACACTGAAAATGGAATTCTTTCATTTCTAGAATGTTTTTCAGTTTTATCAGAAGCACATGTAGCCTTGTAGTATTTTGGCCACCACTTATTATAGTCATGGATCTTCATGGAAAACTAAGCATTCATCTAATTTTTATATTTTCATACACTTCTTGATATTTATGCATTTGAGAGCAAAATAGCCCTCTTTCACTTTTGCTCTTGGATACCTATATATAGAAACTGTTATCTTTTAGAAAAAAGATCTGTTTTTAGAAACAAATTTGTTGCTTCATGAAGACAGTCGTGAAATTTTGACACTGAAAATGGAATTCTTTCATTTCTAGAATGTTTTTCAGTTTCATCAGAAGCACATGTAGCCTTGTAGTATTTTGGCCCCCAGTTATTATAATTATGGATCATTATGGAAAACTAAGCAGTCATCTAATTTTCATATTTTCAATATCATTTCATATCAAAATAGCCCTCTTTCACTTTTGCTCTCGGATGTCTAAATATAGAAACTGTTACCTTTTAGAATAAAGATCTGTTTTTAGAAACAGATTTTTGACACTGAAAATGGAATTCTTTCGTTTCTAGAATATTTTTCAGCCTTGTAGTATTTTGGCCACCAGTTTTTATAATCTATGACGTCTTCTGTTGCAACTTCCTTTACAGTAAAAGCGTCTTTGGCACTAGAAGTTATAATAAGTTCAGTGAATGTATGGACTCGGTCAACTTTCCATAAGCTTTTCTTAATCATTGGCAAGGGGTAACACTTCTGCACCTTTTGAAACCTTCAAGGTTCAAAACCTTCAAACTTTCAGTTAAGGCAAGGCCTCTTATTATGTAGTGATTCTTGTTTTGCCCTGGATAATTATCAGAAAACAATTGGAGTTCTTGTACATCAAAAGAAACATACTTTTCTATATACTCCATTATGAATGTAGTGACTTTATTAGGGCCTTTTGCAGCTACACCCTCATGGTAAATATAAAAAAAAAGGATTTGTTTGTCTTTAAGTCGTGAATGCAGAACACACACTTAATTGAGATAGGTAAAAAAGATCTGTGGCGGTTGTAGCTTCTACATGTAATCAAATATCTCGTCGTTCTTTACATTCTTGGGGATAGTCAAAATGCAAATTAAAATTGTCATGAAAGAACTTAATGTAGTAACCGTATTTCGTTTTGTGCCTAGAAATTTTTTAAGAAATAACTCATACTTCTTGTAATTAATGTATTCAATTCCGGAGACACGAGCATTCCTTATAAAATTTCTAAAACCTTTGCGACGCTTTTGTGCAGGCTCTATAGCGTCTTCTTTTTATGCAGCTTCTATAGTAACTTGCTTTATTGCTTTTCATAATAATGATTAATAATTAAGTTTGACACACTGTAGCAGCAACTTATTTTGAGGTTAAGTTTGAGCATGGTATGGCACGCCAGACCATCATTTGTAACAGAAACAACCTAAGTCGGCGAATTTTGTTGTTTCAGCAGTAAACAGCTGTGGCGACATGGTTGTAATTCGGTAACAGTTATCAGAACATAAGTTCTTTCAGCTATGTTTTCAGCAAAAACAACATGGAATGGTCGATTAAGACACAGTAAGATGTATCCTACTGGCGCAGTCACCTTCAGGTCCTCGAGGTGTGTCTTTGGCCAGCGGGCGTTGATGGGCCTTTTGGTGATGAGGTGGAAAATGTTTTGCCAACCACTAATACACAGTAAGATGTATTGCCTAAATAACTCAAAATGGCCAAAAAGTTGCTTAGGTTGTTTCTTTTCAAATCTATGGTCCAAGTCCATTATGTAGGAAATATCGATCTGCATAGTGTTAAAAAATAGAAAAAAAATACAAATGAATACTAATTATTTATTCACTTAATCCCATAAAAATACATAAAGAAATTCCACAATATGAGCATATAAAACAGATTTCTCTTCTTTTCACAACCCTATGTTGTCTCATATTTGCTGAAAGCCTCATTGGTGCATCTTCGCGAAAGACTCTCTTAGTTGCATTTCCAGAACATATTCATTTTCAATCCAATCTTTGCAACTTGTTTGAAAAAAGACGAAAATTTTCTTTTCTTTTCTGGATTTAGGACCTTGAATACGACAAATGAATTGGAGAGAGCACAATTTAACATAAACATAAAAACCTTCTTTGTCCATTTGACACTTTTTCTTATAATTGGATTACAAGCAAGGTGTTAGTATTGGTAAAATATTGTATTATTGATTCTACTTTGAAAAGTCGATTTGCACCCTCAGACATTGCATTATTATCACAAAAATGTAGTAATTGTAGTATTTGCCTAAATCTATTTCTGCTCATGATTTTATCATAAATTGGTGTTTCCATGTACGGATCAGTAGTCCAGTAATCGTTCAAAATATTTTTTCCTGGCTTGTCCTATTAATATATTGAAAGGTTATATTGAAATCTTGTCACTTTTCCGTCTTTTTTACACATTTATATTTATGCATATTTTGCATATAGTATCTATTTGTCTCTGTTACTAATAATTAAAAAAAATCTTCACCTATGAACAAATCCGCCACTTCTGAAATATTTTCTACAATTCTTGGGAACACTTTAACACCAGAATTTTCCACAAACGAATTTACAGTAATATAATAATTCTGTTCCTTTTCTGGTAGTTAGGAAGTCTGAATCATCTTCATCACATTGAACCCCAGATAATATATCGGCACATACCTTAAAGAATCAAAATTCTTTGTCAAAATGACAAAGTCGTCTTTTTCTGCATTTGAGAGCAAAATAACACTTTTCACTTTTGCTCTCAGATGCGTAAATATAGAGCAAAATATGAAAATTTGCTGAATTCGTAGTTTTACAAGTTATTAATGGTCGGAATTCGAAACAGAATTCGGTCGACATCAAAGACATCGGCCGCTGTAAGTATTGTTCATGGTACTTGGGGCGGCCGACGTCTTCGAAGTCGGCCGAGATTATTTCTTATATCACGAGCAATACGTAAGGCGGTCGACGTCTACAAAGTAAACAAAGGTAAAAAATTAAGCTTTGTTATATTAATATAACATTTAAAATGGCCAAAATTAATATCATAATAAAACACTCTGGATTCCGACAAAAAAACTTTTAGAACAAAAGTTGTAACAAATTTTTTGTTTAACAATATTGTTCTCTTTCAGTTATGCTCTCAGATACGTCAATATCGAGAAAAACATTTGAAGTTTAATTGTTTTTTAGAATAATGCAACTCTCCTTCTATAATATTTTGTCATATCTCCAATAATAATCAAGATATCTTACAGCTAAAATACACTGTGTTAATTAATAATCCTACCCAACGTCATGCAAGTATGCAACATAATGCGCGATTTGCGTATTACAATACCCACACTGTGATATTGGTTGCATATCTGCAATGATGACGTCGGGTACGATAATTAATTAACACACTATGTTGTATATATAAGAATTAGCCTCAAAAATTTCATTCATCCATATGCATTTATGTTTATAATATAGGAAGTGATTCAACAACCTGAATTGAGTACTGATGATCAAAGGGAAATTGAAGAAGATGAATCAATACCTCGGCGAAAACGTGCAAAGTTATTAAAGAAACGAGCTGCTGCGCTGAAACGAAATGGAATGCTCCAAGGAAAACTGTCGGGGCAAGTATCGCGAAGAACGCGGAGCGCCGTTACAAATCGTCGAAATATGTGCGGTTTTTCATCGATACGCGGTAAAGTGTCGAAGACGAAACTGTCGGAGACGAGTACTTTTGGAACGGTTGGTAAATTTGTTTTGCCAAGCCGAAGCGTGCACTCCTCGCGTGTGATTAAACCGAATAAACGATTTATAAATGTGGAGTCAAACGAGGCGCGCGCGTTTAAAAAACGTGTTAATAAACGTCTGCGAGTACGCGAGGAAGATGTTGGCGAAGGGGAAAAAGAAGAGAACGATATTGAGGATAACGAAGAAGAGGCGAAAGAGAACGAAGTCCTCCCCGCGAAGCAAAATGCGAAGGGAAAGGTTGTGTTGCGACAGGCGCGGTTACAATTACATACGGAAAATATGTCGATGGAAGGTCCATTTTCGTGCAATTCTACGAATAGTTTAAGCAGTCCACCAGGAACGGTTACGTGTGGTGTATGTGGCGCCGTACGGTTTTATAGATTTGTTAAGCAAGCTCGGAAATTTAATATATACAGTTGTGAATCATGTCGAAAATTCATTTCAAAAATGATTAAACGGCAGAATAATTTAAATTCAACAAACAGTTCGATATTAGTTTGTCATAACGGACAAGGAATGTGCCATGTGCCGCCTATAGTACGTAGCCAACAATGGAAATTATTCAGGTGCGCGTATCGCGCACGTTGTCCCGCTTGTTGGTTAAAAATGTGCCTGAAATCCTTCCAAATGCCAGCCGGTTTACGCAACAGTTTAGCACAACTCTTGCCGAAAAATATGCAAACGTACGATATTTTATTTACAAACTCTTTCTCATGGCAATCTTCGTCCACAAACTCCGCAGACGTACAGTCTACATCAGCAGTGGATAAAATCTCAATCGTTGCAAACAAAGACGACGAGGAAGACCTCGCCGTTCGGAGACGACCAATTAGGCAAAGCGCTCTTAAAAGAGATACCACAAAACCGCCCACAATACCAACTCAACCCGAAATCAAACGTCAAAAAATCGATCTGAAAGGACCGCGCGTCAAACACGTCTGCCGGAGTGCTTCTATTGTCTTAGGGCACCCCATTGCAACATTTCCTCTTGATACAAAGAAAACAGAACTCGACGAAAAACCCGATACCAAAAAAATCGAACGGGAACCGAAAACTTTGTTCAGAGAAGACAGCGACGATACATCGCAATCTTCTGGTTCTATACGAAGCAAAAACGATATGAAATCCGATTTAGCAAAAGTTCGAAATAATAAAACTTTCATTACTACTTCAAACAATAATAATGTAGCCCCCGAAGTTAAACCGGTGTCGTACATTAAAAAGAATTTAATATGCCGTCGTAACACCATAGCAATCGATTTTTGGGAAAACTACGATCCAGACGAGATTTGTCGCAACGGTTTCGGATTAATGGCTTCGGAAATGTTTCCAATGCGAGCGATTTGTTTCTTATGCGGTAGCGCCGGACAAGAAACGTTGCTGCATTGCCTCATTTGCTGCGAGCCTTATCATCCGTACTGTCTTGAACAAGTTCCGGCTAATTTCCCCGTCGATGGAAAACACGATTGGCTTTGCCCGCGATGCACCACTTGTCATGCTTGCGGACTCGCCGATCGCCAAAAAATCAACTGTCTTAAGTGTCACAAAGCGTATCATCCCAATTGTTTTAATTCCATGTGGAAACGAGATGATAGACCAACGGTAAGTACGGTTTTTAGTTATGTCAATCCTCTAGAATTCCATATCATCTCTCCATATTCTCTTGGGTCTTATCTCTCCTTGTCTTTTTGCAGTACTTTCGCCAGTACTCAATTCTATTGCACTTATTCTATTATTGGTCTTAATGTTATTTAATGTTTTTTAGCGCATTAACTGGCATATGTACATATTGTAACTAAATGACATGATGCATTTCTATGTTAGAACAAAAAATGTATTATTTCAAAGTAACAAAAACAAACAAAATTTGATTACAACAATATTGAGTTGATTGTCTAAACAGTGACTATCTTGGAAACGGAGAACTTTAGAAAAGATTGGTAGTTAATCAAATTTATGTAAAAATGTCTCAGAAACAATTTCAGGTTGTCTGAGTTATAAAAATTTTAACGATAAAAAAGATATGACTGCTTTAAGACAGTTTTTTTAGGGTAGGCAGCGAAGAAAGATAGATCAAAACTAATACCAATTTACTATTTATCGTCTTAAAAAATGATAATGTACCAATTTTCATGCTCATAATTTAAGAAAAAGTAAAATTATTAATAATAATATCAATATCAACGACTCGCTCAGCTGGCTGACAACCCACGCAATGCTACTGACAGTGCAAATGGCGAATGTTTTTCTTGAATGTCGCCGTAGAGGTGTTGCACATATCGAGACCAGAGCAATAGCGATTAAACGTGTACATAAGGAGTGGAAAATAAAATAAAAACCATGTATTAACTTCTAATTATAAATGCAAGTTAGAAGTTAATACATGGATAACTCCATCACCGACAATAAAGACAAGTCGCGAGATGGTCGAACAGGAATTTTAAATTTTAACTAAGACAAAATAGCAGAGCAGTCAATAAGGCCATTGAACACTTTATGAAGTAGGGTTAAGTCATTAATACAGCGTTTGGAAGAGAGCGGTATGGGACCAAAAACTGTGCATCGCTGCGCATAATGACAATACGGTAAGCAAAATTAAATACCGAGCAAAACGCTTCTGGACTTGTTCCAAGCGGTCGATGTAGGTATGATATTGAGGGTTCCAAACGCCAGATGCGTAATTAATGACATAGGAAACAAAGGCAAAATATAGTGAACGAATACAGGACAGATCAGAAAAAGGACAGTATATGCGACATATAAATCCGAGCATGCGGGAAGCCTTGTTAACAATATAGTCAATATGAGCCGAAAAAGAGAGTTTAGAGTCAAAAATAACTCGAAGGTCTCTCACGCATTCGGATTGTTTAAGAATAGTTGAGTCAAGGGAGTAATCAAAGACGACAGGTTAACGTTTGCGAGTAAATGTAATTTTACTGCATTTATCAAGGTTTAAGAACAAGTTATTTCTTAAACAATATTCATGTAACCTGTTTAAATCGTCTTGCAGTTTTGCACAGTCGTCTTTGAAGTGGCACAATCACATTGCTATCATCGGCGTAAAGGAGAAAATTTGAATGGTGAAAGCATGCATGAATCACTACCTTGAACGACGCCAGAAGAAATATCTCTAAATGCAGAGCGGTAATTACTTATGCTAACAGCCTGCGATCTTTCGGGGATGTAAGACGAAATCCAGGAAAATTTAACTAGTTGGAATGTCAAAATTAGTAAGTTTAGTTAAAAGGATCCCATGATCAATTCTATCAAACGCCTTACTAGAATCGGTGTATATGGCATCTACCTGGCAATTGTTATCAAGAGAGCTTAGTAAAAAGTTGGAATAAGAGATTAGATTAGATTCCACTGACCTGCCTCGGTAGAAGCCATGCTGTTCAGGGATTATAGATGCTTTAACACTATACATAATAAAATCGTAAACAAGACGTTCAAAGACTACGTTGCAAACTAAATCACTTTCGCCACTTTTATGTATAGGGAGTATTAGGGCTTTCTTCCATTCAGAAGGGAAAGTGACAGTATAGAGAGAAGTTTTGAAGATATATAATAACGGTTCGGTGAGCTCCAAAGCGCACTCACGAAAGAACAAGCCGGCATTGGGGTTCACAAGTAATAGCTCGCGGTCCAGAGAGCCATTAACAAAAACAGAACCAAAATAATCAGCGAATAGGTCACAGACATCCTACCCACCATCCACCGTTCGTTCGCGATAAGTCATTCTACTGGGAATGCTCATATTATTACCCTTTTTTTAGACTTAGTATAAGACCAACATATTAGACTGTGTGACGTCAAGAAAAGTCCTATAATCGGCTGTAATTAATGTTTTAGTGCGAGCTCTAAGCAAGCGAAACGTTTCATAATAGTTATCGCAACCTGTGGACTTCCACTTTTTATGATATTTTAGCTTTTCTTTAATGGCTTTGATAATAGACAGCGAATACCATGATATAACCACCACGGATAATTGAGAAAAACATATCACCTGATAAGACGCCAATGGCACCATCCCAATCAATCCCCCATAGTCGGCCTTATGGAAGAGATATTTATGCAAGCAATTTTCACGAAGGGGACGCAAGGAAGAACAATTGATGCAAAGTGCTAAAGCGGGGCGATGGCAGTCCAGTTGTGTAGAAATAAAGTCAGAGTTCCCCGCTGGTTTTTTTGCAAATTTCACCATGCTCTTTAAAACTCCATATCTCAGCCAATGTACAATGGCGAAAAGAAAAACGAATTTTTTCTTTGCGGAAAAATCAAAAAAACTATAGTCGGAGTCATGATGTGCTTTGTATATAACAGTATTTCTCCTTGTACGAAGTTTGCAATGCCTTAATAGATATTTCAAACTGAATGATATCCACTATTTCTTTGACAAATTTGATCCTTATTGGACAACAATACCGTGGCGAAGAACAAAGCAACTTTGGAAAATGTTGCTATCACTCCAATCGCCATCTAAAATATATAGCCAAACGTTATAACGTCCTGCAATTTAATTTCAGCGCATGTGTCAATTATCGCATCGTTCGCCGGATAGCAAGTCTTTTTTTTTCTGCAACAATGTGTAGCTCGGATAAAACCTCTTGTTGCTATCTCTTATTATTCCATACTGTTGCCTTGAAAGATCAGCTTCCACAAACATTGACAGAGCGGCTGTCGGGTTTAATTATAACTGCTTTTCACACTGCTTGCTTGCTTTCTATGCTTTTTGATATGCTTTTGCTGTCTGCGGAGAGTTAGAAATGTCTTTAAAAATATTGGACGCATTCTCTCACCAGAACTTTGGAGGGATGTTTGAGCAGCATGCATTATCACATCTTTTTTGACATCTCTCACTTGATTCTGCAAATCCCTTTGTTGGACGACCAGAAGAATGAGGTTTAGCCGTCGGCGTCGGTATTTCGAATATTCCTTGTAGATATTTATCATTCTTTTCTCCACCTTTTCTTAAATTGAGACTTTAAATAAGAGAATGAATGCTTAATATAACTACTAAGATAAGCCAACTTTAAGACTTGATTCTGCATTTTGTCAAAAAGTAGTCTACGCGTTATCACTTTAACCCCAGAGGTATCCTCTGATTTTTAAACAAAATGAGAATTTGTTTAGAAGAAAAATAAATAAAATAGTAAAATTAGGCGGTCTTACACTATATCATGTCTCAATGTTTTTAATTAGATAAAATACTTGGTTCTATGTAAAAACTAATAAAACTAAAGGGACGGACCATGAAGTGTAATTGTAAAAAAATAAAATTTACTGCGTTCATCATCCAATAAGTCCATTAATAACCAATAAGTCGTATTCCTCTTCCCCACGTACATCACTTTCTACAAATTTCACTATATCTTTATTATATATAATTAAAAATAAAATTAATTTGTGTGTTATTTTTGATGTAGGTGTGTTCTAATTGTTTGAGATGTAAAAGTTGCGGCACGGAGAACATAAAGAAGTTTGTGGGGAACATTGCACTTTGTCACGTCTGCTTCAAATTGAGGAATAAAGGAAATTTCTGCCCTTTGTGTCAGAAATGTTATGATGATAACGATTTCGAAACAAACGTTAGTTGGATTAATTTTGTAGCGAATATTTTTTATTAATTTTTGTTTCTTAGATGATGGAGTGTGCAAAATGTAAAAAATGGGTCCACGCAAACTGCGAATCACTAGCAGAGGAACAATACCAAATTTTAAGTTTGCTACCGGAGTCGGTGGAATTTTTTTGTCGTCTTTGTTCGAACCAATCGACGCCATATTGGAAAGAAGCGATTTGTAACGAATTGAAAGCTTCGTTTAATCACGTTTTACGTCTTCTCAGCAAAAATCGCCAAGCGAGAAATATGTTGAAATTAAGTCCGTATAAAGTAATGAATGTAACCGGGCGAACGCCGATGGCCGTTCGTAAATTACAATTTCGAGAGGACGATATTGATATAAACGATAATAAGGAGTTGAGTAAAGAATCTCAAGACGAGGATAATCTAAAACAAGAATCTAAAACGCCGGTTTCGCCGACGATGGTCGATATTAAAAATAAATTAAACTCGAATGAATACGTTTCGTTGCAAGAATTTAACGCGGGGATGGAACATGCTTTAGAAGCTGCAGATTCCGAGTTATTAACCATTTATCGTTCCGTATTAAAAGAGGTTTTTCCGTGGTATAATCCAACGGATAAGTTGAAAGAAGAAAATGTTCAAACTACAACGAATAATGTACCTTTACAAAGCTCTCTCAATACTCCGAAAAGATATAAGTACGATAACAAGGATAAAGATGATAAAGTAGATAATAGAACGTGTGGTTTGTGTAAAATTATTGGAGATGGTTTACCAGATCACGAAGGACGTTTATTGTATTGTGGACAAAACGAATGGGTGCACGCAAATTGTGCCTTGTGGTCATCTGAAGTGTACGAAGAAATCGACGGTTCACTTCAAAACATTCACGGAGCGTTATCGAGAGGTCGTCTTATAAAATGTGCCGCGTGTAAACAAAAAGGTGCCAGCGTGGGATGTTGCGAAAAAGGTTGCCACGAAACTTATCATTTTGTGTGCGCCCTAAATTCAAATTGTCACTTTTTGCACGACAAAACGGTGTATTGCTCAACACACGACGTCAAAAACAAGCAAAACTTATTAACTTGTTCGACAGATTTTGATATTCGCCGATCAGTTTACGTTGAAATCGATCGGAAACGCAAAAAGTTTTGCGAACCCGACAAAATACATTTTATGGTTGGATCGTTATCGGTGACAAATCTTGGCAAAATTATTCCACTTCTATCTGATGATTTCGACGCGTTGGTACCCTTAGGTTTTGTTTGTTCTAGACTCTTTTGGTCCACAATGGAACCTTGGAAATTAGTTCCTTACAACATCACAACAACAATCTTAAATTCGCAAGTAAACAGCGTTTACATTGATAAAAATTTCACCGTCGATCATTCTTTGTCGAAAAACGACGTCGAAGAAAAATTTAAAGAAATCGTTACTTGGCAAAAAGATCTGAGCAAAGATAACGCCGAATCTGAATACGAAGAAGAACAACAAGCGACAGATTTATTCTCCCCGGAAATAACCGACGAAATTTTTGCCGATTTCCCTCAAGACCTCCTCGACGGTTTTTCCGAACAAGATATGATGATGTACGATGATCTTTTAAACATGGAATTCAAATCCGACATGAATCTTAACGATAACATCATCAACCCCGATAAAAAGGATTTCTCAGAAGAAGATAGTGACAGCAAAACATCGCGGGAATTAAAACGAAGCAAATCGGAAGTATTTAATCAATTCGGAAATAAAAATCGAAGCCATCAGCGGTCTTGCAGCTTAACGTTGAGTTGCAAATTAGATAATTCTTTAACCCCCGCAATTAAGAAGCGAAAAATTAACCCTAGAGACAATATGTTTTTTCAATTATTACAAGTCGACGGTGCGTGCGATTCGAGTGGGAGCGAATGTGGGTCTCCAATTCACGAAACGGAACACATGTGGACGTGCGAATCCTCGGAAGAACCGGTTACTTGCGAACGTTGTCAATGCACGTATCGTACGAGAGCCAGTTATAAGCGCCATTTAGAAGCTTGCGACGCTTTATCAACCAGCGAAAGTGACTCGGAAGAACATCACAATAACGAAAATCTTATAATAACGCAAGACGTTATTAACTCAACCCAACCCAACGTTATAACATCATTCGAATCGTTTAGTTCGTTCCAAACGACGCAAAACGAAGTGCATTCGACCATTTTAAACACTCAAACTGTGGTCACGGAAGCGACATCCGAAGTTATCACTGTACCTGAAAACGCCAACGTTATTTATCCCACGTTTCAGCAGCAAGTTGTTGAGCACAAAAGTAATGTCCCGACAATAACTCACGAAGGAATTACTTTAAACGGCTTAATCCAAAACACCGAGACTTTAGAGGAACACTCTCAAACAAACAGCAACATAACGATTAATCAAACGCAAATGTCAACAACCCAACCAAGCTTTTGCATAAATCAGCAACCCATTTGTATGAACCAATCAAATTTATCGCTTAACCACGGATTAATTTCCTTGGATTCGAACTCAATTCCCATAACGATAAATCAATCCGGTTCTATTTCCTTAAATCAAAACTCTTTACCGGTCGAAATCCAACAGCCGGTTACGATACAATCGCTTCCGTTCACTACACCGGAAGTCGCCACACCGATATTAAACATAACGCCCCAAAACCAAATCACAATCGACGCCAAAATGTTGCCATGTTCCAACATCGTAAATTCCGTTGTAGCTCAAACTGTAACAGTGCCCCAAAACCAATTATTTAAATCGTTAATTAAACCGACGATTGTGGCGCAAAAATCGATTCGGCCGCGAGCTAAACCAAGAAATTTAGCCGCCAAAACTAACCGATTACCCACGGGGAGTACGATAATCATGCCGCAAACGAGTCAATCCGCACCGGTTATTGTGCAACACCTCCCAACGTCGAATATGGTCCCGTTTGTAGATGCTTTCCAACAACAATCGGGGCAAAACGTTCAATATGTTGCAACAATCGCGCCTCAACCACACCTCGTCCAAATACAACCCGAAAATAATTTTTTAAGCCTCGTAAATGGAGTCCAACCAACAATGATTATTCAACAACCCCGCGTAGTCGCAGACCAATTAATAGTAGACGGAAACGGCTCTATGGTGTGGGCCACGCAACCGGTTCAACCAGTTTATTACGGCTTCGAAACGATCGTCCATAACACCGTTATGCAATCACAACAATATTTACCAACAACAATGCCCGGCGTACTTACAACAAATAGCAGCTATTCCGCAACAACCCAAGTATTCCAAACGAGCAAATTAGAACCGGTTATTGATGTCGGCCAAGGCGGATTTGTATTGGTTAATTCCGGACAAACGGTGAATCCAACGATTCAAATGCCGCTACAAATTTCCCAAAACCAAATTTCACAAAATCAAATTTCACAAAATCAAATTTCACAAAATCAAATTTCTCAAAATCAAATTTCCCAAAATCAAATTTCAGTGCCCCAACACGTCCAAACAAGTCGGATCGAACCGAAAGTGCAACAATACACAATTGAACCCCAACGAACGGATGTTCAAGCTTCGCAATATATCCACCGCCCTCAACCGAAACCCCAAATTCCACAGATTAATAATCAACACTGCATCACACTCCCCGTCGCTCCTTTCGTCCCGGAGCAAGGAATTCCAACGAACATCGTTACACCCACTCCTAAACCGCCGACAACGACTCAATCGCGACCTATGAGCCGCGTTTTGCCGATGCAAACAAACGCTTCGCGGGAACAAAAGAAATTGCCTATCGTCGAGGAGAAACCTGTTGAGATAATCAAAGAAAACATTCTTGCGAATTTTAAGCCGAAAATAACGCTAGTGGAAAACATTGTTATTAAAGATGACAATCGAATCGTTCCAAAAATCGAAAAAGCCGAGCGAAATGAAAAGGTCGATCCAATCAAATTAACTCCCCCCGTAAAAATCGAGAAAATCAAATCAATTCCTTTAGTCCTAAAAGATGTAATTGAAGCGAAAAAGGAGAAGCAGCTCGAGATTAAAAACTTTCAAAATCAAAAGTTAGCCCCGAAACCGAGCGTAACGAAAAGTATGCCGCAGCTTGTAGATACTGTAAATATTAAAAACATGTCTCAAAAATTAGACATCTTTAAAACCGTTAGTCAACAAGTTAATCCTAAATCGATACAAACAATTGAAAAGGATCCAAAGGAAATCGTACCCAGCCCATTACAAGAGGCAAAAATTGATATTTCTAGTCCGTTAGATATTACGAAATTTGATGTACCCAAAACGTTTAGTGATCCTTTAAACATCACTAAGAACAGCGTAGATACAAACAAGCCCGACCCAACATTCAAAATAACAATTTTAGAAAAAGAAAACGTCCCCACCATAGTCCCAAATGACATCAAAGAACTACAACCATCCATACAAGTCACTATTAAACCACCAAAATCCGAAGACAAGAGTATGCCCCTTCTTGAAATAACCGACGAAAAACTTGAACCACCTCTCGAATCAAACATAATCCTACCAAAACAACCAAAAATCGCGGAAAAACCCGTAATCATAGAAAAACCAATTATAGAAAAATCAATCATTGAAAAACCAACTTCAACAGCGTCTAAAACTACCAATAACGGCACCGCTATTTTGTATACAGTCGAAACAAAAGACGGTTTTCGTTATTCGTCAACTTCGTTGTACGAGCTTTGGTCGAAAGTTTTTGATGCCGTACAATCAGCTAGAACCGCTCACAACATGTCTCCGCTACCGGCTAATGCCCTCGACATGATTAATAACCTCCAATTATTAGGATTAAAAACCAACGGACTTCGATATTTGCTGGAACAACTCCCAGGAGCGAGCAAATGCACCAAATATAAACCGTCCTTTCACGTGCGAGCATCAACAGATGATTCCGACGACGACATCGAAATTGGTAGCTCTTCTGGTGCCGCTAGAACCGTTCCCTATGCGCGGAAAAAAGATCATACCGATATGTTTGGATGGTTGGCATCGAAACATCGAAAACCGGAACATTATGTCAAAGATACGGATTTGTTACCGAGGTATATATTAATATTTTTAATTTTTTCATCAAAATTAGATTAAGAAATTAATTATCTTTTTTATTAGGCGTGGATCTGTAACAAATCTCCCGATGGCGATGAGATTCCGCCAATTGAAGCTTACTTCTAAAAAATCCGTGGGAGTTTACCGCTCAAACATCCATCGAAGAGGATTATTTTCTTTACGCGATTTCGAATCAGGAGAAATGGTGATTGAATACGCCGGAGAGGTAATTACATCTAATTAATTTATTTGTTTTAATTATTTTATTATATTTTATCTTTAGGTGATTCGATCAATTTTAACCGATAAGCGAGAAAAATCTTACAATGCTAAAGGAATTGGTTGTTACATGTTTCGTGTTGATGATAATTTGGTCGTTGATGCAACGATGAAGGGTAACGCAGCTCGTTTTATCAATCATTCATGTGATGTAAGTTATTTATTAACACATCTTGCGCGGGCACTTTCAAAACGAGTTTAGTCTCTTCCCGCTAAAGATGTGAAATCCGCGCAAAACGAGTTTAGTCGCTTCCCGCGCAAGATGTGTTAAAAGAAAATTGTTAAATGAAAAAATATTTTATTTTATTTTTTTTTGTAGCCAAATTGTTATTCAAAAGTGGTTGAGATTCACGGTCACAAGCATATAATAATATTCGCGTTGCGCAGAATTTGTTACGGTGAAGAGTTAACTTATGACTACAAGTTCCCATTTGAAGAGGATAAAATTCCCTGTACCTGCGGAGCCCGCCGTTGCCGCAAGTTCCTTAACTGACATCTAACTATAGATGTTTACATCAATATAATAATAAAATAAAATCTTGAAGAGATGATGGTCTAGAAGGATTTTTTTATATTTTATTATTATCGCTATTTTATATAAAATAAAAATGACCCTGACGTTTACTCTGTTTATACAGTGTCATTTGATTAAAACAAAAAAATATGTAATACTAGTTCATTAAGATGTATAGTGTACATAAAAAAACATACGTCCTTCCCCCACCCCTAAAATAACTATACTCTTATTAGTTATGTTTTATGATTCGTCGTGTACTATTACTTTATAGTTGCTGTTTATTTTATTTTTTTTTTAAGCGCAGCCAAGTAACGCTGGCCTCGTTCGGATTTCGAATTCTTTTTGATATAAAACGATAGGTTGTAGTGGAAAAAAATAATTAAAAAAAATCGTCAGTATTTTGCATTTCTTAAAAGTATTTTGGCTGTGAAAAACGATGCATTTCGTGCCATTGACAGGGCCCGCGTCACCGAGCGCGACTTTTCGTTTTGTACGTATAATTAAAAGGAAAAACGTTTCTTGTGATAGTTTCCAGTCTTTTAGAAAAGAAAAAAGATCACGCCGCTTTTTGTTCATAATATATTAATAACGTTTTCATTGTGACGTAGTGTTCATTTTCGATTGGTGGAGTTTTTTAACAATTTTACGCTGTACATTCTGTATTATAATATATAAATATATATAAATACAAATATATATATACATATATATATATGAGAAAAATTTAAAAGAGAAAAGGATTATATATATTATTGTATATGTAAATTAAAGGGAAAAAAATAATAAAAAATTAAAATAACGTCGACGCGACGACGTCTTGTGATGATAGCTTTACTTAATTTCAAATTGACAATATTCACATATCAATATTAAAAAAAAACTAGTAAGAGCCCCATTTAGGCTCTTACAGAGTGATATACAGCCTTGGGAAGTGTGTACATACAAGGAGAGTACAGCTTACAGTGTCTTATAGGTTTAGTGGACATCGGAAAAGTTATAGAGACGATTTCTCACTCACACACACATTTTTTGGTGCTTATATTATTGCCTAATTGTAATTTTTGTGCTGCATCTTGTATTTTCACAATAAATCACTTTTTTCTTCAACTACTTTGGTTTTGCATTATTATAAACTCATCTTCAAAGGCTTGATAAATCTTATTCTTACAAATTATTGACAAAGATTACTTCAAAATGCCTATTTAATGTGATATTGGAAATTAGAAGTCTACTGATTTTCTAACCCTTTTCTAAAGCCAAATTGTTGTTTGTTAAAAGTATTATAAATTTCAAAAAAATTAACTAATTGATTTTTAATACAGGTAGTATACTAATTGGCTTATAGGTGGAGGCATCATTAATATCGCCCTTTTTAAACAGCGGCAAAATATATGCCACCTTAAAATCATGTGGAAAACAGCAAGTAGTTATACAGAGTAGTCAAAAAGTTTTTAATTTTTTTCGCACCTCAACCTGTGAGAAAGGATAAAATGTGAAATGTTCCTATTTAGAGTAATCCACATATTCGATTAACAAAGATAAAGGATCCTCGCCACCACTTATGTTTTTTGCTAATTTACCGGGGATATTTAAAAAGAAATTATTTAGCTGGTCGGCATTTAAACAGCTAACTCTTTTGGCAAAATTGTCAGAAGTATTTCATATTATTAAAGAAACTGAGGTCAGTCCCAGAAACAATATCAAAAAAGATCTCCAACCCATCTACCGTGTTGGACAAAAAGTTTTGTATTTATCACCGATATTAATTTTAAGGGCTTTAAATTCAATTGAAACGGCTAAGTGATCCGAAAATAATATATCTAGCGCATTGACTCTTAATGACATTAATTTATTAATGAATTTTATTAACATAAATAATATACATATTGTGAATTACATAATTTTATAAAATGCCCTCCTATTACACCCTTTAGATCTGAGTACATCATTGGAACCTCTCAAAAAAATAACAAAATCAGATTTAACTGACTATCAGCTATAAACTTTGCGTCATCTTTTAATCAACACCTTATATTTTTAAAACACATAAGACACTGTAGGATCTGTCAATTTTATCAATTTGCGCAATCTCTCTCTCTGTTGCGCCATCATATGCCATTCATATGGTTCCATGTTTTTCTGTCCTGATCCACCTCAATCCATCTGCTTCTCGCAATTTTCTTTATGTCATCTATACATCTTCTAGGGGATTTTCCTGTACCTCTTTTTCTTCCTCTGTCCTCGGCAACCATTCGAGCGAATCTGCCACGCTCAATCTTGTGTAGATACCCCAGCCATCGTAGGCGCTGTGCCTTTATGCACTATGTCCTCCATCATGCTATATAGCTCGTGGCTAATCCTGACTCTCCAACTACCGTCTTCCTCTGGGACCAGGTTGAATAGGAAATACTCGCCTCTGTTGGTCTGGAAGTTTTGAGCCTGTATTACTACGGCGGATTTTGTGCCTTTTAAAGTCATGTTAATGAGATTAATGACCCTCCAAGAATTCAAGAACTTCTTCTGCATACACTGATAATCTATTATATACTAAAACTAAGAAAAATTTGTATGTAATTTTGTATTGCCTCGAAAGCTTTGCTACTATGGTATCAGTACCTGGACATTTATTGGTTTTTAACTTTCTTATGGATTGCTTTGTTACTTGGAGGCTTCAATTTTGATTCGAGAACAATTTTCAACTTTGGTAGCAATCAGTTTCATCCCTGCCACAGCAATTATTTTAGCGACACCAAGCTTTTTGTGGCTATCATATTTTTATATATTTAAAAGGAATCAGATTCACAAAAGACATGAACTGATATTCAAAAGAAACTGAGTAACTTAATAACTGTAAAGAAGGTGGAAGCGTAATACAGCTTGAAATTGATTCATTGAGATATCTTTTTATATTTTAAAATAAGGTAAGTCACTTTTGGGCGTTTTCCAATCATTTTTTTCCAGTCAAGCGCTGATATCTCACTGCTCTATGAAGTTCCCTTGGCGTGTGGTCAATCCATCGCCTTGACATCACCTCACGTTTATAATGTATCGTAGGCATTGATTAATGAACACTTATTTGTTCGACATGACCTTCCATGTTTCACACTGACTTTACCGTGCTGTTGAACAAGCGAAGTTTTGTTATTTTTGAAATGTTCTTATTTCGCCAGATAGGGTATCCACTATCTCCATCTTTCCCAATAATTGCACCAAGGTACACGAATGTTTCAATTCGTTCCAAGTCTCTTCCATTCACTGCTAACTTAGCTTCGACTACAGAATTGTTCCTCATCTCCTTCATTTTTTCGCTGCTTTGCTTCATCTTGCAGTTTTCTCAACTTAGCTCAAGAAAGTAGACAAATGTTATCTGCAAACTCAAGATTGTCAAGTCTATCTTTCATCCCCTGCCTACTGTAACCTTTCTCATCACTCTATCTATAGATATATAGATAAGATCGATAATTTCTCTCTATAACTTGATACTCATAGTCTTCATACATCCCTGTAGTGTGCCATGCACCACACAAAGTGTGCCATGAAAAGTTGTTTTTAATAAAATGATTTGTTATATAATTTACAAAAAACAGATTAAAAAAAATAAATTATCCATTAACAACCTAAAATGTGGTTCAAAGGGATTGTGGTGCATGGCACACTACAATCCCTTTGATAACACCGATGATCTTTGGAGGAACCCCATATTCTTCCAAAGTATTCCAGAAGATTCTTCCATTCCATGCTGTTCCACGGAGTCTTTAATCTGATTCTGGGTTCTCTTTGAGAGTACTTTAATGCTTTGCTGATATGAATATTAAATTTTGTAAGGCTCTGGCTTCTGTTCCTTAAATGTGTTTAGTTAACAAGCTAATATCGTCGGCATATAAAATAGATTGTCCATGTCCCAAAAAGGAAGGTAAGTCGCTTTGAACCCTGGGGAACACCACTCGTGATACTTCCAGGATTAGACATAGCAGAATTAAATTTCGCATATTGTTTTCTGTATGTAACATACACGCTTCTGGAGCTTCATTGTACGCGTATAATTTGCGAATTAAAACTGGGTGACAAACAATCAAAAGTATGACTAGTATGACCAACTCATCTCATTAATTTTTTGAACATCTTTCTATTATTATGCACCACTTGACGCTCATAGTATTCCAGAAGATTCTTCTATTTAATTAGTCAAAGGCCTTTTTCTATTTTAAATTCGGTATTTACGGAATCCTCTTTGCTCGCTCCTCAGACGCTTTTCCACGGAGTCTTTAATCCGATTCAGGATTATCTTTGAGATTACTTTACTTGGCACTGACAAACGAGTGTTCCCTTACCAATTATTACAATTAGTGGTGCGATAGTTTTACTATTAATTCATGTTTCCAGTTTCTAAGAAACTTATCTTCTCAATTAATGGGTATAATAATCCAACAGTAGTCCCAATGGGACTATTAAATGATAAATTGGACTAAATTGGTCTTGTATATGAAGACCGACCATCTAGTAAAGAAAAGTGATAAGAGGAAGTAAGTAGAAGAAGAAGCTCACAAAAATGCTGCCTAGGAAGTGTTAAAATAAGATGTTTCATTGAACATAATTTATTAATATTATAAACGCATTATTGAAACAAATAAACTACAAAAAAAAATAATTTAAACTTAAATATTTAAAAATAATTGATCATTTTTTAGATAAAATTTGTTCTAACGCTTTGTAAACTTTTATTTTGGCCAAGACTTCATTCTGCAATCAAAAATAAAACAATCAAATTAAGGCGAAAATGTGAATTAATTACATTACCCTTCGAGTTTCGCTCGTGTGTATAATCCAATTCAAACCGTCCAGATCTTTTTGAAGCTCCTCCAGCTTCTCATCCAAACGTTCCTTATAAGTCGGTTTAATCATTCCTTCGGAAGTGCGTGCTTCGAGGACTTCATCGACTAATTGAACGTAAACTTGATCAATCTTTTCGAGTATCATGGCATTAGTTTTCCATTGATTCTCCAATATTTCAATTTGATCGGTTTTAGACGCCGCGTTCTCTTTTAAAGTTTCAACACGATTCGCAACGGATTTCGTGGCATCATCAAAATTAGCTTTAACTTTTTCGTATTGGTCTCGAATTTTATAAAATTCCTCCCTACATCGTAACAATCGATTTTGATTTAACGCCGCTCCGGATCGTTTCCCTTCTAGTTGTAACATTAACGATTTAGATAACAATCTAGCTTCGTCGATTGATTTAATTTGATTCGTCTCGCTAATCGAGGGTTTTTTTGGGGGAGTTTTTCGCTCGGGTTGTACATCTGAAAGTGTTGATTCGAACGAGCGGAGGATATCGGTTGAGCGATTAATTAAAGCGGATTCGGATAACCAGTATTGGAGTTGTTCGCGTTTTGATTTATAAACGACGCTTTTACCGCGTAATTCGGAAATGAAGCGTTTTAAACGTTCGCCGTGGTAAATTTCCCCCCCGACTGTTTTATGTAAGTAATCTTCTTTTTCTTTTAATTCGGCGGAAAGTTCTATGTGTCTGTTGCGTATTGAACTGATATTTTTTGAGAGGGTTTCTTTGCGATTAGCAACTCCTGCGGCTTGTTTACGGAAGGGGTTTAATTTATCATCTTCGGCGTTATGTAGCGAGATTTTTTCGCTGGTTAATTTTTGGACGACTTCTTGCATGGTGTGAAGTTTTTTGAATAAATTTTCGTTGTCGGTTGGGCCGTCTAAAACTTGTTTAAGGGTGATGTTTAATTCGCCGACTTTATTTTTTTCAACTTTTACGCTTGTGTTTAATAAAGTTTGGCTTGTGTTAAGATTTTCGCGCAAATTGGGGATTATTGTTTCTAACTGGGGGTTCTCAGAGGTTTGGAAACGATTAAAATGGGCCCATTTGCTCTCCATGCGTTTAATTTGTTCGGAGTTTGTTTGAATTTCATTTTCTAATTTATTTTTTTGGAAATTACAATTTGAGACTATTTTTGCGTGGGTTGTGAGGGTTTTGTTATTTGGGATTGTTAATAATTTCTCGCTTTGAGTTTCAATGCGCTTTGTGAGGTTGTTAGCTTCGTTTCGCATCGTTTTTAAATCGTTTTGAACCTCTTGCCACTCAGATAACTCTTTTTCAGTGACTTTGTAGTTGTTGTAAATTAACCAAAACATGTTCATCAACTCTTTGTTGACTTCCAGGGCTTTTTTGATGAGGGGATCTTCTTGGAATTGATCTGGGACGTAGACGCAGTCGACGAAGTTTGCTAAATAAAATCTTACTTTTACTTTTTCACGGTTTAGGACAAGCCATGTAAATAAATCATAAGCTGAATCTATATCCTGTGTGGAAATAACAAATAATTGTTAGTAACAAAAATGGGGCTATTTGAGTTGTAGTTTTACCTTCAACCAGTTTGCAACAAATTCATCCCTCGACATCACCTCTGGGATGAATCTGATTCGAGTGAGCTCTCGAACAAAATTGTCCATGTGGATATCAGCAACATTGAATGGCCCCTACATCAAAAAGCAACCACACCTTAATTATAATCTTAATCACGACCATTTTAATGGAAAATTTCCTTACCGTGACGTTGGGTTTGAGTGCGTGCAACAGCTCCATAGCATAACTCATTCGAGGATACACAGAGGTGCACTCCTGATGGAACTTCATCATGTCCAGCTCTTTATTAAGAAGCTGCGACATCTTCGGTATAAAATACTTGAGTTTTTGCATCGTTTGCTTCTCCGGTTGAGACATTTTGCGCGATTGAAACCGTGGCACAACGTTTTGTTTGTACTTAACACGGTTGCCAAGCAACGCAATTTGAACTTTACACACCGTAGCATAGACAACCAACAATACAAGTTATACACTTAATTAATCCCCTCATAGATGGCGCTAAAGAATAATTAAAAAAAAAAAAGAGAAACGACATCCGTGCGACAATCGACGCCATTACTGTTCTGACATGCCGCAATAGCGTCGCAATCGAGTCGTTTAAAATTGCGCAAGAAAACATCATTTTTGTTCGTGCTTTCCAAGAGAACGAAATAGAAATCACTTTTAGAATCGGCGCACTTAAAAATCTGTTGTTATGTCTGACCCGGATAATCGCAAACTAAGCGATTTGAGAGTGATCGATCTGAAGGTCGAGCTCGAGAAGCGCGGCTTGGACAAGGGAGGTGTTAAAAAAGATCTACTAGAAAGACTTCACAAGGTATTCATCCAAATATTCATTTTCGCGTTATTTACGTTTGTTATGGTTTTATAGGCTCTTGTTGAGGAGGGACATGATCCAGAAACTTATCAATTCGATTCCAATAATGATAAGCCTAATAAACAGAAACGTTTATCTCAATGCAGTAAGTAATACTCCTAATTATTGTAAATAAGGATCTTAACACCATTTCATTTTAATGAACTAATTTTAATTTTGTAATAGATTTCTGCAATAAAATTTCTTAGTGGTTAGTAACACTATGATGCAGTCTAAAAATATTTAATACATTTATTGCGCTAATATATATTGTAAGACTTGTTGGTGTGAACTTAATAATTTTTGTAACATTTGAAACCTAACATAAATGCATTATTGCTTGTATTAACATCAGTCTTACCTCACTTTGCCACAGCTAAATCAACAATTTTGTATCGTGTAAACACATCATACCCTGGAACACATGCAAATAAGTCAAGAAACCTCAATGAACCCCAAGCATACCTTAATAATTGAGACTGATGTTATTTTTTTATGTGAACAGTTACAAGCTACATAGCTCTAGTCCAGCGGTCGGGGAACTTATTTAATCATTACCCCAAAATATTTTTGTGTAAGTTGATATTATCCATGGCGAAGAGCAAAAAAAACGAAATCACCTCTTTTTAGCATCTTTCATATTATAGCCCCCATGATAATTTTGAAAAGAAAACAATAACTAAAAATTTAATTTAAACATCATTTATTCAATTTATCAATGTTAGTTTTTTCGTCTAATAATACAAGAAAAATATCATATGAATTATAAAATAACAAGCAATTATCATTTATTTATATTTTCTGTGGGGGCGAATTTTTTTTTCCTCAACTGTATATAACAAATTGAAACCCATTGGGGTACAATTGAGGGTTGACAATTTTGGGTACTGTAACAAATTATAGTAATAATAATAGTGGTGGTACAAACAAAAATTAGAAAAAAAAGAATAATTGAAAACATTCTTTTTTCACGTTTTGGAGAAATGATGTTTCATGTTCGATACAATTGCTTCAAAATTGGGACTTTTTGATGTAAGAGCGATTTGAATACAGTCTTCGGCTAATAAACAGAAACGTTTATCTCAATGCAGTAAGTAATACTCCTAATTATTGTAAATAAGGATCTTAACACCATTTCATTTTAATGAACAAATTTTAATTTTGTAATAGATTTCTGCAATAAAATTTTTTAGTGGTTAGTAACACTATGATGCAGTCTAAAAATATTTAATACATTTATTGCACTAATATATATTTTAAGGTTTGTTGGTGTGAACTTAATAATTTTTGTAACATTTGAAACTTAACATAAATGCATTATTGCTTATATTAACATCAGTCTTTAATCAACAATTTTGTATAGTGTAAACACATCATACCCTGGAACACATGCAAATAAGTCAAGAACCCCTAGCACATTTTAACCCAGATATGCCCATACAAATTTGGTGGTTGTTTATGAGTAGATCTTCTGAGAGGTTAGTATTTAAGCTATACATAAACAAATTTTCTAAAGCAAATTAAAAATGTATTTTGAAAAATACAAAATTCAAGCCGTACTATACAGGGTGTATCTGAATGACTGCAACAAACTTCAAGGGGTGATTCTTTAGTGAATTTTAAGGGTACTTTGATATATGAACCATGGGCGAGTTTGGCTCCCCTAAGGAGCTACACCCCTTCAAAAAAGGCGGAAAATTTTGGTTTAACTTTTTTTCTCAAAAACCATAAACGCTAGGAAAATGAAATTTGGGGAATATGTTTAACTCATAATAGGGCACGTTTTGACCCTATTTGTACTTTCAACCTACTCTTCTAAGTTGCTAAACATAACCACCCCTGTTCAATTTTTGTCTAGATTTTTCTTATGACGGTGATAAATACATTGGAAATATTTTATTTAGATAGATGAAAATATTCTATAACTTTTTTGCCTCTCTGATGTTCTTTGAAAAGTTAATAGTTTCTGAGAAAAAAATTAATTAAGCAAACACTAACTGTTAAGCTGTAGGGTTGTTAATCGAAAGTTGGAATGTATTTTTAATGAAAAAATCTTAGTAGGCTTTGCAATCTTTGTCAGAAATATTTTTGACGTTTAAATGTCAGTGTTTTTCTTACTATTATCATTGTTCACAATTTTAAATAAAACAATAATAATAGTAAGAAAACCACTGATATTTAAACGTCAAAAATATTTCTGACAAAGATTACAAAGCCTACTAAAATTTTTTCAATAAAAATTCGTTCCAACTTTTGATCAACAACCTCGTTGTTTAACGGGCAGTGTTTGCTTTATTTTTTTTTTTTCTCAAAAAGTAGTCGTTTTTGGAAAAATTTTAGAGAGACAAAACAGTTTTAGGATACTTTCATCTACCTATGTAAATTTTTTTTAAATGTATTTACCATCTGCATAAAAAAATCTAGGCATAAATTGAACGGGGGTGGTTACGTTTAGTAGTTTAGAAGGCTGGTTGAAAGTACAAATAGGGTCAAAACGTGCATCATTATGAGTTAACCATATTCCCCAAATTTCATTTTCCTAGCGTTTATGGTTTTTGAGAAAAAAAAAATTAAACCAAAATTTTCCGCCATTTTTGGAGGGGTGTAGCTCCTTAGGGGAGCCGAACTCGCCCATGGTTCATATATCAAAGTACCCTTAAAATTCACTAAAGAATCAGCCCTTGAAGTTTGTTGCAGTCATTCAGATACACCCTGTATATAGTAGGGTGGGCATTTAAGGAGTAACAAATCTAATTGTTAGTTTGTGTATGATATGAAAGGAAACACTTCATGTATAGACCCTTTTCACACTTCAAACATCTAGTGGTGGTCTTCTGATGACAATGGACGCATCTAGTCTTGAGGTATGATGTAGTGGTCCCTGTGATCAAAACGAATATCTATACCTTCATTACGTGACGTATGTTCTCTTGAAGTCGTTTGTTTTTTAGTCTGCAATAGCAGTGTGGTTTCAATTCTTCTAAATTTTAGCTGCACCACTTCTCTTATGTAGTTGCCAGGCGTTGTGAACTGACATGTCAATACAATGCGCTATAAGAGGAAAATACCATTTTTTCCCTCTGACATATATGCGATAAAGGCTCAAATTTTGATCACATCTGTCGACACCTCCCATATTCGCGTTGTATAAATTGACTAAATGTGGCTGAGTTACCTGAATAATTTTCTTTTCGAGAAAATCTTCGCAGAATTAATTAGATTCACCCCTGCTGAATTTGAACATAAAGTAACAATACTATTGTCATGCCATTTTACAACAATTATATTTTGGCCATCAACTTTTTTGTAATGGTAGCATCCCCTTGGCTCTTTTTTCATTTTTTTTAGAATCCATCAGAGGACTAGCTGGTATACGGTTTTCACGAATGGTGCCTGTGCCTCTCAAATTTTTATTGGATAGAAGCTCTAATAGCGGCAAGATGGAAAAGAAGTTGTAAAAAAAAGGTGTATTGGTTCATTAGGCCATTTTTTCTTCAAAACGTCGGCATATTCTAGAACAACAGCAGGCCCTGCACCATACGCACTATACTTAGTGCTGATATTTGTTGACGCGCCTTGGTACGACTCGAACCAGTTCACATAGCCCAGTCGCGTTACCCCTACCCACAGTTTATATCCATATCGGATGGGTTTGCCATGAATAAACTGTTTACAGCCATGACGACCAAAGTATGGCTTCATCAACACAATGCATCTTCTCGCATATACTATTTTCTAAACATTTTTTATTCAGATGTTGGAATAAAGGCCTCACCTTTGCGAATTTGTCTCTTGCTTCTATTTTAGTTAGTATCTGCAAGATGAAAATGGGACATAATATATTCAAAATTATTTCGACTTACTGCTTCAGACACCAACTATTTTGACTGTCTCTTTCATACTCCGAGTACGTTCTCCTTCTTGGTACTTGCATATATCCACTGAGTAATAGTACACCTATAACGATTACTTTCGATTACTATTAGATCCAGTATTTCATCATCAAAGAAAAATGAAAATAGCTCCAAAGGACTTATATCGTTATCATTTTCATCTACTTGGCCATTAAAAATTATATTATTAGGCTCCAAGTCGTTATCCGTCCATTAATAACTTTTCCTTTTTTTTCGTATTTTTTTCTACCCTTGGTTTCTTTACCCTCAAGGCTGAAAGAGGAATTTTGTCGTCTGAAGAAAAATCGTCATCATTCTTTTGATTTTGATTCTGGCAGTCAATATTTCGGAAATTTATTTCAGCTGGAGCTTGAAGTTGTGGTCCAGGTAAATTATTTAGGTTTGTGGCATCCTCCTCTCCAGAATCTTCATCGGTTTGATCTCCGCAAGCATTCTTTGGTGGAAAAATGATAATAATAATAGAAAAATAGATAATACAATATATGCAAAACTACTTACCTAACAAATCGTACACCGTATTCCGCCATTAATGATATTTCACAAACTTTAAAAAAAAAACAATGAGAGTAATTAACACCTTTACGCAAACACTATTTCTTACTGAATGTCTGTGTGCACCCGAAATGCCACTTCGACTCATGTTCGGACACGCTGAGACATGTATTTGCGTGTACTATATGTAGTACGGTGGGCATATCTGGGTTAATAATTTTTATTAACATAGTGTGGTGTGGTCTCGAGAGACTGATGTTATTTTTTTATGTGCTTTACTATAGTTACAAATTTCCACATTAGAAGGCTCATTTTCATTGATTTTTTAGGATTTTTTTTTGGGTGGGCAGAATTAATTAGAATTTTATCGAAAAATAACAAAGTTATGCTGGATGCATTCAAAATGTTGTACCTACAGTTCTCCAATTGCGGGACGTGTAGCCATTTCAATTTTCATCTGATATCAAAAAGTTTTTCATTTTAGATTAATAACTTATTTTCTAAGAATATGAACCTCAATGCAGGTACATGTAACAAAAATTAAAAATTTTGCAGTTGTTGGAAAAATTTACTTAAAGTTTCACATTTTTTTTTACTAATTATGCAAAAAAAAGCACTCTTAAATCATGATATCATCTCAAAAGTTGGTTCATATATTTCGTAATTTCATAAAGAAACATACCATCAATTTTCATAATGATTGGTTCATTAATTTTTCAGTTAGAGTTCCCGCAAATGTGAAAAAAGTCATTTTGAGAAACACGCGTTTGAAAAAAAAATCGTTAATAATATACAGTACCGCTCAGAAGTATATGATAATTTGGTTTTTCTCACGTAACTTCTCTAATACTAAACGAATCTTCACACAATTATCAGGCAATAACGAGTGAATACAATTATATTCCAGAGGACACAATATATGCCAAAGCATAGAGGCGTGGCAAATTTCTTTTGAAAATCGATGTCAAGCCTAAAAATAACTTTTATTTTAATTTTTTGTTTTGCGTTATTTTCTGAATGTTATGAAATATTATACTTAAGAATAAATAAAAAGAAAGGAGTTCGAGATTTGTCGGAATTGACGCAGAAGGCCATCATATAGGATGCTCGATAAGGATGCACGCAGATGCAGCTCACCACGCAGATTTCATCGGTATTGAAGAAACTAAAATGATAGACCTCAAATCACCACCTGGAAAGCAGGAGGACAGGAAAGCGCGTTGCTGTACAGAGCGAACACGGCTCACGACGGTGGACATTGGGGGAGAATTGTGCAGTTCTGCCAGCGCCAACCGTCTACTTCGACGATCAAGAGGAGGTTGAAGGATGCAGGACTCATTGGTCGACGTCCGGTAAAGAAACCACTTGTTTCAACTAAGAACAGGAAGGCGCGCCTCAACTGCAGTCGGTAGCAGTGGGATAACGTCCTTGTGGAGCGACGAGAGCAAGTTCCTGCTATTCGGAACTGATAGCATTCGCCATCCCAAGTACCTGCTTTCCACGATGAAGCATATCGGTGGTTCTGTCATGCTGCTATCACCGGCCCTCTGGTTCGCATTACGGGCACCATGGACGGGCAGAAGTACAGGGACTGTCTGCAAGATGACATGTTTCCCTGGCCACGCAGAAACATGGGTCGGTGTTGGCTGTTTCAGCAAGACAATGATCCCAAGCACATATCCAGGAATGTTCAACTGGATCGCGCAGCGTCGAGTGGACTGGTGCAGCCAGAGCCCGGATCACAACATCTTCGAACCACTGTGGGACACTCTTTGACACAAGTTGACGGGCATTCGGGCCACTTACGCCGACGAAAAGCTCCATCCGCTGCAGGCGAAATGGGTGCATTGATCGATTCCATGCCCAAATGTCAGGCTGTGATCAATAGGATGAGTTACCCAATCAAGTACTAGGTTGCTCTACATGGCTGATCGCCGTTCACGATTGTTATGTTGATATTTCTTGAGTTATGATTTATTTTTGTTGACATTGCTTTATAGCATATTTTCGTATTTTAATAAAAATTATTTTTTAATAACTCAAAGTTGAAACGGATTCTTCTACACAAGTCTATGTCATGTGAAATACATTGCAAAAACTATAGTACAAAAAATGGTCTGCTTTCATAAAGCTTCAAAAAAGTTATGTGGAAAAAACCAAATTATCATATACTTTTGAGCGGTACTGTAAAGTAGTCACCGATTAATCCGCGATTTCAGCACCGTATATTAGTCCTTTTTCTTTTTCTGCAGCAGTGCTTTTCGGGCTTATTGACCTTCCTTCGACTTCAATGAACTACGATGATTTTGTCTAGAACTATTTGTTCGGCGTAACTGAATCTTTGCGTGCCTACTACAATTCCTGCTTCGTTCATGATCATCAGAAGAGATGAATTTCCTTCAATGAAACCGCGGCTAAGTACGATGCCAATTCAATGACTTTAAGACCAGAGTGCAAATGTTTAGGAATTAATTGCCAAATTGTGGAATTAAAGCTTTCATTTGCGTTTTGCGTGTGGCCACCTAAACATCTTTCCAGTAATTCATCCCTTGACAAATCTTCATATATATGCAGAATTTCCTGCTGTATGTCGGGATGCAATGGAGTAGGGTGCGGTGCAAGCTGCGTTCCAAGAGCTGTTCGTTTCTGCCACACGCACCATGGAACCTTCGTTTACGCAGTTCGCACCTTTCAGATACGAAGACATTCTCACTTTCAATTGCAAACGTACTCGTAGAAGCTAAATCAAATCTGACGCCAAACACAATAAACAAAAATGTGTTTCCATCCATAGTAACCAGGGCGTACCGCATGCGGCCCGCGATAATGACACCCATGCTGTAGCCGGGTACAGGCTATGGCAGATCGCTCGGTTCCATGCTCATAAAATCTAAACGAAGGCGAAGTTCGGTTTGTAATTTTGACATCATATTCTTGGATAGTTAAGCTAACGATTTATGCAATGAAAAAATTTTTTGAACCTTCCAATGTGGTTTCCCACCTTAATATTTTCGAACTTAGGAGCAGATTTGAGAAGAGCCTAGTATAGTGAATGTGGTAATGCACTTACAAAGTCGAGAATGAACGACCAGAATCCTGCAAAGCTGATGATTTTGTGTTGGTATCAAACCCAGCGCCTCGCCCGCAGGCGACCTCGGCGATTTGAGACGAAATCGTTCCTTATACAGGCTGTCCCGCAACGATTGTACAATACTTCACCAACGTATTCTCTGATCGAAAATAGACAAAAAAATTCTAATAAATATAGGTCCGAAAATGGACCATTTTCGATATATTCAAAGTTTTAGTTTCATAAGTTGACCTATTGTTTACATCATTAATTGTAACGACTTAGATGCAGTAATTATATGATTACCATGGTTACGATGGTTAAGATAAAGTTTAATAAATAATAAGTTAATTAATACAGTTCATTAATTATTTAACAAAACAAGTAACAAAGATTGTGGAAGAAAATCTTTCAACCATCATAAAAACAACGAATATTTAACAAATTGGAGGACCATTTACTTCTAAACACAAATGGATACGGTTTTTAAATGAACTTCTAATGCGTTCAAAGATACCGGGAATTTGTTTTACTGCGTCAAATGCATTACTGATTTTATTTTTCAAATCCTGCACATTTTGGACGTCTTTAGAATAAACTATTTGTTTTAAATCTCCCCAAAACCAAAAATCTAACGAATTTAAATCTGGTAAACGAGGTGGCCACGGGACAGAACCTCCTCGGCCAATCCATTTATTACCAAATCTGTTATTTAAGTATGCTCGCATAGCGCGTGCATAATGTGCTGGTGCTCCATCATGCATAAAGTAGCAATCTTCTAGAATTTGTTGAGGTAATTCATCAAATACCTCTGTAAGCTCATTTTGTAAAAAATGTATATAAGCATCGGCTGTCAATCTCTTTGGAAGAAAAAATTGACCTAATAACTGATCATCTATAACTCCAGTCCATACATTAACACTAAATCGCCACTGATGATGAATTTCTAGTATTGCATGGGGATTTTCATCACTCCAAACGTGCGCATTATGAATATTAAAAATACCGCTTTGAGTAAATGTTGCTTCATCCCTAAATACAATGTTTATGGGAAAGTCGACGTTTACTACCTCTTCCTGTATGGCCCACCTACAAAAAATCTCTTTTTTCGCCATCATTTTTTTTTAGAGCTTGAACGGTGTTGTAATGATAAGGATAAAGCAACTGCTCCCTTAAAATACGGTGAACGGTTGTTTTCTTGTGCAGAAATTCTTCTTCGTAATCATAGTAACCACTTAATTATTATAAAAACAAATTAAAATTCATGATGTTAACTTATGAAACTAAATCTTGAATATCTCGAAACTGGTCCATTTTCGGACCTGTGTTTATTAGGTTTGATGCAGTATTGTACAATCGTTGCGGGACACCTGTATACCTATTAATATTAATTATTAATAATATTAATATTAGATTAATAAAAATATCTATGTCAAGTGGTATTTCATTAGAAAAATTACAAGTTTATGTTATAACTCAAAAATTATTGCTTAAATAAAAAAAACAGATACCCTACAAATTTCTTCTATTGAACAAGATGGTTGCCCAGCTCATTATGCTTGTCTTGTACGGGATTAAATACAGAACATCCCGAAAGATGGATTAGGCGTCTTGGTTCAATTACGTGGTTTCCTCATTCTGTGGGCCTAAATTCCCTTGATTTTTTTATTAGGATTGCATAAAAGAAACAGTGTATTAAAAACCGATTGAAAATCTTGCTGAACTACCCCACAATATTTATACAGCAGCAGAAGAAATAAATGCAGAGAGATTTGCACAACTAGTAAAATCTGATTTTTTCTGCGACGATGCAGAACTTGTATTAGTGCCGACGGCAAACAATTTGAGCATTTGCTTTAGTTTTAAGAAAATAATGCAATAAAACTAATAATAAGTACATTGGTAAATAATTACTTTTGTTTAATTTTGTCTTTAGGTTAAGCTTATTCGAAACAGTCATTTTGCAAGACATCTTGTTGAAACCAAATTTTGTAGATTATTGTATTGAGGGGCACATCTTCTAACAAAGTTAAGGGGAAATATGAATTTTTTAAATAACGTGTTTTCTGCAGAAAAAACAGTTAATAATATTTTTTATGAAAAGAAAATTGGCAACCATTTTGGAAACATGACTAGACAGGCCATCTTCTTCCTGTTTATCCACTGCACTAATTGCACGTTCTAGATGACACAGTATACTTAGAGTATTGTAGATTTTTTATTTAATCCACAGAAAATGAGGAACTATTTTCAAAATTCATCTCCACTATCTTATTCACTTCTTATTCTGGTCTGATTCTGATTCACTTAAATTAAAAACTTATAAAAAGTGACTGGAAATCCTTCTGGAAACAATTTCAATAAAAAGATTTTTCTGAAAAGGGGTTGAAATAATGCCAAAATATCAGAAATGTATCTTTTTGTTGTAAAAAAATCTTTTTAATAAAAAATTATTGCACGGTATAAAATCGTCTATTATTTTAAATAAAATTAATTGAGAATTGCATTAATAACAATATATTTTTTCCTGTTTAAGTAATAACACTTTGACAACCTGTATATTAAAATTACAACCCACATTCTTATTGTTTTAATTTTATGATTATTTTTTTTATAGAAGATAATGAAATTGAAGAAGAACCACACGACGACGCGAATAAATCAAAGATTGAGAATGAACCAGATAAGGTAATCATACGTGATTATATTTACTTGAAACTTTATTATGTACTTTGTAGGAAGTAACATCGAAAGAAGAAAATAAAAGCACAGACATGGAATCATCAAAAAAAAGTGACACCACCAAAAACGGAACGGATGAGAAAGCGGATCAAGAAAAATCGAAAGAAGAGGTGAAAAAATGCGAAGATGCTTCCGAAGATAAAGACCTCAAAAGCGAAAGTCCCATACAATTGACTTTGGAAGAAGATGATGGTTTACATGATAACGATGTAAGATAAAATAATATTAATCAAAAAATAATTTTAATGTGTTATTTATTTAGGGAGACCCCCAAGATACAGAGCCGACAAAAAATGATGGTGACAAAAAAGAAGGTAAGTCAGTAAATTTATTTTTTATTGGTGTATTTTTGTCTGTGTCTGGAAAATTTCGCGAATACGTTTAAATGAATAACAGATGTCGACGTTGATTTTGATTAAACAGAAATTTAAATGAATTGCTTTAATATGACGGAAAGAAGAATGGAACAAAGTGAAAACGGAAGCTGAAGAGATTTTTTTTGTCAAGAAGAAGAAGAAGACGCAAAGAAGACATTTAGAGAAGAAAACAAAACGAAATATTATTGCAATTCGTTTTTATTTTTTCTGTAATCAGTTTTTAACGAATCGAATATCCATTAAACGCGTGTTTTTAACCAGTTTTACTTACAAGTGACGACATTTGCACAACAACAGAAAAAAAGGAGGTGAAGTGATAACCACAAAATAATTAAAAAAAAACTTTTCTTTTGATTTTTTTCTTACTATAATTTTTTTTTATCGTTTTTTGCCTTTATGCTACATACATTTTTTTCTTTGTTAATCGCACATCATGATATATGTCCATATATATATGTATGTATATATATACATATACTGTTGAGCAAGTGAATTTTGATCAGAGTATCGGGGCCTGCAAACTGAGAGTGAACTATTACAACTGATTTACATCGATTTGTTACCGTAGATGAGAAGATTACTTCAAAGGAAGCACCCAAGACGGCTGAGGATTCGACGGAAAATAGCAACCGTAACAACAACAACAACCGGGATGGCAAGACGGACGAGAGTACCGCTACCGATCATAGGTTGGTTTTCATCTTTAAAAACATTTCCACCACCGTCTTCCCTTTAAATAATTCGGACAGGACACCTTTCATCCCCTTTAAAAATTTAAATTGGCCGTCAACTACTGAAGCTGCCAATTCGGCGATGATGACGTCATCAAAAATAGAATCCAGATTATCCATATATATAATACATGCATTATATATATAAAATTTTTTTTTGTTTCTTGATGGACAAGATTTTGTTATTTATAGAGGGAAACGAGAAGATTAAGTTTTCCAGTTTTTAAGGATATATGAATCTTTGTGAGAAGAAAAGAGAACAAGATGGTTTTCTTAGATTGTCAGCAAAGAAATATTATATTAAAAAATTAAAAAAAGAAAATGAGTAAAGTAATTTAACGGTAAAGTATAAATCTCCAAACGTATTATTATTATCATCTCTATTTTATAATTATTATTGGTTCCAAGAAATCGATGTCTTTCAGGATATTTTTTTGTGTTTTCTTTTCTTTTAAATAGACTTAAACAGTAGAGAAATCCGATTGATCGTGTTTTGAGTGTCCTACAGGGTGATTCAAAAATAATTCTAACCTTTATAAGCATTGAATCATCCTCTATTTGATTGAGACAGGGTTGGATCTAACTAAATTATTCAAAAATCACCCAAACTAAATACACTGTTGGAAATAATTCACGAGCACACCCTGTATAATCTAAACGCGCGCGTCTAATGTCGCTAGAATCAATGATAAAAAATCGGTAGGTTTAAATACAAAGTCAGAAAATGTTGTTTAGTAAAAATCTTCCGCTTCAGAACATTTCGAAAAATTTTTATTAGAAAAATCGCTTCAGAATAATAGATCCTGTATATAAATTATGAGTTACACGCGAGAGGTTGTATTTTTAAAAAATCGCGTACATCTTACTAGTGTATGTACTTGTTGAATGTTTGATAAAAATTATTGTTTTTCGGGATCGAACCTATTGGCAAGTTGTTAATGGTAGCACTTTGGAATCGGAGGATGTTACGAAAAACTTTTACAATAAACGTTGTAGCAAATTTTATTCTTAACAATATTACTCTCTTGCACTTTTGCTCTTAGATGCGTCAATATCGAAAAAAATACAAAAATATGAAAATTTGTTTATTTTTCAAGATATTAAACGTTTGGGAATCGCAGCGTGTTACAAAAAAACTTTTACAATAAAAGTTGTAGCAAATTTTATTGTTAACAATATTGCTCTCTTGCACTTTTGCTCTTAGATGCGTCAATATCTATTTTACAATATTATATTTTGAACCGTTTTCAAATTACTTATGACGCGTACTGTATATATCAACGATCTGGCAACGTTGCTCGAGCGACATTGCCATATCGTTGGTATATACTTTTATACAATATGAGTAGGGTATTCCCATAAAGTATCATTTTTGTCGCAATTGTATTGATTTTAAGTATGATGTGTTTCATAATACTTTGTTAATATTTTGAAAATCGGTAGATTAAGTCGTATATCGGTAGATCTACCGATAAATCGGTAGGGTTGGCCAACCATGCCGCATCAACTCTCCTCCATAGCTACTCAACATCAACCGGGGGAGCCGGATAACGTTGAAGTCTCCGACCAATCATGTCCCAAACATATTCGATCGGATTCAAATCCGGAGAACGAGCTGGCCATGGAAGCATTCGCATACGGCAGTGGTGTGCATAACGTCGATCGCGATCTGAAATAGATATTTCAAATTTATGCTAATAAAGATATTTATGCTATGCTATAAAATTCGCAATATGCAAGAAATCTGCAATGACCATAGCTTTTAAAATCAGCAATTCTATCCGGGCAAAAAGCTTACAAAGCAGGCTTTTTAAATTATACGTAGAAGAAAGCGGCCACGAAGGATGTACTGAACTTGTGATGCATACTGAGGTCAGGTGGTTAAATAGAGGCAGTTCTTACAGCGTTTTCGTGATTTAATTGACGAAATTAAACAATGTCTTATTACAAGATGATATTTGGCTTTTAGATTTGTCTTTTCTGACAGATATTACAAGTAAGCTGAATGATATGAATTTAGAACTTCAAGGACAGAATAAAACAATTTTTGACATGATGAGTTCTGTAAATGCCTTTAAACAAAAACTAAACATAATGTTATCTAGAACGAATGATAAAAATTTCACTTCATTTCCCAATATGATGTCTCAATTAAAAACTATTGCTGATATCGATTTAAATCGGTATAAAAATGAAATTAAAAACTTAGTTTGACAATCGTCTTCAAGATTTTAAAAAAATTGATGTGGAATTTTTATCACTTTTCCATTTGATAAAAATATAAATATAGAAAAAGTGAAACTGTTTAACTTGTTCGAAATGGATGTACATAAGTTAGAATCGAAAATCATAACACTGCAAAACGATATTTATGTTAAAACAAGGGCATCTGCAGAAAATTTTTGAAAATATTTATCGGAAGACAAGTATACAAATTTTCGAAAATGTGTTGAGAATTTGTACTCATGTTGTGGTTCAACATAGACAGATAATCATTTAGAATCTTATTTGAGAAATGCCCTAAGTAATTACATTCTCAACTTTAAAAAGATTGTAGACTCACACCAGTGTCGAATAAGTCAAATATGTACCAATACACCTGGAAGCTCAATTTAATATCTGTATTAAGACTTAAAATATTAATAAATGAGTTAAATGAAATGATTTTGTATTTCATATTTTCTTCATTGAAAAGATGTGATATTATTATAAGCAGGTATAAATATTATATATTATAAAATTATATTATTTATGATAGGAGGAGCCAGTAGGTAAAAAAAGATTAAAAAAAAAAAGATTTTAAACCCTTCGGTCGATCTTGGCAAAACATTTATACAAAAATAAAACGAAAAAACTTCTTAACTTGCTATATTTAATAAATTTGAAGTCTAACTAGTTTCGGGGCTAGCCCCATCCATCCAATGTCAATAGAAGACTAATATCGTAAAGTGAAGATCATCAAAAAGGCAATTGAATGCATGTATAAAGCTGAAGGCGATATAATGCGGTGTTAAACGTGTACAGCAAATTGATTAAAATGGCGACAGCAAAAAAGCACGTTATTTTAAACGCTTGTTGAAAAATAATGAAAAACCATGTTGAACCCTTAAGAAGCGACTGAGGATTTATTAAATATAGCAAGTTAAGAAGTTTTTTCGTTTTATTTTTAAATAATTCACTTGCAACATGGATCTACACTCTAATTTATATAAAAAGTCGATCTTGGTCAAAAATTAGTGGACACCACTGGTATACGGTGCTCTTCCACAAAGGTCTGTGAAACACGCGCGATGTGTGGTCGGGGGTTGTCGTGCATGTATAGCAGACGTGGGCATCTCCGAACGTAGGGAAGCACAATCGGCCGTAGCACCTCATCTACGTATCGTTGACCCGTTATTGTCTGCTGTATATGCAGCAGAAGTGTACATCCACCATGTGTAATAGCAGCACCCCATATCATAATGTCCGGTTAGCGGTGGATAAGGTCTAGCCACAGAATAACCAGAACTGACAGCTTTGTCGGAACGTTTGATGTTTTAGATTGGCGAGTTTGGGACCTCGATGCTTTGGCGCCATGTATGGCTCCACTGATTCAGCCATTTTATTGGAGTTTATAATACAGGTTTATACGCTCTAATTTGTATCGTAAAAGAGTTATTTACACACAGCTTCTTTTTTTTGTATTTATGTTATTATTTTATTTAATAATATAATATATACACAATTTATATATAAAAGTAGAATTGCAATATAAAAATTTTTGTCCACGACTACCTTATAATATATACCTTATAGTTGAGTTTTCTAAAACAAAATGGTAGTCATTTTTCACAGAGTGAATAATAGCGGTGAATAATAATCATTATCCACGGGTAACCAACTTGACAGACTAATAATAATTATTTGAAACATTAAAATTTCAAAAAACGTCAATTTAATTCAATTTTTTAGGAGTTTCTAAATGTTTGACATTAAAAAAACCTAAACTAATTCGTTTTTCGTATGATTTAAGCATAAATTAATTAATTTTCGTAAAGAAAACGACGTTTTATAAAACTGACATTTAATTTTGACAAATTGTTGTGAAGTTGGTTACAGTCAGTAACATTGAATTTGTGTCACATTGACGTTTAACCTTTATTCAAAAATTTATTTAAAAATTAATTTATGGAATCAATTTCAATAGTCGTGGACAAAGTATAGTATTCTACTCGCATATAATGAGCTATTATTCACTCAGGTTAATTAATAATAAAAACTTAACCTTCGTGAATAATAGCTTTCATTATATGCTCATATAATAATATACTATTAATCCATCGTTATTGATAACTTTAAGGACAGAATTACACGTTTTTAGTAATTTACCCAAACAGTTAATGATAAGAAACATTATTTAATTATTTGAGATAGACGTACTTATATAAACTTGTGTATATATCATAAATAAATTTTAGGTTGGAGTCAATATGTCAAACTTTTATTACGAGCCCTAACAACTATATATTGGGCCAAAATAAAATGTGTATATAATTAACAAAAATTAAACAGTTGAATTTCTTTTAATAATTTTTTCAGATTAATATAATTTGATTATATAATTAACAACAATTTTGACTAATGAACAACACAAGAAACAAAATACATACCCTATTGCTTCTAATTAAACTAGAAAAATGTATATTTTACCTGACAACTTAATATTAGGACAATGCAAAGTAACTTCCATCAAAATGGAACAAATTAAGATTAAGTAAACTGTGGAAATAACGTAAAATGAAATGTTAAATTGCCGGTTTGTTCTAAAGCTTGTAACATTGTTGCTGTTGAGTAAATCTGTATTTATCAATTAAAATGGTGATTAAAAATTATTGTCACAATAAAACAATACGTGAAAAAGCAGACGAACTCAATATTCCTAAAAGCATAGCGTTGAAAGTAATTAAACATTATGGAGAAAAACTGGGCAAATTTTAGAAAAAAAGGGTAAAAGTTCAGGTCGTCCAAAGTTAGTTTCTAATAGAAATAAAAGAATACTTGTACAAATCAGCAAAAAAAGACGAAGAAATATTTGAAGACAAGTTACCGCTGAATGGAATAATAAAACTGGATTAAATATATCAAGGGAATGAATATATATATTATATTATATTTTTTTTAGAAAATTGTTGTTTTATAAGCAAAAGAAAAACCACTGTTAACAGAAAAACAACAGAAAGCCAGACTCACATGAGCAAAATCTAAACTGTCTTGGTCAGCAGAAGACTTTTCCAGGATAATATTCAGCGATGAATCGAAATTTGCAATAAACATGAGGCATTTCATAAAGATTGTTCAAAACGTTGTGTAAAATTTCCGAAGGGAGTAATCATTTGGGGCTGTATGACAGCTTCAGGATAAGGATGCTTTGAATTTATTGATGGCACCGTGAACGCCGCAAAATATCAACAAATACTACAAAACAGCATACTAGCAAGTATCGTGCAGTTAAATGTTGGTGAAAATTACATATTTCTGCTTGTCATACGGCCAAAACTACAAAAAAGTGGTTGGCGATCAAAATATTAATGTTCTGTATTGGTCTACCAACAGTCCAGATCTGAATGTAATTGAAACAGTGTGGCACAAAATGAAACAAACTTTGCGGAACAACCCACAACGGACATTGCCAGAACTTAAAGCCAAAATAAAGCAAATTTGGGATGGATTTATTCCTGAACAGTGTAGAACCTTAGCGAATTCGAGCGGTTATAAAATCTAAGGACGATGTTACTCCATATTAGAAATACAAATCGTGCAATGTCCCAATATTTAGATGTCAGGCAAAATTTACATTTTTCTAGTTTAATTAGAAGTAATAAGATACGTATTTTGTTTTTGTGTTGTTCATTAGATAAAATTGTTGTTAATTGTCTAATTAAATGATATTAATTTGAAAAATGTATTAAAACAAAATAATCTGTTTAATTGTTGTTAATTACATATAAATTCTATTATGTCCCAATATATAGTTGTTAGGGCTCGTAGTAAATAATAAACCGACGTAATATTAGCTCAAAATAAACTCCAATAAAATGGCGATTCACAAGGCCCGATTTTGCCTTTTCTGTCATTTCTGGTTATTCTGTGGTCTAGCGTCGACCCACTTGTGACGTATGCGGTGGTGCTCGGGTGTTAAGGCTCCTTAACCGAGTCTGTCACCGTAGATTTCGAATTACTTCCTTATTTATTAATGGATTGGATTAATTTATCATTTGTCATGTTTCTACAATAGTTATGAACCCGGGGCAAGAACAGAAAATGAAATTTGAAGAAAAATATTCCTTTATTTTTGAAAATAGTAAGATTTTTACGATTTTTCTTCTTGGTCCGGATGTAAAACAATAAAATAGAAACATTATTCCTGTAACAATTTTACGAAATATTAATAATAAACCCGTAATTAGTAATTTACGGTTTTACATTAAATTTTAATATTTTGGAATATATTTTACTTCCCGGATCTCACGAGCGATGATTAGTTAAAGAAAAAAACATGTGGGCTGGCTATGTGAATCTCCGGCGAGTGGTTTGTAACGTAAAAAAACCGCAGACATAGATAAAAAACAAGTTTGTAGACATAGTTCTTGTCTACCGACTGCATACTATGAAAGGGGAGGAAGCTTACTTTTTCTGATATCGTGCTATAGAATGTTCTGATTATCGATTTGCGCCTAAATACGAACCAAAAGTGTATTTTTATATTATTATTTTCTATAAATACAGGGTGATTCTCAACCTATACGCATAAACTTGGAGATTTACTACTCACGACGAATAATGACTAATAGGCGAAAAAATTTGTAGTAAAAGATTTTTTGTTTCATAGATATCCGTGATATTAACTATCAAGAATACATAGAACATTTTAAAATAACATCACAGCAAGTGTGCGAAGTGATTTCCCATATTTTCTATCAATTGGCCTCCCGGAATCCACAATTTCCCATTAGCGCGGTCTAAACCAGGGTGTTGGCGAATTGTCTGGGCAGCAGCATGTAAATGATTTTGCAATATTGGCTCAGTATTAACTTCCGTGACGTACACTTTGCTTTTTAAGTGACCCGACAAGTTAAAATCAAGAGGCTTGACGCTGGGCGATCACGGTAGCCAGGTCATTGGACCATCTCGACCTATTCAATTTCCAGAAAACACATTATTTAGATTTAGAGAAACTAAAAAACTTTTACTAATAATGAATAAATCCTCGAGTTTATGTGTATAGGTTGAGAATCACCCTGTATACTTTCAAGTAACACTAGGGAAGTGCCATACGGCGATTTTCTTGAAACTTGACATACAAGTAGGGTATGGAAAATATTATTGTCATTTCTGCCCGATCGCCGTTTTAAGGGTAGAAATCACCCTTTCCGATTTTAGAGATATGTTCGATTATTTTACGAATTATTTTTACGATTGTTGAGAAATTATGTCACTAGGGGTTTTTCTTCTATTTTCTTCTGGTTTACTTCTGTTTCAAAAACTGCAATAACTTGTGTGTACTCTGCAATGATATTGCAATAATTAAATATGCTTGGTGTTTGACATCAATGTACATGCAGCACTTCTTTGCGGTAACAAACGGCAACCCTTCACATTACTGTCTGTACTAATTTTAAAGTATAGGTCAAAAAGCTCCCTGATTCCTGAGAGGCAAGCGGACTCACGTTCAAAAAGCACCCCAATGAGATGAGAACCCTATTACATCCACGTCGTTCATCTGGGGTAGCGCTAACACTAAAAAAGATTTGATTGTTACATACATCACTACTTGTAGTGATGTGTTTCCATGATTCGTTACTGTTAGGGGTAGTTTTGATATTAACCGTTTTCAAGAAATTCGTCTTAAAATAGAAAATAAAAAATAAGGATATTTCTAACATTTTTAAAAATTTGTCGCAATTTTTAACAAGGGTGTACAATTTTTAAAAAACTGCGGTCGCCATTTTGAATTCTCGAAAACGGACATCAGATTCGTCACTAGCGACGCCAAAAACCCGTAGTGAAATGATTTCGCAACAATCGTAAAAATAATTCGTAAAATAATCGAACTTATCTTCAAAATCGGAAAGGGCGAATATTTTTCCATACACTGCTTGTATGCCAAGTTTCAAGAAAATCGCCGTATGACACTTCCCTAGTGTTACTTGTTAGAATTTGTAGAAAATATCTTAAGTCGAACCATGATTATTATTACCAAATTTAGGGACAACTTCATCCAGCAAAGAAAAAGAAATCTTATTTTTTGGTGTGGAGTCCTGTTAGAATGAATGTATCCAAAGTTAAAAATATTTTTCTATGACCACATGTTACCTGAACTAATAAAAAGTATATTATAAGTAACTGTTCTTTACTTTGTAACATATATCTATCTAAAAACCTAATTGTTACTGTCATGATAATTAAAGTTTGTTCTTATTAAAATTTCTAATAAGATAATTTATTATATTAAATTAAAACAGAAGGTTGCAAGCAACTATTTACTCATTTTGTGTTTCACCGATATTTAATTTATTATTTTTATTCAATATAAATTTAGTTTAATAAATTTTAGGTACCCACAGTTCTTAATTGTTTCAGGTTGTAAATACGTTATTCATAAATCTATTTATTCATTCCTTCATTGATAAAATGCATATTACCCAATAGGAAAACAGTGGGAATGTCTTGCCAGTACATGCTATCCTTTTTTGAACTTTCGTTTCTCTGTCGTCAAACATATTTTCATCGAGCGGTTAAGGAGCTTTAATGCAATCCGCTGTATACTTGCTTAAGTAACGCGATCACCCTTCCATTGCGCACAGAGTATGACAACAAACTGATCCCTCACACCATACTAAAAACGACCAGTATATCCCACCCACTTACTGAAGTGGGTGGGTAATACTTACTGAAGTGGGTGGGATATACTGGTCGGTATGGAGACTGCTCCATAGTGACGGAATATTCCATTTGGAAAAACTCGAAACTCGTCTACAGTAAACCTTTATGCTCCGCAAATATTATGGATTTATCTTCACGCGTTCAGATTATATAGGTGTGCTCGTGAATTATTTCCAACAGTGTAAATCGACAAGAATTTGCGGTTAATCTAACCCTGTATTGAAAGATTTATGAATTATTATTAATTTTTTGAATGGTACTTTGATTGAATCGTCCCAGAAAAAAAAAATAGGTTTCGTCTTTCAATATTCGCCAGCAATCTCTAAGTCCCCTTTTACTTTTATAGTGAAGCCAAAGACGCATCCGGTAAATTGAAACCGACCAGTGACTCGCAAAATCGCAACCTTTGGATAATGAACATCTCCCAAAACACGCGGGCCACCGAATTAAAACAAGCTCTTTCCGCTTACGGAAAGGTCGTCGGCGCAAAAGTGGTTATTAACGCACGTCATCAACGTCCAGGAGCATGTTGTTATGGTTACGTTAAAATGGAAAGCGTCGAAGATGCAAACAAATGCATCGAGAAATTAAACAACACCGAACTAAATGGGCAAATCATCAGAATCGAAAAAGTCCGCCCCGAACATCTCAACCCAAACTTGAATATCAATAAGAAATCGGACGCGACCAAACGACCAAAACACGATAATATTAAACATAACGAGCGCGATGAGGCCGACGATAAAAAACGTGCTGAAAAAAGTTCTGATAAACGACCTCCGAAACTCGAAGAAGGAGCTAAAGATAACTCAGAATATAAGTCATCTAAGGTAAAAAAAAAATTTTTGCGCAGTAAAATTAATAACTCTTTGCGCATGCCAAGAACTTTGATCCAACGCATGCGCAATAACTCTTCTAGTATCTTTATTTTTAATTTTTTTTAAATAGGAATCATCTCATGGTGGTAGCATTGATCGACGTAGTAGAGAACGTTATAGACGTCGATCAAAATCACGCGAAGATCAAAAAACATCAATTCAGCGTCGTGAACGAGATGTTTTAACGTTCGATAAGATCAAAGATGAAAGAGACCGTGAGCGCGCCCGCGAGCGCGAACGTTTCATGCGCGAAGAAAAACGTCGCCGTGAAGAAGCAATGCGACAACGTGAAATCGAACGTCGTCAACGCAGCGAGGCGTTACGATTGGATCGTGAACGCGAGAAGTTGCGCATCGAACGCGATCGTCTTGAAAGGGAGCGTGCCGAATTAATGCAATTGGAGCGCGAAAGACAGAAATTAGAGCGGGAAAAGTTGGAGTTGGAAAAAATTGAGCTTGAACGCGTCAAGTTGCGTATACAGGAAGAGGAGCGTCGTAAACGACCTGCGCCGTATCCCCGGGATCGGTCTTACGATGATCGGAAAAGGGTTGCCACCTCTGATCGACATTTTGATGAACCTCCACCTCCACCCAGATTTGAACCTGCACCACGTGATAGAGAAGTTCGTGGTGAACCAAGAACTAGAGAACCTCCAAGTTCATCATCTACGCCGAAATATAATTCTCAGTAAGTTAATAAATCCATGAGCAACAACCGGAGACGACATTTCGATGTAGCAGGAATATTTGGGGGGTTATAAATTTTTATGTATTTCCCTACATTTTTTTTTTTGAATTATACTGGGTGTAATTGCGAAGTAATTTTTATTTCATTTTTTTAGGGTGCCAAAGGACTCGAGATACGGTGAACATGAAAGAGATAGAAGTCCTCATTTCCGGTCTGTGAGAGAGGAACGGCGTTCAATGAGCGATCATAAAAGTGAGATAAGATCCCGTGGCGAACATCGTTACGGCGATACTTCAAGTGGTAACCACTTTTTTTGGCATATACAATATTGAATAATTTTTTGTTTTTCTTTAGAATCCAATCGATTTGAACGACCAAGCGGAAGTAGCACTTGGACAACACATTCGACGCCATCAAAAGTCTTTTCGAGCAGTAGTTCGAGTACGACGCCAAAAGCTTGGAGTAAGGACGCGTGGCGACAGGCTGAATCATCATCAACCGGGGGAGGTGGAGGTGGCGGAACTAGCGGGGAGCGATGGAGTTCTTCAGGTACAGCTTCGCGAAGTTCTGCGCAAATTTCCGGATTTACAAATTCCTCGAATCTGGGCAGTATGGGGCCATCATGTCCACCACCGCCCGGAATTAATAATTACGTGAACGATCGATATGAATACAAAAGCGGCATGAGTAGCGGTTATATAAGAAAATGAATGGGGAAATTAAATTTTGATTTATTAATTAAATGTAGTATTAAGGACTTTTTCTTTATTTTGAATTGTAATTAATTGATCATAACATTACCAGTAGTTTTAAAATGTTTGGGCTATTAATTGAATTTTTTTTCCACATAATTTGTTTTGATGTTTTTTGCTGTACGCTAAGTTTTCTATTTAATTGAACCTAAATTGATGGTATATGACTATTTTTAAATAAATGACTTCATCATTAAAAATGTTTTTATTTATTAAGCAACCTTAATATGTCGCTTCTTGCATCCTAACTTCCATCCAAATCCCATTGTCTCTAATAATTCCTCACTTTATCTCTCTTTGTCTTTCTGCAGCATCTTCGCCAGTACTCCATTTCCAGTTTTGAGATGCAAAACTCCGAACATATGGAACAATATTCAGCAAGGCAACGCAAATCTTGACATTTGCCGACGACATAGATGAGGTTGACAAGGTTGAAAACGCAGGCGGAGAAGATGGACTTAAAGATTAACCACGGCCGTTTTCGAAGATATCGGCCGACCACAACCCACCCATCAGGTATTTTAGAGTTATGGGAAATCTGATGAGGGGTTGCTTTCGGATGATATATTTTGTAACGGCTAGAAAAAGTAAGCACGGCCGTTTTCGAAGACATCGGCCGATCAAAAATAGACCGGCAAAGAAACTAGTATTGAGGTTCACGAAACCCTTTAAATTCACAACGTCATACTTCTAAAATACAACAGGTAACTCAATTAACTAACAAAAAAAAAACAAAAATTCCTGAACGTTTTAAACACACAAAATTATATCCTTGTCAAGAATTCAAATGTCCGATTTCTGGATTTAACTCGGAAGATTTAATTTTTAAAACAAAACACGGATTCATTGTAAAATCTGAAAACACAGAAGCTCAAAATCAAAAAAAAAATTTTTCTTTTTGTTTATTTAATTTTTTGTTTGTAATTTAAGTTGAAGGAGATTTAGATCCATTCCTAAACCCCGCCTACTAACATAATATTTTTCCATTATATAGTATAATATTCTAAGTACTGAAGATGAACAAATGCGTGAATGAAGGATGTTTTCCAAATGTACTAAAAATTGCAAAAATTCTACCAGTACACAAAATGTTTGATTGACCACCTAGAAAAATTTAACCTATTAACAACTTGCCAACATGGATATAGACGGAAAAAATAGGTAACAACAGCGATGATGAATGTCATAAATTTTATTACAGAAGCACTTGATAACAAAGAACTAGTGGAAATCAACTTATTAGATGTTACCAAGGCGTTTGATACTGTAATCCACAACATACTTTTAGACAAGCTGGAATATTATGGCATAAGAGGAGTACAACTAGAACTCTTAAACTCATACCTCTCCGAACGCCAACAATACGTTCAATGGAAAGATAAAAATTCCAAGTTATTAAACATAAAACAAGGTGTGCCCCAAGGATCAATTTTAGGGCCCTTACTATTCATTATATATGTTAATGATTTGCCTGCCACGGTCAATGAAGAAATTGGCTTATATGCGGACGATACATCAATCATCGTAAAAAGTAAAGACAAGCGTGAACTAAAACAGAAGTCTATCAATGCAATGTACGAAGCGCAGTTATGGTTTGAAAGTAATAATCTGCAACTAAATCACAATAAAGCAGAAAGCATAATATTCAGCACAAAAGCAGAAAATCGTGTCGGTAAGGCGAGGTTCCTCGGGTTACATCTCGATGGACGGCTGGATTGGCACCATCATATTGAGGCCCTATCAAAGAAGTTATCAACAGCGGTTTTCACCATAAGACGTTTGCTGCACACGGCATCATACGAAATTCTATTCTGGGGACAGTCAACTGAGCTCCATAGAATATTTAAAATACAAAAGTCAGCAATTAAGGCTCTCTGTAATCTGCGACGGCGTGATAGCTGTAAGGAGTATTTCATTAGAGAAGAAGTACTTACCCTACCAAGTATATACATACATACGGTGTTAATGTACGTGTACGATAATAGGAATACTTTCCAAACACTCGGCGAATCACATAGTTATGCAACTAGATCTTGCTACACCATATCACCGACTCTCAAGAATACAACAATCGATGGACTATTGGGGTCCAAAATTTTGCAACATAGTTCCACCCTCCATTACGGAAATGTCAAGAAGTAAATTCAATATAATTATAAAAAAACACCTAATTGAAAGTGCATATTACACTTTTGAGGAATTTATTAGGGAGGCAGTGAATGAAATTGATAAGAATTAACATTGACAATACATTTTTTTGTTTTTCTTGTTTGTGGACATTTTATTGTAAATTTGTTGTTACAGTAAATAAAGATATTTGTATTTGAAACAATAGTTTCGAAACATGTCTGCTTGAATTGAATTAAACATTTTAGTATTTCTCAAAAAGTTTTTACTTTTACCTACATCATATTTTATTATATTAGAGAAATATGGAGAATTTCATCCCATTTGTAATCCTTTCAAACCTACGTCAAAAATATGTTATTAGAGTCTTCAACATATCCACAAACAACAGTTTTGCTTTTAAAAAAATTCCTTCGGCATCTTATTCAGCCGTTTTCTCATCGGTCGACTTAGAAATTCTTGGTCAGGATGTTAGTAACGTTTGCAATAGTGCTGAATTGACACACAGATTTTGTAAGAGAATATGTGTATACACACAGAGTACTGTATCAATAATGAAGTCACTAATAACACTAGTTTACAAATTTTAATCAATTTTTTCCTCGAAGACTGCGATATTTTTTTTATAACGTAGAATGTTGTGCTGATTCTGAAACTGTCTTCAGTTTTTCTCCATCACGTCCAGTTTTCGAGATATACCCAAAAATGTGAATAATCGTAAATTAAAAAACATAGTAACGGTTCATGTTCAGTATATTTTTTATTCTGCATAGTGTGCTTCTGTAGCTATGTGGACATGAAAGTAGACATTTTGAGGTATTGATAGCATAAATTGGACTCTCCGTTATTTTGCTACAGCCTAAAACAACTCAACAAAATCAATCTCATTTTTTTATCACTTAATCGCACCGCAACGAAAAAGACTTATATGAACAAAAAAGTTAGCTATTCTATCCTGTAGAATATTTAAATTCGTGCAAAATTTCATTTTTTACCATTTTCACTATATTATTGAAACATTATTAAGAACAATTTTTTTTAATAAAGAGGTGTTTTAACTCTTCCAGGCACTAAGTATAAACATTAAATTCACAGACTAAATTCAACAGAGTAACATTCTTGGAAAAAGTTTTTAAAAACTCGCGCGTTTACTTGTTAGATTTTTTTGGGCAAAAGAAATTCTCATTGTTAAAGAACAATCACTTTCTGTGAAAAAGTGTTTTTTTAATAAATACACTTCTTTATACAGGGTGTTCCGGTGACTCGGGGCATAAAATTAACCTCATATAGTAGAGCAAAAATGATGACGATTCGTGAAAAAAAATTATTATAAAAGTCTTCAAATGGCCAAGATATGGGCCATCAAAGTACAAAAATTTTAACATATTTTTCTAAATATTTTCAATGCCATTTATGGTAGAGCGTTAAAATTTGGTAGAGGGTAAACAAATATCAAGCAAAATCATTGAACCAATTTTGACTTTGATCGGGCGGCGGCAACCATGCTATACAGGCTGTCCCTAAAATTTGTTTGCTCAGAACTTTTTTGTTCACTGGTAACCCTACATTTATTTTTGTACTTTTTAATAGAAAATGTATTTTAGAAACTTTTATCACTCTTTGAAAATTTTGATAACATTGACCGTTTCCGAGTTATACGCGAAAATATTAAGCTTCGATTTCAATGGTAACACTAAAAAACAAAGTCTTCGAAAAAGTCAAGGTTGGCCATGGCAATTAAAAAAAACAACTTGCTGTCAACTTGCTCATGTCGTTTAAACACAAACGGTAGTTCTGTTAGTTATTATTAATTTTAAGTGTTCAAAATGGAGAGTTACACATTTAGTGAACAAGCTGACATGATTTTGACATTAGGGCAATGTCAAGCGGCCGCTATCCGTTATCAGAAAAACATTTTTAAGGATTGAAACCCGTTTAAGGGAAAATTTGACGTGTAAGCCGAAATATGCAGTCTTCATATTGCCAAATAATGCAGCACAAAATCCAAATTGATGATCAGTTTTTAGAAAAAGTACTTTTTACAGATGAATCCACTTTTTCTAAAGATGCAATCTTCAATTTGAGAAATTTACATAGTTGGGCGGACGAAAATCCAAGATTTAAGAAAACTTGGAAATCACAATGGAGATTTTCTCATAACGTTTGGGCTGGCATTGTGGGCGATGTTATTGGACCCGTTTTCGTGCCATAAAGGCTGGATGGACATACATACAGGCGACATTTAGAAGAATTAGATGATTTTTTAGATGACGTTCCTTTAAACACAAGGCAAGCAATGATGGTGCTCCTGCGCATAGCACACAGGCTGTCCAAGAATTTCTGAGAGAACGTTTTCCGGGACGGTGGATTGGACGAGGAGTAGGTGCACCCATAAGTTGGCCTCCCGATCGCCGGATCTTACACCTGTAGATTTTTATTTATGGGAACGCGTTAAACCACTAGTTTACTGCGTTGAAATAACTTCAGTTGATCAACTGAGGTTGCAAATTGTTGATTCATTTGATCAACTTCGAACTGAGATCAATGTTCTCGGCAGAGTGCGCTTTAATTTAAGACGGCGATATCAGGCAGTGTTTTTGAACATCTGCTTTAGTATTTTTTTCTTCTTTTTTATTTATTACTATTTGTTTATAATTACCGTGAAAATTAAATTTATCGTTTTGGAGATTACATTCTTTTATTCAAGTAAAATAAATTAACACTGGATTTAACTAAATCTGCACTTAGAAATTTATGCAATTAATGGTTATTAGCTCTGTTCGTTTTTCAATTGTCATCGCCAACTCAGATCTTGCGGAATATGTTTCCTTTTTTTGTTTGTTACGATTGAAATCAAAGCTTAACATTTTCGCGTATAACTCGAAAACCGTCAATATTATCAAAATTTTCAAAGAGTGATAAAAGTTTCTAAAATAAAATTTCTATTAAAGAGTACAAAAATAAATGTAGGGTTACGAGCGAACAAAAAAGTTCTGAGCAAACAAATTTTTTAGGGACAGCCTGTATAGCATGGTTGCCGCAGCAAAATTGGTTCAATGATTTTGCTTGATATTTTTTTACCCTGTACCAAATTTCAACGCTCTACCATAAATGGTATTGAAAATATTTAGAAAAATGTGTTAAAATTTCGAATTTCGAATCGTCATCATTTTTGCTCTAGTATATGAGGTTAATTTTATGCCCCGAGTCACCGGAACAGCCTGTATATTAAAACCTTGTTCTGCTACAGTCTTTTTTTGAAATATTTTTTGGTATAAAAGGAGTATATACTGTCATAATATTTAGTGACACCTCAGTGATCTTTCGTTTAAGAAAATAGCAAAGTGTTGTAAAAGTTTTGTTGATAATGGCTAGCAGCAGAAGTTTTGAATGCAAGAACAATCCTGATTTGTTGCAATTACAAGTGTTATAAAACAGGGATATTCTCATTATTTTGGGTTTGCTTTGACGAATTTAGACAAGCCCTGGACACCCAACTTCGTATGTCCGAATTGCGGTATAACTTTGAATAGATGGATGGCAGGTGAATCTACATCTACATCATTTACAGTTTGGTATTCTAATGTTATGGTCACAGATATCAGATCATTCGGATTGCTATTTCTCTAAAAACAGTCTTAAAGCAGCATTACTTCATAATGGAAACACTACCAACTATTCTACTTGCTCATGCTGTCAATGTTATAGAAACATATATGCGCATATCAGAGGTTTTGACTATAATTCAGTATAACGCATTTGAAATAAAAATTTGTTCAGATTTAAAGGTAATTACCGCAACAAAGAAATTCTTTCTTTTTTTGTCTTCTAACTCATTTTTCTTGTAAACTAGTGTAATATTACAGACTTGGGGGTAACTTTTGATTCAAAGCTAACATTCATAAACTAATCTGTGCGCGAAATGTTATCGAACTTATGGTTTTATATATCGCAATTATTTTTAATGCTCTGATTCGTTCGCGCCTTGAATACGCATCTTTGATTTGGCAACCTTTTTATGCTGTACAGGGTGTCCAAATTTCGATGGGTTTGCAGGATATCTCAGTTATTATGAAAGATAGAAAGTTGCGGTTTTCGCGAACCTGAGCTACTTTTTTGTGAAACTTATAATGCCGCAAATCAAATTTTCATAGACCTCTTCGTTTTTAATATACAGGGAGTATTTCAAAATTTACGATTTTCAGACACCCCCCGTATCTCGGCTATCCGAAAACGTAGTAAAAAAGTAAAAACGGGTTCTAATAGATTTTTTCACGGAGAATCCAATGATGCACGTAGAATTTTTCTAGTCATCACGGTTTTTGAGTTATAAACACAACTTAGGTTTTTTTTAATGGAACCACCTATATTTTATTTTTTTATTGAACTGGATTTTTGTCAAGCTTTTCAATGATATATAATACTCTATACTTACCTTTATAATTAACCTCGAAATTGAATAAAATACATTATTTTATAAGTAGGCAATGATAAATAAACTGCCTAGCCTGACGTCACAGAGATGGGCGGAGCTTATATCGACTCCAAACAATTTCGTTGCGAACCACAGTTGCTAATGATAAACCGTAATAAAAATGTCATAAAAAGTCACTTAGTTTATTTTATTTTAACACTTATTGAAAAATTGCATATGGTGATTTACCGTTAGCAACACACTTAGCTATGAAAATGTTTGGAGTCGATATAAGCTCCGCCCATCTCTGTTACGTCAAGGCTTAGGTTGTCTATTAAGTGATCGCGTTGCTAGGATACCGGAATAAACAAAGTAAATATAGTTAATTACTGTCAAACTTAATTTTGAATTTTGTGCTACCAATAAGTCGTGTGTTACTTAATTACCTTTAATTAACTTAACTTAATTATCTTTTTCTTGAAATGGAGCGCTATGAAAATTATGAAAAATATGACATGCTAGAAATCTAGAAAATGTTAATCAAGCTGCTGAATTATACATAAATAGGTAGAATGCAACATTTATCGGCAATAATATTTTATTAGCAGATTGTTTCACTTCAGATATCCAGAAAGAGCGCAACCAAATTCCTGATGCCCAGGCCAAAAAAATATAATAAAGAAAATCGGAATAACAATGAAATTACCGTGTTAGGATGTGTGGAAGCCGCGCCTAAAACATCATGTAGGGAAATTGAATGTCAAGTTGGAATTAAAAAATCGACAGCCTGTGTGATTCTAAAAAAGTATAAATATAAACCCTACAAAGAACAAATAGTTCACCACTTACACCCGGGAGATGCCGAACGACGTTTGGAATTCTGTAACTGGTATTTGAACCATGCACAAAATAATATTGAATTTAGTTCCTCTATTATATGGTCTGATGAGGCATATTTTACCAGCACAGGAATCTATAATCGTCATAATAACAGGCATTGGCATCAAGAAAACCAACATATTGTAATTGAGCGGGACCGTCAAGGAAAATTTGGTTTTAGCGTGGCATGTTTTATTATTGTACCACGAATTGTTGTACAAAATATTTGAAGGAAACCTTTGCGCTAATCGCTATTTGGCCATCTTGCAAGAGGCTTTTCCAGAGATTTTGGATGATATTCCTCTTATTCGGCTAAATAATATTTATTTTCAGCAGGACGGAGCTCTCGCTCATAGTGCGCAGTTAGTGAGTCGTTACCTAACTGCAGAATTTCCTGGTAGGTGAATAGGCACACATGGTCCAACGCGATGGCCAGCAAGATTACCTGATTTATCTATTTTGGACTTCTTTTTATGGGGATATATCAAGAATCGGGTATATAGTACCCAGAATCGAACAAAATTGGAATTGAAAATTGCTGTAACGGATGCTTTTTCACATTTACAGCAACATCCCATAACTATTCTAAATGCAATTAAACGCATTACTAAACTTTGTGAACAATGTGTGCATCAAAATGGTAACAACTTTGAACAATTCTTGTAACTTGAAGCCATATTTGCATAATGTTTAGTTTTTAATAATTTTTCGTTTTTTGCAAACAAAATTTAATAGATACATTTTTTTAATAAGTCAATAATTAATATTATAGTATTTTCAAAATTCTTTGTTTATTCTGGTATCCTAGCAACGCGATCACTTAATTTATCATAGCCTACTTATAAAATAATGTGGTTTTTTTAATTTCGAGGTTAATTATAAAGGTAAGTATAGAGTATTATATATCATTGAAAAGCTTGAAAAAATTCTAGTTCTATTAGAAACTATCTATCTATATTAGAATCTATTAGAACCCGTTTTTACTTTTTTACTACGTTTCCGGATAGCCGAGATACGGGGAGTGTCTGAAAATCGTAAATTTTGAAATACTCCCTGTATATCAAAAACTAATAGGTCTATGAAAACTTGGTTTGCGGCATTGTAAGTTTCACAAAAAAGTAGCTCAGGTTCGCGAAAACCGCAACTTTCTATCTTTCATAATAACTAAGATACCTTGCAAACCCATCGAAATTTGGACATCCTGTACATGTTAATTTATTAGAGCGCATTAAATTATTACAGTATATTACTGAACCGATTTGACGTAGTGTCACTCTCAACACGTAGAATAACAATTGCTGAGATTTTTGTATGGTTTACTTCACAATAAAATCATAGATCACTTCACAATTATTAATCGCTAATATACTTTTTCGCCATTCATTATTTTTACCGTTTTTCCATTTTGATATATTCATATATCTCACAATTGTTATCATTACTAGATTTGTATTTTTTTTTTCTTTTTGTATTTCTCTAATTGGGTTCCTCTCCGAGTTTTTAATCAACAGGTTATTATGGGTTTTTACAACAACTACTAAGTAGATTGAGTAATGGACATCAAATTTATTCTAGGGAAAAGTTAATATATTTAAAAATTTTATTTTTTAATTTTATACGACACAATTGAAAACAAATTAAATTATTTATGGGTTAAAGTCGGGGTTTTTTCTCAAAATAACGAAACCTTCCATAATCGGCGTTAAACTAAGGTATTCCTCCGTGGCTAATTCGGCGCGTTCTCCATGAGCCAACAACACGGGGGTTGTATGCGTTTGAAAACCGGTGATTGTTTTGGGTTTCCCAGCTTGGCCAACCACATCGACAGCCTTAAAAAATAATTTAATTTAATTCATAAAAAATTAAATAAAATCTAACTCACCAATCCAACTCTAACTGGAACTGGTAACGGATTTAATTCTTCATCAAAAGTGACCAGCATTCTCGGCTGCATCGCAGCGGCTAAGGTATACAATAAGTAATGGGATTTACCTAAAATAACTATTAAAAAAATATTTAAAAAAAATCTTAATTAACCAAACACGTGACTTACTATTTTTAACATCAAGAAACCCAACTAAGGTAGCTAATAACCCAGCAACAGCCACCGGGCTCATAAGTTGTCGATCACTATGATACGGGCTTAAAGTTAAAGTCCCCTTTCCTAAATGAGTTAATCCTTGGGCAATTCTTACCATAAAAAGATTATTAGGATCTTTAGCGTGAAATTGGGCTAATTGTCTTAACATGGCTGCTAATCGAGCGTTATTAGTCCCAGCGCCAACCAACCCCATGGCAAAAATGGCGTTGTGCGCAACTTCGGCGTCACTATCATGTGAGAATTTGCTCAATGTATCTAGGATACTTAATTTTGGATTTGAAACCGAAATTAAACCTAACGCCAAAGGGACGGCGCGGCGAATCGCGGGTTCGCAATATCTTAATAAATGTCCAAATGCTCTAAACGCCATTTCGCTACCGATGTCTTCGCCCATAGCGATTAAAGCGATTCCTAAAACGGCTACAGCTTGTCGACCTGAGAAATCCTTTTCTTTTTCATCTTTTTCTTTGTTTTTTTCTTTATTTTTCTCCGTCCGTTCTTCTTTATCTGTGGATTCGTAATGTTCTGAGCAAATGTGTAATAATTGTTGGACTTTTAAGACATTTCCGGTTCCGGCGTATGCGCACACTTCAACCATGGTAACGGCGGTCGATCGGAACGGCTCTGGGATTACTTCTAGGGCCGCTATAATTGCTTCGACAGATTCTTGTTTACCGAGATGACACAATCCTAAACCTAATGGTAAAAATCTTGCGTAGGTATCTTTTAAATCAGTTTCGGACTTTTCCATCAATGTTTGCATAATTGTTGCTGTTACATCAGCATTTCCGGATCCGACCGATATCATCCCACAAGCCAAAGCGGCCATTCCAATAACCTCCATTGTTGATTTCGAATCGGTAAATACTGGTGTTAATAACGTAAGTACTGCGTCGCGATTTGAACCAACGTAAGCCAAACCAAGACCAACGATCGCTCCTAAACGCATCGTGCAAGTATTATGAAGAACATAATCGGATAATAAAGCTAAAGCTGGGTCGCATTCATTTCGAACTCCACAATTAACAATACCACAAGCTAATAAAGCACCAGATTTGATATAATCTTCTGATGAATACAAATATTTATCGATTGGTGTTAAACCACCATCGACATCCCAAAGCAAAATTAATCCAAGAGATGCGGTAGCACTTAACATTCCGTGTTCTTTATTTTTAAATAACCATTTGTTGCCGTCTTCCATTAAAAGTTTATCTTGACCAAAAGCGGCGTTTACGAAACCGTTAACAAAACTCGACGCTAAATTTTGTCGTGCAGAATCAATTTGACTCCCGCCGAATTGCGGTCGAGTATTTTCCAGATGTGTTTTATAAACATCTTCGGGAATTTTTGGTTCTAAAATATCCAATTCTCTTGCTAGATTTAAAAAGTGATTATTTAAATGGCAATTAGCCATGATTTCAATTAAGTCTTCGTATTCAGGCGTACTTTCGTTTATTTCGATGTAAATTTGTTGACGACCGAGCATAAAAGCCATTTGTTTTTGAATCGCCGTATCGGGGCAATTAACGAAACAATTTTCGATCAATTGGTGATCGTTTAACTGCATCGCTAGGCGTAAAGCTTGCGGGTGTTGATTAAATTTTTTGAAAAGAAGAAGTGCTATTTGCAACAACGTTGTATTTTCTGGATCCGCAACGTAAGCGACACAACTAGTTAGGTATAAACACACCCTTTGAAAAACGTTTTCATCAACGTAATGTTCCAATAAATCCAATCTCTCAATTTCCATCAATAAATCGCACGCCTCCGCTTCCGCATTATGCGCCATGTTGTAAGGAACGATCTCTTTAGCCAACAAAACCAATCGTTCTTTTAATTCTTGCTCAAATTCGGTGTCCCCGACAATTTCATTCCATTCAGCCGCAATTTCTCCAGCTAAATGACGCACATATTCGTGCCCCCACTCCCCGATTTTAGTTAAATCAGACATTAATCTGTATTGTAGGCATTCCCGCGACTCCCCCATAGTCATAGCTAAAACGGATATTACATCGGCGCATTCGCGCTTTGTTTCGGTGTCCGTTAACTTGAGATAGACTTCTTTCATTGTTTGATAATGTGGCCGCATAAATTTTAATGGTTTTGGAACGGAGGTCATTGATGTTGTTGATGCTCTAATTTGACCAGCTAACGTTTTTAAAGCTGGGATGTATAAACGAGTATCGTTTTCCTAAAAAAAAATAAATTTTTTGTTTATATTGAAAACACCGGTTTCGATTTCTTAAAAAGTCATCATCAATACATAGCACGTAATTTAAACTTAACATTAAATTTAACTTATTTTTTTGAATTTTGGGTTGGGTTGGCATAATTTTTTGGATTATTTAAGAATGTTTTTAATACTAAAAGTTTTTTTCATCGCCATTAATTTTTGATTAACCTATGGGATATAATTTGTTGGTTCAATTACTTCATTCTATAAAAAGTAAACCATTCTCTTTGCGTGCTCGATTTATGTATTTACGCCTGAGATCATAAAATGTGTAGATTTTTAAATAATTTTTTTATTACTATTAATATGTTATGATGAACATGGAGAAAATCATTGTAAACTTTGTTATATTTATTTTGTGTTTTGTCCGTTTTTGAAGCTATCGGCCGACCCCAACCTAACCATCAGGTATTTCAGAGTCATATAACATCTGATGGGTTATCTTTCGCGTGGTATATTTAGAAACAAATGGAAAAATGTCCTTAAACTTTAAAGAACTAGAAAGTCTGAAAAGTCAAAGGACCTATAACAAGTGATAGAAATAAGTATAAATCGTTTGCTATAAGGCTATTATTAATTGAATTGAACAGTGCTGAAACATTTTGTTTATTTATGGATATGCCACCACCAGTTTTTCAGTCTTTTTACAATACAGTTGTTGGCAGTATGTATTATATTAGTGGTGGAACGGATATCCGGCAACTATCCGATATACGGCCAAAACGCAAACACGAGTTTTTCAATCGTTGTATCCGAAGGGAGGTCTGACTATCAAGGCACAAATTATAAACAGCATCCCCGTAATTAAAAATGGATAACACCAAAGCATCACAAAAGTGAGATTGTATACGCTGATTCAGTAAGTGCTTGCTGCTATACAATAGTTTAAGTGTGGAGTACGCACGTTGAAGAAGATGGGTTATATGTTTGTGGAAGATCATGAGTCACGTCCAAAAGGGTCGTTGTACAGCTATACCCTGATTGAACCAGATTGGCGCATCGGTAAAACATTAAAATTTTCAAGGTGCTCAAACAGCTGTCCTGCAATAAATTTTTCGAAGATTTTAGATAAGGAAGATGAAATACTGATAAGCCTAAGGTCCTTGAGATGTAAAGGGTTAGCTAATTTAGGCACTGGAGTAACAAGACCTACCTTCCATGCATCAGGGAATATCGAGGTTTCCAAACAATAATTAATTATATGACATATATATGGTAATATCGTTGGGCAACAAGAAATTTAACTATTAAATTTACTTTTAATCGACTGCAGGAAATCAAAGACCTCCAACTACCACAGATGGTAGAGTATGAGTCTCAAAGTAATTTATCATATCAGCATCACCGATCCAACTTATCGATCCACTGTTTAATGGATTCCTTTAATATTGTTTTTATCTCGTTAACTTGAGAATTATCGAAAAAAGCCATGATAATTATATTAACCACCTTTAATCAAACCCACACATTCAGTTTCTATGAAAATAGCACAGGTTTAACCACTTCAATTCGCAACACGTCTGCTCACTCCGCCATTTTTTATACTAAATCATTACTTAGTACTCCACCATTCACAAGAATTAGTATCTCTTTTAGGTGTTGAACACTGCAGATAATAATCAAGTTCAACCCCAATAGGACTTTTTTCATTGAATACAACTTTATTTACTTATTAACTTTATTCATTGTAACAATCCCAATACGATATATAAAATCTCTGGTTGCAGTTTCGTCTAGTTTTCTTCTCTTCGCTTGTAATTTATCATCACTTCATTCATTATTAATTAAAGTATCCTCTTTTTAATGCAAAAAGAAGTTTTGAAAAATCACTTTTAGTTCTTCAGAAACAAATATTTGAAATAATCGACAATTTTTTCGAATTTTGCAAGTTCCGCCGATAAAATTTTAATAATTCGTATAAAATTCAGTTCTTGGAATATGAGTATGAAGATTCCCAAAGTGTTAATAAAAGTGTCTTCTTTCCAATGAACCAACCCGTTTTGAAAAATAGCGTTTAGTTTTTGAGAAAACAATATTTGAAGTTCGATAATTTGCAAAATTCGCTATAGAATTCATTTCTTGAAGGATCCTTGAGGAAATATCGATAATTATTAATTAAAGTATCCTCTTTTTAGAGTTGTTTCGTTAGTTAAATTACCATCAAAAAAGTTCATTTTGTATCTTGGATCCAAATAAGTTAACATATCTTATCAGCTTTCTTATTAATTTCATTTTTATTCAAATATCGCAATAATGTGACAATGTAGGGTATCACCTCGAAAATGTACCAGAAATTATAACGTTCCATCACTACTTTTGACACTAGAAATGACGCTTGTAGCGACTTGACGCTTGTGGCGATATTTTTGTGGCCAGGTCATAACTCCGTCATTTCTACTATGTATAAGTGAAGCAAAAAAAATCTTCATTTTCGCCTCTTTTCACTGCATTCAACCTGTTGTTCCCCCTTAATATCTTACACAGCCAAGACAGAGAGCTGTTTGTGACGGCTACCCTGACCATAAGATTCTTGTCTTTGGAGCCTTTAACCTTCCCGACATTTCATGGTATCCGTCGCAATAATAACTGTGTCTCGCAGCGCCCTCTCCGCGACAATCGTTTTCATAAATACTTTTTTCATAAAGCTGATTATGAGTCTACGTTCATGTCTCGCGTCTGTGGATTGGAACGATGCTGTTGGTCGTTTACCGGTCGATGAAGCAGTGAGCATGTTTTACTCTACTGTTCGTGGAGCGGTCAATAAATTTGTTCCGCAGAAAACTACCTATAAACGTAGATTTCCGTACTGGTACTCTCTACCAACCATTAAAGCCATTAAGGAAAAACTTAAATCCCATAAGAAGTGGAAGATCACTGGGAACCATTCTTATTACAAAACCTTTCGTTTTCTCCGTGCTCGTACTACAGCCTTAATCACAAATGATTATAATCTGTTTCTGGGCACCATACAATCTAACATGCGTGATAATCCAAGCGGTCAGGATTAATCAGGATAATCAAGCTCAGGATACCTGCGACCTTTTCGCTGATTATTTCGGATCTGTATTTGTTGATGGACGCGGGGACGGTAGCTCGGGACAACATTTTGCGTGAATTGTCATCCGTGAGTCCCAGAGCTGAAGCGGGTCCGGATGGTCTGCCCGGCCTATTCTACCGTGAATGTGCATCGGTGCTCACTGAACCACTGGCATGTATTTTTAAAACCTCCCTTCACACAGCAACTTATCCATCTGAATGGAAGAAGGCACTAATAATCCCATTCATAAATGTGGCGCGCGTAACCTAATTGCCAACTATAGACCCACCTCTATCCTGTCAATAGCCTCAAGTCTTTGAACGGCTTGTCTATGATTTGCTTATGTTTAATGTTAGATCATCCTTAATCCCTGAACAACATGTTTTTTTTTCGGGGTAGGTCCGTGGAATCTAATTTACCGTATTTTCTCGAATCTTATCCGCACTCGAATCTAATCCGCACCCCGATTTTAAAAATGCATAGTGGTAAAAAAATTTAGTTTGCGAATGTAATCCGCATCTTTCTTTGAGCAATTCGACAACACTAAAACGATGCGATGCTTGTTGTTAACCATAAAAATATTTATGTATTTATTTATCTATGTTTACGACGAGTTTTTATTAGACTAGGCTTTAAATTTACCAAGCCAGAAAAAATTGGAAAATAAATATAATTTTAAAAATAAATAGTAATGCCTAGCACGAATTCCATTCATATACTGCCCTCGTAGTAGCTCGAACGTGGTGTGTGCTTAATTATACATATAATAGCGTAATTATAAAAAAAAGTAGCAAAAATCTAAAAGGTTCTTCTATACAGCAATGTTTAAAGAGATCTTATTAAGTTAGCGTTAAGGAAATCGAAAAGCTGGTACAATTTTTGCTGATAATGAGAGTAACGTTGCGGAAAGACCAGGTAGCTATTGCAGACTGAGGCATCGTGCAAAAAATTTACCGGGCCAAAGAAGAGACGATTTCATGAAATTGACGAGGCAGTTTTCTAGTTCTCTCAAGAAAAACGAAAGGAGGGACTAAAAAATTTTTTATACTAGCAAAGGTCGGACTGTGGGATTTATGCGCCGAATGATGTTATCGTTGAGGCGCAGAACTACAACTTCCCAAAAGCACCTAATAATTTTCAAGAAAATTTCAATTTGTCTCAAATTGTAAATGTCAACGAAATGGTAGTATATCTGGATATGCCACCCAATTACACACTGGAAAGAAGAGATGTGTGGGAAATTTCTTTATAAACGAGTGGTTGCGAAAAATTGCGCATAACATTGATGCTAGCAGTAACAAGTGATAGGGAAAAATTGTTGTCATTAGTAATATTGAGAAAAAAACCATTCTGAAATCTGAAAGACTTCCCGAATGACGTCCTAGTTAGGGCACAACAAAAAGGATGGATAATGGAAAAGCTGATGATGGAATGATTAAGACAAGTATGGAGTCTTAGACCAGGAGGATTATTAAATAAGGATACTAATTAATCATAGACTGATTGCCCTTGGTTTAGACTTCTTGTCATAATAATAATACCTGGTGGAATAACATCCATACTACAACCTGTGTATGTATATGTATATTAACAAACTCGAGAATTAACAAAACCTGGAGCAATTAAAGGAGCTTCTGAACTTGTTCAGTGAGTGTAGGCGACATGGAAAACGATCCCTGAAAACAATATTATAACATCATTTAAGAAGTTTTGTATAATCCGAATTGATCCGTATTGATCCGAAGATGACGTATTATGGGAAGAAAATGATACATAAAAATGTAAATATCGTTCTAAAACCCTTAATAAAGTGTTATTGTTATAATGTGATTTTATTTTACTACTTTCCAAATTGCAACTATACGACTGCGAATCTAATCCGCACCTGATTGTAATCCGCATTTGATTTTAGAGCACATAAAATTTGTAAAAAAGGTGCGGATTACATTCGAGAAAATACGGTAATTACTTTTTCTAACTTTTTATTAAATACTCTCGATAATAGCAACCAAGTTGATGTTATATATACTGACTATAGTAAGGCTTTTGACTTAATGATGATATTCCCAATGGCTTAATTCGCTGGATTTTTTCGTATATATATGGCAGATCACAAGCTGTTGCCATTAATAATTATTGCTCAACATTCAGAGATATTACTTCTGGTGTAGTCCGGGGCAGCTATTTCTGCTTTACATCAACGACATTCATACCTCCTTTCACCACTTAAAATTCCTTCTGTATGCCGACGACAGCAAGATATTTGCACCTATTTGCTCGCTTGAAGACTTTCTTTATATTAATTATGACAAGTGAAGCAAGATTGCTTTCACACGTAAACGCTACCCGACTGCTTTTGATTACTTGCTTGGTTCTAACACCCTCAAATAATCCGAATGCGTTAGAGATCTTGGCGTTTTTTTCGACTCCAAACTTACTTTCTCCGCTCACATTGATTCTATGTGTTCTTCAATACTTAACTATGCATCTACAGTTTGGAACCCCCAATATCGCATTTACATTGATCGCTTGGAGCAACTACAAAAGCGTTTTTGCGACTACGCCCAGCGATGTATAGTTTTCAGCATCCCGCAGCTTTCCTCCAGGCGCAATATAAATGATTTAATTTTTCTCTACAAACTTATTAACGGTATTGTTGACTGCTCCACGATACTCTCTGAGATATAGTATAAGGTTCCAGCGCGCCCATCCTGTGAAAAGTGACTATTTCTTTGTGTCGCGCACTAATACCTATGCACTTTCAAACTCCGCCTTTTGACATATTCGCTGTCCCCTTGTCGTCGTTTAGAAGGAAAGTTCATGGTGTTAATTTTAATCATTGTCGTTTTCTTGTTATTCAGAATTATCTATTTTTATTAAGAATTCTTGTTAACTGCATTTTTTTTTTATTGTATTTATTAGCGGATGCTTCGCTGGGCTTGACCACATTTCAATAAATAAATAGGGCTTATTTTGATATTGAAGGGGTTTTTGGGTAATCCACTTGTCTAGATTTGTCTTTAAGTTCTGACTCTGTATTTTTATATTTTACTTAGATTAGATTTATGTTTATATGTTACATATTATAGAGACGACTGTATACCAATTGGTTTGGTATGAATAAATCATCCAAAAGTAAATCTCCCATCACATTTTATATAACTCTAAAAGTGTGTGATGATTGGGTTGGGTTATGGTCAGCCGATGTCTTCAAAAACAGCTGTGGTTAGTGTTTCTAATTGTTACAAAATATACCATCCAAAAGCTAACACATCAGATCATAACACATCAAAATCATGATGGTTGTGTTGAATTGGGGCGTGATAAACTTAAATTTTGATTGTTTTTAAGTTAACTTTCGAGAAAGAGACTTTACTGATAGCTACACTCATCAAATATTTTTCCAAACCAACCTAATCCAGACCCATTATAACAATTCTTATAATACAATAAACTTAAATTAACTAAATTTAATGTTAATTTTAAATTGTGTACTATTGTTTTGTATCCAGTTTAGATTAGTTGAGCTGATGATGACTTTTTAAGAGGTTGAAACCAGTAATTTATAAAAATTTTTTTTTTAAATATAAATCAATTAACTTACAACAAGCCGTTCAACGCATAGATTTAATTCCTCTTGAAGTAATTTGTCTTCCTCGGACTGCGTAAAAAAATTTTTTAAAACAATAAAATTTAATTGGAGGTTATGTTACTCACCAAATCGGCCTTTTCTTCCTCGACTTTTAGCTCATTCTTGGCCGTTTTTGCTGTTTCGGCACTCATTTTGCTTTGTTCTTACGTTGATTGTATATAGAATTAACAATGAGTTAATAAAGAAACGTATTTAAGTGAATTCGCCAATCATCCGATAAAAACTAATACCGCAGATAGGTTGTAGATGTCAAAATCAAGTATGTTATGCTTCGTCATTTGGAGTGTCAATCGATCTAAAATATATTTGAACTAATTTTCATTTAAACAATTTCTTTTTAGATGTAATATTTTAAATTGTGTTGAATTTAATTTAAACAAATATTATTAAAAATCGATTTATTATAAAACAAAAATAACTTGCAAATTGGGTTGCCTATATAAATAATTTATTTTAAGTTACAAATTAAATCATAAAGAATGCGCTTCCATCCATCGTCTTTGTGGCATGGGAGATGATTCAAAAATATTTTCACAATTTAGAACTAACGGGTTAAAATCTGATTGATTTCTTCTAATGATGCTGTATCGTTTGCGCCGTTTGGTTCTAATTTGCTTCGATTTAATCTGGACGTTGCAGCCTAGTATTAACCCGAAGAGGGTTCCGATTAAAAAAGGTGTTAAAATCGCTAAAATCGGCGATAATTCAACGATTCTTATCAAAAATCCTTTTCGTTCTTCCACAACAGTCGATTTTGTGCAATTATAAACGACGTTTTCGACCTCTTCTTCCAAGATCCAAGTGTTTTTTTCGACTGAGTCGGGTTCCATCATGATTCGTTGAAACTTTTCATTTTCAACTTTTTTTTTACATGGGTCTTTGTAAGATACGTTCGATTTTAATAAGTATTCTTTAAGAGCTTCGGTTGTTTTATCACAGTTTAATGGATTCCCTTGCAAAGATAGCATTTCTAGATTGTTTAAAGACGATAAAGTTACCGTGTTGAGTTGGATGAGAAAGTTGCCGTCTAAAGAAAGTTTTTTTAATTTAGGTAATTTCACGAAAGCGCCCTTCTTAATGTGAGAAATCCGAGAATTTGATAAATCTAATATTTCTAATGAAGCACTTTCTAAAATTGGGCCATCTCCTAATGATGCGAAATTATTGTTGTTTAAGTAAAGCTCTTCTAAAGCGGATAAATCATAGAACCACGCGATTAATAAATATTCCAACGAGTTGTAAGACAAATCGATGGTTTTTATGTCATTAATTCCTCTAAATCCGTTTAGGTGAATATGAGCCAATTTGTTGTGGGAGATATTAAAAATTTTCATTGATGTGAATCCCAAATCCTAAAAATAATTATGTTATTACAAATAAAATGATTTAATAATAAAAATAATTACAAATAATTCATGATCTCCAATTTGTGGGATATGATTATAAGAAACATCAAAAACTTGAACCCTTTGGGGAATCCCTCCAATGATGGTCACCAAATTTTTATTAGAACATTTCAATCGGCGCAATTTCTTAAAATCATCACAAACACAACCACCGGGACACTTTATTTTCGCAGTTATTTCAAGTATAAACATAAAACCCAGCAGCAATTTTAGATACATCCTTAATAAAACTTAGCCTTAGTAAAACAAAAATTTCCATTTTATTGATAAGATAAGATGTCCGTTGATCTAATCTAAACGTATGACTAATTGTAAGTATAAAATTTTTATTAACGGAATGTTGCATGTTTATTTACTCGGAGTTTACTCCTCCCGAGAGTCCAGTTCCACGGGACTATTAACGAGTAAAGTCTCGAAAGAGACGTTTCGAAAGCGGCATACAAATCGCATGAATACAAAATGCGAGATGGGCTCGTCGCAAGGTCTTTCATGGTCAAATCAGAATGCACGCCTACGTTGTCGCATACCAACGTGTAACGAAAAGAAAAAAGAAGTTGAGAGAAACGAAGTAACGTAAAAATATTTTTTTAAAATACTAATTTAAAATTTTGTAATAATAATTTAATAATAGTAATAAATTACCTATTTATACTTAATAATTATCATGCAATACGAGTAAATATTGCCATCTAGAATGTACAAGCAAAAATGTTTTTGTGCAATAATGATTTTATTAAATAATAGTTGGTGTATTTGTATCAAGATATTGATTAAAGCATCTATGAGTAGGCTTAGAGTTTCTTTATCTGAGGAAAATAATTCCTAAGCTTACATATAAAAAATACGTATTTTTAAAAAATTTATCTTAAAATATCTAAAATGATATATATGACAGGAAGTATGCTAGAAGCCTTATTAAAATTATTTATAGTAGTCCCAGGATGCTACAGTTTCTAGTTCATGAGAAAATAATTCCTAAGGCTACAATTAAAAATTACGTATTTTTCCAAATTTATCATTTTGCATCTTCGACAAATTTTTAAGAGTGCGGATAGACAAGGAATGTATTACAAGGCCCACTCGATTAATCTAGAGTAGTCCTAAAGTGCTGCAATCTCAGGTTCTGGAAAAAATAATTCGTAAGTTTATAATTAAAAAATATCAATTTTTGAAAATTCATCCTTTTGCATCTATGATAAATTTGGGAGTGTGGATACACAGGGAGGATACTAGAAGCCTTATTCTAATTATTTATAGTAGTCCCAGGATGCTACAGTTTCTAATTCATGAGAAAATAATTCCTAAGGCTACAATTAAAAATTACGAATTTTTCTAAATTTATGATTTTGCATCTTCGACAAATTTTTAAGAGTGCGGATAGACAAGGAATGTATTACAAGACCCACTCGATTAATATAGAGTAGTCCTAAAGTGCTGCAATCTCAGGTTCTGGAGAAAATAATTCGTAAGCTTATAATTAAAAAATATCAATTTTTGAAAATTCATCCTTTTGCATCTATGATAAATTTGGGAGTGCGGATAGACAGGGAGGATACTAGAAGCCTTATCTGAATTATTTATAGTACTCCCAGGATGCTATACTATCTGGTTTTTGAGAAAATAAATCCTAAGGTTACACTTAAAAATTACGTATTTTTCCAAATTTATCATTTTGCATCTTCCACAAATTTTTAAGAGTGCGGATAGACAAGGAATGTATTACAAGGCCCACCCGATTAATCTAGAGTAGTCCTAAAGTGCTGCAATCTCAGGTTCTAGAGAAAATAATTCGTAAGTTTATAATTAAAAAATATCAATTTTTGAAAATTTATCCTTTAGCATCTATGACAAATTTGGGAGTGCGGATAGACAGGGAGGATACTAGAAGCCTTATCTGAATTATTTATAGTACTCCCAGGATGCTATACTTTCTGGTTTTTGAGAAAATAAATCCTAAGGTTACACTTAAAAATTACGTATTTTTCCAAATTTATCATTTTGCATCTTCGACAAATTTTTAAGAGTGCGGATAGACAAGGAATGTATTACAAGGCCCACTCGATTAATATAGAGTAGTCCTAAAGTGCTGCAATCTCAGGTTCTGGAGAAAATAATTCGTAAGCTTATAATTAAAAAATATCAATTTTTGAAAATTCATCCTTTAGCATCTATGACAAATTTGGGGGTGCGGATAGACAGGGAGGATACTAGAAGCCTTATCTGAATTATTTATAGTACTCCCAGGATGCTATACTTTCTGGTTTTTGAGAAAATAAATCGTAAGGTTACAATTAAAAATTACGTATTTTTCCAAATTTATCATTTTGCATCTTCGACAAATTTTTAAGAGTGCGGATAGACAAGGAATGTATTACAAGGCCCACTCGATTAATCTAGAGTAGTCCTAAAGTGCTGCAACCTTAAGTTCTGGAAAAAATAATTCGTAAGTTTATAATTAAAAAATATCAATTTTTGAAAATTCATCCTTTTGCATCTATGATAAATTTGGGAGTGTGGATACACAGGGAGGATACTAGAAGCCTTATTCTAATTATTTATAGTAGTCCCAGGATGCTGCAGTTTCTAGTTCATGAGAAAATAATTCCTAAGGTTGCAATTAAAAATTACGTATTTTTCTAAATTTATCATTTTGCATCTTCGACAAATTTTTAAGAGTGCGGATAGACAAGGAATGTATTACAAGGCCTACTCGATTTATCTAGAGTAGTCCTAAAGTGCTGCAATCTCAGGTTCTGGAGAAAATAATTCGTAAGTTTATAATCAAAAAATATCAATTTTTGAAAATTCATCCTTTTGCATCTATGACAAATTTGGAAGTGTGGATAGACAGGGAGGATACTAGAGCCTCATCCGAATTATTTATAGTAGTCCCAGGATGCTACAGTTTTTGGTTCTTGAGAAAAAACTTACCTTAATCTTACCTGAATGAATCTGATCCACGTATTTTATGGAATTTAAGAAAAATTGCTCGATTCCAGAATCTACTGCTAGCGTTGATGATATGAATGATTTTTTCTTGTCTATTCAAATTAGGGGTTCTCGGGATGCTGACCTGATTGATGCACATTTCGTCCACGAGCCTTCCGGAAGTTACCGATCTGTTTTACATAATATTAAAATAATAAACAAATAAATATAACTTCTTATCTTGCAAAATTCAATTTATTTTAACGGAACCGGTTTCGACTAGTTTTACTTAGTCATCTTCAGCCGAATCTACAATTATATTTTAATTACAATTTAATAATTAAAAGTTAAAATTCTTATAGAACTTACGGTCAATAAAATAAAATCAACATCCCAAAGAGCAGACATATAAAAAAACATTTTAAAAATGTGAAATTATACTTTAAAATACAAAATATAAATAATTAAACTGTAAAAAGACAAAAAACCAAACAAGTTCCTACACAAACGATGTATAAAATAACACTAAAATGGATGACCTTTAAAACTTGTATCAAAAACTCATGCCAAGATAGAAACAGGTAAACTAAATGAAAAATCAAACATTTCTTAGACATAAAATTTAAGAAATTTGTTTATTTTTCAAGATATTAAAGGTAACGTTTGAGAATCGGAGTATGCTATAAGAAAATTTTTGTAACAAAAGTTGTAGCAAATTTTATTGTTAACAATATTGCTCTCTTGCACTTTTCCTCTTAAATACGTCAATATCGAGATAGATACGAAAATAGGAAAATTTGAGGAATTTGTTGCTCTTTCAAGTTATTGAAGGTAACACTTGAGAATCGGAGCTTGCTATAAGAAAACTTTTATAACAAAAATTGTTGCAAATTTTATTGTGAACAATATTGCTCTCTTCTGCTTCTGAAATTACCCTTTAAAATACAAAATATAAATAATTAAACTGTAAAAAGACAAAAAACCACACAAGTTCCTACACAAACGATGCATAAAATAACACTAAAATGGATGACCTTTAAAACTTGTATAAAAAACTCATGCCAAGATAGAAACAGGTAAACTAAATGAAAAACCGGCGATTTAGAAAATAAAATCAAATATTTATGAGACATAAAATTTAAAAAATTTATTTATTTTTCAATATATTAAAGGTAACGTTTGAGAATCAGGGTATGCTATCAGAAAATTTTTGTAACAAAAGTTGCAGCAAATTTTATTGTTAACAATATTGCTCTCTTGCACTTTTGCTCTTAGATACGCCAATATCGAGATAGATACGAAAATATGAAAATTTTATGAATTTCTTGCTCTTTCAAGTTATTAAAGGTAACACTTGAGAATCGGAGCTTGCTATAAGAAAACTTTTATAACAAAAATTGTAGCAAATTTTATTCTTAACAATATTGCTCTCTTGCACTTTTGCTCTTAGATACGTCAATATCGAGATAGATACGAAAATATGAAAATTTTATGAATTTCTTGCTCTTTCAAATTATTAAATTTAACACTCGAGAATCGGAGCTTGCTATAAGAAAACTTTTATAACAAAAATTGTAGCAAATTTTATTCTTAACAATATTGCTCTCTTGCACTTTTGCTCTTAGATACGTCAATATCGAGATAGATACGAAAATATGAAAATTTTATGAATTTCTTGCTCTTTCAAATTATTAAATTTAACACTTGAGAATCGGAGCTTGCTATAAGAAAACTTTTATAACAAGAATTGTTGCAAATTTTATTGTGAACAATATTGCTCTCTTCTGCTTCTGAAATTACACTTTAAAATACAAAATATAAATAATTAAATTGTAAAAAAACAAAAAACCACACAAGTTCCTACACAAACGATGCATAAAATAACACTAAAATGGATGACCTTTAAAACTTGTATAAAAAACTCATGCCAAGATAGAAACAGGTAAACTAAATGAAAAACCGGCGATTTAGAAAATAAAATCAAATATTTATTAGACATAAAATTTAAAAAATTTGTTTATTTTTCGATATATTAAAGGTAACGTTTGAGAATCGGAGTATGCTATCAGAAAATTTTTGTAACAAAAGTTGCAGCAAATTTTATTGTTAACAATATTGCTCTCTTGCACTTTTGCTCTTAGATACGCCAATATCGAGATAGATACGAAAATATGAAAATTTTATGAATTTCTTGCTCTTTCAAGTTATTAAAGGTAACACTTGAGAATCGGAGCTTGCTATAAGAAAACTTTTATAACAAAAATTGTAGCAAATTTTATTCTTAACAATATTGCTCTCTTGCACTTTTGCTCTTAGATACGTCAATATCGAGATAGATACGAAAATATGAAAATTTTATGAATTTCTTGCTCTTTCAAATTATTAAATTTAACACTCGAGAATCGGAGCTTGCTATAAGAAAACTTTTATAACAAAAATTGTAGCAAATTTTATTCTTAACAATATTGCTCTCTTGCACTTTTGCTCTTAGATACGTCAATATCGAGATAGATACGAAAATATGAAAATTTTATGAATTTCTTGCTCTTTCAAATTATTAAATTTAACACTTGAGAATCGGAGCTTGCTATAAGAAAACTTTTATAACAAGAATTGTTGCAAATTTTATTGTGAACAATATTGCTCTCTTCTGCTTCTGAAATTACACTTTAAAATACAAAATATAAATAATTAAATTGTAAAAAAACAAAAAACCACACAAGTTCCTACACAAACGATGCATAAAATAACACTAAAATGGATGACCTTTAAAACTTGTATAAAAAACTCATGCCAAGATAGAAACAGGTAAACTAAATGAAAAACCGGCGATTTAGAAAATAAAATCAAATATTTATTAGACATAAAATTTAAAAAATTTGTTTATTTTTCGATATATTAAAGGTAACGTTTGAGAATCGGAGTATGCTATCAGAAAATTTTTGTAACAAAAGTTGCAGCAAATTTTATTGTTAACAATATTGCTCTCTTGCACTTTTGCTCTTAGATACGCCAATATCGAGATAGATACGAAAATATGAAAATTTTATGAATTTCTTGCTCTTTCAAGTTATTAAAGGTAACACTTGAGAATCGAAGCTTGCTATAAGAAAACTTTTATAACAAAAATTGTAGCAAATTTTATTCTTAACAATATTGCTCTCTTGCACTTTTGCTCTTAGATACGTCAATATCGAGATAGATACGAAAATATGAAAATTTTATGAATTTCTTGCTCTTTCAAATTATTAAATTTAACACTCGAGAATCGGAGCTTGCTATAAGAAAACTTTTATAACAAAAATTGTAGCAAATTTTATTCTTAACAATATTGCTCTCTTGCACTTTTGCTCTTAGATACGTCAATATCGAGATAGATACGAAAATATGAAAATTTTATGAATTTCTTGCTCTTTCAAATTATTAAATTTAACACTTGAGAATCGGAGCTTGCTATAAGAAAACTTTTATAACAAGAATTGTTGCAAATTTTATTGTGAACAATATTGCTCTCTTCTACTTCTGAAATTACACTTTAAAATACAAAATATAAATAATTAAATTGTAAAAAAACAAAAAACCACACAAGTTCCTACACAAACGATGCATAAAATAACACTAAAATGGATGACCTTTAAAACTTGTATAAAAAACTCATGCCAAGATAGAAACAGGTAAACTAAATGAAAAACCGGCGATTTAGAAAATAAAATCAAATATTTATTAGACATAAAATTTAAAAAATTTGTTTATTTTTCGATATATTAACCCTTAGTGTGCACACGGGGTCATTTTGACCCTAAAAATTTATTTCAACTTATATAGCCTTAAACGGGATTGGCTCATTGAATTGTATTCCTAACGAAAGTATTACGCCCTTTTTTCGTAAAATAGCGTTTATTTCGAGTAACTTCAAATTCAAGCACGTTTTTCGACAACGAATAAAAATTTCTTTTAAATTTTATTTTACTAGGACAAAGTTCAATCAATTTACTACAAAAAACATTTGAAACATTTTCCCGAAAACGTGTACAGTAGTGGTGATATTGCTAGTGGGAAATTGATCAGGTCAATTTGACCCCGTGTGCACTTGATGATTCGCTATGGAGGTGTGCACACTAAGGGTTAAAGGTAACGTTTGAGAATCGGAGTATGCTATCAGAAAATTTTTGTAACAAAAGTTGTAGCAAATTTTATTGTTAACAATATTGCTCTCTTGCACTTTTGCTCTTAGATACGTCAATACCGAGATAGATACGAAAATATGAAAATTTTATGAATTTGTTGCTCTTTCAAGTTATTAAAGGTAACACTTGAGAATCGGAGCATGCTATAAGAAATCTTTTATATCAAAAATTATTGCAAATTTTATTGTTAATAATATTGCTCTCTTGCACTTTTGCTCTTAGATACGTCAATATTGAGATAGATTCGAAAATATGAAAATTTGATGAATTTGTTGCTCTTTCAAGTTATTAAAGGTAACACTTGGGAATCGGACCATGCTATAAGAAATATTTTATAACAAAAATTGTTGCAAATTTTATTGTTTACAATATTGCTCTCTTGCATTTTTGCTCTTAGATACGTCAATATCGAGATATATACGAAAATATGACAACTTTATGAATTTGTTGCTCTTTCAAGTTATTAAAGGTAACACTTGAGAATCGGAGCTTGCTATAAGAAAACTTTTCTAACAAAAATTGTTGCAAATTTTATTGTTAACAATATTACTCTCTTGCACTTTTGCTTTTAGATGCGTCAATATCGAGAAAATTACAAAAATATGAAAATTTAAAAAATTTTTTTATTTTTCAAGATATTAAGGGTAACGGAAATTGTTTAATTTAATTTAATAAAAACTTCTTACTTGCTTGTGAATTATTTATTATTAATGGTACCGGTTTCGACTATATGTAGTCATCATCAGCCAAATCCAAATATAAATGGAAAATATAAATTAGAAGAATCACATTAAAATTTTTTTCTTATTTAAAAGCCTTACGTCAGAAAAAGAGTTGTTAAAATTTAGAAAATGTAGATGTAACACGTGTTTAAATATATTAAAATATTATTAAAATGTTAAAATTAAAAATTTAAACTGTCACGAAATAAAATGAAAACAGAAACAAGAACAAAACATCGGGACGAGCACTTCTTATAAAATGGAAGACTTTAACAAAGAAATACATTATCTGAACGAACCGGTTACTTATTGTATACAAACGTGTGTGTTGTATGTATATACAAAAATTAATAGGGGTAAATATATATATAAATATAAATATAAATTAAGGGTAACGTTTTTGAATCGGAGTATGCTATAAGAAATCTTTTATAACAAAAATTGTTGCAAATTTTATTGTTAACAATATTGCTCTCTTGCACGTTTGCTTTTAGATACGTCAATATCGAGATAGATACGAAAATATGAAAATTTTATGAATTTGTTGCTCTTTCAAGTTATTAAAGGTAACACTTGAGAATCGGAGCTTGCTATAAGAAAACTTTTATAACAAAAATTGTTGCAAATTTTATTGTTAACACTATTGCTTTCTCGCACTTTTGTTCTTAGTTGCGTCAATATCGAGATAGATACGAAAATTTTATGAATTTGTTGCTCTTTCAAGTTATTAAAGGTAACATTTGAGAATCGGAGCTTGCTATAAGAAAACTTTTATAACAAAAATTGTTGCAAATTTTATTGTTAACAATATTACTCTCTTGCACTTTTGCTCTTAGATAAGTTAATATCGAGATAGATACGAAAATATGAAAATTTTATGAATTTGTTGCTCTTCCAAGATATTAAAGGTAACACTTGGGATTCGGAGTATGCTATAAGAAATCTTTTATAACAAAAATTGTTTCAAATTTTATTGTTAACAATATTGCTCTCTTGCACTTTTGCTCTTAGTTGCGTCAATATCGAGATAGATACGAAAATATGAAAATTTTATGAATTTGTTGCTCTTTTAAGTTATTAAAGGTAACACTTGAGAATCGGAGCTTGCTATAAGAAAACTTTTATAACAAAAATTGTTGCAAATTTTATTGTTAACAATATTGCTCTCTTGCACTTTTGCTCTTAGATTCGTCAATATCGAGATAGATACGAAAATATGATAATTTTATGAATTTGTTGCTCTTGCAAGTTATTAAAGGCAACACTTGGGATTCGAGGTATGTTATAAGAAAACTTTTATAACAAAAATTGTTGCAAATTTTATTGTTAACAATATTGCTCTCTTGCACTTTTGCTTTTAGATGCGTCAATATCGAGAAAAATACAAAAATATGAAAATTTGAAAAATTTGTTTATTTTTCAAGATATTAAAGGTAACGTTTGAGAATCGGAGTATGTTATAAGAAAATTTTTGTAACAAAAGTTGTAGCAAATTTTATTGTTAACAATATTGCTCTCTTGCACTTTTGCTCTTAGATACGTCAATATCGAGATAGATACGAAAATATGAAAATTTTATGAATTTCTTGCTCTTTCAAGTTATTAAAGGTAACACTTGGGAATCGGAGCTTGCTATAAGAAAACTTTTATAACAAAAATTGTAGCAAGTTTTATTCTTAACAATATTGCTCTCTTGTACTTTTGCTCTTAGATACGTCAATATCGAGATAGATACGAAAATAAGAAAATTTTATGAATTTCTTGCTCTTTCAAGTTATTAAAGGTAACACTTGGGAATCGGAGCTTGCTATAAGAAAACTTTTCTAACAAAAATTGTTGCAAATTTTATTGTTAACAATATTGCTCTCTTGCACTTTTACTCTTAGATGCGTCAATATCGAGATAGATACGAAAATATGAAAATTTTATGAATTTGTTGCTCTTTCAAGTTATTAAAGGTAACACTTGGGAATCGGAGCATGCTATAAGAAATCTTTTATAACAAAAATTGTTGCAAATTTTATTGGTAACAATATTACTCTCTTGCACTTTTGCTTTTAGATGCGTCAATATCGAGAAAAATACAAAAATATGAAAATTTGAAAAATTTGTTTATTTTTCAAGATATTAAAGGTAACGTTTGAGAATCGGAGTATGCTATAAGAAAATTTTTGTAACAAAAGTTGTAGCAAATTTTATTGTTAACAATATTGCTCTCTTGCACTTTTGCTCTTAGTTGCGTCAATATCGAGATAGATACGAAAATATGAAAATTTTATGAATTTGTTGCTCTTTCAAGTTATTAAAGGTAACACTTGAGAATCGGAGCTTGCTATAAGAAAACTTTTATAACAAGAATTGTAGCAAATTTCATTCTTAACAATATTGCTCTCTTGCACTTTTGCTCTTAGATACGTCAATATCGAGATAGATACGAAAATATGAAAATTTTATGAATTTCTTGCTCTTTCAAGTTATTAAAGGTAACACTTCGGAATCGGAGCTTGCTATAAGAAAACTTTTATAACAAAAATTGTAGCAAATTTTATTTTTAACAATATTGCTCTCTTGCATTTTTACTGTTAGATACGTCAATATCGAGATAGATACGAGAATTTTATGAATTTGTTGCTCTTTTAAGTTATTAAAGGTAACATTTGAGAATCGGAGCATGCTATAAGAAAATATTTATAACAAAAGTTGTAGCAAATTTTATTGTTAACAATATTGCTCTCTTGTACTTTTACTCTTAGATACGTCAATATCGAGATAGATACGAAAATATGAAAATTTTATGAATTTGTTGCTCTTCCAAGATATTAAAGGTAACACTTGACAATCGGAGCTTGTTATAAGAAAACTTTTATAACAAAAATTGTTGCAAATTTTATTGTTAACAATATTGCTCTCTTGCACTTTTGCTCTTAGATACGTCAATATCGAGATAGATACGAAAATATGAAAATTTTATGAATTTGTTGCTCTTCCAAGATATTAAAGGTAACACTTGAGAATCGGAGCTTGCTATAAGAAAACTTTTATAACAAAAATTGTTGCAAATTTTATTGTTAACAATATTGCTCTCTTGCACTTTTGCTCTTAGATACGTCAATATCGAGGTAGATACGAAAATATGAAAATTTTATGAATTTGTTTATTTTTCAATATATTAAAGGTAACGTTTGAGAATCGGAGTATGCTATCAGAAAATTTTTGTATCAAAAGTTGTAGCAAATTTTATTGTTAACAATATTGCTCTCTTGCACTTTTGCTTTTAGATGCGTCAATATCGAAAAAAATACAAAAATATGAAAATTTGAAAAATTTGTTTATTTTTCAAGATACTATAGGTAACGTTTGGGAATCGGAGTATGCTATAAGAAATCTTTTATAACAAAAATTGTTGCAAATTTTATTGTTAACAATATTGCTCTCTTGCTGTTTTGCTCTTAGATACATCAATATCGAGATAGATACGAAAATATGAAAATTTTATGAATTTGTTGCTCTTCCAATATATTAAAGGTAACACTTGGGAATCGGAGCATGCTATAAGAAATCTTTTATAACAAAAATTGTTGCTAATTTTATTGTTAACAATATTACTCTCTTGCACTTTTGTTTTTAGATGCGTCAATATCGAGAAAATTACAAAAATATGAAAATTTAAAAAATTTGTTTATTTTTCAAGATATTAAAGGTAACGTTTTTGAATCGGACTATGCTATAAGAAATCTTTTATAACAAAAATTGTTACAATATTATATTTTGAACCGTTTTCAAATTAGGCACTTATGACGCGTACTGTATATACCAACGATCTCGCAACGTTGCTCGAGCGATATTGCCATATCGTTGGTATATACTTTTATGCAATATAAGTAGTGTTTCATAATACTTTGTCAAAATTCAATCAACCAACCTAAAAAGTTACAAAGGCTAAAATACAGCTTAGAGATGTGTATAGTCTTGTAATGATGCATCCAAAGAAAAACTAAGTGAAGCTGGCGAGGTTGCCAGATCAACATGTTGCAATTTAAGATATCATAAGTATTATTGTAGTATATTAATAGGAATAATTTCGATTTATTTGCCTTATTTTTTCAACTTCTCTTCATCTGTTGTTTTATTTTTTTTATTGCCTTTCGCGGCGACAATTATAACGGGTTCGTTTCCTTCGCAGCTTTAACATCGTCGTCGTCTCGTTCTTTTTTTCTTGGTGTCCAAACGAAAGACATGGTGGAGGAAACGGTCGTCTATTGCGATTGCGTTAACGTTTGCGCGTAGTGGTAGTGTGTAGTTTTTATGAATGAACGTAGGCCAGCGGTGCACGGAGAGTATGAATGAAAATCTCCGAGAATTCTCGTAGGTTACGCCCACCACCATTTCAGAACCTATCTCACTTTATTTTCCGTCTTTTTTCCACCGATGTATTTAGCGGTGTTTGCGTCTTTTTTTAGGTTACTTCTACTCGAAGAGACACCTGGCGATTGAACAGGTGGCCCGTACAGGTCAAACCAATAGAAAAAGAGTGAGACAGTAAGAAAGAGACGGAAAGAAAGAGACTGCTTCATTCATGCATCGAGCGTACGGCCCCGTGGTGTAGTAGTTGAGTTTACGCAACACTCCGCGGTTGTTCATTCATAAAAGTTTACTTAATTTTTTTTAAATATGTTTTCGCGAATCTTGTGCGTCTTGCTATTTGTAACTTTGGCGACTGCTTCAAGAGTTCCCGTCGAAGTTTATCAGCGCAAAACCGTTGAGCATAAACCTCTTCATCACCACAGAAAGAAAATTCCTGATATAAGGATTCTTTATCAAATCGGGGTAAGTTCGAAAAAAACACTTTACTTCCGGTTCTTTGAAACGGTGCCATAAAGAAAACACCAAAAGAATCGTAGACGTTCTTTTGTTGGCTACAAAGAAATTTACGGAGGAAATACGGGTTTAGACCGGAAACGGATCAATACAGAATCCGGCTTCCGGTTTGGACAGGTAAAACGGCTTCTTATTTACTCGATTTCTCGTTTTCGCAATACTTGAGACGAATTAAATCTTTTTTTTCGTTGTTTTCGAAGAGGAAGCCGTCGATTGCACAACAAAAGCCGCCCGATTTGTAAAAGCATAACGACCGGAGAACAAATCGGTCCACAATTCTCCCCGGAGAGGAAGTCGCTTATTAAACTCAATCTTTCTCTCTTAGAAGTCGAAATTTTTTCGACAAAATTTCAAAAAAAATTCTTTTACATACATTTCCTGTTATTATTGTGCGACTAAAATGTTAAATATTTCGATTTGTTAATCGATTTTTTAATGATTAACAAACTATTTCGCCGGATATTACAAATACTTAATTTGTTAATTCGATTATTTAGGATTCTGAAGAAGATTTGCCAACTTGTTCCTCAAGAGCGATTTGTAGCAAAGTTGATTTGTACGATCCCCCTTGGTTGGAACGTCAATGTAGATGTCCAAATGGACGTCAATGTTCGAATTCGTTGACTTCCGACGACGGATACACGCTAACAGATCGTTTGAGACAATACAAGATGTGCGAACCTGTGAGGAAGCTCCCAAAGTGCAGGTAAATTTCTCCGGTTTCTTGTTGCGTGTGAGAAAAAACTTTTTTTATTAATCTTTTTACGTTCTAATATTTCAATCAACAGGTACTTCCACGACGTCACGTGGACGCTTATATTAACGCCAAAAAACGCCACCGAGCAAATCGTTTATTGCCATTGCCCGAAAAACTCGGTCACCTATTTAATTAAAAGACACGCATTCTATTCGATCGATGGGACAATTATTTACGAATATTCTTTCGCTTGTTCCCCGCAAAGCGTAAGTTGCACCAATCTCGATTTGAAATAATAACTTAATTAATAAATTTTAGAAAATGAAGTGTCAAAGAAAAGCTCCGTGTCGATTATTTACAGTTCGAAAGAAAGAAGAACTTCTTGATGAGGTGAATATAAATACGTTGTGCCAATGTCCTCATGGTCATCGATGTCCGCATCATCACACCGATTATGGGATAATACCGGGCAAATCATACTCGGAGTCCATAAGGACGTTTAGCGGTTATTGCTTACCTCATTGAGTTTAAATAAAAAGCCAAAAATACTTTTCGAAACTTTTACGAAAAGAGAAGCCGCGTACTTTTTAATGTACATTTGTTAACATGTACTTATTTCGCAATTTTTATTACCATATAAACCCGTAGGTGTATTACCCAGGATTGTAAATAGTATTTATTAGATTAGCGTTTAAGGAAGAGGACTATATTATTGCCACCGTTTTATTATAAAACTCTTTTCGGCTGAATTTATGGCTCAATTATTTTATTGTAATATATGTGATTATATTTTCTTGTTAATAAATATAGTTATTTTAGTAAATTAATGATTCGTTTTATTTCTGACATCTCAGAAACAAAAGATAAAATCATTTAATTCTATCTACACTTCATAGATGGCAGCGAATTTGCAGCGAATTTGCAGCGAATTTGCAGCGAGTTTGCAGCGTTGCATAACATAAAGATCAAAATTAAAAAAAAAAATTTTAATCTTATCTTTTCATTAAATTAATTTTGAGGTTTAAGGTTAAAAGTGTACTTGAATGAGAATTACGACACAAAATTCACGTTAAAACTTTATCTATGTTTATTCTTTACGCGATAAATTATTATTAAAAAATCGTATCAAATTTTTTCTTGGGAAACAATCGACCATTTTCGCGTCTAATGTTTCGTTTATTGTTGTTCAAAGTTATATATTTTCGTGCGAACATTTAACCTTCATTGTTGAGATCATGTTTCATTATATATAATATGAGAAGAACACTAAATGATAAATTAAAAATAAAAAAATTATAACTCAAACGTATCAATTAATAACGTTTTTGAGTGAAATTAGCTATTACAGTACTCAAACGGGTGCTGTAATGAGATTTTAGTAAGATTAAGACCACGCCATACCTTTCGTGGAACTTCTCTGGAAGTTGTGTTTTAATATAACTGAGCAATTTCTCTCATTTCGGGAGGTGCATTTTCAGGTAAATAAATTTTGTGTTTTGACAATTTTTAAATACATAACTACATTTAATAAATAATTACATTTAATACATAACTGCTGCATAAAATTATCATATTTTCGTATCTATTTCGATGTTGACGCATCTAAGAGCAAAAATGCAAGAGAGCAATATTGCTAACAATAAAATTTGCAACAATTTTTGTTATAAAAGTTTTCTTATAGCAAGCTCCAATTTTCAAGTGTTACCTTTAATAACTTGAAAGAGCAACAAATTCATAAACTTTTCATATTTTCGTATCTATCTCGATATTGACGTATCTAAGTGTAAAAGTGCAAGAGAGCAATATTGTTAACAATAAAATTTGCAACAATTTTTGTTATAAAAGTTTTCTTATAGCATACTCCGATTCTCAAACGTTACCTTTAATATCTTGAAAAATAAAAAAAAATTTTAAATGTTCATATTTTTGTAATTTTCTCGATATTGACGCATCTAAAAGCAAGAGTGCAAGAGAGCAATATTGTTAACAATAAAATTTGCAACAATTTTTGTTATAAAAGTTTTCTTATAGCATACTCCGATTCTCAAGTGTTACCTTTAATATCTTGGAAGAGCAACAAATTCATAAAATTTTCATATTTCCGTATCTATCTCGATATTGACGTATCTAAGAGCAAAAGTGCAAGAGAGCAATACTGTTAACAATAAAATTTGCAACAATTTTTGTTATAAAAAATTTCTTATAGCATGCTCCGATTCCCAAGTGTTACCTTTAATAATTTGAAAGAACAAGAAATTCATAAAATTTTCATATTTTCGTATCTATCTCGATATTGACGTATCTAAGAGCAAAAGTGCAAGAGAGCAATATTGTTAACAATAAAATTTGCAACCATTTTTGTTATAAAAGTTTTCTTATAGCATGCTTCGATTCCCAACTGTTACCTTTAATAGCTTGAAAGAGCAACAAATTCATAAAATTTTCATGTTTTCGTATCTATCTCGATATTAACGCATCTAAGAGTAAAACTGCAAGAGAGCAATATTGTTAACAATAAAATTTGCAACAATTTTTGTTATAAAAGTTTTCTTATAGCATACTCCGATTCTCAAACGTTACCTTTAATATCTTGAAAAATAAACAAATTTTTTAAATTTTCATATTTTTGTAATTTTCTCGATATTGACGCATCTAAAAGCAAAAGTGCAAGAGAGTAATATTGTTAACAATAAAATTTGCAACAATTTTTGTTATAAAAGATTTCTTATAGCATGCTTCGATTCCCAAGTGTTACCTTTAATAACTTGAAAGAGCAACAAATTCATAAAATTTTCATATTTTCGTATCTATCTCGATATTGACGTATCTAAGAGCAAAACTGCAAGAGAGCAATATTGTTAACAATAAAATTTGCAACAATTTTTGTTATAAAAGATTTCTTATAGCATGCTCCGATTCCCAAGTGTTACCTTTAATAATTTGAAAGAGCAACACATTCATAAAATTTTGATATTTTCGTATCTATCTCGATATTGACGCATCTAAGAGTAAACGTGCAAGAGAGCAATATTGTTAACAATAAAATTTGCAACAATTTTTGTTATAAAAGTTTTCTTATAGCATACTCCGATTCTCAAACGTTACCTTTAATATCTTGAAAAATAAACAAATTTTTTAAATTTTCATATTTTTGTAATTTTCTCGATATTGACGCATCTAAAAGCAAAAGTGCAAGAGAGTAATATTGTTAACAATAAAATTTGCAACAATTTTTGTTATAAAAGATTTCTTATAGCATGCTCCGATTCCCAAGTGTTACCTTTAATAACTTGAAAGAGCAACAAATTCATAAAATTTTCATATTTTCGTATCTATCTCGATATTGACGTATCTAAGAGCAAAACTGCAAGAGAGCAATATTGTTAACAATAAAATTTGCAACAATTTTTGTTATAAAAGATTTCTTATAGCATGCTCCGATTCCCAAACGTTACCTTTAATATCTTGAAAAATAAACAAATTTTTTAAATTTTCATATTTTTGTAATTTTCTCGATATTGACGCATCTAAAAGCAAAAGTGCAAGAGAGTAATATTGTTAACAATAAAATTTGCAACAATTTTTGTTATAAAAGATTTCTTATAGCATGCTTCGATTCCCAAGTGTTACCTTTAATAACTTGAAAGAGCAACAAATTCATAAAATTTTCATATTTTCGTATCTATCTCGATATTGACGTATCTAAGAGCAAAACTGCAAGAGAGCAATATTGTTAACAATAAAATTTGCAACAATTTTTGTTATAAAAGATTTCTTATAGCATGCTCCGATTCCCAAGTGTTACCTTTAATAACTTGAAAGAGCAACAAATTCATAAAATTTTCATATTTTCGTATCTATCTCGATATTGACGTATCTAAGAGCAAAACTGCAAGAGAGCAATATTGTTAACAATAAAATTTGCAACAATTTTTGTTATAAAAGATTTCTTATAGCATACTCCGATTCTCAAACGTTACCTTTAATATCTTGAAAAATAAACAAATTTTTTAAATTTTCATATTTTTGTAATTTTCTCGATATTGGCGCATCTAAAAGCAAAAGTGCAAGAGAGTAATTTTGTTAACAATAAAATTTGCAACAATTTTTGTTATAAAAGATTTCTTATAGCATGCTCCGATTCCCAAGTGTTACCTTTAATAACTTGAAAGAGCAACAAATTCATAAAATTTTCATATTTTCGTATCTATCTAGATATTGACGTATCTAAGAGCAAAAGTGCAAGAGAGCAATATTGTTAACAATAAAATTTGCTACAACTTTTGTTACAAAAATTTTCTGATAGCATACTCCGATTCTCAAACGTTACCTTTAATATATTGAAAAATAAACAAATTTTTTAAATTTTATGTCTAATAAATATTTTATTTTATTTTCGAAATCGCCGGATTTTCATTTAGTTTACCTGTTTCTATCTTGGCATGAGTTTTTTATACAAGTTTTAAAGGTCATCCATTTTAGTGTTATTTTATACATCGTTTGTGTAGGAACTTGTTTGGTTTTTTGTCTTTTTACAGTTTAATTATTTATATTTTGTATTTTAAAGTGTAATTTCACATTTTTAAAATGTTTTTTTATATGTCTGCACTTTGTGATGTTGATTTTATTTTATTGGCCGTAAGTTCTATAAGAATTTTAACGTTTAATTATTAAATTGTAATTAAAATATAATTGTAGATTCGGCGGAAGATGACTAAGTAAAACTAGTCGAAACCGGTTCCGTTAAAATAAATTGAATTTTGCAAGATAAGAAGTTATATTTATTTGTTAATATCTTGAAAAATAAACAAATTTTCATATTTCTGTAATTTTCTCGATATTGACGCATCTAAAAGCAAAAGTGCAAGAGAGTAATATTGTTAACAATAAAATTTGCAACAATTTTTGTTATAAAAGTTTTCTTATAGCAAGCTCCGATTCTCAAGTGTTACCTTTAATAACTTGAAAGAGCAACAAATTCATAAAATTTTCATATTTTCGTATCTATCTCGATATTGACGTATCTAAGAGCAAAAATGCAAGAGAGCAATATTGTAAACAATAAGATTTGCAACAATTCTTGTTATAAAAGTTTTCTTATAGCAAGCTCCGATTCTCAAGTGTTACCTTTAATAACTTGAAAGAGCAACAAATTCATAAAATTTTCACATTTTCGTATCTATCTCGATATTGACGTATCTAAGAGCAAAAGTGCAAGAGAGCAATATTGTTAAGAATAAAATTTGCAACAGTTTTTGTTATAAAAGTTTTCTTATAGCAAGCTCCGATTCTCAAGTGTTAAATTAATAACTTGAAAGAGCAACAAATTCATAAAATTTTCACATTTTCGTATCTATCTCGATATTGACGTATCTAAGAGCAAAAGTGCAAGAGAGCAATATTGTTAACAATAAAATTTACAACAATTTTTGTTATAAAAGATTTCTTATAGCAAGCTCCGATTCTCAAGTGTTACCTTTAATAACTTGAAAGAGCAACAAATTCATAAAATTTTCATATTTTCGTATCTATCTCGATATTGACGTATTTAAGAGCAAAAATGCAAGAGAGCAATATTGTAAACAATAAGATTTGCAACAATTTTTGTTATAAAAGTTTTCTTATAGCAAGCTGCGATTCTCAAGTGTTACCTTTAATAACTTGAAAGAGCAACAAATTCATAAAATTTTCACATTTTCGTATCTATCTCGATATTGACGTATCTAAGAGCAAAAGTGCAAGAGAGCAATATTGTTAACAATAAAATTTGTAACAATTTTTGTTATAAAAGATTTCTTATAGCATACTCCGATTCAAAAATGTTACCTTTAATATCTTGAAAAACAAACAAATTTTTCAAAATTTCATATTTTTGTATTTTTCTTGATATTGACGCATCTAAAAGTAAAAGTGCAAGAGAGCAATATTGTTAACAATAAAATTTGCAATAATTTTTGTTATAAAAGTTTTCTTATAGCAAGCTCCGATTCTTAAGTGTTATCTTTAATAACTTGAAAGAGCAACAAATTCATAAAATTTTCGTATCTATCTCGATATTGACGTATCTAAGAGCAAAAGTGCAAGAGAGCAATATTGTTAAGAATAAAATTTGCAACAATTTTTGTTATAAAAGATTTCTTATAGTATACTCCGATTCCCAAACGTTATCTTTAATATCTTGAAAAATAAACAAATTTTTCAAAATTTCATATTTTTGTATTTTTCTCGATATTGACGCATCTAAAAGTAAAAGAGCAAGAGAGCAATATTGTTAACAATAAAATTTGCAACAATTTTTGTTATAAAAGATTTCTTATGGCATACTCCGATTCAAAAACGTTACCTTTAATATCCTGAAAAATAAACAAATTTTTCAAAATTTCATATTTTTGTATTTTTCTTGATATTGACGCATCTAAAAGTAAAAGTGCAAGAGAGCAATATTGTTAACAATAAAATTTGCAACAATTTTTGTTATAAAAGTTTTCTTATAGCAAGCTCCGATTCTTAAGTGTTATCTTTAATAACTTGAAAGAGCAACAAATTCATAAAATTTTCGTATCTATCTCGATATTGACGTATCTAAGAGCAAAAGTGCAAGAGAGCAATATTGTTAAGAATAAAATTTGCAACAATTTTTGTTATAAAAGATTTCTTATAGTATACTCCGATTCCCAAACGTTATCTTTAATATCTTGAAAAATAAACAAATTTTTCAAAATTTCATATTTTTGTATTTTTCTCGATATTGACGCATCTAAAAGTAAAAGTGCAAGAGAGGAATATTGTTAACAATAAAATTTGCAACAATTTTTGTTATAAAAGATTTCTTATAGTATACTCCGATTCCCAAACGTTATCTTTAATATCTTGAAAAATAAACAAATTTTTCAAAATTTCATATTTTTGTATTTTTCTCGATATTGACGCATCTAAAAGTAAAAGTGCAAGAGAGGAATATTGTTAACAATAAAATTTGCAACAATTTTTGTTATAAAAGTTTTCTTATAGCAAGCTCCGATTACCAAGTGTTAGCTTTAATAACTTGAAAGAGCATAAAATTTTCATATTTTCGTATATATCGTATTTCGTATATTTTCGTATATATAGCAATAAAATTTGCAACAATTTTTAGCCTTTTTAGAGCTGGACCTGCACGGTAAAAAATAATCCCGGTTTAAAATTTTAGAGTACAGATTAAAAATATAGAGTATTTTTTTAGAGTAAATTTTATTTACTCTACTTATAGATAAACTCTATTAGAGATAATTTTTTCATTATACTATAATAGATTAAAGTTTCCTGTAGTAGATTTACGTAAAACATGCAGAGTTAAAATTTAACTATTAACAATGTTGAAAGTTACTCTAAATCCAGAAAAGCCCTAACAAGTTCACAACCTTTCATGCTTGAACACGTGTTGTGAAAACAAGGCGTGTTGTTCAGGTTGTTCTCAACGGTATGTGCATTTAAAGTACAATTTCCTATTAAACAAGACTTAAATATTATAGATTTAAATAAATTTTTTAGTTGATTTTAGTGTTTTGGATTAAAAATGACACCTGCATATGATTTTGTTTATAATTTCAGTATGCTTACTTAAATATAGCGACTTAGTATACAGGGTGTCTCACGCGTTTTTCGTTTTCGAGTTATTTTGATTTTAAGGTTTTTTTGGCAAATTTCACCATGCTCTTTAAAACCCTATATCCCAGCCAATGTTCATTCAAAAAAGTTCTAAATTGGCACGATTACTCTTCAGATGCTCTCAAATAGATTGTCGTATATTGTATCAGAGTATCTTATACAGGCTGGTCAAAAATTGAATTACCGTTTCTCCATATTCAATAGGGAGAAAGTCGAAAATTTTAAACGGAACGCCCCATATTTTATTAGCCTACACAAAATGGAATTGAATTCTCTACAATTTATCTATAAACATTCCTATACCTATTTATTGTAGTTTCTCTCATATTCGTAAATTTATCAAAACATGCAGGAAATGCAGGAAACCGTTTGTATTTTTTTGTAATTCGCGACGGTAATGAAAGCTATTACAGTACTCAAACGGGTGCTGTAATGAGACTCCTTACAGCATCCGATGCTGTAATGAGATTTTACTAACATTTTATGGAACCAGTTCAAGTTGGTGGCATTGGGTTATTAATTCTTCTAGTTGTCAATGCGACAATGTTTATATACATTTTCTAATTGTCAATTCAAATTTCTATTTTCAAGTATTACGGTGTTACCAACTGCTACATACCTATTTCCCTACATTGTCAAAATTTATATTATTTTTTAGAAAAAAAAAGGATAAAAACGCGAAATACAAAAAATTGCATAAAAAACACGTTTCATAAGACTTAAAGCACTCATTCATTCAACTTGAATTCGTGCATTTTAAACGTGTCTTACGAAACTTGTTTTTTAATATACTATTATTAGAAGGCCATGACATTTTTACAGTTTTTCGTTTAATTTATTTCTATTATTTGTGCTATTAACTACGATTGATAATCTTTTAGTTAACTAGCTTTTACTTTTATAATTTGTTATTAAATTGAATTTGAAAATGCAATAAAATACGAAATATTTATTTCGTTGTCTTCATCACTAGTGACCGGAAATATGCGATTTCTTTTGGTCTCGATATATCCAGAACTAAGAAATTCTTTATTAATTTTTTGAAATTTTTCCTTGTGATAGGTTTATTATGCATCTCTCATTAAGTGTCCGACACGTCCTGTCCAAAAGTTTATTACACTCACCATCAATACAAAATAAAAACCTGCATTTCGTGCATGTTTTAATAAATTTCGCAATATGAGGCAAACTACAATAAATAGGTATGGGAATGTTAATAGATAATTTGTAGAGAATTAAATTCTCTTTCTGATAGGCTAAAAAAATATGGGGCGTTCCGTTTAAAATTTTCGTTTTTCTCTCCATTGAATATGGAGAAACAGTAACTCAATTTTTGACCAGCCTGTATAAGATACTCCGATACAACAAATAACAATCTATTTGACAACATCTGAAGAGTAATCGTGCCAACGTAGATGTCTTTTGAATGAACGTTGGCTGAGATATGAAGTTTTAAAGAGCATGTTGAAATTTACCAAAAAAAGCTTAAAACCAAAATAACTCGAAAACGAAAAACGCTAGGTATCAATAACTTTTATCAAAGTCAACCTATTTTTTTACGTACAATTAAACGGTGTCATAAAAACTATAGGATTCCGTTTAAAATAGCGAAGTTATGGTCTACTTCCGGTAGACCGGAAGTGGCGGCCATCTTGAAAATATTTTAGATCGAAAGTACCGAATGAACAACCAATGCTACCAAAATTTCAAATCTCTACGAATAGTGGAACCTGAAAAAGTTCTAACGAACCAGTTACGTGAGACACCCTATATACAGGGTGTTTCGGTGACTCGGGGAACAAATGTAACCACATATACTAGAGTGAAAATGATAACGATTCATGTAAAAAAAAATTAGTAAAAGTCCTCAAATTGTAAAGATACACGCCATCAAAGTTAGGAAATTTTAACACATTTTTCTAAATATCTTAAACACTATTTATGGTAAAGCGTTGAAATTTGGCATAGTGTAAACTAATATCACGTAAAATCACTAGGCAATTTTTGAGTTGGATCGGTACGCGGGAACAATGCTATACAGGCTGTTCCTAAAGTTTGTTTGATCAGAACTTTCTTATTCTATCAAAACCCTACATTTATTTTTGCAGTTTCTAATAGTAAATTTAGTTTAAAAACTTTTATCACTCTTAGAAAATGTTGATAAAAACCACCGTTTTCGTATTAAATGCAAAAATGTTAGGTTCCGAATTCAATAACACTAAAAAAATAAATAAATAAATAATCTGAATTGGCAATGACAAGTGAAAATCGAACTGAGCTGTCATAACTAATATGTATGCAACATGTCCAAGTGTAGATTTAGCTAAATCACATTTTTAATTTGTTTTAGTTGGTTTAATAAAAGAATGCAAAAACCATTAATTAACAATCAACAAAAAATAAACAAAAAAACGACAACACTAACAGGAATAATAAAAAAGGGACATAAAATTACAAGACAAGTAATAAAAAATACTAAAGGAAATGTTCAAAAACTTAGATTTCTTTGTTTTTAGTGCTATTATTGAAATCCGAACCCAACATTTTTGCATTTAACACAAAAACGGTGATTTTTATCAATAATATCTAAGAGTAATAAAAGTTTCTAAACTAAATTTACTATTAGAAACTGCAAAAATAAATGTAGGGTTATGATGGAATAAAAAAGTTCTGAGCAAACAAACTTTAGGAACAGCCTGTATAGTATTGTTACCGATCCAACTCATAAATTGCCTAACATCATCATTTTCACTCTAGTATATGTGGTTAAATTTGTTCACCGAGTCACCGAAACACCCTGTATAAACATTTTGAAAAAAAATTTAAGCAAAGTGCAGAAAAATTGGGATTTTTGCGAGGTTTTATCTTTCAATAGGATAATATTATCCTAAAATAAATGTACATCATTATGAAGTTCTTATGCTATAAATTAGATTGTTTGAATTGACTCTAGTTTTCGTGATAAACCGATCTATATAAAATGAAAAGACAGCTTTACATAATTTACCATAAATCGACAATTAGTTGTGTGATTGGGAAAAATATAATATCAAGCTCACCCTAAGATGGCCATTGACGTATAGGACTACAGCCTTCACATTCACTTTCACTATTTTTTTCGTTTTTAATACTATCTAACATTTCATAAAATTACAAGTAAACACCTATATTGGTAAATCTTTACTAAGCAACATTGGTGGTATAGCAGAGTGTTACACATCTGGCATCGCATACGCGTTTTTTATTTATTGCTCTTTTCCTCGTCAACTTGTTTTCATTGTATAAATTGTGGAACTGGTATTTTTATTAAAATAACAAAACCCTCGAAATATCAAATAGCCTTAAAATTTTAACATTGTCTTTTTTGATCACTATTCGGTGTAGTTTACTCATTCTTGTGTCATTTTTATTGTCATCTTGACGTAGTTCTTGAAAATAAAAAAGTATGAGTGGATCATCACGCAAGTCCTGTGTTAATAATCCCGACCATTTCTGCTATATATGTGGTAAATACTGTCAGGAAAAGCAACGAAGGAATATAAACGATTTCGTGAAACAAGCCTATCAGGCATATTTTGGAAAACACCTTGGACAGCAAGATAAATGTTGGGTTCCGCACAAAGTTTGTAAAACTTGTGTGGAGTCACTCTGATACTGGACACAAGGAGTCGAAAAGGGCTGCCAAGGAGAGAGCCAAGAAACCACTTTGATGACTGCTATTTTTGCGCTGTAAATGTAAAAGGTATGAATCGGTATAAAAAGCGTTCATGGATTTACTCAGATGTACAACAATCAGCTAAGCCACCAACGTTGCATAGTAAAGATTTACCAACACCGGAATTTACTTCTTTACCCGGCGATTGTTATGATGATGTTGAAATGTTAGACGTTAGCAGTAGCAGTGAAAGTGAATTCGAAGAAAGTAGTCCTACACGAAAAGGGTTTTCTCACAGTGAGCTAAACGACTTGATTCGAGATTTAAATTTATCGAAGAAATCAGCTGAGCTTCTTGCGTCAAGACTGAAACAAAAACATTGCCTTCATCCTGGCGTGTCAATAACAAGTTATCGAACTAGAGAGCGCGATATTCTTCCTTATTTTACAAATTTGAATGATATCGTATATTGTAATGACATTTCTGGGCTTTTAAATTTAATGGGCCCTCCAGAATATCAACCACAAGACTGGCGACTATTCATAGATAGTTCTAAAAGAAGTTTGAAATGTGTGTTACTGCATAACAGAAACGTGTTAGCATCAATCCCAATAGGTCATTCCACTATACTTAAGGAAGAATATAAAAACATCAAGCTTGTTTTAGAAAAAATTTCATACGATCAACATCAATGGCAAGTGTGTGTAGATTTAAAAATGGTAAACTTTTTATTTGGGCAGCAGAGTGGATACACAAAATATCCTTGCTTTCTATGTCTGTGGGATAGTTAAGCGAAAAATGAACACTGGACCAGGAAAGTCTGGCCATCGAGACTTAACATGGTTGTAGGAAAAGCAAACATCATCGAAAAACCATTAATGGAAATCAGTCGCGAAAAAGTTATCCTGCCTCCCCTCCATATAAAACTTGGACTTATGAAACAATTCGTGAAAGCTTTAGATAAGAACGGCGACTGCTTCAAATATATTTGTGAATCATTTCCTGGTCTCAGTATCGAGAAGTTAAAAGCAGGTATTTTTGACGGTCCCAAAATTCGCTCCCTTATTAAAAACCAAGATTTTAAAAAGCATATGAATCAAGTTGAATCGGAAGCATGGTCAAGCTTCGTATTGGTTGTCGAAAATTTTTTAGGAAACCACAAAGCTGAAACACATTATGAATTGGTAGACAACATGCTTAAAAAATTCCAAAAACTGGGAGTTAACATGAGCGTGAAACTGCATTACTTGCACAGCCATTTAGACAAATTTCCAGATAATTTGGGTGACTACAGCGAAGAACAAGGCGAGCGGTTTCACCAAGATATCAAGATTATGGAAGAGAGACATTAACTTTTATGGACTTCAGGCATTTTAACCACCAATGCTTATTGGATGACCTAAACTATCTAAACTGGCACAACTTTCTTATTTCTGATTCCATTGATGATAAGGTAGAGTTTTTTAATAATTCCTTATTATCTTTATTTAGAGCTCATGCACCACTCCGAACAGTTACACTGCGAAAGAATTATCGCCCGTGGATAACTGATACTATTAAAATTCTCATTAATTTACGAAATAATGCCTATTCGAGATACAGGTCTACCAGGGATCCCTCTCATTTTAAGTCGTACAAAGACTTGAGAAACTATACTAACTCAGCAATCCGTCGGGAAAAAAAGGCTTATCTTTCTTTAATATTTCATAACAATAATTCTCGTAAACTCTGGAACAATCTCAAGTCGTTTGGAGTATGTGGTGCTAAAACGAAGTCAATTCCGTCTACTGTGGGAAATGCTGATGATATTAATAATTTTTTTCTTTCCTCTCAAAATCAACATGATTGTGATCCCAACTTATTGCACTTCTACAATACTAATAGATTATCTTCTGTTTCTACAGAATTTTCCTTTTCTTTAGTTTCTGAGGAAAAGGTTTTGGAAGCGCTTAATCGAATTAAAACAAATGCTGTTGGTAGTGATGGAGTTACGAAGCAGATGCTTTTATTAAGTTCTCCGGTGACACTGCCGTACATGTGCCACATTATCAACTTTTGCATCGAGGGGTCGGTCTATCCGAGGCAGTGGAGGGGTGCTCTTGTTAAACCTGTACCTAAAACTGGAACGGTTGCTTGTTTGCAGGATCTTAGGCCTATAAGTATTTTGCCGGTCTTTTCTAAAGTATTTGAAAGATTATTGTCCACTAGGTTGTGGTCACATTTAAATGCGCATTGTATACTACCTAGCTTGCAGTCGGGTTTCCGTTCTGGGTATAGCTGCACTACGACTCTTTTGGATATCACGGATGATGTTCTACGTGGTATCGATGACGGGTTGGCCACGGCTCTGGTCTTGCTTGACTTTTCCAAAGCTTTTGATACTTTGCATCATTCGCTGCTGGTTGGAGTGCTTGGGTATATTGGACTGTCGGGGTCTGCTCTCAATCTTATTCAGAATTAACTTTGTTACCGTTCACAGCGAGTAACTTGTAATGGTGAGTTATCTGCACAAGTTGAGGTCGTGTCGGGTGTGCCGCAGGGTTCTATTCTTGGCCCAATTCTGTTCTCAATTTATACTTCCCAACTGTGTTTGGCTGTAAAGCACTGTACTGCGCACATGTATGCTGATGATATTCAATTATACTACACTTTTCCAACATCAAATCTAGCTGTGGCTGAAAGTAATATTAATGCTGACTTGAAGGCCTTGGTCAATACTGCTAATGAGCACAGCTTAAGGATAAATCCATCTAAGTCATCGGTGATGGTCTTTGGGAGCCGGGGTGTTTTGGACGAAGTCAGGGATGGGTTGAGCTTGAAGATTGACTCTGATGTTTTGCAGGTTGCTGAAAGTGCAAGGAATTTGGGTATCATTATTGACAGTAAACTTAGATTTGACTCGTACATTGGTAGTCTACTGCGTCGTGCATATGCAGCGTTAAAATTGCTCTATAATAGTAGGCATTTATTGAAACAGCAACTGCGGATACGCTTGTGTGACGCCCTGGTTCTCTCGATCTTTAATTACGGTGATGTATTATATGGCCCTTTTATTGATAATATTCACAAGGTAAGAATTCAAAGAGTTCAGAATGCGTGCTTACGTTTTATTTATGGCATTAGGAAATATGCGAGTATCTCATACACCTTAAAATGGGTGGGCTGGTTGAATATGTCACGTCGTAGGGCCCTTCACTCTGCTTGCCTCTAGCATAAGGTTCTGACTACCAACAAAATTCAATTTCGAACAGACGTTCATAATATTAATATTAGGCAGAGACATACGTTAACAATACCCCAGCATCGACTGGAAATTTTTAAAAGATCTTTCACGTATTGTGTGCCTAATTTGTTGAATAACTGTCCACTTTCGGTCTTGCAGGAATCTGAGCGGGTTTTCAGGGTGATATATAGGTCTGAGTTATTGAATGAGCAGAATTGTGATGACATATGAATCAATTTTTTTTTTTTTGTTGTTTTTTCTCTTTTTTCTTTCTTTTATTGTTTTTTCGTGTTTCTTCTCCTTTCCTTGTCTTAGCTCTTCTTATTTACTAGAAAGCTAGTCTTACTATTATGTATAGTTGGTATTAATTTTAAGTTTTTGGTAACAACTAGTCTTTCTATTTCCGTTTGCCGTCATGAAGTTTAAGTTTATTTATACAAAATGTAGAAAAAGGACCAATGAAAAACAGCTGACCCACTGGGAATGCTGACGTGGTCCTTTTTAACTCATGGCATTTCATTTTGGTTTTATTTTAGTTTTTAAGTATTTTGTTGTTGGGGTTTATAATGGTGCTATGGGTTAATAAACATTATTATTATTATTATTATATAAAGGGCGGTGGGACCTCCATATGATGGCGGATTATTGCTGGAATTTACAGAGAGATTGCCTTAATCAAAAACACAATAGAAAATCACACAGAAAACGATTTTCTTAAAAGTTATCGATATGTTTTTGTTTATTTTAGTTAATTTTGTTTTATTTTTTGTTTTAACTCGAATGGATAAATAATTTTAAAATATAGATTTCAACAATATTCTCTTTTCTCAAAATTTAAATTTTCTGTATAAATTAATACTTTATCTCAAAAACTAGAGTCAATTCAACAAATAAATTACTATTTTTATATTCAGTGGACCAAAATGAACCAAAATTGACTAAGATATCTCATGCCGCAGAATCACTGTCATTATAATGATTCTAAGCATACCGCGCTAGTTACAATAATTTGGAACATGCACAACTGTCCAAAGTAACTAAAACAACACCATAAAGCCCAGATCTCAATCCCCTTGAGAATTTATATTGTTTTATTTACGTGAGACAGCCTGTATATTAAGATAGCATAAATGCAATTATTATTTTTACAATAATAAACCTATTTTGTGAATACTGCCTATTTTCTTATAACTCTATTTAGAATATACCTAAATCTAATTTTGAGTATATTGCTAAAAAATCTACGCAGATGCATTCTATTAAGAATATATCAAACACTAATTTCGAGTGCATTGTAAAATCTGTATAGATTATAATTTTAACTCTGCCGACATTTAATATGTAATCTTTTTCACTCATCGTAGAGTTAATAATTCACTTTACCAAAGATTCATTTAATCTCTAAAATTTGCTCCAACAACCGATTACAATATTAACTCGGAAAATGAAACATAATTTTGTCGTTCCTATAAAAAGAGACATAATCTTAGAAAGGTGTTTCGCCAGGTGATACTTTTAGAATTTATGGCTCTGACAATAGGGGACATCCGGTTTATAGAATACCATAAGCCGTGGTGAAATAATAATTCGCAATAACTTTTTTAATTAGTTTATTTCCTCTTAATCAACCTTTTATCGCTCTCAATTACCATTTGTTCTCAAACAATAGTTGATTTCGACTTCGAATTGAAAGCACAAAACGTTATTAACACTTTGATATAAATCTCCATTGAAAGAAGTTAAAATATTTTATTATTTTTTAGAAACAATCGCAATTGTTCCGTTTAACACGAAAATGACCACAAAAAGTTAATTAATTTTTTTGGCCTATAATCATTAAAATTATAAAGTTTATCTTTCTATTAATAGATGTCACTATATAAAAATAAAAATGTTTTTAAGAAATGTTTTAAACGTAAAATTAAATTTATGAAGCACTTAAGTAGTAAACAATTTGAATTATTAATAAATAAAAATTTGTTTTTAATTTTATTTGGGGATTATCAGCGAAATATTTCATAACCTAATTTGATAACGGAAACTACTTCACTCAACTTCACTCGTACGTAACATCTGTCAGAGTGTACATCGTTTTTATAAATAATTTATTTAATCTTGTCTATTAAACAATAAACGATGCCTGCCGCCCAACCGAAACCAGCCCCTGCAACATCCGAAACTCCCGGAATCAATGCTATTTTGCTTGGCCCCCCCGGATCGGGAAAAGGAACACAAGTAATGAAACTTAACCTAACATAACCTCCAAATAAATTTCATTTTTTAGGCCCCTTTACTAAAGCAACGTTTCTGCGTATGCCATTTGGCCACTGGAGACATGCTAAGAGCAGAGGTCGATTCTGGATCCCCTTTGGGTGCAAAAATTAAGAAAGTTATGGATGAAGGGAAGTTAGTGAGCGATGACCTTGTGGTCAGCATGATTGATAGTAATTTGGACAAACCAGAGTGTCAGAATGGATTTTTATTAGATGGGTTCCCAAGAACTGTTCCTCAAGCTGAAAAGGTAGCAAGAAAAAATTTCATATTGTAATTTAACATACAGGTGTTTCTATTGGTGTGAAAGATTTCAGCAAAAATTAACTTAATTTGTTCAAAACCCTTCTTCTCCAAGTTATAGCCCTCTAAAGTTAAAAGAAAAAATCTCTTGATAATTTATGGCTCCTGTTCACTATGGCTTATACAGCCTGTTTCAGAGTACTACTTTCAAAATATTTGGCAGTAATATGCTTTAGGACAGTGTTTCTCAAACTTTCAGCATATATGTACCCCTGTTGTAATTATCAAAACTTATAATAATAAAGTATAATAAATAAATGTAATAATAATAACATTAACGAAAGCGTCAGTGGGATGGATGAATTTGTTTATGTTGAGATGAAGCCAAATGATTATAATCAGGTTCCCTATTCGTTAATTTTAATCGAAGATGCGGCTCCACATCCAAAATCCTGTTTCTTTTTTTCGACTTAATATCGACTAATGCTGAAAACACAACTTCACATAGATATGATGTTGGAAATGGCAAAACATGTTTTAACACTTTTTCTGTTAAATTCGGATATAGTTGTTGCATTTGCAGCCAAAAAGATGCTAAAGAACACTCTTTACAATAATAATAATAAATAAATTTATTGCCATAATAAGAAACAAAAAATACAAATTAAAGAAAATGTATACATTTAACTTAATGCATAAATACGGGCGAAAGGGTCGATTTATCGCGTAAGCGATATCTTCCAAACAACCCAATCAATCAGCAGTATACTAAGTTATATAAGAAAAACTATGAATAAACGGCAAGCTGCTATGCTAAACTTATGGTCACTAAAAACGGTGCATAATGATAGTTGCTGGAATAAAAGAAGAAGAGAAGTAGAAGAAGAGAAGAAAAGGGAGAAAAAAAAGTTCTCGGGAAGATAGTTGGAGAGCCAATAAATGACGTTTTAGGTGGTTTTTAAATGTTACAAGGTGAGGAATATTACGGATCTCAGTAGGCAGACTATTCCAAAGGGTTATTGCCTGCATAGCAAACGATTTATGGTAAATCTCGGTACTATGGGTCGGGAACATAAGCACAGAATCTAACTGAGATCTAGTGGGTAAACCATGCGGCGACAAGCGTTGAAATATACAATACAGATACCTCGGGGTTTGATTGTGAAGAACAGTATATAACATAGTTAATATACGAAACGATCTACGGTTCTGACAGCTTAATATCTGCAAATAATTACGGTATGGGGTTATGTGTTGAGATCTCTCGAGATCAAAGATATACCGTATGCAGTTGTTTTGAAGTCTTTGCAGTTTGTTTCGTAGTGTTACCGAAAGATCAGGATATGCCGTGTCAGCATAATCAATATGGGGGAAAATCAGGGAAAAACAAAGATTACGACGGATCATGGGAGGAAGGAAGCAACGGAGACTTTTCAGTGAGTGGAAACAATGATAGACCTTTCTGCAGACAGATTGAATTTGAGGTTTCCAGGACATTGTAGAATCCATAACCACCCCAAGGTTTCTAACCGTGTCTGACAGCTGAATAATGTCTCCGTCAAGCATTAAGTGAATGGATGAAAAATCATTCAGCTTTGCCAGTAAAGGTCGACTGCCAAACGCAATTGCTTGAGTTTTAGCAGTATTTAATTTAAGGCCATAACGTTTGGACCAATCCAAAATATTGGAAAGGTCATGATTAAGACGTGCAATTGCTTCCGGAAAATCATCAATAGTTGTCGTAGTGTAAATTTGGAGGTCATCAGCATACACATGATAATTACAAGAAATACAGTGGGTGACGGCATTAATGAAAATCGAAAAGAGCAACGGACCCAACACACTACCCTGGGGTACACCACATTTAACATCACAAGCAGACGAGAGCGCAGAATCAGCACGCACACACAAGGAACGACAGGAAAAGTAAGATTGAAACCAAGATAAACATGAAGAGGTAAATCCAAGGGCAGCTAGTGACGCCAACAAAAGATCGTGATTAACCGAATCGAACGCCTTGCTAAAATCAAGTAATACAAGGATGGTAACACAACGTTTGTCGCAAGCATACCTAATATCATCTGTAATCTTAATAAGCGCTGTTGTCGTGCTATGACCCTTACGAAAACCCGATTGAAAGTCGTTGTGCAAGTTAAATTCTTGTAAATACTCTTGAACTTGTAGATAAACAAGGCGCTCGAGAGCTTTAGATAGAACAGATAAAATGGAGATAGGGCGAAAATCATTTAAACTTGAGGGACTCTTGGATTTAGGTATAGGGACAACATGAGCAACTTTCCAGATTGAAGGGAATGAGGATCGTTCAATGGAGAAGTTAAAAATGTGGGTAATAGGAGTAAGAACAATATCCAATATAGTTTAGTCCTTTATGTTTATTTTTCAAAAATCCGTCTGCAGATAACTCCAAGAGCTGTTCTTGTTCCACATTAGATAAATTATCTGGCATGGCAGATGAATCAATATTAAACGGATGTCTTATCCATTCGAGGTTTGTCGTTAAATCCGGAAAATAATTTTTCAGGCCCTCTTGTAATCCGTCCAAATAAACATTTCAGAACATCCGTATCAATTTTATCAGATGATTTTATTACAAACTCATGAAGAGAGGGAAACGAGTCTAGCTCTCCATTATTAACTCTAGTTTTCCATAACTTTAATTTTTCAATTGTAGCGTTTACTTTGTCCTGGACATGAAACAATGAAATATCTTTACCTTGTAATGATAAATTAAGTCCATTTAAAATAGAGAATATATCTGCTAAGTATGCCAATTTGGGCTATCCAAATTGAGTTGAGTCATGTAGACACTTTTTCAGTTCAAATTTATCATTAAGAAAAACTTGAAGTTCTTGTCTCAGTTCAAATAATCGACTTAAAATTTTTCCCCGAGATAGCCAACGTACATCAGTATGAAAAAGCAGTTGAGTATGGCTGATTTTCACGCTTTCATCAAGAACTTTTTGCAGATCTTACGTGTTGCCAAAGCCTCTCTGTGAATGCAACAATGTGTGGACTTGACATTTGGTGCAACCTTCTGAATTTTTGCAATGAGTTCTTTATTAATGCTGACCATACTTTTTGCACCATCTGTACTTATTCCAACACATTTAGTCCAACTAATTTTGTTATCTTGCATAAATTTATTCATAACGTTAAAGATATCTTCTCCTGTTGTATGACCTAATAAAGGCTGGCAAAATAAAAAGTCGTCGTGAATTTCTTGGTTCTTTTCGTATCTAACAAACTGTTTCACATTATTGGCCATATCAATTATTCGTCGATGAACTGTATTATTTGACAAAGGTACACGATCAAGAGTTTGTTTTGTTTTATCACCTATCATTACTTCTGCCATTATTACTGCGGTTATTTTGTTAATCAGTTTTGAAGAAGTTTCGTCTTCAATAATTTTATGAGTTGCTGTTCGTTCAATTTCGTTTACTTTGCGTTTAGAACATCCGGGTTGGGTTGGGTATTTGATATTTTCAGATAAAAAAAGATTTATTTTTCGCAGTATTTAACCCAAAGAATAACATCTCACAGTAATACATTAAAGAATATATTGTTAATAACGCCATTGCTAGATTCTTTATATCAGTAAATGTTACTGTCAGATCTGTTCCAAGTATTCAAAATTTCCTGTTCATAGTTGCACTCTTCAAATTTTCAAGCTTCACTCTTAACTCAACGAATATATAACTCCAAACTCTTTCTTGAAATTCTACCAGTGTTCTCTTCCAGTCTTCTAAATTGGTTAAATCTTTCGCCGAACTATTCAGATAATGAAGTTATTATATTCTGGTAAAAAAAGTATACACTCCGTTGCATTAATGGTTTTTTCAAAATACTTTTTTAACCGAGGAGAATATTAGTAAGTTTTAGATTTAATATATCGTTTAAAAATTTTAAGTTTACTTTCGAAAGATTTGATGTATCCAAACATAACATCAATACTTTTGCCAAAACCTTGTAATTTTAAGTTTAGTTCATTCATATGAACAGACAAATCTGTAAAAACATCAAATTACTGAACCACTTATCATCATTAATCTGGGGAAAGTTTGCCAAGTCAAAACAATCCACAAATCGCTCAAGAACTTTACCTCGATTCAGCCATCTCACATTAATAAAGAAATAATAAAGATTAGCAATCCACTGTAGGTTGAATCGACTTCTTGCCAAAGTGCAGAAAATTCTTGCTTATGGAGAGGTCGAGCAGTGATAAAATTAACAATTTTTGTTACATCAGACATTACATTATTCAGTTCTGAAAATCCTGATTTAGCACACAATACCTCTTGATGGATAATGTAATAGAATGGTACAATAAGATGTCTAACAGTTTCCATAAACAATTTGACGAATCCCACATTTTTTCAAACCATATTTGGTGTCTCATCTGTTATGACATGACCGATACAATTCACGATATTAATGTTTAAGTCACTGAACGTGAGACAAAATTTAATTGTTTTTTTTGTGTCAACAGCTACCAAAATAACATTGGGTGTAAAAAATTCATGAGCTACTACATTAAAATGTTAGTTTACTTTTTGATGGGGAAAGAAATGAATTTTTAAGAAAAACGAAATACTATCGTAAAAAGAACGTTTTTAGGATCTCAATAATAAAAAAGAAATTATGGCATTCCATTTAAAAAAAAAGTTTAAAGTCGCCAATTTGAAATAATTTGCAAAGTGAGATTTGAGCAGTGATGAACTGGACGTGTCAAAATTTTCAAAACTTTTAGTAAATAATATGCTGCCGTGTCATATACAGGGTGTCACACAAAAAACGCCCCAAGCTGTAACTCTGTCATTTACACTGCGATTTTTACGAGCGAGTTATCAAATGAGTTTGATGAATACTACATTACATTACATTGCATCGACTACATATCGGGTAGGCGGACTAACCAACCTTGCACCGCGACCCTAAGGATCTATTGTACTCCGATAGATATCGTTATCAAATTTCACCGTGCAGTCCAATGCTCTTAACGAACATTAATACCTTGCTCGGCGAAAGGTCATTCAGATCCCTTGATATGATTAACGACAGGGCAGTGGCATAAAACATGCTCAACCGTCTCTGCTTCCTCCGCACATAGTCGGCATTCAACATCGTTGAACCCAACAAGTTGAGTTAATCGGGAGTGCCCAGTAAAAACACCCATTAGAACTTTTATGCTACTACGGGCAAGTCCTAAAATATTCCCGGGTTCGACAGTGGCGATGTTGATAAACACCTTAGCATGTCTCATTCCAGGAGAACTGGTCCACAGTAGGCGAAGTCTCTCTTCAGCCCACAGTCCAATCCTATATTTGGCCATCGCAAATGATATACCAACTGCTGGTTCCGGCCCCACAAACGCTTCAGCGCTGCCATCTCGTGCTAGCTTATCTGCCGCTACCCCATTGTAGTGACCCGGGACCCAGATCAGAGAGACTCTGTTATCACAACTCAGTGTGTTTAATGTTCTCTTACAATCATTAACCAGAGCCGACACCGTTTTGACGGCTTGCAGCGCCTGGAGAGCGGCTTGACTGTCTGAGAAAATTCGTACTGTCATGTTCTTCAATAGCAAATACTTCCGCCTGGAATACAGTACAGTACGTACCCAGGCTGTAAGCTTGCTTAATTCGAGGTGTCTGGCAGTATACTCCTGCTCCTACCCCTTCAGGCGTTTTTGATCCATCTGTGTACAAGCAAATGTCTGCCTGAACCAGAGAATTTTCATTTTCGATCCAGGACTGCCGCTCAGGCAGTACAATCTGGTATCGAGCATTAATCACTGATAGTGATACCGCCAAATCTGACGGCATTAATAGCACAGTATCAGTGCTTATAATGTCTTTCGCAGCCTATTGGTATGAATTAGTGATGGGACGGTATTTGAGGAACGGTATTTTGGAGCGGTATTTTTGAGGAGCGTACCGCTTCCACGCGATTTTAAAATACCCGTTACAGAACGTTATTAATATACTTACATATTTGTAGTGATGGTTCGGTATTTGAGAAACGATATTTTGGAGCATTATTCTAATGGAACATACCATTCCTGCGCGATTTTTAAACTACCCGATTCTGGGGTAGGGAATATATTATTTTTTCAAACTCGGTACGAAACCAGCTATGTTTTTGCTCAAGGTCACGGTATTTTGGAACGGTATTTTTGTGTAGCGACCGTTCCTGGAGCGCGACACGGTTATGAGCGGTATTCCCATCACTAGTATGAATACTATGATTCATGCTACAAATAAATTTTTTCCAAGGCCATCTTCAATTTTAAGCGATAATTAACTTTTGTTTTTCAAATTGTTCCATATATTTTTCTTCAGGTCGTTAGATAGAGATTGTTTTTCTGAATCCATTGATGTACAATACTTCCATTTTTAATGTAATTTTAGCAGAGAAAATACTCTGTAACTCTGTCATTTTCCTTCCGATTTTCATGAGCGAGTTGTCAAATGAAATGGTTTGATAAACTTTTTCCAAGGCCATCTTCAATGTCAAGCGATTATCAACTTTTGATTTTCAAAGTGCCCGATATGTTTTTCTTCACACGTTATTGGATAAAGACTCTTTTTCTGAACACAGTGATGTACAATACATTAACATTAATTGCAATTTTAGCAGAGAAAAAATATTAAAACATTTTTCGAACATTGTCTTAGTCACTTCTGTAATACTGTAGTGTGCCACTGTAGCTTGAATCGACTTCTTGCCAAAGTGCAGAAAATTCTCGCTTATGGAGAGGTCGAGCAGTGATAAAATTAATAATTTTTGTTACATCAGACATTACATTATTCAGTTCTGAAAATCCTGATTTAGCACACACTACCTCTTGATGGATAATGTAATAGAATGGTACAATAAGATGTCTAACAGTTTCCATAAACAATCCCACATTTTTTCAAACCATATTTGGTGTCTCATCTGTTATGACATGACCGATACAATTCACGATATTAATGTTTACATTCTCTGACATTCTCTACATGATGTTTACATGACAAAATTTAATTGTGTCTTTTGTGTCAACAGCTATCAAAATAACATTGACTGTAAAAAATTCATGAGCTACTACATTAAAATGTTAGTTTACTTTTTGATGGGGAAAGAAATGAATTTTTAAGAAAAACGAAATACTATGGTAAAAAGAATGTTTTTAGGATCTCAATAATAAAAAAAAATTATGCCATTCCATTTAAAAAAAAACTTTAAAGTCGCCAATTTTATAATAGCAACACTTTATGTACATTGAAAGAATTATTTGTCTTTCGTACTGTGGCACGCAGTGAGGTGGCTGCAGTTATATCAGGTATGCATTCTGGTGCTGTGGGAAGTGATTTTCTTGGTATAAACACAATTAAGATGTCATGTCCATATTTATTAGATATTATAACGCATATTATTAACACTTGTCTCCTGGAATCGGTTTTTCCTGATTGCTGGAAGGATTCCTTTGCCGAAAACCAGTGCTCCTGAAAGTTATACAGATTTTAGACCTGTAAGTATTTTGCCAGCCCTCTCCAAAGTACTTGAAAAAATAGTTTGTTGTCAATTAAGGGAACATCTTTTTCTTTATAACATCATACCCGACAACCAATCTCTATTGTTCTATTGTTGGATTATTCAAAAGCATTTGGTATGATAAATCACCATCTGTTACTAAGTATTTTACACTACATTGGTCTGAATCACACAGCAATAGAGTTTTTTAAACATTACCTTTTAAGCAGAGAACAACGAACTAAAATCAAAGATGTCTTCTCACAAGAACTAATCTCTAAAGGAGTTCCTCAGGGAAGTATATGTGGACCTCTGCTGTTCATAATTTATGTGAGTACGTTTTATAAAAATTTTAAGTTTTGTAAATATCATACTTATGTTGATGATACTCAATTGTCAATTTCATTTCATCACACTGACTCTAACAATGCTGCTATCAAAATTAATTCGGATGTACAATCCCTTGTTGACGCTTCTGAGGCACATGGTCTAAAAGGGTGCAGTATGTCTAGAATAGCTGCTTCAGACTGATTTATGGCATACAAAAATATCAGAGAGTTTCACATAAATTGGCGGAGTGTGGTTGGCTGAATATGCATAATAGGATGACTCTACATAGAGGAGTAGTTTATTTCAAAATCTTAAAAGACAAAATTCCTGTTTATTTAAGTAATAAAATAACCTACCGTACTGATGTACATAATGTCAATATTCGTAGAAAAGATTCACTTACGGTGCTACGTCACGCGTCGACTGCTTTTCGGAATTCATTTACATACGGCATCACAGTTTTTTGAAACACCCTTCCTCGTCTATTAAAAGTGTTAAACGTGTCCAAGTTTAAAATTAAATACAGTTATATACTCAGTTATATATATTTTTTTTTTTGCGCTGTTATGGATTATTTGTTGTTATAGTACATAGGAGCCAGGGGAAGAGCAGGCCTCACTACCAAGGTGTTGCCTGACCTGGCTACCTAATTAACCTTCTTAATTTTCTTTATTATGTAAAGTGATTTATATGTAAAAGATTTTTGAGGGTTAATAAATTGCATAAATAATTTGCAAAGTGAGATTTGAGCAGTGATGGCGAACCTTTTGAACTGAACGTGTCAAAATTTTCAAAACTTTTAGTAAATAATATGCTACCATGTCATATACAGGGTGTCACAGAAAAAACTCTCCAAGTTGTAACTCTGTCATTTACACTGCGATTTTTATGAGCGAGTTATCAAATGAGTTTGATGAATACAAATAAATTTTTTCCAATGCCATCTTCAATTTTAAGCGATAATTAACTTTTGTTTTTCAAATTGCTTCATATATTTTTCTTCAGGTCGTTAGATAGAGATTGTTTTTCTGAATCCATTGATGTACAATACTTCCATTTTTAATTTAATTTTAGCAGAGAAAATACTCTGTAACTCTGTCATTTTGATAAAGACTCTTTTTCTGAACACACTGATGTACAATACATTAACATTAGTTGCAATTTTAGCAGAGAAAAACAATTAAAACATTTTTCGAACATTGTCTTAGTCACTTCTGTAATACTGTAGTGTGCCACTGTAGCTTGAATCGACTTCTTGCCAAAGTGTAGAAAATTCTCGCTTATGGAGAGGTCGAGCAGTGATAAAATTAACAATTTTTGTTACATCAGACATTACATTATTCAGTTCTGAAAATCCTGATTTAGCACACAATACCTCTTGATGGATAATGTAATAGAATGGTACAATAAGATGTCTAACAGTTTCCATAAACAATTTGACGAATCCCACATTTTTTCAAACCTTATTTGGTGTCTCATCTGTTATGACATGACATGATATGTTTAAGTCACTGAATTCAGTCACATATTTCGTTTCCTGATATACTTATTGGCACTGATTCTAACTTTATCAACTCTTCTCTCATAGTGAGGCCATCAGAATATCTCGCAATAATGGTCAACCGAGCATTTGATGTGATATTAATTATTTGACTTTTTTTTAGTTGATGTACGTTTTTATTAAGATGTATCATTCTTTCTTTGATGGTATTTCTACTGAGTGGTAACTCAGAAATTCTTTTGTTAATATCTCCGTCACTGAGGGCTTTTCCATGTTGAACTATGGAATAAGCAACATAATAACTTGCTCATGCTAAATTGGTAGAGCTTTTTACAAATTTAACGATGGAATTTGATTGAAATTTATAGACGTTTAACTGCCTAGCAATGTATTCCTTCCTATCATCCATAGTATTCTTCAAGAGCTCACAATGAGTAGTTTCAAAGTGTCTTTTTATATTCCGTGTTACAAAATACACAATGCTCTGTTGTTTCTGTCGACAATTCCGTACATCTCTGTTCATATATCTTGGAAAAGTCGGCTCCAATCTTGCTTTTTTATTTTTTTGATTTTCCATTACGCGGCTGGTAAAATAAAAAAATCACGAAAGATCTAAGTTTCTGACCTGCTAAACTAGCTAACCTAACTATAAAACCTAATTAACTAATAATTATAAATTCAATTATGGAATTTCTTGTCTCAATGGAGGTGTGTCATTCAAAATCAATTCGCGTGTCACCTCTGACACACGTGTCATAGGTGCGCCATCACTGGTGTAGAGAATGTCCTAAAGCATATTACTGCCAAGTATTTTGAAAGTAGTACTTATAGTATGGCTAAAAAAAAATAAGGCGCTTACTCTGAAACAGGCTGTATATGGACCACTACGAGCCATCGCCATTGTATAGAGGGGTGATGACCTGAAGTGGCCATAAGTGGTCGATAATGGTGATGGTAATGGCAAATATGGCTTTGGGAGCAGTTGGACACCAAGATTTGTAAACAGCTAGTATACCATCTAGACTATACCACTGTGTGGAAGCAAACATGCTAGCCGTCATCAATGGTGACCATCATGGCGACCATTCTAGTGGTCCGTCATGAGATTTTTTTGCTAAATTTCATTCTTCTAATTTCCTCCATAGTGGATTTATTAAATAAAAACAATTTTTTCCCCTAACTTTAGAGTGCTGTAACTGGATAGGGAAGAAGTTTTGAACAAAATTTAAGTTAATTTAATATAATTTTCTATTTTAGTTAGATGAATTGTTGGACAAACGTAATACAAGCTTAGACGCCGTCGTGGAATTTGGAATCGACGATAACTTGCTAGTGCGTCGTATAACAGGCCGCCTAATTCACCCGGCGAGCGGACGTTCTTATCATGAAGAGTTTCACCCACCAAAAACAACAATGAAAGACGATATTACCGGTGAACCTTTAATTCGCCGATCCGACGATAACGTCGATGCTTTGAAAAAGCGTTTAATTGCATATCACACACAAACCAAACCATTAGTCAACTATTACAACGCCCGTGGTATCCACCACCGTATTGATGCTTCCAAAGCTGCCGCGGATGTCTTTAATTGCATCGATAAGATATTTTTGAACGCTTCTGCACAACGCGCCGAAAGCAACTTTTAAATTCAAATTCTGTTCATGGGTTTTTTTTCAATTTTTCATTTGGGTACCCAGGTTTTCATTGGTTTATTTACCATGTTGTTCATGCGATTTATTAGAATTGTTATAATTTACTCCGTTTGAGTATTTTATGAACATTTTTGTATGTTTGATGACAGATTAAATAAAATTGTTTATTATTATTTTTAGTGGTATATTTAATTTTTTTTTTAATCCTTTCTAAATATACGAACTTAAAAATATAAAATATATATAAAGTGTGTAGCTTATATGTATAAGATTATACAAGTTAGGGTTTCAGAGGAGCAGAGATTTCAACTACGATGTGTATCCTTGTTTCGTCGCCTATAGCAAGGCTTTCGACCGAGTCTAAGATTATAGTGAAAATTGGGATCGACGGAAAAGATCTAAACATAATATCGCGACTATACTGGAATTAGGGATCAACCCCGGATGCGTATCCCTTTTATAATTCAACGTCTACTCAAAATATATATATTCAGAAAGGCTCTCGAAGATCTTAATGAAGATATATCTGTAAATGGGAAAAAACTGAATAACACACTGATGATAAAATTATTATTTCAGATAGTCTGATAGGATTGTAGCAACTAATGTCTCGAGTGGAAGATGTCGACAAAACGAAATATATGATCATAGACAAGAAGGAGATTCCATATGCTAAATGACCAAAAAATAACACACTCAACGACCAATGGCGTTAATTTTTAGGAGCCAACCACAAAAATCAGACTCCTCCAGTGTTACGTCTTTCCTGTGTTGCTGCATGGAGTAGAATCATGAACCAACAAATTGGCAGCTTTTGATATGTGGCTTTATCGCAGAATCTTAAGAAATTCATGGATAGAACATGTATCTAATGAAAAAATCTGTTCAATAACGAAGAAAGACACAGAATTAGGCCGGGTTTATACAGACGATTTAGCTGTAAATTTAAATTTAAAAATTTAGCTGTAAGAGTTAAATGTATTGAAACCCCATGTATCGTTTATACAAAGCTGTAAGATTTAGCTGTAAACATAAAGTTGGTCAACTTTTCTAAATTTACAGCGTCACACATGCGCAAGACGACCTCAATCAGCTGTATCTGGCTGTATCCAATGGGCGATGTAAATAGCGCGTTCTAACCTAACCTCAACTGTTGTTTATTTCTGTGCCAACAAAATGAGTGAATTCGATGGAAAATTAATTAAAATTGTTGAGAACTACCGATATATTTACGATAAAAAATGTTCTGAACACAAAGATAACATATTGGTAGAAAATGACAACACAAAAACTAGTAATATTATGACCAGAAAAAAAGAATGAAGTCGGTTGAGAAGAACATCTTTCTTTCTTAGTCCGTCTCCACTTCTGGAGATAGACTTCTTCCATGTTATTCCATTTCCCTCTGTTTGACGCCATTTGCTGCCAATTTCCCTCAATCTTTTTGATGTCACTCACCCATCTCCGTTGTGGTCTTCCCACATTCCTATTTTATATCCGCGACCTCCACTGGATAGTAGTCAATCTTTGCCAATACGTCTTAAAGTAAATACACTCACGTAAATTTATCTAAATAACAACTTTATTGAAACTTCTAACAAAATATCAATGTAATTCAGTTCAGTGTTTGTGTTTCTCAAAACACACCCGTTTTAGTCCATCTTTTCTAGCGGTACACGTCTTTTTACCTCTGCCACGCACCAACTCTCATGTTCGACTTTCTCGATCTTGTTCAAACCTGTTCTTTTTTATCTAACGTCTCGGAACATTTCGAACGCGGGAATCACTCCATTGCCACCCCACGCTCCGCACTACCAACCCAAAATCCCCCGCACACAAAATATCCCTAACAGTCTATAATCTTAATCTCTGTTTCTTATTATTGCCCTCTCCATGGCTCTTTGATTTGTTCTTAGCTTATTACTTTTTTTTGTAAGCGCGGTGCTTTCCAGGTGATATATTGTTACCGGTAGTACGCAGGATTCAGGGTTTTTGAGGTTGAATCCGAGTTTCCCAAACTCTGTTATGTCGGCGGTCTGATTTTCTTTGCATTAATATGATTTTCGATCAAAAACCGGGGAGTATCCGGGCTCAAGGTCTTTGTGTGTTGATGGTTCATTCTTAGACCCACTTCTACTGATACTTTATAAAGCGGCTCCAGCATATTCTTCAACCCCCTTGTGTCGTATTACCTTACCATCACATTCACCAGGAAAAAAGATTACATAAAATATGATTACATCCTTAACTATGATAAGTTGCGTCGAGTTACATCTACAGTTGATCTTGGTGTAACACTAGATCAGAAACTACTTTTCGATGTTCATGTAGATGGCTTTATAAAGCGATCTTCCGAGGATTTCACAAACTACAACGCAATCATAAGTAAGTACAATGCATATGTCAACAGCATCTTAAACTTTGGTGGCGTAATCTGGAATCCTCAATATTCCGTATATATCACTAGGTTAGAAGGAATCCAGAAACGACTGATTAAATATTTGTGTTATAAAACCCAACAAGTGTACAGTAACTATGCGTCTAATGCATATAATGACGTTTTATTTTTGTACAAGCTTGGCAATGGTCGTACCGATTCCCCATCGCTGATGGCGAGAATTGATTTTCATGTTCTGAAGATTGCGCACATCATGTGTAATTTAAATATTTAATAATGTTAATTTAAGATAACAACATATTTGTAATCACATTAAATATTACTTTAAGGTTTTCGTATATAATAATTATGTGGAGCAACTTTATTGGGTTTGTCGTGTTGTTGCTCCCCGATATCAATTAATAAATAAATTATTGCCCTCTCCATGGCTCTTTGATTTGTTCTTAGCTTATTACTTTTTTTTTGTAAGCGCGGTGCTTTCCAGATGATATATTGTTGCCGGTAGTACGCAGGGTTCAGGGTTTTTGAGGTTGAATCCGAGTTTCCCAAACTCTGTTATTTCGGCGGTCTGATTTTCTTTGCATTAATATGATTTTCGATCAAAAACTGGGGAGTATCCGGACTCAAGATCTTTGTGTGTTGAAGGTTCATCCTTAGACCCACTTCTGCTGATACTTTATAAAGCGACTCCAGCATACTCTTCAACTCCTTTGGGTCGCTTCTTATCAGTACGATGTCTCCAATACACATTTTCCTTTTTTTCTTTTTTAACCCGTCGCCACTCCTGGAAGTAGGCCAATTTCACCTCCCAATCTTCTTAATGTCATTCAGCCATCTCCGTTGCGCCCAGTAATCAACGCTAATACCTCTATGATCTTATTCTTTGTCTCCGAGTCTGATCTCTTTGGTTTGTTCTAAGCCTATTGGTATTATTTTTTGTAAGCGCGGTGCTTTCCAGGCGATATGTTATTACCGGTAGAACGCAGGATCTCTGTTATTTTGGTGGTCTGGTTTTCTTTGCCTTAATATAATAATAATTTATTGAATCAATCGCCAAGAAGAAAATAACAAAGAAAATATAATAATAATAATTACAATAAAACATAGCTTCTATCTTCCGACGACCAACCAATCGTATGGCATGATTCGGTAGCCCGTTCTTCCATCATGCCATTAATAAACCATACTATATCCTAATTTACGAATGCGCTCTGTGCAGGATAATAACATATAAATCAAAATATTAACAGTGATATCAGCTAACTAAAAAAGAACAACAAAAAAAAATCCTGAACTAAAAGTTCTTACAAAAAGTTCGGAAAGCTCGACGTCGTCAAATCAAATGTCGTCATATCGGTACAAGATTAAGATGCGCGCTCCGTTACGTCGCTACCTCAACTCCTAAGAAATAACCCCGTTAGTCGCATCCCAAACTGTTGTTCAGAAGTACACACATCCAGCGGTATAACAATAGAAATTATAAATCTTCATAATTTGATAGCTAAAACTTTGTTTGTATAATTCAGTCTTATGTAAAGGTGGTGTTAAGGTACCCTTAAATCTAACGTTGAGGGTGTGGATATCCGACCGGAACCTGATCCTATTTAAGGGCTCACCAACCGTCTAGAATTCATATTTAGCCAATCTGCTAGAACAAGTGTATGACTGACATGGTCCCTTCGACTTAGTCCAAACAAGAATTTTGCCCCTTTTGTATTTTATGTTTTAGCTTATAGGAAATAAATAACCATGCTATCACAGAGCAGGTATTTAGTGCTTTTGTTAATATACTTCCTGTTGGGGTAAATATATTTCAGATTTCCGTACGCCTTCTGTATACATTTATTTATATGTAAGTTGAAATTAAGCGATTCGTAAATTCTTAACTTTTTCCTTGAGTTTCAATTTTATATCACCAACGCTTATATTTTTTAAATTGTGTAGTCTGGCTTTAATTTTTTTTGGACCACAAAGTATCAACTCGGTTTTATCAGGCTTAACTAGCAGACCGTGACGATCGGATTTATCAATAAGAGTAGCCAAATTCGCATTGTTTTGCACTGCTCTATCTTTTAATCCAATGTAATGCAAGATAGCAAACAACATCGATGCATTCATTCGAAGGCCTTAGAGTAGTCCAAGAGGCACAAAAGTGTAACCTTACCTTCATCAGTAGCCTTCAAGATATCATCTGTTATATTTAAGAGTGAAGTTACACAACTGTAGGAAGATAAGCAAGATATTATTTGTTGTAACAAGAGTTTAATTCTTGCCATAATACTCTTTCCAACACCTTGGACAACACAGGCAGAATGCTTATAGGGAGCGGATCAGAAAACTCTTTTGACTGTTTAGTTTTAGCTAAAGGTACATTAATCGCTCTCTGAAGGAAAACTTCCAGTAGAAATACTGGTATTAATAATGTTTTTAAGTTGAGGAACAATATTGGGAATATTTTATCATAGATATATATAATCCATCAAAACCCGTGGTTTGACTCTTAATTCAATAAGATCTCCAAAACTTTACCATTGGTATCTTCGTTCACAATTTCAGGGATTCCAAGTAAGCGAATATTGTTCGAGTCGATCGGTATCTTCTCGTAATTTTAAATTTTCTTTCTCAAGCACATTAACTCTCCTTGTCTGTTCTTCTAAGAGCCGTCCGAATCGAGTTTGAAGGCCGCCAACCAGTTTTTCCATAATACTCTCGAGTATTTCATCGTCTGAGTAAACCTCCCTTATAGTTTGTTTAATCATTCCTTTAATTTCAGAGATCTGAGCTTGTGGTTTAGCTAATTCATCGAAGACTAATGCCCAGCTGTGGTTTGCAATGAATTTCCCTCTGCCAATCGTTGATGTCGTATGCAATAGTTGCATGGGGTGGGACCTCATCGTGCGATCGTGTCTTCAGACTACAGCGACGTGCAGTCCGTGTCCTCAATAATGTGAAGTATCGTGATGACTGCAGGAATTCTGTTGTTTCATTGAAAATTCTGACATTTCCTTCATTGTATATATACCACAGCATACTCTACATTAAGGTACAGAGTCAGCATTTTGTCACACATGGTGAGGTCCACCACCACACTAGAAACAATGGGCGTCGCATACCTAAATATTCCAGATTATCAAGGGGTCACCAAAGTGTAAATATTGTTGCTGTCAAGTTTTTTAATAAACTGCCACTCACTGTCGCCGGATTGCCTCTTAAATCTCTAAAGAACTGTCTTCATAAATTCCTGGTTGAGCGGGCCTACTACTCATGTACTGACTTTTTAAACGATACAATTACGTCCGAAAATTTCAATATATGTGTATCGGAACCGTAATTAATTTTGACTCTTATTGATCACGTGCGTAATTTGCTGTGTTTTGTTGCGTTTATTTTCGTAATTACGACTATTGTTGCTATAATTAATGTATTGCGTTTGCTATGTTATAATTATTATTGTACTTGTCTGTACGGTTATTGTAGATTGTAGTACTGATTGACGAGTGTAACACTTGAATGTTTTTGCACAATAAAGATATTATTTGCACAATAAAGATGTTATTATACGTTTACTAATAGATCCAATATACTTTTAAGCCAAAAGCTCACCTTCGTACCACTTTAAACACCGTTCTTAACTCTTCGCACGTACGTCGACACAGTACAGCGCATTTCAAACATCAATGATTTGATGTTCAATCATTTGATACATCAATTCTTTCAAAACTTCGTATGTTTGATATTGACGAACGTCTTCTGCGTTCTATACACGTGGAAGGACTTTAAAGGTCATAAATACATAAGGTCAAAAAATGGTCATTTTTCGGACAGCATGATTCACTTATTAATCGGTTAATTTAATTTCGGACAGCATGATTATGAAGCGGCTCCAGCATATTCTTCAACTCCTCTGGGTCGCTTCTTACCAGTACGATGTCTTCAATACACATTTTTCTTTTTTCTTTTTTAGCCCATCTTCACTCGTTGAAGTAGGCTAATTTATCCTCCCAATCTTCTTGATGTCATCCAACCATCTCCATTGCGCTCAGTAATCATCATACCTCTATGATCTTATTCTTTGTCTCTGAGTCTGATCTATTTGGCTTTTGAGCAGCACGGCTTCTGTTTTTTCTTAGTAATCACTCTCTGCATTATAATTTGTGCATTTTGGCCGAGGGGTAAACCGCTGGGGAAGTAGGTGTACAAAATAGGGGAAATGCGGAGAAATTATGGGGAAGTTCGACGAATTACGGGGAAGTCTGGGGAATTATGGGGAGATGCGAGTAATTACGGGGAAGTACAAGGAATTACGGGGAATTATCGAGGAAGTTTGGGGCAGTACGGGAAATTATTTAGGGAAATTTGGGGATATATTGAAACACGATCGAACACGATTAAACACGATATCTAACGATCGAAGTTACGATGTTCCATAAACAAGCTAGATCTAGTATTAGGTGCGCAGTTTCTGTTTCATAAAGGGTGTGTGAATTGTTACTAGTAGAAGCATCGTTTTCATTCAAAGGTACGATTGAATGAGTATCATATTAAAATTTAAATTTATATTAACATATCGTGAAGAGTCAATGGTGCTAAATTCGCTCGTAAATTCTGTTTTGTATTAGGCGCCAGGATGACGGCAAATCGCTATCGCTGTTTTCAAGAGGCCGAAAGTTTTCTACAATTTCAATTAAATGAAAATGTTAAGGAAATTCTTATTATTAGCGGATTTGATAATGAGGTGCTGCTTGGTACGATTGACGAAAATGGTCTAGAAAAAATAGAAGCATTTATTAGAAATGACTACCATGAATTACTAACTTTGGAAGAAAAAAATTTGTTTTGCGGGATTTTTAAAAATAATCCGCAGCAATTTAAATTGCTATCTGCCACGAAAAAACAAATAGTTTTAATTTCCAAATTTTATAAATGCAAATACGAGAGAAAAATATCGACTCAGTCTACGCAAACCGACATAATTGAAAACATTTCTGAGCAGACATTACCACACCCCTCACCACAACCATTAAGTGAGACTGCAGCTACAGATCAGGAAACAGAAAAGTGCGTTATATTAAAAGCTCTTAAGTGCTGGCTTAAAACAAAAGTTAGTCAGGAACAATGGTTAATATTTGAATCAAAATGTAATGGTATAAGCCTAAAAATTCAAAAAGGATTAGATAAACATTTTTCTTGCACTGTGACTTGCTTTTGTGGTCAAAGTTGCAAAATCTTACGACAAGATTTGGATTTTTTTGTATGGCCAAAAACACCAGACATCGCGGTTGTAGATGAAGAGTATGTATTTTACGGTCCCATTAATTTACTTGGTAACGGCATATTTCAAATTAGCAGACATGATGATGTAGAAATAAAGAAATTATACAAAGCTTTCAAACAAAATTATAAAAAGCTTTAAATCTGTTTTGTCAGTATTATTATTTTCTGTTTTTATATAGAAAAACTCAATGTTTTTATTTGCCAAAGAATATATGTTAATTTTTATTGACTTTTATTTGGGTGTTTTACTTAAATACACACGTGGATATGCCGTCCGAAGGGAGAGGAGGTACGTGTATGTAAGAGGAATTACGGGGAAGTACGGAGAAATACTAGGAATATAAGTAGGAAGTATAAGAAATATATCGCTCACCGGCGACAATAGTGGCACATCTCAAAAAAATACAAAATGCCTTTAAACACAAGTATAAATATAAAATTTGATGCAGTTTCGTCCATCAACACTGGTGTAATATTAGTTCGAATAGTCCGTCCTAGATGGCACAATGTGTCATTAATGCATTTCATGTGTTCCACCAATCCTGTTACTTCAATAGTGGCATATTTTTAGTGTGCCGTTGCATGTTTGAGGTAAAGTCCTGTTTTGTGTAAGCACTAGTGACACATCTGAAGAAGTAGCATCGATTTGAGTATGCATTAGCGGCACATTTTGATTTATGCCACTCTAGACTTTGTGTTGTTGGCCACTTTCGTTAAATGTGCCAGTATAGGTAGTGTATAGTGTGATGATTATTTTGACTTATGACGATATTGCCTGAAGATTTAAAGTCGTTTTCTTAGCTGTGCCGGTATAGACCATTGTGCGTCGTTTTGTGGTTTATGATAAATGGTAATAAATTATAGAAAATGGATAGCACTCTTGGCACAAAAGGTGGGAGAGGAGAGAAGATGTTGTCAATCATTGGAATAAAGTATGAAATAATAAATTCCAGAAAAGTTAATAAAAAAATATTGAATAAATGCAATGCAATTTTTAGGCTGAAAAATAATACTGCTATTAAGCAACGAGACCCACAACAAAGTGAACAGTGGAAAGCTTCTATTTTAACTGCTGTCTCAATCCCCCTGCAATTCCATCTTCTGAAACCTGTGGTAATTTTTTTTAGACTTCATAGTAAATATAGGGATAACATTAACTTGGTGAGTATCTTTTTGCAGAAACGTTTACGCAAGTGCTTCACAGTGGACCAACTATAGACACAAAAGATAAACCATCTTTCCACGCTTTGAAAGAAAATGCAGGTACATTGTGATTTAACAATTATACGTATAAATACCCATTAATGTATACAATTTTAGGTCACACGTTTGATAGGAATAAACAATATTCCACTATTCTAAGTGCTAACGATAATATGGACGTTAATGTTCAAAATGATCAAAATATTATCATTCTTGATGTTAAAGAAAATGTAGCTCCTGGAGCACAACAACAACTGCTTAGACTTAGTGGTAAACTGCGCTTTTTTTCATTTTTTGATGTTATTAACAGTGAACCTACGCAAATTTCAGATAAAAGCAAGCAAGATGACGAGGAAGAACAATACGATTCAGACGATTCTTCATCTTCATCTTCATCGAGTGACTCGTCTGACAGTGAACCCTATTCATCAGATGATTCAATTAAAGATCCGAATTATAACACGGATACTGTTGAATCATCAGACAAAATAGACGTTAAGAAGAAAAGAACAAGGAAAAGAAAAGCAGAACCATCAGACTGGAAAAAGTTCCGTGCTAAACGTTTGAGAAACTCTGGAAAATCGTACAAAACGTTGGGAAAAGGATTAGAAGTTGCAAGACGACAAATAAAACCACCATGTGATGATTCTAAGTGCAAACAGAAATGCAGCACCAAATTTACTGAAGAAGAAAGGTTGTTTTTGTTTCAAAACTGTTGGGACATGGGTGATATTGTAAAACAACGTACTTACATTCTATCACTTATGCAAGAAGTTAACCCTACATACAAGTATCCACGCAATACCGAAAGCAGGGCTGCAAATCATGCTTTTTTTTTTCATAAAAGATGGTAAGAAATTGAGAGTCTGTAAAACATTTTTCATAGCAACCCTGGGTATTACTGCGCGCTGCATCCGAACAATAAAATTAAAAATTGTACTTTGAGCGAAGATAACAGAGGAAAACATTCTAACCATAAAGAAGTTGACAAGAGTATAAAAGAAGGTGTTCGGGCTCACATCTCCTCTATTCTTACCATCGAGAGTCATTATACAAGAAAGCATTCTGAAAAACTGTATATCGAAGGAAGTAAGACCATTGCTCAGTTACATCGTCATTATAAAACTGAATGCGAAAACCAGGGAAAACCTTTTGCAAATTTAACGATGTACAGAAATATCTTTAATCACGAATTTAAATATAGATCAGTGCCAAGCTTGTGTCACTTTTGAAAATTCTAGTGAAGAAGAGAAGAAAAAGTTAGAAGACAAACAACTCCCACATTGAAGAAAAAGAATTGAGCAGGGAAGAAAAGAAAACAGACAAAGAGAGAAGTTCTTCCTTGTATCAAGTTGCTTGTTTCGATTTGCAGGCTACTCTACCAACTCCTAACGGGCAAGTCTCATCGTTTTATTACAGATCCAAATTGTCAACTTACAATTTTACGGTGGCAGATCTTACTCAAAAAAGACAAGGATCTGTAAACTGTTACTTGTGGCATGAGGGACAAGGGAAGAGAGGAGCAATTGAAATAGGAACATGTTTATTGCACTACTTAAAAGAAAAAGCTGCTGTCTGTAATAATGACAATCTTGAAATAGTATTCTATTCTGATAATTGTACAGGCCAACAAAAAAACAAATTCATCATTGCAGCTTATTTGTATGCCGTAGCTAATTATAAAATCAAAGCAATTAATCATAAATACCTTATTACTGGGCATACGCAGAATGAGGGCGACAACGTCCATTCTTTAATAGAAAGAAACGTCAAAAGGGCTTTAAAATCAGGTCCCATTTATATGCCACCTCAGTATACAGCTATAATACAAACCTCAAAAAAAACTGGCAAACCTTATAACGTTATAGAGCTGTCGCATGAAGACTTTTTTGACTTAAAGCACTTAACTGAACAAACCACTGTAAATTTTCAAAAAAACACAGACGGAGAGACTTTCAAAATGGCTGACGCCTCAGTAATTAGGGTTGAGAAAAGTCACTTAGACTCGTTTTTTTATAAGACATCTTTTAAGTGCCCAGATTTTAAAGAAGTCAAATTAATTAGTGGAAGACGTTCAAGGACGCTTCTCTCCACTTTTTCAGGTTTTGAAATGAAAAAAGTTTACAGTAATCCTCTACCTATTGCTAAAAAAAAATATGAGGATCTGATGTATTTAGTGAAAACCAACGCTATAAAGAAATGCCACAGTTACTTTTATACTAGTTTAAGTTCAGAGTGAAATGAATGACTAGACGCCAAAATTGATTTTTTTGTATACTTTCCATCTGTATTTTTCCTTTAATTTTCTTTGTTCCAATAAAATAAAGAAACTTGTTGAATATTAACATTTTTGTAGCACTTTTCAAAATTTGTTTCCCAACACTATGCCATGTAGTTTAGACAATAGTGGCATATCTTACAAATATGGACTTTTTTAAAAAAGAAAAAACATTTTGAAATTTCCCACTATTTTAGACCGTAAAAACTAATTAATAATCACTGCCAATTTCATTGAACTTAATCAAATGACGTTTAGAACATGGGGAGAAAAATATCCAAAACTTTAAATTGAGATTTCTCCACAAAGTTTAATTTTGAGTTGTCACTATTGTCGCCGGTGAGCGATATGTGAAAGGGGAAGTAGGTGCACAAAATTTGAACTAGCGGTTTACCCCTCGATTTTGGCGCATGTCCTCGACCTCCCATCCACTGATCACTATGGTCAAATCATCTGCATATGCGAAGAGTTTTCCCTCATCTAGGTTTTCTCTCTGTTCTTGTACCAGTAGCTGATCAAAGAAGACATTCCATAGTATTGGTTCCAGTATGGCACTCCTCTACTCATCTTGTATGTGTGTCCATCATATTCAATATCTCGTTCGCTTAGGTAATCTTTAATGATATTCAATAGATTCCTTTTTTTTGCAACGCTTCCACTATTTTTTCCCAGGGGGCTAATCCGAAGGCGTTTTTGACGTCTACTGCAACTAATAAGTTTTAAAATCATTTTCTCAAGATTCTTAAGACTCAAGAGTTTTATCTTTTGAAGCTTCATCCTTAGATTCAACTTTTTTCGGTCGCTGCTTATCAGTACGATGTTGTCCGCGATATTTCTAGGCTAATTTTCGAACTCCTCCATCTTTAATTACATTATACAACACAATTACGAAAATGAAGTTACTACCGCCATCTTTTAGCAGTATTAACAACCTCAAAAAAAATATGTAAGAAGGAAATTTAAATTAATTCATTAATTTAAGTATTAATAAAGTTAAAGGTTTTTTTTATTATTTATTTATATGGATTGTGTGGAAGTGGTGACGTCATGCTTACGTGTTAGGGAGAATTTGGTGACGTATATATGAGAAAATGAGACAACCTCTTATTCGCAACTTTGACTTTTACAGTGTTCTGCAATGATCTACCGTCTACAGTACGTCCTGTAAGTCGGTTAACGACGTTTCCTTTCCTTTTTATTATTTTATGGTTTCCAGTAGCGCAGAGTGCTCGGCAACGTGACGGTAGTGTCTTTCTGGTTCTGTGTACGTTTCGTCGTGTTTTCGACGTTCGTTGAACCGAATGGAATGGAATTAATGGAAACCCCGTTAAGAGTTTAGACGGTGCCTTCGCTTAGGTGGGTTTTTATTTTTTCCATTTTTATTCCGGGTGGGGCTAAGGAAATAAATGCGGGTGTTAAAAGTCTGATTTTTTTTCAGACCATGTAGATTATTAAGTATTTGTTTGAAAACATAAACGGGGATTTAAATAAGGCGAATTTCGACGATTAAAATGTCTAAGAATAAACTTAACCTCACTTTACCTCCGGGTTTACTCGATCAAAATCAAACTGTTACACCTACAAACGTTGCTTTTCCAGAAGCATCAATAGCGTAAGTTAAATTAAATAACTAAAATTATTACTAATTAAATAAATAATTGAATATTACTTTTTAGGCCTAATAATTTAGTGGGTGGAAATAGTATTGATAACTTAACAGCGCGTTTAGAAGAATTAGATATGGATGATGTGCAAAAAAAGCGTATAGAAGAGTTTCTTTGTCAAAAAGAGAAAATTGATGGCGAGTTGAGCGATGATGATTTTGAAAAATTGGGGGAGCTTGGTTCTGGAAATGGAGGTGTTGTGATGAAAGTTCGCCATAAAGTCTTAGGGCTCATAATGGCGAAAAAATTAATTCACTTAGAAGTGAAACCAGCAATAAAAAAGCAAATTCAGCGCGAATTGAAAGTTTTGCATGATTGTAATTTTGCGCATATCGTCGGTTTTTATGGCGCGTTTTATAGCGATGGGGAAATTAGTATTTGTATGGAATATATGGATGCGGGGTCTTTGGATTTAATATTGAAGAAAGCTTCTAGAATTCCAGAGAATATTCTTGGTAAAATCACTTTGGCAGTTTTGAAGGGGTTGAGTTATTTGAGAGAGAAACATTCGATTATGCACCGAGATGTTAAGCCCAGTAATATTCTAATTAATAGTAGTGGTGAAATCAAAATATGCGATTTTGGCGTTTCTGGGCAGTTAATTGATTCAATGGCTAATTCTTTTGTTGGTACAAGAAGTTACATGTCTGTAAGGAGAAAAATGTTTTTTTAAGATGAATTTTTTAATAAATTTTTTTTTAAACAGCCAGAACGTTTACAAGGCACTCATTATTCCGTACAAAGTGATATATGGTCCTTAGGTTTATCACTGGTTGAGATGGCGATAGGAATGTATCCGATTCCCCCACCGGATGCGAGAACTTTGGCTTCGATATTTGGACCAAAAGCGGATGGGGAATCACCCGGGCATACAAACGGACCCAGACCAATGGCTATTTTTGAACTCTTAGATTACATAGTGAATGAGCCTCCACCCAAATTACCATCAGGAATTTTCAGTGATGAATTTAAAGATTTTGTTGATAAATGTCTTAAGAAAAATCCAGAAGAACGTGCCGATTTAAAAAGCCTTATGGTAATAATAATATTTATTATCCATGTCCACTGAACATTTCTATGTAACATATGTGAATTTGAAAATTTTCGGCTCCATGATTTCTTTTTATCGCAAGTTAATTGGTAAAAGTACCCGATTTTTGAGGGTGTCGGCAATTTTGTTCATTTTGCGAATTTTGATATTCCATATAGTTTCGCAAAAAATCGCTGTTTAAGCGAAGCTTAGCATACAAGTAGTACCAGAGATGTAGTGAGATGAGATTAGATGTAAATTTATATTTACAAAACAACATCCTCAAAATACAGTCTTTAATACACAACCAGTTTTCCTCAAATGCGAAACCCCTGCAGACTTGTTTCAAAAACTGCAATAACTGGTGTGAACTCTGCAATGATATTGCAATAATTAAATGTGCTGTACTAATTTTAAAGTATAAATCAAACCGGTAGCGTCGTTCATCCTGGGTAGCGCTAACAATAAGAAAGGTTTGATTGTTACATGCATCACTACTTGTAGGCTACTTGTGGTAGTTTTTGATATAAATATTAAATAATTATTCGTGAGACGATCTTTTTTATAAAAAGAAACTGTTTTTTTTCATACTAATATTTCGATCGTTTTTTTCGATCTTCATCAGAGTATAACTAAAATACAAAAGCAACTAAAAATAACAATCTTACAATAAAAGTTAATTACTTACAAATTATATTATTATTTATTATTAATTTTGTTATTATTAATTATAATTAATTATTAGTTGCTTTTGTATTTTAGTTATTAAGTTATTTTATTATTAATATTATTATCAATTGCGATCGATTAATTTCTTTTATTTATTGTTTTTGATATTAACCTTTTTTCTAGAAATCCACCTTAAAATTATCCTCATTTCTTACAATTTTTAAAATTTTTAACAAGGGGGTACACTTTAAAAAAATGCGCCCGCCATTTTGTGTCCTCCATTTTGAATTTTCGAAAACGGACATCAAATTCGTCATGATTTCGCAACAATCGCAAAAATAACGTGTAAAATAATCGAGCTTATCTCCACACTCATGCATTTCTGAAGTGATACCCTACATTGCCACATTATTGCGATATTTGAATAAAAATGAAATTAATAAGAAAGCTGATAAGATATGTTAACTTATTTGGATCCAAGATACAAAATGAACTTTTTTGACGCTGATTTAACTAACGAAGCAACTCTAAAAAGAGGATACTTTAATTAATAATTAGCGATTTCAAATATCGTTACCGTAATATCGTTAGTTATCGAAAATTTTATATGAAAGAAAAATAAAAAACTTCTTACTTGCTAGAATTTTAATTTATACGGTACAAGTTTCGAGCCATTAAGCTCATCCTCAGCCGAATTGTCAAAATCACTATTAAAACATTTGCAAAATCCTTAAAATACATGAATAATGTTTACTATTTATAATTAAAAATAAACGACATATCAAAAAAAATTGTAACATGGAAAATTTTACCAAAACTTCAAATATTGTTTTCTCAAAAACTAAAAGTTATTTTTCAAAACGAGTTGGTTCATTGGAAAGAGGACACTTTTATTAACACTTTGGAAAATTTTCAAATTCATATTCCAAGAAATGGATTTTATACGAATTTTTAAAACTTAATCGGCGAAAATTGCAAAATTCGAAAAAATTTTCGATCATTTCAAAGATTTATTTATCAAGCACTAAAAGTGATTTTTCAAAACGGCTTTTTGCATTAAAAAGAGGATACTTTAATTAATAATTGGTGATATTTCTAAAAGAATCTTTCAAGAAATTAAATTTATAACGAATTTTGAAAGTTATCGTGAAAATTGCAATTATCAAAACTTCAAATATTGTTTTCTCAAAAACTGAAAGTTATTTTTCAAAACGGGTTGGTTCATTGGAAAGAGGACACTTTTATTAACACTTTGGAAATTTTCAAACTCATATTCCAAGAAATGGATTTTATACGAATTTTTAAAACTTAATCGGCGAAAATTGCAAATTTCGAAAAAATTTTCGATCATTTCAAAGATTTATTTCTCAAGCACTAAAAGTGATTTTTCAAAACGGCTTTTTGCATTAAAAAGAGGATACTTTAATTAATAATTGGTGATATTTCTAAAAGAATCCTTCAAGAAATTAATTTTGTAACGAATTTTGAAAGTTATCGATGAAAATTGCAATTATCAAAACTTCAAATATTGTTTTCTCAAAAACTGAAAGTTATTTTTCAAAACGGGTTGGTTCATTGGAAAGAGGACACTTTTATTAACACTTTGGAAAATTTTCAAATTCATATTCCATGAAATGGATTTTATACGAATTTTTAAAACTTAATCGGCGAAAGTTGCAAAATTCGAAAAAATTGTCGATCATTTCAAAGATTTATTTCTCAAGCACTAAAAGTGATTTTTCAAAACGGCTTTTTGCATTAAAAAGAGGATACTTTAATTAATAATTGGTGATATTTCTAAAAAAAATCCTTCAAGAAATTAATTTTATAACGAATTTTGAAAGTTATCGATGAAAATTGCAATTATCAAAACTTCAAATATTGTTTTCTCAAAAACTGAAAGTTATTTTTCAAAACGGGTTGGTTCATTGCAAAGAGGACACTTTTATGAACACTTTGGAAAATTTTTAAATTCATATTCCAAGAAATGGATTTTATACGAATTTTTAAAACTTAATCGGCGAAAATTGCAAAATTCGAAAAAATTTTCGATCATTTCAAAGATTTATTTCTCAAGCACTAAAAGTGATTTTTCAAAACGGCTTTTTGCATTAAAAAGAGGATACTTTAATTAATAATTGGTGATATTTCTAAAAGAATCCTTCAAGAAATTAATTTTATAACGAATTTTGAAAGTTATCGATGAAAATTGCAATTATCAAAACTTCAAATATTGTTGTCTCAAAAACTGAAAGTTATTTTTCAAAACGGGTTGGTTTATTGGAAAGAGGACACTTTATTAACACTTTGGAAAATTTTCAAATTCATATTCCAAGAAATGGATTTTATACGAATTTTTAAAACTTAATCGGCGAAAATTGCATATTTCGAAAAAATTTTCGATCATTTCAAAGATTAATTTCTCAAGCACTAAAAGTGATTTTTCAAAACGGCTTTTTGCATTAAAAAGTGGATACTTTAATTAATATTTGGTGATATTTACACAAGGATCCTTCAAGAAATTAATTTTATAACGAATTTTGAAAGTTATCGTGAAAATTGCAATTATCAAAACTTCAAATATTGTTTTCTCAAAAACTGAAAGTTATTTTTCAAAACGGGTTGGTTCATTGGAAAGAGGACACTTTTATTAACACTTTGGAAAATTTTCAAATTCATATTCCAAGAAATGGATTTTATACGAATTTTTAAAACTTAATCGGCGAAAATTGCAAATTTCGAAAAAATTTTCGATCATTTCAAAGATTTATTTCTCAAGCACTAAAAGTGATTTTTCAAAACGGCTTTTTGCATTAAAAAGAGGATACTTTAATTAATAATTGGTGATATTTCTAAAAGAATCCTTCAAGAAATTAATTTTATAACGAATTTTGAAAGTTATCGTGAAAATTGCAATTATCAAAACTTCAAATATTGTTTTCTCAAAAACTGAAAGTTATTTTTCAAAACGGGTTGGTTCATTGGAAAGAGGACAATTTATTAACACTTTGGAAAATTTTTAAATTCATATTCCAAGAAATGGATTTTATACGAATTTTTAAAACTTAATCGGCGAAAATTGCATATTTCGAAAAAATTTTCGATCATTTCAAAGATTAATTTCTCAAGCACTAAAAGTGATTTTTCAAAACGGCTTTTTGCATTAAAAAGAGGATACTTTAATTAATAATTGGTGATATTTCTAAAAGAATCCTTCAAGAAATGAATTTTATAACGAATTTTGAAAATTATCGCAACATCAAAAATTTTATCAAAACTTCAAATATTGTTTTCTCAAAAACTGAAAGATATTTTTCAAAACGTGTTGGTTCATTGGAAAGAGGACACTTTTATTAACACTTTGGAAAATTTTGAAATTCATATTCCAAGAAATGGATTTTATACGAATTTTTAAAACTTAATCGGCGAAAATTGTAAAATTCGAAAAAATTGTCGAAAGTGGTTTTCCAAAACGGCTTTTTGCATTAAAAAGAGGATACTTTAATTAATAATCGAAAGTGATAACAGCGACAGTTAGCGACAAACCTGATATACAGTAGGTCACTTATGTATTTGTACACCTAATATTTTCAATAGAAATTGCAAAGGAGGTAAACAAAGTCAAATTTTAAACTATATTTTATTTACACAAATGAAAACAATAACAGAACTCTTAATAACATTTAAAAGAAAATAAACAGTTTATGAATTTTTAAAGATAATGAAATTTTTGACATCACAAAAGTATTTGTACACATTACCAAATTAAATCAGATGCCTCTTAAACCAACTATCTAATACTTGGTATGCATTCCGTTAGCATTTATAACGGCTTGTAATCGTTTTGGCATGGACATTACCAATTTGGCTGTTATTTCTTGGGAAATTTTCTTCCATTCTGACTTCAGGTGTGTTTTTAAATCATTTCGGTTATGTATTTGAAGTTTTCTAATATTAATGTTTAAAATATGCCACAAATTTTCAATTGGGTTAAGGTCTAGACTTTGAGGTGGGTGTGGAAGCGTTTTAAGCCCTGTATATAAAAACCATTCCTTAAGGATCCTTGCTGTATGCTTAGGGTCGTTGTCTTGCTGGAACATAAAGCTGTCCTCTAGACCCATTTTACGTGCACTACTCAATACATTATCTTGCAAAATCTTAAGGTAGGTTTTAGCATCCATAATGTTATCAATAAAGTGTAAATTTCCCACTCCATTGTACAACATGCAACCCCAAACGAGAACGTGCCCTCCCCCATGCTTTACCGTTGGAATTAAATTTTTCGTTTGAAGATCTGTGTTTGCTTTTCGCCAAATCATTTGTCGGTCGTCAGATGAAAATAAGTTATATTTTGACTCGTCGCTAAAAATTATATTCTTCCAAAACTCTAGAGGTTTATTCACATATTCATTTGCAAACTGTAGTCGCTTAAGTCGATTTCGCTCACTTATGAACGGCTTTTTACGTGCTACTCTTCCATGGTAGCCGGCTTTACGGAGAACTCTTCTTACGGTTTCTGGATGAACCTCTCTGCGATATGTACAGCCAAATTTTGAGCGCTAGTTTTGGGATTATCTTGGACTTCTTTCAGAATAGCCCGTTGTTCACGATCGCTTAGTATTCTCGGTCGTCCAGAGCGATGCATGTTTTCTACACTTTTGCTGGTGTTAAACTTGGTATTTATATAGCGAACAGTAGAGTGTGGCCGTTTAATAATTTTAGCAATTTCTCGCAAACTTTTCTTCTCTTTAAACAAGCCTATAATTTGTACTTTCTCCGAAATAGACAATTCTTTAGTTTTCGGAATTTTGACTCAAACACTGATACGATACGATAGGTTATTTATTAGCACGCGTCTGTAGACAAGTTATCTTAACAACAACTGATGTACAACTAACGCTTCGGTCTCTGTGCGTGTCTAGACTTGTCCGAAATACTAGTGTACAAATACTTTTGTGACATCGTATTTCAGATTTTACTCAATATTCCATTCGGAAAATACTTATTAATTATTTCAAATGTATACTATTTCTCAGAACATATATCCGATTAGAGAAAATGTAAAAAAAATAATGCTTCATATGCTGTTTAGCTTTTTTTTTTAGTAAATTGGTCCTGTGCAAATACTTAAGTGACCCACTGTAAATAAAGTTGTATTCAATGAAAAAAGTCCTATTGGGGTTGAACTTGCTTATTATCTGCAGTGTCCAACGCCTAAAAGAGTTATTATTAAAATTTCTTTTTATCAGGTTTTGATGTACATATATTTTAGCTGTATTCTATAAAAATTATTTCAAAATTTTTCCAACGACAAAGGAGCTTCTTAGGACGCTGTCCTTGTTTCAAGCGTACTAGTTATCTAAAATAAATAAATATAGATATACAGCGTGTCTGTAAAGTAGCGGATATAGGCGATGAAATCATAAACAGTTTATGGAAAAATCCCTGAAACGGGTCTAAAGATTTAAATTTTTTGGTGTAGGTATCAAATTCTTTCCGCCATTTTGAATCGAGTTATGTCATCGATATTTTTTTCAAATGGCAATCCCCCATTTCTATTACGGAATATGAAAGAGGATTTTTTTCTGAATCTAGTGCATTCAATATTAATAAAAATATTGGTTACATAAGAAAATTTTCGAGAAAAATTATTTTTAAGTTTGATTACTTCAAATTTGTCTAAATGATAAAAATAGTAGTACAATTTCCTAAGTGGCAAAAACTGATTTAGTAAGTAGCTGACCTCTTAATACAACATATCGTGGTTGCAGGGCCACGTCCAATAAGTGTTGCAACGCGACGTAAAGTAAGGATGTGAATCCACGTTTTTTCCAGGTTTCGCCTCCAGATACTGTTCATTGTTGATCATTATGAATGTCATTACTTCTCATAGCATCTCTCTCTTCTTTGACGGCATTTATAGACAATAAATCAAAGACAGGGTATCAGGTATTTTTATTTTTATTCAGGGTATTTTGGTAGCAGTTCTAATTAGGGATGGAATGAAAGTTCGGCCGAATCAGTATCAATGATTGCGGCTGATCTGATAATGAATGGTTGTAAAAGTTATTAATTATATTTTATTGAAAAAAATATGCAAATGTAAAAATAGAACTTGATTAATACATATATTATATATTCTATATATTATATATATATTTTTTCTGCCTTGATTGGAATTAATCTAGATGTTGTGTACAAATATATTTGAGCTATTTTGCTTAATTCGGGATACTGTATGGTCTTTGCTCCAAATAATAGGATCATACTATAGGTAAAAAAAATTATCTTCACTTTTTGTGGCAGTATTTTTTCATTGGCTTGGTGTAATGATGAACCAACAGTACCAACAATATCATTATAACATTGCCATAAAGACTTAATTTCATATGTAGATAATTTCTTCTTCTTTAGTTTATTACTCTACTTCTTTAATTATATAGTTCTAAAGTTTATACCAAGGATCAAGTAATGTGCCTGCACCAGAATGTTGTCTGATTAAGTGCAGTATTATTTGCTGATAAATATGGTTGGTGTATTTTGTACAACTTTTCTTTGTGTCATGTTCAAATCATGCTGAATAGATTTTGATTTATCACATGCTAAAGAAGAGTGTGAAGCAATGTGTAACAATTCTTCTAGCGCAAGCTATCTACCCAGACCTTTATGTATAAATAAAGCAACTTTCGCTATCTATTCTAGCATCCATAATATATATGCAGCTATTAATCATGTTGATACCATATTATTATTACATAATATTATAGTAATTTGATTAATTTGTATGTTCCATAATCTCTATATTTTTTTTGTAGAGCAATTTAAGCGAATTACAAATTAAAAAGAAACAGAAATAAGTCTGAAAAGGTGCGCGTTCCAGACTGGACGTCGCGTCTTTATTCCTTTATGTAGGTAAAATAAAGGAGCGTATAAATATTTTTCGCATTGGGTTTTATTATTTGGGTTTTTTTTGTAGTTTCCGTTTCGTTTACTTTTCTCATTTAATTCACGATAAAAAAAAAACATGGAGTCGAAAATTTTCAAATCCACAATTTTTTTTTGTTGCTTTTATTGGTTAACATTTTTTTTTTTAATTTAGAATCATGCATGGATAAGAAGAGCAGAGCAAGAAGATGTTGATATAGCTGGTTGGGTTTGTAAGACCATGGAACTTCAGCCAAACACCAGCAATAAAGTGTGAAAAAAATGTTTGATTAAGACATGATGGTGTAATTTCGCGCACGGCTGTGAATGATTTTTCCAAACAAGTATACAGGGTGATTGGTAATTAATTTTTCTATTATTTACAATAATCCTGTATATATTACCGGTGAATTCAAAACAAGAATTTTTTTTATATAATCACATCACTTCGTTACAGAACTTACGTTCTCTTCATTACAGAAATTAGATTGAAAATAAAATAATTATTAATAATAACCTTTAGATTTAAAAGAAAAATAAGTGAAATTATTAACTAAAAATTGTAATCTAGACGAGTTAAAACCATTTACTCACAAGGGTTATCCAAAAAAAATTCTCTTTAAATATTCGTCATTGTGTGGTTGGTAGACCGTTTACATAGTCTGTGTTTAGATATATTATCTTTTTTATGTTTTTTAATAATAACATTGAAATCGTATATTAATAGTTTTATAATTATCTAATTAATTCTAAATTTTAATGATTCAAATTGAACTATTACTATGGTATTTTAAAAATCAATAATAAATCACTTTTTATAGAAGCAACATTGTTTTTTAATCGACTTTCTCTTCATTTTTTCTCTTAAAAGTTTGTTTTTATTAAAATCAAAGTACAAAATTAAATTAATAATAATAATTTACTTACTTGGTAACAAATATGTATGCTAAATTGTGTGTTTTTTATGATTTTATAAATAAGAGTATTTTTAAATACACATTTACATGCCTCTATGTCAGCCTAACATACAAAATTCATTTTACTTATTTCACAAATTATTTACGCTGATTATCTGATTTATCCATCCTATAAAAGCTGACACTTTTACGTAAACACCCGGCACGTTTTCTCTGCCACAACCAAAACCCCACGATACCAAACCAGCCAATTCATAAAATCCATCATCTTGGCATACTAATGGACCACCTCCATCACCCTATTTATAAAAAATGTAAACAGTTTAATAACAACTAAAATACTATAAGAACTATAAGATAATATATCGACTGTATTTTTAAGAATCTTTAAATATATTATATAAAAACTAATATATTATTGAAATTTCCAGGAAAAAATTATTAAAGAAAATATTGTCAAATTTAAAAATCAAGAATAATAGGAAATTTCAAAAAAATCACACCGACTGTATTTTTAAGAATAATGATATGATATGTATGTTAAATGGAAGCTTAAAGATTGTAGTTTATGATATAATATAAAAATTATAGGATGATATTATTAAAATTACCAGGAAAAAATTATTAAAGAAGAAATTGTTAAATTTTTAAAGCAAAAATGTGAAATTTTCAAAAAATCACATCATCTGTATTTTTAAGAATCTTTATGTGATATGTATGTTAAATTGAAGCTTAAAGATTCTAGTTTATGGTATGATATAAAAACTATAATATAATATTATTGAAATTTCCGGGAAAAAATTATTAAAGAAAATATTGTCAAATTTAAAAATCAAGAATAATAGGAAATTTCAAAAAATCACATCGACTGTATTTTTAAGAATAATCATAAGACATGTGTGTTAAATTGAAGCTTAAAGACTCTAGTTTATGGTATGATATAAAAACTATAATATAATATTATTGGAATTTCCAGGAAAAAATTGTTAAAGGAATTGTCAAATTTTTAAATCAAAAAGCGAAATTTTCAAGAAATCATATCGACTGTATTTTTAAGAAGGTTTAGATGATGTGTATGTTAAAGTGAAGCTTAAAGATTCTAGTTTATGATATGATATAAAAGATGTAAGATAATATTATTGAAATTTCCAGGAAAAAATAATTAAAGAAGAAATTGTTAAATTTTTGATTCAAAAATAATGCGAAATTTTCAAAAAATCATATCATCTGTATTTTTAGGAATCTTTATGTGATATATATGTTAAATTGAAGCTTAAAGATTCTAGTTTACAGTCTAATATAAAAACTACAAAAAAAATTGTTACATTTAAAAATCAAGAATAATAGGAAATTTCAAAAAATCACATCGACTGTATTTTTAAGAATAATGATATGACATGTATGTTAAATTGAAGCTTAAAGATTCTAGTTTATGATATGATATAAAAACTATAAGATAATATTATTGAAATTCCCAGGAAAAAATTATTAAAGGAATTGTCAAATTTTTAAATCAAAAAGCAAAATTTTCAAGAAATCATATCGACTGTATTTTTAAGAGTCTTTAGATGATATGTATGTCAAAGTGAAGCTTAAAGATTCTAGTTTATGATATGATATACAAGATGTAAGATAATATTATTGAAATTTCCAGGAAAAAATAATTAAAGAAGAAATTGTAAAATTTTTGTATCAAAAATAATGCGAAATTTTCAAAAAATCATGTCATCTGTATTTTTAAGAATCTTTATGTGATATATATGTTAAATTGAAGCTTAAAGATTCTAGTTTACGGTCTGGTATAAAAACTACAAGAAAATATTGTTAAATTTAAAAATCAAGAATAATAGGAAATTTCCAAAAATCACATCGACTGTATTTTTAAGAATAATGATATGACATGTATGTTAAATGGAAGCTTAAAGATTCTAGTTTATGATATGATATAAAAGATGTAGATAGTATTATTGAAATTTCCAGGAAAAAATAATTAAAGAAGAAATTGTTAAATTTTTGAATCAAAAATAATGCGAAATTTTCAAAAAATCATATCATCTGTATTTTTAGGAATCTTTATGTGATATATATGTTAAATTGAAGCTTAAAGATTCTAGTTTACGGTCTGATATAAAAACTATAATATAATATTATTGAAATTTCAAGGAAAAAATTATTAAAGAAAATATTGTCAAATTTAAAAATCAAGAATAATAGGAAATTTCAAAAAATCACATCGGCTGTATTTTTAAGAATAATGACATGACATGTATGTTAAATGGAAGCTTAAAAATTCTAGTTTATGATATGATATAAAAACTATAAGATAATATTATTGAAATTCCCCGGAAAAAATTATTAAAGGAATTGTCAAATTTTTAAACCAAAAAGCGAAATTTTCAAGAAGTCAGATCGACTGTATTTTTAAGAAGCTTTAGATGATGTGTATGTTAAAGTGAAGCTTAAAGATCTAGTTTATGATATGATATAAAAGATGTAGATAGTGTTATTGAAATTTCCAGGAAAAAATAATTAAAGAAGAAATTGTAAAATTTTTGTATCAAAAATAATGCGAAATTTTCAAAAAATCATATCATCTGTATTTTTAGGAATCTTTATGTGATATATATGTTAAATTGAAGCTTAAAGATTCTAGTTTACGGTCTGATATAAAAACTATAATATAATATTATTGAAATTTCAAGGAAAAAATTATTAAAGAAAATATTGTCAAATTTAAAAATCAAGAATAATAGGAAATTTCAAAAAATCACATCGGCTGTATTTTTAAGAATAATGACATGACATGTATGTTAAATGGAAGCTTAAAAATTCTAGTTTATGATATGATATAAAAACTATAAGATAATATTATTGAAATTCCCAGGAAAAAATTATTAAAGGAATTGTCAAATTTTTAAACCAAAAAGCGAAATTTTCAAGAAGTCAGATCGACTGTATTTTTAAGAAGCTTTAGATGATGTGTATGTTAAAGTGAAGCTTAAAGATCTAGTTTATGATATGATATAAAAGATGTAGATAGTATTATTGAAATTTCCAGGAAAAAATAATTAAAGAAGAAATTGTTAAATTTTTGATTCAAAAATAATGCGAAATTTTCAAAAAATCATATCATCTGTATTTTTAGGAATCTTTATGTGATATATATGTTAAATTGAAGCTTAAAGATTCTAGTTTACAGTCTAATATAAAAACTACAAAAAAAAATTGTTAAATTTAAAAATCAAGAATAATAGGAAATTTCAAAAAATCACATCGACTGTATTTTTAAGAATAATGATATGACATGTATGTTAAATTGAAGCTTAAAGATTCTAGTTTATGATATGATATAAAAACTATAAGATAATATTATTGAAATTCCCAGGAAAAAATTATTAAAGGAATTGTCAAATTTTTAAATCAAAAAGCAAAATTTTCAAGAAATCATATCGACTGTATTTTTAAGAGTCTTTAGATGATATGTATGTCAAAGTGAAGCTTAAAGATTCTAGTTTATGATATGATATAAAAGATGTAAGATAATATTATTGAAATTTCCAGGAAAAAATAATTAAAGAAGAAATTGTTAAATTTTTGAATCAAAAATAATGCGAATTTTTCAAAAAAATCATATCATCTGTATTTTTAGGAATCTTTATGTGATATATATGTTAAATTGAAGCTTAAAGATTCTAGTTTACGGTCTGATATAAAAACTACAAGAAAATATTGTTAAATTTAAAAATCAAGAACAATAGGAAATTTCAAAAAATCACATCGACTGTATTTTTAAGAATAATGATATGACACGTATGTTAAATGGAAGCTTAAAGATTCTAGTTTATGATATGATATAAAAGATGTAGATAGTATTATTGAAATTTCCAGGAAAAAATAATTAAAGAAGAAATTGTAAAATTTTTGAATCAAAAATAATGCGAAATTTTCAAAAAATCATATCATCTATATTTTTAGGAATCTTTATGTGATATATATGTTAAATTGAAGCTTAAAGATTCTAGTTTACGGTCTGATATAAAAACTATAATATAATATTATTGAAATTTCCCGGAAAAAATTATTAAAGAAAATATTGTCAAATTTAAAAATCAAGAATAATAGGAAATTTCAAAAAATCACATCGACTGTATTTTTAAGAATAATGATATGACATGTATGTTAAATTGAAGCTTAAAGACTCTAGTTTATGGTATGATATAAAAACTATAATATAATATTATTGAAATTTCCAGGAAAAAATTATTAAAGGAATTGTCAAATTTTTAAACCAAAAAGCGAAATTTTCAAGAAATCACATCGACTGTATTTTTAAGAATAATGATATGACATGTATGTTAAATTGAAGCTTAAAGACTCTAGTTTATGGTATGATATAAAAACTATAATATAATGTTATTGGAATTTCCAGGAAAAAAATTATTAAAGAAGAAATTGTTAAGTTTTTAAATCAAAAATAAAGCAAAATTTTCAAAAAACCATATCATCTGTATTTTTAAGAATCTTTATCTGATATATATGTTAAATTATAGCTTGAAGATTCTAGTTTATGATATGATATAAAAACTATAATGTAATATTATTGAAATTTCCAGGAAAAAATTATTAAAGGAATTATCAAATTTTTAAATATAAAAAAAGCGAAATTTAAAAAAAATTATATTTGTATTTTTAAGAATGAATGTACCTATCTTAAATTGTAGTTTGAAGATTCTAGTTTATGATATGTTATAAAAACTATAAGATAATATTATTGAAATTTCCAGGAAAAAATTATTAAAGTAGAAATTGTCAAATTTTTAAATCAAAAATAAAACGAAATTTTAAAAAAATCATATCATCTGTATTTTTAAGAATGATATGTATCTTAAATTGTAGCTTGAAGATTCTAGTTTATGATATGTTATAAAAATTATAATATAATATTATTGAAATTTCCAGGAATAAATTATTAAAGAAGAAATTGTTAAATGTATAAGTCAAAGATGACGCAAATTTTTCAAAAAATCATATCGACCATGTTTTTAGGAATTATGATATGATATGTATGTTAAATTGTAGCTTAATGACACTAGTTTATGATATGACGTAGAAATTATAAGATAATATTATTGAAATTTCCATAAAAAAATGATTAAAGAAATCAATCGATCAACTTGACACAAATAGAGTTTATAAGATAGATCATATATTCGTAGAAATGGCGCGGGATTAAGGGGAATTTTTTAGTTTAACACGTTGGCTACCAAAGCCATGGGAAAGTTTGTGATGCATAGGTAGCCAACGTGTTAAGTGCTTATTTATATCTTGGCACACTTTTAGATAGATATCTATTAATGATGAAATTAAAGAACTAACCTGACAAGCATCGTTACCTTCTTCACCACCAGCACAAAAACTACTCGCGGGAAGTATAAATATCTTTTCAGTCACCGCATTTACTTTCCTTATACATTCAGTATCGCTTACAATCGGAATTTCAGCTTCTCGAACTTTTAAAGGAATCGGTCCCGCTATAAAACAAAGAATAAAAAAAAACCCTATTACTTATTTATCTAAAACCTTCTCCCATGTATCCATATCCAGTTACAGTGCATCTTTTGCCTGCTTTATGACTCACTCCCCGCGCAGGTAAACAAACCAAACAAACGCCTTCTTTTAACTCTGCTTGGCCGTGAAGTTTCAAAAGTGCGATGTCGTTATCCAAAGTTTGGCTGTTATGGTTGTGATGAATGTATGTCGTCGCTACTCTCAGCGTTTGAGCGCCGGAGCTACCATATTTTCGGGTTAAATCGTGATCACCCACCCTTACATAAATTGCATCTCCCGAACGAACAATACTATAAATAAATAAATAAATCATAAATAAATTGCGTTTAGGTTAATTAAAATTAATTTACTTAGTAACGCAATGAGCGGCTGTTAAAACCCATTGCGTGCCGATTAAAGCAGCACCGCAAAGATATTGATTAAGTGAATTGATAAGTGCTACTTGCCAACACCATTCACCAGGTTGACCATCTTCACCTCCAACCACTCTAGCTACTCTTGAATTTCCTTTAACGCCGCAAACGTATTTACTATAAACGGCTGGTTTTTGAGGAATTGGTGGTGGCGTTTTTGTAATTATTTCTAAAAATAATTAAATAATTTAATTAAATAATAAGTAAGAAGTAAGGAGAAGAAGGAAAAGGAGACTGATTATATGAAAATGATATTAGGTACTTTAATTAATTATCGTTAAGTATGCAACCAATATCACAGTATAGGTATTGCAATACGCGATTTGCGATATTGGTTGCATACTTGCAATACTGACGTCGGGTATGAAAATTAATTAACACAGAGTACTTCATGGGATTGTTGGGAGGGGTGGGAGAGGGAGAGCGACGGGTGCAAGGAGGAGAAGAGATCCAGAATGAGGCGGAGACTCCACGATATGCGGTAAATAGAGGGGACAGACCGACTTGGAGAAGAGGAAGTTAGGAGTCCATAATAGACCTGACAATTTGTAGGAGCACACAAATTAATGCTTTTGAGGAATGGCGAGCGGAGGAAAACCTCAAAGCATATATTTCAGCGTCAGACTGCATCACAAGAGAGAACCCAGTAGAACAAACAGCGAGGGCAGATGGAAAAGAAAGCAGGAATTCGTCAAAAAATTCGAAGAAACTCTTCATAAAGAATGACCCCAGAAACACTAACAGAGGCAACGACAAAAGCATGCAACGTGGCCTATGGAAAAAGAAAAAAGACCAGGAAGGTTGAAGTGAATAAGTGTAGACGAGTTGTAACAAGAGCCAGAGGGATGCCTCGAAGAAGATAAAATAGCTGAGGTAATAAAGGAAATCTTTCCTGAAGGGGAGGATAGTACGTGGAAGATCGAAAGGCTAGCAAAAATTGAGAGAGAAGTCACGGAAGGGGAAGTGAGAGAGACCGCTGAAGGTATCAAGAGCAAAAGAGCACTGGGTTCTGATGGCATAACACTGGAAGTGATGAAAGACGTCGTAAAGTTGGAAGCAAAAAAACTGGCAAAAATGTTTAACCAACTATTAAAAGAAAACAGATTTCCCAAGATATGGAAGGATGGAAAACTTGTGTTAATAAAAAAGGGTGATCCAAAAAAGAAAAAGTTTAGACCGCTGTGCTTACTAAATTGCTTCGGAAAGCTGTATGAGGGAATAATTAGACGAGAGTGCTGGAAGAATTGGAAGCAGGGGAGGACTCGCTACATATAAATATGGTTTCATACAGGGGAAATCCACAGAAATAGATATAAAAGAAGTCCTAAAGAGAGCAGAATATCTCTGTGAGATCAGTACTCGGTCCAACTCTGTGGAACATTTATTTCGACAAAGTTGTGATCGCAGGAAGGAAAAGACAATGTACAGTCGTGATCTTGGGAAATCCACACTCAAGGTCAAGCGCTGTTGTGAGATCCGACATGCCGCTGGCTAAACGAGCTGAGCCGAGCGCACACGAAGCTCTTGACTCGTGGGCGCTCGGCTCAGCCCTTTTAGCCAGCGGCATGTCGGATCTCACAACAGCGCTTGACCTTGAGTGTGCATTTCCCAAGATCACGACAGTACACATAATAGCGTATGCGGATGACCTAGCTTTGATCATTACAGGATGGAAAGATGACGAACTTCCGGAAGTCGCACACCTAAAGTTAGAGCACATAGCACACATGATGAAGGGTCTGGGTTTGGAAATGGCGCCGGAAAAAACCGAAGCGGTGCTACTAAAAAGCAGGAAGACAAAGACTGAATTAGAACTGAAAGGTGGAAATTGTAGTATAAGAACAAGACAAGCGATCAAGTACTTGGGGGTAATGTTAGGCAAGGACGTAAGATGGCGTGAACACATCAGATATATCGTACAAAAAGCCAAACTAGTAGTAAAAGCTAAACAATAAACTAGCGTGTAGAGGACCACGTCGAATGCAGCATTGTAAGTACTTGGGGATATGCCACCGATTGACCTATACATCAAGAAGAGATTGGACCAGAACGTAGGTGAGACCAGAGACTTCATTGAAAGAGAGTAGCAACGGAAATGGGAGAGTACGAGAGATGTGGCGAGATGGACAAAGAGATTGGTGCCAGTTTTTGATTTGTGTGGTTGAGGCGAGATTGGGGCGAGACGAACTATTACGTGAGCAAGTATAAGAGAGTCTCCGACGACCGATGTATATACTGCGATATGGATGACGATGTAGAACACACGTTCTTCCAGTGTAGTAGGTGGGAAGACCTTCGAATTGAAATGGAGAGGAAGGTGGGAAGAAGCTTGACTCCGGAAAACTGCGTGCGGACGATGACGGAAAGCGAAAGTAATTGGGCAGCAGTACAGAAATACATAAGAGAAGTTGTCAGCACAAAAGAGAAGGAGGAGAGAGGAGGGTGCATAACGCATTTTCCCCTCCCCAGCGCAAAAAATGGGTATGTAGTGAGGGAGGAGGTTAAGGTGGATGCAGTAAGGGTGGAGGCTGGGAGAAGAGCAGAGGAAATGATAGAAGCAAGACCGCATTGCAGGATCCTGGGAGAGTGCTGGGGGGAAATTAAGGAGAGGAGGCTGATCTATGGGCAAAGAGATAGGGAAGAATATTATAGAAGAGTGGGATCGAAAACAAAAGAGGTGAAATGTGGAAAGAACTGAGAGATAGGGACATACAGAGGCAGGAAAGAAGGTGTCAGATACGAGAAGGGAGATATAATGAAAGGTATGGGGAGATAGTGAAAGAGGAACTGCCAAAGTATTTGTTGATGGAGAGGGATGATCAAGGGAAATGTGCTGGAACACATCCTGAGAGGGTGTAGTGAGTTTTTCGTTTTCGAGTTATTTTGATTTTAAATTTCTTTTGGCATAATCTTTAAAACTCCATATCTCAACAAAAGTTCATCAAAAAAAGCTCTAAATTGGCACGATTACTCTTCAAATGTTGTCAAATAGATTGTTATTTGCTGTATCACAGTATCTTATACAGGATGGTCAAAAATTTAATTCCCGTTTTTCCGCATTCAATGGCGAGAAAGTCGAAAATTTTAAATGGAACGACCCATATTTTTTTAACCTACCAGAGAGAGAATTTAAATCTCTACAAATCATCCATAAACATGCCTCTACCTATTTATTGTAGTTTCCCTGATATTGGGAAATTTTTCAAAACATGCACGGAATGCCAGAAACTTTTTTTGACCAACCTGTATAAGATACTCTATAAGATATAACAAATGACAATCGATTTGGTATTATCTGAAGAGTAATCGTGCCAAGTTAGGCTTTGTTGAATGGTTATCAAAGCTACCATAAACGATCTTATGACGCAAATGAAACAATTATCCGCTTCGTTGTCTGAATTACGAGATGAACAGCGTGTAAAGGTGTCACCTCAAGAGAACACAATTGATGAAATAATTAATGAAATTAATGACCGTGAACGGATTACGTAAAATGTAATAATCTCAAATGTTACCGAGACTGAAGATAGCATACTCAAAGATGCGGTTCAGGCCATACTTAAGGATGTTGTTGGAAAATCCCCAAACATTGCGAAGGTCTATAGATTATAGCCGGCCTAGACTTGTTAAAGTGGTCATAAGATGTGTTAAGGGGCTGCGAAACTCTGTGAATTTTAAAAATGTTTATATTAATGGTGATCGAACTCCACGACAACAAGAGTTTAAGCGTAAAATGCGCACCGAGTTGAAGTCTCGTATTGAGAATGGTGAAAAGAACTTGCGCTTACAATTCCTTAACGGACATCCTCGAATTGTCAAAAGAAAAAACTAGAACAAGATATGTCCATTTCCGGTGGAACTGTAAAACACATATCCGTGAGGACCGTCGAGAATACGTAAGATCTTTGAAGCAAAAAATAAAGGAAGACCCAAAGAGTTTTTGGAGATTTGTTAATGAGACCAGAAACAGTGCTGTCTCACCAAATATTCCCAAACACGAAGGTGAAATTTTTTCTGATCTGCAGACTGTGATTAATTTGTTCGCCGATCATTTTGAGAGTATGTATCTTCCGGCCCCTGATGTCAGTCTTAACGGTGCCCAAGTTGCTGATGGATGAGATGGCGTTTCTTTCAGCATCTCAGAAGTAAGTCCTGATGAGATGGTGGCTTTTAAGAAATTTAAGGCAAAAACTACGGCTGGTCCAGATGGTATCCCCGCATATATAGTGAAAGACTGTGCGCCTTTATTATTTAATAATCAAAAATTCTGAATTCCCGAAAATCTGGAAATTGAGCAGAGTTTGCCGACTCCGATTATCAACCTATAGCCATCATAAATAATTTTTCCCAGCTTTTTGAGCAGCTTGTAACACGCAAAATCGAATTTTACACTAAGGCCCGTATATCTGACCAACAACATGGGTTTTGCAAAGGTAGATCCACAGCCACCAACCTACTCAGTTTCACTCAGTACGTATCGAATGTATTAGACTATCGAGAGCAAGTGGATGTGATATACTGACTTTTCTCCGGCTTTTGATTGCTTACATTATGATTTGTTGGCCGAAAAGCTAGTATCGTATGGATCCAATCTCAGACAATACGTCGAGTTAAGTGGTTTAAAGTCAAGACAGATTCATGAACATCTATATAATATATAGAATATAGAATATACGACGACCTGAAACTGTTTAGATCTATTAGTTGTGAGCAGCACCGTGAATCACTCTAGTTAGATTTAGATAAACTTTATTCATGATGTTCTGAGAACAAATTAGCTTTAAATACTCTTAAATGTCAGGTAATGACACACAGTCAAAAACGTAATATCATACTTTTCGATTATGTGCTTGGAATGGACCACTCTCAATAATAAAAGATCTTGGAGTGTGGTTTGATGGCACTTTATCCTTTAATGAACATATCGACAGAACATCCGTTGGTGCCGCTGGAATACGTTGGAGTTTACGAGTTTAAAAACAATAATAGATCTTTATTTATATGGAGTAAATTTGAAAGTACAGAGGAAGTTCATTAGGTTTATCCACTACCTCGATTCTGGGTGTGATCCACCTAGAGGAGAACTAAACTATATAAATCTGCTACAACGATATGGCCTCCGGAGCCTTGAGGACCGTATTAGACCGTAATACACTGTTAATTAATTATTATCGTACTCGACGTCATCATTGCAAGTATGCAACCAATATCGCAAATCGCGTATTACAATACCTATACTGTTATATTGGTTGCATACTTACAATGTGGGGCTAAATTCTCCAATAAACAAACTAATCCGTGTTCTTGATCGTTTGTTCTTGATTTTGGATTGTAATCCGTTGGGATAATAAAGATTATTATTATTATTATATTAGTAAACATAAAAAACTTCTTCTTACCAACTGTTGTAGATTCATTAACATTTTGCCAAATTGTAGCTTCTGTACTAGAAGAAAACGTTGAAGTTGTAGTAACAATTTTTTCTCCTTTTTGACCAGATGCGTCCCTAATAGCCGATTTTTGAGCGCAACACTGAGTCCCGGGGACGCGACATTTAAATATGTCGGTAATTTCGGCGTATCCTTAAAAACTCGAATTATTTCTTATATAATTTTTCGACTTAAACTTACTGAAACACGTAAAACTTAAATAAGTAAATATACACGATCCTGGACATTCCGGTCTCGGATCAACGGTTGTCGTCACTTTCGGCATCGGCGGTGTGGGTGCTGGCCTAGGGGTTGTTGAAACTTTCGTATTGTCACAACACACGTAATTTTTTTGGCACGATGTGCGTGGTACTATCGAAGCTGGTCGTTTACAAAACGCTGCTAAAACGTTTAAGAGGCACGTTCCTGGACATTTTGGATCGGTTACTTTTGGTATTAATGTGGTTGTTGGTGGTGTTGGTTTTTCTTGGTAATGATTTTCTTCAAGCTGTTAATGTGTTAGTTGAGTTAAGATTTTTTTTTTTAATTTTACTTACAAATGAAGTCATGCAACAACTTCCCTCGTCGGGACACTCAGCTGTTAAATCAACTTCGTCGCATAATAACGATAAAAAGGCGCTGACGCATTCCCCTTTGCATTGCTTTTTGGGTGGTTTTGGTTTAAATGATGGTTTTGGCAAGTGATTCGTGATGGGTTGTGTTTTGTATTTGTGAATTGGTTCGGTGGTTGTTGTTGTTATTTTGATGGTGGTTGTTGTGTCTTCAACGGGTATGCTGCTTGTTCTTGTTTTGTTTGGGACGATTACGTTTGGTGGAATTTGATTTTTGAGGGTGTCCAAAGAAACGCAACATTTCGCTTCTGAACTGCACAAATCTTCCGTTGTTATTATCGCTTCGCAATAATCTGCCATCGACTTTGTTACGCAAACTCCTTGTTTTTCTGTACATTTTTTTGCTGCAACAAATTTTTTTGTTTAAAACAAACATGTTTTTTAAATAACATACTAGTATCGTTATCGTCTTTAGGTCTTTGGGTCTTCGCTATAGACGTAGTTGGAGGTTTTTGTGTGGTCGTAGTGGTTGTTGTTGTTGTAAGAACGGAGGTGGGTCTTTCTGTGGTGGATGTTTTAGAGGTTGTCGAGATGGTCATGGTGGCGGTTTCCGTTGCGTTTACGGGTTGTTCGATGCAACATTTTGTTGAACCCGGACATTGCGTGTTTTCGATTACATCGTTGCATATTAATGTCGCGAAAGAGTGCACGCACACACCCGGACAGTCTTTGGAATTCGCTGTGCTTGTTAATTGTTCAAGAAGACCTAGAAAATAATTATTTATTACGTTTTGTAGCGAGAGTTGAAAAAAACTCATTTGACCCAAATAAGAATTTCAAATGAATTTGCTTAATAAAGTTATTGACTTAAAATTTGAAACGACGAAAGTTTGAAATCCATTTAGCTCCGTTTTTTCGTGTTAGTGTCACGCACGTGCCGCTACTCGTCCTTTTTTCCTTTTTTAATTGCTGAAGAGATGTGAAAAAGTGGAACTGGTCGAGAGGATTATAAATGTTTAAAATATCAAGAACATACCAGCGAGGAAGTTTCCCGGTAAAGAGTCGTCTTGGCCACGTGCCCTCGGAATATCGATGGCACATAACAGAACAGTAACGATTAGCCCTTTCGCGAGCATATCGTCTGGAATGTCCCACTAAAAGCACTGCGAAGACATCTGTAACGCCAACGAAGGTCCCACTATATTCATATGAATGAATATTGAGCGACCGTACAATATAGAAATGATCCTCCGGGTGTCCGCTATCATTTACCGTTGGCGTTTCAAGGTTCTCGATGGATAAGTCGACCAATGGTGATGCTTCTACAAGATACAGTTATTTAATGCAACACACGGTTCGGTCAACAGACCAAGCACAATCACAAACGTACACTATTTTCCTCCTTTTCTCACCTTTTTCAACTTAAATTTAACATAGACGAGTTAAAGGTTCTACAAGAACGTTTAAGGTGGACCTCAACGTTACGAATGAATCGAATCTTTAAACTTCGACTTTAAATTCGAGAAGTTTGCCGAACGACTAAAACGGTTTAGGAAAAAGTGAACCGGGCAACGGTTAAATCTTTACACCGTCCTAACCGTGAATATGGGAACGTTTGGTTGAACCAGCGTGTCCTGAATTAACTTAACCTATGGTCATTGACCTTCGATTTGTCTTGTCTTGGGTAGTAGAGGCCGCAAGACCTGGTAAAGAGCCACCTTTCAATGCGACTCGAATAAAATGTTGGAGCTAAATTGTTTCTTCATTACTAATTATAATTATAGCGATTTTTGTATCTAAAAATTATATATAATTAATTCGATTTTATAAATTGCGCGCAACCAACTTTACTGCTTCAAGATCGGCAAAGTAGAGTATCTGTCGTGTCTTGCTCCATCACCGGCTATGTGTTGCAATTTCCAGGAAAAAATTATTACACAAGAAATTACGAAAAATTTTCAAAAAATCATATCGACTATATTTTTAGGAATCTTGATATGATATGTATGTTAAATTGAAGTTTAAAAATTCTAATTTATGATATGATGTAAAAATTATATGATAATATTATTGAAATTTTCAGGCAAAAATTATTAAAGAAGAAATTGTTAAATTTATAAGTCAAAAATAGAGCAAAATTTAAAAAAAATCATATCGACTGTATTTTTAAGAATTTTTATATGATATGTATGTTAAATTGTACCTTGAAGATTCTAGTTTATGGTATGATGTAAAAATAATAAGGTAATATTATTGAAATTCCCAGGAAAAAATTATTAAAGAAGAAATTATCAAATTTTTGAATCAAACAATGCGAAATTTTCAAAATATCATACTATTTGTGTTTTTAAGAATCTTGATATGATATGTATGTTAAATTGTAACTTAATGATTCTAGTTTATGATATGATGTAAAAATTATAAGGTAATATTATTGAAATTCCCATGAAAAAATTATTAAAGAAGAAATTGTCAAATTTTTGAATCAAAAATAATGCAAAGTTTTAAAAAAATCATATCGACTGTATTTTTGTAGCTTAATGATTCTAGTTTATGATATGATGTAAAAATTATAAGATAATGTTATTGAAATTTCCAGGAAAATTTTATTAAAGACGAAATTGTCAAAAATTACGAAATATTTTCAAAAAATCATATCGACTATATTTTTAAGAATATTGATATGATATGCATGTTAAATTGTAGCTTAATGATTTTAGTTTATGATATTATGTAAAAACTACAACATAATATTATTGAAATTCCCAGGCAAAAATTATTAAAGAAGAAATTGTCAAATTTATAAATCAAGTATAGACCAAAATTTTCAAAACATCATATCGACTGTATTTTTAAGAATTTTTATGTGATATGTATGTTAAATTGTACCTTGAAGATTCTAGTTTCTGGTATGATATAAAAATTATAAGGTAATATTATTGAAATTCACAGGAAAAAATTATTAAAGAAGAAATTGTCAAATTTTTGAATCAAACAATGCGAAATTTTCAAAATATCATACTATTTGTGTTTTTAAGAATCTTTATATGATATGTATGTTAAATTATAGCTTAATGATTCTAGTTTATGATATGATGTAAAAGTTATAAGATAATATTATTGAAATTTCCAGGAAAAAATTATTAAAGATGAAGTTGTCAAAAATGACGAGAAATTTTCAAAAAATCATATCGATTATATTTTTAAGAATCTTGATATGATATGTATGTTAAATTGTAGCTTAATGATTCTAGTTTATGATATCATGTAAAAATTATATGATATTGAAATTTCCAGGAAAAAATTTTCAAAAAATCATATCGACAATATTTTTAAAAATCTTGATATGATATGTATGTTAAATTGTAGCTTAATGATTCTAGTTTATGATATGACGTAAAAATTATAAGATAATATTATTGAAATTTCCAGAAAAAAATTATTAAAGATGAAGTTGTCAAAAATTACGAGAAATTTTCAACAAATCATATCGACTATATTTTTAAGAATCTTGATATGATATGTATGTTAAATTGTAGCTTAATTATTCTAATTTATGATATGATGTAAAAATTATAAGGTAATATTATTGAAATTTCCAGGAAAAAATTAATTAAACAAGAAATTGTCAAATTTGTAAATCAAAAATGAAGCGAAATTTTCAAAAAATCATATCGACTATATTTTGAAGAACCTTGATATGATATGTATGTTAAATTGTAGCTTAAAAATTCTAGTTTATGATGTGATGTAAAAATTATAAGATAATATTATTGAAATTTTCAGGAAAAAATTGTCAAATTTATAAATCAAAAATAAAGCGAAATTTTCAAAAAATCATATCGGCTGTATTTTGAAGAATCTTGATATGATATGTATGTTAAATTGTAGCTTAATGATTCTAGTTTATGATATGATGTAAAAATTATAAGATAATATTATTGAAGTTTCCAGGAAAAGATTATTAAAAAAGAAATTGTCAAATTTATAAATCAAAAATTACGCGAAATTTTCAAAAAATCATATCGGCTGTATTTTGAAGAATCTTGATATGATATGTATGTTAAATTGTAGCTTAATGATTCTAGTTTATGACATGATGTAAAAATTATAAGATAATATTATTGAAATTTCCAGGAAAAAATTATTAAAGATAAAGTTGTCAAAAATTACGAGAAATGTTCAAAAAATCATATCGACTATATTTTTAAGAATCTTGATATGATACGTATGTTAAATTGTAGCTTAATGATTCTAGTTTATGATATGTTGTAAAAATTATAAGATAATATTATTGAAATTTCCAGGAAAAAATTATTAAAGATAAAGTTGTCAAAAATTTCGAGAAATTTTCAAAAAATCATATCGACTATATTTTTAAGAATCTTGATAGGATATGTATGTCATGTAGCTTAATGATTCTAGTTTATGATATGATATAAAAATTATAAGATATTATTATTGAAATTTCCAGGAAAAAATTGTCATATTTATAAATCAAAAATACAAATTTTCAGAAAATCATATCGACAATATTTTTAAAAATCTTGATATAATATGTATGTTAAATTGTAGCTTAATGATTCTAGCTTATGATAAGATGTAAAAATTATAAGATAATATTATTGAAATTTCCAGAAAAAAATTATTATAGATGAAGTTGTCAAAAATTACGAGAAATTTTCAAAAAATCATATCATCTATACTTTTAAGAATCTTTATGTGATATGTATGTTAAATTGAAGCTTAAAGATTCTAGTTTATGGTATGATATAAAAACTATAATATAATATTATTGGAATTTTCAGGAAAATATTATTAAAGGAATTGTCAAATGTTTACATCAAAAAGCGAAATTTTTAACAAATCATATCGACTATATTTTTAAGAATCTTGATATATCATATATCTTGATATAACATACATATCATGTATGTTAAATTGTACCTTAATGATTCTAGTTTATGATATGATGTAAAAATTATAAGATAATATTATTGAAATATCCAGGAACAAATTATTAAAGAAAATATTGTCAAATTTAAAAATCAAGAATAATAATTTCAAAAAATCACATCGACTGTATTTTTAAGAATAATGATATGACATGTATGTTAAACGGAAGCTTAAAGATTCTAGTTTATGACATGATATAAAAATTATTAGATAATATTATTGAAATTTCCAGGAAAAAATTATTAAAGAAAATATTGTCAAATTTAAAAATCAAGAATAATAGGAAATTTCAAAAAATCACATCGGCTGTATTTTTAAGAATAATGACATGACATGTATGTTAAATGGAAGCTTAAAGATTCTAGTTTATGATATGATATAAAAATTATAAGATAATATTATTGATTCCCAGGAAAAAATTATTAAAGAAGAAATTGTTAAATTTTTAAAGCTAAAATGCGAAATTTTCAAAAAATCATATCATCTATACTTTTAAGAATCTTTATGTGATATTTATGTTAAATTGAAGCTTAAAGATTCTAGTTTATGGTATGATATAAAAACTATAATATAATATTATTGGAATTTTCAGGAAAAAATTATTAAAGAAAATATTGTCAAATTTAAAAATCAAGAATAATAGGAAATTTCAAAAAATCACATCGACTGTATTTTTAAGAATAATGATATGACATGTATGTTAAATGGAAGCTTAAAGATTCTAGTTTACGATATGATATAAAAATTATAAGATAATATTATTGAAATTCCCAGGAAAAAATTAATAATATTAGAGACGAAATTGTCAAAGATTATGAGAAATTTTCAAAAAATCATATCGACAATATTTAAAAAAATCTTGATATGATATGTATGTTAAATTGTAGCTTAATGATTCTAATTTATGATATGATGTAAAATTTATAAGATAATATTATTGAAATATCCATGAACAAATTATTAAAGAAGAATATTAGTATTAATAAAAGAAATCAACAAACAATATCAAGAAAAACAGGGTGTTGCTGCCTTTTTTGGTGGACACTGCATATGTTCTTATGAAACTTGACACAAACACCTACTTCAAGTGGTCGCGAACGGTTATACATTGAGACATACAGTTGGTTTATAACATAAATCGATAAGCAATAATAGCCCTGGTGATGCAGATCTTATACAATTCTATAATTCTAATTTATTGCCTCAGGTCTCTAGTAGGCTGCACTTTTCGCTCGAATCTGAAGAGGAAGTCTTTCGTACGTTACAATTTACTAAAACTAATACAGTTGAATGTGATGGTATTAGCGTAAAAATGTTATTGTTCCATATTTGTCATATTATTAATTGTTGTCTGGATTTATGACCTATTAGTATTTTAAATGTTACCTCGAAGCTGCTAGAGAGGATTGTGGCTGCGAGAAGCTAGGGCCATTATTTTCAAGGTTATATGAAGGTCACGACCAATTTTTTAAATCGGACCCTATATATTACTTTTCGTATTGATTTTCGAACATTTCCATTGCAAAAAAACCATACACGAAAATTATATCAGCATACTTTTAAACCTTACAGCAAACTGACATATTACAATGATAACCTTGTTACTATTAATATGTCTATATTGTGACTATTAATAAATTCGCTGTAGAAAACTTTAAAGTGTTATATGTTATTATTATTATTATTAATCATGCAATCGTGGAAATGGGGGAGAGGGGGGAAAGTACTGTATTGTTTTTAGTTAAATTATTTTTATTAATTTCTTCACGAAAAGTATATAAAGATAATATACATAATACGCAACCAACATTACTCTTTGAAGATCGGCAAAGTAGAATATCTGTTATATCTTACACCATCGTCGCCTATGTTTTTTTATGGAAAAAATTATACCTTTAATTTGGGTTCTTTTAACAAAGAAAAAAATTTTAATCTTAATATAAAAATATTTTGCTGAACGTATTAAAAGATAAGGAAAAAAACAAGATGAGTTGAATAGGGCAATTATGTTATAAACATATTATTATAAATAATCATTTTTAATATAAAAATCAAATTATATACCTTTATCTCAAAAAATTAACCTCGCCAAAAAGATTCATTACTATTTACACAAATATAGTGAAAGAATGAAGTAATAAATAAAGATGTCATATGCACGTGTAAATTATACAAAACGTGATGAAATTGTAGAAATTACGCAACACAAGTGAAAAATCTCCCTTGGTCACAATGAATATTTTTTTTTGATTAGTAAAAAGAAAAATTAACGTCAACGCTAATTAAATAAAACGAAATTGTTATTATGAATGCGACGTGGGTAAATTTGTACTGGTCCTTATCTCGCCGCTGCAAATAAAGCGTTTTTAGAAGGATGTCGAGGAAATAAAATCGCAACGGTTAGTTTCTACGGGGTCGTTTTCTTGAGATGACGGATGCAGCGGTTGGCAGCAGCGATGTCAAAGAGGAGAAGAAAAGCTTCTTTAGTATCAACAAAAACTTGATCGCGTTAAAACTGTCTCTCTTTTTCTTATATGGAGGTAAAGAATCATTCAAAACACTTGCTTTTTAAATATTTAATTTTATTATATTCACAGCCACATCTTCATTGCTTCCATATCTTACACTTCACATGCAAAGTATTGGATTGACCATAAAAGAAATTTCCGCAATATACTTAGCATTGCCATGCACCACGTTTTTGGCGCCATCTGTAACCGGTTTTCTCGTAGACAAATTTGGAAAGTACAAACCGGTAGTGATAGTTGCGTTTATACTAAATGCGGCACTTCATCACGCCCTTTTCCTAATCCCTCACCAAGAAACGCCCGGGAGCGTCCCCAAGGCTTACGTAATGAGACATCCTGAAAGGAACTTTACGGAAGTTTGGTGGAGTCCTTGTGCCAGCCGAGAATGCCCCAGCGAGGAGAACATCAATATCGAACTTCACATGTGTGTTAATCGTTGTCTTTTAAAACCTGCCAATACTTCAACGACGAATGCCTCAACCACCGCTCCGAAATTAAAATACAAAAAAGTTTTTGAAAATGAAACCACGCTTTCGTTAAACATCGATATGTACGAGGGACTTCGGGATCCATCCTTTCAAATGGGGATGCCGGTTGCTGTGGATCAAGATAACAACACCGCTGATTACACCAAAAATTTTAACGAAACTTTGCTCTTGAAATATGGTGTTAATGTTACTGAATTATACGAAAATGATATTAGGTATTAATTAATTATCGTTAAGTATGCAACTAATATCACAGTATTGGTATTGCAATACGCGATTTGCGATATTGGTTGCATTATTTATATTTTTTTTTTTGTACAAAATAGATGTGGTGGGATAATTATAGAAAACACGGAAGTCTTTCCTGGAGAATGTATTGTGCATAAATGTCGTTTCTTGGAAGGTGGTCCAGATATGTGCCCTCCCGAATTTAAAGAATCCGACGATAAAACGTTTTGGCTTTATTTCGGTTTGCGATTTTTAGCTTCGACGATGATGACAGCTGGAGTAACAATAATGGATCCTATCGCATTGACGATGATTGAAAAATACGGTGGAGATTTCGGAAAGGAAAAACTTTTCTCGAGCATTGGTATGGCAATATTCTCGCCTGTGACGGGTGCTTTTATAGATTACCGCAGCAAAGGTCTCGGTTACACCGATTACTCAACCGCTTTTTACGCCTACGATGTCCTATTGTTGATATCGGCAGTGATGGTTTTTTTGATGCCGCTTGGAACCAAGATTCCCGCTGATAACATATTCAAAGATCTCGCAAATATCGTTAAAATGCCGAACGTTATTTTGTTCATCGTTTTCTTATTCGGATTAGGAAATTTGTGGGGTTTCATCGAAAGTTTTTTGTTCTTCTATTTAATCGATCTTGGAGCGCCTACTTATTTATTAGGAATCACCGTCACTGTTGGTACAATAAGTTCTATGCCGTTTTTGTATGGGGCGGAAAGAATCACCAAAAAAGTTGGACATGTTAATGTTGTCATTATTGCGTTTTTTGCCCACGCAGGAAGATTAATGGGATATTCATTAATTGAGTAAGAAACTTAAATTTATACAGTATGCAACCAAATACGCAAATCGCGTATTTCAATACGCGTACTGTGATATTAGTTGCATACTTGATGTAAATTGTTTTTAGCAATCCTTGGTGGTGCTTTCCTTTCGAAGCAATGGAATCCCTTTCTGTTCATCTTATGTGGGTAGCAGCTGCAACATATTGCGCAATATTAGCGCCAAAAAGTTTATTGGCAACCTTAATAGGAGTCGCTGGGATGGCCCATTTCAGCATTGGAAAGGGAAGTGGAACATTTTTCGGGGGTCAACTCATCGAATTGGTTGGAATACGCCAAGCATTTAGATACATGGGACTCGGGGCTATGATTTCCGGATTAAGTTACGCAGTTTTGCACTTCCTTTGGTTGAGGAAATTCGACGAAATCGACGAAGAAGAAGAAGAAGAAACCGAGCGGTTAAAAGACCCCGAACCTAAATTTAAAGACCAAGGAACCATGGTGTCCATGGAACGATTAAGTTTAATGATCGAGTACAACCAAATCGGCTCTTTAACTTCCTTAGGAAGAACCAGAAGCAGCAGCGTTGTGAGAAGAAGTAGTTCCGGAGCGATCAAATTCCGAGGAAGCGCGTCTAAAGTTGATTTGATCAAATCCACGATGGAGGTTAACAACAGAAATTCGAATCCTCAATTCAAAAATTCCACCGGATATCTTAGCAGAAATAACAGCACGAAATTGTACGATTACAAACCGTCGAGTTTATCGAAATTAACAAAAAGTGCTAGTAATCCTGTGTCCGAAGATATCTTGAACAAAAATTTAATTCCTGATGAAACTGATGAGATTATATACGATAACACCATAAACAAAGTGATTAAAAAAATTGATAATTTAGAGAAGGAGAAACGAAATGAAATCAAAAATGATGAAAAAGAAGGTGAAGAATAGTTATTTTTTAATGTTAAGTTATCTTTTTTTAAGAGGCGTTATTTTTGTAGTTTATAGTGTTATTATTTTTAAGTAATGAAATAAACGAAATTTATTATTAAAACAGTTATTTTATTTTAATTATTTATTTAAGAATAAAAACAAAAAGAAGATTGTGTCTGAATATTTCAAAACTGTCGAAAGATTAGAAGTGTAGATACAAAACAGGAGATGCCCCAAGATAGAACCCTGTGGCACTCCTAACTTCAAGCCTCGCAGTTCAGATCTCCGATCACCCAATTTAACGACTTGTTGTCTGCCTAACACATAACTATCAATCATGCTCATAGCAGAATCATTAAACCCAATGAAGGATAAGATAGTTGATAACATCCTATAATTGACATATCAAAGGCCCTACTGTAGTCTAGCACGAAATCCAAACTGTGTCCTAGGCAGAAAATTTGATCATTCATATTTTTTTCTAATACTTTAGACAAAACAGGTAAAATACTGATTGGTAGTAGGTCCGAAAATGTCATAGGATTTTTAATCTTTGGCAAAGGTGTTACTAAAGATTTCTTTCAACATTTTGGAAGGATTGACCTCGACAAGCATATATTAATAAGATGTGTGATGTGTGAAAGGACAACACTAACGTATCATAACAACCGAGAGTTCATCATATCCCACACTGCCAGGCTTGATATTTAACAATTCATTAAAGGTAGACTTTTCCGTGGTAGTGTAAGCCTGAATTAAGTCGGGATCAGCGATCATTGAGTTTTCAGCAGCTTGTAAAAAATTATTATTAATGCCTCCTATTTTAATTTGGTAACATTCAGATGTCTTAGTGATTTCCAGAGATCCCTGGAACTTTTATTTTTAAAAGATGATTCATAATATGCCTTCTGCTCGGTCTTTATTATTAACATTTTTCTCCATCGCCTTTAGTTTTTGAGTTATGATCGTAATACACTGTTGGAAATAATTCACGAGCACACCCTATATAATCTGAACGCGTGAAGATAAATCGATAATATTTCTAGACGAGTTTGTTCAGCGAGTTTCGAGTTTTTCCGCCCTTCCAAGTGGAACATTCCGTCGCTATGGGGACTGAAGTGGGTGGGATATACCTGTCGTTTTTAGTGTGGTGTGAGGGACCAGTTTGTTGTCGTACTCTGTGCTGCTCTGTGCGCGATGGAAGGGCGATCGCGTCACTTAAGCGAGTTTGAGGGAGGAATGGTTATGGGTATGCACACTAACATTCGAGCACCACAGATTGGTGGAGGGACATTTTGTTTTCCGACGAATCAAGATTTGATTGAGCACCGGATACGTGCGAATTTTGGTAGGTCGGAGACGTGATGAGTTGTACAGACCTTTGTGGAAGAGCACCGTATACGAATACTTCCATGGCCAGCTCGTTCTCAGGATTTGAATCCGATCGAACATCTTTGGGGGATACTCTCGCTATTGATGTATACCCACCCAGCAGAGTTGCATCGCTCTCCATGTGAAGGTAAGTTACACTACCTTCACATGGAGGTACCAAATTCCATACCAAATTTCATTACGCTAGACACACGCGTTCAGATTATGCAGGGTGTACTCGTGAATTATTTCCAACAGAGTACCAAGAACACTCAATTTTGATATTTTGGCCATTTCCACTTTGTATCCATAATATAGTTACAATTAATTTGAACCAGGTTATGGATTATGTCTTTTTGGTTCAATATAAACAATTCATATCCTAAAAATTATTCCCCATCGCCTTTAATTTTTGAGTTATGTTCGAATTTAATAACAAAAACATTCAATTTTAGTATTTGGTGATTTCCACTTTGTAAACATAACGTAGTTATAATTAAGCTGAATCTAATTATGGATTATGTCTTTTTGGTTCAATATAAACAATTTATATGCAAAACATTTTTCTCCATCAATTTAGTTTTTGAGTTATGATCAATCATAATAACAAAAATACTCAATTTTGATATTTTGGCCATTTCCATTTTGTAACCATAATATAGTTACAATTAATTTGAACCCCGTTATGGATTATGTCTTTTTGGTTCAATATAAACAATTCATATCCTAAACATTATTCCCCATCGCCTTTAGTTTTTGAGTTATGATCAACCTTAACAACGAAAATGTTCAATTTTGATGTTTTACCGATTTCCACTTTGTAACCATAATATAGTTACAATTAAGCTGAACATGGTTCTGGATTATGTCTTTTTGATTCAACATAAACAATTTATATCTGAAACATTATTTTCCATCGCCTTTAATTTTTGAGTTATGTTCGAATTTAATAACGAAAACATTTAATTTTAATATTTGGTGATTTCCGCTTTGTAACCATAACGTAGTTATAATTAAGTCGAATCTAATTATGGATTATGTCTTTTTGGTTCAATATAAACAATTTATATCTAAAACATTTCTCTCCATCGCTTTTAGTTTTTGAGTTATGATCAATCATAATAACAAAAACACTCAATTTTGATATTTTGGCCATTTCCACTTTGTAACCATAACATAGTTATAATTAATTTGAACCCGGTTATGGATTATGTCTTTTTGGTTCAATATAAACAATTCATATCCTAAACATTATTCCCCATCGCCTTTAGTTTTTGAGTTATGATCAAACCTTAACAACGAAAATTTCAATTTTGATATTTTGGCGATTTCCACTTTCTAACCAAAATATAGTTCGAATTAATTTGAATCCGGTTATGGATTATGTCTTTTTGGTTCAATATAAACAATTCATATCCTAAACATTATTCCCCATCGTCTGTAGTTTTTGAGTTATGATCAACCTTAACAACGAAAATGTTCAATTTTGATGTTTTGGCGATTTCCACTTTGTAACCATAATATAGTTACAATTAAGCTGAACCTGGTTATGGATTATGTCTTTTTGATTCAACATAAACAATGTATACCTCACACGTTATTCTCCATCGCCTTTAATTTTTGAGTTATGGTCGAATTTAATAACGAAAACATTAAATTTTAACATTTTCGTGATTTCCGCTTTGTAACCATAACGTAGTTATAATTAAGCTGAATCTAATTATGGATTATGTCTTTTTGGTTCAATATAAACAATTTATATCTAAAACATTTTTCTCCATCGCTTTTAGTTTTTGAGTTATGATCAATTATAATAACAAAAACACTCAATTTTGATATTTTGGCCATTTGCACTTTGTAACCATAATATAGTTACAATTAATTTGAACCCGATTATGGATTATGTCTTTTTGGTTCAATATAAACAATTCGTATCCTAAACATTATTCCCCATCGCCTTTAGTTTTTGAGTTATGATCAACCTTAACAACGAAAACATTCAATTTTGATATTTTGGCGATTTCCACTTTATAACCGTAATATAGTTACAATTAAGCTGACCCTGGTTATGGATTATGTCTTTTTGGTTTAACATAAATAATCTATATCTCAAACATTATTCTCCATCGCCTTTAATTTTTGAGTTATGATCGAATTTAATAGCGAAAACATTTAATTTTAATATTTGGTGATTTCCGCTTTGTAACCATAACGTAGTTATAATTAAGCTGAATCTAATTATGGATTATGTCTTTTTGGTTCAATATAAACAATTTATATCTAAAACATTTTTCTCCATCGATTTTAGTTTTTGAGTTATGATCAATCATAATAACTAAAACACTCAATTTTGATATTTTGGCCATTTCCACTTTGTAACCATAACATAGTTATAATTAATTTGAACCCGGTTATGGATTATGTCTTTTTGGTTCAATATAAACAATTTATATCTAAAACATTTTTCTCCGTCGCTTTTGGTTTTTGAGTTATGATCAATCATATTAACAAAAACGTTCAATTTTGATGTTTTGGCAACATCCACTTTGTAACCATAATATAGTTACAATTAAGCTGAACATGGTTATGGATTATGTCTTTTTGATTCAACATAAATAATTTATATCTCAAACATTATTCTCCATCGCCTTTAATTTTTGAGTTATGATCAAATTTAATAACGAAAACATTTAATTTTAATGTTTGGTAATTTCCGCTTTGTAACCATAACGGAGTTATAATTAAGCTAAATCTAATTATGGATTATGTCTTTTTGGTTGAATATAAACAATTTATATCTAAAACATTTTTCTCCATCGCTTTTAGTTTTTGAGTTATGATCAATCATAATAACAAAAACAGTCAATTTTGATGTTTGGCCATCTCCACATTGTAACCATAATATAGTTATAATTAATTTGAACCGGGTTATGGATTATGTCTTTTTGGTTCAATATAAGCAATTCATATCCTAAACATTATTCCCCATCGCCTTTAGTTTTTGAATTATGATCAACCTTAACAACGAAAACGTTCAATTTTGATGTTTTGGCGATTTCCACTTTGTAACCATAATATAATTACAATTAAGCTGAACCTGGTTATGGATTATGTCTTTTTGATTCAACATAAATAATTTATATCTCAAACATTATTCTCCATCGCTTTTAATTTTTGAATTATAATCGAATTTATTAACGAAAACATTCAATTTTAGTATTTGGTGATTTCCGCTTTGTAACCATAACGTAGTTATAATTAAGCTGAATCTAATTAGGGATTATGTCTTTTTGGTTCAATATAAAGCATTTGTATCTAAAACATTTTTCTCCATCGCTTTTAGTTTTTGAGTTATGATCAATCATAATAACAAAAACACTCAATTTTGATATTTTGGCCATTTCCACTTGGTAACCATAATATAGTTACAATTAATTTGAACCCGGTTACGGATTATGTCTTTTTGGTTCAATACAAACAATTCATATCCTAAACATTATTCCCCATCGCCTTTAGTTTTTGAGTTATGATCAACCTTAACAACGAAAATGTTCAATTTTGATATTTTGGCGATTTTCACTTTGTAACCATAATATAGTTACAATTAAGCTGAACCTGGTTATGGATTATGTCCTTTTGGTTCAACATAAACAATTTATATCTCAAACATTATTCTCCATCGCTTTTAATTTTTGAGTTATGATCGAATTAAATAACGAAAACATTAAATTTTAATATTTCGTGATCTCCACTTTGTATCCATAACGTAGTTATAATTAAGCTGAATCTAATTATGGATTATGTCTTTTTGGTTCAATATAAACAATTTATATCCAAAACATTTTTCTCCATCGCTTTTAGTTTTTGAGTTATGATCAATCATAATAACAAAAACACTCAATTTTGATGTTTGGCCATTTCCACTTTGTAACCATAATATAGTTATAATTAATTTGAACCGGGTTATGGATTATGTCTTCTTGGTTCAATATAAGCAATTCATATCCTAAACATTATTCCCCATCGCCTTTAGTTTTTGAATATGATCAACCTTAACAACGAAAACGTTCAATTTTGATGTTTTGGCAATTTCCACTTTGTAACCATAATATAGTTACAATTAAGCTGAATCTGGTTATGGATTATGCCTTTTTGGTTCAACATAAACAATTTATATCTCAAACATTTTTCTCCATCGCCTTTAATTTTTGAGTTATGATCGAATTTAATAACGAAAACATTCAATTTTAATGTTTGGTGATTTTCGCTTTGTAACCATAACGTAGTTATAATTAAGCTGAATTTAATTATGGATTATATCTTTTTGGTTCAATATAAACAATTTATATCTAAAACATTTTTCTCCATCGCCTTTAGTTTTTGAGTTATGATCAATCATAATAATAAAAACATTCAATTTTGATATTTTGGCCATTTCCACTTTGTAACCATAATATAGTTACAATTAATTTGAACCCGGTTATGGATTATGTCTTTTTGATTCAATATAAACGATTTATATCCTAAACATTATTCCCCATCGCCTTTAGTTTTTGAGTTATGCTCAACCTTAACAACGAAAACGTTCAATTTTGATGTTTTGGCGATATCCACTTTGTAACCATAATATGGTTACAATTAAGCTGAACATGGTTATGGATTATGTCCTTTTGGTTCAACATAAACAATTTATATCTCAAACATTATTCTCCATCGCTTTTAATTTTTGAGTTATGATCGAATTAAATAACGAAAACATTAAATTTTAATATTTCGTGATCTCCACTTTGTATCCATAACGTAGTTATAATTAAGCTGAATCTAATTATGGATTATGTCTTTTTGGTTCAATATAAACAATTTATATCCAAAACATTTTTCTCCATCGCTTTTAGTTTTTGAGTTATGATCAATCATAATAACAAAAACACTCAATTTTGATGTTTGGCCATTTCCACTTTGTAACCATAATATAGTTATAATTAATTTGAACCGGGTTATGGATTATGTCTTTTTGGTTCAATATAAGCAATTCATATCCTAAACATTATTCCCCATCGCCTTTAGTTTTTGAATATGATCAACCTTAACAACGAAAACGTTCAATTTTGATGTTTTGGCAATTTCCACTTTGTAACCATAATATAGTTACAATTAAGCTGAATCTGGTTATGGATTATGCCTTTTTGGTTCAACATAAACAATTTATATCTCAAACATTTTTCTCCATCGCCTTTAATTTTTGAGTTATGATCGAATTTAATAACGAAAACATTTAATTTTAATATTTTGGCCATTTCCACTTTGTAACCATAATATAGTTACAATTAATTTGAACCCGGTTATGGATTATGTCTTTTTGGTTCAATATAATAAACAATTTATATCCCAAATATTATTCTCCATCCCCTTTAATTTTTGAGTTATGATCGTATTTAATAACGAAAACATTTAATTTTAATATTTGGTGATTTCCGCTTTGTAACCATAACGTAGTTATAATTAAGCTGAATTTAATTATGGATTATATCTTTTTGGTTCAATATAAACAATTTATATCTAAAACATTTTTCTCCATCGCCTTTAGTTTTTGAGTTATGATCAATCATAATAATAAAAACATTCAATTTTGATATTTTGGCCATTTCCACTTTGTAACCATAATATAGTTACAATTAATTTGAACCCGGTTATGGATTATGTCTTTTTGATTCAATATAAACAATTTATATCCTAAACATTATTCCCCATCGCCTTTAGTTTTTGAGTTATGCTCAACCTTAACAACGAAAACGTTCAATTTTGATGTTTTGGCGATATCCACTTTGTAACCATAATATGGTTACAATTAAGCTGAACATGGTTATGGATTATGTCCTTTTGGTTCAACATAAACAATTTATATCTCAAACATTATTCTCCATCGCTTTTAATTTTTGAGTTATGATCGAATTAAATAACGAAAACATTAAATTTTAATATTTCGTGATCTCCACTTTGTATCCATAACGTAGTTATAATTAAGCTGAATCTAATTATGGATTATGTCTTTTTGGTTCAATATAAACAATTTATATCCAAAACATTTTTCTCCATCGCTTTTAGTTTTTGAGTTATGATCAATCATAATAACAAAAACACTCAATTTTGATGTTTGGCCATTTCCACTTTGTAACCATAATATAGTTATAATTAATTTGAACCGGGTTATGGATTATGTCTTTTTGGTTCAATATAAGCAATTCATATCCTAAACATTATTCCCCATCGCCTTTAGTTTTTGAGTTATGCTCAACCTTAACAACGAAAACGTTCAATTTTGATGTTTTGGCGATATCCACTTTGTAACCATAATATGGTTACAATTAAGCTGAACATGGTTATGGATTATGTCCTTTTGGTTCAACATAAACAATTTATATCTCAAACATTATTCTCCATCGCTTTTAATTTTTGAGTTATGATCGAATTAAATAACGAAAACATTAAATTTTAATATTTCGTGATCTCCACTTTGTATCCATAACGTAGTTATAATTAAGCTGAATCTAATTATGGATTATGTCTTTTTGGTTCAATATAAACAATTTATATCCAAAACATTTTTCTCCATCGCTTTTAGTTTTTGAGTTATGATCAATCATAATAACAAAAACACTCAATTTTGATGTTTGGCCATTTCCACTTTGTAACCATAATATAGTTATAATTAATTTGAACCGGGTTATGGATTATGTCTTTTTGGTTCAATATAAGCAATTCATATCCTAAACATTATTCCCCATCGCCTTTAGTTTTTGAATATGATCAACCTTAACAACGAAAACGTTCAATTTTGATGTTTTGGCAATTTCCACTTTGTAACCATAATATAGTTACAATTAAGCTGAATCTGGTTATGGATTATGCCTTTTTGGTTCAACATAAACAATTTATATCTCAAACATTTTTCTCCATCGCCTTTAATTTTTGAGTTATGATCGAATTTAATAACGAAAACATTTAATTTTAATATTTTGGCCATTTCCACTTTGTAACCATAATATAGTTACAATTAATTTGAACCCGGTTATGGATTATGTCTTTTTGGTTCAATATAATAAACAATTTATATCCCAAATATTATTCTCCATCCCCTTTAATTTTTGAGTTATGATCGTATTTAATAACGAAAACATTTAATTTTAATATTTGGTGATTTCCGCTTTGTAACCATAACGTAGTTATAATTAAGCTGAATCTAATTATGGATTATGTCTTTTTGGTTCAATATAAACAATTTATATCTAAAACATTTTTCTCCATCGCTTTTAGTTTTTGAGTTATGATCAATCATAATAACAAAAACACTCAATTTTGATATTTTGGCCATTTCCACTTTGTAACCATAGTATAGTTACAATTAATTTGAACCCGGTTATGGATTATGTCTTTTTGGTTCAATATAAACAATTCATATCCTAAACATTATTCCCCATCGCCTTTAGTTTTTGAGTTATGATCAACCTTAACGACGAATATGTTCAATTTTGATATTTTGGCGATTTCCACTTTGTAACCAAAATATAGTTCCAATTAATTTGAATCCGGTTATGGATTATGTCTTTTTGGTTCAATATAAACAATTCATATCCTAAAAATTATTCCCCATCGCCTTTAATTTTTGAGTTATGCTCGAATTTAATAACAAAAACATTCAATTTTAGTATTTGGTGATTTCCACTTTGTAACCATAACGTAGTTATAATTAAGCTGAATCTAATTATGGATTATGTCGTTTTGGTTCAATATAAACAAATTATATCTAAAACATTTTCCTCCATCGCTTTTAGTTTTTGAGTTATGATCAATCATAATAACAAAAACACTCAATTTTGATATTTTGGCCATTTCCACCTTGTAACCATAATATACTTATAATTAATTTGAACCCGGTTATGGATTGTGTCTTTTTGGTTCAATATAAACAATTCATATCCTAAACATTATTCCCCATCGCCTTTAGTTTTTGAGTTATGATCAACCTTAACAACGAAAACGTTCAATTTTGATATTTTGGCGATTTCCACTTTGTAACCATAATATAGTTACAATTAAGCTGAACCTGGTTATGGATTATGTCTTTTTGGTTCAACATAAACAATTTATATTTCAAACATTATTCTCCATCGCCTTTAGCTTTTGAGTTATATTCGAATTTAATAACGAAAACATTTAATTTTAGTATTTGGTGATTACTGCTTAGTAACCATAACGTAGTTATAATTAAGCTGAATCTAATTATGGATTATGTCTTTTTGGTTCAATATAAACAATTTATATTTAAAACATTTTTCTCCATCGCTTTTAGTTTTTGAGTTATGATCAATCATAATAACAAAAACACTCAATTTTGATATTTTGGCCATTTCTACTTTGTAACCATAATATAGTTATAATTAATTTGAACCCGGTCATGGATTATGTCTTTTTGGTTCAATATAAACAATTCATATCCTAAACATTATTCCCCATCGCCTTTAGTTTTTGAGTTATGATCAACTTTAACGACGAAAACGTTCAATTCTGATATTTTGGCGATTTCCACTTTGTAACCATAACATAGTTATAATTAATTTGAACCCGGTTATGGATTATGTCTTTTTGGTTCAACATAAACAATTCATATCCTAAACATTATTCCCCATCGCCTTTAGTTTTTGAGATATGATCATCCTTAACAACAAAAATATTCAATTTTGATTTTCTGGCGTTTTCCACTTTGTAACCATAACATAGTTACAATTAATTTAAACCTGCTTATGGATTACGTCTTTTTGATTCAATATAAATAATTTATATCTAAAACATTATTCTCCGTCGCTTCTAGTTTCAATATTATGGGTAACATTAATAATTCATTCATTATAAGCTTTAATTTTTGAGATATGTTCGAGGTATAAAAAGCAAAATTTCGTCCCTCTGCTTATTTAGGTCTTAATCAATGTCCTTATCTCTTTTACAGGCTACTCTGGAATGACGTTTTGGGAATGACGTTCCTTTTTACGCCTCCGGAAGCGATAAGCAAGCCTTTTTGTAAGCTGGAGTCACGATATCACTGATGATTTTATCACTCATTATTTTTGGATCTTCACTTTTAATTCAAAATACATTAGAAAGTAAACTTCAATCTTGAAAGTTTAAAATGTGATTTAATAAAAGTGTTTTGTTGGAATATCTAACTAGCAGCCAATTGATTTATGTTCGGGTCTTTGGGTCCTTTCCGTAAGGGAGTTCGAACTATCCGTTTATGAATTATTCAATTTTCAATGATTCATTGAGTTTCCAATAGAAGTGTTTATCTCTTCAGAAAAGTTAATGTCAAAGGAGTAAATTGTTGTTAGTACAAAATGATATGTGTGTAATCCCAGCTACACGTTTAATATAAACGGCTCTCAACGAAGATGATTATTTGCAAATCTTTTTGGCTAATTGAAATAGTTTCACGATTGGCTAGATTTTACGGAAGCGGATGTATAGTCGCGTATTGCCATGACGACGGGGTTAGCGTTTTCGGCGCAGGTGCCGCTAGGACGTTATATATACCATCGGGATGGAAACGCGCCACTAGTAAGGGGTTGAATTTCGAGGGTGGAAACATTCGACGATTTCGTTCGAAATGATTGAGCATCGTCCGCGTCTTCCCGCCGGGGAATTTGAGGCATCCTCTGAATTATCCAATTGATCCTACAGTTTGTCCATTTTTCATTTACGTAAGATGGGCCGCGCGTGCTACATTTTCTGGCTCTTTTGGTGGTCGCAGCATCTCGTCGAATCCGCACGTTCTTCCTACCTGGTTGACGACAAGCTTTTGAGGATTCACGGGGACGTCATCTTAGGCGGCATCTTCCCCATGCACGAACAACTCAGTGGAAATCCTGAGGCACCTTGTGGTGCAGTCAAAGAAGAAAAAGGCATGCAAAGATTGGAAGCTATGCTTTATGCCATCGACGAGATCAACAACAGTACAGAACTTTTACCTAATGTTACACTTGGGGCGCTTATCATAGATTCATGCAGCAGCGATACTTATGCTTTGGAACAATCCATGGAGTTTGTTAGATCCTACATGAACCAGGTGAGTTAATTTTTGTTATTTAATTTATGTACCTGGGCTGTATTACATTTCTTCGTGGGTATAGCGCTGGTTATTTTAACTACACATAATCTAGCTTTATGCAGTAACTTTTAGCACTTTCCAGAACAAACTCTCGCATTGATATCTATTCAAGAGAGATAATTCATCTTCCACTTTAGTGCTTGTTTTTGGTCGCAATCCGGTTAAACAGCTTTAATGTACTGCATACATGAATAACAATGAACCGCTTGTTTTTGTCTATACGATAATAATTTAAAAATTTATTTTGTAAAAGCAATATCTCAAAGCCCGTTTGTACCTATGAAGTTAAAAATAATGTATGTAGCTAATTGGAAAAGATGAATAAAAAAGCGACAAATTATCGAAATTATTGAAGCGTAATCGCAAATTAATTTCTGCTAAAAGAGAATGCCTACGCGACGCGCTTTGATTTACAAGGTGTTTTCTGGAACGGAAGTTCGAAGTGAAGTGGGCCATAAATAATTTCTTGCAAAGCCCTCCGCCGGGTCTTTGTGGACCGAAGAACTCCTAGGGGCTCGGACGTGAAATATAAATTAAGGAGACCGCGTCATTGAGATTTTACCGGTTTCGTTTACACTTTGAGTTTATTCTCTCTCGGAACCACTCTCAGTTCCAATCCTCATTTATTACGACGTACTCGAAAGTACCTCAAGAAATGAACAATTCAGATAGTAGATACATTTTTCGTTACTTTTCGTTAACCAAATATATACAGGGTGTATAAAAAGTATGGAAATAATGGTTCTACAGCCTAAACTTCAACTTATATTAAAAAAAAGTTTTAAATAAAAGTTACTTGAAAGTATTTTCCGCATATCTTGGATTTTCTTTAAATGGAACATCCTGTATATTTTATGGTTTTTGACAACCTAAGCCTTGACGTCACAGAGATGGGCGGAGCTTATACCGACTCCAAACAATTTCGTTGCTAACCACAGTTGCTAAGATAAATCGCCATAAAAATATCAATTAAAATGTTAATAATCTTAATTAAATGTTGGCTTAGGTTGTCTATTAGTGTTAATATAAAATAAACTAAGTGACAACGAAATTGTTTGGAGTCAGTATAAGCTCCGCCCACCTCTGTGACGTCAGACTTAGGCAGTCTATAGAGAACTTAAGCCTTTTAGCAATTGTAGATTCAATATTCATCGTTCAATATTGATAGAACTATTAAAACTCTAGGTTAACAATGAAGCTACATTTTATTAAAATTTATTTCGGTGGAACAAGTTTCGGAATAACTTATTCCTTCATCAGGTACGACCAAGGGCGACGCCAGCCAGTGGGCCAGGGGGGGGGGGCATGACAAAAAGATTGAAAAATAACACCAAATTATTTAAAACATAATTTTCGTGGCTTCTTCGCGAATTTGTCAACCTGATTATTTATAAAACCCTCAATGTTTTCAAAAATATGCTTCCTATACGCACTCATCATGGGAAGATCATTGAGACGACGTTCTGCCATAGTGCTTCTAAGCCAGGTTTTATTGTCCTCAAGCTGCTAAAAGATCGTTCAACAGTATATGTCGTGCAGGGTAAAGTGACCAAAATTATAAAGGCTTTTCTCGTTTCAGGGAAAAAAATGTCGGCATCTTTTATGACATCCACAACACTTAATTCTTTTGAGTCAGGTTTATCTTGCCATAGTTTTTTCCATAGTTCGATTTCGTTGTTGATATTTGATAAATTGTAAAATTGGGAAAAGACTTCACCGCCTTCTACAAGGTCTTCAAGGGACATGTCTAACATTTGAGCTGGGCGTAATTTAGATAAGGAAAATGACGAGTTTATTCTCTCTCGGAACCACTCTCAGTTCCAATCCTCATTTATTACGACGTACTCGAAAGTACCTCAAGAAATGAACAATTCAGATAGTAGATACATTTTTCGTTACTTTTCGTTAACCAAATATATACAGGGTGTATAAAAAGTATGGAAATAATGGTTCTACAGCCTAAACTTCAACTTATATTAAAAAAAAGTTATAAATAAAAGTTGCTTGAAAGTATTTTCTGCATATCTTGGAGTAGATTTTTTTTTAAATGGAACACCCTGTATATTTGATGGTTTTTGACAACCTAAGCCTTGACGTCACAGAGGTGGGCGGAGCTTATACCGACTCCAAACATCTTCGTTGCTAACAAAAAATCCCCATATACAATTTTTCAATAGACTGCCTAAGTCTGACGTCACAGAGGTGGGTGGAGCTTATCCGACTCCAAACAATTTCGTTGCTAACCACAGTTGCTAAGATAAATCGCCATAAAAACATCAATTAAAATGTTAATAATCTTAATTAAATGTTGGCTTAGGTTGTCTATTAGTGTTAATATAAAATAAACTAAGTGACAACGAAATTGTTTGGAGTCAGTATAAGCTCCGCCCACCTCTGTGACGTCAGACTTAGGGAGTCTATAGACAACTTAAGCCTTTTAGCAATTGTAGATTCAATATTCATCGTTCAATATTGATAGAACTATTAAAACTCTAGGTTAACTATGAAGCTATATTTTATTAAAATTTATTTCGGTGCAACAAGTTTCGGAATAACTTATTCCTTCATCAGGCACGACCAAGGGCGTCGCCAGCTAGTGGGCCAGGGGAGGGGCATGACAAAAAAATTGAAAAATAACACCAAATTAATTAAAACATAATTTTCGTGGCTTCTTCGCGAATTTGTCAACCAGATTATTTATAAAACCCTCAATGTTTTCAAAAATATGCTTCCTATACGTACTCATCATGGGAAGATCATTGAGACGACGTTCTGCCATAGTGCTTCTAAGCCAGGTTTTATTGTCCTCAAGCTGCTAAAAGATCGTTCAACAGTATATGTCGTGCAGGGTAAAGTGACCAAAATTATAAAGGCTTTTCTCGTTTCAGGGAAAAAATGTCGGCATCTTTTATGACATCCACAACACTTAATTCTTTTGAGTCAGGTTTATCTTGCCATAGTTTTTTCCATAGTTCGATTTCGTTGTTGATATTTGATAAATTGTAAAATTGGGAAAAGACTTCACCAGCTTCTACAAGGTCTTCAAGGGACATGTCTAACATTTGAGCTGGGTGTAATTTAGATAAGGAAAATGACGAGTTTATTCTCTCTCAGAACCACTCTCAGTTCCAATCCTCATTTATTACGACGTACTTGAAAGTACCTCAAGAAATGAACAATTCAGATAGTAGATACATTTTTCGTTACTTTTCGTTAACCAAATATATACAGGGTGTACAAAAAGTATGGAAATAATGGTTCTACAGCCTAAACTTCAACTTATATTAAAAAAAGTTATAAATAAAAGTTACTTGAAAGTATTTTCCGCATATCTTGGCGTGGAAATTTTTTTAAATGGAACCCCCTGTATATTTTATGGTTTTTGACAACCTAAGCCTTGACGTCACAGGGATGGGCGGAGCTTATACCGACTCCGAACATCTTCGTTGCTAACGAAAAATCCCTATATGCAATTTTTTAATAGACTGTCTAAGTCTGACGTCACAGAGGTGGGCGCAACTCCAAACAATTTCGTTGCTAACCATAGTTGCTAAGATAAATCGCCATAAAAATATCAATTAAAATGTTAATAATCTTAATTAAATGTTGACTTAGGTTGTCTATTAGTGTTAATATAAAATAAACTAAGTGACAACGAAATTGTTTGGAGTCAGTATAAGCTCAGCCCACCTCTGTGACGTCGGACTTAGGCAGTCTATAGACAACTTAAGCCTTTTAGCAATTGTAGATTCAATATTCATAGTTCTATATTGATAGAACTATTAAAACTCTAGGTTAACGATGAAGCTATATTTTATTAAAATTTATTTCGGTGCAACAAGTTTCGGAATAACTTATTCCTTCATCAGGCACGACCAAGGGCGTCGCCAGCCAGTGGGCCGGGGATTATTTAAAACATAATTTTCGCGGCTTCTTCGCGAATTTGTCAACCAGATTATTTATAAAACCCTCAATGTTTTCAAAAATATGCTTCCTATACGCACTCATCATGGGAAGATTATTGGGACGACGTTCTGCCATAGTGCTTCTAAGCCAGGTTTTATTGTCCTCAAGCTGCTAAAAGATCGTTCAACAGTATATGTCGTGCAGGGTAAAGTGACCAAAATTATAAAGGCTTTTCTCGTTTCAGGGAAAAAAATGTCGGCATCTTTTATGACATCCACAAAACTTAATTCTTTTGAGTCAGGTTTATCTTGCCATAGTTTTTTCCATAGTTCGATTTCGTTGTTGATATTTGATAAATTGTAAAATTGGGAAAAGACTTCACCAGCTTCTACAAGGTCTTCAAGGGACATGTCTAACATATGAGCTGGGTGTAATTTAGATAAGGAAAATGACGTGTGTTCTCTCTCGGAACCACTCTCAGTTCCAATCCTCATTTATTACGACGTACTCGAAAGTACCTCAAGAAATGAACAATTCAGATAGTAGATATATTTTTCGTTACTTTTCGTTAACCAAATATATACAGGGTGTACAAAAAGTATGGAAATAATGGTTCTACAGCCTAAACTTCAACTTATATTAAAAAAAAGTTTTAAATAAAAGTTACTTGAAAATATTTTCCGCATATCTTGGATTTTTTTAAATGGAACACCCTGTATATTTTATGGTTTTTGACAACCTAAGCCTTGACGTCACAGAGATGGGCGGAGCTTATACCGACTCCAAACAATTTCGTTGCTAACTACAGTTGCTAAGATAAATCGCCATAAAAATATCAATTAAAATGTTAATAATCTTAATTAAATGTTGGCTTAGGTTGTCTATTAGTGTTAATATAAAATAAACTAAGTGACAACGAAATTGTTTGGAGTCAGTATAAGCTCCGCCCACCTCTGTGACGTCAGACTTAGGCAGTCTATAGACAACTTAAGCCTTTTAGCAATTGTAGATTCAATATTTATCGTTCAATATTGATAGAACTATTAAAACTCTAGGTTAACAATAAAACTATATTTTATTAAAATTTATTTCGGTGCAACAAGTTTCGGAATAACTTATTCCTTCATCAGGCACGACCAAGGGCGTCGCCAGCCAGTGGGCCAGGGGGAGGGGCACGACAAAAAATTGAAAAATAACACCAAATTATTTAAAACATAATTTTCGTGGCTTCTTCGCGAATTTGTCAACCAGATTATTTATAAAACCCTCAATGTTTTCAAAAATATGCTTCCTGTACACACTCATCATGGGAAGACCATTGAGACGACGCACAGTGGTCCGAAAACACTCGAAACCCGATCGAAAATCAATTAAAAAAAAAATTTTATAGTGTTGTTTTTTTAAATGTTACATATATTTTAACCATTAATAGACTCTTAGTGAAGTTTATGAAGTCTTTGATGTTTTATAATAGCTACTGCGCGAAATAAATTGCTATTACAATTACCTTATTTTGTATAAGGAAATTTTTTAGAAAACGACACAACTTTAGAAAACAAAAAAGATGGTATATCACTACTTGAAAATATTGTGTCGTTGGTTTCTTATAAAGTACAGAAAGGTCTTCATTTTACGCCTTTCCAAATTTCAAAAGATGTTTGTTGAAAAAAATTACAACCATTTCTATTGACGTCAATAAATACTTATATTTTTTGACCATTCAATCTTTTAAATTAAATATCTTGCGAGCGAACAAAATCGAACAATTGTAGCTAACATTTTTTTATTGCTGAAGGTATGGTGTACATAGCATAAGAAAGAAATCTTGCGCCAACGTGCGCCTTAACCAAAAAATTGGCAGTCAAAGATTACTTAACACATAATTGTGGATCTTATTTATCAAGAAGCAAAAAACAAACAAGTACGCAGATTTAGAGAGTGTCACACAAGAAAATGTGGTAGACTTCAAACAAATGAAGATTTATTTAAAAGACTATTACTGAGCTCCGATCCATTTATTAGTAACTTTTATAAAGAATGTTCAGAAAGATATAAAAATATGAATGAAGACATGAAAAATTTACTATACTGGACAAATCTCTAGAAGAAAAGGAAGGTAAAGAAGAAGATGATGATGATGAAGAAAGTGAAGAAGAAGACAATAATGATGAAGAAGTAAATATAGAGGAACAAGATCTAGAAAATGAAGAAGACTCACACAAATTGAGATAAATTTTGTTATGTTGGTGAATATAACAAAATATTTTATATTATCTCGAATAATTTGAAATGTATGTGGACTATCTCAGTATCATGGGAAAATTCTACTATAAGTAGGCTGCAAACTTACGTATTATGGTCTCCAATATCACTTCAAATTAAGAGCGATGAGTTTATTCTCGAATAGTTCTTAAAACATTTTTAGTAAAAGCTAAGTAAAATTGAGCTATCTAACCAGCTAATTCTGCCAATTAATTTTGCCACATTTTTATCAAATTCCATTTCTGATAGGGTAAAAAAATATGGGGCGTTCCATTTAAAATTTTCGACTTTCTTACCATTTAATATGGAGAAACGATAATTAAATTTTTGACCGCCCTGTATAAGATACTTTAATACAACAAATGACAATCTGTTTGACAACATCTCAAGAGTAATCGTGCCAATTTAGAGCTTTTTTGAATGAACGTTGGCTGAGATATAAGGTTTTAAAGAGCATAAAGCAATTTGCCAAAGAAAAACTTAAAAACAAAATAACTCGAAAACGAAAAATGGTAGGTACCAATAACTTTTATCAAAGTCAACTTATTTTGTCGAATATAATTAAAAGGTACATTAAAAACTATAGCATTCCATTTAAAATAACGAAGTTGTGGTCTACATCCGGTAGACCGGAAGTGGCGGCCATCTTGAAAGTATTTTAGATCGAAAGCTTCGAATGAACAATCCATGTTGTCAAAATTTCAAACTGCTACGAATAGTGGTACCTAAAAAAGTTCTAACGAACCAGTTACGTGAGACATCCGGTATAAGTCCTCTATAAAACAATTTAGATAGGAATTTGCGATCACGTAATTACACAAAAAAATGTGAAGTAATATACGTCTAATGTTTTGCACAAAATTTTATAGTAATATTCTTCTTTAAAGTCCTAATTTATATGAAAAGAAAATGAGTATGAATTTAAATAAAGTACTGCTTGCGTAGTACTACTTCCGGTTGACGAATTTAATTCAAATTTTGACACAACATTACCCTTTTGGTCTTATAATCATATGCCAAGTTTCATAAATCTAGCTAATTGCTAACACCAAAATAATATTTTCGATCGGGTTTTCTTACCGCTCGGACCACTGTGCGACGTTCTGCCATAGTGCTTCTAAGCCAGGTTTTATTGTCCTCAAGCTGCTAAAAGATCGTTCAACAGTATATGTCGTGCAGGGTAAAGTGACCAAAATTATAAAGGCTTTTCTCGTTTCAGGGAAAAAAATTTCGGCATCTTTTATGACATCCACAACACTTAATTCTTTTGAGTCAGGTTTATCTTGCCATAGTTTTTTCCATAGTTCGATTTCGTTGTTGATATTTGATAAATTGTAAAATTGGGAAAAGACTTCACCAGCTTCTACAAGGTCTTCAAGGGACATGTCTAACATTTGAGCTGGGTGTTATTTAGATAAGGAAAATGACGAGTTTATTCTCTCTCAGAACCACTCTCAGTTCCAATCCTCATTTATTACGACGTACTCGAAAGTACCTCAAGAAATGAACAATTCAGATAGTAGATATATTTTTCGTTACTTTTCGTTAACCAAATATATACAGGGTGTATAAAAAGTATGGAAATAATGGTTCTATAGCCTAAACTTCAACTTATATTAAAAAAAAGTTTTAAATAAAAGTTGCTTGAAAGTATTTTCCGCATATCTTGGTGTAGAATTTTTTTTAAATGGAACACTCGGTATATTTTAATGCTTTTGACAACCTAAGCCTTGACGTCACAGGGATGGGCGGAGCTTATACCGACTCTAAACATCTTCGTTGCTAACGAAAAATCCCCATATGCAATTTTTTAATAGACTGCCTAAGTCTGACGTCACAGAGGTGGGCGCAACTCCAAACAATTTCGTTGCTAACCATAGTTGCTAAGATAAATCGCCATAAAAATATCAATAAAAATGTTAATAATCTTAATTAAATGTTGGCTTAGGTTGTCTATTAGTGTTAATATAAAATAAACTAAGTGATGACATTTCAAATGTCATAAAGCCTTAAAAGCCTTAAAATGTTTTTCTTAAAAACTAAAAATTTAAAATTTAAAATCCTGAAGGGCGTGTTATAATATATTTATAATAAATTGTAAAAATTTCAAGGTTAGTATAAATTTTTCTAAAAAGTTATTATGACTCACGTGTTTCATCGTCAAAAAAGTCAAATTATTGTAACAAAACTTATCAAAAGAAAGGGAATTTTTCCAATATTAAACTGTAAAGAAGAGAAAGGGTATTATTTGGTTATGTAATGGGGTTTATGACTTACAAATTATGAAATAAAAATTATTTGGAGTCCATCTGTCTCGGATGGTTGATAAAATTGGACTATTGGAACAAGTACGAGAAGATGATCTTCGTTGACGTTACACAATGTACTTTCAGTCGTGCCTGATGAAGGAATAATTATTCCGAAACTTGTTGCACCGAAATAAATTTTAATAAAATATAGCTTCATCGTTAACCTAGAGTTTTAATAGTTCTAGGTTTTTCGTTAGCAACACAGTTAGCAACGAAGATGTTTAGAGTCGGTATAAGCTCCGCCCATCCCTGTGACGTCAAGGCTTAGGTTGTCTATTTCATAATGACGTCATAATTTGATTGTCGCTACGTCAAATCTTTTTAAATAAAAGTTTCAATATCTCGAAAACTATGCTGTTTAAAGCATTAAAACCTTATGGCATTTTGCAACACCTTGTCAAAAGGAATCCAAAAACCTTAAAATATGCAAGATGTTCCATTTAAAAAACACACTCACCATGTCGTAACTCAGACTGCCGTCATAATTTTTATTTAATTTCTAAGCCAAGATATGCGGAAAATAGTTTCAAATAACTATTATTTAAAACTTTTTTTAATATAAGTTAAAGTTTAGGTTGTAGAACCATTATTCCATACTTTTTGTACACCTGTATATGTATACCGGGTGATTCAGACCACCCGTACCAGGAATTTTTCTCAATAACGCGATTACCTAAAAAGTTGCAATAAAAAATATGATATCACGCTGGTAACACCGGAAGTTGGTGGTAGTGACGTATTTTATCGTAGAATAGATATTCTAAAAATAAACAACTTTTGCTTTAACTCTTCTTAGATTTAATGCAACGTTTAACTGCTATTGATGATTACAGTAATGGTAACTAAACATGTATTATAAAAAATGCTGAAGTAATTAATTAAATAACAATCTGAACAAACAATAACAATGATTTTTTAAACATCTATTTCAAATTTTAAGAACAAAAACGAACGCAAAGAAACTTTAACGTTCAAAAACGTTGCTATCAACAGCCACACACCTTCTTGCTCGCCTCCTTATAGCATTAACTGCACGACGAATTTATTATTATCATATTTTTTATTGCAACTTCTTAGGTAATCGCGTTTTTGAGAAAAATCCCTGGTACGGGTGGTCTGAATCACCCGGTATATATAGGGTGTTTCATTTAAAATGACATATGCTTATATCTCGAAAACCAAAACTCGAATCGGAAAAAGTTTCAAGTAAACTTTTTTTGGTGAAAAGGGGGGCACTCTTGCGGCTAGAGCATAATGAGATGGGCATCCATCATGCTGATACCATAGCGCAAGTCTTCGCTCCAGAGTAAGGTCTTCCAACAAAACCGGTAAATCGTTCAACAAAAAATTCCGATACTTTCTGCCATTCAAATTGCTATCAATAAATTATTTTATTGCCAACAATGCCGCACCAGACATTAACTGACCAAGGTTTTTGATGATCAACTTGTCTTAGCCAACGAGTATTTTCGAAATCATCGCCATGTAGACGACAGAGAGACATGACACGAATGAGACTTATTAAGTTTCAAAATCAGATGTACACTCGTTAACGAAATGCCTGAATCTGAATTGACGGCAACTTACATGAGAATTAACATCTACAGCTGCTAAAACAGCTATTTGCTTCTGTTCATTCGTAACCGATCTTACACGTGTTCGTTTTTTTTCCTCCACGTTACCACATTCCAGAAATTTTGTAACTATTTGATATAAAGTTTTAGGACAGGAAATTTTCGAACATAAATGCGATGGTGTAAGCTAACACCATTTGAATTTTAAGCAAAAAGTAATCAATTTTAAAAAATGTTTACTTGAAATTTATTCGATTCGAGTTTTTGATTTTGAGGTATAAGCATGTCATTTTAAATGAAACACCCGGTATATTGAAAATTTGGTTTTCTCCAAGCAGTAGAGGCAGTACTAGTTTTTAGTTAGGAGTAGTATTGACACTTTTTGCTAAATTGCAGCAAATCTGATTTTTACTGCAGAATAACATAGCTCATCTTTGCAAATTATTCATGAATATATTCATGAAAGTACTGAATGTGCTCTTGTTTTTTATGATTTTCACATATCTTATATTTTGAACAATTATTATCGGCTTGTTAGTAATAAAATTTATTTCCCTAGTCCTGATTAGGCTTCTGCGCAACTTTTTCGCGCATACAAACATCACGCGATCCCCACTCTCAGACCCCTTACTTCGCAGAACAGCTGAGATCTCAGTTATTTGACAATATTAAAGTACTACACGTGAATCTGGATAAGTTGTCATGTGTTAATATTTTGTTTCAATTGCTGAATGATCATTCTAATATATTTGTCTTGTCTTTTAAAACATGAGTTTGTCACGAAGAAAGTGTAAATATAGTAATGAAAGATAGAAATGAAGGATTAAATATCAAGTCTGGCAGTGTGGGATATGATGAACTCTCGGTTGTTATTTATTTATTTTATTTATTTATTTGAACAAGAGAACAACAACGGGACGAACCCAATAAAGTTGTTCCACAACATACATTGGTGAAGTACAACTAAAAAAAAATTCTAATTTCTAAAACAATTACAATCATAGCGATACGGCAGGTGAAGATATAATGGCGGTTCTGATGTTGCGCTTAACACTAGCTGGATATACGCGAATAAATCGCAATTAATGCGATCAGCGGTACGCTCCTTTCTGAGAATAGGGGACTTCCGATAAGCATTTGTTCGCGGCATAGGTGCGTAAAACAAAAAGTCATATCGCAGTTGCCGCGGGGAAACATGAAAGTTGATCCTAGCCAGTAAAGACGGTGAATCAGAAAGACCACTGACAAGCTTGAACAGAAAATGTACGTCATTATATGCTCGTCGTTGACGGAGAGTCAGAAATCCGAACATCTCACAGCTTGCGGGATAATCCACATATTCACGTCTGGTTTTGTAGCAAAGATATTTAATTAAACATTTTTGAACTTTTTCTAACCGTTCAATGTAAACCGCATATTGTGGATTCCAGACAATGCTTCCAAAGTTTAAGACACTGCCAATATAAGCAGTATACATGCTTATAATTGCACTTGAGGTAGTGAAATGCTCGGTGGATCGTTTTATAAAGCCTAACATTCTATAACATTTTATTACCACTCCGTCAACGTGTCTGTCAAATATCAGCTTCTGGTCGAGTGTTACACCAAGATCGACGGTGTGCGTCACTCGACGCAGGCCTTCCGTACCAATACAATAGTTATATTTGATGTAATCGCGTTTTTTAGTAAATGAAATAGTATGGCATTTGGCAATATTTAGAATAAGGTGATTTCTAACACAGAACTGGTCAAGCCTGTCAAGGTCAGTCTGCAACTTCATACAATCATCTGTGGTCCGAACCGGCAAGAAAATTTTTAAATCATCAGCATACATTAAACAGCGTGAATTGGTTATACAAGAGAATATATCATTAACACTATAGATGGATGCGAAGAGTAGCCGCCCATGCGTACTACTTGGGTGCGTTCGGACACGTAGGAACCAAACCAACGCAGCAAGCCACCCGTCACGCCAAAATATCGTAGCTTATTTAACAGTATAGTGTGGTCCACCTTATCAAATGCCTTGCTAAAATCAGTGTACACCGCATCCACCTGTACGTTATTATCAAGTGCCGAGAACAGAAAATCTGTGTATTCCAGTAAATTGGTTTCAACTGATCGTCCGGGATAAAACCCATGTTGACTCATATGTATATTCTGTTTGACTTGAAAAAAGACGCTGGTGTACACTAATTTCTCAAAAACCTTGCAAATAATGGGCAATAATGATATCGGTCGGTAATTAGTAACTAAATTCCTAGCACCATTCTTGAAAATTGGGACTACGTTGGCCTGCTTCCACGCGTTTGGAAAAATCCCCTGTTGCAAAGATTTATTATAAATTAAGTATAGGGGTATTGCCATAGCCTCAGAGCAGTTCCTAATCAAGATTGATGGTATCCATTCATATTCAACGTTATCCCATGTAATGCTTTGTGTACTTCAGCAATAGTAAAGGACCCAACAGACACGTTAGACAAACCTATCACGCCCCCCTCGTCAAGCACGATAGCAGACGGTGGTGTGAAAACTGTTCCCATCAGAAGCTACAGTACCATCATACTCGACGCCTCTCCTGCGTCTCAGATAAGACCAAAATTGTTTCGGCTCTGTGACAATATTATCCTGAACGCGTTCCATGTATGTTATGTGATCGCGATCGACCAGAAACTTTGAGCGACCACGCAAAAGCGAAAAAGTAACGTAATCCAACTGATTACCATAGAGCTTCCACCGTTTATGCATCCTACGTTTTTCATTTAACACCCGAATCGTATCCCTTGCAAACCAGGGCGGGTAACCTTTCACATACCGGGACTTTTGTGGAACATGTTTTTTTATTGCCAGAAACAAATGTTTATAAAAAAAGTCTGTAGCATCATTAGCGTTTAGGTTGGCTAATACAGTGTCCCATCTAATACTATTAAGATCACTACTAATATCATTGAAGGAAGCTCTATTGTAATTATAGCTCAAAGATATTTTTTCGGCAAGGTTACACTCATATTAAGTTATTAATGACAAAGCAATTTGTAAAAGCGTTGGACAAGGAAGGAGATTGCTTTAATTACATTTGTAGAAAATTTCGGAAGCTTAGTATGGAAAAGTTGAAGGTGGAATATTTGATGGTCCTCAAATACAGCAATTCATGAAAGACACAGATTTTATTAAAGTTATGACTATTCCGGAAAGTAGGCTTGGAAAAGTTTTGTGTTGGTAGTCGAAAACTCCCTAGGTAACCATAAAGCACCAAATTATGAAGAAATTGCACAAAATATGCTTACAAACTTTCAGACTCTAGGAGCAAATACGAGTATCAAATTTTTTTAAATTTATTTATATGGCTCGCGGGATCTCAGCCCATAAGCCACAGTGCAAAACGACTAATCCAAATTCACAAGAAGTAATTTAACTAAAAGATATCAAATAATAATGGCACTCTTCCTCATGAAAACAAAAATGATTTTTAAAAATCTCAAAACAATTTCTGCTTAAAATCGTGATAACATCAAAGAGCAAAAGCAAAGACTGATGAATTCCGGCCGATATATTCGTATTTATCGCAGTTGAAAAATATATGATCAAATCCTCTGTCTCAAACCCACACGAACAACTGGGGGAGTGTAAAATATTAATTTTATTTAGATGGGCACGGTAACATCCATGGCCGGACTTCAGCCTGACAATAGTTGAAAAGAAATTTCTAGAAACGTCACGCCTCGAATGTGCTTCGCCTGCCTGTGCCGATATGTTTGATCCCAGTGTCTGCACCAGTCCTCCTTTACAATTTTCTCCCTGCAGATAGATACGAGCTCAGTTCGTTTTCAACTTTTAAACGTTTTAGCTAACTTATCTACGTGCTCATTATGGACAAAACCAGCGTGAGCCTTCACCCATAAAAGTTTTACCACATGGCCTTGACCATTCAACCTAGCGACATTGTTCAAAATTTCCACCATAACAGGCTGGTATTTCGAGAAGTGTTTCCTGTGTTTTATAGATAATAGGACACTTTTTGAATCGGTTAACGCTACTATTTGGTCGTATATTTCTATCTATATACTTTAAGGCCTCCAAAATTGCTGTTGCTTCCGCCGCAAAAATACTAGTGGATGGATTAAGTTTAAAACTGGCATGGTAATCAATAGTAGGTATCAAAAAAGCACAATCACTTGCAGATTTGGAAGTGTGAGTATAAATAACCAAACTATCCTCTATCCACTGCAGGGTCTCAACAAACAATTCTTTATTTTCCCAAACATCATTCCCATATGGAGGAATAATCACTTGATGTGAGCCAAAGTACTCAAAAAAGGACGTATTTGGAAAAACCAACGTTTCAAAACAGAAAATAGGCGAGGGGAGAGAAACTTTCCTATTTTTCCAGAACCTACCCACGACTTCCACTGCTAACTTAGCGACCTTAGCCTGAAACGTTTTATGGTTCGAAGCTGACAGTTTAACCATCTGCTTCGTCGACCAGAAATTGCGTCTGAAGTTAAGTTCTATAGCTTCAACGTTAAGCGTTTCAATAGGAGTAGACTTCATTGCGCCTAAACAAATCCGAAGCGCTTTGCTCTGAATGACCCGAATGCGCTCAAGCTGATTTACCATCGCGCTACCGTATACAGTACATCCAAAGTCCAAATGCGACCTAATGTAACTTTTATAGAAATTATGTGCCGTCTGAAAATCTGCGCCCCACTTTATTTTCACAAAAATACGGAATATGTTTATAATTTTTTCACATTTCCCGATAATGTAATCAATATGTCTCCGCCATGTTAATTTGATATCTATCATAACCCCTAAATATCTTATATAATTCTCAATGGGAAAGATGATATCATTTAGCCTTATGTTACCTGAAGGGATATTTCTGTGTCGAGAAAAATACAACTTATTGGCTGCAAGAGTCATCCTGTTATCCCCTATCCACCTCTTTAGAATACTGACTGTGTTTGTAAGATTGTGATTGAGATCTTCTAAAGTGTTTTTAGATGATACAAGGTAAAAATCGTCAGCATATTGAATGATTTTGGCTGTAATCCCTAGCCGCTCATGAAAATCGATGGAATAAATATTGACTGAGAATGGAGTCTTGAGGCACGCCATGAGAGAGCTTCCTAGGACCGATAAAATTACCTCTGTTATCTTGGACATAAATATCTCGATCGCGAAATCCAGACTTTAGCTGGAAGTCCCATAGAGTTCATCTTTTGCTCCAATAAGTCCAAGTTTACCGAATTATATACGTTTTTCAAATCAAGAAACAAACTGGCGCAATATTGATTTTATGAAAAAGCATGTTGAACCTCGGTAACCAAATCTGCTACTGCGCCCAGCGAACTAAACGACTTTCTGAAGCCATATTGTTGATAAGGCAGGATCTTATTTTGATCTAGCCACCATTCAAGGCGCGCTTTTATTAATTGCTCATATGTTTTCAAAAAACACGAGAGTACACAACACAACACTTCCCATTCTTTGGGAGAAGTATCAAGTTACACTATCTCCGCACTTATTTGGATAAATTTTCGGATAATTTATTAAATTATAGTAAGGAATAGGGAGAGCGATTCCACCAGGACCTAAATGTGATGGAGGGAATGATGGTCTTTAAAAAGAGATTGTCCCCTGAAAAATTATAAAAGAAAAGCTCATAAAAGGTGTTTTATTTACTTCGATGTATCCTAATTTTTCAAAACAAAACTGACGTTGGATTCGTATTGTTTTATTCTTTCGGAAGATACCATAATATACAGGATGTACCATTTAAAAAAACCAAGTTGATCCATTTTCCGGAAAAACTAAAAGTGATAGCAATTATTATAGTTGTAAGAATAATTAGATTTAAAAAAATATGAAAATGGATGTAACGGTGTAAAATTATTTGTCCCCACAGAGTAAAGTGGTTTATTTTGGCGATAAATTTAAAAAGCCGGCGCGTAAATATTTTGCAAAGTTTCCCTAGACGCCGATTCGAATGTTGGTTCCATTTCGCCGAGTAAACAAGTGGCGCAGTGTAAAAACAAAGAAAATTCGGAAGGAGATAACACATCCGGCACCGAAAAGCGTACATCTTTCGACAATGCCACCGAAATATCAAGTTTAATGTCGTTTTAACGGCGTCACCTTACATCCCGTTAAATGCACTCGCGCAAACCATGTTAGTACCAAGTTTAGTATAAACCCCAACTTTGTTATATATAGACCGTTAATAAAATAAACCAACCTGTAACAAAACCTAAACGTTAATTTATAAATAACAGCTCGCCAAAAATATCAAATATCCCTCGATTCGCTCGGCGTTAATTGAAATTTCCTGGAATTAACGTTATACGTCGAGTAGCGTTAATTAAGGGTTAATTAAAACATAATATGGAAACATATAGGTGAAACTTTTGAAATGCGCCTGCAGCATCTATTTTAAGTGGATCCACGCGGTGTAAACCAGTCGAAACACTCTCCTTATTCCTCTTCTTGAAATTCTTTTTCCGCTTTGCGGATCATTAAGGAGCTCGCTTTACTCCACGGCAAATGGCTTACAGAAGAACCATTAAGCGGAACAGACGACGTTGTACTTACATAATGAGGGGGACTACGCTTTCAGATCAATATCATCTTATCCCAACCTACAATATCTTATTTTATAATTTATGGTGTAACAACAAAATTTTCTTCATTTTATTTCATATTCGATTTAATCATGATTGATATTCAAAATGAACGTTGCACGTCGGAAAATGACTGGTTATTCGGAGAAATTGGGTTCGGTTAATGAAACAATAAATACGTGCTGCAGTATAGAACTAAATGGCCGGTTTACTAGCAATTAAACGCTCGTAATTTTGGGATCTCGAATATCGAAACCCCGTTTTACTAACTGCTCTCGTTCCGCGCTTAATCCGAAACCATTTGTAACCATTTACGGGTTGTACGTAATTCCATTATCTCAATGTCTTTTTACTTATAAAACATTGTCGCTGTAATTCTATTTTCTATAAAAGAAATTTATCTAAAAATTTATTTATAATATATATATATACAGGGTGTTTCATGAAGTTCTCCTTCATGAACATTCAGAGTATTCGGAATAAAATTGATGAACTGCTTGTTTTCGTAGAATCCTTAGATATCACTGTAAATGTAATAACTTTGTAATAACTGAACATTGGTTGAAAGCTGATGAAGTAATACTAGTGGATGGTTATAAAGTGGCTTCAACATTTTCAAGGGTAAATAATCAACATGGAGGCAGCTGTATACTAGTACGTAACGATCTCAAGTATACGGAGCTAATGAATATAAAAGACAAAAGTAAAGAATTTGTTATTGAATGTAGTGCTATAAAATTAAATGTACAAAAAGTAACGATTATCTGTATATACCGATCACCAAAATCGGATATAGAAGACTTTTTTAACATTTTAGAGGACATACTATTAGAATGTTCACCGCAAACATTGAAAACTAAATTATTATTAACTGGTGATTTAAATATAAATCTAGAAAATAGAAATACTAATACTCTCAGATTGTTAGATATGCTTAACCGACACAATCTTAGACCAACTATCAACAAACCAACACGAATAACTGAATATTCCAGCTCACTTATTGACAATATTTATGTGAACATAGAAAGTTGTAACAGTGAAGTAATCATTTCAACTCTTTCCGATCGCTGTATGATATCTTTTCCAATAACAACTATAGATGACAACACACAAGTAAAAATGCTAAAAAAACGTATATTTAGCAATACAATTCTCTCAGAAATACATGCTGAAATACATATAATTGATTGGAATTTTTTAAGTAGCTATAAAGAGACTGACGAGTTATATGACAAGTTCATAAATGTAATACATAATTGCATAATTAAAAAATCAGAGAAAAAGCTAATTAAAATGAATGTTAAATCGGCTACTAATAAATGGTTAACAAAAGAAATACAAAACAAAACGCGTGTGAAGCGTCAACTATATGAAGGAATGTTAATGGGTAAAATTGATAAAGAATATTACAATATTTACTCCCGACATGTTCGAAACGAAATAGCGATATCAAAAAGAACTGTTTTCACCAATTTTATAGAAACAGCTAAAAATAAAGTAAGGGCTACATGGAATACCATCAATACGCTCAGACAAAATAAGCAATCTGAAGATCTCGATTTATGTGATTTTCAACACAATTACAAAAGTAATGATGAACTGTTGAATGCAATAAATATTTATTTTGCCAATATAGCGGTTGGTAAAATGATTAATCTACAAGTACACAACACTATAAAAACAAATATCGACTTAAAGAGATCATTTGCGTTTTATCTGACTGATCCGTGTGAAGTAAAATCGGTCATAATGTCTTTAAATAATACGTCTGCAGTTGGTTACGACGAAGTTCCGATCTCTGTTCTAAAAGCTTGCGACGATTATCTTGCTGAACCTTTAAGTAGTATTGTCATTTGGTTCTGCAACTTATCCACACCACCTGAAAAGAACCTTAGTAAGGCCATTGTATAAAACAGGTGACAAATCAGACTTTTCGAATTATAGGCCAATCGCTTTAATACCTAATGTTGCGAAGGTTTTTGAAAAGATAGTACTGATGAGACTTAAAAGCTACATTTACAAAAATCAAATACTGAATGAGTCACAAAATGGCTATATTGAGGGTAGATCTACAACCAGAGCAATTTTTCAGTTGATGGAAAAAATTCTAACTGGAATAAACAATAACGAACTTACCGGTTGCATAATGATGGATCTAACCAAACCGTTTGATAGTGTTCATCACGACATCCTTTTAATGAAGATGGAAGCAATGGGAATTCGAGGTATTGCGCTAGAGTGGTTCAGATCTTACCTCTCAGACAGGGAACAGTGTGTTATTGCTTATGATCAAAAGGGAAATGAACTAGCATCAAAATGGGTACGGGTTCTACAAGGAGTGCCGCAAGGATCGATATTGGGACCGTTTCTATTTCTCTTATACATCAATGATCTTCCTGGAGTAATTGATGATTTACTAATATTATTCGCGGATGACTCTACTACAGTATCAACTGCGAAAACGGAACAACAATTGTCAGGACAAATACAAAATAACCTCAGTTTACTGTATAACTGGTTTTCTAACAACAACCTTCAACTTAATATTGAAAAAACAAACATTATGATGATTGGGAGTGCTGCAGCGACCAACTGTGACATCAATTTGCAATTCAATGGCAAACAACTTACCCGTGCAGAAGAGGTGATGTTCTTGGGTGTTAAAATTGATGTGAATCTTTCATGGAAACAGCATATTAACGATTTAGCTATCAAGGTAAATCGGGCGTGCTATGCGTTGAGAACTATTTCGCGGGTAGTTTCAGTGCAAGCGGCTACAAGTGCGTATTACGCATGTGTTGAGTCGCGACTGCGGTATGGGGTCATTTTCTGGGGTCATTCGGTTGATTTAAGTCGTATCTTCATAGCGCAGAAGAAATGTTTGAGAGCAGTTTTCGGACTTCAAATGAGGGAATCGTGTAAACCCTTTTTTAAATATTATAAAATTCTGACAATGCCGTCGTTAGTGATTTTTGAATCCGCAATGTTTATAAAAAATAACTATATTTTCTTTAAAAAATATGAACAACAACACTGTTATGTTACACGTGGAGTAGAAAATGTCTATTTACTGCCACCAAAAACGCGGTATACTAAGATACAAAAAAGTACTGTTCATTTTTGTGTTAAGGTCTTCAACCATCTACCTAATAGTTTGAAAATAAAGCCATCCACGAGATTCAAAAGCTATCTCAAACAACATCTTTTAGAACGAAACTTGTATTCGATAAATGATTTTTTTTCTGGAACCATTACAATAGATTAAATCAGACTGTTTGAATATTATTTGACGTTTTCTGTGCATTTTTGTAAAGATGGAAATAAAGCTTATTATTATTATTATTATTATTAATGGAGCATGTTGCTTAGGTGATTTGTAATAAAAAAGTTCATATGAATATATGTCCGATTCATTTCACTTATTGAGTTATATGAATTTGAAAATAATATTTAAAAATTATGGCCCAGCGCGGGGCTCAAAAGGTAAGTGTGCTATGACTGCATCAGTAAAATAAAGTACTTATTGAGGTTACACTTTATTTATTGAGCTACACTTATGCATTTAAAAATAAAGTAATTGCGATAATGTTACTTTTTATTATAATTTGAAAAAATAATTTATTAATTTTAAACATTTTCGAAAATTCCACCTCCTACTTCAATACACTTATCTGCACGCCTGTGAACGGCTCGCGTTGCATTTTTATCTTTGCACGGTGCTCCTTTATTTGCGTTGCAGCGTCAAAAATTCTTTGGATTAAAGCCTCACGTGTGTCTACTTTTTCTTGATATACTAAATCTTTCATCCAACCCCACATGTGATAATCCAGAGGATTGAGATCTGGAGATCTGGCTGGCCAAATGTGCGGTCCACCTCGACCGATCCGGCGGTTAGGATAACGTTCATTTAGATGATCGGTGACTCTACGGTAAAAATGAGAAGGAGCTCCGTCGTGTTGCAAATACATTCTTAATCGTCTTGCCAGAGGTACATCCCATAGTAAACGCGGAAGTTTTTCTTCCAAAAATTGCAAGTACCTATAAGTTGATCGTACAACATTTCGCACCACAGATTAATGAAAATTACTTTCTATGGTAGCATGAGGGTTAATGTCCGAACATTTATGCAAATTATGGATGTTATTTATGCCATCTCGAGTAAATTGTGACTCATCCGTAAATAAAATGTAGCGGTATAAGTTCCGATTATTATTTAACCACTGACGCCTAGGGAAGTCTTCTGGCTTCAGATGTTGAACACGCTGTAGATGATACGGATGCAGCAGATTTCTTTTTAATGTTCTCCATACCCTGGTATTGGGAATCCCTAAACGTATGGATATCCGTCGCGTACTAATGCATGTTCTCTTCCTCTGCAACATTCTGCTGTGTTGCTCGTTCATACTGCATATGAACGCTAGGAAGTAAACCAGTTTCTCGGAGAGCTTGGAAGGTACTACTAAAAGTCTTCGGCGATGGAACACGCCGATTTGGAAAACGTCGTCGAAACCATATTAGCATACTCAACAGTCGTAAATTTAAACGGCATTGTACGCAAATAAAACTCAAATAATTTTAGATTAAACGGTAAGCTTGTCAAATTTAACAGTAAGGTAAATAAGTACTTTATTTTACTAACGCAGTCATAGCACACTTACCCTTTGAGCCCTGCGCTGGGCCGTAACGCCATAATTTTTAAATATTATTTTCAAATTTATATAACTCAATAAGTGAAGTGAATCGGACATATGTTCATATGAACTTTTTTATTACAAATCACCTGAACAACATGCTCCATTAGTGCCGGGAGAACTTCATGAAACATCCTGTATATACATTATTATATTCATAAACTGCTGGACAAAATTACCGCACCACTTCCATTTTTCCAGTATTTTTAATTAATGATAAGTTGTAATTTAGTAGCTTTACTGCTAGTAGGCTATAGATCTTCTTTGACATTTAAAACTGGATTCTGGATTCGCGGGAAGACAGGCACTTTGACCTCAGCAGATTACTTCCCTCATTTGGTCAGCATTAGGGTCCTTCCAGTCATATTACCTTGGAGGCAAAGGCTAGAATTTGTCCTGGTTGTGCTGCCCTGATTCCACTCATGCTAATCTGGATCCTCTGCAGATGTCGGTGTTACTTATTCCCATGTTTAGTAAGTACTTCTGTGGATGCCAGTGATTAGCCCTATGACTAAACGTAGGTTCTTCCTGGACAGCCTCATAAATAAATCTGTTCGTTTAGGATCAGGGTACATCAGAGCCTCCTTGGCTTGGCGATATCCTGGTGTCCTGTCCCAGTAGTTGAGAAACTTCTTACGTGTTTCCTCTTTTTGAAGCTCTATTCAAGACCTTATTGTTGGGGCAATGAATGGTTCTGGCGATCCCGGAGGTTCGCCTGCAGCTTTCCTTGCCAGTTTGTCCACCATGTCATGAAGCTTATTTCCCGAATGTCTGCAATCAGAATATATTATAATTTTTTTGTTACAAAATAAACCGAAGCACCAGAGCCAGTTTCCCTACGAGATCCGTCCACCCATAATTGGAGGACAGTTTCGTCAGGCCTGGATTGTTCTCCTACCTTTATTTCATACGGTCGTCCGAAGATCAAACGCGTTGGAATCGTATCTACCCTGCCATTCAGGAGCGGCTGTTGACATTTAAAACAAATATTGACAAAGAATACCTTGTTTTTAAGGTTATAAAACGTAGTTAAAATCGCTTTTGATTAAAACTCTCGTTTTTTTTTTCAAAAAGTTACGGTTTAGACAATTTTTCTGTAAGAAATTTATCGGTGGAAGAGGCAGTACGAGCACCAACTCTGCTGGATGAGGGGTACTCGATGCGTTATGTTACCAATGTGTTAGGAAGGAATCATTCCAGCATAAGTCGTATGATTAGACGGTTTATCGAAACTGGATCTCACATTCAAAGATCAGAGCAAGGACGAAAACGATGTACCCACCAAAGGGATGACCGTTTTCTGCGAGTATCCGCTCTTAGAAATCGGACAATCACTAGTAATGTGTTAAAAAATCAGCTATTAGAGGTTGGAATTAAAGAACAGGAGACCAGCAAAAAAAAACATTATTTACCACAGAGCACTAAGTTCAAAGATTGCGTTTTGCCCGAAATCATCAACATTGGTCTGTTAATGATTGGAAAAAGACTTTATTTTCTGACGAAACGAACGTTAGTTTAAAATCTCCTGGTGGACGTGAGCGTGTATGGCGAAGACAAGGAGAGAGATTTGCTCCAAGGGTGCCGTTTGGTGGCGGCTCTATAATGTTTTGGGGAGCCATTTGCTTCGGCGCTGGCACAGCGTTGCGAATTATTACCTGGAAAACATCGTACTTGAACACCACATGTCATTTGCTTCTTTTTTGGGTCCTAATTTCGTATTCATGCAAGATAATGCACCTCCTAACGTGACTAGACAGGTTATTGACTACTTGCATGCTGTTGATATTCACTTCATGAATTGGCCACCTAACAGTTCCGATCTCAATCCCATAGAACACTTATGAGACTATCTTAAAAAAAAGGTCCATGGTCGTAGAGTCCCACCTGCCAATCAACTGGTGGATGCAGTAATTGAAGAATGGGACAATATTCCCCAGGATACAATTTAAAATTTAATCGCTAACATGCCAAGGCGTATGAATGCGGTAATTAAGAGGATTTTTCATTTTGATTTTCGTTTTCATATCTCACACATTTTCAACACAACAGGTATTAATGATTTAAAATAAGGTCATGTTTCGCTGATTCCTTTTTGAACCAATTTTATAAACCCTATTTGTGAGCTTTTATTCTAATTTGATTTTATTATATTCTTAGTAATTTAATTATTTACGTTTAATAAAGTGGTGCGTTAATTTTGTCCAGGAGTTTATATACAGGGTGTTCATTTCAAAACTTTCCACCTCAATTTCTGTAAATCCGGAAGTTTAAAAAGAAAATCGCTGAAATAGGTAAAGAATAAAACCAAGGGGGACAACTTTTTATGCAAAAATTGACTCACTCACTTCAACCCCCCGCCGCCAGAAACCAACCCCTTAAAAATCTTAAATGGAAAGGGGTGTCAAGTGATACCTCATTTTAAAGGTCTTTTAAGGTACTACATGTTAGTATTTATTTTTTTTAAATTGATCGATTCGTTTTCGAAATTTTTGCGAAAATCTTTGTTTTGTATTTCCCGCTTTAATATTAAAAATTTTATAAAATTTATTAAATAATATATAATTTATAAAATTAAATTACCATGTTCGTTTTTACAACGACCATTAAACCTTTATTATTTCGGAGCAATCCGAAATCTTTGATACACTGTTGGAAATAATTCACGAGCACACCCTGTATAATCTGAACGCGTGTGTCTAGCGCAATAAAATTTGGTATGGAAGTAGTACTAAAGTAGCATAACTTACTCTCACATGGAGAACGGCACAACTCTGCTGGGAGGAGAAACATCAATAGCGAGAGTATCCCCGTAAGCTTCGCGTACCATCGCTACACGACGTGGCATGGAGTCTATAAGTCGCTATATTGTATCGAGAGGGATGGCCAACCATGCCACTTCAACTCGCCTCCATAGCTCCTCAACGTTAGCCGAGGAAGCCGAATAATATAGAAGTCTCCGACCAGTCATGTCCCAAACATATTCGATCGGATTCATATGCGGAAACCGAGCTAGCCATGGAAGTATTCGTATACGGTGCTCTTCCACAAAGGTCTGTACAACACGCCCGATGTGCTGTTGTACGTTGTTGTGCATGTATAGCAGACATGGGAGCCGCCGAACATAGGGAAGCACAACGGACCGTAGCACCTCATCTACGTATCATTGACCCGTCATGGTCTGCTATACACGCAGCAGACGTGTACGTCCACCATATGTAATCGCACCCCATACCATAATGCTCGGTTGTCGGTGGATAGGGCGTTCTTGCACACACTGCTCGAGTAGACGATCATCACGGCTCCGACGAACTAAAATTCGCGCATCACCGGTGCTCAATTCGAATCTTGATTCATCGGAAAACAAAATGTCCCTCTACTCGGCAACCTACTAATGCCTAGCGTCGACCCACTCGTGACGTATGCTGCGGTGCTCGGGTGTTACTGGAATCCGCTGTATCGCATGACGCGCGCGCCAGTCCACTATCTACCAAACGCCGCCGTACAGTTCGCGTAGTGAGTGCGCCTTCCCCTGCCAGTGGCCAAACAGCTCCAAGTTGCCTTCAGGAGGACACACACGACGCTAAAGTGCTAAGCACAAGAGCGCGATCCTCGTGTGATGGAGACGCGCAGGGCCGTCCCGGCCGTGGGTAAAGGTACCTATGTCCTACCTCAGACCATTCTCACCATGCCCGTTGCACTACCGATAACGACCGCTCGAGACGACGCGCAATTTCACAGAACGATACACCCTCAATGTGCATACCCACAAATATTCCTCGCTCAAACTCGCTTAAGTAACGCGATCGCTCATCCATTGCGCACAGAGTACGATAAGAATGTGGTCTCTCACACCACACTAAAAACGACCGGTATTTAAATCCACTTCGGTCTCCATAGCGACGGAATGTTCCACTTGGAAGAGCGGCTCAGTCAAAAATGCCGCGACGGAACAACTCGAAACTCCCTGAATAAACTCGTCTACAGTAAACCTTTGTGCTCCGCAAATATTATGGATTTATCTTCACGCGTTCAGATTATATAGGGTGTGCTCGTGAATTATTTCCAATAGTGTATTTAGGTTATTTTGACAATGATACACCTACGTTGGCTAGCTTGCCTGGCGTCTGTCAGAGATATTTAGAAAAAACGATTTCTGTTTCATTTTTCTTTTCTTTTAGGTTTATTTGGTTATTACTTAAACAACTTTTAACTGCTTGAAACGTTCTATTTTATTTTTAGTTATTTAATTATGTACAAAAACTTTTTGCAGAGAAAATCAACTTAATAATTGTTCAAAGTGTTGTCCGTTATTAGCTAAACAATGGTACAACCGTTGTTCAAAACTACGGCGCACATTTTCAAAAACTTCCCTTTGAATTCCACGGCTGCAGTAATTTTCTGACGAAGTTCTTCTAAATTTTGAGGTTGACCCCATAAAAAAAAGTCTAATGGCGTCAAATCTGGTGATCTGGCTGGCTATTCTATAGGACCTCTTCGTCCTATCCATCTGTTTGGAAACGTATTATCTAACCACTGTCGTACTGGGAGAACATAGTGAGGAGGAGCTCCGTCTTGTTGAAAATGTAATTCATTCCCATCAAGTAAGGCATTTTCTTCTCTATCCAACTGATTCTCGAGAGCTTCCGTAATTAGTGGATTGATAGTATTTTCTAACATATCCAAGTACACTTCGCCGTTTAAATTGCCATCGATAAACACTGGACCACTTGGTCTCCCAAAATGCCAATATGTTTTCATTACTCCAATATCTGCAGTTATGTTTATTTACAAATCCATTTAAAGAAAAAGTGCATTCATCACTAAAGCAGATATTTTTCACAAAAACGTTGTTATTATTAATAATAGTGGTCACTTCTTCACAAAACTGTGTTCTCCTGTCAAAATCGTCTTCAGTTAGCTCTTGATGTATTTTCAATTTATAAGGATGGAATTTGTGAAGTTTTACAACTTTATGACCAGAACCCAAGGATATACCAGTTGCACGAGATACCTGACGCAATGAAGTATTGGGGTTGATACCGAAATGACCCAACACTTCCAGTTGAGCGGTTTCATTCAAAACTCTCGACTCATTATGTTTTATGTTGGCAACGGACCCAGTCTGAGTGAATTTCTTCATGATCTGGATGCCTTTCATTAAAAACTGCGGTAGTTCGTCGAGCACATTCATTTTGGGATCCATACATTAATACAATTTCAATCCTTTCCTGCAAACTGTAAACCATTATTGCTGTTTTATTTAAATAACTTTGTTAAGTGGATAACACAAAGTTGTTTAAGTAATAACCAAAGTTGTTCCCCTTGGATTTATTCTTTACCTATTTCAGTGATTTTCTTTTTAAACTTCCAGATTTACATAAATTGAGGTGGAAAGTTTTGAAATGAACACCCTGTATATACAGGGTGATTTATTAATATCCCAGCGGTGATAGTTACTAAACCACTTTCTATTACGTAAAATTATTTTCGCTTATACAGGATGTTCCATTTAAGCGTAACGGAAAGTACGTAATTTTTTTAAATAAAATACCTGTTATATTTTTATCGATTAATTTTTGGTACCAGCGTCCTATTTTAAATAAAATGATTTTCGAGTTGAATTGTAATATACCCGGTGTTTCATTTAAAATGAAATGTATGAAAAAAATTACATTGTACACATGAACAGAATTTTTTTCTTCTGATATCATTTTTATTTTTCAAATGGCACATATACTTTTTTCTTTCAAAGTCTTAAAGAACTTGACAAACTATGTATTTTTTGCTTACAAAATTTTTTTCTTAAATTCTGCGTTATGAAGTTTCTCTTTGAGGTAACCCCAAAGAAAGAAATCGGGTGGACCAATTCAAATTACGTCCTATCCATTTTTCAGGAAACATTTCGTCTAAAACTTCTCTTGCGGCTAGAGCATAATGAGATGGACATCCATCATGCTGATACCATAGCGCAAGTCTTCGCTCCAGAGTAAGGTCTTCCAACAAAACCTGTAAATCGTTCAACAAAAAATTCCGATACTTCAAATTGCCATCAATAAATTATTTTATTGCCAACAATGCCGCGCCAGACATTAACTGACCAAGGTTTTCGATGATCAACTTGTCTTAGCCAACGAGGATTTTTATGTGACATGTTATGACACATACAGGGTATGTTGTCTTCCTCTTCCAACTTCCCCAGCAGTATCTTTGCATAAGTTTTGAAAGTTGTGTCCAACTTTGTGATCCCTCTATAATTGCACCTATCGGGAAATATTTATTACCTTCCATTCTATACCTCATTCTGGATAATTATTATGACTACTTTAAATCCTTGTGCCAGCAGGATTTCTTTAATTTTTTCTTGTTACATCGCCGTGGGGACAGAGACAGGTCACCCTGTATATAAACGTCGACGTTTTGAAAGGATTCAAATTACCATAGTAGTCGAGATTTCGGAAAACGAGTCACGGAATATTTCTATTCGCAGCATTATCCATGTTCATAGAGGAAGATCGTGAATAACCTGGAATTTTCCATTTTAATACCCGGGGAATCCCGTCTTGGCATTTTGGTGAGGGGCGTGTACGCAGTTTACGTAAAGTTTGAAATTTATGAACGCGAATATAAGCTGTCTGATCTAAGTAATAAATATTAAAGTTTAAGCATGGGATTTCGTCATTTTAAAGCAAGTCCTGGTAAATAATGACGGTGATTGCTTGAATTGGTATAAAAGAAGAGGATCGTTTAAGGCGAGAGTTCGCGAACAATTTAGACTCGATTAAAGTTCTCGGGGAACAGGTGTCGTTGCGGATTTTATCAAATTAGCCCGGGAGAAACTGGGAAAAACTCGATCGAAAACATAATTACAACTTTAGAATAGGAGAGGAATACCAAGACTTTTTGGCACAATAACCATGATTTTTCTCGCCCCAGGAAACGGTTCCAATAATTCCACCCCGTGAATACGTTTAATGTGAGGGCGATAAATCTTTATTAAGGTTGGCGAAAATCGGCCAGAATAAAACTCACCCTGCCAATCAAACTGTCGTCATCCTTACCGGATATTGGAGTGAGCACTTTCCCTCGGAGTTTCCAATTTCCAAGTGTCTCGAAACATTTTCCTTCCACGATTCAAGCGGAAGATTGCCATTGAAACCTGTAAATTAATGATCATACTTGTTATTATAACCAATCGGATTTTATAAAAATGTGCAAATGATGAATGAGTTGAGTTAAAGAAAACTAAAAAGCAGTTAATCTTTATTCAGCGGAAAAGCGTTTAGTTGAACCCTTACGGTTTAATCCTACGAATGGTCGATTTCGTCCGTCGGAAACTGAATAGATACGTACCCTTAATCCTGTCGATTATGATCTATCGAACCCATAGCGGCAAATTGCGTTTATTTTTGCAAATCTAATTTCAATTAAAACGCTCGCCCGATCGTTTTTGCACACCCGCAAAAAAGTACTCTGTTTGTTTTTCGTTTACACGGATACGGAATGGGGTTAAATGAAAACGTACGGACGTCCGTGGCGAAATGAAAACAACAAAAAGATAGATTTATTTCGACTTAACAGCTCATCTTCAGGTACAATTCAATAGACCTTTCTTGTTTTAAGTCGATCTAAAAGTTTATTTATTTGAAGAGGAGTATTCCGCAGGCGAATCGATTTATCTGGAGCTTCCAGCCGGTGTTATCTTTGTATCGTCTATCCCCGCCGATTAGTAAGTAAACACGTCAATCAATTTCTGGCGATAAGAACGGAAGCGAGAGGCGGCAAATCGATATTCTACGTACTTTTCTCCGGAGACGACGTCGACATCGGCATATTTGGAAATTTAAGACAAGCCACGATTTGCCTCTTTTCCATATACCGCCGTACTTCAATCTATCTCGCAAATCCGTGGAGAATACAAATACCCAAGGATCTTTTCTAAACTCCACTCAAACGTTATTTCTATCATATCATAGAACGTAAAAAACAAAACTGAATGTTAAGTATGCAACACAATACGCGATTTGCGTATTGCAATACCAATACTGTGAAATTGGTTGCATACTTGCAATTTTTTAATGTGTTATTAACACTATAGGCACAGAAATGTACCACAATACACAAAATAATACAAAAACAAATCACAAAATAGAGGTGAGAACACTCTAGCAAAACCATCCAATCAAGTATTCATCTATACCGAACTGTAGAAGTTTAGTAAGCAAAATTTTATGTACTACCCGGTCGAAAGCCTTACTGAAATCCGTGTAAATAGAATTAACTTGATAAAAATCATCAATTTTAATATGTAGTATATTCAGAGGTAGTAACGATCCTGCTATTTTTGAGTATTATTCTAATTTAAATGTTAACAACGAGAAATATTTTAAATTCAAATCGGTATCAACTGATGTAGTAGACAAATTGATCTATAAATTGAAGTCTTGTTCTGAGGGCAGTGATGGGATTCGGGCGGATATGATTAAACTGGCGTGTCCTGTTATTTTACCTTATCTTACACATATTGTTAACTGTTGCATCGTTGAAGGACGCTATAATCAAGCCTATTCCTAAAAATCAAAACCCATCAAGTTACACTGACCTTAGACCTATTAGTCTGCTTCCTACTTGTTCGAAGATCTTGGAAGGGATATTGAAGTATCAGTTGAATGATCAGTCAGTCAAGGTTTTGTAAAAATTATAGCACTATTACTACTATGACAGCACTTTTGGATGATATTATTTCGGGGGTTGATAAGGGTAATATTACAATTCTAGTTTTGTTAGATTTTAGCCGGGCATTTGACACCGTTAACCACGAGATCCTTCTTTGTATTCTTTCTTCGTTTGGTTTGGACCCTGTTTCACAGAGTATTATTGAGTGTTATCTTCATGACAGGTCTCAACGTGTAACTATTGATGGTGTAGTATCTCATTTCTGATGGTGTTCCTCAGGGTTGTATTTTAGGCCCGATTTTGTTCTCGATCTACACTAGTAATTTACTTAAATGTATTCAACACTGTACACCATATGTTTATGGATGACACTCAGTTAGTGCTCTCCTTTCTTCCCTCCGAGTCTGGTCCTGCTATTGATAAATAGAGATCTTAATAGTGTGTTTGTCGCAGCTTCGCAGCACTGTTTAAAAATTAATCCAGACAAGTCTGCGGTCATGTTTTTTGGGAATAAAAAAATTTGTGCTGAATTGTCTCACGCTGCTAATATTGCTGTGAATGGCTCAAAACTACCTGTAGTTGAAAAATATAAAAGTCTTGGACTTGAAATTGATAACTTTTTTCGTTTTTCTAATCAGATCTCTAAGTATATTAGGAACGCCTATTGTGCACTGAGAGTACTTTATCCACATAGAGAATACTTACCTTTTGATATCTATACTATCTCAATTTAATTATATGGTTCCAGTTTACCATCCAGTGTTGACCGCTCTTGATGCGGGTAGAATTCAGAAAATTCAAAACAATTGTTTACGATTTGTGTATGGCATTAGAAAATTGGATCATGTCACTCATAGGTTGGTGGACGCTGGATGGTTATCAATGAGGAACAGAAGAGAATTATATTAGCCTCCTTCCAAACGCGTGGAAAAACTCCAAATTGAATGGGCCGGTTGTATTTAAAAGTTAAAGGAAGCGACAATAATTCCGAGCAATTGCTAATTATAATAGCTGGAATACGGTCCCCTGGACATATCGATACCTCTCACCGCCTCCTCAACCTCTGAACGCTCAAAGTACATCGTATAGACACGGTCAGTATCAAATTTATTGTCGGAAGCAGTTCTAGGCCGAGCTGGGATAAATACTGAGTGAAAGAACCACACCGTTGTGTGAGACAATTACTGGAATAAACAGATAATTATAATTTCATCACTTTTAGATCCTGGTGGCTATTCGTGGGCTTAATATTCAAGAGTATTGTAGTTGTGCCCATCCCAAAGAATGGCAAGTCTTGTGTTGTGCACTCTCGTGTTTTTTGAAAACATATAAGATCCTGCCTTGTCAACAATATGGCTTCAAAAAGTCGTTTAGTTCGCTGGACGCAGTAGCAGATTTGGTTACCAAGGTTCAAAATGCTTTTTCAAAAAACCAATATTGCGCCAGTTTGTTTCTTGATTTGAAAAGCGCATATAATTCGGTAAACCTGGACTTAAGGAGCAAAAGCTGAACTCTATGGGACTTCCAGCTAAAGTCTGGACATCTTTCGCGATCAAGATATTTGTGTCCAAGATCACAGAGGTAATATTATCCTAGGAAACGCTCTCATGGCGTGCCTCAAGGCTTTATTCTCAGTCAATATTTATTCCATCGATTTTCATGAGCGCCTGGGAATTACAGCCAAAATCATTCAATATGCTGACGATTTTTGCCTTGTATCATCTAAAAACACTTTAGAAGATGTCAATCACAATCTTACAAACACAGTCAGTATTCTAAAGAGGTGGACTCTAGGATGACTCTTGCAGCCAATAAGTTGTATTTTTCTCGACACAGAAATATCCCTTCAGGTAACATAAGGCTAAATGATATCATCTTTCCCATTGAGAATTGTGTAAGATATTTAGGGATTATGATAGATAACAAATTAACATGGCGGAGACATATTGATTACATTATCGGGAAATGTGAAAAAATTATAAACATATTCCGTATTTTTGTGAAAATAAAGTGGGGCGCAGATTTTCAGACGGCACATAATTTCTATAAAAGTTGCATTAGGTCGCATTTGGACTTTGTATGTACTGTATACGGTAGCGCGAGGGTAAATCAGCTTGAGCGCATTCGGGTCATTCAGACCAAAGCGCTTCGGATTTGTTTAGGCGAGAATGAAGTCAATTCCTATTGAAACGCTTAACGTTGAAGCTATACAACTTAACTTCAGACGCAATTTCTTGTCGACGAAGCAGATGGTTAAACTGTTAGCTTCAAACCATAAAACGTTACAGGATAAGGTCGCTAAGTTAGCAGTGGAAGTCATGGGTAGGTTCTGGAAAAACAGGCAAGTTTCTCTCCCCTCGCCTATTTTCTGTTTTGAAACGTTGGTTTTTCCAAATACGTCCTTTTTTGAGTACTTTGGCTCACATCAAGTGGTTATTCCTCAATATGGGAATGATGTTTGGGAAAATAAAGAATTGTTTGTTGAGACCCTGCAGTGGATAGAGGGTAGTTTGGTTGTTTATACTGATACTTCCAAATCTGCAATTGGTTGTGCTTTTTTGATACCTACTATTGATTACCATGCCAGTTTTAAACTTAATCCATCCACTAGTATTTTTGCGGCGGAAGCAACAGCAATTTTGGAGGCCTTAAAGTGTATAGATAGAAATATACGCCCAAATAGTAGCGTTAACCGATTCAAAAAGTGTCCTACTATCTATAAAACACAGGAAACACTTCTCGAAATACCAGCCTGTTATGGTGGAAATTTTGAACAATGTCGCTAGGTTGAATGCTCAAGGTCATGTGGTAAAACTTTTATGGGTGAAGGCTAACGCTGGTTTTGTCCATAATGAGCACGTAGATAAGTTAGCTAAAACGTTTTAAAGTTGAAAACGAACTGAGGTCGTATCTATCTGCAGGGAGAAACTTGTAAAGGAGGACTGGTGCAGACGAGGCGTGATGTTTCTAGAAATTTCTTTTCAACTATTGTCAGGCTCAAGTCCGGCCATGGATGTTACCGTGCTCATGTAAATAAAATTAATATTTTACAGTCCCCCAGTTGTTCGTGTGAGTTTGAGACAGAGGATTTGAATCATATATTTTTCAACTGCGATAAATACGGATATATCGGCCGGAATTCATCAGTCTTTGCTATCGCACGGTTTCTCCTTGCCACTTGATGTTATCACGATTTTAAGCAGAAATTGTTTTGAGATTTTTAAAATAATTTTTGTTTTCATGAGGAAGAGTGCCATTATTATTTGATATCTTTTAGTTAAATTACTTCTTGTGAATCTTGATTAGTCGTTTTGCACTGTGGCTTATGGGCTGAGATCCCGCAGAGCCATATAAATAAAAAAAAACTTGATAATCATATTTGCTCCTAGAGTCTGAAAGTTTGTCAGCTTATTTTGTACAATTTCTTTATAATTTGGTGCTTTATTGTTATCTAGGGAATTTTCGACTACCAACACAAAACTTTTCCAAGCGTACTTTCCGGAACTTTAATAAAATCTGTGTCTTTCATCAATTGCTGTATTTGAGGACCATCAAATATTCCACCTTCAACTTTTCCATACTAAGCTTCGGAAATTTTCTATAAATGTAACTAAAACAATCTCCTTCCTTGTCCAACGCTTTTACAAATTGCTTTGTCATTAATAACTTAATATGTAATGGTGGAAATATAATTTTGTCTCTGCTCACCAACTCCCTTATTACATTGGCTTTACCGACAGTTAAAGAATTTCTTACAGGACAAACATCTTGTTCTCACTGAAGTGGCTTTGCTCTACTGTCCCACATACAAATGAAGCAAGGGTATTAATAATTAATAGTAATTAATTTTTTCTAAAACTAATTTTACATTTTCATATTTTTCTTTGAGTTTTGTTGAATGGGCAATTGGAATTGATGCAAATTAAGACGCATTTTAAACTTCTTTTACAACTGTCAATAAAAAGGCGCCACTCGGTATGTTTGTATTCTTTTAACACATGCCTAGAAGCAGCTTTGCGATATCATTACAGTACACCAATCCTTCATTTCCACTAAAAAATTGTAATAACTCACTTTCTCGCGTTGTGTATGTTATTGTTGGAGCCCATAAATTTTTTTCTTTCAATCTTGAGGCTAACAGTTCTGATCGTTATTTTGATAAATTGAGATAACGTATTAAATCACTGAGTTCATTTTGAGAAAATAACTTTGGTTAAAATTCCGATTTCTGTGAATTTGGCAACATCATTGTTTCTGAGGGCATGCGAATTACAAACTTTATGAGCAACCTATGATTTATCTAGTTTGTCCATTTTAAAACCGAAATATTTAGCATAAGTGACCTCGGCAAAGTCTATGATATTTCTTTTTTTGTTATATAAACACCGCAAATATAACAAAATAAATCACTACTATATTTACACTTTCTTCGTGACGAACTCATGTTTTAAAAGACAAGAGAAATATATTAGAATGTACGTTCAGTAATTGAAACAAAATATTAACACATGACAACTTATCCAGATTCACGTGTAAGTACTTCAATATTGTATAAATAATAACTGAGATCTCAGCTGTTCTGCGGAGCAAGAGTGGGGATCACGTGATGTTTGTATGCGCGATAAAGTTGCGCAGAAGCCTAATCATGACTGCGAAAATAAATTTTATTAGTAACAAGCCGATAACACTGTGGAACATTTTCGGGGTTATTGTCTGGGGGATGAGAAATTCCAAGTCAGGATGAAAGTACTTGGCCAGTATAGTAAAACCTCCAAAGGGTTTGGCGTTCTCAGGCCAAAAAAAATTGTTAAATTTCTAAAAAAAAGAAATTCTATTTGAAAAATAACGTCTTTACTCGAGAGTTCTATGAAGTGTAACTATAAAATAGTATACTAATATAAGTATATAGTAGTACTATATTAGAGAGAGAGAACAATATTTATTTGGAATATAAAAATAATAACTATAACAAATACGAATAAATAAAAAAAAATACATATATAAAACAAATATAAGATAAGTCCAAAAGGGCTATAGACCTGAGTCTTCCTGCCCGAAGAGTATTGATTTTATGAAAATTAACAAAAAGTAAGGACAATTTTAGTTTAAAGAAGAACAAAGTTTATATGTTCATAAACATTGCTCTAGAGTCTATGCCTTTTCGATGGTGATTGCTGTGGGCTAGTGTCATCAGTTTCTAAGCCACACATAATGTGACTCCATTGTTGACCCTACTGCAATTTCTGGAAATTCTTCATCATCAGGATTATCTATGTCTTCGAAGACGTGTCTACTTCACCAGCAAATTTCCGCAAGTATTGCACTCGGCGACAGTATCTGTGATTTGTTTTTTTTTTAAATTAGTTTGAAAAAAAATCTCATAGATATTACCTAATTTCAAATGGCATAGCAACTTGATGGTAACATTCACCTTGTTCATCGGATTCAGTGGCCAATTGTCTGCTGAAGTAGTCCAGATGATGATGTAAATAGTGAATTTTCAAGGACATGTGGACGCCAATTTTCGAGCACGATGTTAACATCCTTGCGACAGAAACATTGTATTTGCTAGAACGATGCTTTCCCAACAAGCCTTCTATTACTTCTTTAATTGCGTTCCAAGCATCCGTATTTCACATTTTATATGGACATAAACATTCAATTTAACGCGAAAAATGGAAGTGTGCAAGCCAGATATAAACTGCTTTTGCTATTGCTGCGGTAAATATGTACCAAATCATGAAAAAAGGGAAATTTCAGTGCATATTTTGTTCAAACATACGAGGTGTACTTCCACCAAAATGTTATAGTGAACAAAAATTGGGTTCCAAATATAGTGTGTAAAACTTGTTACAACCGTCTAATGGATTGGAAAAATAGAAGACGTGAATCTATGACATTCGGTATTCCAATGATTTGGACTAACCCTGGCGACGGTCACAATCCATCGAATTGCTACGCATGTGCCAATAAAGGAGCCGCATTAAGAAGAACGGCAAGAAAATCGTATAATTACGTTGGTCAAAGACCATTGCCTCATTCGGGATACATTCCTGTGCCAAAATGTTTCAGCCCAGATCTTTCTTCTGTGACTGCTTCGACTTTTACACCAACATATGATTCAAGTGATGATCCCCCATATGATCCCGAACTATCTGTATCTAATCAGCCTATTTTAATAAATCAAAATCAGCTTGATTCCATTGTTGCTAAATTGGAATTAACACAGCATAAATCAGAACAGCTGGCTTCGTTTTTGAAATCAAACAATCTTTTGGCACCCGGTACGAAAGTCAGAGCTTAACGAAGTCGTCAGGCAACACTCCAAAGTTTATTTGTTGTGAATGATGAAAAAACTTCTGCATATTGCTCGGATGTAGGAAAATTGATGGACGCAATGGAAATAAAATATGAAGCAGATGACTGGAGATTATTTATTGACAGTTCAAAACTCAGCTTAAAAGCGGTTTTGCTGCATAAGGCCAATGAAAAACCTTCGGTTCCAATCGCATATAGTACAGAAACGAAAGAAACATATGATGCACTACAACATATTTTAAAACGCTAAACATATATTATGTGGCGCATATGCTGCGATTTAAAAGTTGTAGCATTGCTTTGCGGCCTTTGAAGCGGCTATATAAAATATATGTGCTTTTTGTGCGATTGGGACACAAGATTTGCCGGAGACCAATATGCATGCCACGAATGGAAACATAGTGCCGAAAAAGAAGATATTGCTGCCTCCACTGCACATTAAACTTGGAATTGTTAAGAATTTGATCAAAACTGTCGCCAAACGGAATACAGTTTTCTTGTGTTTGAAATTAATTTACCCGAGACTCAGCGAAAGTAAAATTAAAGAAGGTAGTTATAATAACATTCATTTGTTCAATTTCCTGGAAAATTCCAACTTTTCCAAACATATTTCTCATGATTTTCTATCGCAATAAATTAATTTTTTCCATCAGGCGTACTAAATGGTCCAGATATACGAAAGCTTATTAAAAGTGACGCATTCAACAATATTTTGATTGAGGCTGAATTGGATGCTTGGAACGCAATTACAAAAGTAATAGAAGGCTTGTTGGGAGAGCATCGTTCTAGAAACTACAATGTTTCTGTCGCAAGGATGTTAACATCGTTCTCGAAAATTGGCGTCCACATGTCCTTGAAAATTCACTATTTACATCATCATCTGGACTACTTCAGCAGACAATTGGCCACTGAATCCGATGAACAAGGTGAATGTTACCATCAGGTTGCTATGCCATTTGAAATTAGGTAATATCTATGAGATTTTTTTTCAAACTCATTTTAATAAAAAAACAAATCAGATACAGAGGAAAGCAATCGCTGAGTGCAATACTTGCGGAAATTTGCTGGTGCATAAAATTAGTCCAACTTAATTTTTTAAATGAATATGTTAACCTTTAGAGGACCGGGACCAAGACTTAAGTGGTGGTGGAAAACAAATAATTGTATTCAAGTTTTATACGCTGATAATATGCATATGCAACTAAAGACTTCTTCGAACACTTGTAAAAATATTTTATAAGCTTAGCTAGCAAGTGTATCTCTATAGTGAGCGCAACCTCACCTCGTTGCGCTGCACGTTTATTTGGACTCGGCTAAGGGATATACCCACGGCTATCACGATCCATATTATCAGACTTCGACCTGTTCTTCACGTGTTATTCTTATTTTTGAACTGGTTTCAACATTTTTTCTTTTCTTGATAAATATATTTTTTATTTTCTATATAAATTTGTCTATACATTATATAATTTTATTTTTATATATTTTCTGTATAAATTCATTATTTCTTTCTTTTCTTCATAAATATATTTTTTATTTTTTATACAAATTTGTATATACATTATATAATTTTATTTTTATAATTTTATATATTTTCTGTATAAATTCATTATTTCTTTCTTTTCTTCATAAATATATTTTTTATTTTCTATATAAATTTGTATATACATTATATAATTTTATTTTTATAATTTTATATATTTTCTGTATAAATTAATTATTTCTTTCTTTTCTTCATAAATATATTTTTTATTTTTTATACAAATTTGTATATACATTATATAATTTTATTTTTATAATTTTATATATTTTCTGTATAAATTCATTATTTCTTTCTTTTCTTCATAAATATATTTTTTATTTTCTATATAAATTTGTATATACATTATATAATTTTATTTTTATAATTTTATATATTTTCTGTATAAATTAATTATTTCTTTCTTTTCTTCATAAATATATTTTTTATTTTTTATACAAATTTGTATATACATTATATAATTTTATTTTTATAATTTTATATATTTTCTGTATAAATTCATTATTTCTTTCTTTTCTTCATAAATATATTTTTTATTTTCTATATAAATTTGTATATACATTATATAATTTTATTTTTATAATTTTATATATTTTCTGTATAAATTAATTATTTCTTTCTTTTCTTCATAAATATATTTTTTATTTTTTATACAAATTTGTATATACATTATATAATTTTATTTTTATAATTTTATATATTTTCTGTATAAATTCATTATTTCTTTCTTTTCTTCATAAATATATTATTTATTTTCTATATAAATTTGTATATACATTATATAATTTTATTTTTATAATTTTATATATTTTCTGTATAAATTAATTATTTCTTTCTTTTCTTCATAAATATATTTTTTATTTTCTATATAAATTTGTATATACATTATATAATTTTATTTTTATAATTTTATATATTTTCTGTATAAATTCATTATTTCTTTCTTTTCTTCATAAATATATTTTTTATTTTCTATATAAATTTGTATATACATTATATAATTTTATTTTTATAATTTTATATATTTTCTGTATAAATTAATTATTTCTTTCTTTTCTTCATAAATATATTTTTTATTTTTTATACAAATTTGTATATACATTATATAATTTTATTTTTATAATTTTATATATTTTCTGTATAAATTCATTATTTCTTTCTTTTCTTCATAAATATATTTTTTATTTTCTATATAAATTTGTATATACATTATATAATTTTATTTTTATAATTTTATATATTTTCTGTATAAATTAATTATTTCTTTCTTTTCTTCATAAATATATTTTTTATTTTTTATACAAATTTGTATATACATTATATAATTTTATTTTTATAATTTTATATATTTTCTGTATAAATTCATTATTTCTTTCTTTTCTTCATAAATATATTTTTTATTTTCTATATAAATTTGTATATACATTATATAATTTTATTTTTATAATTTTATATATTTTCTGTATAAATTAATTATTTCTTTCTTTTCTTCATAAATATATTTTTTATTTTTTATACAAATTTGTATATACATTATATAATTTTATTTTTATAATTTTATATATTTTCTGTATAAATTCATTATTTCTTTCTTTTCTTCATAAATATATTTTTTATTTTCTATATAAATTTGTATATACATTATATAATTTTATTTTTATAATTTTATATATTTTCTGTATAAATTAATTATTTCTTTCTTTTCTTCATAAATATATTTTTTATTTTCTATATAAATTTGTATATACATTATATAATTTTATTTTTATAATTTTATATATTTTCTGTATAAATTCATTATTTCTTTCTTTTCTTCATAAATATATTTTTTATTTTCTATATAAATTTGTATATACATTATATAATTTTATTTTTATAATTTTATATATTTTCTGTATAAATTAATTATTTCTTTCTTTTCTTCATAAATATATTTTTTATTTTTTATACAAATTTGTATATACATTATATAATTTTATTTTTATAATTTTATATATTTTCTGTATAAATTCATTATTTCTTTCTTTTCTTCATAAATATATTTTTTATTTTCTATATAAATTTGTATATACATTATATAATTTTATTTTTATAATTTTATATATTTTCTGTATAAATTAATTATTTCTTTCTTTTCTTCATAAATATATTTTTTATTTTCTATATAAATTTGTATATACATTATATAATTTTATTTTTATAATTTTATATATTTTCTGTATAAATTCATTATTTCTTTCTTTTCTTCATAAATATATTTTTTATTTTCTATATAAATTTGTATATACATTATATAATTTTATTTTTATAATTTTATATATTTTCTGTATAAATTAATTATTTCTTTCTTTTCTTCATAAATATATTTTTTATTTTTTATACAAATTTGTATATACATTATATAATTTTATTTTTATAATTTTATATATTTTCTGTATAAATTCATTATTTCTTTCTTTTCTTCATAAATATATTTTTTATTTTCTATATAAATTTGTATATACATTATATAATTTTATTTTTATAATTTTATATATTTTCTGTATAAATTAATTATTTCTTTCTTTTCTTCATAAATATATTTTTTATTTTTTATACAAATTTGTATATACATTATATAATTTTATTTTTATAATTTTATATATTTTCTGTATAAATTCATTATTTCTTTCTTTTCTTCATAAATATATTTTTTATTTTCTATATAAATTTGTATATACATTATATAATTTTATTTTTATAATTTTATATATTTTCTGTATAAATTAATTATTTCTTTCTTTTCTTCATAAATATATTTTTTATTTTCTATATAAATTTGTATATACATTATATAATTTTATTTTTATAATTTTATATATTTTCTGTATAAATTCATTATTTCTTTCTTTTCTTCATAAATATATTTTTTATTTTCTATATAAATTTGTATATACATTATATAATTTTATTTTTATAATTTTATATATTTTCTGTATAAATTAATTATTTCTTTCTTTTCTTCATAAATATATTTTTTATTTTTTATACAAATTTGTATATACATTATATAATTTTATTTTTATAATTTTATATATTTTCTGTATAAATTCATTATTTCTTTCTTTTCTTCATAAATATATTTTTTATTTTCTATATAAATTTCGCATTAGCTGCAACATAAATACTCTCAAATTGAAATTAATTTTATACATATAACAATGAATATCGAAAATGAAACTTGGAGTAGTGGTGAATCGGAGGTTGATGAACAAGTTGATTTGGATATGACAGAGGAATCTAAAGTTGAAGCTATTGATACAGCAGATGATCAATCCGATGAACCTAATGTTGATGTGGTTTATGACAATTGGTACTACCCCTCAATAAAAGACTTTACTGGACAAGCTTGCATTATTGAAAATATTTCAATAAAAGGCGATACTCCATTAGATTATTTTGAATTCTTTTTTGACTCCTTTCTCCTAGATACCATAAGAATACAAACCAATATTTATCAAGACCAGAATCCCGAAAAGAATCGTGTACATATGAAGCCGTGGAGCCCCGTGACCGATAATGAATTACGTATTTTTTTTTGCATTATCAATTAATATGGGACACGTTCGAAAAAATGCATTGAAAGACTATTGGAGCAAAGATCCTCTTCTGCTAACTCCAATATTTGGGGACTATATGTCGCGAAATAGATATCTACAAATTCTGCAATATCTTCATTTTGCTAATAATGAAGATGTAATAAATCATCCTTTGAAAAAAGTAAAACCAGTAATTGACTATCTAAAAAATAAGTTTTCTAATACCATCAATGCAGGAAGAAATCTTTGTATAGATGAAAGCTTACTCTTGTGGAAAGGACGACTAAAGTTCAAGCAGTACTTACCTCTCAAAAGAAAACGTTTTGGTATCAAATTGTTTGAACTGGTGGACTGTGAAACCGGATTTTTACTTGATTTTATTGTGTATACTGGCTCAGACACAGATTATGATAAATTTAACTTAGGAGTTTCGGGGGATATCGTAGCTCATTTCATGAAACCATATCATAATAAGGGTCATATTTCATTTATTGATAACTGGGACTCATCACCACAGCTTGCAGAATTTCTGCACAGCCGACATACAGGGGTTTGCGGAACTGTAAAAAAAAATCGAAAAGGAATGCCCGTTTTGAAATCCAAGCTAAACCGTGGTGAAGTAGAAGTTGCCCACACCGACGTCTGGATGGTACTGAAATGGATGGATAAAAAAGAAGTTTTTGTCATAACAACAGTTCATGAAGTCGAATTTTGTGCAACTGGTAAAAAAAACTATAAAACTCAGCAAGACATTATAAAACCACGTTGTATTCATGACTACAATAAAAATATGGGGGCTATTGACAATATCGACATCTTTGACGGAGACGGTGAGAAAATCAATGAAGTGGTACCGAAAACTATTTTTCCATCTGCTTGATTTGATATTGATGAATGCGCATGTACTATTCATGATCAAAACTAAGCAAAAAGCGTCCTTTTCCAACTTTCGTTTATGTATAGTAAGGGATTTATTGAAATTAGATTCTAATGAACCGTCGCCTTCATCATCTGGCGTCGATCTTCGACTACAGGGGCGCCATTTTCCCATAAAAATTGTAGATGAAACCTCACAACAAAAATCTTTGCAACGTAATTGTGTATTATGCGCAATGTCTAAACAAAGGCGCCGAACTGCGTACCAATGTAACGTATGTCATAAAAGTTTATGTGTCGCACCATGTTTCGAAATATATCATACAAAAACTAAATTGCCATAACACATTTATATACTATAATCAGGTAATCAAAAAAAATTAAAATATACAAAAAATACGTCTAATATTACGGTGTTTGCTCAGAATAACGCTAAAAAAGAGCATTATTAGGAAACATTCTACATAATACAATATTATATTATATACAAACTATGAGACAAAAAGGTTTATTACCTATATCTTACATTTTACATGAAAATGATTCAAATGACAGTTGTTCTGTACGAAGGTGGAAATAAAACGATGGTATTATTTTTTGACATTGACATTATTTTCAAAGTCATACGAAGGTCACGACCATTTTTTTATATAGGACGCTATATTTTTTATCGAAAAATCTGAATCTATGATAAAAAAGTAAAGAATTCTGTAAAAAAAATTTTTATTTGCGTTGGTATTTTGCCAGTTAATTGGGCCACCCTGTATAAAATGTCATAATGAATAAAAAATGATAATTCCATCTTATTCAGGGACCTCTAAACCCTTTAGAAATCTTTCTGTTCAAATTTGAAAACTTGAAAATTTTTTCTTACCTTTGCGGACCGGGACCACCACTTAAGTGGTGGTCTATGTTATCAGTACTTTGTATATGATAAATATATCATATGAAGTACATTTTGTATCGATTTTCTTCAGACAATATGTTACCTAAAATCCCGGCCCTCTAAAGGTTAATAAAAATTATTTATTTAAGCCTTATCTAAGCCTTAGTCTTTGCTGAAGAATGAAATAAGAAATCATCAATGATTCTTGAGTTATAACTGAAAAACTAAGCAAACAAACATCAAGATAAGGAAAGAAATATAAAAGGTCATAAAAAAGAAGTTTGGAGGTTTTACTATATAGACCTAGTACTTTCACCCTGATTTAAAATTTTTCACCCCCCAGAATGGCTATTGCACTGTGTAATTGTTCAAAATATAAGATATGTAAAAATCATACTTTCATGAATACATTAACCAAAGAAAGGCGAGATCAAAATGGCTAGAAGGAGTTTAGAGCACAAAATCGAAGCAATTTTAATATTCGCTCGTGCTGACAGAAATCTACATGAAACAGAGCGACAATACGATTGATAAACATCCAATTAGTCGAAAATATTTAAGAGAACTTGTAAATAAGTTTTTGGAAACTGGAAGTATCGAAGACCGCAAAATAACTAGTCGTCGTTCGATTTCTGAAGACACACAAGTGCAGATATTAACAGAAGTAGTTGATGACGTCTGCTGCTATCGCATCAACGTGTGTATCATCCACATAAAATTAAAATGCTTCATGAATTAACAAAAGATGACCCTGATAGATATTTTGTGAGTTAATGACAAATATGGTTGAACGAAATCCATCATTAAAATAAAGAATTGCACTTTTTGTAATGGATAGTTTGTTATATTTTCGTTCTACCGGTTTTGACTCAACTTAGAGTCATCTTCAGGAACACGTCACAGTTTGAACTAAAACCATGGTACTATTATTGAACATTTGTTCGTGATTAAAAAGCAGTAAGGATATCAAGAACGTAATAATTGCGTAATTATGGGTGGATGTGATGATCGATGAATTGGCTGACAAGATGGTTGTCAGGATCGTGACGATCCATCAATAGTAGTACCATGGTTTTAGTTCAAACTGTGACGTGCTCCTGACGATGAGTCTAAGTTGAGTCGAAACCGGTAGAACGAAAATATAATAAACTATCTAATAATGTAAACAAATAATAATTACACCAAAAGAAATCCATCATATTTGAAACATATTTGTTTCACTGATGAATAACTTTCTTTTTGGATGGAAAATTGCATCGGCAAAATATACGTTACTGGAGTGATGTTAATCCACATGAATATCGCGAAGTTAACACTCAAGAAAATAAATTTGGGCAGCCATATTGGGAAATCACATCGAGACCAATACTCCTAACTGAAAATTTGACCGGATCATTGTATTTAAGATTATTAGAAGAAGATTTTTGCAAATTGTACCACAGAATCTTGGCAATGGTACGAAATTATCTTGATACAAATTTTAATGGACGGTGGATGGGTCGATTAAATGACACCTTTAGATTTCTTTTTATGGGGTTATTTAAAATCCAAGGTATATGAAATTCAGCTGGACAGTATTGATTGAGGATTTAAATTTACTTTATGCATCAAGATTTTTCGGATGCATCCATGGTTACTTTTGTACGTAGTTTGTATTAATCCATAAAACCGAGTTGTGCAATACTCACGCAAATGTTATTATTATTGGCTTCATTAGGGATATGGTGTACCCACGTGGGAATTTTAGGATTAAACTCTGGTTGTTTACTACGAATCTGATTAGTTTGGGTCTGTTATTGTTGTTGATGATGTTACTCCAGGACGTGTTTTTGAACGTTGAAATCGTTAATGAGGATGACACGCTGTTTACAATAATGGTGGATTATAAATGATAATCTGTTTGTGCTTAGCCGATCGATGTACGTGAAACAAAACAATATATCTTTAATAATTTGCCTTCGTGTACGTTGAGATGAAGTGACCTGTATCTTTATTTTTAAGTAATTTGAACTCAACAAGAAAATTGTACTTTGCCCTTTAATTTTATGTTTTCTCAGGATGAACCTTGATGACAGTTGCGAGAAGCTCGTTAGAAGTTCGGTAACTTGTAGTTGGTAGCACGTCTCATTGAGTTGTCGGTGGAATTGTTTCTGGACTTTCGAGGTAGAGGTGATAGTTGACACCTTATTCTGCCACGATTTGCATGTCGTAACATCTTGCAACTTCTCGTATGTGTTGGGATCTAAGTAAATATATCCTATTGGTTATTATTACTTTAGCATGGTGAGTGCAGTTTTATTGATTCTGCTTAAAATGTGGTTTAAAGAAATTTATTTACATTTAAAAAATTGGTCATGACCTTCATATGACCTTGAAATATAATAATATCTGGGCACTTGAAAACATAAAAATTTGCAAAGATTTTTTGTTGTAGAACTGTGTAATTAATTAACACAGTGTATCTCTTTATGCATTATATAAAACTAATTGCAAGTACAGTCGGAGAGCAATAGACCCTTGTTTTTGTTAAGTTTGTAACTTAGTACTGCGTTACGCCCGTTCCTCTCCACGTCGTGTTTGTTAATTTATGATGTTTTCGGTTGGGAGATAGCAAATCCCGGTTAGATTGAGTTAGCGAACGTGTTTGATCTAGTTGGTAGCTGCTCAACCGGGTTCGCCGTCGTCTCTTTCCAACTATTTTCGCGCGGTTAACTTTAAATTAAATCGAATTTATAGACGAATTCACTTGCATTATAAATTTAGGTTGAAGGGTTTACTTATTGATTAAAACTAATTTCAAAAGATTAAATTTTAATGCTGGCAAACACTTTTCGTAGATTTATTTGATAAAATTGAGGCTTCAATAAAATAAAATTTCTCAAACTATTTGAGGAGGATTTTTTTGGAAGAATAAGAATTCTGCCAAATCTAGGATGACTCAATATTTATTTTTTCCATGTTCTCGATGTAAGTGAAATAGATGAAACATATCTTTAATAATTTACCTTCGTCTAGGTAGCGATGAAGTGGCGTTTTGATGTGCTTTTTGTAGCTTTCACTGCGTGTCTCATTGAGTTGTCGCTAGACTTGTTCCTGGACTTTCCTTGTAGTTGATTCTTTTTATTCTGCTACGATTTCCATTTCAGCAAGTGTAACACCTAGCAACTCCTCGTACGCCTTGAAATCTAGGTGAATACATCGTATTGGATCTTATTACCTTGCGAGTGCAATTTTATTGATTCTTCTTAAAATGTGATTTAAAGATGACGACTGGGTTTATATCGGATTTAAATTAACTTTTTTCTCCCACTTTTATTACGGAATATGAAAGAGCCTTCATTGCCTTGAACTTTCATGATTTTCTATTCACCATGGAACCAGTTGATTGACTATACTAGGTTCAGAAAGAAGTCTTCTTTCGTATTGCGTTGTAGAAATGGGGCATTGCTTGAAAAAAATATCGATGACTTCATTACTTGTAAAAATGGCCGATAAAATTTTAAATTTGTATTAGAATAGAAAAGAACCTAAGCAGAATAAGAAGATGATTAAAATGAGGCAAAAAAGTTTAGATAATGAATTAATAACTCATGACCCAATTCTGCCACAAGACTATATGCTGAATCTTCTAAACATTGAGACATAGCTAAACCGAAGGAGATGGTAATATGCATTATTTTGGGATTCCTTGCTACGAATCTGATTAGTTCTGCCATGTTATTATTGTTGATGTGATTACTTCAGGACATCATGTTTACAATAATGGTCGATTATAATTTCAAGGTCATACTATGTTTGTGCATCATGGTAATAGGGTGTTTGTTGTTGACTGTAGTTGAAAGACATTTGGTTATGAGTTCAAGGTTGGATATTTTTAGCATTATGGAAATCGAATTTATTGATTCAAGCTTTGTGTAGTTCTGACATTGTTATTATGAGATCGATGTTTAATAAGTCTTGTTCTTAAATAACACAAGGGAACAAAATTAAACTTTTTTTTTGTTGCATCGACTTTTATGCCTGTTTTTTACTAATCGGAGGTTTTTCGGAAATTTCAAATCTACCGAGCTGGTGTTTAAAACAGTGTTTTGTTTAATAATGTCCGCGTCGAGAAATATCTGTCAAAACAATGGTGGTGAATATACATTCAAAAATAGTAGACCAATTTTTTCTGAGCCTCAGCCCTTTAATCAGGAAGACCTCAGTGCATTAGTCAGAGACCTTGGTCTTTCTAAAAAAGCATCGGAGATTCTAGCTTCTCGATTAAAGCAAAGAAATCTTGTAACCCCGGAAACAAGAATTTCATACTATCGTAACCGAGAGACAGAATTGCTTTCATTCTTTGCTAAAGATGACGACTTTGCTTTTTGTTCAGATGTTCCTGGTTTATTGAAAGCAATGGGAGTACAGAAGTATGATCCAAATGATGGCGTTTATTTATTGATTCTTCTAAACGTAGCCTAAAATGTGTACTTATGCATAACGGCAATAAACTGGGTTCGATACCGATTGCACATTCAAGTACAGTCAAAGAAGTAGCTCCTGTTATGGATAAAATCAAGTACAACGAACACAAGTGGCTGATATGTGTAGATCTAAAGATGGCGAATTTTCTTCTTTTACAACAAGGGGGCTATACAAAATATCCATGTTTTTTTTTTGTTTGTGGGACAGCAGAGCTAAGTCTGAGCACTGGGTTAGAAAAGATTGGCCTTCCAGGCAAACTATGGTTCCGGGAAAGCTGAATGTGATAAATGAACTTGTGTCCAGGGATCGTATAATACTGCCACCTTTACATATCAAACTAGGGCTTATGAAACAATTTGTCAAAGCTCTAAACAAGGATGGTGAGTGTTTTAAATACATCGCTAAAAAGTTCCATAACTTGAGCACAGAGATACTTAAAGCCGGAATTTTTGATGGTCCTCAAATAAGAAGGTTGATAAAGGATGAAAACTTTAATAGTTACATGACTGATATTGAAAAAAATGCCTGGAATGAATTCGTTTGGACTGCACAAAATTTTCTGGGAAACAAAAATGACGAAAGCTATGCTTGTTACACTTCCAGCAGCTTGGATGTAATATGAGCATCAAGGTACACTTCCTCCACAGTCATTTGGACCGTTTCCCTGAAAATCTTGGTGATCTGAGTGAAGAACACGTTACCAGGGTCACTGGAATGCTCACATGAAAATCTTATGAAAAAAATTTTTTTGATAAGTAGTGGTTGTTTTTCGAATGAGTTTCTTAATAAAATATAGATTTTTCTTAAAAAACGCGTTTTAATTATTATATCTCAAAAATTGAAGCTGATACGAACAATCTGCCTTCAGATCTGAAATCAGCACTCAGAGAAAGTATAATATTAGTCATAATATTTCATGCAACAAAAATGCTGTTTCCTTGTAAATTGGAACTCAACAAGAAAATTATACAAGTTTTCGTTCTTGCCTTTTAATTTTGTCTTTCATTTTATGATCACCGTTGCTGGGGCAGATCTGCTTAATTTTTTCTCAGGGTATAACCTGGATGACAGTTTCAAGCTCTTCGTGGGTCATCGTTAGTTGTCTCATTGAGGTGCTGGTGGAATTGTTTTTGGATATCTTTTATTTTTCTACGAATTCCATGTCAGAAAGTGTAACATTTTGCAACTTCTCATATGTGTTGAATACATCCTATTGGTTATTATGTCAATTGTGTTGAGATGTGGCAAAAAAAGGTTATGGTATGGCAGAAAAGGAGACAATAATCCAGATGACTTTAGAAATTATTTAACTTAAATTTAGTTAAGAACTCTTTGTTGATGTGATGAATATCGTCACATCATCACTCTGTGTGTGTTTGACCACTCCAGCAGACAATACGTCTGAAATCCCTTCCCATTCTATCATGGCGTGCAGCGATGCTCACCTACGCACATGGTTTTCTATATGTTTCTGGAGATATTTCTGACATCATATAGTTTGGTTCATACGATGCTGTCAGAAACAAACTTGATCTCGATGAACATATGGAATGTCTCGACATCGATACTCGCAATGCAGAATATATACTCTTGTTTGATTAAGCCGAATTCGCTTGCGGGCGAGGCTGTACGATTATAAAAAATATCAAACAAAGCATATTACAGCGCTTTGGCCGCGAGCGATCTTGGCTTATAATACACTTTTCTTTCATTACGCCGAGGTCGCTTGCATCAATACAATATACGTTCTTTTTGTTATACAGGGTGTCTCACGTAACTGGTTCGTTAGACCTTGTTTAGGTACAGTTTTGAAATTTTGGTAGTATGGGTGGAATAATTATTTTTTATAAATAATTTATCTTGGTGATATTGACATAATAATAAATAAAACTTTTTAAAGGAAGTAGGCATCTACAGTATGGACATACTGCCTTGTGAGGAAGAGTTGTATGAAGCTACATCATGTGGTGATTTTCTTGGCTTTATGATAGCTTTTCTGGGGAGGCTTTTTAAGATTTCTCTTGTAATCAAGTCAAAGTCTTCTTTTAATAATAATAATAATAATATTTAATGCCTCAAAAACAAATATTTACATAAATATACAGCGTGTCCCGTATCTTCCGCATCAGAGCATTATACGGTTGTAGAATACATTATTCTGAAGCGATCTTTCTAATAAAATTTTTTCGAAATGTTTATAATAACCGCACGGGAACTGTTTAACGACGACCAATAACGGACAACTTTGATTCATCGAAAAAGTTTATTTCTCTTTCCATGACGAATTTATTGGTGAGTACACGTGGGAAACGTGTTATCATCGGCGTAGCGGACCGGCCGAGGGTGGCACCGACTACCTGAGTCTGATTTGCGATCTGCTGATTGGACGAAAAACAGTTCCTTTAAACAGTTCCCGTGCGGTTATTATAAACATTTCGAAAAAATTTTATTAGAAAGATCGCTTCAGAATAATGTATCCTACAACCGTATAATGCTCTGATGCGGAAGATACGGGACACGCTGTATACATTAATATAGACATCAAGGCAAACGGATTAATTTATCGCAATCTTCCAAGAGACCCAACTGGTTGCAGTGTATATGTAATTTTAAATAAATAAGTATGGCTAATAAAACAGAGAGTCAGTTACTATAAGGAAGGAAATAGACACAAAAAAGTGCAGTAAAAGATAGGATAAAAGGCAGATTAGAAAAGAAAACAAACACATATAGGTCAAGAAGAAGATAGTTGAAGAGATAGCAGATGGCAAATCGTTCCACAACTGCGCTGTAAAAGATCTGTGGTAGATTTCAGTAAGTTCATGAGTGTAGAGTTCGACATTAATCGAGTGGGCAAGTCTTGTGATGCTAAAAAGTGAAAGGCATCAGACAAATAAGCAGGAGTACGGATATGGGCAATTTTGTACAACATAGTAAGCATACGAAATAATCTACGACTCCAGCAAGTCATCATCTGCGGGTTGTTATATGGAGTGATGTGCTAAAACTTCACAAAGAAACCTTACTCCAATCCAAATTCGCAAATTTCAAACGGCCAGATAATCGCAGAAAACCATTCCCATCAACAAAAGGACACAGACGATATAATGAATTGTTACGTTCTAGATGTTTGTGATTTAGCAGTGACCATTAGTGAACAACTAACAGAAAGCAATCTTTGTTTTCGACACTTATTTACAAACCGTAAACACCACGATGTAATGCGTAGCAATCTCGTTAAACTGGAAATCGTGTTATCAACTCCCACGCTGCCTTGGTCGGCCTATCGACTAGAGCACAAAATTTATGATCTTCTTCAGGAATATTGGATAATGATGTTGGAACTTTTGGTACCGGACAACCAGTCAGGACCGGACCACCGTAACCTCTCATTCACCAGCTTAGACGGATTGATGCCACGTGACGCAAAATCAGCTGGGTTTTCTTTTCCAGAAATGTGATGTTACTGCTCCAACGAAAAGTCTTGCGGACATACTCCTTCCATCTGGATGGATGACTTTGAATCCAGGCCAGAACAATTGATGAATCACTCCACAAATGGACAGGAACATGAGAAATGTCTAAAACTTTAATTGCACTTCGATTTTAGGCGCAGAAAATGTTCCATGCCATCTAGGAATTGATATCTCAGAAATAAATTTTAATTCATTAAGAAAATCCAGCCACTGAGAAGAAAGATCTTGAGGTAACGCAAAATCGCAATCAAACTGACATGTCCATAATTCTTGAACGAATATCTTTGCGACAATCACAATAGGAGAAATCCAGCCGAGTGGATCAAAAATTTTTGATATTTGAAAAAATTTTGAATTAAACAGGGAATAATCGTTGGATTTATATTTACATGAAGTAGTATCGAGCACCAGAGCAGCATCTTTATCAAGTTGATTTTTTGACAATTGGTTTAACGCAAAATTATTGTTGGACATTCATTTTCTTGCTACAAAACCAGCTGATTTCAGAATATTATCAATCTGAAGAATTTGAGCAGTTATTGTTTCTAAGTCTATATTACTTGCTAGAGGTGAGTCATGGATGCAATCAAATGACAATTCTTTGAGACACCTGATCATCAAGGAAGGAGCACAAGCTAAGCCATATGTTACTGTAGCTCATTTGGATGGACAATGATTTGACGGTACATTTTCTCTATGTCCGCAATGAATACAAAGTGATACCGTCTCCAACGCATCAAAATATTTGAAAGATCTTTCTGGAGCTTTGGGCTTATATGTAAATTGTCGTCAAGAGATTCTCCCAATGATGTGTTTTGGGATCCATTAAAAACAACTCGTAGTTTTGTTGTTGTGCTTGTTTCTTTGATCACCCCATGATGAGGTAAAAAGAAGTGAGGAGTACAAAATGATTGGTCGTGTGGTAGTTTTATCATGTGCCCCAAATCATGATACTCCGATACTCCAGTTGATGCTTTGGGTTGTTCTTGTAGCCAAAATCGTTGAATCGAATCTTTTAATTCAACATCAAGTGTGCACTGAAAGCCATGAATTGCAGAATGAAATGGAGTATTGTTAACAGGACAAGACAATATCCAACTAAGCTGAGTTTTTTGAGCAATAGGTGCATTAACGTCACCTTTTCTGATTCTATTTTCAATGATTTGAGCGTATATGTCTGCTCCAAGAATGACATCTATTGGTTCTTGAGAAGAGTTGGAACAAGTTTTAAGAACAATTGCTTTAGTACTAAATGTTTGGTCGGGGTTTGAGTCCTCTTGAGTATCCAGCTTTTTGAGCACTAACACCAACGATTGGAATATTAGCATTACTTCTTGAAATGTTTAACTGAACCATAGCTTCGGCAACAAAAGAAACCTCCGAACCTTGATTACTTGAAGCACGTGCCATGAAGACCGGTTATAATCGATATCATAGCATAAAACTTTGAGTCGAAATTAATTCTGATGAGGTCGGCGAGATCGTTTCTTGTTGAGATGATGATGGTTTGGTTATTGTGCAACGTTGTATGATGTTGTTTTTGACAGAGCTTGCATCGTTTTTGAGTTTTACAATGTTTCAATAGATGGGGTCCAAGACTATTAAAACAAAGACATTTAGATATGACGAACTCTTTACGTTGAGCTACAGATTTATTAAGATATTGCGGATAAGATGTAATATGATGGTCACCTTTGCAGCATGCACAATTAAGTAATGATTGCGAAACATGAGTCTTAACTTGGTTAAAAATTCTAGAGGGCACCTCAGATAGATTAGATGCAGGTTTGCGGTGACCAGATATTTGCTCGATAGCTTCTAAAGCATGAATTCGTCCAGTGATAAATGTTTCAAGCTGAGAAAATGTAGCAGACGTTGTTTTATCACCAATTGACTTTTCCCAATCTTTCAAAGACTATACAGGGTGTTTTATTTAAAGAGATACGCTTATATCTCGAAAACCAAAACTCGAATCGAAAAATGTTTCAAGTAAACTTTTTTTGGTGAAAAGGGGGGTACTCTTGCGGCTAGAACATAATGAGATGGACATCCATCATGCTGATACCATAGCGCAAGTCTTCGCTCCAGAATAAGGTCTTCCAACAAAACCGGTAAATCGTTCAACAAAAATTCCGATACTTTCTGCCATTCAAATTGCCATCAATAAATTATTTTATTGCCAACAATGCCACACCAGACATTAACTGACCAGGGTTTTTGATGATCAACTTGTCTTAGCCAACGAGGATTTTCATGTCACCAGTAATGGAGGGCAAATGTGGAGCAAATTGAAGTCATTGAATATTAAATCACATAAAGATGCTACCCAGATTAATGAATATTTTGTGGATAGTGTCAAAGAAATTGTTAAAGACCTCCAAGGGCGTGGTTTAGATCTCTATGATAGTTCTAGTTTTAAAAATGACTTTTCTTTTAAACCAGTGGAGGTCTCTTTGGTGTTGGAGATGATTAATTCTATTGCCTCATCTGCAGTTGGAGCGGATGGTGTCTCCATTGACATGATCAAAATGTCTTGTCCAACTATTTTGCCATATTTAACTCATATACTAAACTGTTGTGTAATTGAACATGTATTTCCCATGGAATGGAAGCGTGCTGTGGTTGTTCCGCTGCCTAAGCAGGGTGACCCACAGGAATATGGCGACTTGCGACCTATTAGAAAATAAGTTTGTGTGGCGCTATTGATGCGGTCACTTCGCGAAGTATACAGAGAGTACAAAACAGTTGTCTTAGATTTATCTATGGAATTCGAAAATTTAAGTACGAAGGCTTTCACGGCCGATATTAATTAAACTAAAACTATCACAAGAACTAACACTAGACCTAGAATCTTCCGGGTTAAGCCGTGCGTTTTTTGAAAGAATGTTTGACGTTTCGGATGCCATGAATTCGTTTAAAATTTGACAATAAATACATGAAAAGGTAATTAATAACTAATTAGTGTCTAATTGTCAACTAAGTTGCTTTGTCAAATCCGGGTGGAGAAGGCTTCGTTGAGTTCACCAACATCTTCCATGTGCGGCTGAGTTCCCAGCCATCTTCTCTATTCATGTTATTCCCATGTCGATGAATCTCTACCGCCTCTCTCGTCAATCTTTGGAAGTAATGTTCGTTTCTTGCCAGCACTTTGGTTTTTTCGAACTCTATGCTGTGTCCTCCTTTGTGGCAATGCTCTGCGACTGCAGATTGTTGGACGTCTCTTTCGTGTTCCTTGATACGGCACTCCACGCGTAATTTTTGTTTTATAGTTTTTATGACAGTTTCAATACGAAGGTTTTTAATATTATTCTTCTGATTAAGTGATCTCCCTTTATTGCAGCATGACTTTTCATAACTTTTCAGAATAGGAATGATGTCATTTTTTATGTTGTCGCGGTTGGGTAATTTGTTGATGACACAGTCAATCTCTATGACTGTTAAATGTATGTCTGGTTGAGTTTGAATGGCGAATTTGTGGCTTTTGTTAAGTATGTTGACTTCATCGTCATTGAACTGTATGTTCGTAAGATTGGTAGTGTATTTAAGTTCGTTATGTTTATTTGCATCAGCTAAATTAGTTTGCCCTGTCTGAGTAGCCTTTGGTTCATGTAATTTAGGGTAGGCATTCTTGATGGAATTTTGATTATGTTCTTAAAAGGTGTAATTTTCGTTTTTTAATGGTGAACTCATCATAACTACACAGGCAGGCTTCTTCCCTAATCTTGACTATAATTTGTTCCATTTCAAGAAAGTTGAAATGTAGACTGAGTTCACGGTGTAGGTAAGCAAGTCTTGTATAGAGAGAATCTATTGACTGGAAGTGATTTCATTTCAACATTAAGCTTTCTTGTTGCTCTCCATAATGAAAAATTACTTGCTTTATTAACTCCTTTATCTGTTTTAGCTCTTCTTTTTTTCTGCCACTAGTTCTCTAATTTCTTGAGAGTAATTCTTGTCAGCATTTTTATTTTTCAGTTTTTTGTGTTATTCCATGCTACACGTTGAATATCTAATACAAAGTTTTTTTTATCATTTTTGCTATGTCGATCTTATTTTCGATGAGAAATGTTTGTATTTAATTATTAATTTTGTTATTGTTCAATATCATATTCAATCAATCTAAATAAAGATTGAATCAATTTATGAAATTATTTTAATTTCCTGAGTATGATTAAAAAGGATGTTTTTTATTTGCAGGACATGTCCGAATATAAATGTGAATCAGGAAAACCGCCGGTGTATGTCCCTTATAAACCAGTAACAGCAGTTATTGGGGCATCGTTTAGCGTCGTTTCAATTATGGTCGCGAACATATTGCGTCTATTCAAGGTAAGTGGTATTCGGTATTTCATTTAGCTTTCCTGGTTATTGTTATACGCACACGTCCCATCCACAACAATAGGTGATGCGGACAAATTCGAAATTTGAGCTTATATGCGACCGTTCTGTTTAAATTTCACTGACCTTCGGATATTGATTTCTGGCCAATTCGAAGCTTTACCAGTGCACTTTTCGGTCGGTTCGTGCACAGGTGAAATTTTAATTTAAACCCTCCGCTGGTGTATAAGTTGGCTAACGACGGAAACTTGTGTCGTTCAACGGTTCTTTTCTACGAGCACACTCATGAAGCCCCGCAATTTGCAAGTACTTTTCCCCATCATTTTTATATTCCATTTTGGTAAAATTCAATTTTTATGTAAGTAATTCTTCCTTTCATGTAATATTTATAAAGGAAACCGACAAACGTAATATTTCTGTTAGCTTTGGGAAAGGTAAAATTTACTTAGTTCCTTTGAAAACATACCAAACGGTCTATAGTCGATTTAATGTTATCGCGGTTGTTCCAGATACCACAAGTTAGCTACGCGTCCACAAGTACAGAGCTTTCGGACAAGTCCAGGTTTGAATACTTTAGCCGAGTCGTACCACCTGATAACTTTCAAGCTCAAGCCATGGTCGAGGTCATAAAAGCTCTCGGGTGGAAGTACGTGTCCACCGTTGCCGTTGAAGGCGATTATGGAGAAAAAGTAAGCAAAAAATTACAACAATTTTTTTTGTCTATATTATGCATAGCATAATTGTATAGCACCTACTAAATACATTACTTATTTTTAACACCAAATTAAACTAGATAATGTTTTGCAGCTCTTTGCTTTACCCATAATATAGATAAATATTGTCATCACACACGTTTAGGAGATTATTGTTTTTGTTATAATTCCACACTATTATACTTTCAAGTCGAGATGGACAAAAAATATTTAGTCGCGGACGTTTACAAATATATTTAGCAGAAAAAGCAAAAATTATTGAATTAAAAATAAAAGGATATTGGCCAATGTTAATTAAATTAAAGCCGTTGAACCGGAAAACAAAAGGAAGTCCCGGGTTGTAAATGAAGACCTAAAAGGATATTTTAATTATTATACTATAAAATAAATATGTCAAGGAGTTTAGGGAAATGGATTTTGCAGGTGAGTCTATTTTTCCTTCTTTGACGTACTGAGGTTGGCAATTAACAAGAACTGCATTATAATAATAATAATAAATAAATAAATATATAAATTTATATATAAATACATAAATAAAGGGAACTGTTTTTCGACGTCCAATGGCAAATCGTAAATCAGATTCAGGTAATCGGCCCAACATTAATGATCAAAACATATTTCTCACGTGTACTTACCAATAGATTCGACACGGGAAGAGAAATAAACTTTTTCGGTGAATCAAAGTCGTTCTATTGGACAATATTATTATATTAATTATATTAATATTATTATTTACAATTAGAAAGATCGCTTCGGAATAATGTATCATACAACCGTATAATGCCTTGATGTGGAAGATACCGGACACCTGTGTAAATTATGAGTTACACACGAAAACCTTTACAAAGTTACCTTGTTGAATGTTAGATTAAGATTATTATTACAATATTGCTCTCTTACACTTTTGCTCTTAGATGCGTCAATATCGAGAAAAATACAAAAATATGAAAATTTGTTTATTTTTCAAAATATTAAAGGTAACGTTTGGGAATCGGAGTATGCTATAAGAAATCTTTTATAACAAAAATTGTTGCTAATTTTATTGTTAACAATATAGCTCTGTTACACTTTTGCTCTTAGATACGTCAATATCGAGATAGATACGAAAATATGAAAATTTTATGAATTTGTTGCTCTTTCAAGTTATTAAAGGTAACACTTGAGAATCGGAGCTTGCTATAAAAAATCTTTTATAACAAAAGTTGTAGCAAATTTTATTGTTAACAATATTACTCTCTTGCACTTTTGCTCTTAGTTACGTCAATATCGAGATAGATACGAAAATAAGAAAATTTGATGAATTTGTTGCTTTTTCAAGTTATTAAAGGTAACACTTGGGAATCGGAGTATGCTATAAGAAATCTTTTATAACAAAAGTTGTAGCAAATTTTATTGTTAACAATATTGCTCTCTTGCACTTTTGCTCTTAGATACGTCAATATCGAGAAAAATACAAAAATATGAAAATTTTAAAAATTTGTTTATTTTTCAAGATATTAAAGGTAACGTTTGGGAATCGGAGTATGCTATAAGAAAACTTTTATAACAAAAATTGTTGCAAATTTGATTGTTAACAATATTGCTCTCTTGCACTTTTGCTCTTAGATGCGTTAATATCGAGATAGATACGAAAATATGAAAATTTTATGAATTTGTTGCTCTTTCAAGTTATTATAGGTAACACTTGGGAATCGGAGTACGTTATAAGAAATCTTTTATAACAAAAGTTGTAGCAAATTTTATTGTTAACAATATTGCTCTCTTGCACTTTTGCTCTTAGATGCGTCAATATCTATTTTGACAATATTATGTTTTGAACCGTTGTCAAATTAGGCAGGAGGTTTACTTATGACGCGTACTGTATATACCAATGATCTGGCAACGTTGCTCGAGCGACATTGCCACATCGTTGGTATATGCTTTTATGCAATATAAGTAGGGTATTCCCATAAGGTACAATTTTTGTCAAAATTTGTTAAAATTTTGAAAACCGGTAGAACTCCAACTCTGGTTTCAGTCACCACAAGATTAGCTAGCCTCCAGTCCTCTACCTTTGGATTCCATACTTGAAATATACCTTTGGATCCTTTGGAAATCTTGACTTAAAATAACTTGCCAAGGATGTTGTACTACTCCTTTGTTTAGAAATCGTGTGTCAAACTTAATAGACATAAATTCTTTCAGCCTTAACTCAAACTAAAACTTTTTTTTTGCAAAACTAACGACTTTTGTTGTTCGATTTGTGACTGCTATAGTAGTATGGTTCATTAGGAATACATTATTAAAAAAATCACTATTAAATTGCGAACATTTCTGACCATAGTACCTAAAAATATGATGTACGGGAACGATTTTTAACATTTTCAAAAATGTGTCTATTACCACTTAACTAAGAGACATAGAATTTTTTTCTTATTTTTACCAGAACAGGTATGGGTTGGCCTCTCACCCGGTACCCACTTGACGTTGAGTTTCTTGACAACCTGTATATATATAATAATATACACAATAGATTACCATTATTATAATTATTATGGGGAACAACAAAAGATAATAATCAAAATTAAGTTAACGAAAAAACAAAAAGATCATTAAACGTCCAAGGCACGGACCGCCGAGAGGACCAAGCTCCTGAACCTCTTATATGGATGGTAAAATACGTCCACATCAATACAGTCGGACGCCCGCGACATACGAAAAATCGGCGAGTTATAAAAATAATTTGTGCGTGGTATGTGCAGAATAAGTGGTTGTGACGTAGAGAGCGAGATGGACTATGTATATCTATAGCAGCAACCAACGCAATATAGTCACACCGGGCATTTACTATCTTATACAGCATAAAAACATCATTGCAGAATCTCCATTCACGAAGGGAAACAAAATTAAAAAGTCTACAGGCAGACTCGTAATTAACAAAATCCTGATGACTCTTAAAACATAAATACTTTAAAAATCGTTTTTGGATTTTTTCCAATCTAGTTATATAAATGACTCCACACAACGCTACAATAATTCAGCACCCTAAAAACAAAAGAATAATATAAGACCCTAAAGGATGATACGTTTGAGAACTGTTCTGTCGAACGAGTAATAAAGCCAAGCATACGCCAAGCCTTACTAACCACTCCATCAATGTGAACATCGAACTGTAATTGTTCATCCATAACAATGCCCAGATCTCTAACATGCGGGACTCTTGGCATAGTTACTTCATTCAATGTGTAATTGAAGGTAATCACATTATCTTTTCGCCTGAAAGTAATTACATTACATTTTAAATGATTTAATGTTAACATATTTGATTGGCAATATCGCTCCAAGTTATCAACACCGCGCTGCAACTTGGAACAATCCATGGGTGACGAAACACGAAGAAAGATTTTGAGGTCATCGGCATACATTAAACAGTTTGACCACCTAATGACACTGAAAATGTCATTAATGTACATATTAACCAGTAGGGGACCAAGATGACTCACCTGCGGCACACCCGAAGACACTACAACCTCAGTTGGTGGGTACAGAGCAGTACCCCCCAACAGAGACAACCTGAATTTTGCCGCTCAAATAAGACCTAAGCTAGGCCAACAACCGACCACCAATACCAAAGCCTGCCATCTTACTTAATAATAAATTATGGTCGACCCGATCGAATGCGTTAATATTAAAGAATATTAAAGGTAACGTATGGGAATCGGAGTATGCTATAAGAAATCTTTTATAACAAAAGTTGTAGCAAATTTTATTGTTAACAATATTGCTCTCTTGCACTTTTGCTGTTAGATACGTCAATATCGAGATAGATACGAAAATATGAAAATTTTATGAATTTGTTGCTCTTTCAAATTATTAAAGGTAACACTTGAGAATCGGAGCTTGCTATAAGAAAACTTTTATAACAAAAATTGTTGCAAATTTTACTGTTAACAATATTGCTCTCTTACACTTTTACTCTTAGATGCGTCAATATCGAGAAAAATACAAAAATATGAAAATTTGAAAAATTTGTTTATTTTTCAAGATATTAAAGGTAACGTTTGGGAATCGGAGTATGCTATAAGAAAACTTTTATAACAAAAATTGTTGCAAATTTTATTGTTAACAATATTGCTCTCTTGCACTTTTGCTCTTAGTTACGTCAATATCGAGATTGATACGAAAATAGGAAAATTTGATGAATTTGTTACTTTTTCAAGTTATTAAAGGTAACACTTGGGAATCGGAGTATGCTATAAGAAATCTTTTATAACAAAAGTTGTAGCAAATTTTATTGTTAACAATATTGCTCTCTTGCACTTTTGCTCTTATATGCGTCAACATCTATTTTGACAATATTATGTTTTGAACCGTTGTCAAATTAGGCAGGAGGTTTACTTATGACGCGTACTGTATACCAACGATCTGGCAACGCTGCTCGAGCGACATTGCCACATCGTTGGTATATACTTTTATGCAATATAAGTAGGGTATTCCCAGAAGGTACAATTTTTGTCAAAATTTGTTAAAATTTTGAAAACCGGTAGATTAAGTGCTATAATAAATCTGTTCGTTTAGGGTCAGGGTACATCAGAGCCTCCTTGGCTTGGCGACATCCTGGTGTCCTGTCCCAGTAGTTTAGAAACTTCTTACGTGTTTCCTCTTTTTTGAAGTTGTATTAAAGACCTTAATGTTGGGGCAATGAATGGTTCTGGCGATCCCGGAGGTTCGCCTGCAGCTTTTCTTGCCATCATGTCATCATTTTTTTGAGTTATAATTGAGTTAATTTTCGAAAATCAACAATTTTGATTTTATCGATTTAGAGCTTATAAATAAAAAATGGTAATAATTGGGTTCAATCTTGTTATGGATCTAGTCTTTATGGCCCATTACTAAGGTTTTATGTATAAAAAGTTTTTCTCCATCGCTTTTAGTTTTTGAGTTATGATTGAGTTAATTTTCGAAAATCAACAATTTTGATTTTATCGATTTAGAGCTTATAAATAAAAAATGGTAATAATTGGGTTCAATCTTGTTATGGATCTAGTCTTTATGGCCCATTACTAAGGTTTTATGTATAAAAAGTTTTTCTCCATCGCTTTTAGTTTTTGAGTTATGATTGAGTTAATTTTCGAAAATCTACAATTTTCATTTTAATCGATTTAGAGCTTATAAATAAAAAATGGTAATAATTGGGTTCAATCTTGTTATGGATATAGTCTTTATGGCCCATTACTAAGGTTTTATGTATAAAAAGTTTGTCTCCATCGCTTTTAGTTTTTGAGTTATGATTGAGTTAATTTTCGAAAATCAACAATTTTGATTTTAATCGATTTAGAGCTTATAAATAAAAAATGGTAATAATTGGGTTCAATCTTGTTATGGATCTAGTCTTTATGGCCCATTACTAAGGTTTTATGTATAAAAAGTATTTCCCCGTCGCTTTTAGTTTATGAGTTATGATTGAGTTAATTTTCGAAAATCAACAATTTTGATGTTTAATCGATTTAGAGCTTATAAATAAAAAATGATAATAATTGGGTTCAATCTTGTTATGGATCTAGTCTTTATGGCCCATTACTAAGGTTTTGTGTATAAAAAGTTTTTCTCCATCGCTTTTAGTTTTTGAGTTATGATAGAGTTAATTTTCGAAAATCAACAATTTTGATGTTTAATCGATTTAGAGCTTATAAATAAAAAATGGTAATAATTGGGTTCAATCTTGTTATGGATCTAGTCTTTATGGCCCATTACTAAGGTTTTATGTATAAAAAGTTTTTCTCCATCGCTTTTAATTTTGAGTTATGATTGAGTTAATTTTCGAAAATCAACAATTTTGATTTTATCGATTTAGAGCTTATAAATAAAAAATGGTAATAATTGGGTTCAATCTTGTTATGGATCTAGTCTTTATGGCCCATTACTAAGGTTTTATGTATAAAAAGTTTTTCTCCATCGCTTTTAGTTTTTGAGTTATGATTGAGTTAATTTTCGAAAATCTACAATTTTCATTTTAATCGATTTAGAGCTTATAAATAAAAAATGGTAATAATTGGGTTCAATCTTGTTATGGATCTAGTCTTTATGGCCCATTACTAAGGTTTTATGTATAAAAAGTTTTTCTCCATCGCTTTTAGTTTTTGAGTTATGATTGAGTTAATTTTCGAAAATCTACAATTTTCATTTTAATCGATATAGAGCTTATAAATAAAAAATGGTAATAATTGGGTTTAATCTTGTTATGGATATAGTCTTTATGGCCCATTACTAAGGTTTTATGTATAAAAAGTTTGTCTCCATCGCTTTTAGTTTTTGAGTTATGATTGAGTTAATTTTCGAAAATCAACAATTTTGATTTTAATCGATTTAGAGCTTATAAATAAAAAATGGTAATAATTGGGTTCAATCTTGTTATGGATCTAGTCTTTATGGCCCATTACTAAGGTTTTATGTATAAAAAGTATTTCCCCGTCGCTTTTAGTTTATGAGTTATGATTGAGTTAATTTTCGAAAATCAACAATTTTGATGTTTAATCGATTTAGAGCTTATAAATAAAAAATGATAATAATTGGGTTTAATCTTGTTATGGATCTAGTCTTTATGGCCCATTACTAAGGTTTTGTGTATAAAAAGTTTTTCTCCATCGCTTTTAGTTTTTGAGTTATGATTGAGTTAATTTTCGAAAATCAACAATTTTGATGTTTAATCGATTTAGAGCTTATAAATAAAAAATGGTAATAATTGGGTTCAATCTTGTTATGGATTTAGTCTTTATGGTCCATTACTAAGGTTTTATGTATAAAAAGTATTTTCCCAACGCTTTTACTTTTTGAGTTATAATTGAGTTAATTTTCGGAAATCAACAATTTTGATTTTATCGATTTAGAGCTTATAAATAAAAAATGGTAATAATTGGGTTCAATCTTGTTATGGATCTAGTCTTTATGGCCCATTACTAAGGTTTTATGTATAAAAAGTTTTTCTCCATCGCTTTTAATTTTGAGTTATGATTGAGTTAATTTTCGAAAATCAATAATTTTGATTTTATCGATTTAGAGCTTATAAATAAAAAATGGTAATAATTGGGTTCAATCTTGTTATGGATCTAGTCTTTATGGCCCATTACTAAGGTTTTATGTATAAAAAGTTTTTCTCCATCGCTTTTAGTTTTTGAGTTATGATTGAGTTAATTTTCGAAAATCTACAATTTTCATTTTAATCGATTTAGAGCTTATAAATAAAAAATGGTAATAATTGGGTTCAATCTTGTTATGGATATAGTCTTTATGGCCCATTACTAAGGTTTTATGTATAAAAAGTTTGTCTCCATCGCTTTTAGTTTTTGAGTTATGATTGAGTTAATTTTCGAAAATCAACAATTTTGATTTTAATCGATTTAGAGCTTATAAATAAAAAATGGTAATAATTGGGTTCAATCTTGTTATGGATCTAGTCTTTATGGCCCATTACTAAGGTTTTATGTATAAAAAGTATTTCCCCGTCGCTTTTAGTTTATGAGTTATTATTGAGTTAATTTTCGAAAATCAACAATTTTGATGTTTAATCGATTTAGAGCTTATAAATAAAAAATGATAATAATTGGGTTTAATCTTGTTATGGATCTAGTCTTTATGGCCCATTACTAAGGTTTTGTGTATAAAAAGTTTTTCTCCATCGCTTTTAGTTTTTGAGTTATAATTGAGTTAATTTTCGAAAATCAACAATTTTGATGTTTAATCGATTTAGAGCTTATAAATAAAAAATGGTAATAATTGGGTTCAATCTTGTTATGGATTTAGTCTTTATGGTCCATTACTAAGGTTTTATGTATAAAAAGTATTTCCCCGTCGCTTTTAGTTTATGAGTTATGATTGAGTTAATTTTCGAAAATCAACAATTTTGATGTTTAATCGATTTAGAGCTTATAAATAAAAAATGATAATAATTGGGTTCAATCTTGTTATGGATCTAGTCTTTATGGCCCATTACTAAGGTTTTGTGTATAAAAAGTTTTTCTCCATCGCTTTTAGTTTTTGAGTTATGAATGAGTTAATTTTCGAAAATCAACAATTTTGATGTTTAATCGATTTAGAGCTTATAAATAAAAAATGGTAATAATTGGGTTCAATCTTGTTATGGATTTAGTCTTTATGGTCCATTACTAAGGTTTTATGTATAAAAAGTATTTTCCCAACGCTTTTACTTTTTGAGTTATAATTGAGTTAATTTTCGGAAATCAACAATTTTGATTTTATCGATTTAGAGCTTATAAATAAAAAATGGTAATAATTGGGTTCAATCTTGTTATGGATCTAGTCTTTATGGCCCATTACTAAGGTTTTATGTATAAAAAGTTTTTCTCCATCGCTTTTAATTTTGAGTTATGATTGAGTTAATTTTCGAAAATCAACAATTTTGATTTTATCGATTTAGAGCTTATAAATAAAAAATGGTAATAATTGGGTTCAATCTTGTTATGGATCTAGTCTTTATGGCCCATTACTAAGGTTTTATGTATAAAAAGTTTTTCTCCATCGCTTTTAGTTTTTGAGTTATGATTGAGTTAATTTTCGAAAATCTACAATTTTCATTTTAATCGATTTAGAGCTTATAAATAAAAAATGGTAATAATTGGGTTCAATCTTGTTATGGATATAGTCTTTATGGCCCATTACTAAGGTTTTATGTATAAAAAGTTTGTCTCCATCGCTTTTAGTTTTTGAGTTATGATTGAGTTAATTTTCGAAAATCAACAATTTTGATTTTAATCGATTTAGAGCTTATAAATAAAAAATGGTAATAATTGGGTTCAATCTTGTTATGGATCTAGTCTTTATGGCCCATTACTAAGGTTTTATGTATAAAAAGTATTTCCCCGTCGCTTTTAGTTTATGAGTTATGATTGAGTTAATTTTCGAAAATCAACAATTTTGATGTTTAATCGATTTAGAGCTTATAAATAAAAAATGATAATAATTGGGTTTAATCTTGTTATGGATCTAGTCTTTATGGCCCATTACTAAGGTTTTGTGTATAAAAAGTTTTTCTCCATCGCTTTTAGTTTTTGAGTTATGATTGAGTTAATTTTCGAAAATCAACAATTTTGATGTTTAATCGATTTAGAGCTTATAAATAAAAAATGGTAATAATTGGGTTCAATCTTGTTATGGATCTAGTCTGTATGGCCCATTACTAAGGTTTTATGTATAAAAAGTTTTTCTCCATCGTTTTTAGGTTTTGAGTTATGATTGAGTTAATTTTCGAAAATCAACAATTTTGATTTTAATCGATTTAGAGCTTATAAATAAAAAATGGTAATAATTGGGTTCAATCTTGTTATGGATCTAGTCTTTATGGCCCATTACTAAGTTTTTATGTATAAAAAGTTTTTCTCCATCGCTTTTAGTTTTTGAGTTATGATTGAGTTAATTTTCGAAAATCAACAATTTTGATGTTTAATCGATTTAGAGCTGATAAATAAAAAATGGTAATAATTGGGTTCAATCTTGTTATGGATCTAGTCTTTATGGCCCATTACTAAGGTTTTATGTATAAAAAGTATTTCCCCATCGCTTTTAGTTTTTGAGTTATGATTGAGTTAATTTTCTAAAATCAACAATTTTGATGTTTAATCGATATAGAGCTTATAAATAAAAAATGATAATAATTGGGTTCAATCTTGTTATGGATCTAGTCTTTATCGCCCATTACTAAAGTTTTATGTATAAAAAGTTTTTCTCCATCGCGTTTAGTTTTTGAGTTATAATTGAGTTAATTTTCGAAAATCAACAATTTTGATATTTAACCGATTTAGAGCTTATAAATAAAAAATAGTAATAATTGAGTTCAATCTTGTTATGGATCTAGTCTTTATGGCCTATTACTAAGGTTTTATGTATAAAAAGTTTTTCTCCATCGCTTTTAGTTTATGAGTTATGATTGAGTTAATTTTCGAAACTCAACAATTTTGATGTTTAATCGATTTAGAGCTTATAAATAAAAAATGGTAATAATTGAGTTCAATCTTTTTATGGATCTAGTCTTTATGGCCCATTACTAAGTTTTTATGTATAAAAAGTTTTTCTCCATCGCTTTTAGTTTTTGAGTTATGATTGAGTTAATTTTCGAAAATCAACAATTTTGATGTTTAATCGATTTAGAGCTTATAAATAAAAAATGGTAATTATTGGGTTCAATCTTGTTATGGATCTAGTCTTTATGGCCCATTACTAAGGTTTTATGTATAAAAAGTTTTTCTCCATCGCTTTTAATTTTTGAGTTATGATTGAGTTAATTTTCGAAAATCAACAATTTTGATGTTCAATCGATTTAGAGCTTATAAATAAAAAATGGTAATAATTGAGTTCAATCTTGTTATGGATCTAGTCTTTATGGCCCATTACTAAGGTTTTATGTATAAAAAGTTTTTCTCCATCGCTTTTAGTTTTTGAGTTATGATTGAGTTAATTTTCGAAAATCAACAATTTTGACGTTTAATCGATTTAGAGCAGTGGTGTCCACTAATTTTTGATCAAAATCGACTTTTTATATAAATGTCGACTCAAAACGCTGATCGACGTTATGGACACCACTGGTCTATATGATTTTGGATCAGTGTAATGTCTCCTCCCAGGTTTGGGGATGAAGGCTACTTTTACTTCTCTCCAGGATAAGGGGACATAGCGGAATGCTAAGCAACCTTTGTATATTTTTAGTAGGTGTGGTAGTAATTCCGCCATACACCACTGTATGTAGAATACATGCAGAATACGATTAGGACCGGCAGATTTAAATGGTGAGAAGGACTGTATGGCCCAGCCAACTCTGGTTTCAGTCACCACAAGATTAACTAGCCTTCAGTCCTCTACCTTTTGATTCCATACAGGTTCTTCTTCCCATATCCGGTTGTTGGTAAAGGAACACTTTTGCTAGCCCTACAGCCGACGGTGTGTCCTCAATATCTTCTCAGAATTTTTGCCAAGCTAATCTCTTCCTCTATCTTAAAGCTTTTTATAATTGGACTGGTGTAGTTTATAAACTTTCCAGTCTTCTTCTTTTCTCTTTTCTACTTTCCGGCCTCTTTTTAAATATTATTGGTAGTGTGTTTTGATGCTGTCGAAGACCATTGGAATTCCACAGCATTATTTTTAATTGCTGCTTTTAGACATTTTGATTTCTTTCTTATTTTTTATTACGATAATAGAAATGTTTTTTGATTTAGTTTGAATTTATCCAGTAGTATTGGTCAGTTTTAGCTAGCTGATTAAAAATGTTCTGCATTATACAAAAAAGTATCGATGCAAAACTCTGAAGCAATATTCACGCAAACAAAACGAGAGCATATTAATCACGAATACGGCCTGAAAAGTGGATCGGTTCACTTTTAATATACCCGCACGAGGGGTCGAGCGGAAAGTATAAAATAAAACAACGCTGAATGTCGAGAGAGCATATTAAAACGCAGATCACGGATTAAATAAATTTTTTAACGTCCCATACTTTTTAATAAACCCACCATTCAATTTAACCCTTTAAAACATGTAGCGAATAAAACCTAAATAACGTTTAATAGCATCAAAAATTAACAATTCAAATATGGTTGAAGAGATTTTCCGGACATTTCCCAAGTTAACTGTCAAATAAACCATTTATAGAGGTGCAGTTGCGAATTAACAATTCTTCGCGGGAGAAACGAAGTTAATTATTCTCGAAGTGATTCCCCTACTTGAATATGCAATGCCATTGAAGGAAAATTGTCGGGGAAATTCTCGACGCCGGTCAATTCGCAATTTCACAGAGGAAGTCGATTAGCCGTAACGCCGAAATTGTTTTCACGCGGGCAACTTCGATAACTTCTCGTTCTCGTCGGTGTTGCATAAAACACACGGATCGAAAAACTTTTTCCTCGGAACCATCCCCCTCGTTGTCGACGTCGACGTTCCAAATGGCCCTCTTTTCTCCTATGTACTGAACAATGCTCCACCTGTTTTTCCATATTAGCTGCTCGTAAAATTATGACGAAACTTGATGCATTGCCAACAAGGGAAAAAAGGAGAAAAGGTAGACTTGAAGAAAAATTGCAAGAAAAGTTTTTTGTAATAATAATCATAATATCTTTATTGTGTTTCTAAGAATAAACAATTTTCAAATTGCAAATCAAAAAAGGCTTTTTTTCAGAACTGTATTTGATAAACGAATGAACTCATTTTGAGGTTAATGAAAAGTTTAAAAAATCGTACAATCTGTGTCTGTTGGAATTAATTGGTGATTAATATCGCAAATTGAAGTTAAAATCACCTATTTTATGGTAATTTATAAAAATATTGTAGTTAATAATCAATTTTTTTTTAAAAATAGCTTTAAAATAACTTGTTCATTTTTGATACTTTGAGGTTAACTTAAATAAGAAGAAATCTCAATTTTTTGCTTTATAACCTAATCAATTATGATATATAGCACGATAGAGGACGTTTTTATCTTTAGTTTGGTGCAAAAATAACACCTTAATCCTTAAAAATAAAGTTGATATGTATTTTGAGATTATCAATCATTTTGAGGTTAATGAAAAGTTTAAAAAATCGTATTTGTTGGAATTAATTGGTGATTAATATCGCAAATTGAAGCTAAAATCGCCTATTTTATGGAAGTTCATAAAAATATTGTAGTTAATAATCAATTTTTTTTGAAAAATAGCTTTAAAGTAACTTGTTCATTTTTGATACTTTGAGGTTAACTTAAATAAGAAGAAATCTCAATTATTTGCTTTAAAACCTAATCAATTATGATATATAGCACGATAGAGGACGTTTTTATCTTTAGTTTGGTGCAAAAATAACACCTTAATCCCCAAAAAGGAAGGTTGAAATGATTTCTTGAGATTATCAATCATTTTGAGGTTAATGAAAAGTTTAAAAAATCGTACAATCTGTGTCTGTTGGAATTAATTGGTGATTAATATCGCAAATTGAAGCTAAAATCGCCTATTTTATGGCAATTCATAAAAATATTGTAGTTAATAATCAAATTTTTTTGAAAAACAGCTTTAAAGTAACTTGTTCATTTTTGATACTTTGAGGTTAACTTAAATAAGAAGAAATCTCAATTTTTTGCTTTGTAACCTAATCAGTTATGATATATAGCACAATAAAGGACGTTTTTATCTTTAGTTTGGTGCAAAAATAACACCTTAATCCCCAAAAAGGAAGGTTGAAATGATTTCTTGAGATTATCAATCATTTTGAGGTTAATGAAATGTTTAAAAAATCATACAATCCGTATTTGTTGAAATTAATTGATGATTAATATCGCAAATTGAAGCTAAAATCGCCTATTTTATGGTATTTCATAAAAATATTGTAGTTAATAATCAAATTTTTTTGAAAAATAGCTTTAAAGTAACTTGTTCATTTTTGGTACTTTGAGGTTAACTTGAATAAGAAGAAATCTCAATTTTTTGCTTTATAACCTAATCAATTATGATAAATAGCACGATAGAGGACGTTTTTATCTTTAGTTTGGTGCAAAAATAACACCTTAATCCCTAAAAATAAAGTTGAAATGATTTTTTGAGATTATCAATCATTTTGAGGTTAATGAAAAGTTTAAAAAATCGTACAATCTGTATTTATTGGAATTAATTGGTGATTAATATCGCAAATTGAAGCTAAAATCGCCTATTTTATGGCAATTCATAAAAATATTGTAGTTAATAATCAAATTTTTTTGAAAAACAGCTTTAAAGTAACTTGTTCATTTTTGATACTTTGAGGTTAACATAAATAAGAAGAAATCTCAATTTTTTGCTTTATAACCTAATCAATGATGATATATAGCACGATAGAGGACGTTTTTATCTTTAGTATGGTGCAAAAATAACAACTTAATCCTTAAAAATAAAGTTGATATGTATTTTGAGATTATCAATCATTTTGAGGTTAACGAAATGTTTAAAAAATCGTACAATATGTGTTTGTTGGAATTAATTGGTGATTAATATCGCAAATTGAAGCTAAAATCGCCTATTTTATGTTACTTCATAAAAATATTGTAGTTAATAATCAAATTTTTTTGAAAAATAGCTTTAAAGTAACTTGTTCATTTTTGATACTTTGAGGTTAACTTAAATAAGAAGAAATCACAATTTTTTGCTTTATAACCTAAGCAATTATGATATATAGCACGATAGAGGACGCTTTTATCTTTAGTTTGGTGCAAAAATAACACCTTAATTCCTAAAAATAAAGTTGAAATGATTTTTTGAGATTATCAATCATTTTGAGGTTAATGAAAAGTTTAAAAAATCGTACAATCAGTGTTTGTTGGAATTAATTGGTGATTAATATCGCATATTGAAGCTAAGATCGCCTATTTTATGTTACTTCATAAAAATATTGTAGTTAATAATCAAATTTTTTTGAAAAATAGCTTTAAAGTAACTTGTTCATTTTTGATACTTTGAGGTTAACTTAAATAAGAAGAAATCTCAATTTTTTGCTTTATAACCTAATCAATTATGATATATAGCACGATAGAGGACGTTTTTATCTTTAGTTTGGTGCAAAAATAACACTTTAATCCTTAAAAATAAAGTTGAAATGATTTGATTTGATGAAAAGTTTAAAAAATCGTATTTGTTGGCATTAATTGGTGATTAATATCGCAAATTGAAGCTAAAATCGCCTATTTTATGATAATTCATAAAAATATTGTAGTTAATAATCAATTCTTTTTGAAAAATAGCTTTAAAGTAACTTGTTCATTTTTGATACTTTGAGGTTAACTTAAATAAGAAGAAATCTCAATTTTTTGCTTTATAACCTAATCAATTATGATATATAGCACGATAGAGGACGTTTTTATCTTTAGTTTGGTGCAAAAATAACACCTTAATCCCTAAAAATAAAGTTGAAATGATTTTTTGAGATAATCAATCATTTTAAGGTTAATGAAAAGTTTAAAAAATCGTACAATCTGTGTGTGTTGGAATTAATTGGTGATTAATATCGCAAATTGAAGCTAAAATCGCCTATGTTATGGTAATTCATACAAACATTGTAGTTAATAATCAAATTTTTTTGAAAAATAGCTTTAAAGTAACTTGTCCATTTTTGATACTTTGAGGTTAACTTAAATAAGAAGAAATCTCAATTTTTTGCTTTATAACCTAATTAACTATGATATATAGCACGATAGAGGACGTTTTTATCTTTAGTTTGGTGCAAAAATAACACCTTAATCCCTAAAAATAGGGTTGAAATGATTTTTTGAGATTATCAACCATTTTGATGGTAATGAAAAGTTGAAAAAATCGTATAATATGTATTTGTTGGAATTAATTGGTGATGAGTATCTCAAATTGAAGCTAAAATCGCCTATTTTATGGCAATTCATAAAAATATTGTAGTTAATAATCAATTTTTTTTGAAAAATAGCTTTAAAGTAACTTGTATTTTTGATACTTTGCGGTTAACTTGAATAAGAAGAAATCTCAATTTTTTGCTTTATAATCTAATCAATTATGATATATAGCACGATAGAGGACGTTTTTATGTTTAGTTTGGTGTAAAAATAACACCTTAATCCTTAAAAATAAAGTTAAAATGATTTTTTGAGGTTATTATTCATTTTGAGGTTAATGAAAAGTTAAAAAAATCGTATTTGTTGTAATTAATTGGTGATTAATATCGCAAATTGAAGCTAAAATCGCCTATTTTATGGTAATTCTTAAAAATGTCTTAGTTAATAATCAAATTTTTTTGAAAAATAGCTTTAAAGTAACTTGTTCATTTTTGATACTTTGAGGTTAACTTAAATAAGAAGAAATCTCAATTTTTTGCTTTATAACCTAATCAATGCTGATATATAGCACAATAGAGGACGTTTTTATCTTTAGTTTGGTGCAAAAATAACACCTTAATCCCTAAAAATAAAGTTGAAATGATTTTTTGAGACTATCTATCATTTTGAGGTTAATAAAAAGTTTAAAAAATTGTACAATCTGTATTTTTTGGAATTAATTGGTGATTAATATCGCAAATTGAAGCTAAAATCGTCTATTTTATGGTATTTCATAAAAATATTGTAGTTAATAATCAAATTTTTTGGAAAAATAGCTTTAAAGTAACTTGTCCATTTTTGATACTTTGAGGTTAACTTAAATAAGAAGAAATCTCAATTTTTTTCTTTATAAGCTAATCAATGCTGATATATAGCACAATAGAGGACGTTTTTATCTTTAGTTTGGTGCAAAAATAACACCTTAATCCCTAAAAATAAAGTTGAAGTGATTTTTTGAGATTATCTATCATTTTGAGGTTAATAAAAAGTTTAAAAAATCGTACAATCTGTATTTTTTGGAATTAATTGGTGATTAATATCGCAAATTGAAGCTAAAATCGCCTATTTTATGGTAATTCATAAAAATATTGTAGTTAATAATCAAATTTTTTGAAAAATAGCTTTAAAGTAACTTGTTCATTTTTGATACTTTGAGGTTAACTCAAATAAAAAGAAATCCCAATTTTTTGCTTTATAACCTAATCAATTATGATATATAACACAATAGAGGACGTTTTTATCTTTAGTTTGGTGCAAAAATTACACCTTAATTCCTAAAAATAAAGTTAAAATGATTTTTTGAGGTTACTAATCACTTTGAGGTTAATAAAAAGTTTAAAAAATCGTACAATCTGTGTTTGTTGGAATTAATTGGTGATTAATATCGCAAATTGAAACTAAAGTCGCCTATTTTATGGTAATTCATAAAAATATTGTAGTTAATAATCAAATTTTTTTAAAAAATAGCTTTAAGGTAACTTGTTCATTTTTGATACTTTGAGGTTAACTTGAATAAGAAGAAATCTCAATTTTTTGCTTTATAACCTAATCAATTATGATATATAGCACGATAGAGGACGTTTTTATCTTTAGTTTGGTGCAAAAATAACACCTTAATTCCTAAAAATAAAGTTGATATGATTTTTTGAGATTATCAATCATTTTGAAGTTAATGAAAAGTTTAAAAAACCGTATTTGTTGGAATTAATTGGTGATTAATATCGCAAATTGAAGCTAAAATCGCCTATTTTATGATAATTCATAAAAATATTGTAGTCAATAATCAAATTTTTTTGAAAAATAGCTTTAAAGTAACTTGTTCATTTTTGATACTTTGAGGTTAACATAAATAAGAAGAAATCTCAATTTTTTGCTTTATAACCTAATCAATTATGATATATAGCACAATAGAGGACGTTTTTATCTTTAGTTTGGTGCAAAAATAACACCTTAATTCCTAAAAATAAAGTTGAAATGATACTTTGAGATTATCAATCATTTTGAGGTTAATGAAAAGCTTAAAAAATCGTATTTGTTGGAATTAATTGGTGATTAATATCGCAAATTGAAGCTAAAATCGCCTATTTTATGGTAATTCATAAAAATATTGTAGTTAATAATCAAATTTTTTTGAAAAATAGCTTTAAAGTAACTTGTTCATTTTTGATACTTTGAGGTAAACTTAAATAAGAAGAAATCTCAATTTTTTGCTTTATAACCTAATCAATTATGATATATAGTACGATAGAGGACGTTTTTATCTTTAGTTTGGTGCAAAAATAACACCTTAATCCCCAAAAAGTAAGGTTGAAATGATTTCTTGAGATTATCAATCATTTTGAGGTTAATGAAAAGTTTAAAAAATCGTACAATATGTGTCTGTTGGAATTAATTGGTGATTAATATCGCAAATTGAAGTTAAAATCACCTATTTTATGGTAATTCATAAAAATATTGTAGTTAATAATCAATTTTTTTTTTTTAATAGCTTTAAAATAACTTGTTCATTTTTGATACTTTGAGGTTAACTTAAATAAGAAGAAATCTCAATTTTTTGCTTTATAACCTAATCAATTATGATATATAGCACGATAGAGGACGTTTTTACCTTTAGTTTGGTGCAAAAATAACACCTTAATCCTTAAAAATAAAGTTGATATGTATTTTGAGATTATCAATCATTTTGAGGTTAATGAAAAGTTTAAAAAATCGTATTTGTTGGAATTAATTGGTGATTAATATCGCAAATTGAAGCTAAAATCGCCTATTTTATGGTAATTCATAAAAATATTGTAGTCAATAATCAAATTTTTTTGAAAAATAGCTTTATAGTAACTTGTTCATTTTTGATACTTTGAGGTTATCTTAAATAAGAAGAAATCTCAATTTTTTGCTTTATAACCTAATCAATTATGATATATAGCACGATAGAGGACGTTTTTATCTTTAGTTTGGTGCAAAAATAACACCTTAATTCCCAAAAATAAAGTCGAAATGATTTTTTGAGATTATCAATCATTTTGAGGTTAACGAAAAGTTTAAAAAATCGTACAATCTGTGTTTGTTGGAATTAATCGGTGATTAATATCGCAAATTGAAGCTAAAATCGCCTATTTTATGGAAATTCATAAAAATATTGTAGTTAATAATCAAATTTTTTTGAAAAATAGCTTTAAAGTAACTTGTCCATTTTTGATACTTTGAGGTTATCTTAAATAAGAAGAAATCTCAATTTTTTGCTTTATAACCTAATCAGTTATGATATATAGCATAATAGAGATCGTTTTTATCTTTAATTTGGTGCAAAAATAACACCTTAATTCCTAAAAATAAAGTTGAAATGATTTTTTGAGATTATCTATCATTTTGAGGTTAATGAAAAGTTTAAAAAATCGTACAATTTGTGTTTGTTGGAATTAATTGGTGATTAATATCGCAAATTGAAACTAAAATCGCCTATTTTATGGTAATTCATAAAAATATTGTAGTTAATAATCAAATTTTTTTGAAAAATAGCTTTAAAGTAACTTGTCCATTTTTGATGCTTTGAGGTTAACTTGAATAAGAAGAAATCTCAATTTTTTGCTTTATAACCTAATCAGTTATGATATATAGTACGATAGAGGACGTTTTTATCTTTAGTTTGGTGCAAAAATAACACCTTAATCCCCAAAAAGTAAGGTTGAAATGATTTCTTGAGATTATCAATCATTTTGAGGTTAATGAAAAGTTTAAAAAATCGTATTTGTTGGAATTAATTGGTGATTAATATCGCAAATTGAAGCTAAGATCGCCTATTTTATGTTAATTCATAAAAATATTGTAGTTAATAATCAAATTTTTTTGAAAAATAGCTTTAAAGTAACTTGTCCATTTTTGATACTTTGAGGTTAACTTGAATAAGAAGAAATCTCAATTTTTTGCTTTATAACCTAATCAATTATGATAAATAGCACGATAGAGGACGTTTTTATCTTTAGTTTGGTACAAAAATAGCACCTTAATTCCTAAAAATAAAGTTGAAATGATTTTTTGAGATTATGAATCATTTTGAGGTTAACGAAATGTTTAAAAAATCACACAATCTGTATTTGTTGGAATTAATTGGTGATTAATATCGCAAATTGAAGCTAAAATCGCCTATTTTATGGTAATTCATAAAAATATTGTAGCTAATAATCAAATTTTGTTGAAAAATAGTTTTAAAGTAACTTGTTCATTTTTGATACTTTGAGGTTAACTTAAATAAGAAGAAATCTCAATTCTTTGCTTTATAACCTAATCAATTATGATATATAGCACAATAGAGGACGTTTTTATCTTTAGTTTGGTGCAAAAATAACACCTTAATTCCTAAAAATAAAGTTGATATGATTTTTTGAGATTATCAATCATTTTGAGGTTAATGAAAAGTTTAAAAAATCGTACAACCTGTATTTGTTGGAATTAACTGGTGATTAATATCGCAAATTGACGCTAAAATCGCTTATTTTATGGTAATTCATTAAAATATTGTAGTTAATAATCAAATTTTTTTGAAAAATAGCTTTAAAGTAACTTGTTCATTTTTGATACTTTGAAGTTAACTTAAATAAGAAGAAATCTCAATTTTTTGCTTTATAACCTAATCAATTATGATATATAGCACGATACAGGACGTTTTTATCTTTAGTTTGGTGCAAAAATAACACCTTAATTCCTAAAAATAAAGTTGAAATGATTTTTTGAGATTATCAATCATTTTGGGATTAACGAAAAGTTTAAAAAATCGTACAATCTGTATTTGTTGGAATTAATTGGTGATTAATATGGCAAATTGAAGCTAAAATCGCCTATTTTATGATAGTTCATAAAAATATTGTAGTTAATAATCAAATTTTTTTGAAAAATAGCTTTAAAATAACTTGTTCATTTTTGATACTTTGAGGTTAACTTAAATAAGAAGAAATCTCAATTTTTTGCTTTATAACCTAATCAATTATGATATATAGCACGATAGAGGACGTTTTTATCTTTAGTTTGGTGCAAAAATAACACCTTAATTCCTAAAAATAAAGTTGAAATGATATTTTGAGATTATCAATCATTTTGAGGTTAACGAAAAGTTTAAAAAATCACACAATCTGTATTTGTTGGAATTAATTGGTGATTAATATCGCAAATTGAAGGTAAAATCGCCTATTTTATGGTAATTCATAAAAATATTGTAGTTAATAATCAAATTTTTTTTGAAAAATAGCTTTAAAGTAACTTGTTCATTTTTTGATACTTTGAGGTTAACTTAAATAGGAAGAAATCTCAATTTTTTGCTTTATAACCTAATCAATTATGATATATAGCACGATAGAGGACGTTTTTATCTTTAGTTTGGTGCAAAAATAACACCTTAATTCCTAAAAATAAAGTTGATATGATTTTTTGAGATTATCAATCATTTTGAGGTTAATGAAAAGTTTAAAAAACCGTATTTGTTGGAATTAATTGGTGATTAATATCGCAAATTGAAGCTAAAATCGCCTATTTTATGATAATTCATAAAAATATTGTAGTCAATAATCAAATTTTTTTGAAAAATAGCTTTAAAGTAACTTGTTCATTTTTGATACTTTGAGGTTAACATAAATAAGAAGAAATCTCAATTTTTTGCTTTATAACCTAATCAATTATGATATATAGCACAATAGAGGACGTTTTTATCTTTAGTTTGGTGCAAAAATAACACCTTAATTCCTAAAAATAAAGTTGAAATGATACTTTGAGATTATCAATCATTTTGAGGTTAATGAAAAGCTTAAAAAATCGTATTTGTTGGAATTAATTGGTGATTAATATCGCAAATTGAAGCTAAAATCGCCTATTTTATGGTAATTCATAAAAATATTGTAGTTAATAATCAAATTTTTTTGAAAAATAGCTTTAAAGTAACTTGTTCATTTTTGATACTTTGAGGTTAACTTAAATAAGAAGAAATCTCAATTTTTTGCTTTATAACCTAATCAATTATGATAAATAGTACGATAGAGGACGTTTTTATCTTTAGTTTGGTGCAAAAATAACACCTTAATTCCTAAAAATAAAGTTGAAGTAATTTTTTGAAATTATCAATAATTAATTGGCTGCTTTGGTTCCGCAGTTCTTGGACGATGTCTCTTAGGTTTTTGCGGTGTTATAAGTTTGATAAGAAAATTGTTTGGGCAGCTGAACTGTTTTATGAAATTATGTACCAAAATAGAAGTATTATAGAAAGCAGCTAACCCTGCACATCATCTTGCGTTAATTTTGGAGTTTTTCCATTTTACAGATTCTTTAGTTCGGCAAAAATGAAAGCGAAAGCGAGTTTTATAATTTGGCCAAAGTATATCAAGAGATTTTCTTGTTGTTTGTAATGTTGTTTAGACCTCGAGAATGCCAAAACTTTGTGAACCCTAGTATCTCATTTAAAATGGACGCAAGCAGTAACTTTGGCCCCAAGTAACAAGAACATTAAGACCACAAGAAATTTGAAACACTATTAATGCAATAATTAATATGAAAAAGTTTTTTGTAATTTTAAAAACATATTAGGAAAATTGTGTATCAAAATGATAATAAACCCGGAAACTTTGGTAAACAGACGAAACACCCTCCCAAGACGGAGAACGTAAATTTTATGTGACGTAAAGCGTTTATTCTGAAGACGCCGGGCGACCTTTCGGATAGACAGTTGTCCGCTTTATCTGAACGATAATAAAACTTCTCTTCCTTGTTCCAGGGGATAGCCTCTTTCATATCTTATTCAGCTGACGCCGGAATTTGCATAGCTATTACCGAGAAGATTCTACGTAATTCTCGAACGGACGATTTTGACAGGATTATCGAAAAGCTCAACCAGAAACCGCAAGCAAAAGCTGTCGTTCTATTTGTTGATGAAGACAATACAAGGTATGTACTACCACTTTCTTTTTAAGTAAATTTATTTAATTCATTTCAAACTTTATAGGATCTTGATGTATATCCTTTTTACGATTTGATTTGAATTTATGGAAATTTCCGAGAAAATCTTCGCGATATAACTTTAACTCAAAAGTTTCGAGTTAAAAACTTTTAGATAAGCTCCCTAGAAACGTATATCGAGTTTTAATTACGATTATAAATGGAAAATTCGCCTTACAACTCGAATCGATTCTATTGTTCTAGGAAACTCCTTCAGGCCTCTATCAGAGCTAACAAAACGGGACACTTCTTGTGGATCGGAAGCGATTCTTGGGGAGCTAAAGTCCATCCGGTTAGAGATCAAGAATTCGCCGCAGAAGGTGCAATCACGATTTTACCCCATCGCACCGCCATAAAAGGTAATCACTTCAAGTATTTTAATAATTAAGTATTATGTTGAAACCATTGTTAAATAAATGCTTGATGAAATCGGTGGAAAATTATAGGGACGTAAACATAAAATATGTTTTGATGTTTCTGAAAAGAGGAAATTAACGGAGATTGTTATTACCGTTATTATTATTTTATTACGAATTATATTGCGCGCTTGCGACGACCCCAATCGTTAAATATTCAAAACAACGGAATCCGTTATTGGAAACCGCTCGTCGGTCGAATACCAATTACAACTAACGTCTATCAACGTTTGCATTCAATTACGGCCCGCTTTCATCCAACTCACCTAGCATAATGATAAAAAAAATATTTCGATTTAATCATAACATTGATTACATTTGTACGGCATCAAAAACGTCAAACAAACCATGTTAATTCAAGCTTCCACTCTTTTTCCGAATTTTTTTGTTCAATTTATATTTATATTATGTTTACTTCAAATAGCCCGCTAATAAATTAACTTGTCGTATTAGTATTTTCCAATATATTGAGTTTTTAATTAAGAATGCGCCACCTGCATTGTTAGGAATATGTGATCGAATGCATACTTTTCATATCCAGATTACATGGATGTTACAATGCATACCTATACCGTATAAGCCTTGTATTAATTAATGTAATTTAAGGCGCAAAACATTCCCTAATTATTACTTAAACATTTTTAGTATAAAATGTCTCATAAATAAGAAGAAATCTCAATTTTTTGCTTTATAACCTAACCAATTATGATATATAGCACGATAGAGGACGTTTTTATCTCTAGTTTGGTGCAAAAATAACACCTTAATCCCCAAAAATAAAGTTAAACTGATTTTTTGAGATTATCAATCATTTTGAGGTTAATGAAATGTTTAAAAAATCATATAATTTGTATTTGTTGGAATTAATTGGTGATTAATATCGCAAATTGAAGCTAAAATCGTCTATTTTATGGTAATTCATAAAAATATTGTAGTTAATTATCAAATTTTTTTGAAAAATAGCTTTAAAGTAACTTGTTCATTTTTGATACTTTGAGGTTAACTCAAATAAGAAGAAATCTCAATTTTTTGCTTTATAACCTAATCAATTATGATATATAGCACGATAGAGGACGTTTTCATCTTTAGTTTGGTGCAAAAATAACACCTTAATCCCTAAAAATAAAGTTGAAATGATTTTTTGAGATTATCAATCATTTTGAGGTTAATGCAATGTTTAAAAAATCATACAATCTGTATTTGTTGGAATTAATTGGTGATTAATATCGCAAATTGAAGCTAAAATCGTCTATTTTATGGTAATTCATAAAAATATTGTAGTTAATAATCAAATTTTTTTGAAAAATAGCTTTAAAGTAACTTGTCCATTTTTGATACTTTGAGGTTACCTTAAATAAGAAGAAATCTCAATTTTTTGCTGTATAACCTAACCAATTATGATATATAGCACGATAGAGGACGTTTTTATCTTTAGTTTGGTCCAAAAATAACACCTTAATCCCCAAAAATAAAGTTGAAATGATTTTTTGAGATTATCAATCATTTTGAGGTTAATAAAAAGTTTAAAAAATCGTACAATCTGTATTTGTTGGAATTAATTGGTGATTAATGTCGCAAATTGAAGCTAAAATCGCCTATTTTATGGTAATTCATAAAAATATGGTAGTTAATAATCAATTTTTTTTGAAAAATAGCGCTAAAGTAACTTGTTCATTTTTGATACTTTGAGGTTAACTTAAATAAGAAGAAATCTCAATTTTTTCCTTTATAACCTAATCAATTATGATATATAGCACGATAGAGGACGTTTTTATCCTTAGTTTGGTGCAAAAATAATACCTTAATCCCTAAAAATAAAGTTGAAATGATTTTTTGAGATTATCAATCATTTTCAGGTTAATGAAAAGTTTAAAAAATCACACAATCTGTATTTGTTGGAATTAATTGGTGATTAATATCGCAAATTGAAGCTAAAATCGCCTATTTTATGGTAATTCATAAAAATATTTTAATTAATAATCAAATTTTTTTTTAAAATAGCTTTAAAGTAACTTGTTCATTTTTGATACTTTGAGGTTAACATAAATAAGAAGAAATCTCAATTTCTTGCTTTATAACCTAATCAATTATGATATATAGCACGATAGAGGACGTTTTTATCTTTAGTTTGGTGTAAAAATAACACCTTAATCCCTAAAAATAAAGTTAAAATGATTTTTTTGAGATTATCAATCATTTTGAGGTTAATGAAATGTTTAAAAAATCATACAATCTGTATTTGTTGGAATTAATTGGTGATTAATATCGCAAATTGAAGCTAAAATCGCCTATTTTATGGTAATTCATAAAAATATTGTGGTTAATAACCAAATTTTTTTGAAAAATAGCTTTAAAGTAACTTGTTCATTTTTGATACTTTGAGGTTAACTTAATAAGAAGAAATCTCAATTTTTTGCTTTATAACCTAATCAATTATGATATATAGCACGATAGAGGACGATTTTATCTTTAGTTTGGTGCAAAAATAACACCTTAATTTCTAAAAATAAAGTTGTAATGATTTTTAAGATTATCAATCATTTTGAGGTCAATAAAAAGTTTAAAAAATCGTACAATCTGTATTTGTTGGAATTAATTGGTGATTAATATCGCAAATTGAAGCTAAAATCGCCTATTTTATGGTAATTCATAAAAATATGGTAGTTAATAATCAATTTTTTTTGAAAAATAGCGCTAAAGTAACTTGTTCATTTTTGATACTTTGAGGTTAACTTAAATAAGAAGCAATCTCAATTTTTTGCTTTATAACCTAATCAATTATGATATATAGAACAATAGAGAACGTTTTTATCTTTAGTTTGGTGCGAAAATAACACCTTAATCCCCAAAAATAAAGTTGAAATAATTTTTTGAGATTATCAATCATATTGAAGTTAATGAAATGTTTAAAAGATCATATAATCTGTATTTGTTGGAATTAATTGGTGATTAGTATCGCAAATTGAAGCGAACATCGCCTATGTTATGATAATTCATAAAAATATTGTAGTTAATAACCAAATTTTTTTGAAAAATAGCTTTAAAGTAACTAGTTCATTTTTGACACTTTGAGGTTAACTTAAATAAGAAGAAATCTCAATTTTTTGCTTTATAACCTAATCAATTATGATATATAGCACGATAGAGGACGCTTTTATCTTTAGTTTGGTGCAAAAATAACACCTTAATCCCTAAAAATAAAGTTGAAGTGATTTTTTGAGATTATCTATCATTTTGAGGTTAATAAAAAGTTTAAAAAATCGTACAATCTGTATTTTTTGGAATTAATTGGTGATTAATATCGCAAATTGAAGCTAAAATCGCCTATTTTATGGTAATTCATAAAAATATTGTAGTTAATAATCAAATTTTTTGAAAAATAGCTTTAAAGTAACTTGTTCATTTTTGATACTTTGAGGTTAACTCAAATAAAAAGAAATCTCAATTTTTTGCTTTGTAACCTAATCAATTATGATATATAGCACGATAGAGGACGTTTTTATCTTTAGTTTGGTGCAAAAATAACACCTTAATTCCTAAAAATAAAGTTGAAATGATATTTTGAGATTATCAATCATTTTGAGGTTAACGAAAAGTTTAAAAAATCACACAATCTGTATTTGTTGGAATTAATTGGTGATTAATATCGCAAATTGAAGGTAAAATCGCCTATTTTATGGTAATTCATAAAAATATTGTAGTTAATAATCAAATTTTTTTGAAAAATAGCTTTAAAGTAACTTGTTCATTTTTGATACTTTGAGATTAACTTAAATAAGAAGAAATCTCAATTCTTTGCTTTATAACCTAATTAATTATGATATATAGCACGATAGAGGACGTTTTTATCTTTAGTTTGGTGCAAAAATAACACCTTAATCCACAAAAATAAAGTTAAAATGATTTTTTGAGATTATCAATCATTTTGAGGTTAATGAAATGTTTAAAAAATCATATAATTTGTATTTGTTGGAATTAATTGGTGATTAATATCGCAAATTGAAGCTAAAATCGCCTATTTTATGGTAATTCATAAAAATATTGTAGTTAATAATAAAATTTTTTTGAAAAATAGCTTTAAAATAACTCGTTCATTTTTGATACTTTGAGGTTAACTTAAATAAGAAGAAATCTCAATTTTTTGCTTTATAACCTAATCAATTATGATATACAGCGTGTCCCGTATCTTCCGCATCAGAGCATTATACGGTTGCAGAATACATTATTCTGAAGCGATCTTTCTAATAAAATTTTTTCGAAATGTTTATAATAACCGCACGGGAACTGTTTAACGACGACCAATAACGGACAACTTTGATTCATCGAAAAAGTTTATTTCTCTTTCCATGACGAATTTATTGGTGAGTACACGTGGGAAACGAGTTATCATCGGCGTAGCGGACCGGCCGAGGGTGGCACCGATTACCTGAGTCTGATTTGCGATCTGCTGATTGGACGAAAAACAGTTCCTTTAAACAGTTCCCGTGCGGTTATTATAAACATTTCGAAAAAATTTTATTAGAAAGATCGCTTCAGAATAATGTATTCTACAACCGTATAATGCTCTGATGCGGAAGATACGGGACACGCTGTACAGGGTGATTCATAAGTAATGGGCCAAATTGTAAATGTACGTTCAGGAGGCCAAAATAATAATATTTTCATTAACAATAATGGGTCTTAGTCTGCTCCTTACTGAGATACAGGATGTTAAAGCGAAAAAAATAAAATAGATTTTTGTTAATAGATCAGCTACTTTTCTACATAATGACTCATAGTTGACTTATAGTTTTTGTAAGGGTAAACAATAATGTGTGAGAGGATTTGAGTTAACTCGTAGATGTCGCCACATGCGCCATATGAATTATGAAACGTCAATGAGCTTTTACGTTTAATGAATAGTTTAAAACATTTTATTGTTAAGTAAACTGATTCATTCTTGTCCTAACATAAATCAAAATGCCGAGACATAATCACTTTTCAAACGAAGAAATGAGAGACATGTTATGCGTTTACGCACAAGAACGTTTTTCTGGGCAAGCAGCATCCAGAAGGCAGCCAAACCGGAAGATATTTCAAAATATTTATAATCGATTGGGTGAAACAGGTTCATTTCGTCCAAAATATCATACAGGACGTCCTAAGATTATCACTCCGCAGCAAGAAGATGAAATTTTGGTAAGAATTGCGCAAAATTCTGAAATAAGCACTCGTCGATTGTCTGCAGCAACTGGAATAAGCCAACCATCCGTGACTAGAATTTTACACAAGGAAAATTTATATCCCTATCATTTTATACCTGTGCAAAATTTACTTCCAACAGATTATCGAATCAGAGTTCAATTTTGTCAGTGGCTAAAAGGAAAATTGAATAATAATCCAACATTAATAAATAACATTCTTTTCACGGATGAAGCAACCTTTACCAGACGCGGAGTTTTTAATTGGCGAAATAGTCATGCCTGGGAAACCGAAAACCCTCGTTTAAAAAAAGATAGACATTTCCAGCACGAGTTTAAAATAAATGTGTGGTGCAGTTGAATTACCTCCTAATTTAAATGGAGAGTCATATTTAATTTTTTTAAATAATGACTTAGTCGACCTCTTGGGAGATCTTCCATTACAACTAAGAAGAAATATGTGGTTCATGCAAGACGGTGCTCCTCCACATTTTTCACGTGCTGTGCGCGAACATCTGAATGAAACATTCCCTCACCGTTGGATTGGACGTGGTAGTGAATTTCAGTGGCCACCATGTGTGGGGTTACATGAAATCAATGGTCTATGCTGAACCTACTATAAATACACGAGACGAGTTATGGAATAGAATTCAAGATGCAGCCAATTCAATACGAAATAATCCTGCTACATTTTTTAAAGTCAGACAATCCTTAACCAAACGGTTAAATGCGTGTATAAATGCTGGTGGTGGTCATGTTGAAAACCTTTTGCAGTAGCTCATAATTAAGCTTAAATTTAATTTAACTTCGCACAACATTAACATGTAGGTTTTGATAACAGTTGTCGTAAGTGGTCTTAGTTCAAGTCTGTTCTAATGTTGTATTTCGTTTTATTAACTGGCGTACAATAAATTGTTTTATTACGTAATTTTTTTATGGTTTCAGTTTAATATTGTTATCAATTATCAATTACGGTTAGGTAAATGTCAACATTCCATGCCATGCTTGTGTCTTAACAGATTAATGCTACGTCGACCACCTGAAATGTAGTGTAGTGAATTAGTAAAATTCAAATATCTCGAAAATCGTTAATATTTTCAAGATCAAAGAAGTATAGCTTTTTTCTACAGAAATGATGGGGCCAAATCCAAATTATCCATATCCAAATTAAACAAGTATGTTGTAAAATAATGAGCGATAAAAAATTTGTAGCTGATTTCATCTAATTCATATGGCGCATGTGGCGACATCTACGAGTTAACTCAAATCCTCTCACACATTATTGTTTACCCCTACAAAAACTATAAGTCAACTATGAGTCATTATGTAGAAAAGTAGCTGATCTATTAACAAAAATCTATTTTATTTTTTTCGCTTTAACATCCTGTATCTCAGTAAGGAGCAGACTAAGACCCATTATTGTTAATGAAAATATTATTATTTTGGCCTCCTGAACGTACATTTACAATTTGGCCCATTACTTATGAATCACCCTGTATAGCACAATAGAGGACGTTTTTATCTTTAGTTTGGTGCAAAAATAACACCTTAATCCCTAAAAATAAAGTTGAAATGATTTTTTGAGATTACCAATCATTTTGAGGTTAATAAAAAGTTAAAAAATCGTACAATCTGTATTTGTTGGACTTAATTGGTGATTAATATCGCAAATTGAAGTTAAAATCGCCTATTTTATGGTCATTCATAAAAATGTTGTAGTTAATAATCAATTTTTTTTGAAAAATAGCTTTAAAGTAATTTGTTTATTTTGATATTTTGAGGGTAACTTAAATAAGAAGAAATCTCAATTTTTTGCTTTATAACCTAATCAATTATGATATATAGCACAATAGAGGACGTTTTTATCTTTAGTTTGGTGCAAAAATAACACCTTAATCCCTAAAAATAAAGTTAAAATGATTTTTTGAGATTATCAAACATTTTGAGGTTAATGAAATGTTTAAAAAATCATACAATACGTATTCGTTGGAATTAATTGGTGATTAATATCGCAAATTGAAGCTAAAATCACCTATTTAATGGTAATTCATAAAAATATTGTACTTAATAATCAAATTTTTTTGAAAAATAGCTTTAAAGTAACTTGTTCATTTTTGATACTTTGAGGTTAACTTAAATAAGAAAAAATCTCAATTTTTTGCTTTATAATTTAATCAATTATGATATATAGTACGATAGAGGACGTTTTTATCTTTAGTTTGGTGCAAAAATAACACCTTAATCCCTAAAAATAAGGTTGAAATAATGTTTTGAGATTATCAATCATTTTGAGGTTAATGAAATGTTTAAAAAATCATACAATCTGTATTTGTTGGACTTAATTTTTGGTTAATATCGCAAATTGAAGTTAAAATCGCCTATTTTATGGTAATTCATAAAAATGTTGTAGTTAATAATCAATTTTTTTTTTAAAATAGCTTTAAAGTAATTTGTTTATGTTGATATTTTGAGGGTAACTTAAATAAGAAGAAATCTCAATTTTTTGCTTTATAACCTAATCAATTATGATATATAGCACGATAGAGGACGTTTTTATCTTTAGTTTGGTGCAAAAATAACACCTTAATCCCCAAAAATAAAGTTGAAATGATTTTTTGAGATTATCAATCATTTTGAGGTTAATGAAATGTTTAAAAAATCATACAATCCGTATTTGTTGAAATTAATTGATGATTAATATCGCAAATTGAAGCTAAAATCGCCTATTTTATGGTAATTCATAAAAATATTGTAGTTAATAATCAAATTTTTTTGAAAAATAGCTTTAAAGTAACTTGTTCATTTTTGATACTTTGAGGTTAACTTAAATAAGAAGAAATCTCAATTTTTTGCTTTATAACCTAATCAATTATGATATATAGCACGATAGAGGACGCTTTTATCTTTAGTTTGGTGCAAAAATAACACCTTAATCCCTAAAAATAAAGTTGAAATGATTTTTTGAGATTATAAATCATTTTGAGGTTAATGAAATATTTAAAAAATCACACAATCTGTATTTGTTGGAATTAATTGGTGTCTAATATCGCAAATTGAAGCTAAAATCGCTTATTTTATGGTAATTCATAAAAATATTGTAGTTAATAATCAATTTTTTTTGAAAAATAGCTTTAAAGTAACTTGTTCATTTTTGATACTTTGAGGTTAACTTAAATAAGAAGAAATCTCAATTTTTTGCTTTATAACCTAACCAATTATGATATATAGCACAATAGAGGACGCTTTTATCTTTAGTTTGGTGCAAAAATAACACCTTAATCCCTAAAAATAAAGTTGATATGATTTTTTGAGATTATCAGTCATTTTGAGGTTAATGAAATGTTTAAAAAATCGTACAATCTGTGTTTGTTGAAATTAATTAATATCGCAAATTGAAGCTAAGATCATCTATTTTAATTATTCTTGCGTAATAAAAGTGTAGGTGATATAAATATCATATATCAAATGAACGCCCGAGGCAACACACTGCTGCAGTTGGTTTTTTCAAAACAGCAATTTTTTAAGTACATAGAAAGAATATATATTAACTATTCCTTAGAACTTACATATGATGAGTTTACCTGCACTAATATTCACACCATCCATCTTAGTAATAGTTTCTTCAGCTTAAATCCTGGATATATTCTTCTTCACCATCGCGATTTTGTATAGCAGTTTTAGCCACCAGTGCCATGTGAGAAAATGTCTTTGCAAGGAATTTAATTACTTAGCTTATACGTGAGTGGCTAAGATGCATAAATTTTATCTTATATTATTAGTATTACATTTCCTAAATTTTAAGCAATGCAGCTTCAGTATTCTCCATTGTATCTTTTATGAGCCGTATTAATTTAGACAGCTCGTGTAGGATTTGATAAAATCAATTTCTATCTATTGCGTCATCCGCCTGTTTAAAATCTATAAGGATGTTACGTATTCACCAATAACGTTATCTGATATAGATAGCAGTTGCTTATTGATGACGTATGTGAGCACGTTATATGTCGTACAAATATTATATTACGGTTTCTAAACTTATTTATTGATGAGGATATGACTACTTAATAAGTTATCGGATTCAATGTCAAAACTTATTATTTTACATTAACGTTTCGTATCACTTGACCCGAAGACTTAGAACCCAGAACAACTTAACGTACTCTTCTTGAATTTGGGGATACTCACGACCTTTATTGATTCTGTGAAGTCTTTAGCAAATGAATCTAGGTTATATCTCATCCTCTGCAGTAACCCATTACAAAGTGAATGTACGACCACAGAGCTATTTTAATCTGTTCGCAATCTTTCATATCAAAGGCTTCGTGTTCACATATGAATTGAAAAATTGAATTGAAAGAACCCGACATACATAAAATATTTCTATAACTCTATACTAAAACTCATTAACTCTAGGATTATTAAAACCAATAAAATATCTTCATTTACATAATCCGGGCTTCTGAGATCTGTTATATAAAATCACGTGTAGTTAGAACAGAAACAAAGTTATTGAAGTATACATATGTACGTTACAAACGTGAGGTTAAATATGAAAGTGAACATTATTGTTTTTAGGGATTAGAGAAGCATTTCTAATATTATGCTCATTACAGATATTATTTTTACAAGTAATACATATCATTATGCTTTTACGATCAATACTTGCGGGACATACTGAGCATCTTTTTCTCTTAATTGTTGCAGTTGTGTGAGCAATCTGCTCATACACACCCATACAGTATGCCATAGGTTAGGGTTAGTAGATCTTCTCTGCATATGTGGTATCACTAGTTCCTTCGCAAAATTTTTCAAAAACATTCTGCGTTTGTGAGTCACTCCTATGTTGTAGTTTGGATGTTCCTTCGTAAAGACTATATATGCATTGAGTGCTGCAACATCAATGATGTTGAAGAAAAATGTCATGGACCATTTGATCCATGATGTCAACACCGCCATTTGTTTTATTATAATGAGAGATGATTTCAGACTTCCTCTTAGCGTCGTCATTGATAGATGCGTCGTGGTGCATGGTGCTTAGTAAAATTACGCATTTGTTCTTTTTACGTGCGTAACTTAGCATGGATAAGTTATTTTGAAAACAAAACAATGAAGAGTAGACTACACGATCTTGTGAGGCTTTCATTTCTTTCGGAATGTCACGCTTATTCTGACGTACAGTAATATTTTTATCCAACAGATAAGTTGCTAGCGGAACACTAGTGAAGAAATTGTCTATCGTGAGATTGCGTCCAGAATTATGAATGCCACGCACAAGAGTTTGTACTACTTCAAACCCCAGGTTTTTATGTGGAGGTTCTCCGGGCTGGCTACCAACATAAACTAAACCATCATGCTTTGGATGGTTTAGTTTATGTTTATATAGATTCACACATCCAAAATATTTTAAGTCCATATTTTGCCGGATTACTTGGCATATATTGAACGAATGTGCATCTACCTTCAAACACAACGAGTTGTTCATCAATAGTTACATTAGTATCAGGTATGACGCAGGTTTTGCATTGCTGAATGAATAAATCCCAAATGTAGGACACCATTACTAACTTAACGAACATTCCGGGTTCTCTTGTCGTCAAATCTGACGAATCTTCGTATTTCTTTAAAGCGAAATATGGACATTGTGGCTCCGTATACAGGATTGGCAAATTCATCACAAAATAATTCTCACGCAGGAACATCCCAGCTTCTGTCAACTCTTGCATGAATAAGTAAACCACAGAATGCAAGAATTCGTCAACAGTTACATCTTTCCACGGTTTTCCTTTTGCTCCATAATCCCTCTAAATTAGTACAGTTCACAATTTCTTGTACAATAACTGGAGTTACAAATAACTGAAACGCTTCTTTTGGTGTTGCAGCCATATGTTTCCTTGCTAGTCCTGGCGCACGCCGAATAATGTTGTGTGGTTGAATTTTATTTTTTGCTGGAGGTTCCAAACTCCATACCAGACCACTTGGACCAACCAACTTTGCACCGCGACCCTAAGGATCTATTGTACCCCGATAAATATCGTTATCAAATTTCACCGTGCAGACCAATGCTCTTAACGAACATTAATACCTTGCTCGGTGAAAGGACATTCAGATCTTTTGAGGAAATAAACTGCGACAAAAAAATCGAGAATCTGATACGGTTAACGGCAGGACAGTGGCATAAAACATGCTCAACCGTCTCTGCTTCCTCCGCACATAGTCGGCATTCAACATCGTCGGCTAAACCCAACAAGTTGAGGTGTGCTTTTAATCGGCAGTGCCAATCCAATCCTATATTTGGCCATCGCAAATGATACACCAACTGCTGGTTCCAGCCCCACAAACGCTTCAGCGTTGCCATCTCGTCCTAGCTTATCTGCCGCTTCATTGCCAGCAACCCCAGAGTGACCCGGGACCCAGATCAGAGAGACTCTGTTATCACAACTCAGTGTGTTTAATGTTCTCTTACAATCATTAACCAGAGCCGACACCGTTTTCACGGCTTGCAGCGCCTGGAGAGCGGCTTGACTGTCTGAGAAAATTCGTACTGTCATGTTCTTCACCCCTCTTTCAAGAAGGATTTTAGCACCCATGTCAATAGCAAAGACTTCCGCCTGGAATACAGTACAGTACGTACCCAGGCTGTAAGCTTGCTTAATTCGAGGTGTCTAGCAGTATACTCCTGCTCCGACCCCTTCAAGCGTTTTTGATCCATCTGTGTACAAGCAAATGTCTGCCTGAACCAGAGAATTTTAATTTTCGATCCAGGACTGCCGCTCAGGCAGTACAATCTGGTATCGAGCATTAATCACTGATAATGATACCGCCAAATCTGACAGCATTGATAGCACAATATCAGTGCTTATAATGTCTTCCGCACATGTCGGAACAGATTTGAGCATATTGCTTAAATCTGTAAATGGTTCTTCTAGCCACTTTCTCTATATGCAAATGCAGAGGAGATAGGCCAAGCAGAACCTCCATTGTTAGAGTTGGCGTTGTGCTTATCGCACCAGAGATTGCCAATACGGCTACTCGTTGAATTCGTGAAAGTTTGCTGCTGCTCCGTATGTGATCAAAGACTGCGACAAGTCCACAAGGATAGTCTGTCTTTGTGCAAAACTCCCTGCAAATGTCCATTCCATGACAGGGTTTTGTCAAGGATTACTCCTATATATTTGACTTCCTTTGAGAAAGGAATTTCTTCACCTTGGATAGCTGGGCGGATTAGTCCATCCAACTCTCGTTTCCTGGTGAAGGGCACAACAATTGTCTTTTGTGGGTTTATTGAGAGGTTCTCTCTCTTACACCAAGCACAAATGGTATCTAGGGTCACCTGGAGGACTTTAGATATCCCCGACAAACAGGTTCTTTTGACCATAACGACAATGTCATCAGCATAAGCTTGTATTTCTACACCAACGGCTTCGACTATCGCAATCAGATCGTCAACCAGGAGGCACCAAAGCAGGGGAGATAACACCCCTCCCTGCAGGCAGCCACCTCCCGGCCTGAAGAGTATCGTATCACCGTGGAGTGAAGTAGAAACTATTCTACTATCAAGCATATTGCGGATCCAACCCGCTATAGTTGCTTCCACTCCCCTGTCAAGAGCAGCTCTTTCAAGAGATTGTGGTATTGCGTCGTTGAACGCTCCCTCTATATCCAGAAACGCACAAACCAAGATTTCTTTATCCTGCAGCGTCCTGGATACTTTACCAACTAAGTTGTGTAGAGCCAGTTCTGCTGATTTCAGTGGACTTTTTCAACTTTTTCAAGGGTTTTCAGCAGAAATGACGTTAGGCTGATGGGTCGGAAGGCATTAGGAGTAGGGACCGAACGGCCCGCTTTGGGTATATAAGACACTCGCTCTGAAAATTTTTACCAAGATTGGCAACAACAACAACGACCTTCCTTGCTGTAACAAAGCAGGAAAGATATTGTCTTCTCCAGGCGATTTGAACGGCTTAAACGTTTGAATCGCCTGGTCCACGGATGTGCAAGTGACGACTTTTCTAGCCACACTCCAATCCGTATTTGAGGGGCGCTTTGCCTTGCAGGAATAGCCAGCTGTGGCATTATCAGCCCTCATCATCAAGCTTCCTGGGAAGTGAGTCTGCATGAGAAGCTCTAACGAGGCTCTGCTAGAGTCCGTAAAAATACCGTCAGACCGCTTAAGTGAGCCCAGGGTAGTGCCGGATCTCTAGCGAGAATCTTGTGAATTCTTGCACTGCTGGGTGTGTCTTTCACTCCCTCACAGAACCTCCTCCAAGACTCTCTTTTTGCCTTACGTATGTTTTTGGTGTAATTCGTTAGAGCCTGTTTATATTTCTCCCATTCACCTAATGTCTTGGCCCGGTTAAAAGCCTCCGGACCTCTTGTCTTTCGAAGCTAAGAGATTCGTTCCACCAGGGTGTGCCCCGATTATTACTTTTCACTGCTACAGTAATAGGCAGAGCGAATTGCCACAGAGATCTGCTCCGTGGCTATTTCAACCTGATTACAGTTCCTAACGGTTGCGATGACATTAGTTAGGTTATCTGCAAGGCAACTCTTAAACAGATCCCAATCAGTGTTACGGGGATTACGGTACGTACAGTCCGATTTCATCCCTAGGTCAATTTTAAATTGAATATGTCTATGATCTGAATACGCGTTGAAGGCTTACCAATATCATCAACATCATCCTCTGAATTATCGTCACCATGATCAGAACTGGATCCAGAATACTCAATTCGAAATTTCTATCTTCTGTGTCATCATTTTCTGCTTCTGACACATCACTTTCTTCATCACATTCAGCTGCCCACTGCACCAATATTTCTTCATCACCAAATCTCACGCTTTTCACATTCCTTTTTGACGCCATATGTATCTCACAAGTTCACTCAATCCAACGTCTATTCCAACTGAATGAAAAACAGCTGCACCTACTTTTATACATCCAACAGTGATGCACGTTTTAACTTGCACAGACACGCACAATTCCGCGCAGCAGTGTTTGACAAATTATAATAACTCTCAACCTGTTATGAACAAGTTGAAACTTGTTCTATAGTACTACTAGTTACACGGGCTTCGGAGGCCCGGTTTATGCAAATATGGGGTGCTAATGGAAACGATTTTTTTTTCAATTGCTAGTTTCTAACCCCCTCCACTCGTTCTCAGCAGAAAATTTCATACAAAAGTTGTTCTAAATTAAATTCTAAAACGATTTTCTCAATAAAAAAATATATAAAAATATATATATAAACATTTTTTTGAGATTATGTTCTTAATTATTGATCAAATCAAAAATTTTTATTAACAATATTTGTTTAGAATTACTTCAGGAACAGTGTTTGTTAATACAATTTTTTGCTAACTTGAAATTTTAATTTCCCTCTGAATAGTATGCTATCAAAATTAATTATCTCAACAATTATTGTTTTTATTAAAAAATGTTTTAAATAAAATTTGTTTCAATTTCGATTTTGAATCAATTATCTTAATAAAAAAAAATTACATCTCTATTAATTAAGCATCTAAGTATAATTATGTATAAAAACGGAAAATTATTATTTTGAGGTTATCTCCTTAATTATTGATTAAATCAAAAAAAAAGTTGACAAAGTTTGTTTAGAATTGTTTCAGGAACAATTTTTGTTAACACAATTTTTTTTTAACTTGAAATTTTAATTTCCCACTGAACAGTATGCTACAAAAATTAATATTTTTGAGGTTATATTCTTATTGTTGATTTAATCAAAAAATATTGTTAATAAAATTTGTTTAGAATTACTTCAGGAACAGTGTTTGCTAATACAATTTTTTGCTAACTTGAAATTTTAATTTCCCTCTGAATAGTATGCCATCAAAATTAATTATCTCAACAATTATTGTTTTTATTAAAAAATGTTTTAAATAAAATTTGTTTCAATTTCGATTTTGAATCAATTATCTTAATAAAAAAATTTTACATCTTCATTAATTAAGCATCTAAGTATAATTATGTATAAAAAGGGAAAAATTATTATTTTGGGGTTATCTCCTTAATTATTGATTAAATCAAAAAAAATTGTTGACAAAGTTTGTTTAGAATTGTTTCAGGAACAATTTTTGTTAACACAATTTTTTTTTAACTTGAAATTTTAATTTCCCACTGAACAGTATGCTACAAAAATTAATATTTTGAGGTTATATCCTTATTGTTGATTTAATCAAAAAATGTTGTTACTAAAATTTGTTTAGAATTACTTCAGGAACAGTGTTTGTTAATACAATTTTTTGCTAACTTGCAATTTTAATTTCCCTCTGAATAGTATGCTATCAAAATTAATTATCTCAACAATTATTGTTTTTATTAAAAAATGTTTTAAATAAAATTTGTTTCAATTTCGATTTTGAATCAATTATTTTAATAAAAAAATTTTACATCTCTATTAATTAAGCATCTAAGTAGAATTGTTTCAGGAACAATTTTTGTTAACACAATTTTTTTTTAACTTGAAATTTTAATTTCCCACTGAACTGTACGCTACAAAAATTAATATTTTTGAGGTTATATCCTTATTATTGATTTAATCAAAAAATTTTGTTAAGAAAATTTGTTTAGAATTACTTCAGGAACAGTGTTTGTTAATACAATTTTTTTTTAACTTGAAATTTTAATTTCCCACTGAACAGTATGCTACAAAAATTAGCATCCTTATTGTTGATTTAATCAAAAAATTTTGTTAACAAAATTTGTTTAGAATTACTTCAGGAACAGTGTTTGTTAATACAATTTTTTTATAACTTGAAATTTTAATTTCCTATGCTGTTCTTTTAATCAAGATTTTCTGAGAACGAGTGGAGGGGGGAAATCGTTTTGTTACAAAAGTTCCGTGCCCTGCTAATTACACTTGAATGTTTTTGAATCAAGTGTGTATTGAATAAATACGTGTTTAGAACATTTTATGCATCCTAGGGTTAAGGATATATTCATACATTATATATATTAAATTAATATTTCTGAAATTCTGTCGTTTACATTAATTTTATCCCACATAGTTATCTGTAGTTGATGGTTGGGGAGAGTTTGAATTAGACGAAGGTTGCCTTGGTATAACTGTCTAAAGCACAAGTAATGCTAATTAAGTGTGGTTTTTAAACTTTTTAGAGTTCGACACGTATTACTCGTCCCTTCGCCCGAAAATGGATACCGATTCATGTAATATTTCCGCTGGCTCCAATATACCCCACGCCACTCCTGGGCTACTTGTCAACTGTCGAAACTCTTGGTTTAGGGAGTTCTGGAGCCAGCATAACAAATGCACTTTCGAGAAGTCGAAGTCGCCGACGAAGTCTCTCTGCACGGGTCGAGAAGATTTAGCGGACTACGAACAGGAGGGATTGGTCCCGTTTGTAGGTGAGTTGAAAAATCGATACAAATATTTATTTGCCCCTTTTTTCTCCAGTTGGATTTTCTTCGTAAAAACTAACTTTTCTCCAAGTTTTAGTGCCGAAAAGTCAAGCTACGAGTTTAAGTAAACGCCCGCGGGTGCTCTGGTAATCTAAGGGTGATTTTTAAATTTGCAATTTGCAGGTTGATTTTTACTCGTTTTAAGGGATAACTTGAATCAGCAATTTAAAAAAAATCTTTAATAATTATCATAAATGAAATTTTTGTTGTAGTGGATGCTGTATACGCAGCAGCACATGCAATCCACGCAATAATAAGGTCAGTTTGTGGAATGAACTCATTCCACCTCTGCGAAGCGTTGCGTCCAGCCCCTCTAGGTCCGGAATTGCAGAAGTTTCTCCGGAACGTTTCCTTCATAGGTGAGCCCAAATCTGTGTCACATCCGAATAAGCGACCTCGATCCAATACAAAATCGATAGGGACGCTCCGGTTCTGTTTACGTCTTAACAAATTCAAAAGAAACTTGAAAAATTGCTTCGAAATATTTATCATCAGAAAATGTACGGTTTGTTAATGGCAACTTTTACGAGGGGACAAATTGGCACTTTAACCCGATGGCGGTTATAAAAAAAGGGTTTAGGAAGAAAGGAACGCGTCCTTTTATAAGAGGATGTCGACAGGGCGCAAAATACACTCGACACAAGTGCAAATCGAAAACGCACGATACTCCCTTTTTCTGCCTTACGAAAGCTTTTCAATTTGTAAATATTTTGCTCCACTATTCTCGCACTCAACATCCTATTAAATTATTCAACGTTCATCAACGAACCGGAGAAATGTTTTCAACAATCTTAATTATTAACAGCAACAGCGAAATTGTTTTATATCTTTAAGTTTTCATAAAATATATACCGGGTGAGGCAAAAATCATCAATTTCAAAGTAATGATTCTGGCATATTCTTGGGGCAAATATATTTTCCTCGTTATCCTCCCAAAAGTCCTATCACAGGGGAGAAAACTTTAAATCGTCCCATTTTTTACCAGAATATACAAAAACAGTGTTTTGCAGTTGTCTGAAAAAATATGTCACTTTTGCAATAAAATGAATCAACTCGTCATACAAATAAGCTTGTATTTAAGCTGGCAGCATAAATGTAAAAAATCGCCAGCTGCAATAATCATAGCAAGTGCAATTTTTTCTTTTGTCTTTATAAAATATTCCAACTTTAAGGAGATGTAGTTTCTTTTCTGCCTCTAACTGTGTTTTTATATCAGCAGTGTCTGCAGCAAGAACTTTTACGTCATAATTTCTAAATGGATTAAACTTCTGCCTAAATGAAATTTAAAACTTAATTTTTGAGAAAACAATATTTGAAGTTTTGATAAAATTTTCGATGTTGCAATTTTTATCGATAACTTTCAAAATTCGGTATAAAATTAATTTCTTGAACGATCCTTATGGAAATATCACCAATTATTAATTAAAGTATCCTCTTTTTGATGCAAAACGTCGTTTTGAAAAATCGCTTTTAGTTTTTGAGAAATAAATTTTTGAAATGATCGAAAATTTTTTCAAATTTTGCAATTTTCACCGATTAAGATTTAAAAATTCGTATAAAATCGATTTCTTGGAATATGAGTATGAAAATTTCCCGAAATATTAATAAAAGTGTCCTCTTTCCAATGAACCAACCCGTTTTGAAAAATAACTTTCAGTTTTTGAGAAAACAATATTTGAAGTTTTGATAATTGCAATTTTCATCGATAACTTTCAAAATTCGGTATAAAATTTATTTCTTGAAGAATCGTTGTGAAAATATCACCAATTATTAATTATACCATCCTCTTTTTAATGCAAAACGCCGTTTTGAAAAATCGCTTGTAGTTTTTGAGAAATAAATTTTTGAAATGATCGAAAATTTTTTCGAATTATGCAATTTTCGCCGATTAAGTTTTAAAAATTCGTATAAAATCGATTTCTTGGAATATGAGTATGAAAATTTCCCAAAGTGTTAATAAAAGTGTCCTCTTCCCAATGAACCAACCCGTTTTGAAAAGTAACTTTTAGTTTTTGAGAAAACAATATTTGAAGTTTTGATAAAATTTTCGATGTTGCAATTTTCATCGATAACTGTCAAAATTCGGTATAAAATTAATTTCTTGAACGATCCTTGTGGAAATATCACTAATTATTAATTAAAGTATCCTCTTTTTAATGCAAAAAGCCGTTTTGAAAAATCACTTTTAGTTTTTGAGAAATTAATTTTTGAAATAATCGACAATTTTTTCGAATTTTGCAATTTTCGCCCATTAAGTTTTAAAAATTCGTATAAAATCGATTTCTTGGAATATGAGTATGAAAATTTCCCAAAATGTTAATAAAAGTGTCCTCTTTCCAATGAACCAACCCGTTTTGAAAAATAACTTTCAGTTTTTGAGAAAACAATATTTGAAGTTTTGATAATTGCAATTTTCATCGATAACTTTCAAAATTCGGTATAAAATTAATTTCTTGAAGGATCCTTATGGAAATATCACCAATTATTAATTATAGTATCCTCTTTTTAATGCAAAAAGCCGTTTTGAAAAATCCCTTTTAGTTTTTGAGAAATTAATTTTTGAAATAATCGACAATTTTTTCGAATTTTGCAATTTTCGCCGATTAAGTCTTAAAAATTCGTATAAAATCGATTTCTTGGAATATGAGTATGAAAATTTCCCAAAATGTTAATAAAAGTGTCCTCTTTCCAATGAACCAACCCGTTTTGAAAAATAACTTTCAGTTTTTGAGAAAACAATATTTGAAGTTTTGATAATTGCAATTTTCATCGATAACTTTCAAAATTCGCTATAAAATTAATTTCTTGAAGGATCCTTGTGAAAATATCACCAATTATTAATTAAAGTATCCTCTTTTTAATCCAAAAAGCCGTTTTGAAAAATTACTTTTAGTTTTTGAGAAATAAATTTTTGAAATGATCGAAAATTTTTTCGAATTTTGCAATTTTCGCCCATTAAGTTTTAAAAATTCGTATAAAATCGATTTCTTGGAATATGAGTGTGAAAATTTCCCAAAATGTTAATAAAAGTGTCCTCTTTTCAATGAATCAACCCGTTTTGAAAAGTAACTTTTAGTTTTTGAGAAAACAATATTTGAAGTTTTGATAAAATTTTCGATGTTGCAATTTTCATCGATAACTTTCAAAATTCGCTATAAAATTTAATTCTTGAAGGATCCTTGTGAAAATATCACCAATTATTAATTAAAGTATCTTCTTTTTTATGCAAAAAGCCGTTTTGAAAAATCATATTTAGTTTTTGAGAAATAATTTTTTGAAATGATCGACAATTTTATCGAATTTTGCAATTTTCGCCGATTAAGTTTTAAAAATTCGTATAAAATCGATTTCTTGGAATATCAGTATGAAAATTTCCCAAAATGTAAATAAAAGTGTCCTCTTTCCAATGAACTAACCCGTTTTGAAAAATAACTTTTAGTTTTTGAGAAAACAATATTTGAAGTTTTGATAATTGCAATTTTCATCGATAACTTTCAAAATTCGCTATAAAATTTATTTCTTGAAGGATCCTTGTGGAAATATCACCAATTATTAATTAAAGTATCCTCTTTTTAATCCAAAAAGCCGTTTTGAAAAATCACTTTTAGTTCTTGAGAAATAAATTTTTGAAATGATCGAAAATCTTTTCGAATTTTGCAATTTTTGCCCATTAAGTTTTAAAAATTCGTATAAAATCGATTTCTTGGAATATGAGTATGAAAATTTCCCAAAATGTTAATAAAAGTGTCCTCTTCCCAATGAACCAACCCGTTTTGAAAAATAACTTTCAGTTTTTGAGAAAACAATATTTGAAGTTTTGATAATTGCAATTTTCATCGATAACTTTCAAAATTCGCTATAAAATTTATTTCTTGAAGGATCCTTGTGAAAATATCACCAATTATTAATTAAAGTATCTTCTTTTTTATGCAAAAAGCCGTTTTAAAAAATCATATTTAGTTTTTGAGAAATAATTTTTTGCAATGATCGACAATTTTATCGAATTTTGCAATTTTCGCCGATTAAGTTTTAAAAATTCGTATAAAATCGATTTCTTGGAATATCAGTATGAAAATTTCCCAAAATGTAAATAAAAGTGTCCTCTTTTCAATGAACCAACCCGTTTTGAAAAATAACTTTCAGTTTTTGAGAAAACAATATTTGAAGTTTTGATAATTGCAATTTTCATCGATAACTTTCAAAATTCGCTATAAAATTTATTTCTTGAAGGATCCTTGTGAAAATATCCACAATTATTAATTATAGTATCCTCTTTTTAATGCAAAAAACCGTTTAGAAAAATCACTTTTAGTTCTTGAGAAATAAGTTTTTGAAATAACTAACAATTCTTACAAATTTTGCAACTTTTAATTTTTGAGAAAATAAGTTGAAGATCCAAATAAATTCAAATATCGCAATAATGTGGCAATATAGGGTATCACTTCAGAAATGCACCAGAAATTATAACCTCAATGGCCGAATAGATATGATATAATCATATCCGTTCCATCACTAGACGTGATATTTACTTATTCAGAACCAAACATATCTAAATTTTGCCAAAAATGCAGAATATTTTCCCCCTTCATATGATGAAAGTTTTATTTGTAACTTTTGGTCTCAATTTAAATGCCTCACCCGGTATAATATAAATAAATAATAAATATAAGTATGGATTTAACGTATTAGGGTATTAGTAGAAGCAAGTTGCCGTTTGGTATTACGTTAGATGACATCAGTCTTGCTCATATTTCTATGGAAACAAGACGATGTTCGGGTTTCTTGGAGCGGCAGAAGATCGATTCGAACGGAAGCCCGACAATAAACACAAATACATTAATAACGCGAAACGCTTTATATCGACTCGTTTATCGTCGAAAAATAGAGCAAAAGGCTTTAGAAGAATTTTGTTCGATGTTTATTGCCGGTAATAAATTGTCGGTATTATTTGCTTCTATATTTTTCGTCAATTCTTCACTAAATGAAGTATTATTGGTGTTAAATGTAATTTGTGTTTAACTTATTAATTTGTGATATTATTATTTCTCCCCATTATCGATTAAAATTTTAAGGTCGTCAAGGAACGGAAGTAAAATTCAATACGGACGGTGACGCCTACGGGAGTTATAACATCTATCAGTACCAACTACATGATGGAAAGTACGATTACATCCAAATAGGATCGTGGAAAGAATTGTGAGTAACAAATAAAAAAAAAGGCACGCACAAAAAGAATAATTAACATCAATTAGCCGTTGTAACATTCCAGCACAAGGGTTTTGTAACCGCTTTGTCGCGTAATTTGTGATATTATCCATTCCAACGCTAACGACGCCATGCCGTCGACGCAGTAATGTATAGCACAACAGATAACATTACACTACTAGTACGGATATTAGATGCACGTTTACATATGGATTCGGTTGATTTGCAATTTAATTCACTTGTATACTTGTATAATTCCATTAATCCAAAGATTAATTTCGGGTTCTACATGGATAAATTTCTCACGGCCATTGGAAGGGTTCGTTGGAAGTGGAATTAGTGTATTAATAAATTAAATAATTAATAAATATTAATAAATTAATTATCGTCATCATTGCAAGTATGCAACCAATATCACAGTGCAATACGCATCATACGCAAATCGCGTATTGCAATAAAAATACTGTGATATTGGTTGCATACTTGCAATGATGACGATTAATTAACACACTATCAATTTTCATTATTACATATTATATTAATTACAGTTTATATTTGGATATAACCCGTTTGAGATGGACCGACACCGAATCAATTCCAAAATCGATTTGCAGTGAACAATGTCCGTCCGGACACATTAGAAATTACCAGGTTAGGACGTTAATATTCAATAGCGATATATAGGTCCCTATATAACGCGTCCGTTTCATTTAGGATCAATGCTGCTGGGTTTGCGTGGCCTGTCGGGAGGATTCGTACGTATTCAACGACACTTGCAGACCGTGCGGTCCCGGATTCGCCCCAAACCAGAACAAAACCGACTGCGTCAAGCTGAAGGCCTTGGTCATCGATTGGCTAAATCCGTGGGCGCTTGTTCCTCTAGTATTTAGTTCCATCGGAATTCTGTTGACGTTGTTCACAACGTGCGTATTTATCCGCTACAACAAAACTCCGGTGATCATGGCTTCCGGGCGAGAACTTTGCTACGTTCTTCTTTGCGGGGTTCTCAGCTGTTACGCTATGTCTTTCATTATTCTTGCTACCCCCACAGTGGAAACTTGCGCTATTATGAGAGTTGGTCTAGGGTTGTGTTTAAGCGTCTGTTACAGTGCTATTTTCACCAAAACCAACCGCATCTCCAGGATTTTCAATCGAGGAGTTAAAAGCATTAAGAGACCTGTTTACACTTCGCCCATATCTCAAGTTGCAATTGCTTTAGGTAAAAGAGATTAACAGTGACATGGTTATCAATTGGACTGAGTGATCCGCATAGTTCTCGTGTAAAAGAGTGATGCCAATAGGTTAGGCAACCAACAGTGAAAATACCCTTCTGCTATGCAATTTTCTGACCTGCTTACATTTCAGTGCATGATGTAGCATGCTGTGCACATGACATGTACAAACAAAAACCACGTTTCTTAATTAGTTAGAACATGCGCCAGCCCAGTCCCGCAACCATCAAGATTCCAAATGTTTTGTTTGTAGTCGTGTGCCGGTGGGTAAGGTCATTTTTCATTCCTGTAAAGCTAATATAAAGAGGAATCAAAAAAAATTAATCAAACCGAAGCGATGTTAACCACGGTTGGTGGTTCGCAGGTGGTTAGTCCAAATTTATTATTAAAATTGTGGCAAAGGAGACTACCTCGTGTTGTTTCGGTTGCACTCCTCGCTTCTGGCAAAGAGGACGTTATGGACATTTTTCCATTGCCGACAATTTCATTAAATCTAAGAAGGAATTTCCCATTCGTATTTACCATAGCTGTTAGTAAACCCATTGGTGCGGATTTCCTTCATGCATTTGGTATCTTGGTGGATATAAAAAAGAAGCGATTGGTAGATTTGAAAACCAATTTGTTTTCAATCGGTTCCATTCTCAAAAATACTATTCCAACTCCCAAATTTTTTTCTTTTAAAACAATTCCAAAATTAACGTCTACATCGGACTTTACAAAACCAGTTGGACATAACACTCGATACAGAAGAGTTACCAACTCACACTTACCGTTTTGTCGTCCCCGACAAAAACACTACATTGCAAAAAATGAATTCGAACAGATGGTGGCATTAGGAATCTGCCGACCCTCTTCTTCTTCTACAGCGTCACCTCTTCGCATGGTTCCTAAGAAAGATTCCAACGATTGGAGACCATGTGGAGACTACCAACAGCTCAACAACATCACAGTACCAAATCAGTACCAGACACAATTGCAAAATTTTTTCAAAATTAGATCTGGTACGAGCTTATCACCAAATTCCTGTAGAAGAAGACGATATTCCTAAAACGGCTATCACTACCAAAACGCCTTTCGGTTTAGATGTTCATAAACGAAGTTCTATCTGGCTTAGATTTCCTATTTGTATATCTAGATGATATTCCAGTAGCCAGCTGCAATGAAGAAGAACATTATCTTCATTTACAACAATTGTTTGAGAGGTTAAGCTCTTGTAATATCAATATACAACCAACAAAATGTGTTTTTGGAGTTAGAGATTTAAATTTCCTAAGTCATCAAATTTCTGCTGAAGACAATCTAAGGTTAATGCCATAACTGAATTTCCAAAACCAACCACACTAAAACAATTGCAGCGATTCTTAGGAATGATAAATTTTTATCACAAAAACTTAAATCAACCACTTCTTGGACATTTCTTTCACTACAGCCAAAGAACTTTTATCAAAATCCGTCACTCTTGCACACCCATCACCACAAGCAACTCTTTCACTGACGCCAGACGCCTCAAGTAAAGGCATAGGAGTAGTTTTATTGTTATTTTTTTCTCAAAAATTATCTTCAAGCCAAATAAATTATTCAACTTTTGATAGAGAATTGTTAGCAATTTACACTAATATCAAAGTCTTTAAACATTTTTTACATGGACATCAATTTGTGGTTAACCTCTAATCAACACAAAAAAAACTCCACGTCAGACACGATATCTTAGTTACATAACACAATTCACATCAGATATCAGGTACATTACAGGAGAATCAAACATTGTAGCGGACACGTTGTCCAGAACAAATATTGATTCGCTAAATTCACAAATTAACACATCCTGGTATCCTCTCACTCCGTCCCTTGGTTGCACATATGTGCTCACCGTAATAGATCGTTTCACGCGTTGGCCAGAAACTTTTCCTCTCAAAGATATTAGTTCCACTTCTATTGCGGATACTTTGTTTCGGCATTCTTTGGCATTCCTAGCACTATAACCCATGACCAGGGACGACAATTCGAATCAAAACTCTTTTCAAAATTTCACACTCTTCTAGGAACACGTCAAATTCATACATCCCCAAAGCAACGGAATTTTAGAAAGGTTCGGGCACCGTTCTTTAAAAACAGCCATAACTGCCAGAGTGTTACCTCCGAGGTGGAACAATGATCTTCCCTTGATTCTCCTAGGTCTCAGATCATCTCTTAAGGAAGACCTAGGTTGTTCATCTGCCGAACTTGTATACGGTCAACCACTTAGGCTTCCAGGAAATTTTTTTGTTAATATTCACACAAAATTGAGAATCGATCAATTAATGACCTTAAGCATATGTGATCAATCCATTTCAAGGCAGAACTTAAGCCGCTGCAACGAGATAATCTACTTAAAATCACACAACTGGTAGGGCGAGCACGGCATTACGAAAAATTTGTTTGAAATTGTGCGGCATGACGGTGAATATGTCCTCTCCATGCGAAGTATTGGGGAATTTTTATACGAATTTGTCCGGGCAGTCGGCGCATAAAACAGAAACTCACAGCGCAGCCGATGCAGATCAATGCGTGAAAGAAGATAGGAAAAATCATAGTTGGCATCACTGCAAGTTCTGCGCTGCTGAAGTGTGGGCATATGATACATTAAACAGGCAGATTGGTAATCTGTATAAGGATGCCGGAATTTATACGAGAGATACTTCAGACAACCTTATCTGAATCCTCTCTATTCTGTTAATGTATGCGTCATACTGAGGGTTCCAAGCTGTACTGCCGAACGATAAAATACTATTAACGAAAGTAGGTCTAGGGCTGCAAAACGATTACAAATCCCAGCATCCTATTAGCTCTGGCCACCACTGCATCAACGTGTTTATCAAACAGTAATTTGTCTTTAATAGTGTGTCAACACGATCCAGTAAGCATGTTCCGCACCGGTAATCAAATTTAATTAACAGCTTTTTTCTCGTAAAAATAAGAGTCTGATAGTTCGATATGTTAAGTGACAAATTATTAATCTCACAAAAATCATAAAATCTGTTCAGGTCATTCTGAAGGTTAACGCAGTCTGAAACAGCAGCAAATATTTTAATGTCGTCAGCATACATAAGACATCTTGAGGGAAGAAAAGACTTGGTGATGACTACCCTGAGGCAGTCCGGAAGACATGATAGCAAAACCGGACGAATATCCACCAACCCCAACCACCTGCGTGCAACTTCAACAGTAATAAACAATGATCCACTTTGTCAAAAGCTTTGCTAAAGTTAGTGTATATCGCATCTACTTTGAAAAATTTGAGAATTTTTAGAAAGAACATGTCAGTCAATTTATTTAATCAGACAATTAGTGCTGATACAACTCGCATTTCCGCCAGACGAAATTTATAACTACTACACTTCAAATTTTGTTTGTGGTGTGTCCGGGGACTTAGCTATGAATTTTTCTGCAGTTGAAGAGAGTGATGTAATGAAGGCTTTACTGACTATTAAAACTAATTCTGTGGGGTCTGACGGTGTGAGCTTACAAATGATTAAACTATGTCTACCTGTTTTACTGCTCTACATCACACACGTGATTAATTCATGAATAATTGAATCGGTGTTTTCAGATAAATAGAAATGTTCGTTGGTTGTACCACTACCCAAAAAATCTGCTCCCCATACTTTAAATGATATTAGACTAGTATCAGTTCTTCCGGTTTTGTCTACGGGTCACCTTAATCAGTTTAAAATCTTGCCCGATTTGCAATCAGATTTTAGATCTGCCTACAGTTGTGCCACTGCGCTGGCAAACGTTATGGATACTTTTCGATTTTTCAAAGACTTTTGATATGATCGATCATAGGTTGCTGTTGTGTATGCTTCATTATGTTGGGATGAGCTGGTGTGGTGCTCAGTTAATAGATAATTATTTGCGAAAGCGGACACAGAGTGTGTTGTTTGTTGCCCCAAGGCTCAGTGCTTGGTCTACTGCTGTACTCGATATATACACTGAATATTCAAAAATACATTCGTACTTATCGCTATCATCTCTATGCGGATGATACAGAGATATATCACTCCTTTAAGCCATCGGATGTTGCGTTAGCTTCTAGTCAAATTAATCAGGACCTGAGCGGGATTTTCCGCTTTGCGGATGATCAAACAAACTGTTGGTTTGGTAATGCTTTGGGATTGCTTATTGGGGGGGCTGAGGTGATATATCAGGATTCAGCCAGGTATTTGGGAGTCTGGATAGATTCAGAATTAAGATTGAGGAAGTTTGTGTCCTGCCTGGTCAGGTGGGCTTTTGCCAGTTTAACTTAGAAAGTCAAACTTAGAAAATTGTTATGTTACTATCACATTTTAATTACTATGATGCACTTTATCATTCATTTATAGATCAAGTTAGTGCTGGTAGAATTCACAGAGTGCAGAATAGTTGCTTACGATTTATCTCTGGTATTAAACGTCGTTAGCATGTTTCTCATATGTTAGAGGCCGCCAATTGGCTAAATATGTGGAAGAGAAGGTTTTTACATACCACTTTGTTTTTTCATAGTGTGTTGACTTGGCAAATGCCTCCTTACCTGTACTGTCGTATAACTTACAGAACTGATATTCACAATCTCGGTACTCGATTCAATGGTCAGGTCGCAATTCCAAGGCATAGGACTCAACTATTTAAGAAATCATTTTCATACAATGTTGCAAAGTATTTCATTAATCTTAATCGTTGCTTTTGTTTTAAGTCGAGATATGAATCTAAAAAGGTCGTCATATAGTATATTATTCAACAATATAATGGCGGCTGTTGAAAAAAGAAAAAAAAAACTTGATAGACACTACAGACATAACCTCAATATAAGAAAGCTGTCATTTCTGTTAATATTTTATTTTTTGATTAATAGGTCGTGTCAGAACTGTGGAATAATGGCTTCATTATTCAACACTTTGTCAGTCATGAGTAATGCGCGTCATTACCCGTCAAAAATCAAATGTATAACGAATAGATAATTCAATAGTTGTAGATAATAGTATATTATGCAACAAGCGTATAATGGCGGCTGTTACCCACGAAGATGAAGTTGCAATCTGAGTGGGTAACATCCATTATACGCAAGTTAAATACTATACTTTATCCACAACTATTTAATTTAAAAAAAAATCAAAAAAGGAAAAAGAAACTTGATAGACATTTCAGACATAACCTCAATATAAGAAAACTGTCATTTCTGTTAATATTTTATTTTTTGATTAGTAGGTCATGTCAGAACTGTGTGAATAATGGCTTCATTATTCAACACTTTGTCAGTCATGAGTAAGACGTGTCATCACCCATCAAAAATCAAATGTATAACGAATAGATAATTCAATAGTTGTAGATAATAGTACATTATTAAACAAGCGTATAATGGCGGCTGTTATCCACGAAGATCAAGTTGCAATCTGAGTGGGTAACATCCATTATACGCAAGTTGAATACTATACTTTATCTACAACTATTTAATTTTGAAAAAAAAAATTCAAAAAAGAAAAAAAATCTTGATAGACATTTCAGACATAACCTCAATATAAGATAGCTGTCATTTCTGTTAATATTTTATTTTTTGATTAGTAGATCATGTCAGAACTGTGGAATAATGGCTTCATTATTCAACACTTTGTCAGTCATGAGTAAGGCGTGTCATTACCCATCAAAAATCAAATGTATAACGAATAGATAATTCAATAGTTGTAGATAAAAATATTTATCTGAGCTGCGGTGAGGGTGGGTTCGTTAGGTGTGGCAATGTTCGATGTGTTCAAATTGATCAATTAGTGGTTCTGGCTATATTGTTATCTATCTACATTCTTTAAAAGAAGTTTTTTTTTCTCTTTCCGGGCTGCGTGGAGGAGTGGGTCGTGACTATGTTACGAGCCAAACGCAGTAAATTTTTTTTAATGTTAAATATGTAAAGTATGTGGGTGTTTATTAAAGTACAGATCCAAAATGAACAATCTTTATACCAATGGAAAGAGGAAGTTTCAAAGTTTTTTTGCAATACACTATAAATGTTCAATGTGTCCACCGTCCGCTGCAGGGCAAACATCTATGCGGTAGTCGAACTCGTCCCACACACGAGCAAGTGTATCTACTGTTACTGAGTGCACAGCAGCTGTGATACGGTTCCGCAGATCGTCCACAGTTGTTGGTAGAGGTGAGACGTAAACAGTTTCCTTAACATAACCCCATAAGAAGTAGTCACATGGAGTGAGATCAGGAGATCTCGGTGGCCAAAAGTGGAGAGCTAGGTCTTCATTTCCCCTGCGACCTATCCAGCGTTGAGGAAGGGCTGCATTCACAAAGCCTCGTACATGAAGGTGCCAATAGGGCGGAGCTGCGTCCTGTTGGAAAATGAAGTCCTGTGAATCTTCCATAACTTGAGGAAACAGCCATTGTTCCAACATGTAAGTACGTTGTTCCAGTTACAGATCTTTCCGCAAAGAAAAATGGTCCTGGAGAAACCTTTGTACGAGATACGGCACAGAACACGTTTACTTTCGGTGAGTCTCTTTCGTGTTGCAATGTCAAATGTGGATTTTGCAAACCCCATATGCGAACATTATGTCTGTTGACTTTTCCACTGAGGTGGAAAGTCGCTTCATCACTAAAAATGATACGCTGCAGAAACGCGTCATCCTCCATCATCTCTTTGTCATTATGGTTGAGAGGTCGACCTGCGCTTTTCCCTTTACACACACTTCCAGTTCGTAGAAATTGCGTAAACCAACGCTTAATGCTTTTTCTAGTTGGTGGTTCGATACCAAATTTTGTACGAAATGCCCGCTGCACTACAATTTGTGACTCACTTCTTGCGAACTCAAGAACGCAGAAAACCTTGTGCTCCACGGTAGCCATCTCACTCACTTTTGTCGAAGACGTACATATTTATTGTTATAAGACAAAAAGATGAATAATAAAATTTTATTAAAATCGCCTTCTTTTCTACTTAGTATTTTTACAGAGAGGAAACGAACGGATGATATCAGACATTGCAAAAAAACTTTGAAATTTCCTCTTTCCATTGGTATAAAGATTGTTCATTTTGGATCTGTATTTTAATAAATATACATCTTTAAAAATGGGTCCATCATTTATAATAACCCTGTATTGTTATTATTATTAACTTTCTTTAATTAATGTTTCTCCATTAATTAGGTCATAGCACCTCACAATTTAGGGCCTCTCGCTGGTGAGAACCCAAGACATATGTTTTCCATTAAAGTCTCCTCCAAGTACAAATTTGTTGTCAAGATGTAGTAGAATCTATTGAGGTTATGTCTCGGTGGTATGTACGTTGCTCCCATAGATATTAAGCCATTAGCAGTTTGAACTTTTACCACAGTTTGGTGTTGTTCAGTACTAATTGTATTGTTCAAATAGTGGTCCACATTCCTTTTAATAATAATTACACTTCCACCTCGAGCCGCATTACTCGGGTGAATTCTCGTGTAATATGAATTTCGGAGATTAGATATATCATATATCAATATTGTTTTAAGTAGTATTGGTGTTTTGATGCTGTCGAAGACTATTGGAATGATTTTTAGACAGTTAGTTAGTTGCATACCCCACTGCCATCACTTTATTCGTCGAGCACTCAATCCAGTTGATAACCATGAGGAGATTAATTGCTTAAAGAGTTGGGTTAATAAAATTCTTGTTTAGGCATCGTCTCCATTCAACTAATCGGCGCCATGGTTTGGTTGGTAATTGACCGTCCGGATATTCGAGAGATTTACCCTTACCCATTAACTGCTGTATTGACCTGCAGAGTATCTACTTTCGCTTTGATTATGTCGCTCGTTTACAACATGATCCTAATAATCTTGTGCACTTGGTACGCGTTCAAGACCCGAAAAATCCCAGAAAATTTCAACGAAGCTAAATACATTGGATTCACTATGTACTCTACTTGCATCGTTTGGCTGGCTTTCTTACCCATCTACTTTGGAACGAACAATGATTATAAGGTAAGACTTACTTTTTAAATGAAAATCATTACTTTCGGCGATAAATTCGGTACTAAATGTTTAACGATGACCAGACCGACGACATTAGCCCCGAAATTTATGTAAACGAACTTTTCGATACGGCCAAAAACGAATCTATTCCTCGTTAACTCCCAACGTTTACGTCGTAATATGATCATAACGTTTGTTTTCATTTATTTTCATCTTCAACCTCAAAATCATTTCATTCCAAATTAATTATTAATTAATTAAATTAACATTATAATTTATAAACCAGATTCAAATCGTCAGCATGTGCATGTGTCTAAACATTAGCGCTACCGTCGCCCTCGGCTGTCTATTTACTCCCAAAGTCTACTTAGTACTATTTCAACCGTATAAAAATGTAAGACAAGGAAATGGAAATCAAGTCACCAAGGTAATTAGTAATAGTAACACGATAAATGATTGATCTTACTTAATTTAGTGTTAACACATCTTGCGCGGGAAGCGACTAAACTCGTTTTGAGCGGATTTCACGTTTTTAGCGGGAAACGACTAACTCGTTTTACATGGCGGTAAGAGTTTGGCGGGAAAGTGCCCGCGCAAGATGTGTTAATATTAAATTGGGTCAACCATTTTCGATTATTAATTTATTTATTAGAAATAGTTAAAAATGTTTTGGGTAATAAATCATCATGCAGAAAAGACCACCTTTTAGCTACACTGAGAGAAATCGTATTATACGTATTAAATATTATATTACCTTATAGTATATTTTTAGTGCATCCATTTCTTTCAGTGTAGTGAGTCAGCAAAATTGTTGGCAAGCTCCACACAAATAATTTTTAAGATTGGATTAGATCTGAAGATGATTTGTTATCAAAAAATTTAGTAAATTGGATGATTCAATGGATTTCTGCACATGTTGTTTAGACACATGGTCAAGACAGGCCGGTGTACAGCATGAGATTTGCCGGACCCCGCTCGCAGACCGTACAATCGATGACCAGCAATTCAAGATCGCCGCCCCCTAAACATGGACAAAAACATCTGAACGGTGACCCCACGGGACTTCCAAGTCCTAGCGTGGAGGAAAGCTCCCTGAGTTAAATCTGCTGGCTTCAACCTTATGTACGTTCGTCGCAAGGTCCATTTTATTAGATGAGGTTTAAATCGATAGGTTTCGTTTAAATCTTTTAAATTCGATAAGCCGACATCGAATATTTCTTCCTACGAAAAAGAAAAAAAGAAATAAATAACTACAAAATATTTGAAACGGCATTAAAAATTAATTATTCGTTGAAAACCTTGCAAAACAAAATAAATTAATAAAAAAAAATTGAACGTTTCCCTTTTCTGTATACATAAAAGTTTCTTAGTAGAAGTCAACTAAAAAACAATAAAAGAAGCAATTTGCCAAATTACGTGTATTTTAGACTTATAAAGTTCACTTTAAAGCTCGCAATCTGAACTTTATTCAAATAAATATTATTTATTTTGGTATAGCTTTCTACATTTTTCTAGGTATTGGCGAAACGAACAGTATTAAAAAAACTTGTTACTAGAAGTCTAGTCTTAAAAAGCTTTAAATGTATATATATTTTACTAAACTTTTATTACAACTAGAATATTATGCTTATGGTCGAATGTGATAAATGGGTATTAAACTAGTTAGGAACGAAATAATTATCGATATATGAAAACGGAAACGGAGCAATATACCTGAAAAAATCCTGAATTTAAATGGGATGATTACCCAGGCAATAATTTTACCTGCTAATATATGCAAATTTCCAAATAGGATTTTGAATGCCAAGGCCGAATTAACCGCAATCCGCTGAAATTATTTTTCAGTTTATAGAGTGCTGTTTATTTGCAATTTATATACCAACGATTTCGCTTCCACTGGGACGAAAGAATTTACATGGGGAAATCAGATTTGATTATAACCTCAATAAATCCTTTAAATCTTTGATCAAACTCTTCCAGTCATTTTTTTTATTTTTCGAACGGTACGTAATAAGATGCGCAATCCACCTCAACTAAATATCGATTCGTTATAGCTCTACTGGTCGAGTTTGCTAGCACTTGGAGACTACTTCTTACGTCCGTTTTAATCGAGATAAGCTCAACTAACACAATACGCTATGTATTAGGATTCACAAACTTTTGGTATTATCGAGAACTAAACTGCAAGAAGAACCATGAAAATCCTGAGGCATAATACTTTGGACTCGATTAACAAGCAATACGCTTTTTGTATTCTCGAGGTTTAGCCAACATGATAAACTGCAAGAAAATGCTTGATGTACGTTGGCCAAATTCTAAATTCCTAAAAAGAGTTTAAAATTGCACTGGCCAAATACACTATTGCACTAGTTGATGATGCTAGCTAATTTTCCATTTCACTTTGTTTTATGCCTGTATGAGTTGGGATACAGAGCAGCTACAAAAGTGGCCATGGTCATCTTGGAAGACATCGGCCGCCACCAAATATCGTTGTAATCAAATCAGATTCGTGATGCTTGGGGCGGCCGACGTCTTCGAAGTCGTCCGAGGTTGCTTCGACTCAAACGCAATATGTTATATATTCACATGCTTTTTGCATTCTCGAGGTCTAGCCAACCTTATAAACAGCATGAAAACGTCTGGATGTACACTGGCCAAATTGTAAACTCACTATTGGACTGGGTGATTGGCTCATTTACTTTCAATTCTGCCGGTATGAATTGAAGTACGAACAACGTACGAAACTAGAATCATAGCAATCAGATTTTTCGTGGTCTTGATGTTCACGATACTGGCCGCATTCATATTCTGTCTCATCCACGAGCTGCCGAAATAATAACCAGCGGGAAGTCAGATTTGATCATAAAATATTCTCTACGTTAATAAATCCTTTAAATATTTGATCAAACTCTAACAGCCATTTTTTTATTTTTCGAACGGTACGTAATAAGATGCGCAATCCACTTCAACTAAATATCGATTCGTTATAGCTCTACTGGTCGAGTTTGCTAGCCAATCTTCCATTTCCCTTTTATTTATGTCGGTATGAGTTGGGATACAAACCACGTACGAAAGCGATCACGACCTTTTTCGAACAAAACGGCCACCTCCAAATAAAAAAGAAGCATGTAACATCTCGTAGTCTTAATGTTCATGCACTTGGAGCGGCCGACGTCTTCGAAGTCGGCCGAGACTACTTCTTACGTCCGTTTTAAGCGAGATAAGCTCAACTAACACAATACGCTATGTATTAGGATACACAAACTTTTGGTATTACCGAGATCTAAACTGCAAGAAGAACCATGGAAATCCCGATACATAATACTTTGGAAATGGTGCGGCCGACGTCTTCGAAGTCGGCCGAGATAGACTCGACTAGCAAGCAATACGCTTTCTGTATTCTCGAGGTTTAGCCAACATTATAAACTGCAAGAAAATGCTTGATGTACGTTGGCCAAATTCTAAATTCCTAAAAATAGTTTAAAATTGCACTGGCCAAATACACTATTGCACTAGTTGATGATGCTAGCTAATTTTCCATTTCACTTTGGTTTATGCTGGTATGAGTAAGGATACAGAGCACCTACAAAAGTGGCCATGGTCGTCTTGGAAGACATCGGCCGCCTCCAAATATCGTTGTAATCAAAACAGATTCGTGATGCTTGGGGCGGCCGACGTCTTCGAAGTCGGCCGAGGTTGCTTCGACTCAAACGCAATATGTTATGTATTCACACGCTTTTTGCATTTTCGAGGTCTAGCCAACCTTATAAACAGCATGAAAACGTCTGGATGTACACTGGCCAAATTCTAAACTCACTATTGGACTGGTTGATGGGCTCATTCACTTTCAATTATGCCGGTATGAGTTGAAGTACAAACAACGTACGAAACTAGAACCATAGCAATCAGATTTTTCGTGGTCTTGATGTTCATGATACTGGCCGCATTCTTACTCTGTCTCATCCACGAGCTGCCGAAATAATAACCAGCGGGAAGTCAGATTTGATCATAAAGTATTCTCTACGTTAATAAATCCTTTAAATATTTGATCAAACTCTAACAGTAATTTTTTTATTTTTCGAACGGTACGTAACAAGATGCGCAATCCACTTCAACTAAATATCGATTCGTTATAGCTCTACTGGTCGAGTTTGCTAGCCAATCTTCCATTTCACTTTTATTTATGTCGGTATGAGTTGGGATACAAGCCACGTACGAAAGCGATCACGACCTTTTTCGAACAAAACGGCCACCTCCAAATAAAAAAAAGCATGTAACATCTCGTGGTCTTAATGTTCATGCACTTGGAGCGGCCGACGTCTTCGAAGTCGGCCGAGACTACTTCTTACGTCCGTTTTAAGCGAGATAAGCTCAACTAACACAATACGCTATGTATTAGGATTCACAACCTTTTGCTATTATCGAGATCTAAACTGCAAGAAGAACCATGGAAATCCTGAGGCATGATACTTTGGAATTGGTGCGGCCGACGTCTTCGAAGTCGGCCGAGATAGACTCGATTAACAAGCAATACGCTTTTTGTATTCTCGAGGTTTAGCCAACATTATAAACTGTAAGAAGATGCTTGATGTACGTTGGCCAAATTCTAAATTCCTAAAAAAAGTTTAAAATTGCACTGGCCAAATACACTATTGCACTAGTTGATGATGCTAGCTAATTTTCCATTTGACTTTGGTTTATGCTAGTATGAGTAGGGATACAGAGCAGCTACAAAAGTGGCCATGGTCATCTTGGAAGACATCGGCCGCCTCCAAATATCGTTGTAACCAAATCAGATTCGTGATGTTTGGGGCGGCCGACGTCTTCGAAGTCGGCCGAGGTTGCTTCGACTCACACGCAATATGTTATGTATTCACATGCTTTTTGCATTCTCGAGGTCTAGCCAACCTTATAAACAGCATGAAAACGTCTGGATGTACACTGGCCAAATTCTAATCTCACTATTGGACTGCGTGATTGGCTCATTTACTTTCAATTATGCCGGTATGAGTTGAAATACAAACAACGTACGAAACTAGAACCATAGCAACCAGATTTTTCGTGATCTTGATGTTCATGATACTGGTCGCATTCATACTCTGTCTCATCCACGAGCTGCCGAAATTATAACAAGCGGGAAGTCAGATTTGATCATAAAATATTCTCTACGTTAATAAATCCTTTAAATATTCGATCAAACTCTAACAGTAATTTTTTTATTTTTCCAACGGTACGTAATAAGATGCGCAATCCACTTCAACTAAATATCGATTCGTTATAGCTCTACTGGTCGAGTTTGCTAGCCAATCTTCCATTTCACTTTTATTTATGTCGGTATGAGTTGGGATACAAACCACGTACGAAAGCGATCACGACCTTTTTCGAATAAAACGGCCACCTTCAAATAAAAAAGAACATGTAACATCTCGTGGTCTTAATGTTCATGCACTTGGAGCGGCCGACGTCTTCGAAATCGGCCAAGGCTGCTTCTTACGTCCGTTTTAAGCGAGATAAGCTCAATTAACACAATACGCTATGTATTAGGATTCACAAACGTTTGGTATTATCGAGATCTAAACTGCAAGAAGAACCATGGAAATCCTGATGCATAATACTTTGGAATTGGTGCGGCCGACGTCTTCGAAGTCGGCCGAGATAGACTCGATTAGCAAGCAATACGCTTTTTGTGTTCTCGAGGTTTAGCCAACATTATAAACTGCAAGAAAATGCTTGATGTACGTTGGCCAAATTCTAAATTCCTAAAAAAAGTTTAAAATTGCATTGGCCAAATACACTATTGCACTAGTTGGTTATGCTAGCTAATTTTCCATTTCACTTTGGTTAATGCTGGTATGAGTAAGGATACAGAGCACCTACAAAAGTGGCCATGGTCATCTTGGAAGACATCGGCCGCCTCCAAATATCGTTGTAACCAAATCAGATTCGTGATGTTTGGGGCGGCCGACGTCTTCGAAGTCGGCCGAGGTTGCTTCGACTCACACGCAATATGTTATGTATTCACATGCTTTTTGCATTCTCGAGGTCTAGCCAACCTTATAAACAGCATGAAAACGTCTGGATGTACACTGGCCAAATTCTAATCTCACTATTGGACTGCGTGATTGGCTCATTTACTTTCAATTATGCCGGTATGAGTTGAAATACAAACAACGTACGAAACTAGAACCATAGCAACCAGATTTTTCGTGATCTTGATGTTCATGATACTGGTCGCATTCATACTCTGTCTCATCCACGAGCTGCCGAAATTATAACAAGCGGGAAGTCAGATTTGATCATAAAATATTCTCTACGTTAATAAATCCTTTAAATATTCGATCAAACTCTAACAGTAATTTTTTTATTTTTCCAACGGTACGTAATAAGATGCGCAATCCACTTCAACTAAATATCGATTCGTTATAGCTCTACTGGTCGAGTTTGCTAGCCAATCTTCCATTTCACTTTTATTTATGTCGGTATGAGTTGGGATACAAACCACGTACGAAAGCGATCACGACCTTTTTCGAATAAAACGGCCACCTTCAAATAAAAAAGAACATGTAACATCTCGTGGTCTTAATGTTCATGCACTTGGAGCGGCCGACGTCTTCGAAATCGGCCAAGGCTGCTTCTTACGTCCGTTTTAAGCGAGATAAGCTCAATTAACACAATACGCTATGTATTAGGATTCACAAACGTTTGGTATTATCGAGATCTAAACTGCAAGAAGAACCATGGAAATCCTGATGCATAATACTTTGGAATTGGTGCGGCCGACGTCTTCGAAGTCGGCCGAGATAGACTCGATTAGCAAGCAATACGCTTTTTGTGTTCTCGAGGTTTAGCCAACATTATAAACTGCAAGAAAATGCTTGATGTACGTTGGCCAAATTCTAAATTCCTAAAAAAAGTTTAAAATTGCATTGGCCAAATACACTATTGCACTAGTTGGTTATGCTAGCTAATTTTCCATTTCACTTTGGTTAATGCTGGTATGAGTAAGGATACAGAGCACCTACAAAAGTGGCCATGGTCATCTTGGAAGACATCGGCCGCCTCCAAATATCGTTGTAACCAAATCAGATTCGTGATGTTTGGGGCGGCCGACGTCTTCGAAGTCGGCCGAGGTTGCTTCGACTCACACGCAATATGTTATGTATTCACATGCTTTTTGCATTCTCGAGGTCTAGCCAACCTTATAAACAGCATGAAAACGTCTGGATGTACACTGGCCAAATTCTAATCTCACTATTGGACTGCGTGATTGGCTCATTTACTTTCAATTATGCCGGTATGAGTTGAAATACAAACAACGTACGAAACTAGAACCATAGCAACCAGATTTTTCGTGGTCTTAATGTTCATGCACTTGGAGCGGCCGACGTCTTCGAAGTCGGCCGAGACTACTTCTTACGTCCGTTTTAAGCGAGATAAGCTCAATTAACACAATACGCTATGTATTAGGATTCACAACCTTTTGGTATTATCGAGATCTAAACTGCAAGAAGAACCATGGAAATCCTGAGGTACAATACTTTGGAATTGGTGCGGCCGACGTCTTCGAAGTCGGCCGAGATAGACTCGACTAGCGAGCAATATGCTTTTTGTATTCTCGAGGTTTAGCCAACATTATAAACTGCAAGAAAATGCTTGATGTACGTTGGCCAAATTCTAAATTCCTAAAAAAAGTTTAAAATTGCATTGGCCAAATACACTATTGCACTAGTTGATGATGCTAGCTAATTTTCCATTTCACTTTGGTTTATGCTGGTATGTGTAGGGATACAGACCACCTACAAAAGTGGCCATGGTCATCTTGGAAGACATCGGCCGCCTCCAAATATCGTTGTAATCAAATCAGATTCGTGATGCTTGGGGCGGCCGACGTCTTCGAAGTCGGCCGAGGTTGCTTCGACTCAAACGCAATATGTCATGTATTCACATGCTTTTTGCATTATCGAGGTCTAGCCAACTTTATAAACAGCATGAAAACGTCTGGATGTACACTGGCCAAATTCTAAACTCACTATTGGACTGGGTGATTGGCTCATTTACTTTCAATTCTGCCGGTATGAGTTGAAATACAAACAACGTACGAAACTAGATCCATAGCAACCAGATTTTTCGTGATCTTGATGTTCATGATACTGGTCGCATTCATACTCTCTCTCATCCACGAGCTGCCGAAATTATAACAAGCGGGAAGTCAGATTTGATCATAAAATATTCTCTACGTTAATAAATCCTTTAAATATTTGATCAAACTCTAACAGCCATTTTTTTATTTTTCGAACGGTACGTAATAAGATGCGCAATCCACTTCAACTAAATATCGATTCGTTATAGCTCTACTGGTCGAGTTTGCTAGCCAATCTTCCATTTCCCTTTTATTTATGTCGGTATGAGTTGGGATACAAACCACGTACGAAAGCGATCACGACCTTTTTCGAATAAAACGGCCACCTCCAAATAAAAAAAAGCATGTAACATCTCGTAGTCTTAATGTTCATGCACTTGGAGCGGCCGACGTCTTCGAAGTCGGCCGAGACTACTTCTTACGTCCGTTTTAAGCGAGATAAGCTCAACTAACACAATACGCTATGTATTAGGATACACAAACTTTTGGTATTACCGAGATCTAAACTGCAAGAAGAACCATGGAAATCCCGATACATAATACTTTGGAAATGGTGCGGCCGACATCTTCGAAGTCGGCCGAGATAGACTCGACTAGCAAGCAATACGCTTTCTGTATTCTCGAGGTTTAGCCAACATTATAAACTGCAAGAAAATGCTTGATGTACGTTGGCCAAATTCTAAATTCCTAAAAATAGTTTAAAATTGCACTGGCCAAATACACTATTGCACTAGTTGATGATGCTAACTAATTTTCCATTTCACTTTGGTTTATGCTGGTATGAGTAGGGATACAGAACATCTACAAAAGTGACCATGGTCGTCTTGGAAGACATCGACCGCCTCCAAATATCGTTGTAATCAAATCAGATTCGTGATGCTTGGGGCGGCCGATGTCTTCGAAGTCGGCCGAGGTTGCTTCGACTCACACGCAATATGTTATGTATTCACATGTTTTTGCATTCTCGAGGTCTAGCCAACCTTATAAACAGCATGTAAACGTCTGGATGTACACTGGCCAAATTCTAAACTCACTATTGGACTGGGTGATTGGCTCATTTACTTTCAATTATGCCGTTAAGAGTTGAAGTACAAACAACGTACGAAACTAGAACCATAGCAATCAGATTCTTCGTGGTCTTGATGTTAATGATACTGGCCGCATTCTTACTCTGTCTCATCCACGAGCTGCCGAATTAATAACCAGCGGGAAGTCAGATTTGATCATAAAATATTCTCTACGTTAATAAATCCTTTAAATATTTGATCAAACTCTAACAGTCATTTTTTTATTTTTCGAACGGTACGTAATAAGATGCGCAATCCACTTCAACTAAATATCGATTCGTTATAGCTCTACTGGTCGAGTTTGGTAGCCAATCTTCCATTTCCCTTTTATTTGTGTCGGTATGAGTTGGGATACAAACCACGTACGAAAGCGATCACGACCTTTTTCGAATAAAACGGCCACCTCCAAATAAAAAAAAGCATGTAACATCTCGTGGTCTTAATGTTCATGCACTTGGAGCGGCCGACGTCTTCGAAGTCGGCCGAAACTACTTCTTACGTCCGTTTTAAGCGAGATAAGCTCAACTAACACAATACGCTATGTATTAGGATTCACAACCTTTTGCTATTATCGAGATCTAAACTGCAAGAAGAACCATGAAAATCCTGATGCATAATACTTTGAAATTGGTGCGGCCGACGTCTTCGAAGTCGGCCGAGATAGACTCGATTAACAAGCAATACGCTTTTTGTATTCTCGAGGTTTAGCCAACACTATAAACTGCAAGAAAATGCTGATGTACGTTGGCCAAATTTTAAATTCCTAAAAAAAGTTTAAAATTGCACTGGCCAAATACACTATTGCACTAGTTGGTTATGCTAACTAATTTTCCATTTCACTTTGGTTTATGCTGGCATGAGTAGGGATACAGAGCACCTACAAAAGTGACCATGGTCATCTTGGAAGACATCGGCCGCCTCCAAATATCGTTGTAATCAAATCAGATTCGTGATGCTTGGGGCGGCCGACGTCTTCGAAGTCGGCCGAGGTTGCTTCGACTCAAACGCAATATGTTATGTATTCACATGCTTTTTGCTTTCTCGAGGTCTAGCCAACCTTATAAACAGCATGAAAACGTCTGGATGTACACTGGCTAAATTCTAAACTCACTATTGGACTGGGTGATTGGCTCATTTACTTTCAATTATGCCGGTATGAGTTGAAGTACAAACAATTTACGAAACTAGAACCATAGCAATCAGATTTTTCGTGGTCTTGATGTTCACGATACTGGCCGCATTCATACTCTGTCTCATCCACGAGCTGCCGAAATAATAACCAGCGGGAAGTCAGATTTGATCATAAAATATTCTCTACGTTAATCAATCCTTTAAATATTTGATCAAAATCTAACAGAATTTTTTTTATTTTTCGAACGGTACGTAATAAGATGCGCAATCCACTTCAACTAAATATCGATTCGTTATAGCTCTACTATTGCTAGCACTTGGAGACTACTTCTTACGTCCGTTTTAAGCGAGATAAGCTCAATTAACACAATACGCTATGTATTAGGATTCACAACCTTTCGGTATTATCGAGATCTAAACTGCAAGAAGAACCATGAAAATCCTGATGCATAATACTTTGGAGTTGGTGCGGCCGACGTCTTCGAAGTCGGCCGAGATAGACTCTACTAGCAAACAATACGCTTTTTGTATTCTCGAGGTTTAGCCAACACTATAAACTGCAAGAAAATGCTGGATGTACGTTGGCCAAATTTTAAATTCCTAAAAAAAGTTTAAAATTGCACTGGCCAAATACACTATTGCACTAGTTGATGATGCTAGCTAATTTTCCATTTCACTTTGGTTTATGCTGATATGAGTAGAGATCCAGAGCAGCTACAAAAGTGACCATGGTCATCTTGGAAGACATCGACCGCCTCCAAATATCGTTGTAATCAAGTCAGATTGGTGATGTTTGGGGCGGCCGACGTCTTCGAAGTCGGCCGAGGTTGCTTCGACTCAAACGCAATATGTTATGTATTCATATCCTTTTTGCATTCTCGAGGTCTAGCCAACCTTATAAACAGTATGAAAACGTCTGGATGTACGCTGGCCAAATTCTAAACTCACTATTGGACTGGGTGATGATTGGCTCATTTACTTTCAATTATGCCGGTATGAATTGAAGTACGAACAACGTACGAAACTAGAACCATAGCAACCAGATTTTTCGTGATCTTGATGTTCACGATACTGGCCGTATTCATACTCTGTCTCATCCACAAGCTGCCGAAATAATAACCAGCGGGAAGTCAGATTTGATCATAAAATATTCTCTACGTTAATAAATCCTTTAAATATTTGATCAAACTCTAACAGTCATTTTTTTATTTTTCGAACGGTACGTAACAAGATGCGCAATCCACTTCAACTAAATATCGATTCGTTATAGCTCTACTGGTCGAGTTTGCTAGCCAATCTTCCATTTCACTTTTATTTATGTCGGTATGAGTTGGGATACAAACCACGTACGAAAGCGATCACGACCTTTTTCGAATAAAACGGCCACCTCCAAATAAAAAAAAAGCATGTAACATCTCGTGGTCTTAATGTTCATGCACTTGGAGACCACTTCTTACGTCCGTTTTAAGCGAGATAAGCTCAACTAACATAATACGCTATGTATTAGGATTCACAAACTTTTAGTATTATCGAGATCTAAACTGCAAGAAGAACCATGGAAATCCTGATGCATGATACTTTGGAATTGGTACGGCCGACGTCTTCGAAGTCGGCCGAGATAGACTCGACTAGCCAGCAATACGCTTTTTGTATTCTCGAGGTTTAGCCAACATTATAAACTGCAAGAAAATGCTTGATGTACGTTGGTCAAATTCTAAATTCCTAAAAAAAGTTTAAAATTGCATTGGCCAAATACACTATTGCACTAGTTGATGATGCTAGCTAATTTTCCATTTCACTTTGGTTTATGCTGGTATGAGTAGAGATACAGAGCAGCTACAAAAGTGATCATGGTCATCTTGGAAGACATCGGCCGCTTCCAAATATCGTGGTAATCAAATCAGATTCGTGATGCTTGGGGCGGCCGACGTCTTCGAAGTCGGCCGAGATAGACTCGACTAGCAAGCAATACGCTTTTTGTATTCTCGAGGTTTAGCCAACATTATAAACTGCAAGAAAATGCTTGATGTACGTTGGCCAAATTCTAAATTCCTAAAAAAAGTTTAAAATTGCACTGGCCAAATACACTATTGCAGTAGTTGATGATGCTAGCTAATTTTCCATTTCACTCTGGTTTATGCTGGTATGTGTAGGGATACAGAGCACCTACAAAAGTGGACATGGTCATCTTGGAAGACATCGGCCGCCTCCAAATATCGTTGTAATCAAATCAGATTCGTGATGCTTGGGGCGGCCGACGTCTTCGAAGTCGGCCGAGGTTGCTTCGACTCAAACGCAATATGTTATGTATTCCCATGCTTTTTGCATTTTCGAGGTCTAGCCAACCTTACAAACAGCATGAAAACGTCTGGATGTACACTGGCCAAATTCTAAACTCACTATTGGACTGGGTGATTGGCTCATTTACTTTCAATTATGCCGGTATGACTTGAAGTACAAACAACGTACGAAACTAGAACCATAGCAACCAGATTTTTCGTGGTCTTGATGTTCACGATACTGGCCGCATTCATACTCTGTCTCATCCACGAGCTGCCGAAATAATAACCAGCGCGAAGTCAGATTTGATCAGAAAATATTCTCTACGTTAATAAATCCTTTAAATATTTGATCAAACTCTAACAGTCATTTTTTTATTTTTCGAACGATACGTAATAAGATGCGCAATCCACTTCAACTAAATATCGATTCGTTATAGCTCTACTGGTCGAGTTTGCTAGCCAATCTTCCATTTCACTTTTATTTATGTCGGTATGAGTTGGGATACAAACCACGTACGAAAGCGATCACGACCTTTTTCGAATAAAACGGCCACCTCCAAATAAAAAAAAGCATGTAACATCTCATGGTCTTAATGTTCATGCACTTGGAGACTACTTCTTACGTCCGTTTTAAGCGAGATAAGCTCAACTAACACAATACGCTATGTATTAGGATTCACAAACGTTTGGTATTATCGAGATCTAAACTGCAAGAAGAACCATGGAAATCCTGATGCATAATACTTTGGAATTGGTGCGGCCGACGTCTTCGAAGTCGGCCGAGATAGACTCGATTAGCAAGCAATACGCTTTTTGTATTCTCGAGGTTTAACCAACATTATAAACTGCAAGAAAATGCTTGATGTACGTTGGCCAAATTCTAAATTCCTAAAAAAAGTTTAAAATTGCACTGGCCAAATACACTATTGCACTAGTTGATGCTGCTAGCTAATTTTCCATTTCACTTTGGTTTATGCTGGTATGAGTAGGGATACAGAGCACCTACAAAAGTGGCCATGGTCATCTTGGAAGACATCGGCCGTCTCCAAATATCGTTGTAATCAAATCAGATTCGTGATGCTTCTGGCGGCCGACGTCTTCGAAGTCGGCCGAGGTTGCTCCGACTCAAACGCAATATGTTATGTATTCCCATGCTTTTTGCTTTGTCGAGGTCTAGCCAACCTTATCAACAGCATGAAAACGTCTGGATGTACACTTTCCAAATTCTAAACTCACTATTGGACTGGGTGATTGGCTCATTTACTTTCAATTATGCCGGTATGAGTTGAAGTACAAATAACGTACGAAACTAGAACCATAGCAATCAGATTTTTCGTGGTCTTGATATTCATGATACTGGCCGCATTCATACTCTGTCTCATCCACGAGCTGCCGAAATAATAACCAGCGCGAAGTCAGATTTGATCATAAAATATTCTCTACGTTAATAAATCCTTTAAATATTTGATCAAACTCTAACAGTCATTTTTTTATTTTTCGAACGGTACGTAATAAGATGCGCAATCCACTTCAACCAAATATCGATTCGTTATAGCTCTACTGGTCGAGTTTGCTAGCCAATCTTCCATTTCACTTTTATTTATGTCGGTATGAGATGGGATACAAACCACGTACGAAAGCGATCACGACCTTTTTCGAATAAAACGGCCACCTCCAAATAAAAAAAAGCATGTAACATCTCGTGGTCTTAATGTTCATGCACTTGGAGCGGCCGACGTCTTCGAAGTCGGCCGAGACTACTTCTTACGTCCGTTTTAAGCGAGATAAGCTCAACTAACACAATACGCTATGTATTAGGATACACAAACTTTTGGTATTATCGAGATCTAAACTGCAAGAAGAACCATGGAAATAATGAGGCATGATACTTTGGAATTGGTGCGGCTGACGTCTTCGAAGTCGGCCGAGATAGACTCGACTAGCAAGCAATACGCTTTTTGTATTCTCGAGGTTTAGCCAACATTATAAACTGCAAGAAAATGCTTGATGTACGTTGGCCAAATTCTAAATTCCTAAAAAAAGTTTAAAATTGCACTGGCCAAATACACTATTGCACTAGTTGATGATGCTAGCTAATTTTCCATTTCACTTTGGTTTATGCTGGTATGTGTATACTAGGACCAACCCAACCCAACCCATTAATGGCTAAGATATAGGCCATCAAAGTTAAGAAATTTTTAAACATTTTCTTAAATATTTTCAATATTGTTTGTCTTAGGAAGATAAAATTTGGCAAACAGTGCAATGTTATCATGAGAAATCGTTTAAGATCACTTTTGAAAATATGCAAACATTGGATCAATGCTATACAGGTGTTCACAAAGTTTATTTCCTTACAACTTTTTTATTATGTCATAAACCATTGAATTCTAAAAGCATATTTCATTTTGTTTACGAGTTATTCACAAAAAGATTTAAGTTTAAAAGAAATCTCAGCATCTATAGTACATTTTTCCATCATACTATGGCAAAACTGTGTTTGCAACGGATCATCCATTGCAATTTTTAATTCTTGTACTCTCGACAAATTGATGGATATAATTGCTGTTCACATAAGATATGTCGAAACGTACCTTTGGATATTCTGAAATGTCTAAACTGTTCTTATCAGCAGTATTAGCGGTACTACGATCTGCTACAAAATCCAAAATGTTTTCTTTTACTTGAGGTGTACGAACTCTGATTCTCGTTATTTACATATTTCTGTCTATTTCGCATTATGGATGATGTCTTTTTAGTTCATAATAAACAATTTATTCCAAAACAACTTTTCTCCATCACCTTTCATTCTTGAGTTATGATCGATTTTAATACCAAAAGTACTCAATTTTGACATTTTGGGGATTTTCTCTTTATCACTAGAAAATCATTATATCTAAACCAAATCTGTTTATGGATGATGTCTTTTTAGTTCGTAATAAACAATTTATTCCTAAACAACTTTTCTCCATCACCTTTCATTCTTGAGTTATGATCGATTTTAGTACCAAAAGTACTCAATTTTGACATTTTGGGGATTTTCTCTTTATCACTAGAAAATCATTATATCTAAACCAAATCTGTTTATGGATGATGTCTTTTTAGTTCGTAATAAACAATTTATTCCTAAACAACTTTTCTCCATCACCTTTCATTCTTGAGTTATGGTCGATTTTAGTACCAAAAGTACTCAATTTTGACATTTTGGGGATTTTCTCTTTATCACTAGAAAATCATTATATCTAAACTAAATCTGGTTATAGATGATGTCTTTTTAGTTCATAATAAACAATTTATTCCTAAAAAACTTTTCTCCATCACCTTTCATTCTTGAGTTATGATCGATTTTAATACTAAAAGTACTCAATTTTGACATTTTGGGGATTTTCTCTTTATCACTAGAAAATCATTACATCTAAACAAAATCTGTTTATCAATAATATCTTTTTAGTTCATAATAAACATTTTATTCCTAAAAAACTTTTCTCCATCACTTTTCATTCTTGAGTTATGATCGATTTTAATACCAAAAGTACTCAATTTTGACATTTTGGGGATTTTCTCTTTATCACTAGAAAATCATTACATTTAAACTAAATCTATTTACGGATGGTGTCTTTTTAGTTCATAATAAATAATTTATTCCTAAAAAACGTTTCTCCATCACCTTTCATTGTTGAGTTATGATCGATTTTAATACCAAAAGTACTCAATTTTGACATTTTGTGGATTTTCTCTTTATCACTAGAAAATCATTATATTTAAACTAAATCTGCTTATGGGTGATGTCTTTTTAGTTCATTATAAACAATTTATTCCTAAAAAACTTTTCTCCATCACCTTTCATTTTTGAGTTATGATCGATTTTAATACCAAAAGTACTCAATTTTGACATTTTGGGGATTCTCTCTTTATCACTAGAAAATCATTATATCTAAACTAAATCTGCTTATGGATGATGTTTTTTTAGTTCATAATAAACAATTTATTCCTAAAAAACTTTTCTCCATCACCTTTCATTCTTGAGTTGTGATCGATTTTAATACCAAAAGTACTCAATTTTGACATTTTGGGGATTTTCTCTTTATCACTAGAAAATTATTACATCTAAACAAAATCTGTTTATGGATGATGTCTTTTTAGTCCATAATAAACAATTTATTCCTAAAATACATTTCTCCATCACCTTTCATTCTTGAGTTATGATAGATTTTAGTACCAAAAGTACTCAATTTTGACATTTTGGGGATTTTCTCTTTATCACTAGAAAATCATTACATTTAAACTAAATTTGTTTATTCATGATGTCTTTTTAGTTCGTAATAAACAATTTATTCATAAAAAACTTTTCCCCATCACCTTTCATTCTTGAGTTATGATCGATTTTAATACCAAAAGTACTCAATTTTGACATTTTGGGGATTTTCTCTTTATCACTAGAAAATCATTATATCTAAACTAAATTTATTTATGGATGATTTCTTTTTAGTTCATAATAAACAATTTATTCCTAAAATACATTTCTCCATCACCTTTCATTCTTGAGTTATGATCGATTTTAATACCAAAAGTACTCAATTTTGGGGATTTTCTCTTTATCACTAGAAAATCATTATATCTAAAATAAATCTGTTTATGGATTATGTCTTTTTAGTTCGTAATAAGCAATTTATTCCTAAAACACTTTTCTCCATCACCTTTCATTCTTGAGTTATGATCGATTTTAATACCAAAAGTACTCAATTTTGACATTTTGGGGATTTTCTCTTTATCACTAGAAAATCATTACATCTAAACTAAATCTATTTATGGATGATGTCTTTTTAATTCGTAATAAGCAATTTATTACTAAAACACTTTTCTCCATCACCTTTCATTCTTGAGTTATGATCGATTTTAATACCAAAAGTAGTCAGTTTTAGTGTTGTGTCGTGAGATAATCATTTCTTTTCCACAAAAATGAGTTCTGCAAGTGAAAAAAAAAGGTTTAAAAAGAAGAAAAAGAACTGTTAACTGGACAAGAACTATGATACTGCAATTAATCGAATTATATGAATAATATCCTAATTTGTGGGAGTGTTCGTCCAAAAACTATAAAAATTGTAATCTTCGGAAATCAGCTATCCATGAAATTTCCAATAAGTTGGTGTTACTAATTCCAAAGCACCAACAGGGAACTAAAACTCACTAAAAGCGGCCAGTTAGCAGGAGAAAAGTGAATGTACAATACCTACCTGTAGCCAAAAAGGGTTTTCCAGCTAGGTAACAGTGTGGAAAGTCTAGTAACACTAACAACTTTGGAAACAGTGTATTAAGAGACACTTTATACCATGACAGAAAATTTTCTGAACTCGGATGTTTCACAGAAACACATATATAAACAGAAACACCCTGTATGGCATTGATCCCGTAGTTCGATACTTTCAATAGTGATCTTAAACGACCTCTTATGATAACATTGCACTGTTTGCCAAATTGCCAAAATGTTTGAAAATCTTCATTTTTACTTTACTATTTGTGATTAAAATTATGCTGGAGAGAAATAGTAATCGCTTTATGGTTGTTGTAATCTTTGTTGCTTTTTGTATTCTCGAGGTCTAGCCAATCTTATAAACTGCATGAAGATGTCTGGATATACACTGGCCAAATTCTAAACTCACTACGCCTCATCCACGAGTCGCTGAAATAATAACCAGTCAGATTTGATCATAAAACATTCCCTACCTCAATAAATCCTTTAAATTTTTGATCAATTTCAACAAAATATCGATTTATTACAGCTCCCAGTAAAAGCGAAATATTATATCAATGCAGGTTATTGTTATTTGGGTAGTAAGTGTTGGTAAAAAACACGTAAATCAATTAAATCTTGTCGTTAGCCTATTAAATGTTAATTAGAAGTTATAGTGCATCGATCTTTTCGCACTTAAAAAATTAACATATCTTGCGTTCTTGTATATAAAGATTACTGTCAATAAAAAAAGATAGGGTAAAGAGTAAGAGTAAATTTAATCATAGAAAAAAAGTAGTCTTTAAAAAAATAAACAAAAACAGAGCTCATAAAAGGAAACGAATGTCACAAATAAGTCGGAATTGAAAGGATCTCAAAAAAAATCGTAAATGTATTAATTTATTAATAAATGTGAAATTAATGTAACTTTAAGCAATTGTATTAATGTAAAAAAAAAGTCTATTCACTAAAAATTTAAATCATTTTTAAATTATCTTACTTTTTCGAAGCTCAAAAAAATCTCAAATTAGTCAAAACTAAACACGACAATACTATTAATCTTCAAAAAACTGATTAAACTACGAGAAAATACCTCAACGTAAACCATAAACCTACTTAAAATTAAATCGATCTACCATTATTTTAAATTAACGTTAGATTAGTGAATTTAATCTGTTAATTGTATTTTCTTTTTATACGAATTGTTTCCATCCTTAAAAAAAATCTTCTTCTTATAAACTGAATGGAAAAACGTATTATGTATTTACAAGTGTTGTAACATCGCTGTTAAAAAATACAAATATTTAACAAAAAATCGTACACTACTCAAATAAAAAAATCAAGTCTGTAGTTAATTGTAAGTGTAACCTGTAGATATATTTTAAAAAATGTCCAACTAATTATATTTTTTTTTCTTACGAAGTTTTAATGATCGTTGTAAAAGGTGTACATATATTTTTGTGATAAATGAATATGTTGTTTTATTTATTATAATTTATATCATCACTTTTAAAAAAAATTAAGTAAATCCATTTTACCTAATCCTATTTGAACCGTTGGGGAAGATTGCCGAAAACGAAAATGGCCACCATCGTTGTAAAAAGAGGTTATGTTTACATTCAATCTTTGGTGAGTTTTATCATTATTTATGGATTTATTATTTGAAGTGTTTGATATATTTGATCCTTTTCTTTCTAAAACTGAAATTAATACTAAATATAACAATTAATACACGCTGAAATGAGAGAAATTACATACCGTTGAAGTATAAACAAAATTTTAGCATTTATTTTCAAATACACACCGCCATCTAATAGTGATTAATCGAACTACAACTTGTATAAACACTTCCGTTAACGTGGTATCTATAAATGATGGTTTTAAAATTTTAAAACGTGGTTTAAAATGAATCATTTCATTGAAAATTTACAGCGATTCTGTTTAACCGGAAATTGGTGGATGTTTCATAATATATTTTATGATTGTAGCAATAACGATCGATATTAATAAACGATAAGTTTTTGAATATTATTCATAATACAAGCAATTTGTATGGGATTATTGTTCCTACAGGTTGTGATACTTCGCAATCCAACATAATTAATCTGAATCATCAACATGGTAATGTAACTAATGATGCTAAAGAAGTCAGAGATAATTTCATGAATTTTGTCTGCGATGTTCCAAGAGCATCTTGATCATCAAGGAAATCAAATAGATTATAATACCACAGAGTTGGCTTATACAGTTCATCAGTTCCTGCTCCAGATTGATGCGTCTATCTTCTTTCCTTTCCTCTAGTTGCCATCTTCTTCTCAGCATCAGGCTCACACTCTTCAACTTTGCTACTAGCTTTGTGTATCCTGTATATCTTCCGGCACGATCGTGGTATTCCTTGCACTTCACCCACCACAGATATGGTTCACATTTATACAACTCATTAAGTTCTTCCAAAACGTGTACAAATAAAACACAAATAAAAAGTGAAGTCCAAGAAAAACACTTAAAAGAAATAAACTAAATGCAAATAAAATTATTCATGCAAATTAAACAGAGGAAAACACAAAAGTTTCTGCGCTTATCTAACTATAATTGACCTGAGGCAAGCCTCACCGACCCACACACACGCGGAGGTCTGCTAACCTCTAGCGGTAGAAAATATGATGTGTCAATTCCGCCTAGCTCAACTCCAGAGATTTGCTCGTCTCTGGAGTTTAATCGCAGGTAGTGGCACACACGCAGAGGTTTACTTCTTGAGGCGAACAGTATAGACAAACCACTGCAGTACACCTCTACACTACTAAATTATAGACTCCTAGAAAAAGTCTGAAATTCCACCGGCCATATACACTATTGCACTGATTGACATGAATTATGACAATCCTGATGTATATACTTTGAATCGTACCACCATTTTGCTTAAAACCGATTATAACAAAAATTATAATTATAAAACAGGACAAACTGTGGTCCTGTTCATCATACTTGGAAAGCTGTGATAAGTGCTCCTCAATCATGTTTTTAGACCATATTGCATAAATATGCCAGATTTATTAAAAAAATCGGCTTCAGCAAAATATTCTTCACCTTTGTATTCTTCTTCAGATGCCTTGACGCAAACATTATAGCGTCTCGGCCACAAACGAGCTCGGCTACGCTTAAAATGAAAAAAGTAAGTTTGATTCAATTTACCAGCTCTCGCAATATTTATTGAGATTAAGCTGCTTGTGTGGAAGCTTATAGTATATATCAATTTTACCACTATACAGGTTGAGTTAATATTCATTTCCCGTAGCCTCGGATACAAAAAACAGCTTCGAGATAAGATGGCAGATCCCAAATGCAAAACCAGCAGGAATAAGTATCTATATATCTGTGGGTGATACCGGAAACAACCACGAGACTTTATGAATGGAATGCTGCAATTAAAGTACTCCGGGAATTGCTTCGAATGTGAATTTCGTGAATTTCCAATACAAGTTGTATTTTAGAAGATATATATGAAGCATTGGAGAGTTATTATCAACATCTTACATTGAGGATGTTCTCTGTTTATTTATTTATTATAAATTTTTTCTCTTTTGGAGGTTGTATAGTATTCCTGTAACAATAATAATTTGTTTATTTTGGAAATCGATCCAAAATTTGTTACACCGTTTCGTAACTGGTTTTGTTGTTTGGTCATTAAATTTGGAATGTTTTTTAATTTAAATTAAAATATGCTAGGTATGAGGATTCACACAGTTTAGGTATTCTCGAGGTCTAGCCAACATTGTAAACTGCAAGAAAATGTTCATTGGCTAAATTCTAATTTTCTAGAAAATGTCTGAAATTGCACTGGCCATATACACTATTGCACTGGTTAATTGTGCTAACTAATTCCTTATTTCATTTTTATTACATACCCTCATCCTTTTAATTTCCTCATCCATATATTCACTTCTTTGGCATATACTTATAAATTCACGTATGACGAACAGCCATTTCGTAAACAAATTTGAATAATAAGCTTGCGAAGATAAATTTAAAACTGAGAAGAATGCCATGAACTGTTTCAACACGTATAAGCTTGCCGTGCAAAATCAAGCTCAGTCAGATTTTATCGTACCATGCCTAGACCTGACAGCGCCATCAGTTTTGGGGCATAGACGATCTCACTTCTTTGTCTGCATTAGCTCTGCATGCAAATGTGACAGTTTTGCATCATAGTGTTACGGGGGATGGATTGCGCCGAAGAAGAAACAACAGTTGTTGAATAAAACGAAATAATTTATTTACAAATATGTACAAAAAAAAAAAAAAACCCTCAAAGGTTTTTTTAAGACGAAAGGGGTCGTCTTCGAATTGGCGGTTGAAGTGCTGGCTTGTTGTCGCTGTTGTTGTCGCTTCGGAGTTCGGTTGGAATTGCCCGCTGATGGAAACCCGGCCGCCTTAAATAGGCGCCCTTGGGTAAAACCCTATCAACCGGGCGTTGTGGTTGGTTGGTGACCGTCCGATCCGTAGGTAGGGTTGACGACCAATGGCCAAGCAGATCGAACGGCGCTCAATTCGTACTTAGTGACACCCCCTCCCTCAAGGCGCTGGTTCGGGCTGCGCAGGTGGGTGTCGATGTGGTGGAGGAGCCAGACGTAGGTCGTTGATGTGGACTTTGCTGGGCTCTGCAGTCTGGTGTCTGCGGATCCAGTACGTTGTAGGTCCGGCCTCCTCTATAACCATGTGGGGTCCTATCCAACGAGGACCAAACGGCGTCGCTACATGAGCCCGCTCCATTACGAGCTGCCTTGGCAGGAACCGCCTGGGTGGTGGTACAGCCCCAGCGTATCGCTGGCGGTATCGGTGCTCGTTCCTGTGCGCTCGTCTTCTTCTCTCGGCTGTTGACCATCTTGGGGGCCCTCAAGAAACCATTCCCCAGGTCGCGGTAACTCGTATCCCAACAGCAGGGCGGCGGGGGTTTCTCTTGTCGCCGCGTTGCGCCGTGACCGAACGTTGAATAGAGCCCGATTGATGTGTCGATCCCAGGTCGTTGGATTTATGCCCTGGAGTTGGATCCGTATACATTTCTTTATTTCTTGAATCCTCCTCTCCGCAGGATTGGCCTGAGGGTGGTATATCGGCGTCGTCCAGTGGTGGCACCCCCAACGTCTCAGCGCGGAGTCCCAGTTGGCGCTGGTAAACTGAGGCCCGTTGTCGGATAAAATGGCCCTTGGATAACCATACCGGGGAAACACCTCACTCTCCAGGATATTTATGATTTTCGGAGCGCTGCTGGTAGCGGCCGGAAACGCCTCCACCCATCGACTGAACAGGTCGGTGACAACGAACACAAACCTGTTGTTATCTCGTGTTTTCACGTATGGGCCCATGAGGTCTACTGCCAAAACTTCCCATGGTTGTGTGGGCGCTCGTGGTCGTAATGGAGCCCGTTCCTGTAGGGGTCCCCGCTTGAGCGATGAGCAGGCCCAGCAATCCCGGACGTGTCTGGCCACGTCTTCCTCTACGCCGAGCCACCAGTATTTCCTCAGGATGACCCTCGTGGTTTCCTCAGCTCCGGGATGGCCTGCGGTGGACGCGTCATGGTAGGCGTGCAACACCTGGTCGTGCATGTCCTGTGGCACCATCAATCGGTTACCATCGGGATGTCGTCTCCACAAAAGCCCATCATGCACCAAATACTGGGCGGCGACTCTAGCTTCCGCCGGGTTTGCGGGACCCGCCTCGTTGATTCCGTCCAGGGTACGAATCAGGTTTTGGCTGTGGGGATTTCGTCGTTGACTGTCTTTTAAGTCGTCTGCTAGCCCAGGGAATTCGACACATGCGATGTGGGGTCGGACGTTTTTTGGTTCTTGTTCGGCGGATGGTGGAAGAAACATCCGGTCGACGTCAGCTGTGTGACCCGCAGGGGTCGTTGGCTCATGCCCGGGTTGGCGCGAGAGAAAGTCCGGGAGTTCGTTCTGTTCCCCCGGGACGTGTTGTACGTCAAATTTATATTCCTGAAGAAGGAGCGCCCACCGGGTTAACTTGGCGTTCCGGTCCTTCATGGTGTCAAGCCATAACAATGCTCTACTGTCGGTGCGCAGGGTGAATCTTCTGTCCTCCAGGTACGGTCGGAAAAATCGCATCGCCCAGACGACTGCCAAGCATTCCTGTTCGTTAGCATGGTAGCGCTGCTCAGTGGGAGACAACTTGGCGCTGGCAAATGCGATGATCTTCCTTCCCGGTTCTTGGTAGAGGACCGCGGCAATTCCCTTCCCGCTGGCATCGGTCTGTAGCACGAAAGGTTGAGTGAAGTCCGGGCGTCTAAGTTGCAGTGGGCGGCTCAGTAGCTGTTTAATCTCGAGAAAGGCGTTCTCGGCTTCAGCTGTCCACTTAAACTGTTTCTGGCCCCGCAAGAGATCTGTCAGCGGGGTTAACACTTCGGCGCAGCGTGGAATAAACCCGCGTAGCCAGTTACACAGTCCCAAGAAGGATCGCAGCTGCTTCTTGTTGGACGGTCTCGATGTGTCGCAGAGGGAGTTGACGTGGTTCGGTAAGGGTTCCACTCCTCCTGGTGTCATCCGGTGACCCAGGTAGTCGATGGTTGTTGCCCCCAAGTGGCATTTTTCCGGTGATAACCGGAGGTTGTGTAACCGGAGTCGTTCAAACACCAGGTGTAAGTGTCTAAGGTGTTCTTCCCAGGAGTTGCTGTAGACGATGACATCATCCAGGTACACCAGGGCGAATTTCCGGAGGTATCCAGGGAGCACTTCTTGCGTCATCAACTTCTGGAACGTCGCCGGGGCATTCTTCAATCCGAAAGGCATGACGCGAAACTGGTAGGTGGCACCGTCGGGAGTTGTGAAGGCGGTTAAGGGTCGAGACCCCTTCTCCATTGGGATTTGCCAATATCCGGACCGCAGGTCGAGGCTCGAAAAAACGGTAGCCTGGCTGAGGTCCCGCAGCGTCTCGTGGATGATTGGCAACGCTGAGGACTGTTTGCTGGTTTAATCGACGGTAGTCGACGCAAAACCTCTTGGCCCCATCTTTCTTCTCCACCAGTACGATCGGAGATGAATACGGGGAACGACTGGCTTCAATGACACCTTCCGCCAACATCTTCTCTACTTCACGGGCGATAAATTCCTTTTTGGTATAGGAGCAGCGGTATGGCGGTAGTCGAAACGGCCTTGCTCCTTCGGTGAGCTCCAGTTTGTGCTGAGTTGCCCCTGTGGTACTCTTATGGGAGTCGGTAAACACGTCGGGGAAGGCACGAAGCGTCGTTAGAAAGGCCTCTTTGTGTTTGTCCGGAAATTGGTGACGGATAGTACTGACGTCCAGAGCGGGCAGTGGCGCAGTGGGGCTGCCCCGTCGGAAGTACATCGTGGTCCTCTTCTCTTTCCCGAAGTGAAAACAGCCTCGTTGGAAATCGAGGATCACCCCTTGGTCGCGGAACCAGGGATCCCCAAAAACAAACGGGGTGCTGAGTCGGGGAACCACCAAAAACTGCTGGGTGCCTTAAATAGGCGCCCTTGGGTAAAACCCTATCAACCGGGCGTTGTGGTTGGTTGGCGACCGTCCGATCCGTAGGTAGGGTTGACGACCAATGGCCAAGCAGATCGAACGGCGCTCAATTCGTACTTAGTGACAATAGTGTATGGGCCGGTATTCTCGTGGTCTCTATGTTCGTGATGTTTAGGGCGTGATGTGAGGTTACATCAACTCACACTCAATAATAATAATCTTTATTCGATGCAAATACATAAGAAATTGACATACAAAACAAAAACAAGGAAAAAGAAAAGAAAACAGAATAATTCATCCTATACATCTTTCGAGAAATTCATTTATCCTGTATATTGGGTTTTGCGCTAGGTAATTCTTAACGAGCGAGTTCATTCTTCTAGAAGGCAACTGTCTAACTGACTGTGGTAAGTGATTGTAGAATTTTGTGCCCCAATATTCGGAGTTATTTTGAGTCTTTACTAGACGATGGCGTGGAACTCGCAATTCGGATAATTCGTCTTCTCGGATAATTGTGGATATCTGAATTCTTCGTGAGGTTGATCCATTTCTTCTTCGTTGGTTTAATACCACTGAATATGTACACAGACGGTATGGTGAGAATTTTGTGTATTGCAAAATGTTCTCTACAACTATCTCTACTCTTTAAATTGAGAAGTGCGCGAATTGCCCTCTTTTGTAATAGAAAAAAAGTTGCTACGCTGTAGAAACTGGCATAATATGTGAGTTTAGCCGCTTCTATGGTACTGATAGCTCTCATTCTCCGTACACAGTAAATTGCGCCATTTAGCTTCTTGGCAGTATTATCTATATTGGTGTACCATTTGAATTTCTCGTCTAGATACAGACCTAAACATTTTAGGGATTTAGTTTCGGTATTGTTGTTGAAGGTTAAACCATTCTTTTGCAGCGTGCATGGATTTGAAATTATTTTGAACATCTTTTATTGATTCGCCCGTTGAAACGATAGTTGTCTCGTCTGCATAGAGGCAAAGGTCTCCATGTGGTATAATGCTTGGCATGTCATTTATGTATATGATAAAAAGCAAAGGACCCAATGCCGAACCTGAGGAACACCCACTGAGACCTCTGTAGCACTAGATCTTCCTCCACTTACCATCACGATTTGAATTCTAGCATTCAAGTATAACTTCAGAATGTCATGTGCAACACCCCGAATACCGTAGTAATACAGCTTATCTAGGAGTAAGGCATGGTTTACACTATCAAACGCTTTTGATAGATCAACTCCTACCAACTCTACAAATTTTCTTTTATCTATTGCTTCCAGTATTTTCTTTACGGTAGCCGTGTTGATATTTAGTGAAAAACATTCTCTTTTCGAAAAAAATAGCAACTCTATCTGCTATTACGCACAGTGCCGCCGCGTGTTCATGAGCCGCCATGTTCAAATTGCTTTTCTTTCCTCTGCTAACATTTGGAAATGTAGGTTCCACATCTAAACTTTCAGATATGTCCTTTGCAGAATTCACAATTGATTCAAATTTGTCATCTATTCGGTTGTCCTTTAGATATACTGTAATTTATTCGATCGATTCCATAACGGTTTTCATGTTATATGACGGATCTTGCCTCATTTTGTTGACAACATTTATAATCGTTAAAATATACCGTATAAAAATGCTACACAAAAATTTCACGCCTACCCATCTATTTGGTCATTGACAACGGCTTCAAAGTTAAATTTTGACATCTGTCTTTAGTATTGCCCATCGTTTAGTGGAACTTGTAACTTGAAAAAAATAATCCAACTTGAATAACATCAAAAAAATTAACATTTTCGAATAATATTTTTGCCGCATCGTCCACTACATAGTTAAGTAAGTGGTTAGAACATGGAATAAAAAAGGCTCTTGAATTTGCTTTAATAATTTTTTGCTGAAACCCATTGTGTTTGCCCCATTGCCATATCCTTGGCCTCAATATCTTCGAAACTACTGATTTTTTCAAATCAACGTTGATAAAGAAAGTTGCACAGTTTTCTATGTTCTATCACTCGCACCTAATAGAAACTTTGTGTTGAAAGGAGACTTTGTTTCTTCTGACTGCGCCACCTTTATTTTTGTACAATGAAAAATAACAATACTTAAGAACTGAAGTCATTTACGAACTCTAGCAACAACTTCTTACAAAACTACAATATCTCCTCAACCCATTCCAGGATACTTGACATGGTAGTTTTAAGTGAAACGCTCTATATACAGTTAATTCTGCTTAATTTCAATAAAATGTGAATCTGTATTTTTTGTTTTTTGAAATTTTCTCTTATTTGCTCAAAACGCCGCCCCTTCAATACCATATTTACTTTTTGAAATATTTTATGCGCATTGTGTATATATATTTCTATAATGTGTAAAGCAACCTTTTTAGGCCACCAGTTTCAAATCGTGTCGAGCGGTTAAGGTTTTTAAAAAGAGTTTATTTTATTTAAATTCAAATTAAATCAAAACCACTTTTGAACTTGAAACTTATTTGTTTTATTTTATTGGAAAATTAACATATGACCCGACGCGCACGGTACAGCGATTAAAAGTAGACTTAATTAATTGTAGTGGTGCATCTTATTATATAGAAGCTGCTTATCTATAACTCCTACTTCTTATTTTATTGCAACCCTACAGGATTGGCGAATGTAACTCCTCCTTGCCTAGATTGAGGATCCTCCTGGATTCTCTTAACTTTAAAATTTTTGCTTTTAAAGAACTTTTTCATGAAATACACAATTAGTACGAAAACAATTATAACAATAATTATATAGAGTATATAACTATGGGTTTCGCCAAAATTTTTAATAGAATTCAATTTTTCTAAATTATTACTGTTAACAAATGTAAGATTCTCCAATTTTAATTTATTTTCATCACATGTTATATTTAATACATTTTTATTTATAATTGGTATTGATATTGATGGCGTATCCATACTAACAGTATAAAAATTACGAATCATAATATCAGCTATCTTAAAAACACATTGATTTTTTCGATTAATTAAATATGTGCCTTTTAATTTATGAATTTTTATCATTTTATTACAAATTTCTGACATTTCTGTTTCTTTAATTAATACAATTACCGTACCAAATTCATATTCAATTATTTCAAAATCTACTATCATTAAATTTATTAATTTACAATTTACATTTACAATATTTCTGACTACTAACTGATATTCGCAACTTTGCAAATTTTTACTTTCAATCTGTTGTTTACACAAATACTGTTCTTCAAATAATTTTTCACAAATAGTATTACCAGTAATGTATTTATTTTCGTTTGATGCTATAAACTTAAATTGATTTTCAATTTGAATTAAGGTATCATTGACAATAGTTGGCAATGGATGAATTTCGTAATACTGAAATATTTCATTACTTATCAAAGGTATCTGTAAAATGATCGTGTATTTATCGTTCTTTTTATATGCTTTTACTTCCGTTATTCTGTCAATTATATCAACTTGTTCTAGTAATAAATCGAAAGGAAATTTATGGTTATCATCCAAGTGTATTAATTTAATTTCTTCTATCAATTTTGAAGGAGTTATTAATAGAGGGTGTACAATTCCCTTTTTCGCATAATTTAATACGTCTATAAGTTCGTTCAAATTTCTTGCTGTCATTTCGTAGCATTCAATAATTTCATTTACATTTTTATCGAGCCATAATAACCCTAATTTATCGTCTAATCTTTTGATTTTATTTATAATCAGATCGAAATTATTTTGAACTTGAATATTAGTTTTATTTACCAATTTTGCCAAATAATGTAAACTATGATCAAGTTTTTCTTGATTTTTATCTAATTTTGTTATCAAATTGTCATACCTTTCTGCATCTGAATCATCAAGGTTGCCTGTAATGGCTTTTATTAATTTCCCTGCTATATTTATTAGTGCTCTTTTATTTCTTTGTTTTAAACTCAAAATTTCCAACTTATCGCGTATTTCATTATGTAATTTAAAAATTAATTCTGCACTTTGGTTGCTAAATCTTACGTCTGAATTAATGAAATTAAAATTAGTGTTTATAGTATTAATAACTTTTCTTAAATCTATTTCTAATACTAATTCCGCGTCTGAATGACTGTTATATGCGATTCCTAACTGATGTATAATCGCTCCATTAGAATCTTCTAATCTTATTAGTTCGGGTCGTCCTGTGCTGGCATAGCACCTGTAAAAAGATGATGTTTTAATTCTTTCATGTGTGCCACTCTAGTTCCTTTGATATTTTTAGATTTTAATTTTACTTTATTATTTGCTAGAATTTCTATAATTTCATATGGTCCGATATATTTTTCTTTTAATTTCTCTCTATTTTTCTTGTACCAGTATACTTGCTGTCCTACTGTAAATTGAGATTCAGGTATATTCTTGTTTACTTTCTCATTTACATTAGTTTTTCTCGCTTTTTCTTTTTCATTTATCTTTTCGTAAACTAATTGGGTAATCTCCTTTTGTTTATTGACATAATCTTGTGAGGCTCTATGCTCATAATCTATGTTGATTGGATCTAAATTGTCCAAATGTCCAAAATGTAAGTTGAAGGGTGTGAATCCGGTTGATGAGTGGATTGTTGAATTGTATGCCAAAATTGCTCTATTCATCGCAATGCGTAGAAAAAGATTTTTATCCATTAATCTTATAAGTCGTAAATGTTCTATAAGTGTTGAATGAAATCTTTCAATAGGTGAATTTGAATTATGATGACCTATTGTAGTAAAATGTACATTTATTTTATATAATTTTAATTGATCTCTAACTAAATAATTGTTAAATTCACTTCCTTGATCACATACGATTTCGCTTGGTATTCCGAATTTGCTAAAATGTTCAGTTAATTTATCAACAATAGTTATGGCGTTTTTATCGTTGAGTTCATAGGCTTGTCCTAATTTAGAAAATTTATCGATTACTGTTAAAAACAATGTTCTTTCTGTTGAAAATGAATCTATATGCAAAACTTGCATCGGTTTTGTGGGTGTTACAGTAATTACTTGTCTAATTTCAGGTGGATTTCGATCATATTTAGTTAGCTGGCATTGTTGACAATTATTTACGTATTTATTTACCATCTGATTTAAGTTTTTCCAACTAAAATTTTTTCTTATTTCCTTAATTGTATGTTCTATTCGTTCGGACGTTGCTTGCATCTGTGGTGATTATGAATGGTCTTGTAAAATCGGGATATTGTAAAATGGGATCGTTGCACAATAAATTTTTACACATTTCGAAACAATTTTTATATTCGGATGTGAATTCAATTTCTTTATCCTTGGCCAAATATTGTGTTATTGGTTTTAATAATTTCGCATAGTTTTTAATGAATTTTCGATAATATCCCAATATCCCAACCCAGTGAATGATTTTATTTCACGTTTAGTTCTTGGTAAGGGAAATTTTTGTATTGCTTCGATTTTCGAAGGATCAGGTTTTATTCCTTTTTCGGTTATTAAGTGTCCCAAATACTTGATCTCCTTTTTTAAGAAATCACACTTGTCTAAAGATATCTTAACTCCATTCTGCTTTAGTCTTTCAAATACCTTTTGCAACCGTACTTTGTGTTCTTGCAATGAGGTACTGAATAATATATAATTAATATCGTCAAGATACACGTGACATATATCCTCGGTAAGTCCTCGTAACATACTGTTCATCGTCCTTTGGAAGGTTGAGGGTGCGTTACTTAACCCAAATGGCATTCTCTCGAACTCGTATTGACCTTGATTTGTAATAAACGCGGTTTTATGTTTATCTGATTCTTTTAGTTCAATTTGATGATAGCCACTTGCTAAATCTAAACAGGAAAAATAGTTTGCTCTTCCCAATTTATCTAATATCTCGTTAATATTAGGCAAGGGATACCGATCTTTTATTGTTTTATCATTGAGACGTCGATAATCGATTACCATCCTCCATTTAGGAATTCCGAATGCGTCTAACTTCTTTGGTACCAACGCTATTGGACTTGCCCATGGGGAACAACTATCTCTGATGATCCCTTGTGATTTTAAATTTTCAATTTGCCTTTTTGTTTCTTTTTGTTGAACATATGGTTGTCGATATGGCTTCTGGTAAACAGGTACTTCATCTGATAAATTTATTTCGTGTTTTACTTCCGAATGAAATGTTAAAGGAATTCTTTCATCATGTATAATTTCTGGATATTGATGTAACAAGTTCTTTATCATCGATTTTTCTTCGTTGTTTAGATGATCTAACCGTAACTTTTTACTAATGTTTTCTCTTTGAATTTTAATTACTTGTTGTTTTGTAAGTGTTTTGCTTGTTTCATACTGTTTTACGTCAAGTTCTTCAAGTTCCACAGGATTACAATTTAGTTGTACAGGATATTCGTTAAAGTTTGTTATTTCTACTAAACATTCGTAGTTATTAACACTTACTAATGCATTAGGTATTTCTACGTTCTTTATTATTTCGCAATGATTTATTAAAAATTGTCCTTCCTTGTTAGTTGCAGGTATTTTAACAATTTGTCGTGTTCGTTGGGGTAGATTAATTACAGTTTTATTAAAATAAAATGGTATACTTGCATTTTTAGTTTGTAACGTTTTTGATTGATAATCTAATTTAGCTCCCATCATTTCTAAATGATCGCTACCTAGGAATCCATCGAATTTTTCAGAAAAATCTATTATATTGAAACAATAATTGTTTTCGTAGTCACTGAAAGTTTTAAAGCTGGGTAAATTCAATTTATAATAGTGTTTTGTTAATCCATGCATAGTTTTTACTACATATGGTTCATAATAATAATACTCTTGAAAATAACTTTTTGCTAATTTTGAAGATATAGCCGAATGTGTTGCACCAGTATCGATTAAAATTTTGACATTATCTAACTCTGGTAACATGATATAAGGTAATTTTGAAGAGTTTTGAAAATTTACTTCAACTACGGATTCTGATGTGGTGAGGCTGTTATAGGAAAATTTGTTTCAGAGTCTACTTCAGAAATTTCAGGACAAGAATTATGAGTTTCTTCATCTGTAATCTCTTCTTGTGTTGAATTAAAATTTTCATTTGATGGTGTTTGCAAGTAAGGATCGACGTATTGGTAGTACATTCCATTTTCTTCATCATAAAATAGATTTTCGCCTTCAATGTTGTTTATTTTAGATTTATTTAAACTATAATTACTCATGGTGGTATCTACATCCATCGGAGTTGGCATGTGTGGCTTTTGTTGTACAAATGGTTTCATATTTTGTTTAGAATTTGGCTTTTGATATGGATATTTTTGCATATAATTTGGTTGATTAAATTGAGGTCTTGGAAAATTAAATTGATTTTGATTGAAATTTGGTTGTGCAAAAGTTGTGGGTCTTGGTTGTATACTAAATTGTGGAGTTCGACCTAACGGATTTCTATTGAATTGTTGTGGATATTTATCAATTGCTCTTATCCTATTTAAATTTGATGATAAATTTAAAGGATTTGTTTTGTTTTGTGAATTTTGAGATAAATTTAAATCTTTTCCCGGAATTAATAAATTTTGCTTTGGTGAATTAAATTGATTTATTTTTGATGATTGTTTACAATAATATTGCCAATTTTGTTTTTCTAAAATATTTTGCATAGCAGTTTCTAAATCTGCGGGATTTTTTAAATAAATATATTCTCCATAATCTGAATATTGCATCAATGAACGCATGTACGTCTGTAATGCAGTTTTCTTTTATACATACTGATTTTTAATTGTCTATCAGCAAGTTGATGTACAGTTAACTTAACTTTTGTCAGCAAGAGATTTAAAACATTTCTAATTCTATTACCTAAAGAATAAGGATTTTCGTTTGTAGTAGGCAAAATATTCATTAAGTCAGTTAACAAACAATCTTCTGATCGTTGGTCACTATAAGCTAATTCAAGGCATGATTTTATGTCAACCCAGGTATTTAATTCCCGTGATGCAATTAAATCTTGCGCGTCTCCTTCAAAACGTGATTTTATAATTTGCAATATATAAAAATTAATTGGATCATCTTCATTAACCCTATTGGCTCGTCTGTTTATTAAACTTTCTGATGCTTCAATAAAAAGCGGTAAAGATATAGGATTACCAGAAAATTTTGGAATAATATTAACCTCAACAGTTGTTATCTGATCTATTCTATTTATGTTCGCAACAGGTTGAACTGGATTTGTATTTGCCATTTTTAATTTTAAATTTTTGAAATTTGCCAATAATTCGTCAATTTTGAAAATATCAGTTTTACAAAAATATAAAAGAAATCACTTACAGGACTATGAGTAAGGCTATGGTCCTTGTGGTGCACATAAAGTTGATGTTGTTGTTGTTGTCGTCAGTTGCGGACGTGGAAGCTGTTTTCTTAATTTCTAAATTGTTTTCGGTTTTTGTCTTCGTTCTTCTTTGTTCGTTTCTTCGGTTTTTCTTTGTTGTGGTCGCTGGGAAATTCTATCCTCTGGACTGGGGGGTGTGTTGCGTATGGGAAATATTATCCTCACGCTGTGGGTGTCGTGGGTATAGGAAATATTGATCCGACCCTTTTGTTCGTTGATTTCAGGAATTTTACCTTCCACCGTGGGTCCCTTTTTCTTTCTTCGCTAAGTACAGTGAACGCCTTTTTAAGTCACCGTTAAGTTCCAATTGTTGTATTCGCTTGTTGAAGAATTAAAATTCACCGAACACTTTCACTAAATTCCAGTATTCGTACAAGTTATCCGAATGACTGCGCCAGTTTCAAATCGTGTCGAGCGGTTAAGGTTTTTAAAAAGAGTTTATTTTATTTAAATTCAAATCAAAACAACTTTTGAACTTGAAACTTATTTGTTTTATTTTATTGGAAAATTAACATATGACCCGACGCGCACGGTACAGCGATTAAAAGTAGACTTAATTAATTGTAGTGGTGCATCTTATTATATAGAAGCTGCTTATCTATAACTCCTACTTCTTATTTTATTGCAACCCTACAGGATTGGCGAATGTAACTCACCTAATAGTTTTTCTTAGGCATGTGTAGTAAGCCAGCATTTGATCTGATCGATCAATACCAGACATTCCTTTATTATAATCTCGAATTATATTTGGTTTCGTCGAAAGTTTACCATTGCGATTGGATACCTCCACCATTTCAACAACATGCATGTTTGAAATAGTCAAGACTTCTCGTTTGTCTTTCCATTTACATACAGTAACGGGACCGTTTCGCTGCCATGTAACTTCCCCTTTTTTCAGCTTTCGATTTATCACATCTTGGGGATTCTCCTTTCGGTTCTTTCGTAAAGTTCCACATACATAAGTTTTTCGGGTTGTCAGTAATTTTGTAAGTGTAACAGAATTATAAAAATTGTCCATGTGTAGTGTATATCCCTTATCGAGATAATCTTCAGCTAAATGTAAGACTATATCAGTTGTGTGACCTAAATTATTGTCAGTTTTCTCAGATTTTCCGCTATAAATTCTTATTTTCATAACAACACCATCGAACTCGCATAATTCATACAGTTTGATACCATATTTATGTTTTTTATTTTTTATGTATTGGCGAAAATATAATCTTCCACGCCATAACAGCATTGATTCATCAATACAAATATTTTTATTTGGCACGTAGTTTGGCTCATAATATCATTGAAATGATTTAGTATAGGTCTTATTTTATATAATCTATCAGAAGATGGTACTGAGTTATCAACTAAGTGAAAATAACGCAGTAGCAATTGAAATCTATTTCGACTCATATGCGATCGCCAAAACATTACATTATATAGTTTATTTCTACTCCAATAATGCTCTATTGAAGGAAATGTACAAGGGCCCATTTGTAACAAAAGTGCAATAAAAACTTTCATTTCTGACACTGTCACATCTATAAGTACGAAGGCTTTCACGGCCGGTGTGAATTAAACTAAGATTAGAACTAAAACTAGAAACTTTCGGGTTTTGCCGTGCGTCTTTTAATAAAAGGTTTGACGTTTCGGATGCCATGTTGCAACCTTCTTCAGAAACTGGTTCGAAGTGACGAGATCAAAAAATCGGTGACTATATATGTCGGAAAAACTAATTAATAATCAGTTAACGCTAATTACAAACTAATTAATAACTAATTGCGTCGCGTCCGGTGTGAGACGGGAAGAGGTCTTCGTGTTCACCACCATCTTCCATGTTCTGCTAAGCTCCCAGCCATCCTCTCTGTTGACGTTATTTTTATGTCGGTGAATCTCTATGGCTTCTCTTGTCAGTCTTTGGTGGTATCTGTTGTCCCTAGCCAGCACCTTTGTTTGTTCGAAGTCTATTCGGTGCCCCTCTGCATGGCAATGTTCCGCAACCGCCGACTGCTGGATCTTCTTCAGCCTTACATCCCTCTCATGCTCCTTGATGCGGCACTCGACGTTGCGTCCAGTTTGGCCAACATAAACCTTCCCACAACTACACGATAGTCGATAGACTCCCGCTCCTTTTAATGGAGTTAGTTTGTCCTTGGCTATCGGGAGTGTGTTCCGAATTTTGCTGACCGTGCCGTACCGCACTACGATGTCGTTCTTCTTGAGGTGCCTAGCAATTCGTTCCGTTACACCTGAAACATAGGGAAGACAGATAAATCCAAGTGGTTTTGTACTTACCGTGTCCTCTTTCTGCTTTCGCTGCTTGATGGCCTGGTTGATGTCCCTCGAAGTGTATCCATTCTTCTGCAGCACGCCTCGTAGAAAGTGTTGCTCCTTCTTCAAGTTCTCTCCTTCACATAGTCTCGCTGAAATAATGTACGGATCACGGACCTCTTCTGTTGGGGATGATGATGTGAACATGCCTGTAAATACCTGTTGGTATGGGTCTTCTTTCGGTATACACCAAGTTCTATATCTCCATTTGTCGTCCTGGTGACCAACACATCTAGGAAAGGTAGTTTTTTGGCAGTTTCTGTTTCCATGGTGAACTTAATCATAGGATGTTGAGAGTTCAAGTGATCCAAGAACTCTTGGAGCCGTTTTTGACCATGTTGCCATATCACAAACGTGTCATCCACATATCGGAGCCATAGTTTTGGTTTCCACTGGCTCTTCTTCAAAGCGTCCTCTTCGAATAATTCCATGTAGAAATTAGTTATAACTGACGATAGTGGAGATCTCATGGCTGCCCCTTCGAACTGCTCGTAAAATTCTCCTTTCCAGCTGAAATACGTCGACGATAAGCAATACTCCACCAGATCTGGCACGTATCCTGGTAAACCCTCCGGAATGAGTTTTCGGCGAAGACCCTCTGCAGCATCCTTAACTGGTACGCTAGTAAAAAGGGATTCCACATCGAAACTTACCAACATATCCCCAGCATCCAGCTTTACACCTTTTACCGATTCCACAAAAGTCTTCAAAAACTTCGAACAAACAAAGGTGCTGGCTAGGGACAACAGATACTACCAAAGACTGACAAGAGAAGCCATAGAGATTCACCGACATAAAAATAACGTCAACAGAGAGGATGGCTGGGAGCTTAGCAGAACATGGAAGATGGTGGTGAACACGAAGACCTCTTCCCGCCTCACACCGGACGCGACGCAATTAGTTATTAATTAGTTTGTAATTAGCGTTAACTGATTATTAATTAGTTTTTCCGACTTATATATAGTCACCGATTTTTTGATCTCGTCACTTCGAACCAGTTTCTGAAGAAGGTTGCAACATGGCATCCGAAACGTCAAACCTTTTATTAAAAGACGCACGGCAAAACCCGAAAGTTTCTAGTGTTAGTTCTAGTTTTAGTTCTAATCTTAGTTTAACTGTCACATCTATCCACTGTGACGCCCTGTTAGATTTTTTTATCTTTTTAAGATTTGAAATTTCTTGCTTAGCGTATAAATTAGTTTGCTCAACCAATAATGCAAGAAACTCCTCCGAAAAAAATAAGTCTACCAGCGTTTGCACTGTAAGATTTGTCGTATCCAATTTAAAACCAACGTTTTCTTGGAAAACAAATAATTCAGGGTTTTGTGGAATTTCTGTCCACAAATTGTCACCCGTACTTGATGTGCTTGCTTCGGACACATCATTATTATCTTCAGTTTCGGAGACTACTTCATAATCACTGTCCATTGAATTTTCAGAAAATTCGGAATCGCTACTGTCGTTACTACCCTCGTCCAATTGTGAATCGCTGGGATTGTCGTAAAAATCAACTTGTTTTTCAGTCCGTCGTCGTTTCTTATCCATATTGAGATATTTATAATTAATTAATAATATTAATTATAAATAAAAATTATAAAGATACACACTCAAGAAAGACGTAAAAATGTAATGTACTCCACTATATCTGATTTTCTACTGACGAAATTAGACGCATCAAGCGACAAGTCGAAGAGTGCGGGAAGTTAGCCCCCCATTTTTTTATTTTTAAATTTTTTATTGTTGTTCTAGATTGTTCTAGAGTTGTTCTACATTGTTCCAAAGCGGCAAATCGAAAAAATAAAAACTCCGCGAGAAAACCGAAAAAACAGGTTTTTTGACTAGCCCACCATTTTTGGAAATATCTAATATTCTTTGTTGTTCTGGGTTGTTCTAGTTGTTCTAGTTATTGTTCTAGAAAATCAAAATTATGGGATTCAGCATTACGAAGTTATAACTAAAAATAGGTTTGGCCGCCGAAATGTCTACTTGATTGCTGTGACCATAGTTTTTCTATTATCAATTCCATATTACAAATATATACTTATTATAGCTAACGCAATCTGGAACAGCTATTATTTTCACTAGAACAACTTTCTAAAGGGCACTTTACTCTTTGAAAATTAAAGTTTTTGGAAGTTTCAGTCAGTAATTATTGTGTCAGCGGTTTTATATTACACAATAAGAATTAAAAAACATAGAACAATCTAAAATAACTCAATCTTTGCCGATTCAAATTGTTTAGATGTTTTACTTTTAACATGGACATTAATTTTGCAAAATCACATATTTTTTGTTGCTCTAAATTGTTCTTGTTGTTCTAGGTACTTAAAATGTTTATTTAATCACTGCGGCTTTAGTTCTTTTAAAGTTTCATATTAAAAATTAGTACTTACAACAATTAAAACAATTCAGAACAGCTGGTATTTTCACTGGAAAAACCTTAAATTTGAGTTGTTGTGATATCGGATAGGTTTTGTTGAATCAGTGAACCCAACTTTTAATATAATAATAGTTTTAAAAAACTAAAAAAATATGGAATAATCTGACCATCCTAATTTTCTAAAAATCACAAGTTTCACCTTTCTCTTTCAACTTATAATAGTAAAACATAAGTTGCGATTTAAAGTGTATTTTATTTTGTATAAACTAAGTAATAATAAACTAAACTAACAAATAAAACAATAACTATTCGATCAGTATTACTATATTAGTACAATAACTTATTCTAAGGTAAACTATAACTATAAATAAACTAATATCATGGAATATACGGTTACATCACTTTCCTCGTTTATAAACATATATGCACATTTGTGCATTTATTTCAGTAGCTTCTTCAACTTGTACGGATTTTTTTCGTAAGTCATTAAATAATATCCAATTGGCATTGTTGGGCACAAATGCTGGGTACTGTCCTACATCATTCAAAGATTGAGTACCTTCGTAACTGATGATACCTGCAGGGATATAGAATTTGTTGTGGAGTAACAAATTGCGTGCGTAATCACTCAATTTTGTTTTATTGTTCTCTCCATTCGTTGTTTCTATAAACAGACCACATTTTTTTGCAATTGTTACTTAGAGTTTGCATGTGGTTTTCTATTACTTGCTTTAGCTGTGCATAGCAAAATATTGTTACGATGTCAATATCGATTGGTAAAATTATGTTTTTATGGAAAGTAACGTTTAAACTATTATTGCAGTTTTTAGTCCTACAATAACTAAATTGTTCTTTAAACAGTTGTGTGCAAAGAAACGCAATATTTGAAATAGCATTCATTATTATTACGCCGGCTATTTTCTGGCTTCCAAAATAATTTATTCCTGTTAATAGTTCAGTTCTTTTTTTATATGTTGCTTTACTAGAACCGGTTTTTAAAAATAATTTTAGGAAACTAAAGCAATCTGTGCAAACATTCTCAATGATTTCTAAATGAATTGTGTGTACGGGCAAATGCTAAACTATGAAATATGCTGTCGAATCCGCAAGTATTTTGAACAATATATTTTTTATTGAAATAGATATTAATGAAACTTACTTATGAACTTATGAAAGAATTACTAACTGAAACTTCCAAAAATTTTAATTTTCAAAGAGTAAAGTGTTCTTTATAGAGTTGTTCTAGTGAAAATATTAGCTGTTCCAGATTGCTTAGGTATAATAAGTATATATTTGTGATATGGAACTGAAACTAGAAAAACTATGGTCACAGCAATCAGCTAGACATTTTGGCAGCCCAACCTACTTTTGTTAGTTTATTTATTAATTTATTACTTAGTTTTGCAAAATAAAATACACTTTACATCGCAACTTATGTTTTATTATTATAACTTTAAAGAGAAAGTGATTTTTAGGATATTAGATGGTCAGGTTATTCCATATTTGTTAATTTTTTAAAACTATTATTATATTAAAGGTTGGGTAGACTGATTCAACAAAACCTGTCCGATATCACAATAACTCAAATTTAAGGTTTTTCTAGTGAAAATAACAGCTGTTCTGAATTGTTTTAATTGTTGTAAGTCAAATTTTTAATATGAAACTTTAAAAGAACTAAAGCCGCAGTGATTAAATAAACATTTTAAGTACCTAGAACAACAAGAACAATTTAGAGCAACAAAAAATATGTGATTTTGCAAAATTAATGTCCATGTTAAACGTAAAACACATCTAGAACAAACAAAAACTTTAATTTTCAAAGAGTAAAGTGCCCTTTAGAAAGTTGTTCTAGTGAAAATAATAGCTGTTCCAGATTGCGTTAGCTATAATAAGTATATATTTGTAATATGGAATTGATAATAGAAAAACTATGGTCACAGCAATCAACTAGACATTTCGGCGGCCAAACCTATTTTTAGTTATAACTTCGTAATGCTGTATCCCATAATTTTGATTTTCTAGAACAATAACTAGAACAACTAGAACAACCCAGAACAACAAAGAAAATTAGATTTTTCCAAAAATGGGGGGCTAGTCAAAAAACCTGCTTTGGAACAATGTAGAACAACTCTAGAACAATCTAGAACAATAATAAAAAATTTAAAAATCAAAAAATGGGGGGCTAACTTCCCGCACTCCTGGGATTGTCGTAAAAATCAACTTGTTTTTCAGTCCGTCGTCGTTTCTTATCCATATTGAGATATTTATAATTAATTAATAATATTAATTATAAATAAAAATTATAAAAATACACACTCAAGAAAGACGTAAAAATGTAATGCACTCCACTATATCTGATTTTCTACTGACGAAGTTAGACGCATCAAGCGACAAGTCGAAACGTGTTTGGTATGTACGAATTAACTCGTAATTGGCTTCTGCGAAGAGTTTTTTGTAACAGAAGCCAACTACGAGATAATTCGTATGATCGTTATTTTCTAAAAAACACATTCCCTACGCTTTTTGATTATTTATATTAACCCTAATTTAGAGTTTATAACAGTATAACATAATAAAATTAATTTGTCTTTTTGGACAGGAATCCTGAAAATTGTCGTGGCAGTCAACGTGTTAATACATTAGGCATGAGGATTCACAAACTTTAGGTATTCTCGATGTCTAGCCAACATTGCAAAGGGCAAGAAAATGTCTGAATGTTCATTGGCCAAATTCTAATTCCTTAGAAAATGTCTAAAATTGCACTGACTTCATACACTATTGTACTAGTTGATTGTGCTAGCTAATTTTCAATCAACTCGTTCGTGACATTTGAGGTTATTTGACGCAAGATTTGAAATTGCAAGAAAGAGATTTTTCTCAAAATCTTTAATTTGCTATTTAAGTAATAAATTAATTTTTTTAAGCCCATACTAAAAATTCTTTCGAAACACTACCGGTTAGGATCGTTAATCTTAAATAATTTGACATATTAAATCTGAATAAATAAAAGAAGTAACTAATTCCAGTTTTTGCCTTTATTAATAGATGGCACCACCATCTCAAGATTTCTTTACACATCGTTGCGATTTAACAATGTATTCTTTTATAATAAACTCTTTTAATTGATTAAAATTAATTGGAATCATTTCGAAAAATAAATACAAATTAAAAAAAATAAATAAATGCTTTAAAAAAAGTCGATATTAAGAAAGGTGAATGTCGGTAATGTCACTCCCTTCATCGAAACTTTGACGTGTAAACTATTTGGATGTAGAAATTTTTACAACCTTTAAAAATGTGGACGTTTCTCGTGGTTTTAGCCGTTTTGTGCGGTTCATCGCAATCAGAATCGATAAATAAGAACCTGGTAAATAAAAACATCGAGAGAATAATCGACCTCTCATCACAATTAGTGAAGATAACCTCAACTATAACCTTAGAAAATACCGGCACCGATCCCGTGCTGGCTTTCCACGTTTACACAGAACCCAACACCATCGGATCACTTTCGTTCATCTCAGCCCGAGATTCCGATAAAACCGAGTTGAAATTGACGAAGATTAAGGATGGTGAGGATATCTACAAAGTAAAATTAAATTCGCCATTAAATGCTGGACGTACTACCAATGTGGTCATCGAATACGTTTACACCAACGCTTTAACGCCTTATCCTGTATCAATCACCCAAAAAGATAGGCAATTGGTACGCTATTTTGGGAGTCATTATTTTTATTCACCTTATAAAACCACCAAACAAAGTACAACATTAACATTAAATTCTCGCGCAATTGAGAGTTACACAAAATTAAAACCGGTGAGCCAATCTGATTCTACAATTAATTATGGGCCTTATCATAACATAGAAAGTTTAACCCATGATCAAATGACTGTTCATTTTGAAAGTAACGCGCCGTTTTTGTCGGTAACCCGCATCGAAAGATTAATTGAAATTTCTCATTGGGGTAACATAGCCGTACAAGAAAATATTGAAATTTTGCATTCAGGCGCGAAATTAAAAGGGGCTTTTTCACGTTATGATTATCAAAGAGATACAAGTGGATCCCACCATAGCATCAAATCTTATCATACAGCTTTACCAGCTGCAGCCCATAGCATTTATTATCGGGATAGCAATGGAAACATTTCAACTTCGCAAGTTCGTATTAAGAAGGATTGGATTGAATTGGAGTTGCGCCCAAGATTTCCTCTTTTTGGAGGATGGAAAAGTTCTTACACTTTAGGATATAGCGTCCCGAGTTATCAATATTTAATGAAATCGGCTTCTGGACAATATTTGTTGAGAATGCGCCTTTTGGATCACGTTTTTGATGATATGTATGTTAAGGAATTGGAAACGAGCATCGTTTTGCCGATTGGAGTTCAAAATATTAAATTAAATTTGCCGTACGATGTTGAACGCCTTCCTGACACTGTTACTCATAAATATTTGGATACCATGGGAAGGAAAGTGATTAATATAAGAAAAACAAATCTCGTTGAGCAACATATACAAGATTTAGAAATTATTTATAATTGGCAACCTTTGTTGTTACTTCACGAACCTATTTTGCTAACTTTAGCTTTGTATGCACTCTTTGTAGTTGTTATCATTTACGTTCGGTTAGATTTTTCCATTCATAAACCGGAACACTCCAAAAAAGAGTAGTAAAAATTTTGATTTATTCAACTTTTTCCTTGCTTGTTTGGTGTAATAATTTTGGCTCACCATTTTTTTAATTAAATAAAGAATTTTTTACAATTTATTGTGTTTTATTTAAAAGTGAATGGAGAAGAAGACCAGATACTACTTGAGGACAAAAAAGAAAAAGACCGTTATCGAGTTCAAAAAAAAAAGTGATGTGGAAGACCGATGCACCGAAATTGCGGCTGATGGTACAGTTTGGCAAGAAATAGAAATATAATATTATATATAAATTTATAATATTTTTATATATTTTAGGTTCTAGGCCCGACAGCATATGCCAAACGAAATATTATGAAGAGGAAAGTGGGAAATGCATTTAATTGCTTATTGACAATGATGTAATGGAGCACTTAAGAAAATGCGCAGAAGAAGAAGCCTCTCGAGAATTAGGAACTAAATGTAATCTTACTCCTGCAAAACTAATTGCTCTTCTATATGCACGTGTCGTATATCAGGCAAACGATTTCAACATCTCATATCTATGGTCAGACAGCTTATGGCTAATTCGGTGAGGACGTCGAATCCCGTAAATCATTCTAAGACAGGAATTCTGCAGTTTTTGTAATCTGTCTTTATCCCTTCTATACAAAAACTCACCATAGACCGTGTTCAAATAGTTCAAGTTGCTAAGCACTAAAGATTCACACAGCATGACCCTACAAGCCTTGGAGAAAGCATGCCGGTGATGAAATATGGACTTAAGAGCGCTGTACGACTTACTTATTAAGTAAAAGATATTCTGAACAAAACGTAGATTCCTGTCCAAAAAGAGACCGAGTTAATCCCCGCACCCACGGCCACGTGTCGGCCCGAACAAAATAGCTTGTGATTTCGTTGGGTTCAGCACAAGACAGTGTGTCATCCTTCAAAATGTCATACTTGTGCAGCACCGACATAGCGAAGGCGTCAAAGTGGGCCGGTCTACAATAGTACTAAATACGGTGTAGACAAGAGGGATCAGATGGCAAAAAAATACTCCGTGAAATCGAAATCGCAAACATGGCCGGCGCAGAAGGTCTATTTATACAAAAAATATCAACTCAGTTTCAAATGCAATAAATACGTGTGTGGAAAAATATACAATAATTTGCAAAATATGCGGTGAACATGAATAAAGTATTTTTTTAAAATTTAATAAATAAACAATTTTGAAGCGTTATTTGAAATAAATTGTTTTATTCATGTACCAAATTGTGCTAAATGATATATTTTTTCGCTATACATAGTAATATGTATAACATTTTAATACAGGTAAACGTCGTTTTACGCCGGGGTTTCGTTCCGGGAGACACCGGCGTAAACAAAATCAGCGTAAAATGAACACAAATATAATGGACGATATAAGGTTAGGTTCCATGTCAAAATTCTAAGAACAATCTAACATGTTTATTTAATACATATTCTATATATATTCCAATTTCATTTGCATAAGGTCGAACGGCAGCTGTGACACTTCTTTTAACATTTGCGCTTCGATTGTAATCCCCATCTATCTCAGAGAGCTCACCTGTTAATCTTTCTATAGAGGAAAGGATACGAGTTAGATCATCCGTTTTTAGGATTTTTCTATCATTTTCTTTCTCATCCTCCTCTTCTTCTTCGGGATTTTCTGATTGAGAGCGATCAAATGTCTCGATCAACTTTTCTAATTCTTGATTTGCGAGTGGTTGGTCATGCACGTCTAACAGTTCGGTCACATCTTCAGTTGTTACGTCTTCGAATCCACATTCCGTGTAAGCCTGATGTCCTCGTTTATGTTAATGTTATTTACCACTTCTATACTTGCACCTTGTATAAATCCAGGCAAAAGTTTACGTCAAATGCCGCTTAAACAATTGTTTGTCACTTCGTCCCAAACAGACTTTAGATTATTTATTCCTTTTAAAATGTCGTATGATCGCCAATAATCTTTGACGGTCCCATTGGAATTAGTATCTATCGCCTTAATCATTGATTTTAATGTTATTGGTCCATGTGTTATAAAACGGAGATTTTGTTAGGGGGCATGTAAATTACCTTGACGTCCAATTCCGTGTCTAAGGTTTCAAGATTTTGCTGATGTCCTAGGGTCCTAGGACATTGTCTAATAGGAGGATTGCTTTCTTTGGAAGGTTATTTCGGTCACAAAATTTAAGCACAGTAGGGCAAAAATAATTTTTATACCAGTCTGTAAAAATCTCCTGTATGAATCTCCTGGAGAATCCCACGCCGGTGCCAACCGGCGTAATTGTGAATCGGCGTACATCGAACCGGCGCAAAACGACGTTTACCTGTATTTAATACTTACTTTATTGCCTAAACAATACAAAATAAAGTGTTGGCTTGTCGAAAGTATTACATTAATTTAAGATATAATATTAACATGCAATATGTTGAGATATATCCATTACATTGACATATATTCATCTATGGAATAAAATCCATCTCGAAGCAATAATTATTGAGGAATATTTGCCTGCAACTTTCCCGGTAATCCATTCCATAAAGCACCCTTACAGCTTCTTTTTGTTTCAGAAACACTTTGCTTGCAGATATTGATGATTCCCATATTAATATACCGTATGTGGCCACAGAATGAAACAACGAAAAGTAAGCACAATGCGCTGCTTCGTAGGTTGCAGTTTTCCTAAGCATTCGGATGGTGTAGATAGCACTACTTAGCTTCGCCGTGACATTCATGGTTTTCAAAGGTAAGTTTCTGGTCCAGTAGAACACCAAGGAATTTTATACATCTGTTGCCACCTTCCATCTTGGTCGTAAACTTTAATATTTCTTCGTTTCTTCCGTCTTTTGGATTAGTTGTGTCTTTTCCTCACAATAATTACGAAACGATGTATCATCGGCGTACTGAAGTATGACAGAGGCGTTTACGTTTATTGGCAAATCGTTGGTGTATATTAAGTAGAGCAACGGACCAATAGCACCTATATTCATTACAGTTTTTGTAGAGCTTTGTTGTTTCCATTCTACAAATTGTTTTCTGTTTATCAGGTATGTTTCTATTAGTTTATTAGTGACACCTCTAATTCCATAAAAATGCATTTTTCTGAGTAATATTTTGTGATCCATGGTGTCAAATGCCTTGGTCAAATCACAGAAAATAGCTTCCACCTTCCTGTTTTTATCAATAGCTTCGAATATGCATTCAATCATATGTGCCATAGCTGTTAGTGTGGATTTCCCTTTTCTGTAACCGTGATGGCTGCAATTCCAGAAGTTTTTACATTAAAAATAACTATTTAGACGATCTCGTGTGGCCACTTCCCAGATTTTTGATATAGCAGATTCCGGTGCGAAATTAAAAGGGTTATGCACCGAAATTGCGGCTGATGGTACAGTTTGGCAAGAAATAGAAATATAATATTATATATAAATTTATAATGTTTTTATATATTTTAGGTTGTAGCCCGACAGCATATGCCAAATGAAATATTATGAAGAGGAAAGTGGGAACTGCATTTAATTGCTTATTGACAATGATGTAATGGAGCACTTAAGAAAATGCGCAGAAGAAGAAGCCTCTCGAGAATTAGGAACTAAATGGAATCTTACTCCTGCAAAACTAATTGCTCTTCTATATGCACGTGTCGTATATCATGCAAACGATTTCAACATCTCATATCTATGGTCAGACAGCTTATGGCTAATATGGCGCGGACGTCGAATCCCGTAAATCATTCTAAGACAGGAATTCTGCACTTTTTGTAATCTGTCTTTATCCTTTCTATACAAAAACTCACCATAGACCGTGTCCAAGTAGTTCAAGTTGCTAAGCACTAAAGATTCACACAGCATGACCCTACAAGACTTGGAGAAAACATGCCGGTGATGAAATATGGACTTAAGAGCGCTGTACGACTTACTTATTAAGTAAGAGGTATTCTTAACAAAACGCAGATTCCTGTCCAGAAAGAGACCGAGATCCTTAACACAAGTCAACCCGAGTTAATCCCCGCACCCACGGCCACGTGTCGATTCGACCAGAATAGCTTGTAATTTCGTTGGGTTCAGCACAAGACAGTGTGTCATCCTTCAAAATGTCATACTTGAGCAGCACCGACATAGCGAAGGCGTCAAAGTGGGCCGGTCTACAATAGTACTAAATACGGTGTAGACAAGAGGGATCAGATGGCAAAAAAATACTCCGTGAAATCGAAATCGCAAACATGGCCGGCGCAGAAGGTCTATTTATACAAAATATATCAACAAATCCAAGTTCGGATTCTCGTGTGTAAATGCGAAAAAGGCGTTAAATAGGTTTTTGCAAAAAAAACAACACTACAAAAATCTGTTTCAAATATGTGTTTGGAAAAATATACAATAATTTGCAAAATATGGTAACAACTTTGTAATTGTTATCATTTACGTTCGGTTAGATTTTTCCATTCATAAACCGGAACACTCCAAAATAGAGTAGTAAAAATATTGATTTATTCAACTTTTTTCTTGCTTGTTTGGTGTAAGACATAAAAGTGATGTGGAAGACAGTTTGGCAAGAAATAGAACCCAGCTCAAGACCTGGACGACCGTCAATTTATAATACTTTTAGGGAAGTTGTAGGCCCAACAGCATATACCAAACGAAATATTATGAAGAGGAAAGTTTTCTTTGCTTATTGACAATCATGTAAGAAAATGCGCAGAAGAAGAAGCCTCTCGAGAATTAGGAACGAAATGGAATCTTACTCCTGCAAAACTAAATGCAATTATTGCTCTTTTATATGCACGTGGCGTATATCAGGCAAACAATTTGAACATCTCATATCTATTCAACAATAAATGGGGTCCTCCTTTTTAAATGGCACCCTATGTTTTTGATTGCAAAATCTGAATCTATGGATAAAAGTAAAATAATTTAAAAAAATTACCGTGTGGTTTTGCCAGTACAACGGCGAAACATCTTTTGTAGACAAAATCTAAATAATTTTTTTGTATAACATGTATAAAATTTATAATAAATGTTTAAATATTACCCCACCCACTTCAATACATTTATTAACCCTTCTACCATTGACTATTTTATACCAGACTGCTAACCACTACGTAAAAATTGGTAACGCGTAAAGTGTTATTTTACGATTTGTCCGCTATGGGGGCGCTGGTGGATTTTCTAATAATAATGGATATGATTAAGAGATGGCAGCACTATTTTTAATTTATATTCCCCCTCTTATGTTTTGTTGTACTAATAATAAAAATTGTTAGTTAATAATTGTTATATTTCGAACCTACGTTCTAGGAGGAGGTTGTTGAATCGGCAAATTTATACTACTTTAAAATAAAAATAAAAATAAAAAAAAAATAATTTGATATTAAAATAGTATTATTTTACCATTTAAATGACTCCATATATCTACCAACTGGAAGTCTAGTCCCCAATTAGAAAAAATTAATTTTGATTAAAATCGCTATAACTAAAGAACGATTTGACCGATTAACACGTTAAAACTTCTTATTGGTAGTGGTGTTCATGTTGCTGATGACTGTTTTATGAAGTTTGATAAGGCTTTTAAGGGTGGGTATCAAAGGGTTCATTTCAATGGAGTTGTATGGAGTGATGTAAAATTTTTTTAAATAATGTTGATCATTTAAAATGTTATTTTCTTTAAAAATGTTAATGTCTTTTTTATGTATGACTCTTTATCCAACACAACAAGGCCTGCATTTTTGTCTCCCATGGTAACAATAAGATTTTCTATTTTCTATTTCAGATTTTTAATGTTGAATTGATTTAGTATGGAAAGATTTTATGTTGACGTTCTTAATCCCACTTGTTTTCCCTCACTCTTTCACCTTTATCATCTGGCGAACGTTCCTTATGACCTCAGTCTAATTTCACCCCTCATCATGCTGACTCAAGTTATTTAATTTTAAAGGAAATTTTTACGTGTTAATTGTAAGTTTAAAAATTTTCTTTCTTTTTTGATTTCTTATATTTAGTTATTACGGTTCTTTCTCTACAGGTTTGGTAATTTGTTTTGTCGTTAATTTTTAACATTTATTTTTGAAAAACGAGATTTACAATGAATGGAGAAACGCCATTTTAATTTTTTGGATTTTTCAATTTACTCGGAGAGTAAATTCAGGTTCTTTACTTTTGAATTTTTCGTAAACGGAATCTCTTTGAAGAAATTCTCTCCGATGCTTGAAACAATACTCTCGATGCTCCTACACCGACGGTAATTATCTATATTTTTTATCTGTGTTTTTGTTATATCTGAATGTTCCTTTGTTCCCATAGTCGTGCCTGAAGAAGGACGATAATCGTTCGAAATCTTCGAAGATAGCACCGAAATAAAATATTTTAATCGTTTATACGACTTCTAATTTTTTTTGCAGCAAGAAACCCTACAACTTACCTAGAAAAAACCACCAAATCGATAATAAATAGAGGCATCTCCAATACACCCCGAGATCAAGAAAACCTTAATCCCTCGGGAAAAATCAAACAGATGCCCCAAACTCTATGGTGTGCCCAAAATCCCCAAAGCCGGATTTTTCACCGGATGTCGCAGGTGGTGCGGAGGGTTCATTAACCTGCTCTCTGGAACCTGACGGTCCATCTCTCAGGAAGGCTGCTCCGGATCAAGGTTTATATATTAATGGTTGTCTAAATTCCTATGCTACAATACTTTGATTTTAGCTGGTGGGCGAGGGGCAAGAGCAGGAGTGTTTCGTGACGTAAGCGATCACGGATTGCGCACGCAACCTCAGGGCCATGTGGTGCTCCATGCATTTGTTTAATTTGAATTGCTTGGCGGTATTATTTTCCACATGTGACGTAATGCGCAGTATGGTTGCGTACGAACCTAGACAACCTTTTATATATAAACCTTGGCTCCGAATCGGGGACGGTGTAGGACCTCTCTCTTGTTGAAGGTACCGTTCTTCTCTATTTCGATGGACTCGCGGATGAGTCTGGTCCTCCAATGTGGAACGTTGGCTATTTCCATATCTGAAGCTGCTAGTTTTCCATATATATGTTACGGGTGATGATGTAAACCGGTCATTTACAATCTAAAATATGTCGTTTATGGACCGGGCAATATCGTTAAAAGCCATTTCTGTCGATTTTTACGTTAATGGCCGGTCGGTAACGTAAATTCCCTCTAATAGTGGGCAATGTTGTTAGATGTAAAACACATTCGATACAATTAACAACAACGACTGGGCACTGTCGTTAATGACCACATCATGTTAGACAATGATGAAAATAAGCAGGGTGTTATTGTGCTAATTGTCTGCTTTATTCTCACAAGGCAGGCTTCCATGGCATTTTGAATTACATAATATTCCTGTCGAGTTACATAAACATTTCTTGGTCTTGCATTTGGTTTTGCACTGACATCGTTGGTATCCCTGAGAACCAGAGGGACTAGCGCAAGCAGCAGCTTCACGCAATGTGAGTAATGTTTAAACTCTTCTTTTCATTTCTGTATGATTTCTTTATGGGTTTGGAGTGTAATTTATTTAAAATAACTTTTTTCTTTACTTTCTTTATTTATTCTTACGACGACTACATTACAGGTCTAAGTTTTGCTTACTTCTAATTACCAATATAACAATCACAATTTATTTGTTGAATTGGCGAATATCGCACAAGTATGCCTACTCGTGCGTTTTTTTGAGTTTATTGACTTGATTAATTATTGTGCAATATTCGCCAACTACAAATACTTTACTTTCCATTACACCTTCCTCGCTAACAAAGAAAATAATAACTATCGCGAATATTATTATTTTCTTTCTTCAACGTTAATTTGAGGTTTCTTTCCATTACACCTTCCTATTACATCTAATATTCTTAAATCTACGTCCCGGGTTTCTAATTTAAAACTAAATAACAACTAAATTTATTTAATTATGATATGGTTTTACGCGGTTTTTATGCACTTCCACAGTTTTATTTTTTACTTTAATAATTACATTGGGTGAATTTTCACGAATGACTTTATAAGGTCCGATGTATAAAGGTTCTAATTTACTAACACCTTCACTTTTTAAGAGCACTTTATCATTAAACTTATATCTAACACTATTAATACTATTATCTACCCTAAGTTTTCTTTTATTTTTTGATTCAATGAGGTTATTTCGCACATCGTCCCAAGCGCTTTGTAAGCGAAATTTTAATTCTGTTGGGTAATCGTTGAAATTATATATGGGATCAATTTTTGTTAATAAATTTGACGGTAAATTACATTTTTTTCCAAATACCAACTCATACGGCGTATATTTCGTCTCCGTATGCACTGTATTATTAAATGAAAAGCACCAAAAGGGCACCCATGTACTCCATGTATATGGAAATTTATTTGTTTGGGTACGTAAGTATGCCCCTAAGCATTTGTGAGTGTTTTCTAATGATCCCAATGTTTCATGGTGGTAAGCTGTTGAAGACAATTGCTTAATACCTAAAAGTTTTGCGGACTCTTTAAAGACATTTGCCAGAAATTCTTTAATGATTTTGTTCCATGTTGCAAGTGTGAAATATATAAATAAAACAAAGAAAAACTTCTTACTTGCTTAGTTTAATTAAATTTACTGTCGTACCGGTTTCGGGAACATTATCCCATCATCAGCGACAAGAGTCAAAAGAAGCGTACGATAATTCGGAAAAGCACAAACATTAAAAGAGTATACATATCAAACGTGAAGCGTTAGGATATGTGATAAGATAAATGAATTAAAAAATTTTTTTGCAAATGTTCGGACGTTATATAATATGGTGGAGCGAAAACTCAGAAACGAGTTACGCTTGGATGAGATTGTTGTCTCATTGAGATGAGATGCGACAGTCGCATCTCATCTCTTCCAAGCGTAACTCGTTTCTGAGTTTTCGCTCCACCATATTATATAACGTCCGAACATTTGCAAAAAAATTTTTTAATTCATTTATCTTATCACATATCCTAACGCTTCACGTTTGATATGTATACTCTTTTAATGTTTGTGCTTTTCCGAATTATCGTACGCTTCTTTTGACTCTTGTCGCTGATGATGGGATAATGTTCCCGAAACCGGTACGACAGTAAATTTAATTAAACTAAGCAAGTAAGAAGTTTTTCTTTGTTTTATTTAGAAATTCTTTACCCTGATCTGTAACAATTTCCGTTGGAATGCCTAATTTTAAAATGAAATTATTTACGAAAGACTGTGCTACCGTTAAGGCTTCCTTGTTTATCAATGGGTAAGCTTCTACGAATTTAGTGAGTTCACATTGTGTTGTTAATGTATCTATATGTATCTATGTATCTATTACCATCGTTATCCTGAACAAGTGGACCCGCCAAATCCAAATAAATTTTTTGAAACGCCGACAAAGAAGTAGTGGTGATTGACAAAGGTTCCACATTAGGTTTTGAATGCTTGTACCTTTGGCAATCATCACACCTCTTCACGAAGTTAGATACATCATTTCTCAGATTTTCCCAAAAATAATATTTTTTGATCTTAGCGTACATTCGATTAATTCCTGAATGTCCTCCGGTAGGAAGCAAATGAAAATTGTTAAGGATTAATTGACGCGTTTGTTTACATTTAATTCTTTCTGCTTTAGCAATAACGCAAATTTTTATATTGTATTGTTGAAGCTTTATCGATGCTTTTGAAAATAGAGCAATTAATTTCTCATTTTGTTCACATTTATACACGTACAATTTTGGAATCAACAAATATTATTCAAGTGTCTCAACTCTGCGTCTAGGGCAGAAGCTGATAGACAAGTTTTTATATAAATTACTTTTATTTTGATATCATAATATATATTACCCAATTTAATTATGTTTTTATTTAAGTACGTTTTATTATTTAATTCTCGAATTTCTACCGAATTGAGGGGCGGTTTCAATACTTCAACAATGCTAGGATGGCCAGTCCCGTCATTGCTTTCATCAATTGAAGATCCTCTAAAACGAGTAGACAAATTTAAATTTTTCTTACTTTGTGCTCTGGTAACTATAAATACATTATTTGCTAATTCTTTTAGATCGTTTGAATCAATTTTAATTCCTGATAAAGCATCAGCAGGTGCGTTATCTTTTCCCTTCACAAAATTCACCTCGAAATCAAATTCCTCCAGTACCAACCTAAATTTTGGTGGATGGTCTGTGTATATTTGAAATTTACGTCCAAAAAGGTAAACGAAAATGATTCACTGACCAAACAATAGCTAAAAGTTCTTTTTCGATAGTGGCATAATTAATTTCGGATTTGTTTAGGGCTCTGCTGGCGTATGCAATTGGTTTATTGTTAGAATTACATAAAACTGCCCCAATTGCATAACCAGAAGCGTCCGTCCTTAGAATAAATTCATTTTCCGGGGAGAAGTTCGGATATTGCAATAAGGGTGGATTTATTAGATATTGTTTCTTCATCCCAAACAAATTTGACTGCTTTCCGAGCTAATCTGTTTAAAGGTGTAGCGATTTCCGCAAAATTTTTAATAAATTTCCTGTAATAGTTAACAAACGCTACGAATCGTTTTGTTTCGTCTGCTGACTTAGGAATCGGATAATTTCTTATAACACTGATTTTATTCGGATCTGGTTGAATACCTTCTGCAGAAATATAATGTCCTAAATACAAAACTTCTTTTTTTAAAAATTTACATTTTGTCGGATTAAGTTTTAAATTAACTTGACGCAATTTCTCAAGAACTTTAACTATATTCTGGTTATGGTTCTGTAATCCATTTCCGAATACAATTAGGTCATCTAAGTATACAAAGCAAGATTAAAAATTTAACCCAGATATTGCTATTGTCATTGCCCTTGAAAATGAACTCGGGCTGGTTTTTAAACCCATAGGAAGCCTAGTCATCTGAAACTGCCCCTTATTGGTTGTGAAAGCTGTATACTTTCTGCTTTCTTTATCAAGCTCGATTTGATAATAACCTTGGGGAAGGTCTAAATGCGAAAAATAAACTGCTCCGGCTAATGAATCCAAAATCTCGGTTATGTTTGGCAATGGAAATCGGTCATCCTCTATGTTTTTATTTAAAAGTCTATAATCTATGACAACTCTCCACTTTTTTTCTCCGTTGGAATCTGATTTCTTGGGAACAATTAAAAGAGGTGAGGACCAACTTGATTTGGTTTCCTCAATAACACCCTCGTTCAACATTTTATCAATTTGCTTGTCGATTTCTACCTTTTGGTTATGAGGATACGGTTTAACATATATTGGTTGTACGTTTTGTTTTAATCGAATATTTTCTTTGAGAATGTTTGTCACGCTTATGGGATCGTTTTCTAATAGAAAAGTGTCTGCGTATTTTGCGCAAATTTTTTGTATTGAAAAAATCCATCGGGTTCGGTTTGATTGTTCTCAGCAGGTGAATCTACATTATTATCTGGGGTTTCCGCGACATATACATTTCTAAGATAATTTCCGCGACCTCGAAAATTACCTCGACCCCGAGAAGTATTATAATTACCCCGATTGTTATAAGGTCTTGATCGCACAGAGTTTTGATCGCGATTGGTTTGGTAGGTTTGATGATAATCTACTTTTGACCTATTGTTAAACCCTCTATAATTGGAATTAAATGGTTTACGAAAATTTGGGCGATTTCTACTCGCATAGTTACCATTTCCTCGAAAATTTCCGCGATTATTAAAATGAAAAACATTTGATGTTGAAGGTTTACTTTTTTCCTCATCTTTAGCGGTATAAATTACCTCTTTCAAAGTAGCACAATGACGAGCTTTGACAATTATCCGAACATCGTGATTTCTTATCCCGTTACAAAAAGAATTAATAGCGATTTGTTCATTTACACTCCGCAATGATTTCAACAAAGTATCATCGCTTCCCGCTTGAGCTAAAGTTAACTCGCTAAGTAATTGTTCTACTTCGCTTCCAAAATCATCAATTGACTTTTCTAATTGCCGAATTTGGTGAAGTTGGTTTGAGAGAACGGCTGCTGATTTCTGAGTGATGAAATTAATTCTAATGTCTTCAGCAAGTGCCTCTAAAGAATCATAACTTTTATTGAGTCTTATTTTTGCGTTTTCTGAAAGACGCGTTTTCAATACGAATTTAATTAAAAATTTTGTATGCTCGGGTTTCAACATTTCTGAATATAACATCATTGAATCAATTAACGCTTTATGGTATTTTCTTCTCCATTCATAACTGGAAGAAGGCTACCAGCAGTTTTTAAACAAAATGATTCTCCCATATTGGTTTCAATATTTTCTAACCTCTCGTTAAGAATTTTTCTAATTTCCTCAAGTAATAATTCTATTGCTTTATTATAATTCTTAATTTCAGAAACTATGTCTATCTTTTGAACATCCTTTATAGCTAAACATTTTAAATTATCTAACCTTGAACTAAAACCAGCTACTTGACTAATTCGACGATTTATTAACTGTTTATTATTACGCTTATCTTGATTATCTTTAATTCTATTAACTTTAAATGCCTTAACTTCATCTAATAAATTCTTAATTTCTTTTAAAATATCCATAAAATAATAAACAATTGTTTACTGACCGTTACAAAGACCAATCGGCACCCAAATTCACGAGTTAATCTCTACGAACGTTGAGTTCCATTAGTTCCTGGCTCCTGGTGATCTCTCTTCGAATTTTCTTCTCCATCCTCTTGTTGCATTTTATCCACACAAAACGACCAATTATAATGATGAGCAGCAATCCCACAAGGAAAACTCCTATTTCCCACATTGTAAATGTTGTCCCAGGGGTTGTGGTCGTGGTACCTCCGCTGTTACCGGCTTGAGTTATAATGACTTCCTTCTCTTCTTTTGACTGATTGTACCCCATTGTATGTATGTATGTTGATAATTTATTTTTTTTTTCACTTTATTTTTTATACTGTTTCGTTGACTTTTTATCCAAATCTGTTTTTTTTTCTAATGCCAATTTATAATTGAACTGGCAGGGTCGCCATGTAATGTTTAAACTCTTCTTTTCATTTCTGTATGATTTCTTTATGGGTTTGGAGTGTAATTTATTTAAAATAACTTTTTTCTTTACTTTCTTTATTTATTCTTACGACGACTACATTACAGGTCTAAGTTTTGCTTACTTCTAATTACCAATATAACAATCACAATTTATTTGTTGAATTGGCGAATATCGCACTCCTCGCACAAGTATGCCTACTCGTGCGTTTTTTTGAGTTTATTGACTTGATTAATTATTGTGCAATATTCGCCAACTACAAATACTTTACTTTCCATTACACTGTGGCTCCGTGCAAAAGTTGGTCTTTATCGAGAAGTTTTTCTTTACAAGGATTGAACTGGAATCTGGTGTACTTGGATTTTAAGACACCGCTTTCTGTACCTAAAAATAAAATAATGAACTTTACAGTTTCAATTTTATTCCTAACTTACAAAGCTTGTACAGATTATCCTCAACGTGAGTGATCACTGCTAGCACATTTCGTGGCGATCCACGTGCTCTGTCAACATCAGGTACAGGAACACGTACAGTGGCCCCCACATCCACTTCCGAAAATTTTTGATTCGATAACTTCATCATTTTTTGCGCTTGCTTTTCCAAACATTCTCTAGATTTCTTTCTGTGACTGACGATATTTTCTTGAGTTCTGCAGTGGAAACAAATTCCTTTAATATCCGTGTCGCCATCCGGTAGTAAAGTGTTGCATGTATTGCATTTCAGTGAAACCTGTGAGGCTAAAAAATATGAAAATAAGTATAACTTTAGCAAAATCTGTCTCAGTTACTTACGCTCCAAATCTTTATCTCGCTTGTTTATTTCTGGATCCGATTCTGTTTTCTTGGTTTGTTTAGGCGCTTTCATTTCAGATGATCGGACATATGTTCATATGAACTTTTTTATTACAAATCACCTAAACAACATGCTCCATTAGTGCCGGGAGAACTTCATGAAACACCCTGTATATACAGGCTGTCCCGTTAAGCGTACGGAGCGGCTGTATCTCAACAACGGTAAGGCCTAGAGGTTTGGGAAAAAAATCCTTATAAGCAAAGTGGGCAAGAGAAATACCTGGAAATTATTTTGAAGTTCGTAATTCGACCGCTACGGGACGTAACTGCCATAGAGAAACATAAAATTCCCGCTATCTCAGAAAGTTAGACGATGAGCTATAACGTTGACAAGATCATTTAGTAGCTTGGATAATACCGCATCGCTTTTGTTTTGCGATATTTCTCATATCTGTCATAATAAGGGAGGGGGAGGCCAATGCGTTTTCAAATGTTTACATTTTAATATCTCCTGGACCATTCAACCGATTTGAATATTTTTGGTCTTGTTTGAAAGAGCATTTGATGCTCTTTTAAAAGATATTTTCAGTAAGACCGCTTGGTTTAAAACAAATAAGCTAGAGGGCGTAATCTGCAACGGTTACATATTTTTGTGATTTTTGAAAAAAAGTTAAATGGAACGGTACTATTTACTTCACAGACCGTTAATCACCATAAAATTTGCTAAATATTAGTGAAAACCTCATCTCGATATCTCCATCCATTCTCGAATTATAAAAGAAAATGTTAAAAATTCGTATATCTTAATCGGATCAAGTTACCTTGGGAAACAAATAAGAGAGAACAAAAATTTTATTATCTAGAACCTTCCTTCACACTTTATCCAAGCTTAGAACTGCTTCAAAACTACTTTTGAGGCGTGTTGAAAAGCCAACGGATCAATGAAACATCAACAATGATAATAAAACAAAATAAACCAAAACACTTAGAATAACTTACATTTTTGCCAAAAATAACTCACTAATGTGCGAAATGCCTTCCATAAACCTCGATGCATTTATTTAATCTAGTTTCGACGAAAAAAAAGAGCGCTGCTTAAGTCTCGGCCCTGGACACGTTTCTACTGGTATTTAGTGTTTTGTCATATTTTTCCTGGTTATTGGTTTTTCTTGAAAAGTCAGGTCGTTTAGTCTACCGAATAGATAAAGGGGTGAAAGCAATGTGGGTTTTGCTCAAACCAAAAAAAAAGAATGCATATTATGCAAGTTTACATCAGCTTGTGGACAGATGCTTCATGCATCCATAGCATTTGTGATAAAAGGTTTGGATTTGCCCAAATCATATTTAAAAGTCAATGGTAATACACTGTTGGAAATAATTCACGAGCACACCCTATATAATCTGAACGCGTGAAGATAAACCCATAACATTTGCGGAGTACAAAGGTTTACTGTAGACGAGTTTATTCAGGGAGTTTCGAGTTGTTCCGTCGCGGCATTGTTGAGTAAGCCGCTCTTCCAAGTGGAACATTCCGTCGCTATGGAGATCGTTTTTAGTGTGGTGTGAGGGACCACATTGTTATCTTACTCTGTGCGCAATGGATGGGCGATCGCGTTACTTAAGCGAGTTTGGGCGAGGAATGTTTGTGGGTATGCACATTGAGGGTGTATCGTTCTGTGAAATTGCGCGTCGTAACGAGCGGTCGTTATCGGCAGTGCAACGGGCATGGTGAGAATGGTCTGAGGTAGGACATAGGTACCTTCAGCCGCGGCCGGGACGGCCCTGCGCGTCCCCATCACACGAGCATCGCGCTCTTGTGCTCAGTGCTTTAGCGTGGTATGTGTCCTTCTCTAAGCAACTTGGAGCTGTTTGGCCACTGGCAGGGGAAGGCGCACTCACTACGCGAACAGTACGGCGGCGTTTGGTAGATAGTGGACTGGCGCGCGCGTCGTGCGATACAGCGGATTGCAGTAACACCCAAGCACCGCAGCATACGTCACGAGTGGGTCGACGCTAGGCATTAGTAGGTTGAAGAGTAGAGGGACATTTTGTTCTCCGACGAATCAAGATTCGAATTGAGCACCGGTGATGCGCGAATTTTAGTTCGTCGGAGCCGTGATGATCGTCTACTAGAGCAGTGTGTGCAAGAACGCCCTATCCACCGACAACCGAGCATTATGGTATCGGGTGCGATTACATATGGTGGACGTACACGTCTGCTGCGTGTATAGCAGACCATGACGGGTCAACGATACGTCGATGAGGTGCTACGGTCCGTTGTGCTTCCCTACGTTCGGCGGCTCCTAGGCCTGCTATACATGCACGACAACGTACGACAGCACATCGGGCGTGTTGTATAGACCTTTGTGGAAGAGCACCGTATACGAATGCTTCCATGGCTAGCTCGGTTTCCGCATCTGAATCCGATTGAACATGTTTGGAACATGACTGGTCGGAGACTTCTACGTTATCCGGCTTCCTCGGCTAACGTTGAGGAGCTATGGAGGCGAGTTGAGGTGGCATGGTTGGCCATCCCTCTCGCTACAATATAGCGACTTATAGACTCCATGCTACGTCGTGTAGAGATGGTACGCGAAGCTCACTGGGGCTACTCTCGCTATTGATGTTTCTCGTCCCAGCAGAGTTGTGCCGTTCTCCTTGTGAGAGTAAGTTACACTACTTTAGTACTCCTTCCATACCAAATTTTATTGCGCTAGACACACGCGTTCAGATTATACAGGGTGTGCTCGTGAATTATTTCCAACAGTGTAGTTCAGTCTGTTATCATAATCGGTATCTGTTAAGGCCTGATGTAAAACAACGTGGTGGAAATACTATTCTCTTGAGAACTCTTGTGGACAATTGTTTTCGGAGTTCCCAGATTATGTGGGATCACATTGCGCACCAATGTGACTTACGAATTCATAGAGATGTCTGAATGGGCTACACGTTGCCAGTTTTCCGTAATCGCTAAGTCAATATTAAAAACACTTCTAGAGAAAAATGTCTTTCTTTGTCGTAATTGCAGTGCACATTTTTGCCATGCAGTTGCATCGTATTCTAAACATTGTAAATAAATCATCATACGCTCTATCATACGCTTCTGCGTTAGTAAATGACATGTTTACAGTTACCATGGTTATGTGATTTGTTTTTCTCGATGAGGTAACTGGATCCGATTGATGGCACTCGAGTTTTTAACATTTTCTTCTATAACTCGAGAATGGGTGGCGATATCGAGATGCGGTTTTCACTAAAATTTAGCAAATTTTAAGGTGACTAAGGGTCTGTGAAGTAAATAGTATCGTTCCATTTAACTTTTCTTCAAAAATCACAAAACTATGTAATCGCTGCAGATAACGTCCTCTAGCTCATTTGGTTTAAAGCAGACGGTCTTACTGAAAATATCTTTAAAAACAGCATAAAATGCTCTTTCAAGCAACACCGAAAATATTCAAATGGGTTGAATGGTCTAGGAGATATTAAAATGTAAACATATGAAAACGCATTAGCCTCCCTCTCCCTTATTATGACAGATATGAGAAATATCGCAAAACAAAAGCGATGCGGTATTATCCAAGCTATTAAATGATGTTGTCAAAGTTATAATATATATGATATATATGTTTATTGATGATGCAACAAAGAATTTACAAGCCCACAAAAAAAATACAAAAAATAATACATAAAAGTAAATAAAATAATAAACACTCTGAAATTATCAACAAAACCGGACTTAATAACAGCGCATCATCAAAAAGAGCCGAGTCAATGCAGACATAGCTTGTCTGCTATTGTTTTTCATCGGCCCTTTTGTAATAGAAATAATAAATAAATTGGTTTCAAACAAGATAGCACTAACTATATATATATATATAAAAAAACTATATTAACAGAAGTAAGCACCTAAATTAGTTAGCAATGAAAAATAACAATAATAAGGAATAATAAAAAAAAATACAACAAAATTAAAGAACAAAAACATAGCAAAATGAAGAAAAGGTTGAACAAGCTGCCGCGAACAATCTCCCCCTGCCCTGTTAGGTCATACAATTCAGAAATGTAAAAAGTGAATATTACCTCTTAACAAGAACTTAAATTTAAAATTTAAATTTAAATGCTGTTCTGCTCAATCAAAAGAATTTTTTTATAATATGACTTGAAACTTCGCTCACTCAGCTGCTTGACTGAATCAGGAAGGCTATTCATAATAGTAGTTACATTATAAGAGTAAGATCTTTTAAAGATTTGAAGTTCATGGCGTGGTATGCATAACATGTGCCGATGTCGTATATTAATATTGTGCACGTCACTGCGATACCTGATTCTATTGGCTAAGTATGGTGGACATTTATACATAATAATTCTGTGAAAGAGGCAAGCACTGTGAAGGATTCTACGACGCGTCATATTCAACCAATTTGCCCAATTCAGAGTGTGTGATATGTTTTCCCGTCTTTTAATACCATATATAAACCTCAGACATGAGTTCTGCACTCTTTGGATACGCACTTTGGTTACAGAGTTTAAGCATGGATGATATAAAGCATCTCCGTAATTGAATATGGACAGAACAAGAGCTTCACATAATTGGATTTTCAAACGTTGGTTAAGTAAGCTCCTGTTACTGTACAATAATTTAAGCGTCACGTAGGCTCTACGAATTAGTGAAGAAACATGTCCACGGAATCGGAGTGCGGTATCAAGACGTATACCCAAATTACAGCACTCGTCCGTAAAATTCAATTTAACACCACCCACTCCGACACTCAGAGACCCCTTGACCCTGTTCACCACACCACCACTCCCATAACTGCTGATTTAGACGGATTAATAATCAAACAATGATTTGAAGCTTCGTGGGCCAATTTGTCTAAATCAGAATTGATAGCTCTTTCAGCCTTGTCAATGTTATTCTCATTGAATGAGTAATAGACCTGAGTATCGTCAGCATACATGTGAGCAGTGCAATAGTCTAGTACTTTTGGTAAAGCAGCCGTATAAATTAGATAGAGCAGAGGGCCAAGAATTGAACCCTGCGGCACGCCTGAGGACACCACTGCTGCTGAAGATTCCTTTCCATGAAGCTTAACAGTTTGTGACCGATTCAGGAGGTAACTATTAAAAAACTTTATGGCACCCTCCGAAAGGCCAATATGGTGGAGTATTGCTAAGAGAGTGGGGTGGTGAATGGTATCAAAGGCCCTAGAGAAGTCCAAGAGAATTAGGATCGTGGCGCTTTTTTGGTCAATTGCATGGAAAATATCATCCGTGACATCGAGAAGGGCTGTCGTACAACTGTGTCTTGAACGAAAACTAGACTGACGGACTGGTAGAATATTAAATTTATTTAGATGCTGGGTAAGTCTAGTAGCAACCACTTTTTCCAGAATCTTGGACAATATAGGCAAAATACTTATGGGGCGGAAATCTTTAAGTTCCCGAGGGCTGGATGTTTTTGGAATTGGCGTGACTTGAGCAATCTTCCAAAGGTCAGGAAACACAGACAATTCAAGGCAATAGTTCACAATATGACATATATACGGTATAATTATAAGTTATAGCTCATCGTCTAAGTTTCTGAGATAGCGGGAACTTTATGTTTCTCAACGGCAGTTACGCCCCCTAGCGGTCGAATTACGAACTTCAAAATAATTTCCAGCTATTTCTCTTGGTCACTTTGCTTATAAGGATTTTTTTCCCAAACCTCTTGGCCTTACCGTTCTAGAGATACAGCCGCTCCGTACGCTTAACGGGACACCCTGTACTGTCATTATCGTCTCTATTGTTTTCTGTAGTATCTCTTGTATTATCATATGTACTATCTTCTGCATTATCTGCTGGTATGCGTAGAGTAGTTTCGTTAATTTGCTGATCTTCTTGTAGTGCTGCTGTTGCTGCTGTTTCGAAATCTTCTTCAGAATTAAGGTTTGGTATTTCATCGTAAGGGATTCCAGCTGATGCCAACCCCACCCTTGCTGAACACCCAAACATCGCTTCGTAAGGTGATCTGCCGATACCTTAAACATACATATCTATCACTTAACATTCATAAATAAGGAAACGGATTGCCGAATACCTTAATGAAAGGCTCGATTTTTCTGAAACTGTATGTATTTTAAGCCAGAGGGCCAGTCATTACTATTATTTTCTGCCATCCAAGTAGCCAACATTTCTTCAATGTCTCTGTTGGCACGTTCCACCGAGCCTTGGCTTTGGCTATGTCTCGGTTTGCCGTGTACGACTTTTATGTCGTTCCACATAGCGTGAAGTTCTGTTAGGACGGAGTTAACGAATTCTCGTCCATTATCTGAGTGTAAAATGACGGGTGCTCCAAACGTAGTATAAATGTCGAACAAATAATATGCAACTTCTTCCGCCCGTTTCGTTTTCAACGCTTTCAGAAGAACAAATTTTGTTAAATGATCTTGGTACACCATTATGAAACGAAAGTCGTAATAGCTTTGGGATTGCATATCGATGAGATCTACTTGAGCCCGGGAATTTAATGCAGAGTGCAATATAGGCTTTGTTACCAGACCTTTCTTTGGATGATCGATGAGTCGCAATACGCCATAATTGTTTCTTTCGTGATATTGCAGTACTTCGTTTTTAGTTCAGCAACCATTCTGTTTCTGCCGCCATGACCAATAGCAGAATGCGTAGAATGAAGAATATCAAATAAATCTTCGTTTGGAACATAATACAGTACGGGTACTGCATTATCTGATACAGGTTTAATGAGACGTTCTTTGCCACCGATCATCAGTGTGTCATATTTTCGTACCATCCTATATTCTTTCACTGTCTTCTTTGATCCAGGCGTGGTGAGTATCGTTTTAGATTTTTTAACCGCTGCTATACGGTTGTTATATTCGGCCAGGTTTAAAAAGGCTTTGTTATCATCACGTTTACCGCTTATAATAGACAACAGAGCGTCTTCAAATCTTTTGCGCATGTCAACGACATCCATATTATATATATATCCACTTGGTGCAAGAAACAGTTTCACTCACTGCGGTCTTTTCACCACTTTTCACACACTGTAATCCACACATCCACTGCCCACTGCGTCTGTCAACACGTCCGAACACGTAAACATTCCGCAAACTGCTGGCAACGCAGCCAGGCCCGAGTAGTTCCGGGTAGTGACGATAACAACCGGCCCATCTTGTAATTATCAACATTGACCAGTATACCTGGCCATTGTCGCAACCAACCGGCTAATGTCGTTACTGACCGAAATTATCGGACGTTAACGTTATTATTCTGTTTTTAACGTTATTGTCCTAGTTTACGTGTTTAACCGTAACATATATACATAGAATAATCATGCAAAATAGTTTGATATTAAAATAGTATTATTTAAGTGTTTGCCTAACCTATCCTTTGATATGGACTCCCTCCGCTGATAGAATGAGGGTCATTCGGCTTGCGCATACTACATATCAATCCTATTATTCCACGTGGAAAATAACCATGATGCTCTGATCTCAATGAGAGTTAGTACTTTCATGGAGGCATGTCGTTAGCGAGGCTTACAAACCCTCCAGCATGCCTATGAAGTGGGTATATTTGCATCATGGTTATTTTCCACGTGGAATAATAGGATTGATATGTTGTATGCGCAAGCCGAATGACTCTCATTCTGTCAGCGGAAGGAATCGATATCAAAGGATAGGTTCGGCAAACACTTAAATAATACTATTTTAATATTAAATTATTTTGTACAAATGTTCTATTCATATGTACATATGGTACACTAGCTCAAGATATAGAAGTGTTCAGTATATTTTCCACGAGGAATAATAATAAAAATTCCATATGTACGTATAGCTAGAATATTCGTGCAAAATAATTTGATGAAAAAATGTGTAAAGTATATTGAACACTTCCATATCTGAAGCTGCTAGTTTTCCATATGTACATATACATAGAATAATCATGCAAAATAATTTGATATTAAAATAGTATTATTTAAGTGTTTGCCTAACCTATCTTTTGATATAGACTCCCTCCGCTGATAGAATGATAGTCATTCGGCTTGCGCATACTACATATCAATCCTATTATTCCACGTGGAAAATAACCATGATGCTCTGATCTCAATGAGAGTTAGTACTTTCATGGAGGCATGTCGTTAGCGAGGCTTACAAACCCTCCAGCATGCCTATGAAGTGGGTATATTTGCATCATGGTTATTTTCCACGTGGAATAATAGGATTGATATATTATATGCGCAAGCCGAATGACTCTCATTCTGTCAGCGGAAGGAGTCCATATCAAAGGATAGGTTCGGCAAACACTTAAATAGTACTACGTTAATATTAAATTATTTTGCACGAATGTTCTATTCATATGTACATATGGTACACTAGCTCAAGATATGGAAGTGTTCAATATATTTTCCACAAGGAATTAGGATTGATATGTGGTATACACTAATAATAGTAATAATAATATTTTATCTACAACTATTGAATTATCTATTCGTTATACATTTGATTTTTGACGAGTAATGACACGCATTACTCATGACTGACAAAGTGTTGAATAATGAAGCCATTATTCCACAGTTCTGACACTGCCTACTAATCAAAAAATAAAATATTAACAAAAATGACAGTTTTCTTATATTGAGGTTATGTCTAAAATGGTTATATCTATCAAGTTTATTTTTTTTCCTTTTTCGATTTTCAACTTCCGTTTTATTGTTTGTTGCTACTTTTAGAGGTGAGTTTAATGTTGTATTTTTCAAAAATATTTTCAATTTATTATTTATGTCTCCTGATATTCCAAAGCTATGTATGTTTTGTTATTGTTTTCTTGTTTTTGGCTTAGTGTTGTTACATTGTTGCGTGTTTCCTTGTTCTTCTGTTTTTCCATGATTTTGTCAATAATCTCTGGTTTATAACCATTGTTCTTACATATTTGTTTAATTATTGTTGTTTCTCTCTTCATTTCATTTTCTTTTAACTTTGTGTGTAGTGTTCTGTGTGTATAGGCCCTAAAAGCTGCTAATTTGTGTGTGTATTCGTGACTCGAGTCTTGTGGTATAACTATGTCTGTTTGTGTTTTCTTTCTAAAAATCTCAAATTGAAGTTCGTTGTTATCTTTTTTAATGGTTATGTCCAGAAAATTTATTCTATCATCCTGTTCTGTTTCTAAGGTAAATTGAATGTTTTTATGCAACGTATTAATATATGAGTGTAAATTCTTTGTAATTTTGTCTTCTTTTGAATTTAAGATAACTAGAACGTCATCTACATATCTCTGCCACAAAATTATATTATTTTTATATGGATTTATGTTGTTATTAATCATTTTTTCTTCTAAATCGTTTAGAAACATATCGGCCATCAATTCGCTAAGTAGTGCGCTGAGTTACCAATGGGATGGTAATCCTTTGTCATATGTGTAGTATTGTTCATCAAAACTGCAGAAGTTTTGTTGTGTGCAAACTTCAAATAGTTTATATATGTTCTTACTGTCTGTTTCATTGTTCAGTTTTTCATCCAATATATTCTTTAAAATCTGTAGTGTTTCTGTTTCTGTGTTTCATACGAGTTTGTTACACTTATTATGAATCGCCCTGTATACCTATATAATTATGATACAGATATTTATTTATTTATTCATATTCCGGACACGTACAGGAAAAAATCCCAAAAAAGTGTCTAAAAAAAAAGTGTTTAAACCGCTAGCAACGTATGCCATATAGAAAGAAGTAATGCAGCGGACGTTAGTAAATGGACGAGAAATCCTAATGATAAATCCTAGGCGCTTAGTAGCTTCAGAAACGATAGAAGTAATATGATCGCAATAGAGTAGTCTAGAATCCAGAACAACGCCAAGATCTTTAACTGAAGAGGATTGAGTAAGATAATGCGGACCTATCATATATTTGAAGTTAACATTATATCTCTTTCTACTGAACGTGATCTGACAACACTTATCAGGATTTAGAAATAAGTAATTTTGTGAGCAATAAGAATCAAATCTGTCAATGTCATCTTGCAACCGAATACAGTCAGAAGCAGACCTGATGCTAGCAAAAATTTTACAGTCATCAGCGAAAAGAGTAAAATTCGAATAATGAAAGCACTCAGAAACATCATTTATATAGGCTAGACATAAAATAGGTCCAAGATGGCTACCTTGAAGTACACCAGATGTAACAGGAGTAAAACTAGATATGAAATTATTTACTTTCACTGCTTGAAATCTCTTAGATATATAGGACGAAATCCATAGAGACAGCCCGTTAGATAGGTTAAACTTGTTCAGCTTATCCATAAGAATGTTATGGTGAAGCTTGTCAAAAGCTTTTGTCAGATCGGTGTAGATAGCGTCCACCTGAGAGTTATCATTCATAGAATCCTGAATGTATTGCAGATATGTTAAATTGCGCGTAGATTCGCCCTGCGGTTTTAATTAAGTTTAATAATGCATTACCTACAACTTTTGCAGCAATAAATGTGAAACCGAAGAACCAGTCTATGCCAAGGTATTTTTGCATAGATACGAATACTAAAAGTTCATGTATTTTTTATTTTGAATGTCATATAATCATTATTTTGGTAGGTATTATCTTTGATACTTAACCTAACCTAACTTTTAGTTTACAATCAAAGACTTTGAATCTATGTGTGTAAGAGTAACAGATGAAATTGTGGGAAATTCTAGGGAAAAGAGACGGATGTATTTGGGCGATTTTGAAGAGCAAGACTTGGAATGTCCCAAAAGAGCCAAAGTAATGTGGTCAATAAGCAAGAAACAGATAGACGCCAAAAACAGGCAACTGAAAATGCTGCGCATAAAGAATGCGCGTCTTCAGAATTTAGTTAAACATCTCAAAGAAAGTAACAAAATTTCTCAAGATTGCGAATTTTTATTGAATGCAAGTTTGTAGTATAAAATAACATAAATAATTAATGGGCTTTGTTCTACTGGTGCTTGGGTACTGCATGATTGTGATACACGGTTATCATGATTTTGCATGCATATTTTGTACAATCGAAGGTGGATGACTTTTTTGCTTTGATCTATTTTTACTAGAATTGGTTTTAATTTTGCAGGAATGTAAGCCTGAACATTCGCTTTCAGATGTTTAACTTATTATAATAATTATAATAATAATAATAACTTTATTATCCCAACAGAAATTTGTTTTCCAAAAAGAGAGATAATATTATAAACAACATAATTAAGCCTATGAACGTACATTAATTGACATAATAAGAAGTAAATATATACAAACAAAAAGAAAATGAAAAATGAAAAATCAAATAACAACAATTTAACAAACTGCTAAGTTAAACATCGAAGAATGATACACATTCGGTCGTATTAGCAGCTCGCATTAATTTGTTGAATGGGGAATTTAGTCCAATATTTGTATGACCGCGATTGGTAGTAAAAACATTAAAGTCACGAGCACCAAACCTCGGAACTTTTATATTCAATTGCGACAAAACACCCGATGCAACCATCACATCCCGAACAAATCTTGCTGACATACACTTCCTTCTGTCTTCAAGGCTCTGGAGTCCATAACGATGTGAGAGATATGGATAGTTCAATTCCCCTCGAGGCGGATAATGACCAAAGTCCAGGAAATGCATGAACCTAACAAATTTACGTTGTACCCTCTCGATGGTGGTGATGTACCTTAAATAAGATGGTGACCAAACAATACAGCAATATTCAAGTTTGGTTCTTACGAGTGTAAAGTAGAGTTTTATTATTGTGTTTATATGAGCAAATTCCAAACTATTTCTCGTTATAAATCCAAGTGTTCTGAGGGCGTTCGTCGACGTCTTGTCAACACGTACATTGAAAGACAAACCAGTCAAAGACAAAACAACAAGACAAAACAGAAATGCGCGATAGGCAGTCAATCCCAAGTTCATAATCAAAATTGATGGTGTTACGTTTCTGGCTATATGTCATTACCTGACATTTGGAAGTATTCAGAATCAATCTATTAGTAGTACACCACGAATAGAGTTTATTTAAGTCCAACTGAAGTGAAATGCAATCCTGTTCACTACCAATAGTAGTAAACAACTTCAGATCATCTGCGTACAATAGGGCATTCGTGCTAAAGCTCATTGGTAAGTCATTCACAAAAATATTGAACAGTAGAGGGCTAAGTATGGATTCTTGAGGTACGCCACTAGTAACGCTATTTTTCTACGTATTCGGTAAAACTCAACAGGTTAGTGGCTGTGGATCTACCTTTGCAGAAACCATATTGATGTTCAGACATTCGTGCTTTGGTGTAGAATTCCATCTTGTATGCTACGATTTGTTCGAACAGCTTATAATAGCTATTGGCCGATAGTTGATCACACGGCACCTATCACCTTTTTTGAAAACAGGACAAATTCTGCTCAATTTCCAGGTTTCTGGAAATTCAGAGTTCCTTACAATTAGATTGAAAATATGTTGCATTGGTCGCAGAAATGCAGATGCACAGTCTTTAACTATAAATGCAGGAATGCCATCTGGCCCGGTTGTATTTTTTGCCTTAAATCTATTGAAGGATTCCACCATTTCGCCATAGCTAATTTCATTATGGTTTCTTTAGGAAAGCTTGAATGATACGCAGAGAAAATTAATGCTTCGACAGTTGAAAACCACATCTGAAAGATATTTTCCGCCTGAGATACCAAGTTTTGCATTAACGCGCCACTTTGACTCAAGTAGTGCGTATTATTATGTAAGGAAGATGTTTGAGAAATGTTTATCGCACCCTTCTACTCTAAGAAAATGGATATCCTCGGTTGATAATAGAATTTAAAGATTAATTTTAAGAATTTAAAAACAAAATTATTGCAAGTATGCAACCAATATCGCAAATCGCGTATTGCATACTGTTATATTGGTTGCATACTTGCAATGATGCCGTCGGGTACGATAATTAATTAACACACTCTATGTTACGAAGAGTCTTGATTAGTAAAAATATTGATTTTTTCTTGCTTATTTATTGTAATAATTTTAAATTGCAAAATTCGAAAAAATTGTCGATTATTTCAAAAATTTATTTCTCAAGAACTAATAGTGATTTTTCAAAACGGCTTTTTGCATTAAAAAGAGGATACTTTAATTAATAATTGGTGATATTTCCACGAAGATCCTTCAAGAAATGAATTTTATAACGAATTTTTAAAGTTATCGATGAAAATTGCAATTATCAAAATTTTAAATATTGTTTTCTCAAAAACTAAAAGTTATTTTTCAAAACGGGTTGGTTCATTGGAAAGAGGTCACTTTTATTAACACTTTGGGAAAGTTTCAAACTCATATTCCAAGAAATGGATTTTATACGAATTTTTAAAACTTAATCGGCGTAAGTTGCGAAATTCGAAAAAATTGTCAATCATTTCAAAAATTTATTTCTCACGAAATAAAAGTGATTTTTTAAAACGGCTTTTTGCATTAAAAAGGGGATACTTTAATTAATAATTGGTGATATTTCCACAAGGATCCTTCAAAAAATTAATTTTATAGCGAATTTTGAAAGTTATCGATGAAAATTGCAATTATCAAAACTTCAAATATTGTTTTCTCAAAAACTAAAAATTATTTTTCAAAACTGGTTGGTTCATTGGAAAGAGGACACTTTTATTAACACTTTGGGAAATTTTCAAACTCATATTTCAAGAAGTGAATTTTATGCGAATTTTTAAAACTTAATCGGCGAAAGTTGCAAAATTCGAAAAAATTGTCGATTATTTCAAAAATTTATTTCTCACGAAATAAAAGTGATTTTTCAAAACGGCTTTTTGCATTAAAAAGGGGATACTTTAAGTAATAATTGGTGATATTTCCACAAAGATCCTTCAAGAAATTAATTTTATAGCGAATTTTTAAAATTATTGATGAAAATTGCAACATGAAAATTTAAATAAACTTTTGCAAACAGTATTTAAATCATTTCAAGCAGTATCTATTATTCTGCAGTGAAAATCAGTTTTGCTACAAGCAATTTATTAATAAATTATTCAATATGCGAATGATGAGACTGTAATAAAACCAGCAGCTATACCACTTCTAAGTAAAAACTTGCAGAAGACCAAATTTGCAATATACAGGATGTCTCACGTAACTGGTTATTTAGAACTTTCGTATCTACCTTTGCAGAAACCATGTTGATGTTCAGACATTCGTGCTTTGGTGTAGAATTCCATCTTGTATGCTACGATTTGTTCAAACAGCTTCGCGAAGTTATTTATAATAGCTATTGGCCGATAGTTCATCACACAGCACCTATTTTCATCACCTTTTTTGAAAACAAATTCTGCTCAATTTCCAGGTTTCCGGAAATTCAGAGTTCCTTACAATTAGATTGAAAATATGTTGCAGTGGTCGCAGAAATGCAGGTGCACAGTCTTTAACTAAAAATGCAGGAATGCCATCTGGCCCGGTTGTATTTTTTGCCTTAAATCTATTGAAGGATTCCACCATTTCGCCATAGCTAATTTCATTATGGTTTCTTTAGGAAAGCTTGAATGATACGCAGAAAAAATTAATGCTTCGACAGTTGAAAACCACAAAAAGACATTTTCCACCTGAGATACCAAGTTTTGCATTAACGCTCCACTTTCACTCAAGTAGTGCGTATTATTATGTAAGCAAGATGTTTGAGAAATGTTTACCGCATCCTTCTACTCTAAGAAAATGGATATCCTCGGACGAATATTTTACTCTTCTTGGACAGGGAAAAGATACCGCTCCCGGTTATGATAACATCACAAGGAAACTGCTGAGATGTCTAGATCTTAACATCCATGGCTTTATCAGAAAAATAATTAACTTTTGCCTTACGACTCAGCATTTCCCGCGCGACTGGAAGACGTCAATTATAACTTGTATTCCCAAGAAGGATTCTTCTCTATCTGATCCAGCCAACTATCGCCAAATCTCACTGCTCCCCGTAATTGGAAAACTCTTCGAGACGCACTTGAAGAACAAGCTGCTGGCTGCGGTATCAAAGAAAATTCCGCCTTACCAATTTGGCTTCCAATCCGGCAAATCAACGTCCCAGCCACTAACTATTCTGGTTTCCAACTTCCAGGCGGCATGTTTTGTAAAACTGAAATCTGCAGCAGTGTTTCTGGACGTCCGAAAGGCCTTTGACTCCGTGTGGCACAAAGGACTGCTATTTAAACTGGATAAGCTAAAAACGCCATACTACCTTCTAACCCTGATAAACCAATTCCTGCCGAATCGCTCCTCCATCGTGAAGTTGAAAAATCACTTCTCCCACAGCTTCTCCGCTCAGCAAGGCCTTCCTCAGGGTTCGCCTATCTCTCCCTCTCTATACAATCTATTCTACCACGATCTTTACAACGACAACCCAGACGCCTTTAACCTCACCGCATACGCACTACTTTATCACTTCCTCGGTCCGTAAGCTGCAGACACTCATAAACGAAACGGAAAATTGGTACCGAAAATGGCGCATCCTACTTAATCCCACAAAAACACAATTTTTTGTCCCATTCCTCTCACCCCGCTCTCCCTCTCCCACAATTACAATCCAATCAATGGCAATCTCCGTCTCACTAACCTGCAAGTATCTTGGCATAATACTTGACAGAACGCTTAAGTTTTCCACTCATGCAATCAAGGTGAAGATGAAAGTAAAGACACGCGCCAAACACTTTAAATCTCTCTCGTTCAGCGGTCGCGGAATCTCTACCTCATGTGCCTCGCACATCTACAAGACCATATGCAGGCCCATCATAGAATATGGATCAATACTGCTAAGCAACGCACCAAGAAGAACGAAGTACCACCTGGAAGTAGCGGAAAGATCTGCACTGAGATCCATCACCCGAATTAGAAACCCCCGTAATCCCCTCTTTAACCCTAGCAATGATCTGCTATACCAACTTACCGATATACTCCCTATCCATACCCGTCTTCAATCTTTGTCCGATAAATCCATTCTAAATTTTCCTACCAACGCCTTGCAACACATGCTTATATCGCCTCGATTACTCCACCCTCGCAACAACCCACCTCTTCTCTTCCAAAAACTCATGGTCGTCAGAGAAGACTGAAGCAAGCCGCCGACTACAAAAATCACGGGCAGAAAGACCTTGGTCGGTAGCCCTATTCTCACCCCTTAACTTTTTTATTTTTGTTGTATATACATATAGATATTTTTATTGTTATTCTTATTTTTATGTAGTGGGTACAGAATAAAATTTGTTTTCTTCTGGATATCCTCGGTTGATAGTAGAATTTAAAGAATAATTTTAAGAATTTAAAAACAAAATCATTGCAAGTATGCAACCAATATCGCAAATCGCGTATTGTAATACGCATACTATGATATTGGTTGCATACTTGTAATGATACCGTCGGGTACGATAATTAATTAACACACTATGTTATGAAGATTCTTGATTAGTAAAAATATTGATTTTTTTCTTGCTTATTTATTGTAATAATTTTATCTCGCATTTTTTTAAAAATTAAATAACGAATTTTTTTATAATTCCTTGTGTTTAATTTGGAGGTGTGTTTTGTTGAATCGGTATGCGATTTATCGAACAAAAAGTGTTAGTAAAAATGATTCTCGTGTAATTGAAGCGTCGAAAACCCGCGCAGGCGCTTTAAAAGCGACGTACCCGACGCAGAACGTCGAAGGTAAGTAGTAGCGTCGGATCCGACGACGGAGCTGTGAAAATCTGACTGTTTTTTTCGTTTTACACTTATATTAGAAACCATGTACAATAGAGAAATCATTAGTTTTTAATAAAAAAAAGTCTGTGGTTCCTGTTATTTTTGTTTAATATCTAAGAAGAAATACAAAAGAGGTAAGTAAATAAATATAAAGTGTTTGTTGAAGTAAACTAATTTGTTTATACGAAAAGGAATGCAACAAATTTAGGTTCTTTGAAAGTTGTTATTTTCAAATTATTTTTAATTTAATGTGTTAATATTATTAAGTTTCGCGTTTCACGAACAACACGTTCCTTTTTAATTTAAAACAATAACATTCTTTTCTACCTGTGCCTATATTATATTAATTAACAGATAATATATTGATTAGTCAAAATTAGACGTGATGTTACTGTAAACATCACCACCTCTATATTCGACAGAACGTAGTCTCCGCTTTAAAAGGGAGTAGCTACCATAGCAACGAATGTACAGTTCGTCCTAAAAGGAAAATCTGCATGAATTTTTATACCCCACTTCAACACTTTGCATCTTCATTTTTATTCTTTGCATAAATCGAAAACGATTTTTTTGCAATCGTAAAAATTGTGTCAGTGTACCCCCGTTTTTTTCTCGCTCAACAACATTGTTAAAGGGGAATCGACCCTATTTCATCCCTATCCTTTTATACTAAGTAGTAGCTAACGAAGTTATGTGTCGCATGTTTTAAAAGGGTTCATTATAATTGCATTCATCGACTCAAAATAGATTTACATTTAAGACTACTACTTGAGATAAAAACCGATTCGTGTTCTCAAATTAGATTCGATAAATTTATTAAGTTATGTTGTTTTTTTAGGCAAAATGTTGGGGAGTAAATTACGTTCGTGGATGGATATCGTTAGACACAGAAAGAAGCAACAAAGGAAGGATAAACCGAAACACAATTGTCCGGTTTCAAAACAAGCTCCTATTTTAAAATCGGATAAATCATTTTCGTCGGAAAATGAAATTTTGGTAAGATACAAAACGTGAAATTAATAATTTTTTTGAGTTTAATAAATTGCCTGCAACAAACTTAATATTCACTACAGAATAATAAAACGAGTACTGCTTGAGGAGAATCAGATATTGGTTAATTCAGTACCATAATACTTTTTCTTTTGAAATTAATAAGAAAACTGATAAGATATGTCAACTTATTTGGATACAAAATGAATTTTTTTCTCAAAACTAAAAACTTCAAATATTGTTTTCTCAAAAACTAAAAGTTATTTTTCAAAACTGGTTGGTTCATTGGAAAGAGGACACTTTTATTAACACTTTGGGAAATTTTCAAACTCATATTCCAAGAAATGGATTTTATACGAATTTTTAAAACTTAATCAGCGAAAGTTGCAAAATTCGAAAAAATTGTCGATTATTTCAAAAATTTATTTCTCAAGAGCTGAAAGTGATTTTTCAAAACGGCTTTTTGCATTAAAAAGAGGATACTTTGATTAATAATTGGTGATATTTCCACAAGGATCCTTCAAGAAATTAATTTTATAACGAATTTTTAAAGTTATCGATGAAAATTGCAATTATCAAAACTTCAAATATTGTTTTCTCAAAAACTAAAAGTTATTTTTCAAATCGGGTTGGTTCATTGGAAAGAGGCCACTTTTTCAAACTCATATTCAAAGAAATGGATTTTATACGAATTTTTAAAACTTAATCGGCGAAAATTGCAAAATTCGAAAAAATTTTCGATTATTTCAAAAATTTATTTCTCAGGAACTAACAGTGATTTTTCAAAACTGGTTGGTTCATTGGAAAGAGGACACTTTTATTAACACTTTGGGAAATTTTCAAACTCATATTCCAAGAAATGGATTTTATACGAATTTTTAAAACTTAATCGGCGAAAGTTGCAAAATTCGAAAAAATTGTCGATTACTTCAAAAATTTATTTCTCACGAAATAAAAGTGATTTTTCAAAACGGCTTTTTGCATTAAAAAGGGGATACTTTAATTAATAATTGGTGATATTTCCACAAAGATCCTTCAAGAAATTAATTTTATAGCGAATTTTTAAAGTTATTGATGAAAATTGCAATTATCAAAACATCAAATATTGTTTTCTCAAAAACTAAAAGTGATTTTTCAAAACGGTTTGTTGCATTAAAAAGAGGACACTTTAATTAATAATTGGTGATATTTCTAAAGGAATCCTTCAAGAAATTAATTTTATAACGAATTTTGAAAGTTATCGATGAAAATTGCAATTATCAAAACTTCAAATATTGTTTTCTCAAAAACTAAAAGTTATTCTTCAAAATGGGTTGGTTCATTGAAAAGAGGTCACTTTTATTAACACTTTAGGAAATTTTCAAACTCATATTCCAAGAAATGGATTTTATACGAATTTTTAAAACTTAATCGGTGAAAGTTGCAAAATTCGAAAAAATTGTCGATTATTTCAAAAATTTATTTCTCAAGAACTGAAAGTGATTTTTCAAAACGGCTTTTTGCATTAAAAAGAGGACACTTTAATTAATAATTGGTGATATTTCTAAAGGAATCCTTCAAGAAATTAATTTTATAACGAATTTTGAAAGTTATCGATGAAAATTGCAATTATCAAAACTTCAAATATTGTTTTCTCAAAAACTAAAAGTTATTCTTCAAAATGGGTTGGTTCATTGAAAAGAGGTCACTTTTATTAACACTTTAGGAAATTTTCAAACTCATATTCCAAGAAATGGATTTTATACGAATTTTTAAAACTTAATCGGTGAAAGTTGCAAAATTCGAAAAAATTGTCGATTATTTCAAAAATTTATTTCTCAAGAACTGAAAGTGATTTTTCAAAACGGCTTTTTGCATTAAAAAGAGGATACTTTGATTAATAATTGGTGATATTTCCACAAGGATCCTTCAAGAAATTAATTTTATAACGAATTTTTAAAGTTATCGATGAAAATTGCAATTATCAAAACTTCAAATATTGTTTTCTCAAAAACTAAAAGTTATTTTTCAAAACGGGTGGGTTCATTGGAAAGAGGACACTTTTATTAACACTTTGGGAAATTTTCAAACTCATATTCCAAGAAATGGATTTTATACGAATTTTTAAAACTTAATCGGCGAAAATTGCAAAATTCGAAAAAATTGTCGATCATTTCAAAAATTTATTTCTCAAAAACTAAAAGTGATTTTTCAAAACGGCTTGTTGCATTAAAAAGAGGATACTTTAATTAATAATTGGTGATATTTCTAAAAGAATCCTTCAAGAAATTAATTTTATAACGAATTTTTTAAATTATCGATGAAAATTGCAATTATCAAAATTTCAAATATTGTTTTCTCAAAAACTAAAAGTTATTTTTCAAAACGGGTGGGTTCATTGGAAAGAGGACACTTTTATTAACCATTTGGGAAATTTTCAAACTCATATTCCAAGAAATGGATTTTATACGAATTTTTAAAACTTAATCGGCGAAGATTGCAAAATCCGAAAAAATTGTCTATCATTTCAAAAATTTATTTCTCAAAAACTAAAAGCGATTTTTCAAAACGGCTTGTTCCATTAAAAAGACGATACTTTAATTAATAATTGGTGATATTTCCACAAGAATCCTTCAAGAAATTAATTTTATAACGAATTTTGAAAGTTATCGATGAAAATTGCAATTATCAAAACTTCAAATATTGTTTTCTCAAAAACTAAAAGTTATTTTTCAAAACGGGTTGGTTCATTGGAAAGAGGTCACTTTTATTAACACTTTGGGAAATTTTCAAACTCATATTCCAAGAAATGGATTTTACACGAATTTTTAAAACTTAATCGGCGAAAATTGCTAAATTCGAAAAAGTTGTTGATTATTTCAAAAATTTATTTCTCAAGAACTGAAAGTGATTTTATCAAAACTTCAAATATTGTATAAATAAACTTTTGCAAACAATATTTAAATCATTTCAAGCAGTATCTATTATTCTGCAGTGAAAATCAGTTTTGCTACAAGCAATTTATTAATAAATTATTCAATATGCGATTGATGAGACTGTAATAAAAGCAGCAGCTATACCACTTCTATGTGAAAACTTGCAGAAGACCAAATTTGCAATATACAGGATGTCTCACGTAACTGGTTATTTAGAACTTTCGTATCTATTCGTAAAGCTTTGAAATTTGGCGTCACTTAATTAACACCAATTATAGCATTCCATTTAAACTAACGAAGTTGTGGTCTACTTTTGGTAGACTAGAAATGGCGGCCATCTTGAATTTAACGAACCAGTTACGAGAGTAGTGATGGGTTGGGTTGGGTCTTAAAATAAATGTATTTTCCAAGAAAAACATAACATATATTCGCTATTCTTATCAAAAACATTTTAAATCTGAAGTCAAAATAACGATTACAAAATTATTTCGAAACCTTGTTTGATTTTAGACCTAAAGTTCTTCGTCTGTTTCGTCTTCGGAGGCAAAGACACCATATACAGTGGATAGTCCTCTGTACTTCCTTCGATGGGTTTGTTTGTAGTTGCCTTTGTTTGTGCCCCCGTTTCTGTTACTTCAGAATTCCTTAATTTCCAATTATTGGCAATAAATGTAATTTTTCCAGCCTATGTATCCACGAAAATGTGCTGAATATCCTAACAGCAACCTTAATCAGATTGGAGCTGCTCCACCATGCAATTGGATTCATGTTTACTACACTGGTCCACAAGAATCTTTTTGCCAACAATCTATCATTTGATTTATAATCTGCCATTACATCCAAGTACATTACCTCCGACGGTGATAAACTGCTTCCTCTAGAACAAGGATTCAGTAATCGGAGTTGTAACAAATTCCTTTTGAGTTATTGCATCTTCCTCTTCCTCAGATGTGCAAAAATCATTTCTGCCCATTACTATACGTGACACACGCTGTATATATTAAAATAATTAATATTTAAATTTAACATTGTGGATATGTTTAAAATGAACTTAATAAAATGAAATAAATTTTAGGATGAAGATGTAAAGAAATCATCAAATATTGTAAACAGTTCCGTTAGGTATTCCGGCACGAACTTGTCTTCCCCCGAATCAGCATATTCCACAGGTTATTCTACAGATGGAACATCTCCAGGTGCTCCACCAGAATATTATATTAATATTAGAACAGGTATAGTTATAATTAAGAAAAAGTGTAATTTGAATAATAATATCGCGTAAATATTGATAATCAGGTACGCGATATTTTTCATCTGGCACAGAAAAAGAACCCCCAAGAACCCAAAACAATAACATATCATTGGTTCCTAAAGAATCGGCCAAAGCTGTTTTGGTTCAAACGCCGAAACATCAAAAGTCTGTTGAAAATGATTATTATTCAACATTAGCCGTTAGAGTAAACGGTGACTGTACAACTGTTTCCATGGCAAGTCTAAACGCGTCATAAAAAATATTGTTTTTAACCCAAATTTAAATTTTTTTAGACCCAAGATTATAACCGGTGCAAAAATCAACAAACCAAAGTCGCCCTGCATAATAATTTACCATCGGTTCCTCGAGTCGCTGAAGTTATCGTCAATTCGAGCATTACATCCCCGAGGCAAAGAAACCGCATCAGAACAAATCCATGGCTTCCAGGATCAAATTTAAGTCCTTGCAAAATTAACCCAAACCCACATTCCACTTCAAAAGTTCATGTTGCTAATAATAAGTAAGATTATATTGAATAATTTAATTTTTTTTTATATTATGCATAGCACAATTGTATAACACCTAGTTAATAATTAGTTACTTATTTTTAACACCAAATTAAACTAGAATGATGCAATTTCTGATGACACCGATACTACTTTCAAGTCGCGATGGAGGTCGGTGTTTCTTATATACCAAGGTGTATGTGTATATGTCTATTTTAGTTTTAATACTTGCTTGTATATTAGCAACTTATTTCTTAGTGATAGCGTTGATTTTCTGCCAATAAGCCAGAATAGGTGTCTAAATTTGATATCAAGTTTCTCACGTTATTTTTTGACGTGAGCTTTCCATTTGGTCCAGCTTTCTATTGAATTTAAGGCCAATTGTAACTTATTTGCTGCAAGTACTTCATTTTCTGCAACAGCCAAAATCGCTGTGTCATCTGCGAATGTAGCTGTTAAAGTTTCTGGTACCTGAGGAAGGTCGATTGTGAGTACTTGAGGAACTCCGGCTCGTATTTCATGCAGTGGTGAATAAGCGTTTTCGTATTTTACTCTAAAACATCGATCAGAAAGATACGATTTTAATAGTTGATTATATGTTGATGGTAGTATTTGGAATAGTTTGTTATTCGTGTCTCATTTTCGTTACTGCTCTTAGACTTGTTCTTTCGCCAACTTCCAAACTCCTTGGTGTGCATCGTTTACTATCATAGGTCAATAGGCTTTCATGCTCTAAAATTGGTCTACAAATAGTCTTATAAATATGCGCAGCGCATTTGATGTTAATGCCTTCTGGAACTTCATTTTGCTGTCAAAGATTATACCCAGGTATTTGATGTTCGCTGAAGGACTGATTTGCGTATACTGTCGGTTTAATGGTATTAGAAATTGTGTTTTTGAAGCTTTTATGTTAATTCTCCAGGAAGCACCATATAGTTATTTTGTTAGTTGCTTCTTGTAATGTTACTATGGCTGTTTCAAGTTTCTTTCCATGCGCTATTAGTGCAATGTCGTCGGCATATTGCAGCATATAGCATAGATAGTGCGGAAATTTCCATCATGTCATATGCAAAAGCATTGTATAGTATTGGTGAGAGCGGCGAGCCCTGAGGAAATTACGATCTTTTCAAAAATTTGACAGTAATTTAAGTAACTCCGGTGGAACGTTTAATTTGTGTAATTTGTAAATTAGACCATTATGCCACACTGAGTTAAACACTTTTTGTATGTCTAGAAAAGGAGCTGCTGATTTTATTTGCTGCAAGCGACAAATGTGTAGATTTGAAGTAAGAATAGCTAGTCGATTTCCCTGATCTAAATCCAAATTGATGATTAGCAGTCGTTTTTTAATAAGATTTTCAAACATTTTCCCGATGACAGAAAGCAACGATATAGGACGATAACCAGAAGGCGTGTATTGATTTTGGAAATAAAAGTTGAATATGTCTCTTACATGTGCATGAGTGTTAGGATGTAATTGTCTAAAAATTGTTCGTGTCAGCTTATCATAGCCGGCCGAAGTATTTTTTTCCCTTGCTTAACAATTCCCAGTATTCATCTTCGTCGATTTTGTTACTAGAAAGTTGTATTGTGTTGTCAAACGCAGTAAACCAGTCTTCAATCTGATAATTGATTGTAAAGATAACTGATTTAAAACATTCTTCGAGATATTTAGCATGCACTTGTTCCTTTTCGAAATCAGTGTTACAGCTGGAGCCATCAGATTGATCTATAAGATAAACGAGCTGGATGTTTTTTTTTGTATTTTGATAGATTTTGACTTCATTCCAAAAAGATCTTCCCTTATTTTGGTTGATATTATTACAAGCTTCAATAAATCTGGAAGATCTGAATTGCCATATTAACTTGTGAATACTTTTATTAACCTCATTAATTCTCTTCTTGGTGTCAACATCTTCATTTCTTCTGAATTCGCGATACCTGCATCTTTTACGTTTAATTAACGTTAGGATATAAGAAGGGAGTGGGACTTTTTCGATAGTTTTCGTTATTCTATGCACTTAGTCTATTGTTACATGTTTATTCCGAAACCCAAATTGATGTATTGGTATTAAGGCTTTTCCTTCTATGATAGATTTTAGTCTTTTTAATAGTAATTTTTCAAGCAGTTTTAATAGTAAGGGTAATAATGAGATTGGCCTATTATTATTTCAGCAAATTTCCATATGCTTGGGATGTATTTCTGTTTAAAAGCAGCATTAATTATGTGTAATAGTTTTGTAATCCCATTTTGGTAGATGTTTCAATGTTTCTCCATTAATTAGGTCATAGCGTACCGATCTTTTTATACTTTATTATTATTATTATTGCTGCTGGGCTGAGAGGAGCGGCCCCTCTCGTTACCGCAACCTATAAGATCTATTGTAACTTTAGCCCTCCAATGGTTTAGGGCAAATGTAGGTCCTTGATGAACCTTAGTATTATCCTGAGGTCTTGAACCTTTATGTGTGTAGGTGTCAAGAGAGTTTTACCGAAAATGTTGTGTCTTAGACTCTGGCGACGCAATTGCGCAATATATGTTCAGCAGTTTCTGACTCGTCGTTGCATCCTCAGAGCGTCCTTAGATCCCCTTTGCTGACGCATCAAACCTCTTTGGTTTTGTTTTGCGACGAAGTTATCATACTCTTCGCTTATCTGTGACCTAGAAGTTCTTTCCAGCATAAGGCTACCTTTGAGACCTCCCAATTGTTGATTATTTGTTTTAGGTGGCTTTTCTGTGACCTGGAACCCACCAAAGGGTAACATCATTGCCCCTAGCGAGTTCTCTTAGGTTGCTGGTACACTCTCTGATCAGTTCGGAGTCACACGTGTATGCCTGAATTGCCTGTGAAAATGTTTATGGATGCACCTTTCTGGCCCTTCTGTAGGTTCAAAGCGGTGCAGAAGTTTATAGCAAGAACTTCTGCTTTTAAAATTGTTATGTCTGGTCTGAAGGGCAGTTTAATGTGGCTATTTGGTCCACTGATGCCCATACCTACTCCGGATCTAACTGTTTTTGAAGCATCGGTGTACCAGGCTAGGGCTCCTCTTTTTAGTGGAGCCCAATCATCCCTGCTTCTAAATATGACCTTATACATCTGGTTGAAATAAAATAAATTTAATTTCAATCAGGTGATTAAGACATGGGTCCTTGAGGATTTCGAGGTGTCCTCTGAGGTTATCCTGCATCAACTCATGATGAGTTCATGAAGCTGCCTCCTTTTGTATATAGAGGCTGTTTTTTTAAGCTAGATAGAACTTACGAAAAGGTTAACTGTCAAACGAACTGTGATACTGCGCTCACTTTTTGATATTTATGATCAGTATACTCTGGCAAATCATCATGAACAGATTGACGCTTGAACAACGCTACCAAATTATCCAGATTTACTTTGAAAATCAGTCATCAATTCGCATAACTTATAGACGACTTCGTGATTTGTATGGCGCACATAATCGTTCATCTGAGCAAGCCATCCGTCGAACTGTGGATAGATTTCATACCACATACTCTCTAAATGATGCAATAAAATCAACACGTCGAAGAAATGTGCGTGCTGAAGAGAATATCGCCGCTGTTAACGAATGCGTGGAAGAAGATTCAAATTTATCGATTCGTCGTCGGTCGCAGGAATTAGGGCTTTCTCCGTCCACTACGTGGAAAATTTTGCCCAAAGATCTTGACCTACACCCGTTTAAGATCCAGCTGGTGCAGGGATTAAAACCACGAGACCATCATATGCGTCGTTCTTTCGCCGATTGGACTCTAGAGCAGTTGGAAACTGATCCGATATTTTATCGCAAAATTGTGTTCAGCGATGAGGCTCATTTTTGGCTTGATGAGCCGCATATGGAGTGAATCCAATCCACTACAGACTCCATTACATCCAGTAAAATGCACCGTTTCGTGTGGTTTGCACGCTGGTGGCATCATTGGACCTTATTTCTTCAACAATATAGTCGGAGGTCGCGTTACGGTCAATGGAGATCGTTACCTCACCATGATCAATGATTTTTTGTTTGAAAATATGGATGATATTGATCCGGGCGAAATGTGGATTCATACGTGCCATACAGCGACCGCAACCATCGACTTATTGAAATCAAAATTTGGCGATAAGTTGATTTCGAGAAATGGACATGCCAATTGGCCTCCAAGGTGGTGCGATTTGACACCTCTCGATTATTTCCTTGGTTTATACTGATAAACCAGCAACAATTGACACCTTGGAGTTTAAAATTTAATTTTTTGTGTTACTTTTTTCAATTTAAAGTTCTATCGGGCTTAAAAAAACACCCGTTATAAATGGAGCGGTATGAGACCGAGTAGGGCTTCCAAAGCAGCCGTCGGACAGGATCTCATTGCACCCGTTATGTTAAGACATGCTAACCGCTGGATTTGTGCCAGCTGTTGTTGTGCTGTCTTATGTTTTATTTTAGGTAGATCTGGTTTGCCATGATAGCCTTTTTCCTCACCTTATCTATGTGTGAGTTCCACTTTAGTTTACTGTCTAGTATTACCCCTAGGTATTTAACTTATGTTTTGAGGTTAATAGTTCTGCTTTTAATGGAGGGTGCTTTTATTTCGATTTTGTACTGGTGAGTAGTAGCTTTCTGCATTAGTTTATTTATGATAATCTCATATTTACCTCGGATTATGATTATCAGGTCATCAGCATACCCTTGTAATAGAGGTGATAGCACTCCCTCTTGGGGACATCCTCTTACTCGCCTCCCAGACTGGTTGTGATATGCTGACTTTTAAACATGGCTATACACCACTTGATTGTCGACGGATGTATATCTTTTACGGTTAGAGCCTTCTCTATAGATTCATAGGAGGTGTTATCAAACGCACCCATGTCTATGAAAGTACATAGGGCTATCTCTTTGGTTGTAATTGCCTCCTCTAAAGTGCTAATCAAAGTATGGAGAGCGGTAATTGTTGATTTTGCTTTCGGGTAAGCATGCTGGCTAGCTTGGAGTGGATTAGTGACAAGCACTCCATTCCTAAGGTATTGATCGATTACCTTTTCCATTCCTTTGAGGAGAAATGAAGTTAGGCTAATTGGTCTCTATGCCTTGGTCTGTATTACCACCTTTAGGTATGAAGACCACCGTTACTTTCCTCCATAGTGTGGCTACAAAGCTGTAGCTAGCTATATATAGGGATATTATTACTGGGAGAAACTCTTCTAACCCTTTTTGCAGAAAAATAGGCAGAATTCCATCTCCTCCAGGCGATTTTAGGGGCTTGAAATTAAAAATAGCCCACCTTACTCTGTTGGGTGTAAAAATGTAAAAATGGACGAGTTATGTCCATTACTTCAGGGTCGGCATCTGCGTGGGGGCAGACTTTTGAGGGAGGAAAGTGCGTACTCAGTATATTTAGATCAGTGTTGTGATCTTTTGCCAAGATCTTATGAAGACGAGCAACTATAGGAATATTGTCTATGCCTTTTTCTTTTGGCTTTGCCGATATCCAAGTTATATTCCGTTAGGGCTTTCCTATAGAAGTCCCATGTTTACTCGAGTTTGGAATTCCTGACTTTATTATATGGTCTTCTTACCATGACTCGCTGTTTTCAAGGTCCTTATTCCACCAAGACACATTGGATTGTGCTCTTTTGTGTAATGTTCTTTATATTTAGTTTTTGTATTTCAGTATTGGCATCGTCAGTAAGGTCTTTTAAGTAATTTTGAATATTATTTTCTTTGTGGCTATCTGTTAATGCTCTTTTTATAATAATTGCACTTCCACCTCGAGCCGCATTACTCGGGTGAATTCTCGTGTAAAGTGAATTTCGGAGATTAGATATATCAATATTGTTTTAAGTATTATTGGTACTGTGTTTTGATGCTGTCGAAGACCATTGGAATTCCACAGCATTATTTTATTCTTTTTTGAATCGCTCCTTGGTTCAAATTGCTTTCAATGAAATCTAGACGTGCATATAATGTTTTTATTGTTTCTTCTTGTTGGAGTATTTTTTCTAGTATTTGATCTATTTGATTGGATTTTTTTGGCAGTAAGCTTTGGTGTGACACCTTTTGCACTGAGGCATTTGTTTTGGATTTATTTACTCTTCGATTTTGACACACATTCCTAATATGTTTGTTATTTCATGGATTCTTTTTACATCCTATGACGGTGCAAAATCCTAGATGCACTTTCTAGGTACACTTTCAGATTTCTGGTTTGCTTATTTTCATAAGTTGACCAGGACAAATTCTTTTCAGTAAGCATCTTTGATACTTCTCTGTACTTTTCTTCCGAATTAAGATTCCAAGGTTATTACGTGTTATTTATTGTTATAAATCGCGTGTATGATTTATCACTATCAAAAATATTGTACTGTTCACACTATTTTACATTATTTATATCATCTATAAACGATTTATAAAGCCTAAAATAAAACACTTGATGCACGATCGCAAAACACATCCGCTCTTTAGCGATGCACAAATCGAACTTGCTCATACTTGTCTTGCTATTTTAGTGCTATGTTGGTTGCATACCCGACTGGCATCACTTTATTACTGAATGATTTAATGGTTATTATTTTATGTTTAAAATTTAGTTCCCCACATTATTACGATAATTCAACATTAAGGAGTCCCATAAATAAACCTCGGCAAAGAAAAGGTTCAACATCATCAACTTGTTCTTCGTTGAGCGCGTCAAGTTTGAATTGGAGTGGAAACCTACGAAGGAAACCATCTGATAGTGAAGAAGATTGCACCTTAAATGAAATGATGGGGAAATACGATGAGAGTTACATTTACGAGAAAGAAACTGACATTTTAAGTGATAGCGATCCAACGGATTGCGACACTGACATAGATACGGGGCAAGATGGCGGAGATGAAGAAGAACCTCTCGAACGAGAATTTGATTTTATCGACAACAGCTCGTTTCTGGAGTTCAACATGAAAGATGATCGAAATACAGGTCATTGCACTTATTATAACTTTGAAACGCATAGGAAGTTGTCGAAAAGGAGAACTTCACGGAAAAGTAAGCAAGAATTACCTGGAACTTGTAGGCAAAACAGAAGAAGGTCGTCGTCTTCGAAGAAACGGCAGAAAAATGATGTTAAATCAGAAAATGGGCAGTTTGATGGCAGTAGAAGTGCAGGCGCAACTCCGATTTCCAGCCGAAAAACAAAACAGCACCCTATATCAAAACTAGCAATCGAAGATCATCTAAAAAGGCGGTCCAATTCGGTATCTTTAACTCGAGATCCAGTAAATACATTCGACCAAAGAGACAAAGAAGCCGATCGAAAATACAAAGAGCTCATTGTTGAAGCAGAACATATTCTTATGAGCATGAAGCAAAGCGGTTCATCACCCAGAAGACTTCCTGGTCCAGCAAACAAACGCGTCGAACTGCTCAAAACCGAATCAGCAAAGGCAGAAATGTTGAAGATGAAACAGCCAGTTGACGATGGCTCGAAAATTCCGTCCAGCAATTTTATCAGGCACAGTCCCAAAAGGAACCACATCACTAATTTTATCAACAGCAACGTACCAGTTACCATGAAAAAGCAAGATGAGATATATTCACCTGGCACGAAGAAGAAGCAATACAAGCAAGGATCAAGAAGTCCTAAATACAAAAGACGATCCAGGAAAATTGTTGAAAGTAACAGTTCCGATGAAGAAATCCAAAAAAAAAGTTTAACCGTTCGAAACACTGAAAACAACGCATTTTGTTGCCCACAAAGCGAACCGGTTAAAAGAAAAGTTTATCATCAATCAAAAACTGTTGCTTTTAATTTAAATTACGAAAGCATTTGCAATTTAGGTAAAAAAATGAATTAACATAACTTTATTTGTCCACGACTTCCTTATGAATGAGTTTTCTAAAACAAAATGGTAGGCATTTTTCACGGAGTGAATAATAATCATTATTCACGGGTAGCCACCTTGACCAGACTAATATTAATTATTTGAAATAACGTCAATTTAATTCAATTTTTTAGGAGTTTCTAAATGTTTGACATTAAAAAAACTTAAACAAATTCGTTTTTTCGTATGATTTAAGCATAAATTAATTAATTTTCGTAAAGAAAACGACGTTTTATAAAACTGACACTTAATTTTGACAAATTGTTGTGAAGTTGGGTACAGTTAGTTACATTGAATTTGTGTCACATTGACGTTTAATTCAAAAATTTATTTAAAAATAGTATATTATTCAACAAGCGTATAATGGCAGCTGTTACCCACGAAGATGAATCTGAGTGGGTAACATCCATTATACGCAAGTTGAATACTATACTTTATCTACAACTATTTAATTTTGAAAAAAAAATCAAAAAAGGAAAAAAAAATAAACTTGATAGACATTTCAGACATAACCTCAATATAAGAAAGCTGTCATTTCTGTTAATATTTTATTCTTTGATTAGTAGGCCGTGTCAGAACTGTGGAATAATGGCCTCATTATTCAACACTTTGTCTGTCATGAGTAATGAGTGTCATTACCCGTCAAAAATCAAATGTATAACGAATAGATAATTCAATAGTTGTAGATAAATGAATTTATGGAATCAATTTCAATAGTCGTGGACAAAGTATAGTATTCTACTCGCATGTAATGAGCTATTATTCACTCAGGTTAATCGTGAATAATACCCCTCATTATATGCTCATATAATAATATACTATTATTTATTTTACATGTATTTTTTTTAGAATCTCGAAGGCCTAACGAAAGAAGAAATAGTACAGATAATTTACGCCAACAAGTCCTATTGAATACAATAACAAACTTGAAACGGAGTTTGGAGAATCAATCGGCCTCTTTAAAACAAGTTTACAACAGCTCGCAAAACGTGAGGTTGTAAAAATATTTTTCTACAGCGTTTGTTGACTATTTGTTAATGCGAGTGTTAAGCGTAAAAAAGATAAGAACAAATATCAAAAAGAAAAAAAAAATCTGAAAAGTAGGGTCGTTATTTTTGTAAGCGATTTTCGTTTTGTGTCTTCCTAAGCTAAGAAGTTATTAAAAAAATTGGTGAATAACGACTCTTTAAGGTCTCTAAAAAAGAAACAAAAAGAATGTTAAAACGTTAGGAATTAATTTTATTCGTTTTTATTTAACTAAACGTGTGTAGAATCGTAGATCCGAATGTTTGGTTATTTATTTAAAATACTCGTACTGATATTAGGAGGCTAATTTATACGGATTTAGTGCAATGTAGTTCATATAGCAACGTTTAGATAGTGGACAACCGTAGTCTCGTCAAAATTGAGAATTATTAATTAATGGGAAATTATTGTTAAAGGTCTCGTCCAACTTTTTAATTGTGAAAGGTACTCTAGCAAATTCATTTTGTTAACAATAATTTTCTAATAATACCTTTTTATATTGAAACAGACTGATTAGGTCGTATTAAAACATCATTTTGTTTTATTCAATTCTAACTTTCCGTCAAATCTTGTGAAACAAACACAAAATATTGTTATTTGTTTACCCAATCAAGTTAAATAAACTATTGACAAGTTTTCCATCTTTTCTTTTCTTAATCCTCAATAATTAATATAACAACAGCTTCTCTATATTTATCTACATTTATAGTTTCCACCAAAAAGTTTTTCTTTGCGTTATTTTTGATTTCTAAATTTCACAATTTCTTCATTAATAATCCTTTCCTGAAAATTTTAATAATATTATATCATAGTTTTTATATCATATCATAAACTACAATCTTTAAGCTTCAATTTAACATACATATCATATGAAGATCCTTAAAAATGTGATAGATATGATTTTTTCTAAATTTCGAATCTTTATTGATTTATAAATTTGACAATTTCTTCGTTAATAATTATTTCGTGGAAATTTCAATAATATTATCTTATAGTTTTTATATCGTATCATAAACTAGAATCTTTAAGCTTCAATTTAACATACATATCATATCAAAATTTTTAAAAATGCTGCTGATATGATTTTTTTTAAATTTCGCCTTATTAACTTATAAATTTTACCATTTCTTCTTTGACAATTTTTTCCTGGAATTTTCAATAATATTACCTTATAGTTTTTATATCATATCATAAACTAGAATCTTCAAGCTTCAATTTAACATACGTATCATATCAACATTATTATAAATACAGTCGATATGATTTTTTGAAAATTTCGAATTATTTTTGATGTATAAATTTCACAATTTCTATTTCAATAATTTTTTCATGGAAATTTTAATAATATTATCTTATAGTTTTTATATCATATCATAAACTAGAATCTTTAAGCTTTAATTTAACATACGTATCATGTCAATATTCGTAAAAATACAGTAGATATGATTTTCTAAAATTTCGCGTTATTTCTGATTTATAAATTTCACAATTTCTTCTTTAATAATCTTTTCCTGGAAATTTTAATAATATTATATCATAGTTTCTATATCACATCAAATAGTAAAATGTTTAAGCTTCAACTTAACATACATATCATATTATCATTCTCAAAAATACGATAGATATGATTTTTTGAAAATTTCGCGAAATCTTTAATTTATAAATTTGACCACTCCTTCTTTGACATTTTTTTCCTGGAATTTTCAATAATATTATCTTATACTTTTTATATCATTTCATAAACTAGAATCTTCAAGCTTCAATTTAACATACATATCATATCATGATGCTTAAAAACATAGTCAATACAATTTTTTGAATTATTTCGTAATATTTTTAATTTACAAATTTCACAATTTCTTTTTTAATAATTTTTTCCTGAAAATTTCAATAATATCATTCATAGTTTTTATACCATATCATAAACTGGATTCTTTAAGCTTCAACTTAACATACATATCATGTCAAAATTCTTAAAAATGCAGTCGTTATGATTTTTTTTTTAATTTCACCTTATTATTGATTTATAAATTTGACCATTTCTTTTTTGACAATTCTTTCCTGGAATTTTCAATAATATTATCTTATAGTTTTTATATCATATCATAAACTAGAATCTTTAAGCTTCAATTTAACATACGTATCATGTCAAAATTCGTAAAAATACAATAGATATGATTTTCTGAAAATTTCGCGTTATTTTTGATTTTTAAATGTAATCACATCTAATAATTTTTTCCTGGAAATTTCAATAATATTGTCTAATAGTTTTTATATCATAGCATAAACTAGAATCTTTAAGCTTCAATTTAACATACATATCATATCAAGATTCATTAAAATACAGTCGATATGATTTTTTGAAAATTTCGCGTTATTTCTGATTTATAAATTTCACAATTTCTTCTTTAATAACCTTTTCCTGGAAACTTTAATAATATTATATCATAGTTTCTATATCACATCAAATAGTAGAATGTTTAAGCTTCAATTTAACATACATATCATATCAAAATTCTTAAAAATACAGTCGTTATGATTTTTTTTTAATTTCGCGTTATTATTGATTTATAAATTTGACCATTCCTTCTTTGACAATTTTTTCCAGAATTTTCAATAATATCTCATAGTTTTTATATCATATCATAAACTAGAATCTTTAAGCTTTAATTTAACATACGTATCATGTCAAAATTCGTAAAAATACAATAGATATGATTTTCTGAAAATTTCGCGTTATTTTTGATTTTTAAATGTAATCACATCTAATAATTTTTTCCTGGAAATATCAATAATATTGTCTAATAGTTTTTATATCATAGCATAAACTAGAATCTTTAAGCTTCAATTTAACATACATATCATATCAAGATTCATTAAAATACAGTCGATATGATTTTTTGAAAATTTCGCGTTATTTCTGATTTATAAATTTCACAATTTCTTCTTTAATAACCTTTTCCTGGAAACTTTAATAATATTATATCATAGTTTCTATATCACATCAAATAGTAGAATGTTTAAGCTTCAATTTAACATACATATCATATTATCATTCTCAAAAATACGATAGATATGATTTTTGAAAATTTCGCGAAATTTTTAATTTATAAATTTGACCATTTCTTCTTTGACATTTTTTTCCTGGAATTTTCAACAATATTATCTTATACTTTTTATATCATTTCATAAACTAGAATCTTCGAGCTTCAATTTAACATATATATCATATCATGATTCTTAAAAACACAGTCAATACAATTTTTTGAATTATTTCGTAATATTTTTAATTTATAAATTTCACAATTTCTTTTTTAATAATTTTTTTCTGAAAATTTCAATAATATCATCCATAGTTTTTATACCATATAATAAACTAGATTCTTTAAGCTTCAATTTAACATACATATCATCAAAATTCTTAAAAATACAGTCGTTATAATCTTTTTTTTAATTTCGCTTTATTGATTTATATTGACCATTTCTTCTTTGACAATTTTTTCCTGGAATTTTCAATAATATTATCTTATAGTTTTTATATCATATCATAAACTAGAATCTTTAAGCTTCAATTTAACATACGTATCATGTCAAAATTCGTAAAAATACAATAGATATGATTTTCTGAAAATTTCGCGTTATTTTTGATTTATAAATTTAATCACATCTAATAATTTTTTCCTGGAAATTTCAATAATATTGTCTAATAGTTTTTATATCATAGCATAAACTGGAATCTTTAAGCTTCAATTTAACATACATATCATATCAAGATTCATTAAAATACAGTCGATATGATTTTTTGAAAATTTCGCGTTATTTCTGATTTATAAATTTCACAATTTCTTCTTTAATAACCTTTTCCTGGAAATTTTAATAATATTATATCATAGTTTTTATATCACATCAAATAATAGAATGTTTAAGCTTCAATTTAACATACATATCATATCAAAATTCTTAAAAATACAGTCGTTATGATTTTTTTTTAATTTCGCGTTATTATTGATTTATAAATTTGACCATTCCTTCTTTGACAATTTTTTCCAGAATTTTCAATAATATTATCTCATAGTTTTTATATCATATCATAAACTAGAATCTTTAAGCTTTAATTTAACATACGTATCATGTCAATATTCGTAAAAATACAGTAGATATGATTTTCTAAAATTTCGCGTTTTTTTTGGTTTATAAATTTAATCACATCTAATAATTTTTCCTGGAAATTTTAATAATATGATATCATACTCTTTATATCATATCATAAACTAGAATCTTTAAGCTTCAATTTAACATACATATCATATCAAGATTCATAAAAATATAGCCGATATAATTTTTTGAAAATTTCGCGTTATTTTTGATTTATAAATTTCACAATTTCTTCTTTAATAATCTTTTCCTGGAAATTTTAATAATATTATATCATAGTTTCTATATCACATCAAATAGTAGAATCTTTAAGCTTCAATTTAACATACATATCATATCAAGATTCATAAAAATACAGCCGATATAATTTTTTGTAAATTTCGCGTTATTTTTGATTTATAAATTTCACAATTTCTTCTTTAATAATCTTTTCCTGGAAATTTTAATAATATTATATCATAGTTTTTATATCACATCAAATAATAGAATGTTTAAGCTTCAATTTAACATACATATCATATTATAATTCTTAAAAATACGATAGATATGATTTTTGAAAATTTCGCGAAATTTTTAATTTATAAATTTGACCATTTCTTCTTTGACATTTTTTTCCTGGAATTTTCAATAATATTATCTTATAGTTTTTATATCATTTCATAAACTAGAATCTTCAAGCTTCAATTTAACATACATATCATATCAAGATTCTTAAAAATGCAAGTTTTTTCTAAATTTCGAATTTTTATTGATTTATAAATTTGGCAATTTCTTCATTAACAATTATTTCGTGGAAATTTCAACAATATTATCCTATAGTTTCTATATCATGTCAAAAAGTAGAATGTTTAAGCTTCAATTTAACATACATATCATATCAACATTATTATAAATACAGTCGATATGATTTTTTGAAAATTTCGAATTATTTTTGATGTATAAATCTAAAAAATGTAAAATTTAAACTTTTCTTGAAATATTAATAATATTAGTTTATTATAGAGAGTTAAGATAATTAAGGATTATTTTTTTATAATAATTTAAAAAAATATATATATAAATTAAAAGTTTATTAATTTGTTTTTCAATTTTTTAGGAATCGAAAAACTATAAATAAATAAGTACAACAAATATACATTTGATATTTATTATGTCCTCACAGTGTCATATTAGTGTGTACTACATAATAATGGTATATATAATGTGCAAATAGAATCCGAATGTGTTTTTCGTTTATATGCGTAGAGCGGATTTCAATTCTCTCTTAATTTCTTCATATTTTTCATTGTCAACCAGTTTTTTGTTTTTAATTTTTTGTTATATCACACGATCGTATGATGACGAATCTCGTTTAAGTCTTACAGCCGATTCCGTATTAAATTCTTTTTAAAATTAAATACAGAATTTTCTATAATAATCTAAGACTTCCATTTTACGTTCTTTTTGAGTTTAATAAAGTCATAAATTTGTTACATTTTTTTAATTAAATTTAAAAAGGGATTTGCAGATTTTTTTAATACTACTTTTATTTGGTGATAGTTTTTTTTTGTTGTTGTATTTTTTTAAAGCTATGTTCATATCTAAGAAAAAATAGCCCTTATTTTTATTACTGGTACTTACATCATTTTTTTAAATTTTATTATTAGTATTTTTTGTTCGCAACAGCGTATATTTTTTTTTGCTTTATATGTTTCCACCTACTATCTACAGTTACGTTTGTATTTTTTGCAATTTTTGTTTTTTTTTTGTTGGGAGGGGTTCGACGAGAGTTTTCCTTTTATTTATTTGTTTTATATACACAAACACTAACTAATCACGTTTAATTCGAATTATCGCCAACGAATCCGGAAAATAATAATTAAAAAATGAATTAATTAATTCGAATTAAAATTGAAAAATTAAAAAGATTTCGTCATCTAAAGAAAGGTGTTACGTTTTCTTCGCGAAAATTTTTGAATGTTAAAGTGATAATCGGAATGATGTTTTCTGTATATTAATCATTAAAATTTGAAAAGATGTGCGGAGGGAGAGAGGGAAGGGGCGATGATTGTTCCACGACGCGGGATTTTCTTTTTACATTTTCTTATTATTTTTTTACCCGATAGATTTTCCTCCTAATACTTTTTTTAGGCCGTCGCGAGCGGCTGTTATTGTCATGTACGGCTGAAGCTGATATCCGGAAGGGTTTGGGAAGTGTCCAAACGGAATTTGTGCGTATCCCATTTTTTAAATTATTGAGAAAAAAGGAAATGACTAAGAATCGGGCTGATTCAAGGAATAAACTTATTTATTAATAATTTAAATAATATACATTATTTATATACAGCGTGTTAATTAATTATCGGTTATGCAACCAACACTGCAAATCGCGTATTGCAATACCACTACTGTGATATTGGTTGCATAACGTGATAATTAATTAACACACTATTATTATTAAGTTTATTTTAATAAATAAATTTACTTTTAAATCTTGAATCTAGAAGTGTTTTAGCCATTTCCGATATTTACTTAACTGGATATCTTATTCTGTTCCATAAATAGAATAGATACATCTACATATTTATTTTTATTATTTTTTTGTGACATTTTAAAAAATAATAAATTTCCTGTTATTTGGATGTTAATGAAATGTAAATGGTGAAGGTGGAGAGTAGGCCGTCGAGTTTAATTTTTATTATTTTTGGGGTCGTCGAATGAGACGCTCTCGACCCTTAACCTTGGCGTGGGGTTTCTGCGTCAGTTTCGTTGGTCTGTTGCGCTAAAGATTTATATAGAGGCGAGTTTACGAAACGTGGGTAACTGTCGCGGTGCATCAGGGTGTAAATTTGCAACTGAGCTTCGTCGAACGTATGCGGCGAGGGCTCGACCATGTTCCGATTAACGATCTCGCGCACCCTTGAGTCCAGCGACACCTCCTTCGGCGACAATATCGAAATATAATCCTCGTAGATGACCCTAGCTTTCGGTTCAACCGCTTCCGGGTTCGTCTCCTTCTTTAAATCCTCGCACGCCAACCAAAAGAGGATGTTCTCCTCCGAGTACTCGCACCTCAGGAACTCCCTGAACACTTTTCTACCCGCCGAACTCTTCATCAGCTTATCGAACGACCTTCCCCAACTTCGTATCTCATCCAAAGAAGGACTACAATTTTTAATTATTTATTTATTAACACTATTTTATAATTAATTTACATTTTTATACTTACACTGGCTCTCCATCGCATGGAACCAAAGGATCATGCTTATGAAGACCATCCTCGTTCGATTTTGATGATGTGTTGCTACGAAACAATTCAATCAAGTCAAGCATAAAATTTTACGCAAAAATTCCTTACCAAATACAACTACAACAGCAACACCAGTACAGGCAACATGGCTTCTTCGGGTAGCCTGTGGGAGAGTGACAATGAGATGTTAGTTTAGAGTTGGATCGAGCCAGGCTTGGATTCGACCCTCTTAGACGACAACTTGCAGTCCCCGCCCTGTTTTCTGGAACTAGCTCAGTTAAACCGCAGGACATCTAATAAAACAAAATTAAATATGTATATTATATACACACTGTGTTAATTAATTATCGCACCCGACGTCATCATTGCAAGTATGCAACCAATATGACAGCGCAATACGCATCATATGCAAATCGCGTATTGCAATACCAATACTGTGATATTGGTTGCATACTTAGTTGTCACAGCAGATATGTTGTTTATTGATTTATACACATTTAAAATACTATTATCTGCCATATCGATATTTATGCATCTGAGAGCAAAGGTGAAAGACAATAATATTGTTAAGAATAAAGTTTTCTTCTAAATTTTTTTTTATTGTGGCTTCTCAGGCATTGTCTAGAATTTGTGCAAGTTCAAGATCTGAGCTGCACTCGATCAATTCTCCCAAAATTAAAATTCGTGTTTCAGACTGACGTTTAACAGTTTTCTTTAAAGCATTTTTTAGTAATTCCTATCGTGATGTTGAACGTGAGAAAAAGAGATAAGAGTATATGTTTTCAATTATTCCAAAACATGTTATTAAACATCCTACTAAATTTAAAGAGTGATACCCGTCTTGAGAAACGTGCGGCTAAACCCGAATGTTTCTAGTTCTAATGTTAGTTCTAGTTTTACACTAGCACTATTACTGGAACTAACACAAGACCTAGAACTAGAATCATTCGGGTTTAGCCGTCTTGAGAGACGTGCGGCTAAACCCGAATGTTTCTAGTTCTAATGTTAGTTTTAGTTTTACACTAGCACTATCACTGGAATTAACACAAGACCTAGAGCTAGAATCATTCGGGTTTAGCCGTCTTGAGAGACGTGCGGCTAAACCCAAATGTTTCTAGTTCTAGGTCTTGTGTTAGTTCCAGTTTTGTACTAGAACTAGCAGAACACCTAGAAGTAAAATCATTCGGGTTTAGCCGTCTTGAGAGACGTGCGGCTAAACCCGAATGTTTCTAGTTCAAATGTTAGTTCTAGTTTTACACTAGCACTGTCACTGGAATTAACACAAGACCTAGAACTAGAATCATTCGGGTTTAGCCGTCTTGAGAGACGTGCGGCTAAACCCGAATGTTTCTAGTTCTCGGTCTAGTGTTAGTTCTAGTTTTATACTAGCACTATCACTAGAACTAACAGAAAATCTAGAACCAGAATCATTCGGGTTTAGCCATCTTGAGAGACGTGCGGCTAAACCCGAATGTTTCTAGTTCTAGGTCTAGTGTTAGTTCCAGTTTTGCACTAGAACTAACAGAACACCTAGAACTATAATCATTCGGGTTTAGCCGTCTTGAGAGACGTGCGGCTAAACCCGAATGTTTCTAGTTCTAATGTTAGTTCTAGTTTTACACTAGTACTATCACTGGAGAAGACGGCTAAACCCGAATGATTCTAGTTCTAGGTCTTGTGTTAGTTCCAGTTTTGCGCTAGAACTAATACAACACCTAGAACTAGAAACATTCGGGTTTAGCCGTACGTCTCTCAAGACGGCTAAACCCGAATGATTCTAGTTCTAGGTCTAGTTTTAGATCCAGTTTTGCGCTAGAACTAACACAACACCTAGAACTAGAATCATTCGGGTTTAGCCGTCTTGAGAGACGTGCGGCTAAACCCGAATGTTTCTAGTTCTCGGTCTAGTGTTAGTTCTAGATTTATACTAGCACTATCACTAGAACTAACAGAAAATCTAGAACTAGAATCATTCGGGTTTAGCCGTCTTGAGAAACGTGCGGCTAAACCGGAATGTTTCTAGTTCAAATGTTAGTTCTAGTTTTACACTAACACTGTTACTGGAATTAACACAAGACCTAGAACTAGAATCATTCGGGTTTAGCCGTCTTAACAGACGTGCGGCTAAACCCGAATGTTTCTAGTTCCCGGTCTGGTGTTAGTTCTAGTTTTACACTAGCACTACCCCTAGAACTAATACAAGACATGTTTCTAGGTGGCCGGCAACATCTCGAATTTTCCTAGTGTAAGTTTTGCTTAAAACTTTGCAACCCTTCTTTTTGGTGCTTCAATTTAAAAACACTCCTCCGAATTAAAACCGGGTTTGATGTAATAAAATTTAATTAACAAACAAGCTCATCAATTTCATCAACAAAGCTCAATTTGCTAAATATTAGTGAAAACCGCATCTCGAATTATAGAAGACAATGTTAAAAACTCGAGTGCACCTCATCGAAAAAAACAGGCCTTATCGTTGTCGAGATACAGCCGCTCCGTACCATTAACGGGACACCTGTATATACAGGTGTCCCACCTAAGTTGCCTCGATCCATAACCGAATTATGATTGAGTTTTTCAAAAAATGTTTCAGATAAAAGTTGAATCGAATCATATCGTACATATTTTAAAATTAGTTTCAATAATGGCGGACTTCCGCTTCTACCGGAAAAAGGATATCAACTTTGTTATTTTAAATGGAACATCCTGTATATTATTGCATTTTTGGATTCTTTGTGAGATTTCAATGGTACTTTGTTAAAGATAACTTAGGTCTAACGGGTTTTAATCATGGATAACTTAATTTTTTTAAATGGAACAATATACCAGTTTTTGCATAACTGGATGTAAAAGTTAATTCCCTTTCAGTTTTATACAGGTATCATGCTGTTTATCTTCAATGGTTTTGGAGATATTCCCGACTTTTCAGTTTTTTACGATAGATATGTATTGCGAAGTAGGTTTAGGACTGGTAAAATGGAAGGTGGTCGACGCTTTGCAATACTATTAAAAGTTGAAGTAGGCTTGGAAAACAAACTAGGTAAACTGTCATTGGTGCTTCACGCATTAGAACTGGTTTTCACAGTATTATTTGTTAACATAATACACTGTTGGAAATAATTCACGAGCACACCCTGTATAATCTGAACGCGTGTGTCTAGCGCAATAAAATTTGGTATGGAAGTAGTACTAAAGTAGTGTAACTTACTCTTCCATGCAGAGCGGCACAACTCTGCTGGGAGGAGAAACATCAACGTACAACTGTATTGTAGCGAGAGGGATAACGTTGAACCAGTCATGTCCCAAACATGTTCGATCGGATTCAGATACGGAAAACGAGCTGGCCATGGAAGCATTCGTATACAGTGCTCTTCCACAAAGGTCTGATCAACTCGCCCGATGTGCGGTCGGACGTTGTCGTGCATGTATAGCAGACCTGGGCGCTGCCGAACATTGGAAAGCATAACGGACCGTAGCACCTCATCTAGGTATCGTTGACCCGTCATGGTTTGCTATACACGCAGCAGACGTGTAGGTCCACCATGTGTAATCGCACCCCATACTATAATGCTCGATTGTCGGTGGATAGGGCGTTCTTGCACGCACTGCTCGAGTAGATGCTCACCACGTCTCCGACGAACTAAAATTCGCGCATCACCGGTGCTCAATTCGAATCTTGATTCGTCGGAAAACAAAATGTCCCTCTATTATTATTATTATTAAACGCCGCCGTGCAGTTCGCGTAGTGAGGGCGCCTTCCCCTGCCGGTGTCCAAACAGCTCATGCTAAAGCGCTAAGCACATGAGCGCGATCCTCGCGTGCTGTGGCCGCAGCTGAAGGTACAGTCATGTTCACGGGAAATGCACACTCAAGATCAAGCGCTGTTATGAGATCCGACATGGCGCTGGCTAAACGGGCTGAACCGAACGCCCACGAGTCACGGGCTCGGCTCAGCCCGTTTAGCCAGCGGCATGTCGGATCTTACAACAGCGCTTGACCTTGAGTGTGCATTTCCCGTGAATATGTCACTTCGGTCTCCATAGCGACGGAATGTTCCACTTGGAATGACAGCTCAGTCAACAATGCCGCGACGGAACAACTCGAAACTCGCTGAATAAACTCGTCTAGAGTAAACCTTTGTGCTCCGCAAATATTATGGATTGATCTTCACGCGTTCAGATTATATGTATATGGTGTGCTCGTAAATTATTTCCAACAGTGTAATTAAAAATGTCACGCGGAAAGAATTAGTAGTTTTAAGAGTTTACGCACAACAATATCCAGATAGGAGGCATCCAAATAGGAGGGCATTTCTGTCCTTACTGGAAAGATTTACAAATACGGAATCCGTAAAATGTACTAAGCGCAACCGTAATAAGTTGCACGTTAAGCTGTGCAAAAAAATGCACAGAAATGCAAGCACAAAAATGCTTGTGGATTTTAAGAAAACATAATTATTATCCGTATCGAATCCAGTTGCACCAGGAAATTAGTGAAGGTGATTTCGAAAGCAGGCTGTTATTCTGTCAGTGGGCAATTGAAAGAACTAATCTTGAGGCGAATTTTTTCGAACAAACTTTTCGGATAAAGCTACCTTTCACAAAAATGGGTTTGTGAATCGTCACAATTGTCATTATTATGATACAACAAACCCCATCGATAGCATGCAACGCATAACCAGTACAGATGGTCAGTGAACGTGTGGGCAGGTCATAATCAACGTTTGACGGGTAGGATTTATTTAGAATTTTTAGAAAATAATCTGGGCGTTCTAATATTCCACTAGCTATTCGTCAGTGGATGTAGTTCCAACACGATGGTTTGGAAATTTTGAACATTTGATGCAATAGTGTTTTTTTACTTGCGTTTTGTTTCCAGTGGTCTTGTTGGCCACTTTTTAAGCATGCCAGTAATATTTCTGCCAGTCCCAAGTCTGGTCATCCATGATTAAGAGCCATGTTCAGCCATCGTTTCAAATTTTTGTATGTTTGTTACATCAAAATTTCTATTTTTTTTATATAGTTTTCAGTGATGCATTTAGTTTTTTCAAAAAATGTCGCGTAACGTTTCTAAAATCACGTTTTAAAAAAATTTTGAATACGGAATGCATCACCAGGTAGTGAAATGTAAAGTAAATCATATTTAAAGAGTTCAATTTTTTTATTAAATGCTGCAAATTTAAATAAAATGGGTTTAAAACGTTTAGTCGGTTTTGATTGCTTGCGGAGTATAAATATGGCAACATCGCAAATATTGCTCCGTTCCAAACATTGAGCGAGACATAGTGGAGCTCGGTATTCTAGCTTCTTAATTTACGTAGAATGCAAAACAAAGTGTGGTAATAAATTTTTAATAATGAGAATATTTGCACAATTATCTGATCTAATTATTAAAATAAATACAAAATAAAAATGTAAAGAATATCACCAAAGGTATATTTTAAAATAAATAATACAATATAAATAATAAAAAAAATATAAACTCATAAAAAACTAACAATTTTCTGCTATAAGGGTACTAAAATTTTACATCATTGTAAAGAGAAAAACAATCTCTATCAAATGAGCCTAACGAATTCGTTGCTCATTTATTTTCTGAAATCTAAACAATTGAATGCTGTCTTATTATGGCAAATAAAATATTAAACAACTTTTGTATAAAATGTTTTTTTATAAAGTTGATAATTACCAAAATATATACTATATTCCATAAATAATGGACACCCTGTATAAAAATATATGGTGTTTCTGTAAGTGGTGGCATAATTTCAACCTAGAGCAAAAATTATGACAACTAGTGTAAACATTTTTAATCTTTAAATACAGGGTGATTTATTCACCCTGTATTCATCAAAGTTTGACATATAAATAAAAAATAAAAAATGTTAGTGAACATATGAGTTGTCTGGTTTCAATATCCCCTAAATCCATTTTTGGGCAAAAATGAGATATATACGCCATCTGTTAGAAAAAGTTGTTTTCTATAAAATACTCAATGATTTGTATTAAAAAACGCGCGAATCCCTTAAAAATTCAAATCAAATAGACAGCCTTTAGATATTAAAGAGAGCTACTTTCGATTTATTTTTAATACTTCCTTCAACATCGGCTTTGGATCTCCTAGCACCGATGTTTGCTCTAAGTGTTTTGAACTCCAGGAAAAAATTAAAAATGAAAAGGTTGCATCTATTAAAACAGTGCTAACTACAGAATACCGAATACATAAGCTCAGGGCCAAAGCATTTTTTGAACAGCTAAAAGAGAAACGGGACGGCCTTCTGACAATTTCTTTTGATTGTCAGAAAAACTTGGTATTGCCCAAAATACCAGATCAAAGTACCTATTATAGTAGACAACTGTACATTTACAACTTCACTACTGTAGTGGGGCACTCACATGCTCCGTTAACAAAAGATAATGTTAAAATTTTCACGTGGACTGAAGATGAACATGCCAAGGGCGCCAACGAAATCGTAAGCTGCGTCTTTTACACTTTAAACAATAGTAACTTAGAGGGAATAGATACACTTTGATTGGTCGCCGGTGGATGCGGCGGCCAACATAAAAATACCATTATGATATGTATGTTGTTCAAATGGCTAAGCAGTATAAGCAGTTCTATTAGAACAATCGAGCTGGTATTCCCAGTGGTTGGGCACTCCTACATTCCACCTGACAGGGTTTTTGCTACTATCGAAAAAGAAATAAGAAAGAAAGAAGAAATTGTAATGCCAGAAGAATACATAAATATTTTTCAAGAACATGCTACTGTTTTTAAACTTGGAAAAGATGTTCCCGATAGTGATTGGAAAGGTGCTGGTCAAAAAATCCTTAAGCCAGTGTCTCAGTGGCATTTTAAATTTAACCAATGTAAGAGATATATTATATGACGTGGCAACAAAAACGTCATCACCATTCGAGGTGAGTTATCTTACCGTTCAGACACCGGAACATTCAAAGGAGTTTTTAGGAAAAACCAAACCGCCATGAATATCCAGCCAAAAGAAATTCCTACCGGAGTGAAACCAAAAGATCTGAAAATGAGAGATGTAAATAACTTGTTCAGCAAACATTATGGAAAGAACTGGAGAGCGGTAGAAAATTTGGCTTATTATAGAGATGTGTTGGGAAAATTTCAGAACAATAATATTCCTGGCGATTCCCAAGAAGACAGTGGGGACGAAGAGCCTAGTTTATGTGAATCAACCGAAAATATACCTGATGTTAGAGTTTAAGAGTTTTTTAAGTACAGTTTTTAAATAACATATCTTTCAAAAAATAAAGTTTCCTGTTATTAGCTACAAAGAGATTTGATTCACTTTCAATTCATGCCTAATCCATTTTGTTCAGATTCAAATGAGCCTTAATCCACAGTTTGGTAGCAAACGCAACCAAACACCATTTTTAAATCCACTTTGTGATTTTTATATCTATTTCAAAAGACGTGGTTATAGAATTTTTGAAACTACAGTAAGTCTTCTAATAACAAATAAATTATGTTTGAATTAATAACGCCAAAATCATCCCAAAATACTTTTTGCCGTTTTCTCAAAATCGAAAAATTTGGACTTAAGGGTATTTGAAACCAAACAACTCATATGTCCTATTTCAATTATTTACGAAATTATAACACTTTAAAGTTTTCTGCAGCGAATTTATTAATAGTCAGTAAGATCAAACATTCAACAAAAGAGTATGCTGATATACCGGGTGTTTCATTTAAAATGACATGTGCTTATATCTCAAAAACAAAAACTCGAATCGAAAAAAGTTTCAAGTAAACATTTTTTGGTGAGAAGGGAGACACATTGTACACATGAACAGAATATTTTTCAGGGTTGCCTAAAGACCCTTCTAACGTCATTTTTAATTTTTCAAATGGTACATATACTTTTTTCTTTCAAAGTCTTAAACAACTTGACAAACTGATTACATTTTGCTTAAAATATTTTTTCTTAAACTCTCCGTTATGACAACAAAAACAAAAATTAATTAGTAAAAAAAACGATTTAATTAATCGTAAAATAATATTAAAAGTCTTCTTAACTTTTGAAATCGTCTTAGAACATTGATAAAAAATTTTTTTTTAATGTTTATAAATCGAGTAAACCATTGTGATCAAAGCAAAAATGGAACACTTCTCTACTCCACAGAAAATTCAGATGGTGTTAGCTTACGGTGAAAATTTCGCTGAGACCCATCAAAATTTCTGGAATGTGGTAATGTGGAGGAAAAAGAACGAATACGTGCAAGATCGATTATGAATGAACAGAATCAAATAGCTGTTTTAGCAGCTGTAGATGTTAATCCTCATGTAAGTTGGCGTCAATTGTCAAAAGATTCAGGCATTTTATTAACGAGTGTACATCAGATTTTGAAACTTAATAAGTTTTATCCGTATCATGTCTCTCTACACCAACAATTGTGCAATTTTGTACTTGGGGCATGGAAAAATTTGCCTTTTTCTTCAACGTACTATTTTCCAACGAATCCTCTTTCACCAATCACAGCCAAGTAAATCGTCATAACATGCACTATTGGTCACATGAAAATCCTCGTTGGCTAAAACAAGTTGATCATCAAAAACCATGGTCAGTTAATGTCTGGTGCGGCATTGTTGGCAATAAAATAATTTATTGATGGCAATTTGAACGGCAGAAAGTATCGGAATTTTTGTTGAACGATTTACCGGTTTTGTTGCCTCTGGAGCGAAGACTTGCGCTATGGTAGTAGCATGATAGATGTCCATCTCATTATGCTCTAGCCTAAATGCTTCGCAATGTGCAGAGAATGTTTTCAATGAGAATTCAGAAATGTTTAGAAGTGAATGGTCATCATTTTGAGTATAAAGGTGACTTCATAAATTTTAATCAATGTTCTAAGGTCATTTCAAAAATGAAGAAGAATTTTAGTACTATTTTAGGATTAATTAAATCGTCTTTTTATTAATTAAATTTTTTAATGAAATACTATTAATAGCTATGTTCTAAAAAGCGACCCCAACTCGTATTCACATGGAGCGGTGTTGCCGCATTAGGCAACAAATTTTTCTAGCTTTCACAGTTTCGGCAATATTGCCAAATTTATAAGACGCTGCAAATGTCATTTTTTTTTAAATCGTCATATAATTCAAAAACGATACCAGTTAGACCTAAGGTATCCTTAACAAAGTACCATTGAAATTTCGCAAAGAATCCAAAAATGCAATAATATACAGGATGTTCCATTTGAAATAATGGCTATGGCTATGGACCGAGGCAACTTAGGCACCTGTATACAGGGTGTTTCGGTGACTCGGGGAACAAATTTAACCATATATACTAGAGTGAAAATGATGACGATTCATGTAAAAAAAATTAGTAAAAGTCTTCAAATTTCGACGATACAGGCCATCAAAGTTAGGAAATTTTAACACATTTTTCCAAGTATCTTAAACACTATTTACAGTAAAGCGTTGAAATTTGGTACAGTGTAAATCAATGTCATGTAAAATCGTTAGGCAATTTGTGAATTGGATCGGTCATCGAGAACAATGCTGTACAGGTGTTCCTAAGGTTTGTTTGTCCAGAACTTTTTTATTCTATCATAACCGTACATTTATATTTGCAGTATCTAATAGCAAATTTAGTTTAGAAACATATTTATTATTTAGCAATTTAGCAAATTGAGCTTTGTTGATGAAATTGATGAGCTTGTTTGTTAATTAAATTTTATTACATCAAACTCCGCTGCACAGTCATCATTTGTAACTAATTATAGTATCTAATTATACAAAATCTTCCTCTATGTGGTCATGTTGAAAATATGGTACAAATGTCAAACTTGTAGGTCAGTTTGATCCACTACTATAGTCTATTTTTTAATTCGGGGGAGCGTTTTCAAATTTAAGCACCAAAAAGAAGGGTTGCAAAGTTTTAAGCAAAACTTACACTAGGAAAATTCGAGATGTTGCCAGCCGTCTAGAAACATGTCTTGTATTAGTTCTAGTGATAGTGCTAGTGTAAAACTAGAACTAACACAAGACCTAGAACTAGAAACATTCGGGTTTAGCCGCACGTCTGTTAAGACGGCTAACCCGAATGATTCTAGTTCTAGGTCTTGTGTTAATTCCAGTGATAGTGCTAGTGTAAAACTAGAACTAACATTAGAACTAGAAACATTCGGGTTTAGCCGCACGTCTCTCAAGACGGCTAAACCCGAATGATTCTAGTTCTAGGTCTTGTGTTAATTCCAGTGATAGTGCTAGTGTAAAACTAGAACTAACATTAGAACTAGAAACATTCGGGTTTAGCCGCACGTCTCTCAAGACGGCTAAACCCGAATGATTCTAGTTCTAGGTCTTGTGTTAATTCCAGTGATAGTGCTAGTGTAAAACTAGAACTAACATTTGAATTAGAAACATTCGGGTTTAGCCACATGTCTTTCAAGACGGCTAAACCCGAATGATTCTAGTTCTAGGTCTTGTGTTAATTCCAGTGATAGTGCTAGTGTAAAACTAGAACTAACATTAGAACTAGAAACATTCGGGTTTAGCCGCACGTCTCTCAAGACGGCTAAACCCGAATGATTCTAGTTCTAGGTCTTGTGTTAATTCCAGTGATAGTGCTAGTGTAAAACTAGAACTAACATTAGAACTAGAAACATTCGGGTTTAGCCGCACGTCTTTCAAGACGGCTAAACCCGAATGATTCTAGTTCTAGGTCTTGTGTTAATTCCAGTGATAGTGCTAGTGTAAAACTAGAACTAACATTTGAACTAGAAACATTCAGGTTTAGCCACACGTCTTTCAAGACGGCTAAACCCGAATGATTCTAGTTCTAGGTCTTGTGTTAATTCCAGTGATAGTGCTAGTGTAAAACTAGAACTAACATTAGAACTAGAAACATTCGGGTTTAGCCGCACGTCTCTTAAGACGGCTAAACCCGAATGATTCTAGTTCTAGGTCTTGTGTTAATTCCAGTGATAGTGCTTGTGTAAAACTAGAACTAACATTTGAACTAGAAACATTCGGGTTTAGTCACACGTCTTTCAAGAGGGCTAAACCCGAATGATTCTAGTTCTAGGTCTTGTGTTAATTCCAGTGATAGTGCTAGTGTAAAACTAGAACTAACATTAGAACTAGAAACATTCGGGTTTAGCCACACGTCTTTCAAGACGGCTAAACCCGAATGATTCTAGTTCTAGATCTTGTGTTAATTCCAGTGATAGTGCTAGTGTAAAACTAGAACTAACATTTGAACTAGAAACATTCGGGTTTAGCCGCACGTCTCTCAAGACGGCTAAACCCGAATGATTCTAGTTCTAGGTCTTGTATTAATTCCAGTGATAGTGCTAGTGTAAAACTAGAACTAACATTAGAACTAGAAACATTCGGGTTTAGCCGCACGTCTCTCAAGGCGGCTAAACCCGAATGATTCTAGTTCTAGATCTTCTGTTAGTTCTAGTGATAGTGCTAGTGTAAAACTAGAACTAACATTCGGAAATATACAGGAACTACAGAACTAGGAATATACAGGATGTTCCATTAAAACTTACTAATTTTAAAATATGATTCGGCTATGGACCGAGTTAACTTAGGTGGGACACCCTGTATATATTTCTTTTATTTCTTATTTTTACCTTCTTTGGAATAACTGTAGAACTGCATAATACCGTGGTTGAAACGACTGCTCCCATCCCTGAAAATATAATTAAAGAGAAAAAAAATTAATTAACCCCAAAATTGTATGATCATAACAAAGCCCATTTAAAATTAGGAATAAAATAAACGAAGTTACTTTTAGATTAGTAAAGCAGATTTAGTTTGTAGTTTACATTGCATTGAATAATTGACTGTTAGTTTTCGTATTTGAATGAAGTGGAATTAATTTAGATGTGGTGAAAATATTTCTTTTGAAGATTTTATGAATGAAGTGAAGATCAAATTTGATTGGGGTTATCAACGTCGCGCAATCAACAAGTGGATGTTTACGGCTCGCCGGGATAGCAATAGATCAATACCTGCTAGGAAGCGAAGGTTAACTGCCAAATGGTGCCAAACTGTAGAAGCGCTTTGTTTGGAAAATGGATTGTTGGGCAAAAAAATGTTGGAAAATTTAGTCTAGTATTAAGTACCTTTGTCGGTCAACGGTCGTAGATGCCGGTAGCTGCTTTAGCGGCCATCGTAGCGAAGTAACCCCTTAATTGGGGTCGGAAAACTCGCCACGACCGTGAGGCGGTTGACGAGGCCGAAGTAATCCCATAACTGAACATAAGGGCGTCTATATCTGTCGAAACTGACACTTTGAAATAAAACAAAATTGAACACAGTTTTAACACCCGTTAGCACACACTACCGCAAAGGTCCGGCGGCCATTTCGGCGGAAAACCGTATTTTCCCCTGGCGAACCTTCATAACATGGCGTCGACGACGTCCAAAACGACGTCCGGCGTCTTTCCCCACTCCCTTCACCTGGTGAAGCGACGTCTGCGTACGCAATAGTAGGAGGACTGAATGGCACCAGCGCCTCCACTATGAAGCTTAAACTATTTAGGCGTTCAGACGTGTCAGAATCGATCGGAAAACATCTGTACTTGCGCCATTCGTTCCGACGGATGTCGCGACGTTCCGGATAAACAAAACAAAAAAAAACAAACCTAAAATATGCCTAAATAACCTAAATAACACCAAACACCAAAGAGAATTTTCGCTGAATCCGAAAAAGATCTATTTATACAACCGAGCCGTGAATTTACTCATCGCCGGGCGCTGATATAATGTTTAAAGGTTCTTGTTTCACGTGGGAACGTGGTATTTCGGATACAAACAGACCTTAAAAAATACCGTAAATATTTGCCGATTTCGTGCGCACTTCAATACTAAATCAAGATGGAAAAAATTTGCTGCAAAAAATAAAATCATTTATTATTTTTAAAACGGGGTTGTAAAACGCAATCGATATGGAATCGCTAGAAATCGTTACGTCGGTGGGAGGGGGTCGGCAAAAAAAATTGATGAACACGGGGTGGCATAAGGAACCGTTATTCCTCCCCCTTTGAACGTAGGGGTTGGGGTGGGGTGATGCGACAGGGGTGGAAAGGGGGGGTGCTACCCCGGGCGGTACAACGCAGGGTGGGTCAGATATCTCGTAGAGTGTTGTTGCTGCAGGTGTATTTGTCAAAATATCTAGCGATTCCACCAAATATCGCCCGAAACGAGGTGAAAACTCTACAACTTTAGGGGTGAGTTACCTTCCTGTCATTCTATACACCCGTTGACACCCAAAAACGACGCCTGTTAACCGTTAACCGTTATTTCAACACCAAATAATATTATACAACCTTATTTTCATTTATGTAATAATTACCACAACATTGTTAGGTTCATGGGTGTCGCTTTTAAGGGTTTCCCAATGTTTTTATTACGGGTTTCGTTAAAACACGATAGGTGGCTAATATTACTTTTAAACATTTTCGCTTTCTTAATTAATTTTATTAAATTCATCCCTAGATGTGTAACTAACCTAAAAACACAACATTACCAAAAATCCATTGACTGTTACGAGGACATGTTTAAAGAGATGAAGAGAAAGTTGTACGGCGTAGCCATTTATACCTAAAGACATTAGAGTCGAATTCTGTATTTCTTAGATTAGAAGATAAAACACCTTCCTTATCAGCTAGATATGAAGGTCCTTTTAAAATGTCGTACGTGGTTTATATCAAAACCCTCCCGGCATAAAAAAAAATAGCTAGCACAATCAACTAATGCAGTAGAGTGCAATTTCAGACTTTTTCTAGGAGTTTATAATGTTGGCTAGACATCGAGGATACCAAAAGTTTGTGAACCTTAATATATAGCGTATTGCATGAAATTCTCACATTCTGGAAAACGATTATCGCAAAATTTAGTAAAATCCAGATTTTTCTGGCCAAAAATGAATTCTGATATTTATCACTGGACAAAATCTTGTATCAAATGTAAAACTTCTAAAATAAAGAAACATGCAAAATCGTCTTTCCAACAGTTCAACATTCCAAGATGCCGTTTTGAACATATTCATAGTGACTTAATTGGCCCTCTAACGTTCTTACTGTAACTGAACGTTTTACAAGATGGGCAGAAACATATCCTCTTTCGAACATTAAATCTACTACTATTGCAAAAACTCTTTTAATTCATTGTTTTTCACGTTTTGGAATTCCTCACGACCAAGTTTTATTCTATTATTTTATTATTCTATTGCTAGAGGAAGCTCAGACCGTTGGAAACATGATCTTCCAATCGTTCTACTTGCTCTCAGATCTTGTTTAGCAGAAGATTTAAGTTGCTCACCTGCAGAGCTAATTTTTGATCAACCATTTGTGAATTTTTTAGCAAATCACATAGTAGCATTGATACTTATCCTTTACTGATTAGTTTACGAGAAACATTTGCAAATCTTAGACCGACCATGACGTCTCATCACATCTCAAGAAAGCCATTTATACATAAAGACTTATTAGAGTCAAATTTTGCATTTTTTAGATTAGAAGGTAAAACACCCTCCTTATCAGCTAGATATGAAGATCCTTTTAAAGTGGTTAAAAAGTTTTCAAAAATTTTTGTTATATTGAAAAACAATAAAAAGTATAATGTTATCATTTCCAAAATTCAATATCTGCTCAATTCTCAAAAAATTAAAATTAAAAATGTGTTACTTTAGGCATCAGGATTACTATGGTTCTGGGTTCATGATGCTTGGAGACGGCCGTGATTACTATCATACATGGTTTATATCAAAACTCTACCGGCATAAATGAAAGTGAAATAAAAAATTAACTAGCACAATCAACTAATGCAGTAGAGTGCAATTTCAGACTTTTTCTATGAGTTTAGAATTTGGCCAACGTACATCCAGTCATTTTCTTGTCGTTTATAATGTTGGCTAGACCTCGAGGATACCAAAAGTTTGTGAACCTTAATATATAGCGTTTTGCATGAAATTGACTTAAGAAGTAACTTCGGCCGACTTCGAAGACGTCGGCCGCCCCAAGTTACAAGCATTACATCATTTTTTCCGTTAGTTTTCTCACATTCTGGAAAACGATTATCGCAATTTAGTAAAATCCAGATTTTTCTGGCCAAAAATGAATTCTCATATTTATCACTGGACAAAATCTTGTATCAAATGTCAAAGTTCTAAAATAAGCAAACATACAAAATCATCTTTCCAACAGTTCAACATTCCAAGATGCCGTTTTGAACATATTCATAGCGACTTAATTGGCCCTTTAACATTCTTACTGTAACTGAACGTTTTACAATATGGGCAGAAACATATCCTCTTTCGAGCATTAAATCTACTACTATTGCAAAAACTCTTTTAATTAATTGTTTTTCACGTTTTGGAATTCCTCACGACCAAGTTTTATTCTATTATTTTATTATTCTATTTCTAGAGGAAGTTCAGACCGTTGGAAACATGATCTTCCAATCGTTCTACTTGCTCTCAGATCTTGTTTAGCAGAAGATTTAAGTTGCTCACCTGCAGAGCAAGTTTTTTATCAACCATTTGTGAATTTTTTAGCAAATCACATAGTAGCATTGATACTTATGCTTTACTGATTAGTTTACGAGAAACATTTGCAAATCTTAGACCGACCATGACGTCTCATCACATCTCAAGAAAGCCATTTATACATAAAGACTTATTAGAGTCAAATTTTGCATTTCTTAGATTAGAAGGTAAAACACCTTCCTTATCAGCTAAATATGAAGATCCTTTTAAAGTGGTTAAAAAGTTTTCAAAAATTTTTGTTATATTGAAAAATAATAAAAAGTATAATGTTAGCATAGATCATTTTCAAAATTCAATATCTGCTTTTTCTCAAAAAATTAAAATTAAAAAAATTTTACTTCAGGCATCAGGATTACTATGGTTCTGGGTTCATGATGCTTGGAGGCGGTTACTATCATACATGGTTTATATCAAAACTCTACCGGCATAAATGAAAGTGAAATAAAAAATTAACTAGCACAATCAACCAATGCAGTAGAGTGCAATTTCAGACTTTTTCTATGAGTTTAGAATTTGGCCAACGTACATCCAGACATTTTCTCGTCGTTTATGATGTTGACTAGACCTCGAGAATACCAAAAATTTGTGAACCTCAATATACAGCGTATTGCATGAAATGGACTTGAGAAGTAACCTCGGTCGACTTCGAAGACGTCGGCCGCCCCAAGATACAAGCATTACATCATTTTTTCCGTTAGTTTTCTCACATTCTGGAATAGGATTATTGCAAAATTTAGTAAAATGCAGATTTTTATGGCCAAAAATGAATTCTGATATTTATCACTGGACAAAATCTTGTATCAAATGTCAAACTTCTAAGATAAACAAACATACAAAATCATCTTTCCAACAGTTCAACATTCCAAGATGCCGTTTTGAACATACTCATAGTGACTTAATTGGCCCTTTAACATTCTTACTGTAACTGAACGTTTTACAAGATGGGCAGAAACATATCTTCTTTCGAACATTAAATTTACTACTATTGCAAAAACTCTTTTAATTCATTGTTTTTCGCGTTTTGGAATTCCTCACGACCAAGTTTTATTCTACTATTTTATTATTCTATTGCTAGAGGAAGCTCAGACCGTTGGAAACATGATCTTCCAATCGTTCTACTTGCTCTCAGATCTTGTTTAGCAGAAGATTTAAGTTGCTCACCTGCAGAGCTAGTTTTTGATCAACCATTTGTGAATTTTTTAGCAAATCACATAGTAGCATTGATACTTATCCTTTACTGATTAGTTTACGAGAAACATTTGCAAATCTTAGACCGACCATGACGTCTCATCACATCTCAAGAAAGCCATTTATACATAAAGACTTATTAGAGTCAAATTTTGTATTTCTTAGATTAGAAGGTAAAACACCTTCCTTATCAGCTAGATATGAAGATCCTTTTAAAGTGGTTAAAAAGTTTTCAAAAATCTTTGTTATATTGAAAAATAATAAAAAGTATAATGTTAGCATAGATCATTTTCAAAATTCAATATCTGCTTTTTCTCAAAAAATTAAAATTAAAAAGGGTGTTACTTTAGGCATCAGGATTACTATGGTTCTGGGTTCATGATGCTTGGAGGCGGCCGACGTCTTCGACGACGGCCGTGGTTACTATCATAAATGGTTTATATCAAAACTCTACCGGCATAAATAAAAGTGAAATAAAAAATTAGCTAGCACAATCTACTAATGCAGTAGAGTGCAATTTCAGACTTTTTCTATGAGTTTAGAATTTGGCCAACCTACATCCAACATTTTCTTGTCGTTTATAATGTTGGCTAAACCTCGAGGATACTAAAAATTTGTGAACCTTAATATATAGCGTATTGCATGAAATTGACTTAAGAAGTAACCTCGGCCGACTTCGAAGACGTCGGCCGCCCCAAGGTACTAGCAATACATCATCTTTTCCGTTAGTTTTCTCACATTCTGGAAAACGATTCTCGCAAAATTTAGTAAAATCCAGATTTTTCTGGCCAAAAATGAATTCTGATATTTATCACTGGACAAAATCTTGTATCAAATGTCAAACTTCTAAAATAAAGAAACATACAAAATCATCTTTCCAACAGTTCAACATTCCAAGATGCCGTTTTGAACATACTCATAGTGACTTAATTGGCCCTTTAACATTCTTACTGTAACTGAACGTTTTACAAGATGGGCAGAAACATATCTTCTTTCGAACATTAAATCTACTACTATTGCAAAAACTCTTTTAATTCATTGTTTTTCACGTTTTGAAATTCCTCACGACCAAGTTTTATTCTACTATTTTATTATTCTATTGCTAGAGGAAGCTCAGATCGTTGGAAACATGATCTTCCAATCGTTCTACTTGCTCTCAGATCTTGTTTAGCAGAAGATTTAAGTTGCTCACCTGCAGAGCTAGTTTTTGATCAACTATTACGAGTCCCAGGTGAATTTTTAGCAAATCACATAGCAGCATTGATACTTATGCTTTACTGATTAGTTTACGAGAAACATTTGCAAATCTTAGACCGACCATGACGTCTCATCACACCTCAAGAAAGCCATTTATACATAAAGACGTATTAGAGTCAAATTTTGTATTTCTTAGATTAGAAGGTAAAACACCTTCCTTATCAGCTAGATATGAAGATCCTTTTAAAGTGGTTAAAAAGTTTTCAAAAATGTTTGTTATATTGAAAAATAATAAAAAATATAATGTTAGCATAGATCATTTCCAAAATTCAATATCTGCTTTTTCTCAAAAAATTAAAATTAAAAAAAGTGTTACTTTAAGCATCAGGATTACTATCGTTCTGGGTTCATGATGCTTGGAGGCTTGGTGGTTACTATCATACATGGTTTATATCAAAACTCTACAGGCATAAATGAAAGTGAAATAAGAAATTAGCTAGCACAATCAACTAATGCAGTAGAGTGCAATTTCAGACTTTTTCTATGAGTTTAGAATTTGGCCAACGCACATCCAGACATTTTCTTGTCGTTTATAATGTTGGCTAGACCTCGAGGATACTAAAAGTTTGTGAACCTTAATATATAGCGTATTGCATGAAATTGACTTAAGAAGTAACCTCGGCCGACTTCGAAGACGTTGGCCGCCCCAAAATACAAGCATTACAGAATTTTTTCCGTTAGTTTTCTCAAGTTCTGGAATAGGATTATCGCAAAATTTAGTAAAATCCAGATTTTTCTGGCCAAAAATGAATTCTGATATTTATCACTGGACAAAATCTTGTATTAAATGTCAAACTACTAAAATAAAGAAACATACAAAATCATCTTTCCAACAGTTCAACATTCCAAGATGTCGTTTTAAACATATTCATAGTGACTTAATTGGCCCTTTAACATTCTTACTGTAACTGAATGTTTTACAAGATGGGCAGAAACATATCCTCTTTCCAACATTAAATCTACTACTATTGCAAAAACTCTTTTAATTCATTGTTTTTCACGTTTTGGAATTCCTCACGACCAAGTTTTATTCTACTATTTTATTATTCTATTGCTAGAGGAAGCTCAAATCGTTGGAAACATGATCTTCCAATCGTTCTACTTGCTCTCAGATCTTGTTTAGCAGAAGATTTAAGTTGCTCACCTGGAGAGCTAGTTTTTGATCAACCATTTGTGAATTTTTTAGCAAATCACATAGTAGCATTGATACTTATCCTTTACTGATTAGTTTACGAGAAACATTTGCAAATCTTAGACTGACCATGACGTCTCATCACACCTCAAGAAAGCCATTTATACATAAAGACTTATTAGAGTCAAATTTTGCATTTCTTAGATTAGAAGGTAAAACACCTTCCTTATCAGCTAGATATGAAGATCCTTTTAAAGTGGTTAAAAGTTTTCAAAAATTTTTGTTATATTGAAAAATAATAAAAAGTATAATGTTAGCATAGACCATTTTCAAAATTCAATATTTGCTCAATTCTCAAAAAATTAAAATTAAAAAAAGTGTTACTTCAGGCATCAGGATTACTATCGTTCTGGGTTCATGATGCTTGGAGGCTTGGTGGTTACTATCATACATGGTTTATATCAAAACTCTACAGGCATAAATGAAAGTGAAATAAAAAATTAGCTAGCACAATCAACTAATGCAGTAGAGTGCAATTTAAGACTTTTTCTAGGAGTTTAGAATTTGGCCAACCTACATCCAGATATTTTCTCGTCGTTTATGATGTTGACTAGACCTCGAGAATACCAAAAATTTGTGAACCTCAATATACAGCGTATTGCATGAAATTGACTTAAGAAGTAACCTCGGCCGACTTCGAAGACGTCGGCCGCCCCAAGATACAAACATTACATAATTTTTCCGCTAGTTTTCTCACATTCTGGAATAGGATTATCGCAAAATTTAGTATAATCCAGATTTTTCTGGCCAAAAATGAATTCTGATATTTATCACTGGACAAAATCTTGTATCAAATGTCAAAGTTCTAAAATAAACAAACATACAAAATCATCTTTCCAACAGTTCAACATTCCAAGATGCCGTTTTGAACATACTCATAGTGACTTAATTGGCCCTCTAACATTCTTACTGTAACTGAACGTTTTACAAGATGGGCAGAAACATATCCTCTTTCGAACATTAAATCTACTACTATTGCAAAAACTCTTTTAATTCATTGTTTTTCACGTTTTGGAATTCTTCACGACCAAGTTATATTCTATTATTTTATTATTCTATTGCTAGAGGAAGCTCAGATCGTTGGAAATATGATCTTCCAATCGTTCTACTTGCTCTCAGATCTTGTTTAGCAGAAGATTTAAGTTGCTCACCTGCAGAGCAAGTTTTTTATCAACTATTTGTGAATTTTTTAGCAAATCACATAGTAGCATTGATACTTATGCTTTACTGATTAGTTTACGAGAAACATTTGCAAATCTTAGACCGCCCATGACGTCTCATCACATCTCAAGAAAGCCATTTATACATAAAGACTTATTAAAGTCAAATTTTGTATTTCATAGATTAGAAGGTAAAACACCTTCCTTATCAGCTAGATATGAAGATCCTTTTAAAGTGGTTAAAAAGTTTTCAAAAATTTTTGTTATATTGAAAAACAATAAAAAGTATAATGTTAGCATAGATCATTTCCAAATTCAATATCTGCTTTTTCTCAAAAAATTAAAATTAAAAAAATGTTAATTTAGGCATCAGGATTACTATGGTTCTGGGTTCATGATGCTTAGAGGCGGCCGACGTCTTCGACGACGGCCGTGGTTACTATCATACATGGTTTATATCAAAACTCTACAGGCATAAATGAAAGTGAAATAAAAAATTAGCTAGCACAATCAACTAATGCAGTAGAGTGCAATTTCAGACTTTTTCTAGGAGTTTAGAATTTGGCCAACGTACATCCAGACATTTTCTTGTCGTTTATAATGTTGGCTAGACATCGAGGATACTAAAAGTTTGTGAACCTTAATATATAGCGTATTGCATGAAATTGACTTAAGAAGTAACCTCGGCCGACTTCGAAGACGTCGGCCGCCCCAAGTTACAAGCATTACATCATTTTTTCCGTTAGTTTTCTCACATTCTGGAATACGATTATCGCAAAATTTAGTAAAATCCAGATTTTTCTGGCCAAAAATGAATTCTGATATTTATCACTGGACAAAATCTTGTATCAAATGTCAAACTTCTAAAATAAACAAACACACAAAATCATCTTTCCAACAGTTCAACATTCCAAGATGTCGTTTTGAACATATTCATAGTGACATAATTGGCCCTAAAGACTTATCAGAGTCAAATTTTGTATTTCTTTGTAGTTCTGGGTTCATAATGCTTGGAGGCGTGGTGGTTACTATCATACAGCCAGTGCAATTTCAGACTTTTTCTAGGAATTTAGAATTTGGCCAACATACATCCAGACATTTTCCTCAGAAATGGACTCAAGAAGTAACCTCGGCCGACTTCGAAGACGTCGGCCGCCCCAAGTTCAAAGTATTGTGAAATTTTGTCTTTTACAAGCATTACATAATTTTTGCCGTTAGTTTTCTTCAAATAATATGCGGTCTGTGTCAGTCTTTTAACAGTTTATGGTGTTGTGTCAGCTGTATCATATTTCTTCTTTGACATTATTCATTCCATTATCCATCCTCATCTTGTTCTGAATCACTGTTCTCAACTTGCTCCTCAACTAAATCTTCTTCGCCATCTGATACTCAGTTTTGCAATTTTAGTATTTTTTAGTCATCTTCTTTTTGTCGTCCACGACGCTTGGACCAAACAAAATATAATATAGCAAAATCTGCAAATCTAGCAAAAAATTAAAATTTAAAAAAGTGTTAATTTAGGCATCAGGATTACCATGGTTCTGGGTTCGTAATGCTTGGGGGCGGCCGACGTCTTGGACGATAACTTCAATTTCTTCTAAACAAGCAAATTAGTAAGACTGCAAAATTTATTTATCAGAAGAATTTTGCTTTTAACCATATTTATGTATTTATGTACCAATCTTATTACGTTTTGCTAAGTTTTGATAAGTAGCTAATTAATTTTATTAATTTCATCCCCAGATGTGTAACTAACCTAAAAACACAACATTACAAAGAATCAAAACCATGGAAGTCCCCATGCCAATGGCAGGTAATGCCATTGACTGTTACGAGGACATGTTTAAAGAGATAACGAGAAAGTTGTACGGCGAAGATGGTCTTCCAGAGTTAAACACCCTCGATAGACACAACGGCCAACAAGATCGAGGGTTAACCCCCATCGACTACGATGTGGAGACGCCGATTTTGAAGTCCGAGGAACATATAACCGCTTTTGGATTAGCTGCGTTGATGCAAAATGGATTCCCACCGGCGAGTATATTAAATTCGCAGTTTCAACAGCACAGATCAAATCAGAATTATGAAGATAAATGGGTGGTGAACGAGGATGGTTTGAATTGGACCCAATCAAAAATTGCAAGTTACAACGGTGCGCAAAAGCTGTTTAGATGTACCGAGTGCGAATGCGTTGGCTACATGCCCAGGGTGGTTGAGCATTGGTTGGGAACCCACTCAAATCTAAGAGTCTTTCAATGTTCGCAATGTCCGTACGAAAGCGCGTGGGTGAAATGCGTGAGGACGCATTTAAGTAGACAACACAACATTAATTCTGAGGAAACGATCGATTTACTCCTAAAAAATAATTTGGTACATCAAGAATTAACAAGGTACCTCCAACAATTAAAAAATAAAGTCGATAGTACCTACCTTAAACCAGCTTCTTCAACAACATCCTTAGACGAATACCAAAACGTTAACGTCAACAGGCAACCTCAACAAAATCAGCACGTTTCCAGTAACGAAGCTAATGGAAGCGGTGGAAATAAACGATATTCTTGTTCTTATTGCCCATATGCAACAGATAGAAGGGATTTATTTACGAGGCACGAAAACATCCACAGAGAAGAAAAACCATTTCAATGTTACATCTGTCAAAAGCAATTCAACAGAGCAGATCACGTAAAAAAGCATTTTTTAAGAATGCACAGAGAACATCCTTACGACTTAAACAGGATAAGAAGACATCCGCCGAAAAACGCCTCCGGGATGTCGTATTACCAAAAATATAATTCAACAGGTATCCAAGAACCAACGGAACAAATGAATTTAAACCTAGGAATTAGCAACTCTTTAGCAATCGCCAACAGCTTCAATAATTTAGCTAGAAACTCACAAAATCGAACGACTGACGTCAAACCCGGCAATAAACCCCACATCAAACCATCGGGGAAGAAAAAAGGCGAGAAAAGATTCAGCTGCTGCTACTGTTCTTGGTCCGGAGTAGATAATTGGTGCCTTAAACGGCACATGAACACCCACCTTAAGCCTTTCGTTTGCGGACTCTGCGATTACAAAGCTGCAAGATCCGAACGATTAGCTACTCACGTTTTAAAAGTTCACAACAAACGAAGTTGTGGGAAGTGCAACTTTTTGGCCGATGATCCAGCCCAACTTTCTGCTCATCAACAGGATCATCAGTAAGTATTTGAGATTTGAGGTGCTTTTTTCTTTAACCTTTTGATTAATACTACTTTTAGTCCTTTAGATCAAAGAAATGGACGAAACGGTAATGTTTTAAGAAACTCCAGCTATACTTCAAACGTACCATCAGCCAATACAACAACTACTAAGTAAGTTATCAAGTAATTTTAGTTTTAAGAAATATGCAAGATGTTCTACGTAACTTTTTTAGGTTCCACCAAACTTAATTTTTACACGACGCTTGGATCAAACAAAATAGAATATAGCAAAATTTGAATTTGAGCAAATGGCTGCTTTATGCATTTATAGCCCATCCTCATTTTTTGCAAATTTAGAGCAAATACTCTCGCCCATCCTTGTAAAAAGGCTCAATTAAAGTTATCTTATTTTGTCAGAAGAGCAAATTTCACTTTCAAACATAAAACTTTGGTATGAAATTTTTAGGATTTTTGTACCAATCTCATTACATTTATCCTGGAATACGATTATCGCAAAAATCCAGATTTTTCTGGACAAGAATGAATTCTGAGATTTATCACCGGACGAAATTTTGTATCAAAATTTAAAAAAATTTTACTTTATGCATCAGGATTATCATGTTTCTGGGTTCGTCTGGGTTCGTCTGGGTCGGCATAAATAACAATGAAATAAGAAAAAGCACAATCAACTAATGCAGTAGGGTATTTGGCCAGTGCAATTCCAGACTTTTTCTAGAAGTTTAGAATTTGGCCAACGTACATCCAGACATTTTCTTGTCGTTTATAATGTTGGCTAGACCTCGAGAATACCAAAAGAAGTAAGCTCGGCCGACTTCGAAGACGTCGGCCGCCCCAAGTTACAAGCATTACATAATCTTTTCCGTTAGTTTTCTCACACTCTGGAATACGATTATTGCAAAATTTAGTAAAATCCAGATTTTTCTGGACAAGATTGAATTCTGATATTTTTCACTGGACAAAATCTTGCATCAAATGTCAAACTTCTAAAATAAACAAACATACAAAATCATCATTCAACATTCCAAGAGACCGTCTTGAACATTAAATCTACTACTATTGCAAAAACTCTTTTAATTCAATGTTTTTCACGTTTTTGTATTCCTTACTAGCAAGTTTTATTTTATTATTCTATTTCTAGAAGAAGTTCAGACCGTTGGAAACATGATCTTTCATGATCTTGTATACCTTCCTGTACTCTCTCCGCCTACATCAACCAGCCTAAGGAATTTGTTGATTGGGAGTATAAGTTCTGTAAAGCCCTTGTTCTGTAAAGTATGGCTTATATTTGAATACTGTAGTACTTCCCATAATTTAGTTAGTTAATTTAGTGTTATACACTTTAGTTAGATCTACGAATAATGTATGGGTTTCTTGGTTTGAGGCGCTCCTTGGTTTTCAATAATTTGTTTCATACAAAATATGTTACAATTGCATGATCTGCTCTATGACCCACTCTATTCTTCTTTATCCTCAATCTCTCCCTCGTATGTATGTAGGAAAGGGGAGGGTATGCTTACGCATACAGTACCTAGGCACCAAGGCTCCTGGCTATATCAACCAGCCTAAGGAATTTCCGAAGGCTAGGATATAGGTCAGAGGTGTGTTCCTGATGCCATCTGTGGTCGGCCATTCCTCCCCGAAGGCTCTCATTCTGAGATTACAGTTCGTAGAGCGTTTCTTACGAAAAACAAGGCTGCCTCTGCTGAGGGATAATGTAATACTTCCTTAGACAGATGACACCCCTTAATCCTATTCCAGCAGTTCATAAACTTTTTGTGGGTAAAATCTTTAATTATATCAATCTGAATTGATAAGGACGGAGCGATTATCGGTTCAGCCTTTTTGTTACCTGAACAAGTGGAGTGTCCTTTTGTCCATTGAAGTATAACATTTATGCAGTGCGGCCTTCTCCAATGTCAGATGACAACCCATAACAAGTTCTGAGGTAATTGTTATTTTACTCAGGGCTCCAATAGCTTGTCTACTCCGTATGACTGTATGACGGTGGTACTTTTACCTAGAGGTTCAGATACGTGGAGTCGAACGTCGTCTACTTGAACCATCAGTGTAGATTTTAAGTCTGTTTTTTACCTCTACTTCTGTGGGACTTGGGTGGGTGAGATATTTCTTCGTAAAAATGTGTTGTAGGGGTGTGAAGTCTGTTATACATTCCAGAATTGACGAGTAGTCCACCATTTCATTCCAGAGAATTGCATTTTTACTATATCTCTCATCCATTAGAATTCCTGCTACTCGCAGTCGATTCATGGTTCACCTCTTGGATGAACAAACGAAGTGGCTTTAGGTTCAACATGTTTTCTATGGCTGCAGTGGGGGTAGTTCGCAGCGCACTTGTACAAACACCCAAGTCTCTATACTTTATTAAGTAAGCCGTCTTACCTATAGCCCTCCGGCATTGACGGAATGCAACGTACGCTTTTTTTACTCTATTATCTAGGTGGGCTCTCCATGTCATTTTATTGTGAAGTGTGATGTCCAGATATTTGACTTCTTTTGATAACACCAATGGAGTATTAGCAAGGGATGGCATTCTGGACTTGCCAAACTTCCTCATCCGTGTGAAAAGAATCAACTCTGTCTTCTTAGGATTCACTCTATCAATTTGAGAGCTACTTGCATCCTATCAAAAAGCACGTTTATGTACTTGCCTTTGACGAGAATGGTTAAATCATCTGCGTAACCAACTGTGCTAAAGTTGGCTTCAGCGAGGCGTTTCAAGAGTGGGGATAGTACACCCCCTTATGGACAGCCTCGAGTAACTCCTCCTTGAAGACTAACATCGCCAGCCTTAAGCTTAAATATCCTATGTTTGAGAATGTTCTCAATCCAACAACAAAGAGTCGGTGGAACATTATGCTCTAACAAGGCATTGTTAATACCAGAGAAAGTTGTTTTATCAAAAGCTCCCTCTATATCTATGAAAACACCCAGGGCGGACTCGTTTAGGTCCAACAAAGCTGGTCCTTGAGTGAAGAGCCGTTAATGTGGACTTGCCCTGAGTGTAAGCGTGTTGATTAGGATTAGAAATCTCTAATGTAGCGATCACACAAAGGAGGAGAGACTGATTGGTCTAAACGATTTCGGTGTGAAATAATCAAGCTTACCCGGTTTTGGTATGAAGTTCACTGTGACCTCACGCCACCGACTGGGTATATAGCGCAACGCCACGAAGATTTCCACTAGGTGAGGTACTAAATCCTCCAAGCCCCATATAAAAGGGCAGGTATAATACCAGCAGGTTTTGAAACTGTTGATGGCCCACCGTCTTTTTTCCTCCCTGCAGATCTCTTCGGCTGAAATCCAATCATCTGCAGTAGGTTCATGGTGACGGAACTTCCGGAACCCAAAAAATGCATCTCCATTAATAGATGAAGACTCTCCAAAAGGTTGTCGGCATAAAAACCGTCAACCTTCTTTTAGTAAGCCAATTCGTCGTTCAGGGTCTGAAGTCTGGCCGATTTAGCCGAGAAACTTCGCTGCAGGAGAAAACTTCCGCACAAAATTTCCTCCACGTTTCTCGTTTTCTATGACGAACGCTTTTTTTGAACTCCGCTAATTTTCCTTTATAAAGTTTCCAGTAGGAGTCTAATTTCGAGTCTGTTCTTGCTTTCTTTTTGAGTTTCCCGAGCTCAGGGTACCACCAAATGGTAGCACGCCCAGAGACGGCCTCTGATCGGAGGAGACAGACCTTTTTATAAGCTTTAATTAAGGAATCACTAATAGTATTTAAGTACTCCTCAACTTCAAACCTTTCAGTTGGCTTACGCAACCCAATATTGCTCAAACACCCAGTTAGCAAAGATCTAAACACGCACACATCCGTCCTTCTGGGGTTACGCTTTAGGTTCTTTCCAATCTTTATGGTACCAAGATCGAAAGTGATCCATCTATGGTCCGACATTGAAACATTGTCGGAAACCGTCCAATTGTGGATCGAAGACGAGATACCCATCGAAGCAAGTTTGATGTCGATGAATTCAAGAAGGGACTTACCTCTTCCATTATCATCAGCACTGCCCCAGGCAGTTGAGTGTGCATTAGAGTCACATCCGATGACAAGATTCCAGTTACCTTTCCTCTATTGCACGGTGTCCGGGGAGTGCATAGAGGCAATCACCAGTATGCCCCCCTTGATTTGCTCGTGGAAGAGAGACATAAAATAATGGAGAAAGGAAAAGAATGTAGAGGAGAAGCTAGAAGAGAACTTATGGTCAAGTGGCAGGAAAGATGGGTCAAGTATGAGAGTTGGGCGAAAACATTTATCCCAGGTGTTGAACAATGGGCAGTAAGAAAGTGGGGCGAAGTGGACCATTTTATGACACAAGCCATTAGTGGACACGGAATCTATGGAAGTTATCTCCTCAAAATTCGCAAAGCAGACACAAACGAGTGCTGGTTCTGCAACAACGAAGACAACCCGGAGCATACAATTTTTAGATGTAAGAGATTTAAAGCGGCGCAAGAGGTATGCAATAAAGAGTGCGGTCGTTCGATCACCACGGACAATATAGGCCACTTGCTGTTGGAAAGTGAGGGACAATGGAAGGCCATAAGGACTTTCATGAGAGAAGTGTTCCAGGAAAAGCAGAGCGAAGAGATGAGAAGAGAGACTTTGGAGAGAGATGGTCATGGAACAACAACGAGAGTGGCAATGATTACGAGACTTTTTCTGTTTTTTTTTTACCCGAAGTAATGCCCTGATGGGCGGTTCCGGGAAGAGTTTTAGACGGTCGGAATTTCCTCCAACCCGTCACTATCTGGCCCCATGATAACTTAGGCCGGGTGTCTGGAAGCAGATTTCCTAATCCCCTCTATAAAAAAAAAAAAGTTACCTTTCCTCGCGTCATCGGCCAGCCTTTACAATCCTTGAGATGGAGGCTGGTCTTCATACGGGAGGTATACTGATGCCATCGTTATTTCCTTAACCTTTCGGTTGATGGTCTAATCGACGTAATATCTCTGCCTGTGTGCTGAGGCAACAGGTGAGTGTTTGCGTGTTTTGGTACGTAAATGGCAGTTCTGACCTTATTAGTGGCAGGACAGTTAAAAATAGAACCGCAGACCTTGGATTTTAAAACCCAAGGTTCTTGGATCAGCGCGATAGTGTTAATCATGATATCAAGGTGGCAGTTACCTTGTATACACCACCTTTTCCGTTCATTTCGAAGAGGCGAGTTGATCAGCTGATGCTGTTCTGGGCGGAGGTGTATCCAGGATGGATTCATCTAACTCCTTGCTCGAAGCCGAGGTTTTGGGGTTGGCGTCTAGGTTGATGAGAGTGTCCTCATCTTCCTCAGCGGTTAGAACATCAGCTGTTTCCATCCACCCTGCCGTGTTTCCCTCCGCGGCTGCTCCATCGCCCTGCTCGGGGTCTTTTAATCCGCCAACGCGGGCTTTTAGAGTGTTGAAAAGGTAGCAGATTCTACCTTAATGGGTTTTAAGTCATTCGGCGTCCTTCTTCGTTGCCCCGAAGACAATGAGGCGACTCACAGGGTCAGTCCTCACTTCGTAGCGGAAGACGCACCAGTTGGCGACATCTAGCTGTCTAGTTTGGGCCTGGTGTTCACATCCACTTCAGTATCGGGAATCCAAATGTGGATTCTTGAGAGGGTAGGAAGATCAACTTCCCTGACAACGTTACTCTAGGGGCGGTATCAGCAGTACTGCAGCCTTCAACCACGTTAGAAAGTGGTCATCATTGCAGGCGACCTTCAAGATCTCTCCTTAGACCTAGTATGATGGTCTCTCGATAGACCATCATACTGTCTATCAACTAATGTAATAAGGTATTTGGGTAGGGTATTTCTAGGAGTTTAGAATTAGGCCAACGTACATCCAGACATTTTCTTGTTGTTTATAATGTTGGCTAGACCTCGAGAATCCCAAAAATTTTTGAACCTTAATATATAGCGTATTGCATGAAATGGACTAAAGTTTGTGGTCTTGTGCAAATTTTTGCAAAGAAGGCTTATTGAATCCGAATCTGCTCTGAATTACTTGTTTCTCAACTAAATCTTCTTCTCAGCCAACTGTACAAATAGTGGAACCTAAAAAAGTTGTAATGAAGTTAGTTGTATTGTAATTTGTTATTTATTTGTTTCAGTCAATCTTCCATAAAAAGTCACGAATTAAATCCAGCTTCCGTACTGTTACAACATAACAATCGTCTTCTTCAGCAAGACTCAAAATCTTGGAAGCCTCACACTCCAAAACAACATGGTGCAGCAAGATTATTTAATTACATGGAGGCAAGCGACGGATCGGAACCGGAAGCAGACTCGAAAGGTGCGGAAGATATGAGTAGAGTGAACTTAAGCCATAGGATACACTCGGATTTTCCTGAAGCGGGAGATGTTGGTAGCTCTCTGGACGAGTACGAGGAAGACGAAGTGGAACTTCCATTGTTCGTCTGTCACACGTGCGGCTGCGAGTTCGAGGACGACGGCTCTTTGGCGACTCACAGTCACATCCATAACCACGGCGCCGCATCTCCCGCGAAATTCGACGATTCGAAGGAGAATATCAACCCCAGGCACAATTACAGATGCCAAATTTGCAAGTCCACATTCGTTAATCAACAAATGGTGATAACACACATGAATACGCACTCGACGTTGTCACACAACTCCCAAAATTCTTCGCAAAAAGAAATAAAAAGACCGAGAAAACAAAGTCAGCCGAAGAAGGTGTTGTCGTTGTTTCAAAGTCAGTCCCAAGTTTCTGGAAAAGGATTGGGCGAATTGGTTGACAAGCACATGGCCCAATTCGTAACGGCAAAAACGTATTGTTGCAGGAAATGTAGAAATGCGAAAATATGTCAGTTTAGGAGAAAAACAGGTCTGATGTTGCACGAGTACTGGAGACATTCGAAGAGGAATTTCGCTTGCGAACATTGTAACGTTAGTTTTAAACACCGTTACCAAGTAGTTTTACATTCAAGCAGGGTTCATGTAAAAAGACCGTGTAAAAGTGGCTCTGACGATACGTTACCTAATCATTTAAATAACGCGGTACCTGATATTCCTTCTTCAACAAATAGCGTACATAAACTGGGCGTACCATTCTTCGATCATTCGTTTTTACATTCGAACACTGGAATTAACAATCACATGCCTATTATCATCCCTACGTTTCCACCTAATTAATTTCGTCGTTCTTATCTAATGAAGAAAACAGATTTAAATGCTTTTTGATTGGAAGTATTGTTGGTTGTAAAATGGTGGGTATAGTTCCGAGATTAAATATAAAAAATAAAATAAATGGAAGCAAAATTAACAAACTTAACGAATAAAAAACCATTGAAAATCATACAAGAAAGTGACCTTTGTGAATTTTTTCAATAACAAAGAAATATTCTGTAGAATAGCTAATAAAGAAATATAAAAAAATGAACATATTTTCTAGTACGTTTGTCGAAATGATATATGATGACACAAAAATAGTTTTGCAATATACAAGCTCAAACTACCGAAGGGGTTTCAAACGTTTACGACGAGTGGATTACGATAATAAAGACGTATACGTTTATTATATCGCATTTAATGTCGCATTACGGTTATATTATTACAGTATTTTAATCGATATCATTGGGATTATTATTTATCTTGTTTACAAATATTTGTTTTATTGTCTTTGTTATCGCGAACGTGCAATTTTGTTAAAATTATAATCCCGTTTTTGTTAACATTTCATTAGTTTTGCTTATGTGCAATTACTTTATGTACTATTTATCGATTTATTATTAGACTTATATACGGAACAAAATCATAAAAAGACTGTATTTTATTTATATTATTTATATATTTATCTATGAAATAAATCTCGGTTTAAAATGAAATTTTTGTTAACTTTATTTATACCAGGTTTGTCACTTTGATAATTAAGAATTTTCACTTTGACAATTTTCGCCGATTAAGTTTTAAAAATTCGTATAAAATCCATTTCTTGGAATATGAGTATGAAAATTTCCCAAAGTGTTAATAAAAGTGTCCTCTTTCCAATGAACCAACCCGTTTTGAAAAATATCTTTTAGTTTTTGAGAAAACAATATTTGAAGTTTTGATAATTTGCAATTTACATCGATAATTTTCAAAATTCGCTATAAAATTAATTTCTTGAAGGATCCTTGTGGAAATATCACCAATTATTAATTAAAGTATCCTCTTTTTAATGCAACAAGCCGTTTTGAAAAATCACTTTTAGTTCTTGAGAAATAATTTTTTTAAATAATCGACTATTTTTTCAAATTTTGCAATTTTCGCCGATTAAGTTTTAAAAATTCGTATAAAATCCATTTCTTGGAATGTTGGCATGAAAATTTACCAAAGTGTTAATAAAAGTGTCCTCTTTCCAATGAACCAACCCGTTTTGAAAAATATCTTTTAGTTTTTGAGAAAACAATATTTGAAGTTTTGATAATTTGCAATTTTCATCGATAATTTTCAAAATTCGCTATAAAATTAATTTCTTGAAGGATCCTTGTGGAAACATCACCAATTATTAATTAAAGTATCCTCTTTTTAATGCAAAAAGCCGTTTTGAAAAATCACTTTTAGTTCTTGAGAAATAAATTTTTGAAATAACCGACATCTTTTTCGAATTTTGCAATTTTCGCCAATTAAGTTTTAAAAATTCGTATAAAATCCATTTTTTGAAATATGAGTATGAAAATTTCCCAAAGTGTTAATAAAAGTGTCCTCTTTCCAATGAACCAACCCGTTTTGCAAAATAACTTTTAGTTTTTGAGAAAACAATATTTGAAGTTTTGATAATTTGCAATTTTCATCGATAATTTTCAAAATTCGCTATAAAATTAATTTCTTGAAGGATCCTTGTGGAAATATCACCAATTATTAATTAAAGTATCCTCTTTTTAATGCAAAAAGCCGTTTTGAAAAATCGCTTTTAGTTCTTGAGAAATAAATTTTTGAAATAATCGACAATTTTTTCAAATTTTGCAATTTTAGCCGATTAAGTTTTAAAAATTCGTATAAAATCCATTTCTTGGAATATGAGTATGAAAATTTCCCAAAGTGTTAATAAAAGTGTCCTCTTTCCAATGAACCAACCCGTTTTGAAAAATATCTTTTAGTTTTTGAGAAAACAATATTTGAAGTTTTGATAATTTGCAATTTTCATCGATAATTTTCAAAATTCGCTATAAAATTAATTTCTTGAAGGATCCTTGTGGAAATATCACCAATTATTAATTAAAGTATCCTCTTTTTAATGCAAAAAGCCGTTTTGAAAAATCACTTTTAGTTCTTGAGAAATAAATTTTTGAAATAACCGACATCTTTTTCGAATTTTGCAATTTTCGCCAATTAAGTTTTAAAAATTCGTATAAAATCCATTTTTTGAAATATGAGTATGAAAATTTCCCAAAGTGTTAATAAAAGTGTCCTCTTTCCAATGAACCAACCCGTTTTGCAAAATAACTTTTAGTTTTTGAGAAAACAATATTTGAAATTTTGATAAAATTTCCGATGTTGCAATTTTCATGGATAATTTTAAAAATTCGCTATAAAATTAATTTCTTGAAGGATCCTTGTGAAAATATCACCAATTATTAATTAAAGTATCCTCTTTTTAATGCAAAAAGCCGTTTTGAAAAATCACTTTTAGTTCTTGAGAAATATATTTTTGAAATAATCGACAATTTTTCGAATTTTGCAATTTTCGCCGATTAAGTTTTAAAAATTCGTATAAAATCCATTTCTTGGAATGTCAGTATAAAAATTTCCCAAAGTGTTAATAAAAGTGTCCTGTATCCAATGAACCAACCCGTTTAGAAAAATAACTTTTAGTTTTGGCGAAAATGATATTTGCAGTTTTGATAAAATTTTCGATGTTGCGATAATTTTCAAAATTCGCTATAAAATTAATTTCTTGAAGGATCCTTGTGAAAATATCACCAATTATTAATTAAAGTATCCTCTTTTTAATGCGAAAAGCCGTTTTGAAAAATCACTTTTAGTTCTTGAGAAATAAATTTTTGAAATAACCGACAACTTTTTCGAATTTTGCAATTTTCACCGATTAAGTTTTAAAAATTCGTATAAAATCCATTTCTTGGAATATGAGTATGAAAATTTTCCAAAGTGTTAATAAAAGTGTCTTCTTTCCAATGAACCAACCCGTTTAGAAAAATAACATTTAGTTTTTGAGAAAATGATATTTGAAATTTTGATAAAATTTTCGATGTTGCGATAATTTTCAAAATTCGCTATAAAATTAATTTCTTGAAGGATCCTTGTGGAAATATCACCAATTATTAATTAAAGTATCCTCTTTTTAATGCAAAAGGTCGTTTTGAAAAATCACTTTTAGTTGTTGAGAAATAAATTTTTGAAATAATCGATAATTTTTTCAAATTTTGCAATTTTCGCCGATTAAGTATTAAAAATTCGTATAAAATCCATTTCTTGGAATGTTGGCATAAAAATTTCCCAAAGTATTAATAAAAGTGTCCTCTTTCCAATGAACCAATCCGTTTTGAAAAATACCTTTTAGTTTTTGAGAAAACGATATTTGAAGTTTTGATAAAATTTTCGATGTTGCAATTTTTATCGATAATTTTCAAAATTCGCTATAAAATTAATTTCTGGAAGGATCCTTGTGGAAATATCACCAGTTATTAATTAAGGTATCCTCTTTTTAATGCAACAAGCAGTTTTGAAAAATCACTTTTAGTTCTTGAGAAATAAATTTTTGAAGTAATTAACAATTTTTTAAACGACAATATCCGGATATTCGGACCTTTTCGCTAAATCACTATCCGTTCCATCACTAATATTAACTATACGTGTATTTTATATTTTGTTTTATACTCTGTATATGTCACATTTATGTTTGTTTTAGGCGAAACAGCTCTTGGAAACTTTAAACACGATCACGATTCACGATGGGGAATAAATAAATGAATAAGATATTTTTTTGATGCTTTATTTGTTGCTTTTTATAATGATGTTATTGCCCCCTTTTTTTAAATATCTACTTTTTACCCAATAATATTTCTTTTTCCTCGGCGATTTTGATGGTGAAGGTGTTTTATCTCGCCGAACAACCGTTGTGGTTGGACGAATGCTTTTTGTGTGATATTTAAAAACGTTAACGTCTAATTTATTAACGGGGTAGTTATCTTGTAGCTTTTTCGAGCGATCCTTTTTTATTACTTCAACGGTTTTTGTCCGTTTATTTAACATTTTTGGGTAAAATAATCGTATAAGAACCTAAAAATGTTTTTGATGTGAGTTAGAATGAGTTAATTATATTATATATATTAACTTTAGCCCATTCGGGAATTCCGTGGGGAGTGTATAAAAGCTGCCAATATGGAAAGCCTAAGTGAGCTATTGCCATTCTAAAATACATTGTGAAATTGTCAGCTAAATAATAAAATTGCATGTCTTGAGTGCAAAGCCATATGGTTGGGACAAATCTAGTTGTTAAATAAACGACGCAAATTTTGGTGTTTTCTAGTTGAGAGATCTCAAAAACTTTGCTGTTTTGTCCCAATTTTAATTTATATTTAACTCCGTCTAATTGGACTCCTGGGTCGGTGTGTGTTCGGTACCCAACAACTTGAATAACTTTATTTAACGGGGATATTTCCAATTTCCCCGTCACGTTTGTTTTTCGCACTAAAATATCGGGTAATAATAAAGATGGAAACGGTAATTGTGATTTACTTACTTCCGTATTCGCAAAACCAAGTGTAACAAAACCCGTCTGTTGATGAATAAAAATTTCTGAGATCCTCCGGAAACAAAATCCCATTTTTTTGCTCCCAGGCGCAAATTTCAGTGTTAGGCACCGGCTGGTGTCTCATCAAATACAACTTTTTAATCCCAAATCTTTTATTTTTTTCTAAAACTTTCGGTAAACCTAACAATAAGTTGGAGTAAAACGAATCTGTTGATATCGTTTCTACGACAAAATCCATTTTGTTTTAACGTTACTATGGTAATAATTAGTGATGGAACGGATAGTGATTTTGCGAAAAAACAGATATTCGGCATCCCCTCCGGCCGGATATCCGGTTATCCGGCATATCTATCCGCCCATTATGGTTATAATTTCTAGTGCATTTCTGAAGTGATATTTATTTCTCAAGAACTAAAAGTGATTTTTTAAAACGACTTTTTGCATTAAAAAGAGGATATTTTAATTAATAATTGGTGATATATCCACAAGGATCCTTTAAGAAATAAATTTTATAGCGAATTTTGAATGTTATCGATGAAAATTGAAAATTTTATCAAAACTTCAAATATTGTTTTCTCAAAAACTAAAAGTTATTTTTCAAAACGGGTTGGTTCATTGGAAAGAGAACAGTTTTATTAACACTTTGGGAAATTTTCATACTCATATTCCAAGAAATGGATTTTATACGAATTTTTAAAACTTAATAGGCGAAAGTTGCAAAATTTGAAAAAATTGTCGATTATTTCAAAAATTTATTTCTCTAGAACTAAAAGCGATTTTTCAAAACTTCTTTTTGCATTAAAAAGAGGATACTTTAATTAATAATTGGTGATATTTCCACAAGGATCCTTCAAGAAATTAATTTTATAGCGAATTTTTGCTGCGAATATTTCTTTACTTTATTTAAGATATTGTTTTCTTTCTTTTTTTTTATTTTTTGTAGAGTTAAGGATTATGATGTATTTCATATCTCTCTAATAATTGTCAAGGCTTGGATTGAAAATCACTTAGTATACAACTGAATCTTTGCCTCATGATTGCACTATTTCTTTTTCTCTTGTTCTTGTTCTTTTTTTCTTATTTTATTTTATTTTTATTTGGTGTAATACTTTACTTTACTGTAGTACATTATTTTATTAATTATCTCATTATCTTTTTATTATAATTTGTTTTTACTTTTATTTTTGTAATCAATTATTTATAATTATTTTTCATTTTTCCTGATGAATGTGCAATAAAGGCTATTATTATTATTATTATTAATTTCGAAAGTTATCGATGAAAATTGCAACATTGAAAATTTTATCAATACTTCAAAAAAACCGTATAGTTGCCGGATATCCGTTCCACCACTAGTTAATATAAAGTGTACGAACAGCTATATGTTGATTGTCAAGTTATTAATCCATTCGAAAAAGTCATCCAATCCACCGATAGTTCGCAGTTCTCCTTACCGTAGTCAGACATGGGGTTCGGGGTTTTGTTCCATGTATGGAACATATGTTTTAACTGACTTGCTAAATATTTTATATTTGTTCAGGTGTCGGCTTACTCTATCTTAAAATTCTCATTGTATAAAGTCGCTTGGGTGTAGTCTTCTCAGCTTGGGAGGTGGAATGTGGTTGAGCGCAGAAAGCTAGTGTATAAGAGTAGTTTTTTTCACATAATTTCTAATATTGTTTCTTGCGCATACTTTAGCTGTTATCTTTTTGCAGGTAATTTGGAATTAGTGTAGTTCAGCTGACGTGTGGTCTCTCTTTGTTATTAAGGTAGAAGTATGTGCACTTTATTTTGATTGGATTAGGTATCAATCTCAAAAAATCTCCAAGTATTCTATCATACAGTCTGCTAAGCAGGCCATCGAGATTCCTCTATAGTTTCAATGCTAATTTTATACTTTTTCCGTCTTGATTCTGACTAATAGGGTAAAAAGCAAATATTTAAAAAACTGAAATAATCCTTTATGTTATTAATTTATTTATACACACAAAGCCTGAAATGTACACAAAAATAATATTTCCTAAGTTAACTTTAAAATCGGAAAATGCTTATTGGTTTTAAATAAAAACTCGGGTGGAACAGACGAATCTTTACGATGACCACCAGCTAATAATTTTAAAACAATAAAATTTGTCTTTGCGATTCTGAGTAATTCCAAAATTTCGCCATCCGTTGAGTTTAAAGTTTCCAAGAGCTGTTTCGCCTGATGAAAATGTTTACAACCAGAAATATACATATACATGCTATCAGCTGATTGTTGTTGATATCTATTCGAAGCTATAAGATCGCGAAATTCAACATATTGAACGGGGGGTGGCGTTAAAAGATTTTGAAACGGCGCAAAACGGTGTTCATAACGAACTTGTTCGCTGTCGAATTGGGGGTGCGGCATGGTTAGTTTCCCGTCCATTCGAAATCCCATTAAAGCCTTATAATACCCGCCACACATATTTTGTAGCGCTTGATAAAACAATATGTCTCTGTTATGCGGCCTCGTTTTCTTTTTAAATTTCATCTTCTTCTTATTTGTTCCTTTCGTTTTTTGTACGTCCATTGCGCGCTCTTGTTCCATCAAAAAAGTATCGGCGCGAGTTAAAGCAGATATTAACCAACCGTAAAGGAATTCATAAAGATACCAATAAATATAATAATATTCATGTATGCTATATAATTCCAATTCGAACCCGGATAACAAATACATTATCATTATTCTTAATGTGTGATACAAAATCCAAGTTCCAAAACACGCTAAATGCGGCCGGGAATACGCCACAGATATGTTATGGAGGTAAGCATCCACTCTTTCCCCTTCATCTTGAAGCGCCGTAAACTCTTCGAGAAGATGCGCCAATTTATCCCGTTGGCGCGCTCTATTATGACCACATAATTGGAGAAAATTTGCAAACGGCCTCGTGCAATGAGCAAAAAATGTATCCACATAAATCCTTGCCTACAAATTAAAATTTTCACTTTAAAATGATAAAAAGATTTTTTAAATTAATAACCTGTTGGTTATTATGTAAAATAGCTTTAGAAACCAACGCGGGGGGCGAAATAAATTGTTTAGCAGCATCCCTTAAAATATCCTTCAAAGCCATATAATTAGCAGTCGTTAAAATGGTATTATTTGGAACATACAGCAATTGGAGCGCCGATCTCGATAAAATACACGGCGCCACTTTGCTAAATTCAATAAAAAAATCCTACAAAAACAAATTAATCACAATTAAAAAAAATTTAAAGAATTAAATCTCACCAAAGCTTGATGCAAAGAATTAATTGATTGTATTTTAGTTAAATTTTTAAATCGCTCGATCATAATTTCAAAATAAACCATCGCTTCTTTTCGTGGTTTGATCTTGGTGTATCTAGGAAATGTTGGGGGAAGCAATCTTTGGTTTATGAAAGGTTGGAACCCCATCATGTGGGAGTTTTCTACGAATAAAAATAAATTATTAATAAAAATAATTAACTAAAAAAAATAAAACGAACCATCTGGAGGCTGAATCCCAAGTTCCACAGTCTTCTTCATCACAAATAACATATCGGAAGCAGCCGCCAAAAGTCGATGACAATCGATTATCATTGGGGAATCATCTTTGCGCTGAATCAACATTATTAAAACTTGGTACAAAACTCGCATAAATTTTATTCGGGTAAATAAAGCCACCAAGCCTTCAATCTAAATAAAAAAAATCGTTTTAATTTTATTTAACACTAGAACTACCACAGCACACAAAATGACCATTTTGACAATCTTATTTTAAAGTTTTTATTTAATATTATTTTTTTTTTAATTAAAAAAAATCGTGTTAACTTTATTTTTTAGAGTTAAGAAACGATTTATATCACAAGTGGTTTCTTTGATGTATAATAAAAATTTTAATAATTAATTAATTTTAATTAATTAATATAATAAAATTTTAATAAATTAAGAAGTGATTTATATCACAAATTGAAGATAAAAGATGATATTTCATGACATGATTTAAAAATTGATATGTTAATAATAAAAATTTGTAGAAGGAAGTTCTTTAAAATTAATTAACTTGAATTAGGTTATGTTCGAAAACGTCAAAATTAAAAAAAATCATATTAACTTTATTTTTTGGAGTTATGAAACGATTTATATCACAAGTTGAAGCTAAAATATTATATTTTCGGATGTGGTATAAAAATAGTTGTGTTAATAACAAAAATTTGTAGAAAAAATTAAAAAAAATAATCTCGAACATGCCAAAATTAAAAAATCCCCTTGACTTTATTTGTTGGAATTAAGAAGTGATTTATATCACAAATTGAAGATAAAGGATGATATTTCCTGATATGATTTAAAAATTGATATGTTAATAATAAAAGTTTGTAGAGAAAAGTTCCTCAAAATGAGTTAACTTGAATTAGGTTATGTTCGAAAACGTCAAAATTAAAAAAAACCGTATTAAGTTTATTTTTTGGAGTTATGAAACGATTTATATCACAAGTTGAAGCTAAAATATTATATTTTTGGATGTGGTATAAAAATAGTTGTGTTAATAATAAAAATTTGTAGAAAAAGTTAAAAAAAAATAATCCCGAACATGCCAAAATTAAAAAAATCGCCTTGACGTTATTTGTTGGAATTAAGAAGTGATTTATATCGCAACTTGAAGATAAAGAATGATATTTCATGATATGATTTAAAAATTGATATGTTAATAATAAAAGTTTGTAGAGAAAAGTTCCTCAAAATGAATTAACTTGAATTAGGTTATATTCGAAATCGTTAAAATTTAAAAAAATCGTATTAACTTTATTTTTTGGAGTTACAAAACGATTTATATCACAAGTTGAAGCTAAACTATTATATTTTTGGATGTGGTATAAAAATAGTTGTGTTAATAATAAAAATTTGTAGAAAAAGTTAAAAAAAAATAATCTCGAACATGCCAAAATTAAAAAAATCGCCTTGACTTTATTTGTTGGAATTAAGAAGTGATTTATATCACAAATTAAAGATAAAGGATGATATTTCCTGATATGATTTAAAAATTGATATGTTAATAATAAAAGTTTGTAGAGAAAAGTTCTTCAAAATGAATTAACTTGAATTAAGTTATATTCGAAAACGTCAAAATTAAAAAAAAACGTATTAACTTTATTTTTTGGAGTTACGAAGCGATTTATATCACAAGTTGCAGCTAAAATATTATATTTTTGGATGTAGTATAAAAATAGTTGTGTTAATAATAAAAATTTGTAGAAAAAGTTAAAAAAAATAATCTCGAACATGCCAAAATTAAAAAAACCCCTTGACTTTATTTGTTGGAATTAAGAAATGATTTATACCACAAATTGAAGATAAAGGATGATATTTCCTGATATGATTTTAAAATTGATATGTTAATAATAAAAGTTTGTAGAGAAAAGTTCTTCAACATGAATTAACTTGAATTAGGTTATTTTCGAAAACGTTAAAATTAAAAAAAATCGTATTAACTTTATTTTTTGGAGTTACGAAACGATTTATATCACAAGTTGAAGCTAAAATATTATATTTTTGGATGTAGTATAAAAATAGTTGTGTTAATAATAAAAATTTGTAGAAAAAGTTAAAAAAAATAATTTCGAACATGCCAAAATTAAAAAAATCGCCTTGACTTTATTTGTTGGAATTAAGAAGTGATTTATATCACAAAATGAAGATAAAGGATGATATTTCATGATATGATTTAAAAATTGATATGTTAATAATAAAAATTTGTACAAGAAAGTTCTTCAAAATTAATTAACTTGAATTAAGTTATGTTCGAAAACGTCAAAATTTAAAAAAATCGTATTAACTTTATCTTTTGGAGTTATGAAACGATTTATATCACAAGTTGAAGCTAAAATACTATATTTTTGGATGTGGTATAAAAATAGTTGTGTTAATAATAAAAATTTGTAGAAAAAATTAAAAAAAATAATCTCGAACATGCCAAAATTAAAAAAATCGCCTTGACTTTATTTGTTGGAATTAAGAAGTGATTTATATCACAAATTGAAGATAAAGAATGATATTTCATGATATGATTAAAAATTGATATGTTAATAATAAAAGTTTGTAGAGAAAAGTTCCTCAAAATGAATTAACTTGAATTAAGTTATGTTCGAAAACGTCAAAATTAAAAAAAAATCGTATTAACTTTATTTTTGGGAGTTACGAAGCGATTTATATCACAAGTTGAAGCAAAAATATTATATTTTTGGATGTGGTATAAAAATATTTATGTTAATAATAAAAATTTGTAGAAAAAGTTAAAAAAAAATAATCTCGAACATGCCAAAATTAAAAAAATCGCCTTGACTTTATTTGTTGGAATTAAGAAGTGATTTATATCGCAAATTGAAGATAAAGGATGATATTTTATGATATGATTTAAAAATTGATATGTTAATAATAAAAGTTTGTGGAGAAAAGTTCTTTAAAATGAATTAACTTGAATTAGGTTAAATTCGAAAACGACAAAATTAAAAAAATCGCCTTGACTTTATTTGTTGGAATTAAGAAGTGATTTATATCACAAAATGAAGATAAGGGATGATATTTCATGATATGATTTAAAAATTGATATGTTAATAATAAAAATTTGTACAAGAAAGTTCTTCAAAATTAATTAACTTGAATTAAGTTATGTTCGAAAACGTCAAAATTTAAAAAAATCGTATTAACTTTATCTTTTGGAGTTATGAAACGATTTATATCACAAGTTGAAGCTAAAATACTATATTTTTGGATGTGGTATAAAAATAGTTGTGTTAATAATAAAAATTTGTAGAAAAAGTTAAAAAAGAAATAAGTTGTGTTAAGTCACACTCAAACATGCTAAAATTATTTGTTGGAAATAACAAGTGATTTATATCACAAGTTGAAGATAAAGGATGATATTTCATGATATGATTTAAAAATTGATATGTTAATAATAAAAGTTTGACCGGAAGTGGCAGCCATTTTGAAAATATTTAAGATCGAAAGTTCCAAATTAACAACCCATGCTACATGAGACATGTAAATAGAGGGTGTCTCAGAGATTAATCAAAGTAAATCTGAAATTAGATTTGTGCCAATTAAAATAGAAATTATTAATTATTCTATTATATCTAACACTCAACAATGTGTAATATATGAGCTGGACTCAGACCACCTTCCAGTAGTAATTAAATATGATATAACACCCTTAATGGTTCCAACAAAATTCTCTTATAAATGGTAAAATAAATTGCTATAAGAGTGTCTGAAATTTCACCAACAATCACTAAAAGCGCAGAAAAAGCAAGCTATGGAGGACTAACAAATTTATATATCATTGTGAACAAGAAGTCCTCTTTTAAACCTGAATGCATTGTACTACTTTATGCTTGCAAAATCTTTTGGTCATTCTTTCAGTCATTTTGGCTGATCTCAACTGTTGGTAGTTCTAGTCTTAAAAATGAAATACGTTTTTACATCATTTTCACGATCTCTATTCTGCATCTTGCGATGGAGTTCCTCTTCAACTTCTCGTAACATTGTGATAATGCGTTGTTCAGAAATATCAGGATTTAATTGATACCCATACTGCATGGGCTGAAAATCTTCTTCTTCATAAACCATAGCCCTAAAAAAATATTTAATTAAAAATCGAAAAAATTAGAAAAAAATAAATAAAAACTTGCTTATGAATATAATCCTTTATAATCTCTAAAAGTTTGTAAACTGTTAAACAAAAAGCTTTTAAGGGTCGATCAGCAATTTGATAAGAATTATGGAGATATAAATTAGTAAAAACAGTTTGTGCCAAAGAATGACCCTCTAACCAAGACACAATGCAAGCTAATGTTTGGTCAATTATACCAATTTGTTCCTCATAACTCAATCCTTCCAATTTTAAACTGTTATCCTAAAACAATTTTTACTTTCTAATTAATAAATTTGTTTTAAACCTCCAAACAAACTGAATTAAACAACCTTAACAGCTTGATCAAAAGATTTTGCTTTTTTAGTGCCTCTATTGCATAACATCCCTGCGTCCATTTTTGGGTCCATCATTTCAATAGCTGACATTGCCTCAAAGAGCCCAAAAAGATTATCATGGAGCAATTCTCCAAGCTGCAAATCTACAAAACCCAACATAACCTCAACTTTACCATAAATATAACCAAAATCTTATAATCAAACCTTTCACAGATGTTAAAAAATCTTCAGTGATATCTACCCAGTTGTAATTAACCTTTGTGGAATGGTGTACGGCCCCATTCATGTCCCTGTTTGTTCAAAGAAACAAAATTTGTAGGTTAGGACTCATTTTAAGTTTAAATTTGTACTTACGGCTCTAGATAATCCATTTTTTTCTATAAAGAGTTACTTTTTGATGAGTTATGATTTTAAAAAATAATAATGTAATGTTTTAACATTTAATGTTGAACACAATCTACACCAAGATTACTGTAGGGTTATTAAACATAAATAAGAAGAGGGTAGGCATCCAACTTTACACCATCATAGTAAATTAATAATTATATTATGTTATAGTTTTTATATCATACTAAGTATAAACTAAGGGGTGAGGGTGCTTGTTTTGCTGTACTCAGGGTTCTTGTCTTATGACTTGAATCAAGACTGACACTGCACTTTTTACCGCTCCTTCACGAGGTGCCCCTGTACCATACCAAAAGTGTCGGATCTAGACTTGCCAGTCGATATACCATGCATGCTTATTGTTTGTGGACCTGTTCCACGAGCAGGACATGCTGGGGATCTTGGATTAATTGCTTGGGTCAAGAGGAGACAACCTCATTAAAACAATCTAGTCATCCGGGAAGTGATGGCTGCTAATAAGCGGACTCTGGAGACCTGTCGACCTTCAGTTTCAATAGGCTTATCGGGGCTTATATATGGGAGCACTGCCTCGATGGACTACCCTTTCTGCCCTACTCTTGGGATTAGTATGGAGACGCCCAGTAAAAATAAAACCATGTTGCATGCGCAACATTGGCAATCCTAGACTGCCAACGCTTGCTAAAACTCCACTTAAACTGTCTACAGAAGTTAAGTAGGTACTTAGGCTCAATAATAGAAATAATAGAAACGTGGAAATCCCACTGTGGCGTTGCACATATTCCCTGCCACATTGATTTTACTACCTTTTTAAAAAATCAAGAAATCTGTTTTTACGTTACTATGTATAACTTCATTTTTTTTATTAATTATATAGACTTCAGCAAAAGAGAAAGTCAGTTATTTTATTTTCAAAATACAAAATCTTTTTCAAAAAATACTATTATTCTATTATTTTATAATATGTGAGAAAACCCCCACACCCACCTAGATAATAAAGTTAATAAAGCTTGGTATGGTACGGTGCGGTGGTATGATGGACTAGATCTTCTAAGTCTACTGCCACCACTGCAATCAATAGAATACAGAGATTCGCGTGTCTGTATCTTACAGGTGCGCTGCGATCAACCCCACCGCGGCCATGGATGTCATCTTAAATTTACCACCACTCAACCTACATATTCAGGAAGTGGAATTGGTAACCTTAAAAAGACTACAATCAGTAGGAATTATGAAGGATGGGGACGCTGGCAGCAGTTCAACACTCTAGAGGAGAGCAGTGTTAGACACACCCCTACTCGAGTGTAAGACTGATCACAGACCAGCAAAATATGTTTTCTGAAAGAAGCACGTCACCCCGGATTCGCCTCTCAGAACCTTTAGGGTCTAGCACCACCGTCATACAAGCGGAACTGACTGCTATTAAACTTGCTGCCGACTGCATTGTTGACTCCAACAAGCGGGGTAAGTGCTTTACTATTTTTACAGACAGTAAACAATCTCTTTTAGCTTTAAGCAGAATTATTATAACATCTGCATTAGTAGTGGATTGTCTCACACACTGGAGGAGGCCTGGAAATATAATCGTGTCAGAATCCAATGGATTAAGAGGCATTCTGGCTCCAAGGGTAACAACCACGCGGACATTCTAGCCAAACGTGCTGCCAGTAGAGCGCCCGGTGCACCCGAACCGATAATTACCACCTCTTTAGCCGCAACAACTCACTGTAAGGTAAATAATCACCTTCAAAACATGAAGCTTGTTGACTCCCCTTTCTGGCGAGCCTATGAACAGGATAACGAGACGGTTAAACACATCTTGTGTGATTGCCCCCCTCTGACCCACCTCAGAATGAGGAGGTTCGGGGAGGAATGCACCTCTAGGAGCTGTCGTAGCCTTTGGAAAAACCTTAGGCTGGTTGATGTGACCAGAGTGTGCAATGGGAGGATGCACAAGGGGCCCAATGGGGTCTAAGTGTGGTGTGCGGTAAACGCACGCGCTCCCGAATCCATACATACATAGTCCTCCATCACAATCTAAACTTGTGGTAGCCGGACCGTCCGCGCCCTAGTCAAGTTCTTCCTCTCTGGAAGAGGAGCAGGTTCTTCTGCACTCTGAAGGAGAGGAAGATGAAGAGGAGGAGCGGGGTGCCTTATGAGACCGCCCTCAAGCAGGTGCCCTTTGGCCAAGAGGGTGTGCTCTGATGGGTGGACGCCTGAGCAAGTGGCTAAGAAGCCCAAGTGCAGATCTGCAGCAGCAGATTGTTTTCTTGCAAGTCTAAACTTGTCCATAAAAATAATATTATAGCGTATAACTCGTACGATTTGTGTTTTGAGCAAATTCCTACAAATATAGACCCGATTTTTCTAAGAAAGGCAATTTATTATTATTTGATTTCTGAGAATTTTGCTGAAAAAAATCGTACGAGGTGGGGAAATAAGAACTAAAAAACTGCTGTGAGCGGTATCAAGGTTGGATTAATCCACCCAGATTATCCCGCCCAACAGTTCAATGTAGAACAGGTGGGGTTGCAACGGAGGGAAGTTATTTCAGCCGTAGACAACATCAGATTTTTAGTTACCTGCGCGAATGCTTACTCGAAGGACTGGCTTGTGAATACAGCCAACAGCCCTCATCCATGGAAGGGTGCCCAATTTAAGGCGGTCGAGGGGATAGATATTCGAAGCCCGCACGTCTGTGTAGCATATATCCCAGACGATGAAGCTAGTGTTCCTAGTGTGACCATGAGCGCCAGGTGTAAAACCCGGCAGAGGTAAGATTTCGGCACGTGCCGGGGTGTCCAGCAAGGGGTGTCGTGCAGGTGCTCATTCAGCACCACGGAGAGTGGAGGAAGAGGAAAGTCCTCGAATCCTGCCCGAGACTCGAGAGGGCGCGTTGCAATGAGAGGGGCCAGCTCCATCCTAAGAGAGAGGTAAGTAGGGAAAACTGTACCCAGCTTAGTGGATAAGTCTTAAAACATAATATTTTTGTATATTCCCGTTTGTGTTATCGTTTATTTGAATTTAAGGTAGTTTTTGTTTAACACATGCGAGGTGGGGATGTGAATTTGTGAGGGTCCTTCGAGTCTGGTTTTGATTTCGTTTTCCACATTGGTTTGTGACACCAGACTCGAGTGACCTCTTGGGAACTTACAAGATATTTTTTGTAAGCTGTTTGTCCTTGTGCTCAGGTTTGTCATAATTAAGTTTGTATTTTCAATTAATTGCTAATTTTTGCATTTTATTCAGAGTTTGGTTAATAAACCACTTTTCCTTCGGAATTTTAACATTTCATTCTTCCACCTTATCCGGAAACCACATTCCACGGAATTTTCCGCAACAGTCTATTAAGTGTTTACAGGTAAACCTGCAGCACGCTACGGCTGTCCTTAGCACAACCTGGATGAGTGAGCGAATTTATATTGCCCTCATCCAGAAATCATGGCTCGCCAATACCAGGGTCATCAGCGGACTCGGTGAGTTACTTTGCTCAGGGGATAGACTACTTATCAGGAACAACATTAAAGCTTTCTTAATCTCAGAGCATAGCGACCGCGATTGTGTGGCTGCGGTTCTGAGAATCCAAGGGCTGGACAGAAATTGTCATCTGCTAGGCATACTTCCCCGGAACGGATAATGATCTTCCCCCGGCCGCAGTGCGAGACATAATTTCCTACAGCCGGAGGAATAACCTACAAGTGGTTGTTAGATATGACGCCAATGCGCACCACACGATATGGGCAAGCACCAACACAAATGAAAGAGGTGAGTTGCTTTTTGACTACCTATTAGAAGAAGGGCTTACTGTTAATAATGTAGGCGCCAAACCAACCTTGACATTATGTTCAGCTCAATTATATTCAGCTCCAAGATAATCTCCTGACTGTGATCAGATTGAAATAGCCACGGGCAAATTTCTGTGGCAATTCGTTCTGCCTATCACAGTAGCAGTCCGCTGAAGGTGAAAAATAATAATCGGGGCACACTCTGGTGTTGTGAGGGAGTAAAAGGCACTACCCCTGGGCTCACTTAAGCGGCCTGACGGTAGTTTTACGGACTCTAGCAGAGCCTCGTTAGAGCTTCTCATGCAGATTCACTTCCCAGGAAGCTTGATGATGAGGGCTGATAATGCCCAAAACGCTCCTCAAATACGGATTGGAGTGTGGCTTGAAAAGTCGTCACTTGCACATCCGTGGACTAGGCGATTCAAACGTTTAAGCCTGCTTTGTTACAGCAAGGAAGGTCACTGTTGTTGCCTATTTTGGTAAAAATTTTCAGAGCGAGTGTCACCTGGAAATATGTACCGGCAAAATGGACTAGAATTAGGAGTTCAGTCCCTACTCCTAATGCCTTTCGACCCATCAGTCATGGAATGGACATTTGCAGGAAGTTTTGCACAAAGTTAGACTATCCTAGTGGACTTGTCGCAGTGTTTATGGAAAAAATTAAGGTCTTGCCCCTGAAAGACTGTACTGGCTTTATGTGACTGTGGTTAGACTTCAGTTATCAGTAAACTTTCACGAATTCAACAAGTAGCTGGATTGGCAATCTCTGGTGCAATAAGCACAACGTCAACTCTAGCAATGGAGGTTCTGCTTGGCCTATCTCCTCTGTATTTGCATATAGAGAAAGTGACTAGAACAACCATTTACTGTTTTAAGCAATATGCTCAAAACTGTTCCGACATGTCCTACCAATGGGCTGCGGAAGACATTATAAGCACTGATACTGTGCTATCAATACCGTCAGATTTGGCGGGGTCACTATTAGTGATTAATGCTCGATACCAGATTGTACAGTCTGAATGGCAGTCCTGGATCGAAAATGAAAATTCTCTGGTTCAGGCAGATATTTGCATTTTCACAGATGGATACCTCGAATTAAGCAAGCTTACAGCCTGGGTACATACTGTACTGTATTCCAGACGGAAGTATTTGCTATTGACATAGGTGCTAAAATTCTTCTTGAGAAATTGGTGAAGAACATGACAACCAAGCGCTGCATGCCGTGAAAACGAGTTAATGATTGCAAGAGAACATTAAACACATTGAGTTGCGATAACACAGTTTCTCTGATCTGGGTCCCGGGTGACTCTGGGGTTGCTGGCAGATGAGCTAGCACGAGATGGCAGCGCTGAAGCGTTTGTGGGGCCGGAACCAGCAGTTGGTGTATCATTTGCGATGGCCAAATATAGGATTGGACCGAGGGCTGAAGAGAGATTTCGCCTATTCTGGACCAGTTCTCTTGGAATGAGACATGCTAAGGTGTTTATTAACATCGCCACTGTCAAACCCGGGAATAAAAGAGATACTAATTCCTGTTGATGATGAAGTACTAAGTAATAGGTTTTTAATATCCGGCCAAAATCGGATAGTTGCCGGATATCCGTTCCACCACTAGTATATACTCTTGACACTCAGCAAATGTTAGATATGATTCTACATTTCGAAATATTATTAAAGTACTTCAATAAAACTTAAAATTCACTTACTTTTGTATTAAATCAATTATTTTTACCCAAATAGTTTAATAATTCAATTTTCCCGCGTAAAAAATTACATGCGACCTCTACAATGAACGCTTCGAATTACGATCTATGATTTGGCGGGATTGTTCTAGAAGCGACGCCATTCTTTTTCATACTCTTCACCTGCACTGTAGCCAGATTCTTCAATCCAAAAATTTTTATATTAAATAAGTTTTTAACGGTTAAAATGGAAGGAGAAGGTGTTATTAGTGTAATGGAGAGGGCGGAATTGAATATTATTGAAGAAATCGCAACGAACGAGGGCGGGGAAGACAAAAGGGGAATTGCAGCACCGCATGGCGAAAAAGAAAATTCCAACGGAGATCGCCAGAATGAAAAAGGTGAGAAATGATAACTTATTTGATAGTTTTTCGGTAATAACCGTTTAAAAAAGGTGATTAAGTAATTTTAAAATTTTTAACGGTTTTTTTCCTCAAATTTGTCGGCCATGTTGGAAGACGCCAACTCATCGGTTTTTACGAAATATTTTTATATAACAGTTTTATTTTAATATTAAATTTTTATTCAATTATTTTCATCAAAACTTATTATATATAAACTAAATTAATAATTTCTTAATTAAATAAGTTATAGGAATGCAAAACGCATGCGTTGACGCATGCGCGGTTGTGCGTGCACCTGCATAGTTCTAAACAGCAGCAGATTGTTTTCTTGCAAGTTTAAACTTGTCCATAAAAATAATATTATAGCGTATAACTCGTACGATTTACGTTTTGAGCAAATTTCTACAAATATCGACCCGATTTTTCTAAGAAAAGCAATTTATTATTATCTGATTTCTGAGAATTTTGCTCAAAAAAAATCGTACGAGGTGGGGAAATAAGAACGGATTCGGGTAGAGAAGCAGGTGACAAAACATTCACAAAATAAATATATCCGGTTGTTTGAACGTTTTTATAAACTTGATGGTATTTTTATGCTAAATTATTTCGATAATAAATAAACCATTTTCAAATTAGCCAGGTTACTTATGACGCTGTACACTTCGTCGTCTTTTTTCTGGGACGGACTCTGCCCAAAATGATTTTTAGTAAATATTAATAAGTGTTTATCTCGGAAACGAACTTAATGACACCACGTGTTTATAAGCAAAATTGTTTTTATTATCATGGACTACACTCTGTATATTGATGCGCCTCGGCTGCATGCAACTTCGGCTTTAACCCTCCAGTACTAACATCGGTCTGTTAGACCGAAAAAAAGTTTATTATTATTATTAACTACCAAAACGTGCTTTTTCTTCGTTTCTTTACATATACAAGGTACATAAGATGTTAAAACATAAGGATAATATATTTGAATGATAATTAAAGCGCTCCATAACATAATTAGGTTCTGTAATAACTATTTATTAAGACTTTTTAAAAAACAACATTTTCTTAAACAAACTTAAAGTAAATCTTTTTCAAAGTCAATAATGTATTAATGTCTAACGGTAACATGTTCTGAACATAAATTTTTTTTACATCCAGTATACTTATATTTTATTGCGATTTTTTTGCCCTGCATAAGGAACATCTACCATACTCTGTGTTTTGCTCTTGGGTAGTGATGGAACGGATAGCGATTTTGTGAAAAGCCGGATACCGGATATTCGGCATCCCCTTCGGCCGGATATCCGGTACTTAATTATTAATTTAAAAAATTTATTTCTCAAAAACTAAAAGCGATTGTTCAAAACGGCTTGTTGCATTAAAAAGAGGATACTTTAATTAATAATTGGTGATATTTCCACAGGGATCCTTCAAAAAATTAATTTTATAGCGAATTTTGAAAATTATCGCAACATCGAAAATTTTATCAAAACATCAAATATTGTTTCCTCAAAAACTAAAAGTTATTTTTCAAAATATGTTGGTTCATTGGAAAAAAGACACTTTTATTAACACTTTTTGAAATTTTCAAACTCGTATTCCAAGAAATGGATTTTATACGAATTTTTAAAACTTAATCGGCGAAAGTTGCAATATTCGAAAAAATTGTCGATCATTTCAAAAATTTATTTCTCAAGAACTAAACGTGATTTTTCAAAGCGGCTTTTTGCATTAAAAAGAGGATGCTTTAATTAATAATTGGTGATATTTCCACAAGGCTTGTTCAAGAAATTAATTTTGTAGCGAATTTTGAAAATTATCGATTTAAATTGCAAATTATCAAAACTTCAAATATTGTTTTCTCAAAAACTAAAAGTTATTTTTCAAAACGTGTCAGTTCATTGGAAAGAGGACACTTTTATTAACACTTTGGGAAATTTTCATACTCATACTCCAAGAAATGGATTTTATACGAATTTTTAAAACTTAATCGGCGAAAATTGCAAAATTCGAAAAAATTGTCGATCATTTCAAAAATTTATTTCTCAAGAACTAAAAGCGATTTTTCAAAGCGGCTTTTTGCATTAAAAAGAGGATACTTTAATTAATAATTGGTGGTATTTCCACAAGGATTGTTCAAGAAATTAATTTTGTAGCGAATTTTGAAAATTATCGATGAAAATTGCAAATTATCAAAACTTCAAATATTGTTTTCTCAAAAACTAAAAGTTATTTTTCAAAATAGGTTGGTTTATTTGAAAGAGGACACTTTGAGAAATTTTCATACTCATATTCCAAGAAGTGGATTTTATGCGAATTTTTAAAACTTAATCGGCGAAAATTGCAAAATTCGAGAAAATTGTCGATCATTTCAAAAATTGTTTTCTCAAAAACTTAAAGCGATTTTTCAAAACGGCTTGTTGCATTAAAAAGAGGATACTTTAATTAATAATTGGTGATATATCCACAAAGATCTTTCAAGAAATTAATTTTGTAACGAATTTTGAAAATTATCGATGAAAATTGCAAATTATCAAAACTTCAAATATCGTTTTCTCAAAAACTAAAAGTTATTTTTCAAAACGGGTTGGTTCATTAGAAAGAAGTCACTTTTATTAACACTTTGGGAAATTTTCATACTCATATTCCAAGAAATGGATTTTATACGAATTTTTAAAACTTAATCGGCGAAAATTGCAAAATTCGAAAAAATTTTCGATCATTTCAACAATTTATTTCTCAAGAACTAAAAGCGACTTTTCAAAACGGTTTTTTGCATTAAAAAGAGGATACTTTAATTAATAATTGGTGATATTTCCACAAAGATCTTTCAAGAAATTAATTTTATAGCGAATTTTGAAAATTATCGATGAAAATTGCAAATTATCGAAACTTCAAATATTGCTTTCTCAAAAACTAAAAGTTATTTTTCAAAACGGTTTAGTCCATTGGAAAAAGGACACTTTTATTAACACTTTGGGAAATTTTCAAACTCATATTCCAAGAAATGGATTTTATACGAATTTTTAAAACTTAATCGGCGAAAGTTGCAAAATTCGAAAGAATTGTCGATCATTTCAAAAATTTTTTTCTCAAAAACTTAAAGCGATTTTTCAAAACGGCTTGTTGCATTAAAAAGAGGATACTTTTATTAATAATTTTTGATATTTCCACAAGGATCCTTCAAGAAATTAATTTTATAGCGAATTTTGAAAATTATCGATTAAAATTGCAACATCGAAAATTTTATCAAAACTTCAAATGTTGTTTTCTCAAAAACTAAAAGTTATTTTTCAAAACGGGTTGATTCATTGGAAAGAGGACACTTTTATTAACACTTTGGGAAATTTTCATACTCATATTCAAAGAAATTGATTTTATACGAATTTTTAAAACTTAATCGGCGAAAATTGCAAAATTCGAACAAATTTTCGATCATTTCAAAAATTTATTTCTCAAAAACTAAAAGCGATTTTTCAAAACGGCTTGTTGCATTAAAAAGAGGATACTTCAATTAATAATTGGTGATATTTCCACAAGGATTGTTCAAGAAATTAATTTTGTAGCGAATTTTGAAAATTATCGATGAAAATTGCAAATTATCAAAACTTCAAATATTGTTTTCTCAAAAACTAAAAGTTATTTTTCAAAACGTGTCAGTTCATTGGAAAGAGGACACTTTTATTAACACTTTGGGAAATTTTCATACTCATACTCCAAGAAATGGATTTTATACGAATTTTTAAAACTTAATCGGCGAAAATTGCAAAATTCGAGAAAATTGTCGATCATTTCAAAAATTGTTTTCTCAAAAACTTAAAGCGATTTTTCAAAACGGCTTGTTGCATTAAAAAGAGGATACTTTAATTAATAATTGGTGATATATCCACAAGGATTGTTCAAGAAATTAATTTTGTAACGAATTTTGAAAATTATCGATGAAAATTGCAAATTATCAAAACTTCAAATATCGTTTTCTCAAAAACTAAAAGTTATTTTTCAAAACGGGTTGGTTCATTAGAAAGAAGTCACTTTTATTAACACTTTGGGAAATTTTCATACTCATATTCCAAGAAATGGATTTTATACGAATTTTTAAAACTTAATCGGCGAAAATTGCAAAATTCGAAAAAATTTTCGATCATTTCAACAATTTATTTCTCAAGAACTAAAAGCGATTTTTCAAAACGGTTTTTTGCATTAAAAAGAGGATACTTTAATTAATAATTGGTGATATTTCCACAAAGATCCTTCAAGAAATTAATTTTATAGCGAATTTTGAAAATTATCGATGAAAATTGCAAATTATCGAAATTTCAAATATTGTTTTCTCAAAAACTAAAAGTTATTTTTCAAAACGGTTTAGTCCATTGGAAAAAGGACACTTTTATTAACACTTTGGGAAATTTTCATACTCATACTCCAAGAAATGGATTTTATACGAATTTTTAAAACTTAATCGGCGAAAATTGCAAAATTCGAAAAAATTGTCGATCATTTCAAAAATTTATTTCTCAAGAACTAAAAGCGATTTTTCAAAGCGGCTTTTTGCTTTAATAATTGGTGGTATTTCCACAAGGATTGTTCAAGAAATTAATTTTGTAGCGAATTTTGAAAATTATCGATGAAAATTGCAAATTATCAAAACTTCAAATATTGTTTTCTCAAAAACTAAAAGTTATTTTTCAAAATAGGTTGGTTTATTTGAAAGAGGACACTTTGAGAAATTTTCATACTCATATTCCAAGAAATGGATTTTATACGAATTTTTAAAACTTAATCGGCGAAAATTGCAAAATTCGAAAAAATTGTCGATCATTTCAAAAATTTATTTCTCAAGAACTAAAAGTGATTTTTCAAAACGGCTTATTGCATTAAAAAGAGGATACTTTTATTGATAATTGGTGATATTTCCACAAGGATTGTTCAAGAAATTAATTTTATAGCGAATTTTGAAAATGATTGATGAAACTTTTTGTTTCTGGCACAGTTATAGTTTTTGAAATCTTCATGCTTACCATTGTGTTGGATGAAATTAAAGACAATTTTGCACTTTTGCAATGGAAAATCTTTTATTATTTAGCTTTTACCGGTTTCGCCCTAAGGGCATCTTCAAACAGTTATAGTTGGCACATATTTGGTCGACCCTTTGTTTTAATTTCCTCTATGTTATCATCGTCATGTATAGTGGATACGAGCAGGACATTTTTCCTTATTTTTGGAACGTGTGACGCTAATATACAATTTTCTGCAAATCCAAACATACTTGTACCTGCTGGTGTTGACCAATTATAAGCTCACGTGGTAGTTCTCGCTTGTTCTTTTTTATGGTGCCGAACACAGCTAACTTTTTTTCAGCAGGCTTTCGCGTAATACTATACTAGTGAACAAGTTATCTGTGGTGATGTTTCTTTTTCTGGAAACTTCCATATTAACCCTTGCTCTCTTTGCCCTCAACTCACTACACTCTCAAACATTAATTTCCTTTTTGCCACATCTTGATATCTTGCTCTTCGGAAGTTAAAAGCATTTAGACTTTTTGAAATTGTTCCATCCTTTTCAGAAACAGTTTTGGAGTATTTTTGCCACATCTTCAGAAACGAGCCCAGAAAAAATATTCTTTAGTTGACACATTTTTTCATTATCTTATCACATTTTTTCTTTATTTTTGACACATTATTCTGGTGACATAAAAGAAAATAATTATAATCAAAATTTTTTAATTTTAGATTCTCCAAAAGAACTTGAAATGTTTGCATTACAAGATATTTTGGATTTCATAAACAGTATTGACTTAGGAAATGGATATCTTCAAATCCATGAAAATGAATTTGTTGTAAATGAAGTTAATATTACCGAAACAAAAATTGAAGAGAATTTAGTGAGCGATGAAATTTCTCCACTTGAAGAAAATGGATATAACCATCAACAATCTACGTCTTTAATGTCAAATGAATTTTTAAAAAGTTTTGGCGAGGAATATTTTCACAAGATGACCGACCCATACTTTGTGAACTATTTGATGTATTATTCTGGATTGGGTGTCACTGTGGATATAATAATGTAAGTTAAACTGATTAAATTTATAGAAGTAGTAAATTAAACAAAATTTTTAAATTTCACAGAGAAGATGATTTTCAAAAATCTTTAGGATTAACTTTGAAATGTGGGAAAACTCCCGCGGAATTGATAGAGAAAGTTCAGCGTTGTACAACATTAATAGATTTCATGTACAAAGACACTACAATGTTCTTTTTGATGGCATTGTACGACGAAGGCGATATCTTAAAAAGTCATCCTTTAACTACGACATGTACAAAACTGTTTGTCGAAACTATTTATTTCCGTTTAAAATCTGAATTAATATGGGTGCCATATTTAACTGATCTGATATCTGGGACTTATACTATTTCACAACCGGAACTAAGTCTCAATGCTTACTTCTTTTTTAACGAAACCCGATCAACTTGGCAAGCATTCAGTCGGTGTTTTCACCCCAAAATTTTTTACCCGCAATTATACTTAGAATTTTTCACCACCTCTCATTTCGTCATGATTCGTTATTTGGCTTATATTGAAGAATTTTACAACCGCTGTGTTGTTCGAGCGGGAGTTCTCTCGTTCGCGTTGGATATCTTAACCGACATCGAAAGATTGAAATATTACGCAGGAATGGGCGCGTTTACAGATAGCGAAAGGAGCATTTACATCGATTTTGTAGACTCTTATAACACCGAGATATTGCAATTGGCCGATACTATAGACAAAAATTTCAATCTGTGTTATTTGCGCATCCGATGTAGCTATATAACGGAATGTGTACGTGATCTTGACCAATTCCTTAATTTGCAACCGATGATTTTTGAATTCGCGGAACCCCGCGCAGCTTCCTCATCCCCTAGTAGATATATAACGATTATTGTACGAGAAATAGCAAATATTTGGGACGAATGCGAAAAACGTCCTTTATTGGGAATGTCTGGAGAAAGAATCATCAATGGAGTCATACAAAAATTTACTTTAAGGTGAGAAAATAGTTATTTATATTACAAGTGGGGTAAAAACATAATTACTGTACGAGTGTGAAAAATTGTATCACACGAGTGCTGTAATTATGCTACAACATTTTATCTACGACTGCTAAAAATTACTTAAAAATTTATTAAAAAAGGTCTATTTTAACATTTATAAAAATATTTTGAAATGATTGCTAACAATTTTGAATTAATGTCAGTTTCAATAACATCTGGAATAAGTGTTTCGAAATATAAAAACATAACAATTAATTAATAAATAGTATTGTTTCTCTTTAAATAGGTAGCACTTTTTCTTTTGTATTATTGCTCGTTTCAATAAATTAAGTCTGTTCTGATTGGGCTAAAAATGCGTTACGTAATGAAACCAGTGCGGTAATGAACTTCATTACGCAACTCAAATCACCTCAAATGGAATGCGGGAAGTTAGCCCCATTTGTTGATTTTTAAATTTTTCGTTGTTGTTCTAGATTGTTCTAAAGTACATTATTCCAAAGCGGCAAATAGAAAAATAAAACCTCTTACTTATTATACCTAAAGCAATCTGGAACAGCTATTATTTTCACTAGAACAACTATATAAAGAGATTAATATCTCAAACTTTGCTGATTCAATTATTTTCAAGGTCAAATGAAGGTCACGGCCAATTTTTTAAATGGCACCAGTTTTTGATTGCAAAATCTGAATCTATGGATAAAAGTAAAATTGCTTATATCTCAAAGCAATTTTTGAACTGAAATTACATATGTAATTGAAATGCCATTAATCCAGCTCCCAAAACACCACCTCAGTTGTTTTTGTTAAGTGTTTTTGAATAAGAAAAATGTATTTACAAGAAGAAACATTTATTTATAAATAACAAATACATATTCTATAAAAACGTAATAATAGAAAATGTGAAGTGCTTACGGAAGCGCTTAATTTTCGTCACTGGTCTTCGCTTTTTTTGTCACGCTTTGCTCATTTTCACCTGCAGTTCGTTTAAAAAAACTGTCCAAGGAGGTTTGTTTCTTCCTCCATTTCAGAATATTGCGGAAATGAGTTAGGCTAGTTTCGTTGAACAACTCCAATGCATGACCAGTTGCAACTTTTTCGGGGTGATTTCTCTGGCTCCTGTTCAAAACAAATTTTTCGTTGCACTCCTCGATTGTCAGCTCCTGAGACTGTTCCTCGACGAGTTCGTTCACATCTCTCTCATCCACTTCCAGACCCATGGATTTTCCCATAGAAACAATCTGCTCTACCACTGACACTTCGGGTTCCAATCCTTCGAAGGCCCTGTCAGCTACAGCCTCAGGCCACAGCTTCTTCCATGCAGAGGTTAAGGTCCTCGTTGTAACACCCAGCCAGGCCTGATCAATAATTCTTAGGCATATCACGATGTTAAAGTGGTTTGGTTTAAATGGTTTGTGTTCTCCGTCACCTCAAAGCAGCGCCGAAAAATGTGCTTGATATATAACTTCTTAAAATTAGAAATCATCTGCTGATCCATGGGCTGCAGGATAGCAGTGGTGTTGGGTGGTAGGTAGAGAACCTTTATAAACTTGAACTCTTCGAGTAAATCATCTTCAAGATTTGGTGGGTGAGCAGGGGCATTGTCGAGGACGAGAAGGGCTTGGCAATGTGTAGGTTGTTTTCCTGTAGATATTTTTTAACAGAAGCGCCAAACACCAGGCTTATCCACTCCACAAAGAATTTCCTAGCGACCCACGCCTTCAGATTTGCCCTCCACATAACTTGCAGTTTTTCTTTTAAAACCTTATGTGACTTAAAGGCTCTGGGAATGGCAGTCGCCATTCGCATTGGCGCAAAGTGCTAGAGTTAATCTATCCTTCATGGGTTTGTGACCTGGCATCGTCTTCTCCTCTGCCGTTGTGTAAGTCCTATTCGACATCCTTTTTCAAAAAAGCCATGTCTCGTCACAGTTGAAGACATGCTGGGAGATGTATCCTTTGGCTTCTATCAGTTCGGAAAGCGTTTTGATATAAACCACAGCTGCCTTCACATCCGAAGTTGCTGCCTCACCATGCTTGACGACGGAGTGAATGACAGTCCTTTTCCTAAAGTTGTCAAACCAGCCCCGACTGGCTTTAAACGACTCTTTCGATTCCTCACATATAATGCTTTGAGTTAAGGTTCCTCCTTGAAGCTGCTTCTCTGTCACCCACACCATCAGTAGTTTCTCCATCTTTTCATGGAGAGATGTCCGGAGCTTAGAAATTATTGTAACGCCCTTAGCTGGCGTTAAATTTTATCAACTCCTTCTGTTTCAGCACTGTACATATCATTGATGTGCTACGCCCGTACATCCTCGCACACCTTGCTCATGTTTTTCTATGATTTCACGCTTCATTCAATAGACATCATCTTCTTCTTCGGACCCATGGTTATAAAAATAAATGTGATAATGTTTTGTAAATGTACAAAGGTGGGAGAAATTGTGCGCCGCGCATGTTGGGGTCGTGTGCAGCACTCGTATATCGAGGTACCACTGTATACTCTTGGGAAATGTGCTTATCATGGTTGAGAAATATGGAACTTTTTAAGGCATGTAAATGTAGCTCCAAAGCGAAAAATTCCCGATTGTTTAAAAAGATCCGCAACAAATTAATGATTTTTTTGTAGACTCTATTCCTGCAATGCCAATGAGTCGGGAGTTGTATGACTTTTACATTTCCAATCCAGTTAATAACAATTCATTCAAGTTCCGTGGAGTTAGTGAAGACTATGTGTTTCATCTCTTCGAAAAAACGTTGATGGTCTAAACATTTCATTTGTTCAATTGTGCTCCCCGCATATTGTACCATATCTTACTCATTCAATAAATGCTTGTCTTGCAGAAAGTGTCTTGCCTGCATGTTGGAAACGATCTTTGGTTAAGCCATTACCAGTGCCATTTGGTCACCAATAAGTATTCTGCCTGTTTTGGGAAAGTTGGCTGAAAGAATTATTAAAGCGCAACTGAAGGAGTATGTAAATATTTGCAATATTCTGCCCAGCGTACAATCGGGTTTTAGGAAAAGTCATGGATGTGCGACAGCACTGCTCAGCATAGTCGACGATGTGTTGCGGGTATCTGATTGAAGGCCTTCGATACTCTGAATCATTCAATAATGTTTGCGATTTTGCAACACATTGGTTTAAGTCCTTCAACTTCAACTTTCATGCTTAGCTATCTCCGTGATCGGGTGCAATGTGTTGAGGTGGATGGAGTTAGATCTACTTTTTCGGAAGTTGCTTCCGGGACCCCTTCTATACTCTATTTATATGTCTTCTTTCATAAACTTTTTGTCTCAATCTAATTGTCACTTTTATGCTGATGACACGCAGCTATACATTTCGTTTTTTCCCCACAAGGTAGACACTGCCTGTGATAGGTTGAATGATGACCTTGAACAGTTAAGAATTTTGTCCCGTAAACATTCTTTACGTTTGAATGCTGCGAAAACCGAATTAATTCTAAAAAAAAACTAGAAGTGACACTTCATTCAGAGAGAGGTTGGGTGGTAGAACCTTTTTTCTGCCATTCATTTATTTTGTTTTATTTCTGCTTTTTATTGATATAAATATGACATTTCCAGTGTTAATGAAATCATTCTCAACTCTATAAAAGGTACTACTCGAAGGCGTATTTCGATCAGGAAAACGTTCCCGATACAAAGCTATACTATCAGCAACTTTTCTGCCACTTTCTTCATAAATAAAAATCATTTCAACTTTTTCTGCCACACTTAGAGTAGCCATGATTTAATGCTTAGTTTAAACACTTTGCCTTAATGTACGAACTCTTGTCTTTTATGCGTTATTCTATTATCAAATTGACAAAGACGGAGCAATGTCGGAACCTTTTAGACCTCTTTCCAAAGGTATTTCCGACGAGTCAATGTATAATAATATGTATAATAAAGACAATGTATCGAAGCGGGTGCGAAAATGTTTAAAAATTCATAAATCTTATTTATTCTTGTTAGATTATAAACGCTAGTTAATTGTTTCTGAAGAAGTTTCAATTATTTTGAAAAGATTTTTATTTATTTTTTTTTAATTACTTCACTTTTATCCACAGATGCAGATTTTACAATAAAATATATAGGGTACCATTTAAAAAATTGGTCGTGACCTTCATATAACCTTGAAAATAAGGCCAAAGTCAAAAAATGTTATCGTCATATGGTTTCCCCCTTCGCATAGAACAACTTTTATTTGATTCATTTTTATGTAAAATGAACCGTTTTCGAGGTAACCGCTTGTCTCATGTTAAATGGGCCAGCCTGTATATAAATATATATGTATATATGTTTTTATTTTTTTTATTTGCCGCTTTGGAACAATGTAGAACAATCTAGAACAATAATGAAATCAAATGAGTGTGGTAATGTTGACTTATCCAAGCAGTCGTAGATAAAATAATTTTAAATTTAATCGAGGTTTAATTATTTTTTTTTATATAGGTATAAAACACACATCAATTTGCTTTATTCACAAATCAACAAACAATATCCATCTTATAATGCGACTTACCTTAAAACTCAATTAAGGTGTGATGTTGATTATTTTTGCCGAAAGGTTAGTAATAACTTTAATTTATACAGGGGATGTTTCATAATATATGCGCAGGACTTCAGCTTATCCAAAAATTTGAAAAAAAAGTTTCTATTAATTTACCCTCAAAAATACACCATTTTCGAGATACAGGGTGTTGAAATTTAATTAAAAAAATCGTTTTTTGCGAATATCTCCGGAACCGTTTATCGTACTACTCATAATAAGCTAAGTTTTGTGCGAGAAAAAGATTATTTTTAACAAGTAGGCTTTAAATTTTATGACAAAAGCCACCCCCTGTCAAAATAACAATTAGTTTGTACCTGCAAAAAGTAAACTTGTATTACAAAATTAAAAATGAATTACAGAAACGCTGAAATATGCGAAATGCATTAACTTTACGGAATGGCAGAAAGACATCCTAATCGCCCTATAGTACAATGATGCACCAGATCATGTACAATATTTATTGAATTTTTAAAAATTAATTTGATTCCACCACATTTTATATATTGTTCTTGGATTATCTATTTATCAATCTGTTTTTTGTTTTTTTTTTGTAAATTATATAACAAATCATTTATTAAAACAATTTTACATGGCACACTTTGTGTGGTACAGTCATGTTCACGGGAAATACACACTCAAGGTCAAGCGCTGTTGTGAGATCCGACATGCCGCTAGCTAAACGGATTAGTACAAGTCAACAAAAAAAGATATTCAAAAGAAAGGAGTTTTCGGTTTAATACCAATTAAAAATTTAATTGCTCAATTCTTCATCCTGAAAGTACTCCTGTGTTGAAGTCCTGCGCATATATTATGAAACACCCTGTATATTTTTATTTTTGTTTTTATTTGTAATTTTTTTTGTAGGTGTTTATATACACGAGGCCTTACACTCGAAACTTTTTCCAAACTTTATTGCAACGCGTTGCATAGGTTAATGATTTAGAATTTTATTTTAATGTTTAAAACGTTCTTTAACCCTATTAATATTTAAAAGGGAATTTATATTTTATTTCTTAAATTATAGCAAAGTTGCTTTTTATTTTGAACGATTTAAACGTTTTTTATTATTTACATTTAACTTTAATATTTTTATTTTATTTGAATTTGAATTTACATAATTTTAACACATTTTTCGTGACTTACAAAGCATTAAAAGAAAATTTGTGATATTAATATTTAAAAAAAGTGTACTTATTTATAGCTCATAGATTGTAGTGAACAGCGTTGTACAATAATTTCATTTTTTTTGTGGTTAACGAAACATTTTGTGATATAACTATTTAAGCTAGAAAAAAATAAGTGTAAATTGTTCATATTTAATTTTTGTCGGCAATAAGTTGTATATATATTTAATTTCAGTATTTTTCGCATTTAGCATTTGTATAAATATGTTAATAAAAATACAAATTTTTGTGATATTAACATTTAAACTAGGGTATATATTTTGATATCTCAATTTACAATCAACGTTGTACAATAATTTTAATATATTTTTGTGATGAAGTAAAAATATTTGTAGCTAGGTCATATTTCATTATAAATAGTAGTTTTTCATGGTTAATAATAAAAATACTTAACTTTTTGTATTAAATTTTGTGTATTTAATTTTCTGCAAGATCCAATTTCTCCCAAATTCTTTTATTTGACTTATTTTTAATTTAATTTATATTCAGAATCTCCATTAAGTTTTAAAAATTCGTATAAAATCCAGTTCTTGGAATATGAGTATGAAAATTTTTAATTTTTTGAGCCGTTTTGAAAAATCACTTCGATCAACAATTTGAAAATTGACAGATATTCTAATAAGAAACCTTCTAAAAGAGTTCGTTTTTGACATTTTTAACTAATTTTACTAATTTAAAATGAATTCCCGTTTATTGCATGGCTCCATATAGCATTTCTCGATTCATAGTGTCAAAAAAATCTGCTACATCTAAACTTATCTTGGTACTCGTTCAAGTTCTCCATCAGCTCCATACTTAAGGAGCTCTGTTGTGTTATTACAATTTAGTCTATGCTGCTTTACCTCCTCCAAGCTGGTTTTTGAAAGATAATGTTCAGACACTAATCAATTATAAAAAATGATCTATTGTTATTCAAGAATAAATTTATTCTGCAAACATAATTACACTGTATACAAATTTCCTATTTCTAGAATAACACAAAAATTAATTGGAAAATATGTAACGCGCGACGTAACAACACATTGACAGATGCTGACATGCGATCAAAAACACATACAAGTTATCTCATTTGTTCCCGATTACAGTTATTTTAGACGTATTTTAGCATCCCCCAAGCCCGCCTAAGTACTTTATTTTTTAGAGGCGAGGAATATGAATTAATTTCAGTGATATAAGGCCGTTAATTAAGGTCAATTATTTACTCGCTTTTTACACTTTATAAGTAAATTCATTTATATTAGTTCTTTTCTTATAGAAGAATAAAAATAAAATTAATAAGAACAAAGTTGAAACAGTTTGTTGTTTAAGTAACTATTGATTGCATTATTTATATAAGTGTTTAATATGTACATAAAAATTAATATATATAAGTATAACAAAAAAAGGAAAGAAAATGACATGGAAAATCGTGCGATTGTTAAATTAACAAAAAATTAAGATAAAGAATAATAAACAAAGCTCACTCATAACACTAATCATTCATTAATATATAATATTTATAAACCCTACAATAGATCAATCTACTTTTTTTTATACAACATTCAATAAATTTTGAGAAATGAAAGAATAAAAAAGATTTTTTGTGGAGTAATCTCAAAATTTATTGAATTAAAACCGTAGATTTCTCTGTCAATGCGCGTTTCTCGCTGCCCCAAGATAATAAACGAACAAAATAAAAAATCAAAGGGAATAAAGTTGAGTTTTTTGTTTCCGTTCCTATCGTTCCCAAAAAAGATAAAAACAAATGTATGGAAAATGACTGCGTGGCCTTATTATTAAAATTAATTAAAGTTATTATTATTCAATCCATTTCCTCACCATTCCGCATCACCAGTAGCTCTCTGAAACAAGTAATCTTCACCGTTCAGATTCATAATACCATCTTTCAAATGAAACTTCCATTTATTACGGTTCCTCGTTATCTATAAAATAAAAAAAATTTAATTACACAAATTTTTAATTGAAGAATTTTTTCGATATTTTTCATTAAATTTCAACATTATGAGTCAAAAGATATTTCAAAAGTATCGAATTACTCAAAACTTTCAAGAATATTAACCCATTTGCATCATTCAGAAAAATTTACTTAATAATATCGCTAATAAATTTTTTATAACTCGATCAGAGAAAAAATACAAGCAATGCTAAAGGACAACTATACGTGGGACACCTGTACATAAAGCTGGTTAACTAGATCTAGTATTACAACTAGAAGAGCCGTCCTGAGAAATGCACAGCTAATCTCGAATGTTTTTAGTTCGTAATAATTATTATTATACAGGGTCGCTGATATGTATGGAAATCTCCTAAAGTAAGATAGCTAGCAAATCTTAAAATGCAAAAGTTTTAGTGTTCTATTACAATAAAGACAAATTTAATATACAAAAAGTTATGACGAAACCAAGTTGTGTTTTCTTTAATGGAACAGCCTCTATATTATTCCATATTTCAGTTAAAAGACCGCGTTCCGATATCTATACCGCTCGTTATTTACCTGTGAGAAATCTAAAGTTGCGCACGCTGCAATTTTCTCGAATTTTTACTAATTAATATCATAAAAACTAATTAACCAATATTTGAAGGCGAGGTATCATTGGATTCGTATTTTCTAGCTCTATCAGAAAATCTTATAACATATAGGATGTTCCATTAAAAAAAAAAACAAAGTTGATCCATTTTCCGGAAAAACTAAAAATGATAAACAATTTTTTTAATGTGTTCTTAACGAGTGGTTTCGCGCCTTATTTCTTTATGTAGGTAAGATAAAGGCGCGACGTACTGTCTAGGACACACCATCTGTTCCGATTGGACGAACCCCTCCTCTCCCCGCATAGCTTATTTCTGTTTCTCTTTAATTTGTAATTGCATTAAATCGCTCTTAAAAAATTAGGGAGCCTTAATTTTGAAAAACTGATAACGGAATTTAACAACCGATATTATTTGACATATTTTGGTAAAAACCGTGTTGAAATCCGCCAGGTCGTTTTCGAAATAACCTCATCGTACTAAACCGCGATTTTCCGCGAAACTACATAGAATATCGAAAAAATAAAATATGCCCCACATTAAGAACACATCGGTTTACCACCAGTTCAAATTTGAAATTTTTTCGTCAAATAATTTTGGAGAAAAAAAATCGCAAATAGACAAAGTTCTCAAAAATCGGGTACTTTTTTCACTTAACTCGCGATAAAAAAAAAACCGCGGACCCGAAAATTTTCAAATTAACATGTGATACGCAGAAATGTTCACTGATTACAATAAACTTAACCTCAATTTTTTCCATCGAACGGTTACGAAGATATCGATCTCTAAAGTGAGGGGCCTTGACTTTTTGCATGGATAATAATTTCGTGTTAACGAAAAATAATTTTTTGTCCATATCTCTGGTATAACTAAAGATTTATTAAGCATGGGACTATTTAACTAATCAAAAATCCAATATGGCCGCCATAAGAAAAACAAAAGTCGGCGCTAATAACTTGGAAACAGATGAATATCGCTAGTTTCTGTTCAGACCAAAAAGCTAGTCTCAAAAAAGTGTCTTAATAACGTAACAGTTTAAAAGTAGTTACTTTAGGCGTTATCGACATTTTAAAAAAAATTAAAATCAACAAATTTCAGTTTTTTCAAAATATCTCAAAAACGAACAAAGTCAGGATGAATTTGAAATATGATTTGTTGCGAGCATTGAAATCTGGACACACAAAAAATTGGTCGTGACCTTCATATAACCTTGAAAATAAGGTCAGGGTCAAAAAATGTAAAATGTAACTTTCGCACAAAACACTTGGTGATAATGACCTAATAAAATTACGATGCAAATGGATTAAGATAAATGAAATAATTTTTTATTTCTCATATAACCTTGTCATATTGGCACACAACCACGTTTTCCGTATCAAAAAGATCTGTGGGATCCTCATCAGTAACATCATCTTCAGAATTAAGAGGTTCTTCTTCGGGTCCACCCTCATCGACTTCTTGTTCGTCCTCGTCTTTGTCGTCGTCGGCGTCTTCGGAGGCGTCATCGTCATCGGATCCATCTTCGTCATCATCGGACGTATCCATAGGGCCGTCAATTTGAAACACCAGTCCGCTGGATGTTGACGGACCCGGCTGCTGCATGTGAGCGTCGTCGTCGTCGTCGGAACAGTCTTGAGGCCCGTCACTTTGTATCACAGGTTTGTTTGCTATTTGTCTAACCACTTGCTGCTGTTGCGTTGCCGTTTGCTGCGCTTGGATTTGACCTTGAGGTTGACCTTGTGGCGTACTAAACGCCGCGTTTACGTGCTGTTGGAGTAGTGAGGATGCTATTGCTTGTGGGAGGCTCATTGTTGCTAACATAACTGGACCTAAATTAATTATAAGTTTTAATAAATAACACTGAAACATTTTCGGTGTCATTGTCTGGGGGGTGAGAAATTCCAAGTCAGGATGAAAGTACTTGGCCAATATAGTAAAACCTTCAAAGTCGCAAATATACCCTGACGCATATATATTTACACCACTATAAAATTGTACCACACTTATTACAAAAATTATAATATTATATGTACATAGTGAACTTTTTTTAAGCATTACTTTGGAAAGATCAAAAAGGTATCAAAAATTATATTTGCGTGAACAATCTTTTTCTTATCTTTACCTAAATTCAATAAAATATGTATTTAAATGCTTTATTTATAGTAATTTAAATATAACTTAAACATAGTAATTTTTAACTTTTATTTAATTAATAAATAATTAATAATAAATTTTCGGTTTTTGCCGATAGGGCGAAAACGGGGGGTTTTCGGTGCCTACTTTGATTGTAATTAGCTGATTAAGACTTTTAAAAAACACATTTTTTCTAGATTTTTTCTTTTACAACCATATGATTTGATATGTTCATCACATAAAGAGACTTATCCTCTATCAAAGTATGCAAAAATAATATATATAGCAACGAAACAAAAAACGATACAAACAAGCAAATATCATCAAATATCCTGTATATGTATTTTTTTTTATTTATTCGTATTTGTTATTCTCTCGCTCTAATATACTACCACTATATTATTATATACTTATATTAGAATACTCTTTTATAGTTACAATTTCTAGAACTCTCAAGTAAAGATGTTATTTTTCAGAGATTTTTTTTTTCAATTAGTCCAACTTTTTTTTTACATGGATGTATTAATGAAAATTATTTATTTAAGCCTTAGTCTTTGCTGAAGAATGAAATGAGAAATCATCATGATTCTTGCATTATAACTGAAAAACTAAGCAAACAAACATCAAGATAATGAAAGAAATATAAAAGAAGGTTTTACGATATTGACCTTATTGCCATGAAATTTTTCACCACCCAGAATGGTTGTTGCACTGTGTAATTAATAGGGCACGGAACTTTTGTAACAAAACGATACGATTTCCCCCCTCCACTTGTTCTCGGCAGACAATTTCATACAAAAGTTGTTCCAAATTAAATTCTAAAACGATTTTCTCAATAAAAAAATTTAAAAATATATAAAATTTTTTTTGAGATTACGTTCTTAATTATTGATCAAATCAAAAATTTTTATTAACAAAATTTGTTTAGAATTACTTCAGGAACAGTGTTTGTTAATACAATTTTTTGCTAACTTGAAATTTTAATTTCCCTCTGAATAGTATGCTATCAAAATTAATTATCTCAACAATTATTGCTTTTATTAAAAAATGTTTTAAATAAAATTTGTTTTAATTTCGATTTTGAATCAATTATCTTAATAAAAAATTTTTACATCTCTATTAATTAAGCAGCTAAGTATAATTGTGTATAAAAACGGAAAAATTGTTATTTTGAGGTTATCTCCTTAATTATTGATTAAATCAAAAAAAAATTGTTGACAAAGTTTGTTTAGAATTGTTTCAGGAACAATTTCTGTTAACACAATTTTTTTCTAACTTGAAATTTTAATTTCCCACTGAACAGTATGCTACAAAAATTAATATTATTGAGGTTATATCCTTATTGTTGATTTAATCAAAAAATTTTGTTAACAAAATTTGTTTAGAATTACTTCAGGAACAGTGTTTGTTAATACAATTTTTTGCTAATTTGAAATTTTAATTTCCCTCTGAATAGTATGCTATCAAAATTAATTATCTCAACAATTATTGCTTTTATTAAAAAATGTTTTAAATAAAATTTGTTTCAATTTCGATTTTGAATCAATTATCTTAATAAAAAATGTTTACATCTCTATTAATTAAGCAGCTAAGTATAATTATGTATAAAAACGGAAAAATTATTATTTTGAGGTTATCTCCTTAATTATTGATTAAATCAAAAAAAATTGTTGACAAAGTTTGTTTAGAATTGTTTCAGGAACAATTTCTGTTAACACAATTTTTTTCTAACTTGAAATTTTAATTTCCCACTGAACAGTATGCTACAAAAATTAATATTTTTGAGGTTATATCCTTATTGTTGATTTAATCAAAAAATTTTGTTATCAAAATTTGTTTAGAATTACTTCAGGAACAGTGTTTGTTAATACAATTTTTTGCTAACTTGAAATTTTAATTTCCCTCTGAATAGTATGCTATCAAAACTAATTATCTCAACAATTATTACTTTTATTAAAAAATGTTTTAATTAAAATTTGTTTCAATTTCGATTTTGAATCAATTATCTTAATAAAATTTTTTTACATCTCTATTAATTAAGCAGCTAACTATAATTATGTATAAAAACGGAAAAAATATTATTTTGAGGTTATCTCCTTAATTATTGATTAAATCAAAAAAAATTGTTGACAAAGTTTGTTTAGAATTGTTTCAGGAACAATTTCTGTTAACACAATTTTTTCTAACTCGAAATTTTAATTTCCCACTGAACAGTATGCTACAAAAATTAATATTATTGAGGTTATATCCTTATTGTTGATTTAATCAAAAAATTTTGTTAACAAAATTTGTTTAGAATTACTTCAGGAACAGTGTTTGTTAATACAATTTTTTGCTAACTTGAAATTTTAATTTCCCTCTGAATAGTACGCTATCAAAATTAATTATCTCAACGATTATTGCTTTTATTAAAAAATGTTTTAAATAGAATTTGTTTCAATTTCGATTTTGAATCAATTATCTTAATAAAAAATTTTTACATATCTATTAATTAAGCAGCTAAGTATAATTATGTATAAAAACGGAAAAAATATTATTTTGAGGTTATCTCCTTAATTATTGATTAAATCAAAAAAAATTGTTGACAAAGTTTGTTTAGAATTGTTTCAGAAACAATTTTTGTTAACACAATTTTTTTCTAACTTGAAATTTTAATTTCCCACTGAACAGTATGCTACAAAAATTAATATTATTGATTTAATCAAAAAATTTTGTTAACAAAATTTGTTTAGAATTACTTCAGGAACAGTGTTTGTTAATACAATTTTTTGCTAACTTGAAATTTTAATTTCCCTCTGAATAGTATGCTATCAAAATTAATTATCTCAACAATTATTGCACAATTATTCCCACTGAACAGTATGCTGTTCTTTTAATCAAGATTTTCTGAGAACGAGTGGAGGGGGGAAATAATAATAATAATAAATTTGTTATGTACCTGTAAGAACTTTTGATAGTTGATTCCCTTGAAGGGCATTAGCCGGTACTTGAATAGTAAAAACTCTGGCTGCATTTTCACCACCGGGTTGTGCAGGTAAAGTGACTTGAATGGGAACCATTTGTTTATCATGGATTTGAGGTACAGCTGCCGTTTGGACATGATTATTGGGAGGAACTTGACCGACAACTTGTTTCACTTGCTGTGGTTGTGGTTTTTGGAAGCCGTTGGCTAACACAACATCATTAAGTTTTTTTGCACTTTGCTTATCTATTTCACTTTGGTTATCGACAGCTTTTGTAGAACGCAGTTTGTTCTCCCAGATTCCTCTTAATTCTTGGAGGACTTGTTCGTCGACGCCTTCCTCAAGAAATAAATCTCTAACTCCATTAATAACATCGTCAATTACCTCCAGATACACTTTAAGCTGTAAAATGAATTAAGAAATTTTTTTTTGGTACAGTTTTGGTTAAGAAAAATTACCGAAGATTTTAGAATGGACATAATTAAGGGTTTATTAGTGGCTGATAATCTAAAATTTAACTGGGAGAACTCGACAGGATCGCCATTGACATTCAAAAGTGACTTATCTGTCCGGAATTAGGTGGTTTATTAGTTTTCTACTTACAACGGCAGATTTACACAACGATGATGCCATAATAAATAAAATTAATTAATTAATCAGATTCAACGACAATTTAATTATTCATCGTCTTGCACTTTCTCCGAATTTATGCCATTTTGTAAGTAAACACATAACCCATAACCGCAACAAGTACCACACTGAATTTAGCCGCGAACATATAATCACTTCGCTATGTTGCCAGTTTGTAAAATTCTCCTATTATTATAAATAAATAAATTTCTTAAATTCAAACAAACGTTTTTAATACTTTACTTGATTAATTATATAATTCATTCCCGCACAATTCACATAAATATAACGATTAATGCGTTTAATAACGCTTTGTGAGCGGCTAACTTCATTACAATGGAAGATTCCTTTTGAAATTAATCATTATTTCAGTAATTTTCGTACGCTTGAAAAACATAAACATCATAATAACATTTTTTAAGCTTTCCTTTCATACGTGTACACGATAAGAAAATAATCTTTTTACGACTAATTTTTATTGTGATGCCATCTAGGAATAAATAGATTAATTACAAACAATTATTTTTGTAATTAGTTAAAGAGAGGAGTGATAATGCTCAATACTTCATTTATAGAACTACTAAGCAACTTCAGTATGAGATGTTTCGTTCTTGCTTAATAAGTTGCTTACCCTTTAGGCGCATTTATTTAAACTTTATCTTTATATATGTTACCGTTAATCTGTATAATTTAGGTACTCTATACAATGTTTAGTTAATGTATAAAATACTCAAGGTTTATAGAACATAAGGTTACCTCATTCCCTATGCCTCTGTAGTATCGATTATTACCCCGCAAATTGACGTCACTGGTTCGATACAGTCAGAATAAAAGATAGCCTATACATGTGCCTATACGTGACAACACGATGCGAGGTTTAATATTTTATATAGACTGTACCACAATATAGGTGGTGTTGTGTTGTTCATAGAACCAGCTACGTCACTGACCCACCTTGCCTCTCAGAGGAGGAGAATCGGTATTGGGTAACCTTATGTTCTATAGACCTTGTAAAATACTTGGGAAGACTTAAAATACTTTACCTAGGTAATGTATACAATTCTTAGGGATTACAATAATAATAATAATAGTTTATTGGAAATTAAAATTTCAAGTTAGCAAAAAATTGTATTAACAAACACTGTTCCTGAAGTAATTCTAAACAAATTTTGTTAACAAAATTTTTTGATTAAATCAACAATAAGGATATAACCTCAAAAATATTAATTTTTGTAGCATACTGTTCAGTGGGAAATTAAAATTTCGAGTTAAAAAAAAATTGTGTTAACAAAAATTGTTCCTGAAACAATTCTAAACAAACTTTGTCAACACTTTTCTTTGATTTAATCAATAATTAAGGAGATAACCTCAAAATAATAATTTTTCCGTTTTTACACATAATTACACTTAGATGCTTAATTAATAGAGATGTAAACATTTTTTATTAAGATAATTGATTCAAAATCGAAATTGAAACAAATTTTATTTAAAACATTTTTTAATAAAAACAATAATTGTTGAGATAATTAATTTTGACGGCATACTATTCAGAGGGAAATTAAAATTTCAAGTTAGAAAAAAATTGTGTTAACAAAAATTGTTCCTGAAACAATTCTAAACAAACTTTGTCAACAATTTTTTTTGATTTAATCAATAATTAAGGAGATAACCTCAAAATAATAATTTTTCAGTTTTTAAACATAATTATACTTAGCTGCTTAATTAATAGAGATGTAAAAGTTTTTTATTAAGATAATTGATTCAAAATCGAAATTGAAACAAATTTTATTTAAAACATTTTTTAATAAAAGCAATAATTGTTGAGATAATTAATTTTGACGGCATACTATTCAGAGGGAAATTAAAATTTCAAGTTAGCAAAAAATTGTATTAACAACACTGTTCCTGAAGTAATTCTAAACTAATTTTGTTAACAAAATTTTTTGATTAAATCAACAATAAGGGTATAACCTCAATAATATTAATTTTTGTAGCATACTGTTCAGTGGGAAATTAAAATTTCGAGTTAGAAAAAAATTGTGTTAACAAAAACTGTTCCTGAAACAATTCTAAACAAACTTTGTCAACAATTTTTTTTGATTTAATCCATAATTAAGGAGATAACGTCAAAATAATAATTTTTCCGTTTTTATGCATAATTATACTTAGATGCTTAATTAATAGAGATGTAAAAATTTTTTATTAAGATAATTGATTCAAAATCGAAATTGAAACAAATTTTATTTAAAACATTTTTAATAAAAGCAATAATTGTTGAGATAATTAATTTTGATAGCATACTATTCAGAGGGAAATTAAAATTTCAAGTTAGCAAAAAATTGTATTAACAAACACTGTTCCTGAAGTAATTCTAAACAAATTTTGTTAAGAAATTTTTTTGATTAAATCAACATTAGGGATATAACCTCAATAATATTAATTTTTGTAACATACTGTTCAGTGGGAAATTAAAATTTCAAGTTAGAAAAAAATTGTGTTAACAAAAATTGTTCCTGAATCAATTCTAAACAAACTTTGTCAACAATTTTTTTTGATTTAATCAATAATTAAGGAGATAACCTCAAAATAATAATTTTTCCGTTTTTATACATAATCATACTTAGCTGCTTAATTAATAGAGATGTAAAAATTTTTTATTAAGATAATTGATTCAAAATCGAAATTGAAACAAATTTTATTTAAAACATTTTTTAATAAAAGCAATAATTGTTGAGATAATTAATTTTGATAGCATACTATTCAGAGGGAAATTAAAATTTCAAATTAGCAAAAAATTGTATTAACAAACACTGTTCCTGAAGTCATTTTAAACAAATTTTGTTAACAAATTTTTTTGATTAAATCAACAATAAGGATATAACCTCAAAAATATTAATTTTTGTAGCATAATGTTCAGTGGGAAATTAAAATTTCAAGTTAGAAAAAAATTGTGTTAACAAAAATTGTTCCTGAAACAATTCTAAACAAACTTTGTCAACAATTTTTTTTGATTTAATCAATAATTAAGGAGATAACCTCAAAATAATAATTTTTCCGTTTTTATGCATAATTATACTTAGATGCTTAATTAATAGAGATGTAAAAAATTTTTATTAAGATAATTGATTCAAAATCGAAATTGAAACAAATTTTATTTAAAACATTTTTTAATAAAAACAATAATTGTTGAGATAATTAATTTTGATAGCATACTATTCAGAAGGAAATTAAAATTTCAAGTTAGCAAAAAAATGTATTAACAAACACTGTTCCTGAAGTAATTCTAAACAAATTTTGTTAACAAAAATTTTTGATTAAATAAACAATAAGGATATAACCTCAAAATATTAATTTTTGTAGCATACTGTTCAGTGGGAAATTAAAATTTCGAGTTAGAAAAAAATTGTGTTAACAAAAATTGTTCCTGAAACAATTCTAAACAAACTTTGTCAACAATCTTTTTTGATTTAATCAATAATTAAGGAGATAAATTCAAAATAATAATAATTTTCCGTTTTTATACATAATCATACTTAGCTGCTTAATTAATAGAGATGTAAAAAATTTTTATTAAGATAATTGATTCAAAATCGAAATTGAAACAAATTTTATTTAAAACATTTTTTAATAAAAACAATAATTGTTGAGATAATTAATTTTGATAGCATACTATTCAGAGGGAAATTAAAATTTCAAGTTAGCAAAAAATTGTATTAACAAACACTGTTCCTGAAGTAATTCTAAACAAATTTTGTTAACAAAATTTTTTGATTAAATCAACAATAAGGATGTAACCTCAAAAATATTAATTTTTGTAGCATAATGTTCAGTGGAATTTCAAGTTAGAAAAAAATTGTGTTAACAAAAATTGTTCCTGAAACAATTCTAAACAAACTTTGTCAACAATTTTTTTTGATTTAATCCATAATTAAGGAGATAACGTCAAAATAATAATTTTTACGTTTTTATGCATAATTATACTTAGATGCTTAATTAATAGAGATGTAAAAATTTTTTATTATGATAATTGATTCAAAATTGAAATTGAAACAAATTTTATTTAAAACATTTTTTAATAAAAGCAATAATTGTTGAGATAATTAATTTTGATAGCATACTATTCAGAGGGAAATTAAAATTTCAAGTTAGAAAAAAATTGTATTAACAAACACTGTTCCTGAAGTAATTCTAAACAAATATTGTTAATAAAAATTTTTGATTTGATCAATAATTAAGAACATAATCTCAAAAAATTTGTATATATATATTTTTTTATTGAGATAATCGTATAAAGATTAGGAAGAACAATACGATTTTGGACAAAACAAAAACATTCAATGTCTTTGGTGGACCTGAAGAAGGCCTTCGATAGCATCTGGTTGAAGAACATTACGCGGATTCTGCAAGAACACGGGACTAATTACAAGTACATTAAGGTGATTGAACAGCTAAATACGAACAATAAAACACGCATAAAGACAAAAGGGAATCTAACCCAGGAAGTACCTATAACAGCAGGGATTCAATGCCATTCCTATTCAATCTGATTATGGATAAAATAATTTAAAGCGTCGACGAAGTTAGGTAAGCTTCTTCAGGTCCACCAAAGACATGGAAAAGGTTTATTGAATTCTATGGCTTTTTTTGAAGATCTGTTTTGTCTAAAACCATATTGTTCTTCCTTAAATTTTATACTCTGGGATAGCTTCGTCGTGATAGTTTTTGACAATTCAGATTTTACAATAAAATATATAGGGTGCCATTTAAAAAATTGGTTGTGACCTTCATATAACCTTGAAAATAAGGTCAAGGTCAAAAAAGTTATCCCCCTTAATTAATTTTTGATGTAAAGGGTCCAGAGAAGTATGGAGGTAAAGATTCAATTTGAAGAGAAGAGTATATAATACAATAAAAATCATTTTTTAATAATAATAAAAAATTATTTAAAAAAATATTTATTTATATCCTACACTATTATCAAGTAGAAATTTATAATAATAAATAAACAGAAGCTTATAATAGGATAACATTCTTCTCTACACAATCCATTATATTCAATTTAACTAAATACTCAATGATTCTCCAAACAAATTATAACAGTTCCTTTTTGATAACATTTTTCCCTGTAACTATTTTTTGTGTAGATTTCTGTTCGAATAAATTTTTCCAAGAAGGTAATAACATGTACTTATCATTAATATTGCCTAACGTTGAAACATCTTGACCAAAAGATAATTTTAAATTTTCAGGAACATAAACAAGCTCCTAAAAATTATTATGATAACGAAAAGTTTTATTATAATTTCAAATTACCTCTTTGAAGCTATTTTCTCCGATCGATTCCATCAAGTAAACCATATTTCCAATATTTACCTCAACTTTCCCGGATTGTCGGAGTTTTATCGTTCCTATTTGCCCTTCATTCATATGCGATAAATTATAATCAACTTTTTTATCGTTTTCGTCGAAACCTTTACCAGACAATGAATTTGGCATCTAAGAAAAATCATTTAATTTTTTTTTATTAATACGAAATTGTACCATCACCTTTATTAGCGATAAAGACGGATGTTCGTCATCGTAAATTTGATATTTTCCTAAATTAAATAGACTATTTACTTGAGAAGTATCCGTAGAACATTTTAATTCATTTTCGGATTTTAATTTAACACCGTTTAATATTTGTGCTGATTTATTGCGATACGATTTTAAAAAACTTTCTAAAATTATATATAATAATCAATATAAATTATTCTTTTTCGGTATTATTATATACAGAGTGATTCAGTTTTTATTCGGGAACCTTTACTAAAAGATAAGAAAAAAAATATACCTAAATAACTTAAGTTTTTTATATAAACGATCCTATATTTATATAAAAAACTGAAACTTTAGCTGAACTTGTCAAATGCCTTTTCGCAATACATTAAAATTATATTTTGAATTGTTGATGTAGGAGTTAGTAAATTCTTATAGCCGAAATAAAAAATAAAATGTAAATTTTTGGCTCAACTTTGATCGCTCATAGCGCGAAAATAAAAGAGTTGCGAACCTATGTTATTTTGGCAAGTACTACACCCTAGTAAAGTTTCCTGATTAAAAACTGAACCACCCTGTATACAGGGTGAGTTATTAATATCCCGGCGGACGATAGTTAATAAACCGATTGAGAAAGGAAAAAATTTTTTATACAAAAGTTGTTTGACTCACCATGTTCTATTACGTAAAATTATTTTCACTTATACAGGATGTTCCATTTAGGCGTAACAGAGAGTATTTAATTTTTTTTAATGAAACACCTTGTATATTTTATCATATTATGAATACAATTAAATTTGTTTATACAACCGTATATGTTATTAACTCATAGCGTTCATAGTTCCTGAGATATTCAATTATTTTTCCAAAATGAATTCCAAATTTTGCCTTAAAACTATGTTAGATAATAGTTAAAGCCAGTTAGTATCCAAAGATACACATATACAGCGTGTTTATAAAGCTTAGTTACTTTATATGTTTTTCAAACGGCTTTTTCTTAAGTTTTTTAAATGGAACATCCTGTATAATGTGTGATGTGTATGTCATATGTCTTACTTTAGTAATTTTCTTGATATTTAGAATTTAAAGAAAAATGTGTCATAAAATATGTCATTATTGTACTTAATATTATATTCTATTTTTATCAGTTTTTTCCTTTTATTGTTTGATTAATATTTTATAAAGTAAAATAATTTTCACATGTTAAGAGATACCTTAAGAGATAAATGGGTGGCATTTTGAACAACTTCTAAATACTAATTAATTGAATACCTACTTGTTGAGCAACGATTAGTAAATGTTTATAGTTTGTTGCTGCATTTCCTTTACTAATTAAAAACAGGATTTATTGTTCTGAATAAAAGACAGAATGTTTTTCATTTTCTTTAAAAAAACTAAAACTTAAGAAAAAGCCATTTGAAAAACATCAAGAATAACTAAGCTTTATAAACACGCTGTATAATGTATCTAATATTTTTGGATACTCTCATCTACCTACTGGCTTTGACTATTATCTGACATAGTTTCAAGGCAAAAATGTCGCTTTTGACATATTTTATTACTAGGGCACGGAACTTTTGTAACAAAACGATACGATTTCGCCCCTCCACTCGTTCTCGGCAGAAAATTTCATACAATAGTTGTTCTAAATTAAATTCTAAAACGATTTTCTCAATAAAAAAATATATAAAAATATATATATAAAATTTTTTTTGAGATTATGTTCATAATTATTGATCAAATCAAAAAATTTTGTTAACAAAATTTGTTCAGAATTACTTCAGGAACAGTGTTTGTTAATACAATTTTTTGCTAACTTAAAATTTTAATTTCCCTCTGAATAGTATGCTATCAAAATTAATTATCTCAACAATTATTGTTTTTATTAAAAAATGTTTTAAATAAAATTTGTTTCAATTTCGATTTTGAATCAATTATCTTAATAAAAAATTTTTACATCCCTATTAATTAAGCATCTAAGTATAATTATGCATAAAAACGGAAAAATTATTATTTTGAGGTTATCTCCTTAATGATTGATTAAATCAAAAAAAAAATGTTGACAAAGTTTGTTTAGAATTGTTTCAGGAACAATTTTTATTAACACAATTTTTTTCTAACTTGAAATTTTAATTTCCCACTGAACAGTATGCTACAAAAATTAATATTTTTAAGGTTATATCGTTATTGTTGATTTAATCAAAAAATTTTGTTAACAAAATATGTTTAGAATTACTTCAGGAACAGTGTTTGTTAATACAATTTTTTGCTAACTTGAAATTTTAATTTCCCTCTGAATAGTATGCTATCAAAATTAATTATCTCAACAATTATTGTTTTTATTAAAAAATGTTTTAAATAAAATTTGTTTCAATTTCGATTTTGAATCAATTATCTTAATAAAAAATTTTTACATCTCTATTAATTAAGCATCTAAGTATAATTATGCATAAAAACGGAAAAATTATTATTTTGAGGTTATCTCCTTAATTATTGATTAAATCAAAAAAAAATGTTGACAAAGTTTGTTTAGAATTGTTTCAGGAACAATTTTTGTTAACACAATTTTTTTTTACTTGAAATTTTAATTTCGCATTGAACAGTATGCTATAAAAATTAATATTTTTGAGGTTATATCGTTATTGTTGATTTAATCAAAAAATTTTGTTAACAAAATTTGTTTAGAATTACTTCAGGAACAGTGTTCGTTAATACAATTTTTTGCTAACTTGAAATTTTAATTTCCCTCTATCATAATTAATTATCTCAACAATTATTGCTTTTATTAAAAAATGTTTTAAATAAAATTTGTTTCAATTTCGATTTTGAATCAATTACCTTAATAAAATTTTTTTACATCCCTATTAATTAAGCATCTAAGTATAATTATACATAAAAACGGAAAAATTATTATTTTGAGGTTATCTCCTTAATTATAGATTAAATCAAAAAAAAATGTTGACAAAGTTTGTTTAGAATTGTTTCAGGAACAATTTTTGTTAACACAATTTTTTTCTAACTTGAAATTTTAATTTCCCACTGAACAGTATGCTGTTCTTTTAATCAAGATTTTCTGAGAACGAGTGGAGGGGGGAATCGTATCGTTTTGTTACAAAAGTTCCGTGCTCTGTTTATTACACAATTTTCTTTAAATTCTAAATATCAGGAAAACTATTAAAGTTAGACATATGGAACTTGATGGGCAACTTGATGTTCTATATCTTTTAATTTTACATAATAGCAAGTGGTGAGTCAAACAACTTTTATATAAAACACTTTTTTCTTTCTCATACAATTTAGTAACTATCGACCGCTGGGATACCAATAACTCACCTGTATATATTTACCATTATTAGCATGTAGAGGTAATCTAATAGGTTGATATTCGCCTTCTTCTTCAGATGTGTCATCATCTTTATTAACAAGGGGATCATAATCCATTTTCTCATCATCTGTGTTCTAAAAATAAGTTATAATAAATTGATCAATATATTTTAAAATTGATATTATTTTGATCAAAGTTTTTTATTTAAATCCAACCTATAAATATACCTCCCAAGTCCATTTTTTCTTAATTTTTGGTGTCTCTGATTGAGTATCAACATCTCTAGTGTAATCTCTTCGTTCAAACCCACTTGTTTGGCGTCGCTCCCCAGACCCAAAACCTTGAGAAAACACCCCTGATACTTGAATATTTTTTGGTTGTTCTTTGCGAAAGTTTTGCCTATTAGCGTGTCGATCTCGTTTTTGTTTGACTTGTTCTTGAACTAACTTGATCATCCTAAAAGTAACAATTAATTAGAAATGAAAATAATTAAACTGACAGCTTAAAGAGTACTCTTTTGATTTATCTTTATTTCGGACCACATTTAAATTGGGTTTATATATTTTCTTTGGTTTACTCGCGCCAAGGCTTAAATCCCGTTTCATGGTTAACGAAGTAAGTCTGTGATGTTCCATTTCTTACAATATTTGAGTTCACTTTCAACCTAAATGATGCGCTTTTTATGCACATAGACTAAGATCGATCTGTTGAATTAAGGAAATAATAAATAAAAATAAAGTTACTTAAAAAAACTATAAAAAGACGTGAGTTTGTTACTATCTCTTTTAATGTGATTTCTAGGTTATGTTTCAGATGTGTGAAATTAGTTAAATGACAGATCTAGGAATTTTTGGTTTATTTTGTTACCAAACACGTCAATTATGCCAACCTAAATATGGTTTGAAAATATTAAATGAAAATTTTAACTTAAAATATTGTAACTGCGAAGTTCTACAGACTTGGATTTAAAACTTTATCGAATCTGCTTTTTATTTCATAATGATATCTCAATTCGGTCTTGAGATATGAGTTTTTAAAATTTATATTTCGACTAACAAATAACATTATAATAAATTATTATTAAATAATAATACTTTATTGTATTTATTACAGATTTTTTAAACATAAAATGCAATTTAGAATAATGATAAAAACAATAATTGTTGAGATAATTAATTTTGATAGCATACTATTCAGAGGGAAATTAAAATTTCAAGTTTGCAAAAAATTGTATTAACAAACACTGTTCCTGAAGTAATTCTAAACAAATTTTGTTAACAAAATGTTTTGATTATATCAACAATAAGGATATAACCTCAATAACATTAATTTTTGTAGCATACTGTTCAGTGGGAAATTAAAATTTCGAGTTAGAAAAAATTGTGTTAACAGAAATTGTTCCTGAAACAATTCTTAACAAATTTTATCAACAATTTTTTTTGATTTAATCAATAATTAAGGAGGATAACCTCAAAATAATAATTTTTCCGTTTTTATGCATAATTATACTTAGCTGCTTAATTAATGGAGATGTAAAATTTTTTTATTAAGATAATTGATTCAAAATCGAAATTGAAACAAATTTTATTTAAAACATTTTTTAATAAAAACAATAATTGTTGAGATAATTAATTTTGATAGCATACTATTCAGAGGGAAATTAAATTTTCAAGTTAGCAAAAAATTGTATTAACAAACACTGTTCCTGAAGTAATTCTAAACAAATTTTGTTAACAAAATGTTTTGATTAAATCAACAATAAGGATATAACCTCAATAACATTAATTTTTGTAGCATACTGTTCAGTGGGAAATTAAAATTTCGAGTTAGAAAAAATTGTGTTAACAGAAATTGTTCCTGAAACAATTCTTAACAAATTTTATCAACAATTTTTTTTGATTTAATCAATAATTAAGGAGGATAACCTCAAAATAATAATTTTTCCGTTTTTATGCATAATTATACTTAGCTGCTTAATTAATGGAGATGTAAAATTTTTTTATTAAGATAATTGATTCAAAATGGAAATTGAAACAAATTTTATTTAAAACATTTTTTAATAAAAACAATAATTGTTGAGATAATTAATTTTGATAGCATACTATTCAGAGGGAAATTAAAATTTCAAGTTAGCAAAAAATTGTATTAACAAACACTGTTCCTGAAGTAATTTTAAACAAATTTTGTTAACAAAATGTTTTGATTAAATCAACAATAAGGATATAACCTCAAAAATATTAATTTTTGTAGCATACTGTTCAGTGGGAAATTAAAATTTCGAGTTAGAAAAAAATTGTGTTAACAAACATTGTTCCTGAAACAATTCTAAACAAACTTTGTCACCAATTTTTTTTGATTTAACCAATAATTAAGGAGATAACCTCAAAATAATAAATTTTCCGTTTTTATACATAATTATATTTAGCTGCTTAATTAATAGAGATGTAAAATTTTTTTATTAAGATAATAGATCAAAATCGAAATTGAAACAATTTTATTTAAAACATTTTTTAATAAAAGCAATAATCGTTGAGATAATTAATTTTGATAGCATACTATTCAGAGGGAAATTAAAATTTCAAGTTAGCAAAGAATTGTATTAACAAACACTGTTTCTGAAGTAATTCTAAACAAATTTTGTTAACAAAATTTTTTGATTAAATCAACAATAAGGATACAACCTCAATAATATTAATTTTTGTAGCATACTGTTCAGTGAGAAATTAAAATTTCGAGTTAGAAAAAAATTGTGTTAACAAAAATTGTTCCTGAAACAATTCTAAACAAACTTTGTCAACATTTTTTTTTGATTTAATCAATAATTAAGGAGATAACCTCAAAATAATAATTTTTCCGTTTTTATGCATAATTCTACTTAGATGCTTAATTAATAGAGATGTAAAAATTTTTTATTAAGACAATTGATTCAAAATCGAAATTGAAACAAATTTTATTTAAAACATTTTTTAATAAAAACAATAATCGTTGAGATAATTAATTTTGATAGCATACTATTCAGAGGGAAATTAAAATTTCAAGATAGCAAAAAATTGTATTAACAAACACTGTTCCTGAAGTAATTCTAAACAAATTTTGTTAACATAATTTTTTGATTAAATCAACAATAAGGATATAACCTCAATAATATTAATTTTTGTAGCATACTGTTCAGTGGGAAATTAAAATTTCAAGTTAGAAAAAAATTGTGTTAAGAAAAATTGTTCCTGAAACAATTCTAAACAAACTTTGTCAACAATTTTTTTTGATTTAATTAATAATTAAGGAGATAACCACAAAATAATAATTTTTCCGTTTTTATACATAATTATACTTAGCTGCTTAATTAATAGAGATGTAAAAATTTGTTATTAAGATAATTGATTCAAAATTGAAATTGAAACAAATTTTATTTAAAACATTTTTTAATAAAAGCAATAATTGTTGAGATAATTAATTTTGATAGCATACTATTCAGAGGGAGAGTAAAATTTCAAGTTGGCAAAAAATTGTATTAACAAACACTGTTCCTGAAGTAATTCTAAACAAATTTTGTTAACAAATTTTTTTGATTAAATCAACAATAAGGATATAACCTCAATAATATTAATTTTTTAGCATACTGTTCAGTGGGAAATTAAAATTTCGAGTTAGAAAAAAATTGTGTTCACAAAAATTGTTCCTGAAACAATTCTAAACAAACTTTGTCAACAATTTTTTTTGATTTAATCAATAATTAAGGAGATAACCTCAAAATAATAAATTTTCCGTTTTTATACATAATTATACTTAGCTGCTTAATTAATAGAGATGTAAAAATTTGTTATTAAGATAATTGATTCAAAATTGAAATTGAAACAAATTTTATTTAAAACATTTTGTAATAAAAGCAATAATTGTTGAGATAATTAATTTTGATAGCATACTATTCAGAGGGAGAGTAAAATTTCAAGTTGGCAAAAAATTGTATTAACAAACACTGTTCCTGAAGTAATTCTAAACAAATTTTGTTAACAAAATTTTTTGATTAAATCAACAATAATGATATAACCTCAATAATATTAATTTTTTTAGCATACTGTTCAGTGGGAAATTAAAATTTCGAGTTAGAAAAAAATTGTGTTAACAAAAATTGTTCCTGAAACAATTCTAAACAAACTTTGTCAACAATTTTTTTTGATTTAATCAATAATTAAGGAGATAACCTCAAAATAATAAATTTTCCGTTTTTATACATAATTATACTTAGCTGCTTAATTAATAGAGATGTAAAAATTTTTTATTAAGATAATTGATTCAAAATCGAAATTGAAACAAATTTTATTTAAAACATTTTTTAATAAAAGCAATAATCGTTGAGATAACTAATTTTGATAGCATACTATTCAGGGGGAAATTAAAATTTCAAGTTAGCAAAAAATTGTATTAACAAACACTGTTCCTGAAGTAATTTTAAACAAATTTTGTTAACAAAATTTTTTGATTAAATCAACAATAAGGATATAACCTCAAAAATAATAATTTTTGTAGCATACTGTTCAGTGGGAAATTAAAATTTCGAGTTAGAAAAAAATTGTTCTTGAAACAATTCTAAACAAACTTTGTCAACAATTTTTTTTGATTTAATCAATAATTAAGGAGATAATCTCAAAATAATAAATTTTCCGTTTTTATGCATAATTATACTTAGATGCTTAATTAATAGAGATGTAAAAATTTTTCATAAATTATACGAAATGTTCAAAAAATCGTATCGACTCTATTTTGGTTCTTATCGTATTTCTGGTTCTAAATGATAACACCTTAATTATAGAACGCGAATGGACCACAGCGAAGAATTGGCAAAAACATAACAAAAGCCATAAACTCCTACTATATTCCACTATCTTCATCCCCGTGGCGTTGTACGAATCCGCAACCTAATAAATAAACAAATAGAGAACCGGCTGCTGGCAGTTGAAATTGATTAAACTAGATCGAGTGCGAAATAAGGACATACGAAAGATGATGATAGTCGACCAAGTCCAAAAAAGAGATCTTTGGACCTGATAATATCCTCTTTGAGAGCGATTTTTAAAAAGAAAGGAAAACTAAACGCAGATATTATAAGATTATTATATATAATGATGATGAGGACGATATTTGTGTTTAATTGGTATTAGTAATTATTTTGTTTAAAATTGTGTTTATTTTTTGATCAAGTTTCAGTTTTTATATTTTTTTAATTTTTAGAAAACACCATAGTTCAATGGTATAGCCAAAATTAATATAAATATTTTATTGCAATATGTAGATTAAGAGTGGGTCATGGGTTGTTCCCGTCATATTTGCATCATATTAGTTTGGCTTAAATCATATTCTTTTTGGGCGTTTAATTTAGTTTAGTAATTTCCCTACATATAAAGAATAAGAAGAAGAACTTAAAATATAAATTTATTCCATAACAAATCTATCTACTCAATATGAGTAATAACATTTATAATAATAAACATGTCTTAGTATAAACAATGGTCGTATAAAGATTTATAAAAAACATTAACTTTACATTTGGTTAATAAAAGATAGTTTTAATCTTAACAAAACGGGTTTTGTTAATATGGCATTCTATATAAAGCTATATAACGAACGATTGTCGAGCTTAATTTAACACAATTTTAAAATGAACTGCGCAAAAAATGAAATGGAATAAATGAGACTAAGATTGATCGATTGAAAAGTATCACAGTTCATCAAAAATCTATTCGTAATACGATTTGTCACTTTTTGTAATTGCATTGTTGAGGTTGTGGCTGTTTCTTTTCGGGGATGTAGCCTCGTAATCGTTCATTTTAGCCGACTTAAGAGTACCGTTAAGATTATTTAATATCGCGGATGTTGAGGGTAAAGTCTTTTTGCTTGGTCGTTCTTTAAGCGGCACGGGAACGTACGAATTTGGTTTTGTGTTCATATAGTGAGGCGAACTTGGTATTCGGTTTTTCTTTTTTATATAAATTACGTATCCAAATCGGATCATTACAGTCGCAATTACTCCAATAACCATGCCAAGTAATACACATCCCAACGCGTAACCACTTGCCATCGAGAGTTCCTCGCAACTCGCCATCTGAGGAATATCATTTCCTATTTCGAAATGACTAAGACATATTCTTGTTTCTTTATCAGCTCCTTGGCAGACGTTTGGACTTCGACTTGCGCTTTTACATTGTCTCACCCGATGTTGAAAACCGTTTAAATCACAAGCTGACCAAGAAGTCCAATTACTCCAACCTAATAAAGCTGGAAATACAAAAAATTTGATGTTTTATTTACTTTTAAATGAAATTTAACTTACAACTGCATGGTTGTTGTTCGCAAGGTTCTTGTTCTTGACTATGTCCACTACAAGAATTTCCCAAACACGTTCTATGTCTTGTACGTATTCCCCATCCGCACGTAACGCTACAAACGGACCAATCTGTCCAACAACTCCATTTTGAGCCACATTGTTGAAGGTTAACACAAGTTTTCTTTTCGGTTGATTTTCCTCTGCATTTCCCAGGCCCTTCGCAGTATCTAATCCGCTTCTGATAACCTTTATCGCAAGTTGTCGAGCATGGCGACCAAGGGCTCCAAGAACTCCACCTAGCAATATCACGATTTTGCTTCGAACATTGATTGTTTGTACATAATTTATCTTCCTTATGCATGGTCAATTTAATTTGCGAAACATCCTTAACGGGTGCTTTACAAACATATCTAAACCTTCGCACGATCCTAGAATATTCGCTGCCGTTTAAGGGAAACCATTGGGACCATTGGCTTATTTTTTTTAACTCGATACTTTCATCACATGGGCCCATATCGCATTCTTCATACTCTACGTAAGTGCCAGAACAATCTTGACCGCCATTTGAAGGCGTTGGTTCGTTACATTCCCTCATACGCCTTCGAAAACCTCTTCCACACGAACTGGAACAACTTGTCCAACTGCTCCAAGAACTCCAACCTCCATCGCGAGGTGGAGGTGTGGCTACCGGACACGGTGGGATTCCCGTGCATAGAATTTCCGATCTATCTTGCCCAACGCAAACGCGGCCGCCATGAGCTGGAGATGGATTCGTACAAGTCCTGGTTTTCGTTTTAATTGCGTTTCCGCATGTTGCCGAACATTCAGACCATGCCGACCACGAAGTCCAACCTCCATGGACGGTGCAGTTTATAACTTGTATGGCTGGGCCGAAGCAGTTTACTCCCCCGTTTTGTGGGGACGGATTATTGCACATTCGAATTCTGCATAAACAACCATCACCTTGCGAATTTGAGTAACGATCAGACCCAGACGATTCTGGATCAGAAATATGAGCACATTTTGACCAATCATACCAACTGCTCCAACCTAATCATAACAAAATAATTAGTATACAGTGAAGATTCTAGTTAATGATATGATATAAAAACTATAAGATAATATTATTGAAATTTCCAAGAAAAAATTATTAAAGAAAAATTTGTCAAATTTATAATTTAAAAAAACGTTAAATTAAAAAAAATCATATATATTCACTTTTAAGAATTTCGATATGATATATATGTTAAATTGAAGCTTAAAGATTTTAGTTTATGATATGATATAAAGATTATAAGATAATATTATTGAAATTTCCAAGAAAAAATTATTAAAGTAGAAATTGTCAAATTTATACATAAAAAATACTCCGAAATTTTCAAAAAATCAAATCAACTGTGTTTTTAAGAATCTTGATATAATAAATATGTTAAATTAAAGCTTAAAGATTCTATTTTATGATATGATATAAAAACTATAAGAAAATATTATTAAAATTTCCAGGAAAAAATTATTAAATACGAAATTGTCAAATAAAAAATAACGAAAATTTTCAAAAAATCATATCAACTGTGTTTTTAAGAATCTTGAAATGATATGTATGTTAAATTGTAGTTTGAAGATTCTAGTTAATGATATGATATAAAAACTATAAGATAATATTATTGAAATTTTCAAGAAAAAATTATTAAAGAAGAAATTGCCAAATTTATACATAAAAAATAATCCGAAATTTTCAAAAAATCAAATCAACTGTGTTTTTAAGAATCTTGATATAATAAATATGTTAAATTGAAGCTTAAAGATTCTATTTTATGATATGATATAAAAACTATAAGAAAATATTATTAAAATTTCCAGGAAAAAATTATTAAATACGAAATTGTCAAATAAAAAATAACGAACATTTTCAAAAAATCATATCAACTGTGTTTTTAAGAATCTTGAAATGATATGTATGTTAAATTGTAGTTTGAAGATTCTAGTTAATGATATGATATAAAAACTATAAGATAATATTATTGAAATTTTCAAGCAAAAATTATTAAAGTAGAAATTGTTAAATTTATTCATAAAAAATAATCCGAAATTTTCAAAAAATCATATCAACTGTATTTTTAAGAATCTTGATATAATAAATATGTTAAATTGAAGCTTAAAGATTCTATTTTATGATATGATATAAAAACTATAAGAAAATATTATTAAAATTTCCAGGAAAAAATTATTAAATACGAAGTTGTCAAATAGAAAATAACGAGAATTTTAAAAAAATCATATCGTCTGTATTTTTAAGAATCATGAAATGATATGTATGTTAAATTGTAGTTTGAAGATTCTAGTTAATGATATGATATAAAAACTATAAGATAATGTTATAGAAATTTTCAAAAAAAAATTATTGAAGTAGAAATTGTCAAATTTATTCATAAAAAATAATCCGAAATTTTCAAAAAATCATATCAACTGTGTTTTTAAGAATCTTGATATAATAAATATGTTAAATTGAAGCTTAAAGATTCTATTTTATGATATAATATAAAAACTATAAGAAAATATTATTAAAATTTCCAGGAAAAAATTATTAAATACGAAATTGTCACATAAAAAATAACGAGAATTTTCAAAAAATTATATCGTCTGTATTTTTAAGAATCATGAAATGATATGTATGTTAAATTTTAGTTTGATGATTCTAATTTATGATATAATATAAAGATTATAATATAATATTATTGAAATTTCCAAGAATAAATTATTAAAGTAGAAATTGTCAAATTTACATATAAGAAATAATCCGAAATTTTCAAAAAATCATATCAACTGTGTTTTTAAAAATCTTGATATAATAAATATGCTAAATTGAAGCTTAAAGATTCTATTTTATGATATGATATAAAAACTATAAGAAAATATTATTAAAATTTCCAGGAAAAAATTATTAAATACGAAATTGTCAAATAAAAAATAACGAGAATTTTCAAAAAATCATATCGTCTGTATTTTTAAGAATCATGAAATGATATGTATGTTTAATTGTAGCTTGATGATTCTAGTTTATGATATGATATAAAAACTAAAAGGTAATATTATTAAAATGTCTAGGAAAAAATTATTAAAGTAGAAATTGTCAAATTTATTCATAAAAAATAATCCGAAATTTTCAAAAAATCAGATCAACTGTATTTTTAAGAATCTTGATATAATAAATATGTTAAATTGAAGCTTAAATATTCTGCTTTATGATATGATATAAAAACTAAAAGATAATATTATTATTTCCAGGAAAAAATTATTAAATACGAAATTGTTAAATTTATAAATAGAAAATAACGAGAATTTTCAAAAAATCATATCGCCCGTATTCTTAAGAATCATGAAATGATATGTATGTTAAATTATAGCTTGAAGATTCTAGTTAATGATATGATATAAAAACTATAAGATAATATTATTGAAATTTTCAAGAAAAAGTTATTGAAGAAGAATTTGTCAAATTTGTAATTTAAAAAAACGCGAAATTAAAAAAAATCATATGGGCTATACTTTTAAGAATTTCGATATGTGATATATATGTTAAGATTATAGAAGCTTAAAGATTATAAGATAATATTATTGAAATTTTCAAAAAATCATATCGGTTGTATTTTTAAGAATTATGATATGATATGTATGTTAAACTGTAGTTTGCAGATTCTAGTTTATGATATGATATAAAAACTATAAGATAATATTATTGAAATTTCCAAGAAAAAATTAATAATGAAGAAATTGTCAAATTTATAAATAAAAAAACGCGGAATTTTCAAAAAATCATATCGATTGTATTTTTAAGAATTATGATATGATATGTATGTTAAACTGTAGTTTGCAGATTCTAGTTTATGATATGATATAAAAACTATAAGATAATATTATTAAAATTTCCAAGAAAAAATTATTAATGAAGAAATTGTCAAATTTATAAATAAAAAAACGCGAAATTTTCAAAAAATCATATCGGTTGTATTTTTAAGAATTATAATATGATATGTATGTTAAATTGTAGCTTGAAGATTTTAGTTTATGATATGACATAAAAACTATAAGATAATATTATTGAAATTTCCAGGAAAAAAATTATTAACGTAGAAATTGTCAAATTTATACATAAAAAATAATCCGAAATTTTCAAAAAATCATTTTAACAGTTTTTAAGAATCTTGATATAATAAATATGTTAAATTGAAGCTTAAATATTCTAGTTTATGATATGACATAAAAACTATAAGATAATATTGAAAATTTCATTTAATATTTTATGATAATATTACGACTTTTTCTAATTTTATGTATTTAATAAAATTCTATATTATTTTGATTTCTCACTTTCATTTTTATGATATACGTATGTGATATACCTATATATACCGACCGAGGTCATTTTGACCGGCCGTTTTTTTTTTGACATCTTCAATATGAAAACAACATGAAAACTTCTGAACAATACGTCATGAGTACGAGTACACACAAGATAGTCATATTACTCAGATGTAGAAGATTGCCTCTTCAAGTATTTTTTAACATTCTCGACTTAGCGGAAATAAATGCATGGGTTTTGTACAACGAAACAACCGACGAAAATATATCGCGAAAAATTTTTTTGTTTCAATTAGCAGAAGAACTTTCCGCAGAGTATAAAGATCCATCAGAACAGGAAAACCTAAATGACATCTTGAAGAGCCCTGAAAGTTCTAATATAAGAAAAACTCGCCAAGTAGGTTTTTGCAATGAAAAGAAAACTATGAATATATGTGCTGGTTGTAAAAAACATGTTTGTGGTGAATGTATATTAAAAAAAAAATCTATGTAAAAATTGTAGTGATCTAAATAATAACTAAACCTAAATAAAAATCAAATAATGTTACTACTTTTTATGTAAATAGATGTATACAGGGTGTTTCGGTGACTCGGGGAACAAATTTAACCACATATACTAGAGTGAAAATGATGACGAGTCGTGTAAAAAAAATTAGTAAAAGTCCTCAAATTTCGAAGATACAGGCCATCAAAGTTATGAAATTGTAACACATTTTTCTAAATTTCTTAAACACTATTTATGGTAATGTGCTGAAATTTGGTACAGTATAAACTAATATCACGTAAAACCATTAGGCAATTTATAAGTTGGATCGGTCCGCGGGAACAATGCTATACAGGTTGTTCCTAAAATTTGTTTGCTCAGAAGTTTTTTATTCGATCGTAACCCTACATTTATTTTTACAGTTTCTAATAGAAAATTTATTTTAGAAACCTTTATTACTCTTAGATAATATTGATAAAAATCACCGTTTTCGTGTTAAATGCAAATATGTTAGGTTCCGATTTCAATAACAATAAAAAAAAAAACTAAGTCGGCCATGACAAGTGCAAATCGAATTGAGCCGTCATAAATATTATGTATGTAACATTGCCAAGTGTAGATTAGGTAAATCCCTTTTTAATTTGTTTTAGTTGATTTAATAAAAGATAATACAAAACAATAAATTTAATTTTAACGACAACGCTAACAGGAAAAATAAAACAAATACATAAAATAACAAGACAAGTAATAAAAAATACTATAGGAAATGTTCAAAAAGACCTCCGTTAGCATCAATACATGCCTGATAGCGTCGCCTTAATTTAAATCGTACTCTAGGCAGTACATTTATCTCCGTTCGAATTTGGTCGAATGAATCGACGATTCGTAGCCTGAGCTGATTGATTTAACTCGCCCCCATAAATAAAAGTCCATAGGTGTAAGGTCTGGTGACTGGGAGGGCCAAGTTATCGATGCTTCCGCTCCTCCGTCCCGGGAAACGGTTCCCTAGAAATTTCTTCACTGCATTTGTGCTGTGCGCAGGGGCACCATCATGTAAATACCACATGTCCCTTCTGGTATTTAACGGAACGTCACCTAAGAACTCGTCCAATCCTTCCAAATGTTGATGCTATGTAGGGCCATCAAGTCTTGACGGCAAGAAAACGGAACCAACAATGACATCCCCCACAATCCCAGCCCAAACATTGAGAGAAAATCTCCATTGAGATTTCCAAGTTTTGAAAAATTTTGGATTTTTTCATCTTTAGAAAAAGTGGGTTCATCGGTGAAAAGTATTTTTTCTAAAAACTGATTATCAATTTGTATTTTCTGTTGCATTTTCTGGCTAATGCTGGTAAGCTGTACTTCCTGAACCTTACAGCAGTGAAATGGGTAAAGCTGCTGCTCTCGAAGAATACGCCACACAGTCGTTTTTGACGTTCCAAATCGCGGTACTATTTTCTTCTGCATGTTCTAAAATTAACTCTTCCAAATGAGCAGTTCGAACAGATCTAGGGTTGCCGTTGTTCAAAAAGATATGTTTTAGTGATCCATTTTCTCTTAATTGGGCTTCAATTCGAGAAAACGTTTTTCTGTTGGGGGTTCTACGATTCGGGAATTTTTGCCGATAACGGTTAGCGGCTGCTACGGAATTTCCAAGACATTCACCCAATGTTAAAAGCATATCGGTTTGTTCTCCAAACGTGTATTTTTCCATTTCGAACACTACAAGGTTTTTAGTATTTGTTTAAACGACTAAGCGTGTTTGCAACTGTCAATGAATTCGTTTGTTAATTGTCATGGCAGACTTAGACTTTTTTTTAGTGTTATTGTAATGGGAGCCTACCATTTTTGCATTTAACACGAAAACGGCGATTTTTATCAATATTATCTAAGAGTGATAAAAGCTTCTAAAATAAATTTTCTATTAGAAACTGCAAAAATAAATGTAGGGTTACGAGCGAACAAAAAAGTTCTGAGCAAACAAATTTTAGGGACTCTCTGTATAGCATGGTTGCCGCCGCCCGATCAAAGTCAAAATTGGTTCAATGATTTTGCTTGATATTTGTTTACCCTGTACCAAATTTCAACGCTCTACCGTAAATGGAATTGAAAATATTTAGAAAAATGTGTTAAAATTTTTGAACTTTGATGGCCCATATCTTGGCCATTTGAAGACTTTTATAATAAATTTTTTTCACCAATCGTCATCATTTTTGCTCTAGTATATGAGATTAATTTTATTCCCCGAGTCACCGGAACACCCTGTATATCATGTACCTGCAATATTATAATGAAACTTATTTTCTTATATTTAAAACTTTTCTTTGAATTTTTATATTTTGTCAACTAAATATCAAACCGGTCAAAATGACCGGGTTGGTAGAAATAGGTATATAACAACTTTTGGTAATTCTAGTGTTAAAGAAGAAATCATATCAACTGTATTTTTAAGAATCTTGATATAATAAATATGTTAAATTGAAGCTTAAAGATTCTACTTATTAAAATTTCCAGGAAAAACTTATTAAAAAAGAAATTAATATAAATTTAATTAATTGATTTACCTCCATCAATTTTGGCATTTAAAACTGGACATGAAGTAACACTTTGGTACCAATATTTCGTTAAGGGATCCCTATTTGGAGCGCTTGTACACTTCTCAGATACATCATTCCAGCCGCAATAAGGATCCATAGCGTTGATACAACTATCCCTGGATCTATGTCTACCGCAATGACTCGTTGGAATCATAAGTAATTTATCCTCAGTCCCCACATAAACGGAGTTTGTTTCTTTTAAATATTGCATCCTTAAAATTGGTACGCTAGAATGTCGAACTGGTTGCCAAATTTCGATAACGCACGGTTCCATCGTACGTGGCAAAACAGAAATTTTTTTAATATAACCTTCCGAAGTTGCCACGTATATCACGTGGACGTTTACGTGAAGTCTCGTCGCCAAGACGTCAACTGTTAAGTGATTATAAACTTCTAATTCTGCTACGTGAATTGGTTTTTGCGTTGAGGGGTGTACGGCGCCGTCCATAAATTGATATTTCGAGCTACCAATAAAATCTGGACTATGTTCGGAGTCGCGACACTCAAAATGGTTTTGATAATTTGATGGGCGTTTCTCCCACGTGCTGTTTGAGTGCTCTTGGTATTTAAAGGGGCCCATAAAAGTCGCCTCGATGGCCGTTAAATTAAAAGCACATATTGCTGAACCACCTATGCCATTTTGCGGGGTTGAAAATGTTGCATAAACTAATCCCTCTTCCGGTACGTAAGAGGCGCTTTGAATTTCGTTGAAATAAAAAGGGTACTCCCCGGGTATCGAACAATTTAAACGAGCCTTTAGAAACGTCGTCCAATTATCTCTTCGAAGTAATTTACCTCCGTTATCATTTTTACAAACTCTAGCGATTCGCGAATAGATTGCTTTTCCGCAATTTATGTATTCAACAGCTGCTTCGCGAAATATAAAATAAATAAATTTGTCAGTTTCAAATGAGGAGACGAATTGGGGCTCGTTTAACCACAAACTGTTATATTGTTCTGTGCGTAAACTATTTAAATGCGTTATACTTCTATAAATTGCGTAATCGGATCCTGCGAAATCCGTTGGAGCTCCAACGTAAAATTCTCCTTTTTCCGTCATTAAAGCGGAAATATGTGCGTGAGGATTGTATGGGCATTTTGCTTTGCCGTCGACTCTTTCAATAACGTTATTTATATTATCGATTTCTCTCCAAGTACATCCTGGTGCAAAAGAATCGGTTCCGCAAGCAAATAAATGCTTACCATTGGTCACTAAGACTTTTATAAAATTGTGGCAATCTTCTTCCGATTGTCCTTTAGTGACACAAGCTTGAATTTTATCTTCGGAAGATGTCCAAGTTGCGTCTTCAGTTAAAGTTAAATTTTGTAACTCTAACCGGAGTAATGTGTCTCTAGCCCCGACTATTAATTGGCTCCTTGATATATCAAATAATAATTGCGAATAAGAAGTAACCCCTTTCTTCGAAAATTTCGATGAAGATTCCTTCAGATCTAAAAAAAAATAAATTCCTAAGAATGTTTGTCTTGGACTTATTATCAAGCGCATAACACAATAGGTCATTGAATTACGATTAGCCAAGCTCTTTTTTACGGTCAAATCATAAATTATGCTGATAACAACCTTGCTTATTGTGAATTTAAAATAAATTTTTAAAAAATTATATAAAATAAAGGTGTTTACGGACGGTATAAACAAGATAAGTCTTATCGAAAGTAGTTTTTCACCTCAAAAATTTTTAAGTAAATACTCAAACTCGACGCGTTTTTGATATGTTTATAATCGGGAGATAAACCCGAATTATGTTTGTCAAATATAAAGAAACGATTAATTTTTTTAACGTACAGTGACACAGAAAAGTATACAGTGTGATAATTAATTATCGTACCCGGCGTCATCATTGCAAGTATGCAACCAATATCACAATATTGGTACTGCAATACACAAAACACGTAATGCAATAAAAATACTGATATTAATTAACATACATCCCGGTAAAACTCCGTTTTGAGTATTTTATAAAACAACTGCAGAATAAATTGCGTGTGTTCAACATTTATTTAAACACAGTTAATTATACGCTTAATTATATTTATAAGCAGGACCCCAAAAACATAGTATTAATATTTTGTGGGGCCACCATTACTTTTTTTTACATGAAATCGTTCTCTTGATGTCTTGGAAAGTAAACTTCGCCGAGGTCGCTTGCGGGCGAGACGCTGGGTCTGATACTTTATAAACACAAACTTTAATTCAATGATTTATTATTAAACACTTATTTACTGTTTATAACCAACTCAGCCATTTGCTACCAATTGATACCAAAACTAACCCAACCTAACTCATTTGTTACCTTTTTTTCCCAATTTTTGTCAATTTTGCCAAATCAAGTACTTCCTTATTGATCCCAATTAAGACAGTAACTCCTTAGATATTGCCATCGCTTGATTATTAGCATAAGATGGAGTCCCATTTAGAGTTTCTACTACGTACAAGGATTTAAGAAGATATATTGTATGTCCATTTTGGTTTTAATACTTGCTTATATATTAGCAACTTGTTACTTAGTGATAGCGTTGATTTTCTGCCAATAAGCCAATATAGGTGTCTAAATTTGATATCAACTTTCTCCAGCGTCATACCAAGATATTTTGCGGGTTGCATTGCTATTTATGTGTACTGGAACATAGTTTACTTCCTTATAAGTAAAGTTTATGTAAGTATAGTCTTGGGCCAAATACACTTGTGCTTTGCTATGGATCACTTGGAATGCCAGGCAAATGATTAAACGAAGGAATGAAGCATTTGCTAAGTATAACAGGATTAGGAGTCAGCAGAGTTTTCAATATTACTCTACAGAATACTCTACGAAATTATGTTACGGGTGCTATTCGCCGGAAAAAAAGGTAAAATGTATCTTCTGCTATTTCGTTGCATTCTCATTTGTCAGATCCTAATGTTATCAATACATTTTTTAGTAACAGTGTACATGATTCCTTGGTTACTCCTATTACTGATCTTTTTGCTTTTTATAACAATAATATGATGCGTCCTGCTTTGTCCATGTTTGCATTTAGTGAGGTCTCTACTGAGTGTATCCAGCAGATTTTATGGAACCTAAGGTCTACAGGAGTTGGATCTGATGGAATTAGGTTCTGCCATGGTGTGGGAGTGTTTCAGCGCTGCTATCACCGGCCCTCTGGTTCGCATTACGGGCACCATGAACCGCCAGAAGTACAGGGACGGTCTGGAAGATGACATGTTTCCCTGGCCACGCAGAAACATGGGTCGGTGTTGGCTGTTTCAGCAAGACAATGATTTTTTGTTTTTTTTTAAATTCTACTCAGTATACGATTTTGTTTTTTTTTTGTTTTTGTTTCTCTTGGTACAAGTTAAAATCAGTGGTAGTGTTGCTACCTTTTCTGTTCTTGTACCATTTGAGCCATTGTAATTTGAATACTTTTTTATTTATTTTAGTTGTAAGGATTATTTTATTTTGCCTTATTAATTATATTCATATTTTTTTTGTTACTGTTCAAATAATTCTGTATCTTGTTCTTGTTATCATTATTTCTGGCTCAATAAACAATTTATTATTATTATTACTTCTTTGAGGAACTCCGGTTCGTATTTCATGTAGTGGTGAATAAGCGTTTTCGTATTTTACTCTAAAATATTGATCAGAAAGATACGATTTTAATTGTTGACTATACGCTGATGGTAGTATTTGGTCTAATTTGTAATTTAAACCATCTAACTAGACTTTGTCGAAAGCTTGTGCAACATCCAGAAATACGGCGGAGCAGACTTTATTTTCTTCCATTGCTATTTTAATAGTATTCGTTATTTTCTGCACTTGGTCTATTGTTGCATATTTATTCCGAAACCCAAATTGATGTGTTGGGCTTTTTCTTCTATGACAGGTTTTAGTGTTTTTAGTAATAATTTTTCAAGCAGTTTTCATAGTAAGGGTAATAATGAGATTGGCCTATATGATGTAACATCTGTGGGGGGTTTACCAGGTTTTGGTATTATTATTATTTCAGAAACTTTCCATATGCTTGGGAAGTATTTCTGTTTAAAAGCAGCATTAATTATGTGTAATAGTTTGTAATCGCCCGTTTTGGTAGATATTTCAATGTTTCTCCATTAATTAGGTCATAGCCTACTGATTTCTTTATATTTAGTTTTTGTATTTCATAATACAGCTCTTTCATTCTGCTGATCACTTTGAATTACGCTAGGGACACTATTTAGCATAGTCTGATGTAAAAGTTTCTTTCAGATGTTCAGCAAACAAATTAACTTTTTCTTGATTGCTGAATTTTACTTCTATCTGTTGGCCAGTAAGTTGGCTTCCCAGTGGAGAGCACCTCACAATTTAGGGCCTCTATTGCATGGTTCAGTTCTTTTCCTTTTGTATTTGTCAAGCGAGAACCTCAAGACATATGTTTTGCATTAAAGTCTCCTCCAAGTATAAATTTGAATTTACTGTTTTCTTATTCCTGATGGCTTGTGGATGATTTTCTCCACAGTTGAAACATTTAGCCAGGATTTCTTTGGCTTTAGTGCATTCGCTGGTCCAGTGTTCACCAGCACATTTAACACATTTCCGATTTTTGTGGCAGTAAGCTATTAAGTACTCTTCGATTTTGACACGCATTCCTAATATGCGCCCTAACGGTGCAAAATACAAGATGTATAAAAGAAGAGCTTTTGTTTTGTATTTTAACATTTGGGTTACTTTACAAATGTTATACTTGCGCTCCAATACATCATCTTTGATAATAATAATAATAATAGTTTTGTTCGTAAGACTCAAAATATTACATATCCTTCCTTACAACCCAGTATTTATATACTAGGAAAGTTCTTGTCTGCAAGGTATTCCTTAATTGAATAATACTCTTTTTCCAATAATACTCGTTTAACTGTCTGTTTGAACCTTTTGTTATTCAACTCTTTTATTTTTGATGGCAATGCATTGTACAATTTGACCGATATATAATTAGATATGGTATTAACAGACTACTTCCATGACGCGTGTTGTAGATATGTAGATCTTCGTTCTTTGGCAATGTGTCTTTCTTCGTATGGTCATTAACTAGGCAGGTAAGTATGCAACAACCTGGGATAGTTGGTATTTTTAAGGTTTTAAAAAATGTTCGGCAACTTCCTATATAGTCAAGCAATCTTTTGCATTTTAAATATGTCGTACATATCATTTGACCTTCCCCAGATAGATATGCCATACGTTGCCATGCTGTGAAAATAAGCGAAGTAGACGCTTTTTGTTTCATTTGTCGGTAAATTTTTAGATATAACCTTTATACAGTATATTGAATTTGATAATTTTCTTTTTAAGTTTGTTACATGGTCCGAATAGAAAATTTATCTTTTGAATTTCAGTGTCTTTGTCTCTTTTTGTAGAGAAATTGGTTTTTCTGCATTTAATTTCATTTTGTTCGTTTTGTTTTATTTTTAAGTTGCTGAATATCATTTCCTTGGTTGATAACAGACGTGTCATTTGCATAGAGACAAATGGAAAGTGCCTTCACATTTTCTGGCATTATTATTATTATTTTTATTTTGCTCTGGGCAATTATCTGTAAATATAATTAGGTGGTCAATTTCGGTCTTCGTCATAAGAAATTTTAGGAGGATTGAAGCGACTTCATCACTTCCTCTTTTTGCTATATCTTCCGTCCAGAGAAACATGTGCCCTTTGCCATTTGTACAATCATGAATGCCAAAGTTGTTAATTTCGGGATTGGTAATGCCTGTTGTAAGTCAAATGAAATCAATTATTGGTGTTTTTTGATTCTTGAGTCGTGTTATTTAACAAATCCTGAATTGCTTTCGCTTTAGTTTTATGTGTCGTCAGGTCAATGTTTAGCCGAGACAATTCCTGATTTTCATTTAATTTTGTTGTAGAGTCTATTCTGATGTTAAGTTGATCACAAGTTTTGCAAGTGTCGGATTTGGGTAATTTAAAGCCAACATTGTATTCTGTACAAAATATCTGCCTATATGTGTGCTCCAGAACAGGTTTGATATGTTGTTGTTGACACCACGGAACATAATACTCAGAATAAAGACGCGATATGGTCATATCACAGTTAAGGTATACTTTCCCTAGATTTTCAGCCCTGCTATAGTGACTTTGGTATTTAGGTATTAAATCTATATGCTGTCTAACACTCTGCTTTTGCTGGTCACTAATTTGATTGGGTCGGCCACGTTTATCTTTTTCTGGTACAGGAGTTCCTCTTATTTTCTTTGAAACGATGTTGTTCAGTCTACCCTTTGATTTTTGCAGACCGTGAACATTCAAAAACTCGGTTTTACACACGTTTACTGTTTGGCCATTAGCATTGACAGAATAAATCGCATTGGAAGTTCTACTTGATTCTTGTCGTTTTTGCCTTGTTTTGTAAGATCTCTTTTTCTTTGCTATAGCAATGCATCCAAAGAGATCCCAAATTCCAAAATTCATTGAAAATACGGTTTTCATTACCATCTAGTTTCTCTCTACATCTTTTTTTACACTCACAAGGAGGTCCTAACTACCGAGCTGCAACAGTCTTTTTGGTTTTGTCACTAGTATACTGCTGTCCCAGATTTCTTCTTATTTTTCTTTTTGATCGTGGATATATGTCTTCTTTTCGGTGTTTGAATCTACTTCTAGGGGCAGGTTCAGGAGTATCAGCCCTAATCCGTTTTAATGTTCTGCTTCCGGTTTCCCCATCTGATTCTTTTATACCATCGTTCTATATATTGAAAAAGCAGTACTAAACTAGCCACCCATTGACAACCCAATTTGCTTGCATAGAATTAACAATGGCAATACAATAACATGCCACATAAATGAAAAAAGTCTTTTGTATCTACCTTTTCCGCATCACTAGGTACATAATCTCTATCAATATCACTATCATCGACTGGAGAATCTACATCACTCATTTCACTGTTCATTATATTAAAATTATTCGATTCACATTACTACGAATTTGTGGTGCAGCAAAAGTCATATTTGAAAAAAATCTGACTTGTCATTGTTTCACACTAAGCCCTTCATATACATATCAGAAAAAGTATAGGCCCATTCTGAGTGTATTCCTTTTCAATACACTTGTTGTTCTCTCTGATCCAGGTAAGAGGCTAATAAATTATATGAAGTAGCTTTGAAGCCATATTTATGTAATTTAAAATTCTGTGATCAAAAGCCTGCTGAGATCACAAAAGGCTATTTGCGTGTATTTCTGTTGGTCAAAACCATCTGCTATTTTTTGGATAACATTTAGTAACGGTGTTGTGGTTGATCTGCCTTGTATGTATCCATGCAAATATTTGGTTATGAGATCTTCTGCCTCTAAATATTCCATAATCCTTCTCTTTATGACAACCATATCACATGAGGCGTATAAATGCAAAAGCAGACGTTCGACATTTTCTTCAAAAATTAGTTAGACACGGATCTGTATTGCAAATTTAGCAAGGAATCGATTTTTGTGGTCCCCAGGAGCGTAACAATACATTTAAGCGAGTTATTGCGATAATAAATTCCACTTTAAATGCAAAAGCAGACATTTGCGCCAAGTAGTTAGATGCTAAAGCAGACGTTTGTGTTTGAACCTATCCAGTTCTCGCATTACGTCACGTGATCGCCGTGACATTGAAGCAGCTGTTAGTTTTGTTCGCTTCTGCATGATTTGATGTTTTGACTATCTGTGACAAAATAAATGGATAACAACATTACCATTGAGCCAAGTCCTCGTGGCAAAGGGCGAAAGAGAATAGCAAATAAGCAAGAGTGGAAGCGTGAAAAAGCCAAAACAAAGAGGTATGTTTGTTCTTTTACTTTTGTATTTATTCTCGGCAACATCTACCTGAATTCCCCACTTGTAGGCATAGAACAAAAACAATGCAATGTTGTTTATTAACTATGACTGAAATAAGGAAATTCAATGAGGGTTTTTACCAAAAGAAAAATAAATTGTTTCAAGATATGTTTGTATTGAAGCATTGCGTCACAAGTAAGCCGAAAAGGCCGGGTACCAAAATTAAAGAAAATGTTCGTAGTAAACCAAAGGCGATTAAAAGGCATTAAAACTTCCGAAGGGACAATTCCTGTGTGCAAAAAAACATTTGTGGCTATACTAGGTATTGGAAAAAACCGACTTGAAAGAATACTTAGCAGATATCACCAGACCGGAGGTTTACCAGCAGAAAACAGAGGAGGTGATCAAATATCACACAAAACGGCTGCTAAAAGACAAGCTATAAAGAATTTCATCGAGGGATTAAATTGCTGCGAGACCCATTATGCACGTAATAAAACAATTATTAGGCGATACTTACCATGTGAGCTGAATATTGTCAAATTATGGAAGATGTACAATGACCGAATGGATGAAACCCTAAAAGTTAAACAGTTTTGTACGACAATACAACATTGGCTTTGGATCTCCGAAGGTTGATGTATGTTCAAAATGCCTGCAGTTTTCAGAAAAACTAAGAAAAATTACCGACCCTCAAGAAAAAATAACGGCATAATGCTAAACGATCCCAAAACTGCAATTTTTTCCTATGACTGTCAGAAAAACTTACCACTGTCAAAAATTCCAGATCAAGCCTGTTATTTTAGTATGCAGGTCAATTTATATAATTTGACGGTAGTAAGTGGGCACTCAAAGTCGAAACTCACTCCTGAAAACGTAAAATCATTTATTTGGACAGAAAAGGACCGCCAAAGAAGCTCAAATGAAATAGTTTCTGCAGTTTTTTACTCATTGCAGAACTTTAATTTTGATGAAGAGGTACAGCAAGTGCGTTTGGTGTGCGATCGGTGTGGAGGACAAAATAAAAATAGTTCGATGATCGGTATGGTCCAATACTGGCTGAAGCGCTGTTCTCCACCTCAGATACAACTCATAGAACTCAGATCGAGTCTTTGGCCAAATCGAGAGGAAGATTAAAAAATGTGCCACCATAATTAACCCAGAGATGCACCTGAAGATAATTAAAGAGTATGCTACAGTACTTAGAATGGGCGAAGATTACCCAATCTTCGACTGGAAAAGTGACGTGAAAAAAGTTCAGAAGAGCCCTGGATCTGGAAAAGCATTTCCGCTTTCAACCGTCTAAACGCATAATTTTTACAAAGGCCACCGATGGTTCCGTTCTTGTCAGGGGTGAACCATTTTACAAAAACGATATTTCTATAGCTAAGAGCATCTGTAAGAAATTTCAAACACTTCAAGTTACAACCACTGAATACCGGCAGAAGCCTTAAACCGGACAAGATAAGAAGCACTTCCTCTTTGCTAGCCAAACACTATGGTGCAGAATGGGAAAACGATGAACGTCTGGAGTTCTTCAAAAACGCCTTTCAAGACAATCCAGCCAACACTTCGGAAACTCAGCTGGATGTGAATGACACACTAGTGTTTTCTGATAATGAAGAAGATACTGACTTACGAATTTAAATTTGTACCTAAGAAACTAATTATGTACTTTTTTTCAATAAAATCAGCTTCTTTAAAATCTCTTTTATCGCAATTCCAAATTTTATTAGTGTCTTTTTACAGAAACGCCAAATCCAGAACTTTGCAGTTCACGAAGCAGAGATTTTCAAGCCTTAGATGCAAAACAAGACATTCTCATTTTTTTAATCAAAATAACTTTTTTACTATAAGCCTGACTTGCGCTTTAAAGCACATACAGACCTGTCAATGTATTATCTACTTTTGGTTAAAATACCAAGTCGATTGAGCGACTTAAACGACGATGAGAGGTTTTTCGCGCTTTACTCAAAACTATTCGAATGTCAAATGTCTGGTTTTGCATATTATTGAAGTTTTTTAATTTTTGATTTTGTTAAATTTAATTTTTATTTGTAAATTAAGTTAAAAGAGATTTAGATCTATTCCTGATCCCCACCTACTAACATAATATTTTTCCATTATATTGTATAATATTCTAAGTACTGAAGATGAAACATTAGTTTCGAAACATGTCTGCTTGAATTGAATTAAACATTTTAGTATTTCTCAAAAAGTTTTTACTTCTACCTACATCATATTTTATCGCCGGTAATATTGAGATTTCTGATTTGCTTATTCTCATAAGTTGAAAATAAAAATTTCACTCAATCCTAGCGCCTCGGCCGCAAGCGACCTCGGCGAAGTGAAGATAAACGATTTCTCATACAAAAATTTTTTTGTTTAAAAAATTAATTTTAATTATTATTATTAATAAATGTTGTTCAACACGCTAATTCTTCAATTTCAAATATTATACTTCAAATTTCCATAAATTACTCAAAACGGTGTGTAATGTATACTTTTCTGTGTCACTGTATATTAAGACTTACCTTTATACGATATAAATCTATAATCGTTGTTTAAATCGCCAAGTTGAGATGCTAATAAACTCTCTTGGGTTAGTAAAATTAGGAGTATCACTGAACAAACATGCAACATTTTGGCACATCTGAAATAAAAATAATTCAAATAAATTAAGTTTCATTCTTGATGCGCGTCAATCTAGAACAATTTACAAATATTTACAGCTCAAGTTACTCCGTGGAGATAATATTATTTACATTGCAAGCAAATAACATTTTTATCCCACGTGTAACTAGATTTATGTTGTTACCTTTTCGGGTTGAAACATTTTAATTTATTAAATTAAAAATAGGGTTTTTTAAAAATTAGGGGTGTTTTGTAATAAAACGCAAACAGATGTGTTTGAGCGGGCGGGTTTAAAGAGCGAATTCTAAGAAAACCAACATACCAGGTACAATTTCTAAAGCGCAACATTGTCGACCCGATGGTGGGGACGTAAAATCACCGACCTTCCATTACAAAAACGAATCTGCTACGGTTTTTGCAAAAATCACTGCACCAAAGATGTTCTTTAACCAACCAACAACAAAAACTTGATTAAAACTATTAAAACAATGTTTAAAACTAAAAAAAGTTGCTCAAAACTGCTTGGATTGTGTTATTTTTTTGAAAAAACGACTTGTCTACTCTTACGACCTTGACTACATAGCGTAAGGTTGTTTGAGTTCGTCCAAGAACATGGACACATGTCCACACCACGTTGACTTTACCACTAAAGACGCTCGAGTGGTACGAGTTTCGAGATCTAAAACCTCTTTGGCTCGGACTCCCACCGAATCCTTCTCTCGCTCGATAGATAAGGATAGTCTCCTCTGTTACACGCAACTTTACTAACTTTACTTTTCAAGTTGGAGGTGCTCATAGCCTCTTTGGTCCCGAACGTCTCTCGTACTTATCTTATAACGTCGTTCCGTTCAATTCGCTTCGACCTAGTTTATCAAAACCGATAACCGAACGATTACATACGGTTTTTTTCACGGCTATCGATACCATTCTTTACGTTCTACGTGATAAATCTCACATCATGTTTATTTTTTGCACTGCGTTCTCAATATTAATTGATTGTGTTAGTATCAAGGCAATAAAAAATTTGTATACGTATATATATATATACAGGGTGTTTCATAATATATGCGCAGGACTTCAGGATGTAATAGCTTTTCCAAAAATTTCTATCGACTTACCCTCTAAAATGCACTATTTTCGAGATACTTGAAATTTAATAATTTAAAGAAATTTAACCCAACTTCTACGCCACTGGAAAAAGTACGGTCTAAAGTTGACCGTTTTTGAGAAAAATCAACTTTTATCTTGAATAACATGGTCAATTTTTTTAAATTAAATTTCATTTATATATTATGTATGTTAAATTGAAGTTTAAACATTTTACTTTTTGATATGATATAGAAACTATAAAATAATATTATTGACATTTCCAAGAAAGAGTTATTAAAAAGAAATTGTCAAATTTACAAATTAAAAAAATCGCGAAATTTTCAAAAAATCATATCTACCGTATTTTTACGAATCATAATATGATATGTATCTTAAACATTTTACCTTTTGATATGATATAGAAACAATAAGATAATATTATTGAAATTTCTACACAAAAAAGTACTGAAAGTTTTGAGAAAAATCAACTTTTATGTTGAATAACATGGTCAATTTTTTTAAATTAAATTTTATTTATATATTATGTATGTTAAATTGAAGTTTAAACATTTTACTTTTTGATATGATATAGAAACTATAAAATAATATTATTGAAATTTCCAAGAAAGAGATAGTAAAAAGAAATTGTCAAATTTACAAATTAAAAAAATCGCGAAATTTTAAAAAAATCATATCTACCGTATTTTTACGAATCATAATATGATATGTATCTTAAACATTTGACTTTTTGATATGATGTAGAAACAATAAGATAATATTATTGAAATTTCTACACAAAAAAGTACTAAAGGTTTTGAGAAAAATCAACTTTTATGTTGAATAACATAGTCAATTTTTTTAAATTAAATTTTATTTATATATTATGTATGTTAAATTGAAGTTTAAACATTTTACTTTTTGATATGATATAGAAACTATAAAATAATATTATTGAAATTTCCAAGAAAGAGTTATTAAAAAGAAATTGTCAAATTTACAAATTAAAAAAATCGCGAAATTTTCAAAAAATCGTATATGCCGTATTTTTACGAATCATAATATGATATGTATCTTAAACATTTTACTTTTTGATATGATATAGAAACAATAAGATATTATTGAAATTTCTATACAAAAAAGTACTGAAGGTTTTGAGAAAAATCAACTTTTATGTTGAATAACAGTCAATTTTTTTAAATTAAATTTTGTTTATATATTATGTATGATAAATTGAAGTTTAAACATTTTACTTTTTGATATGATATAGAAACTATAAAATAATATTATTGAAATTTCCAAGAAAGAGTTATTAAAAAGAAATTGTCAAATTTACAAATTAAAAAAATCGCGAAATTTTCAAAAAATCGTATCTACCGTATTTTTACGAATCATAATATGATATGTATCTTAAACATTTTACTTGTTGATATGATATAGAAACAATAAGATAACATTATTGAAATTTCCAGGAATTATTATTAGAGACGAATTAACAAATTTATAAATTAAAAATTTCCCGGAATTTTCAAAAAATCACATCTTTCTTAATTTTAAGAATCATAATATGATGTGTATGTTAAATTGAAGCTTAAAGATTCTACTTTTTGATATGACAGAAACTATAAGATAACATTATTGAAATTTCCAGAAATTATTATTAGAGAAGAATTAACAAATTTATAAATTAAAAATTTCGCGAAATTTTCAAAAAATCATATCTACCGTATTTTTACGAATCAAAATATGATATGTGTGTTAAATTGAAGCTTAAACATTCTACTTTTTGATATGATATAGAAACTATAAGATAACATTATTGAAATTTCCAGGAATTATTATTAAAGAAGAATTAACAAATTTATAAATTAAATATTTCGCGGAATTTTCAAAAAATCACATCTTCCTTAATTTTAAGAATCATAATATGATGTGTATGTTAAATTGAAGCTTAAAGATTCTACTTTTTGATATGATATAGAAACTATAAGATAACAGTATTGAAATTTCCAGGAATTATTATTAAAGAAGAATTGACAAATTTATAAATTAAATATTGCGCGGAATTTTCAAAAAACTACATCTTCCTTAATTTTAAGAATCATAATATAATGTGTATGTTAAATTGAAGCTTAAAGATTCTACTTTTTGATATGACAGAAACTATAAGATAATATTATTGAAATTTCCAGGAATAATTATTAGAGACGAATTAACAAATTTATAAATTAAAAATTTCGCGGAATTTTCAAAAAATTATATCGACCGTATTTTTAAGAGACATAGTATGTCCCAAATTATGGTATACAAAACTTTGAAAACTGCTTTATTGTATTTCTAAAATTAGTAATTTAATTTGTAACTTAATTTAAACATATATTAATATTAAACACAATTCACTTTTATACACATAGTTTTTGGCGATGTTTGGTGCTGCAAAGACTGAATAGCATAGAAGAAGCCAACGTCTAAAACATTCAAATCAGGAGTATTCGGTGGCTGTGATTTGAATTTAATACACCATCCATCTCTTGATCCTTCGGCCAGCAATTCTGCATCGTTTTCATAAGAATGCGGTTTTGCAATATCTTGTTGAACATAAATTGTCTTGGCTTTATGCGCTTTTGGGAATTTGAGTCAAATTGAATATAAAGGATGGTATTTCATGATATGATTTAAAAATTGATATGTTAATAATAAAAGTTTGTAGAGAAGAGTTCTTCAAAATGAATTAATTTGAATTAGGTTATGTTCGAAAACGTCCAAATTAAAAAAAATCGTATTAACTTCATTTTTTTGAGTTACGAAACGATTTATATCACAAGTTTAAGCTACAATAGTATATTTTTGGATGTGGTATAAAAATAGTTGTGTTAATAATAAAAATTTGTAGAAAAAGTTAAAAAAAAATAATCTCGAATATGCCAAAATTAAAAAAATCGCCTTGAATTTATTTGTACGAATATAGAAGTGATTTATATCACAAATTGAAGATAAAGGATGATATTTCCTGATATGATTTAAAAATTGATGTGTTAATAATAAAAGTTTGTAGAGAAAAGTTTTTGAAAATGAATTAACTTGAATTAGGTTATGTTCGAAAACGTCAAAATTAAAAAAAATTTTATTAACTTCATTTTTTTGAGTTATGGAACGATTTATATCACAAGTTGAAGCTAAAATAATATATTTTTGGATGTGGTATAAAAATAGTTGTGTTAATAATAAAAATTTGTAGAAAAAGTTAAAAGAAAAAAATCTCGAATATGCCAAAATTAAAAAAATCGTCTTGAATTTATTTGTTCGAATTAAGAAGTGATTTATATCATAAATTGAAGATAAAGGATGATATTGCATGATATGATTTAAAAATTGATATGTTAATAATAAAAGTTTGTGGAGAAAAGTTCTTCAAAATGAATTAATTTGAATTAGGTTATGTTCGAAAACGACAAAATTAAAAAAAAACCGTATTAACTTAATTTTTTTGAGTTATGGAACGATTTATATCACAAGTTGAAGCTAAAATATTATATTTTTGGATGTGGTATAAAAATAGTTGTATTAATAATAAAAATTTGTAGAAAAAGTTAAAAAAAAATAATCTCGAACATGCCAAAATTAAAAAAATCGCCTTGACTTTATTTGTTGGAATTAAGAAGTGATTTATATCACAAATTGAAGATCAAGGATGATATTTCATGATATGATTTAAAAATTGATATGTTAATAATAAAAGTTTGTGGAGAAAAGTTCTTTAAAATAAATTAATTTGAATTAGGTTAAATTCGAAAACGTCAAAATTTAAAAAAATCGTATTAACTTCATTTTTTTTGAGTTACGAAACGATTTATATCACAAGTTGAAGCTAAAATATTATATTTTTGGATGTGGGATAAAAATAATTGTATTAATAATAAAAATTTGTAGAAAAAGATAAAAAAAAATAATCTCGAACATGCCAAAATTAAAAAAATCGTCTTGAATTTATTTGTACGAATATAGAAGTGATTTATATCACAAATTGAAGATAAAGGATGATATTTCGTGATATGATTTAAAAATTGATGTGTTAATAATAAAAGTTTGTAGAGAAAAGTTCTTGAAAATGAATTAACTTGAATTAGGTTATGTTCGAAAACGTCAAAATTAAAAAAAATTTTATTAACTTCATTTTTTTCAGTTATGGAACGATTTATATCACAAGTTGAAGCTAAAATAATATATTTTTGGATGTGGTATAAAAATAGTTGTGTTAATAATAAAAATTTGTAGAAAAAGTTAAAAGAAAAAAATCTCGAATATGCCAAAATTAAAAAAATCGTCTTGAATTTATTTGTTCGAATTAAGAAGTGATTTATTTCACAAATTGAAGATAAAGGATGATATTTCATGATATGATTTAAAAATTAATATGTTAATAATAAAAGTTTGCAGAGAAAAGTTCTTCAAAATGAATTAATTTGAATTAGGGTATGTTCGAAAACGTCAAAATTAAAAAAAATCGTATTAATTTCATTTTTTTGAGTTACGAAACGATTTATATCACAAGTTGAAGCTAAAATATTATACTTTTGGATGTGGTATAAAAATAATTGTATTAATAATAAATATTTTTAGAATTTAAAAAATCGCCTTCACTTTAATTGTTGGAATTAAGAATTAATTGTTGGAATTAATTTGTAAACAAAAGGGCAGAGTCCTATTTTGTAGTTGAAATACTGTCAAATCAGATTTTATTATTGAAATTTCCAGAAAAGAATTATTAAAAAAAATTCTAAAATATGTCTATATATATATATATATTCATGGAAGTTTGGATTAATGAATTTAAATTGAGGAAGAGTACTTATCTCAAATGGTTTAAATTAAAGGCAATATTAAAATGGCGAAGTAAAATTAAAGATAATAATGCGGCCGGGAGAAGTTATTTTGTCCTCTTGTTTTCTAGTAATCCAAGTTGTTCTTGTGGTGCGAAGAGGAAATTTTTAAAAGCGGCTTAACCGCACCTGTATGTCTCGTTAGTAGGTGGTACGTAGGTTTTCAACTCGTTTTAAAACACCTATTATACTACGTGCCCGTATACGTACGATTACTATTTATTATTAACGTAAGTATTTATAGTCAAAGAAAATTCTTTGAGACCTCAAATTTTAATTATTATTAGTTTTCGTGATAATTTTAAAGAAAGCGGCCGTTTCCGATAAATTTCCAATACAAAGTTTTGTAAACAGGTTGCGTTTAAGTTGGGGAATGGTGCGATAAAAAGCCACATGCTAACGCGAATGTGGGCGCATGCTAATTTGCTCGCCTAATGGCATGCATATGCAAGTTAGATTGTACGTTTTCGAACTCTTGGCGCCAACTAGACTGATTGTTTATTTATTTATTTATTTACTCATTTATTTATCTCAATAATAAAAATATATATAAATATGTATACTTATTTCGTATTTCGTATAACACCCAACCCAAGCGAAACTTGAAAAGAGAAATTGGCTTTCTCATTCATCCCACGCCATTTTATAAAATTTTATTCGACAAAACACTAAAATAGATAAAAAATTATCATCCACTCCGGAAATTCTTTCATCCTGTTCAAAACTGAACTCCAATTTTTTTTCAAATTAGTAATCGCGTTGCTTTAAAGCTACGATGAATAAACTAATTTTCTTTAATTTTTTATTAATTTCTTTATTTGGACACTTAAACTATTCAAAATGTATGAAACCAAAAATCTCTTTGCAACGATACAAACGCTACATAGGATTGAGCAGAAGCTTTAAGGTGAAGTATACATTATAATTTACTCATTATGTAAAAGTGAATTGTTTTCTAGTTGAACCGAAGATACCAAGAATGCGTTGGACCCGGCGATATACAAGGCCATTGCAAACACGCTATTTATTGTCAAACAGACGTTACGGCCATGTCCAAAAACGTCTTAGATTATCTTTGCGTAATCGCTAAAACGTAAGAAAATAATTTAATTTTAATGCGCATGAATTGATAAAACTGTTTTTGTTTCAACTTAACATTTTCTTACAACTATCAATTTGTTTTCTCCGCAAAAGGTCGCGTTGAAGGTCTTCTTTGTCGGTAGTTAAAAACACAGATGTTTCATCCAGCTGATTTATAGTAATCTCATTAAATATCTTATCAATTTTTAAACATTCTTGTTTATGCGGTCAAAAATTTTTGAATTTATCATTTTTAGACATATTGGGGTCTGTTGCCCAGATGATATTCTTTTAGCAACTGCTCAAGGTTCCTTAGTCATAAAAGATTTGCCAGCATCGGGAACTGATTATGATGACGATGATAAAAATTCAGGTTAATAAACAAATTTTTCTTTCTTTGATTTTTAAGATTAAAAAAAAATCATATTAGGTTGCGGATTACCATCAATGGCGGGATCCACATCAAAATCACCCCAAACTTTAAAACGTTGGCCTTGGATTGCTGTTTTATACGAACAACATAAACCAGAAGAACAATTCTGCGGTGGTGCGTTGATAACTGATAAACACATCTTAACAGCCGCCCACTGTTTCATTAAGTACGACTAAACATAACCACTTCATTATACAGCGTGTTCGATTTTAGCTGTCCGATCTTATAGGGTGTTAATTAATTATCATTCACAGCATTTATTTTATAAAACGCGATTTGCGTATTTGTTGGAATTAAGAAGTGATTTATATCACAAATTGAAGATAAAGGATGATATTTCATGATATGATTTAAAAATTAATATGTTAATAATAAAAGTTTGTCGAGAAAAGTTGTTCAAAATGAATTAACTTGAATTAGGATAAATTCGAAAACGACAAAATTTTAAAAAAATCGTATTAACTTCATTTTTTTAAGTTACGAAACGATTTATATCACAAGTTGAAGCTAAAATATTATATTTTTGGATGTGGTATAAAAATAGTTGTGTTAATAATAAAAATTTGTAGAAAAAATTTAAAAAAAATAATCTCGAACATGCCAAAATTAAAAAAAATCGCCTTGATTTTATTTGTTGGAATTAAGAAGTGATTTATATCACAAATTGAAGATAAACGATGATATTTCATGATATAATTTAAAAATTGATATGTTAATAATAAAAGTTTGTAGAGAAAACTTCTTCAAAATGAATTAACTTAAATTAGGTTAAATTCGAAAACGATAAAATTAAAAAAAATCGTATTAACTTCATTTTTTTGAGTTACGAAACGATTTATATCACAAGTTGAAGCTAAAATATTATATTTTTGGATGTGGTATAAAAATAGTTGTGTTAATAATAAAAATTTGTAGAAAAAGTTAAAAAAAAATAATCTCGAACATGCCAAAATTAAAAAAAATCGTCTTGACTTTATTTGTTGGAATTAAGAAGTGATTTATATCACAAATTGAAGTTACAGGATGATATTTCATGATATGATTTAAAAATTAATATGTTAATAATAAAAGTTTGTAGATAAAAGTTCTTCAAAATGAATTAACTTAAATTAGGTTAAATTCGAAAACGTCAAAATTAAAAAAAAATCGTATTAACTTCATTTTTTTGAGTTACGAAACGATTTATATCACAAGTTGAAGCTAAAATATTATATTGTAGAATGTGGTATAAAAATAGTTTGTTTAATAATAAAAATTTGTAGAAAAAGTTAAAAAAAAATAATCTCGAACATGCAAAAATTAAAAAAATCGCCTTGACTTTATTTGTTGGAATTAAGAAGTGATTTATATCACAAATTGAAGATAAAGGATGGTATTTTATAATATGATTTAAAAATTGATATGTTAATGATAAAAGTTTGTAGAGAAAACTTTTTCAAAATGAATTAACTTGAATTAGGTTAAATTCGAAAACGTCAAAATTAAAAAAAAATCGTATTAACTTTATTTTTTGGAGTTACGTTACGATTTATATCACAAGTTGAAGCTAAAATATTATATTTTTGGATGTGGTATAAAAATAGTTGTGTTAATAATAAAAATTTGTAAAAAAAGTTAAAAAAAATAATCTCAAACATGCAAAAATTAAAAAAATCGCCTTGACTTTATTTGTTGGAATTAAGAAGTGATTTATATCACAAATTAAAGATAAAGGATGATATTTCATGATATGATTTAAAAATTGATATGTTAATAATAAAAGTTTGTAGAGAAAACATCTTCAAAACGAATTAACTTGAATTAGGTTAAATTCGAAAACGTCAAAATAAAAAAAAATCGTATTAACTTAATTTTTTTGAGTTACGAAACGATTTATATCACAAGTTGAAGCTAAAATGTTATATTTTTGGATGTGGTATAAAAATAGTTGTGTTAATAATAAAAATTTGTAGAAAAAGTTAAAAAAAAATAATCTCGAACATGCCAAAATTAAAAAAATCGTCTTGACTTTATTTGTTGGAATCAAGAAGTGATTTATATCACAAATTGAAGATAAAGGATGATATTTCATGATATGATTTAAAAATTGATATGTTAATAATAAAAGTTTGTGGAGAAAAGTTCTTCAAAATGAATTAACTTTAATTAGGTTAAATTCGAAAACTTCAAAATTTAAGAAAATCGTATTAAATTTATTTTTTGAAGTCACGAAACGATTTATATCACAAGTTGAAGCTAAAATATTATATTTTTGGATGTGGTATAAAAATAGTTGTGTTAATAATAAATATTTATAGAAAAAGTTAAAAAGAAAATAATCCCGAACATGCCAAAATTAAAAAAATCGCCTTGGCTTTATTTGTTGGAATTAAGAAGTGATTTATATCACAAATTGAAGATAAAGGATGATATTTCATGATATGATTTAAAAATTGATATGTTAATAATAAAAGTTTGTAGAGAAAAGTTCTTCAAAATGAATTAACTTGAATTAGGTTAAATTCGAAAACGTCAAAATTAAAAGAAAATCGCATTAACTTAATTTTTTTGAGTTACGAAACGGTTTATATCACAAGTTGAAGCTAAAATATTATATTTTTGGATGTGGTATAAAAATAGTTGTGTTAATAATAAAAATTTGTAGAAAAAGTTAAAAAAAAATAATCTCGAACATGCCAAAATTAAAAAAATCGCCTTGACTTTATTTTTTGGAATTAAGAAGTGATTTATATCAGAAATTGAAGATAAAGGATGATATTTCATGATATGATTTAAAAATTAATATGTTAATAATAAAAGTTTGTCGAGAAAAGTTCTTCAAAATGAATTAACCTGAATTAGGTTAAATTCGAAAACGTCAAAATTAAAAAAAAAATCGTATTAACTTCATTTTTTTGAGTTCCGAAACGATTTATATCACAAGTTAAAGCTAGAATATTATATTTTTGGATGTGGTATAAAAATAGTTGTGTTAATAATAAAAATTTTGTAAAAAAAGTTAAAAAAAAATAATTCGAACATGCCAAAATTAAAAAAATCACCTTGACTTTATTTGTTGGAATTAAGAAGTGATTTATATCACAAATTGAAGATAAAGGATGATATTTCATGATATGATTTAAAAATTAATATGTTAATAATAAAAGTTTGTAGGGAAAAGTTCTTCAAAATGAATTAACTTGAATTAGGTTAAATTCGAAAATGTCAAAATTAAAAAAAATCGTATTAACTTCATTTTTTTGAGTTACGAAACGATTTATATCACAAGTTGAAGCTAAAATATTATATTTTTGGATGTGGTATAAAAATAGTTGTGTTAATAATAAAAATTTGTAGAAAAAGTTAAAAAAAAATAATCTCGAACATGCCAAAATTAAAAAAATCGCCTAGACTTTATTTGTTGGAATTAAAAAGTGATTTATATCACAAATTAAAGATAAAGGATGATATTTCATGATATGATTTAAAAATTAATATGTTAATAATAAAAGTTTGTCGAAAAAAGTTGTTCAAAATGAATTCACTTTAATTAGGTTAAATTCGAAAACGTCAAAATTAAAAAAAAATCGTATTAACTTCATTTTTTTAAGTTACGAAACGATTTATATCACAAGTTGAAGCTAAAATATTATATTTTTGGATGTGGTATAAAAATAGTTGTATTAATAATAAAAATTTGTAGAAAAAGTTAAAAAAAAATAATCTCGAACATGCCAAAATTAAAAAAATCACCTTGACTTTATTTGTTGGAATTAAGAAGTGATTTATATCACAAATTGAAGATAAAGGATGATATTTCATGATATGATTTAAAAATTAATATGTTAATAATAAAAGTTTGTAGGGAAAAGTTCTTCAAAATGAATTAACTTGAATTAGGTTAAATTCGAAAATGTCAAAATTAAAAAAAATCGTATTAACTTCATTTTTTTGAGTTACGAAACGATTTATATCACAAGTTGAAGCTAAAATATTATATTTTTGGATGTGGTATAAAAATAGTTGTGTTAATAATAAAAATTTTGTAAAAAAAGTTAAAAAAAAATAATTCGAACATGCCAAAATTAAAAAAATCACCTTGACTTTATTTGTTGGAATTAAGAAGTGATTTATATCACAAATTGAAGATAAAGGATGATATTTCATGATATGATTTAAAAATTAATATGTTAATAATAAAAGTTTGTAGGGAAAAGTTCTTCAAAATGAATTAACTTGAATTAGGTTAAATTCGAAAATGTCAAAATTAAAAAAAATCGTATTAACTTCATTTTTTTGAGTTACGAAACGATTTATATCACAAGTTGAAGCTAAAATATTATATTTTTGGATGTGGTATAAAAATAGTTGTGTTAATAATAAAAATTTGTAGAAAAAGTTAAAAAAAAATAATCTCGAACATGCCAAAATTAAAAAAATCGCCTAGACTTTATTTGTTGGAATTAAAAAGTGATTTATATCACAAATTAAAGATAAAGGATGATATTTCATGATATGATTTAAAAATTAATATGTTAATAATAAAAGTTTGTCGAAAAAAGTTGTTCAAAATGAATTCACTTTAATTAGGTTAAATTCGAAAACGTCAAAATTAAAAAAAAATCGTATTAACTTCATTTTTTTAAGTTACGAAACGATTTATATCACAAGTTGAAGCTAAAATATTATATTTTTGGATGTGGTATAAAAATAGTTGTATTAATAATAAAAATTTGTAGAAAAAGTTAAAAAAAAATAATCTCGAACATGCCAAAATTAAAAAAATCGCCTTGACTTTATTTGTTGGAATTAAGAAGTGATTTATATCACAAATTGAAGATAAAGGATGATATTTCATGATATGATTTAAAAATTGATATGTTAATAATAAAAGTTTGTAGAGAAAAGTTCTTCAAAATGAATTAACTTGAATTAGGTTGTTCGAAAACGTCAAAATTAAAAAAAATCGTATTAACTTTATTTTTTAGAATTACGAAACGATTTATATCACAAGTTGAAGCTAAAATATTATATTTTTGGATGTGGTATAAAAATAGTTGTGTTAATAATAAAAATTTGTAGAAAAAGTTAAAAAAAAATAATTTCGAACATGCCAAAATTAAAAAAAATCGTCTTGTCTTTATTTGTTGGAATTAAGAAGTGATTTATATCACAAATTGAAGATAAAGGATGATATTTCATGATATGATTTAAAAATTAATATGTTAATAATAAAAGTTTGTCGAGAAAAGTTGTTCAAAATGAATTAACTTGAATTAGGTTAAATTCGAAAACGTCAAAATTAAAAAAAATCGTATTAACTTCATTTTTTTGAGTTACGAAACGATTTATATCACAAGTTGAAGCTAAAATATTATATTTTTGGATGTTGTATAAAAATAGTTGTATTAATAATAAAAATTTGTAGAAAAAGTTAAAAAAAAATAATCTCGATCATGCAAAAATTAAAAAAAACGCCTTGACTTTATTTGTTGGAATTAAGAAGTGATTTATATCATAAATTGAAGATAAAGGATAATATTTCATGATATGATTTAAAAATTGATATGTTAATAACAAAAGTTTGTAGAGAAAAGTTCCTCAAAATGAATTAGGTTATATTCGAAATCGTTAAAATTAAAAAAAATCGTATAAACTTTATTTTTTGGAGTTACGCAACGATTTATATCACAAGTTGAAGCTAAAATATTATATTTTTGGATGTGGTATAAAAATAGTTGTGTTAATAATAAAAATTTGTAGAAAAAGTTAAAAAAAAATAATCTCGAACATGCCAAAATTAAAAAAATCGCCTTGACTTTATTTGTTGGAATTAAGAAGTGATTTATATCACAAATTGAAGATAAAGGATGATATTTCATGATATGATTTAAAAATTGACATGTTAATAATAAAAGTTTGTAGAGAAAACTTCTTCAAAATGAATTAACTTGAATTAGGTTAAATTTGAAAACGTCAAAATTAAAAAAAAATCGTATTAACTTCATTCTTTTGAGTTACAAAACGATTTATATCACAAGTTGAAGCTAAAATATTATATTTTCGGATGTGGTATAAAAATAGTTGTGTTAATAATAAAAATTTGTAGAAAAAGTTAAAAAAAAATAATCTCGAACATGCCAAAGTTAAAAAAATCGCCTTGACTTTATTTGTTGAAATTAAGAAGTGATTTATATCACAAATTAAAGATAAAGGATGATATTTCATGATATGATTTAAAAATTGATATGTTAATAATAAAAGTTTGTAGAGAAAACTTCTTCAAAATGAATTAATTTGAATTAGGTTAAATTCGAAAACGTCAAAATTAAAAGAAAATCGTATTAACTTCATTTTTTTGAGTTACGAAACGATTTATATCACTAGTTGAAGCTGAAATATTATATTTTTGGATGTGGTATAAAAATAGTTGTATTAATAATAAAAATTTGTAGAAAAATTTAAAAAAAAATAATCTCGAACATGCCAAAATTAAAAAAATCGCCTAGACTTTATTTGTTGGAATTAAAAAGTGATTTATATCACAAATTAAAGATAAAGGATGATATTTCATGATATGATTTAAAAATTAATATGTTAATAATAAAAGTTTGTCGAGAAAAGTTCTTCAAAATGAATTAACCTGAATTAGGTTAAATTCGAAAACGTCAAAATTAAAAAAAAAATCGTATTAACTTCATTTTTTTGAGTTCCGAAACGATTTATATCACAAGTTAAAGCTAAAATATTATATTTTTGGATGTGGTATAAAAATAGTTGTGTTAATAATAAAAATTTTGTAAAAAAAGTTAAAAAAAAATAATCTCGAACATGCCAAAATTAAAAAAATCACCTTGACTTTATTTGTTGGAATTAAGAAGTGATTTATATCACAAATTGAAGATAAAGGATGATATTTCATGATATGATTTAAAAATTAATATGTTAATAATAAAAGTTTGTAGGGAAAAGTTCTTCAAAATGAATTAACTTGAATTAGGTTAAATTCGAAAATGTCAAAATTAAAAAAAATCGTATTAACTTCATTTTTTTGAGTTACGAAACGATTTATATCACAAGTTGAAGCTAAAATATTATATTTTTGGATGTGGTATAAAAATAGTTGTGTTAATAATAAAAATTTGTAGAAAAAGTTAAAAAAAATAATCTCGAACATGCCAAAATTAAAAAAATCGCCTTGAATTTATTTGTTCGATTTAAGAAGTGATTTATATCACAAATTAAAGATAAAGGATGGTATTTCATGATATGATTTAAAAATTGATATGTTAATAATAAAAGTTTGTAGAGAAAAGTTCTTCAAAATGGATTAACTTGAATTAGGTTAAATTCGAAAACGACAAAATTAAAAAAAAATCGTATTAACTTCATTTTTTTGAGTTGCGGAACGATTTATATCACAAGTTGAAACTAAAATATTATATTTTTGGTTGTGGTATAAGAATAGTTGTGTTAATAATAAAAATTTGTAAAAAAAGTTAAAAAAAAAAAATCTCGAACATGCCAAAATTAAAAAAATCGCCTTTACTTTATTTGTTGGAATTAAGAAGTGATTTATATCACAAATTAAAGATAAAGGATGATGTTTCATGATATGATTTAAAAATTGATATGTTAATAATAAAAGTTTGTAGAGAAAAGTTCTTCAAAATGAATTAACTTGAATTAGGTTAAATTCTAAAACGTCAAAATTAAAAAAAAATCATATTAACTTTATTTTTTAGAGTTACGAAACGATTTATATCACAAGTTGAAACTAAAATATTATATTTTTGGATGTGGTATAAAAATAGTTGTGTTAATAATAAAAATTTGTAAAAAAAGTTAAAAAAAAATAATCTCGAACATGCCAAAATTAAAAAAATCGCCTTGACTTTATTTCTTTGAATTAAGAAGTGATTTATATCACAAATTGAAGATAAAGGATGATATTTCATGATATGATTTAAAAATTAATATGTTAATAATAAAAGTTTGTAGAGAAAAGTTCTTCAAAATGAATTAATTTGAATTAGATTATGTTCGAAAACGTCAAAATTAAAAAAAATCGCATTAACTTCATTTTTTTGAGTTACGAAACGATTTATATCACAAGTTGAAGCTAAAATATTATATTTTTGGATGTGGTATAAAAATAGTTGTGTTAATAATAAAAATTTGTAGAAAAAGTTAAAAAAAAATAATCTCGAACAAACAAAAATTAAAAAAAATCGCCTTGACTTAATTTGTTGGAATTAAGAAGTGATTTATATCACAAATTAAAGATAAAGGATGAGATTTCATGATATGATTTAAAAATTGATATGTTAATAATAAAAGTTTGTAGAGAAAAGTTCTTCAAGATGAATTAAGTTTAATTAGGTTAAATTCGAAAACGACAAAATTAAAAAAAAATCGTATTAGCTTCATTTTTTTGAGTTACGAAACGATTTATATCACAAGTTGAAGCTAAAATATTATATTTTTGGATGTGGTATAAAAATAGTTGTGTTAATAATAAAAATTTGTAGAAAAAATTAAAAAAAAATAATCTCGAACATGCCAAAATTAAAAAAAATCGCCTTGATTTTATTTGTTGGAATTAAGAAGTGATTTATGTCACAAATTGAAGATAAAGGATGATATTTCATGATATGATTTAAAAATTGATATGTTAATAATAAAAGTTTGTAGAAAAAAGTTCTTCAAAATGAATTAACTTGAATTAGGTTAAATTCGAAAACGACAAAATTAAAAAAAATCGTATTAACTTCATTTTTTTGAGTTACGAAACGATTTATATCACAAGTTGAAGCTAAAATAGTATATTTTCGGATGTGGTATAAAAATAGTTGTGTTAATAATAAAAATTTGTAGAAAAAGTTAAAAAAAAATAATCTCGAACATGCCAAAATTAAAAAAATCGCCTTGACTTTATTTGTTGGAATTAAGAAGTGATTTATATCACAAATTAAAAATAAAGGATGATATTTCATGATATGATTTAAAAATTGATATGTTAATAATAAAAGTTTGTAGAGAAAAGTTCTTCAAGATGAATTAACTTTAATTAGGTTAAATTCGAAAACGACAAAATTAAAAAAAAATCGTATTAACTTAATTTTTTTGAGTTACGAAACGATTTATATCACAAGTTAAAGCTAAAATATTATATTTTTGGATGTGGTATAAAAATAGCTGTGTTAATAATAAAAATTTTGTAAAAAAAGTTAAAAAAAAATAATCTCGAACATGCCAAAATTAAAAAAATCGGCTTGACTTTATTTGTTGGGTTGTGATAATAATTTTTAAGTTATGAAACTCCAAATACTGTGATATTGGTTGCATACTTGCATTGATGACGACGGGTACGATAATTAATAAACACACTGTAGATATCTGTTGTGACAACTAAAATGAAACACACTGTATACATTTTTAATTATTCTCCTCTAATTTTAGTATTCGCAAAGAAAACATTCGTGTTCGATTAGGAGAATACGATTTTTTGAGACGAAACGAAACGCGTTCGAAAGATTTCCTCATCTCATCGTTAATTACCCACGAGGAATTTAACTCGGCCAGCTTTGAAAACGACTTGGCGATTGTGAGACTACAAAAACCAACCACTTTCAACTCGTATATTTGGCCAATTTGTCTGCCTCCGATAAATAGATCGTTTGAAAACGAAACAGTTGCTGTGGCAGGATGGGGCCAAGTTTATTATGGGGGCCCAACGAGCGAAACCCTTTTAGAGATTTCTGTCCCAGTTTGGCCTCAACAAAAATGCATCGATTCTTATGCACAAAGGATTACGGAAAATAATATGTGTGCCGCTGGATATGATGGCGATCTGGATTCGTGCAAAGTATGAAAAAACATTTTATTGCTACAATTTTATAAAATTTTAAATAATATTTAGGGCGATTCCGGGAGTCCTTTGCTATACCAATTAGAGAATGGGAGATGGGTTGCTATTGGGATTGTTTCTTGGGGAATTGGATGCGGATTAAAAACCAATCCTGGAGTTTATACGAGAGTTAATAAATATTTACCTTGGATTTTAACGCATACTCTTACAAACTAAACATTATGCAACAAAAATCGCTTTTGATTATGCCATAACATTTTTGTATGCATTTTAATTAATATATTATTATGAAGTAAAGTTGGTTGCTTAACATATTCTTATTTATATTATATACCCTACACTAAACTTGATAATATAGATTATTAATTGTCAAAAATTAATTATTATATGCAAACATCAATAGTTACCATCCGAAATCACACCTAATTGGAAACTACATTATAGCAAATCACATACACTGTGTTAATTAATTATTGTAACCCATGTGACCTGTGTAATATTGGCTGCATATCTCAATATGTAGTGGTAGCTTGGATAATTTTAAATTAGTAACCAGATGTTGACAGCTGATCGTGTGTTATTGTTGTGATTGTCGTACGCTTTGTTGCTGCCTCTATATTTTTCGAAACAGTTCTTTTTAGACCTACCGTTGTTTCTAGCAATTGCTTTAAGTCAACAGACAAGTCAAAATAACCACTACTTTCAACATTAACTTCAGTCTATGGGTACACTAAAAATTATTTTAAATAAAAGGACAAAAAGTTGGATTGTTTTTTTATATTTAAAATATTTTTTTAATTATTAAAATATATTTTAAACGGCTTTTAAAGTTAATGAATTGTCGCCATTGCTTTTAGGAACTTTCGTCGCGTTGCAATACCAATCTGTGATATTGGTTGCATACTTTGTCGGGTACGATAATTAATTAACACATTGTACATTAGACAAAATCAAAATCTTATATTAACTTTAAAGATTGGATCTGGTAGAGGTCGTTCCTGATCTGTGCTTCGACCACCTTGGTATTCTTGTTCACATCAACACAGCAAAGTTATCTAAACCTGCTCCAACTATAACTAAAAATTACAAACTTTGCAACATGGAGAGAGTCAACTCAGCAAAGGACGAAGCGAGCCCATCTAGAATTTGTAAATATTACACCTTTCCGTTACCACCATTCATCATCCGCCTAATCAAAGATAAGAGACGGCTGTTCCGAGACTTTACAGCATGCGAGATCCCTGAACTGAAAAAAAAAGTTTAACGAGCTCAACAAAACCTAGTACAGCAATATAGAATGGAGAAATATATGGAAGCCTGTAACAAAATCAATTCATGTAAGGGGAAAAATTATTGGCAGGAAGTTCGTAAACTGTCTAGATACCAAAAGTTTTCTGAAACAAAAGAGCTTACCGATCCCACTAATGGAACTGCGTATTCGAACCCTGAAGAGATTGTTAACATCCATGCTGACTACCTGGAAGGAATATTTTCGTTTGCTGAGGATGCCTCATTTTGTTCGCAGAACAAAAGCACAATAGACAACTGGTATCAACTTGCTTTTATAAATTCCTCTGAAACACCTGAGGATACTATTATGCTGAAGGACGAGTATTTCACTCTTCTAGGCCAAGGAAAGAACACGGCTCCTGGTTATGATAACATCTCGAGGAAGGTGTTGAGAAGCTTGGACCTTGATATTCACTCCTACATCAGGGAAATAATTAACTTCTGCCTCATGACTCAATATTTTCCACGAGACTGGAGGATCTGTATCGTAATCTGCATCCCCAAGGATTCGTTACTTTCCGATCCAGCAAACTACCGCCCGATCTCACTGCTGCCAGTGATATGAAAGCTTCTCGAGACACATCTCAAGAACAAGCTTCTGGCTGTCGTCTCAAAGAACATCCCACCCTATCAATTTCGATTCCAACCAATTCCACTTACGGTATTGGTTTCCATCTTTCAAGCGGCACGCTATCAAAAACGTAAATCCGCTGCTGTGTTTCTGGATGTCCAAAAGGCTTTCGACTCAGTCTGGCACAAAGGCCTACTATTCAAACTGGATAAGTTAAATGTTCCATATTACCTCCTAAATTTGATAAGGCAATTCCTTTCAGATCGCTCTTGTTCTGTGAAGCTGAAAAACCATCACTCTAGCAGGGATCTCCCATCTCTCCTTCTCTATACAACGTCTTCTGCCACGATATTTACGACAACAATCCAGACGCCTTTGATGTGAATAAATATACTCTACTATACGCCGATGACACAACACTGATTTCGCACGACAGGGACGTTGCCTCTTTGATCCGAAAGCTAATTCTTCATCCTTCAATCCTTCTCCTACAATCACTCCCCTCTCAGTCTCACCAACCTGCAAATACCTAGGCATAACACTCGACAGAACCCTAAAATTCTCTGCCCACGCCATCAAAGTGAAGATGAAAGTGAAAACTGAGTTTTAATTTATAACTTTTTTTTGTACTTATATACTCCTTTTTTTTAAATTTATTTGTATTTTTTGCACCCAAAAATAAAATTTGTTTTCTCTCTCTCGTATCAAAAATAAGTTGGGTTAACTCACACTAAATTAATAAAAATAATAATTTAAATAATAATAAATTATTTGTTGGAATTAAGAAGTGATTTATATCACAAATTGAAGATAAAGGATGATATTTTATAATATGATTTAAAAATTAATATGTTAATAATAAAAATTTTTAGAAAAAAGTTCTTCAAAATGAATTAACTTGAATTAGGTTATGTTCGAAAACGTCAAAATTTTAAAAATTCGTATTAACTTCATTTTTTAGAGTTACGAAACGATTTATATCACAAGTTGAAGCTAAAATAACATATTTTTGGATGTGGTATAAAAATAGTTGTATTAATAATAAAAATTTGTAGAGAAAGTTAAAAAAAAAATAATCTCGAACATGCCAAAATTAAAAAAAATCGTCTTGAATTTATTTGTTCGAATTAAGAAGTGATTTATATCACAAATTGAAGATAAAGGATGATATTTCCTGATATGATTTAAAAATTAATATGTTAATAATAAAATTTTTTAGAAAAAAGTTCTTCAAAATTAAGTAACTTGAATTAGGTTATGTTCGAAAACGTCAAAATTAAAAAAAATGGTATTAACTTCATTTTTTAGAGTTACGAAACGATTTATATCACAAGTTGAAGCTAAAATAACATATTTTTGGATGTGGTATAAAAATAGTTGTATTAATAATAAAAATTTGTAGAGAAAGTTAAAAAAAAATAATCTCGAACATGCCAAAATTAAAAAAATCGTCTTGAATTTATTTGTTCGAATTAAGAAGTGATTTATATCACAAATTGAAGATAAAGGATGATATTTTATAATATGATTTAAAAATTAATATGTTAGTAATAAAAATTTTTAGAGAAAAGTTCTTCAAAATTAGTTAACTTGAATTAGGTTATGTTCGAAAACGTCAAAATTTTAAAAATTCGTATTAACTTCATTTTTTAGAGTTACGAAACGATTTATATCACAAGTTGAAGCTAAAATAACATATTTTTGGATGTGGTATAAAAATAGTTGTATTAATAATAAAAATTTGTAGAGAAAGTTAAAAAAAAAATAATCTCGAACATGCCAAAATTAAAAAAATCGCCTTAACTTTATTTGTTGGAATTAAGAAGAGATTTATATCACAAATTGAAGATAAAGGATGATATTTCCTGATATGATTTAAAAATTAATATGTTAATAATAAAAATTCTTAGAAAAAAGTTCTTCAAAATTAATTAACTTGAATTAGGTTATGTTCGAAAACGTCAAAATTAAAAAAAATCGTATTAACTTCATTTTTTTGAGTTACGAAGCGATTTATATCACAAGTTGAAGCTAAAATATTATATTTTTGGATGTGGTATATAAATAGTTGTGTTAATAACAAAAATTTGTAGAAAAAGTTAAAAAAAAATAATCTCGAACATGCCAAAATTAAAAAAAATCGTCTTGAATTTATTTGTTCGAATTAAGAAGTGATTTATATCACAAATTGAAGATAAAGGATGATATTTCCTGATATGATTTAAAAATTAATATGTTAATAATAAAAATTTTTAGAAAAAAGTTCTTCAAAATTAATTAACTTGAATTAGGTTATGTTCGAAAACGTCAAAATTTTAAAAATTCGTATTAACTTTATTTTTTGGAGTTACGAAACGATTTATATCACAAGTTGAAGCTAAAATATTATATTTTTGAATGTGGTATAAAAATAGTCGTGTTAATAATTAAAATTTGTAGAAAAAGATAAAAAAAAAATAATCTCGAACATGCCAAAATTAAAAAAAATCGCCTTAACGTTATTTGTTGGAATTAAGAAGTGATTTATATCACAAATTGAAGATAAAGGATGATATTTCCTGATATGATTTAAAAATTAATATGTTAATAATAAAAATTTTTAGAAAAAAGTTCTTCAAAATTAATTAACTTGTATTAGGTAATGTTCGAAAACGTCAAAATTTTAAAAATTCGTATTAACTTTATTTTTTGGAGTCACGAAACGATTTATATCACAAGTTGAAGCTAAAATAACATATTTTTGGATGTGGTATGAAAATAGTTGTATTAATAATAAAAATTTGTAGAGAAAGTTAAAAAAAAATAATCTCGAACATGCTAAAATTTAAAAAAATCGTCTTGAATTTATTTGTTAGAATTAAGAAGTGATTTATATCACAAATTGAAGATAAAGGATGATACTTTATAATATGACTTAAAAATTAATATATTAATAATAAAAATTTTTAGAAAAAAGTTCTTCAAAATTAATTAACTTGAATTAGGTTATGTTCGAAAACGTCAAAATTTAAAAAAAATCGTATTAATTTCATTTTTTTGAGTTATAAAACGATTTATATCAAAAGTTGAAGCTAAAATATTATATTTTTGGATGTGGTATAAAAATAGTTGTGTTAATAATAAAAATTTGTAGAGAAAGTTAAAAAAAAATAATCTCGAACATGCCAAAATTAAAAAAATCGTGTTGAATTTATTTGTTCGAATTAAGAAGTGATTTATATCACAAATTGAAGATAAAGGATGATATTTCCTGATATGATTTAAAAATTAATATGTTAATAATAAAAATTTTTAGAAAAAAGTTCTTCAAAATTAATTAACTTGAATTAGGTTATGTTCGAAAACGTCAAAATTAAAAAAAATGGTATTAACTTCATTTTTTAGAGTTACGAAACGATTTATATCACAAGTTGAAGCTAAAATATTATATTTTTGGATGTGCTATAAAAATAGTCGTGTTAATAATTAAAATTTGTGGAAAAAGATTAAAGAAAATAATCTCGAATATGCCAAAATTAAAAAAAAATCGCCTTAACTTTATTTGTTGGAATTAAGAAGTGATTTATATCACAAATTGAAGATAAAGGATGGTATTTCCTGGTATGATTTAAAAATTAATATGTTAATAATAAAATTTTGAGAAAAAAGTTCTTCAAAATTAATTAACTTGAATTAGGTTATGTTCGAAAAAGTAAAAATTTTCAAAAATTCGTATTAACTTTATTTTTTGGAGTTACGAAATGATTTATATCACAAGTTGAAGCTAAAATAACATATTTTTGGATGTGGTATAAAAATAGTTGTATTAATAATAAAAATTTGTAGAAAAAGTTAAAAAAAAATAATCTCGAACATGCCAAAATTAAAAAAAATCGTCTTGAATTTATTTGTTCGAATTAAGAAGTGATTTATATCACAAATTGAAGATAAAGGATGATATTTCCTGATATGATTTAAAAATTTATATGTTAATAATAAAAATTTTTAGAAAAAAGTTCTTCAAAATTAATTAACTTGAATTAGGTTATGTTCGAAAACGTCAAAATTTTAAAAATTCGTATTAACTTCATTTTTTAGAGTTACGAAACGATTTATATCACAAGTTGAAGCTAAAATAACATATTTTTGGATGTGGTATAAAAATAGTTGTATTAATAATAAAAATTTGTAGAGAAAGTTAAAAAAAAAATTATCTCGAACATGCCAAAATTAAAAAAAATCGTCTTGAATTTATTTGTTCGAATTAAGAAGTGATTTATATCACAAATTGAAGATAAAGGATGATATTTCCTGATATGATTTAAAAATTAATATGTTAATAATAAAAATTTTTAGAAAAAAGTTTTTCAAAATTAATTAACTTGAATTAGGTTATGTTCGAAAACGTCAAAATTAAAAAAAAATCGTATTAACTTAATTTTTTTGAGTTATAAAACGATTTATATCACAAGTTGAAGCCAAAATATTATATTTTTGGATCTGGTATAAAAATAGTCGTGTTAATAATTAAAATTTGTAGAAAAAGATAAAAAAAAAATAATCTCGAACATGCCAAAATTTAAAAAAATCGCCTTAACGTTATTTGTTGGAATTAAGAAGTGATTTATATCACAAATTGAAGATAAAGGATGATATTTCTTGATATGATTTAAAAGTTAATATGTTAACACTAAAAATTTTTAGAAAAAAGTTCTTCAAAATTAATTAACTTGAATTAGGTTATGTTCGAAAACGTCAAAATATTAAAAATTCGTAGTAACTTTATTTTTTGGAATTACGAAACGATTTATATCACAAGTTGAAGCTAAAATATTATATTTTTGGATGTGGTATAATAATAGTCTTGTTAATAATTAAAATTTGTAGAAAAAGATAAAAAAAAAATAATCTCGAACATGCCAAAATTAAAAAAAATCGCATTAACTTTATTTGTTGGAATTAAGAAGTGATTTATATCACAAATTGAAGATAAAGGATGATATTTTATAATATGATTTAAAAATTAATATGTTAAGAATAAAAATTTTTAAAAAAAAGTTCTTCAAAATTAATTAACTTGAATTAGGTTATGTTCGAAAACGTCAAAGTTTTAAAAATTCGTATTAACTTTATTTTTTGGAGTTACGAAACGATTTATATCACAAGTTGAAGCTAAAATAACATATTTTTGGATGTGGTATAAAAATAGTTGTATTAATAATAAAAATTTGTAGAGAAAGTTAAAAAAAAATAATCTTGAACATGCCAAAATTAAAAAAATCGTCTTGAATTTATTTGTTCGAATTAAGAAGTGATTTATATCACAAATTGAAGATAAAGGATGATATTTTATAATATGAATTTAAAAATTAATATGTTAGTAATAAAAATTTTTAGAAAAAAATTCTTCAAAATTAATTAACTTGAATTAGGTTATGTTCGAAAAAGTAAAAGTTTTCAAAAATTCGTATTAACTTTATTTTTTGGAGTTACGAAACGATTTATATCACAAGTTGAAGCTTAAATAACATATTTTTGGATGTGGTATAAAAATAGTTGTATTAATAATAAAAATTTGTAGAAAAAGTTAAAAAAAAATAATCTCGAACATGCCAAAATTAAAAAAAAAACGTCTTGAATTTATTTGTTCGAATTAAGAAGTGATTTATATCACAAATTGAAGATAAAGGATGATATTTCCTGATATGATTTAAAAATTAATATGTTAATAATAAAAATTTTTAGAAAAAAGTTCTTCAAAATTAATTAACTTGAATTAGGTTATGTTCGAAAACGTCAAAATTTAAAAAAATCGTAGTAACTTTATTTTTTGGAGTTACGAAACGATTTATATCACAAGTTGAAGCTAAAATTCGTATAAAATGCATTTCTTGGAATATGAGTAAAAAAAATGTCCCAAAGTTTTTGAGAAAACAATATTTGAAGTTTTGATAAAATTTTCAAAATGTGTAAATATCGCCAATTATTAATTAAAGTATCCTCTTTTTAGAGTTGCTTCGTTAATTAAATTAGCATTAAAAAATTCATTTCATTTTCTTATTAATTTCATTTTTATTCAAATAATATCGCAATAATGTGGCAATATACTTTTTACGGTCACTAATTTCTTATAAGGACATTACAACGTCTATTTGTATTATAATAAATCTTTTCTATTGCAATTTATTTTATTTTTATCAAATTAATAGTACGAATACACATGGTGAGCTAATACTTTTTGTAGTCACTGTACACGTACATGTATTGACATTTGACACAACTCCATGTTTTTTTTTTTATTCCTAACCTCTATTTCGCCTAAAACAAAGTTATTTTAGATTTGTAATTAATGAATCGGTTGACGCGTGGTATATTATTAAAAAACTTACGTGCCATCACCCAAGAAATGTCAAGATTTCAGTCTGATTACGCAAGTTTTAAAAAAATCTTGGATAAGGCCCAGAATATAATAGCCCTAACAGGCGCTGGTGTTTCCGCCGAATCAGGGATTCCTGTTTTTCGAGGGGCTGGCGGTTGGTGGAGAAATCATCGAGCTACTGAATTAGCCACACCAGAAGCTTTTCAAAGAAATCCTGCCTTAGTTTGGGAATTTTATCATTATCGAAGAAACATTGCTTTTAATAGTATTCCAAATAATGTGAGTAACTTCATAAATATTTAATTTCTTTTGTACAAAATTTGTTTTCCAGGCCCATTATGCCTTGGCACTTTATGAAGAACGTTGTAAACAGGAAGGCAGACAATTCCACATCATTACTCAAAATGTAGATGGTTTACATTTTCGGGCAGGTTCAAAAGAAGTAATTGAACTACATGGATCATTAACAAAAGTGAAATGTACCAAGTGCAAATTTATTGATGTTAATATTGATAATCCAATTTGCGAAGCATTAAAAGATAAAGGTGATCCCATTGCAAAGGACACCAATGAATCTCAAATTCCCATAGATGAATTACCCAAATGCTCAAAATGTGGTTCATTAGTTAGACCATATATTGTGTGGTTTGGAGAAATGTTGGATCCAGAGACAATTGAAAAAGCAAGTAAGTTAAATAATTATAAACTTATTTGCAAAAAATTTTTTCAATTTTTTTTATAGTGTCACTTGTGGAAACAGCAGATATGTGCATTGTTGTGGGGACTTCATCCGTGGTATATCCAGCAGCTATGTTTGCTCCTACAATTGCTGAACGCGGAAAACCTGTCGCTGAATTTAACATAAATGAAGAACCAGCCAGTGATGACTTTAAATTTTATTTTAATGGAAAATGTGGTATCACCTTGCCTAAAGCTTTAGGAGTGAATTTGTAACAGTATCTTGTTTATTTTTTAAATATTATTTAATACAAAAATAGTTAAGCTCCATTCCTAATAATTTATTAAGAATTACTTTCTTACATAATACTTATAATTAGAAGTACTGAATTTTAGAAAATGTTATTTTGTTAAAATTTTTCAAATTATTTGGATTGTTATTTAAACGCGCAATACATTTATTATTGTGTCTAGTTATTTTTATATGGTATTTAAACGTATATTATCAACCATGTGTTTTTTTTCTTTTGTAATAGTACCTTTACCATATTGACATTTGATACTCTTGTCAGTAAAACACTCCCCAAGCATTTGCAAGAAGTCATCAACTCTTTGGTGACAATTATTTCAATTAATTTCGCAAAGATATAAATTCAGATCATGGAAGGAAATGTTGTTAGAATTAAAAAGCAAACATGACCTTGTGATTCATTTTAATAACAAGAACTCAAACCAAAGATAATATTCAGATTTATTTTCCAGAGTTGTCTGAGCAAGAATATAACCGACATTCCTGATGAAGTGCTTGATACACCGCTCTCAACCGGGATCTTCTCTGTCAACTTTCACGACAAACCCCTGAATGTTAACTGTGATAATTGTACTTATTTTTACTTTTGTAGTTGTTTATTTTGAATGTAAAAGCGGTTTTTGGAATCGTTCGAGTGTTTATCTTGGTGTTAACCCATAAAAACTTTTTTTTGCAGATTTAGAAAGAAATTTTATGATCGTTGGATATTTAAACGTTCCTTAAAGTCGTTTATGCATGTTTGTCGGATATTCGGCCGGATATCCGGTTATCCAGCATACCTATCCGGCCATTATGGTTATAATTTCTGGTGCTTTTCTGAAGTGATACCCTAAATGAACTTTTTTGATGCTGATTTAACTAACGAAGCAACTCTAAAAAGAAGATACTTTAATTAATAATTGGTGATATTTCGAATATTGTTTTCTCAAAAACTAAAAGTTATTTTTCACAACGTGTTGGTTCATTGGAAAGAGGACACTTTCATTAACACTTTGTGAAATTTTCATACTCATATTCCAAGAAATGGATTTTATACGAATTTTTAAAACTTAATCGGCGAAAATTGCAAAATTTGAAAAAATTGCCGATCATTAAAAAAATTTATTTCTCAAGAATTAAAAGTGATTTTTCAAAACGGCTTTTTGCATTAAAAAGAGGAGACTTTAATTAATAATTGGTGATATTTCCACAAGGATCCTTCAAGAAATTAATTTAATAGCGAATTTAGAAAATTATCGATATAAATTGCAATTTATCAAAACTTTAAATATTATTTTCTCAAAAACTAAAACTTATTTTTCACAACGTGTTGGTTCATTGGAAAGAGGACACTTTCATTAACACTTTGTGAAATTTTCATACTCATATTCCAAGAAATGGATTTTATACGAATTTTTAAAACTTAATCGGCGAAAATTGCAAAATTTGAAAAAATTGCCGATCATTAAAAAAATGTATTTCTCAAGAATTAAAAGTGATTTTTCAAAACGGCTTTTTGCATTAAAAAGAGGAGACTTTAATTAATAATTGGTGATATTTCCAAAAGGATCCTTCAAGAAATGAATTTTATAGCGAATTTTGAAAATTATCGATGAAAATTGGAGATTATTAAAACTTCAAATATTGTTTTCTCAAAAACTAAAAGTTATTTTTCAAAACGTGTTGTTTCATTGGAAAGAGGACACTCTTATTAACACTTTGGGAAATTTTCATACTCATATTCCAAGAAGTGGATTTTATGCGAATTTTGAAAACTTAATCGGCGAAAATAGCAAAATTTGAAAAAATTGCCGATCATTAAAAAAATTTATTTCTCAAGAATTAAAAGTGATTTTTCAAAACGGCTTTTTGCATTAAAAAGAGGAGACTTTAATTAATAATTGGTGATATTTCCACAAGGATCCTTCAAGAAATGAATTTTATAGCGAATTTTGAAAATTATCGATGAAAATTGGAGATTATCAAAACTTCAAATATTGTTTTCTCAAAAACTAAAAGTTATTTTTCAAAACGGGTTGTTTCATTGGAAAGAGGACACTCTTATTAACACTTTGGGAAATTTTTATACTCATATTCCAAGAAGTGGATTTTATGTGAATTTTTAAAACTTAATCGGCGAAAATTGCAAAATTTGAAAAAATTGCCGATCATTAAAAAAATTTATTTCTCAAGAATTAAAAGTGATTTTTCAAAACGGCTTTTTGCATTAAAAAGAGGAGACTTTAATTAATAATTGGTGATATTTCCACAAGGATCCTTCAAGAAATGAATTTTATAGCGAATTTTGAAAATTATCGATGAAAATTGGAGATTATCAAAACTTCAAATATTGTTTTCTCAAAAACTAAAAGTTATTTTTCAAAACGGGTTGTTTCATTGGAAAGAGGACACTCTTATTAACACTTTGGGAAATTTTTATACTCATATTCCAAGAAGTGGATTTTATGCGAATTTTGAAAACTTAATCGGCGAAAATAGCAAAATCGATTATTCCAAAAATTTATTTCTCAAGAACTAAAAGCGATTTTTCAAAACGGTTTGTTGCATTAAAAAGACGATACTTTAATCAATAATTGATGATATTTCCACAAGGATCCTTCAAGAAATTAATTTAATAGCGAATTTAGAAAATTATCGATAAATTGCAATTTATCAAAACTTTAAATATTGTTTTCTCAAAAACTAAAAATTATTTTTCACAACGTGTTGGTTCATTGGAAAGAGGACACTCTTATTAACACTTTGGGAAATTTTCATACTCATATTCCAAGAAATGGATTTTATACGAATTTTTAAAACTTAATCGGCGAGAATTGCAAAATTCGAAAAAATTATCGACCATTTCAAAAATTTATTTCTCAAAAAGTAAAAGCGATTTTTCAAAACGGCTTGTTGTATTAAAAAGAGGATACTTTAATTAATAATTAGTGATATATCCGCAAGGATCCTTCAAGAAATTAATTTTATAGCGAATTTTTAAAATTATCGATATAAATTGCAATTTATCAAAACTTTAAATATTGTTTTCTCAAAAACTAAAACTTATTTTTCACAACGTGTTGGTCCATTAGAGAAAGGACACTGTTATTAACACTTTGGGAAATGTTCATACTCATATTCCAAGAAATGGATTTTATACGAATTTTTAAAACTTAATCAGTAAAAAATGCAAAATTTACAAAAATTGTCGATCATTTCAAAAATTTATTTCTCAAAAACTAAAAGCGATTTTTCATAACGGCGTTTTGCATTAAAAAGAGGATACTTTAATTAATAATCGAACGTGATAACAGCGACAGTTCTCTTAGTAATGAATGTAATGGTGAATTACAAGCGAAGAGAAGGAAACTAGACGAAACTGCGACAAGAGATTTTATATATCGTATTGGGATTGTTACAATGAGGTTGCTAAAGACAAACCTGATATAAATAAAGCTGTATTCAATGAAAAAAGTCCTATTGGGGTTGAACATTATTATTTGCAGTGTCCAACACCTAAAAGAGATACTAATTCCTGTGAATGGTGGAGTACTAAGTAACAGATTTTAATATAAAGAAAGCATATTTCTATCTAAGGAAGCTTCTATCCTCATAGAGCGTATCTGTCTTATAATATCAATAATTAATTATGTAATACTTACGTCTTGTCACAATTTAATTATATGGCACCAATTTACCATGCTGCGGACGACATATGATACGTCTTATCGTATACGGAAAATACAAAATTGCTGCCTCCGTTACATCTAGGGAATCAGGAAGTATGACCGAGTATCGCCACGATATCTCTATGACAAAATTGCATTTAACTCAAATGACGGAAGATATCCAACCAGGTTTCTATAAAGTCTATAAATCTTACGGGAGATCAGACTAAAGTCTGGAATCTTTTTATTTTATGTATATATATATATATATTTAATTATATATACAGTGTGTCCCAGGATAGATGTTACAAGAGGTATAATGACTTAAAAATTTTTGAATTTTATTTTAAGGCTGAGGAATTAAGCCCTGCTTGGTATGGAGAGAATTTTACGTATATTTTCATATTTTGAAAATCGACTCGGCCTTGATAGTGACGCGAAAACTATTTTTAGTTGAGGTAAAGTAAGATTTTTGTTCATGGTACGGCAAAATATCATTAAGGAAAGCTGTTCAGAATGAAAAATTATGGCATTATGCAAAATTTCAGGAAGATCTATCTACATTGATTAAACTACCATATTTTAGATTAGATCAGAGTGAAGAAAAAAAAAACAATGAAAAATGCCAAGAAAAAAAATGACTTAAGTAATCGCAAATATTAACAAATAAATTGTATTATACGTCAGTTTTAGTTCACATTTCAGTTACTATACAATATTTATATTATTTAAACTAAAATGTGATGGTTCAACCAAACTAGATAGATCCTTCTGAAATTTTGTATATGACCGTAATTTCTCATTTTGAACAAGTTTTCTTAATAAAATTTTTCCATATCATGAACAAAAAGATTACTTTACCTAAACTAAACATAGTTTTCGAGTCACTGTCAAGGCCGCCTTTGTTTTCAAAATATGAAAATATTCTTAAAATTCTGTTCACACCAAGTAGGGGTTAATTCCTTAACCTTAAAATAAAATTCAAAAATTTTTAAGTCATTATACCTCTTGTAACATCTATCCTGGGACACACTGTATATATATATAGTGTGTTAATTAATTATCGTACCCGACGTCATCATTGCAAGTATGCAACCAATATCACAGTATAGGTATTGCAATACGCGATTTGCGTATTTGGTTGCATTCGGGTACGATAATTAATTAACACACTGTATTTAGTTATATGGTGCACAATAAAGTTTATTATTATATCACGCAGACACCAAAAACATCGGGATGTGCATCGGGTAAAATAATAATTTTTTTATAATTTACAAAAGTTTAATAGTGACTATAAATACTATTTACAATAAAAATTCGGCGGAACAACGCTCCTTTTTATCCCTTTCCTTAAGTATTCTTAAAATGCTTAAATGATTCATTTTTTCGGCGATTTTCCATACAGTTTCTCCTTGATTATTTTTAATATTAAAGTCACAACCCTCGCTTAATAACATTTCAAATATTTCCAAGTCGTTATTATAAACGGCGTAATGCAGGGGTGTATTTCCAAAATGATCGCGAGAATCAATTAAGCAATTACCGCATTTTAATAACTCTTTAACTATTCGCTTTCTTTTATATTTGCAAGCCAAATGTAACGCGGAATATAAATCTTTACAAGTTTTCGAATTTATTAAAGCGCCGGAATCTAAAAGTAATCGTAAAATATCTAATCGTCCAAATTTGGCGGCTATGTGTAAAGGGGTGTAACCTTCGGGGTTACAAGAATTTATATTGAGATTATTTTTTTTATTTTCTAATGAAATTGACTGGGAATTATGTGAATAATTTTTTTCGAAACATTTCTCGCAATTACATAGAGGATGGCAATTATTTACTGAAAACTGTTGTAAGTTAGGTAATGATATGCCAATGTAAAAACAAGTTAAAGGCATATCGTTATTTTCGATAGCTTTTAAAAGTAAATCCATTTTTTTGATTTGGTTAAAATTTTTGGTTGTTGAATTATTTGTTTCTTCCTTTTGAATTTGAATAATAACGTAGTCGTTTATAATCATATTATTTATTAAAATATCTTTAATAAAACTATTATGAGCCAACGATAACGGCGTTAAACCTTTTTTATTCACTTTATTTATCGCCCCAAAATCGACGAGGAGTTTAACCAAGTTTAAATACCCAAATTTAGCCGCGAAATGTAACGGAGTATCGTTGTTATTATTTAAACAATTAACGTCAATATTTTCTCCATTGTTATTTGTAAAAAATAACAAAGCTTCGACGCAATTCTCGTGTCCGTTTTTAACAGCAACGTGTAAAGGCGTATTTCCTTCTTCAAAATCTTTTAAATTAGCGTTACAACCCGAATGTAATAATAAAAAAGTTCCGTGTTGATTTCCATAACTAACCGCGTAATGCAAAGGGGTGTAACCTCTAAAATCGGGGGAATTTATATTGAAACCTTCGATGATTAAAAAATGAATTATATCGGGATGATTATATTTAGACGCGTGATGTAAAAAAGATGCACCTTTTTCATCAATTTCGCAATTTTGATTTGCTTTTAATAAAATTTCACACGAATCGCAGGAGCATAAGGGATGACAAAGCTGATTAATGAAATTATTTTCTACTTTTAAAAAAGATTTTTTAATTAACATCGTTAAATTGCCGTCTTTTATTAATTTAATAATCGAATTAAATGAATTCTTTTCCAGTTGCTCGTTTATTTTTAAATCATTTTCGGTTATAAATTTTAAAGCGGCGTTTAATGTTGTTATTATGAAATCGTTTTCATCGCAGAAGTTGGCTTTGCTAAAATGAAAGTTTGTTATAAAAACTAAATTTGCGATCCAATTAAAAACGTTCGACTTTATTATTAAAAAAATAAAGATTTTTAATAAAATTTCGGCGTCCACGCCTTTTAATATATTAAAAACGCGTTTTAAACAAATAATTTTGTTTAAAACGACGTTTCCGTTATTAATTTTGTTTAGTTCTAAGCGTGCCAATGGGATTATCTCGAAATATTTTTCTAATTCAAAATTTTTTAGTGATATTTGTTGGGAATTTCTGATTATTTTGTTGATATTCGCATCGCTTGCTGCTGTATAATCGCAAATATAATTAAATAAATGTTCTTTTAAACATACTTGCATAAATGATTCAACTGATAGTTTTAAATTTTTCATCAAGTTGTCATCCTGTTCATACCCAAAAGTTAAAGCAACCTCAAAACAATTATCAAATAAATCTTTAATATCATTTTGTAAGCGTTTTATATCAAAATCATCGCCATTTAAATGGTTTTTTGATAAAAATATCTCTACCAAACTATTAATCTCATCCAAAACCAAACAATTATCATTCCACAATAAATTTATACAATCTGTAAAATTATTTATCTGTATACTCTTTAATTCAAGATTTTCAATATTGCCAAATAAAAATTGGTCAATACACCAAATAGAAAATTTTGAATTTTTAATAACAAAATCCTCATAGAACAGAATTGAAACAGTTCTATTTTCATATATTAAATTATTGCCTTCTTTCTTAACCACTTTCCCGGTTAAATTGCGATATTCTAAACCTCGTATTAAAATATGTTCCAAAACGTCAATCTTTGTTAATTTTAAATCACTAAATGATCCTTTTCGAGGTATGCAAATGATCCAGTTGTTATCTGATGCCGTCCGAAGAACATCATGAAAGTTTTTCTTCAGTTGTTTAAAAAATTCATTTTCATTCAAGTTTTCATCATACTCCGTCCCCATCGTTAATAATTTCTAAGACCAATTTCAAATTAATAATTAATTGAGGGTTGAAAGTAAAAAAAAAAAAAATACTTACTTATTTGAAACCTTTTAAAAAGGTAAATTACAAAAACTAAACATTGTACGAGTATTAAATGTCACTGAAATGTCATAATAACAATCGAATATGAACCTACTTTATCGGCTTATGCCGCCATTTAAAAAAACGAAAACTATTTTACCAGCCTGCTATGTACAGTGATTCCAAAAATTATTCGAACAGACAACAAGCCCTTGTTTATAGTATCCTCTTTATAATGCAAAAATCCGTTTTGAAAAATCACTTATAGTTCTTGAGAAATAAATTTTTGAAATAATCGATTTTGCAATTTTCGTCGATTAAGTTTTAAAAATTCGTAAAAAATCCATTTCTTGGAATATGAGTTTGAAAATTTCCCAAAGTGTTAATAAAAGTGTCCTCTTTCCAATGACCGAACCCGTTTTGAAAAATAACTTTTAGTTTTTGAGAAAACAATATTTGGAATTTTAATAATTTGCAATTTTCATCGATAATTTTCAAAATTTGCTATAAAATTAATTTCTTGAAGGATCCTAGTGGAAATATCACCAATTATTAATTAAAGTATCCTCTTTTTAATACAAAAAGCCGTTTTGAAAAATCACTTTCAGTTCTTGAGAAATAAATTTTTGAAATAATCGATTTTGCAATTTTCGTCGATTAAGTTTTAAAAATTCGTATAAAATCCATTTCCTGGAATATGAGTATGAAAATTTCCCAAAGTGTTAATAAAAGTGTCTTCTTTCCAATGAACCGACACGTTTTGAAAAATAACTTTTAGTTTTTGAGAAAACAATATTTGAAGTTTTGATAATTGCAATTTTCATCGATAACTTTCAAAATTCGTTATAAAATTCACTTCTTGAAAGATCCTTGTGGAAATATCACCAATTATTGATTAAAGTATCCTCTCTTTAATGTAAAAGGCAGTTTTGAAAAATCACTTTTAGTTGTTGAGAAATAAATTTTTGAAATGATCGACAATTTTTTCGAATTTTGCAATTTTTTCCGATAAAGTTTTAAAAATTCGTATAAAATCCACTTCCTGGAATATGAGTATGAAAATTTCCCAAAGTGTTAATAAAAGTGTCTTCTTTCCAATGAACCGACACGTTTTGAAAAATAACTTTCAGTTTTTGAGAAAATAATATTTGAAGTTTTGATAAAATTTTCGATGTTGCAATTTTCAAAATTCGCTATAAAATTAATTTCTTGAAGGATCCTTGTGGCAATATCACCAATTATTAATTATAGTATCCTGTTTTTAATGCAAAAATCCGTTTTGAAAAATCACTTATAGTTCTTGAGAAATAAATTTTTAAAATAATCGATTTTGCAATTTTCGTCGATTAAGTTTTAAAAATTCGTATAAAATCCATTTCCTGGAATATGAGTATGAAAATTTCCCAAAGTGTTAATAAAAGTGTCCTCTTTCCAATGAACCAACCAGTTTTGAAAAATAACTTTTAGTTTTTGAGAAAACAATATTTGAAGTTTTGATAATTGCAATTTTCATCGATAACTTTCAAAATTCGTTATAAAATTCACTTCTTGAAGGATCCTTGTGGAAATATCACCAATTATTGATTAAAGTATGCTCTCTTTAATGTAAAAGGCAGTTTTGAAAAATCACTTTTAGTTGTTGAGAAATAAATTTTTGAAATGATCGACAATTTTTTCGAATTTTGCAATTTTTTCCGATTAAGTTTTAAAAATTCGTATAAAATCCACTTCCTGGAATATGAGTATGAAAATTTCCCAAAGTGTTAATAAAAGTGTCTTCTTTCCAATGAACCGACACGTTTTGAAAAATAACTTTCAGTTTTTGAGAAAACAATATTTGAAGTTTTGATAAAATTTTCGATGTTGCAATTTTCAAAATTCGCTATAAAATTAATTTCTTGAAGGATCCTTGTGGCAATATCACCAATTATTAATTAAAGTATCCTCTTTTTAATACAAAAAGCCGTTTTGAAAAATCACTTTTAGTTCTTGAGAAATAAATTTTTGAAATAATCGATTTTGCAATTTTCGTCGATTAAGTTTTAAAAATTCGTAAAAAATCCATTTCTTGGAATATGAGTTTGAAAATTTCCCAAAGTGTTAATAAAAGTGTCCTCTTTCCAATAAACCAACACCTTTTGAAAAATAACTTTTAGTTTTTGAGAAAACAATATTTGAAGTTTTGATAATTGCAATTTTCATCGATAACTTTCAAAATTCGTTATAAAATTCACTTCTTGAAGGATCCTTGTGGAAATATCACCAATTATTGATTAAAGTATCCTCTCTTTAATGTAAAAGACAGTTTTGAAAAATCACTTTTAGTTGTTGAGAAATAAATTTTTGAAATGATCGACAATTTTTTCGAATTTTGCAATTTTTTCCGATTAAGTTTTAAAAATTCGTATAAAATCCACTTCCTGGAATATGAGTATGAAAATTTCCCAAAGTGTTAATAAAAGTGTCTTCTTTCCAATGAACCGACACGTTTTGAAAAATAACTTTCAGTTTTTGAGAAAACAATATTTGAAGTTTTGATAAAATTTTCGATGTTGTAATTTTCAAAATTCGCTATAAAATTAATTTCTTGAAGGATCCTTGTGGCAATATCACCAATTATTAATTAAAGTATCCTCTTTTTAATACAAAAAGCCGTTTTGAAAAATCACTTTTAGTTCTTGAGAAATAAATGTTTGAAATAATCGATTTTGCAATTTTCGTCGATTAAGTTTTAAAAATTCGTATAAAATCCATTTCCTGGAATATCAGTATGAAAATTTCCCAAAGTGTTAATAAAAGTGTCCTCTTTCCAATAAACCAACACCTTTTGAAAAATAACTTTTAGTTTTTGAGAAAACAATATTTGAAGTTTTGATAAAATTTTCGATGTTGCAATTTTCATCGATAATTTTCAAAATTCGCTATAAAATTAATTTCTTGAAGGACCCTTGTGGAAATATCACCAATTATTAATTATAGTATCCTCATTTTAATGCAAAAATCCGTTTTGAAAAATCACTTTTAGTTCTTGAGAAATAAATTTTTGAAATAATCGATTTTGCAATTTTCGTCGATTAAGTTTTAAAAATTCGTATAAAATCCATTTCCTGGAATATGAGTATGAAAATTTCCCAAAGTGTTAATAAAAGTGTCCTCTTTCCAATGACCGAACCCGTTTTGAAAAATAACTTTTAGTTTTTGAGAAAACAATATTTGAAATTTTAATAATTTGCAATTTTCATCGATAATTTTCAAAATTCGCTATAAAATTAATTTCTTGAAGGATCCTTGTGCAAATATCACCAATTATTAATTAAAGTATCCTCTTTTTAATACAACAAGCCGTTTTAAAAAATCACTTTCAGTTCTTGAGAAATAAATTTTTGAATTGATCGACAATTTTTTCGAATTTTGCAATTTTTATTTGAATCATACATCATATATGTTAATGTTGGAATAGGTCAACCGGGTAGCGAATCTAGAAGTATAGAGTGCAAAAAGAAGCGGCCCCAGGACCGAACACCAAAACCAACAATAACTTCTTGCGATTCCCGATCACCAACTCTTACCTTTTGTGTTCTACTTGTTAAATAGTTATCCATTAGTTCCACAGCACTTCGACCCAGTCCCAATAACCCCAGTATGCGGCAAAGTAATGTATTTGCCGAGTGCCTTAGAGAAGTTCAACAGGATCATCACTATGATCTGCACGAAAATTGGATTGCTGAACTGGTAACAAGCTGTTCTGTTCAATATAACGAATTATGTGAATTTTTTGTTAGCCTCGCCCAACGCAACATCGGCACAAAGAAATTATTTATGTCATCAGGATTCTGCAACTGTATGGGTATATATATTGATGAGTGAACCTGATATAAATAAAGTTGTATTCAATGAAAAAAGTCCTATTGGGGTTGAACTTGATTATTATATGCAGTGTCCAACACCTAAACGAGATTCTAATTGTTTAATCTTACATTTTATTTGCCGAAAAAGTATTCCAATATATAATTACACCAAATTAAATTTTAAAATAACAACAAAAATATATAGATATAAAATTTTACAAACTATTCATATATTGATTTTTGACAATAATATAACTCCAGTTTTGCAACACCAATGTTTCTAATCGTGTAAGTTGATCCTATTGGAACTCGTACATAAAGTAAACCAACGGTTTCTGGTGTGATATATTGAACCGTAGCTGGATTGTTAATTGTGTTATCATTATTCTTGATTGTAATACTAAAATATCCACGATCAGCTTGCATTAGATGCTAGAAAAGTAATTATTTTGGATAAATTCATATAAAGAAATCTAAAAAATACCATTTCGCTGTTATGTAAAACGTTTTTAGTTTCCATTAAAGGATATATCATTATTCGACCGGTAATACGATCGTTGAAGCGACCATCAGAACTGCTAATTTTAACAAATGATGTGTATACTCCGAATTCTGAGGAACCAAAAAATTCGTTCTCGTAATCTAGAATTAAAAAGAAATATTTTAATCTTTAATTTTATATTTGCTTGTATTTATTTGAAAATTACCTTCATCTTTCTTTCTATCCATGTGTGCAATAGATCCATTTAAGTTTTCTTCAGAAATAATTTCAACACTACTGTTCATAGCAACGTTCGCACCAACGGCGTAATAATATTCTTTTAAAAAGTATATAAAACTGTTATAATTTCACAATTGTATTGAAAGAATAAGACGTTACTAAACGGAAACAAAATACGCTAAGTCTCTAGCGCATAAGAGTTAAAATACAATAACAAGAAAGCGCATGCGAATAACATCTTGTCTCAAGTTTAGTTTTTTGTGTTTTTTTTTGGTACAAAAACTAGTTTAAAAAGTAATGTTTTAATATTTTGAATTATTTTGGATATATTAAATTCAATCATACAATACTATAATAGTTGTAGCTATGTTGTTACATCTTTTAGGTTGTCGGTGTGGATGATGATGTCTGGTGTGGTGTCATTGTTTCCTGTCATAATGAACGTTAGGTGTGTGAGCCTTTTTATGAAATTTGAGTTGTCCAGAAATGATTGAAGTATGAGTATTGTGACGCTTTTCGAAATACATTTGTTTCTAGTGGATAGTGAGGGTGGAAATATACTAGGAAATTTTTTAAAAGGGATGAGCAGTGTAGGCATTCATTATAAAGATTGTTTATGGAAGGCTTTCTTTAGTTTGTATGTTGGATTCGACATTATTATTGAACCTCCTCTGGCATTTGTTGTTTGAAAGCCTTGCCTTTGGATAGTATCCCAGTTTCTGTACTGAATAGTGTAGTCTGTCTTCATTTTGGTTTCTGTAAGTAGAGCTAGGTCAATATCGTTTTATTGTATGTAATTAAAAATTAGATGCTTTTTTTGGTAAAGCTGATATTTCCATCATCATTTGGTTGCCGTTGATCGTTATGTGTCGATAACGAAGTCGTGTGTGATAATTGGTTTGTGTATTCTAGAGTTTTGGGTTATTGAACTTTCTATTTCATTGGTTTTCTTGTTGGCGGATTTATTTTTTATTGATGGGATTCTTTCTATTGGTTGTGTTGGTTGCTTTTTGCATTTGAAGGACCACGCTTGGTGACCTTCTATCCCGCATGCTCTGCAAATTTCGGGTAAAGTTGTGGGGACATTTATCTGTTCTGCGTTTTTCCTTGTATTTACCGCAGGTTATTATTTTGTCACAGTTTTAGGTTATGTGGGAGAATGATGAACATTTGGCACAAGCTATTGGTGCTGATGGAGGCGCGTCGCTTACTATTATTTTATAATGATTGAACATCAAGCATTTACATCTCCTGTTATGATTCGGACTTTAAGTGTAGGTTTACAATATCTGTGTCTAATGTTTTTTTCTACTAGAAAAGCGCTTAGAGCGTCATCTTTTATTTCTGTTTCCATATTGCAAATTATTGCCGAGTATGATTCAGTATTTTCATGTTTGGATGCAAAGTTTCTTGATTGACTTTCTTTATATTCGGATATAGTATTTCTATTTTTTAGTGAGTCTAGTAAGATTTTTACATCAGGTTTTGAAGCCTTGCTTTTTAGGAGAAATCCGTCTCTATTGATTCATTATGTTGTATTCTTTTTGAATTTCAGTCTATTTTAATGCTAGTTCTGCACGGGTTAAAGATTTAATAATAACAATAATAATAATATTTATAACCCCTATAACAAAATACTTAAAAACAAAAATTAAATGCCATGAGTTAAAAAGGACCAAGTCACCATTCCCAATGGATCAGCAGTTTTTCATTGGTCCTTTTTCAACATTTTTTTATATATAAACTTAAACTTCATGACGGCAGAACGGCATAATTGAATGTCATCAGCGTACATGTGCGCAGTGCAGTGCTTTACAGCCAAACACAGTTGGGAACTATAAATTGAGAACAGAATTGGGCCAAGAATAGAACCCTGCGGCACACCCGACACGACCTCAACTTGTGCAGATAACTCACCATTACAAGCTACTCGCTGTGAACGGTAATAAAGATAGCTCTGAATAAGATTGAGAGCAGACCCCGACAGTCCAATATACCCAAGCACTCCAACCAACAGCGAATGATGCAAAGTATCAAAAGCTTTGGAAAAGTCAAGCAAGACCAGAACCGTGGCCAACGCAGAACATCATCCGTGATATCCAAAAGAGTCGTAGTGCAGCTATACCCAGAACGGAAACCTGACTGCAAGCTAGGTAGTATGTACTGCGCATTTAAATGTGACCACAACCTAGTGGACAATAATCTTTCAAATACTTTGAAGATGTTCATCTGTATGGATATATTTTTTTTAAAATGTAATTGTATAATAAAAGTTATGTATACTTAAAAATTAAATAATAATAATAAATGTATTTCTTAAACACATCATTCTGTTGTTTGTATTTCACCTTCAATTCATCAATCTGCTTAAATTCAATCTAATCTGTAATTTGTATTATTTACATTATAGTCAACTTAAATGTTAGTAAATCCTATTACAGTGAAAGCTCTAATAAGCGGACAGCGACGGTTCCGTTACTTTTGTCCGCTTATCAGAGATGTCCGCTTATGAGAAAAGACTACTCAAATTAAAGTACATACACATACATGTATTATTTTGATCAGTTTTCGAAAATTTCGCTTTAATAAAACAAACTTTTTTTTATATTTTAATTTTTTTTTATTAAAAACGAACGTTCATACATAAAAAAGGTAAACTTAAAACTAAAACTATTTATTTTTCGTTTGAATAAAATCTAGTATATTGCTTTGCAGCAATGAAGTTTCTCTTTGTAATTATAGACAACGTTCAATATGTGTTTCTAAATTTTTCACATGTTGAAATGTAGTAAAATCATTTTTCACGAATGATTTTAGTTTGGAAATTACATTCAATGCTTCTTTATAAGATGTGATTGGATTACGTTCCTCGTCCTTCTCCACCTCTACCTCTTCATTCTCTTCCTCTTCTGTCTCATTTTCAACATTTTTTGTGACTACCGAAAATTCCAAGTCATTATCTTCTATATCGACGTTTTGATCAACAGTTAAATATTCTTCTGCTGTTTTTACATTATCTATTCCCAGTCTTTTACTACAAATCAAATCAGCTAAATTTAAACAAATCAGCTAGTCTCGCAAGTGGCAAATTATCTTCAACATCGTAGTTACTGTCAGTTGAACTTCCTTGATCCATCAGAAATCCAGCTTTTTTAAAACATTTTCTAATTGTCTTTGGAGTGACCTTCTGCCACGCAGATTTTATAAAGTACAAGCTCTCTAATATGTCAATAGATTTTAATAATTTAGAAGCCGATTCTGCGAAATCTATTTTTGATCATAGGTGACTCACTATTAAATCGCGATAATAAAATTTAAAATTGCGTATGATACCCTGATCTAATGGCTGGCAGACAGATGTTGCATTAGGAGGTAAAAAAATAATTTTTATACATTTTAATTTTAAGTCATGTGGATGTGAAGTGACATTATCAAGAAATAAAATGATTTTTCTTTTTTTTATACCCATGTTTTTATCGAAATTACTTAACCACTCCGTCATAATGTCTCGTGTCATCCATGCTTTTTTGTTTGATTTCCAGATAGCCGGTAAATCCTTGGGAGCAACATTTTTTAATGCTCGGGGACGTGCCGACTTTCCAATAACTAGCAACTCCTCTTTTTCACCTACACTATTTACACAGAACAAAACGGTTAATCGTTCTTTGGACAGTTTTCCTTCTGTGCATTTTTCCGACTTTAAAGCTAAAGTTTTATTTGATAATGCACGAAAAAAGAGCCCACTTTCATCTGCGTTAAAAATGTCCTCTGGTCGATAGCCCAGTAAGAAGGTCGGTAATTTTTTCATAAATTCATTAATGCCCTCTTCATTTACATCTGCTGCTTCTCCGGAGATACACTTAAATGCAACATTATTTCTCAAACGCCACTTTTGTAACCACCCATCAGACGCTTTAAAGGTACTCACTCCTAATCTTCCTGCAATTTCTTTTGCTTTTTTCTTTACGAATGACCCTGATACGGCAATATTTTGATTTTTAGCTTTCACAAACCATTCGAAACAGGCTTTGTCGATCTTTGAACCCTCACTACTCAAAAAGTTTTTCTTTGTTTTTACACTGACTCCAGACTGCCATTTCTTTCGAATCTTTTCTTTATCTTTGATTATTTTTGCCGCTTGTGCTTTCCCGATTTTAAATTTTTTAGCAATATCACGAACTGACAACTTTTCTTTATCTAATAAATACACTATTTCCATTTTCTCCTTTAACATAAGCATCTTTTTCTTTACCACCTTGGAAGCCATTTCAACGCACGTTACACCGAAACGAACAAACTAATAATAACTATGTACTAATGTTTTGGGATTCGTTAACAAGCGGAACTCGTAAAACGAGGAATCCCCGAACACATGTTGGTAAATATCTATTACAGATTACTTTGATGTGTGGGTTTAGTTACCTACGCGTCCGTTTATTAGAAATTTTTGCCCGTTATGTAAAGAAAAATAGTGTCCGCGTCCGTTTATTAGACCGCCCGTTTATGGGAAATAAATATGTACATGAAAATATAGGTTTGGGGTTGGTTCCAAGATTTTTGTCCGCTTATAAGAGATGTCCGCTTATTAGAGCTGACCGCAAGGAGAGCTTTCACTGTATTTTAAATTTAAACTGTTAGTATTTGTTAATTTTACCGATTGTTAAATTTTGTATATATTTAATTGTGTGTAAACTTTCAAGATTTTATTTTAAAATGTTTCAATATATTTAAATTGGGTTAATTGGGAAAATTAAATTGTATTATTTAAACGATTTCCTTCTTTTATTTAAATGTATTTTTTTTTTCACGTACATCATTTTTATTAATGAAAATGCATTAAAACAATTTTATAATTTGTATTATTTTTTTACTTCCTTAATATTAATTATACAATAGCATTTCATTTAGGTCAATTATTCCATTGGTCAGCATTATTGCAGCCGCTATGTCACTTGACACTTCCGCCGGCGAGATGTATCGCACTTTAATTGGCAATGCGCCGCGTCTTTCGTCGTAACTTGACACTTCCGCCCGGCGAGGAAAGCATTGTATCACGTATACTCTTCCACATCCAGATCGGTTTTTATGACAGTCATAAATAAAAGCCGGGGTGATTTTTGCCCCCTCTAGTACCTGAAAAGACTTATGACAGTCATACAAGGACAGGGTCGAACTTAAATATTTTTAAACTAAAATTTAATAAAAAACCAAAGTTTAGTTATAACAACTAAAATTTAATTATAAAAACTAGTATAAAAGTCTTAGAAAAAAATATTATTTTTAGGAATGTCTAAATAATAGAATAACAAAATTTTAAAGAATCTAATTATTCTAAGCCCTCTTTTGTAAGTAGACAATGCATGCCTCCTCAAAACATTTCTTAGAAAAAATATGTACTTAATATTAGAAACACAACAAATAAGAGAATAATGTATTTTTCTACAATTTTCCAGTAAAGTGTGGTCCTTAATGCCGCCCTGAGTGAGGAATCCCAGCATTTTACAATGGGGAACTACCTGTTACAACTCCGTCTTTGTTAGTTTTACAACTACAGTAGGAAAGTGACAGAGTCATAAAAACCGATCGCCGTGTGGAAGACTATAACTCATAATCAGTTTTACTTTACAAATCGAACGTGTCAAACGTAAACCGCGCGCAATGTCTCGGTGTTTTTTTTCGCGGTCTCTGTGAGTTTAAACCAAAGAAAAAATTTATTCGAAGTTGAGTTGGATTTACCTTATTTATTGTTCATGGAAAATGTCTTACGAGCTGCGCATGGCCTTCCGTTGTGGTGGAGTTAGCGGGCTTGCTTCTCAACGTTTTTTTTTACCTACCCGGCTCGCTAAGGGTATTATCGATCAAGATGGTTACAAGATCAATGTATCGTGTATAATAATAATAATAAAGGATGTTGGTAAACCGAAGCCCGCTCATATTAATTGAATTTGTAAAAAAAGTACCATAACATTAAGGATTTTATTATTTTTTTTTTACTATTTATTATGTAATGTTTATTATTATTATAAAAATGTTTATTAATACTTTTATTGGGTTGCTTGGGGGGAAAAATTAAATTGTGTTATTATTATTTTCCGGAATATTCCCAAGTTCCTGCGCACGCGCATTCAAGAGTTATGAGGCGCGCCTTCTAGACAGGAAGTTGTTGCACCTCCGCACCTCCGTGACGTCATCCGCCCAATGTAAAAGGATAGGGGGGAGGGGTGTCAACCAAAGGCTTGGGGGAAAAAATAGGTTGGTAACTAGACCTGGTGACTTTTTAAAAAAAGTAACAGTCTATCTGGTTGGTAGTGGTTTAGTTCCACTACCAGCCACTAGGTGGCGCGTTACTTTTTTTTAAAAGTCACCAGATCTAGTTACTTTTTCAATACCAACCTATTTTTTTTTCACCTTGGTACCCTTCCCTATGCTTTTACATTGGATTGATGACGTCACGGAGGTGCGGAGGTGCAACTTCCTGTCTAGAATCGGCGTTTCTATACTACTAGAGAAGACCGGCAAAATACTTATCGGCCTAAGATCCTGCAAACAAGCAACCGTTCCAGTTTTAGGGACAAGTTTAACAAGAGCACCCCTCCACTGCTTCGGATAGACCGACCCTTCGATGTAAAAGTTGATAATGTGGCACATGTACGGCAGTGTCACCGGAGAACTTAATAAAAGCATCAGCATTAATTCGATTAAGCGCTTGCAAAACCTCTTCCTCAGAAATTAAAGAAAAGGAAAATTCTGTAGAAACAGAAGATAATCTATGAGTATTGTAGAAGTACAATAAGTCAGGATCGCAATCATGTTGATTTTGAGAGGAAAGAAAAAAATTATTTATGTCATCAGCATTTCCCACTGTAGACGGAACTGACTTCGTTTTAGCACCACATATTACTCTAAACGACTTGAGATTGTTCCAGAGTTTACGAGAATTATTGTTATTTATTTATTTATTTATTTCATGTGGGTACAGAAACAGGTCGAACCCAATAATACTGTACCACAAACAACCAATTGTATACAAATAAAATAGAATTACAGTTCACAATAATAATAATAATGAATTAACATTAATAGTACAAAAGGGATTCAAAAGGAAAAAAAAACTAAAACTAAGTTTAGGTGATATAAATATATCATATATCAAATGAACGCTCGAGGCAACACACCAACTGCAGCAAAGAGCAGTTTTTTAAATGCATAGAAAGAATGCTGAAACAGATCTATGTTAACACGATTTGCCGATCTTGCCATTCTCAATAAAGGAGAGTTTTGACAGGCATTGGTTCTAGGAGTAGGTGTCATAAATAGAAAATCAAAGCGAAGTAATCTCGGAGGAACGTGAACACATATAGAACCAACAAGCATTGGAGAATCACACTTGTTGTTCAGAAGTTTGTAAAAATATAATATATCCCCACAAAAGCGACGCTGGTTGAGGGTTAACATACGAAAACAAGTGCAAGTTGATTCGTAATCAATGTATTGAATGGAAAATTTAAAACAAAGGTATTTGAGGAATTTAGATTGAATACGCTGCAGAAGTTAAGTGTGCTGTAAACATAGGCAAAATAGAGATTTCTAATTGCAGCAATGTTTGAAAAAGCTACCGTTGATCTCATAATAAATCCTAACATACGCCAGGCTTTGGAGACAACAGTATCGATATGTTTATCAAATAATAATTTATAATCAAATGTAACACCCAAATCTCTAATAAATGAGACACGTTGCAACCTCTCACCAGCGACGCTATAATTGTAGTGGATTGTGTTCACCCTCCTAGAGAAGGAAATAACATTACACTTTGATAAGTTTAATGAAAGGCGATTATTTAAGCAAAAAGCATGTAGATTGTTTAAGTCAGATTGCAGTTTAGAACAATCAAGAGGTGAGGAGATACGGAGAAAGAGTTTTAAATCGTCAGCATACATTAAACATTGGGCATAATTAACGACGTCAAATATGTCGTTAACATAAATATTAAACAGTAAAGGGCCCAGATGGCTACCCTGTGGAACACCAGAAGGAACCGACACAGGATTAGAGAAAAAACCATTAACCGATACAATCTGGCATCTCTCCTTCAGATAGGAAGCAAGCCATTGCAAAAGATTTCCCTGAACACCAAACTTCTTTAGTTTGAACAGAAGTAAGTTGTGATCCACCCGGTCGAAAGCTTTACTAAAATCCGTATAAACTGAATCAACCTGACAAGAATCATCCAGAGTAGATAAGATATACTGGGTATATTCAAGCAAGTTACTCTCCACCGAGCGACCAGCAAAAAAACCATGTTGTCTAGAATTGATTTTAGACTTAAGGGCAAAGAATAGACGTGCATGAACTACTTTCTCAAACACTTTCCCAAATGCTGGCAAAATAGATATGGGGCGGTAATCGGATATAGCACCACGGTCCCCAGATTTAAAAATGGGAAGAACAAAAGCCCGCTTCCACAATAAAGGAAAGACACCCACTTTCAATGAAGCATTAAATAAAATAGTTAAAGGAAGGGACAGAGAGTGTGAACATTCCTTGATTAAAATTGATGGAATACCATCAGTACGTATACTGTTTGTAACCCTCCTCAACCTCAATTCTGTCAAACTGCATCTGACTCAAAGGAAGGGTATCCATTTCTATACAATCGACATTCTGCTGGATTGGAGCAGGATCCACAAAAACCGAAGAAAAGAAATCAGCAAACAATGAGCATACTCCGACACCATCACCGACAACAGTTCCATTCCATGACATCGTAGAAGGAATGACATCCGCGCGCTTCTTAGACCTAGTAAAAGCCCAAAACACCTTTAGATCAGATTGCATATTACTTTCAGCTCTTTTAACATACTCCATGTAATTGTGATGGATTAGATACTTTGCACGACTCCTTAGAATTGAAAAAGTGAGGTAGTCAAGTCGGTTTTTAAAACGCTTCCATCTACAGTGCGCCCTCCTTTTCTCTCGAATTACTTTAATGGTACTATATGAAAACCAACTGGGAAAACCCTTGATAGCTTTGCGTTTTAAAGGGACAAATTCGCGAATAGCAGTATTAACATAGTTATAAAAAATTTGAACAGCGTCATTGATATCACGACCAGCGAGCTCTGATTCCCAGTCAATTCCATTAAAGTACTCATTCAATTCAGGAAACCGGGCTTTTCTAAAACAAAAAGCATCACCATGATGTATAGATAATGAACGAGTAAATGAAATTGAGCAGGAAAACTTTAGAGTGGAGTGCGCACTGTCCTCAGGAAGCAATGGATCACTACAAAGAGATAATTGATGTACATCAGCAGAATTCGTAATAACAAGATCAAGTGTGTTTACATAAGAATTTTTATGATAATTTAGTTGGTTAAGTCCGCAAAGGGAAAGAACATCCAGAAATTCACTGGAGCGGGCGCTGACGGATCCGGAAGCAGTGGCGAAACCGGAATCCAAGTCAAGTGACCAGTTTAATTCAGGCAAATTAAAGTCTCCACAAATTATAAAACGATCATTAGGTTTACTTTCGATAATTAAGGTTAATTGATTTAAAAAATTATTTAGGGAAGTAATATCGTGAGGGGGAATATAAACGCAACAAATATGAATCGTCGTGCATCCCGAGCGCAACGTTACGTTATGAAATATTAAAGAAAGGTAAGCCTTTTTTTCCCGACGGATTGCTGAGTTAGTATAGTTTCTCAAATCTTTGTACGACTCAAAATGAGAGGGATCCCTGGTAGACTTGTATTTCGAATAGGCATTATTTCGTAAATTAATGAAAATTTTAATAGTACCGGTTATCCACGGGCGATAATTCTTTCGCAATGTAACTGTTCGGAGTGGTGCATGAGCTCTAAATAAGGATAATATGGAATTATTACAAAAATCTACCTTATCATCAATGGAATCAGAAATAAGAAAGTTGTGCCAGTTTAGATAGTTTAGGTCATCCAATAAGCATTGGTGGTTAAAATGCCTGAAGTCCATAAAAGTCAATGTCTGTGGAACTCTCCCAGGAATATCACTACTTAAGAGAATTTGACTTATAAAAAGATGACAGAACTGCTGCGTGAAAGATATGTATGTATATTAAAAAAAATCATAAAATATACGAATCGAGGGAATTTTTATTAACTATAAAGGATACATTAATAAATATACATGGACAAAAACAAATTGGCTAACTATAACATTTAACGCATCTAATGGGCAAATGTTATCTTTGGAATTCGGTTCGCATCAAAGGTCTTTGCGTCGAACTTGTATTATCCTTTGGTTTCGACTGCCTTTCCAAACTAAAAATGCAATAACAAGGATACATAAAAATAAATTACGAAATATGATAAATATACCTGTTACTCCTTGACGATGAACCACTTCGCTTAAAAATACCGGTTAATCGTTCCTTTAAATCTTTCTTACTTCCTTTTGTGTCTTCGGCAACATCTGAAGTAGAATCAGGCTAAAAATGGAAGTTGTGAAAAAATGAAGAGAAATGAAAAATTTTAAAAAACCTTAGTCAAAGAAAGTGCTTCATTTGAAGAAAAATGTCCAGGGTCTTGGTCATCAATACTCCTTGACTTGGTAAATTTCTTTAATTTTCCTATAATCCCTTTCTTCTTTTTCTTCTCGCCGACAACATCGCTTTGTGTTGATCCTCCTGATAATCGACTATCCAAGCCGACATCTCTTCTTGCGTACCTTGCATTTTCTGCATCCGATCCATATTCTAAAGATTGCACGCTAGAAACGCTGTCAGCGTCTCCTTTCCAAATATTTTGTTCGTGAATAGCAGATGTGTGTTCCAAAGATAAACTCTTTCTATGTAAACTAGAGGTAAGATTTCCATTTCTAGATGAATAATGTCGCATTCTTCCAACAATATCCGTATCATCATGTTCTGTGGAAGTTGCTCTTCTCGTTCCCATGGCTCTCTTTATCCTTTCCCTTTCTCGATCTTCCTCATTTAATTTTTGGGATCGTTTCAATTCGTCGGCAGCTTCTGATAATCTTCGCATAGCAGTTTTAAATTGTGCGCTTTTATCGTCTCGTGGAACTGAAGATTCTTTAGAATTTCGAGATCCTTCAAGTGCCGGTGAAGATTCTCGCGATTTTGATGCTCTTGTTCTTCTTGGAGGTGTTGGAGTGTAAGGTGCTTGATAGGATTGAGTTGGTTGACACCAATCCGGAGCAGATTGAACTAAACTTTCAATTTGCTCAAGTAAAATACTTAATCGGCGATCTTCGTTTTGATCGGTTCGTTTTCTTCCTTGAATAATTCCTTTCATTTCACCGCGTTCTCTCTCATTACGTTCTTTTTCTCTTCTTAATTTCTCATTAGTCGTTCGTAATTTAGCGTGTGCATCACGAAGTTCTAATAAATCACATTGAAGCTCATTTAATTTACGTTTAGTTTCTTCTTGTTCTTCTTCCCCGGATTTTTTTAATTGTTCTAATTTTCTTCGTCCTTCTAATTTTTCTTTGTCGCGTTCTCGTTCTACTTCGTATAAAGTTTGTCGTAAATCGCGTGCTAAAGTTGCCGTTTCTTGTAGTAACCTTTGTTGTTCTTCTCTTTCTTTATGCCAAGCTAATTCCATTCGCGTTCTTAATCCGGCGATTTTCGTTCGGCCGCTGATCAAAATCTTTTCTTCTTCTAACTCATTAACACGGGAATGAAGCTCGGATAATTTTACTTCATAAGTTGATCGACCCGATACTAATTCCGTTTTTAATTTAGAACTTTCAAGGCGCGCTTCGGAAAGTTCGTCTTCCATGCAACTTATTTGTTGTTCCAAAGAAGCCACCTTCATTTTATAATCTTCAATTTCATCGATACTGCTAGCTGATTTTCTTCGTTCGTTCGAACTGGGTCGGTCAGAATTTTTTAATTCGCCTATGGTTTTTTGGGCACCTTCCAACATATGTTTGTAAGTATCTCTTTCGCGTTTAAATCGAGTCACTTGAGTTTGAAGCGATCTCAATTCATCGTTAATGATTTTTATTTGACTTTCGTATCGCAATTTAAACTCGGCTAAATCCGATTTTTTCGCTTTTTCGGCGTTAGATAATTTTGATTGGAGTTCTTTTACATGAAATTCAAGAGCTGTACTATCAGCGCTTATTGTTCTTTGTATTTTTGATACTTTGTCGTAATCGTCAAGTTTTCTTCTTAACTCGTCGTTTTCTCTTCTCATATATTCCATTTGATCGTTAATTACGTTATATTCCCTTTTGATTTGATCTAATTCCAATTTTGTTTCTTCTAATGTTGCTTTTAATCGTACTCTTTCTAAATCGTTTCCGTTTCTAGAATGCTTTTCGGCTTCTTTAGCTTTTTCTTCTTCTTGTTTTTTCATCGCGTTTATTTGACTAGAAAAAGTATTTTAATTATTAGTCAAATTAATTAATTAAATACAAACTTGTTTAAAGCACTTATTTCCGCTACTAATTTTGCTTTTGTAACGACATGTTCTTCTTCTAAAATTTCATATTTCGCAGTTAATTCTTCATATTCTTTTTTTTCTTCGCCCATAACATTTTCTAATTCTAAAAAATTTATTTCTTATTTTTCTGATTGCCTTTTTTAATATTTTACTTACTTTCAATTTTAGTTTGATATTCCTGCTTAATTTCATTAATCATTTTTTTGCTATTTCCATTGCTTTCAAGACTTTTAATTTTGTTCCTTAAAATCCCCAGTTCAATTTCTTTATTTTTATGCTCTTTTTCATAATTATTTTTTAGAATATCAATTTTTTTCTTCTCATTTTGTACATCAACCTCTAACTCGCTAACTTTCTTTTGCAATTTAAGCTTTTCTGTTTTATATTCATCCTCAAGCTTTTTGACTTTACTTTCAGCCGTTTTCTTGTTTTTCTCAGAAACGCCCAGTTTTCCTTCGATTTCGGCAAGATTCGATTTTACTTTAGCCAGTTCATCTTTTAAATCGGATAATTGTTTTGTATCTGTTTTCGTTTTTGTGGAAGATTCGGAACGTTCTTTTTCTAACGAGTCTTCTAATTGTTTTATTAACATATTTTTCGACTTTATTGTTGTTTCTAAACATAATAAACTATTATTTAAATCGTCTATTTGGGTGATGTGATTTTTAGATTCTGATTGTAATTTATTTTTTTCTTCTTCAAGCTAGAATAAATAAGAAAAATGTACTAAAATTAAAACTAAAACTTAATCGGCGAAAATTGCAAAATTCGAAAAAAATGTTGATCATTTCAAAAATTTATTTCTCAAAAACTAAAAGCGACTATTCAAAACGGCTTGTTGCATTAAAAAGAGGATACTTTAATTAATAATTGGTGATATTTCCACAATGATCCTTCAAGAAATTAATTTTATAGCGAATTTTGAAAATTATCGATGAAAATTGCAACATCGAAAAATTTATCAAAACTTCAAATATTGTTTTCTCAAAAACTAAAAGTTATTTTTCAAAACGGGTTAGTTCATTGGAAAGAGGACACTTTTATTAACACTTTGGGAAATTTTCATACTCATATTCCAAGAAATCGATTTTATACGAATTTTTAAAACTTAATCGGCGAAAATAGCAAAATTCCAAAAAAAATTGTCGATCATTTCAAAAATTTATTTCTCAAAAACTAAAAGCGATTTTTCAAAACGGCTTGTTGCATTAAAAAGAGGATACTTTAATTAATAATTGGTGATATTTCCACAATGATCCTTCAAGAAATTAATTTTATAGCGAATTTTGAAAATTATCGATGAAAATTGCAACATCGAAAAATTTATCAAAACTTCAAATATTGTTTTCTCAAAAACTAAAAGTTATTTTTCAAAACGGGTTAGTTCATTGGAAAGAGGACACTTTTATTAACGCTTTGAGAAATTTTCAAACTCATATTCCAAAAAATGGATTTTATACGAATTTTTAAAACTTAATCGACAAAAATAGCAAAATTCCAAAAAAAATTGTCGATCATTTCAAAAATTTATTTCTCAAAAACTAAAAGCGACTATTCAAAACGGCTTGTTGCATTAAAAAGAGGATACTTTAATTAATAATTGGTGATATTTCCACAAGGATCCTTCAAATAATTAATTTTATAGCGAATTTTGAAGATTATCGATAAAAATTGTAACATCGAAAAATGTATCAAAACTTCAAATATTGTTTTCTCAAAAACTAAAAGTTATTTTTCAAAACGGGTTAGTTCATTGGAAAGAGGACACTTTTATTAACGCTTTGAGAAATTTTCAAACTCATATTCCAAGAAATGGATTTTATACGAATTTTTAAAACTTAATCGACAAAAATTGCAAAATTCGAAAAAATTCTCGATCATTTCAAACATTTATTTCTCAAAAACTAAAAGCGATTATTCAAAACGGCTTGTTGCCTTAAAAAGAGGATACTTTAATTAATAATTGGTGATATTTCCACAATGATCCTTCAAGAAATTAATTTTATAGCGAATTTTGAAAATTATCGATGAAAATTGCAACATCGAAAAATTTATCAAAACTTCAAATATTGTTTTCTCAAAAACTAAAAGTTATTTTTCAAAACGGGTTAGTTCATTGGAAAGAGGACACTTTTATTAACACTTTGAGAAATTTTCATACTCATATTCCAAGAAATCGATTTTATACGAATTTTTAAAACTTAATCGGCGAAAATAGCAAAATTCCAAAAAAAATTGTCGATCATTTCAAAAATTTATTTCTCAAAAACTAAAAGCGATTATTCAGAACGGCTTGTTGCATTAAAAAGAGGATACTTTAATTAATAATTGGTGATATTTCCACAAGGATCCTTCAAATAATTAATTTTATAGCGAATTTTGAAGATTATCGATAAAAATTGTAACATCGAAAAATTTATCAAAACTTCAAATATTGTTTTCTCAAAAACTAAAAGTTATTTTTCAAAACGGGTTAGTTCATTGGAAAGAGGACACTTTTATTAACGCTTTGAGAAATTTTCAAACTCATATTCCAAGAAATGGATTTTATACGAATTTTTAAAACTTAATCGACAAAAATTGCAAAATTCGAAAAAATTCTCGATCATTTCAAACATTTATTTCTCAAAAACTAAAAGCGATTTTTCAAAACGGCTTGTTGCATTAAAAAGAGGATATTTTAATTAATAATTGGTGATATTTCCACAATGATCCTTCAAGAAATTAATTTTATAGCGAATTTTGAAAATTATCGATGAAAATTGCAACATCGAAAAATTTATCAAAACTTCAAATATTGTTTTCTCAAAAACTAAAAGTTATTTTTCAAAACGGGTTAGTTCATTGGAAAGAGGACACTCTTATTAACACTTTGGGAAATTTTCAAACTCATATTCCAAGAAATGGATTTTATACGAATTTTTAAAACTTAATCGACAAAAATTGCAAAATTCGAAAAAATTCTCGAAAACATTTATTTCTCAAAAACTAAAAGCGATTTTTCAAAACGGCTTGTTGCATTAAAAAGAGGATATTTTAATTAATAATTGGTGATATTTCCACAATGATCCTTCAAGAAATTAATTTTATAGCGAATTTTGAAAATTATCGATGAAAATTGCAACATCGAAAAATTTATCAAAACTTCAACTATTATTTTCTTAAAACCTAAAAGTAATTTTTCAAAACGGATTGGTTCATTGGAAAGAGGACACTCTTATTAACACATTGGGAAATTTTCATACTCATATTCCAAGAAATCGATTTTATACGAATTTTTAAAACTTAATCGGCGAAAATAGCAAAATTCCAAAAAAAATTGTCGATCATTTCAAAAATTTATTTCTCAAAAACTAAAAGCGACTATTCAAAACGGCTTGTTGCATTAAAAAGAGGATACTTTAATTAATAATTGGTGATATTTCCACAAGGATCCTTCAAATAATTAATTTTATAGCGAATTTTGAAGATTATCGATAAAAATTGTAACATCGAAAAATTTATCAAAACTTCAAATATTATTTTCTCAAAAACTAAAAGTTATTTTTCAAAACGGGTTAGTTCATTGGAAAGAGGACACTTTTATTAACGCTTTGAGAAATTTTCAAACTCATATTCCAAGAAATGGATTTTATACGAATTTTTAAAACTTAATCGACAAAAATTGCAAAATTCGAAAAAATTCTCGATCATTTCAAACATTTATTTCTCAAAAACTAAAAGCGATTATTCAAAACGGCTTGTTGCATTAAAAAGAGGATACTTTAATTAATAATTGGTGATATTTCCACAATGATTCTTCAAGAAATTAATTTTATAGCGAATTTTGAAAATCGATGAAAATTGCAACATCGAAAAATTTATCAAAACTTCAACTATTATTTTCTTAAAACCTAAAAGTAATTTTTCAAAACGGGTTGGTTCATTGGAAAGAGGACACTCTTATTAACACTTTGGGAAATTTTTATACTCATATTCCAAGAAATCGATTTTATACGAATTTTTAAAACTTAATCGGCGAAAATAGCAAAATTCCAAAAAAAATTGTCAATCATTTCAAAAATTTATTTCTCAAAAACTAAAAGCGATTACTCAAAACGGCTTGTTGCATTAAAAAGAGGATACTTTAATTAATAATTGGTGATATTTCCACAATGATCCTTCAAGAAATTAATTTTATAGCGAATTTTGAAAATTATCGATGAAAATTGCAACATCGAAAAATTTATCAAAACTTCAAATATTGTTTTCTCAAAAACTAAAAGTTATTTTTCAAAACGGGTTAGTTCATTGGAAAGAGGACACTTTTATTAACGCTTTGAGAAATTTTCAAACTCATATTCCAAGAAATGGATTTTATACGAATTTTTAAAACTTAATCGACAAAAATTGCAAAATTCGAAAAAATTCTCGATCATTTCAAACATTTATTTCTCAAAAACTAAAAGCGATTATTCAAAACGGCTTGTTGCATTAAAAAGAGGATACTTTAATTAATAATTGGTGATATTTCCACAAGGATCCTTCAAATAATTAATTTTATAGCGAATTTTGAAGATTATCGATAAAAATTGTAACATCGAAAAATTTATCAAAACTTCAAATATTGTTTTCTCAAAAATAAAAGTTATTTTTCAAAACGGGTTAGTTCATTGGAAAGAGGACACTTTTATTAACGCTTTGAGAAATTTTCAAACTCATATTCCAAGAAATGGATTTTATACGAATTTTTAAAACTTAATCGACAAAAATTGCAAAATTCGAAAAAATTCTCGATCATTTCAAACATTTATTTCTCAAAAACTAAAAGCGATTATTCAAAACGGCTTATTGCATTAAAAAGAGGATACTTTAATTAATAATTGGTGATATTTCCACAAGGATCCTTCAAATAATTAATTTTATAGCGAATTTTGAAAATTATCGATAAAAATTGTAACATCGAAAAATGTATCAAAACTTCAAATATTGCTTTCTCAAAAACTAAAAGTTATTTTTCAAAACGGGTTAGTTCATTGGAAAGAGGACAGTTTTATTAACGCTTTGAGAAATTTTCAAACTCATATTCCAAGAAATGGATTTTATACGAATTTTTAAAACTTAATCGGCGAAAATTGCTAAATTCGAAAAAATTCTCGATCATTTCAAACATTTATTTCTCAAGAACTGAAAGTGATTTTTCAAAACGGCTTTTTGCATTAAATAGAGGATACTTTAGTTAATAATTGGTGATATTTCTACAAGGATCCTTCAAGAAATTAATTTTATAGCGAATTTTGAAAATTATCGATGAAAATTGCAACATCGAAAAATTTTTCAAAACTTCAAATATTGTTCTCTCAAAAACTAAAAGTTATTTTTCAAAAGGGGTTAGTACATTGGAAAGAGGACACTTTTATTAACACTTTGGAAAATTTTCATACTCATATTCCAAGAAATCGATTTTGTGCGAATTATTAGAATTTAATCGGCGAAAATTGTAAAATTCATCATTTCAAAAATGTATTTCTCAATAACTAAAAGCGATTATTCAAAACGGCTGCATTATTAATATATGAATTAATCTCACACTCTTATTAACACTTTGGGAAATTTTCAAACTCCTATTCCCAGAAATTGATTTTAAACGAATTTTTAAAACTTAAATATTATTTACCCTATGTTCCAATTTATTAATTTCCTGCTTTTTCTCCTTCTCAATTTTTTGATACTTTTCTTCAATATCTTTATAATCCTTTTCAATTACTAATAATTTTCTTGATTTTTCTTCCAATTCTCCTTTTAATTTATTTAATTCTTTAACTTTAGCGTTATCACTTTTAACGGTTTTTGAACTCAATTCATTTTTTAAATTATTTATTTCATCCGTTAATTTACTAATTTCTTCTTGCAATTTTAAATTTGTCGCTTTCAAGTTTTCGGAATCTTTCATTTTCGATAATTTCTTTGTAAGCTCATCGTTTTTACTTTTTTCTTTAATTAAGCTGCCTTTTTCGTTAGCTAATTCTTTTTCTAAAGCTGCCAACTTCGCCGCTATATCTCCAGGATTTTTTTTCTCCGATTTTATTTCGTTCAGTTCTTCTTGGAGTTTATTTTTTGATGATTCGGAGTTATGTAAAACGACTAAAACGTCGCTAATTTCTTTTTCTAAATCGTTTACCCACGTTTTTAATTGTGATTTGGTAGTCAATTCGTTGGGTTTTTTTGGAGTTCTATTTCTAAAGGATTTAGAAGAGTCTTGTTTTAATTTATTTAATGTTTCTATTAAAACGTCTCTTTCGGTTTCAACTGATTTTAGTTTGCTGTTGTCGATTTTCGTAGCTTCATTTAGTTTATCAGTTAAATCTTTTATTTTGTTATTTGCATCGCCAAGTTCTACTTCTAAAGTAGCTATTTGGTCAATATATTTATTCAGGGATTTATCACTTTTTAAACTTTTTGTGTTTCTTGATAATTGATACCTTTTATTTTCTGTTGTTAATTTTTCATTATCGTTTTCTAAATTTTGTACTCTCGTTCTTAATAAGTTTGCTTCTTGTTCCACTGCTTGAAGTTGACTTTTTAAATCTAAAGTATTTTGGTCCAGTATTTCAATCGATTTTTGTTTTTCAATCGGTTTTCTTTTCAATTTTTGGCATTCTTTTTCACTCTCTTCTAGTTTTTTCTGCAAAGCTTTAATTTCCGCGTCCAATGTTTTTTTCGGTTTAATTGCTAATTTATCTTGTAATTCTTTAGTTTTTTTCTTTGCTCTTTCATTTTCTCCTTCTAATTCTTCAACTTTCTTTCTTAAAACTGAAGCTTCTTGTTCGCTTAATTCTAGTTGTAGTTTTAATTCTCCTACGTCTTCATCATCGGAAATACCCTCATCTTTTTCCATTGATTGGTCAGATGATCTATTACCGGCGTTAGTTGGACTTAATTTTCTGCCTAAAGGGTAAAAAGAAATTAAATAAGTGAGTAATAAGCTAATGTTATGAAGGAAAATAAAACAGGCATCAAAATTTACAAAAGGATTTGTTGTTTTCTACACGGAGAAAATGGCTATATCAGCATGTTAGTGAAAAAAAAAGTTAGTTTGGGGAAATAAGAAATCCTTAAATAATTATCCTACTTCTTGCCCTTGTAGCCATTTTCTTTAATTGCATAGCCAGCGATTCGTTATCGTCTTCAATCCTCGACGCTTTTTTTCGTAAATTTTGCGCCTGTAACGAAAGAAAAAAATTCAAATTACCAATCGGCGATATCAGAGCAGTCATCGGAGAAAAGTCCTTTCTAGGATTGTACATTGACGTCGAAAGTTGATATCTTTGCTCGTACTTTGGCAAAATAGTTATCGGGATATCCGTTTGAATCGCTTTTTCTTCAAACTCACTATTAAATAACACTAAAGGAACCGGTTTTCTATAAACCGGAAGTTCCACATCCACCTTTACCGGAATTACTCGTTTTTTCCTTTGTTGTCTCAGCTTTTATTTTTGTTACAAGGATTATTTATAAAAATAAATGTTTAAAATCAAAAATTCTCACCTCTTCCTCAGCAAATTTTAATTGTTCCTTTAAATCAGCTTCTCTTTCCATTGAATCTTGTAAATCCCTCAATAATTGAGCTGGGTCCTCTTGCGACCCTCCTCTGGTTAAAGATTCTCTTGATACTTTCTTTAAATTATAACAAAAATTAATTTAGATTATATTGCAATACCAATATTGTGATATTGGTTGCATACTTGCAATGATGACGTCAAATACGACAAGTTCGACCGCTACGACAAACGTATTTCCAATAATACGCGTTAACCGTTTGAAATATCAAAAAAAGTTTCAAACAAAAGTTGTTTAAAAATGGAAAATTGATACTTTTTCTGCAAAATATTTGATTAATTATTGTTAATTACCGAGATTATTAAGAAGCATTTCTAAAAGGGCTTGGTAGAGGTGTAAATAACTATTAAACGAACACTTTTTCTAAATAACATTTTTTGATATTTCGTAAAATAAAGGAGGAAAATTAGAAATTCCCACGCTGAAATATTGTAATAATTTCCTAATTTTTGTATTCAATAAAAAACCGGCTAAAACCGGTTTGCCACACCACCAATCCTTTAAGGGCGCGGCTAATACAAAAATTAGGAAATTATTACAATATCTCGGCGTGGGAATTTCTAATTTTCCTCCGTTATTTAATGAAATATCAAAAAATGTTATTTAGAAAAAGTGTTCGTTTAATAATTATCTACACCTCTACCAAGCCCTTTTAAAAATGCTTCTTAATAATCTCGATAATTAATAATAATTAATCAAATATCTTGCAGAAAAAGTATAAATTTTCCATTTTTAAACAACTTTTATTTGAAAAATTTTTTGATATTTCATAAAATAAAGGAGGAAAATTAGAAATTCCCACGCTGAAATATTGTAATAATTTCCTAATTTTTGTATTCAATAAAAAACCGGCTAAAACCGGTTTGCCACACCACCAATCCTTTGAGGGTGCGGCTAATACAAAAATTAGGAGATTATTACAATATCTCGGTGTGGGAATTTCTAATTTTCCTCCGTTATTTCATGAAATATCAAAAAATGTTATTTAGAAAAAGTGTTCGTTTAATAATTATCTACACCTCTACCAAGCCCTTTTAAAAATACTTCTTAATAATCTCGATAATTAATAATAATTAATCAAATATCTTGCAGAAAAAGTATAGATTTTCCATTTTTAAACAACTTTTGTTTGAAAAATTTTTTGTTATTTCATAAAATAAAGGAGGAAAATTAAAAATTCCCACGCTGAAATATTGTAATAATTTCCTAATTTTTGTATTCAATAAAAAACCGGCTAAAACCGGTTTGCCACACCACCAATCCTTTGAGGGTGCGGCTAATACAAAAATTAGGAGATTATTACAATATATCGGTGTGGGAATTTCTAATTTTCCTCCGTTATTTCATGAAATATCAAAAAATGTTATTTAGAAAAAGTGTTCGTTTAATAATTATCTACACCTCTACCAAGCCCTTTTAAAAATGCTTCTTAATAATCTCGATAATTAATAATAATTAATCAAATATCTTGCAGAAAAAGTATAAATTTTCCATTTTTAAACAACTTTTGTTTGAAAAATTTTTTGATATTTCATAAAATAAAGGAGGAAAATTAAAAATTCCCACGCTGAAATATTGTAATAATTTCCTAATTTTTGTATTCAATAAAAAACCGGCTAAAACCGGTTTGCCACACCACCAATCCTTTGAGGGCGCGGCTAATACAAAAATTAGGAAATTATTACAATATCTCGGCGTGGGAATTTCTAATTTTCCTCCGTTATTTAATGAAATATCAAAAAATTTTATTTAGAAAAAGTGTTCGTTTAATAATTATATACACCTCTACCAAGCCCTTTTAAAAATGCTTCTTAATAATCTCGATAATTAATAATAATTAATCAAATATCTTGCAAAAAAAGTATAAATTTTCCATTTTTAAACAACTTTTGTTTGAAACATTTTTTGATATTTCATAAAATAAAGGAGGAAAATTAAAAATTCCCACGCTGAAATATTGTAATAATTTCCTAATTTTTGTATTCAATAAAAACCCGGCTAAAACCGGTTTGCCACACCACCAATCCTTTGAGGGCGCGGCTAATACAAAAATTAGGAAATTATTACAATATATCGGCGTGGGAATTTTTAATTTTCCTCCGTTATTTAATGAAATATCAAAAAATTTTATTTAGAAAAAGTGTTCGTTTAATAATTATCTACACCTCTACCAAGCCCTTTTAAAAATGCTTCTTAATAATCTCGATAATTAATAATAATTAATCAAATATCTTGCAGAAAAAGTATAAATTTTCCATTTTTAAACAACTTTTGTTTGAAACATTTTTTGATATTTCATAAAATAAAGGAGGAAAATTAGAAATTCCCACGCTGAAATATTGTAATAATTTCCTAATTTTTGTATTCAATAAAAAACCGGCTAAAACCGGTTTGCCACACCACCAGTCCTTTGAGGGCGCGGCTAATACAAAAATTAGGAGATTATTACAATATCTCGGTGTGGGAATTTCTAATTTTCCTCCGTTATTTCATGAAATATCAAAAAATGTTATTTAGAAAAAGTGTTCGTTTAATAATTATCTACACCTCTACCAAGCCCTTTTAAAAATGCTTCTTAATAATCTCGATAATTAATAATAATTAATCAAATATCTTGCAGAAAAAGTATAAATTTTCCATTTTTAAAAAACTTTTGTTTGAAACTTTTTTTGATATTTCATAAAATAAAGGAGGAAAATTAAAAATTCCCACGCTGAAATATTGTAATAATTTCCTAGTTTTTGTATTCAATGGTAAATAGAGTACGCACGATCTCACTAAAACCGGTTTGCCACACCACCAATTCTTTGAGGGCACGGCTAATACAAAAATTAGGAAATTATTACAATATCTCGGCGTGGGAATTTCTAATTTTCTTCCGTTATTTTATGAAATATCAAAAAATATTATTTAGAAAAAGTGTTCGTTTAATAATTATCTACACCTCTACCAAGACCTTTTAATATAATAATAATAATTTATTGAGCCAAATTAGAAAAAACAAAATACAATAATAAGGAAAAGTACAATAATATTAAACTTAAATTATAGCTCAAAGGGTGCAAGGGCAGAAAAGGCAAAACAATGCCACTGATTTTACTTGCACCTAATGAGAACAGCAGCAGAAAATAAAATAAAAGTTAAATCAAATCAAAACTGAGCAGTATCAATGAAAATGAGATAATAAAAATAAAAACAAAAATAAAAACAAGTAGTTAGGATTATTAAATTACCAAAAGAATCAAAAGCAACACTATATCAATTATCACAAAAACCGATCAAACACCCTCTCGCGCAAAACAATAGATCTAAACAACTGAACCGAGCGGGCACACCTCGCAGAACTGGGAATCGCATTCCAAAAACGAGCTACTTGATAGGAAAACGAGCACTGAAATTTTGACGATCTATGCAGCGGAACTGTAATAGAAAATCCATGCCTAAGATTCAAATTGTGTACATCAGTTCTGAAGGTAATCTTGCGAGAAAGATAAGGAGGTTTACCAGAAATAATAATCCCATGAATAAAAGACAAGTAATGAAAAACAAATCTCTGTCGCATATTCAGCCAACCACAATTCTGAAGAGCTTGTGAGACGTGATCACCTCTCCTCAATTTATAAATAAAGCGAAGACACGAATTCTGCACGACCTGAATTCTTCGCAAACTCTCAAAAGATAGACATGGACCAAATACAACGTTACAATAATTAAAGTGAGACAAAACCAGAGCATCACAGAGAAGGCGTTTGAGCTTTATCGACAAAAACATTTTACTAAAATAGAGGCTTCTAAGGGACCCATACGCGCGCCTACATATCAACCTAATGTGATCACCAAAAGTAAGCCTATCATCAATGACAACACCCAAACTCTTGACCGAGTCCACCACTCTTAATTGCTCCCCTAGCATACCAATGTTAATGTCATTTTTATTAACAGATAAGTTACCCTTTTTAGTAAATAAGATGCATTGGGTCTTGTCAGGATTGATCACAAGAGCATGCCTTTGTATCTCCACACATAAGTGACCCAATTCCTCAGTAATTCTGTCACATGCATGAGGCAACTCATCAGGTATGAGGTCGAAATAAAGCTGTGTATCATCCGCATATAAGTGATAGGAACATAAGGTTAATTTTGAAAATAAATTGCTGGTGAATATACTAAATAAAAGTGGACCCAAAATAGAACCCTGCGGTACACCTGCTACAATTGTAGAAGGATCAGAACAAACGGATTTAACCTTAACCGATTGCATCCTGTTAGAAAGATAGCTCCGAAACAAGGAAACAGCACAATCAGAAACACCAATAAACCTCAGAATAGCCAACAAAAGGTTATGATTCAAAATATCAAATGCCTTGCTGAAATCAAGAAGCACAAGTACAGTAGATCTTCCCCCATCCAGAGCTCTAAAAACGTCATCTGTCAGATCAAGAAGTGCCGTGGCACAGCTATACTGTCGCCTAAAGCCAGATTGTTTCTGAGGTAAAATATGATTAGAATTTAAAAAGGATTGTAGTTGTTCCGCCATAATCCTCTCCAACACTTTGGAAAGAACCGGGAGGATGGTTATGGGCCTCAGATCTTTAAACTCCTTAACTGGATTGGCTTTAGGAACAGGAGTCACCAAACCAAACTTCCACGCACTCGGGTAAACTGACTCTTTCAAGCAGAAATTAATTATATGGCAAAGAACATTCAAAATACGAGGACAGCACAACCTAACCATATCCAGGGAAATTCCATCAGAACCAACACTAGTGGACTTAAATGAAAGTAACATTCGCTCAACAAATTCCACAGAGACGTCACTGAAAGTAAAGGTAGTACCTTCAGGATTTAATCTATATCTATCATAAAAATGTAATAAATCAGCGTCAGGTTCAACAACAACATCACCAATAGCTTCAGAAAAAAACAAATTAATATTGTCCGGATCGGCCAGATGAGGAGGTAAATCTGTAATATTAGACTTAACAACATTATATTTTCTCAATGTCCTCCACATAGAACGAGATCCCCCAACCACACAGTTCTATTCAAGAAAAGCCTTTTTTTCACGACGAATAGCACCGGTGACAAAGTTACGCAGCTGTTTGTAGTATTGAAAATGTACAGGATTTCCTGTTCTCTTGTAACGCCTCAAGGCAGCCTCTCTAAGTCCTATCATCTCCCTGATGTTGCTAGTAAACCACGGCAAAGAGTCTTTCTTAACAGTTCCAGTAATGAGTGGTGCATGAACATCAAATAAAGAGATTAAAACCTCATTAAAATAGTCGACCTTTTCATCAATAGAGGGGAGAACATATAAAGCCTCCCAATTCATAATATCTAAGTCTCTATTAAAATTGTCCATGATAATATTACGCAAATTGCGAAAAGTAACAAACCTGGATCTAGCCCTAATTCTTTGAATTGTCAGTTCACAAAAAATCAACAGATTTTTTATATTTCAAACGGTTAACGCGTATTATTGAAAATACGTTTGTCGGAGCGGTCGAATAGCCTTACTTACTCTTTCCGTTGCAAACCTGGTAGATCCTAACATAGGAGCTTTTGTTTTAGGTGTTTCCAGTTTTGTTTTAGCATCCTCAAGTTCTTTACGTAAATTTTCGTTTCGTTCGTTTTCAGCGCTCAATTCCTTCTCGAGATTTTTTATTTTTTCTAAATAACCCGATGAGTTTTCTCCTCCAGTTGATACCTAAAAATTAAAGAAAAATATGATACAATCCATGTTGCAGGTTTAAATGAGGTATTAATAATAAGAAAACGCTTTAAAAAAACTTCTTTCCTGCTTTTTATTTTATAAATTTCCTCGGTACCGGTTTCCACCTTTTCATTAGGTCATCATCAGCTGAATCTACATAATTGGAAAAATTTATTTATCTTATGTACTTTTTTTTTATAAATCAACATCAAACTTCTTTAAACATTTATAAAAAACTATTATTTAAACTAAACACTAAACATCGAAAATTTGATCAAAACTTCAAATATTGTTTTCTCAAAAACTAAAAGTTATTTTTTAAATCGTATTGGTTCATTGGAAAGAGGAGAGTCTTATTAACACTTTGCGAAATTTTCAAACTCATATTCCAAGAAATGGATTTTATACGAATTTTTAAAACTTAATCGGCGAAAATTGCTAAATCGATTATTTCAAAAATTTATTTCTCAAGAACTAAAAGTGATTTTTCAAAACGGCTTATTGCATTAAAAAGAGGATACTTTAATTAATAATTGGTGATATTTCCACAAGGATTCTTCAAATAATTAATTTTATAGCGAATTTTAAAGATTATCGATAAAAATTGTAACATCGAAAAATTTATCAAAACTTCAAATATTGTTTTCTCAAAAACTAAAAGTTATTTTTCAAAACGTGTTAGTTCATTAGAAAGAGGACACTTTTATTAACGCTTTGAGAAATTTTCAAACTCATATTCCAAGAAATGGATTTTATACGAATTTTTAAAACTTAATCGGCGAAAATTGCAAAATTCGAAAAAATTCTCGATCATTTCAAACATATTTCTCAAGAACTGAAAGTGATTTTTCAAAACGGCTTTTTGCATTAAATAGAGGATACTTTAGTTAATAATTGGTGATATTTCTACAAGGATCCTTCAAATAATTAATTTTATAGCGAATTTTGAAAATTATCGATAAAAATTGTAACATCGAAAAATTTATCAAAACTTCAAATATTGTTCTCTCAAAAACTAAAAATTATTTTTCAAAAGGGGTTAGTACATTGGAAAGAGGACACTTTTATTAACACTTTGGAAAATTTTCATACTCATATTCCAAGAAATCGATTTTATGCGAATTATTAGAATTTAATTGGCGAAAATAGTAAAATTCGAGAAAATTGTCGATCATTTCAAAAATTTATTTCTCAAGAACTAAAAGTGATTTTTCAAAACGGCTTATTGCATTAAAAAGAGGATACTTTAATTAATAATTTGTGATATTTCCACAAGGATCGTTCAAGAAACTAATTTTATAGCGAATTTTGAAAATTATCGATGAAAATTGCAACATCGGAAATTTTATCAGAACTTTAAATATTGTTTTTTCAAAAACTAAAAGTTATTACTTAACTAGACATTATACGCTATATATAGTAATTATTGAATTATATATCTTAATATAGATTCGGCTGATGATGACCTAATCTAAAGGTCGAAACCGGTACCGAGAAAATTTATAAAATAAAACTTTTTTAAAGCGTTTTCTTAATATTAATAAAAAAAATTATTTTTAAATAAATAAGATTCTTGTTAAACAAACCTCTTGCAATTTTTTATCGATTTCTCCTTTTTCCGTTTCTAATTGTTCGACTTTTCTTTCGGTTTTGCGCAGCTTAAACGAAAGTATTCGACAGTTTTTGGTGGTTTGTTCTAATTCTTTTTTTAATGATGTATACTCGTCGGCTTGATCCTCCCTGAAATTATCTTGCATTTCTTCCATTTCGTCCTCGAGGTCGCGTAATTCTTTTTTCATGTCCTCGTTTTCGTCCATTAATTCTTCACATAACGTTTCTGCGGCTAATAATTTCGATCGAAGATCGTCGGCGATTTTTTGAGCTTGCTGAGCTGTTGGCCTTTGGTCCACTTCTTCTTCTAACTCTTTCACTTTTAAACTTAAAATTTTTTTCTCGTCTTTATAATCGTCCAAAATATTTTGCAATTCATTACATTTTTGTTGCAACTTTAAAACCTCCGTTGAATTTTTACTCGACGATGTTTCCATAGCTGTTAATCTCCTTAAAAGAATATTACTTTTTTCTTTTTCTAACCGATCGCATTTCGATTTCGTCGTTTCTAATTCTTTTTTAAGGCTGTCAATTTGATCCCGATATTCGATTTCATTTTGATCTACTAATGTTGTATCTGTTGTTTCTGTACCTGCTAAACTTACGTTATCATCTGTATCTGTGGAATAATCGGGTGTTTTGTTTTCTTGCTTTGGAGTTCTTTTTACCTATTTTATGGTTAAAATAAAAAATTTTATTATCGAAGAAATATTTACATTGAAAAGCAACACAATTTAAAAAAACATGCTTTTTCAGAAAATATAATTATGTTTTTACAAATTCGTTAATTGTGTCAGTGTGGTTTGGTTTAATAATGATTATTTAAATTGTAGTAGTGAAATGAATTTTTAACAAAAAAAATTTTTTATTAATTTATTTTTATTTACATTTATTAATATTTCATTTGACATAGATGTCGTTAATTCTTTAATCCAATAATTACTAATACGTATAAAAACAGCAGCTATACATAAACAATTGAGGCGTTGCAATTCCTACAGTGTGTTAATTAATTATCGTACCTAGTGATGGAACGGATGGTGATTTTGCGAAAAAATTGTCGATCAGTTCAAAAATTTATTTCTCAACAACTGAAAGTGATTTTTCAAAACGGCTTGTTGCATTAAAAAGAGGATACTTTAATTAATAATTAGTGATATTTCCACAAGGATCCTTCAAGAAATTAATTTTATAGCGAATTTTGCAAGTTATCGATGAAAATTTTATCAAAACTTCAAATTTTGCTTTCTCAAAAATTAAAAATTATTTTTCAAAACGGGTCGGTTCATTGGAAAGAGGACATTCTTATTAACACTTTGGGAAATTTTCAACTTTATATTCCAAGAAATGGATTTTATACGAATTTTTAAAACTTAATCGGCGAAAATTGCAAAATTCGAAAAAATTCTCGATCATTTCAAACATTTATTTCTCAAGAACTGAAAGTGATTTTTCAAAACGGCTTGTTGCATTAAAAAGAGGATACTTTAGTTAATATTTAGTGATATTTCTACAAGGATCCTTCAAGAAATTAATTTTATAGCGAACTTTGAAATTTATCGATGAAAATTGCAACATCGAAAATTTTATCAAAACTTTAAATATTGTTTTCTCAAGAACTAAAAATTATTTTTCAAAACGGGTTAGTTCATTGGAAAGAGGACACTTTTATTAACACTTTGGGAAATTTTCAAAGTCATATTCCAAGAAATGGATTTTATACGAATTTTTAAACTTAATCGGCGAAAATTGCAAAATTCGAAAAAATTGTCGATCATTTCAAAATCATCTCAAAAACCAAGAGTGATTTTTCAAAACGGCTTGTTGCATTAAAAAGAGCATACTTTAGTTAATAATTAGTGATATTTCTACAAGGAACCTTCAAGAAATTAATTTTATAGCGACCTTTGAAATTTATCGATGAAAATTGCAACATCGAAAATTTTATCAAAACTTTAAATATTGTTTTCTCAAGAACTAAAAGTTATTTTTCAAAACGGGTTAGTTCATTGGAAAGAGGACATTCTTATTAACACTTTGGGAAATTTTCAACTTTATATTCCAAGAAATGGATTTTATACGAATTTTTAAAACTTAATCGGCGAAAATTGCAAAATTCGAAAAATTGTCGATCAAATTTCTACAAAAACAAAAGAAACACGCATACATAAACCAATCACCATTCACGACCACATTATTGATACCTACCTCTCAAAAATTAACTCACCCAAACCACGCGATCGTCAAGAGCTTATCAATTCCCTCAAACGGAAATTTGTAGAAAACTACCAAATCGATACGATTGTCGCATTTTCTGGAAGTTACATGTACGTTATCATGATTGATCTTCAGGACACCTCTAAGCCATCTCCTACAGAACCTATCCACGGCTACCAATCCTCGATTCCGCAAGATCAACAATGACCAGCATAAAATTATTGTACGCAAACATTAACAGCTACCACCCGAAATCACACCTGATCGGAAACTACATCATTAACAATCATATCCGTTGCGCAATGTTTGTGGAAACAAAATCGAAGTCTTCCATCACATTTAGAAACTGGACGTCAATCCAAAATCACGGCAATATTATAAATAGAGGAGTCAGAGGAGGAGCGGTGGCTATGGGCCACCCCGCGATACAATTGAGAAAATCCAACCCCCCCGCAATCAACTCTCCATTAAATAATGCACTTCATTTTTGTATCACTATCGGGACAGACTTAATACATGTTTTCTTAATTTATATCTACCCGTTTAGTAAAATTGAAGAATCCATATTTAACATGGCCTCACTGCACGACAAATGTCTCATAATTGGTGACTTCAATCCGAATCCAACCAAAAGGAAACACATAAGACATTTCCTGAATATGTCCAATTTCGTACAAATCACGACTCCTCCCACGTACGTTATGGAAAACAATCCGAACTCTACTCCTGATCTACTATTCTGCACAAGAAACATCCGCGGTCTAATTACACAGGTAGGAGTTGTTCCGGATTTATGCTCCGATCACTTGGGCATTTTAGTTTATGTCAACGTCACAACCAACGTACCTAAACCTGTTCCGACTTTAATTAAAAACTATAAGCTTTGCGACATGGAGACAGTTAACTCAATAATGAAAGACTTCATAGAAGCACATCAGACAATCACAGTTGACACGATCTCAAGGTTTAACAAATGTCTTAAGGAGTCAATAGACAAAGCGAGCCCATCCAGAACCACCAAACACTACAGTTTTCCGCTACCTCCATTTATTATCAGACTCATCAAGGAGAAAAGACGCCTATATCGAGACTTCAGGGTATATGAAGTGCCTGAGTTGAAAAAGAAGTTTAATGAGTTCAACAAAAAGATACAGAAACTAATTCAGCAATACAGAACGGAAAAGTATATGGAAGCCTGTGACAAAATAAAACTGTGTAAAGGAAGAAACTATTGGCACGAAATTCGAAAACTATCAAGATACCAAAAGACACCTGGGACGGAGGAGCTCATTGATCCTACCGATGGCGGTGTGCACTCCAATCCTGAAGAGATTGTCAACATACACGCTGACTACCTAGAAGGTGTATTCACCTTTACCGAGGATGTTTCGTTTTGTCCCCACAATAAAAACATTATAGATAATTGGTACGAATCCGCATTTTTGACACCGTTCGAGACACCCGAAGATGCTCTCATGTTGGAAGACGAATATTTTACTCTTCTTGGACAGGGAAAAGATACCGCTCCCGGTTATGATAACATCACAAGGAAACGGCTTAGAAGTCTAGATCTTAATATCCATGGCTTTATCAGAAAAATAATTAACTTTTGCCTTACGACTCAGCATTTCCCGCGCGACTGGAAGACGTCTATTATAACTTGTATTCCCAAGAAGGATTCTTCTCTATCTGATCCAGCCAACTATCGCCCCATCTCACTGCTCCCCGTAATTGGAAAACTCTTCGAGACGCACTTGAAGATCAAGCTCCTGGCTGCGGTATCAAAGAAAATTCCGCTTTACCAATTTGGCTTCCAATCCGGCAAATCAACATCCCAGCCACTAACTATTCTGGTTTCCAACTTCCAGGCGGCACGTTTTATAAAACTGAAATCTGCAGCAGTTTTTCTGGACGTCCGAAAGGCCTTTGACTCCGTGTGGCACAAAGGATTGCTATTTAAACTGGATAAGCTAAAAACGCCATACTATCTTCTAACCCTGATAAACCAATTCCTGTCGAATCGCTCCTCCATCGTGAAGTTGAAAAATCATTTCTCCCACAGCTTCTCCGCTCAGCAAGGCCTTATTCAGGGTTCGCCTATCTCTCCCTCTCTATACAATCTTTTCTGCCACGATCTTTACAACGACAACCCAGACGCCTTTAACCTCACTGCATACGCACTACTTTATGCCGACGACACAGCATTGGTCTCGCACAGTAGGGATATCACTTCCTCGGTCCGTAAGCTGCAGACGCTCATAAACGAAACGGAAAATTGGTACCAAAAATGGCGCATCCTACTCAATCCCACAAAAACACAATTTTTTGTCCCATTCCTCTCACCCCGCTCTCCCTCTCCCACAATTACAATCCAATCAACGGCAATCTCCGTCTCACCAACCTGCAAGTATCTTGGCATAATACTTGACAGAACGCTTAAGTTTTCCACTCATGCAACCAAGGTGAAGATGAAAGTAAAGACACGCGCCAAACACTTTAAATCTCTCTCGTTCAGCGGTCGCGGAATCTCTACCTCATGTGCCTCGCACATCTACAAGACCATATGCAGGCCCATCATAGAATATGGATCAATACTGCTAAACAACGCACCAAGAAGAACGAAGTACCACCTGGAAGTAGCGGAAAGATCTGCACTGAGATCCATCACCCGAATTAGGAACCCCCGTAATCCCCTCTTTAACCCTAGCAATGATCTGCTTTACCAATTTACCGATATACCCCCTATCCATACCCGTCTTCAATCTTTGTCCGATAAATCCATTCTAAATTTTCCTACCAACGCCTTGCAACACACGCTTATATCGACTCCATTACTCCACCCTCGCAACAACCCACCTCTTCTCTTCCAAAAACTCCTGGCCGTCAGAGAGGACTGAAGCAAGCCGCCGACTACAAAAATCACGGGCAGAAAGACCTTGGTCGGTAGCCCTATTCTCACCCCTTAACTTTTTTTATTTTTGTTTTATATACATATAGATATTTTTATTGTTATTCTTATTTTTTTTTTATGTAGTGGGTACAGAATAAAATTTGTTTTTCTTCTTGTCGATCATTTCAAACATTTATTTCTCAACAACTGAAAGTGATTTTTCAAAACGGCTTGTTGCATTAAAAAGAGGATACTTTAGTTAATAATTGGTGATATTTCCACAAGGATCCTTCAAGAAATTAATTTTATAGCGAATTTTGCAAGTTATCGATGAAAATTTTATCAAAACTTCAAATATTGTTTTCTCAAAAACTAAAAATTATTTTTCAAAACGGGTTGGTTCATTGGAAAGAGGACACTCTTAATAACACTTTGGGAAATTTTCAAATTCATATTCCAAGAAATGGATTTTATACGAATTTTTAAAACTTAATCGGCGAAAATTGCAAAATTCTAAAATTTTTCGGTCGGTTTAAAAATTTATTTCTCAAAAACTAAAAGCGATTTTTCAAAACGGCTTGTTGCATTAAAAAGAGGATACTTTAATTAATAATTAGTGATATTTCCACAATGATCCTTCAAGAAATGAATTTTATAGCGAATTTTGAAACTTATCGATGAAAATTGCAACATCGATAATTTTATCAAAACTTCAAGTATTGTTTTTTCGAAAACTAAAAATTATTTTTCAAAATGGATCGGTTCATTGGAAAGAGGGCACTCTTATTAACAATTTTCAACCTTATATTCCAAGAAATGGATTTTATACGAATTTTTAAAACTTAATCGGCGAAAATTGCAAAATTCGAAAAAAATTTCGATCATTTCAAAAATTTATTTCTCAAAAACTAAAAGTGATTTTTCAAAACGGAATTTTTCTATTCTGGTGTAGTTGCCGGATATCCGTTCCACCACTAATTAACACACTGTATGTCACGCAAATATTTTATTTTCTTTTTAAAATTTCTTTATGTTCTAAAACCACACACAATATTCTTACAGATGCAATGAAGAAATAAACACTTCGATAGAAAAAGTGTTTTTCCGAATCGATAAGTTTAAAAATAGATGCACCGCTTGTCATTAGTCGATTTCAGTTCGGCAATGTCCAAATTGAAAAAGACCAAGAAAATACATACAAAAGGAAGCAAATGATTCTAAAAATAAGCTTTTGATAGAAATCTTACCACAAAATCAGGCACAACACCAAAAATAAAACCGTTATCGCTACAAGGACAGTTACAATCCGATTAGAATCGAATTGAAATTAAAGATGATTGTTAGTATCTAATTAGGGGTTTTAATGGGCCACCAAATTATTTACTTGAATAAGAAATTGTACATCGTTATTTGTAGAAGACGAAGATTCCGTTGAATCTGGTATTGTTTTTATTTCTTTTATGTGAATCCTTTTTGTTTTATCCTCTCGTAAAGGTTTTGAATAAGAATCGTTTCTAAATGATACACTATCCGATACTAAATGATATAATTTCAAAATTTAAAAAATTAAATTAAAAAAGAAATTAAAATTACCTGTTCGATCAACAGGTCTTTGTTTCCTTGTTGGTAATTTAATGTTAACTGTAGGAATGTTTGCTTGGGCATTATCATTAAGGCTTGATAAATCCGGTGTAGACTCCCAAGATGAAGGATTAGAAGAAAATTCTTGCTGTTTAGTTTTTCCTTTTTGATCTTTATCAAAGGCAAGATTTCCGCTGGATCCCCAACTTCTTTTCGAACCATCATCATTTCCCCAAGTGGTTAAACTCGGCGTAGAAACGGTGGCGTCCGATTTATTCAAAAGCGACGAATCATCTCGCCTAGTTTTCCCACCATGTTCTTTATAATCCCTTCAAAAAATAAAAATTAAAGAAGGTAGATTAAAAAAATTATAAATTTACCTAAAGCATCTTTTACATCTTGTGGGCCATCTAACTTGCGGATGAAATCCTAATGGGCATAATGGATCGCCTTTTGCTAAAGGATATAGATGGTGCATTTTTTTTGAAATAAACAGAAAAGCTGAAAATTTCGCAGCAAAATCGTTTTTAACTTAAGCGTCGGTCGGGTTATTTTTGGTTACGAGCACCACGTACACGCGCATTTCGTTTCGTATGGAACGATCTACTGCTCCAAATTGGATGGGCCAAACGACTTTACCTAGCCGATTGCGACATCAACGTATTATTTAAAACGTACTGCGTGATATCAAATTCGCTCCATCTCAAACATCTTCGCGGGATTATTTATTATTATCGGTCTTTTTCAATGCTTGGAAAATCAAAGAGTTTTCGAAGAGTTTTATAAGTCAACTGGGCAGCAACTCCGACTCAATACTAGCAGCGCTCTGACGTTGCCACGGTCGCCGACCGAAATTCCTGGCTACGAGAACAGGAATAGATTCCAACATTTCTAAATTTCCTTGGCCCATCTTCAAAAACTTACTCCCTTTCATCTCTTCTCTTATTTCTTTCTCTTTTTAATCCATTTGTTATGGTTTTTCTCATTTCTTTGTTTAGATGTTTTTCACTTCTTTCATTGCATCATTCTTTTATTCAATATTGCAACACTTTTGGATAACACTTTGTTGGTAAGACTTAAAAAGAAAACATCCCAAAATGTTTATATTGGAATTCTGTCAAACCCACCATCAATATAGATGTAGATTAGTATGGAATAATGTATCCGGTTATCCGGCATATACAGGGTGTTTCGGTGACTCGGGGAACAAATGTAACCTAGTATACTAGAGTGAAAATGATGACGATTCATGTAAAAAGAATTAGTAAAAGTCCTCAAATTGCAAAGATACAGGCCATCAAAGTTAGGAAATTTTAACACATTTTTCTAAATATCTTAAACACTATTTATGGTAAAGCGTTGAAATTTGGTACAGTGTAAACTAATATCACGTAAAATCATTAGGCAATTTTTGAGTTGGATCGGTACGCGGGAACAGTGCTATACAGGCTGTTCCTAAACTTTCTTTGCTCAGAACTTTTTTATTCTATCATAACCCTACATTTATTTTTGCAGTTTCTAATAGTAAATTTAGTTTAGAATCTTTTATCACTCTTAGAGAATTAGAAGTATAAAAGAGAAGTATAAAGAGTATAAAAGAGTATGAAAGCGTAAATGTTTCAATATCCGCGCTGTATCCTTGTTCTTGTTACAGTCGTCGGGTGCATATTCGTGGAGGTTGCATGATATTAGTGAGAAATGATATACCTTGTAAGAATCTTGATAGGCTGGTCTGCACTTCAATTGAAAAACATTTTGAAATTAGTGGAATAAAAATTCTAGACCTAGATATAGTCATACTTACTATATACAGATCGCCAAGTGGTGATATTGATGTTTTTGTTGAGAAGTTAGACCATGCATTGTCTTTCTTTCCTGCTTCTCAGAGAGTCATCGTTACGGGTGACTTTAATGTATGGTTTGGTACTGATAGGCACGATACGTGCTTGGTACTTGAATGTTTCAATACTTTCGGCTTTATCCCATTGATTGAAACGGCAACACGTGGAAAAAATTGTATAGATAACATTTTTATTAATTTTGACTCCACATGTGTTGAAGCAGTAGTAAGTGACCAGTTGTCTGATCACAACAGTATCGCGGTGAGGTGCACACTAAATCAGGAGTCACGGTTGAATAAAATTACTTGTAGGCCTATAACGGAGAGAGGCAAATTTGTCTTTTATGAATCTGTGTCAAATATTGACTGGGACTTTGTTTCCTACAATGACTTGGATATTGACAAAAAGTTTCAAATGTTTTTGAGCGCTGTACTGGAGGGCTTTGAAATGGCTTTTCCCGTGAAACAGGTTGGTGAGAAACAGCTGGGGTCCTCTGATAACTGGTTTACTCCTGAACTATGTATGCTACGCAATAGACTAAATGTTCTCAATACAATTTATAAAGTAATGAATACTAACGAAGTAAAAAATATGAGAAATATAGTCCATGCTCAATATAATAAAAAAATTAAAGTAGCTAAAATAGAATATAATGATAGACTTATCAAGGAGTCTCAATGTTCAGGGAAAATAATGTGGCAAATTATTAATCAAAATCGGCCCAACACCCTTAATAAAATTAAAGCCGAATTTGACCCTAACGAAGTTAATGATTTTTTTCTAAATGTACCCGTTGATATAATTAATAACTTAAATAACTCCCATTTAGAAAATAAATTTACTTATTTTCTTAATAAAATTGACGCAAAACATTGTAGTTTTTCATTTGGGAAAGCATCTTTTATTGAGGTACGTGACATTATTGATTCTCTTAAGCCAAAGTCAACTAAAGATATATATGGCCTAAGTGTAAAATTAATTAAACAAGTTAAAAATTTAATAATTGAACCTCTTACTAAACTTATTAATTTTGCTATATGTGAAGGAGTATTTCCAAATACTTTGAAAACAGGTTTAATAGTTCCCGTCTTTAAAAAGGGAAGTCCTGACCAGTTAGAGAATTTTAGGCCAATCTCACTTTTGCCGGTGTTCTCGAAGATATTTGAAAGGGTGCTGAGCAGTAGGATTGCTGATTACTTTGAGGGTAATTCCTTGTTTGCTGCCACACAATACGGATTTCGTAAGGGTAAATGCACATCTGAGGCAATAGCTGACTTTGTTGAAAGAACTGTTGAATGCTTTGAACAGGGGCAGTATCTTGTTGGAAGTTTTTGTGATTTGAGTAAAGCTTTCGACTGTGTACAACATGACCTTTTGATTGAAAAATTAAATAAATATAATTTTGATAATCTCAGTTTGAAACTAATCAAATCTTATCTTACAGGTAGAACTCAAACTGTCAAATGTGGAAATAGCTTTTCAGAAAAGAAATTAATAACCGTGGGTGTCCCACAAGGGTCAATTCTGGGACCGTTATTATTCTTAATTTATATCAATGATCTTGCTCAAAATATAAGTCAGTCGGATGTAATAATGTACGCCGATGACACAACCATAATAAACTTGGGAAATAACCATGAAATGACACAGTCGAAGGCGCATACTGCACTAAATAATGCCGAAATGTGGTTTACGTCAAACAAACTGAAACTAAATACTGAAAAGACAACAGTTACTGCTTTTTCAATGCGGTCTACCTTGAATTCTGATTGTGTTAAATTTCTAGGCGTTTATCTGGATCCTAAATTAACTTGGGACAAACATATCCAATATATATTTAATAAACTATCTAGTAGTATATATCTGCTTCGTCTCTTAAGCAATAATGTGTCAAAACAAGTATTAAAATGTGCGTATTTTTCGCTGTGTCAAAGTATAATGACATATGCACTCCTGGTTTGGGGGGGTGCCTCAAGCTGCGATAGAATATTTCGACTTCAGAGAAGAGCAATAAGAATTTTAGACAACTTAAAATACAGAGATGATTGTCGTAACTCTTTCATAAAGCAAAAAATTTTAACCTTCCCGGGATTGTACATCCTGGAATGTGTGATCTATGTCAGGCAAAACCTTCACAAGTGTGTTACTCACGATAGTGTGCACGGATATGAAACTAGGAATGGAGCACACTTGATACCTAATTTCTGCAGGCTTACCAGAAGTCAACGCCATTTTAATTTTGTGGCAATAAAATTTTTCAATAAAATTCCTGCAGAAGTTACAAGGCTATCACATAGGCTTTTTAAACTAAAAATGAAATCTTTTCTTATTCAGAGGGCTTATTATTCGTGCCTCGAGTATTTGGATGATGTTGTAAATGTGGGTGATTTTGAACCTGTTATTAAAATTAATTAACGATCAGTTGTTATGCTGTGTTTGTTACGCCGTAGATTGTTTGTTTTATTTCAAGTAGTTTTTAACATGTATTGTTTAATATGAATTATGACAAGTGTGACATATTATAATGTATTGTATACTGAAATATCGAGCATGAATAAAAAAAAAAAAAAAAAATCTGAATTGGCAATGACAAGTGAAAATCGAACTGAGCTGTCATAACTATTATGTATGCAACATGTCCAAGTGTAGATTTAGCTAAATCTCATTTTTAATTTGTTTTAGTTGATTTAATAAAAGAATTCGAAAACAATAAATTAAAAATCAACAAAAAATAAACAAAAAAACGACAACACTAACAGGAATAATAAAAACATACATAAAATAACAAGACAAGTAATAAAAAATACTAAAGGAAATGTTCAAAAACTTAGATTTCTTTTTTTTAGTGCTATTAATGAAATCGGAACCCAACATTTTTGCATTTTTTTTTGCAAACGGTGACTTTTATCAATATTATCTAAGAGTAATAAAAGTTTCTAAACTAAATTTGCTATTAGAAACATAAATGTACGGTTATGATAGAATAAAAAAGTTCTGAACAAACAAACTTTAGGAACATCATGTATAGCATTGTTCCCGATGACCGATCCAATTCATAAATTGTCTAACGATTTTACATGACATTGATTTACACTGTACCAAATTTCAACGCTTTATTGTAAATAGTGTTTAAGATACTTGGAAAAATGTGTTAAAATTTCCTAACTTTGATGGCCTGTATCGTCGAAATTTGAAGACTTTTACTAATTCTTTTTACATGAATCGTCATCATTTTCACTCTAGTATATATAGTTAAATTTGTTCCCCGTGTCACCGAAACACCCTGTATATCCGGCCATTATGGTTATAATTATATATACAGACTGTTTCATTTAAAATAACATATGCTTATATCTCAAAAACAAAACTCGAATCGAAAAAAGTTTCAAGTAAACATTTTTTGGTGAGAAGGGCCTAAAGACCTTAGAACTGATTACTTTTTGCTTAAAAATTTTTTTTCTTAAACTCTCCGTTGTGAAGATATCAACAAAAACAATAATAAAATAACTTTTGAAATCTTCTTAGAAAATTGATTAAAACATTTTTTTTAATGTTTATAAATCGAGTAAATCCTGTTCTAAACCTTGCTTGGATGTGCGCTAACTTGCACGTGGGATACTTTACTTTACTCTACTTTACTTATAGTCGTGAAAATTTCGCTGAAGCCCATCGCATTTATGTTCGAAAATTTCCTGTCCTAAAACTTTATATCGAATAGTTACAAAATTTCTGGAATGTGGTAACGTGGAGGAAAAAAAATAGCTGTTTTAGCAGCTGTAGATGTTAATCCTCATGTAAGTTGCCGTCAATTGTCAAAAGATTCAGGCATTTCGTTAACGAGTGTAGAGGGTGGTTCAAATTCGATGTCCGAATAGGCTAACTCGGAAACTAAAAGAGTTAGAAAAAAAGTTGCTTACATGTCATGATCTCGTTTTTCGAGAAACTACTAATGCCGAAAACCTCAAAGCGCTATCGTCTTTTGTTTTTCCCCTAGAGGCGAAAACTGAAAATATCGTAAAACCAACAAGTGCAATTATCTTGGTTATTATTATAGGTGGACTATTATATGTAAGACATTATATGGACTTTTTTATAGAGAATAAAAATTTAAAAAAATTTTTTCGGTTTTAGATTTTGAGATATCACAATTTTAATTAAAAATTAAAAAAAAACATATTTCTGATATTTGAAACAAATATATTTGTTGAACTATTTAATTTATATATGTTTTGTACAAAAGTTGGAATAGATTGCATTATTTTACATTTTTTATTAATATTTAATATTATTATTAAATGACTTAATACATTATTGATAGATGGCGCCATATTTTTTTTTTTTAATTCAAATAAACATAGCAGCATTTGTTTGTATTCAAAAATTTTCTGAAGTGTCACTCATAGAAAATATTTATATTATACTTATCTAGAAGCATTACTTCGCACTATTTTACCGACCAAATTGAATGCAGCACCGCCAAAGGGATTGTAATAGAAGTAATTTTACTAAACCGCGAAATTTGAATGTGTTTGGTATATTTATATATAAAATATATATATATGCATGATACACTGCCTGAGTTCAATTATACTCAGGTTTCCACGTCTTAGTTTAATTGATAAATAGAACACAATAGTTTATTAAATAAATTTATTTTTTTCTCTTTAAAAAAATATGACGGTCTTGAACAGCCAATGTGTTCTTAGACTTTAGTTTTTAATCTAATTTTACGTTTTATATGTTATTTATTCTTTTACAAAAATTTACAATATTAATTTAACAAACATATTTATAATTAATTTGTGATGTTTTCTTTATGGCAAAGAAATGTGAAGTTAACATTATGACAGTGACGTCGATTTCTGGTATATTATAATATACAGGGTGATTCATAAGTAATGGGCCAAATTGTAAATGTACGTTCAGGAGGCCAAAATAATAATATTTTCATTAACAATAATGGGTCTTAGTCTGCTCCTTACTGAGATACAGGATGTTAAAGCGAAAAAAATAAAATAGATTTTTGTTAATAGATCAGCTACTTTTCTACATAATGACTCATAGTTGACTTATAGTTTTTGTAAGGGTAAACAATAATGCGTGAGAGGATTTGAGTTAACTCGTAGATGTCGCCACATGCGCCATATGAATTAGATGAAATCAGCTACAAATTTTTTATCGCTCATTATTTTACAACATACTTGTTTAATTTGGATAGCCCCATCATTTCTGTAGAAAAAAGCTATACTTCTTTGATCTTGAAAATATTAACGATTTTCGAGATATTTGAATTTTACTAATTCACTACACTACATTTCACGGTGGTCGACGTAGCATTAATCTGTTAAGACACAAGCATGGCATGGAATGTTGACATTTACCTAACCGTAATTGATAATTGATAACAATATTAAACTGAAACCATAAAAAAATTACGTAATAAAACAATTTATTGTACGCCAGTTAATAAAACGAAATACAACATTAGAACAGACTTGAACTAAGACCACTTACGACAACTGTTATCAAAACCTACATGTTAATGTTGTGCGAAGTTAAATTAAATTTAAGCTTAATTATGAGCTACTGCAAAAGGTTTTCAACATGACCACCACCAGCATTTATACACGCATTTAACCGTTTGGTTAAGGATTGTCTGACTTTAAAAAATGTAGCAGGATTATTTCGTATTGAATTGGCTGCATCTTGAATTCTATTCCATAACTCGTCTCGTGTATTTATAGTAGGTTCAGCATAGACCATTGATTTCATGTAACCCCACACATAAAAATCAAGTGGATTAAAATCGGGACTGCGAGGTGGCCACTGAAATTCACTACCACGTCCAATCCAACGGTGAGGGAATGTTTCATTCAGATGTTCGCGCACAGCACGTGAAAAATGTGGAGGAGCACCGTCTTGCATGAACCACATATTTCTTCTTAGTTGTAATGGAAGATCTCCCAAGAGGTCGACTAAGTCATTATTTAAAAAAATTAAATATGACTCTCCATTTAAATTAGGAGGTAATTCAACTGGGCCCAGTAATGTATTGCCTATTACACCGCACCACACATTTATTTTAAACTCGTGCTGGAAATGTCTATCTTTTTTTAAACGAGGGTTTTCGGTTTCCCAGGCATGACTATTTCGCCAATTAAAAACTCCGCGTCTGGTAAAGGTTGCTTCATCCGTGAAAAGAATGTTATTTAGGAATGTTGGATTATTATTCAATTTTCCTTTTAGCCACTGACAAAATTGAACTCTGATTCGATAATCTGTTGGAAGTAAATTTTGCACAGGTATAAAATGATAGGGATATAAATTTTCCTTGTGTAAAATTCTAGTCACGGATGGTTGGCTTATTCCAGTTGCTGCAGACAATCGACGAGTGCTTATTTCAGAATTTTGCGCAATTCTTACCAAAATTTCATCTTCTTGCTGCGGAGTGATAATCTTAGGACGTCCTGTATGATATTTTGGACGAAATGAACCTGTTTCACCCAATCGATTATAAATATTTTGAAATATCTTCCGGTTTGGCTGCCTTCTGTAAGGGTACATTTCACGATATTTTCTGGATGCTGCTTGCCCAGAAAAACGTTCTTGTGCGTAAACGCATAACATGTCTCTCATTTCTTCGTTTGAAAAGTGATTATGTCTCGGCATTTTGATTTATGTTAGGACAAGAATGAATCAGTTTACTTAACAATAAAATGTTTTAAACTATTCATTAAACGTAAAAGCTCATTGACGTTTCATAATTCATATGGCGCATGTGGCGACATCTACGAGTTAACTCAAATCCTCTCACACATTATTGTTTACCCTTACAAAAACTATAAGTCAACTATGAGTCATTATGTAGAAAAGTAGCTGATCTATTAACAAAAATCTATTTTATTTTTTTCGCTTTAACATCCTGTATCTCAGTAAGGAGCAGACTAAGACCCATTATTGTTAATGAAAATATTATTATTTTGGCCTCCTGAACGTACATTTACAATTTGGCCCATTACTTATGAATCACCCTGTATATATATATATAAATAATAAATAAATATATAAAATATATAAATATATATACAGTGTGTCCCCGGATAGGTGAAACGACTCTTATAAAAGGTAAAATTTTTTAGATATTAATTGTCATTTTTTGTGGTTTAGCCTTGCTTGATTAAAGACTAATTTTGAACATATTTTCAATTTTTAAAAAAGAAGTGACCCTTGACAGTGAAGAAAAACGCTTTTTATGGCAGGGAAAGTACCTTTTCTGTTTACAGTACGTGAAAGTGTTACTAAGAAGTTTTGTTCAGAATGAAAAACTATGGCCATATGCAAATTTTCGGAATGATCGGCCTACTTTGAAAAAATCCATATCAAACAACGTTATTTTTAACAAAGACTGCCATGGAAAAACAAAATTGCTTTCCTGTCACTGTTAATCTGTCAAACTGTAATATAGTAAACTTTAACTGTTTTTTAAGTACTATGTTAACATTAGAGGAAAAAGTTTATGTGATTCAGAGTTATGGAACCGGGGAACCGATAAATATGGTTATTGCTCTATTTAGTGAAAAATTTCCAAATACTGGAATTAAAAAAAGTACTTGTTTGCGTTTAATCAAAAAATTTCTTACAGTAGGAAGTATTCACTCTAAGAAAAAAAAATTATGATAAAACTGATTAACTGTTTTCTTTTGTGGGCGAACACACACTTAATTTTTTGTGAACATTTTAAGAACGGTTTGTTTATTTCTCCCCAATAATCTGAATCTCAAAACAAAAAATTCTAATAAAGTACTATTGACGAAAATAATAAACAATGGGTTTTATCAAAGTAGGCCAATCATTTCGAAAATTTACATATGGTCATAACTTTTCATTCTGAATAGAATTTCTTAGTAACATTTTACCATACTGTAAATAGAAAAGGTACTTTACCTGACACACAAGAAGTTTTCGCTTTAGTGTTAACACACCCTTGTTTTTTAAAATTTGAAAATATGTTCAAAATTAGTCTTTAACCAAGCAGGGCTGAACCCCAAAAGATGACAATTAATACAGAAAAAAATTTACATTTTATAAGAGTCGTTTCACCTATCCGGGGAACCCCCTGTATATGCATGATACAATGCCTGAGTTCAATTATACTCAGGTTTCCACTTCTTAGTTTAATTGATAAATAGAACACAATAGTTTATTAAATAAATTTATTTTTTTCTCTTTAAAAAAATATGACGGTCTTGAACAGCCAATGTGTTCTTAGAATTTAGTTTTTAATCTAATTTTACCTTTTATATGTTATTTATTCTTTTACAAAATTAATTTAACAAACATATTTATAATTAATTTGTGATGTCTTCTTTATGGCAAAGAAATGTGAAGTTAACATTATGACAGTGACGTCGATTTCGATTATAATATATATAAAAAATATAATTATTATTATTTCGAATATGTATTTTGGTTGGTAACATAGATTGCAAATTGTGTATGGTAGCGCCATCTAGTGGATTTATAGTAATAAAATTTCGTCTTTATTTTATACCTATCAAGAAATCATACCCTGATGTCGCTTTAAAAATCCTGTTTTTAAGATGAATTTCGAAAATTTGTTAGAATGGTCAATATTAAAAAATTATTTGTTTTTAAATACCAGAAGTTATCTTCTTATTTAATTGTTAACTTTTTAGATTTTACCTACCGCCCCGTAACTTACATTAAATTGTAAATTTAATTTCGTGGACGACACTAGATGAAAATTTTATAAAAAAAGTTTATTTTTAGCTTTATTCTAAAACAATAAGAAATAGACCTGTCGAACCCTATATTTTTGTAATTAGAAAAAAATAAAGAATTTAATAAGATATCAAAATCTAAAACCGAAAAAATTTTTTTGACTACGTCATCAAATTCTCTGTAAAAAAGTGTCCATATAATGTCTTAGTTATAATACTCCACCTAGAATAATAACGAAGATAATTGCACTTGCTGGTTTTACGATATTTTCAATTTTGGCATCTAGGGGAAAAACAAAAGACGATAGCGTTATGAGGTTTTCGGCATTAGCAGTTTCTCGAAAAACGAGATCATGACATGTAAGCAACTTTTTTTCTAATTCTTATAGTTTCCGAGTTAGCCTATTCGGACATCGAATTTGAACCACCCTGTACATCGGATTTTTGAAACTTAATAAGTTTCATCCGTATCATGTCTCTCTACACCAACCTTTTGCCCATTAGATGCGTTAAATGTTATAGTTAGCCAATTTGTTTTTGTCCATGTATATTTATTTATAGTTAATAAAAATTCCCACGATTCGTATGCTTTATAATTTTATAAGGTAAGGAATGATTTAATACATAAAAATACTTTGTTGTGATTACTTTTTTTATTTACTTTACGATATCCTACATACATGGACAATTTTATATTCTTCAATTCCTTACAATTGATCGGATGAAAGTGTATGTTATTTTCCGATTGGGATTTACTAACGAAAGGACAACGAATACGTGTACCGCAAATGAATGACTCAAAGTCGAATTACTTTGATCGAATTTACACGAATCAGCTATTTCTCCCAACTAGTAATACATTTAAAGCATGACGTCATTTATTTTTTTAAATAATCCGGAATTAAGTGACAACGACAATATATCACTAAGTCGGACTAATATATTCGCTAGTATTTTTTTTAGCTTTATTTAAAAGCTGATTTTTTTTATTATTGCACCGTACAAAAGTTTTAACACTTTTTTTCTCAATTCGTACCGTTGAATGAAATCTTTTTAAATAAATCTTTCTCTTAAGTAAATATTTCTTTTTGTTGTTGTCACGTATGCGCTAACTATAGTGTAATAAATCCACTTCGAAATTTAAATTCATCCATAATCATTTACTTCTCCTTACCACTATGTACATATTTACAATGAAATTTTTCATTTCCGATCCTATTTTTAATAGCAGAGGGTATATTGCATCTTCATTCGTTTTTTTTTTGCGAATAGTGCATTTAATAAGATAAGAGTGACCCGTATGAGTTTTACTATTACAGATGTGGAAATAAAAAGAGAATGTGTTAAAACTCTACAAAAATTTTTTCAAAAGTCGTACTATTCTATTAACGGTTTGAGCCACTTTGTTGAAGAAATTTCTTTTTACCAAACACAGCCGCTTTTTTTGTTTATTACATTCGATTCACTTTAGAAAAAAAAATTTTTGAAAAGTTTTAAAGAAACCAAAAAGGAAATAGAAAAAAAATATTAATTTTTTATTTGGCAGTGATTGTATCTGTTACTCTGCAGCATCCATCGAAACTGAACATATTTGAGCTTAACATTCGATCTTTTTGATGTATTTTTGAAAATAAACGTTTTATTTTATTTTTTTATTTTAAATCTTAACTTGTGCGAAAGTGTGTAATGCATGTTTTGTGTATGGGGAAATTTTTTTTATTTTATTATTATATTTTTGTTTTAAATTACTGCTAATAACAGTTGTGCTCCGGTATTGTCCAACAATGGCATTGATGTAGTATATCCATCGACTAAGTTATCGTATCTTTTCTTGCAGAAAACGATACTATCGATCTAATCCCCTTTACTGATGTCTAAAAACAATTTCCAAGAATTAACATAAAAATAATATGATATGAATGTGATACCAACCTTTTTTTTGGAACCATTTAAAAATTCCTTATACATATCTGATCGCAGGTACCTTGAGTAGCTGTCACTTTTCATAAGATGATACACATGAGACTAAAATATATTTTTTTATTAATACATAATTATGTTAAAATACAAGGTGTCTCACGTAACTTTTAAGTTCCGCTTTGAAATTTTGATAGCATGAGTTGTTCATTCGGAACTTTCGATCTAAAACATTTTCAAGATGGCCGCCACTTATACCATAACTTCGTTATTTTAAACGGAATGCTATAGTTTTTATTACACCTTTTAATTGAACGTAAAGAAAATATATTGACTTTCATAAAAGTTATTGGTACCTAGTAGTGGTGGAACGGATATCCGGAAACTATACGGCCATTTTTTTAAATCCGGCCGGATATCAGATAGTTATTAATATGAAATCTGTAAATCTTTGAGTTGTTTTGATCCATTTCTAAAGTATATTCAATTCTGAACTGTGACTAAAAAAAACTTTGGTTGAAAAAGGTGTATTACCCAAATCATTATTATTACTGCATTCTTGGAGTGGCCACTACCCTAAAATTATTAATTAAGTAACTCCATCATATGTTAAGTTTAAACATTTGTCTATACCTATTTGGCTTTAGAATGTGGAAAAGATTTTCTGATCAAGTTATTCTCTACCAGAGTACGATGTGAATTTGTATCGGCGAGATAATATTTTAAAATTGCAATCCCAAACGCATAACCAGTTGTCTTTCCCACGATTTATTAATGTTTTAAATACGCGAAACTTAAATGTATATTCAAGATTTTTCATAATATCATTCAATATAGAAATTATTAACAAATAAAATAAATCCTTTTCTAAAATAACAACATAATGTAAAGAATAATATATAAATATAAATATGTTTTCAACAATTTTAGAATTGAAAATGTTCTCTCTGGAGTAGCTGTGCTTACTAGTGCACAAAATTTTCAACACTTCTTCTGGTAAACCATTATAAAATTTTCTGTACCAAAGTTTAAATTCACCAACTACAAGTTTTGAGACGTCATCTAAATCATATTTATAAAATTCTACTAACTGTTCAAATGTTAATAGTCTAAATGTTCAATTTTTTCTAGTGATGGAACTAAACATTCAAAGTGGTGGTGAAACGGATATCCGGCGGCTATCCGGTTATTAAAAACCTATTAGTAGTGTCTCCACATTCAAAATTCCAAAATTACCAAAAAATACGGGCACTCCGCAAACACCGAATTCAGATAAACGCCCTCCACGTGCATCAACCACAAACCAATTCACCGAACGGCCGCTCAATTATCAACAAAAAACCAGAACATACAATAACGTATTTTTCGTAAAGCCATGTGTCTCACTGAGCAGAATTGAATTATCCGAAATTTTGACGAAAAATTCGTTTAATCCTCGCGGCGTGATTATTAAAACACAACAGGGTTTCATACTTAAATTCGACGTTTTTTTATAAAAACAGTCATTTCCCAGTTTACGAGAGCCGTCCTCCACCAATTCCAATTCCAAATTCCAATTGCAATAAATGTCATGATTTTGCTCACACGACCTATATGTAATGCTCCAGTAAAATGCACCAAATGTTTGGGTCCGCACAGTACCACCAAATGTACCTCCCAACTACCAGAGAAGTGCAGGTCCTGTGGCATTGAAGGCCATAGTGCCTAGTCTATGATATGCAAAAAGCGACCCAAAGCTCCTATACAAGGCGTCCCCAACGTTAGAATTAAATCGGCTAACAAAAAATCATACGAAATCATGAACCAAATCACTAGATAATGCCGCATTCATAAACCTGTTACACCTCCGACGTTTGTCATGGAAAATAATCCCAATTTAAGCCTGATTTAATCTTCTGCGCAAACAACATAAGACCGCTCATCACGTCTGTTAATGTCGTTCCTAATCTGTACTCGTGGTCATTAATACAACCACTCGAATACCTAAAGTAGCTCCTACCTTAATCAAAAACTATAAGCTTTGTAATATGGAAAGCGTGAACGCAGGAATAAAGGAATATGTAAAGTCTAACCCAGTTATTAAACCCGAGTCGGTCGTAACCTTTAACAAACGCTTGCTAAATTTGGTGGATTAAATGCTACGACTCTACAGCGATCCTATTCCGGACTTCTCAAATAGTTGCTACGGGTGATATGGACACTATTAATTATTATAACTTAAACACAGTACCTGGTGTTACTGAGAAGCTGACATTAACGCTTGCAACTAAAGAAGAGATTTATGACGTACTACTCAATCTCAAATCAAATGCTATTGGTACTGATGGTATTGGTATAAAGATGTTGTTGCTGTGTTGCCCGTTGATTTTGCCTTATATTTGTCATATTATTAACTATTGCATTCATGGCTCTGTGTTTCCTGACTGTTGGAAAACTGCTCTGATTACGCCAATTCCAAAATCTAGCAATCCCAGCCAATTAAAAGATTTGAGACCGATTAGTATTTTGCCGGTTATATCTAAAATTCTGGAAAAAATTATTGCTGACAGGTTGTGAGAGCACTTAGATAAGTTCAATATTCTACCTATGCGGCAATCTGGCTTTCGTAAAGGATACAGCTGTACTGCTGCCCTATTGGATGTGACCGACGACATTGTTCGTGAGATTGATCAGAAAAATGTCACTATTTTAATTTTACTGGATTATTCAAAGGCTTTTGATACCGTTCATCATAAAACTCTTTTATCTATGCTTCATTACATTGGACTTTCTGATGATTCCATTTTATTTTTCTGTAACTATTTAACTGGTCGTAAGCAAATGGTAGCTCTAAATGGCAACTTCTCTACTGAATGTGCTGTATCGTCTGGAGTTCCTCAGGGATCAGTTCTTGGTCCAATTCTCTATTTAATTTACACTTGCAATTTATATAATGTACTGAGAAGTTGTAAGGCTCACATGTATGCTGACGATACGCAACTTTACTATTCTTTTAACATCAATGACCTTGCTGATGCACAAAATTGTATAAATTCTGATTTGACAAGATTGGTTCAGGAATCTTCAAAACTTTGCCTTCAATTAAACCCGGATAAATCGTCGGTTATGGTCTTTGGGGGGCGGCGAGCCGTTGGGGAGGTCAAGGCATCTGTGGATCTAAAATTGAATGGCGTTAAGCTAAATATTACTTATGAGTCGCGAAACCTGGGAATCACTATTGATTCTACTCTTAGATTTCGTAAACATGTCGCTTCTCTTCTCCAGCGTGCTTATGCCACGTTGAAGCTACTATATGGTAATAGACAACTGCTTAATCAGCGTCTGAGAGCGCAGCTTTGTGATGCACTGGTGTTAAGCATTTTTAATTATGGGGAGGTTCTATATGGCTCCTGTTTAGATGTTGCCGAGTCGTTGCGTGTTCAACGTGTGCAAAATGCATGCTTACCTTTATATTTGGTATTCGAACGCGAGAAAAAATATCCCATACCTTAAACTGGGTTGGGTGGTTAAATATGTCTCGGCGTCGTAAATTGCACTCTGCTTGTTTTTATCGAAGAATTATTTTCAATCAAAAGCCTCCCTACTTGTTAAATAAATTGAGATACCGCTCTGACGTGCATAACATCAACATCCGTCGTCGTTCTTCCTTGTCTATACCCCAACATAGATTGCAAATTTTTGAACGATGTTTTTCATATAGTATACCTAATTTGATCAATAGCATTCCTACTGATATTAACAATAAATCTAAGAATAGTTTTAAATTTTTTTACAAAGCATATCTTCTTCGGCAGCAGGGTGATTTAAGATAAACAAGCTTTTGCTTGACGGGATATATATATAGTATGTATAAAACTATCCCTTGTTTCTTATCCTTCCTCTTCTATTTATTTTTCTTCTTTTTCTATTTCTTTTTTTTTCTTCTCTATTTCTTTTTCGGCTCCTTCCTTTATTCTTCTTTTACTTTTACTTCTTTCTTACCTTATTGTGTTACTGCATGATCGGATTCTGTTTATATATATTTTCTATATTGATCAAGGGACCGATGAAAAACAATAACACCTGAGTCCATCAGGTGCATTGACTCGGTTTCCTTTGGTAAACCGCTTATTATTTATGATTTAGTACTTCATTTTTTTTATATAGTATAATTCATTTTTTTTTATCTGATATTTTTGTAATTGTAAATTGTACTCTTTTTTTTTTTTGGTTTCACCAATAAATATATTATTATTATTATTATCCTATGAGGAGCCTGCTCTGAAAAGAAGGTTCAACAACGAGCTTAATAAAAATATCCAAAAGCTAGTGCAGCAGTTCAGAAGCGAAAAATACATCGAGGCCTGTGATAAAATCAACAGAAGCAAGGGTAAAAACTACTGCCAGGAAGTCCGCAAACTTTTGAAGTACCAAAAGTCGCTTATTGACCCTACGGATGACTGCTCACACTCTAGTCTGGAAAAATCGTAAATATCCATGCTGGCTAGACAATTGGTGCCAACACGCCTTTCTCAATTCGTTCGAAACGCCTCAGGATGCTCTTATGCAGGAGGAAGAATACTTCACACTACTTAACAGAGGAACCAGAACAGCCCCTGGATACGAAGTAAAATAAGAAAAATATACAACTATTGCCTTACCACCCAGCATTTCCCACATCATCATATGCACCCAAAAGAAAGATTCTTCTCTATCCGACCCTGCGAACTACCATCCTATCTCATTGCTACCCGTAATGAGGAAACTTTTCGAGGTACACTTGAAGTACAAGCTGTTCGATGTTGTTGCTGTTGATCCCTTGGCAGTGCTTGTCTCAAATTTCCAAGTCGCACGTTACCAAAAACAACAATCCGCCGCAGTGATCTGACACCTGTTATCGAATATGCCTCATTAATCATGACTGAAGCGCCAAGAAGATCACAGTACCATCTGGAGGTAGCAGAGAGAGCAGCCCTGAGAAGCATCACTCGCATTAGACACCCTCACAACCCACTTTTCAACCCTTCCAACGAACTCCTATACGACCTTATAAAGATTCCTCCTATAAACTCCCGTCTACAATCCTTATCCCTTAAAGCAACTATAAACTTCCCCATAAACGCCCTAAAAAATTTCATCATCACTCTCTTCTCCCTCACCCACTGTCCCATCACACGGCTCACACTGCTTAAAAAAAATAAGGCCCAACTAAGAAGAAGAAGTCACGGGCAGGAAGACTCAGGTCTATAGCCCTTTTGGACCTATCGTATATTTGTTTTATTTATGTATTTTTCTTTTTTTTTTAATTTATTCGTATTTGTAATAAATCCAAATAAATGTTGTTCTTCTTCTTCGACAATTTTTACAATTTTTTCAAATTTTGTAATTTCCGCCGATTAAATTTTAATAATTCGTATAAAATCCAGTTCTTGGAATATGAGTATGAAAATTTCCCAAAATGTTAATAAAAGTGGCCTCTAATAAATTTTTGAAATAATCGACAATTTTTTCGAATTTTGCAATTTTCGCCGATTAAGTTTTAAAAATTCGTATAAAATCCAGTTCTTCGAATATGAATATGAAAATTTCCCAAAGTGTTAATAAAAGTGTTCTCTGTCCAATGACCGAACCCATTTTGAAAAATAACTTTTAGTTTTTGAGAAAACAATGTTTGATGTTTTGATAATTTGCAATTTTCATCGATAATTTTCAACATTCGCTATAAAATTCATTTCTTGACGGATCCTTGTGGAAATATCACCAATTATTAATTATAGTATCCGCTTTTTAATCCAACAAACCATTTTGAAAAATCGCTTTTAGTTCTTGAGACATAAATTTTTGAAATAATCTACAATTTTTTCGAATTTTGTAATTTTCGCCGATTAAGTTTTAAAAATTCGTATAAAATCCACTTCTTGGAATATGAGTATGAAAACTTCCCAAAGTGTTAATAAAAGTGTCCTCTTTCCAATGATCGAACCCGTTTTGAAAAATAACTTTTAGTTTTTGAGAAAACAATATTTGAAGTTTTGATAATTTGAAATTTTCATCGATTATTTTCAAAATTCGCTATAAAATTAATTTCTTGAAGGATCCTTGTGGCAATATCACCAATTATTAATTATAGTATCCTCTTTTTAATGCAAAAATCCGTTTTGCAAAATCACTTTTAGTTCTTGAGAAATAAATTTTTGAAATAATCGATTTTGCAATTTTCGTCGATTAAGTTTTAAAAATTCGTATAAAATCCATTTCTTGGAATATGAGTGTGAAAATGTCCCAAAATGATAATAAAAGTGTCTTCTTTGCAATGAACCAACCCGTTTTGAAAAATAACTTTTAGTTTTTGAGAAAACTATACTTGAAGTTTTGATAAAATTTTCCATGTTGCAATTTTCATCGATAACTTTCAAAATTAGTTGCTGATTAGTTAAATCAGCATCAAAAAAGTTCATTTTGTATCTTAGATCCAAATAAGTTGACATATCTTATCAGCTTCCTTATTAATTTCATTTTTATTCAAATATCGCAATAATGTGGCAAGATAGGGTATCACTTCAAAAATGCACCAGAAATTATATATAGATATTATATAGATATGCCGAATATCCGGCTGTTCGCAAAATCACGTTTTCGAGTTATTTTGATTTTAAGTTTTTTTTGGCAAATTTCACCACGTTCTTTAAAACCCCATAAGATACCGTGATACAACAAATGACAATCTATTTGACAGCATCTGAAGAGTAATCGTGCCAATTTAGAGCATTTTTGAATTAACGTTGGCCGAGATAAATTTAATGTGAAATTTAATAATATAGACAAAAAGGCCTCTTCTTTTCTTAATATTATTCTTGGGGTAGATGTTCTTCGATTTAACAAATGCCAAGTTAGGCGTCAGATCTTCTTGATAATACCGATGCGCTTGTAGACTTTTTTGTATTTATGGATAGTAGACGAGGCTATATCTAATTTAATCTTAAAAAATCCATGATTTAGAGGTATAATTTAATAATATAGACAAAAAGGCCTCTTCTTCTCTAAATATTAATCTTGGGGTAGATGTTCCCAACATTTGGGGTAGATTTTTTAAGATGATGAAATTTGACAAAAAAAGCTTAAAACTAAAATAACTCGAAAATGAAAAATGCTAAAACATATTTTTTTACGTAGAATTAAAAGGTGCAATAAAAATTATAACATTCCATTTAAAATAACGAAGTTATGGTCATCGGCGGCCATCTTGAAAATATTTTAGATCGAAAATTGTAATGAACCAGTTACGTGAGACAGCTGTATAATTAAAAATAAAAAAGTTACCGCAGCACAATCAAAAGTCCATCGATTTGCGTTCTCCATATTTTTTTTAGTAACTTCGTATGAACGTGAATCGACGTTGATAGGACAACTAGCGTCTGGCGCTAAAAATTCCGACCAAATTTCAGCAACTTTGCTTTCAATTTGGCTTTGCGGAAGTGTTTTTAATATTTGCACAGCTTCCCAAAACCTGATTAAAAATAAATAAAAAATAAGGCTCATTTCTTTAAATGAAAAATAAAAAATACTTTAAATTTTCGCCGCTAAATTCTTTATCCAAAAACTTAATGAAATGTTCTCTTCCAAGTGGATCTTGAAGTAACTCTTTTAAACTAAAAGCCCATCGCTTAACTCTTCGAGCTGATATGTCTTTTGCCTGTTTTTCTTGTTCCCATAAATCCGGACTATCAGAAATCCATGGATTTGGATATTCGGGAGCAACAAAAAAGGCGTCATATTCTAAATACTGTTCAAAATAAGCTATAAACGCTTCTGCAACCTTTGAAACTTTTATATTTCGCCTGTCTAATCTCGATTTAATCAATGATATTTGTTTATGTAAACTTTCTGTTGTTGTTTTTCTTGCCAATGTGGAAGTTGAAGGCGAATTTTTTGCTTCGCAAGCTACAAGATGAACATTTCTAATACCACCTAACGATTTATTCATTTGACAGGCTTTTTTAATATCTATTTCTGTTGTATTTACACAACCAGGCTAAAAAATATTCATCAAATATCAATGAAAACGTTTGTTTGTTTGTTTTTGTTACCATTGGTCTATGAACATCCCAAAAAGCTCTTTCCTGACTATCTAAAACTTTTCTTTCAAGTTTATCTCTCTTTTTATCAACTTTACTTTGAGCTTCAGCTTGCATAAAAATAAATTCCCATCTTCTCGAAAACATTTTTTGTAATCGAGCAAGATTTTCAGCTTCATAGTCCGCCAGTTCAAGTCTCGTTTTGTTCTGCATCGTTCTTTTGCATAAGTAAACCGCGTAATCCGTATTTTCTGGATCCCAACAATTCGAGGGCCAAAAATAAGGAGTTTGAAAACGATAGAATGTATTGTCATTCTTCACTGTTAACATATGATCATCAATGGGGAAAAAATAACCATGAGATGCTACCAAATGTGCTAAATGTAACGCTTCTGTTTGATCATCAACATCCAAATTTTTTAACATCCACATTATAAGATCAGAACCTGTAAATACTGATGGTATTTTTGACATAAAGCTTTTTACTGTTCGTACTGGAACTCCTGTTACTTCATCTTGCATTTTTTCAACCATTTTTTCCATCTAAAAAATAATTATTATTTTTTTTTAATTAAGTTATATGGTCGATTCCGCTTAATTGGGACTTAATTTTGTCCCGAGTTTCGATTTGTCCCAAATAAGCGGTTCGCCCGATTAAGCGGTGTCCCAATTAAGCGGAATAGTACTTAAAAATTTTATGCGCGCGCATTCTGAAAATTTATTTCAACCAAATTTGATAGTGCAATTAGTAAATAAACTAGGAGTGCAATTTATTGGGATATGGATAAAATAATAAAACACGTGCATTATAGGTAAATAAAAATAAAAAAAAATTTTAAAAAATTACTTTTTTGTAAAGCAAAATATTGGGTGAATCCTCAGTATTAGCGGTATTATAACCAGTACATGTCTCTTCATTACTGCTTCTTGCACAACCGGAATCCGTTTTTCGCTTGGCAGTAGACTTATTGGAGTTCATAGTTACCATATCAATGCCACAGGAGGAAGCCCCCTTTGCTCTTCCTACGAACAGTTTAAAAGCAAACTTCCGGTAATTTCTCGCGGTTTTTGTTTCCCTCAACGTTGGCGTTCGTTCAGGCTTCCTGCCGTACTCTCTTCGACCGGAAACGCACCCCACACATGTTCGCACACGTTGTTAACCAACGGAATTATTTACGGCATCCGTCGTTTTGAAAAATCAATCGCTTTTACCCCCAAACGTTTTGTAACTGTCACAAGGGTAAACGCCATTTTTAAAGGACTCCTTATTTCACTATTCAATCATAGAGGGCGCTAATATTCACATTTTTTTTTACTTTTGTATAAATTTATCACTTTTATTTATCACATTATTTCATAATATATAAAGTCACATATTAATTCTTATGTATAAAACAAATTTATGTCGGTTCTTAATTTAGAACTTAAATCATAGATGTCGCTTACAATCACGTAATTTATTTTCCGTTAAAGTTTTTGAGGTTAAACATTTTTAATGTCAATCATAGATGTCCCTAATTGTCTTTTGGCGGCATTAAGTGCCAAGTTACCATCAACCACGGGTGAATTATTAACCAATGTAATAATTCAAGAATTTAAAAAGTATGGATTTGATTTAAAACATCTTCGTGGAGTTTAATGGAGAATTAAAACAGCCTATTAGAAACTGTATGGGTATAATAGAAAATGCATACAATTTTTTTAATACACAATCAAGACAAGAAGATTCTGCTCTAGAAGACATATCAACTTGGAAAGATCGGGAATCGTCATCTGGGGCAACATTGTTGAAGAATTCTTTAAGTGCTTCCAAAGTTATGTTGTCTCTTAATTATGGAAGAACACCCCCTTGTCAAAATTACTTCAAATGATAAATACACAATGTTGACACATCTTCTAGCAATATATTTCTGGAAGGAAACCAGTTGATGCGAATTTTGAAACATTCCATTCTTAGGCCACGTAGTAATGCAATTAAATGAGAGATTTATTGCTCACAAAGATATCTTAGAAACCCTTGGATTAGTGATGGAACGATTTTTCAAAACGGCTTATTAATACTTTACGAAAATTTCAAACTCATATTCAATTTTTAAAACTTAATCGGCGAAATTTGCAAAATTCTCAAAAACTAAAAGCGATTATTCAAAACGGCTTGTTGCATTAAAAAGATGATACTTTAATTAATAATTGGTGATATATCCACAAGGATCCTTCAAGAAATTATTTTTATAGCGAATTTTGAAAATTACAAATTATCAAAACTTCAAATATTGTTTTTTCAAAAACTAAAAGTTATTTTTCAAAACGTGTCGGTTAATTGGAAAGAGGACACTCTTATTAACACTTTGGGAAATTTTCAAACTTATATTCCAAGAAATGGATTTTATACGAATTTTTAAAACTTAATCGGCGAAAATTGCATAATTCGAGAAAATTGTCGATCATTTCAAAAATTAATTTCTCAAAAACTAAAAGTGATTTTTCAAAACGGCTTGTTGCATTAAAAAGAGGATACTTTAATTAATAATTGGTGATATTTCCACAAGGATCCTTCAAGAAATTATTTCTATAGCGAATTTTGAAAATTATCGATGAAAATTGCAAATTATCAAAACTTCAAATATTGTTTTTTCAAAAACTAAAAGTTTTTTTTCAAAACGTGTCGGTTAATTGGAAAGAGGACACTCTTATTAACACTTTGGGAAATTTTCAAACTCATATTCCAAGAAATGGATTTTATACGAATTTTTAAAACTTAATCGGCGAAAATTGCAAAATTCGAGAAAACTGTCGATTATTTCAAAAATTAATTTCTCAAAATCTAAAAGCGATTTTTCAAAACGGCTTTTTGCATTAAAAAGAGGATACTTTAATTAATAATTGGTGATATTTCCACAAGAATAATTCAAGAAATTAATTTTATAGCGAATTTTGAAAATTATCGATAAAAATTGCAAATTATCAAAACTTCAAACATTGTTTTCTCAAAAACTAAAAGATATTTTTCGAAACGTGTCGGTTCATTGGAAAGACAACATTCTTATTAACACTTTGAGAAACTTTCAAACTCATATTCCAAGAAATGGATTTTATACGAATTTTTAAAACTTAATCGGCGAAAATTGCAAAATTCGAAAAAATTGTCGATCATTTCAAAAATTAATTTCTCATAAACTAAAAGCGATTTTTCAAAACGGCTTGTTGCATTAAAAAGATGATACTTTAATTAATAATTGGTGATATTTCCACAAGGATCCTTCAAGAAATTATTTTTATAGCGAATTTTGAAAATTATTGATAAAAATTGCGAATTATCAAAACTTCAAATATTGTTTTCTCAAAAACTAAAAGTTTTTTTTCAAAACGTGTCGGTTCATTGGAAAGAAGACACGCTTATTAATACTAGAAACGGATTTTATACGAATTTTTAAAACTTAATCGGCGAAAATTGCAAAATTCCAGAAAATTCCTTAAATTAATTAATATCCTTAACTCCAGAATTCTTCACCTTATTAAAGACAAAATCCCTATATACCAATTCGGCTTCAAACAGAAACAATCAACAATTCATCCACTCATTATTCTCACAAATAACATACAAGTAACGAATCTACATCACCGAAAACCCGCGATCTTATTTCTTGACATAAATGAAGCCTTCAACACAGTCTGGCACCAGGGCTTTCTATACAAGATGGATAAATTAAGAATACCTACACCCTACCTGAAAATTATAGATGAATATCTTCGCGACAGAATACTGAGCATCAAAATTAATAATGACTATCTCAAGGATCCCCAATCTCACCTACTCTGTACAACGTCTACTGCTATGATATATACCCTCCAACCCATCCAGACACCAACTATATTGATCCGGATATGCAGATGACACAACACTAATATCGCATTGAAGAAACTTTCAAATAGCAATAGAATCACTCTAGACGCTATACAACAACATATCATCATGGTTCCACAAATGGAGAGTCACCCCCAATCCGGACAAATTCCAACTATTGATCCCACACTCCAGAATCACCGATCAATCCCAGCACATCACGACAGGCACATTAATTACAAAACCTACAAACTTGGTCAAATATTTGGGCATAACCCTGGACAACAAGTTGAAATTCAAACTACAAAAAAATACAAACATATTTACGAGCAAAACATATTTAGATCATTGACCTACAAAGAAAATAGTAAAGTATTCTGACAAAAATTAGACACCCGAACAATCCACTTCACAACATAAACAATGAAGATCTATATTCAAGAACGGAAATAAAACCAATCTCAGTGAGGCATAAAATACTGAAAGAAAAATTCTCCAAAAATGCAAGACACCCTACATCAGATGTGCAAGACTCGAACGAACGAAGAAAGACCTAAAACATTATACGAAGAACTCAACATAAATATACTGTTATTTTATAATTAATGTAAGCGGAATGAAAATTGTCGATCATTTCAACAATTTATTTTTCTAAAACTAAAAGCGATTTTCCAAAACGGCTTATTGCATTAAAAAGAGGATACTTTAATTAATAATTGGTGATATTTCCACAAGGATCCTTCAAGAAATGAATTTTATAGCGAATTTTGAAAATTATCGATATAAATTGCAATTTATCAAAACTTCAAATATTGTTTTCTCAAAAACTAAAAGTTATTTTTCAAAACGTGTCGGTTCATTGGAAAGCCAACATTCTTATTAACACTTTAGGAAATTTTCAAGCTCATATTCCAAGAAATGGATTTTATACGAATTTTTAAAACTTAATCGGCGAAAATTGCAAAATTCTAGAAAATTGTCGATCATTTCAATAATTTATTTCTCAAGAACTAACAGTGATTTTTCAAAACGGCTTTTTGCATCAAAAAGAGGATACTTTAATTAATAATTGCTGATGTTTCCACAAGGATCCTTCAAGAAATGAATTTTATAGCGAATTTTTAAAATTATCGATAAAAATTGCAAATTATTAAAACTTCAAATATTGTTTTCTCAAAAACTAAAAGTTATTTTTCAAAACGTGTCAGTTCATTGGAGAGAGGACACTCTTATTAACACTTTGGGAAATTTTCAAACTCATATTCCAAGAAATGGATTTTATACGAATTTTTAAACTTAATCGGCGAAAATTGCGAAATTCGAGAAAATTGTCGATCATTTCAAAAATTAATTTCTCAAAAACTAAAAGCGATTTAATTGGTGATATTTCCACAAGGATCATTCAAGAAATGAATTTTATAGCGAATTTTGAAACTTATCGATGAAAATTGCAACAACGAAAATTTTATCAAAACTACAAATATTGTTTTCTCAAAAACTAAAAGTTATTTTTCAAAACGTGTCGGTTCATTGGAAAGAGGACACTTTTATTAACACTTTGGGAACTATTAAAATTTGAACAGTTAGTAGAATTTTATAAATATGGTTTAGATGACGTCTCAAAACTTGTAGGTGGTGTATTTAAACTTTGGTACAGAAAATTTTACAATGGTTTACCAGACGAAGTGTTGAACATTTTGTGCACTTTGCCAGTAAGCACAGCTACTCCAGAGAGAACATTTTCAATTCTAAAATTGTTGAAAACATATTTATATTTATATATTACATGGAAAAACGCTATAGTATAATAATAATTATAATAATAACAATTTATTTAATGACCTGGCTACAAATAGTAGATGTGACAAGTTCAAACCACATACAATATATAATACACAACATACACAATATTCAACAAAGAAAGAGAGAAATTAAATTATGAGGTATGACCTATGCTAGTTGACTAGGACTAATACTAAAATTAAATGACAAGTATTCCTGGCGGTCGTAAAACGCCCTTTCTACAAGCATCATTTTTACTTTATGTTTAAATGAGCTAAGCGTATCAGCTTTTTTAATTGCAGATGGCAAATTATTATAGAGCTTTGGGAAATGATGACCCAAGCACACCAAACTATCAGATCTAGTTTCGTAATTGTGTTTCATGACAGGGTATCTATCGACATGCTCCCGCACATGAACAACTGATTTATATATATATATACTTTGAAGAGTAAGAAGCGAATTGGCCTTGAATGTATCTCTACACGAATCTCTGCAGTTTAGGTCGAAGATTAATCTTATAATGCGCATCTGTGCTACAAAGGCACGCCGCCACTCCGTCGATCTTCCCCACAATAATATATTGTATGAGAGATGCGAATAACAGAGAGCATAATACGCATCTAATAATCCCGATAGCGGGAGGCATCCCTTCAACTTCAGAATTGCATAGAAGGACGAGTTCAATTTCGAAACCAGATGATCAACATGTTTGTCAAAACTTAGCTGCTCGTCTAGATAAACACCCAAAAACTTGCAGCTATTTGATAGAATGATATCATCGGCTTGCGGAAGCCTTCTCCTCTTATGAAAATTTACAAACACGGTCTTTTTTAGATTAAGGACAATACGATTTTGTTTGCACCAAGCATCAAATGATTCAACTTTAGAAAAAAGCATATCAGCATCATTCGACGCCAGGGCAATTGACGTGTCATCGGCATACATGACTATGTGGACATCGGAAAGATACTCAGGAAGGTCATTTATATACAATAGAAAAATTAATGGGCCCAAGATTGAGCCCTGGGGAACTCCCAGTCGAACATTTGATTCCGATGACTCCTGACCAGAGAGGACCACTTTTATTTTTCGTTCCTCCAGAAATGATTGAAGCCAATTTAAAATCGTGCCTCGCAAACCCAAAGCATACAATCGAACGCACGCGACATGTCGAAGAACAGACCCACAGCAAAATTACCTTTATCCAGGTTATCGTAGATGAACTCAATAAAATTCAATGACGCAGTCTCTTTATATTTATCCTTCAATAACAATTATGCCCGAAGAAGTATTATTATTTTATTTGTTAATAATTTCTATATTCAATGATATTATAAAAAATCTTGAATATGCATTTAAGAGAATAACTTGATCAGAAAATCTTCCAATAAAATTTTTCCACATTCTAAAGCCAAATAGGCATAGAGAAATGTTTAAACTTAACATATGATGGAGTTACTTAACTAATAATTTTAGGATAGTGGCCACTCCAAGAATCCAGTAATAATAATGATTTGGGTAATACACCTTTTTAGCCAAAGTTTTTTTTAGAAAAACTTTTTTTTGTAAATATGAATCACAATCTGTTGAAGCACAATCCACAGTAAATCAAATAGAGATAACATAGCTGCTACTAGCATCTTAGATGTAGAGGATCTAATCTATTAGAAATCAAAAAATATCAAGAAACAATACTAAGCATCAAACCCCTAAATGAATAAACTGTAATAATACTACAATCGAGGTAGCGAGGGAAAACTTTGAATACAAAGTCAGTCAAAAAAAATTGTATGTAAAAATTCTTTTATTAACCATCTGACGGGATATAATCTAAAGAGGAGACGATATGATCGTGAAAATGTTGGAGATGATCTCCGGGGACGTAGCGTAGAATTTCTTAAATAATTGGGGGAGGGTAGAGCACTTGAGTAAACAATGGAATATGTCGGGTACCGATTTTGTGCGGCGAACAACCGGAGGCGGAATGCAAACACGTCAAAGCCGGTCTTGGGCTTTTGGGGCGACGTCTTATTTCGACAATAAAAACGAGTTCCTCCCGCTCCCATGGCCCGGCAGAAGAAGTTTTAAGACCTTTAAAGGTATACCGGGTGTTTTGCGGGGCTACTGTGTAATCAGCTTAAGGATATTAGCCCCGCCCCGTTGTGAGTGACCACTCAAGGAGAAAACCCGTGAACGTAATCTCCACTGCGTAACTATTATTCAATTTTACAGTTGTCCCGTTTGGTTTCGGTTTTTCGCTCGGGATTGAGGATACGGCTCAACGGAACTATCAAAGGGACTTGGAGTACTACGTCGACCAAAAACTACGTGTGTCCGAGAAACACCGAGTGCATGGACCCGGAACGAAATTACCAACGTTTACAAACCGCATCCGATTGTGCGCTCGAAAGCCGCCCCTTTCATAACTTCTCCCTTCTTCGCTAATCTTTTCCGGTTTCGCGCTATTTGCCTTCGTTTTTTCAATCATCCCCATAAATAAAAACCTTCATTTCAAAGATTTATTAGCCTTACCTTTATTTATTAGGATATAAATACTTTGCAAGTGTGTAACCAATATCACAGTATTGGTATTGCAATACGCGATTTGCGTAGTTGGTTGCATAGAAATAAAAGTCAAATAAAATTCAATTTATTTCGTATATATTTAAGGGATTTTCTTAATATAATACACTTATAATCGAGTACCTGCGAAGTCTTAAACAAAATAAAGAGCAACTTCCGGGACGCGAACGCTATTAAGCTCAAGATATTGCACATCGAATACGTTATTAATTTTTATTAGTGTTTTAAGAGATCTTTTTATTTCAATTTAATAATTTTTTTTTTCTTACGTGTTAAGTCTTGTTTATCAAAGTCAGTCTCGACAGAGTTTAAAAGGGTCATAACAATTTATCGGAGTAGACGGAAGTCCGTTCAGATTGGGCGGAAGGCGGGAGGAGGAAGGGGCTGATAAAGTGGTGAAGTTGCGTGGTTCTATCCCTGGAGTACATCGGGTTTCCGTCGGAAAGACATTCAGCTGCGCCATTATGTTCGTGTAGCTTCCTAACGTGCTTTTTGAGATCGAAGTTCCTGCAGAATCCTTTTCCGCATGCTTCGCACGTGAAGGGTTTTTTATCGTTATGCGTATGCATGTGGAAGGTGAGGTTGTAAATTTGATGGAAGGCTTTCGAACAAACAGTACATTTGTAAGCTTTTTCGCCGCTGTGTGTGAGTTTGTGATTTTTATAGTTTCCCTTCTGGTGAAATCCTTTTCCGCAATACTCGCAGACGAACGGTTTGTAACCGGCGTGAATTCTCGCGTGGGTGTTCAACGTCGAGGATCTATTGAAGGCTTTTCCACAGGTTAAACATTTGTGGGGCTTTTCCGAGGTGTGAATGATTTTGTGTCGACAAAGGGTCGAAGCTTGTCGGAAACCTTTTCCACATATTTTGCATACGAATGGTCTAGCTCCAGTGTGAACGGGCATATGCCTCGTGAGGTTATAATGCGCGTTAAAGACCTTACCACATTCTCCACACTCGAAGCTTTTTTGCTTGGAGGACGGCCCTTGAGTGGCAGAAACAGTTGTGGAAACCGCGGTGGTCGTTGAAGTCGTCGAAACGCCACCACCACCACCAACACCTACCCCATCGCCATCATCAACGCTGCCAGGTTTCGCATCGATCGCAGACCGCTTTGCGTGCTTATTGTAGTCTCGGACGGGCGTCGAGTCGATTCCCCCAGGACCAGTACCCGTCGTCCTTCCACCCTCCTGAGAGATTGAGTAAACGGAAACGGAGGTGGTGGCGACACACATTAACTGACTGGGATAATAAACCAATGGATACTGATGATGATGATGTGGCATCGATTCTGGGTGATGATGATGGTGGTGGTGCTGATGATGAGGTGTACGCAGGGATGTCGGCACGTATTTTTTGAACGCCGATTCCAAGTGTTGCGGGTATATAGAATTTCTTATGGCCTCGGCCGCCGCCGCCGCCGCAGCTGCCGCGGCCTCTTCGACACCGCCACCGCCACCACGTCCGAATCGCTTCGAAGCCGACTTCTCGTCCGGCTCCATTATGCGCGCGATCGAAAAGTTCAGGGTCCTCGAGGTCGCCGAAGGGTCCTTGGACGACGGGGGATCCGGCGTCGAACTCTTTGGCGACGTCATCTGAGCTCCTTTGATTGCCGACCTGGAAAATTTTGAAACGATGTCATCTCTTGGCAATTTGGATTCGCGGTTCAAGTACTTATAACTAATTGAAAAAAAAAGAGACGGAGGGTTCCCTTTATACTTTTAAATTTTTTACCACCCTCCGTATCTTTCTTTCATACAAACTAAAACAAGGATGAAAAAATTTTTATAACTTTTTGAATTAATCTAGTATTCTATTAAGAGCAGGCATTAAATTGAAAATTCTATTTGTCGTTGGAGACGAGATCGAACAATGAGAGAGTCTGCAATTTCCTTAAAGAAGGCGTGAAGGGCAAATATTCGCAACTATTCATCTTTTCGCCAAATACGGCAAATGTTATGCCGTATTTGACAAACACTATGTCTAGTGTTAGTTCTAGTTTTACACTATCACTAGAACTAACACAAGACCCAGAACTAGAATCATTCGGGTTTAGCCGCACGTCTTTCAAGACGGCTAAACCCGAATGATTCTAGTTCTAGGTCTTGTGTTAGTTCTAATTTCACACTAGAACAAGACCTAGAACTAGAATCACTCATGTTTAGCCGTCTTGAGAAACGTGCGGTTAAACCCGAATGTTTCTAGTTCTATGTCTAGTGTTAGTTCTAGTTTTACACTATCACTAGAACTAACACAAGACCTAGAACTAGAATCATTCGGGTTTAGCCGTCTTGAGAGACGTGCGGCTAAACCCGAATGTTTCTAGTTCTAGATCTTGTGTTAGTTCTAATTTCACACTAGCAGTGTCACTAGAACAAGACCTAGAACTAGAATCATTCGGGTTTAGCCGTCTTGAAAGACGTCCGGCTAAACCCGAATGATTCTAGTTCTAGGTCTTGTGTTAGTTCTAGTGACAGTGTAAAAAGAATCCATGAAATAACAAACATATTAGAAATGCGTGTCAAAATCGAAGAGTACAGAAAGCCCCAGTGCAAAAGGTGTCACACCAAAGCTTACTGCCACAAAAATCCGAGATGAGTTAAATGTACTGGTGAACACTGGACCAGCAAATGCTCTAAAGCCAAAGAAATCCCGGCTAAATTTATTTATTTATGTACAGGGTGTCCAAATTTCGATGGGTTTGCAGGGTATCTCAGTTATTATAAAAGATAAAAACTTAAACGTAAAAACAGGTTCTAATAGATTTTTTCACGTAGAATCCAATGATGCACGTAGAATTTTTCTAGTCATCACGGTTTTTCAATCATAAAGAGTTAAGTATTTTAAAAGTTAAATATTCAGTATTTGAGTTGTGTTTATAACTCAAAAACCGTGATGACCAGAAAAATTCTACGTGCACCATTGGATTCCACGTAAAAAAATCTATTAAAATCCGTTTTTACTTTATTACTAAGTTTCCGGATAGCCGAGATACAGGAGGTGTCTGAAAATCGTAAATTTCAAACACTCCCTGTATATCAAAAACGAAGAGGGCTATGAAAATTTGGTTTGCGCCATTGTAAGTTTCACAAAAAAGTAGCTCAGGTTTGCAACTGAGATACCCTGCAAACCCATCGAAATTTGGACACCCTGTACATAGGACACAGCACAGGACGAACCCAATAAAAGCTGTGTCACTGAAAAGAATAGGAACAAAACAAAATAATAAAGACACAAAATAACATCAGTAGTGAACAGTAGTAAAAAAATAAAATAAAATAAGATAAGTAAAATAAACGATCAAAAATTCTGATTGAAATTAATGTTGATATGTTGACAATGTAGAATGTTGATAAACATTAGTGCGGGTTGTAGGAGTGAAAAAGAGAAAATCATATTTCAACGTTTTGGACGTAAAAACCGAAAGGATTAGCACGCCGAGTCGTAGTCAACATAGGTGATGAGACTTCCGACATAAAAATCGAAGGAATCTCTTTTGGACTAGTTCTAATCTTTTCACGTACATGTCATATTTAGGATTTAGAAGTTAAGCAATATATTTTTCGTAATAAAAAAATCAAGCAGGTCCGGAATCTTACTTCTATCTGTTGGCCAGTAAGTTGGCTTCCCAGTGGAGAGCACCTCACAATTTAATACCTCTATTGCATGGTTCAGTTCTTTTCCTTTTGTGAATCCCGAAAGAGAGACGTGCGGCTAAACCCGAACGATTCTAGTTCTAGATCTTGTTCTAGTGTGAGCCGTCTTGAGAGACGTGCGGCTAAATCCGAATATTTCTAGTTCTCGGTCTAGTGTTAGTTCTAGTGGCAGTGGTAAGTAGTGCTAGTTAGCATAAAGTATTATTACCTGATGTACAACACATCGGGTATTTGGATGAAAAAATGTTTATAACTTTTTGAATTAATCTGGTATTCTATTAAGAGAAGGCATTAAATTGAAAATTCTATTTGCCGTTGGAGACGAAGTCGAACAATGCGAGCGTCTGCAGTTTCCTTAAAGAAGGCGTGAAGGGCAATTACTCGCGGACCGATGGAGACATTGTACCGCCGGAACGGTTCAAATATTTTCGCCAAATACGACAAACACGGCAAATGGGCGAATGGGGTGAAAGGGGGGATTGGGATCGAGAATGGGCGAGGGCGGACAGCGAGAGAGGGCGGACGTAGATACGATCGAACAGATAATGCACGTGCCCTCCGCAATACGCCACTACCGTGATACTATAGCACCATACTGCTATAATACCGTGCTACTACAGCACCGTATTCCTCCTGCTTATTGCCTTCCGCCTGCGTGCACTTCCGATTTGTCAAGGTGTCCAAGACAAATTATTCCATCGTCAATTTAATTCGGTTTTAGACCTTGCTAGTCACCTGCTTTTTTTTTACAAATACAAACAATCTCATTCTATCAAAAAACATTTTGGCTGATGATGACCTTTATGTGTCGAAACCGGTTCCAATAAATATTTTAAACATAAGCAAGTAAGAAGTTTTTTATATTTATATATAAAGTGATGAAGTACTATTAGAAACTGCAAAAATAAATGTATTGTTATGATAGAATAAAAAAGTTTTGAACAAATAAACTTTAGGAACAGCCTGTATAGTGAAAATAATAATGATTTTACGAGATATTAGATTATACTGTACCAAATTTCCACGCTTTACCATAAATAGTGTTTCAGATATTTAGAAAAATGTGTTAAAATTTCCTAACTTTGATGCATCTTTGCAATTTGAGGACTTTTACTAAGTTAATTTTTTACATGAATGCCGCCCCCCTCCGCCACTTCCAATACCATGTAACAGATGTAATGAGTTTTCTCATTCTTCCTACAAATGTACAGCAAAAATTCAATGCACAAAAAGCTTGGGTCCCCACAACACCTCTAACTGCACATCACAACTTTCCGAAAAATAATCATGGACATGGTCATTTAAATGCAAAAACAGACCTACAGCGCCTATTAAGGGGTGCCTAATGTACGCATTAAGTTGGCCAATAAGGGATCAGACCAGCTTAATAATAACATAACGAAAGACCACAATCCACGACCATATCATTGATACCTATGTGACCAAGATTAACTCTCCTAAGTGCTTAGATCGACAAGAGCTCATTAACTCATTAAAACGTAGATTTATTGAACATCATCAAATCGACACAATTGTTGCTTGATCCCATATAAAATCCCATATAATTGGAAACTTTATAAATTGCAACCGCATCAACTGTGGAGACAAAATCGAAGGGTGGAATCAAGTTCAAAAACTGGAGAGTAATTGAAAAAGGAGGAGCCGTGGTCATCTGCGATCCTATGCTGCAAATGGGAAAGTCCAACCCACCAAGAATCAACTGTCAGTTAAACAACGCTCTTCATTTTAGTATCACGCTCGGCTCAGAAGCACTCCGGACATGATCTTCTGCTCGCGAAACATAAGATCTCTGATAACCCATGTTGCAGTCATTCCCGATCTGGTCCACCTGCAGTTGACGACTCCCATTCCAAGAGTGGTTCCAAAAACCATAAAAAATTTCAACCTCTGCAATATGGAAGAGGTGAATTCAGGCATCTCAGAATTTATCAACACGAACTCTTTAATTACTGCCGATACGATATCTTAATTTAATGAATATCTCAAAAAATTGATTGTCCAAGCCAACCCAAATAAACCCTAAAAATACTACAATTTTCCACTACCAAAGTTAGACTACCCAGACTTAAAAAGCAAATTCAATGAACTTAACAAGCATATTCAAGCCTTATCAAACAATTCAAAAGCGAAAAGTATTGGCAAGAAGTTCGAAAATTATCTAGATATCAAAAGTCTCCTGAAACCCACGAACTTATTGACCCCTCAGATGGCACTTCACACACCGACCCCGAAGAAATTGTCAACATCCACGGGGATTACCTGCAGCGTGTGTTTTTATTCTCAGAAGATGCCTCTTAGATGACTGGTATGAAACTGCTGATACTCCCGAAGACGCGCTGATCCACGAGGACGAATACTTCCTAATCCTTAGCAATGGAACAAGCACCGCTCCTGGGTACGACCATGTTACAAAAAAATATACTAAGGAAGCTAAACCCTGCCACCCATGCCTATATTATAAAAATTCTAAATTTCTGCCTCATCAATCAACACTTCCCCGAAGATTGGAAGTCATCTGTAATAATTTGCATCCCCAAGAAAAGAATCATAAATATCCGACCCATCCAACTATTGCCCTATCTCCCATCATCCCGTCATCGGCAAGATCTTTGAAACCCACATTAAGAACAAGCTAATGGAAACCGTCTCCAAAAAAATACCGAATTACCAGTTTGGTTTTTAATCTGGTAGATCTACGTCCCACGCTTCCAAAAATGCCATTTTGCGGCAGTGTTCCTGGATATCAATACAAACTCCATTCCTTTCCAACCGCTCTTCAGTAGTAAGGTTAAAAAACTGCTTCTCCCACAAAATCTCCCCTCAGCAAGGCCTTCCGCAAAGGTCTCCCTGACTCTCCATAAGCTATTTTGTTGCAACATCTATAATCCCAACCCAGATATCTTTGACTTGGACTCATACCCACTGCTCTACGCTGACGACACCACTTTGGCGACACAAATATCACATCCGCAGTCCAAAGGCTTGCGCTAATCTAATCCATGGAGAGTTGGGTGGAAAATGGAGAATCCAAGTTAATCCATCCAAAACCCAATTTTTCATTCCATTTCTTTCAATCCACGATCATATCCCCCTCAACAAGCTGTAAACACCTAGGAATCTCGATAGACACAAGATTGAAATTTTCCGACCATGCTATCAAGGTAAAGATGAAAGCGACAATTCGAGCAAAGCATATCATATTTACAAAACCATCTGCAGACCGATAGTGGAATATGCACGCTGATCCTCGCTGATACATCTAGAGGAGCTCCATACCATCTAGAAGTAGCTGAAAGATCTGCCCTTAGATGCATTTCACGAATCCGACATCCCCAAAACCCAGTCTTTAATCCCAGCAACGAACTTTCTATAAATTTATATTTATATATATACAGCGTGTTTCATTTAAAACGACATATAGTAAAAATAAAGTAAATAAGTAAAATACTTGCTTAAAAATATCTACAAAAAGAAAAATAAAACAACATTTTTCAAAATATAATTCAAAAAATTTAATTAATAAAAAAACGATTTAATTAATCGTAAATTAATACTAAAATTCTTCTTCATTTTTGAAATCACCTTAGAACATTGATTAAAATTTATGAAGTTACCTTTATACATTAACGAAATGCCAGGTATTATGTTTTCTGGAGTTAGCAACATGTCGATCTTTCTGTTGAAGTCTTCCTTTCATGTTTGCAGAAAGTGTGCTCGACATCATCTGGTTCCTCGCAGTATGGGCATCTATCGCTTTCTGCTCTTTTATGTTTAAAGAGGTGAGCCCTAAAACATTCGTGTCCACTTAATAGCTGTTTCCAATAGTAATTAATTTGTTAATTTGTCTGGCAGGATTCGTTTTGTCCATCTCGTCTTCCGGTATCTTCTCTCCATCTATTTCTCCACTCTTTCAGTATTATCTGTGGGTTTCCTGTATCGTTTTTTTCCTCCGCGTCTAGACATCTCTTTCTAACTAACAGGTCTATTGGTAGTGACTGTCCTATAACTAGGAGGGCTTCTGTAGAGATGGTCCTATATCCGCTGGTTATTTTAATTACCATCTGCATCTGAACCCAACCCAAATTCAACTCACACCCGAAATTAACCCGAACCCAACCCAACTTGAATGTTTTTGAACGTATTTAAATACTTATTGTCAAATTAGATGAAGTGATAACCAGAATTTTGTGTCTTTTTTTTAGTATAAAATTCATTCTCTAAGAATGTTGAATAATCTGGACGTACACTGCTCTGAGATCTTTTCTTATCTGAGATTCTTCTGCCATCGCGACTACCAATCACCTCTTAATATTCACATATATGCGGCGACAACATTCAGTAGGAACTTTTAAGGACAAGGAATTTACCACTCTAAGTTGATCATGTCACTTTATGTCACTTTGCTCTTGGGCAGGTTTAATTAGAAAATTTTTAATCAATTTTCTAAGAGTTTTTGTTTTTGAGATATAAGCATGTCATTTTAAATGAAACACCCGGTATATGTATAAATTTATTATTTTTTGTATATATAGGGTGCCCCGTATCTTCCGCATCAAAGCATTATACGGTTGAAGGATACATTATTCTGAAGCGATTTTTCTAATAAAATTTGTTCGAAATGTTTATAATAATAAAAACGACCAATAGCAGATCAAGAAATCGGTGCCACCCTCGGCAGGTCCGCCGCGCCGTTCATAACTCGTTTCTCACGTGTACTCGCCAATAGATTCGACACGGAAAGAGAAATAAATTTTTTCGGTGAATCAAAAAATTTTATGTTGTCTCTCTCAAGTTGTCTACCTATATTGATGTATTTTAATATTTTTAATAATTAATGAACAAAATCTAAATATGTTTTTTTTTAAAGTATTTTAATGTTCCATATAAAACAGACTAAACTAAAGTTTTAATTAAAAGTAGATAGCTTAGGGGCGTTGTAAATCGGTTTGAAAAATTGGTGGACCGGATTGCCGTCCGGTCGATAATATGCAAATGTTATTCTAACGTACACCGGCACTTCTAATTTATGTAAATACAAACTTCCATACGATGGAAAATCACCCCGAAAAAATAAAATATAAAACAAATAATAATAATATAAGTACGGAGGCTTTCACTGCCGGTGTCAATTAAACTAAAACTAACACTAGCACTATCACTAGAACTAACACTAGACCTAGAACCAGAAACTTTCGGGTTAAGCCGTGCGTTTTTTGAAAAAATGTTTGACGTTTCGGATGCCTTCTTCAGAAACAAGTTCGAATTTGTTTACTTCATTACTAGTGTTAGTTCTAATGATAGTGCTAGTGTTAGTTCTAGTTTAAATTGTAAATGAGATTTAGCTTAATTATTAATTATTGTCAAAGAGGGTGTGATTAGTAATAGAATGGTAATAGATAATAACGGGGTGGTGTTGGTTATGGTGGTCGGGTGTTGAAAGTTGGCGTCGGCGTCGAGAACGTCACGCGCAATCGTCATATCAGGTCGACGCCGACGGGGGAACGAAGGGATTATAAAAGAAGTGGAGGTCGCGAATAGAGAAAGATAGAAGTGAGAGAGGGATGACGTGGGGAGGAGCACAATGATCGCTCAGAACCAGATAACTCTCGGCCGTTAATTGTGTGTGATTAGGTCGACCTTCTGCCCCCTCGTATTAATCGCGAAACGTCCTATAAACCGATCGAAATCGTTGTCCCCCTATCGGCCCGGAGGGGATGAAGGAGACAATAATAAGTATTGTCAGTTATTATTCCGATTAAAACCGTCAACGGCGACGACCACGGAATTGATTTTCCACTTCCCCGGTCCAGGGGGGCAGTAATAGTTTTCTTCTGGCGCGTAATCTGCCATTTCCATACAAATCAACACATCACGCGCACATCTCTCTCTCGCCCAATTACGGGATCCGCGCGGAAATCGACCGAATCGTGTTCGAACTTGACGAGGGAATCGAGGGTGACAGGTTCGATACCGGAATTAACCCTCTATTACCTTCACGTCAACATTCGACCACTAACTACCTACTCTCTTCCCGTCATCACCGGAAATCTACTATTTCAGATACTATAATTGTTACCAATTCAATTATACAACTCAATCTATTTAATAAAGCTTTCTTTATCTATATAAAACTGCTAAACTCGAAACTTTCTAATTCTAGGGCTAGTGTTAGTTCTAGTTTTACACTAATACTAGAATTAAGACAAGACTTAGAACTAGAATCATTCGGGTTTAGCCGCACGTCTCTCAAGACGGCTAAACCCGAATGATTCTAGTTCTAGGTCTTGTGTTAGTTCTAGTTTTATACTAGCCGTCTTGAGAGACGTGCGGCTAAACCCGAATGATTGTAGTTCTAGGTCTTGTGTTAGTTCTAGTGACAGTGCTAGTGTAAAACTAAAACTAACACAAGACCTAGAACTAGAATCATTCGGGTTTAGCCGTCTTGAGATGTGAGGCTAAACCCGAATAATTCTAGTTCTAGGTCTTGTGTTAGTTCTAGTGATAGTGCTACTGTGAAACTAGAACTAACACAAAACCTAGAACTAGAATCATTCGGGTTTAGCCGTCTTGAGAGACGTGTGGCTAAACCCGAATGATTCTAATTCTAGGTCTTGTGTTAGTTCTAGTTTTACATTATCACTAGAACTAACACAAGACCTAGAACTAGAATCATTCGGGTTTAGCCGTCTTGAGAGACATGCGGCTAAACCCGAATGATTCAAGTTCTCCAATCAATGAGTGGTTAAAAGTCTGCAAAAAAATCGAAAACGATGAAGGCAGAACATTTTGGGAAAAACTAAAGAGAATTACTTCTTACAAAAAAACATGGAACGCACCAACTTTAAAATTGAATGGTCTGATACATGCAACAACAGACGATCAAAGAAGCGAAGCATTTACCCAACACTTTCCTTTACCCCTAAAACCGATCCAACATTTGACGACGACAATCTAGCAAAAGCAGTACAATGGTACACCAGATTCAGCGAATCCCAAAGACTCAATGAAGATACATTTACAGACATTGACGAAGACGAATATATACAACAAGTGAAAAAAGAGAAAAGCTCAGCTCCTGGAAAAAATCTAATTACTAAGCATATATTTCGAAATCTAAATCCATTATAACAATCCCCAAACCTGGCGCTGACCATTCACAACCCAGGAACTACAAACCAATAACCCTCCTTCCAATGATAGGCAAAATCTTCGAAAGTATCATTAATCAACGAATCCTCAAAGCTACACAAGAAATCATACCGACATACCAGTTTGGATTTAAACCACAAAACTCTACAGCCCATTCTTTAATAACAATAGTGAATAACATACAAGTAAATCACAAACAAAAAAGAAAATCTATTGCACTGTTCTTAGACATAAATAAAGCATTTGAAACGGTATGGCATAAGGATTTACTATACAAAATGTGTCTTAATTAAAATCATAGACGAGTACCTAAAAAATAGACAACTTCAAGTAAAGGTAGGAGAGGGATCTCCTCTGTCTCCAACTTTATACGATATATGTTGCTACAATATCTATGCAGAAAACCCGACCAGCTTTGACCCAAAACTGTACATCCTACAGCATGCAGATGACACAATATTGATCTTACACAACACCACACTAGACATAGCAACCGAAAACCTTCAAATGCTGTACGATACAACGCTAAAATGGTTCAAAAATTGAACAGTTACACCCAATACCTCCAAGCTCCAATTTATGATTCCCAACCACCGTATCCGCGAAAAATCTCCTAAAATTAATACTGGCACAACCACGGTGAAACCTTCCAACGTTATTAAATATCTTGGTATAGATTTAGACAACAACATAAAACTATTCAAACACTTCAAATCCAAAGGAGTTGAAGTTGCCAAAATATTTCAGAGCTCTGACATACAAGAACGTTGAAGGAATTTCAACAAAAACTGCTATGAAGATCTATAACGCTATATGCAGATGAGAATAAAAGAAAGAATAATAAAAGCAGAAAGAAAATGCCTAAGAATTATAACGAAGATAGGCAATCCTCAAAATCCACTGCACAACATTAGTAACGAAAATCTATACGTAAGAACAAAAATACAACCAATTAACCTAAGACATGCAGAAATCAGTAAAAAATTCATCAAAAAACCACATAATAAACGATTGCTCCTGATTGGTAGCCAATAAAGATTATTTCTCTCTCTCTCTCTGTTTTCTTAAATACTAAAAGCTACTTTTATTAATACTTTGGGAAATATTAACTTAATCGGCGAAAATTGCAAAATTAAAAAAAATGGTCGATTATTTCAAAAATTTATTTCTCAAGAACTAAAAGTGATCTTTCAAAACGGGTTGGTTCATTGGAAAGAAGACACTTTTATTAACATTAAGGGAAATTTTCAAACTTATATTCCAAAAAATCAATTTTATACGAATTATTAAAATTTAATCGGCGGAAATTACAAAATTCGCAAAAATTGTCGATTATTTCAAAAATTTATTTCTCAAGAACTAAAAGTGATTTTTCAAAACGGCTTTTTGCATTAAAAAGAGGATACTTTAATTAATAATTGGTGATATTTCCACAAGAATAATTCAAAAAATTAATTTTATAGCGAATTTGAAAATTATCGATAAAAATTGCAAATTATCAAAACTTCAAACATTGTTTTCTCAAAAACTAAAAGTTATTTTTCGAAACGGGTTCGGTCATTGAAAAGAGGACACTTTTATTAACATTTTGGGAAATTTTCATACTTATATTCAAAAAAATCGATTTTATACGAATTATTAAAATTTAATCGGCGGAAATTACAAAATTCGAGAAAATTGTGGATTAATTCAAAAATTTATTTCTCAAGAACTAAAAGCGATTTTTCAAAACGGCTTATTGCGTTAAAAAGAAGATACTTTAATTAATAATTGGTGATATTTCCACAAGAATCCTTCAAGAAATTTAATTTATAGCGAATTTATAAAATGATCGATGAAAATTGCAAATTATCAAAACTTCAAACATTGTTTTCTCAAAAACTAAAAGTTATTTTTCGAAACGGGTTCGGTCATTGAAAAGAGGACACTTTTATTAACATTTTGGGAAATTTTCATACTTATATTCCAAAAAATCGATTTTATACGAATTATTAAAATTTAATCGACGGAAATTACAAAATTCGCAAAAATTGGCGATTATTTCAAAAATTTATTTCTCAAGAACTAAAAGTGATTTTTCAAAACGGCTTTTTGCATTAAAAAAACGATACTTTAATTAATAGTTGGTGATATTTCCACAAGGATCCTTCAAGAAATTAATTTTGTAGCGAATTTATAAAATGATCGATGAAAATTGCAAATTATCAAAACTTCGAACATTGTTTTCTCAAAAACTAAAAGTTATTTTTCGAAACGGGTTCGGTCATTGAAAAGAGGACACTTTTATTAACATTTTGGGAAATTTTCATACTTATATTCCAAAAAATCGATTTTATACGAATTATTAAAATTTAATCGACGGAAATTACAAAATTCGCAAAAATTGGCGATTATTTCAAAAATTTATTTCTCAAGAACTAAAAGTGATTTTTCAAAACGGCTTTTTGCATTAAAAAGAGGATACTTTAATTAATAATTGGTGATATTTCCACAAGAATAATTCAAGAAATTAATTTTATAGCGAATTTTAAAAATTATCAATGCTTCAAATATTGTTTTCTCAAAAACTAAAAGGTATTTTTCAAAATGGCTTGGTTCATTGGAAAGAGGACACTTTTATTAACACTTTGGGAAATTTTCAAACTTATATTTCAAAAAATCAATTTTATACGAATTATTAAAATTTTATCGGCGGAAATTACAAAATTCTGATCTTATAAATTTAATTTTTTAAACTTCCAAACAAATAGTAATCAAAATTGACGGTAAATAATTTTCTCATGTTTGCTTTTGTAAATTAAAGCAGGTAGCAACAACCTGATGACGGAAACTTTTTCCGAAACCGGTAGTTGAGAACCAATAAATTTCATTCTTCGGAATTTTAATTTTTTTTTTATATTTAACATTACTGATCGAAGTAAACAATGGAGTCCTTTATCAAACAAATAGAAATCAAGCGGAGTTAGATCTGGTGAAAAATTATAAACATATTAAGATAGACAGCCAATATTACACAAGTCACGTGAGTTACGATAATTAATTACATCAAATTTATTTGTAATTAGTTAAATTTGTTGTCTTAAAAATAATGTTAAACATAAATCATACTAGTAGTATGATAACGTGTAATGAATGTTGTAAACAGGGGATAATGATAATTAGTAAAAACTGGGACAAAATATATCCGGAATAATTCCCTGTCGGCATAAAACACAAATTAATAAGGTTTTTTCTTTCAAAAACGGGGAGGGAAATGGCTTATCAGCCGTCAGAATTTATGACATACTATCGTTGACCGGAAATAATGTATTACGGTCGACAAAAGGTTCGCATTAACCGTTTTATCGTAGCGTTATTCGATTTAAACAATTAGCGTGCGCGCCCTGGCCTTTAAGAAAGGGAGGTCGAAAACGGAAGTGAGGGGGCCCGAAGTCCAGGCGAAATTTCCCACACGACGTGGGCGTTGGGGCAGCGCATTTTATTTTCGTCAATTTCTCTTTATACTGATTACGAAGGCGACACGCGTCCGTAAAATTAACCGCGGGGTGCGAACCGAGCCGTAAGGTAAATAGCCGGACCGTTAAAGTTAACTGGTTAGTTTCGGAATCGATTAAACCCCCCTCAAACCACCAAACCGTTACCGCCCTACAAGAACTACAACCCCCATCAACCCCACCGCCTCACGCCGTCTCTAGATTATCGCGTTCGGCCTGAATTGAACACTCATCCAGAGTGGTATATCTAACGACACTTCATCACGTAATGCCACGTACCTTACCGGAAAATCATTCTATACACACACACACATATATACCTAATAAAATTTTATACAGCGTGTCTCGTATCTTTCGCATCAGAGTATTGTACGATTTTCTAAAAAAAATATACAACGATTTTGGCTGATGATGAGCTTTATGTGTCGAAACCGGTTCCAATAAATATTTCAAATATAAGCAAGTAAGAAGTTTTTTATATTTATATATATACACAATTGTTGCTTTTTCGGGTAGCTTTATATACATAATCATGATCGATCTGCAAGATGTTTCCAAGCCGTCTTCCACAGAGCCGAGTTATGGTTCCCAATCCACGATCTTACTGAGCTACGATTGCTGTACGCAAACATTAATAGCCACCGTCCAAAATACCATATAATTGGAAACTTGATACAACCGCATCATTTTGTCTCAACATGTTTGTTGAGACAAAATCTGCAAATGGGAAAGTCCAATCCACCAAGAATCAACTGTGAGTTAAACAACGCTCTTCATTTTACTATTACGCTGGGTACAGAAGCATTGCATGGCTTCTATGCATAATAACAACCTAAGTACCACTCCGGGCATGATCTTCTGCTCGCGAAACATAAGATCTCTGATAACCCATGTTGCAGTCATTCCCGATCTGGTCCACGTGCAGTTGACGACTCCCATTCCAAGACCGGTTCCAAAAACCATAAAAAATTTCAACCTCTGCAATATGGAAGAGGTGCACTCAGGCATCTCAGAATTTATCAACACGAACTCTTTAATTACTGCCGATACGATATCGCAATTTAATGAATATCTCAAAAAATTGATTGTCCAAATAAACCCGAAAAATACTCAATTTTCCACTACCAAAGTTCATCGTGAGGTTAATTAAGGAAAAGGGACGCTTATTCCGCGATTTTAGAATGTAAAAAAGGAAATTCAATAAACTTAACAAGCATATTCAAGCCTTAATCAAATAATTCAAAAGCGAAAAATATATTGAAGCCTGTGACAATATCAACAAGTCAAACTTCTTCCTCCCATAGCTTTGATTGTAATTCGTTAGGTGCATATTTTGCCAATTCGCCCATTACTCTTCACGAATCAATCAAGAAATCAACATTGCTCACTATCAGTGGTTCTGCTCTCGTCAATTCTCGGTTTTCCTTCACCATGTTAGATGAGTCTCAGGTTCGGGACGCTCTACAAATGTTGGTGCTGACGATGTTAGTGTTAGGCAACTCCCTCCCATCTTAGACATAATTACTCCACCATTACTTCATATCTTTAATTTCTCCATAGAGTCTTCGACCTTTCCTGCAATTTGGAAACAGGGCTGCGTTGTTCCCATTTCTAAGATTAAGACCCCTACTCGCCTAAGTGATTTTCGACCAATATCGATATTATCTAAGGCACTTGAACGCTTGGTGTACAATCAAGTGCAGGATTACCTTGATGAGCATAAACTAATTACAGACTATCAATCTGGTTTCCGACCAGGCCACAGTACCACATCGGCACTCATCTACTGGTGTCGTCTCTGTCTACTATGGGCTTTGCCCCTGAGTGCGTTACTTGGTTTGGGTCATACCTTTCTCAACGTTCACTTATATGCGGATGATCTTCAAATCTATACATCAACAACTGTGAATGAGCTCCCGGTGTCCATGGCGCGGCTTAATGACGATCTGTCCAGGATACTTCACTGGTGTAAATGTTTTGGTAAATATTGCCAAGACACAAGCTATAGCATTCGGTTCAAAACCTCTACTTGCAAAATTTTACTCTTTCAATGATACGCAACTGATACTTGGTGACAATGTTATACATTTCACCAATACGGTCAAAAACTTGGGGGTGACAATGGACTCAGCGCTGTCTTGGCGGTGTCAAATTCAGTCTGTCTGTAGGAAGGACTATTTTTGTTTTCATTCCTTGCATAAACTCATTAACACTGCCCCACATAGATTATGCTGATGACAAATTGGAAAGATTGCAGAACAATTGCCTACGCTTTATTTTTGACCTGGGTAAGTACGAAAATGTGACGCAATATCGAAATCACCTTCGTTGACTGTCGAAAAGCGTAGATCCTTCCGTATACTGACTACATTATATAAAATACTTTCTTCTCGGACCCCAGTATACTTGTACATGAAATTTCAATTCATGTGTCTCGTGGTCTGCCTACTAGAGCACACTCTGATACCTTACTCATATTTCCCATTCATCGCACCGAGAGATATCATGGATCTTTCACGGTACAGGGTATAAAGCTTTGGAATAGTTTACCCACGGAAATGCGCAACACTCGGAGTTTTCTAACATTTAATTGATGTCACCTGCTACTCTTCTCTTTTCCTTTTTTTACCAATCAACGATCATATCCCCCTCAACAAGCTGTAAATACCTAGGAATCTCGATAGACAAAAGATTGAAATTTTCCGACCATGCTATCAAGGTAAAGATGAAAGCGACAATTCGAGCAAAGCATATCATATTTACAAAACCAATAGTGGAATATGCACCGCTGATCCTCGCTGACGCATCTAGAGGACCATCTAGAAGTAGCCGAAAGATCTGCCCTTAGATGCATTACATGAATCCGACATCCCCAAAACCCACTCTTCAATCCCAGCAACGAACTCCTATACAATCTTATCTTTCAAACTAACGCGATAGCATGAACTTATCGAAATAATCCAAGTGGCTTTGCTTTGTTCGTAGCTATGGTTACGTTGAATGATCATTTTATTGTTGAACATTTTACTTTTTAATGAAGTACATGACGATCGCCCAGCAATATCACGATTTACAATGCGAAAAATTCTTGCTAAATACAAAGATCATAGGCATGTGCATGACTTGTCAAGATCTGGTCGTCCCACAAGCGATGATTCTCATCTTCATCGATTTAGTTGCTAATAATCCTCATACGGCTTCTCGTGAAGTACAGTGTGTTAATTAATTATCGTACCCGACGTCATCGTTGCAAGTATGCAACCAAATACGCAAATCGCGTATTGCGCTACCTATACTGTGATATTGGTTGCATACTTGCAATGATGACGTCGGGTACGATAATTAATTAACACATTGTAGGTTTAGAAATGAATTTGAGTCAAAGTACATCGACATAAATAGACTGCCTAAGTCTGACGTCACAGCGATGGGCGGAGCTTATACTGACTCCAAACAATAGACTGCTTAAGTCTGACGTCACAGACGTGGGCGGAGCTTATACTGACTCCAAACAATTTCGTTGCTAACCACAGTTGCAGGCTTAGGTTGTCTATTTCATTGCTAACTACAGTTGCTAACATAAATCGTCAAAAAATGTAATTTGAAATGTCATAATATAGTTTATTTTATTTTAACACTAATGGAAAATTGTATATGGTGATTTACCGTTAGCAACACAGTTAGCAACGAAAATGTTTGGAGGCAGTATAAGCTCCGCCCATCTCTGTGACGTCAAGGCTTAGGTTGTCTATTCCATCCTTATAAAATTTCACTAACTCAAGAACTAGTAGGAGATGATTTTGACCGTCGACTGCAATTTTGCGAACAAATGCAAATTCCCCAATCTTTGCGAAAAATATTGTTTTTTCGGACGAAGCTACCTTTTCTTTAAGTGGAACCGTAATCCGACAAAATTCTGACAAACGCTTGATATTTGCAATTTTTACAAGAAGAACTATAGTTTCAGCAGGACGGTGCACCACCTCATTATGCCCTTCCCGTTCGAACGTATTTGGATGATATTTTTCCACAAAAATGGCAAAAACCGAACATAATTGATAGAGTGCAAGATGAGTTTATTTTTAGGTTAGGGCACCGTCAAATTTTATAATAAATGGAGAACAGTTTGAGCATCTTATTCATTGACATTTTCTGTTTTCTTTTGCATGTAAATAAATTCAATGTTTCTGCTTTAAATGTATTTCTTTTCATATAATTATTACTTGGCAACGTAATACAGAGCTTACTCTTAAAATCAAGTGGCCTTGCATGCTATGGGATGAAAAATGGGAATTGCACCGCCTACTAGAAATTTTTGCAAATTCAATGTTTATTAATAAAAAAAATTTTCTTATGTAACCTAATGCAAAATTTGCTCTAAGATACTCAAAAAAATGTATTTTTTTAAATTATCGCATAAATAATTGGGATGGCCATTTAAAAAAATTTTGACCCCGAAAATGTACGCCACTGTAAAAAAAATTTAGACATAGAAAAAGACGACAAATTTATTATATTCTTTGACACCTAAAAGGATTCTTTCAAAAAGAAACTCGTTTTGAAGATATTTCAGGTGTTCCAGACTTTTTATTCACCCTGTATATATTGTAATAAAATCCCTGTTTCCGAAGAAACAGAAAAAAGACTAATTCAATTTAAGAAATTTAGTATTATTGATTTTAGATTTAAGAAAAATTAGCTCGATGTGCAAGAAAAAGATAATTCATTGAAGTCCATGACCTTCAAATTTGACCTTGTCATTTACATTTTTGACAGGTATTGATTTTGGCGACTTTTCAGACGATTTTAGATTCTAAAAACATGCGAGATCGATAGATTGTATCGATTTAACCCATAGGCCGCAATCTCATCCATTTCGGTATTAATTTTTATATCTAAATTCCAATTTTTCATTTCCAAACTTTAACATCAAATTACGACTTTCTCGAAGGAAATTGACACCCGAAAGCGCGTTTATCTAAAAAAACGAAAAATTAGCTACAAAATTACAGAATCTCAATCAAATTTAAAGTTTATTAATAATTTCGAATATTTTCAAAATTAATGGTTATTTTCTTTAAAAAAAAATCAATTATTTTGGCCAACCTATGTAATTTATAATTCCCGCCACTGAATCAACCAATCAGATTCAAACTGAGACGATCAAATTTGGATATCAATGCCTTTGTCCAAAAAGGGTATATAAATTTTCTAACCTTAGTCTGAACTTAGAATTTTTTTTTTGACAACTGTCAAAAAGACAAAAACAAGTGTTTCTGAATTATCTTCGAAAAAATCTAAACCATACCTGAGTAACTAATACCGAAGAATACCCATCCCTCAAGATCAAGGTCAGCCAACCATTCTTAACTGACATGTCACATCTCCGGAAAGAAACAAGATAAGTGAACATATTTCCTTATATCGAACTCTTTAATTTTTATAACCATCGCAATTAAAATATTGTATTTAATATAGTATTTATGTTTAGTTCAAAAATTTAAAAATGTAGTTAATAGATGTCTCCATGAAATGCAACTTATTTTTATTCCCTGAGATTCATGTTCTTTTTGATTTAAAAATGTATTTTTGTTCGTTGCGAATCAAATAAAATATTAATATAATACAATTTATATATATATGTATAAATTTATTATTTTTTGTATATACAGGATGCCCCGTATCTTCCGCATCAGAGCATTATACAGTTGAAGGATACATTATTCTGAAGCGATTTTTCTAATAAAATTTGTTCGAAATGTTTATAATAATAAAAACGACCAATAGTAATCTCCACCGCGTTTATAACTCGTTTCTCACCAATAGATTCGACACGGAAAGAGAAATAAACTTTTTCCGTGAATTCGTGAATCCGCTATCTTTAAACAGTGTATTAATGTTATTTTATACATTTTGTCCCGATTAAGATTTGATAGAAATCTTTTCTACTATAATGTGAGACTAAAAGTTAGGCATTTATTAAAACCAAAGGAGTGGGTCTGACGTGAATAAACTGAGCTCCCCCGAGAGACGTGCAATTGAAGTCCCGGATATTTTAATTCCGGGTGAAGTGAGTTGGGCGTAGCACAACGGTATCTGGCGTCTCTTTGTGGCGGTTCCCGCGTTTTCATTCGCACCCTCGAACGAGAACGCGAGGCGTAATCTTCCGGAAAAACTAAAATGGAACTCGTCATTTTACTTCTCCTCATACTTACATATTCCCGTTCTTTCATCTTACTTCCCATTACTTCCTTTTCCGACAATCTTTTGTATACGTAACCTTCAAATAAATAAAAGATACTTCCAACGTTTAACCTACAAATAAACTTTTAATTAAAACGTGGGAGATGTCAGAAGGCTGTTATAAATTTATATGTGTATGAGAATAAAAATAGAGAGGTGTAAAAATTTAGAGGTGCAAAAACCATTGTTAAGATAATCCCATGCTTAACGTGGTCGAGTTGAGTTGAATGAAATCAGGTGTTTAGTTTCGCACCCGTAAACCGTTATGATGCGTCACCTCTTGTTAACTGAGGCAATATTTCAAGTTCACCAATTCCTAAAAGAAAAAATTATCTTTCATGCATACTAATATTTGAGTATATTGAACGGCATATATTATTGCAATACCAATACTGTGATATTGGTTGCATACTTGCAATGATGAAAAAAAATATTAAAATTTTCATGTTAGTATTTGGAAAATAGTTAAAAAAAGATTTTAATGGGTTTAATACCGAGAAATTGGTAATTAAAATTTATTTAGACGTCGACGTCGGTGTAGTTAAATAGCGGACATTTTCGGAATGCAATTCGCCGGTATTATATTTATCGAATTACGCCGGGATGTTTGATTTGCCAACCCCATCGCCTTTCCGGCTTTCCACTTTCCAGGGCCCCTCGGCCTCGCTTCGGTTTCCATCACTCCCGGAGGCGCAACGATGCAAATTATTTGACTTTACTTAAATCAATTTTTTAAACCCTTCGATATTTATTACTAGATGAAAACATTCATATAACATCAAACACCTCAAAAAAACCTATTACTTAGTACTCCACCATTCACAGGAATTAATATCTCTTTTAGGTGTTGGACACTGCAGATAATAATCAAGTTCAACTTTTTCATTGGATACAACTTTATTTATATCAGGTTGAAATGATCTAAAATTTTTTCGAATTTTGCAATTTTCGCCGATTAAGTTTCAAAAATTCGTATAAAATCGATTTTTTGGAATATGAGTATGAAAATTTCCCAAAATGTTAATAAAAGTGTCCCCTTTCCAATGACCCAACCCATTTTGAAAAATACCGTTTAGTTTTTGAGAAAACAATATTTGAAGTTTTGATTACATTTTTAATGTTGCGATAATTTTCAAAATTCGCTATAAAATTAATTTCTTGAAGGATCGTTGTGGAAATATCACCAATTATTAATTAAAGTATCCTCTTTTTAATGCAACAAGCCGTTTTGAAAAATCACTTTTAGTTCTTGAGAAATAAATTTTTGAAATGATCGACAATTTTTTCGAATTTTGTAATTTCCGCGATTAAATATTAATAATTCGTATAAAATCGATTTCTTGGATGAAAATTTCCCAAAATGTTAATAAAATTGTCCTCTTTCCAATGACGCAACCCATTTTGAAAAATACCGTTTAGTTTTTGAGAAAACAATATTTGAAGTTTTGATTAAATTTTCGATGTTGCGATAATTTTCAAAAATTTGTTATAAAATTAATTTCTTGAAGGATCCTTGTGGAAATATCACCAATTATTAATTAAAGTATCCTCTTTTTAATGCAAAAAGCCGTTTTGAAAAATCACTTTTAGTTCTTAAGGAATAAATTTTGGAAATAATCGATAATTTTTTCGAATTTTGTAATTTCCGCCAATTAAATTTTAATAATTCGTATAAAATCGATTTTTTGGAATATAAATATGAAAATTTCCCAAACTGTTACTAAAGTGTCCTCTTTCCAATGACCCAACCCATTTTGAAAAATACCGTTTAGTTTTTGAGAAAACAATATTTGAAGTTTTGATTAAATTTTCGATGTTGCGATAATTTTCAAAATTCGTTATAAAATTAATTTCTTGAAGGATCCTTGTGGAAATATCACCAATTATTAATTAAAGTATCCTCTTTTTAATGCAAAAAGCCGTTTTGAAAAATCACTTTTAGTTCTTGAGAAAAAAATTTTTGAAATAATCGATAATTTTTTCGAATTTGTAATTTCCGCCGATTAAATTTTAATAATTCGTGTAAAATCGATTTTTTGGATAAAAATTTCCCCAAAATGTTAATAAAAGTGTCCTCTTTCCAATGACCCAACCTATTTTGAAAAATACCGTTTAGTTTTTGAGAAAACAATATTTGAAGTTTTGATAAAATTTTCGATGTTACGATAATTTTCAAAATTCGCTATACAATTAATTTCTTGAAGGATCCTTGTGGAAATATCCCAAATTATTAATTAAAGTATCCTCTTTTTAATGCAAAAAGCCGTTTTGAAAAATCACTTTTAGTTCTTGAGAAATAAATTTTTGAAATAATCGATAATTTATTTCGAATTTTGTAATTTCCGCCGATTAAATATTAATAATTCGTATAAAATCTCCAAACAATCAAAAAATAACGCCGATAATTTATTAAACGAAGCTCTAGATAATAAATATATTCGTTTACACCACAAATTTAAGTGATTACCCGTCAAATTTTTAGATTTTGTTTGTGTACTATTAATATAATGTTTTTACAATCACATCCTTAACATAAGTTAATTTCCAAGAAATTTAAAGGATTTTATTTATTTTGATTTTGTATAAAAAAATTTTTTAGAAATATTTTGTATTTTAAGAAAAAAAAACAAAACTCATTCCTATTTCCAACATATTTTAAATTTTTCCATCATTTTGTAATTATTAAGTTTTCAAATCCGATATCCTCACCTTTTACCGTTATTATTGTCGTTCCGTTTAACGTTTGTTCAATTTTTTCGTTTTTTTCTAAAACAGGTACTGAAGATGAAACATTTGTTTCGAAACATGTTTACTTTTTGAAATAAATAAAGTATTTTTAATATTTTTATAAAAGTTTTTACTTTTTCCTATTTTTGTTATAGTATAAAATCGATTTCTTGGAATATAAGCATGAAAATTTCCCAAAATGTTATTAAACGTGTCCTATTTCCAATGAACCAACCCGTTTTGAAAAATACCTTTTAGTTTTTGAGAAAACAATATTTGAAATTTTGATAAAATTTTCGATAATTTTCAAAATTCGTTATAAAATTAATTTCTTGAAGGATCCTTGTGGAAATATCACAAATTATTAAGTAAAGTATCCTCTTTTTAATGCAAAAAGCTGTTTTGAAAAATCACTTTTAGTTCTTGAGAAAAAAATTTTTGAAATAAACGATAATTTTTTCGATTTTGTAATTTCCGCCGATTAAATTTTAATAATTCGTGTAAAATCGTTTTTTTAGATAAAAATTTCCCAAAATGATAATAAAAGTGTCCTCTTTCCAATGACCCAACCCATTTTGAAAAATACCGTTTAGTTTTTGAGAAAACAATATTTGAAGTTTTGATAAAATTTTTGATGTTACGATAATTTTCAAAATTCGCTATAAAATTAATTTCTTGAAGGATCCTTGTGGAAATATCCCCAATTATTAATTAAAGTATCCTCTTTTTAATGCAAAAAGCCGTTTTCAAAAATCACTTTTAGTTCTTGAGAAAAAAATTTTTGAAATAATCGATAATTTTTCGAATTTGTAATTTCCGCCGATTAAATTTTAATAATTCGTGTAAAATCGATTTTTGGATAAAAATTTCCCCAAAATGTTAATAAAAGTGTCCTCTTTCCAATGACCCAACCTATTTTGAAAAATACCGTTTAGTTTTTGAGAAAACAATATTTGAAGTTTTGATAAAATTTTCGATGTTACGATAATTTTCAAAATTCGCTATAAAATTAATTTCTTGAAGGATCCTTGTGGAAATATCCCCAATTATTAATTAAAGTATCCTCTTTTTAATGCAAAAAGCCGTTTTGAAAAATCACTTTTAGTTCTTGAGAAAAAAATTTTTGAAATAATCGATAATTTTTTCGATTTTGTAATTTCCGCCCATTAAATTTTAATAATTCGTATAAAATCGATTTTTTGGATAAAAATTTCCCAAAATGTTAATAAAAGTGTCCTCTTTCCAATGACCCAACCTATTTTGAAAAATACCGTTTAGTTTTTGAGAAAACAATATTTGAAGTTTTGATAAAATTTTCGATGTTACGATAATTTTCAAAATTCGCTATAAAATGAATTTCTTGAAGGATCCTTGTGGAAATATCACCAATTATTAATTAAAGTATCCTCTTTTTAATGCAAAAAGCCGTTTTGAAAAATCACTTTTAGTTCTTGAGAAATAAATTTTTGAAATAATCGATAATTTTGCAGTGCCAATACTGTAATATTGGTTGCATAGTAGTTAAATAGCATCAAAATAACGCATTATATTCAATCATCAAAATTCTATAACATACGAAGCTAGACTTTAGAATTTCGTTCTTAATTACATTCATTTCTGCAATTAATTTTGCTTGCGCCTGCAAAGCAAAAAGCATCTTCAGGTCCTGGAAGTTTAATTGTAGCTTCTTGTAAAATAAATTTTGAAATTGTACTCAGCAGTTTGACGTTGAGCGTTTGTGTTCGTAGTTCCGGTGTTAGTTATATATTTGGGGTTTATTTGATATCAAATCGAGCAGATGTATATAAAAGTCGATTGTATAGCAATTTGATCCTAATAATAATAATAAGAGACGTTCAGGAAGAATCTCTCGACGTCTTCCGCGCAACGTGGACGTTCCTTTTGCGTCGACGAAGTGGGTATTGTAAAAGGGCTCGTGCGGAACACCGTCGGCGGAAGTGCGGACAGATGCTGAGGGACCATTGAAAAGCGGCGGCCTACAACTCCTCCTTCTCCTTTTCTTCGTTCCTCTTTTTTAAAAAATCGTTTCTTAATAAGGATCAGATGACATAATGAACAAGAACGCGACGTCGTCGTTGCCGTCACCTACCCTGAACAATAAAAATCCCCCTCGACTCGTGCCAGACCGGAAGTTCTGGATTTCTACAGCATTAACATAAAGCTTTAAATATTTTTTTAAAGCATACGTTTATTTTTAAAATATATTAAATATTTAATTAATAATTAATTTTGTGTCATCTTTGCAAGTATACAACCAATAACGCGATTTGCGTATTGAAATACGGATATCGTGATATTGGTTGCATACTTGACATATATATTTGAAAATGATTGAGAAATGTGGTGGAGGTGCCAGATAATTTTTCTTTGACATTTTGAAGTGATTAAATTGAATAAAAAGATGATTTTGTAGCATATGTTTCGTAAATGCGAGTTTTGCTTGAGGCCATTGCAAATAGTAAAAAGCTTATAGGCCATATGTTCGGTTAAATCTGTTTTGAGAAGGGGCAAAAACCAACCCCACTCAAATCAAAAACGGTTACACGCTTACTATCGTGTACACAACAACAAAGGCAATGGTTTTATTATGTTTGTTTTATAAATTGTTAGTAAACATCTTTAATTTTAGTTTTTTCTTTTCATTTCATTCTATTTTAATTTAAAAAACATTTAAAGTCTTTAAAGGGGTACTTAAATACGATAAATCATCTATGGAACGTGTGCCGCTGGTAACAACATCCTCTGACCCTCCCGAAAACACTGTAACTACATGTAATAAACAAGGGTTTATCGAAGGTTATGAGCCACTCAACCAGTTAGTTAACCCAAGTCCGCGGCGAGGGTGCCCCAAATTGAGTGCCCCATTACTAAAATTTGTTAAACAGAAACTAAATTAAACGCAGGAAGTTATTTCATACATCGTTCTAAATTATCGTAGTTTCCTTTTAGGGTGTAAACTATTTGTTTATATCTTAAACTTATTCATACCGTGCCTTTTAACACATTATTTTTACGGTACTTTTTATTATCTTACACTACTTTAATTCATTGCAAGTATACAACCAATATCACAGTATTGGTATTGCAATACGCGATTTGCGTGTTTGGTTGCATACTTGCAATATTGATAATTAATTAACACAGTGTACTTTACCTAAATGAAATTTTTGTTTGAAATATCAGAAATATCTAGTTTACTGAGACCATAGATAAAATTGTCTATCAGAATAAACACAGAGTTATTCCTGGAGTTGTCAAAAGATTAAGAAACAACATTAATATTAACAAGAAGAACATATTGACACTGAAATGATCCAATCAAAGCCCACACCTCAATTAGGAAACCGCAAACATGAACAAAATTTGTCTACTACTCTCCGTATACTTCGATGTAAATAAAAATGTATATGGATAATAAAAAATTAAATCGTAGACGTTTTATACGGGGTGATTGAAAAGGCACAGCCAGTAAGCACGGGCGTGCCATTCTGTATTTTTTCAAAAGCACTCGAAGGATAAAACAATGCCAGCTTTGGGGGCACCGCGAAACCCCTTCGCCCCTTGCCACTTAAAACTTGTAAAAGCAATCAATATTTACTAAACCGACGAATACATATCTTCGAGTGGTTATTGTTTCTCTCTTTATTGTAGGGAAAACGGACGCGATTATTTTTTTGGTCGCGCTTACATTCGCCGAAATGTGTGTGATCTAAGAGGAAATTTAAGATTAAAAATTATACAACAAGTTATAGACAATTATTAAATTTAGATAAATATTTATTTGAAATCATTAATGTGTATGATTTTAGCTTTCTAATGATATAGAATAAATGATTATAACTTTACTCAACGATGAGATATTGATAATTTTAGGTCACGGCGTTTTTGGAAATTCTATCTTGTTATTATAATTAATTTTTTTCGGAGGAACATTTGAATTGATATTTTTATGAAATAATCATAGTATATAATTTTACCTTTCTAGTGATGTATAATACACGATTATAACTTCGCTTAACGATGTGATATTGATAATTTTAGCTTTTTTGGGAAATTTGCTGTTTTTATTATCATTAATTTTCGAACATATTTGGATTGATATATATTTGAGATGATTAAAGTATATAGTTTTAGCTTTCTAATGATATAGAATAAATGATTATAACTTTACTCAACGATGAGATATTAATAATTTAAGGTCACGGCGTTGTTGGGAAATTTTATCTTATTATAATTAATTTTTTTCAGAAGAACATTTGAATTAATATTTATACGAAATAATCATAGCATAAAGTTTTACTTTTCTAATGATGTATAATACACGATTATAACTTCACTTAACGATGTGATATTGATAATTTTAGCGTTTTTGGTAAATTTGTTGTTTTTATTATCATTAATTTTAGAGTTTTTTCCGGAAAAACTAATATATACGGATTGATATTTATTTGAGATGATTAAAGTATATAGTTTTAGCTTTCTAATGATATAGAATAAATGATTATAACTTTACTCAACGATGAGATATTCATAATTTTAGGTCACGACGTTTTTGTAAATTCTATCTTGTTATTATAATTAATTTTTTGCGGAAAAACATTTGAATTAATATTTATATGAAATCATCAGTATAAAGTTTTACCTTTCTAATCATGTATAATACACAATTATAACTTCACTTAATGATGTGATATTGATAATTTTAGCGTTTTTGGTAAATTTGCTGTTTTTATTATCATTAATTTTAGAGTTTTTTCCGGAAAAACTAATATATTTGGATTGATATATATTTGAGATGATTAAAGTATATAGTTTTAGGTTTCTAATGATATAGAATAAATGATTATAACTTTACTCAACTATGAGATATTGATAATTTTAGGTCACGGCGTTTTTGGGAAATTTTATCTTTTTATTATAATTAATTTTTTTCGGAAAAACATTTGAATTAATATTTATATGAAATCATCAGTATAAAGTTTTACCTTTCTAATCATGTATAATACACAATTATAACTTCACTTAATGATGTGATATTGATAATTTTAGCGTTTTTGACAAATTTGCTGTTTTTATTATCATTAATTTTAGAGTTTTTTGCGGAAAAACTAATATATTTGGATTGATATATATTTGAGATGATTAAAGTATATAGTTTTATTTTTCTAACAATATAGAATAAATGATTATAACTTTATTCAACGATGAGATATTAATAATTTTAGGTCACGGCGTTTTTGGAAAATTTTATCTTGTTATAATTAATTTGTTTCGGAAGAACATTTGAATTAATATTTATATGAAATAATCATAGTATAAAGCTTTACCTTTCTAATGATGTATAATACACGATTATAACTTCACTTAATAATGTGATATTGATAATTTTTGCGTTTTTGACAAATTTGCTTCTTTTATTATAATTAATTTAGAAATTTTTCCATAAGAACTAACCTAATCACAACACATGAATAATATATGATATAACTTCACTCAACGATGATATTTTGATATTTTTCGACCACGTTGTTTTTGTTTTTTAAAATTTGCAATTTTGATATGATTAATTTTAGAAATTTTACGGTGGAACCAAAAAATTTGAATTAATATTATAGTTCTGTCATTCAAATGACGTACAATAATTAGTTAATCATACTTTTTCGCAGTTTTTAATTATTAATTTTAGCGTTTTTGACAAATTTGCTACTTTTATTATGATTAATTTAGAGATTGCTCCATAAGAACTAACCTAATCATAACACATGAATAATATATGATATGATTTCACTCAACGATGATATTTTGATATTTTTCGACCACGTTGTTTTTGTTTTTTAAAATTTGCAATTTTGATATGATTAATTTTAGAAATTTTACGGTGGAACCAAAAAATTTGAATTAATATTATAGTTCTGTCATTCAAATGACGTACAATAATTAGTTAATCATACTTTTTCGCAGTTTTTAATTATTAATTTTAGCGTTTTTGACAAATTTGCTACTTTTATTATGATTAATTTAGAGATTGCTCCATAAGAACTAACCTAATCATAACACATGAATAATATATGATATGATTTCACTCAACGATGATATTTTGATATTTTTCGACCACGTTGTTTTTGTTTTTTAAAATTTGCAATTTTGATATAATTAATTTTAGAAATTTTACGGTGGAACCAACAAATTTGAATTAATATTATAGTTCTGCCATTCAAATGACGTATAATAGTTAATTAATTATACTTTTTGGCAGTTTTTAATTTTTAATTTTAGGGTTTTTGACAAATTTGCTACTTTTATTATAATTAATTTAGAAATTTTTCCATAAGAACTAACCTAATCATAACAAATGAATAATATATGATATAATTTCACTCAACGATGATATTTTGATATTTTTCGACCACGATGTTTTTGTTTTTTAAATTTGTAATTTTGATATGATTAATTTTAGAAATTTTACGGTGGGACCAACAAATTTGAATTAACATTATAGTTCTGCCATTCAAATGACGTACAATAGTTAGTCCATCATACTTTTTCGCAGTTTTTAATTTTTAATTTTAGCGTTTTTGATAAATTTGCTACTTTTATTATAATTAATTTAGAAATTTTACCGGAAGAACTAACCTAATGATGTAACACATGAATAATACATGATATAACTTCACTCAAAGATTATATTTTGATATTTTTCGACCACGTTGTTTTTGTTTTTTAAAATTTGCAATTTTGATATCATTAATTTTAGAAATTTTACGGTGGGACCAACAAATTTGAATTAATATTATAGTTCTGGCAATCAAATTACGTACAATAGTTAGTTAATCATACTTTTTCGCAGTTTTTAATTTTTAATTTTAGCGTTTTTGACAAATTTGCTACTTTTATTATAATTAATTTAGAAATTTTTCCGGAAGAAGTAACCTAATGATGTAACACATGATATAACTTCACTCAACGATGATATTTTGATATTTTTCGACCACGTTGTTTTTGTTTTTTAAAATTTGCAATTTTGATATGATTAATTTTAGAAATTTTACGGTGGAACCAAAAAATTTGAATTAATATTATAGTTCTGTCATTCAAATGACGTACAATAATTAGTTAATCATACTTTTTCGCAGTTTTTAATTATTAATTTTAGCGTTTTTGACAAATTTGCTACTTTTATTATGATTAATTTAGAGATTGCTCCATAAGAACTAACCTAATCATAACACATGAATAATATATGATATGATTTCACTCAACGATGATATTTTGATATTTTTCGACCACGTTGTTTTTGTTTTTTAAAATTTGCAATTTTGATATAATTAATTTTAGAAATTTTACGGTGGAACCAACAAATTTGAATTAATATTATAGTTCTGCCATTCAAATGACGTATAATAGTTAATTAATTATACTTTTTGGCAGTTTTTAATTTTTAATTTTAGGGTTTTTGACAAATTTGCTACTTTTATTATAATTAATTTAGAAATTTTTCCATAAGAACTAACCTAATCATAACACATGAATAATATATGATATAATTTCACTCAACGATGATATTTTGATATTTTTCGACCACGATGTTTTTGTTTTTTAAATTTGTAATTTTGATATGATTAATTTTAGAAATTTTACGGTGGGACCAACAAATTTGAATTAACATTATAGTTCTGCCATTCAAATGACGTACAATAGTTAGTCCATCATACTTTTTCGCAGTTTTTAATTTTTAATTTTAGCGTTTTTGATAAATTTGCTACTTTTATTATAATTAATTTAGAAATTTTACCGGAAGAACTAACCTAATGATGTAACACATGAATAATACATGATATAACTTCACTCAAAGATTATATTTTGATATTTTTCGACCACGTTGTTTTTGTTTTTTAAAATTTGCAATTTTGATATCATTAATTTTAGAAATTTTACGGTGGGACCAACAAATTTGAATTAATATTATAGTTCTGGCAATCAAATTACGTACAATAGTTAGTTAATCATACTTTTTCGCAGTTTTTAATTTTTAATTTTAGCGTTTTTGACAAATTTGCTACTTTTATTATAATTAGTTTAGAAATTTTTCCGGAAGAAGTAACCTAATGATGTAACACATGATATAACTTCACTCAACGATGATATTTTGATATTTTTCGACCACGTTGTTTTTGTTTTTTAAAATTTGCAATTGGAACCAACAAATTTGAATTAATATTATAGTTCTGCCATTCAAATGACGTACAATAGTTAGTTAACCATACTTTTTCGCAGTTTTTAATTTTTAATATTAGCGTTTTTGACAAATTTGCTACTTTTATTATAATTAATTTATAAATTTTTCCATAAGAACTAACCTAATCATAACACATAAATAATATATGATATAATTTCACTCAACGATGAGATATTGATAATTTTCGACCATGTTGTTTTTGTTTTTGGAAATTTGCAATTTTGATATGTGATATGCAAGTTTTCCCATAAATGACCTCGTCTCCAACAAAAATATATTTTTATAAAGACCTAAAAACTTACCTTAAATGTGTAACCCGCAAGCATCAAGTTTTTAAAACCCCAGGTTGTTAATAATAAACCAAGGATAAACTAAAGTGCACATCAACATTAATTGAACTGAAATAATAAAAACTGTTTTTCACTGATGTCTCGAATCACCACTTTGAAACGCAAAAATAACGCGGCGTTTTTGAAAATATTTCCTGATTTATCGCATTTTGGTTTTTTAGCACATATTGGATGAATTCGAAGGTCGAAGGTCAGAAGGCTGCGGGAAGAGCAAAGGACCAAGGAGCCAAGGAACGACGAGTAACCGTTAGCTGGTGGTCCAACGCGATCCCCACTTGAGTATCCAAAGGGCAAATAGGTGTATCTTTGGAATAGAGGATCCAGCGGACCCAGTATGGTTCTATACAACCAATGGCATCGTCCAAAGGATGTGCTCACTTTAGGTTATTTCCGTGCCACCAATCGGCGAACGGCTCGTTGGCCTCTTCCAGGGCAGGAACGCGGCAGGGGCGGTGCTTATACCGGGTACCTAGTTAGCAGGGTCCCCGGGGATCTGCAGCTGTTCGTTTGTCGATTCCCGATTCTTTGACGGCGCTTGCTCAGTTACTACACCTGCCCTTCGACTGGCCGCCTCTCTCGACTAACTTTCTAACTACAAATTTTCTTGGTGATCATTTCATGCTGATCTCTCAATGTGAACACTCTTTCTTATTTTCTGCAAAATTATAATATTAATTAATTTAACATTAATCTTATTTTTACAAAATAAACAAGATTTCGTATTGAGACAAAAAAAAAATTTATTAGCTTCCACTTCATTCGAGATACTTCAGATTTAAGTTGAGATACCTTACATTCAAGTACATTTTGTACACGTAAGCACAAAACGATCAAAAATGAGTGTTAATTAATTATCGTGCTCGACGTCATCATTACAAGATGCAACCAATATCACAATATTCGTATTGCAATACGCTAATCGCGTTATTGGTTGCATATTATGACGTCGGGTACGATAATTAATTAAGACACTGTATATATCTATGTTCCTTATAACACCCAAATGCATAAACACTTAATATCAAAGAATGTAAAATTAAATATGATTTAATGGACACTTATCGTATTATAAAGGTTTTGAAGTTATTTAATATAGAGTTAGAGACGAAGTGGTTCAGAAAATGGGGGCTTGAAGAAGTTATTAACCACTCGTGAAAGAGAAAAAAAAAGCGAATTGCCGAATGAAAAAATATTGGAGTTTCTTGAAAAAAAAAAAACGTGGGGAGAACCGTCGGTAGACGAAGTCGTAATAAATTCATGCGGATTCGCCCACCGAGTTGGAAATTTGAATTTCTTTGTGATGACGCCCTCGACGTCGGGACCTTTGATTTTATCGGAAGAGCTGTCGTTATTTTTACGGGTAGTGCTTTTGATGTGGAAATTTTCTTTTATTTTGTTCATATACATATAATTATATTTTTGCATAAAAATTTTTTAACTTGTAAATGTATTACATATACGAGTTGATCTGTGCGTGTCATCCAATTATACAGACTCATACGAGGTTTACGCGAGTTTTATACCAGCGGCTTTCCTAAAAGGATCTTCAAGTACTCTTCAATTCCTCTTGCCCTTGTTCGGATTGATGTCTCGTCCTCGTATTTAATAGGATTGATCTCGATTTTTTTAACGCGTCCCTTTCCCTAACGACTGAACGACTAATGATATGTCGTCCTAATCTGCAAATCTACCCTTCCCTAATTTTCTAATAGCACCTATCGCGCGAAAAGCCCTTTTCACAAAAGCTGCCTTTGACAGCCTCCATTAAATCCTCACCATGTGAGGGGTTTATAGGATACGCATCAAATTCACTTTTATTTCATCTCTTGTGTATTTAGTTTATATCGATCTAAGTGATTTAAAAACAAGCTTGACCAACATAAATAATACTGTGACATCTAAGAACAATTTTTTTAAGTTTTCTAAATCAGCGCCATCTGTATTTCATCGTATAATGTAATATTTATATTTTTTAAGAGATTCCTACAATAATTTTGAATTTAATTCTACCTTTCTCGGATAGAGGGAGATGTAATTTTAATTTTCGCCGATAATGCAGAGATCTTCCAAGTTAATTCTACGCTATATTATCAAAATAATTTACTGTCAAATGATATGGTTATGAAATATAATGCCAAAACATAAGATGATAGCCAAAGGTTGCCCGAAATGTGAACAGCAAGTAAGTACAATATCAAATTTCGTTACGAAATGTTTTAAATACGATACGATTAGGTACCAGTGGCGTGCAAAGCATGCCCTTGTGGGTATTCATTTTTCAATGCAAGACGAACGAGCAAAGTTTTATCACAATCGGATGATCGACGTAGAACTCAGCGTGTTCGTCGCGAAAAACCCGATTATTACGATATATTAGAATATGATAAACAAATTAAGAAGGTAAAATAGATTGTTATTATATCCTATGGTAATTATGAGTGATTTGCTTAAGAGGGGTTTGTTTAAGACAAAAGCAAGGAATAGCGAATGTGAGAATGATGAAGATGGCAGTAAAAGGGATGCGTCAAAACCCAGAAGGAAAAAGGTGAAAAAAGAGGAGGAAGAAGAAGATGATGTTATGTTAGGTCTAAGTATTGAAAAGCAAAATCAATGTGCTGTTATCTTAGAAGAATTAAACAGAAAAATGCAACTGGTTATGTGGAAACCAACATAAATGGATGTTTAAATAAAATAGGTTTTTAAATTTTAGAAAACTTATAATGACTCATTTTTTTAAATACATTAATATGTTATACTATAACACAGTTTTGTAAATCAATGGATTAATTAATGGTGTAAATGATTACATAAATATATATAAATACATATATTATTTTAAAAATTGAATTATTAATTAATAAAGTACTAATAAAGTTGAATATGCACAATACTGTACCACTAAAACAATGTTATAAATTAAATATGTTAATTAAAAGCATTCCACTACGGAAGACATAGATATAAAGATAATCAATTGGCAAGGAATTATATTCTTTTCATTTTTTGGACGGTAACATTCACTTTTTTTCACGTCTTTGGTCCTATTAATCGCTTTATATATCACGACTAGGAGATATGCTATGTCCACTTTTTTATAGATATTGTCTCCCGCAGTTTATTATAGGATTTAGTTATAATTATTAAAAATAATTGTTTCAACGAATTAAATAACATATTTTATTATTTATATATATATGATGTGGCAGAAAGTAAGGGTTGAAACGATTAATAAGATTTAGGGAGGGAAATTCTTACAATTATTATGCTACCACATAGCGCCAAGGAACAAAAGACAGTATAGTTACGCATTTGTTTCAAAGTCACCCCTCCTTTTTGCCACACCCCTATTAAACAATACAGAATCTTCAAATAGATTAATAAAATATAATTAAAATTAATTTAAAATAAATTTGAACAATACTATAAAATACAAAATATAAGTTAAACATGGCAGGAACACAAAAAGATTTTTTCGAGATTTTTTGAACTACAAAATTGCGTTAAAATAATTAATTCGTACTAAAAAAAAAATGGTAACTTTAATAACTTATATTTTGTTTTACAAAAACAAGTGTTTATTTTAACTTTTAGAGAATAAAATAATTTTTAATTATTTGGAAGTACGAATGTTAAGTCGTAAATAAACACCCTGTATATTTAATTTGTCCGAAACTCAACATTCGGTAGTGGTTTCCTCTTGATTGGTGTCCCGATTGTCACGCTTAACAAATGGTAATAGTCCCCAAATTGAAGCACCAATAATCAAAACGACACCCAAAGAGGAAAAAAGCGACGAATAAGAATTGGTTTTTTCGATCCATAAACCGCAAAGCGGCGGGCCAACTAATTGTATTAATCCGTTAACGAATAATGAAATACCATACGATGATTGTATGCGTTCGGTACCGAGCAAATCCGCCATTATAACAGCTGTGACACCGACGTAAATGCCGGAAGCTAAACCGAATATACCGCAAATACCCCAAATTACTTTAATATCACTTGCTAACGGCAATAATGCTAAAGATATTCCACTTATTAAAAGACCACCGATAAAATAAGCTTCTTTTGGTATTATTGGTAAATCTGATAAAGCTGAACCACCAATTCTTCCAGCTAAATCAAAAGCGGATACAATAGAGAGCAACAGTGCACCGCTATCTTTACCAAAACCTAATACTAACGCATACGATGGTAATAAAATAATAAAATTTGTATAACTTATAGCGTTTGTACAATTTGAAATTAAAATAATTAAATAAACGGGATCTTTTAATAGCGTGATATCAAATAATTTGTTTTTTGGTTTCACTTCGTCTTTGGCAGCCGATTTTAAACTAAATGTACTCGCGATCATTTCCGGTTGTAACGTTAATGTACTTCCGTGATATGGTGTCGAAACGTATTGAAACGAACTTGTTGACGGACTTCTTTTCGGCGTTCGACTTCGTTTTACGTTTAACAATTTATTTTGAATCTCATTTTCCGGTACCGCATCTAAACCGGAAGTACTATTTAAATAACTCAAACCGGAAGAACTATTTTTATTACTTCTTAAAGCAGCGCCGCTTCTTACTCTCGTTAATTCACCTTTAGATGTCGCGCTTATTTTACGTTCCTTCGTGCTTGGACTTCGAAAAAACGAATCTTGAGTTGTATCCGCGAAAGAATTGTTTCTAGTTAAGTTTAAACCGCTTTGATCATCGCTACTAAGTTGGAACGTTGGACGAAACAACGGATGATCTTCCGGTTCTTCTTCTTCATCTTCTTCGATGATTTTATCCGTATTTTTTGGCACTTTTATCATGTGCTTTTCAACGGGTTCATAGAAAAGAGCCGCAACCCAAACGTTTAACGTTACTCCACCCATTATTAATACCGCACCTCGGTAACCATAATTCGTTAAAAGTATTCTTAAAAGTGGTGGTAAAATTATTGAACCGATCGCTGATCCAGATATGCATATTCCATTTGCTAATCCGCGTAATCTTTCAAAATAATTTGTTACTATATACACGGTGGGTGGAAACGCCAATCCAGCTCCTGTTCCAACCAATATTCCATAACTATAAAAAAAAGAATTAACATTAAATAAATCTTGTAAGTAAATAATACAATATAAAAAATTAAATTTTTGACCAATCGGAAAAGATGGTTCGTTCAAGACAGTACGTCGCGCCTTATCTTATCAACATGAAGAAATAAGGCGCGACGTCCCGTCTCTGGAACACACACCAGGACCATCTTTTCCTCCTCACCCCGCATGATGTCTAACTAAATCGCGATTTTCCGCCGCGAAACTATATGGAACATCGAAAAAATAAAACATACCCCTTATTAAGAACACATCAAGCTACCCACCCTTTCAAAATTGAAATTCTTTCGTCCGATAGTTTTTGAGAAAAAAAATCGCAAAGTGGATAAAGTCGCCGGTAACGTAAAAAATCGATTTAACTCGCGATAAAAAGAAAACTGCTGATCCGAAAGTTATCAAATTAACATATGTTACGTAAAAATATTCAGTGATTACAACAAACTTTGTTGCAATCTTTTTTATCCAGCGGTTGCGAAGATATCGATCTCTAAAGTAAGGCCCCTCACTTTAGAGATCGAAGATATCGATAAAATATCCTTTTCCGTCCAATCGGAAAAAATGATGCGTTCCAGACAGTACGTCGCGCCTTTATCTTACCCACATAAAGAAATAAGGCGCGACGTCCTGTCTCTGGAACACACACCAGGACCATCTTTTCCTCCTCTCCCCGTATGATGTCTAACTAAATCGCGATTTTCCGCCGCGAAACTATATGGAACATCGAAAAAATAAAACATACCCCTTATTAAGAACACATCAAGCTACCCACCCTTTCAAAATTGAAATTCTTTCGTCCGATAGACAATAGATAATACACATTAAGAAAACCGCTGATCCGAAAGTTATCAAATTAACATATGTTACGTAAAAATATTCAGTGATTACAACAAACTTTGTTGCAATCTTTTTTATCGAGCGGTTGCGGAGATATCGATCTCTAAAGTGAGGGGCCTTCACTTTCTGCACCGATAGTAGTTTAAAAATACTTCATAAAGAAATGACCTTGAATTTTAGCGCAACCCTACATAAATAAATATTGTAAGTAAATAATACAATATTAAGAAATGAAATTTTAGTCCAACCTTACTATCCGTGCCAAAAATCAAGGCCCCTCACTTTAGATATCGATAAAATATCCTTTTCCGTCCAATCGGAAAAGATGGTGCGTTCCAGACAGTACGTCGCGCCTTTATCTTACCCATATAAAAAAATAAGGCGCGACGTCCTGTCTCTGGAACACACATCAAGACCATCTTTTCCTCCTCAACCCGCATGATGTCTAACTAAATCGCGATTTTCCGCCGCGAAACTATATGGAATATCGAAAAAATAAATTATGCCCCTTATTAAGAACACATCAAGCTACCCACCCGTTCAAAATTGAAATTCTTTCGTCCGATAGTTTTTGAGAAAAAAAATCGCAAAGTGGATAAAGTCGCCGGTAACGTAAAAAATCGATTTAACTCGCGATAAAAAGAAAACCGCTGATCCTAAAGTTCTCAAATTAACATATGTTACGTAAAAATATTCAGTGATTACAACAAACTTTGTTGCAATCTTTTTTATCGAGCGGTTGCGGAGATATCGATCTCTAAAGTGAGGGGTCTTGACTTTTCGCATCGATAGTTGTTTAAAAATACTTCATAAAGAAATGACCTTGAATTTTAGCGCAACCCTACATAAATAAATATTGTAAGTAAATAATACAATATAAAGAAATTAAATTTTAGGCTAACCCTACTATCCGTGCCAAAAATCAAGGCCCTTCACTTTAGATATCGATAAAATATCCTTTTCCGTCCAATCGGAAAAGATGGTGCGTTCCAGACAGTACGTCGCGCCTTTATATTACCCACATAAAGAAATAAGGCGCGACGTCCCGTCTCTGAAACACACACCAGGACCATCTTTTCCTCCTCACCCCGCATGATGTCTAACTAAATCGCGATTTTCCGCCGCGAAACTATATGTAATATCGAAAAAATAAATTATGCACCCTTATTAAGAACACATCAGGCTACCCACCCGTTCAAAATTGAAATTCTTTCGTCCGATAGTTTTTGAGAAAAAAAATCGCAAAGTGGATAAAGTCGCCGGTAACGTAAAAAATCGATTTAATTCGCGATAAAAAGAAAACCGCTGATCCGAAAGTTATCAAATTGACATATGTTACGTAAAAATATTCAGTGATTACAACAAACTTTGTTGCAATCTTTTTTATCGAGCGGTTGCGGAGATATCGATCTCTAAAGTGAGGGGCCTTCACTTTCTGCACCGATAGTAGTTTAAAAATACTTCATAAAGAAATGACCTTGAATTTTAGCGCAACCCTACATAAATAAATATTGTAAGTAAATAATACAATATTAAGAAATGAAATTTTAGTCCAACCTTACTATCCGTGCCAAAAATCAAGGCCCCTCACTTTAGATATCGATAAAATATCCTTTTCCGTCCAATCGGAAAAGATGGTGCGTTCCAGACAGTACGTCGCGCCTTTATCTTACCCATATAAAAAAATAAGGCGCGACGTCCTGTCTCTGGAACACACATCAAGACCATCTTTTCCTCCTCAACCCGCATGATGTCTAACTAAATCGCGATTTTCCGCCGCGAAACTATATGGAATATCGAAAAAATAAATTATGCCCCTTATTAAGAACACATCAAGCTACCCACCCGTTCAAAATTGAAATTCTTTCGTCCGATAGTTTTTGAGAAAAAAAATCGCAAAGTGGATAAAGTCGCCGGTAACGTAAAAAATCGATTTAACTCGCGATAAAAAGAAAACCGCTGATCCTAAAGTTCTCAAATTAACATATGTTACGTAAAAATATTCAGTGATTACAACAAACTTTGTTGCAATCTTTTTTATCGAGCGGTTGCGGAGATATCGATCTCTAAAGTGAGGGGTCTTGACTTTTCGCATCGATAGTTGTTTAAAAATACTTCATAAAGAAATGACCTTGAATTTTAGCGCAACCCTACATAAATAAATATTGTAAGTAAATAATACAATATAAAGAAATTAAATTTTAGGCTAACCCTACTATCCGTGCCAAAAATCAAGGCCCTTCACGTTAGATATCGATAAAATATCCTTTTCCGTCCAATCGGAAAAGATGGTGCGTTCCAGACAGTACGTCGCGCCTTTATATTACCCACATAAAGAAATAAGGCGCGACGTCCCGTCTCTGAAACACACACCAGGACCATCTTTTCCTCCTCACCCCGCATGATGTCTAACTAAATCGCGATTTTCCGCCGCGAAACTATATGGAACATCAAAAAAATAAAATATACCCCTTATTAAGAACACATCAGGCTACCCACCCGTTCAAAATTGAAATTCTTTCGTCAGATAGTTTTTGAGAAAAAAAATCGCAAAGTGGATAAAGTCGTCGGTAACGTAAAAAATCGATTTAACTCGCGATAAAAAGAAAACCGCTGATCCTAAAGTTCTCAAATTAACATATGTTACGTAAAAATATTCAGTGATTACAACAAACTTTGTTGCAATCTTTTTTATCGAGCGGTTGCGGAGATATCGATCTCTAAAGTGAGGGGCCTTGACTTTTCGCACCGATAGTAGTTTAAAAATACTTCATAAAGAAATGACCTTGAATTTTAGCGCAACCCTACATAAATAAATATTGTAAGTAAATAATACAATATAAAGAAATTAAATTTTAGGCTAACCCTACTATCCGTGCCAAAAATCAAGGCCCTTCACTTTAGATATCGATAAAATATCCTTTTCCGTCCAATCGGAAAAGATGGTGCGTTCCAGACAGTACGTCGCGCCTTTATATTACCCACATAAAGAAATAAGGCGCGACGTCCCGTCTCTGAAACACACACCAGGACCATCTTTTCCTCCTCACCCCGCATGATGTCTAACTAAATCGCGATTTTCCGCCGCGAAACTATATGGAATATCGAAAAAATAAATTATGCCCCTTATTAAGAACACATCAAGCTACCCACCCGTTCAAAATTGAAATTCTTTCGTCCCATAGTTTTTGAGAAAAAAAATCGCAAAGTGGATAAAGTCGCCGGTAACGTAAAAAATCGATTTAACTCCCGATAAAAAGAAAACCGATGATCCGAAAGTTATTAAATTAACATATGTTATGTAAAAATATTCAGTGATTACAACAAACTTTGTTGCAATCTTTTTTATCGAGTGGTTGCCGAGATATCGATCTCTAAAGTGAGGGGCCTTGACTTTTCGCACCGATAGTAGTTTAAAAATACTTCATAAAGAAATGACCTTGAATTTTAGCGCAACCCTACATAAATAAATATTGTAAGTAAATAATATAATATTATGAAATGAAATTTTAGTCCAAAAGTCAAGAGATCGATATGCGAAGATATCGATAAAATATCCCTTTTCGTTCAATCGGAAAAGATGGTGCGTTCCAGACAGTACGTCGCGCCTTTATCTTACCCACATAAAGGAATAAGGCGCGACGTCCTGTCTCTGGAACACACACCAGGACCATCTTTTCCTCCTCTCCCCGCATGGAGTCCAACTAAATCGCGATTTTCCGCGAAACTATATGGAATATCGAAAAAATAATAGAAAAGTATCGCTCGCAAACTAATGATGAGCAGAATTTGCGTAAAGACTGCAAAGGGACTTGATAGAGGTGAAGACAAAAATAATACTTGAGTGTGTTAATTCATTTCCTTCTTACCTTATATAAAGATAATTAACAGAATCAGCATAAAAGCTAATGATCATACCAAGAGCAGAAGATGTTCCACCAATAAGAGTAACAGTTCTATAAGAATATTTGAGTGAAAGTATGCTCGATAATGGGCCTAAAAATAAAATAAAATAAAATAATTAGAAAAAATTAAAAATAAATGAAATGTATTTACCTAAAGAGCTGTAAAGGAAGTAACATAAAGCTGGTATCCAAGCGGCTGCAGAAGGTCCAGCATCAAATACTTCAAGAAATTCGACGAAAAGTACGCCAAACGATTTAACGGTTCCTGGAATGAGGATGTTTACTAACGTGGCCCCAAAAAGGACCAACCAACCCCATCCTCCATCCGGTGGTACTAATTTCCAATTCCGCATATTTTTCTCATTACTTTCTTTGATTGAGACACCTTTAGAAAAAATTATACGAGTATTGATAAAAAATGTTATCGATATTAAATGTTGATATTTACGATTTGTATTTTTCATTTGGCATCCGAACAAATATACACAATGAATATTACCTTTTTACAATCGTTGACATTGAACCTCGTTTCTTTCCAAGTAAACAAAGTCATTACCCGATGGTTCTTTATTTTTTGTACATTTTTAAATTTACTCGTCGAGTTCATCTTCGTATCTTACAACTCATTATTTAATTGTTATTTTAATCAAAATCGATTGGGTCAAAACTTATTAACAACAAACTAAATCTGATTTATTTTGAAACTCTTTTAAGATTGTCAATCGTTTTTTTCTCTTCATACACGTGGAAATTTTCCGCGGAAACCAAACCATGTTCGGCCTATTCCTCGTGTTTTTCGTTCACTTACCGAATATGTCAGTGGAAAAATCAATACCGATGTAGTTAACTGTACAGTTTTAATCAAAAACTTTCCATAATGTATTACTTTCTTTATTATTGTTCCTTTTGAGATTGTAACTTTATATCAAATATTACCCACGCGGATATATAAGTGAATCATGCATATGATAAGGAGTCACCACACATTAAAGTAAGCAATATCAAACCGTAAATAAAAAGATTTTTTTATTACCTTAAAACAAAGAAATATTCGATTTTTGTTGGTGAATAATGATTAAAGGATGTTGATTAAATTTTAAAACGCTTAATCATTTTTAAAATTTTTCAACAATGTTTGTACAATTAAGACATTCCAGATTGTTTGAAATTTTTTAAATCATTTTAACGATTTCGAAAATATTTATCTGTACCGATAAATTAAACTGCACTTCAATTGCATTTAATGTTTGTTTCAGTTAGAACTGGATAAAAGCGGGTCGAAGTTAAACGCTATTAAACCTTTCTGGGAAAAACCACAAGAAAAACCATCACTCTTTGTGTACACAAAACAAGGACAAAGAGTTTATAAACACAAAGCTTTTCTTTAAATTTTTTAACTTACCTCGTTTAATTTTTTTTGATTCATTTTCTTTCCTAGAATTGTTTTTCTCAGACATTGTCACGTTGTTGTACTTCCAAAAACACAAATATCGTCACGTCCATGATACGATATATAAAAATTTGATTTGGTAAATTTTTCACTTAAATTGAAAATACTAAGATCGTTCACTACGAAATTGATTTAAACAGAAGCCGAGGTTCGATATTTGATGGGAAAAACTGATAGTTGATTGTGAAACGTGCCGATAAATAAAGATTACGATTCTCACATTTACACGTTTTAAAATCGAATGGCGAAGCGAAAAACGACTCAAAAACGTAGTCAGCACGTTCTGGCTGATAGACAGGCAGAACTGACTGACTGAGCAACGCTTATTTTTCTCCATGCTATTCCGTTTTCAATGTTAACTCTCTCGTTTTACACGTCTATTATTATATCTCGACTTTTTATTCCTTTGTGGTACGCAACCAAACAAGCATTTCTCTCTCGCTCTTTTTGAGGTGTCCTCATTTTTAAGTCTATTTCAGATTTTTTATTTAAGAATATTAAACAACTTGATTTGAAAATAGTATTGACGTAATAAAACCGTATGATGCATTGGAAACATTATACATTTATTTTTATTTGTACAGCTTTATATTCTTACCAAAGCTAGATTACTAATTTACAGTATACGAGTTTCTTTTTTTGTTTTAGTTTTGAAAAATATAAAAATGAGAACAATAAAAACATTTGTTCACAAATAATGGAAGGTTTTTTTACTTTTACTCAGCGTGCTTCTTCCATTATTTGAGAAAATCTTGAAATGGCAAAAAAACTGTTCAAATACTACCATGTCTTCAATACTATATTTTGTAATCAAGTAAAGAAACGAAATAATAATATTCGATATAACGAACGAACAATAATATTAATAATCATAGTTAAAAATAAATTTTATATATATATATAAAATATATATGTATACTATATATATATATATAATACTTACTTAATTACAAATTATGTAATTATAGTTACACTAATTAATTAATTAATTGAGAGTATTACCTACAGCCAGAAAAATATCACCACATATTTTAAACTACATATTTCTCAAAATCTACCGTATGATCCACTACTTTGCTCATTTTTTTGAGAGTCCATAATTAAAGTATATTTACTTTTACGTTTCTTGTCAATTATGTCGCTTCACTTCCCTCAATAGAACAATAATAGCTAAAAAGTGGGTGTCTCGTGAGTTGTTTTGTTTCACTTTGTGAATATATTGCATCGTATACGAAAACAAAAATACGGTCTCATTTTTTTCTTTACATAGAAGTAACAACTGATAATATAAAAAACACCACGGTTGGTATTTCTTTTGTACATTTATTTAATCATAAGGGACATATATAAAGCATTCGCACAATTATACCACATACAAAAAAATGGGTAATGGAAAAAACCGTTAAAATTGGGGAGAGGACGGAGAAAATGGATAAAAAATGAAAATTTCAAATAAAAATAAGAATTAAAACGAAAATTTCATCAGGCATACTCAACACCGCACCACCCAGTACCTATAGATACTTTTTAGATTAATTTTTTTAATAATTGAAAGAATAATTTATAATTTGATCGATTTTGTTTTTGAGAGGTTTATTCTAAGGAACTAAAAACGGAAAATTAAAGAAGAATCTATTCAAAAAAGTCTTTTTATAAATGCTGTTTTATTAATTATACACATCGCAACTACGATAGTGTGGCCATAACGGAAATGTACCTAGTTTTGATTACATTATCATAATTTTCGTATATTTTCAAGGTGTTTCCGCTCAGTTATTATATTATTTATTTATATAGAAATTAAAAAAAAGATTAACCTCATATTCGCTAGGTAAAATTTTTCCTGTCGATGTTATAATAAACAAAAATATATATAATAATAATAATAATACTCGAAAGATATACTAATAAAAGAATTATTTTATGTAAAATGGAAATTATTTACATCATTCGATATCGAACTATTATAATAGAAAGTATTCAAACTACAGGAAAAATAACTATATAATACACTAGATGTTGCATTAACACGACAATAACGTATACGAAAATAATTCCTATTTAATTACAAGATCCGTAGTAACAATAACTAAATAAAGCGGAACAGTGGATGAATCGCACAAAAAAATCTACACAAGAAACGGACAAAATAAAATAATAAAAATTAAAAATTATCCTGCTGAGTTGCCAAAGCATTTCATATAAACTTTGGAAGTTAAAAATTTACATCACTTTCCATCACGCTGCACGTCTACACGTTTTATATGTATTATTATTTATAAAAAAAGAACTGCATACCAAATGTAAACGGACAGGCCACCGCGTTTTCACAACAACAACATATACTTTGCCTTATGTTCAAAGGTCTTATTTGTTCAAGGATCGTATTGTACTTTGAAAACTTTCATCATTTTTTTTTATTTTCGAGATACATACAAACGCAATTTTATTTATATATATATATTTATATATGTACCTGTTTTTTAACTATATACAGCGTATATACAGGGAAAATATACACGTATACGCGCACACACGCGTTTGTATGAGCAGCGCACGCGTGTACGCGTATATATACACATACAATGAATTCTTTTATTTGCAATTAAAATTTTGTTTGTACATGAAAACAAAAAAAAAACCTCGGTCGTATGATAAAGCATATGGAAAAGTGATAGGGTATAGAACGACACGACTATGAAAAACTAGTGGTAAAAATGAAAGGAGAAGCTTTATTCCAGTCTTTTTCTTGGTCACTTTGTATTGCCAGCAGTTTAAAGGCGGGTCTGGCCGGTGGTGTTCGCGATATTCGTAATAATCGCGGTGTTCGCAAAGCGTAGTTAAAGAGACAGTGTACAAGTACGAGGTGGTGTGGTGCTTTGAAAGAAACGAATAAATACATAATTAACATGAATGTATAACATTTTCATTTTTTTTCTTTTCTTCCAGAAAGACAATTGCTTAATTTACAAAATGGTACACGGATTATACTACGTCGGATAAGTTTTAACGGAGAAATCGTATTTAGAAATCTCCACATTATTCTTGGATCGACACTTGACGACCTCACACTTTTCACTTAATTATCGGTAGATTAGGTAGAAGTATTTTTATTTTTATTTCTTTTATTTTTCATTTAAATCACTCTATACATTTCTGTACACGGTCTGCAGTCCAAAAAAAAAACAGTCCGAAACAGTCCAAAGGCCGCAAAAGTATCTACAAGGGGATTAGCTGTGGGATATCTTGTACAGCACCTTCGACAAAAGTAACGCCACCTGCTGGTCGAGTATTTGGCTCATCACTAACGCCAGCAAACGCGACTCTTGCTGAACGAGTAGAGGCCTATTATCCGGATGTTCCGCTAAAAAAACTAACGTGGACGCGGCACGTCTAAGCATGTCCAAACTAGTTCCCATCGAATCGGGGTTTTCGCGTAGGGCCGATATACCGTGTTGATTGGCGACACCTAACGCGCTCATTTCAGCCTGTTCGATAAAGGCCACCAACAGCGAAACGCACGGCTGCTGAGACGCGACCACGCGTGCCATACAACTGTCGGCTGCGGCCAAATAATGTAGTAAGTTTATCGAAAACTCCCGCAATACTTGATCTTCGGACCGGCACAAGTGCTTCGTCAATACCGCACATAGCCGTTCTAAACGCGAAAACGGTGGCGTCGCAATAACCAGGTCCACGTTATTATTGGTCACGCACAATTTGCAGAGCGCTTCCAACGCCAACCGTTGGGGCGACAACAACGACGACGAACCCACAGAGTGAAACGGATCTTGACCCTGCGCGGACGGACATATCGCCCAGTGAAGCAATCCGTCCAATAACGGCCGAGCTACCTCTTCCGGATATTGATCCAGATTTATTTGACCGGCGACGTTGGCTATTGATACCAAAATATTTTCTCGTATCTGCAGCAGGAAATCCCACCACCATTCTCCTTCGCCTTGTAAACTACTGCAAGAATCCGAGAAGTCGGCATCCTCCTAAGAGCAAACAGTTTATAAACATCTCGATTCAAACAATCACAAGACTAATAAGAATAAATAATCGAAATATTTAGATCTTACCTCGCGATCATAATTTCTAGTTTTTAGTGTGCGCAGTGGATGTTCATGATGGAATAGTAATAATTTTCCCACTAATGCCAAAAACGTAGAACTGCGCGCATATTCGGCTTCGTTCCCAGGCACGAATGTCAAGCTGCGCAGAATGTTTGATATGCAGATGCATCGTCTACCCACGCAATCCTGACTTTCCGTAAGTAAAACCAAACTGGCTTCATCACGACTGTAGGCTTCGTCTTCGTAGTCGGACATACGGCGCCGTTTTAAGGTGCATGCTGTATCCTTAATGTTGAGACAGGTACCGTTGGCGTTATTTCCAGTTCCGTTAACGCCGCCTACGGTTGTTGTTGCGGCAGGAACAACGGTTGCCGTTGTAGTTGTTGCTGTTGTGGGAGTCGTAACTGGCGATGCTACCGTCGCCGCCTTCAGATCTTTCGGCTCGTCGCTAGCGGGTTCAGTCTTAATGCGGCCCTTAATGTCCGAAGGTAACGTTCCGTTTTCCTCGGACGCGGACTCCTTTTTAATTCGAGATATCACATCACTTAAAGTTTTTGTCCTTCGCTTTATTTTCTCACTAATATTTGTTACGTCTGGCGGCGGAGGCGGCGTTCGAGGCGTTTCCACTTCTTTTCCAATCCACGGTGACGACGACGACGACACGGGAGGCTTCGTCTCCGATTTAGCTTTTTCTTCCAATTTTCTGCTGAATGGTATTCGTCCGAATTCAGCTTGAAATGTCGGAAGTATATGTTCCGACATTTGGTGCCAAGGATCGGTGATTACCTCGGCGAGTAAATCGATACCTGCCGCGTCTCCTCTGGTATCCCAATTTTTATGATGATCTCTAACGAATATATCTTCGCTTCTATCTATTAATTTTATCGGACACCCTTTCCTACTATTAAGTGTATAATTTTCCGTTTTGTTCAACACTAAAGTTCTGTTATCAGGGTCTATTGGAGTCACTACACCCCCAAGGTCCACTTCTACTTCTATCGATTCGTCGGTACTTTCTTTATCCTTCTCCTTTTCGACCTTTGGGAAAGGACCGTCAAACATGTCGGATAAATTTTTTCGTAAATGCTCTAAAAGCAGATCTAGCAAACCGTGCCACTGATTCAAACAAAAATAACCCACTGACGAGTCGTCAAATAACAGTACGTTTAATACGTCCAACGCGTAACAACTCTCTAAAAGTAAACCTGAACGTAGACACATTATCACGCGCCAGGCGTCTATCGATCCCAAATCCGTTCGACATATTCGTTTTTTACGATAAAGCACCGGCATCGTAGCTTCAACGCTTTCAGGTGGAAACGTAATTTCTCGTTTCGGAAGTTGGCTTTGGTTGTACGAACCCGATGGCGGCACCTGCGCTTGCGCACTTTTACCCGGTTGTTGTGGCTGCATATTGAAGGGTTTTCCTGGCCGCGGACCCATTGGTGGTCTCAACGCGGAATTTGGTGGCACTCCGGGCGTTGGTATACCCGACCACGGTTGGTTTCCTTGCGGTGACGGCTGATATCCTTGGTTAGGCGAGTATCTATCCCATTGTCCAGGTTGCCTATTACCTTGATTCCATTGTTGGCCACCCGTACCTGGTGTGTATTGACTTCTAAATTGATTATTATTCGTCCAACCGGCTAATAAAGTAAGAAAGCAAAGTGAGTCTTAAATTGTTTTAAATTGTCAACAAAATTGATCTCAACTTACTGTAAAGTTGGGGTCTCTGTTGACCATACTGTGGGTAACCTTGTTGATCCTTTGCAAAGTCCGGATGTCTTCTTGGTGGCGGAGGCATGTTTTTGTTTTGAGGTTGCACCCCAGGATAACTTCCACTCCCAGCGTTTGGTTGTTGTCCCGGATAATTCTAAGAAATAATTCTATTAAAAAACAAAAACTAATCTATTATTATCTTACTAACCTGTTGGTTAGGCGAATAATATTCTTGTTGTCCCGCGTAAGGCGTAGGTGGTTGAGCTGGGGGCGGTGCACCGCTACTAGGTGGTGGTCCACCGTATCCCCCAGTCCTTGCTGTGTATCCGCTTCCTGGAGCGTTAGCCATTCCGTAGCGCGTATACGAGTCTTGTCCTTGTGCCGCAACTCCTTGCGTATTAGTGGCCGATGTGGCGGCTGCGTTATCACCGGTATAAGGTGTTGGATTATATGGTCTAGGTGAAGCATATCCCGTTCCACCAGCGTATGCAGAATATTGGTCTGGTGGAGCTCCGGGTCCTGGACCTGGATATTGATTATAGCCGGCTTGGCCGGCGTAACTTTGTCCTTGGCCTTGTGGGCGTGGTGGAGTTGCTGCTGAATACGGTGGATGAGTTCCACTTGGGAACGGACCTCCTCTTGGTGGCGGACTTGGAGAGACATCGTCAAAAGGATTAGAAACATTTACGTTATCAGAAGGACCTCCGGCTGGATTCGAAGTTGTTGAAGGAGCGCTACCCATGTGATTTGCATTTCCAGCACCTTAATAATTAATAAATAAAGGAATTTGACTAAGATTTTGTAGCATTCAAATACAGAAAGAATGGTTTTCTTACCTGCATGCGGCGACGGTGCATTTATTTGGGAGGAAGTTCTTTGAGATGGTGCATTAAAATCAGGGTTCGTTCCCGGAGGATAACCATACCCAGAATATCCGTCCATAGATTGTCCGCCAGATCCTGGAGCTGGAAAAGAATCCTGAGAATTTGAAGATCCGGGAGACGGCACCGAAGCGGCCTTTGCGCCTTTTTTCTTTGAGCTTGCTTCTACTTGACTTATAATAGGTTGGGGATCGATTCCGCCTCTATCAAACTGACATTCGTAGGCGAGTAAGTTTTTCGTGTAATGTTTGCGAAGCGTGTACGCAGCGCTGGACGACGCGCCGATTCCCAGCATACCAGCTATATCTTTCCATGTTTTGTTCTTTGTAACCTGGTTAATAATCATGGTAAAAAGAAACTTAGAAAGGATTCCTCAATGATATATCTCGCATGAATTTACCTCCATAAATCCGCCCCGTTCCTTAACGTAAACATATAACCTAAACAAGTCTAAGGGATTCTTCGATATGGTGGGACAAGTTGTTATCGGAGAACGACGTTCCTCCATGAAAGCTAAAAGTTTGTCCAGCCACGCTCTCCTTTCCGGACTATCGTCCATTTCGTATAATTTACTCAAGCTATCCGTTTTCTGTAATTTTCGAATTAAAACGTTAGCTGCATCAGTTAAATTGATTGACGAGTTAGTATAAGCGCTATTGCAAAACAAAAAAATAACCATGCTAAGCATGCTATGACAAGCGGTAGGACAGATAAGTAAATTATATAAACCTTTGATCTGTACGTGTCCGTTGGTGGCACATGACTATTAAAAACCTGTAAATACCACTAAGTTAGCCAAAAAATTTTATCAAATGTAAATGTGCAAGAAAAGGGTTTGCTTGAATTATACCAAAATATACTTTAGTACACGAGAATTTTTAAAATAAATTTAAAAATAAAAAATCCATTCACACGACTTGTACGTTTTAGTAAATAATCACGTAGTAGAATAAAACTTGTTTCTACTAAAAATTGTGATGTTTTGAGTTCCCAAGGAAATATATAATACTTACGTCGGGAAGTAGGTAGTATAAATTGGATAATATATATCCATATAATGGTCCAAATTGCAGCCTCTTTACATGCACATTGACCATTAACATATATCAGTACAATTAGGCAAATCCATTTCAAAAATAGTTTCTCACAAACCCAAAACTCAACTTAATTAAACTGACGAGAATTTAGTCACACAAAAAGTAAAAACGTCCAATACTACGAAAGTTATCGTGAAAAATTAACACGTTTTAAGAAAGTACAAGTCGCCGCTAATCACGTAAGTTGTGATTAGGATATCGCTTCAATAATAACAATGTATACGCCCGGAATAATAATTCGACGAATATGAAAATATATTATAAAAATACTAATTACCGGACTCGCTGGTGTCCTCGGCCAACTTGGATTGCTAAGTTGCTCGTACTCCTCGTGAGAATTCATACTTGCTGCCGGGGACGAAGGCACAGTGCTCTGGGGCGTCGTAGGGTGGCTATAATGGCCCATATCGTTCTTTCGAACTTTGGATGTAGGACATTGGGGATCTTCACCAGAAGCTGCGAAAAAGAACGAATCAATACCACAAGCATAAACATGTAATCGCTAATATGGATTAGTTAATTATTATAAACCATTTTGGATTAAAATCAGAAGTAAAAGAAAATAAAAAGGGGGTCGGGGTGGCATGCAATAGTGATAATCAATTGTTCTTTTTTTTACTATAGTGTACCTGCTGAAGCGTTCGATAATGTAGACTGCTGCGAACCTTCGTCTACTGGCGTTCCGTCCGGTCCTGTCGTAACGACGGACGTGACAGAACCTGCAGCCGCCGATGTAACATTTGTAGATAAATTTCCGCTAGCTATCGTAGTAATACCGTTATCCATCATGTCGGATGCCATTTGATTATGAGAGTTCGGAGTAGAGCTCGGAGGAGGTTGGGGATGATTATTTGTTATCAATGGGCTAGCGGTAGGCGGCGGCCCCATACTTGCAGGAGGTCCCATCCCGGACATGTGATGGCCGACTGTCGGCGGCCCCATGTGGTAATTTTGCGGAGGGCTCGGGCTCGGGGGCATCGACGAAGGAGTAACATTCGCGAATCCCATCTTGTGGTGTAAATGTTGCTTGAGGTAGTGTGGCTGTCTTGGCGATCCCGATGACGGAGACGAAGCTTGTGGAGGGGCGCCGCCACCGGGAGCGCTCTTGCCTCCGCTAGCCGAAACTGAAGGGGCCACGTGATTTCCAGAACCGGAGGAGGAACCCGCCGTCCCCGGCCACTGTTGTTGATACGGTGGAAACTGCGAGTTGGACATGTGATTCGGTGCTGGCGCCGCCCCACTTCTGTTCGCATACTGCTGGGGCAAATGATTACTCGGGGGCGCTTGCGAACCAGGCGTATAGCCTTGGTACTGCATGTTTCCGGGTGGCCTGGCGGGGTACGCCCCCTGAGAATATTGCTGGTTTGGTTGGTAAAGAGGTAAAGGTTGCCCTGCGACACCTTGCGAGACCATACCGGGGTGCCCTTTGTAGCCCGGATGGACGTGATGGGGCGGGTAAGTGCTTTGGTTTCCTTGCGTCGCTATCGGAGAATGGCTCATTCGACTGTTTCCACTTCCGTCCGATTGCCCACTCGACGGTCTGGGCGGTTGGGGAATGTTTGGCTGACCTAAACGATCAACCAAGCTTAATTGCTTAACTTTTCCCGGATGGATTAAAAAGAAATACTAATAAGATGTAACCAACCCCTAACACCCATGTAACCTTGCCTTTTTATACAAGCTCTACACTAATCGATCTAATACATATTCAACTCAATTTCTTTATCCTTTCTTTCGTTCTTTCTTTCTATCTTTCTTTCTTTACCATCGAAATTGTCCGATTTCGTATTCATTACTTACCTACGGCTGGAGACATGGACCTTGAACCTGTGGAACCTGTCGGGCTTGGTGTAGGTCGCATTCCTTGAGAATTTGGGGTTCCCGGGGCCGCTCCTCCAGAGCTATCGTTGCTGTTACCACCACTCAAATCCTGCAATAACAAAATCAATCTAATACCTAATCGCACATATAGTAACAATAGACAAATACGAATTTAAATCCAAACCAACTCGAACAAATCGATATCAATATCAAACAATTAACGTCCTATCAAAGGGAATTCCCAAAAGCCGAAGTCGAATATGCCGATGAGCGACGCGTAATTTCAGCCTTAACCTAATTATAAATCCCCGTTGACGCCGCTTTGGGATAAATTTAGTGGCATTGACCCAATTAATAGAGCGATGGTGTAAACAACGCGAACAGACGGGACGCGTGGCACGACGTGGAACGCGGGGCCACGACCCGAACGCGATGTGCACTATATATAAATTATTCTCCGGCCGACTGCTTCACGGTCAACTTAGTTTCGTCGTTGTCGAGTGCAACGATCTCGTTCGTCATCCTCGTCATTCTTGTTGTTGTTGTCGTCCACAACGTCACAATTTCCCTAACTAATGCAATATTGATTCAAACCAACCCCGTTAAATGCAGTATTATTTATTATGGTAGAAAGATAATAAGAAAATAATAATAATATAAAACACGTGTTTGAGTAATGTGGCGGTAAGAGGTACAAACGGTTTCAGTTTAGTTATCTTGACGATAAGTAAAAGTTACGCAAGAGGCGGGCGTTCGCTCGAGAGAAAGCAAATTTCGTTCGTTTCCGAGTTTAAAAATAGCCAGCAGCCCGACGACCGAAGAATGCAAACGATTTATTTTGAAAACTTTTTATCGACCTTGACCGTGAAACTGACGGTCGATTCACCTTCCTCCGCATATTTTATAGATCGTATGTTTATGAACTCGTCAGCTGTTCTCCTTCGCGTATTTCTCGCGCGAACTTTCCCAGAGATCGACTGTCCCGCTTTCGAACTTACTAGAAAAGGGTAGCAATGATTATAAACATGTAAAAACTGTATTCGCTTGACGTCACTCCTAGAATTCCTATCGAATCAATGTTGAATGTTACGTTAGTCATCTATCGACTTTTTGTTGGATTTTGACCACTTGAACGATTCACGATGTGAATTGTAAGTTTAAAAATAACACAATTATAATCTAAAAATATAACAATAGCAATCTAAAAATAAAACATAAACCGTCCGGTGATTACATATTGAATTAAAATAGGACATTAGTCAAGTGACATTGAACTAATCTAAAACACATCTTTAATGAATGCATAACGGATAACTGTTCGATAATCCAGTTTACCGCTTCTAGTAATCAACGTGATACTTTTATATATTTGTTGAAAATTGTATACAAATTGTATAAAGAAGCAAGATGAAAGTGTTGAGTTATTCAACTGCTCCGTACAAATCTTTTTCCAAGCGAGTGTACTCTAAGGAACATTTAAACATTTGCGAGAGGTACACGTGGGTCGACGGTTACGGCGGCACATGACGTTACGTCCACCACGTTGCCAGTTCCGCTAGAGTCAAGCGAAAACCAGCTATAGGGGTGGCGGTGTATTGATTGCTTTCCGAACGAGACGGCAACGTCGCCTGCTACGCTCGCCGCACTGCACTTCGTTCGCATTCTGCAAGAACGCTTCCAAAACGATCGGCCACTCTACACGGTTCGCTCATAAACACGACAACTAATGTTTACCGATGATGACCCAAAAGAATATTTTAAAAAACTATTATATGAAATTGAATAAAAATATCGAATTTTTAGTTATGTTTTTTAATATTTAATCAATACAAAACTTTCCATTTTGATTAAGACTCAATGGCAAATCATTCACACTTTCAAAACTACAAAAAAACTAAAAGATTCACTACTTACTGCTTGGTCTGGTGCATGCGCGTTTGGAGTAGTCGGTTGCGCAGGCCGATTGGGGAAACCCTAAATCGTATTATAAGTATTGAAAAAAAATTTTTTTTTTAAATAAAATTTGTTACCTGATGTGAAGACGCTGTAGATGGTTGATGTTGAGGACTTGGGGGAAGTCCGGGTCCAGGTGAATGACTTGGTGGTTGCGAGGGTTGTGGTGATGGTTGACTCGCGCCACCAGAACCGGAACCAGAAGGTGGTCCTGGACTACCGGGACCGTGTTGTCCACCTACTTGAGCCCCAGGCCAACCTCCTCTAGGTTCACCATAACCTGGGCTAGACGAAGACGACCCGCTGTATCCAGGCGAGAGCTGCAACAACAACAAATTGATGTTATTATCCCAAAAATGAACGGAGATTTTTTGCTTACGACTGACGCCGTGCTAAACTATCTTGTTTTATATACGGGCCTTTGTCGTAACAAAAAATTAATAATCTTTTTGATAGTTAATTTAAGTAATGACATGAATTTAATCATCACATAGTTGACTCATACGCAATCGGAATCTAATCGCATTGTTAAAAATTTAATTTTAACTCAAAAGTCGTAAATTCCAAATTTTCGATAAAAATATTTCCATTTGTATTCGTTGCGGTTTTGTAAGCTGGGCGCAATCCTAATTACTATATATAAATGAAATTGAGTATGTACGCAATTATATGTATTAAATAATGGACTTTTAGATAGGTGAGATGAGTGGTGTAGAAAGAAAGAAATAGGGTTGAATGAAGAGATGTGAAAAAACGCATGCGAGACGGGTCGCGTTTGCGAGGTGTTAGTTAGGTCGGGTCGACGCATTTTTACGTCGTGACTTTTTACACATTCCGGACGGAGCGGTAGTAAACAAAAAGCACGTGCTCGCAAGGGAAACGTGTTAAACGGACAAATAGCGATATTTTTTATCGTTTAAGCACGTCGCGATTAGTTTTGAATGAAATGAATTAATATACTTACCGTTTGTTGATTTCTGTAAACCGACGTCGGCGGGTTGTTCGAGTAGGGCGCGACGGGTTTCTGCGGGGCCCAAGTTCCGCAGGTCTGCCCGTAAGGGGGTTCCGGATGTCCGTAGTTGTTTTGATAGCGGATTACGGGATTGTTGCTTTGCAACAGCTGATTTAGGGTCGGCGTCGGTCCCGTAGGTTGAGAGATCGCCTGGCCGGAGAAGATGCGCTGAGTAGGCGCTGGCTGAGCCCCGTGCGGAGCGTGAGGGCCTTGGTGGGGCACCACTTGGTGAGGAGCGTGGGGAGCGTGGGGCGCGTGGGGCCCGCCGTGCGGCCCGTGGACCGGGGGCCCCCCGGGCGATTGTTGTTTTCCGATGTTTCCGATGTTCGCGACACCCGGAGCGGAACCCGCCGAAGGTCCGCCGGGGCCCGGACCAGGGCCAGGGGGGCCGCCGCCGCCGTACGGTTGACGCGGCGGGAAGTGAAATCCTCCTCCGCCGACGCCGCCAGCACCTCCTCCTTCGCCGAAGGGGATGCCGTAGCCGGCGGCGGCGGCGGCTGCTGCTGCTGCGGCTGCCGCTGCTGCTGCGGCCGCGGCGGCGGCGTGGCCGTCTCCCTCGGCAGCCGCCGTGGACGCGGGATACTCCGAGTTCGGCACCGAATCGTTTAAACTTTGTTCACTATCGCCGCCGCCGCCGCTCTCGGATCGGTATTGACTCATGTCTAAACCGAGAGTTTTAGGGCCGGTGTTTTTCGTTTTACTCACCGCTACGCCACAACCAGACCTAACGCTACCTTTATCGGTCCCATTCTGCAACAGCGCGCTCCTAACATTCAGATCCGGCTGCACTTTTTCGCCGCTCACGTCATTTTGTTGCTTTTCGGCCTGTGTCGCAGCCATGTTAAGAGAAACGGCCGCGATCGGCTACGAACTGCCAACACCCTGATCGTACCGTTACTCCGCCTTTTATTTTCACATCTTTAACCAGAACCACGCGCCGTAGCATAATAAATCCGTTAGCGGCACCCAAACCACGATTTTCCACACGAAACTTACGGTTTTACCAAATGATCGACACATCTGACACTCAACTTTATTCCCTACACTCCAATAACACGAGTCGAGGTTATGGGAGAAAATCCGTATTCCTACGCCCAAATATTAGATAGCGATTAACCCAACTGTAGCCCGTTTGTCAATTTTACTATTATCGCACGCTTTTATCACTTTCCCATGTACACGTTTACCGATTTTAAGATTTATAGACCTTCGCATTTTCCAGAAATATCCCAACCAAGTTCGCACTACTTTTTACTTTGCTCGTCTCACCGCCGTAATGGCGCTAACGTTCGGGAAACAACTGAAACGCGGTTACGTTTGTGCGAAGCGGATCTTGCGCGCCAAATTCAAAATCGCACTATTTTATTACCACCTTTTCTTTCCCTTAAATCATTCTAATCAACCCCATAAACTCATTTCTAATCCATCTAACATCATATTTATTCATTTTTATTCAAATTTCACTTATAATTTCATCATTTTATTATTTTTATATATTTACATACTCAATTGATTTGTTGATTTTATATAATCGAGCATTTGTTTATCACTAAATTCTATTAACCTTTTTATTATCAAACAAGATCAATTTACAATTACACATTAACAATTCTAATTCTTTATACAGGGTGTTCCGGTGACTCGGGGCATAAAATTAACTTAGAGCAAAAATGATGACGATTCGTGAAAAAAAATTATTATAAAAGTCAAAAGTCATTAAAGTTCAGAAATTTTAACACATTTTTCTAAATATTTTCAATACCATTTATGGTAGAGTGTTGAAATTTGGTACAGGGTAAACAAATATCAAGCAAAATCATTGAACCAATTTTGACTTTGATCGGGTGGCGGCAACCATGCTATACAGGTGTCCCTAAAATTTGTTTGATCAGAGCTTTTTTGTTCGCTCGTAACCCTACCTTTATTTTTGGACTTTTTAATAAAAAGTTTATTTTAGAAACTTTTATCACTCTTTGAAAATTTTGATAACATTGACCGTTTTCGAGGTATACGCGAAAATTAAGCTTTCAATGATTTTGCATCATAAATGGTATTGAAAATATTTAGAAAAATGTGTTAAAATTTCTAAACATTGATGGTCTCGTTGCAAAATTGTTATTGCAAAAACTACGATTCATTGCTCGTGAATCAGGTTTACTTTATGGGAATGATATTTTGCCCAATACTCCTTACAGTAACATGAGGGTTTTCTTGCCCAGCCAAAACCACGATTTGTTGAACTTCCCTTGCAACACTTAGTAGGCCAGACTTCGAGAGATGGCCATGGTGTTTAAATTTAGTCACAGCTAGGCTCACCATACTTTGGCTAATGAGTTGGTGATCAGGATATGTTGTAAAAAATGGAAGAAGTAAAACCTTTTTGTAAGAAACAACAAAATACTTAATTTATTTCAATAAATAGACATGTTTCGAAACAAATGTTTCATCTTCAGTACTTAAAAATAATTACAAAATGATGGAAAATTTTTTTAAAATATGTTGGGAATAGGTCTGAATTCTAGTTATATTTCTTAAAAACAAAATACTTCTAAAAAATCCTTTACATAATCAAAGTAAATCCTTAAATTTCTTGGAAATTAACTTATGAAAGATATTAAAGATAAGAGATTTAGATTAAAGATATCAACTACTTACTAAATCAGTTTTTGTCACTTAGGAAATTGTTTAAAATAATTGGTTACCATAGTTACTCTTTTCTTATGTAAGCAATATTAATATTGACTGTATTAGATTCAGAAAAAAATTCCGTAATAAAAATGGGGGATTGCCTTTTGAAAAAAATACCGATGACGTCACAACTCGCTTAAAAATGGCGGAAGAAATTTAAAATCGCGTTTTAGGGACTTTTCCATAAACCGTTTATAATGATTTTATCGCCTATATCCGTTACTTTACGGACACACTGTATGCGCAGGACTTCAGGATGTGATAGCTTGTTCAAAAATTTGAAAAAAAAATTTCTGTCAACTTACCCTCTAAAATGCACCATTTTCGAGACCGTTTATAATAATAATAATATATCTTTATTGTGCCTTCAACAATACAAATAACATTCTACATATTTCTATTTCATAATATAAATTAAAGAAGGAACACAATGGGCGGGTTCCAGACAATGTCTGCTCATACCAACCCAGTTGGTTGCAAAGAAAAAAACAAAAATTAAGCAAAAAAGAAAACATGAGAAAAAAAAAGCATATAAAATGAATCAACAAATCCCAACATGCCAGCGGTAAATATCCCAGCATCAGATATTATTCTCCCCCTTGTTGCTGAAACCTCAGCCGCATCAAACTCTTCCTGAATGTGTCTAAGCTCAGAGTTCGCATGTCATTTGGCAATTTACTATCAGATTTATAAATGTTGTTTGAACTTCATTTTCTTATACAGATATTCGGGCTTACATGAGATTATAATTTTATGGAAGAGACATAAGCTATGAAGATCTCTTCTTTGTTTCTTTTATCAAATTTTCTGATACCACAAATATACCTCAGACAACTGTTTTGCACTCTCTGTATGCGGTTAGAAGTCACCACATCAACAGCCGGGTGGTAGAGTGGCGCCATATAATTAAACTGGGATAGAACAAAAGACTCACACAGTTGCTTTTTCAGATCCATCCAGTATTATCTATTCTTAACCCTAAGCATTTGGATTCTTGAACTAAACTGATTATTTCACCATTCATTTGTAGGTCTGCTACTAGCCCTGGCATTACCGAGACACATATACATGGATTTACTTGAGTTGACTCTCAATTGACAGCACCATGATAATCAATACCTGGGAACAAAAAATATAACTGTAAATAGTCTGCATACGTATTAATTTTATAATACTCCAATTGTTTTGCAAATTGTGACGTGTAAAGTCAGCTGCGGGACACCTGTGGTAATCCTCACCACGCTGGACACATCATCTCCTATCTGCGTCCTATCAGTAAGATAAATATTTAATAAGTCAACAACCAAAGTACCACTCCTGACATGATCTTGTGCTCGCGAAACATAAGATCCCATGTTGCAGTGATTTGTGCTCCGATTACTTGGGTATTCTGGTCCACCTGCAGTTAACGTCTCCCATTCCAAGACCGGTTCCAAACGCCATAAAAAATTCCAACCTCAATATGGAAGAGGTGAACTCACGCATCTCAGAATTTATCAACACGAACTCTTTAATTTCTGCCGATCCGATATCTCTACGATTTTAGAATGTCTGAGGTCCCAGACGCATAAACTTGGGGATTTATCCCTCATGACAAATAATAAGTAATAGGTGAAAAAAATTGTAGCAAAAGTTTTTTAGTTTCCTAGATATCCATGAAATTTACTTTCAAGTCAAAAATACATATAAGATTTTAAAATGACATCAAAGTAAGTGTTCCAAGTTGTTTCCAATATTTTCTATACACAATTGAGCTCGCTGACTCGATAATGTCGGTTGGCGGATTGTCTCGGCAGCAGTTTGTATCTGATTTTGTAATCCTTGCTCAGTATTAACTTCTTCAGCTGCAATGTTAAATGCCTGTGTTTAACACTGTATGCCAGTGGCAGCAGTTCTAAACAGATGAGATAGTTTGGTGTTGCTGTGTAAGATGATTTCTGGAAGCAAAAACTGTACGCTTTGGAGATGATATCATAGCGCTGCCTAAATCTAAGGGTGTTGGCAGATAGTATGTGTAGATACTATACTTTTTAAGTGACCCCAAAAATAAAAATCAAGAGGATTGAGGTTGGGCGATCGAGATGGCCAAGTCAATGGACTACCTCGATCTGACCATTTTCCGGGAAGCACAAAATAGCTCAACGTTTGCTCTTGTTACTTGTTCTAACGTTTTAGTAAAATAAAATTTTTATTTAAAAAAATTGACCATGTTATTTAACATAAGTTGATTTTTCTCGAAAATGGTCAACTTTAGACCTTCAGTACCTTTTTTAGAAACTTAGCTTATTACGAGTTCTGGAACTTTTTTTCAAATTTTTGGACAAGCTATCACATCCTGAAGTCCTGCGCATATATTATGAAACACCCTGTATAATTAACAAATTTTGTTTATTACGTATCGATTTACAAAAAGGATTTGATAAGGAATAAGAAGATAAATAAACAATAATAAACAACATTTACTTATTAACTTTTATTTTTTAGACAATCATTTAAATTTAAGAAAAATTATTATTATCGTTATTTTAAGCAACTTTAAAATAGTGAAATTCATTAATTATTAAGTATTATTATAATTAAGTTATTACATACGCTACTTTATTTAAAAATATAAATCAAATATTTACGCGTGTGAACTTAGACATATTAAAAATGAAAATAAACTATATATATATATAAAATTCGACAATTCAATGGATATTAATAAGCCAGAAATAGTAAGACTACTAAAAAACTCAACCCAACCCAACTCAACATTCTGAACTAAACTAAAATTCAAGTCAACCAAATTCTCTGCATCAATATGTTCAGTTGTAAGATCACCAATACCAGAAAATATTTGGGAATAAAGAGCCAAAAGTATGTAGCCAAAAGGCAACAAGATATATCTTAGTTGAAAATTAAATATTGAAAATGACCACCAAAAAACTAAGTATTAAATAAGTTACTTTTGTTATTCCTCCCAAACCCATAATTTCAAAAATGTTAAACTTAGCACTAAATATAAAAAATTATAGAATAAGATTCTATAATTCCAGTCAATACTTAAAAAAAAATTTTATTATTTAAGTTAATTTCACACGAGTCTAAAAATTTAAATACTTAATTAACAATTATATTGAATTAAAAAAATTAATAAAGATGTTATTCTAATTAAAAAATTAAGTATGCAAAAAAGAAAATGAAGGTTTTATCATGATGATCCAAATTCATTCATCCACTTATCATATTTATCTAAATCTTCTCTGGAAACGCTTTTATTATTTTTAACAATAGCCTCCTCAAAATCTCGTCTAGTAACAGGCAAATCTAACTCTTCTTTTGGAAGTTGACGAATTTGATCGGGGCGTAACCCATAAATTTTTCGACGCATAGACATCATGGAAGCGTCACGACAAACGTTTGTAATATCAGCACCGGAGTATCCATCTAAATGTCGTGCTATCGCCGGGATGTTAACGTCGGGATCTAATTTGACTTCTCTTAAATTAATTTTAAGTAATGCTTCGCGACCTTCTTGTGTGGGGAGGGGGATGTAAATTCTTTTTTCTAAACGACGTCTTAAAGCCTCGTCGATATCCCATGGAAAATTTGTTGCAGCTAAAACCATAACAACTTTTCCTGGTTCATCATTATTTGCAGTTATGCCATCCATTTGTACTAATAGTTCGGATTTAACTCGACGAGAAGCTTCATGTTCAGATTCTGAACCTCTTCGCGAACACAAAGAATCGATTTCGTCGATAAATATTGTACTGGGTGCGTAAAATCTTGCCATTTCGAATAGAAGTCGAACCATTTTTTCTGATTCACCACGATATTTTGATGTTAAAGTTGATGAGGATACATTAAAAAATGTTGTACCACATTCTGTAGCTACAGCTTTTGCTAACATTGTTTTTCCAGTACCAGGTGGACCAACCATTAAAACACCTTTCCATGGCCTTCTTATACCTTTAAAATAATCAGGCATCCACATTGGAAGTACGACAGCTTCTTCAAGAAGTCGTTTAGCTTCAGCTAAATCAGCAATGTCATCCCATTTAATATTCGGATTTTTTTGAACAATATCACGTTCCAAAACATCGACTAAATCGCGTTCCATACCATGACATTCGAATTTTTTCTCTTCTTCTTGTTCTGGTTTATCCACCGCTTCAACTTCGCGAATTTCTTTCTCAAACTTTCCCAAATCAACTTTTTCACCTTTTGAAGAAGAAGGCCTTTCAACATCCTTTCTGTTATTGCGCCTAATTGGTTCTAATTTTCGAGTCTGATTCGATGATGCAACTCTGGAAATAGTTTTTGTCTTCGAATCTGAACGACGTGAGGAATTTTGAGATTTCGCCTTTGTTGGACCATTTCGATTGGAAAATCCGTGTTCGGCTGGAATTGGTGCTGGCCAAACATCTGGGTCTGTATCAACTATGCTGTTGTATTCTGATATGTCTTTAACAGGTTCATCTCTTGTTACTTTTCTTCCAAAAGGAAGATCTATATTTGTGTCTAAAGTGAAAGTGAGGAGTGTATTACTTATTTCTTTTACGTGGTCGTATTCATCTACAATTTTTCTTTGAACCTAAAATAATAAATGAAATGTGTTAGTATTATTAAGGTTGCTTTTTGATTAAAAAAGATTATCAACAAAAAAATTTTTATGGTATTATTCACACTTGATAAGAAAAAATAGTTTTTGGTAAGATTCATTTAAAACAACTCATAATACTTGCTTGTTGCCATTTATTTTTTCTTAAAGGTTCATTTAAAGTGAATATAAATCGATTGAGCATTTGTATGGTGCCTTCATAGTAAACTTGAGCACTCTCATAGTTGCCCAACATAGACATTTCTCTGGCGAGTTTGATGTTGTCACAAATTTCCTTGATGGTGACCTCCATGGCATTCTTATGGGGTTCCTCCAAAAACGTAGGAATGTACTTGAAATAGATTAATATCTGTGGATGCGAATGATAAAAAAAAATAAATCAATTGAACATAACCTAAATTATAATTTTATAAAATTGTATAAAATGTACGAACCCCATACAAGGTAAATTTTTATTTCTGTCTTGATGTGTTAATCACTGATGAGTGATGAGTTTTATGTTTTTATTTGTAATAAAAGAAAATGTTTTGCTTTCCCGGAGTTGAAAGATACGTGTCAAATAAAAAAAGTAGGTAATCGTGCAATGTCATTTATCGTTTTGTCTATTTTATTTTTCTAAATTGTTCGTAACCACAATAATCATAAAAGGCTTCTTTTTTGAGTGATCATTCACGGAAATAGCTCAATTTAATAAAAAAATATTACAAAAAAATCTGTCATATTAGGATAACTTTACGTTTATGAACGTATCCTTTTAAAGCATTTTTAAAAAATAATTCATTTTTATTAATATCATATCAATTAATCTTATTAATATTAAAATGTTGTTATTGTTAGTTTTCATAAAAAATTATTATTGAATGAAAATTTAATTAATTAGTTCTATATTACCCACTATTGCGAAGTTAGCAACTTATTATATTTGAGACTCGATAATCCATTAATTTCAACGAACTCACGATGTATTCCGTAATTGTTAGGCTTAAAAGAATATTATAAAGACTTCGTACTAGTGATGGAATGGATAGTGATTTTGCAAATATCCTTTGCGATATTTGAATAAAAATGAAATTAATAAGAAAGATATGTCAACTTATTTGGATCCAAGATACAAAATGAACTTCTTTGATGCTGATTTAACTAACGAAGCAACTCTTTAATTAATAATTGGTGACATTTCCACAAAGATCCTTCAAGAAATTAATTTTATAGCGAATTTTGATCAATAACGACCACATTATTGATACCTACCTCTCAAAAATTAACCCCCCCAAACCACGGAAATTTGTGTATGTTATCCACGGCTACCAATCCTCGATTCCGCAAGATCAACAATGACCAGCATAAAACTATTGTACGCGAACATTAACAGCTACCATCTGAAATCACATCTAATCGGAAATTACATAATTGAGAACCACGCCCATTGCGCAATGTTTGTGGAAACAAAATCGAAATCTTCCATCACATTTAGAAACTGGTCGTCAATCCATAACCACGGCAATACTATAAATAGGGGAGTCAGAGGAGGAGCGGTGGCTATGGACCACCCTATGATACAATTGGGAAAATCCAATCAACTCTCCATTAAATAATGCACTCCATTTTAATGGTTTAGCAAAATTGAAGAATCCATACTTAACATGGCCTCACTGCACGACAACTGTCTGATAATTGGTGACTTCAATCCGAATCCAACCAAAAGGAAACATAAGACAATTCCGAACTCTACTCCTGATCTACTGTTCTGCACAAGAAACTGTAATTAACACTGTAATTAAAAACTACAAACTTTGCAACATGGAGGTAGTTAACTCAACAATGAAAAACTTCATACAAGCTCATCCGGCAATCACAGTTGACACGATTTCAAGCTTTAACAAACATCTTAATGAGTCGATAGCCAAAGCGAGCCCATCCAGAACCACCAAGTATTACAATTTTCCGCTACCTCCATTTATTATCAGACTCATCACGCCTATATCGAGACTTCATCAGTTGAAAAAAGAGTTCAATAAAAAAATACAGAAGCTAATTCAGCAATACAGAACGGAAAAGTACATGGAAGCCTGTGACAAAATAAAAGTGTGTAAAGCAAGAAACTATTGGCACGAAATTCGAAAACTATCCAGATATCAAAAGACACGTGGAACTCTAACCCTGAAGAGATTGTCAACATACACATGACTACATCCTACAGCTGTCATACAGCTGTAGGATGTAGTACATACAGCTGACTACATGGAAGGTGTATTCACCTTTACCGAGGATGTTTCATTTTGTCCCCACAATAAAAACATTATAGACAATTTGTACGAATCCGCATTTTTGAAATAGGAAAAACTCCCAAGAAGGACGCTTCTCTTTCTGATCCAGCAAACTACCGCCCCATGTCACTCCTTCCCGTAATGAGAAAACTCTTCGAGGCGCACTTGAACAAGCTCCTGGCTGCTGCCACTAACTATTCTGTTTTCCAACTTCCTGGCGGCACATTTTGAAAAATTGAAATCCGCAGTCATGTTTCTGGACGTCCGAAAGGCTTTCGACTCAGTGTGGCACAAAGGATTGCTATTTAAATTGGATAGGCTAAATACGCCTAAATAAATCAATTCCTGTCGATTCGCTCCTCCATCGTGAAGTTGAAAAACCACTTCTCCGCTCAGCAAGGCCTTCTTCATGGTTCGCCTATCTCTCCCTCTCTATACAATTTATTCACCACTTTTGTCACTATGAGCACAGTAACAAAAAATTAAGGGGGTTCCCCTAGGTGCGACATTATTTTTGGAGCTGTTTTTTGTTTATATAATTTTGTGTGTTGCATTACTGAAGCGTGAATTTGAGCAAAAGAATCTGGAGCAAATTTGGCCAAGATTATGGTTTACTCAGAAATAATATCCAGAAAAATATCAACATTCGTTATCAAATTGTTAGTTATTTGGCATCCTGTATTCACAAAAAAGTTAACTCGATTGCTTTAACGGTACTTATAAATGCAAACTATAAGTTTATTGCCGTGCACGTGATAGCTTAATAGTGGCTTGGCAGTATTTTGGAAAATTATTAGAAAATATAAACTTAAACCCCTCAATTAGACTAAGTATTACCAATGAAAGGCTTGATGTTGCAAATGAAGCAGATTCTTTTTACAGAAGACTATACACTACTACTAAAAAACCAAATACTGTTAGTAGAAGAGTTAATTTTACTGCCAGAAGACCAAATTATACTTGTTAAAATTGCATCCCTCGCTTCTCAATTTCTATGTTCCTTAGATTTGGTATTCCAAACAACTGAATATTCTTCATACACTTCAATTAATTCAAATTTCTTCTTGGGACCATTTTCTTTTAGGCGTCATCTTTAAACGTGTTATATTGAGAAAAGTCGCAGCAAAATTCGAACCGTATTCGTTTTTTGACAGTTACTCTCACGATAGATAAATTGTGCGTGTCCACTTGAGTACAAGTCTCAACCTGTTCACTCTCCGAAAGTTGGTGGGGATTCTCTGATAGTTACTCCGAGATGCGTGTCCACCAGAAAAAATACTCTCGATAGCTTCTCTCGCAAGTGGACACCTAGCTATAGAGTTATTCACTTCGCTTGCTGATAATAGGAAAAAGCAAAAAGTCACGTTGCTTCAAACTTAACGTGATTGGAGTCTATTACAGGGGATAGAAAAGTGTTTGGATAACCTCCAAAATATTCCTGGAATGGTTTTCTAAAATTTTCATACACGAAGTAAAGAAATACAGGGAGAAAAATGGTTGCTTATTGACAATGCGCCAAAAAAGACTTTTAGGTGACGTTTTTTCCACTTAATAATCATTTCTATTGTTGTTAACACCAAAGTTACAAGCTCTAAAGGATAAAGCAGCGTCATAAGAAATTAAAGCTAGCCATGGAAATTGATAAAAACAGTTCAGTGATGTTTAGCGTCGTTGACTGTTGTTAGACAAGAAAAATACCTTTAAGTCTTGCAGAAGTTGCTCACGCAGTGGCTTTAGTGGAAGATGGACGCAGCGCTCGTTATGCTGCTCGTGTTCTTGGCGCGATACACCATTCAAAGATTTCGGCAGACTGGCTTCTTCATCAGACGATCTGGGTCAGGAAGAAGGCGCACCACACAACCCCGTGATATATTGTAACGACCGTATTACGAAATCGACATACCACAGCAGTTGAGATAAGAACTCGTCTGGAGCAAGTAAGAAGGAGATTTGAAGAAGCGGGGTTGAGATCACAAAGACCAGCAACTGGTCCACAGTTGCTTCGAGAACATCGTGTTGCTCGATTACAATTTGCACGAGATCATGTTCAGTGGAGCAATGCAGAGTGGCGAAACATACTGTTCTTAGACAAGGCGAGGTTCGGGTTGTACTCTCGAGATGGTCGAGAGAGAGTTTGGAGAAGAGCAGGAGAGCGGAATGCTCAGTACAACTTCTTTGAAAGAGTAATAATAAAGGTTTGAGGATGAATCTGCTTCGATGCACTGAATATTGAAAAAATTTTGGTCATACAGCCCGCATAGTGTCCCAATACCTGGATGATTTGTATATCAGCAGAATGGAGTGGCCTGCACGTAGCCCTGATTTAAATCCCATACACATGTGGGATATGCTAGGTAGACAAGAATAGCGCTAGAAGAGTGGAACCAGATTCTTAAAATGAAGAACCTGATTCGAAGTATGTCTCAAATGAGGCCCATTATTAATGTTTGCTTTACTTGTCATAGTTTAAGACACTCCAGTACATTTCATCGACATCTATGACTTTTAGAGTTTATAACTTTGGTGTTAACAACAATAGAAACTTGAACAATAAACAGAAGTGATCAGAACAAACAAGACTACAAGCTCCTTGTGTCTAAAATTAATATCTTTTGTCGATCTGTTTGCCAATCTTTATTATTTTACTTTTCTTTGCATTTATTTCAATTCCTGTATGGAATATCAATGTACAACATTGACTTCAAGACTTTGGAGCCTTACTTCTTCCATTCTCCAGTATCCGAATTTTAGGTTCAGTGCCCTATGGGAGTCTCACTTTTTGATTCTTCTTCCATATTGAAATGCTTAGACTCCAACCTCCTTATTTTGGCTATTCATGTTGTTCTTTTGTACAATGCTCTTATGACGTTGATCAACGTCAAGTATTCGTGCCGTTTCCATGACTTTCCAAATAGTCTTCTTTGGTATACTATCGAACGCTGGTAGCACTGATTCAAAGAGTGATGCTTGGTCAGAGGAGGAAAATAATTGCCCAAATTTCTTTGAACAACAACATATACACCATAAATAGTGAATGAGACAAATAAGACTTCCAAATAATATAAGATTATTTTTGAATACCTAAATTTATTAAAAAGACGAATTTATTAAAATTATTTATTAAAAAAAAATTAAACTAGAATTTTAATAACAATAATAGTTTATTTGAAATTGATTAACAAGAATTGTAACGTTGGAAAACGACAATTTTAGATGCTCAAAATGAGATGTAAGAATGTCTTGAACACATTTGATTAGGAAAATGAGTCTTTTTTATGTGCCTTATGAAATATATTAATAGAACAAAAAGTTATGGAAAAGTACTAATCGATTTTTCTGGCACCTCTGGATTTCCATGCTTTGATCAAGTTGAGAGCAAAATACATTGAAAAGCTATGAACTTGTAAAGCCCCTATTATGAATACATACCATAATAAACCATAGGGTAAACCCTAAAAAAAAGAAATGTTAGTTGTTGGAAATATGTTTGGAAAAAAATGTCTTACTTGCCACATGTGTATTTCATCAATTTCTTCTTGATCCTCATCAGGATCAGCGTTCATATAAGTCCATACATCTCTAAAATAATAAATGATCGCATAAAGTAATGGTAAATAGCCAAAAGCGATCAAACCAAATAAATATTGCTTCATATGTTTTGGATTATTTTTTCTTACAGATGATAAACCCAAAAACGAGAATAATAGACTAACACACCATATATATTCCCACCATAACGGTTGAGGAATCCTTAATTCCTCAATTTCTAATATAAATATATCTAATTTATCTAATATGTCAGCAGATAATTTAGCTAACATTACAAAGAACAGCATATAATGAAAGAATATTGAATGTTTTAATCTCGACTTATTCAAAGCACTGTAAAAAAATAATTAGAATAATAAATAATAATAGAAATAGTGAAGGTTACGTGTAGAAAAAAAATGTTGATTGACAAATTTTGAGGTTAGTTTTGCATTCTGGGTTACCTTATTTGATATTGGGCCGCTATTCTTTGTCTGTAGCTATGATCGGTTCCGTCGGAACCCGGAGGAATATAATGTAGTCCTTTTGTTGCCATTTTCGTATTTTTATTTCAGTCCATGAACGAAAATAACGCCAAGAAAGTCCGTCCCGTACCACACCGAGCTCGATAATATCCACAAATAAACCGTAAGTTGGCACCCACGTGGCGTTTAATGAAAGCATTTGATCATTTAAAACAAAATTTATCTCATATCATCATATCATCGATTATTTAGATATTTAACATTAATATTTGAGATTGGACAAATCATTTTTTTTAAGTTTACACGTTTTTGATCACATCATGCATGGATGATTTGATGATATATATATTTTTTGTAATATGATACGTAAATAATTTTGCCAAATTGATTACAACTTTATAGAAGTACAAATAATAAGCGAAACTCCCGAAGGTATTGTCAACAAAAATATATCTCTTTACCTGCAAATATCTTTGGCGGTGGTTATATTGAATTTAACCCAATAAACCTTTAGTTCTGATGAGTTCTCATTGTTTTATATGTTTGCACAAGACTTTTCTATTAACTCAGTTGATTGCGTACGAATCGAAATTTTGGTATAAAACGGCGCGTATTCGGGGTATTATTCTTATTCCAACGCTGGTAGTCGAAACGGCAGGATTTATTAACTTTTAAAAACAATCAAATAGTTCAATTTTTCGGCGATGGTACGTTCCGTAATTATTGTTCTGGTTTTATTCACCGTTTCCGTTTGTATTGGACAATTTAATTTTTCCCCGAATTGGGGAAAACGCGGTACCAATGTTATGGATAATCCTAATATAAATGAATGCAAATACTCATTAGATACTGTTTTAAACATTTACAAAATCATACGGGTAAGTTGTTTTAAAATTTTTATTAATAACACTGTGATGCAAGATTTTTGTACAGTTGATGAGTTGAGTGTTTTTGGTGAAAAAAGAGGACACTCTTTCCAATGAACCAACAATTATTAATTAAAGTATCCTCTTTTTAATGCAAAAAGCCGTTTTGAAAAATCACTTTTAGTTCTTGAGAAATAAATTTTTAAATTCGTATAAAATCGATTTCTTGGAATATGACTATGAAAATTTTCCAAAATGTTAATAAAAGCGTCCTCTTTCCAATGAACCAACCCATTTTGAAAAATAACTTTTAGTTTTTGAGAAAACAATATTTGAAATTTTGATAATTTGCAATTTTCATCGATAATTTTCAAAATTCGCTATAAAATTAATTTCTTGAAGAATCTTAGTGGAAATATCACCAATTATTAATAAAAAGATCCTCTTTTTAATGCAAAAAGCCGTTTTGAAAAATCACTTTTAGTTATTGAGAAATAAATTTATGAAATAATTTTCGAATTTTGCAATTTTCGCCGATTAAGTTTTAAAAATTCGTATAAAATCTACTTCTTGGAATATGAGTATGAAAATTTCCCAAAGTGTTAATAAAAGTGTCCTCTTTCCAATGACCGAACCCGTTTTGAAAAATAATTTTTAGTTTTTGAAAAAACAATATTTGAAGTGTTGATAATTTGCAATTTTCATCTATAATTTTCAAAATTCGCTATAAAATTAATTTCTTGAAGGATCCTTGTGGAAATATCACCAATTATTAATTAAAGTATCCTCTTTTTAATGCAACAAGCCGTTTTGAAAAATCACTTTTAGTTATTGAGAAATAAATTTATGAAATAATTTTCGAATTTTGCAATTTTTGCCGATTAAGTTTTAAAAATTCGTATAAAATCCACTTCTTGGAATATGAGTATGAAAATTTCCCAAAGTGTTAATAAAAGTGTCGTCTTTCCAATGACCGAACCCGTTTTGAAAAATAACTTTTAGTTTTTGGGAAAACAATATTTGAAGTTTTGATAATTTGCAATTTTCATCGATAATTTTCAAAATTCGCTACAAAATTAATTTCTTGAAGGATCCTTGTGGAAATATCACCAATTATTAATTAAAGTATCCTCTTTTTAATGCAAAAAGCCGTTTTGAAAAATCACTTTTAGTTCTTGAGAAATAAATTTTTGAAATGATCGACAATTTTTTCGAATTTTGCAATTTTCGCCGATTAAGTTTTAAAAATTCGTATAAAATCCAGTTCTTGGAATATGAGTATGAAAATTTCCCAAATTGTTAATAAAAGTGTCCTCTTTCCAATGACCGAACCCGTTTTGAAAAATAACTTTTAGTTTTTGAGAAAACAATATTTGAAGTTTTGATAATTTGCAATTTTCATCGATAATTTTCAAAATTCGCTACAAAATTAATTTCTTGAACAATCCTTGTGGAAATATCACCAATTATTAATTAAAGCATCCTCTTTTTAATGCAAAAAGCCGTTTTGAAAAATCACTTTTAGTTCTTGAGAAATAAATTTATGAAATAATTTTCGAATTTTGCAATTTTTGCCGATTAAGTTTTAAAAATTCGTATAAAATCCAGTTCTTGGAATATGAGTACGAAAATTTCCCAAAGTGTTAATAAAACTGTCCTCTTTTCAATGAACAAACCCGATTTGAAAAATAATTTTTGGTTTTTGAGAAAACAATATTTGAAGTTTTGATAATTTGCAATTTTCATCGATAATTTTCAAAATTCGCTATAAAATTAATTTCTTGAAGGATCCTTGTGAAAATATCACCAATTATTAATTAAAGTATCCTCTTTTTAATGCAAAAAGACGCTTTGAAAAATCACTTTTAGTTCTTGAGAAATAAATTTTTAAAATGATCGACAATTTTTTCAAATTTTGCAATTTTCGCCGATTAAATTTTAAAAATTCGTATAAAATTCAGTTCTTGGAATATGAGTATGAAAATTTCCTAAAGTGCTAATAAAAGTGTCCTCTTTCCAATGACCGTTCCGGTTTTGAAAAATAACTTTTAGTTTTTGAGAAAACAATATTTGAAGTTTTGATAATTTGCAATTTTCATCGATAATTTTCAAAATTCGCTACAAAATTAATTTCTTGAAGGATCCTTGTGGAAATATCACCAATTATTAATTAAAGTATCCTCTTTTTAATGCAAAAAGCCGTTTTGAAAAATCACTTTTAGTTCTTGAGAAATAAATTTTTGAAATGATCGACAATTTTTTCGAATTTTGCAATTTTCGCCGATTAAGTTTTAAAAATTCGTATAAAATCCAGTTCTTGGAATATGAGTATGAAAATTTCCCAAATTGTTAATAAAAGTGTCCTCTTTCCAATGACCGAACCCGTTTTGAAAAATAACTTTTAGTTTTTGAGAAAACAATATTTGAAGTTTTGATAATTTGCAATTTTCATCGATAATTTTCAAAATTCGCTACAAAATTAATTTCTTGAACAATCCTTGTGGAAATATCACCAATTATTAATTAAAGCATCCTCTTTTTAATGCAAAAAGCCGTTTTGAAAAATCACTTTTAGTTCTTGAGAAATAAATTTATGAAATAATTTTCGAATTTTGCAATTTTTGCCGATTAAGTTTTAAAAATTCGTATAAAATCCAGTTCTTGGAATATGAGTACGAAAATTTCCCAAAGTGTTAATAAAACTGTCCTCTTTTCAACGAACAAACCCGATTTGAAAAATAATTTTTGGTTTTTGAGAAAACAATATTTGAAGTTTTGATAATTTGCAATTTTCATCGATAATTTTCAAAATTCGCTATAAAATTAATTTCTTGAAGGATCCTTGTGAAAATATCACCAATTATTAATTAAAGTATCCTCTTTTTAATGCAAAAAGACGCTTTGAAGAATCACTTTTAGTTCTTGAGAAATTAATTTTTGAAGTGATCGATAATTTTTTCGAATTTTGGAATTTTCTCCGATTAAGTTTTAATAATTAAAATTTCTTTTTACTAGAAATCAGCAACCCAAAATTAACTAAAAACACTCAACTGAAACACAAAAAAAGTTAAAGTTTTCAACAGAGTTTAATTAATCTTTATTAATTATAGAATGAAATGGAGAAAGCTGTTCAATGTAGAGCAAGTAATGATTGATAAAAATATATGTATTGAACGATTCACTCGAATTGTATTAAATATTGTATAAGATATGGTATATTAATAAATAAAAAATTAATATGAGTGGTTGAAGTATGTAGTATGATGACAAATAAATAAAAAATACGACTTTATATAGAGAATATTACTTTAATTTCTTAATTTCTACAATCATAAATAAACCTGATATATTTAAATTGTAGTTAATAAAAGTGTTTTACGACAAAAAAAATATCTTACAAAAAATCGTTTTCTTTTTCATCGATCGCATAAAAAAAATTAATAATAATAATAAATAATTAAACAAAATGGTATACAATATAAACACTATATTACAAGAACGAGAATAATATTAATGATAAAAGGTACGTTATTAAAATTCGGAATCTTCGTTTACATTTAAAATCGTAACCAATTTCAATTTTTTTTTTAATAAATTTTTTTGTAAACGAAATTTCCGCAATTTGTTTTATTGTGTAGTGGGTATGGTAACGGTAACGTAATGCTAGCTGTTATTCGCGCAAGGTTCAGTATCTGCACTTGAGTCACTGCTTTCTGAGTCTTGTTGTTTACAACAGCGGCACTGTGTTTGACGTCTATTATTACACTTAGTTCGGTGACACTTTGAGCTGCCGCACGTCGATTTTGACGGCCGATACATCGGTGCGACAACTTCCACTTTAATATTAGTCGTAGCAGTTACTTTTGTTGTAAACGGGCCGCTTGAGCTTGTTTCCGGTGTACTATATTCTACCGTAACTTGCGGTTCGACAACTATACTTTGGTTATTACTCTCTTCTGTAATTGTTGATAAACTTGGTTCGCGGACGGCCCCTCCACTTTTCGAAGACGGAATTGTTCGTTTTGGCACGCGAGACGTCGGTTTTTGAATTGGTGGTTGAACAGGAATTGGAGGAGGCGTCGAAATTCGATCGTTGTGAGTTAACGGTTGTAATTCACTTTTTGGTCCTAACAAAATTAAAATTAACGGGACGGCAAATAACGAGTTTATGATAGAGCCGCAAACCGATATAAACGCGATTTGAAAAATGTAAAGCTGAATAAATTCGAATTGTGACGTGGCGAGGATTCCAATTGAAATTAAAAGTCCGATGTCGCCTTTTAAAATTGGATCGATGGTTATCTCTAAAGACATACGAACACGCTTTTCTCGCCCACCAAGCGCGCTTTGATATCCAGAATATAAAAGTAACACGTTTCTTGTTATTACGACGAAATGGAACGCTCCCATCGGACCGGTCATGGCGTTTATATCGAAATAAGTTAATAAAAGTAATCCAGCTAATATGTTAATTAGCGCAGTCCATAATTTTTTCCAGTGGATTAATATGCAACAAATAATAAGTCCAACTGTTATAGTTAACGATAATTGTATGAGTAATAATTGTTGGAACGCGATGAATTGGTAAAAATAAGAAAAAATTAATCCAATTGGATAATTTTTTATCCCCAAGTTATTGTATTCATCGCTAATTGCTTTAATTTGTTTTAACGTCTCCATTATTTTTTGAGTTGTGCGCAAATCTTTTAAATAAAACGGCATTTGCGCGTAATTTAAACGTTGAGATTTTCGAATTATCAATTCATGTTCGGTTTTCACGCTCGAATACTGATGCGGTCTTGGTTGAAGATTAGCTTGCGCGCTCGAATAAGAAAACGAATCCGTCGTACCCCACACTGATAAGTAATAATAAAAAGCACTTGGATCTATAATCCCATCAACAACCAACTTCTTAGTAAAAATTTGACTTTTATCAACAGGAAATTCCACCATTCCCGTTTGTGCCAAGAGGCGAAACGCAAGAACCGCATTTTCCGTCGCATTTGCGAACCATTTATCACTATTAGCGCAATGACACTCATGAAATTGGTTCTGCAAGTCGATTAGGAATTCGCGGAAATTCGCCAGCCAAAAATTATTCATATTCAACCCTCCGTTTGAATCTTTCAAAACGTTCGGAACATTCGTCAACGTCGAGTGATATTTGTACAAAAGATGTTGATCCAAAGGATACTCCACTTCCGTCGTGACCAAGTAGAAATTATAAAAACCAAAATAACGATTTTGCGCTTCTAAATAATGGTACTCATCCATAGTTGCTGGTAAAAACGATGAGAGCCGAACTTGACAAGAAATTTTCATCCCATTATAAATAAAAATACTTATAAATCCCAAATAAGATAAGCACAAAAGCACTTTCATAACAGGCTGGAGAATTAACCCTATTAAATAACGTTTCACTAAAAGCGCAAGGATACTTTTTTTATGTTGACAAATCACTTCGGCTGTTAAAAGATTTGCGTCATGTTCCTAAAAACAACAACATAAAATTAGTATTATTACAACTTAACAAAAAAAATTAACTCACCGGATCGGCGTTATTAATATTATTATTATTATTACTATTATTATTCTCACTCGGCGGAATTTTACTCTCATTCCGAAAACACGGAACTCCCGCTCTTCGAAATCGTATTTGAAGCGCCAACAAAGTCGGGAAAATAAATAAAAGCGTCGCACCGTGAAAAACCGCCAATATCGCAAATTGCAAACAAAATATCCTTATGGCGGGCGTCGGGAAAATAGCTCCTATCAAAAAAGCCGCCGATCGAAGCATCGTCGACGTCAAAATCGTCGGTCCCGATCGTTGAAGGATTTCCGATGGCGACAAGTTCCGGTTTTGCGTCGACAACAAAATGAACATGTCTCGCATCGCCAAACCGACGCTCAAGTACGGAAGAACGTGTGTACTTAGCAAATTCATCGGGAATCCCAACAGACTGCTAACTCCTAATCCAGCAGCTGTCGCGGCTACTAAAAGAATCGTCCCAAAAGCTGCCAAACCACTTTGGACCATCCAACCGTAAATGCAAACGATCGCCAGAACTATTCCAATTCGAATATAATCCATTTTCATATATTCTACAAGACCTTTGTTTAAAGTAGCTGTTGAAAATGCGTGAAATGAATACGACGAGGATGTATTTTTCTTTAACCTTTGAATTTCCTGAAATAAATAAAATATATTAATTTATATAATAATAATTTGTATAATAATGCCATTTATTTCTGGCTATTCGGATGTTAAATAAAAAACGTAGGATGCATAAAAGCGTTCAAGATAATATTGTTAATATTATCTGAGACGCAGAAGAAGCAGCACGAGTGTCCCTGAAAGTATTTGTTCGCTATTTGCTGAGTATTTGTGGGAGCGTGATAGGTTTGTCTAATATGTCTGTTGGGTCCGAAGTACAGAAAGCATTGAGGTCTTATATACAATCTAGCTGTTGTCCCCACCACGGCTAAAATGAAGCCAGAAAGGTCGCCATGTTAGATGTACCAACTTATTTTTATATATACTTATTTTCTTTTTCAAATCTGATTGATCACGTTAACCTTTTACTTATAAATAATTGTTAGTGTATTTTAAAAGAATTGAACATTCCTTAATAATAAACTTTACTTGAACTTCAATTGTTAATTTCAAGTCAAGTAACCAGAAACATTTTATGGATTGTTGTAAATAATCTTCCAAACAGTGTTCCAATACAGTGGAGGCTGTAGTACTGTACTTGAAAACGAAAGTTACAGTATTTTATGTAAAAATACCGTACTTGTACTAAAAATGAGTGATACAAAAAGTTAAACTAAAACTAGCAGTGCGTTTTTTGAAAAAATGTTTGTCGTTTCGAATTCCATGTTGCAACCTTCTTCAGAAACAAGTTCGAAGTGACGAATTCGGTTAAAATTTGGGAACTCAGCCACACATGGAAGATGCTACTCAACGAAGGCTTCTCCGCCCGGATTTGACAAAAACAACTTAGTTGACAATTGGACTAATTAGTTATTAATTACCTTTTCATGTATTTATTTTGAAATTTTTTCAAAAAACGCTTAACCCGAAAGTTTCTAGGTCTAGTGTTAGTTCTAGTGATAGTGCTAGTGTTAGTTTTAGTTTAATTAACACCGGCCGTGAAAGCCTTCGTACTTATGATACAAAAAGTTTTGCGAAATAAATTCTATAAAATGAACTGTGCAAACAAATAGGTAAAAAGTTATTTTAAATATAACTAATAGCTTTTTACCATCTTGTTAAATCCACGTTTCTCCGTAGATATTGAGTATTTTGGAGAAAATACTCACGTTATTTTTAAATAACGTGTTTTTTTCCAAAAAAAAAACAGGCAATAATATTTTTATTGAAAAGAAAAATGGCAATTGTTGTACCATTTTGGAATCTTGACTAAACACGTCCTCTTTTACAATTACTAGCCAAGTATTACTCCGTTTTTGCAACCTTAACTCAATCATTAATAAAAGAAAAATAACTTCTTTCTTGCTTTTTTATTAAATTTCCTCGGTACCGGTTTCGACTAAACAGTCATCCTCAGCCGAATCTACATATATGTTAAAAAAATAATAATGGAAGGTGATTAGCTTTCTCAAAAAATATATCAAAAAATTAAATCCAAAGAACCTTCCATTATTTTCATTAAGTTTTTATGCATGATTTATTTCATTATGATGACGGTGTTCTGAATATTTCATAATTAGATTTATTTGACTGTAAGTGTATTAATTATTGAAATAAGTTTTTATGTAAAATATTTTTTAACATATATGTAGATTCGGTAAAAGCAAGAAAGAAGTTATTTTTCTTTTATTTCTTAATTATATATAAATCTTGCAACATGAATTAACTCAATCAAACTAAAATTTTGTTCACTATTAAATTACGAACCTTAGCTAAAGATATCATCTACTAAAGATATCACTTAATTAAGAGACATGGAATTTTTTTATTATTTTAATTTGGCGTAAAATTCAAAGAACGGGATTATTGTATAATTTAATTTGTCTTACTAGTTTCGCCTATAACGGCATCTTCAGAGACTTGGTCAAAATTTTATGAAAATAACAACTTCAAAGATAATAATTAACGAAATGTTTTACACGTTAATACTTACATTATATAATGTATAGTATATGATTATACACGTTAAAATCAAAATGGTTGAAGACTTACATATCGGAATTAATAGTTTAAAAAGTTTATCAAGACCTCATTTTATACAATGTTCGATATAATTATCTTTGCAGTTGTTATTTTCATAAAATTTGACGAAGGCTTTTAAGATGACATATTATTTTAATTTCTCGCGGTACCTACTATTCGGGACACCTGTGATACAGAGCGAAAATTTAAACACAGAATTAGAATAGACATGAATACACAAGAATATTAGTGGTTTTTGTCTTTACAGCATTTTACATCCTGCGTATAATACGTATTTTCTTAACCTTCGAGCGGGCGCGTGTCGTAAATTTTTTGACATCAGGACCGTATTAATAAGTATTACGTTAAACACACATTTTGCTAGAGTAAAAATATTTAATTAAGACATAAAGACGGCTAAACCCGCATGATTCTAGGTCTAGTAATATAAGAATACCTATACTAACTATTTCCATAAACTTACGAAAAACCGAAAAGATTGAAATATTGATTCAAAAATGTGCAAACTATCCGAAACCTTCATGTATGACTCAAAACCTATTTATAATACATTTATTTCCCTTAATACATCCCATAATATAAATACGGCCTTATAAATCAGTAATTAATGTGTAAATTTTTTGCTATAAAGACAACGTCAATATATTTTTTTTTTTTTGAATTTGTATTTTTATGATCAAAATACATGAATACTTTAGCGTTAAATCCTTTCAAATGCATAATAGAAGGAGATATATTATAAAAACAAAAATAGTCATAAATTTTATGACAGCGCGCCCTCTCGAAAGTTAATTTCTAAATTACCGTACCTACCAAATTATAAAAAACATATGTGAAACAAAAAGAATTCGAAAATCTTCACCAAAAATAAAATTTTAAGAAAAATAACAATTTGTTTATGAGAATTGTGAGGTTATAATTGTAGGTACAATAGAGACTTGAAACTATAGCTAAGTTCAGGTCGGTTCATCCAACATGTCCGACTTTCTGATTACCCCCACCACCACCACATACGCATTCTAGATTATATATAAGACCTCAATGACAGAAAGCATTATATGAGATCATAAGCATTACATAGATAATCTTGATTAGGAACTGCTCTGAGGCTATGGCAATACCCCTACAGTTAATTTATAATACAGTTTTGCAACAGAGGATTTTCCCAGACGCGTGGAAGCAGGAAAACGTAGTTCCAATTTTCAAAAATGGTGCTAGGAATTTAGTTACTAATTATTGCCTATTACTTGCAAGGTTTTTGAGAAATTACTATACAGGGTGGGCAAATTTGGGTGTTATTATAGGCTATCTCAGAAACTATAAGAGATACGAAAAAAGTAGGTGCCATGTCCCGGTCTCTTTTTTCGAGACTAATTCAATCCCGTAAAGACCAAATCTCTATCTTGTTTTGTTTTTAAGTTATAGCCAAAAAGTTAAATTTTAGTGATTTCAAAAAATGCTCATATTTCGTTTATTTATCAAAATATAGGAATGGGGTTGATACGTTCTTAAAACACTTTTTTAAGTAGAATATACTGCCGTTGAAAAGTTTTAAATATATTAATTTGATGATTTTTGAGATACAACACAGTTGTGTTTTTTTAAATACAAACTATACTTGATTATGATGTTAAAGAACAGAGCATATTTTTAGCTTTCCAATGATGTATCGCATGTATGGTGTATTTGCAGAAAATAAGCGATAATTTTCAATTCGAAAATAGTAAGCGCTAATGTTCAAAATTTTGATTATAGTAGGCGGCTCCGGACAGTAAATACTACCTAGTGGCTATAATATATGGTTTTGCACGAATAGGACAGAATAAAGTTGGTTTTGTACCATTATTCAGGATAAGTTGATTTTGTACCAACGAATAAAAACTTTGAATAGTTAATTTAAATTTCTCAGCATCTTATCCCTGACTTTGTTCACTAATAAAAAATGATTAGCATTTAAAGTTTGTTTATTAAAAATACAAGAAATGTATTAATTAATGAATAATTAAATATGGACATCTTCAGGAACTTAGGAGTCATAAACTGTCATCTTCTTCTACTCAACTTACTGGTTGTAAAATTAGAACAGTTCGGTATCAATGAATGAAATCTTCGGTAGTATTTTCCCAGTTTTCCCCACAACATAAGATGTAGAAGTTTTTTGATATCAGCAATCTTTTCTTTTGAAATTGGGTGAGATAGAAGAAAATTATGAATCATAAACTGGGAGCGGACTTTCCATTGAAACACCGTTTGAATGGGGATATGAAGACTTATGTATCATCTTCAAAGCGGACTCCAATGTATTCTATATTTAATTTTATCGTTTTATTTAAAGATAATGCAGAACTTCTTAAACGGGAAACTCGTTTCGCAAAATTCATGAAATCAAATGAAATGACAAGTAAACTCACGTTGCTATAGTAACTAAGTAGTATTTAGCGTTTTCCTCGCCTACTATAATTAAAAATTTTAATTTTAATCTTTAATATTTTAAAAATTGAAAAATAACGCTTATTTTCCGCAGAAACATCATGCGTGCGATACATCATTGGAAAGCTAAAAATATACTCTTTTCAGTAACATCATAATAAAGTATAGTTTGTATTTAAAAAAATACAACTTTATGTTATATCTCAAAAATTATCAGCTATGTTAAAAATTTTTCAACGGCAGTATATTCTACTCAAAAAAGTGTCTTAAGAATGCATTAACCCCATTTCTCTAATTTCAAAAATAAACGAAATATGAGCATTTTTTGAAATCACTAAAATTTAATTTTTTGGCTATAACTTAAAAACAAAAGAAGATAGAGATTTGGTCTTTACGGGATTGGATTAGTCTCGGAAAAAGAGACCGGGACATGGCACCTACTTTTTTTGTAACTCTTATAGTTTCTGAGATAGCCTATAATAACACCCAAATTTGCCCACCCTGTACAACAGCGTATTTTTTCCAGTCAAGTGCGTTGGTTTGGTTCCTACGTGTCTGAACACACCCAAGTGACTCTATAGACATTTATAGTGACTTTTGGCGTGCCTCAGGGTAGTCAACTGGAACCACTACTATTTTTAATATACAAAAAAATTTGTAAAAGTCTTCAAATTTCAAAGATACAGACCAAACACTTAATAAACTAAGTATCTAAAACACTATTTCCAGTAATGCGCTGAAATTTGGTACAGTATAAATCAATGCGATGAAAAATCATTACGCAATTTATGAGTTCCGATATACAGGGTGTTCCTAAAGTTTGTTTGCTCAGAATTTTTTTATTCTATCATAACCCTACATTTATTTTTGCAGTTTCTAATAGTAAATTTAGTTTAGTAAGTTTTATTACTGTTAGATAATATTGATAAAAATCACCGTTTTCGTCGTAAATGCAAAAATGTTGGGTTCCGATTTCAATAATAGCACTAAAAATGTATTTCAAAAAAATTAAAAACACATTAATATAGAAAGAATAAATTTTTTAGTAAATTTTTTTTAGAAATTAGAATATTTTGTCCTCTTGTTCAAATAAATAAATAAAATAAAATATTTACCTGTCCAAATTTCTTTTCCCACGCATTTAAAATCATCGCGGCTTTTTCATGTGTCCATCCAATGTGATATACTTTATAATGAAGTTGATAATATTCGTATAATTCAAATTTGTCCATTAATTGCAAAACACTTTGCAGAGCTTTAGCGTGACGAATATGTCCCGTTCGATTTTTGGTGACGCCGCCGACGATTAATTCTTCGGGCCAATGCATGTATTTTGCCAGAAAACCGTGACACCCGTTTGTTAAAACGGCACCGATATCGAGTGGTTTTGTTGAATTGAAATTTGGAGCGGTTTTGGGACATTCTGGATCTTTGGGATTTAGACATGGTTTTTCTTGGTAACCCGTAGTGATTCCTCCTCGGCGGAATAAATCGTCTAATAGTTCGTAATCGAAATTTGATAAATTTTCTTTCATCCAATTTACTATATCGGTTGGATTTAAATTCGTCCATTTTATGTTTTTCTTGTATTTTCTGTAGCGAAAGGAATTCATATGTGAATTAGTTTATTTGTATTGATTCTTAATGAGAATAACGTGCGCCGCCCACCCAAGTAGAAGTTGACGCAACAACACACTATCGACATTGTTTGTCAATGAATCTGAACTTTGTTTAACGTCTCCTCCCCTTTGATAATGCGGCATTGTAAATTATTCCACGTTATCTACCATTCATGAACAATGATTGGTCTCAATTATAATTAAGGAATTAAAATACTTACGGCAAAGCAGTGGGATAATCAGGTCCTAATAATTTCGATCCTTCCCAAAAACAATCTAAAGGGGTGATTATGGTGCAGGGATTAAGTTTGTCGTAGGTGTGTTGTATGTATGAAAATTGTTCATAATTTGGAATACCCGGAGATCGGCAAATGTCTTTTAATTTCCAGGTTATATCAAAAAGGGTAACAGTGACCTCGCTCGCTTTTTTCAAAATGTCCAAATGCTCGAGGAGGCCGTGCGTATGCAAAAGACTAGAATCGGGATCGACGGCGGTTTGAATAAGCATTTGGTGCGTTGATAAAATATCTTGTTGGGGAGCTTCCTCTTGCGGCCTCGGTTCCGCCCAAAGTTGTTCAATTTCCGTGTGGAAGGTCGAACTTTTTAGGCCAACGCAAAATGTTGCGATTATCAACAAACCCACAAAGAGGACTTTACCCGCGTGGGCATCCAGAAATTTTCCCAATGATAATAATTGCTTTTGTAAACGACTCCGCAACCAAAGTACACCTCGATCTCCTGTTGCTCTACCCTAAGGAAGAAGAAAATATATTTTTAAATTATTAATTAAGAAAGTTTTTTTAATAAATTATTTTCTCGAAAAGGTCAAAGAAACGGACCGCTTTTAAAAACCCCTGAATAACAAAATTTCCGAGAAGGTTTCCGAGAAGGTCTCCGCAAAGAATCTCCGCTAAGACCCCGAAGGGGAGGCGAGACATCAACCCCCGGGACCGGCGCATTATTTTATTTCATCTCTCTCTAGCACCGTGCGCATCGTCCCGGTGGAGACGAGCCGCCACTGACCGCGACCACCCAAGTTGCTTCCGTGACGTCACAGAGGCCACCCAAGACGCTAAGAGCGCACAACATACGGACAATTCTACCCCACCACATTTCTCGAGATGTCCTTCCTAGAAGGACCAACTACTATACTATACGACATTTACTACAATATATATATATATATATATATATAGATATTTTGTTTTAATTAATATTTTAAATGTAGATATAATTAAAATAAATGTAATAATGCAATTAATATAAAATTATTACTATTACATTTATTTGAGTGGTTTTGTCGGAATTGTCTTTAAATTGTTATTAATTTAAATGTATGTTGAAAAAAGAAATGAAATCGAAGTAAAAATAAAAAAAAGTTTTGATTGCGGAAACGAAAATGTAGAAGAAGAGTGGGTGTAGTAAAGGAGCGGAGTAGTAAACGCCGGCAAAAGGACCTATGGATGGAAGGACCGTAGAGAAAGGCGGTTGTGAAGAGGGACGGGAGGGGAACCAGGTAACTTCAGCTAGCAGCGGACCACACACGTAGGCGCCGCCGGTGGTCCATTACCAAGGCTAGCATAATGTAGCATATCGGGCCGGTTCTTTCTAAAAACCTATCTATCTATCGAGCCTGAGGACGGCCCGGAGCGGACGAAACGTCGCCGGGGGCGATTATACTCGTCGCTTTATTTTTTAGGGTTCTAAACGAAACGAATTTGTGCGATTTTGAAAAAAAAAACTTAGTTTAGGGATTTGTTATTTACCTGATCCAATTCGGCGAGGGCGACCGAGGCATCGGCCCATCCGGGCCTGGTGTACAAGTCGGAAGTGTGCCTTCTGTCGGGTGCGCCCCTGCAATCGGCCATCCTCAAAGCGAAGACGAACTGACGGTTGCCCTTTCTGAACGAGTACGCCACCGCACGAAGTTCTCCGTTGAACGGGAGGAAACGGCTCCGGACGGTTCCATCTCCGGGCGGGGGCGGTGGTTTCGACGGTGACGACGGCCGGTTGTAACACTACCGTTTCGGTCCACCAGGTGCACCACCGACTGTTAGAAGAACGGAACTTATCGTAAACGTGATCACTATCGAAAACAACGACGGGGTGTCGTTGTTGTTTTGGCGAAACCTGCTAGGTTCGGTTGCGACTGTGCGCGAACGATTTTGCCTTCTACCTTCTGCGTGGTGCTGCAACCGACTGGTAAACTGTCGAGTGTCGAGGCGGTCGAGGCGGTGTTACGAACAGCAGCGCGCTGAACGCGCCGAACTCCCCGTTAAGCCCCCCCACGGTACCCCGCGTACCACTGTGGTTCTCGCCGATCTCCCCGAATACGTCCGCAAGACCCGAACGAGGAACGAGGACCCTACTCTCTAACACGATACGGTACGACCGTCTACGAACGTGGACCACACGCGCGTCGTGTTTAGAATGTAAATTCTCCCAAATTACGTTACTTATATATATATGTAGACATTTTTTTCTTTTCTGTTTGCCTCGATCCTCTACGCTCCGTACTTCCACGTTTTAACCATTCTCTCTTCCATAAATATAAACCATTTTCCATTTCAAACGCTTTATTTTCTCTAATCACCACCTGTTGCTTTAATTCTATTAATGAATCATCTAGATTCTAGAATAACCAATCAAGCGGAAATCTAACTACAATCACGAAGGCTCCAGAAACATTCTAGAATTATTATTATTAATGTATAGATAATGCGAGATGTGAGATCAAATGAGATCTCGAATGCTCCAGAAATATTCTGGAAGTATTTAGAACAATAACAATTTGGAGAAATTTTAAATTAGAAAGTTATATTTTTTATCGAGAATCTACATTCTAGAATGTTAGAAAGTAAGCGGAAATTTTATCAAAACTTAAAATATCGTTTTTTCAAAAACTAAGTTATTTTTCAAATTATTATTAACACTTTGGACAATTTTCATACTCATATTCCAAAAAATCGATTTTATACGAATTATTAAAATTTAATCGGCGGAAATTGCAAAATTCGAAAAAAATTTCGATCATTTAAAAAATTTACTTCTCAAGAATTAAAAGTGCTTTCTTCAAAACGGCTTGTTGCATTAAAAAGAAGACACTTTAATTAATAATTAGTGATATTTCCACAAGGATCCTTCTAGAAATTAATTTTATAGCGAATTTTGAAAATTGCGGCATCGAAAATTTTATTAAAAATTCAAATATTGTTTTCTCAAAAACGAAAAGTTATTTTTCAAAACGGGTTGATTCATTGGAAAGAGGACACTTTTATTAACACTTTGGGGAATTTTCATACTCATATACCAAGAAATGGATTTTATACGAATTTTTGAAACTTAATCGGCGAAAATTGCAAAATCGATTATTTCAAAAATTTATTTCTCAAGAACTAAAAGTGATTCTTCAAAACGGCTTTTTGCATTAAAAAGAGGATACTTTGATTAATAATTGGTGATATTTCCAAAAGGATTCTTCAAAAAATGAATTTTATAGCGAATTTTAAAAATTATCGATGAAAATTGCAAATTATCAAAACTTTAAATATTGTTTTCTCAAAAACTAAAAGTTATTTTTCAAAACGGGTTGGTTCATTGGAAAGAGGACACTTTTATTAACACTTTGGGGAATTTTCATACTCATATACCAAGAAATGGATTTTATACGAATTTTTGAAACTTAATCGGCGAAAATTGCAAAATCGATTATTTCAAAAATTTATTTCTCAAGAACTAAAAGTGATTTTTCAAAACAGCTTTTTGCATTAAAAAGAGGATACTTTAATTAATAATTGGTGATATTTCCACAAGGATCGTTCAAGAAATTAAATTTATAGCGAATTTTGAAAATTGCAACATCGAAAATTTGATCAAAATTTCAAATATTGTTTTCTCAAAAACTAAAAGTTATTTTTCAAAACGGGTTCGGTCATTGGAAAGAGGACATTTTTATTAACACTTTGGGAAATTTTCATATTAACATTCCAAAAAATCGATTTTATACGAATTTTTAAAACTTAATCGGCGAAAATTGCAAAATTCGAAAAAATTGTCGATCATTTCAAAAATTTATTTCTCAAGAACTAAAAGTGATTTTTCAAAACGGCTTTTTGCATTAAAAAGAGGATACTTTGATTAATAATTGGTGATATTTCCAAAAGGATCCTCCAAGAAATTAATTTTATAGCGAATTTTAAAAATTATCGATGAATTTTCCAAATTATCAAAACTTTAAATATTGTTTTCTCAAAACTAAAAGTTATTTTTCAAAACGGGTTCGGTCATTGGAAAGAGGACACTTTTATTAACACTTTGGGAAATTTTCATACTCATATTCCAAGAAATGGATTTTATACGAATTTTAATAACTTAATCGGCGAAAATTGTAAAATTCGAAAAAATTGTCAATTATTTCAAAAATTTATTTCTCAAGAACTAAAAGTGATTTTTCAAAACGGCTTTTTGCATTAAAAAGAGGATACTATAATTAATAATTGGTGATATTTCCACAAGGATCCTTCAAGAAATTAAATTTATAGCGAATTTTGAAAATTGCAACATCGAAAATTTGATCAAAATTTCAAATATTGTTTTCTCAAAAACTAAAAGTTATTTTTCAAAACGGGTTCGGTCATTGGAAAGAGGACACTTTTATTAACACTTTGGGAAATTTTCATACTGATATACCAAGAAATGGATTTTATACGAATTTTAAAACTTAATCGGCGAAAATTGCAAAATTCGAAAAAATTGTCGATCATTTCAAAAATTTATTTCTCAAGAATTGAAAGTGATTTTTCAAAACGGATATTTTAATTAATAATCGAAAGTGACAACAGCGACAGTTTTGTTAGTAATGAATGTGATGATGAATTACAAGCGAAGCTGCACCAAGAGATTTTATATCGAATGCTCCAGAAATGTTCTGGAAGTATTTAGAAGATTTCGAACGTTTTATATTTTTAAAAGTTACAATTTAAAATGCAGCATCTAGGGTGGCTACAACAACAACAATTTGTAGAAATTTTAAATTAGAAAGTTATATTTTTTATCGAATCTACATTCTAGAATGTTAGAAAGTAAGCGGAAATACAGCTTTTAACGAGAATATTCAAAATCATTTTCTAAATTATGTTATGGGATCTAGAAAATCTAATTATTCTTCCTAATATTCTAGAAACGAGTAATTAATTCTATATTTTCAAACTTACACACGTGGATTCTAGAAGTGTTAGAAAATATTAATTAATTAATTATTAATTAATTCTTTTTCAAGAAATCTAAAATTCCAAGAAGATAAGGATATTGACTTACATTTTTCCAAACTTTTTCAACATTATTTCTTCCATTTCAAATGCCTTATTTTTTTTTAATCACCACCTGTTGCTTTCATTCTATTATCAATCATCTAGATTCTAGAATAACCAATCAAGCGGAAAACTAACTTTGTACGCCACAATCACGAAGGCTCCAGAAACATTCTAGAATTATTTCAAAAAATTTACAAATAATAATGTAAAATAATATATTAATGTATAGATAATGGGAGATGTGAGTTTTCAAATGAGATCTCGAATGTTCCAGAAATATTCTGGTAATATTTAGAACGTTTTGTGGAGCATCTAGGGTGGTTACAACAATAATAATTTGAAGAAATGTTGAATTAGAAAATTATATTTTTTACATTCTAGAATGTTAGAAAGTAAGTGGAAATGCAAAATTCGAAAAAATTGTCGATTTTTTCAAAAATTTATTTCTCAAGAACTAAAAGTGATTTTTCAAAACGGCTTTTTGCATTAAAAAGAGGATACTTTAATTAATAATTGGTGATATTTCCACAAGGATCTTTCAAGAAATTAATTTTATACCGAATTTTGAAAGTTATCGATGAAAATAGCAATTATCAAAAGTTCAAATATTGTTTTCTCAAAAACTAAAAATTATTTTTCAAAACGGGATGGTTCATTGGAAAGAGGACACTTTGATTAACACTTTGGGAAATTTTCATACTCATATTCCAAGAAATCGATTTTATACGAATTATTAAAATTTAATCGGCGAAAATTGCAAAATTCGAAAATTATTTGATAAATTTATTTCTCAAGAACTAAAAGTGATTTTTCAAAACGGCTTTTTGCATTAAAAAGACGATACTTTGATTAATAATTGGTGATAATTCCACAAGGATCTTTCAAGAAATTAATTTTATACCGAATTTTGAAAGTTATCGATGAAAATTGCAATTATCAAAAGTTCAAATATTGTTTTCTCAAAAACTAAAAGTTATTTTTCAAAACGGGATGGTTCATTGGAAAGAGGACACTTTGATTAACACTTTGGGAAATTTTCATACTCATATTCCAAGAAATCGATTTTATACGAATTATTAAAATTTAATCGGCGAAAATTGCAAAATTCGAAAATTATTTGATAAATTTATTTCTCAAGAACTAAAAGTGATTTTTCAAAACGGCTTTTTGCATTAAAAAGAGGATACTTTAATTAATAATTGGTGATATTTCCACAAGGATCGTTTAAGAAATTAATTTTATAGCGAATTTTGAAAATTATCGATGAAAATTGCAACATCGAAAATTTTACCAAAACTTCAAATGGTGTTTTTTCAAAACGGGTTGATTCATTGGAAAGAGAACACTTTTATTAACACTTTGGGAAATTTTCATACTCATATTCCAAGAAATCGATTTTATACGAATTATTAAAATTTAATCGGCGAAAATTGCAAAATTCGAAAATTATTTGATAAATTTATTTCCCAAGAACTAAAAGTGATTTTTCAAGACGGCTTTTTGCATTAAAAAGAGGATACTTTAATTAATAATTGGTGATATTTCCACAAGGATTTTTCAAGTAATTAATATTATAGTAATTTTGAAAGTTATCGATGAAAATTGCAATTATCAAAACTTCAAATATTGTTTTCTCAAAAACTAAAAGTTAAATTTCAAAATGGGCTAATTCATTGGAAAGAGGACACTTTTATTAACACTTTGGGAAATTTTCATACTCATATTCCAAGAAATCGATTTTATACGAATTATTAAAATTTAATCGGCGAAAATTGCAAAATTCGAAAATTATTTGATAAATTTATTTCTCAAGAACTAAAAGTGATTTTTCAAAACGGCTTTTTGCATTAAAAAGAGGATACTTTAATTAATAATTGGTGATATTTCCACAAGAATTTTTCAAGAAATTAATTTTATAGCGAACTGACGAGAAAATATTTAATAATTAATTATTCCTTTTTCAAGAAATCTAAAAATTCCAAGAAGATAAGGATATTGACAAGAAAAATAAAAAACATAATCGTTCGTTTAATTACAAACATTTTTCATGCGAATACGATTAATTAGGATTTATCAAAAAAAATATTTTACATTCCAAAGAATTATTGAAATGTTCTTAGTAAACATAATGTCTTATCTATCCCCAATTAAAATTGGAAAAACCAAGCTAAATAAATATTTAGTCGAGATTGCTGCAGATGGCTTAATTTTCAAGTTTTTGATGTGCCCTCTATTAATGAAAATCTCAAATTGATTGAGAAGTTGTGTATAATGATACCTATAAATATAGTAATTTTAATGAAATTCTAAATTGTTTTATTAATAAGTTGGTTCAGATAATAATAATGAATTAACTAAGAATAATAATTTTTTAATAATAAATTTGAATAAGAAAGGTGTCGCCCTCTTAAGTATTTTATGTGAAGTTTGAACTAAAATACTGTTTTTAGAATTAAATTTATTGTTCATAAGGTTAAATTAACGATAATTTATTCATGGAACGAGTATCTTTATATTAACGATAAAATAGTTGTATAATTATATAACGTAAATAGATTTGTTTCACAATAAGAGTTAAATTCTGTTGTTGCATGTGGATTGGTGTCGCAAGGTGGCGCGCACGCGCATAGTATAAGTAATTTGACAGAAGGTACAGATTGTGAGTAGCATTGAACAAGTTATTAACGTCCATTGTGTTGTAAAAGTGACTGCTTTTAAGTTTGCCAGCAGATAGTTGACTGTTTAGCTGAATGTTGAACGGTTTATGATAGTTGAAAGATGTCTTCGCCAAGTGCTGGAAAAAGACGGATGGACACCGATGTCATTAAACTGTATCCTTTATGATGGGTATATATTGAAAATGTAAACAATAACACACTCATTTACATCAGCTGATCATGGAAATCTACCACAAAGAAACCACGAAACAACCAAATAATTTTAATTAGGGACGGTTATTCGTTACCTTGTCTCAGCTCATCCTTGTTTTGGTGTCCTTCAGAAGAAAAAATGCACACTCACTTAAACGCCAATTACAATTATTTTCTTACAGATATGAAATCAATACAGTTGTTTCTGAATATCTATGATTTGGCCTTGTAATAATTTTTGTATAATTTTTTGAATTTTGAACTCTTCAATATTTGGCCTTACAGGAAGTAATTAAAATTTTTTTTAGGCCAAAATTTTTCCTGTTTAAATTTAGAAATTATGATTCAAAATTGTTTCTATGACTCAGAAACAATTTATATTGCAAGTATTAATCTTAAGCAACAAAAATTTATATGTGCTAATTAATACTTCATATGCATTAAACTAGATGTTTCTGAACAAATTGTAACTATTTATTTTTTAGATCATGAAGTGTCTATTTGCAAAAGCTTTTACTACTTGTGATAGGACTTAACTTCAAGCAAAATTTCGAAAATCCTTTGCTAGTAATAAACATGTTATTGATATTTGAAGTTGGGATAAAGCAACCAAGAAAGGTGATGTGCGTACACTGATAAAAATTGTATTGCATAACTATAAAAAACGCAAATATGGAGTTCTACTGTATGTATATTCATTTAATCAGTACAAAGATTACCAAAGAATAAACAACTAACTAAATGGAAAACTTCGCAAAATTATATTTAAGTCCATAATGTTTTTTTTAGTATTCTTATCTTTAATCTTCTTCCCTCATGGTATCTCCATTAACTTTACATTTGAAATTTGCTTTCCTCGTTTTGGAACTACAACTTTTGAATTATAAGCAACTTCGCCTTGTATCAGAATTTCATTTGGACCTTGTGCCACTGAGCAGGAGGATTTTTCAGACGCCTAAATTTCACCTAAATTAGTTAAAGTTCTGGTTTTACCATTATTTCTATCTTGCAAATTTTTTTTTCAATTTGTGCAAACACCCTGAAATGAGACAACGCAATGCAAAGATTAAACTTCATTAGATCCTTTTGAATACTCTTGATCTCTCCATACATGTAAAGCTGCCTTTTGTAATACACAATTTGATCTGAAACTCTAGGAATTGCAAAATTTTTCTCACAATCAATGGATGTAGTAACTAAATTATCTTTTTTTACTCTTAAAATGTCATAAAATGCTTTATATTTCATTTGGTGAAGCTTCTTTTCGCAATTTAATGTATTTAAAATTGTTTCATCTTTCTAGGTTTTTAATTCAAGACACTTTGAGCATATATTTTTCTAAAATTTGACTTTCATTGAGTTATCACAAGGATTGTTATACAATCAATGCATTTTCTGAGGACTTTGATCGATAATAGTGTGATTCGATTCGCTGGAATGTTTTAATGAAGTTTATAATCGAGGTCATTTTATCGTCATATAATTTCGTGCGACGATCCCCACCACAACTCGGATAGAAAGAAACCTTTAGACATGTATAGTCTGGTTTCTACAAATACGTACTGATTTGGAGTGCACTTTGTCAAAATATTTTAAAGTAATAGCGCTAACGGATTTTAAAATAAATCCGTCTTGCTCAGATTTTGTAATAGCAACACTTTTAATTACGTTACCAACATAACGAGTAATAAGAAGAAATCACGCGGTACAGAGCATGCGCAAAGCCAAATAATTATGGATGTAACATACTAGCATATTTACACACATTTCCAAGTGGGATGTAGCAGTTTTTGACTTTACCACATCACGAAGCATTTTTGATAAAATATGGATATAGCCGCTTTTGCAAATAGATGCCTCATATGTGAGCAGGAAGGGTCTTACCTTTAGTTTTGTGAAAAGAACGAACTCTTTTTTATTAGTAAAGTCCACATGAATTTAAGTACCATAACCGATTTAAGCTAAAATTTATGTGGACTTAGTTTACTTACAAAACGGAATTAGAAATACGTAGACGTTTTTGTGCGATAAATTACCTTATAAATTGCACTTTGAATATATCAAAGATCATTATACACCTTTCCTACTGTAATTTTTAAGTTAAGGGGATGAAGATTTTGCTTCACGTTTGGAATTATTAAATTTAAATTGCGATTTTGACCTGGCCTTGATACTCTGGCCTTGGCCATTTTTATTTTGGACACACAAGAATTTGCAGTGTTGTATTGGTGTAAATTAGTGATGGTATGGATAGTGATTTTGCGAAAAAATTTTATAATTTTTTCAAAAATTTATTTCACAAGAACTAAAAGTGATTTTTCAAAACGGATTTTTGCATTAAAAAGAGGATACTTTAATTAATAATTGGTGATATTTTCACAAGGATCCTTCAAGAAATGAATTTTATAGCGAATTTTGAAAATTATCGATGAAAATTGTAAATTATCAAAACTTCAAACATTGTTTTCTCAAAAACTAAAAGTTATTTTTTAAAACAGGTTCGGTCATTGGAAAGAGGACACTTTTATTAACATTTTGGGAAATTTTCATACTCATATTCCAAGAAATGGATTTTATACGAATTTTTAAAACTTAATCGGCGAAAATTGCAAAATTCGAAAAAATTGTAGATTATTTCAAAAATTTATTTCTCAAGAACTAAAAGTGAGATTTCAAAACGGCTTTTTGCATTAAAAAGAGGATACTATAATTAATAATTGGTGATATTTCCATAAGGATCCTTCAAGAAATTAATTTTATAGTGAATTTTGAAAATTATCGATGAAAATTGCAAATTATCAAAACTTCAAACATTGTTTTCTCAAAAACTAAAAGTTATTTTTCAAAACGGGTTCGGTCGTTGGAAAGAGGACACTTTTATTAACACTTTGGGAAATTTTCATACTCATATTCCAAGAAGTCGATTTTATACGAATTTTTAAAACATAATCGGCGAAAATTGCAAAATTTTCAAAAATTTTCAAAAATTTATTTCTCAAGAACTAAAAGTGATTTTTCAAAACGGCTTTTTGCATTAAAAAGAGGATACAATAATTAATAATTGGTGATATTTCCACAAGGATCCTTCAAGAAATGAATTTTATAGCGAATTTTGAAAATTATCGATGAAAATTGCAAATTATTAAAACTTCAAATATTGTTTTCTCAAAAACTAAAAGTTATTTTTCAAAACCGGTTCGGTCATTGGAAAGAGGACACTTTTATTAACACTTTGGGAAATTTTCATACTCATATTCCAAGAAATGGAATTTATACGAATTTTTAAAACTTAATCGGCGAAAATTGCAAAAAAAAAGAAGAAAACTGGTAGATTTATAGTTTTTATCTTTGGCAAAAACTCAGAGAGCCAAACCTTATTGAAAGCTTGTGCTAACTCGAGGAATTAGGTGTTTATTAGATATGTTTAATTCGGACATGTGCTTGATAGCACTCTTTTATGGCTATTATCTAGTTTTATTGTCTAGTTTTATTTATTAAATCGCCTAACGTATTCGCATCAATATTAAATCAATCATTGATGTACCATGCGTAATACTGCATTGCTACCCTAGTTGTCTTATTAAGTATGTTAGTCGTTATTAGTTGCAACAATTTTCCTTAATTAGAAATAACAGTATTGAAAGCAAACATGAAGTTACAATTATGAGTGGATTGAACGATTTTTGCGTTAAATTTTATGGACCTCGTGGAAGTAAGTTTTTAATGAAGAATGCAAAAAATATTCCGTTCATTTTTTTTATACTCGCGATTTATGGAAAATTTATATAACATTCCTCCTGAATACTTTTTGCATTTATCATATTTTACTTTTATTTATCGCATATGTTGAGACGGTTGTAATCAAAAGAGGCATGATTAATTAAATTCCTTATGACTCACTGTTTGTTGAATGTAATTTATTGATATGGATTTCCACAAATTTTTAAATATTTCAGCACCGTACGAAGGTGGTGTTTGGAAGGTTCGTGTTCACTTGCCAGAGCATTACCCGTTTAAATCCCCGAGCATAGGATTTATGAATAGGGTTTACCATCCGAATATAGACGAGGTCTCAGGTACAGTTTGTCTGGATGTTATTAACCAGGCATGGACTGCCTTATACGGTAAGAAAAGGATTACGTAACAAATTTAATTTTTTTTAAATATTTCTTCCTTGTAGATTTATCAAATATATTTGAATCGTTTCTGCCGCAATTATTAACATACCCGAATCCCATAGATCCATTAAACGGAGATGCGGCCGCTATGTATCTTCATAAACCTGAAGAATATAAGAAGAAAGTAACAGGTTAATTATTTTTTAATTTATAATAATAATAACTTTTTCAACCCCTCGGTCTTCATCCTTGGATTCCCCCTCTCCCGTCTAGTTTTTTGATATATCCCTCATGTCCTCATAATTAATACTTCTCTTCGCCAACTCCGCCCCTGTCTGTCATCCTTCCCCCTGGCTTTGCAGTTTGCACATACCTCTCCCTATTCCCACAGTTCTTAAACTCGTGGCCCTTTTCCGCACAATGCCCACATACCTTATTATATTTAGTTTTTGTAAATTAGTGAGTTTATTAGTTAGTGATAAAAAGGGTTCTTTGTTACAATTAATTATCAGCATTGCAAGTATGCAACCAATAACGCGATTAGCGTATTACAATACGAATACTGTGATATTAATTGCATACTTGCAATGATGACGTCGGGTACGATAATTAATTAACACAGTGTACTTTGTTCTTTAGAGTAATAATTACTGGTGAGTGATCTGAATCTAGCCCTAACTTTTCTTCTATGTTTACGAGGTTAAGCGATATACAGGCTGGTCCATTTAACGTGAGACAAGCGATTATCTCGAAAACGGTTCATTTTACATAAAACTGAACCAAATGAAAGTTTTTATTTTAATTCTCAAAATCTCTTAATTTTAATTTAATTTTATTTAACATGCGCATGTTACACTTCTGAGTAGATTTTTAGTTCAGTTGTGTTTGTTCTTTTTCATTTAAAGTTAAACTTTTCTTGTTAATTATCATTCTGCTTTAATTTCAATTTTTTGTAAATTTTTCAATTTGCTACATTTTGTTTTTATATCTTTTTCGAATACTTCTCAAATTTTTATTATATCGTTTAAATTTTCAATATTATTTCATTCTGGTTCATTTTAACATTTAACCCTTTAATATTCAACTTGTAATTTTTTTCATTTTTGTTGGAAACATATTTTTTAAATTTTCTCTTCTTTTTCTCTCTACAACATTTTGCTTTTTTACTGAAGTTTTTTGTTAACATTCCAATGTACGTACATCTTACGCAAGTTTTGCCACTAAATTGCGTGCCTGAAGACGACTCATACAATATTGTAGCACTATAACAATTTAACATTTTTCAAATGAAAGTTGTTCTGTGCAAAGAGGGAAACCATATTACGATTTCAAGGTCATATGAAGGTCACGACAGATTTTTTAAATGGTACCCTATGTTTTTGATTGCAAAATCTGAATTTATGGATAAAAGTAAAATAATTAAAAAAAAAAATTACCGTGTGGTTTTGCCAATACGACTTCGAAACATCTTTTGTAGACAAAATCTAAATAATTTTTTTATTCAAATGGCTCTAAATATTGTTTATTTATAAAAAAAAAATGATTAAACTATACTATTAATCAACAACAAGTATAAAATTTATAATAAATGTTCAAATATTTCCCCACCCACTTCAATATAGCTCCCCCAATCTGTTAAAGGCCAAAAAAGATTATCATTGTGAGTATTGTTGTGTACCAAAATATTAAAAAAAAACCCAAGTTTAAAAAGTGGGCTGTGACTACTGTATTTTATAAAAAAACAAATTATTAAAAAAAATAATATGACAAGTCTATATAAAAGATTGTAATTAATCTTGTAATTAATAAAATTGTTAATAAACAATATCATCTTGAGGAAGTCGTTCAATTTTCTGATAATATTAACATCGACGGGAAAAAGAGTCGTAATAACTCCCACCGCTGCCACCAGTTTGTTTATTAACAATTTTATTAATTACAAGATTAATTACAATCTTTTATATATACTTGTCATATTATTTTTTTTAATAATTTGTTTTTTTATAAAATACAGTAGTCTTAGCCCACTTTTTAAACTAGGGTTTTTTTTTAGCTGAAGCTAAGCTGGAGGCAACTAGCAGCTTTATAAACACTGCAAAAAATAAAGCTGAATGAAAATAGAGTCAACGATAAAAGCAATCTAAATAGTAATTTTAATCCGAATGTGCTGAATAGGTTTTTCGTTGATACTCAAAATGATATCGTTGAAGGGCTGCTAAGTGGTGTGCTTGATCCCATTCTCATATGTGAATGTGTGGATTAAATGTTAGCGCAATCTCATTTTTCAGAAGTTGGTCCTATTAAAGTACGTGAGTTGCTCTTTTCATTTAAGAGTGTAGGACACGTGATGTTTTTTCCATCCCAACTTATTTTATAAAGAGGAATGTAGACATGTTGACAAAAGTTCTAAATTCAGTATTTGCTGATTCTCAGTTCCCTGATATATTGAAAATAGCTAACGTGATGCTCGTGCATAAAAAGGGAAATACTACGGATTGCTCCAATTATAGGCTTTTCCAAGGTGTTTAAGCGTGCAATGTATAATAAAATGGTTTCTTATATAGAGGGAAATAAGTTGCTTTGCCCAAATCAATACGGATTTCGAAAGGGTAGGTGCACGTCGGATGTTGTTGTCAAGTTTGTTGACATGTCCTTGGATTCTTTTGAGAGGGGTCATCATTTTTTTTGGGTTCTCTTGAGAAAACTATCTAAAGTGTATAACTTCGCTAGTGACGCTGTGCAAGTAACGTTGCATGGTGCGGTATCGAGTGAGCTCAGTTTGAAGGATCCATACTTGGCCCGCTTCTATTCCTGCTTTACATTAATGACTTTCCTCAGTATTTGGGTGATGATGTGGAATGTTTACGCGGATGACGGTACTATATTGGTTACGAGGCCTGATTTTGATCGGGTTGTAGAGAGATCTGACCTTGTTCTGGAGCATTGCCAATGAGCTGTGTTTGAACCAAGTATTATTATTATTATTTGTAGTGGTGTTTACCTTTTGTGTAGGATATCTAAGATTGTGGATGCCATACTATGCCTTTATTCACTGCCATATTAATTATGCTATTTTGGCTTGGGGGAACAGCCCTGCAAGTCAATATGCTTTTAGACTTCAGCGTAGGGCGGTGCGTGTGCTGGGTAATCTTGGTTATGCTGAAGATTGTAGATCTTTGTTTATTAAGTTTCAGATTCTGACGTTGCCTTCACTTTACGTTCTTCAGTCAATTATATATGCACATAAACGTATTGGTCAGATGCCTATTCATGGGGGCCGCCATGTTTAGCTAAAATTATTCTAAAAGTTGCCTCTGAAGAACTTGTAAGATTTATTTACGGTGAATCCTCATAATTGTTGATGATTATTAATAATGTTTGATTGTTTTCAATTTTTTAATATTGTTCAGATAGAGATTTGTCTTATTTATGGTTTTTCTTATGAAAATCACAATTAATTGGTGTTATTCAGTTAGTACTAGATCCTAGTAAGTGCACAACTTCCATAGCCAACTATAAAGACAAAATTTTTTTTTCATAATAGCAACGCTTTACAGTACAATGTAGCATATTTGATTTTTTTTTGCAAAAACTATTATCTTTAAGGAAAAAACTAAAGAGACAAAAAAGTACCAATAATGAATAAGTTTTACAACCCATATTTTTTTATGTTAATATTCCATGGTGTTAAAAAGTTGTTATAAAAAAATCAAAGCGGTTGTGAATTTCATCACCTTAGAGGGCGCTGGGAAATTTTAAGGTATGGCTGAAAAAAAGGTATTAAATAAAAGTTAAATGTAAATTTTTGGTTCAACTTTGACAGCTCATAGCTCGAAAACAAAAGAGTTGCGACTCTATGTATATATAAAAAACTCATGTTATTTCGTCAAGTACTACATCTTAGTAAAGTTTCCCGATTAAAAACTGAACCACCCTGTATATGTTCAGTATCGCAGTTTGACTAAAGGGCAGCGGGGATCAAATTCAAAGTCAGGTTTTATATAACTGGCTTAGGTCGTATATAATTGTAAAGGCGTTCTACTCTGTTGACGAGTTTTTGCAGAGTGATGTTGTAATGTAGGAAAACGCTGCGTTTTCTTATAAATAAATACTTTTGATTTTTAGACCTTTCCAAAGGTATTTCCGACGAGCCAGGTCACCCGATGTGCTTCTTCTGGATTTTTTTTTGTTGAGCATTCTTAAATAGTATTCTAAGAATTAAGAACTAAAGACAATGTATCGAAGCGGGTAGGAAAATGTTTAAAAATTCATATATCTTATTTGTTCTTGCTCAATTTTTTTCAAAAGATGTTTTGGCAAAACCACACAATAAAATTTTTTTATTTTTTTTAAATAAAATATTAGGGTGCCATTTAAAAAATTGGTCGTGACCTTCATATAACCTTGAAAATAAGGTGTTATTATGTAAACCCCAAGTATAAATTTGTTGTCAAGATGTAGAATTTTAGATATTATTAAGAATAATAATCTTTTTTTTTTAATTTAAATTTTGTTATCTTTGATTGTTAGAATATGTAAGAAAGTACGCCACGGAAGAAGCATTGCGAGGTCAGGAGACAAATGTGAGCTCGGATAGCGAGTCTAGCATGTCGGATTTTTCGGAAGACGAAGCGGAAGACATGGAATTATAACGCAAGCTGTACGCACACGGATGCAGCCGCTCAATATCTATATTTTCAATTGCTTCATTTTAATCAGCCATTTAATTTCCTCAGTGTTCATAGTTGCGTGCGTTGCGTGCTAAAGAGTGCTTACTAAGTTGTTGTTAGAATTGTTATTTTAGTTGATTATTATTATTTATTTAACGATGACCAAATAGCGGGAGTTTATTTATTTTTTTTAAACACCTTTTTTTGTATTTTTCAATGTTTTCAGCATCCCGCGTCTCTTCTCAAATTATTACTTACTTTCACATAGCCTTTTCCCGGCACCCTCTCTTCAAGTTTTTTTTTATAATATAATTTTAGTTTAAGTAATAATACGATAGGAAATATTGGGGTAGAAGTTTCGCTGGAGAGAATTTAACAATATAATAGATATTATCTGTGTTAAAAAAAGGTGTTTACAGTCTTCGTAAAATGAATATATTGTTATTATATTAAGCATAAATTTTTTTTGGGTCAAAATTTAAGAATCATGTTTTAGTATTAATTTTATATATCGAATTTGTAAAATGAAATTATAACAAGAAAAGAAAGAATTTGTAATATTTAAGATCAAGTACTTAGAACACCATTAATTGATTTTTTTGTACCAAATTCTATTTGTTAAATAATTTATTAGTTTGTAATTTTTATCATTTAAGCATGGGTTTCAAACAAAAAATATTTTTTTTTTTCTCATGTAAATATTTGCAGCCCTTTGATTTTTAATTAAAAATAATCGTTTTCAACTATTTCAAGAGCAAAAACTTTGAATGTTTTCATCTCATCGACGTTTTCAATGGAAATTTCTAAATGAATTCTAAAATTTATTAAAAATGAGGACAATCATCGGTATATTTTTTGTCATTCAAAGAGGTTTTGCTTAAAGTGGAGAAATACAGCACAAGATAACTCTGAAGGTGGAAATAAACATAAACATTCTTCCGTCCAGACAGATCACTACATATAAAATGAAACTGTGCCACTTTAGGTAAAACTTGAATAATCTAAAAATGTATAAATGTTGTAACATTATAATCACAGAGGGCTGTATTCATTTTAATATTGTGAACACATAGAGGAACCCTGTTTAAATATGTAAAAACACCACTAAGTGTACCTATTATTAATTGTGTCAAACAAATAACAAAAACTAAAAATTGGGCTATAAACGACTAACAATATTTTGTGTAAGATCTGCATGATTATCAGATTGTTGAAAATACATAGCTTTTTTGCAAGATTTTTAGTATAATATTTTTTTTAATTTGAATAAGCATATATTTTTTTAGTGCAATAGTTTAAATAATATATGATTTTTGCTTTTGCAAAATCTTTTATGCGTACAGTGTGTTGTAAAAGTTTTCTTACAAAGAAGGAACCAATTTAAAAAAATAAATAAAAAATTGGTTAGAATTGTTAGTCACTGCCCCACAATTTCTTGTTAAAAAAATAAATTAGTTAAGTAAACGTAAACGAGTGAATTAAATATTAATAAATAAATATATTAATAAATTTAAAGATTTTTCGGGTCAAACATTTTTCATATCAACGTTGTATCGATCCTTTTACAATCACCACTGTGTAAGAATAACTTAAAAAGATGCGCTAGATATATATTTTCCTCCCAATTTTCGAATAACCACATTGGAATCTAATCTATTAATTTTTTTGAAAACCGCGTACGTTGTTATTGTTTTAAAAAAATCCCTTTAAAGGCAGATGTTATTTTTTTACCAGTTTAGAGTATACCACTAAATACATATGAAATGATTTCTGTTTTTGGTCTCTAGGTTTAACTACTGTGAATAAATTATATTTGAACATTTACATCGCAAATACATAATAAATGAGTAACATGCGCAAATAAATATACTCGGTTATGTATATTTATATGTGCTCTTCTTAATCATAAGATCAAATTGTAGTTATGGAGTGTCATTTTTTAGTAGTTAACAATAAATTAATATTACGATTTAATAATAATCTATTGCATTTTATTTTCCTTATTTATTTACAATTACAAATATGCTATGTAGCGATTTTTCTAATAAAATGTTTAAAGCGAACTGTTTAAAGTCGTCCAATAGCGATTCACGGAAAAAGTTTATTTCTCTTTCTGTGTCGAATGAAGTTATCGATGAAAATTGCAAAATTTTAAAAAATTGTCGATTATTTCAAAAATTTATATCTCAAGAACTAAAAGTGATTTTTCAAAACGGCTTTTTGTATTAAAAAGAGGATACTTTAATTAATAATTGGTGATATTTCCACAAGGATCCTTCAAGAAATTAATTTTATAGCGAATTTTGAAAATTATCGATGAAAATTGCAAATTATCAAAACTTCAAATATTGTTTTCTCAAAAACTAAAAATTATTTTTCAAAACGGGTTGGTTAATTGGAAAGAGGATGCTTTTATTAATATTTTGGGAAATTTTCATACTTATATTCCAAGAAATCGATTTTATACGAATTATTAAAATTTAATCGGCGAAAATTGCAAAATTCGAAAATTATTTCATAAATTTATTTCTCAAGAACTAAAAGTGATTTTTTAAAACGGCTTTTTGCATTAAAAAGAGGATACTTTAATTAATAATTGGTGATATTTCCACGAGGATCCTTGAAGAAATTAATTTTATAGCGAATTTTGAAAATTATCGATGAAAATTGCAAATTATCAAAACTTCAAATATTGTTTTCTCAAAAACTAAAAATTATTTTTCAAAACGGGTTGGTTAATTGGAAAGAGGATGCTTTTATTAATATTTTGGGAAATTTTCATACTTATATTCCAAGAAATCGATTTTATACGAATTATTAAAATTTAATCGGCGAAAATTGCAAAATTCGAATATTATTTCATAAATTTATTTCTCAAGAACTAAAAGTGATTTTTCAAAACGGCTTTTTGTATTAAAAAGAGGATACTTTAATTAATAATTGGTGATATTTCCACGAGGATCCTTCAAGAAATTAATTTTATAGCGAATTTTGAAAATTATCGATGAAAATTGGAAATTATCAAAACTTCAAATATTGTTTTCTCAAAAACTAAACATTATTTTTCAAAGCGGGTTGGTTCATTGGAAAGAGGACGCTGTTATTAACATTTTGGGAAATTTTCATACTTATATTCCAAGAAATCGATTTTGTACGAATTATTAAAATTTAATCGGCGAAAATTGCAAAATTCGAAAATTATTTCATAAATTTATTTCTCAAGAACTAAAAGTGATTTTTCAAAACGGCTTTTTGTATTAAAAAGAGGATACTTTAATTAATAATTGGTGATATTTCCACGAGGATCCTTCAAGAAATTAATTTTATAGCGAATTTTGAAAATTATCGGTAAAAATTGCAAATTATCAAAACTTCAAATATTGTTTTCTCAAAAACTAAACATTATTTTTCAAAACGGGTTGGTTCATTGGAAAGAGGACGCTGTTATTAACATTTTGGGAAATTTTCATACTTATATTCCAAGAAATCGATTTTGTACGAATTATTAAAATTTAATCGGCGAAAATTGCAAAATTCGAAAATTATTTCATAAAGTTATTTCTCAAGAACTAAAAGTGATTTTTGAAAACAGCTTTTTGTATTAAAAAGAGGATACTTTAATTAATAATTGGTGATATTTCCACGAGGATCCTTCAAGAAATTAATTTTATAGCGAATTTTGAAAATTATCGATGAAAATTGGAAATTATCAAAACTTCAAATATTGTTTTCTCAAAAACTAAAAATTATTTTTCAAAACGGGTTGGTTAATTGGAAAGAGGATGCTTTTATTAATATTTTGGGAAATTTTCATACTTATATTCCAAGAAATCGATTTTATACGAATTATTAAAATTTAATCGGCGAAAATTGCAAAATTCGAAAATTATTTCATAAATTTATTTCTCAAGAACTAAAAGTGATTTTTCAAAACGGCTTTTTGCATTAAAAAGAGGATACTTTAATTAATAATTGGTGATATTTCCACGAGGATCCTTCAAGAAATTAATTTTATAGCGAATTTTGAAAATTATCGGTAAAAATTGCAAATTATCAAAACTTCAAATATTGTTTTCTCAAAAACTAAAAGTTATTTTTCAAAACGGGTTGGTTAATTGGAAAGAGGGCGCTTTTATTAACATTTTGGGAAATTTTCATACTTATATTCCAAGATATCGATTTTATACGAATTTTTAAAAGTAGTGAGTACCAGTCAGAAACGAGTTATGAATCTCCTATTGGTGTAGGTTCCTACAATTTCAAATTACATGTTTGGGTCCCTACTTTTCCGCATTTACTTTTGTATCTTTTGCATCTTTGCCTCATGAGATGGCGCTGGTTTGTTTTCCCTCGAAAATGAAATAAAAATTAATTATTTTAGTTTATTAATTTATTAATAATTTTAATTAAAAATTAAACAGATTTAACAGACTTGATTCAAAATAATAATTAAATTGTAATACTCTATAATATAATATTCTAATAGAAAAAATTAAAAGAATTTAATTTGATTGATTTTACAAAATTTATAGAATCGTGATAAAATGTAAATATCCAAGCTTATTGTTGGTGGGTTAAGGTAATAAGAAAAATAAGTACGCCGTTATTGAATATAGTCGACGACAATCCTAGTTTATTAAAACGAGAAGGAGGAAAAATGAAAAACAGGGAGAATTAATCGGTTTCGTGATGTCGAGGTTGAAACGACCCTTCATAAATCTCGGGAACAAACAGAATTTCTCGTAAATAGGTCTGGATCCTAACTGATGCAACAAGTAACTGTTGCGGACGGCGCCGTCTCGAACAATATCCCACGGTTTATCAAAATTTATTGCGAAATAAACCTACATCCGAAACTAAACCGTGTAAAAGGTTTTTTTGCCACCACAATTTCGTGTCTCGTTTATACCAGTACATTTTGTATGAAAATCCCTCTGGTGTATAATTTTATTTGTTTTGATTTATCTGCATATAAAACCTATTTTGAGGAATTTCATATTGGTCAAATTGAAAATCGATTTGGTTATATACTGAAATTGATAACTAATTGCATGGGCGTCCGTGTTCAAAAGGAAGAGGGGGAGTTGTGCGGCAACGGAAAAGGGGGTTGGGTGAGGACGTATTAGGGGAGACTGCAATGCGGAGGCGGCGGTTCCCCGGGGGTTATTTATTACAACTTCCCCGGGCATGACGTTTCTAATAAATACTCGTCCCTGCTGAGGACGGAGACCCGAGGCCGATACTTTAATTTAAAACTTCCCAAACCGGACCGTTGACGTTTTGAAATGTAATTCGGCAACTTTCCGCAGCCTCGTCGATCGGAATCGTTCAAACTACCGACCAACTTTAATTAATAATGTCCCAACTCAATACGCCCATTTCAAATTTCCATTTTTTTTTTGATAATTCTGAAAATAGCTTAATCGGAATTTGTCCAAACTTGTTAAAAATTATTCAAATTTACTTAATAAAAACTTCGACAACCAACCCCTCTTCGAAAACTTGTTAAAAAGTTTAAGTTAAGTTTTTTTTTTAATTAGATTATGTTTTGCAGCTTTTCCCAAATCGCTAATTAACATATAATTATATGTTTCACTTGACACATCTGTTACATCCCTATTCTCGTTTTCTAAGTTTAGTCCATTAATGATATATCAAAATTCGAATGTGTTTCTTAACCTCAACCTTATACAACGAGACTCCTGAGGATGGTCTATCCCGAAACCGGTAGAGTTAATAAATTGTTTATTTTTAAAAACACAAAAATATAGTAGGCAATTGGTACCAACACAATTGAATAATTGGATGCTCTTATGCAGGAGGAAGAATACTTCACACTACTTAACAGAGGTACCAGAACAGCACCTGGATACGAAGAAAAATAAGAAAAATATACAACTATTGCCTTACTACCCAGCATTTCCCACAAGATTGGAAGATTTATCAGTTTTTCAATGTCTAACTTTTTTAGAGCGATTTAAGCGAATTATAAATTAATTGAATTATAAATATTTATAAATAAGCTCTGCGGGGAGAGGGGGTTTCCGTCTAATCGGAAAAGATGGTGCGTTCCAGACAGTACGTCGCGCCTTCATCTTACCTACATAAAGAAATAAAGACGCGACGTCCTGTCTCTCAATTTTATAGCGAATTTTAAAAATTATCGATAATAATTGCAAATTATCAAAACTTCAAATATTGTTTTCTCAAAAACTAAAAATTATTTTTCAAAACGGGTTGGTTAATTGGAAAGAGGACGCTTTTATTAACATTTTGGGAAATTTTCATACTTATATTCCAAGAAACCGATTTTATACGAATTATTAAAATTTAATCGGCGAAAATTGCAAAATTCGAAAATTATTTCATAAATTTATTTCTCAAGAACTAAAAGCGATTTTTCAAAACGGCTTTTTGCATTAAAAAGAGGATACTTTAATTAATAATTGGTCATATTTCCACGAGGATCCTTGAAGAAATTAATTTTATAGCGAATTTTAAAAATTATCGATGAAAATTGCAAATTATCAAAACTTCAAATATTGTTTTCTCAAAAACTAAAAATTACTTTTCAAAACGGGTTGGTTAATTGGAAATAGGACGCTTTTATTAACATTTTGGGAAATTTTCATACTTATATTCCAAGAAATCGATTTTGTACGAATTATTAAAATTTAATCGGCGAAAATTGTAAAATTCGAAAATTATTTCATAAATTTATTTCTCAAGAACTAAAAGCGATTTTTCAAAACGGCTTTTTGCATTAAAAAGAGGATACTTTAATTAATAATTGCTGATATTTCCACGAGGATCCTTGAAGAAATTAATTTTAATAAAGAAAGCGGAAATGCAGCTTTTAACGAGAATATTCAAAATCATTTTCTAAATTATGTTATGGGATCTAGAAAATCTAACTATTCTTCCTAATATTCTAGAAACGACTAATTAATTCTATATTTTCAAACTTACACACGTGGATTCTAGAAGTGTTAGAAAATATTAATTAATTAATTCTTTTTCAAGAAATCTAAAAATTCCAAGAAGATAAGGATATTGACTTACATTTTTCCAAACTTTTCAACATTATTTCTTCCATTTCAAATGCCTTATTTTTTTTTAATCACCACCTGTTGCTTTCATTCTATTATCAATCATCTAGATTCTAGAATAACCAATCAAGCGGAAATCTAACTTTGTACGCCACAATCACGAAGGCTCCAGAAACATTCTAGAATTATTTCAAAAAATTTACAAATAATAATGTAAAATAATATATTAATGTATAGATAATGGGAGATTTGAGTTTTCAAATGAGATCTCGAATGTTCCAGAAATATTCTGGTAATATTTAGAACGTTTTGTGGAACATCTAGGGTGGTTACAACAATAACATTTTGGAGAAATTTTAAATTAGAAAGTTACATCTACATTCTAGAATGTTGGAAAGTAAGCTGAAAAGCAAAATTCGAAAATTTATTTCTCAAGAACTAAAAGTGATTTTTCAAAACGGCTTTTTGCATTAAAAAGAGGATACTTTAATTAATAATTGGTGATATTTTCACAAGGATCCTTCAACAAATGAATTTTATAACGAATTTTGAAAATTATCGATGAAAATTGCAATTATCAAAATTTCAAATATTGTTTTCTCAAAAACTAAAAGTTATTTTTCAAAACGGGTTGGTTCATTGGAAAGAGGACACTCTTATTAACACTTTGGGAAATTTTCATACTCACATTCAAAGAAGTGGATTTTATACGAATTTTTAAAACTTAATCGGCGAAAATTGCAAAATTCGAAAATTATTAGATAAATTTATTTCTCAAGAACTAAAAGTAATTTTTCAAAACGGCTTGTTGCATTAAAAAGAGGATACTTTGATTAATAATTGGTGATATTTCCACAAGGATTTTTCAAAAAATGAATTTTATAACGAATTTTGAAAGTTATCGATGAAAATTGCAATTATCAAAACTTCAAATATTGTTTTCTCAAAAACTAAAAGTTATTTTTCAAAACGGGTTGGTTCATTGGAAAGAGGACACTTTTATTAACATTTTGGGAAATTTTCATACTCATATTCCAAGAAATGGATTTTATACGAATTATTAAAATTTAATCGGCGAAAATTGCAAAATTCGAAAATTATTTCATAAATTTATTTCTCAAGAACTAAAAGCGATTTTTCAAAACGGCTTTTTGCACTAAAAAGAGGATACTTTAATTAATAATTGGTGATATTTCCACGAGGATCCTTGAAGAAATTAATTTTATAGCGAATTTTAAAAATTATCGATGAAAATTGCAAATTATCAAAACTTCAAATATTGTTTTCTCAAAAACTAAAAATTACTTTTCAAAACGGGTTGGTTAATTGGAAAGAGGACGCTTTTATTAACATTTTGGGAAATTTTCATACTTATATTCCAAGAAACCGATTTTATTCGAATTATTAAAATTTAATCGGCGAAAATTGTCAAATTCGAAAATTATTTCATAAATTTATTTCTCAAAAACTAAAAGTGATTTTTCAAAACGGCTTTTTGTATTAAAAAGAGGATACTTTAATTAATAATTGGTGATATTTCCACAAGGATCCTTCAAGAAATTAATTTTATAGCGAATTTTAAAAATTATGGATGAAAATTGCATTTCCTAACCTCAACCTTATACAACGAGACTCCTGAGGATGGTCTAGGCCGAAACTGGTAGAGTTAATAAATTTATAAAATATTATACAATTATAGTATTATTTATTACAAAAATATAGTAGACAATTGGTACCAACATGCCTTTCTCAATTCGTCCGAAACGCCTCAGGATGCTCTTATGCAAGAGGAAGAATACTTCACACTACTTAACAGAGGAACCAGAACTATTGCCTTACCACCCAGCATTTCCCACAAGATTGGAAGACCTCTATCATCATATGCACCCCCAAAAAAGATTCATCTCTATCCGACCCTGCGAACTACCGTCCTATCTCATTGCTACCCGTAATGGGGAAGCTCTTCGAGGTACACTTGAAGAACAAGCTGTTCGACGTTGTTGCAAGGAAATCCTCTTTGCAACAACAATATTTCAAATGCAAACAACACTTTGTTAACAAATTATTAAACAATTTCGAATGGGCCGTAAAAAATATGTTGCTGCCTCGTTCACACGATAGCTCCTTTTCTAATATCCGTACTAGAAGTCACGGCCCTTCAGTTTAGAGATTATAAAATTAATTGAATTATAAATATTTATAATGTTCTGCGGGGAGAGGGGGTTTCCGTCTAATCGGAAAAGATGGTGCGTTCCAGACAATACGTCGCGTCTTCATCTTACCTACATACAGAAATAAAGACGCGACGTCCTGTCTCTGTAATACACACCACGACTATCTTTTCCGAAAATCATGTGCATAGATGAGCATCGCTGCACGCCATGATAGAACGGGAAGGGATTTCAAACGTGCTGTCCGCCGGAGTTTAAACCACGGTTTATGTCAAAATTTGCTGGTTTTCTTGGTAAAGAACATGTGACAATATATTTCTCTGTCAGTCAGCCAACTTTTCTGCCATAGACGTCGTTTTCTTTTGTCTTTAAAGATTCCCATGGCCAACACCGCACATGCAACAATACAAATTTTTCTCTTTTTACCCATCACTTAACAGTCAACAAACGACTTAAAGACGCAACGTCGGTAACGAAAATCACGTTGAAAATTTCTACATGACACGATAAATGACACTTTTTTACCAAGTGTATGAAACATGACGTTTTTTTGCCATACCGTTCTTTCTCGCAACCGTTCTACCAACCACCATATCTCAACACGCTACGATTTTTGAAACAAAAAAACGTCTGTGTCTTCGGTTACTACTTAGAGCGGCCGACGTCTTCGAAGTCGGCCGAGATTCTTTCTTCCATAAAGTTCAAGCAGGGTAGACTTGGCCTTTTTTTTCTTGCATGGTATATTCTTCCCTTGAACCTTTGTCTTAATCTTATCATCTGCAAATGCAAGACTGGTTATTATAACTGAGTGTTTTTTTCTGCGAGTTTGTTTACTTTTCAGTTGTGCTAGTTTGGGAACATTCAGGGCTGGATTAACCAGTAGGCGCTTGAGGCATATAATATACATATTTGTGGCTCCTCCTCTAACTAGGCAGAATACTATTAATGAAATCCTTGCATCTACCAACGTTTTGCTTTCCTTTTCATTCAGCTTGGTTACAGATGTTGAGGTCCGAGATGCTTTAACATACTCCAAGACCACTAGTGTCGGAATAATAAAATAAAATAAGCAATATCTATATATATATATAAGTTTATGGAAGCAATATCCGTCATACCAATTTGAATTCCAACAGAGTAGATCTATATCTGATCCCTTGGCAGTGCTTGTCTCAAATTTCCAAGTCGCACGTTACCAAAAACAAAAATCCGCCGCAGTGTTCCTGGATGTTCGGAAGGCATTAGACTCCGTATGGCACAGAGGACTACTGTACAAACTAGCTGTGTTGAAAATCCCATTTTATCTCCTTAAACTGCTAAAAAATTTTTCTTTCAGACCGTTCCTCATTGGTTAAAGTGAAAAACTCTTCCATCTCGCCAGCATCGTCTACTGCCACGACATATACAGACGCCCGACTTTATGCCGACGATATTACTCTTGTCGTACATGATGTGGACATTCCATCATCAGTCCTAAGGCTACAGGCGCCTTATTTTTCAAAATATAGAGGAATGGTACCGAAAATGGCGTATCCTAATAAATCCTTCCAAAACCTAATTTTTCATCTCATTCCTCCCTGCTCGCGTTGCTCCTCCCATAATAATAATTCATTCTTTTCCTATCACAGCTTCACCAACTTGCAACTACCTCGGCATTATCCTTAAATTCTCTGCCCATGCCTTTAAAGTAAAAATGAAAGTCAAAACCCGCTCCAAACACTTCCGCTCACTGTCCTATGGAGACCGAGGAATATCCACCAAATGCGCTACTCACATATACACTTCAATATGCCGATTTATTATCGAATATGTCTCATTAATCATGACTGAAGCGCCAAGAGAAGACCGAAAACCAAAACAGAATTTAAAGACAGGAAGACTCAGGTCTATAGCCCTTTTGGACCTATCGTATATTTGTTTTATTTATGTATTTGTATGTACCAGGGTGCATCTTAGTATTTTGTTCTGGAATCTTTGAATCAGACTTGCATTTGTCTTGCAGGTACAACCCCATAGTTGGATTCCGTATGTCCATTTTGGTCAACTTCATTTCGAGAGGTAAAAAATTATTAGAATTTATTGTAAATAATAATTTAGAGATAAAAAACCACTTATTACTTCACGCGGTCAAAGTGTAATAGATATTACGCTGGCAATGGTAAATATCTCAAAAAACATTAATAGGTGGTTCATGTCCAATTAACCATTTCGGATCATAGATGGATAGCTTATGAAATTGGTGAAATTAAAGTAAAAATCAATAGATATAGAGATCCAAAACAGATGGGTAGGGTTAAATACACTGGGAGGCGAGATTACACTGATCCAAAAGGACTTTGACAGGACAACTTTTCATACAATTAATAAAGCCCTTAAAGACAAAGGAGTCCACGACGTTTAGACCAAATAAAGTATAACATTGCAAAGACTGAATTTGAGCAAATGGTAAATTTAGGGATTTGTAGACCTTCCTCATCTTCAGTCGCTTCAGCTTTACATATCAACCTCACATATCAACCTCAAGCAAAAATCAAGAGCTCATTTGACACAACTTTTTGAACGACTTGACAATTATGGCATTAACGTCAAATCTTCAAAATGTATTTTTGGTGTCAATTCTCTCGATTTTTTAGGCCATCATATAACTCCAGAAGGTATTCTTCTTTCTGCGCAACGTATTAAGATCATTAATGATTTTCCTGTTCGCTGAAACAACTTAAATGTTTTTTGGGGATGATAAATTTTTATCATAGATTTATACCAATTTTTTTTCAATTATTATTGAGAGCCAAGATTCTTTCAGAAAACGTCCCTTATAAATGCAACTAGTCTTGCTCATCCTTATAAAGATGCTGAATTAACACTAACAAGAGAGACTTCTTCTACTTCTATAGGTGCTGTTTTAGAGCAATCTAAATAATTTATCATAACCAATTGATCATAAACCTATTAATCATTCTTTTTCATCTAAAACAGAAAAATCTCCCAGATAATCTCGTTATTTAAATTATATTTCACAATTTACATCAGATATTAGATACATTAAGGGAGAAACTGACATAGTAGCTGATACTCTATCACGTTTAGATATTGATGTCATTAACTCACCTTATCCTGATCTTGAAACTTTAAAAATAACTCAAGACAGCGATTCTGAGTTTAAACATCTTTTACAAAAACAACTTCTTAGCAAAGCAAAATTTATTTTAGCAAAACAACAAATTTCTTCCTCCAATTTAAAACTTTGGTGCGAAATTTCTTCTTCCCTATCATGCATTTATGTTCACGTAAAACAATCTTTTCTAATTCTCACAACATTTCACATCCAGATTTTTCTGGAATACTCATTTATATCATTGGACAAAATCTTGCATTAATAAGTAAATAAACATACTAGAATGCCTATAGAAGAATTTAATATTCTAAAATATTCATATAGATCTCGTTGGGCCTCTTGCTCCATCTGACGGAAGTACATTTATTCTTACTGTTATTGAGTGCTTTACAAGATCACAAGGTCTTATATATAATTTAGAGTGCGAGTGGTGGTGGAAGTAATCAGAAAGTCAGACATGTTGGATGTACCGATCTGAACTTAGCTATAGTTTCAAGTCTCTATTGTACAGTCATGTTCACGGGAAATGCACACTCAAGGTCAAGCGCTGATGTGAGATCCGACATGCCGCTGGCTAAACGGATTCACAGACTTTGGCTAAAGTCTATTGAATAATCATAATAAATGAATTAATACATAGTAACATAAAAAAGAATAACCGATTTCTTGATTTTTGAAAAAGTAATTAAAATCAATATGGCAGGGAATATGTGCAACGCCACACTATTCAACAACTCGAAAACTACCATTTGGAAACCTGTACATTATCAAAACAGTAACATTCATACCAGTTAATCGAACCGCAATTAATTCTTACACATGGTATATTACTCTGCTGATCACTTTGAGTTACGCTAGGGACACTATTTAACATAGTCTAATTTAAAAGTTTCATTTAGATGTTCAGCAAACAAATTAACTTTTTCTTGATTGCTATCTAACGTTTGTTGGAATAGATTCCAATTAGTGAGTTTATTAGTTAGTGATAAAAAGCGTTCTCGGAAAAGTTTTAAATAAAAAAGAGTGGGAGGAATAAGCTTAGTGACACGAAATCCATCGCAAAAACTTTCAAGAAAACTCCGGAATAAAAATCCTTCTCAGCCCTAAGTAGATAAAGAAAAAAAAAATGTTTGTAATGAACTTTTATTTCGTTTAATTTTGAAAAAACAGTTAGTTTTTGCATAAAAACGTCTCCGGACACTTGTTAACTTTGGGCTTAACCGCATTAAGAGGGTTGTCGCGTCGTAGAGCTCGTCTTAACGCCAAACGTAAACGGTAACGAGGAACAACAAGTACGAACCACCACCGTGTGGTATAACCCACCGTAGTAGTAGGCGAATCAACCCCGTTCGTCTTGAGTTTCCAAAGCGCTCGACCACCCACGACGTGGGCGTCATTCATAAATGGGTGAATTAATAAAATTTTACTGTGATTTGTTGACCGGAAGGACGTCGATTGACACATCGGTCCTCTCGAATGTATCGGTTTCTGGGTCGAATTCTATCCATTTCGCTTCATTCAACTTCTCAGACTTCATGCGGGAACTCGACACTTATTTCCGGTCCACTAAAATTGTTTACCAGTATTGAAATGCTTTTAGAAGAACTTCGATACGTGATGGAATTGAGATTAATATATACCTCAAAGTAGCAAAATATTTTCGTTAAATATTTACACCCAATAGTAAAATTCCCACGATATTGTTCCTCTCTCTTAATGAAGAATATGATGATACCAACGATGTTTTATTTCAACCTACACACAAAGTGTTATTCAGGCAAATTGAGTTAGCGAAGGATGGCAACTAATATAATATAACTAATATAACTACGAATATTGCAATTTTCCAGTTCTTGGAATATGAGTATGAAAATTACCTAAAATATTAATAAAAGTGTCCTCTTTCCAATGAACCAACCCGTTTTGAAAAATTACTTTTAGTTCTTGAGAAATAAATTTATGAAGGATTAAATTTTAATAATTCGTATAAAATCGATTTCTTGGAATATGAGTATGAAAATTTCCCAAAATGTTAATAAAAGTGTCCTCTTTCCAATGACCGAACCCGTTTTGAAAAATAACTTTTAGTTTTTAAGATAACAATATTTGAAGTTTTAATAATTTGCAATTTTCATCGATTATTTTTAAAATTCGCTATAAAATTAATTTCTTGAAAGATCCTTGTGGAAATATCACTAACTATTAATTAAAGTATCCTCTTTTTAATGCAAAAAGCCGTTTTGAGAAATCCCTTTTAGTTCTTGAGAAATAAATTTATGAAATAATTTTCGAATTTTGCAATTTTTCCCGATTAAATTTTAATAATTCGTATAGAATCGATTTCTTGGAATATGAGTATGAAAATTTCCCAAAGTGTTAATAAAAGTGTCCTCTTTCCAATGAACAAACCCGTTTTGAAAAATAACTTTTAGTTTTTAAGATTACAATATTTGAAGTTTTAATAATTTGCAATTTTCATCGATTATTTTAAAAATTCGCTATAAAATTAATTTCTTGAAAGATCCTTGTGGAAATATCATCAATTATTAATTAAAGTATCCTCTTTTTAATACAAAAAGCGGTTTTGAAAAATTACTTTTGGTTCTTGAGAAATAAATTTATGAAATAATTTTCGAATTTTGCAATTTTCGCCGATTAAATTTTAATTATTCGTATAAAATCGATTTCTTGGAATATGAGTATGAAAATTTCCCAAAGTGTTAATAAAAGTGTCCTCTTCCCAATAAACAAACCCGTTTTGAAAAATAACTTTTAGTTTTTAAGATAACAATATTTGAAATTTTAATAATTTGCAATTTTCATCGATTATTTTCAAAATTCTCTATAAAATTAATTTCTTGAAGGATCCTTGTGGAAATATCACCAATTATTAATTAAAGTATCCTCTTTTTAATACAAAAAGCCGTTTTGAAAAATCACTTTTAGTTCTTGAGAAATAAATTTATGAAATAATTTCCGAATTTTGCAATTTTCGCCGATTAAATTTTAATAATTCGTATAAAATCGATTTCTTGGAATATGAGTATGAAAATTTCCCAAAATGTTAATAAAAGTGCCCTCTTTCCAATGAACCAACCCGTTTTGAAAAATAACTTTTAGTTTTTGAGAAAAGATTATTTGAAGTTTTGATAATTTGCAATTTTCATCGATTATTTTCAAAATTCGCTATAAAATTAATTTCTTGAAGGATCCTTGCGGAAATATCACCAATTATTAATTGAAGTATCCTCTTTTTAATACAAAAAGCCGTTTTGAAAAATCACTTTTAGTTCTTGAGAAATAAATTTATGAAATAATTTCCGAATTTTGCAATTTTCGCCGATTAAATTTTAATAATTCGTATAAAATCGATTTCTTGGAATATGAGTATGAAAATTTCCCAAAATGTTAATAAAAGTGCCCTCTTTCCAATGAACCAACCCGTTTTGAAAAATAACTTTTAGTTTTTGAGAAAACATTATTTGAAGTTTTGATAATTTGCAATTTTCATCGATTATTTTCAAAATTCGCTATAAAATTAATTTCTTGAAGGATCCTTGCGGAAATATCACCAATTATTAATTGAAGTATCCTCTTTTTGATGTAAAAAGCCGTTTTGAGAAATCACTTTTAAAATATGATGTAGGTAAAAGTAAAAACTTTTTGAGAAATACTAAAATGTTTAATTCAAATCAAGCAGACATGTTTCGAAACTAATGTTTCATCTTCAGTACCTAAATTTAAGAAACAAGAAACAAATTAACAAATGTTAACCGGAACATATTAATAACGGTAAGGAAAAATCGGAATTTGAAAAGGTGAACTTACTTAGAATATTATACAATATAATGGAAAAATATTTTGTTAGTAGGTGGGGTTTAAGAAGGGATCTAAATTTCTTTCAACTTAATTTACAAACAAAAAATTAATTTAACAAAATCAAAAAAAATTTTCAATAAAATAGTTAAAATCTTGGAAGGTACGGAATACAAAATAAAGAAAAAGTTTTTCAAATAATCAGTTAAATTTGTGGTACAAGCGAGTATATTTGTTATCTAATATTTCGTTTAATAGATTATCGGTGTTATTTTTAGATTGTTTATAGATTTCATATTCTTTTCTCAAAAGTTTTTACTTTTACCTACATCATATTTTATTATATTAGAGAAATATGGAGAATTTCATCCCATTTATGAATCACTTTTAGTTCTTGAGAAATAAATTTATGAAATAATTTTCGAATTTTGCAATTTTCGCCGATTAAATTTTAATAATTCGTATAAAATCGATTTCTTGGAATATGAGTATGAAAATTTCCCAAAATGTTAATAAAAGTGTCCTCTTTCCAATGAACCAACCCGTTTTGAAAAATAACTTTTAGTTTTTGAGAAAACAATATTTGAAGTTTTGATAATTTGCAATTTTCATCGATTATTTTCAAAATACGCTATAAAATTAATTTCTTGAAGGATCCTTGTGGAAATATCACCAATTATTAATTAAAGTATCCTCTTTTTAATGCAAAAAGCCGTTTTGAAAAATCACTTTTAGTTCTTGAGAAATAAATGTATGCAATAATTTTCGAATTTTGCAATTTTCGCCGATTAAATTTTAATAATTCGTATAAAATCGATTTCTTGGAATATGAGTATGAAAATTTCCCAAAGTGTTAATAAAAGCGTCCTTTTTCCAATGAACAAACCCGTTTTGAAAAATAACTTTTAGTTTTTAAGATAACAATATTTGAAGTTTTAATAATTTGCAATTTTCATCGATTATTTTCAAAATTCGCTATAAAATTAATTTCTTGAAGGATCCTTGTGGAAATATCACCAATTATTAATTAAAGTATCCTCTTTTTAATGCAAAAAGCCGTTTTGAAAAATCACTTTTAGTTCTTGAGAAATAAATGTATGCAATAATTTTCGAATTTTGCAATTTTCGCCGATTAAATTTTAATAATTCGTATAAAATCGATTTCTTGGAATATGAGTATGAAAATTTCCCAAAATGTTAATAAAAGTGTCCTCTTTCCAATGAACCAACCCGTTTTGAAAAATAACTTTTAGTTTTTAAGATAACAATATTTGAAGTTTTGATAATTTGCAATTTTCATCGATTATTTTCAAAATTCGCTATAAAATTAATTTCTTGAAGGATCTTTGTGGAAATATCACCAATTATTAATTAAAGTGTCCTCTTTTTAACGCAAAAAGCCGTTTTGAATAATTACTTTTACTTCTTGAGAAATATATTTATGAAATAATTTTCGAATTTTACAATTTTCGCCGATTAAATTTTAATAATTCGTATAAAATCGATTTCTTGGAATATGAGTATGAAAATTTCTCAAAATTTTAATAAAAGAGCCCTCTTTCCAATGAACCTACCCGTTTCGAAAAATAACTATTAGTTTTTGAGAAAACAATATTTGAAGTTTTGATAATTTGCAATTTTCATCGATTATTTTCAAAATTCGCTATAAAACTAATTTCTTGAACGATCCTTGTGGAAATATCACCAATTATTAATTAAAGTATACTCTTTTTAACACAAAAAGCCGTTTTGAAAAATCACATTTAGTTCTTGAGAAATAAATTTATGAAATAATTTCCGAATTTTGCAATTTTCGCCGATTAAATTTTAATAATTCGTATAAAATCGATTTCTTGGAATATGAGTATGAAAATTTCCCAAAATGTTAATAAAAGTGTCCCCTTTCCAATGAAACAACCCGTTCTGAAAAATAATTATTAGTTTTTAAGATAACAATATTTGAAGTTTTGATAATTTGTAATTTTCATCGATAATTTTCAAAATTCGCTATAAAATTCATTTCTTGAAGGATCCTTGTGGAAATATCACCAATTATTAATTAAAGTATCCTCTTTTTAATGTAAAAAGCTGTTTTGAAAAATTACTTTTAGTTCTTGAGAAATAAATTTATGAAATAATTTTCGAATTTTGCAATTTTCGCCGATTAAATTTTAATAATTCGTATAAAATCGATTTCTTGGAATATGAGTATGAAAATTTCCCAAAATGTTAATAAAAGTGCCCTCATTCCAATGAACCAACCCGTTTTGAAAAATAACTTTTAGTTTTTGAGAAAGCAATATTTGAAGTTTTGAAAAAAATTTCTTGAAGAATCCTTGTGGAAATAAATCATTGTATGCAACCAGTATCGCAGTATTTGTATTGCTATACGTAAATATAAAATTGGATACGATAATTAATTAACACACTATATTATTTATATTTAGAATATAAATTAGTATAAAATTATTTTATTTAATTATGCATTAATTATACGTTCCTGCATTTAAATAATAATTTTGTGAAATAACTCAACAAAAATGGAATGTAGCATCAAATGTTATAAGCGTGGGTGGAAATTTCCGAGTAATTTCGGTGAATTGCTTGGTACATTAAGGGGGCGTTGCGCAATTGAGGAACGCTCGCTATTAAATTTCGTCGAATGAGAGGCGACTCGTTTTCACTGAACTGCTACCGCAACGTTTTATTTTGGCTGGTTTTGTTTTCTCTACATTACGCCGTCGGTATTTCTTTGGTCTCGATTTTAAAGGTATCCCGCGGTGTGTGCCACTTTATTACCGCCGCATTTCCCGACTTGAAATTCTCCGAAATTTTCACTCCCACGGATTTTCTGACAACGGAATGTAGCCAAACTATTCACCGTATTTCGAACGAACAAGTTATATATTTTTTTTATTTATTTAAAAATTATTAAAGGATGCTTCAGCAAAGTTTTAGAGAGAATCATATTTCCGAACAAAAGCTTTGTTGGGTAGTTGAAAACTTGGGTTTGCAGATTCTTCGTTTTTCTCTTTCCCAGCTCAGTTCGGAATATTGCGAGATAAGCGGCTTTTCGCGACCAAGGAGATGACGTTGCCAGAGGCAACCTATATCGAACGAATACTAGCTGTTGCACATTCCATTCATGAAAATCATCCCTTGAATTTTATTACAGGATCGAAATTGAAAGAGGGACGAGTCACTGCGAAGATTGAAGACTAAACCCATTTAGTTGATGGTGCTCCCTTTGTTTTTGGAAGAGATCTTATCCGCGTTAATTGCGAAGGAACTTGAAGCGGGTGGTCGCTAAGCTGCAACGTGGCGCAAGGAAATAAATTCCGGAGAAGAGCCCTCCTCTTCGTCGACTTGGACTACTTTCTCTATATTCGGTCTCGGGGGGCTGTATCGATCTTGACGATATCTTGAGATTGTCGAACGTCTGACAGCTCGCTTTTCTACCCTATTTTTCGGGGTACGATGTAAAGGGATTTTTACCTCTTATTTGAAGTTGATTAATGAAAAAATTCTAAAAATTAATTAAAAATTTTCCAATATTCAAGCTTAAAATTTATGGATAATACACGGCGCTTCCGCCAAAACGCTTAAATCTTAATAAATAGGTTAAAATTTATGTCTTAAATAAAGTGTTAATTAATTATCGTAACCCACGTGACTTGTGTAATGTTGGCTGCATATCTCAATATGTAGTGGTAGATTGGATAATTTTAAATTAGTATTTCCAATAATACGCGTTAACCGTTTGAAATATCAAAAAAAGTTTCAAACGAAAGTTGTTTAAAAATGGAAAATTTATACTTATTCGGCGAAATATTTGATTAATTATTGTTAATTACCGAGGTTTTTAAAAAGGCTTCGAAGAGGCGTAAATAATTATTAAACGAACACTTTTTCTAAATAAATTTTTTTGATATTTTATAAAATAAAGGAGGAAAATTAAAAATTATATATTATTAATTAATTATCGTACCACCAAGTATGCAACCAATATCACAGTATACCCGATTTATACGCGATTTACGTATAGCAGTACAAATACTGCGGTACTGGTTGCATACAATGATTTATTTCCACAAGGATCCTTCAAGAAATTTTGAAAATAATCGATGGAAATTGCAAATTATCAAAATTTCAAATATTGTTTTCTCAAAAACTAATAGTTATTTTTCGAAACGGGTTGGTTCATTGGAAAGGGGACACTTTTATTAACACTTTGGGAAATTTTCATACTCATATTCCAAGAAATCGATTTTATACGAATTATTAAAATTTAATCGGCGAAAATTGCAAAATTCGAGAATTATTTCATAAATTTATTTCTCAAGAACTAAAAGTGATTTTTCAAAACGGCTTTTTGCTTTAAAAAGAGGATACTTTAATTGATAATTAGTGATATTTCCATAAGGATCGTTCAAGAAATTAATTTTATAGCGAATTTTGAAAATAATCGATGGAAATTGCAAATTATCAAAACTTCAAATATTGTTTTCTCAAAAACTAAAAATAATTTTTCAAAACGGGTTGGTTCATTGGAATGAGGACACTTTTATTAACACTTTGGGAAATTTTCATGCTCATATTCCAAGAAATCGATTTTATACGAATTATTAAAATTTAATCGGCGAAAATTGCAAAATTCGAAAATTATTTCATAAATTTATTTCTCAAGAACTAAAAGTGATTTTTCAAAACGGCTTTTTGCTTTAAAAAGAGAATACTTTAATTGATAATTAGTGATATTTCCACAAGGATCGTTCAAGAAATTAATTTTATAGCGAATTTTGAAAATAATCGATGGAAATTGCAAATTATCAAAACTTCAAATATTGTTTTCTCAAAAACTAAAAGTTATTTTTCAAAACGGGTTGGTTCATTGGATTAAGGACACTTTTATTAACACTTTGGGAAATTTTCATACTCATATTCCAAAAATGGGTTTTATACGAATTATTAAAATTTAATCCTTCATAAATTTATTTATGAAAATTTATACTTCTTTGATTGAAATATTTGATTAATTATTGTTAATTAACGAGGTTTTTAAAAAGGCTTAGAAGAGGCGTAGATAATTATTAAACGTACACTTTTTCGAAATAACATTTTTTGAAATTTTATAAAATAAAGGAGGAAAATTAAAAATTCCCACGCCGAAATATTGTAACATTTCAATGGTAGTTAGAGTACGCACGATCTCGCTAAAACCGGTTCGCCAATCCTTTGAGGGCGGGGCTAATACAAAAATTAATTAATTATTGTTAATTAACAATTTAACAAATTATACATATTTAACAAATTAACAATCGTTTGAAACTTTTTTTGATATTTCAAACGGTTAACGCGTATTATTGGGAATACGTTTGTCGTAGCGGTCGCAGAGCCTTAATAACCATATGACGATAACATTTTTTGACCTTGACCTTATTTTCAAGGTTATATGAAGGTCACGACCAATTTTTTAAACGGCACCCTATATATTTTATTGTAAAATCTGAATTTGTGGATAAAATTAAAGTAATTAAAAAAAATAAAAACATTTTCCTACCCGCATCGATACATTGTCTACAATCCCGTTACTGCGACATGCGGGGCTCTACCATGGCTGACCTTCTTTCCCTAGCTTCTCGTGGGAAAAAGAGATTGATGCAACTCCTAGCGCATCAAGGCAGAAGTCTTCCACTTCCTCTACAACAAGCAGTGTCTCTACAACATACAGTATTAACGCTACAGGGGACCATTCAGAAGCTCCAGGTAAAAGAGCAGAACCTCAGCGGTGCTGCGCAAAAAAGGGCTGATATCTGTGGAAGCCCAAGCAAAGACCATACATGCTATATACAGTAAAACCTCGATTAACGCTGATTTAAGTTTTGTAAGCTATTCAACACTTTTACGTTCTGCGTAAAACGTAATTAATTTATGTAGTAATAATAGAGATTATTGTGGAAGACGATCAAATAAATATTAGTTCATTTAAATTTAATCCTTATTTTCTTTAGATTGTTAAAAATGAGCGGGTGTAAAGATAATAAATAATAACAAATTTGTCTACTTCTACAACAAGAACCATTTTAAAAAACAAAAACAAAATTAATTTGTCAGTACTACCACATCGTTTAATGCAGCAAAGATAACTCGATTAAGAAGCAATATTTAAGTTTAACTCCACAACATTCGAATCACCGGAGAAGTAGCGAGTGCAAATACTGCGTGGATGAAACAGGACTTTTTTGGAAGCGGGGTTTCAAAGCTGCAACCCTTCTTCTGGGTGGTAATGCCAATGGCGATTTAAAATTAAAACCTCTACTTGCGTATCATGCCAAAACCTCAAAGGCCATGAGGAGTTCTAAAATCTAGTGTAACCATCATTTGGAAATTTAATAAGAAATCTTGGATCACAAGAGACTTTTTTCAAAGTTGGTTTACCACACATTTTTGCCCAGTAAAACGTTACTGTGAACTAAATAATTTTACATAAAAGCTGGATATCGCATCAACCTATCGGACTTAAACACTTGCGTTGGCGGAAATAGTTTTCCTACCACTCAACACTACATCGTTAATGCATCCAATGGACCAGGCAGTTATTGCAAATTTTAAGGCAAATTATCTTCGTTGAACATTTTAATAACTTTTTATTATTTATATACGCCAGTGGCTTTATCCTCTGAAGGCGACGCAGGACATCCTCGTTATCGAGAAGCTGGGAGGGTGGCTTCGATGTTGAGATGATCGTGCATTCTCTTCTCATGTTTAATAATAATAATAATTCACTTTATTGCCCAACAAAGATCAATTACAGGACAATATTACAAGAAAAAGAAAATAAGAAATAAGAAATGACACATGCCATAAAACAAATATAATTCACATAAACACTCTTACACTATTATTGATTGTTAGTTAGTTTACACATCCTTTGCACCGGGGAGTTGGCTAAAACATTGGATCTGCACTTCCTCAAATAAAACTGATTTGTACTACGTGTTCGCTCGTAGGCACCGCGAAAATGATCCGCGACAACAACCAACCACAATCCAATTCACCTTGCACTAACTTCTGCAAAAACTTGATGCACTGGTCATCTCTTCTTACGTCTAGTGCAGAAAAATTGTGACGCCGCAGCAGGGATGCGTAATCCATTCCACGATCCGGGTATGATCCGTCCAGGCGTAGAGACAAATATTTGAGAAATCTCCTCTGAATTCTCTCCAATATAAGTCTATGACACACATAATGTGGCGACCAAATTACAGAGCCATATTCCAATTTGGACAATACAAAGGTCGAAAATAGGGTCTTGTACACACCGATATCAGAAAAAGCACGCGAGGTGCGCAAAACGAAACCAAGCATCCTCGCTGCAGAAGATGCAATATTTTCGATGTGAGGTACAAAAGACAATTTGCGGTCAAAAGTTACTCCCAGATCCTTGATTGTAGATAGTTTCTCAAGAAGAACACCTTTTATATAATAAGAAGATGGAAGAGGAGACAGCTTGCGTGTAAAACTAACCGCACCGCACTTATTGGCATTAATCTTTAGCTCATAACGGTTACACCATTCCACCAAGACGTCCAAATCCGACTGAAGACTGACAACATCACGGTCCGCAAAAATAGGTCGGAATAGTTTCAGATCATCCGCATAAGCTAGTACGCTTGATGAAAATTTGTCTAGAAGGTCATTCAAGAAGATAACAAATAGTAGGGGGCCTAGATTTGAGCCCTGAGGATCACCAGACCTAGCCGTAAACTCCATAGACGCATAACCGTTGTAGTACACATAATTTATACGACCCGATAGGTAAGAGGCAAATAGTTTCATAAACTTAGGAGATAAGCCAAAAGCACTAAGTTTATACAAGAGGACGTCATGATGAATCATGTCGAATGCTTTAGAAAAATCAGTGTATACCACATCTACCTGACCGCCCCTATCCAAAGATTCACAAATTACCTCAGTAACCACCGCGAGGTTGGTAATGGTCGAACGACGCTTGATAAACCCATGCTGATATGGTGACACAAATGACTGAACCTTTGGATAAATCATCTTGTAAATAATCTGTTCAAATACCTTAGCGAAATTGGACAATAACGATATTGGTCGATAATCAGTAATGTTGGTACATTCGCCATGCTTGAATACAGGAACAATGCGTGAGCGCTTCCAAAGTTTAGGAAACGAGCAAGTGCTTAAGGATAGGTTAATTATTAAATGAAGCGGAACTGCAAAAACTGCACAGCAATCACGAATGAAAAATGCAGGAAGATCATCATCACCAGCAGTAAATTTATTAGGTAACCTTTTTAGGAAATGAAGAACCTCTTCTTCGGTGACATCGGCAACAAATACTTTAGGATACGTAGAGTGTACATCAACCATGTTATAAGCAGAGACACCAGAATATACTCCAGAGAATTGATCTGCAAAAGCATTAACTATTTTTTCAGGATCAGTGTAGGTGGACTTATCACGCATCATTTTTCCAGGAAGTCGAGAGGTCGTTGTTTTCTGTCTTATATAATTCCAAAAGTTACGGGGATCAGAACTAAGCGATTGTTCAGCACTAATAGTAAAGGAAGTATACGCATCAGAGATTTTCTGTTTAGTCAAACATCTCAGTCTTTTATATTCCGCTGAATAGAAAGCACTATTGCTTCTCCTCCACTTCCTCCTATAATACTCTTTCAACTTTAATAGCCAAAATCTCATACAACTTTTTATAAAAAGCTCGCAAAGCATCATCCGCATTAACCTCCACACTTAGAAAAGACCAATCCGTGTAAAGTAGTTTATCATACATGCCAGGAAAGTTGGCTCTTCGAAAATTATATCGACCACCCAAAGACGGAAAGTTCGGCAAACCATCATTTGCCGTCAGTAAATTCATTGTAATATCTAAGGCAGGATGGTACTGATCCTCGTAGACGAAGGGACAATCATCATGAACAAGATCAAACTGATGGTGAGTATTTGTCAGAACCAAATCCAATAGACGATTGTCACAGTTCAGTACATGATTGAGTTGGCGAAGGTCCAGAAAATCACAAAAGTTACGAAATAACTCCGTTTTTCACATTTGGTTGACATACCAGGTGCCTTAATATATTCAGGCAAATTAAAATCACCAAGGATAAGGACAGGATAATTCAAAACTTTATGTTCTAGGGCGTCCAAGAAACATAGTAAATCAGGTTGCGGATTATCAGGAGGTATGTACAACACCACGATATATAAGGTCACAGACCATAAAGAGCACTTGCAAATCAACACATCGACAAGTGGTACGAAAGCCTGAATGTCTATAGAATCAACCAGCTCAACATCATGATGACTAGCTACAGCAAGCAAAACTCCACCACCTCTGTTATGTCCAACCAAATCAAACTTACGATCAGCTCGTAAGACTCTGTACTTATCCACGAATAATTCATTAGATCCAAGATCCGAATTTAAATTAGTTTCCGATAGAGCAATCAAATCATAGGTACAATCAGAACAATTAACATAAAATTCACGCGTTTTTGTACGAAGACCATTAACATTTTGATAGTATACATTAACAGATTGACACATTTTGTTGGGCAAAATCAGTTTTCCGAAGCCTTGACAATTGAGGGAATGCCACGGATGTACTTTAGTATCAAATCCTTTTCGCCAGACTCAGTTCTTGTTTTTAATTCAGTCCTCGCCCTCCTATAAAGATCAACCTGGAAAGGAGTCCGATCATTCGAGACAGAGATGTTCTTAAATTCATTATGAGATTTCAAATTCCGCATATTACGAAAAATTAGCTTAAAAGAATTATGATCTGATAATTTTACTCGTATAGGCCTAGATCTCGCGGTATTAGAAGCGTCAAATTTACCACAGCGAAAAGGCTGAATAATAGGTTCAGTAACCCCCAAATGCGTAAATAGTTTGCTTAGAAAGGCAACATCCGCATCACCTTGTTCTTTTCGTGATAAACCGTGGGATTCTGGAATATTATAAATCATCAGATTATTCATCAGAATCAAAATCAGTTAAAGAATGTGAAGACGGTGGAGTAACATTTGATTTCAGAGCAGCAATATCCTTCTGGAGAGAGAGTATAACGGCTTTCAGACTGTTTAAGTCATTCCCCAATGAAACGCACGAGACGCATGAGAAAGAGAGACCCTTCCCCGCATGAACCTTGCGCGCCTCAGCCGCAGAGACATCGACACAACTAATATTAAATATCTTGCTACAGACGCAGCACCTCACAGTGCGATGCTGTTCGCACTGGCGATTACAACAGGCACATTTATCCATCAGGCGTATGTCCACGACGATCTAAAAGGAAGGAGAAGGGATAACACTCTTCACACCTGTAGTGCCCGTTACGGTGACTGACAACACAGAAAGGCAGGCCCCGGAGAAGGAAAAAGGATAAAGAGAGAGTCAGGAGTAGATCGAAGGAGACAATACACAACCCAGAGTGCGATAGCAAATCAATCCTGTTTCTTACCGAGCAATGAAATCGCTACGATAATCTCAATACCAACCAAAGCAAATAAACAAATTTAATAAAGACATTCACATTACATTCACCACATTGACATTCACCGCTATAATCACTTACTAATTACGGCAACGTGAAGCACGAACATAGACTCACACTTCGGTAACAAATATACCTCAGAATAACTAGTCTCACCAAGCAAAACCAAGCAGCAAACACAGCGAATATGACACGTGCACCTCTCACTTGTTCACGCGCTTGAATTTTAGATGCGAATGCTGCAATTTATGATGACACCGATGCTATTTTCAAGTCGCGATGGACACTTTGTTCTGGAATCTTTGAATCAGACTTGCATTTATCTTGCAGGTACAACCCGTATGTCCATTTTGGTTTTAATACTTGCTTGTATATTAGCAACTTGTTACTTAGTGAAATACCAAGATATTTTGAGGATTGCATTGCCATTTATGTGTACTGAGACATAGTTTACTTTCTTATAAGTAAAGTTTGGTCTATTGTTGCATGTTTATTCCGAAACCCAAATTGATGTGTTGGTATTAGATTATCTTTTCTGGTAAAGCTATGTGGAATTTAATTAATAGCAGAAGAGTTAACAGATCCCTAAGAACTGAAGCGAACTCTGCCAAAACCAAATCCTCCTGACCAATTAATACAATCCAGTAAAAGAGTAAAAAAAAAAGTTATAAGAGTCAAAGTGACAGTGGAGAAATGTCCTCTAGCAACGACTGCCAATGTTCAACATTTAGACCAGGTAAAATAATATTGATTTCAGTGAATTTAATGTTTATACTTAGTGCCTGGAAGAGTTAAAACACCTCTTTATTAAAAAGAAATTGTTCGTAATAATGTTTCAATAATACAGTGAAAATGGAAAAAAATGAAATTTTGCACGATTCGAATTAACGATATCTCCGGTAAAATACATTCGACCATGGTGTCCAATGCTTCGAAATTTAGAGAATTAAATACTATGCTTTTGCATAGTGTGCAATAAAAAATATACTGAGCATGAACCGTTACTATGTTTTTAATTTACGATTTTCCACATTTTTGGGTATATCTCAAAAACTGGACGTGATGGAGGAAAACTGAAGACAGTTTCAGAATCAGCACAACATTCTGTGTTATAAAAAAAATATCGCAGTCTTTGAGATGTTTCTTGTAAACTAGTGTTATCGTACTTGAAAAAGTATGCTAGCAATATCACAGATTGGTATTGCAACGCGACGAAAGTTCCTAAAAACGATGACAACAATTCATTAACTTTATCGCAGTATTCGAGGAAGAAAATGATTAAAATTTGTAAACTAGCGTAATTAATTGACACATTGTAGTTGTTAATAAAAATATAACAAATTTGTAATGAACATGATAAAATATAAAGTTTGAATGAATTTATTAAGAAGACGAATGAGGGTTCTTTCGGAGCACGTTGTCGTTTGGACTCGGGGGAGGGTTGTTGGCGCAAGATTTGAATTTAGGAGTCGAAACGTGTAGACGCTCGTTCACGAATATCTCTGGATGGTCACAAGTGGTGGGGATCCGGGTTAGATTTCGTGAATGAAACGAGCGCAAACCGCCAAGCCCGGGAATAGGACGTAACGGAAACGTCGGACGGACGGGGTTTGCAAGCGCCAACCAGTGCGGCCAGTCGGCGCACGCACCGTACAGCAATTCGGGAGCATGGAGCAGGTCGACAATAGTGGGGTACAATGCCCAACGGGGCAGAGGCCGGTGGACTGAGTTTGTTTTCTCAGTCTGGTGTCGACTCTTTACCTCAAACACACCCAATATTACCGCGGCCCACCACGAGCCTGCGTACGTATAGCACGTAAAGAAAAAATTTAATAAGAAAAAGGCACAAAGCACCCTGCATATTAAATAAGGGCACAGTGCACGCGATCACGCGGTTGGCGTTTCACGTTTTCACTTCCGCACTTTTAACTCTATTTACATCTTGCACTGCACATCCTCAAAATCAAAACTCTGACGAGAAAAGACACCTTACAAGGTAAACTTTTACGTTATAAGTTAATTTAGCTTTGATTATTGCCGCATCCTTAATTAAAAAAAAAATAAATAAATATGCATGAACCCAAACCGAATTCAACAAGTTTTAGTGTTGCACAAATTTGAATAATACGAAATTAAGGTAAGTCACGACGATGATGTTATGAACATTTTTTGGTGAATGGAAAACCCTATAAATCACCCACCTGTGAAAGCGGTAGGTGAAAGCTTTTTTTTGGGTGGGGGTGGAAAAATCGAAAAACCCGGAAAAGACATAAATCCGTGGATAATCTAATAATGGGGCGTTCCCGTTTTAAAAACCGTGGGCGGAAACTTAATTTGCATAAAGCTATAAAAATTCAAATCTCACTAAACCGTTTTATAATTGATACTTAATCCTTAATCCCTATTATATAAAATTTATATATTAAATTTATATATAAACCCAATTTAGTTTAAAGTATTTTGCAGGATGGAATGAAATAGTTTCGACTTTTGAAAAAAAATTATCGCGTATACTTGGTAATGTTTTAGATGTGCACATTGCTACCTATGGTGAGAAGTACAATATTACTGCTAGTTGTCTCGGGTACAGTTACTTCGTACCCTAGAGGAGGTAAAGACTTCCGTGGGGGTGATTCAACCGGAAGTAAAGAGGCTAATGGGGAGCCTACCTGCGAAGAGTTGAAAGCAATGTGGCGATTTTCTAAAAGACAATCTAGAGCGGCGGAAATTACAAATGAAATTCCCACGTATAGGGATCCGTTCTCATATAACGTTTGGGAACCGTATTACGCTCGATCGAGAAGCGGTGGTGGGTAAGTTTCAAACACCGGGATAATTTCAAAATCAACAGGTTTCAAAAATTAATTCAGAATGCGCATTGGGAATCGTTACAAGACGAAACCTCCAGTATACGGTCGGGTGATTCACAAAGCTCCTTTGCTTCGTTTACAAGATCTTCCGGATAAGGGTCGTGTTTATGACATGCTTTTCGGAGATTCTCGTCCCGTAGAAGAGCCCCGCAGGAGGTTTCCTTTCAGGGTAGTAGGCGGTGGTACATCATCAGGATGGCCACCACAATCCGGTAGTTTTCAACAATTAAAGGTGTGATTTTTAATTAATTTATAATAAAACAAATAAAAAATACTTGTTTGATCTAGGAGTTAATTAGAACTGAACGAGCTAAAGAACTTCAAGAACAAAGACTCGCCGAAGAAGCGGCTGCCAGAGCGGCCGCTATGAAGGAATTAGCCGAGTCTACGCAACGAGGGCAATCGTAAGTTCTAATATTTGATGAGACAATATTTAACGCTTCAATATTAAATTTTTTTCGCGGTTTGCGGAATTTTTTGAGAATCGATAAAGTTATTTCGGGCGTTTATTACAACTTTATTACGATTCAACAGATGTCTGCGCTCTCCAAGGGAACGTTTCATTAATTAATTAGTCCAATTCCGGATTTAACACGAACTCTCATTAACCCTTTGTGTCCCAAGAAGTCAAAAATTTTGAAAGTTTGTGAAAAAAATATTGATATAAAACTTACATTTTCGTATATCCTAAAAGTGTTAAAAAAGATGCTACATTAAAAATTCCTGGAAGCCGTATTTATTGAAATTAAAGAATGAGACTTATTCTAAATTAAAGCTCAAAGCTTTCTCTTTAAAATGATGTATAATAATTGTGGGGTTGGATTGGAAAAATATTGAGAAAAAAAATGTTGAAATTAAACTTACATTTTGCTATAACCTAAAAATGTCAAAAAAGATGCTAATTTAAAAATTCCTGGAAGTCGTATTTATTGAAATTAAGGAATGAGACTTACTCTAAATTAAAGCTCAAAGCTCTCTCTTTAAAATGATGTATAATAATTGTTGGGTTGGATTGGAAAAATATTAAGAAAAGAAATGTTGAAATAAAACTTACATTTTCCTATAACCTAAAAGTCTCAAAAAATATGCTAATTTAAAAATTCCTGGAAATCGTATTTATTGCAATTAAGTAATGAGACTTGTTCTAAATTAAAGCTCAAAGCTTTCTCTTTAAAATGATATATAATAATGGTTGGGTTGGATTGGAAAAATATTGAGAAAAAAAATGTTGAAACAAAACTTACATTTTCGTATAAACTAAAAGTGTCAAAAAAGATGCTAATTTAAAAATTCCTGGAAGCCGTATTTATTGAAATTAAGGAATGAGAGTTGTTCTAAATTAAAGTTCAAAGCTCTCTCTTTAAAATGATGTATAATACTTGTTGGGTTGGATCGGAAAAATATTGAGAAAAAAAATGTTGAAACAAAACTTACATTTTCGTATAAACTAAAAGTGTCAAAAAAGATGCTAATTTAAAAATTCCTGGAAGCCGTATTTATTGAAATTAAGGAATGAGAGTTGTTCTAAATTAAAGTTCAAAGCTCTCTCTTTAAAATGATGTATAATACTTGTTGGGTTGGATTGGAAAAATATTGAGAAAAAAAATGTTGAAACAAAACTTACATTTTCGTATAAACTAAAAGTGTCAAAAAAGATGCTAATTTAAAAATTCCTGGAAGCCGTATTTATTGAAATTAAGGAATGAGAGTTGTTCTAAATTAAAGCTCAAAGCTTTCTCTTTATAATGATGTATAATAATTGTTGGGTTGGATTGGAAAAATATTAAGAAAAGAAATGTTGAAATAAAACTTACATTTTCCTATAACCTAAAAGTCTCAAAAAATATGCTAATTTAAAAATTCCTGGAAATCGTATTTATTGCAATTAAGTAATGAGACTTGTTCTAAATTAAAGCTCAAAGCTTTCTCTTTAAAATGATATATAATAATGGTTGGGTTGGATTGGAAAAATATTGAGAAAAAAAATGTTGAAACAAAACTTACATTTTCGTATAAACTAAAAGTGTCAAAAAAGATGCTAATTTGAAAATTCCTGGAAGCCGTATTTATTGAAATTAAGGAATGAGAGTTGTTCTAAATTAAAGTTCAAAGCTCTCTCTTTAAAATGATGTATAATAATTGTTGGGTTGGATTGGAAAAATATTGAGAAAAAAAATGTTGAAACAAAACTTACATTTTCGTATAAACTAAAAGTGTCAAAAAAGATGCTAATTTAAAAATTCCTGGAAGCCGTATTTATTGAAATTAAGGAATGAGAGTTGTTCTAAATTAAAGTTCAAAGCTCTCTCTTTAAAATGATGTATAATAATTGTTGGGTTGGATTGGAAAAATATTGAGAAAAAAAATGTTGAAACAAAACTTACATTTTCGTATAAACTAAAAGTGTCAAAAAAGATGCTAATTTGAAAATTCCTGGAAGCCGTATTTATTGAAATTAAGGAATGAGAGTTGTTCTAAATTAAAGCTCAAAGCTCTCTCTTTAAAATGATGTATAATAATTGTTGGGTTGGATTGGAAAAATATTGAGAAAAAAAATGTTGAAACAAAACTTACATTTTCGTATAAACTAAAAGTGTCAAAAAAGATGCTAATTTGAAAATTCCTGGAAGCCGTATTTATTGAAATTAAGGAATGAGAGTTGTTCTAAATTAAAGCTCAAAGCTTTCTCTTTATAATGATGTATAATAATTGTTGGGTTGGATTGGAAAAATATTGAGAAAAAAAATGTTGAAACAAAACTTACATTTTCGTATAAACTAAAAGTGTCAAAAAAGATGCTAATTTGAAAATTCCTGGAAGCCGATTTATTGAAATTAAGGAATGAGAGTTGTTGTAAATTAAAGTTCAAAGCTCTCTCTTTAAAATGATGTATAATAATTGTTGGGTTGGATTGGAAAAATATTGAGAAAAAAAATTTTGAAACAAAACTTACATTTTCGTATAAACTAAAAGTGTCAAAAAAGATGCTAATTTAAAAATTCCTGGAAGCCGTATTTATTGAAATTAAGGAATGAGAGTTGTTCTAAATTAAAGTTCAAAGCTCTCTCTTTAAAATGATGTATAATACTTGTTGGGTTGGATTGGAAAAATATTGAGAAAAAAAATGTTGAAACAAAACTTACATTTTCGTATAAACTAAAAGTGTCAAAAAAGATGCTAATTTAAAAATTCCTGGAAGCCGTATTTATTGAAATTAAGGAATGAGAGTTGTTCTAAATTAAAGTTCAAAGCTCTCTCTTTAAAATGATGTATAATACTTGTTGGGTTGGATTGGAAAAATATTGAGAAAAAAAATGTTGAAACAAAACTTACATTTTCGTATAAACTAAAAGTGTCAAAAATCATGCTAATTTAAAAATTCCTGGAAGTCGTATTTATTGAAATTAAGGAATGAGACTTACTCTAAATTAAAGCTCAAAGCTCTCTCTTTAAAATGATGTATAATAATTGTTGGGTTGGATTGGAAAAATATTAAGAAAAGAAATGTTGAAATAAAACTTACATTTTCCTATAACCTAAAAGTCTCAAAAAATATGCTAATTTAAAAATTCCTGGAAATCGTATTTATTGCAATTAAGTAATGAGACTTGTTCTAAATTAAAGCTCAAAGCTTTCTCTTTAAAATGATATATAATAATGGTTGGGTTGGATTGGAAAAATATTGAGAAAAAAAATGTTGAAACAAAACTTACATTTTCGTATAAACTAAAAGTGTCAAAAAAGATGCTAATTTAAAAATTCCTGGAAGCCGTATTTATTGAAATTAAGGAATGAGAGTTGTTCTAAATTAAAGCTCAAAGCTCTCTCTTTAAAATGATGTATAATAATTGTTGGGTTGGATTTGAAAAATATTGAGAAAAAAAATGTTGCAATAAAACTTATATTGTCGTATAAACTTAGTAGAAAGTACCGATAGTTCTAAATGCGCCGAATAGATGACTACAGTTTAAAATGAGTGTTTAAAACTACCGGTACTTTAAAGTACCGCCGGGATACAAAGGGTTAAACGGATTCCATTTGATTTAATTTCTTTTTTATTAAATTAGAAATCTCAGAGATATGTCGTACGCTTATATGGATATGGATGGTAGAAATATGCGAGAAGAAGATTCATTGGTTAGAGGCGGATTATTATCGTTCCCTGACATTTTAGCACCGGCTGCACGAACTGACGTTGACGATCAACACTATGTTCAAGATCACGGTTATTTCAAGGATAGAGCTAAAGCGCATACTTCTTCCCTTTTCGATACCACTTCGTACAATGTAAGTTTTTAATCATTGCAAGTATGCAACCAATATCACAATACGCGTATTGCAATACCAGTAGTGCGATATTGGTTGCATGTTGGTACGATAATTAATTAACTTTAATAATTTTAATTTTATTGATTTTGATAATTAATTTTAATTTTTACTTTTACAGACCGACTTTGACGGGCTTTTATTTTAATTGTGTCCACCATGGATGACTTGCAGAACCCAAACGCAAACTAAGAAATAATAAAAACTGACTAAAACCATGAAGTATATCCCGATTGGTTTAATCACTTTACTGTAATAGCGGAATAAGTGTCGTAAATGATAAGTTTACTACCAGGTTGAGTCTAGAAGGATACTCGGCCGGCTCTCGTCAACGATGGATGTCATTTTCTGATCTAGCTTTGCATTCAAACCAAAAAAAATCGCTCAAGTATTTATGAGAGGCTGGATAAATACAGAGTGTCCGAAATATATTTTATTTATTTTCCAATTTTTTCCGCTACACCTCATAATTTACATTAAGATGAGTCGATACGATTGATACATATGTTTGTTGCTTAAAGCGTTTCATTTTTCGCAAAGAACAAAAAAGAACGAACAATCAGGAACATATCTTTATTAAAAAAGATGAATATTTTTGGAATAAGGATTTCAAAATGGCAGCCACGGCAAATTCCTCCCGAATCATTTCCATTAATAAAAAGTAAAGAGAGTCTTCCCTATTTTTGTAGGATTACTATAGTGCGATACTTAAAACTTAATAACTATTAAAGCTATCAAAAAAAAAAATTCAATCAAAGTAGAGCTTAGAGAACCGCAAAATATAATAAAATATATATAAAACAATAAAACGCGTGTCGCAAAATTTAAAAAAATAATTTTAAGTTGAAAAAAATCACAAAATATCAAGAATGATATCAACCAAAATATCACAAATAATTACATATCAAGCGATGAGCGCATAAAAGACTATGAAATGTGAATATAAAAGTTATTTTTCGTTAAAATTTTGTGACCGCGTTTTAATTAAATTCGATACTGTAAAAAATAAAGTTATCGTTCGATCAATTCTCGAACGTTCATACGCTGTCTTCCAAAAGAAAAAAAATACAAGATTAAAGACAACATTAAAAACCATAAAATCAAAACTAATAAATAAATGAAGTCAATTCAATCATATTTCAATAAATCACTGTATATTTTTATATAAAAATGAATATTTTTTTCGTTTAGTTGAAATATAAATTAATAAAAAAATAAAATAAGAAATGAGACTGCGAAATTTTACAGTATCGAAGTTCTCTTCCGGTTCTTTTTCAAATATTCTCCTAAAATAAATAAATGAATTTTAAAACTATAAATAGGTCAGTGATTGGTGACAATAAGTAAGACGTAATAAGAGTTTGTTAAATTTTAACTTAATCAAAAATAAAAAAAAAATCACAAGCTGTATTTTAAATTGAAGTATTTCGATTAAAAAAAATTAATATTACATAGCTGCCGACAATAATGACTAGTCAATTTTCTCGTGTGTAAACGTAATCAGCATTTATATTACAAACACTTGAAGGGCCAAATGTTTAGTAATGTAAAAGCCGATACGGAAAAAAATATATAAAAAATATATGTATATAACAAAACTAAAAAAAATTAATAAGAAAAGGGTTTCTTTATTGCATGTAACTGTATGTTATTACTATCGGGGTTGAAAATCCACCTTGAAGATGATTAAATAAAAATATAATTAAAATTTGAGGTCATTTCCAGGACGGATTTCACCCTAACTAGAATACAATAAATCAAAGTATAATGTATATTCTGTGATGTTAAATGAAAAACTGAAAGAAAATAATGACAATACTAAGTTACAATAACCTATATATTTAATATTCCGTGTGGGGTCTGCAAATATAAGTTTTACAACCGTCTCCAATGGGGACTGGAAATTATTTTATATGGATGTATTTATTTATAATAATGTATCAAATAAAATTCCATGAGCAGCATTCAAAATATACTTTGTTTTCTTTTTTATCATCATCAAATTTACATTCAGAAAATGTTTCAAATACAAGTTTCTTTATTAATCAACCAACATTGTTATTTTAAATGAGAATATGATAAATCCCTCTATGCGATGAACATATCAAATCATATGGTTGTATATCACTTCTGCACCAGTATGATTCAATGAACGGAAACTGGCAGAGGCTCATCCAAATCAAAATTCCAATGAAACATTAAATTTGTTTGTTTCTGTTGTCATTAATTTACCAAATAATTTGAAAAACTCATACGGATCTTTATCAAAATATTCATCGTGTATTTCTTCCAATACGCCAACATTTGTTTGAGTAAAATGATATGATTTTAGATTTATTCCGTTTACGTCTTCCTATAATAGCTGGTCACTATCACTACTTTCTTGCATATTTGCTTGAATAACATCATTTATCGTGTCCAATACACTATTTGACGATGATTTGATGTGCTTGGCTTATTTACATTTCGTAGTTTTCTCTGGCAAATTCATCATCAGCAGAATCATTAGATTTTCCGGGTGCAAATTCAACACCAGAATCTTCAAATGGTTCATAATTTTATGATCTTTCTTCTGAAAGACACTTTTGCTACAATTTTTGTTGTTCTTTTTCGTAACTCATTTTTACTGACACCTTTTATAACAAAAACTAAATACTGCCACCTAAATTCAACATATACCATCCACTAGTGGTGGAACGTACTCCACCATTCACAGGAATTAGTATCTCTTCTACGTGTTGGACACTGCAGATAATAATCAAGTTCAACCCCAATAGACTTTTTTCATTGAATACAACTTTATTTATCATTAGCAACCTCATTGTAACAATAACATACAAATCTCTTGTTGCAGTTTCGTCTAGTTTCAACTGTTCATCACTTTTAGTTCTTGAGAAATAAATTTTTGAAATAATCGATTTTGCAATTTTCGCCGATTAAGTTTTAAAAATTCGTATAATATCGATTTCTTGGAATATGAGTATAAAAATTTCCCAAAGTGTTAATAAAAGTATCCTCTTCCCAATGAACCAACCCGTTTTGAAAAATAACTTTTCGTTTTTGAGAAAACAATGTTTTAAGTTTTGATAAAATTTTCGATGTTGCAATTTTCATCGACAACTTTCAAAATTTGTTATAAAATTAAATTCTTGAAGGATCCTTGTGGAAATATCACCAATTATTAATTAAAGTGTCCTCTTTCTAATGCAAAAAGCCGTTTTGAAAAATCACTTTTCGTTCTTGAGAAATAAATTTATGAAATAATTTTCGAATTTTGCAATTTTCTCCGATTAAGTTTTAAAAATTCGTATAAAATCCACTTCTTGGAATATGAGTATGAAAATTTCCCAAAGTGTTAATAAAAGTGTCCTCTTTCGAATGACCGAACCCGTTTTGAAAAATAACTTTTAGTTTTTGAGAAATAAATTTTTGAAATAATCGATAATTTTTTCGAATTTTGCAATTTTCGCCGATTAAATCTTTATAATTCGTATAAAATCGATTTCTTGGAATATGAGCATGAAAATTTCCCAGTGTTAATAAAAGTATCCTCTTCCCAATGAACCAACCCGTTTTGAAAAATAACTTTTCGTTTTTGAGAAAACAATGTTTTAAGTTTTGATAAAATTTTCGATGTTGCAATTTTCATCGACAACTTTCAAAATTCGTTATAAAATTAAATTCTTGAAGGATCCTTGTGGAAATATCACCAATTATTAATTAAAGTATCCTCTTTCTAATGCAAAAAGCCGTTTTGAAAAATCACCTTTAGTTCTTGAGAAATAAATTTATGAAATAATTTTCGAATTTTGCAATTTCGCCGATTAAGTTTTAAAAATTCGTATAAAATCAACTTCTTGGAATATGAGTATGAAAATTTCCGAAAGTGTTAATAAAAGTGTCCTCTTTCGAATGACCGAACCCGTTTTGAAAAATAACTTTTAGTTTTTGAGAAATAAATTTTTGAAATAATCGATAATTTTTTCGAATTTTGCAATTTTCGCCGATTAAATCTTAATAATTCGTATAAAATCGATTTCTTGGAATATGAGCATGAAAATTTCCCAAAGTGTTAATAAAAGTATCCTCTTCCCAATGAACCAACCCGTTTTGAAAAGTAACTTTTCGTTTTTGAGAAAACAATATTTTAAGTTTTGATAAAATTTTCGATGTTGCAATTTTCATCGACAACTTTCAAAATTCGTTATAAAATTAAATTCTTGAAGGATCCTTGTGGAAATATCACCAATTATTAATTAAAGTGTCCTCTTTCTAATGCAAAAAGCCGTTTTGAAAAATCACTTTTAGTTCTTGAGAAATAAATTTATGAAATAATTTTCGAATTTTGCAATTTTCGCCGATTAAGTTTTAAAAATTCGTATAAAATCCACTTCTTGGAATATGAGTATGAAAATTTCCCAAAGTGTTAATAAAAGTGTCCTCTTTCGAATGACCGAACCCGTTTTGAAAAATAACTTTTAGTTTTTGAGAAAAAAATTTTTGAAATAATCGATAATTTTTTCGAATTTTGCAATTTTCGCCGATTAAATCTTAATAATTCGTATAAAATCGATTTCTTGGAATATGAGCATGAAAATTTCCCAAAGTGTTAATAAAAGTATCCTCTTCCCAATGAACCAACCCGTTTTGAAAAATAACTTTTCGTTTTTGAGAAAACAATATTTTAAGTTTTGATAAAATTTTCGATGTTGCAATTTTCATCGACAACTTTCAAAATTCGTTATAAAATTAAATTCTTGAAGGATCCTTGTGGAAATATCACCAATTATTAATTAAAGTGCCCTCTTTCTAATGCAAAAAGCCGTTTTGAAAAATCACTTTTAGTTCTTGAGAAATAAATTTATGAAATAATTTTCGAATTTTGCAATTTTCGCCGATTAAGTTTTAAAAATTCGTATAAAATCCACTTCTTGGAATATGAGTATGAAAATTTCCCAAAGTGTTAATAAAAGTGTCCTCTTTCGAATGACCGAACCCGTTTTGAAAAATAACTTTTAGTTTTTGAGAAATAAATTTTTGAAATAATCGATAATTTTTTCGAATTTTGCAATTTTCGCCGATTAAATCTTAATAATTCGTATAAAACCGATTTCTTGGAATATGAGCATGAAAATTTCCCAAAGTGTTAATAAAAGTATCCTCTTCCCAATGAACCAACCCGTTTTGAAAAATAACTTTTAGTTTTTGAGAAAACAATGTTTTAAGTTTTGATAAAATTTTCGATGTTGCAATTTTCATCGACAACTTTCAAAATTCGTTATAAAATTAAATTCTTGAAGGATCCTTGTGGAAATATCACCAATTATTAATTAAAGTGTCCTCTTTCTAATGCAAAAAGCCGTTTTGAAAAATCACTTTTCGTTCTTGAGAAATAAATTTATGAAATAATTTTCGAATTTTGCAATTTTCGCCGATTAAGTTTTAAAAATTCGTATAAAATCCACTTCTTGGAAAATGAATATGAAAACTTCCCAAAGTGTTAATAAGAGTGTCCTCTTTCCAATGAACCATCACGTTTTGAAAAATAACTTTTAGTTTTTGAGAAAACAATATTTCAAGTTTTGATAAAATTTTCGATGTTGCAATTTTCAAAATTCGCTATAAAATTAATTTCTTGAAGGATCCTTGTGGAAATATTGTCAATTATTAATTAAAGTATCCTCTTTTTGGAGTTGCTTCGTTAGTTAAATCAGCATCAAAAAAGTTCTTCTTCATCTTATTAGCTTTCTTATTAATTTCATTTTTATTCAAATATCGTAATAATGTGGCAATGTAGGGTATCACTTCAGAAATGTACCAGGAATTATAACCATAATGACCACGAACTGTAAACGACTAAACGTATCATTTATATAGCATCCATATGAAGAGACTTGTTTTATTATAAATCACGGTATGCTTCACACGGCCGCGTGAATCATATGCTACTTCGCGATTGAAAATAAAAAATATGAGTTTTTGATAAAAAAAAGTGATGGTTTGAATGCATAGACTTTTAGTGACTATTGCGGCAGTCAACGTGTTAAGCATCATGATGTGATATGTATGTTAAATTAAAGCTATAATAATATTATTAAAATTTCCAAGAAAAAATTATTAAAGAAGAAATTATCAAATTTATAAATCAAGAGACAACTAGAACCTACGGATATAAAGAGGATAGATAGATTATGATGATGACGATACAGCAAAAAATAATAATTACTTCTTGTTTATACGTTTATTATATAGATTTACAATTGTAATGATTTTTCACTTAAATATAAAAAATTGAATACAAAATTGGAGGAGTAACTCATTTTGTTATATTTATTTTTTTGTTATACTATAAAATATAAAATAAGAGTTATAAAACGTTAAAAATAATTATAAATATGTAGTGTAGTTACATTAATATAGACAGCAATATACAAATACAGTACTCAAAAAATCATGCATCAAAACATAGATAAATGTGTAAAGATTTCGACACATATTTTTCTGTTAACTGCAGATAGAAGAAGAAAAGTTACAAATATAGATATGTATATACATTTAAGAAGTTCCGGTTATATCCATAAATCCACTAATTAAACATTGGAATGATTACGATATGTAACACACACTTATAATTATTGCGTAAAATGGAAATTTTAAGAAACAAAAAATATTTCAAAAAATCATTTGTCGGTATATAAAAAACCAAAATTATATCACATTCACATTTCGCTCTCTCGTAATTTGGAAATTATTTTATTTACAATAAAAATTCGAAACAAAAAATTTTAGGCTTAGTACATTTTTGAGTGATTACATTTAACACGATTACATTTTTATCTTAATAAAGTTGCTCACTTTATTAAAAAAGGTGCATACGAGATTAATATCTTTTTTGAGTAAGTTTTTTTTATTTTTATCATTGAGCATTATTTTAAAATATAGATTTTTTTCAATCGGGATACTTTTAAGAATATATTTGAATAGGATATGAGCAAATTCAGGTACAGAGACATCTTACACGTTTAATCTAAAATAATTAATAGAAAAAATGGGGTGAAATATTAATTTTTTTTATATAAAAATAACAAGCCTTTTAGTTTTCTTTGTTATGAGTAGGATAATTAGTACCTTCATTATTCTATACCCCTATTTTTTTTTTTTAATACAGGAACGTTAAATACTCGTCTCATTGATTGACTGATTTAATACTGGTTGCCGATTAAAACTTTTTCTATTTAAATTCTTTAAGGCACCTATTTTTTTTACCATTCCCATTGTTATTTTAACGAATTTTATAATTGACGAAGAAGCGTCACGTTATACCAAGGGAATAATTATTTAATACCACGATTCCTGTCAGGTTTTTGGCACAGCAGGATAAAAAAATTAGGATTAAAAAAATATAAACATTGTATGCCCAATAAAATAAATTTCCGCCAAATTTAGTATTTTATTTTATTGAACATACATCGAATCACAGTAAAAATTTTTCAGTAAAAATTTTGCTTACAAATCATCATCTCCAATCCCCTCAAACGCATGATTCTCAACAAACTCTTTACCTGTTTTAAAAGAAACGCTCGAAAATTTCTCTTGCAATTTTTTTATTGAAAAAGTATTACTTTCTGATGATTTTGTTTCCTCAGAAACGGCGTCCGTGTTCACATCCGGATCGTCCAGCGATATCGTATGACTGGAACCGTCCCGTTTCATATACGACCAAGGACCTTTGCAAGAATAAATCGATTTTCGCCTAATCCCTTTCTTTTTTAATAACAACTCGTCGACCACAGACTGCAAACAAACAGACATTAATATGGATTGAGGTGAAGATATGGTTATCCATTTTAATTCTTCTTTAGCCATTAAATATTCAAAGGATAACTCTACTTCTGGTCCTATTGACACCATACTGCTATTCGATGGCATATTTGGTTTATTCTAAAAAACGCATTATAAATTTTTTTTTTTTTTATTATTTTAATATTTACATGCATTGCTGTGATTCTCCAGCACCTCATTCGAGTAACTTTAAAACTTCCTTCGCCCATAACATGGCCAATAAGTCTTAAATTTAATTCCTCCCCTCCAATGGCGACTAAAGCTTTAGTTTGAGGTTTGGGATAATCGCAAAAACAAACGTTAAACTGCGTATAACCATAATACTTTAAAGTTCTAGCAAGTTCTAAATATTCTAGTTTAGCTAATCGAGCTTGAAAATGCGCGAGTTGATTTTTAATGTCAGAATTGGTTAAAATCCATCCGCGCTCGACATCAGAAACTGTTTGAGTATAAAGTAAATTTAAAGCAACCGGGTTGTTCATTAATTCCAAGTCATATTTGCTATCCCAGTAACTTTTCCTGATGACTAATCGATTAGATTCCCTAATGGACTTGCAAGATATATAAGGAGATTCAAATTCTTGTAGTTTACGTAAAATTGTGATATCACCACCATTCTCTTCTTTGCGGATAACATACAATGCAAAATATGATGTGAATTCAGGCGGGAGATTTATGTGTTTGCATGCTTTTAATAAAACTTGTTCTGTACGATCAGTGGAAAGGATATTTAATGAAATTTGATAATTATTCATGGTGTAAATGTCCAGTTTTAATTCATGTCGTTTTTCGCAAGTTGTTTCTTGTTGAGCAGAAAGCAAGAAACCCACCAATAATTCGCATGATACTAATTTTGGATCTTGGCCAACTAAAAAAATAAAATATTAAAAAAACTAAATACAATAAATTTTCTTACATCATACTAATTTGAATATATTTTTCCAATAAAGCCCTCCTTTCCTCAAGTTGTCCATCAGTTAAGGGTAACAATTTCTTGGGTGGAAAATGTGGTAAGCGGTCCCCTCCGAATTCTTTTTTCAACTGCTCATTCAAGTTGTGTAACTGCCTATAACGGACGGTACAATGAAAAACGCCGTTGATATGTATATTATAACCCTAAAAAAATAAGACTTTGTTCATATTTTCGATCGCAAACTTGATTTTTAGAAAACAGATGTAAAAGCGAAAGGAAATTGTTTACCATGTAGGTGGATCCATTTCCGTCGTTCAACTCTTGCGTGTCAGGAATCGAAAAATGCATCCTGATATCAAACTATGCGATTTGACTCGTTTCGGATCGATGGGGACGGCGAACCATAACACTTACAACGCTCACAGAAAAATTCTTAAAAAATGTAATCTTATTAATGGAATTGCCAAAGTGACATTTACTCACATTATCAGGGTGAACAACAATCACTTTTTAGACATAAAACAAAATAACCCTAGAATTATTAAGGTAATTAATACACAGATGGCGTAATAATGATAATTTAATTACTTGGTCGACTCCAAAATAACTAATTAATTCTCAATTAGTGAGTAGTTGAAAAAAAAACATGATATTAATTAAGATTTAAATGATTAATTCGTACGAACTTCAAGTAACTGGACAATTTGGGTTGCCTATACCAGTGTTTTTCAACCTTTTTCATGACACGACCCCCCTAGTATCAAAAAATATTTCGCGACCCTCCGACCCTTTGTTTTATGTATGTTAAAAATATTTAATCCATACAAAAATTTTAGGCGTTTGCGTTATTAGGATTCGGATATAAATATATAATTAAGTACGTAAAAAATTTAAATCGAATACGTGGCCAATTGATAACTAACAAACAAATACAATTCTTTGTATTTTAAACTAAAATTAGAACTAACACTAGAAACTTTCGGGTTTTGCCGTGCGTCTTTTAATAAAAGGTTTGACGTTTCGGATGCCATGTTGCAACCTTCTTCAGAAACTGGTTCGAAGTGACGAGATCAAAAATCGGTAACTATATATAAGTCGGAAAAACTAATTAATAATCAGTTAACGCTAATTACAAGCTAATTAATAACTAATTGCGTCGCGTCCGGTGTGAGGCGGGAAGAGGTCTTCGTGTTCACCACCATCTTCGATGTTCTGCTAAGCTCCCAGCCATCCTCTCTGTTAACGTTATTTTTATGTCGGTAGATCTCTATGACTTCTCTTGTCAGTCTTTGGTAGTATCTGTTGTCCCTAGCCAGCACCTTTGTTTGTTCGAAGTCTATTCGGTGCCCCTCTGCATGGCAATGTTCCGCAACCGCCGACTGCTGGATCTTCTTCAGCCTTACATCCCTCTCATGCTCCTTGATGCGGCACTCGACGTTGCGTCCAGTTTGGCCAACATAAACCTTCCCACAACTACACGATAGTCGATAGACTCCCGCTCCTTTTAATGGAGTTAGTTTGTCTTTGGCTATCGGGAGTGTGTTCCGAATTTTGCTGATCGTGCCGTACCGCACTACGATGTCGTTCTTCTTGAGGTGCCTAGCAATTCGTTCCGTTACACCTGAAACATAGGGAAGACAGATAAATCCAAGTGGTGTTGTACTTACCGTGTCCTCTTTCTGCTTTCGCTGCTTGATGGCCTGGTTGATGTCCCTCGAAGTGTATCCATTCTTCTGCAGCACGCCTCGTAGAAAGTGTTGCTCCTTCTTCAAGTTCTCTCCTTCACATAGTCTCGCTGCTCGCTGAAATAATGTACGGATCACGGACCTCTTCTGTTGGGGATGATGATGTGAACATGCCTGTAAATACCTGTTGGTATGGGTCTTCTTTCGGTATACACCAAGTTCTATATCTCCATTTGTCGTCCTGATGACCAACACATCTAGGAAAGGTAGTTTTTTGGCAGTTTCTGTTTCCATGGTGAACTTAATCATAGGATGTTGAGAGTTCAAGTGATCCAAGAACTCTTGGAGCCGTTTTTGACCATGTTGCCATATCACAAACGTGTCATCCACATATCGGAGCCATAGTTTTGGTTTCCACTGGCTCTTCTTCAAAGCGTCCTCTTCGAATAATTCCATGTAGAAATTAGCTATAACTGGCGATACTGGAGATCCCATGGCTGCCCCTTCGAACTGCTCGTAAAATTCTCCCTTCCAGCTGAAATACGTCGACGATAAGCAATACTCCACCAGATCTGGCACGTATCCTGGTAAACCCTCCGGAATGAGTTTTCGGGGAAGACCCTCTACAGCATCCTTAACTGGTACCCTAGTAAAAAGGGATTCCACATCGAAACTTACCAACATATCCCCAGCATCCAGCTTTACACCTTTTACCGATTCCACAAAATGTGTAGAATCCCTGACATACGATTCCGTGTTACCTGTGAAGGGGGACAGAATCTTTGCAAGATGTTTAGCCAGCTGGTATGTTGGGGAGTTGATGGCGCTGACGATAGGGCGGAGGGGGACGTCTGGTTTGTGAATCTTCGGTAGTCCGTAGATTCTTGGTGGTACCGGCGCCTGCACAAACAAACATTTCTGCTGTTCTGCTGGAATTCCTGTAGATTTTATCAGTTCCTTCATTTTTCTAACGATTTTGTCTGTGGGGTCCCTCTTGATCTTCCTGTAGGTGGCTGGGTCCAGTAAGTTCATCATTTTGTCGTCGTATTCTTTCCTGTCCATAACAACGGTGGCATTCCCCTTGTCTGCTGGTAACACGACGATTTCTGATTTTTCTTTTATAGATCGGAGTGCCTTCTTTTCACCAATTGTCAAGTTGGATTTTGGTGATTTTGCTGACTTCAATACTCTCGCAACTTCTTGTCGGATCTTTTCGGCTTTCAGTGCAGGCATCCCTCGAACAGCTGCTTCCACTTCGCAGATGATTTCCTCCTTTGGGACCTTCTTCGGGGCGATTGCGTAGTTCAATCCTTTGGCGAGCACAGTGGTTTCGTCTTTCGTTAGTGGGACATTCGATCTGTTAATGACGATTGTTTCTACTGGTAAACTATTACCTTTCTTCTTTTGCGACCGGCGTTCCAGAGATTCAAACTTCTTGATGTGTGTGTCACGGGTCTTCTGAAGTCAGTCTTCTCCGGATATACAATTGGAAAGTGAGAGGTGGAGTCGTAGTAACTTCTCACTTATTTTTTGTAGATCATTGAAGGTCTTGTGGATTCTTTCTCGTAGCAGTGCTTGCTCAAAAGCAAGCACTGCTGTGATCGATGATGTGATCTGCTGTGATCGACCGTACTCCGGAATCCATACTGGAACTAATTCAGCAAATTATTATCCTCTAAGTGACTTGTCAGTTGCCGGTGCAGAGCCATTTTGAACAACTTACCCATCACCGGTATTATTGATATGAGTCTATAATTACTTACGTCGTTATTATCTTCCTTTTTAAAAACCGGAACAACCCTGGAGATTTTCAGGCAGTCGGGAAAAATTGAGGCTTTAATACATCAGCGGATCATTCCATAATGAATGAAACTTTTCCAAAACTTTTCCTCTACAAAACTACCCAATGCCTGTACTATTGAGCTATGTTACATTTTATCTGGGACAGTGCAAGTACACATTAGTTTCGTAACTATGGTTACTGCATTCATATATTGCGACTTATGTGAAATTTCCGGTAGGTAGTTTATAAACGTTGTTAGATTTCAAAAATTTCGATTTCATTTTATGTTTTTAACAATTGTTTAATATAAATTAAATATTTTTACTCAAACAAAATGTGTTTTATTAAAAATAACGTAATTCTTATTAATACGGACCTGCTGTCATAAAATTTATGACATGCGCCCGCTTGTGTTATAAAACCGGGTGCGCCCGCTCGAAGGTTAAAATTTAATAAAATAAGATAAATTTTTAAATTCGTATATTTTTTACATAATATGATACAGAGTTCTGTTTGCTATGCATAAGCGACAATGCGAATATGAAAACATAATCGTATCCTGATAATTAATAATAATCAACGAAAAAACGATGGCGTAATGAAAATATGGCACAAGCACTTTCACACTAAAATTATTTTATAGTATAATCTTTTTTCATACAATTAGTAATAAGTGTGTCATGTGTCGTAATTTGCTCCAGTTCGCTAGAAAAATTAAGAATGCCAGAGAAAAAAAAAAAACAAATAAATAAAAAAGGTCGTTCGGATTAAACTTAAAGCTCTGGGGTTCGCACGAAAACACGACCGTTATCACGTTCGTTTTTAGATGGTAAAAAAGTTGAGGATGCTGGCGCGTGATAGCAGATGTGACTTTGGGTGCAAACCCCAAACCCATCGAGACGATATCAAAAAACACTTAAAATTATATTTTACACAACATATGATACATAAATACAAGTTCTTCGGAGCAATTCGTTCGTTTGGGATTTAGGCTTTTTTTTTTGTTTTATTTAAAAATATTTTTTTTTGGTTGGTTGTCGAAGTCAGAACTTTAGAGTTCACCCAATGGAACAACGTTGAGTGAGAAGGCCGCGAAGGTTTCACCTTTCTTTCCTATAGCTTTCGCTTGGTATTGACCGATGTCGTTATGGTCGCAGTTCAAAATTTGCAAGCTATAACGTTTTCCGTCAGCCGTGAACCTATATTTGGCGGTGTTTTCTTTGATTTGTTTGCCGTCTTTGAGCCAGTTGATTTGGAGGGGCTCGTCTTCCGTTTCAGTTTGGAAGGAGGCGGCCTCTCCGACCGAAATCGTTACCGACGTAGGGAATGTTTTGAACACTGGGCTCTTCGGTTGCTCTCCAGGCACGACTACGTTCAATGTACAACTGCTGAAGCTCTCTCCCGCATCGTTAAACGCTTCGCATGTGTAAGCTCCCGAATCTTCCGGGAATATTTCTCCAATTTCTAATTTGTAAATGTTTGCTTCGTTGGTGTATTTAAATTCTTTGCTTGGTTTTATCTCTTTGTTGTTATGCAACCAGATTACGTCGAATTTTTCCGCCCCAATTATACGGCAGGACAATGTTACTGGTTCTCCATCATTTACGAAAGCCGATTGAAGGTGGCTTACTATTTTAGGTGGTTTATCTTCACTGCTCTTTTTCTTTCCGTTTACCATTGCTAAAAAAATACATAATTAATTAATTAAAATAAAATGAAAAAACATACATTGTTGGAAATAATTCACGAGCACACCCTGTATAAAGGAAATTTTATGAATTTGTTGCTCTTTCAAGTTATTATAGGTAACACTTGGGAATCGGAGCATGCTATAAGAAATCTTTTATAACAAAAATTATTGCAAATTTTATTGTTAACAATATTGCTCTCTTGCACTTTTGCTCTTAGATACGTCAATATCGAGATAGATACGAAAATATGAAAATTTTATGAATTTGTTGCTCTTTTTATTAAAGGTAACACTTGGGAATCGGAGCATGCTATAAGAAATTTTTTAAAACAAAAATTGTTGCAAATATTATCGTTAACAATATTGCTCTCTTGCACTTTTGCTCTAAGATACGTCAATTTCGAGATAGATACGAAAATATGAAAATTTTATGAATTTGTTGTTCTTTCAAGTTATTAAAGGTAACACTTGGGAATCGGAGCTTGCTATAAGAAAACTTTTATGACAAAAATTGTTGCAAATTTTATTGTTAACAATATTGCTCTTTTGCACTTTTGCTCTTAGATACGTCAATATCGGGAAAAATACAAAATTATGAAAATTTGAAAAATTTGTTTATTTTTCAAGATATTAAAGGTAACACTTGGGAATCTCAGCATGCTATAAAAAAACTTTTATATCACAAGTTGTAGCAAATTGTATTGTTAACAATATTGCTCTCTTGCACTTTTGCTCTCAGATACGTCAATATCGAGATAGATACGAAAATATGAAAATTTTATGAATTTGTTGCTCTTTCAAGTTATTAAAGGTAACACTTGGGAATCGGAGCTTGCTATAAGAAAACTTTTATAACAAAAATTATTGCAAATTTTATTGATAACAATATTGCTCTCTTGCACTTTTGCTCTTAGATACGTCAATATCGAGATAGATACGAAAATATGAAAATTTCATGAATTTGTTGCTCTTTCAAGTTATTAGAGGTAACACTTGGGAATCGGTGCATGCTATAAGGAAACTTTTATAACAAAAATTGTTGCAAATTTTATTGTTAACAATATTGCTCTCTTGCACTTTTGCTCTTAGATACGTCAATATCGAGATAGATACGAAAATATGAAAATTTTATGAATTTGTTGCTCTTTCAAGTTATTAAAGGTAACACTTGGGAATCGGAGCGTGCTATAAGAAATTTTTTAAAACAAAAATTGTTGCAAATATTATTGTTAACAATATTGCTCTCTTGCACTTTTGCTCTTAGATACGTCAATATCGAGATATATACGAAAATATGAAAATTTTATGAATTTGTTGCTCTTTTTATTAAAAGTAACACTTGGGAATCGGAGCATGCTATAAGAAATTTTTTAAAACAAAAATTGTTGCAAATATTATTGTTAACAATATTGCTCTCTTGCACTTTTGCTCTTAGATACGTCAATATCGAGGTAGATACGAAAATATGAAAATTTTATGAATTTCTTGCTCTTCGAAGTTATTAAAGGTAACACTTGGGAATCGGAGCATGCTATAAGAAATCTTTTATAACAAAAATTATTGCAAATTTTATTGTTAACAATATTGCTCTCTTGCACTTTTGCTCTTAGATGCGTCAATTTCGGGATAGATACGAAAATATGAAAATTTTATGAATTTGTTGCTCTTTCAAGTTATTAAAGGTAACACTTGGGAATCGGAGCTTGCTATAAGAAAACTTTTATAACAAAAATTATTGCAAATTTTATTGATAACAATATTGCTCTCTTGCACTTTTGCTCTTAGATACGTCAATATCGAGATATATAAAAAAATATGAAAATTTTATGTATTTGTTGCTCTTTCAAGTTATTAAAGGTAACACTTGGGAATCGGAGCTTGCTATAAGAAATCTTTTATAACAAAAATTATTGCAAATTTTATTGTTAACAATATTGCTCTCTTGCACTTTTGCTCTCAGATACGTCAATATCGAGATAGATACGAAAATATGAAAATTTCATGAATTTGTTGCTCTTTCAAGTTATTAGAGGTAACACTTGGGAATCGGTGCATGCTATAAGAAAACTTTTATAACAAAAATTGTTGCAAATTTTATTGTTAACAATATTGCTCTCTTGCACTTTTGCTCTTAGATACGTCAATATCGAGATAGATACGAAAATATGAAAATTTTATGAATTTGTTGCTCTTTCAAGTTATTAAAGGTAACACTTGGGAATCGGAGCGTGCTATAAGAAATTTTTTAAAACAAAAATTGTTGCAAATATTATTGTTAACAATATTGCTCTCTTGCACTTTTGCTCTTAGATACGTCAATATCGAGATATATACGAAAATATGAAAATTTTATGAATTTGTTGCTCTTTTTATTAAAAGTAACACTTGGGAATCGGAGCATGCTATAAGAAATTTTTTAAAACAAAAATTGTTGCAAATATTATTGTTAACAATATTGCTCTCTTGCACTTTTGCTCTTAGATGCGTCAATTTCGAGATAGATACGAAAATATGAAAATTTTATGAATTTGTTGCTCTTTCAAGTTATTAAAGATAACACTTGAGAATCGGAGCTTGCTATAGGAAAACTTTTATAACAAAAATTATTGCAAATTTTATTGTTAACAATATTGCTCTCTTGCACTTTTGCTCTTAGATGCGTCAATTTCGAGATAGATACGAAAATATGAAAATTTTATGAATTTGTTGCTCTTTCAAGTTATTAAAGATAACACTTGAGAATCGGAGCTTGCTATAGGAAAACTTTCATAACAAAAATTGTTGCAAATTTTATTATTAGCAATATTGCTCTCTTGCACTTTTGCTCTCAGATACGTCAATATCGAGATAGATACGAAAATATGAAAATTTTATGAATTTGTTGCTCTTTCAAGTTATTAAAGGTAACACTTGGGAATCGGAGCTTGCTATAAGAATACTTTTATAACAAAAATTGTTGCAAATTTTATTGCTAACAATATTGCTCTCTTGCACTTTTGCTCTTAGGTACGTCAATATCGAGATAGATACGAAAATATGAAAATTTTATGAATTTGTTGCTTATTCAAGTTATTAAAGGTAACACTTGGGAATCGGAGCATGCTATAAGAAAACTTTTATTACAAAAATTGTAGCAAATTGTATTGTTAACAATATTGCTCTCTTGCACTTTTGCTCTTAGATACGTCAATATCGAGATAGATACGAAAATATGAAATTTACTTATTTTGATAAGTGGCACTCACTTCGAACCAGTTTCTGAAGAAGGTTACAAGAAGGTTATAAGAAGGTTATACAACATGGCAAACGTCAAACCTTTTCTTAAAAGACGCACGGCAAAACCCGAAAGTTTCTAGTGTTAGTTCTAGTTTTAGTTCAAATTATATAGGGTGCATTATATATGTGAATTATTTCCAACAGTGTAAATAAATTTTTACTTACGTTTAATTTTTAAAGTGCATTTAGTTTCTGTTGTTCCAACTGAATTAGTTGCCTTACAAACGTATTCACCTTCATCTTCGGGGTATACCTCGTTTATATGTAACTTGGCCATGCCATTTTTGTATTTCAAATCGACTACGTCTGATGAACTCAGCGGTTTTCCACTTTTAGTCCATGTGACTTGGGGTTCGGGATCTCCAACAACTGAACATGTCAAGGTCAAACTTTCACCATCATTTACGGTCAAGTCTTTTAATTCTCTTGAAAAACTTGGGGCGCACATTGTGGAATCATCTGGTGGCACTAAAAAAAAGGAATTTATTAATTTATTATTTTTTTTTTTTAATTTTTGATACGTACATGCTAATTCTTTAGTGGCACTTCTAGATCTGTTAGGGCTTCCGGTTGAATCTAACCTTCCATATTTCTTCGGCGATTTCTTGTCTCCATCAACGTTTAAACTTGCTAATTTTGAGCTTGCTTGTTGGGGAACGCTGGGTGTTGTAATTTGCTTTTTGATGGTAACCGGAATAGGTGCGGGTTTAATCGGTTGTTCGATGTATTTTCTATCACCAGAGTACAACAATTTATGCGCCAATTCGGATTGTGCGGCGGTGCTGCTTTCGCCTTCAACAATAACCACGCAGGATGTTTCATCTTGGCCGTGAATGTTAGTTGCTACACAACTATATTTTCCGGAATCGCCTGGTCTGCATCCGACTATTTCCATGGTTACTACTCCGTCCGATGACGACATGGAATATTCGTATTTACTCAATTCGCGCTTATCTTTGTACCATTTTACGGTTGGGAACGGTTTTCCGCTCAAACAACAAAGCAATTTGCAAGTGTCGCGTTCTTGCATGACACGTGGGCGTAATAAGAATGTAAATGATGGGGCACATTCTTGTTCTTCTTGCCAGAAAGTGTATGGAAGAGGTTCGCGTCTACGCACTGGTTGCGTTTCTGGTCTATATTCCGGAACAACGGTTGGTACAGCTAAAAATATAATACATTATTATGACAATATTATTATATTTTAATTCAAATACTCACGTTGAACATTTAAGAATACCACTTCTTCTCTAGATCCATAATGATTTTCTGCTCTAATAATGTATTCACCACGATCAGATAATTTAGCTCTATTAATAACGAAATAATAGTCATCTCCAACGTAACGTTTCATATATTTAACGCTTTGTCTTAATTCAACGTTATTGTGATACCAACTAAGAGTGGGTTGAGCGCATCCAATAACTCTGCAATAAAATTTGACGCTCTGTCCTTCGTAGCAGAACGCGCTTTGCGGTTTAATAACAAATCTAGGAGCGGCTTGTCTGCGATCGAAGAATGAATCGTGTATTCTATATTTCTCCATAAGTAATTTCCGTAATGATGAGTATTCAGATAATCTGCCGATTGGCAAAATATATTTATCCCAATTTTCGTATTTAGCGCGGATTTGATCGCGGATGCGGAGATATCTGGTTTGTTCGATTTCTTTAGTTTTGCTGCTGTGGTCTCCGGCTAACCAAGCATGTACTAAGCATTCTTGGGCTGTAAGGCGTTTTTCTTTGTTCTTGACGAGTAATCTTCGGATGAAATCTTTGCCTTCTTCGGATACATTACCAAAAGCTTCTTCATCAAAGTCCCAATCGCAAGCTTTAACATTTTTAAGTGTTTCAATGTCGTTTTCGCCGGCAAACGGCGAGAGGCCGCTTAATAAGACGTAAGCCAAAACACCGACGGCCCACATATCTGTGTAAAAGCCCACGGGTTCGCGTTCTACGATTTCGGGAGCTGCGAATTCTGCAGTTCCAGTTGAAATTTTAACAACTTCGTTTGGATCGAGTTTGGTTGCTAAACCAAAGTCGATTAATTTGATGTTGGTACTCTTCTTTGTTTGGCACATGATGTTTTCGGGTTTGATATCGAGATGAATGATGTTTTTCTCGTGCATGTGTTTGATGCCTTCACAAATTTGTCTCATGTAATTAATAACTTCGGCTTCGGACATTTGGTATCCTTCGGCGGTGATTCTCTCAAAGAGTTCTCCACCGGATAAGCTAAAACTTACGTGGTTAGTATTTTAATTTAAAGTTGAGCACACCATTAATACTTACAATTCGTATATGAGAACCATTTCGTCGTCGTCTTCAAACGCATCGTGAAGGTTGATTAGTTTGGGATGATGTAGTTGATTCATTATATCGATTTCTTTGCGGATAAGCTCTTTTTCCATCGCGTGAGATACCGGGATGAATTTAGCTGCGAAGATATTTCCAGTTTTGCGTTCTCTGCATCGGTGAACTACGCCAAAGGCGCCGGTTCCGATTTCTTCCAAGATATCGTAATCATCATAAACACTCCTCGTTTTGATATCAACTGGTTGAGGGACATATTTAGAGTAAATATCGAATACGTATTGATCGTAGTCTCTAATTGGTTCTTTATGAGACTCCCTAATCTTTTTGCCGGTCTCATCAACTTCGTATTTCCTCTTTTGTTCTTTCTTTTTGCCGGTGTCTTTCGTGGAAACTAACGTGCTAACTTCCGACGGATCGGAACGTCCGTAAATGTTCTCGGCGTATATTCTAAATTCGTATTGATGACCTGGAGCTAATCCGCTAACGGCCATTGTGGTGAATCTTGTGTTGCCAACTCTTATCCATGTGTTTAATGGGTGTTCGCGTCTTTCAACCAAGTAATTTGTAATGTTGCTACCACCATCCCAAACTGGAGCTTTCCAAGATAAAGCCAATGAATCAGTACCGATGCTATCAACAGCTGGGAATCTTGGAGGATCAGGACGATCTAAAATGTTTTATAATAAATAAATTTTTTTATAAAAAACACCAAAATCTTACCGCTAATTTGGATTTTGATGATCGCGGAATCTTGTCCGAGATCATTTTCGGCTGTAATTCTATAGGGTCCACTATCTAACTTGCTTCCATCGCGAATTGTAAGAATAGCGTGACGATCTTTAACTTCAACATGGTAATGACCACCGGATTCGATCGTGTCTCCTTCTCTAACCCACGTTATCCTAGGCTTAGGATGCCCAGTGAACGGAATTTTAATAACAACATTTTCACCCTTATCAAAGAAGGCGGTATCTCTGAATCTTGGCGGAATGTTTAATTTGGCCGGTGTCATAATAACAAGTTCTGCACGTGTTGATTTAACTCCACCTTTATTAACCGCTCTGCAAACGTATTCATCTGCGTCTTCGCCGTAGATGTCGTTAACGTTGAGGTGGTGGACATCTCCTTCACTATAAATTTGGTATTTGGATCCGCTGACGATTTCTCGAGCACCTTTATACCAAGTGATGGTGGGTTTCGGTACGCCGGTGATGGTACATTCGAATTTAGCGTTGTGATTTTGAATACAATTTGCGTTTTTAAGTGGTTTGATAATTTCTGGTGGTGTGGCGCAAAGTGGATCTTTGATTTTAACGGAAGACGAAGCTTGAGATGGTTCGGAAATTCCCGCGATGTTCTGCGCGAACACTCTAAATTCATATTGGCGGTCTTCTATTAGATTTGAAATATTGATTTGGGTGGGTAAACAAATCGCAACGTTCACTCTCTGCCAAGCGTTGCTTCCAACTTCGCGCTTATCGATCCAATAACCTTGGATTCTAGCACCACCATCCGACTCCGGTTTGGTCCATTCTAAATTGACGAAATCACCACCAACTTCGGTAACTTTAGGTACACCAGGTGGTGATGGTGGGTCGTAAGGTGCTTTAGCCTTTATCGGGTTGACACCTTCAAGTGGAGGTCCCATTCCGTTATCATTCACTGCCATTACTCTAAATAGATATTCTTGACCTTCAGCCAAACCTTGGACGGTAAACGTTGTGTCTCTGCAACTTGAATTGATGGTTATCCAGTGAGTTCCACTGATATCTTTGCGTTCAATAACGTAATGGGTAACGCGTAATCCTCCGTCGTAACTCGGGGGTCTCCAAGATAAGGTGCAAGTATGTTTGGTGATGTCGGTTGTTTCTAATGGGCCGTTTGGCGGTCCGGGAAGGCCGGTTATGTAAACTGTGAATGAACCCGACGCGCTTCCGCTATCATTTTTAACCGTCAAATTGTATAATCCCGCGTCTTCTTTTGTTATACCCTTAATAAAGATTATTATGTAATCATCGAAGACGGTGTATTTAATATGAGCTGATTCTTCAATTACGGTGCCGCTCTTTGTTAAGATCACATCTAATGGTTGATCTCCTGAGTAGTAAATCTTAATCTTGGTGTTATCACCTTCTGGTAAGTATAAATCACCAGGTATGCGATCGATTCTTGGAGGCGCTAAAATTAAAAAAAATTAATTATATATTTAATAATCCTAATTATACTCTTGGAAATAATTCACGAGCACAATTCATTGCGCTAGACACACGCATTCAAATTATACAGGGTGTGCTCGTCAATTATTTCCAACAATTAATTATATACTTAATAATCATAATTATACTATTGGAAATAATTCACGAGCACAATTCATTGCGCTAGACACACACATTCAAATTATACAGGGTGTGCTCGTGAATTATTTCCAACAATATATATACTTACATCCAACTTTAACCGAGCATGTAGTCCTTACAGATCCAAGAACATTGCTTGCTTCGCAAGTATAATCTCCATCATCAATGCTAAGAACATCAGAGACATGTAAGAAAGCAGTATTTCCTCTAGTTTCGTGTCTAAATCTTCCGGTGAGATTAATTTCTCTTCCGTTTCTCAACCAGCGATAAGTAGGTGCAGGTTTGCCAGATGCTTCGCATTCCAACGTGAGAGTTCTGCCAAGTGGTACTGTTTGGTTTGATAATTGTTTGAGCCATTCTGGTTTTTCACCGCCGAGTACTTCACATACTTTAACGGGGGTGGTGCAAGCTGACGCATCGCTTTTTCCGGCAGCGTTAACGGCAAAGATTCTGAATTCGTAATCTGATCCGTCGATAAGATTAAGTGCGGTGTAACTGGTGTCTGTTACGTTGTATTCGTTGCACCTGGTCCATACGGCGCTACCGATTTCTCGCTTTTCAATGATATATCCGGTTATTCTAGAACCACCATCGCTTGTTGGTGGTTCCCAAATAAGATCAACATATCCTTTACCAACTTTAACCACTTTTGGCGCACATGGTGGTGATGGGACGTTGAATTTCCCTTTAAGTTTGAATTTGCTGGAAGATGCAGATGGTTTACTAAATCCGGCAGCGTTTTTGGCACGTACACGGAATTCGTATTCTCTTCCGCTCGTCATGTTGTATAGCGTAAAATGAGCATCTTTGATAAGATAATCGCTGGCAGTGACCCAGCTGCTTTCTGATACATCTCGATATTCCAATTTGTAACCTTGAATGCGAGATCCGCCGTCGTTATTGGGCCTATCCCAAGCTAAGTGAATGGTGGTGGTTTCCCAATCTGTAACGCGTGGTGCTCCAGGTGCGTCTGGTACCGTGAAGGGGAATTTCGCTGTGATTGGTTCTAAAGTTTCTAGTGGTTCACTGATACCGTATTGATTTTCAGCTCTAACTCTAAAACTGTACTTCTTATTTGGTTCTAATCCCATAACGTCATAATGAGTGTTGCGAACAAAACTGCTGACCTTTGTCCATATTCCACTCGGTTCGAATCTTTCAACGATGTAATTTGTAATTGGTGAACCTCCATCATCCAATGGTGCTCTCCAGGCGAGCGAGCAATTATCGGGAGTGATATCTGATACATCTAATGGTCCTTGTGGTGGTTGTGGTTTATCCACGACTAAAACACGGCAAGAGGCAGCATCAGAACCTACGCTGTTCGTAAGTTTGATTGTGTAGCCACCACTGTCGGATCTCTTGGCTGATTTGTTGTGGAAGATTGACGCAATATCGGTAGTTTCAAATTTAATTCGGTGATCTTGGATAACTTCATCTCCGTTTATGCTCCAAGTTTCTCTCGGCTTTGGACTGGCAGTGTAAGGGACGGTAATTCTGAATTCTTCACCAGCGATTACAATCATATCGCGGATGCTTAGATCAGAAGTGATTTTGGGAGCTGATGGCGGAGCTCTCGCTACGAGGATATCGGAAGCGCCTGACCATGGTCCTTGTCCAGCTGTGTTTATAGCTGCTACACGGAATTCATATTCGTGATTTTCAATCAAGTTGATTACCCTGCAAATTATTTTTTATTAATTAAATAAATAATTATTAATAATTAATTTACTTTAATGTAAGATCTGGAACGATTGCGTGAGAAGCTTTGGTCCATTTATCTTCAGAAATTAATCTCTTCTCAACGACATATCCCGTAATTGGTGACCCACCGTCGTGGCGTGGTTTATTCCAGCTAATTGTGATGGAATCTTCGGAGGAATCAACACCTCTAGGTACTCCAGGTGGTCCTGGGGGATCAAACGGATGACGAGCTTTGATTGGTTCAGAAGTAACGGCAGGTTCGCTTTGTCCGTATTGATTTTCAGCGATAACGCGGAAATCGTATTCACGACCAAGCGTGAGATTTCTAATTCTAATGAATGGAACTGTGACGTAGCTGCTAACTTTCGACCAAGTTTGTGATTTGGCTTCTTTCTTTTCGACGATGTAATTTGTAATTTCTGCTCCTCCGTTATCTTTCGGTGGTTGCCAATACAAAGTAAGGGCATCCCCGGCAAATTCGTCGGCTCGAAGGTTTTCTGGTTTACCAGGACGATCGAGTACTTTAACGTTAATCGTAGCGGTGTCATAACCCGATGGGTTTCTAAGTTGTAGTCTATATTGGCCACTGTCTGTGCGTTTCGAGTTTTTGACGATAATACTAGCGTAATCATCAGCTAATTGTGGGAATACTCTGGTGTCTGTTTCATCTAAAATCTTATCGTTGGCAAACCAAGATGCGGTGGGTCTTGGGAACCCAACGTATGGCACATGGATGCTGAAATCTTCGCCGGCTCTTACGGTTATATCTCTTACTCCACCGAGGTCCATAACGGGCTTATTTGGTTGTTCTTCAATGAGGATATATGGGCTTGCTTTGCTTGGTTCGGAATTACCTAAATCATTTACGGCAATAACTCTGAATTGGTACTCTTCACCTTCTTTAAGTCTTGGAACTGTATGTACTGTTCCTGGGATTGGAATTGCGTTGACGTCGCTCCAATCATCCTCTCCTTTTTTCCTTTGTTGGACGATATAACCTTTAATTTTAGAACCTCCGTCGTTACGCGGTGGTCTCCAAGAAAGTGTAACACTATCTTTTGTAACACGATCTGCTTTTGGTGGTTCAGGTGGATCTGGTTTGACTATTGCAAAAAAAAAATATGCATATATATATATGAAAATGACATAGAATACTTACATCTTTGATGGGAGGCAATAATAGGTTCAGTTGGTTTGCTTGGTTCACCAGGTCCAGCTTCATTAACGGCAACTACCCTAAATTCATATTTGTTACCTTCGCGTAAATCTTGAACAGTATAAGTATTATTCGGTGTTGGATAATTATTAACCCTCATCCATTCGCCACCGCGTTCGCGTTTTTCAATATAATACCCGGTAATTGGTTTTCCTCCGGTATAAGTAGGAGGTTTCCAAGCTAAGGAACAACTTGAAGGTGTATATCCAAGTACTTCTGGTTGATGAGGAGCACCTGGAGGATCAAATGGACTCTTGGCAATCACAGGTTTGCCTTCTAATGGTTCAGAAACGCCATAAATATTTTCCGCTCTAACGCGGAATACGTATTTTTTGCCTTCGGTGAGGCCGCGAACGGTGAAGGCTGGTCTTGGGCAGAATCCGGGACAAGGTCTCCATGAATCTGTGCCGAATTCGCTTACTTCAACGATGTAATTAGTGATGTCACCACCTCCATCATCTAAGGGTGGGTTCCAAGATAATGATACAGTTTCTTGGGTAGTTTCTGTGTAGGTTAAAGGTCCTCTCGGTACGCCTGGTTTATCAACAACGATTACTTCGATATCACCGGAATCTGAGCCGTATTCATTCTTAGCTGTAACGGTGTATTTTCCAGAATCGTCTCTATTGGATGCTTCAACGCGCAATCTGGTTCTTTCGCTGTTTGTGTCAGTGGATACTCTGTTAGATTCTGGAATTCGAATAGCATTTTTGCACCACTCGACTGTTGGGATTGGTGCACCAGCGAGTGGGATGTCGATGTTAATTGGTTCGCCAGCTCTAACTTTGATCTTGCGCCCGATGATGCCATCCAAGAAGAGTTTCGGTTTTTCTGTTTGATTTTGTAATTGTAAATAATAAATAATTTTTTTTTAAATTTTAATATACCTTTCATTGGTTTAGCTGTGAATACACTTGAGGCATCACTTGGTTTACCGGGTCCTGCGGCGTTAACTGCAGATACCCTATATTCGTATTGGTGGCCATCTTGAACTCTGTCGTCATAATAACTTTGTCCAGGAACGGGGTCCTTATTCAGTTTTATCCAGCGCCCGGTGGCCCGATCTCTCCTTTCAATGTCATACCCCATAATGGGGGAGCCACCGTTGCTGATTGGAGCACTCCATTTAATCTTAATATGATCTTTATCGCTATCCACAAGCTCTGGTTTGCCAGGCTTTCCAGGAACATCTATCATTATAGTTTAAAAATAACGATTAATATTTTAATTTAAAAATTAATTATTAATCCATGAATACTCTACCGTTTTTTTCCGATATAAACCCTGGAAAAAATCGAAAAATAATACATACCGTATTGGTTCTTCGCGACAACTGGTTTTTGAGTATTCAATGGATCTGAACGTCCTTGTAAATTCTCGGCGAAAACTCGAAATTCGTATTTAGTGCCTTCGATCAATCTTGGAACTGAGGCGTGATTAAACTTGGGGTTGACGTAGTTTACGGCTGGCACCCAGCCACCTCCATGTGTTAAATCGCGTTTTTCAATAACATAACCACTAAAAACCACCAAAAAGTGAACAAAATTTAAAAACCCCAAAATAATATTTCATACGTTATTTCACTTCCTCCATTATCCTTAGGTGGTTTCCATGATAATGTTACACTTTGTGCTGTAATTTCTTCGTATTCCAATGGAGCTTCCGGTGGTCCAGGGCGATCTAAATATTAATTAAGTCAATTTTTTGGCAATTATTTCCATGTATTATTTACCTAAAACAATGACTTGGAATGACCCTTCATCCATTCCCGAGCTATTCTTTAAGTGCAAGTTATAAAGGCCGCTATCTGATCGTTTAGCATTGACAGTGTGTATAATAGTGTGATGGCCGATTGATGTTACTGAAGTACGTTCATCAGCTGTAAGAGATTTTCCTCCAACGGTCCATATGACGTCCGGCGTTGGTTCGCCGATAAAGTCAATATCAACATGCAGGATGAGTCCTGCTTTGATTCTAATATCGTTAAGTGGTGTTTTGATCTTTGGAGCAACTATAAAAGAATATTAAAATAGCCAGCTTAATAATCAATCTTTTTTTTACACTGATGGAAATAATTCACGAGCACACCCTATATAATCTGAACGCGTGAAGATAAATCCATAATATTTGCGGAGCATAAAGGTTTAATAATCGGTGATATTTCCACAAGAAATTAATTATATAGCGAATTTCGAAAATTTTATCAAAACTTCAAATATTGTTTTCTCAAAAACTAAAAGTAATTTTTCAAAACGGGTTGGTTCATTGGAAAGAGGACACTCTTAATAACACTTTGGGAAATTTTCATACTCATATGCCAAGAAGTAGATTTTATGCGAATTTTTAAAACTTAATCGGCGAAAATTGCAAAATTCGAAAAAATTGCCGATCATTTCAAAAATTTATTTCTCAAAAAGTAAAAGCGATTTTTCAAAATGGTTTGATGCATTAAAAAGAGGATACTTTAATTAATAATTGGTGATATTTCCACAAGGATCCTTCAAGAAATTAATTTTATAGCGAATTTTGAAAATTATCGATGAAAATTGGAAATTATCAAAACTTCAAATATTGTTTTCTCAAAAACTAAAAGTTATTTTTCAAAACGGGTTGGTTCATTGGAAAGAGGACAGTTTTATTAACACTTTGGAAAGTTTTCATACTCATATTCCAAGAAATGGATTTTATACGAATTTTTGAAACTTAATCGGCAAAAATTGCAAAATTCGAAAAAATTGCCGATCATTTCAAAAATTTATTTCTCAAAAAGTAAAAGCGATTTTTCAAAACGGTTTGTTGCATTAAAAAGAGGATATTTTAATTAATAATTGGTGATATTTCCACAAGGATCCTTCAAGAAATGAATTTTATAGCGAATTTTGAAAATTATCGATGAAAATTGGAAATTATCAAAACTTCAAATATTGTTTTCTCAAAAACTAAAAGTAATTTTTCAAAACGGGTTGGTTCATTGGAAAGAGGACACTCTTATTAACACTTTGGGAAATTTTCATACTCATATTCCAAGAAGTGGATTTTATGCGAATTTTTAAAACTTAATCGGCGAAAATTGCAAAATTCGAAAAAATTGCCGATCATTTCAAAAATTTATTTCTCAAAAAGTAAAAGCGATTTTTCAAAACGGTTTGATGCATTAAAAAGAGGATACTTTAATTAATAATTGGTGATACTTCCACAAGGATCCTTCAAGAAATGAATTTTATAGCGAATTTTGAAAATTATCGATGAAAATTGCAAATTATCAAAAGTTCAAATATTGTTTTTTCAAAAACTAAAAGTTATTTTTCAAAAATTGGTTGGTTCATTGGAAAGAGGACACTTTTATTAACACTTTGGGAAATCTTCATACTCATATTCCAAGAAATGGATTTTGTACGAATTTTTAAAACTTAATCGGCGAAAATTGCAAAATTCGAAAAAATTGCTGATCATTTCAAAAATTTATTTCTCAAAAAGTAAAAGCGATTTTTCAAAACGGTTTGTTGCATTAAAAAGAGGATACTTTAATTAATAATTGGTGATATTTCCACAAGGATCCTTCAAGAAATGAATTTTATAGCGAATTTTGAAAATTATCGATGAAAATTGGAAATTATCAAAACTTCAAAAATTGTTTTCTCAAAAACTAAAAGTTATTTTTCAAAACGGGTTGGTTCATTGGAAAGAGGACACTCTTATTAACACTTTGGGCAATTTTCGTACTCATATTCCAAGAAGTGGATTTTATGCGAATTTTTAAAACTTAATCGGCGAAAATTGAAAAATTCGAAAAAATTGCCGATCATTTCAAAAATTTATTTCTCAAAAAGTAAAAGCGATTTTTCAAAACGGTTTGTTGCATTAAAAAGGGGATACTTTAATTAATAATTGGTGATTCTTCCATAAGGATCCTTCAAGAAATTAATTTTATAGCGAATTTTGAAAATTATCGATGAAAATTGGAAATTATCAAAACTTCAAAAATTGTTTTCTCAAAAACTAAAAGTTATTTTTCAAAACGGGTTGGTTCATTGGAAAGAAGACACTTTTATTAACACTTTGGGAAATTTTCATACTCATATTCCAAGAAGTGGATTTTATACGAATTTTTAAAACTTAATCGGCAAAAATTGCAAAATTCGAAAAAATTCCGATCATTTCAAAAATTTATTTCTCAAAAAGTAAAAGAGATTTTTCAAAACGGTTTGTTGCATTAAAAAGAGGATACTTTAATTAATAATTGGTGATATTTCCACAAGGATCCTTCAAGAAATGAATTTTATAGCGAATTTTGAAAATTATCGATGAAAATTGGAAATTATCAAAACTTCAAATATTGTTTTTTCAAAAACTAAAAGTTATTTTTCAAAGCGGGTTGGATCATTGGAAAGAAGACACTTTTATTAACACTTTGGGAAATTTTCATACTCATATTCCAAGAAGTGGATTTTATACGAATTTTTAAAACTTAATCGGCAAAAATTGCAAAATTCGAAAAAATTCCGATCATTTCAAAAATTTATTTCTCAAAAAGTAAAAGAGATTTTTCAAAACGGTTTGTTGCATTAAAAAGAGGATACTTTAATTAATAATTGGTGATATTTCCACAAGGATCCTTCAAGAAATGAATTTTATAGCGAATTTTGAAAATTATCGATGAAAATTGGAAATTATCAAAACTTCAAATATTGTTTTTTCAAAAACTAAAAGTTATTTTTCAAAGCGGGTTGGTTCATTGGAAAGAAGACACTTTTATTAACACTTTGGGAAATTTTCATACTCATATTCCAAGAAGTGGATTTTATACGAATTTTTAAAACTTAATCGGCGAAAATTGCAAAATTCGAAAAAATTGCCGATCACTTCAAAAATTTATTTCTCAAAAACTAAAAGCGATTTTTCAAAACGGTTTGTTGCATTAAAAAGAGGATATTTTAATTAATAATTGGTGATATTTCCACAAGGATCCCTCAAGAAATTAAATTTATACCGAATTTTGAAAATTATCGCAACATCGAAAATTTTATCAAAACTTCAAATATTGTTTTCTCAAAAACTAAAAGTTATTTTTCAAAACGTGTTGGTTCATTGGAAAGAGGACACTCTTATTAACACTTTGGGCAATTTTCATACTCATATTCCAAGAAGTGGATTTTATGCGAATTTTTAAAACTTAATCGGCGAAAATTGCAAAATTCGAAAAAATTGCCGATCATTTCAAAAATTTTTTTCTCAAAAATTAAAAGCGATTTTTCAAAACGGTTTGTTGCATTAAAAAGAGGATTCTTTAATTAATAATTGCTGATACTTCCACAAGGATCCTTCCAGAAATTAATTTTATAACGAATTTATATTTGAATTTACCAAATTTCATTGCGCTAGACACACGCGTTCAGATTATACAGGGTGTGCTCGTGAATTATTTCCAACGGTGTAATATACTTACGGAATCTAGCTTTAGCTGTGACAAGATCTGAAGGTTCTGATGGTTCACTTTGACCTGCAGCGTTAGTAGCAATGACTCTAAATTCGTATTCTTGTCCTTCTGTTAAATCAGGAACAGTGGCAGAGTTCGATTTAGCAGGTACGTGAACTGCGTTGATCCAATAGGGACTTCCTTTTTCTTTCTTTTGGATAATGTAACCGGTGATGGGAGATCCTCCATCGTTCTTGGGAGGATTCCATTCAAGGTCAACGTGATCTTTATCCCAATCGGTGACGGCAGGTTTGCTAGGAGCGTCTGGCTCATCAAATTCGTTTTTGGCGATAATGCTTCTTGGAGTTTCTAATGGTTCAGATTCCCCTACAGCATTAACAGCTTTAACTCGGAAATAATACTCTTTACGATGAACCAATCTGGTGATATCGTGAGATGTAATTGTAGCCATGCCGGCATCTGACCAAATTCCACGGGAAACATCCATTTTTTCAACGATATAGTGGAGAATTGGTGAACCACCGTCATCTTTCGGTGGTTTCCAGCTGATACGAGCACTTTCTTTAGTGACACAACTCACATCGAGTGGTGCTTGCGGTGGTCCAGGTCTATCTATAACTGTAACACTGGCAGATGCTGAACATTGACCCAAGTCGTTCTTTAATGTTAAAGTATATCTTCCAGTATCAGACCTTAAAGCGGATGCAATATCAAATGTTACACGGCTAGTCGAGACGAACATATCGACTCTATCGCTCGAATGGATTTCTCTGCCATCTTTAGCCCATTGGGCAGTTGGTTTTGGCGCGGCTTCAATAGGAATATTATAACTAATTCTGCTACCAGCTTTAACCGTAATATCGTGTAAGAGTGTCTTATTAAAGTTGGGTGCAAGGAATCTTGGTTTAGCGATTACAGGTAGAGAAGCTTCGCTAGGTTCGCTTTGTCCACCTTTATTAACAGCGATAACTCTAAATTCGTATTCTTCACCTTCCGTTAGATCAGGAACGGTTCCTTTCGTTTGATTACCAGGCACTTCGCATGCTTTCTCCCAAGTTCCGTGTTTAGGTCTCTTTTCAATGATATAACCGGTGATGGGACTGCCTCCATCTTTCTTAGGAGCGGTCCATTCTAAGTCGACATGATCCTTATCCCAATCGGTAGCTTGTGGTTGGCCGGGTTTATCTGGTTTACTGAACGGATCTTTAGCAGTGATACTCTCGAGTGTGGTTAAAGGTGCAGATTCTCCTAATTTGTTGCAAGCTTTAACCCTGAATTTATAATCGTGTCCTTCAACGAGATGGTCTACTCTCATTGAAGTTCCAACAGCTTCTCCAACAGGCACCCACCTCATATTCTCCATATCCAACTTCTCAACGGCGTAATGAGTGATTTCGCAACCACCGTCGTCTTTTGGTGGTCTCCAGTGAAGGTTAAGTGAATTCTTGGTGACATTATCAGCTTTGAGTGGCCCTTCTGGAGCTGTTGGAATATCCATAACAACAACAGTAACCGTAGCGGTATCTTTACCATTGCGATTTTTAGCTACTAATGTGTACTCGCCACTATCTGATCGTTTAGCTTCGGTTAATTTAAACTTAGTGAGGTAATCCTCATTGGTGATTTTAATGCGATCTGTTGCGAGGATGAGACAATCTTTGGTCATCCATTCCTTCGTCGGTGGGGGTTCCCCGATAACAGGAACGTTAAATTCGAACGATTGCCCAACACGAATCTTAATATTACCGAAAGCGTTTCGGTCGATTTTAGGTGCAAGATTTTTAGGTCTTGCAACGTGGATTTTAGAAGCGTCGCTAGGAACACCAGGTCCCGCTTTGTTCACTGCACGAATTCGGAATTCATATGGGGTGCCTTCAATGAGATCGTTAACTTTTCCAACGGTGGCGTCGCCTTCAACTTCGGCACATTTCTCCCAATTGGGATTGTATTTGTCGCGTTTTTCAATGATGTAGCCGGTAATCGGTGAACCACCGTCAGTTTCCGGTTTGTCCCATTTAAGTTCGACGAAGTCTTTGTCGAAATCGGTTATTTCAGGTACTCCTGGTTTTCCGGGCTCGTCGAATGGATTTTTAGCTTCAATAGCTTTATCTGTTGTTAGTGGTTCAGATTTGCCTTGTCTATTAACTGCTCGTACTCTGAATTTATATTTTTTGCCGGGTGTAAGACCGTCGACGTTCATGGATGTGGATGGGCCGTCGGTTTCTCCAACGGGTACCCATCTTCCGGTGGCTTCATCCATTTTTTCAACAACGTAGCATTCAACGGGTTGGCCACCATCATCAGCTGGTGGTCGCCAGTTGAGTTTGCAACCGTTGGCGTGTACGTCAGAAACTTTGAGTGGTCCACCAGGTGGGCTTGGGACGTCTAAAACGATTACTTCTACATCGGCGATGTCTTTGCCGTTTACGTTTTCAGCGGTGACGGTGTAAGTTCCAGATTCAGCTCTAGTTGCGCCTTTGATGCTTATTTTGGTGTTGTAATCAGAGTGTTGTATTTTAACTCTATCACTGGATTTGATCTCTTTACCCTTAATTAACCACTTAGTTGTGGGCATGGGTTCGCCGGTGACTTTAACATCAAATCCAAAGTTTTGTCCGGCGCGAATTCTAACTTCGATGAGGTTAGTTCTATCGATTTTAGGAGCTTGGTTGCGGGCTTTAGCGATAATCGTTGGGGTTTCGTTGCTAGGGTCACCAGGTCCAGCTGCGTTCACTGCGCGGACTCTAAATTCGTACGGTTGACCTTCGATTAAATCGGGTACTGTGGCTTTAAGAGCGGTGGCTGGGACTTCCAAAGCTTTTTCCCATTCACCAAATTTGTCTTTCTTTTCGACGATATAGCCAGTTATTGGGGAGCCTCCATCGTTGGCAGGTGGAGTCCAAGCAAGATCGACGTGGTCTTTATCCCAATCTGTAGCTTTAAGGTGTCCTGGTGGTCCAGGTTCATCAAATGGATTCTTAGCAATAATCGAATGTTCAGTTTCTAAAGGTTTTGATTCGCCTTCCGCATTTACAGCGGCAACTCGGAATTTGTATTCTTTTCCTGGGGTTAAGTTATTGACTTCAAGGTTAGGTTCTGTCGATCTTCCACAAGGTACCCAACATCCTGTTTCTTCATCAAGCTTATCAACTTGATAGTATTCGATAGGAGTACCGCCGTCGTCTTTAGGTCTCTTCCATTTCAATTTGCATCCGTGTTTATGGACGTCAGAAACTTGTAGTGGACCTTCGGGAGGTGATGGTTTATCCGTTACTGTTACATTGATGACGTGAACATCTCTACCAGAAGAATTTGAAGCTGTAACGGTGTATTCCCCGCTATCTTCGCGTTTAACTGGTCTAATCGCGATCTTAGTGAAATAATCGACGTTATCAATTAAAGTTTTTTTGTCGTTTCTTAAAGTAACCGCGTTGAATTTCCATTCAACCGTCGGTGGGGGTTCACCAATGATGTTCGCTTCGAATTTGAGCGCCGAACCAGACGATAAAGTGATATCGTGAAGGTGGCGTCGATCGATTTTCGGCGCCAAAAATCTTGGTTTGGCAACGAAGGTTTTGCCGGGTTCTGAGGGTGCACTGAGGCCAGCTTTGTTAACTGCGATTACTCTGAATTGATATTCATTTCCTTCGACTAATCCAGTTACTGTAGCGGCTGGTTTAGAAGTGGTTGTTTCGATAGCTTTTTCCCAAAGAGGGCTGTATTTATCTTTCATTTCAATGATGTAACCGGTAATTGGAGATCCACCATCGGATGGGGGTTCGGACCATTTAAGATCAACGTGGTTTGCGGACCAATCTTCGGGTTCTGGAGCACCTGGCTTGCTTGGAGTTGCTATAAAAAAACATTGATATAAAACTTTAATATAAATATAAATAAGATGTCTTACTGAATGGATCTCTTGCAACAATGGTTCCTAGTGTCTCCAAAGGTTCTGATTCGCCTTCTTTATTAACGGCTTTAACGCGGAATTTGTATTCATGACCTGGTACAAGGCCGTCTACTTTTAATTCTGGTATTGGACCATCTGTTTTAGCAACTGGTAGCCAAATACCGGTTTCTGGATCAAGTTTTTCAACGACGTAGTTTTCGATTGGTTCGCCGCCGTCGTCTTTTGGTTTTTTCCATTTGAGGGTGCACCCATCTTTGTGAATGTCGCTAACTTCGAGTGGACCTTCTGGTTTTCCTGGTTTGCAAATGACGTTAATTTCTATTTCTGCCGTATCCTGCCCGTATTTATTCGTGGCTTGTATCTTATAAACTCCAGTATCCTTGCGTTCGGGTTTATCGTTGAAGAATTTGGAGTTGTAAGGAATGTTATCAATACGGCGGCTACCGCCGGGGATGATGGTCTTGTCGTCTTGGTACCACGTAATTTCAGGTGCAGGTTCTCCAGATACTTTGACGTCAATATAGATTGGTTCTCCTTCTTTAACAGTAATGTTATGCAAAGTTCTTCTATCGATTTTAGGAGCCACTATAACAAAGGGAAATACGAATAAACACTTTGATAAATAATTTTTTTATATCTTACATCTTCTGGGTTTGGTTATGACGGAATTGGAGGCAGCGCTGGGTTCGCCTGGCCCAGCAGCATTAACCGCACGTACGCGGAATTCATATTCGACGCCTTCGTCGAGATTATCGGCTGTTCCTTTGGTGTCATGAGGACCCGTTTCGCCGGCTTTTGTCCATTTGGGAGAACCTTTCTCCCTTTTCTCGATGATGTACCCTGTGATTGGAGATCCACCATCGTTCGCTGGTGGAGTCCATCGTAGGTCTACGTGGTCTTTGTCCCAATCGGTAACCTCAGGTTTACCAGGAGCACCAGGTTCATCTTGAAATAGAAACAAAATCAATTAATAAAGTTAATTTTATACAATTTGATAAAATTACCGAATGGATTTTTAGCGATAATACTTTCTTCTGCCTCCAAAGGAACTGATTCACCCTCAGAGTTAACAGCGGCTACTCTAAATTTGTATTCTTGACCAGGTTCTAAGTTATCAAGATCGATTTTGGGTTCTTTAGCTCTTCCAGCCGGAACCCACCGTCCGGTGTCTTTATCCATTTTTTCAACTTGATAATAATCGATGGGAGAACCACCATCATCAAGTGGTGGATTCCACCTTAAACTACAACCTTCTTTATGAACGTCGCTGATCTTAAGAGGTCCTTCAGGTTTAGCTGGTTTATCCAAAACTTTAATTTGAATAGTAGCTTCATCTTTGCCACTGGTGTTTTCTGCTTTTAATGTTAATGAACCAGTGTGTATTCTTGCAGCGCTGGTTATAACAAATTTAGTTTTATAATCTTCTAAATCAATAGTGATGTCGTCTCGTTTTTCGATACGAGCTTTGTTAAGGAACCAAGTTTTAGTTGGTGGGGGTTCACCAGAAACTTTAACGTCGAGTTTAATAAGTTGTCCGGCTTTAACGGTGATATCTTTAAGATGGGTTCTATCAATTTTAGGTGGAACAAATCTATCTTTAGCAGTGATGGTTTCTGAAGGAGGTGAAGGTTTACTTTCGCCACCTTTATTAACGGCTTTCACCCTGAATTGATACTTCTGTCCTTCTTGTAAATCAGGTACTCTCGCTTCAGTTTTATTTGCTGGAACTTCAACAGCTTTCTCCCATTTTCCAGTAATGGGGTTCTTCTTTTCAACGACATATCCTGTGATTGGTGCTCCACCATCTTGTTTCGGAGCTTCCCATTTGAGATCGGCGTGATTGCGACTCCAATCTTTAAGTTCTGGTTTACCAGGAGCATCTGGTTCAGTGTACGGGTTCTTAGCAGTGGTTGGAGCATCGGTGACTAAAGGTTCCGATTCGCCCTCGGAATTCACAGCTTTTACTCGGAATTGATAATCTTTTCCTTCGATTAATCCGGTTACATCAGCTTCGGGAGTTTTGGTGGTTGCAACAGGAACCCATCTTCCAGTTTCAACATCTTGTCTTTCAACGACGTATTCTTTAACCGGTTCACCACCGTCGTCTTCTGGGGGTTCCCATTTTAATTTACAACCTTCCGCGGATACATCAGAAACTTTAAGAGGGCCTTTAGGCTTAGATGGTTTGCTAAGAACCAAGATTTCAACATCGACTGTATCTACACCGGAATCGTTCCTCGCAGTGACGGTGTATGTAGCGGTATCTGATCGTTTAGCTTTTTGAAGAATGAATGTGGTGTGGTAATCCTCATTCTCAATTTTTAATCTATCGGTTGTTCTTAAAGTTTGTTCTTTGAGGGTCCATACAACTGTAGGTGCAGGTTCACCTTGGACATCTGCTTCAATGCGAAGGAGTTGTCCAACGCGCAAAGTTTTCTTTTGGAGATTCTTACGATCGATTTTAGGTGCCAAAAATCGTGGTTTGGCAATTACGGGTTTAGATGGATCGCTAGGTTCGCTAGGCCCAGCTTTATTTACAGCAACAATACGGAATTCGTATTCGTGGCCTTCTTCGACCGTATCAACCCTACCGGCTGTTCTATCTCCGGGTACTGTAGCAGCATCAATCCAACCACGTCCGGCTTTATCGTGCATTTGAATGATGTATTTTTCAATAGGGGCACCACCGTCGTTCGCGGGTGGTTTCCATGCAAGTTCGACAAAGTCTTTGTCCCAATCTTTAAGATCTGGACGGCCTGGTTTGCCTGGTTCATCGAATGGATTTTTAGCGATGATTGTTTTTTCGGTTTCGAGGGGTTCAGATTCTCCCTCTTTGTTTACGGCTTTTACCCTAAATTTGTAGGGTTTGCCTTCTTGGAGTCCGGTTACTGTTGCTTCGGGTTCGTTGCTTCTTCCGCAAGGTAACCACTGACCAGTTAAAGGATCAAGTTTTTCGATTTCGTAATGATCAATTGGAGCACCTCCGTCATCTTCCGGTTTTTTCCATTTAAGTTTGCAACCATGTTTGGTTACGTCTGATACATCCAAAGGTCCTTTGGGTTTTCCTGGTTTACCCAAGATCGTGATGTCGATATCGGCTGTGTCTTCTCCAACCTCGTTCTTAGCGGTGATTGTGTATTTTCCAGACATAGTCCGTTTTGATTTAAGAACGAAGAATTTCGTGTTATAGTCAATGTTATCGATGCGCATAATTTCGTCTCCTTGAAGTTCTTGGCCGTTGAAGAACCAAGTAACTTTCGGTGGAGGTTCACCTTGGATGTTGATGTCTAAACTGATAGAGAGGCCTGATTTGATCGTTAATGGTTTCAAGTTTGTACGATCGATCAATGGTTTCAACCATCTTGGTTTAGCGGTGTGCCAATTGGTTTGTTCGGATGGTTCTGATTGACCAGCTTTGTTAATAGCCCTAACTCTAAATTTGTATTGATTGCCCTCCTCAAGTTTTCCAACTGTTCCTTGACAAGTCGGGCCAACTTCCGCAACTTTTGCAAAGTGCCCGGTGTTTTTATCCATAGCTTCGATGATGTAGCCGGTAATTGGAGCTCCGCCATCACGAATTGGTTTATCCCACTTGAGTTTGACGGAATGTTCGTCCCAATCTACAATTTCAGGTAAACCGGGAGGTGCGGAAATATCGAATGGATTTTTGGCCAAAATGGAGGCGTCGGATTCGAGCGGTTCAGATTCGCCTTCTTCGTTAACGGCTTTTACTCTAAAGTCGTAACGCTTGTTTGGTTCTAAACCGGTGATTTCATGGTCTGTTTTATCTGGGTCGATAAATCCAGCGGGAACCCATCTCCCTGATCCGGCTTCTTGTTTTTCAAGAACGTATCCGGTGAGTGGGAGTCCCCCATCATCTTTGGGTTTTTTCCATTTAAGTTTACAGCCTTCTTTATGGACGTCTGAGACTTCTAATGGTCCTTCCGGTTTTCCTGGTTTATCTAGGATGATTACTTCGACGGGAGCTTCATCGAATCCTGATTCGTTTTCGGCTCTAATCGTGTATTTTCCTGTGTCTTTTCTGGTTGTGCCAGTCATAGTAAACTTGGTGTTGTAATCTTCGTTCTCGATTTTGGTGTGGTTATTACTCTCGAGGACTTTATTTGCGAAGTTCCAGGTAATTGTCGGTGGGGGTTCGCCTTGGACATCAACATCGAATTTGACTAATTGTCCCGCGCGAACTTTCACAGTGTGGAGTTTTTCGCGATTAATCAATGGCCTCTTATGCCTGGCTTTAGCAACGTGGGGTTGAGTACCATCTGAAGGTTCACCTGGACCTGCTTTGTTTACGGCGCGCACTCTAAATTGATAAGTATTTCCTTCTTTAAGTCCTGTAACGATTGCATCGCAGTCTGAAGAATTCGTTTTTAAGATTTCATCCCAAGACGTTGAGAATTTCTCTTTCTTTTCAATAACATATTCGGTAATGGGTGCTCCACCGTTGTGTTTTGGAGCGGCCCATTTAAGCTCGACGCGATCGGAGTCCCAATCAACGATTTCGGGAGTTCCTGGTTTTCCAGGAACATCAAACGGATTTTTAGCAATGATCGAACCTTCCGTTTCTAGCGGTTCGGATTCTCCCTCATCGTTGACGGCTTTCACTCTAAATTTGTATTCGTTTCCTTCTTGTAGACCTTTAACGTCCATTTCGGGTTCTAAAGTTCTTCCAACTGGTACCCAGCGTCCAGTTGCTTTGTCTAATTTTTCAACTACATAACCAGTGATTGGTTTTCCACCATCATCTTCTGGTTTATCCCATTTTAATTTAGCACCGTTCTTAGTGACGTCGGATACTTTAAGAGGTCCTTTAGGTTTAGATGGGGCGCTAAGGATGGTTATTTCGACTTCGGCTTCATCTGATCCATGTTCGTTGACAGCTTTGATTTTGTAAACACCGGTGTTTTTACGAACGGTGTTGGTAATGCTGATTTTCGTGTTATATTCAACATTGGTGATTTCAATGTTACCTTCTGAAGCTAGCTCTTTTTCGACGTGGAACCACGTGCAAGTAGGGGCAGGTTCGCCTTGGACATCGACATCGTATTTTACTATTTTTCCGGCGCGTACTGTAATTGGTTTCAAATTTGTTCTATCAATGCGGGGTTTAAGCGCACGATGTTTGATCATTTGCATTTTTGATGCATCTGAAGGCGGTGAGAGACCAGCTTTGTTAACGGCAACTACGCGGAATTGATATTCTCCGCGTTCTTTTAGGTCTTCAATGCGCGCTTCGGGTTGGTCGCCGATTGTTTCTCCAGCTTTTTCCCAATCTGGTTTGTATTTGTCTTTCTTTTCGATGATGTACTTTTCGATTGGGGCGCCACCATCGCTTTTGGGTTTCTCCCATTTCAAGTTGACACCTTTGTTGTCGTAGTCGACGATTTCTGGGGTACCAGGTTTGGTTGGTTCATCAAATGGATTCTTGGCTACGATTCCTTTATCAGAAACGAGAGGTTCTGAGTCTCCTTCATCGTTTACAGCTGTTACTCTAAATTTGTATTCAGAGCCGGGATTTAACCCGGTTACTTCGAATTCAGTGGGGACTTTATCACCAGGTACTCGTCCACATCTCACCCATTTACCAGTGGCGAGATCCATCTTTTCAATTTCGTACTCTTTAATTGGCAAACCTCCATCATCGTCTGGTTTTTTCCAAGCGACTTTAGCTTTAGTTGCTGTGACGTCAGAAACTACGAGAGGTCCACCTGGAGCTCCAGGTTTTCCAAGAACCGTCAATTCCACGGTTTCTTGATCTTTTCCATTCGCGTTTTCAGCTATTAAAGTATATTTTCCGGTATCTTTACGGACGCAATTTGTTAATGTAAAATCAGTGTGATAATCCACGTTTTCTATTTTAATACGTTCGCTATTCGTTAGCGGAATATCATCTCGCCACACCCATCGAACTGTCGGTGGTGGTTCACCACTGATGTCAACTGACCATTTGTGTGTTCTTCCGGCTTTAATAATAACAGTTTTGAAGGTCTCTCGGTCAATGCGGGGTTTAACTAAAAGAAAAATGTTAATTAATTATCATCATTACAAGTATGCAACCAAATACGCAAATCGCATATTGCAATACGCAAATCGCATATTGTGTTGCATATTTGCATTACTTAATACAAAAAAAGAAAAGGAAATGAACGCCAAAAACATAAATTACTTACGATTTCTATGTTTGCATAAATGATTATCTGTGGCTTCTGATGGAGCACCTTTACCAGCTTTATTATGAGCTCTCACACGGAATTGATAAACCATCTTTTCTTTTAATCCTTCAACTTTTCCGCAAGGTTCGTTATTTTCCGTGGTGGCTACTTCAATCCAATCGGCAGTGAATTTATCTTTCATTTCAATGGTGTAATGCGTGATGGGTCTTCCACCATCGTTTTCCGGTTTGGCCCATCTTAACGTGACGCTCTTATTGTCATAATCGATGATTTCTGGTTTTCCAGGCGCGCCCGGTTCGTCGTAAGGATTCTTTGCCAAAATGGCGTCGTCGGTTTCGAGTGGTTCGGATTCGCCTTCCTTGTTTTTAGCTCTGACTCTAAATTTGTATTTCTTTTTGGGTGTTAATCCCTTGAAAGTGAAGGTGTCTTCGTTAGGGCCAACTTCTCCGGCTGGGATCCACCTTCCGGTGTCCATGTCCATCTTTTCCAAAACATAACCGGTAAGATCGGTGCCGCCAAAATCATCTGGTTTTTGCCATTTCACTTTGACGTGATCCGAGCGTACCTCTTCGACTTTAAGGGGTCCTTTCGGCGGTGAGGGTTTGTCTAAAACAACTACATCGGCTGTACCTTCAACGGTACCCGAGCTATTGCTCAAAACTAAAATGTATTTGCCGCTATCGCCTCTTACAGCTCTTCGAACTGTAAGGACAGTATTTCTTTCGTATTTATCGATTGTAATGCGTTCTTCGGCGTCTTGTTTAATTTCTTTTTTATCTAACATCCATTTGACTTCTGGTTCGGGTTCGCCGCCGTATTTGATGTCGTATTTAATCGTTTGACCTTTTTTGATGACAATGTTAATCAAATCGTTACCGATTATGTATGGTTTAACGAATCTGCATTTAGCAATGATTGGTTTGGTGACATCGCTGGGTTCGCCAGGTCCTGCTTTATTAACAGCACGAACTCTGAATTCGTATTGGTTGTTTTCTTTTAACCCGGGAACGGTGCCGAGGAATTGGTCTCCGGAAACTTCGATTCCTTTAACCCAATCTTTGCCAAATTTGTCTTTATACTCTATGATGTAAGATGTGATTGGGGCGCCGCCATCGTTTTCTGGTTTATCCCATTTAAGATCGGCGTGGTCTTTGTCCCAATCAACGACTTCAACGTTCTTTGGTTTGCTTGGTTCATCCCAAGGATCTTTGGCTAAGACCGGTTTTGCGTAATTTCCTGGTTCGCTTGGCCCTAACTTATTTACCGCGCGAACTCTAAATTTGTAAGTCTTTTTAGGAGTTAATCCTTCAATTTTAAATTTGGTAGGTTCCCCAGCTTTTAATTCGCCAACGTTTTCAAAACCACCTTTAAGACTGATGTCTTGTCTTTCGACCACGTAATGAATGAGGGGAGAACCTCCATCATCCGTTGGTCTCTTCCACGTGATGATGCAAGAGTCTTGGAAGACGTCCATCACTTCAACGTTTTCAGGTGGAGTGGGTACATCTTGCATGATGATGTTGCAGTCTTTAGTGTCTTCACCTTGCCCGTTGCCGATTTTAATTTGGTATTGCCCGGATTGATCTCTCGATGGTTTTTTTATTTTGAAGGTGACTTTATCGTCTGATATTATGATATCGACGTCTTTAGCACCGAGGATTTTATCGTTTTTGACTAATTTTGCTTCGATTGGTGTTTGTCTGGTGCCATCAACTACAATTTAAGACATACACAAAACATATAAGACATACATTTGGAGACACTGATTTTTTTTTACCTTTATATGGGACTTCCATAAGGATGGCTTTATGCGCGGGAGCTTCGTAAGTGTCTGGGAAGTCGATCATTGGTTTGCTCTCGCCTTTCTTTACGGTTAATTTCATGGATGATTGCAATTTTCCCGATTCGCACATGATTTCGCCGTCGTCTTCCATTTCGAGTTTGTTGAAGACGAGTTGGTGGCGACCACCGCCTAAGTTTTTAATTTCGACGCGTTCGTTAGGCTCGATGGGTTTACCGTTGAAGGTCCAATCGGCTGGAGCTGTTTGATCTTGGAGTTCGACTTCAAGGATTAATTTTTCGCGTTCGATTGCGTCCGTGTCCTTGAGTTTTTTGTTGAAGCGGTTAAGATCTGGAATCATAAAGTGACGAAACAAGTGGAAATAAAATTAATTTGACTTACAATTTACGACGATCTCTGCTTCAGTTTTATCGGCGTTACTGACGCAAGAATACATCCCAGCATCTGTAACTTTAGAATCTTTGATGACCAGCTTCCTTTTACGGCCATCTTTGGTAATGTTCATCCTTTTATCTGCCTTAATTTCTTGGTCGCCTTTGAACCACTTAACTTCGCCGGCTTCGTCGTCTAATTCGCACACTAATGTTACGTTTTCTTTCTCGACGAGTTGTTGATGTTTCAAAACTTTGACAAACTTGTAGGGGTATTCTTTTATGACGACTTTGGCGTCTGTTCTTTCTGTTTGCTTGCTTATTCTGCAAGAGTAATCTCCGTCGTCCTCGAAGACGCAATCTTTGATGGTTAGCTTGCAAACTCCTTGCATATCTTTCGATATCTCAAATTTCTTGCTTTCTTTGATTTTTTCTTCGCCTTTGTACCAGAGCACGACGGCCATATTGCTGCTTACCGTACATTCTAGAAGTAAATCGTGATCGGTGAAGCCGTCGTATTTCTTTTTTAATTGCTTGGTGAAGGTGTAGCAAGGATCTGGTTCGTCGACGTTTAAGTAACCCGTGCATGTAACACCACCTATTTCAATTGTATACTTCCCACTGTCCTCTACCTTAGGATTCATGATGATCAACTGATACATATCATTTTCGTTTTTGAACTTGTACTTCGAGCCCGAGAATAATTCCTAAAACAAGATAACCAAAAAAATATACTTTTAATTAAACAATAAGTATACTAACGTCTTTTCTGAATAACCATTTTGGTTTGCAGTTTGGTTTGGAGAATCCAGCTTCAAAGACAACTTTCTTATCCTTGCCTTCTTTCGCAAATTGATCGACCAAGGGTTTCAAGAAAGACTCTTGTTTCTATAAAAGGTAAAATAAATGTTAACGCTTTTGAATTAATGTGGTAAAAAAGAACATTTATAGGTGAACATATATAGAAGGTGGTCGCTGAGTGTCAAAATTGAAAAATCAGCTCAAAAACCAAACTGAAAAAGAAGGTAAAAATATCCCAAAAAGGTATTAAAATTAAAAAAAAATATATATATAAAAAATTGTATAAAAAAATTGACCAACAAAAAAACTTTTTTGTTTGGAGTGGTTCAAGAAGAACATGCATCGATGCAGAGACAACATCAATAGAGGAGTGATTATTAATATTAAGAAATTATTGGTGAGGCGTTTATCGATTTCTTTCCAGAAAAACGAACGCCTCGCCATTGAAACGAAAAGTTCCGTGTTAGACATCCAGTCTCCACCATGTTGGTGGAGATCAATAAATGATAAACGTGAAGAGGATAACAAGCAAAATGTGTGGGAGAACAATCGTGCAATCACTTGACTGAAAATAGAATATCGAGTATTTTGCTCGTTTTTTTTTAATATTGAGTGGTAACCAGGCGAACCTCCTTCCTCTCATAATGGTGTAAAACAGGCCAATCTGGTATTAGTTCAGCTAGAGATGGCCTTCTCGAGGAAACTGGCGTTGTCTACAAACAAAAAAATACTGAAGCTCAGCTGGAAATCCTTGAAGTATCCTTGAAAAATCTTTTTTATAGGGATTCGGAACCAATCATTCTTAACCATTCATACAAAGGAATGCCCATATGATTATGGGCATGCCGAGTCTAGATTTATTGCTTTAGCGGCCTAGGAATACTTACGTTGTATATTTAAATGAGCTAATTAGATAAAGCAGCTTTTTGCTAGCTTAAATTGCAACAAAATTAATAAAAATAAAATATATATAAAAATCAAAATGTTAGTGACTTCGTGATGTGTTGCTTTATTTTTAATCCAAATAAAAATTTTTGTGCTTTAGCTGGGATTAATTATCAAAAAAATCGAAAAAAAAATTTTTTTTAATAAAAATAATATTAAAAAAAAAATAAAATATTTGTCTTTTGAAGTCTAATTTATATACAATTCATACGATGCAGTGACAACAAGCTTGTTAATGTGAGATGCATCGACAAACTCAACAAAAATAAAACAATAACAATAGCGCATGCAATAATAACAACCTGAAGATGCTATCAATGATTATATACAATATATACACCTCAGAATGTAAGAACAAGATTAAATTAGATTTCATTTATATAAATATAAATTAAAAAAAAATAAATATATATAAATTTTTTTGTATTAAGAGATCTATTATTGATTTTTGGGGTAAAAGTAATTTAAAAAAATTATTAAAAAATAAATTATAGTTAGTAATGATTAATGGTGAGAAAATGAAGATGGCGATGATGAATTTTAACACCTCAGAATGTAAGAACAAGATTAAATTACACTTGATGTATTAATATATAAAATTTATATAAATATAAATAAAAAAAAATATATATATATAAATTTTTTTGTATTAAGAGATCTATTATTGATTTTCAACACCTCAGACTGTAAAAACAAGATTAAATTACACTTGTTGTATTAATATATAAAATTTATATAAATATAAATAAAAAAAATATATATATATAAAATTTTTTGTATTAAGAGATCTATTATTGATTTTTGGGGTAAAAGTAATTTAAAAAAATTATTAAAAAATAAATTATAGTTAGTAATGATTAATGGTGAAAAAATGAAGATGGCGATGATGAATTTCAACACCTCAGAATGTAAGAACAAGATTAAATTACACTTGATGTATTAATATATAAAATTTATAAAAATATAAATAAAAAAATATATATATATACAGGGTGTATCTGAATGACTGCAACAAACTTCAAGGGCTGATTCTTTAGGGAATTTTAAGGGTACTTTGATATATGAACCATGGGCGAGTTCGGCTCCCCTAAGGAGCTACACCCCTCCAAAAATGGCGGAAAATTTTGGTTTAATTTTTTTTTCTCAAAAACCATAAACGCTAGGAAAATGAAATTTGGGCAATATGTTTAACTCATAATAGGGCACGTTTTGGCCCTATTTGTACTTTCAACCTACCCTTCTAAACTACTAAACGCAACCACCTCCGTTTAATTTATGCCTAGATTTTTATTATGAAGATGATAAATACATTGGAAAAATTTCAGTTAGATAGATAAAATTATTCTAAAACTTTTTTGTCTCTCTGATGTTCTTCTAAAATTTAATAATTTCTGAGAAAAAAAAATAATTAAGCAAACACTAACTGTTAAGTTGTAGGGTTGTTAATTGAAAGTTGGAATGAATTTTTAATGAAAAAATCTTAGTAGGTTTTGCAATCTGTCATAAATATTTTTGACGTTTAAATGTCAGTGTTTTTCTTACTATTATTATTGTTTTATTTAAAATTTTGAAACGTCGAGTGAACGAGCGTAAATACGATAGAACTTTATTTAAAAATTAATTTGAAAAACAATAATAATAGTAAGAAAAACACTGACATTTAAACGTCAAAAATATTTATGACAAAGATTGCAATGCCTACTAAGATTTTTTCATTAAATTTCATTCCAACTTTTGATTGACAACACCGTTGTTTAACGGGCAGTGTTTACTTTATTATTTTTTTTCTCAAAAATTAGTCGTTTTTGGAAAAATTTTAGAGAGACAAAAAAGTTTTAGGATACTTTCATCTACCTATGTACATTTTTTCTATCTTCTGCATACTACAAATTTTAGCAAAAATGTAAAGGGGGTGGTTATGTTTAGTGGTTTAGAACGGTAGGTTGAAAGTACAAATAGGGTCAAAACGTTCCGTATTATTATATTACATGAGTTATTATTATTATGACATATTCCCCAAATTTCATTTTTCTAACGTTTATGGCTTTTGAGAAAAAAGAATTAAACCAAAATTTTCCGCCATTTTTGGAGGGGTGTAGCTCCTTAGGGGAGCCGAAGTCGCCCATGCTTCATATATCATAGTACCCTTAAAATTCACTAAAGAATCACCCCTTGAAGTTTGTTGCAGTCATTCAGATACACCCTGTATATATAAAATTTTTTGTATTAAGAGATCTATTATTGATTTTCAACACCTCAGACTGTAAGAACAAGATTAAATTACACTTGTTGTATTAATATATAAAATTTATAAAAATATAAATAAAAAAAAATATATATATATATAAAATTTTTTGTATTAAGAGATCTATTATTGATTTTATGGGTAAAAGTGATTTAAAAAAATTATTAAAAAATAAATTATAGTTAGTAATGATTAATGGTGAGAAAATGAAGATGGCGATGATGAATTTTAACACCTCAGAATGTAAGAACAAGATTAAATTACACTTGCTGTATTAATACATAAAATTTATATAAATAAAAAAAATATATATATATAAAATTTTTTGTATTAAGAGATCTATTATTGATTTTTAGGGTAAAAGTAATTTAAAAAAATTATTAAAAAATAAATTATAGTTAGTAATGATTAATGGTGAGAAAATGAAGATGGCGATGATGAATTTCAATATTTGTTTGTGTTTTAAATAGGAATAGAGTGAAAATCAACAAACGACGATTAAAATAGAGATGAGTTTAAACAGAACGCAAAATCTCGCGAATAATAACTATAGAAATAAAATAAGGGGCGTGAAATTAGCTGGTATTCTTGAATTTGATAAACGAGCACAGTTTGTCGATACGATTGATTAACAGTTAAATCACAATTAATTTTCAAAAGACAAATATTTCGGATTGAAAAACCAGAAAATTGCCAACCTTCTGTATTTCAACTTGAACCAGCTTTGGCCATTCTTCGCATAATATCTCCTCAAGGCCAGGAGTTCGCTTGATATCGAATACATCCTAAAACGACGACAACTTAAATAGTTTCCGTACGAAAAATCACTCTTTTCCGTATTTTTCAATTTTTTTTAAATTATATTAATCGACAAAATTTGCTGTTAGTATTTCGAATGATTCTATTTATTTAAAAGTTTAAGATTTTAAAGAGAGGTGGGTAAAGTCTAAAAGTATAAAGATGAGTCTCCAACGAAGATAGCGCACGAAGCTTGCACACATAAAGCAATTGATTAAGTGAAGAAAAGAGTTTTAAAAAAATTAGCACTTCTAAAAAAGAGAATATAGAGAGAGAAAAAATAAAATAAAATAAAAGTTGAATTAAACCTCTCTTCTCCTTAATTTAGGCCATTCAAGCGATGTCGTGGCTGGCAGTTTGATTGTTTTAATTCGACCAATACCAATAGGTTGGCTCTGTAAAAAAACAACCGAAAAATATCGTGTTAAAGCGACATGTAGTTGTTAGTGTACACTGATCTGAAGCTTTCATAAGCACATATAAAAGCGATTTTTTATATATATACTCACACACTAACGAACACACTTACAAAAGACAATAAATTATATTTGTGTAGTGTAATGAATTGGACGAACACATAAATATAGACGGACATGGACTGTATAAAATGGACAAAACGCTCCTTTGCTGACGACACTAAAAATAAAAATATAAAAAAAAATAATATAGCCCCTAAAGAGAGGTAAAAACATTGCAGCAAAAATCTTGAACTTATTCATTAAATCCTTTTATTATTTTGGTCTATTTATGGAGACGCATCGATATAGCTTTAAATTATTTAGTATTTAGTATCCTGATCGGGTTATTTTGAGCTTTCTTGAATGGTTCTTAGAAAGTTCTAAAAGTTAAATATAAAAAGGAATTTAGAGCACCTAATTATATCCTCGCTTCTATCCGACAACAAAAATAGACCACATTAGAAAGCGCAAAACGGCCTGATCCAGATCAAAAAACCCAAAAAAAAAAAATAAAATTAAATCGGTTTTCTCTGGGTAAAAAAAGGGGGAAAAGGTATCACCCAACCTTCAACCAACTCCAATTCTCTTTCCCCTTATTACGTGGATCTATCTCTATCATATGTCCACCGACAACGACAATTATTTTATCGTTTTCCTCGATCAGTTGCGGTTGTATGCTATGATATGCATCTTCGGTCTATAATAATAATAGCAAAAATAGGTTATCACCCAAAAATTTTACTTTAAATTCATTTTTGTTTGTTAAATTGTTCCAAATCGCTTTAACACCCTACCAAGTAGTTGTTTAATCGGCTATAAATCGTTTAATTGGTTTATAAACAGCTAAAAATTGTTTTATCGCCCAATTGTTGTTTGTTTAATCGCACGCGCGCACGTGTCAAACGCATAAACACATCGTAAAATCAAGAATTCATAATAAACAATAACGAGAAAGTACAACCTGACCTTTTCAACTTTCTTGAGTGCCGGCATTGGTTTCTCCACTTCTTTCAAATCGCCCCAATCCGGATCACCTTTGTTTTCATCCCATTTTGCGTATTTCCTCTTTTTTAACATTGCACGGAAATCCATTCCACTAGCATCTTTTATTTCATATAAAAAAAATTAATATCAAATTTAAAAAATTAAAATTATGCTTACCAGAAACGTATAGCATCATTTCCGCACTATCTTCACCGTGCATATTCGAAACAACAATTTTATATTGTTGTTCATCGTTTGGTTTTACTTTTCTTATACAAAGTGTAATCAAATTGTATTCGCCATCTGTCAAAAATTTGTAACGACCACCTTCGATAACTTCACTAACACCCTATAAAAAAAATTATATTTTATTTTATATATAAAAATGTATTAAAAGTATATAAAAATATATTAAAAATATAATAAAATTTATTAAAAATATATAAAAATATATTAAAACATATTAACTAACACCCCACTATTAACACCCTATTAAGAAAAATTATATTTTATTTTATATATAAAAATGTATTAAAAATATATAAAAATATATTAAAAATATATTAAAATATATTAAAATATATTAAAATATATTAAAAATATATTAAAAATATATAAAAATATATAAAAATATATAAAAATATATAAAAATATATAAAAATATATAAAAATATATAAAAATATATAAAAATATATAAAAATATATAAAAATATATAAAAATATATTAAACATATACTAAAATATATTAAAACATATTAACTAACACCCCACTACTAACACCCTATTAAGAAAATTTATATTTTATTTTATATATAAAAAATTTTATTTTATATATAAAAATGTATTAAAAATATATAAAAATATATTAAAAATATATAAAAATGTATTAAAAATATATAAAAATATATAAAAATATATAAAAATATACTAAAATATATTAAAAATATATTAAAACATATTAACTAACACCCCACTACTAACACCCTATAAAAAAAAATTATATTTTATTATTTATAACACACGGAGCAAATTAAAAGGTTAGGTACTAGGGGCCAAACTGAAGATATTTTCTTAATAATGTTTTGAATACAACGTAATAATCACAAAGATATAGAACGCTAAAATTACACTACGTTTAAATTCAAACTGCGAATATTTCGGGGTTACTTAAACAATGCGTAATTAACACGAATAATAAAATCTTTGTAATATGGCAGTTACGGCTATTTAAAAATTTGTTAAATCGCTCAAAAACTGGTGTTTATTTGTTGAGAATCGCTAATACCATGTTTTTATTGCTGCCAATCCCGTTGATTTGGTTACCTAGCAGCGGACATGTCATTTAACAAGTATTTTAATTGTTCTTTTTCTTAAAAATGGACGATAACTTATTTAAAAAATTAACATGGGATATCTATCTAACTATTAAGTTTTTAACAAAACATTATTAAGTCCTTTTAGTCTGCTCCGTATGTTATAAATCACCCTGTATACAAATTTTATTTTATATATAAAAATATATCGAAAATATATAAAAATATATTATTAAAAAATATATATACAATTTATTATATATATATATATTAGTGGTGGATATCCTCTTTTTAATGCAACAAGCCGTTTTGAAAAATAACTTTTAGTTTCTGAGAAAACAATATTTGAAGTTTTGATAAAATTTTCGATAATTTTCAAAATTCGTTATAAAATTCATTTCTTGAAGGATAATTGTGGAAATATCACCAATTATTAATTAAAGTATCCTCTTTTTAATGCAAAAAGCCGTTTTGAAAAATCGCTTTTAGTTCTTGAGAAATAAATTTTTTTAAATAATCGATTTTGCAATTTTCGCCGATTAAGTTTTAAAAATTCGTATAAAATCCATTTCTTGGAATATAAGTATGAAAATTTCCCAAAGTGTTAATAAGAGTGTCCTCTTTCCAATGAACCAACACGTTTTGAAAAATAACTTTTAGTTTTTGAGAAAACAATATTTGAAGTTTTGATAAAATTTGCGATAATTTTCAAAATTCGCTATAAAATTAATTTCTTTAAGGATCCTTGTGGAAATATCACCAATTATTAATTATAGCAAAATCACTATCCGTTCCATCACTAATATATATATATATATATATTAATTAATTAATTAATATAAATAAGAAGTCTTAGTTACCTTATAAAATTTGAATGTAGGAGCAGGGTTACCCTCGACTTGAACCGTGATGTAAGCATTTTGGTCTAAAAATAACAAAAAATTAGTAAAACAAAAAATTAATTAAAATTTAATTAAATAATACCTTCAACAGCTGAATAACTTTCTTGTACATCAACGATAATCGGTGGGCCTCCACTTCCGGTTGGTCTTAGAGGTGTGCTGGGTTTATTAATCATATCTTCAAGTTCAGCCAAGCTTGGTCTTCGCACGTCGGAACTTGCACGACGTCGCTATATTAATTAAATGAAAGTAAATACGAGGTTGACTTCTTAATTTGAGTATGTTAAATATACAATTCTTTTTAGTTTTGTGTTAATATGTAGAATGTGTGTGAATGTGTTAAAATGTTTTATTTTAAATATTGAGACATTAAACATTTTTGACGATTCGAAATTAGAAGAAAACTTCAGCCAAATGCGATTATGCCATCCGCGTTGTTGATAAAACATGCTAAATGTAGCCTGCAGGCGCGCAAGAAATACAAAATTAATCGTACACGTAAAATTAGAGCACGTTGAAAAAGCTGAATATGTACACATATATTTTTTTTATTTACAAGAAAGTTTCGCATACGAGATCGGTCAGTGTAGTTCGTTTTGAGAGATCTCGGAATCGTTAGCACTTGAAAAATAAACATAGAAACGCAACTAAACACAACTAAAAAATTAAGAAATTAAATTATAAAAAAACTATAAACGGAATACTAAGACGTGTAAAGAAAAACCCTTTCGATTAGATACTATAAACCACATATTTTTTTATTGACATAAAGGCACTTCTATTCTAAATCAATCCCCGCTGAAAAAATTTCTAAAAAAAACCGTTAGACACAAACATAAAATTTTATTGACAAATTTTTCTCTATAAACTATCACTTTAAAAGTGGGTCTAACCTTTCCTTCGTCTAATTCCCCAGGTCTGAGGCCTTTTTTGCTCTTTAAAAGAAATAAAAAAACAAAGAAAAATTATTCTCTACCAATAATAATAATACATTTACCATTATGATAATTAATTAATATTTAATATTCACCAACGGCGCTTTTCAATTTGTTTTTAACATTTTTCATTAATAAATTTCTTTTAATTTAGAAACCATTTAAAAATAAACCAAGCCAATTATAAGCCAATTATGTAATTAAAAAAAAAAATAACGTAACAAAAAAAAATTAAAAAAAAAATAAAAACCCAACAAAACTATAAGCACAAAATAAAAAATCAATTAATACTGTTATATCCGGCATAACCAGGCATGCCAACTTTCGAAGGCCAGTTTTGTGTCGCTCGAACACAAATCTCACCTTTGTGTCAAGTACCTCACCAGGTCGTAACTTTCCACCCTGTTGGCATAACGCATTCGTTTAAACATAAACAATAAACGACATCATATTTATACATATGTATAAATATACACAAATATATATAAGACATTACAATTTTCCGATCACATCATATACAAATATATATAAAAATTCTATTTACGCTTCTATTTACGTTGACGAAGACGAAAACGCTGCGAAAAGAGCTTGTGACTTTTCAGATTTGCATGCTTAAATGTGCTTTTTTTAGTTATTTGTCAGAAGAGATTCAATTATGATCATCGGTCAGATCGAATCACGCTATACATACCATTTTTACAAAATTGAAAATTTTAAAATATAAAAAAAATTTATTGAACTAAAATTAGAACTAACACTAGAAAGTTTTGGGTTTTAATAAAAATAATTTTCAAAATTCGCTATGAAATTAATTTCTTGAAGGATCCTTGTGGAAATATCACCAATTATTAATTAAAGTATCCTCTTTTTAATGCAAAAAGCCGTTTTGAAAAATCGCTTTTAGTTCTTGAGAAATAAATTTTTGAAATAATCGATTTTGCATTATTCGCCGATTAATTTTAAAAATTCGTATAAAATCGATTTTTTGGAATATGAGTATGAAAATTTCCCAAAGTGTTAATAAAAGTGTCCTCTTTCCAATGAACCAACACGTTTTGAAAAATAACTTTTAGTTTTTGAGAAAACAACATTTGAAATTTTGATAAAAGTTTCGATAATTTTCAAAATTCGCTATAAATTTATTTTCTTGAAGGATCCTTGTAGAAATATCACCACTTATTAATTAAAGTATCCTCTTTTTAATGCAAAAAGCCGTTTTGAAAAATCGCTTTTAGTTCTTGAGAAATAAATTTTTTTATTTAATCGATTTTGCATTTTTCGCCGATTAAGTTTTAAAAATTCGTATAAAATCCACTTCTTGGAATATGAGTATAAAAATTTCCCAAAGTGTTAATAAGAGTGTCCTCTTTTCAATGAAAAAATCCGTTTTGAAAAATAACTTTTAGTTTTTGAGAAAACAATATTTGAAATTTTGATAAAAGTTTCGATAATTTTCAAAATTCGCTATAAATTTAATTTCTTGAAGGATCCTTGTGGAAATATCCCCAATTATTAATTAAAGTATCCTCTTTTTAATGCAACAAGCCGTTTTGAAAAATCGCTTTTAGTTCTTGAGAAATAAATTTTTTAAATAATCGATTTTGCAATTTTCGCCGATTAAGTTTAAAAATTCATATAAAATCCATTTCTTGGAATATGAGTATGAAAATTTCCCAAAGTGTTAATAAAAGTATCCTCTTTCCAATGAGCCAACACGTTTTGAAAAATTACTTTTGGTTTTTGAGAAAACAATTTTGATAAAATTTTCGATGTTGCGATAATTTTCAAAATTCGCTATAAAATTAATTTCTTGAAGCATCCTTGTGGAAATATCCCCAATTATTAATTAAAGTATCCTCTTGCAACATGGCATCCGAAACGTCAAACCTTTTCTTAAGACGCACTGCAAAACCTGAAAGTTTCTAGTGTTAGTTCTAATTTTAGTTATAAAAAAAATCTATATCCGTTTAGGTTAAGTTTAGGTCGATTTGAAAATAAATAGTACGGATTTAAAAGATAAGTTATGGCTAGAAAAACCGTAGCAGAGATTGGGGATCTAACCCAAAAATAGTTTCGTTGAGAATTTTTGCTTGCGTAAGCAAGGCCGAGTTATTTAAAAGAAGAAATATGGTATGCGCGAGCGCGTCCGTCTGGTGTAAGTATGAGTGTTCGTCAAGACAATAAAAGCGAATAGGATGTTTTGGCGAGCTGGAATTTAAAGTAATCGTTCGAACGTTGCCAGGCATTCGCTGCGGCATGTCCTTGGTGGTTACCTTTTTGTCGTCCAGGACTTCGCCGGGACGCAGTTTCCTATGTTCCTACATAAAAAGATAAGGTTACACAATCGGACGTGTCAAAAAAAGTCTCCTTCTCCTCGGCCTGAAATGCACCTGTTTAGCTTTATGAACGAGATTTGTATACCTCATCTGTGATGATCAAGCTAGCCCTGCGTCCCACTTCTTCTGGTGGAACCAAAGAACCTCTGCGAGGAGCGCCAGTACCAGGTGCTAAAGATGTCTTCCTCGGTTCTGGACTCTTCTCTTTTTGAATCTCGGGAGGTTTCTCCTTCTGAATCTCGATCTTGGGCGCCTCCGGTTTCTTGATCTCCGGCACCTTCGGATAATCCTGCGGCATGGTGTTAAAATATGAAACACTTTGTCACCAACCAAAAAACCTGTCAGCACAAGCAGTCACACTCGATTTGTTACGAAGGCATCGCGACTACTGAACGCATTATTATTCAATAAGCTGAGCCAAAACTGAATTCATCTCTTTATAATATGCAATTATAAATATGGACCCTCTCCGAACTAGTAAGCGTAGCCAGCCAAAAATTCTGTATCCGGAGGCAATCTGCCACTGGCAGCTTCTCACCTTTGTTAATTTTGTCTTATCCCTGCCGGCGTACTCCGGCATATCATGAGGCTCAAACTTCTCTAACACTGGACGTTCATAATCAGGAATCTCCGGCAGCTCATATGATTTTTCCATCTTTTCACCTTTCTTCACCGTCTTTTTCGCAGCCTCCTTCCCCTTCTCTGTCGTTTTCTAACGAAAAAGTCACAATTTTTTTTTTTTTCGTTAAAAAATATTAAACAAAATTCTACACTTTTCATCGAACATTATAGAAGAAATAGACCTTTATAAGAAAGATTGAAAGAGAGAGAAGAAAAATGTTAGCGATTAAGAGAAGAATGTTAGAAGTAGTAAAATAGAGAAGAAGAATAAGATGAAGAAGAATAAGCGTAATCTTAAGAAAAGATAAAACTCAATTTAATTCTTGGCTTTTAATGCAAAAAGCTGTTTTGAAAAATCACTTTTAGTTCTTGAGAAATAAATTTTTGAAATAATCGATTTTGCAATTTTCGTCGATTAATTTTTAAAAATTCGTATAAAATCCATTTCTTGGAATATGAGTATGAAAATTTCCCAAATTGTTAATAAAAGTGTCCTCTTTCCAATGAACTAACACGTTTTCAAAAATAACTTTTAGTTTTTGAGAAAACAATTTTGGTAAAATTTTCGATGTTGCGATAATTTTCAAAATTCGCTATAAATTTAATTTCTTGAAGGATCCTTGTGGAAATATCACCAATTATTAATTAAAGTATCACCTTTTTAATGCAAAAAGCCGTTTTGAAAAATCTCTTTTAGTTCTTGAGAAATAAATTTCTGAAATAATCGATTTTGCGATTTTCGCCGATAAAGTTTTAAAAATTCGTATAAAATCCATTTCTTGGAATATGAGTATGAAAATTTCCTAAAGTGTTAATAAAAGTGTCCTCTTTCCAATGAACCAATCCGTTTTGAAAAATAACTTTTAGTTTTTGAAAAAACAATATTTGAAGTTTTGATAAAATTTTCGATGTTGCGATAATTTTCAAAATTCGCTATAAATTTAATTTCTTGAAGGTTCTTTGTGGAAATATCACCAATTATTAATTAAAGTATCACCTTTTTAATGCAAAAAGCCGTTTTGAAAAATCACTTTTAGTTCTTGAGAAATAAATTTTTTAAATAATCGATTTTGCAATTTTCGCCGATTAAGTTTTAAAAATTCGTATAAAATCCATTTCTTGGAATATGAGTATGAAATTTTCCCAAAGTGTTAATAAAAGTGTCCTCTTTCCAATGAACCAATCCGTTTTGAAAAATAACTTTTAGTTTTTGAAAAAACAATATTTGAAATTTTGATAAAATTTTCGATGTTGCGATAATTTTCAAAATTCGCTATAAATTTAATTTCTTGAAGGATCTTTGTGGAAATATCGCCAATTATTAATTAAAGTATCCTCTTTTTAATGCAAAAAGCCGTTTTGAAAAATCACTTTTAGTTCTTGAGAAATAAATTTTTGAAGTAATCGATTTTGCAATTTTCGCCGATTAAGTTTTAAAAATTCGTATAAAATCCACTTCTTGGAATATGAGTATGAAAATTTCCCAAAGTGTTAATAAAACTGTCCTCTTTACAATGAACTAATCCGTCTTGAAAAATAAGTTTTAGTTATTGAGAAAACTATATTTGAAGTTTTGATAAAATTTTCGATGTTGCGATAATTTTCAAAATTCGCTATAAATTTAATTTCTTGAAGGATCCTTGTGGGAATATCACCAATTATTAATTAAAGTATCCTCTTTTTAATGCAAAAAGCTGTTTTGAAAAATCACTTTTAGTTCTTGAGAAATAAATGTTTGAAATAATCGATTTTGCAATTTACGCCGATTAAGTTTTAAAAATTCGTATAAAATCCATTTCTTGGGATATGAGTATGAAAATTTCTTAAAGTGTTAATAAAAATGTCCGCTTTCCAATGAACCAACACGTTTTGAAAAATAACTTTTAGTTTTTGAAAAAACAATATTTGAAGTTTTGATAAAATTTTCGATGTTGCGATAATTTTCAAAATTCGCTATAAATTTAATTTCTTGAGGGATCCTTGTGGAAATATCACCAATTATTAATTAAAGCATCTTCTTTTTAATGCAACAAGCTGTTTTGAAAAATCACTTTTAGTTCTTGAGAAATAAATTTTTGAAATAATCGATTTTGCAATTTTCGCCGATTAAGTTTTAAAAATTCGTATAAAATCCATTTCTTGGAATATGAGTATGAAAATTTCCCAAAGTGTTAATAAAAGTGTCCTGTTTCCAATGAACCAATCCGTTTTGAAAAATAACTTTTAGTTTTTGAAAAAACAATATTTGAAGTTTTAATAAAATTTTCGATGTTGCGATAATTTTCAAAATTCGCTATAAATTTAATTTCTTGAACGTTCTTTTTGGAAATATCACCAATTATTAATTAAAGTATCACCTTTTTAATGCACAAAGTCGCTTTAAAAAATCACTTTTAGTTCTTGAGAAATAAATTTTTGAAATAATCGATTTTGCAATTTTCGCCGATTAAGTTTTAAAAATTCGTATAAAATCCATTTCTTGGAATATGAGTATGAAAATTTCCCAAAGTGTCCCCTTCTCCGTCGTTTTCTAACGAAAAAGTCACAAATTTTTTTTTCTTTTTCGTTAAAAAATATTTTAAATAAGATTCCACACTTTTAATCGAAAATTTATATTAAGAAAGATTGAAATTAGAAAGATAGAGAAGAAAAATGTTAGCGATTAAGAGAAGAATGTTAGAAGTAGTAAAATAGAGTAGAAGAATGATCTTAAGAAAAGATAAAACTCATATAAGTTTAGAGTAAATATGAAAGATAAGAAATAGAAGAAAAAAATTATTAGCATATATAGAAGAAATAGAAAGAAGTGGATGCCTTGAAGATGCCTGATTCTACCTTAAGCGCAATTTGAGATTGTTCAGCCTGCTGAGCCTCTTTAGCCTCCTTAGTAACAGCCTTCAACTGAACGTTCAAGAATGACTCCGAAGTAGCAGACTGAGGTTGGTACTTGGGTCGGTCGAGTTTGGGTTTGATAACCTTGGCATTAGTTTTTTCCTCCGTCTTAGAATAGTGGGGGAGAATAAAAGACAAGTCAAAGTGAATAAAACACAAACAGAAAAGTGCATAGAATGGAGGAGTTTTTAGAGAGATCTTAAAGAAATTAGATTACTTACCAGTTTCACTTTGTCGTTGGCGACTTCTTCGCTCTAGATTTCAAAGGGACGAACAGACGCAGACATGAAACAAATAATAAACAAAAAAACAAAGGGGTTTTTTAGTGTTTCTTTGATAATTTCTTAAAATTAAAAGGAAAGGGTAATTAGTTAAGTGATTGGTGTAAAACAAAAAATAAAATGTGATAGTAAAAAAGTGAGTTTAAATTTTTTCAAATGTACCTCTCCAGCTTTTGATACTTTTCTAAGTTTCGGGGGTTCTTCCGGAGGAACGATTAATTCTGGCGCCTTCAATGAAGGTTTCTTCTCAATTACAGAGGGTTCTTCAATCTTTTTATCTTCAACCTTTTTATCTTCAACTGATTTTGCTTTTGGTTTTTCAGGTTCGATATCTTTTGGTTTCTTTTCAGGTTCGGCCGATTTTTCTTTCGGCTTCTTTTCTGGTTCAGCAACTTTTTCTTTAGTCTTCTTTTCCGTCACCTTCTTTTCTTCTTCTATTTTCGTTTCAGTTTTTGCTTCAACGTCGTTTGTAGGTGTCTGTTTGTTGTATTTTATTGTGTGTAAAGTTTGTTAAGACACAAGACATAAATTTGTTTATTTTTAATTACTTACCGTTTCCTTAACAGCCGTTTTCTTCACGACCTAAATTAATAAAAAAAATTATATAGAGTGTATTTGGGATATTAGGATAGGAATTTAAGAAAAGTACCTTCTTTTTCTTTTCTTCTACAATGGAAGAGCGACGGGAATCGGAAATTTGTTCCTCAACCTAGTTACGATATAATATAATAAATTTACGAATTTGAAATTTTTGGTGAAGAAAAATAAAGCTACCTGAATAGAAGACCGTCTACTTTCTGATTTAGTTTCCCCATCTTGAACGATCTAAAATAACCCCCAAAATATGAGTGAAGAATTTCTTTTTTATAGAAGCGAAAGAATAATAATACCTTTTGTTCCACTTTAACAACCGAACTTCTTCGAGATTCCGTCTTAAGTTCTTCAACCTAAATATTTGAAAGAAAAGTAACGTAATTTGTGTCTTGGTGACGATGAAATGTATTTACCTTGCTAACTTTCTTGCCTGGTTTGGCCTATAACAGGACATTAACAACACATTTTTACCAAAGTCCCAACAATGGTATTACAAAATACACTTACTTTCTCCGGCTCCTTTTCTGCTGGTTTTTTCTTATCGACATCGTTCATTTTCTTTTCTTCTTCCTTCTATTAATTTTTACAGTACATTAACATGCTTTTTATACATATAAACAGTATTTATGTATCAAGGCAGCAAAATTTCTCATTTAATATATATAATACATATAATTTCCATAAAATATATTATATACATAACAACTTTGCTGCCATGCTACATTATATTTTTGAAATCAAATTATATTTCCTACTCAAGCTTATTATTAGTGGTGGAACGGATATCCAGAATTTTTTTTAAAGTTTTAAAGTTTTAAAAATTCGTATAAAATCCACTTCTTGGAATATGAGTATGAAAATTTCCCAAAGTGTTAATAAAAGTGTCCTCTTTCCAATGAACAAACACGTTTTCAAAAATAACTTTTAGTTTTTGAGAAAACAATTTTGGTAAAATTTTTGATGTTGCGATAATTTTCAAAATTTGCTATAAATTTAATTTCTTGAAGGATCCTTGTGGAAATATCACCAATTATTAATTAAAGTATCCTCTTTTTAATGCAAAAAGCCGTTTTGAAAAATCACCTTTAGTTCTTGAGAAATAATCGATTTTGCAATTTTTGCCGATTAAATTTTAAAAATTCGCATAAAATCCACTTCTTGGAATATGAGTATGAAAATTTCCCAAAGTGTTAATAAAAGTGTCCTCTTTCCAATGAACGAACACGTTTTCAAAAATAACTTTTAGTTTTTGAGAAAACAATTTTGGTAAAATTTTCGATGTTGCGATAATTTTCAAAATTCGCTATAAATTTAATTTCTTGAAGGATTCTTGTGGGAATATCACCAATTATTAATTAAAGTATCCTCTTTTTAATGCAATAAGCCGTTTTAAAAAATCGCTTTTAGTTCTTGAGAAATAAATTTTTTAAATAACCGATTTTGAAATTTTCGCCGATTAAGTTTTAAAAATTCGCATAAAATCCACTTCTTGGAATATGAGTATGAAAATTTCCCAAAGTGTTAATAAAAGTGTCCTCTTTCCAATGAACTTATACGTTCTGAAAAATAACTTTTCGTTTTTGAGAAAACAATATTTGAAATTTTGATAACATTTTAAAATTCGCTATAAATTTAATTTCTTAAAGGATCCTTGTGAAAATATCACCAATTATTAATTAAAGTATCGTCTTTTTAATGCAACAAGCCGTTTTGAAAAATCACCTTTAGTTCTTGAGAAATAATCAATTTTGCAATTTTCGCCGATTAAATTTTAAAAATTCGCATAAAATCCGCTTCTTGGAATATGAGTATGAAAATTTCCCAAAGTGTTAATAAAAGTGTCCTCTTTCCAATGAACTAACACGTTCTGAAAAATAACTTTTAGTTTTTGAGAAAACAATTTTGGTAAAATTTTCGATGTTGCGATAATTTTCAAAATTCGCTATAAAATTAATTTCTTGAAGGATCCTTGTGGAAATATCACCAATTATTAATTAAAGTATCCTCTTTTTAATGCAAAAACCCGTTTTGAAAAATCACCTTTAGTTCTTGAGAAATAATCGATTTTGCAATTTTTGCCGATTAAATTTTAAAAATTCGCATAAAATCCACTTCTTGGAATATAAGTATGAAAATTTCCCAAAGTGTTAATAAAAGTGACCTATTTCCAATGAACTAACACGTTTTCAAAAATAACTTTTAGTTTTTGAGAAAACAATTTTGATAAAATTTTCGATGTTGCGATAATTTTCAAAATTCGCTATAAATTTCATTTCTTGAAGGATCCTTGTGAAAATATCACCAATTATTAATTAAAGTATCGTCTTTTTAATGCAACAAGCCGTTTTGAAAAATCACCTTTAGTTCTTGAGAAATAATCGACTTTGCAATTTTCGCCGATTAAATTTTAAAAATTCGCATAAAATCCACTTCTTGGAATATGAGTATGAAAATTTCCCAAAGTGTTAATAAAAGTGTCCTCTTTCCAATGAACCAACACGTTCTGAAAAATAACTTTCAGTTTTTGAGAAAACAATTTTGATAAAATTTTCGATGTTGCGATAATTTTCAAAATTCGCTATAAATTTAATTTCTTGAAGGATCCTTGTGAAAATATCACCAATTATTAATTAAAGTATCCTCTTTTTAATGCAAAAAGCCGTCTTGAAAAATCACCTTTAGTTCTTGAGAAATAATCGATTTTGCAATTTTCGCCAATTAAATTTTAAAAATTCGTATAAAATCCACTTCTTGGAATATGAGTATGAAAATTTCCCACAGTGTTAATAAAAGTGTCCTCTTTCCAATGAACTAACACGTTTTCAAAAATAACTTTTAGTTTTTGAGAAAACAATTTTGGTAAAATTTTCGATGTTGCGATAATTTTCAAAATTCGCTATGAATTTAATTTCTTGAAGGATCCTTGTGGAAATATCACCAATTATTAATTAAAGTATCCTCTTTTTAATGCAAAAACCAGTTTTGAAAAATCACCTTTAGTTCTTGAGAAATAATCGATTTTGCAATTTTCGCCGATTAAATTTTAAAAATTCGCATAAAATCCACTTCTTGGAATATGAGTATGAAAATTTCCCAAATTGTTAATAAAAGTGTCCTCTTTCCAATGAACTAACACGTTTTCAAAAATAACTTTTAGTTTTTAAGAAAACAATTTTGGTAAAATTTTCGATGTTGCGATAATTTTCAAAATTCGCTATAAATTTAATTTCTAGAAGGATCCTTGTGAAAATATCACCAATTATTAATTGAAGTATCCTCTTTTTAATGCAAAAAGCAGTTTTGAAAAATCACTTTTAGTTCTTGAGAAATAATCGATTTTGCAATTTTCGCCGAATAAATTTTAAAAATTCGTATAAAATCCACTTCTTGGAATATGAGTATGAAAATTTCCCAAAGTGTTAATAAAAGTGTCCTATTTCCAATGAACTAACACGTTTTCAAAAATAACTTTTAGTTTTTGAGAAAACAATTTTGATAAAATTTTCGATGTTGCGATAATTTTCAAAATTCGCTATAAATTTCATTTCTTGAAGGATCCTTGTGGAAATATCACCAATTATTAATTAAAGTATCCTCTTTTTAATCCAAAAAGCCGTTTTAAAAAATTACTTTTAGTTCTTGAGAAATAAATTTTTGAAATAATCGACTTTTGCAATTTTCGCCGATTAAGTTTTAAAAATTCGTTTAAAATGCATTTCTTGGAATATGAGTATGAAAATTTCCCAAAGTGTTAATAAAAGTGTCCTCTTTCCAATGAACTAACACGTTTTCAAAAATAACATTTAGTTTTTGAGAAAACAATTTTGATAAAATTTTCGATGTTGCGATAATTTTTAAAATTCGCTATAAATTTAATTTCTTGAAGGATCCTTGTGGAAATATCATCAATTATTAATTAAAGTATCCTCTTTTCAATGCAGCAAGCCGTTTTGAAAAATCACTTTTAGTTCTTAAGAAATAAATTTTTGAAATAATCGATTTTGCAATTTTCGCCGATTAAGTTTTAAAAATTCGTGTAAAATCCATTTCTTGGAATATGAGTATGAAAATTTCTCAAAGTGTTAATAAAAGTGTCCTCTTTCCATTGTACCAACCCGTCTTGAAAAATAACTTTTAGTTCTTGAAAAATAAATTTTTGAAAAAATTTTCCGTTCCATCACTACTTATTATTAGAAAAAAATTGATTTCAAAAAATATATAACTTACCTTTTTCTCTTCGATTTTCTTCTTTTCAATTATTTCTTCTTTTTTCTTTTCTTCGACAATTTCTTTCTTTTCAACCTTCTGCAAAACAATTTTGGGACAAAACAAATTATGAGGTGTTATTTTTTTGTTTATATTTTAGTTTATATTTTGTAGTGTTAATTTGTAAAAGTAAATATTAAAATATATTTTTGTTACCTTTGGCTTTTTAACTTTTTCTTCTTCCTCAATAATTTCCTATTAAAAAAATTTTTTTGATTTAGTGTTTATTGTTGGTGTTTATAGTAATGATGTGTAAGTGTACCTTTTTAGTTTCTTCAATAAGTTCTGGTTCGGATTCAACCTCCTCAACCTTTGTTAATAACATCAATGGTTAGTATATTTTTAAAAATTTTTGTGAAAATACAAAGTTGAAAAACGTCTCGAATACTGAAATACTTCGGATTGTTCGCATACACAAAGCCTAAATTTAGACCAAGATATATCCGAAGCTTTACCTTGTAAACGGTGAAAAATGTAAACATATAAAATTTTATCGCCGTAACGTAAACGTTTAGAAGAACTTTGATTCTGCGAACGTTCGTTCGATCGAATCGGAAATAGATGATCGAGACTTACCGAAAAACTATATCCAAAGTTGCAAAAACAAATTTTGAAAAAATTTTGTTACTAATTTTTTTAATTACAACATTAAAAGAAATTTCAAAATTTTTCTTACCTTTTCTTCTTCCTCCTTCTTTTTCTCCTTCTTCTCAACAACCGTTAATGTAGCGATGGATTCATCCTCGCCAAATTCGTTCTTAGCAACAATCTTGTAGGTTGCAGCGTGAGATATTTTGCACTTACTAATAGTCAATCTGGCAACTGAGCCATCGAAAGAGATCGAAACATCAGATGATTCTCGAATAATCGTGGTGTTTTTGTACCATGTTATAACAACCGTTTTATCGGTAACTTTCAAAGTTGATATAAAATCAACCGTTTTACCTTCTTCGGTAGTCTAAAAAATCATTCCATAACAAAAATAAAAAAAAAATTATTTTAATACTTACCACATTAGTTAATTGTGTTAATTTAGGTTTATCTCCTTTCGGTTTTTCTTCAGGTGGAAGATCGGTTACTTCAACCGTTTGTGAAGTAGCCTCGCCCTTTTCATTGCGAGCGACAAGTTTGTACATGCCTTTATCGGATTTCTCGATTTCACAAATTTCGAGTTTAACCGCGAATTCACCCTGAATGTTTAAAAAAAATTATTAAAAAGTCACTCCAATTTCGAAATGAAATCTTACATCTTTAACTTGTTCAACTTGGACTTTGTGTCTAGTGTCTTCTTTGACGGCCGTCGATTCTTTAAACCAAGTGCAATCAGGCGCGAACTTGCTAAGCACTTTACATTCAACGATAACTGTGCGTTTTTTAACGATTTTGATAACTTTCGGTTTTTCTTTAATGACGGGAATGATTTCGATGTTAAGTGTGAGATTCGCGTTGAGTTCTCCTAAAGTGTTTTTGATGTTGCATTTGTAAAGACCTGAGTCTTCGGTATCGGGATCTTTGAGTTCGAGTTTTATGTAATAAATCTCTTCTTCGATTTTTTCGATGACTATTTTTATTTTGCTGGATTCTTTTACTACTTGACCTTCTCGGTACCAGACTATCGTTGGTTTGGGATTAGCACGAACCTAGATTTTAAAATTTTTTTTTTTGACATTAATTTTATTAGGTTTTAAAAATAAAAAATTGAAAAATTTATATAGTATACAGTATGTCCACGAAAAATCTTGATAAAAATTTTGCTAGTTCAACATTTAACATATTTTATACGCGGTGTTCAGAAAATTGAAAAAACTTTAAATGTTACAAAAGTAAAGTGCATTAATTTGAGAAGATATTGGAAGAATTTGGGTATGATTATGGATAACAGTTTTTGCTATAAGAAGCATGTCTCCAACTGTATATCCAGGGCTTATTATCATCTGAGGATGTTGTTTCCTCATCGACACTACCTTGGTATTCATCTGAAAAAGATGTGCGAAACCTCTGTTTTGACTCAATTCATAACACGTATTCAACGAGTACAAAACTCATGTCTTCGGTATATATATGGAATTAGAAAACATAACAGAATATCTTAAAAACTGAATTATGCGGGATGGCTAAATATGCATCATCGTAGGAAAGTGCAGTGTTTGTGCCTATTCCATAAAATTATAAACTATAAGGAACCACAGTATCTGTACCAACTGATAACTTTTCGAAATGATGTCCACCGAATAAATACACGATTTCGCGGAAGACTGTCGCCACCCTTCTATCGTTTGTCTTTATTTCAGAAGTCATGGGGGCACAAACGTTGATCTGACATGTTTTGCAATCTTGTTGTTTTTCTTTTTTTGTTTCTTAGGTTAGTTAGAGCAGCTGTAGTAACTAATACAAGCTGGAACTCGCCTATTTTCTTTTGTATGTTTTTTTTATACAATTAAGCTTATTTTCTAATAAAGGCATTTATTATTATTTGGAAATAAGTTACTAGGAAAAGTTGTTCAAAAGTAAAACTACCTACTTTGCCTACTTTTATTTATTTGTGATCATTTTTGTACTAGTAGGCGTTGATAGTGACAAGCTTTATTAACACTTCGCTTTTATACTTTATTAGCCGTAGTATTACATTATACTTTACAACAAAAAATTTAGTTGGTGCAATGTTATGGGAAAGGCGAAAAATGCCATCGTCGAGTTAGTGTGCACATTTCTGAGATTACTTGCCGTAAAAAATGTTGAAGTTTTTAAGCACTGGGTCATTGTTGCGAATACCCAGAGAAAAAAAAGATACGATGAAAATGATGCAAGCACTTTGTTGGTATTACATTCAGTAGAGGAATACCGGAAATTATCATTAAGAAGAAGAGCTGAAAATCTCCAATTTGTTAAAAAGTCGCAAATTCAGAAGATATTAAAACACAACAAGATACATCCATACAAGCCAGTTTTTAATCATGTATTGGATTGTGGCAAATAAACTTTCTCTTAATAACTCTAAAACGGTACATATGTTACTTGGCCTTAGAAATCTTATCCCTCAGAATCCCAGCGGCACTAAGTTTTTAGGCGTAATTGTAACTGCTCCAAAATTAAGTTTTGACGAGCATGCTCAAGTTGTGGGGGCCGAAACATTTACGCACTGAAACGTGTAGTTGATACGGTTCCTCCTGAAACTGCGAGAATAGCATACTATGCTTTAGTCCACTCGCTTTTGACATATTGTATATTGGCACGGGGAAATACTCCAGCTAGTAGTCATATTTTCAAGCTCCAGCGTAGAGCTATTCGTGTGCTTGGTGGGGTCGGTTTTACGAAAAACTGCAAACATTATAACTATTCCATCAAAATTTATATTGGAAGCGATTTTATATGCCGATAAGAATGATATCTCTTCTAATTTTCATCATTATGACACGAGAGGCAAGCATGATATTCGGACTAATTTTTGCAGATTACAAAAGTCTCAACGGGGCCTGATATATACGTCCCAACAACTGTTTAATCGCTTACCGCTTGACGCGAGAAGTCTCTCAAATGACTCTTTGAAGCGGCGTTTAAAACCATTTTCAGTCAATTTGTAATTATATAATATATGTATTTTTTTCTGTTAATACTAAGTAATCCATGACGAGTAAAATGAATTTGAATTTGAAGCAAAACGTTTGGATTTTTGTTTGTGGGTTGGCAGTATGGAAAGAGGATTTCATAAGAAAATAATGTTTTTTGATGAATCAACTTTTTCGACCAATGGTATTGTGGCTTCGCAACATGCACGATATTGGAGTGACTCTAATCCGCATTTTCGAATACCACGGAGGCGTCAGTACTATGTTAAAGTAAATGTGTGTTCTTTGACACTCCTTGTAATGCAAATATTTATTTAGCTATGTTAAGAAATTTCCTCGACGGTGAATTAGACAATCTTCCATTAGAATACAGTCGTTTATTTTATTTTCAACAAGATTAGACACTGTTAGACCACTGGATTAGGAGACAAGGACCAGTTCAGTGGCCTCCTAGGAGCATTGAGGTCTTATATATAATCTAGAGTGCGTATGCTGTTGTCCCCACCACGCCTAAAATGAAGCCAGAAAGGTCGCCATGTTAGATGTACCAACTTAGCGGGAAATTCGAAAGTCTGATATATACTTCTGCAAGAATTTATATTATTATAAACTGGAAAGACAGAAAATAATAACCAAAACAAAACATTAATTTTTTATTGATAAATAATTATTAATTATATGATATTTTAAAAGAACTTAATAATTTTTAGCCATAACCCTTATAATTAACATAAACTAAGAAGAAAATATTTAAAGCAATTCTGATTGATCGCGTTAACCTTTGCTTATAAATAATTGTTAGCTTATTTAAAAAAAACTGAACAGTCCTTAATAATAAACTTTACTTCAATATGAAGACCTCGGTGCAAAAAGGGAGTAGCTCCATTTATCAAGACAAGGAGTTGTCCCCTTCTTACACCGAGGCCTTTAATTGTTAATTCCAAGTCAAGTAACCAGAAACATTTTATGGACTGTTGTAAATAATCGTCCAACCTACCAAATTATAAGAAACATATGTGAAACTAAAAAAATTCGAAAACTTTCAATAAAAATAAAATTTATGAGAATTGTGAGGTTATAATTGTAGGTACAATAGAGACTTGAACCTATAGCTAAGTTCAGGTCGGTACATCCAACATGTCTGACTTTCTGATTACCCCCACCACCACCACATATGCTCTCTAGATTATATATAAGACCTCAATGCCTAGGAGTCCAGATTTCACATTAATGGATTTTTTCATATGGGTGAGATTGGAACAACAAATTGTTTATCGCACACCTCAAATAAATGCCACTACTGATCAATTAAAGGATGCAATTAGAGATGCTTCAATATCTTTACATGAGGTTTGAAAATTTTTTGAAGAATTACTTGTTTAAAGGCATGTGCCCAACAGGGTGGTAGTGTGTTTGAGTAAATAAACTTGCAACTTCTGCATTGTTAATTTGGAATTAGTTAATTGATATTAAAATAAATTTAAAGATCCCTAAGTACTAGCAAAATTTTTTATCAAGATTAACTTTTTTTGATAAAATTAAAAATAAAAAGGTTTTTCCTATTCAACACCTTTTCCGTGGACATACTGTACATGTTTTAAAACTATTGTTTCACCTTCATTACCTATTATTGGAAAAAAAGATTAACAAAAACCGTTAAACGGATAAAAATAAAAAATAAAAACGGTAAAATACAGTGAAAGTATCGGAATTAAAAAGGAGGGGAAAACTTACATAAATTATTTTACAATTTGATGGAATATTAAGGTTTATAAGGATTAAGTATGAATTTACATTAAAGCTTTTCTTCTTAAACATAAACTTATGTTATGGGTTGTGGGAGTGAACGAAATATATTATAATAACGATACACGTACCGAAGCCGAAAATCAAAAAAGCAATTTAATAAGGACCAATTACATTCTTTAACTAAAAAACATGACTAAAATTTCTCATTTACTCCTGAATAATAAACATAAATTCCAATTTAATTTACTCAACGGTATTTACAAAATATCCTGTAATGATTGCAATAAAATATATATTGGTCAAACAGGTAGAAATGTACTAATTCGTTTTAAAAAACATATCAAAGACTGCTATTTTCAAACACTTTTTAGAAATTAATCATAAAATAAGCCTTAAAAACATAAAATTAATACATCACCAACCCAAATCGTTAAATCTAAACTTGCTAGAATAATTTAAAATCTCGAAACAATCGAAAAATAATTCCGATAATTTATTAAACGAATTTTTAGAAAATTAATTCACCCGTCTGTACCGCAAATTTATATGATTGTTTTTTTGTTTTTCGGCTTCGGTACGTGTACCGTTATTATAAGAAATATATTATAATTCAAACCCAGAATAACCAGAAATCGTCGATTCGTTTGATGTTGGAGGCTCGATTTAAAATCCGCCATCTTATCACGAGTTACAAAAAGCACAGAATCAAGGTTCGTTGAGTAAACATACTTTATAATGTTATCCAACTCTTTATGAACGTATCCGTCTTTAGAGACGTGCAATTCTAGTTCTAGATCGATATCTTCGTAACCGCTCGATGAAAAAAATTGCGGTAAAGTTTATTGTAATCAGTGAACATTTCTGCGTATCACATGTTAATTTGGAAATTTTCGGGTCCGCGGTTTTTCTTTTATAGCGCATGTTTTATTTTTTCAATATTCCATATAGTTTCGCGGTTTAGCAGGATGCGGTTATTTCGAAAACGACCTGGCGGATTTCACCGCGGTTTTTACCAAAATATGTCAAATAATGTCGGTTGTCGGATTTCCTAGACAGTACGTCGCGCCTTTATCTTACCTATATAAAGAAATAAGGCGCGACGTCCTATCTGGGACGCACCATCTGTTCCGATTGGACGGAACTCCCGTCACCCCGCAGAGCTTATTTCAGTTTTTCTTTAATAACTGATAACGGAATCCGACAACCGACATAATTTGACATATTTTGGTCAAATCCGCGAGGAAATCCACTCAGCCGTTTTCGACATAACGGCGTATTACTAAACCGCGATTTTCCGCGAATCTGTATGGAATATCGAAAAAATAAAATATGCCACTCATTAAGAACACATCAGGCTACCACCTGTTCAAAATTCAAATTTTTTCGTATGATAGTTTTCGAGAAAAAAAATCGCAAAGTTGTCGATACCGTAAAAAATCGGGTACTTTTCTCATTTAACTCGCGATAAAAAGAAAACCGTCGATCCGAACATATTCAAATTAACATATGTTACGTAGAAATGTTCAGTGATTACAACAAAGTTTGTCACAATTTTATCAGATATCTATCTCTAAAGTGAGGGGCATTGAGTTTTTGCACGGATAGTAGTGTAAAACTAAAACTAACACTATACCTAGAATTAGAACTAGAATCATTTGGGTTTAGCCGTCTTTAGAGACGTGCGGCTAAACCCAAATGATTCTAGTTCTAGGTATAGTGTTAATTCTACATAGTAACAGTGCTAGTATAAAACTCGAAACTTTCTAATTCAGGTCTAGTGTTAGTTCTAGTTTTAATTGTTATGCAGTGCTAGACCTAGAACTAGAATCATTCGGGTTTAGCCGTCTTTAGAGACGTGTGGCTAAACCCAAATGATTCTAGTTCTAGGTCTAGTGTTATATACAATATAGTGTTATTTTTATTGAAGTAGTTGAAAGGTTAAATATACGTATTAGAAAAGTACGTATATTAAATTATATAGTAGAACTAGAATTATTTGGAAGTGACACTAGCGGTATTCTGCCAAATCTTTACCACCAATAGCAACATACATTGGTAACTCGCTATAATATAGGGTCAGATTTGGTGGGACACTGCCACTGTCACTTCTGGTTATTCTTTGCCCATAACATAAGTTATTTTTCCAAATTTTAAAGTTAATTATTTGATGTTTTTTATAGAAAATATTTTATGTTTAAGAAGAATAGCTTCAATATAAATTTATACTTAATTCCGATACTTTCACTGTATTTTACCAATAATTTTTTAATTGTTAATTTTTTTCCAATAATAGGTACTGAAGATGGAACAATAGTTTCGAAACATGTATACTATACAGGGTGTGTTTCATGAGGAATGGTACATACATTAATATGTTATAGATTTGTTTATTTTAAGCAGAAAAGTTCCTATGAACATGTGCTTAATGAAGCACGGCTTTTGTGAAACAGTCATTTGTCAATGTTTGACATTTAACATTATTATGTCGACTAAGTTGTTGATAATGCTACATATTGACTCATGCAGAACATGCTGATATGGTGCTTTGTTACGATTTCGAAATGCTCGTGATGACTATAGGAGAGATTCCAGATTGCATGAAACCGGTTCTGCTCCAAGAACAAGTAATGAATACTCAACGTGCAGGTGTGCAAAGTCTGAATGAAGTTGAACAAATTCTTCAATCGGTAGAACGCAGCCCATCTACCAGTACAAGAAGACTTTCTAGATTCCATGTTCAATCAGTACAATACCTTGAACCAGCAAACTCTGCCAGGAGATTAAAATTTCGTGAATGGGTAATATCTAACATTCACTCGGAATAGAATCAATAATAGTCGAAATGATCACCGTTGGTCTGAGGATAATCTACATGTCAGTGTTGAAACAAATTTTCAGGTAAAATTCTCTGTGAATGTATGGTGTGGAATAATTGACAATAACTTAATTGCAGATATTTAGAGCTTCCAATACTGTTACTTTGCGGAACGGTGGATTGGTCAGCTCAGTCACCGGACCTTAATCCGTTATATTACGGAATGTGGGGATGGCTGAAAGGCGATGTTTATCAAGTAAAAGTAAACATGCGTGATGAGCTAATCCTTCGTATTACGACCAGTGCTGCACGAATCAAGGCACGTCAGGATAAATTGGTAATGTACACATTTAAATAAATCAGTTTATGTATTAACTGGCTGTATCTCAGTTACCTTTGAGAATTGAGCATATTTTTTTAGGAACTTTTCTCCTTAAAATGAACAAATTTATAACATATTAACGTATAAACTAAACAATATTATTTCTCATAAAAAGTTTTACTTTTCCCCCTTTTTAATTTTTAATTCGTGAGAAATTAGTAAAAATTATTAATGATATTAGGTTTTACCTTGCAATCCATGACGACTAATTTTCCGCCTTGGTGCGATGTAATTCTTGGTTTTTCAACAAATGTTGGTCCATCACCTTCGGGTTCTGGTTCGGCTTCGATGTTAAGGTTTAGATTAGCATTGCTTTCGCCAAATTCGTTTTTGACGTGACACCGATATGTGCCGCCATCGGGTGCGGTGGGGTCTTTAATTTCGAGTGTGAGTTCGTAGATGTCCTCTTCTTTATCGAGGACGGATATCTTGATTTTAGCGGATTCCTTAACGGCGGTGGTGCCGCGGAACCAAGTGACTTCTGGCTTTGGTTTGGCCTTGCATTTACACTTCATCGTGATGAGGGTGCCGCTTTCGTTGGGGATGATCTTGGGTTTCTCGATGAAAGATGGTGCGAAGCCGGCAGCATCGTCTCCGCCTAGAAATAGAAGAATCGGTAGACGGTGAAGAGACGTTTTTTTTTGATCTCGAGAAAAAGGCCATGCTCATGCTCGGTTTCGTTACGCGATATTCGAGATGATTGATACCTTGGAAGTTAAGGGAAATATTAGCATTGCTTTCCCCAAAGTTATTGAATGCGTTACAGCGATAGTTTCCGCCATCTTCTCGTGTCGGATTCGAAATTTCTAACGTTAACATGTAGGTGTCTTTGCTGATGGCTTTTCGGAACATTCTCACGCGTGTATTGTCCGCGATCGTCTGGTTTCCGTGGTACCACGTGATATCCGGCGCGGGGTTTGCTTCGAGGAGGCACTCCATAACCAGGACATCACCATCTTGTCGTATAGTGGGCTTTTTCGGAAATCGCGGCGCTTTTCCATCCGGAATCCTGAGGAACATACACAATGATTCTTCCGTAAAACGAATCAACGAATTTCTTACTTTGGTTTACCGTCGCCCTCGAAATTAAGATTTATCGTCGCGGTTCCGACGCCATATTTGTTTTTGGCTATGGCCCTGTACTCCCCTTTATCGGAATTTTCGACGTTATTGATTTCTAATCGTGCTAAGTAATACAACTTTTGATCCATCTCCATGGACATGGTGTATCTTCCGGCCATTTTGATCTCCTTCTTCCCGTGGAACCTATATATCGGTGGTCCATTGTGTAAACCAACACGGGGGTATCAATGTATGATACATACCATTGTATATCCGGCCTGGGTTCTCCGACGCACCTACATTCAAACGTTATCGTCGCCCCGTCATCTGTTTGGCGAATGATGGGTCTTTCGGTGAAGGTCGGCTTGATGCCCTCTTGATCGGGTACTGGAGCTTCATCGCCTATACACAGAAACTCATCCAACAAATATATCCCAAAAATATACAACGCACTCGCGCATCGGTTACAATGGTCGCCGTGTGACAAAAGCTCAGCTTTTAATCTTTTACAGGGCTGTAATACAACGTTCGAAAAAATGGGAAACATATTTGCATAAGAGCATGGCCTTCAAAACTACTATATAATACATAAAAATTACAATAACCACGCTAGAAAAAAAGGTAAATATCCCACACCAATGTATAAATATAATACACGGATTAATTGAATATCGGGTTAAGAAATGGCAAAAATTAAAAGCTGAGCTATGATTAGGCGTCTGTTAGTTCCATTGTACTATTATGCACGAGTGCTAGATGACTTCTCATCCTTTATACAGAGCTAAAAAATGACGTTTTTAAGAGAAACCAACAGCTTGGACACATCAACACACAAAAGCAGATCCAAACGCTAATCTGGACCATTAAATCAATACACACAAGTATACTTGAAATAAAATTTACATGGAAGAAAAATATGTTGGTTCCTCTTAACATTAAAAAGCCTGAGAACTAGAAGCTCTGCAGTTAAACACCCCCCTTATCCCGAAAACCAACAAAAAACAACAACAACTATACCGAGCCTGACATTGAAGCTTATTACGGACAAATAACATATTACTTACTGTCGAAGTTGAGACTGATCGTAGCATTGCTCTCTCCCAACTCGTTCTTTGCAGTAACCTTGTATTTACCAGCATCCTCAACGGTAACGTTCTTGATTTCAAGGGTTGCAAAATACGAGTGGCCATCTTTATCTACCCTCAACTGCAAAAGATGGAATTAAGTCAGCTTTTAAAATCCGATTCGACATCTATCATAACACCTTTTCAATTTTATCATGTTGATCCACTGCCAAGAAATTATGATTATAGTGAGATCAATAAATTTTTTTTTAATTTAATTTTTTAATAATGATTGTCTAATAACCTAATTATAGAAGTGATCACAAAACGTACAAATATAATGTAGCCAAAATTTTTGATGACCAACTCTAATAGTTATGCATTGATGAAATGTGTGTTACCTTGTGACGTGAACCTTCAGTAACGGCGTTGGTATTGTGAAACCAGCTGACGACCGGCCTAGGATCAGCTTGAATACGGCATTCGAAGAGTAATCTTTTACCATCTTCTTCCTGCCTGATGGCTGGTTTCTTGGCGAAGGTGGGCGCGATGCCGTCGATTTGTCTACGCGTACGTTAAGGAAAAAAAAGGTTAAGAGATGATTCAAGGGGAATAATAATAGATGCGGGCGCCGAGAAATATGAACTCTGACGCAAAAGTTACGTGGCCAAGAAGGCCGTTGCCAACAAAATGATGATAAAACCGATTTTTGATGATACTCACTTTTCTCGTGGCTCATCCATAGCTAAAAGGAAAAAGAAGATAATTACATATTAATTTAACATTAAGTAAACTTACGGCTGAAATTCAAGTTGATGGAGGCAGCTACCTCGCCCATCTTGTTTTTCGCTTTGACCTTGTATAAGCCAGCATCGGCCTCTATGACATCGTCTAATTCCAAGACGACAAGGAACTTGTTGGTCCCCACAGATTGGATTTTGAAATTTGTTCGGCCATCCTCCGAAAGAAGTGTATCGCTTCTGAACCATTGGATGTCGGGTTTTGGGGAAGCAAGTAACTGACACTCGAAGATGAGGCGATTACCATCATCTTCTTGTCTTAGCTGTGGTTTTTGTGTGAAGCTGGGAGCGAAATCCTCCGCCACTCCCATGCTTTCTCGAATGTCACGTTATCCCGCTAACATAGATGAACAAGTCGACTTCGTACTAAATTCCGCACCAAGCACACTTACTTCTTTGCAAACGTATTCGATGGTCGCTCAATTCACTATTAGATTCACCGAAAGTTATGATACCGCACTCATCCACTAATTCCGTGTAATATTCGCGTCGTTTAATCTTCGTTCGTCTTACCCTAGAGCTTTCTTCGTGGCCTCCCAAAGCACTGACTAAAGAACCTCAACTCGCACCCTGATTCTAAACTAGAGCGTGACAACGTCTCCCCCCAGAGCGTCGATGCCCCACTCCGTAGAGATGCTCGGCGTCGGCGTCGGTACCGGGATAGGGATCTCTGCCTGCTGCCGCCTCCGCATCCTCCGTCGATGCCCATTTGTTGATTATCGATAGTGACTAATCGAACCAAAATAATATCAAATCTTTATAAAAATATCTTAACAATTAAGTTTCCTATCGTCTATGAATCCCTTTCGTTATTTTTAATTAATGACCCATTTGGCATCGTCCTCAACTAGTTCCAAATCATCATCTGCGAATGTGATTCATTGAATGCCATGGCAAAGTCTCAGGGTTTTTTTGTCAGGTGTGATTATTAATTAATCAAAATTCTTTCTCAAGGTTATTTTTGACTAACAACGATAAAGATGTGCATAAATTAAGTGATAATAGATTTAATTATTTGTATTTGTTTACTAGGACAATATCAAATATTGGCAAGTGAAGTTAGCGTGGAAAACACTATTTCACAGTAATTCGTATGATATGAACCTCAAGCATTCTTGGCACGATTCCATCGATATTTAATTATTTCACTAGAAACGTTTAAAAATATGCGAAATAACTTCAGGATTTTCGCCGATTGAAAGGATCAAGGCAAAAATAATTGGCTTAGATGGAGAAGTGAGGATCCGTAATTTGATATATCTCTACTGGTTTGATTAGACAATTCGGCTGAAAATAAAAGCTATTTATAGCAGGTGCGGATTCTGGCGTTTCGGGCTGCTTTGCAACGAAACTAGAACCGTTCCAAGGATCCAACGTTGAGGTATCGGCCTATTTACATCGATCTCGTAAATTCGGTGTAGGTACTTTCTGGTTCTGGTTCTATTTTAACTAAAATAACCGGTTAAAAACTAAAATTGTCTTCAAAATAAATGTTTGACTATTGCAAAAGATCGTCACTGATGTCAAAAGATTTATGAACAAGTTATTTTGGGGTCGCCATTTACTTTTCGACTCTTTTGCAAAGTGGAACGCTCAAATTTTATTTTTATGGGCCGTAATCGTACTCGTGAATCATTACGAACTTTATGTAGCCCATACACTATTAATATACGCGCCCATTAATTCATCGGAAGTGGATAAATAATATAGGCATAATTCATCCGCAATTAACAAACCGATTATACCCACGGTCCTTGTGAGTCAAATGTTATAAATCCAACTCGCAACTTTGTTGATTCAGAGCCACAACTTTGTAACGTCAGTTTAGCGGCAACTACACTATAAATAAAACATTAATTTAGCAAAATTAAAAATAATTCAAGAGATTGACGCATCGATATATCTGGATGTGCCAAGAAACAATAAACCGTATAAGTACAATCTAAACAGATACGTCCGGCATATAATTTTCGCAAAAACATCTTTGGGTGTAAAATATGACTAATGGGGTTGCTAAAAGCTGTTGTACCTATAATCTCTGTGATCCAACGTGATGCCAAGAAATGAGCTCGTGTAATACTACCTTAATGATCTTGGAGCTTGTTTTAGTCGCCTTGGGTTCAATTTTAGTACACGTTTCATAAGAAAGTTGCTTATTTTCGTATTTTGGCTCACAAATTACCTACCTATAGGATCACATTGTTTTCTCGCACTATTTAGTTTCCTTATTGACATATATTATATCTCATGGACCAATATATATAAATTTAATAATTGAAATCTAATCATTCGCGTCTAAATATTTTCTGCTGCTCTCCCTTTTTCGTTGTTTAGAAATTGTATTTATAGTGTAATGTAGACGACGTGCTCCAAAAAACTTGGCATTCGAAATAAACTCGAACCACTCTAAATCCGGCCGATTGTATCGTGTTTTCAACTAAATTTATAAATAAATTACAATGTTTTCTTAATCGCTTTTTTATGTATTTCCATGAAGAATTAACTGAAAATTACGGCAAATTAAATATGTAGGTCAGTATGAAAGAAGTGAGGTTGCCCTAGAAAACTGATTAGCGTAATTAAGTTAGGTTTAGGTCGTTGTCGCATGTTAAAAATATGTCGCAGGTGGTGATTGATGCTAAATCGGTCAGCATGGAAATAAAAATATGGTTTCATGAAAACACTATTATAGTGCAGGGGAGACAAGCAAGGCCGGCCTTTCGAATCCAAATGAAAACCTCTTCGAAAGAAACCTATATAATCTTCTAGAAATAACTGTCGGACCGAGTATTTTTAGCGGAGTCCAGAGAAAAAGAGATGTAATCTTATACATAGTCTGGTGCCATGCCAAGCCATATAGGGCGGCGAGCTGCGCCTGCGGAAAGACGCCCTAGTGACGTCACTAGTAGCATCCTAGGCGCAAGCGTCACCGCACGACTTCTCTCCCTAACAGCATGCGATCAACTGCCTAATTTCCGCGGCAACGTATTTTAACAGCTCAAGGTGGGGATTAACCTTCCTTACAAATCGACTTTTATCGATCAATGCCTACAAAACATTTCCCACTGTTAATTTGCCAATATTATTCCTTTCAGTCAACACTCTTTAAGTGCCACAATTCAAATTTTGAACATTAAATCTAAATTGGTCTTTTATAGGTCAGTGTAAATGGAAAATATATTTAATAACACTACATAATTTTATTAAATCATAATTTATTTAAATTACAAGTAATAATGATCTGGATGCGCCGGTGGCATTCTTGACCCCGTTATTGTATTGACGTGACACATATAGGGGCCCGGGTCTATTTTGAAACGTCGAGGATGGATTTTGTAACGTCGTTTTCAGTGAGCCAAGTGGAAAAATGAAGCTTGGGGAGAAAACATCGTTCATTAGTCATTTTTGTTGACCCGGTGCATAACGCGAAGTGCACGGTTAATTCAGGAGAGACTAATAGGTGTCTTGTCATCAATTTAAATGGTCTTTATGACCCACTTGGATTTTAGTAAACATTTTCAGTTTTTCGGCAATTTTTTTATCTAGATATGAGTCATCTTTTTTTCGAGCAGGCTCCCGTCCAACAATTTATTATGTAATACCTTGGTTGCGGCCAGAAAAATTAGTTCGCTGTTAAAAAAACATATTTTTATCGATAATTTTCATTCGAAGCAATCATTTTTAACCGTTTTATCTAATTAGAAAATAAATCATTGTTTCATTAGAAACTGCAGTATAATTTAATATACGCATGTAAAAACACGTCAAATATTTCCCCATACTCAAGACGGTTTTCTTGTCGGAGCTGTCAATTAGCGAAATTAAACCCGACCTGCCCGCGAAATGATTCAGACAAAAAAATACCATTATTTACAAACGCGACTGCCAAAGCCTTTGCAAAGTGGCAACGGAGTGGCCAGAATAAAAATAGAAGCCGCGCTAAATTAAGTAGCACCCACTGAAATATCTTACGCCCCCCTAAACTGAAAAAGTCAATTTATAATATAGACGCTACATCGCTTCACTCTTCTTTTTTTTCACAACCATCCGCTGCCAATTGCGTCAGATGATCCCGACTCGTAATTTCTACATTGCACGTCACTTTTCAAATATTTCCATAACAATAATAATAAAAAGAAAAATAGCCATCTGAAAGTAGTTGTCACAATTTATTACTCCATTTATATTACGCTTATAGCGCTACAAAAAATTAAAGATACAAAAAAAAACATTTACCAAACAAATTTTATAAGTTCTTTTACATTTAACATTATTTAATTGCCAGTCGACGGAGGATTCGGAGGATCTTGGTTCTGTTGGTCGTCTTCTGGACCTCGATTTCCACCCATGCTGGATCTTAATGTCTCCATTAAATTCGGATAAGCAGTTTGCATTTGCTGAGCTAATTGTTGACCTCTGAAAATATCAACAAACAATTATAATTACGTTTGTAAAGAACTATATTAAGTTTATGCATAATCATATTAAAAAGTACTAGAAAAAATGTTGTATGAGAAATAAATGAAATATTTTTTTTTAATAATCTAGAGTGCTGTAAAAAAATGCGTAAAGCATACTACCACAGAATACAGAATAGAAATTAGTAGTGGTTAGTTACCAAATATCCGGCTTTGGCCAGATATCCAACAATATATCTTAGTACTCCAAATATCACCAATTATTAATTAAAGGCTTTTGTGCTTGATAAAGCAACGGTCCTTTGTTTTTTAGTTTCCCACGAGATTTCTGCATTTGCCATTTTAAACAGATAACCAGTATAGGAGCGCCGATCATCTATAGATGATCCCCAATCTGCATCTGTATAACATTCCATTATTTATTTATTTTCTTTCCCTGAAGTTCTATAGGTTAGTTCCAAATTTATTGTTCCTTTTAAATACCTTTACACTCTTTTTGCGGTAATCCAATGACTCTCATTGCAATTTGTGTTAAGTCAATTTAACACAAATAAGAAGTTAACGCCAAATGTAATATCTGGTCTTGTACCAATTGATGCATACATTAAACTTCCGATCAGACTTTGATATGGATACTTTTTCATTATTTCTTCGTTTTTTACTTCAGGTTTTTGTAATTTTGCATTTGGGTCCATTGGTGTACTGACTGGTTTTGAGTTCTCCATACCAAATCGCTGTAGAATATCTTTTATATACTTCCTTTGTGAAATTTTGATCGTAACCTATTAAAATTATGAGTGATATGTTTTAACAGTTTAACAAACCTTTTTATTATCTTTATATATTGACAATTAATAATAACAATATTCACTTGTTTTATATTATATACAACTACTCATAAAATATTAATGCACTCTTGATTGGGATTGCTTTATGATAAAATATAACATTTCAACAAAAATTTCCCAAAGTGTCCTCTTTCCGATGCACAACCCGTTTTGAAAAATAACTTTTAGTTTTTGAGAAAACAATTTTGATAAAATTTTCAATGTTGCGATAATTTTCAAAATTCGCTATAAATTTTATTTCTTGAAGGATCCTTGTGGAAATATCACCAATTATTAATTAAAGTATCCTCTTTTTAATGCATCAAGCCGTTTTGCAAAATCTCTTTTAGTTTTTGAGAAATAAGTTTTTGAAATAATCGACAATTTTTTCGTATTTTGCATATTTTCGCCGATTCAGTTTTAAAAATTCGTATAAAATACACTTCTTGGAATATGAGTATAAAAATTTCCCAAAGTGTTAATAAGAGTGTCTTCTTTCCAATGAACTAACCCGTTTTGAAAAATAACTTTTAGTTTTTGAGAAAACAATATTTGAAGTTTTGATAAAATTTTCGATGTTGCGATAATTTTCAAAATTCGCTATAAATTTAATTTCTTGAAGGATCCTTGTGGAAATATCACCAATTATTAATTAAAGTATCCTCTTTTTAATGCCAAAAACCGTTTTGAAAAATCACTTTTAGTTCTTGAGAAATAAATTTTTGAAATAATCGATTTTGCAATTTTCGCCGATTAAGTTTTAAAAATTCGTATAAAATCCACTTCTTGGAATATGAGTATGAAAATTTCCCAAAGTATTAATAAGAGTATCCTCTTTCCAATGAACCAACCCGTTTTGAAAAATAACTTTTAGTTTTTGAAAAAATAATATTTGAAGTTTTGATAAAATTTTCGATGTTGCGATAATTTTCAAAATTCGCTATAAATTTAATTTCTTGAAGGATCCTTGTGTAAATATCACCAATTATTAATTAAAGTATCCTCTTTTTAATGCAAAAAGCCGTTTTGAAGAATCACTTTTAGTTCTTGAGAAATGAATTTTTGAAATAATCGATTTTGCAATTTTCGCCGATTAAGTTTTAAAAATTTGTATAAAATCCACTTCTTGGAATATGAGTATGAAAATTTCCCAAAGTGTTAATAAGAGTGTTTTCTTTCCAATGAACCAACCCGTTTTGAAAAATAACTTTTAGTTTTTGAGAAAACAATATTTGAAATATTGATAAAATTTTCGATGTTGCACCAAAAATTATAACCATAATGGCCGAAGGGGATGCCGAATATCTGGTGGTATCGGGCTTTTCGCAAAATCACTATCCGTTCCATCACTAGAAATTAGTCTTTTAAGTGTATTATTAATTGAATAAGAGTTATAGTCCAAAGCCATTCTGTGTTCTGTGATATGAGCAACTTAAATCTGATTTTTATTTTATTAAACATATGATACATGCAAATGTAAGTAAATCGCCAGAAACAATAATAATATGTTATAGTTAAAAATTATTATTAACTCAGATATTAAACATCTATTATTATTCTATTAAAAATTTATTATTCTATTAAAACTTCTAATTACTCATCAACATGATGTCTTTGAAGTAATGAATATAATCAATAAACATGAAAAAAGTTTTTTTTTTCTGATATGTAGACAATAAATATGAGCCATAACAAAAATTACTTAAAAATTTTATTACTTCAAACATCTATAAGTGCCAAAAACTAATTTAGAAAAGCTTATCGATCATTAGAGACCAAATTTTGCTTAACTAAGCATTAACACTAGCGAAAGCAACATCACAATTAAACAAAATAACTGTGTTTATTAAAAACAACCACATAATCCGACTTAACCCATTAGTGCAGTGTCCCTCAAAAGGGGCGTCAAAATTATATTTTATTTATTTATCAAACGTCATATTATAAAAAAAAACGGCAATTTGTATGGTTTTGGTGGAAGATGTTATGGAAGATTCTACCACTTGCACATTTGAGAAGAAAAACGTCAATATCATCAAAAGAAGTGCAATTGGCGTGAAGATACTACTCCATTGTCCAAAAAACATTCCAAAGAAGATGACCAAGCAGAAGATCCATTGGATTATTTTTAATTATTTTTTGTAATTCGCGACGGTAATGAAAGCTATTATAGTACTCAAACGGGTGCTGTAATGAGACTCCTTACAGCATCCGATGCTGTAATGAGATTTTAGTAACATTTTATGGAACCAGTTCAAGTTGGTGACATTGGGTCATTAATTTTTCATGAGAAGTGATGAAGTATTACTTATTCAATGGAAAAATAACAAAGTGATTGCCATGGCTATAAACTTTCCAGAAAAATCTCACCATGGTGCAAACAAAGTAGGTCTTATAGAGTTATAGAGCAGCCTGGAATGGTAACAAGCTATAATAAAGGAAAGCGTGGGGTGGATAATTTAGATGAATTTGTTGCACTATACAGAAAGTGATGTTTCTCTTAGTTACTGTTCTTCATTACTGGCATTTCGGCGATACATAGCACTCAGCTAAGTCATCATATGAAAACTTCTGTATCTGAGCCATTGCTGACAATCCGTTATGATAACATTGGTCTTTTGATTCAATTCTCCAAGACAAATCGACGATGTAATCATTGTACAAAAAAGTCAAATTTCATATGTATAAAGTAATATTATTAGTTGAATATTATCATACTAAATAATACTAAAACATATTTGTTATTCCTTAACATCTTTTTTGTGAATAATTACGTTTTTAAATTATTGTATTTCTGTTATATTAAAGTATTATTAACGCAAATATGATACAGTGTATTCTACGCATAGTTAAGGGCTAAAATATTTTTTTTCCAAAAAAAAATTCTTTTTTGATATAATAGATAATAAAATTAAATAAAAATACAAAAAAGTTGTTTTTGATCAAAAGAATAACTTCATGCACTAATGGGTTAATTAAGAAAAAACTGAATAAAAGAAAATAGGTGATCTAGATAAAACTAATATCACATTTTTGGTATTAAAATAAGGAAATTTCCAGTTTAAAACTTTTTGTTCTATGTATAGGTGTCCCGTATCTACCGCATCAGAGCATTATACGGTTGAAGGACACATAATTCTGAAGCGGTTTTCTAATAACAATTTTTCGAAATGTTTATAATCACCGCACGGTAGTGGTGGAACGGATATCCGGCCGGATACAGGATAATTACCAAATATTCGGCTTTGGTCGCATATTAAAAACCTATTACTTAGTACTCCACCATACCCACAAAATAACTTTTAGTTTTTAAAAAAACAATATTTGACGTTTTGAAAATTAATATTAAATAATTATCCGTGAGACGATCTTTTTTATAAAAAGAAACTATTTTATTTCGTACTAATATTTCGATCGTTTTTTTCGATCTTCATCAGAGTATAACTAAAATACAAAAGCAACTAAAAATAACAACCTTACAATAAAAGTTAATTACTTACAAATTATCTTTCTTAAGGAAATAATATAAATGAAACCATAAAACGTTTATACGTTTCGTTTTTATAAAAAAGATCGTCTCACGAATAATTATTTAATATTATCAATTACGATCGATTAATTTCTTTTATTTATTGTTTTGAAAATTCGCTATAAATTTAATTTCTTGAAAGATCCTTGTGGAAATATCACCAATTATTAATCAAAGTATCCTCTTTTTAATGCAACAAGCCATTTTGAAGAATCACTTTTAGTTCTTGAGAAATAAATTTTTGAAATAATCGATTTTGCAATTTTCGCCGATTAAGTTTTAAAAATTCGTATAAAATCCACTTCTTGGAATATGAGTATGAAAATTTCCCAAAATGTTAATAAGAGTGTCCTCTTTCCAATGAACCAACACGTTTTGAAAAATAACTTTTAGTTTTTGAAAAAACAATATTTGAAGTTTTGATAAAATTTTCGATGTTGCGATAATTTTCAAAATTCGCTATAAATTTAATTTCTTGAAGGATCCTTGTGGAAATATCACCAATTATTAATTAAAGCATCCTCTTTTTAATGCAACAAGCTGTTTTGAAAAATCACTTTTAGTTCTTGAGAAATAAATTTTTGAAATAATCGATTTTGCAATTTTCGCCGATTAAGTTTTAAAAATTCGTATAAAATCCATTTCTTGGAATATGAGTATGAAAATTTCCCAAAGAGTTAATAAGAGTGTCCTCTTTCCAATGAACCAACACGTTTTGAAAAATAACTTTTAGTTGTTGAAAAAACAATATTTGAAGTTTTGATAAAATTTTCGATGTTGCGATAATTTTCAAAATTCGCTATAAATTTCATTTCTTGAAGGATCCTTGTGGAAATATCACCAACTATTAATTAAAGTATCCTCTTTTTAATGCAACAAGCCGTTTTGAAAAATCTCTTTTAGTTCTTGAGAAATAAATTTTTGAAATAATCGATTTTGCAATTTTGGCCGATTAAGTTTAAAAATTCGTATAAAATCCACTTCTTGGAATATGAGTATGCAAAATTTCCCAAAGTGTTAATAAAAGCGTCCTCTTTCCAATGAACCAACCCATTTTAAAAAATAGCTTTTAGTTTTTGAGAAAACAATATTTGAGGTTATGATAAAATTTTCGATGTTGCGATAATTTTCAAAATTCGCTATAAATTTAATTTCTTGAAGGATCCTTGTGGAAATACCACCAATTATTAATTAAAGTATCCTCTTTTTAATGCAACAAGCCGTTTTGAAAAATCTCTTTTAGTTTTTGAGAAAACAATATTTGAAGTTTTGATAAAATTTTCGATAATTTTCAAAATTCGCTATACAATTAATTTCTTGAAGGATCTTGGAATTTTCTTGAAATCTTGGATCCAAATAAGTTGACATATCTTATCAGCTTTCTTATTAATTTAATTTTTATTCAAATATCGCAATAATGTGGCAACTTCAGAAATGATTCACGGAAAAAATTTATTTCTCTTTCCGTGTCGAATCTATTGGTGAGTACACGTGAGAAACGAGTTATGAACGGCGCGGCGGACCGTTCATAACTCATTGGACGACTATAAACAGTTCCCGTGCGGTTATTATAAACATTACGAAAAAATATTATTAGAAAAATTGCTTCAAAATAATGTATCCTTCAACCATATGATGCGGAAGATACGGGACATCCTGTATTGGTTAGTACAAAGTCTTCAAATAAATTCCCTACCCCTATGATGTGGGACAGCTCCAAACATTTTCAGATTAAAAACACTACCTCAGTTGAAAATTTATTTGAAGGCGTCAACAAAATAAAGTACTAAAAACCCGAGACCTAAAATTTCGAATATCAACAGATACTCACACTGTAACAAAAGCGTCTATGTTTGCCTCGTCATTTGGTCCTGACGACATGATCCCAGACACCCTGAACGAACACGTTTGAAATGTGACAAAGACAACTTAAAAAACGTATACGTACATATATCTAAACGACGGGTCGTTGAGCATTTGGGACGCCATGTTCAGAAGGGCGGGATTGTTCATGAAGCTATTAAAGTCCAACCCTGACACGTTCGGGAATCCCGCCGGCGCTGCACCTGGAGCTGCCGTCGCCGTTGAACTCCGAGATGATGTGCTCGATGACGTTAAAAGTTCTTCGGCTAACTTCAAATTTTGCTCGTATGTCACATTTGACGGATCTAATTCGTGAGCTTTTGCATAAGCTTCTTTAGCTTCCTTATACATGTGCATATTTGAATATGCAACACTAATAAAAAAATAAATTAATAAAAATATAAAGATAACTCACGCGTGTAAAGTTGGCCATAGATTTAAGATGCCGTTCAAATTAGATCGATTAGAAACCCCGAACAGGCCGAATTTTGCGAAAGTTTGAAGAAAAACGATTTTCCCGGACTATAGGACATGGTTAGGAAAATTTTCTTTTCGAATTTGTAACAAGAGGCGATCATGAACACGATGTCGTTGAAATTAGATCGATTAAATACCCCGATCACGAATTTTTTTCAGTTTAAAATCTATGGCCAACTTCACACGTGTAGAAAACTCATAATCATATATATACTATCTCCTATATCGCTGACTACGGCAGCCAAAGAGTGTCAGGACTAGAGTGCAGATATATATATATCTGTCTCTGTCATGCCCCCTTTTACTCAAGAGGCATGCGTGAGCACGTGGCGAGTACGCTATTGTCTTATTCGACGGTAGTATTAAAAATTAATAGCACCTGATGACCTTGATGTTTATAAATCACCAAATAAATGTTTGACATGAACATAACTTAAAATCTAAACATTTAATTATGTATATTATAGGTTACATGTGTACAGGGTGAGTCAGAAAGAATGGGAAATCCGAATACCGCAGATACTAAACACCAAAATATGATGATTTAACGTAACATCTCTTATACAAAAGTCAGTGGTTTTCGAGGCACAGGGAGTTGAAAGTTAAATTCTTATTTCGAAATTTCTTAATAATTTTGAAGATTTTTGTACTATTAACATAAAATTTGGTAGTTTTATGTTTTCGACCATGAGAAATACGAATTTGAAACTTGTTTTGTTATTGCTCGTAGAGGGCGCTAGATACACGCTGCTCGTTTGATAAATCAAATCATAAGTTTTTTGGCTCGACAACGAAAATGCCACGACATAATGAGTTTTTTAATAGTGAGAAATCCAGATTTAAGTCCACTGGATTTTTGAAAATGGTCACAATATTCTATTGTTATTAATTAATTGTTATTGTTATAAAAATATGTAATCGCTGCAGATAACGCCCTCTAGCTTACTTGTTTTAAAGCAAACGGTCTTACTGAAAATATCTTTTAAAAGAGCATGAAATGCTCTTTCAAACAAGACCAAAAATATTCAAATCGGTTAAATGGTCCAGGAGATATTAAAATATAAACATTTGAAAACATATTGGCCTCCCCCTCTCTTATTATGACAGATATGAGAAATATCGCAAAACAAAAGCGATGCGGTGTTATCCAAGCTACTAAATGATGTTATCAAAGTTATAGCTCATCGTCTAACTTTCTGAGAAAGCGGAAATTTATGTTTCTCTGTGGCAGTTACGCCCCCTAGCGGTCGAATTACGAACTTCAAAATAATTACCAGCTATTTCTCTTACCCACTTTGCTTATAAGAATTTTTTTCCCAAACCTATAGGCCTTACCGTTGTCGAGATACAGCCGTTCCGTACCCTTAACGGGACACCCTGTAATAATTGCATTTTAAAGCTGCATAAAATACGCGCGAAACACTTCAAATTCTTGAAAATTTATGATTCGCGCAAGCGCTTTCGAGACATGGAGGCATGACAAAGACAGACAATATACTATTCCAACTGCCTTTGATGGAAATGCTCTCCTCTCATTGCTTAAATAGGCAGTCAGCGATATAGGAGATAGTATATACAGGGTGTCTCAGCGAGACCGGTCATTATACGTTTCTGGGGTTCTGGCGAAAATAAAAATTTAAGAATTCAGGCTTAAGTATTATTAATTACGAACTCTTCGACTAAAATATTTTCAGATTTCTTACACTTCCGGTTATACCGGAAGTCGCGTTGATTCGGCCGTTCTCGAGTTATTCGAATTTGTTCAAAAAATCAGAAAACACTCGATTTTTGGGATATCAATTTAGGATTCAGAACATGCTTAAGCAACATGATGGAGTATGTTTTGGTGCCGAGAACGGCTGTCTAGAACGTTTGGTCACTTTACTATGGCACGTTAACTTTTCGAAATTTGGAAGTACCATAACTTCATTTTTTTTAATGGCACCCCCCATATTTTATTACTTGGTAGTCTTCGGTGTCTCATTACATCTTTTATATCCCATATGTCCCATACCTAACATTAATAGTTTGGGAGATAATTAGGGTGCCATGAAAAACAAGCCTTCTCAATGAGTTCTCGTCAAAGACTCACTTGTTTACGTCACTTGATGCATGTGAGGTAATAATTATCTGTTAGGTCCCTTAATATTAGTACTGAAAAGAGTTAAAATCGATAACAATAACGAAAGTAATATTTACACAAATCAAGAAATTCTTAATTTAATTCCCAGATCTTCTTTGGCAGCTCGAATTGAGGTGTTGGGACTGGGCTCGAAATAATTCCGTTGCATTATCTACTACATTTTTGGGTTTAACACGTAATTAATTCGTCCTAAATGCAAAAAATTTGCTTCTATTCTTCTAAATTTAACTTTTTTCGTCGGAGGTAAATATGGATAATTTTCATTAAACATTCTGCAAGTTCTGCTAAGAACTTTGTCGCACTTTTCGTGCACAAAAAATAAATCATGGATTTCTTCATTTGTATAAACATTATTTACGTTATTAATATCCATTCTAACCGGTTTTAGACTCACAAGCATCAAACAACGTAAATCAGACTTTGACGTTTGTTAATAATTCATTAAACATTTGTTTTCCATAGCACACTAGGTTAATATTGATATCAATCAAAAAACCCTAATTATTTCTCAAATTATTAATGTTAGGCATAGGACATATGGAGTATAAAAGATGTAAAATGAGACGCCGAAGACGACTAAGTAATAAAATATGGGGGATGCCATTTAAAAAAATTAAGTTATGGTGCTTCGAAATTTCGAAAAGTTAACGCGTCATACTAAAGTGACCAAACGATCTAGACAGCCGTTCTCGGCACCAAAACATACTCCATAACGTTGTTTAAGCATGTTCTGAGTCCTAAATTGATATCTCAAAAAACCAGTGTTCTATGATTTTTTGAACAAATGTCCGCTGGAGCAGATTTTTCTAGAAAAATTCGAATAACTCGAGAACGGCCGAATCAAATTGCAAAAAGTAAAGTTATTTATAACCCTTCAAAACAGACAAATCCAAATATGTAAAAACATACAGGGTGTTCCATTTAAAAAAATGAAGTAGGTGGCGACTTCCGGTATAACCGGAAGTGCTAGAAATCTGAAAATATTTTAGACGAAGCGAACGTAATTGGTAATACTAAAATATGAATTCTCAAATTTTTATTTTGGCCAGAACCCCAGAAACGTCTAATGACCATCCTGTATATGCTCATAATTAATAATTACCCCATTCTTCCATAAGCTTTAGCCGAACGAGATAATTTAATAGACTCTTTACAATCAGAAATAGCATCCCAATGCCTTTCTAATCGACTGTAAGCAGCTGCTCTATTACAATAATAAACAGGATTTCTAGGATTTAAATTGATAGCCCTAAAAACAAAGTTAAGTTAATCACCTAACAATATTGATTAGTTTAAACACTAAAGTTACTTTGTATATAAATCCAGCGCTTCTGAATATAAACCTAATTTCATCTGATCGTTTCCTTTCACTTTAAGTTCTTCTGCTATTATACTAATATCTTCACTAACTTCTGAATTGGCTCTAAACATCAAATTCAAATCATCTGCGTTTGCTAAAGATGCAAGATCATTTCCATCAACCTCATATGTTGATTCCAAACACTGTCGGGCGACGTCCAAAGATTCTTTCTGCTCGGCATCAAGAGTACTATGTTCAATTTCATCACGAAGAAACCTTAATATGCTTTTAATTATCTGCAGCTTAATATCGTCCATTGCGTAAAATCTGAAAAATAAAATAGCCACGTAAACATTCACTCCGTTTATTTTCTAGAATCCTTGAAATTCGTTCGGTTAAAAAGTGAGGTTAGATATCAACCGCTAACATTTATTTTATTTAATTTCGCTTTTAAAGTTGATATTGATTCCATAGTTTTAAATAAATGAAAATTATAATTAACTTTTTCTTACCTAAATGAGAATTGTAATGATACTCACTTTTTTCTAAGAATTAGTTGTAGTTTTTTCACAGACAAATTCAGGGTTTTTTCCGACGAGGTGATAACGTCACGCATGCGCGTTTGATTTGACGTTGACGTATTTGAATATTTTAGCTCAAATTCATTCATTTTTGACGAATAATGATGAATTTAATGTGGCACTCTAATCTTTTTTTGATTTAAATTGGAATTCAGACTCAATTTAATCTTACATTCAATGTATTTAAAAAAGAAAAAGCAAATTCAAATTAGTTCTTCTTTTTGCCCACAGATGGCGTATTAAATTTGAAATTCTTTTTAATATTATTGTATTGGTTAAAATAATTGATTATAACTCAAAAATTGTAACCGATGCATTGAGATGATATGAACAAAAATTGTTCATATTGAATCAGATAAAAGTAATCTATGAGCAGTTTCAACTAGACGTTGACAGTTTAATAGTTACAATACAAGAAATCCTAAAGTCTTAAAAATCATCGGTTTTAATTATAACTATAGATACTCATGGATTAGCCGGTGCATTGAGGTGACATTGATAAAAATGTTTCATAATAACTCTAAAAGACGTAATCTATAAGCAATTTCAATCAAACTTTCACATTTATTTAGTGACAATACAAGAAGCTCCAAAATCTCATGATGTGGGGTATTGGTTAAAATAATTGATTATAACTCAAAAACTGTAACCGACGCATTGAGATGATATGAACAAAAATTGTTCATATTGAATCAGATAAAAGTAATCTATAAGCAGTTTCAACTAAATACTGACAGATTAATAGTGACAACACAAGAAATCCTAAAGTCTTAAAAATCAGCGGTTTTAGTTATAAATATTGATCATTACTCATGGACTAGCCGGTGCATTGAGGTGACATTGACAAAAATGTTTCATAATGACTCTAAAAGACATAATCTATAAACAATTTTAATCAAACTCTCATATTTATTCAGTGACAATACAAGAAGCTCCAAAATCTGATGATGTGGGGTATTGGTTAAAATAATTGATTATAACTCAAAAACTGTAACCGACGCATTGAGATGATATGAACAAAAATTGTTCATATTGAATCAGATAAAAGTAATCTATAAGCAGTTTCAACTAAACATTGATAGTTTAATAGTGACAACACAAGAAAACCTAAAATCTTAAAAATCAGCGGTTTTAGTTATAAGTATAGATCAATACTCATAGACTAGCCGGTGCATTGAGGTGACATTAATAAAAATGTTTCATAATGACTCTAAAAGACATAATCTATAAGCAATTTCAATCAAACTTTCACATTTATTTAATTACAATACAAGAAGCTCCAAAATCTCATGATGTAGGGTATTGGTTAAAATAATTGATTATAACTCAAAAACTGTAACCGACGCATTGAGATGATATGAACAAAAATTGTTCATATTGAATCAGATAAAAGTAATCTATAAGCAGTTTCAACTAAACATTAATAGTTTAATAGTGACAACACAAGAAAACCTAAAATCTTAAAAATCAGCGGTTTTAGTTATAAGTATAGATCAATACTCATAGACTAGCCGGTGCCATTGATAAAAATGTTTCATAATGACTCTAAAAGACGTAATCTATAAGCAATTTCAATCAAACTTTCACATTTATTTAATTACAATACAAGAAGCTCCAAAATCTCATGATGTGGGGTATTGGTTAAAATAATTGATTATAACTCAAAAACTGTAACCGACGCATTGAGATGATATGAACAAAAATTGTTCATATTGAATCAGATAAAAGTAATCTATAAGCAGTTTCAACTAAACATTGATAGTTTAATAGTGACAACACAAGAAAACCTAAAATCTTAAAAATCAGCGGTTTTAGTTATAAGTATAGATCAATACTCATAGACTAGCCGGTGCCATTGATAAAAATGTTTCATAATGACTCTAAAAGACGTAATCTATAAGCAATTTCAATCAAACTTTCACATTTATTTAATTACAATACAAGAAGCTCCAAAATCTCATGATGTGGGGTATTGGTTAAAATAATTGATTATAACTCAAAAACTGTAACCGACGCATTGAGATGATATGAACAAAAATTGTTCATATTGAATCAGATAAAAGTAATCTATAAGCAGTTTCAACTAAACATTGATAGTTTAATAGTGACAACACAAGAAAACCTAAAATCTTAAAAATCAGCGGTTTTAGTTATAAGTATAGATCAATACTCATAGACTAGCCGGTGCATTGAGGTGACATTGATAAAAATGTTTCATAATGACTCTAAAAGACGTAATCTATAAGCAATTTCAATCAAACTTTCACATTTATTTAATTACAATACAAGAAGCTCCAAAATCTCATGATGTGGGGTATTGGTTAAAATAATTGATTATAACTCAAAAACTGTAACCGACGCATTGAGATGATATGAACAAAAATTGTTCATATTGAATCAGATAAAAGTAATCTATAAGCAGTTTCAACTAAACATTGATAGTTTAATAGTGACAACACAAGAAAACCTAAAATCTTAAAAATCAGCGGTTTTAGTTATAAGTATAGATCAATACTCATAGACTAGCCGGTTACATTGATAAAAATGTTTCATAATGACTCTAAAAGACGTAATCTATAAGCAATTTCAATCAAACTTTCACATTTATTTAATTACAATACAAGAAGCTCCAAAATCTCATGATGTGGGGTATTGGTTAAAATAATTGATTATAACTCAAAAACTGTAACCGACGCATTGAGATGATATGAACAAAAATTGTTCATATTGAATCAGATAAAAGTAATCTATAAGCAGTTTCAACTAAACATTGATAGTTTAATAGTGACAACACAAGAAAACCTAAAATCTTAAAAATCAGCGGTTTTAGTTATAAGTATAGATCAATACTCATAGACTAGCCGGTTACATTGATAAAAATGTTTCATAATGACTCTAAAAGACGTAATCTATAAGCAATTTCAATCAAACTTTCACATTTATTTAATTACAATACAAGAAGCTCCAAAATCTCATGATGTGGGGTATTGGTTAAAATAATTGATTATAACTCAAAAACTGTAACCGACGCATTGAGATGATATGAACAAAAATTGTTCATATTGAATCAGATAAAAGTAATCTATAAGCAGTTTCAACTAAACATTGATAGTTTAATAGTGACAACACAAGAAAACCTAAAATCTTAAAAATCAGCGGTTTTAGTTATAAGTATAGATCAATACTCATAGACTAGCCGGTGCATTGAGGTGACATTAATAAAAATGTTTCATAATGACTCTAAAAGACATAATCTATAAGCAATTTCAATCAAACTTTCACATTTATTTAATTACAATACAAGAAGCTCCAAAATCTCATGATGTGGGGTATTGGTTAAAATAATTGATTATAACTCAAAAACTGTAACCGACACATTGAGATGATATGAACAAAAATTGTTCATATTGAATCAGATAAAAGTAATCTATAAGCAGTTTCAACTAAACATTCATAGTTTAATAGTGACAACACAAGAAAACCTAAAATCTTAAAAATCAGCGGTTTTAGTTATAAGTATAGATCAATACTCATAGATTAGCCGGTGCATTGAGGTGACATTGATAAAAATGTTTCATAATGACTCTAAAAGACATAATCTATAAGCAATTTCAATCAAACTTTCACATTTATTTAGTTACAATACACAGAGGCGGCGCTACCGGGGGGTGCAAGGGGTGCACTGCACCTGGGCGCCACCTAAAAGGGGGCGCCGGCGCCTTTTTAATGTTTTCTCCAACAATATCTTATCTTTCTTTTGCAGTATTTAGACCTGTCAGCAGTATCTAGTCATCAGAAAGCAGTATTTAGTCTCCACAAAGCAATTTTAGTCTTTAGAAGGCAGTATTTAGTGTTCCAGACGCTGTATTTAGACCTGTCGGAAGTATCTAGTCTTCAGAAAGCAATATTTAGTCTTCTAGAAGCAGTATCTGGTCTTCTGCCAACGTTATGTATGTTTTCTCCAACAATATCTTATTTTTCTTTTGCAGTACTTAGACCTGTCAGCAGTATCTAGTCTTCTAGAAGCAGTATCTAGTCTTCTGCCAAAGTTATGTATGTTTTCTCCAAAATATTTTATCTTTCTTTTGTAATATTTAGACCTGTTAGCAGTATCTAGTCTTCAGAAAGCAGTATTTAGTCACCACAAAACAATTTTAGTCTTTAGAAGGCAGTATTTAGTGTTCCAGACGCTGTATTTAGACCTGTCGGAAGTATCTAATCTTCAGAAAGCAATATTTAGTCTTCTAGAAGCAGTATCTAGTCTTCTGCCAACGTTATGTATGTTTTCTCCAACAATATCTTATTTTTCTTTTGCAGTACTTAGACCTGTCAGCAGTATCCAGTCTTCAGAAAGCAGTATTTAGTCTCCACAAAGCAATTTTAGTCTTTAGAAGGTAGTATTTAGTGTTCCAGACGCTGTATTTAGACCTGTCGGAAGTATCTAGTCTTCAGAAAGCAGTATTTAATCTTCCAGAGCAGTATCTAGTCTTCAAAAAGCAGTATTTAGTTTTTTAGAAGCAGTATCTAGTCTTCTGCCAATGTTATGTATGTTTTGTTCTTGATACTGACAGCAACTACTTTCTGGGTGTCCATCATCATCTTTTTGAGAGCCTTAAGTTTGGTTTTTCACCAGTATAATTCTTAAATTTTTGCTGAAGTATGGATTATGATTATTCCAGTCTTTTTTAAGTTTATTTATATTTCTTTGATTATATATTTTTTTTATTTAAAATGCATTTTTTAATTTTTGTAAATTAAAATGAATTTTTAATTTTTCCCCCGCATTTTGATTCTGATAGTTGTCTGGCAGGGAAAACAGCTAATGAAGGAGAGAAGATAGTTCACATGCAGAATCCGGACCGAGCACAGAGGTATCTTTTATATTTGGTTTTAAACAGTTTAGTCGTAGAGTTCTTAATTTCCAATGAGAGGGAATTATAATTAAAAACTATTTGATACGAGAAGCAATTCTTAAAGAGTTCGGTTCTATGGCTGGGTATTTCGAGTACATTCCGATGTCTGAGATTAAGATTGTGTACATCAGTCCGGTATGTTATTTTCTCATATAGATATGGTAGCGATTTGGTGGTAATGATTTTGTGATATAAACTTAAGCTATGCAATAATCGCCGATTTTCCATATTCAACCAATTTGCTTCCAGGTGGGAACGAGTAGTAAATCTGGGTGTCATCAGCATATGAGTGAAATTTACAGCATTGAAGTCGTTCTGACATTGTGGATGTATATACATTATATAAAAGTGGACTGAGAATACTGCCCTGCGGTACGCCAGAGGCTAATGGTCGCCGTAGAGACTGGCGATCATTTAAGATCACCCTTTGCGATCTACCCGTTAAATATTGAGTAAGAAGAGAGAGAGAGAGTTATTGCCCAGGCCACTGTAATGTAAAATAGAGATGAGAGTATCAATATCAAGGGAGTCAAACGCTTTCGAATAATCTATAAGAACCAAAACTGTAACCATTCCGTTATCAGATAGGATAAGGCGCAGTTGCTTCTCTAAAATCCTTTAAAAAAATTGCTGGCAGTAGACTAATTGGCCGTATATCCGAAAAAGCGGTTGGTGATTTTACTTTGGGAATAGGAACAACATTGGCCTCCTTCCAAGAGGAGGAAAATGTGTTGGTTTCGAGACATGTGTTGATAATATGTGTTAAGAATTGAATAATATGTGGATAACATTGATCACTACTCATGGACTAGTGCATTGAGGTTACATTGATAAAAATGTTTCATAATGACTCTAAAAGACATAATCTATAAGCAATTTCAATCAAACTCTCATATTTATTTAGTTACAATGCAAGAAGCTCCAAAATCTCTTGATTTAGGGTATTGGTTAAAATAATTGATTATAACTCAAAAACTGTAACCGATGGATTGAGATGACACGAACAAAAATTGTTCATATTGAATCAGATAAAAGTAATCTATAAGCAGTTTCAACTAAACATTGACAGTTTAATAGTTACAATACAAGAAATCCTAAAGTCTTAAAAATCAGCGGTTTTACTTATAAGTATTGATCAATACTCATGGACTAGCCGGTGCATTGAGGTGACATTGATAAAAATGTTTCATAATGACTCTAAAAGTCATACTCTATAAGCAATTTCAATCAAACTCTCATATTTATTTAGTTACAATACAAGAAGTTCCGTTGGTACTAATGATAGATTTAAAACGACCTTAACAAATTTCCGACATTTCCATGATTTTCGTCAGTACAATTTCATGCCGCTTTAGCGGTTGTTCTGGATTATGCTCCTATAACCTATAACTTTAAGCGTGCAGACTAACCTTTGTTGTATCGGATGTTGGGTGAGGTGAATTGATCGGACCTGGATGGTATTGGAATGATAGATGATGCATGCCGGCTTCTTTATAACAAGCTACACGATGTTTTTGATTTAGCAGTGCCTAAAACTGTGAGAGATTCTACGAATCATCGTTGGCCTGCTTGGTTCACGAAGGAGGTAAAGAATTGTATTCGCATGAAGGAGAATATGCGCGCTAGGCACAAGCGTACTGGTTCGCTGTATTGCCTGAATGAATTTAAACGCTACAGACGTCTATCGAAACATCTCATTACCGATGCATATAATGCGTACAGCTTGGAGGAGGTTGAGGATGCGTTGAAGCGTACAAAGAATACTCTTATTGCTGGAGTTGATGGGATACCGAGCTTTTTACTGAAGGACTGTGCTTCGATTCTGGCCTACTTCTACCTTTCCGTTGTTATGGAAAGAGTCATACGTCTGTCCAATTTTGAAGAAGGGCTGTGTGGTTTCTCGAAGACTTTTGAAAGCGTTCTTTTCAAGCACATCTCATATTATTTAAACAAGTACATAAGCCCACCCCAACACGGATTTGTTTGTGGTTGATCTACTGTCGACAATCTGACATGCTTCGCCCAATTTGTTGCTGATGTAATCGACGCTAGAGGGCAGGCAGATGCTGTATATCTCGACTTTCGGAAGGCGTTTGATCAGCTGGATCATTTTATCTTATTAAAAATGCTAAGTAACTTTGGATTAAGTGCCTCTCTGTTGTCGTTAATCAAATCTTACTTTTTAGGTCGGCAGCAGTTTGTTAATTACGGCGGCTTCACTTCCTCCAACTTCAGGGGTTCCCCAGGGATCCTCATAGACTAGCCAGTGCATTGAGGTGACATTGATAAAAATGTTTCATAATGACTCTAAAAGAAAAAAAAAAGTTTAAACCCCAAACATTCTAGTCTTAGTTCTAGTTTTACACTATCATTAGAATTAACACAAGACCTAGAACTAGAATCATTCGGGTTTAGCCGTCTTTAGAGACGTGCGGCTAAACCCGAATGTTTCTAGTTCTAGGTCTAATGTTAGTTCTAGTGACAGTGGTAAGTAGCGCTAGTTAACATAATACATTACTATGTTGCATATTTTTATTGCACTATAACTAGAACTAACACTAGACCTAGAACTAGAATCATTCGGGTTTAGCCGTCTTTAGAGACGTGCGACTAAACCCGAATGTTTCTAGTTCTAGGTCTAATGTTAGTTCTAGTGACAGTGGTAAGTAGCGCTAGTTAGCATAATATATCACTATGTTGCATATTTTTATTGCACTATAACTAGGACTAACACTAGACCGACAACTAGAAACGTTCGGGTTTAGCCCCACGTCTTTAAAGACGGCTAAACCCGAACGTTTCTAGTTCTCGGTCTAGTGTTAGTTCTACTTTTACATTAGCACTAGCATTAGAACTAACACAAGGCCTAAAACTAGAATCATTCGGGTTTAGCCGTCTGTAAAGACGTGGGGCTAAATAATCGTTTAAATTCGGTTAAATTCGATTAGATTTAAAAAAATATGCGCAAGCGTACTTTTTACAAAGACCATACCATAACCTATAAAGCTAAACAACCGGTTTTATATGTATTTAATTATTTAATCTCTTCCGTTTTCCCATTTTCCTCCAGTTCTTTACCAAAATAATAGTTTAATAAAATCATAAATTAAGAGTTCAAAGCAAAATGTGCGACATGAATTATTTTACCAGCGATGCCAATAAAATCATAACTATAATATTTGGTATGTATTTGAAATGATAATATTTCGTTATCAATTCCGAGTATAAATAATGGTAAACTTTGTCCTAGTTAAATCACCTGAAGATATGGATATCAAGAAGGAAAGGTGTAAGCCAAAGATGACACACCAAATATTTCAAAAAGAGAGCATTTTTGGTTATAATGGGTTGAAAGTTAAATTATTTTATTCATGTTATACGTATCATTGTTATGTTGAAATCTCTTACCTTGATAAGTGGGATGATACTTATTGGGGATTGAAAGCTGATAATATAATAGATTGTTTAAGCCCTTGGTTGAGGGAGGCTATGATTCTAAATAAGGCTGATTTTATAAATATCTTAAAGAATTATGAGAGAAGCCTAAAATATGGAGTATCTCTTGAAGAATTCGATCACCTGGTATTACCTGATCGAAACATTTTGGGTTCTATTCGAATTTGTGATATAAAAGACAAAGAGTTTGTTAAACTACACCAGAGATTTGAAAGTTTAATTATAATGTACATTGATGCTGCTAACTTTATTGATATGACTGATAATAACTGGAAAGTTATTTATTTATATGAGAAAAAATTCGTCAAACCAAACGTCATTCGTTATACCCCCATAGGTTTTGCCACTATTTATATATTTGATACAAAAAAAATAGGAAGAATCAGTCAATTTTTTATTACACCTCTGTACCAAGGACAAGGTTTAGGTTTCATATTTTTAAGAACCATCTCCCAATATCTTCGAAGCAATGCTTTAGACATAAAAAAAATTTCTGTTGAATCTCCCAACAAATTATTTACGTATTTAAGAGACAAAGTTGATGTCTCAAATTGTCTTGACTTACCAGTATTCACTATCAACGAAATTAGAGGCGGCTTAGCAAGTGATGCATACAAAAGAATCTGCTCCAATTTCAAACTATGCAAAAAACAAGCCAAAAGGATTTACGAAATCCTTCGTGCTTATTACTGCGATCTTGGAATCGACGATTACGAAGAATTTAAATCCAATTTCATCAAAGATCGCAAAATTGAAATTTTAGACTTACGAATTTACCCTAAAAGAGAAAGAGACTACCAGCTAAAATTATTTGAATCTAATATAGCTATCCAAAATGCTAATCTCAATAAAGTCTTTGAGAACTTTATGAGAAGTATTCAACATATTTTGTTATATCTTAAAACTAGAATTTAAGAGATTTAAAATTTAGTAATTTCGTTCATGTTTTTTTCACTTAAATTTGTTATCATACTTTTCATATATATTTTTTGGTAAATAAAATTAATACATTCATTAAATAAATTTGATTTTATTTAAATCAATATTTAGTTAATTAATAAAATTTTTAATTTTTCAAATTTTAATGATAATTACACTTCCACCTAAGAGACGCATTACTAAGGTGAATTGTGTGATAAATAATAATAATAATAATTTATTTAATCACCTGCCTACAAATAGTAGATGTGACAAGTTCAAACCACATACAATATATAATACACAACATACACAATATTCAACAAAGAAAGAGAGAAATTAAATTATGAAGTATGACCTATGCTAGTTGACTAGGACTAAAACTAAAATTAAATGACAAGTATTCCTGGCGGTCGTAAAACGCCCTTTCTACAAGCATCATTTTTACTTTATGTTTAAATGAGCTAAGCGTATCAGCTTTTTTAATTGCAGATGGCAAATTATTATAGAGCTTTGGGAAATCATACCGTGGACTCTTTTCAAAGAAAGCCGTCTTATGATGACCCAAGCACACCAAACTATCAGATCTAGTTTCGTAATTATGTTTCATGACAGGGTATCTATCGACATGCACCCGCACATGAACAACTGATTTATATATATATACTTTTAAGAGTAAGAAGCAAACTGGCCTTGAATGTATCTCTACACGAATCTCTGCAGTTTAGATCGAAGATTAATCTTATAATGCGCTTCTGTGCTACAAAGGCACGCCGCCACTCCGTCGATCTTCCCCACCATAATATATTGTATGAGAGATGCGAATAACAGAGAGCATAATACGCATCTAATAATCCCGATAGCGGGAGGCATCCCTTCAACTTCAGAATTGCATAAAAGGACAAGTTCAATTTCGAAACCAGATGATCAACATGTTTGTCAAAACTTAGCTGCTCGTCTAGATAAACACCCAAAAACTTGCAGCTATTTGATAGAATGATATCATCGGCTTGCGGAAATATTGTTTTCTTTAAGTTTTACTGGAATATTGATCAACACATAACTAAAACCGCTGATATCTAACAATTTGGGATTTCTTGTGTTGTCACTATTAAACTGTCAATGTTTAGTTGAAACTGCTTATAGATTACTTTTATCTGATTCAATATGAACAATTTTTGTTAATATCATCTCAATGAATTGGCTACAGTTTTTGAGTTATAATCAATTATTTTAACCAATACCCCACATCATGAGATTTGTGAGCTTTTTGTATTGTCACTAAATAAATGTGAAAGTTTGATTGAAATTGCTTATAGATTATGTCTTTTAGACTCATTATGGAACATTTTTAGCAATGTCACCTCAATGCACCGACTGGTCTATGAGTATTGATCAATACTTATAACTAAAACCGCTGATTTTTACGACTTTAGTATTTCTTGTGTTGTCACTATTAAACTGTCAATGTTTAGTTGACACTGCTTATAGATTACTTTTATCTGATTCAATATGAATAATTTTTGTTCACATCATTTCAATCCATCGGTTACAGTTTTTGAGTTATAATCAATTATTTATAAGAAGTATATTCTTATTTAGCCGCACATCTCTCAAGATGGCTAAACCCGAATGATTCTAGTTCTAGGTCTTGTGTTGGTTCTAGTGATAGTGCTACTGTAAAACTAGAACTAACACTAGATCGAGAACTAGAAACGTTCGGGTTTAGCCGCACGTCTCTAAAGACGGATAAACCCGAATGATTCTAGTTCTAGGTCTAGTGTTAGTTCTAGTTATAGTGCAATAAAAATATGCAACATAGTGATGTATTATGCTAACTAGCGCTACTTACCACTGTCACTAGAACTAACATTAGACCTAGAACTAGAATCATTCGGGTTTAGCCGCACGTCTCTAAAGACGGCTAAACCCGAATGATTCTAGTTCTAGGTCTAGTGTTAGTTCTAGTTATAGTGCAATAAAAATATGCAACATAGTGATATGTTATGCTAACTAGCGCTACTTACCACTGATACTAGAACTAACATTAGACCTAGAACTAGAAACATTCGGGTTTAGCCCCACGTCTTTAAAGACGGCTAAACCCGAATGATTCTAGTTCTAGGTCTAGTGTTAGTTCTACTTATAGTGCAATAAGAATATGCAACATAGTGATGTATTATGCTAACTAGCGCTACTTACCACTGTCACTAGAACTAACACTAGACCTAAAACTAGAATCATTCGGGTTTAGCCGCACGTCTCTAAAGACGGCTAAACCTGAATGATTCTAGTTCTAGGTCTAGTGTTAGTTCTACTTATAGTGCAATAAGAATATGCAACGTAGTGATATATTATGCTAACTAGCGCTACTTACCACTGTCACTAGAACTAGCACTAGACCTAAAACTAGAATCATTCGGGTTTAGCCGCACGTCTTTAAAGACGGCTAAACCCGAATGATTCTAGTTTTAGGTCTAGTGTTAGTTCTAGTTATAGTGCAATAAAAATATGCAACATAGTGATATATTATGCTAACTAGCGCTACTTACCACTGTCACTAGAACTAACATTAGACCTAGAACTAGAAACATTCGGGTTTAGCCGCACGTCTCTAAAGACGGCTAAACCCGAATGATTCTAGTTCTAGGTCTTGTGTTAGTTCTAGTAATTATGCTAGCGTAAAACTAGAACTAACACTAGACCTAGAACTAGAAACATTCAGGTTTAGCCGTCTTTAGAGACGTGTTGCATATTTTTATTAAACTAAAACTAGAACTAACACAAGACCTAGAAATAGAATCATTCGGGTTTAGCAGTCTTTAGAGACGTGCGGCTAAACCCGAATGCAACATAGTGATATAACTAGCGCTACCTACCACTGTCACTAGAAGTAGAAACATTCAGACATGTTGCATTTTATGTGGGACAAAGTAAGTAGGTGCTCTGGTTTCTATGGAAATATATTTTTGTATATTGCATTTTAAGTGAAGTTCACTGTACGCTTAATTTATTTACCTTTTGTATTCAATAAATATTATTTATTTATACAATACTTTATATTTTTTATGCGTACGATATATTAATATAAAAAACGATAATTTTTTCCGCGCATGTACGACAAGTATACATTGGAATGAGGAACTCAACATTTTTATATGCGCGAACTAACACTAGCGAATAAAAAAACTTAACTCGCATTATTAATAAAAACTTTTTATTAACACGTTTAGTACAAAATACAAAAAAAATGTCTTTTGAATACAATCAACAGTTTAAACGACTCAACATTTAAAAAAAAATATGTATAGTACACATATTAAAAAGAATTTAAGTATTAGGAATGTTAACATTATAAATGTTAAAAAATATTTTTTAGTCATCATTAACGCCAATCTTCTGAAGCATCTCAATATCAGGGCTATCAATAACTATTAAACCCTCTGGTCCCAAAAGAGTTAAACTTTCCACACCCTCCGGCAATTCCTTTCTAACTTGCAGAATAGGCCAAAAACGCTTTTGGACGTTTATAACCTTTTCCAAGGTTTCTAACGCGCTTTTCCGAATTTTTCCAATTTCCAGTGACGGCAAAGGGTCTCCTAGCAAAGCTTTGATACACATCGTCATTGAGTATGCAACTGTATTTACGTTGTATCCCCCTTCCAAAGACAAAATCATTTTTCCTCTTGCTAAAGGTTTTAATAGTTGGATGAAATGACCGAAAGCTTCTGGAGTTACGCGATAATGACCGATCGGATCGTCGAGACCAGCGTCGAATCCGGCGGAGACTAATATTACTTCCGGTCCGAATGAATAAGATATTGGGAGTATTATATGATTGAATATTGTTATGTATTCGGTATCCGTCATAAAATCTGAAGGGTTTTCCTGAAACATTAAAAAAGATAATTTAAGAATATCTTATTAGAAATTTTTTACCTTATTAAATGGAATGTTAACATTATATCCAACTCCACGTCCTTCGCCATGCATATTAAAATTCCCATCAGATCCATTAGGAAAAAAGTTGCCATTATTATATTGATGAACGCTGATATATAAAACTTCTTTAGAATTATAAAAAGCTTTTTGAGTTCCGTTTCCATGATGAACATCAAAATCCAAAATTAATATCCGTTTTGTTTTGTATTTTGTTAAAATGTATTTAGCCGCTAATGCGATGTTATTGATGAAACAAAAACCCATTGGTTGGTGTTTTTCAGCGTGATGACCTGGTGGGCGAATCATAGCCACACCCGCTCTTGATTTATTTGTCATAACTTGGTCGACGACGTTTAATAAACACCCGGCGGATGTTAAAATTGGCGGTAAACTTTCTGGGGTGAAATAAACGTCTCTAGTGGCGGTATATAATTTGGAATTAATTAATGAATCGATATATTCTTTATCGTGAATTAAAAGCAGTTCATCTTCCGTTGCTTTACGAGTAGAAACTTTAATTAATCGTTCGTGCAATTTTAGCTCGGTAAATTTTTCATATAATTTTATCAATCTTTCGGGTCGTTCTGGAAAATTTTCGGGCGTTTTATGTTCAAACATGACTTCATCGAAAGCGTAACAAATTCCATTTCCTGTTGGCTCAGAATATTCCTTTCTATATTCATCCACAACTTCTGCGAATTGTTCGTTTATAAATTCGCATTGTACTGGATAACAATCGTGTGTTAAAAAGGGTGCGGTGAGTCGAACACCTAAATATTTCACCATAACTCTATGTGGATCATTTACACATTCATTTCTTTGAGGAAATGACTCAAAACATTTCCAAAACGGTTGCAATATAAATCGTAAATTATTGATAACGTCGATTATATGTTCTTCTGGCTTTCCAAATGGTTTTACCATCCCTGGTGCATCATCCAACAAACTTTTTACGGACATAGCTGCTCCTTCTGCTAATGATTCCAAAAAATAACCACCTTCTAAACATACAACTTGACGTCCTTGCGCTAAACCGCCTAACAATGTTATTAATTGGCCGTAAAATCCTGGAGATATTTTCATTTCGCCCTGAAATCAGCGGAAAACTAAACATTCAATAAATATTTTTTTTCTTATTAATTTTTAAAATTAATTTGTAGCTATAATCCAAATTAAGTTAACTTTCGATTATATTAATTAATTAATTATATTAACTTTCGATCTAAAATATTTTTAAGGTGGCTGACACTTCCGATCTACCGGAAGTAGACCATAACTTACACCTTTTAATTGTACGTAAAAAAATATGTTGACTTTCATAAAAGTTATTTTGGTTAATTTCACCATACTCTTTAAACCCCCATACGTATTAAAAGGTGCAATAAAATCTATTTAAAATAATGAAGTTATGGTCTATTTCTGGTAGACCGGAAGTAGTTCTTAAAATTATCAATTTTTTAATTTCCCTGTGAACAGTATAGGAATGGAAAATAAGATTATTTTCCTAATTATTGATTGTATCAAAATATTTTTCAAATAAAACTTGTTAAGAATTAAAAAAGGAACAACTTTTGTTGACACCATTTTTTAAACTTATTAATTTTTTAATTTCCCTATGAACAGTATAGAACCACAAATTAAGATTATCTTCCTGATTATTGTTTGTATCAAAATATTTTTCAAATAAAACTTGTTAAGAATTAAGAAAGGAACAACTTTTGTGGGTACCATTTTTTAAAATTATTAATTTTTTAATTTCCCTGTGAATAGTATAGAAATGCAATTTAAGATTATTTTCTTAATTATTGTTTGTATCAAAATATTTTTCAAATAAAATTTGTTAAGAATTAAGAAAGGAACAACTTTGGTTGGCACCATTTTTTTAAATTATTAATTTTTTAATTTCCCTGTGAACAGTATAGAAATTTAATTTAAGATCATTTTCGTAATTATTGTTTGTATCAAAATATTTTTCAAATAAAACTTGTTGAGAATTAAACAAGGAACAACGTTTATTGGCACAATTTTTTAAAATTATCAATTTTTTAATTTCCCTGTGAATAATATAGAAATTAAATTCTAGGTTATCTTCCTAATTATTGTTTGTATCAAAATTTTTTTCAATTAAAACTTGTTAAGAATTAAAAAAGGAACAACGTTTGTTGGCACAATTTTTTAATATTATCATTTTTTTAATTTCCCTGTGAACAGTATAGAAATGGAATTTGATATTATTTTCCTAATTATTGCTTATATCAAAATATTTTTCAAATAAAACTTGTTTATAATTTAAAAAGGTACAACGTTTGTTGGCACCATTTTTGAAAATTATCAATTTTTTAATTTCCCTGTTAACAGTACAGAAATGTAATTTAAGATTATTTTCCTAATTATTGGTTGTATCAAAATATTTTTCAAATAAAACTTGTTGAGAATTAAACAAGGAACAACGTTTATTGGCACAATTTTTTAAAATTATCAATTTTTTAATTTCCCTGTGAATAGTATAGAAATTTAATTTAACATTATTTTCCTAACTATTGTTTGTATCAAAATATTCTTCAAATAAAACTTGTTAAGAATTAAAGAAGGAACAACGTTTATTGGCACAATTTTTTAAAATTATCAATTTTTTAATTTCCCTGTGAACAGTATAGAAATGAAATTTAAGATCATTTTCGTAATTATTGTTTGTATCAAAATATTTTTCAAATAAAACTTGTTAAGAATTAAAAAAGGAACAACTTTTGTCGGCATCATTTTTTAAAATTATCAATTTTTTAATTTCCCTCTGAATAGTATAGAAATTAAATTCTAGGTTATCTTCCTAATTATTATTTGTATCAAAATTTTTTTCAAATAAAACTTGTTGAGAATTAAACAAGGAACAACGTTTATTGGCACAATTTTTTAAAATTATCAATTTTTTAATTTCCCTGTGAATAGTATAGAAATTTAATTTAACATTATTTTCCTAATTATTGTTTGTATCAAAATATTTTTCAAATAAAACTTGTTAAGAATTAAAGAAGGAACAACGTTTATTGGCACAATTTTTTAAAATTATCAATTTTTTAATTTCCCTGTGAACAGTATAGAAATGAAATTTAAGATCATTTTCGTAATTATTGTTTGTATCCAAATATTTTTCAAATAAAACTTGTTAAGAATTAAAAAAGTAACAACTTTTGTGGGCACCATTTTTTAAAATTATTAATGCTTTAATTTCCCTGTGAATAGTATAGAAACGGAATTTAAGATTATTTTCCTAATTATTGTTTGTATCAAAATATTTTTCAAATAAAACTTGTTAAGAATTAAAAAAGGAACAACTTTTGTTGGTACCATTTTTTAAAATTATCAATTTTTTAATTTCCCTGTGAACAGTATAGAAATGGAATTTAAGATTATTTCCTAATTATTGTTTGTATCAAAATATTTTTCGAATAAAACTTGTTAAGAATTAAAAAAGGAACAACTTTTGTGGGCACCATTTTTTAAAATTATTATTTTTTTATTTTCCTGTGAACAGTATAGAAATGAAATTTAACATTATTTTCCTAATTATTGTTTGTATCAAAATATTTTTCAAATAAAACTTGTTAAGAATTAAGAAAGGAACAACTTTTGTGAGCACCATTTTTGAAAATTATTAATTTTTTAATTTCCCTGTGAACAGTATAGAAATTTAATTTAAGATCATTTTCGTAATTATTGTTTGTATCAAAATATTTTTCAAATAAAACTTGTTAAGAATTAAACAAGCAACAACGTTTGTTGGAACCATTTTTTAAAATTATTAATTTTTTAATTTCCCTGTGAACAGTATAGAAATGTAATTTAACATTATTTTCCTAATTATTGTTTGTATCAAAATATTCTTCAAATAAAACTTGTTAAGAATTAAAGAAGGAACAACGTTTATTGGCACAATTTTTTAAAATTATCAATTTTTTAATTTCCCTGTGAACAGTATAGAAATGAAATTTAAGATCATTTTCGTAATTATTGTTTGTATCAAAATATTTTTCAAATAAAACTTGTTAAGAATTAAAAAAGGAACAACTTTTGTCGGCATCATTTTTTAAAATTATCAATTTTTTAATTTCCCTCTGAATAGTATAGAAATTAAATTCTAGGTTATCTTCCTAATTATTATTTGTATCAAAATTTTTTTCAAATAAAACTTGTTGAGAATTAAACAAGGAACAACGTTTATTGGCACAATTTTTTAAAATTATCAATTTTTTAATTTCCCTGTGAATAGTATAGAAATTTAATTTAACATTATTTTCCTAATTATTGTTTGTATCAAAATATTTTCCAAATAAAACTTGTTAAGAATTAAAGAAGCAACAACGTTTATTGGCACAATTTTTTAAAATTATCAATTTTTTTACTTCCCTGTGAACAGTATAGAAATGAAATTTAAGATCATTTTCGTAATTATTGTTTGTATCAAAATATTTTTCAAATAAAACTTGTTAAGAATTAAAAAAGGAACAGCTTCTGTGGACACCATTTTTTAAAATTATTAATGCTTTAATTTCCCTGTGAATAGTGTAGAAACGGAATTTAAGATTATTTTCCTAATTATTGTTTATATCAAAATATTTTGCAAATAAAACTTGTTAAGAATTAAAAAAGGAACAACTTTTGTTGGCACGATTTTTTAAAATTATTAATTTTCCCTATGAACAGTATAGAAATGAAATTCAAGATTATTTTCCTAATTATTGTTTGTATCAAAATATTTTTCAAATAAAACTTGTTAAGAATTAAGAAAGGAACAACTTTCGTTGGCACCATTTTTTAAAATTATCATTTTTTTAATTTCCCTGTGAACAGTATAGAAATGGAATTTAATCTTGAAAATATTTTAGATCGAAAGTTCCGAATGAACAACCCATGCTACCAAAATTTCGAATAAGAAAAAAGTTCTAATGAACCAGTTACATGAGACACCCTGTATGTTGTTAATATTCCGAAAATGAGGTTAGATTTATTCAAAAATTGATTTAAATTTAGTCAAATTAACATATTTTTATGTCAAACCGACCTTTTCATCGCCAATAGCTGAATCAAATCCAGCAGAAAAAATAACAAGATCTGGATTAAACTACAACAAAAAAGAAGAATATTAAAAAAATAACTACCTCTGGACAACCAATGCAGGCGTCATAACCCGCTGAAAATAATACTAAATCCGGATTAAACTAAAACGAATTATTTTAAATAATCCATCTCAAAGGTCTCTCACAAAATTGTTATTAAAATTACCTCATACGCTATGGGAAGTAAAATATTAAATATCACAGCAAAATAATCCTTATCTTCTAAGCCTGTACAATTGAGTGGAACATTCACATTATATCCTTTACCTTTTCCACCTCCAATAAAATCAAAATTACTCTCACGCAAATTGGGCCAAAATGTTCCATGTTCGTACCGATGCAGGGAAAAATATAAAACACTATCATCATCATAAAACATTTGTTGGGTCGCTTGCCCATGGTGAACATCAAAATCCACAATTAAAATCTTCTCAGCCCGACCATTTTTCAAGGCTACCTTTGCACCTATTGCTACATTATTAAAGTAACAATAACCACAGTATTCATCAAACATTGCATGATGTCCTGGAGGTCTTACAAGTGCAAAAGCGTTTTGGGTTTCCCCTGTACAAACTGATTTAACTGCATTCATTACTGAACCTGCTGCAATACAAGCTGCTTCAAAAGTATTCTGTAATTAAAAAATAAGTATGAGAAAAATATAACATTATAGCATATAATAATAATACATCATTAAAGTATATTGCATCATATTTGGAAGCTTCTTTTTGCATATCTTCTTCTACCAACCCCATTATTTTATTTAATTTTTCATAAGTATTTTTTGAATGAACTACTTCAACCAGATCATTTGTAATCATTTCTGATGGGATTTGTTGGCATCTATTTATTAGGTCCAACTCAACAAAACTAAAAATTAAAAGAATCAATACAAAAATTAAAAAAATACAACATAAACATACCGATCGAAGATTCTGATATATCTTAAAGGATTTTCAGGATAATGTTCATCCCAAGGACACTCATGAAGAGCCATATTATCGTCATATGTTAAGCCTGTTCTTTTTCGAACGAGACCACTAATCTTATCACATTTTTCAAAGGGATCTTCAACTGTAACAACTTCAAGTTTCTTTGCCAAACGCATTCTTGCTTTCATCTGCCCAATTGACTCCTTTATAATTAAAAAGAATCTTAATAAATTGTAATCATATAAATAAAGTTTAAAGAAATGACCTTTTTTCGGGCTCCTTCCATTTTTTTTTTTTTTTGTTTTGTAAAGATAACCTAAAAGATTATCACTTTCATAATTTTTTAAACATCAATGTTTAATTAAGAAATACTAAAGATAAGATGCTTATTTACTTATACTTATTTTCTTGTGTAATGTTAACAGGTGATGGTTATAAAACTTATTTTTCGGAGTTGTTATAAATCAATTTGACATTTGACAAGTTGTTGATATTTAAGGTTAGATTTTTCATAGACATTATAAAAAATAGATTATTAATATTTGTTTCTTCAAATCTTGGGTATTAAAATCTTTTAAGCTCATTATATTCTTATTTTTATTTAATTATACTATTTGAAATTATCAAAAATGTGTATATTAAGAAGTATTTACCACACTGCCCATTAGATGACACTATTTTTTTCAAATGTATTTTTGATTTTTTTTTTGAGACTGTTGTTAAAACTCTTCTGGCAAATTTAATAAAGAATTCTATTAAATTTGTCCAACGAAACAAGGAAACTATTTAGAGGTTACCACCTTATCACTGAGAAATCAACCCAATTGAGTTGAATTGAGGGCTCAGATAAAAAATGAGGTGGCAAATAAGAATACTTCATTCAAATTAGCAGATGTGAGGGTACTTTTAGTACAAGCTATCATGTAACAACTTTTATTGGCACCATTTTTTAAAATTATCAACTTTTTAATTTCCCTGTGAACAATATAGAAATGGAATTCAAGATTATCTTCCTAATTATTGTTTGTATCAAAATATTTTTCAAATAAAACTTGTTAAGAATTACACAAGGAACAACTGTTATGGGCACCATTTTTTTAAATTATCAACTTTTTAATTTCCTTTTGAACAGTATAGAAATTAAATTCAAGATTATTTTCCTAATTATTGTTTGTATCAAAATATTTTTCAAATAAAACTTCTTAAGAATTAAAAAAGGAACAACGTTTGTTGGCACCATTTTTTAAAATTATTAATTTTTTAATTTCCCTATGAACAATATAGTAAAAGAATTTAAGATTATTTTCCTAATTATTGTTTGTATCAAAATATTTTTCAAATAAAACTTGTTAAGAATTAAGAAAGGAACAACTTTTGTTAGCACCATTTTTGAAAATTATCAATTTTTTAATTTCCCTCTGAATAGTGTAGAAATTAAATTCTAGGTTATTTTGCTAATTATTGTTTGTATCAAAATTTTTTTCAAATAAAATTTGTTAAGAATTAAGGAAGGAACAACGTTTGTGGCACCATTTTTGAAAATTATCAATTTTTTAATTTCCCTCTGAATAGTATAGAAATTAAATTCTAGGTTATCTTTCTAATTATTTTTTGTATCAAAATTTTTTTCAAATAAAATTTGTTAAGAATTAAGGAAGGAACAACGTTTGTGGCTCCATTTTTTAAAATTATTAATTTTTTAATTTCCCTGTGAACAGTATAGAAATTAAGATTATCTTCCTAATTATTGTTTGTATCAAAATATTTTTCAAATAAAACTTGTTAAGAATTAGAAAAGGAACAACTTTTGTTGGCACCATTTTTGAAAATTATCAATTTTTTAATTTCCCTCTGAATAGTATAGAAATAAAATTCTAGGTTATCTTCCTAATTATTGTTTGTATCAAAATTTTTTTCAAATAAAACTTGTTAAGAATTAAAAGAGGAACATCGTTTGTCGGCACGATTTTTTAAAATTATCAATTTTTTAATTTCCTTGTGAACAGTATAGAAATTAAATTGTAGGTTATCTTCCTAATTATTATTTGTATCAAAATTTTTTTCAAATAAAACTTGTTAAGAATTAAAAAAGGAACAACTTTTGTCGGCAACATTTTTTAAAATTATCAATTTTTTAATTTCCCTGTGAACAGTATAGAAATGGAATTTGATATTATTTTCCTAATTATTGCTTATATCAAAATATTTTTCAAATAAAACTTGTTTATAATTTAAAAAGGAACAACGTTTGTTGGCACCATTTTTTAAAATTATCAATTTTTTAATTTCCCTGTGAACAGTATAGAAATTAAGATTATCTTGGGATGAAATTCTCCATATTTCTCAAGAATTAAATAATAAAAATGGAAAAAGTAAAAACTTTTTGTGAGAAATAACAAAATACTTAATTTATTTCAATAAATAGACATGTTTCGAAACAAATGTTTCATCTTCAGTACTTCAAAATAATTACAAAATGATGTAAAAATTTTTTTTTAAATATGTTGGGAATATGTCTGAATTCTAGTTATTTTTCTTACAAACAAAATACTTCTAGAAAACTTTTTACAAAATCAAAGTAAATCCTTAAATTTCTTGGAAGTAGTATAGACTGAAGATGAAACATTTGTTTCGAAACATGTCTATTTATTGAAATAAATTAAGTACTTTGTTATTTCTCTCAAAAGTTTTTACTTTTTCCATTTTTATTAAGATTATCTTCCTAATTATTGTTTGTATCAAAATTTTTTTTCAAATAAAACTTGTTAAGAATTAAGAAAGGAACAACTTTTGTTGGAACCATTTTTGAAAATTATCAATTTTTTAATTTCCCTCTGAATAGTATAGAAATTAAATTCTAGGTTATGTTCCTAATTATTGTTTGTATCAAAATTTTTTTCAAATAAAACTTGTTAAGAATTAAAGAAGGAACAAGGTTTGTTGGCACCATTTTTTAAAATTATCAATTTTTTAATTTCCCTCTGAATAGTATAGAAATTAAATTCTAAGTTATGTTCCTAATTATTGTTTGTATCAAAATTTTTTTCAAATAAAACTTGTTAAGAATTAAAAAAGGAACAACTTTTGTTGGCACCATTTTTGAAAATTATCAATTTTTTAATTTCCCTCTGAATAGTATAGAAATTAAATTCTAGGTTATCTTCCTAATTATTGTTTGTATCAACATTTTTTTCAAATAAAATTTGTTAAGAAATAAGGAAGGAGCAACTTTTGTTGGCGCCATTTTTGAAAATTATCAATTTTTTAATTTCCCTCTAAATAGTATAGAAATTAAATTCTAGGTTATCTTTCTAATTATTGGTTGTATCAAAATATTTTTCAAATAAAATTTGTTAAGAATTAAAAAAGGAACATCTTTTGTCGGCATCATTTTTTAAAATTATCAATTTTTTAATTTCCCTCTGAATAGTATAGAAATTAAATTCTAGGTTATCTTCCTAATTATTGGTTGTATCAAAATTTTTTTCAAATAAAACTTGTTAAGAATTAAAAAAGGAACAACTTTTGTTGACACCATTTTTTAAATTTATTAATTTTTTTATTTCCCTATGAACAGTATAGAAATAGTATTTAAGATTATTTCTTAAAATTCTCTCTGGTTTTAAAACTCCCGCCACAAAGTGACTTTAATTTTACTCGTCCGAATTAAAAAATAGAGTATATATAAAAAATTCAATACATTTATTTCAAAAAATATATGCAGAACATGTTGACAATAAAATGAGCAATCAAATTAACATTTAATTATTTATTGTGCCATCTAGTGAATAATAGATGTAATTTAAAACATAATATTGCAGTATACCATTTAAATTGTTAATATTTCTTATAATTGTTACCTCAATCTATACATATTAAGTTCATGGATTTATTTATTTACTTCTTATTGGTGCTTATTGTGCAATATGGTGCATGCGCAGATGTATCGAAATTGTTTTGTTTACATTGTGGTTATTTGAGTTTATATTGGTGATAATTATGATAAGAATTGATCAAAATCCTTATTAAATTGATGATAACATGCGGTATACTTAAGTAAGGTTTTGCTTAATAACCAATAGGATTTTCGAGAATTTAATCGATTTGTCATGTTAAATATTTTCGTATGCAGTCATGTAGTATGTGAAGTGAATCATTGAGTTACGCCAAGTTACGCCCAAAGTGCAGATACGTTTTTTAAAAATAGTCGTTCGGTGGCTTTAACCGCCACCTCAACATTCGCTACAATTCCGCTACGTCAGCTGTTTAAAGGTAAAAACATCAAGTAAATTAAATGATTCGATTCAAGATTAACAAGCGACGATTGCGTTTTTATCGAAATCTAAAATAAGCGACATCCCAAAATACTTCAATTACTTTTCAGTACTTCTCTGTCAATATAAATAGTCACGTCCCATATAAGAACCTTGTTTATTTCATACACTTTTTTTTGCAGATCAATAACCCTTAAATATGGCTTACCAAGATAATGGACAATATCCTACTCATCAAAATCCAGGTTTAATTTAAATTATTAAAATAATATTATTAGTTATTAATAATTAAAATTTATTAATTTAGGTTATCCACCTGCTCCACCTCAAGGAACAGCCCCTCCAGGATATGATTATAATCCAGGTTATCCACCATCTCAAGGTGGTTATCCTCCTCCTCAAGGAGGTTATCCAGGAGGTTATCCTCCTCCTCAAGGCGGTTATCCACTTCCACAAGGGGGGTATCCACCACCACAAGGAGGGTTTCCACCTCAAGGGGGTTATCCACCACCAGGACCTGGAGGTTATCCACCACCAGGTGCACCAATAATGAATCAACCAATGGGAGGAATGGCACCAACTGGTAAGTATTTTTTTGATAAGTAGAATGGAGAAAACAAATTAAAACTGATAAGAGGGATTTGATAAGATGTCTGTTAACAAAGTTTCAACGAACAATTAAATCTATTATCCACACCAGCCAGTTGCTTGACAACCGTAAACATTACTATTGATAACACTTTAAATTTGTAATTATTTCTTAATAATAACAGTAAGAGATGGATGGTAGAAAGTTGTCGGCGAGAGTTTATAGACATGTTTTGGAAGGATTTATAAAAGTTTTCAAAATTAAAAGGTCCCCTAAGAAAAAGGGGTATCATAAATTAATTACAGAGGAGGAGCAAAGGTCCTTTTTTATCTTTTTCTTCTGTAAATAAATAAATAAATAATCCTTTGTTTTAATTTTTAGGTGGTTGGATGAATATGCCTCAAGGACCTCCCAATTGCCCACCAGGATTGGAATACCTTACATTGATTGATCAATTAATAGTCAAACAAAAAATCGAAATTTTAGAAGGTTAAAATTTTTTTTTTTAATTTAGTATAGTTCAAGAATCATCATGTGGCATAATAGTGTAAAACGAAAAATAAGTTTAAAGTTTCCACGTGACGTCACTTTCGGAATCTTATTTCATAAAAATGAAATTAATAAAAAAGCTGATAAGATATGTCAACTTATTTGGATCCAAGATACAAAAAGAAACTTTTTTGATGCTGATTTAACTAACGAAGCAACTCTAAAAAGAGGATACTTTAATTAATAATTGGCGATATTTCCACAAGGACCCTTTTTTTTGAAAATTTTATCAAAACTTCAAATATTGTTTTCTCAAAAACTAAAAGCTATTTTTCAAAATGGGTTGGTTCATTGGAAAGAGGACACTTTAATTAACACTTTAGGAAATTTTCATACTCATATTCCAAGAAATGGATTTTATACGAATTTAAATTTATTAAAATTTAATCGGCGGAAATTGCAAAATTCGAAAAATTGTTGATCATTTCAAAATTTATTTCTCAAGAACTAAAAGTGATTTTTCAAAACGGCTTTTTGCATTAAAAATAGGATACTTTAATTACTAATTGGTGATATTTCCACAAGGATCCTTCAAGAAATTAATTTTATAGCGAATTTTGAATATTATCGCAACATCGAAAATTTTATCAAAACTTCAAATATTGTTTTCTCAAAAACTAAAAGTTATTTTTCAAAACGGGTTGGTTCATTGGAAAGAGGACACTTTTATTAACACTTTGGGAAATTTTCATACTCATATTCCAAGAAATGGATTTTGTACGAATTTTTAAAATTTAATCGGCGGAAATTGCAAAATTCGAAAAATTGTCGATCATTTCAAAAATTTATGTCTCAAGAACTAAAAGTGATTTTTCAAAACGGCTTTTTGCATTAAAAAGAGGATACTTTAATTAATAATTGGTGATATTTCCATAAGGATCCATCAAGAAATTAATTTTATAGGGAATTTTGAAAATTATCGATAAAAATTGCAACATCGAACATTTTATCAAAACTTCAAATATTGTTTTCTCAAAAACTAAAAGCTATTTTTCAAAATGGGTTGGTTCATTGGAAAGAGGACACTTTAATTAACACTTTAGGAAATTTTCATACTCATATTCCAAGAAATCGATTTTATACGAATTTTTAAAACTTTTCGACGAAATAATTAACTACTTTTTTCAAATATTGTTTTCTCAAAAACTAAAAGCTATTTTTCAAAATGGGTTGGTTCATTGGAAAGAGGACACTTTTATTAACACTTTAGGAAATTTTCATACTCATATTCCAAGAAATGGATTTTATACGAATTTTTAAAATTTAATCGGCGGAAATTGCAAAATTCGAAAAATTGTCGATCATTTCAAAAATTTATTTCTCAAGAACTAAAAGTGATTTTTCAAAACGGCTTTTTGCATTAAAAAGAGGATACTTTAATTAATAATTGGTGATATTTCCACAAGGATCCTTCAAGAAATTAATTTTATAGCGAATTTTGAATATTATCGCAACATCGAAAATTTTATCAAAACTTCAAATATTGTTTTCTCAAAAACTAAAAGTTATTTTTCAAAACGGGTTGGTTCATTGGAAAGAGGACCTTTTATTAATACTTTGGGAAATTTTCATACTCATATTCCAAGATATGAATTTTATACGAATTTTTAAAACTTAATCGGCGAAAATTGCAAAATTCGACAAAATTGTTGATTATTTCAAAAATTTATTTCTCAAGAACTAAAAGTGATTTTTCAAAACGGCTTTTTGCATTAAAAAGAGGATACTTTAATTAATAATTGGTGATGTTTCTACAAGGATCCTTCAAGAAATTAATTTTATAGCGAATTTTGAAAATTATCGCAACATCGAAAATTTTATCAAAACTTCAAATATTGTTTTCTCAAAAACTAAAAGTTATTTTTCAAAACGGGTTGGTTCATTGGAAAGAGGACACTCTTATTAACACTTTGGAAAATTTTCATACTTATATTCCAATAAGTGGATTTTATACGAATTTTTAAAACTTAATCGGCGGAAATTGCAAAATTCGACAAAATTGTTGATTATTTCAAAGAATTGAAAAAAAGTGAAAATGTTCACTGTAGGACATAAACTGCAGTAACTAAGTCTTTTTCCCTTGTGGGTTTTCCTGATTCTTTGTAATAGGCTGATCTTGTAAAAATTCACATAGAGAGTGTTTCAATTTTCATGACAGGGAGGGGTAATTTTGTAGCCTTTCTTGTTGCCATGGTCTGGTGAGTTGTTCTTGAAGTCTAAGAACAAATTGTTGCCTTGACAATGGTTTCTCTAGTTCTAGTATTAAAACACAGCCTATTGATACACAGTCTATTGATACACAGTCTATTAATACATAGTCTTAATACACAGCCTATCTAACAACATAGTCCTAGTCATAAAACGTGACGTCACATTGAAACTTGAAAGTGATTTTTCGTTATGTTCTACACTTTTCCGCACTTTCTTTTTTTTTGTAACGTATTTTTTGGGTCATTTCGCATCGATTAAAAAAAACATCGTCGATTTTTAGGCGACTTGATGATTGTTGAATTTTTCTTTAATTTTGTATTGCAGTTATCACCGGTTACGAATCAAAAAATAAATTCTCTATAAGAAACAGTTTAGGGCAAAAAGTATATTATGCTGTTGAAGACAACGATTGTTGCACAAGAAACTGCTGTGGGCCATTACGTCCGTTTGATATGAAAATTTTAGATAATTATGGTCATGAAGTTATCCATCTTCATAGACCTTTAGCATGTGATTCATGTTTATTTCCATGTTGTTTACAAGTAATTATAATTATTTCTTACTTCGAATTAATTGAATTGATTTTGATTTTAATTTTAAGAGTATGGAAGTTTCATCACCACCTGGAAACGTGGTTGGTTCAGTCGAACAAGAATGGACACTTTGTTGTCCGTCGTTTAAAGTAAACAATTCAAGTGGTGAAACCGTTTTGCGCATAGAAGGTCCTTTTTGCACAATGAGCATTTGTGGCGACGTTGAATTTAAGGTTATGTCTGCTGATGGGGGCACTCAAGTCGGGAAAATCTCCAAACAATGGTCGGGATTAATTCGAGAAGCGTACACGGATTCGGACAACTTTGGAATCACTTTTCCCATGGACTTGGACGTTCGTATGAAAGCTGTAATGCTTGGCGCGTGCTTCCTTATTGATGCTATGTTCTTCGAAAAAAATAGCGAAGGGATGCTTCATTAAAACAAATATTTTTTGACGACACAATAAGCACAAATGTATTGTTTTTAAAACGCCTCTTATTATTTCTTTGTTAAATGTTTTTAAGCGTATATTCTATATACAACGTTTTCTAATATATATATATAATATACAATGACATCATTTTATGGCTAAAGTACATAACAAATATATTTATAATACCAATAAATGCAACATGTTTTACTATACTACATCCCATCATTTCCAACTTGAAATTTATTGAAAGAAATTTTCAATTCAATGCCTGTTTTTATTTGTAAACGAATGGTTGGGCGTTCAAGGTCGTCGTTCTCGTTTTGTTGTTCTCTCTGCAATGAAATCTTCACTCTCACATTGAAACACGTCGCCAGCACACCTAAACCTTTAAATAAACACTTTATTGAGAAGATTGACGAAAAAAAGGATGTCAGAAAATGTCAGTAATCCTCCAAATCAAAGTAAGTAATAAAAAAATTAAAGGCAAAAAAAATAATTTTATTATTTAAAGGTGTTCCAACTCAAGTTTGTCCCCCTTATCCACAATTACCACCAAGTCATCCCCAACCACCTCCAGCGAGCCCTCAAGTTAATATTATTCCACCTCAACCATCTCAAAATATAGGTAATTAAAAAAAATTAGAAAATTTCAATATTATTTTTTTATAATCATATATTAATTGTAGGGTATTCCCCTTATAACCCTCAATATAACAATGCAAACGCTTACCATGGATACCCTCCATCAAATCGAGGGTATTTACCGTCCCCACCAGGTTATACAGGAGCCATAATTACCCAACCAACAGGTATTGGTGTCCCAGAAGGTAAAAAAAGCATTTCATAATGATGAGATCATCAGTATTATAAGTTGCCTAAGTATTTAATTGGTTTTAATTTGAACTTAGGGTCATGGTCAAGGTTTATTAAACAAAAATAATTTGTATTGTATTTTTTTGTATTTAAGGTCAATGGATGGAAATTCCGCAAAGCATACCGAATTGTCCGCCGGGTTTAGAATATTTGACGGTGGTAGATGAGCTAATGGTGAAGCAAAAAATTGAATTAACTGAAGTGTTGATGGATTTTGAGTCGAAAAATAAATTTTCAATAAAAAATAAAAATCGACAAAGAGTATATTTCGCCGCGGAAGATAGCGGATATATGGCCAGAAATTGTTTAGGGTCATATCGACCTTTCCAAATCAAAGTTTTTGATAACCGCTCAAAAGAAGTTATTCACATCAGAAGACCAGCGAGTTGTGATTCTTGTTTATTTCCTTGTTGTTTGCAGGTAACAAAAATTAACCGCCTTAACACACATTTCTTTCATTTCTTTTTAGACGATGGAAATTTATTCGCCACCTGGAAATTTACTGGGGAGAATACAACAAGAATGGAGTTTTATGAACCCCCGTTTTCTGATAGTCGATCCAACGGGAGAAGTTGTTTTAAAAATTAAAGGACCATGTTGCACGGCGACTTTTTGTTGCGGCGAAGTAGAATTTAAAATTTTATCGGCCGACGGAAAAACGAAAATTGGAAAAATCGCCAAGTATTGGTCCGGATTAGTCCAAGAAATTGGAACAGATGCGGAAAATTTCGGGATAAGTTTTCCGTTAAATTTAGACGTTAGGATGAAAGCGGTCTTAATCGGCGCTTGCTTCTTAATTGATATCGTTTATTACGAAGCGGCTAGTACTGGACCTATTAAGTGCTTAACTTGTATTTGTGGCTGTCTTTGTTCACATTGCAAATCTAATACTTAATTTTAAAATTTCTTTTTTAAGTTTTTGTGTATATATTTTAACTACCTCTACGTTTATTTATTTGATTTTTTTATGTTTTTTTACTACTAACATACTTATAACAAATATATATTAAAAGAAAAAAAGTATCTTATTTAGTCGGATCTCTCGATTTGCACAACTGCATTTAGCTGATTTAGCCTTTAGCATTTGAAAGAGCATTCCAAATTTTACCAATTTAGTATTTGTACTGATTTGCATAACGATTACTTTTAGATCCAGAATTTCATCATCAGAAAAGTGAAAATAGCCCCAAAGGATTAACTTGGCCATTAAAAATTATATTTGGCAAATTATTTAGGTTTGTGGCATCCTCCTCACCAGAAAGAAACGACGTTTTCTACCAGTTCGTCGTCATCTTCTATCATTGCCAAAGCCTCGTTTAACGAGAAACCTCTAGAATAATAGAAAAAATAAGATCTACTCGAATGCCACTTCGACGCATGTTCGGACACGTTCAGACATGTCTATGCGTGTACTATATGTAGTACGGTGGGCATACAGTTAGTCACAAAAGTCTACGTACGCCAAATGAATTGAACATTTGATTTCCAAGCGCTATGGTCCATAATATCATCAATAAAAATCAAATTTTGTAGCCCATTAAGCCACAAACCAGCCATGTTTAACGGTTGGGAAATTTCTTGGTTTGCCTTCTGCCAAATTTTTCCTCTACCATCCGATCCGAAAATATTACACTTACTTTCGTCAGTAAATAAAGTTGTTTTCCAAAATACAAAGTCACTTGCAAGATATCTTTTAGCTAATTCAATCCTTTTCTGCCTGTTTTGTTGAGAAATCCAAGGTTTTCTTCGTGGAACTCGTCCATTAAATCTTAACACTCTACGTACAGTTTCTGGATGCACGACTTTATGGGTAGCTTGTTGAATTTCCCCTCTTTGTTTTTTTAGCAAATTTTGGGTTGAGCAGAATTTTTAATCAGTTTAATTTAAGCTGGAGCAGATTCCTCATCATGTCTAAAACACCAAATAATACAAAAAATACTTCTACCATATCCTATTTCATTACAAAACTAGTTTTCCTTGCTTTTTAACAAATTTTGGGTTGAGCAGAATTTTTAATCAGTTTAATTTAAACTGGAGCAGATTACTCATCATGCCTAAAACATCAAATAATACCAAAAATTAGTTCTAACATATCCTATTTTATTACAAAACTAATTTTCTTTGTTTTTTAGCAAATTTTGGGTTGAGCAGAATTTTTAATCAGTTTAATTTAAGCTGGAGCAGATTCATCATCATGTCTAAAACACCAAATAATACTTCTACCATATCCTATTTCATTACAAAACTAATTTTCCTTGTTTTTTAGCAAATTTTGGGTTGAGCAGAATTTTTAATCAGTTTAATTTAAGCTGGAGCAGATTCCTCATCATGTCTAAAACACCAAATAATACAAAAATACTTCAAACATATCCTATTTTATTACTAAACTAATTTTCTTTGTTTTTTAACAAATTTTGGGTTGAGCAGAATTTTTAATCAGTTTAATTCAAGCTGGAGCAGATTCCTCATCATGTCTAAAACAACAAATAATATAAAAAATACTTCTAACATATCCTATTTTATTACAAAACTAATTTTTCTTGTGTTTTAGCAAATTTTGGGTTGAGCAGAATTTTTAATCAGTTTAATTTAAGCTGGAGCAGATTCCTCATCATGTCTAAAACACCAAATAATACTTCTACCATATCCTATTTCATTACAAAACTAATTTTCCTTGCTTTTTAACAAATGTTGGGTTGAGCAGAATTTTTAATCGGTTTAATTTAAGCTGGAGCAGATTATTCATCATGCCTAAAACATCAAATAATACAAACAATTACTTCTAACATATCCTATTTTATAACAAAACTAATTTTCTTTGTTTTTTAGCAAATTTTGGGTTGAGTAGAATTTTTAATCAGTTTAATTTAAGCTGGAGCAGATTCCTCATCATGTCTAAAACACCAAATAATACTTCTACCATATCCTATTTCATTACAAAGCTAGTTTTCTTTGCTTTTTAACAAATTTTAGGTTGAGCAGAATTTTTAATCAGTTTAATTTAAGCTGGAGCAGATTCCTCATCATGTCTAAAACACCAAATAATACAAAAATACTTCAAACATATCCTATTTTATTACTAAACTAATTTTCTTTGTTTTTTAACAAATTTTGGGTTGAGCAGAATTTTTAATCAGTTTAATTCAAGCTGGAGCAGATTCCTCATCATGTCTAAAACAACAAATAATATAAAAAATACTTCTAACATATCCTATTTTATTACAAAACTAATTTTTCTTGTGTTTTAGCAAATTTTGGGTTGAGCAGAATTTTTAATCAGTTTAATTTAAGCTGGAGCAGATTCCTCATCATGTCTAAAACACCAAATAATACTTCTACCATATCCTATTTCATTACAAAACTAATTTTCCTTGCTTTTTAGCAAATGTTGGGTTGAGCAGAATTTTTAATCGGTTTAATTTAAGCTGGAGTAGATTATTCATCATGCCTAAAACATCAAATAATACAAAAAATTACTTCTAACATATCCTATTTTATAACAAAACTAATTTTCTTTGTTTTTTAGCAAATTTTGGGTTGAGCAGAATTTTAAATCAGTTTAATTTAAGCTGGAGCAGATTCCTCATCATGTCTAAAACACCAAATAATACAAAAAATACTTCTAACATATCCTATTTTATTACAAAATTAATTTTCCTTGCTTTTTAACAAATTTTGGGTTGAGCAGAATTTTTAATCAGTTTAATTTAAGCTGGAGCAGATTCCTCATCATGTCTAAAACACCAAATAATACAAAAAATACTTCAAACATATCCTATTTTATTACAAAACCAATTTTCTTTGTTTTGTAGCAAATTTTGGGTTGAGCAAAATTTTTAATCAGTTTAATTTAAGCTGGAGCAGATTCCTCATCATGTCTCAAACACCAAATAATACAAAAAATACTTTTACCATATCCTATTTCATTACAAAACTAATTTTTCTTGTTTTTTAAAAAATTTTGGGTTGAGCAGAATTTTTAATCAGTTTAATTTCAGCAGGAGCAGATTCCTCATCATGTTTAAAACACCAAATAATACAAAAAATACTTCTACCATATCCTATTTCATTACAAAACTAATTTTCCTTGTTTTTTAACAAATTTTGGGTTGAGCAGAATCTTCAATCAGTTTAATTTAAGCTGGAGCAGATTCCTCATCATGTCTAAAACACCAAATAATACAAAAAATACTTCAAACATATCCTATTTTATTACTAAACTAATTTTCTTTGTTTTTTAACAAATTTTGGGTTGAGCAGAATCTTTAATCAGTTTAATTTAAGCTGTAGCAGATTCCTCATCATGTTTAAAACACCAAATAATACAAAAAATACTTCTACCATATCCTATTTCATTACAAAACTAATTTTCCTTGTTTTTTAACAAATTTTGGGTTGAGCAGAATCTTCAATCAGTTTAATTTAAGCTGGAGCAGATTCCTCATCATGTCTAAAACACCAAATAATACAAAAAATACTTCAAACATATCCTATTTTATTACTAAACTAATTTTCTTTGTTTTTTAACAAATTTTGGGTTGAGCAGAATCTTTAATCAGTTTAATTTAAGCTGTAGCAGATTCCTCATCATGTTTAAAACACCAAATAATACAAAAAAATTCTTCTACCATATCCTATTTCATTACAAAACTAATTTTCCTTGTTTTTTAACAAATTTTGGGTTGAGCAGAATCTTCAATCAGTTTAATTTAAGCTGGAGCAGATTCCTCATCATGTCTAAAACACCAAATAATACAAAAAATACTTCAAACATATCCTATTTTATTACTAAACTAATTTTCTTTGTTTTTTAACAAATTTTGGGTTGAGCAGAATCTTTAATCAGTTTAATTTAAGCTGTAGCAGATTCCTCATCATGTTTAAAACACCAAATAATACAAAAAATACTTCTACCATATCCTATTTCATTACAAAACTAATTTTCCTTGTTTTTTAACAAATTTTGGGTTGAGCAGAATCTTCAATCAGTTTAATTTAAGCTGGAGCAGATTCCTCATCATGTCTAAAACACCAAATAATACAAAAAATACTTCAAACATATCCTATTTTATTACTAAACTAATTTTCTTTGTTTTTTAACAAATTTTGGGTTGAGCAGAATCTTTAATCAGTTTAATTTAAGCTGTAGCAGATTCCTCATCATGTCTAAAACACCAAATAATACAAAAAATATTTCTACCATATCCTATTTCATTACAAAACTAGTTTTCCTTGCTTTTTAACAAATTTTGGGTTGAGCAGAATTTTTAATTAGTTTAATTCAAGCTGGAACAGATTCCTCATCATGTCTAAAACACCAAATAATACAAGAAATACTTCTAACATATTCTATTTTATTACAAAACTAATTTTCCTTGTTTTTTAGCAAATTTTGGGTTGAGCAGAATTTTTAATCAGTTTAATTTAACCTAGAGCATATTCCTCATCATGTCTAAAACACCAAATAATACAAAAAATACTTCTATCATATCCTATTTTATTACAAAACTAATTTTCTTTGTTTTGTAGCAAATTTTGGGTTGATCAAAATTTTTAATCAGTTTAATTTAAGCTGGAGCAGATTCCTCATCATGCCTAGAACATCAAATAATACAAAAAATACTTCTAACATATCCTATTTTATTACAAAAGTAGTTTTCCTTGTTTTCTAGCAAATTTTGGGTTGAGCAGAATTTTTAATCAGTTTAATTTAACCTAGAGCATATTCCTCATCATGCCTAAAACACCAAATAATACAAAAAATACTTCTATCATATCCTATTTAATTACAAAACTAATTTTCTACGTTTTTTTAGCAAATTTTGGGTTGAACAGCATTCTTAATTAGTTTAATTTGCTACCAGTTGAGGAGCACTTGTTGGATATCACTGTTGGACGACCAATGCGTGGTTTATTTAATACACTTCCATTTAAATTTTGGCTATTTCACCATATGATGTTCCCTCATTTCTTAACTTTACTATTAAATGGCGAACTTCAACCGATATTTCTTTTCTTTCCATATTATTTTAAATAATATAATATTCACTACACAATGTCTGTGTAAGCTCTTTTGTATCAAATGCGTAACTGTATCTTGACTTTTGTGAGATTTATCTGTCAGTAATAATAGATAGTGCTCGTCAATAACCACAAGTAGTTTTAGATGTAATACAAAGATGAATTTAATGGTCTTTGTCGCGATATCTGGATTAAGTTAAGGTTGTTAAAAAAAATGAAATGAAAATATTTTGAATAATATCTATTTTACAATGGTTAAATTTGAATTATTCAAATATAAAAAATATAAAAGTAAAAAATCAGTAGGTATATCAGTTTGTTTTATAGTACAAAAAAAGTAATTTAGTTGGAAGTAATATACATCCTGCGCGAATCTTAAATCGTAACAAGATACAAATATAGTAAATAATTTTTATATTTTAATTAATAAATACAATTTGTCTCGTTTCTTGAACAACATAATAATCCCATTTAAAGACGGTTCCTTAAAATGAGCCAACTTTTTATTTAAGACTATTTTCCAATTAATACTATTTATTGTTTTTAGTGAATGTTTATATAAATGTATATATCATGTAATCCTGAGTCAATTAGTGCGATTATAAACGATTATTTTTTTTGTCGTAATCAGTTCTTGAGTGGGGGTGTAAAAGCCTAATAAAAAAATACTTTTTGTTGTATATCAGAATTTTTATAACAAATCAAGGCATTTTAAATCTTTTTTGTTATTGCATTTGTGCCCTGACACAACAACAAGTGTAAGTTTATACAAAAATACAGAGTATTACCCCCTTAAATAGATAAAAAAATATTAAAGATAACATATTTGGGGATTTATTGGCACTGTAAGACACTTTTCTTCAATCTTTTCGTTTCGTTTTATCTACAGTTTGAGCTTTTGAATACATACTTGTTTAATGTTTTTGTTTTCAAGAAGAAACCCCTTAAGCTATACAAAAAAAAATATCACGTTGTGCAAAGTATAAATCATTAAATCAATTATTTTTACATTAACAGTCCGCAATCTTTCAAATTATTTTTGATAATGACGTCAGTGACAGCGTCAAAAACGAATTGAATGTTATTTGTATCAGTGGCACACGTGAAATGCGTGTAAATTTCCTTTTGGTCTTTGCGTTTATTCAAGTTTTCAAATTTTGTTCGAATATATGCTGAGGCTTCCTCGTAAGTGTTTTGTCCTGTGTATTCTGGGAAACATATTGTTAATGGGCTCCTGGTGATTTTTTCCTCAAACAAATCTTTTTTATTCAGAAAGAGAATTATCGAGGTTGAAACAAACCATTTACTGTTACAAATTGAATCGAATAATTTCATTGATTCAACCATACGATTCATTTCTTCATCTTCTGCCAATACTAAATCATAACCTATTAAATAAATAAAATAATTTTGTTTAATTTAATTTAATTAAATAACTGATTAATATATTTACCTGATAAGGCCACACAAAAGATAATAGCAGTCACACCTTCAAAGCAATGAATCCATTTTTTTCTTTCAGAACGTTGGCCACCAACATCAAACATCCTTATTACAAAAAAAAATTAATTATGATGAGATCAGGAGAATGCAACATTCTTACTTAAAGTGTAATCCTTTAAATGAAAATTGGGTTTCAACAATTCCAGTGGTTTTAACTCTAGTTCTTAAGACATCTTGTTGTGATGGAATGTAGCTTGGTTGAGATATTCTATCCAAAGAATTCAAGTAATAGGCGGCTGAATCATTTAATTGGTACTCCCTGGATCTGGCAAAACAAAGTTGCACTCCTGGGTCTTGCCACAACTTCTTCATCAATATCACCAACTCAGGAGGAAGTTCACCTTCTTCTGCTGTACTTGCATAAGTGAAAAATTGGCGTGCAATATCCTATTAAAAAGATGTTAAAGATATTAAGATCATATTTTTGATAAAAAATAACAACTTACTGCTTTAGTGGGATCAGCAAAATCAATTCTTAATTGCCCCATGGCTCTGATGATGGCCATAAGACTTTGTATGGTGTTGCTGTATACAACAGGTCTGTATTGTTCTCTTTCTTCCTTAGAGTAACCAGTTTCATGGATGATTTTCATTTGCTTAACGATGGTACTTTTTCCAGATTCGCCGGCCCCTATTTTTTAAAAACCGAAATAGAAATCGGGTTATCGTTAACATGACTCACATACCGAGCAAAAGAAGTTTAACTTCGCTGGCGGCCCGCTCCCCATCGGCCCTTAAATCCCTATCGATCTTCTTAGAACGTTCCGTTGCCTCTTTATCACCCGCTGTACTAACAGCGCAACCCATATTGTTCTTGTATTTTCTCTTTAAACGTTATATTTCTAACGACACAATCACACCGGACTCCGCCCGTTTACTCTAAAAACACAGCGTACAAACGTATTGCCAACTTACGTTACAGCGGTACCAACATTGAAGTTTTATATATAATATATACAGCGTGTCCCCGAATTGTGTATAATTAACGATACATTTTTGAATTCAAATTTCATCTTTTGCAATTAAAGTCTGGATGTCATAAAACGAAATATAACCAAGTTTTACGTCAAATGTCCTCAAAGTACCAAAGTTAACGTAATAAGTTTGTTAACCGTTGCAAATAAAGTGGTCTTTAATAATAATAATTATTTATTGGCATAAAAGAATACTACAATGTAAGTAATACATTAAAATAACTAAGTATAGAATTTCCCAAAGAGTATTTCCATCAGTAAGCCAATTTATGGCGTCCTGGTCTTCCTGGAAATACCATACACAAAAAAAAATAAATATATAAAAAAAACAAAATAAAGTAATAAATCAAAATTAAATTCAAACTGAAACAATTAACGTGGCCGATAAGTAAAAACGAAAAAAAATAAAAAATGAATTGGCTGAACAAATAAAAATTAATAAATGTCCCTAACAAACTAAAAAGAAAAAAAAATATTTGTCCACGACTACCTTATAATATATACCTTATGAATGAGTTTTCTAAAACAAAATGGTAGTCATTTTTCACGGAGTGAATAATAGCGGTGAATAATAATCATTATTCACGGGTAGCCATCTTGACCAGACTAATAATAATTATTTGAAACGTTAAAAGTTCAAAAAACGTCAATTTAATTCAATTTTTTAGGAGTTTCTAAATGTTTGACATAAAAAACCTAAACAAATTCCTTTTTTCGTATGATTTAAGCATAAATTAATTAATTTTCGTAAAGAAAACGACGTTTTATAAAACTGACACTTAATTTTGACAAATTGTTGTGAAGTTGGTTACAGTTAGTAACATTGAATTTGTGTCACATTGACGTTTAACCTTTATTCAAAAATTTATTTAAACAATAAATTTATGGAATCAATTTCAATAGTCGTGGACAAAGTATAGTATTCTATTCGCATATAATGAGCTTACGCTCGTGACATAAACTTAACCTTCGTGAATAATAGCCCTCATTATATGCTCATATAATAATATACTATTATATATTATTATTATTATTATTGCTGTCGGGCTGAGGAGGGCGGCCCCTCTCGTTACCGCGACCTATAAGATCTATTGTAACTTTAGCCCTCCAAAGGTTTAGGGCAAATGTAGGTCCTTAATGAACCTTAGTATTGTCCTGAGGTCTTGAACCTTTATGTCGGTAGGTAACAGGGTAGTTTTACCGAAGACGTTGTGCCTTAGACGTCCTCTGGCGACGCAATTGCACAGTATATGTTCAGCAGTTTCTGACTCGTCGTTGCATAGTCGACAAGTTTGATCCTCAGCTTGTCCAATGTGGAAGAGGTGGTATTTTAGGGGCACATGGCCGGTCAGGTAGCCTGAGAGCGTTCTTAGATCCCCTTTGCTGAGGCATAAAACCTCTTTGGTTTTGTTTTGCGACGGAGTTATCATACTCTTCGCTTGTCTGTGACCTGGAAGTTCTTTCCAGCGTAAGGCTATCTTTGAATTAGATGACTTTGATTATTTGTTTTAGGTGGCTTTTTTGTAGTCCACATCCAGGTTGGGGTCCAATGAAGGGCGTGTTTGCTGCCTCTTTGGCCAGCTTGTCGGCCTTCTCATTGCCCTCAATGTTGCTGTGACCTGGAACCCACCATAGGGTAACATCATTGCCCCTAGCGAGTTCTCTCAGGTTGTTGGTGCACTCTCTGATCAGTGCGGAGCCACACGTGTAGGCCTGAATTGCCTTTAAGGCGGCCCGACTGTCTGTGAAAATGTTTATGGATGCACCTTTTTGTCTCTTCTGTAGGTTCAAAGCGGTGCAGAAGTTTATAGCAAGAACTTCTGCTTGGAAAATTGTTAAGTCCGAGCTGAGGGGCAATTTGATGTGGCTGTTTGGTCCACTGATGCCCATGCCTACTCCAGATCTTACTGTCTTTGAAGCATCGGTGTACCAGGCTAGGGCTCCTCTTTTTAGTTGAGGCCCTCCTTTCGCCCAATCATCCCTGCTACTAAATATGACCTTATACGGTTGGTTGAAATTGTATTCCGTCGGTATAAGGTCCGTTTTAATTTCAATCAGGTGATTTAGACATGGGTCTTTGAGGATCTCGAGGTGTCCTCTGAGATTACCCTGCATCAACTTGAGTGAAGAAACTGTTTTCAGTGATAAGGCACTTAAGGCTGCCTCCTTTTGTATATATATGTGGAGTGGTGTGAGACCGAGTAGGGCTTCCAAAGCAGCCGTCGGACAGGATCTCATTGCACCCGTTATGTTAAGATATGCTAACCGCTGGATTTGTGCCAGCTGTTGTTGAGCTGTCTTATGTTTTGTTTTTGGCCACCAAACCAATGAGGCGTAGGCGACCATGGGTCTGATTATTGCTACGTAGGCCCAATGAGCCATTCGTGGTTTGAGACCCCAGTTCCTTCCTAGGAGCCTGCGGCAGATCTGGTTTGCCATGATGGCCTTTTCCCTCACCTTATCTAAGTGTGAGTTCCAGTTTAATTTACTGTCAAGTATTACCCCTAGGTATTTAGTTTCTGTTTTGAGGTTAATAGTTCTACTTTCAATGGAGGGTGCTTTTATTTGTAGCTTCCTTCTCCGAGTGAAAGGGACTATTTCGATTTTATTGGGATTGATGCTGAGCCCATTGCTTCTGCACCAAGTACTGGTGAGTAGTAGGGCTTTCTGCATTAGCTGAGTTATGATTGAATCATATTTACCTCGGATTGTGATTACCAGGTCATCAGCATACCCTTGTATCTTAAATCCGTTTTTAGTTAGGGACTATTATATATACAAGGTGTTCCGGTGACTCGGGGCATAAAATTAACCTCATATACTAGAGCAAAAATGATGACGATTCGTGAAAAAAAATTATTATAAAAGTCTTCAAATGGCCAAGATATGGGCCATCAAAGTTCTAAAAAATTAAAACTAATTTTTCTAAATATTTTCAATACCATTTATGGTAGAGTGTTGAAATTTGGTACAGAGTAAACAAATATCAAGCAAAATTATTGAACTAATTTTGACTTTGATCGGGCGGCGGCAACCTGTATAGCATACAGGCTGTCCCTAAAATTTGTTTGAGAACTTTTTTGTTCGCTCGTAACCCTACATTTATTTTTGTACTTTTTAATAGAAAATTTATTTTAGAAACTTTTATCACTCTTTGAAAATTTTGATAACATTGACCGTTTTCGAGTTATACGCGAAAATATTAAGCTTCGATTTCAATGGTAACACTAAAAAACAAAAATCTTCGAAAAAGTCAAAGTTGGCCAAGAAGATATTCTAGACTATGTAGAAGAAAATACTACAGCTAGTACTTTGGATATGGCGAGGCATTTTTTAACTTCAAAAACAACTGTCTGGCGTGTTCTTCACGAGCAACAGCTTTATCCATTTCATTGTTACAAAGTTCAGGAAGACCCACTGCGACTGCAACATTGCCAAATAATGCAGCACAAAATCCAAATTGATGATCAGTTTTTAGAAAAAGTGCTTTTTACAGATGAATCCACTTTTTCTAAAGATGGAATCATCAATTTGAGAAATTTACATAGTTGGGCGGACGAAAATCCAAGATTTAAGAAAACTTCTGTTTTTTTTTTTAGTTTTTTTACTTCTGTTTTCCAAGATTTAAGAAAAGATTCTGTCTTCTTTTACAGGTAAGACAGAGTCATATGTCAGATTCTTCACACATTTTGTAGAATCAATTAGGAGTATGAAGCTAAACCCTCAGGATATGCTGGTAAGTTTCGACGTGGAATCTCTATTCAGCAGAGTACCAGTCAAAGATGCGTGGATACTACCTATCGTCGTCCTGTGATAGCCAATTTTTACATGGAGATGTTTGAAATGTTTCGTGATCTGGAAACATGGAAAAGAGCAACTCCAGGAATTTCTAGACCATGGAAACAGAAACTGCAAAACAGTTGCCATTCCTGGATATGTTAGTCACTAGGAAGTCAGATGGGGACATGGAACTGGGAGTATATCGAAAGCTTCATCAAACTAACCCCATTACGGGGAGCAGGAGTCTATCTAATATTACGTTGGCCAAACTGGATGTAACATCGAGTGCCGCATCAAGCAACACGAGACGGACGTCCGACTAAGGAAGATCCAACAATCTGACACAGCATAGAGTTCGACAAAACCAAAGTGCTAGCAAGAAACGGACATTACTTCCAAAGAATGAGGAGAGAGGCGATAGAGATTCATCGATATGGGAATAATAAGTTTTTTTTTATTATAGTTTTAGATTATTGATAATGCAGGATATGCTTCTGTATGTAAGAACCGCTTGAGGTTGAGCACATTTTATCAAAAGCATCAACGCTGCCTTTAGTTGCGTTACAATGCTCAATCAATTGTCGTTTTCCACTTTGTGCAATCGTAGCACCCTCATGCATTGTTGATAGAAAGCAGACGACATTTTTCTTTACCCCTCCTAAGTATCTGAGTTGGAATTTCATTACGCTAGACACACGCGTTCGGATTATACAGGGTGTGCTCGTGAATTATTTCCAACAGTGTAATTCAGAAATACTAATAAACCAAGTAAAGCCTTTATTTCTAACAAAGTAGTTAGCGAGATAGTAGCTGTAATATTTGAATACATAACTTGTCTACGTACTATTTCTGAATTTGTGTGCTGGACGATTTTTGTAATCAAATCATCACTGAAAAATAATTGAAATGCTTCCAAAGTTTTGCTGCACCTTTTGTGCCGCATCGTCTTAAAACTATGTTACGGGCTATAGTACGAATAGTCATTGTTGGTGGAGTAGTGGACCAAGCATGTCCATTTTTTCCTTGTATAATTCTTTCTATGGTCGATGGTCTAGTTTGTGTACAAGTCTTTTGACGCTTCAGTTCCTTAACGATAACATCACTTTTTGATTTCTGAGGAACGTAAAGCCATGGTTCTTAAGTAATCACTAGATTATTTACACTGCACAATAATTATAACAATGTTATACACACTTTAATACACTAAAAGTAACAAATAACGACATTATAAACTAAATTGCGATCTTTGGTACGAGAAAAAAATGTAACACATATACGACTACGTGACAATTTTGAGAAAATGGATATGCGCCTCGCAACAACTAAAAGCAGACTTAATAGAGGGTAAGAAGGTGAGGCAGACGACAAAAAATCCATTTTCACAGATTTTCGCTTAGTGTTTAAAGGTTAAGATGTAAAGAAAGTTTTAGTAGAAGGGTTAATAAATGTATTGAAGTGGGTGGGGAAATATTTGAACATTTATTATAAATTTTATACTTGTTCTTATAAGATAAAGATGTTTTATGATGTAATTTTTTTTAATTCTTTTACTTTTATTCATAGATTCAGATTTTGCAATCAAAAACGTAGTGTGCCATTTAAAAAATTAGCCATGACCTTGAAAATAAGATCAAGGTCAAAAAATGTTATTGTAATATGATTTCCCCCTTCGCATAGAACAACTTTCATTTGGTTCATTTTTATATAAAATGAATTTTCGAGATAATCGCTTGTTTCACTTTAAATGGACCATGCTGTATATAAGACTTCAATGGGTACCAACAATTAAAAGTTTTGTAACTAAAAAATATTCTAGAATATTAAATAAATAAGTATAATAATACAAATAAATGGGGCAATAATTTAGACGAATTTTTTTAAAAATTTTCTAATTAGCTTTAAAAAATACATCTTATTTTTTATATTTGTTTACATTGTTAGTGTCATTTGAAGTTGCATACGTCACTAGGTGGTCAAAGAGCGATCAAATTACCTTTAAAATTATTGAATAATTAACGGCTGAATTGAAATCATTTCAAGTTTCTAATTTGCACCGTCAGCATGGAGGTAAGTTAAAATCTACAAAATCCCATTTTTAATAGCCTAAAATATTTTTTTTTTAGCTAAACATTTTCTCTACAAGTAATAAATCGCTTTGCAAAGTCTCAATGCAGTCATCAGATACTGTTGGAGACGTAAAAAAAGCAATATCACGTGCCATAAAGAAGTTATCAATTCATCGCCAATCAATTCGCAGCGAATTAAAAGGCAAAGACTTAAAAGATAACACATCACTATCTGGTTTGGGATTATCGAATGGGTCAACACTTTATGTTAAAGACTTGGGGCTTCAAATTGGATGGCGAACGGTTTTTGTGGCTGAATATTTCGGCCCACTTATTGTATATATTCTTTTTGCGTTACGTCCGGCGTTTATTTACGCCAATTCCAACGCTCCATATTCTTTAGGGGCTAAGTAAGTTAAAAAAATATATTAAGAATCATCATGTGGCTTAAAAATCGAAAAATCACTTTTAAGTTTCGACGTGACGTCACTTTTTGTGACGTCATCGACCATGCTAACTATATATTTTTGCAGCACATTTGGTTAAAACGCATATTTTCGGGTGTTTTTTATAGCCCCTCTTCACTATGGCTTATTATGGACCACTGCAAGCCATCGCCATTGTGTAGATGGTCTGAAGTGGCCATGAATAATAATAATAATATATAATTAATAGTAACAAGAACTTAAAAATAACAAAATTGTAATTGAAATTATAATAGAGCAATGGTATGGTGTAAAATGGTGGATAATGGTAATGGTAAAGGATGGTTTTGGGACACCACGCATTAAAGGGCGCCATCATGCGCAGCTAACTGCGCAGTGGCATGTCCACACAACTTAACCATTTCGGTTGTCAACAGCACCTTTTGCTTATAGTGGTCCATTAGGTGGGCCATCTAGACTATACCACTGTGTCCATCTTGAGCAATAGTGAAGAGGGGCCATTACACTTTGTCACAAAAGTCTTCATACAGCCCAGAAATTCGTATTTATGAATGTTATGAAACATTTTACATATTTTCAGCGATTAATAATGATTTAAAATTAAAATATATGCTTCTAGTAAGAATTAGGAAAGATAACAAAGATAAATTACTTTTTCTGATCACACGAAAGTGTTCGTACAGAATGTGGGAAGTTAGCTCTTCATTTTTTGATTTTAAAATTTTTCATTGTTCTAGATTTTTCTAAAGAAATGTTTAATATAGTCATAGACGTGCCATAAAAAATTTCGACTTTCTAATTGTTGGGAATAAATAATACAATCAATAAATACTATCAAGTCAAAACTCTTTATTTACTACAAAAAAATAGGAACATTTTGCAATTATACGCGTAATTTAAATTAATGTAAAATTAGTGTGACTTCTGTTGTTGCAGATTAGATGATAAATAACATATGTTAGGGTTGTAAGATGTTACTTTTAGCAGAATGCATGCTGAACTGGAGTCATCTGTCAAACCGAGTCTTTAATGTTATTTATCTCTGAAAATAATGACTCGTAGGCAAAAAAATATTGTTAAAATGGCATGAGCCAGCTTCTTCAAACAATTAAATGTGTTTGGTAACGCATTCCATGTTTTGAATTTTGTCCAATTGGGACAAATTCAGTTTATCCAATGACATCACATCAGGGTACATAATAAGCTTGAGTATTTCCGATAATAATTCCCTGATTGAAGAATCAATCACAGAAATAAATTCTTCAGTAACTTGGTTTTCGTCTGGTTTCTCATATATTTCCAAATCGTTGAAATATTTTTTCAAATTTGGAAAATACTTGTAGTTTGTGATAATATCGTCCCTGAAAACTTGCAGTTTAGTCTCAAAAGCGCGAATTATTTTAATTAATTTATGTTTAACATTTAAATGTCTGTAAAAAATATCAATTATGAAAGCCACATAACATCCAGCAAGTGTAGGTATTCTTCAACTTTTCCCTCATTTTGCAGAAACAGTCTGATTTCTTCCAAGCGACTAAACCAGCGAACATCAGTAAGCCATTGTACACCGAGTTGACTTCATCTAACGAAGCATCGAACTTTCGCCTGTTTAAAGCCTGCGACGAGATGAGGTTGAATATTTTTGCGACTACCGCCATTACATTATCAAACCACTCTTAGCACACAAGGCTTGTTCAGTGGAATTGAAGAATCGATTGCCCTACGTCTGTTTGAAATAAACTTATGAAATCATTTTTTTTACCCACCATACTTGGAGCAACATCAGTTCATCAACGATTTGATCGCAATTAATTCTTTCTTAATGACGTTTCCAACGTAATATTGAGCAAAAACAGCTAAACGAACATAGCGATATAAAAGAAGCAGAGCTAATGTCAATTTTTTGTTGATCTGTTACATTTTCGGCTAGTTTTAAGATTTTTTCTTTTATTGTATTTCTAGATAAAAGAGTATTTTTGATACGCTGAATTGTCTTCTATCTAACCAGACTTCCTTCAAAAACTGTCCCTCTTGAAAAGGTTTACTATGCGGAGCAATAATATTTGTAGCCGCGTAACTTGCCGCGCTCGTATGACAATTTTTGCAAACATATTTAGTCATAGATGTTGACTGTTTATTTCTGTCTTTCAATGCACTTGCAATTAATTCTTTTTGCTCTGGTTCGCTTTTTTGTGATTTGTTTCAAAATGCCGTTTCACAGACGATGTGCCAGAACATACTAATCATGCCATATTTCTCTGTCCACCAAGTTTGAAATTCTCTGATACTCTTTCTATCTTACACTTTTTGTTTTTTTGCTGAACTAGCCATATTAAATAACAGTTAAAATCATAGATACAACTCAAATATTCACTTTATTATAAATTATAAAATAATTATAATATTATAAACAGTTTTGAATTTTTTTATGATATGTTGCATTGTAGATCGTGGTTTACTAACAACTTTTGTGATTGTGCTCAACGATTTCCCTTCATTTTTGAATTTAACAGTTAAACTTCTTAATTCTTCACTGTGTCTATTATGTAATGCAATTTTCACACTAAACATGTCTTAACAAGTCAGAGTTTATGATATACCAAAGTTAAACGAAGTGAACCGAACATTAACGATCGGCAAATCATCATAATGAAGTAAGAATCAGTGTACGAACATTTTCATGACATCAAAAAGCGATATTTTTTTTTACTTATTTATTTATTTAAATAGAATATGTTTTATTTTATCCATAAAACGTTATTAACTGTTTTATATTATATTATTTTAATATAATATATATAATCGGCTATTTTATTGTTTTGTAGAATTTTTTCACCTTTACGAAGACTTTTGTGACTAAGTGTAGGTGTTCTTGTGTGGCTATAAAATAAACAATTTATAGGTTAGATGTTATATATCACTATGTTCCATATTTTTATTAAATTAAAACTAGAACCAACACAAGACCTAGAACTAGAATCATTCGGGTTTAGCCGTCTTGAGAGACTTGCGGCTAAATCCGAATGTTTCTAGTTCTAGGTCTAGTGTTAGTTCTAGTTTTACTCTAGCATAATTGCTAGAACTAACACAAGACCTAAAACTAGAATCATTCGGGTTTAGCCGTCTTTAGAGACGTGCGGCTAAACCCGAATGTTTCTAGTTCCAGGTCTAGTGTTAGTTCTAGTTTTACAGTATCACTAGAACCAACACAAGACCTAGAACTAGAATCATTCGGGTTTAGCCGTCTTGAGAGACTTGCGGCTAAATCCGAATGTTTCTAGTTCTAGGTTTAGTGTTAGTTCTAGTTTTACGCTAGCACAATTACTAGAACTAACACAAGACCTAAAACTAGAATCATTCGGGTTTAGCCGTCTTTAGAGACGTGCGGCTAAACCCGAATGATTCTAGTTTTAGGTCTTGTGTTAGTTCTAACGATAGTGCAATATTAGAACTAACACTAGACCTGGAACTAGAATCATTCGGGTTTAGCCGCACGTCTCTAAAGACGGCTAAACCCGAATGATTCTAGTTTTAGGTCTTGTGTTAGTTCTAACGATAGTGCAATATTAGAACTAACACTAGACCTAGAACTAGAATCATTCGAGTTTAGCCGTCTTGAGAGACGTGCGGCTAAATCCGAATGTTTCTAGTTCTAGATCTAGTGTTAGTTCTAGTTTTACGCTAGCATAATTACTAGAACTAACACAAGACCTAGAACTAGAATCATTCGGGTTTAGCCGTCTTGAGAGACGTGCGGCTAAATCCGAATGTTTCTAGTTCTAGGTCTAGTGTTAGTTCTAGTTTTACTCTAGTATAATTACTAGAACTAACACAAGACCTAAAACTAGAATCATTCGGGTTTAGCCGTCTTTAGAGACGTGCGGCTAAACCCGAATGTTTCTAGTTCCAGGTCTAGTGTTAGTTCTAGTTTTACAGTATCACTAGAACCAACACAAGACCTAGAACTAGAATCATTCGGGTTTAGCCGTCTTGAGTGACGTGCGGCTAAATCCCAATGTTTCTAGTTCTAGTGTTAGTTCTAGTTTTACGCTAGCATAATTACTAGAACTAACACAAGACCTAGAACTAGAATCATTCGGCTTTAGCCGTCTTTAGAGACGTGCGACTAAACCCGAATGTTTCTAGTTCCAGGTCTAGTGTTAGTTTTAGTTTTACAGTATCACTAGAACCAACACAAGACCTAGAACTAGAATCATTCGGGTTTAGCCATCTTGAGAGACTTGCGGCTAAACCCGAATGTTTCTAGTTCCTGGTCTAGTGTTAGTTCTAATATTGCACTATCGTTAGAACTAACACAAGACCTAAAACTAGACTCATTCGGGTTTAGCCGTCTTTAGAGACGTGCGGCTAAATCCGAATGATTCTAATTTTCGGTCTAGTGTTAGTTCTACTATTGTACTATCACTATCACTAGAGCTAGAACTAGAATCATTCGGGTTTAGCCGTCTTGAGAGAATGTGGCTAAATCCGAATGTTTCTAGTTCTATTTCTTATTTGTGGTATATATTTTTTTTCACATCGAATCTTGAATGTAATTTTTCGATGTGTTCTACACTTTTCCGCACTTTCTTTTTATTTCTAACGTATTTCTAGGATTGATTTTTAAGCCGCTACGATGATTCTTGAACTTCTCCAAAATATAAAAAATTAGAAAATAAAAAATCTTTTTTTTAGAATTGCAGTTTGCTGTTGGTCATTCCATTATTTAAAACGAATTTACGAATCGATTTTCGTTCATCGTTTTTCCCACGCCACAATGCCAATAAGAAGCTTATTTAAAAATTGTGCTTATTATTGGGGTTTTGCCGCTTATATAGCCGTACATGTAAATCATCCATTATTTACTGAACCATCCTTTTTGCAAATGGCGTTTGGGTTAGGGATGTTTATCGTAAGAAACGAATTAATTAGGGTGATACTTAATAATTTTTTTGTTTTGTTAGTTTTGTGAGTTGGGTAATTTAAGTATTCACTTATTATTAAGAGATTTACGACCCGCTGGATCGACGGTGCGAAAAATACCAAAACCCAATAGTAATTTTTTTACAAAATTATTTAATTTGGTTTCTTGCCCTAATTATACTTATGAATATGGGGCTTGGCTTGGGTTTTCAATCTTAACTAGTTGTGTTCCAGGTAAAAATAAAATTATTTTATTGTACAGTCTGATTTAATTATTATTATTTTTTAGCTTTAATATTTGCAATGGCTGGAATGTATCAAATGACACTTTGGGCAATAAATAAGCATAAAAATTACAAGAAAGAATTCAAAGATTATCCGAAATCAAGAAAAGCTATCATTCCATACATGTTATAATTTTATATTTTTTTTGGAAAACAAGGGTTGGAGGGTTACATGAAATATTTTGAGTGGTGAAGCAATTTTTTGTTTGTTATTTTTTTGTAAATGGATTAAATATAAATAAAACCAGTTTAAAACATTATTTTTTGCATTCTATTTTATAGAAATACAATTCACAAAAGGTACAGTTGTTGTTCAAATTGGATAGTTAACAGCTATGATTTATTGTATTGTTTTACATTCGGGCACGTAAAAATAAGAGGAAAGAAAAGATAAAAAGAGAGTAGAATTAACGAAGAAGAAAAATGGCTACGGTAAAATTCGTGATAAACAAAGCTATGTAAGGCTATAATTTTTTTTTCACGTGAACAACGGCATCTCGTAATTATATCATACAATAATAAAATCACAATCTGTTAACCACATAATATTGAAAGCTTGTTATATTGAATGTAGATTATAATACAAGATCCTAATACTTTCTTTCGAATACTTTCAAATTCTATAATGGATAAAATTCTTTTTTGGAATTAATAAACAATTTTTACGTCCGATAGAAAATATTCAATATGCCAATGCTTTTATTTATTTATTTTTGGATTTGTATGTACAATTTTCATTCGTCATTAAACTTTCAAGCAAATAGTTTTTTTAAAAAACTGTAATAAAGTCGAATATATATTTATTAATAATTTTCGAAATGTCGTACTACACGCAATTCAATTTAATTTTAAATTTATTTAATTCTTTGTTTTAAGAACAACATAATCGTCGTGAAGGCCTGTATAGTTTTTTTTGTATATTACACCATTGTCAGCGTATTTAATTAATTTCCTTTCCGTCTCGAGATCAAAGAGTTCTAACTTTATTTATAATTTTAATGTTAGAACTTTCCGACTTTTAGATAAAAAGTAAGTTTTTTGTATTATTTTTTTAGCGATCAGAACCTTACTCATAAATAAAAAAAACCAAAAATTGAGGAAAACAAGAATAATTACAAACAATTGTATTGAGAAAAAATAATAAAATAGGAGACAATGACAATTTTTAAATTTTAAATTAATTAGATATTTACAAATTATGGATGAACGAAAAAAAATAAAATAAAATAATAATAAAGAAAATGGATTAGTAATTAATCTAAGGTAGTATTTGGTAAGGATTACAATAAATAATATACTACATAAAAGAATTTTTTTAAACCTTTTTTTTTGTAAATTAAATATTAATCATAATCGGGTACGAAAAATGAATGAAAAAGAAAATACGAGTAAGGCTCTTATTACAATATAATAATGCAGTTAGGTAATCGACTTAAAATATTTATATTTGAAATTAAAACTAACCCTACATTTAGCTATTAAATAGTAAATAACATAATAACAACTATATGTTGGTCTTGATTTTTTTTTAATTTTACCATATTTTTTTTCTTTCTCTTTTTTTGTTTCAAAATTTGTTTGTTTCATTTAATTAAACAAGAGTCAATTGAGTGTAGCAGCATTACTGTGACCGCATGGTAATAGCGTGAGGTGTTGATCCGTCTCGCTGTATTGTAGTCATTTTGTTCTAACCCCTTTTTTCTTCTTCCGTTTAAAGAAGCAGCAACACCTGAAACAACAACAACAATCCAAATCCCAACTAACTCGCCATCATTATTCGTTTCACCCCCCCTAATAATGCATTAGGTTTGTTTTAATAACACTTTTTATTAAAACAGACCTATTATTTTCGCCTAAACCCCTACGACAACTCTCTGTTACTCACTTTGTTTCATCCAATAATTCAATTTCTTGTTGTTGCGTTATCGGCGTGTTACTTTGTCCGGCAGTTGGATCATCCGCGTTTAATTCACCATTCGTTGAACTAACAACTTGAACCGATCCGTGTCTATCCGCTGGTGTTAAATTACCCAATGTACTTTGTTTGGATGCTTCTGGCCATGCGTTCGACTTTGGAGGATTCTAAAGATTTTTTTAATAAAAATCGTTAAATCATTGCTTAATTAAAAAAAATTTTTAATACCTTATTAGGTATATGACGCTCTCTGTTTGGTGATACTACAACCTCGTGACCTGTCGTTTGTAAAGAACCTACTGGGGTACTCTGAAAAATGATTTTTTTTAAATTGCTTGTTAATTCCCATTAATTTGTATTAAAAATTATGTAGGATTCTTATTTCGGTAATAATATGATTCGTAATTAGTTTTAATCACGAAACATTCTTAAGAATTTCATAACTTGTATTACAAAAAAATTTGAAATTTTGATACGTCATAGAATGATTAATAATAACACATTTGTTTTAATTTATTAATTTTTTTTAACACATCTTGCGCGGTAATCGGATAAAATCGTTTTGCGCGAATTTCACATTAACTAAACTCGTTTTGCATAGTATTGGCGGCAAAGATGTGTTAAGTTTGGTTTTTAGCCTTAAATGTGTTATTAACTAAATTTATTTTTATTCGTAATTGCATATTAATTTGTGAATAGGATAGGATAATTTTTAAACTTTATTTATTTATTAATTTTTTTTGTAGGGTTTAGGTTAGTTATTTGAGATGTTAATATTAATAGAGAAAAAAAACAACAAATTAAGACACCTTGAATGTTTCGATATTCAAAACGATTACAAGATTACCTCAATAAATGCAATAATAATAGTAATTAAGTACATACATAAGCAACCAATGTACCTAACTAAATAAAGGAGTAATATATAATAAGTTCTAGCCTAAGAAAACGAGAATAGCCGTGGGACAAAATACAATCGTGTTACCTTTGCAGACCGAGTTTTAAATTTATTAGAAGGCGGCGCCTTTTTGATTTGTTGAAAATAGTACGCGTTTGGTGGCTGTTACAGAAAAATAATAACCCTTTTTACGTTTTTCCCAAAATCTTTTAGTTTTAGTGTATTTAGTTTTTGTGGTAACCGTCTTGGTTCTTACCATAGTTTTTCCTGTCCAGTCAAATTCTCCGTCATCGACGAAACCGCTTCGTTCAAAGAGATCGGTAAACAGTCTACGTAAATATTCATAATCCGGCGTTTCGAAGAAATCAAGCCGACGAACATAGCGGAGATACTGTGCCATTTCATCCGGATGACCGTCGCATAGAACATCGATTGGCGTTGCACGTTTCGTATCCCCAATTTTCTGGTAACGTTCCTTTAAGGTGTCCGCTTTAAGGCCTTGCCAAGGCAACGAACCTCTTAGGAAATACATGAACATGTGTCCCAAGGCTTCGAGGTCGTCCCTTCGTGATTGTTCTTTACCAAGATGCGTATTTATCGACATGTAACGTGCGGTGCCCGTTAAGCTCTTGTGTTCTCTATACGGTATGTGTTTGTTTGTTTCTAATTCTATGTACTCTTTCGCGAGGCCAAAATCGATAATGTGAATGATTTTCTCGCGATTCGTCGAGCTGCGACCGATCAAAAAATTTTCCGGCTTAACATCGCGGTAAATTAGATGCCGTCCGTGGACGTACTCGATTCTATGCAGTAGCTGCGTCGCTATCATTAGCACAGTCTTTAGCGAGAAGCGTCTGTCGCAAAGGTCGAACAGATCCTCTAGACTAGGTCCTAATAATTCCATTACAAGTGCATTGAACTTTCCGCAGGGTCCGAAATAATATACCTCCGGTATTCCTTCGTGAGATCCCAATAACTTATAAAAACGATACTCTAAATGCAATTGCGGAGCCTTCGACTTCATCGGTTCCATTTTAATCGCTACGTGCTCATTGTTGTAAAGATTTTTACCCAGCCTTAGTTCGCCAAAGTTACCGCATCCGATCTTCTTACCAACGCGAAAATTTGGTCCAACCATCAGCACGCCCGAATTGGAATTCATCGAATGCCTCGACGAATGGGTTTCGCCGCCTCCTCCGGCTCCATGGCGTTTCGAATTCTTCTTCTGCTCCATCATCGGTTTGGGTTGTTTAGGTACTACGTCTTGTTGTCGCACTGTAACAAGATCCAATACTAAACTGACCGTAACGTACATGACAATCGACTTAATCTTATTATAATAGTTGACCAATACAAACAAACAGTAAATGAACGTGTACGAAAAAAATGGGAAACGCATGGTTATTGGTTACTTCGACCATTTATCTTAGAATGATCGATTGCAAGAATGAATCAAGAACGAATCGAGCATCCGCTTTATAACGCCTTGTTATCAGCAAATACCCCACAAATGACGCAAAATTTTTTAATGTATGAAAAGCTTCATAAATTAACAGTAAAATAGCCAAAATGTTCCATTCAATTTGAAACAAACACAAACAAATTCGATTTTTTACAGCCCCTTACTTGTTTCTAACAATGGTTTTGTGTTAAATTCCATTTTAATCGCTCGCACACCTAGAACATATTTAACACATAAAAAAATTAACCGTCCATTATTAATCGAATACAATACTAATTGAAATTGCATTGCAAACTATGTTTTCCACGGTAAATAAGATCATAAAAAAGAAACACATAACAAGAAACAAGTCTAAATGTAAGTATTTAGTTATATTTAATTATTACCTTAATCCGAATTCATTTCGAATCAACGAAAACACTACCGAGTTGAATGCAGTAACAGCACTGACTAAGAGCTATTAGTAAGGTTATGTTACCTACAAGTTTTGATAACATCGTAATTAAAAACAATTATTCATCGGCCAATTTTTACAAGAGTTCAATTTATATCAAATTTCAAAAATATTCCGCTAACAAAAACCGAAATGTTGTGTGCGTTTCAATTTACATTTGGGTATTATACCTATATTAATTTGCTTGATTATAACCCACATATATTTTAATTTATCATTTTTATAAAATAATACTAAAATAATATGTATTAATATAAAACTGAAATATGTTTCAAGTTTAATTCGAGATTTTAAGTGATTGAACAAATTATGCGCTAAAGAATTTAAGTACCTCGAAGACACTTCTCACATATATCTTAGCTTTTGAGTCAATTTATTTTTTCTCTTATTATTAAGGTACAGGGTGGGTAAATTTTGATGTTATTATAGGCTATCTCAGAAACTATGAGAGATATGAAAAAAGTAGGTGCCATCCAATCCTGCAAAGACCAAACCTCCATCTTCTTTTGTTTTTATGTTATAGCTAAAAAGTCAAATTTTCGCGATACAACTTTATGTTATATCTCCAAAATTATAAGTTTAAAATTTTTCAACGGCAGTATATTCTACTCAAAAAGTGTCTTAAAAACGTATTTCAAAAATATTCCGCTAACAAAAACCGAAATGAAACTTCACATTTGGGTATTATACCTATATTAAGGGTTAAGCAATTGGTGGAAAATTTGTAATATTCAAAAAATTTTGTTTGATAAAACCCACATATATTTTAATTGATAACATTTTTGATTAATTTTAGAATCATTTATCGTTTTTCCTTTAAATTTAAACATTTTTATAAATCACTACTAAAATAATATGTATTAATATAAAACTGAAATATGTTTCAAGTTTTATTCGAGATTCTATGTGATTGAACAAATCATGCGCTAAAGAATTTAAGTACCTCAAAGACACTTCTCAACTCTATCTCAGCTTTTGAGTCAGTTTATTTTTTCTCTTATTATTAATGTACAGGGTGGGTAAATTTTGATGTTATTATAGGCTATCTCAGAAACTATAAGAGATATGAAAAAAGTAGGTGCCATCCAATCCCGCAAAGACCAAACCTCCATCTTCTTTTGTTTTTATGTTATAGCCAAAAAGTCAAATTTGCGCGATACAACTTTATGTTATATCTCCAAAATTATAAGTTTAAAATTTTTCAACGGCAGTATATTCTACTCAAAAAGTGTCTTAAAAACGTATTTTAAAAGTATTCCGCTAACAGAAACCGAAATGAAACTTAACATTTGGGTATTATACCTATATTAAGGGTTAAGCAATTGGTGGAAAATTTGTAATATTCAAAAAATTTTGTTTGATAAAACCCACATATATTTTAATTGATAACATTTTTGATTAATTTTAGAATCATTTATCGTTCTTCCTTTAAATTTAAACATTTTTATAAAACACTACTAAAATAATATGTATTAATATAAAACTGAAATATGTTTCAAGTTTTATTCGAGATTTTAAGTGATTGAACAAATCATGCGCTAAAGAATTTAAGTACCTCGAAGACACTTCTCACATATATCTCAGCTTTTGAGTCAATTTATTTTTTCTCTTATTATTAATGTACAGGGTGGGTAAATTTTGATGTTATTATAGGCTATCTCAGAAACTATAAGAAATATGAAAAAAGTAGGTGCCATCCAATCTCGCAAAAACCAAACCTCCATCTTCTTTTGTTTTTATGTTATAGCCAAAAAGTCAAATTTTCGCGATACAACTTTATGTTATATCTCCAAAATTATAAGTTTAAAATTTTTCAACGGCAGTATATTCTACTCAAAAAGTGTCTTAAAAACGTATTTCAAAAATATTCCGCTAACAGAAACCGAAATGAAACTTAACATTTGGGTATTATACCTATATTAAGGGTTAAGCAATTGGTGGAAAATTTGTAATATTCAAAAAATTTTGTTTGATAAAACCCACATATATTTTAATTCATAACATTTTTGATTAATTTTAGAATCATTTATCGTTCTTCCTTTAAATTTAAACATTTTTATAAATCACTACTAAAATAATATGTATTAATATATAACTGAAATATGTTTCAAGTTTTATTCGAGATTCTATGTGATTGAACAAATCATTCGCTAAAGAATTTAAGTACCTAAAAGACACTTCTCAACTATATCTCAGCTTTTGAGTCAGTTTATTTTTTCTCTTATTATTAATGTACAGGGTGGGTAAATTTTGATGTTATTATAGGTTATCTCAGAAACTATGAGAGATATGAAAAAAGTAGGTGCCATCCAATCCCGCAAAGACCAAACCTCCATCTTCTTTTGTTTTTATGTTATTGCCAAAAAGTCAAATTTTCGCGATACAACTTTATGTTATATCTCCAAAATTATAAGTTTAAAATTTTTCAACGGTAGTATATTCTACTCAAAAAGTGTCTTAAAAACGTATTTCAAAAATATTCCGCTAACAGAAACAGAAATGAAACTTCACATTTGGGTATTATACCTATATTAAGGGTTAAGCAATTGGTGGAAAATTTGTAATATTCAAAAAATTTTGTTTGATAAAACCCACATATATTTTAATTGATAACATTTTTGATTAATTTTAGAATCATTTATCGTTCTTCCTTTAAATTTAAACATTTTTATAAATCACTTCTAAAATAATATGTATTAATATAAAACTGAAATATGTTTCAAGTTTTATTCGAGATTCTATGTGATTGAACAAATCATGCGCTAAAGAATTTAAGTACCTCAAAGACACTTCTCAGCTATATCTCAGCTTTTGAGTCAGTTTATTTTTTCTCTTATTATTAATGTACAGGGTGGGTGAATTTTGATGTTATTATAGACTATCTCAGAAACTATAAGAGATATGAAAAAAGTAGGTGCCATCCAATCTCGCAAAAACCAAACCTCCATCTTCTTTTGTTTTTATGTTATAGCCAAAAAGTCAAATTTTCGCGATACAACTTTATGTTATATCTCCAAAATTATAAGTTTAAAATTTTTCAACGGCAATATATTCTACTCAAAAAGTGTCTTAAAAACGTATTTCAAAAATATTCCGCTAACAAAAACCGAAATGAAACTTCACATTTGGGTATTATACCTATATTAAGGGTTAAGCAATTGGTGGAAAATTTGTAATATTCAAAAAATTTTGTTTGATAAAACCCACATATATTTTAATTCATAACATTTTTGATTAATTTTAGAATCATTTATCGTTCTTCCTTTAAATTTAAACATTTTTATAAATCACTACTAAAATAATATGTATTAATATATAACTGAAATATGTTTCAAGTTTTATTCGAGATTCTATGTGATTGAACAAATCATGCGCTAAAGAATTTAAGTACCTCAAAGACACTTCTCAGCTATATCTCAGCTTTTGAGTCAGTTTATTTTTTCTCTTATTATTAATGTACAGGGTGGGTGAATTTTGATGTTATTATAGGCTATCTCAGAAACTATAAGAGATATGAAAAAAGTAGGTGCCATCCAATCTCGCAAAAACCAAACCTCCATCTTCTTTTGTTTTTATGTTATTGCCAAAAAGTCAAATTTTCGCGATACAACTTTATGTTATATCTCCAAAATTATAAGTTTAAAATTGTCCAACGGCAGTATATTCTACTCAAAAAGTGTCTTAAAAACGTATTTCAAAAATATTCCGCTAACAGAAACCGAAATGAAACTTCACATCTGGGTATTATACCTATATTAAGGGTTAAGCAATTGGTGGAAAATTTGTAATATTCAAAAAAATTTGTTTGATAAAACCCACATATATTTTAATTGATAACATTTTTGATTAATTTTAGAATCATTTATCGTTCTTCCTTTAAATTTAAACATTTTTATAAATCACTACTAAAATAATATGTATTAATATAAAACTGAAATATGTTTCAAGTTTTATTCGAGATTCTATGTGATTGAACAAATCATGCGCTAAAGAATTTAAGTACCTAAAAGACACTTCTCACCTATATCTCAGCTTTTGAGTGAATTTATTTTTTCTCTTATTATTAATCTACAGGGTGGGTAAATTTTGATGTTATTATAGGCTATCTCAGAAACAATAAGAGATATGAAAAAAGTAGCTGCCATCCAATCCCGCAAAGACTATACCTCCATCTTCTTTTGTTTTTAATGTTATAACCAAAAAGTAAAATTTTCGCGATACAACTTTATGTCAGATCTCCAAAATCATCAGTATATTCTTCTCAAAAAAGTATCTTAAAAGCGTATCAACCTCATTTCGAGATTTTTCGTAACTCTTATAGTTTCTGAGATAACCTATAATAACACCCAAATTTACCCACCCTGTACATTACACCTCCTTTATTGTGTCCCTCCTAAGACTATTTTACATATTTCTTGAAGTGCGCTTTTCCTCTTCTTCCCTTGTGTCTTATGTACAAAATCTGACTTTTACAAATTTGCTTCAAGTTAAATCTGCGTTTATGGCACCAACGGTGAAGTATACCAATTATATGATTAGCCACTCCTTATAACCGAAGTAAGCCACTTGGAGATTATGACAGAGTCGCAGATGATGGCAAGATGACGCCAATGGGAAAAGGCCTAAGGAAAGATTTTTATGCATAGAAGAATACAATAACTATATGAATGGAGTCGACCTGCTAGATAGCAGAAAAGAACGGGTTGCAAGGAGTTAATAATTTCCATAATAATAGAAGAAGCCTTATATTATACAGGGTGTTTCTAAATTGATGTGAAAGATTTCAAGGAGTGTCTTTTATATAACTAAAGGTATGGAAAAAATCTGCAACTTTCTTATCTCTTGACATTTTACAGCTAATATATTGTTAGTTTGATCACAAAAAATAAAATAATGCTGAGATCAATTTGACATAACTCTATTTTTTTGACTAATAATAACCTATGTGAATTAATTCACTTGAGCCTGTGTATTATTTTATTTTTTGTGATCAAACTAACAATTTTAGGAGAAAATGTTAAGAGACAAATAAGTTGCGTATTGAATCCCTCTATTTAAATCAAGTTTTTAAATAGCAAAATGTAGACGCATTAAAAAGTTCTGATGCAAAGTATTATAGGGGTTGATTTTTTCAGCCCCTTATAATAACATTTACATATCTTCTAAATTTCAATACCAATTAAAAGGAGTCTAACAGCATCAGATTATTCTAAATATACTAAGTTCCATAAAAATTGCAACAGCTAGAATATTGATGTCTTTCATAAAAACAACAAACGATTAAAATTTGCTAGTATTTTGGTTATTTTTTTGTTTATTCCTTTGCACAGAAATAAATTTAAAGAAATAAACAAATCAGTGTGTAATTATCTGTCAGTTTTGCAAATTATTTTTCACACTTTCGTTCTGAACTTGGTAACAATGCCAAGAGTTAACATCAACATTTTTCCAATTGACTTATTTTGAACGTGGCCATATTATCGGCATGACTTTTGCTAAGAGAAAACGCTCGTTACAACGGTATTGAGATGTTGGCCACAAGAGACAGATTTTCAACAACTCGATCAATTGCAAATGATTGGATGAGAGATGTAGGACCCAGAATGTCAATGTCATCTGTTATTTTTATCCAGGATAGAATGGAGCAACGAATTGTGTTTAATGACTTGGTCGTAGGAGGGTCAGACGGATGCGTGGAGAACATAAAAATCCAACATTTTTTGTGGAACGCAAAACACCATGAGTGCAATATGTTACGGTAGTTGGTCTTCATTGATGGCTCGTTATATTGCCAATGTGCTAGAACATGTTGCGCTTCCATATCATCAGGGGCTGGAAAATCCCATTTTCCAACAGGATGATGCACGCCCTCATACGGCAAGGGCTACTACACGTTTTTTGGAAGAAGCTAACATTGCTGTCCTCTCATAGTCTGCTCGGTCGCCTAATTTGTCGCCCAACATGTATTCCAGATAACTTACCCGATCTCCGGCTACGGATTCAAGAATCACTTGATTGATAGAATGCCACGCCGTCTAAATAAGTACAACTCATTATTGAAAAAAAACTTTTTAGTTTTTGTTTTCAAATTTTAATCGTTTGTTTGTTCTAATAAAAGAGATAATTAATAAGTTTTATAATATTTTGAGCAAAAAAAGCAATTTGTTGGGATTGGAGTCGCAAGGAATAAACCAGAGTGTGCGTTATACCTGAAGTAGCTGGTGTGCGGTAAGTTTGATTGTGTGGTGAGATTGATTCTGCGTGGTTATCGTCTTTATAGTCGTTATTTTCACTTGTGGTTCTTTTCTCCTCTTTGCAGAAGAAAGATTTTAAAGAATGTCACACTACGATGTTTTATTATCTAATTATCTGAATTGTTTTTTCTTTCTTATTATTTTATTTATGAATGAAATACCAATAATAATAATAATATATTTATGAAACACCTGTATATAGGTACTAAAGTAAAGTGAAATTGAGGTTATGTTAGGTTTTACGTCAAAAAACTAATTTTCGGGATGCTTTTTGACCTATACTTTAAAATTAGTACAGTAATGTGGAGAGTTGTCGTTTGTTACCGTAAAGAAGTGCTGCATGCACATTAATGTCAAACATTTTAACCTTTGGAATTTATTGACTTTCTTTTTTGTTTTTAGCTGTTCTTATTCCCTATCTGACTGTTTTTACATGACTACATCTTTATACTGCCACCCAGAGGGTTATTTAGTACATGTTGCTCCGATCGATTACATCTCGTGAGATCATCAGCTTAATATTCAGAATTAACAATTTGCTGTCTCGATTGCTGTTTTACGATGTTACGCGTTTTTTCAACTCCCCATTTGTAACACTTTAAGATGGTAAATATTAATACTATAAAATGTATCATAAATCATAACTAACAAACTTTATACATCCGTTTTAGAAGTGTCTTATGAAGACCAACATATTGGTCGAAACGATCCTAGCACAGAAATCTCATTGAATTAAGGTTTGTGTTCATTAAGTATCAGAATTAGATGAGGGAGTTTGATCGATGTTGACCAGTTATTTTTTATATAATATAAATTCAATAAAAAGCAATTCTTTTTCTGGTCTTTTTCAATTTATTGTCTAACCGATTTCGGCTTACGCCATCATCAGAGACATTGGAAATATAGATTGGATTTTAACAACTTATTTTCCATTTAGTTGTTTAGTTGTTGTGTACACGATAAATTATAAAACAATACTATAAAACTTGGATTGACGGGCACTAATGAAAATAAGGAAAATAAGTTGCTAAAATTCAATCTATATTTCTAATGTCTCTGATGATGGCGTACGCCGAAACCGGTTAGACAATAAATTGAGAAAGACCAGAAAAAGTATTACTATTTATTGAATTTAAGAAATTAAAGAAATATAAGAAAAGTAGCTTACATGTCATGATCTCGTTTTTCGAAAAAATGCTAATGTCCAAAACTCCGAACAGCTATCGTCTTTTGTTTTCGCCCTATCGGCAAAAACTGAAAATTTTGCGAAAACGACAATCGCGAATATCTCTAATATAATAGAAATAATAGATAGTTCTATCATCTAAAAGGGCACACCATACATTGAAGCCTAATCTTCATTGAACACTCAGAGACTTCATCGGTCCAGATGACATTTTGAACAAACAGCAGATTATTTAATTTTTCTAAATATCATCGACAAAATTCTAATCTTAGATTGGCATCTCCGGCACGCAAATGATGAGTTACCCGCGCTTTGTATGGTTTATACTTATTTTTCTTTAATATTCGGGAGCAGCGGCTTTTGGGTCAAACGTCTTGTTCAATTTCTCCGCAAGATGTTGATGGATTTATCGCAACTATTGTTGCAGGTCATTTTGGTATGTTTTTGCACGTGGTTTCCATGAAATTTTCTGCTAACCGGTTGAAGGTTCTTGCGTGCGGTTGTCTTGTTTCCGGATACCTTGTGAAATATAATTCCGCGGCTAACGTCGCATTCTTATCTGATAACATATAGCATTCTATTATGTTACATTTTTTATAATTTTCGAAATTCATTGTGAAGTTTTATTCAGTTTTGTTATACTTTAACACTTAACATGCTGGTGCTCCATACCAGCTCATAATGCTAGAGTTGTGCGAATTTTTAAAGACAAACTTTGGCAATTATTTGATACATTATGTTCCATCATAGTATGTATGGTTACCACCATAGCTACATTAACTTTTAAATACATACATTAGTTTTAGATAGAACACAATAAATTTCTGTTAATTATTCAATAACTACATATAAGAAATATACCCAGCAAACTATATATATTTGTTATCAGAAGAAAATAACAAATTATTTTAGATCATAGCCAACTATGGTTTACATTTAAAAAAATAAAGTTACGTCTAAAATCTCGAAAATGAAAGATGGGAAAAACAACCTACCTAAACCATTGAATTCTTCGTAAAAAGTTGCCCATATAATGTTTTATTTATAATACTCTATCTTTGATAATAAGTGAGATATTCGCGACTGTCGTTTTCGCAAAACTTTCAGTTTTTGCTTTTTTCTCGAAAAACGAGATCATGACATGTAAGCTACTTTTTTTCTATCTCTTTTAGTTTCGGATATAGCCTATGCGGACAACGAAATTGGGACACCCTGTACTTAGTGAACGATTTCATCTAATACCGCCGAGGTCGCTTGCGGGCGAGGAGCTGGAATTGATACATTATTAATACGAACCTCAACTCGATTAATTTTATAACTACGTGATATCAAATGTAGCGCCTCGCCCGCAAGCGACCTCGACGAAGTAATGATAAACGATTTCTCATACAAGTATTGTGTACTTAATTCACTTTTTAAGTAATCAAATGAACGATTTTATCTAATACCGCCGAGGCGCTGGGATTGATACATTATGAATACGAACCTCAACTCGACTAATTTTAAGACTACATGATATTAAATCTAGCGCCTCGCCCGCAAGCGACGTCGGCGAAGTGATGATAAACGATTTCTCATACAAATATTGTGTACTTAATTTACTTTCTAAGACATCAAATGAACGATTTCATCTAATACCGCCGAGGTCGCTTGCGGGCGAGGCGCTGGGATTGATACAAAAATTTTATGACTACGTGGTATCAAATCTAGCGCCTCGCCCGCAAGCGACCTCGGCGAAGTGAAGATAAACGATTTTTCATACAAGTATTGCGTACTTAATTTACTTTCTAAGACATCAAGTGAACGATTTCATCTAATACCGCCGAGGTCGCTTGCGGACGAGGCGCTAGAATTGACACATTATGAATACGAACCTCAACTTGACTAATTTTATGACTACGTGATATCAAATCTAGCGCCTCGCCCGCAAGCGACCTCGGCGAAGTGATAATAAACGATTTCTTATACAAGTATTGTGTATTAATTCACTTTCTAAGACATCAAATGAACGATTTCATCTAATACCGCCGAGGTCGCTTGCGGGCGAGGCGCTGGGATTGATACATTATGAATACGAACCTCAACTTTACTAATTTTATGACTACGCGATATCAAATGTAGCGCCTCGCTCGCAAACGACCTCGGTGAAGTGATGATAAACGATTTTTCATACAAATATTGTGTACTTAATTTACTTTCTAAAACATCAAATGAACGATTTCATCTAATACCGCCGAGGTCGCTTGCGGGCGAGGCGCTGGGATGGATACAAAAATTTTATGACTACGTGGTATCAAATCTAGCGCCTAGCCCGCAAGCGACCTCGGCGAAGTGAAGATAAACGATTTTTCATACAAGTATTGTGTACTTAATTTACTTTCTAAGACATCAAGTGAACGATTTCATCTAATACCGCCGAGGTCGCTTGCGGGCGAGGCGCTGGGATTGATACACTAATTTTATGACTACGTGATATCAAATCTAGCGCCTCGCCCGCAAGCGACCTCGGCGAAGTGATAATAAACGATTTCTTATACACGTATTGTGTATTAATTCACTTTCTAAGACATCAAATGAACGATTTCATCTAATACCGCCGAGGTCGCTTGCGGGCGAGGCGCTGGGATTGATACATTATGAATACGAACCTCAACTTGACTAATTTTATGACTATGTAATATCAAATGTAGCGCCTCGCCCGCAAGCGACCTCGGCGAAGTGAAGATAAACGATTTTTCATACAAGTATTATGTACTTAATTTACTTTCCAAGACATCAAGTGAACGATTTGATCTAATACCGCCCAGGTCGCTTGCGGGCAAGGCGCTGGGATTGATACACTAATTTTATGACTACGTGATATCAAATCTAGCGCCTCGCCCGTAAGCGACCTCGGCGAAGTGATGATAAACGATTTCTCATACAAGTATTGTGTACTAATTAACTTTCTAAGACATCAAATGAACGATTTCATCTAATACCGCCGAGGTCGCTTGCGGGCGAGGCGCTGGGATTGATACATTATGAATACGAACCTCAACTTTACTAATTTTATGACTACGCGATATCAAATGTAGCGGCTCGCCCGCAAACGACCTCGGTGAAGTGATGATAAACGATTTTTCATACAAATATTATGTACTTAATTTACTTTCTAAGACATCAAATGAACGATTTCATCTAATACCGCCGAGGTCGCTTGCGGGAGAGGCGCTGGGATTGATACACTAATTTTATGACTACGTGGTATCAAATGTAGCGCCTCGCCCGCAAGCGACCTCGGCGAAGTGATGATAAACGATTTCTCATACAAGTATTGTGTACTTAATTCACTTTCTAAGACATCAAATGAACGATTTCATCTAATACCGCCGAGGTCGCTTGCGGGCGAGGCGCTGGGATTGATACACTAATTTTATGACTACGTGACATCAAATCTAGCGCCTCGCCCGCAAGCGACCTCGGCGAAGTGATAATAAACGATTTCTTATACAAGTATTGTGTATTAATTCACTTTCTAAGACATCAAATGAACGATTTCATCTAATACCGCCGAGGTCGCTTGCGGGCGAGGCGCTGGGATTGATACACTAATTTTATGACTACGTGGTATCAAATGTAGCGCCTCGCCCGCAAGCGACCTCGGCGAAGTGATGATAAACGATTTCTCATACAAGTATTGTGTACTTAATTCACTTTCTAAGACATCAAATGAACGATTTCATCTAATACCGCCGAGGTCGCTTGCGGGCGAGGCGCTGGGATTGATACACTAATTTTATGACTACGTGACATCAAATCTAGCGCCTCGCCCGCAAGCGACCTCGGCGAAGTGATAATAAACGATTTCTTATACAAGTATTGTGTATTAATTCACTTTCTAAGACATCAAATGAACGATTTCATCTAATACCGCCGAGGTCGCTTGCGGGCGAGGCGCTGGGTTTGATACATTATGAATACGAACCTCAACTTTACTAATTTTATGACTACGTGATATCAAATGTAGCGCCTCGCCCGCAAACGACCTCGGTGAAGTGATGATAAACGATTTTTCATACAAATATTGTGTATTAATTCGCTTTTTAAGACATCAAATGAACGATTTTATCTAATACCGCAGAGGTCGCTTGCGCGCGAAATTGTTTATCATTACATTACATGCCTAACTGAAAAATTAATATTGTAAGGGTTAAAAAAGCAATTACTAATACTGGATATGAAAGTAAACATCCAGACGAACATTTTGAGGTATTGTCACATGACCACTACGATGTTTCATTATCTAATTATCTGAATTGGTTTTTTCTTTCTTATTATTTTATTTAAGAATGCAACTCGAGATAACACACGTTTTGTTCAATCATCTTATTTTGTGAAACACCTGTATATAGGTACTAAGTAAAGTGAATTTGAGGTTATGTTAGGTTTTACGTCAAAAAATTGATTTTCATATGTTTTGAATTAAACAAAAGTTTGTATTTACCTGTACTTAATGTAAAAACTGAAAGGATTTAGTCACCATCGGGTCCAGTTTGGGTTGAAACTAACCTCAAAAATCATCGATTTTGTCACCCGTTCTTTATTTTACGAACGGATATTAAAAAATTGTTTGGATTAGTCACCATATAAGACAACGGTTTTGGTAAATTGGTCAATTTGGCTTTTAGAGATACAATTCTATAGGTAATAGCAACATATATATACACTGACAGAATAATTTCTAGATAAGATATAATGTTATTAATTCATTATCTAGGGTACCGTTTTATGTGAAAAAGATAAAATAAATAATTTGCAACGTTAATAATAAAAAAAACTTTCTCCACTTTTTCTTTTTAGCACCTCTCTTTAATAATGTTATAATATTAATTAATAACAAATAAATAACCTTCTTTACCTGCTTTAAAGAAAACGAAACGTCGCGTATGGATGACTTAATTCACTAAAAACAGTTCGCGTAACGCAACGTAAAGCCACATTAGATTAAGTATCACATTTTTTGTTTAGTATCACAGTATTTTTGCAAATGATTTGCACACCGTTTTTGAAAATCCCTTTCGTTCATTACACTCCCCAAAAGTATTATTTATCCGGTAATAGGGCTCCTCTCTTCGATAAAATCGTGAGAGAGAGATCGCCTTTTTTCTATTATTTCTTCTCTCCGTTTATATTCTCCCGTTATGATTCACAGTTTTAGGGAATTAATTTTTTTGTTGTTTTCGAAAAAATTTTTTCAACTAAACCCTAAATAGAATATAATGTCATAGCGAATAACGTTTTTATGCGAGTTTCGTGCACATCGCCATTATGGTGTTGTACCCGGTCATTTCTACACGGACCGATAGAAATGACATGTCCGAAACCGGAAACGTCACAACAAACTGAAAAAATTCTTTAAACCGAAAACGTTCGAATTACTCTTTTTACCGTCCGAATTCGGTTAACGGAAATAACACTTTGGGATCTATCGGGATTCCATTTTTCAGGGGCCAAGGAAACTATTTATTGAATCACGATAACAAGACTAGTTTTATATCGCGCATGCGCACCGATTAACAGTGTGCCCAATCGAAAATCCAACTCCATCGAAACCACTTTTATTCATAAATTACTTTATAAATATCGTTTCAAACTTATTTCCCACACCTTGGAATAACTCTTAAACGGCAATAACACAAAATCGTTACTTAATTATGTTTCGTTTCATTTGCCGCAAGGCGTGGTGATCATATGGCGAATTACCCTGGTTACCAATTATTTACATTTCAAATTTTCCCGCCTCTTATTATTTCTTTTTAACTTAAAATGTTATGTCACTTAATGAAACAAAGAAATAAGATATACATTTATTGCAACGTACGTAATTATACAATACATATAAATACTTTAAGTAAAAGTACATTTGGCCATGCGTTATTGATTGATAATTAATCATGTTTTAATGATTAAAGGCAAACGTAATAGGACTTATATAATAATAAAAACATACAAATACAATAATAATAATAAAAAAACGTCAACAATAGTATACAATTTAACGAATATACCATCATATAAGACAAGTCTTATATGCTAGCATATATAATACATGATATAAATAAATTAATTAGGATAAAACAACTAATACTTTCTTTTTGTTCTTCAATTCAATAAAAATACACGAAGAGAATTTAGTTAGTTTTTGTTAGTTTAGATAAGTAAAGATTTAATTAATTAATTAAAAATAATTCGTCAATTTAATTCAACAATTTTAGTTTTGAGTTAACATATATTATTTAGTTCAATAACAAAATATATTCGTTAATAAAAAAATAAAGAACATACATAGATCTTAAGAAACTGTTGGGTTGATCCTAGCGAATAGGCAACCAACATTATCCTCCAATACTAAAATTTAATCGAATTGGATATGAGATTCTTATACAAAGCCACAATAAAGTCTTCGTACAAATTAAATTTTAAAACTTTTACAAAAAAATTAAAGCAGATACACCCTAAAGGTAATAAAAAAGAGATGTATCCCCAAAAATGTTCATGTTCAGTATATTTTTTGGGTCTGATGGAACTGGTATCATAGCTCCTAAATGCCAAATTTCATGGAATTAAGGTTTGTGTTCATAAAGTATCAAACAGAGCGCCTCGCCCGCAAGCGACCTCGGCGAAGTGGCTGGAATTGACACATTATGAATACAAACTTCAACTTGACTAATTTTATGACTACGTGATATCAAATGTAGCGCCTCGCCCGCAAGCGACCTCGGCGAAGTGATGATAAACGAATTCTCATACAAGTATTATGTACTTAGTTTACTTTCCAAGATGTCAAGTGAACGATTTCATCTAATATCGCCGAGGTCGCTTGCGGGCGAGGCGCTGGGATTGCTACACTCATTTTATGACTACGTGGTATCAAATCTAGCGCCTCGCCCGCAAGCGACCTCGGCGAAGTGATGATAAACGATTTCTCATACAAGTATTATGTACTAATTTACTTTCTAAGTCATCAAATGAACGATTTCATCTAATACCGCCGAGGTCGCTTGCGGGCGAGGCGCTGGAATTGATACATTATGAATACGTACCTCAACTCAATTAATTTTATGACTCAAATCTAGCGCCTCGCCCGCAAGCGACCTCGGCGAAGTGATGATAAACGATTTCTCAAACAAATATTGTGTACTTAATTTATTTTCTAAGACATCAAATGAATGATTTCATCTAATACCGCCGAGGTCGCTTGCGGGCGAGGCCCTGGAATTAACACATTATGAATACGAACCTCAACTTGACTAATTTTATGACTACGTGATATCAAATGTAGCGCCTCGCCCGCAAGCGACCTCGGCGAAGTGATGATAAACGAGTTCTCATACTAGTATTATGTACTTAGTTTACTTTCCAAGATGTCAAGTAAACGACTTCATCTAATATCGCCGAGGTCGCTTGCGGGCGAGGCGCTGGGATTGCTACACTCATTTTATGACTACGTGGTATCAAATCTAGCGCCTCGCCCGCAAGCGACCTCGGCGAAGTGATGACAAACGAATTCTCATACAAGTATTATGTACTTAGTTTACCTTCCAAGATGTCAAGTGAACGATTTCATCTAATATCGCCGAGGTCGCTTGCGGGCGAGGCACTGGGATTGATACACTAATTTTATGACTACGTGTATCAAATCTAGCGCCTCGCCCGCAAGCGACCTCGGCGAAGTGATGATAAACGATTTCTCATACAAGTATTGTGTACTTAATTCACTTTCTGAGACATCGAATAAACGATTTCATCTAATACCGCCGAGGTCGCTTGCGGGCGAGGCGCTGGAATTGATACATTATGAATACGAACCTCAACTCAATTAATTTTATGACTCAAATCTAGCGCCTCGCCCACAAGCGACCTCGGCGAAGTGATGATAAACGATTTCTCAAACAAATATTGTGTACTTAATTTATTTTCTAAGACATCAAATGAATGATTTCATCTAATACCGCCGAGGTCGCTTGCGGGCGAGGCCCTGGAATTGACACATTATGAATACGAACCTCAACTTGACTAATTTTATGACTACGTGATATCAAATGTAGCGCCTCGCCCGCAAGCGACCTCGGCGAAGTGATGATAAACTAGTTCTCATACTAGTATTATGCACTTAGTTTACTTTCCAAGATGTCAAGTAAACGACTTCATCTAATATCGCCGAGGTCGCTTGCAGGCGAGGCGCTGGGATTGATACACTCATTTTATGACTACGTGGTATCAAATCTAGCGCCTCGCCCGCAAGCGACCTCGGCGAAGTGATGATAAACGAATTCTCATACTAGTATTATGTAGTTAGTTTACTTTCCAAGATGTCAAGTGAACGATTTCATCTAATATTGCCGAGGTCGCTTGCGGGCGAGGCGCTGGGATTGATACACTCATTTTATGACTACGTGGTATCAAATCTAGCGCCTCGCCCGCAAGCGACCTCGGCGAAGTGATGATAAACGATTTCTCATACAAGTATTGTGTACTAATTTACTTTCTAAGACATCAAATGAACGATTTCATCTAATACCGCCGAGGTCGCTTGCGGGCGAGGCGCTGGGATTGATACATTATGAATACGAACCTCAACTCGACTAATTTTATGACTACGTGATATCAAATGTAGCGCCTCGCCCGCAAGCGACCTCGGCGAAGTGATGATACATGATTTCTCATACAAGTATTATGTACTTAGTTTATTTTCCAAGATGTTAGATTGACAAAATAATTATATATGAACAAAACCATGGTAGAACATATTTTACCGAAGATATTGTTAATTTACGAGAATCGTGCAAAATTTCATTTTTTGCCATTTTAACTACATTGTTAAAACATTATTACAAACAATTTTTTTTTAATAAAGATATGTTTCACCTCTTCCAGGCACTAAGTATAAACATAAAATTTACTGAAATCAATTGAAAAATGCCAAAAAATCTGATACCATCATTATTCATGATTTTTTAAATTATTGCTTATAACGAATCCATTTTTAGGTCCCTTGAGGGTTCTTTATATTCGGAATACACTCTGTACAAGAAAAAGACTACTGTAGTTTGATGTATTCGTGCCATTCAAATTTTGGATATTTATTAAAAATGAATACAAGAAACCGCCAAATTTCACAAAGCATTCGAGATTTGATTGTTAGTTTACGAAAAGAGGTGAAATTAACAAAATTGTAAAAATGCACGTTCGTCAGTACAATAAAAAATACAGCTTTGTACAGGGCGTCCCAGTATTAAATAAAATGCGTGAAAATCCTAAAATAATGATCGCAAGCACACGGCAGAAATTGGGATGAGGGATGAGATAAAGCGCAAAATATTTTTCTTGTATTTATCTTTTTATAAATCCCAAAAACGTTCAATTTAGCAATAAATGTTACAGTTCGAATTCCTTGCATTTGTTTTATCATTCCTAACAAGTTTTTCATTACCTTGGAGGTGTATTTTTTTAATTTTTTTGTACAAGTTTTAAAATGTAATTTGTACTGATACTTTATTGTGTGGTAAATCCATCAAATATCAAAATGTACAAGACAAGAATTTCTTATTTGACTTGATGCAGAATTTGGCAATATTCTAATTTTTCTAATATTCTACAATAAGGCCTTTATTGCATAGCTATGGGGTTACATATCATGCAAGGCATTACAATAATTTAGGAATTACAAATTATTTGCATGCATGTACGCAAGACAAAAGTTGATTCAATAATTTCAAGTCAAAATTATTTTTGTGCTCAAAATGTGCGCCATTTTCTCTTATGCACAATTGGCACCGTTTTAATAGCTAAAATTATACCTAGTCTTATTTGTTCCTTGGCATGAATAATATTCTGATGAAGCTTTCTCATGGAAGAAGAAGACTCCAAGAAGGTGTCTTACCACAGCAGTGAAGTCGCCTTATTTACATTTGGATTAAGAAAATTTTTTCTGTCTCTACAAATGTTTATAGAATCAAAAATTACATAAATTGATGACCAACAGTTTCTTTAGACTTCATATGAAGATTATGTAAAAATTCAACGAAATGAAACAGATTTTAAATATGATATATAAAGTATAGCACCATTTTATTCTTTTCGTAACACTGTAATAATCACCAAACAGGCAATTATTACGGCAAACGTTCAGATTCGCTGTATTTGTAGCCCATATAACATTTCTTCAGGAGCTGCCATTCTTCTACGTATTTTTGACTTACTATTACTTGGAGATATCGTGTCTAAACTGAATGATCTAAAAAGGAATTTTCATTTTTAGCTTATTTAGTACAATTTCTAAAATTACTTACTGTGATACATCTGGTGATTCAGATCTACTAGATTCATTAGATCCAGTGTTAGTAGAAGAACTCATTTGTCCAGCTAAAGCCAAATGGTCTGAATGTAAAATATGATCTAATAATTGCCCTCTAAGTACATTTTCTTGTTTCAAGACGTGTAATAGCGCATCGTTTTCTTTTAATTTAGCATCTGATTGAGCGACGGCGTTGGTTTTGCTTAGGGTCATATTTAAAAGTTTTTCAATTAAATATTTCGCCTCATCCACTGTCGACAATGAATTTACCACTTGAAGTAAATTCGTGGCTTCGTCGTTATCTTGGGAATCCTCGATTTCCATCACGTTTTGTTGCGTTTCGCTTATTTTTTCTTGCAGGTAATTCAAATTCGCTTGAATATCTTCGATGTAATTGTCCAAAGCGGTAGTCTCTTGTCCGCGACGTGACATTTGATTTCTGCGGTCTTGAAGAATTTCCAATTCCTTACCTACCAAAGAAAAGTGTTCTTTTGCATTTACTTCTGTCGGTAAAAAAGAAATAAAAAAAAATATGTTAGTATACATGCAATTTGTTAAAAAAATTCTTATCAAAACATAACCATACTGTTAGATGTCACTTTAATTGTAAATAAACGTGAAGATAGTTATTGATTAATCGTTCAAATTGTTTGGAAAATTATGTTAAGATTGTCCAAAAAGTATTTATATGAACTAAGTTGATTGTGTTTATAATAATTAATTTAACAGTATATAGAAAATTATGACAATTGTAGTTTCTGTACTTTATTACTAGTTTATTAAGTTCTGTTTAACATGTTTCGACTTTGAGTCATCATCAGAAGCGTCGTCATGAAAAATTATATGTAGAAAAGGATTTTTGTATAAATAATTTATAATTTAATAAAATGAACACGTTAAAATGTAAAATTATTAGTGATTTCAAAAATTTATTTCTCAAGAACTAAAAGTGATTTTTCAAAACGGCTTTTTGCATTAAAAAGAGGATACTTTAATTAATAATTGGTGATATTTCCACAAGGATCCTTCAACAAATTAATTTGATAGCGAATTTTGAAAATTATCGCAACATCGAAAATTTTATCAAAACTTCAAATATTGTTTTCTCAAAAACTAAAAGTTATTTTTCAAAACGGGTTGGTTCATTGGCAAGAGGACACTGTTATTAACATTTTGGGAAATTTTCATATCCATTTTTCAAAAAATCGATTTTATACGAATTATTAAAATTTAATCGGCAAAAATTGCAAAATTCTCGATTATTTCAAAAATTTATTTCTCAAGAACTAAAAGTGATTTTTCAAAACGGCTTTTTGCATTAAAAAGATGATACTTTAATTAATAATTGGTGATGTTCCCACAAGGTTCCTTCAAGAAATTAATTTTATAGCGAATTTTGAAAATTGCAACATCGAAAATTTTCTCAAAACTTCAAATATTGTTTTCTCAAAAACTAAAAGTTATTTTTCAAAACGGGTTGGTTCATTGGAAAGAGGACACTTTTATTAACAGTTTGGGATATTTTTATACTCATATTCCAAGAAATCGATTTTATACGAATTATTAAAATTTAATCGGCGAAAATTGCATAATTCTCGATTATTTCAAAAATTTAGTTATCAAGAACTAAATGTGATTTTTCAAAACGGTTTTTTGCATTAAAAGGAGAATACTTTAATTAATAATTGGTGATGTTTCCACAAGGATCCTTCAAGAAATTAATTTATAGCGAATTTTGAAAATTGTAACATCGAAAATTTTGTTTTCTCAAAAATTAAAAGTTATTTTTCAAAACGGGTTGGTTCATTGGAAAGAGGGCACTTTTAATAACACTTTGGGAAATTTTCATATTCATATTCCAAAAAATCGATTTTATACGAATTATTAAAATTTAATCGGTGAAAATTGCAAAATTCCCGATTATTTAAAAAATTTATTTCTCAAGAACTAAAAGTGATTTTTCAAAACGGCTTGTTGCATTAAAAAGAGGATACTTTAATTAATAATTGGTGATATTTCCACAAGGATCCTTCAAGAAATTAATTTTATAGCAAATTTTGAAAATTTTATCAAAATTTCAAATATTGTTTTCTCAAAAACTAAAAGTTATTTTTCAAAACGGGTTGGTTCATTGGAAAGAGGGCATTTTTAATAACACTTTGGGAAATTTTCGTATTCATATTCCAAGAAATCGATTTTATACGAATTATTAAAATTTAATCGGCGAAAATTGCAAAATTCTCGATTATTTCAAAAATTTATTTCTCAAGAACTAAAAGTGATTTTTCAAAACGGCCTTTTGCATTAAAAAGAGGATACTTTAATTAATAATTGGTGATGTTTCCACAAGGATCCTTCAAGAAATTAATTTTATAGCGAATTTTGAAAACTTTATCAAAATTTCAAATATTGTTTTCTCAAAAACTTAAAGTTATTTTTCAAAACGGGTTGATTTATTGGAAAGAGGGCACTTTTAATAACACTTTGGGAAATTTTCATATTCGTATTCCAAGAAATCGATTTTATACGAATTATTAAAATTTAATCGGCGAAAATTGCAAAATTCTCGATTATTTCAAAAATTTATTTCTCAAGAACTAAAAATGATTTTTCAAAACGACTTTTTGCATTAAAAAGGGGATATTTTAATTAATAATTGGTGATGCTTCCACAAGGATCCTTCAAGAAATTAATTTTATAGCAAATTTTGAAAATTTTATCAAAATTTCAAATATTGTTTTCTCAAAAACTAAAAGTTATTTTTCAAAACGAGTTGGTTCATTAGAAAGAGGACACTTTTAATAACACTTTAGGAAATTTTCATATTCATATTCCAAGAAATTGTTTTTACACGAATTATTAAAATTTAATCGGCGAAAATTGCATAATTCTCGATTATTTCAAAAATTTATTTCTCAAGAACTAAAAATGATTTTTCAAAACGATTTTTTGCATTAAAAAGGGGATACTTTAATTAATAATTGGTGATGTTTCCACAAGGATCCTTCAAGAAATTAATTTTATAGCGAATTTTGAAAATTTTATCAAAATTTCAAATATTGTTTTCTCAAAAACTTAAAGTTATTTTTCAAAACGGGTTGGTTCATTGGAAAGAGGGCACTTTTATTAACACTTTGGGAAATTTCCATACTCATATTCCAAGAAATCGATTTTATACGAATTATTAAAATTTAATCGGCGAAAATTGCAAAATTTTCGATTATTTCAAAAATTTATTTCTCAAGAACTAAAAGTGATTTTTCAAAACGGCTTTTTGCATTAAAAAGGGGATACTTTAATTAATAATTGGTGATGTTTCCACAAGGATCCTTCAAGAAATTAATTTTATAGCGAATTTTGAAAATTTTATCAAAATTTCAAATATTGTTTTCTCAAAATCTAAAAGTTATTTTTCAAAACGGGTTGGTTCATTGAAAAGAGGGCACTTTTATTAATACTTTAGGGAATTTTCATGTTCATATTCCAAGAAATCGATTTTATACGAATTTTTAAAATTTAATCGGCGAAAATTGCAAAATTCTCGATTATTTCAAAAATTTATTTCTCAAGAACTAAAAGTGATTTTTCAAAACGGTTTTTTGCATTAAAAAGAGGATACTTTAATTAATAATTGGTGATGTTTCCACAAGGATCCTTCAAGAAATTAATTTTATAGCGAATTTTGAAAATTGTCATAATTTTTATTTGTAATTTTTGATCAATCCTTTTTAGTATAAAAAAAATGGTTAATTTTTTACCTAAAGATTCTCGTTTTTCCAAAAAATTGTCCATCCTAATTTCTTGTTCGGTGATTCCCCGTCTATTTAACGTAATGTTATTAATAGAATTTTCCAATTTTCTCCATTTAGCTTTAGCAGTTTTTTCCGAAAATCGAATTTTATTATCTAAAACTCCGTATTTATTCCTCTGTATTTTTCTCAAAATCGAAACTTCTTCTTGTTTTCGTTTCAAAACTTGTTCTTTAAGCCGATTTTGCGCCTCCATGGTTTTAATAACACTCTCATTTCTCCGCGATTCCTTCCGCAATTGGGCGATTTCTTTGAGACGTTTCGATTCGGTTTCTCTGTGCCTTTGAGATTCCTCTTTCATTTTATTTATTAATTTCACTTTCGCCCTTTTCATATCTAACAATTCATTTTTGTACGAATTTAATTGTTTTTCGTTATGATTGTGGGATTTTAATAGCCTCGCGTGTTCTTTTTGCGCTACTTGAAGCTTTTTTAATTCTTTTTGCATTTCTGATATTTTTTTGCTGTATTCTTCGCGAATTTTTTTTACACTTTCGCTTTGTTCTGGATGCGTGGATGAATAGGTATGTAATACTTTATCGCGTTCTTCTTGTGTTGATTTAATTTTTGTTGTTAGTTGCATTAATTTTTCTTCGTAATGTTGTTTCATTGTGTGCATGCGTCTTTGTGATAATTCTAGCTCGTCGATTAATTTTTGTTTCATATCTATGTCGTTTGTTAAGTTGATGAGTTCGTCGTTTAGTTTCGTTTTGTATTCTTTTTCGTCGTTTTCGCTTTCTTCTTCGCTGTCTCGATCGCTTACATCGATTTCAACTAGGCTTCTTGTAAGTACATCTTTTTCGCGTTCTAGTTTTCGTCGGGCTTCTTCTATTAGGGATGGAATTTCTCTGTCGAGGGAGCCTCTTAGACTTCCCGCGGATTCCCTGTATCTGCTTAATTGTTTGCGTAGGTGGTCGCAAGTTATGTTTGCCTCCATTAATTTCGTTCGTAAATCTTCGATTTCTTTGACGTATTCTTGGATCATATCGCTTAAGTGTCCTTTGTCGGGTTCGACCCAATTACCCATGGCTTTTTCGCTCAATAATTGGGTGTTCTTAAACGTTAAATTATCTACGGTTTCTTGCATAACTTTTATTCGCGTTCTTAAATTGTTAACCTCATCTTGTAACATGGTGTTTTCGTAAAACATGTCGTTAACGGTTTCGCAACCATCTTGGTCAATGATCCTTTTTCCTTGTTTGTATTCTATTAATTCGAGTTGTAGCTGAGCTATTTGTTGTTTCAATTGGCTAATAGTTCTAGTGCTTTTATCTTGATTAATAAATACTTTATTTTTTATGTTCCTAGCTCTATTCGCATATTTTAATGTGTTCAAAGTTTCCATAAAATCGCGATCGCTAGGACTTACGCAAGCTATCATAACCGTTCGGCTATTTCCTCCTAGACTATCTTGTAGAAGTCGTGTAAGCTTTGAATCTCTATATGGGACGTGAGTTGCTCTTTTGCTTTTATCGCCAAGGGCAGAAATGACGTTTCCCAAAGCTAATAGTCCGCAATTAATTGAAATACCTTCTTTGGCTCGATCACCTGTCGCTCCCGTGCGTTTTAAGCGCTCAGATCCGGCTAAATCAACAAAATGGAATTTCGCCGATAAAATTTCGTAACCACTAGAATCTTCTTGCTCTGTTATAAGTCGCTGCTGTTTAATATGAACCGTAAAAATCGCATGCGATCGACTCGATTGCGTATTCATTTGAGTGCTTGCAGTGGTTCTTGATAAAGCACCCACACGAAGACATTGAAGCGTTTCTTCTTCTGATATTACAGTTTGCGTCGTTACACCTTTTATTTGAATACCGCCGTATGGATCTTCATGGATTTTATAAGTGCTAGTCTAAAATGCAAAAATAATTTATTTTCAATTAATTTTTTTATTTTTTGTCTAACCTTATTATAAACTGGATTATATAAATCGATTACTTCTTCGTTATACAATTCCATAAATTGCGTGGAAACTTTAAATTCGGGAGGAGGTCTTCCTTCGGATTGAAACCTGGTTATTGTATCACGAATTTCGCTAAAAATTTGTTTAATAGCCCTAGGAATGATTCCGATTTGTTCCGGGGTGACGTCAACGTCGAACCCCGATCCCATGGTGTAAGTTTTTCCCGATCCAGTTTGCCCGTAAGCTAACACCGTGGCGTTATACCTATCAGGAAAGCATTTTTTTTTATTAGAAATGAAAGTTTCGACGGATGCGGGTGAAGCGACGCCGACGATTTTTTTTAGAAAGTGAAAGGAATGATTTACGGCGTTTTAAAAATATAATAATTACCCTTCTAATGATGATAGTATTAGCGGCTCGACGCACGTCCCGTAAACTTCATCTTGCGTGTCTCCTATATCGAATACGTGATCGTATGTGAAGTATTTATCTGAACCTATACGAACTTGAGGCTCTCCTGGTGTTACTGATGTACATACTTGGCACATATCGATTATTTCTCTTGGAATTTGTGGACGTATTCTATTAAAAAAAAAACATAATATAAAAATTCATTGTAAATTTAGACCACATTTAAGTATTTTTTTTAATTTTTCCAAAAAAAAAATAAATAAATTTGATACTGCAAGGCGCGAACTCCAAAGTACGTCACTCAGATTTGAGCGAATAAAAATCAATAAAATTCCTGGAAAGAGACAATGCTACGAATCTTGTACGCTAGAAGAAAATACAAGAAAAAACGTAATCTTTAGTCGGAGGTGGGGAATTTTAAATTTTTACATTAATTATTGCAAAAATTAAACTAATCCGTCTAATTTAATTTAAATTATCGATTTATTGAAAGACGGTCTTTCTAATCGATTATATTCTATTAAAAAAAAAACATATAATATAAAAATTCATTGTAAATTTAGACAACAATAAGACCGTTAAGTATTTTTTTTTAATTTTTGATTCTGAGGCTTAATTTTTCAAAAAAAAAATAATAAAATTTGAAACTGCAGGGCGCGAACTCCAAAGTACGTCACTCAGATTTGAGCGTATAAAAATCAATAAAATTCCTGGAAAGAAACAATGCTACGAATCTTGTACGCTAGAAGAAAATACAAGAAAAAACGTCATCTGGAGTCGGAGGTGGGGAATTTTAAATTTTTACATTAATTATTGCAAAAATTAAACTAATCCGTCTAATTTAATTTAAATTATCGATTTATTGAAAGACGGTCTTTCTAATCGATTATATTCTATTAAAAAAAAAACATATAATATAAAAATTCATTGTAAATTTAGACAACAATAAGACCGTTAAGTATTTTTTTTTAATATTTGATTCTGAGGCTTAATTTTTCCAAAAAAAAAATAATAAAATTTGAAACTGCAGGGCGCGAACATCAAAGTACGTCACTCAGATTTGAGCGAATAAAAATCAATAAAATTCCTGGAAAGAGACAATGCTACGAATCTTGTACGCTAGAAGAAAATACAAGAAAAAACGTCATCTGGAGTCGAGAGTGGGGAATTTTAAATTTTTACATTAAGTATTGCAAAAATTAAACTAATCCGTCTAATTTAATTTAAATTGTCGATTTATTGAAAGACGGTCTTTCTAATCGATTGTATTCTATTAAAAAAAAACATATAATATAAAAATTCATTGTAAATTTAGACAACAATAAGACCGTTAAGTATTTTTTTTTAATTTTTGATTCTGAGGCTTAATTTTTCCAAAAAAAAATAATAAAATTTTAAACTGCAGGGCGCGAACTCCAAAGTACGTCACTCAGATTTGAGCGTATAAAAATCAATAAAATTCCTGGAAAGAGACAATGCTACGAATCTTGTACGCTAGAAGAAAATACAAGAAAAAACGTCATCTGGAGTCGGAGGTGAGGAATTTTAAATTTTTACATTAATTATTGCAAAAATTAAACTAATCCGTCTAATTTAATTTAAATTATCGATTTATTGAAAGATGCTCTTTCTAATCGATTGTATTCTATTAAAAAAAAACATATAATATAAAAATTAATTGTAAATTTAGACAACAATAAGACCGTTAAGTATTTTTTTTTAATTTTTGATTCTGAGGCTTAATTTTCCAAAAAAAAAATAATAAAGTTTGAAACTGCCGGGCGCGAACTCCAAAGTACGTCACTCAGATTTGAGCGTATAAAAATCAATAAAATTCCTGGAAAGAGACAATGCTACGAATCTTGTACGCTAGAAGAAAATACAAGAAAAAACGTCATCTGGAGTCGGAGGTGGGGAATTTTAAATTTTTACATTAATTATTGCAAAAATTAAACTAATCCGTCTAATTTAATTTAGATTATCGATTTATTGAAAGACGGTCTTTCTAATCGATTATATTCTATTAAAAAGAAACATATAATATAAAAATTAATTGTAAATTTAGACAACAATAAGACCGTTAAGTATTTTTTTTTAATTTTTGATTCTGAGGCTTAATTTTTCCAAAAAAAAAAATAATAAAGTTTGAAACTGCAGGGCGCGAACTCCAAAGTACGTCACTCAGATTTGAGCGTATAAAAATCAATAAAATTCCTGGAAAGAGACAATGCTACGAATCTTATACGCTAGAAGAAAATACAAGAAAAAACGTCATCTGGAGTCGGAGGTGGGGAATTTAAAATTTTTACATTAATTATTGCAAAAATTAAACTAATCCGTCTAATTTAATTTAGATTATCGATTTATTGAAAGACGGTCTTTCTAATCGATTGTATTCTATAAAAAAAAACATATAATATAAAAATTAATTGTAAATTTAGACAACAATAAGACCGTTAAGTATTTTTTTTTAATTTTTGATTCTGAGGCTTAATTTTCCAAAAAAAAAATAATAAAATTTGAAACTGCAGGGCGCGAACTCCAAAGTACGTCACTCAGATTTGAGCGTATAAAAATCAATAAAATTCCTGGAAAGAGAGAATGCTACGAATCTTGTACGCTAGAAGAAAATACAAGAAAAAACGTCATCTGGAGTCGGAGGTGGGGAATTTAAAATTTTTACATTAATTATTGCAAAAATTAAACTAATCCGTCTAATTTAATTTAGATTATCGATTTATTGAAAGACGGTCTTTCTAATCGATTGTATTCTATTAAAAAAAAACATATAATATAAAAATTCATTGTAAATTTAGACCACAATTAAGTATTTAAGTTTTTTTTTTAATTTTTGATTCTGAGGCTTAATTTTCCAAAAAAAAAAAATAATAAAATTTGAAACTGCAGGGCGCGAACTCCAAAGTACGTCACTCAGATTTGAGCGAATAAAAATCAATAAAATTCCTGGAAAGAGACAATGCTACGAATTTTATGCGCTAGAAGAAAATACAAGAAAAAACGTCATCTGGAGTCGGAGATGGGGAATTTTAAATTTTTACATTAATTATTGCAAAAATTAAACTAATCCGTCTAATTTAATTTAGATTATCGATTTATTGAAAGACGGTCTTTCTAATCGATTGTATTCTATTAAAAAAAAACATATAATATAAAAATTAATTGTAAATTTAGACAACAATAAGACCGTTAAGTATTTTTTTTTAATTTTTGATTCTGAGGCTTAATTTAAAAAAAAAAATAATAAAATTTGAAACTGCAGGGCGCGAACTCCAAAGTACGTCACTCAGATTTGAGCGTATAAAAATCAATAAAATTCCCGGAAAGAGACAATGCTACGAATCTTGTACGCTACAAGAAAATACAAGAAAAAACGTCATCTGGAGTCGGAGGTGGGGAATTTTAAATTTTTACATTAATTATTGCAAAAATTAAACTAATCCGTCTAATTTAATTTAGATTATCGATTTATTGAAAGTCGGTCTTTCTAATCGATTATATTCTATTAAAAAAAAACAATATAAAAATTAATTGTAAATTTAGACAACAATAAGGCCGTTAAGTATTTTTGTTTAACTTTTGATTCTGAGGCTTAATTTTTCCAAAAAAAAATAATAAAATTTGAAACTGCAGGGCGCGAACTCCAAAGTACGTCACTCAGATTTGAGCGTATAAAAATTAATAAAATTCCTGGAAAGAGACAATGCTACGAATCTTGTACGCTAGAAGAAAATACAAGAAAAAACGTCATCTGGAGTCGAGAGTGGGGAATTTTAAATTTTTACATTAATTATTGCAAAAATTAAACTAATCCGTCTAATTTAATTTAGATTATCGATTTTTTGAAAGACGGTCTTTCTAATCGATTGACCTTAACGGCCCTATTGTGCCAGTATTATTGCCCAACCTAAGTTTATAACTTTATATATTGGGCAAACAGGTCGTAGACTTGATTTAAGACTACAGGAACATAAAACAAAGAACTCAACGATCAAGTTGATACTTTTTACACCCCATTATACTCCTTCTTATCAAAAAGCAAGAAAAGAAAAACCAAACAAATAAAATTAAAAAAAATTCATGTAAAATTTCCATTATTGTGTGCTGTGTTCGTCTTGTTGTACATTTCATTTTAATTTGTAACATATTTATTTAATTTTAACTTGTTACCATAGTTTATTTATGTAAATTTTAATATTTTAATATTCAATGTGTTATTTTTATAAAATTCAACGTTAGCATTTTCTTCATTTATGACGTAAGTTATATAATTTTTATAACGATATTAGATTTTGTTGTGATTTTCTTTTTGCAAAGATTTTGGCTGATGATGACCTTTATGTGTCGAAACCGGTTCCAATAAATATTTAAAATATAAGCAAGTAAGAAGTTTTTTATATTTTTATATGTATATATACATTTTCCCATACACAAGTTTATAACAACTGCACTAATTAAGAGTACTAACAACATAAGATACACTTGTAATAAAGTCTGTAGTGTGACGCATCTCTCATATCCTCCAATAAAACTTTTCGAATCAGAAATCAAAAAACTTTTCAACGAATAAAAAAATATTAAGGCAGGAAATAGTCTTCTCAGCATATAATACATATTAGAAAGAAGCAGAACTACTTTTATTTATATCTATACAGTGTTTCACTTAAAATTCCCACGCCAAGTATCTCTGGAATGGGTTGGGATATCTTAGTTTTGTAAAAAGTTGTTGTTAGAGTACGTAAATGACTTCAGTTCTTAAGTATTATTTGTGGATTTAAAAAAACATATATAAAATTTATTGTTTGTAAATTTAGACTACAATTGTGTAAGTATTATTGCCCATCCCAAATTTATAACAACTACACTAATCAAGAGTACTAACAACATAAGATACACTTGTAATAAAGTCTGTAGTGTGACACATCTCTCATATCCTCCAACAAAACTTTTCAAATCTAAAATTAAAAAACTTTTCAACGAATAAAAAAATATTAAGGCAGGAAATAGTCTTCTCGACATATAATACATATTAGAAAGAAGCAGAACTAGTTTTATTTATATCTATACAGTGTTTCACTTAAAATTCCCACGCCAAGTATCTCTGGAATGGGTTGGGATATCTTAGTTTTGTAAAAACTTGTTGTTAGAGTACGTAAATGACTTCACTTCTTAAGTATTATTTGTGGATTTAAAAAAACATATATAAAAAATTTATTGTTTGTAAATTTAGGCCACAATTGTGCAAGTATTATTGCCCATCCCAAGTTTATAACAACTGCACTAATCAAGAGTACTAACAACATAAGATACACTTGTAATAAAGTCTGTAGTGTGACGCATCTCTCATATCCTCGAACAAAACTATTCAAATCAAAAAACTTTTCAACGAATAAAAAATATTAAGGCAGGAAATAGTCTTCTCAACATATAATACATATTAGAAAGAAGCAGAACTACTTTTATTTATATCTATACAGTGTTTCACTTAAAATTCCCACGCCAAGTATCTCTGGAATGGGTTGGGATATCTTAGTTTTGTAAAAAGTTGTTGTTAGAGTACGTAAATGATTTCAGTTCTTAAGTATTATTTGTGGATTAAAAAAAACATATATAAAAATTTTTTGTTTGTAAATTTAGACCACAATTGTGCAAGTATTATTGCCCATCTCAAGTTTATAACAACTGCACTAATCAAGAGTACTAACAACATAAGATACACTTGTGATAAAGTCTGTAGTGTGATGCATCTCTCATATCCTCGAACAAAACTTTTCAAATCAAAAATCAAAAAACTTTTCAACGAATAAAAAAATATTAAGGCAGGAAATAGTCTTCTCAACATATAATACATATTAGAAAGAAGCAGAACTAGTTTTATTTATATCTATACAGTGTTTCACTTAAAATTCCCACGCCAAGTATCTCTGGAATGGGTTGGGATATCTTAGTTTTGTAAAAAGTTGTTGTTAGAGTACGTAAATGACTTCAATTCTTAAGTATTATTTGTGGATTTAAAAAACATATATAAAAAATTTATTGTTTGTAAGTTTAGACCACAATTGTATAAGTATTATTGCCCATCCCAAGTTTATAACAACTGCACTAATCAAGAGTACTAACAACATAAGATGCACTTGTAATAAAGTCTGTAGTGTGACGCATCTCTCATATCCTCCAACAAAACTTTTCAAATCAAAAATTAAAAAACTTTTCAACGAATAAAAAAATATTAAGGCAGGAAATAGTCTTCTCAACATATAATACATATTAGAAAGAAGCAGAACTACTTTTATTTATATCTATAAAGTGTTTTACTTAAAATTCCCACGCCAAGTATCTCTGGAATGGGTTGGGATATCTTAGTTTTGTAAAAAGTTGTTGTTAGAGTACGTAAATGACTTCAGTTCTTAAGTATTATTTGTGGATTTAAAAAAACATATATAAAAATTTATTGTTTGTAAATTTAGACCACAATTGTGCAAGTATTATTGCCCATCCCAAGTTTATAACAACTGCACTAATCAAGAGTACTAACAACATAAGATACGCTTGTAATAAAGTCTGTAGTGTGACGCATCTCTCATATCCTCCAACAAAACTATTCAAATCAACAATCAAAAAACTTTTCAACGAATAAAAAATATTAAGGCAGGAAATAGTCTTCTCAGCATATAATACATATTAGAAAGAAGCAGAACTACTTTTATTTATATCTATACAGTGTTTCACTTAAAATTCCCACGCCAAGTATCTCTGGAATGGGTTGGGATATCTTAGTTTTGTAAAAAGTTGTTGTTAGAGTACGTAAATGACTTCAGTTCTTAAGTATTATTTGTGGATTTAAAAAAACATATATAAAAAATTTATTGTTTGTAAATTTAGACCACAATTGTGTAAGTATTATTGCCCATCCCAAGTTTATAACAACTGCACTAATCAAGAGTACTAACAACATAAGATACACTTGTAATAAAGTCTGTAGTGTGACGCATCTCTCATATCCTCCAACAAAACTTTTCAAATCAAAAATCAAAGAACTTTTCAACGAATAAAAAATATTAAGGCAGGAAATAGTCTTCTCAACATATAATACATATTAGAAAGAAGCAGAACTACTTTTATTTATATCTACAGGGTGTTTCGGTGACTCGGGGAACAAATGTAACCTAGTATACTAGAGTGAAAATGATGACGATCCATGTAAAAGAAATTAGTAAAAGTCCTCAAATTGCAAAGATACAGGCCATCAAAGTTATGAAATTTTAACACATTTTTCTAAATATCTTAAACACTATTTATGGTAAAGCGTTGAAATTTGGTACAGTGTAAACTAATATCACGTAAAATCATTAGGCAATTTTTGAGTTGGATCGGTACGCGGGAACAGTGCTATACAGGCTGTTCCTAAACTTTGTTTGCTCAGAACTTTTTTATTCTATCATAACCCTACATTTATTTTTGCAGTTTCTAATAGTAAATTTAGTTTAGAATCTTTTATCACTCTTAGAGAATATTGATAAAAACCACCGTTTTCGTATTAAATGCAAAAATGTTAGGCTCCGAATTCAATAACACTAAAAAAAAAAAGAAATAAATAAATAATCTGAATTGGCAATGACAAGTGAAAATCGAACTGAGCTGTCATAACTATTATGTACGCAACATGTCCAAGTGTAGATTTAGCTAAATCACATTTTTAATTTGTTTTTGTTGGTTTAATAAAAGAATTCGAAAACAATAAATTAAAAATCAACAAAAAATAAACAAAAAAACGACAACACTAACAGGAATAATAAAAACATACATAAAATAACAAGACAAGTAATAAAAAATACTAAGGGAAATGTTCAAAAACTTAGATTTCTTTTTTTTTTAGTGCTATTAATGAAATCGGAACCCAACATTTTTGAATTTAACACGAAAACGGTGACTTTTATCAATATTATCTAAGAGTAATAAAAGTTTCTAAATTAAATTTGCTATTAGAAACTGCAAACATAAATGTACGGTTATGATAGAATAAAAAAGTTCTGAACAAACAAACTTTAGGAACATTCTGTATAGCATTGTTCCCGATGACCGATCCAATTCATAAATTGCCTAACGATTTTACATGACATTGATTTACACTGTACCAAATTTCAACGCTTTACTGTAAATAGTGTTTAAGATATTTGGAAAAATTTGTTAAAATTTCCTAACTTTTATGGCCTGTATCTTTGAAATTTGAAGACTTTTACTAAATTTTTTTTACATGAATCGTCATCATTTTCACTCTAGTATATATGGTTAAATTTGTTCCCCGAGTCACCGAAACACCCTGTATACAGGTTTCACTTAAAATTCCCACGCTAAGTATCTCTGGAATGGGTTGGGATATCTTAGTTTTGTAAAAAGTTGTTGTTAGAGTACATAAATGACTTCAGTTCTTAAGTATTATTTGTGGATTTAAAAAAACATATATAAAAAATTTATTGTTTGTAAATTTAGACCACAATTGTGCAAGTATTATTGCCCATCCCAAGTTTATAACAACTGCACTAATCAAGAGTACTAAAATCAAAAAAACTTTTCAACGAATAAAAAAATATCAAAGCAGGAAATAGTCTTCTCAACATATAATACATATTAGAAAGAAGCGGAACTATTTTTATTTATATCTACACAGTGTTTCACTTAAAATTCCCACGCCAAGTATCTCTGGAATGGGTTGGGATATCTTAGTTTTGTTAAAAGAGTATTATTTGTGAACATATTCTATTCAAAAAAACATAAAAATTCATTGTTTGTAAATTTAGACCACAATTGTGCAAGTATTATTGTATAAAACCGCTCCTATACCAGGTGCATATTCTTGACGAAAAAAGTTTACCCTGCCCACACGCGACCGCGGTTTTGTCATGGTGTTTGCACCGGAGAATCAAGGTTCCACAGTTTTAAAGTTTTTTTTTTCTTTAAAAATAAAAAATAAATAAATATATCAAGACGATTTCATCTCAACGATTTTGTCTAATCGAATTTAGCGAGATGTTCTTTTTACTTCCACCGACCGGTCGTGGTGTTGATGAAGGTTACTCTTCCCACGCCAGACATGTAGGCGAAGGAGAGACTATTGCATAAGCGTTTGAGTTTCACACCGTTCATTTATACATGCATATTTTCAAACCATATGCCTAAATAAAAATAATAATAAAAAATATTTTGGAATTGTCTTCAAATTTTGTATATATCATCGACACATAAAAAAAATTGCTAATAAATTTGCGTAAGCGGATCATTTAAAATTTAAAAATAAACATGATACAACTCCCCTCGCGGCCTTTAACGTAATAGTAATAATTACTTAGTTGCAGGTACAATTTGCACGTTTAAATTGTGTTTATATAGCGTAAGCTGCACGTTACCAGTAGGTCTCTAAAGGTGTATTTTTGGGTTGTATCCTTTATTTTCGAGTTAAGACGGTGCGAAGAAGTGAATGAACTTGCCTCTTCTTTAACCTTCCTATTTAAAATGTATATATATATTTTTTTTTATTATCAAAAGATAGAATCTAGATAATAATTTAAGATTGCGCAACTTCGACATTTAAATTTTAAAAGAAAATCTATTCGAGTTGGATTAAACTTTCGTCGATTTTGTTGCGTAACTAAAAACTTTTTTACCTCAGGGGAATAATAATAATGTTAGATAAACTCAAAACTGTGTCTGTCCTTCTAGATTCGAGTGACGTCATTCGCGGATCTTATTTGGACTTTTTCATAAGAGGAAAACTATTGATTTTTTCATTACGGAGATGGATAATTTAAACGATATCGATTTGCACGGTTCGGTTAACAATATTAATAGCATGACGCTAATCCCATATTTATTGACAGTAAAAACACCTGTTAGTATACGTCGATAACTTATCTATCGAAAAACGTTTTAATTTAATTATACGATAACTTTAATAAAAATTAAAAAAAATTTTTTTAATAACATACCTGACCGCCACTCTTACTGAAACATCGTCTTCCATGGTAAAAACAATTTTTTACTATTAAACTGAATTTATAATACAACTATCATTGGAACGGATAAAAGAAAGAACAAATACTTTATATTTCGCGGTCATTTTCAAATTTTTGGTCACATCTCGTTGACGATCTAAAAAACAAAGTGAACGAAGTGGCAACATCGGACCGAAAAGTTATCGCACGATAAGTATCTTTTTATATTCAACCAGACCGCGGTGAACGCGCATTCGAACTCGAATTTTTTGAACCGGACAATGCTAATTATCAATAAAAACAAATGCACAACTATGACTTGGGCACTGCTATGTAGTGCCTCCGTAGCTTAGCGTCCATCCCCTCTACCTGGAACATCTGTTTCAGTTCCTATGTGTGGTGAGGTTAACACAGTTTGGGAAGGTACGAAGTATGATCGGTAACAACACGGTACTGCTACAAAATTATTCCCGATACAAAGGAGAAACAAAAAAAATTATTCCGCATACCTTTGTATTAACTATTTTTATTTCATGGTTAATATTATCAAATTTTTGATAACTAATCCTATCTTAATTTTATAGCATTTCAGATATTTTGCGCATGCGTGCAAAAATTTTCATTAAAACATTTCCTCTTCAGAAATTTGAACTTTCTATCAGCCGGTGTGAGTCAATATTTATTAAATGATTACGTTGATACATATTTTCTACAGTAAACATCTGATAAAAGAAACTTGGTTGAGTTAAGTGTTTTCATTATCTTTTATAAAACAACTTTTTACTGATTTAGCACTTTATAAAGTGATGAAACAAAAATATTTATGACTTTCTTTAATATATTTCGTTCCTAATATTGTGTCGCCATCTTTTAAGATTAGAATTAACTTTTACAGGAATCTGTTTTTAAAAATTTTTTTAAATAATCTATATCAGATAAAGCTAGTCATCATATTGCGTACTCAGGTTTATTGGGAAGGACATTGTGTGCTGTTTACTCGGTGTAATCGCAAAGATGAAAAGTCAAATTTTTATCCACCTTAATCCAAGCCATTAATATCGCAGAACTACTTTTATTTATATAATAATAATAATAATAAATGACTTTATTGTCTCCATTACAAAGAAGCAACTACAATACAAATATATACATAATATATGGAGATCAAGAATAGTCTGTTCTATCCAACCGTAAAATAAAAAAAAAAAATCTATGAATAATAACAAATAAAAAGAAAAAAAAACAAAGGCAAAATCTTGAAATCATTAATACAGTATCACCCGCATCATATCAAATCTAAATTTAAACATAATTAAATTAAATGTGTGGCAACCACCACAATTATAAATATAAATCATAGTAATAAGTTCTTTTTTAAACAAAAATTGTAAATCCATAGTGATACAAAAAGTTTGTAGAAGATATTCCCAAAACAGCGATTTCAACACCATTTGGCTTATTCGAATTTTTGAGAATGCCCTTTGGCCTCAAAAATGCCGCCCAAACGTTCCAACGCTTCATGAACGAAGTACTTTCTGGTCTCGATTTCATTTTTGTCTATTTAGATGATATCCTTGTCGCAAGTAAAAACGAAGAAGACCATTTACTTCACTTATCAACACTCTTTGAGAGGTTAACCGCTTACGGTATCAATATCCAACCATCAAAATGTCTTTTTGGAGTTTCCTCTTTAGATTTCCTTGCGCATGAAATTTCTTCAGAAGGAATCCGCCCTTCTCAATTGAAAGTAAAATCTATTAATGATTTTCCAAAACCTACAAATTTAAAGGAACTTCAAAGATTTTTAGGGATGATAAACTACTTTCACCGGTTCGTACCAAATTTTTCAGAGATATTACGACCTCTTTATAATTTGGCAACTTCCCTTCGTTCCAAAACACAACTTATACTTTGGTCTCAAGAAAATTCCAATTCTTTTGTTTCGGCCAAAAGTGCTTTAGCAAATTCGATCGCTTTAGCTCATCCTTGCCCTGGTGCTGCTTTAGTTGATAATTTTACAGCACCACTTGCTTTTTACTCAAAAAAGCTCACTTCTACTCAAGCGAAATATTCCACTTTTGATCGTGAATTATTGGCAATTTATTCCGCCATTAAATTTTTTAAGCATTACCTACATGGAAATCATTTTACAATTTTTACTGATCACAAACCGTTAATAAATTCCTTTTTTAGTCTTTCAGATAAAACTCCTCGCCAAACCCGTTACCTAAATTATATAACACAATTTACCTCAGATATCAAATTTATTAAAGGTGACTCTAATATTGTAGCCGATGCTTTGTCACGAATCACTATTGAATCCCTTTCATCTAATTATCCATTGCCTGAGGACATACGAGCAGCCCAAGTCAAAGATGACGAGTTAAATCATCTTCTACGCAATCAATTTTCGAACAATACTCCATACCAATTATCTCTTCAAACGGTTGCAAATACAAAATGCAAAGTTTGGTGTGAAACTTCTTTAACTTCACACAGAATTTATATTCCTAAAAATTTGAGAAAAGAAATATTTGATAAATTTCATAATTTAACTCATTCTGGCATTCGATCAACACTTCACAATCTTAAATCTCGCTTCTTTTGGCCTCACATGTCTAGAAACATTCAATTATGGACAAAAGCTTGTCTAAATTGCCAACAAGCGAAAGTTCATAGACATATCAAATCTCCTCCTCAGAACATACCCATTCCGAGAGGTAGATTTGAACATATACATATTGATTTAATTGGTCCTCTTTCCCCATCACTTGGTTGTACTTACATACTAACCGTTATTGATCGGTTTACTCGATGGCCTGAAGCGTTTCCCCTCAAAGATATAACTTCTTCCACCATAGCGACTACATTACTTCGTCATCATTTTTCAAGATTCGGTATACCTCACACTATTACCCATGATCGAGGCAAACAGTTTGAATTCAAACTTTTTTCTCAATTTAATAAAATACTTGGTATCCATCAAATACACACTTCCACATACCATCCACAAAGTAATGGTATTTTAGAGAGATTTCACCGAACTCTCAAAACCGCTATTACTGCTAGTAGTTCTGGTAAAAAGTGGAACGACGCTCTTCCACTCATTTTATTAGGACTACGATCTACATTAAAAGAGGATCTCGGTTGTACTTCCGCTGAATTAGTATACGGTCAAACACTCCGATTGCCCGGAGAATTCTTTATTACTTCTACCTCACAAGTGGAAATTGAACCACTTTTATCAAATTTGCGACAGAGTTTATCCGCAATTAAGCCAATTTCTTCATCATTCCATTGTTATTCAAAACCTTTTATTCATAAAGATTTATTTAATTCAAATTATGTTTTTGTTAGAATCGAAGGTCGTCGACCTTCACTTAATTTTAGTTATGATGGACCTTATAAGGTTATTAAAAAATATGAAAAAACCTTTAAGATTCTTCGTAATAACTTACATGATACCATCAGCATAGATCGTTTAAAACCTGCATTCATTTTGAATGATAAGTTGCATGACAATTATGACACTGTCAATTACGTTGATACATCAGAATAACTAATTAACCAAAATTCATCACATTGTCAATTTAAAATAACCAAATTAATTTTATAAACATTAGTTGACAGTACTATACGTCAACAGATGCGTTTCTTTTTATATGCATTTCAAATAGTCTGTTGTTGAACCAATATTTATTTTCCTTTATTGGAAATCGAAATATTGGTAATAAAAACAGCGTCTTTCAATTCAAGACTGAATGTTTCGTTACTCCTTTTCCTTTTATAGCCATTATCATTTCCTGTTGTGGGAGGGAATATATGTGGCAACCACCACAATTATAAATATAAATCATAGTAATAAGTTCTTTTTTAAACAAAAATTGTAAATCCATAGTGATACAAAAAGTTTGTTTATTATTATTATTATAACAAAATAAAAAGTCAAGTCACGTTGTAACGAAAATTGGTTTTAATCTCTTTTTAAATTGTCCCACAAATTGGTGACTCTTCCCACAAAATGAAAGGGCCCAAAAGACCCAAACGTAAATTAAATGAAGGAGAAAAAAAAAGAAATAAGAGGAGCAAAATAAAAAAAAAACAATAATAATGAAAATTAAAAAAGGACTCAGTGTAATAACTGATGGCGTAACTGTTAACATCGTAACAATGACTTTATATCAATAAGAATAAGGTCACAAAAAAATCACAGAGAAACAAAGAATAACAAACATCAGACAAGACCCGTTGACTGCTGAAAAATCATATTCCTCAATTTTATTCGAAATTGGTCATGATATGTAAATGACCTTTGAAAAAGTGATGTTCTATGTTTTGGAGAATAGAAACTAATACCTGACCTTGTCTGACTTCCCTCGCACTGTGGTTTATATTTAATTTTATTATGCAGGTACTCCGGGACTCCAGAGGTAACGATTCTATGATAGAGAGACAAACTATGAAACTCCCGTCGAGAGCTCATGTGCAGCCACCCAGCATCCTTAAGTTTATGAGAAACTCTATCAAATTTGCGAATCCCATAAATGAATCTGAGGCAACTATTCTGAACCTTTTGTATACTTCGTGACGTGACTGCATCTATAGCCCTATGATATACAGCAGACATATAATTAAAATTGTGAAAGAACAAACATATCACAGAGGAGCACTTTTAATTTCAAAGGTAAACATGAACGATGCGGGTACAGCCGACGCAAAAAAAATATGATCTCTGAATATATGTTTGAATTTGTTTTCTAAATCTTAAGCTAGTATCTAAAATCATACCAACGCAGTAAACAAATTTGCGTTTCAGAAACATTTCTGATACATATTATTGAAACGTAAAACGTTTCTTCGACATATTTCTGAAACATAGATGAAACGTGTCTGAAACTGCTAATGTCCGACCCTTTTTATGTTTTATTGAAACGTTTCTATTGAAACGTTTCTGCAACATACAGCTGACAATTACGGTACACTACTAAAATGTTTCATTAATGGTTTTGAATTATTTCTGTAATGTTTTGTTTACGTTTACATTACATTAATAGTATGTATCATAAACATTTAAAAATAATTTCTGAAAGGTTTCGTTGACGTTTCAGGGATGTACATACATATGTATGTAAAGATATAATTTCGTTGACGTGTAGCATCTGCATCCTGGACAAGATGCTCATACATGCTTCCTCAAAAGATATGCATATGCTGAGGAAGCATTTCTGAGCATACCATCCAGGACGCAGACGGTGGACGCTGCAACAAAATCATACCTTAAGGTAGGAAAAATAATAATAGAAGTACGATACTTGTTACTTACCGCTTACTGTACCAAATTTCAAAATTATCAATCAATAATTTCCACTATTCTGTTTTCTCATTGATTAAGACATATAAAGTAAGGTATAAGAGTAGGTATGCATTAAATATATTTAGTAAATATGGGTACAAAATATATTAAAATGGTAACTTAAATAAAATTCTTATTTGTAAACAAATTAAACATAAACATTCCAATAATTTATGTAGGTCATTTAAATATAAAGTTAAATTTAGATTATATTAGTGGTATTTTTAATTATTTTTACTTCTGTTTATATATGAATAACCTACAGAATTTTTTTTCTCAAACGAAACTTTGTTTCAATTAAAACACATATATTTGTGATGTTTCGCCAGAGATCCCCAGCTTCTTCAGACTACAAGTAAAGAATACCTATAATATATTTAATAATAATAATTATAATAATATATTTAACATTTTTTTTTATCTTAGTTATTGGAGATATCACATGTTGTAAAATTCTTTTTATGAAGAGAACCTATCAGTATTACAAAATAACTTACAAAAACAGTTACATGACAATTTACATGTCAGATAATACAATAAAACAAGTAATGTACCACAAACGATGTGTACAGTCTTGGAATTGTTTATTTTTCTTGATTAAAAGAATTTTACAACATGTGGTCTCACTTATAACAAGAAGACTTTTACAAAATAAATAGGTCTTCTTTACTTGTAGTCTGAAGAAGCTGGGGATCTCTTTCATCATCTTTTTATGATTGTTCAAGACTAAGAAATTTAACTAAAATTTAAATAACCTACATAAAACTAAAACATAAAAGTACAAAACTACATAAATTATACAAATATGGAGAAATGGAAACACAAAATTTTTAAATTTGTTTCATATTTGAGATGCGATTCTTGCACTACGTTTTCAGTATTGCGACGAGTAAACGAAAGAAAGAATACTAAAAGAAAATAACAATATTCTTTATTATCTCATCTGCGGTTTCCTTATTTCGCTTATTATAAAGTAAATTCGCTTGTCGTAACCAATTGCTTACTACCACTTCATATTCTTTATCAGTTAAATGGAAGCTCTTCCTAACTGCCACTAAAATGTATGTTTAAATTAGAATTCGGTCATGGAAAAAGTTTTAAACTCCTCCTTAACCAACGCGATTTATTTGCTGTAACGGCGATTGTTTCGCATGACGTTTCGCCAGACCAACCCAGACCGACGCGAAAGTATCGCTACACCCACGGTTTTTGTCGTTGTCACCTGACAGTTGAAAAAGTCGGTTTGGGCACGTTTGTGCATGTTCATTTGCCGCCGTGTCGACTTGGCGACAACATTATCAAGCGTAACAATCGCCGTCGCAGCGAATACATCGCGTTGGTTAAGGAATAACTTTATGTCAATATAATATTCTTCGGTTAAATTCAATCACAAGATTTAAGTCACCATTTTAAACAAGAATGTTTTTAGATAAATTTAAAAATAACTAAATCTAGTGGTGATATATAAAAAAACTTATACGAAACTTACCTGCGCCATTCTAAACCAATATTCGAGCCACAGAACAGATATATAGAAAACGATTCGAAGGAACTGAGAACAGAACCAACAGAACTGAACAGCATAAAACACACAATAGAACAAGTCGTGACAAGACGCTGATGAGTCACCGAGTCCTGGAACATGCGCATACGTTCACAGGCGCTGATGAAGATATTCAGGCATGTTTCAGACACATTTGTAGAGAAATGTTTCAAATGAAATGTTTCTGCTACATATTTTAATGATATTTCATAAATATACCTACTGAGATGTATTTGATACATATCTTTAGATACGTTTCGTAACAATCGTATCTGTCACGTATATGAAACGTACTTGTAAAATGTTTCATTTAATTCATTGTACGTTAAAATTGAAATGTTTCACAGATGTTTCTTGTTTACTGGGAAGACACTTAGCTTCAGAGACCTTTTTAATTAAGGTGTTATTCATCTTAATGGCTAAGTGCGAAGTAGGGTTGCGCTGTTGCCCATTAAAACTCATCCACATAGATTTGTCAGGATTTATTTTAAGCTGGTGGTATGTTGCTAATTCAAAAATCGTATCAAGGTACCAGCCTCAGCAATACCACTGCCCACTGTCGCGTATGAAGCGTAAAGCTGGGTATCATCAGCATATGTACTCATTTTACAGAATTTAATAAATTTATTAAATTGTGACGTATAGATAGAAAATAAAATAGGTCCCAGCACAGATCCTTGGGGAACACCATTACAAAGTGCGAGTTCACCAGACATGGCATCATCAATTTTCACCCTCTGTGTGCGATCACTAAGATAGCTACTCAATAGTGTTACTGCGCCTTCACCAAAACCCAGATAACGAAGTAGTTTGCTCAAAATGGTGTGGTTAACAGTGTCAAATGCTTTTGAATAGTCTAAAAAAACCACGTCAACAGCGGACAATATATCATCAGTTAGATTTAACATTGATGTAGTGCAACTATACCCACATCGAAAACCCGATTGTTCTGAAGGGAGCAAACTATTGGTCTCCATATACTCCCCCAATTGAGCCTTCATAACCTTTTCTAAAACTTTAGAAAGAACAGGGAGAATACTTATTGGTCGCAAGTCACTATACTCTCGTGGGTTATCCTTTTTGAGCAGAGGAATATTTCAAGGGAAAGACATGGTCAACTAAACAACAATTGAGTATGTGGGTTAAATATGGCAAAATGGTGGGGCAACACAGTTTGATCATCTCAATGGAAATTCCATCAGTACCAATAGCAGAAGATGTAATAGATGCAATCACGTCAAAAACCAGAGAGATCTCCACAGTCTTAAATGAAAACTGACTACCATAAATAGGAGAACTGTACAGGTCAAGGTCAGAAGCCTGTAAATCTTTAATAATGTCATTTACACTGCCTACAAAATAATTATTAATCAGATCAGGATGTTTTAAATTTAAAGGTAGACAAGATTTTTTAATTGGTTTTAAGTTCAAAGTTTTCAAGTTATTCCAATCTGTTTGGTATTGCCCGTAGCAGCAATAGAACCAAAATAAGCTCGCTTTTCATTTCTTATAGCTGCAGTAGTAAAATTGCGAAGGGTCTTATAATATTCCCAATGAGTCTAAACCTGGTTTTAGCCTCATTTCTCAACTTAATCATTAATCTAATATTATCAGTCATCCAGGGTGCGGGAGGCTTGGTAACTCGACATTGCTTTATTGGAGCGTGAATATCAAATAAATCAATTAAGGCGTGTGTAAAGAATGAGACCTTGTCGTTAATATCAGTTAGATAAAATATAAAATTGAATGGAACTGATTGTAAATCATGCAGAAAAGATACACTATCAATACGCCTTAGTAGTCGTAGAGACTTAAACACTGGAGATTGTCTACCTACATTCACACCAACATCGCAAAATACCATATCATGATCAGAGCACTCCACTGCGTAGAACCAGAGTCTTTTCGAACGTTATCAACAAGTCTATCAGAGAAGCCGTTCCAAAAGTAATTCTTGTAGGTACATCAATCAATTGTTGACCTCCAAGAGAATTTAGCAAATTCAACAGATACTCACTATCGCAATTATCCATATTGATTAAATTAACATTAAAATCACCGCAACATATAATTCGATTAGTAAAGCTCAGACAACTTACAACCGAATTCTCAAATTCATCCAGAAATCCTCTGTAATAAACAGCGGGAGGCTTATACACACATCCAACACACAGACACTCGCAACCAAAACGGACTTTTATCCACAACTGCTCAATCTCGAAAGAAGACGGAATAATGGAGAACTCCAAAAAATCACGTAAAACAAAACAAATTCCGCCACCTCTCGACCCCCGATCTCTGCGTATACAGTGTTTCACTTATAATTCCCACACCAAGTATATCTGGAATGGTTATTATTATTATTCATTAAACAAAAATAAAGATGGCGCTGCAGTCAAAAAACTCTTTTTATTAGGAGCATCAAAAACTGCAATTTTCCTTATTAACAACATTACATACACTTACAAGACTGCGGTCCAGATACTGCGGCACTATATGTGCGTTATATGGAGGTGCACCATCTTGTTGAAACCACGTCGCTCTTTTTAATGCGTCCAGCAAAACATTCAGCGGTTTAAGATGGTTGTTCTGCAGAAACTCCAGGTCACGGTGACTTCAACTAAGATAGTCTTATATCGATTTTTTCGACTTTCGTTCCACGGCAGAATATTACTGAGAAACTTGTCTCTTTATGCCAAAACTGAAAATTCAGCCAGGAACTGAAATCAAAATTGTACAGGGTGTCCCGTTAAGCGTATGGAGTGGCTGTATCTCAACAACGGTAAGGCCTAGAGGATTGGGAAAAAAATCCTTATAAGCAAAGTGGGCAAGAGAAATAGCGGGAAATTATTTTGAAGTTCGTAATTCGACCGCTAGGGGGCGTAACTGCCATGGAGAAACATAAAATTCCCGCTATGTCAGAAAGTTAGACGATATGCTATAACGTTGACAACATCATTTAGTAGCTTGGATAATACCGCATCGCTTTTGTTTTGCGATATTTCTCATATCTGTCATAATAAGGGAGGGGGAGGCCAATGCGTTTTGAAATGTTTACATTTTAATATCTCCTGGACCATTCAACCGATTTGAATATTTTTGGTCTTGTTTGAAAGAGCATTTCATGCTCTTTTAAAAGATATTTTCAGTAAGACCGCTTGGTTTAAAACAAATAAGCTAGAGAGCGTTATCTGCAGCGGTTACATATTTTTATGATTTTTGAAAAAAAGTTAAATGGAACGGTACTATTTACTTCACAGACCGTTAATCATCATAAAATTTGCTAAATATTAGTGAAAACCGCATCTCGATATCTCCATCCATTCTCGAATTATAAAAGAAAATGTTAAAAATTCGTATATCTTAATCAGATCAAGTTACCTTAGGAAACAAATAAGAGAGAACAAAAATTTTATTATCTAGAACCTTCCTTCACACTTTATCCAAGCTTAGAACTGCTTCAAAACTACTTTTGAGGCGTGTTGAAAAGCCAACGGATCAATGAAACATCAACAATGATAATAAAACAAAATAAACTAAAACACTTAGAATAACTTAAACTTTTGGCAAAAATAACTCACTAATGAGCGAAATGCCTTCCATAAACCTCGATGCATTTATTTAATCTAGTTTCGACGAAAAAAAAGCGCTGCTTAAGTCTCGGCCCTGGACACGTTTTTACTGGTATTTAGTGTTTTGTCATATTTTTCCTGGTTATTGGTTTTTCTTGAAAAGTCAGGTCGTTTAGTCTACCCAATAGATAAAGAGGTGAAAGCAATGTGGGTTTTGCTCGAACCAAGAATGCATATTATGCAAGTTTACATCAGCTTGTGGACAGATGCTTCATGCATCCATAGCATTTGTGATAAAAGGTTTGGATTTGCCCAAATCATATTTAAAAGTCAATGGTAATAGTTCAATCTGTTATCATAATCGGTATCTGTTAAGGCCTGATGTAACAACGTGGTGGAGATATTATTCTTTTGAGAACTCTTGTGGACAATTGTTTTCGGAGTTCCCAGATTATGTGGGATCACATTGTGCACCAATATGATTTACGAATTCATAGAGATGTCTGAATGGGCTACACGTTGCCAGTTTTCCGTAATCGCTAAGTCAATCTTAAAAACACTTCTAGAGAAAAATGTCTTTCTTTGTCGTAATTGCATTGCTCATTTTTGCCATGCAGTTGCATCGTATTCGAAACATTGAAAATAAATCATCATACGCTCCATCATACGCTTCTGCGTTAGTAAATGACATGTTTACAGTTACCATGGTTATGTGATTTGTTTTTCTCGATGAGGTAACTGGATCGGATTGATGGCACTCGAGTTTTTAATATTTTCTTCTATAACTCGAGAACAGGTGGCGATATCGAGATGCGGTTTTCACTAAAATTTAGCAAATTTTAAGGTGACTAAGGGTCTGTGAAGTAAATAGTATCGTTCCATTTAACTTTTCTTCAAAAATCACAAAAATATGTAATCGCTGCAGATAACGTCCTCTAGCTCATTTGTTTTAAAGCAGACGGTCTTACTGAAAATAACTTTAAAAAGAGCATAAAATGCTCTTTCAAACAACACCGAAAACATTCAAATCGGTTGAATGGTCTAGGAGATATTAAAATGTAAACATATGAAAACGCATTGGCCTCCCCCTCCCCTATTATGACAGATATGAGAAATATCGCAAAACAAAAGCGATGCGGTATTATCCAAGCTATTAAATGATGTTGTCAAAGTTATAGCTCATCGTCTAAGTTTCTGAGATAGCGGGAACTTTATGTTTCTCAATGGCAGTTACGCCCCCTAGCGGTCGAATTACGAACTTCAAAATAATTTCCAGCTATTTCTCTTAGTCACTTTACTTATAAGGATTTTTTTCCCAAACCTCTAGGCCTTACCGTTCTAGAGATACAGCCGCTCCGTACGCTTAACGGGACATCCTGTACTTATACGGCAAAAATTTATTTGTTTTTTAAATTCGATGACAACAAAAATTTGCGCCTTCTCTTAGTTGACGAAATAATTTATGCTAGTTGTCATTAATAATAATAATAATAATAATAATGCCTTTATTTATAAGTCGCAAAAAAAAGGAAAGAAAACAATAATACACTCTTAGAAAATAGACTTATTTTCTGGACGAAGTTCAGTTAGGTTATTAACCAACTGCTCTTCCACTTAATCCAGAATATATAGAAAATATATATATAAAGCAAAAATGAGAATGTTTTTAACAATACTAATAAACAAAATGAAAAAAAAAACAAAATAACAAAATACGACGACATGCCAGTATAAAGCGATACATTAATAACTCAGAATATAATAAAAAAAAAATCATGATGACTCAAGAAGGAGGGAGGATTTTAATTTACTCTTGAACGAAATACAGTTCAATCCTATAAGGTTCATAGGTACATCATTGTACGTTTTAGCTATCTGGTAGGAAAAGGATCGGTGCGAGGCGCGGCGTGGTACCGTCAATACATCTTTCCTCCTTATATTAATGTTATGGACATCGCTTCTGAAAGATAGGCGTTGCAGCAAGTAAGGAGGCCGCTGACTTTTAATAATTTTATAATAAGCGCAAGTTGCATGCAATTTACGTCTGTTTTTCATGTTCAACCACCCAGTCTCTGCCAACTTATGACTAATATGGTCATATTTACGAATTCCGTAAATACAACCGTTCTGAAGGTTCTGGATACGACGCCCACTCACCTCCGTTAAATTTGGACCATAAACAACGTCGCAGTGATTTAATTTGCTTAGAACCAAGCTATCACACAGCATAATTTTTAATTTTTTACTTAAGACATCCCTATGGGCATACAAGAGACGCAGGGCGCCATACCCACCCCTCAAGCACCTGGCCACATGCTCCTCAAACCTCAACTGATGATCCAATGTGACTTCTAAAATTTTTATATCATCAGAAACAGTAAGAGGTTCGCCATCCACCACCAATTGACCGGATATCAAAGGCTTAATCGCTCTCCTTGTGACACTACCGCAAAACAGAAGAACAGAAGACTTAAATGGATTTAGCACAAGTTCATGGCGTTTCGCAACATCAGAAAATAATGCTATATCTGAGTTAAATTTTATGCAGGCATCAACCCAATTATTTGGATTAAAATTCAGCAGAAGCTGTGTATCGTCTGCATACAACCAAGAACCTGGTCAAAATCAGATGTATAAATAGAGAACAATAGTGGCCCCAAAATGGACCCCTGAGGGACTCCACGAGTAACAGACAGAGCGCTCGACACTTGACTATTAATCTTCACCACCTGAGACCTGTCCGACAAAAATGACTTTATCAAAATTGCAGCTTGATTTCCAAGACCAAAATAATTAAGTCTAGATGCAAGTATATTATGATTTATTGTATCAAATGCTTGAGATTGTTGATCTGGCAGTATACTATACCTTTCGCAGTGTGCTCTAAGTTGCTTTTCCAAGACTCTCTCTAAAATTTTTGACATTACTGGGAGGATACTGATCGGTCTAAAATCCCTTAGGGCAGAAGGGGAAGATACTTTAGGTAATGCAATTACTTCAGCCATTTTCCAGGCATTCGGAAAAACTGATTGATGAACAGCAGCGTTTATTACGTGAGTAATATAAGGAATGAGAAAAGGGGTACACAAGTCAATCATCCAGATTGAGATACCATCAGAACCCACCGCTGCAGTTTTAATGTTATTAATTATTATAGATACTTCATGTTCATCAACAGGCATAAAAGCTTGCATTATCTGCACTCTAGGGTTTACATTATTTTGATAAAATATGGGTAATTCGGGATCAGTCTGGATATAAAGTGAAGAATCACCGTGAACAAAATAATTATTTAAATCGTTTGGAAGAAAAATGTTAGGCACTTTGTTATCGATTTTTTTATTTATATTTAGAAGTTTAATCTTTCTCCAAAGAGCCTTTGGATCTTTACTACGTAAGGCGTAATCATAGTATGCCTTCTTTTCAGCCCGCACCGTTGATGTTACCAGATTGCGATGCAACTTGTATGATTAGTCTACCAAGATATCGTAGTCTGCATAATCGTAAAATTTCAGCGACATTTAACATAAATTAAAATCATATTTAATTTATCTTCTTAATAGCAATTTGTTTGACTTATCTCCTTTGCAAACGCATTTATAGAGAAAGTGGCTAGAACTACCATTTATAGATTTAAGCAATATGCTCAAAACTGTTCCAATGCTGTTTGTTGATCTTTTATGCTTTATCGATATTTGCATGTTCACAGATGGATCAAAAATGCTGGAAGGGGTCGGAACAAGGTGCTAAAATCCTTCTTGAAAGAGGGGTGGAGAACATGATAGTAGCATTTTTTTAGACAGTCAAGCCGCTCTCCAGGCGCTGCAACCCGTGAAAACGGTGTCGGTTCTGCTTAATGACTGTAAGAGAACATTAAACACAGTGAGTTGTGATAACAGAGTTTCTCTGATCTGGGTCCCAGATCATTATGGAGTAGCTGGCAATGAAGCGGAAGATGAGCTAGCGCTAAAGCGTTTGTGGGGCCAGAACCAGCAGGATTCGACTATGGACTGAAGAGAAACTTCGCCTACTATGGACCAGTTCTTCTGGAATGAGACGCTAAGGTGTTTATTAACATCGCCACTGTCAAAGCCGGGAATACTTTAGGACTTAAGTTCTAATGGGCACTGCCGATTAAAAACACACCTCAACTTGTTGGGTCTAGCCGACGATGTTGAATGCCGACTATGTTCGCAGGATGAGGAGACGCTTGAGCATGTTTTATGTCATTGCCCTGCTGTTAATCGTATCAGATTCTTGATTTTTGGTTGGTCTACTTACCCGATATGTAATCTAAGTAATGTAATGTAGTCTCAGTATTAATACTAAATATCTACCAAGTTTTTCAAATCAACGTTGATAACGAAAGTTGCACAGTTTTCGATGTTCTATCTATTTCACTTGCACCTAATAAAAACTTTATGTTGAAGCACAGAACAGATATATAGAAGTGGTTGTGGTGGTTAAAAGATGCAAATCTCAGTTTGAGCAAAATTCGTAAGTCTACAAAACTCAGGTTTCTTTTGACTTTGACGTTGGTTCTTCGTGTTTTGAGAATCGCCATTAAAGACCTTGCTTCGAATTCAACAATGTTATTCTAAACAAAAATGTTACCAAATTTAAAATTTTTTAGTTTTAATTGGAGTTTTGGATCTCTTTGTCGTCAAGTGACTTAGACTTAATCAGCCGAAGTCGGATTTTCTCTGTTCTAAAACTAAGTTCTTTGCAGTAGATACAATATTAATTGCAGCGCCTCGATCGCATGTGATGTCGATTTAATCGGGCAAAATCCTACATTTTCAACTCTAACCTCAGAATTCTAGGTCGGTTGTGGCCGTGGCGCTGCATCAATTGACCTTGAGTTGCTGACAATGTGTTAATTAATTTTAGGTTGGTATGAAATTTGTTCCAATCACATTTTTGACTGCTAATCGATCATTAATTGATTGATTTCTGATTTTTAAGGTTATGTTAGACGTTGGGCAATGCAATTTTGATCATCTCGAACTCGTTTTTTTTCTCTGCCGTTTCTGTTTTTGTAATGTTTCAAAATTGGTAAGGTTTGTGGATAAATTTATGAACGTTTTTGGTCTGGAATTAGTCTACCAAGATATCATAGTCTGCAATGTATGGTGAATTTCGGCAACATTTACCATATATTAAAATCATATTTAATTTATCTTCTTAATACTCTCATGCGATAAACACATGGATGTTCTGCTTGACTTATCTCCTTTGCAAATCTATGTTGAGAAAGTGGCTAGAACTACCATTTACAGATTTAAGCAATATGTTCAAAATTGTTCCAATGCTGTTTGTTGATCTTTTATGCCTTATCGATATTTGCATGTTCACAGATGGATCAAAAATGCTGGAAGGGGTCGGAACAGGGTGCTAAAATCCTTCTTGAAAGAGGGGTGGAGAACATGATAGTACCATTTTTTTAGACAGTCAAGCCGCTCTCCAGGCGTTGCAACCCGTGAAAACGGTGTCGGTTCTGCTTAATGACTGTAAGAGAACATTAAACACAGTGAGTTGTGATAACAGAGTTTCTCTGATCTGGGTCCCAGATCACTATGGAGTTGCTGGCAATGAAGCGGAAGATGAGCTAGCGCTAAAGCGTTTGTGGGGCCAGAACCAGCAGAATTCGACTATGGACTGAAGAGAGACTTCGCCTACTATGGACCAGTTCTTCTGCAATGAGACGCTAAGGTGTTTATTGACATCGAAACTGTCAAAGCCGGGAATACTTTAGGACTTAAGTTCTAATGGGCACTGCCGATTAAAAACACACCTCAACTTGTTGGGTCTAGCCGACGATGTTGAATGCCGACTATGTTCGCAGGATGAGGAGACGGTTGAGCATGTTTTATGTCATTGCCCTGCTGTTAATCGTATCAGATTCTTGATTTTTGGTTGGTCTGCTTACCCGATATGTAATCTAAGTAATGTAATGTAGTCTCAGTATTAATACTAAATATCTACTAAGTTTTTCAAATCAACGTTGATAACGAAAGTTGCACAGTTTTCGATGTTCTATCTATTTCACTTGCACCTAATAAAAACTTTATGTTGAAGCACAGAACAGATATATAGAAGTGGTTGTGGTGGTTAAAAGATGCAAATCTCAGTTTGAGCAAAATTCGTAAGTCCACAAAACTCAGGTTTTGACTTTGACGTTGGTTCTTTGTGTTTTGAGAAAATTTTGAAAATCGCCATTAAAGACCTTGCTTCGAATTCAACAATGTTATTCCAAACAAAAATGTTACCAAATTTGAAATTTTTTAGTTTTAATTGGAGTTTTGGATCTCTTTGTCGTCAAGTGACTTAGACTTAATCAGCCGAAATCGGATTTTCTCTGTTCTACAACTAAGTCGTTTGTAGCCGAGACGTTGCAGTACGCTTTTTCCAGTTTTTGTAGATACAATATTAATTGCAGCGCCTCGATCGCATGTGATGTCGATTTAATCGGGCAAAATCCTACATTTTCAACTCTAACCTCAGAATTCTAGGTCGGTTGTGGCCGTGGCGCTGCATCAATTAACCTTGTGGTGTTGACAATGTGTTAATTAATTTTAGGTTGGTATGAAATTTGTTCCAATCACATTTTTGACTGCTAATCGATCATTAATTGATTGATTTCTGATTTTTAAAGTTATGTTAGACGTTGGGCAATGCAGTTTTGATCATCTCGAACTCGTTTTTTTTCTCTGCCGTTTCTGTTTTTGAAATGTTTCAAAATTGGTAAGGTTTGTGGATAAATTTATGAACGTTTTTGGTCTGGAATTAGTCTACCAAGATATCATAGTCTGCAATTTATGGTGAATTTCGTCGACATTCACCATAAATTAACATCATATTTAATTTATCTTCTTAATACTCTCATGCGATAAACACATGGATGTTCTGCTTGACTTATCTCCTTTGCAAATCTATGTAGAGAAAGTGGCTAGAACTACCATTTACAGATTTAAGCAATATGCTCAAAACTGTTCCAATGCTGTTTGTTGATCTTTTATGCTTTATTGATATTTGCATGTTCACAGATGGATCAAAAATGCTGGAAGGGGTCGGAACAAGGTGCTAAAATCCTTCTTGAAAGAGAACATGATAGTACCATTTTTTTTAGACAGTCAAGCCGCTCTCCAGGCGCTGCAAGCCATGAAAATGGTATCAGTTCTGGTTAATGACTGTAAGAGAACATTAAACACAGTGAGTTGTGATAACAGAGTTTCTCTGATCTGGGTCCCAGATCATTATGGAGTAGCTGGCAATGAAGCGGAAGATGAGCTAGCGCTAAAGCGTTTGTGGGGCCAGAACCAGCAGAATTCGACTATGGACTGAAGAGAGACTTCGCCTACTATGGACCAGTTCTTCTGGAATGAGACGCTAAGGTGTTTATTAACATCGAAACTGTCAAAGCCGGGAATACTTTAGGACTTAAGTTCTAATGGGCACTGCCGATTAAAAACACACCTCAACTTGTTGGGTCTAGCCGACGATGTTGAATGCCGGCTATGTTCGCAGGATGAGGAGACGGTTGAGCATGTTTTATGTCATTGCCCTGCTGTTAATCGTATCAGATTCTTGATTTTTGGTTGGTCTGCTTACCCGATATGTAATCTAAGTAATGTAATGTAGTCTCAGTATTAATACTAAATATCTACTAAGTTTTTCAAATCAACGTTGATAACGAAAGTTGCACAGTTTTCGATGTTCTATCTATTTCACTTCCACCTAATAAAAACTTTATGTTGAAGCACAGAACAGATATATAGAAGTGGTTGTGGTGGTTAAAAGATGCAAATCTCAGTTTGAGCAAAATTCGTAAGTCCACAAAACTTAGGTTTCTTTTGACTTTGACGTTGGTTCTTCGTGTTTTGAGAATCGCCATTAAAGACCTTGCTTCGAATTCAACAATGTTATTCCAAACAAAAATGTTACCAAATTTGAAATTTTTTAGTTTTTAATTGGAGTTTTGGATCTCTTTGTCGTCAAGTGACTTAGACTTAATCAGCCAAAGTCGGATTTTCTCTGTTCTAAAACTAAGTTCTTTGCAGTAGATACAATATTAATTGCAGCGCCTCGATCGCATGTGATGTCGATTTAATCGGGCAAAATCCTACATTTTCAACTCTAACCTCAGAATTCTAGGTCGATTGTGGCCGTGGCGCTGCATCAATTAACCTTGGGTTATTGACAATGTGTTAATTAATTTTAGGTTGGTATGAAATTTGTTCCAATCACATTTTTGACTGCTAATCGATCATTAATTGACCGATTTCTGATTTTTAAGGTTATGTTAGACGTTGGGCAATGCAGTTTTGATCATCTCGAACTCGTTTTTTTCTCTGCCGTTTCTGTTTTTGAAATGTTTCAAAATTGGTAAGGTTTGTGGATAAATTTATGAACGTTTTTGGTCTGGAATTAGTCTACCAAGATATCATAGTCTGCAATTTATGGTGAATTTCGTCGACATTCACCATAAATTAACATCATATTTAATTTATCTTCTTAATACTCTCATGCGATAAACACATGGATGTTCTGCTTGACTTATCTCCTTTGCAAATCTATGTAGAGAAAGTGGCTAGAACTACCATTTACAGATTTAAGCAATATGCTCAAAACTGTTCCAATGCTGTTTGTTGATCTTTTATGCTTTATTGATATTTGCATGTTCACAGATGGATCAAAAATGCTGGAAGGGGTCGGAACAAGGTGCTAAAATCCTTCTTGAAAGAGAACATGATAGTACCATTTTTTTTAGACAGTCAAGCCGCTCTCCAGGCGCTGCAAGCCATGAAAATGGTATCAGTTCTGGTTAATGACTGTAAGAGAACATTAAACACAGTGAGTTGTGATAACAGAGTTTCTCTGATCTGGGTCCCAGATCATTATGGAGTAGCTGGCAATGAAGCGGAAGATGAGCTAGCGCTAAAGCGTTTGTGGGGCCAGAACCAGCAGAATTCGACTATGGACTGAAGAGAGACTTCGCCTACTATGGACCAGTTCTTCTGGAATGAGACGCTAAGGTGTTTATTAACATCGAAACTGTCAAAGCCGGGAATACTTTAGGACTTAAGTTCTAATGGGCACTGCCGATTAAAAACACACCTCAACTTGTTGGGTCTAGCCGACGATGTTGAATGCCGGCTATGTTCGCAGGATGAGGAGACGGTTGAGCATGTTTTATGTCATTGCCCTGCTGTTAATCGTATCAGATTCTTGATTTTTGGTTGGTCTGCTTACCCGATATGTAATCTAAGTAATGTAATGTAGTCTCAGTATTAATACTAAATATCTACTAAGTTTTTCAAATCAACGTTGATAACGAAAGTTGCACAGTTTTCGATGTTCTATCTATTTCACTTCCACCTAATAAAAACTTTATGTTGAAGCACAGAACAGATATATAGAAGTGGTTGTGGTGGTTAAAAGATGCAAATCTCAGTTTGAGCAAAATTCGTAAGTCCACAAAACTTAGGTTTCTTTTGACTTTGACGTTGGTTCTTCGTGTTTTGAGAATCGCCATTAAAGACCTTGCTTCGAATTCAACAATGTTATTCCAAACAAAAATGTTACCAAATTTGAAATTTTTTAGTTTTTAATTGGAGTTTTGGATCTCTTTGTCGTCAAGTGACTTAGACTTAATCAGCCAAAGTCGGATTTTCTCTGTTCTAAAACTAAGTTCTTTGCAGTAGATACAATATTAATTGCAGCGCCTCGATCGCATGTGATGTCGATTTAATCGGGCAAAATCCTACATTTTCAACTCTAACCTCAGAATTCTAGGTCGATTGTGGCCGTGGCGCTGCATCAATTAACCTTGGGTTATTGACAATGTGTTAATTAATTTTAGGTTGGTATGAAATTTGTTCCAATCACATTTTTGACTGCTAATCGATCATTAATTGACCGATTTCTGATTTTTAAGGTTATGTTAGACGTTGGGCAATGCAGTTTTGATCATCTCGAACTCGTTTTTTTCTCTGCCGTTTCTGTTTTTGAAATGTTTCAAAATTGGTAAGGTTTGTGGATAAATTTATGAACGTTTTTGGTCTGGAATTAGTCTACCAAGATATCATAGTCTGCAATTTATGGTGAATTTGGGATATTTGCATGTTCACAGATGGATCAAAAATGCCGGAAGGGGTCGGAACAGGAGTATACTGGGTACGTACTGTGTTACAACTTTATGTTGAAGCACAGAACAGATATATAGAAGTGGTTTGAGCAAAATTCGTAACTCCACAAAACTCAGGTTTCGTTTGACTTTGACCTTGGTTCTTCGTCTTTTGAGAATCGCAAAGACCTTGTGGCGCTGCATTAATTGACCTTGGGTTGTTGACAATGTGTTAATTAATTTTAGGTTGATATGAAATTTATTCCAATCACATTTTTGACTGCTAATGAATCATCAATTTGACGTGATTTAGCCTAACACTGTTTATTAAGGTTAGGTATGTTAGATGTTTCACAAAGCGTATCTTATTTTGTTTTTGAATCATACTTGGGTATTGTATTGCACTTTCATTTAGCAGCTTAAATTTGTATCCTTGATTTTAGACGTGCCATTCTCTCGAAAGTTTGTTTCGACTTATTTTTGTACAATGAATTGAAATCATTTAGGAATAACTTATAAAATTATTGTAGTATAATTTATATTGAGGAAAATAAGATTTTTAGTAATTTTGATTCATTTAATGCACTGGCTTCGTATTTGGTATCACCTAGTTAAAGTCAATATTTATTAAATGATTACATAATGTTGATATAATTTTTTAACAGTAAACATCTGATAAAGTCTTGGTATGGATAAGTGTTTTTGGTTTGATTTTGTAGAAGATAACTAAAATCAGTAATAAAAAATAATATTTTTCTGATTTATTAATATTGTTTAGGTGTCACCATCTATTAAAATTAAAACCAACTATTCGTGGGAATCTGTTTAGAAAATGATTACCAAAATTTGAATAAATATTTAACTTTGCTCAAAAAATTACAATTGTTTGAGTTTAAATTTAATTTTGGGTTTATAAAAAAATCTATATGAACAATGGGTTTTATTTTATAATAAAGCAAAAATTGTTTGTTGAGAAGAACAATGTTATTTGATTAATATTAATATAACGAAGTGAAACTAAAAATCTAATCGCCATCTGACGATTACCATCCTAAATAGATGTTATATCGACGAAATTCTTCGCATATCTAACACCATGACTGTATTTTCGAGAATGTTCGTAGAACCAGTTCTATTGTGAAATAACAAGATATTATGCACGTCCGGTGTGTGTTATCAAAAGAAAATTTAAAATCTTTGAAAACGCAATTGAAAACCATACAATATAATTTATCGACCCAGGCTGGAGCCTGGGCAATTTCCATAGCAACTGTTGGTTCTGTCTCCCACTTCATTTATATATTTAGTATATAAAGTATATAACGATATTAGCGATAAAGAATGATTAGTTGCGTATTTGAAATAGGGTGTGATGTCATGATTCCTTTTTTATGATTATCTATATTAGTCCATAGCACATTGCAACGTAAATTTACGTTACTTATACGTTTTAATATTACGTAATCTGTTTTGGCGTTTTGTACAAATGAATGAAACCGACCTATAAGTACCTCGGATATGACTAAACCGACGATGCGTCACCTATTTAGTTGGTTATATTAATAAAATCTGCGAAAGCTATCGAAGTCATTTCATTTCTTTTCTAGTACAATTATTGTATTCGATTGTAATTGAAGCAGTCTGTAGACTCTAGATAGTAGACGGCCGGACGGGAGTCTGTTCTGTTTTTACGAACCTTTGTGAGGTATTGATTTTTATTTTCTCCGCGTGAGTGATTCTCCGTTGGTACACGATTTTATTAGATGGTGCAAATTTAAAACACGTGATAATTGCAAAACGAATTTATTTATAACGTCGTTTTGTATCATCGTGGTTAAATTATTATTATTATTATTATTATTAAAGAATTTTATTTGATAAATACGGGTATTAAGGGTTTTGATTTATGCTATATTAATAAAAGAAATTAAATTTAAAAAATTTAAATAATAAGACAGAATGTTCTATATCCGTTCGTTTTGCGCATGGTGAGAAAACGTTGGTCGGTTAAGGTTGGCAACGCATAGGCTCTCTCAGTCATTAGTAGCTCTGTCGCTGTTGGAGCGGTGCGGTACAGCAACGTATTTTGCCGGTTTTCCCACGAATTGAAACGCATTTTCCGATTTAAGTAAGTAAAATAGGCGAGTTATCGATACTTTTTCGGTAAGCACACGGCGTTTTCATATCGTTTTTGACCCGAACCGCGTCGTTTCGGATAGAAAATCCATAAAATAGACCGAACAGTAGCGAGGTTCGGGTGGCCGCCATCTTGTGTCCTTGTATTACAGTTTGTGGACCCCAAATCGACCGAGCGTCGTAGTCTCGTTCTAGTCTTTGCCGCATGTGCTCGCGTTTCCGACTCCTTTCCGTATTTTTGATTGTTTCATTTAGAGAGAGTAAGTTTTTTGCTATTAATATCAATTATGATTGCGTTTCCGGTGAATACACGTTTTTGAACCAGTTTTTTTTGCAAGTGTGTAGTGTCTTATTTTTAAACGTAACGGATTTTTTTTTAGTTTGAAGGTTAAACTAAAAAAAAAGAAAAAAAATGAAAACAATTTCTTTTAGATTATTGTAAAAAAAATTATCGTTCTCTTTTTTTTTTGGAGGGATGCGTCACACACGTCGTTTCTATTGGTTTCTAGCGATGTGTGTGGCGCCGCGCTCGGACGTAGCGGCGAGTTTATCGTTTCTTCGTCATCGGCCATTGTAGAAAGAAAAAGTACCCCAACGTTCTTTTCTCAGGGTAGGAGCCACCTCGTTTCAATATCGTTTTGTAATCGTTTAAGCTTCGAGATCAAAATTTCGAATAACCGGTTATTACGGCTTATTAATATTGCGTCTTATTAATTTCCCCGAAAGGTGTGGTCGGCGACGACGCCATATTGGCGAACATCTTTGGGATACGCGGTGGGTTGTCAATATTTTAGGGGGTACGAGAAGAGGGGTGGTGGCGGTTATCCGCACTACGCGTCTATAAATAGTCTCTCTTTTATACTCTCCCTGGAAAGGTTAACAAGCCTTTAAACTTGAACTCTTAGCTAGTAGCTTCTCATTACTACTTTCATTAATCCCATTTTTTAGGCTAGACTTAGATTGAAATTGTTGTCGAGATGTCTCAAGTGGACAAGGATGAACTGGTGCAGCGTGCCAAGTTGGCTGAACAGGCGGAGCGCTACGATGACATGGCTTCTGCGATGAAGTCCGTCACTGAAACCGGTGTAGAACTCAGCAATGAGGAGCGAAACCTTCTTTCTGTTGCCTACAAGAACGTCGTCGGCGCCAGGAGGTCTTCATGGCGAGTTATCTCCTCCATCGAACAGAAGACTGAAGGCTCTGAAAGGAAGCAGCAAATGGCCAAGGAGTACAGAGAAAAAGTCGAAAAGGAATTAAGAGAGATCTGCTATGATGTACTTGTAAGTCATCCATTTTCTATTATTGACCCAATTATTAAAAAAGATTATGAGTTAAATTGGGTTCATCCACAACCTTAACACAATATACATCTAAAGAAAGGGTGTGGCATAACTTATTTGCCACACCCTTCATATATTAATCCATATATTTAATGATTTATTAGGGTTTGTTGGACAAATACCTAATTCCAAAAGCAAGCAACGCAGAATCTAAAGTGTTCTACCTTAAGATGAAAGGAGATTACTACCGGTATCTAGCAGAGGTGGCAACCGGTGACGCCAGAAATAGTAAGTGCAAAAATAAAATTGAAAAAATCCAAATAAAGTGTGTTATACATATATTAGTATAAATAGAACGCGGTTGTCGCGAGATCCATCCGAATTTAGTTGGGGAGTCACTTTGATTGTTTCTGTTTCGTTTGAAAATTTCAGCTGTAGTTGACGACTCGCAGAAAGCATATCAGGACGCGTTTGAGATTTCGAAGGCCAAGATGACGCCGACGCATCCAATCAGGCTAGGATTGGCGCTGAACTTCTCAGTTTTCTATTATGAAATTTTAAATTCCCCAGAAAAGGCCTGTCAACTGGCCAAGCAGGTTAATTATAATTTTTATATATTTTTTATCAACTTTCCAGCAGGTGCAGAATTACATGTGTCTTCATATTGAGTTTTAATAAACTTTACTTCTTCAACTTTATTTTTTTTTGTTTTTCACGTGTGCAGCTGTGGTAGAAGATTCGCAAAAGGCCTACCAGGAGGCGTTCGATATCGCAAAATCAAAAATGCAATCGACGCACCCCATCCGGCTCGGTTTAGCGCTTAACTTCTCCGTATTCTATTATGAAATTATAAATTCTCCGGCGAGAGCTTGTCATTTAGCCAAACAGGTTAGGAGTATTGAGTGTGGTTATTATCCCGACCTCTCCTAATGCATCATAATAATAATAATAACAAGACATGTAATTCTGCATTTGTACGAAAATTTTATTTTTTTTATTTTGATTTTTTTTACTAACTGCAAGTCATAATGTAGATTTTAATCATGAAATTAACTTTTTAAGCTTAATAATGATACAATTTTTTTTTTATATTTTTTTTTTCAATCATAATTTGAACGATTTTATTGCTCAGGCTTTTGATGATGCAATAGCAGAACTCGACACATTAAATGAAGATTCGTACAAGGATAGTACCCTAATAATGCAACTCCTTCGAGATAACCTCACGCTCTGGACAAGTGACAACCAGGTATACCTAAAAAAATTAATTTAAGTACCTCATTGCTTATATTTTTGATGTTTTTGTTTAGGGTGAAACGGATGAGCCCCAAGAAGCAGGTGATAATTGAAAAGTGTGGTGTCCGTTTTTAAAATTAATCGTTAAATTTCATGTAAGTTAACGTATTCGTGGAACTGGTTGTGAAGTTTCACATGAAACTTTTGATAATTAAGAATGTTTTTAGTGAAGCGTAAAATGTTTACGTTTATGTTCCACATTTACACAACTTAGTTTATTCTATCTCCACCATCCGAAGGAAGTTGTGTGCGTTCGATATGTCAATTGGGCAAATTTTTTTTTTCTCGGACCGTCCCCGCAGCACGAAAGTGACTCGAAAAGCGAGTCACTCGGGGTCGGTAGTATATATTTTTTTTCTAATTACTTGTATAATTTATTTGAGTTCTTTTACTATTCTAATTTGTTAAAATATTAAAAGATTATTTAACAATTATTTAGTTCTTATTACTTATTTTTCATCAATTCTTTCATTTTTATTTTGTATTTCGTCAAAAAACCTCTCGAATCACGGTACCTAAGTTGTTTCGTTTTAATCGTCATAAAACAAAAGGAAACTATTAGTCCACTTTATTTGCACTTTATCTGCATGAGCCGTTAAAAAGTTCCGCTCTCCCTTTTTCTGCCTCCATTTGTACTATCCTCCCCCTCATCCAAAAAGAACCCGTCCCAAAGAGATATCTCTCCCTTATTTACCATCAAAAACTCACTTTGGATGTGCTATATATATAAATGTATGAATATGTATTAAAATAAACTGCTATCAGCTACTTGTTTTCTGTTGTATCCGCGAATTATATTTGTCAGATATAAAAAAAAATAAATTTTTAAAAACCTCCGTTATGGATTTCAATATTTTTACTTTATTATTTTTTAACTTCGAAAAAAGGCGGTAAGTATGTGTGGTAAGTATTTCAGAAATACTTAAATCGCCATTTGCGTTCAGAATTATTCGGGGCGATTGAGTTAGTAATTCTTAATTTTTATCAAATCATTGTTTTGATGTATTAGAATATGTAGGATTTAGAGTTGATGTAAAAATCTGCATACTCATGTACTGTGAAGGAACGGAATCTTAAGAATCTCGTATATACAAATGATTGCATTAAGCGCTTATGTACTATAGTATAATCGTCATCACGAAAGTCGTTGCAAAGTGGGTATGCCTACAGATGAAAGATTCTCGAAAATATAGCTAGGTAATTTTCTCATCGTGGCTCCCTCTGTTGGTCCTGACGAAACTCGGACTGTTCAGGAAATTATTTTTTAAAATTTTAGTTTTAGACGACGATGAAATGGTTGTGGATGATACATCAACATCAGAATCAGAAATTAACAGACCCTCATCGAATTCTACGTTCAAAAGTTGAACAAGAGAAGCTAGATCAACTAAGGCTGTATATTTGTCATTGTTGAGAACAATCACTGGCAATCATTTTTCAAACATTATTTATTATCAAACAAATTACTGGACTTTGAGTATGAAAAAGTTGATGCAGACATTAAAATTGGAGAAGCGAATGCTCTTAGCTTACAGTGTGATGGTTGGACCAAGAAATATACTTCATGAAAAGTACTCATACGCTAAATTTGCTAATTGGAGACATTTCAACAAAATTAACAATTCTCAAATTTTATGCTACTATTTAATGCAAACTGAAAGGAATGACACCAATTCGTGCGAGTTATCTCCATGGAACAGAAGACTGAATGCTCTGAAAGGAATCAGCAAATGGCCAAGGAGTACAGAGAAAAAGTCGAAAAGGAATTAAGAGAAATCTGCTATGATGTACTTGTAAGTCATCCATTTTCTATTATTGACCCAATTATTAAAAAAGATTATGAGTTAAATTGGGTTCATCCACAACCTTAACACAATATACATTTAAAGAAAGGGTGTGGCATAACTTATTTGCCACACCCTTCATATATTAATCCATATATTTAATGATTTATTAGGGTTTGTTGGACAAATACCTAATTCCAAAAGCAAGCAACGCAGAATCTAAAGTGTTCTACCTTAAGATGAAAGGAGATTACTACCGGTATCTAGCAGAGGTGGCAACCGGTGACGCCAGAAATAGTAAGTGCAAAAATAAAATTGAAAAAATCCAAATAAAGTGTGTTATACATATATTAGTATAAATAGAACGCGGTTGTCGCGAGATCCATCCGAATTTAGTTGGGGAGTCACTTTGATTGTTTCTGTTTCGTTTGAAAATTTCAGCTGTAGTTGACGACTCGCAGAAAGCATATCAGGACGCGTTTGAGATTTCGAAGGCCAAGATGACGCCGACGCATCCAATCAGGCTAGGATTGGCGCTGAACTTCTCAGTTTTCTATTATGAAATTTTAAATTCCCCAGAAAAGGCCTGTCAACTGGCCAAGCAGGTTAATTATAATTTTTATATATTTTTTATCAACTTTCCAGCAGGTGCAGAATTACATGTGTCTTCATATTGAGTTTTAATAAACTTTACTTCTTCAACTTTATTTTTTTTTGTTTTTCACGTGTGCAGCTGTGGTAGAAGATTCGCAAAAGGCCTACCAGGAGGCGTTCGATATCGCAAAATCAAAAATGCAATCGACGCACCCCATCCGGCTCGGTTTAGCGCTTAACTTCTCCGTATTCTATTATGAAATTATAAATTCTCCGGCGAGAGCTTGTCATTTAGCCAAACAGGTTAGGAGTATTGAGTGTGGTTATTATCCCGACCTCTCCTAATGCATCATAATAATAATAATAATAACAAGACATGTAATTCTGCATTTGTACGAAAATTTTATTTTTTTTATTTTGATTTTTTTTACTAACTGCAAGTCATAATGTAGATTTTAATCATGAAATTAACTTTTTAAGCTTAATAATGATACTATTTTATTTTGTTTTATTTAATTTTTTTTCAATCATAATTTGGACGATTTTATTGCTCAGGCTTTTGATGATGCAATAGCAGAACTCGACACATTAAATGAAGATTCGTACAAGGATAGTACCCTAATAATGCAACTCCTTCGAGATAACCTCACGCTCTGGACAAGTGACAACCAGGTATACTTAAAAAAAGATAATTTAAGTACCTCATTGCTTATATTTTTGATGTTTTTGTTTAGGGTGAAACGGATGAGCCCCAAGAAGCAGGTGATAATTGAAAAGTGTGGTGTCCGTTTTTAAAATTAATCGTTAAATTTCATGTAAGTTAACGTATTCGTGGAACTGGTTGTGAAGTTTCACATGAAACTTTTGATAATTAAGAATGTTTTTAGTGAAGCGTAAAATGTTTACGTTTATGTTCCACATTTACACAACTTAGTTTATTCTATCTCCACCATCCGAAGGAAGTTGTGTGCGTTCGATATGTCAATTGGGCAAATTTTTTTTTTCTCGGACCGTCCCCGCAGCACGAAAGTGACTCGAAAAGCGAGTCACTCGGGGTCGGTAGTATATATTTTTTTTCTAATTACTTGTATAATTTATTTGAGTTCTTTTACTATTCTAATTTGTTAAAATATTAAAAGATTATTTAACAATTATTTAGTTCTTATTACTTATTTTTCATCAATTCTTTCATTTTTATTTTGTATTTCGTCAAAAAACCTCTCGAATCACGGTACCTAAGTTGTTTCGTTTTAATCGTCATAAAACAAAAGGAAACTATTAGTCCACTTTATTTGCACTTTATCTGCATGAGCCGTTAAAAAGTTCCGCTCTCCCTTTTTCTGCCTCCATTTGTACTATCCTCCCCCTCATCCAAAAAGAACCCGTCCCAAAGAGATATCTCTCCCTTATTTACCATCAAAAACTCACTTTGGATGTGCTATATATATAAATGTATGAATATGTATTAAAATAAACTGCTATCAGCTACTTGTTTTCTGTTGTATCCGCGAATTATATTTGTCAGATATAAAAAAAAAATAAATTTTTAAAAACCTCCGTTATGGATTTCAATATTTTTACTTTATTATTTTTTAACTTCGAAAAAAGGCGGTAAGTATGTGTGGTAAGTATTTTAGAAATACTTAAACCGCCATTTGCGGTCAGAATTATTCGGAGCGATTAAGTTAGTAATTCTTAATTTTTATCAAATCATTGCTTTGATGTACTAGAATATGTAGGATTTAGAGTTGATGTAAAAATGGCTATCTGCATACTCGTGCACTGTGAAGGAACGGAATATTAAAAATCTCGTGTATATGTTACAGACCATATATGTAAACAAGACCGTATACAAAAGGACTAGTCCATATGTAAATGGACTAAAATTATTAGTCTATATGTGTAAGAAGCTTGTTCTTTAATAAACGGACTAGTCGGTTTGAAAAAGGACTAGTCTATTTATAAACGGTCCATCTGCAAATAGACGATATACATATTACTGTAATATTTTAAACAAAGAAAAAAATGCATTTTTTATTTATTTGTACAAGTTAGACTATTGTGACATTTTGAGTTACATAATACATTATTTTTTCGACAAGCACATTTGTTTGACTGACATTTAGTCTTACAGTAACATTTTTTGAAACCTTGCCCATGCCCAGTAGATTGACTTGTAGCCACCGATCTAAGAGAAACTTCCTTATCTTTGGTGATTTCTTCAATTTTCAAAATGTTAGCAGGACATATAATCCTAAATTCTGAACGACTGTAGTATTTTGAAATGACTCCTAGTTTTGTACCCAAGCGGTAAAAACCATCTTCTGTAGCTTCTAACACTACCGCTAAAACTGACCGAGCATCTCCCCTGCCACGATCGACAGCTGGAACAGGAATCCTCACAGTTGATCCAATCTGTATGGGATGGGTGCTATCTGATATTAATTTCATTCGTTTTGCCTGTGCTTGTAATCCATCATAAGCGCCCTTGGCATTTGCTATGTTTCTGTTTCTATTGCAAAAATTGCAAATATTTTCCAAGGACGTGCTCTCAGCATGTGAGGCATCACGATTAGTGGGATTGAAACAACTACCGCATATTTCATACGAGAGTGTTTGAGTGTCATTGTTATTTTCTAGTGGTACATTTTCGGTCGTTGCTGTTTGGTGCAATTGGCATTGTCCGGTTTGTGTGTTGTCAGTAACAACCAACGTAACCACTTCTTCTAAATCTTTTTCTGTTGAAACACCTTCCAGCGCTGGTTGCTCTGTTTTCAGTTGAACGGTTTCTGTATTTTCAATCAGAATAGAATTAATCACATTTTCCAGATCTTCTTCGGTTGTTACGCTATCCATTGCTTCTAATGGAATATTAGAAGTTTTTAATCCAATTTTCGGTTTGTCCCCGAACATGGCGCCCTTTTTATTCCAGAGTGCAAAGATGTGTTCTTCATAAATTGTATGAATCGTAGACCTTGACTCCAATGCTCTGTTTCGTTTTCCAACATCCAAGTTGTTAACATGTTCTCCACGTCTTGATTAGCGCGTTCGACGCTACCCTGACTTTGACAGTAACGCGGTTTTCCATGGACCAGTTTTAGTTCAGGCCACAAACTTTTTAATTCTTCAATAATTCTATTGCAAAATTCGCGTCCATTGTCAGATTGCAAAACTACAGGAGCCCCAAAAGTGGTAAAGATGTCTACAAGGTGGTAAGCGACTTCTTCTGCGCGTTTACTTTCAAGTGGTCGCAGAATAACAAATTTTGTTAAGTGATCCTGGTACACCAGGACAAATCTGTATTTACCATCAGCATGCGACTGATAATCGATTAAGTCTACTTGACATCTGGAATTCAGATCATTGAAGATCATCGGTTTTGATATAATTCCCTTCTTTTCCCTTTTTTGTTTCATTTGCCATGGAGCGCACAAGTTAATAAACAATAAAATTTCAGTACGCACTATATTCTTGTATTTTTCCTTTGTTTTTTTCATCATGCGATCTCTACCACCATGACCTGCAAGTAAAAAGTGATTTTATTAATTACCTATTCCATAATATATATGACTCCAATTACAGAACATAAGTGTGGATGTGTGTAGTTCTTGAAGAATGTTAAACAACTCGTCGTCATGAACGTAATATATTACATCAACTAAATCATTGTTAAGAGGCACTATTAGTTTTTCTACCCCCTGAACAGATAACACATCATAATGCTTTAAGAGCCAGTGTATTCTTGGACTTTTTTTTTAGCAGTAAAATTGTGGAAATCTATTGCATTAAACAGTAAAAACGTTTAAATTTTAACGAATGTCACCACTGTGCTTATTTTGCTGCAAAATATTTTGTAAATTGGAGCAAAACGAGACAAAAACTAAACGGCAACTAGACACTTGCGATTGAACATACATCTAAATTACGGTAGTCGGTATGTAAATGGTCTAGTCCGTATATAAAATACCTCGTCATTTCCGGTCTGTGCCATCTAGACCGTATAGATACCGCCTAGACCGTATATTTACGGTCTGATTTCATGTACGGCCTGTAACATATACAAATGATTGCATTAAGCGCTTATATCCTATAGTATAATCGTCATCACGAAAGTCGCTGCGAAGTGGGTTGCCTACAGATGAAAGATTCTCGAAAATATAACTAGATAATTTTCTCATCGTGGCTCCCTCTGTTGGTCCTGACGAAACTCGGACGGTTCAGGAAATTATTTTCTTAAATTTTAGTTTTAGAGGACGATGAAATGATTGTGGATGATACATCAGAATCAGAAATTAACAGACCCTCATCGAATTCTACATTCAAAAGTTGAAAAAATCAAACTCAAAATTTATGCTAAATAGCACCAAAGCAGCCATTTCAATTATTCATAGTTTAAAAAGTCTTCTTGATACACAATATACAATAATTATTAAATACACAACCCAACTGGAAGGAGATAAACCAAGATTAAGCCAAGTAACTGCATGCTTTTATAAGTTGGAAAGTCATTTTGACACACTCTTTGCTTAAACAAGAGAAAAGGAAGTAAAAAACTTTTTAGTTAAGAAATAAGCAAATGGTAATAAATCCAATCCATCTTGCTGCAAATATTCTAGATCCAAATTTTAATGGAACTCATCTTAACATAGCTGAGCATAGATGAGTGATTTCAAAGTGATTTCAAAGAAGCTTCAGCATCTACAGCTTTATTCACACTGCGAAAAGAAATTGGCTTACGGCTGAACGAGGTTCATGTTTTAGTTCGGTGCTCCACGTATTGCGTGTGTAGCATAGTTGAGTTATACGCAAATTGTGAAATTAGTATACAAAAAAAAATTGAAATATTCCAAATCTTCTGATAGCGAAAGTTATAGTTCTGGTATAAATAACGATTTTGGAGCGACTCTGGTCTTCCTCGATCAAATACAAGGTCTCAATAAAGACAGCCCATTTGAGATATTTGAAACATTTTTCACTGATGAGGTTATAAATATTATTGTAATTGAAACTAATCGATACGTCAGCAAATTTTTAGATTACATTAAATTACATCACCTAGATTACATATCGGCTAGACGGACTATCCAACCTTGCACCGCGACCCTAAGGTTGTATAAATAACGTTATCAAATTTCACCGTGCAGTCCAATGCTCTTAACCCCTTGGGTTCATTTGACGAATGAGACTTGTCATCGATATGTATAATGTTATAAATGAATCAGGACTCAAGGGGTAATACCTTGCTCGGTGAAAAGTCATTCAGATCCTTTGCGAAGATAAACTGCGATCCAAAAATAGTAGGACATGTCAGAACAGTTTTGAGCATATTGCTTAAATCTGTAAATGGTAGTTCTAGCCACTCTCTATATGCAGATGCAAAGGAGATAGACCAAGAACATCCAGAAAGGAATCCCAGAAAAAGTTAAAAACAATTTAGAAAGAAACTGAATACAACAAAGGTAAACCTGGCGGACAATTATTTACATTTTTATGCCTCTGCCAGAAAGAGACAATTGTTGCCAAATTCATAGAAAACTTGGTGGTAGAAAACATTAACTAGAGATGCTGAGATAGTGTCCGTTGTTATTTAATTTTTGAGTTCAAACCAAGCAATTCGGATTTTATTTTATTAATAATAATAATAATACTTTATTCCCCCCATTTTACCAAAAAAGCGTAGAGTACGTCAATTTAATAATAACTGTCTCTCAGTCTTCTCCGGAATCCTGGAACTGGCAGGATCTTTGTACCTTCCGAAATGTGATTGAAAATTTTGATACTCTGGTACAGAGCCGTCTTCTGAATCTTAGTAAGGTGCGTTTTTGGTGGCTCTTTCGAGGATGTGATATTTCATATTTTTTGAAAAATTCAAAGTAATTCTTCCTAACCAACACAGTACATTCCAGAATATAAATTCTATACATGGTAGGTATTTTATAGTCTTTAAAGTAACTTCTACAGCTATCAGTATTTTTTAGACCAAAGATTGCTCTTACACATCTCTTCTGTAATATGAAGATTCTATCTATACCAACACCACGGCCCCAAAAGACAACTCCATATCTTAGCAAGGAATGGTCATAAGTAGGTTTACCATAATCATAAATCTGCAAACCGGGACAGGCGTGGAAACGAAAAAAAACCTTAGGCTATTATTAAAAAAATATTTTATTAAAACAACATTCATATTTTTCGCTAGAATGAACTTTTTTTAACATTTTATTATTATTTTTAATTTTTTCATAAAAATCGCTACAAGTAATTGAAAAGTTAAATTTACAGTATAATAACGCTCGTACTGTAGCCTCTAACATACGACCTCGATCATTCGACCAACAATTCTTCATTATCGGGAAAACACGCTCTACAGGTGCGGACGTTCCTGGTAGACACAAAATGTATTGCAACATTTTGACTAAATTAGGTGCATCAACATGTTGTGCCTGAAAATGTTTGAATGATTGAACCCATTTGTCAACATACTCAATTTGGGCTGTTGTTGTACTCCACTCTTCGTTATGTGACGCAAAAAATGCTTTACCAAGCAACACCTCGCCAAAGAGATCATCAGTATTAATTTTCTGATGATCATTTGCACCATGTATTGCATTAATAGTTTCAGCAGATCGTTCAATCTCATCTCATTTCAACACGTGTTGCAATCCAACCCATGCAAAAATATCGGCACCACCAAAACTGTCTTCCCACAATTCAATGTATGAAAGACATCTTCTATAAAAAGCAGTTACTTCCGTCATAAATTTATTGACATCTTGGCTACCATCAAGTTTTCGCAGCAATAGTTTTGCTCCTAACGGGACAAACTAAAACTCTCATTATTGTTCGAGGTTTACATCATCGTTAACCGGGACAAAATATTCATCCGGCAGGGACGCCGGGACGATTGACCGAAACCGGGACAATCCCGGTCAAACCGGCACGTATGGTAACCCTAGTCACATAAGCATAATAGGCACTTAATGCTGCCTCAATGCCAGCTGATCTGGAAATAATACAATGGCATAGGAGAAATGACTGATCTTGTTAGCAAGGAAATCAATATGATTGGTCCAAGACAGTCCAGGATCCATTTTCCAACCTAGAAACGAAATCTCTTCAACATTGGCAATCTCAGTATTCCGATACCTCGCCTTGATCTGATTTTTTTTGTACTTAACTTTATTCAGATCCACAGTAAGTGATTTCTGGATTTCATAATCAGTGCTACACCTCGCCACAATCGTTGTGGCATCCGCAAACATTATCGTAATGTTGTTCGTTACACGGAACCCTGAGGTACTCCCAGCTTGACTTCTCTCCATGCTGATCTTATTTCTGTTCCCTGTTCATTGTGGGCAACTACACATTGTAACCTCGCTGATAGATAGGATTTCATCCAAAGAAATTGTATAACTAGAAGCAGCATTGCCTATCTCCGGCCGTATACGAGATTGAAGCCAACGTTCGAGTGTTTGTTTTGGTATTGGTCCCACTGACAGTGACAGTTATTTCTTACAAGTAAATTAAAGATGATATAATTAGAATTTTACAGTACTTTCATGGTAAATACTGCAGTAAAGAACGTATCTCATAAATATAAGTTTTAAAATAACTCTCATTTATTTGAAAATAATATTTGTTTGCTTAACATATGTCAAAGCCTAGGTTCTTGATTTACTAACTTGGTTTCATTAAATAACTTTACGTTAATAAATTTTGTTATTATTAACTTTATACATTGTATTTCATGCCCACCAATAACATGCATCATCATACGCATGATCTCCAAAAAGATGATAAATGTTTTGAGGTAAACTTAATAAAATGGAATTACTTAACTTTAAAAGTATGCTCTTGTTATTGAATAATACATTTTGTCGTTTATAGTCTCTAATAATCTTTTCTCTAATTAAGTAAAGTTTGACTACAAACTCAGAAGTTTTAGTCATAAATCACATGTCTTTTGTATCTGTAGCATTGAAATATTACTAGTTCCTTCTACTATTAGTATTGATGAACAATTTAAAATATTAGTATAATCTCATTCAATTGCATTTCCAAATTCTGCCCCTTTACTGCCGGTATGTACTAATAGTTTTTTCTATTCTTAATAATAATAATAATAATTCACTTTATTGCCCAACAAAGATCAATTACAGGACAATATTACAAGAAAAAGAAAATAAGAAATAACACATGCCATAAAACAAATATAATTCACATAAACACTCTTACACTATTATTGATTGTTAGTTAGTTTACACATCCTCTGCACCGGGGAGTTGGCTAAAACATTGGATCTGCAATTCCTCAAATAAAACTGATTTGTACTACGTGTTGATCCGCGACAACAACCAACCACAATCCAATTCACCTTGCACTAACTTCTGCAAAAACTTGATGCACTGGTCATCTCTTCTTACGTCTAGTGCAGAAAAGTTGTTACGCCGCAGCAGGGATGCGCAATCCATTCCACGATCCGGGTATGATCCGTCCAGGCGTAGAGACAAATATTTGAGAAATCTCCTCTGAATTCTATCCAATATAAGTCTATGACACACATAATGTGGCGACCAAATTACAGAGCCATATTCCAATTTGGACAATACAAAGGTCGAAATAGGGTCTTGTACACACCGATATCAGAAAAAGCACGCGAGGTGCGCAAAACGAAACCAAGCATCCTCGCTGCAGAAAATGCAATATTTTCGATGTGAGGTACAAAAGACAATTTGCGGTCAAAAGTTACTCCCAGATCCTTGATTGTAGATAGTTTCTCAAGAAGAACACCTTCTATATAATGAGAAGATGGAAGAGGAGACAGCTTGCGTGTAAAACTAACCGCACCACACTTATTGACATTAATCTTTAGCTGATAACGGTTACACCATTCCACCAAGACGTCCAAATCCGACTGAAGACTGACAACATCACGGTCCGCAAAAATAGGTCGGAATAGTTTCAGATCATCCGCATAAGCTAGTAAGCCTGATGAAAATTTGTCTAGAAGGTCATTCAAGAAGATAACAAATAGTAGGGGGCCTAGATTTGAGCCCTGAGGAACACCAGACCTAGCCGTAAACTCCATAGACGCATAACCGTTGTAGTACACATAATTTATACGACCCGATAGGTAAGAGGCAAATAGTTTCATAAACTTAGGAGATAAGCCAAAAGCACTAAGTTTATACAAGAGGACGTCATGATGAATCATGTCGAATGCTTTAGAAAAATCAGTGTATACCACATCTACCTGACCGCCCCTATCCAAAGATTCACAAATTACCTCAGTAACCACCGCGAGGTTGGTAATGGTCGAACGACGCTTGATAAACCCATGCTGATATGGTGACACAAATGACTGAACCTGTGGATAAATCATCTTGTAAATAATCTGTTCAAATACCTTAGCGAAATTGGACAATAACGATATTGGTCGATAATCAGTAATGTTGGTACGTTCGCCATGCTTGAATACAGCAACAATGCGTGAGCGCTTCCAAAGTTTAGGAAACGAGCAAGTGCTTAAGGATAGGTTAATTATTAAATGAAGCGGAACTGCAAAAACTGCACAGCAATCACGAATGAAAAATGCAGGAAGATCATCATCACCAGCAGTAAATTTATTAGGTAACCTTTTTAGGAAATGAAGAACCTCTTCTTCGGTGACATCGGCAACAAATACTGGAGGACACGTAGAGTGTACAACAACCATGTTATAAGCAGAGACACCAGAATATACTCCAGATAATTGATCTGCAAAAGCATTAACTATTTTTTCAGGATCAGTGTAGGTGGACTTATCACGCATCATTTTTCCAGGAAGTCATAGATGAAGAATAAGCATAGATGAGTCTAAAGTGATTTCAAAGAAGCTTCAGCATTTACAGCTTTATTCACACTGCGAAAAGAAATTGGCTTACGGCTAAACGAGCTGGTAAAATATTTGAGTGATGGAATGTAGTGATTTGGAAACTTTGCCAAAGAGCTGTCGGAAAATTCATTAGGTTCGAACTAATAAGTGTTTAATTATTTTTTAATAATACTTAACACGATTTTCGCCACGTATATTTTCTTTTTGGCTAGTCTGTACTTCGGTCTAACACATGTTTGAACTGGTTTCATGTTTTAATTCGCTTTTAAAACACATTTCTGCGCTGTCGTTCGGTGCTCCACGTATTGCGTGTGTAGCATAGTTGAGTTATACGCAAATTGTGAAATTAGTATACAAAAAAAATTGAAATATTCCAAATCTTCTGATAGCGAAAGTTATAGTTCTGGTATAAATAACGATTTTGGAGCGACTCTGGTCTTCCTCGATCAAATACAAGGTCTCAATAAAGACAGCCCATTTGAGATATTTGAAACATTTTTCACTGATGAGGTTATAAATATTATTGTAATTGAAACTAATCGATACGTCAGCAAATTTTTAGATTACATTAAATTACATCACCTAGATTACATATCGGCTAGACGGACTATCCAACCTTGCACCGCGACCCTAAGGTTGTATAAATAACGTTATCAAATTTCACCGTGCAGTCCAATGCTCTTAACCCCTTGGGTTCATTTGACGAATGAGACTTGTCATCGATATGTATAATGTTATAAATGAATCAGGACTCAAGGGGTAATACCTTGCTCGGTGAAAAGTCATTCAGATCCTTTGCGAAGATAAACTGCGATCCAAAAATAGTAGGACATGTCAGAACAGTTTTGAGCATATTGCTTAAATCTGTAAATGGTAGTTCTAGCCACTCTCTATATGCAGATGCAAAGGAGATAGACCAAGAACATCCAGAAAGGAATCCCAGAAAAAGTTAAAAACAATTTAGAAAGAAACTGAATACAACAAAGGTAAACCTGGCGGACAATTATTTACATTTTTATGCCTCTGCCAAAAAGAGACAATAATTGTTGCCAAATTCATAGAAAACTTGGTGGTAGAAAACATTATCTAGAGATGCTAAGATAGTGTCCGTTGTTATTTAATTTTTGAGTTCAAACCAAGCAATTCGGATTTTATTTTATTAATAATAATAATAATACTTTATTCCCTCCATTTTACCAAAAAAGCGTAGAGTACGTCAATTTAATAATAACTGTCTCTCAGTCTTCTCCGGAATCCTGGAACTGGCAGGATCTTTGTACCTTCCGAAATGTGATTGAAAATTTTGATACTCTGGTACAGAGCCGTCTTCTGAATCTTAGTAAGGTGCGTTTTTGGTGGCTCTTTCGAGGATGTGATATTTCATATTTTTTGAAAAATTCAAAGTAATTCTTCCTAACCAACACAGTACATTCCAGAATATAAATTCTATACATGGTAGGTATTTTATAGTCTTTAAAGTAACTTCTACAGCTATCAGTATTTTTTAGACCAAAGATTGCTCTTACACATCTCTTCTGTAATATGAAGATTCTATCTATACCAACACCACGGCCCCAAAAGACAACTCCATATCTTAGCAAGGAATGGTCATAAGTAGGTTTACCATAATCATAAATCTGCAAACCGGGACAGGCGTGGAAACGAAAAAAAACCTTAGGCTATTATTAAAAAAATATTTTATTAAAACAACATTCATATTTTTCGCTAGAATGAACTTTTTTTAAGATTTTATTATTATTTTTAATTTTTTCATAAAAATCGCTACAAGTAATTGAAAAGTTAAATTTACAGTATAATAACGCTCGTACTGTAGCCTCTAACATACGACCTCGATCATTCGACCAACAATTCTTCATTATCGGGAAAACACGCTCTACAGGTGCGGACGTTCCTGGTAGACACAAAATGTATTGCAACATTTTGACTAAATTAGGTGCATCAACATGTTGTGCCTGAAAATGTTTGAATGATTGAACCCATTTGTCAACATACTCAATTTGGGCTGTTGTTGTACTCCACTCTTCGTTATGTGACGCAAAAAATGCTTTACCAAGCAACACCTCGTGTAAGAGATCATCAGTATTAATTTTCTGATGATCATTTGCACCGTGTATTGCATTAATAGTTTCAGCAGATCGTTCAATCTCATCTCATTTCAATACGTGTTGCAATCCAACCCATGCAAAAATATCGGCACCACCAAAACTGTCTTCCCACAATTCAATGTATGAAAGACATCTTCTATAAAAAGCAGTTACTTCCATCATAAATTTATTGACATCTTGGCTACCATCAAGTTTTCGCAGCAATAGTTTTGCTCCTAACGGGACAAACTAAAACTCTCATTATTGTTCGAGGTTTACATCATCGTTAACCGGGACAAAATACTCATCCGGCCGGGACGATTGTCCGAAACCGGGACAATCCCGGTCAAACCGGCACGTATGGTAACCCTAGTCACATAAGCATAATAGGCACTTAATGCTGCCTCAATGCCAGCTGATCTGGAAATAATACAATGGCATAGGAGAAATGACTGATCTTGTTAGCAAGGAAATCAATATGATTGGTCCAAGACAGTCCAGGATGCATTTTCCAACCTAGAAACGAAATCTCTTCAACATTGGCAATCTCAGTATTCCGATACCTCGCCTTGATCTGATTTTTTTTGTACTTAACTTTATTCAGATCCACAGTAAGTGATTTCTGGATTTCATAATCAGTGCTACACCTCGTCACAATCGTTGTGGCATCCGCAAACATTATCGTAATGTTGTTCGTTACACGGAACCCTGAGGTACTCCCAGCTTGACTTCTCTCCATGCTGATCTTATTTCTGTTCCCTGTTCATTGTGGGCAACTACACATTGTAACCTCGCTGATAGATAGGATTTCATCCAAAGAAATTGTATAACTAGAAGCAGCATTGCCTATCTCCGGCCGTATACGAGATTGAAACCAACGTTCGAGTGTTTGTTTTGGTATTGGTCCCACTGACAGTGGCGTGTATAGTTTCGGTAAAATCAGACTTACACAGTGGCGTACATGAAGAAATGTATATTATCATTATTTCTTTTTATTGAGCATGGTTGAAATGTTTATTAAAGACTGTAAACTTTGAGTTCTTTTGTAATTAATTAATTTATAATTGTAACCGTATAAATTGTGAACAGTTTATTTCTTACAAGTAAATTAAAGATGATATAATTAGAATTTTACAGTACTTTCATGGGTCATTAAATAACTTTACGTTAATAAATTTTGTTATTATTAACTTTATACATTGTATTTCATGCCCACCAATAACATGCCTCATCATACGCATGATCTCCAAAAAGCTGATAAATGTTTTGAGGTAAACTTAATAAAATGGAATTACTTAACTTTAAAAGTATGCTCTTGTTATTGAATAATACATTTTGTCGTTTATAGTCTCTAATAATCTTTTCTCTAATTAAGTAAAGTTTGACTACAAACTCAGAAGTTTTAGTCATAAATCACATGTCTTTTGTATCTGTAGCATTGAAATATTACTAGTTCCTTCTACTATTAGTATTGATGAACAATTTAAAATATTAGTATAATCTCATTCAATTGCATTTCCAAATTCTGCCCCTTTACTGCCGGTATGTACTAATAGTTTTTTCTATTCTTAATAATAATAATAATAATTCACTTTATTGCCCAACAAAGATCAATTACAGGACAATATTACAAGAAAAAGAAAATAAGAAATAACACATGCCATAAAACAAATATAATTCACATAAACACTCTTACACTATTATTGATTGTTAGTTAGTTTACACATCCTCTGCACCGGGGAGTTGGCTAAAACATTGGATCTGCAATTCCTCAAATAAAACTGATTTGTACTACGTGTAGTACGCGTAGGCACCGCGAAAATGATCCGCGACAACAACCAACCACAATCCAATTCACCTTGCACTAACTTCTGCAAAAACTTGATGCACTGGTCATCTCTTCTTACGTCTAGTGCAGAAAAGTTGTTACGCCGCAGTAGGGATGCGCAATCCATTCCACGATCCGGGTATGATCCGTCCAGGCGTAGAGACAAATATTTGAGAAATCTCCTCTGAATTCTATCCAATATAAGTCTATGACACACATAATGTGGCGACCAAATTACAGAGCCATATTCCAATTTGGACAATACAAAGGTCGAAAATAGGGTCTTGTACACACCGATATCAGAAAAAGCACGCGAGCATCCTCGCTGCAGAAAATGCAATATTTTCGATGCAATATTCACGATTTTCGAGGTACAAAAGACAATTTGCGGTCAAAAGTTACTCCCAGATCCTTGATTGTAGATAGTTTCTCAAGAAGAACACCTTCTATATAATGAGAAGATGGAAGAGGAGACAGCTTGCGTGTAAAACTAACCGCACCGCACTTATTGACATTAATCTTTAGCTGATAACGGTTACACCATTCCACCAAGACGTCCAAATCCGACTGAAGACTGACAACACAATTCTTGTTCAAATTGTAGTGCAGTATGATTGTTACAATACCCACAACGTCGCCTAATTACACTAAAAAAATCCTTAAATAGTTTTGTGACAATTTATAGTTAAATATTTTTTTTTTCTATCTTTAGGAAAACTATACTGTATTTTTCGAACTATAAGACGCACCTCAAATTTAGAGACGATTTATTGAAAAATATATTTTAATGGTACCTTCAGACCATAAAACGCACCCAAAATCAGTCAGTTCAGGGGGCGGAATTTATGCTTGTGGAACTGAAAAGTTCCTACAACAAGTTATTACTTGGCGTTTTTTACTGTCCTCCTCTTGTTAACTACTTTGATCAATTGGAGGAAACCCTTGAGAGGCACTCTTTTAATTATAACACTATTCTTCTGATGGGAGATTTCAATACTTGTTTGCTAAAAAATGACTTACGGAGTGACAAACTTCGCTTCATTTCTTCCTCATTAAATTTGACCATCCTGCCCTCACAACCAACTCATCATCTTCCAACTTCGCATTCGCTTCTGGATCTTACTATTACGACTCGTCCGAGCAGCATACTTATGCATGGTCAGCTCCCTGCTCCTCAATTTTCCAATCACGATTTAATTTACTGTGCAGTGCAGATACGACAACATATTTTCTCGCAACGCATTATTTCCGTTCGTGATCTGGGTCGTATTGATAACGATTTGCTGTTGTCTGATGCACAGAAGATCGATTGGCTTCCGCTTTATCGAATGGCCGATATTGATGGCAAGGTTGACTACTTCAACTCTAAACTTATCAATCTCTATGACAAGCATGCCCCACTCAGACGACGTAGGGTGAGACATCCGCCCGCACCCTGGTTAAGTGATGAGATAAGATCACTGATGAGGGAGCGTAATCGTGCAAAGCTATTATTTAAACGTATTCCAAATACTATTAATCGTGAAAACTATAGGATCTTGCGTAACCGTTGCAATCACCAATGTAGAAATGCCAAAAAATTGTATTTCTACCGGAGACTATCCAATGCTAATCCGAGGACGTTTTGGAGGTTGATGCGTTCCTTAGGGGCGGTTGAGTCTCCCTCTGTTCGGGCTGCTTGTGATGTGGATTCATTGGCGAGGTTTTTTGCTGACCCACCTTTGCTCATTAGCGGTGGGACTAGGATGACAACTATTTCTGAAATTCTTGCCTCATCTAAATCCTCCTCTTTCTCCTTTGTCCTGGTCACAGCGTCAGAAGTCCGCGATGCCTTGAATCACTCGAGGTCTACGAGTGTGGGAGCTGATGGAGTTGGTCTCAAACTTCTTCTTCCTATATTGGATATTGTTCTTACTCCTATTACCCACATTTTTAACTTCTCCATTGAACGATCCTCATTTCCTTCAATCTGGAAGGTTGCTCATGTTGTCCCTATACCTAAATCCAAGAGTCCCTCAAGTTTAAATGATTTTCGCCCTATCTCCATTTTATCTGTTTTATCTAAAGCTCTCGAGCGCCTTGTTTATCTACAAGTTCAAGAGTATATACAAGAATTTAACTTGCACAACGACTTTCAATCGGGTTTTCGTAAGGGTCATAGCACGACAACAGCGCTTATTAAGATTACAGATGATATTAGGTATGCTTGCGACAAACGTTGTGTTACCATCCTTGTATTACTTGATTTCAGCAAGGCGTTCGATTCGGTTGATCACGATCTTTTGTTGGCGTCACTAGCTGCCCTTGGATTTACCTCTTCATGTTTATCTTGGTTTCAATCTTACTTTTCCTGTCGTTCCTTGTGTGTGCGTGCTGATTCTGCGCTCTCGTCTGCTTGTGATATTAAATATGGTGTACCCCAGGGTAGTGTGTTGGGTCCGTTGCTCTTTTCGATTTTTATTAATGCCGTCACCCACTGTATTTCTTGTAATTATCATGTGTATGCTGATGACCTCCAAATTTACACTACGATAACTATTGATGATTTTCCGGAAGCAATTGCACGTCTTAATCATGACCTTTCCAATATTTTGGATTGGTCCAAACGTTATGGCCTTAAATTAAATACTGCTAAAACTCAAGCAATTGCGTTTGGCAGTCGACCTTTACTGGCAAAGCTGAATAATTTTTCATCCATTCACTTAATGCTTGACGGAGACATTATTCAGCTGTCAGACACGGTTAGAAACCTTGGGGTGGTTATGGATTCTACAATGTCCTGGAAACCTCAAATTCAATCCGTCTGCAGAAAGGTCTATCATTGTTTCCACTCACTGAAAAGTCTCCATTGCTTCCTTCCTCCCATGATCCGTCGTAATCTTTGTTTTTCCCTGATTTTCCCCCATATTGATTATGCTGACACGGCATATCCTGATCTTTCGGTAACACTACGAAACAAATGGCCTTAAATTAAATACTGCTAAAACTCAAGCAATTGCGTTTGGCAGTCGACCTTTACTGGCAAAGCTGAATAATTTTTCATCCATTCACTTAATGCTTGACGGAGACATTATTCAGCTGTCAGACACGGTTAGAAACCTTGGGGTGGTTATGGATTCTACAATGTCCTGGAAACCTCAAATTCAATCCGTCTGCAGAAAGGTCTATCATTGTTTCCACTCACTGAAAAGTCTCCGTTGCTTCCTTCCTCCCATGATCCGTCGTAATCTTTGTTTTTCCTTGATTTTCCCCCATATTGATTATGCTGACACGGCATATCCTGATCTTTCGGTAACACTACGAAACAAATGGCCTTAAATTAAATACTGCTAAAACTCAAGCAATTGCGTTTGGCAGTCGACCTTTACTGGCAAAGCTGAATAATTTTTCATCCATTCACTTAATGCTTGACGGAGACATTATTCAGCTGTCAGACACGGTTGAAACCTTGGGGTGGTTATGGATTCTACAATGTCCTGGAAACCTCAAATTCAATCCGTCTGCAGAAAGGTCTATCATTGTTTCCACTCACTGAAAAGTCTCCATTGCTTCCTTCCTCCCATGATCCGTCGTAATCTTTGTTTTTCCCTGATTTTCCCCCATATTGATTATGCTGACACGGCATATCCTGATCTTTCGGTAACACTACGAAACAAATGGCCTTAAATTAAATACTGCTAAAACTCAAGCAATTGCGTTTGGCAGTCGACCTTTACTGGCAAAGCTGAATAATTTTTCATCCATTCACTTAATGCTTGACGGAGACATTATTCAGCTGTCAGACACGGTTAGAAACCTTGGGGTGGTTATGGATTCTACAATGTCCTGGAAACCTCAAATTCAATCCGTCTGCAGAAAGGTCTATCATTGTTTCCACTCACTGAAAAGTCTCCATTGCTTCCTTCCTCCCATGATCCGTCGTAATCTTTGTTTTTCCCTGATTTTCCCCCATATTGATTATGCTGACACGGCATATCCTGATCTTTCGGTAACACTACGAAACAAATGGCCTTAAATTAAATACTGCTAAAACTCAAGCAATTGCGTTTGGCAGTCGACCTTTACTGGCAAAGCTGAATAATTTTTCATCCATTCACTTAATGCTTGACGGAGACATTATTCAGCTGTCAGACACGGTTAGAAACCTTGGGGTGGTTATGGATTCTACAATGTCCTGGAAACCTCAAATTCAATCCGTCTGCAGAAAGGTCTATCATTGTTTCCACTCACTGAAAAGTCTCCATTGCTTCCTTCCTCCCATGATCCGTCGTAATCTTTGTTTTTCCCTGATTTTCCCCCATATTGATTATGCTGACACGGCATATCCTGATCTTTCGGTAACACTACGAAACAAATGGCCTTAAATTAAATACTGCTAAAACTCAAGCAATTGCGTTTGGCAGTCGACCTTTACTGGCAAAGCTGAATAATTTTTCATCCATTCACTTAATGCTTGACGGAGACATTATTCAGCTGTCAGACACGATTAGAAACCTTGGGGTGGTTATGGATTCTACAATGTCCTGGAAACCTCAAATTCAATCCGTCTGCAGAAAGGTCTATCATTGTTTCCACTCACTGAAAAGTCTCCGTTGCTTCCTTCCTCCCATGATCCGTCGTAATCTTTGTTTTTCCCTGATTTTCCCCCATATTGATTATGCTGACACGGCATATCCTGATCTTTCGGTAACACTACGAAACAAATGGCCTTAAATTAAATACTGCTAAAACTCAAGCAATTGCGTTTGGCAGTCGACCTTTACTGGCAAAGCTGAATAATTTTTCATCCATTCACTTAATGCTTGACGGAGACATTATTCAGCTGTCAGACACGGTTAGAAACCTTGGGGTGGTTATGGATTCTACAATATCCTGGAAACCTCAAATTCAATCCGTCTGCAGAAAGGTCTATCATTGTTTCCACTCACTGAAAAGTCTCCATTGCTTCCTTCCTCCCATGATCCGTCGTAATCTTTGTTTTTCCCTGATTTTCCCCCATATTGATTATGCTGACACGGCATATCCTGATCTTTCGGTAACACTACGAAACAAATGGCCTTAAATTAAATACTGCTAAAACTCAAGCAATTGCGTTTGGCAGTCGACCTTTACTGGCAAAGCTGAATAATTTTTCATCCATTCACTTAATGCTTGACGGAGACATTATTCAGCTGTCAGACACGATTAGAAACCTTGGGGTGGTTATGGATTCTACAATGTCCTGGAAACCTCAAATTCAATCCGTCTGCAGAAAGGTCTATCATTGTTTCCACTCACTGAAAAGTCTCCGTTGCTTCCTTCCTCCCATGATCCGTCGTAATCTTTGTTTTTCCCTGATTTTCCCCCATATTGATTATGCTGACACGGCATATCCTGATCTTTCGGTAACACTACGAAACAAATGGCCTTAAATTAAATACTGCTAAAACTCAAGCAATTGCGTTTGGCAGTCGACCTTTACTGGCAAAGCTGAATAATTTTTCATCCATTCACTTAATGCTTGACGGAGACATTATTCAGCTGTCAGACACGGTTAGAAACCTTGGGGTGGTTATGGATTCTACAATGTCCTGGAAACCTCAAATTCAATCCGTCTGCAGAAAGGTCTATCATTGTTTCCACTCACTGAAAAGTCTCCATTGCTTCCTTCCTCCCATGATCCGTCGTAATCTTTGTTTTTCCCTGATTTTCCCCCATATTGATTATGCTGACACGGTATATCCTGATCTTTCGGTAACACTACGAAACAAATGTCCTTAAATTAAATACTGCTAAAACTCAAGCAATTGCGTTTGGCAGTCGACCTTTACTGGCAAAGCTGAATAATTTTTCATCCATTCACTTAATGCTTGACGGAGACATTATTCAGCTGTCAGACACGATTAGAAACCTTGGGGTGGTTATGGATTCTACAATGTCCTGGAAGCCTCAAATTCAATCCGTCTGCAGAAAGGTCTATCATTGTTTCCACTCACTGAAAAGTCTTTGTTGCTTCCTTCCTCCCATGATCCGTCGTAATCTTTGTTTTTCCCTGATTTTCCCCCATATTGATTATGCTGACACGGCATATCCTGATCTTTCGGTAACACTACGAAACAAATGGCCTTAAATTAAATACTGCTAAAACTCAAGCAATTGCGTTTGGCAGTCGACCTTTACTGGCAAAGCTGAATAATTTTTCATCCATTCACTTAATGCTTGACGGAGACATTATTCAGCTGTCAGACACGGTTAGAAACCTTGGGGTGGTTATGGATTCTACAATGTCCTGGAAACCTCAAATTCAATCCGTCTGCAGAAAGGTCTATCATTGTTTCCACTCACTGAAAAGTCTCCATTGCTTCCTTCCTCCCATGATCCGTCGTAATCTTTGTTTTTCCCTGATTTTCCCCCATATTGATTATGCTGACACGGCATATCCTGATCTTTCGGTAACACTACGAAACAAATGGCCTTAAATTAAATACTGCTAAAACTCAAGCAATTGCGTTTGGCAGTCGACCTTTACTGGCAAAGCTGAATAATTTTTCATCCATTCACTTAATGCTTGACGGAGACATTATTCAGCTGTCAGACACGGTTAGAAACCTTGGGGTGGTTATGGATTCTACAATGTCCTGGAAACCTCAAATTCAATCCGTCTGCAGAAAGGTCTATCATTGTTTCCACTCACTGAAAAGTCTCCGTTGCTTCCTTCCTCCCATGATCCGTCGTAATCTTTGTTTTTCCCTGATTTTCCCCCATATTGATTATGCTGACACGGCATATCCTGATCTTTCGGTAACACTACGAAACAAATGGCCTTAAATTAAATACTGCTAAAACTCAAGCAATTGCGTTTGGCAGTCGACCTTTACTGGCAAAGCTGAATAATTTTTCATCCATTCATTTAATGCTTGACGGAGACATTATTCAGCTGTCAGACACGGTTGAAACCTTGGGGTGGTTATGGATTCTACAATGTCCTGGAAACCTCAAATTCAATCCGTCTGCAGAAAGGTCTATCATTGTTTCCACTCACTGAAAAGTCTCCATTGCTTCCTTCCTCCCATGATCCGTCGTAATCTTTGTTTTTCCCTGATTTTCCCCCATATTGATTATGCTGACACGGCATATCCTGATCTTTCGGTAACACTACGAAACAAATTGCAAAGACTTCAAAACAACTGCATACGGTATATCTTTGATCTCGAGAGATCTCAACACATAACCCCATACCGTAATTATTTGCAGATATTAAGCTGTCAGAACCGTAGATCGTTTCGTATATTAACTATGTTATATACTGTTCTTCACAATCAAACCCCAAGGTATTTGTATTGTATATTTCAACGCTTGTCGTCGCATGGTTTACCTACTAGATCTCAGTTAGATTCTGTGCTTATGTTCCCGACCCATAGTACCGAGATTTACCATAAATCGTTTGCTGTGCAGGCAGTAACCCTTTGGAATAGTCTGCCTACTGAGATCCGTAATATTCCTCACCTTGTAACATTTAAAAACCACCTAAAACGTCATTTATTGGCTCTTCAAGTATCTTCCTGAAAACTTTTTCTTCTCCCTTTTCTTCTCTTCTTCTACTTTTCTTCTCTTCTCTTCTTCTTTTATTCCAGCAACTATTATTATGCACCGTTTTTGGTGACCATAAGTTTAGCATAGCAGCTTGCCGTTCATTTATTGTTTTTCTATATAACTTAGTATACTGCTGATTGATTGGGTTGTTTGGAAGATATCGCTTACGCGATAAATCGACCCTTTTGCCTGTATTTATGTATTAAGTTAAATGTATACATTTTCTTTAATTTGTATTTTTTGTTTCTTATTATGGCAATAAATTTATTTATTATTATTATTATTTCGCCAAAGCCAAAACACAAATGCGCACACAAACCTTGTTTACTTAGGAGAGAATTATTCATGTATTAGGGTTCGGTAAACATGGATAAACATTAATCAGGTAAATTTATTTTCAAAGGAACCATTAAAAGATTCGGAAATACTCGGTGATCATCGGCTGGACGGTCCGATCTGAGCGCGTCCCGTTCTGGACTGAGTGAAAACGTAAACAAAACACATCGAACGCTGGCTTCAACTCTTGGTGTTTATATGTGCTTCTAGTTATACAATTTCTTTGATTTCATCCATGATAAGCTAACACCTCTAAAGCCAACTCTCTCCAACTTGGTTAAAAGGCTTTTGTAAGATCCATGAACAATGCTGTTATGGCCTGTTTTTCATTTAATCCCAAGATAGTTGTCATAGCAGGACTTGTCTCCTTCCGGAAAACCGCCATCAGTGAAGGATGTGTTTATTAAATGCGTTAGCGGTTTAACTAAGTACCTTGCAGAATGCTTTAGAACGCTCGTAGGTATTTCATCTTCACCCGTTGCCGTATTTGTAGGACTTCAGATTCGTCCGTTAAATACCGACATCTATGATTAAATAGCTACAACTCATCCTTACTTAAAGATTTAAGTATTCTTTATAACTTGCAATTCCGCCATGTTCTCATAATTCAAAAAAAAAAAATATTGAAAGAAAAATAAAACTCAAAAAATAGGGAATATGGTGGAGGCACCGGAAAAATAATAAAAAAAAATTTAACCCATCAAAAACAAATTCGTTGAAATATGATACATTTTATCTGTGTTGACTTCAATTTGTAACGTAAATCTTTCTGACTACGGAAGTTAATACCTTTTCTGGTATTTCGATAGCATATTTAGTTTGTAAAATATTTGTGTTAAGGTGAACGCAGTAGATAAGAAACTTTACAACATTTTTATTGTTATGACGTGATTTGTCGTTTGATAAATCTTTTAAAAAAGAATTGCATAATTATTTATAAAAATGATTTTAAATTACCTTGGAAAGATTAAATAGAACAATGTGAAATAACGGGTCAATTAGCGTAAAAAGTGACGTATTTGCGATAAAGCGTCGTCGGGGTGACAAATATGCTTAGAATATCAGGTGCATTTCGTTTTAGTGATAAAAGGTCAAATATAGCTCAACAGTCAAGGTTTTTGTAGTTTATAATTAAATTAATTAAATTTTTTTTGTATAGATTTTTTATTTTTTCAATAATCAGATCATTTAGAATTACATACATAAATAAATAATAATTTAATAAATACATAGAATTAAAAACGAAGTAGTTAAATTTAAATGATAATACTGGAAAAGTCTGAATGATGAAAGTTAACACTAAAAATTTTAAAATAAATAAAGTATTTACAAGATGCAGATTTTGTTTGATAAATAAAGTAGATGTATCACAGTGCACACCATTGTAAGGATATTCCCCATGGCGATTTTCATATGAATCTTCCTAAAAGCTTTATGCACGCGGAGATAATCGGTGGATGATGCTAATTTTTCGCCTTCAAACGAACCGATTTCTTTACCAACACCCACTCTTCTTTCCATACTATTCTTTTCCGCCATCAAGCGTAGCAAAGGCGGCGTGAAGTATAATCGGATCACTAATTCAGTCAAAAAACATGTCGACATTGCCGACACTTGTAACAGTATCTCTGGATTTCCTAACTGGGAATTATGATATCTCAAGTAGATTACTAAGGTGATCAAACTTAAAATCGAGTTCAGCAAAAAATACTTCGGGAAAAGCACCTCTTGCACTCTACCGAAATCGTGTCTTGGCAATGCAAAGTAAAGGGAAAGTCCCGACACAAAAGTCATCCATATTTGTGTACCCAAATGGACACAAAACGCGGTCAAATGGAGGAAATTCCATAATTTTGACGGTTGGTTTGTTTTTTCACTTGGGTATACGAAAAATCCTATGATTGATATTGCTACGATTGTTACTAAATGGGCTGGTTGAGTTGTATTAAATAATACTCTAGAAACAAAAAAAAAAAATTAATAAAATATTATATATATAATTAATAGATATTAATTAATAATATTAATATTTAATAAATAAATATTTACCTATAATAAGCAGAGCGTTGACATTTTTTATAAGCAGCATCGAATTGATAAAAGATGCTTTTGATTTGTTTGGTGGACTCATAAAGGATGTCTCTGAAGTGATCTTCGGATGTTGATGATGTAGGTTTCTTCACACTGGTGTTTGAGCAATGTGGTATAGTTTCGTTAACGGCATTACTAACACACATGATGTCGAACGAAATTTCGATTTTATTTTCACTTGATAGGTTTTATCTTACTAAACGTAGGTAACACGCGTGAGTGTGTAGCCTGTTTGGTTGCGACGTGTATTTATCAAAATAACTTTTCCCCCCACTCCGACGAAAACTACACGATAAGTATGGATGAAAAGAGGGGCGGAAGGTTCACCAAAAATTTTATACAAGAATAAGAAAATATACATACTTAAACCCACCTCTTGTATAATAGGTAATTATGTTTTAATTTTTGAAAAAACCGGTCGTAACTCCCAGTAACCATTTCCTCTTCTCGCTCCTGGTTTATTTTTTCAGATTTTTTAAAGCAAACCGACTATTTAGTATTTAGTGTTAATCTCAACTGCGAGTTGTAACTTCGGGTTTCTTCAAATAAAATAAACTTAAAATTTATAAACTTTCTTTTTTAAGTAATAAATCCACGTGTTTAGTGAATTTATTCGATTATGACAATAGAGACAACCTTGGACGCATTTTTTTTTAAACAATTCAATTCAATACGGTAAAGGAATAAATAAAAATCGATCAAAAAAAAAAGAAATCAATTTTTTTCATTTCACTAGCCTATTCATCGGTACGCGAAGGCGAATGTGCTAAAATGCACGTAGACACCAATGAAAGGCCCAATCGACGTGTTACTGGCAATTTATCTCTATGGGGGCCGGCTTACGGCCGTTTTTATAATAACTTAAACGCCCCCGACAATTATTCCGTTCAAGTACAGCACAATGACCGTCCTGTTCAAGTCTTCAAAACAATTATAATTCACTGGCAGCTGTTTTTGATCGGAAAAGATGCCAACGATGCAGTTATATGAACGCATTTCTTAAAACTTATTGCGAAAAAAAAATAATTATGTATATGTAAAAGAAGTAGGTCTTTTCCTTCGCGTGTTAAGCATCACGTAAGTTCACTCTCTTCTTCAGAAGGACGATGATTCATAAATTTTTCGGTCCGACGGGAATCGTAAAGAACCTTTTAAAAGGGACGTAAATTCCAGTGGCGTACGGGAAATTCTTTCATTATTTACCGTTTCTGGGATTTTTCTCTTTACCTGTTTTCTTTAAATACTTCGAATACCCATTTATATTATACAAACAATTTTATTTATTAATTATTAAATATTTATGATGGCTGATGATCCGAAACCGGTACTGATTACATTAAATTTTATAACAAGAAAGAACTTATTTTATTTAAATACTTAAATTTTTATATTTATTAATTTTTTTCGTACTTATCGAGGAATTTGTACTTTAAACCATTTTTTGCATCAATCTTTTATGAAATGATTAAATTGATTATTAAATGACAAAACTTAATTCCTCTGTCATCGTTTTTAACACACCTTCATATTAAATAAGTTGTCAAGATGGCGTCCAAACTGTTTTGATAAAGAAAGTTGTGTTATTATTATAAAAATATGTAATTATTTATTTATTAATATTATTATAACTACCATATCTGATTACAATTGAATGACACATTTCCTCCAAACTGCCAAATTATTAGAAAAGCGAATTAGTTTAAGCGCAAAAATGATCAGGAATGAATCAGCAATGATAGCGATGACGAAGATAAAAAGGTAGAAATACAAACTTTTTTTTCTTTATTAATTAACGTTAATTTTTATTAATGACGGACTCTTAATCGAACTAGAAAACTGTATCAACTCTTATATTCTATCCTAAGCTGGATATTTTAGCTTCAATTTAAGATATAAAAAATTTTAAAAATTCGTATAAAATCGAGTTATTGGAATATGAATATGAAAATTCCCTAAAGTGTTAATAAAAGTATCCTCTTTCCAATGAACCAACCCGTTTTGAAAAATAACTTTTAGTTCTTGAGAAATAAATATTTGAAATAATCGATTTTGCAATTTTCTGCTATTAAATTTTAAAAATTCGTATAAAATCCATTTCTTATAATATGAATATAAAAATTTCCCAAAATGTTCATAAAAGTGTCCTCTTTCCAATGAACCAACCCGTTTTGAGAAATAATTTTTAGTTTTTGAGAAAACAATATTTGAAGTTTTGATAAAATTTTCGATGTTGCAATAACTTTCAAAATTCGCTATAAAATTAATTTCTTGAAGGATCTTTGTGGAAATATCGCCAATTATTAATTAAAGTATCCTCTTTTTAGTGCAAAAAGCCGTTTTGCAAAATCGCTTTTAGTTCTTGAGAAATAAATTTTTGAAATAATCGATTTTGCAATTTACGCCGATTAAGTTTTAAAAATTCGTATAAAATCCATTTCTTGGAATATGAGTATGAAAATTTCCCAAAGTGTTAATAAAAGTGTCCTCTTTCCAATGAACTAACCCGTTTTGAAAAATAACTTTTAGTTTTTGAGAAAACAATATTTGAAGTTTTGATAAAATTTTCAATGTTGCGATAATTTTCAATATTCGCTATAAAATTAATTTCTTGAAGGATCCTTGTGGAAATATCACCAATTATTAATTAAAGTATCCCCTTTTTAATGCAAAAAGCCGTTTTGAAAAATCACTTTTAATTCTTAAGAAATAAATTTTTGAAATAATCGATTTTGCAATTTTCGCCGATTAAGTTTTAAAAATTCGTATAAAATCGAGTTCTTGGAATATGAGTATGAAAATTTCCCAAAATGTTAATAAAAGTGTCCTCTTTCCAATGAACCAACCCGTTTTGAAAAATAACTTATAGTTTTTGAGAAAACAATATTTGAAGTTTTGATAAAATTTTCGATGTTGCAATAACTTTCAAAATTCGCTATAAAATTAATTTCTTGAAGGATCTTTGTGGAAATATCACCAATTATTAATTAAAGTATCCTCTTTTTAATGCAAAAAGCAGTTTTGAAAAATCACTTTTAGTTCTTGAGAAATAAATTTTTGAAATGATCGAAATTTTTTTCGAATTTTGCAATTTTCGCCGATTAAATTTTAAAAATTCGTATAAAATCGATTTCTTGGAATATGAGTTTGAAAATTTCCCAAAGTGTTAATAAAAGTGTCCTCTTTAAAATGAACCAACCCGTTTTAAAAAATAACTTTTAGTTTTTGAGAAAACTATTTGAAGTTTTGATAATTGCAATTTTCATCGATAACTTTAAAAATTCGCTATAAAATTAATTTCTTGAAGGATCCTTGTGGAAATATCAGCAATTATTAATTAAAGTATCCTCTTTTTAATGCAAAAAGCCGTTTTGAAAAATCACTTTTAGTTTTTGAGAAATAAATTTTTGAAATAATCGACAATTTTTTCGAATTTTGCAATTTTCGCCGATTAAGTTTTAAAAATTCGTATAAAATCGATTTCTTAGAATATGAGTATGAAAATTTCCCTAAGTATTAATAAAAGTGTCCTCTTTCCAATGAACCAACCCGTTTTGAAAAATAACTTTTAGTTTTTGAGAAAACAATATTTGAAGTTTCGATAAAATTTTCGATGTTGCAATATCTTTCAAAATTCGCTATAAAATTAATTTCTTGAAGGATCTTTGTGGATATATCGCCAATTATTAATTAAAGTATCCTCTTTTTAATGCCAAAAGCCGTTTTGAAAAATCACTTTTAGTTCTTAAGTAATAAATTTTTGAAATAATCGATTTTGCAATTTTCGCCGATTAAGTTTTAAAAATTCGTATAAAATCGAGTTCTTGGAATATGAGTATGAAAATTTCCCAAAATGTTAATAAAAGTGTCCTCTTTCCAATGAACCGACCCGTTTTGAAAAATAACTTTTCATTTTTGAAAAAACAATATTTGAAGTTTTGATAAAATTTTCGATGTTGCAATAACTTTCAAAATACGCTATAAAATTAATTTCTTGAAGGATCTTGTGGAAATATCACCAATTATTAATTAAAGTATCCCCTTCTTAATGCAAAAAGCCGTTTTGAAAAATCACTTTTAGTCCTTGAGAAATAAGTTTTTGAAATGATCGACAATTTTTTCGAATTTTGCAATTTTCGCCGATTAAATTTTAAAAATTCGTATAAAATTGATTTCTTGGAATATGAGTTTGAAAATTTTCCAAAGTGTTAATAAAAGTATCCTCTTTCCAATGAACCAACGCATTTTGAAAAATAATTTTTACTTTTTGAGAAAACAATATTTGAAGTTTTGATAAAATTTTCGATGTTGCAATAACTTTCAAAATTCGCTATAAAATTAATTTCTTGAAGGATCCTTGTGGAAATATCACCAATTATTAATTAAAGTATCCCCTTTTTAATGCAAAAAGCCGTTTTGAAAAATCACTTTTAGTTCTTAAGAAATAAATTTTTGAAATAATCGATATTGCAATTTTCGCCGATTACGTTTTAAAAATTCGTATAAAATCGATTTCTTGGAATATGAGTTTGAAAATTTCCCAAAGTGTTAATAAGAGTGTCCTCTTTCCAATGAACCAACGCATTTTGAAAAATAACTTTTAGTTTTTGAGAAAGCAATATTTGAAGTTTTGATAAAATTTTCGATGTTGCAATAATTTCAAAATTCGCTATAAAATTAATTTCTTGAAGGATCCTTGTGGAAGTATCACCAATTATTAATTAAAGTATCCCCTTTTTAATGCAAAAAGCCGTTTTGAAAAATCACTTTTAGTTCTTAAGAAATAAATTTTTGAAATAATCGATTTTGCAATTTTCGCCGATTAAGTTTTAAAAATTCGTATAAAATCGAGTTCTTGGAATATGAGTATGGAAATTTCCCAAAGTGTTAATAAAAGTGTCCTCTTTCCAATGAACCAACCCGTTTTGAAAATAACTTTTAGTTTTTGAGAAAGCAATATTTGAAGTTTTGATAAAATTTTCGATGTTGCAATAACTTTCAAAATTCGCTATAAAATTAATTTCTTGAAGGATCCTTGTGGAAATATCACCAATTATTAATTAAAGTATTCCCTTTTTAATGCAAAAAGCCGTTTTGAAAAATCACTTTTAGTTCTTAAGAAATAAATTTTCGAAGTAATCGATATTGCAATTTTCGCCGATTACGTTTTAAAAATTCGTATAAAATCCATGTCTTAGAATATGAGTTTGAAAATTTCCCAAAGTGTTAATAAAAGTATCCTCTTTCCAATGAACCAACGCATTTTGAAAAATAATTTTTAGTTTTTCCCATGCATTCTATGTTCCTAGTGACCAAAACAACCAAGAAACGTAACTCTTTTGCAGGTTTTGTTTCCATGGTAAATTTAATCATGGTGCTTTCAGAACTCTTTGCCACGGCTTAGTGCTTGTTCTAGTGCAGGCTGCAGCAGCATCGATGTTTCATATGTTTGTTAGGCTTTCACAACAGTATTTGCAAGATTATATTAGTAGCTGTGTTTGTATTGCCACGATGAATACCTGTTTAATGTAATAATTCCTTAAACATATGACAAAAATGTTATGAATCAACGATTTTAGTCACTTTATTTAAATATGTATTTTGTTCAAATTGCACAAAAACAGCTATTTTTTTCGATGTTAAAATATAGCACATGTTGTTCGTTGTATAAGCATCACGTGCCACGTAAAAATAACTGAAAATCGAAAATAAACAAAAATAGATTTTTTTTTCAAAATATATATTTATATATTGAGCTATCTGAGGTGTAGAAAAGTAAAAGACGATAATGGTCTTATCGCCGTATTGAATTTGATTTTGAAAGTCTAAAAATATCCTTGAATTAAGCAACATTTTCAAACTCGATCGTCTCTCAATTAATGGAAACACGGAACGTGACGTCTGGTCACAGGTTCGATTTGGGTCGACACAATAACAAGTTTCAGCTTGCGAATTACGAGGGAAGATTTTCATGTCACGCGATTTTCTCTAAAAATATCGCAAAACACATTAATGTCAAGCTATTTAAAGAATCTTTCCTTTTTCGTTTCAAATATTATCTTATTTATTTATTTATTCAAATATATTATAAACATGTATGAAAAGTTTTTGTACATAAATGCAATGACTTGATTGATTCGATTGCATTCGTGGAAATTTAAGATGACTGTACTTACTAAGCAGTTTTGTAAGATAATACGATGCACACTGCTATATAAAATTGGCACGTAGACGACACGCAGAGTGTATTGACCTGAATGATAGTCACGTGGGTTATCTTAACTTTTTAATATAGGATTTATAGGCTGTTAATCGATTAACGTGTTTTTTTTTTTTTAAGTGTCGTTTTACGTCGATCAATTGTTTTCTGTAACCTTCTATCGTTAGAGAGACCTTGTCTTTCAATACTGCCAATGATAAACAAATTGAACTTTCTAAAAATTGACGAATGGTTTTTTTTTAATTTAAATTTTATTATCTCTGCAAACGCGGTTTTTTCCTCAAATATTTACCATTTTTCCGTTGCTATTTGAACAAAAACTTGCTGCTTGTTTGATTCGGATTGCGTCATTTAAAAGAGATAAATAGAGCAAAAAAATCTTTTATCAAAAATCATTTTTAATTCTAATACAAAATCTTATTGTTAGTGACAATGCTTGGATCAAAATCTTTTGTTAGCCAACACAACACAAATGCTTTTGTGAAAATATTTCGTAACTAATACCTAAAAGCTATATTTTGTTTATTTAATAATAACAAAGCATTAAACGTTAAAAATAATTTAATGGACGGTTATTTAACCGAAAACTGTTAATTATACGAAACAATAGTGCTCCATATCGATATAATTAACACGTGCTAATTTATTTCGTAAATGTTTTATGAATAGATTGACATCTGGATGACGCTTAATCTTTATAATCTTATTTTTATTGTTATTATAAATATAAATGTCATTTATTTATTTATTTATATGTATAATAAAATAAATTAGTTTAATTAGTTAATTATAATTATTATTAATTATTATTATTGACCTATAAGATCTATTATAACTTTACCCCTCCAAAGATGAACCTTAGTATTCCCTAAGCTCTTGAACTTTTATGTCGGTAGGTGTCAATACATATATACAGGATGGTCCATTTAACGCGAGACAACCATATGACGATAACATTTTTGACCTTGACTTTATTTTCAAGGTCATGTGAAGGTCACGACCAATTTTTTTATTCAAATAGTTTTAAATATCATTTATTAAACTATACCATTAATCAACAACAAGTATAAAATTTATAATAAATGTTCAAATATTTATTAATATTTATTTATTAATAGTTAATTCTAAAATTCAATTATTCAATGAATTTGTAATTATGTTATTTGACGTTCATGCCCCTTTTAAAACTGTAAAAATTACTAAGCCAAAGACCTGATAACTTTAAATTGCAGACAGATTGGATGTGGTATAAACAATTAAGAAATCATGTAGTGAATATAGGGCTAAAAGAGACCATCTCAATTTGGTGTCAAGTGAGCGTGGAATACCTTGAGATCTTTTAGTATTAAATCAACGAAACAAAATATAATTCCGGTTCATTTGTCATTAATAATTATATTGCCCAATTTATTACACAAGTGAATGATAATTAAGAATTTGATTAATAGATATCAAAATGATCGGTACAATCCAGATGTACAGTTTAATTTTGAATCTTTCTATCTTCCTATCTTTCCTGTTGTTTCGAATATGTTTGAAAAAGTATTATACCGGGTGTTTCATTTAAAATGACATATGCTTATATTTCAATGTTGTTTTATTTTTCTTTTTGTAGATATCTTCATAACGCAGAATTTAAGAAAAAAATTTGTTAAGTAAAAAATACTTAATAAAACAAATGTTGTGCACTTATGAACGTATTAATTTATATTTTCTCTGCCGGTTTCGCAGTTTATAAGAATAAAGTAACTGCATCATCAGGAGAATCGTCAAAATAAAGATAGATTAATGATTTGTTTAATACAATATAATATTATATTATATATATATATTATAATATATATATACAGGGTGTATCGGAATGACGTGCCCAAACTTCAGGGGGTGATTCTTTAGGCAATTTTAAGGGTACTTTCTCATATAAACTATCAGCGATTTCCACTCCCCTGCGGAGCTACGCCCCTTCAAAAATGGCGAAAAATTTTGGTTTATTTTTTTTTTCCCGAAAACCATTAACACCAAGAAAATGAAATTTGGGAAATATGTTTAGCTTATAATAGGGCATGTTTCGAGCCTATTTGTACTTTCAATCTTCCCTTCTAAGTTACTAAACATAACCACCCCCGTTCAATTTTTGTCTAGATCTTTTTTATGACGATGACAAATACATTGGAAATATTTTATTTAGATAGACGAAAATATTCTAAAACTTTCTTGCCTCTCTGATGTTCTTCGAAAAGTTAATAGTTTCTGAGAAAAAAATTAATTAAGCAAACACTAACTGTTAAGTTGTAGCGTTGTTAATCGAAAGTTGGAATGAATTTTTAAAGAAAAAATCTTAGCAGGCTTAGCAATGTTTGTCAGAAATATTTTTGACGTTTAAATGTTAGTGGTTTTCTTACTATTATTATTGTTTTATTTAAAATTTTGAAACGTCGAGTGAACGAGCGTAAATGCGGTAGAACTTTATTCATAAATTAATTTGAAAAACAATAATAATAGTAAGAAAACCACTGACATTTAAACGTCAAAAATATTTCTGACAAAGATTGCAAAGCCTACTAAGATTTTTTCATTAAAAATTCATTCCAACTTTTGATCGACAACCCCGTTGTTGAACGGGCAGTGTTTACTTTATTATTTTTTTTCTCAAAAATTAGTCGTTTTTGGAAAAATTTTAGAGAGACAAAAAAGTTTTCGGATACTTTCATCTACCTATGTAATTTTTTTTTAATGTATTTACTCTCTGCATAAAAAAATGTTAGCAAAAATGTAAAGGGGGTGGTTACGTTTAGTAGTTTAGAAGGATAGGTTGAAAGTACAAATAGGGTGAAAACGTGCCCTACTACCAGTTAAACATATTCCCCAAATTTCGTTGTCCCAGCGTTTATGGTTTTTGAGAAAAAAAAATTAAACCAAAATTTTCCGCCATTTTTGGAGGGGTGTAGCTCCTTAGGGGAGCCCAAGTCGCCCATGGTTTATATATCAAAGTACCCTTAAAATTGCCTAAAGAATCACCCCCTGAAGTACTCCTCGACAGGATGCAGGAAGCACTCAATCTAATTGAGAACTGGTGTAATAAACAATGCCTTTCCGTCAATCCCAAAAAGACAGAGATGGTTCTTTTTACACGCAAGCGCAACATTGGCAATCCTAGACTGCCAACGCTCGCTAAAATTCCACTTAAACTGTCTACAGAAGTCAAGTACTTGGGCTTAATAATAGACAGTAAGCTAACGTGGAAATCCCACCTAGACAATAGAGTTAATAAAGCTTGTGTCGCCTTCGGCCAGTGCCGGAGGGCTGTCGGGAGGACTTGGGGTCTGTCTCCCAAGATAGCCCTGTGGATCTACACCGCCGTTGTTCGACCAATACTAACTTACGGTGCGGTGGTATGGTGGACTAGAACTTCTAAGTCTACCGCCACCACTGCGCTTAATAGAATACAGAGACTCGCGTGTCTGTATGTTACAGGTGCGCTGCGATCAACCCCCACAGCGGCCATGGAAATCATGTTAAATTTACCACCACTCAACCTACATATCCAGGAAGTGGCGTTGGTAACCATGAAACGACTACAATCAGTAGGAACTATGAAGGATGAGGACGCTGGCAGCAGTTCAACACTCTGGAGGGAAGCAGTGCTAGACACACCCCTACTCGAGTGTAAGACTGATCACAGACCAGCAAATATGTTTTCTCAAGGAAGTGCCTCACCCACGTCAGTCCCACAGTTGTAGATGTACATAGAACCTTAAAGATCTACACTGATGGTTCAAAAGGACGAAATGGTGCAGGCGCGGGGGTATTCTCTCACGATCCCCTGATTCGCCTCTCAGAACCTTTAGGGTCCAGCACCACCGTCATACAAGCGGAACTAACTGCTATTAAACTTGCTGCTGACTGCATTGTTGAATCCAACAAGCGGGGTAAGTGTTTTACTATTTTTACAGACAGTAAACAATCTCTTTTAGCTTTAAGCAGAGTTATTATAACGTCTGCAGTAGTTATGGATTGTCACAAAGCACTGGAGGAGGCCGCGAAATACAATTCTGTCAGAACCCAGTGGATTAAAGGGCATTCCGGCTCCAAAGGTAACAACCACGCGGACAGGCTAGCCAAACGTGCTGCCGGTAGAGCGCCCTGTGCACCCGAGCCGATAATTACCCCCTGCTTAGCCACTCATATCGAGTTAATAAAGCACATTACCCACAAAAAATTTTTAAACGGGTGGGACCGTACCCCGGGCTGTCATCTCGCTAAGGAATTTTTAAAATATCCTTCAGCCGCAACAGCCCAGTTTTTCGTAAAAGTGCCCTTCGCACTGCCACAGGTCTCCTCACGGGACACTGTAAAGTAAATAAGCACCTTCAAAACATGAAGCTTGCTGACTCTCCTCTCTGTCGAGCCTGTGAACAGGATGACGAGACGGTTAAACACATCTTGTGTGCCCCTCTCTGACCGACCTCAGAATGAGGACCTTCGGGGAGGAATGGCCAACCACAGATGACATCAGGTATGCACCTCTAGCAGCTGTCCTAGCCTTTGGTAAATCCTTAGGCTGGTTGATGTGACCAGAGCGTGTAATGGGAGGATGCACAAGGGGCCCAATGGGGCCTAAGTGTGGCGTGCGGTTTTGCATGCACTCCCCAATCCATACATACATACACCCCCTGAAGTTTGGGCATGTCATTCAGATACACCCTGTATAATTAATGATGATTTAACTGTTTAATGTATTTATTGGATGTTAATCTGTCTTTGTTTTGACGATTCTCCTGCTGATGCAGTTACTTTATTCTTATAAACTGCGAAACCGGCAGAGAAAATATAAATTAATACGTTCATAAGTGCACAACATTTGTTTTATTAATCCAAACGTAAAGAAAAACACCGACTGTCTATTAAAAAAAAATACTTAGTTTGTTAAGTTGTTCAAGACGTTGAAAGAAAAAAGTATATGTGCGGTTTGAAAAAATGAAAATGACGTCAGAAGGGCCTTTAGGCAACCCTGAAAAAAAATCTGCTCATGTGTACCCTGTGCCCTCCTTTTCACCAAAAAAAGTTTACTTGGAACATTTTTCGATTCGAGTTTTGGTTTTCGAGATATAAGCATATGTCATTTTAAATAAAACACCCTGTATAATCAACTTAATGCATATGTAGATCGTAATAATCTCTTATCAGATAAATAGGCTGGTTTTAGAATGGAGTTTAGCACTTTTTTCTGCTCGTGATGCTGCATTTGATAAAATTAATCAAATAAACTAAAATATTTTGGGTTTGGAGGTTGTTCGTTGCGCTTGTGGGCGTCATATCTATCAAATAGAACCCAATCTGTTAAATATAATAATAATGTTTCTCCTTCCATCTTAATAAAATTTACACAAAAGATATCTTAAATCTTAAACTACACTCAAGTATACAAGCATATGCCGATGACACTCAGATTTATTCTAAGGTTAATCCCCATTTGGAGTTGGTGGCTCTGATTTCTTACCAACATTGTTTACAAATCAATCCGGACAAATCATCCATACTATATTTTAGTAACAAAAATGCTCTTGAGTATCTTTCCGGAAACTCAAATATTGTTATTGCAGGTAGTTTGATCCCTGTTGTAAATGCAACGAGGAGCATTGGTCTGGCAATTGATTCCAAATTGAGATTTGATGAACATATTAAAAATTTGGTGCAAAGAGATTGTTGTACTTTCAGTGTTTAATTATTGCGATTTCATTTATGGCCCTTGATTGACGTCGGTATGCAAGTTGAGATTGCAAAAAATTCAAAACTGCTGCTCAAGATTAATATTGGGTCTACGAAATATGACCATATCTCTCATACATGCAAAGGGTTGAACTGGATAAAAATCGACAATCGCTGGCGGGATTATATGGTCTTTTTTGTTCATGAGTTGTTCATTGGTAGAAATACAGTAAGCGGGCTAATGTATGGGTAACATATTTGAAATTCCTCGTCATACCACGGCAATGTTTCAGAGATCCTTTGTTTATAATGCCATTAAATTATATAATCATCTTCCAATTGATTTAAAGCATATGAATTCAACACGTTTTTCCAGGTCCAGTAAGCAGTTATTTTTGTCATTATCATAGATGTGAATAAGACTAATACTAGCGATTTGTATGAATTAAAGTAATTTTACTTCAGATGAAATTGTTTGATAGAAGAGGTATGACATGTTATTATTCCTTTTGTTTGGGAGAGTAACTGTTTAAGTACGTTTCTAGAGATAAGAGGTGTTAAATCAGGTGATCTGGCAGGCCAGGAAATTGGACCTCTCCTTCCAATCCATCCCCCAGCATAATCCCGATTTAAAGCTTCACGTGCAATATGTAAAAAATGTGCTGGGCATCCATCATTTTGCAGCCACATATTTTGTTTTGCTCACAAGCAACTTTTCTGCCACTTTCTCCATAAATAAAAATCATTTCGACTTTTTCTGCCACACTTAGAGTATCCATGATTTAATGATTTAAACACTTTGCCTTAATGTAAAACTGTGGAATTAATTCAGAATTTGTTGCCAAGCAGTTTTTATTAATTATGCCAATTTAGTTATTCTGAAAATGCCGACATAAGCAGGTCCACGAACTCTTGTTTTTTTATGCGCTATTCTATTATCAAATTGACAAAGGTGGAAAAATGTCTTTTAGACCTCTTTCCAAAGGTATTTCCGAAGAGCCAGGTCACTCGATGTACCTCTTCTGGATTTTTTTTATTCTTTCTTTGAATTATTTTACTTTTGTCCACAAATTCAGATTTTACAATAAAATATATATTAATAATATTATATATTATATATTAATAATATTATATATTATATATTAATAATATTATATATTATATAACAACCCATTTCCAAAAAATGCATTTTCGGTGTTAAATTATTGGATTTTCCTAGTCATCGTATTTTAGTCGATGGTATTTTTTCAAAGCCAACGACTCTAAAAGAGTTATAAAGATTTTTGGGAATGATAAACTTCTACCATAGATTCTTATCTAACATTTCAAACATTCTTGATCTCTTATACACACTTTCAAAATCACTTCATTGTCAAAAACAAAAAACAATGTCATCAACTTCTTGGACACTGGAACACGACAACGCTTTTTCTTCATCCAAAGATCTTCTATCAAAATCTATCTTTCTAGGACATCCTACTCTATCATTGTCAACTGATGCATCTAACACAGGTATGGGAGCTGTTTTAACACAAAAATCTCAACCATTACCATTCTTTCCCAAAAAATTAACTTCATGCCAAACTATTAGCGATCTACTCTGCTATCAAATTTTTCAAACATTCCTTACATGGAAATCAATTTACGGTATATGCAGATCACAAACCTATTGTCACATCAATTTTTTCGTGCACAGACAAAACTCCTCGTCAAACCCGACATCTAAGTTATATTGCACAATTTACTTCAGATATCAAATACATCAGAGGAAATTGAAATGTTGTTGCAGATACTCTATCCAGAACCAACATCGGATCTCTAAATTTATCTTATCCAGATTTTTTAACCCTTAGCAATATCAACTTGCTAACACAAAATTGTCAAACTTACTGAATAAGCAATTTTCCAACAATCCTTCAAAATCTTATCGTTTGGCACATCAAACAACATCACAATCTGATATCAAATTGTGATGTGAAACAAGAATTTATAATCCGCAACAGTTCAGACAAGCAATTTTTGACAAAAATTTTTAGCTTAACCATTCATGCAATCAAAACAAGATTCTTTTGACCACACATATCAAAGCAAATTCATGTTTGGCCCAAACCTGCTTAAAATGTCAACAAGCAAAAATCCAAAAACATACAAAATCGCCAATCATCCCTGCTTCTAAATATAACCTTATACGGCTGGTTGAAATTGTATTTTGTCGGTATAAGGTCCGTTTTAATTTCAACCCTCGCGATTTGGAGTTGGTGGCTCTGATTTCTTACCAACATTGTTTACAAATCAATCCGGACAAGTCATCCATACTATATTTTAGTAACAAAAATGCTCTTGAGTATCTTTCCGGAAACTCAAATATTGTTATTGCAGGTAGTTTGATCCCTGTTGTAAATGAAGCGTCTGGCAGTTGATTCCAAATTGAGATTTGATGAACATATTAAAAATTTGGTGCAAAAGGCGTTTGCTTCGTTGAGATTGTTGTACTCTCAGTGTTTAATTATTGCGATTTCATTGACATCGGTATGCAAGTTGAGATTGCAAAAAATTCAAAACTGCTGCTCAAGATTAATATTGGGTCTACGTAAATATGACCATATCTCTCATACATGCAAAGGGTTGAACTGGATAAAAATGGACAAGCGCTGGCGGGATTATATGGTCTGTTTTGTTCATGAGTTGTTCATTGGTAGAAATACAGTAAGCGGGCTAATGTATGGGTAACATATTTGAAATTCCTCGTCATACCACGGCAATGTTTCAGAGATCCTTTGTTTATAATGCCATTAAATTATATAATCATCTTCCAGTTGATTTAAAGCATATGTATTCAACACGTTTTTCCAGGTCCAGTAAGGAATTATTTTTGTCATTATCATAGATGTGAATAAGACTAATACTAGCGATTTGTATGAATTAAAGTAATTTTACTTCAGATGAAATAATTTGATAGAAGAGGCATGGCGTATTATTCCTTTTGTTTTGGGAGAGTAACTGGTTAAGTATAGAGACAAGAGGTGTTAAATCAGGTGATCTGGCAGGCCAGGAAATTGGACCTCTCCTTCCAATCCATCGCCCAGCATAATCCCGATCTAAAGCTTCACGTGCAATATTTAAAAAATGTGTTTAGCCCACAAGCAACTTTTCTGCCACTTTCTCCATAAATAAAAATCATTTCGACTTTTTCTGCCACACTTAGAGTATCCATGATTTAATGATTTAAACACTTTGCCTTCATGTAAAACGATGGAATTAATTCAGAATTTGTTGCCAAGCAGTTTTTATTAATTATGCCAATTTAGTTATTCTGAAAATGCCGACATAAGCAGGTCCACGAACTCTTGTTTTTTATGCGCTATTCTATTATCAAATTGACAAAGGTGGAGAAATGTCTTTTAGACCTCTTTCCAAAGGTATTTCCAAAGAGCCAGGTCACTCGATGTACCTCTTCTGGATTTTTTTTATTCTTTCTTTGAATTATTTTACTTTTGTCCACAAATTCAGATTTTACAATAAAATATATATTATATATTAATAATATTATATATTATATAACAACCCATTTCGGTCTTTTTGAATTCGTTCGCATGCCTTTTGACCTTCGAAATGCAGCGCAAACATTCTAAAGGTTCATCAATGAAATATTTTGAGGTTGTTAAATCATTGGATTTTCCTAGTCATCGTATTTTAGCCGATGGTATTTTTCCAAAGACAACGACTCTAAAAGAGTTACAAAGATTTTTGGGAATGATAAACTTCTACCATAGATTCTTATCTAACATTTCAAATATTCTTGATCCCTTATACACACTTTCAAAATCACTTCACTGTCAAAAACAAAAAACAATTTCATCAACTTCTTGGACACTGGAACACGACAACGCTTTTTCTTCAGCCAAAGATCTTCTATCAAAATCTATCTTTCTAGGACATCCTACCCTATCATTGTCAACTGATGCATCTAACACAGGTATGGGAGCTGTTTTAACACAAAAATCTCAACCATTAGCATTCTTTCCCAAAAAATTAACTTCATGCCAAACTATTAGCGATCTACTCTGCTATCAAATTTTTCAAACATTCCTTACATGGAAATCAATTTACGGTATATGCAGATCACAAACCTATTGTCACATCAATTTTTTCGTGCACAGACAAAACTCCTCGTCAAACCCAACATCTAAGTTATATTGCACAATTTACTTCAGATATCAAATACATCAGAGGAAATTGAAATGTTGTTGCAGATACTCTATCCAGAACCAACATCGGATCTCTAAATTCATCTTATCCAGATTTTCTAACCCTTAGCAACGCTCATTGTCAAACTTACTGAATAAGCAATTTTCCAACAATCCTTCAAAATCTTATCGTTTGGCACATCAAACAACATCACAATCTGATATCAAACTGTGGTGTGAAACCTCATCATCTCCAAGAATTTATATTCCGCAACAGTTCAGACAAGCAATTTTTGAAAAAATTTTTTAACTTAACCATTCATGCAATCAAAACAAGATTCTTTTGGCCACACATGTCAAAGCAAATTCATGTTTGGACCAAAACCTGCTTAAAATGTCAACAAGCAAAAATCCAAAAACATACAAAATCGCCAATCATCCCTGCTTCTAAATATAACCTTATACGGCTGGTTGAAATTGTATTTTGTCGGTATAAGGTCCGTTTTAATTTCAACCATCGCGATTTGGAGTTGGTGGCTCTGATTTCTTACCAACATTGTTTACAAATCAATCCGGACAAGTCATCCATACTATATTTTAGTAACAAAAATGCTCTTGAGTATCTTTCCGGAAACTCAAATATTGTTATTGCAGGTAGTTTGATCCCTGTTGTAAATGAAGCGTCTGGCAATTGATTCCAAATTGAGATTTGATGAACATATTAAAAATTTGGTGCAAAAGGCGTTTGCTTCGTTGAGATTGTTGTACTCTCAGTGTTTAATTATTGCGATTTCATTGACGTCAGTATGCAAGTTGAGATTGCAAAAAATTCAAAACTGCTGCTCAAGATTAATATTGGGTCTACGTAAATATGACCATATCTCTCATACATGCAAAGGGTTGAACTGGATAAAAATGGACAAGCGCTGGCGGGATTATATGGTCTGTTTTGTTCATGAGTTGTTCATTGGTAGAAATACAGTAAGTGGGCTAATGTATGGGTAACATATTTGAAATTCCTCGTCATACCACGGCAATGTTTCAGAGATCCTTTGTTTATAATGCCATTAAATTATATAATCATCTTCCAGTTGATTTAAAGCATATGTATTCAACACGTTTTTCCAGGTCCAGTAAGGAATTATTTTTGTCATTATCATAGATGTGAATAAGACTAATACTAGCGATTTGTATGAATTAAAGTAATTTTACTTCAGATGAAATAATTTGATAGAAGAGGCATGGCGTATTATTCCTTTTGTTTTGGGAGAGTAACTGGTTAAGTATAGAGACAAGAGGTGTTAAATTAGGTGATCTGGCAAGCCAGGAAATTGGACCTCTCCTTCCAATCCATCCCCCAGCATAATCTCGATTTAAAGCTTCACGTGCAATATTTAAAAAATGTGTTTAGCCCACAAGCAACTTTTCTGCCACTTTCTCCATAAATAAAAATCATTTCCACTTTTTCTGCCACACTTAGAGTATCCATGATTTAATGATTTAAACACTTTGCCTTCATGTAAAACGATGGAATTAATTCAGAATTTGTTGCCAAGCAGTTTTTATTAATTATGCCAATTTAGTTATTCTGAAAATGCCGACATAAGCAGGTCCACGAACTCTTGTTTTTTATGGGCTATTCTATTATCAAATTGACAAAGGTGGAGAAGTGTCTTTTAGACCTCTTTCCAAAGGTATTTCCGAAGAGCCAGGTCACTCGATGTACCTCTTCGGGATTTTTTTTATTCTTTCTTTGAATTATTTTACTTTTGTCCACAAATTCAGATTTTACAATAAAATATATATTATATATTAATAATATTATATATTAATAATATTATATATTAATAATATTATATATTAATAATATTATATATTATATATTAATAATATTATATATTATATAACAACCCATTTCCAAAAAATGCATTTTCGGTGTTAAATTATTGGATTTTCCTAGTCATCGTATTTTAGTCGATGGTATTTTTCCAAAGCCAACGACTCTAAAAGAGTTATAAAGATTTTTGGGAATGTTAAACTTCTACCATAGATTCTTATCTAACATTTCAAACATTCTTGATCCCTTATACACACTTTCAAAATCACTTCACTGTCAAAAACAATTTCATCAACTTCTTGGACACTGGAACACGACAACGCTTTTTCTTCAGCCAAAGATATTCTATCAAAATCTATCTTTCTAGGACATCCTACCCTATCATTGTCAACTGATTCATCTAACACAGGTATGGGAGCTGTTTTAACACAAAAATCTCAACCATTAGCATTCTTTCCCAAAAAATTAACTTCATGCCAAACTATTAGCGATCTACTCTGCTATCAAATTTTTCAAACGTTCCTTACATGGAAATCAATTTACGATATATGCAGATCACAAACCTATTGTCACATCAATTTTTTCGTGCACAGACAAAACTCCTCGTCAAACCCGACATCTAAGTTATATTGCACAATTTACTTCAGATATCAAATACATCAGAGGAAATTGAAATGTTGTTGCAGATACTCTATCCAGAACCAACATCGGATCTCTAAATTCATCTTATCCAGATTTTCTAACCCTTAGCAACGCTCAACTTGCTAACATAAAATTGTCAAACTTACTGAATAAGCAATTTTCCAACAATCCTTCAAAATCTTATCGTTTGGCACATCAAACAACATCACAATCTGATATCAAATTGTGATGTGAAACAAGAATTTATAATCCGCAACAGTTCGGACAAGCAATTTTTGAAAAAATTTTTTAACTTAACCATTCATGCAATCAAAACAAGATTCTTTTGGCCACACATGTCAAAGCAAATTCATGTTTGGACCAAAACCTGCTTAAAATGTCAACAAGCAAAAATCCAAAAACATACAAAATCGCCAATCATCCCTGCTTCTAAATATAACCTTATACGGCTGGTTGAAATTGTATTTTGTCGGTATAAGGTCCGTTTTAATTTCAACCCTCGCGATTTGGAGTTGGTGGCTCTGATTTCTTACCAACATTGTTTACAAATCAATCCGGACAAATCATCCATACTATATTTTAGTAACAAAAATGCTCTTGAGTATCTTTCCGGAAACTCAAATATTGTTATTGCAGGTAGTTTGATCCCTGTTGTAAATGCAGCGAGGAGCATTGGTCTGGCAATTGATTCCAAATTGAGATTTGATGAACATATTAAAAATTTCGTGCAAAAGGCGTTTGCTTCGTTGAGATTGTTGTACTCTCAGTGTTTAATTATTGCGATTTCATTTATGGCCCTTGATTGACGTCGGTGTGCAAGTTGAGATTGCAAAAAATTCAAAACTGCTGCTCAAGATTAATATTGGGTCTACGTAAATATGACCATATCTCGTTTTTCCAGGTCCAGTAAGCAGTTATTTTTGTCATTATCATAGATGTGAATAAGACTAATACTAGCGATTTGTATGAATTAAAGTAATTTTACTTCAGATGAAATTATTTGATAGAAGAGGCATGACATGTTATTATTCCTTTTGTTTTGGGAGAGTAACTGGTTAAGTATAGAGACAAGAGGTGTTAAATCAGGTGATCTGGCAGGCCAGGAAATTGGACCTCTCCTTCCAATCCATCCCCCAGCATAATCCCGATCGAAAGCTTCACGTGCAATATGTGAAAAATGTACTGGGCATCCATCATTTTGCAGCCACATATTTTGTTTTGCTCACAAGCAACTTTTCTGCCACTTTCTCCATAAATAAAAATCATTTCGACTTTTTCTGCCACACTTAGAGTATCCATGATTTAATGATTTAAACACTTTGCCTTCATGTAAAACGATGGAATTAATTCAGAATTTGTTGCCAAGCAGTTTTTATTAATTATGCCAATTTAGTTATTCTGAAAATGCCGACATAAGCAGGTCCACGAACTCTTGTTTTTTATGCGCTATTCTATTATCAAATTGACAAAGGTGGAGAAATGTCTTTTAGACCTCTTTCCAAAGGTATTTCCGAAGAGCCAGGTCACTCGATGTACCTCTTCTGGATTTTTTTTATTCTTTCTTTGAATTATTTTACTTTTGTCCACAAATTCAGATTTTACAATAAAATATATATTAATAATATTATATATTAATAATATTATATATTATATAACAACCCATTTCCAAAAAATGCATTTTCGGTGTTAAATTATTGGATTTTCCTAGTCATCGTATTTTAGCCGATGGTATTTTTCCAAAGCCAACGACTCTAAAAGAGTTACAAAGATTTTTGGGAATGTTAAACTTCTACCATAGATTCTTATCTAACATTTCAAATATTCTTGATCCCTTATACACACTTTCAAAATCACTTCACTGTCAAAAACAAAAAACAATTTCATCAACTTCTTGGACACTGGAACACGACAACGCTTTTTCTTCAGCCAAAGATCTATCAAAATCTATCTTTCTAGGATATCCTACCCTATCATTGTCAACTGATGCATCTAACACAGGTATGGGAGCTGTTTTAACACAAAAATCTCAACCATTAGCCAAAAAATTAACTTCATGCCAAACTATTAGCGATCTACTCTGCTATCAAATTTTTCAAACATTCCTTACATGGAAATCAATTTACGGTATATGCAGATCACAAACCTATTGTCACATCAATTTTTTCGTGCACAGACAAAACTCCTCGTCAAACCCGACATCTAAGTTATATTGCACAATTTACTTCAGATATCAAATACATCAGAGGCAATTGAAATGTTGTTGCAGATACTCTATCCAGAACCAACATCGGATCTCTAAATTCATCTTATCCAGATTTTTTAACCCTTAGCAATGCTCAACTTGCTAACATAAAATTGTCAAACTTACTGAATAAGCAATTTTCTAACAATCCTTCAAAATCTTATCGTTTGGCACATCAAACAACATCACAATCTGATATCAAACTGTGGTGTGAAACCTCATCATCTCCAAGAATTTATATTCCGCAACAGTTCAGACAAGCAATTTTTGACAAAATTTTTTAGCTTAACCATTCATGCAATCAAAACAAGATTCTTTTGGCCACACATGTCAAAGCAAATTCATGTTTGGACCAAAACCTGCTTAAAATGTCAACAAGCAAAAATCCAAAAACATACAAAATCGCCAATCATCTCTGCTTCTAAATATAACCTTATACGTCCGTTTTAATTTCAACCCTCTATATCTATGGAAACATAGGGCTATCTCTTTGGTTGCAATTGCCTCCTCTAAAGTGCTAATCAAAGCATGGAGAGCAGTAATTGTTAATTTTGCTTTCTGGTAAGCATGTTGGCTAGGGTGGACTGGATAAGGTATTGATCGATTACCTTTTCCATCCCTTTGAGGAGAAATGAAGTTAGGCTAATTGGTCTGTATGATAATTAGGTATGAATGTATATAGCTAAGGCTGTAGCTAGCTATATTACTGGGAGCAGGTTAATTAGTTTATAAAAAGTTAATTAATTTATCAGTTAATAAATCTTAAAAGCATGAATTACCTCTAATGTATTTACTTAAACCATTTTAAAAGTGTTCTGATAAAGTTACCTCATATACAGAGAGAATGATAACAAGTGGCTGGCGTCACTTATCGTATATTAACCTAAGACCCGACGTCGCCGCAGTCGCAATATAGATTATAATATCCAGGTCTGGATTAAGTGATGTGTTTTAAATGAGCCAAAAGAAAAATTAGACGTAAAAAATGAATTTAATTTTTATTTCTAAACCACGTCTGACGCAAAATTTACAATCTAAATAACACTTTAATACTTTCATTAGAATGAAATATACAAAAACAACTTTCCCGTAAACATATTTTGTTATTCCGTACAATTGTATTATTTTTCTTTATTATTATACTAAATTAAAAATAATTTCCAAGATGTATCTCGAAGACTTTATTGTTTGTTTCTTGAATCTATTAACAAATTTATTACAAACAAGGCGAAATATTATTAAGCGTAAACTGAATTTCACAATATTGCGACAAATCAAGGAAAAATAAATACCGATTTTATTGGTTGATTTATCCAAGGTTTAGGTTTTCGAAAATAAATTTATTACCGGAAAAAAATCTTTAATGAATAGACCTTGTTTTCTCTTTGCTTTCATCATATCAAAAAATAATCCATCATATCAAATTTTTGTTTATATGAATTAATGACTCAAATTACGGTTGTTATTAATATTTCTGGCTGGGGTCGCGAGTAGAGGACGAATTAGGTAATGAATCTCTTCCATAGGTCAAGCGGCCGATTTAAAATTATTAACTTCCAAATAACTTTGTTACAAATATTCGCAATAAATTAATGATAATTCTAGAATAAAATTTATTATTAAAAAAATTTATTTGATATCACCACAAATTTAATAGATATTTACACTTTATTTTTCTACCGAAATTAATCATACGATTACAAAAAAAAATGTTTGTTTACTGGGATTAAACTAAAAAGTAGATTTATTAAATATATAAAGTTGTTAGTTGTTATTAAAACAGATACACAAGCAACATCTTTTATTCAATATCCTAACTAATTTGATTAGAATTAAATTTTTTTACAGTTAACGATTATTTTAAATATAATCATAATACTAAAATATTGTTTTAATATAACTTTAAATATTGTTTTCTCAAAAACTAAAAGTTATTTTTCAAAACGGGTTGGTTCATTGGAAAGAAGACACTCTTATTAACGCTTTGGGCAATTTTCATACTCATATTCCAAGAACGCGATTTTATACGAATATTTAAGACTTAATCGGCGAAAATTGCAAAATTTGAAAAAATTTTCGATCATTTAAAAAATTTATTTCTCATGAATTAAAAGCGATTTTTCAAAACGGCTTGTTGCATTAAAAAGAGGGTACTTTGATTAATAATTGGTGATATTTTCACAAGGATCCTTCAACAAATTAATTTTATAGCGAATTTTGAAAATTATCGCAACATCGAGAATTTTATCAAAACTTCAAACATTGTTTTCTCAAAAACTAAAAGTTATTGTTCAAAACGGGTTGGTTCATTGGAAAGAGGACACTTTTATTAACACTTTGGAAAATTTTCATACTCATATTACAAAAACTCGATTTTATACGAATTTTTAAAACTTAATCGGCGAAAATTGCAAAATTCGAAAAAATTGTCGATCATTTCAAAAATTAAAAGCGATTTTTCAAAACGGCTATTTGCATTAAAAAAAGGATACTTTAATTAATACTTGGTGATATTTCCACAAATATCCTTCAACAAATTAATTTTATAGCGAATTTTGAAAATTATCGCAACATCGAAAACTTCAAATATTGTTTTCTCAAAAACTAAAGGTTATTGTTCAAAATGGGTTGGTTCATTGGAAAGAGGACACTTTTATTAACACTTTGGAAAATTTTCATACTCATATTCCAAGAACTCGATTTAATACGAATTTTTAAAACTTAATCGGCAAAAATTGCAAAATTCCAAAAAATTGTAGATCATTTCAAAAATTAATTTCTCAAAAATTAAAAGCGATTTTTCAAAACGGCTTTTTGCATTAAAAAGAGGATACTTTAATTAATAATTGGTGATATTTCCACAAGGATCCTTCAACAAATTAATTTTATAGCGAATTTTGAAAATTATCGCAACATCGAAAACTTCAAATCTTGTTTTCTCAAAAACTAAAGGTTATTTTTCAAAACGGGTTGGTTCATTGGAAAGAGGACACTTTTATTAACACTTTGGATAATTTTCATACTCATATTTCAAGAACTGCATTTTATACGAATTTTTAAAACTTAATCGGCGAAAATTGCAAAATTCGAAAAAATTGTCGATCATTTCAAAAATTAATTTCTCAAAAACTAAAAGCGATTTTTCAAAACGGCTTTTTGCATTAAAAAGAATATACTTTGATTAATAATTGGTGATATTTCCACAAGGAGCCTTCAAGAAATTAATTTTATAGCGAATTTTGAAAATTATCGCAACATCGAAAACTTCAAATATTGTTTTCTCAAAAACTAAAGGTTATTTTTCAAAACGGGTTGGTTCATTGGAAAGAGGACACTTTTATTAACACTTTGGGAAATTTCCATACTCATATTCCAAGAACTCGATTTTATACGAATTTTTAAAACTTAATAATAATTGATGATATTTCCACAAAGATTCACTACTACTATAAAGGTTATATAAAAAAAACACAAAATTGGCAAAGAAAATTTTTATTTAGACGCAAATACTGACGAAGTTGATAATAACATTTATAATAGGGATTGCAAACAAGTGGTACGCACGAACGATTCGCGTTTTCTTTTCGCATCGCAAAAATGTACACGTGTTACAGGGATAGGGGGAGAAGTGGCGTCTCTATGACACTTTTAATCATTTTTTTTGTCTGGATTACACGAACAAAGCACCACAGTAACGAAAATTAAAAACTACGCAAAATAAAGAGAAAATTATTTGAAATAGTCAAATGAAGTAGGAAAATTAGGTGTGTAACAAGTCGAAACGGAGACACGTACTCAGGATAACTTAACGTTCGATATATCACTTGGAAATGCCAGACGGCCCTTTACAAAAATACATGTGACACCTTTGCATCGAGTAGTAACGCTTTTTACAGTCAGTGTGAATAATCAGAAAAAAATCTAGCACGTGCAACCGATAAATTAAATTGCAAATCAAATAAGGCTAACCAACATCTTATATTACATTTGTAAAATATTACTTCTGTACATCTAGATACTTTATAATATGTACATAGAAAAATCAAACTATCTATTGTATTTAACAAGAAAAGTAATTTTAACTGAGTGTTTTTTTTTTCTCCCAACATAGTTTCTTATTTTTCTTGATTTTTTTCTTTTGCTGCAATTTATAATATTTTATGGTCTCCAAAAACTGAAGTCGTTTATGGAATCCTAACTCTTTCTCAGTCTTAAATAGTTATAAATATAATCATTAACTATCATCGATCGTTTAGTACGTATCCGATTTTGAATTTCTAGGATTTTTTTTAAGCAAAGCCAAAGCCCTCTGAACATTCGTGGATAGCTTTTAGTAGGTAAGAGCGTAGCTTATCGTACGTTTCGTATACAGGCAAATCCAGTTGATTAAAACTAAAACAAAAATTTTCTTTCAATATAACAAGAAATAATAATTAATTTAGAAATTTACCAAGTGTGAGCGGAAGGTAATCTATCTGTAGATCGATCGTCCCTATGTATTTGAAACTTTTGCACGCCATTCATTCCTTCTAAAGCTCCAAAACCTTGTAGAGGTACTTTAGAAGTACCAGTAACAAATTGTAGGAATTTCGCGCGATCTGCTTGATCAAACGACCTTAAAGCTCTCCAGAACCACTGAATCTACAAAATAAAAATAAATTAAAAAAAAAAATTTTTTAATTTTAAGTTTATTCTTTACCTGTAATGAACTAGCTTGATACTTATGATACTCTGTATTCGTTTTAAGATCTTCAATATCAACGTTAGGTAAACCAGAAATTAATAACTCCAATTCTTGTTCATTAAATATCGAAATTAATCGTTTAGGTATTATATCATAAAAGCCCTCTAAGAAAGCAGTTAACCTTAAATAATAATAAAAAAATAAATATATACCGAAATTAACAAATTTTAAAATCTTACTGTTGCCTTATCGCACCAGTCATTTTCATTTGACACGATCTTCTTACATATTCCATTTTATTTTCTTCATTAACAGAGACGTTTCGGCCGTTAGGAATGAGATCTCTGGTTTCAGTTACTCCAAACTCGTTAATTTCAGTGCTGAACGTAAGATCGCAACCTAAATCGTTTATATTGTTCTCCATCAAGTACACAAGACCCCTATAAAAGCTGTAATCTTCGCTCTCCATGTCGGTGTATTTCACGGGAATACCAAGAATGTGTTTGTAAAATGACCGCGTGAAGTAACATTCCAATAGTTTATTGTCGTAAATTGCTTTTGCTAATAATAAAAATAATTTAATTAGATTTTTTGATACACGTAAATTTGTTGGAAATAATTCACCCTATATAATTTGAACGCGCGAAAATAAATCAAATAATATTTGCGGAGAATAAAGGTTTACTGAAGACGAGTTTCTCTGTCGCGGCATTATTGACTGCGTCATTCGAAAAAATTCTCGATCATTTCAAAAAGTACAGAGAGGCATCAAAAATGCTTATTGAAAAGAATTTGTCCTGATCAATTTATGTAAATAAGCAAACCAGAAATGTGAAAGTGGTCGCTAAAAAGATGCATAAAAGCTGTGATGTTAATGATATCAAAGATGATCTATTGGAGCGCAAGTAGCTCTTTCTTTATACATCTTGGATTTTGCACCGTCAGAGGATGTAAAAAGAATCCATGAAATAACAAACATATTAGGAATGCGTGTCAAAATCGAATAGACAGTAAATTAACATCAAAACACATGAAATGCTACTGATAATTACAATATCAATCATAAAAATCAACCGGCAGCTATATGGAAAATAATTAATACCACACAACAAAATTTTTTAACGCCAAAACCTAAATCTAATATTTTTCCTAAATATATTAGAGACAAAATTGCAGAAAAATGGAAACCAAGAAAGAAACGGCAAATCAATAGAATTAATATATAATATAATACTCAAAATTACTTAAAAGACCTTACTAACAATGCTAGTACTGATTATTCTCCGTGGAAGGCAACAAGAAAGCTTAAAGTTCCAAAAACACATACACCTCCAATTCGAAATAATAATGGAAGTTGGGCTAAAAGCAATCAAGAAAAAGTTAACTTGTCTGCATCAGAGAGTCCAGCAACTATGCTAAATAGTGTCGTTAGCGCAATTCAAAGTGATCAGCAGAGTAATATACCATGTGTAAGAATGAAAGAACTGTATTATAAAATAAAGTAATACCCAGTCGAAATGCGATAAATACATATTATAAAATCAAGGATTAATAAACATTAATTTTGTTAAAAAAATGTATGTACATAGTAATAATACTAGTACTAATTTTAGTAAATTTATTTTCTCGAAAAAATATATATATTCCACATCCAGATCGGTTTTTACGACAGTCATAAATAAAAGCCCGGGTGATTATTGCCCGCTCGAGTACCTGAAAAGATTTATGACAGTCATACAAGGACAGGGTAGAACTTAAATTTTTTTAAACTAAAATTTAATTATAAAAACTAGTATAAAAGTCTTGGAAAAAAATATTAAAATATTTTAAATAGAATAACAAAATTTTAAAGAATCTAATTATCCTCCGCCCTCTTTTGTAAGTAGACAATGCACTTAATATTAAAAGCACAACAAATAAGAGAATAATGAGTATGTATTTATATATCACCCTACTATTTTTCTACAATTTGCCAGTTGTTCGTTTTTAGTCATAACAACTGATCGCCGCGTGGAAGACTATACATAATAATTATTTATGTTACAAGTGGACTAGAAACATAATTACTGTACGAGTGTGGAGAATTACACGACGAGGTCGTAGACCGACTCGTGTAATCACACGAGCCCACGTGTGATATACAACATTATATTTATTTCGTTAAAAAGGTTTATTTTGACATTTATAAAAATATTTTGAAATGATTGTTGACAATTTTGAATTAATGTCAGTTTCAATAACATGTTTACTCATCTGGAATAAGTGTTTCGAAATGTAAAAACATAACAATTAATGTTTATAATAAATAGTATTTTCTCTCGCTCGTTTCAATAAATTAAGTCTGTTCTGATTGGGCTAAAATTGCGTTACGTAATGAAACCAGTGTAATGAACTTCATTATGTAACTCAAATCACCTCAAATAAGTGTGGTAATGAAGACTTATTCAAGCAGTTGTAGATAAATAATATTAAAACGTATATTATTACGTCGGTTCTGACGGCTTTATAAATTCTAAAAGAGTTGACTGACGAATGAAGGATGCTTTTTTTAAGAAATAAAAAAAAAAAAGCTTTGTCGCGCCCCGATGGTGCGGCGCAAAAACTAAATATAAAGAAATCAGTAGGTTATGACCTAATTAATGGACAAACATTGAAACATCTACCAAAACGGGCTGCTACAAAACTATTGCACATAATTAATGCTGCTTTTAAACAGAAATACTTCCCAAGCATATGAAAAGTTGCTGAAATAATAATGATACCAAAAAAAGATGTTACATCATATAGGTCAATCTCATTATTACCCTTATTATCAAAACTGCTTGAAAAATTACTGTTAAAAAAACTAAAACCTGTCATAGAAGAAAAAGCCCTAATACCAACACATTAATTTGGGTTTCGGAATAAACATGCAACAATACACCAACTGCATAGAATAATGAATACAGTAAAACCTCGATATAACGGACCAAATTTTTTAAATTAATTATTTTTAATAAAGTAAAATTTTTTAATTTGGAAACAAAATAAAATTTATATCCGTTAAGTATAAAAATTTTAAATTTTTTTAAATAATATTATTAATATAATATGTTTAATAGATAACATATTTAACCCTCGGATGACGGATGCCTTGATAGCGACGCGCGAGTCGAATACCGGGTCAATTAGACCCACATCAAAATAATATTTTGTTAAGAAGGGAAAATAAAAAATGTACTAATACAAAATATTATAAACTAGTTTATTTATGTTGAAGAACAATCTATACATAGAATTTTAGTAGGTACTGTATGATTATGACATATAAAATTATTACATTGTTCACATTTTTTACTATATTTATTGTCGTTTCCCACACAAACATGACAACGTGATCGTTTTGAAGATGTTTGTGGAGTCTGATTCTTTCTTCTTATTGGTCTACCGTACGCTTCAAATGCTTGTGCTATGTGTTTATGTAACCCTGTTGCGTTGTTTTCGAATCGTTGTGCCCGTCGCTCAATATATTCTGTAACTAACTCTTTTGCTAAAATCTCAAGAAATATTTTTCGTTTATTTTTCATAGAACTTTTTGACTCCCATTCAGGGTTTTTGGTTATCCAAATAACCAATGCATTATAAGCTGCAATATCTATAAAATTTTGAAAGAGAGACATGGGCCAGCGTCTTGTGGATCGACGACATGTGTATTCTCTTAGTAATTTATCTAGTGTGTCTACACCACTTTTTGTCGAATTGTAGTACTTTATAATTTCAGGTTTGAAATTATTTTCGGAATTAGATATACTGAATTCATGATGTATACTTGAAAGTAAAACAACACATTTTCGTATCTTAGGTACATATGAGACTAAAGTCAACTTATTTGTGAACAGAAATTGCGATGAATATTGTTCTCTATGATAAGTGCCAACAATAGATTTTGGAAGATCTTTTCTATTTTTGCGAATTGTGCCCACAAGAAAGCAACCATTATCTAATAAATATTCCGCTAATATTATGCTCGTAAAAAAATTATCTGTGGTTATAACACGATTAGAATTCTTCCAAAAATCAGTTAGTTGTTTGACAACGCGTTGGCCTTGATCCTTTTCAGGAATTTGTCCGATCTTACCCAGATAAATGTCGAAATTGCAACAGTAATATGTTTTGGCATCGCAAAGTGTCCATATTTTTATACCATATTTCCCTGGTTTTGACGGCATATAAACTTTGAAGGGACACCGTCCCCGGTATGTAACTAGTTGTTCATCTACTGTACCTGTATTTGATGCCTCGTAAGATTCCCGACAATTTGCCGCAAACATATCTGATACTTCCCGTATAGGTGCTAATTTATCCACTTTTTTTCTATCTTCCCGGGTTTCCGTATTGTCAAATCTTATGAACCTCAGAATATCTTTGAATCTGTCACGTGCCATAACCACGGTATACATCTGCCTTGATAATACATTGTCTTTTCGCCATAAGTCGTTCCTGCTTTCACGAGATTCTCTAAATCTTCCGATGAGTAGTAGAAGACCTAGAACTGCATATATTTCTATGGAATCTACTTCTTTCCAAGAGTGAAAGTCAGTAGCGTAATGTGCATTGGCTCTTTGATTGGTGTGTGTAACAATGTTTGCAATGATACTATCGTCCATGAATAATTTGAAACATTCTTCTATAGATTTTACATTTCGACTTTTATTTGTCAAAGAGCCACTTTGATGAACACTCTGTGGGCATTCAACAGATTTCGGAGCAATATATTTCCATGTACGATTACAAATCGTTTCACTTCGGTTATCATTATCTTCTTCATCTGATTCCGACGCAGTAAATATATCCGCTTCACTATCTTGCATTTCCGGTTCCACATCGCTCATTGTGCTACATGATTCTTCCTCTGAAAACTCATCGTCTTCTTCATCTCTGGCAAAATCACTAAAATTCGTAGTGTTTTCCATGTTTTTACGCAGTTGAAGTAAAATGCACTACACCTCTATCGGTTCACTCGCTTTCTGACTCAAATATACAAATAAAACTCGAATTAGGTAATGAGTCATGATACCCAGTTCCGCGCCATGCATATGTGCAAAACCCCCGGCGCCAGATAAAAAAAGACGCCGCGACGCCGCCGCAGCGTTGGTGAACACGTTCGTCGTTTGAATAGTTACTACGTGTACTCACAAAAAAGGCACTAAAAGTCATCAGTTTACAATGTAGACGAAGATTTTATTTAATCATTACAGAAACAATGAAATTGAAAAAAATGCAAAAATAAATGATCACATTTCATAAGGAATTAAATTGGCATGAACTGACGTGCTCATTATTTTTTACCTGATACCGTTCAACCGACACACGTAAAATTTCTGGTAAGATTGCGCTGAAATCCCGGGTCACAATGACCCTGCCTTCGCCGGGCGAGGGTTAAATACAAACCGATGAACGTCAATCATCGATCGAACCCGACATTCGGGGTATAACCCGAGTTTCTTCTCTATGCGATGTTCTGTATTAAGAATAAATATATGACATGAATTAATATATGCGTTAAAATTTTTCATTCAAGCAGTTTAAAGTAAAAAGTGTTAAAAAGTCGTTATAAGTTCACGTTTAAAACATGGACAATCGAAATCAAAAACTTGAAATAAAACAGTTGGAGTCTGAAGTGTCCGTTTCGCGAATATGCGAGCAATATGAGATTCGAAAACAAATGGTTTCGCGCATCTCGACGATTTAATAACATTTATAGATGATTCATCAAATAAAAAAATGCAGTTGTATTTCCGTAATTTTAGGGAGTTAATCATAAAAGAACAACAAATTTCAAAAGAGGAAACAAAACTTGATTGTTTTTTTAAAAAAGCATTGCCAACCACAAGAACTTCGACATCCAGTACATAATATTTTATAACCAGGGTATACACATATCAGAACTAAAGTTTTTCGTTTAACTATTCAATTCATTTTATATTTGATAGCAAACAAGTGAAAGGAATATGGTATATATCTCGGTAAATGTAGACTTTATAAAAAAACATTTTATACAAAAGTTGTTTAATATTTTATTTGCCATATTAAGATTGCATTCAAGTGTTTTTAATTCAGAAAACAAATGAATAACGAATAACACTTGAATTTTTTTAAATGACTATGTATTCTTTCTATAGGCTCATTTGATGGAGATTACTTTTCTCTTTATGATGACGTAAAATTTTTGTACTGTTACATCAGAAAATCTTTGAAAAAAATGTAAAAATTGTTTATTAAGAAAATTTAACTAATAACATTAATCTAGATTTTCGAGATCGTTAAATATCTCGAATAGACAACCTAAGCCTTGACGTCACAGAGATGGCCGGAGCTTATACTGATTCAAAACATTTTCGTTGCTAACGGTAAATCACCATATGCAATTTTCCATTAGTGTTAAAATAAAATAAATTAAATGATGACATTTCAAATGACATTTTTTGGCGATTTATCTTAGCAACATCCCCATCATAGCCGCCCATCTTTGTGACGTCAGACTTAGGCAGTCTATTATTACCGTAAACAAATAAACGAAAAATTAGTGTACATCCCCAATAATTCGAGGTACTTGACGATCTCGGATATCTAGATTAATATTATTAGTTAAATTTTCTTAATAAACAATTTTTACATTTTTTTTCAAAAACTTTCTGATGTAAGGGTACAAAAATTTTACGTCATCGTAAAGAAAAAAGTAATCTCTATCAACTGAGCCTATCGAAAGGGTACATTGCCATTTAAAAAAATCAAGTGTTATTCGTTACTAATTTGTTTTCTGAATTAAAAACAATTGAAACAATTGTCTCATTATGGCAAATAAAATATTAAATAACTTTTGTTTAATTTTTCTTTTTTATAAAGTCAACATTTACCGAGATATACACTATATTCTTTTCATCGTGAACGAATAACCCTCAATTGTGGTAAGCATTAAAGTTTCATATTTGCCTTATAACTGTTTTTCTATATAACGGACTTTCGGCTATAACGGACACCCCCTTCCCCGTATTAGTCCGTTATATAGAGGTTTTACTGTACTATCGAAATAGCAATGGAAAAAAATAAAATCTGCTCCGCCGTACTTTTGGATGTTACACAATCTTTCGACAAAGTCTGGTTAGAGGTTAGACTGTTAAAATCGTATCGTGCATAGTGAATGCACCCTGGTATATAAGAAACACCGACCTCCATCACGACTTGAAAATAGCATCGGTGCCATCATATATTGCATCATTCGCATCTAAACATAAGAAGAGAATGCACGATCATCCCAACATCAAGGCCATCCAGCTTCTCAACAAGGAGGATGTCAATAATACCCTAAACATGTGTTTTTGTGTTTTGGTCTTACAACGGTAAAAATATGACAATATTTATCTACAGTGTTCGCCAAAAAGTCAGCAACACCCGTTTCATTTCTGTTCCATCGTATCTACATTTCTGAAATTTAGTTTATATAGGAAATTCATACCGATCTTTCGATCTAAAGTATTTTCAAGATGGTGGCCACTTCCGATCCCCCGGAAGTAGACCACAACTTCGTTATTTTAAATGGAATGCTATAGTTTTTATTGCACCCTTTAATTATACGCGAAAAAATAAGTTGACTTTGATAAAAGTTATTAGTACCCAGCGTTTTTCGTTTTCGAGTTATTTTCATTTTAAATTCTTCTCGACAATTTTCACCATGTTCTTTAAAATTTAATATCTCAGCAAACGTTCATTCAAAAAAACTATAAATTGGCACGATTACTCTTCAAATTGTATCACAGTATCTTATACAGGATGGTCAAAAAGTGAATTATCTTTTTTCCGCATTTAATGGCGATAAAGTCGAAAATTTATTAACCCCATATTTTATTAGCTCACCAGAAAGGGAGTTTGCCATTTATTAGACCATGATATTTTGACAGTTTATATATATATATATAGATATGGGGTTTTAAAAGCATAATGAAATTTACCAAACAAAAACTTAAAATCAAAATAACTCGAAAACGAAAAATGCTAGGTACCAATAACATTTATCAAAATCAACATATTTTTTCGCATACAATTAAAAGGTGCAATAAAAATTATAGCATTCCGTTTAAAATAACGAAGGTGAGGTCTACTTCCGGTGGATCGAAATTTCAGAAACGTTGATGCAATGGAACAGAAATAAAACGGGTGTTGCTGATTTTTTGGCGGACACTGTATATTATGGGCAAAGAGACTGGACCACTAGAAAAAGCTGCAAAACATTATCTAGTTTAATTTGGTGTTCAAAATAAATAACTAATTAGTATGTATTTAGGTGTTATACAATTATGTATAATATAGATAAAAAAAAAATTGCGCTTGACACACGCGTTTAGATTATACAGGGTGTACTCGTGAATTATTTCCAACAGTATATTTAAAATTTTTTTCTTACCAATTACGCGTCCAACGAATTTGTAGTAACACAAATGATTTGGGTTGTAATGACTAGCGGAGTTTATCATGTATGTAACACGATCTCCAGGAGAAACGGTGAACAGCGCATACATTGGATTAAAAATGTCGCGCGATATTATCATATACCACTCTCTAAGTAGCCCACCTGCATCTTGGCCTTCCTCATCTACATAAAAACCATAAATAAAATTTAATACTTTTAATATAAAAAAAAATACCTTCAAAGACAATATAGAATCTATTCTTCCATTCCTCTGGCGTCCTCCTATACAATTCTCTAAATGAATCTTCAAACACGTGCTCTCTTCTAACGTGTACGGCAGTTTCTTCTCGTCTTAAATTTTGATCGAGCCTCTCCAATTCAGTTCTAAAATATCTCCTTTTAATATCAAAGTCTAAAACTCTAGTGTGGTCGACTAAAACGGAAAATGGTCCATCCGCTAAATGCGCGGTTGTTTGTCGTAAGATTTGATTAAGAACTGTGCGATGTTTTTCAGCGAAATTTAAGAATTTTTGTTGGTCCGCTGGAACGCTAACTGCTCTGTTAGCTTGACCGTTGTTATCTTGGGTGTTTACTTCTTGACTACTGCCCTGCGTTGATGTTTCAGGGGAGTCTTGTACAGGATCAACGACGGGTGCGGTTGATAATCTGGATTGTTCTGAAGTAACAAGAGCCTCTTGTATTGGCGAGTGAACCAAAAAGAAGGCTTCCACGGCAGGTTGTAGCACTAACACGGCGTGATGATCTGGAGTGTGCTCCAATTCAAGAAGACATTGGCTTAAAGTGTTCCATAAATTTTCTAATTCATCTAATTGATCGCTTAAATGATGCAATGGCGGTTGCGATGGTTTTTCTTCTTTCTCTAACGATTTTTTAATGGCATCGCGGATCTGAACGATTACTCTAAGAACGCGCAAAAAGAATATTTGGCTTGATGATTTCGAAGTTAATGGTATCATTGAGGGGAGTTGTAAATCACAAGAAGTTTTTACTTTGGTTGAGGCAGTTATAACGACGGTTTCTTTTGTAAATCGGTTGTTTACCACGCCTTTCGAGGTGGTTGGATTGACGTCTTCTTGCGACTTTTTATGTTCGTTGTTTAAATGAACGTTCTTTAAGTCAACAAGCATCGCTTGAATTTGGGTCCGAACGATTTCGCCGATTCGCAAAGCTCCTTTCAATAATAAATTTAATATGGTGAAGCTCATATCTACAGAGCAATTGGATAAGTTTAGGAGTAACGTTGTTACTTCTTCTAATCCTTCTTCGGAGCAACTTTTGTATGTTAGTACGTTTACGGCTAAGTTGAGGGCGACTTCGGGGGCGGAAACGCTTTCGAAATTTTGCCAACTAATTCGATTTGATCTTGGAGAGTCGGAACTTTTGGCCAATTCGGGCATTCCGGTTGAAATAACGGAGAGGAGTCTTAATAGTTTATCGGTGAGGGGGATACTAGCTTGAATAACGGGTGAGGATAACATAATTAATAATTGGCCAAAGGCGGACTGTTCGAAACTAAGGGCAGTGTTTTCGGTTTCGGAATTCAAATTTAAATTGCTGTGGGTTTTTGCTAAACTCTTTCCTTTTTTGGTACTAGCGGCGTCCAATTTTAAAAGCATATCCCAGAAATCGGTTGATTCATTTTTCGATTTTATCGGCGCGGGCGTTTTTGTTTTGTCTTTTGCTTTTAATGGTAATAAGAACGTCGGGAAGCTTCTAGAGAGCGAAGTGAAGAGATCCAATGCGTGTTTACAAACGATCGGTGCCGCTTGGGGGTGAATCGATATGGTAACGTTGTTTCGTTTTCCCGTTGCTCTATTTACAATAAAAACGTTCGCGTGGCATCCTAAGGCGGCCTCCATTCTGATATTTAACCAATTGGCGCCGTTTCCCATATTTTTCGAATCGGTGAGTAATTTTGAAGTGAGTGGTCCGGGTCTTGGGAGTCGTTTTGGTTTATTTAAGCTTTCGTCGGGTTTGACGTGGACGCTCCTATCGATAATCGACAAAAGAGCTTTAACAACCCAATCTCTCGTTGGAATATGGTAACACAAATTTCTTATCACTCTGTGTAATCGCCCCGTATTTAACTTTGGGTCATCGACGAAAAGTAAAACTAACAAACAAGAAAGTGATTCATGATCGAGAAGCTGTCTACCTCGTATTTTTATATTTCCAGCTGTACTACTCTGCGGCAACGTATCGCCTCTAGAAGCCCAATTCCAATGTTGTCTATGAGGTAGTAAAGATGTGAATCGCGTTCTTCCCCCGCGCGCCGAGTGGCGTATTATAGTAGTTAAATTGCTATGGAAAAATCTTTCTTGGACGATCTGTCGATTTCGAGCCTCCCAATCTCGGCGTAACGTTTGCGCTTCAGCTGCCAAATCGGGTGGTAAAACCGACATTTGAGACTCCTCCATATCTGACAAAATCATGGTGCGCAACGACGGTTGTAAAGTCTCAAAAAATGCGCCCGCATCGACTGGTTCATCGGGATTCGCGTGAGCTGCTGCTTGTCGTTGTTGTTCTAATCTCTGTTGCGTTAAAACTTCTTCTTGTAACGACGGTGGTAAAGCAGCTAAAAATTCGGGGCTGACTTCGTTTGAGCCACTTGCTGTCGCTTGATCCGACGTAGAAGCGGTTGTTGTTGATGACATCCTTTGTTGCAATCTCAACAACCTATGTTGTTCTAAAACTTCACGTCTCATTTCCGGCGGAAGCGCATCCAAGAAAGACGGATCAACACCTTCGGGAATATCTTCATTCACCTCCGAATTTCTTGCATTATCGCTGGCTCCGGTTTGTTCTTGACTGGTCGAAGCTTGATCACCGCTGCTTGATTGCGATGATGAACCTTCTTCGTTATTTTGAGGTGCCGCTGATTGCTGTTGAGGAATTTGACTATCCATTTGCCTCAACAAATCAGCAGATGATTCCGTTGACCCAACACTTAATGGCAGATGATAATGGAACAAAGGTCTTAAAAGACTGGGCGTATTAAACGGATAAGTTCTTTGATAAACGTTTGAGAATAAATTTGATGTCCCACTTTGAGTGTCAACACTTTCATCTTCAGCATCTTCCTCTTGATGTTCTTCAGAAGGCTCATCGCGTTGTTCTTGAGCTTCTTCTGTACGCGATGGATCCACATCCAGAGGTGAAGGTAGAGGCGGTAAATTTGGTAAACTCAAAGATGATGAATCTGATTGGGATGTTCCATCTTCATAATCATCAAATAAAAAAATAACAAAATAAATTTTATATACAGAGAGTGTACCATCATATTTTTTATATACAGGGTGTGCCAAATGTTTGGAATATAGCCAATAACTTCTTTATTTAATATGGCGCATATTTTGGCGATATTTATTTATTAGCATTATTTTTTTATTTCGTTGCCATGGCAACCAACATTGTTATTTTAAATGGGTTGCATATGTTTTTTTGCATATTTTGATGGAGGATAAATCAATCTACGGGATGAACATATCAAATCATATGGTTGTATAAGAAAAAAATCGAGAAAAAATGCGTTCTCTAAAAAATATTAAATCAGCAAATTATAATCAAAGTAGGCGCCGAAATAACGCCGTTGACAGCTTTAAATGTCAAAAAATTGATGAAACTGAAATTTTTTTGACATTTAAAGCTGTCAACATATATATTTTATTACACATTTTTCTTTAAATTCTAAATATCAGGAAAATTATTAAAGTTAGACATATGACATACTTCTCATTAATTAAAGGGAACTTCATGAGCAATTCATCTAGCACACAATATACAGGTTGTTCCATTTAAAAAACTTAAGAAAAAGGCATTTGAAAAACATCAAAAGTAACTGAGCTTTATAAACAGCGTGTATAGCAGTGGTGTCCATAACGTCGATCGCAAAGCAGTTTTGAGTCGATCGCCAAGAAAATCATGAATCTGAAATATCTAATATCTGGGCCTCAGAGCAAAAAAAAAGGAAGATTACTTTAAACCCTTCGGTCGATCTTGGCAAGACATTTATATAAAAATATAATTGAAATAAAACTATGTGTATTTATAGATGGATGGTTTTTTTTATTGTCGGCTCTACCGGTTTCGATTGTTAAATTCAATCATCTTCAGGAGCTAGCCACGTCATTAAACATATTTAAAAAAAAAACATATCTGTTATCTTCTTGATTCTGATTATTATTTATTTCTTCTTCTCTTTGTTACCTTGTTAATTTACTTATCTTTTGAAAAGAAACACATGGCGTGTAGTGGTGCAAAGAAAGCTTTTTGAGTAAATTAACAAGGTAACAAAGAGAAGAAGAAATAAATAATAATCAGAATCAAGAAGATAACAGCTAAAATAATAAACAAGATATATATATATTTTTTTAAATATGTTTAATGACGTGGCTAGTTCCTGAAGATGATTGAATTTAACAATCGAAACCGGTAGAGCCGACAATAAAAAAAAACCATCCATCTATAAATACACATAGTTTTATTTCAATTATATTAAAATTGAGATGGAAAGAAATAACCAAATAAATATCAATTGATATAAAAAGTTGATTTTGATCAAAAATTAGTGAACACTACTACTCTAAATCGATTAAACGTCAAAATTGTTGATTTTCGAAAATTAACTCAATCATAACTCAAAAATTAAAAGCGACGAAGAAAAACTTTTTATACATAAAACCTTAGTAATGGACCATAAAGACTAGATCCATAAAAAGATTGAACCCAATTATTACCATTTTTTATTTATAAGCTCTAAATCGGCTAAACATCAAAATTGTTGATTTTCGAAAATTAACTCAATCATAACTCAAAAACTAAAAGCGATGGAGAAAAACTTTTTATACATAAAACATTAGTAATGGGCCATAAAGACTAAATCCATAACAAGATTGAACCCAATTATTACTATTTTTGACTTATAAGCTCTAAACCGATTAAACATCAAAATTGTTGATTTTCGAAAATTAACTCAATCGTAACTCAAAAACTAAAAGCGATGGAAAAAAACTTTTTATACATAAAACCTTAGTAATGGGCCATAAAGACTAGATCCATAACAAGATTGAACCCAATTATTACCATTTTTTATTTATAAGGTCTAAATCGATTAAACATCAAAATTGTTGATTTTCGAAAATTAACTCAATCGTAACTCAAAAACTAAAAGCGATGGAGAAAAACTTTTTATACATAAAACCTTAGTAATGGGCCATAAAGACTAGATCCATAACAAGATTGAACCCAATTATTACCATTTTTTATTTATAAGCTCTAAATCGATTAAACATCAAATTGAAGAACAATTGAATATCTCAGGAACTATAAATGCTGTGAAATAGTAACATATACGGTTGTATAAACAAATTTAGTTGTATTCATAATATGATAAAATATACAGGCTGTTTATTTAAATAAATTTACGTACTCTCTGTTACGCTTAAATGGAACACTCTGTATAAGTGAAAATAATTTTACGTGATAGAAAGTGACGAGTCAAACAACTTTTGTATAAAATATTTTTTTTTGTTTTTCAAACGGTTTAGTAACTATCGACCGCCGAGATACTAATAAAACACCCCGTATATATAGGGTGATTCAAACAACCGCTGACAGACTTCTAAAGTAGATAATACATGAAAAATTAAGATGAATAAATAGTCTTAATATACATGGGGTCGCAAATTCCTCCTTAACGAGATATAACGGGTCAAAGTTTCTTTAAAATTTAACATTACCTGCAATAAAAAGCCCTTTTTTAAAAATATTGTCTACGCCATTGCTAATTTTGTCAAACGGGCAGTATTTTCGTGTAAAGTGGTCAATTATCTATCAATTGGTCTCTTACAAAACTTTGATCAAAGCAATAGTTTTTAAGAAAAACACGTTTGTAGAAAATTTGTTAATCCAATCAAAAACTGTTGCTTTTATCAAAGTTTTGTAAGAGACCAATTGGTAAATAATTGATCATTTTACACGAAAATACTACCCGTTTGACAAAATTAGCAGTGGCGTTGAAAATATTTTTAAAAAAGGGCTTTTTATTACCTGCCCTAGAAGTCTGTCAGCGGTTTTTTGAATCACCTGTATAATGTTCTTTAATGTAAATGCATTCTTTCTCGATTTTTTTTTATACAACCATATGATTTGATATCACATATCACATCAAAATTTGCAAAAAAAACATATGCATCCCATTTAAAATAACAATGTTGGTTGCCATAGTAACGAAACTAAAAAATGCGCCACGATTAATAAAGAAACTTGTATTTGAAACATTTTTCTTTAAAACCATAAATAGCGAAGATATGGCCAATCACTATATTTCAGAGATTTGACACCCTGTATAAGTCAAGGTGAGGATTACTTCGTTACCTACCTAAAGAGTTAACGACTCGAATTAATTGTTGTTCCAATTGATTCTCTGAAGAAATGGATGCCATTGGTGTTGACGTATTTGCAATATTAAATCTGGGATCGTCGATTGGTACCACGCCATCAATTTCTTCGTCCGAATCTACCATTATATTTGTAGTTTAAAAAAATTAAAGTAAAAAAAAAACTTACCATAAATTGTATTTTCCATGTTATCTGTACGATTTTCAGTATTTCCCGTTCCTACGGTGGTTGTATTTCCGCTGCTTGGTTCTTGAGCGTCGTCTTCAACTTGTCGCCGACTTTCGACGGGTTTAAACTTTTGTTTGGTTTTTTCTTCCAATTCGGATTTACGTTTTCTTTCTTGCATTTCCAAACACTTATGTTTTAGCAATGTTGGAACTAATCTATTACATATGTAAGTAACTATGTCGTGCATAGATTCGCCATCGATAAATCGCGACTCCTCCTTCCACCAATGTAACGCCACGGGAATATGATTAATCGTCGCCATCATACTTGGCCCAAACAAATATCCTTGATCGACAAAATCGATTTGTTCCTCAACTGATGGGAATATTCCAAAGTTATCCATTACGACAACTCTGGCGGAATCGCGTAATCCGGGTGAATTAAGCATTTGATTCGAACTCAAATGGATATTTTGGGCGGCGGGGCCAAGTAATCTTTGTAAAATAACGGGGGGTTGAGCTCCACGCGTTCCTAATTGTAAATATTGATAGCGTCTTGTTCTATTCGCTCGTTGAGTACGGGATGCAGTTGGCGCGTTAGCATCGGCGTTGTGACGTGAAACTAATAAAGGATGAGTTGTTGGTGCTGAAACAAAATTATGAGACAATGCTACGAAAAAAATTAAATAAAAAATACCGGATTGGTCACTTGTATTAGTAGCCTCTTCAAACAACGGAATCGCGAATCCATTGTCGTCGTAGCGTATTAACCCAATAGATTCGTCTCTATCATCCGGGCAACGAACCATCACCAAGTTTCCATCTCGATCTACATTAGGGACTAGAAATTTTAATAAAATAGTAAAAAACTTTGTCATAAAAATTAATATTTACTATTTTCGAAGTCGTCGTAGTTGTTGTCTTCGTCGTCTTCATCCCCTTCATCGATATCTTCATCCTCGTCATCATCGTCGTCGTTATCGTCGCCATCCCCATCGCCGTCCTCTACTTCATTATCTTCATCGTTTTCATCGTCATCCACTTCGTCTTCTGATTCACCCGAATCGGTACTCATTAATTCTTCCTAAATTTCAAAAAAAAAAATATATATATAGAGATTTATTTGAAGTTATTTTTAATGAACAAACCGTCGCATCTCTTTCATGCTCAAATCCCATGTTGGTATCATCATCAAGATCCATTGTAGTATCAAGAGCTACGTTGGGACCGCGTTCTAAAAGACGTTCCATTATATCATCGAGAACATTAGCATCCATTGCGTTTGATGAAATGGGGTTCCCTTCTAAACTAGAAGCTACATCGTGTTCTGTGTTTTCAGTATCTTCTACTGTTTCTTCGCCCTGTGCGTTTGTTGCTTCGGTGGAAGTGGTTCCGCTATGCGTAGTGCCATTATCGTCTATGTTAATTCTGGGGCGTTTCTTAATATTTCCAGTGACGTTTCCAGTAATTGGTTGATTAACGATTTTTGATAAACACTCCATGGGTTTTAAAGCGGAATTAATAGTGTTTGGGAAATTTGGGCTGGACATATCCAAACAATACGGAACACGAGCAAGATCGTTAAATATCCCTTTACGCAACATTAAACGCGCGATGTTATTTACGTTCGCGTTAAACGTTTGGGCTTTGAAAATTCGAACTTGTTGAACTGGCGGGCATTGTTCTATCATGTTGAGTATCATGGTGGTGATATGTTGAATGCGTTTGTGTTTTTCTGTAGATTCGGTGAGAAGCAATGCTCGGATTAGAGCTGCTTTTACTTCGGTGACCAAAGCGGACTGAGCGTCAGGCGAATGGTTACAAGATGCGATACCAGAGATTAAGTTTTTGCACATAATGGAACAATCGCGGTCGGAGACTTCTTCAACTATGGGCAATATTTTATCGAATAAGAATGCCAAACAAGTACATTCCTCGGTAACGTGTTCTCCACTTTTAGCTTTGTAAGAGTATTCGGTGATTATTTTGGCCACCCCGGCGTAAGACACGACTGCGTCAGCCAATATTTTTAATATATTGTGCTTTGCTAGAATTTGACGACTGCGAAGAGATTCGGTATTTTTTGGGTCCAAGTTCATTTCGCTTGCTGCGTGAAATAATCGAACGCGCGGAAATTCCTCTGGTCCATCAATATTTAACACGTCGCTGTTTCCCGCGTTGCTGTTTAATAACAATGTTGCACGTTGCGACATGGATTCTCGAGTACTCGATTTATTTTGTGCGTTCGGCGGTTGGCGGCTATCAAAACTTTCGTCTTCCGTTGAAGATGTTGAGTTATCAATCGGTAAAATCAATGCGTTTAGAAGTTCGTAAATCACGTCTATTGATTCTTGCTCTTTTATTTGCGGAGCTTGAGTCCGATTTGAAGGCTCGGTTTTCATCGGCATGCGGCTATCCGCTTCTTCCGATCGTCTAAAACTGCTAATATCGATTCGCAGAGTATTTTTAGCAACCTCAAGGAAACGCTCTGGATCTCTAGATACGGCGCTTCCCAAAGAACGAAGCATAAACATTAATTCTTTGTAAGGCGGTGGGGTGGATGGTAACGTACGTCCTCTCATTACTTTTTCCATGGCGTAGGCAAGAGTTGAGGGGCCTTCAAGTGTGTGGCGAATTAAGAGTGTGGCTAGAGTACGAAAGCCGACGAAAGCCATGTTTTCTTTTAGTTGTAATAATCTGGTGATCCCGCCTTCAACGACAAACTCTTTGGCGAGGTCGAATTCTTGGGTTAAACGCAAGCACAAACGCATAATTGCGTGTAAAGTGTCTTTATCGATGTTGGCGTTTATTAATTTGACGCAACATCTAACGATTTCAAAAGAATGAACCCGGCAGAATCCGGCAATTGGTACGCAACGTTTTGCTTCTTTTTCAGTTAGGGTTACTTCGGCGTGTTCTTTGGTTTCATAAAATTCCGGGTTGCCATCGGAACATCGATCTAAAGTTAAATTTATCGGGGTCATACAAATCGGCCGATTGTTACTGCTTTCCTCGTTGATTTGCTGCATATTCGTGAAACTTATTGTGTACCTACGACGCCCACATGTAATTCTTGTTGATTGTTCCCCGTTCCAATAGGCTTCATTAATTATTTTATTATTCGCAGGGGAATAAGTTTGCCATTTCCCTGAGAGAACGTCGTACCATTTCCATAACCGCTTTGTAACGCAGTGCATTCTATTTTTGCGTCGAGTGCTTACCGCAACTTTTCCTAAACAATCCAATAATAAAATGACGGGTGTAAGCCATTTGGGTACAGTAACGTTTTGATTAGATCTTAATGCCCTTTCGGCGACTCCCATAAGTTTTACGAAGTGGGGTATTAAACCAGATTCGAAGATGGCCAATCCGCAGGCGCCTTTCATGTCGAAATAAGGAGGTACTTCGAAGAACAACGTAAGCAAGTGAGTGTAATGCGCCAAACGAAGACTGTTGAAAGATTCGACAAACAGATCTGGACTTTCGAGACGTTCCGCTTCATCGATGGCGGCTTCGTATTTTGCATAAATGACTCGTAACATTTCGCAAAAATCTTTGAGTAGTTGATCGCGAAATTCGGAACCTTTACGTTTCATTATCGTTACGAGTAAGTCGCATACTTTGAAGACGGATTCCGGTATTTCTTCTACTAAGTTTAAGCAAATCTGGAGGGCGCCTTCTGTGAAATTGTCGATTTGTTCTTCAGATAATGGAGTAACGTCATCATCCTCTTTTTTCTTTGTTTCTGTGGATGGCCCGGCTTCTCCCAATGAAATAGCAATTGCTTGGATGACTTGATCATCTTCGGACATATCCAAATCCATGCCGACCGTTCTCTGCCCGCTTAATGGATGCGTTAATAAGTAATCGGTTGCTTGTTCGACGTTCATGGTGTGCATTAGAGCCTCGGTGGCGTGTTCTCTTGTAAAACCCATGTCAATAAGTTGACGAAGACTTTCTTGATTAACGTCGTTTTCTAATCTGTTATTAGTGGCGACTGTTGAGGGAGCCGCGGTTGATGAAGTCTCTACTGATTTATCGTCTTGTTTGTTCAATCGATCCTTAATAATTTTTTCACCCCGCAAAATATGGCGCAAAATGGTCAAAATAGATTCGCTCATGCGTATGCCATAATTTGGGAGAGGCTTCTTTCCCCACAGCAACATGACAGCGTCGAAAGCCAATTTGTGAATTTGTATTAGGTACTTCAATGGATCGAAAGCTACGGATTTGTAAGTACCTTGTGATTTCGTTGTTATAACGTGGGGCGAATCGAGAATTGCTTTTGGATTAACCATTTTTTCCAAAAGTGTTAACCACGCGTCTAAGAATTCTCCCGTACCTTCTGGTAAGTTTGGATGTTCAATGCCTTCTCCCAAAGGAATGGTGTCGCCCGCAGATAAAGCCCAGCGGAAAGTGTTAAAGAACGCGTCTTGGCCGCCAAATCTAACAAATCTTTGTAACATAAGATGATAGGGATATCTTTTTTCGTCGAATAGCATGGGGCTTGTAAATCCTACGCTGCAAATAAGGAAAGTTAATTGGAATTTAGGGACCGGACTTGGAGGTAATCTATCGGAACTTAAGCTATTTGCCAATAATGAATTTAAAGCGGTAGCTACGGATCCTGCGTTTGGGATGGGGAATGATGGAGTGGGTACCATATTCTGTCCTCGGCGTTGACGCATCGGAGATCCAACGCATAATTTGACCAAAAGTCCAAAAAGCTCGGCCAATGCTCTTCCAAGACGTGAAGATGCTCCAAGGAGTGGTTTGATATATCGTAATTGTTCGGTTGTAGGTTTATTTGATGAATGCGATTCGGTGTCAACGTCCATTACCGTGGGGGGATTCGTAGTTAGTGCTTCCATTGCTGAAGCAACATTCCCGGTGCTATCACCGCTTGATTCAGCCCTATCCGCAACCGGTATATTTAACCTTTCCATATCTTCCCTTCCAAAATCGCAATCAGAGGGGATAACATCATCGCTGCATAATGCAAGTAACAACGTGCTTTCCCATACGAGAGCCATATAAAGCTGCTCTAAACAATTCAGCATTTCCAATCCTTTATCTGAACCCCAATGTTGAAGCGACAAAGTTCGTATGTCGTTCTGTCCCGTGCGACAAACGTGTACAAACATGAGAATATAACCGTGGGCGGCACCCATAGCGTGTAAAATTGGCGTAGCAGATTCGGTACTGAACGCAGTTTCTAAATGTGGAGCGTCTGCGAGTTCATTCAAAAGCTTAGAACCGCTGCACAAATCTAAATCGAGATACAAAGGTTCGAGAATGAGGAGGACATCTTCGAGTTGGCTCAACCCTTCTTCTAAAACTTTGGGTTCATGAGCTAAATTTAAAATACTTTTACAAACTGAAGCTACAGCCTGTGCAGAATTTGTAACAGGACAATCAACGGGAAGATTAGGTAGACCTAAAATTCTCAACAATGGCACAAGACCACCTTGATTAACAAATTCTTTACAATGATCGTCCGTTGAATTGTTACTTAAAATAGCATCAATAAATTTGGTAACATTTAATATGTACTCCGTCAAAGCTATCGGAGTTTTTTCACTACAATTCGGTGACTCATGTGTTTCTTGCGTATCCGTTTGCGCGGTTTGAGACGAAGTTGACGCTTCTTCTTCATCATCCTCTTCTTCATCGTCGGAAGATCCTTCCGTGTTGCTGGTAGATCTTTGCGCTGCGGGCGTAGGAGATGTCTCAGTTTTACTGTGAGGCCTCCAACAAATGTATTTTGGATCAGTCCCCAATTGGCATAGTTCATTAAGTAATTTTATAATCGCGGCCGTCGCGTCCACCTTCAAACTTGGTTGATGACGCATTAATTCATCCATCGCGTTGCCAAGATTCGAAGCAGCATCTCCCATCGGATCTGAACTTCGTCTTTTACGCATAGCGGATAAGTAAGTAGGTGAAAGTAACACCTTGAAAAGTCGCTCGAATGGTTTACATTTAACGAACGACGCCAACCCCCTTGCGTTTAAACAAAGCGCGCTAAATACGTTTGGAAGAGACGCAAGAACCTCGCGGGTTGCAGGAACATCTTTGATTAATAAAGCTTGTAAAACGACGTCTGTTAACCCATTGTCTTGAATGGTGGATAAGAGACTGGGTTCTTGAAAAACGTAGACTGTAACTACATCGGTTGCAAGCAAAAATAAGGAAGGGCCGTAATATTCCGCGTTGGAAATGATGTGTTTTAAAGAATTAGGTAAGGTGCCTTCCATGATGTGTCGAATGTGCTCCGAAAACGTGGAATCTTGTAAAGCTTTTTTTAAGAAATTCAACATACTCTTTAATAAAGCCGCTCTTTGAGGAAGACACGTTTTTCCAGAATTTTCTGGGTTGTATTGAAATTCGAAGTTGGACGGTCCCCCTTCCATTTCGGTACTCTCCGACGTCTCCGCCCTTTCTAAATATTCAGACGTAATGTGTTTAAATTCGTATAAATGTTCTTTTACGCAGAGATTCACTTCGACGTCCAGACGATTTATAAAACTCTGGAGTCCAGCATGAGTATAAAACGCCTGCATGTCAATATTAGTTATTAAATCAATAACACGAACTGCTCTGGTTACAAACGTAATGTGTTCTAACTCCACACCATGCCAATTAATCACTTGAAGCAGAGATTCCATCATACCACAAGACACCAAAGCGTCACCGCCAGCTTCGTAACTCGCTAAATGATATAAAAATGAAAATAGAGCTGTGGCTAACGGCTGAGGAAATTTTCCTTTGTAATCTGAATGTGTGCTAAGATATGGGAAAGCATCATCTTCGGATATTTGAAGCTCTTCTTCGAGTTCTTCAACTTCAGTATTTTCCACAAGCGTCTTATCTTTTGATGCTTCATTTTGATTCGTTGTTAAACACGTAATGCAATGTCTTACCAACACTGGGAGGAATCCGTGGTATTGATTCGCTCCGGTTACGTCTATTATGTTATTAAGTCTCGAACCGGGTTTTCTAAAAAAAAAATTAATTAATAATCTAAAATTATGTTAAAATAATTATTAATTACTTTGGAAATTCAGGATTTCTGTCTAAATGTATTATAGATGTCAATGTTCTTAAAGCTGCAGAACGTATCTCAACCAAATATGGGAATTTTAACTCAATTAGTTCTACTAATTCTTCCAAAAGTCCGTTGTACAGTAAAGTGTGCGCTGAACCTTGTAAAGCGTTCGCATAAACTAACACCGAAAGGGCTTGTAATCGCGCTTGAACACAAAGCAATCTGTTTCTGTAGTTGGAAAAATGATAAGCTAATCGTAGATGTGTGAATAACAACATCTAAAAATGAATAAGGTTTAGATTATGGTTTTAAGAATTACAGGGTGTTTTAAAATACGTTTCAATATTTATAGGGGTAGTACTACAGTCGAAAAAAAGTTAAAAAACTCTACCTTTTTTTTTTTAACTATAACTACTACAGATTCGATATTTGGCAAATCGATGCAATATGAAACTGTCTCTTTTTGAGAGTAGTATGGTGTTTCCATTGCTTCCAGTTAGACCGGAAGTGAAATACATATCTCTATTTTTCAGAAAATTCAAAAATTTTATTTAACAATTGGATAGATTGTTTAATTCTAAACAACATTAATTCGAAAAAAAAATTTGTATTCCTTAAGGTTTTTGATACAATTTTTTTTTTTTAAATATATGATATTTTGTTAAATAACTTTTATCCCAAACACTTGATTAATAACTCATGGTTTACAATACTAAAAAATATAGATGGATTGAAAGTCAAAACAAATAATATAACCCCACAAGATGATCAACAAAGGGCAAAGAATACAAATACAGAAAATGAAATAAAAGGAGATATGAATAAAAAGAATAAACCAACTATTAGATAATCCCTAATTACACAATTCATACCTAGACATACTAATAGAATGTTTCAGAAAGTGATCTTCGTACTCGCGGAAATATTAACAATAAAAGCACTCAAAATAATAAAGAATTTTGTAAAATTAAATTTATACCAACATTAACAAATAATTAATATTATTACTTCTCATCTTGTTAGAATATTTATGTGAATAAAAAACTTATTTTCTTTATTTTCGGCTCAACCGGTTTCGACTATTCTTTTTTAGTCATCTTCAGGAACAATAGCCACGTCAGTTTCACTCTTAATTTTCATAATCTGAATTCATCTTTTCTTTTATTTACGTTTTCTTGAATTCTTTGTTATTAAATGATGTCAAATTTGTTTCTAATTTTATGATGAATTCAGATTATGAAAATTAAGAGTGAAACTGACGTGGCTATTGTTCCTGAAGATGACTAAAAAAGAATAGTCGAAACCGGTTGAGCCGAAAATAAAGAAAATTCCACCCTTCTGAAAAGCAAAGTTTTTTATTCACATAAATATTAACAAATAAAGTAACGAATGTTTTTAAGAGGTATGAAATATCCGAAATAAAATTTGCTAAATATAATAACAACAAAATTGGCACCTTAATATCAAATATGCAGGATAAAATCAAGACATTAGATAGAGTAGATACCGTATATCAATTCATAGGGGAATCTAAACAACATCTCAAAAAACGTATACAACAACATAAATACGATACTAAACAAATAAAAACGGCTTTATGCCAACATTCGGTAACTTTAACTCACAAATTTGATTTTGAAAATCCCAAAATATTAACAACAAATAAAAACACACTAATAAGAAAAAACTTGGAATCAATTTTCATAACAAAAAACATTAATAATGCGGTTAACTTTAAAACTGACGTAGGACGAATAGGGCGCATTATGCAGATATTTTAAATAAATTGGTTATATAATAGAGCGAGGGAGATGGAAACTGGTTTCCAGCAAACAATAAAATTGAAATTTGACCTTGTTGAGAAATTTTGAAAAAGATATGACGTGTAAGTGTGATGAGATGGGTAGAAATTAAAAGAAGATCAATGATAAAATTGAAAAAAGTTTTTGGTAAGAATCATATTCTATATATTGTGGTTTGTAATGATTTGGAAATAAATAGTTAAAGGAGGGAATGGTGTAATGTTTTTATAATAAAATAATAAAAGAAAACCTCCACACACAAGAAATTATAAAAATTCTTCAAATAACCCATAGTTTTCACGAATTGTCTCGCAATCCGATTCTATTCGTTGCCGCAAGTCTTCAAGATTGTTTACAGGTATCGCATACACTAAACTTTTTAAGTAGCCCCATCAACAAAAGTCCAGCGGGTTCAAATTCGGCGAACTTGCAAGCCATGTAATCGCCCTATCCATCTCTCAGGAAATCTTTCATTCAAATGTAATCTAACAATACGCGTAAAGTGTGGGGGAGCTCCATCCTGCATAAACCAGAGATTTGGTCTTTGATTTAGCAAGTCTTCCAAAAGTTGAGGAAGAGTGTTTTCCAAAAAATCAAGGTATGTTAGACCATTTAATGGTTGTGATAAAACTATCGGTCCCAACAACCTATCCCCTACGACGCCTAACCAGATATTTAAACTAAAACGCTAATATGGAATATTCCATTTTTGGTAGAACTAACTTCATCGGTAAAAAGTATGTTAGCTGAGAATCCTGACGTCCGCATGGTAATCCGGAGAATTGAGGGCTTGGACACGTTAGATATGGTAAGGGTAAATAAGTTGCTCATGGAGAGTTCTTCAAACAACATCTATCCGTGCAAAAAGTCAAGGCCCCTCACTTTAGAGATCGATATATTCGCAACCGCTCGATAAAAAAAATTGCGACAAACTTTGTTATAATCACTGAACATTTCTACGTAACATATGTTAATTTGAAAATTTTCGGATCCACGGTTTTCTTTTTATCGCGAGTTAAATGAAAAAAGTACCCGATTTTTTACGGTACCGGCAACGTTGTCAACTTTGCGATTTTTTTTCTCGAAAAGTATCGTACGTAAAAATTTTAATTTTAAATAGGTGGTAGCCTGATGTGTTCTTAATGAGTGGCATATTTTATTTTTTCGATATTCCTTACAGTTTCGCGGAAAATCGCGATTTAGTAAGACGCTGTTATGTCGTAAACGGCTTGGTGGATTTCCTCGCGGATTTGACCAAAATATGTCAAATAATATTGTAATTATCCATGTTGCAAGGTGTATGTAAATAATGAAAAATCAAAATAACCTCTTACTTGCTTTTATTAATATACTTCGATAATATAATATTAATATGCTTCGATCTTAAATTTGAAAATGGTGAAAACAAATTGTTTTAAATACGCAGTAAAATTATTTGAAGACCAAAACCTTTTTAGAGGATAAATAAAAATAATTAATATTAAATAACAAAAAATAAATAAAAACTTACAAATAAGCGAAGTCAACGAAATAAGCATAGGCTGGTTCCTCCACCGCATCGCTGCGGGACTTCTAACGTACTTTTCAAAATTTTATTAACGTTTTTCGGTCCTTTTTTGCTTATTTCGTTTTCTTCGCTTATTTGTAAGTTTTTATTTATTTTTTGTTATTTAATATTAATTATTTTTCTTTTAGATTTAACCTCTAAAAACTTTTTGGTCTTCAACCGTTGTAACCCTTTTGACCTTCAAAGAATTTTACTGCGTATTTAAAACAATTTGTTTTCACCATGTTCAAATTTAAGATATTTTTTATTATTTTTCTCGCTTGTGAGCATCATTAACTAGCATTTTAACTGTAAGTTTTATTTTTCTTTTAACGTGTTTTTCCTAATTATTTGAGTTTGTAGGTTTCGACTGAAGATGAGGTAATACCTCGAAACCAGTATCGAAGCATATTCATAAAAGCAAGTAAGAGGTTATTTTGATTTTTCATTATGTCAAATAATGTCGAATGTTCAAAATTAGAGCTCTCTAATTTTTTAAGAGCGATTTAATGGAATTACAAATTGAAGAGAAACAGAAGTAAGCTGCGCGGGGTGACAGGAGTTCCGTCCAATCGGAACAGATGGTGCGTCCCAGACAGGACGTCGCGCCTTATTTCTTTATATAGGTAAAATAAAGGCGCGACGTACTGTCTGGGACGCAGCATCTGTTCCGATTGCTTATTTCTGTTTCTCTTTAATTAGTAATTCCATTAAATCGATCTTAAAAAGTTAGGGAGCCCTAATTTTGAAAAAATAATAACGGAATCCGACAACCGACATTATTTGACATATTTTGATAGAAACCGCGTTGAAATCCGCCAAGTCGTTTTCGAAATAACCGCATCCTACTAAACCGCGATTTTCCGCGGAACTATCTAGAATATCGAAAAAATAAAATATGCCCCACATTAAGAACACATCGGTTTACCACCAGTTCAAATTTGAAATTTTTTCGTCAAATAGTTTTGGAGAAAAAAAATCGCAAAGTAGGCAAAGTTGCTGGCAGTCTCAAAAATCGGGTACTTTTTTCAATTAACTCCCGATAAAAGAAAAACCGCGGACCCGAAAATTTCCAAATTAATATGTTATACGCAGAAATGTTCACTGATTACAACAAGCTTTACCACAATTTTTTCTATCGAGCGGTTACAAAGATATTGATCTCTAAAGTAGTACCCACTTGAGCCGAAATTTTTCTCACACTTGGCCTTACATAAACACCATATCGCTCATTTCAGCATTTGAATACAAGATTTCGCTTCAGGTTTCGCAAAGTCAAATTACTGGAGTTTGGTTATTTCGTAATTTGAACAAAACGTTAAATTAATGTATCTTGGCAGATTGTATGTAAGTCAAAGCCTACTCCTTGTAATGGAATAACTTATATCAACTGGAAGCTATTATACTAATCTCAAAAAGAGACAGTTTCATATTACATCGATTTGTGAAACTTATAAAAACCGAAAGTATTAATATTACATTGTGTCAATTCAATTTTTTTTAATAATTTACTTTAAAAAATGGTAACCATAAAGAATACAAAATTTTTTTCGAATTAATGTTACTCTCAAAAAAGAGACAGTAGAGTCCCAAAACATTTAAATGTTTATTAACACTTTTCGACTGTAGTATTAACCCTATAAATATTTAAACGTTGTTTTAAAACACCCTATATAATAGATTTTTGAAACCTCTTTATCAGCCGGGACGTTGTACATAGAAAGCAGCGATTTCATTATTTCAGCAGGCATCTTCCTAATTTGATCCACATGGGGAATGTGGATGTAAGACATATTTTGTTTTGATCTTGTATCTTTGGATTCTGCGTGTTCAATGTGGAACTCAAAATGCAATGTAGTTGCTGAAGGGGGCATTGGTTTTGTGGAACTACAGCAATCTGCTAAACCAAAACCATTCTCTTTTCCGCCCCAACTCTAAATTACATAACATAAAACGTTAATTAAAAAAAGTTTCGTAATTTTATGATTAATTCAATATGACACATTGATTAATAATATTACCTCAGCTAAATGATGTAAACGTGAGATTAAGACAGAACGTTGTTCAGGATGCATTCGGGTGATGAAATTACTTCTTTTGGAAAAGATATATAATAAGTTTAAAACTCCCAAAACAACGCACATATCGCTGGAACCCAAAAGAACCAGTAGAGTGTCCATGCTTTTGTAAGTGTGTCGAGAGAAGGAATGCTCGATTAGCAGGGTAGTAAAATGTAATATCCATAACAAAAGCTTTTTATCCTGTAATGAAAAATAAAATAATTATTCAATTATAAAGAGTTCTACAACAATGCGTCAGGCATCCATAACTCCTATACCAATTAAGTTAGGAATTTCTTTCAAACGCAAATTTGTACTATAATATATGAGTATGAAAATAAAAAATAAAAAAATGTATTTTTTTTTAATGGAACACCCTGTATATTTTTACATATTTGGATTTGTCTAATAGCACCCCCCATATTTTATTGCTGATAACTTAATTTTTTTAAATGGAACAATTTTTTTTTTTTGCATAACTGGATGTAAAATTTAATTTCCTTTCAGTTTTATACAAGTATCATGGTGTCTATCTTAAATGGTTTTGGAGATATTCCCGATTTTTCAAAAAACCCTAATTATTTCCCAAACTATTAATGTTAGGTATAGGACCAATGGGATATAAAAGATGTAAAATGAGATGCCGAAGACGACTAAGCAATAAAATATGGGGGGTGCCATTTAAAAAAATTAAGTTATGGTACTTCCAAATTTCGAAAAGTTAAAAGTTACCAAAGAATCTAGACGCACTATTGCATATATAGAGTGATTCACATAAGAACCGACACAGAGTAGGCAAAAAGTCAAGGCTCCTCACTTTAGAGATCGATATCTTCCTAACCGATCGATATTACCATTTTTTATTTATAAGGTCTAAATTGATTAAACAACAAAATTGTTGATTTTCGAAAATTAACTCAATTATAACTCAAAAACTAAAAGCGATGGGGAAATACTTTTTATACATAAAACCTTAGTAATGGGCCATAAAGATTAGATCCATAAAAAGATTGAACCCAATTATTACCATTTATTATTTATAAGCTCTAAACCGATTAAACATCAAAATTGTTGATTTTCGAAAATTAACTCAATTATAACTCAAAAACTAAAAGCGATGGGGAAATACTTTTTATACATAAAACCTTAGTAATGGACCATAAAGACTAAATCCATAACGAGATTGAACCCAATTATTACCATTTTTAGTTATAAGCTCTAAATCGATTAAACATCAAAATTGTTGATTTTCGAAAATTAACTCAATTATAACTCAAAAACTAAAAGCGATGGGGAAATACTTTTTATGCATAAAACCTTAGTAATGGGCCATAAAGACTAAATTCATAACAAGATTGAACCCAATTATTACCATTTTTTATTTATAAGCTCTAAATCGATTAAGCATCAAAATTATTGATTTTCAAAAATTAACTCAATTATAACTCAAAAACTAAACGCGATGGGGAAATACTTTTTATACATAAAACCTTAGTAATGGGCCATGAAGACTAAATCCATAACAAGATTGAACCCAATTATTACCATTTTTTATTTATAAGCTCTAAATCGATTAAACATCAAAATTGTTGATTTTCGAAAATTAACTCAATTATAACTCAAAAACTAAAAGCGATGGGGAAATACTTTTTATACATAAAACCTTAGTAATGGGCCATAAAGACTAAATCCATAACAAGATTGAACCCAATTATTACTATTTTTTATTTATAAGCTCTAAATCGATTTAACATCAAAATTAACTAAATCATAACTCAAAAACTAAAAGCGATGGAGAAAAGTTTTTATACATAAAACCTTAGTAATGGGCCATAAAGACTAAATCCATAACGAGATTGAACCCAATTATTACCATTTTTAGTTATAAGCTCTAAATCGATTAAACCTCAAAATTGTTGATTTTCGAAAATTAACTCAATTATAACTCAAAAACTAAACGAGATGGGGAAATACTTTTTATACATAAAACCTTAGTAATGGACCATAAAGACTAAATCCATAACAAGATTGAACCCAATTATTACCATTTTTTATTTATAAGCTCTAAATCGATTAAGCATCAAAATTATTGATTTTCAAAAATTAACTCAATTATAACTCAAAAACTAAACACGATGGGGAAATACTTTTTATACATAAAACCTTAGTAATGGGCCATAAAGACTAAATCCATAACAAGATTGAACCCAATTATTACCATTTTTTATTTATAAGCTCTAAACCGATTAATCATCAAAATTGTTGATTTTCGAAAATTAACTCAATTATAACTCAAAAACTAAAAGCGATGGGGAAATACTTTTTATACATAAAACCTTAGTAATGGGCCATAAAGACTAAATCCATAACAAGATTGAACCCAATTATTACCATTTTTTATTTATAAGCTAAATCGATTAAACATAAAAATTGTTGATTTTCGAAAATTAACTCAATTATAATTCAAAAACTAAAGGCGATGGGGAAATACTTTTTATACATAAAATCTTAGTAATGGGCCATAAAGACTAAATCCATAACAAGATTAAACCCAATTATTACCATTTTTTTTTTATAAGCTCTAAATCAGTGGTGACCATAACATAGGTATAACTATTAATATTTATGACATTTACAAAACGACAAAGTTTTTTAAAAAATAATAAGAGTAAGAAAAGTTTTAGAATTAAATTCCACATGAAATGAAGTAGTAATGTATAAAATTTAGAATTAATGAACTGCCTTAATTGAGTTGGTTTTTTTAGCTTAATGTATTAGGAAGATATTGAATTTTTTAAAAATTTAAATCCAACTTTGAAGGCTTATAACTCCTAAGGTGTACAACTTAGTTAAATCATCTTAATTTATTGTCCTCTGCTCTGTGAGGGGTTTTATGTGAATCACCCTGTATAATTAAAATATTTTTTCTTACAGAAATGTTATATTTCCAATCACAATTTAAAGCCCATTTGTTTTCTGGATGACTCTCAGTGGCTTCATCTAGAATTGCATCAAAAAGATGCAACACTTCCTTCCAATGGCCCAATTCACATTTCCCAAACGTCCATGTATTAATTTTTGATAGCTCCTCTAAGAGTTGTAGTCTATTACATTTCTTAAGGCGATCAATGAGCACCTTGCACTCGGATGGAGGCTCCGTGGTGCTCTTACGGATACGGTTATGGTCGATTTTCATGGCTCTTGTGTCCTCCCCTACGGACCCCTCATCGCTTTGATCATTAACTGCATAATAAGTAAGTAAAAGGGATTAAAATGTATTTATATTAATTACTTACTTTGATTGTAATACACACTTTCCGCCATGACTACGCACCATTATGTCATTAATATTTTATAACACCGGACCATAAACGTTTCAACATACCAAACTGTATCTGGAAATGTAAAAAAACAATGGTAATATGATATAAGAGAAACAATAAAAGTTTCAACGAATTCGATAATTCGAGAAGATAAAAGAAAATAATTTCTAGAAATGATATTTGAAACATGTCACAGCAGTTCATTGTTATTGATGATATGGTGGAGAATCAAAGATAAATATGCTTAGTCATTGTCATTCGTTGGGGATGTTTAAAAAACATTATTAATTATAAATTTAAACAATAACGGAAATCTTAGAAAGCTAATACTAAGATAAACGATTTTTTTATACCACTCGGTATGCCAATACTTGTTATACTTAAGAACGCCTGGCGGCCATATTGAGTAGTCATGCCAAACAAAATACATATATTTCATCAAAACACTTTCGCGATGTTAAATAAACTCACACAAACGCACATAATAACGATAGATATTACCTAAAATGTTAAATACTCGGCTACACAGCTACAATCGCTTCGATACACAAATTAAGATTGATACGAAGCACAACTGACCGCAAAGCAACAGCGATTCGTGAGAAACTGATGCATGAACCGTGAAGTTAGTCACAAACTGTTCCCATCAAAATCTAAATTTCTAAATATTTAACACGTTACTTAAAGAAAACTTTTTACTCAGCACTATTTATGTGTTGATAATGAGTTTAAAAGTCACGATAAACACTTAAAAAAGAAAACAAAAACTGTTTGATTATACCGATTCGCAACTTCATTTCGTTGACCTCAATTTGCGGGATATTTGAAATCTTAATAATGAATACTACTTTTAATAAAGTAAATTTATATTTATATTATTTAAATTGTTTATTCATCCAGAATTTTCCTCAACTATGGAAGCATGCTAATATATTATTATTCCATAAACCAAGTAAGTACAAATCTAAACTCCAAATAATTTATTATGTACGTTATCAAAACTCCTTGAGAAGATTATAAAAAAGAGATTCATCAACTCCAACAATCCAAAAGCTTCTCCTCCAAATCACACATTTTCACCATTATTTTTAATATTTATATGCACGATATCACCCAAATTATTCAGAATGACATAGCTATGTTTGCGGATGATACAGTCTTATTTACAAAAGATAAATAAGTTAATTACAAACTATTACGACCAAAATGGCTCAACCTATGGAATTTAGACATTAACGAACAAAAATGTGCAGTTCATTTGTATACAAGACTCACAGGGAAATATCATATCAACTCTTAAACCTGAATCTTCCCTTAAACCTGAATGCACTATTCTAATTTACACCTCGTCAATTCTCGCAATGGTGATGTACTCCTGTGAGATATGGGGAAATGCGGCAGAATCAAATTGGAAAAAGTTGTGTGCACTACAAAATAAGATACTTAGAATTAGTGTTGTTAAATACCCGGGTATTTATTTTCAAGGGCAAATTTCCTGGATATATACCCGGGGGTATTTACCCAAGATGGGTATTTAGAGGTATTTATAAAATTTAATTTAAATTGAGTTGATGGCAGTTTTGCAAGCACTTCAAGAATGCAGAGTCGATTATCGATGAATGCTACAATGACGGTAAAATGAAAGTACTGAAGAGAGTAAAAGTAGTAAAGTACTAATTGTGAGTAAAACAAGGCGATACACTATTAAACCCAAATTGTTCACACAGTACTCAGAGTGCATTTAAACAACTGGTTTGCACCCAAAAATTGGTAAACATTGATTGCAAATGCTTAAGTAATTTGCGCTACGCGGACGATATAGTTCTTATATCGGCCAGCCTTGGAGAGATTAAACTAATGCTGAACGACTTAAAGGAGGTGTGTGCAAGAGTCGGGCTAAATATCAACGTGGAGAAATCAAAATTTATGACAAATCTTGTTCCCAACTCTAACATCAATATTGTGGATAATGAGATTGAAAGGGTTGACAGCTATGTATATCTTGGCTATGAGGTTCGTGTATCGAGAGATAATCAAACAAGCGAACTAAACAGAAAGATCACATTCGTATGGGCAGCCTACGGGAAACTTAGAGACATCTTCAAGAGAAAAGGCCAAGAAAGGCTTTCAATCAATGCGTGTTTCCGGTTATGACATAAGGCTCCGAAACTTTAACATAACGGTAGCCGCTTCCAGGACGATCCAAGTAACGCAAAGATAGATGGAGAGGTCGATCCTGGTTCTAACTCTGAGGTACTATATACGAAATGAAGACCTATGAAGAAGAACTGGCGTAAATGATGTGATCAACATTGTGGCAAAGCTTAAGTGGAACTGGGCGGGTCATGTCGCGCGAATGAAGAATGACCAGTGGACAAAACGGTTGCTGAATGGAGACCGCAAGCGAACAGACTATTTTAGACAGCACAGAATAGAATCGAATGGAAGAGAATAGGAGAGATGTCCAACAATGGACGCAGAGGGCTGCTTGATGATAATAATCATAATAATTTGATCTAATCTAAATTACGACAGATTCGTTTAATGATAATACGTCTTTGATTGTTGACAATTCCTCGTCTTCAACGTCCTCATCATCTTCCTCTTCATTTTTTTTTTGAATCTGATATATTTTTACTGGTATCACTTTTATACTCACTGTTTGGGTATTTACCCTGGGCCGGGGTAAATACCCGGATAAATACCCATTTTAGAAATACCTACCCGCCGGGTATTTACCCAGTGCCCATCACTGCTTAGAATAGCTGTGGGCGCCGAATGGTTTATCACAAACAAGCAACTACACAACGAATTGGGCATTAAAACGATACAAGAGTTTATTTCAACGAAAACCAAAAAGTTCCACGAATGTGTAGTCACACATGTGTGAATCAACACAACTCTATAATTTGGGCAGAAGAAATATTCACAGGCGATTGATCTATAGAATTGAAGATCTATAGTTATTGTATATTATTTTTCCTCTAACCCAACCCAACCCAACGCAACCCAACCTAACCGACAAGGTGCTTAAGAGAGCGAAGGCGACTCCTCATATTGTATATTACATCGTATATATTGTTAAATAATGAAAATTTCATGTATAGCTTTTTTGTAAAATAGTGAATACGGCAAGCTTCTTATTGGTACTGGAAACTTATTGTAGAGGTGCAAACCTAATATTAGTAAGATAGAGTTTTTCGAAAACAAAATATACATTACACAAGCTTTCGATCGAATTTGGTTGGATGGATTGAAATTCAAAATCCTTAAACTTGATTAACCACAATACCTCAAATCAATCCTTCTATCTTTCCTGACAAATCGAATTTTTTCCACCAAAATCCACGACTGCCAAAATCACCAATACGAACAGGTGTTCTACAAGGCAGTGTTCTGGCCCCAAATTATTCAGAATGACATAGCTATGTTTGCGGATGATACACTCTTATTTACAAAAGATAAATAAGTAAATTACAAACTATTACGACCAAGATAAAGAATTGGCTCAACCTAACAAAAATGTGCAGGAAAAATTTTCACATTAAGACGTATAAGAAACCATCAACAGTCCAAGAGTCCATCAAGTACATGCAAACCTAGTAAATTGTTGTTAAATATTCCACCCCAAACGTTGATGCTGAAACGTTGTCGAAATATCCTTGGTCTAATCGCATGTGAATTTTGTAATGCCCAGATATGTTCATTATGGTAATTGTTTATACCATCTCGTGTAAAACATGATTCATCTGCCCAGAGAATATTTGAAATGAAGTCATTATTTTGGGCATGTTGCTGCAATAACCATTCACAAAATACTAACCATTGATGCTGCTTATCTCCTGGCTTGACTTACATGTATGTTGTGTGCTATTCTTCGAGTGCTGATGGAAGGATTATCAATGACTGCATTAATTACAGCTTCTTCGTCCTCTACATTAACTACATGCGGTCAAATGACGCTGTGGAAATCTTTCTTGATATTATCGAGCATTTCCATTGCAAAAACCATACACGAAAATTATATCAGCATACTCTTCAGTACTATAAGCGTACATTTTGAGTTTCTTCTTGTATGTAATAATTAAACCTTACTGCAAACTGACATATTACAATGACAACTTTGTTTTTGTTGAATGTTTGATTTTACTAACTATTAATAAATTCCCTGCATTTCATATGTTCATTAACATTTTTTTTTGATAATTGGATTAGCTATCATATGTCAAAGTTTGATGGTGAGCTCGTATAGTATAAACAGGAAATCTTCCCTTAAAAATGAATTGGGCATTAAAACGATTCAAGAGTTTATTTCAACGAAAACCAAAAAGTTCCACGAACGACTACACATGTGTGAATCAACAGAATGAATATAATTTGGGCAGAAGAAATATTCATAGACGATTACAATTCACAGGGTGCTTAGGAGAGTGAAGGCGATTCATGTTGTATGTATATGTTGCAAAATAATAAAAATGCCATGTATAGCTCTAGAGCTGGTCTGGTAAATAAATAAAAAGAAAAAAAAATTCTGGGATACTGTAGAAAGTCTACTTCAAAAGAAGATTTTATCCGCAAGCTTTGTATTCGTACTGGTAATTTATTGTAGAGGTGCAAACCTGGTATCAGTGAGTTAGAGTTAAGTCTACTTTTTGGAATACCCAGTAACTGGCAGTGTCTACTACATCTTCAATCTCTCGTGTATATAGGCATATGGTAATGTCATTATATCATATTTGATGTTTGGGGAACTCCATCAATTGCCCTTGAACGGCTTGAACCTCTTTAAGCATAGGAAGAGTTGAAATAAGGCAAAATAAACTGTCCTGGCTTCCTCACTACCAATTAATTGTCGGACCCTTCTAAGCGCATATATTTGACGACTGAGTCTCTTACACAGTAATTCTACGTGGTCGTACCAAGTATGAAGACTGTCTAGAGTCTAGAACAACACCCAAATACTGCACCTTTCCACCTTGGAACTCTTGTTGGACTTTTCACGATTTGTAACAAGTTTATTGGTAGTAAACTAGTTAGATATAGATGTGTTCATTATTATATCATCCGCCTATTATTCATTAATATAGATAATAAAGAACAGAGGCCCTTCAATTGATTCCATTCCACTATTTGGGAGCGGTATAACTCGGTGAAAACCATAATGCTCAGAAAAATTTCATGGTCCATATAATCAAACGCTTTTGAAAGATCATGGAAGTGTGCTAGACAGTTTTCTTCACATTCAAAACGATCATAAACCCATTCAATCAGTCTCTGAAGGGCATTTACTTCTCATCTATTCTTATCAAAAAAATTGCCATGATTTTTTCGAAAATTTTAGAAAAATAAAGTAGAATAGCCTTGGTAGCTGTAGTTATATATTCTTGGGACCACCCTTTTTAAGCATTTTTAAGAAAAAAGGCAAGTGCTAAATCTTTATAAGTTGCCAACTTATAAAGATAATACTTTTATACATCTGGATGGAGTGCTATTAAATGCTTTACTAAATGATCTGACCCAGTTGATTTAGTTCTCTACGATTTTTGGCCTCCATCCTCGAATTCAAGCAAGATCTTCCTCGACGCCATCTTGTTTTTCTTGTCATAAGCATATATTTAGTCTTCCCCTTGTTAACTGCAGCTCTTTTTGATTCTTGACTCTCCACTAAGTCCCCTTCTGTCTTTATCAACATCATCAATTTAGACTAAATAATGCGCTGATCTAATCAGTAGTGCTGCCCCAGAGTTAATCTGATCTTTTTCGGCACTCTAACCAGAGTGAAATTAAAAAGTACATAAGAAAGACCGAGATCGTTTTCTTACAACTTCAAGTTTTGTCATCTTTTTGTGTTCTTAAAACATTCAAAAAATTTTGTTTTTTTATTATTTTATACGAACGTCAAGTGAGTCACCATTTAACATTTTGTAAACAATAATAATCCTCATATCTTTAAATTAAACATGTTTTATTCCTTTATTAATTAAATAATGAAAGTTAAAGTAAATCTAAAAACATCTGTTAATGTTGAATTTGGTGTTTATGTTTTATTATTATTTACAGCGCCATCTGTTGAGTTAAAATAAAGCTTGATATGTCAGTTTCTTATCGACCTGTCCGTTCGTGTTTACATGAACGGAAATGAAGTATTTTTTTTAATCTTTTCTTGTAAATAATTATTAATTTTTGGGAAAATGGGCAGCACGGAGTACGCCCGTGAATTAACAAGACTATCAGTTGCTAAAATTGTGCATACAATAGGATACCACACATCAAACACAAGCCCTTTGGAGATACTTACTGATATTGCTGCCCAATATATTAAATCCTTGGGGAAATTAACAAACGAATATGCCAATTTATGTAAGTTTTTCTGTTATTAATTAAGTTAAATTATCACATGGTTTTGCAGATAATTTTTCTGAGGCTAATTTGGATCATCTGGGCCTAGCATTTCACCACTATCACATAAACCTACCTGAACTTGAAGAATATATAAGTAACGTAGATATGGGTGGGCCCCCTTTATCAGCTCCAAATTTTCCAATACCAAAAGAGAATCATCTAAATTTTTTAAAGCCAGGGAGTAAAGAATGTGTTACAAGACCTGTACATATTCATGAACATTTACCACCTATGTATAATATGAATGAAGGTAAGATTCTATATATAGGGTGTGTGAAATGTCTGGAATATACCCAATAATTTCGCCATTTGTGGGTTTAAAGAAAAATGTTTTAAATAAAAAAAAGCTGTTTACTGGATATCCGGTTTTATTATTGCAATATTTGAATAAAAATGAAATTAATAAGAAAGCTGATAAGATACCTCAACTTATTTGGATCCAAGATACAAAAGGAACTTTTTTGATGCTGATTTAATTAATGTAGCAACTCTAAAAAGAGAATAGAACTATCAAATTTAAAACATTTTCAGAGAACACTTTTATTAACACTTTTTTAAAATTTATTTCTCAAGAACTAAAAGTGATTTTTCAAAACGGCTTTTTGCATTAAAAAGAGGATACTTTAATTAATAATTGGTGATTTTTCCACAAAGATCCTTCAAGAAATTAAATTTATAGCGAATTTTGAAAATTATCGCAACATCGAAAACTTCAAATATTGTTTTCTCAAAAACTAAAAGTTATTTTTCAAAACGGGTTGGTTCATTGGAAAGACGACACTTTTATTAACACTTTGGGAAATTTTCATACTCATATTCCAAGAAATGGATTTTATAGGAATTTTTAATACTTAATCGGCGAAAATTGCAAAATCGATTATTTCAAAAATTTATTTCTCAAGAACTAAAAGTGATTTTTCAAAACGGCTTGTTGCATTAAAAAGAGGATACTTTAATTAATAATTGGTGATATTTCCACAAGGATTCTTCAAGAAATTAATTTTATAGCGAATTTTGAAAATTATCGCAACATCGAAAATTTTATCAAAACTTCAAATATTGTTTTCTCAAAAACTAAAAGTTATTTTTCAAAACGGGTTGGTTCATTGGAAAGAGGACACTCTTATTAACACTTTGGGAAATTTTCATACTCATATTCCAAGAAATTGATTTTATACGAATTTTTAAAACTTAAACGGCGAAAATTGCAAAATCGATTATTTCAAAAATTTATTTCTCAAGAACTAAAAGTGATTTTTCAAAACGGCTTATTGCGTTAAAAAGAGGATGCTTTAATTAATAATTGGTGATATTTCCACAAGGATCCTTCAAGAAATTAATTATATAGGGAATTTCGAAAATTTTATCAAAACTTCAAATATTGTTTTCTCAAAAACTAAAAGTTATTTTTTAAAACGGGTTGCTTCATTGGAAAGAGGACACTTTTATTAACACGTTGGGAAATTTTCATACTCATATTCCAAGAAATGGATTTTATACGAATTTTTAAAACTTAATCGGCGAAAATTGCAAAATCGATTATTTCAAAAATTTATTTCTCAAGAACTAAAAGTGATTCTTCAAAACGGCTTTTTGCGTTAAAAAGAGGATGCTTTAATTAATAATTGGTGATATTTCCACAAGCATCCTTCAAGAAATTAATTATATAGCGAATTTCGAAAATTTTATCAAAACTTCAAATATTGTTTTCTCAAAAACTAAAAGTTATTTTTCAAAACGGATTGGTTCATTGGAAAGAGGACGCTTTTATTAACACTTTGGGAAATTTTCATACTCATATTCCAAGAAATGGATTTTATACGAATTTTTAAAACTTAATCGGCGAAAATTGCAAAATCGATTATTTCAAAAATTTATTTCTCAAGAACTAAAAGTGGTTCTTCAAAACGGCTTATTGCATTAAAAAGAGGATACTTTAATTAATAATTGGTGATATTTCCACATAGATCCTTCAAGAAATTAATTATATAGCGAATTTCGAAAATTATCGCAACATCGAAAACTTCAAATATTGTTTTCTCAAAAACTAAAGGTTATTTTTCAAAACGGGTTGGTTCATTGGAAAGAGGACACTTTTATTAACACTTTGGGAAATTTTCATACTCATATTCCAAGAAATGGATTTTATACGAATTTTTAAAAGTTAATCGGCGAAAATTTATTTCAAAAATGTATTATCATTTATCATATAATTAAGGACAGCATTTTTTATTTAAAACTGCGTTCTTTTTAGTAAAATGTTACATCTATTTTCTTAAAAAAAAGAATTATGTCTATTATCCTATAACTCATGTATTAATTGAAAAAGAAACAAAAATAACGTGCTCATAATAACTTAAAAATAAAATATATAAATATTGATTATTTTAGCTTGGTCAGCTAATTAAGGACATTTCAAATTTTTCAAATATACTTAAAAAGTTTACATTTTATACATAAATTTTCCTGACGCGTATCATCAGGCCAAGTCACTTTCATGGCGCGTAACGGAAATCCAGGCCAAAGAAAACTACTCCAGTAGAAGATCGCTTAATTTGCAGAAGCAGAGCCAATCTTTTTTTGAGTTCTAAGCGAATTCATTGCGAAATAACGGCTCAATTAAGTATTGAAATATCAATGATGCAAAAACGTACTTGAACGTTTAAAAGGTTATCCTACTAAATATTAGATTTAAATGAAAATTTACATTTAAAACGTAGTTAATTAATTAATTGTTAATGTATAAAAAAAACTGTATTATTTTCGTTTTTGTTTCAATAATTACATGAATAATAAGATAATAAACATAATTTTTTTCGTTCAAAAAATCGAATCCCTGATTATATGACCACCACTGTTTATAATATAGAACTTATCTTATTTTTACAGTTGTTAATGAAAATGAGCCAGAACCAATAGTGGAGGATCAAGTGCAAGATGAAAAACAAGAAAATTCCAGCACAATATTTAAGCGCCCTTCAGAAATATCACCCAGTGATAATTTTAAAAGACCTAAGTAAGATAATCCTCTTAATAAGGCGTTTTAAAAAAATTATTATTCATTTAGATTGGTGTTAGAAGAAGAAGGTCGGCCAACGAGAGAAATAAGTAGTGTTATGATGACCACATCTGGTTTCATATCACCAGCACGCGAAGGAAAATTACCAGAATCTAGAACACCTTTAGCAACATTAGAAACAGCGCCCCTACCGAATACAACCGCTCCACCAAATCCGCCAGCAATCAGCAAACCAAAAGGACCAAAACGAATAGAAAAGAAAAAAGAGAAAGGTGCAAAAGAATTATTTAAAACGCAAGAAGATAAAGTTAAAAAAGTTACAACTCCGAGAGAACCGAAAATAAAAGCAACCGACAAACAAATAGTCGCGAATGAATCTAGAGGTGGAAAAACCCAAAATCAAACTAACAATCGAGTTAATAAAAACTCGATGGGAAATAGATTAAAACCTGATAAATCTGGTGTAACAATCACTCCCATTATGCCATTAGAAAATATAAAATTATTTTCAGAACCCGACCGTAAAAAAGCAAACATTTTCCGTAAAATTTCCGCAAAAGCAGATAAATCAGAAAATAAAGTAAAACCTAAAGATGAAAAATTGGATTCAAGAGAAACATCGCCTCTTCTTGTTATAGATGAGCCCTTCATAGATACAAACCCAACTAATAAATTTAATTTAATGTCTGATGTGACGGTGGAAATTGTTCCAAAACCACCACCTCAAAATCCCCCGCCTATTAATCAAGAACGTTACTTCTCAGATGACTCGCCCCCAGGCACACCATTAACACCAAAAACTCCAGAAATGGTCTCGCATAGTCCACCATTAACTAAAGAGAAAAAACGACGTGAAAAACCGCAAAAAATGAAACGAATACCAAAACAAACAAACGTTGATGCTGGAGATTTCGAACTTTATCCTCGACCAAAAACCCCGGAAGTAGCCAATATGTTTCAACCAATTCCGTTTCCCGTTTTTCCTCCGTCTTTAGGGCCTGGTTTAATTCCTCAATCGTTGTTTCATAACATGCCACTTCCGCTTGGTGTTCCAAGACCACCGTTTCCTTCGCCCCTTATTGGAAGTAATCCTATGATTATGGATCTTGCGATACCACCGATAGCACCTCCTATTCTCATCGATGACGACGATGAGGAGGAGGAAGAACAACCACCCAAACCAGAAAAGAAAACCAAGGAACACAAAAAAGAGAAAAAGGATAAGATTAAGAAAAAGAATAAGAAGGATAAAGTCAAGGATAAGGCGGAGAAAAAGAAATTAAAGGAGGAAAAGAAAGAAAAAATTAAAAAGGAAAAAAAGGATAAGAAGAAAGAAAAGGAGGTAATTTATTATTATTTAATTTTTTTATTTTTTTCATTTATGATTTTTCTTGTTATTTTTGATTTGAAATGTTATTTATACAGCAACGTGATTCTGATGTCCTTGTTCCAAAGCTTACATTAAAATTAGGATCTCCAGCTTCTACAGTTACTTCCGCGGAAACTGATAGAAAATTGTAAGTATTTATTATTATTTATTAAAATTAATGTTGGGCTCAAATATTATTTTTATACTCTAGAATGTTGCAAAATATCATCCAAATCGTTTTTTTGTACAATATACATTTATTTTAATGGTGGAACGGATTTTTTAAAATCCGAAATTTCGCCGATTAAGTTTTAATAATTCGTATAAAATCCACTTCTTGGAATATAAGTATAAAAATGTCCCAAAGTGTTAATAAAAGCGTCCTCTTTCCAATGAAAGAGGAAATAACTTTTAGTTTTTGAGAAAACAATATTTGAAGTTTTGATCAAATTTTCGATGTTGCGATAATTTTCAAAATTCGCTATAAAATTAATTTCTTGAAGGAACCTTGTGAAAATATCATCAATTATTAATTAAAGTATCCTCTTTTTAATGCAACAAGCCGTTTTGAAAAATCGCTTTTAGTTTTTGAGAAATAAATTTTTGAAATAATCGATTTTGCAATTTTCGCCGATTAAGTTTTAAAAATTCGTATAAAATCCATATGTTGGAGTATGAGTATGAAAATTTCCCAAAGTGCTAATAAAAGTGTCCTCTTTACAATGAACCAACCCGTTTTGAAAAATAACTTTTAGTTTTTGAAAAAACAATATTTGAAGTTTTGATAAAATTTTCGATATTGCGATAATTTTCAAAATTCGCTATAAAATTCATTTCTTGAAGGATCCTTATGGAAATATCACTAATTATTAATTAAAGTATCATCTTTTTAACGCAAAAAGCCGTTTTGAAAAATCACTTTTAGTTCTTGAGAAATAAATTTTTGAAATGATTAACAATTTTGTCGAATTTTGCAATTTTCGCCGATTAAGTTTTAAAAATTCGTATAGAATCCACTTCTTGGAATATGAGTATGAACAGTGTCCAAAAGTGTTAATAAAAGTGTCCTCTTTAAAATGAACCAACCCGTTTTGAAAAATAACTTTTAGTTTTTGAGAAAACAATATTTGACGTTTTGATAAAATTTTCGATGTTGCGATAGTTTTCAAAATTCGCTATAAAATTAATTTCTTGAAGGATCCTTGTGAAAATATCACCAATTATTAATTAAAGTATCCTCTTTTTAATGCGAAAAGCCGTTTTGAAAAATCACTTTTAGTTCTTGAGAAAAAAATTTTTGAAATGATCGACAATTTTTTCGAATTTTGCAATTTTCGTCGATTAAGTTTTAAAAATTCGTATAAAATCGATTTCGGGGAATATGAGTATGAAAATTTCCCAAAATGTTAATAAAAGTGTCCTCTTTCCAATGAACCAACACGTTTTGAAAAATAACTTTTAATTTTTGAGGAAACAATATTTGAAGTTTTGATAAAATTTTCGATGTTGCGATAATTTTCAAAATTCGCTATAAAATTCATTTCTTGAAGAATCCTTATGGAAATATCACCAATTATTAATTAAAGTATCATCTTTTTAATGCAAAAAGCCGTTTTGAAAAATCACTTTTAGTTCTTGAGAAATAAATTTTTGAAATAATCGATTTTGTAATTTTCGCCGATTAAGTTTTAAAAATTCGTATAAAATCCATTTCTTGGAATATGAGTATGAAAATTTCCCAAAGTGTTAATAAAACTGTCCTCTTTCCAATGAACCAACCCGTTTTGAAAAATAACTTTTAGTTTTTGAGAAAACAATCTTTGAAGTTTTGATAAAATTTTCGATGTTGCGATAATTGTCAAAATTCGCTATAAAATTAATTTCTTGAAGGATCCTTATGGAAATATCACCAATTATTAATTAAAGTAGCCTCTTTTTAATGCAAAAATCCGTTTTGAAAAATCACTTTTAGTTCTTGAGAAATAAATTTTTGAAATGATCGACATTTTTTTCGAATTTTGCAATTTTCGCCGATTAAATTTTAATAATTCGTATAAAATCAATTTCTTGGAATATGAGTATAAAAATTTCCAAAAGTGTTAATAAAAGCGTCCTCTTTCCAATGAACCAACACGTTTTGAAAAATAACTTTTAGTTTTTTAGAAATAAATTTCATGTCTGTTCCATTACTAATTTATTTAAATGTATATTGTTCTCCATGTAAACTCATAAGTTGGTGATTGCATTACACATTAATTCATTTATCAACTATGTTATTGGAATAACTTGTTAAAATAAAAATAATAAAATTCAACATGTTATTTAGGAATATAAAACCTATATTAAAAAAAGAAGAAGAAGAACCTAAAGTAACTCATACGGAATCAACAAGAGAAGTTTCGCCAGAATTAGCAAAAATTAGCGCATTGGTAACTGGTCAGCCAAAACCAAAGGTGACAACTCCAATAAGTAAGTGTTGGTTTAAAATAGTAAAAGCGTTGATTATCTACTTGAAGTAAATAGTAGACGGCATGATTTTTATTTTATTTTAATTTATTTTATTGATATACTGTAATAATAATGATTATTATTTTTAAGCATCACAATTCTGATTTTATTTTTTATGTTTCCACACTTTAACTACTAACCAATTTGTTCCATTTTATGTTTTGGCCTTGATTTATCGCATTCTCTCCGTTGTTTGTTTAGTTTGCGTAACAACAAACTTGAATTTTATATATTAGTTAAATATAAACTTCGGTAAAAAAGTACTTTAATATTTTCTTTGATTATACAGTTCAAAACGACCTCTATCCGCCTAGCGGCGACACGTACCACTCTCAAATGAAAAAATCTATGTTTAAACCGATACCAAAAAAAGAACCAGAACCAATACCCGCGATTTTTCAGCCGCCACCGTCTCGTTATATCGTAAGTAATTAAAAGAAAATCGCTGAACGAGATCTGTGTTCATTCAAATCTGACCAAATAGAGTTTTCATTTTCATTGATTTTTTGTCATCATCTCAATAATCCCCATTTTCAATTTCGTATACAGCTTTTCCCAAGCAAGGAACTTCGATTATACCTTGCTAAGGACACCTGTATAATTCATAGATATTAAATCAGCTTCTTTACAGCTTCGTATGCTTCCTATTATTTTATTTATTGAAATGTGTAATAGTTTTTCGATTTTAGAAAAATTTTGCTATTAAAATCGAGAAACACTTCTTTGTATATAAATATTTCTTCTTTTTTCGCATGCTTAAAAATAAGAAAAATTTTTAAAGTTAGTTAAGGTGGTGGATAAATTTAATCGGTATGCATGGATCGGTGCCAATTCTCAATTTATTTCTTTTTAATATGTATCTAGCATTGATCGGTTAAAATTATATTTTTTATAGCAATTTTTTTCACTCATTAAAAAATATGTTTTTATTATAATTTTTTTCATACATTATCTAAAACATAAGTTTGTAAGTAGAGGATGAAGTGATTGAAGAACCAGTGGTGGTAACTTCGCCATCGAAACACCAAGGTCCAGGTAGGCCCAGAATACACCCTGTTAAACAGAAACCAATTAAAGCGCAAAAACAGCAAGTAGCGCAACAACCTCCACAACAAGTACCAATTAAAGTGAGTACTGAGGAGACCCAACTGGTGAGACATTTTTTTAACATCTTAGACATCCTTCACATCATTCTTTTTCGTTAAAAAACGCATTTTTTGGTTTGGTCAGGTTTGAGACTAACCGCAGCACAGTTTTTTTTTTAATTTTTCATTTTTTGTTCTTTAGGATAAAGAGGGGAATGAAGTTTGGATTTGTCCCGCTTGTGGTAAACAAGACGATGGGAGCCCAATGATTGGTTGTGATGATTGCGATGCTTGGTACCATTGGTAAATCAATTTTTTTATTTATTTATTATTTTTTTTATTAATACTACTATTTTTTATTAAGGGTGTGCGTTGGTATACAAGTACCGCCTGATGATCATGAAAATTGGTACTGCAGACAGTGTTTAGCTAAAAAACAAGAAGTTCATCAATCTGATAAAAAGAAAAAGAGGAAGAGGAAAGAAAAGAAAGAACATTAATTTTATTTACTTGCTATTTCTAACGTATTTTTGTACTATTTTAAATCTTATTAATTATTTTATTAATTGTAATTTTGAAGATAACTTTATTCATCTTTATTAAATCTTTCAGTGTTTGAAATAAATAATATAGTTAATATTAATAAATTTTGTTTTATTTTTGGTCAAAACGTTATTTTTGAAACCACTCCAGAGCAAGGAAAAACGGTTTGAGGATGACTCGTCGATATATTCCAAATAGTAAATAGCCAGCTATTACTTTGGTGTTAATTTGATCAATATTGATTACAAAATACAAATAAGTTAACTTTAGTAGTTAATTTTATAACAAATCTTATTGTCATTAATTGTAGCGCTTCTGAAGATGACCCTATAAGGTCGAAACATGTAAAGCGGATTTATATTAACAATAAAACCAGTACAAAATTTTTTACATTATTTTGGTTTAACAAGATGATGATGTTTTATTAATAAGCCGAGGTCGCGTAGCGGGCGAGGCATATCCTCGATAGCATTTTCTTTAAGGGTGTCGGTTATAACACCTCGACTATAAATAATCTCAGCCATATGAATTCGCGACCAGCATCTTCATTGTCTTAATATAAAATAGATGTATAACAAATATCACGTTTTATCATTAAGCCGAGGGCGCGTAGCGGGCGAGGCACAGCCTTGATAGCTTTTCTCTTTAACGGTCGATTGCAACACCTCGGCTATAAAGGATCTCAGCTATAAAAATTCACGACCAACTTTTTCATTATCTCAAAATAGAGTAATTAGTTGCATAATAACATGATGATGTTTTATTAGTAAGCCGAGGTCGCGTAGCGGGCGAGGCATATCCTCGACAGCATTTTCTTTAAGGGTGTCAATTATAACACCTCGGCTATAAATATTCTCAGTCATATGAATTCGCGACCAGCATTTTCATTGTCTTAATATAAAATAGTTCTATAACAAAGATCACGATGTTCTGTCATTAAGCCGAGGTCGCGTAGCGGGCGAGGCAGAGCCTCGATAGCTTTTTTCTTCAACGGTTGATTGCAATACCTCGGCTATAAAGGATCTTAGCTATAACAATTCACGACCAACTTCTTCATTATCTCAAAACAGAATAATTAGTTGTATAATAACATGATGATGTTTTATTTATAAGCCGAGGTCGCGCAGCGGGCGAGGCATATCCTCGACAGCATTTTCTTTAAGGGTGTCGATTATAACACCTCGGCTATAAATAATCTCAGCCATATGAATTCGCGACCAGCATCTTCATTGTCTTAATATAATATAGTTAGTTGTATAACAAAGGTCACAATGTTTTATCATTAAGCCGAGGTCGCGTAGCGGGTGAGCCAGTGCCTCGATAGCTTTTTTCTTTAATGGTCGATTGCAACAGCTTGGCTATAAGCGATCTCAGCTATAACAATTCACGACCAACTTCTTCACTATTTTAAAATGTAATAATTAGTTGTATAATAAAAAGACGATGTTTTATTAATAAGCCGAGGTCGCGTAGCGGGTGAGGCGCTGCTTCGATAGCATTATATTTAAGGGTGTCGATTATAGCACCTCGGCTATAAATAATCTTAGCCATATGAATTCGCGACTAGCATTTTCATTGTCTTAATATAAAATAGTTGTATAACAAAGATCACTATGTTCTATCAATAAGCCGAGGTCGCGTAGCGGGCGAGGCAGAGCCTCGATAACTTTTCTCTTTAACGGTCGATTGCAACACCTCGGCTATAAAGGATCTTAGCTATAACAATTCACGACCAACTTTTTCATTATCTGAAAATAGAATAAATAGTTGCATAATAACATGATGATGTATTATTAATAAGCCGAGGTCGCGTAGCGGGCGAGGCATATCCTCGATAGCATTTTCTTTAAGGGTGTCGATTATAATACCTTGGCTATAAATAATCTCAGCCATATGAATTCGCGACCAGCATTTTCATTGTCTTAATATAAAATAGTTGTATAACAAAGATCACGATGTTCTATGATTAAGCCGAGGTCGCGTAGCGGGCGAGGCAGAGCCCCGATAGCTTTTTTCTTCAACGGTCGATTGCAACCCTCGGCTATAAAGGAAAAATCAACTTTTATGTTGAAAAACATGGTCAATTTTTTGGAATAAAAATTTCATTTTACTAAAACGTTAAAACAAGTAACAAAAGCAAGCGTTAACTTCATAATTGCAAAATAAAAAAAATTAAAAAATGATACAAAAGTTGTCTTTTCAAAATTCTCCAAAGCGTAAAGGTAACATTTCAGCGTTTGTGTAAAAAATTGTATAATTTAATTTTTACAAGTAGGCTTTAAATTTTATAACAAAAGCTACCTCCTGTCAAAATAACAATTAGTTTGTATCTGCAAAAAGTAAACTTGTATTACAAAATTAAAAATGAATTATACAAACGCTGAAATGTGCGAAATGCATTACCTTTACGGAATGGCGTGAGGTAATTCGGTAGAAGCAAGGCGGTTGCATCAAGCCAAAACTTGTTTCTATGCATTCACTAACGACTATGAGAAAATGGAAGTTTTAAAAGGAGTACTGATGATAATGAGCGGCCTATGGAAGTTGCAAATCCCCAACTAGAAGAGGCAGTCCTCAACGAAATTGATGAAAATCCGACCACAATTACCAGAAAAATTGCTCACAACTTAAATCTATCTCACTCGACGGTTTGAAGAATTTTGAAAAGGCAACTTTTGTATCCCTACCGTATCCAAAGAGTACAAGCCTTATTGCCAAGAGATTTTAATTTTATATGTTCTTTCCCTAACTTTACCTATAACTTCACCTCTTTGCCATACACTTTTAGGTGTTTCTTGGTATCTAACTATTTCACGATTTTGGCAGTTTTTTATAACTTTTTTATAGGCATTATTATTATATTTATGTGAAAAATTTGTTGTAAAGATAAACATAAAATTAGAAACAATTTTAACATCATTTAATAACAAAGAATTCAAGAAAGCGTATATAAAAGAAGAGATGAATTCAGATTATGAAAATTAAGAGTGAAACTGACGTGGCTATTGTTCCTGAAGATGACTAAAAAATAGTAAAAAAATTCCACCCTTCTGAAAAGCAAAGTTTTTTATTCACATAAATATTCTAACAAGATGGGAAGTAATAATATTAATGATTATTATTATAATATTTTCCACTTTTTTCTTTATCCTATTTCAATTTTGAATTATAAATAGTTTTGTTTATAGTTTTCGGTTGTAATTTCTCATTACTCATTAAAATTTGACCTGGAGTATAACAATGTAATACAAAGCTAAATAAAAATCATCATTTGCTTCCAGCGATTTTTTGAACATTTTCTTTATGGTTTGTATTGTTCTTTTTGTTTGACCATTAGATTGTTGATGATATGGAGAAGAATTCATAAATGTAAAATTCCATTCTTTACCAAAATTTGCATATTCTTTACTCTTCAGTTCACTTCCACTATCTGATATTACAATTTTAGGTATTCCGTGTCTCGCAAAAATTGATTTAAGACTCTCTGTTACCTTTTTTAATGTCATATCTCTATTTAAATTTATAATTATATTATAATTTATTTGATTTTTTACCTGAAATATGTTCAGGCCTATTTTCTGCCAAGGTTTTTTTAGCCTCTTTTAATTGCTTTCTTGAATTTTCCATTAGAATGCAGAAGAGTAATCTAAGTTGCCTAACTTTAACTTATTTAAATAAACTAAACTAAATTCATTACAGTAAGTTGATAGAAACTTTTTTTCAAATTTTTGGACATGTATTATGAAACATTCTGTATTGCGCCACCTAATGAGAAAAAAATGATACAACCATAACAGACATAACCTAAAAATGTTTAAATTTCTAACCTTAAAATAACAAAAGAAAAGTGAAATAGAATTTTTTTGTTTTTCAAATAATGGGTGACGCTAATTCACCTCCAAAGAAGAAATTTAAAACAAAATTATCACCACAAAAACCCAGTGAAAGGAAACAACGTAATAAAACGAATGTTGATGAAAAATTTAAAATGCTACAAACAAAATTAGTGCCTATAAAAACTACCAAGTCCAAGGAGCCACCCCTTAAACAAAGTAAATTATGTTTGAGCAAAATAAAAAGCGACACCAGTATTTTAAAACAAAATATTAAGAATGAACCAGAAATTAGAACATTAGGAGAATTTCAATTTCGATCGAAGTCAACATCACAAAGCAATTTATCTAAATTAATAACTTTCCAATCGAATGGTTATAAAGTAGCAAAATTAAATAATAATGAAAGTAAACGGTTCATAAACCAAATTCTTATTACAAATGAAAATGAAGATGTTAAAGAGAGAAATGAAATTGATAACCAAGAATTAGGCCAATTAATAAAAGATGAGGATGAGGTTCTTTTTACAAATGAAAATCTTGACCAACAACAGCAATTAGAAAAAGATGAGGAATTGGCGAGATTATTAGATGCAGAGGAGCGCGAAATTTTCTCTAGTCAATGTTCTGTCGAAGATGATGAACGTTTCGCGAGATTATTACAAGAAAAAGAAGAAATTCTTACAAACCGATCAGCCGTGGATGCAGCAATGGAATCGTTCGGTAATGAAAGCTCTATGCAGGATGATGAAGATTTAGCAAGACTCTTAGATGTTGATTGGGATGAACATTTTGCTGAAGACAACAAAACACAACCACCAACAAACACAAATCGAGTTAGCCATACAAAAGACTTTCAAAAAGTGTATCCTCACACTCCAATAATGAAAGAAATACTTCATACGAGGTTTGGTTTAAAAACGTTTCGCCCAAATCAAGAAGAAGTTATTAATGCTTGTCTTGAACAGCATGATTGTTTTGTGTTAATGCCTACGGGAGGTGGAAAAAGTTTGTGTTATCAACTCCCAGCTGTCTTAACACCGGGTGTTACAATAGTCATTTCACCTTTGCGAGCACTCATTATTGACCAAGTGGATAAATTAAATGCCTTAGATGTATGTATAGAATTAAATAATTAATTAAAGTAATTAATTCATTTCATAATTTAGATAAACGCCGCCCATTTATGTGGCGACGTAAATCGACAAGACACCGACGCAATCTTACTAAAATTAAATTGTAAAGAACCCATAATAAAACTGCTTTACTTAACACCAGAAAAGATAAATTGTAGCGCATCCACTCAGCAAACGATATCTCAATTGTATAACCGCGATAAATTATCCAGATTTGTAATAGATGAAGCGCATTGTTTATCTCAGTGGGGGCACGATTTTCGACCCGATTACAAAGAATTATCAAAATTACGCAAACAATACCCTAAGGTGCCAATATTATGCTTAACAGCGACTGCAACTAATTTAATTCAAGAAGACGTAACAAACGTGTTAAAGCTACGCGATACTAAAGTTTTCATAACAAGCTTTAACAGGCAAAACATTAAATATGAGGTATTAAAAAAACCGAAAGCCGCTGAGTTATTAACCGAAATATCAAATTTGATCAAATCTCGATTTGCCCGAAAATCCGGGATTATCTATTGTTTGTGTAGAAAAGAATGCGATATGTTAGCAAACGAATTACGCAAAAAAGGAATTAAATCTCGATCGTACCACGCTGGAATGTCCGATAATCAACGAGGAGCGGTTCAACAGCAATGGATGAACGATGAGTATCACGTAATTGTAGCAACGATAGCGTTTGGGATGGGCATTGATAAACCGGACGTTCGATTTGTCATTCATCATTCCGTTCCAAAATCGGTTGAGGCTTTTTATCAAGAATCGGGAAGAGCGGGAAGAGACGGAGAACTTTCCTACTCATATTTATTTTATTCATACAGCGACATAATCCGGTTGGAAAAACTCATGAAATTAACAGGGGCCCGAAACCGACAAAACGCGGCGGGTCACAACGAAAATTTGAACCAAATGGTGGCGTATTGCGAAAATCGGGTCGATTGTAGACGCGTTTTGCAACTCTCCCATCTCGGAGAAAAATTCGACAGAAATATTTGCATAAGTAATAAATCATCCACTTGCGATAATTGTTTAAAATTAAATACTTGCAAATACATCGAGAGAGACGTAACCAAAGAGTGCCAAGAACTAGCAATATTAATTAACGATCTCACTAAAACGCAAAAACTTACCATGGCTTTAGTTGCGGATATTTACAAAGGATCGAAACTAAAAAAAATTATAAGCTGCAGATTAAATCAACACGCACTTTACGGGAAAGGCGCCGAACAAAACAGAGCAGATATTCAAAGATATTTAATCGAAATGGTTTCGAAAAACTACTTGCAAAAAACCACCACAAACAGCGGAGCCGGATTCCCTGTTCAATACATCAAACCAGGCCCAAAATATAAAGACTTAATTAACAATCTAGATAAAATTAAAATATCAATCAACGAAACGCCCGTTCCATTAAATGAACCAAAACCATCAACATCAAGCGCACCAACACTACCAGTCGAAATCTCCTCCCCATCAGATGGCCAAAACTATAAAGTATCTTCGATAAAATTAAAATGTCACGAAGAACTTTTAGAGGTTTGCAACAAATTCGCTTTGGAACGACGTGTCACGTTATCGTCGATAATAAATTTGCAAGCTCTGCGGATCATGTCGGAACAACTTCCCGATAATAAAGACGATTTTATGAAAATACAACACGTCACCAAAGCGAATTACGAAAAATTCGGCGATGCTTTATTGGCCGTTACAGTCAAATATAGCCAACAATTAAAGGAGTTATCTCAATCGTCGACCGCGAGGGTTTGCGCGGATCACGCAGATGTCGATGATTTTACGGTTCCCAAAAAACCGAAAAAAACTGTCAAAATGAAGTATAAAAAATAATAAAGAATTGTGAAGAATGTTTCATATTAAATTTAATTTATATTATTTCGTTACTTTAATTGAGTACATAATTAAACGTTTATTTATAACTCGTTCGAACGTATTTTCTCGTTACAATTGGTGACGCAAATAATAATTGTTGGCTCCTAAAGATGTCCGTAAGGTTTATTTCGGCCTGGGACTTTATGTGCACCACTCTTCTCCGGTACCACCCCTCAGGGTATTTCTTCGGAGAAACTGCGGGCGTTGGATGGTGGCTCGCTCATCTCTAATGGGAAGTATGAAAGTGTAAAATTTTCCAGTTACTTCCATCACGTCTTGCTCGGGTTCAGATATGCTCCGTCTTCTGGTATTGGATGCAGTACTCATATTCGGGTAGGTATACAATAAAAGGTACTGATTACTTTTAATTTTCAGAAAGCAAAACCTTAACTTACTGGTATCGGAGGGGGGCTCTTTGGCAGTAAAAAAAAGTGTGCTCCGCATCATCCAAGTGAGTGTCTCCGTAGCTGTTGACTTTACCGATTTTCCGTAGATAGTTGCGAAAGCAGCCATGTCCCGTTAATAGTTACGTGGTGTAGAAATTTATTTCACCGTGTTTTCGCTCGCACCATTCCTTGACATTTGGGATGAGTCTTGCTGTCCACCTCCTCCATAGCTCCGTATTCCACGAAACTTGCTATGTCGTACATTATTATTTCTGCCTTTGTCTCATATATTTTCTTTCTTTTAGCAGCTAAGAGGTCGATACCGCCGGTCCCATACAGCCCTATAACATTAGTATGAGTATGAGCATGGTTGTAACTGTGTCGGCTTTAATACAAGCCGTCTTGATGTGGTCGCGAAAAGTGTGTTTGCTGTCCAGCATCATTCCTAGGTATTTAATCACTTTCTTACTGGTGATTCTGGTTTCCAAGCCGCATCTGGACACTAGCTCAAGGATACTTCGGCCCCTGGAGTCGATACTGTTTGCACTCCATTCGGTCGCTTTCCCGTTAAAATCTCCCGCCACGCTGATTTTTCTTCTCTCGATCATTTGGATCGTATCCTCGAATTTACGCTCAAACTAACTGATCATTATCCCACCTTAGCCAGCATCGTCTTCCCTGGAGAAGATTTTCGACAGGCGATTTCTGTAGAAATTAAAAAGGGGACCGACTCAGTGATTAATTTCAAGAACTCGAAGAATATTCTAGGGTCGGTTGTCTGGGAAGATATTATTAAAGACACGTCTGGCGTTGATGCATGTATGGAAGACTTCCTGAAATGCATTAACTTATCTATAAAGCAATCCTCTTTCTTTAGAAAAACCAATAGCAAAAACAAGAAGCGATTTATTTAATAAAAGTACTAAAATACAACATACCTGGAACACCGCTAATTCATACATAGAGAGGCAAAGAAAACTTACTAATATAACTCAGATAACAAAAGGTGTAACAACAATTAGTGAACCTATTGAAATTGCTAATCATTTTAATGATTTTTTTACTGACATTGGTTCGACATTATCTGCCACCATTCAGAATGACATTCACTGCGATTTGCCGGTAACAACTAACAATTCAAACTCTCTATTTCTACTGCCTGTCACTGAGGATGAAATTACTGACACTATCAAAACTTTAAAAAATAAATCATTTGCCTCAATTAATGATATCAGTATTTTTAATAGATGCTTTTTGGTGTCGCTTCCCGCGACCCCTAAAAAGAGTATTAATTGTCCCGATATACAAAGATGGATGTAAACTTGAACCGACCAACTATAGACCCATATCGTTACTAAGCACTTTGTCCAAAATATTTGAAAAAATAATTAAATCTCGTTTTATTGCATTTCTTGAAAAAAATAACATCTTAAATAAAAATCAATATAGTTTTAGGGCTGGGCGGTCTACAAATCATGCAATTTCGCGCTTAACACAACTCATTCATTACTCTTTGGATAGAAGAAGGCCCTGCATAGCTACCTTTCTAGATCTGTCTAAAGCTTTCGATACAGTCCATCATGACATTTTGTTAAATAAACTGGAAATGTGTGGATGTAGAGGTAGCACTCTTGAGTTATTTAGGGACTACTTAAGTGAGAGATATCAGCAAGTTAATATAAACGGTGTTGCTTGCTCTGAGAAATATTTGGTGTCCCGCAGGGCACCGTCCTGGGACCTCTACTCTTTCTAGTTTACATAAATGATATATTTGATATTCATCTTGAGGGCGAATCGTGGTGTGCGATTTACGAATAATAAAAGCTTGGTTAAATAGAAATAAATTATCACTTAACATTAAGAAGTCTCATTTCATTATATTCTCTTCGTATTCTGCTAACTTACCAAATATAAATGAAATAACATTTCACTCAGATAAATGCTAACCAGAAGCATGCGTCTGCTCAAATAAAATAAACCGGGTCAGGTTAACCAAGTACCTTGGTGTCATGATTGATCAGTGCGTTCGTTGGGGGGATCATATAAGTAACTTGTGTGCTAGATTGCGAAAACTATTCTATGTTTTCAAGAAACTGCGTGAAATTCTACCGAGTGGTTCTCTTAAAGTGGTTTATTACGCCTTAGTCCAATCTTTGTTGATATACGGTATCTTAGCTTGGGGAGATGCCTCGACTTATCTTATTACTAACGTTGAGGTTGCCCAGAGAACTATTTTAAAAATTATAACATATAAACCGCGCGACTTCCCATCGGACGGATTTTTCAAGAGAAATTAAAAAAGAAGATGAATGTAATAAGTCTGGCACTGGTTCAGATTCTTCATATAAAAGCAAATGGTTTGCCTATAAAAGTATGGAATTTGTTAGGGATAGAAATAAACCAAAAAAAACTAGAGATACAGAGGTAAGTTAATTTTATATTTACTAAGTGTATAGAGTACAAAATAATTTATTAGTTGTGCTTGCGCTGAAATGGTAAATCTCCTTCCGGTGAATTAAAATATTCCTTAAACTCGTTTCTTACAGCTTGTGCTGCATTTGTGCTCCTTCGAGGTATTTTTAGAATACTCATCATTTGGAAATGCGCAACATCTTGTCTCCATAGGAACTTCCACGTGCCGTTCCGGTAAAACTAGGGCTGAAGACAGATTCAATGTGCTCTCTTCAAGACATTTCTTGAAATGTGTTGCATTAAATACGCCACCATCTGATATTCTTCCTTGAGAACTAACGTTTGCATATATAAAGTTGTAATTTGCATCAACCACTGCAAATAGTACAATGCTGAAGAATGACTTGTAGTTAAAAAAATCGGAACCACTATTCAGAGGAGCTTGTAGAGTTACGTGCTTCTCATCCATTGCACCAACACACTGTGGAAAGTTCCATTTATCCTGGAACTCTCGGGCTATAATCTCCCAATCTCTTTCATTTTTTGGCATCTGTAACGATAAATTTCTTTCAGATTAAGGAAACACTTCAACAAGAAGATGAGACAATAGAAGAAAATTCAATACATGCACCAACAGAAGAGAATCCACCTACACCTGCATCTTCTACATCATCTTCAAGTAGATCTTTTAAAAGAAAACGAGAATCTCCATCTACTACGCCTGTACACATTTTAAGGTCATTAAACACAAAGAAGCAGGAAAAAGATGAGTTCGCAATATTTGGCGAGCAGGTTGCCATCAAAGTCAGGAAATTACCATGCCCTCATGCTCGATTTATGGTACAACACATAATAACTAACACTCTCTTTGAGGCTGAAATGGGAAAATACGACAAACCTTTTTTTTGGGTCCCAACAATATCATTACTTACAACCCCAACCAATGGTTCATGCAAACTACTCAACAAATTTAAGACCTCCAACCACATCTACTACTCCTTCAGAAGTGCATTTGATTTCGGACACAATGTCTTCCACAACGTCAGTAACAGAAGATATTGATTCAATTTTGTGCCAATTATAGTTTTTTATTTTTTTATTTATGAATAAATTATAAAAAAATCTCATTGTATTTCTTACCTTAACATAATCTCGAAGTGACTGTATTAATGCTGCACAAACGTCCGGTACAGTTCTTGAAATAACTTGCTTTGAAATTTTAAAAGTATACATAAGAGAGTGGTAAGAATGTCCTGTAGCAAGAAATCGCAATGTTACTGCTACACGTTCGCTAGCTGGTATGGCTTGTCTAAATTTTGTATCGTTCTTGGTAATTTTGGGTCCTATCATATTTAGTAAATTTTCAAAATCCGAACTCGTCATTCGAAAAAAGTTTCTGAATCCAACATCACTTCTATATTCTAAGTTTATATTATCAGCGTCGTCCAATATTAATTCTTTTATTAAATCACTTCCCCGATATTTATTTCTGTTTCGAAGGCTTGGTCGAATCCAAAATCTTCTCTTCAATTTCGTGCGTTTTTTAACAACACATTCACTAACAATAATTGCAGCAGCAGCTGCTAATAAAAGTTGGTCTTCCTCATCACTCATTGTCAGGGATAAATAAACGCAAATAGAATCGGGTGTAAATAGTCCGGCACGTTCTCACTTTCTGTATTGTGAGGACGTTAACTAAAATTTCAGCAAAGCCAATTGGCTTTGCCAATCGGCATAGTGGAGATGCACGTTTAGGCAACTTTATACAATCGAGATTGCTAAATTTATTATCAACAATCCACCACTGCTGAAATTTCCGAGGCACACTTACTCTACTAGAAATGTTTCTGATAGTCTGGCAAGACCTATTAAGCATTTTAAAGCGCACACAGAAAAATTTTTTGTCATGCACATAGAATTTACAATAGCTTCACTGGATTTCTCTCCGCAACTGATAGGAGTGTAACTGGTACAAACTTGAACTATCTCATAAAATTATGGATAAAATCAATTACAGACGAACAATTAACTAATCTGTACTTAGCCGTTACTTGATGTCTTTATTTGCTTCTTTTTTTTTTCATATCTGAACATATACTATAACTGTCGTTCGTTAACTTAAAACCGGCCCATACACGGTGATGCAAAACTGTCACATTTGCACGCAGAGCTAATGCACACGAGCAAATGTGATCGTCTATGTCTCAAAACTGACGACGCTGTCAGGTCTAGACATGGCACGATACGATCTGGTTGAGCTTGAGTTTGCACGGCCCGCCGCGTGCAAGTTTGTACGTGTGGAGATAGTTCATGCCATTCTTCTCAGTTTTAAATTGATCTTTGCAAGAGTAATATTAAAATTATTACGAAATGGCTGTGCGTAAGCAAGAAGATGTTATGCGAGATTTTATAAGTGTTTATCAAAAAAATAGTTGTCTTTGGAAAGTGAAAAGTGCCGAATACATGGATCGAAATAAAAAGGATGAGGGTTACCAGCTACTGGTGGAAGTTTTTAAGCAAATAAACCCTGCTGCGAACATTGACTTAGTAAAGAAAAAAATTAATTCAATGAGGAGTTGTTTTCGAAAAGAATATAAAATGGTCATAGAATCCAAAAAATCTGGTGCAGGCAGCGAGGACATCTATACTCCTTCTTTGTGGTATTTTGATTTGTTGATGTTTCTTAAAGACCACGAAGTTCCCAGAAACAGCATAGCAACCGATGACCCTGATTTCATGACTAGGCAGACAGGAGTAAGTGAAAAAAGACGTTAACAATTTACTTTGTATAATATATAATTTAATATACAGTGATAAACGTTTCAAAAGTAACGGATAAATTCGATAAAATTATTATAAACAATTTATGAAAAAATCGCGCATCAAAAAAAAGAAAAACGCAAACAGAAAATAATATATCAAAATAACATGAAAGATGGAAAACAATAATACTTTTGAAACGCTCTGTATACATAATTTTTATATAATTTACTATGTAAATCATCCTGTTTATACAGAGTGAAAATGATGCTGATGTCGATGATATTGAAACAGATATCCCACATCCTTCTACGCCAGATATGCCACCAACACCTTCATCAGCTACCTCTATATCATCAAAATCATCTACAAACAAACCACGTAGACAAAAAAAAAGTAAAGTGGATACTGATAGTATTCTACAAGTCGTTGGAGAAAAACTCCAAAATTCACGAGCCGAAGATGAATTTGATATTGTAGGACGAAATGTGGCAGAAAAATTGCGAAAATTGGACCCTAATATGAGAATAATTGCGGAAAAATTGATAAACGATACCTTGTTTGAGGGACAGTTGGGAACATTAAACAGATACGCTCACATTATCATTCCACAAGTTTCTCAACATTCAACAAAGCAACATGCTCATCAGCCATTCTACAATTATCAGGATGTTGATTCCCAAGTGAGCACGCCGTTACCAACTGGGCAATATTATTCTCAATTCTTAAGTGAATAATGTATGCCTACTATTTTTGTTTTAATATATTTTTTTAAATTATTGTTGTTTTAAATAAAGAACTGTAGAAAGTTTTATCTATTTTATTCATTCGTACAGCAGGGTTAAGATACATAAGGACACGATACACTATATATGATAACGAAACAGTGTTATGTAAGTACATTTTCAAAATTAACATTTCCACTATTCTTGATATGTAACACGATCATGTTGCCAAGGTACGCGCCCATCATCAATAAAGTACCTTACAAAACGGTCTCGGACGTCTTTTGCTTGTTGGGTTGCGTGACGATTATATGAACGTTGCAACGGGACGGTTCTTTTATTTTCTGATTCAGAACCAGGAATTGTAAAGTTTGCACGTATATTACTATCTGAAGTGAGTGACGTGCCCAAATTTGGATCACATTTTGATCTTAAAAAATTATGAAGCACACAACATGTTAATACCACTTTTTCAATCTTATCTAGTTTCAAATTAATTTCGGTGTGCAAAATGCGAAATCTGGAAGCTAACATTCCAAATGCACATTCCACCGTATTTCTTGCATTATAAATTTTGTTTTCGTAACTCAACTCTTTTCGACTGAAAGGTTTTAGAAAATTAGAACGTAAAGCAAACGCTTCATCTCCTATAAAAAAAAAGGTAACTTTGTTTCAGTACAAAGTACTTGTCTTTCTGCCGGAATATTTAGAAGATTATGTATTAGTTTGTTGTAAAAATTTGTATTTTCTATAACACCGCCGTCCGAAATTCTGCCATTGGTACCGACGTCGACGAGCAAGAATTCACAATTGCTATTTACAATACCTAACAAAACTATGCTGTAAAATCCTTTATAGTTATAGAAAAATGATCCGCTATTCGCTGGTCGTGCAATTCTGATGTGCTTGCCATCCACTGCGCCTAAACAATGAGGAAATTGCTATTTTTCTTGAAATTCCCGCGCTATCTGTATCCATTGCGATTCAGTCGTTGGAAACTATAAAAATACAATTTGATATTTAATATAAGTATTTGTTTTTTTTATAAAAGTGCTTACGCTTATGTAATCTTTGCTAAGAACTTGGCAAATTGCTGCACATGTATCAGGTATGATTTTACCTAATGACTGAGGTGATATGATTGCAGAAAACTTTAAGTCTTCAAAACACCGACCAGAAGCTAGAAACCGCAATGTCGTTGATAACCTTTCGTGAGGACTAATAGCTTTTCTCATTATCGTATCTTCCTTTTCTATTAGCGGCGTTACTAGATGTAGTAGTTCAATATATGTGTTTTCATCCATGCGCAAATAATTCCTATAGTCATCGACTTCTAACCGTAATTCGTTCAGTAAATTCGCGTGAGAATACTGTTTCCGTTTTTTCAGCCAATTTTTTACCCATTTTGTTCTCTTCCTTTCTTTCTTCTTCTTCACTACTATTGCGATAGCAGTAGCAATTAAATATAAATCATTTTGTCGTATTACATTCATTATAGTAACAAGTCACACCTTTTAGTCACAACTCACTATGAAACTGATACTAAAACTGACAAGTAAATTTGAACCGTGTGTTCCATCATTTTCGTTTCACATTTGCTCGCATGCAAACATGCTTCAGTTTTGCATCACCGTGTATGGGCCCCTAAAAGTTGAAATATTTTAAGTCACGCGCAGCACCTTGGTGCTTTTGTGATGTTCACGCCTAGCGGACGCCTTTATTCGTTTAAATCTAAATCTTCTAAAATCTATGTATGATTTTTGTAATGGACTAAGCATCAATAAAGGATTACATAATTTAATTTAAAACTAATTAAATTAATAATTACTATGTCGATATTCATTTCGCGCTGGTATTGGACGAGGAGATGATCCGCTACCCTGTTTCGGTGCATGTTAATCTGTATTAATGTGAAAGTTTTTTTTGCTGCGTCTAACGCCAGGCTAAATTTGCCACAGTTTTCCGAACCAGAGGTGTGGTTAATCGACTCTTTTCGGTTGATGATTTTACGAAAAATAAAGAATTATGAAGAATGTTTCAAACAAAAGTTTATTGTAACTCGTTTCATTTTTAGTGTAATTTTAATATCTCAAAAAGAAATCTTAACATATATACATTTATTGTCTAAAATGGAATGTTAAGTAGTCATCTTATTGGTAAAAATGCCGTTTCATATTAAATTTAATTTATATTATTTCATTTAGTACATAATTAAACGTTTATTTATTACTCGTTCGAACGTATTTTCTCGTTACGATTGGCGACGAAGGCGCTCTTGGACTTGCGGAGGCTGATTTACATTTCCTGGGTTTCGGTGGGCCGGACAAATTTCTTTGGTGTGCATACAACAAAACCCCAATATGGCGATGACCCGCTTCCATCGCTATTTTCAACGCGGTACTTCCATCCTAAAAAATGATTAATTAATTCATTTCATCTCTATGTCTTTTATTTGAAACTAACCACATCTGAAATACTTGAGTCGCATTCTGATTGACTTAAAAAGTACTTTACAATTTCGACATGTCCGTGCTCTGCGGCGCACATTAATGCCGTCGAACCATCTTCATCTTGAATATTAATATCAGCTCCTGCATCTATGAGCATAGTAACCATATCAAGACGTCCATGACTTACTGCAAGCATAAGGGCCGTTTGACCATGTTGTTTGGCACGGACATTTACGTCAGCTAATGAAAATAAACGCTTTACAACATTGCTGTGGGTTTGTGAGCGGACTTCTGCTAAAGAAACGAGCATAACGCTGGTGTAACCCGCTTTGTTTTGTTTGTTAATATCGCAAACTTTCGAGTCTAAAAGTATGGATACCACATCGAAATTTCCGTGGGATACCGCGTAATGCATTGCGGTATTTCCGCTTGCATCTACCATGTTGACTATGTATTCTAGGAGGGAGGATGAGACTTCTTCGAAACTGTCTAAATAATCTTCGACGTCGCGCGGTTCTGCGGTAACTAAACTCGAAATTTTAAACCATTCTTGTAGGATTATGTGAACAGCACTTTTTACTTGATTTTCAATGTTTTTTGTATGGCCTTTTTGAAGCGAATCGTTTAATACTTTCATGGCGGCTTGCATTTCTTTGCTGGGACATGCTCTAAATTAAAAATTTTATCAACAAAGTGTAATAAGATAAATAAGAAAAAAACTTACTTTTTTCTTTGAGTTTGGTCATAAGGTGATTTCTCCATTTTCGGTAGGTCATCATCTTGGGGTGTATCATCGCTTGTAAGAAACTTTTCGTCCAGTTGTTCCTCTCGGGCTTTTTGCGATAAATCTAATCCTGACAACCTAAAAAAATTCGTCGTTACCGGGACGAAGCTAATTGTTTTTCAAATACCGGAGTACCGCGTTAAAATAATGCTTTGATGCATGTAAGAGCAGTGGGCATGCTTGGTGGAAATATTTTTTGGGCTTAGCATTCGAAGCGCGTAGCAAGTAACATTTAAAGAAGCACAACAAAACTGAAACTAAACCTTTGTTTACTCAACTTGGGTATTGATTTTTTGGGGGTTTTGGGTGGCGCCCTCTGCGGGGTTATTACATACCTAGATGATGTTGATGTAGATGTAGTAGCCGGGATCTTAGTGTAAGTGATTTGTCGTTCGAATTTTCTTCTTTCGTTTAATCGAGGAATTCTAGAAGGTTGCTCATCTTTTACAACTTCCACATTTTCTTTTTTACAATTAAAGCATTCTTTAGCTTGTTCGGCTGTGTTAACCCCGATTTCGGCGGAACGTATTAAATCGGTTGTATCGGTATTTTTTGATGTTCCCAAAAAGATTTCTGGTTGAGTGTATTTATGGAGCAACCTAACCGAATTTTGGCAGCCTTTAGATTGGACTTTAACTTCATGTTGGGTTGATTTGTTTGAACCATTTTTTTGACATTGAACCCCAACGGTGCTTTTACTTATTTTGTTTTCTACTTTTGACTCATGGGAGGATAAATCGGCTAATGAAATGTAATGGGAGTCTTTATTAAAGTCGTTTTGGTGGAATTCGTCGTTTGAAGTGCCAACAACTTTCGTTTCGACGACGGCTTGAGAGGCTTTAGATGCCACATCAGGAGTTGCGATGCACTCTTTGTTAACTAAAAATCTTGTGGACTCCGCTTGAACTGCCACTTGAGCTGTGGTAACCGCGTCCGGGCCGATTTTGGCGTTTACGCTTTCTTTTTGAGTGGTTTGAGTGTATTTGGTAAAAGCCATCCCGACGTCTTGAATAGTTGCCGTTGATACTGACCTGGTGTTTGGGATTTGACGTCCAACGCCTACGCTACGCGTTAAAACGACGCAATTCACACCAAAATCTCGTTTCGGAGTCGTATTTTCTTCTTGGCGATAATTACCGTTGATGTTTAGATTATTTTGTTCTAAATTAATTAACTCTTTCTTCTCATTTCTTAAACGCTCTATTTCCGATTTTAAAACAGGAATCGTTTTCACTTGTTCTTCTAATTGTTTCATTCTTTTTAGACTTAATGCCATTTGTTCTCGTATATTTTGAAGAGCTGCCGGGCTTAATCCGTTTGATTCTAAACTTATCGCGTCAAAATCTTTTTGCTCGTATGGTAGTATGGTTAAACTTGACGCGGAAGTCGTTGAAGTTGAAAGAGATGACACTGAAGGGGATCTATGAATACCTATTCAAAAATGTGTTAATTGTATAATTACACTAGACCACAAAAAAATCATACTACATCATCATGTAGTTTGGTCTAAACCCAAAAATCACATTTAAAATTTTTTTTATGGATACGTTTTGGATCTCTGGATTTACTTGCTTTCTCATGAATGAGGATCTCTTTAGTAAACTGGAGATGTTGAATTACTGCCGAATTACTTCACTATGAGAATTTTGATATTTTGTGTGTTTCTGCAACTTGGTTATCGCCATCTATTGATGATGGCTTGGTGTTTATCGTAGAGATAGAGTGCCGTGGAGGTGGTGTTGCGATCTATGCAAGAAATGTTTTTGCTTCTAAGTCTATTGCTTTTGAAATAGGCCTCCTGCAACTAATATTACAACTTTTATTGATGATTTGGAGTTCCAATTGACTGAACTTAGGTTGCGATATAGCATGATTTTTTGTTTGGGTGATTTTAATATAAATTTATTAATTCCTGATCATAGAGATACTGTTAATTTGTTACACTAAAACTAGAACTAGCAGTATCACTAGAACTAACACTAGACCTAGAACTTTCGGGTTAAGCCGTGCGTTTTTTGAAAAAATGTTTGACGTTTCGGATGCCATGTTGCAACCTTCTTCAGAAACAAGTTCGAAGTGACGAACTTGTGCAGAAAATAAAAAAGGACCCAACCGAGAAGATAGTAAGGAAAATGAAAGAACTGGTAAAATCCACAGAAATCTCAGCAGATCAACAGAAAAGCTTATTCGTACAGGCTCCAGTACCACCAAGGATACCCAAAATCCATAAACCAGACGTCCCACTACGCCCTTTTGTCAGTGCCATAAATTCTCCCACCTATCAGCTAGGTAGAACAGAGTCTTGATCATAACTCAAAAATTAAAAATGATGGAGAAAAATATTTTATATATAATTATTTATAATGAACCAACAATACATAATCCATAACAAGATTCAGATTAGTACTCATCGAATTATAGTTAGAAAGTCGAAATCCTTAAAAATATCAAAATTGTTGATTTTAGTTACTAAATTTGATCGTAACTCAAAAATTAAAGATGATGGAGAAAGATATTTAATATATAAATTGTTTATAATGAACCAAAAATACATAATCCATAACCAGATTTAGATTAGTTGTAATCCTATTATAGTTAGAACGTCGAAATTCTTAAAAATATCAAAATTGTTGATTTTAGTTACTAAATTTGATCGTAACTAAAAATTAAAGATGATGGAGAAAGATATTTAATATATAAATTGTTTATAATGAACCAAAAATACATAATCCATAACAAGATTCAGATTAGTTCTAATAGTATTATAGTTAGAAAGTCGGAATTCTTCAAATATCAAAATTGTTGATTTTCGTTACTACACTTGATGATTACTCAAAAATTAAAGATGATGGAGAAAAATATTTAATATATAAATTGTTTATAATGAACCAAAAATACATAATCCATAACCAGATTTAGATTAGTTCTAATCCTATTATAGTTAGAACGTCGAAATTCTTAAAAATATCAAAATTGTTGATTTTAGTTACTAAATTTGATCGTAACTCAAAAATTAAAGATGATGGAGAAAAATATTTAATATATAAATTGTTTATAATGAACCAAAAATACATAATCCATAACAAGATTCAGATTAGTTCTAATAGTATTATAGTTAGAAAGTCGGAATTCTTCAAATATCAAAATTGTTGATTTTCGTTACTACACTTGATGATTACTCAAAAATTAAAGATGATGGAGAAAAATATTTAATATATAAATTGTTTATAATGAACCAAAAATACATAATCCATAACCAGATTTAGATTAGTTCTAATCCTGTTATAGTGAGAAAGTCAAAATCCTTAAAAATATCAAAATTGTTGATTTTAGTTACTAAATTTGATCGTAACTCAAAAATTAAAGATGATGGAGAAAAATATTTAATATATAAATTGTTTATAATGAACCAAAAATACATAATCCATAACAAGATTCAGATTAGTTCTAATAGTATTATAGTTAGAAAGTCGGAATTCTTCAAATATCAAAATTGTTGATTTTCGTTACTAAACTTGATCATAACTCAAAAATTAAAGATGATGGAGAAAAATATTTAATATATAAATTGTTTATAATGAACCAAAAATACCTAATCCATAACCAGATTTAGATTAGTTGTAATCCTATTATAGTTAGAACGTCGAAATTCTTAAAAATATCAAAATTGTTGATTTTAGTTACTAAATTTGATCGTAACTCAAAAATTAAAGATGATGGAGAAAAATATTTAATATATAAATTGTTTATAATGAACCAAAAATACATAATCCATAACAAGGTTCAGATTAGTTCTAATAGTATTATAGTTAGAAAGTCGGAATTCTTCAAATATCAAAATTGTTGATTTTCGTTACTACACTTGATGATTACTCAAAAATTGAAGATGATGGAGAAAAATATTTAATATATAAATTGTTTATAATGAACCAAAAATACATAATCCATAACCAGATTTAGATTAGTTCTAATCCTGTTATAGTGAGAAAGTCAAAATCCTTAAAAATATCAAAATTGTTGATTTTCGTTCCTAAGCTTGATCATAACTCAAAAATTAAAAGTGATGGAGAAAAATATTTTACACATAAATTGTTTATAATGAACCAACAGTACATAGTCCATAACCAAATTCAGATTGGTTCTAATCGTATTATAGTTAGAAAGTCGTAATCCTTAAAAATATCAAAATTGTTGATTTTCGTTACTAAACTTGATCATAACTCAAAAATTAAAGATGATGGAGAAAGATATTTAATATATAAATTGCTTATAATGAATCAAAAATAGATAATCCATAAAAAGATTCAGATTAGTTTTAATCCTATTATAGTTAGAAAGCCATAATCCTTAAAAATATCAAAATTGTTGATTTTCGTTACTAAACTTGATCATAACTCAAAAATTAAAGATGATGGTAAAAAATGTTTTACATATAAATTGTTTGTAATGAACTGAAAATATATAATCCATAATCAGATTTAGATTAATTACAACAATTTTTTAGTTAGAAAGTCGAAATCTTAAAAATATCAAAATTATTGAGTTTCCTTAAACTTGATTTTAGAAAGAAGGAAGATGAAAGAACTGGTAAAATCCACAGAAATCCCAGCAGATCGTACAGGCTCCAGTACCACCAAGGATATATGGATTACCCAAAATCCATAAACCAGACGTCCCACTACGCCCTATTGTCAGTGTCATAAATTCTCCCACCTATCAGCTAGCAAAACACCTTTCCAAGATTCTGTCTCCTTTTACAGGTACAACAGAGTCATATGTCAGAGATTCCACACATTTTGCAGAATCAATTAGGAATATGAAGCTAAATCCTCAGGATATGCTGATAAGTTTCGACGTGGAATCTCTATTCACCAGAGTACCAGTCAAAGATGCCGTGGATGGTCTCAAATCCCGAAGGGTTTGCCCAAGTATATCCCAGGACTAGTGGAGTACTGCCTATCGTCGACATACTTCAGCTGGAAGGGGGAATTCTACGAGCAATGCGAAGGGGCAGCCATGGGATCACCTCTGTCTCCTGTGATGAAAGAGCACTTTCATGATCTGGCAACATGGAAAAGAGCAACTCCAGGAATTTCTAGACCACCTCAATTCATAGCACCCCATGATAAAATGGTAAAAACAGTTGCCATTCCTGGATGTGTTAGTCACTAGGAAGACAGATGGGGGCATGGAACTGGGAGTATATCGGAAGAACAAAGGATTTTCGAAGAATAATAAAATGCACTGATACCTCAAATATCCCTTTTCAAGTAAACTTAATTCACTGAATAATCACTGAGATGTGGCAGCCATCTTGAAATTATTTTAAATCGAAAGATTGGGATGAATAGCTCCTATAACGGTGGTTATAAATAAATGCCTGGTTGAAGGAATTTTTCCAGAAGAACTAAAATTTGCCAAAATAGTACTGTACTGTAAATAAACTGTAGTAAATATCGGGCAATTTCTATCTTGCCAACTATGTCAAAAATTATTGAATCGATTATAAAGCAGAAGATTATGACGCATTTAACCAAGGAAAATATTCTAACAAAATATCAATATGGGTACCAACCTCAAAAATTGACAACTACAACTCTCGTAAGTGTTCTACAATTGATTCTTGACGGTTTTGATGAACAAAGGTTTACACACATTGCTTTCTGCGATTTGACCAAGGCGTTTGATCTGGTGGATCATAAAATTTTGATAGAAAAAATAAGTGCGTATGAAATGAAGGGAGGTATAAAGATTACTCAGTTCCTACCTTGATCAGAGGTACCAACAAGTTCATTGGAAGGGAAAAATATCAAAATGGAATTGTGTAAAGGAATAAATAAATTTTTGGGTATTACGTTGTCAGAAACTTTAACCTGGACAGAGCATATTAATGAACTAAAAAAGAAACTAGCAAGTTCGTTGTATTGTTTAAGGGTTGTGACCAAGAATTTATCATCAGATATAGCTAAAGATTTACTACGCCTACTTCCACAGTATGGCAACGTATGGAATTGAAGTTTGGGGGGTATCTAGTCAAATAATCGATATCTTTAAACTGCAGAAAAAAGCGGTAAGAATTTTAAAGGAATTAAACAATCGGGAAAGCTGTAGAATAATTTTCAAAAAATCACTAATTTTAACGATACCCACCTGTTTCACACTAACCTGCTTGACTCATATCAGAAACACCTATATACACGAAATGCAGACATACATGACTACCATACCAGACACGGAAATGATATTCAGGTTCCGTACCATAGGATAGAAAAATCCCAGAATTCTTTCAAATATGTTGGCATAAAGTTATACAACTTGATACCATCCGAAATAAGATCATTAAATAACAGTCAATTTAAAATTACTATGAAGAGAATGTTATTGGAAGGCGAGTTCTATTCGGTGCAGGAAATCAGGAAATACCAATTATTTATTTATTTGAAGAGTCTAATAAAGCTAATAAGCTAATAAGTCTAATATTATTATTATTATTATTATACGTAAAATCTCAGAAACGTACGAAACATGAAACGTAAAAACTTCTAACGGTCTGGTTGCGCGGAACTTCATGTACAAGAAAAAGCTGTGCTCTCACATATAGAAAATTGATAATTTCTCCGGAGATTCTCATCCTGCGTACCTTGTTGTCTTCTTAAAAGAGCAAACATTACGTAGAACGTAAAAAAGAATTTTTCTGCGACTCTCCGACTCAATCATTCGGATAATGAATGAAGTTTTGGTTCACATTTTGTCTAAAAAAAATCCCTTTTTTACATATTATGGACCATCGCTTTAAAATTACCGAAGCGATTGGAAAAAGTATTAATAACATTTATTGGCTATACAATACTCTTTAATTTTATGAATAGCACGACCAGATCGGTCATATCTAATTCGAGATATGCTGCAAATAGTAAAAGAAAAAAAAACGTATCCATAGAATAAATTTTAAATGTGATTTTTGGGTTTAGGGAACCAAACTACATAAGAAAAATATAGTCAAATGTACACTTTATGAATTTTTTTTTAATAATGTTTTTAGTGTTAATATATATTTTACCTGTAACAGCGGTAACATCGGGAAGATTACTAGATAAAACATTTTTGTTGGCGGTTCTTTGAAGTGTTTTTTCAAAATCGAACACAACATCGGATAACGTACTGCTAACGGTGGGCGATTGAACGAAGCCTGGAGCGGAAGGAGGTTTCTCTGGGACTGGTGTGGGCGTCGATGGAGCGAGTCCTAGAAGAACGTCCATCGACTGCCGTTGCCTCCTGCGGTCCTTCCTCCTGGAAATGGAGGATGTCCTTTCGGACTGACAAATTGACTCGCAGTAGCGTACGAAGTCGAGGTCGATGTGGTAGCCATAGGGGCAACAAGAACATTGGCACCACTCGTACTCTATCGGAATAAGAAAAATCTCGAAGAAATGACGAAGGAAAAAGTAAAAATAACTTACCAAAACTTTTCTTTACGGAGTCAGAGTAGGACATGTTGTAGCCCGGAGGCAAGCAAACCGTGAACGAAAATATCTGTTATCTAATCTCATTAAGCACGGGGGACCTATAAAGCGTTGATAAAACGTTTCGCAAAAGTAACACAAAAAAAGATATTTGTTATTAAATTAAATTTTTTCGTTCAATGTCAGGCCGTGGCGTAACAACATTTCATCAACAGCTGCCGGTCATTTGTCTGAGCGTTATTTTTATAGCGACACAGAATATCGAGATGTCGAGGCGTCGACCTTCACAGTTGTAGTTCTTCGTCAAGTCAACTTCTCGCACTTTTTTCACACATTTTTCACAAAAATCAAAACGTTGTTGACGAAAACGCCTTTGTATTTATATACCTGCCCACTATGACATCGACTGGATCGACTGCGATCTTCGCAGTACCGGCTACTATGTCAGGCTAACGACGGTTGTGGCCGCGTGGTGGGATGCCACTTTGGGAACATGATCTAAATGGAATGCGAACGTTCGTTAGTTTCGTTCGTTGTGTTGTGGGTCGTTCGACAATGTGGGGATGTGGGGACTCTCGACGGCAGCTGCTGTACAACTCTTCTGAATTCGAAACCTCTGAATTGAACGTTGCGGATTCCGGATTAAGGATCGTAACGCCCCGGAGGCCTTCGTCTTTTCTAAACGGAGATTGCTATTGAATTACCCACAAGGTCCCTTCTTTCTTCTTTATTCTTTACATGTATCTATGTTCAACAGGTGTAACTTTATTTTAACCCACAGCTGCAACACTTTTTATTACTTTACACATCGGTTTATTACATTGTTATAGTTTTAATTATCTATTCACTAATAAAACAATAAATAATGACCCTTTTTTTATCAAAGTGCTGACTGATTAAATGAATTTCCATTACTACTTTATACTCATTGTTTTTGTTAGATAAGCGTTTAATTTATACGTAATATCTCGGTTTGTAAATATGCATAATTATTCAAACGGTAAAGTTGCAAAAAAAAATTATTTATATCTTTCTATTCATAGTTATAAAATTTATATTAAAAAAGATATCATGATTGTTGATTAATAATTTAGTTAATTGCGGTCGGTTATTTGGGTTGCCTAACTGCTTAATAACACCATTGATTATATTAATCTAGATCGCTAACTATATGTATAATATTGGCAGCTGTGTATGTTGGGTTGCATCACGCACTGTTTATTCTCAAAAAGAGAATAAATGTAGATGAATATATATATGTTACCGTCTATCTGTATAATTCAGGTGCTATATACAATGCCTAGGTAATGTATAAAATACCTGGGGTGTCTAGGCAATGCATGAAATATTATGAAGATTATTGTCCCTTAAATACTTTACCTAGGTAATGTGTTAGTCGACCGGCAATGTATAAAATAAATAGATTTTGGTCTGTATTTATCAATTTTTACCCATAATAAACTTTTTTATAATCTATAAGTTATTGTACAAAATCAAGTAATAAGTATTAAAAACTTAGGAAATGAAATAATTCTGTAAAAACAAGACGTAGCCTCTCAGAATTGAGTAAATAAAAATATATATTTATTTATTCTTACATGAGGAACTATTGTGACATTTTGAAGTGCATAAAATCTTACTTTTGCGATATTAACACTTTTTGGTATCTATTTTATAAAGTTCGTCGTTCTCTGTCCACTTCCGGAACAAGGATTTTTACAGTGGTACCCAATGGCATATGGGGAATTTTCTTTCCGGAAGTGTTAAGCGTTTTCCGAGCTTGTTCTGTTAAATTATCATTGGAACTACAGCTAAAGCGTTTTTTAAGCGTAGTGGGCAAACAACTTTAGAACCGTAGCCTTCTCCTCCCCCTAGAATACCTAGGCAAAGTATAAAATTAATAATATTTCATATATTACCTAAACGTTTTATATATAAGTTGCAAAGTATAAATAACATCAAAGAAATAGCATCTGAAAAAGTTTTCTTCATCTCTCTCATTTTCCGAGGAATAAAATGCTAACAATTAATACTTAAAGTTCACTGGTGTTACTTAGATACAATCGTTACTATTTAAAATTCTCCTTAGAATCTTAAAAACGCACTAAAATGAAATATGACTAATAAACATTTTACTGAAGGAAATAATAACAATCTTTAAATGTGGAAATATATTTTAATGTATCTTGTTTAGTGATTTGATGGTGTGAATTGGCGCTTGTATTAAAGAAAAAAAAATTAAATAAAATAAAACTTGAGTAAATAAAAAAAACAAATCATCAAAGAAATAAATAAATATAATCTATTTAAATAAATTAATGAAAAATGAAGATGAAAAAATACAATATTAAAGGCATATATTCGAACATAGACTCTACAATATTAATTATTATAAATTATCTTATCGCATATACTCTAATAACAACTACTTACATAAACTAATGTAGGTACTAAAATAAAAATAAAAATTGAATCATGTTTTAAGAAAAAAATATGTTAAATAGTTTCATCACTTTTTTTATTTTTAAATACGCCAATCTTTAATAAACTCTTCCTTCAATCTTGTAATGTTATCGTAACTGGCATCGTTTGTATAATAATAACTTTTTTATTCATTACTTTCTTTTTTGCCAAGACCAATATTAATTAATAAATGTAAAAAAAATCAAACATAGAGCGTTGGATTTTAACCGATAAATTTATAATACTGATTTGTTTTAATTGATTTATTGGTAATAGTTTAAGATTTTCTTTTTTAATAAAAATTATTAATCGGCATCTGTGTCATGCTCTCTATTATAATACTCCTATAATATATTGTAGCTATATCAATCATATATATTATTAACCCTTCGTCTGTAAACGGTTTTTTAGCACCTTCCGTCTGTAAAGGTGGGTCTTTCGGGTTCGGCCGTTTTTTCATCCTGTTAATGCACTCAAAAAATTTTATAAATAATTCATGATAATGTTCGAAACCTTCAACTTGATAAATCAATCATAAAATTATCGAAAAATTTATTTTTGCCTACATATTTTTTTATACAAATGAAGAAATTATTTGCCTAAACAGTTATAGTGCGGACAGGAAATACCCAGATTTACAGAGGAATTTAGGAATTTTACAATGAGAAAATATAAATTACAAAATATCTAAGCCAATGTTTTATTTCATTACACATTTCGGAGGGTACAATGTCATTGACATGTTTTTCCAATTTAATGTTTGAATTCAATTTGTATTATATTAAAATGTAATTATTGTTAAATAGGCGCATTTTCCGCTTTTTTGTGAAATGGAGAAATAAAATATTATTATTAGTGCATACCACATACCACTCCTTATTCCTTGTGGAAAATATATTGACCACTTCCATATCTTGAGCTAGTGTACCATATGTACATATAAATAGAACATTCGTGCAAAATAATTTAATATTAAAATAGTATTATTTAAGTGTTTGCCGAACCTATCCTTTGGTATCGACTCCTTCCGCTGACAGAATGAGAGTCATTCGGCTTGCGCATACAACATATTAATCCTATTATTCCACGTGGAAAATAACCAAGATGCAAATATACCCACTTCGTAGGCATGCTGGAGGGTTTGTAAGCCTCTCTGACCACATGCTTCCATGAAAGTACTAACTCTCATTGAGATCAGAGCATCATGGTTATTTTCCACGTGGAATAACAGGATTGATATGTAGTATGCGCAAGTCGAATGATTCTCATTCTATCAGCGGAGGGAGTCCATATGAAAGGATACGTTAGGCAAACACTTAAATGATACTATTTTAATATCAAATTATTTAGCATGATTATTCTATGTATATGTACATATCGAAAACTAGCAACTTCAGATATGGAAGTGATCAATATACTTTACACATAATTATTCAGCCAAACGCAAGCTTTCGTTTGAGATATAAAACAATTAAATAATACTATGTTAATATCAAATTATTTTGCACGAATATTCTATTTATACGTACTTATGGAATTTTTATTATTATTCCTCGTGGAAAATATATTGAACACTTCCATATCTTGAGCTAGTGTACCATATGTACATATAAATAGAACATTCGTGCAAAATAATTTAATATTAAAATAGTATTATTTAAGTGTTTGCCGAACCTATCCTTTGATATTGACTCCTTCCGCTAATAGAATGAGAGTCATTCGGCTTGCGCATACAGCATATCAATCCTATTATTCCACGTGGAAAATAACCATGATGCAAATATACCCACTTCGTAGGCATGCTGGAGGGTTTGTAAGCCTCGCTGACCACATGCTTCCATGAAAGTACTAACTCTCATTGAGATCAGAGCATCATGGTTATTTTCCACGTGGAATAACAGGATTGATATGTAGTATGCGCAAGTCGAATGACTCTCATTCTATCAGCGGAGAGAGTCCATATCAAAGGATAGGTTAGGCAAACACTTAAACAATACTATTTTAATATCAAATTATTTTGCATGATTATTCTATGTATATGTACATATGGAAAACTAGCAGCTTCAGATATGGAAGTGATCAATATACTTTACACATAATTATTCAGCCAAACGCAAGCTTTCGTTTGAGATATAAAACAATTAAATAATACTATTTTAATATCAAATTATTTTGCACGAATATTCTATTTATACGTACTTATGGAATTTTTGTTATTATTCCTCGTGGAAAATATATTGAGCACTTCCATATCTTGAGCTAGTGTACCATATGTACATATAAATAGAACATTCGTGCAAAATAATTTAATATTAAAATAGTATTATTTAAGTGTTTGCCGAACCTATCCTTTGATATCGACTCCTTCCGCTGACAGAATGAGTCATTCGACTTGGGCAAACAACATATCTATCCTATTATTCCACGTGGAAAATAACCAAGATGCAAATATACCCACTTCGTAGGCATGCTGGAGGGTTTGTAAGCCTCTCTGACCACATGCTTCCATGAAAGTACTAACTCTCATTGAGATCAAAGCATCATGGTTATTTTCCACGTGAAATAATAGGATTGATATGTAGTATGCGCAAGTCGAATGACTCTCATTCTATCAGCGGAGAGAGTCCATATCAAAGGATAGGTTAGGTAAACACTTAAACAATACTATTTTAATATCAAATTATTTTGCATGATTATTCTATGTATATGTATACAGGATGTCTAGAAATTACGTGTACAACGCAAGACCACCAGTAGCTTGACAAAAAATATGATCATATAACTCAACTTATCTATATACAAAATTGCTTAGTTTAGCCTCTAGAGGGCTTTAAAAATAATATATTTTTTTAATAAGTGAAAAATCTTCGATGGATTTTACTCATTTTTTGGTCATGCGTGTATCAGTAGACTACAGTTATTTGTGGAGTAAACTCAATTTCGAAAATTATAGGGTGCTTAAAAACTTTGTCACAATAATTTACGCATCCATATCTTTTTAACCCCCTGTACAAACACTACCATTTTTCTTTTCTGAATATTTAGTTACTTTAATTTAGAAACTATTTTCTCTCTTACAAAATTTCAGCTGGGCGAACGGTTTAGCCACAAAACTATATTTTCTAAATCCCCACAAACGCGAATGAGTGATGTAAGGTAGTTTTAATAATAACTTTTTTTTAATAGTTTTTGACAGCGGTATTCGTAATTTTCATTTTGCGTTTTATCTTTGATTCATCATGAATTTTTAAAGCCCTCTAGCGACTAAACTAAGCAATTTTATATATGGATAAGTTGAGTTAAATCATCATACTTTTGGTCAAGGTATTTGCGGTTTTTCGTTGTACACGTCATTTCCGGACACCTGTATATGGAAAACTAACAGCTTCCGATATGGAAATAGTCAACGTTCCACATTGGAGGACCAAACTCTTGTGAGCCACTTACAAAACGGTCCTACACCGTCCCCGATCCGGAGCAGCCTTCCTGAAAGATGGACCGTCAGGCCCCGGAGAGCAGGTCAATGAACCCTCCGCACCACCTGCGACATCCGGTGGAAAATCCATGCTGATTTTGGGCAGACCATAGAGTTTCGGGCACTTGCTTGATTTTTCTCGAAGGATTAAGATTTTCTTGATGTCGGGGTCTATTGGAGATGCCTAGGGTTTCTTGCTGCTAAAAAAATGAAAAGTCGTATAACCGATGGAAATATTTTATTTAGGTTTTAATCTTCGAAGATTTCGAACACGACTATGGGAACAAAGAAACAGTCAGATATAACAAAAACGCAGATAAAAAATATACAGCGTGATTCTCAACCTATACCCATAAACTGAGGGATTTACTCCTCATGACGAATAATGACTAATAGCGAAAAAGTTAGTAGTAAAAGATTTTCTGTTCCATAGGTATCCGTGATATTTACTTTCATATTAAGAAAACATAGAACATTTTAAAATAACATCATAAATCAAGAGGATTGAAGCCCAGCGATCACTGTGGCCATGCTATTGGACCATCTCGACCTATCCATCTTCCAGGAAACACATTATCTAGATATCGCCGATTATATCGGATATCTAGGAAACTAAAAAACTTTTACTAAAATTTTTTTCATCTATTAGTCATTATTTGTCCTAAGGAATAAAGCCCTCAGTTTATGCGTATAGGTTGAGAATCACCCTGTATATAATTACCGTCGGTGTAGGAGCATCGAGAGTATTGTTTCAAGCATCGAAGAGAATTTCTTCAAAAAGCTTAATTTTTTCTTATTTTAATGTAAATTGTTTTTTCAGTTTTGGATTTTTTTTTGTTTTTTGCGTTTTATTCATTATTAATTTTTTAATTTAATTTTATTTTATTTATTTGAAGGGATTTCACGTTTTATTATTAATTTGATTTAAGCTTGTATTTTTCACTTTCATTTAAGATTGTTTTTGTTTTTGTTCTCCTATTCATTCTTATTTTAGTCTTTATATTAACTTTAACTTTCAACTTGCTCGCTAAACGGTTGTAATGAAAAATAATTTTTTATGACGACCCTTTTTGATTCTTCCCCTGCGAAATGCTACCCCAAACTTCCGACGGTAATTATTTTATTTTATTTTATATTTTTTAGTTTTATTTATTTTTTTCTTTTTTTTTGTATTTTTACAGCCATTTAGTTATTTTTGTATTTTTATTTTTATTAATTACAGTCGTGCGTGATGACGATTTTTAAATATATTCTTCAAATTCAATAAATTATTCTTCATCATAACCACCCTGCCTTTTAATTATTCAATATTATAGCTAATTTAAATGGTAGGTTAGGCAAACACTTAAATAATACTATTTTAATATCAAATTATTTTGCACGAACATTCTATTTATACGTACATATGGAATTTTTATTATTATTCCTCGTGGAAAATATATTAAACACTTCAATATCTTTAGAATATCTTCAAAAAGATTCCGTTTACACAAAATCAAAAGTAAAAAACCTGAAGGGTGAAATATAAAATTGAAAAGAATCTTTTCGAACGAATCCTCCCCGATTAAATAAAAAAAATCAAAAAAATTAAAATGGCGTTTCTCCGTTCATCGTAAATCTCGTTTTTCAAAGTGTTTAAAGATAAATGTTCAAAATTAATGACAAAACAAATTACCAAACCAGTAGAGAAAGAACCATAATAACTAAATATAAGAAATCAAAAAAAAAAGAAAATTTTTAAACTTACAATTAACACGTAAAAATTTCCTTTAAAATTAAATAACGTGAGTCAGCATGATGGGGGGGTGAAATTGCACTGAGGTCATAAGGAACGTTCGCCAGATGATAAAGGTGAAAGAGTGAGGGAAAACAAGTGGGAATAAGAGCGTCAACATAAAATTTTTCCATACCAAATCAATTCTTCGCAACATTAAAAATTTGAAATAGAAAATCTTATGGGAGACAAAATTGCTATTTTTAAAGAAAATAACATTTTAAAAATTAAGAATAATCCCACCCTTAAATTTAACAATAACTTAAAGGAACTAATTAAAAATGATCAACACTATTTAAAAAAATTTGACATCACTCTATACAACTCCATTGAACTGAACCCTTTGATACCCACCCTTAAAAGTACCAATAAGAAATTTTAACGTGTTAATCGGTCAAACCGTTCATTAGTTATAGCGAATTTAATCAAAATTAATTTTTTCTAATTGGGGACCAGACTTCCAGTTGGTAGGTACATGGAGTCATTTAAATGGTATAATTAAAAGGCAGGGTGGTTATGATGAAGAATAATTTATTGAATTCGGTGCTACATATGTTTTGATTTTTTAAAAATCGTCATCAGGCACGACTGTAATTAATAAAAATAAAAATACAAAAATAACTAAATGGCTGTATACCAAAAACAAAAATAAATAAAAATAAAATAAAATAAAACTAAAAAATATAAAATAAAATAAATTTTCTGTTGTTTCATTTTTCTTTTTCATGTTAAATTTTTTCATATTTTAATGTAAATCTGTTTTTTCGGTTTTGGAATTTTTTTTTTGTTTTTTTGCGTTTTTGGCTTGCACGTTGAAAAGAGATAGAATTCATTATTAATTTTTTAATTTAATTTTATTTTATTTATTTGAAGGGATTTCACGTTTTATTATTGATTTGATTTAAGCTTGTATTTTTTACTTTCATTTAAGATTGTTTTTGTTTTTATTCTCCTATTCATTCTTATTTTAGTCTTTATATTAACTTTAACTTTCAACTTGCTCGCTAAACGGATGTAATGAAAAATAATTTTTTATGACGACCCTTTTTGATTCTTCACCTGCGAAATGCTACCCCAAATTTACGACGGTAATTATTTTATTTTATTTTTTTATATTTTTTAGTTTTATTTTATTTTTATTAATTTTTTTTTTTTTGGTATTTTTACAGCCATTTAGTTATTTTTGTATTTTTATTTTTATTTTTATTAATTACAGTCGTGCCTGATGACGATTTTTAAATATATTCTTCAGATTCAATAAATTATTCTTCATCATAACCACCCTGCCTTTTAATTATTCAATATTATAGCTAATTTAAATGGTAGGTTAGGCAAACACTTAAATAATACTATTTTAATATCAAATTATTTTGCACGAACATTCTATTTATACGTACATATGGAATTTTTATTATTATTCCTAGTGGAAAATGTATTAAACACTTCAATATCTTTAGAATTTCTTCAAAAAGATTCCGTTTACAAAAAATAAAAAGTAAAAAACCTAAAGGGTGAAATATAAAATTGAAAAGAATTTTTTCGAACGAATCCTCCCCGGGTAAATTGAAAAATCCAAAAAATTAAAATGGCGTTTCTCCGCTTCATCGTAAATCTCGTTTTTCAAAGTGTTTAAAGATAAATGTTCAAAATTAATGACAAAACAAATTACCGAACCAGTAGAGAAAGAACCATAATAACTAAATATAAGAAATCAAAAAAAAAAGGAAAATTTTTAAACTTACAATTAACACGTAAAAATTTCCTTTAAAATTAAATAACGTGAGTCAGCATGATGGGGGGGTGAAATTGCACTGAGGTCGTAAGGAACGTTCGCCAGATGATAAAGGTGAAAGAGTGAGGGAAAACAAGTGGGAATAAGAGCGTCAACATAAAATTTTTCCATACTAAATCAAGAGAGAAGAGAGAAAATATCTTTATTAAGCTATCGACCCTTTTCGGGTCTTTCCGCTTTACTAAATCAATTCTTTGCAACATTAAAAATTTGAAATAGAAAATTAAAATAGAAAATCATATTGTTACCATGGGAGACAAAAATGCTGACAAAAATTAAGAATAATCCCACCCTTAAATTTAACAATAACTTAAAGGAACTAATTAAAAATGATCAACATTATTTAAAAAAAATTAATATCAAGAACCTCCTCCTAGAACGCAGGTTTATTTATCTTTATCTTTATCTCTCTAGCTCTTCCAGGGATGCGTTCTTCTTCAGAAAGGGTTTCTTCTTTGAAGAAACAACATATGCTTTTATAAAATATCTCTATTTCTTTATGTACTATGTACATACTGAGCTTTAAGATTTAAATTATTAATTAATTATAAAATATCTCTAGCCAAGTACCCCTACCTCAAGTACCTCTATCTCAAGTATCTCTATCTCTATCCCAAGTATCCCTATCTGAAGTACCTCTACCTCAAGTACCTCTAATAAATGTTTCAATATTTTATTTAGGATGGACTTTAATGAAAATCTCCGCTCGAGTTCCAGCTCGACGTTTCAATATATTTTGTTTCCATACCTTTTAACCCCTTGTCTAATTACTATATTATTTCAAAGTATTAATAAAAGATAAAGCTTGTTTACAATGAAAGACCAATAATTTTAGTTTTAAATAATAATTATAGATATTTAAAGCAAATAAACTAGCTGCCATGACTTTTCACGATTAATAAATTGTCACAATTAATAATAATGTAGCACCAAAAAGTTTTAAGAGTCACAGCAATAATAATACTTCTTTATTGACTAAAAATTAAGTAAGTCTGCTTTATTACTAACCTAAATTTTTTGTCCATATTTGGCAACGTTCCTCATCGCGAGGAAATTTATACATTTATTTTCCGACATCGTACAAATTTAATATTATATTTACGTTTTCTTTTTTTGTGGTATTGACAATAACAAACAATAATGAATACGACACATTTGTAATAAAACTCTTCAAATTGTTCAAAGTAATGCAAAAATTTCTCTAAAAATTAATATTATCTTTTAATGAAAATAAACTGGTAGAAACAACCGGTTTTTACAGAAAATTGTTTTCATACAATAAAATTTTATTTATTAATTAAAAAAGAAATACTAAACAATTTTTATTATTAGTACGAGAAAATATAAGAGGGAGAATATTAATCAAAAATGGTGCTACCATCTCTTAATCATATCCATTATTATTAGAAAATCCACCAGCGCCCCCATAGTGGACAAATCCAAAAATAACACTTTACGCGTTACCAATTTTAACGTAGCAGTTAGCAGTCTGGTGTAAAATAACATTTAATAACATCAGTTGAGCGTTTTTAGTTAATTTTGAGTTGCTGACTTCCAATATGTCTTCCATTTTTAAAGGTGGATCTTTATTTTATAACTATAAGAATTATTTCTCAATTGTACTGTTAGCTCTGGTCGATTTCAATTACAAGATTACTGCTATAAATGTTGGCTCTTAACAGTATTTTGGAAAAATGGCCAAATTCGTTCTGGAACATTCAATATACCTTATGAAAAAGTATTGCAAGACGAAGCTTTTCGTCTTAGTGATGTTAGTAACAATTTGCATTGCCACATTATTGCGATATTTGAATAAAAATGAAATTAATAAGAAAGCTGATAAGATAATATGTCAACTTATTTGGATCCAAGATACAAAATGAACTTATTGATGCTGATGTAACTAACGAAGCAACTCTAAAAAGAGGATACTTTAATTAACAATTGGTGATATTTCCACAAGGATCCTTCAAGAAATTAATTTTATAGCGAATTTTGAAAATTATCGCAACATCGCAAATTTTATCAAAATTTCAAATATTGTTTTCTCAAAAACTAAAAGTTATTTTTCAAAACGGGTTGGTGCATTGGAAAGAGGACACTCTTATTAACACTTTGGGAAATTTTCATACTCATATTCCAAGAAGAGGATTTTATACGATTTTTTAAAACTTAATCGGCGAAAATCGATTATTTCAAAAATTTATTTCTCAAGAACTGAAAGTGATTTTCCAAAACGGCTTTTTGCATTAAAAAGAGGATACTTTAATTAATAATTGGTGATATTTCCACAAGGATCCTTCAAGAAATTACTTTTATAGCGAATTTTAAAAATTATCGCAACATTTTATCAAAACTTTTATTAACACTTTGAAAAATTTTCATACTTATATTCCAAGAACTGGATTTTATACGAGTTCAACACCAAAAAGAGATACTAGATAATTAAAATGAAAAAATATAAAAACATATTAAAATTTTGCGAATTTATTATTTAAAAATTCTAATTAATTATATTGATTACAGATAACTTTACAAAAACGAATGGGAAAATAGATTTCCGCATATTTTTAAAACTGCCAAAGACACGTGTGTAGTAAACTCCTCGGTATATATCTCCATATATATTTATATATATATAAGACTTAAAAATATATTTGCACTTACATTTCTGTACAGAGAGTACGAGTAAAATTGAACGGAAATGAATAAAAGTCTCCTAAAAGTACGTCGACCACCTACGAGAGATTGTGAATTAATTCGATAACGAAAAATGATAGGTTGCGTTTTGGATAAAGGAAAGTGAAAGGGGGAGGTGGGGGACACAATAAATTAATAACGCTGGTAGTCGTGTCGGTCTTACCGAAAAACACTAAATAGTAATTAATTATCATCCACGCTTAACGACAAGACGCCGGAAACTGAACTAATCCCTATTATCAGAGACGATACGATTAAGATGAAAAGTTTAGAATTTGAGAAAAAGGCTACATTTTCTAAAATATCACACGTCTAGAAAGTCTTTTAATAAAGTAGTCCTTCGCTTCTCAGCGATATCCATTTGGTTCTCTAAATCTCCGCGGTCCGTCGTTTCAGCTCGTTCGATCTTCCACGACAAGTTTTCTATTTCCGCCTCAAGTTGTGCTTGTTGATATTCAAACAGCTCCTTTCGCGGCCCCGTTTCCATAAAATACGCGTACGGATAAGTATACTGCAACGTATATCGGCATTTAGCCAATAAATTCGCCGCTACAAATAAATACTGCCAATCGATCCATGTTCCCAAATTTGACATCACCTTCTGGTTTATCCTCGCTTTCAATTTTTCCAACGTTTCAGCCTCCAGTTTTAACGATTTCGAGTGATTCTCCCACCGTTCGTAATAATGCAAATATTTTTTAAGTGCTTCCCTAGCTTGAGCATGAACCGATTCGTGCGCGATATTTGGATTCTCCTTGTAACGCGAACACTCGTAATACTCCGAACCGTGAGACTTCCAATCGCCTAAACACATCCAACAAAAATCGTGCTTACAATTATAGCACTGCATGTGATTGCAACCTCCATTTTTCTCTATGCAAATATGACATTTTGGGCAATCTTTGGTATGTGCACTTATGTAGTTTGCTGTTTCGCTATCGTCCGCACATTTTGTTAACCACTGTTTTATTATTCCACAATCAGTAGGTGCGTGATAATCCATTCCACACCTAAAGAATTCATTAACAATAGTTATATTAGATAAGACAAAAAAATAGGAAAGTTGAAAAAATTCAAGAATCATCATGTGGCTTAAAAATTTTCGAAAAACACGTTTTATAGCCACGCATAAAATCAATCTGATAAACTTAAAAGTAAAGTTATTTTTACTAAACTACGTGAGATTACAACGTATATTTACGGATGAAACACCTTTGTTTTTCTTAGGCTTTTGATGCATAACGATGCATAACCTGTCGTTAGATAGACTATGCGTCAATAGACTTTGTGTTAATACTAGAACTAACACTAGACTGAAAACTAGAAACATTCGGGTTTAGCCGCACGTCTTTCAAGACGGCTAAACCCGAATGATTCTAGTTCTAGGTCTTGTGTTAATTCTAGTGATAGTGCTAGTATAAAACTGGAACTAACACAAGACCTAGAACTAGAATCATTCGGGTTTAGCCGTCTTGAGAGACGTGAGGCTAAATCCGAATGTTTCTAGTTTTCGGTCTAGTGTTAGTTCTTGTTTTGCACTAGAACTAACACAAGACTTAGAACTAGAATCATTCGGGTTTAGCCGTCTTGAGAGACGTGCGGCTAAACCCGAATGTTTCTAGTTCTCGGTCTAGTGTTAATTCTAGTTTTAGACTAGTACTATCACTAGAACTAACACTATACCTAGAACTAGAATCATTCGGGTTTAGCCGCACGTCTCTCAAGACGGCTAAACCGGAATGATTCTAGTTCTAGGTCTTGTGTTAGTTTTACTGCTAAACAAGAACTAACACTAGACCGAAAACTAAAAACATTCGGGTTTAGCCACACGTCTGTCAAGACGGCTAAACCCGAATGATTCTAGTTCTAGGTTTTGTGTTAGTTCTAGTGCGAAAATAGAACTAACACTAGCCTTAGAACTAGAAACATTCGGGTTTAGCCGCACTTCTCTCAAGACGGCTAAACCCGAATGATTCTAGGTCTAGGTCTTGTGTTAGTTCTAATGCAAAACTAGAACTAACACTAGACCTAGAACTAGAAACATTCGGGTTTAGCCGCACGTCTCTCAAGACGGCTAAACCCGAATGTTTCTAGTTCGAGGTCTAATGTTAGTTCTAGTGATAGTATAAAACTAGTACTAACACTAGACCTAGAACTAGAAAGTATCGGGTTTAGCCGTGCGTCTTCAGACCATACTCAAAGTGGAATTTCTACATCAGTGGTTTTCAACTTTTTCGTGGTGGCGGAACATTTTTAACAGTAATAAAAAATAGCAGAACACCATCTTTAGTTAGAAAGGCTAAGAGTATCTATCTTGAAAAAATTCAATAAAGGACACCATTAACAATAGCTATATTAATTTTAAAAGTTAACTTGTCGAGTCTTGCAGATATCCCTGATATTTGGCCTTATATGCGATAATGCTACTCTCATTTCATCTTCTAAATTGCTTAATCTTTCCCTTTTTTAGTTTTTATGTTGGTCAGTGTGGAAAATCCGAGCTCACATAGATACGACGTCGAAAATAGTAGCAAAATATTAAGTGCCTTTTTAGATATTCCCTTTGAGCAAATATCCAAAATTGTTCAAGACCTACCTCTTCAAATTTCATTTTTAATGTACGATAAGATGATGAAGAAATAAAATCTTTACAAAATGGATTTCGTATCCAATCATATTTTTCTACATTAAGAGATGGTAAATAACTAACTATTTAAAAATACTAGATAAATGTTCTGCAATTATAGAAATAATTTCGGTTGCATCTTCACTTGAAATGAAATTAATGGAAACATATCGACTGTCCTTTTTTTCTAATATTCGATTATTCCAAAATGAAATTTTGTTCTGGAATGTTAGCAATTTATCAGTGCAAGTTAAAATGTTTTTTTAACTACAGATATCACTTGTTCTAACACTCATTTTAGATTTATTGCTAATGTTTTGGAAACCAATGCTTCTCTATGTAAGAAACAACGCATGTATACAAAGTGAGCATTTGTTCATAGATGGAACTCCATCTGTACAAATTCCTACGAAGCAGTTCCACGACAAGTTGAATTCTTCTAAATATGAATTGATGCTGTCATATATAGGGTGAGTTATTAGCATCCAGGCGGACGATCCTTGCTAAACCGTTTGAGAAAGAAAAAAATGTTTTATACAAAAGTAGTTTGACGATTTCGAATCTCATAAAGTACTAAGTCGTATTAAAATCTGGTATATCGGCACAAAATTATTTTACATTATAAAATATTAATCAAATCATAAAAGAAAGAACAAGAAAACTGATAAAAATAGACAGAATATAATATTAAGTACAATAACGCATGTTTTATTACAAATTATTCTTTAAATTCTAAATATCAGGAAAACTATTAAAGTTAGACATATGACATACCTATCATTAATTAAAGAGAACTTGATGGGGAATTCAACCAGCACACAATATACAGAGTGTTCCGTTTAAAAATCTTAAGAAAAATCCATTTGAAAAACATCAAAAGTAACTAAGCTTTATAAACAGCCTGTATAGTGTATCTAATATCTTTGAATACTATCATCTACCTACTGGCTTTGACTATTATCCGACATAGTTTCAAGGCAAAATCAGCAAAAATGTCGTTTTTGACTTATTTTATTCCACATTTTTCTTTAAATTCTAAATATCAGGAAAACTATTAAAGTTAGGCATATGACATACCTATCATTAATTAAAGAGAACTTGATGGGGAATTCAACCAGCACACAATATACAGGGTGTTCCGTTTAAAAATCATAAGAAAAAGCCATTTGAAAAACATCAAAAGTAACTAAGCTTTATAAACACGCTGTATAGTGTATCTAATATCTTTGAATACTATCGTCTACCTACTGGCTTTGACTATTATCTGATGTAGTTTCAAGGCAAAATCAGCAAAAATGTCGTTTTTGACATATTTTATTACACATTTTTCTTTAAATTCTAAATATCAGGAAAACTATTAAAGTTAGGCATATGACATACCTACCATTAATTAAAGAGAACTTGATGGGGAATTCAACCAGCACACAATATACGGGGTGTTCCGTTTAAAAATCATGCCATTTGAAAAACATCAAAAGTAACTAAGCTTTATAAACAGCCCCTGTATAGTGTATCTAATATCTTTGAATACTATCATCTATTTACTGGCTTTGACTATTGTCTGACGTAGTTTCAAGACAAAATTAGCAAAAATGTCGTTTTTGACATTTTATTACACATTTTTCTTTAAATTCTAAATATCAGGAAAACTATTAAAGTTAGACATATGACATACCTATCATTAATTAAAGAGAACTTGATGGGGAATTCAACCAGCACACAATATACAAGGTGTTCCGTTTAAAAATCATAAGAAAAAGCCATTTGAAAAACATCAAAAGTAACTAAGCATTATAAACACGCTGTATCTAATATAGTGTATCTAATATCTTTGAATACTATCATCTATCTACTGGCTTTGACTATCGTGTGACGTAGTTTCAAGGCAAAACTGGAAAAAATTTCATCGTTTTTAAAAAGGTCTTGTAATGGGCACATTTTGGAAAAACAATTGAATATCTCAGGAACTATGAACGCTGTGAAATAGTAACATATACGGTTGTATAAACAAATTTAGTTGTATTCATAATATGATAAAATATACAGGTGTTCCATTTAAATAAATTTGTTGTACTCTCCTTACGCTTAAATGGAGCACCCTGTATAAGTGAAAATAATTTTACGTAATAAATAGTCATGAGTCAAACAACTTTTGTATAAAAATTTTTTTTCTTTTTCAAACGGTTTAGTAACTATCGACCGCCGGGATAATAATAACTCACCCTGCATATATTGGCCTGTTCTTTGGATTTAGATATCTTGTGATACATCTACAATTCTTCTTTTAACTGTATCATCCTTCCGCTACTTTATACGACGCTATTTGCGCCTTGTCAGAAACTGTAACTGTCTTCTGAAAATGTTTTCCTTGTTCCTCCTTATTTTTAGATGATAAATTATTATGTTTTAATTTCGCAGGAACCTTTGCTGTATTTGTAAGTTGTTCTCCACATACAATACATTTTGGAATCTGACTCCAAGATACTTTATTTCCACACCAGGTAAATCCAAAATGTCGTCGATTTTTTTGTACGTTTTGGTTCATTTGTTGTATCAGGTATAGATTTAAGGTTATCTTTAGTTTATAGATGGTAAACAACGACAGTTTAGTCGTTTTGCGTCGAAAACCTAAGAACCAACCGTATTTCACCCGAAAATATGCGTTTTAACGAAAATATACAGGGGCCCTGATATGTATGGAAACGGTCTATTGTCTCCTAAAGTAAGATAGCTAGCGAAAAATGTTAAGATACAAAAGATTGATTGTTTATTAAAATCTATTACAATAAAGACAAATTAAGTATACAGGATCAGTCAAAAAGTTATGACGAAACAAAATTACGTTTTCTTTAATGGAACACCTGTATATTATTTCATATTTCAAATTATTTTCTTATGAGATGAGAAATTTTCAAAGGTCGACAAAATCGACTAAAATATTTTTGTGTTATTTATAAGATTAATTTAAAAGTTGAATATCTCGAAAATGGTTAAGTTTAGGTGTATGATGTGCTACATAAATTTTGTTTAGAATTTCAAGATGAACCGAAATATGAAATAATATACAGGGTGTTCCATTAAAGAAAAAGTAATTTAGTTTCGCCAAAACGTTTTGATTCACTCTGTATAGTTAATTCATCTTTATTATAATAGGTTTTAAAAAATACTAAAATTTTTGTATCTTAACATTTTTTGCTAGCTATCTTACTTTAGGAGATAACCGAGCGTTTCCGTATATATTAGCGACCTTGCATGGTCGATGACGTCACAAAAAGTGACGTCATACTGTTTTTTGAACTTAATTTTTTATTAGTTTTACCAAATTTTCATTTAAGAAAGTTTCCACGCTTCTGGACAGTTCCGCCGCGTCCGAAAGATATACGAGTGCGTTCTAATCATTTCGCTGAACATCTGAACAGGTCAATTATCTCCTAAAGTAAGATAGTTAGCGAAAAATGTTAAGATACAAAAGATTGAGTGTTTATTAAAATCTATTACAATAAAGACAAATTAAGTATACAGGGTCAGTCAAAAAGTTATGACGAAACAAAGCTACGTTTTCTTTAATGGAACATCCTGTATATTATTTCATATTTCATTTCATCTCGAAATTCTAAACAAAATTTATTTAGCACATCATAGACCTAAACTTAACCGTTTTTCAGATATCGAGCTTTTAAAAATTTACGAATTTATCTAATTAATGACGTAATTTTTTGTAATCAATTGACTTTGGGCGCAAATTATTTTCTTATGAGATGAGAAATTTTCAAAGGTAGACAAAATCGACTAAAATATTTTTGTGTAATATATAAGAGTAATTTCAAAGTTGAATATCTCGAAAATGGTTAAGTTTAGGTGTATGATGTGCTACATAAATTTTGTTTAGAATTGCAAGATGAACCGAAATATTAAATAATATACAGGATGTTCCATTAAAGAAAAAATAATTTTGTTTTGCCACAACGTTTTGATTGATTCTGTATAGTTAATTCATCTTTATTATAATAGGTTTTAAAAAATACAAAAATTTTTGTATCTTAACATTTTTTGCTAGCTATCTTACTTTAGGAGATAACCGAGCGTTTCCGTATATATTAGCGACCTTGCATGGTCGATGACGTCACAAAAAGTGACGTCATACTGTTTTTTGAACTTAATTTTTTATTAGTTTTACCAAATTTTCATTTAAGAAAGTTTCCACGCTTCTGGACAGTTCCGCCGCGTCCGAAAGATATACGAGTGCGTTCTAATCATTTCGCTGAACATCTGAACAGGTCAATTATCTCCTAAAGTAAGATAGTTAGCGAAAAATGTTAAGATACAAAAGATTGAGTGATTATTAAAATCTATTACAATAAAGACAAATTAAGTATACAGGATCAGTCAAAAAGTTATGACGAAACAAAGCTACGTTTTCTTTAATGGAACATCCTGTATATTATTTCATATTTCATTTCATCTCGAAATTCTAAACAAAATTTATTTAGCACATCATAGACCTAAACTTAACCGTTTTTCAGATATCGAGCTTTTAAAAATTTACGAATTTATCTAATTAGTGACGTAATTTTTTGTAATCAATCGACTTTGGGCGCAAATTATTTTCTTATGAGATGAGAAATTTTCAAAGGTCGACAAAATCGACTAAAATATTTTTGTGTTATTTATAAGAGTAATTTCAAAGTTGAATATCTCGAAAATGGTTAAGTTTAGGTGTATGATGTGCTACATAAATTTTGTTTAGAATTTCAAGATGTGTTCCATTAAAGAAAAAATAATTTTGTTTTGCCATAACGTTTTGATTGACTCTGTACAGTTAATTCATCTTTATTATAATAGGTTTTAAAAAAGACTAAAACTTTTGTATGTTTTTTCTATTTGTAACGGCTTATTTGAGTGATTTCCACATGGTGATTCTTGAATTACACCGGAAAGTTTTTAGTTTACATCACAAATCGTTTCTTATCAATTCATATTAAATTTCAATTCTCTTTTTCCTGGTTAAAGTTAGTCATACATTCTTTTGGTGATTAGATATTTTATTGCTAGGTGAATGGTGATGTAAACTAAAAATTTTCCACTAATATACCTACTTAAAACAAAAAATAGTTTTGCAATGAGTACAAACAGATCGTTTGGCCTTTAATTCTCTACTCCTAATAACAACTTGACAATTAGGTCCTGGACAAAAGCGTAGTTGAGGATGAGATTTAACATAATCTTGAAAAGTAAATTGCTGGTACTTTTCGCGCAAATTCGGCTTGGAAAGGTGTTTGAGGACAAAATCCTCAGGCGCGAGGACTTCACAGTCGCGCGCCATACAACTGATGGCAGTGGAAATTCCCTGATTAATCTGCACCTCGAAGTGCATTGTCCAGCAGTCCTTGCAAAACAAATGGGCGCATGATAAATGACAAAAACTCTGACTGACTTGGGGACTGACACAAACAGGACATGTTGCATATCTTGTGTATGTAAATGTTGTTGGAATAGCTGCTGGTTTTATTTTTGATGAAACTAGCAAAGCGCTGGGGTTCTCGCGATATTTTGACACAATATCTGACACTGACCAATTATGTGCATGTAATAGTACCTACAAAAATAATAATGTTAAACTAACTTTGCTTAAAAAACGTTTTATTTACTTTACCTTTGCAAGAGAAGGTGTTATTTGTAATGTGGTACTCAACAAAGCGACTGTTTCATTCAAAAGCTGCTCAACTTGCACTTCTGTAAGGCATTCATACAGGAAATACTCTGGATCTGTCTCACTAGGGTCAATTTGCTCCATATCATTGTCTTCAGGGATATTGTAATAATCATAATCGTCATAACACTCGTTTTCATTGTCTGAACAGTCCATGTCTGATTCAGTGTCTTGCCGATCTGCTTCCATTTTTACTCACGTTATTAGCTCCTGTTCCAATTATACACCCATTCCTTTTTTAATTAATTTATAATTTTTTCTTTTTTTTCACTTATACGCCATATTAATTATGTTCCGATCATATGTTCACCATCTGCCAAATTGTTGTTATATTTATCGATAATGTAGAACTCTAGTTCTAACTGCAGCGTTACCAATCGAATTAAAATCCCCTAAATAATTTATTTTCGACTAATTCATCCAAATTTATGTTTAAATGTGGTTTAAATGTATTTTATCCACGTCACGAAGTTCGAATGACCCCTTTATATTTGCCATCGTGACGTTTTTCATCGTCTTTATTCTTAATGATTCTTTTAATTTGGTTTAAAACTTTAGTTGATGTTGTTTAAATAAATTTTTATTGTATTAATATAATAATAATGGTTATTAAATGAAATAAAAAGTAATTTATAAAAAAATTTTTTGTTTTATATAAGTTGGCAGCATTGATCGTCGATTAAGTCAAATGACAGCACATACTATCCTGTTTTTCTATAAGGTGCTTATAAATTTGCAAACAATTATTCGCTAATTAACGCAAAATATGTTTTAGTTGAAATTGCATATCCACTACGATAAGGTCTACCCACTATGTCCAATTTTCACAGGGTCGAGGTGAACAGAACCGTTTGGGAAGTGCCTGACAGGTACCAACAGCTGAACGCGGTTGGATCTGGGGCCTACGGCCAAGTATGGTACGAATTTTACGAAAAATCTAATTACAATATCAAATTTTCCACTCATTTATCTAATTTTATCATCAAAAAAAAAAAAAATTTTTAAGGTGTTTGAAATTTTAGGTTGAGCCCCAAATCAACCTAAAAATAAAATAATGGTTATTTCATCATTTCATCATAAACCAACTTCTTATTTAACATTTTATGAACAATATTTTATTTAACAGTTCAGCCTTAGATACAAGCACAAATACAAAGGTAGCTATCAAGAAGTTAGCCCGTCCATTTCAATCAGCTGTTCATGCCAAACGTACCTACCGTGAATTAAAATTGCTCAAACACATGAAACATGAAAATGTTATAGGTTTGTTAGATGTTTTCTATCCACATAATGACACTAGTCAGGTAAAACAGATTTAATCTAACATACAGTGTGCTCCAGGATAGATGTTACAAGTTTAAACATTTTTTAATTTTATTTTAAGGCGCAAGAATTAAGCCCTGCTTGGTGTGAAGAGAATTTTAAGAAAATTTTCATATCAAAAACTATTCTTAATGTAAAGTAAAGTAACCTTTTTGTTCATGATACCAAAAAAATTTATTAAGAAAAGTTGTTCAGAATGAGAAATTATGACACTATGCAAAATTGCATTACTTTGGTTGAACCATCACATTGAGAAAATATAGATGGTACAGGAATTAGTATCTCTTTTAGGTGTGGAACACTGCAGATAATTTATTTGTAATCTTTGAAGCATAAGAGAAGAATAACAAAAAAATTATGTTAATAATAATAACAAAATAAATATATATATGTATAAAAGTAAACAAAAACCAGCAAAGAGGAAAAAAGAAAAATTAACAAAAAATAAAGTAATAACAAAGTCAAAATGACAATATGTTTAATGATATTAATAATATATCACGCAGTAGAGGTGTGAATAACAATCAAGTTCAACCCAAATAGGACTTTTTTTATTTAATACAACTTTATTTATATCAGGTTTATCTTTAGCAACCTCATTGTAACAATCTCAATATGATATATCTTGGAATATGAGTATGAAAATTATCAAAATTCGCTATAAAATTAATTTCTTGAATCTTTGTGGAAATATCACCAATTATTAATTAAAGTATCCTCTTTTTAATGCAAAAAGCCGTTTTGAAAAATAACTTTTAGTTCTTGAGAAATAAATTTTTGAAATAATCGATTTTGCAATTTTCGCCGATTAAGTTTTAAAAATTCGTATGAAATCCACTTATTGGAATATGAGTATGAAAATATCCCAAAGTGTTAATAAGAGTGTCCTGTTTCTAATGAACCAACCCGTTTTGAAAAATAACTTTTAGTTTTTGAGAAAACAATATTTGAAATTTCGATGTTGCGATAATATTCAAAATTCACTATAAAATTAATTTTTTGTAGGATCCTTGTGGAAATATCACCAATTATTAATTAAAGTATCCTCTCTTTAATGCAAAAAGCCGTTTTGAAAAATCACTTTTAGTTGTTGAGAAATAAATTTTTGAAATAATAGATTTTGCTATTTTCGCCGATTAAGTTTTAAAAATTCGTATAAAATCCACTTATTGGAATATGAGTATGAAAATTTCCCAAAGTGTTAATAAAAGTGTCTTCTTTCCAATGAACCGATCCGTTTTGAAAAATAACATTTAGTTTTTGAAAAAACAATATTTAAAATTTTCGATGTTGCGATAATTTTCAAAATTCGCTATAAAATTAATTTCTTGAATAATTCTTGTGGAAATATCACCAATTATTAATTAAAGTATCCTCTTTTTTATGCAAGAAGCCGTTTTGAAAAATCACTTTTAGTTCTTGAGAAATAAATTTTTTATAATATTAATATAACACACATATATGAGTCTTCCTGCCCGTGACTTGAATTCTGTTTGGTTTTCGGTCTTCTCAATTGGGCCTCATTTTTTAAGCAGTGTGAGCCGTGTGATGGGACAGTGGGTGGGGGAGAGGAGAGTGACGATGAAATTTTTTAGGACGTTTATGGGGAAGTTTGGAGGAATCTTTGTAAGGTCGTATAGGAGTTCGTTGGAAGGGTTGAAAAGTGGGTTGTGAGGGTGTCTAATGCGAGTGATGATTCTCAGGGCTGCTCTGTCTGCTATCTCCAGATGGTACTGTGATCCTCTTGGCGCTTCAGTCATGATTAATGAGTCATATTAATAGGTCGGCATATTGAAGTGTATATGTGAGTAGCGCATTTGGTGGATATTCCTCGGCCTCTATACTCTATCGGACAGTGGTTTTACTTTAATAGCGTGGGCAGAGAATTTAAGGATAATGCTGAGGTAGTTGCAAGTTGGTGAAGCTGTGATAGGAGAAGGTTGAATTATTATTGTGGGAGGAGCAACACGAGCAGGGAGGAAGGGGATATTAGGATACGCCATTTTCGGTACCATTCTATGTTTTGAATAAGCGTCTGCAGCCTTAGGACTGATGATGGGATATCCACATCGTCGGCATAAAGTAGAGCGTAAGACTTCAGATCGAAGACGTCTGGATTGTCGTTGTAGATGTCGTGGCAGTAGACATTGTACAGTGCTGGCGAGATGGGAGAGTTTTGGAAATTTGAAACAAGCACTGCCAAGGGATGAGATGTACATCTACCCTGTTGGAATCCAAATTGGATTGACGGAAACCTCTTTACAACAACATCGAACAGCTTGTTCTTCAAGTGTACCTCGAAGAGCTTCCCCATTACGGGTAGCAATGAGATAAGACGGTAGTTCGCAGAGGCGGATAGAGAAGAATCTTTCTTGGGGATGCATATGATGATAGAGCTCTTCCAATGCTGAAGGAAAACACCCTCTCAAGGTATTCAGCGTGGATATCTACGATTTTTTCCGGACTATAGTGTGAGCAGCCTTTTAGCACTTCCAAAGCTTGCGGACTTCTTGCCAGTAGTTTTTACCCTTGCTTATGTTGATTTTATCACAGGCCTCGATGTATTTTTCGCTTCTGAACTGCTGCACTAGCAGCAGTTTTGAATGTTTTTATTAAGCTCGTTGAACCTTCTTTTCAGAGCAGATTCTTCATAGGATCTAAAATCGCGGTAGAGTCGTCGCTTTTCCTTGATTAAACGGAGAATAAATTGTGGCAGAGGGAAATTGTAATGTTTCTTGATAATGGAGGGGCTCGCTTCATAAACCAAATTTAGCAAGCGTTATTATTATAACAGGGTTAGATTTTACATATTCTTTTATTCCTGCGTTCACTCTTTCCATATTACAAAGCTTATAGTTTTTGATTAAGGTAGGAGCTACTTTGTATTAATGCAGATCACAAGACCCAGATGGTCAGAGCACAGATCAGGAACGACATTAACAGACGTGATGAGCGGTCTTATGTTGTTTGTGTAGAAGATTGAATCAGGCTTTGAGTTGGAATTATTTGCCATGATAAACGTCGGAGGTGTTGCGATTCGCACAAAATTTGACATAGTCACAAATTGGTAGATGTGTCTGTTTTTGGCTGGGTTGGGGTTAAAGTCACCAATTATTAGACAATTGTCATACCGGGCAGCCATGTTAAATATTGTTTCTTCTATCTTTCTGAAAGGATGTATATAAACCAACAGTGTATGTACTCTTTCTGTGCCAATCATAAAAGTAAAGTGGAGGGCGTTGTTTAGTGGAGAATTTATTCTACGAGGATTCGATTTTCCAATTTGTAGTGCAGGATCGCCCATAGCCACCGCTCCGCCTCTGACACCCTGTTCACAATATTTCCTAGTTCTTGGATCATTGTCCAATTTCTGACGTTAATTAGCGATTTGGCTTTAGTAGTAATATAGTTTCCAATTAAATGTTTTTTTAACATCAAGGAGCAACGATTGTATCGATTTGATGGAGCTCAATAAATCTGCGTTTTATGGCATTTAAAAGACCTACACTTCTCTGGTAGTAAGGAGGTACAGTCGTGTTCAGGAGAAATGCGCACTCAAGGTCAAGCGCTGTTGTGAGATCCGACATACCGCTGGCTAAACGAGCTGAGCCGAGCACACACGAAGCTCGTAGCTCGTGCCAACTTTTAATATACTATATATATATATATCCGATATCCGGCTATTCACAAAATTTTGCACAGTGCCATAATTCCTCATTCTGAACAACTTTTCTTAATGAAATTTTATCGTATCATGAACAAAAAGCTTAACTAAAAATACTTTTTGTTTCACTGCGATGCCCGAGATGATTTTCAAAATATGCTTAAAATTCACTCCACACCAAGCAGAGTTTAACTCCCATCCTTAAAATAAAATTAAAAAATTTTTAGGTTATTGTAACATCTATCCTGGGACACACTGTATTTGTAATTAATTAATAAAATGAAATAAATAGATTTACCTTGTCACTCATTTGATGGGAGCAGATTTAAACAATATAATTCGTACACAACGACTCTCAGATGAGCATGTCCAGTTTTTGGTATATCAAATTTTGAGAGGGCTTAAATACATTCATTCCGCGGGCGTTATCCATCGGGATTTAAAGCCGTCAAATATCGCTGTTAATGAGGATTGCGAATTAAAGATCCTCGATTTTGGCCTTGCCCGACCTACGGAGACTGAAATGACGGGTTACGTCGCCACGCGGTGGTACCGCGCACCCGAAATCATGCTCAATTGGATGCACTATAATCAGACCGTTGATATTTGGTCTGTTGGATGTATTATGGCAGAGTTACTTACTGGTAGAACTTTATTTCCTGGCACAGATCGTATCCTTACTATAAATATTAAATTGTTTTTTAAATCATTTATTTTTCTTATCAAAATTATTAGACATACATCAACTTAATTTGATTATGGAAATTTTGGGAACACCGACTGATGAGTTTATGAAAAAAATTACTTCACAAAGTGTAAGTATTTATTAAAATTTATATTTATCAACAAAACTAATCAAGAAGTGTGTTTTTAACAGGCTAGAAGTTACATCGAATCATTACCACCAGTACACAAAAAAGATTTAAAGCAAGTTTTTACCGGCGCTAATCATTTAGCAATAGACCTACTCAGGTTGATGTTGGAGCTGGATAGTGATGTTCGTATAACAGCTGAGCAAGCTTTAGCTCATCCATATTTAGCACAATATGCGGATCCGACTGATGAACCTACTTCCCAACCTTACGATCATAGTATTGAAGATATGGAGCTCCCTGTAGAACGGTGGAGAGGTAAAAATATGCAATTTCGCACCTATCTGAAATTAGCCCCGATTTAGATAGGATTATCTCGTATATTAAATGTACAACTTATAGCATTTACTGCGTTGTGTCTTGGAATGCAAAACACTTAGTCCACATATTTCACTATTTTAAATATTCTCATCCATTTCTCTATGCAGCTTTGAGATGTCCATGCATCAATTTCACACTTTATGATGTCTTTAATATGGCAGAATCGATTGTACAATACATGTTCAGTGAAAAGAATTATACTTTTTAATGATTCTAAACATCTCCACGGACCTTTTTTTAAGATAGTCCCATAAATGTTCTATGGGATTGAGATCGGAACTGTTAGGTGGCCAATCCATGAACTGAATATCAACAGCATGCAAGTAGTCAATAACCTGTCTAGCTACATGAGGACGTGCATTATCTTGCATGAATACAAAATTAGGACCCAAAAAAGGAGCAAAGTTCAAGTACGATGTTTTGCAGGTAATAATCCGCATTCATAGACCTCGCACGTATAGGGACCAACGCTGTGCGAGTATCGAAGCAGATGGCTCGTCAAAACATTACAGAGCCGTCATCAAACGGCACCCTTGGAGCAAATCTCTCTCCTTGTCTTCGCCATACGCACTCAAGAAAGTCCATCAAGAAATTTTAAGCTAATCCTCGTTTCGTCAGAGAATAAAATCTTATTCCAATCATTAACAGAGCAATGTTGGTGATTTCGGGCAAAACGCAATTTTTGAACTTTGTGCGTAAATAATGTTTTTTTTATGGTCTCCTTTAATTCGGCTTCATTTAAACGTCTTTTGATTGTTCGAGACGATTTTGCAACATTACGAACATACTCCCAGATTCGATAGAAGTTTCGATAAACCGTCTAATCATACGACTTATGCTGGAATGATTCCTTCCTAACACATTGGCAACATAACGCATCGAGTACCCCTCGTCCAGCAGAGTTGATGCCCATACTGGCGATAAATTTCTTTGGTGATTCATTTTTCGCACTGGTAGATGAAACTAAACATGTATGTGAAAATCAATCACACGCAAAAGCTTTACTCTTACAGCAAAATTGTCTAAATCGTAACTTTTTGAAAAAAAAAAACTAGAGAGTTTTAATGAAAAGCGATTTAAACGATAGCCATGATCCATAGCCTACTAGCAGTAAAGCTAGTAAATTACAACTTATCATTAATTAAAAAATACTGGAGTAAGTGGGGCGTTAATTTTGTCCAGGAGTTTATTTGCGATTCTAACTGACAATTTCGCAAAATTTCCCTTGTTTTTGATCAACACTAACTTCTAATATTGTGAGAGAGAGAAAACAAATTTTATTTTTGGATGTGCAAAAAATACAAATAAATTTAAAAAAAAGTTATAAATTAAAACTCAGCCAAAAATAGGGCTATCGATCGGAGTATTTCTGCCCATGCAAGTTCTAGTTAGCTGCAGCTTCAGTCTTCTCTGTTCATCAACAGTTTTTGAAGGAGAGATGGGTGGTTTACTCTAGGGATAATGAGCATATGGTGGAGAAGGTTAGTAGGGAAATTTAGGGTAGTTTTATGAGATAAAGATTGTAGACGGAAGTTAATGAATGAGATTATAAAGGAGATTATTGCTAGGGTTGAAAAGAGGATTTTGGGGATTCCTTATTCGTGTTATGGACCTCAATGCCGATCTTTCTGCGACTTCTAAATGGTGTCTTGATGTTGTAGGCGAATCGTTTAGATCCATATTCTATAATTGGTCTGCATATGGATTTGTAAATGTGCGAGGCACATTTTGTGGAAATTCTGTGAAATTCGAGTTTTCACTTTCATCTTCACTTTGATGGCGTGGGCAGAGAATTTTAGGGTTCTGTCGAGTGTTATGCCTAGGTATTTGTAGGTTGGTGAGGCTGAGAGGGGAGTTGATTGGAGGAGAAGGGGCGTGGAATTGCGATTTTGAGGAGTTGATTTGAATCCGCCATTTTCGGTACCAGTTCTCTGTTTCATCGATAAGCACCTGTAGCTTTTGGACCGAAGAGGCAACGTCCCTGTATATTTATTAGTATATTTATTCACATCAAAGGCGCCTGGATTGTTGTCGTAAATATCGTGGCAGAAGACGTTGTATAGAGAGGGAGAGATGGGAGATACCTGCGGGAGTGATGTTTTTCAGCTTTACAGAACAAGAGCGATCTAAAAGGAATTGTCTTATCAAGTTTAGGAGGTAATATGCTCCTATAGGCCTTTGTGCCAGACTGAGTCGAAAGCCTTTCAGACATCCAGAAACACAGCCGTGGATTTACGTTTTTGATAACGTGCCGCTTGAAAATTGGAAACCAATACCGTAAGTGACTGGGATTGGTAGGGTGGGGTGTTCTTTGAGGCGACAGCCAGGAGCTAGTTCTTGAGATGTGTCTCGAAAAGCTTTCCTATCACTGGCTGCAGTGAGCTGGGTCGGAAAGTCTGGAATGTTGACTCATGAGGCAGAAGTTAATTATTTCCCTGATATGGGTGTGAATATCAAGGTCCAAGCTTCTCAACACCTTCCTCGAGATGTTATCATAACCAGGAGCCGTGTTCTTTCCTTGGTCTAAAAGAGTGAAATAGTCGTCCTCCAGCATAATTGCATCCTCAGGTGTTTCAGAGGGATTTATAAAAACAAGTTGATACCAGTTGTCTATTGTGCTTTTGTTCTGGGAACAAAATGAGTCATCCTCAACAAATGAAAATATTCTTTCCAGGTTCTTTCCGGTCAGCATGGATGTTAACAATCTCTTCAGGGTTCAAAAGTGGGATCTTTTGTGTCAGAAAGCTTTTGGTATCTAGATACTTTACGAACTTAATGTCAATACTTTTTCCCCTTACATGAATTGATTTTGTCGCAGGCTTCCATATATTTCTCCGTTCTATATTGCTGTACTAGTTTTTGTTGAGCTCGTTAAACTTTTATTTCAGTTCAGAGATCTCGCATGCTCTAAAGTCTCGGTACAGCCGTTTCTTATCTTTGATTAGGCGGATAATGAATGGTGGTAACGGAAAGGTGATGATTTCTTAAGTTTTTCATTAAACTTTGATATCACCTCCGGTGTAAGTACAGGATTTGCTCTTATGAAGTCTTTTATTGCTAAGTTGACTCTCTCCGTGTTGCAAAGTTTGTAATTTTTAGTTATAGTTGGAGCAGGTTTAGGTAACTTTGATGTTGTGTTGATGTGCACAAGAATCCTCTACCAGGATGATTCTGTCTCATATTTTTTGTGCAGAAAAGCAGGTCTGGAGTAGAGTTCGGATTGTTCTCCATAACGTATGTCGGAGGTGTCTTGATTTGTACAAAATTTTACAAAGATAGGAATTGGCTGATGTGTCTAATCTTAGCTGGATTCTGGCTAAAGTCGAACGGATGGATGTAAATCAGGAATATGTGTAGTCTGTTCGCGCCAAGCATAACGGTGAAGTGGAGAGCATTATTCAATGCCCCATAACCGCTGCTCCGCCTCTGTCGCCCCTATTACATATTATAATAATAATAATAATAGGACTTTATTTCCCACAGGTACCACCCAGTTACAGGAAAAAAAATATATAACATCACAATATTTAAATTAACTAAATGAAAAAGATATAGCTATAAGCAAAAATACAAACTAATATAACCTAATAAACTAATCGTAATCATAACTACTAATAATCTACTGATTGTCGTAATCGGACATTAACGAGACAGGAGATTTTCGTAAAGTGTTACTATTACTACGGCAATTATAGAACGTGAGGGGACAGCGTGCGTTGAGACGCGGTACAAGAAAGGATAACCTTTCCAACAACCAGCGGCAATCAATATCATAATGCAACAGTTTATGAATAAATTTAACTATGTAAACAACTCTGCGTTGTTGTAGTGAAAGAAAACCAAACCGCGAAAGGAGAAGCGCGTAATCTGTACCCCTAGACGGGTAAACACGATCCAGTCGAAAGCATAGATACTTTAAAAATGTCTTTTGTAAAGATTCAAGCGCATTCGCGTAAAACTGATAGAACGGATACCAAACAATTACCGCATACTCCAACCGCGATCTAATCAACGCAAAATACAACGTACATAAACATCTGATGGACAGACCCTTACAGTTCCGAACAATAAACCCATAAATTTTATAACAATTAGCAACTAAATTAAGAATGTGTTCGTTAAAAGTTAGTCCACTGTCAAACAGCACCCCAAGGTCAGAGCACTTACGTTCGGACATCAACGGTTGATTGGCCAAGTAATATGCACAGTCAATTGTGTTTAATTTTTTAGAAAATGTCATGGTAAAACATTTAGAAACATTAAGTGATAAACGGTTGCTAAGGCACCAATGCTCAACACAAATCAGGTTTTCTTGCAAGCGTTCACAATCGCTGAGTTCCCCAACAGCCGAGAATAACTTCAAATCATCAGCAAATAGCAGCTTCTCACAATCCAAGATCTCGGTTACGTCATTAATAAAAGCCAGGAACAGCAATGGACCGAGGTTGGATCCTTGGGGAACCCCTGAAGTTGGAGAAAATCCTCTGGAAGTGAAGCCGCCATAATTAACAAACTGCTGCCGACCTAGCAAATAAGATTTCATTAACGACAACAGAGGGGCACTTAATCCAAAATTACTCAGCTTTTTTAATAAGATAAAGTGATCCAGCTGATCAAACGCCTTCCGAAAGTCGAGATACACAGCATCTACCGTCGATTACATCAGCAACAAATTGGGCGAAGCATGTCAGATTGGTGACAGTGGATCGACCACAAACAAATCCGTGTTGGACTGGGCTTATGTACTTGTTTAAATGATATGAGATGTGCTTGAAAAGAACGCTTTCAAAAGTCTTCGAGAAACCACACAGCAGCGATATAGGTCTGTAATTCACAATCTCAGCAGAGTTGCCCTTCTTCAAAATTGGACAGACGTATGACTCTTTCCATAACGACGGAAAGGTAGAAGTAGACAGGACCAGATTGAAAATCGAAAGCAATGGGGCGGCCAGAATCGAAGCACAGTCCTTCAGTAAAAAGCTCGGTATCCCATCAACTCCAGCAGTAAGAGTATTCTTTGTACGCTTCAGCGCATCCTCAACCAAACAAAGACTATAATCGGGTAAATCAAACTCGACAAAAACAGGATCAGATTTAATATAAACAGACTCAAAATAATCAGCAAAAGCATTATAACAAAAGCAGCATTATAACATATATAACATATTACCCTGTTTTTGAATTGTCCAATCTTTAAAGTCAATATAAGATTTTGATTTTCTTGAAATGATTGTACATGATTTGCCATAATGTAGTTTCCAATTATTTATTCCATATTATTGTGATTTTTAATATTTTACTATTGTAAGTGGAATTAATAAACAAAGTTATAAAAAAATTACGAGGATAAATATACATGTAAAATCGTATCTAATTGGGAGTTAACTTCGCATAGGTCAATTTCACATCAAATTTGTAAAGATTAAAACTTTTTTTTTTTTTTGCAGACTTGGTTTTGGAAGAAGTGAGATCATTTGTCCCTCCACGACCTGAAGAGGTTATACCATAAACAGCAAGAAAAAGAAATAAATAAAACAACGCCTTTATAGATACTATATTATATTATATTATACATATATATATTTACATTATATATATAAGTGAAAAAAAGGTGTAGTAATAATGACATTGTAAAAATGCTTACGCTACTAATTACTTTGAAATAAACGAGTAAAAATTCGAGTTAACTATCTGTACTGAGAAAACAACAATGAAATTGGTCTATATAGAAAAATCACCAAATGAACGAATTTATTTGGTGTTATAAATTCATTCTCTTGTATGATTCACTACTAGATTTAGTGTATTATTTTTGAAAGGCACAAACGGAAACTCTAATATGCTACGAGTTAAACATATATTCATGCGTAGCACCAATTAAGATAATATGGCCGGGATAAGATAATGATGACGGTTACTTGCACTTGGTTAATCCATCCAATAATTTCTTCCAAAGTTCATATTGTTCTGCGCCTTTCACCATGTGAACGCTGATACCCTTTTGCACATTGCATGGTGTGAATGAAACGCGTTTATTGAGAAATTCTGGAACGAGTACGCGTTTTATTTTTAGGCTATCTGCGACAATTCCCGTTACAAATACATCTTCTAGTTTAAAATAGGGCTGCGTTAAAGCGGCGTTGTATAGTTCTTTCGCCAATCGGGCTGGCATTAAATACGCTGGACCTGTGGTAAAATCGGGAAACACGGAAGGCTTGTATTGACGTGGAGATATATAATACTTGGATTTTTTATTTCGGATCGGTTTCCATTTTTTCGCTAGTCGACCGTAAATCGCCCTATCTTGGGGATTATGTTTCCCAACAAATGTCAATAGTTTCGGGACATTTATAAACATATCGTCGTCCGTTTTAAGTACAAAGGCCGCCTTCGGGCAATTTGAATCGACCCATTCGAGCATAGATATCGTTTTTAACGTTAAATTATCGTACGTATCAACAAATTTTCCACGAATTATATCCTGATACAAATACTGTTCACTTTCAATTTGCGTTCTTAAAGTCTCATTCGACGTGGAACCCAACATAAAGGCAACTGCAACGTCTCTTCGCGTCGCATAGTGACCCCAAGTTTGTCTGATTGCCATTCGCGCGCTTTCGTGACTTGGAGCGGAAGTTACCATCACCAATAACTGTATACCTACACCTTGATCTGGACATAGCTTTAACGGTATTTGAAGGTAACCGCTTTCATAAATTACTTTCGCTGGGATCCCTTTGGTTAAATCTGGTTGAGATTGGGCTCCTTCTATTGAAGCAATCGTTGAGCGATTGCTTGCGTTATTTTTGATAGGATTCGTTTCGTTTTTGTTTTGAGTTAATCCTATTTCTGACGATGTTGAGAGGTTCACAGATTTTGAAAATTCCAGCGACATCAACGTTAGAGGTGATTGGTATGTTATTACATGGAGGAAATATAATATTAGTGAACCAGTTAGTGCTATTATGGCTAAGTGCAAAGAACGCACTTGCGACAGCCATGGCAACCCCATAACTAAATTAATTAAAAATACTTCATTATTTAATTATTTTAACAACAATATTTGAACATACCAGTTTATGTGGGACAAAAAATGTACTTCAAAAAATAATATGATTCTCCTTTCCTTGATTTTAACCTCATGTTCTACAAAAAAACGATATAACCTATACTATACAATACTGTTCTGTATTCTGTATAAGTATAGGATGTGGATATAACCTAACATTTTAACATGAAGTGAATTTCGTTTTATTATAACAAATAAATTACAGCTTGTGAATGAAATATAAATAAATATGTACTTACTAATATCAAAATTCCTATATAACAACACCTCTTAGTAATATAAACTGGTCCATTTGGGGCGTAGATATAACCACCATTCTTAAATTTCACTTCAATTCCACAGAGAGATAACTAACTATTTCAATTTTAAATCAATTCCTTTGATCGTTGCAAACATTCACATCGTAACTTCCAAGGCGGAAGACGTAAGACATCCCTTTTAGACATAAAAACAAATTAATTAATAAACAACCATGTTTTCGTTTTAGAACGATCGAAAAGTGTTTATGATTCTTTCACGTTTTCTTGTTATTTCAAATCTTAACCATTTTAATATAATCAAATACTTATTTATGGAGAATTAAAGAGGAACTACATAGTACATGACAAAATTACAGTCAATTTTTGAGGGAGAAGTTAGGTAGTTTAGGTACGTGTCTTCTCGTTTGTTTTGCTAACAGCTCTTTGAATCGATTTTAAGCTGCGGGAGGAGAAAGGAATGACGTCATCAGGCTCTTATTCGAATTCATCTTTTAATATATCTTAAAATATCAACCTTTCAAAAAATATTCTTATTCATATATATAGCATACACCAATATAATACCAAGAGGATTAAGATAAATATGTATAATATCGGATATAGCCCAAAAAATAAAATAAAGTTTTTGGGACGTCACTTCATTGAGATTATAGGCTTGAGAGGGGGGCTATAATAATATTACGCTGGTAGATTTATTTATAGCCCCAAAAACTTGCTAAGGATACATTATTTTTTTAACAACATTTAAATTAAGCAACTTAAATACTAGACACGTTCTATTTACTCATAATTTTTTTTTTATTGATGTACAGTCAGTCGCAAAAGTCATCGTACACCAACTGTTTGTGGATGATTTCTAAAATATTATTCATTTTAAACGGTAAATTAAAAATTCCTCCTCACAAAAGAAATCGTACAGTTCGAAATGTTGCAATGAACGATGAAATCTGAGTATATTCTATTTTTTAACTCTTTCGGTCACCCAGTCCACTGTAGTGTAAGCCGCTTTTCGATTATTCCTTAATTTTTTCGAAATTAAAAAAAAATTCAAAAATTAAAAAAAAAAATAAGTAATATGTGTACCAAATTTCATAATTGTATCACGACAAATAAAAAATCGTGACTGAAAGGGTTAATTCGGAGGAGTGTTTTCAAATTGAAGCGCCAAAAAGAACGGTTGCTATTGGTCAATTTTAAGCAAAAATTATACTTGGAAAATTCGAGATGTTGCCGGCCGCCTTAGCCATACTGAAAGACGTGGAGGTAAACCCGAATGATTCTAGTTCTAGGTCTTGTGTTAGTTTTACTGCAAAACAAGAACTAACACTAGACCGAGAACTAGAAACATTCGGGTTTAGCCGCACGTCTCTCAAGACGGCTAAACCCGAATGATTCTAGTTCTAGGTCTTGTGTTAGTTCTACTCCAAAACTAGAACTAACACTACACCTGGAACTAGAAACATTCGGGTTTAGCCGCACGTCTCTCAAGACGGCTAAACCCGAATGATTCTAGTTCTAGGTCTTGTGTTAGTTCTACTGCAAAACAAGAACTAACACTAGACCGAAAACTAGAAACATTCGGGTTTAGCCGCACGTCTCTCAAGACGGCTAAACCCGAATGATTCTAGTTCTAGGTCTTGTGTTAGTTCTACTCCAAAACTAGAACTAACACTAGACCTAAAACTAGAAGCATTCGGGTTTAGCCGCACGTCTGTCAAGACGGCTAAACCCGAATGATTGTAGTTCTAGGTCTTGTGTTAGTTCTAATGCAAAACAAGAACTAACACTAGACCGAAAACTAGAAACATTCGGGTTTAGCCGCACGTCTCTCAAGACGGCTAAACCCGAATGATTCTAGTTCTAGGTCTTGTGTTAGTTCTACTCCAAAACTAGAACTAACACTAGACCTAAAACTAGAAGCATTCGGGTTTAGCCGCATGTCTCTTAAGGCGGCTAAACCCGAATGATTCTAGTTCTAGGTCTTGTGTTAGTTCTACTGCAAAAACAGAACTAACACTAGACCTGGAACTAGAAACATTTGGGTTTAGCCGCACGTCTCTCAATACGGCTAAACCCGAATGATTCTAGTTCTAGGTCTTGTGTTAGTTCTACTGCAAAAACAGAACTAACACTAGACCTGGAACTAGAAACATTCGGGTTTAGCCGCACGTCTCTCAAGACGGCTAAACCCGAATGATTCTAGTTCTAGGTCGTGTGTTAGTTCTACTGCAAAAACAGAACTAACACTAGACCTGGAACTAGAAACATTCGGGTTTAGCCGCACGTCTCTCAAGACGGCTAAACCCGAATGATTCTAGTTCTTGGTCTTGTGTTAGTTTTAGTGCAAATATAGAACTAACACTAGACCTGGAACTAGAAACATTCGGGTTTAGCCGCACGTCTCTCAAGACGGCTAAACCTGAATGATTCTAGTTCTAGGTCTTGTGTTAGTTCTACTGCAAAACAAGAACTACTTAACACTAGACCGAGAACTAGAAACATTCGGGTTTAGCCACACGTCTGTCAAGACGGCTAAACCCGAATGATTCTAGTTCTAGGTCTTGTGTTAGTTCTACTGCAAAAACAGAACTAACACTAGACCTGGAACTAGAAACATTCGGGTTTAGCCGCACGTCTCTCAAGACGGCTAAACCCGAATGATTCTAGTTCTCGGTCTTGTGTTAGTTCTACTCCAAAACTAGAACTAACACTAGACCTAAAACTAGAAGCATTCGGGTTTAGCCGCACGTCTCTCAAGACGGCTAAACCCGAATGATTCTAGGTCTAGGTCTTGTGTTAGTTCTACTGCAAAACAAGAACTAACACTAAACCGAGAACTAGAAACATTCGGGTTTAGCCACACGTCTGTCAAGACGGCTAAACCCGAATGATTCTAGTTCTAGGTCTTGTGTTAGTTCTACTGCAAAAACAGAACTAACACTAGACCTGGAACTAGAAACATTCGGGTTTAGCCGCACGTCTCTCAAGACGGCTAAACCCGAATGATTCTAGTTCTCGGTCTAGTGTTAGTTCTTTAAACTAACTAGTTTAAAGGTTTGCTGCTATTTTTGGGGCGCTTGTCAGAGGATTTGCGATAACTTCGTCTCTAATGCTTCGATGTACGTGGTGCATTTTGAATATTTCCGGTATCTACAAACTTTTTAATTATGTACTGAATAGTAGAAGCACTTTTGTCAAGTATTTTAGCTATTTGGTCTTCTTGGCATAAATACAATAAAAATGTCGTGTCCATTCTTATTAGATATGAATTCGCATGTCATTAATACATGTCTCATAGAAGCCGTTTAGATGCTCAAAAGACGTTATCAAATGAATTTTCCTCCGGAACTGCAGAATAAAAAGAGAATATTGGATATATTGCGCACTCTGGCAATAGTTATGAACTTGCCTGAACACATGGAAATTTACAAGCGATACAAATTAGAATACAAGCAAGCAATTCAACAACAAAAAGCTATAACTCTTTCCAACTTTATACAAAATAGCGACAATCGTTCTAAGGCCATTTAGAAACGAATTCTACCAAAAGAAATTAGACACCAGTTGTATTATTATATGTTGTGACTATAACGGTCCAACTCCGGATGACTTTAATAATTATTTTTGTGAGATTGGCACCAGATGCACTCTGAACCTGTGCTCTGTCCGGAAATTTTCGTGAAGAGAAGCAGGTCGGTCGCGAGTTCTATTTTCCTCACACCAGTAGATTTGATAGAGGTGCTATCAATCAATGCATGTCATATGGAATTAACCCAGAAGAATTTAAAGTTTCAAAGGTAGTGCCACTTTTCAAGAGTGGTGACAAAGCAATACAAGCAACACTATCCAAGGTCTTTGAACGAGTCATAAAGAAGCAACTGATTCACTTTCTTCAAATGCTGCGATCTAACAAAGGCTTTTTATTGCGTCGACCACCAGATTCACTTTGGGGGTACTTCACTTTCACTCTTCAAGACATTTCTCCAGGATAGAACACAAATGGTTTACTGGAAACGAAGATTCTCGGCAAGAAGACAGATAGGGCAGACAGTCCCACAGGAATCTGTTCTTGGCCCGGTTTTGTTCCTGATCTATATCAATGACCTACCACAAAACTTGACAGCTGATTTGACGTGCCTTTTCGCTGATGATACTTCGCTGTTGGTGACATTTAGAGACAGCCAGGAACTCTTCGGAAGGTCCGAAAAAGTTGAGCTGGAAGCGAAAGAGTGGTTCGTCAGCAATAAGCTAAGACTGAATGAAAAAAAGACGCAATCACTCATACGACTAAATTCCTTGGTCTTAACATAGATTCCCACCTGAAATGGAATTCACATATAGAATACGTTACAAAAATGTTAGCCACAGCAACCTACCTCATGAGAAGAACAAGGATTATCTCAACGCATGAAGCTGCTAGAACCGCTTACTTTAGTCACTTTAATTCCATACTTCAATATGGCTCTATCAATATACTCTTAATCCAGCAAAAGGAAGCCCTTAGAGCTTTGGCGTGTGCAGGACCACGAGATAGCTGCAGAAGCATATTTAAAACGATGCAAATATTAATTCTTCATAAGAACAAAATGAGATATTCATCTCATAGTGATATGCACCAACATGACACTAGGCAGAAGAACAGGATCACCGCATCAGAAGAGCACAACAAAGCACTAATTATATGTGCATAAAATTATATAATGAATTGCCACCAGGCTATTCTGAGTTGCCGTTGCCCATCTTCAGAGGAAGTGAAGCGATTGTTACTACAATACTCCTTTTACTCAATAGAGGAATACTTAAATTGCATTTTTTATCGAATATTATTATTATTTTTTTGTATTGTTGACTATTGTACGGACATTTCTTTGCGACAAATAATAGTATATTATTATATGAGCATATAATGAGGGCTATTATTCACAAAGGTTAAGTTTATGTCACGAGTGTAACGAGTGGCATAATTAACCTGAGTGAATAATAGCTCATTATATGCGAGTAGAATACTATACTTTGTCATGACTATTGAAATTGATTCCATAAATTAATTTTTGAATAAAGGTTTGTTAACAATTTGTCAAAATTAAATGTCAGTTTTATAAAACGTCGTTTTCTTTACGAAAATTAATTAATTTATGCTTAAATCATACGAAAAAAGGAATTTGTTTAGGTTTTTTTAATGTCAAACATTTAAAAACTCCTAAAATATTGAATTAAATTCACGTTTTTTGAACTTTTAACGTTTCAAATAATTATTATTAGTCTGATCTAGATGGCTACCCGTGGATAATGATTATTATTCACCGCTATTATTCACTCCGTGAAAAATGACTACCATTTTGTTTTAGAAAACTCATTCATAAGGTATATATTATAAGGTAGTCGTGGACAAAATCCATTATACGCAAGTTGAATACTATACTTTATCTACAACTATTTAATTTTGAAAAAAAAAATCAAAAAAAGGAAAAAAAATAAACTTGATAGACATTTCAGACATAACCTCAATATAAGAAAGCTGTCATTTCTGTTAATGTTTTATTTTTTGATTAGTAGGCTGTCAGAACTGTGGAATAATGGCTTCATTATTCAACACTTTGTCAGTCATGGGTAATGCGTGTCATTACCCGTCAAAAATTAAATGTATAACGAATAGATACTTCAATAGTTGTAGATAAACATTATTATATTACATATTAATAATGAGATTGGCCTATGTTTACAAAGTTTTTGTAATTTAATTATAAAGTAATCAAGTATTAAATTACAAGTAATTTTGTACTTTTCTGTATAATTTTTGTTATAAATTTTAATAATTTTTGTAATTCACTTGTAACATTTCTTCTTATTATTAAAGTAAATTTGTTTATATCAATAAAGTTTTAGTTTCTTTTCGTTTTATCATTTTTTCTTCAAATTATACTCATTTTTTATTATTATTACGTTTTTGTATTTTATTTTTTTTTACTTAGACTTGTAAATTAATTGTAAGGGTTAATAAAGGCATTATTATGATATAAATCGTTGATGTACGATGACTTTTGGTACTGACTGTATATCTTATCTCGAGTGTTTTATTGCATTAAAGTAGATAACAAATAAAATAGATCTAAGGTTTAAATTATTTTTTTAATGAAACGAAATTTTGGGTAAATCTAAAAATGTATAAAATTTTTTAATTTACAAAATAAATGATTGATGTAGATTTTAAATAACTCAAGGTTAAACTCAAGTAATTAGATGAATCATATTTTATTTAAACAACTAAGGTTGTCATCATCTTTAATTTTTAACTTCTTCGTATTAATTCGCATTTTTTCTGTTTTCTTAATTGAATGTTTACACGGGATAATGACGTTGACATATTCTGCATGCTTTGTTTGTTGTGTTTATAAATATATTTATAGATAATTTTATCTACAAAGTGGTGTTTTTCTGTAATAAATAAATAATTTCTGTTGTTTTCATTTTCATCACGCGTACTCCGGAAGTATAATGAGAGGTCACAGTTCGTTGTTGTTTACGTTTTACAACAATGGGATCGTTATCTTTTGCTATTTAGAGAAGGCTGAATAATAAATCGTTTTTTTGTTACGATCAGCTATACAACGGGTGATTGTCAGTTCATCTCACGGTGCGTTTTAAATCGCAATCTATAAAGATACTGTAAAATATCGGTTATAGGTTTCATTTACAAATAAGTGATATAACGTAAGTTTCTTGTTTTTCTAATTAAATGTATTTATTAAAAAAAATTTTTTTCAGAAAATGAATAAATTGTGTAAACAACTTTCGATTGAATCACCTGGTGTTGTCACACAGGAATGTGTTTTTAACACAACAGTTCAAGTGCCAGAAATACCACCAAATGGGGCATTAATAAAAGTGATTTGTGCAGGTGCTTGTTATCGCATGCAAAAAACGCCTTCTTTAATTAACACACCAGAATCCCCAATAACTTGCTGTGGATTTCGAGATGGGGCTTTGTTTCCTGGATACGAAGTATCAGGAATTGTGGAAGCTTTAGGTTCAGAATCTTCAAACCCAGAGATTCAAATTGGGTCAAGAGTGGTTGTGTATCCTTATGAAGATGTTCCTAATGGTTATCCAGAATTTATGGTTGTTCCTGACTTGAAATATTTAATTCCAATTCCTAATTCAATGTCATTAAGTGTTGCTGCAATGCTCCCTACAGGCGCTCTTTTAGCAAAAAATGCTATTCTTAAAGTTAAGGAACATTATGATGAACATGAAAGAAGTAAATCAGGAAGGGTTTTTAAAGTTTTGATTGTTGGAACTGGTGGGTTAGCTTTATGGGCGGTTAAAATTGCGGAATATTATTTTAAAAGTCCAGAATATAAAGATAAAATACAAATAACAGTTGCTTGTTTGAATGATGAGGGGTTCTATCTTAATGAGCTTAAAAAGTAAGGTTGTGGAATACTTCAAAACATCTCTTAATTTAATATTTTCTATTTTTTAGGGTTAATTTAGTGCAATGGAATGAAGAAATATTTGAGGAAGTTTTACATGAACGAACATTAAATGCTTGTAATGGATTAGTGGATGTGGTAATCGATTTTGGCACAACATCCAGATCTTTACTTAGATCCTTGCAATGCTTAAACAGAAGAGGGGTGGTTTATGTAACACATGAAGTTGCAGAAAGTTTATTACCAAAATTTTGGAAGATTTTAAAAGAGGACCAACTGTTTGTTTGCCCCATTGATGATGGAACATTATCTCAATTAAAAGATTTGATACAAACTGTTGCAAGACATGATGTAATTGTTTAATAATCATTTTTTAATTTGTTTCTATTTAAAACCATTTTTTAGATAATTCCACCATCTCATACTGAATTTCCAGCAGATGCAGCTTCCATTGTTGTTAAAAAACTTTCACAATCTGAAATACAAGGGAGAGCTATTTTAAGATTTCATTATGATAGTCAATAAGTGTAATATATATTATTATTATCATCATTTGTGATATTTAATGCGCTTTTATTTTAATATAGTTCAGACAATTTTAATAACACAGTGAGATTTTACCTAAGCCGTTATTTAAATCTAATAAAATTAATGTTGTAACTAAATAAAGCAGTTTTTTTATAAATAAAAAAAAAATAATCAAAATATGTCAATACAAAAATTTTTTTTTAGTAGTTGGCAGCACTGAAAATCGCCATTTCTACACTTCTTCACGCCGTGTGTAAGTCAGTTAAACGCGAAGTTACTTTCTCATCAGCTTCGATTAGTTTCGGGTTATAGAAGTTAAAATCAAACGATTAAAATAATTCTGATGGCGGAAATCGATTCGGTTAAAGTTGAAAGTTCGAACGATAACCACCCGGAAGAATCTTCCTCGCATAATACTAATGGCGACAATGATGGCCCCCAACAACAGCAACAACATTTTGGGGAAAGAGGTCCAAGACGTGGTGGTCCAGGACGATTTGGTAAACGAAGAGGCGGAGGGGTAAAAATAGTTTTTATTAATTTTTATGAACAAGTTTGAGAATCATAAAGTGGCTTAAAAATCGACGATTTTTTTTTAATCAATGTGAAATGATTCAAAAAAATATGTTAAAAATAAAAAAAAGTGCTTTTCCATGCATAACGACCAACTACCTGTCGTTAGATAGACTGCGTGTCAATAGACTCTGTGTTAAAATTAGAACTAACACTAGAGTGAAAACTAGAAATATTCGGATTTAGCCCCACGTCTCTCAAGACGGCTAAATCCGAATGATTCTAGTTCTAATTCTAGGTCTTGTGTTAATTCTAGTGCCAAACAAGAACTACTTAACACTAGACCGAAAACTAGAATCATTTGGGTTTAGCCGTCTTGAGAGACGTGCGGCTAAATCCGAATGATTCTAGTTCTAGATCTAGTGTTAGTTCTATTTTTGCACTGGAACTAACACAAGATCTAAAACTAGAATCATTCGGGTTTAGCCGCACGTCTCTCAAGACGGCTAAACTCGAATGATTCTAGTTTTAGATCTTGTGTTAGTTCCAGTGCAAAAATAGAACTAACACTAGATCTAGAACTAGAATCATTCGGATTTAGCCGCACGTCTCTCAAGACGGCTAAACCCAAATGATTCTAGTTCTAGGTCTTGTGTTAGTTCTAGTGCAAAACAAGAACTAGGGTAAAACGCCAGTAATTGACCGTTGGTCAGTGTTTGACCGTTTTTGTAAAAAAATGTGAAAAATAAGGATCCAAGGAATATCTAAAAAAATATAAATATATCCATAAATAGCCACCAGTCTCCTCTTGACCCCCTAGTACACAAAAAGTCCACAACCATACCGTTCTTAAGTTTTTGTTGTTTAATTTCGCGCTAACTGCCGGCCTATTCGCATCGTGCTAAAAAGCGTAATTTTTATGTTTAGAAATTCGCCCAAACAGGGTAGTACTATTCAGCCGTACTTGCATGTATGATGTTTTTTTTTTGTTTGCCAGTGATCTAATAATGTTTTCTATTGGTTATATTAAAAAAATACCGCTTTAATTAATTGTTTGTTGAAATAACGCCGGTCAAGACTGGTAGTTCTAAATTTAATTAAAAATTAGTGTTTGACCAAACGGTCAATTACTAAACGAATTGGTTGTTTTATAATCTCACAAGGATTTATATTTGATTACTAAAATGGAAAAATGTGTAATACCTGCTTTTAAAACTTATATCTTCCCGTTTAAGTTGTTTAGTATTTGACCAAAACTTTTATACTTTAAAAGTGAGATACAATCAGTTTAAATATGCGGTCAATTACTGGTTCCTCTTTTGGTCATTTATAGGACACACTCAAAACTGAGTTTTTAACCGATTTTAAATGTTATAAATATTTAAACGTAATATAAATATAAGTGTAAATGTTTGATTCTTTTCTATTTTTTAAACCTTTTTTATAACAATAAAAGTAATTGACCGCACTTAAGCAGTAATGAGTCAAAAATTATCAAAAAATCGAAAATCTATATGGAAAATTTAGTAAATATGAATCAGGTTAACATTTCTTCAGTACCAATATGATAACGAAGCCTAAGATTAAAAATAGTGAAGAAGATCTTCAAAAGACTTTCGATGTAAGAAGTAGGGGCTTCTTATGAAAAAGCAGCCAAGATGTTTAACGTTCCAAAGTAACATCTTATTTATAAAGAAAAAGGAAAAACACACCAGTGCAGAGGAAAATGGGCCCACCAGCATTTTAAAATTCTGATAAAGAAAAACTGCTAGTTGAATGGTTGTTTCATTTAGCAGATAGGGGTTTTCCTGTCTCAAAAACCAAGTTGGAGATCTCAAAATTTGCTCCATTTTTAAAAGATGTTCTTAAAGAGTCAAAAAATATAAACATTTTTTTGTGAACAAAATAGTATGAAAAAATAATGAAAATGAATATTCTTAATATAATTATTAAGTGTCGGTCAAACATTGACGGTTTTAAGGTCAAAGACTAGATATTATTGGTCAAGTAATGTAAGCAAAGTGGTCAAACACTAAATGCGAAATACTGGTTTCCTTTTTAATTTTAAAAAAATATTACTTCATGATGTTATATTTTATATGTAGGGTAAGTAACTTTAAATGAATCAGATGTGTATTTGATCATATTTTGATCATTTTATGTAAAGGCAGAGGGATCTACAAGAGAAATAATATGGCTAGGTCAAACACTGACATTAAAAAATCCTTAACAGGTCAAACACTGGTGCGTTTACCCTACTTAACACTAGACCGAAAACTAGAATCATTCGGGTTTATCCGCACGTCTCTCCAGACGGCTAAACCCGAATGTTTCTAGTTCTAGGTCTGGTGTTAGTTCTTGTTTTGCAGTAGAACTAACACAAGATCTAGAACTAGAATCATTCGGGTTTAACCGCACGTCTCTCAAGACGTCTAAACCCGAATGATTCTAGTTCCAGATCTTTTGTTAGTTGTAGTGCAAAACAAGAACTACTTAACACTAGACCGAAAACTAGAATCATTCGGGTTTAGCCGTCTTGAGAGACGTGCGGCTAAATCTAATGAATGATTCTAGTTCTACGTCTTGTCTTTGTTCTAGTGATAGTGTTAGTGTAAAACTAGAACTAACACTAGACCTAGAGCTAGAAACTATCGGGTTTAGCCGTACGTCTTTAACACGGATACGACAATATGACCCACCGGTGAGTCATGAGTGTTTGTCAATGAGAGACAATAAAGACGATAGTGACATATCGCGCTACTTTTTGGGTGATTTTTTTTCTCGTTTTATAATCATTTGTGATAGATGAATGTCCTACAGAAATGAGCAAAAAAAATGTTTTTAGTTTTATAAGATATTTTGAATTTATCGATTTAGTTGAAAAAAATTATTATATCTAAATTTATTTTATTAATAATCATTTTATTCATTTCCTACACCGGTTAAGTTGTGCACCAAAACAATCTAAACAAAAGCTTTTTTGACATTTCTTGCATCTTGTGTTGAGATTTTTTCATACTTGCCTGTCTTAGCCAAGTCCTGATAACATCCAATACATCTTTTCCTTGAAGTTCTTGCAGGACCAGCTACTTAAAACAGTGGGGAGATGGTTGAGATGGTTAATTTTGAGGAAGCAGCTCTCTGACTATCAAAATTTTGAATTTTGTGAAGCTAATTTTCCCTTTTTTTCCACAATACAATTTCCGGGAATTAACTAATGCCGTTTGCGTGAGATGGTGAAAGAAAACACGAACATACCATTTACACGTTCGGCGGACAAAGGGAGTGTAACTGGCCATTTGGTCACTTGTATCCACGAATATGTTGGCTTGTTCGTTGTCGCCCTCGAATCATCATGCATCGTGGACAGCATGAACAGCTCCTGTTTATCTTTCCATCTGAGGATCATTACACCTTTCTTGTTTTGCATGGCGACCATTTCTCCTCGCTTCAAATTCTTTTGGTAAACCTACTCTGTTGGTTCTTCTCATTGTTCCTACCATGTTTGGTGAGCGATCTTCTCAGCCAAATTCAAATTTAGTACAACAGATTCTGCTACTGATCCTTGTCTAGTAGGATCCTTTCCAGCATACACCTGAATTCGCCAAGTGTAACATCCTTCAGAACAGCTGGATACCGTACCAGTGTCTCTTGTTGGGGATATATTTCCGGAATACTACCCTTCCACGGAATGGCACAAGAGATTCGTCAATACAAACATTACGTGATGGACGAAATAAACGACCACTGACTGTGTTGAATATATCGATCAATGGTCTGATCTTGTAAAGTCTGTCCTGATTTGTATTTTGATTGTTGTCATTCAAATGAATATTACCAAGAATATTCTCAAATTGAGACCTCGTCATATACTTGGCACAAATTGTCACCTCAGCAAAATTTCCAGATTTACACCAATAACTACGCAACTCGGGCTACACAAACCGACGAATATCTTTAGTTCAGCCTTGTCAATGTCCTTCCAAGTTTGAGATGTTTGGTTGCCATAACGGTTTCAATGACAACATGGTGCAAAATTTCATTCACAAACAGTGAATAATGTTCAAGCGGGGTTGAAACCATCACCACTTCATCACTCCCAGTGACATGATTATTAACTGGACTGAGCGTTAAGCATAGTTCCCGTGTATAAGAGTAATGCCAATAGGTTATTCAACCAACAGTGCCCATTGTAGGCAAAAGCGGCAGGCCACACGGCAAGGTTAATGCTATTGCGGGGCTGATAAATGCGCAAATATCAAAAATTCCCTTCTACTATGCAATTTTCTGGCCTGCTGTACATTTGTCAGTGACAAAATGACAAAGTACCTGTTTACAAACAAATTCAAAATTTCGACGAAAATAATGTTTTTGAATAATATTTTAATAATAACATTTTAAAACATTTTAATAATGTCATTTTAGATATTCACATGAAGCAATTTGCTCATACTTGTTTTATTATGCTATTTTATTAAGAGCGCTTAAGTAAATGTTGGTTGCATACCCTACTGGCATCACTTTATTCGACGAACATGCAGTCCTGTTGATAACCATGTCACTGATCACTCCAGCCAAAATCGCGATCCACAAATGGCATGTCGTTCATTTCCTTAACATTTGCTGTCCATACATCGCCCTTATCGTCATCTTTCTCGGAATCATCTGCACTACTATAGTTAGATAAAATTCCACCATTTGGTAATAAATCCTCACTATCGGAAGCAAAATCAAAGACTTCTAAATCACTATCCAACAAAAACTGATCCAAATTATTTAGATCGTCATCCATAACTGAAAACGCCATAAATAATTAACCCCCGGGGTTAAATTATATTGGTAACTATTAAATTTTTAATTTTACACTAATGTGCAATAATATTGTTTGTAACTTACCTGTAAACTAAAAACTACAAAAAGTTTCAAAAGTTATAATCTGGATCGATTATAAACGAAGAAATTAAAGGTTATCGAATTGAAATAGTTGTAGGCACGTTTGACTACTCTTTAACAGAGGGTGTAGAAAACATTAATTTGTGCTAAAGTTTTTATTACAAAAATACATAAATAGATCTATTACTACGCATAACACTACAAAAAGTAAGAAAAGTACACAATCCAAAAGAATATCCGCCTGAGACATTATGACCCACGGGTGGGCCATATCAAGCGCCTGCAAAAATATGCATTGGTCTCATGCGACTTCACTTTAAAATAGGTGATTGTCGTATACGTGTTATGAAATCAGACAATTTTTTCACCATAGTTTTTCTAATGTATTTCACATGACATAGACTTGTGTAGAAGAATCTATTTCAACTTTGAGTTATTAAAAAAATATTTATATTAAAATACGAAAATATAGTAAAAAGCGATGTCAACAAAAATAAATAACAACTCAAGGAATATCAACATAACAATGGTCAACAGTAGTCAACCAAGTACTTGGTTGGGTAACCCAGGCTGTTGATCACAGCCTGGCACCTATGGGGCATGGAATCAATCAACGCATCGATAGTGGCATGGTCAATCTTTGCCCACTCCACCTGCAACTGTTGGAACTTCTCGTCGGCGAAAGTCAAATTGTGTCCCAGAGCTTTGGGGCGAGGTTGGCCCCAAAGCTCAGTTGGCGACGTCCCTGGATGTGTGCTTGGGATTATTATCTTGTTGGAACAGCCAACCTCGACCTACGTTTTTGCGTGTCCATTTTGGGCCTCCGAAATGTCCCTGTGCTTGTGGTGGTCTATGGTATCCGTAATGCGGACCAGGAGGCCGGTGCCAACAGCGCTGAAGAACCCCCACACCTTCACGGAACCACCGCCATGCTAGGTACTTGGGATCGAAGCGAGTGCCCATGCATTCCCAATAGCAGGAACTTACTTTCGTCGCTCCACAACTGCTGCCGGATCCAGTTGAGGTGCGCCTTCCTGTTCTTAGCTGAAACGAGTGGTTTCTTTCTCGACTAATGAGTCCCGCATCCTTCAGCCTCCTCTTGATGGTCGATGTAGACGGTTGGTGATTCGAGGTCTACCAGTCCGTTTCTTCTTCACGAAGCTCCCGAGTGTCCTTCATGTCTTCAGCACAAACGAAATCGTTGACTGTGCAAGCGAAAACTGCGTGGCGAGCTGCGTCCTTGTCAAGCACCCTCTATGATAACTTTCTGCGTGGATTCCGACAGATCCCGAGCTCCTTTCTTTTTACCCATTTATACCGACGTTACACGTCGCAGTCGACTGCTATGGCGATAACAACGGAGGAGCGCGGTTTGACTGTTAGCGTCAAATTTACGTATAACACTACTGCTACACCGAAAGTAGAAAATTTGTTAGCGATGACAGTTAGTACCTTTGGTAGCAGTCCATTACTATGGCAATGGACATGTTACACGTAAATTTTGACGCGAATAGCCAAACCACGCCCCTCCGTAGTTACTGCCATCGCAGTCGATTGCTACGTGTAACCTCGGCCTTAAAAATAATATTTCATAATTTTCCGAAAATATCATGTGAAAATAATGCAAAACAAAAATATAAAATAAAATTCTATTTCTAGGACTGACATCGATTAAAAAAAATTGTCACGCCTCTATGCTTTGGCATATGATGTCTGAAAATTGTGTGAAAATTTGTTCAGTATTAATTATCATATACTTTTGAACGGTATTGTACAACCCACCCTCTACTCCATGACCAACCCGACATTTGAGAAATTCGCACTGTTAATTAATCAATAATTATGACATAATGTTAATTAACCTACCTCAAAGTGGAATTTCTACACAAAATTCTGAAATAAATCAATAAATTAGGTGGATCCGAATGTAACGTTTAAAGAGGCATCAGGTATAGATTTTAGGTTATATTTAGTTTATACGTGGTAAATAACGACATTAAGCTTTACGCTAGTGGTGGAACGGATATCCGAAATAATCGAGAATTTTTTCGAATTTTGCAATTTTTGCTAATTAAGTTTTAAAAACTCGTATAACATCCAGTTCTTGGAATATGAGTATGAAAATTTCCCAAAGTGTTAATAAGAGTATCCTCTTTCCAATGAACCAACACGTTTTGAAAAATAACTTTTAGTTTTTAAGAAAACAATATTTAAAATTCGATAATTTTCAAAATTCGCTATAAAATTAATTTCTGGAAGGATCCTTGTGAAAATATCAATTATATCAAAATATCAAAATACCAATTATTAATTAAAGTATACTCTTTTTAATGCAAAAAGCCGTTTTGAAAAATCACCTTTAGTTCTTGAGAAATAAATTTTTGAAATGATCAACAATTTTTTTAAATTTTGCAATTTTCGCCGATTAAGTTTTAATAACTCATATAAAATCGATTTCTTGGAATATGAGTATGAAACTTTATCAAAATGTTAATAAAACTATCCTCTTCCTAATGAACCAACCCCTTTTGAAAAATAACTTTTAGTTTTTGAGAAAACAATATTTGATGTTTTGATAAAATTTACGATGTTGCAATTTTCATCGATAATTTTCAAAATTCGCTATAAAATTAATTTCTGGAAGGATTCTTGTGGAAATATCACCAAGTATTAATTAAAGTATCCTCTTTTTAATACAAATAGCCGTTTTGAAAAATCACTTTCAGTTTTTAAAAAATAAATTTTTGAAATTTTTTCGAATTTTATAATTTTCGCCGATTAAGTTTTAATAACTCGTATAAAATCGATTTCTTGGAATATGAGTATAAAACTTTCCCAAAATGTTAAGAAAAGTGTCCTCTTTCCAATGAACCAACCCGTTTTGAAAAATAACTTTTAGTTTTTGAGAAAACAATATTTGAAGTTTTGATACAATTTTCGATGTTGCGATAATTTTCAAAATTCGCTATAAAATTAATTTCTTGAAGGATCCTTGTGGAAATATCACCAATTATTAATTAAAGTATCCTCTTTTTAATGCAAAAAGCCGTTTTGAAAAATCACTTTCCGTTCTTGAGAAATAAATTTCCAAATATCCTATTTATGCTTATTTGAGTGATTTCCCGTCGATTAAAAATAAAATTAATGATTTTTAAGCGACATGATTATTCTTGAATTATACCGTTTTTTTATTAATTATTATTAATTTTTAAGAATCCTGACAATCGTGGCCGTTTTCAAAGAAAAGATCAACACCAAGGCGATGATTTTAATTCAGGCCCGCCTGGTCGTCAAAATGAACGTATATTTTATGATAAATTAATGGAGATATCCGGCCCTAGTTACGATCTTCCTCCTATTCAAAATGAGGAAAAAAAGTTTTCGGGAAGGAGTAGATTATATATTGGTAATATTTCGACCGATTGTGAAGATAACGATATCTTAGAGCTTTTTAAACCTTACGGTGAAACAAGCGAGTTGTTTGTTAACAGAGAAAAATGTTTTGGATTCATTAGAATCGACTATCATTTTAATGCTGAACGAGCGAAGAATGAGTTAAACGGTAAAGTGATTAAAGGTCGTACTTTAAAAATAAGATTTGCTCCGAATAGTTTAACTATAAAGGTAAAGAATTTGGACGAGTTTGTAACTAACGAACTTCTACATGTAGCATTTTCTATTTTTGGAGAGATTGATAGAAGCGTGGTTATTGTGGATGATCATGGAAAATCGATTGGTGAAGGCATCGTTGAATTTACACGTAAAAGTAGCGCTCAATTCGCTTTGCGAAAATGCCAAGACGAATGTTTCTTTTTAACATCAAGCATTCGACCGGTTTACGTTGAACCTTACTTAGCACAGGACGAAATGGACGGTTATTCAGAAAAATTCGTACCAAAACGTAACCCAGATTTTATACAACAACGTAAAATTGGCCCCCGTTTTGCAGAGACTAATTCGTTTGAGCATGAATACGGAATGCGCTGGAAACAACTTAATGAATTGTACAAGCAAAAAATGGAAGGTCTCAAAAAAGAACAAGAAATTGAACAGGAAAAGTTATTAGCGCAGATGGAGTTTGCGCGTTACGAACATGATACAGCTATGTTACGTGAACAACTTCGCGCGAGGGAGATGGACATGGGTAGGCAAAAACGCGAATGGGAAATGAAGGAACAGCAAGTGGAGGAGGCGAGAAGGAGAAGTGAGGAGGTGATGAGACGTCAACAAGAAGAGATTGAGTCGAGGATGATGCATCAAGAAGATGAAATGCGGCGTCGTCAGCAAGAAAATAGCTTATTTCTCCAGGCTCAACAATTAGATAACATGCTCAAGGATCAAGGTGGATTTGAGGAAGGGGGATGTATGTTTAACCAGGTAATTTATGTTTTTGTGTTAACACTTTGCTTTTTGTTTCCGATTATAGCTGCACCACCAAATAAATTGGTAAGTGGTGCTATTAACACTTTATTTTAGAAAAATATATAGAGGGGTTATGAGAAAAGGATTCATTTCTTGTTCAATATTCTTGTATCATTGGTGTCTTAATTAATTAATATTAAAAGAGTTATTGCAATTTATTATATCTATTTTATTACAGTCTCAATCTCTGATGCAACTATAAAAATGCTATAACTCGCGGCAATATTATATTTATATATATCTTTTCTTTCAGTGATTATCGATAATCACAAACGATCGCGGCTATATAATACACGTTTCTTAATAATAATAGCTGAATCTTTTATAAAATATGACATATAATATCGTTTACTAGATTCGCGAAATCTACACAAATCATTCTTATAAATTATCGTTGCAATAACTCGATATTTAATCCTTTTCTCATTCCCTTGTTTACATAATTATTTCTTCCTAACAGAACTGGACTAAAAAATTCGCGACCAATTTTATTTTATTAGCCCAGATTATGCCGATTTTATGAGTTGACGTCGACACCTATTCGTTGGATGAATAAGAATTAGATTACGAACTCTAATACATCTATATCATCGTTGCGTGTTTTAAAAGTGTAGCTTTTATCGAAGAGAGAAAGAATGGGATTATTAATCTTCTAAGAAAACAAAGACAGCGGCATAATCTGGGTTAAACTCGGTTTTTCTTTGATTGTGCCAACAAAAGTATTTAAGTCGCGGTATTCATCATATTGATTTGCTTTTGTAGCATAACCGCTCAAGTCATATCCTTTCCTAACGCGTCCTTTTACACTGTAATATTGGCTGTAAACGCAAAAACTTATCTATCAACGTCTAATTAAAACTTTTGATTATTATTAAATGTAAACGAAAAAGTATTACAAATTTAGCGGTATAAATTCTTGTTCGTAATCGATTTCTTTCTACATTTTCTTTCAACGTATCAATAAATCTATTTGAGGTAACCTTGCTACAGTAATAACATCACAATTGTTTCAGTTTATAGATCGCGTTATAGAAAATATCTAATAAAAATCTATTAAGCTTAACTCAAGGAGTTTATACCAGAACCGGGTGTTTCAGAATTGCATGGCGTATTTTAGGTATGTATTCTTCAGCACAAAATATAAACATATGTCCAAAATTAATTTATTACCGAGATATTTAAAGTTGATGATTAAATCTACTATTAAATGTGTTTTTCTAGTGCTGTACGAAAATAGTATATTATTCAACAAGCGTATAATGGCGGCTGTTACCCACGAAGATGAAGTTGCAACACGAGCGAGTGTTGTAATCTGAGTGGGTAACATCCATTATACGCAAGTTGAATACTATACTTTATCTACAACTATTTAATTTTGAAAAAAAAAATCAAAAAAAGGAAAAAAATAAACTTGATAGACATTTCAGACATAACCTCAATATAAGAAAGCTGTCATTTCTGTTAATATTTTATTTGTCCACGACTACCTTATAATATATACCTTAGAATGAGTTTTCTAAAACAAAATGGTAGTCATTTTTCACGGAGTGAATAATAATCATTATTCACGGGTAGCCATCTTGACCAGACTAATAATAATTATTTCAAACGTTAAAAGTTCAAAAAACGTCAATTTAATTCAATTTTTTAGGAGTTTCTAAATGTTTGACATTAAAAAAACCTAAACAAATTCCTTTTTTCGTATGATTTAAGCATAAATTAATTAATTTTCGTAAAGAAAACGACGTTTTATAAAACTGACATTTAATTTTGACAAATTGTTGTGAAGTTAATTACAGTTAGTAACATTGAATTTGTGTCACATTGACGATTAACCTTTATTCAAAAATTTATTTAAAAAATAAATTTATGGAATCAATTTCAATAGTCGTGGACAAAGTATAGTATTCTACTCGCATATAATGAGCTATTATTCACTCAGGTTAATTATGCTCGTGATATAAACTTAACCTTCGTGAATAATAGCCCTCATTATATGCTCATATGTCAGAACTGTGGAATAATGGCTTCATTATTCAACACTTTATCAGTCACGAGTAATGCGTGTCATTACCCGTCAAAAATCAAATTTATAACGAATAGATAATTCAATAGTTGTAAATAAATGTATGTATGTAGTTTCACGTGGGGGTGAGTTACTCACAGCACTTAGGCCCCAGCGGACCCTTTGTACGTCCCCACAGTTTACTGTTCATTCAAGGGTCAGAAAACCAGCCCAATCTTTTCATGAACGTTAATATAGAACAGAAAGGTATGTTCCTTATATCCGAAATTTGGAGGCATGGTACTCCGAAAATAGATTCCCTTAAGTACATGAGGTTTGGACAGTCACAAACAGTATGACTTACCGTCTCGTCTTCCATTTCATACCCTCTACAGAGGGGTGTATTCGCCAGCTTCATGTAAAACATGTGCTTACGTAACCTGCAGTGTCCGGTCAGGAAGTGGGTGAGAAGCCTCAAGTCACTTTTCGATTTTCCCAGAAACTGAGTAGATGTCTTCCGGTCAGGGTAGAGCACAGTTTTCTTAGCAAAGGCACCTACTGCCGTCCCATCCCATCTATCGCAAAAAGCTCGGTGGGAGATGGAGTTTATCAGTTTTGATGCTGTATTAACAGCTAGTGGTACAAACGGTTCAGGGGAGATCGGTGACTTGTTAGCCGCCCGTTTCATCATGTCCTTTAATTCCGATGTGTCCTTTTCGCCATTTTATCGTGACGTTGTTGTATACGTTTGCCTTTTCGAGTGATTGCCGACAGGACTTCACCAACGATGATGCAGTATGATGCCTGCCAACCGCCAGCATAGCCTGTCTGCTATCAGTACAGATTACAACGTTTCTGCCGACTTTTTTGGAGTTGATAATCGCATCGGCTGCTATATTTATAGCAATTAATTCGGCTTGAGCAGTCGTGCAATACGATCCTAACGAAGTGGAAAGGTGCAGCTGGAGATCGTGCGAGAAGATTCTCGCTCCGGAACCTCCAGCCTTCTTTGATCCATCAGTGTAGATGGTCAGCGTTTTGCCCGAGCTTGAGTTGCTCTGGGGTATCGTTTCAATGCCAAAGTGTGGCTTGCCTAAGAAAGTAGGTGTAATGTAGTCTGTGCGAGCTTTAAGGAGGGGTTGTTTACTAACAGCCTCACTCCAGAGCTTGCTCCGGACTATTCCCATTTTAACAACCTGCTTTTCATTTACTGATCGCAACCGAAGCAATGCCATCACGGCCACCTCCCTGATAAAAATATCTAGGGGCAGCACGTTTAACATAGTCTCCATTGCAATCGTAGGTGTAGATCTCATAGCGCCTGTGATTAGCAGGCAGGCCAGTTGTTGCAATTGATGCAGCAATGTAGCTTTATATGCATGTTTTAGTGCTGAGCACCAGACTATGGCTCCGTGAGCTACCATGGGTCTTATCACAGAAGTGTAGATCCACATTGTAACTTTCGGATTTAATCCCCAAGTATTCCCAATAGCCCTTCGGCACTGGGTCAGTACAATCGTTGCTTTTTTGATTTTGCAACTAATGTGTGATGTCCAAGTTAGTCCTTTGTCCAAGATAACACCCAGATATTTCACCTCTGGAGCAAAGGTTAATGGACTATTGCAGAAATTGGGTGGCGTTAAGTGTCCCAGTTTCTTCTGTTTAGTGAAGAGAACAGTCTCTGTCTTTTTAGGATTGACAGAGAGGGTATGTTCTTCACACCATCGTTCAACGAGTTTAAGTGCCTGCTGCATTCTGTAACAAAGAAAATTGTCAGGTTTACCTCTTAACAAGATAGTCACGTCGGCTGCGTAACCAACTGTGAAGAGATATTTATTATTTAACTCAGGGATGAGATCATCAACTATTAAGCACCAGAGAAGCGGTGAGAGTACCTCACCTTGTGGGCAACCCTTAACCACAGCTCTCTGTACTGTGTGTCCTTTCGCCTTAGTCTGAACAACTCTGCTTGCTAGCATTGTTTTAATCCAGCCCGCGATGACCGATGGCACTCTTCGAGATTCCAGTGCCAGGTTAATGCTACTAAAGGTGGTTTTGTCAAACGCTCCCTCTTTGTCAAGGAAAGTTCCCAGAATGGACTCTTTCGAATCAAATGCTTGTTCGATGCGCCCCACTACCATGTGTAGGGCGCTATCCACAGATTTACCTTTGATATATGCATGTTGGTTGAAATGCAAAGGAAACGCTTTAAGTACATTCTCTCTAATGTAATGTTCACATAGTCTTTCAAGCGTCTTTAAAAGAAATGATGAGAGACTAATTGGTCGAAAGGCTTTAGGATCCGTTGGGTCCTTTTTTCCATTCTTTGGTATAAAGGTTACTGTAACCTTTATACCATATGTTGTAAATAAATTAATTTCTTATTATTTATCATGGGAGATATCACAAATTTATTCACTTTTTCAGAACAAACAGACATTAATAGAGGAATTTAGATGTAAAGATGAAAATTTATTAAATGTTCAATATCAGTGCTACATATGTTTCGACTCACAGCAGAGTCGTCATCAGGAACGACTAAAATTAAATATAAAAAGTAAATAATACAAATAAAAATTATTAAATTAATTACCGTCAGATGGGTTTACAGGTGAAGGTTGTAGAATATTGAACTCATTACAAATTAATGTTTAAACAAAATTATCTCGTATATAAACGATCCAATTAAATGTTAGGGCACTATAAATCAACGGAAAGATTTTTTCTTCGAATAATCAGATATCAAATCACAAGTTAATTGGGCACACATTAAAAATTAAGACGAACACGATGTAAAACCGGATCAGGTGAAAATCATAACCTTAAATGTTAAAGTGTATGGCGGGAATATGGTCACGTGAATGAAATAAAGTGTCAGATCACTGTATTAATTTGTAATTGTTTTAATCGTTCAATAATAGCTCTGGGAAATTCTTTTCGTTCAGTGTTATATAATATTCCTCGTATAAGTCCAACAATTTTGATTTTTTAAGAATTTTAATAATATTTATATCCAGTTCACTGGGTTTATGTTTATATTCTTCAAGGTGTTTATGAAAGGCGGAGGTGTTTCTTGTAATGTGCTCTTGGTAATGTTTCTTCCTATTTGTCCTATATAAAATTTCTCGCAGTCGCTACATTTTAATCTATAGATACCACTCATTCCGTTCTTTTTAAATTTGTGTTTGTTGTTTATAAGTATTTGACTCATGTTATTGTTGTTTGTGAAGGCGACATTAATGTTATGCTTGAATAGGATTTCTTTAAATTTGTATTGTAAGAAAAAAAACGTAAAAGTCTGAATATCTTTTATATTAAATCCATTTTTAAGTCCAATTTCAATTATTAGAATTAATTCATTGGTGAATTAATCTCTATTGCTAAGCGGAATGTGTGTAGCTCTATGAAAGAAGAATCGGAATGCTGCAATTTTATGGCTCATGCAATTGAAAGAATTCTTAGGTATCACACAAACAGTAGCAGTTGGCTTTCAATATATATTGAAATTTAATGATTTATCATTTGTATGTCTGCTTATGTTTATATCTAGGAAATTAATGCTGTGGTTAGATCCTTTCTCGATGGTGAATTGTAGACAGCAATATTATTAAAGACATTCATGAGAGCAGAAACAGACATGTTGTTAATTTATGGCGATGTACATAAAAATGGAGCTGCTGCTGTTTGAAGGTACCGTGAAACGTTGCATTCAGTTTGAAGTCATTGAAAAACGTCTTAGGAGAACTGGCACGCTAAACATCAAGTCGATGCTATTTACACAGATTATTCTAAAGCCTTCGACAAGATTGACCATACAATTCTTGTTCAAAAACTGTCTTCCTTTAACATCTCAAATGGCATTGTTCACTGGATTATATCATATTTATCAGATAAAAGTCGAGGTTGGTAGCTTTGTATCTGGTTATAAGTCCATCTCTTCCGGTGTGCCCCAAGGCAGCCATCTTGGATCAACATTATTTTTAATTTATATTAATGATAAGCTTTAAGTTTTCCAATTTCGTGCTGTATGCAGATGATAATAAAATATTTACAAATATAACATCAAGTCTCGACTGTCTACGGCTTCAGGAAGACCTTGACCGTTTGCATTTCAACAAACTTCATCTTAATTACGACAAATGTCAAAAAATTACATTTACATGGAAACGATATCCGGTTAACTTTCATTACAGTTTTAACTATTGCGTCCACTGACAGAGTGAAGGATCTTGGTATTACACTTGATTCTAAACCTTATGGTGTAAAAAGCATTACGTAACTTGAGGTTCGTTATCAGAATAAGTAGAAGTTTCACCAATGTTACCTGTATAAAATCCTTTTATATGGCATTTGTAAACAGTGTATTAAGCTATGGTTCTGTGGTATGGAGTCGCATGTACGCCGTCTATCGTGATCGCATCGAAGCCAATCAACGTCGCTTTGTTATTCACTTGGCGTATAAATATTATCTTCCGTACTGCGATTACGACAGACGCTGTACGGTTTTCAACCTATTGCCTATAATGTTAAATATAAAAAATTAATTAAGATTCCGAAGAATGAAATTTATTGGTTCTCAACTACCGGTTTCGGAGAAAATTTCCGTCATCAGGTTGTTGCTACAAAACATGAGTAAAAAATTTTTTAAATTTACAAAACATAAACATGAGAAAAAGTATTTACCGTCAATTAATAGTGGCTGCGTGGTATAATAATTTCGGATGTTAAGATTTTCCACTTTTGAATTTCTCTCAGCATTGTTAAAATTTACAAGAAAATTGTTACGATAAACTTACACGTTAAAAATTTGTTAAAAAAATCGAACAAGATCCCAAAATATCTTATTTCTACAACTGTCGAAAAGGAACTGGTATGTGCAACTTTTGGATTATTCTAAGATGGAAGATTTTCGGAAACAGGTTTAGGTGGTGAATTTACACTTATAAAAGGCATAAACAAACGGTAAGAATTTATATCCGTAGCTTCGTTCATTAATAATTCTTTATTATTATATTTAGATATTTCCATTTCTTCATATAGATCTAATTTTTTAGATTTTGGAAGCTGTTTTAGAAGTCTTATTGAATCTGCGTTGAAGTTATGACCTGTCTCAGACGTGTGTTTAAATACAGAAGATGTTTCTTTAGATATGTGTTCTTTGATTCTAATGTTGAGGTTACGTCCCGTCTGGCCTATGTATATATTGCGTATAAGTCAACAGCGGCTCTTGTCTGACCTGGTCTTTCTTTTCAAAATTGTTAACGGCATGCTGGATATCCCCGAGCTGAATTTTAATGTTCCACAGCGCTTCACAAGAAAATAATATCACTTTTCGTTTGTGCACATCTAATACGAATACTTATTCTAATTCGCCAATCATACGAGTTCTTATTACTTCCAACTAGCCATGTGTAACTCAGCAAAATTTGCTGCGCTGACACACTGATACTGGCGCACCTAAGTGAGTTAGCGCAATGTATCAACTCAATTGCGCCATAACGCAGTTGCTGATGCATCATATCTATCGGCGATATCATATGCGCCGGCGCAGCTAGCCTGATATCTCGTTCCAAGTTCTAGCAAATGCAGGTTTTATACGTGACTAAGGGCTAGAATTTTCACCTACATATCTGTAAATTTTTAATAGCTATTTGACAGATCTGCAAGATTTTTAGCCCTGTTAAACTCCTCAAAATGAGAATATGTTACGGTGGCGGTGTACAGAACGTGAATATAAAGAGTACATGGCGCGTTTTGTACAATGTCGCCATTTTATTTGCTCATTTCAAGGGCTATAATAGGGTGATAAATCTGACAGATCTGTTGCATACCTATTGAGAACTTTATAGATAGTTGAAAATACCAGCCCTAAGTCTTATGCTGCCTGCGCCATAGCGGTTGTGCGTTAAACTTTGGGTCTACCAGTGTGTTGCACCTATCTAGTAAGCCACACCAGCGTATGCTACTATGCCAAAGGTGGCGCAATTGAGTTGACTCATTTTAAAGTGGGGTATCAGCGCACGTAACACACTGTACTGAGTTAACTCAATTGCGCCGCGCAGCGCAGTGTTACACATCTCTACTTCCAACCAGAGCTTCAACCATGCTTCTCTATTTGGGCTGTCATTGCGTTCGTTTAAAGATTTCGTGTTGCGCGACATTGTTTAGTTGCGAACCACTTTAATTCTGTATTAACTTCGTAAAAACATTGTAACTACTTTTCTTTATATTTAAATTTCTTGCTTGTGTTTCTAAGCGTATTGTCTCTTTATGAAATATAATGTTAATTCGATATTTTGTGAGGATGCTTCACTGGGGATGTTCTCCCTGTTTGCGACCCAAATGGTAATAAAAAAAAACGTATGGCGAACATTGCGTGAGCAACAGTTGTATACATATCACGTTACACATGTGCAAGATTGATTACCAGAAGACTATAACAAGCATAGAAATTTCTGCCAGTGGTTAAGTCGATTATGTACACGAAACCCTAACTTTTTGAGTTACTTACAAATCTTGTTTTTTTCAGAAACCGCATTATTAATTTTCGAAACACCCATACGACTGCTTCTACTCATTACCAACATACTTTTTCCTAAAATATTTGGTGTGGTCTTCTTGGTGACAATCTCATCGGCTCTTTCTTTTTACCACCCAGACTTTCCGGAATAGAACTTTTTGCAAAATAACTTGTATGAGCTCCTACAAGACATTGGTGCTGTAAGACTTGCCAGAGAAGCGTGGATTAATCGCGCTCAATGTTGCATTCAACAAACCCGGAACCATTTTGAATATTTATTTTAACCGCTTAATTGAAAAATCAAAATTTTTCATTTTCAATATCTCGGTAATAAATTAATTTAAGACACATGTTTATATGAACATTTTTGTTTATTTTGTGCTGAAAAATACATCCCTAAAATAGTGCCGTGCAATTCTGAAACATCCCTGTATATAAAACTAACGAGAGTTGATTGAATTTACAATTGGAAGACCTTATCTGGTTCTAAGGCAAACTGGAGAAACGTAAATCTAATTTAGAAACTCCGTACATAAAAACTGATGTAAATCGGCTTTACGTTACGTCCTGTACTGGACGGCCTCTGTATTTTCATGAAATATATAAGTTTGTTTAAAAAAGGTGTTTCATAATATATGCGCAGGACTTCTGGACGTGATAACTTGTCCAAAGATTTGAAAAAATTTTGAAAAAACCTCGTACAATCAAGTAACCCTCAAGTAAAAGAGGCTGTTCTCAACGAAATTGATGAAAATCCGACCACAAGTACCAGAAAAATTGCTCACAACTTAAACCTATCTCACTCGACGGTTTGGAGAATTTTGAAAAGGCAACTTTTGTATCCCCATCATATCCAAAGTGTTATTGCCAAGAGATTTTCCGCTAAGATTGGCTTTTTGTACAGGGTGGTTCAAATTCGATGTCCGAAAACTATAAGAGTTAGAAAAAATGTGAAAGAAACTGCTAATACCAAAAACCTCAAACCGTTATCGTCTTTTGTTTTTCTCCTAGAGGCCAAAATTGAAAATATCGCAAAACCAGCAAATGCAATTATCTTGGTTATGATTATAAGTGGAGTATTATAAATAAGACATTATTTTACAGACAATTTGATGACGTAGTCAAAAAAAATTTTTCGCTTTTAGATTTCTAGATATTACGACAATTTTCGTTTTTTTAAATGGAAACAACCACTGATTACTCGCTTATTAAATTCGTTATTTTTTTCTGATTACAAAAATATGGGGTTATACAGGTGTCCCGCAACGATTGTACAAAACTGCATAAGCGTATTTTATGATCAAAAATAAACAAAAAAAGCCTGATAAACATAGGTCCGAAAATGGACCATTTTCGAGATATTCAAAGATTTAGTTTCATAAGTTAATATTGTTAACATCATGAATTTAAATTTGTTTTTATAATAATTAAGTCGTTACTATGATTACGATAAGTTGTCCAATCAAAAAAAAATAATACTTCACGAAATTATTATTTTACTATTTAATTTAATAAAACTATTAAGTATGGCTCCTATTAATTACTCCAAGGAAGAGATGGCGGATATGGTGTATTGTTACGGACTAGCTGATGGAAATGCGTCGTTAGCAGCTCGTCATTACGCGCAAAGGTTCCCGAACAGACGATTGCCTAATAGTCACACCTTTAGCAGACTATTTCTCAGATTAAAAGAAACGGGAAGCGTAACCCACAGCAATTCCACGGAGAGACATTACACAAAGCCGGTGGAATTAGAAAAAGCAGTTTTGAGAAGAGCCGATGAAAATGCTTCAACCAGCATTAGAAGAATTTCTGCACAAGAAAACATTAACAAAACAACCGTTCACCGCATTTTAAGGGAGCAGTTGCTTTATCCTTATCATTACAACACCGTTCAAGCTCTAACAGAAAATGATGGCGAAAAAAGAGAGATTTTTTGTAGGTGGGCCACACAGGAAGAGGTAGTAAACGTCGACTTTCCCATAAACATTGTATTTACGAATGAAGCAACATTTACTCAAAGCGGAATTTTTAATATTCATAATGCGCACGTTTGGAGCGATGAAAATTCCCATGCAATACTAATTAATGTATGGGCTGGAGTTATAGGTGATCATTTATTAGGTCCATTTTTTCTTCCAAAGAGATTGACAGCCGATGCCTACATACATTTTTTACAAAATGACTTTACAGAGGCATTTGATGAATTACCTCAACAAATTCTAGAAGATTGCTACTTTATGCACGATGGAGCACCAGCACATTATGCACGCGCTACTCGAGCATACTTAAATAATAGATTTGGCAATAAGTGGATTGGCCGAGGAGGTCCTGTCCCGTGGCCACTTCGTTCACCAGATTTAAATCCGTTAAATTATTTACAAATTGTTTATTCTGAAGACGTTCAAAATGTGCAGGATTTGAAGAATAAAATTAGTAACGCATTTGACACAGTAAAACAAATTCCTGGTATCTTTGAACGCATTAGAAGTTCATTTAGAAAACGTATCCGTTTGTGTTTAGAAGTAAATGGTGCGCATATTGAATATTTATTATGATATGAATCTTTTCCAATTTGTTAAATATTCGTTGTTTTTATGCTGGTTGAACGATTTTCTTCGACAATCTTTGTTACTTGTTTTGTTAAATTATTAATGAACTGTATTAATTAACTTAATATTATCTTATTATTTATTAAACTTTATCGTAACCATGGTAATCATATAATTACTGCATCTAAATCGTTAGAATTAATGATGTTTACAATAGGTCAGCTTATGAAACTAAAAGTTTGAATATCTCAAAATTGGTCCATTTTCGGACCTATGTTTATTAGACTTTTCTTGTCTGTTTTCGATCAGAGAATACGCTGATGCAGTATTGTACAATCGTTGCGGGACAGCCTGTATAGGTCTATTTCTTATTGTTTTAGAATAAAGCTAAAAATAAACTTTTTTTTAGTGTCGTCAAAGAAATTAAATTTAGTTTCCTGTAAATTACGATACTATAACTAAAAATTATTCTTTATTTTCTAATATGTAACATTCTAACATGTTAAACTTTTCGTAATTTTCGTAATCCGAAGTTAACGGCGGACATTTCCAACATTTAATTTAACTGTATATGATTTGTAATTGTTTTTTATTATGCAATTATGAAGTTACTTATTCTAACGTTTTAATAAAATAAAATTTTTCAAATTTTTGGACAAGCTATCACATTCTGAAGTCTTGCGCATATATTATGAAACATCCTGTATATAGTTTCCGTTTTCTTCTGGTCCCAATCAATCTCTTCTCCCAGTTACCTTACGATGTCGTGATAATGAGTCATTTCCGGTATTCTTGCCTGTTATTGGCTGTTATTAGACCCATCTAATTCTGACTTATTTTGTATTCTAAAGCCAAATTAAGCAGGGTCGATACCAGCCCATCTCCGTGTATATGGAATCCGCCATTTTCGCTTTGATAAGCTTTACCATCTTTTCCGGTATTACAAATTGGTGTATAATATAGTACAATTCTTCTCGGCTAAATATAGTGCTCCCATTCTTTATTTAGCACTTGCTTAACAATAAATAATTACGTTAAAACCTGCCTGGTATTTCCCAATTATGTTTTCCGGATATTGGAAAGATGACACTTTTCGCCCACTCCCTGGGAATTCTTTCTTCAGTCCAGCTCTCAGTTTCTTACAGCTCCGATTGCGGCTCTTTCTTCTGAAACTGTTTTATTATATACAATACATTGTGTTAATTAATTATCGTACCCGACGTCATTATTGCAAGTATGCAACCAATATCACACTGAATATATCTGTATATGCAAATCGCGTGTTGTAATACTATTACTGTGATATTGGTTGCATACTTGCAATGTATATATGCTAGTTATGACAGTTATAAATATAACATTTATCTTTAATTGTTTGAATATGTACAATACTACTATTTGTTATTTATCAATCTAAATATATACGTGCGGATTTGGAATTTGCGGAAAATCGAATTAAAATCGGGTCAATTTTATTTATATAAGAATAAGAAATATAGCCTTATTTATTATTAATCCCTTACCTTATCCCCCATTTTAACGAAAACATACAGACTTGATACAAAAACAAATACAATTGTTTATAGAAATTCTTTGAATACTTTCTTTATATAAAAACGGCCGGGTCTATTTTTTTGTTGGCATTATATGTAGTGATGATTTGTTTCCGTTCAGGAGTCAAAACCGTTCATGAATTCTTTCGATATACCGAACCGCTACGAGAGCGGGGGCCATCAGGGCGGCGGCGGAGGTGGACACGGTGGACGCGGCGGCGGTGGTGGCGGCCGTATGGGCGGCAACAAGGGCCATTGGGGTGGCAACGATAATCGAGACTATTCCAACAAACGTCGGCGATATTAAAAACAGAACACTAAAAGCAATATCGGGAAAGAATAGACGAAAATCTCTAAAATGTGCTTTTAAAAAAAGCTTCAAATCGCGTTTTATTTTTCGTATCCCGAGAAAATTAAAAAAAATTTTTTTTTATTAATATTATATTGTGAAATTTTTTTTAAATAGCTAATTAAGTGCTTCTTGTAACATTTGGAAATGGAATTTTTAGTAAAATTAGGTACTAACATATTGAAAAGGTCTTCTATTAAAAAGAGTACACGTTTTTATATAGACGACAATTATTTTACTATAACGAATCACAATTTAATTAAATAGTGGAAATAGGAGTAAACCGGTAATTATGGAATTCTCCTATATTAATTATTCTTTGAAAATTAATTAGTATTAATTATTTTATATAAATATTCTGTAACCCATACGTTTTGTTTTATTCTACATTCACCTCTTAATTCAAACTACTTTATTGAAAAATTAAAAAAAAAACAGTCTTCAAATATTTTTATCTCCGCGAAATAGCAACAAATTTGAAATGATTAAGAGTGTAGTTTCGCGGTCGAAAAAATTTATTTGCACTATACTTTCACAACTAATTATTACATCATCAATACTCTAAGATAGATTCCTCATATTCTGTTGTGGTTGTATTATTTTCGCCGTTTCTTTATATTTTCATATTCTTGAGCTTCTTGTTATTTCAGACGCACACCATCAAATAAGGCATGAACTAATTAATTTCGGAATTTACTTCATGACCAATAATAAAGTGAGAGATGGATTTATAACATAATTAATTGCAGTAAATAATAAAATCAACACCAATTAGATTGAATTTTACACATACATATTTAACTCTGCCCTGCTTGAAGAAATATACTATATTATAGATATAAGAAAAATCTCATCTTGCCTAATTGAGAGTTAGAAAACTTGTATGCAACTTCGTGACCGTGAAACTACAGCCTTAAGATTCTAAAAATCGTACTTTTCGTGATAAAATAATAACTGCTGTTTAGAATCTTTAGGATTTTCGGAAACACTGGTTATAATCCGTTCGGTTTCGGTTAATGCAAATCTTTTTCAGAGAAATTCGCGGAAATCTTCGGCGAAACTTTAGAAGACCGAAAAGAATTTTTAAAATGAACCAAAAAAATATTTTTAAGCGTTCACGTTAAAAATTTCTGTCTTTATAAGGTATGAAACGATTCATTAGATACATTAATATATCTATAGTGTAGTTATAATCTATTCACAAACCAAAATCAGTAAATATTAATTATTATTTTTATATGTAAAAAATTTTAATTTTTAACTTTACACTATAACTACACCATAGTATAAAAAAAATAAAAAAAAACTTGTTATTTATCTTATATCTAAACATTTTTATATTCAAACACAAATCAAACCCCCATTTTTTTGAAATTGATAATTATTTTGTTGTATTTTTGTTCTCAGCGCTCCCCTCAAGCGAAGACCGTTACAGTAATTTTTAATATTACTGTTTTCTGGTTAGTATCAATTTTAATTTTTATTCGATGCGGTAAAAATTAATTTCCTTAATTTTTTTTTGCAGATCCAAACCTTGATGATACGAATAACAACGAATAAAAGTGATAAAAATGTGATATTTTTTATATTTAATTTTATTTAAATTTGTAATAAATTGTATGTATACAGAGAGATCGAAAAGTCGTTCGCATCAAAATAAATTTATGTTATCTATGCCATTGAAACAGAAATTTGTCATTTCACATCGGTAATATTACGGTTTTCACTGACTTGCAAACTTTCCTTTATATTTACGTGTTGCAGATGAATTTCGTGCGAAATATCCAGATGTTGCAGTACCTAATAACTCAATAATAACGAGATTAATCGCCCGTTTCAGTGAATGTGGATCAATTGCTAACAAGAAGAAAACCGGGAGAAACTTTATTTTAATTGAAATTAAAAAAATGTCTAAATTGCTATTGAAAGTGGTAATTCTAAATTTTTCTTCCGCATCTTTAAATCTCGTCTACAAATAATTCGTCAAAATGTTTTTTGACAATATTCGGCCTTTTAAATTCACAACTTTTCCGCTAAACCAGCTGAGTTCTCTTAATTTCATCAAATTTAGATCTGAAATTTAGTATTTCTTCATAGGCTGTTTTCAAAAAGTGTTGGCTTACACATTATAGTTTCTAAAATACTGTGTAAGCATTACTACATTTATATTTATAATAAAATCAAATTTTTTAATTTTGTATTGTAGTTCTGCAACTTCTGCTCTTTTTCTCTTGCTTTATTTTTTAAATTTATCTCCGTAATATTTGAATGTGGATTAATTGTTAACAAGAAGAAAACCGGGAGAACAGCCATTTTGACTTTACTTTAATTGAAATTAAGAATGTCTAAAATGCTATTAAAAGTGGTAATTCTAAATTTTTCTTCCGGATCTTTAAATCTCGTCTACAAATAATTCGTCAAAATGTTTTTTGACAATGTGCGGCCTTTTAAATTCACAACGTTTTGCGACACCCCACTTTTCCGCTAAACCAGCTGAGTTCTCTTAATTTTATCAAATTTAGATCTGAAATTTAGTATTTCTTCATAGGCTGTTTTCAAAAACCTCTTGGCTTCAATCATATCGCAGTTTTCTGATTGTAATATTTTAGAAACAACATTTAGCACTGTAGATGGAAGCGTTTTAGAAACCGACTTGACTACCTCACTTTTTCAATTCTAAGGAGTCGTGCAAAATATCTAATCCATCACAATTACATGGAGTATGTTAGAAGAGCTGAAAGTAATATGCAATCTGATCCAAAGGTGTTTTGGGCTTTTACTAAGTCTAAGAAGCGTGCGGATGTCATTCCTTCTACGATGTCATGGAATGGAACTGTTGTCGGCGATGGTGTCGGAGTATGCTCATTGTTTGCTGATTTCTTTTCTTCGGTTTTTGTGGATCCTGCTCCAATCCAGCAGAATGTAGATTGTATAGAAATGGATACCCTTCCTTTGAGTCGGATGCAGTTTGACAGAATTGAGGTTGAGGAGGCCCTGATGGGCATCAGGGTTACAGACACTATAGGTACTGATGGTATTCCATCAATTTTAATCAAGGAATGTTCACGCTCTCTGTCCCTTCCTTTAACTATTTTATTTAATGCTTCATTGATAATGGGTGTCTTTCCATTATTGTGGAAGCGGGCTTTTGTTGTTCCCATTTTTAAATCTGGGGACCGTGGTGCTATATCCGATTACCGCCCCATATCTATTTTGCCAGCATTTGGGAAAGTGTTTGAGAAAGTAGTTCATGCACGTCTATTCTTTGCCCTTAAGTCTAAAATCAATCCTAGACAACATGGTTTTTTTGCTGGTCGCTCGGTGGAGAGTAACTTGCTTGAATATACCCAGTATATCTTATCTACTCTGGATGATTCTTGCCAGGTTGATTCAGTTTATACGGATTTTAGTAAAGCTTTCGACCGGGTGGATCACAACTTACTTCTGTTCAAACTAAAGAAGTTTGGTGTTCAGGGAAATATTTTGCAATGGCTTGCTTCCTATCTGAAGGAGAGATGCCAGATTGTTTCGGTTAATGGTTTTTTCTCTAATCCTGTGTCGGTTCCTTCTGGTGTTCCACAGGGTAGCCATCTGGGCCCTTTACTGTTTAATATTTATGTTAACGACATATTTGACGTCGTTAATTATGCCCAATGTTTAATGTATGCTGACGATTTAAAACTCTTTCTCCGTATCTCCTCACCTCTTGATTGTTCTAAACTGCAATCTGACTTAAACAATCTACATGCTTTTTGCTTAAATAATCGCCTTTCATTAAACTTATCAAAGTGTAATGTTATTTCCTTCTCTAGGAGGGTGAACACAATCCACTACAATTATAGCGTCGCTGGTGAGAGGTTGCAACGTGTCTCATTTATTAGAGATTTGGGTGTTACATTTCTTCATTACACTTTCTAGGCGGGAAACTTTACTTTAATTGAAATAAAAAAATGTCTAAGATGCTATTGAAAGTGGTAATTCTAAATTTTTCTTCCGCATCTTTAAATCTCGTCTACAAATAATTCGTCAAAATGTTTTTTGACAATATGCGGCATTTTAAATTCACAACGTTTTGCGACACCCCACTTTTCCGCTAAACCAGCTGAGTTCTCTTAATTTCATCAAATTTAGATCTGAAATTTAGTATCTCTTCATAGGCTGTTTTCAAAAACATCTTGGCTTCAATCATATCGCAGTTTTCTGATTGTAATATTTTAGAGACAACATTTATATTTATAATAAAATCAAATTTTTTAATTTTGTTCTGTAGTTCTGCGGCTTCTGCTCTTTCTTCTCTTGCTTTACTTTTTAAATTTATCTCGGTAAGAGCTCGTAATATTTGAATGTGGATCAATTGCTAACAAGAAGAAAACCGGGAGAACAGCCGTTTTGACCGTCGGAAAACTTTACTTTAATTGAAATTAAGAATGTCTAAAATGCTATTAAAAGTAGTAATTCTAAATTTTTCTTCCGGATCTTTAAATCTCGTCTACAAATAATTCATCAAAATGTTTTTTGACAATATGCGGCATTTTAAATTCACAACGTTTTGCGACACCCCACTTTTCCGCTAAACCAGCTGAGTTCTCTTAATTTTATCAAATTTAGATCTGAAATTTAGTATTTCTTCATAGGCTGTTTTAAAAACATCTCGGCTTCAATCATATCGCAGTTTTCTGGTTGTAATATTTTAGAAACAACATTTATATTTATAATAAAATCAAATTTTTTAATTTTGTTTTGTAGTTCTGCGGCTTCTGCTCTTTCTTCTCTTGCTTTACTTTTTAAATTTATCTCGGTAAGAGCTCGTAATATTTGAATGTGGATCAATTGCTAACAAGAAGAAAACCGGGAGAACAGCCGTTTTGACCAGCGGAAAACTTTACTTTAATTGAAATTAAGAATGTCTAAAATGCTATTAAAAGTAGTAATTCTAAATTTTTCTTCCGGATCTTTAAATCTCGTCTACAAATAATTCATCAAAATGTTTTTTGACAATATGCGGCATTTTAAATTCACAACGTTTTGCGACACCCCACTTTTCCGCTAAACCAGCTGACTTCTCTTAATTTTATCAAATTTAGATCTGAAATTTAGTATCTCTTCATAGGCTGTTTTCAAAAACATCTTGGCTTCAATCATATCGCAATTTTCTGATTGTAATATTTTAGAGACAACATTTATATTTATAATAAAATCAAATTTTTTAATTTTGTTCTGTAGTTCTGCGGCTTCTGCTCTTTCTTCTCTTGCTTTACTTTTTAAATTTATCTCGGTAAGAGCTCGTAATATTTGAATGTGGATCAATTGCTAACAAGAAGAAAACCGGGAGAACAGCCGTTTTGACCGGCGGAAAACTTTACTTTAATTGAAATTAAGAATGTCTAAAATGGTATTAAAAGTAGTAATTCTAAATTTTTCTTCCGGATCTTTAAATCTCGTCTACAAATAATTCATCAAAATGTTTTTTGACAATATGCGGCATTTTAAATTCACAACGTTTTGCGACACCCCACTTTTCCGCTAAACCAGCTGAGTTCTCTTAGTTTTATCAAATTTAGGTCTGAAATTTAGTATTTCTTCATAGGCTGTTTTAAAAACATCTCGGCTTCAATCATATCGCAGTTTTCTGGTTGTAATATTTTAGAAACAACATTTATATTTATAATAAAATCAAATTTTTTAATTTTGTTTTGTAGTTCTGCGGCTTCTGCTCTTTCTTCTCTTGCTTTACTTTTTCAATTTATCTCGGTAAAAGCTCGTAATATTTGAATGTGGATCAATTGCTAATAAGAAGAAAACCGGGAGAACAGCCGTTTTGACCGGCGGAAAACTTTACTTTAATTGAAATTAAGAATGTCTAAAATGCTATTAAAAGTGGTAATTCTAAATTTTTCTTCCGCATCTTTAAATCTCGTCTACAAATAATTCGTCAAAATGTTTTTTGACAATATGCGGCCTTTTAAATTCAAAACATTCTGCGACACCCCACTTTTCCGCTAAACCAGCTGAGTTCTTTTAATTTTATCAAATTTAGATCTGAAATTTAGTATTTCTTCATAGGCTATTTTAAAAACATCTCGGCTTCAATCATATCGCAGTTTTCTGGTTGTAATATTTTAGAAACAACATTTATATTTATAATAAAATCAAATTTTTTAATTTTATTTTGTAGTTCTGCGGCTTCTGCTCTTTTTTCTCTTGCTTTACTTTTTAAATTTATCTCGGTAAGAGCTCGTAATATTTGAATGTGGATCAATTGCTAATAAGAAGAAAACCGGGAGAACAGCCATTTTGACCGGCGGAAAACTTTACTTTAATTGAAATTAAGAATGTCTAAAATGCTATTAAAAGTGGTAATTCTAAATTTTTTTTTCAGATCTTTAAATCTCGTCTACAAATAATTCGCCTTTTAAATTCACAACTTTTCCGCTAAACCAGCTGAGTTCTCTTAATTTCATCAAATTTAGATCTGAAATTTAGTATCTCTTCATAGGCTGTTTTCAAAAACATCTTGACTTCAATCATATCGCAGTTTTCTGCGATCAAATTAAATACATTTTTGATATCAGATATTTTACAATTTCCATATTTTGATAAAATTACCATGGTGTTGTGCGCCTTGGGACATTTACGAAACTAATATTTGCAGATATTTATTTTGATGTGTGCGAATTTTAATCTCTCTGTATTTTAGAATACAATAAACTTTTGCGAATTATTTCGGTTTCCCAAATAACTTTGGAAACCGCCCAAAACCATAAAAGATTTTAAAATAGATGTTTTAAAAAAGGTATGAATAAAAGGTGATTTATGCAAAACGTGATTTTTTTATTGTTATTATTATATGTAGTCCTGTAAAGTAGGAATAAAAGAAATTATATTAAAAATAAAAGTATTTGCAGTTACATTGAGCGTTTTTTTTATCAAAAATAAGTTTTTGGTATAAATATATTGTAGTCTATTATTTATAATAAATTAGATTAAAAAAAATAAATGGGAAAACGAATTTTTGCTAACATTAAAAGGACTAGTTATGTTCAATTTTCTTATACACCTCAAAAATCAATTAATTTATTCACTGGTACATTATCAAAACTCCTGCCATTACTAAAACTTTTCTCTTCAATTTCATCCTTAGTTTCAGTATAAAACATGGATCGATTTTTTCTTCTTTTTGGTGGACTTGGCGGTTGCTTACTCCTCATATATTCCAGCACTGGATCTTTACCCGTTTTCATACTCAACTTAGTTTTTAAAATGATTAATTGCGACCTCCAATGTTCATATGGAGATGATTTCAATGCAGAAACCCATTTATTTACATCCTCCTCACAACGACATGCAAATACATGTTTCCCATCACTAAATGTGATTGAAAACGCATAAAAAATACCTTTTCTAGGCTGCTCGTATGCGACTTGAACATTTTCCAAAACAAACACCCCTTGAGGTTCAGTTTCGTTCACTCGATAATAAAAAAGCATATTAAATACCAATTTAAAGGTGCGTTCTTTAAACGAGGGTTGTTGATACCAATCCGACCAGTCATTTCCCTGTGGTTTCATGTAAAACAAAACGCCTTCTATGCTTGGTGTTGTTAATTCGTTGCACACTTTTGTTATTTCCCGCCCGTTAAATCTCATTTTAATCAGTTTATGCTTTACTTTACGATTTTTCGTTATTATCTCACCATCTTTTCTTCATTTTTTTGGCTAAAATGATAAAAGAAAGCGTGTATTTTAGTTCAAATTGTATTGACAACTGATTCCCGAGATTAGATCTAGATAGAAAGTAGAAAGAGTTAGATTCACGGGATGGAAGATGAAAAGGATTCATTTTACACTTTTCATAATCCATGGTTTAGTTTTAATACTCCTACATAGATGGCAGTTGCTTTCTATTTATCATAAAAATACATAAAATAATACACAAATTGTAACTCAACTCTAATTAATAAGTGTATAGGTGGCCAAATAAGTACTGTATTTGAGAAACTACTCATTGTAGAGATTTGCGGTGAAAAATTTAATAACATAAATAAAAATCCAAACTTGTTCCGAATTCTTCTCTCACATTTATAACAAAATGTGCTGGACAACCCTCGAGTCGTAATCTTCTAACAAAATCGGTAATTGATTATCAAAATCCATAAAATTTTCTAATAAAAACTTCTTTCACCGATATTTTAGGTTAGGAACATGATATCGAGGAGCTGCTTTAACTAGCTTATTTTTTTCATGAAAAAAAGTAATATCAATAGTATAATATATATATTTAATAATAATATATATTTAATAATAATATATATTTAATAATAATATATATTTAATATATATATACAACTTCATTGTAATATCGAAAAATGCCCTCAAATTTACAAATAAGGTAGGATTTGTAGTCTAAGAAAAGCTCTTTTCAACGATACCAAGCTTATTAAATTCCAACCCAACCCAACCAAAAAGGGCAAAAAGTGTTTTAACAAAAAAAAACTATAATTTATCTAAATTTTAAAATGCACATACTTTTTTTTTATGTTGATACACATTTTTAATTCAAGATGGCGGTAATTATTATTATTATTATTATTAAGTCTCTACAAGGAGTAGTTTCCTAGATACGGTACTTTGCACGCTTATTTGGCCATCCTGTACATCGAAGAAGTTACCTAATTTGTTATATTTGTTAATATTTATCAATTTTTTGAGTTTTGAAGCATTAAGCACACACTGATATTCCTCCACCACTCATTTATTTCTGAAAGAGAACACTTTTATTAACACTTTGGGAAATTTGGGAGATTTTATACGAATTTTGAAAACTTAATCGGCGAAAATAGCAAAATCAATTATTTTAAAAATTTATTTCTCAAGAATTAAAAGTGATTTTTCAAAACGGCTTGTTACATTAAAAAGAGGATACTTTAATTAATAATTGGTGATATTTCCACAAGGTTCCTTCAAGAAATTAATTTTATAGCGAATTTTGAAAATTATCGCAACATCGAAAATTTTAAATATTGTTTTTTCAAAAACTAAAAGTTATTTTTCAAAACGGGTTGGTTCATTGGAAAGAGGATACTTTTATTAACACTTTGGGATATTTTCATACTCATATTCCAAAAAATGGATTTTATACGAATTTTTAAAACTTAATCGGCGAAAATAGCAAAATCGATTATTTCAAAACTTTATTTCTCAAGAACTAAAAGCGATTTTTCAAAACTGCTTTTTGCATTAAAAAGAGGATACTTTAATTAATAATTGGTAATATTTCCCCAAGAATCCTTCAAGAAATTAATTTTATAGCGAATTTTGAAAATTATCGCAACATCGCAAATTTTATCAAAACTTCAAATATTGTTTTTTCAAAAACTAAAAGCTATTTGTCAAAACGTGTTAGTTCATTGGAAAGAGGACACTTTTATTAACACTTTGGTAAATTTTCATACTCATATTCCAAGAAGTGGATTTTATACGAATTTTTAAAACTTAATCGGCGAAAATAGCAAAATCGATTATTTCAAAAATTTATTTCTCAAGAAGTAAAAGCGATTTTTCAAAATAGCTAGTTGCATTAAAAAGAGGATACTTTAATTAATAATTGGTGATATTTCCACAAGAATCCTTCAAGAAATTAATTTTATAGCGAATTTTGAAAATTATCGCAACATCGAAATTATTAAATATTGTTTTTTCAAAAACTAAGAGTTATTTTTCAAAACGGGTTGGTTCATTGGAAAGAGGACACTTTTGTTAACACTTTGGGAAATTTTCATACTCATATTCCAAGAAGTGGATTTTATACGAATTTTTAAAACTTAATCGGCGAAAATTGCAAAATTCGAAAAAATTGTCGATCATTTCAAAAATTTATTTCTCAAAAACTAAAAGCGATTTGTCAAAACGACTTGTTGCATTAAAAAGATGATACTTTAATTAATAATTGGTGATATTTCCACAAGGTTCCTTCAAGAAATTAACTTTATAACGAATTTTGAAAATTATCGCAAATTTCATCAAAACTTCAAATATTGTTTTTTCAAAAATTAAAAGTTATTTTTGAAAACGGGTTGGTTCATTGGAAAGAGGACACTTTTATTAACACTTTGGGAAATTTTCATACTCATATTCCAAGAAGTGGATTTTATATGAATTTTTAAAACTTAATCGGCGAAAATTGCAAAATTCGAAAAAATTGTCGATCATTTCAAAAATTTATTTCTCAAAAACTAAAAGCAATTTTTCAAAACGGCTTTTTACATTAAAAAGAGGATACTTTAATTAATAATTGGTGATATTTCCACAAGGTTCCTTCAAGAAATTAATTTTATAGCGAATTTTGAAAATTATCGCAAAATCGAAAATTTTATATATTGTTTTTTCAAAAACTAAAAGCTATTTGTCAAAACGTGTTAGTTCATTGGAAAGAGGACACTTTTATTAACACTTTGGGAAATTTTTATACTCATATTCCAAGAAGTGGATTTTATACGAATTTTTAAAACTTAATCGGCGAAAATTGCAATATTCTAAAAAATTGTCGATTATTTCAAAAATTTATTTCTCAAAAACTAAAATCGATTTTTCAAAACGGGTTGGTTCATTGGAAAGAGGACACTTTTATTAACACTTTGGGAAATTTTTATACTCATATTCCAAGAAGTGGATTTTATACGAATTTTTAAAACTTAATCGGCGAAAATTGCAAAATTCTAAAAAATTGTCGATTATTTCAAAAATTTATTTCTCAAAAACTAAAATCGATTTTTCAAAACGGGTTGGTTCATTGGAAAGAGGACACTTTTATTAACACTTTGGGAAATTTTCTTACTCATATTCCAAGAAGTGGATTTTATACGAATTTTTAAAACTTAATCGGCGAAAATTGCAAAATTCTAAAAAATTGTCGATTATTTCAAAAATTTATTTCTCAAAAACTAAAATCGATTTTTCAAAACGGGTTGGTTCATTGGAAAGAGGACACTTTTATTAACACTTTGGGAAATTTTTATACTCATATTCCAAGAAGTGGATTTTATACGAATTTTTAAAACTTAATCGGCGAAAATAGCAAAATCGATTATTTTAAAAATTTATTTCTCAAGAATTAAAAGTGATTTTTCAAAACGGCTTTTTGCATTAAAAAGAGGATACTTTAATTAATAATTGGTGATATTTCAACAAGGATCCTTCAAGAAATTAATTTTATAGCAACATCGAAAATTTTATCAAAACTTCAAATATTGTTTTCTCAAAAACTAAAAGTGATTTTTCAAAACGACTTTTTACATTAAAAAGAGGATACTAATATAATAATTTAAAATAATATTTAAATAAAATCCGTGTTAATCATTAAAATTCGAAGAGAAATATAATAATTTATTTTCCTGTTCAATAAGTTAGAAAACTCTGGTAGAGCGAACAATTTATAATTGGATGTAATGAAGCGATTCCATCGAGCTAGGGGTGATTTTTTCCAGGCGACGATTGATTTTTGATGTTTCGAGCCGCAACTGCGGGTCACTACATCTTATAATTTAAATATTTATTAAGTTTATAATTTCCGGGTACAAGATTGCCCCAGCACAAACCAATCATCCTACAATTTCCCCATTAACCCCATCGGGTAGTTAACTAAATTGAAACTTTATCATCAGTCGACATTGTGCAAACTCAATTTTGGATCGCGTCATATACCAATGAATGAACACGGAGTTAGTTAACGATAATAAATTCATTTACATAATTGTGTTTGTTTTTTTTGATAATAATTATCGGACTTTCTCGATCCCCTCTGACGGCGAAGTTGTTTTGGAAACAAGGACACAGCCTCGACTTGACGCCCGACGTCGTTATGGCAACCGGCGAGATGCCTGGGTCGGCCTAAGTCATTAGAATATGATACCGTTGATGGGTCGTCGTGATGATTCCCCCTTAGAAAACGTTACGTAAATCCTGAAAACACCTCTATTTACGTGCTGAGACAAATAACTTATTGTAACACAACCTGTTTCTATAAGATTAGGTTTATGTGTTGGATAATCCTTTTCATTCTGCGATAGTCACGTCGTTTTCATATAAAATTCAAACTTAATAAAAAAAAATATATATATTAATATATACAGGATGGTCCATTTAACGTGAAACAAGCGACAAGGTCAATTTCAATCTTTCAAGGTCATATGAAGGTCACGACCGATTTTTTAAATGGTACCCCATGTTTTTGATTGCAAAATTTGAATCTATGGATAAAAGTAAAATAATTATAAAAAAAACATCTTTTGTAGACAAAATTTAAATAATTTTTTTATTCAAATAGTTTTAAATATTGTTTATTTATAAAAAAATGATTAAAACTATACTATTAATCAACAACAAGTATAAAATTTATAATAAATGTCTATATGGCAACTAGCAGCTTTATAAAAACTGCAAAAAGTAAAGTTGTGGTGTGCTTGATCCCATTCTCATATGTGAATGTGTGGATCAAATGGTGGCGCAGTTACATTTTCATTTGCCTATTAAACTGTGCAAAATTTTCAAAGGTTTGTAACTCTTTAACCAAAATGAATCGGACCCATATTCATATAACATTTTTTCCTTAGAATCGCATCACCTTTCATCTGCCAATAGTCATACAATAGTAACAACAATAGTAATGTTTGTCATAGAGCTAATGAATCACCCTGTATAATATAAATAATAAATAATAAAAAAAGTACATAAAATAACAAGACAAATAATAAAAAATACTAAAGGAAATGTTCAAAAACTTAGATTTCTTTTTTTTAGTGCTATTATTGAAATCGGAACCCAACATTTTTGTGATAGAAAAAATTTCGAATTTTGTTGTACTTTTACTGGTTTATTTATATTTTTGTTGTCTAACTAGTTTCGGCAAAAAGCCATCATCAGAGACAAAAGTCAATGAATTTTACAGGAAATTAACATCGAAAACATAATTAAACGGTATACAAATTAAATTATTATTGTCACATAATTTACTTTTTATTTAATAAGCATTTTATTGTTTTTAATATTTACAATTTTTATCCCCTTAATACATTGTAATATATATTATTAGTATATTATTTTCACCCTCTACCCTCTTCCTCCATTTCCATACCCTCGGCTCCTCGGCCCAATCATCCCCTCATCCTTCCCTTTGTCTCCTTACCCCCACAACCATTCTCATCCATCGTTTCCCCTCTCCCCCCTCTCCTAAGATCTGCTCTCAGTCCAACTCCTCCTCCCTCAACTCACTGCACCCATTCAACATATGTTCCAACGTTTCCCATTCCTCCCTGCATAGCCTACACCACCTCTCCTCATCGGCCATCCAGTATCTGTTAGCTCTCTCCTCGTTTCCACAACGGAACCTAGCCACCAACTTCTTCCCTTCCTCATCCCCTTCCAATAACAAGTATCTAGGCAGCCCCTCCGTTATTATGTCCCTGTACCTTTCGTTATACCTCCCCTCTTTTATTTGTGTCCTTCTTTCCTGTCTCTGCACATCTCGGTCCCTATCTCTCAACTCTCTCCACATCTCCCTACCCACCCTTCGTCTACTATTTATCTCAGTTACCGAGTAGCCCGCTCGTCTATAATAGTTGTCTCTGTCTCCTTTCCCATATCTGATCTTTCCCTCTCTAATTTCCCTCCAACACTCCCCCAAGATCCCGCAATTTGGCCTCCCTTCTATTCTTTCTTCATATTTCACTCCCCTCCACTCTGACTTTATCCACCTTTATCTCTTCCCTCACTATACACCCCGGTGTTTCTCTCGCCACTCCAAGCACCCATCTCCAGTATCTAGCTTGCACGTATTCCAGCATTGCCTGCTCTCTCCATCCCCATACCTCTGCTCCATACATCATCACACTGCTAACCAGGCCTTCAAACATAATCTTCCTCGCTGCCACATTCCTTCCAAAAACTCTCTTCCCCCAACCCCATACTTGTCCCATCACCTTATTCGCCTTTTTTGCCATAGCTATCACATGCGACCCCTCCCTGTTGTCCTCCCTGAACACATACCCCAAGTAAGTATACTCCCTAACCTCCTCGATCTCTTTTCCCTCCCATCTCCAGTTTTCTGTTCTTTTTCTCCCACCCTTACAAAACTTCATCATCCTTGTCTTCCCCACATTCACTTCCAGCCCCTTCCCCCTAAAATATCTTTCCAATGTCTTTATCATATCTTTCATCTCCGCCGCTTCTCTCGCCATGACCACGATGTCATCCGCGTATGCTAACATATGCACCTTTCTACACATAATTTACTTAAAATAAACGTAAAAATTTTTAAAATCTTTAAAGATTTAACTCCGCATGGACGTCTTTTGTGGCAAATGTTATAAGATGGTCTAGATCTTGTAACATTTGCTACAAAAGACCAGTAAAAGTACAACAAAATTCGAAATTTTTACTATCACGTTAAACAAAAATGGATATTAACTTCAATTTCACCCTAACCAACATTTTTGCATTTAACACGAAAACGGTGATTTTGATCAATAATATCTAACAAGGAAAGTATCAGAACTGTCCCTCACCGATTTTGTTGAAATTTGGTACAGCGATAGTATGGCCAAAAATAAGGTTTACGTATTTTTTTATACGTGCTAATAAAGCCTCTGGGGCGAGTTATAAGGGTTGGAAATCGGGGCGAAATACAGCGTGTCCCGTATCTTCCGCATCAGAGCATTATACGGTTGTAGAATACATTATTCTGAAGCGATCTTTCTAATAAAATTTTTTCGAAATGTTTATAATAACCGCACGGGAACTGTTTATCGACGACCAATAACGGACGACTTTGATTCATCGAAAAAGTTTATTTCTCTTTCCATGACGAATCTATTGGTGAGTACACGTGGGAAACGAGTTATCATCGGCGTAGCGAACCGGCCGAGGGTGGCACCGATTACCTGAGTCTGATTTGCGATCTGCTGATTGGACGAAAAACAGTTCCTTTAAACAGTTCCCGTGCGGTTATTATAAACATTTCGAAAAAATTTTATTAGAAAGATCGCTTCAGAATAATGTATCCTACAACCGTATAATGCTCTGATGCGGAAGATACGGGACACGCTGTATATATATTCGCTTATAGGATGAAAACGAAAATAACTATCGAAATGTGGTAAATATAAACTGATATTCATTTTCAAAGAGCTTTCCATTGATATATCACACATATATCTGAGGGCTTTAGGGGGTAAACTACCCCTAGTTTTTTGGAATATTTTAAAAACTACCCTGTCGATTTTGGCGATATTATGTGTCCTTATAGTACGTTTAAAAATATTAATAACGTGTTTTTTCTTATTTGCAAAATTACGGAGTATGATAGATAACCCCTTTCCTTAAGAATAATGTGATAAACTGTAACACTTTTGAACAATGTTTTGAAGAAAACCATAAATTAATTGTAAATTAAGATTTACGCAGTAAAATAAACAATATACGACATGAAGGGGTGGCTGGGGTTAACTACCCTAACCACTCCAAAAATTAATTTTTTTTGCGAAAATTGTTTGTCGATTTTGGTGTAATTTCCCACGATGATTTTTTTATACGTTAGGTAGTACTATTGTAAGAACTTACAAGGGTTAGAAGTTTGGGGTAGAAAATATATTTTCGCTAATAACTTTTATAACTATTTAAATAACACAAAAGTTAGGATAATTATATAAATATTTATTAATAATGAGTTAAAAAGAAACTGACAAAAGAATGGTTGACTATCACAAATTGTGTTCTACATTATTAATTTAATTTCTTTTTTTTTACTTTTTTTATTCAATATATTGTTGGCAATAATGAAAACCATGGAAAAAATGTTTTAAACACAACGATTTACACTATGCACAAGTTATAACAGCTATATCTCCACAGATATCGCACGTAGGTTTTTCATTGGAAAAGCAAACCTTCACAGGATTTTCAAACTGTTCTGGTCTCCCTCTATATAGCCAAATGCAAACCAGGCGTATTTAAAAACATTAATAAATCGTGGGGAAGACAACTGGTTATGCGTTAAGGATTGCAATTTTAAAATATCTCGCTGATGCAAATTGACATCGTACTGGTAGAGAATAACTTGATCAGAAAATCTTCTAATGAAATTTTTCCATATTCTAAAACCAAATAACATCCGATGGAGTTACTTCACTAATAATTTCAGGGCAGTGGCCACTCCAAGAATCCAGTAATAGTAATGATTTGGGTCCGGTGTTTGGGAAATAGACATTTTGTAGCCAATTTTTCATATGAGCAGAAGTCAGTTTACCAGACTTTGATACCAAAACGAATATGTTATCTGCTTTGAACATTGTATTTATTACCCTCGGTCCAAACGTACCAGAGGATTCTAACAATGTAGAATACAATTTGTGATACTTAACCATTTTTTTTTCAGTTCTTTTTAACTCATTATTAATAAATATTTATATAGTTATCCTAACTTTTGCGTTATTTAAATAGAATAAGGATAAAAAAGCGTTTTCTGTAGGAGTATGAAAGTTATTAGCGAAAATATTAAATATTAAATTAACTTCTTACAATAGTACTAGAGAGATATCTAACCTATAAAAAAATCATTGTGGGAAATTGCACCAAAATCAACAAACAATTTTCGCAAAAAAAAAAAATTTTGGTGTGGTTAGGGTAGTTAACCCCATCCACCTCTTAATGTCGTATAGGGTTTATTTTACTGCGTAAATCTTAATTTACATCTAATTAATGGTTTTCTTCAAAATATTGTTCAAAAGTGTAACAGTTTATCACATTATTCTTAAGGAAAGGGGTTATCTATCATACCCCGTAACTTTGCAGGGGATGGTCAGAGGCAAATAAGAAAAAACATGTCATTAATACTTTTAAACGTACTATAAGGATACATAATACCGCCAAAATCGACAGGGTAGTTTTTAAAATATTCCAAAAAACTAGGGGTAGTTTACCCCCTGAAGCCCTCAGATATATGTGTGATATATCAATGGAAAGCTCTTTGAAAATGAATATCAGTTTACATTTACTACATTTCGATAACTATTTTCGTTTTCAACCTATAAGCGAATATACAGGGTGATTCATAAGTAATGGGCCAAATTGTAAATGTACGTTCAGGAGGCCAAAATAATAATATTTTCATTAACAATAATGGGTCTTAGTCTGCTCCTTACTGAGATACAGGATGTTAAAGCGAAAAAAATAAAATAGATTTTTGTTAATAGATCAGCTACTTTTCTACATAATGACTCATAGTTGACTTATAGTTTTTGTAAGGGTAAACAATAATGTGTGAGAGGATTTGAGTTAACTCGTAGATGTCGCCACATGCGCCATATGAATTAGATGAAATCAGCTAAAAATTTTTTATCGCTCATTATTTTACAACATACTTGTTTAATTTTGATAGCCCCATCATTTCTGTAGAAAAAAGCTATACTTCTTTGATCTTGAAAATATTAACGATTTTCGAGATATTTGAATTTTACTAATTCACTACACTACATTTCACGGTGGTCGACGTAGCATTAATCTGTTAAGACACAAGCATGGCATGGAATGTTGACATTTACCTAACCGTAATTGATAATTGATAACAATATTAAACTGAAACCATAAAAAAATTACGTAATAAAACAATTTATTGTACGCCAGTTAATAAAACGAAATACAACATTAGAACAGACTTGAACTAAGACCACTTACGACAACTGTTATCAAAACCTACATGTTAATGTTGTGCGAAGTTAAATTAAATTTAAGCTTAATTATGAGCTACTGCAAAAGGTTTTCAACATGACCACCACACGCATTTAACCGTTTGGTTAAGGATTGTCTGACTTTAAAAAATGTAGCAGGATTATTTCGTATTGAATTGGCTGCATCTTGAATTCTATTCCATAACTCGTCTCGTGTATTTATAGTAGGTTCAGCATAGACCATTGATTTCATGTAACCCCACACATGGTGGCCACTGAAATTCACTACCACGTCCAATCCAACGGTGAGGGAATGTTTCATTCAGATGTTCGCGCACAGCACGTGAAAAATGTGGAGGAGCACCGTCTTGCATGAACCACATATTTCTTCTTAGTTGTAATGGAAAATCTCCCAAGAGGTCGACTAAGTCATTATTTAAAAAAATTAAATATGACTCTCCATTTAAATTAGGAGGTAATTCAACTGGGCCCAGTAATGTATTGCCTATTACACCGCACCACACATTTATTTTAAACTCGTGCTGGAAATGTCTATCTTTTTTTAAACGAGGGTTTTCGGTTTCCCAGGCATGACTATTTCACCAATTAAAAACTCCGCGTCTGGTAAAGGTTGCTTCATCCGTGAAAAGAATGTTATTTAGGAATGTTGGATTATTATTCAATTTTCCTTTTAGCCACTGACAAAATTGAACTCTGATTCGATAATCTGTTGGAAGTAAATTTTGCACAGGTATAAAATGATAGGGATATAAATTGTCCTTGTGTAAAATTCTAGTCACGGATGGTTGGCTTATTCCAGTTGCTGCAGACAATCGACGAGTGCTTATTTCAGAATTTTGCGCAATTCTTACCAAAATTTCATCTTCTTGCTGCGGAGTGATAATCTTAGGACGTCCTGTATGATATTTTGGACGAAATGAACCTGTTTCACCCAATCGATTATAAATATTTTGAAATATCTTCCGGTTTGGCTGCCTTCTGTAAGGGTACATTTCACGATATTTTCTGGATGCTGCTTGCCCAGAAAAACGTTCTTGTGCGTAAACGCATAACATGTCTCTCATTTCTTCGTTTGAAAAGTGATTATGTCTCGGCATTTTGATTTATGTTAGGACAAGAATGAATCAGTTTACTTAACAATAAAATGTTTTAAACTATTCATTAAACGTAAAAGCTCATTGACGTTTCATAATTCATATGGCGCATGTGGCGACATCTACGAGTTAACTCAAATCCTCTCACACATTATTGTTTACCCTTACAAAAACTATAAGTCAACTATGAGTCATTATGTAGAAAAGTAGCTGATCTATTAACAAAAATCTATTTTATTTTTTTCGCTTTAACATCCTGTATCTCAGTAAGGAGCAGACTAAGACCCATTATTGTTAATGAAAATATTATTATTTTGGCCTCCTGAACGTACATTTACAATTTGGCCCATTACTTATGAATCACCCTGTATATATTTCGCCCCGATTTCCAACCCTTATAACTCGCCCCAGGGACTTTATTAGCACGTATAAAAAAATACGTAAACCTTATTTTTGGCCATACTATCGCTGTACCAAATTTCAACAAAATCGGTGAGGGACAGTTCTGATACTTCCCTTGTAAGAGTAATAAAACTGTCTAAACTAAATTTATTATTAAAAGCTGCAAAAATAAATGTAGGGTTATGATAGAATAAAAAAGTTCTGAGCAAACAAACTTTAGGAACAGCCTGTATAGCATTGTTCCCGCGGACCGATCTAACTCATAAATTACCTAACGATTTTACATCACATTGATTTATACTGTACCAAATTTCAGCGCTTTACTGTAAATAGTATTTAAGATATTTGGAAAATTTCCTACTATTTTTTTTTTTTACATGAATCGTCATCATTTTCACTCTAGTATATTAATAAATTTGTTCCCCGAGTCACCGAAACACCTTGTATAGGGTGTAAACATTTAAAAAATTGATTGTGACCTTCATATAACCTTGAAAATAAAGTCAAGGTCAAAAATGTTCCCTTCGCACAGAACAACTTTCATTTGGTTATATATATATATATATATATATATATATATAGAAGATAAGATGATAGTTAAAGGTGAAATATGAAAAGAGATTTTTTGTCGCATCAAATCTCCGGGTATTACTTATAATCCAATCAGAATTGCAATTAAAGTGCAGAAAAGTAGGGAGATTGCGCACCCCGAAGGCGGGTAGACGTGCATCGGGGTTTCCGTTCAGTTTTCAGTTGCGGCTGAAGCCCGCACGGTGGCAGCACGATGCTAGCGGTGGTGCTCTTTCAGCTTTGGTGCGTCGCTGAAGGTCACTTTAACGTTTTCATAGAACCGGCTGAGTTTATGAAACTTTTAGGTGAGAAAAACAAAAGAATTGATAGCTTGTAGAAGTAAGTTTTTGTTTTTGGGATTAAAGTCTAAAATAATAATCGAATTGATAATCGGATGATCGAGAGGTTCAGTTTTTTCAGCTTTTGCGTTAATTAACGCCGGCGGGGGTTTGTTCAAATTAAAACTGTCAAATTCAGGCGTTCGAACAAAAAGGAAAAAACCGCACGGTTAACTTTTTAATTAAATTCGGACTCTATTTTCGCGCACCACATTAGAATTGCAGACTCAAAGGAAATATTTGCTCGTCCCCTCATATTGTTTCCATACGCCTAAACTTGTTTGCTTTCCATTTTAAAAGCGTACTATCATTCCGAACTTATCCGTCTGGAAAAACAAACATCTACCCCCAGTATATGCGCTTCCGATATATTCGAAATTCCAATAGTCATAATATTAATAATTTTGATTTATATAAAGTTTTAACAATTCTTTTCATTTTCAGGAATCAACACCGACGTAGTGTATGTAAAAGAGGGAGTGGTAAACACGTACGCACTTAACTTCGTAATGCAAGTGCCGGCGAACATATCGGACCTTCAATTTTCATGGCAGAGACTTACGAAATACCCGGTGAGGCGACCCTTTACCTCGACCAACTCTATCGATTATATAATCAGCAGGTTATGGCTTATGCCGCCTACATTTATTATAAATGCTATCTAAAACGTATTTTCGTGATCGATATTAAAATTAATACAATGAAGTCGTCTTGTGTATTTCGAAGTCGAAGCGCAAATATTTTGATCATCAACTCGGAGCAACTTCGACGGGTTCGGTGCCAGTAGCGCGACGCAAACAACTTTTCAATTAAAATTTCGTTGGTCGCCCTTTTATTTGGTTCGTCGCCCCCTTAGTTGAAAAGCTCCGTTGCGTTCGTCGCTTCAATTAAGTGTCATCTAAACTGTTTGTACTTGTTAGCGACCGAACGAAAAATATACCCCCGTTAACAACCGTTCGCGTCCTCTCAAAACCACCCTCGTATTACTCTGAAAGCTGAAAACAACCATACACGCTGCCATGTTTTTTTTCACTCTAATAGGAAATTCTCCACAAAGATTTGTTTCAATCCGGTTCTAAAAACACATTCTGAAAAAACTTGATAAATTGTTGAAATCGCAATAAAAATTTGTAAGTTAAAGGGTTCATATAGGGGATTACCCTAGGGGAAATAAGATTTCATCTAATAGGTAATTTCACGGAGGGGTTGCTTAATTCGTTTAAGGTTTAACCGGCTCTTAGAGAACTAAAGCAAATTTTTTATTAAAGAATTGTTTATCGTATGCAACCAATATCACGCGCGATTTGCGAATACCAATACTGTGACATTGGTTGCATACTAATTATGTATAAAAAATTCCCAAAGTGTTAATAAAAGTGTCCTCTTTCCAATGAACCAACCCGTTTTGGAAAATAATTTTTAGTTTTTGAAAAAACAATATTTAAAATTTTCGATGTTGCGATAATGTTCAAAATTCGCTATAAAATTAATTTCTTGTAGGATCCTTGTAGAAATATCACCAATTATTAATTAAAGTATCCCCTTTTTAATGCAACAAGCCGTTTTGAAAAATCACTTTTAGTTCTTGAGAAATAAATTTTTGAAATAATCGATTTTGCAATTTTCGCCGATTCAGTTTTAAAAATTCGTATAAAATCCACTTCTTGGAATATGAGTATGAAAATTTCCCAAAGTGTTGATAAAAGTGTCCTCTTTCCAATGAACCCACCCGTTTTGGAAAATAATTTTTAGTTTTTGAAAAAACAATATTTAAAATTTTCGATGTTGCGATAATTTTCAAAATTCGCAAAAAATTAATTTCTTGTAGGATCCTTGTAGAAATATCACCAATTATTAATTAAAGTATCCCCTTTTTAATGCAAAAAGCCGTTTTGCAAAATCACTTTTAGTTCTTGAGAAATAAATTTTTGAAATAATCGATTTTGCAATTTTCGCCGATTAAGTTTTAAAAATTCGTATAAAATCCACTTCTTGGAATATGAGTATAAACATTTCCCAAAGTGTTAATAAAAGTGTCGTCTTTCCAATAAACCAATCCGTTTTGAAAAATAACTTTTAGTTTTTGAAAAAACAATATTTAATAATTTCAATGTTGCGATAATGTTCAAAATTCGCTATAAAATTAATTTCTTGTAGGATCCTTGTGGAAATATCACCAATTATTAATAAAAGTATCCCCTTTTTAATGCAACAAGCCGTTTTGAAAAATCACTTTTAGTTCTTGAGAAATAAATTTTTGAAATAATCGATTTTGCAATTTTCGCCGATTAAGTTTTAAAAATTCGTATAAAATCCACTTCTTGGAATATGAGTATAAAAATTTCCCAAGGTGTTAATAAAAGTGTACTCTTTCCAATGAACCAATCCGTTTTGAAAAATAAGTTTTAGTTTTTGAAAAAACAATATTTAAAATTTTCGATGTTGCGATAATTTTCAAAATTCGCTATAAAATTAATTTCTTGTAGGATCCTTGTGGAAATATCACCAATTATTAATTAAAGTATCCCCTTTTTAATGCAACAAGCCGTTTTGAAAAATCGCTTTTAGTTCTTGAGAAATAAATTTTTGAAATAATCGATTTTGCTATTTTCGCCGATTAAGTTTTAAAAATTCGTATAAAATCCACTTCTTGGAATATGAGTATCAAAATTTCCCAAAGTGTTAATAAAAGTGTCCTCTTTCCAATGAACTAATCCGTTTTGAAAAATAACCTTTAGTTTTTGAAAAAACAATATTTAAAATTTTCGATGTTGCGATAATTTTCAAAATTCGCTATAAAATTAATTTCTTGTAGGATCCTTGTGGAAATATCACCAATTATTAATTAAAGTATCCTCTTTTTAATGCAAAAAGCCGTTTTGAAAAATCGCTTTTAGTTCTTGAGAAATAAATTTTTGAAATAACCGAATTTTGCAATTTTCGCCGATTAAATTTTAATAATTCATATAAAATCAATTTCTTGGAATATGAGTATAAAAATTTCCCAAAGTGTTAATAGAAGTGTTCTCTTTCCAATGAACCAATCCGTTTTGAAAAATAACTTTTAGTTTTTGAAAAAACAATATTTAAAATTTTCGATGTTGCGATAATGTTCAAAATTCGCTATAAAATTAATTTCTTGTAGGATCCTTGTAGAAATATTACCAATTATTAATTAAAGTATCTCCTTTTTAATGCAACAAGCCGTTTTGCAAAATCACTTTTAGTTCTTGAGAAATAAATTTTTGAAATAATCGATTTTGCAATTTTCGCCGATTAAGTTTTAAAAATTCGTATAAAATGCATTTCTTGGAATATGAGTATGAAAATTTCCCAAAGTGTTAATAAAAGTGTCCTCTTTCCAATGAAATAATCCGTTTTGAAAAATAGCTTTTAGTTTTTGAAAAAACAATATTTAAAATGTTCGATGTTGCGATAATTTTCAAAATTCGCTATAAAATTAATTTCTTGTAGGATCCTTGTGGAAATATCACCAATTATTAATTAAAGTATCCCCTTTTTAATGCAACAAGCCGTTTTGAAAAATCGCTTTTAGTTCTTGAGAAATAAATTTTTGAAATAATCGATTTTGCTATTTTCGCCGATTAAGTTTTAAAAATTCGTATAAAATCCACTTCTTGGAATATGAGTATCAAAATTTCCCAAAGTGTTAATAAAAGTGTCCTCTTTCCAATGAACTAATCCGTTTTGAAAAATAACCTTTAGTTTTTGAAAAAACAATATTTAAAATTTTCGATGTTGCGATAATTTTCAAAATTCGCTATAAAATTAATTTCTTGTAGGATCCTTGTGGAAATATCACCAATTATTAATTAAAGTATCCTCTTTTTAATGCAAAAAGCCGTTTTGAAAAATCGCTTTTAGTTCTTGAGAAATAAATTTTTGAAATAACCGAATTTTGCAATTTTCGCCGATTAAATTGTAATAATTCATATAAAATCAATTTCTTGGAATATGAGTATAAAAATTTCCCAAAGTGTTAATAGAAGTGTTCTCTTTCCAATGAACCAATCCGTTTTGAAAAATAACTTTTAGTTTTTGAAAAAACAATATTTAAAATTTTCGATGTTGCGATAATGTTCAAAATTCGCTATAAAATTAATTTCTTGTAGGATCCTTGTAGAAATATTACCAATTATTAATTAAAGTATCTCCTTTTTAATGCAACAAGCCGTTTTGCAAAATCACTTTTAGTTCTTGAGAAATAAATTTTTGAAATAATCGATTTTGCAATTTTCGCCGATTAAGTTTTAAAAATTCGTATAAAATGCATTTCTTGGAATATGAGTATGAAAATTTCCCAAAGTGTTAATAAAAGTGTCCTCTTTCCAATGAAATAATCCGTTTTGAAAAATAGCTTTTAGTTTTTGAAAAAACAATATTTAAAATGTTCGATGTTGCGATAATTTTCAAAATTCGCTATAAAATTAATTTCTTGTAGGATCCTTGTGGAAATATCACCAATTATTAATTAAAGTATCCCCTTTTTAATGCAACAAGCCGTTTTGAAAAATCGCTTTTAGTTCTTGAGAAATAAATTTTTGAAATAATCGATTTTGCTATTTTCGCCGATTAAGTTTTAAAAATTCGTATAAAATCCACTTCTTGGAATATGAGTATGAAAATTTCCCAAAGTGTTAATAAAAGTGTCCTCTTTCCAATGAACCAATCCATTTTGAAAAATAACTTTTAGTTTTTGAAAAAACAATATTTAAAATTTTCGATGTTGCGATAATTTTCAAAATTCGCTATAAAATTAATTTCTTGTAGGATTCTTGTAGAAATATCACCAATTATTAATTAAAGTATCCCCTTTTTAATGCAACAAGCCGTTTTGCAAAATCACTTTTAGTTCTTGAGAAGTAAATTTTTGAAATAATCGATTTTGCAATTTTCGCCGATTAAGTTTTAAAAATTCGTATAAAATTCACTTCTTGGAATATGAGTATGAAAATTTCCCAAAGTGTTAATAAAAGTGCCCTCTTTCCAATGAACCAGCCCGTTTTGAAAAATAACTTTTAGTTTTCCTTAAAATTTTCGATGTTGCGATAATTTTCAAAATTCGCTATAAAATTAATATCTTGTAGGATCCTTGTGGAAATATCACCAATTATTAATTAAAGTATCCCCTTTTTAATGCAACAAGGCGTTTTGAAAAATCACTTTTAGTTTTTGAGATTTTTTCAAATTTTGCAATTTTCGAAATTATAACCATAATGGCCGGATAACCGGATATCCGGCTTTTTGCAAAATCACTATCCGTTCCATCACTACTGTAGATACGTAGTGTAGAAATAAAAAACGAATAATTTCGAAACGACTTTCCGGAGCCGGTTAATCGATAGGTGTCGCAATAAAGCGGCTTTACGACGTCGCTTTAATGAAAAATGCGAGAACAAACGAAGTGTGTTATACGAGCTTTTTTCCCTTGTCTTAAGAGCGGCCTGTTGCCTGGTCTCATATAAAGGGAGTTGGCAATTACCCCCCGTTTAAATACGCCCAGAAGGCAAGAATAGAGTAAAAAAATTAAAAATTTAACGTCCTCAGACAAGGCTTTTAAACTGTCGGGAAAGCGCACTCACCCCCACCCCTCTTTAAATATGCCGTTTGATGTCGTCGCCGAACTTTTTCGAACCACACCATAGAAGGTACTCTAACAACAAGCTTTACAGGCTCCACAACCTTCGAAATCCCATCCCAAGTTATTAACTTTTAATTTTTATATAACCTCATCATTGCAAGTATGCAACCAATAACGCGATTTGCGTATTGCAATACGAATATTGTGATATTGGTTGCATACTTGCAATGATAATATAAATTTGACACTTTACAAATTTCTAATATAAATAAATAAGGTCTTAGATTGAAGATAAATAACGTCGTATCTTTTGAAATCACCGGCGCGTGGTCTACGAATTATAAACCCTTACTTTGCCCTTATAAATACGATTACTTTGATCTCGAAAGAGGGAGAGAGACGAAATTCGAGTGGTAAATCACATCCATTTTCAGGGGGGACCCGTTTCGCTTTCGGACAAATCTTTGGCGCTCGAATGACAACGTACAACTTTAATTGAATGCCTAACATTCCACAGCATCTTTCGGGTTGCCTATCAGATCAATATCTGATTCCTTAATCCTGCATATTCGGTTTATTGCATAAATTTTTATGAAATTATTCGAAATTAATTGAAACGGAGCGTGTCAACGTATCAATTAAGCCGTTGGGGAACGACCGAATTATACCATGTATCGGTTACCCTTGGAAACGCTTCATTGAAGTGCGTCGTCGCGAAACCAAAACGGGCTTCATGCAAATTTAAATGGCGAAATTAAAATTTCAGCTGCCATACGTTTTGTCGATACACTACGACAATCAGGGCGCAATGCTGCCTCCCCAAATGAATATTTCATCCGCCGGAATAATTCCTGCAGCTGTGCAGACCTTTAGGTAGGCCGACCGTAAGCGATACGACCGAACTCGTGCACTCCTAAAACCACATTTTCCAGGATACAGCTCATATGCACCGGGGCGAAAAGCGCAGAGGTCCAGATTCTTCTCCAACTAAATGTTACTCATCTCCAAAACGAAACTTCAATTAACTTTCGAAGAAATAAAATTTGTAAAAAAGGTTAATAAACTTTTTGTTAATTAATATAATATGCAACTAATATCACAACGTAATACGAAAATCGCGTATACTGTGAAATTGGTTGCATATTCGTCGGGTACGATAATTAATTAATTAAGAAACGCACTGTAGTTAGGAGTTAGTTGTAACGATTTCATTTCTTAGGAGTAGTCCCACCTGTGGGGTCGATTATATTAGATCCAGAGGGATTGGCGAGTTCAAACAGGTCCCTCTACGTAGGGGTAGCTTCGGCAATCGCAATGATTGCCCTCGTTATCATCACGACATCGGCCGTTTGCATACGGACAAAGAAGACGAGGTCCGAAGACGACGCCGATTACGTAGGCGTCGTCTACGATCGGAGTCGACACGTGTTTGTCCACTTGGGTTCTGCAATCGGTGGACGACCCTCCAGCGATGAAAGCGGAAGCTATGCGACCATCGCCAGCATCCACAAGACTCCACCATCGCCATCTCCTTATGCAAGTACCGACAACCAAAAGATATCATATTACGCCTCATCGCAAATTATATTTCTCGCGCAGGTTTGAAACTAATTAAATAAATGACGCGACATCTGTAGTTGAATAGTAAAAGCTTTGTTTATAGACACCTTTACAAGATCCACACCTACGAGACCCAAGCGATAGATTGCGTTCGTTATCGTTACCAAAATCGTCAATTACATTGGAATCTATCGTCCAAGAAGGAAACTTTAGTAGAATTTACAAAGGAAGATTGGAATCAAATCAAGACGTGATTATAAAAACGGTAACGGAATCGGCGTTAAAATTGCAAACGTCGATGTTCTTAACAGAAGGAACTATGATGTTTGGATTGAAGCACAAACACATTCTTCCGGTGATTGGGGCGAACGTAGATGACGAAAGGGGTCCGTTGCTGGTGTATCCTTACGCGGGCAAAGGGAATTTAAAAAGGTGCGAATTCGTAGAAAGATCGGTTTCCCTTTTTACGCAATTTGGAAGTCATAAAAAGTTAAACCTTCCAAATAGCGTTCATAGAACTTTGTTAAAGATGAAGATTTATGATTGGTTAGGACGCAACTTTTTGTAAGATTCCCTTTTTCGAAAGGGAAAGCGAGGTTGTAAAGTTTATGGTTCCTAAACCTTTTTTTTCAGGTTCCTCATACAGTGCCGACAGAGAACCAAGGACCAGCACCCGTTGTCGACTAGAATTTTGGTTGATTTTGGTATCCAAATTATTTTGGGAGTTATGTACTTGCACAACCAATGTCTTTGTCATAAAGATTTAGCAACCAGAAACTGCGTGTAAGTCAAAAAACAACCTTATCTATAGGGAGCATGCGTAAACAAAAAATACATACATATATAGGTTAATATTCGATTGTATTCGAACAATAAGCCTATCAAACGCTCGATGCAATTTTCGTTTGCGTTCGACAAATGTTTGTTGAACTTATACTTCTTATCAACACTTCTATGGATCCTTTCATTTCATAGCAAAAAAATCCAACTTCCACATCCGTTCATACTTTCCTATTACGAAATCTATAAATATTTAAGCTAGTAGTATGCATTTTCCTCTTCATAGGATTGATGATAGACTCGAATTGAAAATAACTGACAGCGGATTAGCGAAGGATCTGTTTCCAGACGATTATTGTTGCTTATACGACAATGAAAATCGCCCTATCAAATGGCTATCAATCGAAACTTTAACACATAAACAATTTACCGCAGCTTCTGATGTGGTAATTAAGATTAAAAAATACATATTTTTTTTAAGCTGTTATTAAAAATTTTAATTTTAGTGGTCTTTTGGTATCGTTTTATGGGAATTAATCACGTTAGCTCAACAACCATATATTGATATCGATTTCTTTCAAATGATCGACCATCTTCAAAAGGGACACCGTCTACATCAACCGTTAAATTGTCCCGACGAACTTTACGCTGTCATGAAATGTTGTTGGGTTCAAAATGTCATAGAAAGACCTAGTTTCGGACAATTGCTGTCATACCTCCGAGATTTTCGTCTATCTTTAGATAAGTATATTTAATATCTATTTTATATACATTTATTTGCGAAGAAGTCTGTGTGTTTTGATCGGAATACAGGGTGAGATAATGGGATCAATATATATATAATAAATATATATAGGGTGTTTCATAATATATGCGCAGGACTTCAGGATGTAATAGCTTGTCCAAAAATTTAAAAAAATGTTAATCATATACAGTCATATGAATTCGCGACCAACATTTTTATTGTCTTAATATAAAATAGTTCTATAACAAAGATCACGATGTTCTATCATTAAGCCGAGGTCGCGAAGCGGGCGAGGCAGAATCTCGATAGTTTTTTTCTTCAACGGTTGATTGCAACACCTCGGCTATAAAGGCTCTTAGCTATAACAATTCACGACCAACTTCTTCATTATCTCAAAATAGAATAATTAATTGTATAATAACATGATGATGTTTTATTAATAAGCCGAGGTCGCGTAGCGGGCGAGGCATATCCTCGATACCATTTTCTTTAAGGGTGTCGATTATAACACCTTGGCTATAAATAATCTCAGCCATATGAATTCGCGACCAGCATTTTCATTGTCTTAATATAAAATAATTCTATAACAAAGATCACGATGTTCTATCATTAAGCCGAGGTCGCGAAGCGGGCGAGGCAGAACCTCGATAGCTTTTTTCTTCAACGGTTGATTACAACACCTCGGCTATAAAGGATCTTAGCTATAACAATTCACGACCAACTTCTTCATTATCTCAAAATAGAATAATTAATTGTATAATAACATGATGATGTTTTATTAATAAGCCGAGGTCGCGTAGCGGGCGAGGCATATTCTCGATACCATTTTCTTTAAGGGTGTCGATTATAACACCTTGGGTATAAATAATCTCAGCCATATGAATTCGCGACCAGCATTTTCATTGTCTTAATATAAAATAATTCTATAACAAAGATCACGATGTTCTATCATTAAGCCGAGGTCGCGAAGCGGGCGAGGCAGAACCTCGATAGCTTTTTTCTTCAACGGTTGATTGCAACACCTCGGCTATAAAGGATCTTAGCTATAACAATTCACGACCAACTTCTTCATTACCCCAAAATAGAATAATTAGTTATACAGGGTGTATCTGAATGACTGCAACAAACTTCAAGGGGTGATTCTTTAGTGAATTTTAAGGGTACTTTGATATATGAACCATGGGCGACTTCGGCTCCCCTAAGGAGCTACACCCCTCCAAAAATGGCGGAAAATTTTGGTTTAATTTGTTTTTCTCAAAATCCATAAGCGCTAGGAAAATGAAATTTGGGGAATATGTTTAACTCATAATAGGGCATGTTTTGACCCTACTTGTACTTTCAACCTACCCTTCTAAACTACTAAACGTAACCACCCCCTTCACATTTTTGCTAATGTTTTTTTTATGCAGATGATAAATACATTAAAAAAATTTTATCTAGGTAGATGAAAGTATCCTAAAACTTTTCTGTCTCTCTAAAATTTTTCCAAAAACGACTAATTTTTGAGAAAAAAAATAAAAAAGCAAACACAGCCTGTTAAACAACGGGGTTGTCGATTAAAAGTTGGAATGAATTTTTAATGAAAAAATCTTGGTAGGCTTTGCAATCTTTGTCAGAAATATTTTTGACGTTTAAATGTCAGTGTTTTTCTTACTATTATTATTGTTTTTCAAATTAATTGTTAAATAAAGTTCTATCGCATTTACGCTCGTTCACTCGACTTTTCAAAATTTTAAATAAAACAACAATAATAGTACGAAAACTACTGACATTTAAACGTCAAAAATATTTCTGACAAAGATTGCAAAGCCTACTAAGATTTTTCCATTAAAAATTCATTCCAACTTTCGATTAACAACCCTACAGCTTAACAGTTAGTGTTTGCTTAATTATTTTTTTTCTCAGAAATTATTAAATTTTCGAAGAACTTCAGAAAGATAAAAAAGTTTTAAAATAGTTTTACTTATCTAACTGAAATTTTTCCAATGTATTTATCATCTTCATAAAAAAAATCTAGGCATAAATTGAACGGGGGTGGTTACGTTTCGTAGTTTAGAAGGGTAGGTTAAAAGTACAAATAGCATCAAAACGTGCCCTATTATGAGTTAAACATATTCCCTAAATTTCATTTTCCTAGCGTTTATAGTTTTTGAGAAAAAAAAAATAAACCAAAATTTTCCGCCATTTTTGGAGGGGTGTAGCTCCTTAGGGGAGCCGAAATCGCCCATGATTCATATATCAAAGTACCCTTAAAATTCACTAAAGAATCACCCCTTGAAGTTTGTTGCAGTCATTCAGATACAGCCTGTATAATAACATGATGATGTTTTATTAATAAGCCGAGGTCGCGCAGCGGACGAGGCATATTCTCGATACCATTTTCTTTAAGGGTGTCGATTATAACACCTCGGCTATAAATAATCTCAGCGATATGAATTCGCGACCAGCATCTTCATTGTCTTAATATAAAATAGTTGTATAACAAAGCTCACAATGTTTTATCATTAAGCTGAGGTCGCGTAGCGGGCGAGGCAGAATCTCGATAGCTTTTTTCTTTAACGGTCGATAGCAACACCTCGGCTATAAAAGAAAAATCAACTTTTATGTTGAAAAACATGGTAAATTTTTTGAAATAAAAGTTTTATTTTACTAAAACGTTAGAACAAGTAATAAAAGCAAGCATTAACTTCATAATTGCAAAATAAAAAAAATTAAGAAATAATACAAAAGTTGTCTTTTCAAAATTCTCCAAACCGTAAAAATTGTATAATTTATTCTTAACAAGTAGGCTTTAAATTTTATAACAAAAGCTACCTCTTGTCAAAATAACAATTAGTTTGTACCTGCAAAAAGTAAACTTATATTACAAAATTAAAAAAGAATTATACAAACGCTGAAATGTGCAAAATGCATTACCTTTACGGAATAGCGTGCCATAATTCGACCGAATCCTGATGGTCCAGTATCACACCATAACTTATTTCTACGCATTCACCAACGACTATGGGAAAATGGAAGTTTTAAAAGGAATACTGCTGATAATGGAAATTGCAAATCCCCAAGTAGAAGAGGCTGTCCTCAACGAAATTGATGAAAATCCGACCACAACTACCAGAAAAATTGCTCACAACTTAAATCTATCTCACTCGACGGTTTGGAGAAATTTGAAAAGGCAACTTTTCTGTTCCTACCATATCCAGAGAGTACAAGCCTTATTGCCAAGAGATTTTTCACCAAGATTGGCTTTTTGTTTGTGCCGATGAAGCATCTTTCTCGAAGGATGTTATTTTCAATTTTCACAATAACCAAATATGCGCAGAAGAAAATCCACATGAAATTGCAGAAGGCCCTCATTTGATAGGCCCACATTTTTTACCGAACAGATTAAACCGTGCAGATTATCGAGAATTTCTAGAAGAAGTATTGCCGGAACTGCTGGAACATACACTTGGATCGGTCGAGGAGGTCCGCACCTTTGGCCATCGCGATCTCCCGAACTTAATTGTTTAGATTTTTTCTTTTGGGGCCATGTGAAAACCGTAGTCTACGGTACTCCAGTTGAAAATGTTGACCAATTAAGAGTATGATTTGTAATTGTTTTGTACTTGTTAAAATAAAATTTTTATTTCAAAAAATTTACCATGTTATTCAACATAAAAGTTGATTTTTCTGTTTATTTCGTGCATTTTAGAGGGTAACTTGATAGAAACTTTTTTTCAAATTTTTGGGCAAGCTATCACATCCTAAAGTCCTGCGCATGTATTATGAAACATCCTATGTAATTCCAAACAGCGAAATTAAATAATTGTTTGGAATTATTCTATGTCACGTGATAAAAATAAAAAGAAATATTTAAATAAAAATGGCTGTAACTTAATGTTGCGTGTACGATTATTGATGGTTTGATGTTATATGTTGTAATATGTAATGGGCAATAATAATTATTTGTGTATCAATTTTTTTGTAATCGAGCATCTTTTTTATCTTCTTGGTTCAGCAAGTAAGAAAGATTGCCGATTAGAAAAAAATTTTTAAGATGTTGATTAATCGAAATATATTATATTATATTAATATAAATAGATGTCTATATTTATAATAATTTTTGTATAAATGTAATGGGGGGCTAAGAGTGAGAATAAATCATAAATAAGTAAAACGTAGCGGGCGTAGAGTTGTTTCATCTGTGGCCAGAGTGAGCTGACCATCGGCACCGCGGGGACAATGGGAGAAAAGAAAGGGTATTATGGACACCCTTCAGGTTCAGGGGTAAGGTAAAAGTAAGATTTCTTCCTTTCTTCAGTGTATTGTGGACTGTGTACCTACGACGACGTGTCCTCTCTCTCGGTCCGGAGTTTTTAGTGTTCGTAGTGATCACGTTATTGTCGTTTACCGTCTCGGATACGTTCAGTCAGGAAAAGGTCAGTCCCAAATCGGCATCTTTACCTATTTGAACGTTTCGCAATTGCTCAACGTTTTCGTTCTATCTACGCAAATATTTAATTCTCCCACAGTTTTTGATATTGCATCTGAATCACGATGATTCAAGTTTTAAGCATATCTATAAAAACAACGTTTATAAAAGAAGCAGACAACAAAACTTACGGACTTTCTACGGACGTGAGTTGTTGCCGTTTCAAGGTTTTAAATCTCTATTAATTGAACTCAGTAAAAAAGCGTAGTCGCGATTGAATAATCTTTTGTAATAACCGCGTAACCTTCGCGAAGACATGTAGATGCGCTACTTATAAAAGGTTCTATCCGCGAGGAGAATGTTACTGCTTAGGTTAATACTGTATGACACAAAAAAAACTAGGCATATTAACCTTGGTCATTATTAGGTAATAATTACAACGAAACGCAATCGGTGCTCGATTTCTCGTGGATTTCTCACTTAATACTTATTAATATTAACAAAAATTAGTAACCAGCCTGTATATAATACATATATAATACAGGGTGGTTACTTGATCCTCAAATTTTTATTATTCAAATTGAGTTTTATCGTTACATAATAATGAACCAAGTAAATCGAAGGTTAAACCTTCTTAGTAGCGTTTGATATAGAAACCCATTACGAATACAGGCTTGTTTTTATTTTAAAAACACTTATGTAACAATTACGCAAAACGCGCGGCCATACGTGATTTATTTAATAACCTAAAACAGCTATCCCTTTTTCTATTTGGCTCTCTTAATAATTCGCTATTACGCACGGCGTCGATTTGCGACCACCGCAAACGTCGCGAGGGGAAACGCTTCGATTACGTAAGGGAATTTACTTTCTACGTTTACCTTTGTGCGCGCAGAGAGAAGAAAGTCAAGAGAGACAGTGGTGGGCCGAAAAACGGACCGACGAGAGATAGGAAAAGCTTCTCGGCTTATAGTTACGAAAATGTGGAGCGGCGTTTTTTATTTTCACTTTCGAAAAAGAACGAGCCGCGTTACGTAAGGCGCCATCGACGACGACGACCAGCGTCGGTGGCGGCGTCGTCGCATTTTCACTCTTTGTTTTCGAGAGTTGCGCAATCTCGCCTCGGTGGCCCTGAAATCTTATTAGGGTTACGGGATAACTGTATTACGCGAACCGGTGAAAGTGATACAATATGGACACTTTCCCCTCTCAACGTAATGCGAACACAACAATGGTACCAAGTTACATGACCGAGGATAACCATAATCTATATATATATTTCTATTCACTTTCAAAATTTCAACGAAAATCTCCATTTATTTCATTATTTTGTATTAATAACATCTCTTTGAAATCTACTATATATATATATATATATATATATATATATAATAAGAATTAAAGAGTCCAACGAAATCGAAAGTGTTCCCATAACGCCCGCTTCGAGTTCGTTCGTAATACGCGTCTTTCACCAGATCGCTCAGAAATTGCTTTCTATTTTAAACCAAACCACAATGCCCAAGATTTAGTTTGCAAAGAAAAAAAATTTGTGTAAAATCGAATTTAGTATGAAATAATAAGAGTGACTTTCTTTTGATGTAAGTGTACCTTCGTGGTGGTTTAATGTTAACCTATCGAGTAGGCGAAAGTAAGTAAACAAGAAATGAAATGGAAAGTAACTCTCCGCGTTGATGTGAGGTTGGAGGAGACGTGTGGTAAGGCGAATGAAGAACTTAGTAACGAATGAACGAGAGCTCTGGCGTAATGCAGGCGAACGCGGCATTAAGTAATTGATAGTTTTGTGTCGGCGCGGTTGTCCTCGAAACTTATTTTACCTGTTTAAACCATCCAAGGTCTCTACTTTGTAGCGAAGTGAAAGTCTGCTTGACTAACAGCGGGCGAACCGTAGAATAGTAGTCGACAGTGTCCGAGGAGGCTCCGGCGCGTTTAGCGTCTTCTTTTCGCCTCTCTCTCTTTCTGTCTTTTTCCACGTTGCTCTCCGCAAAAAAGCGGCTTCGCGCTGCGAAAAAAGGCCCAAGGAAAGTGTCGCGGTGGAGGGAGCCGTTACGTAACACGATATGGGTCGTTGAAGTTGCACGGCAATTGTTTAAGTACGTTCTCGCACCGAGATTCATCCTTGAAATTTGTTGTTTATCAGTTCTGGGTTATTTATTCGCATTTTGCAACGATCTTTTACTCTTACGTTACTCTTCAATATTTCATTTCTACCACCTGTTCTCTATTCATAACGTATTAAACAAACCTCGACTATATTTGGTCACCATGATGATGATTACCTTGGCAGAAACTAGTTTGGTGAAATTGAAATGATTGTAAAATTTTCTTTTTCTTATTGGTTCTTCCTGTTGTGCAGGTTTTTGAGTACAAGTGTTTCGCAAACCGACATCGAATAGAGCGGTTCTAATAATAGACGCGTTCGGAAAGAACGTTTACTAGTGGCTTTGCGCAAATATAAATCCGAGCCGGAGTTCGCCTACTAACCCATTTTTCGAAAGGGGTTGGCGACGACGGTCTGGTTTCGCTCGTCCAAGAATGCAATTGTACTTGCACATGCAACCGGGCGGCCGCTGCTATTGATAGAAATAGAAATAGAGATTAGGTTAGTGACGCTGTGCACCGTTTCAAAAATTCTCGTGTGCGCATCCACAACTGGGTTAGTTAATAGGAGCCATGATATTGTAATTGTAAATTAGGCATAATTGGACAAATTGAGGCTAACGGTGTCTGGTGCCCAGAATAGGACTGATATTGATCGTGGGATGCTCCTCAGTTTATGTTATTTTGCATGTTTTTTTCTTTAAAAACAACTCTTCTTTTCAGCTTTCAATATTTAGATTAATGTCGTTACTTCCGATTCGTTCATCATTTCGACATTTACGTAATGCTATAATAGGAGGTAAAATCGTCACACACGGTATTAATTTGTGGCTTAGGTTGTGCAAAATTCTTTACTCACTTCGAAACGTTCATTTTTTACCTTTCATTTATAGTATTTTCTAATTAACTAATAACTGTCATCAATCGCTTTTAGCGGGGTTGACATTTAACATACATTAATTACACCGATTTACAAAATTATGTACGAATCGGATTAGTTAAAAGTGGCCATCTGGTTCGAGATGATATTCGGTAGTATTATTGAAAGAGTTTTCTATTTACGAAATCGGTAAATAAATGTGTCAAATTCGTATTCTTGTCGGCACGGCTGAAAGAGTTAGAGATCTTAGCCGGCGCGTTTTCCCTAAATTTATGCCCGATTATTTCTTTGGAGAGTCGCGCACGACCGTGCTTCGGAATACCGTCGGGCAAATTAACCAACAATCCGCGGTTGTAGTTGTAGAGGTGGAAGGTAATAGTTATGTTTAGATCCGAAACGGGAGTAGAATGCATAATAGGTGTGACGTAACGTTTAATTAATAACGATCCGAAGGTTAAAGAAAGGACATTCTTCAAGGTTTCAAATAACAAAGGGCGTTCGTGGCGTCATGCCAATCGGCCAGTTTGGAAGTTTGGTTCGGCAAAGTATAAACTGAAAGGTGCATCCCCCGCAACCTTTTCCGGATGTTTTTCGGAGAGATATTTCGAGAGCTATTTGGCATAGCCAACGATTGTTTTTATTCGATATCGTCGGTTGGCCGTTGAAATGGTATTGCAGCACCATTATACAACCGGCCGCCCCACCATGGAGCCAGCCCGCGGTATTGTGAAAGTACGGTTTCGCATGGCCCCAGAATGGGCCTCGGATACTCGGGACGAGTTGCCTTGGCAGCCTCGGTGAAAGCAAACCGAACTGATCGAGGAATGCCAAGTGGCCGCCGCGCCGCGCAACCAGAGGGCCGTCGTCGCCCTATTGCGGCCGATTAAATGTATGATGCGATACTAAGTAGGTACATATGTAGTGGCGCGCCGCCGGATTCAAAATACACAGGAACGTGGTGGAACCAAGTGGAACGTCCCGACCATATTACCCATATTACGATCGCGCGAAATGCGTTTGCACTCGCGCCAAACGCCGTTTCAAAGCGCAGTCGCTACCCCGCGACCTTGAATAGAGAAAGACGGTGCCGCGAGTGAGCCGGGAATAGGAAAAAAAAACACACACACATACATACGGACGAACGCACACAGACGCGTCTCACCAGGTCCGTATTTATTGCCACAAGGCCTTCTCGTCCTCTTAACTCTTAAACTCTTGGCCCACGCGTCTATTCCGCGCATCTTTCTTCCGTCTCAATTTCCTGAAATGATCTGATTTCAACACATTCGTTTTTGCACTAAAAGAAAACTGTAATGTTTTCATAACCTGGCCCAATATCGTGACCCGAACATTCTTTGCTGTTTTCATTGTCGCTAGATGTTGACCTTCAAAAACACACCAACATATTATGCTTGTTATTGTAGTTTTTGCAAATTTTTTTTTATCAAATTCACTCATTGATGTCTCTAATATATATATCGTTATTAAGAAAGGATGAATATCTTGGTTGTAGCTACGAGGTTCAAGTGATATGTTAGGACTCAAAACACGTCTATGAGGATATTCCATATTCAAGGATATTATTCAAAAATAATTGTCGTCGTGGTTCATTCATTTCTTATTTGTCCACAAACGTAGAAACTCAATGCACGTTTTGCATATCTTTTGCGGAATCCAAGGCTTGTCTTGTATTTGGATCATCCAACGATGCCATATGAAATTATATTAAGAAAACTTAATATTTTCGATTTTTTGGTGTAAAGCTGTAACAAAAAAACTAAGAGTAAACATCACGTGATAAAAGTCAATCATCAGACAAAAGTTGGCATATTGTTGTAATAGTATATGATGAGTTGCGGTGTTTTTGTAAATTTAGGGTTTGGAAAGTGGAGTTGGGGATTAAAATTTCGGGTGCGGTCGGTCCGTCGTAGTTCGGCCCTGCGCCACGAGAGCGTTGTGGCAGCGCGCGAGGAGAGGTGCACGCTGAGTACATGGTGGGGCTGGGCTGAAGAGAAATGGGGGGAAAAGAAAGGGAGAAATTAAGAACTAGTAGTATTATGTGCGATTCGGAGGACAAAGCGGCTCTAAAATCCATGCCAATTAATACCGATACACGGTTGTCGTTTTCGTAGCAGCGCGCCGCCGTCGTAGGAAGGCGAAAGAGTCGCCAACAAACGGTTCGGCTCAAAAGTTTAGCGCAGCACCGCGGGACTGCGAAGGCTCGGGGCTCAGGCTCACTTTTACTTTCATTTGTGTCGTAACCGCGGTCCGATAGTCGCGTGGCCCAAAAATACAATCCACTCTACCGTTCGGCTGACGACGAGAAGACACCACTGCGGCCGCGCGAAAGTGTTTACCAGTGAGTTATGGCACCGTTCGCTCGCGAAACGGCCCTTAAACTGACCGGAACCGACCGACGCACCATCTGACCACCGACAACGGAAGGACAACCCGTTTTTTTATATCTTTACACCCTTTATTTTCATGAATCCCATCGGATTATCAATTCAAATGACAAACACCTGTAAGTACGATACGATTTCTACGATAGTTCTCTCTTAAAACCACCTCGTGACATAATCCCCGACCGAGCGCGCTCAAATTTTCAAAAAAATAACAGCGGCGCCACTGCGGCCCGTTTCGCAACTACGCTCCGCGGAGCTTTTCGCTTCGAATTTTGACCTACTTTTTACTATTAAGTAATCGAACGGCTTCTTCCTGTCAATCGGACCCAATTACAACTCCCGACATCTTACTTCGAAAATAAACTTATTATGTCACCACTTAGGGACACCTTTCTCTTTTTACTATCGCACCTCCGCGCGATTTCAACGCTACGTCTACGCTCTGTCGACCCGTTTCTCATTCCTTTTTTTCTTTCGCCTTGTAATTCGCGTTAAAATAACGGCCTTGACTCTTCCCATTAACTAAAAAAATCAATTTTAATCTCCAAAATCCCTTTTTACGATTTTAATACTCCTCGACTCTTCTAAGTAGTTATGTAACGAATAAAATGTTACCAAACGTCACAAACCTTGCATATTTATAAGTAATTTGGCAATGACATGTATTAAAACACTCTCTTCATTTTCATTTTCTGTTACTACATTTCATTGTGAATTAACACTTCTTTCGTCAAATTATTATTAAACTTCAAATTCAAATTCGATCTTCTTAACTGTTAAACTTCAAAACAAATGAATTCTTTTTAATATATACAACCCGTGATGTATAACCCACGTTTGATGTGTTGCCTATATAAAATTAAAAAATTTTAAATTAAATATTTTTAACATTTCTTAAATGCCTATTCCTTCCTGAGTTACTCATTATTTAATATGAATCAAAATAAGTTATCTAAACTAAAAAATGTTCTAAATTCCTACGATAATTGTCGTTTTAATTCCTCGATGAATCTTTTCATTAGCATTTTAAAAACTCGAATAATAAAATAGATATTAGCACGAATCGAAACGAAGACGCTATAAATGATTGCAGGTGATTTCCGGCCAAACCATTATTAACGCGACCAGCCATGTACTCGGAAGAGCAAGAAACACAGGGTTTATTAACGCTGCATTATGGGAAACACCACGCGACGATAGTCGACGAGATTAGGACTTGTTTTAGTTCCGAAAATTTCGCCGACATGACTTTTATTTGTGACGATAAAACGGTCATCAGTGCACACAAGCTCGTCATGGCTTCAGCGAGTCCTTTGGTTCGCCAAATCTTGGGCGAATCCGTTCACGCTCATGGACCAAGCGTCGTCTTGATTCCGGGAATCAAAAGTTGTCATTTGAGACATCTTTTAGATTTTCTATATCATGGACAAGCTTGCGTTCAAGTAAGTTTTATCCGTTTTTGCACCAATTAATTAATAACTTAAAATTTTTTATTTTGGTTGCAGTCGAGCGAATTACAAAGCATACGAGAGTTATTTGATCTTCTCCAGATCCAATCTGGAGTTTGGGAGTCGTCTGAAGAACACAAGAAAAACGAAGATTGCTGGTCTCAATCCGAATCGGACATTAATCAAATTTTGGTCAAAAAGGAAAACGATTCAGCCGAGGATGACGATAAAGAAGAAGGCGAGATTAAAGATGACGACGACGACGACGACGACAACTCAAATCATAGTCAAAGTAATTCACCGAATCCCGTTAATTTATCGTTAAATACTAAATCCTCGGATGGAAAAGAAGAAGATAATTTTCAAGTAAGTCGCAAAAAAAATTATTATTAAACGATTATTTTTTATTATTTCTTTTTATAGAAAAATGAATTAAGTACAGAATTAAAAATAGGTCAATCAACAGTAAAAATAGCTCAAAAAGTTCAAGAACTTTGCCACAAAGTAAAAAGAAAACCCATGTATATAGAACCGGTTGATTTAAAACACCAAGAAGAAGTATCCCAATTAAAAGTGCCGATCGGCGATCAAAAATTAATTTCGTTAGTACAAAGTCCGGATAATTACGTAGTTACACCTCATCGAAAACGAAGACCTGGATTTCATAATAGCCCGTCTCAAAACCCACCCTTTGTGCCGTTTTCGCCGTCCTACATCGACGATCACCATCGATTCAAAAACCTTTCGTTGCCGCTTTTATCGAGAAATGCTTTATCGCTTTCTGCACCACCTTATCTAGTTGATAGGACGCATACTCCAACTCCAGGACAACATGCAGACTCTGGACCGCCAGATAACGTGATTATTAAGTATCGTCCACCAAGTGCGGATCAAAGTATAACGCCGGAATCGTATCCTTCGTTTGATGCGTCGTGGGGGGCGTGGTCTTTGTGTCAACCCCAAGTTGTAAATCCATCCCCGAATGAAGATAGGGAAGTTTCGGCTTCGTTCACAAATAGTGGTCAAGATGAACAGGAATCGCATGCGACCGGAAGTGGAAAACAAAGCGGGCCAACTGGACAAATTCGCGAATATCGGTGCGATTATTGCGGGAAACAATTCGGGATGTCTTGGAATTTAAAGACCCATCTTCGAGTTCATACGGGGGAGAAGCCGTTTGCGTGTCGACTATGCGTGGCCATGTTCAAACAAAAGGCGCACTTATTGAAGCACTTGTGCTCTGTGCACAGGAACGTGATATCTTCAAACGAGGGCAACGTCGGGAGATTCAATTGTTGTTTTTGTCCGTTGTCATTCGAGGCGCTTCCCGAACTTATAAGGCACCTCTCGGGACCCCACAACAATTTATTACTCAGCAAAAATATGCATGAGTTAAAATAAACAAACTATTATCATTCCGAATAAAAATCAAAAAAACCCTTTTATAAAATCCGAAATTATTTTAAGAAAAATTTTTTTAAAAGGGATGTATAATTACTTTTTGGGTAACGATCGTATAATTTCAGTTTTTTGGAACGGTCATTAAACCCAAAAAGTTTTGTGATATTTACGAGCCCATACGTGCCTTTCCTTCTACGACGTGTACTCATATAGTGCTTTAGTATTCAACCAATGTTGTGTTCAAATCCCATACCTAAGTATTCTAATGCCAGCCCACCTGCCCTGGGTTGGAAGCCCCCTTCATAAACGAAGAAACCACTACGAACAACTCCGTTTTTCCCCTCGTTTATGTCGAGTTTTTTTGTATATTTTTCTCTGATACTTATATAGTTTTTACTACAAAACTGGAATATATTAACGTATATTTTTTTTAATATACACACCAAAGAGCTATTTTTTATTTATTAAAAAATAGGGCCATTTCAATTTTTATTTTTTTTGCCTTTATTTCTTTTATTCTTTTTCTTGATTTCCACCCATGATCCACCCAATTTCTCGTTTCTTTTCCCCTCATCATTATCTTTTCTTCACCTTTTGAAACGAGAAAATATTAAAAAAAAGAACGCACCAGTTTCGAACAAAAAATTACGTGTGTGTATTTTTTTCGACGCAAAAATGTCTATTTCTCTATTTTTTTTTTTTTCAATTAAAAAAATGTGGTACAAACATGGTAACGTTAGCAAAATGGTAGATAATGTACATACGATTGTATATAGTTGTATTTAAGTATATTTAATTAATAAAAAATAAGAGTCTTATTGAGTTTAAATTTGCACTGTTATGTTTCAGTGCCATCTATAGAATAAAACAACAACCATTTATTAAAAAAAATTATTATCCTAATTCCTTTTTTTTTTTTTGAACTCATTTTCCAAAACTAATAATCAATATTTGAAGTTTTGATAAAATTTGCGATAATTTTCAAAATTCGCTATAACCTTGTGGAAATATCACCAATTATTAATTAAAGTATCCTCTTTTTAATGCAAAAAGCCGTTTTGAAAAATCGCTTTTAGTTCTTGAGAAATAAATTTTTGAAATAATCGATTTTACTATTTTCGCCAATTAAGTTTTAAAAATTCATATAAAATCCACTTCTTGGAATATGAGTATGAAAATTTCCCAAAGTGTTAATAAAAGTGTCCTCTTTCCAATGAACCAACCCGTTTTCAAAAATAACTTTTAATTTTTGCAAAAACATTATTTGAAGTTTTGATAAAATTTGCGATGTTGCGATAATTTTCAAAATTCGCTATAAAATTAATTTCTTGAAGGAACCTTGTGGAAATATCACCAATTATTAATTAAAGTATCATCTTTTTAATGCAAAAAGCCGTTTTGAAAAATCGCTTTTAGTTCTTGAGAAATAAATTTTTGAAATAATCGATTTTGCTATTTTCGCCGATTAAGTTTTCAAAATTCGTATAAAATCCACTTCTTGGAATATGAGTATGAAAATTTCCCAAAGTGTTAATAAAAGTGTCCTCTTTCCAATGAACCAACCCGTTTTGAAAAATAACTTTTAGTTTTTGAAAAAACAATATTTGAAGTTTTGATAAAATTTGCGATAATTTTCAAAATTCGCTATAAAATTAATTTCTTGAAGGAACCTTGTGGAAATATCACCAATTATTAATTAAAGTATCATCTTTTTAATGCAACAAGCCGGTTTGAAAAATCGCTTTTAGTTCTTGAGAAATAAATTTTTGAAATAATCGATTTTGCTATTTTCACCGATTAAGTTTTCAAAATTCGTATAAAATCCACTTCTTGGAATATGAGTATGAAAATTTCCCAAAGTGTTAATAAAAGTGTCCTCTTTCCAATGAACCAACCCGTTTTGAAAAATAACTTTTAGTTTTTGAAAAAACAATATTTGAAGTTTTGATAAAATTTGCGATGTTGCGATAATTTTCAAAATTCGCTATAAAATTAATTTCTTGAAGGAACCTTGTGGAAATATCGCCAATTATTAATTAAAGTATCATCTTTTTAATGCAAAAAGCCGTTTTGAAAAATCGCTTTTAGTTCTTGAGAAATAAATTTTTGAAATAATCGATTTTGCTATTTTCGCCGATTAAGTTTTCAAAATTCGTATAAAATCCACTTCTTGGAATATGAGTATGAAAATTTCCCAAAGTGTTAATAAAAGTGTCCTCTTTCCAATGAACCAACCCGTTTTCAAAAATAACTTTTAATTTTTGAAAAAACATTATTTGAAGTTTTGATGAAATTTGCGATGTTGCGATAATTTTCAAAATTCGCTATAAAATTAATTTCTTGAAGGATCCTTTTGGAAATATCACCAATTATTAATTAAAGTATCACCTTTTTAATGCAAAAAGCCGTTTTGAAAAATCGCTTTTAGTTCTTGAGAAATAAATTTTTGAAATAATCGATTTTGCTATTTTCGCCGATTCAGTTTTAAAAATTCGTATAAAATCCACTTCTTGGAATATGAGTATGAAAATTTCCCAAAGTGTTAATAAAAGTGTCCTCTTTCCAATGAACCAACCCATTTTGAAAAATAACTTTTAGTTTTTGAAAAAACAATATTTAAAATTTTCGATGTTGTGACAATTTTCAAAATTCGCTATAAAATTAATTTCTTGAAGAATCCTTGTGGAAATATCACCAATTATTAATTAAAGTATCCTCTTTTTAGTGCAACAAGCCGTTTTGAAAAATCGCTTTTAGTTCTTGAGAAATAAATTTTTGAAATAATCGATTTTGCTATTTTCGCCGATTAAGTTTTCAAAATTCGTATAAAATCCACTTCTTGGAATATGAGTATGAAAATCTCCCAAAGTGTTAATAAAAGTGTCCTCTTTCCAATGAACCAACCCGTTTTGAAAAATAACTTTTAGTTTTTGAAAAAACAATATTTAAAATTTGCGATGTTGCGATAATTTTCAAAATTCGCTATAAAATTAATTTCTTGAAGGAACCTTGTGGAAATATCGCCAATTATTAATTAAAGTATCCTCTTTTTAATGCAAAAAGCCGATTTGAAAAATCGCTTTTAGTTCTTGAGAAATAAATTTTTGAAATAATCGATTTTGCTATTTTCACCGATTAAGTTTTCAAAATTCGTATAAAATCCACTTCTTGGAATATGAGTATGAAAATTTCCCAAAGTGTTAATAAAAGTGTCCTCTTTCCAATGAACCAACCCGTTTTCAAAAATAACTTTTAATTTTTGAAAAAACATTATTTGAAGTTTTGATAAAATTTGCGATGTTGCGATAATTTTCAAAATTCGCTATAAAATTAATTTCTTGAAGGATTCTTGGAGAAATATCACCACTTATTAATTAAAGTATCCTCTTCTTAATGCAACAAGCCGTTTTGAAAAATCGCTTTTAGTTCTTGAGAAATAAATTTTTGAAATAATCGATTTTGCTATTTTCGCCGATTAAATTTTCAAAATTCGTATAAAATCCACTTCTTGGAATATGAGTATGAAAATTTCCCAAAGTGTTAACAAAAGTGTCCTCTTTCCAATGAACCAACCCGTTTTGAAAAATAACTTTTAGTTTTTGAAAAAACAATATTTAAAATTTGCGATGTTGCGATAATTTTCAAAATTCGCTATAAAATTAATTTCTTGAAGGAACCTTGTGGAAATATCGCCAATTATTAATTAAAGTATCCTCTTTTTAATGCAAAAAGCCGATTTGAAAAATCGCTTTTAGTTCTTGAGAAATAAATTTTTGAAATAATCGATTTTGCTATTTTCGCCGATTAAGTTTTCAAAATTCGTATAAAATCCACTTCTTGGAATATGAGTATGAAAATTTCCCAAAGTGTTAATAAAAGTGTCCTCTTTCCAATGAACCAACCCGTTTTCAAAAATAACTTTTAATTTTTGAAAAAACATTATTTGAAGTTTTGATAAAATTTGCGATGTTGCGATAATTTTCAAAATTCGCTATAAAATTAATTTCTTGAAGGATTCTTGGAGAAATATCACCACTTATTAATTAAAGTATCCTCTTCTTAATGCAACAAGCCGTTTTGAAAAATCGCTTTTAGTTCTTGAGAAATAAATTTTTGAAATAATCGATTTTGCTATTTTCGCCGATTAAATTTTCAAAATTCGTATAAAATCCACTTCTTGGAATATGAGTATGAAAATTTCCCAAAGTGTTAATAAAAGTGTCCTCTTTCCAATGAACCAACCCGTTTTGAAAAATAACTTTTAATTTTTGAACAAACATTATTTGAAGTTTTGATAAAATTTGCGATGTTGCGATAATTTTCAAAATTCGCTATAAAATTAATTTCTTGAAGGAACCTTGTGGAAATATCACCAATTATTAATTAAAGTATCATCTTTTTAATGCAAAAAGCCGTTTTGAAAAATCGCTTTTAGTTCTTGAGAAATAAATTTTTGAAATAATCGATTTTGCTAAAATTCGTATAAAATCCAGTTCTTGGAATATGAGCATGAAAATTTTGCGAAAAGCTGCAAAATTACTATTCGAGATCAGTTTGAAAAGTGATATAATTAAATTTCTCCATTAACCGATTCAACTGAAATGTGCTTGACCGTTGGGAGTTATTGAAATTAATTGAGCTTCTAAATGCGATAGGATTAGAGCGACTTAGAACTAATAATAATGAAAAGTGTTGAGAGCCACCCAATTATTCAACAAATTCTTCCTTCCCCTAATTCTGTATTCAATTAAGTTATTATATTACCGTTTTTAAATACCGTTCCATCTTTAAATTGAAAAAGTAAGTAAATATCATCGCTATAATCCAAAAACCGTTATGTTATGACCCACTATAGACGGTTGAGTAGCATCATCAGGTTTTGCAAGCAATCGCTTGCGTGGTCTCGAGCTAAACGAACATTATGATAAGTTTAATATTCTTGTTGGTTGGAGTAGCGGGTCAAGTGCCTTTTTTAGGTCCTTGTCCAGAAATAGAAACAATGGACAGATTAGATGTTAATAGGGTAAGAACGATATTGAATTAAACTTAAAAAATTTTAATTAATAAATTATTAGTATATGGGTAAATGGTATGAAGCTGAAAGATATTTTGCGGTATTTGAATTCGGTGGAAAATGCGTTACAGCTGATTATGTCCCTAGTAAAGATGGGTCGATAAGTATAATTAATCAACAAACCAGCGCATTAACCGGTATACGATCAACAATCGAAGGAAAAGCGAATATGAACGGTAGATCTGATGATCCAAAGTTAACGATCACCTTTCCACAACTTCCGCTCAACTTACAATCGCCGTATTGGATTTTAGATACTGATTATGACACTTATTCCGTGATTTGGTCCTGCAATAAACTTGGGATATTTAGTTTAAGTAAAAAAAATTAAAAATAATTTAATAAAATATTATTAATCGAGATTTCTTTTAAGGAAACGCCTGGATTTTGACCAGATCCAAAAAACCGGCGTTATCATCCATGGAGAAAGCTTACTCTATTTTAGATAGAAACTCTATAAGTAGGGCTTATTTTATACGAACGGATCAAAAAAATTGTCCGGGAAAAAAATAATTTTTCTTTTATTTATTGTAAATAACATATTTATTGTTTCTTTATTTAAATAAAATTAATTTTTCTACACAGCTCTGTTGTGTTCTGTCAATAAAAGTCAGGATTTTCACTACTACTTTATTGAACAAAACTAATATCAGTACATCTTACATGTTGTACTTCACACTGGTTGATATTGCCAACTTAATCAGCGTTGCCAACCTATGTCGACCAAATATCGGTAGAATCAACGGTAAAAAATCGGTTTAAATACAAAATTTTATTATTAAGAAATTGCTCTCTTGCACTTTTGCTCTTTTTGTAATTTTATGAATTTGTTGCTCTTTCAAGTGATTAAAGGTAACACTTGGGAATCGGAGCATGTTATAAAAAATCTTTTATAACAAAAATTGTTGCAAATTTTATTGTTAACAATATTGCTCTTTTGCACTTTTGCTCTTAAATACGTCAATATCGAGGGAGATACGAAAATATGAAAATTTTATGAATTTGTTGCTCTTTCAAGTGATTATAGGTAACATTTGGGAATCGGAGCTTGCTATAAGAAAACTTTTATAACAAAAATTGTTGCAAATTTTATTGTTAACAATATTGCTCTCTTGCACTTTTGCTCTTAGATACGTCAATATCGAGATAGATACGAAAATATGAAAATTTGATGAATTTGTTGCTCTTTTTATTAAAGGTAACACTTGGGAATCGGAGCTTGCTATAAGAAATCTTTTATAACAAAAGTTGTAGCAAATTTTATTGTTAACAATATTGCTCTCTTGCACTTTTGCTCTTAGATACGTCAATATCGAGGTAGATACGAAAATATGAAAATTTTATGAATTTGTTGCTCTTTTTATTAAAGGTAACACTTGGGAATCGGAGCTTGTTATAAGAAACCTTTATAACAAAAATTGTTGCAAATTTTATTGTTAACAATATTGCTCTCTTGCACTTTTGCTCTTAGATACGTCAATATCGAGGTAGATACGAAAATATGAAAATTTTATAAATTTGTTGCTCTTTTTATTAAAGGTAATACTTGGGAATCGGAGCTTGCTACAAGAAAACTTTTATAACAAAAATTGTTGCAAATTTTATTGTTAACAATATTGCTCTCTTGCACTTTTGCTCTTAGATATGTCAATATCGAGGTAGATACGAAAACATGAAAATTTTATGAATTTGTTGCTCTTTTTATTAAAGGTAATACTTGGGAATCGGAGCATGCTATAAAAAATCTTTTATAACAAAAATGGTTGCAAATTTTATTGTTAACAATATTGCTCTCTTGCACTTTTGCTCTTAGATACGTCAATATCGAGATAAATAGGAAAATATGAAAATTTTATGAATTTGTTGCTCTTTCAAGTGATTAACGGTAATACTTGGGAATCGGAGCATGCTATAAGAAAACTTTTATAACAAAAATTGTTGCAAATTTTATTGTTAACAATATTGCTCTCTTGCACTTTTGCTCTTAGATACGTCAATATCGAGATAGATACGAAAATATGAAAATTTTTGAATTTGTTGCTTTTTCAAGTGATTAAAGGTAACACTTGGGAATCGGAGCTTGCTACAAGAAAACTTTCATAACAAAAATTGTTGCAAATTTTATTGTTAACAATATTGCTTTCTTGCACTTTTGCTCTTATATAAGTCAATATCGAGATAGATACGAAAATATGAAAATTTTGTGAATTTGTTGCTGTTTCAAGTTATTAAAGGTAACACTTGGGAATCGGAGCTTGCTATAAAAAAACTTTTAGAACAAGACTTGTAGCAAATTTTATTGTTAACAATATTGCTCTCTTGCACTTTTGCTCTTAAATACATCAATATCGAGATAGATACGAAAATATGAAAATTTTATGAATTTGTTGCTTTTTCAAGTTATTAAAGGTAATCTTTAGGAAGCGCAGCATGTTACAATAAAACTTTCAGCACAAAAGTTGTAGCAAATTTTATTGTTAACAATATTGCTCTCTTGCACTTTTGCTCTTAGATGCGTCAATACCTATTTTCAAAACATTGACTTCAAAAATTCCACCCTTATACACGTACAGTGTGTTAATTAATTATCGTACCCGACAAAATATGCAACCAATATCACAGATTGGTATTGCAACGCGACGAAAGTTCCTAAAAACGATATATATAGTTAGATATATTTTAATAATAAAAAAAATATATCTGTCAACATCTGGTTATTAATATACATATTGAGATATGCAGCCAACATTACCCAGGTCACGTGGGTTACGATAATTAATTAACACGGTATATGTAACAAAGGTAATAAACTCGACTTATTCGAACAATTCGAAATCGACACACGTAGAGATGACCAAAAAATTGAATTAATGAATGATCAGATCAACCTTATAGAAACCCCTCTTTATTAGAAGACCTTTTTTCTTTAGGTTTTTTTAATTTTATTTATATCTTGTTAATTTGTACGCATTTATAGATTCGAGGCAAATTCGAGCGACATTATGTAAGTAGGGTATTCCCATAAGGATTTTAAGTACGAGGTGTTTCATAATACTTTGTTCAAATTTTGAAAATCGGTTGATTAAGTACCTTCTATATCGGTAGGGTTAGCTCCATCTATTAGTAGTAGCTATCACTACTTTTTCTTTTTCTTTCCCCCTCCAGATCAGTTCAACGTGTGTCGCTAGACAACCTTTTTATTTACCGTGCTTTTTATACACACGTCGGGTGTAGAGCCTACTTTGTAGACTGTATTTGTGATTGTTTGTTGAGAATATGTTGGCGATGTGTCCACACCAAAAATGATTATTATTAGAAAAACTAAGCCCGAAACGACCTGATGTTGAGTGAACCCCGGAAAATGCCACAATGGTCCATAAATATCTGTATTTGTTGTGCGCGTTCATCATTCACGAGTGTTTGGGGTATTTAAATTTGTTTCTAACATCCCAGGAGGTACAAAAAACTTTAGGTAAAACTAAATAAATTAACCAAATTTATAATTAATAAACAAAATTTTTTTTATAGGATTAGATGTGGAATTATACTACATTAGAGATGGCCAAATTAATAATAACGCCTTAGCTTATGTTATGGATATTCCATTAAACGTCGATAATTTACTCATTTCTTGGGAAAGTCTAAATGGAAAAGCAGTAATAAATAAAGTATAACCTCATCATTATTTTGACATTAAAATTTTTTTATTTAGCTCCCCTACAACATTGGAATAACCACATCCAATCTACATTCAATAACTCCAAAACTGAATATAACACAATCAGGAATAATTCCAACAACTTTACAAACCTTCACTTTATCAGTACCTTGCACAGGAACTGTTGCAGATCAAGTTAACATAGATATATCAATGAATATCACTTTGCAGCCCAATAATATAACAACAATTAAAATTCAAAGAAAAAAAAATTGCAAACGCAATGAGACCCCAATATCCAGTAATATTTCAATTGATTCAAAGCCGGTTACAAATTCAGTTAATATTTTTTATACGGCAGTAGGATCAGCAATTATTTTAATAGGGTTCCTAGCAATTTGTGTTTTGAGGTATTACTTGAAAGAGAAGAAAAAAAAATCTTCAAGGGGAAATTCCATGCAGCCTCATATGACCTACTTAACATCAGCAACAAGAAATCCAACATCAACTTGTTCCTATGGCAGTTTCAGAAGAATGCCTAGTTATTCATTAATCGATGAGAGATCCAAAGACCTGCAAGAAAGAATCTCAGAATTAACAATACAAAGATGCAGAGTGGGATTAAACTCAGTTATTTTAGAAGGAACTTTCGGCAGAGTTTATTTAGGAAGTTACACCGACGAAAATGGACGCCAAGAAGAGGTTCTTGTCAAGACTGTAACCGATCACGCATCGCAAATCCAAATTTCGTTGCTCCTTCAAGAAGGCATGTTTATGTACTCTTTGAATCACAAAAACATTTTAACCATTTTGGGGGTTTCCATCGAAGATCAAACCGCGCCGTTTTTACTATACCCATATCATTCTTACAAAAACTTAAAAGTCTTTTTACAAAAATGCAAATTAAACTCTGAAGGTGTTGCTCACACTTTAACCACGCAAGAGGTTGTTGATATGGCGTTACAAGTTATTCAAGGGATGCAATATTTACATAAAAAACATTTGTGGCATAAAGATTTAGCAGCCAGGAATTGCGTGTAAGTTGCTAAAAAATTAATTAATAAAATTTGCGATATTTGAAAAATTTTAATTTTTTTTAGGGTGGATGATAAATTACGTATAAAAGTAACGGATAACGCTCTTTCAAGAGATTTATTCCCATCAGATTATCATTGTTTGGGTGATAACGAAAATCGCCCAATAAAATGGATGGCGATCGAGTCTCTTTTGCAAAAAGAATTCTCGTCGAGCAGCGACGTTTGGTCATTCGGCGTATTACTTTGGGAATTAACAACGTTAGCTCAACAACCTTACGTTGAAATCGATCCGTTCGAAGTTGCCGCGTATTTAAAAGATGGGTACCGATTAGCACAACCGGTTAATTGCCCAGATGAATTGTAAGTTTTAACTGGTGCGTCCACTATTCGTACAAATTTTGATAGCATGGGTTGTCCATTCAGAACTTTCGATCTAAAATATTTTCCACTTCCGGTCTTTTTGGCAACAGCGGAAAAAGTTTATTTCTCTTTCCGTGTCGAATCTATTGGTGATATTTATTTTCGTCCGAAATGGACCAATTTGCACGCTAACTTCTAATTCATAACGATCCTAACCTATCACTTTAGTATGGCGGTATGGACCCATAAATTTAGGCAACAATTTCGATTCTGCTTTTATAGTTACTATGCTACCTTCTTCATATTGGCTCGCCGGTTTTCGTTTTTGTTGTAACTTTTTACATTTTCTTCTTGTAGTTTTCCTATCTGTTTTTTCGCTTGTTCTCGTAACTTCTGTCGATCTTCAGTAAATTGTTTTTGGTATTCATGTTGGATTATTTCCTTTAATCTGATTTCCTCTTTTCTTCTCATGGTTATTCCAAACATTAAGACAAATAATAATAATAGTACTTTATTGACCGCAACAACCAACATAAAAAAGTTAAACAATAATATAAAAGAAAAATTCATTCTATATGTGAAACTAATTACAATCTGCGGCCAATAGGCGGAGTCCAGGTTGGCATCCATCGCGATGGAAGCCATCTGTTCAACTCAACCTAGAGTTGAGAACGACTAATAATTACATATTCAATTGTTTTCCGCAATTAAATTAGAATAAATAGATAACAACCCAATGTCAGAGCACTGAGGCAGCATAAGGATTATGTTGACCCATCTGAAGCCGAAACACGGTGTTACGCAAGTTAACTTTAAAAACGGGTAGACTTTTATTTTTAAATTCAGGAGGACAGGAATTATACTCCTTGGCCACATTATATGAAAAAGAGCGCCTAAAAAGAGCTTTCCTGTGAGCAGGAACGGCTATAGTATTTTTGTGTCTAAGATTCAAGTTATGAACATCGGTCCTATAGGTGATTTTATTATACAGGGTGTCTCACGTAACTGGTTCGTTAGAACTTTTTCAGGTTCCACTATTCGTAGAGATTTGAAATTTTGGTAGCATGGGTTGTTCATTCGGAACTTTCGATCTAAAATATTTTCAAGATGGCCGCCACTTCCGGTCTACCGGAATTCGCTATTTTAAATGGAATGTTATAGTTTTTATTACACTATTTAATTGTACGTAAAAAAATAGGTTGACTTTGATAAATGTTATTGGTACCTAGCGTTTTTCATTTTCGAGTTATTTTGGTTTTAAACTTTTTTTGGTAAATTTCAACATGCTCTTTAAAACTTAATATCTCAGCCAAAGTTCATTCAAAAAAGACCTACTTTGGCACGATTACTCTTCAGATGTTGTCAAACAGATTGTCATTTGTTGTATCGCAGTATCTTATACAGAATGGTCAAAAATGGAATTACTGTTTCTCCATATTCAATGGCGAGAAACTCGAAAATTTTAAATGGAACGCCCCATATTTTTTTAGCCTATCAGAAAGAAAATTTAATTCTCTACAAATTATCTATAAACATTCCCATACCTATTTATTGTAATTTGCCTTATATTGCGAAATTTATTAAAACATGCACGAAATACAGGTTTTTTATTAGAAAGCTATGGAATTTTGACAGTTTTTGCATTTCCAAATTCAATTTAATAACAAATTTATATTATAAGTTTATGTTTTTGTTCAAATCTAATTTTTGTCATTAACTTTTTGTTCTAATAGTTTCATTTATTTGATCTTCTGTTTGTTATTTTTCGTAAGTAAAAGGTAGTAAACTAAAAGATTATCAATCGTAGTTAATAGTACAAATAATAATAGAAATAAATTAAACAAAAAACTGTCAAAATGTCATGGCCTTCTAATAAAAATACAAACGGTTTCCTGCATTTTCTGCATGTTTTGATAAATTTACGAATATGAGAGAAACTACAATAAATAAATATAGGAATGTTTATAGATAAATTGTAGAGAATTAAATTCCCTTTCGTGTAGGCTAATAAAATATGGGGCGTTCCATTTAAAATTTTCGACTTTCTCCCCATTGAATATGAAGAAACGGTAATTCAATTTTTGACCAACCTGTATAAGATACTCTGATACAATATATGACAATCTATTTGAGAGCCTCTGAAGAGTAATCGTGCCAATTTAGAGCTTTTTTGAATGAACGTTGGCTGGGATATAAGGTTTTAAAGAGCATGGTGAAATATACCAAAAAAACCTTAAAATCGAAATAACTCGAAAACGAAAAACGCTAGGTACCAATAACTTTTATGAAAGTCAAAATATTTTTTTACGTACAATTAAAAGGTGCAATAAAAACTATAGCATTCCGTTTAAAATAACGAAGTTATGGTCTACTTCCGGTAGACCGGAAGTGGCAGCCATCTTGAAAATATTTTAGATCGAAAGTTCCGACTGAACAACCCATACTACCAAAATTTCAAAACTGTACGAATACTGGAACCTAAAAAAGTTCTAACGAACCAGTTACGTGAGACACCCTGTATAAGTAAGGTGGAGTCCCCGTAGTAATTAACTTGTGCACAAGACACAAGAACTGATGTTTGAATTTGTTTCTGATATTTAACCATTTTGCAGTAACCAATGTGTGACCAATATTTTCACGCTTACGAACGCCATACATAAAACGAAGACAGCTATTTTGAACCCTTTGAATACGATGAAGTTCATACCCAGTTAAACATGGACCATACATGGCAGCACAATGCACAAAATTTGACAGAACAAGTGTTTCGCACAAACGTTTCTTTGTAATTATATTTAAAATGTGTCGGTGTTGATAGAGGCATCTAAGAATGAATCGCAGATTGCTGTCGACAAGCACACCCAGATTTTTTGACTCAGGGTACACTGCCAGCCTCTCTCCACCCAAAAATATACCGACATTATCAGAGTCCAAGTTACCAAAGATGACTACCTTAGATTTAGTGGCATTGAGAGTTAGTGCCATCTTGTGCGAGCGATCTAAAATAGCGTTCAGATCTGCATTTATTTTTGAGCAAGCAGAAGCGAGTGTTCCTTTGGAAAGGTTATGTAAATTTGGGTATCATCTGCGTACATGTGTATCGACGAATATTGAATGCACTTAGGCAACTGGGATGTATACAAGGAAAGCAATAAAGGAGCCAGAATAGACCCCTGTGGCACTCCCACTCTCACAGGCAGTGATGATTGTTCAATTTTACTATCTGAGCACGATTGGATAGGAAACTTTCCAAAAGCAAGACCGCTGAGTCGGACAGACCAACATAGCGCAGAAGAGCTAAAAGCATTGAATGGTTAACCTTATCAAAGGCCTTACTGTAGTCCAGAAGTACAAGTATCCCACATAGACCGCCATCACGAGCTCTAATAATATCGTCTGTTACCTTTAATAGAGCCGTTGTACAGCTATGGTTAGGTCGAAAACCAGACTGAGAGGTGGGCAAGATGTTATGATCACTAATATATTTACGCAATTGGACCTCCATGCACCTTTCAAGGACTTTTGAGATAACTGGCAGGATACTAATTGGACGCAGGTCCGCCAAACCTGCTGGATTTGGTTTTTTAGGCAACGGCATTACCAAAACAATCTTCCAGGCTTCCGGGAAAATAGACTGTTCAAGACAGGTATTTATAATATGTACAATGTAGGGTAATATTTCAGGGAGACACATTCTTATAAATGTGATGTTCAATTCGTCTATACCAGAAGATGTTGATTTAATGCCATTTAAAATTTTAATGATCGAAGCGGTGTCATTGAGTTCAAACTAAAATATCTCATGGGAATTTGGGTAAAGCATATTTGTACCATAAAAAGTGAGCAAATCATCATCCACATCAGCATAACCAACAGAATTCACAAAATAATCATTAATATCATGAATTCACAAATCATTAATATTTCCAACATCATCTAAATGTGCGGGAACAGTGGGTTTGGACCTGTTGACAATCTGCAACTCGGATAACAGCCGCCAACTACTCTTTACATCACTAGTCACAAATGTACTATTTAAGAAAGATTTCTTTTCTCGTCGTATTGCAGAAGTCGTTAAATTGCGTAAGGACTTGTAGTAGTCGAAGTGCGCTATTCATTTAGTTCTTTTATACCATGGTGCAAATGGCCTATGTAATCTGAGTGACCGAACCGGTGCATGAAAATCTAGAAGTGCCAAAAAATGAGTGTTTAAAAAATGTACTTTCTGATTAACATCAGTTATATGATAGATTGCATAGAGTGGTAACCGGGATAAATCACCCTTCAGACTATAGGCATCGATGTTTGATATAGGTCTACAAAATTTGGTACTCGGAATGGGCCTTGAATCAGAAATAGTAATGTCACATTGAACAAGATTGTGGTCTGACATATGCATCGGTATGCTTGCCTGGTTAATACAACCGTCAGGGTTGTTAGTGATCAAACAGTCAATCAAGGAACTCGAGTTTGTGGTGACACGGGTAGGAGAATTTATCATCTGAGAAAGGGATAACTCTTCTAAAAGCGTATTAAACCTCTCTGTATATGTGCTATTAAAATCCAGCATGTTTATTAATAGTCAGTAATACCCTGTAAGCAGCATAGTGTGGAGCATAAATTATCAAGAAAAGCACATACATTCGAGGCAGGGGACCTATAAATGCAGCCAAAAGAACATGCATATGAATTGAATAACAACCGGACCCAGACCTGTTCAACATCATTATCAACAATCCCCATATCCCGCTCACAGACATATTTCAGGCCCTGAGCCAGGTACAAGTATTACAAATGGTGTTGTGTTAACACTTTTTTGATATGTGCTGTTTATAGTTTCTTGGAGTCTTCTTAGATGTTTATACCAATTATTAGGTTTATTCTCACATAATTTCGACAAGCATGGTATTATAATTCTGTTTATTCTTTCTACTTGGCCATTTCCACGTGGCACTCCGGTCCTGATTAACATATGTCTTACCTGTTCATCTTTACAATAGTTTTCAAATTCGTTTGAGGTAAACGCAGTACCTCGGTCAGACACAATTGTTTCAGGATTGCCAAATATTTTCTTTTGCATTTCTAGTTTTTCTATCACTTCTTTGTGTTTGTGGTTTTTGTTGGATAGATCCATACAAATTTGGAAAAGGCGTCTGTAACTAGAAACAGGTATTTATAGCATTTACCTGTTACTATCATTGGTCCTAAATGATCAATATGATAAATCTGAAGTGGAACTTCTCCTTTATCAATTGGTCTCAACATTCCTTCTTGTTTTCCAGCTTTACGTTCTGATATATAATTTTGAATATACTTCCTGATTTTTTCGTCTATATTTGGTATATAATATTTGCGAGTTATTAATTCCTTCGTCTTTTTAAGTCCAAAATGACCGTTCTCCTGTGCGTTTTTGATTATTTGATAATACATTTTCGAAAGTATTGCCAACAGTTTTTGTCCTTCGCAGTTTTTCTATAATATATTTCTTTACATTTTCGTTGAGCATCAGTTGTCTTTCGGCTCCAATAATATACTGGATGAAATTTGCCATCTTCATCATCTTTTTGCAACATGTGCCGCTTTTTTAAATGGAATGTTAGAATTTTTAATTGTGCCTAAAAAATATATTGCCTTTGATACATAAAAAGCTCTAAATTGGTATAATTACTCTTCAGACGCTGTCAAATAGATTGTCATTTGTTGTATCAGAGTATCTTATACAGGTGGTCAACAATTGAATTACCGCGTCTCTACAGTGTCCTCCAAAAAGTCAGCAACACCCGTTTTATTTCTGTTCCATTGCATCTACATTTCTGAAATTTAATTTATGTAGGAGTGTAAAGTATTTTCAACATGGTGGCCACTTCCGGTCCCTCGGAAGTAGACCACAACTTCGTTATTTTAAATGGAATGCTATAGTTTTTATTGCATATTTTAATTATATGCGAAAAAATAAGTTGATTTTGATAAAAGTTATTGGTACCTAGCGCTTTTCGTTTTCGAGTTATTTTGATTTTAAATTTTTAAATTTAAATTAAAACTCCATATCTCAGCAAACGTTCATTCAAAAAAGCTCCAAATTGGCACGATTACTCTTCAAAGGCTGTCAAATAGATTGTCATTTGCTCATCGCAGTATCTTGTACAGGATGGTCAAAAAGTGAATTACCTTTTTCCGCATTCAATGGCAAGAAAGTGAAAATTTTAAACGGCAAGCCCCATATTTTATTAGCCCACCAGAAAGGGAATTTGCCGGGAAATGCTATTTTGATAGTTTTTCATTTAATTTATTTTTACAATTAACTTTGATTGATAATCTTTTAATCACTATGTTTTATTTAGCAAAAATAACAAATACAAGAACAAATAAATGAATCAATGAAATCAAAAATTAGGTTTGGATAAAGAATTTAATTCTCTCTCTGGTAGTTTAAAAAAATATGGGGCATACCATATAAAATCTTCAGCTTTCTTGCCATTGAATATGAAGAAACGACAATTCAATTTTTGCCCAGCCTGTATAAGATACTCTGATACAACAAATGACAATCTTTTTGATATCATCTGAAGAGTAATCTTACCAAGTTAGAGCTTTCTTATAGTGAACACTTCCTGCTGTAAGAAATCCTTCAAATCGTCCAGTATTTGGAAATTTTTTATTAAATAACGCAATAACCATATTTATCGATTTTTCCATAAACTTTTCCTCTAATGTTAACATTGCATTCAAAACACACATTAAGTGTACTAAATTACACACAGATTTTGCAATTTTGTTTTTCCATGGCAGTCTTTGTTAGAAATAAAATTTTTGATATGGATTTTTATCAAAGTAGGCCGATTATTCCGAAAATTTGCATATGGCCATAGTTTTTCATTCTGAACAAAACTTTTTAGTAACACTTTCACGTACTGTAAAGAAAAGCGGTACTTTACCTGCCACAAAAAAAGTTTTTCTTTCATTGTCAAGGCTCACTTGTTTTTTAAAAATTAAAAATATGTTCAAAATTAGTCTTTAACCAAGCAGGGCTAAATCCCAAAAAATGACAATTAATATCGAAAATTTTTTACCTTTTATAAGAGGCGTTTCATCTATCCGGGGACACACTGTATATGCGCAGGACTCCAAGATGTGATAGCTTGTTCAAAAATTTGAAAAAAAGTTTCTATCAACTTACCCTCTAAAATGCACCATTTTCGAGATAGTGTTGAAATTTAATAAAAAAAATTCGTTTTTTGCGAATATCTCCGAAAACGTTTATCGTACAAAAACAGCTTTTGTAATATATTTTTCCCCTCAATGAGGTATTATAGGCAGGACTCCACACTATTGAAGCGAAATTAAACCGCTAGCATATATAAAGAAGTAATGCAGCGGACGTTAGTAAATGGACGAGAAATCCTAATGATAAATCCTAGGCGCTTACGCCAAGATCTTTAATTGTAGAGGATTGAGTAAGATAATGTAGACCTAGCTTATACTTGAAGTTAACATTATATCTCTTTCTACCGAACGTGATCTGACAACACTTATCAGGATTTAGAAATAAGTAATTTTTTTTTTAATCTGTCAATGTCATCTTGCAACCGAATACAGTCAGAAGCAGACCTGATGCTAGCAAAAATTTTACAATCATTGTAGAGGTTGTCAATTGTAGAGGATTGAGTAAGATAATGTAGACCTAGCTTATACTTGAAGTTAACATTATATCTCTTTCTACCGAACATGATCTGACAACACTTATCAGAACTTAGAAATAAGTAATTTTTTTTAATCTGTCAATGTCATCTTGCAACCGAATACAGTCAGAAGCAGACCTGATGCTAGCAAAAATTTTACAGTCGTCAGCGAAAAGAGAAAAATTCGAATAATGACAGCACTCATTTATATGCAAAGAAATTGTATATATAGAAGCAGTTGTAAACATTAAAACTTGAAGCCAACGCAACACTCGCTTTGTTTACTAACAACCTTTGTCGAAACCAGTTGAAACAATGAACGTGCACAGATCGGACCATCGGCCGATCATCGCCGAACACTCCCGAATATTATTTTAGCCCCTAGAATAAGACGTACACTAAAATAACGAATCCTATTTGCGAATCAATAAATCTTCACAGTCGTTCTTTCTTTCGATTCGTTTTTCTTCATTTTTATTTATATATATTTGTACATTTAGTATACCACTACTTTTAGTTAGAAATAGAACTTAGCAATCAAAATAGTACATACTTGTATCGTTTACCAAGTATGTATATTGTTTCTAGGTGCTCTGATTAATTTAAAAGATTACAAGATTATATTTATTGTGTTTAATACTTCAAAATCTTATTAAAACTTGACAAAGATATAGAAAAAAAAATCATTCTACAATCTATAAAATTATTACGGCAATAGTTTTTCAATTGGTAGTTAGTTTAACAATTAATTTGTGATTGTAATTTTATATATGAAATTAGGATGCTCTTTGGATACGCGCCACTGGATAAAGTCTAACCAATTTCATCTAATTACGATAAATTTTTGAATTCAAATTCCATTTTTTGCAATTAATGTCTGGATGTCATAAAACGAAATATAACCAAGTTTTACGTCAAATGTCCTCAAAGTACCAAAGTTAACGCAAGAAGTTTGTTAACCGTTACAGGTAAAGTGGTCTTTCTGAGCAATGTACAACAAACGTTGATTAAGATAAAATGTTTGCTATCTTAAATTATAGCGATATGCCGAATTTTATTAATTTAGCATATAAAAGCAAAATGTGCAGATTTTTAAATCATAAGATAAACAAAACATTTTCGATCTAAACTAAATTAACATAAACGCTTATTCAATGATATCACCACCAACACTAACACATAATTCAGCCCTTTTCCGACATTGTTTATAACTTTTTCTAATATGGTCCAACGGAATTTCTCTAATAACAGTTTCAATTTTTTGTTTTAAACTAAATTTTAAATTCTTTGTAAATGGGATTTACCTATACCGACTTGAACTACCCTTTGCATCCATTGCGTTCGTTACTGCAACAATCGACCCCGCATCATATTCATCTAAAAGCTTTTTTTCCTTCCTTTTATTTTCCACATTGCCCGTTTCCGAAAATTTTTTAACAACTCTCTTAATTGTTTTTTTATCTACTAAAATTCCAAATATTTCCTCAAATTGCATTGTAACAAATGTTCCACAATCCATAGCACTTCACTATAAATATTTTATGTTGTAATGTAAACATGATCAATTAATATTTGACAATAGGCTAAGCTAAGCTATCAAATGATGATTGTTAGTTCACTCAGATCATTTGTTTTTATTGTAAAACGGAATATTAGAAAAAAAATTTCAAGAAAAAACTCATTTTTTCTTTTATATGCTAAATTAATAAAATTCGGTATATCGCTATAATTTAACATAACAAACATTTTATCTTAATCAACTTTTGCTGTACATTGCTCAGAAAGACCACTTTACCTGCAACGGTTAACAAACTTCTTGCGTTAACTTTGGTACTTGAGGATATTTGACGTAAAACTTGGTTATATTTCGTTTTATGACATCCAGACTTTAATTGCAAAAGATGGAATTTGAATTCAAAAATTTATCATCAATTATACCTTACGGGGACACACTGTATATAGAAGTTTGAAGCCAACGCAAGAGCATTTGTTTGCAAACAAAATAGACCTTGGTCCTAGCGACAGTTTTGCAGTAGAACTAACAAAAAACCTCCATGCTATCAAAATTTCAAACCTCTACGAATGGTGGAACTGAAATAAATAAATAAAAAATTGTGATGTTTTAAAATTGTATAATTTTTTTAGGTTTGCTGTAATGGCATATTGTTGGGCGATGTCTCCGTCGGAAAGACCAACGTTTACTCAATTACAAGTTTGCCTACAAGAATTCTACGCTCAATTAATTCGATATGTTTAGTATACATATATAAATTTTTAATATTTTCTTTGATATGTTCCTTTGTGCCAAAATTAGGTCTCCTTTGTTTTAAGACTGTTTTGCTTTATTTATTTTGCGATATTTTTTTTATAGAAGTGACTGAATTTTGTATATATAAAATTGATTCGAATTGTCTTTGTCTTTTTTAATTCCTCTTTCTTCGATCTCAGGAAATCCTTTTAATGTAAATAACATAATTATTCCAATGCCCCCGGGTTAGGTTGTCTTGTTTTCAATAACCTTGACTAGTTTCCTTTATTACTCAACTTTTTTCGCCAATCTTCATTTGTCACGCCAATATCTCTTTAGAGTTTAGACGTATAAGTGAAATCATGTGGAACTTTACTTTTATTGTTATCGCTTCGTTTTTATTCATTTTTTTAAAAGGTACTTTTAGAGGTAATTTTTTTTTCTTTGAATAATTTTTTTTAATGGATTTTAGTTGAATCCGATTCGATAATTTGTGGAAATGAAGGTTGTAATAAAACTCAAACTCCAAATGATGATGATATTGTTACTGATATTGTGGTGAGAGTTAAAACGAGTCAAAAACGAATCAAATCGAACGAAACGGTAGAAGATACATCTGAAATTCCGATTATAACCGGAATTTCGCAATCTCCAATCGGCGAGTCGGGAAATATTTATTCGGATAATTTTATAAAATCGAACGGTGGAAACGAGAATTTATTTATCCCGTCTTTACCGACTCATAACCGTCAAAATTATGGGGAGCAACCTCCGCAACATTTCGTCTGGTACCCAAAAGGTGGCATTGTACACAATCCCGTTGAATTTAAACGATTTGAAAGACCTCCTACGCTACATAGAGTTCAATATCCTCAACAATTTGAGCGGAGAATTGGATCGACTACTTGTATGTGTCAAAATGCTGGATTAAATTGGTATCCTACTACACCCACGTTTAATTATTACAATAAAAAGGATGGGATTGACGATAAATTAGAAGAATTAAATAATTAAAAATGTATATATTAAAATAAAACAAGAATTTGCGACACTTAATAGTTTTTATTTTCATATAATCTTTTTTTTTCACGACAAATTTAAATACCCTATTTTTTCACCCTACATAGAGAAGTAGAAGAATATAATAAATAACATCTTAGGAACAGAATTTTTATTTCAGTTTCTTTTTTATATACAGGGTGTTTATTTCCTCGTAGAAAACAAACACTCTGTATACAGCACTCGTAGGCACATCTAACCATGCAATTTGATTGTCAAATATAAAAAGAAATGTGTGACATTTACGATTCTTTTAAAAACACTTAACAATCAGAATTTGTTTGTATTTTTTTTTTTGAAATAATTTTGATATTAATAACTGAATAAAAATATAATAACTGATCACAGTCAATATAAATAGTGCGAGCTTCTTCTCCTGATTGGAGGTGGACGCACCAATCGAGGGTGGAATGGTCCTAGGGCCGCTTCGTTGGTCGATGAGGCGCTTCTATACAAACTGGGCAATCGAAATTTGCACGGCCGTTGTAACCACTGATGGTTGAGCGTCCAATACATGATCGGACTTAAGGCTGAATGGACATGACCCAGGAACAGACAATAACGCTTTATTATCATTGGTGGCGATCCGTGAACATCCTCCAAAATCAAACAAACCACGTGTGGCAACCAACACAATGCGAATACTATCGATATCCATAACATTGCGTTCGCTAACCGCCGCCGACTTCGCAATGTACTCGTTGGCGGTTGAGTTATTTCTTCAGGTTCGTTGTCTGTTTTTGATGTCCCATTTCTAGGCTAAAAGGTATGAAAATTGCGATATTTTAAAAAATTGTTTGCAAAAACATCGCCCTCTTTTTTTATTCAATTATCCCATGCTATTGGGCGCTTGCAGTGCAGATCGACAGTTTTCCGATAATTTTAATAGCACCGCCGTGGGAATAAAAATAAGGGCAACTCGACACTTCGTCAAACAATAAACAATAACCGATCAGGAACCTAAACAGGCCATAAACACACCAGCACAATGGAACGATAATAAAAACGTTTTAAAAATGCTCTTTTGTTTTCATTGCAAATTGGTTCTAACATCATAAAACCAATATATATAGCTAATAATATTGTAATAAAAAAAAAAAAAATAATTACCTCTGATTCTAGGCGATTTGAAATTCCTGCAACAATAATAACATGAGTTGGCCTCCTCAATAATGGCATAGGAAGTGGTAGTTCTCCATGTTTCGCCCTGGCGGTTAATGAAAGTGCCGTTAATTTCGCGTGGACACCAAGATGACATGCCAAAACGGTACACGCGGGAACTATGTGTACGAAAGTAACCCGAACCATTAGAAAGCTCCTCCGCCACGGATTACGTTCTGCAAATTGGAGACCGGAAAATAACGCCGCAGAAAGCCATGTTACTAAAACAACGGTTAACAGAAGAGGTCTTCTTCTGACCACCTGTCCAGCTGGTTTATAATTTTTTACAGTCAAGTATCTATCAATGGATAACGACATCATTGAAAGAGTACAGGACGATATTGGCCAGGCCTGGAACACCAAAAATCATAAACAAATAAATGGAAAAAAATAAAAATAAATAATTTTACCTGCAAAAAGATTGCGATATTAGACCAAGATTGCGTCCACGTAGTGATGGTATAAAGAGCAGCTGTGATAGGCCCACTAAGACAACAAACACAAAAATCGGCCGCTACCAAACCCAGTAGAAGAGGACTCCGGCTTTTGGCACCAGGACCGGTGCAGAGTGCCAGACCCAAGGTGCCGTTGGCGAGGACTCCGACGAGGAACATGCACCCGTAAAGGCTGACGATGTAATCCATGATCAACTGGACGTCGACGTGAAATCCGGCTTGATATGATTCGTGTTTAGTATTTGAGCATGTTCGGCGGGGTTTATTGCTTGAGGCTCGCTCACGGCGCTGCCAACGCTTGATAGGGACGAAACCGGCGCCGTCCCGGCGTCTACTGTCCTCGTCCTCGCTCGGTCCTCGTACAGCATCCCCTTACCCTTTTACTTCTCAACCCCTTTGTTACTCGAGCGTTTTCGCCCACACTCGGAAAACTCATTATTTATATCATAAACATTAAAATAAGAAGTAAACAATCAAAAGTAATAAAACATGGAAATAAGGGTTTTAAGTGTAGCCTCAATTAAGTTATTTAGATCAAAAATATACAAAAGAATATATCAATCATACAAAAATTAAATAAGTCGAGTTTAAAAAGATCTTACAATGTTAGTTTGTAATTAAACGTTAAACCGACATCTGTTAGATTGTAGCGAACTTTTAGTAAATGCCGCGGATAAGAGATGGCGCTACTATATAAAAAGTAATAATAAAAGACTAAAGTTGAATGAAGTTAAGATTCTTGTTCACAGGAAAATTAAAAAATTGTGCCAATAAACGTTGTTCCTTGTTTAATTCTTAACAAGTTTTGTTTGAAAAATATTTTGATACAAACAATAATTACGAAAATAATTTTAAATTAAATTTCTATACTGTTCACAAGGAAATTAAAAAATTGATAATTTTAAAAAATTGTGCCAATAAACGTTGTTCCTTGTTTAATTCTTAACAAGTTTTGTTTGAAAAATATTTTGATACAAACAATAATTACGAAAATAATCTTAAATTAAATTTCTATACTGTTCACAGGGAAATTAAAAAATTGATAATTTTAAAAATTGTGCCAATAAACGTTGTTCCTTGTTTAATTCTTAACAAGTTTTGTTTGAAAAATATTTTGATATAAACAATAATTACGAAAATGATCTTAAATTAAATTTCTATACTGTTCACAGGGAAATTAAAAAATTGATAATTTTAAAAAATTGTGCCAATAAACGTTGTTCCTTGTTTAATTCTTAACAAGTTTTGTTTGAAAAATATTTTGATACAAACAATAATTAGGAAAATAATCTTAAATTAAATTTCTATACTGTTCACAGGGAAATTAAAAAATTGATAATTTTAAAAAATTGTGCCAATAAACGTTGTTCCTTGTTTAATTCTTAACAAGTTTTGTTTGAAAAATATTTTGATACAAACAATAATTACGAAAATAATCTTAAATTAAATTTCTATACTGTTCACAGGGAAATTAAAAAATTGATAATTTTAAAAAATTGTGCCAATAAACGTTGTTCCTTGTTTAATTCTTAACAAGTTTTGTTTGAAAAATATTTTGATACAAACAATAATTACGAAAATGATCTTAAATTAAATTTCTATACTGTTCACAGGGAAATTAAAAAATTGATAATTTTAAAAAATTGTGCCAATAAACGTTGTTCCTTGTTTAATTCTTAACAAGTTTTATTTGAAAAATATTTTGATACAAACAATAATTACGAAAATAATCTTAAATTAAATTTCTATACTGTTCACAGGGAAATTAAAAAATTGATAATTTTAAAAAATTGTGCCAATAAACGTTGTTCCTTCTTTAATTGTTAACAAGATTTATAGAAAAGTAATAATAAAAGACTCAAGTTGAATGAAATTTTTTTCAATTAAAATAAATCAATAAATAAATACAGAATAACTTTTTTATTTATCATCCCATTTTAAAGTACAAAAAATATATTCATATTATAGTCTGCATTTACACGTAATAAGTCCAATACACCACAAAAATACAAAAAATTCAAAACATAATAAAGAAGAAAAACAAAAATATACACAATAATAATATATTAATATCACTAAACAATTAATTAATATATGCGAACATGTGATGTTTGGATGCCGCTGTTAATTAACTAATTAAAGAGAAAACAAAAACAAAAAATAATCTCTATGGTTAGTAAGATGTGAAAATGTTAAAAATTAAGAATCACAAAATCAAAAAAAAATATATATCAATACTATAACTGAGTGATGAATAAATATTAAAGTCACTTTTATTATAATTAAAACGTGTAAAACATTTTCATATTTAAAACAAAACAAGAAAACCTTTATTTATTTAATTTTTTACTTTGGTTACCTGTGATGTTTCATTAACATTTTCCTAACCTAATTTCTGAGTCAGTTTACATTGAATGTAAGGGTTTTGAAGTAACCTCGGCGTAGTTTCCATAACCCTCAGCAACAAATCGTCCAAATAATCCTCCAAATCTTTTAATTTTTTTTTGCCATGCTCCACATCGCTTTGCAACTCGCAAACCATCAATATCAAATCTTCGCGACTTTTACCTTCAAATTTTTGCATCAATTCATTCGAAACCCTACCATTCGATGAATTATGATTATTCACAGAATCATTTTCACCGCCAATTATTATACGTTCACTCGATAGTTTTTCTTTTTTTAAATCTGGTTCACTTTTTTCTAATAAAAATTAAAAAAATTATTAATTATTTGTTTATTATACTAGGTGTTTCATAATATATGAGCAGGACTTCAGGATGTGAAAGCTTGTCCAAAAATTTAAAAAAAAGTTTTTATCAACTTACTCTCTAAAATGCAGCATTTTCGAGATACATAAATTTAATAAAAAAAATCGTTTTTTGCGAATATCTCCAAAACCGTTTATCGTATAGAAAACAGCTTTTGTAAGCATTTTCTACTAACTTGGCTATAAGTAATCTCAGCCATATGAATTCGCGACCAGCAATTTCATTGTCTTAATATAAAATAGATGTATAACAAATATCACGTTTTATCATTAAGCCGAGGTCGCGCAGCGGGCGAGGCACAGCCTCGATAGATTTTCTCATTAAGGGTCGACTGCAACACCTCGGCTATAAATGATCTTAGCTACAACAATTCACGACCAACTTCTTCATTATCTCAAAATAGAATAATTAGTTGTATTATAACATGATGATGTTTTATTAATAAGCCGAGGTCGCGTAGCGGGCGAGGCATATCCTCGATAGCATTTTCTTTAAGGGTGTCGATTATAACACCTCAACTTTAAATAATCTCAGCCATATGAATTCGCGACCAGCAATTTCATTGTGTTAATATAAAATAGATGTATAACAAATATCACGTTTTATCATTAAGCCGATGTCGCGTAGCGGGCGAGGCACAGCCTCGACAGCTTTTCTCTTTAACAGTCGATTGCAACACCTCGGCTATAAAGGATCTTAGCTATAACAATTCACGACCAACTTCTTCATTATCTCAAAATAGAATAATTAGTTGTATAATAACATGATGATGTTTTATTAATAAGCCGAGGTCGCGTAGCGGGCGAGGCATATCCTCGATAGCATTTTCTTTAAGGGTGTCGATTATAACACCTCAACTTTAAATAATCTCAGCCATATGAATTCGCGACCAGCAATTTCATTGTCTTAATATAAAATAGATGTATAACAAATATCACGTTTTATCATTAAGCCGAGGTCGCGCAGCGGGCGAGGCACAGCCTCAATAGATTTTCTCATTAACGGTCGACTGCAACACCTCGGCTATAAAGGATCTTAGCTATAATAATTCACGACCAACTTCTTCATTATCTCAAAATAGAATAATTAGTTGTATAATAACATGATGATGTTTTATTAATAAGCCGAGGTCGCGTAGCGGGCGAGGCATATCCTCGATAGCATTTTCTCTAAGGGTGTCGATTATAACACCTCGGCTATAAATAATCTCAGCCATATGAATTGAACCAGCATTTTCGTTGTCTTAATATAAAATAGTTGTATAACAAAGATCACGATGTTCTATCATTAAGCCGAGGTCGCGTAGCGGGCGAGGCAGAGCCTCGATAACTTTTTTCTTCAACGGTTGATTGCAACACCTCGACTATAAACGATCTGAGCTATAACAATTCATGACCAACTTATTCACTATCTTAAAATAGAATAATTAGTTGTATAACAAGATGATAATGTTTTATTAATAAGCCGAGGTCGCGTAGCGGGCGAGGCACTGCCTTGATAGCATTTTCTTTAAGGGTGTCGATTATAACACCTCGGCTATAAATAATCTCAGCCATATGAATTCGCGACTAGCATCTTCATTGTCGTAATATAAAATAGTTGTATAACAATAACAATGTTTTATCATTAGGCCGAAGTCGCGTAGCGGGCGAGGCAGTATCTCGATAGCTTTTTTCTTTAACGGTCGATTGCAACACCTCGGCTATAAAAGAAAAATCAACATTTATGTTGAAAAACATGGTCAATTGTTTGGAATAAAAATTTCATTTTACTAAACCGTTAGAACAAGTAACAAAAGCAAGCGTTAACTACATAATTGCAAAATAAAAAAAATGAAAAAATGATATAAAAGTTGTCTTTTCAAAATTCTCCAAACCGTAAAGGTAACGCATTTCGCACATTTCAGCGTTTATGTAAAAAATTGTATATTTTATTTTTAACAAGTAGGCTTTAAATTTTATAACAAAAGCTACCTCCTGTCAAAATAACAATTAGTTTGTACCTGCAAAAAGTAAACTTGTATTACAAAATTAAAAATTAATTACACAAACGCTGAAATGTGAGAAATGTATTACCTTTACGGAATGGCGTGCGGTAATTCGGCAGAAGCAAGGCGGTTGTATCAAGAAAGACATCCTGATCGCCGAATACCACATCATAACTTGTTTCTACGCATTCACCAACGACTATGGGAAAATGGAAGTTTTAAAAGGAATAATATTGCTGATAATGGAAGTTGCAAATCCTCAAGTAGAAGAGGCTGACCTCAACGAAATTGATGAAATTCCGACCACAAGTACCAGAAAAATTCAAATCAGCAACAATTTTCCGTAAATGTTTGGGCTGCCATCGTCGGTGATCATTTGATAGGTCCACATTTTTACCGAACAGATTAAACGGTGCAGATTATCGACAATTTCTAGAAGAAGTACTGCCGGAACTGCTGGAAGATGTACCGCTTCAAGTAAGACAAAACATGTACTTTATGCATGATGGAGCTCCAGCCCGCTTTAGTTTGCAACCCTAGTCTTGCGCACCATCTTGCGACATCATTCGGAACACTTCGCGAATTTTCCTGCTTGTTAGACAGTCAATGCGTCGAAGAATTGGATATTTCCAACATTTAATTTAACTGTGTATGATTTGTAATTGTTTTTTTTTAATTATATAATTACGTTTTAGTAAAATAAAAAATTGACCATGTTATTTAACATAAAAGTTGATTTTTCTTAAAAACGGTTAACTTTAGAGTTCATGACCTTCAGTACCTTTTTTGTGTAGAAAACATTGGCGGTTCAAATGGGCGTCTCAAAACCCTACATTTTCCAGTGGCGTAGAAGTTGATTAGAAAAACAGCAACTACCCCTTCAAAATCTTTACCAAATATGACTTTAAAAAAAATTCGCACAAAACTTAGCTCATTATGAGTAGAAAATGCTTACAAAATCTGTTTTCTGTACGATAAACCGTTCCGGAGATATTCGCAAAAAACTTTAGAGGGTAAGTTGATAAAACCTTTTTTTCAAATTTTTGGATAAGCTATCACATCCTGAAGTCCTTTTGAAATACTTTTGTGTGTACCTTTTCTGAAAGGTTTTAAAATGGAAAATCGACTTTCCCGTTCTTTTTGAGGCGGCGGAACGAGTTCTTCACTTTCGGCTCGTTTTAAATCGGTGTCATCTTCTTCTTCGATTCGTAAGGATAAAGTCGGGGATTCCCACGATCTTCGGTTTAAAGATTCCGTTCCATTTGGTTTTAGTAAATCTAAATAAATTGATTATAAAATTAATTATTTATGAATTATTTTTATTTACTTTTCGATTTATTTCCATATAATTTTAAATCCCATTCATCTTGAGTTTTAATATCATTTCTAGGGGGTTTTGTTGGAATAATAGCTACTGTGTGTCTTCTAGAGCCTTCTTCTTCTGGGCTATCCACTTTGATTTTGACGTTGTTGTTTTGTGGAGGGGGTTGATTAAGTGAACTTCCAGAGCTTTTATGGGATAAATCATCAAACTGAAATTTGGGAAATTTTAGTTAATTTAAAAATTTTTTTTTTATTTGTTAACTTACCGTGAAATCTTCATCGTCGCTAACAACACCTGGATCAGCATCTTCGGCGGTTTGTCGGCTTTGGTTCACCTCGGATATGTTATTTCGGCTCCTTAAGCTGCCAACGCTGCCCAAAGAGGAGCTATCATCATCATCTTTTTTCTTACCCTTGAGATGCATTTTTGAACCAAGCGATTTCGCGAACTTTTTAAGGCCACCTTTACGCTTTTCAATGCTTCCAATGCTTAATAAGCTTCCTCCGACGGATTGCGCAACGTTTGAGAGTTGCCCAATGGATGATTTGTGCTTTTCTTTCTTACTCAAATCAGTTAAGCTACCCGATTTTACCGTAAACGCTATCTTCACTTCTAATTTGCCCCTGTCCTTATTTTTCGATTCTTGACCTGTGCGTCATTTTATAAACATTAGCCACTTTTATTTATAAACAATAAAGTTAATTTACAAACTTGAGGTCTTTGACTTAATTTTATTTTATGTTATTAAACAAAATTGATTCTTATTATTATAGAAGTGAAAGCATCACAAGAATTTCCTACATATTTTCAAACATAATACATAAATAAACTCCAATTCATGAGGTTATGTAAGAATTTAGCAAAATATATTTGTTTAATAAAAAAATCAGAAAAAAAAGCGATGAGAAAGTCCTTAAATAGGAATTGCCTTATTAACATTGTTGCAGAACAATGAAAGAAATTCATTTCCTAGGACCTTGAAAGTTAAAAAATTCTCCCAGGATTTAGAAAAAAAAAAAAAAAACTAATTAGCAAAACGAAAAAAAAAATTGTTGCTATCTACCTTGTTTACTCTGCAAAGAATAAAATCTATTTTTAGGTCGCTCATAAATGTCCAAGGTATTTAAAGGAATCGCAACGCGTCCTAAAAATTCGTCAACCCCCAAAAAATTTCTGTGTAAAGCTGTTAAGATAATTTCTGCTGTGTTTCCTTGATCGGGGATCGGTCTAATTAATTAATTAATTAAAAAAAAATAAATAAATAAATTTGTATTAATGTATTAATGATATTCTTACAATTCGCATTCTTCGAACCATTCTACTGTAGCTTCAGCTTTTTCTTTCACGGATGTTTGAAATTTCGTTTTTCCAAGTGCAATAGTAACGAAACAATCGTTGGTGTTGTTTTTGCCCTTAATTAAAAGGCCAGCTGCCTTTTGAACTATATAAATAGGGGTCAACAAAGGCATCGTTATTTATAATTAAAGTTGAACATGAAAAGAATAACTTACCTGTTACTTGAACGTGAGTTGGCATCCACATTTTTAAATGTTTTAACGCTAATTAAACTTGTATTATTAATATAGACGAATTTATATCGTATTGTATGATTCAGTCACTCGATAACGAAATTTATCTACATAATATTACCAATATATTAAAAATTTTTGTACTAATTTTGTAACAGTTTCGAAATGTATCGAAGATTCCCGTTAGGTTTAATCACTTTTTTATGGACGTTTTTGAATAAATTTACTAAGTAGATCACAACCGTCACAATCATAGGTCACAACAGCACAAGATCATAGAAAAAAATAACATTTTTTCCTTTTTCCTATCTCACTTTTACACCAGTTTGTCTTCTATCAGTTACACACTCTCTAACATCCAAGGTATTTGCTTTCTGATTGGACAATTTACTACATTGACATGACAACTTTCAAGTAGTTCTGGACGTTTAGTTAAGATAAAAGTGGGGGTATTATTTATTGCATCTATTACTCACAAGATGGCAATATATTATTTATAAATACATATTCTATTATTTAATTCGGAGGGGTAAAATGAAAAGTCACGTTTACACAGTGTAATTTATGAAAGCCATTTTTTGGCGGGAGTTTTAAAACCTCTCTGGTTGTAGATACGAATTTAATTACTTATTTATTTAAAAAAATTGTATATTTTTAATCTGTAGTAACATGGGCTGATTATTATAGGTGAAATATTTAAATCTGATGATAATCTTGAATCTATGCTGTTCACAGGGAAATTAAAAAATTGATAATTTTAAAAAATGGTGCCAACAAAAGTTGTTCCTTCTTTAATTCTTAACAAGTTTTATTTGAAAAATATTTTGATACAAACAATAATTGGGAAGATAACCTAGAAATTAATTTCTATACTATTCAGAGGGAAATTAAAAAATTGATAATTTTCAAAAATGGTGATAAGAAAAGTTGTTCCTTCTTTAATTGTTAACAAGTTTTATTTGAAATATATTTTGATACAACCAATAATTAGGAAGATAACCTAGAATTTAATTTCTATACTATTCAGAGGGAAATTAAAAAATTGATAATTTAAAAAAATTTTGCCTATAAACGTTGTTCCTTGTTTAATTCTTAACAAGTTTTATTTGAAAAATATTTTGATACAAACAATAATTATTAAGATAATCGTGAATTTCATTTTTTGTACTATTCACAGGGAAATTAAAAAATCGATAATTTGAAAAAATGGTGCCTACAAACGTTGTTCCTTGTTTAATTCTGAACAAGTTTTATTTGAAAAATATTTTGATGCAAACACTAATTATTAAGATAATCGTGAATTTCATTTTCTGTACTGTTCACAGGGAAATTAAAAAATCGATAATTTGAAAAAATTGTGCCTACAAACGTTGTTCCTTGTTTGATTCTGAACAAGTTTTATTTGAAAAATTTTTTGATACAAACAATAATTAGAAAGATAATCTTAAATTTTCATTTCTATACTATTCACAGGGAAATTAAAAAATTGATAATTTTAAAAAATGTTGCCTATAAACGTTGTTCCTTGTTTAATTCTTAACAAGTTTTATTTGAAAAATATTTTGATACAAACAATAATTATTAAGATAATCGTGAATTTCATTTTTTGTACTGTTCACAGTGAAATTAAAAAATCGATCATTTGAAAAAATTGTGCCTATAAACGTTGTTCCTTGTTTAATTCTGAACAAGTTTTATTTGAAAAATTTTTTGATACAAACAATAATTTAAGATAATCTTAAATTTTCATTTCTATACTGTTCACAGGGAAATTAAAAAATTGACAATTTTAAAAAAATGGTGCCTATAAACGCTGTTCCTTGTTTAATTCTTAACAAGTTTTATTTGAGAAATATTTTGATACAACCAATAATTAGGAAGATAATCTTAAATTAAATTTCTATACTGTTTACAGGGAAATTAAAAAATTGATAATTTTAAAAAATTGTGCCAATAAACGTTGTTCCTTGTTTAATTCTTAACAAGTTTTATTTAAAAAATATTTTGATACAAGCAATAATTAGGAAAATAATCGTAAATTACATTTCTATACTGTTCACATGGAAATTAAAAAATTAATAATTTTAAAAAATGGTTCCAACAAACGTTGTTCCTTGTTTAATTCTTAACAAGTTTTATTTAAAAAATATTTTGATACAAACAATAATTACGAAAATAATCTTAAATTAAATTTCTATACTGTTCACAGAGAAATTAAAAAATTGATAATTTTAAAAAAATGTGCCAATAAACGTTGTTCCTTTTTTAATTCTTAACAAGTTTTGTTTGAAAAATATTTTGATACAAACAATAATTACAAAAATAATCATAAATTAAATTTCTATACTGTTCACAGAGAAATTAAAAAATTGATAATTTTAAAAAATTGTGCCAATAAACGTTGTTCCTTTTTTAATTCTTAACAAGTTTTGTTTGAAAAATATTATGATACAAACAATAATTACAAAAATAATCATAAATTTAATTTCTATACTGTTCACAGGGAAATTAAAAAATCGATAATTTGAAAAAATGGTGCCTACAAACGTTGTTCCTTGTTTAATTCTGAACAAGTTTTATTTGAAAAATATTTTGATACAAACAATAATTAGGAAGATAATCTTAAATTTTCATTTCTATACTATTCACAGGGAAATTAAAAAATTGATAATTTTAAAAAATGTTGCCTATAAACGTTGTTCCTTGTTTAATTCTTAATAAGTTTTATTTGAAAAATATTTTGATACAAACAATAATTATTAAGATAATCGTGAATTTAATTTTTTGTACTATTCACAGGGAAATTAAGAAATTGATTATTTTAAAAAATGTTGCCTACAAACGTTGTTCCTTGTTTAATTCTTAATAAGTTTTATTTGAAAAATATTTTGATACAAACAATAATTATTAAGATAATCGTGAATTTAATTTTTTGTACTATTCACAGGGAAATTAAAAAATTGATTATTTTAAAAAATGGTTCCAACAAACGTTGTTCCTTGTTTAATTCTTAACAAGTTTTATTTGAAAAATATTTTGATACAAACAATAATTAGGAAGATAATCGTGAATTTCATTTCTATACTATGCACAGGAAAATTAAAAAGTTGATAATTTTAAAAAATGGTGTCAAAAAAAGTTCCTTTTTTAATTCTTAACGTTTTATTTCAGTCTTTAGTATTTAGTCTAAAGGTTTTAGATTCAGTGCCAATTTGTGATATTGAGCAAATAAATGATTTATTAAAATTTAACTTTCCATTTTTAGTTAATTGTTTTTTGGATTATAAATAGTTTTAAAATTAGCTAATAATTATAAAGAAAAATTAATGCACGTTTCAAGATGTTTAAGAAAAACTAAATTAGTTGCCGACTGCAGGGATCTATATAGTTAAAACGCAATGATTACCATTACGTTGAAAAAGTGAGGTTATGTCGTATGTTCATTAACCTATAAAAATGTGAATTTCTATATTTTAACTAAATTACAACTCAATATAAAATTTTTTAAACGATAATTAATCATGTTTCGTACAAGACAATTAAGAATGTTATTATTTTATATAAAACAGTCGAAAAATGATCAATTTAATAATCAACCGTCCTTCAACATGAAGGGCTTTCATACGAATTCGATGCGTTTTACAGAAAATAAAGAAAAATCAGGGGCAGGGAAAGAAGTTACTGAGAAATTGAGTTTTGAAACTGCAAAGGAAAAAACAAAAAACTCTTATTTAGATATGATTCGTATTTATGTAAATAGAGATGTTCATAGAAGGGGGCATGTTGAATTTATTTACTCAGCATTAAAAAATATGGAGCAATATGGTGTGCATAAAGATCTGGAAGTATACAAGGCGATTGTTGATGTTTTACCTAAAGGAAAATTTATACCCCAAAATATATTTCAAGCAGAGTTTATGCATTATCCAAAACAACAACAATGTGTTGTTGATTTGTTAGAGCAAATGGAAGATAATGGAGTCTTACCTGACGTGGAAATGGAGTCCATGCTTCTAAACATCTTTGGAAAAAGAGGTATTCCATTAAGAAAATATTGGAGAATGATGTATTGGATGCCAAAATTTAAAAATCTGTCTCCTTGGCCTGTACCAAATCCCCCACCTAATGATGCTTTTGAACTAGCACAATTAGCAATAGCTAGAATAAGTAGTGTTGATGTTCAAACAAAATTAACAATATATCAAGTAAGTAATTAAAACACATTATGTAAAAAAATTAATTATGTATTAGAGTTCAGATATTGCTGATTCAATTGAGGATACGTGGATAGTAAGTGCTCAAAGCCCTATCCAACAAGATCTTTTAAGACAACACAATGTAAAAGAACCCATTTATGTTGAAGGACCTTATAGAGTCTGGTTAAGGACGAAATCAGTTAATTATTTTATGTTAAGAGCAAACCCAAAAATTTTTCCTGAAGAAACTGAAGATCTTTCTGATGGTAAATGACAAAAAAATATCATTATAATAACCTATTAATATTAATTGAATTTTAGATGTAAGTAAAATCGATGTAAGCTTCTTCAACTTTACTCCTCCAAAAATGAAAAGCCTCGCGAATATTCCCAGCATACACGAACAAAACGACGCCACAATTTTTGCGTTATGCGCGACGGGAACGTCAAGTAAGGATTCTTTGTTATCTTGGATTCGACATTTGGAAAAGGATGGAAATTCCGTATTAAGTACTTTATCTGTAGTTTTTACTTTGAAGTCGTCTGGAAAGGAACTCACTGTCGAATCTGCTGGTTTAAATCCGGAAATTGATGAGCGATAATAAATTGACATTGTTGATTTTGTTGTCAATAAAAAAAAAGTATTTCTTCTTTAAAAAAAATTTAATTTAATAACACTTACATAATATAACAAGTAATTGTTAATAATAAGAAATAAAAATATTAAAAAACGCAAATTGAAAAATATGCCTCCAAAAGTTGTTCCTTGCTTATTCTTAACAAATTTTATTTAAAAAATATTTTGATACAACTAATAATTAGAAAGATAATCTTAAATTCCATTTCTATACTGTTCACAGGGAAATTAAAAAATTAATAATTTTAAAAAATGGTGCCTACAAAAGTTGTTCCTTGTTTAATTCTTAACAAGTTTTATTTGAAAAATATTTTGATGCAACCACTAATTAGGAAAATAACCTTAAATTTCATTTCTATACTGTTCACAGGGAAATTAAAAAATTAATAATTTTAAAAAATGGTGCCTACAAAAGTTGTTCCTTGTTTAATTCTTAACAAATTTGATTTGAAAAATATTTTGATACAAACAATAATTAGAAAGATAATCTGCCGGTTAACTATTGTCCACAGGGAAATTAAAAAAGGATGCCTACAAAAGTTGTTCCTTTTTTAATTCTTAACCAATTTTATTTGAAAAATATTTTGATACAACCAACAATTAGGAAGATAATCTTAAATTCCATTTCTGTACTGTTCACAGGGAAATTAAAAAATTAATAATTTTAAAAAATGATGCCTACAAAAGTTGTTCCTTGTTTAATTCTTAACAAGTTTTATTTGAAAAATATTTGGATACAAACAATAATTAGGAAGATAACCTAGAATTTAATTTCTATACTATTCAGAGGGAAATTAAAAAATTGATAATTTTCAAAAATGGTGCCTACAAAAGTTGTTCCTTGTTTAATTCTTAACAAGTTTTATTTGAAAAATATTTTGATACAACCAATAATTAGGAAGATAATCTTAAATTACATTTCTATACTGTTCACAGGGAAATTAAAAAATTAATAATTTTAAAAAATGGTTCCAACAAACGTTGTTCCTTGTTTAATTCTTAACAAGTTTTATTTGAAAAAAATTTTGATACAACCAATAATTAGGAAGATAATCGTAAATTCAATTTTTGTACTGCTCACAGGAAAATTAAAAAATTGATAATTTTAAAAAATTGTGCCAATAAACGTTGTTCCTTGTTTAATTCTTAACAAGTTTTATTTGAAAAATATTTTGATACAAACAATAATTAGGAAAATAATCTTAAATTAAATTTCTATACTGTTCACAGGGAAATTAAAAAATTGATAATTTTAAAAAATTGTGCCAATAAACGTTGTTCCTTGTTTAATTCTTAACAAGTTTTATTTGAAAAATATTTGGATACAACCAATAATTAGAAAGATAATCTTGAATTCCATTTCTATATTGTTCACAGGAAAATTAAAAAATTAATAATTTTAAAAAATGGTGCCTACAAAAGTTGTTCCTTGTTTAATTCTTAACAAGTTCTATTTGAAAAATATTTTGATATAACCAATAATTAGGAAGATAATCTTAAATTCCATTTCTATACTGTTCACAGGGAATAATAATTGTTGATTTAATTGTGAATAAAAGTATTTCTTCTTTAAAAAAAATTTTAATTTAATAACACTTACATAATACAACAAATAATTGTTAATAATAAGAAATAAAAATATCAAAAAGCGCGTTGGTTAAATAATATAAAATAAAACACAGTTATTTGTTAATTCATTATTTTCTTAAACATTAATTAGGTAAATAGGAATGCATAGCATATTTCCAAGTCCATCTTCGCGCTTCTTCTTCAAAAGTAGTTCTATCTTCCAAATAAAGCTGGCCAACCTCTCTTTCCATACAAACATCACAGACTGGATCGGTTAAAATCGACTGTATAGATATTAAAACTTTACTTATAGTCAACGCCAATGACCAATTCGTATTTATTGAGTCAATACCAATATCGCCATGTCGTGAAATATTCGGGTGAAATATTTTCGTTAAAAAACGTACTCGCGGCGGCGACATTGGGTAAGTACAAGGTATTTGGATGTATAAAAAAAATGTTCCGCCTTCATAACAACTTCCTTCAGAACCGATTATGGTGGCTTGCCAATGGTAGTAATGCCCATCTAGTGGTATTGCTTGTATACCATCTGGAGCATCTGTTCTTAACGCCCTTAATTCTGAACGCAAACGATTTTTTCTCCAACTACTTTCCTCTTCATTTACATAGTCTTTTTCAGACATTTGTTGTATACATTTTATACAGCAACTGCTGTTCATTAATGTTGTATAAAGCTAAAGGATTAATTAATATTTTATTTTAATATTTTATTATTATTATTACCCCATGCCAATCCTCAACAATGTGATTATCTCCTAAATTTAAGAGTGGCCAATGTGTATGGACTTGTCTTTTCCAATAATTTTGATCTGCATACATTAACATTATACTTCTCCATCTTTGGTTTACTTGGCCAAAACTCCAAAGTGATATATCATCCAAAAATTGTATTGCATGGATTAAAACTAATTTAATATCAAATACTTTACAGCTTGTTATTTCAAAAATACATTTGATTTACCTTCAGGTGGTAATTGATCAATATTAATTGCAATTGGTTGATTAATTCTGTCACCAAGTTTTGTTAACTGTTCGGTTAATGTTCTTAATTTAACATTGAGTGGTTCTTCTGTGCCATTATTATTAACAGCTTGTTCCTGTTCTAAGGGAGGTTGGTAGTTGTTATCAGCAGGTTCATCATTTCCTGAATCACTGTCATCTTCCTAAATAAAATACTTAATTAATAATACCAATAAAAAGATGAAAAATCTTACTTCTGAAAGATTTGTTGCTTTTGGGATATCTGGCGCAATAACTGGATAAAGAAATGCGTGACATGTTTGGCATACATGCTCATCAAAACATGATCCATAAAAACCATTACAATACATACATTCAGATCCCTAAAATTTTCCAATAATTTTTTAATATTAATTATATTATCAAGATACCTGTAAAAATCTGGGTTGATAAATAGATGGTGGTCCTGAATTTTTACCCATTTCAATAATTATTTAAACTAAAACAATACTTTTAATATAATTCTTATATTTAAGGTTAGGTTTTAAACGATGTTTTAGATGAAGCTAACTATAAAACCAACTTGCGCGGTAACTATGGCAACATATTCCTCTTTTCTTCTCACGCACACAACTTTAATATTTCCTTCTTATTTTATGCCATAATCATCTTACAATAAAATTTTGATGTAGATTCCTTTTTTCTTTTATTAAACTCCTCAAAGATGGCGCTAAACGTTTATGATATATTTAATAAATGATATTTTAGGTCAATATCTGTTTGTTTAATATTTGACCTTTCGATATTGTTGATATTCTAAATATAGTAACACTTACAATCGTTTAAAATAACGAGTAAATCATTAACAATATTATTAAATGACTTTTATGAGGAGCAATTTTGATTTAACGATCAATTCATTCAGTTTGAGGTAACAGCAAACATGTTATGCAAAAAATTCGTAGTTTTGTCTGATTTTTTATTATTACTTTATTTTTATGGTATAAAAAGTATTAATTTAGGATAAATCCGATCCTAAGCTGACCCCTAAAAATTCCTTCATGGCTTTCATAGTTAATAATAATTAGAATAATTAGAAAGATAATCTTAAATTCCATTTCTATATTGTTGACAGGGAAATTAAAAAATTGATAATTTTAAAAAATTGTGCCAATAAACGTTGTTCCTTGTTTAATTCTTAACAAGTTTTATTTGAAAAATATTTTGATACAACCAATAATTAGGAAGATAATCTTAAATTACATTTCTATACTGTTCACAGGGAAATTAAAAAATTAATAATTTTAAAAAATGGTTCCAACAAACGTTGTTCCTTGTTTAATTCTTAACAAGTTTTATTTGAAAAATATTTTGATACAACCAATAATTAGGAAGATAATCTTAAATTACATTTCTATACTATTCACAGGGAAATTAAAAAATTAATAATTTTAAAAAGTGGTTCCAACAAACGTTGTTCCTTGTTTAATTCTTAACAAGTTTTATTTGAAAAATATTTTGATACAACTAATAATTAGGAAGATAATCTTAAATTACATTTCTATACTGTTCACAGGGAAATTAAAAAATTAATAATTTTAAAAAATGGTTCCAACAAACGTTGTTCCTTGTTTAATTCTTAACAAGTTTTATTTAAAAAATATTTTGATACAACCAATAATTAGGAAGATAATCTTAAATTACATTTCTATACTGTTCATAGCGAAATTACAAAATTGATAATTTTAAAAAATTGTGCCAATAAACGTTGTTCCTTTCTTAATTTTTAACAAGTTTTATTTGAAAAATATTTTGATACAAGCAATAATTAGGAAGATAATCTTAAATTACATTTCTATACTGTTCATAGCGAAATTACAAAATTGATAATTTTAAAAAATTGTGCCAATAAACGTTGTTCCTTTCTTAATTTTTAACAAGTTTTATTTGAAAAATATTTTGATTCAACCAATAATTAGAAAAATAATCTTAAATTACATTTCTATACTGTTCACAGGGAAATTAAAAAATTAAGAATTTTAAAAAATGATGCCTACAAAAGTTGTTCCTTGTTTAATTCTTAACAAGTTTTATTTGAAAAATATTTTGATACAAGCAATAATCAGGAAGATAATCTTAAATTACATTTCTATACTGTTCACAGGGAAATTAAAAAATTAATAATTTTAAAAAAAAATTCCAACAAACGTTGTTCCTTGTTTAATTCTTAACAAGTTTTATTTAAAAAATATTTTGATACAACCAATAATTAGGAAGATAATCTTAAATTACATTTCTATACTGTTCACAGGGAAATTAAAAAATTAATAATTTTAAAAAATGGTTCCTACAAACGTTGTTCCTTGTTTAATTCTTAACAAGTTTTATTTGAAAAATATTTTGATACAAGCAATAATTAGGAAGATAATCTTAAATTACATTTCTATACTGTTCATAGCGAAATTACAAAATTGATAATTTTAAAAAATTGTGCCAATAAACGTTGTTCCTTTCTTAATTTTTAACAAGTTTTATTTGAAAAATATTTTGATTCAACCAATAATTAGAAAAATAATCTTAAATTACATTTCTATACTGTTCACAGGGAAATTAAAAAATTAATAATTTTTAAAAATGGTTCCAACTAACGTTGTTCCTTGTTTAATTCTTAACAAGTTTTGTTTGAAAAATATTTTGATACAACCAATAATTAGGAAGATAATCTTAAATTACATTTCTATACTATTCACAGGAAAATTAAAAAATTAATAATTTTAAAAAATGGTTCCAACAAACGTTGTTCCTTGTTTAATTCTTAACAAGTTTTATTTAAAAAATATTTTGATACAACTAATAATTAGGAAGATAATCTTAAATTACATTTCTATACTGCTCACAGGAAAATTAAAAAATTAATAATTTTAAAAAATGGTTCCAACAAACGTTGTTCCTTGTGTAATTCTTAACAAGTTTTATTTGAAAAATATTTTGATACAACCAATAATTACTAAGATAATCTTAAATTACATTTCTATACTATTCACAGGGAAATTAAAAAATTAATAATTTTAAAAAATGGTTCCAACAAACGTTGTTCCTTGTTTAATTCTTAACAAGTTTTATTTGAAAAATATTTTGATACAACCAATAATTAGGAAAATAATCTTAAATTACATTTCTATACTGTTCACAGGAAAATTAAAAAATTAATAATTTTAAAAAATGGTGCCTACAAAAGTTGTTCCTTGTTTAATTCTTAACAAATTTTATTTGAAAAATATTTTGATACAAACAATAATTAGAAAGATAATCTTAAATTACATTTCTATACTATTCACAGGGAAATTAAAAAATTAATAATTTTAAAAAATGATTCCAACAAACGTTGTTCCTTGTTTAATTCTTAACAAGTTTTATTTGAAAAATATTTTGATACAACCAATAATTAGGAAGATAATCTTAAATTACGTTTCTATACTATTCACAGGGAAATTAAAAAATTAATAATTTTAAAAAATGGTTCCTACAAACGTTGTTCCTTGTTTAATTCTTAACAAGTTTTATTTGAAAAATATTTTGATACAACCAATAATTAGGAAGATAATCTTAAATTACATTTCTATACTGTTCACAGGGAAATTACAAAATTGATAATTTTAAAAAATTGTGCCAATAAACGTTGTTCCTTTCTTAATTTTTAACAAGTTTTATTTGAAAAATATTTTGATACAACCAATAATTAGAAAAGTAATCTTAAATTCCATTTCTATACTGTTCACAGGGAAATTAAAAAATTAATAGTTTTAAAAAATGGTGCGCAGTGGATAAGTGGTGGAAAATCCGTATTAAGCAATTTATCAGTAGTTTTTACTTTGAAATCGTCATTAAATACTCATAAATGACTTTTATGAGGAGCAATTTTGATTTAACGATCAATTCATTCAGTATGAGGTAACACCAAACAAGTTATGCAAAAAAACTCGTAGTTTTGTCTAAGATTTTATTATTACAAAGGTTCGTACAAAATTTCTACTTCATTTTTATGATATAAAAAGTATTCATTTAGGATAAATCCGATCCTAAGCTGACCCCTAAAAATTCCTTCATGGCTTTCATACCTTTCTCGGCATTCATTCTAAAAAAAATAAAGTAATTAAAATTATTTTTACAAACTAAATAAAAAAGTATACACGAGCAGAAAATTACTGTAATCATCGCAAATTTTTTTTTATTACCTAAAATAATTGTTCATGTACCAATACAATCTGGGTACAGAAACGTGACGCACACCTCTCATTTGACCGTCTATAGCTGTTGCGGCTACTTCGTAAGGCGTCAGCATCGTCATAGCTTCTGCAAATCGAATTATCGGCTTTTTACACAATCCTGTATCGACCATATACGGATAAATCGTCGTCAATTTGACCTGGCAATTCGGGATTAATTCCAGCTCCATTCGCAACGCTTCCATATAACCTCGAACTGCGAATTTACTAGCACAATATGGTACTAAATTTTCTAAACCACTCAATCCAGCACACGATGATATCGATACAATGTGACCATGATTCCTTTTTAACATACTTGGCATAATTGCTTGAATTATCTATTTTTATTAAAAAATAATTAATGTTATTAAAACATACGATTTGATAAAAACTAAGTGTTTTTGCTATTTTCAGCAATCAAACGTGAAATTAATTCAATAATGAGGGATTTAACCTTCCAGCTTTGTGACTAATATTAGTGTTTTTATATCACGTTTGGTTGCCAATTAAAAAATCAAAAAAATTGTATACCCAAAAATGTCCTAAAACATTTATATCAAAAATAGCTTCAATTTCTTTTTGAGTGTGCTCAAGTAAAGAGTGCGTGGGCATAATTCCAGCATTGTTGACAATAATTGTGATGTCCCCAACATCTTTTCGAACCTTTTCGACGGTCTCAAAAACTTTTTCGCGATTAGAAACATCGCATACGTAGCTATAGGCTTTTGGGTAACCCAACCGATTGATTTCTTTAACAGTTTTTAAGTTGTTTTGTTCATTTACGTCCCAAGCGATGACGGTTGCACCTAATGCGGCGTATTGCATCGCAAATTCTTTTCCTATACCATGACCAGCGCCAGTTACCTATTTATATATACAAAATGATAAAGTAATCTACATGTATGTAACAAAAAATACTTTTGTTTGATAACACAACTTTTTTTCTGTAAATATTTAAGATACCAAAAATTGTTGACCTAAATAATTGATAAAAAGTGATTCATTTGAGTAAATTAAAAAAAAAAATGTTAATTACTATTTAATGGATACAACATATTTAGAAAATAATTCCAGTGGTAATTATAGCACGTGTAATCGAAGTAGGAAGTGCTATTCGTGCAACCAAAAACGAAACAAACGATGAAGGTTGTTTGATAACAAAACGTGGTTACTAATTTAATTTTCTTATGAGGTCTCATCGAAATGACTTAGTAAATTTTGTTATCAGGAAAGAAAAAAAAATACAAAACGAGAGAAATAAAAATAATCTTATCTTAACAACGAGAGTTGAACCGTCGAGAGATACGATCTGACACCGAGATGAACGAAAAGGAGCAAGTCATAGAACTAAGAAAAGATGTATTTTCTTACCAAAACAATTTCACCGTTAACTGATTTTTTCGGTGGCGGAACAAACCATCTCACGATCGCTTCGATATTAAAATAAGTCAATTGGATCAACACCCAGAAAAATTCGAGAAAAACTTGTAACGTTTGCATTGCAGTTGGACCATTTTGATTACTTAAAAAAAATTTATAAGCTCTCAAGGCCAACAGCTTAATTACTAAATAAAAATAACTACTCACTTTTGGTTTTGATTATTTGTAGGCATTTTTTTACTTTAGTTTTATTAAATTAAATTGGCAAGATTATTATATATTTTTTTAAATGCGACAGGATTTAAACTAGACAGTCATCGAAGTGCTGCGACTTTGAAGTGCCCAGTGACAAACTGAGTAGGTTCTATTTAACACACTCGTCAACCGCAAAACTGTTCGCACTTGCGTGATATTAAACTCATAACATAACTTGGGTCTTTATCAGGATAATTTATTATTAATCTACTATTTTTTTAAAGTTTTTTAAATTCTTGCGTAATAAATTAACAAATTTTTTTTATTTACATTTTCATTGTTGTTATAAAAGTATCGGTGGCTCTTTCATTCGGTAAACATCTACCAAAAGCTTCTAAAAGGAGCGGTTCTTCTTTCACCGAAGTTCTATAATCGTCCAAAGAAACTTTTCCGTCTTTATCTTTATCCAATTTTCTTAAAATAATCTCAACTAAATCTTTAACACCTTCATCGGGGTCTTCATCTTGTGGTTGTTTTATCAAACAATTTCTATAATAAAAAAAAATATATTAAAAAAAAAATTAATTAATTAAAAAAATCCTTATAAGCAAAGTGGTTAAGAGAAATAGTTAGAAATTATTTGGACGTCGCGCCTCATTTCTTTATGTAGGTAAGATAAAGGCGCGACGTACTGTCTGGAACGCACCATCCCATTCCTCACCCCGCATAGCTTATTTTTGTTTCTCTTTAATTCGTAATTTCATTAAATCGCTCTTAAAAAATTAGGGAGCACTAATATTAAAAAATTAATAACGGAATCCGACAACCGACATTATTTAATATATTTTGGTAAAAACCGCGTTGAAATCCACCAGGTTGTTTTCGAATAATCCGCGATTTTCTGCGAAACCACTGTTGGAAATAATTCACGAGCACACCCTATATAATTTGAACGCGTGAAAATAAATCCATAATATTTGGGGAGCATGCTAACTGTAAACATGTCATTTACTAACTCAGAAGCGTATGATGATTTATTTTCAATGTTTCGAATATGATGCCGAATATGACATTTTTCTCTATAAGTGTTTTTAAGATTGTTTTCTCCAATACATTATTTTACAGATACCGATTATGATCGGTATTATTTATAACCGGTATTATGATCAAATCTTTTATCATAAGTGGATAATCAAGAAAAACCAATAACCAGCGAAAATATGACAAAACAGAACAAATTAAAAAGCTATCTAATTACAACAGAAGTCATTTCCAATACTCTTCAAACTTCAGAAGAAGACATAGCCCGAATACATGCTGAATATTTACAAAAATATTTTGACTTTTTGATGCAGGCTTTGACTATGACAAACTTCAAGAGGTGGAGGTATGATGGTTTTCAACATAATGCAGTGGAAGCCAACTAAATACTTGGAAGTAATATCAAAGGGTAAAATCTCTGCACCCGGTTATGATCAGTGCCGGCGCTAGCAAATGAAGCGCCGGAAAACGCAAAAGACTGGAATAGTCATAATCCATACTTCAGCAAAAATTTAAGAATTATACTGGTGAAAAACCAAACTTAAGGGAATAGTCGGGAATACTCTGGTCAGAAGGTTAATTTGCAAGAAAAAGTCTGAAATTGCAATAGTTATAAACTAGACTTCAGCAAAAAACAGGAATTACATTAAAAAAGAAAAACCAAAATAAATGGTCAAACTACTCCAATATATTTTCCTTTATTAATTAACTCGAGTTAATTAGATTAACTAAAAATAAAAAAATATATTGGAAAATATATTGGAGTAGTTTGACCATTTATTTTGGTTTTTCTTTTTTATTTTAACATTATCACCAATATGGATGACAACCCCTATACATATTAGGAATTACATTGTTCAAAGTCCACAAGTCTGAAATTACTGTTCAAAAATTTATTATAAACCAAACATGATTTTTCATGGCAATACTTATGTGTTCAATAAAAGAATGCGAAGAATATGAACAAGAATCCAATGGACTTGTCTGGTTATTGCACAGGACAGGAAATCACCAATACGGAAACTATGCCAATGCAGGATAAGCACAAAAGCAAAGTAACAGCTGGAGAAATGAGGTACCGGGTGGTACAAGATCCGTATAGATAATAAGAGGCTCCCAAAAACATGATGATAGACACCCAGAAAGAAGTTGCTGTCAGTATCAAGAACAGAACATAAATAACGTTGGCAGAAGACTAGATACTGCTTCTAAAAAACTAAATATTGCTTTCTAAAGACTAAAATTGCTTTGTGGAGACTAAATACTGCTTTCTGAAGACTAGCTACTGCTGACAGGTTTAAATACTGCAAAAGAAAGATAAAATATTTTGGAGAAAACATACATAACTTTGGTAGAAGACTAGATACTGTTTCTAGAAGGCTAAATACTGCTTTCTGAAGACTAGATACTTCCGACAAGTCTAAATACAGCGTCTGGAACACTAAATACTGGTTTCTAAAGACTAAAATTGCTTTGTGGAGACTAAATACTGCTTTCTGAAGACTAGCTACTGCTAACAGGTCTAAATACTGCAAAAGAAAGATAAAATATTTTGGAGAAAACATACATAACTTTGGCAGAAGACTAGATACTGCTTCTAGAAGGCTAAATACTGCTTTCTGAAGACTAGATACTTCCGACAGGTCTAAATACAGCGTCTGGAACACTAAATACTGGTTTCTAAAGACTAAAATTGCTTTGTGGAGACTAAATACTGCTTTCTGAAGACTAGCTACTGCTGACAGGTTTAAATACTGCAAAAGAAAGATAAAATATTTTGGAGAAAACATACATAACTTTGGCAGAAGACTAGATACTGTGTCTAGAAGGCTAAATACTGCTTTCTGAAGACTAGATACTTCCGACAGGTCTAAATACAGCGTCTGGAACACTAAATACTGGTGTCTAAAGACTAAAATTGCTTTGTGGAGACTAAATACTGCTTTCTGAAGACTAGATACTACCAACAGGTCTAAATACTGCAAATGAAAGATAAAATATTTTGGAGAAAACATACATAACTTTGGCAGAAGACTAGATACTGTGTCTAGAAGGTTAAATACTGCTTTCTGAAGACTAGATACTTCCGACAGGTCGAAATACAGTATCTGGAACACTAAATACTGCTTTCTAAAGACTAAAATTGCTTTGTGAAGACTAAATACTGCTTTCTGAAGACTACATACTGCTAACAGGTCTAATTACTGCAAAAGAAAGATAAAATATTTTGGAGAAATCATACATAACTTTGGCAGAAGACTAGATACTGCTTCTAGAAGACTAAATACTGCTTTCTGAAGACTAGATACTTCCGACAGGTCTAAATACAGCGTCTGGAACACTAAATACTGGTTTCTAAAGACTAAAATTGCTTTGTGGAGACTAAATACTGCTTTCTGAAGACTAGATACTACCAACAGGTCTAAATACTGCAAATGAAAGATAAAATATTTTGGAGAAAACATACATAACTTTGGTAGAAGACTAGATACTGTTTCTAGAAGGCTAAATACTGCTTTCTGAAGACTAGATACTTCCGACAGGTCTAAATACAGCGTCTGGAACACTAAATACTGCTTTCTAAAGACTAAAATTGCTTTGTGGAGACTAAATACTGCTTTCTGAAGACTAGCTACTGCGGACAGGTTTAAATACTGCAAAAGAAAGATAAAATATTTTGGAGAAAACATACATAACTTTGGCAGAAGACTAGATACTGCTTTTAGAAGACTAAATATAGTCTCCGATTTTTCTGGTGGTTATTATGACTTAATTGCAGTCATTTAACGAACAAAGACGGGGTTGTAAACAGGTAGTTGACGAACCCCAAACTTCGGCGTGATTTGTTCAGGTCCGCATTAACGGAAATTACAAAAGCACAATATTGAAAAACATAAATACCATTACTTTGTGTGAAAATACAACAATTTATTTAAAATTTGTATTTTTCGAATGTAAACAATAATTAGTACTCTAAATTCTATTTAAGTGTTTTTTTCTTTTTTTAAAGCATAAATAATTCTTTTCAATGTATTTCAAATTTATATTTTTAAAAGTGCCGGTAGCGCCGCGTCTGGTTATGATAATATCAATAAGAAGATGTTGAGACAGTTGGATGGAAAGGTTCATGAATTTATTATTAAGATGTATAACTTTTATATTTCTAATCATCTCTTTCCACACGAATGAATCATCAATTTGGCTTCAAACCAAAAACATTTACATAAATTTTTTTTTTATTACTTTACTTTTATCCACAGATTCAGATTTTACAATAAAATATATAGGGTGCCATTTAAAAAATTGGTCGTGACCTTCATATGACCTTGAAAACAAGGTCAAGGTCAAGAAATGTTTCCTCCTTCGTACAGAACAACTTTCATTTTACATAAAAATGAACCATTTTCGAGATAATCGCTTGTCTCACGTTAAATGGACCTGTATAATTCGAGAATGAATGGAGATATCGAGATGCGGTTTTCACTACTATTTAGTAAATTTTATGGTTGTTAAAGTTATAGCTCATCGTCTAACTTTTTGAGATTGCGGGAATTTTTTGTTAACCCTAGCGGGCGAATTACGAACTTCAAAATAATTTCCAACTATTTCTCTTGCCCACTTTATCCAAACCCTTATAAGGATTTTTTTGCCTTTACTATATATTACTTTAAGTATACAGCCTGATTCAGAGTAAGCGCCTTATTTTTTTTTAGCCACACTATGGGTACTACTTTCAAAATATTTAGCAATAATATGTTTTAGGACATTAAATTATTTCAAAATGGCGACTGACAACTTTTTTTTTAAATGGAATGCCAAAATTTTTTTTTATTATTGAGATCCTAAAAATATTCTTTTTACGATAGTATTTTGTTTTTCTTCAAAATTTTTTCCTCATCAAAGAGCAACCTAACATTTTAATCTAGTAGCGCATAAATGTTTTACACTCGATGTTATTTTTGTCCAAATAAATAAATAAGTAGATGTTTATTACAAAATAAAGTTTAATTGTTTCTTTTGTGTCTAGCGTTACTTGATATTTGGACAAAAATAACATCGACTGTAAAACATTCATGCACTATTAGATTAAAATGTGTGCTTTTTGATGGGGAAAGAAAAAAAATTTAAAAAAAAAAAAAGTTGACAGTCGCCATTTTGAAATAATTCGTCCAATTCAAAATGTGATATCACCATCGTGTAGAGAATGTCCTAAAACATATTACTGCCAAATATTTTGAAAGTAGTACCCATACTCTGAATCAGGCTGTATATATAAAGTATATTTACTTTAATAATTGAAACATTTCGTCCTTAGTAATAAATCCGTCGGCGTTTAAGTCGTAAACGAAGAAGCAAAAATCGGTTTGTTCGGCGAGAGTGCCACGAAGGAATATATTTAACCCCAAAAACCAGGATTCCGGTGTTATTAAACCTGAATTGGTTTTATCCCAAACGCAAAAGATGCGGTCCATCATCATATCTTCGGTTACTATGTCGAAAGAGCTGTGTAAGAGTTCGCGAAAAATCACTCGGTCGATTCCCTTGAAATAAAATTTTATTATTTAATAATATTTAAAAAAAATTTTTTTACTTCAGATGTAGTTTTTCCAATTGAAGATGTTGCAGCGACGTTTTTGTCTTGATGAGTTTTCGGCCGATTCATTGAAATTAATCTTCGATAGACTTTATAAAGATTTTCAATCTCCAATCTTAAAAAAATTGAAATCAAAAAAATTTTTTTCAATTAAATAGTATTACCTGGTAAAATGAGTTTCTTTTTTAGCAATTTCGAGAAGCTTAGGTGAAATTTTGTTTTTGCTATCTTTATCATTCATTTTCTTGGTTTTAACCGGCTTGGGTTGTTGCGAGTTTGATCTAGCATTACGACCGGAGAGAAATAACGAAATGCTTTTCAAAATCAGCGTCCTTCCGCGCGTGCTCACATTCGGTTCGTTTGGTTTTGACATCTAAAAAAAATCATTTCTTAAAATTTTTCATTTATTTTAATATTGATTGCATAAAAAATTTTAGTAAAGGTGTTAATTAATGTCGTGATTTCGAAAGGGGTTTGTAAATTTGCATGTGGAACAATCACGCAAGTTTTCACACGCAAATGAACCCCCGTAATCATTTCAATAAAGAGCATTACCTTTATTAGAACGATCGTATTTGGGCGGAACACCAGAACAATGCGAGTTTACGCGTTGCTTTGGAAACGCCCTATTGGGTTAATTACGCGATATCGATTTGTTTTAAAACTGCCAACGTTTATGATTTATTTCGTTTTAGGTAAATTTGAAATTACCATATATGGTACAAATAAAATAAAAATATGTACATTTGAATTTATCGTTTTCATATTTTGTGTTGCATGATCGTTGTGAGTTACTATAAATTTGAAACTGCTTTTTGGGTGTCACCGTCGTGCACCATATGAAATAGAGTTATTACTTACCTTCTTAAAAAATGTTAGTATTGTTTTAAAAAATAAAAAAAGGTTAATTCATTTATACATATATTCCACTATTTTTGTTGTTTTTTATTACATGAGGAAATATATTTACATAGAAAGTGTCCGTTGGAAATCCGTCGCTTCGAACAGGGTTAGATTTTCCTTGAAGTTGTTTTTTTCGAAACTATATTTATATATTTTTTATGTATATATAGGTGATTTTTAGAATAACTTGTCATATCACTCATCGCTTATTAAAAACGTTAGTATAAAATATGTAAAAACCAACTGTCTATACATTTTTTTCAATGACTATGCCGCCGGGCTTCGAGAAATCATAAACTATAATATTGCCATTACATATAACAGTTAGAAAAAACTGAGGATGTGTGGAGTGACGCTATTTATTTTTTTTAATCACAGATGAGTAACGAATCCCATTGTATTACTTTACAATGTTTTATCAATTTTTTTTGTTACATAGTGTTATCGTCTTACAAAAGAACCAAAATGATCATGACACAGCTTCTTCAATTTTTTTTTTTGGATTTACTTTAACGAACGCACTCTACAAAAGGCAAACCGTACATTTTTAACAATACCGCATATATATTATACATGTACAGCTACTGAAAGTTGTAGAAATTAGGATATTCTTATTTCTTTTAAGCGATTATTTGATAGCAACGCTGTGTATATTAATTTAACGTGTCATTAAAAAAGTATTAATTAAAATAATTAAAAATTAGATGTTATTAAATCATTTATTTATTTTTTTAACGTTGCTACAAAACTTCGCCTAATACATATATTCAGCAATATTTTCGAATTTTTTTCCTGAAAAATTCGTTAACACCCAAAGAGAAAACAGGAATGTTGTTACATTTTGTTATTCGGTTCCTTGTCGTGACAAAGTTTTTTTTATTATATCTTTTGAAAACGTGGGAGAAGGGAAATTGTTATAATAAGTTTGTTTTAACGAGAGTTTGAGTTTATTATATATTAATTGGATTCTCCAGTTAATATATAATTAGGTATTCTGATTTTATTCTTGATTTATTTCTCTAATTTTTTAAATCCGGATTTATTAATTTTTTTCTTTTTATGTGGGGGTCGGTGTAGTCGAAGAGTCTAGATTTATGAAAAATGCCGACGTTTTTCGCAGACCCAGTAGATTCGGGGAGTCCTGAACGTCCGACGGCGATCCGAGTGGGGATGCCGCATCATCTGCAAATTTGGATTAAACAAAGTCTCCCAAAAACAAAAAAATTATGACGATGCTTGATGACATGCAACAAACAACTAACAATGTTTGATATTTATTACCGATCAAATTGGTGCTAACAAAAAGGAGTTGTTTAATTTTGGTTCAAAAAAAAATCGAGTTTATTTTTACTGTTTTGCTGAACCGATTTTTTTTATTAAAAAAATAGAAATAAAAATAAAACATATGTTACAAACTGTTACAATAGCTTATATTTGTATTTAAATAGTATTTACAATGGTCTAGTTACAAAAAGAAGAAAATGAACGGTAAATGATTTTTAAATTTCTAATAATATGCGAATTATAGTAGAACAAATAACTTATTAAAAAAAATAAAACGGCGACCTAAAAGTCGTGGGTTTTATGTTCAGAAAACAGTACAAATAAATTGAACTAGTTAATTTTAATAATATTGCCATATTTTTTTTACTTTTTTTATAATTATCAAAAAGGTTGCGTTGCTTTAAAAACCATACAAGTTATCGATACGAAAATTGAACGCACCTCATACAGTTTATTATTTTAGTTAATACATTTTTTAATTTAAATAAATCGTTATAATTTTCAAAAATACGGTAACCCCTTGGAGTATAATATCGATCAATTCATAATATAACAGATAAAAAACATCGTTTTATATACAGTAGTTTATTTAAAGCGTTTTTGTTTTCGGGGAATACATGAATGTTTTTGTATGAAATCTTATTGAAACTTTTATATAATTTCTTAAATCGTTTATGAAATGGTATACTTAAAAAAATACACATTATGTTATTTATTAACAATATTATTTATAAACATGTACAAAAGAAAAAAAAGATACAGTTTTTTTCCGCGTAAAAATCCTCTTTTATTGTAAATTATTTCAACACCAAACATTGCAATTGCAAAACAAAAACTAAGGAATTTTGGCCTCTAATTCAAACATTTCAAATCATTTTTGTCGTGGATCAAAAATAAATACTGAACAAAATTAAACTATTTTTTTTTTTTTGAATCACCCCGCACGTTATGTACACAATTGGAATGACTTAATTGGCCTGAAGATGAGGCAAAAAAAACCTATGAGTCGGATAAGTGTGAACAAGGATAAAGAAAGGTCGGAGGATCGATCTCAACAAAAACATACGATGTCAATTAAACTAAGTATTTTTGTGAAAATTATAATAATATATAATAAAGATATGCCGGAACAGCTTCGGAAAAAACCAGATGCAACGGTATATGAGAAATATTTTTTTTACCTGGTAGCTACTCACCTACTCCTACAACAGACATATTGCCTGTAAGTGGAGTAGGGGACGATGTTACTGTGTTCATCCTACTATGATCCTTTAGTACTGGATCTGAAATTTCAACAATAATTCGTCAGGAACACTCCCAGAATTTTATTTTTGTTTTTAGTTTAGTTTTGGTCAATAAACAAAATCGGATGATTTTCCAAGATAAAAAAAAAACGATTTTTATCGAAATAAAGAAATGAAAATAAAAAGACATTCTCCAAATGAAATATGATAAACACAAAATGATCGCATACAGAACAAAAAATAATACAACAAACGCTAAATCTAAGCTAGAGAAGCTAATTTACAACATTAATGGTGTAATTTTTTTTATCGACAATATCACTGTTTTTTTTCTTGAGATAAAGATAGATAGTAAATAAGCGAACATAAATAATATTAAATTTAAAAAAAAATCCAACCCAAAATGTAAACAAAATATTTAGGGTGATTTACAATTTTTTTCATCAATTCTCTAGTTATCATAAACAGTACTCTCATCATAAATCACCCTACATATTTACAAAAAATGGTGTTAATTACAGAAAGATTTTTTCTTATTTTTTTCGCATATATAAAATTATTCCCAATTTAGCAAATGATTCAGCAGAAATTGATTAAGAACGGTGACAATGACAAAACGGCGGCCACGGTTATTTTATAGCGAATGAGAACGCAGTTAGTATTGAGAACGAACGATTAAAATAAAAAAAAATGCCGGTCTTTTTTTTTGCAGCGAACAAAAGTTGTATTAAATCATATAAAATAACAAAATTCTGGTTACAGTTCAGTAGTAAGTAAACTAAACTAAATTAGGGACTCTGAGGTTTCTTCAACTTACAGAAGTAAGAATGATCCATAGCGTCGCGGGCAGTTAAACGTTCCAGGTGGTCGTAGCGCAATAGCTTATCAAGGAAATCTAACGCTTCCGGTGAGACTAAGTGTTGATTTTCGCTGTGCACAAATCTCTCCCATCGTTTTCGGGAATGCCTTCAAATTTAAATATAAAAATTAATCATTTACCACTAAATTACTAAAATATTACATTGTTCATGACAGTGTCGGGTGGGCACAAAATATTACTTTTATATTACTTTGTATTAACCCCAAGTGTTAGGAGATGATGTAACTGTGGAATATTACATAATACATATTTTGTTATTGATAACTAGGCTGATAACAGCGTCCAGATGACCTCAAAGTGAAAAATGTAGAATTATGTGGTAAGTGTTGACCAGGTTTTGGCTGAATATAGTATTAATACTTAGGTTGGGATGTATTAAGCATCCATTAAACATTTGTTAATGACAACAAGCTGATTCAACAAATCCATGATGTCCACATACAGGGTGTTTCTGTAAGTTGTGGCATAATTTTAATCATTAACCCACAAATGGCTATGATATGGGTTTTCAAAGTTAAGAAATTTTCAAAATTTTTTTTAAATATTTTCAATATGATTTGTCTTAGAAAGACCAAATTTGGTAAATAGTGCAATGTTATCATCAGAAATCGTTTAAGATCACTATTGAAAATATCGAACCACGGGATCAATGCTATACAGAGTGTTCACAAAGGTTATTTCTTTAAAATTCTCACTTCGTTTTGATTTTCTGTTTTTTATTTAAGGAAATTTAAGACAGCAGTATGTAAATAACGGGCATCAGAGGTCAGTACGTACACCCCAATTAGAAGAAAACATTTTGGAATATCCAAAGGTAAGTCTTGGCATGTAATACAACTATTAATTTAAATCTTTTTATGAATAACTCGAAAACGATGCGTCTAATCAAAAATTTGTAAGAGTAAAAATAATTTTAAAATGAAATAGGCGTTTAGAATCAGTGGGAAATTTAATGGTTTACGACATAATAAAAAAGTCTTAAGGAAATACTCTTTGTGGACACCTGTATAGTATTGATCCCGTGTCTGCATACTTTCAAAAGTGATCTTAACCGATTTCTCATGATAACATTGCACTGTTTGCCAAATATTATATTTTTAAGACAAACTATATTGAAAATATTTCAGAACATTTCTTAATTTTGATGGCCTATACAGGGTGTTTTGGTGATTCGGGGAATAAATTTAACCACATATATTAGAGTGAAAATGGTGATGATTCATGTAAAGAAAAATTAGTAAAAGTCACAACAACGCTATACAGGTGTTCCTAAAATTTGTTTGCTTAGAACTTTTTTATTCTATCATAACCCTATATTTATTTATGCAGTTTCTAATAGTAAATTTAGTTTAGAAAGTTTTATCACTCTTAGATAATATTGATAAAAATCGCCGTTTTCGTGTTAAATGCAAAAACGTTGGGTTCTGATTATACTAATAGCACTAAAAAAATTTATAGTATTTTTTATTACTTGTCTTGTTATTTTATATACTTTTTTTATTATTCCTGTTAGTGTTGCAGTTCTTTTGATGATTTTTAATTTATTGTTTTTAGATTCTTTTATTAAATTAACTAAAACAAATTAAAAATGGATTTAGCTAAATCTACACTTGGAAATGTTACATACATAATAGTTATGACGGCTCAGTTCGATTTTCACTTGTTATTGCCAATTCAGATTATTTTATAATTTTTTTTTTAGTGTTATTAAATTCGGAGCCTAACATTTTTGCATTTAATACTAAATCGGTGGTTTTTATCAATATTCTCTAAGAGTGATAAAAGTTTCTAAACTAAATTTACTATTAGAAACCACAAAAATAAATGTAGGGTTATGGTAGAATAAAAAAAGTTCTGAGCAAACAAATTTTAGGACCAGCTGTATAGCATTGTTCCCGCGGATCGATCCAACTCAAAAATTGCCTAACGGTTTTACGTGACATTGATTTATATTGCACCAAATTTCAGCGCTTTACTATAAATAATGTTTAAGATATTTAGAAAAATGTGTTAAAATTTCCTAACTTTGAAAATAATGTAATTTTTTTTATATGAATCGTTATCATATTCACTCTAGTATTTCTGGTTAAATTTATTCCCCGAGTCACCGAAACACCTGTATAATAGAGTGTGATTTCGCTTCGTGGATATTTAAATAACACTTTTATTTAGATAACACTTTTGCATATTCTCTTGATTTTTTTTTATAAAACTTGATATTGGTGGGATCCTTTGGGGTGCTAATTACAAATCTGGGGTCAGAATTATAAACTTTTCAAAAATCAAGATGGCGGATACAATATAGAGAAGTAAAATTGCAAGAAAAAGGAAAATTTACGAAAAGCTTGATATCCGGGGAGTTTTTGAGGTCAAATCTCTGCAGCTACAGGAGCTGATAAGCGATTAATACATTTGAAACTATTCTTATAGCTATATAGTTGGTACAAGATGCCTCCCAGCCTACATAAAATCCTTTTACAGGGCTCTTTAGCCATCAAACATGCCCTTGTTCGAATAGGGCAGCTTTCAGAAAAAGCACAAGAAGCAAGGAATAAGGATATGAGGCGATTCAGAGCCCAGCACACTAGAAAGTCCTCATATACAAAAACCTATGAAGACTTAGTTCACATGCTAACATGGATCCTGTTATTACAGGTCTTAGAACGTTCCAGAAAGTCTCATTGAAGGAGTTGAGTCCTGAGGCAATGGATTCAATGGAAGAGGATATAATTAAGAGAAATAATATATAAAGAAGATATAATTGGTGAGCAGCATAGTGAAGTGGAGATGGAATTTTTATAAAAATGGTTCTTCCTTTTACTAGAAACTAAATTAGCATTTAAAATTCTGTTCTGAGAACTAAAACACCTACTTTTTCCTTCATTATATATTTTTTTAAGCTATTCTAGCCTTCCAGCCAAACATTTTTATATGAATAGTTATCATTTTCAGTCTAGTATTTGTGATTAAAATGCCACAACTTACAGGAACACTCTGAGTTTAAAAAAATCTTGAAAGTTTGAGAAAGATTATAATATAAAAGTGAGATAAAAATTTTAAAATTGTATCTTACCTTCCTAGAATATCATTGAATCTAGGATCTAATTCTATATGATATTTATCCAAATATTCGAATAGCTCTTCGGTTCCTAAAACTTTAGCAATACGGACAAGCTGATCGTAATTATCGTGACCATGAAAGAATGGTTCCTTCCTAAAGATCATAGAAGCCAGCATGCATCCCAGCGACCACATGTCCAGCGAGTAGTCGTACATCTGGTAATCGACGAGCAGTTCGGGACCTTTAAAATACCTAGAGGCGACGCGCACATTGTATTCTTGGCCGGGGTGATAAAACTCGGCCAATCCCCAATCGATTAGTCGCAATTTCCTATTTTCATGATCAATCATTACGTTATGGGGCTTGACGTCCCTATGCATAATGCCCATGCTATGGCAATAGTCAAGCGCCTTGAGCAATTCGTACAAATAGTAACGAATATCGTAATCGGTCAGCGTCTGGTAAAGCTGCTTGAAGTCCGTATTGTTGACGTGCTCGAATATTAGCGCTGGAGTTCGCGAAACCGGATCTTTTACCACCGCTTGTAATGATATTATATTTGTACCGCCCCTAAGGTTTTCTAATATCTTTATTTCACGTTTGATTTTCTTCTTTTTTACAGGCTATAAACAGAAACATACTTTTTTTTATTTAAAACCGACTTGCGATGCGTCATCAATGATTAAATCATATTTTGAAACAAAATTCACGTGCTCTTAGCAACTTAAAATTTAAACGTGAATGTCTGATAACACTTTGAATCACCATACAAAAAAAAATTTAATGAAATGTTATGAAATAAAACCTTGAAAGAGGTATTTTTAATAAATCAAATCAATATACACTGACTTCCATAAAAATTGCAACACGAATAAAATTTGTTGAACGATTAAAATTTGAATCAAATCTAGCTAGTAGTTTGGTTCTTTTTTGTTTTTTCCTTTGCACTTAGTAATTATTGTTCACAATTTCGTTCTGAACTGCGGAACAATGCCAAGAGGCCGTAGTATTGGCATTTGGACTTTCGCTAAGTGAAATTGCTCGTCGTGTAAACCGAAATGTTACAACGGTTTTGAGATGTTGGTCCACATGGTCCGAGGAATTGGTGCAATAACGTCGCCCTGGATCTGGACGATCAGATCGCGAAGAACGTCACTTAAGACTTTTGGCTACAAGAGACAGATTTTCAACAACTCAATTGATTGCAAATGATCGGATGAGAGGTGTAGGACCCAGAATGTTAATGACATCCTTTTATCGCCGTATAATTTTTATGTCTTCCTCTTGCACCACTTCACCGTTTACGAAGGCTAGAATAGAGCAACGAAAGAGCGACGTGGGGGCAAGAATTTTTTGTTCATTTTTGATAATTCAGCTGATGATGGTCTATTAGCCGAAACCGGTACTGATTACATTAATTTGATATCGATATAATATCGGTATCGGCACCACATTTTTAAAAGATCTATAATTATTCCATATTTAATATACACTAATAAAAGTAAAAATTATCTGTTAAATTGAAACTTCGATTCCAAGAATCGAGTCCCAATAGATATTTTAATTTGTTAATTTTACTTCATATAATGGCTTTAATGCCAGTAAAAGGTAACCTCTACGTGTTGTTTAGTTTGGTTAAAAACGTGTTTTTTTCATTGACCAACAATTAATAAAAATTAAAAAGCAATAATTTATAGTTGTTTTATTATAAAAAAAAATTTTGAATGGGTTTCTACTTTCAAATATACAGGATGTATCTAAATTGATGCGAAAGATCGTTCATATAACTTTTTGATCAAAAACACTTCTCCTCTAAATTACAGCCCTCTAAAATTAGGGGAAGAAATCTGCACCTTTCTTATCTCTTGACATTTTACAACTAACAAATTGTTAGTTTGATCACCAAAAATAAAATAATGCTGAGATCAATTTGACATAACTTCATTTTTTTGAATCATTTAATGATAATCAATCTGAATTAATTCACTTGAGCTTGTGTATAATTTTATTTTTTTATGAACAAACTAACGATTGCAGGAGAAAATGTTAAGAGACAAAAAAGTTGTGTATTGAATCCCACTATTTAAATCAAGTTTTTAAATAGAAAAATGTAGACGCATTAAAAAGTTCTGATGCAAAATATTGTAGGGGTGGATTTTCTCGCCCCCTTGTAATTACATTAGGATTATAAAAATCGTCAAAAAGTGTCATTTTATTAGTAATAGTTATCCGCCAAATTTCATCCTTCGAAATTCCTCCATAGTGGATGTATTAAAGAAAAACAAATTTTCCCCCTAATTTTAGAGGGCTGTAACTTGAAGAAGAAGTGGTTTTGACCAAAAAGTTATATGAAAGACCCTTAATTTTCGTTGAAAAATCATCCCTTAAAATATTTCGCATCAATTTAGATACACCTGTATAAAACAGTTAATCTTAAATATACCGATATTTATCGGCAATATTTTGCCGATACCGATTATCTGCAAAATTTGCCGATACGATACCGATGCATCGATATTTATATCGGCCGATTACTAGTAATTATATAAAAAATCGTTTATTTTCACTTCGCCGAGGTCGCTTGCAGGCGAGGAGCTGGGTCTGATACTTTATAAACACAAACCTTAATTCAATGAAATTTGGCATTTAGAAGCTATGATAACAGTTTCACCGCCTCGCCCGCAAACGAGCTCGGCGGTGTTAGATACACAATAGGTACTTGTATAAGAAATCGTTTATCTTCACTTCGCCGAGGTCGCTTGCGGGCGAGGCGCTAGATTTGAGTCATAAAATTAATTGAGTTGAGGTTCGTATTTATAATGTGTCAATTCCAGAGCTTCGCCCGCAAGCGATCTCGGCGGTAGTAGATACTGAATAAATACTTGTATGAGAAATCGTTTATCTTCACTTCGCCGAGGTCGCTTGCGGGCGAGGCGCTGGGTCTGATACAAATCTTAATTCAATGAAATTTGGCATTTAGAAGCTATGATAACAGTTCCACCGCCTCGCCCGCAAGCGAGCTCGGTGGTATTAGATACACAATAGGTACTTGTATGAGAAATCGTTTATCTTCACTTCGCCGAGGTCGCTTGCGGGCGAGGCGCTAGATTTGAGTCATAAAATTAATTGAGTTGAGGTTCGTATTTATAATGTGTCAATTCCAGAGCTTCGCCCGCAAGCGATCTCGGCGGTAGTAGATACTGAATAAATACTTGTATGAGAAATCGTTTATCTTCACTTCGCCGAGGTCGCTTGCCGGCGAGGCGCTGGGTCTGATACAAATCTTAATTCAATGAAATTTGGCATTTAGAAGCTATGATAACAGTTCCACCGCCTCGCCCGCAAGCGAGCTCGGTGGTATTAGATACACAATAGGTACTTGTATGAGAAATCGTTTATCTTCACTTCGCCGAAGTCGCTTGCGGGCGAGGCGCTGGGTCTGATACTTTATGAACACAAACCTTAATTCAAAGAAATTTTGTATTAAGGAGCTAAGATACCAGTTCCACCGCCTCGCCCGCAAGCGACCTCGGCGGTATTGATAAAATCGTGAACCTGATGTCTTGGAAAGTAAACTAAGTACTCAATACTTGTATGAGAACCGTTTATCTTCACTTCGCTGAGGTCGCTTGCGGGCGAGGCGCTAGATTGAGTCATAAAATTAATTGAGTTGAGGTTCGTATTTATAATATGTCAATCCTAGCGCCTCACCAGCAAGCGACCTCGGCGATATTAGATACTGAATAAGTACTTGTATGAGAAATCGTTTATCTTCACTTCGCAAAGGTCGCTTGCGGGCGAGGCGCTAGATTTGAGTCATAAAATTAATTGAGTTGAGGTTCGTATTTATAATGTGTCAATTCCAGAGCCTCGCCCGCAAGCGACTTCGGCGGTATTGATGAAATCGTGAACCTAATGTCTTGGAAAGTAAACTAAGTACTCAATACTTGTATGAGAAACCGTTTTATCTTCACTTCGCCGAGGTCGCTTGCGGGCGAGGCGCTAGATTTGAGTCATAAAATTAATTGAGTTGAGGTTCGTATTTATAATGTGTCAATTCCAGAGCCTCGCCCGCAAGCGACCTCGGCAGTATTAGGTACTTAATAGGTACTTGTATGAGAAATCGTTTATCTTCACTTCGCCGAGGTCGCTTGCGGGCGAGGCGCTAGATTTGAGTCATAAAATTAATTGAGTTGAGGTTCGTATTTATAATGTGTCAATCCTAGCGCCTCGCCCGCAAGCGACCTCGGCGGTATTAGATACTGAATAAGTACTTGTATGAGAAATCGTTTATCTTCACTTCGCCGAGGTCGCTTGCGGGCGAGGCGCTAGATTTGTCATAAAATTAATTGAGTTGGGGTTCATACTTATAATGTGTCAATTCCAGAGCCTCGCCCGCAAGCGACCTCGGCGATATTCGATACGCAATAGGTACTGGTATAAGAAAACATATTATAAATACGAACCTCAACTCAATTAATTTTATGACTCAAATCTAGCGCCTCGCCCGCAAGCGACCTCGGCGAAGTGAAGATAAACGGTTTCTCATACAAGTATTGAGTACTTAGTTTACTTTCCAAGACATCAAATTCACGATTTCATCAATACCGCCGAGGTCGCTTGCGGACGAGGCAGTGGATTTGGTATCCTAAATGACAAATTTCATTGAATTAAGGTTTGTGTTTATAAAGTATCAGTCCCAGCGAAGTGAAGATAAACGATTTTTGCGTTTATGGAGCGAATTGGAGGGTCATTTTTTGGAGTGCAATATGTTACGGTAGGTGGTCTTCATTGATGGCTCCTTGCGCTTCCATATCTTCAGGGGCTGGAAAATCCCATTTTCTAACAGGATGATGCACATTACAACACGTTTTTTGGAAGAACCTCAGTCGCTTGATTTATCACAACTTACATGATCTCTGTCTAAATGAGTACATTATAAATCATGGTGGAGCAACTCATTATTGAAAAAAAAAAAATCGTTCAATAAATTCTAGGTATTGCAATTTTTATGGAACTCAGTATATGATACTACATATCTTACCTTTAATATTTTAACTACACATTTTTCGTTATTTGTAACATTAATGGCCTCAAAGACCTCACTATATTTTCCACGACCAAGTTTCCGAACCAGCTGATAGTCGTCTTGCTGGCCCCAATCGACTACGTAACTCTCGTAATCCCAATATTCTCTGGGTTTGAGGGAATTAACGTCGGTGTAAACGCGTGATCTGCTTGGTACTGCCATAGTTGCTTTAGCTAATAGGGCGCTGTTACGGGCGCTGCTCACAAATCGCAGATCATAAGCTTTGACTAAACGAATGGAATCAGCCGTCACTGAAAAAAGAAGAAATTAATTCATTTTTTTGGGGTATTAATAAATTGTTGGGTTAGTTTAGGTTATATATTTTGGTGGTTGTAGCTTAAAAGTTACCTTGTTTAAGGCACTGTATAGCTAATCTAGAACATACAATCAGCATAACTAAACAAACGGCACCAGTATTTTTGATTTATTTTTATTTATATATTTTTTTGGTTGTATTTTTTTTTATTATTAAATGGTTAAACTGTATAGGCGAGCACACGCCATTCGTCCGTATTAGAGAGAACTTTTTGGAACGATGGGTTGCAGCCTACACTACATCGTTATTTTGAAAATCATACCTAGTTCATCTCGGGCGGTTCACAAATACGATCAAAAAACACGTTTCTCGCGAATCATTTGAACTAAAACTAACGTTTACGTGCGCGCGGATCGCGTTTTTATTTAACGAAAGCCGGCTTCTGGACGACGATCGCGATCCAAGATGGAAGTTAACATCCCGCCACGATAGACTGGGCAAGAGGCTAGCACCAGGCGCACACGTTTCAGTATATCGTGTACCCCTCTAAAAGTGCATTGCCAGCCCGAACAGGACCGAACTAGAACCGAAATCGAACCGACAACCATGATATATTTCCCCAATAAACCCACAAATCAAAACTTAAATTATTAGCCCCACTTACCTTTATTTTTAAATCAAATCGAAAAAGATTCTTTATCACTTTTACTTTTATTTTAAAATGCTTCCTTTTAATTTTTTTTTTAATAATATTTTTTAACAGTACGGTCCAGGGTTGTCACTTTACACTTCAACGAGGTATCTACTTTATCGACTAAAGGAACAAGTTCCGATATGTATTTATTTTTAGCTACGTTGGATTCGTTGACCGTTTCTTCGAATTTATTTTAAATTTTCTTTCGAATATTTTCACTACGATTTTTTTAACTTACGTTTAACGTTCCGGAAATTAACGCGATTTCTTTCTAACCTCCTCAACCCGACGCGCTTCCGTTCCACCGACCGACTGCCTGCCAAATAAGCAAAAGCTCTAACATTTGATGACTCAAAAAATTCTACTATTCACACACACTTGCTTCCATTTGTTGACAAATTAATATTAAACAAAACGGGGACGTGTCGAATCACACACTCATTAAGTATTAAGATAAAAAAATCCTATCTCATTATGATTTTTTTAAAAATAGGTCCTTTGAAAATAACCCCTTTTTACACTAATATAATTATACTAATACCATAACGATTTCAAGATTAAATCAAAATTTCGTTTTGTTATAACAATTTTTATTTCTTTTAAGAAACAAACAATTTAATTAATTATAATTACAAAGACTTTTTATTATAATTATTATACACCTTTTTTTTAAGTTTATTTATTAATATTTTCATTTTTTTTTTTGGTGACTTCATTTTATAAACAACATAAACAAAAATTAGATTACAATAAAAAAAACAATTTTTGGAACATCCGTATATACATAAAAACGTTCATTTTTAAATTTCAACATCATCAAATTTTTAATTATTTAAAATAAACTTGTACTTTACGTTAGAAGTGATGTTACATTAAAATTATAATAAATAGTAATAAGACAATATACAGTGTTCACCAAAAAATCGGTCTACAGTACTTTTTATTACATTCTTTATACAAAAATAACTTCAATAAGGATTAATTAATTAATTAAAATAACTGGAATTCCCATTATACATACAGGTGTGTCAAATGTCTGGAATATAGCCAATAATTTCGCCATTTGTGGTTCTTTATTAATCATGGTGCATTTTTTGGCGATATTTGCTTGTTTGTTGTTTCGTTGCTATGGCAACCAACATTGTTATTTTTAATGGGATGCATATATTTTTTTTGATAGAGGATACGTCCCTCTATTCGATGAACATATTAAATCATATGGATGTATAAGAAAAATATCGAGAAAAAATCAAAGTAGGCGCCGAAATAACGCAGTTGACAGCTTTAAATGTAAAAAAAACTGACAGTTTAAGCAAATATGGCGCAAATATTAATAATGTATGGGTACGGTGCAGGTGATAGAAAACGCACTCAAAGTAAAGTTGTGTTCGCACTGTTCAATAATATTTACCCGGATACATAAATTACACAGTCCACAGTAGCCAAAATATTAACAAAAAAATTTAACACCGGAAGTGTTATTAATTAATTAACCATATATTATTAATTAATGAACCATACATTATTAATTATTGATAATTGTTGCAACCGTAATTTTTTTTGACATTTAAAGCTGTCAACGGCATTATTTCGGCGCCTACTTCGATTGTAATTAGCTAATTTAAGACTTTTAAAAAACGCATTTTTTCTCGATTTTTTTCTTATTCAACCATACGATTTGATATGTTCATCACATAGAGAGACTTATCCTCTATAAAAATACGCAAAAAAAAGTATATGCATCCCATTTAAAATAACAATGTTGGTTGCCATAGCAACGAAACAAAGAACAATGTAAACAAGCAAGTATAGTCAAAAAATGCGCCACAATTAATAAAGAATTTTTTATTTGAAACATTTCTCTTTAAAACCACAAATGGCGGAGTTATTGGCTATATTCCAGACATTTGACACACCTGTATATACAGTGAGTCCCAGGATAGATGTTACAAGAGGTATAATCACTTAAAAATGTTTGAATTTTATTTTAGGCTGAGGAATTTCTCCACCCTGCTTGGTGTGGAGAGAATTTTACGTATATTTTCATATTTTGAAAATCAACTCGGTCTTTTTGTTCATGATACGGCAAAATGTCATTAAGGAAAGTTGTTTAGAATGAAAAATTATCGCACTATGCAAAATTTCAGAAAGATCTACCTATATTGATTAAACCACCATATTTTAGATTAGATAAGGATGAAAAAAAAACAATGAAAAATGCCACGAAAAAAAAAATGACTTAAGTAGTCGCAAATATTGACAAATAAATTGTATTATCCCTCAGTTTTAGTTCACATTTCAATTAATATACAATATTTATGTTATTTAAACTAAAATATGATTCAAGCAAAGTCTGAAATTTTGTAATTTCTCATTTTAAACAACTTTTCTTAATAAAATTTTTCCGTATCATGAATAAAAAGGTTACTTTACATTTTCAAAATATGAAAATATTCTTAAAATTCTCTTCACACCAATCAAGGCTTAATTCCTTAGCATTAAAATAAAATTTAAAAGTTTTTAAGTCATTATACCTCTTGTAACATCTATCCTGGGACACACTGTATATTAAATAACATTATTATACAAAGAATTTCAAAAAATATATACAGGTTGGTCCATTAATAATTGCTTAGCTTAAATTATTATTTAATTACGAAAATACAGGTGGTATTTTTGTTTTTCTTTCATAATTTCGCTTCCTTTTACATTATGAACATGAAAATTGCTACATTATCATGTTTTAAGACGATAAATAATAATTTGGTATTATTTTTATTAAGAAATATATTAAGAAATAATCCACTGTTTAAAGAGAATAACATTGACATATAAGTATAAAGGTACCGAAAAAGAAGCTGCAAAAACAATCCAACCTCACTCTGCAATGTCTAAATTTGATAAAAAAGAGCACCAGTAGATTTTCAACAAACATTCTGCTATCTACTCATCAAATTATCGTTATACAAGCAACAAAAATTGTTATTACGGGTATTCGTTTTATCTGACTCTCTTGCAATTGTCACTACAACTCCTAATAGCCCATAAATATCCTGCTGGACAATCAATGCAGAGAATAATATCATAAGTAGATGTTCTTAATCACCTCATTGTGAGCTTACAACAGTTTTTTGTGTCTTTTTGTGTATTCTTTCTTCTATAATTAGGCATAATCAATAATAAAAAACTCCCTTAAAGTGGTCATATCTTTTTCAGCTTTAAATTTTTACAACTCACACAACTTGAAACAGTTTCTCAGACATTTTTACATAAATTTGGTTCACCTACCAATCTTCTCTAAAGATCTCCTAGTTTTCAATCTAGTTTTCAAGATAACCACTGTTTAATAAAATGAATTTATTTAGTCAAACGCTATCAAATGGCATTAATAATCTAGTATTAATACCAATTGACAGTGGAAATTATTAAAGAAAAACGAAAATGAAGCATTAACTTTAATAATCTGTATCTTAGTCCAATTATTAATACAGATTTTACTTAAATATTGATTATTTTAGAAACGTAGATTTTTAGAAAAGATTGGTAGGTATACCAAATTAATGTAAAAATGTCTAAGAAACTGTTTCATAAATTTTAACAATGAAAAAGATAACACTACTTTAAGTTAGTTTTTTTTAAGGCAGTCAGCGCCACCTGAAAGATAAATCAAAACTAACACCAAATTTTTATTACCAATTCCATCTGTATCTTCGTTATTATTAAGAATTATAAGGAATTGAATTGGTCAGTGTTCCATAAGTAATGGACCACCCTGTATATTGAATTTAACCAATTAAATTGGGTATTATTGACTTTTTGGGATACACTGTATTAGAAAAAAATTTAAAAATGAACATTGAAATTAAATACAAACTAATTAATGTACATTAAAGGAGAGATATAAAATATAAATTCACGCGGGAGCGGTGACTATAACCGAGGATTGTATTCGGCAACTTTGGAGGATGGCAGTTTCGGCTTGGTTAACTTTCTGGCACCAAATCTCCAAGTGAGAGCCCAAATCGTATGTGCCCGGACCCAAAACGGCGAGCGACAAGTCGATTGTTTCCGAATTCAGCGGTGGTAATCTCCGAATCGTGCTGCCAAGTTGCACCCAACGGCAGTGTTTTGATGAAAACGGTGAAAATAGTGGTCGTTGACTAACGCCCGAAGGAAAAGGACTAAAAAAAATTTTTGTAATAATTTAATTAATTATTGTTAAATAAATACTTACTTAGATGTTTCTAAAGTTTTAATGATAACTTCTAAATCTGTATCATCGACGGTACTATGTAATAATAATTTAACTCGAATAATACATAATTTATTTATTTGAAAGTTATGAATTATTTTTGTTGGGTGAATAACGTTGCATCGAATTTGTTGTTCTTTGCGTTGTAATTCTTCTTGTTCTTTAATTTTAGTTGTAACTAAATTATCGTCATTTTTTCCGTCGGAGAAAACAATAGGTCCTTTATATCCGCTTTCATCGTCTTCTTCAATTTTTTCTAAATTAATAATAACTTGGTTTTGGCCATAAACATAGCGTTCATTTCCCACGGTATCCGCGACTTTAGCTTTCCACCGTAAAATTACTGTTCCTTCTTTTTGATCGTTATTAGTCTCGCAAACAGATTCGTTAAAAATATTGATACGATTCTGATCGATTCTTTGGGCAAAATCTAAATAACCAGCTTTAGGATAATTGGGTGGAATTTTTATGAAATTAATTTGATTGTTTATATTCTTTTTCAATATTCTTTTCGCTTTTAATAAAATATGGGCTGAATCTTGAGGTCCTAATTCAATAATTTCCGGGTTAACTACTTCGTTTAATAACATCCAATTTTCACTCAAAATAGCTGCGTTTAATATTGTTATTTGAGAATAAATCGGCGAGTGAATTTTATTCATGTTCATTACTTTTAGTGATAACGATAATTGTTCAACATTTTCCGCAGTGTGGCTTTGATATGGTTTTAAATCAACCTTTAATGAATCATGTATTTGAAAGTTCCAAACGTGGCGTACTAACCGATATCTTGGTATACTCACTGGGTCAATATTTTCGTAATAAATTAATAAATCTAATGTATTAGTAATATCCGATGCTTTTATCCAAATATTACACGTTTTCATTTGTCCTGGTTCTAATTGAACTAATGGAAGATTTATCACATGATTTTTCCGCGCTTCTCTTTCGCGAATCGCAGGTGAATTCAAATCAATATCGATTGTTTCAAAATTTTGTTTCATAGCGAATTCGCAACAAGATAATAATTCCGGTTTGGATGTCGCCATGTATATTTTATGTAACGGAACGGTGCCGACATTTCTCAGCTCAATATTAACGTGTTGCAGTTCGTTTTTTAACATATCCGAGCTAATTTCGGTAAAATATACTTGCAAACACGACGCAGATGGGACAATTTTTATTTCAAAACGTTTATCATCGGGTTTATTATCGAATAATTGTTTACCTTTTACTTCGGTTTGATCATCATCGCTAAACGAGCTAACTAAACTATAACAAATCCCGATTAATTTTACCTCCCCAACAGCTAAGGGGGTTAACATTAAAATAACTTCTTGAAGGGAATTTGATTGTAAAACGATGTTATTAACGTAATGCGTTTTTAAATATTTATTGGAATTTTCGTTTTGGTTGTCGTTATTTATAATTTCCGTTTCGCCGCGATAATTCCATAGGAGATGGACGTCTTTTAGTAATAAATTAATATGTAAGGGGTTTTTTAAATGAGCGGAAACTTGAATTGGTTCGCCTAAAATCGCTGTAGGCGTTGAAATGGTTGCGTTTTCTTTTGTGAATAATGTAACTAGAGGTTTGAATATCATTGGAAGTGATCCTTGAGCTTCCTGGACTAACATCTCTTCTAATTTCGTCCATCTCGATAGTTCTACCGACGTTTCTGAGTGCGATAATGAAATTCCCATCGCTGAAACTTTTCCTGGCGTTCTTAAAGGTGGGGTTGGGGCCACTAATAATTTTAAACCGGATGTATCTATTATTGGTAAAGGTAACACTTGCGTTGAGGTGTTATTATTTTTTATATTTAAAGCGCTTTGAATTGTTAAATATTCTTTTAGAAATATCGCTTGTTGTTGCGAGGACTGTTTGCTTTGGTCGCTTAAAAGTTTCGAATAAGCTCTTACCGCTTCCTCCAACAAATCCAGGTTACTCGCTTGCCTTCCTATTGTGTATTGAATATGATCTTGGGCTAAATTCCAACCTTTATTTTCGTATACTTCAAATGCTTGCTTATAACATCTAAACAAATTTATTAATAAATACATTTTTTAATATAAAATTTAAGTATTTAAATAAAATAACTTCTTTCTCGCTACAAAATTAATGTAATCAGTATGAATTGTCAAAAATGAACAAAAAACAAAATTTAAAGTAAAAATGATAAAATAACAAGAAAACCAACGACAAATGAGATGACAAACTGTACAATACTTGTATGAAAAATCGTTTATCTTCACTTCGCCGAGGTCGCTTGCGGGCGAGGCGCTAGATTTGAGTCATAAAATTAGTTGAGTTGAGGTTCGTATTTATGTGTCAATCCCAGCGCCTCACCCGCAAGCGACCTCGGCGATATTCGATACATAATAGGTCCTTCTATGAGAAATCGTTTACTATCACTTCGCCGAGGTCGCTTATAAACACAAATCTTAATTCAATGAAATTTGGCATTTAGGAGCTATGATACCAGTTCCACCGCCTCGCCCGCAAGCGACCTCGGCGATATTAGATGAAATCATTCACTTGATGCCTTGGAAAGTAAACAAAGTACACAATACTTGTATGAGAAATTGTTTATCTTCACTTCGCCGAGGTCGCTTGCGGGCGAGGCGCTAGATTTTATTTAAAATTAGTCGAGTTGAGGTTCGTATTCATAATGTATCAATCCCAGCGCCTCGCCCGCAAGCGACCTCGGCTATATTAGGTAAAATCGTTCCCTCGATGTCTTAGAAAGTGAACTAAACATGCAATACTTGTATGCGAAATCGTTTATCTTCACTTCGCCGAAGTCGCTTGCGGGCGAGGCGCTGGGTCTAATTTTTTATTTTTTTATTTTATTTTACATTCGGGATGCAAACAGGGTTGACCTCCAACAAAGCATCCACAAGATATTCAACTAAATATTAATAACAAAAAAAATTAAGAGTACAACAAAAAATAATATTCCAAATCAAAATCAAAAATAACACTCCAATAATAATAAACAAATCAAAAAAACATAAACAATTATCGTTACTTATATAAATAAAAATATAATCATTAATGGAGTAGTAACGATCTCTCCACACCCACGCCCCGCATGAAACGTCTGAAAACAGTCAAAGAAACATTAAAGATGTCGATATTCCTACAGTAAGAGTCATGCGTATTCATCAATCTAACAAGATGTGCCGAAGACAAGGATCTACTAATTCTAAACAAATGTTCACCACGTGTTTGATATGAGGGTACATAAAAACATAATTCTCTCACCAATTCCGAGGAATTGAAAAGATTGTTGACTAGTTTAAACAAGAATAATAAGTCGTAGCACAGCCTCCTTTGCTTCAATGTCTGAAACCCTAGAGCACTGCAACGCAAAAGATAATCACCGTAAGGTAAAAATGTTTTGCGTGCTAAATACCTCAAGAATTTACGCTGAACAGATTCAATGCGGTTAATGTGAATAGCATAATGAGGGTTCCAGACAGTAGAGGCGTAGCTAAGAACACTAACCACTAACGCCATATAAAGAGATTTTATGCATTGAACATTTGTGAACATACGGCAGGTCCTAATCACAAAACTCAACCGCTTTAGAGCCTTGGCAATAGTAAAGTCCACATGTAAATTGAACATGATAAACTCAAACTTTAATTCAATGAGATTTAGCATTTGGGAGCTATGATACCAGTTCTACCGCCTCACCCGCAAGCGACCATACCTATTGAGTATCTAATACCGCCAAGGTCGCTTGCGGACGAGGCGCTGAGATTGACACATTATAAATACGAACCTCAACTCAACTCAAATCAAGCGACCTCGGCGAAGTGAAAATAAACGATTTCTCATACAATTACCTATTGTGTATCTAATACCGCCGAGCTCGCTTGCGGGCGAGGCGGTGGAACTGGTATCATAGCTCCTAAATGCCAAATTTCGTTGAATTAAGATTTGTGTTTATAAAGTATTAGGCCCAGCGCCTCGCCCGCAAGCGACCTCGGCAAAGTGAAAATAGACAATTTCTCATACAAGTCCAGCTCTGTTCAGATTTAATGCGAATCGTCCGCTGTTAGCTCCGACATGACGCTGGTACTGGAAGAAGACGGAGACATCTTTTGTTTCTATTCAATTCGATTTCTGAGACTAAAGGAAGTTACCACCCTCTTCCTTAACCCAGGTAAAGCCGTCCCTGTTTGAAGAATGGATCACCCTTTTTTTAAATGTGTTAATTTTATTTTATTTTAAATCTTTTTTGATGTTTTTAAGAACAATAAATATACGATTTTTTATAGGTTCCTCTAATAAATGATTTTAGAGTATTTCTATAAATAAAACGTCAGATAAAAATCTCACTAATATAATTAATATAATATAAAACTTATAAATAAAGCTTTATGAAACTCTCCTTCAAATTTTAAATAGAATTATTCAATATCAAAATTACGTATATTCAAATTTGTCCGTTTTCTTAAATACAACATGCCTCGTGTTCCTGGTCAACGAGAGTCGGGTTGCACTTCATCAAAAAAGAATAGATAAACGGGAAATTGCCGAACGTGTAACCTTATCAGTAAGATTTGAAGAAAACGGGAAAGTTGGCCTCACAACATCTAGATCAGGCCGAAGGCTTATTCTTAATAATACTCAACGAAGGGGAATTGCTGAATACGTCACCGCCAATCCATTTACAACGTCCACAATTATCAAGGATTTAATTCGATTGAATACATTCGAGTGCTGGAGGATGTTTTGATACATCAGTAGGAATCTTATATCCAGAAGGGATCATTACGATTGTTCAAGACAATTCACCCATGCATTCTTCAAGAATTGTTCAATTGATATATGTTTCTTTATTTAATATTACAATGCCAGCCCCTTTGTCAGCTTTAGTGAATGTGGCATTATTTTCGTTTAATTTACGTTTGATGTATTTTATTATATTTTTTTCTGCCTTTTTAATGTGTGGTATTAGGTCGTTCTTTATTTTGTTATATTCGGGCTGTTTTCTAATTATATTATCTAATTCAACAGTTAAGATAGGTAAGTTAATTTTTGGGGTTAAAGAAAATTTGTAACCTTTATTTAAAAGATTTGTTTCTTCCTCCGTGAAGTTAATGTCAGTTAAGTTCTGGAACTGGACATTGTTCTTTGGTTGGTCTGTTGGATTAGTTTTTATTTTGGCCATTGTGTTTTGATTTTTCTTCAAAATTTGCAGTTTTAGATTTTGCAGTGTTTGTGTTGTTATAAAATTTAAAACTTCCTCAATTTCCAAGAAGTGCAATCGTTCTCTTAGACAACGGTTGAATACGGTTGAATTTTGCAAGATAAGAAGTTATATTTATTTGTTTATTATTTTAATATTTAAACAAAACTTGCAACATGGATATCAACAGTTGTAATAATAATATTTATTATATTTTATATGTATACTAATATATTATATTTTTTGCTATATAGGAGTATTATATTTTATTATATTGATTTTTGATTTTATTATATTAAAATGGTTATCGATATATTTCAATATATAGTTTATATATAACTTACTATCAATACATAATTTTCATTTCTTATGAGATTCGACTTATCGTTCCACTGTATTACCAAAGTAATACAGTAATTATTAGTAATTATTTTCATTTACTACAGGAATTGTGTAAAGTAAATGGATTGCTTATACTTATTTATTTTCTTAATTTTTCTTGTGATTCAGTCATCTTGGCCATAAATCCCGCTTGCCTGTTCGGAACTTTTACAACACTACAGAGCAGGTAAAACCTGGATTAAAATCCCTCGTGAACGTAGGTCGTTTCTAGTACAATTTTATGCCTCTACGAGCGGCTTTCGCATTATATCTGAACAGGACTGTACAGTCATGTTCACGGGAAATGCACACTCAAGGTCAAGCGCTGTTGTGAGATCCGACATGGCGCTGGTTCGACTGACTAAACGGGGTGAGCTTCGTGTGCGCTCGGCTCAGCCCGTTTAGCCAGCGGCATGTCGGATCTCACAACAGCGCTTGACCTTGAGTGTGCATTTCCCGTGAACATGACTGTACCTATTGAGTATGTAAAACCGCCGAGGTCGCTTGCGGGCGAGGAGCTGGGATTGACACATTATAAATACGAACCTCAACTAATTTTATGATTCAAATCTAGCGCCTCGCCCGCAAGCGACCTCGGCGGACTGAAGATAAACAATTTCTCATACAAGTATTGAGTACTTAGTTTACTTTCTAAGACATCAAGTTCACGATTTTATCAATACCGCCGAGGTCGCTTGCGGGCGAGGCGGTGGAATTGGTATCATAGCTCCTAAATGCATGGTTTGTATTCATGATATATCAGTCCCAGCGCCTCGCCCGCAAGTGACCTCGGCGATTTCTTATACAAGTATTGTATTTTAGCATTTTTACTTTAAAATTTTTAAGTTTTTAACTTATATCTAAGTTTTTCGTTCATTTTTGACAATTCAGCTGATGATGGCCTATTAGCTGGAACCGGTACTGATTATATTAATTTTGTAGCGAAAAAGAAGTCATTTTATTTTACATGGATTACCAAAGAAATTTATTAATATAATTTTGAGATTAATTTATCGACTTTACCTAAAAGAATGTTTCCTTTGCGTAGCTTTGGAAAACCTATGACCAGCTAAAACCATATGAAACGCGTACTTCCTCACCATACACGGTTTTGTAGATATTAAAAAACAATAAGCAGCTTGTTCGAGTAACAAAGCCGATCGTAAATCGGACTCCTCACTCGTCATTCTAATAAGTTGGTGAGCAGCCTCGCCGTACATTTGCCTTCCTTTTAAACATTCCGAACTCAATAACGTCGCTCTTGTTGCGAATTGAGGCAATCTAAATCAATTTTTAATAAATCAATAAATTTTTTTTTAATAAATTATTTGATAATCTTACTTGCAAATATTTAAATAAGTTGTAATACTTTCATCCATATAATCGAGTGTCTTCCTAGAAGTTTCGTTGGCCATGAAAGCACTTAAAGCGGCCATTTCAAGAGCACCAGCGTAAAATAACCAAGCTTGATCTGCGTTAAAATCCCTTTTCGCGGTGTGATACGCTTGAAACGCCATCGTGTAATGCCCGAACATGAAACATAAATCCCCTAGTCTTCGAACTTGTAATTCAGGAGCGTCGGGAAAATATGTTGGTGTTGTTGGTATTGCACTACTTCCAGGTTTAGTAGGAGTAAACCACCTCTTTGTAGCACTTATAAACGATCGACTTACACCTTTTTTGTTTGTAATAAATTCATGTAAGGTACTAACTTGTCGTTCAATAAAAGGAAAAAGTGCTCGAGTACAAAATTCGTGTATTAATAATTTTAATTGTTCAATATCTTCCATGGTGAGATAACTACCATGACTCACATTTTTTCTTTGTTTAATTTCGACTACTTCTTCAATAGCTATTAGTTTTTCTTGTTCAGGACTTAATGGATGGTAAGTTAAACCACTGTTTCCATTTTCAGTAATTAGTTCTTGTTCTAAATCTGTATCAACAAACGATTTACTCATCGTTGGAGATGCTTCTGGTGTTACTTCATATTCTCCACTTTGAATTACTGTAGAAATAAATTGACTCCAAGGATCTGGTAACATATCATCCGATTGGTTAGGTTTTCGAGAATTTGTACGCAATAAAAATACGTTATTAATACCAAATTGCATTTTTAAATTATCAAAACATTCCACAGCACTTAAAAAAAATTATTTAAACTTCAATTATATTCTAATCAATGATATTTAATTGGGACTTACCCTACATTATTAGGATCATGTTTTTCATGTACTACAACATAATATCTCAAAATATTATGACTAAACCATTTCGGAAGTTTATTAGACGATTGCAAATCATTTACTTTTTGAGCTAAATCTATCATAGTTCTTACAGGATTTTCATCGCACGATGAAATAACCAACATACAAGCAACGAAATGTTTCGTAAATTCATGATCAGATGGAAATTGCACTTGTAAAAACGTATCTCGCCACTGTTCGAACCAAGGGACCGATGTGGGAACGTGCAAAATGTATTCTCCGACGTTGTTGTTTTGAAAACGCACGTCCGGTGCTTCGCTAACGGAAGAATTTAAAAATTTCCTTGCCAGAGTCGGTTGAGGTGGTCGAAAGTTAATGTCTTGCAAATTTATTTTGAAATTTCTAATTGAAACTACATTTCCAGTTGGATCTTTGTAATGGGCTAAAAAATACATAAATTAAATGGAATAAATTTTAGTAATTTTTGTTTAATTTTATCATTAAATAACTATTTATGAGAGAAAGATAAAAATTCTTGTATTTGTAATTGCTGGTTTAACTCTTATAATATTAGTTTTTCAGTTAGGCATGTAAGATAAACAATTTCTCATTCAATTATTGTGTACTTAGTTTAGTTTCCAAGACATTAAGGAAACGATTTCATCTAATACCGCCGAGGTCGCTTGCGGGCGAGGCGCTAGATTTGAGTCATAAAATTAAATGAGTTGAGGTTCGTATTTGTAATGTGTCAAAACCAGCGCCTCGCCCGCAAGCGACTTCGGCGGTATTAGATACACAGTAGGTACTTGTATAAGATATCGTTTATTTTCACTTCGCCGAGGTCGCTTGCGGGCGAGGCGCTAGATTTGAGTCATAAAATTAGTTGAGGTTCGTGTTTATAATGTATCAATCCCAGCGCCTCGTCCGCAAGCGACCTCGGCGGTATTAGATACACAATAGGTACTTGTATAAGAAATCGTTTATTTTCACTTCGCCGAGGTCGCTTGCGGGCGAGGCGCTGGGTCTGATACTTTATAAACACAAACCTTAATTCAATGAAATTTGACATTTAGGAGCTATGATACCACACTGACACACTGATACTGGCGCGCCTAAGTGAGTTAGCGCAATGTATTAAAGCCGGATTTATATTTGTCTGACATGTCGTATTGTGACGCGTCAGAACGGTATCGGTTGAATACATTTACTATGGTGAGATTTATATTTGTGTGTCGCCATGTGTTGTGTCGCATCAGCAACGATCCCGATGTCCGTCAGAGCAGTGGAGTGGGAAGTGACGCATAACGACAGATCAGACAAGTGTACACCTGTCTTATGACTCGTCAGATTTGCGTTTCTTCTTTCTTTCGATATTAAATTTAATTACATTTAACATTATCAGCATCGCTCTCAAGCTCTTTAATCAGGCCGTGAAATTCGCCTCTAGCCTCTCTCTTTTTGTTCACTGGATGAACCCAATATCTTCTCTTTTTCTTTTTTTAAAACAGTTGCCAGTACCATGAAATGAATATCTTCTTCATAATTTGAATCAGAAGATTCATGGGAAAACATTATAAACCCACGTATGAACTCTCTGAGTGCTACGATTGTATTGATTCAAAATATCGCCAGAGTGCGTCAGAACACAACATATAAATGTGAACACTAACCATTACGTCAGAGCGCATCACGACATAACACGTCAGACAAATATAAATCCGGCTTAATACAGTTGCTGATGCATCACATCTATCGCTCGCATTTCAACTACATACCTATAAATCTTCAATCGCTATTTGACAAATCTGTCAGATTTTTAGCCCTGTTAAACTCCGTAACTGAGAATATGTTACGGTGGCGGTATACAAAACGTGAATATAAGGAGTACATAACGCGTTTTGTACAATGTCGAAATTATTTTTGCTCATTTGAAGGGCTATAACAGGCTGATAAATCTGACAGATCTGTCGTATAGCTATTGCGGACTTTATAGATATTTGAACATACCAGCCCTAAGTTTTATGTCGCCCGCGCCATAGCGGTTGTGCGTTAAACTGCTTTGGGCCTACGAGTGCGTTGCGTCTAACTCGGCACAATTGAGTTGACTCATTTTAAAGTTGGGTATTAGCGCGCGTAACACACTGTACTGAGTTAACTCAATTGCGCCGCGCAGCGCAGTGTTACACATCTCTCAGTACTTGTATGAGAAATTGTTTATCATCACTTCGCCGAGGTCGCTTGCGGGCGAGGCGCTAGGCCTAATACTTTATAAACACTAACCTTAATTCAATGAAATTTTGCATTTAGGAGCTAAGATAGCGGTTCCACCGCCTCGCCCGCAAGCGACCTCGGCGGTATTAGATGAAATCGTTCACTTGATGTCTTGGAAAGTAAATTAAGTACACAATACTTGTATGAGAAATCGTTTATCTTCACTTCGCCGAGGTCGCTTGCGGGCGAGGCGCTAGATTTGATATCACGTAGTTATAAAATTAGTCGAGTTGAGGTTCGTGTTCATAACGTATCAATCCCAGCGCCTCGCCCGCAAGCGACCTCCTATTAGATACACAATAGGTACTTGTATGAGAAATCGTTTACCGTCACTTCGCCGAGGTCGCTTGCGGGCGAGGCGCTAGATTTGAGTCATAAAATTAGTTGAGTTGAGGTTCGTATTTATAATGTGACAAACCCAGTGCCTCGCCGGCAAGCGACCTCGGCGGTATTAGATACACAATAGGTACTTGTATTAGAAATCGTTTATCTTCACTTCGCCGAGGTCGCTTGCGGGCGAGGCGCTAGATTTGAGTCATAAAATTAGTTGAGTTGAGGTTCGTATTTATAATGTGACAAACCCAGCGCCTCGGCCGCAAGCGACCTCGGCGGTATTAAATGAAATTGTTCGCTTGACGTCTTGGAAAGTAAACTAAGTACACAGTACTTGTATGAGAAACTGTTTATCATCACTTCGCCGAGGTCGCTTGCGGGCGAGGCGCTAGGTCTAATACTTTATAAACACAAACCTTAATTCAATGAAATTTTGCATTTAGGAGCTAAGATAACAGTTCCAGCGCCTCGCCCGCAAGCGACCTCGGCGATATTAGATGAAATCGTTCACTTGATGTCCTGGAAAGTAAATTAAGTACACAATACTTGTATGAAAAATCGTTTATCATCACTTCGCCGAGGTCGCTTGCGGGCGAGGCGCTAGATTTGATATCACGTGGTTATAAAATTAGTCGAGTTCAGGTTCGTGTTCATAATGTATCAATCCCAGCGCCTCGCCCGCAAGTGACCTCAGCGGTATTAGATACACAATAGGTACTTGTATAAGAAATCGTTTATTTTCACTTCGCCGAGGTCGCTTGTGGGCGAGGCGCTAGATTTGAGTCATAAAATTAGTTGAGTTGAGGTTCGTATTCATAATGTGGCAATCCCAGCGCCTCGCCCGCAAGCGACCTCGGCGGTATTAGATACACAATAGTTATTTGTATAAGAAATCGTTTATCTTCACTTCGCCGAGGTCGCTTGCGGGCGAGGCGCTAGATTTTAATCATAAAATTAGTTGAGTTGAGGTTCGTATTTATAATGTGTCAAACCCAGCGCCTCGCCCGCAAGCGACCTCGGCGGTATTAGATGAAGTCGTTCACTTGATGTCTTGGAAAGTAAACTAAGTAAACAATACTTGTATAAGAAATCGTTTATCTTCACTTCGCCGAGGTCGCTTGCGGGCGAGGCGGTGGAACTGGTATCTTAGCTCCTAAATGCCAAATCTCATTGAATTAAGGTTTGTGTTTATAAAGTATCAAATCTAGCGACTCGCCCGCAAGCGACCTCGGCGTTAATAGATAAAATCGTTCACTTGATGTCTTGGAAAATAAATTAAGTACACAATACTTGTATAAGAAATCGTTTATTTTCATTTCGCGGAGTTCGCTTATGGGCGAGGCGCTGGGATTGACACGTTATAAATACGAACCTCAACTTAACTAATTTTATGACTTAAATCTAGCGCCTCGCCCGCAAGCGACCTTGGCGAAGTGAAGATAAACGATTCTTCCTGATTTATTATAGCTCCTAAAAAAATGTTATTGAATTAAGGTTGTATAGTAATAATGTATCAGTCTTACTCTAAAAAGCAACTTCGTTCTAGTATGTATTACATTTCTTGATACTGCAGAGGTGTTATACCAGGTGTATGATTCATGCTGATAGTAATTGTGATAATTAATAGCGCGGGAAACGAATACTAACAACAAAATAAATGAGGTTATACTTCAGAAATTGTTGTGCAATACTTATTAAATAATCCACTTACCACAGCTTATTTATGCCATGATTTTTTTTCTTCTTAATTAATTAAGGCGCTTCAGTGGGTTACCTTTTTAAAGGTAGGAAACTTAACTCACCTTGTTTTTCTCATTATTAATATAACACTTCTTAAGGGTGTAAATTTTAACACCACATATATCAGAGTCAGTCCAGAATAAGGTGTGACAAAAATATCAAAAATATCTTACTCTCATAAATAATCCAACACATTTATTTAATAAGAAAAATTGTTAATAAATGTGAACATAACCTAACTTTACCTTCAGTTCCTAATTTACAAAACGGTTGTAATAGTTCTCTGAACGTTAAGTTATTCCTTTGGCTGATTTCTTCAACTTTAGGGCTACATATAACTGCGATTTGTGGCGTAAACGCATTTTTTATAAACTCATGTGGGGTTAGTTTGCAGTGAGCCATTTGTTTTGTAGGTTACTTTTGTGTACGGGCGAAACCGTCGTGTACTTTCACATCACTGGTAATTATTGCATTGTTTGAATGAATTTTGTTTTAAAAAATATTAAACGATTTATGTTTAATTTATATATTTTACACGAAAATGTTGAATGTTACCTGTCAAATAGTACTTTATTTTGTTTCGGGCATATTTCCTACTAAACCGACACGTCAAATTTTATAAACGTCAAGTGAAAATTTATTAAAGTTAAATATTATTTAATTAGTATCGATTTAATTTGTGTTACTTTTTTATGTTTATATTTTAATTTTATTTTGTTATTAAAATGTTTTAAATGTATTAGTTACCTACTTTATCGACTTCTTGAATGTCAAAAAAAACATCAAAAAAATTAATTGTTAGTTCGTTTATTATCTTAAATTGTTATATTACAGTATTTCTTGTTATAAAATAATTGTAAACGTCTATAAAAAAAAGTTAATTTTATCACAAATTGAGCTTATTTACAAAGTTAATTTGGTCGATAGCAGGTGGACGACTTCTTCTTGTTGAGTTTCCCATAAAATTGTACTTAATTTTCCCAGCGTTGCTGTTTCTGGCTCGTTTTGGATCCAATCTAATAACATTTGATAAACAACCTAAAATAGTTTTAAAATGAAATTAATTCATTAATTAATTTAATGAAGATAAGATAGGATACTTCTTTGATTCCTTTTATTCTATGTGTTTCTTCAAATTGATATATTTGCCCATCAGAATACTTCAGTTTTCGTCCGATATCTCGCCAGCCTTCGCCAACATGAGTTGAAACAAACATAAGATCATCCTCGTTCACCCTTTCTTTGCAATCAAATAGCTTTGTTATTGTTTTAGTTTTTTGATATTGCTTCTTTTCAGATTCATCTTTTGATTCTTTTTTTTGTATGTTGTATGTTATACTTTTGCCAATTTGTACTCCATTACAATTTGCAATATTTATTATGTTTGCTGTGGCTAATTTATGGAAAAAATTAAATATGTCAACTTGTACAACAAAGAAAGCGTGCCTAAAAACTTACGGCTATTAGTTAGGTTCTTTCCCTTTTTTTTCTTCATATTGTTCACTTTGTACGTAATTGGTATTGCATCTTCAACATCCTCTTCAATCTGTTTTGTGTGTTTTGTATCGCCATCGTCCGATTTTGATTTATTTAATTTTTCTTTGTGCACGTTGGGTTCTGTGTCTATTGGTTTGGCGTCGGTCGTTAAATCCTCGTCATAATCATTAGCGTTACTCATTTTTATAGATTTCTTTACATTAATCGACGTAAACAAACTCGCAAATTGCGAAGACTAGCTGTCAACTTATCGATAACCTGGTAAAACCTTACTACTTATCGGAATTACCATTGCTATGTCTCTCTCTTTTTATCTTTAATTCATGCGTATATAACCAGCTTTTTCTGGTCGATTGCACCGAGACGGATTGGGAGAGCTCTTTCGTCACGTGACCCTGAATAAAAGTACAAATAACGAACGAGAAGTTTGTTAAATACTAATAATAGTAGTTATAAGCATGCAAAAAAATGAGAATAAATACATTGGTTTATTTTCGTATTGTCTTTATTACATGTTAACGAGATTAATGAAATAAATAATGTTAAAGAAAAGAAATAAATGATATTGTAACAAACAGTTTTTATTTGGTTGAAATTTAATACATTAAGATAAATAATCTTCATATATATTGCACATTTTTTAATAAAATGCCCAGAGTACATAATGTATTCGGACGCAGTATTAAGGGGACATTTATACCTTTTTCTTTTTTTTCATATTTGGATAGAACGAATACATATAATAAAATCTCCTCCTTTTTTGTTGCTAAATGAGATGCATTCCATTTTTTTGCAAAAAACACTAGAACGAGGAAGGTACGAACGACTAAACGAGAAAAACTATATGTATATATATATTTCTTTCTATGTACAATAGTGTAGCTGCGTTTTCTTTTTTCATCTTTTTTCTGCAACACCGGGTTTTACTAGCACAAGCATTTCCTACTAAAAAACTAGACATCGAAAAGTAAGAAAAGTGAAACATATCAAATAAGCGTACCATGCAACACCGAGTTGATTCTTTAAGGAGGGGAAGTAATACATGCCCAAACAGAAAAAGAAATAAGAGAGATATTTTTTTCTAACACGCATCGTTACAGTTAACACTAAGACACTAAAAAGCAATAAGCAGAATGCTCGACAGAGGTATATTAGCACTAACGTAAATAAAACGTCAGTTTGTAACAAACAATTTTATTTGGTTTAAATTTAATACATCATAGATAAATAAATTTCAGATTAATATTGCACATGATTGAAAAAAAAAATGCCCAAATCAAATGGACGCAATATATGTTTATGCCAAGAATTAAAAAAAAAATATTATATATATACTTTAAAAAAAAATTATTTTGAACTCGTTTAAAAAAGAAACCGACGCGGATAAACCAAAAAATAAAAATAAAATAAAAAGAGAACACGTGGCAACGCTACAATAATACATCAAATATGTACAAAAAAAAATGGTGTAGCCGGTGTATTTCGTCCATTTAGAAATGTGGCGTTCAAAAAACGTAATCAGTAAAATCATCAGCTAAATGTAGAGGGGAGGGGAGGAGAAAATCTAACTAAACTGAACGTGTCAATTGACTTCTCGATATGAGACGGGTCTAAACGGTAACGGCCTTACCGAGTAACATAGAGAAGACACATTTAAGAGTGCAGTGACACGGAAGCCAGATCGGGAACAGAAGGTACTGGGTTAGACAAGAAGGCACAAGCAGCGGTAATGGTCTGTCCGTTTAAGCACAGACGGAGTGGAATTATCCATATAAAATCAACTAAACAATCATAACTAATCAATAATACATATATTTGTTAGGTTTGTTCTAGCAACAGTTGACGTTTCTCCTACGTTTGCGCAGTACTGAAAATGATACTGGGCAAGCGCAGAAGAATCCGGAATTATCTCCAAAACAAATCTATTGTTGATAATGTGGATTTTGTCATTTGTATGGTTTTAATAGTAATGATTGTGAGATTTGTATGATTATGAAAGTTGATTTTGTATGGATGATGGAGTAAAAGGTGTACACGGCGTAATACCCTGTGAAGAGTCGACGAGTTGTACCGCAGCGGCTTGGTTTTCATTAAATATGTTTTTTTTTTTTTAAATTTATTTACTTATTTATCTTTCGGACATTGACGATGACTATCAGACATCGACCATCGACGTTGTAGTACATACACAAATAGATACGTACACATATATTGTTAGGCACTGTGAGTAAGGCATTCCTACAGTAGTCAGTGGAGATAGGGTTTTCATCCGCAGCTACACGATCGGCTCGATTTTTTTTTATTCCAGCCGTGGCGGCCCGGGCATTAGTAATCCGTAAACTTTAAAACTATGTGCAAGGTTTGTGCACACAACAGTAGATAAAATATATATGTATATATATATAATATAATGTATAATCGTATCATCTCATCATATATATCATTTTTGTTTCTTTTTTTTTTCTTCATCATTTGTGTAGGTCAATATACAGAATAGATATATATGTAATGTATATCATCGTACTCTGAAATCACAAACAAATTGAAAAGGCTACAACAATGAACACTCTAGGTTCCATGGGGAAGCAGTACATTCAAAAAAAACGCTGGACCGCCTAAGCGGGCCGCGCAACAGCCAACGGATAGAGTACGTTCGATCGGCAATTCTGGGGGAGGTTTCTTGTTTTTGTTTTGTTTTTGGGGGTAGGTAGGGGAAAAAGCACCAGTACATTACGTAATAACAAATACGAGAACCCGTAAACAACGTATCGTTTCGTGCGGGTTCATAAAAATCTCTGTTTCCATTCACAATTAATCAAATAACATATATATCGTGTCATTTCTGTCGTCATATTGTATCTTCACGTTGTACATTATTAAATTCGTCGATTTAAAACCGACGTTTTCTCTCTTATTTGTTTTCATATTTTCTTCACATTGTATCGTTTTGTTAGTGACTGCATCCAGGCTAAATTAACAAGTGTACATTATAAATAATATACTAGTCATCTAAAAACATTTATAAAAAAGACACTAATAATTACAAGAAAAATAATGGCACTATATAATCATGTTCGTTTAAGGTCGAAATAAGAACTTGCCGCCGTTCTGAACGATTGCTATTTTATTTTATATATATATAATTTTTTTTATCTTTTCCGTTAGACGACTTGGGACCGGAACCACTTTAAGACGTCAACGCAAAGGAAAAATGTTTTTTTTTACTTGTACGTCCGACGCACCGCACCATTTATTAAAATATAACCCTCACTTTCCTTCCTCGCAATTGCATTCTTCATTTGAATTCTTCATCTTAACCCGTATATAAATATATAGACATTATTTATATACGTACAACCGAAAACACTTAAAAAAGAAAATTTCATTGACTCGATATACTTTCATCTTTATAATTTCATATTTATATAGAAAATAGCGTCCTTCACTTTATTTTTAATGCGGACTATAACAAATTTTATATCTCTTTTTTTCTTAAACCATTTCTTTAAAATCTTTTAATTCTCTCATCATCAAAATATTCAAAACTGTTTTTTGTTTTAATTCTTTTTTTTTTTTTTTCATTACTCTTCTTCTCTTTTTTTAACAGTTTATCACATAGATGACAATATTGGCAAAGAAACGTGTGTATGTGTGTGTATTTTGGAAAAAATCACTATATGGCACTAGCGTTCCGCGGTGTCGCTGTTTTGTCGCGCTCAGCGCCGCTTTTGCCACCCAATTTGAAGGTGGTAAGAGCGGCCTACGATGGCCAACCTTCAGCGATACGCGACCTCTTTAACATTGGCGGCCCGTTATCATAATCGTTTCCACTTGGCGGTCCCGGTGGTGACGGCATATTCGTGGGTGTGACGCTTCCAGGTGTTGGAGTCATTTGACCTGCCGAATTCGGCCTCGTATGATGGCTACTGTGCGAAAGGTTCAAACTGTGGACGTGCGCATGATGAATTCCGGCACCGATGTGATGATGATGGTCCCGGGGCGGCGACACGGGTTCGCTTTTGATGTTCATTGGGAGTGGCGATGATGCCGGAGGTGGTGTGCTGCTTGATACCGATAGGTGGGGTAGCGCGTTTCCATGCGCTAGGGACGTGGGGATTGAATGCGTACTCCATGGAATCGATGAAGCTAGGCTCATGTCCGAACCAATGAATTCGCCACCCCCAAATGTTGTCAAGGCACTCGGGTAGCTCGACAATCCGGGCGTCTGCAATGCCACCACAGGTGTGTTCAATGACTGCTGTGAGCGATTATGCTGTAAGAGATACTACAGCTCACGTAACGTCTGTTCGTTGCCACGCTTATTTTTGGTAAGGTTACCAAAAAATTTTTTTGTTGCGTCGAGAAAACGTCCTCCTCGTAACCCAATCACCTTAATATCAAAACTACATCTACTTTTTTTACACAATAAAAGAAAGACGTTTCCTTGACGCAACTTTTGCGCAGCATTAAATAAATATATTTAAGCTAAAAACAATGACGTTACTAAATTTTTTTAACTAATATGTATTTTTAAAGTGTATTACTTTAATTTGATGAAGTTTGTTAATACACTTTAAAATTACATATTTCAAAAATGGTTAAGTTAATTCATTATTTTCAAACACACAAGAAAAAATACTCACTTCTCCGTACGAAACTTCGTCAGAGGCGAGTGTAGACCCAAGTGGGGTCGGTATAACCACTCGGAGATTGGATCTCGGTCCCGGCGAGTGTTGTTTACCATGCGGTGGTGGTTGTTGTTTAGAAGAGCTAAGTCCAGGCCCAGGACTTGGTCCCGGGGATGGTGAACCACCCATGGGTGATGACGAATTCGGGTAACCGTTGCTCATTTCGAGCATGCCGCCACTCGGATACACTGAATCGGTTTCTGACGATGACGGTCTCGGGCTCATACTTGTGTGCGGCATTTGTGGACTAGATTGCAGAAGGCCCGATTCGCTGTAACTTATATTCACCGGAACCGACACTGGTTGTGAATAATTACTACTTCCCATTGTTACAGGCTATAAATTAAGTATAAATTACATAAAATTCATGGAAATATCCATTGAGAATTAAACCAAAAATAAATATTAGATAATAGGTACAAAACAATAAGCTTTAATATTTAAATAACGGGTCATCCAGGTTTTAAACATTGTTAAATATTTAGCGAAAACCTGATAAGGAATTTAATTTATATACGGTTAATTCGCGAAAAGAAATGAATTTTTTTTTTAAAGAAATAAAATAATAAAATAATTGAAATGTTTTATAATTTCAGAATTTGAGTCGTAACAAGTGAAAAAAATTGCCAAGATTAGTTCGATTATTACACATAAATGTATGTAATGTAAAGTGGCTGATAACGTGACGGTATTTATTCTCAAAGATAATGTAGTGTTTTGGAAAGTTTGAACAGATTAAGCGTTATCAGTGTCATATTGAATTCTAAATCATTCTTTTGAAGGATTTTTAGGGGCCCGGATTTGGTTATCCCAAATCATTTTTGTTTTGTTAATTATGTTATTTTATTAGCTTACCCTTTGGCCATTCATTTGGTTTCTTTGCAACATCATTTGAAACTCCTGATCGATTTTGCTGTACTTGGCCTCAGTCCTGGGTGTAAGTTGGTACTCAGTCTCTGGTTCGGGGCTCTCAGGACTCATAACGCCGTTCTTATGCTCCTTCTTATTGAGTGCCTGCAAGTGTCAGTGGACCAGCTCATGGAGTAAGACAGCCTCAAGGGCTATCACACACACATCAAACACACTAGCTCCTTTTTTCAATTTATAAATGAGATATGTATAAATAAAAAAAAGTTTCGTTTTACCTACTCATTTACGCCATCGCACACGTCCGAGTTAAGAGTATATAAAATTCTTAGTTTTTTAAAAACTAAAGCAACAACTAGTGAGAATAACAGGCAAATGCAAAGAATCGATAACCTCGTGTCAAAGAAATAATAAAAAAATACTCAACTTAACGTTGATAAAAGGAAAAAGAAAAACATAAAAAGCAGTGTTAGATTCGACAAATTAATAAAATTAAACCAATTAATAAAAATAAAAGTCATTAAAATAAAATATATAATTAAAGTTAGTTATCGTGTATGCATGAGCCAAATATTGAGCCACAGTTGCTGCTGGATTTGATGTACCTCTATAATATTCTTGTTGGTGAGCGACTCGTGCGGCTCGTTGTATTCCGTGTACTTGAGAAGCACCTTGTCCATGTCCGTGCTCGCGTACTGATACAGCTTGTTAGTGCTGCTAAAGATAATCAACGCTATTTCACAATCGCACAGCACCGATAATTCATAAGCCTTTTTCATCACACCAAACTTCCTTTTATTGAAAGTCACCTTAAAAAAAATATTGTTATATGAAATTTATTATTCAGTCAATTATTATATTAAATAAGTTCAAAGTACAATATTTGATTGTGGATCTTTTAATTAATTCGCTATAAGATTTTCCCACCATATCTCAATTACAAATATACAGGGTGAATTATTAATATCCCGGCGTACAAAAGTTGTTTGAATCGTCACTTTCTATTACGTAAAATTATTTTCACTTATACAGGTTGTTCCATTTAAGCGTAAATTTATTTAAATGGAACACACTGTATATTTTAACATATTATGAATACTATTTCACAGCGTTCATAGTTCCTGAGATATTCAATTGTTCTTCCAAAATGTGCCTATTACAGGATCTTTTTAAAAACGATGTAAAAACGACATTTTTTCCGATTTTGCCTTGAAACTACGTCAGACAATAGTCAAAGCCAGTAGGAAGATGATAGTATTCAAAGATATTAGATACACTGTAGAGGTTGTTTATAAAACTTAGTTACTTTTGATGTTTTTCAAATGGCTTTTTCTTAAATTTTTTTGAACGGAACACCCTGTATATTTTGTGCTAGTTGAATTGCTCATCAAGTTCCCTTTAATTAATGATAAGTATGTTATATGTCTAACTTTAATGGTTTTCCTGATATTTAGAATTTAAAGAAAAATGTGTAATAAAATATGTCAAAAACGATGTATTTGCTGATTTTGACTTGAAACTATGTCGGATAATAGTCAAAGCCAGTAGGAAGATGATAGTATTCAGAGATACTAGATACACTATACAGGCTGTTTATAAAACTTAGTTACTTTTGATGTTTTTCAAATGGCTTTTTCTTAAATTTTTTTGAACGGAACACCCTGTATATTGTGTGCTAGTTGAATTGCTCATCAAGTTCCCTTTAATTAATGATAAGTATGTTATATGTCTAACTTTAATAGTTTTCCTGATATTTAGAATTTAAAGAAAAATGTGTAATAAAATATGTCAAAAACGATGTATTTGCTGATTTTGACTTGAAACTATGTCGGATAATAGTCAAAGCCAGTAGGAAGATGATAGTATTCAAAGATATTAGATACACTATACAGGCTGTTTATAAAACTTAGTTACTTTTGATGTTTTTCAAATGGCTTTTTCTTAAATTTTTTTGAACGGAACACCCTGTATATTTTGTGCTAGTTGAATTGCTCATCAAGTTCCCTTTAATTAATGATAAGTATATTATATGTCTAACTTTAATAGTTTTCCTAATATTTAGAATTTAAAGAAAAATGTGTAATAAAATGTCATTATTGTACTTAAAAAAGTGACAGAACGTAATATATTCTCTTTTTTTTGTTTTTTTCTTTTTTGTTTGTCTGTCATTTGATAAATTAGTAATATTATATTAAAATACAATATAAAAAAGAAATTAAGAAATAAATAAGCAAAACGTGATAAAAATACAACTAAATGGCAGAACAATAAATCCCTTTTTTAATTACTAAATTATTTGAAGGAAATGCAGCAACTAACTATAAACAATTACTACACGTTGCTCAACAAGTAGATATTAATTTAATTAATATTTAGAAGTTGTTCAAAATGCCGCAAAAAAAAATATTTTCATTCATATATTTTTTGTAAAGTCGAACATTATATGGCAGAACAATTGCATATTTTATTACCAAGTCGCATTAAAATTTGGTGTATGGCAGCAAAATTATTTTAAATTATAAAATATTAATCAAATATAAAAGGAAGAACAAAAAATAGACAGAATATAATATTAAGTACAATAATGCATATTTTATTACACATTATTTTTTAAATTCTAAATATCAGGCGAACTACTAAAGTTAGATATATGACATACTTATCATTAATTAAAGGTAACTTGATGGGCAATTCAACCAGCACACAATATACAGGATGTACCGTTTAAAAAATTTATGAAAAAGCCATTTTAAAAACATCAAAAGTAACTAATCTTTATGAAACACGCTGTATCTAATATCTTTGGATACTATCATTTATCTACTGGCAAAATTGGAAAAAATGTGGTTTTTACATTATTAATTATATAACATATATAGGGTGTTCCATTTAAAAAAATCTACATACTCTCCGTTATGCCTAAATGGAAAATAATTTTACGTATTATATAAAACATTTTTTTCTTTCTCAACGGTTTAGCAACTACCGCCGGGATACTGACAACTCACTCAAAAATCTGTTGGTTAAATATAATATATAAAACTTTCAAATCGTAAATAGAAGAATTTAATTCTATAAAAAAACATTTAAGTTAAATTTAGAAAAGTGTCTAATTTTACTTTATTAGTATGTTTAATATAGAATAAAAATCTGAAAGAAAGGAGTAAATAAGAAAAATATATTTAAGTGAAATAAATGGAAAAATTCCAAATTGAAATGACTAGATAATAATTTAAAAAGATCAAATTTTAAATTAAAAACAATGATAGGAGATAAAAAAATGAGAAAGTGACCAAAAAAAGATTACACACGATAGGAACGCGCAGATATTATAAAATACGGATAATTATCTTTCTGACGTTTTAAAAAAACTTTATTACAAAACAAACGTGTTATCTATTTTGTTTTGGTATATGGACCAAATGAGAGATAAGTGAGTGATCTTGGCCTTTACAATATAAGAGAGAGTGAATTTAATTTACCTGTCGGTTCCGTTCGTCGGTGATCCTGGATATTTGTATTTTCTTGCGACCCATGGCGGAGGAAATCTTGGACCAAATTCTTGGTACTCCGTGACACTCGTTATCCGGGCGGCCGATTTATAAAAACGTCGACGCGGACAAACTCGTCAAAGTAACAGTAACAATCGTCGTGGGGGTTGTTGATGATGAAGAGGAAGAAGAAAACGTCAATCGTGAATGTCGACGATCTGCAACAAAAACCCTAAGGGTAATTGAGAGCGTCGACGGGGGGATGACATGGGAAAATAAAACCGTAAACATAGTGACCTGATTTAGTGGGGAAGTGGAGAATTGCCGGGAATCGATCGGTTATAGGCAGTACCAAGGCCAATACAGACCTTTGACTAACAAGGACATAAAATAAACCTTAAAAAATTTTTTTATGAATTATAAAAAAAGTAATTAAAAAAAAAAAGAAATAAGGTAGGAAATCGTGTCCAATAATTACCATCGTTTCTGACATATCACGAAATCCACCCTAATAATAATAATAAATAAATGAAAATACGTACGAAATTAAAGCGTATCATTTCATCACATAATCCCGGAACACTAGATTTAAACAACCGGCAAACGCAAAAAATATTTAAAAAAAAAAACAACCATAAACGAAAAAGAAAAAAAAATAAAATAAATAAATATATTTCAAAGGTCTCAAAGGGTTAAAAAGTAGTAACAGCACAAAACAGTATTTCCATAGATAAGAACTCGGCCGCGGAAGGAAAACGTCACATAATATAATATCGTCGTCGAAGCGACCACTAGCGACTGGTAACAGAAGGTAACAGAAACTGACGGCGCACCACGCGTTTGTGAACTAGAAGTCAGAGGCGCCCAGAAATAGGGTCTCGTACTAAGCTCAGATGATCGTTGATACCCGCCAGTAAAACGCAACGCGATTGGTCGATATAGCAAGGTGACGTCACCAAGTCAACGAATACATCCGAAGGCAAGATCGGGAATCTCAACACAAAAACCGCCCCACACGTTCTCTAATTTATATATATTTTTTTTTTAAATCTGTGGGGTAGATACACGTTAAAATAATATGGGGGATTTTGAATATTTTGTAAAAAATTTTGTAAAAGATTTTGTAAATTATTTTGTAAAAGATTTTGTAAAATATTTTGTAAAGAGTGAGTGCGAAGTATAGTAGAGAGCGTCGCGACGCTGCTGACGTCCGTCGGTGCGAGGAGAAAAAAAACCTTGAATCTTTCTGGAAGCGTGCCAAAGCGTTACTAAGACCCGGCACGCCGCGGAATAACGCGATAAAATAATAAAAAAAAGTCTTGACGACGAGAAGAGAAGAAAATACTGCGAGGAAGGACAAAGGAGAAGCCGCCGATTTTTAAAACATTTTAATTAATCGAAAAAAAAAAAAAACAGATTATCTTACGTCATTTATCTGTAAGATTAACACCGATTGCGATAATATAAAAAAAATGAAAAAATCTTATCAACGACTATTCAACTTTCCAAATAAATACCCAATGATTTCTGGTCGTAGGAGTTTCTCCTCCTCGTTACACCGGATATCCTTTGCCGAAAGACCCGAAAGCTCGTCGTTTTCCATCATTTTATTTTATTTTTTTTTTGTTCTGGAGGATGTTTGCAGCTGTTCCTTAAAGGATATTACTTAGGCCAGTCGACGATCACGCCGCAACTAAACTCTAAGCCATGCATCACACCCCATTATATGCGATACCAAAAATAATTGCCAGTTTTAAAATACTCTCTATCCGCACAAAACGCTTACCTCTGCCACCACATCCGCGCCTTACGCTAACGTCAACGATGGTTATAGATGCACTTAACCAACGGGGATGCTAAGTCCGAATCCCCACCCGACTCTCCCAAACAACCGTGAATTCCCGTTTAAACGACGACGTCGCGACGCTCCCAACTTCAACTACGCCACTCACAAAATCAACTTAACGCGCCAAATTTAAATTAATAATAATAAAATATTAACATAACATTAATATTATTCCATTATGTTCAAATCAAGAAATTTCAAAGACAAAAAAACCTTAAAATCTTCGTTTCTTATCTCTAAGGAAAATCTGAATAATAATAAAGTCTTTTAACAGATAATTTTTTTGAGTAAAATTTGAAAAGGTAAGAAAGTAAAAGAAAGAAGTTTATTTCTCCACGGGAACAACATAAGACGACCGGGAACGTTGCCAAGGCGCGTTCGTCGGAGTTTGGAAGAGGAGAGGAAAAAAAAGCGACGCAAGGGGCCGTGAGCTAAAGATAGAGTTAGGCACGTGTGCAAGCCCGGGCACGGCGTCCAGGCGTCCCGGCGGCGAGGTTCATCCAGGCGTCGCTGGACGCCTGGACGCGAGGTGACTCACTACGCATCATTTAAAAAACCCCCCACATTTTGAGATGCACATCTTCCTAAAAGGTTTTACGTACCCGGGAGAGAGGCGGGTTAGTCACCTTTCGTTGCTCTCTCCGGGTGTGATCCACCGGAAGAAGGAGCCATGTGCTCAATAGTTTGCTCATAGATAACCTCATCTTTCTCTCTCCTTTTTACCATGTGGCGGGTTCCTCCTAGCAGTAGACCGCAAATCTCATACACGAAGAACGACGTCGAAGAACGACGCCGTCGTTGTCGTCCGTTATCGGTAGGGACGTAACGGGCCTGGGACGATGGGAACGGGGGCCCCCCTTCTCAAGTGCCCCGTACCTTTTAAGGAGCGGTTCGGGCTGCCAAGTGCGTCGAGTTACTTTCGTGCCCCCGACGCCGTCGCCTCCCCCCTTAGGTAACCGACGACCAAACTCAACCCGCCCCGACGGCCCCGCATCAATCTACCCTCCACACGTGCCACGGAACAAACATCCACCAAACCTCCACACCTCGGCGTCGGAAACCAAGAAAAGGTCACTACACGACGCTTGGCTCCCGGCCAGATGCTCTCCTCAACGCCTCGTCTCTTTATCAACAACCCCCCATCATCTCAACATCTCTCTTATCGCATTTCATTTTCAACTATTTTTTGACATTCTTGAATTTTATTCCTAACAACATTAATACCTGAAAAAAAAAAAAAAGAAAAAGAGAAAGACTTGGAAGTATTTCCAACTAAACTAAAACTTGCAGAGTCACGCCGACGGTCTTTTCACTCTCCTCGAGCAAAAAAATGCGCATGAAATTCATTCAATAAAGGAAACAAAGAAATCCTTTATTAACTGCCATCACTACATAGATGGCAATTAATAAGTCAAAAAAATTTTCTAAAACATCTAGAATATTCTCACACATTTTCTTAAAAGTCTCTATATTTGAGACGTTATAAACCGTGAGTAAAGCGCACGTGCGAACCGATGCCAAATATTTAGCCTCGTTAAAATGTCGCTCACGGTTTGACTTCGCTTCGTTCTGGGCACAATATCCCAAACGACACGACGGAGTTTGAAAAAAAAAAAAGTAGACTCCCGAAATAGAAAACGTAGTGCGTGGTTCTGTTTGTCACCAGAAAAGACGATTGGAAAATTTTAAAGCACAAACCAGATTTTGAAATAAAAGAGGAACCGAGAGAGAGAGAAAGAGGAAGCAAATCGATCCCCAGGGAGAACTTGCAAAGTTCCGAACGGGGGGGAAAAATATGACCTGTTGCACTTCCTTTTGACGTCAGAGAAATCGCGTGCTAAACAAAATTTTTTTTTTTAATCAAAACATCCCTTTTATCTTTTATCTTATAGAATTTGAAATGTCAAAACGAAAAATGTGACCTTGCGTTTCGTTTTGACGTCAGAGAAATCGTGTGCCAAGCGGATAAATAATTAGAGGTACCACCCATTACAAAGTAAAAAAAAATGTGTGTAATGTTTTGACGTTGAAGGCAGAAGCGACTTCATATAAAAAGCAATCGGGGAACGATTAAATCCCCCCGGTTTTATAGCTATTAAGAACATAAATAATAAAACGACGCTGATAGCTATACACTATTGTGCACAAGTTTAATTAAGGTGTTAATTTAATGCGTTCACGGTCGCTTTAAAAATAAAAGAAATCTATAATAGTGCCGGCGAGGGGGCCGTTAAAATGTGCCCGCACGTTCCGTTTCGTTTCGAAGAGCTTTCGCGAGTTAAGGAAAAGAATCCGTCGTTTTTTGCGGAGGAGGGCCGGACTAAAGTTTAGATAAGAAAAAAATAAAAAAAATCCAAGCGACGTCGCTGAGATTAAGGTTTACGATTGGATTGTAAAACCTAAAACAATATTGTATTAGAGAGTAAACGAAAAAAGAAACGCAATAATTGTGGTTAGTACCAGCAGCTTGTGTACCTGAGAAGAGAGTCCAAACCAAAACCCGTCAGTGGGAGTAGAAAATAACTTCACGAAGACGTTGAGATGATGATGATGAAGAACGAGATGAAGATGGAGAAGAAGGGGATGTGAAGGATAGATACAAGATACGATAAACTTGGTGCATGTCACACGCGAAGCGAAACGGTGATGAAACTCATCGCGACGGTAACATTTTTTCGCGGGTCGGCTAGTTCGGGTCCACGAGATCGCGAGGGCCGAGATACGGCGGCCCGTAGGCCCGCCGCAACCACCAGTCGTGTGCCCACTGGGTTCGAATAATCACCAGACTCTCAGAGCAACCAGAATAAAAGCCGAGCTCAAAATATAAGTTTTATTTCAGTACTGGTGTAGTAGCACAGCTTTTTGAGTATTTTCGACCTCACCAAGCCGCGAGCCGCATTGCCTCAACAATTTTTAACGTTAATTATAGACATAAACAAAACGGAAATATCCGTACTATACATAGATCACGATATTACTACACCTTTCTTATTCACTACAATACATATTACAACTTTGATTCAAGAATACCACTTTTTTCCCACGGGTTGAAGAAACACTCTTCTCAAAGAAATTTCATTTGATGCTTTTAACTAATCTTACTACACCTTTCTTAATTCACTACAACACATCTTACAACTTTTATTCAAGAATAACACTTTTATGACTTTCTGACAATTTTTGTCCGGTATTAAAAACCGGTATTGATGGCAAAATCTAAAATGGCCGTGCTAGTTTGAAGTTTCTATCCGTTCAAAGTTTACATCTTTTGACGTTTTATTAAAAAATAGTAGCATCATTTTTTCAAGTGACATTTTTTGATCAGTGTGAATACCATCTACAAGCAATATCATTTTGCACTCTGAGAGAATGTTGAACAACTTAATGTTCGTGTTCAATAAATTTGTCATACCTAGCCAACAATAAAATATTCTCTGCATACAACTATTTTTGGAGTTTTTACTCCATAATGGTGTTTTAGGTCAGTTTGATTCGTTCGACCAAGTATAACAGTAGTATGATAAGTCTGACAAACTACCAAGAGCTATGCTAAAGTTTCTTTCTTGAATCTGCACTTTTCCAGAAAATTCCAAAGCAGGAATTCGAAAGAATTCCACAGAGCTTCAGATGATGAAGTGTTATTTCATTTTTTGACGCGGCAGTGAAGTTGAACCTTTGGACCAAGTGAAAGACAACAAAAAACAATAATGGTATCCACACCTTTAAGTTTATTGGTACTTTGTACAGATTCCTAATATCTTTCCATTTTTTTATTATCTTCTCAGATTCTGTATCTTATACTTTGTTGCCAATCTAAAAATATAGTAGGAATTAACATGTTGTTAGTAGAGGTGACGCCGCAGAGGGGAAAAAATCTTACAATTAGATATATCTAGTGATTAATATTATTATTTTTTATATAAATATTATTTATATTTTTAACTAATCTTCATAGCGAAGAAGAAGAAGAAGAAAATCATTGATAAAAATAAAAATAATTGACGATATTACTACATCTTTCTTAATTCACTACTTTTATTCAAGAATATAACTTTTTTCCCACGGGTTGAAGAATGATTCTTCAAGAATCAATTCGAAAATATCCCAAAGAAATTTGATTTGATGCTTTTAACTAGAGCTTGCAATACCGGGATTTCGGGATCCCGGACAATTTTTGTCCGGTATTAAATACCGGTATTATTTTATTTATCTCGATGGCCGGGGGCGGCCGATGTTTTCGAAAATGCCCGTGCAATAGATCTTTTCTTATTAGTGAGGATAAGCTGCAAGATTTTCTGAATTCATTGACTCCCTCCTTTGTGTGCAATAACGTTCCGCTTAGTACTGACCCATACCTCCCACTACATTTCATGATGACTCCTTTTACCTCCCACGAGCCATAAAATACTTTTTCACTTCGCTTATAGAATCTTATAGAATATTATTTTTGTTGGGCGTTTATAATAAGATATGGGCTACAGGTAATTATGTCATGAAATTCAAGAGTACTGTAGTTGTGTCCATCCCAAAGAATGGCACGTCTTGTAGGGCAGATTTTTTGCGGCCTATTTCATTACTCTCATGTTTTTTGAAAACATATGAGCGCATAAACATAAGATCCTGCCTTGTCAACAATATGGCTTCAGAAAGTCGTTTAGTTCGCTGGACGCAGTAACAGATTTGATTACCGAGGTTCAAAAAATCAATATTGCGCCAGTTTGTTTCTTGATTTGAAAAACGCATACATTTCAGTAAACCTAGTCTTATTGGAGGAAAAGATAAACTCTGTGGGACTTCCAGCTAAAGTGGCATGTAATATTGTAAACATCTTTCGCGATCGAGATATTAATTTTATCGGTCCTAGAAAACTCTCTCTTGGCGTGCCTCAAGGCTCCATTCTCAGCCAATATTTATTCCACCGATTTTCATAAGCCAAAATCATTCAATATACCGACGATTTTTGTCTTGTATCATCTAAAAACACTTTAGAAGATCTCAATCACAATCTTACAAACACAGTCAGCATTCTAAAGAGGTGGGTCGAGGATAACGGGATGACTCTTGCTGCTAACAAGTCCGCAATCTTGTACTTTTCTCAACACAGGTAACATAAGGCTAAATGATAATCTGTTTCCCATTGAGAGTTGTATACGATATTTAGGGATTATGATAGATAACAAATTAACAAGGCGGAGACATATTGATTACATTATCGGAAAATGTGAGAAAATTATAAACATATTCTGTATTTTTGTAAAAATAAAGTGGGGTGCACATAATTTCTATAAAAGTTGCATTAGGTCGCATTTGGACTTTGGATGTACTGCATACGGTAGCGCGAGAGTAAATCAGCTTGAGCGCATTCCGGTCATTCAGAGCAAAGCGCTTCGAATTTGTTTAGGCGCAATGAAGTCTACTCCTATTGAAACGCTTAACGTTGAAGCTATAGAACCTCCACTTCACAACGTTTCAGGCTAAGGTCGTTAAGTTAGCAGTGGAGGTCACTTGTCACTTGTCGCAGCGTTCAAGTTTCTCTCCCCTCGCCTACTTTCTGTTTTGAAATGTTGGTTTTTCCAAGTACGTCCTTTTTTCCAAGTACATCAAATGATTATTCCGCCTTATGGGAATGATGTTTGGGAAAATAAAGAATTGTTTGTTGAAACCCTGGGTAGTTTGGTTGCTTATACTGATGCTTCCAAATCTGCAAGTGGTGGTGTTGGTTGTGTTTTTTTGATTACCATGCCAGTTTTAAACTTAATCCATCCACTAGTATTTTTGCGGCGGAAGCTAGAGCAATTTTGGAGGCCTTAAAGTATATAGATAGAAATATACGCCGAAATAGTAACGTTAGTATATTCACCAATTCAAAAAGTGTCCTACTATAGCCTGTTATAGTGGAAATTTTGAACAATGTCGATATTTTGAATGGTCAAGGCCATGTGGCAAAAGTTTTATGGGTGAAGGCTCACGCAGGTTTTGTCCATAATAAGCACGTAGATAAGGTGGCCTTGCGGGAAGCTGGTTGAAAACTAACTTTCTTCTTCTGAGGTCTTATCTATCTGCAGGAACTTGTAAAGGAGGACTGGTGCAGACACTGGGATCAAGCATATCAGCACAGGCAGACGCAGTACATTCGAGTTAATCCTCGTATACTTTACCATCAATGGTATAATGGGAGTGACGTTTCTAGAAAAGTCCGGCCATGGATGTTACCATACCCCTCTAAATAAAATTAATATTTTAATATTTACAATCATATATTTTTCATCAATGCTATCGCACGGTTTTTCCTTGCCACTTGATGTTATCACGATTTTAAGCAGAAATTGTTTTGAGATTTTTAAAATTATTTTTGTTTTCATGAGGAAGGATGCCATTCTTATTTGATATCGTTTAGTTAAATTACTTCTTGTGAATCTTGATTAGTCGTTTTGCACTGTGGCTTATAGGCTGGGATCCCGCAGAGCCATATTAATAAAAAAAAATTTTTATTCAAAAATACAACTTTTTCCCACGGGTTGAAGAATGACTCTCCAAAGAAATTTGATTTGATGCTTTTAACTAATCTTCATAACGATAAAAATAAAAATAATTGTTTGTTCTTAACAGAACTTAGACCTCTCGTAATCTTCCAGTTCTAAACAGGTTCGAAAAATGAAAGAGTTACGAGGTACGTAATCAGAAATATAATAAAGCACACGTATAACGATATCCGTTGTAAGACTAGTTTACTGCGCATTGTTTCAAGATGGGTTTTTTTCGAAGAATCGGAGTATAATCGTTTCTAGTCATTGTTTAAGTCATCAATAACGAAAAGTGTAAACGTTGACATGTGAAGAAAACAAAATTTTTTTTTGATTGTGTGAATTTCAACTTCAACGTTAAAACCGTACACAATAACAGAGAAGCAACACTGCCAAAGCGAAAACATTAAAAAAAATTACACACACACTCACACACACAGATCTTCACCGCCCAAGGTCGTCGCGGTGTGTCCACTTTTATTGCATTTTAAATTGCAACGCTACGCAACGTTTTCATTCTGGCATCGAAGAAGAACAATAACAAAACTAGAAAAATTTATCAAAAAAAAAAAATTATCTATAAAAGATTGCTTTTTTTTTTAACTAAAAATAGTTGTTTAGGTTCCATATTTATAATTTCCAAGTGATCGATAAATATTTACATCTATTAATAGAAAAATGCTAGCTATATTTGTTCGTTTTTAATCGGGGATCCTTATTATCTAATGTAAACACGACGAAACGCGGCAGCGAGGTTCGAATCTACCTCAACAGCGCGTAAAATTGACGTGAATTTTTTACATTCGCCAAATCACGTGACAACGGCGACAATTTCGCCGGGATTTTACGAAAGTCGAGGACGCTCCTAAGCACTGATAACTTATCTTAATCAGATATAATTTCCGCGCATCACAAAACAATACTACAACGAGATTTTACACTTTTACTCTATACATACTTTTAATACTAAGCTTTTTTACAATTTTTTTTAATTAATATTTATATATATAATACTAATATACGTTTTTAAATAAATACTAAATTTGTTTATCAAAACTTTCTTAATGAATCCAATATGCGCATTAATAATTTATCTGATTCAATCTTGCAACATCAAATCAAGGTTTTATACTTGTTTATACAGAGTGTTAATTAATTCATCATTACGAGTATGCAACCAAATACCCGATTTGCGTATGATGCGTATTGCACTGTGATGTTGGTTGCGTATTTGACAGAAAAGGATATGAAACTTTGAAAATTAAAGTTATTACTGGTTTACCTCAAGTTTTACAAAACTGTATGGTGATGACGTCCAAAACGACATGAAATTATAGTTATAATCGTAACCTTTAAAACTAATCGAATCAAAACTGTTTGGAATTGATGATCACCTCTAATTATAATTGATGTAGTCACATAAAAAACATTTAGAGATGCATAAAGTTGTGAAATGAGTTTTTACAATTTTTTTTAATTAATTTTTATATATATAATACATGAAGGAGTCATTAAAAGAACGTTTTTAAATAAATACTAAATTTGTTTATCAAAACTTTCTTAATGAATCCAATATGCGCATTAATAATTTATCTGATTCAATCTTGCAACATCAAATCAAGGTTTTATACTTGTTTATACAGAGTGTTAATTAATTCATCATTGCGAGTATGCAACCAAATACGCGATTTGCGTATGATGCGTATTGCACTGTGATGTTGGTTGCGTATTTGACAGAAAAGGATATCAAACTTTGAAAATTAAAGTTATTACTGGTTTACCTCAAGTTTTACAAAGCTGTATGGTGATGACGTCCAAAACGACATGAAATTATAGTTATAATCGTAACCTTTAAAAATAATCGAATCAAAACTGTTTGGAATTGATGATCACCTCTAATTATAATTGATGTGGTCACATAAAAAACATTTAGAGTTGCATAAAGTTGTGAAATGAGTTTTTACAATTTTTTTTAATTAATTTTTATATATATAATACATGAAGGAGTCATTAAAAGAACGTTTTTAAATAAATACTAAATTTGTTTATCAAAACTTTCTTAATGAATCCAATATGCGCATTAATAATTTATCTGATTCAATCTTGCAACATCAAATCAAGGTTTTATACTTGTTTATACAGAGTGTTAATTAATTCATCATTGCGAGTATGCAATCAAATACGCGATTTGCGTATGATGCGTATTGCACTGTGATGTTGGTTGCGTATTTGACAGAAAAGGATATAAAACTTTGAAAATTAAAGTTATTACTGGTTTACCTCAAGTTTTACAAAGCTGTATGGTGATGACGTCCAAAACGACATGAAATTATAGTTATAATCGTAACCTTTAAAAATAATCGAATCAAAACTGTTTGGAATTGATGATCACCTCTAATTATAATTGATGTAGTCACATAAAAAACATTTAGAGTTGCATAAAGTTGTGAAATGAGTTTTTACAATTTTTTTTTAATTAATTTTTATATATATAATACATGAAGGAGTCATTAAAAGAACGTTTTTAAATAAATACTAAATTTGTTTATCAAAACTTTCTTGATGAATCCAATATGCGCATTAATAATTTATCTGATTCAATCTTGCAACATCAAATCAAGGTTTTATACTTGTTTATACAGAGTGTTAATTAATTCATCATTGCGAGTATGCAACCAAATACGCGATTTGCGTATGATGCGTATTGCACTGTGATGTTGGTTGCGTATTTGACAGAAAAGGATATAAAACTTTGAAAATTAAAGTTATTACTGGTTTACCTCAAGTTTTACAAAGCTGTATGGTGATGACGTCCAAAACGACATTAAATTATAGTTATAATCGTAACCAAAACTGTTTGGAATTGATGATCACCTCTAATTATAATTGATGTAGTCATTTAGAGTTGCATAAAGTTGTGAAATGAGAATGATGCAGTATAAAATTTTATTTAATTAAAAAGGTTGTTAGTGTGGAAAATTTGAAAATAAAAAAATAACGTTGGGGGATTGGTAACGTCGGGGGAGAGGAGTGACGAAAGAAGTAGTCATGACAACGAGGGTCGTGCAGAAGCGGCCGTGACTGTAGATATCGTCTCCACGCATCTACAATCAATAGGCAGGGCCGTGACGCACGTACGCCACCACCAAAGCAACGACGACAACGACAGGGTTTTCCAACCCTTTCGAAGGACACGTGGGGCAGCACGTGCTAGCAAGCCATTCATGCCCCACGCAGTGGAACAGTAAATCTAAGACGTAACTTAAAAAAAATTCTTACTTGTTTAATGAAGGTCTTCAACAAACATCAAACAATTAGAAGTGAGCACCTTTTAGGCTTGTCAAAATCTGACTTAAGACTGAATGTGGCAAAAAGATTTGTGGCGAAAAAACAAAAAAGGAGGTGGTGATAAAATGGAAGCACCTGTAATGGAAATTAAAAATCGATTTGAAGATAACAAATTTTTCCACGCACAAATTATATATCGCACAAAATTCTTTCCTTTTTGATAATGCAAAATATTTGTATACTTACTAACAGTTAATCGTTGCTGATTATTAACTTTTTGATTTTTATTTTTATATTTATCAAAACTTTAGATAATTAGATGAGTAATATTTAAACGGCCAAAATCGAAAAAAAGTTACAGCTACAATTTCTGCATACATCTGTTCGCCGTATGGGGGCTACAACCGCAACACAAATGTGTCCCTCTTCCGTTTCGAACATTATCATTAACCGCATTTGACACAAAAATTTAGTATTAATTAAATATAAAGCACAAAAGTACAAAGTAGGTCTACCGAGCACAGAAAATGTATAAATTATTCGGAAAACCTACTCCCAATACAAAAAAAACTTTTACGAATTTATCAAAATAAATCACGTGATTTAACACAAAATAATTACATAACAAAATTTTTTTTAAACGGTGAAAACTCGCAATGTATTTATTGTGTGTACGATCGTTTAATCATGACGTCAGCACGATTACAGTCGGTCAGATAAAATTAGTACTTTTCCTTTTATTTATACTTATTCGAACTATTTTGAGTAACGACAATCTAAAAAAAAAAAAAAGAAACGATGTGTATGGACAATGCTTCGCTAACATTCGATTACGCAACGAAAAAAAAAAAAATAAAAAAAACAATTAAATTAGCGACCCAACAACACACAACTTGTACGATACAGGAACCGCTGCTGTTTGATGAATTCATAAATTTTAATTGCTTGCGATGATATCATAAAAAAATGAGACAATTTTGAATTTTTTTTGCCGAATTTCTTTCAGTACAATTTTAATGAATACGAGAAAAATGCCGTTTAATACATCCGTTATCTCCCTTCGGGCACCGTTATCTTAGGTCGGAGAGGTTAAACATCATTGTAAGAGATAATAATTATACATAAGCAACGTTTTCTATTACATAAATAAAAGGAACGCTGCTATTCGGGTTTTATTTATTGCAAAATGTTTTTTTCAGTTTTAGACTCAAATAATTAAAGAAACAACATTAAATGAAAACCGTTCTTTGGCATGATGGGATAGCTTTTTGAAATGTTAGAATATCCAATCAGACCAGCTTTATGTTCCACCATGATAAACAAGAAATAAGTCAAAATTAATTAACATCAAATCATTTCTGACGGTATCAGAAACTTAAATAACATTCCTTGTCTTGCCAAATCATTTTTGCCTCATCCTTAATTTCTTAATTTTTTTGCACTACATTACATGACTTCTTAATAGACTTTTTATTATTTATTTCAATATCAGCAACTCGATAAAGTAGGTGCCAATCAATCTTTTGGGCATCAAACAACAGCAAATAATTATCAGCACGGCCAAGATTACGATACGATAATGATACGCTTTGAAGTGCGGTGATATAGGACGGTAAATGAAATTATTGTTAGAAGATGCAATAATAATAATTATAAAATTTTTTAAAAAAATATTATCCTTTCGAATTCACGAGGAGCGTTAAAGAGGCGAGTTTGCGGTCTGGTATAAATTACAGGAAGCACAAATTATATTAACAATAGTGACCAACGCAATAATCCTGTTAGTGGAGTATAGCATTCGATTATCGTGCCACGCGGAGAGGTAGAGATGTTATAAAACTTTGTGTGTGGGGTTAAGGAGACTTTCCGAAAATAGTTTACAAAAATTGGAACGTTCACCTTCTGCTCAAACCAGAGACGAAAAACGCACACATGTCTCTTAGTAAATGTCCCCCGGATCGTGACACAGCTGTTTCCAACACACGTGTCTGGCCACGCGTTCCAATCTTTTCGGTTTACCCCACAAGGCTCGTGGAAACGATACTGTATTATAAAAGGGGCCAAAGTTATCGAACTACCCGACAATTACAATCGTTAATAATGGACCCGTCTCAATCGATACTCAAATTACATCAACAACATTTTTAATCACATCTTTTTGTATCGTTCTTTCTATAGATTTTTCCACCTCGCAAAATAAAATAAACATTCCCCCCTTTTCTGATGGGAATAACTCGTTGTCACGCATTTCACCACATGCAAGAAGACACGGTTACCATCGATTTATCAAAAAAATAGGTTAAGTTCAATATTCACAATATCAAGTAAGAAATAAGAACTATACTTTTAGTTACCATATAATATCACCATGTTACATATTTTTATTCAACTAAAATTAGAACTAACAAAAGACCTAGAACTAGAATCATTCGGGTTTAGCCGTCTTGAAAGACGTGCGGCTAAATCTGAATGTGTCTAGTTCTCGGTCTAGTGTTAGTTCTAGTTTTACAGTAACACTATCACTAGAACTAACACAAGACCTAGAACTAGAATCATTCGGGTTTAGCCGTCTTGAAAGACGTGCGGCTAAATCCGAATGTTTCTAGTTCTCGGTCTAGTGTTAGTTCTAGTGATAGTGAGTAGTAGGCACTAGTTAGCATAAGATATTAGTATGTTGTATATTTTTGTTGAAGTAAAACTAGAACTAACACAAGACCTAGAACTAGAATCATTCGGGTTTAGCCGTCTTGAAAGACGTGCGGCTAAACCCGAATGTTTCTAGTTCTCGGTCTAGTGTTAGTTCTAGTTTTACATTAACACTATCACTAGAACTAACACAAAACCTAGAACTAGAATCATTCGGGTTTAGCCGTCTTGAAAGACGTGCGGCTAAACCCGAATGTTTCTAGTTCTCGGTCTAGTGTTAGTTCTAGTTTTACATTAACACTATCACTAGAACTAACACAAGACCTAGAACTAGAATCATTCGGGTTTAGCCGTACGTCTAAAAAGACGGCTACACCCGATTGTTTCTAGTTCTAGGTCTAGTGTTAGTTCTAGTTTTACACTAACACTATCACTAGAACTAACACAAGACCTAGAACTAGAATCATTCGGGTTTAGCCATCTTGAAAGACGTGCGGCTAAATCCGAATGTTTCTAGTTCTCGGTCTAGTGTTAGTTCTAGTTTTACATTAACACTATCACTAGAACTAACACAAGACTTAGAACTAGAATCATTCGGGTTTAGCCGTAAGTCTAAAAAAACGGCTAAACCCGATTGTTTCTAGTTCTCGGTCTAGTGTTAGTTCTAGTTTTACACTAACACTATCACTAAAAAGACGGCTAAACCCGATTGTTTCTAGTTCTAGGTCTAGTGTTAGTTCTAGTTTTACACTATCACTAGAACTAACACAAGACCTAGAACTAGAATCATTCAGATTTAGCCGTCTTGAAAGACGTGCGGCAAAATCCGAATGTTTCTAGTTCTCGGTCTAGTGTTAGTTCTAGTTCTAGTGGTAGCTAGCGCTAGTTAGCATAAAATATTACTATGTTGTATAATTCATTTTTTTTTCTATAATACCTGCTAAATTGTTGTAAAGTTGGAAAAATTAACAAGGAGTTTTGTTTTATCATGTTTTGAAATAAATATGTCACACTGATACTTGAGCTTTCGTTATTCAAAAAGAAAAGGTGCATCAAAAATGTTGTGAGGTGCTTATTTGCCATTTATTTACCTAGAAAAGTACGACTTGTTCTATTTAATTACTATGTAGCACGTTTTTACAACAAATATGTACTTCGTTAAAATCGTATTTATCTAAAAATTTATTAGTATTTTAACCTCAACTATTTAGTTACTGAAAATGTTACTAAAAATCACGAAAACAACATAAATTTTATAAGAGTCCTAGATAATATCAACAAAAACCCTAAAAAAATTTACATTGACAAGTATTTGACAAGTACTTTGACAAGTACTATATATATTTATTGAACTAAAACTAGAACTAACACTACACCTAGAACTAGAAAATAGTGAAAATAGTCTTCACACGCACAGCTAAACCTGAAACTTTCTAGTTCTAGTTTTACACTAGCACTATCACTAGAACTAACACTAGACCTAGAACTAGAATCATTCGGGTTTGGCCGTCTTGAGAGACGTGCGGCTAAACCCGAATGATTCTACTTCTAGGTTTTGTGTTAAGTCTAGTTTTACACTATCACTAAATAAATTAGCTTGATAGAAGTTTAACAACTTATCATGTTTGATATCTTATTTTCCTTATTGGCTATAATGTGTTAGACCGTTTTGTATCAATATGGCACAAAACACGAAGGCAACCACAAATTATTCGAGCAACCTCATCCATTTTGCTTAATTTAACTGAGGTTGCTTCGAAAAAGGAGCTTGTAGAAAGCTCAAACAAAAGAGTTCTCATTTCATTAGACTTAGAAGCTTTTTACTAGTGGTATTTTGCTCTTATTTCTACGGTATATTTTGTATAGAACATACAGTGAATTTCACTTAAAATGCAATATACTACAATATATTTCCATAGAAACCGTGGCGTACCTACTTACTTTGTCCCACATAAATTGCAACATGTCTGAATGTTTCTAGTTCTAGATCTAGTGTTAGTTCTAGTTTTAGACTAGAATTATCACTAGAATTAACACACGACCTAGAACTAGAATCATTCGGGTTTAGCCGCACGTCTCAAGACGGCTAAACCCGAATGATTCTAGTTCTAGGTCTAGTGTTAATTCTAGTTTTAGACTAGCATTATCACTAGAATTAATACAAGACCTAGAACTAGAATCATTCGGGTTTAGCCGCACGTCTCAAGACGGCTAAACCCGAATGATTCTAGTTCTAGGTCTAGTGTTAGTTCTAGTTTTATACTAGCATTATCACTAGAACTAACACAAGACCTAGAACTAGAATCATTCGCGTTTAGCCGTCTTGAGAGACGTGCGGCTAAACCCGAATGTTTCTAGTTCTAGGTCTAGTGTTAGTTCTAGTTTTATACTAGCATTATCACTAGAACTAACACAAGACCTAGAACTAGAATCATTCGGGTTTAGCCGTACGTCTTAAAAGACGGCTAAACCCGAATGTTTCTAGTTCTCGATCTAGTGTTAGTTCTAGTTTTAGACTAGCATTATCACTAGAATTAAGACAAGACCTAGAACTAGAATCATTCGGGTTTAGCCGCACGTCTCAAGACGGCTAAACCAGAATGATTCTGGTTCTAGGTCTAGTGTTAGTTCTAGTTTTACACTAGCATTATCATTAGAACTAACACAAGACCTAGAACTAGAATCATTCGGGTTTAGCCATCTTGAAAGACGTGCGGCTAAACCCGAATGTTTCTAGTTTTAGGTTTAGTGTTAGTTCTAGTTTTATACTAGCATTATCACTAGAACTAACACAAGACCTAGAACTAGAATCATTCGGGTTTAGCCGTACGTCTCAAAAGACGGCTAAACCCGAATGATTCTAGTTCTAGGTCTTGTGTTAGTTCTAGTTTTACACTAACACTATTACTAGAACTAACTCGAATGATTCTAGTTCTATGTCTTGTGTTAGTGTTAGTGTAAAACTAGAACTAACACAAGACCTAAAACTAGAATCATTCGGATTTAGCCGTCTTGAGAGACGTGCGGCTAAACCTGAATATTTCTAGTTCTAGGTCTAGTGTTAGTTTTATACTATCACTAGAACTAATACTAAACCTAGAACTAGAATCATTCGGATTTAGCCGTCTTTTGAGACGTGCGGCTAAATCCGAATGTTTCTAGTTTTCGGTTTAGTGTTAATTTTAATTTTATACTAGTACTATCACTAGAACTAACATAAATCATTCGGATTTAGCCGTTTTGATCTGAATCCGAATGTTTCTAAGTGACGGGCAACATCTTGAATTTTCCTAGTGTAATTTTTATTTAAACACTCCTCCGAATTAAAAAAGAAAAATAGAATATAGAAATTGTTATACTTTAGTATACATATTTCAAATCTCTTTGCATAATCGAAATTTTCGTTCAGTCCCTCCTACATAAATTCCGCATACAACGGAAATATAACAACGTTCGTTTATTATCAGTGCGTCATAATACAATATTTTCGTTAAAAAATATATATTAATGGTATTTTTTTAATGATGTATGTATATTTTGGCGGTTTTAACTATTATCAAACGAAGTAATCGGTCGAATTCGCCACATTTTCCTGTTTGATTTGTTTTCATACTTTTCTCTATGAGTGTTATCGCGAAAATACTGCGAGTAGATTAAATTTTGTATATTTTTAATACGTTTATAATAGTTAAATGAAGGTAGAAATTTTTTTTAATAAAAATAAGAGTTGATTGGGTGTAAGATGTAGTTAAGAAAAGGAAGAAAATTAGTAACTCTATCGCGCAGATCAAATCGTCTTAATCCGTCCCTGTCAGGACGTGCGAGGCGATATTAAACAGCAAATTAAGCGTATAATTAGTATTCTTCGCGAGCCGGCGCCTGATGGCGAAAATCCAAGTCGTATCTTTAAAGAATAGTGGGAAGATAAAAATTTCGAATATTACGCAACGACCCCCGAATATATGTTTACAAATACAATACTCGATAGTAATCTGTCATACACTTTGAGATAACGCCCGATCAGATTATACTTTTACATTAAATTTGCGAATTGTGGTAGAGAAAAAAAAAAAATAAATAAATATTTCGCGAAATGCGATAACGAAATATTCAAGCAGCCGTTGTAAGTGACATAAGGATTGTCCTTCAACGGGCAACGGTGATAAAACGCACTAAAAATGCTAATGCGGTACCACTCCACGTCCCCACATTTTTTTTGCACGTTTTTAAAACAATTTTATATATGTATTTTGTTCTTAATACTTTCAGAACAAGTATAGATATATGTTGATAATTAAATTCTATGACGTGATTATAAAGTGCAAATTAACTTAATGGTTATTATCTTATCTGGGCGCTTAAAAAAATTTGTGTGAAAAGAAATAATAAAATTTTGGAGATACTAACCTGCGTTACGACTGTTTGTACGACGTTTGTATCCATAATTCCGCAAGTACTGGAAGCCTGTAAAAAAAGATGAACTTGAAAGAAATTTAAATATCGCGCCGAGAGATACGGCAACCAGGGTAACTAATCGGGGTTGACGAGTAGGTGGCTCCATCTCTGCTCGTCTCAAGAAACGAACAAGATGTCATAAGTAATACTATCCACCTAATTATTCTTTATTGGTCTTTACGAACGGGTACGGGTCGTTCGTTTATTTTATTATTTTTTTTTTATAATTTCTTTTTCTCGTCTCGCGCCGGTTTTTTTTCTTCTTTTCCCGCGAGACTGCCGCAACCAGTTTCGCTACTGCCTCTCTCCCTCTCGCTCACTTTGGTGGACGAAACTCATTTTCCACGGCATTAAAATACAAACGTGTAATTTTCGCTTGAACCGAGGAGACGAGAACGTGAGGACGACGGGAAACGAAAAATATAAAAAAGAAAAAAAAAAGAAAAAGAAAAAGAAAAAAAAAGAAAAAAGAGAAGGAGAGATTCTCTCATCGTATCTAAACGTTGTCGCCGAGTTTATCGCGGCGAAGATAGACGCAAAATAAAACGGCTTCAAAAAGTAAATAATACCGTGATGCGAAGATATCTCGTTTAGGGTCACAGGTCGGGGGACCAATCTCTTCTCCCGGGTTCACTTTCCCGTTTTCCCCCCACCGATTATATTCAAATAAATTTGTTTATCACTTCGATTTTTATTTGGGGTTGAGTTCTTAGTATTATTATTATTTATGTATTTATTTTTGATCGGTCTTCGTAGTCAGCGGGAACGCTTCGACACTTGACCTCTACTGGCCTTTTGCAGTCTTTGCGTAGAGACCTTCAATGTCAACACTAATATGCCGGTGAAGGCCACATTACCACGTTACGACGTCGTCGCAGACTCGGGAGAGTCGAAAACTCGGTTCCAGGAGAATCATCGCCGTCGCCGAGGTTTCCGCCGACATTGAGAATCGTTACGCGACAAAATATTTAAACGGCGCACTTGGCAAAAAAAACTTTGTTGAAAAATGATAATGGGAAAAATTGAAAATGTAAATAAAACTGAAAACTTACGCAAATTCTCGCGCCGCACGCAACGGCGGTTCACAAAACATGGACAGTTCGTAGAGACACTTGCGCGGATACATGACACTACTACCCAAGTTACAAGTGCACTCCCCTCCCCGCCGTGGGCGCTGATAGCTTCCCCCCCGTCACCCACTTGACGTCAGCGCTATTGATTCGAAAGAGAAATGGCGGTTAGGAGACTTTCTGTGTATATGTACTACTACCACTGAATGTAGGCACTGAATCCCCGACCAACACTCAACCAACTCAACCAACCAACGATCAGACCGACGAACCAACCAGAGAAACGGCAACGTTGCTCTTATCATCCGTATTCAAACCTTCACTTTTAACTCAAAACTATTTTACTTTTTCTTCTTCACTTTTCCTTTTTTTTATTATTTCGAAACCCACACTTCTCCTATTCCCAAGAATTCAATTATTCCTTCAATTATTACTTCAACCGAATTATTCTATGTTGTGTCGTTTTGTCGTCCCCGGATTCATTTGCTAAAGTCTCAAATGAACCGCAGCACTTCCCGATGATGTCATCATGACATCACACCGCCCGCCGCGGGCTCGGAGACCTTGGCGTTTCGTTTAGACGTCTCCAGGATGAGGGGGGCTTCTTCTCTTCCGAGACGACCAGCAACGTTCGTTCGGAATCCTTTTTTCAGTAGCTATTCTACCTTCTTTTTTCGATACTTCTTCGTTCCTTCTTTATCGTCGTTACGCGCCGCGTCGTCCACAACGAGATCGTCGCCACTTTACGGAATCACCATCACCGTATCAACAAGTGTATATTATAACCTCTTGGATCGAACGCGCCAATTTACAACGCAACCAACTATACTCTTATATTATGTTTCCAGTTGCCTATACATTTTTTATCAAAAACTTTTTATTCTAAAATGAAATTAAAATACATTCATCTTTTCCCAACAGGAAACCCATAAACCAGAACTATAAATTCTCTCACGAATCACCCAGCAAAACACCTTGCCAAGAATCTGTCTCCTTTTACAGGTAAACCACACATTTTGTAGAATAAATCAGGAGTATGATGCTAAACCCTCAGGATATCCTGGTAAGTTTCCTGGTAAGTGCGGCACTAAACTACTAAGTGGTAACACTAAACCTAGATTTTTTTAAATCATCGTAATTTTTGACATACCTAATCTTCTTTAGGGTTTGTTCCCCAAGTAGTAATAAAATGTAACATAGCTTAGTACAGGAACTGGGTTTCTAGTTCTAGGGTCAGTTCTAGTTTTGCACTGGCACTGTTACTATGTAGAACTAACACTATACCTAGAACTAGAAACATTCGGGTTTAGCCGAACGTCTCTCAAGACGGCTAAACCCGAATGATTCTAGTTGTAGGTATAGTGTTAGTTCTAGTGATAGTGCTAATCAAAAACTAGAACTAAACACTATACCTAGAACTAGAAACATTCGGGTTTAGCCGCACGTCTCTAAAGACGGCTAAACCCGAATGATTCTAATTCTAGGTATAGTGTTAATTCTAGTGATAGTGCTAGTGTAAAACTAAAACTAACACAAGACCTAGAACTAGAATCATTCGGGTTTAGCCGTACGTCTAAAAAGACGGCTAAACCCGAATGTTTCTAGTTCTCGGTATAGTGTTAGTTCTAGTTTTATACTAGTATTATCACTAGAACTAACACAAGACCTAGAACTAGAATCATTCGGATTTAGCCGTACGTCTAAAAAGACGGCTAAAGCCGAATGTTTCTAGTTCTCGGTCTAGTAGTGTTAATTTTAGTTTTACACTAGCACTATTACTAGAACTAACACAAGACCTAGAACTAGAATCATTCGGGTTTAGCCGTCTTGAGAGACGTGCGGCTAAACCCGAATGTTTCTAGTTCTCGGTCTAGTGTTAGTTCTAATTTGACACTATCACTAACTAAACTAGCTTGCCAGAAATCTGACAACTTATCATGTTTGATATCGTATTTTCTTTATTGGCTACAATGTGTTACACCGTTTTGTGTTGATATGACACGGATTTACCCGTCTTGAGCTGAATCCGAATGTTTCTAAGCGACGGACAACATCTTGAATTTACCTAGTGTAATTTTTGTTTAAACACGCCTCCGAATTAAAAAAAAAAAAAATATAGAAATCAGGAGTATGATGCTAGACCCTCAGGATATCCTGGTAAGTTTCGACGCGAAATCTTTATACATATAATTTCGATCTTAATACTTTCAGAACAAGTATAGATATATGTTGATAATTAAAAAACCAGAGCTCCCATAAACCCATAAACTAGAGCTCCCACTACGCCCTATTGTCGTTGCCATAAATTCTCCCACGGATCAGCTAGCAAAACACCTTGCCAAGAATCTGTCTCCTTTTACAGGTAAAACAGTGTCATATGTCAAAGATTCCACATATTTTGTAGAATCAATCAGGAGTATGAAGCTATATATATAGGATATCCTGGTAAGTTTCGACGTGGAATCTCTATTCATCAGAGTACCAATCAAAGATGCCGTGGATGGTTTAGCTGGAAGGGAGAGTTCTACGTGCAATGGCATCACCTCTGTCACTTATGATCACCAATTTTTACATGGAGATGTTTGAAGAGGAAGCGTTAGAAGAAGAGTCCGTGGAAACCGAAGTTATAGCTCCGTTACGTCGATGACACTTTCGTGATCTGGCAACATGGAAAAGAGTAACTCCAGGAATTTCTAGACAACCTCAATTTACAGCACCCCATGATAAAATTTACCATGGAAACAGAAACTGCAAAATAGTTGCCATTCCTGGATGTGTTGGTGCTGGCTTTATCTGCCTTCTTTATGTTTGAGGTGTAACCGAACGAATTGCGAGATGTCTGAAGAAGAATCATATGGTGGTAAGGTCAGCAAAATACAAAACGCTCTTCCGATAGCTAAAGACAAACTAACCCTATTACAGGGAGTGGGAGTCTATCTAATATTGCGTTGGCCAAACTGGACGTAACATCGAACGCCGCATCAAGGAACACGAGAGGGATGTCCGACGGAGAAAAATCGCTGTCATAGAACATTGCCATAAAGGAGCATTCATGTATTTATTGCCAAATTTAACCGATTTCGTCACTTCGAACTTATTTCTGAAGAAGATTGCAACATGGCATCCGAAACGTCAAACATTTTTTCAAAAGACGCACAGCTTAACCCGAAAGTCTCTAGGTCTAGTGTTAGTTTAATCCAAAATTATGTCAATTCCAAATTTAGCCGTCTTTCATGCCATTGTCCTGTAGCTCCTACGAAGGATTCAATCGCTTGGATTTATTGAGCCAATATTTCAAAATATATTCAAGGTGTGGGTTAATCAGATACACTCAGACCCATTTAGACAATTTCCTGCTAGCAGTGAAGTGTTTCAATCCTTAACCACATGGAACCAGGGTAAACCCTACCATCAAGCAAAAACGCCTGCACAAGAAGGCATATACAGATATAAGGGATGGCCCGTACACAGTGATGCAAAACTGAAGCATATTTGCATGCGAGCAAATTTGAAACGAAAATGATGGAACACACGGTTCAAAATTACTCGATAGTTTTAGTATGAGTTTCGCATCGTATAGATAAGCACCTTTTTTTGCAATTTCTCAAGTCCCCGGGATATTGGCTTTAAGATAATTAAGTAATCTTCTGCAAATCGTTTCTTCACATACTTTTGACAGTTTTTCCCAAAGACTTACATGTATTTGTAGACTATCCATCATACTGTTACAACTCACATCGTTTAAAACTTTTCCATTAGTATATACAAGCCATATACTTAGATCCAGCCTGGTGATTGTTTTTAAAATATTTCACAATTTGGATCACATGCTCTTTGACTTTAGTTACTTCAAGGTCTTTGCAAAGCAAATTTAGACCGTTATAAGAGAATCACTATAGCTTAAACTTCTGGTCTATGTCTTCTCATACTTGTCATATTCGCAGCATATCTGTCACAATACAATTTCAAACTGTTCCATAAGCAATTTTTGTTAAGTAATCACTTGTCCCCCATTCGTGATTTTTTCCCACCCTGAGATGTCTACAGATGATGTTTGATAATAATAAACAACTCAAGTATCATTTGCTTCATAGAAAGTTGTTTAATTTATTATTAAGATTTTTTCCTTTTTAAATAAATTAAGTTACAATTAGAATATGATAACAATCGTGATTTCCTGGAGTTATAGATTGAGTGGTAGCACTTGTAATTAGTACACACGAGTCTTTAAGAGTCGTGGTTACGGTAAATTGTGCAGTCTTGGACCAACAAACCACAACACCATAAATGAACATTGGTTAAAAAAATTAAAAAAAAACAAAGATAAATTCTCTTGCAATTGTATATATATATATATTTTGTACCTGTACAAATTTACATTACGATATATATTGATAGTACACCAGTTCATAAAAATAAATATATTTTAAATATAGATAATAAGTTTAATTCCAATAAGACGTTTGAATAGAATGTCTTATTGGAATAAACTTAAATATGTTTTCAGTTTAAATAAATTGACAATATTTACCCCGCCATATAACTCCATTTTTTTATTTGAAAAATAAGTAGAATCTACTTAAGCATAATGGAAAATAATCACAACCAACGGAAGGAATGTTTTTAAGTTTGTCAAACGTTGATTTGAACGATAAAAGGATATGTTTGTATTTAATTTTGATTGGTACGCAAATCAACGTTTGAACACTGGAAGTAAAAATTAGAGGCAGTAAAATATACAAAAAAAAATTGTAATTGAGATTATTAAATGAGATTTCCCCTGAGCGCGAATTAGAAAAAATATTTAAAATTAATAAGATCTTTTCTGTTGTTTTTCAATCTGTAGTACATTTAAGATTGATATAGACATGCTCCATGGCCCCATTTAGTTCTAGATATTCGAGTTAGTTAAAAAATTCTTTTTAAAACATTGTGCTACCTAATTCTGATTGTGCTATATCAATACTGTGACGTATTTATGCTACATAATGCAAAAACATATACTAAAAACATTAAAAACACACATATATAGTTATTTAGGAAGTACTGGCATCGTTATTTTCGTCCGTCGTTAAAAAATCCATCTTAAAGTTTAGAAGCTTCCAAATCGGGAATATTATTCAAATTGTATTTTGAATTATACCAATATTCTTTTGGCGGACCGTCTGATAAACACAATGTTGTATCTAATGGGTTGCCATTTTCCACGTAATACATCAAGTAGAAATTACACATTTCATCATTATTAGTAGGGCTAAAACATTGTTTGTATTAATTACTTCAATTAGATATTGTAAAGTGTTTCTTATTAATTACCCCACATAAGTATCTCGATCCCTATAATTTTCCATAGTACATCTCGCCGCTAAAATATCTCCACCATAAATAGGATCTTTATTAAAAACTGGATAAAACATTTGCGGTGTCAGTGGATCTCTTTTACCCAACAATAACCAATCATCTCCTTCCTTGCCTTTTCTAACTCGATATCCACTAACAACTTTACCTAAACTGTGAGTGTGTGTTCTATAAGCAAATGGATAGATCGTTTTTTCTTCTTCAATTTCACATTGTATCTCCATGTGGGATATTGATCTCGCTGGAATTGTTCCGCCAGAACCCAATAGTATAACTCCCGCTAATTTACTTTGACTAAAAAAAAATTTAAGATGAAACAGCTGTTTAAACGACAGAAAGAAATATAAGATTATTTAATTAGCTACACATAAGTGAAACTTGAGGCGAACAATACTTGGAGCCGCCGATTTCGAAAACGAGATGATTTCTCGAGAAATTTCAAGCAAGTTAAAAAAACAATCTCGGCCGACTTCGAAGATGTCGGCCGCCCAAAGTATTATTCATGATACTTGGGGCGGCCGACGTCTTTGAAGTCGGCCGAGATTATTTCTTATATCACGAATAATACTTCTAATAGATAGCATATTACACGTGAAACTAAATCTACCCTGTTTGAAGTAATCTCGGCCGCCCCAAGTATCATGAATAATACTTTGGGCGGCCGACGTCTTCGAAGTCGGCCGAGATTATTTCTTACATGGCGAACAATACTTAGGTTGGTCGAGATTATTTGTTCCATAAATTTCAAGCAGGTTGAAAAAACAATCTCGGCCGACTTCGAAGATGTCGGCCGCCCAAAGTATTATTTATGATACTTGGGGCGGCCGATGTCTTCGAAGTCGGCCGAGATTATTTCTTATATCACGAATAATACTTCTAATAGATAGCATATTACATGTGAAACCAAATCTACCCTGTTTGAAGTAATCTCGGCCGCCCCAAGTATCATGAATAATACTTTGGGCGGCCGACGTCTTCGAAGTCGACCGAGATGATTTCTTACATCGCGAACAATACTTAGGTTGGTCGAGATTATTTGTTCCATAAATTTTAAGTGGGTTAAAAAAACAATCTCGGCCGACTTCGAAGATGTCGGCCAACTTCGAAGATGTCGGCCGAGATTGTTTTTTTAACCCACTTAAAATTTATGGAACAAATAATCTCGACCAACCTAAGTATTGTTCGCGATGTAAGAAATCATCTCGGTCGACTTCGAAGACGTCGGCCGCCCAAAGTATTATTCATGACAGTTGGGGCGGCCGACGTTTTCGAAGTCCACCGAGATTAATTCTTATATCACGAATAATACTTCTAATAGATAACATATTACACGTGAAGCCAAATCTACCCTGTTTGAAGTAATCTCGGCCGCCCCAAGTATCATGAATAATACCTAGGGCGACCGACGTCTTCGAAGTCGGCCGAGATGATTTCTTACATTACGAACAATACTTAGGTTGGTCGAGATTATTTGTTCCATAAATTTCAAGCAGGTTAAAAAAACAAGCTCGGCCAACTTCGAAGATGTCGGCCGCCCAAAGTATTATTCATGATACTTGGGGCGGCCGACGTCTTCGAAGTCGGCCGAGATTAATTCTTATATCACGAATAATACTTCTAATAAATAGCATATTACACGTGAAACCAAATCTACCCTGTTTGAAGTAATCTCGGCCGCCCCAAGTATCATGAATAATACTTTGGGCGGCCGACGTCTTCGAAGTCGGCCGAGATGATTTCTTACATCGCGAACAATACTTAGGTTGGTCGAGATTATTTGTTCCATAAATTTCAAGCAGATTAAAAAACAATCTCGGCCGACCCAAGTATCATGAATAATACCTAGGGCGGCCGACATCTTCGAAGTCGGCCGAGATTGTTTCTGTTAACCTGCTTGAAATTTATGCAAGAAGTAATCTCGGCCGACTTCGAAGACGTCGGCCGCCCTAAGTATCATAAATAATACCTAAGGCGGCCGACATCTTCGAAGTCGGCCGAGATTGTTTTTTAACCTGCTTCAAATTTATGCAAGAAGTAATCTCGGCCGACTTCGAAGACGTCGGCCGCCCTAAGTATCATAAATAATACCTAAGGCGGCCGACATCTTCTGTTGAAATGTTATATCATAAAGCAATCCCAATCAAGCAATTAAAGCAATCAAGAGTGCGTTAATGTTTTACGAGTAGTTACATATAATAAAAAACAAGTGAATGTTGTTATTATTAATTGTCAATATATAAAGATAATAAAAGGTTTGTTAAATTGTTATTAAAACTGTTAATAAAAACAAACCTTTATAAGAAGACAAACGAAAATAAATAAAAAAAAAATGTCTACAAGTTTCAAAATTGATCCTTTTAAAAAGAATAATTGGGAAACATGGAAGTTGCAAATGGTAGCCATATTAATTAAAAATGACGCATGGGAGTATGTAAATGGAACATTAAAAAAAAAACAACTTTAATAGAGGAAAATGATGAATCAATCAAAAAGATTAGAGAATGGGAAATAAAGGACAGTAAAGCACGATCGGACTTAATACTGTCTATGGACCCTACAGAATTAAAACAAATAAAACAGGAGACAACGATCAAAATTTCACAAAAGAAGTATATAAAAGATATTCTACAGCGATTTGGTATGGAAAACTCAAAACCAGTCAGTACACCAATGGACCCAAATGCAAAATTACAAAAACCTGAAGTAAAAAACGAAGAAATAATGAAAAAATATCCATATCAAAATCTGATCGGAAGTTTGATGTATGCATCAATTGGTACAAGACCAGATATTACATTTAGCGTTAACTTCTTAAGTCAATTTAACACAAATTACAACGAGAGTTATTGGATTGCCGCAAAAAGAGTGTTAAGGTATTTAAAAGGAACAATAAATTTGGAACTAACTTATAGAACGTCAGGGAAAGAAATGGAATGTTATACAGATGCAGATTGGGGATTATCTATAGATGATAGGCGCTCCTATACTGGTTATCTGTTTAAAATGGCAAACGCAGCAATCTCGTGGGAAACTAAAAAACAAAGGACTGTTGCTTTATCAAGCACAGAAGCCGAATATATGAGCCTTACTGAAGCAGCTAAAGAAGCACTGTATGAGAAAAAATTCTTATCGGAATTAAAATTCAATTCAAAAAAACCTATCGTCCTTTACAATGATAATCAAAGTTGTCAAAAGTTGGCAAAAAACAACGTTTATCATAGTAGGACTAAACACATAGATATAAAATATCATTTTATAAGAAGCTTTGGAAGATAACGTTTTCAATTTAAAATATTGTCAAACAGAAGAAATGATTGCCGACGTGCTAACAAAGCCGTTACCAAAACCAAAATTAGAAAAGTTTATAACTATGATTGGCCTTGAGGGGGAATGTTGAAATGTTATATCATAAAGCAATCCCAATCAAGCAATTAAAGCAATCAAGAGTGCGTTAATGTTTTACGAGTAGTTACATATAATAAAAAGTGAATGTTGTTATTAATTGTCAATATATAAAGATAATAAAAGGTTTGTTAAACTGTTAAAACATATCACGCATAATTTTAATATCTTCGAAGTCGGCCGAGATTGTTTTTGTTAACCTGCTTGAAATTTATGCAAGAAGTAATCTCGGCCGACTTCGAAGACGTCGGCCGCCCTAAGTATCATAAGTAATACCTAAGGCGATTGTTTCTCCGAAATTTATGGAAGAAGTAATCTCGGCCGCCCTAAGTATCATAAATAATACCTAAGGAGATTGTTTCTCCGAAATTTATGGAAAAAGTAATCTCGGCAGACTTCGAAGACGTCGGCCGCCTCAAATATTATGAACAATATTTTGGGCGGCCGACGTCTTCGAAGTCGGCCGAGATTACTTCTTCTATAAATTTCAAGCAGGTTAAGAGAAATAATCTCGACCGCCTTCTGTACTGTGCTTGATACTTGAGGCGAACAATCCTAGGAGCAGTCTTTAAAAATGGAAGAAGATGTCAATAACTGTAATTTTTCTTACGGTTGCTCAGTATATAGAAGAGAAATTCCAGAATTGTCTAATTTATTTCCAGGGAATTTTTTTGAATAATGTACTTGGAGAACCAAGTACTTGATTTTTGTGCCTAAACCAACTTGAAAACCAACATCCTCTGGAAGATTCAATTTTGTTGCATCTCTAGCCCAAGCATATAAAACCTTAAAAAATACATAGAGTTGCATTTTGTCTCCAAAAAATTTTATTTTTATTACATGGGATCCTTCAGCACAAGGTATAGCGCGTCGTATATTTTTGCTTCCATCTGAAGCAGCCATTTCTCCACAATCCCATACATCATCAGTTGTTCCAGGGACTGAGCATCCAAATAACAACATATGATGAACATCATGCATTGTTGCATTAGGTTCAAAGCCAACTAAAAATATTTTTTTGTTTTATATAAAAGAAAAATAAACTTAACAAATTTACCAATATAATATTGCTTATTTACTATTCGAACAGGTGTGCATAAGTAGAGTTCATCCTGAAATGATAACAACAATCAAAAAGCCATATGTATAATATTTGCACAAGTCCTTAACATTTAATGAAAGAGTATAATTATTAATGGTTACTCAAGTTATTGACCTTATTAAAAAAACTGCAATTAAAACTGGTTAATTTTAAATCTTTTGTTTCGACTAGCATCAATATAAGTATTTTGAAATGTTTACTATCTTATACGATAATCATAAAATTTTTTGAGACAATATTGTTTAAAGAAAACAATAATTTTGTTATTTCTCACCTTATCCGGATGAATCTCCGGCATCAGCAGCGAATATTTGTGGATGTCGTAGGCGAAGACATCATCTAACAGCAGAAATATTACTAGAAACACTACCAGCATATGCGGAAACATCATTTTCTTTTTTCAAATAATCGATTATTTAGCCCTCGCCGCTACTTGTCTGAATATATACCCAAATGAACACTCACTATTACCAACAGTGACAGACTGACAAAACAACAAATATCTATAAACAAGGGTACGTCACGAGTTACGTCACACATTTGTCATTACAGTAGTATTTAAATAAACCAATAGATGGCGCCATGTATTTCAAAATTTTTAAGTCACAAACTCATAGAGTTTAAAGAAAGCAATAAATAGCGCAAAATCTCAAAATTTTCCAATTTCGTCAGAACTAACGAACTTTCGTAACTTCTAATTATTGTCTTTGCGTATTCAGCCGTCTAAATTTTCATCAATCTCATCAATATTTTATTTGTGTTTTAATTATTGTGTAGTTTTGCATGTTTATCTTTGGATTTGAAATGAAAAAGTCTTCTTAGATAAATGTCTTGAAGACGCGGTATATATCAGATCAGCAATTATAACCAGCGTGTGTAGAATACGTTCGTAAATATCTAAAATACAACACCCAATTGTGTTAATAAAATTTGTTAATACCATTACATATTTTGTTTTTGCAGGTGTATCTTTTTGTCTTTTCACTTTGTTATAATTACCGTCTTGGTCGCTCTGTTATAATTTATTCTGCTCGTTAAAATTTTGTTAATTTTCGTTTTATCTTAATTCTGATGAATTTTGCTATAAAATTTCCCAAAGTGTTAATAAGAGTGTCTTCTTATAATAATTCTTGTGGAAATATCGCCAATTATTAATTAAAGTATCCTCTTTTTAATGCAAAAAGCCGTTTTGGAAAATCACTTTTAATTCTTGAGAAATAAACTTTTGAAATGATCGACAATTTTTTCGAATTTTGCAATTTTCGCCGATTAAGTTTTAAAAATTCGTATAAAATCCAGTTTTTGGAATGTGATTATGAAAATTTCCCAAAGTGTTAATAAAAGTGTCCTCTTTCCAATGAACTAACCCGTTTTGCAAAATAACATTTAGTTTTTGAGAAAACAATACTTGAAGTTTTGATAAAATTTTCGATGTAGCGATAATTTTCAAAATTCGCTATAAAATTAATTTCTTGAATAATTCTTGAGGAAATATCACCAATTATTAATTAAAGTATCCTCTTTTTAATGCAAAAAACCGTTTTGAAAAATCACTTTTAATTCTTGAGAAATAAACTTTTGAAATGATCGACAATTTTTTCGAATTTTACAATTTTCGCCGATTAAGTTTTAAAAATTCGTATAAAATCTAGTTGTTGGAATGTGATTATGAAAATTTCCCAAAGTGTTAATAAAAGTGCCCTTTTTCCAATGAACCAATCCGTTTTGAAAAATAACCTTTAGTTTTTGAGAAAATAATACTTGAAGTTTTGATAAAATTTTCGATGTTGCGATAATTTTCAAAATTCGCTATAAAATTAATTTCTTGAATAATCCTTGTGGAAATATCACCAATTATTAATTAAAGTATCCTCTTTTTAATGCAAAAAGCCGTTTTGAAAAACCACGTTTAGTTCTTGAGAAATAAATTTTTGAAATGATCGAAAATTTGTTCGAATTCTGCAATTTTCGCCGATTAAGCTTTAAAAATTCGTATAAAATCCATTTCTTGGAATGTGAGTGTGAAAATTTCCCAAAGTGTTAATAAGAGTGTCCTTTTTCCAATGAACCAACCCGTTTTGAAAAATAACTTTTAGTTTTTGAAAAAACAATATTTAAAATTTTCGATGTTGCGATAATTTTCAAAATTCGCTATAAAATTAATTTCTTGAAGGATCTTTGTGGAAATATCACCAATTATTAATTAAAGTATCCTCTTTTTAATGCGAAAAGCCGTTTTGAAAAATCATTTTTAGTTCTTGAGAAATAAATTTTTGAAATAATCGACAATTTTTTCGAATTTTTCAATTTTCGCCTATTAATTTTTAAAAATTCGTATAAAATCCATTTCTTGGAATATGCTTATGAAAATTTCCCAAAGTGTTAATAAGAGTGCCCTCTTTCCAATGAACCAACCCGTTTTGAAAAATAACTTTTAGTTTTTGAGAAAACAATATTTGAAGTTTTGATAAAATTTTCGATGTTGCGATAATTTTCAAAATTCGCTATAAAATTAATTTCTTGAATTATTCTTGTGGAAATATCACCAATTATTAATTAAAGTGTCCTCTTTTTAATGCAAAAACCCGTTTTGAAAGATCACTTTTAATTCTTGAGAAATAAACTTTTGAAATGATCGACAATTTTTTCGAATTTTGCAATTTTCGCCGATTAAGTTTTAAAAATTCGTATAAAATACAGTTTTTGGAATGTGATTATGAAAATTTCCCAAGGTGTTAATAAAAGTGTCCTCTTTCCAATGAACTAACCTGTTTTAAAAAATAACTTTTAGTTTTTGAGAAAACAATACTTGAAGTTTTGATAAAATTTTCGATGTTGCGATAATTTTCAAAATTCGCTTTAAAATTAATTTCTTGAATAACTCTTGTGGAAATATCACTAATTATTAATTAAAGTATCCTCTTTTTAATGCAAAAAACCGTTTTGAAAAATCACTTTTAATTCTTGAGAAAAAAATTTTTGAAATGATCAACAATTTTTTCGAATTTTGTAATTTTCGCAGATTAACTTTTAAAAATTCGTATAAAATCAAATTCTTGGAATATGAGATTAAAAATTTCCCAAAGTGTTAATAAGAGTGTCCTCTTTCCAATGAACCAATACGTTTTGAAAAATAACTTTTAGTTTTTGAGAAAAGAATATTTGAAGTTTTGATAAAATTTTCGATGTTGCGATAATTTTCAAAATTCGCTATAAAATTAATTTCTTGAATAATCCTTGTGGAAATATCACCAATTATTAATTAAAGTATCCTCTTTTTAATGCGAAAAGCCGTTTTGAAAAATCATTTTTAGTTCTTGAGAAATAAATTTTTGAAATAATCGACAATTTTTTCGAATTTTTCAATTTTCGCCTATTAATTTTTAAAAATTCGTATAAAATCCATTTCTTGGAATATGCTTATGAAAATTTCCCAAAGTGTTAATAAGAGTGCCCTCTTTCCAATGAACCAACCCGTTTTGAAAAATAACTTTTAGTTTTTGAGAAAACAATATTTGAAGTTTTGATAAAATTTTCGATGTTGCGATAATTTTCAAAATTCGCTATAAAATTAATTTCTTGAATTATTCTTGTGGAAATATCACCAATTATTAATTAAAGTGTCCTCTTTTTAATGCAAAAACCCGTTTTGAAAGATCACTTTTAATTCTTGAGAAATAAACTTTTGAAATGATCGACAATTTTTTCGAATTTTGCAATTTTCGCCGATTAAGTTTTAAAAATTCGTATAAAATACAGTTTTTGGAATGTGATTATGAAAATTTCCCAAGGTGTTAATAAAAGTGTCCTCTTTCCAATGAACTAACCTGTTTTAAAAAATAACTTTTAGTTTTTGAGAAAACAATACTTGAAGTTTTGATAAAATTTTCGATGTTGCGATAATTTTCAAAATTCGCTTTAAAATTAATTTCTTGAATAACTCTTGTGGAAATATCACTAATTATTAATTAAAGTATCCTCTTTTTAATGCAAAAAACCGTTTTGAAAAATCACTTTTAATTCTTGAGAAAAAAATTTTTGAAATGATCAACAATTTTTTCGAATTTTGTAATTTTCGCAGATTAACTTTTAAAAATTCGTATAAAATCAAATTCTTGGAATATGAGATTAAAAATTTCCCAAAGTGTTAATAAGAGTGTCCTCTTTCCAATGAACCAATACGTTTTGAAAAATAACTTTTAGTTTTTGAGAAAAGAATATTTGAAGTTTTGATAAAATTTTCGATGTTGCGATAATTTTCAAAATTCGCTATAAAATTAATTTCTTGAATAATCCTTGTGGAAATATCACCAATTATTAATTAAAGTATTCTCTTTTTAATGCAACAAGCCGTTTTGAAAAATCACTTTCAGTTCTTGAGAAATAAATTTTTGAAATAATCGATTTTGCAATTTTCGCCGATTAAGTTTTAAAAATTCGTATAAAATCCAGTTCTTGGAATATGAGTTTGAAAATTTCCCAAAGTGTTAATAAAAGTGTCCTCTTTCCAATGAACCAACCCGTTTGGAAAAATAACTTTTAGTTTTTGAAAAAACAATATTTAAAATTTTCGATGTTGCGATAATTTTCAAAATTCGCTATAAAATTAATTTCTTGAATAATCCTTGTGGAAATATCACCAATTATTAATTAAAGTATCCTCTTTTTAATACAAAAAGCCGTTTTGAAAAATCACTTTTAGTTCTTGAGAAAAAAATTTTTGAAATAATCGATAATTTTTTCGAATTTTGCAATTTTCGCCGATTAAGTTTTAAAAATTCGTATAAAATCAATTTCTTGGAATATGAGTATGAAAATTTCCCAAAGTGCTAATAAGAGTGTCCTCTTTCCAATGAACCAACCCGTTTTGAAAAATAACTTTTAGTTTTTGAGAAAATAATATTTGAAGTTTTAATAAAATTTTAATCGATAATTTTTTTATAAATAATTTTATAAATTATTATTATAATAATAATAAATTATTAATTAAGATTCTTTCAGGTTTCACTCTTTCTTCAGATTTTAAGAGAAAAGTATTCTACTAAAGTATATAAATTATGTAATTAAATAATAAAAAAAGAAAAATATATAACTTTCATAATCAGAGTGTTTAATTGGTATAAAATATATTGTTGGGACATCTTTGATTTAAAAGCTATATTAACATTAGATAGTTGTAAATACCTCAAATAAATATGGTTTAGTTTAGGTAGTTATCAAAGGTGGCGCTTTAATTCAATTAATTTTATTTAATATTTCAAATTAATTTATAAAGTATTATCTCACCATCCCATGTTTCGTTTTTATTTATAATTTTATTTATTATATAAACAAACTTCAAGCAGGGTAGACTTGGTTTTACGAAATATGCTATCTATTAGATAACTTTTAAATAAAATTTATTCTTAATAATATTGCTCTTTTACACTTTTGCTCTCAGATGTCTAAATAACGAGAATTTTTTTGTTAATTTCCTTGTTAAAATAGAATTGCTTTCGGAGTTGAACTAGTTTTAAAATCGAAACTATTGTATGGAAGAAAGGCGATTGTAATTTTCGATAGGAAGCAACAGCTGGGCTATGAATATCCATTTACATCTGCAATTCAATAGATATTTTGTGGGGTTTTATAACAATAATGTGCTTCTTTTACGTAATATATTACAACTATTGGACACGCGCGTTGGAAATTTTCTAAGCAAACACGAATACATATAATAATTCAATTTGGATTAATTTTTCGTATTTTTTGCTTCGACCTCTATTTTGAAATTGTACTTGCAAATACGTGGTGTTGTTAATGAATACAATACGTAAACCGGAAATACTAGTCTGATAGTATTTTTGTTAATTAAATTTGCTGTGGAATGCGAAAATTTGAAAGTACAAAAAGCGTAAGGAACAATACAATTGTAAATTGTAAACGGAGCGGTTTGGAATTTATAAATTAATATTAATTGGGTTTGGTAATTTTTTTGAAATAAAAAACGGGTTAAGATATAAATATGTACATTTTATTTCAACCTTATTTGACCTGGAGGTATATAATATTACAAAATAAATTATAATAAAATTATTTCTGAGCATATAATTAACATAAAGTAAATAATCGAAACGATTTCATTGATTTTTTTTTGAAATTTTTTCCTTTTTTTTATATCACATACCAAAAAAATTCTATTTGGGATCAAATAGGGCTCCCTATGTCATGTTGATAACGGTTTGTGAGGTACTGTGCTGCCTCCGTGAGTTCTTTCAAAGACTTTGTTAACCCATAAAGATGTCGCCTAAAATTCTGGGCAACTTGTAACGTAGGATTTTCCCCGACCTCTTCAATTCCCGAATCGTTTTCATTGCCAATATCCAATTCGCTATCACTAATACTGGAGGTGGAATTCGTCGAAGTAACGCTGATACTCGACGGCCTACGTACGTGCCCTTTTACGGTCAATTGAGCCCCATTATTAGCAACGACCTCCTCTTTTTCTTTATTATTATTTCCCTGCCCCCACAACAAATCTCCTTTAATTGTATGCAACATATTATACAATCCAAACAAATCAACTGAACTCATTGTACTATTTATGTTTTCTTTTTTCGGATCTTGATCATCGCCCACCTTCAAATCCATCAAACGGCATGGTACCAAAATTGTTTCATCCATAGTATTTACAGTTTTTACAAATTTTTCCATCGCATGTAATACGCTTTGATTTGAAAATTCAGTGTCGTTATTTCTGGCAATTCTTTTCAAACAATTTCTGAAATGTTATTATTCAATTAATTAATGGGTGTTAATGACACATGAATCAAAAGGGATTAAATAAATTTTGATGATTAAAGAGTGACACTGAGCATTACAAAAATGGGTGACACACTTGTACAATAAAAAAAAATGAAAAAAAATTGTGTAATAACGATTGTTGAGAAATTTTTTTTGTAAGCTTTCACTTAAATCGTTTGTTAGAAGTTAATTGGGTAAAAGTGTTAAAACTGTTTTGGATATTTCGGAGTAAAACACGCCCTGGATATGGGGAATTTTCGTAAATGGATTTAAGGAGGGAACAAAAAATAAGGTTTGGGTTGGTTTCTGACCTGCTATTTTCCATGCTGGAAGTGTATGATTCCGGGTAGCCGTTCATGTTGTTGTTATTTATTTTTTGGAGAAGAACTACGATTGGATTTGAAAATATTACGATGGGCAAACGGAGATCGTTACTAACTGTTACGGAGGTCCATCACGGAGTGGTATGATTTTATACCGCCCGAAGGTGGGGGACCCCCTTCTATTTCCCCACCAACACAACTACTCAATATCCAAAACGATATTATTCAATATTTTATCGTTTATCATTCAATTTTTCATTATATGTTAATTATTGACCCGAAGCGGCACTTTTTTCATGTTGTTTTGCGTTTTCTTGACGCTTCTTTGACGTTTTTTCGGATTTAAAATTTTTTTGTTTGTATTTTGCTGGGTACATCCTTAAAGTCAGACCATAATACCGACCATCTATTGGTCGATTTCACGCGCACGATTATTGGACATCCTAAATAATTTAAGCGCCAGTTTTAAAACGATATCATCAAAAAATATTATCTTAAAGATCCCGACACCAACCATTTCTCAATTAATAAAACGGTTTTACAAATTGCTTTAAACACTTTGATGGAGCTACAATGGACGGTAATAGAATAAAAAGTGTTTGAATTGCAATTTCGAAAATTTTTACTTGTTTTTGATTTAATGTTCATTAATAGTTCAGATGTTAAGCTTACAAAATTTGTTTCATCATTGCTTAAGTAGTGGTGTGATTTTATATATTTTTAAAATCATGACGCACTACATTTTGTATTATTTTACGCCTTCTTTTCGTACACACTCGAGAAACTTAGCACCTAAAGAGAATTTAAAAAAAAATAAATAAATATTAGTTTTTATCAAGAATTTGTTTGCAAAAAAGGTCACCAAATTGAAAAACATTTTCCGGTTTTACATTTAACCATTAAATATGTCTACGTTTTCCGAACTTTCTAGTAGACTACATTAAGACGGTCTCTCTATCTATTTTTAATTATTGACGTAAGCAAATATTTTGTGACTCGGGATTTCCTACTATAACAATATATAAGTAACAAAAACAACAAAAGAAAAGTGTTGCAACACTTTTTTGTTATTATTTCAAATAATCTTTTAAATTTTCCTTTCAATAAAAAAAAAATCCGTTATATTTCACTATTAAGAAATTTCTCTTCTGCCTTCGGAGTTCTCTTTTGACCTACAACAAGTTCCGTTTTACCACGTGGATCTCTTGGGTCTGAAGAATTACTAATACATTTCTATTTCGGATTAAATCGTTTTGTTATGTTAATAATTGACATTGAGACATGATTCAAGTTTTGGCAACCTATTAAAACACAACCTTTACTTCATAAAATCCTTGTAAACTTTGTTGTGGTTTAACATATTTTTTGGTAATTCTATGTTGTGAAATAACTCGTAAGGAATAGTTACTATTCGTTAGCGACGATTAAATCAAAATATTCTGGAAAGTTGGCGCAGTAAAGTAAATATTATCGGAATTCCAAAAAACATTTTATATGTATAGTTGAGGATAGTTGAAGAAAAGAAAAGTAAGTCGTAGAAACGGGGTCATAAGTTAAAATTAAAATTATAATTAATAAAATTATATTAAATTATATTTCCTAATTACCGAGACTTTTTCTATCATAATACTTTCACTTCCAGAACTAACTTGACAGTAGTCTAACTAATTTATCATGTTTGATAACTTATTGGCTACAATGTGTTACACCGTTTTGTGTTAATATGGCAAAAAACATGCAGGCAAACTCAAATTATTATATTATAATTAAGTATTATGGTATGATTTGTATAGAACATGCAGTGAATTTCACATAAGATGCAATATATAAATACAATAACAATACCACATAAATTGCAACATGTCTAAATGTTTCTAGTTCTAGGTCTAATGTTAGTTCTAGTGACAGTGCAAGTTAACATAAGATTTCACTATGTTGCATATCTTTATTAAACTAAAACTAGAACCGTGCATCTGACGCACGGCTAAACTCGATATTTTCTAGTTCAAGGTCTAGTGTTAGTTCTAGTTTTACACTAACACTATCACTAGAACTAACACTATACCTAGAACTAGAATCATTCGGGTTTAGCCGTCTTTAGAGACGTGCGGCTAAACCCGAATAATTCTAGTTCTAGGTATAGGGTTAGTTCTAGTTTCACACTAGCATTGTTACTAGAACTAACACGATACATAGAACTAGAATCATTCGGGTTTAGCCGTCTTTAGAGACGTGCGGCTAAACCCGAATGTTTCTAGTTCTAGGTATAGTGTCAGTTCTAGTTTTAGATTAGCACCATCACTAGAACTAACACTATACCTAGAACTAGAATCATTCGGGTTTAGCCGTCTTTAGAGACGTGCGGCTAAACCCGAATGATTCTAGTTCTAGGTATAGGGTTAGTTCTAGTTTCACACTAGCATTGTTACTAGAACTAACACTATACCTAGAACTAGAATCATTCGGGTTTAGCCGTCTTGAGAGACGTTCGGCTAAACCCGAATGTTTCTAGTCCTCGGTCTAGTGTCAGTTCTAGTTTTAGACTAGCACTATCACTAGAACTAACACTATACCTAGAACTAGAATCATTCGGGTTTAGCCGCACGTCTCTAAAGACGGCTAAACCCGAATGATTCTAGTTCTAGGTATAGGGTTAGTTCTAGTTTCACACTAGCATTGTTACTAGAAGTAACAAGCCGTCTTTAGAGACGTGCGGCTAAACCCGAATGATTCTGGTTCTAGGTCTAGTGTTAGTTCTAGTTTTAGACTATCACTAGAACTAACACTATACCTAGAACTAGAATCATTCGGGTTTAGCCGTCTTTAAAGACGTGCGGCTAAACCCGAATGATTCTGGTTCTAGGTCTAGTGTTAGTTCTAGTTTTAGACTATCACTAGAACTAACACTATACGTAGAACTAGAATCATTCAGGTTTAGCCGTCTTGAGACGTGCGGCTAAACCCGAATGATTCTAGTTCTAGGTATAGTGTTAGTTCTAGTGATGGTGCTAATGTAAAACTAGAACTACCACTAGACCTAGAACTAGAAATATTCAGGTTTAGCCGAACGTCTCTCAAGACGGCTAAACCCGAATGATTCTAGTTCTAGGTATAGTGTTAATTCTAATAACAGTGCTAGTGCAAAACTAGAATTAACACTAGACCTAGAACTAGAAACCCAATTCCTGTACTATTAAGCTATGTTGCATTTTATTACTGCATTAACATATTGCACGTTATATGAAATTCCCGGTATAAGTTTGGGGAACAAACCCTAACAAAGATTATGTCAAAAATTACGATGATTTAAAAAAAATTGCTGAGATCTTATTTTTGAGACTTAAGACACAATTTATATCTCAAATTAAAGCTGAAACATTTTATTTTATTTTGTTTTTCATGATTTTGTCTAAAATATAACTTTTTCGTAATAAAACTTATCAAATAACAGACAAAAATATTAATAATAATAAAAAATGTAAAAAAAAAAATTTTTGTTACTGCTATTTTGTTGAGTGTCCGTAAATGTGCAGAATTGCAAATATAAAAGTAACCATTATAAAAAATATTATCGAACCTATCGATTTGAATCAAGGTCACAATTTTTTTTTAAATTTTGTTATCGGTTTTATTTATATTATCGTTTATCGTTTGTAAATTTTATGTTATTGTTTAGCCGTGCGTCTTCAGGCAGTTTTAGACTAGCAGTATCACTAGAAGTAACACTATACCTAGAACTAGAATCATTCGGGTTTAGCCGTCTTGAGAGACGTGCGGCTAAACCCAAATGTTTCTAGTTCTAGGTATAGTGTTAGTTCTAGTTTTAGACTAGCACTATCACTAGAATTAACACTATACCTAGAACTAGAATCATTCGGGTTTAGCCGTCTTTAGAGACGTGCGGCTAAACCCGAATTATTCTAGTTTTAGGTATAGTGTTAGTTCTAATTTCACACTAGTACTGTTTCTAGAACTAACACTATACTTAGAACTAAAATCATTCTGGTTTAGCCGTCTTGAGAGACGTGCGGCTAAACCCGAATGATTCTAGTTCTAGATATAGTGTTAGTTCTAGTGATAGTGCTAGTATAAAACTAGAACTAACACTATACCTAGAACTAGAAACCCAATTCCTATACTATTAAGCTATGTTGCATTTTATTACTGCATTAATATATTGCAAGTTATATGAAATTCTCAGTATAACTTTAGGGAATTAATGAAGATTATGTCAAAAATTATGATGATTTAAAAGAATCGCTGAGATCTTATTTTTCTTATTTCTTTATTTTGTTTTTCATGATTTTGTCTAAAATATAACTTTTTCGTAATAAAACTTATCAAATAACAGAAAAAGATATTAATAATAACAAAATTGTAAAAAAAATTTTTTTTTAACTGCTATTTTGTTGAGTGTCCATAAATTTGCAGAATTGCAAATATAAAAGTAACCATTATGAAAAATATTATCGATTTGAATCAAGGTCATAAATTTTTTTTTTTAATTTTGTTATCGATTTTATTTATATTATCGTTTATCGTTTGTAAATTTAATGTTATTGTTTAAACTCGTTACATTTAAAAATCTGGTATCATCTGGAAAAAATGACACTTTATTTAGCGGTAATTCGTAGGGGTTAAGGTCCATTTGCAATTTATTGATAAAAATTAAAAATAAACAATCAATCCTCCTCCGTGTTTGACCGTTTACACGAGGTGCATAAATCAATAACTCTCCTCGTTTCCTTCAAGGTTACACTCTTTCTCTGTTTGTAACGAAAAAATATTAAAGATAAACAAACAAAAATAAACAACCCGGAATTCTTATTTCCTTGTATATGATGCAACATCGACCTTTTTTTATATAATTAAAAATTTGCTGTTTAAAGTTCAAAATTACAGCCACAATATCAAGGCAATTAAAATAATCGAAACTCATTAAAATATAATAAATACCTAACACTCGGATGTTTTGAATAAAAAAAGTGCGATTAAAGGAAATTGAATATTAAATTTTCCATTTAAATTTCGTTCCTTCATTAAAATTTTTGTTTTAAATTAATTTTCTTTATCTTTCCTTCCGCGATTATATTCTAATTATTGACCTTCGTACGCATTTGAAAATGTTTTAAGGATACAAAAACCTGACGCGAATAACAATAGGATACCCCGTCTGGTTATCGCATTGCACCTTATTATTGGAGATTTATAAAAAACGATATAAATATACTCCTGGTTGGCAACAAAAATTAATAAGTACGGTTTTATAACCGATAACGAAAAGATCATTTTGCAACATTTTCTTATCGTAGGGGTTCAATAAGGTAATTCGAAAATTAGAAGCGATTGAAACCTAAAAAATGGTTCATTATTTCATTAAACCCTTATAAATGCTTTCTTTTTCTGGTCATTAACTTGACGTCATATAGTTCGTACACAAATCACTTTAATTGTCTAAATGTTTACGAACGCATTTCAATTTTTGTTACATGCTTTTCCGTCATTACAATTAACCGCTAATTGAAGTGCATTTACGTGTCTATTAACCAGATGGTAATTTATGCGATATCTCCTATTTTTGGTTTATAATGAACATGAAAAACTATAAATCGAATTTCTGAAAGTCATAAAATGCATTGGATGTAATTTAGCTTTAAAAAAGTATTTGTTTTTGTAATAAGAACGTGCTGTACACGCGCTCTCAAATTTCTGTATTGTGCATACAATTTGATTCCTAAGTAATAAGATTGTAATTCCCGGTTTTGCAAAATTAGATTAGATAATGAAATATGAGAGCAAAAATTTTAAATTTTAACCGATTCTTGATTTATTACCATGACAACTGCATTTCCATATCTATTTGGATTAAAAAAATATACATTTTTGGCGCCATCTAACAACTAATTACTCAAATAAACCCCGCTTATCTATTCACAGATGGCGTAAATATCGAATATAACCTATATTACTCATGTGATGATATAAGAGGCTCTCCACCAAATTTAGGCGAAATAAACAGTGTTTTTTAAAAAAATTTTCCCCTAAATTTAACTTTAAAAAGTGATTCTGCAACACAATGGCCGCCACAGTTTTTGGAAAACGTTTTGTCGACTTGGGAAGAACACTCAGAAATGTAACATTATTAAAATTAATAATTTTTTTTTTTTTATTGAGTAATAAATTTTTTTTAAGGCATCTACTATGTCAGCTTTTGAACTTCAACATAAAACACCATTAGTTCGAAAACAAGTAAGTTTAAAAATAATAATAATAAATAACAAGAACTAGAAGGATTCAGGTTTAGCCTAGTGATGTAGTTTTATTTCTACTTTTTTTTTACTAAAAAGAGGAGCCCTAGGTACATGGATGCTTCAAAGATAGTTGGATCCAGAGTAGGCAGATCCACATTAAATTGCCCATCAGCTCAGACATAACCATTTTCAAGCAGAAGTACTTGCAATAAACTTCTGCACCTCTTTAAACTTATAAAAGGGATAGATGCAAAGGTAATTTAGATTACTTTATGGTGGGTTCCAGGACACAGAGACATTGAGGGCAATAAGAAGGCGGACAAGCTGGTCAAAGAGGCAGTGAAAACGCCCCCCAACCACTTCCAGTATGATAACCTCCCTTATGCTTCAGCAAAGGGGATCTAAGGACGCTCTCAGCTTTTCTGACCAGCCACGCGCCCCTAAAAACCGCCTCATCCACATTGGACAAGCTGAGGATCAAAGTTGTCGACTTCGCAACGACGAGTCAGAAATGGCTGAACATATACTGTGTAATTGCATAAAAAATTTTTGGTAAAGCTCTTTTGACACCTACCGACATAAAGAAACAAGACCTTGTAGCAATATTAAGGTTCATTAAGGCCCTAAACTTTTGAAGGGCTAAAGTTATAACAGATCTTAATTGTGATGTACTCTCCACTGGGAAGCCAACTTACTGGCCAACAGATAGAAGTAAAATTCCGGACAAAGACATTGACAATGATGTAGAAAAGTTCTTAAAAGACATACAAAACGCAGCCTGGGCCTCAACACCAATTTTGACACCAAAACCTAAATCTGATATTTACCCTAAATTCATTAGAAACAAAATTGCAGAAAAACAGAACGCACGAAAGAAATGGCAAACCAATAGAATTCCTAGTGATAAAACTAAATTAAACAAAATAACAGCCGAATTAAGAGCATTAACAGATAGCCACAAAGAAAATAATATTCAATTATTCAGTACTGATTATTCTCTGTGGCAAGCAACAAGAAAACTGAAAGTTCCAAAAACACATACACCTCCAATTCGAAATAATAATGGAAATTAGGCTAAGAGCAATCAAGAAAAAGTTAATTTGTTTGCTGAACATCTGAAAGAAACTTTTACATCAGACAGACCAACAACTATGCTAAATAATAATAATAATATGACTTTATTTGTCCCATTAGATGTACAGGGTGTCCAAATTTCGATGGGTTTGCAGGATATTTCAGTTATTATGAAAGATAGAATGAACCTGAGCTACTTTTTTTGTGAAACTTACAATGGCGCAAAGCCAATTTTCATAGCCCTCTTCGTTTTTGATATACAGGGAGTGTTTCAAAATTTTCAGACACCTCCTGTATCTCGGCTATCCGGAAACATAAAAACGAAGATTTTTTCACGTAGAATCCAATGGTGCACGTAGAATTTTTCTAGTCATCACGGTTTTTGAGTTATAATACTTAACTCTTTAAGTATTTTAGAAGTTGAATATTCAGTATTTGAGTTGTGTACATAACTCAAAAACCGTCATGACTAGAAAAATTCTGCGTGCACCATTGGATTCCACGTGAAAAAATCTATTAGAAGCCGTTTTTACTTTTTTACTTAGTTTCCGGATAGCCGAGATACAGGAGGTGTCTGAAAATCGTAAATTTCGAAATTTAAATCGTAAAAACGATGAGGGCTATGAATATTTGGTTTGCACCATTGTAAGTTTCACAAAAAAGTAGTTCAGAATAAAAAGTTTCATAATAACTGAGATACCCTGCAAACCCATCGAAATTTAGACACCTGTACATTGACTTAGTATACATAAAATTATTATAAATTAAGCCAGGACAAATTAGGCGTAGTTCAGCTACCGCCGTAACAGCACCTGCTCTTCCACTCAAATCTAATAAAACTAATTCTAAATATACAAGAGAGAAAAAGAAAAAGATGATAATGAAATCATAATCAATTACCAAACGCAAACTGCCCGATCCCTGTCGCCCTACAATGCGAATTTGAGACAAGCGGCCCCTCATTCTGTGACGAAACAACTTAAAGAAGTGCTACATTTTATAATTCATGGCAATCATTAAGAATATGTGTTTTTTGGTATGAAAAGCATTTCTTAAATAGCTGGCGATGATGGATATAATTCAAGGTATGAACATCAGTACGAAATTTTATTCTATTGAACAAGTATGGAGGTTTCTTTAAAGTAATTATATTAAAGAACAAAATCGCCGAATGAAGTATGCCAACTCAAATCCTTTAATTTGTGCGGAACAGCAAGAATTTTGAATTTTCTGATTTTTTTTCGTATTACTATACGAAATACATGAATCATACAATGTATCACAATAATTAAAGTGCGGTAACACCAAAAGATTTGAGGAACGACCGACCGCCATAAATCAATTTAAGAGCAGCATACGCGGAAGCAGTGTACTAAAGTTCAATACTAGATTGTTGACAACTATCTTGACCCGATCCCGAACAGAATTGTCACTTATCACCTTTCTTGGCTCGAATAAAATCAGCTCTGTTTTAGCAGCATTCAGACAAAGGCAGTAGCTCCAAAGCCTCTATATCCGAAATCAGACCAAAACAAGCATCATCGAGATCCGACGGCAGAAAAGATATATAAACTGGGTGTCATCCGCGTAGAAATGATGATTACAACTTTTTATGTATCTGTTAAAATGCGATGTGTAACGTGAGTATAGCAATGAATCCAAAATTAAACACTGGACGTTGTCGAAACGCGACTATTCACCTTCACACACTGCATTCTGCCCGACAAGTAACTGTACAAGAACCCCGATGCAAGATCATCAAACCCAATGTAGCGAAGTATGGCAGACATCAAGTCAATCAAAGTCTGTGCTTCGTATGACATCGTCCACAATATTCAATAGAGCTGTATTACAGCCATAATGCTTTCTAAAACCTGAGTGTGCAGGCGGTAAAATTACTCTTTCTGTAATTTTTGCCAATATCGGTAAAATACTAATTGGACGAAGGTCCTTGAGGTGATTAACATTCGCTTTCTTTGGTAGAAGCAGAACCATGAACCTTTTTCAACAAGTGGGGAAATAACCTACAGAGAAGCACCCACATAAAAATTATACATTTCATTGTCGCGTGGCAAATTGGGCAACGAGTTTATGAAGAACTGATTTATGGTATCAGGGTCGGAGCTAGCGCGATTCCCCTTAACAACGTTTAAAGCTCCTTACTATTTGCCCCACAACGACCAATCTTGTATTCAAAAACCGCACTGGGAACCATTGGGAAAAGCTGCAAAACATTATCTCGTTTAATTTGGTGTTAAAAATAAGTAATTAGTATTTACTAGGTGTTATACAATTGTGCTATGCTTGATATAGAAAAAATTAATGAAAAGTTATTAATTGACGGTTCAACAACGCTACCAAATTATCCAGATTTATTTTGAAAATCAGTCATCAATTCACATAAATTTTGCGCAAGGATCTTGAGCTACACTCGTTTAAGATCCAACTGGTGCAGGAATTAAAGCCATAAGACCATCATCATCAAAGCTCTAGAGAAATTGGCAAAATGAGGCTAATTTTTGGCTTAACGAGTTTGTTAATAAACAAAATTGACGCATATGGAGTGAAACCAATCTACAACAGACTTCATTCCAACCAGAAAAATGCACCGTTTGGTGTGGTTCACACGCTGGTGGCATCATTGGACCTTACTCCTTCAAAAATGAAGCCTGAATGGAGATCGTTACTTCACCATGATAATGATTTTTTGTTTGAAAATGTGGATAAGTTGATTTCGAGGAATGGAATTTCCAATTGGCTTCCAAAGTAGTATCTTTCTAAAAAATTTTTTAGGATTAAAATTTAATTTTTTGTATTATTAGTTAATTCGTTTTATAGTTAATTTTAGTTCAATAACTCCAATAAATTAAAAACATTATTTTTTTAGACTCCAATTCCTATTGCATTATATGGTGGTCGACATGCAGTAACAATGTTACCTGGTAGCGGTATTGGCCCAGAACTTATGAATTATGTAAAAGATGTTTTTCGATATGCCGGCGCACCAGTAGATTTCCAAGTAGTTAATATTGACCCGAAAAGTGATGATAACCAAGAACTAGACTACGCCATCACGTCAATTAAACGAAACGGCGTTGCTATTAAAGGAAACATCGAGACGAAAAGCGAAAGCGCTGAGGTTCAATCGCGTAATGTTGCGATTAGGAACGAATTAGATTTATATGTTAATGTTTTGCATTGCAAATCGTTCCCCGGGGTTCAAGCCAGACAAAAAAATATTGATATTATGATTATTCGTCAAAATACGGAAGGGGAATATGCTATGTTAGAACATGAGGTGTTATTAAATAGAAATCTTTATTTATTTTTGTTTTTTGGGTTTATATTTTAATTTTTTAGAGCGTTGATGGCGTTGTTGAAAGCATGAAAGTGGTAACTAAGTCAAATTCAGAACGAGTTGCACGATGGGCTTTCGAATACGCCAGAAGGAATGGAAGAAAAAAGGTTACAACAATACACAAAGCAAATATTATGTAAAATAAGAAAAAAAAAATTAATTTTTTTTAATAAAATTTTTTTTTAATTAAAGGAAATTATCCGACGGATTATTCTTAGAAACATCCCGTCGCATCGCTAAAGAATACCCAGACATAGAACACAACGATATGATCATCGATAACTGTTGCATGCAACTCGTTTCGAACCCACACCAATTCGATGTGATGATGATGACAAATCTTTACGGAAGTATTGTTTCGAACGTCGTTTGCGGATTAATCGGAGGCGCTGGACTTTTATGCGGAAAGAATTATGGGGATCACGTAAATTTTCGATGAACAAAATTTCAATTCAGTAAAAATCGATGTTTTAGTACGCCATTTTCGAACCTGGAACTCGTAACACCGGAACTGCGATTGCCGGAAAAAACATAGCCAACCCCATTGCGATGTTAAATGCTTCCGTGGCTATGTTACAACATTTGGGACACACCCGCCATGCCGAATTAATTGAAAATGCTATTTTGAGAACTATTTGTGAGGATAATATTCGTACTCCAGGTAAATTAGTGATGATTTTAGTGTTTAATGAGTTCTTAATTAATTTTTTTTATAGATTTGGGAGGATCAAACAGCAGTACAGATGTGGTTCAAAGCATAATTGACCATATTTTGCAAGCAGACATCCGCGCCTGGTAATAATAATCACCCAGCAAAGTTTTTCTGTCTCAAAAACTATTAACACACTTCTTGTTGTGGATTTTGACTAACGACACTGCTTGCCCGCACGTTTCTTCAATTCTTGACGTCTTGCTTGCCGTTTCTTCGTTAATTAATTTTTATTTTGAGTTTGGTTGTGGTTTTTTTTTCAGGCCATTTATGTACAAAGCTTCTGATCACGCATTTCTTGCTTTTACGCACCGAGACTCTTAAAAGCTTTAAAAATTGAAATGTAACATTTTTTTTGAACGTTCTTTTTCTTTTTTTTTCTTTTCAGAGGAAAATTTTGGGTTTACTGCTACAGGTGAACGAATGTTAAGTATTATTTATTATTAATATTATTTATAACTAATGTATGTATATTAGTGTACATTTAAAAAATTACGCATGCGCAAAACGTTGATTTTTTAAATGAGATTTATTTTTTGGTGTTTATTTTTGAAGTAAAACAATAGACTGTTATTGAAAATGGAATGTATTGCGTTTCAATAAATATTACAAACGTACAAAATCGTTTCAATCATAACAAAAATAACACGCCTTTGCGTTTTATCACAAGAACATTGCAAGAAACTGGGATTAATTATTTTTTGGAACTAACCTAATAAAATTGTAAATGATATATGTTATTATTTTATAAAGAAGAGGATTTCCATTTGTAGGAGCCTGAGTATTGGAAATTATTGCTGAATACTTTGTCATCGGCTTCTTTTGGGCCGCGACTTCCAAACCTAAAATTTTAATTTATTTAAATTTATTAAAAAATCGTTTTAAAAACGTACATGTATTTAATCGGGGCGATATTTTCCTTTTCAATCTTGTGAAGAATCGGGGTAAAAATTCTCCAAGCTTCGCGCAACTCGTCGGCACGAACGAAATGCATTTGGGAGCCGCAAAATACGTCCAAAATTAATCTTTCATAAGCATCAGGCAACTTTATGTTCTAAAAAGAAACAAATAACACTCATATATAAATAAGTATTAAATCTTACAGAATATCGACTCCCATAAGTTAAATCCAACTCAGTTTCCTCCATATCAAAAGTCATCCCTGGAGTTTTAACCATTAATTTAACATACAAAGCTTCACCAGGTTGAACTTTAATAACCAATTCATTTCTTTTTGGTTGCCCTTCGAAAATATCCCCAGCAACATCTTTATATTGAATGCGAACTTCCGCTTTGCGTTCATTTAAAGCTTTTCCACATTTTAAAATGAAGGGAACCCCATCCCAGCGTTCATTCTTAATGTGTAAGACTCCCAAAGCATAAGTTGGGGTGTTCGAATTATTAGGAACGGTTGGATCGTCCAAGTAACCTAATTTCGCTTCACCCTCACCATCTGGGTTCCCAACATATTGCCCCAAAACGACGTCTTCCATTTGAAGTGGTTTTATGCAGCGAAGAACTTTAACTTTTTCGTTACGAATATCGTCGGGATGACACGAAGCCGGCTTTTCCATCGCAACAAGCGTGAGGATTTGTAAAAGATGATTTTGCATTATATCGCGAATAATTCCGAAGTTATCGAAATAACCACCGCGACCTTGAGTGCCAAACGGTTCTTTGAACGAGATTTGAATTGAGGCGATGTTATCGCGATTCCAAGTCGGTGAGAAAATGCGGTTACCAAATCTTAAATTTGAAAAATGTTAGAAATCGAAAAAAATTTTAAATTAATACCTTAAAGTCATCAGATTTTGGACCATCTCTTTTCCTAAGTAATGATCGATTCTATAAACTTGCTTTTCTGTAAATAATCGTGCGATGTGATCGGAAAGAACTTGAGAGCTGGCCAAGTCTCTACCGAATGGTTTTTCTATAATAACTCTCGTCCAACCTCTAAATTAAAAAAAAATAAATAAACGTACAGTAAAATTTCCTGATTAAAATCTCCTAACGGGTGTCCCATTAAGGGTAAGTATCTCGACAACTGTAAGGCCGAGGTTTGGGAAAAAATAGTAATCGGCAAACTGGACAAGAGAAATATCTGGAAATTATTTTGATAAGATACGTCAACTTATTGCTTCAAATATTGTTTTCTCAAAAACTAAAAGTTATTTTTCAAAACGGGTTGGTTCATTGGAAAGAGGACACTTTTATTAACACTTTGGGAAATTTTCAAACTCATATTCCAAGAACTGGATTTTATACGAATTTTTAAAACTTAATCGGCGAAAATTGCAAAATCGATTATTTCAAAAATTTATTTCTCAAGAACTGAAATTGATTTTTCAAAACGGCTTTTTGCATTAAAAAGAGGATACTTTAATTAATAACTGGTGATATTTCCACAATGATGCTTCAAGAAATTAATTTTATAGCGAATTTTGAAAATTGCAACATAGAAAATTTTATCAAAACTTCAAATATTGGTTTCTCAAAAACTAAAAGTTATTTTACAAAACGGGTTGGTTCATTAGAAAGAGGGCACTCTTATTAACACTTTAGGAAATTTTCATACTCATATTCCAAGAAATGGTTTTTATACGAATTTTTAAAACTTAATCGGCGAAAATTGCAAAATTCGAAAATTTTTCGATCATTTCAAAAATTTATTTTTCAAGAACTGAAAGTGATTTTTCAAAACGGCTTGTTGCATTAAAAAGAGGATACTTTAATTAATAAATGGTGATATTTCCACAAGGATCCTTCAAGAAATTAATTTTATAGCGAATTTTGAAAATTATCGCAATATCGAAAATTTTATCAAAACTTCAAATATTGTTTTCTCAAAAACTAAAAGTTATTTTACAAAACGGGTTGGTTCATTGGAAAGAGCACACCCTTATTAACACTTTGGGAAATTTTCAAACTCATATTCCAAGGAATGGATTTTATACGAATTTTTAAAACTTAATCGGCGAAAATTGCAAAATTCGAAAATTTGTCGAACATTTCAAAAATTTATTTCTCAAGAACTGAAAGTGATTTTTCAAAACGGATTGTTGCATTAAAAAAAGGATACTTTAATTAATAATTGGTGATATTTCCACAATGATCCTTTAAGAAATTAATTTTATAGCGAATTTTGAAAATTATAGCAACATCGAAAATTTTATCAAAACTTCAAATATTGTTTTCTCAAAAACTAAGTTATTTTTCAAAACGGGTTGGTTCATTGGAAAGAGGACACTCTTATTAACACTTTGGGAAATTTTCAAACTCAGATTCCAAGAAATGGATTTTATACGAATTTTTAAAACTTAATCGGCGAAAATTGCAAAATTCGGAAATTTGTTGATCATTTCAAAAATTTATTTCTCAAGAACTGAAAGCGATTTTTCAAAACGGCTTTTTGTATTAAAAAGAGGATATTTTAATTAATTTTATAGCGAATTTTGAAAGTTATTATTATGAAAATTGCAACATTTCGAATTATAGAAGAAAATGTTCAAAATTCGTATTAATTCAAGAATGGATGGAGATATCAAGACGCGGTTTTCACTAATATTTAGCAAATTTTATTGTGACTAAAGGTCTGTGAAGTAAATAGTACCGTTCCGTTCAATTTTTTTTTTCAAAAATTACGAAAATATGTAATCGCTGCAGATAACGCCCTCTAGCTTATTTGTTTTAAATTAAACGGTCTTACTGAAAATATCTTTTAAAAGTGAATGAAATGCTCTTTCAAACAAGACCAAAAATATTCAAATCGGTTGAATGGTCCAGGAGATATGATCTCTTATTATGACAGATATAAAAAATGTTGCAATACAAAAGTGATGTGGTATTATCCAAGCTTGTTAAAGTCATAGCTCATCTAACTTATTGGCTATAAGGATTCACAAATTATTGAGATACAGCCCTTAATGGAATACCCAGTATATCAAAATTTTTTGAACAACTTACTTTTTAGACAAACAAGCATTTTTAATATTAACAGTGACGTTTTCATAAACAGATGGTGGTAAGGCAAGATAAAAAATTCTATTGGCAATAATTTTTTCTCGGGCAACAATTTCAGCATCCAACCTTTCAAAATCATGACAGTCATCATATTTTCCTTTAATGTAAAAGTTCCGCTTCCAGAATGCTTCATAAACTGAAGATTCACTATCTTTTACCTAAATAATAAAATGATTAAATTGAGTGATAATCTCAATCTGTCTAAAAGTTGTTTTTACCTTCATATTGTTGTGGCACAATCCACGTAGAGCTATAATATCCATTGCTGACCTTGCAAAGCCATAAAATGTTGTATCTACTGGGAGGAGACCATCTCTGAATAACCACCAAAGAGTTGGATAAATTTTCTTCATGGCTAAATCACCCTGAATTAAGAAAAAATAACAAAGTTTTAAATTTCATTGGACATTTTCATATTTAATAATTACTGAAGCTCCCAAAACAACAAAAGCATGGGGACGATCCATATCGAATTGTGCCCCATCGTGATCTGTCTCGATGATTTTTAAAGATTTCCTGTACAAATCCAGACATTCTTCAGTTTGTTGAACCTCAGCTATAAAACATTAAAAAAATGAGAATATGATTAAAGTGTCATTGAAAGATCACGTTTATTTCTCAAGGTTACATGAATAATTAAGTGAGAAATTGCTATCTTCATTCTAGGAGTGAATGTTAATTATGAAATAAGCATATTAGGTCAATGATAATTGTGAAATAAGCAAATATAGGAAAAAATTTATTACTTCTTTACACTAACCTGACATTTTTCCTGGTTACTGGATTAGAAATTATTCGTTTAAGATGGAACACCTGGATGACAACGAAATAAAACGTAAATCTCTGTTGCTGATAATGACAAAGACTTGAACTCACCTAGATTATAGATGAAATACCGATCCTCTCGCAATTTTAAAACGAAATAAACCGAGAATGATGATACAAGTCGATTTAGAATACTTTCTAAAAGTTTCTAAACAAACTTTTGCGCCATCTAGGTATTTTAGGTGAAATAAAATTTAGATCTAAAGTTTATGCAACCCAATATACAGAAAATTTTATTTTAGAATTTATGCAATAAAGAGAATTTTATTAATTTTGGATTTATTATGTCCAGAATCAGTGACTTCAGCAACTTGGAAACATGCCAAATACTTTGATTACATTTTTAGTAGTAATCGCAGAATTTCTTTCCTCAAGCATCAAAAACTGCAGTACTCTAGAGCAGTGGTGGCTTTAGGATCAAGCATTAAATAGCTAATAACGTAAAAATCATAAAAATAATCATAAAGCAACAATAAATGCAATACTTTGATGTTTTTTGCTGTTTTCCTCTGTAGCTCAGTTAAATTTTAATGTATTCAGATTTTATATCTGGCTTTCAGAGGATCTTCTGATAAATTATTTACCTCAAATAATGGGAAATTTTTAGGACTCGTACAATTAATGGCAAGGTTTGACCCTGACATAAAGGAGCATGTCAAATTAGCAATGAGAGCTTTCAAACTTTTCAGTTTGTTATCAATCCACTGAGCATCATCTATGAAATATCTATCAGCATAGACATACAAAAAAACATTATCATCTGGCAAGCTAACATATTGACCTACAAACCCCCACCAAATAAGTACCAGAAACTTTCTCCACTTTTGTGGAATCTCACCCTCGATAGCCTCATGAAACGCCTAAAACTAGCCGGTTTTAAAACCGTTGGCTACGCAGATGACCTGACAATCCTCATTAGAGGCAAGTACGCTAACGTACTCCTCGATAGGATGCAGGAAGCACTCAATCTAATTGAGAACTGGTGTAATAAACAATGCCTTTCCGTCAATCCCAAGAAGACAGAAATGGTTCTTTTTACACGCAAGCGCAACATTGGCAATCCTAGATTGCCAACGCTCGCTAAAACTCCACTTAAACTGTCTACTGAAGTTAAGTACTTGGGCTTAATAATAGACAGTAAACTAACGTGGAAATCCCACCTAGACAATAGAGTTAATAAAGCTTGTGTCGCCTTCGGCCAGTGCCGGAGGGCTGTCGGGAGGACTTGGGGTCTGTCTCCCAAGATAGCCCTGTGGATTTACACCGCCGTTGTTCGACCAATGCTAACGTACGGTGCGGTGGTATGGTGGACTAGAACTTCTAGGTCTACCGCCACCACTGCACTTAATAGAATACAGAGACTCGCGTGTCTGTATGTTACAGGTGCGCTGCGATCAACCCCCACCGCGGCCATGGAAATCATGTTAAATTTACCACCACTCAACCTACATATTCAGGAAGTGGCGTTGGTAACCATGAAAAGACTACAATCAGTAGGAACTATGAAGGATGAGGACGCTGGCAGCAGTTCAACACTCTGGAGGGAAGCAGTGTTAGACACACCCCTACTCGAGTGTAAGACTGATCACAGACCAGCAAAATATGTTTTCTCAAAGAAGTACCTCACCCACGTCAGTCCCACAGTAGTAGATGAACGAAGAACTTTTAAGATCTACACTGATGGTTCAAAAGGACGAAATGGTGCAGGCGCCGGGGTATTCTCTCACGATCCCCCGATTCGCCTCTCGGAACCTTTAGGGTCTAGCACCACCGTCATACAAGCGGAACTAACTGCTATTAAACTTGCTGCCGACTGCATTGTTGAATCCAACAAGCGGGGTAAGTGCTTCACTATTTTCACAGACAGTAAACAATCTCTTTTAGCTCTAAGCAGAGTTATTATAACGTCTGCAGTAGTAATGGATTGTCACAAAGCACTGGAGGAGGCCGCGAAATACAATCGTGTCAGAATCCAGTGGGTTAAGGGGCATTCCGGCTCCAAGGGTAACAACCACGCTGACAGGCTTGCCAAACGTGCTGCCGGTAGAGCGCCCTGTGCACCCGAGCCGATAATTACCCCCTCTTTAGCTACTCACATCGAGTTAATCAAGCGCATTACCCACAAAAAATTTTTAAACGGGTGGGACCGTACCCCGGGCTGTCATCTCGCCAAGGAATTGTTAAAATATCCTTCAGCCGCAACAGCCCAGTTCTTCGTAGGGCTCGGTAAAAGTGCCCTTCGCACTGCCACAGGTCTCCTCACGGGACACTGTAAGGTAAACAAGCACCTTCAAAACATGAAGCTTGCTGACTCCCCTCTCTGTCGAGCCTGTGAACAGGATGACGAGACGGTTAAACACATCTTGTGTGACTGCCCCTCTCTGACCGACCTCAGAATGAGGACCTTCGGGGAGGAATGGCCGACCACAGATGACATCAGGAATGCACCTCTAGGAGCCGTCCTAGCCTTTGGTAAATCCTTAGGCTGGTTGATGTGACCAGAGTGTGTAATGGGAGGATGCACAAGGGGCCCAATGGGGCCTAAGTGTGGCGTGCGGTTTTGCATGCACTCCCCAATCCATACATACATACATACAAGTACCAGAAAGCAGTGTACTCTAGTCCTCCTGAAGTGGAATATTTACATTACATTACATTACATAGAATACATATCGGGTAGGCTCAATGCTCTTAACGAACATTAATACCTTGCTCAGCGAAAGGTCATTCAGATCTTTTGAGGGGATAAACTGCGACCCAAAAATCGAGAATCTGATACGGTTAACGGCAGGGCAGTGGCATAAAACATGCTCAACCGTCTCTGCTTCCTCCGCACATAGTCGGCATTCAACATCGTCGGCTAAACCCAACAAGTTGAGGTGTGCTTTTAATCGGCAGTGCCCATTAGAACTTTTATGCTACTACGGGCAAGTCCTAAAATATTCCCGTGTTTGACAGTGGCGATGTTAATAAACACCTTAGCATGTCTCATTCCAGGAGAACTGGTCCACAGTAGTCTCTCTTCAGCCCACAGTCCAATCCTATATTTGGCCATCGCAAATGATACACCAACTGCTGGTTCCGGTCCCACAAACGCTTCAGCGCTGCCATCTCGTGCTAGCTTATCTGCCGCTTCATTGCCAGCAACCCCAGAGTGACCCGGGACCCAGATCAGAGAGACTCTGTTATCACAACTCAGTGTGTTTAATGTTCTCTTACAATCATTAACCAGAGCCGACACCGTTTTCACGGCTTGCAGCGCCTGGAGAGCGGCTTGACTGTCTGAGAAAATTCGTACTGTCATGTTCTTCACCCCTCTTTCAAGAAGGATTTTAGCACCCATGTCAATAGCAAATACTTCCGCCTGGAATACAGTACAGTACGTACCCAGGCTGTAGGCTTGCTTAATTCGAGGTGTCTGGCAGTATACTCCTGCTCCTACCCCTTAAGGCGTTTTTGATCCATCTGTGTACAAGCAAATGTCTGCCCGAACCAGAGAATTTTCATTTTCGATCCAGGACTGCCGCTCAGGCAGTACAATCTGGTATCGAGCATTAATCACTGATAGTGATACCGCCAAATCTGACGGCATTGATAGCACAGTATCAGTGCGTATAATGTCTTCCGCAGCCCATTGGTAGGACATGTCGGAACAGTTTTGAGCATATTGCTTAAATCTGTAAATGGTTGTTCTAGCCACTTTCTCTATATGCAAATGCAGAGGAGATAGGCCAAGCAGAACCTCCATTGCTAGAGTTGGCGTTGTGCCTATCGCACCAGAGATTAAGTGGAATATGATACAATAGCCATTTTTGCTGAAAATGCCATAATGGCAGTATGGCTGTGGAGAAAGATCTAGTTCAAGTTAAATGAGGCTAATATTTCTATATTCCTGTCAGCGTAAACAATATTTAAGTACCAAAAAGATCATTCAGCTTGCAAAATACTAGATATTGCTTGGAGAAGACTGGATATTACTAGAAAAAAGACTAAATACATGTAAAGGACTAGGTACTGCTTGTTGAGCACTAAATATTACTCGTAGCAGACTGAATGCAATTTGCATAAAACTTGATATTGCTTGGAAAATATTAAATACTTGTAGAAGACTAAATCCTGCTTGCTGAGGACTAAATGTTACATGCTTTTTGAAAGCGTGTGGCTTTGCTTCAAACTTTAAATGAAATTAATAGATGATAGAATTAATGTCATCGCAAGTTAAATCTACAATATTATGCCACGCAAAGAATTTAAAACATTTTGCAACCATAGCTGGCTGTACTCCTGATATAAGCCATAGAGAGCAACTCTCACTAACATTAAGGTGCTCAAAATTCGATGATGAAAGGGAAGCACACTTTCCGGGAGAGCTACCGTACGCAGGAAATGAAGGAAAGTTGATACTCAAGGCTGAGCCTGACATATTAAGAAAAAAAAATTTAAGATGGAGGTTGAATATGTAAAGGAGATGGATCAAAGGCTACAATACTAAACTGATAGGAAACTAACAAAAGTGTTTATTGTTGTAAAATTAAGCTGAGATCCCTTGCTGTTGAAGGCGTTGCAATATATGTTATTTAATGTTGTATCGATATGGTATCAATTATAATGCCTCAGCCGCAAGCGAGGTATTATGGTGCATTCTTCAACGTTGGTTTGGTTTGAAGTTGGGTTGTTTCCAGCTTAGGTTGACTTGCAATGTAGTTGGGTCGCTTTCGGATTACATTTCTTTGGAACTTAGTTGTATGAGGAACTGTATGAGGAATACTTTGGAACTTAGTATGAACTCTATCATTTTGGATGAGATATTAGAAGAGATGTTTGCAAGTAAGTGAAAACGAAGTGACAACACTTGCAGAATAACTGAAAGACTTTCATTTTATAATTTCTGAATTTGAATTTCTGAAATTTTTGAATATTTGTTCCAGTTCTAAAGACTGTAAGACTCCATAAATACACTGTATTAGTGATGGAACGGATAGTGATTTTGCGAAAAGCCGGATTTTCATACTCATATTCCAGGAAATGGATTTTATACGAATTTTTAAAACTTAATCGGCGAAAATGGCAAAATTCGAAAAAATTATCGATTATTTCAAAAATTTTTTTCTCAAGAACTAAAAGTGATTTTTCAAAACGGCTTGTTGCATTAAAAACAGGATACTTTAATTAATAATTAGTGATATTTCTACAAGGATCCTTCAAGAAATTAATTTTATAGCGAATTTTGAAAATTATTGCAACATCGAAAATTTTAAATATTGTTTTTTCAAAAACTAAAACTTATTTTTCAAAACGGGTTGGTTCATTGGAAAGAGGACACTTTTATTAACATTTTGGGAAATTTTCAAACTCATATTCCAAGAACTGTATTTTATACGAATTTTTAAAACTTAATCGGCGAAAATTGTACATCTTGTTTTTGTAGAATTATTTTGTTTCCTAAGTTTTACATTATGTTAGTTAATTGTGATTTTACTATAGTTACAGAAAGGTACTAGGTGCCTTTTTTTGTACTAAAAATTTTCTCCAACGTTTCGTTTTTGTGAAACTATCATCAGGTTTATTTTTTCTTATGAACGCTTTATTTGATTTTCACACAAAAAAATAGGATAATTAATTCTGATTTCAATAATATGTCATACGGTATATTTCATTTAGAAAAACATTGAATTATTAAAAAAGATAAATTAACCTGATGATAGTTTCACGAAAACGAAACGTCGGAGAAAATTTCTAGTAGTGTCGTGACATTTTTCATAAAAAGTTGTCTTAACAATGTTTTTTCAGATTCACGAGAAAACGAAAAATAAATAAGTTATAGGCAAAAAACAAAAAAGTAATTTTTTTGTTTTAAAAACTAAAACGGCTAGTTCCAAAAACGTAGGTGAAAAATGATGCGCTCTAAGATGTATCATTTCTGTATCTGTTATGGTTTCTGAGGTCGAATTTGAATTACCCTGTATATTTATTTTACACATTGCCGGTCGACCAACAGGTACTCTATATAATCCCTAAGAATTGTATATGTTACCGGCAATCTGTATAATTTGGTATTCTATACAATACCTAGGCAATTTATAGAATGTAAATGTAATAAAACTGTGTGTATTTATAGATGGATTTTTTTATTTTCAGATCTACCAGTTTCGATCAATACATTTAATCATTCTTTTATTTCAAAAATAAAAGAAACACATGGTGCATATTGTTGCATGGTAGCCTTATTGGATATTTCTGATTTAATAACTGGGTAACAAGGAAGAGAAGAGTTAAATAATCAAGATTGAGAAAATACCAGCTTAATTAACTAACTATTATGTTTTTTAAAAATATTTTTACTGACGTTGCTCCTGAAGATGATTAAATGTATTGATCGAAACCGGTAGAGCTGAATATAAAAAAATCCATCTATAAATACACACAGTTTTATTGCATTTACATTAAAATTGAGATGGAAAGAAATAACCAAATAATTATTAATTTATAGAATACCTAAAACGTTTAGGTAATATATGAAATATTATTAATTTTATACTTTGCCTAAGTATTCCATAAAATACCGAATGCGAAGCCGGCAATGTGTAAAAGGCAAGAACAGAAGAGAGAGAATTTTTTTACTTATTCAATTCTGAGAGGTCAGTGGATCTACGTCTTGTTTTTACAAAATTATTTTGTTTCTTAAGTTTTTAATACTTATTACTTGATTACTTATAAGCAAATGACATTATGTTAGTTAACCCAGAAAAATTTTAAGTTTAATGTAATTTAATAATGTAATAAAAAAGTTTATTATTAGTAAAAATTGATAAATACAGACCGAAATCTATTTATTTTACACATTGCCGGTCGACCAACAGGTACTCTATGTAATCCCTAAGAATTGTATACATTACCTAGGTAAAGTATCTAAATAATAATAATCTTCATAATATTTCATACATTGCTTAGACACCCCAGGTATTTTATACATTGCCTACATTGCCTGCTTCTGTCACTAGGCGTATCTTTTCAAATTTTGTTTATCAAAGGTTTTTGCAGGATCTGTATGCTATTCCTTTTTTTCTAAGTTTTGATATGATTAATGTTAACAATAAAGTAAGGTTTTTGACGGAAAATATTCTGACACTTTTTGATGCTCACGCTCCAGTGCGAACTTTTAAAGAATGTGCTGCCCCGACACCTTGGATAACGGACACAATAAGAAGAATGCAAAAGCTTCGAGATAAAGCATATAAAAAATATAGATCATTAAAAACAAATGAGTCTTGGCAATACTATAAAGATATGAGGAATTATGTAAAGGGAGCCATAAACAGAGAAAGAAAGGCGTATGTTAGTCATTGTATGGGATTGGAAACTAATCCATGGATAGCGTTGCGGAAATGTAGAATTTTAACTCGCACAACTGACAGTATTCCTGAGCAGCTTGCTGACTCGGATCAAATTAACAACTATTTCACAAATATAGCTCCTCTGAATGGGGACATTGACAGAGATCTATATCAATCTTATATGAATAATGTAGTCACAAAACATATTTTCAATTTTGAATGTGTCAGTGATGCTAAAATAGAGGAAGTTATTAACTGCATAAGAAGTAACGCCACAGGATTAGATGGACTTAATATTAAAATGATTAATTACTGTTGCCCTCACATAATACCTCAAATTAAAGACATAGTTAATTGCTGTTTGTCGGACGGTCGATTTCCAGACGCTTGGAAAAAGGCGAAAATAGTTCCATTACCAAAGAAAAAAAAGCCAGATTCATTTGCTGATTTACGTCCGATTAGCATTCTACCAGTGTTGTCTAAGGTGCTGGAGAAAATTATGTGTGAGCAGCTCCAGGCGTTTGTTTACAAACATAAATTGTTGCCAGAAACGCAATCTGGTTTCAGAGCGGGTTATGGCTGCGCTACGGCTTTGCTTAACATAGTGGATGATGTACTGAGGGCGTCCGATAGCGGTAAAGTAACGGTACTGTGTTTGCTTGATTATTCGAAGGCATTTGACAGGATGAATCATAAAATGTTGTCCTCAATTTTGTATCACATTGGGGTGAGTCAACCAGCAGTAGGTCTTTTGATGAGTTACTTGTCTGATAGGGAACCGCAAGTCGTGATAAATGGTCGCTTTTCTAAGCCGTCATTTGTCAAGGTCGGATGTCCTCAGGGATCAATGATATCTCCCTTGTTGTATAGTATATACACAAGTCAATTCAAAGACAGAATTCGGTATTGCAATGCCCATTGGTATGCTGACGACACACAAATATACCATTCATTCACTGAATCGGAGGTGGATGTGGCGTGCGCAAAAATTAATGAAGACTTGCAAAGGTTGGTACGGGTTTCCGAGGGGCATGGCCTTTGCATCAACCCGCAAAAAACAGAATTAATGCTGTTTGGTCCCAAAAAACTTAAAATTAAATTACAAAATAAAATCAAAATTGAAATCAACAATAAGCAATTGATAATTAGTAAATCAGCAAAAGACTTAGGAGTAATTCTTGACGAAAATTTAAAGTTTGATTCTCATGTTAATAAGTGTGTACAAAAAGCATATGCGTCATTGAAATTGATTTATTGCAACCGAGAGTACATCAATAGAACAACTAAATGATTACTATGTGACAGCATAGTGTTATCGCACTTTAATTTTGCGGATTGCTTGTATTATCCGTTTTTGTCTTGTGTACTTAAGTCTAAAATTCAAAAAGTTCAAAACTCCTGTATAAGACTATTGTTTGGGTTGAGGCGAAGGGACCATGTAAGTAGTAAACTGTCGGAAATCGGCTGGATGGACATGCAGTCGCGACGTTTGGCGCACTCGGCATTGTTGTTTCGCAATGTGGTCACCAAGGAAAAACCTGCATATTTGTATGATAAAATTACCTTCCGCTCGGACGTGCACAATCTTAATATAAGATTTAAAGGTACGATAACGCCGCCCATACACAGAACTGAATTCTTTAAAAACAGTTTTACCTATCAAATTAGTAAAATATTTAATGATATTATTATGAATGTTGGAGTGTGCTCGTCTGAGTGGCAGTTTAAGAGGCGATTAAGGACAGTGTTAATACAGGGACACGGGAATCTGTAGAAGTGATAGATATTTTTCTTTTGTTTGCATCGGTCTTTTGTGGCATGAATTTTGATTAGATTTATTAGGTTATAATGTATGTATGTTACACTGCGATTACGGTTATGTAATTGAAATTATTGTTTTGTTTTTCTTTTTGTTGTGATGGGTTGGTGGAAGAACGGTGAAAACCGAACTAACTCATATTGAGCACATTTAATGTAAAAAGGATACTGTTACTTTATTATTGTAATTGAGAAGCTCAATAAAGTATTATTATTATTATTATTATTATTATTATTATTATTACCTAGGCATTGTATAGAGTACCTGAATTATACAGATTAACGGTAACATATACATTACTTAATATTTCATACATTGCCTAGACACCTCAGGTATTTTATACATTACCTAGGCATTATATAGAATACCTAAATTCGTATTCTATATAATAGGTTCTCCAGCATAACAATATACCCAGATATGTTGTAGGGATGAATCAGGAATTACAGGGCTCTAGAATAATCCAAGATAATGCGAAAACGCCATCTATGTGCCATTAAAACTTATAGAAGGTGACCCCTAAAAAGATAGGAAACTTAGTAAACACCAAAGATTAATGATTATTTGAGGAATTTATTTAAAAATAAGAAATACAAAAATGGTTGAATTAAATGATAAATAAAATAAATATAAGGAATTGTAATAAAATTAGTTTAAGTGAAACCGAATATAATTAAAAAAGATGAAAGAAATGTAATGTTGTGAAAGGAAGTGGGATAAACTGGTTGTGTATGTTTAGAAATATTTGTGATCTGTCATCTAGACATTGAATAAATAAACAGTAACCAGATAGAAGTGAGAGATTCAAGTAGGTGGAGTTTGCAAGTTTTTATCAAACGATAAGCGCCAGTTGGGTTTTATTTTTGTCGCGTTAACGCTTATATAAAACGGTAAATATCTAAATTTAGTATCAGTCGTGTGTTTGCTGTCGAAACGAAACGAAACGAAAGTTCGCGCGAGGGAAGAAGAAAAGGTTTAATCGTGTTCGAATCGACCTGAATTTGAATAGTTTTAGCACGTTTGTGTTTTCCTGTGAGTTCGTTTTTCGTTTTTACGGGACTCGAATAAGTTTTTTAACCGCACCCTGGAACCTAAGGGAGTGATGCTCAATAGCTGTGGAGATTGCGTCGGTATACGTTGCCGTATTAACGGGCTACACCAAACGTGGAAGTGGCTCCATCAAACCATCACCGTCCACGATTATTTGATTTCTTTAGCTGCCTCGCACACGGACGCTGAATAAATCAAACCACCAAAAAATTCAAAAAAATACATTTAAGGCATAACAGCTACGGAGAATTTTCTTGGTGCTAAGACTGTTTTAGTTAAGACATTTTTTTAAGTAATAAAAAGACTTATTCCTTTTTCCTTGTTGATTAAAAAACAGTGATAAAGAAAAATTTATCGCGAAAATGGCTTTAGCACGATCTAAAGTAAACAAAATCACTGCCGTTTTAAAGTCTCGTTCGATCAAAAAATCAGTATTTATATCTCAATCGAACGACGTCTACACCAATCTCGCTTTAGAGCAATGGTTGTACCAAAATTTCGATTTTAAAGATCACCACGTTATGTTATTAACGAAAAATGATCCAAGCATCGTCATAGGACATACCCAAAACCCATGGGTTGAAACTAACATTAAAAATCATAAACATTTGGCCGAAAATGGGGTTAAACTTGCTCGAAGAATTATTAACGGAACGGCCTCTTATCAGGATCACGGCAATTTAAATGCAACCTTTTTCACTTCAACCCAAGACCACGACTCTTTATATAACATGGAAATACTTCGTCGAGCTCTTTTTAGGGAATATACCTTAAAAACCAATTTAGCTCTCAACAACGATTTAATGATACGAAATTATAAGGTAAAAAGTATTTCAAAAAAGTTAAAAAAAAGATTTTTTTATTTATTATTTAGGTGTCAAATGCTGCGTCAAAAATCGGCGATAATAGCTCTTATCTTCATTGTTCCTTACTTGTGAACGTGAACAAACCTGACCTTGTTGATGCCCTTTGCAAAACTGAGGTAAGGAACGCTATTTTCGGACAATTTTGAATTGCCAATTTTTAAAAATAGGATTTTACATTTTATGCAAAGAGACTAACATTAAAAGTTATTTTGAATCAACACCGGTTTTAAAATTTAATTACATCATCAGAAAAGAATGTAATTAATAAGATATAAAAAGATGTAAACAACTACAAGAATTTTCAAGCCAACCTAAAAGTTGTATCAATACCAAGGGAGTCAAAAACATTTTTAATAATTTTCCAAGATTATGTGTAAAAATTAATATCTCAAAAACTAAAAGATATTTTCAAAATCGGTTTCTTTCATTAGAAAGCTTATAATTTTACTATAACTTATTTTATAATGATTCACAAAAATTTCAATTTATGATTTTCTCAAAATGAGTAAAAATATTTCTCTTTCTAAATCATAAAACCGTTACTCGTTAAAGTCGTTTTATTACTTTTTGAAAGCTTGTTGCTAGTTGTAACTTTAAATTGTTTTTACAAAAGAATCAACATCCATAAATTAACCCGAAATATGCAAGTATCAGCAAGATGATTTAATAATTTTAAAACTGAGTTAGGGTTCAAACGTAGAATTTAAGGTTTAACTTAAAATGTTGTTTCTTAACACTCGAAAGATAACGCGCAATATTATTATTAAAACACTGTATATTTCTTATCTTATCTTTGGCGCACAAAAAGTAAACAACTTTTTTTATATATATTTTTACAGCCAAAAACAACGATGAAGTATATGAATTTGTCTGATGAAAATTACAAGATTAACGTGGAAAGTTTATTGTCAGCAATTGGTTGGGAATTTTTACGAACGGAAGCATTGACCCTTAAAGATGGTGGAAAAGATTTGGCAAACCAACAAAAAGGATTCAACATGATTAACCCCACTGAGAAATGGTTTCCCGGTAAAAAGAAATTATATTATCATGTGTGGTTTTAAAACATTTGTTATTCTCATGGATGTACTTTGTACTTTTATCGCGGGTGACGTAACGTCTCTCCTGGCAACCAGTTCTCGCTTTATATTTCACAAAGTACACTCCAAGGTGACAGGGCAAAGTCCTCATCCTACTATTTTCGCTCTCTCAAGTCTCAACATCACCCTTTTTTTCTTTTTCTCATTTTTTCATTTTCCCTCTCTATTCATTTCAGTATTAATAAAATTCGTTATCATTTTATCGCATAAAGTTATTATTACATTTTATAATGGTTTTACGTAAAACATTTATTTTTTTGGCAATGTTATAAAATGCGTCAATTGCATTTTTTAGGTTTAATGGAGATTCGTGATGAGCTCTCAAAATGGGATTGGAACTATGGAAAAACACCAAATTTTACAATCACTCGTTCTTTTCACGTACCAAACGCGATATTGAAAAACACCGCTGGAGTTTCTTCCGAATTAACCATAAATATGTCGGTGGAGAATGGTCGTATTAAAGGTGTAACTATGTTTGTGCCGCCCGGTTTGAGTAAAAGTGGATTTACCGGGGAGGCGAAAGTTTTGACATCGTTAAAAGGCAGGAAATTTTCTGAAGACGCAATTAATTCCCTTGAGTATTATTTAAGAGGATCCACCAATGATTCAACTGAGGATAAATTTGTTTCCGATTGCGTTAGAAAAGTTATGACGTCATTTTAACTTGTATTAAAGCCATTTTTGCGTTTTAAGATCTGCTTTTATTAATTTTATCAATAAGTTTTTTTTTTGGGTCGCTGACTCCACAAGAATTAATCATATCATTTATAATTTGTTAAACGTGCTGACGTTTTAATGATTATATCTTTATTAACTTTATTATTAATTTTAACTTTAGTTTTAAACGTTTTATGATGTTATTTTTTATATATGGTTTGGGATTGTTTTCTTTCTTTATTAACCTTTATTTTGTTTATTAACATTAACGTGTGATAAAAAATGGGGAAATGAAAGTAATGTAGCGTGTAGAAAAATTTTCTAAAGTTGTTGTGCCTTAAAATAAACTATTTTATACATTTTAAATGTTATTATCCGCGTCTATTTCTATGTTATTATGTATTACTGTGGGTTTTTAAGCTAATAAAAGCTATTTCTGTACAAAACATGTTTTTTTATAACCCGTTATCTCTCAACTCCAAAGAAATGTATTAATACAATCTCTTTTTGATCTGCAATTCACATTTCCATTGCATCATGCTAAGTCTTTGTATCATAACGACCTTGAATCTATTTACAAATAACATCTTAGGTCAGTGCGAATAAAAAAATGTACAAAAACAATTTTTTTCTTATCTCAATCTTTTTTTAGAGAATTCAAGCGTCAAGCTAACGTCAGTTGAACTTGGAAAATTCCATTATTTAACTTAAATGACTAAAAATACATCCCATCTACGTTTTAATAGGCATACTTCAATAAATAATAAGTTGGAAGGATCTATTTGTCCTGAATCGCTATATTTCTTATGATCTTTGTAGAAAGTGTAACAACTTTGGACTCTATATTAATAAGAATCTAAAAATATTGTTAGTTTATCAAGTTTATTTACTGATTTTTAAGTAATTACAAAAAAAAACAACAGCGAATAATAGAACAATTTTCATATTACTAATAGTAGTACTCATAATTATGAAATAACTTATAACTATATTTTTTTATATACTTCAAGAATTACATACATACACAAAAATTTGTTTCGCCACTTTTTAGAGGCCGTTGAGAAACAAATTTTGCATTAAAAAATATAATTAGTCTTTGATAAACGGACATATCTTAAATATGAACCCGCGCACAACGTAAAATTGGTTAATAATTAAATAAACCCAAAAACAAAAAATAATATATACACATACACATATGTATATACAAGTGGGAAAACGTTTTTTTTTAATTATGTGGGGTTTCGTTTCTCACCGACAAGTTAAAAAAACCACAGCCCTGCGTTAAAATAAATTAATCCGACTTAAGTCGTCAACAAATCTCAAATACTCACTGTTTTTTTTCTTGTCTGGGTTCAATATATTTATTTGTTTTGGTACGCTTCTATATACACATACATATGTGTTAAAATAATTTAAAACTTTTTGAAATAACTTCTCTGATTACGTTTTAAAAGTCGTGTGCATAATAGTGGTCTCAAAAACAGAACTATTTAAAGAAATAATAAAAAATGAAAAATACTGTGGGTGTGATAAGTCGATTAGTAACGGTTAGTGTTTTGGTTGTTGGAAAATTGCGATTGAACGGCGGCCGCTGCCATATTCGAAGCAGCGTTTCTAACGTGTTGATTCCTAAAGAATTCGGTGGTAAATTCCTGTTGGGCTTTAGCGAAACTGGCCCCGGTACTGCGATACATACGATGAATCTAAAATTAATCTCAATTAATCACCTCGATTCAAATCTCCAAAAAAATATTACCTTGGTTATTAAAAAGAAATCAGCCAAAGCCGCACATAAGAACCCTATTGCTATTAACAACCCAATTATACCAATAACAATTCCAGAGGCTCCACCATTACCGAATTGTTTCATAGCAACGATAAATCCCCTTGGAAAAAAAACATTAAATTATCTTTATACAGGGTGATTCACATAAAAACCAACACAGAGCAGGGACATGTAGAGGACAATAAATTAAGATGATTTAATTGTCTTTATATCAAGTTGTATCCCTGAGGAGTTATAAACCTGCAAAGTTGGGTCTTAAATTTTTAAAACATTCAATATTTTCGTAACACTGATTGAATACACAATTGATAAATACTTAATATTCTATTATCTGGCGTATTTTAAAAAGCAAGTGAGATCATATGTGTTAGACGCAATGATTAATTAAATATCTGTTTTACTATTCCTTTCGCGTTAGAACACTGCAGCAGGTGTGAACCTTCAACATCCAAAATATATGGATACTCAAAGGAAAGAGAGAGCCTGGAAGAAAATTTGAAATGATGACATTTGAAAGTACTGAAAAATTTTTCTTAATCATCAATTAAGTGTCTAAATAATGTCCTCAGCTTTTCGTTCTTTTAGAGCATCGTGAATCCAGTACCGTGTCGCTGTTTTTGCGTTACTTCTTCTTCCTCGTCCAATATAATGGCAATCATTGCCAATTGTCTGATAGATAATCCGCAGGTATGCGCAACAGCAAAAACCTACAACAACTAATAGATCTGGTGCTGCACTAAACGGGATCCGAACGGGGCATCTACAGTTTGCATACACGGGCATAATACGCGTTGCATACGGGCATAATACGCGTTTCATACGAGAATAGAACGCAGTTGCAGTGGGCATAGTAGTGTTCGGAACGTTTTTTTACGTGCTTGACACATTCCTGTTACGGTCCTAGTATGGAACGGTGTAGTGGGCAAAGACCTTAAACCGACTTTGAAGATGTCGGCCGCCCTACGCCAAAGCCCAAAGTATCGTTCAGGGTACTTAGGGCGGCCGATGTCTTCGAAATCGGCCGAGATTATTTTTTATATTATAACAATGCTTGGGGCGGTCGTGGGGTGCCATAAATAATTTCTTATTTTAAAAATCTTGGCCGACTTCGAAGACGTCGGCCGCCCTAAGTGTTGTAGGTGATACTTGGGTTGGATTGGGTTATAAATAATTTTTTATTTTAAAAATTTCGGCCGACTTCGAAGACGTCGGCCACCCTAAGTGTTGCAGGTAATACTTGGGTTGGGTTGGACCATTAATAATTTCTTATTTTAAAAATCTCGGCCGACTTCGAAGACGTCGGCCGCCCTAAGTATTGTAGGTGATACTTGGGTTGGGTTGGACCATAATTTATTATTTTAAAAATCCCGGCCGACTTCGAAGACGTCGGCCGCCCTAAGTGTTGTAGGTGATACTTGGGTTGGGTTGGACCATAAATAATTTCTTATTTTCAAAATCTCGGCCTAATATTTACAAGCAGTGGCGTACCTTTAAACCATTCACGATAAATAAACGCTCATTGCGAGTATAAACAGGCACTTGCTATGCCGCCACCAATGACTTTCGGAGTGTCCGATGTTATAGATTCCAAGAATCTGACGTAGTAGTTTTCTGAGAAATTTGGTTCAACCAACGTTGGGATTATTTCTCTTAACCTGCTTAACCTACAACACTTAGGGCGGCCGAAGTCTTCGAAGTTGGCCGCTCTAAGTGTTATAAGTAGTGATGGGAATACCGCTCATAACTGTGTCGCGCTCCAGGAACGGTCGCTACACAAAAATACCGTTCCAAAATACCGCGACCTTGAGCAAAAACATAGCTGGTTTCGTAGCAAGTTAGAAAAAATTATATATTCCGTACCCCAGAATCGGGTATTTTAGAAATCGCGCCAGAATGGTACGTTCCATTAGAATAATGTTCCCATATATCGTTCCCCAAATACCGAACTATAACTATAAAAAATATGTAAGTATATTAGTAACGTTGTGTAACAGGTATTTTAAAATCGCGTGGAAGCAGTACGCTCCTCAAAAATACCGTTCCTCAAATACCGTCCCATTACTTTAGAGATTATTTCTTATGTCATAACAATACTTGGGCAGTCGTGGCCATAAATAATTTCTTATTTTAATAATCTCAAATATCACTTATAATACTTCGGGCGGCCGACGTCTTTGAAGTCGGCCGAGATTATTACTTATATCACGTACAATGCTTGGGCAGTCGTGGGGAGCCAAACATTATTTTTTATTTTAAAAATCTCGGCCGATTTCCAAGACGTCGGCCGCCCTAAGTATTATAAGTGATATTGTCAACAATAGTTTTAATAATCTCAGCCGACTTCGAATACGTCGGCCGCCCTAAATGTTGTAGGTTAAGCAGGTTAAGAGAAATAATCTCTGGGGCGGCCGACTTGGAAAAACCATTATAAATGTACCAAGGGTATTATACAGGGTGTATCTGAATGACTGCAACAAACTTCATGGGGTGATTCTTTAGTGAATTTTAAGAGTACTTTGATATATGAACCATGGGCGACTTCGGCTCTCCTAAGGAGCTACACCCCAAAAATCCAAAAATGGCGGAAAATTTTGGTTTAATTTTTTTTTCTCAAAAACCATAAACGCCAGGAAAATGAAATTTGGAGAATATGTTTAACTCATAATAGGGCATGTTTTGACCCTATTTGTACTTTCAACCTACCCTTCTAAACTACTAAACGTAACCACCCCCTTTACATTTTTGCTAATATTTTTTTTATGCAGATGATAAATACATTAAAAAAATTTTATCTAGGTAGATGGAAGTATCCTAAAACTTTTTTGTCTCTTTAAAATTTTTCCAAAAACGACTAATTTTTGAGAAAAAAAATAATAAAGCAAACACTGCACGTTAAACAACGGGGTTGTCGATCAAAAGTTGGAGTGTATTTTTTGAAAAAATCTTAGTAGGCTTTGCAATCTTTGTCAGAAATATATTTGACGTTTAAATGTCAGCGTTTTTCTTATTATTATTATTGTTTTTCAAATTAATTTTTAAATAAAGTTCTATCGCATTTACGCTCGTTCACTCGACGTTTCAAAATGTTAAATAAAACAATAATAATCGTACGAAAACCACTGACATTTAAACGTCAAAAATATTTCTGACAAAGATTGCAAAGCCTACTAAGATTTTTTCATTAAAAATTCATTCCAACTTTCGATTAACCCTACAGCTTAACAGTTAATGTTTGCTTAATTATTTTTTTTCTCAGAAATTATTAATTTTTAGAAGAACATCAGAGAGACAAAAAAGTTTTAGAATAGTTTTATCTATCTAACTGAAATTTTTCCAATGTATTTATCATCTTCATAAAAAAAATCTAGGCATAAATTGAACGGGGGTGGTTACGTTTAGTAGTTTAGAAGGGTAGATTGAAAGTACAAATAGGGCCAAAACGTGCCCTATTATGAGTTAAACATATTCCCCAAATTTCATTTTCCTAGCGGTTATGGTTTTTGAGAAAAAGAAATTAAATCAAGATTTTCCGCTATTTTTGGAGGGGTGTAGCTCCTTAGGGGGGCCGAAGTCGCCCATGGATCATATATCAAAGTACCCTTAAAATTCACTAAAGAATCACCCCTTGAAGTTTGTTGCAGTCATTCAGATACAGCCTGTATATAAAGTTTAAAGTACAATTTCATAGCCAAATACATCTCTTTAGTTATTTGAGTTTTTTATGAAAACGACAAAGTTTTTTAAAAAATAATAAGAGTAATAAAAGTTTTAGAATTAAATTCTACATGAAATGAGGTAATAATGTATTAAATCCACCAAAAGGTTAAAAAAGTGTATCAAATTTCTGGGACCATCACCCTTAATACCAATTAATTAATTAATCAATTAATACCCTTGGTACACTCATAATGTATATCAAATTTATTCAATGTTTTAAAAATTTAAGAGAGGGGTACAACTTAGTATAGAGGTAAGTTGGGTTAAATCATCTTAATTTATTGTCCTCTGCATGTGAATCATCCTGTATATTATTATTATAACTTACAAAGTTCCCGAATCTGGAATTCCAATTGCTTGAATGACGGTAACCATAAATTGAAAGAAAAAGACGAAAAAGAAAACCATAAAATTGAAAGAGGAGTCGGAACGGAACGCTTTATACGCGGGCCTAAACCAGCATAAGTACGAAAAAGGGGTAAATAAGATTACATACAAGATCCCTAAACCTATTATTGTAGGGTCGGTTACAATTATTCCACCTATTACATTCACTATTAGCAGAATTCCGTGAACTAAATAAAAGAAAATTATTAAAAAATTATGTATAAAATGTCAAAAACTTACAAATCCACATATAATATAAGTTCCTAACGATTTTTTGGAACTCCATAGGGATGTCAACTTGTATATCCTGATAAAAACAAGGTTGGAAACAACATTGTTCAGGCAATGGTGGCCAATTATTGCGTCTAACGTTATAAACGCTTTGACGCATTTCTTCTTCTCGACGGACCAATTCTTCTTCTTTTCTCTCTAATTCTTCTTGTTTTCTCTACAAAAATGATTGTAATACAAATTATATAAAATAAAGACCGTTTTAATATTTACTTGTAATTCAGCTGTATCTAAAACAGGTCTAACTTGAGCCTGTTGTCCACTTCTGGTATACATGGGTGGATCTTGTGTAGGTTGCATTATGGCAGGTTCGTTGTTTGGTTGATTATACGTTCTAGGATCTGCACTTTGATTATTGTCAAATGGCCTGTAATCTTCGACTCGAATTTGTGCTGTTGCATTTCGAGCAACTTGTTGAACAGATGGATCCTAAAATATACACAAATATAAATAAGTAAATACAAGTTATGAGTAAGAATAGATTCAAAGTCAAGAATACAAAATAACATTAATTCTAGATTAAGGCGAAACAATGACAAAAGATAGATAAGGGTTTATACGTCGTAGGTTATAATACTTAATATTTTAAGGGTTGATATGGGTATGTGTGTATTACTTACAGCAAAAGGATTATCTGTTGTTGGTTCACCAAATGGGTTTTCATCAAAGCCGGACATTTTTTCCTAATGAAAACTATAATAAATTGAAAAAAATGTTGATTAAATGCGAAATCACAAAACGAGAACGTTATCTAAATGGTCATTATCAGCGGGCCAAGTAACAATCTACTGTAGTCTCCAGTGCTGACAACACGACCAATATTATTTTACGTGTAAATTTTATGTGACTCAAATTGATTCTTTACCGTTTTATTGCTAAAGTCGGAGTGAGACGAACTCTGTGTATTCTAAAGCCGATATCCAATGAGAACGTTCGATCAATTTTTCGATAATTTATCACAATCTATACTGACAATTGTCTTTTTTTTTAATTCATTTCAAACCGATTGCCAATAATACAAGGGGATGATTAATTAGATTATAATTTTACCTTTTTGTCACTTATTTTTTTTGAGGGTTAATAAAAATCATAACCTATAATTCAGGTTATAAGACACACTTAGTAGTTTTACTATTATTCACTAGAGGGATATAATAAATTAATTTAGAAAAAATAATCCATTTTTTATTAATAATTTAACAAAACACTCCTATAATATTAATTATAGTAATTAAATGATAAATTACTTGATAAGTAACTATTTGGGTATAATTAAAAAATCATCAAGTCGCTTAAAAATCGACAATTTTAGTGTAAATCTTACCCAAAAATCACTTTAAACTTTAACTCGCCTGCCCAAACACTTAACCGGAAGTGCTAGAAATCTGAAAATATATTAGACGAAGAGAACGTACTGAGACATCCTGTATATTAATATAAAAATAATTAATTTTTTATTAATAATTTAACAAAACACTCGAATTTTGAAAAGTAACATACTAAAGTGACCAAACATACTCCACCATGTTGCTTAAGCATGTTCTGAATCCTAATTGATATCTCAAAAATCGAGTGTTTTATGATTTTTTGAACAAATGTCTGCTGGAGCAGATTTTTCTGGAAAAATTCGAACAACTCGAGAACGGCCGAATCAAATTGCAAAAAGTAAAGTTATTTATAAACCTTGAAACGGTCTCGCTGAGACATCCTGTATATTAATATAAAAAAATAATTAATTTTTGTATTAATAATTTAACAAAACACTCGAATACTCCCATAATATTAATTATAATAATTAAATGATAAATTAGTTGATAAGTAACTACTTGGGTATAATTCAAAAATCATCAAGTCGCTTAAAAATCGACAATTTGCGGAAAAGTGTAAATCTTACCGAAAAATCACTTTAAACTTTAACTCGCCTGCCCAAACACTTAACCGGAAGTGCTAGAAATCTGAAAATATTTTAGACGAAGAGAACATAATTTTTGGCCAGAAACGTTTAATGACCGGTCTCGCTGAGACACCCTGTATACTGTGCAATTGCGGCAATACTAAGGTTCATCAAGGACCTACATTTGCCCTAAACCTTTGGAGGGCTAAAGTTACAATTGTTACTCCCCTCAGCCCGGCAGCAATAATAATAATAATAAAAGTTGGGAGTATGTCATTTAGGAAGTAATGTTTGATTTGATTCAGAAGAGGTGTGTTTGGACATATGGAGTATAAAAGATGTAAAATGAGACGCAGAAGACGACTAAGTAATAAAATATGGGGGGTGCCATTTAAAAAAATTAAGTTATGGTACCTCCAAATTTTGAAAAGTCAATATGCCATAGTAAAGTGACCAAACATACTCCTTCATTTCGAAAAAATTTTATTAGAAAAATCGCTTCAGAATAATGTATCCTACAACCGTATAATGCTCTGATACGGAAGACTATTAAGATTAATTATACATATGGTTAGTAATCTGGAGTAGTATAATCAATGCTAGAACTAACACACGTACTAGAATTAGAATCATTCGGGTTTAGCCGTCTTGAGAGACGTGCGGCTAAATCGGAATGATTCTAGTTCTAGGTCTAGTGTTAGTTCTAGTATTAACACAGACTCTATTGACACACAGTCTATCTAACGACAGGTATAAGCATAAGAAACAAGTTCAGAACTCACTCAATCAAATTAGTAAATGGCTGTCCAGGTGGAATATAGAATTAAATACGAATAAATGCGAAGCTAAAATTTTCACACTAAGAATGATAAGAGATCCTACTATGCCATAAATAGAGAATAGATCATAATATAAAATGGAATTAAATACTTAGGAGTTATGCGCGATATTAACTCGAATATTTCAAGTTCTAGGTCTACTGTTAGTTCTAGTTTTACATTAACACTGTTACTATGTAGAACTAACACTATACCTAGAACTAGAATCATTTGGGTTTAGCCGCACGTCTCTAAAGACGGCTAAACCCAAATGATTCTAGTACTAGGCATAGTGTTAGTTCTAGTTTTATACTAGCACTATCACTAGAACTAACACAAGACCTTGAACTAGAATCATTCGGGTTTGGCCGCACGTCTCTCAAGACGGCTAAACCCGAATGATTCTAGTTCTAGGTCTAGTAATAGTGTTAGTTCTAGTTTTACACTAACACTATCACTAGAACTAACACAAGAGCTAGAACTAGAATCATTCGGGTGTAGCCGCACGTCTCTCAAGACGGCTAAACCTGAATGATTCTAGTTCTAGGTCTTGTGTTAGTTCTAGTTTTACACTAACACTATTACTAGAACTAACACAAGACCTAGAACTAACACAAGACCTATAACTAGAATCATTCGGGTTTAGCCGCACGTCTCTCAAGACGGCTAAACCCGAATGATTCTAGTTCTAGGTCTTGTGTTAGTTCTAGTTTTACACTATCACTAGAACCAACACAAGACTTAGAACTAGAATCATTCGGGTTTAGCCGCACGTCTCTCAAGACGGCTAAACCAGAATGATTCTAGTTCTAGGTCTTGTGTTAGTTCTAGTTTTACACTATCACTAGAACCAACACAAGACCTAGAACTAGAATCATTCGGGTTTAGCCGCACGTCTCTCAAGACGGCTAAACCCGAATGATTCTAGTTCTAGGTCTTGTGTTAATTCTAGTGATAGTGTTAGTTCTAGTATTAACACAGACTTTATTTACACACAGTCTATCTAACGACATAACATAACGTGTGTTTCATCCGAAAATATACATTGTAATCTCACCTAGCTTAGTGAAAATAATTTTACTTTTAAGTTTATCAGATTGATTTTGTGCGTGGCTATAATTGTTATGGCTAGGTGTTGACCGGTTTAATAAGAAAATGCATGATTAATTGCTTGTGACGTCACAAAACATGATTTTGTAATGATAATGATATAAATAAATTAATCGAGTTAATCGAACACTACCAAAAAATAAATTTTAATTTTTTTAATATAATTTAATAAATTTTATGTTTTACAGCAAACAATTAAGGGAATCTAAATTATATAGACCATTTAATAATAATATTATTATAAATTATATTGCATTTTAATTTTCAACATACCAATTCCGAGTTTTGTTTTTGATATTTTATGTTGGCATTACCCACTTTGCTGGTGTTATGGTTGTGTTACACTTTTTCAAACATAAATCGCTAATTAACACATTCAACAATGAAATCTTTAGTGTTAATATTCCTGGCTGCGGCAATAATACGGTGTTGGATCATCACATCGAGTTACAAAGAACAAATTTCGTTAAGAATTGAAGTATCGACGCCGGTAAATTCGATTCATAGAGGTTAGGATCACCCATAACCCCAAATTTATTAATTTATTAACATTAATTTTTTTTGTATAATTTTCAGTGATTGAAAGCTGTTATAGAGCCGACTTAGGAGTTGATCCTTACTCCAGCGATATATTTCACGAATCACCTTTACATTTAGTTTTCTATCAGTTCTTAATTACTAATTTCGGTGATTATCTTCCGTTTGTGTTCATTTTCGTCGATTTATTAATCGCTCTTCTTCTGTTCAATATGGCAAAAAATTACATTTTCTATTTATATATTGAACAAGAATTAAAAGGTGATGAATACATGTATACCGATAAAGAATTAGTTTTGAATGGTTATGATTACATTTCAACACCAAAATATGTTCTAATTGCCTATTTATTTAATCCCTATGTTATTGCTAATTGTGTGGGATGCACCACAGCAACGTTTTTGAATTTATCTTATGCAATATTTTTGTTTGGAATTTCTTATGGTTCAATTTTATTTCCTGTTGTCGCTTTGGTTTTGTGTTCAACCCAAGCGTTGTATCCCATCGTTTTGATTTCACCTCTTTACCTTTCAATCGCGAAATTTAACGGTTCCAAATTAGCTTTTATTTCGTTGGTTTCGTTTTTGATATGCCTTGCTACATTCTTTGCGGTTTGTAATATTATTAATGATGGATGGGAGTTTATTGATAAATCTTATGGATTTATGTAAGTTGGAAAAATTTCTTTTGATGGATTTAACTGATGCTTTTATTTTTAGTTTGGGCGTAACCGATCAACAACCAAATATTGGGGTTTATTGGTACTTTTTTATGGAAATGTTTGAGCATTTCCGGCAATTATTTTTGTATTCGTACCAAATTAATGTCTCTTTATTGTATTGCGTACCATTGACTATAAAATTTCGCAAGGATCCGGTTCTTTTGGCGTTTACCTTCATCACATTGACTGCCATATTCAAGTCTTATCCAGGAATCGGCGATTTTGCTTTTACTTTGGCTGTTTTGCCATGTTGGAAATATATGTATAATTGTAAGTAATTTGGGGGTGTTACTATGTTGGTGGGTAATTCTTTTTTTTGTGATTTAGGTATGCAACAAATTTTTGTAAGCGGTGTTGCGATATTTATAACTACAGCTTTAGGGCCGATTCTGTGGGATTTATGGATTTTTATGGGAACAGCGAATGCTAATTTTTATTTTGGTACCACTCTAGCTTTTGTAACAGCATTTATTTTTATACTAACTGATGTGGCTTTTGCTTATAGCAAAAAAGAGTATTTATTGAGATTTGGTAGCATTAGAAAAATTAATGGCAAAAATGCTAAACTAGTATTAGAATAAATAATGAACGTTTTAAATATATCCCTATATTTAGTTAGATTTTTTTGTTAGTTAATTGTAAACGACGCTATTTTGAGAATAAACAATTATTTATTTCGTTTATGTTTAAATTTATTTACCAACTAAAAGGTGTAAAACGTTTTTGAATTTATCTTACGCGATATTTTTGTTTGGAATTTCTTATGGTTCAATTTTATTTCCTGTTGTCGCTTTGGTTTTGTGTTCAACCCAAGCGTTGTATCCCATCGTTTTGATTTCACCTCTTTACCTTTCAATTGCGAAATTTAACGGTTCCAAATTAGCTTTTATTTCGTTGGTTTCGTTTTTGATATGCCTTGCTACATTCTTTGGGGTTTGTAATATTATTAATGATGGATGGGAGTTTATTGATAAATCTTATGGGTTTATGTAAGTTGGAAAAATTTTTTTTGATGCATTTTAGTGATGCTTTTATTTTTAGTTTGGGCGTAACCGATCAATAACCAAATATTGGAGTTTATTGGTACTTTTTTATGGAAATGTTTGAGCATTTCCGGCAATTATTTTTGTATTCGTACCAAATTAATGTCTCTTTATTGTATTGCGTACCATTGACTATCAAATTTCGGAAGGATCCGGTTCTTTTGGCGTTTACCTTCATCACTTTGACTGCTATATTCAAGTCTTATCCAGGAATCGGCGATTTTGCTTTTACTTTGGCTGTTTTGCCATGCTGGAAATATATGTATAATTGTAAGTAATTTGGGGGTGTTACTACGTTGGTGGGTAATTTTTTTTTTTTTTGTGATTTAGGTATGCAACAAATTTTTGTAAGCGGTGTTACGATATTTATAACTACAGCTTTAGGGCCGATTCTCTGGGATTTATGGATTTTTATGGGAACAGCGAATGCTAATTTTTATTTTGGTACCACTCTAGCTTTTGTAACAGCATTTATTTTTATACTAACTGATGTGGCATTTGCTTATAGCAAAAAAGAGTATTTATTGAGATTTGGTAGCATTAGAAAAATTAATGGTAAAAATGCTAAACTAGTATTAGAATAAATAATGAACGTTTTAAATATATCCCTATATTTAGTTAGATTTTTTTGTTAGTTAATTGTAAACGACACTATTTTGAGAATAAACATTTATTTCGTTTATGTTTACATTTATTTACCAGCTAAAAGGTGCTCGTTCGCGCAACAATCTAACCCCGTATTTTTCCCATTCCGCTCCATTTATCCACAATTCTTGCGCAGTCTCCAAACACGACATTATGGACGCTCCTTTCCAAGCGACCATTGATGAATCCATATCGCGGGGATTTGTAATTATGTCTAATTGTTCACCGCGATAAACATAAGGAATTTGTAATGATATTCGGTTTTGTAACCATGTAGCAATACCAGCAAACTGCATACCACCCCCAACGATTAAAATACAGCCGTACATTTTCCGTTTTAAGTCTTCGTTAGCTTGAAATAAAATAAATTAACTAAATATTAGTACGAAATCTTTCACGGCCAGTGTTAATTAAACTAGAACTATAAATTTTCGAGTTAAGTAGTGCGTTTTTTGAAAAAATGTTGGACCCAGCCACCTATAAGAAGATAAAAAAGGATCCAATCGAGAAGATAGATCCACAGGAATCAAAAACAGAGAAGCATATGGAGGACTCAGTACATCCTGGTACTAGAGTACCAGTTAAAGATGCCGTTCATGGTCTTCGCCAGAAACTCATCTAGGAGGGTTTGCCAAAGTATGTCCCAGGACTAATGGAGTTATGCCCATCGTCGTATAAGCGTTAAAGAAGAGTCCATGGATGGTAAGTACGACACCAGCCGGTTTTATCTGCCTTCTTTATGTTTTAGGTGTGACGGAGCGAATTGCGAGGTACGGTCAGCAAAATAGAAAACGCTCTTCCGATAGTGGAAGTCTATCTAATACATATTAGTTGGCCAAACTGGACGTAACATCGAATGACGCATCAAGGACCACGATAAACATGTCCGACTGATTAAAATCCAACAATTTGCAGTCGAAGAGCATTGCCACAAAGGAGGACACACCATAGACTTTGACAAAACCAAAACGCCAAACATTTTTTCTAAAAAAATTTCTAGTTCTAGGTCTAATTTTAGTTTAAATTAAATAAAATTTAAGTTACGTACGACATCTATCAATACTTTGAAGTACAGCTTGATCTAATCCTAAAATTTGTCCTGGATTTATCACAAATTCCTTTGGTACGGCTACCTCAATGGTATCGACGACGATATCGTCATCGTTTGTGTTATTTTGGTTGTTAGTTTGTTCGAAATAAGCTTCGTTTAATAAATCAGATGTCGGTTCCATATTTTCTTTTATTCCTTTACGCTAAAAAATGTTTTAGATGAATTTGTGAATTGAACCATACAGTTATTGGACAGTTAAGGGATTTTCTTAAAAATTAGTTATGTAACGAAAACGCAAATTTCGTAGATAATACTGAAAACATCAATTACATTTTTAATTATTTATTGCAAAAAAAGTACAGTCATTGGACGGTAATGTTACAGTTATTGGACAGTTAATTGTAATATGATTATACACACAAAGCGCTTATTTAGGATATTTCTTGGCTTACTGATATTGCAAGGATCATGATTAATGTTCTTATTCTGGCCAGTTTCAAGTTGTTCAACATCTACTGTACTTAATAAGTCTTCATCACAGGAGTTCTCATACAGTTCATTTCCTGAGCTCGTTGTCTCTTTGCTGTAACAATTATGGCATAGATAAGTATCGTCGTCATCAGGAAACTATATTTATATTCCTTACACTTCAGCTTGGTCTTATTTTGACAAGATTAATGCAAAGCTCATTACAATTTCTTTTGTAAATGTAGGTACAAGAAATAACTGGAGAATTTAAATTAATTTACTTAACCTGAACATATCGAACGAATGCAATTTTAACATTTTTAAATTCTTGAAACTACGAATTCTTTTAATTTTCAAATTTTCGAATATTTCTCTATATTGATACATCTGAGAGCAAAAGTGTGAAATTTGCCACAACTTTTGTTCTAAAAGTTTTTTTGTATCATGCTCGGAATACCAATTTTTTCCATTAGCAGCTTGTGAAACTCCGAATTCTTCTAATTTTCATATTTTCGAATATTTCTCTACATTGATGCATCTATGAGCAAAAGTGTTATGCAGTAATGTGTTAAGGGTAAAATTTGCCACAACTTTTGTTCTAAAAGTTTTTCTGTATCATGCTCGGAATACCGATTTTTTCCATTAGCAGCTTGTGAAACTCCGAATTCTTCTAATTTTCATATTTTCGAATATTTCTCTACATTGATGCATCTACGAGCAAAAGTGTTATACAGTAATGTGTTAAGGGTAAAATTTGCTACAACTTTTGTTCTAAAAGTTTTTCTGTATCATACTTGGAATACCGATTTTGTCCATTAGCAGGTTATGAAACTCCGAATTCTTCTAATTTTCATATTTTCGAATATTTCTCTACATTCATGCATCTACGAGCAAAAATGTTATACAGTAATGTATTAAGGGCAAAATTTGCCACAACTTTTGTTCTAAAAGTTTTTCTGTAACATGCTCGGAATACCGATTTTTTCCATTAGCACCTTGTGAAACTCCGAATTCTTGTAATTTTCATATTTTCGAATATTTCTCTACATTGATGCATCTACGAGCAAAAATGTTATACAGTAATGTATTAAGGGCAAAATTTGCCACAACTTTTGTTCTAAAAGTTTTTCTGTATCATGCTCGGAATACCGATTTTTTCCATTAGCACCTTGTGAAACTCCGAATTCTTCTAATTTTCATATTTTCGAATATTTCTCTACATTGATGCATCTACGAGCAAAAATGTTATACAGTAAAGTGTTAAGGGTAAAATTTGCCACAAGTTTTGTTCTAAAAGTTTTTCTGTATCATCCTTGGAATACCGATTTTTTTCATTAGCTGTTTGTGAAACTACGAATTCTTCTAATTTTCATATTTTCGAATATTTCTCTACATTCATGCATCTACGAGCAAAAGTGTTATACAGTAATGTGTTAAGGGTAAAATTTGCCACAACTTTTGTTCTAAAAGTTTTTCTGTATCATCCTTGGAATACCGATTTTTTTCATTAGCTGCTTGTGAAACTACGAATTCTTCTAATTTTCATATTTTCGAATATTTCTCTACATTCATGCATCTACGAGCAAAAGTGTTATACAGTAATGTGTTAAGGATAAAATTTGCCACAACTTTTGTTCGAAAAGTTTTTCTGTATCATGTTCGGAATACCGATTTTTTCCATTAGCACCTTGTGAAACTCCGAATTTTTCTAATTTTCATATTTTCGAATATTTCTCTACATTGATGCATCTACGAGCAAAAGTGTTATATAGTAATGTGTTAAGGGTAAAATTTGCTATAACTTTTGTTCTAAAAGTTTTTCTGTATCATGCTCGGTATACTGATTTTGTCCATTAACTGCTTGTGAAACTCCGAATTCTTCTAATTTTCATATTTTCGAATATTTCTCTACATTGATGCATCTACGAGCAAAAGTGTTATACAGTAATGTGTTAAGGGTGAAATTTGCTACAACTTTTGTTCTAAAAGTTTTTCTGTATCATGCTCGGAATACCGATTTTGTCCATTAGCAGCTTGTGAAACTCCGAATTCTTCTAATTTTCATATTTTCGAATATTTCTCTACATTGATGCATCTACGAGCAAAAGTGTTATACAGTAATGTGTTAAGGGTGAAATTTGCTACAACTTTTGTTCTAAAAGTTTTTCTGTATCATGCTCGGAATACCGATTTTGTCCATTAGCAGCTTGTGAAACTCCGAATTCTTCTAATTTTCATATTTTCGAATATTTCTCTACATTGATGCATCTACGAGCAAAAGTGTTATACAGTAATGTGTTAAGGGTCAAATTTGCCACAACTTTTGTTCTAAATTTTTTTTTGTATCATGCTTGGAATACCGATTTTTTTCCATTAGCAATTTGCGAAACTACGAATTCTTCTAATTTTCATATTTTCGAATAATTCTCTACGTTGATGCTACATCGATGAAATTTTGGAACGCATTCCTCATACTTCAACTTGGTCTTATTTTGACACGTTTTTCCATAAACAAAACATTTCAACAAGTGACAGAACATTTTTGATTCAACCAAGTGTGAATTTGGGCACATTGTATTAATTGGCAATATCTCTTAGAGAAGATTTATGATGTGTCTAGGATCATATGATCGCCTTTTGACCATTTTTGGTAACCTTTAAGGAATAATAAATAATAATAATTTTATAATTATTTAAGACACAGTGTCCAATGATTAAAATCCACACTGATTATAATACAGTTATTGGAACACTTTACACTTTTAGCGCTAAATTAACTATGTTGCACCATTCCACAAACCATAAACTACATTTTGAGGTTGGATAATAATCATAACTTACCTTAATGTTTCACAATCAACCTCACCAAAAACACAAAACTTGTCAAAACCTTTAACAAAATGACTTGCAGTAGCACCGACGGTGTTCAAGTCAACTACAACGTCAGATTTCGGTAACATAAACCACATACACACATAAACCTGGACTGTCCAATAATTGTATGGTTTACCCTACTTTAACTTAGAAAAAAATCATCTTACTCGAATTTCTCTTAAATAATTTTCATCATGGGGATCCTCAGGATCACCCGTCGATCTTTTTTGAGTATGTACACATTTCGGTCCAGTGATACCAAAAAGTTCTGGACTAAATAAGCTTAAAGGAGCAACAATACATTCATCCCCAACTTGTATGGTGTACTGCAAAAGATTCATGTTTGGCTGTCTTACTAAAAACGTTTTTTCTTGCGACCCACAAATATCCAAATTAACGTGGCAAAAATCTTCTTTTAATTTCCGTAACAACATCGCATCTAATCGATTCAATTCGCTACAAGATTTGTATGGAAACGCGCATTTTTGTAGTAGCCAAAAAAACGTTTGAGTTATATCTGCTCCCCCATAATCCATTCTAACTCGGGTGTTTGAGTGGCATATCCCATCTTCAACGCAAGAAACCGATGTTTTTTGGTCGCCTACATCGACAACGCATGCATAACTTAATCCAGAGCCAAATGTAGCAGCAACGTGATCTTGTACCAAAAAGCAGCTGCCAAATTCCATGCGATTAAGTAACAACGTGGTTAACTCTTTTAAATACGTCCTATTATAAATATCTGGTATAATCAACACTGCTTTATACATTTTTAAGTTTTGTTGAGGAATATTAAAATTTGTTTCTAAAATATGTAACCAAATCGTTTCTAAATCGGCTAAAATCGATGTTATTGATCCTCCTAAACCCGAATGTACATTAAAATCGCCCCTCCGAAATGGAAAATGAATATTAAAATCGGATTTCGGTGGTAATCTTAACACATCATTCCCGATTACCACATCGCCATCAGGTATTAACCAATCTCCCCCACTTGCCCCTAAAATTTGCGGCGTTGTGCGGCGATTAAACGCTGCTATTTGTTGGGGTGGTGTCGCATACCTTCGCCGACCATCCGATTGTAAGCAAGACTGTAAAGTATGAGATACAGATAAACGAGTTTCTTCTAATTCTGGAGTTGAGTACGTATCGCTTCTTTGAGGCAAAAATGAATCTTGATATCGTTGCCCATTTGGGTAACAACGCCTGGCTATCGAATGAAGAGTTACTAAAGGATGTAAATCAGACGCACGTCCAATTCTTAAGTTTAATGATCCTGGATGAATTACAATAATTGAAGAAGCATGGCAGTGCTTAAAAAAAATAATAAGAATTATTAAAACAGAAATTCTTGTTGAAACATTTTGATTTGATACTGAGAAGAAGTGTTTTTTATATATGAATGAATAAGAATTATATATAATTAATTCCATGGGATAAAATACCTCAGATGTGTTTTCCTGAGGTAATGGCATTGTTCGTAAAGCAATTAAATAATACTGATTATATGAAACAGGTTGATTTACGTCCTAATAATGATGTATCATCTGTAATAATTGTAAATGTTAGAATTAAAATAGTTAAATTTTATAAAATTACATACCATTTAATACGTAGTGGCTATGAAACTTTTGTAACATAGACAGTTAGTGGAGTAAAAAAGTTGAGGTTATGTTTTATTTTTTGAATAACTTTAAGTTGTATCCTATCAAATATGGAGAGTGGAGGGAGATGGAGAGTGACGTCACGGAGGTCCAAAATCGATTTGAATGCTTATTTACAACAAATTAAAACGGGTGTTGTGAATTAAAAATTTATTTCTTTTGAGAAATAATAAAATCCTTAATTACTTTTTAGGAGTAAGAAATAATGTAGCAGAACAATAATTAAGTTTGTTTTACTAAAGTATATTCCAGGGCTAGTAGAAGAACTTTATCATCAAAGTATTTTAGCTGGAAAGGAGAATTCTACGAGCATATTAGAAGAAAAGGAGTCTCCTTGACCACACTTCTTGCATCCTTTTACCGATTAGTCGCTTAGGCATTCTCTCTTCTCCTATTCCAATCACATGACTAGCCCATCTTAAACCCTGGAGTTTGATGAGGAAGCAGTATCAGTTTTGCTGGGATATTAAAGTATTTCAGTTTAATCACTTAATCTACAACTTCAAATTTTCAATGCAAAGCTCATTACAATTTCTTTTGTAAATGTAGGTACAAGAAATAACTGGAGAATTTTCTGGAGAAGAAGGAAATTTTCTAATTTTCATATTTTTGAATAATTCTCTAAATTGATGCATCTACGAGCAAAAGTGTTATACAGTAATGTGTTAAGGATAAAATTTGCTACAACTTTTGTTCTAAAAGTTTTTCTGTATCATGCTTGGAATACCGATTTTTTCCATTAAGTAGCAACTTGTGAAACTACGAATTCTTCTAATTTTCATATTTTCGAATATTTCTTTACATTGATGCATCTACGAGCAAAAGTGTTACACAGCAATGTGTTAAGGGTAAAATTTGCCACAACTTTTGTTCTAAAAGTTTTTCTGTATCATGCTTGGAATACCGATTTTTTCCATTAAGTAGCAACTTGTGAAACTACGAATTCTTCTAATTTTCATATTTTCGAATATTTCTTTACATTGATGCATCTACGAGCAAAAGTGTTATACAGTAATGTGTTAAGGATAAAATTTGCTACAACTTTTGTTCTAAAAGTTTTTCTGTATCATGCTCGGAATACTGATTTTTTCCATTGGCAACTTGTGAAACTACGAATTCTTCTAATTTTCATATTTTCGAATATTTCTCTATATTGATACATCTAAGAGCAAAAGTGTTACACAGCAATGTGTTAAGGGTAAAATTTGCCACAACTTTTGTTATAACAGCTTTTCTGTATCATGCTCGGAATACCGACTTTTTCCATTAGCAATTTGTGAAACTACGAATTTTTCTAATTTTCAAATATTTATCTACATTGATGCATCTGAGAGCAAAAGTGTTACACAACAATGTGTTATGGGTAAAATTTGCTACAACTTTTGTTCTACAAGTTGTAGCTACATTATGTGAATGTATTTCGGAATAATGTATTATATATGTATCTTACGTTAGGGCCACATCATTGAATCGGTATGACAATATAGCTTATTACCTGCAGACTACTTACATCTTTTGCCAACTTAAATTTGTAAATACTTTTGTATAGAATTTTAGATAGAATATCAAAGACAAGAGGAAAAACGTTTCACAACCAGACTACCTAGAACGCCAAACATTGAAAATGTATTTAAAACTATAGTTCATCATTAATGTTGTTAGTTCTAGGGTTGATACTCATTTTCCAAGGAATTCCATATCCCAAAATTGGTTGTTAATTATGGCACGACGTGTCAAACTGATTTTGTTTATGGATTTAGTTTTGCAACTATTAACACTCTATGAACTCTATGAAAAGTGATGTGATTAATTTACACATTGATTGATCTGGACGGAATAACCTCTATATTTTCACCGAATAACACTTCAGAACCAGAGGGATCATGTCTTATTACAAAGACATTTACGGGATCCATAAACTCTTTCTCACCTGAAAAGCTTACTTCAATTACATCTAATGCTTCGCTTTCAATACTAAATTTAGAAAAGAAAATACTTCCTTCCGAACTCATTTCAACCAATTACTCTTCCTCATTCTTATTACATTACGGTTTTCTCTTACCAGAAGGTGTTTTTGATAAAAATTTTTGTACAGCATAGATGTAGCTTTGACTTTAGCAAAAATACTAAGGAAGTATCCACAAGATACTTCAGAATGATGAAGATGGAGTGTTATCCTCGTTATTGTAGTTCATCATATTGGATAACCTGATTAAGCAATGTTTCAAAAATGATTTAAAAGTATTGTTCACCACATTAGTGTTGTTATTCTGTATCATGCTCGGAATACCGATTTTTTTCCATTAAGTAGCAATATTTTCGAATATTTCTCTATATTCACGCATCTGAGAGCAAAAATTTTAGGGAGTAGTGTGTTAAGGGTAAAATTTGCCACAACTTTTGTTATAAAAGTTTTTCTGTATCATGCTCAGAATTTATATTTTTTCTATTAGCAACTTGTGAAACTACGAATTTTTCTAATTTTCATATTTTCGAATATTTCTCTACATTGATGCATCTACGAGCAAAAGTGTTATACAGTAATGTGTTAAGGGTAGAATTTGCCACAACTTTTGTTCTAAAAGTTTTTCTGTATCATGCTTGGAATACCGATTTTTTCCATTAGCAACTTGTGAAACTACGAATTCTTCAAAATTTCATATTTTCGAATATTTCTCTATATTGATGCATCTGAGAGCAAAAATGTTACAGAGTAATGTGTTAAGGGGAAAATTTGCAACAACTTTTGTTATAAAAGTTTTTCTGTATCATGCTCGGAATACCGATTTCTTCCATTAAGTAGCAACTTGTGCAACTACGAATTCTTTCAATTTTCATATTTTTGAATAATTCTCTACATTGATGCATCTGAGAGCAAAAATGTTACAGAGTAATGTGTTAAGGGTAAAATTTGCTACAGGCCAATCCAAAACATTAACGTTTTCGGCAGAAGATCATGCTTTAAGGCTTCTAGCAGTTTGCTTTGGATCGTTATCCTGCATAAAAATGAATGCACAGGAATATATTCGTTCGCAAATGGCTTCATTGTATTCGCCATGATGGCTTTGTATAAATGTTGGTCAAACAAGTTGAACTTTGATTCATCGCTCCACAGTATGTTTTTTCAAAATTCTAAGGGTTTTTCCATGTGTTCCTTTGCAAACTGAATGCTTTTTCCTTGCAATGCATCCACGGAGTCCATTTTCCAATAGTCGACGTCTTATGGTTCGCGTTCATATTTCCATACTTAATTGAGAAGTGACTTTGCTTAGAACTCAAAAAAGGATTGCCAAAAAAAAAAAATTAAGCGATCTTCTGCTGGAGTAGTTTTCTTGGGCCTGGATTTCCGTTATGCGCCATGAAAGAGGCGTGATGACACGAGCCAGGAAAATTTATGTATAAAATGTAAACTGCGGCGGCTACAATTAATGAAATTCTTGCTTCTCTTAAATCTCTCTTACGCTTGTGACCGCGATCGAAGTAGGTGATGCTTTGACTTATTCGAAGTCCCCTTGCGTGGGTTCTGATGGTATCGGTCTCAACCTTCTTCTTCCTATCCTTGATATAGTGCTTCCTCTCTTAACTCATATCTTTAACTTTTCTTGTGAGCGGTCTTTATTTCCCTCTGTCTGGAAGGTAGCTCATGTCGTTCCCATACCCAAATCCAAGTCCTCTTCATGTAACACTGATTTCCGTCCGATTTCAATTTTATCCGTACTATCAAAAGCTCTTGAACGCTTAGTTTATTTGCAAGTCCAAGGATTTCTAGAGAGGTTTAATTTACACAATGAGTTGCAATCGGGTTTTCGCAGTGGGCATAGTACAACTACTGCCCTCATTAAAGTTACTGATGATATTAGGTATGCCTGCGACAACAGATGTGTTACTGCTCGATTTCAGCAAGGCTTTTGATTCTGTCGACCACAGCCTTCTTTTAGCGTCTCTTTCTGCCTACGGATTCACTCCCCCCTGTGTTTCTTGGTTTCAATCCTACCTTTCCCATCGCTCCTTGTGCGTACGCGCTAACTCTTCAATTTCTTCTGCTTGTGCAATCAAATGTGGTGTTCCATAGTGTTACTAATTTGTGTGTTTAAAAATTCGAAGTGTCCTTAATTAGCCGTCCAAGCTAAAATAATCAATATTTATTTATTTTATTTTTAAGTTATTATGAGTACATTATTTTCGTTTCTTTGACCACCACTGTACATTGATGCATCTAAGAGCAATATGTTAAGGTTAAATTTTGCCACAGCTTTTGTTCTATGCTCAGAACACCGATTTTTTTTCCATTAGCAACTTGTGATAATGCAAATTTTTCTAATTTTCATATTTTCGAATATTTCTCTATATGGGTGCATCTAAGAACAAAAGTGTTACACAGTAATGTGTTAAGGGTAAAATTTTACATATTTTTTTTGTAATTAGAGGTTATGTAACCTAAAAGACAACGTAAAACTGAGTCAATAACAATATATTTATAAATTCATTTGTTAATTATTATTATTTGAAACCAGCGCCATCTGTTTGAATATCCTCGCATTAAAACTTGAAGTTTAAAGAACGTTAAAAATGTATTGAAGTTAATAAATTATATTTATTTATATCGTAATTATTAATTATTAAATAGCCACTACATCAATGTATTATATAATCAAAGTGAAATATAATTAATACTTTAGCGCCATCTCTGTGAATGTCCTTGAATTAAAGGTTACGCGAAGGCCACGTTCATAAGCGACTCGTTTTCTGTATTATTCGAACCAAAAATTTCATTTTTATCCAATAAATAAACGTTTATTTAATTGATAAGCGTTTATAAACATCTTAATAAAGTAATCTCATCGTTTGTGTTTACAAAAAAATTGAAGTGTTCTCGAAAATTCGTTAGATAATTGCTGGTACGTCACTGGAACGTAAAATTGTTCTGGTACATTCGATTCTAGTTGGTTCTGGAATCATATGATTGGATATATACACGCATATATATGTCGGCGAGCTCCATTACGTAGTGTGACATCGAATAGCGTACTTTAAAGATCAGTTATTTTATTTTTAAGTGTCTTGAACGCGATTTAGTTTTACGTTCGTAAATTCGAGCACGTTAATTCGAAATCATCATGGGAAAAGATTATTATAAAATCCTAGGAATCAGCAAGAACGCGACTGATGACGACATCAAAAAGGCGTACCGTAAATTAGCTCTGAAATATCATCCGGATAAAAACAAAGCACCGGGAGCTGAGGAACATTTCAAAGAAGTTGCGGAAGCCTACGAAGTTTTATCCGATAAGAAAAAGCGCGATATTTACGATCAACATGGTGAGGAAGGTCTAAAAAGTGGAATTCCTGGTGGAACTGGGACACCTGGTGGACCATCGTTCAGTTACACTTTCCATGGTGATCCACGAGCTACCTTCGCCCAATTTTTCGGCAACGCAAGTCCGTTCCAAGCTTTCTTTGATCTTGGCGGCGGCGGTAATAGAATGTTTGGGTTCAATGATGACAGCATGGATGTAGACGATCCATTTGGAATAGGAAATGTTGGTCAACCAAGACCAGGCGGACCAGGAGGAGCATTTCGAAGCCAATCCTTCAATTTCCATAACAGTCCAAATCGAGGGAATAAAGATAAGCTGCAAGATCCGCCAATCGAACACGACCTCTATGTATCATTAGAAGATATCATGAAAGGTTGTACCAAGAAGATGAAAATTAGCAGGAAAGTGTTGCAGTCGGATGGGACGGCGAAAAAAGAAGATAAAGTTTTGACGATTAACGTTAAACCAGGATGGAAGGCGGGAACTAAAATAACGTTCCAAAAAGAAGGTGATCAAGGAAGGAATAAGATTCCTGCTGATATAGTATTTATAATCAGGGATAAGCCACATCCGCATTTTAAACGAGAAGGCAGTGATATTCGCTTTACGGCAAAAATTTCGCTTAAAGAAGCTTTATGCGGCTGTACTATTCGAGTACCAACAATGATTGCTGATAAAGTCATCCCATTACATTTCACCAACGAAATTGTTACGCCAAACACCGTTCGACGTTTACAAGGGCATGGATTGCCATTACCAAAAGAATCGTCTAGAAAAGGAGATTTAATAGTTAATTTTGATATTCGCTTCCCAGAGCAGCTTTCTGAATCAGCCAGGGATATTATTTATGACACTTTACCTTAAGTTCTTTCATTTTTTTTACAATTAGAGACTGTTTTTGAAGTAGTGAATGTCGTGTGTGTTGATGGATAAATCTCTGTACGTTTTAGTACAATAACATCAAGGACAGTAAACTTTAAAGGAGAATTGATTGATAGAGTCCTTTAAACGTGTACAGTCTTTGTTATTACATTAAAAGAAATTGAAGATAAAAATTAATTTAATTGTTTTCAGGGAACGTATGAAATATAAGATAATATACGGTTTATTTTAGGGGGAGTCCTAAAATGAATCTGTTAATACTGTATTTATAAATATAAGGTGTTGCGTTATAATATTAATTTTTATTTTTCTGAGGACGCTATTTGTAAATAAATTAAAGAAAAAAAATATGTTATTAATATATTAAAAGAGGAAATAAAATGGATATATTAATAATTATTTTTTGTAAATATATTTAAAACTTATTCACTTATTTAATTTAATTTTTTTTCACTAATAAGCACTTATTATTATTATTTTTATCGTCTCATTTAGAAATCGTTTTTTTTTTTGTAAATTATCTAAGCAACAAGCGCTGTTTGTTATAGTTTTAAAGGTTTCTTATTTTGTAATCAGTAACATTTTCAATAAAAAAAATCAGTCTCAAGAGTGGGTTTTATTTATGACTACAGTTAAAAAACAGAAGTTTAACTCGGCGGAGTTAGAAAAAAAGAACCGGGGCGGTATATTATAATATGAAATTGTATTCATAGTTATCCAACGCCAGTTCAACTTGGCGCACTCCTAAAATAGAGTGCCAGAAGTGAATGCTGACGTCATCGTATTAGACACTCGCCAACGTAACCCGTATACTGATCCCAACATTAGCAATTTTATCAAGAAAAAAATACACACAAATTTTTGTACATATTTATATATATTTTTATTTATTCGTGTCAAATGTATATATAAAAAAGTATAAAAAGGTCGATTTAAAAAAAATGTGAATCGATTTTTTTATGTAACCTTGGTGTTTTGACCTCATGGGATCTCCTTTAGTAGCGGGATTTATCCGGTACGGTGCCAGATGTTCTCGGCGACGATGGCCATGTCCCGATTTGGGACGTGAACGCGACCGGCGTTTTCCTTCCAGTATTTCAGATCGACCTGTGGTAGATCTTCGCATGGCTCCTCCCGATTGTCGTCACCGATATTTTCCATCGCGTACCGTTGTATAAACTTCACGCCATCCGAATTCTCGCACAATATCTTCGCAAGCATCGTTTTTCGTATCTCGGCCAGCTGCGTTTCATCAAATTCACCGGTATTCTCATAATAATGTCTATCTCCTCGTTTTAACCGTGCGAATTGATCGATTACTAAACAATTTAATGTTGGACCCAACATACTACCACTTTCAGGATTTTCACTTAATGCACCTGTATATAAATCTATATCATCCACATCTCTAAAAAAAATTTTTAAATTATTATCAAAAATTACCTATACAAAGTTATCATCCAATTAGATAGCCTAACAAGAACAATAACTAAAGTCGGCCGAGATTATTTCTTCCATAAATATTTTCTTACCTAATATCTTCCTTATTATTAGAGATAGCGAAAAATTAAACGCACCATTTGAATACTTGATTCTTTCTCTATCTAAAACTATTCGTCCGCCAATAAGTTGATACTAATATCAATAAAAAATTAAAAACACATGCTTAAATCACCTTTAATATATATCCTTACACTTTCTTATTTGATAAGGGGAAAACTATAAAAGTAGGTCATGTAAACTTAAAGCCGAACGAAATAGTGGATCGTCTAGCGAAGGATGCGATAGTGAGTGGTATGCAGAACATGGGCAAAATATATGTGAAGGATCTAATTACCATGGTGAGACAAGAGATGTTAGAAGCTGAGTGGGACAAATATTGGGTCAACTGTTGGAGGGCTAGGATGACCCAATATGCACGAATCCACCCAAGAAATTTCTATACACCTCTATTACGAGGATGAAATTTGACCATGGTAAATTCCCTAGTCATTTTTATAAACTGGGTATTGTAGACTCTCTTGGATGTTCATGTGGTAATGAGGTAGGTGACATCATAGCCAAAGAGAGAGTTTTTTGCAAAATCTTCTGGATAGTGGCGTGCGACTACCGACATGCAATATTGAGTTGCTAAGTTTAAATAGAAAAGATATTTATTATATTATCGGACGATTCCTCGCAAGCACTAGAATTAGATTCTAATCCTTACAATCCATTGAATATTAGACATAGGACTCGAAAAGCTTAATAATAAAAAAAAAGAAAACTATAGAAGTATATCTATCTTATCAAAAATTTTCTGCTCTTTGTAATGGTGTATTCCCACGTTTTAGCCACTTTTAAACCTTGTTCGGGGTAACTTTCTTATATGACCAGGAGAAAACTCTAGAACCATATTTTTTTTATCGAAAATTTTCTGCTCTTTCTAATGGTGCATAACACGCGACGATAGCTCGTTTGTACAAGTACATTATTGGTCAAAAACTACTAAATTCACACGTTTTCGCTACTTTTATCTTGTTCGGGTCGATAATTTTCTTATTTGACCAGGAGAAAACTCTAGAACCATATTTATTTTATCGAAAATTTTCTGCTCTTTCTAATGGTGCATAACACGCGACGATAGCTCGTTTGTACAAGTACATTATTGGTACTAAATTCACACATTTTAGCTACTTTTATCTTGTTCGGGTCAATAACTTCCTTATATGACCAGGAGAAAACTCTAGAACCATATTTATTTTATCGAAAATTTTCTGCTCTTTCTAATAGTGCATAACACGCGACGATAGCTCGTTTGTACAAGTACATTATTGATCAAAAACTACTAAATTCACACGTTTTAGCTACTTTTATCATGTTCGGGTCAATAACTTCCTTATATGACCAGGAGAAAACTCTAGAACCATATTTTTTTTATCGAAAATTTTCTGCTCTTTCTAATGGTGCATAAACGCGACGATAGCTCGTTTGTACAAGTACATTATTGGTCAAAAACTACTAAATTCACACGTTTTAGCCACTTTTATCTTGTTCGGGTCGATAATTTTCTTATATGACCAGGAGAAAACTCTAGAACCATATTTTTTTTATCGAAAATTTTCTGCTCTTTCTAATGGTGCATAACACGCGACTATAGCTCGTTTGTACAAGTACATTATTGGTACTAAATTCACACATTTTAGCTACTTTTATCTTGTTCGGGTCAATAACTTTCTTATATGACCAGGAGAAAACTCTAGAACCATATTTTTTTTATCGAAAATTTTCTGCTCTTTCTAATGGTGCATAACACGCGACGATAGCTCGTTTGTACAAGTACATTATTGGTCAAAAACTACTAAATTCACACGTTTTAGCTACTTTTATCTTGTTCGGGTCGATAATTTTCTTATATGACCAGGAGAAAACTCTAGAACCATATTTTTTTTATCGAAAATTTTCTGCTCTTTCTAATGGTGCATAACACGCGACGATAGCTCGTTTGTACAAGTACATTATTGGTCAAAAACTACTAAATTCACACGTTTTAGCTACTTTTATCTTGTTCGGGTCGATAATTTTCTTATATGACCAGGAGAAAACTCTAGAACCATATTTTTTTTATCGAAAATTTTCTGCTCTTTCTAATGGTGCATAACCCGCGACGATAGCTCGTTTGTACAAGTACATTATTGGTCAAAAACTACTAAATTCACACGTTTTCGCTACTTTTATCTTGTTCGGGTCGATAATTTTCTTATTTGACCAGGAGAAAACTCTAGAACCATATTTATTTTATCGAAAATTTTCTGCTCTTTCTAATGGTGCATAACACGCGACGATCGCTGATTTGTACAAGTACGTTTTTGGCCAAAAACTACTAAATTCTCACGTTTTAGCTACTTTTAAACCTTGTTCGGGTCGATAATTTTCTTATATGACCAGGAGAAAACTCTAGAACCATATTTTTTTTATCGAAAATTTTCTGCTCTTTCTAATGGTGCATAACACGCGACGATAGCTCGTTTGTACAAGTACATTATTGGTCAAAAACTACTAAATTCACACGTTTTAGCTACTTTTATCTTGTTCGGGTCGATAATTTTCTTATATGACCAGGAGAAAACTCTAAAACCATATTTTTTTTATCGAAAATTTTCTGCTCTTTCTAATGGTGCATAACACGCGACTATAGCTCGTTTGTACAAGTACATTATTGGTACTAAATTCACACATTTTAGCTACTTTTATCTTGTTCGGGTCAATAACTTTCTTATATGACCAGGAGAAAACTCTAGAACCATATTTTTTTTATCGAAAATTTTCTGCTCTTTCTAATGGTGCATAACACGCGACGATATCTCGTTTGTACAAGTACATTATTGGTCAAAAACTACTAAATTCACACGTTTTAGCTACTTTTATCTTGTTCGGGTCGATAATTTTCTTATATGACCAGGAGAAAACTCTAGAACCATATTTTTTTTATCGAAAATTTTCTGCTCTTTCTAATGGTGCATAACATGCGACGATAGCTCGTTTGTACAAGTACATTATTGGTCAAAAACTACTAAATTCACACGTTTTAGCTACTTTTATCTTGTTCGGGTCGATAATTTTCTTATATGACCAGGAGAAAACTCTAGAACCATATTTTTTTTATCAAAAATTTTCTGCTCTTTCTAATGGTGCATAACATGCGTCGATAGCTCGTTTGTACAAGTACATTATTGGTACTAAATTCACACATTTTAGCTACTTTCATCTTGTTCGGGCCAATAACTTTCTTATATGACCAGGAGAAAACGCTAGAACCATATTTTTTTTATCGAAAATTTTCTGCTCTTTCTAATGGTGTATAATACGCGACGATAACTCGTTTGTACAAGTATGTTTTTGGCCAAAAACTACTAAATTCTCACGTTTTACCTACTTTTATCTTGTTCGGGTCAATAACTTCCTTATATGACCAAGAAAAAACTCTAGAACCATATTTTTTTTATCGAAAATTTTCTGCTCTTTCTAATGGTGTATAACACGCGGCGATCGCTCATTTGCACAAGTACGTTTTTGGCCAAAAACTGTTAAATTCCCACATTTTAGCCACTTTTAAATCTTTTTCGGGATAACTTTCTTATATGACCGGGAGAAAACTCTAGAACCATATTTTTTTTATCGAAAATTTTCTGCTCTTTCTAATGGTGTATAACACGCGGCGATCACTGATTTGTACAAGTACGTTTTTGGCTAAAAACTACAAAATTCCCACGTTTTACACCTTGTTCGGGATAACTTTCTTATATGACCAGGAAAAAACTCTAGAATCATATTTATCTTATCGAAAATTTTCTGCTCTTTCTAATGGTGTAACACGCGGTTATACAGGGTGGTCAGAAATGTGCGTCAAATTTCCCTATCTCGAAAAGTCGAAAAGTTAATTTTTTTTAAACGGTAACCTATTAATGGTAGTATGGTTTTAGATAGAGAAGGAATCAAGGTTTCAAACGGTGCATTTAATTTTTCGCTATCTCTAATAATAAGGAAGATATCAGCTAAGAAAGCAGATAGAAAACTATGGGTAAAAATTTGTCTCATGTGTAGGTATTATTATCTAATTGGGGGCTAATTTCGCATATAATACAACCTATAGATACTCCGAATGTAATTAACAGTTTCTTGATTAATATCTTCGATATCATCGAAATTATTAACTTTTTTTAGTTGGCATATCTCCCGAAATTTTGTGTAACCAGGTAAACCATGATCTCGCCCTCTTTGTATGTTCAAAGATACCAAATCTAATCCACAAATTTGATTTTTATTCTCGAATAAATGTTCTTTTAACTAAAAAGATTGATTAAATTTTCTTGGATTATTTAAAAAAAAATGTTTACCTCCGGAGTAAAAAATGGGTCATGGGCTTGAACGCTGCTTCGAACGGTTCCTTTTAAAATTCGATCCATTTCGCCAGGTTTGTATAATAAAAACGGATCGAAAAGGATTTCGTGTAATTTTAAATACTCCACGGTCGATTTGTCATTGTCGATCAAACTGACTAATGTCGGGATTAATGAATGCCCGAATCGAAATGATGCTGTGGCGAAATTATTAGAAATCGTTGCGTCTATTGAATTGTTATAATTTTTGTAGAATCCTCGTTTTCTTGGCGATAACTCGTATTTTTTTAACAGTTTATTACCTAAAATTTATTTCAATCTTTTAATAGATACAATTAGGTCACGGTTAAAAAAAAATAAAAAAGATTTTTTTTAGCGTTATCTCAATTTACTTTTTTATCTTTGCAAAAACATTTAAATCTAATATGTCAACAAAAAATGTTTTAGCTAACTAATCTTAATAATACCAAATTGTATATATTAAGAATTTCAAGGTTATAAAATGTATCAAAAATACACTATTTGTGTATACTAACCTAAGATGATATTTAAAAACTCGTTATAAGTAATGTGTTGCAATTGCGCTATTAATATCTTCCTTGTCTCTTGGAATATCCGTTCATCACTCCAATGTGGGTTTATGGAATGCATCCTCTTCGCCAAATTGTTGTGATGTCTCGTCCAAATTAAGTGCATCGTCGTCAAGTGAACGTTTTCGTTCGCCCTGGCGTCACCGGACATAAAACAATATTTTCCATCTTTGATTTTTTCTTTACGATTGCAACCGTCCGATAAGTCATGAGAAATTGGTAATAATGTTCGATTATCTTGTGTGATTAAAACATTGAATAAGCCGTTTTGGAAGGTTCTTAATTTGGATGAAACTTCTTGGGTTGGTCCGTAAATAACTGATCCATCAATGTATGACGAAACCTGATTCATTTGCTCTCTAACACCTAAACACGATGTGTTAACTCGAGCTGATCGCACAAAGTTCATACAAGTAATGTTGTAGTTGGAATAATAAGGATCATCTGGGTCTATGATGACCGGAAAACATTCCGGATGCGCGATAAAATCGGATTTTTCACAACATGAAATCGCCGTTAAATTTTTTCCTTTACTCGAAACGGTCGCTGTGATGTCGTGGTCTAAAAATTGTCCAAAAACGGCGAGCATTACAGTGAATTTTGGGTCATTTCGAAAATAAGGTCTGTGGACTACATTGCTAACCGTTCTTGGCGACGGCAACGAGTTATTAATTCCGTTTCGTGGTGAACCGATTCCGTCTGAATATATAGGTGGTATTACTCTTCTAAACGGAGAATAACCCGATCCAGAATTCGGCGATAATAAATTATTGCAAACCCCGTCGTACGACCTATATTTTAAAAACTCGCTGCAATTTTTAATAACATCACTTTTAACGCATAAATTTGGAATAATCCCATTTTTTAACGCATAATTTCTCGTTGCTATTTCTTCCATATAACCAATAAAAGCTAACTCTTTACTTTTATTCGAAAAAGAGGTCACCATTTGATGCTTGTAACTCGGCGAAGTTGATTCTAAAATCGGTTGCTGATTTTCTATCATCTTTAACATCTCCAAATCTTTCAACGTCGAATTAATCGCGCTTTTATAATCCGTTGAATTTAAATTATAACTTTTTGAGTTATTATTACTTAAAATTCCAGTTGTTAAAAAAAATAAATCTATCGGAACAGTATCGTTTATTAAAGAAGTTGTTTCATTTGAATCCAAACTTAACGTTGTCGATATTATCAATGCAATTATAAATATAAATCTATAAAGCATCAAATGAAATTTAATCAAAACTTTTTTATTACTTACATGAGCGCACTGCAAAAACAAATTTGGAAAATACGAAGTTGTTGTTTTCGTTTTCTCGTGATGCTACTCTCGAATGCATAATTTGGGGTTTCGCTAACAAGCAAAGCGGTTCTTTCAGTTTTCATTTTGCAAAGTACGACGTAGAACTAAACTAAGAACTCGATGGCGATCGATTTTCTCGAAGAAATGTGATACCGATAGACTCGTTGAAGCGTGAGGAAGCCCTGCTAAAGTTGCAAAATATACGAGGAAATAAATAACTTTTAATTTAATAAAATTATTACTATAATTTTGGCAAGAAAAAATAAAAGAATTTTCTTACTTTGATATTATTGCCTTTTCTTCTTTGCTCTCTTCGGCCATCTTATGGTACCTATAGGATAAAATAATGGACATGTTCAAAGAATACATGAAATGAGACTCAAAACAAGTTATTAATTAAAAACTTGGTATATTGAAAAGTTGAAGAATAAAAAATTGATATAGCGACAATTTTTTTATTTATTGCCAGGAGAAAATTCTAGAACCATATTTATATTATCGAAAATGTTCTGCTTTTTCTAATGGTGTATAACACGCGGCGATCGCTGATTTGCACAAGTACGTTTTTGGTACTAAATTCCCACGTTTTAGCTATTTTTCAAGTTTGTTCGGGATAACTTTTTTATATGACCAGGAGAAAACTCTAGAACCATATTTATTTTATCGAAAATTTTCTGCTCTTTCTAATGGTGTATAACACGCGGCGATTACGTGCTTGCACAAGTACGTTTTTGGCCAAAAACTATTAAATTCCCACGTTTTAGCCACTTTTCAAGTTTGTTCGGGTCGATAACTTTCTTATATGACCAGGAGAAAACTCTAGAACCATATTTTTTTTATCGAAAATTTTCTGCTCTTTCTAATGGTGTATAACACGCGACGATAGCTCGTTTGTACAAGCACATTATTGGTACTAAATTCACATATTTTAGCTACTTTTATCTTGTTCGGGTCAATAACTTTCTTATATGACCAGAAGAAAACTCTAGAACCATATTTTTTTTATCGAAAATTTTCTGCTCTTTCTAATGGTGTATAACACGCGGCGATCCCTCATTCGCACAAGTACGTTCCTGGCCAAAAACTACTAAATTCCCACGTTTTAGCCACTTTTAAACCTTGTTCGGGTCGATAACTTTCTTATATGACCAGAAGAAAACTCTAGAACCATATTTATTTTATCGAAAATTTTCTGCTCTTTCTAATGGTGTATAACACGCGACGATAGCTCGTTTGTACAAGCACATTATTGGTACTAAATTCACACATTTTAGCTACTTTTATCTTGTTCGGGTCGATAATTTTCTTATATGACCAGGAGAAAACTCTAGAACCATATTTATTTTATCGAAAATTTTCTGCTCTTTCTAATGGTGCATAACACGCGACGATAGCTCATTTGTACAAATACATTATTGGTACTAAATTCAAACATTTTAGCTACTTTTATCTTGTTCGGGTCAATAACTATCTTATATGACCAGGAGAAAACTCTAGAACCATATTTTTTTTATCGAAAATTTTCTGCTCTTTCTAATGGTGTATAACACGCGGCGATCGCTCATTTGCACAAGTACGTTTTTGGCCAAAAACTACTAAATTCCCACATTTTAGCCACTTTTAAACCTTGTTCGGGATAATTTTCTTATATAACCAGGAGAAAACTCTAGAACCATATTTTTTTTATCGAAAATTTTCTGCTCTTTCTAATGATGTATAACACGCGGCGATTACGCGCCTGCACAAGTACATTTTTGGCCAAAAACTACTAAATTCCCACGTTTTAGCCACTTTTCAAGTTTGTTCGGGTCGATAACTTTCTTATATGACCAGGAAAAAACTCTAGAACCATATTTATTTTATCGATAATTTTCTGCTCTTTCTAATGGTGCATAACACGCGACGATAGCTCGTTTGTACAAGTACATTATTGGTACTAAATTCACACATTTTAGCTACTTTTATCTTGTTCGGGTCAATAACTTTCTTATATGACCAGGAGAAAACTCTAGAACCATATTTTTTTTATCGAAAATTTTCTGCTCTTTCTAATGGTGCATAACACGCGACGATCGCGCATTTGCACAAGTACGTTTTTGGCCAAAAACTACTAAATTCCCACGTTTTAGCTACTTTTAAACCTTGTTCGGGTCGATAATTTTCTTATATGACCAGGAGAAACCTCTAGAACCATATCTATCTTATCGAAAATTTTCTGCTCTTTCTAATGGTGTATAACACTCGCTTATACAGGGTGGTCAAAAATGTGCGTCAAATTTCCCTATCTCGAAAAGTCGAAAAGTTAATTTTTTAAACGGTAACCTATTAATGGTAGTATGGTTTTAGATAGAGAAGGAATCAAGGTTTCAAACGGTGCATTTAATTTTTCGCTATCTCTAATAATAAGGAAGATATCAGCTATGAAAGCAGATAGAAAATTCGTGATATAAGAAATAATCTCAGCCGTTATAATCAAAATACTATCTAATTGGGGGCTAATTTCGCATATAATACAACCTATAAATACTCCGAATATAATTACCAGTTTCTTGATTTTTAAACGTTAAGTTAATTTTTTTAAACGGCAACCGCGCTTTTTTCCCTCACCTGCGTATTATACGCCATAACGTTAGCTGTTTGTCGCCAAAAGCGTTTCTACGTGTAATATACATCCCATAAGTAATGAAGGGGCGCTCTTTCTGGCTGTGATAACAGTATTTTTAAGAAGGGATCTAGATAGAGAAAGAATCAAGCTTTCAAATGGTGCATTTAGTTTTGCGCTATCTCTAATAACAAGGAAGATATCGGCTAAAAAAAGCACGGGTAAGTATTATTCGTGATATAAGAAATAATCTCAGCCATTATAATCAAAATACTATCTAATTGGAGACTAATTTCGTATATAATACAACCTATAAATACTCCGAATATAATTCTATCTTACTTTGATATTATTGTTTTATTGCAATACATGAAATTAGACTCCCAACAAGTTATTAATTAAAAACCTGTTAGATTGAAAAGTTGAAGAATAAAAAATTGATTTAGCGACAATTTTTTTATTTATGCATAAATACGGTAACATTTAATTTGTATACATGTATATAATAACAAGTTTTTGGTAACATCTACGTTAGAAGAAAAGAAAAAAAAATAATTAATTTACGAATTTAAACAAAAAGAGTTAAAAATTAAATTGCTTAATTGACTGTAAAGTATATAGTTATTATATATCGTACATATCTCACTATGTTTCGTTTGTTTGCAGCCCAAAAACCGTTTTAATTGAGGCTACACATTTTTTATTGCTAAAATAATTGTTTTAACGTGACTCTTTTTTAGTTAAATAACGCGCCCGTCCGTTTCTTAATATCATAATATTTGTTTAAGGGTTTTAAATTCCGTTATTACGGACGAGCATTTGATGATAAATTTATATTGAGAGACTAGTTTTAAGAGTTCTTTCTTAATAAAATGTAAAATGCAACTATCTAAATATTAAGAGGAATTATGTTTTTTTCTCAACGAATCTTAAAAACACGCTTTTTTTTATAACAATAGCCTTACTGGTTAATTTACTTACTTTTATAGTTTCTTTTAACCTAGGTATTGTCAAGAACCAGATAAGTACACCGTTTTTTGTTTGTTTCTATTTTTTTGTTTACGTAGTTGATGACACGTATACGGGCAAAGTAAACAGTCATACGTATATATATAATTTTTATATCTGGTAATATTCTTATTCAGACAAATATAACTAATATATCTACATTAATCCTAATTTAATTCTTTTTTATGACAACGAACGATACTCATTTTCAATGGGACGCGTATCTTAATTTTGTTGCTTTTTTGGAGATTAAAGAAACGGGTCCCACTTTCAACATCAGTACACATTGAGGAACGAAATTCTTTTTATTTATATATATATATTTTTTAAAATTTTTTCAAACATTTATTTGAAACAACTTTTTTGAAGTTTTCATGCATGAAAGATAAAAGGAGCAAAAGCGATCAACGCCGTTTCTATCGAATAATTTTAATTACATGTAAATGAAATTTGTAAAAATTTTAAAACGAAATCGTAGCAAATTGTGTGCGCAGTGAATTTTTTTAAAGCGTCCGAGGAAAGCCGTTTTTGTATATTAATGGACATTTGAAAAAACCAACCGAAGACGAAACTTGTTTTTCTTTGTATCGCGTGTTTAATAAAATAAATCATCTAGGGCGCTAAATTTTAGAAGTTGACTAGATGAGGTTCTACCAACTTTAACAAATTTGTTGGAAAATAATTTTGACCCTTTAGAATTTTTATTTTAATAAACATACTATTTTCCTTCTTATTTTTATAATAGTAATATTCATGTATTTATATATATTTATAGTTGTATAATATATATATATAATTATGTCCATAGACAAAACACCACTAAAAATAAAAAATCATAACATGTCAATATATGTATTTTTTTGTTATTTTCATTATCTTTTTTGTTGCTTGTTTTTTTAAACATTTCTCATCGTTCATAACATCACATTTGTACATATCCGTAAAATGGTTATCGTTTTTTAAATCGTCTATTATTATTATTATTATTCTTTCTAATCTCAAAATTAGTACAATCAGTTAATAAAAAAATTTAACGACTTTTAAAAAGGCAAGCGCATTTATATATTCATAAAAAAAATAATTAACCAATTAAGATGAAACAATTTTAAACGTATTTATATATATACAACTAATTCTAATCAAATACAATGTAGATAAAGACGAACGGAAAACACGGAAATAATATCGTAATCGTTAAAAACTGGCGAAAATGGCTACAAATTTATTTATGGCAATGGAATGTCAACTCTCACATACGATACCGGAAAGTATCCCGTGCGACCATTCAGGCTTCCTTCGAACCAATTCTCATCGATTTTATTAATCAATGTTATTACATCATTCTCCTAAAAACATAATCAAGTAAATAATTTTATTTAAACATAAAACTCCACAATCAAGTCGCGATATTTAATGACCCATTTACATTATCACATCAAATAACCTCGACTTAGACTTAACACATCTTACGCGGGAAACGACTAAACTCGTTTTGCATAGTATCGATGCCCGCTACTTTGGCGGAAAGATGCGTAAGATGTGTTAATTTAATTCATTTAAATATAAATCTTACCTTAAACCCGAGTTCGCCCATATTTTCGGCTTCAAAGTCATAAAGAGCCGTACAACATGGAGCTCGAGTCATTGGAGTCCTCGCCGGGGATTTCATCGGAGATGGTAACGGCGACGCTGACAAAACTTAATTTAATTATTCGATTCGAGCGACAAAAAGAACGAAACAAAAGTGGAGTTAACTTTAACATAGGAAATTCCGCTTAATTAATACTCACCGTTCGCCGAATGTTGTCCCGATGTCAATTCAAGCTGGTACGGTTTATGTTGGGGCGAAGACAATTGGGAAGAGCCTGTAGTTAATAAATGGGGTTGATGAGAATCGCTTTTTTTGAAACCACATCGCGATAATAATTTAACAATGCAATTCATCGTGTTAAATAAATTTAAAAAAAAAACGTTTTTTGTATGTTTTTAGCTTTCTTTTTGTTTTCACCGCGTGCGTGAAAACGCAGTGAAACTTATTTATAAGAGGATCTTTTGAGTCGTTGCCAAGTTGCGTTTAGATTTAAATGGGTGGGGGTTTAAAAATAAAAGTGTTAAAAAACTTAATTTTTTTTAAATAATAATTATTTAACGTGAATTAAATTAATTAAAAATAAAACCAAACGAAAAAAAAAAAACAAAAAATACCTGTAAAATTGTTCCATTCAAAAGGGTCGGATTTTTGGGTAGGTTGTGTTATGGATGTGGACCTAAAAACAGGCGTAGGGCGAGTACTTATAACGGGATTGTTAAAATTCGTACCATTCATTCCGTCGACGCCCTCTATATTAAGATCAGCTAAAGTTTTCGGATTAAAATCTACTTTTGGACGACTTGCAGCTTCATCCCTCCTAAACAGATTATTATTAACAAGATTATTTAAATACAACAACTAACTTACTTTTCATGAAGCGTTTCAGATAAAGCTTTCAAAATTTCCGTACATTGACTATGATAGTCTATTAAGCCATCAGCAAACGTTGCTAATTGAGATATTTGTTCAACCTAACACATTGAGAAATAAAAATTTTAATATAATAATTTTTCGTTTTTGAAAACTTACATCGTTTTCGAGGAGATTAAACATCCCCACTTGAGCCAAATGGAGAGACTCCGCGAATTTATCTTCGGCCATTTTAATCTCCTCATCTGTAATATGCGAACCTGACGTGTCAAAAACGAAAAGAAAAAGAAAAAATATAAACTCATGCATAGCCTAAATAAAGAAATTAAAACGAAAACAAATATTAAAACAATAAATCATATTTTAATAATAATATTAACAAACAAGAACTTTTACATAAACTAGCACAAAAAAAATTAAGCTTAATCTTAAATTAAATCTACTCTACTTTCTAATTAAAATTTTTATTGGCTATCTACTCCACATACCAGTAGCCTTTAGATTTTTCACTGGACTGGAGTGAGGGGTGTTACCCCTAGACACTATACATGCAAAACTTTGACGATATTTTTCATAATTAATTTTTTTTAATGCTTACCTTTGGCTTGACGGCGACGTTTACAATCGAAATCGAGTCTTCGGCCTTGTAACTTTTTCCGGTGATGCTACAAAAAAATCACAAATTAAGAAACGATAATTATTTAACATATATTCAAAGTTTAAATTATTCGCATTACCTCGTTGTTACCCACATAATGTTCTAAATTTCACTTATCATTTTTTTTTGATAGTGAAATAAGAACAATTTGATATGTGTAACAACTATCATGTATTAAATTTCATTATAAAACGAAAATAAAGAAAGTTTTTTTCTCATCACCTTTTTTTTAATAATGAATATTTATCATAGTTAAAAAAGACGATGGGAAAAAATCTATCCGATCTATCAGATTTTTTACAAGATGTGACGTTTTAATTTTTATGTATTAAAAAGGAATTTTTAAGTGGAACTAAACTAAGATGAAATCTTATTAAAAAATCTATTTTAAAACGAAAATAAAGAATGAAGTTTTTTCAAAACGAGCATCGTTATCGAGATATTTATAAAAATCTACTTATATAATTAATATTTAAGTGTAAATATCTTAAGAATGAAAGATGATAGGAAAAAAATTCATTCTTTATTTTCGATTTATAATCAAATTTTCTATAAGATGTGATGTTTTAAACTTACAACTTTAAGAAATTAATTTTTAAGTGGATGTGGATTCATTATATGGAATCGAGTTCGAAAAATGAACTAAATTACGATGAAATCTTATTAAAAAATCTATTTTAAAACGAAAATAAAGAATAAAGTTTTTTCAAAACGAGCATCGTTATCGAGATATTTATAAAAATCTACTTACACTTAAAAATTAATATTGAAGTGTAAATATCTTAAGAATGAATGATGATAGGAAAAAAGTTCATTCTTTATTTTCGATTTATAATCAGATTTTCTATAAGATGTGATGTTTTAAACTTGCAATTTAAGAAATTAATTTTTAGGTGGATGTGGATTCATTATAGGGAATCAAGCTCGAAAAATTAACAAAATTAAGATGAAATCTTATTAAAAAATATATTTTAAAACGAAAATAAAGAATAAAGTTTTTTCCCAACGAGCATCGTTATTGACATATTTACGAAAATCTACTTACACATAAAAATTAATATTTAAGTGTAAATATCTTAAGAATGAAAGATAATAGGGAAATAATTCATTCTTTATTTTCGATTTATAATCAGATTTTCTATAAGATGTGATGTTTTAAACTTACAATGTAAGAAATTAATTTTTAAGTGGATGTGGATTCATTATATGGAATCGAGTTCGAAAAATGAACTAAATTACGATGAAATCTTATTAAAAAATCTATTTTAAAACGAAAATAAAGAATAAAGTTTTTCCCCATCGAGCATCGTTATCGAGATATTAACGCAAATCCCTTAAAAATCAATTTTTAAACGTAATATCTCGAAAATTAAAAACGATAGGAGAAAAATTCATTCTTTATTTTCGATTTATAATCAGATTTTCTATAAGATGTGATGTTTTAAACTTACAATTTAAGAAATTAATTTTTGAGTGGACGTGGATTTATTATATGGAATCGAGTTCGAAAAATGAACTAAATTAAGATGAAATCTTATTAAAAAATCTATTTTAAAACGAAAATAAAGAATAAAGTTTTTTCCCAACGAGCATCGTTATCGAGATATTTACGGAAAATCTACTTACACTTAAAAATGAATCTTATTTACATCTTAAAATGTAAATATCTTAAGAATGAAAGATAATAAGAAAAAAGTTCATTCTTTATTTTCGATTTATAATCAGATTTTCTATAAGATGTGATGTTTTAAACTTACAATTTAAGAAATTAATTTTTAAGTGGATGTGGATTCATTATATGGAATCAAGCTCGAAAAATGAACTAAATTAAGATGAAATCTTATTAAAAAATATATTTTAAAACGAAAATAAAGAATAAAGTTTTTCCCCATCGAGCATCGTTATCGAGATATTAACGCAAATCCCTTAAAAATCAATTTTTAAACGTAATATCTCGAAAATTAAAAACGATTGGAGAAAAATTCATTCTTTATTTTCGATTTATAATCAGATTTTCTATAAGATGTGATGTTTTAAACTTAAAATTTAAGAAATTAATTTTTAAGTGGATGTGGATTCATTATATGGAATCGAGTTCGAAAAATGAACTAAATTAAGATGAAATCTTATTAAAAAATCTATTTTAAAACGAAAATAAAGAATAAAGTTTTTTCCCAACGAGCATCGTTATTGACATATTTACGAAAATCTACTTACACTTAAAAATTAATATTTAAGTGTAAATATCTTAAGAATGAAAGATGATAAGAAAAAAGTTCATTCTTTATTTTTGATTTATAATCAGATTTTCTATAAAATGTGATGTTTTAAACTTACAATTTTAAGAAATTAATTTTTAAGTGGATGTGGATTCATTATATGGAATCGAACTCGGAAAATTAACTATATTAAGACGAAATCTTATTAAAAAATATATTTTAAAACGAAAATAAAGAATAAAGTTTTTGCCCAACGAGCATCGTTATCGAGATATTTACGAAAATCTACTTACACTTAAAAATTAATATTTAAGTGTAAATATCTTAAGAATGAAAGATGATAGGAAAAAAGTTCATTCTTTATTTTCGATTTCTAATCAATTTTTCTACAAGATGCTAAAAAAATCAATTCAATGTACCTCCAAAAATGTTGCTATGATTTTTATATCTTACCATAACTTCTTTAAGGTCCTTAGTTTGTAAGTGATGTAATGGTTCCAGGAAGTTCTGTTTGATATTATCATCAAGGGAATACTTAACATCTGCCATTTGTTTGAGGGCCTCCCCCATCTCGACGAGAGCCTGTCCGAACATGCTGTCGTCGCCGAGCTTCTTCCCATAGGTCAGCATGCAGTCACCGAGGACCCCCTCTGGTTGCGGATAAGTGTTTGACTTAGCCTGTCCGCTCAGTTTACTAATACCTTTAACCGCGGCCATTTTCGCGCGCGCGTTCGGATTCGGCTGCAGGAACTCTTTCGTCTTCACCTGAAGTTCTTCAACCAACTCGTGCGTGACGTCCGTCTTACGTTCCATATCCATAAAGTCCAAATCCAATTTCGTTCCCTCTGCGCCACCCATTTTTTCTGTAACATACTATTAAAAAAAAAATTAAAAGAAATTGTTATCTAGAAAACGCGTTTGTTACCTGGTTGCATTTGTTGATTTGTTTCTTTAATCCAGCAAAAGCCATGTTTAGTTTTATGGAAGATACTAGAAGAAAAATATAAAACTTATAAAAGAATTCAATACGAACAGCTTTAAGTTACTCATGATTTCCACTAAATATTGAAGTAAAAATAAAATTTAATGAAAATAAAAGTTTTTTGATAGTAAAAATTGGACTATACTAAAAAAAAGTGGATGATTATGAAATACGTGTTAATAAGGATGATTAATAGAAGAATTTGTAAAATTTTTATAATAAGAACTTACGACAATTAGTAGATAAGGGCGGCTACCAAATGGTTGTTAATAATTCTTGCGATAATCTTTTTTTAAAACAGCACGTACTTGAAATAACGTAAAATTCTATCGACTACTAAAGGTTTGTTGTCGCGCACCTCTTTCTGCGCATATATCGATACCTATATATCCACCCACTACAACCGAAAAAGAGGGTTGTTTTTAAACCGCGAAATTTAACAAAAAAGAAAAACCACCCTTCTAAAAAAAATAACGAAAAGATTTTATTTCTTTTTATTCTTTTTGACATAAAACCACAAACGTTTCTTGACCCTCTTCTACCCTACTTTACAGTGAAACATATTCATATGACCTATTTATAAGATTAATCCAATTATTATCCTGAAAACGTTGCATAAATTTATTTTTTTTTAATTCTTAACGAGTCTCGAGTCTGAAGATGGTTTATATTCGAAACCGGTAATAAAATAATTTTTTTATTTTATAAGGGAAAATGATTTAGATCACAGTTGGGGGTATACATGCCCTTCTGAAAGACGTTAATATGACCTATTTATCAGATAAATTCAATTATCATTGCTGAGAAACCAAAAGGTTATTAACTTTTTTTCTCTTACATCCTGTTTCAAGAGGAGGAGTTCGCGAACATCTGCCCCCGCAATTTCCTATCACAAAATATTATATCCCACACTCTCCCGAACTCAAAACGTAATACGTTTTGGGTTATATAAATTGAGTGACCATTTGATTTTATTAGTAGAACGCGGTATGTAATAATTGGTGGGGTATCTTCGAATCCTAACGAGTTACATGGTGCAATAGAGAGTAAAAAAATCTCGAACAGGAGGACTTTCACTGTCGAAGATAAATTCAAGGGAGAGATTAACGTGATATTATTGAGATTATTGTGTTAAATGAAACGATGTGGCTTACCTGACGAGCGTGCGTCTGGGTGGTTTAAATACCGTTGTTACGAATCGGTATTTGAATTTTTTTTTGACTAAACCCTATCTCGACACAAAACAACCTCGTATCCTCACTGCTTATAACAGAATAAAATAAGCTGTCAAATATCTTTTAGGTAGTGAAGACACTTTTTATACAGATAACTGCCGAATATTTCGTAGTTAATACAAAGATGGCGCTCAACGAATTCTTAATTTTTTTTTTATCTAGTTTATTAATAGATGGCAGCATTAAAATAAATTGGAGTAATATAATAATTTTATTTAAACATTTTAAATTCCCTCAAAAACTTATTGCTATACAAAATAATTGCGAGAAATACAAAAAGTAAAATAATAATTAATTTGATATTTCCATTACCAGAAATGCTTTTTATTTTTTTACTAAAGACTAAAAGGTAATTCACACGTATATAATCACTATCCGTAACAACAATCATTCCTTTAATAGTGGAACCTCTCGAATCTTTAAGTTTTCTTTGCTTTGAAATATCATCAATATACTCACAAACAGCAACCACACTCAAATTCTCCCCTATAATACTATTAATCCACCCAGCTCCATACGGGGCGTAAATAATACTTGTGGAAAGATGTTTGCTTAGGTATATACCTTCTCCAAACAAAGGGTTGGTTTTTGTACTAAATATTTGTTGAAGACCCACTCTTGAAATGGAATAGAATCTATCTAATTGGCTCCCATGAAATGCTAAAGATGTATTAAAAGTTCCTTTACGTGCATTCCAAGACTGTTCAGAGGAGGAACTGTGGTTTATTTTAAATATACATTTTGGGTTAAATCCTGAGATATTTAAAGGAAACTCATTTTCCTATAAAATAAAAATAATAATTTCACACTTTAGTATAAACATAAATATAATATATAATATATATATTAGTATATATAGTACTTTATAAATAATATAAACTTACATTGAATTTTTGTGTAAAAAATGTGTAAGAAATTGGATCACATTTGGTGTATAACCAGGTTAAAAGTTGAATATGTTTCTCCATATTTGGTAAAAATGGAAGATCTCTTAAAGGGGGCATACTATTACAAATTGATCTCTGCAAAAAAAACTTAATATAACATAATATATAATTAATTAATATAATTTACCAAAGAATTAAAATCCTTTTCAATACCATCTTCTTTAAAATACATAGGGGGAAATGGTCTAACACTAGAATCAGACCGGAGGGAATTCACAGCGCTCGTAAAAAAACTAAATACTAAATCACAGCCGAGTAAGTTTTGGTTTAAAAATTTAAAAACAAATTCCTCATCCATTCTTGAACCAAACGAATTTTTTAATAAATCTATTTTTATATCATAAAGGTGACGTTTAAGAAATACATAATTTTTAGGTTACGATTAATTGGTTGCCTACCCAATCAAATTTTATTATCAAGTTATATTTTTTTAATATATCCTCTAAAACATATAATCTACCAAAAAATATTATTACAAAACAAAATAATCTCAAATTCACGTGATTTCGCCGATAATACAGAAAACGAAAATGTTAGGTAATTTTTTATTTAAGTTACTAAGGGTGTGGTACTATGTCTAAGAATAGCCAACAAAACAGAGATAAAATAATTGTCACCGGCACTCACGGAGAAGTTCTGCGAACGAAATAGGTCATTCTTTCTACGAGTTAACTTACTTAACGTGTGTTAAGTTCTTATATTAAAAAAATGAACAATCTTGGCCTTTTAAAACCAAGACTCGCTGCTATATCTAAGTAAGTTCTTATTTATTTAGATGTTTAAAATTTGGCTTTTTTTGGATTATGACATAATCATGCGCGAATTAAGAATCAACAACATGGTCGTCGTTTTCTATATTTCCACATAAAATTAACAAATAAAAAGCTAATTTCTACATTTTTTTTGCTTCATAGTTTACGATTTATGACTCAATTGGGCGACTTAGGAAGTGGCGCTGGAAAAGGCGGTGGTGGTGGCGGTTCCATCAGACAAGCGGGTGGCGCATTTGGCAAAGCTGAGGCCGCCCATGAGGAAGAGTACTTCTATAAAAAGGTAAACATGTTTACAATATCGAATATATAACATTTTTTTTGTTATTTTTAGCAAAGAAAACAACTCGCGAAACTTAAAGAAGATTTACACGATGAGATTCATTTCCATGAGGAGCAAATTAAGAGACATCAAGAAGCGATTAATCGCCACAAACAAAGGGTTCAAGACATAGAGAAGAAATAGGGAACATGATGTTGATGAAAAATAAAACGGTCTTGGAGCATAAGATAGTCTTATTAATGTAATGTTTCTTTTTATTTCTTAGTTGTTTTGTTTCTTTTTTCTTTTTGAAAATAATAAAAAAAATATATAAATTGTGGTGATCTTTTTGTAGATACTTTCTTTTTTGTGGTTCCTCCAGTTCTGAATTACTTGTTCCTCCATTTCAAATTCTTCCTGTATTAAGTTTTACAATATTTATATAGTCTGCTTAATAAGTTGTTTATCATTCCTTTCAGTATTTTTTTACCAAGTCTACTTGTTTTGCACCAGGGACCCTTCCACTTTGCATTGCTGGTGTGTTAGGAGTTGTAATCTTTGTTCTGCCAAATTTTTTTCATAATGTTCATCATTAGTTATTTCCTCTCCAAACCTGACTACAGTTTCTCTCTTTGCTTTTGCCACTACAGTTTTTTTTAGGTCAATTGAGCCCAATTTATTTATGGTAGTGCGTCCATGAGTTCTTTTATTGTTGATCTCTTTCCAAACATGTGTTGTCGTCGATATTTAATAAAAAGTGGAATAGTTTTTGCGAAGTTCCTGCAACGAAAAAGGTCATTCTTTCTAGGAGTTAACTCCATATCCATACTTACTTAACGCGTGTTAAGTTCTTATATTAAAAAAATGAACAATCTTTTCCTTTTAAAACCAAGACTTGCTGTTATATCTAAGTAAGTTCTTATTTATTTAGATGTTTAAAATTCGGTTTTTTTGGGTTATGATATAATCGTACGCGACTTAAGAATCAACATGGTCATCGTTTTCTATATTTCCACATAAAATTAACAAATAAAAAGCTAATTTCTATATTTTTTTTGTTTCATAGTTTACAATTTATGACTCAATTGGGAGACTTGGGAAGTGGCGCTGGAAAAGGCGGTGGTGGTGGCGGTTCCATCAGACAAGCGGGTGGCGCATTTGGCAAAACTGAGGCCGCCAACGAGGAACTTTTATAAAAAAGTAAACATGTTTACAACATCTAAAATATCAAACATATAACATTTTTTTATTATTTTTAGCAAAGAAAACAACTCGCGAAACTTAAACAAGATTTACACGATGAGATTCATTTCCATGAAGAGTAAATTAAGAGACATCAAGAAGCGATTAATCGCCACCAACAAAGGGTTCAGACATAGAGAAGAAATAGCAACTAAAGAAAAATAAAACGTTTTTTTTTTTGAGAATAATAAAAAAATATACAAATTGTGTTGTTCTTTTTGTAGCTACTTTGTTTTCTGTGGTTCTTCCTGCTCTGAATCACTTGTTCCTCCATTTCAAATTCTTCCTGTATTAAGTTTTTCAATATTTGGCCATATAGTCTGCTTAATAAATTTGTGACTGTTTCAATTTCCCTTGACTTTTTGTTTATGATTGCCACTCTGCGTTTCTGATGTGTTAAGAACTGTGATCTTTGTTCTGCCAATTCTTTTTCATAATGTTCATCATTAGTTGGTTCTTCTGCAAACCTTCCTACTGTTTCGCTCTTTGTTTTCTGCCAAATCTTGCGTTTAAATCCTAAGATTATTAATTCTCTGCCATCGCCTAATTTGCTTATGGTAGTGTGTTACAAAGCCTTTTATTATTGATCTCTTTTCAAGCATGTTTGATATTTAATAAAAAGTGGAATAATTTTTGTGTTTTTTATACATTTTTTATCTTCATATAAAAATCTCAAATTATTTACCACTATTTGTAGTGAACAAGACTGTTTATCGCTTCAGTTAGACCTGGATAGGCTTTCTTATTATATTATTATATTGCTACAGTTCAAATATCCATCAGTCGTATAGATTTTTTTTAGTAGAGCATCTTTAACGGTTTTACTAAATTTGGTGTGATTTAAAGTTCTGACATTCGAAGGGAACTTGTTATAGAACTTGACACCGCGATAATCATGGAATGCATTAAAAATAGGCCATTTTCGCAAGCTCCATCGTGGCACAAAGAGTCAGTCTTCGCACTGGTTAGGTGCATCAATATGATCATTCCAGTTTAATGTAGGATCAATCAGAAGTCTTAGGAGACTATATATGCTTCCTTTGATACCATAATAATGAAGTTTGGCCATCAAGATGGAATGATGCACGACTCAGATCACAACAAATTATTTTAGATTTCTCATGATTGTCATGGGCATCCGTGAGATCTTTGACGATTCTTATAACCATGCTGATCTTCTACCACGACATTATTTTTACTTAAGTAGAAAAAGAATCCTCCCTTGAAGAATTTTAGAAAAAACTGGCAGCAGGGCTATGGGCCTATAGTTTTCGTATTTGTGATCATCCCTTTTTTATATACAGATACGTTTCTAAGTGTTTTGTCGATCTAAGCCAATCTTAAAAACACGTCTAGAGAAAAATGTCTTTCTTTGTCGTAATTGCAATGCAGATTTTTGCCATGCAGTTGTATCATATTCGAAACATTGAAAATAAATTATCATACGCTTCTGCGTTAGTAAATGACATGTTTACTGTTACCATGGTTATTTGATTTGTTTTTCTCAATGCTCCGATTGATGGCACTCGAGTTTTTAACATTTTCTTCTATAATTCGAGAACGGATGGCGATATCAACATGCGGTTTTCACTAATATTTAGCAAATTTTAAGGTCACTAAGGATTTGTGAAGTAAATAATTAACTGTTTTTCAAAAATCACAAAACTATGTAAACGCTGTAGATAGCGCCCTCTAACTAATTTGTTTTAAATCAAACGATCTTACTAAAAACATCTTTTAAAAGAGCATCAAATGCTCTTTCAAACAAACCCCTCACCATTATGACAGATATGAGAAATATCTGAAAACAAAAGCGATGCGGTATTATCCAAGATATTAAATGATGTTGTCAAAGTTATAGCTTATCGTCTAACTTTCTGAGATAGCGGAATAATTTGTTTAGCAATTTGATGTACCTTTTGCACATTTATTGAAAATTATAGGGCTGGAGCAATTTCGCTTGCAACTTTTTTTAATAATAGGAGAAGTCCATATATGTCTTCACTGTTTGTCTGTTTCAGCTCCAAGATAACATTTAATATCTCATGATCATCAATCGAATGTATTTCGGTTGCATAATACTCGCTGAATACTAACATAGGTTATTTTTCGTGATGTAATTTTTTGTTTTATCTGCTTTTGTACTGCATTTCATTTTCAAAACTTTAATTATCCCACTTTGGGAACAATAAAGATTATTTATTTTTTTTTATTACTTATTTTTTACTTTTCAAATGCAATTATATTAAAATTTTGCATTATCTGAGGTACTTCATCGATAATTTAAAAGTGAGATTATTGGAAAGCTCAATTTGCTCTCAAAATATATAATTATTAACTTAGTTATGATCATGATGATGAAGCTCCAATTGATTTTTAATATCCCCCAATTTGTGGTCTTCAATTTCATAATATCGTAATTAGGTTGGAGTAGTTTATTCAATAATAACATTTTTATTTGCGTTATTTAATGAATTTTTAAGTGTTTTATTTGTTGGTTGAGGGTATTTCCTTGAAATATTTGAACTTGGCGCGATTCGAGAACGCCATGATTAGAGTGGTATCGAGGCATGCGCTTCGGTAACGCTGTATGTTGTCTAAAAGTTGTATTCCATTGATCAGTGTGCTGCATGCATTTGTGTTCTCTGGTGTTATTTGTGTCAGGTTGATTTTTTTTTATATATATATACATATATATATATAGTATAGGGGGGTTAGTCGAATTCGTTCGACTAGCAAGAACTATTTTTGGTAATGCATTTAAGGATATCAATTATTTTATGTTGTACAATCCTGCTGCGGTTAGCAGTGGCAAATCAGGTAAGAAAAACTGTGATTGACCAAATGTTCGTGTTATGTACGTTTCTCGTCTAGTGTTACAACGTTGGGCTTAACCATTGGTTCCAAATGAAACCGTGGGCGTACGTGGGGCCGTAATTCGGAGCTTACGGGCCCCAGGCTCCACTACTGGAGGCGTCTCGAGAAAGATTTTCTCGCTGTTTACGCCATGTTTTTGTTGCCATTGTCCAGCATTTGCTGTACTATTTTACGTTTTACCTTCTCATATTTACATTTGTCAACGTATCGTCATCGCTTTTTGACGACACAGATAAAAAAAACGTTTTTTAAACCTCCCGGGTTTCGTTCAATGTTAATATATACACTATTTTTTTTTGTTATCGTTTAGAATTGCTAATCAATTCTTAGAGACCGAGCGGTTTAGTAAAAAATATTTTCATAATAAAATAATTATTGTTATTGATTTGATAATTTCAAATCCGTTTAAAGGAAAGTATCGACCCCGCGGTGGCGTGAATATTTTATTATAAACAACCGAGCTATTGACAAAGAGTTTAAAGATCATCCTCCGCGTTCGACGATAAATTTTACATTTATTCATCAAAACGCAAAAACGTGCTTTTCTAATCATTTCCCCCACCATCCCTTTTTTTCTTACGACCTTTCCGGGTGGCTCCGGAAACTTCTCTCTCTTCTTTAACATCTTTAACATCTTTTTTTCTTTTTTTTCTTTTATTTCTTTTCAACACACACGCGGTTCTTCAAAAGATATTTCTACCTGCTCGCTTTTTTTTTGACTTTTTTTTTTTAAATTCTCCACTTAATAAATGAATATGCAAAAAGAGTATTAATAGAAATATTAAAATAGAATCGAGATTAGGGTCTTTAATTTAATTCGTATGATGATGATTCCTTGTGGTTAGTTTCGGTGCGATTTAGATTACGAAATTACGCTAGTTACTGTTAAATTAGAAGAAAATCGTCGTTCGTTCGTTCCCGGGGTCTCGACAGCCTTGACGGGCGCATCTCTTGCGTTTCGACGCAAAAACGATCGAAGGGCGACTGTACAGTTGCTGACATAAGTATTTTAACACCTGCGAATTCAAAAAATACTTTCGTAAAAATATTTCGCAAGTTAAGTGACTAAAAGTATGATTTAAAGTAGCTTGTGTAATTTTGGTATTAAATATGTTATTGAAGACCCGGAAGTTCGCTATGAATCTAAAAACCTTAATAATTTTAAAAACAATGGAAGGAAAACTATGCAATTCTAATCAATTCTTAGCGTATACCTTTTAACCGGTTGTTTTGCAAAGTTTGAACTTAGGCATAATTCATAAGTTAACGTGAATGCTTACGTCATTGTTTATACGGTTTTCTATTTTCTTATAACGAATAATATACAAAAATCTAAAGAAAGTTTTTTATATTATTTTTCTTCCACCATCAAGGGATGTTTATTTTTACCAGAAAAGGTGAGACGCAATGAAAATCCTAACGATCTATAAACTCCTTTCGATACACGATGGCTGAATATAGAACGTTTCACTTTGCGTCTGTCACGCCTAAAATAAATTTTGTTTATTTTATTGAGAAAACCAACAAAATTCTTTCTAATCTAGCTAAATAACACTACTATCAATTTGCAAACCCGTTTCCCAAATTAAAAGTAAACTTTGCGTCATATTACATATTACGTTATTATTTTACAAGATAATAAGAAGGAAAAAAGTTTGTTTTAGTTATTTGATAGCATAGAATGTTCGATCCATTACTCACTTCGCGATTAAACTAATAGAAACAAAAATTACTCATTTTAAATATTTTCTTAAACTTAATTTGTTTCCATTTTGAGAAATACGACGCAATAAAATGTATTAATAGGATTTAGATTTAGAAGAAATTGTTTTACGTACCAAGTTATTGGTTGTAAGTGTAATGAGAACATAGGGGGAGAGTGAATCAGAAGGCGACTGTAAACCTATTAACGCAAAATTTAACGTGATTTGACTGTCAATGAGTGAATTATGGAACCCAAAGAACTAAACGTAAGCGGAAACTATACGGATGCAAATAGATTTAAGTAGTTTAGAATATGACAGCAATTCTTAAACAAAAAATTAAGAAGCGAATATTATCTAAGAGGTTCACTTCCTTTGTTTAAGAATCTCAAACACTCATTGAAATATTAACACAAATTTTTTTAATTATTATAACTATTCTATGTTGTGACAGAAAAAGTACTGTAATTAATATGCTGATAGAGAATTGAGCTGCAACTACAACAAATACGCGCTAAGGGGTCAAGGTGCTAATATATGGAGGAAAGTTTTTCAATTACCCTATATAAAATAACCTTAAATACAAAAATAATCAACCACACACCCACTAATAAGAAGACTGAATGGAATAATCAATAAATATATAAAATCAACAGTAGCAGAGGAGTTATATTACTGCTTATTGAAAATGATTTCAACAAGATATGAACCCACATAAAATAAAAAGATTTAAATTGTATACTAAAACAATAGTAAAATCTGCTGTAGAGAGTACAAAGTGTATAAAGTGGCTATAAAACTACAATACAAGATTACCTAAAATCTAAAAGATACCAATTAATCTCTAAACACTAAAAAGATGTTCAAGCAAGTTTACTTTGGTTCAATGACTAAAAAAATTGTATTGATTCTTCTTTCAAAGTTGTTAAGGCTCACTTTTTCAATATTCTCTTGAAATTCTAAGCCGTTTCTTTCATTCCCTGAGTAATGATGATGCAAGACATCCAGAAAAAAAAAGAGCTCTGATATAAATGCTGTAAATATTAGACTTCCAAAGCGCTTGACCAACACTAGCAAAAATATATGAGATTCCGAAAAAAATGAAGAGGAAGATGATGAAATGGACGTTGAATACGAGGAATTGTCAACGATCAAGATATTATGATTATTATCATCAAGCAGCCTTCTGGGTCTATTGATCTGTATCATGTATTTGGTCTTTTTCAAGTAATATTTAGTCTTCTGTAAGCAGTATCTGGTCTTTTTCAAGCAATATTTAGTGTTTTGTAAGTAGTATGTGTTCTCTAATCTTGTGTAAGCAGTATTTGGTCTTTTTCAAAAAGTTTTTGTAAAAATTGTCTTTTTTAATGACAAACTGGATTTTGGAGGCAATGTAGATAACGTTCTGCACGCTATATGTGGTCTTTGTCAAGCCACAATCTGGGTGTAGTTTTCTTCCAGCAGTATCTTCATCTGTAACCTTTATCCAATCATCTAAAAGCAATATTTAGTTTTTTCCAAACAGTATCTAGTCTTTTTCAAGTAATATTTATTATATTATATATTCTTCTGCAACCAATTTTAGTCTTCTGTAAGCAGTATCTGGTCTTTTTCAAGTAATATTAAATGTTTTGTAAGCAGTATATATTCTTCTGCAACCTATTTTAGTCTTCTGTAAGCAGTATCTGGTTTTGTAAGTAATATGTGTTTTCTGCCACGTTTTCTGATCTTTTGTAAGCAGTATTTGGTCTTTTTCAAAAAAATGTTTGTAAAAATTGTCTTCTTTAATGACAAACTGGATTTTGGAGGCAATGTAGATAACAGGGATGAAATTCTCCATATTTCTCAAAAATTAAATAATAAAAATAGGAAAAAGTAAAAACTTTTTGTGAGAAATATTAAAAATACTTAATTTATTTCAAAAAGTACTTACAAATTGAGTAGTACAAATTAAGTAGTTACAAATTGATGGAAAATTTTAAAATATGATGGAAATAGGAATGAGTTTTGGTTTTCTTTCTTAAAATACAAAATATTTCTAACAAAATTTTTTTTTTATACAAAATCAAAATTAATAAAATCCTTTAAATTTCTTGGAAATTAACTTCTTCTAATTAACTAACTTCTGTAGAAGTTAATTTCCAAGCAATTTAAAGGATTTTATTTATTTTGATTTTGTATAAATTTTTTTTTAGAAATATTTTGCATTTTAAGAAACAAAAACCAAAACTCATTCCTATTTCCAACATATTTTAAATTTTTCCATCAATTTGTAATTATTTCAAGTACTGAAGATGAAACATTTGTTTCGAAACATGTTTACTTTTTGAAATAAATTAAGTATTTTTAATATTTCTCACAAAAAGTTTTTACTTTTTCCTATTTTTACAATGTAGATAACGTTCTGCACGCTATATGTGGTCTTTGTCAAGCCTCAATCAAGGTGTAGTTTTCTTCCAGGAGTATCTTCATCTGTAACCTTTATCCAATCATCTAAAAGCAATATTTAGTTTTTTCCAAACAGTATCTGGTCTTTTTCAAGTAATATTTAGTGTTTTGTAAGCAATATGTATTCTTCTGCAACCAATTTTAGTCTTCTGTAAGCAGTATCTTGTCTTTTTCAAGCAATATTTAGTGTTTTGTATGTAGTATGTGTTTTCTGCAACCTTTTCTAATCTTTTGTAAGCAGTATTTGGTCTTTTTCAAAAAAATTTTGTAAAAATTTTCTTTTTTAATGACAAACTGGATTTTGGAGGCAATGTAGATAACGTTCTGCACTCTATATGTGTTTATCCAATCATCTGAAAGCAATATTTAGTTTTTTCCAAACACTATCTAGTCTTTTTCAAGTAATATTTAGTGTTTTGTAAGCAGTATGTATTCTTCTGCAACCAATTTTAGTCTTCTGTAAGCAGTATCTGGTCTTTTTCAAGCAATATTTAGTGTTTTGTATGTAGTATGTATTTTCTGCAATCTTTTCTAATCTTTTGTAAGCAGTATTTGGTCTTTTTCAAAAATTTTTTGTAAAAATTGTTTTCTTTAATGACAAACTGGATTTTGGAGGTAATGTAGATAACGTTCTGCACTCTATATGTGTTTATCCAATCATCTGAAAGCAATATTTAGTTTTTCCAAACAGTATCTGATCTTTTTCAAGTAATATTTAGTGTTTTGTAAGCAGTATATATTCTTCTGCAACCTATTTTAGTCTTCTGTGAGTAGTATCTGGTCTTTTTCAAGCAATATTTGGTGTTGTGTAAGCAGTATCTGCTCTTTTTCAAGCAATATTTAGTGTTTTGTAAGTAGTATGTGTTTTCTGCAACCTTTTGTAAGCACTATTTTGGTCGTTTTCAAAAAAAATTTGTAAAAATTGTCTTAATGATTTCAATCTCATTATATTATCTCATCATATTTGTTAGTTTCATCTCTCCAAGTTTAATCCAGTTGTTTAAATGCACCCTATAGGACTGTGATCAACAATTTGGGTTCAACATTGTTTTACTCACAATCAATACTTTACTACTTATACTCTCTTCAGTACTTTCATGGAATTTTACCGTCATTGTAGTATTCTTGTAGATGTTATAAATAAGTTTGGTGTATTTAGCAACATTGAGCATAAGAGTAGGAGAGGCTTTATAGAAAAGTTCTAACACATACCATGATGCGTATTGATTTAGGCTTGCAAAGCGCTCGTCAAACATCTCAAGCGAAAAATCCGCTCCTAACCTAGTTCCTCATCACTTAAATTTATTTTTGTGGGTATTCTGATATTCCTTGATTTTACGTATTTTTTGTCTCTTCTGCCTTAAGAAAAAAGTGCGAATTACGGACCATTACTATTGTGAGATGATAAGTGGCGGTTATAATTTCAGTTTCCAAGGTCTCTGCTTCATAATATAAAAATGTACAAGCTACATACAAAAATTTTATTAAAAAAAAAAATTTTATGATTCGAATTAGAATTGTATAAAATCCCATTGGGGCCTATTCGTATTCGAATTCTATCTCGAATGAGATATCGAAATGGAATAATAATTAAATTTTATCGATTTGCTTATATTAAATAAATTTATATATGTATGAAGGAGTTAAATTGATAAATTTAAGTTTTAAAAAAGATGGTATTAATTCGTTATCAGAATCATTTATTGTATTGGAAAATCCAATTACGTCATAATTTCAATAACAAATTGGGTATAATAGATTTATGGTGTAGGGCGGAAGCTGTATTGTTCGGGTTTAGGTGGCCGTAGCCATCGTATTGGGGGCGGCTACCAGCAGCAGCAGCAGGAGCCCAGGTTATTGATTATTTCTTTGGCTGGTCGCCATTTCCACACCTTTATCCTTTAGTCGGGCCCCAGGATACGGAACGTCAAAATTCGTTCCGTAACGCTCCCAAGAGTTTCGCGAATAAATAATTAAATCCGGTTCTGTGGCGAATTTCTATCGGTCGCGTTTAGAATATTTACAGTAATTAAGATAAGTAGAGGTCGGTAAGTCGAAGTTTACGATATTCGCTATCAAGAAAACAGATTCGTTTCGTCGCTTTTTTATATTTATTTTTTTTCTATATACATATATTTTGTTTAATGGAATAAACGAAATTGCATTCGATAAGCCTTGTTTTTTTGTGTACAATTAATGGATAATAAACCGTTTTTACCGTTTCTCTCGGTTCTAAACGGAATTATTCTAGGATTTTTATTTAGGTCTCTCAGATTATGCCTCGAAAACATCGTTAAAGTCAACGCGAACTTATAAACGTTCTAAGTAAGTACGTAGAGGAACGATAAGATAACGTGATTGTACGATAAAAAATTTTTTTTAAATTCTAACATTATTTGTACAAATTTACAAATATTTATATGCGCTCCAACCCATTTTATTGATTATTTTATTAAAAAAATAAACATCCTGTTATCCTACATAGTTATTTTCAATGTTTCTTTCTTTTTTTTTTTAAGAATGCTTATGGCTTGACGGGAGACGCAATTGACATTGATGTAGAGGGCAGTGGAGGTGATTTTAAAAATTACAGCGGATCAGGAGACAGGCAGGACACAGATGATGAAGACTTTGAAGGTAGAAAAAAACTCCATTTTATATTTCTATTGCAAGGAATTTTAAAGCAAAAAATTTTATTGGGTAATTTCTCAAAGTGTTCCCATAAATGTAACACAAAAACAAATCCTTTCGTTGAAACAGCTTGAGTCATAATGCATTTCGAACGTCACAAAGAAAATTGCCCACTTTAAAATACCATCTGTAGGTTGTTGATTATTAGATCAACAAGAAGAAGACTTGAAATAGCATGAAATTTGCATCTTGATTTAAATTTAAAATAGCAAGGATTTATTTTTTTATTCAAAATTCCTTGCATACCAATTTTATTAATAAATATTTTTTCAATCTATTAAATACCATCTTTTAAATAGGACCTGTAGATCCACCTCCCAAGGTGATAACATCGACGACGACTACTCAGGCTCCTATTATAAATAGGAAGATACCTGATTTAGGAGAAAATCCTGACGTAATAATGAACCCGAAACAAGAAGAACCTCCAGCTTCTTTCTTTGCTCAGCCGGGAATTTTAGCGGGTAAATACTAAAATATTTTATTAAAATTTAATATTTAATTAAAAAAAATTTTTTAGCTGTAATTGGAGGTGCTGTAGTGGGACTTCTCTGTGCGATACTTGTGGTAATGTTCATCGTATACAGAATGCGTAAGAAAGATGAAGGATCGTACGCGTTAGATGAGCCGAAAAGATCGCCAACATCGACTTCGTTTAATCGAGGCAACAAGGAGTTCTACGCTTGAAGAAGTTAGTGCGGTTTTAAAACAAACAACCAAATAAGGACTATTTAATTAAAAAAATCAGTGGTCAGCAGTTTTTCTAGTAAGGCGGAGTAGCTACCGAATCTCCCACCAGCTTGTAGTGCTGCTTTTATGTCAAAAACAAAAAAAAAATAAGAATTCTTTCGATCCGATAATAATTGATTTTTAAGAAATAAAAAAAAATGGATTTTAAAATGAAATGGAAACGCACACTCTTCCTTAAGCGGAAATTTTAATTAATAACAATACGTAAAGAGCGAAAATCTTTTTTCTTTGCCTCAATAAAAATAATAATTAAAAAAACGCGGCGCAATTCGTAATAAAAAGAATAATCCGGTCTAACTCCAAAAACTGCCAAAACGGTGTGACTAAATAAATAATAAAAAAATTGGAATTGTGAAAAAATAATAATAATAAAACATCCTCTGGTTTTAAAACTTGACTGCGTGACGATCGCAATAAAAGAAATGTCATGGCACGTTTAAAACACTGTAAACATAACAAAAAAAAATACCCATTTATATGTATATAATATATATCATGAAGATTAACTGAGTGTTTTTCGTCCATTTACCTTTTTTGGGTATATAGTACACGACTCTTTTTTAAACATTTTTTCTATATACTTTTTTAACAAAAATATAAAAAAATTAGTTGCCTGTAATACTCTATAAGATTGAATTCATTAATTAACAAATCAAATACAGTTTATATCCAAGTACTATATGCTCAATATTACTTAAAAAAGGTACCTACGTTATAGTAAAGAAATTTTCGCATCAATAAATTACGATCGGTTTTAATCGATTTTGATCAATAAGTGACAGTAATTTATTACGCGCGACACTCACCGTTTAAGGGTTAAGCGACAGATAATATTCACTATTTAAAAAAAAAATTGTCGACGTCCTTTGTTCCTGGTCCTTAAATACAAAAAATAATTACAATAATAAACCGCATAACGGGGGCCGTGACCAAATGCGTGTTTACGTGAAACGTTTAGGATACTAATTGTATGTTAGTTAGATATCGGTTTTTTGCATTTGTTCACCAAAAAAAATTTTTTAAATGTCGGCAGCTTTAATAATAATTTTTGGGCAGGATAATATATTTTTTAGCAATTACATTCTATTTTCTTAATTAATCGTCTACATTCCGCTTATAACTATATTTTTCCAGATTATTTATTTTAATTTTTTTTTTTAACCGAGGCGGTTGTGAACTGTTGCAAAAATCTGGCGATGAGAAACGTTATTTTTAATTTTTTGGGAATGTTGAAGGGATTTCGACCACCCCTACAATTTTCCTCGATAAAACTTTGTATGCCATAAGAACTCGCCCTGCGTCGAATTCTAAGTGAATATAAGCCGCGTTTGCGCTGTTTTTTTCTGTATTAACTAACGAGAATTCACTAAGAATTTTACCGGTAGCGTTTTTAATATTCCACTTTACAATATTTATTCATTTTATTTTTTATTGTATTTGTTTTAGTTTTTTTTTTAATATTTTTTGGGAAATATTTTTTATTAATATATATATATAAATATACGATGACAAAAAAAAACAAATTAATCATACTTACATTCAATAACAAACTTTTTATTAATTATTATTATTATATAACTATAGAAGATTTTTCGATTTAAATTGTATAGTATTAAAAAACTAGACAAAATGTGTACAATCCGGTTGTAAATAAAGAAAAAAAAAGTAACTACGTCTTATTGTATTCTATTTGTTTTCCTAAAAAAATATATCTGATCTTCAGATATGATTTATTAAAGAAAAGTCGATAAGATAGAACATATTTTTACAACATATTATTAAAAATTAAAACTCAAAAACGAATTCTTTGAAAACATGGTTGTCTACACAAAAACAAAAAAAAATAAATTGTTAATAATCATACAGAATGAGTCAACACATTTATTATCAAGTTTTTATACGCATCGTTAATAATAACGAGGTGTATATTTATTTTTATAATAATTACATAAAAATTTTTTTATTAAATTTTTACAACCCAATGATTATCATTCAATCGAAGCGTGTTTATCTACGATTCTTCTGTTGAGTATCTGATTATGATGAGAGCGTAGTTCATTGTGATGAAACGCACAAAGTGACGTAAATTTTTTGAACTTTGGCGTTGATGCTTATTTATTAAAAAATAAAGATAAAATTTTTATTAATAATTTTATTAATCGAAACCAAGACAGTATTGAGTTACTTAAGAAATAAATCACCCCAAAGGGCTCGAGGTTATATCATTTAAGATAATTTAAAAGCAATTAGTTTTTACTTTCTAAAAATTCCTTAAAAACATAACCTCAAAAATTTTATTATCTTATCAAAAATTTATTAAATCGAGTTTAAAATTGTGCAAAATCATTGTATGAAGTACATTTGAATTGTATAGAATTTAGAAATTTAAGATAAGACTACGTTATCTCGAAGAACATTGCGACGTGGTGGGGTAAAAAGCATATGTATGTCAAGTTTCTCCAATGAATCCGTCACTAGTGTTGAATAAGTTACTCAGTGTTTGTGATTTTTTAAAAAAATACGCCCGGTGCAAAAATGAATGAGGATCTTCGAAGGGAGCGAGAACGATGCACTTTTAACCCGCAAGAATTGACGCATCTTTTGGATGGGGGGAAAGAGAAAACGGAAGAAAGGAAACAGAGGGGTAAGTATCAAATGAATAACCGTGTCAAGGGTTATTGTTACGAATTTGTTGTAGAGAAATTCTTCCTCGAGGATCCAGAGCTAAAATACACCACTCCACCTGAATATCTCTCCCATAAAGAGAAGTATGAGGAGGGTCTTAAGAAGGCTTGCATCATTTTTAAAAAGGTCCAAGAATTACAAGCTGAAGGTAAAGGCGGAATGGAAAACTTCAGGTTCGTTTATTACAAAACCAGTTTTTAATTGCTTCAAATTTATTTATTGCGTTATTACAGGGAAATCCTTGGGGGACAACTTGGATCTGCTGTTTTAAAAGATGGAAATCCCCTAACTTTACATTACGTTATGTTTATCCCTACATTAATGGGACAAGGAACCATCGAACAACAAGCTCATTGGATTTCTAGAGCGTGGAATTTAGAAATTATCGGTACTTACGCCCAGGTATATAAATTTTTTTTATTAATAGAACCTTGATATTTATTGTTTTGGGACCAGGTTCTTTTAATTCTTTTTTAATAAATATATGCATAAAATGAATAAAAAAAAATTGTTGTAGACTGAATTAGGACATGGTACTTTTATTCGTGGATTAGAAACAACAGCAACTTATGACCCAAAAACAGAAGAATTTGTTTTAAATAGTCCAACTTTAACATCGTACAAATGGTGGCCTGGAGGATGTAAATAAATAAATAAATAAATACATATATTTAGTATCCTAAAATAATTTTTTTTAGTGGGTCATTCCGCAAATTATGCTATAGTGGTAGCTCAACTTTACACAAACGGAAAATGCCACGGAATTCACCCCTTCGTTGTTCAATTACGCGACGAAGAAACCCATCAGCCACTTCCCGGTATAATAATCGGCGAAATTGGTTGTAAGTTGGGTATGAATGCGACGAATAACGGTTATTTAGGGTTTAAAAATGTGAGAGTTCCTCGCGAACAAATGTTAATGAAAAATAATAAAGTTATGCCTGATGGTTCTTACATAAAAGCGCCTAGCAGCAAATTAACTTATGGCACAATGATTTTTGTGAGAGTAGCTATTGTGCAAGATGCGGGAAGGTATTTGAGAAAAGCCGCAACGATTGCGACTCGTTACAGCGCCGTTCGACATCAATCCCAAATTAAAGAAGGCGCCCCTGAGCCTCAAATTATCGATTTCGTGACGCAACAATTCAAAATATTCCCGCAATTAGCGTCGGCTTTTGCTTTTCATTTTGCCGGATCTTGGCTTTGGGATATGTATAATAATGTCACCTCCGAATTAGAAACGGGAAAATTAGATAGACTCCCCGAATTACATGCAATCGCCTGTTGTTTAAAAGCCGTCAGTTCTGCGGATGCCGCAAAAGGAATTGAAATTTTGAGATTAGCTTGCGGAGGTCATGGATATATGGCCTGTTCAAATTTACCGATTACTTATGGTTTGGTGACTGCCATGGAAACTTACGAAGGCGAAAACACTGTATTATACCTCCAAACAGCTAGGTTTTTAGTCAAATCTTGGCAGAGTGCTCATAATGGGGGCCAATTACAACCAACCGTACAATATCTTCGTGATTTAATGAAAAACGGAAATATTCGGTTTGAAAAAAATGTACCATGGGCGATCCAAGCTTTGAAAAAGGTGGCTTATGGCAAAATTGACTTAGCAATACGTCATTTGAACGAAAGAACCAAAAAAGGCATGGAATATGATTACGCTTGGAATGAAACGTCACTTGAACTTACCGTCGCTTCAGAAGCACATTGTAGAGCGTTTATTGTTGAAACTTTCTATAATTTAGTTGTTGAGGCCGTTAAAAACACTTCCCCACAGTTAGGAAAAGTTCTTTTGGACCTTTGTGATTTATACGCTGTTAATACACTTTTAAGAAATTATGGAGATTTACTTCGGGTAAAATAAAAATTTTTCAACATTTTTATTAAAATAATAACAAATTTTTTTATTTTAGTTTGCTGGTATGTCTAGCAATGATTTAGAAGTAATTCAAACTTGGTTGGAAGAACTATTAAAAACTATCCGTCCAAATGCTGTTGGAATAGTCGATGGATTTGATATTCATGACGATATTTTATCATCGCCTTTAGGTGCTTTTGACGGAAACGTTTACGAGCGACTTTTTGAAGAGGCTCAAAAGAGTCCTTTAAATAAAGTTCCAGTTAACGAGTCGTTTGCAAAGTACCTCAAACCTTTATTAAAAAGTAACTTGTAAAATTATTTAATATTTATTAGAACAAGTATGATGATGACGTACTGTAAATAATACGATTGTTATGTTAAATAATTGTTATAAAATATATTTTTTTACGTTATTTAATATGAATTTGTTTCTTTAAAAAAATAATTTAATCTTTAAACTTATTATCAAAAGTAAAGTGTTTACATTTTATTAATAGTCGTTTATAAATAGAAGGGAATGTTTATCATGTTAACGTAAAGATAAAAGAAGTGTTTGTAACGTTTTAATAAATGTTAGGACTCTTAAAGGAAAATCAAAAATACGAAATACAATAAAATATACTATTTAATCTCAAAATACGTGGAAAAATAGGTGAAAATCTAATCTTCTTAGTATAAAATCTCGGTGATCTACTGTTACACGATATGATTAAGTACAAATATACATAGAAAAAATGATCTCTTCTTTTTAATACATATGTACAACATACCTCGTCACATTTTGTCTAAAAAAAAACAAATCTTATGATCTATCAAATTAACGTCGTATTTTCGGTGCTCTGTAAACGTAAAAAAACATAAAAAATAGTATTAGGAATTCGAAATAAATATGGTGTCTACAATTTTCTTAGAAAAAATCTCAAAATTAATCCTTAAAAAGAGAAATTTAAAATAATTTGCATGTACAACTACTTTTCTCGGCTGGAGTTTCATCGTGAAGTGTAAATTGATCCCCTTTATTATTACTAAGTAAGGCATCATTATCCAAAATCTAAAAAAAATTTACTTTTTAAATTTATTTTATTCATTTAAATATTTTTTTATTTTACCTTGCTTACTAAAGCTCTAGCTGCATCATCAATATTAATATTTTCTTTAGCCGAAGTTTCAAACCAAGCGGTAAATCCTTTTTCGCGACAATAATCGTCCATTCTCGACGGACTCGCAACTAAACCTTCTTTCGGTTGATCGCATTTATTCGCCAACAAAACGCACGGAATTGGAGAACCATCGGAAAGTTGCACTTTTGAATCCAAATCGGCTTTCCAATTTGAAACCGAATCAAACGTATTCGATCGTGTTACATCAAATACTATAAAAGCCCCAACAGCTTCTTTGTAATAAACTCGTGTCATATTACCATAACGTTCTTGACCTAATAAAAAAAAATTTTTATGCTTTTTGAGGTGATTTTTTTTATTTATTTTTACCCGCTATGTCCCATAATTGAAGTCTTACTAAAGTATTTTGATCCCAATTGATAACTTTTAAAGCAAAATCAACGCCAATTGTTGCTCGATAATGTTGAGAAAAGAATTGATGAACGTAACGTTTGATAATCGAAGTTTTTCCGGTCCCCAAATCGCCGATAACTAAAATTTTGTACAAATGATCTTTCGATCTGGCTATTGTATTCGACGAAGTCTGAAACAAAAAATGATTTAATAATAATGTATTAATATTAAAATGTATTTATGTATATTGAGTTTGTGGAGTAACCTTGTTTTAATCTAATCTAATAAAAAAATCCTTACTCGATGTGACATATTTTTTTTTTTTTGTAGTTAGAGTGAACTTATTATATATTTATAATAAATATGAAAGTCATGTCATACGATCAATAGTATTTTTGTTTTCTTTTAATCAACCTTGTGCGTAATATTATATTTCATAAAAGAATATTATATTACAATTTTTTTTTTTAATTTTACCATAGTTGTGTCAAAAATAAGTTCACCAAAAGCGGGCATATCCTTTAAATCCACCGACGATTTAAATTCCTTCTCTTTATCTTTTTCCTCAACCGTAACTTCAACTTGAGTGGTTTCCACGTTAATAACGCTTTTGCTCGACCCTTTCCGTTTATCGGCGGTAAGATTTTCGGCACTTTTCCAAGACGAATCCGAAAGATTCGTGTCAGAGACGGATTTTCCCAACGTGATATCCGTGTCGTCGCCTTCCGGCGTCCGTCTTTCCAGCGCCGATGATTCCGAAGACGTCGACGGCTGCGGCTCTATCGAAATATCACTTTGCGAACTATGTTTCGTTTTTAATTTTAAACGTTTTATCAGCGACGTTTTTTTCGGTTTTAATTTCTTTTTCGCGTTTTTGCTGTTATCGACGCTTTCTGGATTTTCTTTCATCTTTGGCTATGTTAAATCGACGGTCATCTTTACTTTACCGACATTTCGCGGGGACTGCGATTTTGTTCGACGCGATTTTCCGTTCTTGGGTAGTCACAAGAAGTGGGGGGCTGATATATATATTATTTTGCCCTCTTTTATTTCCCCCCTTCTTATACAAGTACCATTCGTAGTAGTAGTTAATTTTTTTAATAATTTAGACAAAGTATATATTTTTTTCTCTTCTTAGTACATATATATATATTAATATATATTAATTAATTATCGTACCCGATGTCATCAAATATGCAACCAATATCACAATATTTATTTTATAATACGCGATTTGCGTATGGCAATACCTATATTGTGATATTGGTTGCATATTTGCTGTGATGACGTCGGGTACGATAATTAATTAACACACTGTATAGTAAAATAAGTCTTTTGATAACGTTATACGCCATTAACAAGTTATTTTTCTACGGCTTCGACATCGCGAGGTCTACTCTTGTTACATCGCCTACTCATTTATGTGGCTTCGCTTCTTATTTTGAAATAGTAAACGCTGCGCTTGACGCAAATACGAAAGCGCCTTTCTTTCACCTTTGCATACAATTTAAGTAGTGTTATAGAATTTTTCTTTGGTAGAGAAACTATTAAAGTTTTCTTACCATGAGCTGTAAATCATCGTTAGTTTTCCTTTCGATAGGTCTTCCGCATCTCGAGCAATTGTTATTATCGATCGGATAGGGTGGTGAATAAATTGGGGATGTCGTTAACCCGGTTTCAAGAAGTACCTTTTCCTTATTATGTAGTTTTCCGTTTTGATTTCCGTTGGAGTTCATGTAACGTTCCCTGCGTTTGTTTCGTTCGCTCCTGGTCCTTCTGCTTGCGGTCCTCGCCTGGAGGACCTCCTCTTCGATCATTTCTTAAACGCTCGCCCAGTTATCGCAACAGTTCTTGTTCGACTAAAAACAGATCGCGGGAAAACGAAACAAGAGCAAATGTCGCCGACCTAAACTCGGCTTTATCTTAAAAGACAACTTGACCTTTTTGAACTTAACGTCGTTTTTTTCTTCAAATCAAATTAAAAATAACAACAAACCATTCATTCGAAATAAAAAAATTAATTAATATTTCCAAAATACGTACCATTTTTTTAATTCCCAATTTTTTAATTTATTTCTAAATGAAATTAATTATTTGTTTTTGATGGAATCATGGTTTTTGATGGAAGATTTGTTACGTTTTCTCGGACAAACATCACCTTAACATTGTTGGCTGATAAGGGCCGTTGAAAAACGATGATCTCATATTATCGCCGTTCTGATAACGAACATCCACGTTTTGAACCCGAGAAATACAGATGAGCTGAATTACCGAGGAAACGAGCGATCAATAAATCTATTACAGTTGCATAAATTCCGTTTAATTAATTTTTTCAAATTTAAATTATTTTATTTAAAAAAAACTCGATTTACTTACTTTTCGCGATTTCGGCGTTACGTCACAACTCGATTCCAAACTCGACAAAGAATCATCCTTAAATCCAAAAAAAATGGTAAGAAATTAATTAATTTAATAATTATTTAACACTCACTGAGTAACTCCTAGAATAATAATCCATTTTCGTTTTCTTGGGATAAATTAACCGTATTTTTCGAAGAATCAAAACCCAGCTTTTGGAGCTCCAATAAAACCAAAAAAATCCTTTTCAAAAACGGTAAATCACCACAATAATTAATTTTTTTTATTACTACACAATTTTAGAGTCGGGAAAATTTCATTCGAAATCTCTAATAGGAATAATGGGCCCAAGGTAAAAAATTAACTTACTTAAATTATTAATAATAACTATTTTTTGATAGTGGAGTGGGAAAAACGACGTTTTTAGCGAGTTTAGCAGGAAAACACCGAGGTAAAACCACCAAATAATGTTTAAGCACGTGTTTTAAAACTTTTTTTAGGAGTAACAGGTTCTTTAAAACTAAACGAAACTCTTTTATCGGTTCAAAATCTCAAACACATTTCTAGTTATTTATTTCAAGAAGATATTTATGTCGAAACTTTAACGGTTTTCGAGCATTTCCGATTTATGAACGCCTTAAAATCGAAAAAAGATAAAAACGCCGTTAATAAAATAATCGCGGATTTTAATTTGGATAAAAACACCGAAATTAAAAACTTATCGGGCGGGGAACGAAAACGTTTAACTTTAGGAGTTGAAGTAACCCAATTTTTAATTTAATTATTTTTAATTAAAAATTTTTTTTTAGTTATTAAATAACAATCAAATATTATTTTGCGATGAACCAACAACGGGATTGGATAGTTACAACGCAAATAGCATAATAAAAAAGTTAAATTTTTTAACTCAAAAAAACGAAAAATTAATTTTCGTAACCATTCACCAACCATCGTTTGAAATATTCAATTATTTCACCCACATTATTCTTATAGCGCCAAACAAAGTTTTTTATCAAGGCGAAAAATCGCTCATCAAAGAATTTTTTGAAACTAAATTTCATTTATTTTGCCCAAAAAACTACAACCCAGCCGATTTTTATTTAAAATCAATATCAAATGAATTAATTAGTCTCGATCAAAATGTAATTCATCAAATTTCGATTAAATCACCTAAAAGGTTGGAAAATTTCGATTTATTAAAAATTAATAATAATATTTTCCAAGAAATTTATTGGCTTTTGTGGAGAAATTTAATCGATACAAGAAGAAATTTTTTGTATCATCTTTATCAATTCTTATTATTAATGGTTAATTAAAAATTAAATTAAAAATCTTTGTATTAATTGAATAAATTTTAGATCACCGCGTTGATTTTAGCATCAACATATTCTTTTGTATCATCCAAAAATGATGATTTTGTACAAAATGTGAAAGGAATAATTTTTTTTTTCACTTCGGAATTAATTTTTACTCACACATATAATGTTATAAACACATTTCCAAGCGAAGAAAATGTTATGATGAGAGAAAAAAATTTATATTCAACAAAATCTTATTTTTTATCGAAGTTGTTATCAGTGGTAATAACTTTTTAATCTTAAAATTTAAATAATTTTATTAAAAAAATATTTTTAGATCCCCAGATGTATTTTGCAACCTCTAATGTTTTTAATAATAAATTTTTTGCTTATAGATTTCTTTAACGATATCTGGGTGTTTTCTCAAATGCTTTTAGTTTTATTTTTTGCTTGTATTTCAGCTTCTATTTTAGGTAATTAAAAAAAATGATGATAATTAAAAATAATTTTTTATTAATTTAGGTCTTTGCATATCAGCTATATTCACTTCTTTGGATTACATGGATTTATTTACAGCCCCGTTCGAATTAATTACAATGTTGGCAGCCGGCATTTTAATCAAATTACCTTCTTTGAAATATTTAAATTGGATTAAATATTTATCACCTTTCTATTACACTTATGAGTCTTTGTCGATAATATTTTGGACCAACATAAACGAAATGGGTATTAATAATAAGCGTTTAAAATAAATTATTAAACATATTTTTTTCCAGATTTCAAAAATTCCTCAATGGATGTTCTAAATCTAACAGAATTAGGATTCTCAACCAAACCCGCTTATATATATCAAAACATTTTTTATATGAATTTATTATCGTTATTTATATCATTAATTTGTTACTTTACTTTATGTTATCGACGAAATTTTTGTGTAACGCGATTATAATCATTCTACCAAACGCCACATTTGACATTTGAAACGTCAAAAATTGCTCAAAAACGTCAGCTGTCAAATAAATAACTATAACATAAAGTTTATTTCACGAATAATTTTCTTTTTCATTTCGGAATTGATTTTTACTCACACATATAATGTTATAAACACATTTCCAAGCGAAGAAAATGTTATGATGAGAGAAAAAAATTTGTATTCAACAAAATCTTATTTTTTATCGAAGTTGTTATCAGTGGTAATAACTTTTTAATCTTAAAATTTAAATAATTTTATTAAAAAAATATTTGTAGATCCCCAGATGTATTTTGCAACCTCTAATGTTTTTAATAATAAATTTTTTGCTTATAGATTTCTTTAACGATATCTGGGTGTTTTCTCAAATGCTTTTAGTTTTATTTTTTGCTTGTATTTCAGCTTCTATTTTAGGTAATTAAAAATAATTTTTTATTAATTTAGGTCTTTGCATATCAGCTATATTCACTTCTTTGGATTACATGGATTTATTTACAGCCCCGTTCGAATTAATTACAATGTTAGCAGCCGGCATTTTAATCAAATTACCTTTTTTGAAATATTTAAATTGGATTAAATATTTATCACCTTTTTATTACACTTATGAGTCTTTGTCGATAATATTTTGGACCAACATAAACGAAATGGGTATTAATAATAAGCGTTTAAAATAAATTATTAAACATATTTTTTTTCCAGATTTCAAAAATTCCTCAATGGATGTTCTAAATCTAACAGAATTAGGATTCTCAACCAAACCCGCTTATATATATCAAAACATTTTTTATATGAATTTATTATCGTTATTTATATCATTAATTTGTTACTTTACTTTATGTTATCGAAGAGATTTTTGTGTAACGCGATTATAATCATTCTACCAAACGCCACATTTGACATTTGAAAAGTCAAAAATTGCTCAAAACGTCAGCTGTCAAATAAATAACTATAACATAAAGTTTATTTCACGAATAATTTTGTTTTTCATTTCGGAATTGATTTTTACTCACACATATAATATTATAAACACATTTCCAAGCGAAGAAAATGTTATGATGAGAGAAAAAAATTTGTATTCAACAAAATCTTATTTTTTATCGAAGTTGTTATCAGTGGTAATAACTTTTTAATCTCAAAATTTAAATAATTATATTAAAAAAATATTTTTAGATCCCCAGATGTATTTTGCAACCTCTAATGTTTTTAATAATAAATTTTTTGCTTATAGATTTCTTTAACGATATCTGGGTGTTTTCTCAAATGCTTTTAGTTTTATTTTTTGCTTGTATTTCAGCTTCTATTTTAGGTAATTAAAAAAAATGATGGTAATTAAAAATAATTTTTTATTAATTTAGGTCTTTGCATATCAGCTATATTCACTTCTTTGGATTACATGGATTTATTTACAGCCCCGTTCGAATTAATTACAATGTTAGCAGCCGGCATTTTAATCAAATTACCTTCTTTGAAATATTTAAATTAGATTAAATATTTATCGCCTTTTTATTACACTTATGAGTCTTTGTCGATAATATTTTGGACCAACATAAACGAAATGGGTATTAATAATAAGCATTTAAAATAAATTATTAAACATATTTTTTTTTTAGATTTCAAAAATTCCTCAATGGATGTTCTAAATCTAACAGAATTAGGGTTCTCAACCAAACCTGCTTATATATATCAAAACATTTTTTATATGAATTTATTATCGTTATTTATATCATTAATTTGTTACTTTACTTTATGTTACCGAAGAAATTTTTGTGTATCGCGATTATAATCATTCTACCAAACGCCACATTTGACATTTGAAACGTCAAAAATTGGTCAAAAACGTCAGCTGTCAAATAAATAACTATAACATAAAGTTTATTTAACGAATAATTTTCTTTTTCATTTTGGAATTAATTTTTACTCACATATAATGTTATAAACACATTTCCAAGCGAAGAAAATGTTATGATGAGAGGAAAAAATTTGTATTCAACTAAATCTTATATTTTCTCGAAGTTGTTATCAGTGGTAATAACTTTTTAATCTCAAAATTTAAATAATTATATTAAAAAAATGTTTTTAGATCCCCAGATGTATTTTGCAACCTCTAATGTTTTTAATAATAAATTTTTTGTTTATAGATTTCTTTAACGATATCTGGGTGTTCTCTCAAATGCTTCTAGTTTTATCTTTTGCTTGTATTTCAGCTTCTATTTTAGGTAATTAAAAAAAATGATGATAATTAAAAATAATTTTTTTATTAATTTAGGTCTTTGCATATCAGCTATATTCACTTCTTTGGATTACATGGATTTATTTACAGCCCCGTTCGAATTAATTACAATGTTGGCAGCCGGCATTTTAATCAAATTACCTTCTTTGAAATATTTAAATTGGATTAAATATTTATCACCTTTTTATTACACTTATGAGTCTTTGTCGATAATATTTTGGACCAACATAAACGAAATGGGTATTAATAATAAGCGTTTAAAATAAATTATTAAACAAATTTTTTTCCAGATTTCAAAAATTCCTCAATGGATGTTCTAAATCTAACAGAATTAGGATTCTCAACCAAACCCGCTTATATATACCAAAACATTTTTTATATGAATTTATTATCGTTATTTATATCATTAATTTGTTACTTTACTTTATGTTACCGAAGAAATTTTGATGTAACGCGATTATAATCATTCTACCAAACGCCACATTTGACATTTGAAACGTCAAAAATTGCTCAAAAACGTCAGCTGTCAAATAAATAACTATAACATAAAGTATATTTAACGAATAATTTTCTTTTTCATTTCGGAATTGATTTTTACTCACACATATAATGTTATAAACACATTTCCAAGCGAAGAAAATGTAATGATGAGAGAAAAAAATTTGTATTCAACAAAATCTTATTTTTTATCGAAGTTGTTATCAGTGGTAATAACTTTTTAATCTTAAAATTTAAATAATTTTATTAAAAAAATATTTTTAGATCCCCAGATGTATTTTGCAACCTCTAATGTTTTTAATAATAAATTTTTTGCTTATAGATTTCTTTAACGATATCTGGGTGTTTTCTCAAATGCTTTTAGTTTTATTTTTTGCTTGTATTTCAGCTTCTATTTTAGGTAATTAAAAAAAATGATGATAATTAAAAATAATTTTTTATTAATTTAGGTCTTTGCATATCAGCTATATTCACTTCTTTGGATTACATGGATTTATTTACAGCCCCGTTCGAATTAATTACAATGTTAGCAGCCGGCATTTTAATCAAATTACCTTCTTTGAAATATTTAAATTGGATTAAATATTTATCACCCTTTTATTACACTTATGAGTCTTTGTCGATAATATTTTGGACCAACATAAACGAAATGGGTATTAATAATAAATATTTAAGATAAATTATTAAACATATTTTTTTCCAGATTTCAAAAATTCCTCAATTGTTGTTCTAAATCTAACAGAATTAGGATTCTCAACCAAACCCGCTTATACATACCAAAACATTTTTTATATGAATTTATTATCGTTATTTATATCATTAATTTGTTACTTTACTTTGTGTTATCGAAGAAATTTTTGTGTAACGCGATTATAATCATTCTACCAAACGCTATATTTGACATTTGAAACGTCAAAAATTGCTCAAAAACGTCAGCTGTCAAATAAATAACTATAATATAAAGTTTATTTAACGAATAATTTTCTTTTTAATTTCGGAATTGATTTTTACTCACACATATAACGTTATAAACACATTTCCAAGCGAAGAAAATGTTATGATGAGAGAAAAAAATTTGTATTCAACAAAATCTTATTTTTTATCGAAGTTGGTATCAGTGGTAATAACTTTTTAATCTTAAAATTTAAATAATTATATTAAAAAAATATTTTTAGATCCCCAGATGTATTTTGCAACCTCTAATGTTTTTAATAATAAATTTTTTGCTTATAGATTTCTTTAACGATATCTGGGTGTTTTCTCAAATGCTTTTAGTTTTATTTTTTGCTTGTATTTCAGCTTCTATTTTAGGTAATTAAAAAAAATGATGATAATTAAAAATAATTTTTTTATTAATTTAGGTCTTTGCATATCAGCTATATTCACTTCTTTGGATTACATGGATTTATTTACAGCCCCGTTCGAATTAATTACAATGTTGGCAGCCGGCATTTTAATCAAATTACCTTCTTTGAAATATTTAAATTGGATTAAATATTTATCACCTTTCTATTACACTTATGAGTCTTTGTCGATAATATTTTGGACCAACATAAACGAAATGGGTATTAATAATAAGCGTTTAAAATAAATTATTAAACATATTTTTTTCCAGATTTCAAAAATTCCTCAATGGATGTTCTAAATCTAACAGAATTAGGATTCTCAACCAAACCCGCTTATATATATCAAAACATTTTTTATATGAATTTATTATCGTTATTTATATCATTAATTTGTTACTTTACTTTATGTTATCGAAGAGATTTTTGTGTAACGCGATTATAATCATTCTACCAAACGACACATTTGACATTTGAAAAGTCAAAAATTGCTCAAAACGTCAGCTGTCAAATAAATAACTATAACATAAAGTTTATTTCACGAATAATTTTGTTTTTCATTTCGGAATTAATTTTTACTCACACATATAACGTTATAAACACATTTCCAAGCGAAGAAAATGTTATGATGAGAGAAAAAGATTTGTATTCAACAAAATCTTATTTTTTATCGAAGTTGTTATCAGTGGTAATAACTTTTTAATCTTAAAACTTAAATAATTTTATTAAAAAAATATTTTTAGATCCCTAGATGTATTTTGCAACCTCTAATGTTTTTAATAATAAATTTTTTGCTTATAGATTTCTTTAACGATATCTGGGTGTTTTCTCAAATGCTTTTAGTTTTATTTTTTGCTTGTATTTCAGCTTCTATTTTAGGTAATTAAAAAAAATGATGATAATTAAAAATAATTTTTTTATTAATTTAGGTCTTTGCATATCAGCTATATTCACTTCTTTGGATTACATGGATTTATTTACAGCCCCGTTCGAATTAATTACAATGTTAGCAGCCGGCATTTTAATCAAATTACCTTCTTTGAAATATTTAAATTGGATTAAATATTAATCACCTTTCTATTACGCTTATGAGTCTTTGTCGATAATATTTTGGACCAACATAAACGAAATGGGTATTAATAATAAGCGTTTAAAATAAATTATTAAACATATTTTTTTCCAGATTTCAAAAATTCCTCAATGGATGTTCTAAATCTAACAGAATTAGGATTCTCAACCAAACCCGGTTATATATACCAAAACATTTTTTATATGAATTTATTATCGTTATTTATATCATTAATTTGTTACTTTATTTTATGTTACCGAAGAAATTTTGATGTAACACGATTATAATCATTCTACCAAACGCCATATTTGATATTTGAAACGTCAAAAATTGCTCAAAAACGTCAGCTGTCAAATAAATAACTATAACATAAAGTTTATTTAACGAATAATTTTCTTTTTCATTTCGGAATTGATTTTTACTCACACATATAACGTTATAAACACATTTCCAAGCGAAGAAAATGTTATGATGAGAGAAAAAAATTTGTATTCAACAAAATCTTATTTTTTATCGAAATTGTTATCAGTGGTAATAACTTTTTAATCTCAAAATTTAAATAATTATATAAAAAAAATATTTTTAGATCCCCAGATGTATTTTGCAACCTCTAATGTTTTTAATAATAAATTTTTTTCTTATAGATTTCTTTAACGATATCTGGGTGTTTTCTCAAATGCTTTTAGTTTTATTTTTTGCTTGTATTTCAGCTTCTATTTTAGGTAATTAAAAAAATGATGATAATTAAAAATAATTTTTTATTAATTTAGGTCTTTGCATATCAGCTATATTCACTTCTTTGGATTACATGGATTTATTTACAGCCCCGTTCGAATTAATTACAATGTTAGCAGCCGGCATTTTAATCAAATTACCTTCTTTGAAATATTTAAATTGGATTAAATATTTATCACCTTTTTATTACACTTATGAGTCTTTGTCGTTAATATTTTGGACCAACATAAACGAAATGGGTATTAATAATAAGCGTTTAAAATAAATTATTAAACATATTTTTTTCCAGATTTCAAAAATTCCTCAATGAATGTTCTAAATCTAACAGAATTAGGATTCTCAACCAAACCCGATTATATATACCAAAACATTTTTTATATGAATTTATTATCGTTATTTATATCATTAATTTGTTACTTTACTTTATGTTACCGAAGAGATTTTTGTGTAACGCGATTATAATCATTCTACCAAACGCCACATTTGACATTTGAAACGTCAAAAATTGCTCAAAAACGTCAGCTGTCAAATAAATAACTATAACATAAAGTTTATTTCACGAATAATTTTCTTTTTCATTTCGGAATTGATTTTTACTCACACATATAATGTTATAAACACATTTCCAAGCGAAGAAAATGTTATGATGAGAGAAAAAAATTTGTATTCAACAAAATCTTATTTTTTATCGAAGTTGTTATCAGTGGTAATAACTTTTTAATCTCAAAATTTAAATAATTTTATTAAAAAAATATTTTTAGATCCCCAGATGTATTTTGCAACCTCTAATGTTTTTAATAATAAATTTTTTGCTTATAGATTTCTTTAACGATATCTGGGTGTTTTCTCAAATGCTTTTAGTTTTATTTTTTGCTTGTATTTCAGCTTCTATTTTAGGTAATTAAAAGAAATGATGATAATTAAAAATAATTTTTTGTTAATTTAGGTCTTTGCATATCAGCTATATTCACTTCTTTGGATTACATGGATTTATTTACAGCCCCGTTCGAATTAATTACAATGTTAGCAGCCGGCATTTTAATCAAATTACCTTCTTTGAAATATTTAAATTGGATTAAATATTTATCACCTTTTTATTACACTTATGAGTCTTTGTCGATAATATTTTGGACCAACATAAACGAAATGGGTATTAATAATAAGCGTTTAAAATAAATTATTAAACATATTTTTTTCCAGATTTCAAAAATTCCTCAATGGATGTTCTAAATCTAACAGAATTAGGATTCTCCACCAAACCCGATTATATATATCAAAACATTTTTTATATGAATTTATTATCGTTATTTATATCATTAATTTGTTACTTTACTTTATGTTACCGAAGAAATTTTGATGTAACGCGATTATAATCATTCTACCAAACGCCACATTTAACATTTGAAACGTCAAAGATTACTCAAAAACGTCAGCTGTCAAATAAATAACTATAACATAAAGTTTATTTTGATTAGTTCATAAATAAACGACGTAATTATTACCTAACACTATGATAATGTTAAATACATGCACCTTGTGATCGATTATTAACGTAACCAAATGCCGAAATCGCGGAACGTCAAAAGTGAGGTTAGAAAACAATAAAAAACGACTCAAATGGCAGGATTGCGGGAGTTTAACGCCCGAAATTTTTACAATTTAAACGAAGACGTGATGTGGGACCCGAATTTGGCAGCTGGAGTCCCATTACCTATTCCTACAGCAAACCCCAAAATAAACGACGACGACGCTGCTTTACAAAAATATGTAGGGCAAGGAGTCTCTGTTGTTAGTTTAATCGCTGAAAATCTTCTTTGCCATCCTTTTGTTGTTCTTAGAAGACAATGTCAAGTAAGTTAAAAATCTTATTTTTTAACTAATTTTAATTTAGTTAATTTCTTTCAGGTCCATTACAATTCGAGGAAAATCCATGTTGTACCAATAACTTTAGTTCCTGTCATCATGCACTTGCATCAACATCAAGGTATAACAACACTTTGGAAAGGTTTGGGATCTACCTTGCTGATTCGAGGGTTATCCTTAGGCGTTGAAGATCTTATTTCAAAAGTTACACCATGGCCTAAGTAAATGTTTTATTCTTTGTGGTATATTTTTATTTTTGATCAATTTTTTTAGGGAAATTACTTGGTATAGTACTGTAACTCAATTTTTACAACACACACTGTTAAAAGGGTAAGAACTAATCTGTTCATCATTTCTTAATTTATAGTTATTTTTTATTTTTTCTAGATTAAGTTTAGCAATAGTAACACCATTTTACTCAGCATCTTTAGTAGAAACAGTTCAAAGTGATATAGCTAGTGAAAAACCTGGAATTTTGGATGTATTCAGAGAAGGTTTTATGCGACTATTAAATTGGGGGGGTGGCCCAAAAGGACGAATGCTGCCAGTTTGGGCTTTAGTTCTTCCAACAGTAACTTTGGGTTTAGCGCGATATTTTTTTTCTTTAGGTTTGGAAGGATTGATTTCTCGCTTAATGCATAGGAATTTTAAACATCGCCATGAAGCGACCGGTGCTTTACCTCGAAATTTGCCCAATACTAACGCGATGAAAGAAATTGATTTTAATGCGAGTTTGATTGCAACGATCGCTAGCGACGTTGCTTTTTATCCGTTCGAAACGATTTTGCATCGTTTACATTTGCAAGGAACTCGCACTATAGTTGATAATTTAGATGATGGTAGCTCAGTTTTACCAATCTTAACGAATTATCACGGCCCGGTTGATTGTTATGAAAGTTGTTTAGCTAAAGAAGGCATTTTTGGGTTGTATAAAGGTTTTGGGGCTTTGATATTGCAATACGCCGCTCATATCGCTGTTATTAGAATTACTAGGTTTTTGTTAACAGAAATTACAGCTATGATGCATAAACCTTCAAGAACAGCCGGCACTCATTCCCCTCCGGTCATTTCTAATACAAATAATACAGGTCACACTTATTTGTTACCATAAATTAATGCAATAATGAAATAAATCGTTTCTGATTATTTATTCGTTATATTAAATTTGGTTATTTTTTTTTAGACTACTGTATGTTATTGTCAAAAAGTTTTGTTAGAAATAAAATTTAATATCAAACTGTAACGCAATTTATTAATTCCATACGAAAAAAATAACAAAAAGTTTGTTATAAGATTGGCGCCCCGCTTGGATTTCAAGAGACTTTGAGTAAAACATAGTCTTGTAAGTACTGGATTATACGAAATAATGCTGTACATGAGAGCTGAAGGGACATAAGTCCAAAATGACTTAACCGTGGAATAGCCGAAAATGTTTAATTTTTAACTTCAAATAAAAATAAATTGAAATAATTAATAATTCGCATCTTACCTCACAAATAAAGCTGGGAAATATCTGTATTTTTAATATTAATAGTCTATAAATATTCATTAATAACATATTTTCATCAAAAATCTTTATATTTATTTTGACTATAAAAAATTAAATGATTATTTGGACTTGTAACATTATTATTTTTATCGAAACATGTTTCATATAAAATTTGCTTACAATATCATTTAAAACTAATTGTTTTAATTACAATTTTGATATCACCACCAGGTTGTGCTCTACACTGGTATAAAAATACATATATTTGAGGTTATCTTAATAATTATAACTCGTGTAAAAAAATTTTTCAATTAAAATTTGTTAAGAATCAAAAAAGTAACAACTTTTCTTAATACTATTTTTTAAAATACTCAACTTTAATTTCCCACTGAATAATATAATTTAATGTATATCAAGGATTTTGAAGCATATTATTTTTATCGAAACATGTTTCATATAAAATTTGCTTACAATATCGTTTACAACTAATTGTTTTAATTAAAATTTTGATATCATCACCAGGTTGTGCTGTACACTGGTATAAAAATATATACATTCGTTCGTATCAAAAAAAATTTCAAATAAAACTTGTTAAGAATCAAGAAAGTAACAACTTTTCTTAATACTATTTTTTAAAATATTCAACAATTAATTTCCCACTGAACAATACAATTTAATGCATATCAAGGATTTTGAAGCATATTATTTGTATCGAAACATGTTTCATATAAAATTTGCTTACAATATCGTTTACAACTTATTGTTTTAATTAAAATTTTGATATCATCACCAGGTTGTGCTCTACACTGGTATAAAAATATATATATTCGTTCGTATCAAAAAAATGTTCAAATAAAACTTGTTAAGAATCAAGAAAGTAACAACTTTTCTTAATACTATTTTTTAAAATACTCAACATTTAATTTCCCACTGAATAATACAATTTAATGCATATCAAGGATTTCCGAGCATATTATTTTTATCGAAACATGTTTCATATAAAATTTGCTTACAATATCATTTAAACTTAATTGTTTTAATTAAAATTTTGATATCATCACCAGGTTGTGCTCTACACTGGTATAAAAATATATATATTCGTTCGTATCAAAAAAATTTTCAAATAAAACTTGTTAAGAATCAAGAAAGTAACAACTTTTCTTAATACTATTTTTTAAAATACTCAACATTTAATTTCCCACTGAATAATACAATTTAATGTATATCAAGGATTTCGGAGCATATTATTTTTATCGAAACATGTTTCATATAAAATTTGCTTACAATATCATTTAAACTTAATTGTTTTAATTAAAATTTTGATATCATCACCAGGTTGTGCTCTACACTGGTATAAAAATATATATATTCGTTCGTATCAAAAAAATTTTCAAATAAAACTTGTTAAGAATCAAGAAAGTAACAACTTTTCTTAATACTATTTTTTAAAATACTCAACATTTAATTTCCCACTGAACAATACAATTTAATGTATATCAAGGATTTCGGAGCATATTATTTTTATCGAAACATGTTTCATATAAAATTTGCTTACAATATCGTTTACAACTAATTGTTTTAATTAAAATTTTGATATCATCACCAGGTTGTGCTCTACACTGGTATAAATATATATATATTCGTTCGTATCAAAAAAATTTTCAATTAAAACTTATTAAGAATCAAAAAAGTAACAACTTTTCTTAATACTATTTTTTAAAATACTCAACATTTAATTTCCCACTGAACAATACAATTTAATGTACATCAAGGATTTCGAAGCATATTATTTTTATCGAAACATGTTTCATATAAAATTTGCTTACAATATCGTTTACAACTTATTGTTTTAATTAAAATTTTGATATCATCACCAGGTTGTGCTCTACACTGGTATAAAAATATATATATTCGTTCGTATCAAAAAAATTTTCAAATAAAACTTGTTAAGAATCAAGAAAGTAACAACTTTTCTTAATACTATTTTTTAAAATACTCAACATTTAATTTCCCACTGAATAATACAATTTAATGTATATCAAGGATTTTGAAGCATATTATTTTTATCGAAACATGTTTCATATAAAATTTGCTTACAATATCGTTTACAACTAATTGCTTTAATTAAAATTTTGATATCATCACCAGGTTGTGCTCTACACTGGTATAAAAATATATATATTCGTTCGTATCAAAAAAAATTTCAAATAAAACTTGTTAAAAATCAAGAATGTAGCAACTTTTCTTAATACTATTTTTTAAAATACTCAACATTTAATTTCCCAGTCAATAATACAATTTCGAATCATATTATTATTTTTATCGAAACTCTTGTTTTTCTTCCTCGCTAAGATCGAAGCAAGAATGAGAAGCAGCAAGATCGACAAAAGGTGGTCTTGAATTCAAAGTTTTGGTTGTCACGAATGTTCTTAGTAGGACTGACAAGAAAGTTTGCTTCAAAACAGCCTGAGATTCATCAACCTCGTGTCCCATCAATATTTAAGGGATTAAAATAAAAGTTAAAATAGGTTTGTTGCAATTTATTTATAAAAGATAATTTTTTTAAGAAGTATAAAGAATTTTTCACACACATTCAAAACAAAAAATTTTCATTATATAAAAATAAATAATTTTAATGTGTTGTTAAAAATTTAAAGGATTTTGTTGAACAACGCCGTTTGATTGGCAAATATTGGCGGCGATTTTGCTCATTTTGGTGTAATTGTCCAAATTTCTTCCAGTAGAAATTTCCTTCAAATTTTCTGTAATTCTTTGGGAAGCTCCAACGATCCAAGATTCAACCATAAGTTTTTCGTGTTGTGCGCTTGGAAGATTGTTATTAAGTGCGTTTGTAGCTCTTGATAAAATAACCATGCTGGCATAAATATCAATCGTCGCATTTGCCAATCGGTTCAATATATATTGCTCGTTAACTATGCTTTTTCCGTATTTAATAAGTACAACTTCAACCGATTGACCAAAATCGTCGATACATTTCGAAATTTGTCTGGCGGAGGGCGATAAACTTCGATGAACGTGATGTTCCATTGAAGGAGGCGAAGCTAAACCAACTTTACGACCGACTCTTTTGGAAGCCTCTTCGAAAATGAGGCCTAAATTAGCTGTGGGGTTCTTAAAAGCATTTTGAAGTTCGCGAAGATGAGCCCCGGCGTATTGAATTCCCGTTAAAGCGACAAATAACCTCAAAATATCATTTGTACCTTCGAAAATCCTAAATATTCTTAAATCACGAAGGATTCTTTCTAAACCGGTTTCTTTCATGAATCCCATGCCGCCCATTATTTGAATCGCTTCGTCACAAACGTTCCAAGCAGCTTCTGCCGCAAATACTTTCGAAATAGCAGCTTCTAAATGGTAATGTTGTGACCCCGAATCCATGTTACCAGAAATCATGTATGCCATTGATTCTGTGACGTATTGCAACGCAGCCATTCGAGCTAATTTTTCTTGAATACCTTGAAATTTGCTTAGTTTTTCGCCAAATTGTACTCTTTGTGTTGCAAATTCTGTTGCTTTAGCTATACAAGTTCTCATTGTTCCTGTTAAAGCGCCGGCCATTCCAAATCGACCATTATTTAAGATATTCATAGCTACCTTAAATCCATTTCCAACTCCCCCCAAAACGTTTTCAATTGGAATCTTAACATTGTCATAATAAACTTCGGCGGTATTTGATGCTTTAATACCCATCTTCTTTTCTGGTGGGCCGTTAGTTACGCCACCGAATGATCTTTCAACAATAAAACTTGTTACTTTATCTCTAGTTTTTTCTGGATTTTTCGGATCATCAACTGGAGTTTGCGCAAAAACGGTCATAATTTCGGCTAATCCTCCGTTACTAATCCAAATTTTTGATCCATTTAATATGTAATGTTTACCATCGGGCGATAAAACCGCTCGCGATCGAATTGAACCAGCATCAGAACCAGATGAAGGCTCAGTAAGACAAAATGCCGCAAATTCGCCACCTGACACCCTGGGAAAATATTTTTTCTTTTGAGCATCAGTACCATAAAGTAAAATTCCTTTGAATCCAATCGACTGATGCGCGCCTAACGTAATTCCAACACCCAAATCATGAGCTCCAACAATCTCTACTAATCTTGTGTATTGAGTGTTGCAAAGCCCTAAACCACCGAGTTCTTGAGGAACTTGCAAAGCAAAAGCTCCTAATTCCCATAAACCTTTTAATGTGTTTTCTTCAACTCTTTCTAAAGCATCGTTCTTAGCTGGGTCGTTTACTTCCTATTAATTAGAGTTGTTTTAAATTAATTAATTTAGAAATAAAATGAAAAGTACCTCAAAAAATTTTGAAACAGGATCAACAAGCATTCGAACGGTCTCTTCTTGTTCAGCAGTAAGAGGTTTAGGAAAAGGAAAAACTTGTTTTCCCTCGAGTTGCCCGCGATAGAGATTCATAACGAAAGAATAATTCTCTTCTCCCGCAGCTGGAGCTTTTTTTCCGGTATTTTGGACGGTTTTGCATTGTACCGAACTTGTTGATATAAGTCTAAAATAAAGTTATGTAAACTGTTATGGTCAAGATACAAAATTCAAAGTTCATTTCCACGATTTATTGATTTTTTGTTTATTAAACGTAAAAAATTATGCAAGTAATCCATGAAAAACGAGGTTAATTATGACAAAGTAATTAGATGCTTACCGAAGGAAATTTTGGTTTTGTAAATTTTTGTTGCACTGTACTAAAGTTCTTCCAATTCGAAACATCTTCTTTATCGGAATGCACCAAAACGATTGCAACGAAATTTAATGCACGCTGATATATTATAACTTATAGTTTTGGTTTGTTGATTAAGAAAATTGTATTAAAAATAACGACCTTATGACCTTATTTTCGCAAGTAATTGATCAAATCCAAATCTTTGGTATTAAAACTTATATACACACAGAAACCTATTCGTTAACTATCACAATATCGATACATTTGATTACGATTTAACAATAATCGTGGAGTGGTTTGGACTTTGTACTTTGTCACTAAATAGTATAAAACAGGTGGAAATACGAAAAAATTTGAAAAAGTAAAGTCATAAAAAAGAAAAACAAGAAAATTTTGACTATAATAATTAAGTTTTTTAAAAACCAAAATTTTTATAAAATTAATCAGCTGTGTATAAATTTAGGTAACCCGGTACACAATGTATAGGATGGTTCAAAAGTATTTGGTATCAGTGCCAAAAGTCAAGGAACATCAATTTAATTTTTGCTCGTATCAAAAATTTTTTCAAATAAAACTTATTAAGAATCAAGAAAGTAAAAACTTTTCTTAATACTTTTTAAAATACTCAAGATTTAATTTCCCACTGAATAATATAATTTAATGTATATCAAGGATTTCGAAGCATATTATTTTTATCCAAACAAGTTTCATATAAAATTTGCTTACAATATCGTTTAAAATTAATTATTTTAATTAAAATTTTGATATCATTACCAGGTTGTGCTCTACACTTGTATAAAAATATATATATTCGTTCGTATCAAAAAATTTTTCAAATAAAACTTATTAAGAATCAAAAAAGTAACAACTTTTCTTAATACTATTTTTTAAAATACTCAACTTTAATTTCTCACTGAATAATACAATTTAATGTATATCAAGGATTTCGAAGCATATTATTTTTATCGAAACATGTTTCATATAAAATTTGCTTACAATATCGTTTAAAACTAATTGTTTTAATTAAAATTTTGATATCATCACCAGGTTGTGCTCTACACTGGTATAAAAATACATATATTTGAGGTTATCTTAATAATTATAACTCGTATCAAAAAAATTTTCAAATAAAACTTATTAAGAATCAAAAAAGTAACAACTTTTCTTAATACTATTTTTTAAAATACTCAACTTTAATTTCCCACTGAATAATACAATTTAATGTATATCAAGGATTTCGAAACATATTATTTTTATCGAATATAAAATATGTTTACAATATCATTTAAAACTAATTGTTTTAATTAAAATTTTGATATTTAATTTTTGCGCTACACTGGTATAAAAATATATATATTTGAGGTTATCTTAATAATTACAACTCGTAACAAAAAATTTTTCAAATAAAACTTATTAAAAATCAAGAAAGTAACAACTTTTCTTAATACTATTTTTTTAAATACTCAACATTTAATTTCCCACTGAACGATACAATTTAATGTATATCAAGGATTTCGAAGCATATTATTTTTATCGAATATAAAATGTGTTAGAATATCATTTAAAACTAATTGTATTAATTAAAATGTTGATATCATCACCAGGTTGTGCTCTACACTGGTATAAAAATATATATATTTGAGGTTATCTTAATAATTACAACTCGTAACAAAAAAATTTTCAAATAAAACTTATTAAGAATCAAAAAAGTAACAACTTTTCTTAATACTATTTTTTAAAATACTCAACATTTAATTTCCCACTGAACGATACAATTTAATGTATATCAAGGATTTCGAAGCATATTATTTTTATCGAATATAAAATGTGTTAGAATATCATTTAAAACTAATTGTATTAATTAAAATGTTGATATCATCACCAGGTTGTGCTCTACACTGGTATAAAAATATATATATTTGAGGTTATCTCAATAATTATAACTCGTATCAAAAAACTTTTCAAATAAAACTTATTAAGAATCAAAAAAGTAACAACTTTTCTTAATACTATTTTTTTAAATTTTTAATATTTTAATTTCCGATTAAAACTTTTTAAAACCGCATTATCAAAAATTTTCAAATTCACATATATTACGCAGAAATGTGTAGTGATTACAATAAACTTTACCGCTAATTTTTTTTATTGAACGGTTAATTATTGACCTTGACTTTTGGCACCAATTCTAAACTATTATTTAAATTTTTAATGAGCCACGTATTTTCGCATACTCAAAACACCTCATTTCCATTAAATTTATGATTAATGTGAATATTTTGAAAGGAATGTAGATATGCAAAAATTCTGAGATTAAGAATTTTAATTGAATTTTTTTTTTGTTTTCAAGGGGAAAGATAAAATTAAAAAACAAATGTGATTTAGTTAAATATGATATGTAATTAAGAAAAATACACTTTTAAAACAAAAATTCCATCATATCTTTATTCTCCGTACTCTACCATAAATACTAAGCAAGTAGATATTAGACGCTAGTGCCAATTATAATAATAAATACATCATCAATCCACTATCAGCATCATCATCAATCGTTAATTGAAAAAACTATACAATTACGCAAATATCAATATTTATTTTATTGTTATTAATTAATAATATTTTTTAATTTCAATTTTTTTCTCTTGTTGATCTTAATATCAACACTAACTTTCCTCAGTGTCGATAAATTCGACGTGTGTAAAGGGAAAATGACCCACCCTTCCTTTTAGCTCACCCTCCCATTGACCGTTTATGCTAATCTTAGTCACTTTTATGATGTCACCAACTTCTAATCTCAAAGCTGTTTTGTCATAAGCATTTGGAACTCTACTTTGTTTCACTCTTGCCATGGCTGGCAATTTACGCTAAAATTAATAATTAATTATTATTAAAATTAATAATTTTTTTTTTAATTTACATTCATTTGATTCTTTTTCATTCCTGTATCCATGGGGGGTGCTGGCATTGAGCCACCGGATGGGGGTCTTGGAAATTCATTTAGTGTGTCATCTACCTATAATTTTATATAAAGTGAGTTAATGATTTAAATGAAATTATTTGTGTTATTACCTTTTCAACATATGGTACAGGAATTGATCCTCTTTCACCTTTAGAATTTTTAGCAGTCCACCATTGCTCCTCATCCTTTTTAATAATAGTTAAAATTTCACCTTTTTTAAATGGAAGATCATCGGCGTCCTAAAAATAATTTAAGAAAGTTAAATGAGGGATTAAATGAAATGATTGTTTTATACTTGTCCATCAAAATCATATTTTCCTCTAACTTTTTCTTGTTTTTTATTAGCTGGTCGAATTAAGGGGGCTGTGTCTAAATAATGTAATTTATAAAAGTTGAGGAGACGTGGTAAATCATCGAACGTTTGGTCGCCAATTCTGTAGGCTTCTTGGTCATTCCTTTGCGTTTTATTGATAATATAATGGCTCACTTTACTATTTTCTTTAACACAAAGAACAAAATCACCCACACAAGAGGTGCTGTCACGTATCAAAAAAACACCACTCTCTTTCTCAGCTTCCAATAAATCATTAGCCTCTTGTCTACTCATTGGACCAAAATACCAACTAAAACATTAATGAATGAATGAATTAATAATAATTTTATGTTGTATTAATGAATTTACCTGGATTTGTCTTCGTGATCGAAAGATGCCATCTCTGTTGGTGAATTGTTTTAAGAAAAAGGGAGTTGGAATGAAATGTTATTTAATAATTAATGAATTTTTCGTTTATCACTGGATAATTGGTACGTAAAACGAGTCGCGGTTATTGAAAACAACATTTTCCATAAAGTAGGATACACATAACCTATATTTATCTTGATGGTTTATTGTCGCCGTAAATACTATATGGGGTTTTATCCGAATGACGTCCGCATGTTCCGCACACGATACTTAATTTAACAACAATTAAACGTTCGTTTTCGAAAATAAAATAATGTTTTATTATAGGATAGGGTTTTGCTATTGATTTAAGCGAGGAAAACCGATTCACTACTTGAGGACGTGTTGGCACTACCTATTGGGTATACAATATACACATAAAAAACAGCGATGGCTACTATTTGTTTTTCAAAACCGCTGCTGGAATTGTTTACCAAACAATAAATTTTCAAAATGTGTAAACACCGTGCCTTATCATTTTAGACGACAACGTTTTAACGAAAGTGAACTTTTTTAATAGCATATTCGGTTAGAAACAAAGGTACATCAAAGTTCAAAAGTTGGTACTTTATTTGTTTCGGTAATTGATAAAAATTCTTTTCAATTATCATTTTTATTAGTCCCTTTTAACGTTTTATACCAAAAATCAATTAATTTCATTAATTTTTTTTATTATTTAGCTTAATTATAAAACAGGAATAAAGAGTTATGTCAAAAAGTTTTTTTTGAATAACCAACTTCACACCAATAAAAAATACGATTTTTAATTTCACATTTCTGATAATCAGATATAACAATAATCAAGTTTTATAAGTATTTTTGTATAAAACAATTTCAAGATAAGACCCAGAGATAAGAATTTACTGAAAACAACAAAAAATTCAACAAATTTCTCAAAAAATTTACTTAATTATTCAAATTTACTTTATTCTATACTTGGGGTCATTGAACGCAGCAGTTTCAAGAATCAGTACCAGAAATATTTGTTAAGGTCTACTAAATCGCTATGTTGAGCAATATATTGGATATTATATAATCAGATTTTGAAATATCTGATTTTGTCTGATTAAGCACCTAAAACTTATCAGCACTTTTGACACTAGCTTTGCTATTTCGAATTCTGCCTATTTTTCTGCAAAGAGGCACCTACTCCCTGTAATATTATCCCTATAGAGAGTGTCTGGAAATTGCGTCTATATATTTAAAGAGATGATTCTCCACCAAAAATTATGAAGAAAACTTTATATAAAGACGGTCCGAAATTGCTTCCTAAGAATAATAATAAAGGCGTTTGAGTCTAAACAGTCTGTCCTTTGTGATAAGTCGACCTCTGTGTTTAGAGCTCCTCCTTTTAAACAAAGAATCGTGAAATTATGGGCTGGCAAAGTCCTGGAATATCATTTGCACAACTAAAAGCTGAATATTTAGTAGATAAGATAATAATATGATGACAAGTTTCCAGTTAATATAAAAAGGTAAATAAAACAAACATTATTTTCTATAATTTATTATTAATATAATTCCAATAAGTCAAAAATAACATTTATATATCAATATTTATATAAGTTCACAGGCTTTTATGGCTGGCGTTATTAAAGTGAAACTAAAATAAGAATCTTTCAAATTATACACTACTGACTCATTACTATCCGTGCCAAACTCACTTTAAAATTTTTGTAACCGTTTAATAAAAAATATTGCGGCAAAGTTTGTTGTAATCACTGAACATTTCTACATAACATATGTTAATTTGAAAATGTTCGAATCCGCAGTTTTCTTTTTATTGCGAGTTAAATGAAAAATCAATATATATCAAAAAATTGTTTAAATAAAACTTATTAAGAATCAAGAAAGCAACAACTTTTCTTAATACTATTTTTTAAAATACTCAATATTTAATTTCCCACTGAATAGTACAATTTAATGTATACCAAGAATTTCGAAACATATTATTTTAATCGAAACAAGTTTCATATAAAATTTGCTTACAATATCGTTTAAAACTAATTGTTTTAATTAAAATTTTGATATCATCACCAGGTTGTGCTCTACACTGGTATAAAAATATATATATTCGTTCATATCAAAAAATTGTTCAAATAAAACTTATTAAGAATCAAGAAAGTAACAACTTTTGTTAATACTATTTTTTAAAATACTCAACATTTAATTTCCCACTGAATAATACAATTTAATGTATATCAAGAATTTCGAAACATATTATTTTAATCGAAACAAGTTTCATATAAAATTTGCTTACAATATCGTTTAAAACTAATTGTTTTAATTAAAATTTTGATATCATCACCAGGTTGTGCTCTACACTGGTATAAAAATATATATATTCGTTCATATCAAAAAATTGTTCAAATAAAACTTATTAAGAATCAAGAAAGCAACAACTTTTCTTAATACTATTTTTCAAAATTCTCAACATTTAATTTCCCACTGAATAATACAATTTAATGTATATCAAGGATTTTGAAACAAATTATTTTAATAGAAACATGTTTCATATAAAATTTGGTTACAATATCGTTTAAAACTAATTGTTTTAATTAAAATTTTGATATCATCACCAGGTTGTGCTCTACACTGGTATAAAAATATATATATTCGTTCATATCAAAAAAATTTTCAAATAAAACTTATTCAGAATCAAGAAAGTAACAACTTTTCTTAATATTATTTTTTAAAATACTCAACATTTAATTTCCCACTGAATAATACAATTTAATGTATATCAAGGATTTCGAAGCATATTATTATTTTAATTGAAACATGTTTCATATAAAATTTGCTTACAATATCGTTTAAAATTAATTGTTTTAATCAAAATTTTGATATCATCATCAGGTTGTGCTCTACAGTGGTATAAAAATATATATATTCGTTCATATCAAAAAAATGTTCAAATAAAACTTGTTAACAATCAAGAAAGTAACAACTTCTCTTAATACTATTTTTTTAAATTTTCAATATTTAATTTCTTAAAAATTTTTTAAAACTCGAAAATTTTCAAATTCACATATATTATACAGAAATATTTAGTGATTACAACAAACTTGATCAGAATTTTTTAAAGTAGACTAATTAGGTATTTTGAGGCAATTTTAAAAATAATTAATCCACTATTTTAAGATCAAGCCCAATATCAACTTTCCCTTTATACCCATTATCTGGAATGGATTTTAAATATTCTCTATAATCATCTGGTAAACAAGACTCTTCAGCACCTAAGATAATTGTAGTTAAATAAACAGTGGAAGGTTGACGATCCTTTGGAAGCTCTTTTATATCATCTACATGTTCAGGAGTTGCTGTTTGTTGATAAACCCTACAGGTTCTCTTTTCACCATTAGGAAGAACAATTTCTACTGTTTTTGCAAAATAAAGGTTGTCTTGAACACCTTCTTGGCTAAAAAAATAAATAAAAATGTAGCAAAAATAAATACTCATACAAAAAAAAGTATACTTATCCAAACACTTCATGTGGTCATTATCTATTTCCCAAATAGCTCCCCAAACATGAGAGTTCTTCATTGGGACAATTGTAGCTGAAGCTCCTCCCCATCTTTTTGAGTAAGTTAAAAAATCCAATCTGTGATCCTTAAAACAGAATTAAGCTAAATATGTATGTTTATCTGTAGCAGTGATTTTTTATTTACCAACAGCTTGCCAGGTCCAACTAACACCGCACTTGGATTGTTGATGTGAATACGTTTTGAAAGTAAATTGCTTCCATATGCGAAATAACTGAATGTTTTAGACATGGCTAAAATTTGCGAGGTTACACGCATAATAAAGTAAATTTCACAATATATAGGCACTTTTAGTATTTAAACAACGTGAAATATTTACATTTTGTCGTGTTATTCACATATTAAAAATGTTTGACAGTTGGGGATGCGCCATCTATATGTAATAGTTTGATTTAATTTCATTTCAGTTTCAAGTTTTTTATCATAGGTGGCACTAATTTAATTTAAATTAATTTAAAAAAAGAATGAGATTAAGTTAAGTTAGTTTTATTATAATTTTTTTTTTGGTTTTAACAAATTAATATTTTCATAACATATTTATTTAACTTATTTAAATAATTCTATAGAAATTTAACAAATAATGTGATTAGTATTTGGTCTAATTAACGAAATTATCACAATAGTCAACTTAAATGATACACAAAAGAAATTCTTTTAAGTCTTTTTTTGATTATATGAGATTAATGTGCTGGTTATTTGACCAACAAAAAAATCAAAACTATCACAGAACAAATAAAACTTTTCAACCTGCTTTTTTAACCAGCACAAAATCTAAAAACGCAACTTAAAGTTAATTTTAATTATAAAATAAATTTATTATTTATATAGATTCAGCCCTTTTAGTGGTGTTGTCACGTCTGGATATTTCTATGATTACTTCGCCACATTTAATGTTTTTAAATACTGCTATAGCTCCGTTATGGGTAACACCCTTAAAAGTGTTATTATTAACAGAAAGAATTTCATCTCCTAAAAAAATAAAATAAAGAAATTAAGATGATGTGAACAATTTTATTAAGTACCTTCTCGTAAAATTCCCCCTTCAGCAGCTTGTCCTTGTTGAAAAATAGATTTTACATAAATCCCCATTGGACCTCTAGGAGAATCAATCCCACCAACAATAGAAAACCCTAAAGATTTCATTCCGGGTCCCTTTTTGAAATTGACGTTTAAAATATGATATCTATTTCGGTTTGAATTTGGAATACCAATTGGGGCGGTTCCTTTTCGCTCATTTTGATACGAAAATTTTAACATTCCAGATAATTCTTTGTTCCCAATCGATTTAATCGATTGCGATTTTCTTAAGGGAATTGTTTTCGGCGTTTCGTTACTAAAAGTAACCCTCGATTCATCTTCTTCCATAACGTTCTTGTATTTCGTATCGTTTTTAATCGGGGTTTTGTACAAAATTGATGGTTTTCGAAATAGAGGGGTTTTGTTTGGGGTTAAAGGTTGTACTGTATACTTTGGTATTTCAGAGAAACTTGTATACTTTTTGAAGTACTCGGGGGGTTTTTTAATTTCCCGGGGTTTTGCCCTTGTCAACACAATTTCTACTTTACCCACTAATGAAGCTAATGATGTTCTTGCTGAGCTCGGCGAAGTTCCTCGGAGCCTTTTTCCGTTTATCTTTACTAATTCATCGCCTACAAAAAGATTTCCAGTCCTAAAAAGATTTAATTATTAAATTATTTTTTTTTAATATTTGTATTTACCTTTCTGCTAAAGAATTTTTGAATACTTCGGTTATAATATAAGCTGTTATGTTTGAGTTATCAAGGTTAGTTGGGGCAATCATAACCCCAATTTCATCTTTTGGGCCCAATACGATGTTGACGCATTTAAAATCTTTGTCTGAAGCTAATCGGGTGCGAAAGCTGCTTCTAACTTTGTTTACATTAGACTTTGGTGTTTTTGGAGAATTCCCATCCAAAGTTAATTTATCGAGCTTTTCATCAATATCCATTTTGGTTTCGCCGTTTTCCCCGTTGTATTTGACGGGTTTCTTTCTAGAAGCGGTTTGATCGAGATCGTTGCTGTTACTTCTTTGCCTTTTAATGCTTTGCGTTTCTGATTTTACTTTTTGATTTTCAGTTAAATTATCTGCGGTATCACTTGATTGCGATTTAATCGATCCTCGAAGTGAGTTTGTGGTTCTTGTTGAATCGCTGCCATAACCACTTTCGTCGGATTTGATCATCGAAGTCAAAACAGATGAAATTTCTGTTAAAGATAAAGTCTTTTTCGATTGCGTTATTAAGTCGCTTAGACTGTTCAAGCTGCTCGTTGAATTAGACCTGCTTTTTTTGTCGTTTTCGTCGTCGGATTTCGAGGAAGATCGGATTGAAAATAAATTTCTTACTTTAAATCTTCTGTGTTTGTGATTCGATTTTCCTTCGGTTACTGAAGGAAGCTTGTTCGGTTTTGTGTCTTTGGTTTCTTCACCGCAAAACTCTTTGAGGAGTTGCTCGAGTTCTTCGCGATTTGGTCTCATTAGGGCCAAATAATCTTTGAGTTGTTGTTCGGTTAATTCTAAATTGTCCACGATGGACTTGTATCGCTTTTTGGTTCGGATTGTTCGTTTATAATTTTTTCGGACACCAACGAGGTATTGGTGCACTTCGGAGTCGCTTTTATTGTGATCGGCTTCATTGTCGGATAATTTCTCGGAGGATTTTTCGGAGCGCGAAAAAAAACTTTTTAATGATTCAACCCGCGAAATTTTTTTAAACATTGGTTGCGGGCTTTTTGGTTGCGCTTTTTTTCCCGGGGTTGAACCGAGGATTTCAGAGGAATCGCTCCGTTTTATTTTATCCCATTTTTCACCCACTTTTTTACCCCACGTGGATAGATCTTTTAAATAAAAATTTTTTATTTTGTTGCTATAAAAAGAATTATTTATTTACTTACTCGATTTAGATTCATTGGGATCTTTGTCTATTTTGTTGGAGATGTTATCAGAAGAGTCTGTTAGAGGTGAAAGACTAACCAGTTGTGGGTTCGGATCAGAACACCTTCTTTTAAAGAGCCTCATTCTTGATCATTGCTGTATAAATAATTAATAATTTTTTTAATATAAAAAAGATTTTTTGTTTTGGGTAAAAGGAAAGATCCAGTTTGTGATGATGAATTATCTCTGACTCAGAACCAGGTAGAATATTTTTGTGAACCTTCAAAAGTTAAATTTTGCGAAATACAATTTTACTCAGTTTACAGTTAGAAGTATAAATATGTAGGAAGCTTTGCTTATTTACGTGACTCACATGTTGCATTAAATTCAGGGCAACAACATCATAATCAGAAAAAATCATCAGGCGTAAAACTAAATATTAGTATCCCCATTAAATTTTTATTTCCTTTTAATATATTTGTTCAAGCAGTTTAAGAGATGATCTTTTATCTAAAAGACCAATTTGCGATGGTAATTACTTAACGATATCATGAGCATGTAGGGTAAAGTGGTAAATTTAAATTTCCTTTCGTTTTTTCCTGATTTATTTAGAAGTAGGCGGCGCGTAACAACCCAATTACTCGGATTTGAGCAATAAAAGAAGAATCTATAACATCTATTAAGCACCAAAGAGAAAATAACGCAATTTCAACTTAACTCTTAAGCAATTAATAGTAAATGCTAACGAATGAGAAAATAAAAAAAAATAGAAAGAAATCTTAGCAAAGGCGTAATGTCGCAATTGCAAAATAAATTTTCCCACAAACGTTAACCAGATAGAAATAGAATATATGTAATTATTAAATACAGATTTTGCCTTCAAAACCTACTCATTTCCCATAACACTATCTAAATCTAAACAATCTTAATCAAGATTGAAATAAAATAACCATCTGATAAATAGAAACGAAAATTTCGCAAAATTTTCGAATAAAAAAATCTGAAATAAATAACAAAAATTAAAGGGGGAGTTAAAAATAATCTCACCTGACTAAAAAGCCGAAAAATAATTATGACAATGTGCCCACACTTTTTCCGCACACTTTAAACGTTACAAACGCACATCGTCGATTACACTATTCGAAAGCACGCTTTGCAAAGGTATATCGAGTACGATTCCTTGCCGTTTGGCGTGTTTGACCCCCACCTCTACAAGAATCAAAGATGCAAACACGCTTTGTAGAGATCACCAATTATTATTGGCCAGAATGTTACACAAATAAACTCGACTACGAGTAGGTTTTTGTTGTCTTTCAAAACAAAAACCCTCTTTGTTATTGCGACTTTTTTGTATATTTTTAATTCAAAAAAAAATTTTTTTATTATTTTAAGACTCGATTAGTCATTAAAAGCTGATAATAATAAAAACCGCTGCTTTAGTAATATTTTTTATCTATTACGTAAAATAGAAATGCGTATCATCTTATTCATATCCGTACCAGGTACGAATTCGCTTAAAAATTGATACAGTTCTAAGATTTTTGATAAACTTAATTAATTGCATTCTTCAGTTATCGAATTTTCTTTGTTGATAATTTTAGGAAAGTTCTTAAAAACGATTCGGTTGTCACGATTTTTTTTTTAATTCCGATTAAAAATTCGACATATTTTATTCATTAAAAATCAACTAAAATTAAAAAAAGATTTATTTATCAAGAATTTATTTTAAATTGTATAAAACGATTACAAAATTAAAGAACTCAACGTTCTACGAATTCCAAATTTTATCATTCTTTAAATAAGTTTTTAAATTTATTTATATTCGACAAAATCAACTTTTTATAATTTTTTAGTTTTTGTTCCCTCCTTCACCTCACAACATGTGCAAGAGGGGATACGCCTGTTACTGAATAAATTTTTGTTTGATGTGCGAGTGTATTTAGGAAGATTTAAGAAATATATAGGTATGTAATTTTTTTTTGAAAAAATTATTAAGTTAAAAAAATGACTCCATCAAAAAATTTTTCAAATAAAACTTATTAAGAATCAACAAAGTAACAACTTTTCTTAATACTTTTTTTGGAAATTTTCAACATTTTGATTTCCCACTGAACAGTACAATTTAATGTGTATCAAGGATTTCGAAACATATTATTTTTATCGAAACATGTTTCATATAAAATTTGCTTACAATATCGATTAAAACTAATTGTCTTAATTAAAATTTTGATATCATCGCCAGGTCGTGCTCTACACTGGTATAAAAATACACATATTTGAGGTTATCTTAATAATTATAACTCGTATCAAAAATTTTTTCAAATAAAACTTATTAAGAATCAACAAAGTAACAACTTTTCTTAATACTTTTTTTGGAAATTTTCAACATTTTGATTTCCCACTGAACAGTACAATTTAATGTGTATCAAGGATTTCGAAACATATTATTTTTATCGAAACATGTTTCATATAAAATTTGCTTACAATATCGATTAAAACTAATTGTTTTAATTAAAATTTTGATATCATCACCAGGTCGTGCTCTACACTGGTATAAAAATACACATATTTGAGGTTATCTTAATAATTATAACTCGTATCAAAAAAATTTTCAAATAAAACTTATTAAGAATCAAGGAAGTAACAACTTTTCTTGATACTTTTTTTGGAAATTTTCAACATTTTGATTTCCCACTGAACAGTACAATTTAATGTGTATCAAGGATTTCGAAAAATATTATTTTTATCGAAACATGTTTCATATAAAATTTGCTTACAATATCGATTAAAACTAATTGTCTTAATTAAAATTTTGATATCATCACCAGGTCGTGCTCTACACTGGTATAAAAATACACATATTTGAGGTTATCTTAATAATTATAACTCGTATCAAAAAATTTTTCAAATAAAACTTATTAAGAATCAAAAAAGTAACAACTTTTCTTAATACTTTTTTTGGAAATTTTCAACATTTTGATTTCCCACTGAACAGTACAATTTAATGTGTATCAAGGATTTCGAAACATATTATTTTTATCGAAACATGTTTCATATAAAATTTGCTTACAATATCGATTAAAACTAATTGTCTTAATTAAAATTTTGATATCATCACCAGGTCGTGCTCTACACTGGTATAAAAATACACATATTTGAGGTTATCTTAATAATTATAACTCGTATTAAAAAATTTTTCAAATAAAACTTATTAAGAATCAACAAAGTAACAACTTTTCTTAATACTTTTTTTGGAAATTTTTAACATTTTGATTTCCCACTGAAGAGTACAATTTAATGTGTATCAAGGATATCGAAACATGTTTTATATAAAATTTGCTTACAATATCGATTAAAACTAATTGTTTTAATTAAAATTTTGATATCATCACCAGGTTGTGCTCTATACTGGTGTAAAAATATATATATTCGTCCGTATTAAAAAATTTTTCAAATAAAACTTGTTAAGAATCAAGAAAGTAACAACTTTTCTTAATACTATTTTTTAAAATACTCGACATTTAATTTCCCACTGAACAATACAATTTAATGTATATCAAGGATTTCAGAGCATATTATTTTTATCGAAACATGTTTCATATAAAATTTGCTTACAATATCGATTAAAACTAATTGTCTTAATTAAAATTTTGATATCATCACCAGGTTGTGCTCTACACTGGTATATAAATATATATATTCGTTCGTATCAAAAAATTTTTCAAATAAAACTTGTTAAGAATCAAGAAAGCAACAACTTTTCTTAATACTATTTTTTAAAATTTTCAACATAAAATTTGAAATTTAAAATTTTTTTAAAACCGCATACTTGAAAATTTTCAAATTTACATATTTTACGCAGAAATGTTCAGAAAAAAAAAATTTTAATGTTTTAAATATTATTTTTATTATATAAAATTAAATGACATTCATTTTAACTATTATCAACTTCAGGACTTTGTTCTTTAGGTGTAGCTAAATATAAATTAGACGCTAAATGACATTTTAAATATTCCCCACCATATTCTTCATAATTTTTCTTCGTAATCAAACACTTCTTAAAATGAGTTGATTGGGAAAACTTCTGTGCTCCATGCCACGCCGCTAAACCGCAATTTGAAAGTATCGAAACTTTACTAAATGATCGAAAGGGTCTAATCGCGGTTAAATCGATTTGTATTCGCTCTTTTAGGCCTGGTAAATTGGCTAAACTTCCTACTATCATTACGTTTCCGGCTAATTTCAATTGATCATTGGTTCCAAATAATGATAAGACGTATCCAATTACTTCTGAGAGGCCAGCTTCTGAACTTCCAAGCATGTACGGTTTAAATAAAAGTTCGGGAGCTCGATATCTTTCAACTCCAATATGTAATTGATGAGCTTCGCCTGGGGTCATTGAATCTTCATCATCGTTAGGATCATGTACTCTAATAATGTCTTCTAATTCAAGTAATTTTTCGTTTTCGGCATCGCTATCGGAATCGCCACCATCTCTGCTTATCGTTTTATAAATATCCCAATCTTCATCTCTTAATCCAAAATCATCATTCCCCTTTTCTTTCCGCGCTAATTGCGATATTATTCTCATACGTTCTTGGCCGGCTGCAGTTCTTCTTTTCGCCATATCTTGTTTTTTTTGTTTCCTAGCAGCTTTTTTATTCAAAATTTCCTGGCGTTTTTTCTTCGCGTTTTGAACGTAAGCCATCATTGCCTTTTCACTATCAAAAACGACTTTATTTATCTTTAATTGTTTCGCTTGCGGCTCATCAAGATCATCGCCGCACTGCGCGGCATTAATTTTTTGCTTCGTTTTTATTATTCTACCTTGAAGAACCGAGATATTTTTACGCAAATCTTCCGCACTTTTTATTTCAAACTCGATCATCGCTTTCGATTGTTCCGAAACCGAATCGAGTTCTTGAATTTCAAGTAATTGTTGTAATTTTTCCTCATCTTCTGCTAAACGTTCTTCGCGTTTTCGCGCATTTATTTCTGTTAATCGGCGTGCTAACTCGCGTTTTCGTTCTTTTTGTTGTTCTACTACAATTTATAAATAATAATGTTTATTACTGTGGCTGTGAGATATTAGCCTACATAATAATGAAATTATAAAATTAACTTTTTTGGCAGACTTTTTATTTTTTGTCTTGTTATATTTGTTTTCAAAAACAATTGTGTTCAAATACAAAAACAAAGTTACTTTTTTATGTTTTTTTTAATTGGAACAACACAATTACTTATTAATTTTAATACTTACATGTTTGTGCTGATGTTGTAACATTAGCTGAATAAGGTAATTGAATAATTTTAGTGTTTGCTTCATAATAATCACTATCTAACCACCTTTGTAACTCTTCTTTATAATTAATAGCAACCAAACAAATACTGTGGAGTAACTCTTCAGCTCTGCTTAAAGTAATTGCATTTGTATGAGCTGGGTATTTTAGTTGTAATATTCGATGTAGGAATGACACAACATGATAACCCCCAGTGTTAATGCGTCTGGTGTGTTCAAAAATTGTTGTATTATTTAGAATTGGAATTACATGGATTGTGTGGTACCCCATATTAATAATTAAAGCGTTTTCTTTTTGTGGCTTTTGAGAACATTGATAGGCATAAAGCGCATCCACGCCATAAACAATTCCTGGGACATCATAACATTCAAATAATAACTCCGACATCACTGAAATATGCATTTTATTAATTATCAAGATACTTATTTATTCTTACATTGTCGTTGCGAATTTGGATTTAAAAAAGCTTCTGTTATAACAATGGGATGTCCAACACACCGCTCTGTGTCAATACCTAAATGTTTAAAGGTATAGTCAAAGAGTCTTTCTTGTGCCTCGAAATGGGTTACAACATTCCGGTCAAATTGTGTCTTTAATTGAAACCGTAAAGCCTCAATATTAACTATATCATTTCCAACTTGTAGCTGAGGGGTGTGGGCTTCTGATTCCTTTTTAGATCTCTCTTTTCGTGGTTTAGCCAATAAGTTCTTAAATATTAATAGAGGCTTAGATTGGTTTCCCCAACCAACTCGACATTGATACGACCCGTTATCAATTATAATGGGGATTGAATTATTGCGTAAAGTTGAAGTATAGGGGTGAATAATATCTGGGATTGTTTTTATATCCTGAAATTCTAAAATATCCATATTTATAAAACTTTATGCTTGAATTTTAGGTTAACTTTAAACTGCCAATATACAATTAACACTGCCATCTATTGATTAAATACTGCATTGGGAACATAAAGGTTTGGAACTTGGCTCAACGTTTAAAATTCATAATTTTTTCTGGAAATTTCAATAATGTTGTCTTATAGTTTTTATATCACACCCATATTACTACAATATTCTCTATATTTATTTCTTAGGATCACTACGTAATGGTCAGAAGAGAATTTGAAGGCGGCGATCAAAAGTTATGCGATTTTGAAGTTTGGCGGATGCACTTTTTCCGTGGTTTGAATGATCTCAGGATCTGGCGGGCCGATTTATAAACGGGATACACCGACGGATAGCCAAAGGATCCAGGATGTCCATGGGCATATTTTAGTTTTCATGGAATTTTCCGTTTCCGAGCTCAGTGGTTTTTTTGGTCCACCTCAAATCGCCTTTTTGAAAAATTTTTTTTCTTATTTTAGAACATGCGGAGGGCCCTCAGGATCACAACGTAACGGTCAGAAAAAAATTTGAAAGCGGCGATCAAAAGTTATACGATTTTGAAGTTTGGCGGATGCACCTCTTCCGTGGTTTGCATGATCTCAGGATCTACCGGGCCGATTTTGAAACGGGATACACCGACGGATAGCCAAAGCACCCATGATGTCCATAGGCATATTTTAGTCTTCGTGGAATTTTCCGTTTCTGAGCTCTGTGGACTTTTTTAGCCAGCTCAAGTCGCCTTTTAAAAAAATTTTTTTTCTTATTCTACTATACACGGGGGGTCCTCAGGATCACTACGTAACGGTCAGAAAAAAATTTGAAAGCGGCGATCAAAAGTGATGCGATTTTGAAGTTTGGCGGATGCACTTTTTCCGTGGTTTGAATGATCTCAGGATCTACCGGGCCGATTTTGAAACGGGATACACCGACGGATAGCCAAAGCACTCATGATGTCCATAGGCATATTTTAGTCTTCGTGGAATTTTCCGTTTCTGACCTCTGTGGATTTTTTGGTCCAGCTCAAGTCGCCTTCTTGAAAAAAATTTTTTCTTATTTTAGAACATGCGGAGGGCCCCCAGGATCACAACGTAACGGTCAGAAAAAAATTTGAAGGCGGCGATCAAAAGATATACGATTTTGAAGTTTGGCGGATGCACCTCTTCCGTGGTTTGCATGATCTCAGGATCTACCGGGCCGATTTTGAAACGGGATACACCGACAGGTAGCCAAAGCACCCATGATGTCCATAGGTATATTTTAGTCTTCGTGGAATTTTCCGTTTCTGAGCTCTGGGGTTTTTTTGGTCCAGATCAAGTCGCCTTTTTGAAAAAAAAATTTTCTTATTTTAGAACATGCGGAGGGCCCTCAGGATCACAACGTAACGGTCACAAAAAAATATGAAGGCGGCGATCAAAAGTTATACGATTTTGAAGTTTGACGGATGCACCTCTTCCGCGGTTTGCATGATCTCAGGATCTACTGGGCCGATTTTCAAACGGGATACACCGACGGATAGCCAAAGTACCCATGATGTCCATAGGCATATTTTAGTCTTCGTGGAATTTTCCGTTTCTGAGCTCTGTGGATTTTTTGGTCCAGCTCAAGTCTCCTTTTTGAAAAAAAAAATTTATTTCTTATTCTAGAACATGTGGGGGATTCTCAGGAACACTACGTAACGGTCAGAAAAAAATTTGAAGGCGGCGATCAAAAGTTATACGATTTTGAAGTTTGGCGGATGCACCTCTTCCGTGGTTTGCATGATCTCAGGATCTACCGGGCCGATTTTCAAACGGGATACACCGACGGATAGCCAAAGGACCCATGATGTCCATAGGCATATTTTAGTCTTCGCGGAATTTTCCGTTTCTGAGCTCTGTGGATTTTTTATTCCAGCTCAAGTCGCATTTTTGAAAAAAAAAAAATTTTTTTTCTTATTCTAGAAAATGCGGGGAGTTCTCAGGAGCACTACGTAACGGTCAGAAAAAAAATTGAAAGCGGCGATCAAAAGTTATACGATTTTGAAGTTTGGCGGATGCACCTCTTCCGTGGTTTGCATGATCTCAGGATCTACCGGGCCGATTTTCAAACGGGATACACCGACGGATAGCCAAAGGACCCATGATGTCCATAGACATATTTTAGTCTTCGCGGAATTTTCCGTTTCTGAGCTCTGTGGATTTTTTAGTCCAGCTCAAGTCGCATTTTTGAAAATAAAAAAATTTTTTTCTTATTCTAGAAAATGCGGGGAGTTCTCAGGAGCACTACGTAACAGTCAGAAAGAAATTTGAAAGCGGCGATCAAAAGTTATACGATTTTGAAGTTTGGCGGATGCACCTTTTCCGTGGTTTGATTGATCTCAGGATCTACCGGACCGATTTTGAAACAGGATACACCGGCGGATAGCCAAATCACCCATAATGTCCATAGACATATTTTAGTCTTCGTGGAATTTTCCGTTTCCGAGCTCTGTGGATTTTTTGGTCCAGCTCAAGCCGCATTTTTGAAAAAAAAAATTTTTTTTCTTGTTCTAAAACACGCGAAGAGCCCTCAGGATCACTACGTAACGGTCAGAAAAAAATTTAAAAGCGGCGATCAAAAGTTATACGATTTTGAAGTTTGGCGGATGCACCTTTTCCGTGGTTTGATTGATCTCAGGATCTACCGGACCGATTTTGAAACAGGATACACCGACGGATAGCCAAATGACCCATAATGTCCATAGGCATATTTTAGTTTTCGTGGAACTTTCCATTCCCGAGCTCTGTCATTTTTTTGGACCATTAATTTCTTGGCTGTTCGTTTGACCAAGTTGCTAAAAAATAATAAGAATATAAATAAAAACAGTAATGTTAATTGTAAGCTACAAGAAACCAAACAAAAAATAACAGTAACTCCGAAAATATCTAAAAAAAAAATACAAAAATCGCAAATAGTAAAGTTGTTTCTACGGCTGTTCCAAAAACACCTATTGGTTCTACAAATCATCGCTTAGAGCATGTACTGTGCTCATCTCAAACTCCTAAAAAAGTCGTAGAACAATTGTTAACACCTCCATAAGAAATAGTGCAAGAACTCGTAAATCAAAAGTGATGCTTTTACAACATTCTAAGAGTTTTCAAACATAATGATAAAGTTTGTGATGTTCTAGAAGGTGCTGAAAATTTTTTTTTTAACTATAATCAAAATGACTATGCCATAATTATGGCTGGCACCAATGACGTTTTGAGTGGCAGTAAGGTTTCAAAGGATGTGTATGATAAAATCAAATATTTATACAATCGTTGTAATTTAACTTTATAAATGTAGGTGATAAAACTATTATTATTATTTAGCTTCAATTTAATCATGAAAGAGGATAAAGATAAGAATAAGAGGTAAAATAAAAAAAATCATTTTTACATATTCACTTTCGTGTACTATCTAAAAAAAGGTTTACAAACGTTTTACAATACACATTCTTTTTATTTTATGCAGTGAAAAACGAAATATTGCTGGTCACACGTCGACTGACAGCTTCCGCACAAAAAAATAATTTTGCATCAAAATGGCAAGTTAAAACGTGAAGCTGCCAAATGTTTTGACCTACGACGTTTTCGGGGACAAAAAAAATTTTACAACAAAAATAAATATTATCTAAAAAAAGAACGCTTTCGATTCGGATTTCCTACCAAGTGAAAATTGTTTTATGTACACGCGCTTTATTTATTGTTTTAAAATAATTTTCTTTAAGAGTACGTGACATCATTCTTTTTTTTAAGCACAATATCCTTAACGTTTAAATGAGCGACTTTTTCCTTGTGTTTCGGTGGAATCGATTGTTGACAAAAACGTTTAAACGCTTCCAACTCTCTTTCGTCCGCGTCTAAATCATCTTCGAGAATATCTTTTGGCGCAAAAACGCTTTCAAAAGGCCAGTCGTCTCTATCTAAATTAAATTTTTCACCGTTATTGTTTGAACTTGTTGGAATAATTGATACATCCGCAGCTTGATGACAAGAATTTTTTTTACTATCATCATTATTAACCGCGTTTTTATTCACTTTAGTTATTTCAATTCCGGGTAATCCCCATAAAATATCGTGTGTACTTAATCTTGATCTATTTTCACTTTTAATTCCGTTACAATCGATAGTTGGATTCTTTTTTAAATCGATATCTTTTTTATTTGGTGGTAATTCGTAATTCATAACAGGTTTTAATTTGCCTAAATATTCGGAAATTGGAGTTTCTTTCCCGTAATCAATCGGACTCATATAATTTGGTCTTCTAATTGTAACCATACCATTTTCCCCCTTTGTTATTGACGCTTGTTCGTTACACGAAATAATTGGATCAACTTTATCGACTAATTTTGTTTGTAACGTATGAAAAATTGGGTTACGTAACGTAACCATATTACCTTTAGCATCACCCGTTTTTAATTTATTTTCTTCTGCGATGTTTTTCTTTTTCTTTTTTTTACTTTTTTTGCTTGGATTTGATGTGGAAGATTGTTGGATTAATTTTTCTGTATCAACAACGATTACACCCGATTTATTAACAGGAACATTTTGGTAGGAATTTGTTGATGATGTTGAGGATGACGATGAAGAATTTGAGTTATTTTTATTCGTTAAAGGACCCGATACTTTAGTTATTGTAATCCCCGGTGGAAGTTTTAATGATGGAATATCAATTTCAACGGGATTTTCCGCTTTTATTTGAGATATGTTTGTTTTTATCGATTCTTTTTTCGTTTCTTTAGCGTTTTTATTCTTTTTTGAATTACTCCCGTTATTTGTATTATTGATATTATTTTCAATTATTTCTTTACCCTTATGGAAACTTTTATCGACCGTTAAAGTAACTTTTAATTCTTTTGTTGTGATGTTTCCGTTAATTATGTTGTTTGATTCGGATTTTCCGATGTTGTTATTGTTTTTATTTTTTTTGTTTTTACTTTTCGGTTGAGTTTCGATTTTAATTTTTTCATTTTTCATTTTATCGCTTTTAAGTTGCTCTTGTTTCTTTTTATCTTTTTTCTTGTCACCTTTCCCATTTGAGTAATCGCTAGCATGGCCATTTACTAAAGTATATAACAACTTATCTTGATCTGGTGTTGATCCTTTTAATGTAATAGTAACGGTTGGTAATGAACTATTATTCTCAACGACGCGCTTTATTGTAACCATCGCAGGTATCGTTTCTTCCATTAATTCTTGCTTTATTTGTTGTTTTTGATGCTTTTGTTCGTCAATTTTGTTTTTAGTATTTTTATTATTTTTTTTATTTTTCTTCGAGTGGTTTGAATTTTGTTGTTTTGTTGCCAACGCTTTTAATTTTTCCTCTTCTTTCCGTTTCATTTCTAACCTCCTCTGCTCTTCCAACCTTTTTTGTTCCTCCTCCGTTTCCCGTTTTAACCTTTCCTCTTCTTTTTTCTGCTTTTGCCGGGCTTTTTTCGCCGCTTTTTTCTCCGCCAGCGCTACTTTATCGACTGGCTTGCCTTGAATAAAATCTAAAATTCGATCTAAATCATCATCATTTTTGTCTTTATCCTTCATTGATTTTTCAATATTTTTCCCTTCAATTTCTTGTTTTAGAACTGGTTGTGGAATTGATTCGTTCGATTTATTAGGCACTAGCGATGATGATGACGATGATGTTGATTTCCCGCCCGATTCCAACTTCCCGTTCGTTGAAGCGGCTTGGGAACTCGTTGGAATTGATGAGGATTTGTTCTTTAACACTTCGTTTATTCGTTCTTTTCGCCGTGTTAAACGATTTCGAAGGCGATCTCGCGTTTCGCTGGTTTTATGGGCGTGAGTTGGAACATTCTTAAAATTCAAACATATAAATTAAATAAATCTAAGAAATTGAGATTATTACCGTTCCGAAAACTTCGCAATAGGCGCAATCACACTTTTTATCTCTCGTTGAATCCGTTGTGTCTAAAATAAATTCCCCACTAATGTATTTACAACTACAATATTTTAATAATTACCCCCATTTGCTGTTGAATCCTCTTTTTTACATTTATGTCCACACGCGTGACCAACACAACCATCATTACTCAATTTATTGCTTGTTGAATTTAACGAAGACGACCTAACCCAAAAATAAAAATAAAAAAAAGTATAAACTAATTATATTAAGCAACAAAAATTAAAAAATTGTTTTCCTACTTGTTAGAATTTCCCAGGAAATTTCTTTGAGGTAAATTATTGACGTTAAATTTCAAGTTATAACCATCTTTATCTTTAATCCCGTTTTTCTCGTCGCTCTTTTTCTCCAACGTGCTTTTAATAACAGTTTTCGCGCCGTTTTCATTAAATGGGGTGCCGATTTTAATGGATTCTTTCTCTACTTTATGTTTGAGCAATAGGCGATCGGGTGATGATGTTTTCGCGCATTTTCCGTAATCGTTTGCCAATCTAACTATCGACTCTGACTCTCCTCTAACAGGGCATTCAAGTAATCGCTTCGAAATCGGTTCTTTCAGCAAACTATTTTCACTTTTTAAACTAAAACAATCTTCATTTATCTTAAATAAATTTGTATCTTTTTTAACTACTGTGTCTGAAAGAATTTTGCATAATTTCGATGACGGTTTTTTTATTAACGATTTTTTCATTGATGGTGAACCGGTTTGTACTAAAAAAACACAAAATAATGACAACAAAATAACAAAAAAATGGTTGTAAAATTACATTTGAACATTTTATTTGTTTCTATTCGTTCGATTTCTTCAAATTCTTGAATGAGATGTGTCCCTAAGTTGTCCAAATAAACCGATTCGTTACATAAATAACATAAAACGATGTGATCACTGTCGTTTTGAGTCATATTATTCATGACGTTGTGATCAAACTTCGCAAACATACAGTCTTCGCATATGCAAACACCATCTGTACGTATTAAACGATCCGCGAGGTTTTTTGTATCGTCCATAACCACAGGGAAAAAAGGGACTAACTCTGGACATTGTTGACTATTATGATCTTTATTGTAATTATTAAGTGTACGACTAATCCAAAAATTTGTTTTCATTATTCTTCTTATTTCCTTCTCAAGTTTTTCATCAATCATTCCGTTTGTATTATTTTTATATTTTTTTAACTGTCTCTCCCAAATACGATCTGTCATTACCATATCTTGCACAAAATTTCGAAACCCAATTATAAGATTTTCAGGAACATTTATTTCATTTTGCTTAAAAAAAGATTTTTTTTATTATATTTATAATTTTTTTTTTAAATAAATGTGGTGTACACTGCAAATTAAAAAAATTTTATACATGATCTGACACTATTTTTGTGAAATGGACCCCAAATTCGTTATTTTAAATGGAATGTACCAATTTTTATTGAATTTTCGAGATCCCCGCTAAATTTCAATATAATTTGATATAAATCATCATATGTCTAGAGTACACCATCTTTTAATTATTTCAGATTTTCGAAAATTTCGATTAAAAATAATTTTTCGAAATTACACCCGAGTCCAGCTAAATATTCTCAAGGTTTGCATCCATAGCTTACATAATCCTTGAAAAAATTTTTTAAAATTATACAGGGTGCTCAGAAATTTGCGTCGACTCTCGAAATGTCTATGGTTTCCGTAAAAACTTGAAATAAATTAAATTTTCTTGATTATTAGTAAATTTAAAACTATTAGTTGGCTTTGGTTTGAGATATTTTTTAATAAAATGATGAATTTTTGATATCTGAAACAGTTGGTTGCTATTTTTCAATCTCAAATGAATGGAAAATCATGAAACTTTAAGATAATTTTTCTCGAAAATTTTCTTATGTTACCAATATTAATATTGACTGTACTAGATTCATAAAAAAGTCCTCTTTCATATTCCGTAATAGAAATGGGGCATTGCTAATTGAAAAAAATATCGATGACGTCATTACTCGTTTAAAAATGGCGGAAAAAATTTAAAATCTACGCCAAACAATTACAAAAAATTTTAATCTTTAGACCCATCTCAGCGATTTTTTCATAAACTGTTCTTAATTATTTTAACGAATTTATCCGCTACTTTTGGGAAATCCTCTATATAAGCGCACTACCATAAGGTGGAGCTCCATGGTGCTGATTCCAGTTTAAATTTAGCGGAAATTTTCGTTATAAAAGTGCAGCACTAGCACACCATCATTTTTATGGCAGCAAAAACATTTAAATTCCAGTATCAGTAGCATCCATTCTTGTGAGATTTTGCCTCATCCAATCAAATTAACTTTTTCTAAAAAAACTTCATCTTCTTGAGTTTTATTCAACTTAATTAAACATTGTGCCAATGAGTAAGAATAAAGATGAAGTTATGTTTTTTAAAACCCTATGGTTGCTTCAAACCAAAGCCAACAAATAATTTTAAATTTACTAATAATCAAGAAAATTTCATTTTTTTGAAACTTCTACGAAATCCATACATTTTAGAAATAGGGATGTATTAACAAAGTTCCCTTATTTTTCAGCGTACAATACGCTGGTGAAGAAAAAAATTTGGGTTGAAATTAAAAAAAATTAAGTTTTTGACTTTTCGAGATTCGGCGTAAATTTCTGACCACCTGTATAATTTTTTAAAAAACTTTTCAAGCGCTATGTAAGCTATGGGTCCTCTCTGTGCAAATGCTAAGAATATTTGGCCGGACTTGAGTGTAATTTCGAAAAATTATTTTTTTCGAAAAAACTAAAATAATTCAAAAATGATGCACTCAAGACATATGATTACTTATATCAAATTAAATTGAAATTTAGCGAGGATCTCGAAAATTCAATAAAAATTGATGCCTTCCGTTTAAAATAACGAAGTTAGGGTCCATTTCCGGTATAACCGGAAGTTGGAGAAAACTGAAAATAATTTAGTTGAAACAACCACCGTGGATAAACCCTGTATACAAATTTTCACAAAAATAGTGCTAGTAGTTTGCCATATATACACAAAATCGTGTTTTTAGGATTTTAGCGTCTCGCCTGCAAGGGACCTGGGCGGTTTGAGTGTAAATGTCTTCTTATAAGAGACTTTATATCTTTACCGAGATATATAAAGAACGATTTTGCCTCAAATCGCTTTGATATATAATATAGATAATTTTAATTTGACTAATAATCAAGATAATTTCATTTTTTTCAAATTTCTACGAAAACCATACATTTTAGATATAGAGATGTATTAACAAAGTTCCCTTATTTTTCAGTGTACAATACGCTTGTGAAGAAAAAAATTGGGGTTGAAATTAAAAAAAATGAAGTTTTCGACTTTCGCGTGATTCGGCACCAATTTCTGACCATCCTGTATAATTTTTAAAAAACTTTTCAAGCGCTATGTAAGCTATAGGTCCTCTCTGTGCAAATCTTAAGAATATTTGGCCGGACTTGAGTGTAATTTCGAAAAATTATTTTTTTTCGAATAAACTAAAATAATTAAAAAATGGTGCACTCTAGATATATGATGACATATCAAATTATATTGAAATTTAGCGAGGATCTCGAAAATTTAATAAAAATTGATGCCTTCCGTTTAAAATAACGAAGTTGGGGTCCATTTCCGGTACAACCGGAAGTTGGAGAAAACTGAAAATATTTTAGCTGAAACGAGCACCTCGGATAAACCCTGTATGCAAATTTTTATAAAAATAGTGCCAGTAGTTTGCCATACATACACGAAATCGTGTTTTTAGGATTTTAGCGTCTCTTTTTCAAGTTTCTACGAAAATCATACATTTTAGATATAGAGATGTATTAACAAAGTTCCCTTATTTTTCAGCTATGTAAGCTATAGGTCCTCTTTGTGCAAATCCTAAGAATATTTGGCCGGACTTGAGTATAATTTTGAGATAATTTTTGTTATTTATAAATTTGTATTAATTTGTAATGTACACCACCTTCTTAATAATAATTTTTACCTCATTTACAAAAGCTATTTTTGCTTTAACAGACTTAGCTGCATAAAAGTATTTAAAAAATAGCTTTTGATGTAAACGAAACCATCTCATATCGAAATGTTGAATTAAAAATTCGTCGAAATGTACAAATAAAGACATTATTCTAGTTGCTGCAGAACAGAAGGAGTTGTAATAGTTTAACAAAGCTGAAAATGAATGATTTGTGTTAGTTAGTTTTTGTAAATTATAATAAATTTGATAGTTACATTGAATATACATTAATGAGTCTCCTTTAGTGTTTAAATTCTCATAGTTTTCCCTCGCTACTGTTACATATTCCCGTAACAACATAACTAGTCGTATAAAAAATTGTAATTTATCTTCATGTGATAAGCTGTAAAATGGAAAATGAAATAAAAATTGAAAAAAATTTGTTTTATACTTACCTCATTGAATGTTCATAAAATTTTTTCATTAACACTGAAGGAATGGGTTCTTTACAACTAGTTGGATTTGATGTAATAAATTTTCGATACACATAAAGCATGTAATGTTGAAAAGCTGCCCATTCAACAGCTGATTCTGTTCTACATTCTTTCAACTCTTTGATGAATTTGTATAATATTTGATTTTTAATCTCTTTTAATTCGTTATCAGTTTTAGCTAAAGCTAAACTTTGTTTATAAACATCCTAAAGATTTAAAAGGAAAATATACATTTAATTTAAATTTAAAAAAAGAAGAATAATAGCCGATAAAACAGAGACCAACTATAGTAGAATAACCAAACAACACATCTTACATTCTCAAAAATCTTGTGGATGTAATCACTGGGATGTTCACTCAAATACTTAACCGTTTCGGGACACTTTAGGACATTATAAAATGCCGTTTCCGATGGTAAAGCTCTAAAAGCCGGCCCGTTGGCGTTCGCATGAAAATGTTGCATTTTCGATGATAGTGTTCCCATCGTAGCGGGATCGAAGATCACGCTTCTGACCGTTTGTTTCACTAGAAGGTCCACTGGAAAATCACACATTCTAAATGATAAACGCTTTATTCGTGCTCTTAACGTTTAAAATGATCGGTTAATAATAAAATGTGGCCGAATTACACTTGTACCCACATTACTAAAATGGAGTACTTCCTAAACTGTACGAACTTAGCCGTTTCAAAACTACAAACGTGAAGTTTGTTTCTTATTTTTAACCGCACACGTCAAAACGGCATCTATGAGCAAAACTTAACACTATTAATTAATAGTACAGAAACCTGCGTCGTTAAATTTTTACAATTTAAATTTAAAAAATCTGATAAAAATTGCTTGTTAATCTTTTTTATCGCTAACAATACATTTTAGTTGTTTGTTATTAAATAAATTAGAAACATGTGTCGACACACGAATGATAAAAGCAGCAATGATAAAGGCTCCAAAAATAAACGTTGCAACATTTTTTTTTATTAATCGAACAGAAAATGAGTAATAATTTTAATAGTGATTGATTGCCAAATATTAATTTGATTAATAAGAATTTTTAAGCATTTCGCGTGCTTTTTTAATAACTCATATCGAATGATTAATACAAAAAGGTTCTTTTATAACAAAATTTAACGATACTATATTTAATAATTAATTTTAATTTAGAGTATAATTTCGAAAATGAAAGTCGAAAAAAAATATTTTTGTTTTGTTTGTAACCAACTTCATGTAATGTAGGGAGGAAAAAATAAGTAATAAAATGAAACTAAATAAGATAGAAAGTATAAGATAAGGAAATGAGAGGTGATTAAAAATATAAATAGTAATCTAATAAATATAATTGCAATAACAAACGGGTGTTGTTTATAAAGGTTATTTGTGTGTAGATGGCGTTGTAAGCCGCAAACTTCAGAGAGGTAACACACACATATACACACTCTAATTTAGCGTTGTCAACAATGTACGTCAAGTCGTATTATTTTAAGTGTTAAGTTGGGTCCACTATATAAGACGAAAATGAACGGACTTAGCTTAAGTGAATTTTGTTGTCTGTTTTGCTGTCCACCATGTCCGAGTAGAATAGCGGCTAAATTGGCCTTTTTACCACCGGAACCTACGTACGATTTTTTGGCCGACGGGACTGGTAAATACGCTTTAAATTTAACGGATCGTGCCGAATGGCAATACACTGACCAAGAAAAAGAAAAAGTTGAAGGTTTTTATACTAGGACTAATCGAGGTAATCGTATCGGTTGCCTTTATGTTCGCTGTAGTAACACTGCCAGATTTACGATACTATTTTCGCATGGAAACGCTGTCGATCTCGGTCAAATGAGCAGCTTCTACCTCGGGCTCGGTTCACGTATCAATTGCAATATATTCAGCTACGATTATTCTGGTTACGGCGTCAGTGCGGGTAAACCATCCGAGAAAAATCTTTACGCTGACATAGATGCCGCGTGGCTTGCCTTACGCACAAGATACGGCATTAGCCCCGAAAATATCATACTTTATGGCCAGAGTATAGGTACTGTACCCACAGTCGATTTGGCTGCCCGTTATGAAGTTGGTGCTGTCATACTTCATTCACCACTTATGTCTGGAATGCGTGTCGCCTTTCCCAATACAAAAAGGACGTGGTTTTTTGATGCCTTCCCCAGGTTAATACACAAATCATCATTCATTATTTCACACAAATTCATTTTCTGTTTCTTTAGTATCGACAAGGTTCCAAAAGTCACTTCACCTACTCTTGTTATTCATGGTACTGAAGATGAAGTCATTGACTTTTCCCATGGCCTCACTATCTTTGAAAGGTGTCCAAAAGCTGTTGAACCACTTTGGGTTGAAGTAAGTAATTCCAACAATATTTCCCATTATTAATATCATTCTTTCCATATAGGTTGTCCCATATCTTCCAGAGCAGAGCATTATACACTTGAAGAATACATTATTCTAAAGCCATTTTTCTACCCAGACACCTATGGAATCCCTATTGGACGACTTTAAACAGTTCGAAATATTTTTATTAGAAAAATCGCTTCAGAATACTTCAATCATATAATGCTGTGATAAGGAAGATATGGGACATCTGTATACAGTGACTCACATAGAGGGCGCTTTAATTTCAAAACGGCCGAAAATGGATCAACTTTATTTTTTTACATTTTCTGATATAGCTAAAAAATACGAATCCAATGATACCTCCTAATCGAAAATTGGTTAATTAGTTTTTATGATATTAATTAATAAAAATTGTAGAAAATGGCGGCCCGCGCTGCTTTGTAGGAAAGTGTTGGGACTGTCCCTCGCCGATTTTGTTGCAATTTGGTACAGCGATTTTTTTATACGTGCTAATAAAGCCCCTGGGGCGAGTTATAAGGGTTAGAAATCGGGGCGAAATATATATATGTCTGGAATATAGCCAATAACTTCGCCATTTGTGGTTTTAAAGAAAAATGTTTCAAATAAAAAATTCTTTATTAATTGTGACGCATTTTACGGCGAATTTTATTTTAAATGGGATGCATATTTTGATAGAGTATAAATCCCTCTACGCGATGAACTTATCAAATCATCAAAGCAGGCGCCGAAATAACGCCGTTGATAGCTTTAAATGTCAAAAAATTAACAGTTTAAACAAATATGGTGCAATTAAGCGAACAAAAAATCCAAATATTAATGAAGTTTGTACACTACAGTATCCAAAATATTAAAAAAATTTTTGAATACCGGAAGTGTTAAAAATCTTCCAAAAGTGAACGGCCAAAGACAGCTACCAATGATGAAACTGCATTAAATGTGTGTACCCATACATTATTAGTTATTCATAATTGTTGAAACTATCATTTTTTTAACTCCTTTGATTGCAAATTGCTGATAATATCTCCAGAAAACGCGTTATTTCTCGGTTTCTTTCTTATAAAACCATATGATTTGATATGTTCATCGCAAATGTATGCGAAAAAAACATATGCATCCCATTTAAAATAACAATGTTGGTTGCCATAGCAACGAAACAAAAAAATAATACAAGGAAGCAAATATCGTCAAAAAATGCGCCATGATTAATAAAGAAACTTGTATTTGAAACATTTTTCTTTAAAACCACAAATGGCGAAGTTGTTGGCTATATTGCAGACATTTGACACACCCTGTATATTCGCTTATAGCCTGAAGACGAAAATAGCTGTCGAAATGTGGTAAATGTAAATGTGAACTGATATTCATTTTCAGCTTTCCAACTACCCCTAGTTTTTTGGAATATTTTAAAAACTACCGTGTTGATTTTGGCGATATTAAGTATCCTTATAGTACGTTTAAAAATATTAATTACGTGTTTTTTCTTATTTGCCTCTGATACTCTTGCTTAATAACAGTCAAAAATAATTAATAATCATCAACAATTATTTTAACAAGTACGACGTTCTAGTAAAGAGACTTAATAAATATTTCTTTCGGGTTATTTCTTATTTCCTTTTTATTTATTATCACGATTTTACATTTATTTACGTTCAATTCTAGGCTCATCTTTTCAATTTCTTTTGTCCATATTTCAACCAACTTCCTTGTCCGTTTTATATTTCTTTGCTATCTATTTTTACTGGTTCCAAACTTTTATAACCTATTACTGTTTGATATTTATTTGTCATCATAAAAACTTATTAACCAATATTTGATTGCGAGGTATCATAGGATTGGTATTTTTTTAGCGCTATCAGAAAATGTTATATCTAAGGTGTTCAACTAAAAAAACAAAGTTGACTCATTTTCCAAAAAAATTAAAAGTGATAAACAATTTTTTATGCTAAATTATTTGGATTAACAAAAAATAAAAATCGACGTGTTTCGGCTCATGACGATATCTTCAGACGCACCCTATATACTGTTACTGTTACAATTTTATTAAAATGCCTCAACCCGGTATAAATACAGTGTGTCTAAAAATTTTTGAATTTTATTTTAAGGATGGGGAATTGACCTCAGCTTGGCGTGGAGAGAATTTTAAGTATATTTTCATATTTTCAAAATCAACTCGGTCTTGATAGTGAAGCGAAAACTATTTTTAGTTCAGGTAAAGTAAGCTTTTTGTTCATGATACGACAAAATTTTATTAAGAAAAGTTGTTCAGAATGAGAAATTAAGCCACTATGCAAAATTTCAGAAAAATCCACCTACATTGATTAAACCACCATATTTTAGATTAGATCAGAGTGAAAAAAAAGCATTGATTCAGAACAGCTTTAAAGAATTTAGGTTGAATAAACGACATTTATGTTTACGTTAGATTTTTTATAAATAAAATAAAATTATACAATATTTATGTTATTTAAACTAAAATGTGATGGTTCAACCAAAGTAGATAAATCCTTCTGAAATTTTGTATAGGACCATAATTTCGCATTTTGAACAACTTTTCTTAATAAAATTTTTCCGTATCATGAACAAAAAGGTTGCTTTACCTACACTAAAAATAATTTTCGATTTCAAAATATGAAAAAATTCTCTTCACACTTAGCAGGGCTTAATTCCTCAGCCTTAAATTGTAACATCAATCCTTTTTATTTGAAATTAATATATAAATATATTGTATGTGTATATAGGGAGCCGGACATAATGATGTAGAATTATACACAGCCTATTTGGAAAGACTGAAACAATTCGTAAATGTTGAATTGGTCAACTGACAGTTGCTTGGTCCAGAAGAGTACACGATAAGTTCGGGAACATCAAGTTCGACGGGTGAAAAACTTCTCTAGCTTGGGGCGGCGGGCCAACCCATATCGGGTCGGTCCGCGACGTCTCCGTCGCACCGGACAACACTTCGGGCGCTCACCAAGGGTCTTTTGTGTACCAGGGCGGAGCAGCAACAGCAAAATCAGCGGCAGTGCAGCAGCGCTCAAAGTTCGCCACGATCGCGACCTCGACCCCCATCAAAAACTCGATCGTTACCCGCCTGCGACGGTATCTCGACACTCTGCCTCAACATCTGTCAGTGTTCGGTACTCGAAACCACCTGCTAGTATTTAGTGTAAATATTAAAGAAAAAAAAGAAATTAATAATGAAAAAAAAAACGCGTTGGACCTTGCGTTTTTTTTTTAACTTTTTTCCTATTAATGACTGACAATCTATATACGAGGTGATCGCAATATTTGCGTTTTCGGTTTAATTTTGTTTTTTTACGTGTTTTTTTAATATAATAGTAATAAACGATTAAGATATAGTGGTCGATATAAAATTTAAAGTTTGTTTAAGCAACTTTTCACATCGACCTATTCTACTTAGTGAACGGCAGCACCATCGCTAATATCAATGGAATTAAAACAACTCCGTCACATGGGCAATAATGAAATTATTGGAAATTCTTGTTGCGTTCGCAAAAGAATCTCCAATTACAATTACAAGTGATCGTGTTGCAATCGACTTATTGAAATTGTTGCTTAAATAATTTTTTTTCTTTTTTTTCAGTTATTAATTTTTTATCGCATTGTATTTATGGTAATAATTAACGATATGAAATTTTTGTTAATGTTTAGTGTTTCTTTTTTTTTTATTTTCGGTGCAATAATGTTTTTTTAACTGATTTATTTTATTTTTTTAATTTAGTTTTAAAGACGGAAACAATTAAACAAATTTTGTGATGAATTTTCAAGATGTTTAAATAATCAAAGGGAAGTTGCTCGATAATTTTCGTAATTTGTATATCGAATAAATAAAATGAGAAACTTAGTTAAGTAAGGAGCGTAGGTTATGTTTTTTGTCTAAACAAAAAAGTCTATTTAAAAATCCTATATTCGTTCAATAATTATATTAAAAAATAATGATAATGAATAGGTTTACTATTTTTTAGAGAGGGTCGCACTCCCGGCCTTGTATTTGAGATTAGTTACCGAAAGTTTTTTTTTAACTGCATTTCCATTTGCGTTTGCTTTTATTTTAATGTTTTCATATCAATTCATTTAATCTTGAATCTTTTGTTGTTGAAACACCTTGTATTGTTGGGTGTAGGAAATTAATCAATATTCTCATTGCGTATGAATGTTTTCTTCGACTCATATTTGTTTTTTTTATTTATTAATCTATTGTCTTCTAATATACAAATTTTTATTAACGAACAATAATTAATAATACATTTCCAAGAACAAGACTTACGATGCGCGTTTCCCTTTTTCAATTTATTTGTATTTTAAACGTTCTCTTTCGGAATTAAAACTTTCAAGCGAAAAGTACAAGCATTATTTAGGTGTTTTGAGGGTGAAAAGTCCAATTTTCTCCCAATACATGTTCAGATAAAGATAAAGGGGGAGATTTACATTTCAACAAATAAGTAAATAAAGAATATTTGATGAAACGTTTTTTGATATGGTGTATGTATAAAACATATCTTTGTCTATTTAAATGTGTCATTCCATCATTAAACGAAAAAAAATGGCGAAGAATGCAATTTTTTAATTGTGGCATGGATTTTTTTTGAAGTTGTTTATTATTAACCAGAAAATCCAAATCGGTGATCAAATAAAGTACATTAAATAATACATTTTGTGCGTTTTATTAGAATAAAACACGAATTACACAGCATAATCCTTTATTCATATCAAAAAAAATTTATCATCCAAAAAATGGTATATAAAAAGTAATTTTATTTAATCAATATTTCAAGCAAAAAAATCATTTTTACCACAAACCAGAAGAAAACCCTCCTGGTGGAACACGAACACGTTGCGTGCCTTTATTAGGTGTTTCAGTCTTGTTCTCTTCACCCTTCTTTTCATTTTCGCCCTTTTGCTCATCCTTTATCTTCTGACTTTCAGACGGTGTGTCATCAAATTGCAAGCAACTTTTTATCTCGGATGTTTGATTCCTGGGATTAACCTGAGGCGTTTCTTCTTCATTTCCACCAAACCCAAATATATTTGAATAACCACCCGGAGGCCTCAATGATTTACGAACGTTGCGCTCGGAGAGACCCACGTTAAATTCCGTTGAAGACATCGCTTAATTTGATATTAATCGAAAACTAGAAAAGATTTTGTCACTTTTTATCAATATTTTTAACTACAAAAGAAAATGATTACCTTGGGTGCTGTATCCGGTTCACCGCCCTCGAGACTTCTCTCCTTTTTTCTTACCGAAAGCGACTTTACTCCGCCCGGATACAAACCACACAACCTCTGAATCACCACAAACAATACAAAATAAAACTACTCCCGGTTGAGATGTTTCTGATTGGTTCATTCGATTCAAAATGTCAACGGACACCTAAATGTCATTTTTTAATTTAATTAATTAATATCCTTCCAAAAAAACCACGAAGCAATTTTCATTAATCTTATCTATACATATTTCTGGTTTTATTCACCACATTCTACTTTATTTTTAATGTAATAATTAAAATTAGCGCTATCTCTTACTGAATAGCCGTTTTATTTGTTAATCAATAACATTTCTCGCCATCTATAATCTAACAGTGCAATTTTAATTATTAAAAAAAATTTACAGCCATCAATGCATTAAATTTATTAAGAACATATAAAGATTAATACTTTGAATAAGACAATTAATATATGTCTTCATCAAGCCCAGCCATCCATCTCTCGATTTCTTCAATTCTGACGCCGCCAAAACCAGGGTTTAAAACTTCCGGAACGACAAATTGTTCCGAAATCTTAATTTATTAATTCCGGTTTGGGTTGGGCGTTCGGGTAAATAACCCCCGACGTCGTGAACGTTCAAACCTAGAAGATGTCCCAAACCGTGGGGTTGAAAATAATAACCCAAAGAATGTTTCATCATTTCATCGACATCGCTTTTTAAAATTCCCCCGGTTTTCAACGCTTTCAAAAGTGTGCCGCTGGATAATAAATGCATATCGACCCAAGAAACACCCGGTTTCGCAGCTCCTTAACAGCTTTATTGGCTTTTAAAACGGCTTCATAAATTAATTTTTGATCGGGAGTAAACTTCCCATTTGCTGGGTAAGAACATGTAATATCCGCCGCATAACCAAAGTAATTTTTCCCATATTATTTATTTTCCCATTAAGACTTTCTTTGATGAATACCCTGTATCTCTAAAACGGTAAGAGATATCGATATACGGTTTTCGCCATTAAGTTCTTTATTAAAATAGAGCCTTAGACACCTATATCATTTCTCCTCTATCTCTTATAGGAACATTAAGAGTTTTCAATAAGTAAAAAGTTATGATTTTTTTGATAAACACTCTGTATCTCAGAAACCGTAAAAGATATCGATATGCGGTTTTCGCCATTAAGTTCCTTATTAAAATCGAGCCTTAGACACCGATATCATTTTTACTCTATCTCTTATAGGAAGATTAAGAGTTTTCAATAAGTAAAAAGTTATGAATTTTTTGATAAACACCTGTATCTCTGAAACCGTAAGAGATATCGATATGCGATTTTCACCATTAAGTTCCTTATTAAAATCGAGCCTTAGACACCGATATCATTTTTACTCTATCTCTTATAGGAAGATTAAGAGTTTTCAATAAGTAAAAAGTTATGACTTTTTTTGATGAATTCCCTGTATCTCTGAAACGGAAAGAGATATCGATATGCGGTTTTCGCCATTAAGTTCCTTATAAAAATCGAGCCTTAGACACCGATATTATTTTTACTCTATCTCTTATAGGAAGATTAAGAGTTTTCAATAAGTAAAAAGTTATGAATTTTTTGATAAACACCCTGTATCTCTGAAACCGTAAAAGATATCGATATGCGGTTTTCGCCATTAAGTTCCTTATAAAAATCGAGCCTACTCTCCGATATCATTTGTCCTGTATCTCTTATAGGAAGAGTAAGCGTTTTCAATAAGAAAATTCGAAAATGCACTTTTGTGATAAACACCTTGTATCTCTGAAACCGTAAGAGATATCGATATGCGGTTTTCACCATTAAGCTCCTTATTAAAATCGAGCCTTAGACACCGATATCATTTTTACTCTATCTCTTATAGGAAGATTAAGAGTTTTCAATAAGTAAAAAGTTATGAATTTTTTGATAAACACCCTGTATCTCTGAAACCGTAAAAGATATCGATATGCGGTTTTCGCCATTAAGTTCCTTATAAAAATCGAGCCTTAGACACCGATATTATTTTTACTCTATCTCTTATAGGAAGATTAAGAGTTTTCAATAAGTAAAAAGTTATGAATTTTTTGATAAACACCCTGTATCTCTGAAACCGTAAAAGATATCGATATGCGGTTTTCGCCATTAAGTTCCTTATAAAAATCGAGCCTTAGACACCGATATTATTTTTACTCTATCTCTTATAGGAAGATTAAGAGTTTTCAATAAGTAAAAAGTTATGAATTTTTTGATAAACAGCCTGTATCTCTGAAACCGTAAGAGATATCGATATGCGGTTTTCGCCATTAAGTTCCTTATAAAAATCGAGCCTCAGACACCGATATCATTTTTACTCTATCTCTTATAGGAAGATTAAGAGTTTTCAATAAGTAAAAAGTTATGAATTTTTTGATAAACACCCTGTATCTCTGAAACCGTAAAAGATATCGATATGCGGTTTTCGCCATTAAGTTCCTTATTAAAATCGAGCCTTAGACATCGATATCATTTTTCCTCTATCTCTTATAGGAAGATTAAGAGTTTTCAATAAGTAAAAAGTTATGACTTCTTTTGATGAATACCCTGTATCTCTGAAACGGAAAGAGATATCGATATGCGGTTTTCGCCATTAAATTCCTTATAAAAATCGAGCCTAGACTCCGATATTATTTTTCCTGTATCTCTTATAGGAAGAGTAAGCGTTTTCAATAAGAAAATTCGAAAATGCACTTTTTTGATAAACACCCTGTATCTCTGAAACCGTAAGAGATATCGATATGTGGTTTTCGCCATTAAGTTCCTTATAAAAATCGAGCCTTAGACACCGATATCATTTTTACTCTATCTCTTATAGGAAGATTAAGAGTTTTCAATAAGTAAAAAATTATGAATTTTTTGATAAACACCCTGTATCTCTGAAACCGTAAAAGATATCGATATGCGGTTTTCGCCATTAAGTTTCTTATTAAAATCGAGCCTTAGACATCGATATCATTTTTCCTCTATCTCTTATAGGAAGATTAAGAGTTTTCAATAAGTAAATAGTTATGACTTTTTTTTATGAATACCCTGTATCTCTGAAACGGAAAGAGATATCGATATGCGGTTTTAGCCATTAAGTTCCTTATTAAAATCGAGCCTTAGACACCGATATCATTTTTACTCTATCTCTTATAGGAAGATTAAGAGTTTTCAATAAGTAAAAAGTTATGAATTTGTTGATAAACACCCTGTATCTCTGAAACCGTAAGAGATATCGATATGTGGTTTCCGCCATTAAGTTCCTTATAAAAATCGAGCCTTAGACACCGATATCATTTTTACTCTATCTCTTATAGGAAGATTAAGAGTTTTCAATAAGTAAAAAATTATGAATTTTTTGATAAACACCCTGTATCTCTGAAACCGTAAAAGATATCGATATGCGGTTTTCGCCATTAAGTTCCTTATAAAAATCGAGCCTTAGACATCGATATCATTTTTCCTCTATCTCTTATAGGAAGATTAAGAGTTTTCAATAAGTAAATAGTTATGACTTTTTTTGATGAATACCCTGTATCTCTGAAACGGAAAGAGATATCGATATGCGGTTTTCGCCATTAAGTTCCTTATTAAAATCGAGCCTTAGACATCGATATCATTTTTCCTCTATCTCTTATAGGAAGATTAAGAGTTTTCAATAAGTAAAAAGTTATGACTTCTTTTGATGAATACCCTGTATCTCTGAAACGGAAAGAGATATCGATATGCGGTTTTCGCCATTAAATTCCTTATAAAAATCGAGCCTAGACTCCGATATCATTTTTACTCTATCTCTTATAGGAAGATTAAGAGTTTTCAATAAGTAAAAAGTTATGAATTTTTTGATAAACACCCTGTATCTCTGAAACGGAAAGAGATATCGATATGCGGTTTTCGCCATTAAATTCCTTATAAAAATCGAGCCTAGACTCCGATATTATTTTTCCTGTATCTCTTATAGGAAGAGTAAGCGTTTTCAATAAGAAAATTCGAAAATGCACTTTTTTGATAAACACCCTGTATCTCTGAAACCGTAAGAGATATCGATATGTGGTTTTCGCCATTAAGTTCCTTATAAAAATCGAGCCTTAGACACCGATATCATTTTTACTCTATCTCTTATAGGAAGATTAAGAGTTTTCAATAAGTAAAAAATTATGAATTTTTTGATAAACACCCTGTATCTCTGAAACCGTAAAAGATATCGATATGCGGTTTTCGCCATTAAGTTCCTTATTAAAATCGAGCCTTAGACATCGATATCATTTTTCCTCTATCTCTTATAGGAAGATTAAGAGTTTTCAATAAGTAAAAAGTTATGACTTTTTTTGATGAATACCCTGTATCTCTGAAACGGAAAGAGATATCGATATGCGGTTTTCACCATTAAGCTCCTTATTAAAATCGAGCCTTAGACACCGATATCATTTTTACTCTATCTCTTATAGGAAGATTAAGAGTTTTCAATAAGTAAAAAATTATGAATTTTTTGATAAACACCCTGTATCTCTGAAACCGTAAAAGATATCGATATGCGGTTTTCGCCATTAAGTTCCTTATAAAAATCGAGCCTTAGACATCGATATCATTTTTCCTCTATCTCTTATAGGAAGATTAAGAGTTTTCAATAAGTAAATAGTTATGACTTTTTTTGATGAATACCCTGTATCTCTGAAACGGAAAGAGATATCGATATGCGGTTTTCGCCATTAAGTTCCTTATTAAAATCGAGCCTTAGACATCGATATCATTTTTCCTCTATCTCTTATAGGAAGATTAAGAGTTTTCAATAAGTAAAAAGTTATGACTTCTTTTGATGAATACCCTGTATCTCTGAAACGGAAAGAGATATCGATATGCGGTTTTCGCCATTAAATTCCTTATAAAAATCGAGCCTAGACTCCGATATCATTTTTACTCTATCTCTTATAGGAAGATTAAGAGTTTTCAATAAGTAAAAAGTTATGAATTTTTTGATAAACACCCTGTATCTCTGAAACGGAAAGAGATATCGATATGCGGTTTTCGCCATTAAATTCCTTATAAAAATCGAGCCTAGACTCCGATATTATTTTTCCTGTATCTCTTATAGGAAGAGTAAGCGTTTTCAATAAGAAAATTCGAAAATGCACTTTTTTGATAAACACCCTGTATCTCTGAAACCGTAAGAGATATCGATATGTGGTTTTCGCCATTAAGTTCCTTATAAAAATCGAGCCTTAGACACCGATATCATTTTTACTCTATCTCTTATAGGAAGATTAAGAGTTTTCAATAAGTAAAAAATTATGAATTTTTTGATAAACACCCTGTATCTCTGAAACCGTAAAAGATATCGATATGCGGTTTTCGCCATTAAGTTCCTTATTAAAATCGAGCCTTAGACATCGATATCATTTTTCCTCTATCTCTTATAGGAAGATTAAGAGTTTTCAATAAGTAAAAAGTTATGACTTTTTTTGATGAATACCCTGTATCTCTGAAACGGAAAGAGATATCGATATGCGGTTTTCACCATTAAGCTCCTTATTAAAATCGAGCCTTAGACACCGATATCATTTTTACTCTATCTCTTATAGGAAGATTAAGAGTTTTCAATAAGTAAAAAGTTATGAATTTTTTGATAAACACCCTGTATCTCTGAAACCTTAAGAGATATCGATATGCGGTTTTCGCCATTAAGTTCCTTATAAAAATCGAGCCTTAGACACCGATATCATTTTTACTCTATCTCTTATAGGAAGATTAAGAGTTTTCAATAAGTAAAAAGTTATGAATTTTTTGATAAACACCTTGTATCTCTGAAACCGTAAGAGATATCGATATGCGGTTTTCACCATTAAGTTCCTTATTAAAATCGAGCCTAGACCCCGATATCATTTTTCCTCTATCTCTTATAGGAAGAATAAAAGTTTTAAATAAGTAAAAAGTTATGATTTTTCGAAGATGCACTTTTTTGATAAACAGCCTGTATTAGTAGTAATTGTAGAGTAATTGTTAAAAAAAATCTACAACCATCAATGCATTAAATTTATTAAAAGCATATAAAGATTAATACAGAATATACAATGTGTTAATTAATTATCGTCCCCGACTTCATCATTGCAACCAAATAAGCGATTTGCGTATTTGGTTGCATACTTGCAATGATGACTTCGGGTACGATAATTAATTAACACAGTGTACTTTGAATAAGACAATCAATATTTGTCATCATCAAGCCCAGCCATCCATCTCTCGATTTCTTCAACCCTAAAACAATAAAAAAAATCATTTTAAATAATTAGACTTAATTAATTAACAAACGTTCTCGGGACGCGAGTATAATCTTCAACTCCATTTTCGCCGATATAAACGTCGTCTTCAATTCTGACGCCGCCAAAACCACGGAAGCGGTTTAAAACTTCCGGAACGACAAATTGCGATAATTTGGAGTCCGCCAAGATTTGATCTAAAAGTGGGTCGATGAAATAACAACCCGGCTCGATTGTGACAAACATTCCTTTTTGCAAAATCCTGGCGAATCTTAATTTATTAATTCCCGTTTGGCTCGGGCGTTCGGGTTGGCCGGGTAAATAACCCCCGACGTCGTGAACGTCCAAACCTAGAAGATGTCCCAAACCGTGGGGTTGAAAATAATAACCCAAAGAATGTTTCATCATTTCATCGACATCGCCTTTTAAAATTCCCCCCGTTTTCAACGCTTCCAAAAGCGTGCGGCTGGATAATAAATGCATATCGACCCAAGAAACACCGGGTTTCGCAGCTCCTTGAACAGCTTTATTGGCTTTTAAAACGGCTTCATAAATTAATTTTTGATCGGCAGTAAACTTCCCATTTGCTGGATAAGAACATGTAATATCCGCCGCATAACCAAAATAATTTCCACCCATATCGAATAAACACATATCGCCGTCTTTAATGAAAGCATCATTGGGGGCGGCGGCATGACCATAATGCAAAATTGCGCCATTTTGACCCGCACCGCAAATACAAGTGTACGAAACATGTCTGCAACCTCTTTCGGCGTAACAATGATTCATAAATTGTGATTCACATTGATATTCACTTCGACCCGGCTTTACGTAACGCATTACTTTGCGGTGAGCTTCCGACGAAGCTTTTGCTACGTAACGAAGAACTTCTAATTCAAGATTTGTTTTAAAAACACGCCTAAAAATTAATTAAAAATTAATTATATTATTAAATTTGTGGTCTTTTAATATAAAAAATTACATACAATTCGGCGATTTCATTAAAAAGAATCGTGTTGTTTACTTTAAATTTATCAATCCCATCGAATTTTGCCTCAACCGCTTCGAAACCGCTATCAGAATTAATTCCTTTCTAGAAAATGTGATTAAAAGTTAAATTTTTTTTATTTTTGTGTGAGTTATTACCAAAGTTAAGAGTTGATCGGGTTGTTTTTCTTGAATTTTTTGAACTATCTCGTCGAGATAGAAGCATTCATCGACTTGGTATTTATTTTTGAAATCTTGTAGTGTTAATAAAGGTCCCATCCAAATTGCGTAACTTTCGGGAAGGCGGGGAATAAAAAGGGTTGATTTTCCCGTGGAGATATCGACGGTTCCATAAACTCCTGGCTCAAGAACTCCAAATGCCCACATAAAATATGATTCCTAAAATTAATGTATATTGGGTTGCATATACTCAATCTAATTAAAATTAAGAATGTTATGATATGTTTATTTAAATTTAATTCGAAAAGAAATTTTTTATAACTTGATTCTTTTTTTATTTATTTATTTTTTTTGAGTAACCCAGATACAACCTCACGGTCATTGTTCTGTATTTTGTACTTCGTGCCAAGCTTAAAAAGAAAGGTTGCGCGCAGAGTTAGAAAGTCGCTGAACGGAGACCGTTGAGTAACAGGTTTTTACAACGTCACCATCAAGAAGTTTTGAGACTTTGAGGCTATTTTTTTTGTATTTACTTTTATTTGGCAACTATACCTGTCGAAAAACGTTAACGGTGACGTCAGTATCGTTAAACGGAACCTCATCACCTCCTTGAAGCAAAACCAAACATTTTTCAACGCCCACGGATCTCAATCGATCGACCAATCTTCTTCTATTCAACGCAAATAATTCCAAAGGAACGGAATGAGTGTTATCACCCAAATTGAGAGTGTTTTTTATTGACATTCTAAAAAAAAAAAATAAATAAATAAGATTAAGATGATTGATAAATATTTTTTTTAATTAGATAGAAATCGGTGATTGTTTTAAAATCAATGTCAAGTTTTCAAACAAAATTTGTTATAAAAATTGTAAATTGAATAGAATTTTTTTGATGCGCAATAAATTATGGAGATAATGATAGAAACGTAGTAAAAACGTAAAGGCGTAGTAACTCGTTACATAATTTGAAAATATAACTGCATGGAGTATTTGATAAGATTATTTACAAACAAATTAAAAAATTTCGTAAGATTGCAATTAAACTTTTCAAGTTTTTTTTATTATAAAACCGATTTTACGTCGCGCTCTCGTTTTTGTAGAACGCAGTATACACGTTTGAAGTTGTAAAAATATTGCGCCGCGAGAAAATTAGCAAGGAGACACGTGCGAGCTTGTAATCCATTTTACACGATCTAAATTCTTTCTCTTTTCACAATACACTCATCTAAACACACATTGTTTGTGTTTATCTTGGTTATCTAATTTTCGTGGCTTTCGGGTGTTGTTTACTCACTCCATGTGTGATAACAACAAAAACAACGGTTGTTTTCGAATTTTATCGCGTAAATATATAGTAGACAATTTTCGAATATAGGCGATGTTTATGTTTAGAAATGCTTAATGGAAATTTTGACCGCAAAACAATAGGAATTATAATTTTATTTTATGCACGATTTTAACAACGAATTTGGTATGTAACAATACAATTGTTAGAAAATCGTTCAAATTGTTTATCGATTATGCTTTTTAGGCTCGTTATCAACTATTTTTTATTACTAATTCTTGCTTCCTATGGTTTTTATGTTCCATTTATTACATATTGTATTATTTAAAAACATCAACAACGATTATTTCGAGAATTATGTTTTTTTTTTTCAACTTGAGAACTTGAAATGTTTTTTGCTCAACATATTTGGCTAAATTTAGATTTCATCTAATTATGGTGAAAATATATGGCTTTCCAATTTATGCCATATAGACCCAAAAGTTATCAACTGCAGCGTATGATAATTTTTCAACCTCGAATAAACTTAAAACGGAGAATCTGCAATCTCATCTGATTATTGTGAAAATATATGATTTCGCCTGATAATTCCAATTCATGCCACACGAATAATAACTCCAAAACTTATCAACTGCAGCATATAATAACTTTTGCACTCATCAATTATATTCAAAATCGTATATTTTCATCATAACCAGATGAGATCATAGATTCTCCGCTCAAAGTTTAGCAGGGGTTGCTCTACGATCACCAGCAACCCCGGCTAAACTTAGAACGGAGAATCTATGATTTCATTTGGTTATGTTGAAACCGCTTGATTATTAACGTTTTATCGCTTCTGTCATATTGATTCGCGATGACAAAATGAGGTTTTTTTAATCCTGCAGTTAACGGGTGGCTAAAAATCACACTGTTCGACGGGTTGGGTCCCTGAGATCCAAAGTTTGATGCTTATTCCTGTCACAATAACACAATAAAACATTAAATTTATTGTATTCTACTGTTAGTCCGTCTTATTTTGTGTCAAATTGATCTCAGCATTATTTTATGGATAAGAAAGTGGTAGATTTCTTCCCTTAATTTTAGAGGGCTATAACTGGGAGGAGAAAATGTTATATGAAAGGCACCCCTTAATTTTCGCTGAAAAATCACCTGTTGAAATCTTTCGCATCAATTTAGAAACATCCTGCATACAGTCCATGCACAAAAGTTAGATGGTCAAACAACATAAACAAAATTCTCTGCGCAGTCGATGCAACATGGATTTGTATACTCCAAACAGATTTGCCAAAGGTAATTGCACCTTTGACTACTAGTCGAAACCGTTTGAGGTTGTTGGAAATTGATACATTCAGTATGCCGAAGAACAAAACCAATGGCCACTGCCTTATTCTATCAATTACATCCACGCCATTCTGAGTATTATTATACAGGGTGAGATAATTGTTAAACCGTTTGAGAAAGAAAAAAATGTTTTCTACAAAAGTTGTTTGACTCACCACTTTCTACTACGTAAAATATTTTCACTTATACAGGTTGTTCCATGTAGGCGTAACGGAGAGTATGCATTTTTTTTTTAATGGAACACCCTGTATATTTTATCATGTTATGAATAGGAAAATTTGTTTATACAGCCGTGTGTGTTACTAACTCATAATGTTCATAGTTTTTAAGATATTCAATTGTTTTTCCAAAATGTGTCCATTGCAGCATCTTTTTAAAAACGGTGTAAAAACGACATTTTTTCCAATTTTGTCTTGAAGCTATGTCAGATAATAGTCAAAGCCTGTAGGTAAATGATAGTATCCAAAGATATTAGATACGCTATACAGCGAGTTTTTTTCTTCTTCCTTTTATTATTTGATTAATATTTTATAATTTAAAATAATTTTGCTGCCATAAAAAGATGTGAGTAATAAAATATGCAATTGTTCTGCCATATAATTTACAACTTTAGAGAAAATAAGATGCACATGTTAAGAGACACTTCAAAATCTTTTATACAGCGCATTAATGCTTGTAGAAGAGAAAATGGGCGGCATTTTGAACAACTTCTAAATATTAATTAAATTAATACCTACTTATTGAGCTACGTTTAGTAATTGTTTATAGTTTGTTGCTGCATTTCCTTCAAATAATTTAGTAATTAAGAAAGGGATTTATTGTTCTGCCATTTAATTGTATTTTTTGTATTTTTATCACGTATTGATTATTAATTATTAAAATTTTTTTTTTAAAGTTGTATTTTAATATAATATTACTGATTTAGAAATAACAGACAAACAAAAAAGAAAGAACAAAAAAAAGGACAGAATATATTACATTCTGTCACTTTTCTAAGTACAATAATGAGATTTTATTACACATTTTTCTTTAAATTCTAAATATCAGGAAAACTATTAAAGTTATATATATGACATACTTATCATTAATTAAAGGGAACTTGATGAGCAATTCAACTAGCACACAATATACAGGTGTTCCAATTAAAAAACTTAAGAAAACGCAATTTGAAAAACATAAAAAGTAACTAAACTTTATAAATATCCTGTATAGTGTATCTAATATCTTTGAATACTATCATCTACCTACTGGCTTTGACCATTGTCTGACGTAGTTTCAAGGCAAAATCAGCAAAAATGTCGTTTTTGACATATTTTATTACACATTTTTCTTTAAATTCTAAATATCAGGAAAACTATTAAAGTTAGACATATGACATACTTATCATTAATTAAAGGGAACTTGATGAGCAATTCAACTAGCACACAATATACAAGATGTTCCATTTAAAAAACTTAAAAAAAAGCCATTTGAAAAACATCAAAAGTAACTAAGCTTTATAAACAGCCTGTATAGTGTATCTAATATCTTTGATTACTATCATCTACCTACTGGCTTTGACTATTGTCTGACGTAGTTTCAAGGCAAAATCAGCAAAAATGTCGTTTTTGACATATTTTATTACACTTTTTTTTTTAATTCTAAATATCAGGAAAACTATTAAAGTTAGACATATGACATACTCATCATTAAGTAAAGGAAACTTGATGAGCAATTCAACTAGCACACAATATACGTGTACAATATACGTCGGATCCTGCCGTATTGAGGTCTGGTGTGCCGCGGGGCTCTACATTGGGTCCCCTTTTGTTCACTATCTATACGTCTCAAATGTTGATCTTTGACCGCTTTTGCTCAAAATTTCATATCTATGCGGATGACACACAACTTTACCACAGCTTTAGCTCAAATAATGTGCTAGAGTCTGTTGCAGATGTAAACAATGATCTAAATAAATTTTTAAATATTACTAAGAAACATGGTCTTTTGTTAAATGGGGATAAATCGGTCTATATGGTATTCGGGGGTAGGGAATCCAAAGCGCTTGTCAGCAATATGGCCCATATCTTTATAGATGGAATTGAATTGGAGAGGAAGGTCTGTGTCAAGGATCTTGGTCTTTACATTGACGACAGCTTAAGGTTTACACGTAACACAAGTGAACTGATCAGGCGTGCTTACACAAAATTGAAAATGCTGTTTGCTCATAGGCAAGTCTTGAACGCCGATATTAAAAAGAATCTTTCAACTTTACATACTGTGACACAATTTACGGCCACTGCCTGTTGACTGATGATGCGCGACGTATTCAGGTAGTTCAGAATTCTTGTATTCGTTTTATATTTGGTATACGCCGACGTCAGAGAGTATCGTATAAGCTGGGGGAGTTGAAGTGGCTGAGTATGTCAAGTCGTCGTCGGTTACATTTTGGTTGTTTTCTTTATAAAGTTGTGTCAAGTAAGCTACCACCTTACCTCACCAACAAAATTACTTACAGAACGGACATTCATAATATTAATGTACGGCGTAAGGACCTCATTGACATTCCTCGTCACCGTACCCAATTGTTCAAGAGGTCTTTTAGTTATAACGCGGCATGTATTTTGAATAAGTACAGTCTGCTTTTTGCTCAACCATCGTTTCGCATTTTTAAAGAGTCTCTGCGTTTTAAATTGCTTAATGACTAGCGCGTCGTTCTACCTTCAACTCGAATTAGTATATATATATATATTTTTTCTTTTTAGTTTGTTAGGGACATATATTAATTTTTATTTGTTTAGGCCGTTCATTTTTTATATTTTTTTTGTTTTTTACTTATCGGCCACGATAATTGTTTCAGGTTGAATTTAATTTTAATTTGTTATTACTTTATTTTGTTTTTTTTTTATATATTTCTTTTTTTTTTGTGTATGGGATTTCCAGGAAGACCAGGACGCCATAATTTGGCTTACTGATGGAAATATCCTTTGGCAAACTCTATACTTAGTTATTTTAATGTATTACCTATATTGTATTGTTGTGCCAATAAACTATTATTATTATTATTATTAAAATACAGAGTGTTCCATTTAAAAAACTTAAGAAAAAGCCATTTGAAAAACATCAAAAGTAACTAAGCTTTATAAACAGCCTGTATAGTGTATCTAATATCTTTGAATACTATCATCTACCTACTGGCTTTGACTATTGTCTGACTTAGTTTCAAGGCAAAATCAGCAAAAATGTCGTTTTTGACACATTTTATTACACATTTCTTTTTAATTCTAAATATCAGGAAAACTATTAAAGTTAGACATATGATATACTCATCATTAATTAAAGGAAACTTGATGAGCAATTCAACTAGCACACAATATACAAGGTGTTCCATTTAAAAAACTTAAGAAAAAAGTATGTATAAGTAAAAATAATTTTACGTAATAGAATGTGATGAGTCATAGTTTTGTTTTTCAAACGGTTTAGTAACTATCGACCGCCGGAATACTAATAACTCACCCTGTAGAATATAATAATTTCAGATTTTTTATTTTCATCTTGAATTAATTTCACATGACTAAAATATTCTTAGATTTTTTGAGTACATACGATGTTATCGTCATATCAGCCCTACCCTTGACACTTTTAACTTCAATTAATGAAATATGTGGCTGCAGAATTCTCCAAATGGGATGTGTAAGATCCATGCACCCACCGTGGAAAAAAAGTTATTCAAATACACGGGTTGTAATTAGAGGATTAAAACTTTTTATATCAAATCATCTTCTCTTTAATTAATTAAACATCTAAACATTTAAGAATAGTTAAACATCATGAAATTTTTAGGTTTTAAATAAAAAAAAAGTTTCGCACAAAATAGGTTTTTATTCTCGTTATTTTGGTTATTATTACAAAATAATGCCATAGGCATCAAAGAACAGTATTAAAAACGTAAACGCAATTATTGCATCAGCAACGAAACTTAAGTTAAATGACCTGGAGGTGTCTGAATTAAAAAAAAAACTTTATTTTTACTAACTAATGCCAGGTTGATTTAAAAATCGAAACCCGGTTTTCTCTTTAAATAATTTTTTTGTTTTTTTTTTTTATTTTTTGAATTCGAATCCGTGGTCCGCACCTCGTATACATGAGGGACGTTTTCTTTTCGGTCGCGGACCGTATTCGGCAATCACAGATAACGAAGTCGAACTATACGAACAACTGTTTAAAGAAAATCATGGACAAATGTCGCGTTTATCGGTGTTTTTGAAAGAAATAAAAAGAATGGAAATAAAACAAAACAAATCTATTGGGTTTGTTCTGGCGCATGCGCAAATAAATCAAAATAAACTTATATACAAAACAAAATGTAGTCTTAAAACCGATAAACAAGAGATTTGTCAATCAATACTCTTTTTCTTAATTTTTTTTTTACATCGAACGAACGTCCTAAGCGTAGAATCCATAGTCCTAAGCGTATAATACTTAGTAACTCCTTTCGGAGCAAAAATGTTTTTCAAAATAAAATAAAACTCGAAATAATAATAATAATAATAAAACGAAACGCAACACACACGTCAACCACACGTGCTTCCATACGCTAACTAGAGGAACATCGAGAAATAAATAATAATCCCAATTAAGTTTTATTATTATTTTTTGTTATGGGACTCAGTTCTCCTGTGCACACAAACGTAACATTGGGCTCGTATCATCGTCGGATTCATAAAAATAACGTTGTTTCGGAGACAATCCAAGCTGTACGCGTCGCACCGCTTCGTTCACTAAACTACCATCACGTAACAACCTTTGAAGTAGTTCATATGGATCTTCTTGGTTATCTTGGGCAGGTTTACGTTTTAATTTCCTACCACATTCGCACACGGTAGATGAGATGGTGTTGTTGCTATTTTCGCATGGGCAAATAATTCTATTCGGTACACGATACGGGGATGCTCTAGATGATTTTCTCGATAAATGACTACATGGTATGGCTTTCATCGTTGTGGATACTCTCAAATTTTCCTTGATCTCCAACACTAAACCTTCCACGTCCTTAGCACTAATCGTAAATTCGGGTGCTTTTACTGGTACCGAACCGGTTGAGGCGTTCGAATTTCTCATATTTGCTGATGGCATTATCAACATCACACCAAAAAAATATTTATTTTTTATTCCACTGTTTTGTAAACAAACGCACAGTATTAATCTCGTATTATATATTATGTACCCTTCTTTTTCGACGGTCGTCGATTGACTGCCAAGTTATAATGTCACAATGTTGTTTGGGTGTTATGCCGCCTCTAAACGTTACGCCAGATAACTAGTACCATGTAAACAATTCACTTTAATAATCTTTCCAAACACTTTTTTTTAATTCGCGATAACGATATCGTTAAGCGACACCTTTTTATTCAACGAAACGCCTTTTTATTTATAATTGACCACCAAATAAAACGAAATTTCTTTATGTAAACACTCGTACGGGATCACGGGATGTAGGAATACAACCTCAAGGTTACGTTAGCTCTACGATCAACGAAAATGTAGAATGGTCGTCGTGACGTCATCCGCATTCTATTCAATGGTGGGGAGAAAGCGTCCCGTATTTATTTATGTTTATATCAATCTCTACCAATAGAGGACTCCACTTGTTTAATTATATTTCTAGAACATTCGATATATATATCTATGATTTCTGATTTCCATTTAAATTTATATATACGAATATATAAAATGCGTCGTAAAACGTCGAAGGCAATGAACTTAAATAAAATCTTGGAATATTTTCAAAACGTAATCCGAATCCAAACACGAGTTTTACTTTAATAAAATAAAATAAAAAAATCCGAGATAAATAGTTACCTTAAACGTTATGTTGTCATTATTTTGTAATCAAAAAATTCAATCATATTTTGTAAACAAGTTATCATAAATAAAATTTTATAAATAACGTTGCACAATTGCATAAGGTGGCTACGTCATCGCTAACTGAGCACTAAAATAAACACTTTAATGGGACATAAACACTTTAAATTTATCGTCATCACAATATTACAAAAACAAATATTACATTAATATTATAAAAATTAAAAAAAATTATATAATTTGATTTTTTTGACCCAACCCAAAAGTACATAATTAAAAAGTTTGTAGATACCGGAAATATTAAAAATTAGCATTAGAGAAGAAATTATTGCAAATCTTTGAGCCTTCAAAATCAAGTTAATGAAACTGTAAGTGCAGATCTAAAATCTGTATAACTCTCAAGAGCACTGGTTTTCGGCAAAGAAATCACAATGGAATCCTTCCAGCAATCATGGAAAACCGATTCTAGGAGACAAGTGTTAATAATATGCGTTATAATATCTAATAAATATGGACATGACATCTTAATTGTGTTTATACCAAGAAAATCACTTCCCACAGCACCAGAATGAATACCTGATATAACTGCAGCCACCTCACTGCGTGCTACAGTACGAAAGACAAATAATTCTTTAAATCTACATAAAGTGTAAATTAACCAGATATTAACCCCATAGATCACGTGTGGTATTATTTAGAAAAAGCACTTAGAAAACACAACATTGGTAGTAAGGAATCGTTAAAAGTTACATTGCAAGCAGAATGGGGAAAAATTCCGATTTTTTATACTAAAAAGTTTGTGCAATCAATGCCGAGGAGATTGAAAGTTGTGTTAAAAGCGAATGGAGGACCTACGAAGTACTAGTACTACTCAGATTTCATCGTTCAAGAGTTTTTTACTTATAAATCTGTTTAAAATGAACTATTATAACTACTAAATAAAAAAAACTTTTACTTATGATCCTATTTTAAAAATCATTAATTATTTTATTTTAATTAATAATCATTGGTGTACGATGACTTTTGGAACTGACTGTACATCGCTTCCGTGACATTTAAGCAGTTAATCACTCATAAATTCTCAGAAATAAATCTATTAGCAATCCAAATGTAAGAGAATATCAACAAAAATTATCAAAAATAAACGCCCAGTTTTCAACTAAATTGCTTAAATACCTAAAACCCGCATAACTAAGTGTTTGAAATGTCGATGGAATCACTAATTCATGATTCTCAGGAAATTAATCGTGATTCATCGATAATTCGCTGTTTTAACTTCATAAAAAATAAAAAATAAAAACATAAAATAACCAATTAAGCGCTAAATTAAGACAGCCATAAGTAAAAATTACAAACAATTTCTTGTAGAAGTTATGACAGTTTGACTTTTTTTTATTATTCGCACGGAAATCTAGCTTTTTATTCGAAATGTCTATACAAAGAGGTGTTTGGCCTCTTGAAATTTGAAATATAGTGCTTAAACATTCTCAGGAAGTAAAATCAGTAGGACAACATCAGATTAATATTTGCGAAAGAGCACGAAAATAAAGATTTTTCTTTTTGGAAAACTGTTGTATGGAGAAAAAATGAGGTTAAAAAATTTAAGACCAACTATTTTCAGCTGTTGGACCAGCATGTTTACATTTCATCTCTTGCATCTCTTGACGATTCTACCAAGACAATGATCCAAAGTACAAGGCGTACAAAGTATGTTCTTGGCTCTTATATAATTGCCCTCATGTAATGGAAACGCCACCCCAAAGCCCAGACATAAATCAAATTGAAAATTTATGGAATTATTTAGATACCAAAGTTCGGGAAGGTGAAGTTTCTAATAAATCTGAGTTGAAGAGCACCTTGTTGGAAGAATGTTATAAATTGTTATTACTAAAGCCTCGGTTAAGAAGATTTACAACATAATTTGGCGCCCCAATGTGATGATCAGTTTCAGATTAATATTACACTGACATTTTTCAATCGGCATTTGAACGCAAAACATACAATAACATATTGTTATTGTATCGTGCGACATCAACCTTGTTTATATTATTGTTAAAATTATTTTATATTGTTATTACAAAACAGTGTAATAAATAATGATTCTAAAAGAACAACAAATTAATTAAATTATCTTAATCCGAATCGAGTTAATCAATCAAATAAAATGGCGTAAAATTGATCACCTATATTAAACTATACAAAATAAGTCGGTAAAATAGAAATCAGTACAACTATAACCTCAAATTAATCCGTCAAAATGTTCGAAAAATTAAATATTATAAAACATTTTAATACGAATAAGTTCAAAACACGTATTTTTTTGATATCAGTAAGTGATTAGAAAAAAATTAATCTCCTAAACATAAATTTTTTTTATATCAGCAAATAAGAAAATACAGTTCAGGTAGTTCTGAGGATGGCATGAAGAAGATTTTGCAATCAAAGTTTCCAAACGCAAAAGAAATTGTTGTAGAAGATATTTCAGGTGGTTGTGGGGCGATGTACACCGTTTATGTTGAGTCGATTGATTTTAAGGGGCTCTCAAGGGTGAAACAACACCAGGCGATAACGAACGCTTTAAAAGAACAAATAAAAACGTTTCATGGGATAAGAATAGAAACGAAAATTCCTTCGAGTTAAAAAAATAATGTTTTAGTAAATTTTGTAATTATTTTTGTTAAGTAATCGTAATAAATAAACCGATTTCAAATAAAAAATGTTCTTTGTTTGATAATGGAAAATTTCTAAATGACATAACCTAAAAATAGTTCAAAATATATTTCACACGATAAGTACTTAAGATAAAACGATATTTAAAGGTGTTTAATTAAAACTTTACTTACATTATTTTTTCGATGTTGTCTTCACGAATACACGTCGAAAATAATAATATCTATTGTTTGAGCGGCACAGAAATAGTAGGTTATATCGCGGTCAGTAAATGATAAATGTTATATTAACCAATAAATCAAAAGTGGGATTGCATTATCTTTTCGAAAATACTTGAAATCTAAGAAGGCTTTAGATATTAACGCAATTTAATACCATTTTGTAACATTTTTACTCGTTTCATAATATAAAAAAAGACTCTTTAATATGAGTTAATTTTTTTTTATATATTTTACATATTAGTGATATTATATGTACAAAAAATATAATAATACAACATTTATATATACAAATAAATGTATACACGTTTTGTTACTTGTATAAAGAAGTTAATTGTGAGACGGCATGTTCTTGAGCCAGCGCAGCAAGCTCTTTCACCCACTCATCCAGCAATACCGCGCAAATCGCAACATGTTGACTTTCCGTAAATTTCGGATAAACCAAACTTTCGGGACTACCATCTAATTGAACCATTTGCTGTGGCATACTTGTTTCAACGTGGCTATGCCGTCGATTGAACATGCTCGAAATCGATGATATCGACGATGTAAAACTCCTCCTTATACCTTTATTACGCGAAAACGGTTGATTATCACTATCAGACAAGTTTTGTTGTTGAGGCGTTGGAACGGGCGGTAATGGACAACTAAAACGTTCACGCCTCGCGTTTACTAATCTTGTTTCACGATCCACCAAGAATAATCTTGCTTCTTCTATTAATGCTGGCCAATCTGCTTGACGTAACATGTATGTGTCTATTACAGTTTTTAATGATGCTATAATCTGTAAATTAAAATTGAATAATGTTTATTAATACTTTTTTGTAAATTAACCAGCAGATATATGCATAAAATTGCTTGCGATGTTGTTTAGTGATGGATTTCACGGCAACTGTTTAATGAAAAAATTTGGAGTAAACTTAGTTATTATCACTGATCATTTTTACAAGTCTTGGAACGGATATCCGACATTTTTTGAAATCCGGCCGAATACCGGATAGTTACCAAATATTCTAGTACAACATAATTTTATTTATATCACATTCATTACTAACAGAATTGTCACTGTAATCACTCTCGATTATTAATTAAAGTATCCTCTTTTTAATGCAAAAAGCCGTTTTGAAAAATCGCTTTTAGTTTTTGAGAAATAAATTTTTGAAATAATCGATTTTGCTATTTTCGCCGATTAAGTTTTAAAAATTCGTATAAAATCCAGTTCTTGGAATATGAGTTTGAAAATTTTTCAAAGTGTTAATAAGAGTGTCCTCTTTCCAATGAACCAACCCGTTTTGAAAAATAGCTTTTAGTTTTTGAGAAACCAATATTTGAAGTTTTGATAATTTGCAATTTTCAGCGATAATTTTCAAAATTCGCTATAAAATTAATTTCTTGAAGGATCCTTGTGGAAATATCACCAATTATTAATTAAAGTATCCTCTTTTTAATACAACAAGCCGTTTTGGAAAATCGCTTTTAGTTTTTGAGAAATAAATTTTTGAAATGATCGACAACTTTTTCGAATTTTGCAATTTTCGCCGTTTAAGTTTTAAAAATTCGTATAAAATCCAGTTTTTGGAATATGAGTATGAAAATTTCCCAAAGTGTTAATAAAAGTGTCTTCTTTCCAATGAACCAACCCGTTTTGAAAAATAACTTTTAGTTTTTGAGAAAACAATATTTGAAGTTTTGATAAATTTTTCGATGTTGCAATTTTCATCGATAATTTTCAAAATTCGCTATAAAATTAATTTCTTGAAGGATCCTTGTGGAAATATCACCAATTTTTAATTAAAGTATCAAGCCGTTTTGAAAAATCGCTTTTAGTTCTTGAGAAAAAAATTTTTGAAATAATCGATGTTGCAATTTACGCCGATTAAGTTTTAAAAATTCGTATAAAATCCAGTTCTTAGAATATGATTATGAAAATTTCCCAAAGTGTTAATAAGAGTGTCACCTTTCCAATGAACCAACCCGTTTTGAAAAATAACTTTTAGTTTTTGAGAAAACAATATTTGAAGTTTTGATAAATTTTTCGATGTTGCAATTTTCATCGATAACTTTCAAAATTCGCTATAAAATTAATTTCTTGAAGGATCCTTGTGTCATTCTGATTTCTCGGGTGTTTCCCCGAAGCCGACTAACGCTCGCCCGTTACTGCAATGGCGTCGCGTAGCCTATCTAATTCCGAATTTTTTCAAATACTTCACTCGCTCTAAAAAATCAAAAAAAAATAATTTTGAAAAACTATTACCGGAATTCGACACACAGAGTTATTGCACACAATTTAGTAAAAACCGCGTTGAAATCCGTCCAGCCGTTTTCGAAATAACATCCTCTTAAACTGCGAAACTGCACAAAATATGAAAAACCTGTTGAAATACCAAAATTTCGTCTTAAATTTTTTGATAAAAAATTCATAAAGTGACGGTATTTACAGCAATCTCAAAAAGTTGTTGTGATATTCACCCCCAAAGTGCATACATGCGTATATTTGCTGGATATTCGCGCGCCTAACGTAGGGTTAATTAATTACCTGAAATAATGAAGGTACATTCGGTTGTAAAATTAAACTATGGTCCAATAAATAACTTCTTAATAAAGAAAGTGGGTAAACAGCAAGTCGAGATATTAACCCTGTTAGGTGTAAATTAACGTAAATAGTATTATTTAATAAAACTTTTAATTTGTTTAAAATAACGGTAAGAAACGGCCCGATCGCATCGGATGACGTTAAACAATTAGGGTCATCAACAAATTTTTCCATATCGTCTTTATCAATTTTTTTCGAGGAAATTTGCCAAATCGGCCTTTCTCTATCCCTTCCATCCGCGTCGCTTTCAATTTTTTGTTTCAAACTTTCGTATCCGCTACTTTCGCCCAAGGAACTATCACAACCAGCGTAAGAATTGTTCCAATTCGAACACATGATTTGGCATAAATTAATTTTGTTCCGAGCATCGTAAAGATATGCGTGGTAATTGCCATATAAACTTTGTTGATAAACCGGCCTTCCATCGATCTTTGGTATAACAGATAATGTATCGCAACATGTCGGTGATAAAGTTAATAATTTTTCGAAGCTTTGACACCGCATATCAAGCGGAAAACTCGTACATCTTTGCGATAACATAACATGTAAACACGGTCTTAAATATTTAAAAACCAACTCCAACATGACGTCCTCGCAATTAAGATCTAATAGGGATTCGAAAAGCGCTAAAGAAACGAGTGTTAATTGTGGTTCTGAATCGATTCGATCGATTAATATCGTTAAAAGTCGTTCGCCGTCGTATTCACTTTTTAATAAAAATTGTAATAAAGGATAAAGTAATCCCGGTTGGGTAACGGTCCTTAAAATTAATTCTAAATAAGCAATCGCCGTTGTTTGTTCGGCACAATTTGATTGTAGCAACGCCGGTCCTAAAACGGGTATAAAAAATCCTCTATGCATAAATTCTTCTAATCCTTTCGCAATATCCGGATGCGCAACATGAGCCACAGCATTTATAAATTCTAAAGATGTTATAAACTCGGATAAGTCTTTAATATCCTTAACATCATCCGCTGTTAATCTGTGCCAATCCGGCGCCGTCACATCCGTCAAAACTAACGGAAGAATCGAATACAATCCACCTAAACCAGAAACAAGAAGTACATCCATGTTTGATTGATTCAAAATGTAATCAGCTACATTTCGTTTCTTCTTCGAAAGCGACATACATAACAACAAAGCGTCTCTCGCTTGCATCCCAATCGAATCATCACGGTAAACATAATTAATTAATAAAGTAAACAATAAAAACTTCGGTTTTGGTTCCGTCCTGAGAAATAAATCAACGAGATCCACGTTTTGCATTAGTTGCACACATAATTGGTATAATAACGCTATCAAACGTTTTTCGCTTTGGTTTTGTAAAACATCATTTTGACATGACTCCAACAATCTTAAGAGCGGACGTAAAAATGAATCTCTAACCAACAAAACGTGTCTTGAATGATTTAATAGCGTTTCATATAGCTTCAGTTGTTCCAAACGCACTGCGTTTATATATCTATAGAAATAAAAGAAAATATATTAAAAAAATAGGCTTAAAACAACGAATTTATTTCATTTGCGTTTACGTGATTGAATGCACGTTACCTTGAATACAATAAAACCATAAAGTTTGATATAACCGTTGCCAAGAAACATAATAAAACTGTTATTTAAGATCGTATTTCTAACTTTGTTAGTTTCAAAAGTCGAAATTTTTATTGTAAACGGAAATATTATGTTAACCTCACTCTAATTTTAAACCAATTTGTATAGGTTTAGTTAAAAGCAGTTGTTTAAATTGAAACCTCAAATAAAACATCCAATTTGACGTCGGAAAATTTGGCACGGCCGATATCTTCGAAGTACTGAATAATTAAGCTAAATAATTAAAAGTTTTTTCATTTGTATAGTCTCCATTTTTCTTTGTTCATCACAAATTTAGCAGCGACCAACTTAACGGCTCAGTTTAGAAACATGCATGATAGATAGTGATTCCGCTGTGATTCCCCAGAATTTATGTTTGTTTGGCGCATTTAAGTTTTGTAAGTTATTAAAGAGTGTTCAACACTTTCACGTTCTGCGTAAAACGTAATTAGTTTATGTAGTAATAATAGAGATTATTATGTAAGAAAATCAAATAAATATTTGTTAATTTAAATTTAAACATAATAAAACAAAAATGACACGAAAAAGCATTTCGCTCGACATTAAAATGCAAGTGTTCAGGCGATTGGAAAACGGTGAACATCAAGTTGACGTCGGAAATGCTAAATTTGTCTACTTTTACAATAACAACAATTATAAAAAACAAAGACAAAATTAAGTTGTCAGTAACTACAACCACATCGTCTAGTGCAGCAAAGATAACTCGATCAAGAAGCAATATTTTAGAAGAAATGGAAAAACGTTTTTACGTTTGGATTGATGATGAAATCCAACGCAACATGCCATGTTAAGTCAAAAAACCATCATGCAAAAGGCCATAAATATTTTTAATCACATTAAAAATGAAAGAGAAAATACGAGTGAAAACTTTACAGTTAGCCGAGGTTGGTTCGATAATTTTATAAAAATAAGCAATTTCCACAACATGCCGCCGCTTCAATTTTTCCTGCAACGTTAAAAACCATAATTAAAAGAGGAATTTATCCACCAGAATTGGTTTTTAACGTGAATGAAACAGAACTTTTTTTAAAGAAAATGTCAAAGCGCACATTTATATTGCGAGAAAAAAAAAGCGAACACTGGGTTGGGTTGGCAAGAATTAACTTTGAAGAGCTTGAATGAAGTGTGGAAGAAGAAATGGCCGGAGGTATCCCAGGATTATCAACGAGAAGAGCCTATTGTTGGTCAAATTGTCAACCTAGTCGAAATAGCAGGACTGGTGAAGCTACTTCAGGAACTGGCAGAACAACGAATTGAAAAAGGCGAAAATCGAAATAGCAGATCAAATGCAGCAAAAGCAAGAAGAGGAGTTTTGGATGCGATCGCCTGATACCGATATTTGCTTAATGAAAGAAAAAGAAAGCGATAAATGACGATTTCTTCGCCAAAAAAATCAACAATATCAGAAGAACCATGACCTTCATTACAATTATAAACTTTATATACAGGATGTCCCACGACGTGACTGCCATAGCTTGGGAGTGTGTTGCTGGGGTGATTTCAAGTCAAAAATGTCTAATGAACCCAAAACGCTATCGTAACCGAACTACAAGCTGTTGATTTTGTTATTATTAAAAAGACCTGGACTTTTTCACTGGCTGTGAATGATAATTTGTTATTTATTGTGACAGCAAACGTCAATTAAATTAATTTTGCGTGTTTATTTTCGTGTGTTATATTAAAATACTCTTATTAAAGGTATGTTTACTTTTTCGAATGAAGAATACGCCAACATTCACTTTGTTTATGGATTGTGTAATGGAAACGGACGAGCGGCAGTTGATGAATATCGTCGACGATTTCCCACTTGTAAAGTGCCTTGTAGAACTGTTTTTAGCAATGTCCATCGATGGTTAAGAGAAACAGGCGTTCAACAGGAAGCAATACTTAATACGATTGATGCTCAACATTCTACTAGTGTCCGAAGAATAGCCAGCACACTTAACATAGGCCGGATGAGAGTATGGAGAACTTTATGCAATTTCGATTTGTACCCGTACCACATCTTACCTGTACAAGCTTTAAAACCTGCCGACTACGCTTCAAGACTTGAATTTAGTCGCTGGATATTGAAAAATCAAAGGAGTTGTCGTGTCGGATAACATTGTTTAGTGATAAACAAACCTCATTCACCCAAAACGGCATCAATAACACCAGGAATTCACATTGTTGGGCATTTGAAAATCCACGACAAATCCGGGAATACCATTTTCAAGATAGACTTTCGATTGATGACCGCCTTATTGGTCCGTTTATAACTGAAGAACGTTTCACGGCCATTCGTTATTTACGTTTCATTGAAAATGATCTTCCAATATTACTGGATGATGTTCCTTTTAATGTAAGTAAACCTCCACACTTTGGTGTGGAGACACCAGTGGATTGGAAGAGGTTCTGCAGTTCCTTGGCCAGCACGGTCACCAGACTTTAATCCCTTAGATTACTTTTTATGGGGAAGACTGAAAAGTTTACTTTATGAAGAAAATATTGAAAACAAAGAACAACTAGTAGCTAGAATTATGGATGCCAGAAATTATTTGTGCTGATCCTGAGACTGTTAGCAGAGCTACCACTTCAATTCTAAGAAGAGCTAGACTATGTATATAGCAACTGGGTGGACATTTTGAACAATTAATTCAATAAAACTGTTTCTTTTTAATTGGTCTACTACTACTTATTTAAAATTTCAAATGTTTGTAGCTTGGTTACGATAGCGTTTTGGGTGTATGTTCATTATACATTTTTGAGTTGAAATCACCGCAGCAACACACTCCCAAACTATGGCAGTCACGTCGTTATATAAAACATTATATAAAACGCAAATTGTTTATTTTTGGTCGCATATTCCCATTTCCTTATTTACTATGTGATAAGATGACCTCAATGACCAATCTAAATGAGGTCTTACTGTATTACTAAAAATTTCGGTTAATACACTATTGCTGCGTATTTGTTAGCTACATGTTTTCGTTTTTAGTTACCATTACAAAATGTTGTTTAAACTACAATGTATTTTATTAGTTATTATTATTATGTGTATCATTTCTACAAGTGTGAAAAACCTGAAGTTGCAATAAACATTTCTTTAGAGGTAGTATTTCTAGTTTTTCTAAACAGAAAATGTTCACTTATAAATTTATAAATTTGTCATAACTAACAAAAACATATTTTAAACTCTTAATTTGAAAAAAAGTTTATATTCTGATCCTATGTCAAAAAATAAATAGATTTTGCTAACTTAGTCTTCCTGAGTAATAGTACTTAGGATGGAAAAAAGATAAACAAATTTTTCACATTTTCTCAAAACTTCTAAATATGCAGATATGACTCTTATGATTAATAGGACAGTACATCAAACTTTGATTTTGTATGCTATGTCAAAAATTATTGCCTATATTATAGTCTTGGTCATACAAGGATTAATACAGCATCATCTACAAATTAAAATTATTAAGATAATTACTTTTTAAAGTTTATAATTTGATGTTGTATTTGTGGTTTCAATTTGGACTGCTTTTATGATGTTAACATCTCAAAAACATTCATTTCATGATAATAAAAGTTCCTAAAAAACAGATTAATAAATTAAATTACTAAGTACTCATTGTGTTAATCAATAATGTAAGCCACATAAAGTTTAATGGTTGATTATCGAGTATGCAATAAGTCACAATTGTTTCAAAATAACCTTAGAGGTCAAAATATCAAAGAAAACAAAATAATAATGATGTTTTTGACTTACTTTCCTGTACCAATGCTCCAATTATAAAGTTTTTCTAAGAGGTTTTCATCTAAAAGGTATCCAAGACAATCTGATGGATTTAAATTATTTTTAATGTCATAAACAAGCAATGAAACCATTTGTTCAAGGTGATTAACGACTCCAAGTACGTCATCGTGACTAGGTAATTGCTGAAAAGTAATAATTTCTTAAAAACAATGAAAAAAACAATGGAACTACGTTTAGGGTTATGGCAGAACATAACCTCAAAAAAAAAGTGATATGTACCAACCTGATTTCGTTGGATAATTAACCAGGCTTGTTGCCAATGTTCTTTAAAACTGTCGTAACAAGCTGTGGGGTCACAGCCCCCATCGGGGGGCCCAATAGCCCTTAGTGGTCGAACTGAGCCCACAAACCCGTTATTGCGTAACCATTCCATTTCGAAATCAATTTCTTGCAGTATCCCGTTAAAACGCTACATGATTTCCGACCGAAATAGATCACCGAAAATAAATACCCACGGTCGTCTTCGCCTTTGTTATTAACACAACTGTTATCGTTTTTCGTCGTTGTCAACGACGAGATTTGACGCGTTTAGGTTACGGGGTTTGGTCGGAAAAGTAAATGGAAATAACGTTCCAATTTGCATATAACATCGTTTACATTCGGTGTCGTGAGAATTAATCTTATCGTAACGCTTAATTAGGATCGTTTTGTCTATTCAAACTTGTATTTGAGATAAGATGGATTTCGCGGTTATTTTTAAATTATCTCAGTCGATTACGTCGATTACGATGACATCTTTTAAAATAATTATCATTTAATTTTTTATCGATACGCTTAATAATAATAAATTAATAATAATGCATGAAACATCTTTTAATTTGGGGCATTGAGGTCTTATATATAATCTAGAGTGCGTATGCTATGCTAAAATGAAGCCCGAAAGGTCGCCATGTTAGATGTACCAACTTAGCGGGAAATTCGAAATTCTTATATATAAGTTGTATACCACATAAGTTATAATCCACATTAATTAAGTTAATATCGATATGATATGTGAGCATTTTTCAAAAAACTCCAATTAATTCCCAAACTATTAATGTTAGGTATAGGACATGTGGAGTATAAAAGATGTAAAATGAGACGCCGAAGACGACTAAGTAATAAAATATGGGGGGTGCCGTTAAAAAAAAGAAGTTATGGTACTTCAAAATTTGTACTTAACTAAAGTGACCAAATGATCTAGACAGCCATTCTCGGCACCAAAATATACTCCATCATGTTGCTTAAGCATGTCTTGAATTGATAACCGGAAGTGTTAGAAATCTTAAAATATTTTAGTCGAAGAAAACGCAATTGATAATACTTAACTAAATCTTTAACTTAACTTTACTTAATCTAAATTCTTTATTTAAAATTTTTTTTTTTTTTTTTGGCAGAACCTCAGAAAAGTCTAATGACCGGTCTCGCTGAGATACCTGTATGAAAATTGAAAAACAATGTTACAACTTTTAGTTACTTCTAAGTTACACTTAAAAATGTAAATTAATAACGCAATATCTCATAGTATCGATGACAGTCGGGTTTTCTGTGGATTGGTGAGGTTTAATACCGTATATCCTCACTAGTTTGCACTAGTCTGCGAAAAGATTCTTGGGGCATCCTTTCCTATTCCTCAGGGCTTGTGTCAATTCTTGTATGGTTAGTGGTGGATTAGGATTAGGTCAAGCTGATCCTACACGTGTTCAATAGGATTCAGGTCAGGACTTAACGCCGGCCATTCCATGACCTGAATTCCACGTTCTTGCAAAAAGTTTCTGGTGATGCCTATGTGGCTTTGCATTGTCCTGCATTAGGATGAGATTTTGACCGACCCCATATGAAGCAGGCACCACATGGTCCTCCATGATATTTTTGATGTAATTCATGCCATTTAGTCTACCAGGAACAACAACTAGATCAGTTCTGTCGTGTATACTGATTCCAGTCCAAACCATAACAGATCCCCGACCAAATCTATCCACTTCCTGTATAGTAGCGGCTGCGTAGCGTTCACCAGGACGTCTATATACACGTACTCGAAATTGCCAATCTCTGTGATCCAGAGCGAACCTCATTCGCGCTGCTTTCTGATGCTGCGTAAGGCGTGGTTCGCGGACAGATCTTCTAGGTTTCAAATTCGCTTCTTTTAATCTGTTTCTAACAGTTTGATCAGAAATTAGGAGGTCTCGTGCTGTGGCAGTACGCGTATGAAGATAGGAAAGGACAAGAAATCGGTCTTGATTTTGAATAGTTTTTCGATTTCGACCTTGTCCAGCTCTTCTAACATGTTGGCCAGTCTTCCGAAACCGATTCTAATCAATTCAAAGCATACTTGATATTTTTTCCACTTTGTTTTGTGTTATTAATTTACATTTTTGTAACTTAGAGTTGTGACATTGTTTTAGTAATTTTCTTTAGTTAAATATATGCCGTTGAAGTAAACCAAATTTGATTTGTCTAGAACTATTATTTAAAAAGTTACAGATTTCGAAAAGTATTCCCTTAATTTTTTTGAGCAGGGTATATAAATATATCTGTGTGAGTGGGACACAGAGATATTTAGTTTTTAATACATAATGTGTAATACAAATAGTGTATTTTTCTTTGCTGATCGAATAGTTGGATTATTCATTTGTTGATTTATTATTTTTCTTGTTAGGTCTACATTTTGCTGTATTTAATTAATGTCCGTGTAACCAGAAAAACGTTTTGTTCCCTAGTTTAAACGTAAAACGCACCTAGAACAATTTGAAGCAGCAAAGTTTGAGGTATTTTAGATTGTTCTATGTGTTTTAATCCTTATTGTGTAATTTAAAACCACTGACGCAAGAATTACTGACTGAAACGTCAAAAATTTTAATTTTCAAAGAGTAAAGTGTCCTTTATAAAGATGTTCTAGTGAAAATAATAGCTGTGCCAGATTGCTTTAGGTATAATAAGTATGGTCACAGCAATCAACTAGACATTTTGGCAGCCAAACCTATTTTTATTTATAACTTCGTAATGATGTATCCCATAATTTTGATTTTCTAGAACAATAACAAGAACAACTAGAACAACCCAGAACAACAAACAAAATTTGATTTTTCCAAAAATGGGTGGCTAGTCAAAAAACCCGTTTTTTCGGTCCGATTTGTGAAATCTGCAGACCGATTTTGGATTGTGGAGCATCATTTTTGAGCGACGTAGGAAATCAAGCCAGACGAAATCTTGAAGTTGCCGAGAGAACGTGTTTAAGATGCATAACAAAACTAAGAAGCCCTACAAATCCACTTTATAACCCATCGATGGGTTATAACATCGAATCAACTTCTTTATGAGAAATGTAAATTGACACCAATTACAGACCGAATAGTTGCACTTGCTAATAAAAGCAATTTAAAAATAACAGAAAACCACAGTCTCACATCGCTATTTCTTTCGGATAACAACCCTTTACCGAATGTCAATTAGTTATTTGTTGAAGGATATGAAGTAAATTGTAATTACCGTATTTTCTCGAATCTTATCCGCACTCGAATCTAATCCGCACCCCGATTTTAAAAATGCATAGTGGTAAAAAAATTTAGTTTGCGAATGTAATCCGCATCTTTCTTTGAGCAATTCGACAACACCAAAACGATACGATGCTTGTTGTTAACCATAAATATATATTTTTTCTGTTGACTGACGCTGATGCATCTAAAGAAACCTTGCTTACGACGACTTTTTTTTAGACTAGACTTCAAATTTACCAAGCCAGAAAAATTTTGAAAATAAATATAATTAAAAAAAAAAAATAGTATTGCCTAGCACGAATTCTGTTCATATGCTGCCCTCGTAGTAGCTCGAACGTGGTGTGTGCTTAATTATTAATAATTATACATATAATAGCGTACTTATTAAAAAAAGTAGCAAAAATCTAAAAGGTTCTTCTATACAGCAAAGTTTAAAGAGTTGTTATTAAGTTAGCGTTAAGGAAATCGAAAAGCTGCTACAATTTTTGCTGTTAATGAGAGTAACGTTGCGGCTGTTGCGGAAAGACAAGGTAGCTATTGCAGACTGTGAGGCATCGTGCAAAAAATTTACCGGGCCAAAGAAGAGAATTTCATGAAATTGACGAGGCAGTTTTCTAGTTCTCTCAAGAAAACGAAAGAAGGAACTAAAAAATTTTTAATACTAGCTAAGGTTGGACTGTCGGATTTATACCGAATGGTGTTATGGTTGAGGCGCAGAACTACAATTTCCCAAAAGCTCCTAATGATTTTCAAGAAAATTTCAATTTGTCTCAAACTGTAAATGTCAATGAAATGGTAGTATATCTGGATATGCCACCCAATTACACACTGGAAACAAGAGGTGTGTGGGAAATTTCTTTATAAACGAGTGGTTCCGAAAAATTGCGCATAACATTGATGCTAGTGATAAGTAACAAGTGATAGGGCAAAATTGCCGACATTATTAATATTGAGAAAAACCATTCTGAAATCTGAAAGACTTCCTGAATGACGTCCTAGTTAGGGCACAACAAAAAGGACGGATAATGGAAAAGCTGATGATTAAGACAAGTATGGAGTCTTAGACCAGGAAGATTATTAAATGAGGATATTAATTAATCATAGACTGATTGCCCTTGGTTTAGACTTCTTGTCATAATAATAATACCTGGTGGAATAACATCCATACTACAACCTGTGTATGTATATGTATATTAACAAACTCGAGAATTAACAAAACCGGGAGCAATTAAAGGAGCTTCTGAACTTGTTCAGTGAGTGTAGGCGACATGGAAAACGATCCCTGAAAACAATATTATAACATCATTTAAGAAGTTTTGTATAATCCGAAGATGACGTAGTATGGGAAGAAAATGACACATAAAAATGTAAATATCGTTCTAAAACCCTTAATAAGTCTTATTGTTATGATGTGATTTTATTTTACTGTTTTTCAAATTACAACTATACGACTGCGAATCTAATCCGCACCCGATTGTAATCCGCATTTGATTTTAGAGCACATAAAATTTGTAAAAAAGGTGCGGATTACATTCGAGAAAATACGGTATTATATGTATGAGAGTTCAGCAAGAGTTTCGGAGAATATGAGAATATAATAAATTTAAAATATAATTGTAAATAATGTTTGTATAATAATTGTAATTCCGGAATAATGCTTTATTTTATCCATAAAACGTGATTAACTGTTTTATATTATAGCAAAATTTATAATTTGTTGTTTTTTCACCTGTACGAAGACTTTTGTGACTACTTAAGTGTAAGACCTCAATGATTTGGGGTAATTAAAATTTTCATTGAACAACGCCATCTTTAGAAATGTACCCGCACTAAGATATTTTCTTATCAAAATGATAAATTCGATTTAAATAGGTGTATTTGAATTTAATTTTTGGAACTAAATATGAATATGGAGTCATACTTATAATTGGAGAAATAAATTTAGATTTATTTAAAAATTTATTACTGCCATCTTTTAATTTATATTAAAACTTAAAAACGTCATTCAAATGTTCTTCATTTTTACCTTCTCCACCTGTTAGTAAACAAGTTTTTTTTAAAAGTCCGATTTAAAGCCTCAAAATATATAAAAATATGTGACCTTTTTTTCGAAATCTAATCAATTGGAATTTCGCGTATGAGCTATAAAAAGGTGATAAAGCTTTAACACTCACCTATAAGAAATGTTGGGCGTTTCACGTGTAGCTAACTGAGTAATCGCCACTTTTATTCAGTTCTCTACAAGAACCTCTAACGAATAGGTTCAACAATGAGTGCATCAATTCTTATATTATTTTGCTTACTTTTTCAACTTGGTGATTTTTCGCAAAAAGAATTTTTAGGCTGCTACGAAGACAACTACACCATTAAATTAAAAATTTCTACAGAAATTTACTCAGAACAAGATTGCGTGGAGAATTGTTACAAAGAATATTATCCTTACGCGTTATTTAGGGTGCTAAATAATTGCGCCTGTTCTCATTTCATTGGCGAAATTAAGAATGAAACTCATTGTGAAGAATTTTGTCCCAATTGTGAAATTAAAAATCAAATTCGAAACGTTTATTTCACAGGATTTAAAGGTAAGAATATTAACACAATAAAATCTAAAATAATTAATTTGTTATAAAATATATTAGTTTTGGGACCCCCAACGAATTTAATGATATCAAATGTAACAGAATCTCAACTACATATTTCTTGGACCCCTCCAGATGCAGCAAAAACTTTGTATAGTTACACAGTAAGTGCAAAAGTTATTCAAACATATGCATCGGTCCCCCCGAGAGATTTGAGTTGGAACTTTTCGAACGATACTTTTAACAATGACTTAAGTAGCTTGCACCCTGCCACACATTACAATGTCTCAGTGTGGGCTAAAAATCACCAAGGCCCAGGAATAGCTGCTTATCAAATAGTTGAGACAAAAATTGGATTCCCAAGTCATAACCCGGAGACCCCAGAAATCTTATTCCGGGAAAAAAATTTTATGAAGATTAAAATTAAACCGGTGAGGAACGATAACGGCCCGATTTCTTCGTATTTGATTATTGTTTCCAATCGGAGTTCATTACAAACGGTTGATACACGCTATTTAATGACTGTAACTCAAGCTCTTAATAGCAGTTTAACTTATTATGTTACAGCTGAGTTTTTACCTGAGGTGAGATAAATACCTCTGTCCAGAAATAAGTGTCCAATATCAATTGGTTCAATTCTCCTAAAAAAAACCTAGTCCAGTTTACTGGACTTTGAATTTCTAAGTTCTATACCAACGTGAATTTTTTCAAAGCCTCCGTTTTCTTTTTCTAAATACAAGGTAATGCGCTATACAGTAAAGCCTCGTTTAGTTCGGTAGATGCATAAAAACGTTATTTTTGACATAGCATACAAAACCAAAGTTTGATGTGATGCCATATTTAGCATAACAGTCATATCTGCATATTTAGAAGTTTCAAGAAAATGCGAAAAATGTTTATCTTTTTGCCATCCTAAGTACTATCACTCAGGAAGACTAACTTAGCAAAATCTATTTGTTTTTTGACATACACATTTTTGACTATTTGTTTAAAATATGTTTTTGTTAATTACCACAAATTTACTTAGCAGTGAGCAACTAAAATATTAGTCATAAGTGGACATTTTCTGTTTAGAAAAACTAGAAATACTACCTCTAAAGAAACGTTTATTGTAACTTTATGTGAAAACACGTAATAATAATAACTAGTCATAGAACGGATAGTTCGGCATCCCCTTCGGCCGGATATCCGGTTATCTGGCATATCTATCCGGCCATTATGGTTATAATTTCTGAAGTGATACCCACATTATTGCGATATTTGAATAAAAGTGAAATTAATGAGAAAGCTGATAAGATATGTCAACTTATTTATATCCAAGATACAAAATGAACTTTTTTGATGGTGATTTAACTAACGAAGCAACTAACAAAAGAGGAAAGGATCCCTCAAAACTTCAATATTGTTTTCTCAAAAACTAAAAGTAATTTTTCAAAACCTGTTGGTTCATTGGAAAGAGGACACTCTTATTAACACTTTGGGACATTTTCATACTCATATTCCAAGAAATTGATTATATACGAATTTTTAAAACTTAATCGGCGAAAATTGCAAAATTCGAAAAAATTGTCGATCATTTCAAATATTTATTTCTCAAAAACTATAACCGATTTTTCAAAACGGGTTGTTGCATTAAAAAGAGGATACTTGAATTAATAATTGGTGATATTTCCACAAGGATCCTTCAAGAAATGAATTTTATAGCGAATTTTGAAAGTTATCGATGAAAATTGCAAATTATCAAAACTTCAAATATTGTTTTCTCAAAAACTAAAAGTTATTTCTCAAAACCTGTTGGTTCATTGGAAAGAGGACACTCTTATTAACACTTTGGGAAATTTTCATACTCATATTCCAAGAAATGGATTATATACGAATTTTTAAAACTTAATCGGCGAAAATTCCAAAATTTGAAAAAATTGTCGATCATTTCAAAAATTTATTTCTCAAAAACTAAAAGCTATTTTTCAAAACGGCTTGTTGCATTAAAAAGAGGATACTTGAATTAATAATTGGTGATATTTCCACAAGGATCCTTCAAGAAATTAATTTTATAGCGAATTTTGAAAATTATCGATGAAAATTGCAAATTATCAAAACTTCAAACATTGTTTTCTCAAAAACTAAAAGTTATTTCTCAAAACCTGTTGCTTCATTGGAAAGAGGACACTCTTATTAACACTTTGGGAAATTTTCATACTCATATTCCAAGAAATTGATTATATACAAATTTTTAAAACTTAATCGGCGAAAATTCCAAAATTTGAAAAAATTGTCGATCATTTCAAAAATTTATTTCTCAAAAACTAAAAGTGATTTTTCAAAATGGCTTGTTGCATTAAAAAGAGCACACTTTAATTAATAATTGGTGATATTTCCACAAGGATCCTTCAAGAAATTAATTTTATAGCGAATTTTGAAAATTATCGATGAAAATTGCAAATTATCAAAACTTCAAACATTGTTTTCTCAAAAACTAAAAGTTATTTCTCAAAACCTGTTGGTTCATTGGAAAGAGGACACTCTTATTAACACTTTGGGAAATTTTCATACTCATATTCCAAGAACTGGATTTTATACGAATTTTTAAAACTTAATCGGCGAAAATAGCAAAATCGATTATTTCAAAAATTTATTTCTCAAGACCTGAAAGTGATTTTTCAAAACGGCTTTTTGCATTAAAAAGAGGATACTTTAATTCATAATCGAAAGTGATAACAGCGACAGTTCTGTTAATAATGAATATGATGATGAATTACAAGCGAAGAGAAGAAAACTGGACGAAAATGCAACAAGAGATTTTATATATCGTATTGGGATTATTACAATGAGGTTGCTATTGACAGGATTTTAAAAAATGGTTCCACCACTAATAATAACTAACAAAATACAGTGTAACTTAAACAACATTTTGTAATTGTTACTAAAAACGAAAACATTTAGCTAACAAATTCGCAGCAATAGTGTGTTAACCGAAATTTTTAGTAACACAGTAAGATCTCGCTTAGTGCGGTAGATGCGTTCCTGAAGATAGGAGCGCTAAACGAAACAGCGTTATATGAGGTCATTTTAACACATAGTAAATAGGGAAACTGGAATATGCGACCAAAAATAAACAAATTTTACTTTCATTTTAAACTATAATACTAGTAATTTGCATTTTATGTAACACAAATATATATAAGGTTTATATTTGTGATGAAGATCATCATCGCATCCAAAACTCCTCTTCTTGCTTTTGCACTCCTGTCAAAATTTGGGTCATTCGCCACAATTTGATCTGCTACTTCGGTTATCGTGTCTAAACTTTTTTTAAGAAAATCGTTTTCGCCTTCTTCAATTCCTTGTTCTGCCAGTTCCTGTAAGGCCTTCAGCAGAAACCTGCAGTAGCTCCTCAATATCCTGCTCATCTACACCTCCTAGTCCTGCTGTTTCGACTAGATTGACAATTTGACCAATAATAGGCTCTTCTCGTTTATAATCTTGGGATACCTCTTCTTCCACACTCCATTCATGCACTTCTTAATTAATTCTTGCCAAGCCACGTCGATATTGCCTATGGCATCCAGGATGTTATATTTTTTTCAAAATTTTTATTAAGTTTTGTCAATAAGTTATTGAAATGTACGACAAAGATAATGTGTCTTAAAATTTGCAATAACTCCCTGGTCCATTGGCTGAATTAACGACGTAGTATTGGGTAGTAGGAAAACTATTTCCACCGGAACGCAACTATTTAAGTCCGATAGGTTCACAGTAACGTTTTACAGATAAACAAAAATATGCGCTAAACCAATTTTGAAAAGATTCCAAGATTTCTTATTAAATTCCCAAATGATAGGTAATAGTATTTTGGATTAAAAACTTATACTGTGGGAAAAACTACAAAACTTTTTAATGGCAGTGAAAAACTTAGCCCTTTTCTTAATTTTTGAAAAAAAATCGATATCAGACACTTATTTCTGGGCGGAGGAAATATAAAATTAATTTTACTTTAAAATAACTTTTTAATTAAATTTAGCAACTAAATGAAACGTTTATGATCGGAGATGGAAACGTTTACGGTGAATATTACAACGCCCCTTTATCTCCATCAACATCTTATGATATTTTATTGGGTATTAAGAGTAAAAAAGATGAGGTTGAAACGTCAGCTTTCAGTTCGTTATCAGTTGAAACGAAATATATCGGCGATGAAGATAGGGGTTTCATTTCCAACGAGTTACTCATCGTGTTAATATTTCTTGTTTGCTTAGCGCTTGTGATCGCCTTAATCATTTTTGTAGTGATTAAGCGACGATTAGTGAACGATTATCGAAGACACTCGAATGAAATACAAGAATTACGAGTGCGTAGTCAAGTGATAAACGTTGAAAATCACGGTTATGTTGCAGAAGAACACCCCGATTATGTAAATCATTACGAAGAATTACGTAAACAAGTTTGGATGATTCCCCACCAATCATTAAAAATTGATTACACCAAAATTTTGGGTCAAGGAAAATTTGGCTACGTTTACAAAGCAACTTTGGAAAAGGATATGAGATATAGGGATGTTGTCGTTTATAGTATTGCAGATAAAACGTTGACGCAAAAAGAAAAGGCGGAGATGTTAAAGAATTTGGGGATACTCATTAGAGTGGGAGAACATAAAAATATATTGCATTTTATCGGAACTTGCGAAAATTTAGATAGCATTTCCGTTACTATGGAATATAATGAGCTCACTTTAAAAGAATTTCTTTTAATGTCTCGTGTACGAAGAGATCAATCTTATACTAATTTAGAAGAATCGGTGGCTTTAAATATTTGTCATAGTATTACTAAAGGATTACATTTTTTGCATGCACAAAATGTAAGTATATGAAATAAATTTGTTATTAATCTATTATTCCTTAGCACTACTTGCTTTTCTACATCTCTATCTCATCTATGCAAAATTAGCCCCCAATTACTCTAGAATGATGAATAGATCCAAATCAAAATGCCAGTTATCTATAGAAATTATCTTGTTTTGTATCAACACGGTATCAAACTGCAGCCTCTTGGAAGAAATAATCTCGGCCGACTTCGTAGACGTCGGCCGTCTCAAATATTGTTTGTGATAAGAAATAATCTCGGCCGACTTCGAAGACGTCGGCCGCCCTAAATATTGTTCGTGATAAGAAATAATCTCGGCCGACTTCGAAGACGCGGCCGCCCCAAATATTACGAACAATACTTAGAACTATCTTGTTTTGTATCAGCACGATATCAAGCTGCAGCCTCTTGGAAGAAATAATCTCGGCCGCCTCAAATATTGTTCGAGAAAAGAAATAATCTCGGCCGACTTCGAAGACGTCGGCCGCCCCAAATATTACGAACAATACTTAGAACTATCTTGTTTTGTATCAACACGATATCAAGCTGCAGTCTCTTGGAAGAAATAATCTCGGCCGCCTCAAATATTGTTCGTGATAAGAAATAATCTCGGCCGTCTTCGAAGTCGGCCGCCCCAAATATTACGAACAATACTTAGAGCGGCCGACGTCTTCGAAGTCGGCCGAGATTATTTCCTTTCACGAAGAATAATTGGGGCGGCCGACATCTTCTAAGTCGGCCGAGATTATTTCTTGCATAAATTTCAAGCAGATTTTGATAATCGTAGTTAAATATTGTTCGTGATAAGAAATAATCTCGGCCGACGTCTTCGAAGTCGGCCGCCCTAAATATTGTTCGTGATAAGAAATAATCTCGGCCGACGTCTTCGAAGTCGGCCGCCCTAAATATTGTTCGTGATAAGAAATAATCTCGGCCGCCTCAAATATTGTTCGTGATAAGAAATAATCTCGGCCGACTTCGAAGACGTCGGCCGCCTCAAATATTACGAACAATACTTAGAGCGGCCGACGTCTTCGAAGTCGGCCGAGATTATTTCCTTTCACGAAGAATAATTGGGGCGGCCGACATCTTCTAAGTCGGCCGAGATTATTTCTTGCATAAATTTCAAGCAGATTTTGATAATCGTAGTTAAATATTGTTCGTGATAAGAAATAATCTCGGCCGACGTCTTCGAAGTCGGCCGCCCTAAATATTGTTCGTGATAAGAAATAATCTCGGCCGCCTCAAATATTGTTCGTGATAAGAAATAATCTCGGCCGACTTCGAAGACGTCGGCCGCCTCAAATATTACGAACAATACTTAGAGCGGCCGACGTCTTCGAAGTCGGCCGAGATTATTTCCTTTCACGAAGAATAATTGGGGCGGCCGACTTCGAAGATGTCGGCCGAGATTATTTCTTGCATAAATTTCAAGCAGATTTTGATAATCGTAGTTAAATATTGTTCGTGATAAGAAATAATCTCGGCCGACTTCGAAGACGTCAGCCGCCCCAAATATTACGAACAATACTTAGAACCATCTTGTTTTGTATCAGCACGATATCAAGCTGCAGCCTCTTGGAAGAAATAATCTCGGCCGCCTCAAATATTGTTCGAGAAAAGAAATAATCTCGGCCGACTTCGAAGACGTCGGCCGCCCTAAATATTGTTCGTGGTAAGAAATAATCTCGGCCGACTTCGAAGACGTCAGCCGCCCTAAATATTATTCGTGATAAGAAATAATCTCGGCCGACTTCGAAGACGTCGGCCGCCTCAAATATTACGAACAATACTTAGAGCGGCCGACGTCTTCGAAGTCGGCCGAGATTATTTCCTTTCACGAAGAATAATTGGGGCGGCCGACTTCGAAGATGTCGGCCGAGATTATTTCTTGCATAAATTTCAAGCAGATTTTGATAATCGTAGTTAAATATTGTTCGTGATAAGAAATAATCTCGGCCGACTTCGAAGACGTCAGCCGCCCCAAATATTACGAACAATACTTAGAACCATCTTGTTTTGTATCAGCACGATATCAAGCTGCAGCCTCTTGGAAGAAATAATCTCGGCCGCCTCAAATATTGTTCGAGAAAAGAAATAATCTCGGCCGACTTCGAAGACGTCGGCCGCCCTAAATATTGTTCGTGGTAAGAAATAATCTCGGCCGACTTCGAAGACGTCAGCCGCCCTAAATATTATTCGTGATAAGAAATAATCTCGGCCGACTTCGAAGACGTCGGCCGCCTCAAATATTACGAACAATACTTAGAGCGGCCGACGTCTTCGATGTCGGCCGAGATTATTTCCTTTCACGAAGAATAATTGGGGCGGCCGACTTCGAAGATGTCGGCCGAGATTATTTCTTGCATAAATTTCAAGCAGATTTTGATAATAGTAGTTAAATATTGTTCGTGATAAGAAATAATCTCGGCCGACTTCGAAGACGTCAGCCGCCCCAAATATTACGAACAATACTTAGAACTATCTTGTTTTGTATCAGCACGATATCAAGCTGCAGCCTCTTGGAAGAAATAATCTTGGCCGCCTCAAATATTGTTCGAGAAAAGAAATAATCTCGGCCGACTTCGAAGACGTCGGCCGCCCTAAATATCGGCCGAGATTATTTCTTGCATAAATTTCAAGCAGATCTTGATAATCGTAGTTTACATCATTTTTCTGTTATTTCCATATACTTATTCATCTGCCTTCTTGTATTATTTCTTAATTTAAAATATTAACAAATATTATTTTTATAGATAATTCATAAACAACTTTGCGCAAGGCATATCGTTATGATAAACCGAACAATTCCAAAGATATCAGGTTTTGGTTTAGCGACTTATTACAAAGATGGAAGAACCGTGAATTGTACAAGATGGACTGCTAGAGAGGTATTAAATGGTGACAAATACTCAGTTAAAAGCGACATTTGGTCTATGGCTTGTTTAATATGGGAGATATGTTCTTTGGGGGCAACTCCATATGGTTCACTCACGAATACGGAAGTAGCTGAAAAAGTTTTAAGAGGACACACTTTACCGAGACTAGGTTGTATGGACACTGAATTTTATCAAACGCTTTTGAATTGTTGGCAATTAAGTAGTGATGAAAGGCCGTATGTTAACGCATTGGAGGAGTCTATCGAGCAGTTTTTGGGAGATCCAACGGTTTTTCTTGCGTTTTCTTTATGTTCAGATGGAAGTCATGTCTACGAACTATTTAATTTTGAACTGGAATTGAATCCTCCAATGATGTAAATTTAGTTTAGCGACGCGATACAAAATAGTTGTTTTTGATAAAGGACTTTATTAATTACGAGGTGCTCCTAAAAATTTTTAAAAAAATTCTTATCGAACATCTTTTAAAATGAAATCACTTCCGTCCAAAACATACATTCCGCCAACTTTAATACAAATAACTATTTTAGTATCCCTAAAATTAATTTTTACCTTTTTTTTTTTTACTTAGCGATTGAGAATATCGCAAATGTTATTGTGTATGTTATTAAAATGATAATAAAAGGGGTTATTAAAAGACGAGTTTTTTTCTAGCATACAGTTATTATTAGGCAGTTGATAAATATTGTTACAAATCTTTCGTTACAAAAAACAGAGTGTTTAACTCTTCCAGATAAGAGTTAACCATCATCATAAATGGGACGTTATCCCCCAAAAAAATATGAAAAGAAAAAACATATTCTACTATATATCCACATATGTTACATGTAAATTATTTATAGCCTAAGAAACACATGTTTACAATTCGTGGGTCTCAGTGGAAAGTTCTTTGCTATTAGATGCGAATGGGTGTTATCGGAATTGAATGGAATTTTGCGTTTTTGTTGGGGATGCGGGACATATTTGTTGTCGTCCCGCGTGGTATGTACAACAAAACCAAGACCCACAAGCCGTCAAGCAAGTAAAAGCTTAAAAACTATTATCGGTGTAACCGCCAAACGGCCAATTCCATGTTTTCTTCTTTTTTGTTTCTATTTTTTATTTGACAGATCAATTCCTAAGGTATCCAATACAAAGAAATTCAAAAAACAGAAACAAAACATTGCACAACACTATTTCAGATCGTTGATATACAAAGACAAGTTGATTTATACTCTTTTTCAATAAAATAAAATCTTACCAAATACTTTTTTGAGATGTGCTAAAAGAATTAAAGAATATAAATGAACAGCCCTTGATATATGATAAAGATGATATATGAATAAAGTACACTCTTGGAAAATATGAAAACAAACGATATATATATCGATAAATTACTAAAATAAAAATATATCACTTCTGTTATTTTTTTTTTTTTAATTAATTGAAATGAATCGAGTCGAGTGCAGACACCCAGACTAGAAAATAGCAGACCGTCTACACAAATCACATTTCAGACTTATATCACTATGAACATTGACCTCGTGCCGGACAATTTTTCTTTTTTGCTTGCAAACGGTTTGCCGCGGAACAATTAGAAGCCCTGTCAGAACGGCTCGCGCTATAAAAAATCTCAATTACGTTAAATTTGTTTTAATAAGGGTTGGAAATATCGAAGGATTTATTTAGTGCATCCTAAAAATGGTAATACGACGAATTTCCAACCGTTCTTAAAACAAAATTAATCTTTTTTTTTTTTTAATTTCCCATCGATTATTAAAATACTACAATACAATTTTTTTCTTCCAATTTTTTTTACACCAAAAAAATAAGAACCAGTCGCCTAATGAAAGGAACAATTTTTTTTCTATTTTGTTTTAAATATTTTTTTTTTTAATAATTTATGGACTTTGGTAGCCAAGTGCCACAGTTATCTCGTTGATATTTCGGGAGGGCAACAAATTTATGAACGGATCCGACATTTACTACGCTAAAGAAGACATTGACCACAACGGAATTATCAGAAGTATTACTTTATCCACATCGAAACGTACTCAAGACGCCGTATATGTATATATACGCGTTACTCATACTCACATACTCACGCGATTTCAATATTAAAACATTCAATGCAAAGTTGAATTTAATTCCTATCTTCTTTCATTTTTTTTTATAAAGACTACGGTGAGATTCACGTATGAAAAATACAAATCGATCACTTGTGCGCCAGATTGCGGGGGCCCACCGCGAGGCGCCCACTTTTTTTTTTTTAATTAACCCACGAGCCGGCCCACGTTCGTTTATCACAAGTATTATTTCGTACACCGGACGCCTCGCGTCGGGAGATCCCCGTATTTTTTTCTTTTCGACAGAGCTCTTGTGCGCTGACAACAACTTATTGTTGATGTGGTGCATTTTGGCGGCGATATTATTATTATTACACCATCACGAACGCTTCTTTGCCGCAGAACAGGAACGGGTACTGGTCGATCATCGTTTGAACTATGTCTTCTAGGTATGGTCGCATCTGCTCAAACCTACCCATATCACTGAACTCAATCGGTAGCAGCGTTGGCCACCAGCATATAGCTAAATTTTTACTATCCATACTGTTTAATTTTGAATTTTCTGCCACTCTGTATCATTTTTTAAATCAAAAATAAAAATTAATAAAAAGAATTTGATTTAACTTACTTAACAAAATGTTGAAATATAAACTTCAATACTTCAAAGTTAATAGCAGGAAGTTTATCGAGCATTTTTCTAAGAGCTAATAATCGGCAACTACGATCTGTTTTCACCTCCAAATTGCCTGTTTGCGTCGCCATCGGCTTTAAACGCGTCCCCGCTATATCTTCTAACTCCACCATAACATCCTCTTCGAAAAGCGGAGGTAATCGTTTTGATACGAAATCTTTTAGAGCTGTTGCGACCGCGTTTACGGGAATATCCAAATCTTGAATTTCCACATTCGCATCTATTTAATATTAAAAATTAATTTTGATTTGATTCTTAATTAGACTGTTAGCACACCCTGTATAATCTGAACGCGTGTATCTAGCGCAATGAAATTTGGTATGGAAGTAGTACTTAAGTAGTGTAATTTATCCTCACATGGAGAGCGGTGCAACTCTGCTGGGAGGGAATACATTAATAGCGAGAGTATCCCGCGTGAGGAAACTACAGTGGTAAAAGTTCAAACTGCTAATGGCTTAATATCTGTAGGAGCAACGTAGATACCACCGAGACATAATCTCAAAAGAAAAGATTATCAGGAAATTCGACTACATCTTGACAACGAATTTATACTTGGAGGAGACTTTAATGCAAAACATATATCTTGGGGTTCTCGCTTGACAAATACAAAAGGAAGAGAATCTTGAATTCCGGTTATGCCTAACCTTAGAATGACTCTGAATCCTGTCTGTCAGCGTTATAAAGAGAACTATCAACCTATATGTCTCTCCATTACCCAAACTTATAAATTGTTCTTTGAAGGAAGGCACATTTCCGGACTTGCTAACAGGGACTAAAAACGAAAAGTATTTTGTTCGTTTCCGATCAGAACGAAAACGAAAAATTTCGTTTTCGTTCACACCCAAAAAATATCGTTTTCATGAACCGAAATGAAATAACGGTTAAAACCGGTTTTTTACTATTTTTCTAATAAAAGTATGCCAACATGCTTTTTTTAATTTTTTTTTATATTTGACAAATAAGTCACTTGTCATAATTTTAATCATAGCTGGCAAAAATAACTAACATAAAATTTATGCTTTTAAAAACTTAAATGTTAAAAATTTCAATCAACTGCATTTTAAGTGGTGATGGCATTTTTGCTTTTTATAAATATTAAAAATAAAATTTAGAATGAATTGTTTGGGACCGTTTCTGTATTGAAGAGACACGAATCTGTTTTAGTTTCTTTCATTTATTCCCATTAAATTTAGTTACTTGAAAACCACGCACAAACTGCTATGCAGTTTAATGGTATGCCAGTGACAGATTTTTTTGCTTCATATTTTAAATAATAATATTTGTTTCTTTTCTCTCTGATCTTGCTTTATTTCAATTAACTTTTACTTATTTAAAAATGTTGTGTCATGGTTAATTTTTGGTTATTTGTAAATAAAGTTATTATTATTATTAAAAATAAGAGAAAAAAATTGTTAACATATTTATTTTATAGTAAAAATATATATATAGAGATTGTGTCATTAAACCGGTTAAAACCGGTAACCGAAATTATTTATTTCGTTTTCAATCATGAACGAAAAATAAAAATTTCGTTTTCGTTTCCGTTTTCGTTCTTATAAATTATTCGGTTAATTTCGTTCTCGTTTTCGTTCCGTTCTTAGTCCCTGCTTGCTAAAGAGTGCATTGGTAGTTCCAGTTTTCAAAAATGGCAATAAAAAGGATATCAAAAACTACCGCCTCATAAGCATCCTGCCGGTGTTTTCGAAAGTGTATGAAAAGATTATTTATACTAGGATTGCAGAATACCTGGAGGGTCAAAATATGTTTTTTTGTCGCGCGCTTTCGAAAGTGTCTCTCATCGTATTCTCTTGCAGAAATTAGAAACTAAATATAATATGGATCATATAATTATAAATTTGCTACACTCATATTTGTTGCGTAGATCCCAAATTGTAAAAACAGGTGAACTAACATCTAGTTCTGTGAGTGTAACTAGGGGAGTCACACAGGGTTCGATACTTGGCCCGATTTTATTCCTTATTTATTTTAACGATTTTCTCTATTACGTAAGTAAAGAGAAGCTGTCGAGGACGCATGATTGGTGTGTAGCCAATGAGCTGTGTCTGAATGACGATAAAACTGTCCAACTTTCCTTGAGTTTGCGTAGGCTTGTAGTTTATAATCCTAACATGGTAAAATTTTTTGAAACATATATCACCATCATATTTTAATTGTATGGAGTCTAAAATAAGTAAAAATATTTATTTACTGCGTAGACTTGCTGCTGGTGTTTCGCTAAGTGTGGCCAAAAACGCTACTATGCATTTGTTCACTCATTACTTAGCTATTCAATCCTTGCATGGGGTGCCGATCCCGGGAGTGAAAAAATGTTTAAAATACAACGTGCGTGGTCTGGCAGGTATAGCTTACAGGGATGATTGCCGCCCTACTTTTTTTGTCTATTCTTACTGTGCCATCGCTTTCAGAGTGTCAGATAAAAAACGCCCCAAGCTGTAACTCTGTCATTTACATTTCGATTTTCATGAGCGAGATATCAAATGAAATGGTTTGATTCATGCTACAAATACATTTTTTCCAGCGCCATCTTCAATTTCAAGCCATTTTTGCCATTTTTGATTATCAAATTGGTATGTTTTTCTTCACGTTATTGAATAGAGATTTCTTTTCTGAATCCATTAATGTACAATACATCAACATTAATTGTAATTGTAAAGTCACTTGTGTTATACTGTAGTGTGCCATGGGCAAAATAATCATTTACAACTGCTTCAGGCATTGACATATCATTTAATGACTGTTACCAGTTTTGCGCGTTATTTTTTTCCATGGCACATTACAGTATTACAGAAGAGACTAAGACAATGTTCGAAAAATGTTTTAATTGCTTCTCTCTGCTAAAATTACAATTAATATTAGTGTATGGTCAGAAAAAAAATCTGTATCCAATAATGTGAAGAAAAACATATCGAGCAATTTGAAAATCAAAAGTTGATAATCGCTTGAAATTGAAGATGGCGTTGGAAAAAGTTTATTTGTAGTATGAGTCATAGTAAATGACAGAGTTACAGATTGTGGCGTTTTTTATCTGACACCCTGTATATTGCGATGTATTTGTACGTTATGGAGAACCGTAATTTGGTCAGAGAACATTCTAATATTCATTCTCACAATACACGAGGGAGAGAAAGAAACTTTTTCAGACTGTCAAGAACCCAGAGTTACCTTCCGCTGGAATTAAGGCAAAAACGCGTTTTATTGACGATATGTAAATTTTGAGTAGTTTTAATTACTATACAGGGTGATTCTCAACCTATATGCATATGTATTTTTTAATTTCCAACATATCCTTGAAATTAACTTTCAAATTAAGATTACATAGAAATTACTTGAAACTACGAATTGCAATTTCAAGCGACACACATATTCGACGAGGCTTGGGCAAAATGGGAAACAGGTAGACCTTTACACATTGTTAATGTCGAAAAAGAGATTTTGAATGTCGTCGAAGAGTAGCCTGGCCTAAGTACTAGGATACTTGTAGAGCAACATGGGGTATCACAATCCACAATTTGGCGAATATTCGTATACAGGGTGTCTCAGCGAGACCGGTCATTAGACGTTTCTGGGGTTCTGGCGAAAATAAAAATTTGAGAATTCAGACTTAAGTATTATCAATTACGATCTCTTCGTCTAAAATATTTTCAGATTTCTTGCACTTCCGGTTATACCGGAAGTCGCCACCAACTTTATTTTTTTAAATGGAACACCCTGTATATTTTTACACATTTGGATTTGTCTGTTATCAAGTTTTATAAATAACTTTACTTTTTGCAATTTGATTCGGTCGTTCTCGAGTTATTCGAATTTTTCTAGAAAAATCTGCTCCAGCAGACATTTGTTCAAAAAATCAGAAAACACTCAATTTTTGGGATATCAATTTAGGATTGAGAACATGCTTAAGCAACATGATGGAGTATGTTTTGGTGCCGAGAACTGCACCAAACTTCAATGGCACACTAGGTTAATATCCATATGATATGAGCATTTTTCAAAAAACCCTAATTATTTCTCAAACTATTAATGTTAGGCATAGGACATATGGAATATAAAAGATGTAAAATGAGACGCCGAAGACGACTAAGTAATAAAATATGGGGGGTGCCATTTAAAAAAATGAAGTTATGGTGCTTCCAAATTTCGAAAAGTTAACGTATCATATTAAAGTGACCAAACGATCTAGACAGCCGTTCTCGGTACCAAAACATACTCCATCATGTTGTTTAAGCATATTCTGAATCCTAAATTGATATCTCAAAAATTGTCCACTGGAGCAAATTTTTCTAGAAAAATTCGAATAACTCGAGAATTGCTGGTTCAAATTGCAAAAAGTAAAGTTATTTATAAACCTTCAAAACAGACAAATCCAAATATGTAAAAATATACAGGGTGTTCCATTTAAAAAAATAGAGTAGATGGCGACTTCCGGTATAACCGGAAGTGCTAGAAATCTGAAAATATTTTAGATGAAGAGAACGTAATTGATAATACTTAAGTCTGCATTCTCAAATTGTTTGTTTGGCTAGAACCCCAAAAACGTCTAATGACCGGTCTCGCTGAGACACCCTGTATATTACTCCATTCTTGGAATGAATTGGCCCTTTCATTCTGGATAATCAATTAACTGGGGGTCATTATTTACAATTTTTGCATGATAATTTACCCAACCTCAATCCTCTGGATTTTTATTTTTGAAGTCACTGTGTTTTTAAGTGTTTTATGTATTCTTCATTGAAAGTAAATTTCACGGATATCTAGGAAACTAAAAAACTTTTGCTACAATTTTTTTCACCTATTAGTCATTATTTGTCATGAGGAATAAATCCCCAAGTTTATGTGTATAGGTTGAGAATCACCCTGTATATAATATGTAATATGTGTTTTGACAGGTGTAAGAGTGCATGCACTTTTTTGCATAAATAAAGAAATATTAATAACTAAATAATTAAATTAAAAACTCGAAACTCGCTAAATAAATTCGTCTACAGTAAACCTTTACGCTCCGCGAATATTATGGATTTATCTTCACGCGTTCAAATTATATAGGGTGTGCTCGTGAATTATTTCCAACAGTGTATCAGTTTTTACCTTCTTCAAACTTTTGGAAGAGTAAATCAACATGCGCTCTATTTCCAGGTACTCGATAAATTCCTTCAGAGTCTAAACCTTCATTTTCAATAAATCTGACACATTTTTCTAAGAATAATGGAACGTAGTTTTTGTCGGACTAAAAAAAATAATTATTTGACTCAACTTAAGTTTTAAATTTTAAATTTACCTGTATAAAATCAGCTATTTTAGGAATACCACTAGTCGAGGCCGACTTTTGTTTTAATTTTTGGTGCTTTTTCTTATCGCGATCTTTATCTTTATTTTCGGCAACTTTCCGTAATTTCTCCTCTTTCAATCGGCGCTTCTCCAACTTTGAGTCATCCTTAATTTTTTGCTTTTCTCGCTTTCTCAGTAACTTTTCTCGATCGGAATCTTTTTGTTTCGGTAAAACCCCAAACTGGAAAACAATTATTACGTCACGAATGAAATTTTAATTGTTATATTTTAATTTGAACCATTGGCGAGTTGTTGTCCCTCGGCGATGAAACATCCAAACTTGATTCATCGTCGTGAATCATTCCCGGAAAAGAGTTTGGTTTTCCAGAGAACAATTCCGGGGAATTTAATTGAATGCTGAGCGTGTTATGTAATTCAGGAGGTAACGGTACCACAACCGGAATCGGACGTTTTTTGAGACTATATGAACTGTTGGCAACAAAACGTCGCCGATCCGTTGGGACAAATTGTTCATCGCTACCTTCTGAAGATTCCGAGTTAGACTCGCTTGGCACTAAATAAAAACATTATAAACAAAGAAAATCAAAAAATTATTGTGATGGATGATAATTACCATTAGCTTTATCTGTATCTAATTCTGTGTTTTGGGTGGTGTGAGCCGCGGGTAAAGTGAAACTACCTAATTGTGGTACACGGGGTGGTTGAACTGGTATAGGGGTGGTCCGTTTTTTGCGGGGCCTCTTATGCGTCGCTGCCTTTCGGTTTACCTTGGAATAGACCTCGCTTGCTCGTTGTCTCCTCTCTAAGCTACTCCATTCGCTATCTGTATCCGAATACGCTTTTAACAATGAAATAAATTAATAAATTCTTCATATTTGTAGGGTATATTTACATGGTTGTCCCTTTTCTCGTCGCTGCCGCAGTTTACTCTTACCACTCACGGCGTCTTGTACGAGAGCGTAAGTGTAATCATCTTGCGCGTACTTATTCTGCACCATATCCTTAACCTGCGCATACTCGGACCCCAAATCTACAACTTCCGGTGTTGCCAAAGGTGCATTTCCGAAATTACGACTATCCTTACCGCTAATATTCATTCGGGCAATGGCTTCCGTCACCATTGAGTAATTTTTAAGGTTTAATTTTCCCGGTTGCTACAAAGTTTTTATCAAAAAAAATCTTTTTTTATATCTTCCCTTACTTTTAACGTTTGGGACACTCCTTTTGGCCTGGTTTTGGGTGGAGTTACGTGTCTTCTTCCGGTTGTAAAAGCGTGCTGCCCATAATTATTCCAACCGCTTGGCATTTGTATAAGAGGTTCCACATCTCCGTCTAAAAAAATATCATTAACATATTAATCTTAAAAAATCACTAAATTCTGTGTTAAATAAAGAAATAAATATAAACAGTTAGTGCCATTCAACCATCACCTGAATCATGCGTAGCTAACGATTCTCTTGATCCGCTAATGTCAGCTATTAAACGTTTCATTATTTTAAATATGATCGCGCGAAACCAACGATAAATACTTACAAGTTATTTCATCTAAACTAGTTTGAGATGCCGATAAAATTTGAGCACGTTTTTGCCGGGAGTTTATCAGATGATCTGGAGGAGCTGGTTCTGGAGGCGTTGTTGGTGGTGGGTAAACGTGAAAACCTATTAAATTGGTTAGTTCACAACCAGAAATTACAATATACAGGGTGTCTCAGCGAGATCGTTCATTAAACGTTTATGGGGTTCTTGCAAAAATAAAAATTTAGATTTAAGTATAATAGTAAAATAGATACGGGAGTTCTTAGGATACTTCCTGGGTGTAAAAATCCAAAAATCCCTAATTATATCCCAAAACATTAATGTTAGAAATAGGACATATAGGGTATAAAAGATGTGAAATGAAACGCAGAAGTCGACTAAGTAATAAAATATGGGGGTTGCCATTTAAAAAAATGAAGTTATGGTACTTCCAAATTTCGAAAGGAAGCCGTCCTCGGCACCAAAACATACTCCATGATGTTGCTTAAACGTTCTGAATAATAAATTAATATCGCTGGGACACCTTATATATTTCATTTAATTTGAAAACTATTACCATAAATACTAGTGATGGAACGGATAGTGATTTATACGAATTTTTAAGACTTAATAGGCGAAAATTGCAAAATTCGAAAAAGTTGTCGATCATTTCAAAAATTTATTTCTCAAAAACTAAAAGCGATTTTTCAAAACGGCTTTTTGCATTAAATAGAGGATACTTTAATTAATAATTGATGATATTTCCACAAGGATCCTTCAAGAAATTAATTTTATAGCGAATTTTGAAAATTATCGATGAAAATTGCAAATTATCAAAACTTCAAATATTGTTTTCTCAAAAACTAAAAGTTATTTTTCAAAACGGGTTGGTTCATTGGAAAGAAGACACTTTTATCAACACTTTGGGAAATTTTCATACTCATATTCCAAGAAATGAATTTAATACGAATTTTTAAATCTTAATCGGCGAAAAATGCAAAATTCGAAAAAATTCTTGATCATTTCAAAAATTTATTTCTTAAAAACTAAAAGTGATTTTTTAAAACGGCTTGTTGCATTAAAAAGAGGATACTTTAATTAATAATTGGTGATATTTCCACAAGGATCCTTCAAGAAATTAATTTTATAGCGAATTTTGAAAATTATCGATGAAAATTGCAAATTATCAAAACTTCAAATATTGTTTTCTCAAAAACTAAAAGTTATTTTTCAAAACGGGTTGGTTCATTGGAAAGAGCACACTTTTGTTAACACTTTAGGAAATTTTCATACTCATATTCCAAGAAATGAATTTTATACGAATTTTTAAAACTTAATCGGCGAAAATTGAAAAATTCGAAAAAATTGTCGATCATTTCAAAAATTTATTTCTCAAAAACTAAAAGCGATTTTTCAAAACGGCTTTTTGCATTAGAAAGAGGATACTTTAATTAATAATTGGTGATATTTCCACAAGGATCCTTCAAGAAATTAATTTTAGAGCGAATTTTGAAAATTATCGATGAAAATTGCAAATTATCAAAACTTCAAATATTGTTTTCTCAAAAACTAAAAGTTATTCTTCAAAACGGATTGGTTCATTGAAAAGAAGACATTTTTATTAACACTTTAGGAAATTTTCATACTCATATTCCAAGAAATGAATTTTATACGAATTTTTAAAACTTAATCGGCGAAAATTGCAAAATTCGAAAAAATTGTCGATCACTTCAAAAATTTATTTCTCAAAAACTAAAAGCGATTTTTCAAAACGGCTTTTTGCATTAAAAAGAGTATACTTTAATTAATAATTGGTGATATTTCCACAAGGATCCTTCAAGAAATTAATTTTAGAGCGAATTTTGAAAATTATCGATGAAAATTGCAAATTATCAAAACTTCAAATATTGTTTTCTCAAAAACTAAAAGTTATTCTTCAAAACGGATTGGTTCATTGAAAAGAAGACATTTTTATTAACACTTTAGGAAATTTTCATACTCATATTCCAAGAAATGAATTTTATACGAATTTTTAAAACTTAATCGGCGAAAATTGCAAAATTCGAAAAAATTGTCGATCACTTCAAAAATTTATTTCTCAAAAACTAAAAGCGATTTTTCAAAACGGCTTTTTGCATTAAAAAGAGTATACTTTAATTAATAATTGGTGATATTTCCACAAGGATCCTTCAAGAAATTAATTTTATAGCGAATTTTGAAAATTATCGATGAAAATTGTAACATCGAAAATTTGATCAAAACTTAAAATATTGTTTTCTCAAAAACTAAAAGTTATTCTTCAAAACGGGTTGGTTCATTGAAAAGAAGACATTTTTATTAACACTTTAGGAAATTTTCATACTCATATTCCAAGAAATGAATTTTATACGAATTTTTAAAACTTAATCGGCGAAAATTGCAAAATTCGAAAAAATTGTCGATCACTTCAAAAATTTATTTCTCAAAAACTAAAAGCGATTTTCCAAAACGGCTTGTTGTATTAAAAAGAGGATACTTTAATTAATAATTGGTAATATTACCACAAGGATCCTTCAAGAAATTAATTTTATAGCGAATTTTGAAAATTATCGATGAAAATTGCAAATTATCAAAACTTCAAGTATTGTTTTCTCAAAAACTAAAAGTTATTTCTCAAAACGGGTTGGTTCATTGGAAAGAAGACACTTTTATCAACACTTTGGGAAATTTTCATACTCATATTCCAAGAAATGAATTTTATACGAATTTTTAAAACTTAATCGGCGAAAATTGCAAAATTCTCGATCATTTCAAAAATTTATTTCTCAAAAACTAAAAGTGATTTTGCAAAACGGTTTTTTGCATTAAAAAGAGAATACTTTAATTAATAATTGGTGATATTACCACAAGGATCCTTCAAGAAATTAATTTTATAGCGAATTTTGAAAATTATCCATGATCTCAAAAACTAAAAGTTATTATTCAAAACGGGTTGGTTCATTGGAAAGAAGACACTTTTAACTTTTAACGGATATCCGTTCCACCACTAATAAATACTAATTTTTTATAAAGTTGATGATAAATAATATTTTTACCTTGCAAATTATGTCTCTTCTTTGATGATATAATATCTCCGTTTTCGCTGCCGTACATGTAAATTTGAGAATATTTATCACTATGGTCGCTCTCGTCGGGACCGTTTAGGTCCGTTAGTTGTTCGTAATGTTCACTACCACTCCTAGATTTGTAAATTTTTTTACATCTTTTTTTTGAGCCAATGAAAAAGATTCGAAATGTATAATAGAAGGTCGCATAAACTCTTCACAACCCTTTTATATGTATTTTACGTCTAGTGGTTTATTTCAAAATTATTTGACTTACCCATCGAGTTTTAAATGATAACTTTCGTGCCTTGGGGGAGGTAACGGATGGCCTCTTTGCGATCTTGGATGTTCTAGTGTACCTTCGCCGCTATCGTCTAATCCGGCCGGCTCCTCCATATGGAATGCTTGTTCTATTTCCGGCTTTTTCTCCCAAACTTCCTTGAAGAAAGGTGTGAAAAATGCGGCTAAAAAAAGTTTTGTAAAAAAAACAAATATTTTTATCTTAAATACGTCATACTTTTTTGTTGGCTATTGGCAGATGATGTAGTAAAATGTGCATGTAATCGATCCGCTGTAGCGTTACCCTCTGTTATTAGAGCGTGACTTAAATCGTTGTTAAAGAACGCATTCGCTGCATTGGAATCGGTAACAGCGAGAATTTGAATAGGTAGATTTGGAATGTTCATAGAAAAAGCGTTTAACGTTGCAAGTGATGCTTTCCTTTTGGTGGAATAAACGAGTATAAATCCATGTACTAATTCGTCTCTAAAAGCGTTGGCACCGTGGAATGAGGAAATGATGACCTCGACTTTGCGTTTGGAATCGCCGAGGAACGTTTCGAGTATTATACTGCGAGCGGCCGAAAGGAAGCAACATTGATGAGATAGTAAGGGAGCCAAAACGTTCTCCACCGAATACGGATCACCGCAAAACATGCACATAATTATTCGAATATCCGGTTCGACGCACTCAATAACGGATTGATAAATAAAGAAGCCGGCGCGATGGTGTATACTTTGCACTAGACGATGGAGGGCGTCGGATACGAGTTGTTCGTCGCTAACTTGGTCAAGACAAACGTCCATAAACGGACATTGAAGACTATCGGCAAGACTTTGACCTTCTTCTCTTAATTTTAAAATATCTTTTTCTTCGATGAATGAATCTTGAATAAACATTAATACTATCGGTAAACCTTGGAATGGGAGCTTATCCTCTTGTTCCAAATTTGAAAGAAGTGTTTTTTCTAAACTCTCGCGAATGTATTCGAATGATTCCGCGTTTGAATATATGCAAAAACTACCGTGCGGTATAAACTCTGCCGTGCGGAATGAGTTATGCGGTAAGCTAACGTCCCCAGTTATTGTTCTGTAATCTAAACTGTAGAATTGGCAATCTATTTCGTACTCATCGTCTTCACATTGTGCCCTAATTTTCGCAGCGAACTCTTCCGCCAGGTTGTTGATACCCAGCAAAACGAGATTCAACTGATTATTGTCTGAGTTAAGAAGCCACTGCGTGCTTCGGTTCCAAGAAGACGGTCTATGCGCCTTAGTCATTAATATCCTTTCAATCAACGCATCCATACAATTCGGATAAGCCGGACAATGTTCCCTTCGCGGATGATGAACGAAACCCAAGTGCTGAAATAGCATCAACTTCCTGTCCTGGTCCAACCTATCTAGCATTTTATACCTACACAATTTTACGTCAAAAATAAACAATTTATATTAGTATGAGATGATTACAACTCATCATCTCACCTGAAATCGTCCTGCAGGACATCAGTTATATCTTTGATGTCTTCTTGCGTTATCGTACCTGCAGGAGCGATCGATTTGAAATGATAGAATAGATCGGCATGTTCCAAGAGTAATTCCTACAAAAAAAATTATTACATACAAAAAAATTTTAACTTAAAATAGAGACTCTTTCTCTCTGCGCATATAAATATATGTAATAATAATATGTAATATACAGGCTGAGTTATTAGTATCCCTGCGGACGATATTTGCTAAACCGTTTGGGAAAGAAGAAAATGCTTTATACAATTTATTACGTAAAATTATTTTTCCTTATATAAGCTGTTCCATGTAGATATTTTTAAATGGAACACCCTATATATTTTATCATATTGTGAATAGCATTAAATTTGTTTATACAACCGTATATGTTACTAACTCATCAAGTTACCTTTAATTAATGATAAGTATGTCACAAATCTAACTTTAGTAGTTTTCCTGATATTTAGAATTTAACGAATAATATGTAATAAAATATGCATTATTGTACTTAATATTATATTCTGTCTATTTTTATCCGTTTTTTTGTTCTTCCTTTTATTAATATTTTATAATGTAAAATAACATATACAAGATTTTAATAAAAAAATTCATAAACAGATAAAAACTTCTAACTTGCTTTATTGTAATATATAAATCGAAACCGGTTTCGGAATCAACGTTCCATCATCAGCCGAAAGTTTCAGAGAAACTAATAGGCGAGAAGAGATTTATTAGGTCTCTTCTTCTCTCTCCGCCAATATGGTTGTTTCATAACACCGAATACATTAAATAAATTCTGATTTTTCTCCAATTTTTGATGACCATCAGTCACTAATTTGTTTTACATTTTTTGTAACGATCCACGTTTCACACTTTTGTAATTTTAACTAAGAATTTAATTTTCAACGTTCAATTTAACTTAACTTTTATAACAAATTAAATTTAACTTTTTTGATTCTTTCGGCTGATGATGGAACGTAGATTCCGAAACCGGTTCCGATTTATATATTACAATAAAGCAAGTTAGAAGTTTTTATCTGTTTTTGAATTTTTTTATATTTTTCACTTGCAACATGGATAATTGGTTAGATTTTAATAAGACTACTTTATGAGATTTAAAAAGATGTAAGTAATAAAATATGCAATTGTTCTGTCATATAATTTACGACTTTGGAGAAAATAAGATGCACGTGTTAAGAGGCTACTTTACCATACAGCTCGGCAAATTACAAAAAACATACATTATTTATGAAAATATTTGGATGAAATTTTGTACATAGCTTCTTCTAACAATTCTACATAACGCATGGTGAAAATTTTTAAAGTTTTCCAAAAAAAGGGGTTTTTTTCCTCAATATTATACAATTTGGTCGTTCTTTTTTAGCTTGCATGATAGTATACTTGAAAATAGTAATATTTTTCAAATAAATTTTTTCAAAATTTTTAGTTATAAAGGAATAGTTTGTAATTTGCTAAAATTGCAAAAAGGTAGCGTAAAAATGAATATTTTCCGTCAAGATTCCCACGAAGTATTACCACCGCGTTAGTCCCGCCTCTTGCCGACTGAGCGGCGCTTACATCGACTCTCTTCATCGAAGCTCCTTGTTTTATCTATTACTTTTTAATGTGGTAGAGAAAATAATCATTTCCAAAAGTACGTTTTGAACTTTATTTTCCGTGATTTTCTACTAATGATTGTGTAATTTAACAAAATTTTTGAATTTATAGTCAATAGTTGTTATTTTATTGTGTACTATAGTGTTAGTTTAATTTAGTTTGTGTAAAGTTTTTATAAACAATGGGTAAGTATGTTCATCTAAAAAACTACCCCTTAGCATTTAAAGATGTTCTCGAAAAAGGAGTAATAGACGGTAATAATTTACGATATAAATTTTTATAAAATCTAAAATTTCATATTTTATAGTCCGAGATTCAATTGAAAAATGTATTCATTCCGAAAGGTAAGTTAAATTTTATTAATTTTATTGTATAAACTGTGGCACACATAAAAAGTACTTATTTAAAAAGAATAAACCATCACAGTAAAAATTAAAACGATACATTATTTGAAGCGATACCATAAGATAAATAATACAAATGATGCAGAACCAAATACTGATGGTGGAGAATAATTCATTCAACTGCAACAAAACTCGCATTAAATTTATTAATGAGTCAAAAGCAGGGCTTAGCAGCTCATTTCTTTTATGTTTTATGTGCGGGATAAAAAAGAAGCTTACACTGAAGAAAGCAAAGAGTCTATTGAGATAAACTCTGCTGTTGTTTCTGTTATCTGTCGGTACCGGATATACACAGGCTGAAGAATTATTGTTATGTGTTTGTTATTTATGTTAACAAAAACATTCCAAAAATATCAAGAAACCGCAAGTGACATGGCATAGCAGTCTATGAAGAACGCAGGTAAAGAATTAATTTAGTTACAGCTTCAGGAAAAGTAAATAAAGACTGAATAAAGACTGTAAACGCTAAACGCTCGAACAACATCAATTACGATGCATCATCCGGAGTGGTACTGCTATAAAATAATTGTATACAATAAAATAAAATACTCGTGTATACAGAGTAATTCAGGTAGGTAGCGAAAGCCGATCAGGGTAATGATAGCAATTCGGTTATAATTTATGAGTGACATTTCACACGAAGAATATAAAAGAAAGAAGAATTTATTGGAAACTTGCAAGATGGATGCATTAACAGAAATAAAATACAAATTCTTACCAGAAGCTAAAGTACCAATCAGATATGGATCCAAGAAAGGTATCTGTGCCTAACTGCATCGAGATTTGGTGATGTATGTAGGATGAGAAATGACACGTCTTGCTTAAATAAAGTTAAATCAATCTTGTACTCGAAATTTGCTAGAAATAATAACACTAAACATGGCCAAGACTATGAATGGCTTGCATTAAAAAAATTTGAAAGTAAATATAACTTGCCAGCAAACTCTTGAGCTCTATTCATCCGTAGGATGTATGGATTCTTAGTTGCAAGTCCAAATGAAACAATAAAAAATGAAAATGCCATCGTCGAGGTGAAGTGTCCAGCGAATTTCAAGAGCTTACATCTATTCAACGATGGCAAATTAAAATTTTCTAAAGATTTTTCTAGTCAGGGCTGTTTTATTTATTACACTATTAGCCATATTTTGTATACTTCAATCATTATTTAATATTATTATTAATTAGGTATTACATATTATTTCATTTACTTATACAAGGTGATGCAGACCATGCAGTCCATTTTTTAAACAGAAATATTAAAAAAGTTCGAATGAAAAGTAATAATATTCATAAAGGAACCACATTTATTCAGCTATTTGTTCTTTAATTTTTGTAACTACCTGTGTTTTCAAATAAAATTACTTACACGGTTACTCTGAGACACCTGTATATCAAACGAACGCATAATAATACAACAAAGATATAATTTATAAATGTTGTACCGAACTTTTCACATTCCCTGTATTGCAAATATATCTATTTTAATATAAAATGAAATTATAAATGTTATTTTCGTTTCAAAATGATATAAATGTTTTATGCCTCGCAAAATTATTTATTGCATTTGAAATTGATTTTTGCCTTACATTCAATTGAATTATAAACCCATAATCTTAGATGTTCTCAACTTCTTTCTCTAATTTCTCTATTAAAAAATTAATATTCTATTCATATCGAAAAAAAACGTTAAAAAACTGATATTTGCGTAATGTAAATTGTTGTGAACCAAAATACTTAAAAAAACAAACGTAGTAAAAAGGTGGGCTACGACTACGATTATTAATAAAAAATCAAAATAATAAATAAATTGGAAAGTCAATAAAAAGATTGATTGTAATCGTAATTAAGAAAAATTGTTAATAAACAATAATATTTAGAAGAAGTCGTTTAATTTCTTCATTAACAACATCGACGAGAAAAAGAATCGTAATAAAATAAACACGATGTTTTTTTTATCTATAAAGGGTCGGGCCTAGTAGAAAATAAACTCCGCCTCGTTGCTTCCGAACGTCCGTCGTCTGCGCCCCTCAGAAACTGACCGACCTGGTAAAGTGGGCTCTTAAGAGATACCTCAAGATCTTTTATACAGCGCATTAATGCTTGTAGAAGAGAAAATGGGCGGCATTTTTGACAACTTATAAATATTAATTAAACTAATACCTACATGTTGAACAACATTTAGTAATTGTTTTTAGTTTGTTGCTGCATTTCCTTCAAATAATTTAGTAATTAAAAAAGGGATTTATTGTTATGCTGTTTAATTGTATTTTTATCACGTTTTGATTATTTATTTATTAAAGTTTTTTTTAAACTGTATTTTAATATAATATTACTGATTTAGAAATGACAAACAAAAAAGTGACAAAAAAAGGACAGAATATATTACATTCTGTTACTTTTTTAAGTACAATAATGACATTTTATTACACATTTTTCTTTAAATTCTAAACATCAAGAAAACTATTAAAGTTAGGCATATGACATACCTATCATTAATTAAAGGGAACTTGATGGGCAATTCAACCAGCACACAATATACGGGGTGTTCCGTTTAAAAAACTTAAGAAAAAGCCATTTGAAAAACATCAAAAATAACTAAGCTTTATAAACAGCCCGTATAGTGTATCTAATATCTTTGAATACTATCATCTACCTACTGGCTTTGACTATTGTCTGACGTAGTTTCAAAGCAAAATCAGCAAAAATGTCGTTTTTGACATATTTTATTATACATTTTTCTTTAAATTCTAAACATCAAGAAAACTATTAAAGTTAGGCATATGACATACGTATCATTAATTAAAGGGAACTTGATGGGCAATTCAACCAGCACACAATATACGGGGTGTTCCGTTTAAAAAACTTAAGAAAAAGCCATTTGAAAAACATCAAAAGTAACTAACCTTTATAAACAGCCTGTATAGTGTATCTAATATCTTTGAATACTATCATCTACCTACTGGCTTTGACTATTGTGTGACGTAGTTTCAAGGCAAAATCAGCAAAAATGTCGTTTTTGACATATTTTATTACAAATTTTTCTTTAAATTCTAAATATCAAGAAAAGTATTAAAGTTAGGCATATGACATACCTATCATTAATTAAAGGGAATTTGATGGGCAATTCAACCAGCACACAATATACGGGGTGTTCCGTTTAAAAAACTTAAGAAAAAGCCATTTGAAAAACATTAAAAGTAACTAAGCTTTATAAATAGCCTGTATAGTGTATCTAATATCATTGAATACTATCATCTACCTACTGGCTTTGACTATTGTGTGACGTAGTTTCAAGGCAAAATCAGCAAAAATGTCGTTTTTGACATATTTTATTATACATTTTTCTTTAAATTCTAAACATCAAGAAAACTATTAAAGTTAGGCATATGACATACCTATCATTAATTAAAGGGAACGTGATGGGCAATTCAACCAGCACACAATATACGGGGTGTTCCGTTTAAAAAACTTAAGAAAAAGCCATTTGAAAAACATCAAAAGTAACTAAGCTTTATAAACAGCCTGTATAGTGTATCTAATATCTTTGAATACTATCGTCTACCTACTGGCTTTGACTATTGTCTGACGTAGTTTCAAAGCAAAATCAGCAAAAATGTCGTTTTTGACATATTTTATTATACATTTTTCTTTAAATTCTAAACATCAAGAAAACTATTAAAGTTAGACATATGACATACCTATCATTAATTAAAGGGAACTTGATGGGCAATTCAACCAGCACACAATATACGGGGTGTTCCGTTTAAAAAACTTAAGAAAAAGCCATTTGAAAAACATCAAAAGTAACTAAGCTTTATAAACAACCTGTATAGTGTATCTAATATCTTTGAATACTGTCATCTACCTACTGGCTTTGACTATTGTCTGACGTAGTTTTAAAGCAAAATTAGCGAAAATGTTGTTTTTGACATATTTCTTTAAATTCTAAATATCAGTTAAAACTATTAAAGTTAGGCATATGACATACTTATCATTAATTAAAGGCAACTTGATGGGCAATTCAACTAGCACACAATATACAGGGTGTTCCATTTAAAAAACTTAAGAAAAAGCCATTTGAAAAACATCAAAAATAACTAAGCTTTATAAACAGCCTGTATAGTGTATCTAATATCTTTGAATACTGTCATCTACCTACTGGCTTTGACTATTGTTTGACGTAGTTTCAAGGCAAAATCAGCAAAAATGTCGTTTTTGACATATTTTATTACACATTTTTCTTTAAATTCTAAACATCAGGAAAACTATTAAAGTTAGGCATATGACATACTTATCATTAATTAAAGGGAACTTGATGAGCAATTCAACTAGCACACAATATACGGGGTGTTCCGTTTAAAAAACTTAAGAAAAAGCCATTTGAAAAACATCAAAAGTAACTAACCTTTATAAACAGCCTGTATAGTGTATCTAATATCTTTGAATACTATCATCTACCTACTGGCTTTGACTATTGTCTGACGTAGTTTCAAAGCAAAATCAGCAAAAATGTCGTTTTTGACATATTTTATTACTCATTTTTCTTTAAATTCTAAATATCAGGAAAACTATTAAAGTTAGACATATGCCATACTTATCATTAATTAAAGGGAACTTGATGATCAATTCAACTAGCGCACAATATACAAGGTGTTCCATTTAAAAAACTTTAAAAAAAGCCATTTGAAAAACATCAAAAGTAACTAAGCTTTATAAACAGCCTGTATAGTGTATCTAATATCTTTGAATACTATCATCTACCTACTGGCTTTGACTATTGTCTGACGTATTTCAATGCAAAATCAACAAAAATGTCGTTTTTGACATATTTTATTACACATTTTTCTTTAAATTCTAAACATCAAGAAAACTATTAAAGTTAGGCATATGACATACCTATCATTAATTAAAGGGAACTTGATGGGCAATTCAACCAGCACACAATATACGGGGTGTTCCGTTTAAAAAACTTAAGAAAAAGCCATTTGAAAAACATCAAAAGTAACTAAGCTTTATAAACATCCTGTATAGTGTATCTAATATCTTTGACTACTATCATCTACCTAGTGGCTTTGACTATTATCTGACATAGTTTCAAGGCAAAATCAGAAAAAAATTCCTTTTTGACATATTTTATTATACATTTTTCTTTAAATTCTAAATATCAAGAAAAGTATTAAAGTTAGGCATATGACATACCTATCATTAATTAAAGGGAACTTGATGGGCAATTCAACCAGCACACAATATACGGGGTGTTCCGTTTAAAAAACTTAAGAAAAAGCCATTTGAAAAACATCAAAAGTAACTAAGCTTTATAAACAGCCTGTATAGTGTATCTAATATCTTTGAATACTATCATCTACCTACTGGCTTTGACTATTATCTGGCGTAGTTTCAAGGCAAAATCGGAAAAAATGTCGTTTTTACATCGTTAATAAAAAGATGTAATGGGCACATTTTGGAAGAACAATTGAATATCTTAGGAACTATGAACGCTGTGAAATAGTAACATATACGGTTGTATAAACAAATTTAGTTGTATTCATAATATGATAAAATATACAGGATGTTCCATTTAAATAAAATAATTAAAATGGAACATTCTGTATAAGTAAAAATAATTTTACGTAATGAGTCAAACAACTTTTGTATAAAATATTTTTTTGTTTTTCAAACGGTTTAGTAACTATACGGGATATTAATAACTCACCCTGTATATCTATTAATAAAATAAATTAAAATTGAAGTTATAGTCCCCAAAAAGATAACTAATAAGTGCAAATAAAAACTACATAGAGTAACATAAATAAAAAAATTATAAGTTCGGTGCGGTTTTATAAAAAAAAACTCGGTTGAAGAGAATGGGTGATGGAAGAGATGAGAAATAGATACCTGAAAGTTGTGTTTTGCGTTTTCAATAAGTTCCCGTTGGTGTGCGTCATAGATTTGCTGACAATCGTGTTCAGAGAGTGCCTCGAAACATTCCCTACCCATAAACAGTACGCGCACCTCGGATAGATGTTTGCCAGGCGTAACGTAGCCCGTGTCCTCAAGAAGTTGCTTAAATTGTTTCTTCCATCTAAACAAAACAGACTCGTTACGACGGGCTGGCCCGCGCGCGACCGCGACATTTTTTACCTTTTTGGCATCCTAACGTTAGTTTTTGTTTACGTTAGACAGGAGAGTTTACGAGAACAGAGAGAAACGAGTTTGCATTAGTGAAGCGTATTTACAAAAAATAAAGCGAACGACAGAAAACCACCGGAAGCCCGAGCGTTTTTTTTTTTTTCGCGATGCCGGCGCCCTCCCGTTTTTTTACTTACTCTAAACGCTTCTGCTCCTGTTGCAACACATTTACATGGTTTTTGTACACCGTTTCGGCGTCGCTTGTATCTAAAACGTCGTAAGGAATTCTTGTATCTTCATCATCCGAATTAAATTCACATTCCGTCCATGGCATATCTTCAGGACATTCATAAAAATATTGTAGAAAATCAGGGTGTGATTTTAAATATTGTTGTATAGAGGACCAATCACTAAATTAAAATTTAAAAAATTATTATAAAAATAAATTTATTTGATTTAAATTTGGTACCTATCAGAAAATGTATTTACGTCCGGAACTAATTCGTGTAAAATATCCGGTAACATTTTCATGTAATGAGCGATGCGTTTAGCTAATTGTTCATCTTTCAACTTTTTAATGTGTCGCCGGAAGAGCCTTTGTGTTCCATCGAGACCAAATAATTGCACAAAATAGATCCATTCGCGGTGCGAGTTCAATTTTTTAACAGTTTGCGACCAAAGAGCTCGATAATCCGTTACGTGGATTTTAATGAGTTTTAAGAAAGCCTCGCTCGCGGCGTCCATTAACTCTTTACGCGCTTTTGAGGCCTCTGTATATGAAACAACCTTCGAACGTACCTTACTTCTATCTACCATTTGCGCTAGCAGTATAAATGCTAAATCTACATTGACGTTATCGTGGGCCGAAGTTTCCACTAACGGTATAGCACCTTTGTATTCTTTTCTTTGTACTAATTTTTCCGCCTCGCGTACGTACGCCTCGTTGCAATCATCCTGTTTTGTTGTCACAACAACTATTGGCTTCTTTGTTTTTATTAGATTATTTAAAATCGCCGCTACGAACTCAACTTGTTTTTCTATCGACCTACTCGGCACCACACTTACGTCAAACACGCATATAAACCCATCCACATTTAATTTTCCTTCAGCAAGTACTTTTTGTTCGTATTCTTTTTCTATTCCCAATTGATTTTTACAGATGTACATCAATTTTTCTGCTGATGTTATTTTCGTTGAAGCACACCTTTTTACGTATGGTTCCATTTTGCCACCTTTAAAAGGTTGAAACGATGCATCATCAATAAATTCAGTTTGCTCAATAAGACTAAATTGGTAGTCGATGCCTTCCTCAGACGTTTTAATAACTTCCCCCCAATACAAGAAATGATCGTTGTTAACTACGCGACCGCTAAAGTCCGTCTAAACAAAGAAAAATGAATTTCATTTAATTAAAAGAGGTAAAATCAAAAAAATTACCTGACTAAGCACAGATATATGATCGACGTTGTAATCATCAGCGACGGACCTCATAAAACGATTGCAGAGGCACGATTTTCCAACCCCAGCGTGGCCCTTGTCGCGTTCCATACCCGACAACCCAACCACAGCCACATTTATGGCTCGCACAGCCTCTGCTTTCCTCGCCATCTTTAAAACCCTTTTTGGGAAGGTGATGTTTATGTTCCACTACTTTTGTCTGTATGCATCTTTTTCACAAACTAAAAAAAAAAAAATTATTGAAATATTAGAATATATGTTTTGCGTATACTTGGTGTCCAAATGTTGTTTTAGGTCTAATTATGAATTTCTAAAACTCCAGTATAATTTATTTTAACAGAAAATAATTTGAATTGACTCACTGAATTAGGTATACAATGTTATTGATGATATTGATGGCAATTTGTAGCAAATTTTATTCTTAACAAAATTGCTCTCTTACACATTTGCTCTCAGATGCATAGATATTGAGACAAATACCAAAATATGAAAATATGATGAATTCGTTGTTTTTTCAAACTATGATGGTAGTTAGCAGTTGGGAATCTGAGCATGTTACAGAAAAACTTTTCCAACGAAAGTTGCAGCAAATTTTATTCTTAACAAAATTGCTCTCTTGCACTTTTGCTCTCAGATGCATAGATATCGAGAAAAATACCAAAATATGATGAATTCGTTGTTTTTTCAAACTATTGATGATAGTTAGCAGTTGGGAATCTGAGCATGTTACAGAAAAACTTTTCCAACGAAAGTTGTAGCAAATTTTATTCTTAACAAAATTGCTCTCTTACACTTTTGCTCTCAGACGCATAGATATCGAGACAAATACCAAAATATAAAAATATGATGAATTCGTTTTTTTCAACTGTTGATGGTAGTTAGCACTTGGGAATCTGAGCATGTTACAAAGAAACTTTTCTAACGAAAGTTGTAGCAAATTTTATTCTTAACAAAATTGCTCTCTTGCACTTTTGTATTCAGATGCATAGATATCGAGAAAAATACCAAAATATGAAAATATGACGAATTCGTTGTTTTTTCAAACTATTGATGGTAGCACTTGGGAATCTAAGCATGCTACAGAGTAACTTTTCGAATAAAAGTTGTAGCAAATTTCATTCTTAACAAAATTGCTCTGTTACACTTTTGCTCTCAGATGCATAGATATCGAGAAAAATACCAAAATATGATGAATTCGTTGTTTTTTCAAACTATTGATGATAGTTAGCACTTGGGAATCTGAGCATGTTACAAAGAAACTTTTCTAACGAAAGTTGTAGCAAATTTTATTCTTAACAAAATTGCTCTCTTGCACTTTTGCTCTCAGATGTATAGATATCGAGAAAAATACCAAAATATGATGAATTCGTTGTTTTTTCAAACTATTGATGATAGTTAGCAGTTGGGAATCTGAGCATGTTACAGAAAAACTTTTCGAACGAAAGTTGTAGCAAATTTTATTCTTAACAAAATTGCTCTCTTGCACTTTTGTGCTCAGACGCATAGATATCGAGAAAAATACCAAAATATGAAAATATGACGAATTCGTTGTTTTTTCAAACAATTGATGGCAGCACTTGGGAATCTGAGCATGCAACAGAAAAACTTTTCGAACGAAAGTTGTAGCAAATTTTATTCTTAACAAAATTGCTCTCTTGTACTTTTGCTCTCAGACACATAGATATCGAGAAAAATACCAAAATACCAACAAAAACAGAATGTAATATTAAGTACAATAATGACATATTTTAACATTTTTCTTTAAATTGTGAATATCACGAAAACTACTAAAATTGGGCATGTGATATACTTAACATAAATTAAAGAGAACTTGATGGAAAATTAAATCAGCACATAATATACAGGATGTTCTATTTAAAAAAATTATAAAAACGCTATTTGAAAAACATCAAAATTTGTAATGTGTTGGAAAAACACTTCAATATCTCTGGAAGTATTTAACACCCTGTATAAATGAAAATAATTTTACATTATAGAAAGTAGCAAATCAAACAACTTTGGTTTAAAACATTTTTTTCTATCTCAAATGATTTAGTAGTTATTCAGGTAAAGTAACCTTTTTGTTCATGATACGGCAAAATTTTATTAAACAAAGCTGTTCAAAATGAGAAATTATGGTTGCATGCAAAATTCCAAAAAGATCTATCTACTTTGGTTGAATCGTCACATTTTAGATTAAACATTTTAGTATTTCTCGATTGTTTGAGCGAAAACTAGTTTGTTTAAGGCGATCCCATAAAAAAAATTAAAGATTGTAACGTTGTAACGCAATTGGACCATTTCTAGATATAATCTTTTCAAGTAGTTGTAGATAAGTATACTGATTTAACCATTAGTTGTCAAGTAGTGTCTTAACTAGTAGTATACATGTATTTGGAAAGCTCTTATTAAACTACTGCACCACTGCTCTTAGTGTCTTCACTCTGATGTAAGCTAAATTTTAGATCTTTCTGAAATTTTGCCATATTATGAACAATAAGCTTACTTTACCTGAATTAAAAATAGTTTTTGCTTCAATGACTGACTTGATTTTCAAAATATGAATATGATCTTCATCCTTAAAAGAGAGTTCAAACATTTTTAGGTCACTATACCTCTTGTAACATCTATCTTGGGACATACTGTATATAAAATGTCTTAGTCTCAACTATCTAGTTACTAAAATGTTACTAGAATTCAGGAGAAACAAATTTGACATTGGCAGGTATGGAAAAAAATTAAAAATCTGACTTCTCTTGGTTTTTCTAAAGATATAAAAGCCATGTTTAATGGAGAATTGGAGAATTTACTTGTGTTGTTGTATTTATGGGTTTTAGGCTGTAATAAATAATAAAAAGCAAGTATATAGCACCCAAAGAGGACAAAATAAAGTTAAATCTCTTACTTACCAGTACAAAAAAAATTATAATTTACACTTCAAGTATTTGACACAATCCTTATGTTTTAATAACTAATAAAAAGATATCAATAAGGTCAATTAGATTAATAAAATATAATCTGATTAAATTTTATCATTTTTATAACATTCCCATATTAATTTGTGACCTCTCCTGGTTAATTTACCATATTTCTAAAGAACTGGATTAAGCTTTGAAAACACATTTTGGACACCATGTATATCAAAAGGAAGGATCAATTTGGTTGAAATTGTGATAAAAAATAAAAGAAATGTGTAAGAATGGACGATGTAATTGGAAAAACGGTGAATAATAATTTTTCACAGGTGACAGGAAAATTTCGTGCAAACAACAAGAGGGTCTTAACATATAACTTTACCTTATTGTTGCAATTAAACATGATAGTGTTCCATTCATGAATCATGTTTGGGCGAGTTCTTAATATGAAAGGTGAAAAAATGCCATACTATAAACTGAGGCTGCTATGATCTAGAGGCTGTCAGATATCTACACCCATAAGCGACGAACGAAGAGCATACTAAACCGTTGACTGCTTAATAATTTTCGATTAGATTCGCGTCGTAATCGTGAGAATTGTTTCGGGTTCCTTTAAATTTGTTTCCGGTTAGATTATTCTAAACTTAGAGAGAAAGCACTGTCAATTTAACATTATACTACCGACCACCCACTGTACGCCATTACTGTTGGAGGGGAGGTGTTGGAAGATCAGCGCTCAATAGACACTACTACTGGGCATAATGGCTGACTTCCCTGGATTTTGATTTTTTTTATAACAAACATCTCAGAAAAAAAATTAACATTCATTCGCATCACGAGATTAAACTCACTATAATAATTTTAATTTCTAATTTACTCTTTAAAAAACCTTGGACGACCACACCGCGAACTATCCACTTATTCAATCTGCAACAATTTAACAACAAGAGATTTTACCATATCTTAAAATAAAGCGCATTCTTTTCATAATCTAATATACAATGTTATATATAATTATAATAATATAAAATAGCACACAAAATTTAAATATATTTAACACATTTTCAAACAACCATTTATTTGTTTTTAAAGGAAATATCAAAATAAACATTAAAACGTGATAAGAATTTATTTTTTATTAAATTATCAATTTTATTTATAAAAATCTAAACATTACTTAAACAATTTGTATAATAACGAGAAGATAGGTACAAAATAAATTTAATGTTGGTATTTCGATAATAGAGAGCGCTTCTACACAATTATACAGGTGGTCCATTTAATATAAGACTTCATTTTAATAAGATTCATTTTACATAAAAATGAATCAAATGAAAGTTATTTTGTGCGAAGGGATCTAAATAATTTTTTTATTCAAATAGTTTTAAATATTGTTTATTTATAAAAAAAATGATTAATCTACAAGTATAAAATTTATAATACCCTGCGCGACTAACTAAAATAAATTTGAAGGAAAGACATTACGCAAATATTCAATTCATTTTGAGTCATTTTATTGATTTTCGAGAATTGTACCAACTTAGAAATCTTCGTGGGCTCATGCACAACAACTTTGCTAAAGATCATCACATGATTAAATGCATAGTTTACGATTCTATAAAGACACACAGAAAAACATTCATTTTTAAATATACAGAATGATTCATTAGCTCTATGACAAGCTTTGGCAGATGAAAGGTGATGCGATTCTAAGGAAAAAATGTTATATGAATATGGGTCCGATTCATTTTGGTTAAAGAGTTACAAGCCTTTGAAAATTTTACACAGTTTAATAGGCAAATGAAAATGTAACATAAAAAATAAGTTTAAAAATTACAAAAATTGTTCGAAATGTCCGCCTTCAGCTTGAATGCACGCTTCACATCGACGAAGTAAAGATTTGCAACAATCGCAACAATAATTATGAAACAAATACAGAGTTGGCTGTGGTAACAAAACTGAGTTCTTTATGTCAAACATTTCAATTTACTCTATTCTGTGTGTTTCAAAGTTTATAATTGTCAGAGTTTTGATCGAAAACGAAAATGCATGTATTTACGACTGAAGAATATGCAGATATTATTTTTGTATACGGGCTTTGTAACGGAAACGCTCGGCAAGCAGCAAGAGAATACCTTCGTAGGTTTCCAAATAGACATCAACCTGCCCATACAGTGTTTAGTGCATCATTTCGCAGACTGAGAGAAACAGGTAACCCCGCTCAACTACATCCGTTTCATCGTCAAAATGTTCAAGCATTACATCCTGGAGATACTGAGCAACGCTTAGCATTTTGCCACTGGATTATTCAGCAACATGCTCAAAATAATAACTTCATTTCCCAAGTTCTGTGGTCTGATGAAGCGTGTTTCACTAGGGACGGCATAAATAATTATCATATCGAACATGTGTGGTCCTTGCAAAATCCACATGCAATTAGACCAGGAAGATTTCAGCAACGGTTTAGTGTAAACGTTTGGAGTGGCGTTTTTAACAATTCTTTGCTACCTGTATGGGTGATAAATGAACGCTTAAATGCAAATATGTACAGAAATTTCTTGGGACATAACCTTTTCGATTTTATCGACGACGTACCACTTAACATCGTTCAAAATATGTGGTATCAGCACGATGGTGCACCACCACATCGAGGAAGAGAAGTCATCGCTTGGTTACATGAACATTTTCCAAACAAATGGATTGGCAATGGAGGTCCAGTAGTCTGGCCACCACGATCCCCAGATCTAAATCCGCTGGATTATTATTTCTAGGGACACATGAAGCAGCTTGTGTACCATGTAGAAATTACTACCCGTCAGCAACTACTGGACAGAATTCAAGATGCAGCTAATAGCATACGGAATGATCCAAATATCATACGTCGTGTGATAGAATCTTTACTTCGTCGATGTGAGGCGTGCATTCAAGCTAAAGGCGGACATTTCGAACAATTTTTGTAATTTTTAAACTTATGTTTTATGTTACATTTTCATTTGCCTATTAAACTGTGTAAAATTTTCAAAGGCTTGTAACTCTTTAACCAAAATGAATCGGACCCATATTCATATAACATTTTTTCTTTAGAATCGCATCACCTTTCATCTACCAAAGTTTGTCATAGAGCTAATGAATCACCCTGTATAGATGTTCAAATATTTCCCCACTCACTTCAATACATTTATTAACCCTTCTACTAAAACTTTCTTTATATCTTAAAAGGTTTTCTTGGCTACTATTTCTGCATGCATTTCTTATCCGATCCTGCATGCGATAAACATTATCCTTAAGGACAACATTAGCCTCCATTTCTTCCAGTGTTATCTCTTCTCCTCCTTGCACCTCTCGCTCTCTCTCTCCCAGTCTTCTCTCTTCCACCCCTCCCAATAATCCCATGAAGTAGGTTCTCCATTCAGTCATTTGTATCCTCTTCCTCATCCTCTTTAAGTATCTCCATACCTCATTTTCCTCTTTCAACTCCTTAATCTTCTCAGTCTCCCTTTCCTTCAGTTCCCTCCTCTTTTTTCTCGTATTCTTCTTTGTATTTTCCCCTGGCCTCTATATATCTATCTATCTCTACCTCTCCTCTCTGCCACTGTCTTAATTTCCTTATAGCTTCTCTCTTGGCCTCTTTGCATTTCCTATCCCACCATTTGTTTCTTCCTAGTCTAATCGCCCCCCTAACCACCTCAACTAGTTCATTCAACCCGTCGGTCCTCTCCACCCTCTGACCCCAGCTTGCCAACTTTCCCCTATAATGTTCTATCCTCTCTTTCGACCAATCTACCCTAATTATTTTCCACCGTGTTCCAGTATCTTTCTGTTCCTTCTTCCCCTCGATCCCTTTATGCTGCTATTATGAGGCTGGTGATCCGACTCTACCAACGCAACCCAACCCAATCCTAAATGTTTCTATCCTCTCCCACATTCCTTGGTCCATTACCACATAATCTATCACTATGTATAGGTATATTCCCCTTCATCTCCTTCCTCCATATTCCCATTCAGTATTTCGATCAGGAAAACGTTCTCGATACAAAGTTATACTATCAGCAACTTTTCTGCCACTTTCTCCATAAATAAAAATCATTTCGACTTTTTCTGCGACACTTAGAGTGTCCATAATTTAATGGCTTAGTTTAAACACTTTGCCTTAATGTAAAACGATGGAATTAATTCAGAATTTGTTGCCAAGCAGTTTTTATGCAAATTTAGTTTTGCCTGTTATATTTTAAAACAGTTCAACCAATTAAGTCTCTGAAAGCGATATTCTGAAAATGTCGACATCAGCAGCTCCACGAACTCTTGTTCTTTTAGACCTCTTTCCAAAGGCATTTCCGACGAGCCAGGTCACCCGATATACCTCTTCTGGATTTTTTTTGAGCATTCTTAAATAATATTCTAAGAATTAAGAACTAAAGACAATGTATCGAAGCGGGTAGGAAAATGTTTAAAAATTCATAAATCTTATTTGTTCTTGCTAGATTATAAACGTTGGTTAATTGTTCCTAAAGAAAGATGTTTTGCCGTTCTACTGGCAAAACCACACAATAAATTTTTTTTATTTTTTTTTTAATTACTTTACTTTTATCCACAGATTCAGATTTTACAATAAAATATATAGGGTGCCATTTAAAAAATTGGTTGTGACCTTCATATAACCTTGAAAATAAGGTCAAGGTCAAAAAACGCACAGAACAACTTTCATTTGGTTCATTTTTATGTAAAATGAACCGTTTTGGAGATAATCGCTTGTCTCACGTTAAATGAACCATCCTATATATTAAAATAATTTTTTAACATTGCTACTCACATTGTAATTTAAATCTATACCTCCTAATTTAAATTTATGTCTCATCTGTACATACATAAATCATATTTATTTAAATTTAAATATAAAGTTGGTAAGATTGTAACCACTTAATTATTATTAACAATTCTAAACCGCAAATAAACACGATAAGATAGGCAACCGTAAACAAATTCCCAAAAAACCTAATCTTATCGGCCAACCAATTTATAACCCCGATTTAGCCCCAAAAAAAATCATTCCTTTTCAAAAATTGTGAAGTGTGCCACAATGATCGTAACAGAAGATATTTTCGATAATTTTAAAGACTCTGAAGGTCAAATAATTCCTATAAAACGCTACACTTGGCGTAATTGCAATGGAATAACCGTTCAAGTGATCGCTTATGGGTCAACAATAACGTCGATTCAAATTCCGGATAAAAATGGCGTTTTTGGTGATATTGTTATGGGGTTTGATGATATGGCGGGATATCGAAATTCTTTAAATCCTTATTTTGGCGCGACTGTTGGTCGAGTGGCGAATCGAGTTGGTTACGCTCGATTTTTTATCGGCGATCAACAATATCAAATATCGGCGAATTATAATAATACTCATCAACTTCATGGTGGGTTTAAAGGTTTTGATAAAGTCGTTTGGGAATCTTTTAAAAACGGGGATGAAGTTGTGATGAGTTATGATTCGAAGGATTTAGAAGAAGGTTATCCCGGAAACGTTTTAGTTAATGTTACGTATTGTTTAACGGATGATAACGAATTTATCATCGATTTTAAAGCGACCACCACAAAACCGACGTTTATCAATTTAACAAATCATTCGTATTTTAATTTAGCTGGACACGATAAAGGTGCTGTTGAATTATATAAACACGTTATTAATATAAACGCTGATAAAACAACCGATGTTGATCAAGATTCTATTCCTACTGGAAAACTTTTAAATGTTGCTGGAACGATTTTTGACCTACAAATTCCTAAGATATTAGGAGACGTTATTCATAAAATTCCTGGATATAGCGGTTACGACCATAATTTTTGCATCAATAAAGGTGTTAAACAAGAAGAAGGATTTATTGCTAGGGTTTGTCATCCACCGAGCGGGAGGACACTCGAAATTTATAGTAACCAACCTGGTGTTCAATTTTATACTTCCAATTTTTTACCTGATGTAAGCAAAACTTTTTAATTTAGAAAAAATTTAATATCATTTTTTTTAATAGCAATCAAAACCGGGTGATGTTATAACAGGAAAAGGGTCTGCGAATTATTACAAACACGGAGCTCTCTGCTTAGAAACTCAAAATTACCCAGACGCCGCTAATCACGTAATTATAAATTTATCATCTTTATTGATATTATTTTATTAATTTTTTTTATTTAAGAACAACTTTCCAAAGTCGATTTATAACCCAGGGGATACATATCATCACAGAATCGTATACAAATTCTACATAACAACATAAAAATATTGTTATTGCTAAAATATTGTTTATTATTGTAAAGAAGGGATACGTAATAAACTTATTATATCATATTAATAAGCCCAAAAATTTAGTTAGATATGTTTAATACAATAAAGTAAAATATAATAATAAAAAAATTAGACCTAGAACGGCTAAACCAGAATGATTCTTGTTCTAGGTATAGTGTTAGTTCTAGTAACAGTGCTACTGTAAAACTAGAACTAACACTATACCTAGAACTAGAATCATTTAGGTTTAGCCGTCTTTAGAGACGTGCGGCTAAACCCGAATGATTCTAGTTTGAGGTATACTGTTATTTCTAGCAACAGTGCTAGTGTAAAACTAGAACTAACACTATACCTAGAACTAGAATCATTTGGGTTTAGCCGTCTTTAGAGACGTGCGGCTAAACCCAAATGATTCTAGTCCTAGGTATAGTGTTAGTTCTAGTAACAATGCTAGTGTAAAACTAGAACTAGCACTATACCTAGAACTAGAATCATTTGGGTTTAGCCGTCTTTAGAGACGTGCGGCTAAACCCGAATGATTCTAGTACGAGGTATACTGTTATTTCTAGCAACAGTGCTAGTGTAAAACTAGAACTAACACTATACCTAAAACTAGAATCATTTGGGTTTAGCCGTCTTTAGAGACGTGCGGCTAAACCCAAATGATTCTAGTCCTAGGTTTAGTGTTAGTTCTAGTAACAGTGCTAGTGTAAAACTAGATAACACTATACCTAGAACTAGAATCATTTGGGTTTAGCCGTGTTTAGAGACGTGCGGCTAAACCCAAATGATTCTAGTTCTAGGTATAGTGTTAGTTCTAGTAACAGTGCTAGTGTAAAACTAGAACTAGCATATACCTAGAACTAGAATCATTTGGGTTTAGCCGTCTTTAGAGACGTGCGGCTAAACCCGAATGATTCTAGTTTGAGGTATACTGTTATTTCTAGCAACAGTGCTAGTGTAAAACTAGAACTAACACTATACCTAGAACTAGAATCATTTGGGTTTAGCCGTCTTTAGAGACGTGCGGCTAAACCCAAATGATTCTAGTCCTAGGTATAGTGTTAGTTCTAGTAACAGTGCTAGTGTAAAACTAGAACTAACACTATGCCTAGAACTAGAATCATTTGGGTTTAGCCGTCTTTAGAGACGTGCGGCTAAACCCGAATGATTCTAGTTTGAGGTATACTGTTATTTCTAGCAACAGTGCTAGTGTAAAACTAGAACTAACACTATACCTAGAACTAGAATCATTTGGGTTTAGCCGTCTTTAGAGACGTGCGGCTAAACCCAAATGATTCTAGTCCTAGGTATAGTGTTAGTTCTAGTAACAATGCTAGTGTAAAACTAGAACTAGCACTATACCTAGAACTAGAATCATTTGGGTTTAGCCGTCTTTAGAGACGTGCGGCTAAACCCAAATGATTCTAGTTCTAGGTAGTGTTAGTTCTAGTAACAGTGCTAGTGTAAAACTAGAACTAACACTATACCTAGAACTAGAATCATTTGGGTTTAGCCGTCTTTAGAGACGTGCGGCTAAACCCGAATGATTCTAGTACGAGGTATACTGTTATTTCTAGCAACAGTGCTAGTGTAAAACTAGAACTAACACTATACCTAGAACTAGAATCATTTGGGTTTAGCCGTCTTTAGAGACGTGCGGCTAAACCCAAATGATTCTAGTTCTAGGTATAGTGTTAGTTCCAGTAACAGTGCTAATGTAAAACTAGAACTAACACTATATCTAGAACTAGAAACATTCGGGTTTAGCCCAACGTCTCTCAAGACGGCTAAACCCGAATGATTCTAGTTCTAGTAACAGTGCTAGTGTAAAACTAGAACTAACACTATACCTAGAACTTTTAAATGTTGCTGGAACATTTTTTGACCCACAAATTCCTAACATATTAAAAGACGTTATTCATAACATTCCTAAATATAGCGGTTATGACAATAATTTTTGCATTAATAAAGGTGTTAAACAAAAAAAAGGATTTATTACTAGGGTTTCTTCATTTCTTCATCTGATGTAAGCAAAACTTTTTAATTCAGAAAAATTTTATATGAAATAAAAAATATTTTTACTGCTAAAATATTGTTTATTATTGTAAAGAAGGGATATGTAATAAACTTATTATCTATTAATAATATTTAATTCATATTCCATTAATATTAATTAACAATAGAAGAAATTATATGATATTAATAAGCGCAAAAATTCAATTAGATATGCTTAATACATAATAAAGTAAAATACAATAATAAGAAAATTACTACTCAATAATTGCTAAATAAAGCTAATGCTTAAAATTCTAATGTAATTCTATATGAAATTAATTAATTAACATTAAATTAATTGGATTTTTGGCCAATTAAACCTTCAACAACGTTAGAAGAGGGTAAATTCCAATGAAGTTTTTCTTTTAATAAATTGTAACAATCTGGTGACAATTTATAAAGAGTGGTTAAAAATTCTGATTCGTTCTGACTAAAATTCGACTGTTTTTTGAACAAATTTATTGTCAAAGCGCCCAAAAACGTTGGATGGACCTTACCTTTAATGGTGTTCAAATTAAGTGTATTAACTTTTCTTAAATTCGATTGTAATAAAGCCTTTTTAAGCGAGGCTATTTGTCTACTGTGGTTATTAATTTGTTTTAACACTTTCTTTTTCACACTGTATTTATTTTTGGGGTGTTTCTGATTTTCTATTTGTTTCTGATTGTTTTCATTCGAAACTGTTTCAACTTGGTCGTCAATTATCATTTTTGTATCAACAGATTTCGACTCTTCAACTTCTTCATCCACCGGTTCATCTTCTATGTTTGGTTGAACATACACGTATTCAATTGGAGCCATTTGAACCTTTTTGGGGTCGGATCTTGTGTAACCTGTGGTTGTGGTGATTTCCATTATGGTTGTTGAGGCGCCCTTTTTCTCAATTGTTGGTTGTTGCGTTTCTCCATTAAATACAATTTCGTAATTTTCTGTTGTATCTGATTCTTTGTTTGTGTTGACGAAAACGTAATTTTTTCTGATGATGTTTCTAGATAGTAACAGTGTTAGTGTAAAACTAGAACTAACACTATACCTAGAACTAGAAACATTCGGATTTAGCCAAACGTTTCTCAAGACGGCTAAACCCGAATGTTTCTAGTTCTAGCTATAGTGTTGTTCTAGCAACAGTGCTAGTGGAAAACTAGAACTAGCACTATACCTAGAACTAGAATCATTTGGGTTTAGCCGTCTTTAGAGACGTGCGGCTAAACCCATATGATTCTAGTTCTAGGTATAGTGTTAGTTCTAGTAACAGTGCTAGTGTAAAACTAGAACTAACACTATACCTAAAACTAGAAACATTCCGGTTTAGCCAAACGTCTCTCAAGACGGCTAAACCCGAATGATTCTAGTTCTAGTAACAGTGTTAGTGTAAAACTAGAACTAACACTATACCTAAAACTTTTAAATGTTGCTGGAACAATTTTTGACCTACAAATTTCTAAGATATTAAAAGACGTTATTCATAAAATTCCTGAATATAGCGGTTATGACAATAATTTTTGCATTAATAAAGGTGTTAAACAAGAAAAAGGATTTATTACTAGGGTTTCTTGATTTCTTCATCTGATGTAAGCAAAACTTTTTAATTCAGAAAAATTTTATATGAAATAAAAAATATTTTTACTGCTAAAATATTGTTTATTATTGTAAAGAAGGGATATGTAATAAACTTATTATCTATTAATAATATTTAATTCATATTCCATTAATATTAATTAACAATAGAAGAAATTATATGATATTAATAAGCGCAAAAATTCAATTAGATATGCTTAATACATAATAAAGTAAAATACAATAATAAGAAAATTACTACTCAATAATTGCTAAATAAAGCTAATGCTTAAAATTCTAATGTAATTCTATATGAAATTAATTAATTAACATTAAATTAATTGGATTTTTGGCCAATTAAACCTTCAACAACGTTAGAAGAGGGTAAATTCCAATGAAGTTTTTCTTTTAATAAATTGTAACAATCTGGTGACAATTTATAAAGTGTGGTTAAAAATTCTGATTCGTTCTGACTAAAATTCGACTGTTTTTTGAACAAATTTATTGTCAAAGCGCCCAAAAACGTTGGATGGACCTTACCTTTAATGGTGTTCAAATTAAGTGTATTAACTTTTCTTAAATTCGATTGTAATAAAGCCTTTTTAAGCGAGGCTATTTGTCTACTGTGGTTATTAATTTGTTTTAACACTTTCTTTTTCACACTGTATTTATTTTTGGGGTGTTTCTGATATTCTATTTGTTTCTGATTGTTTTCATTCGAAACTGTTTCAACTTGGTCATCAATTATCATTTTTGTATCAACAGATTTCGACTCTTCAACTTCTTCATCCACCGGTTCATCTTCTATGTTTGGTTGAACGTACACGTATTCAATTGGAGCCATTTGAACCTTTTTGGGGTCGGATCTTGTGTAACCTGTGGTTGTGGTGATTTCCATTGTGGTTGTTGAGGCGCCCTTTTTCTCAATTGTTGGTTGTTGCGTTTCTCCATTAAATACAATTTCGTAATTTTCTGTTGTATCTGATTCTTTGTTTGTGTTGACGAAAACGTAATTTTTTTCTGATGATGTTTCGCGGAAATTCGGAACAACTTTGAATTCGTCTTGGTCGAGGGTGTAAACTATTGGTTCTGTTGATTCTTCTTCATAAACAGGGACCAAAGTGCCGTTTTTAAAACTATAAGTGCTTATTGGGTCATCAGATTTATGCTGCATGCTGTCAGTGTCCAAGGTAAATATTGTTCCATCTTCATTTGCTGGTAATATATCAATGTTTTGAAACTCCCCTGAGTTATCATTTAACACTTCATCTTCACACCCAACACCCAATGTGGGAACTGCGTTATGAACCAGGCGTTTTCGTAGCGCGTTTGTGAAATAACACTTTTCAAAGTGTAAATCACAAACCACTTTGTTGCGTAATTGATCGTCGGGTAAAACGAAGAAATCTGGTCGACGAGCATTGCGAATCCACTCGTTGCATCTCTCCTTATGCTTAACAGGATAATGAAAAAAATGGAGATCACCATTGGTTTTTGTAGCACTTTGACAATTACGAAAGCTACATCTGCATCCCCCCATGTCTAAAATCACAATAAATCGCCGATTATTACTGTTACAAAATCATAAAACACCTAAAAACCGTTATTACTCTTGGCTTATTGAGCGTCTAAGATGCATAACCTCACTTTTCTTTAATACAACGCTTTGGGTACTTACTGGCTTGATTTAAACATATAAATGTTGGGCTCTTTGAAGACTGCGTGGTGAACGGTAGATTTCAGGCAAAAACTTTGCTGATTTTTAGATGTTTGGGTAAGAAAACATTAATAAATTAATAGTTTGGAAAAGCGCCCTCTGAGAAATTTCTTGGGAATTTTGTCAAATACACGTGAAGTTTGCGCTATCAAAAATGACGTACAAAATGTCTCCAAAAAATATTTAGGGATATTCAAAAACTGTAGAATCTAAAAGGAATATAAGTTTTGTTTATAGATTATTAATATGCATGGTAACAGTGTTAATGTAAAACTAGAACTAACACTATACCTAAAACTAGAATCATTTGGGTTTAGCCGCACGTCTCTAAAGACGGCTAAACCCAAATGATTCTAGTTCTAGGTATAGTGTTAGTTTTACATAGTAACAGTGTTAGTTCTAGTTTTAATTGTTAAGCAGTGCTAGACCAAGAACTAGAATCATTCGGATTTAGCCGTCTTGAGAGACGTTCGGCTAAATCCGAATGTTTCTAGTTCTAGGTATAGTATTAGTTCTAGTAACAGTGCTAGTGTAAAACTAGAACTAACACTATACCTACAACTAGAATCATTTGGGTTTAGCCGCAAGTCTCTAAAGACGGCTAAACCCAAATGATTCTAGTTCTAGGTTCTAGTTCTAGAATTAGAATCATTTGGGTTTAGCCGTCTTTAGAGACGTTCGGCTAAATCCGAATGTTTCTAGTTCTAGATATAGTATTAGTTCTAGTAACAGTGCTAGTGTAAAACTAGAACTAACACTATACCTAGAACTAGAATCATTTGGGTTTAGCCGCACGTCTCTAAAGACGGCTAAACCCAAAGTAACAGTGCTAGTGTAAAACTAGAACTAACACTATACCTAGAACTAGAATCATTTGGGTTTAGCCGCACGTCTCTAAAGACGGCTAAACCCAAATGATTCTAGTTCTAGGTATAGTGTTAGTTTTACATAGTAACAGTGTTAGTTCTAGTTTTAATTGTTAAGCAGTGCTAGACCAAGAACTAGAATCATTCGGATTTAGCCGTCTTGAGAGACGTTCGGCTAAATCCGAATGTTTCTAGTTCTAGGTATAGTATTAGTTCTAGTAACAGTGCTAGTGTAAAACTAGAACTAACACTATACCTAGAACTAGAATCATTTGGGTTTAGCCGCAAGTCTCTAAAGACGGCTAAACCCAAATGATTCTAGTTCTAGGTTCTAGTTCTAGAATTAGAATCATTTGGGTTTAGCCGTCTTTAGAGACGTTCGGCTAAATCCGAATGTTTCTAGTTCTAGATATAGTATTAGTTCTAGTAACAGTGCTAGTGTAAAACTAGAACTAACACTATACCTAGAACTAGAATCATTTGGGTTTAGCCGCACGTCTCTAAAGACGGCTAAACCCAAAGTAACAGTGCTAGTGTAAAACTAGAACTAACACTATACCTAGAACTAGAATCATTTGGGTTTAGCCGCAAGTCTCTAAAGACGGCTAAACCCAAATGATTCTAGTTCTAGGTTCTAGTTCTAGAATTAGAATCATTTGGGTTTAGCCGTCTTTAGAGACGTTCGGCTAAATCCGAATGTTTCTAGTTCTAGATATAGTATTAGTTCTAGTAACAGTGCTAGTGTAAAACTAGAACTAACACTATACCTAGAACTAGAATCATTTGGGTTTAGCCGCACGTCTCTAAAGACGGCTAAACCCAAATGATTCTAGTTCTAGGTATAGTGTTAGATTTACATAGTAACAGTGTTAGTTCTAGTTTTAATTGTTAAGCAGTGCTAGACCAAGAACTAGAATCATTCGGATTTAGCCGTCTTGAGAGACGTTCGGCTAAATCCGAATGTTTCTAGTTCTAGGTATAGTATTAGTTCTAGTAACAGTGCTAGTGTAAAACTAGAACTAACACTATACCTAGAACTAGAATCATTTGGGTTTAGCCGCAAGTCTCTAAAGACGGCTAAACCCAAATGATTCTAGTTCTAGGTTCTAGTTCTAGAATTAGAATCATTTGGGTTTAGCCGTCTTTAGAGACGTTCGGCTAAATCCGAATGTTTCTAGTTCTAGATATAGTATTAGTTCTAGTAACAGTGCTAGTGTAAAACTAGAACTAACACTATACCTAGAACTAGAATCATTTGGGTTTAGCCGCACGTCTCTAAAGACGGCTAAACCCAAATGATTCTAGTTCTAGGTATAGTGTTAGATTTACATAGTAACAGTGTTAGTTCTAGTTTTAATTGTTAAGCAGTGCTAGACCAAGAACTAGAATCATTCGGATTTAGCCGTCTTGAGAGACGTTCGGCTAAATCCGAACGTTTCTAGTTCTAGGTATAGTATTAGTTCTAGTAACAGTGCTAGTGTAAAACTAGAACTAACACTATACCTAGAACTAGAATCATTTGGGTTTAGCCGCAAGTCTCTAAAGACGGCTAAACCCAAATGATTCTAGTTCTAGGTTCTAGTTCTAGAATTAGAATCATTTGGGTTTAGCCGTCTTTAGAGACGTTCGGCTAAATCCGAATGTTTCTAGTTCTAGATATAGTATTAGTTCTAGTAACAGTGCTAGTGTAAAACTAGAACTAACACTATACCTAGAACTAGAATCATTTGGGTTTAGCCGCACGTCTCTAAAGACGGCTAAACCCAAAGTAACAGTGCTAGTGTAAAACTAGAACTAACACTATACCTAGAACTAGAATCATTTGGGTTTAGCCGCACGTCTCTAAAGACGGCTAAACCCAAATGATTCTAGTTCTAGGTATAGTGTTAGTTTTACATAGTAACAGTGTTAGTTCTAGTTTTAATTGTTAAGCAGTGCTAGACCAAGAACTAGAATCATTCGGATTTAGCCGTCTTGAGAGACGTTCGGCTAAATCCGAATGTTTCTAGTTCTAGGTATAGTATTAGTTCTAGTAACAGTGCTAGTGTAAAACTAGAACTAACACAGAATCATTCGGATTTAGCCGTCTTGAGAGACGTTCGGCTAAATCCGAATGTGCTAGTGTAAAACTAGAACTAACACTATACCTAGAACTAGAATCATTTGGGTTTAGCCGCAAGTCTCTAAAGACGGCTAAACCCAAATGATTCTAGTTCTAGGTATAGTGTTAGTTCTACATAGTAACACCGTTAGTTCTAGTTTTAATTGTTAAGCAGCGCTAGACCAAGAACTAGAATCTTTCGGCTTTAGCCGTCTTAAGAGACGTACGGCTAAACCCAAATGTTTCTAGTTCTAGGTCTAGTGTTAGTTATTGTTTTACACTAACACTGTTACTATGTAGAACTAACACTATATCTAGAACTAGAATCATTTGGGTTTAGCCGTCTTTAGAGACGTGCGGCTAAACCCAAATGATTCTAGTTCTAGGTACAGTGTTAGTTCTAGTTTTACACTAGCACTGTTACTAGAACTAACATTATACCTAGAACTAGAATCATTCGAGTTTAGCCGTCTTGAAAGATGTTTGGCTAAACCAGAATGTTTCTAGTTCTAGATCTAATTTTCTTATTATTATATTTTACTTTATTGTATTAAACATATCTAATTAAATTTTTGCGCTTATTAATATGATATAATAAGGTTATTACATATCCTTTCTTTACAATAATAAACAATATTTTAGCAGTAAAAATATTTTTATGTTGTTATGTAGAATTTGTATACGATTCTGTGATGATATGTTTCCCCTGGGTTATAAATCGACTTTGGAAAGTTGTTCTTAAATAAAAAAAATTAATAAAATAAGATCAATAAAGGTGATATATTTATAATTACGTGATTAGCGGCGTCTGGGTAATTTTGAGTTTCCAAACAGAGAGCTCCGTGTTTGTAATAATTCGCAGACCCTTTTCCTGTTATAACATCACCCAGTTTTGATTGTTGTTAAAAAAATGATATTTTTTTCTAAATTAAAAAGTTTTGCTTACACCAGGTAAAAAATTGGAAGTATAAAATTGAACACGAGGTTGCTTACCATAAATTTCGAGTGTCCTCCCGCTCGGTGGATGACTAACCCTAGCAATAAATCCTTCTTCTTGTTTAACACCTTTATTGATGCAAAAATTATGGTCGTAACCGCTATATCCAGGAATTTTATGAATAACGTCTCCTAATATCTTAGGAATTTGTAGGTCAAAAATCGTTCCAGCAACATTTAAAAGTTTTCCAGTAGGAATAGAATCTTGATCAACATCGGTTGTTTTATCAGCGTTTATATTAATAACGTGTTTGTATAATTCAACAGCACCTTTATCGTGTCCAGCTAAATTAAAATACGAATGATTTGTTAAATTGATAAACGTCGGTTTTGTGGTGGTCGCTTTAAAATCGATGATAAAATCGTTATCATCCGTTAAACAATATGTAACATTAACTAAAACGTTTCCGGGATAACCTTCTTCTAAATCCTTCGAATCATAACTCATCACAACTTCATCCCCGTTTTTAAAAGATTCCCAAACGACTTTATCAAAACCTTTAAATCCACCATGAAGTTGATGAGTATTATTATAATTCGCCGATATTTGATATTGTTGATCGCCGATAAAAAATCGAGCGTAACCAACTCGATTCGCTACTCGACCAACAGTCGCGCCAAAAATAAGGGTTTAAAGAATTTCGATATCCCGCCATATCATCAAACCCCGTAACAATATCACCAAAAACGCCATTGTCTAGTGTTTGTTTTAATTTTACACTAACACTGTTACTATGTAGAACTAACACTATACCTAGAACTAGAATCATTTGGGTTTAGCCGCACGTCTCTAAAGACGGCTAAACCCAAATGATTCTAGTTCTAGGTATAGTGTTAGTTCCAGTTTTACACTAATACTGTTACTAGAACGTTCCTGCCGGAAATGTCCCCGACCGAAAAATCTTCGAAAACATTCATCAGACGTCTTCTACAGACGCTATAACTAACAATTTTTGATACTCTTCGTCACTTCTTAGTTTTTTTAGATTATTTGCAAGCTGTTGAATTGTTTCAACTGGTGCACAAACCGTGCACTTTGGGCTTTGTAGTAGAAGATTTGCTCTGTTGACATCTAAAAGTACATTGCATACATTGCGATACCAAATTATTGTAATGCATATGCCCTGATAATTTAACTTCTCTAATATATTGCTTGCTTCTACTTTAGTATTATTTCCATGAGAATCCAGCACAGACGTGTCTTCTACAATACCAAAATGTGACGGGACAAAAATCTAATGGACCTGATCGCATTTATCCTACTTTCCCACCTCGAAGAACATACAGGTTTTAAAGTTAAATTAATCAGATGTTTGACAAGAATAAACCATCTATAAGTGGATGCAGAAAAAAATTATACAAGCTTTGTATTATTCCAAAAAAATTGACCATTTCATATTATAATACAAATATTTCATACTTGATTCTCCAGCATTATTTAAAACAAGATTAATAGAGTGACAGGAGCAAGGAACAAATAACGCTCTCGGATTTATATTTGAAATATGGTTTTGTAGTCCGTTATTCATACCTTTAATATTGGCTCCCCTGTCCTCTACAGTTGTAAATGTCTAAACCTAGTACTTTTATTGTGTCTAAAAATATAGATGCCAGACCGACTCCTGTAGTGTCAGTTACTTCAATAAAATCAATAAAATGTTCTACCACCAAATACGTATTCTTTGATTCGGTGTTAACAAATCGAATTATTAATCTAAATAGTTCTTGGTGGCTGATATCGGGACTTGTTTCCATGATTACAGAAAAAAATTCGGCTTTTTCGCCATTTCTATAATTTTGCTCTAAATGGCAAATTTAATCCAGTTAGTGTAAGAATAATTTCTGATAGTCGTGATTAATATCAGTTTTTTATGCCTGAGAGGAACGTGGTTTCGGCCGTCCCTAATTTTGACACACACTTAGCATTACTACCGGCTGATTTACCTCCACGTATTGTATTATGTCAATGGATATTGCAAACATTAGTTCGCATCCCTCTATTCATCCCTCGAATAACTTCTGATAGTCGTGATTAATATCAGTTTTTTATGCCTGAGAGGAACGTGGTTTCGGCCGTCCCTAATTTTGACACACTCTTAGCATTACTACCGGCTGATTTACCTCCACGTATTGTATTATGTCAATGGATATTGCAAACATTAGTTCGCATCCCTCTATTCATCCCTCGAATTTTCATAATAATCATGTGTGAGCAGATGAAAATCCACATGAAGTATGTGAAGATCATTTTCAACATCAATTTTTCTTGAATGTTTGGGTTGGAATTGTGGATGATTATCTAATTGGACCGATATTTCTACCAGGAAGACTTACTGGTATGGTGTATCGCAACTTTTTGGCAGAAACGCTGCCTGAGTCTCTGGAGAATGTTTATGCACGATGGTGCACCACCACATTTCAGTTTGGTTGCTCGTAATTTTTTAACAGCAACATACGGAATCGCTGGATTGGTCGAGGTGGGCCACACGCATGGCCTGCTCTATCCACAGACTTAAACCCCTTGGATTATTTTTTCTGGGGATCTCTGAAGTCATTGGTGTACGCTATCCCAGTGGAGAATTTGGACGATTTGCGAAATCGGATAATTGCTGGGTGTAACTCAATTAGAAACGACCCTGGTGTGTTTGAAAGAGTTTGGCAGTCAAGAATGCTTGTATTCAGACTGGAGGAAGTCATTGCGAACATTTATTATAGATTGAGCAACTTTACATAAAATATTCTTAGAATAGGCTAAAGAAAAACCCCTTGAATTTTTGCCGCATGTTTACCTAACACCTTGTATATAGTGTTAGTTCTAGTAACAATGCCAGAGTAAAACTAGAACTAACACTAAAACTAGAAACATTCGGGTTTAGCCAAACGTCTTTTTCTAGACAAAAACCCGAATGGCAAAATTTATTTAGATTGCGCCGTTTAATGTTGTTGATTTCAGCTCATCCCATTATTCGGAAATATTATCTACAGCATATTGAAGTGCGCCAAAACTCATTAATTGACAATTTGCTATCGGTTTCATTAGGGTTTTTCTGCAAGTAATAAGCTTTTAATGTTAGTACTACTCCTTGATCAATTGGCTGAATCAGGGTAGTTTTTGTTGGATCTCCAAACAACAGGTAATCTAGTCTTATCTATTCCTTTTAAAGCTCTTGGATTTTCGGACGTATATATTAAAAATGGTTTGAGTTTAAAATCTCCAGCCGCATTTGTTTACTAGATACTTTAAATCCCGGCATAGCTCTTTTTGTTAGAAATAAATGTTCTATCAGGTATTCTTTTCCAGCATAGGGCCGTTTCATTTGCATTAAAAATTTGTTATGGATCGTATTTACCTCTTTCAATAGTTGATTTCATTTTAATGCTCTGCAAGTTATGTCGCCTATTGAATTTTTTAAACCAACCTCGTCTTGCCAAGAATTTTTCACATTGTTGGACCGTCATTTGTCTCTTCACTATTCAAACGTACAAAAATAGATATTGCTTTTTTCTGGATATTCATTTGACTCACCGCCATTTTTCGTTAATTTTTGTTTTCAATCCAGATTATTAATAATTACTTCATTTTTTCCATTTTGTCACTTGGTTTGCGTGAAGGAACAGAATGTATAGGAAGGTATGAGTGTATACATAATAAGAGTTAGTTCTAGAAAAAAAAATCGAATCAAATGGAATCTATATATTTACCTACCATATTAATTTTTGAACGTAATCAAAATCATCCCAATAAATATCTTTCATAAAAAATATTCTAAGCGTAACAACATTAATGATAACATAATAAAAAAATTCAAAAATAATAATTTTATACGTAACATTTCGAATATTTAAACGAAACAGCACAAACGGAATTAAAAAGTATCTAACTTCAATCATTTTTTGCAATATCAACACGAACGTGGTACAAAAAACATAAAATATAGTTAATGTTACATCATTTTGCGCAGTACTTACAAACAACATACAATAAATCCCGAACAAATACGGAACGATCATTGCGAATCGAAACAAAGAAATTTTTTCGTAAAATCTAGACCAAATATAAAACGTGTAGTGTCTATTATCAGCTAATAAATACGGATGAACCAAGGTGTTGTAACGAACAATAAGCCCCATTGCAATTATGGCGATAAAAAAACAAATTGGTCTTTTACAAGCAAAATTTAAAAACGACGGTATTAAAACTAAAAAATGATGCCACGCAAAAATCAAAGTGAAAGTAGCAAAATAAAATAATTGTGGAATGTGTATAACCGCAACATGCGCCGTTTTATCTCCCACGACAATCCCTTTATTAATAACCAAAAAAGCTAAGAACCCTAAAAATAACATCACATAATAAAATGAATTTACCATCACAGAAACGGGTAATTTTTTTAATGCGAATACATTTTTGAAGTCGTTATACGAAAAGTGCTTAACATCTCTATCGGTAATTAACTCGTTTTTAACAACCTTTTTCGATTTTAAACAATAATGAAAATAATTATTCAAAAAATATCTTCCAAAAATGAAACCAACCCAAATCACGTTAGTTTGTCTTATTAATATAGTTACAAATCCGGCCAAAGCAGCAAATAAATGCTTGTTTTCTAACGATGCCAAAATCATGATTAAAACGAACGTCAGTGATATAACATCCGTGTAATACAAATTATTAAAAAAATACAAAGGGGGTAACAGCGATAAATTTAAAGCAGACAGCCATGATTTATTTCTCGAAAACTTTGGATTCAACTTATGGATGGTTTTAGAAAAAATAATAAAATTAACTAAACCGGATATAAAACTTATATATCTTAAACCGTAAGTTCCGCATAAGTTAAATGGTCCTAAAATTAGCGATGATATTAAATATAGCCCAGGAAGTGTTGTGATCTTCGGATTCCACTAAAAATAATATCAAAAATTAGATAAAACTATTTTATGTGGCTGAAGTTAGATTCATATTTGAATCTGTACCAGATTCAAATTCATAAAATTACAGTTGACCAGACAAGTATTGAACATATCAATTGAAAAATCGTTTTCTAAAAGTACAGAAGTTGTAGCAATCTGCGACTATCCTGGATAATTTGAATAGACCCTCTAATATGTTCCCTGTCTACCCTCACCCCCAGATACTCATCGATTTTAATAGCAGTCAAAAATTATTTTCTCGAAAACTAAGGACTGCAGCACCCTGGGACTAGTCTAGATCATTCGGTTAGGTCCTCTGGTATAATTCTAGCCCACCCGCACCCCCAGATTTGCCGAGGGGTGAATTTTTTTAATATTTCTCGTTTTCAATAGCATACTTAGATATTATTTTCTCAATAGCTAGAGACTGCAACACTCTTGGACTAGTCTAGATTATTGCATTAGGTCCTCTGGTATCCTTCTAGCCCACCCGCACCCCCAGATTTGCTGTAGGGTGAATTTTTTAATATTCCTCGTTTTCAATAGCATACTTAGATATTATTTTCTTAATAGCTAGATACTGCAGCACCCTGGGACTAGTCTACATTATTGCATTAGGTCCTCTGGTATCCTTCTAGCCCACCCGCACCCCCAGATTTGCCGTAGGGCGAATTTTTTAATATTCCTCGTTTTCAATAGCATACTTAGATATTATTTTCTCAATAGCTAAAGACTGCAGCACTCTGGGACTAGTCTAGATTATTGCATTAGGTCCTCTGGTATCCTTCTAGCCCACCCGCACCCCCAGATTTGCTGTAAGGTGAATTTTTTAATATTCCTCGTTTTCAATAGCATACTTAGATATTATTTTCTCAATTGGTAGAGACTACAGCACTCTGGGTCTAGTCTAGATTATTGCATTAGGTCCTTTGGTATCCTTCTAGCCCACCAGCACCCCCAGAATTGCCGTAGGGTGAATTTTTTAATATTCCTCGTTTTCAATAGCATACTTAGATATTATTTTCTCTAGCTAGAGACTGCAGCACTCTGGGACTAGTCTAGATTATTGTATTAGGTCCTCTGGTATCCTTCTAGCCCACCCGCACCCCCAGATTTTCCGTAGGGTGAATTTTTTAATATTCTTCGTTTTCAATAGTATACTTAGATATTATTTTCTCAATAGCTAGAGACTGCAGCACTCTGGGACTAGTCTAGATTATTGCATTAGGTCCTCTGGTATCCTTCTAGCCCACCCGCACCCCCAGATTTTCCGTAGGGTGAATTTTTTAATATTCTTCGTTTTCAATAGCATACTTAGATATTATTTTCTCAATAGCTAGAGACTGCAGCACTCTGGGACTAGTCTAGATTATTGCATTAGGTCCTCTGGTATCCTTCTAGCCCAGCCGCACCCCCAGATTTTCCGTAGGGTGAATTTTTTAATATTCCTCGTTTTCAATAGCATACTTAGATATTATTTTCTTAATAGCTAGAGACTGCAGCACTCTGGGACTAGTCTAGATTATTGCATTAGGTCCTCTGGTATCCTTCTAGCCCACCCGCACCCCCAGATTTGCTGTAAGGTGAATTTTTTAATATTCCTCGTTTTCAATAACATACTTAGATATCATTTTCTTAATAGCTAGAGACTGCAGCACTCTAGGACTAGTCTAGATTATTGCATTAGGTCCTCTGGTATCCTTCTAGCCCACCCGCACCCCCAGATTTGCTGTAAGGTGAATTTTTTAATATTCCTCGTTTTCAATAGCATACTTAGATATAATTTTCTCAATAGCTAGAGACTGCAGCACCCTGGGACTAGTCTAGATTATTGCATTAGGTCCTTTGGTATCCTTCTACTTTCTAAGACAAACCATATTGAAAATATGTAAGAAAATGTTTAAAAATTTCTAAACTTTGAAAGCCCATATCTTAGCCATTTATAAGTTTAGACTACAAATTTGTACACAACTTACAGGAACAGCCTGTATAGTAATATTAATGTTGTGTGAAATGACAAATTTGACACTTATCATCAAATGTCAAATTTAACTTATAAAACATGATGTTTAGTAAAAGGTTAATATAAAATCGTATTTAATTGGAGACTAGAACTTATATAAATCATAAAAAACTTAATTCTACAACAAACATAACCTTACCGTTGTAAAATTAAAATTACAATATTGAAGACCTTGGGAAATATGAAACTCCTCATCTATTATAGTTTTACTTTCTTGATAAATTTTGTTAAATACTATTTGAGATGTAGCTGTATAAATAATTATTACTAACCGGTACATTTTAATTCAGTTCTAATTTTAAGGTTATGTCAGAATTGTGTTGCAAAGGTATGTCTACTTCAGCGCCATCTGTCATCAAAAAGATCATGTTAATGCATGTTTCCAACCTAAAAATTGTTGACAACTCAATTACATATTCTCACTTGTGTTAAAATAATTATAAAATCTATAAAAATATCTACATGTATATAAAAGAAATACACTTATAACAATCATCTATGCGAAGTATGTAATTAAAACAATACCTGGGGATCGATCAAAGTAGGGACATTAATAATTAGAAAATGTTTACAAAATTAAAAAACGTCCTGTCGGGCCCCGATTCAGAACAGCCTCCAAAACAACCAACAACTAAAGAAACGGCTAAGTACCCTTATTCTAGACCTCATTTCTTGCAATTAAATGAGGATGAAATACAAGCTTCAATAGATCATCGCTTAAGACCTATCATAAGCCCCAGCAGAAAATTAGCCAACTTTTCTGGGTATGCAGAATGTATAAATGGGGGTAAAAGCAAATATAATGAGGATCAAGCTGTTACACACCAAGCTGTCTTAGCATCTGGACATGTTAAGATACCCTATACTTATTTTGCTTTATTTGATGGGCATGCTGGGGTTGGAGCAGCTATTTGTGCAGCTAATCAACTACATCATGTTTTACATGTGAGTAATTTTGATATTTATTACAATATTACTAACCAATTTTTTTTTTAATAAACAGCAAAGATTAGTTGATGCTCAAGATGATTTGTGGATACGATTTTTAGAAAATGAAAAAGGTAATAGTAGGCACGAATTGGTTATTGGAGCTTTAGAAATGGCTTTTTCTACAATGGTAAAAAACGTTATTAAATATTTATTTTAATAATTAAATAAATTATGAAATTTTAGGATGATATAATCAAAGATGAACTGATTAGGAAACAAAGTAATGGTGGGTGTACAGCAATTGTAGCAATATCCATACTGGGTAGTGTATATGTAGCAAATGCTGGTGATTCTCGAGCAATAATTTGCTCAGGAAATAATTATAAACCACTTTCTAATGATTTTACTCCAGAAACTGAAAAAGAACGTATTCAACAATTAGCTCAAATGAAACCCCACTTATTAGGTTGGTTTATTATGATTTATATATATATAGGTGTTTCATTTAAAACTATCAGGCCAAGTATCTCAGGAATATCGAAAATTTTATCAAAACTTCAAATATTGTTTTCTCAAAAACTAAAAGTTATTTTTCAAAACGGGTTGGTTCATTGGAAAGGGGACACTTTTATTAACGCTTTGGGAAATTTTCATACTCATATTCCAAGAAGTGGATTTTTTACGAATTTTTAAAACTTAATCGGCGGAAATTGCAAAATTCGAAAAAATTGTCGATCATTTCAAAAATTTATTTCTTAAGAACTGAAAGTGATTTTTCAAAACGGCTTTTTGCATTAAAAAGGGGATACTTTAATTAATAATTGGTGATATTTGCACAGGGATCCTTCAAGAAATTAATTTTATAGCGAATTTTGAAAATTATCGATGAAATTTGCAAATTATCAAAACTTCAAATATTGTTTTCTCAAAAACTAAAAGTTATTTTTCAAAACGGGTTGGTTCATTGGAAAGAGGACACTCTTATTAACACTTTGCGAATTTTTTAAACTCATATTCCAACAGTGGATTTTTTACGAATTTTTAAAACTTAATCGGTGAAAATTGCAAAATTCGAAAAAATTGTCAAATGTTTTTTTCTCAAAAAACAAACAACAGAGTATGAAGTAATAGGTTTTTAATATCCCGCCAAAGCCAAAGCGCCATCTTTATTTTTATACAATGACAAATAACAATACTTAAGAACCCATTCCAGAGATACTTGGCCTGGGAGTTTTACGTGAAACATCCTGTATATATTATATGAATAATTAATTTGAATTTATAGGCAAATATTATACGTTTATTGAATATATAAGGCAACCAAAAATGAAAGATCTTGGAAAGCGTATTTTATTTAGAGACGCTTTTATGAAAGGTTGGTCTTATAAAACTATTGTTCAGGAAGATTTAAAACCATCGTTAATTACCGGACAAGGAAAACGAGTATGTTATAAATAGGGCAACCAAAAATATGCTCCAAGAATTGTAGTTTAAGCGCTTAAAAATGTTCTATAAAAATTAAAAAAATCGTTTGCTGGTAAAACATTCTTATACATTCAAAAAGTTTGTTCTATTAGCATTGAAGTTATATTACAGGCGATAAAATCATTATAAACGGTTTTTGAAAAAGTTCCTAAAACGGATCTAAAGATTAAAAATTTTTTATACGAGTTATGACGTCATCGATATTTTTTTCAAATGGCAATCCCCTATTTTATTAGATTTTCTTCTGAATCTAGTACACTCAATATCAATATTGGTTACATAAAAAAATTTTCGAGAAAAATTGCTTTTAAGTTTTACTACTTCAAATTTTTTGACGTGATAAAAAAAAGCAGTAGCCATGAAGCGTTCTAAGTGTCATAAACTGATTTAACAAGTAGTTGACCTCTTTAATACAACATATTCTGATCGCCAACTCATTTGCCAAAGTATAGTGAGTCTACCTGTGACTTAATTTAAAAAACATGAGCATCTCTTGAAGCATTTCTCGAAGTCTGGCCTAGCACATGTTTCAGGAGAGGTTTAACAAAACATGGTTTTGGTTGGGCAAGAAAAATCCGCAAAATATCATTTCTATCCTCACGAACAATGAATCGTAGTTTTTGCAACAATGACGAAAATATCCGCAAAAAATTAGGAGAAACCTTAACTGGAAAGAGATGTTTAAATTTTTTCGGAACGATGTCATTCCTTCCATCCCGATAATGTTGACCCAACTCAGTTCCAACGGCAGTTATTACAACAAAATGGCGTGCCGCCACACTTCAAGAAGCTTCATTAAATCAGTTTTTGACACTCAGGGAATTAAATTAATAATTTTCCTGTCATGGAAAATATTGAAAATATGCATTATGTATGTGGTATAGATAAACTAAGCAAAAATAACAAATACGGCTCAAAATTCATAGTTTAATCTGAAACTAATTTTTGTTTTGTCCATTCTTTTCTCAGACGTATAAAAAAAAATATGTTTGCATATTTTTGGTTGCCCTAGTTATAAATAATTTATTAAAAACATAATTTTTTTTAAATAAACGAATTTAGAGTCGTGTAATGGGAACAATCGGTGTAACACGAGGTTTTGGGGATCATGATTTGGTATCAGTGTATCAACGCATCCCGATAAAACCATTTTTAAGTTGTCATCCAGAAGTTCAAGTACTCGATTTGTCGACAACAAAACCACAAGACGTTTTAGTAATGGGAACGGATGGTTTATGGGATGTTCTCGATGGTAATGGTGTTTCAAAAATTATAACCGACGTAATGGAAATTTTCGATGGTAGAGAATTATACGTTAGCGCTGCAACGTGTTTAGTGGGCGCTGCACGTGGTACTCTTAAAGAACATCAATGGTTAATGAAAAGCGGGAAATGCGCGTCAGTTGATGATATTTCGGTTTTTGTAATTCCATTGTATTCGTTAGCAACGGATCACGTAAAAATGAAAGATTCGTTAGATTTAGATGCTTTAAGGTTGGAATACGGGGTTTTAAAACAAGAAAACCCGCCGGTTGAGATAATAAATAAACAAGATTACGTAGCTAGTATAGTAAAAAAAATTAAATCAACTCAGAATAATGATAATAACCAAGAAAATGAATCCGACATGTGTATTGTTACCGCAAACGTTGATTGGAATGATAAACAGCTCAATTTCGATGTCACAGGAAACCTTCCCTCAAATAACGAACAATTTTTATTGATTAACATCAACTCGATAGACGACGTACAATTTTCTAATCAAAAGGAGGAAGTCAAAAAAGTTAAAAGGATCCGCACCCGCTCATTTCCAAGTTCCGATCTAACTAATATTCAACATAATAGCGAAATCAATCCTAGCAATACTGAGGAATTAGATAAAATGGTTTATATGATTAACTTAAAAACTAAACGCGAAGCTGATTCAAAATAAATTGAATTTAAATACAAAATAAGTAATAAATAAAAAAAGATGGAACACACTTGAATGTTTTGTGTTTCATTTTATGTTGTAAACAAAGGCTGTTGAAGATGGGTATTTATTAATCTTTAGTGTTAATAAGAATTTCTTTTTAGTTATTTTTTAAATATTTAAGCAATTCTTTTTCTGTTATTTTGGTAATTTTATTTTGCAAAATTTAAAATGTAATTCACATTCCGAACACTTTTACGTATTTTCTATAGATAGTTTGTTTTATTTTTTGGATTCTCTTCCGTATCAACTTTTTGTACTTATTCATTTTGTTATTTATTTAAATATAAATGAAACGCCGATTACGGAATAAATCATATACTTTAAATATATGTTGTTTTATTTAAAATTTTAATCGTGATTTGTTCAACTATTTTAGAATTTGATTAAGAATTATCAAGAAATTTTTGTGATTAATTAATTTTAAATTTAATCGTGACGAAATAAAAATTTTATCAAAACTTCAAATATTGTTTTCTCAAAAACTAAAAGTTATTTTTAAAAACGTGTTGGTTCATTGGAAAGAGGACACCTTTATTAACCCTTTGATTTTTGAAAATTTCAAAATTCGAAAAAATTGTCGATTATTTCAAAAATTTATTTCTCAAGAACTAATAGTGATTTTTCAAAACGGCTTTTTGCATTAAAAAGAGGATACTTTAATTAATAATTGGTGATATTTCCACAAGGATCTTTCAAGAAATTAATTTTATAGCGAATTTTGAAAATTATCGATGAAAATTGCAAATTATCAAAACTTCAAATATTGTTTTCTCAAAAACTAAAAGTTATTTCTCAAAACGGGTTGGTTCATTGAAAAGAGGACACTTTTATTAACACTTTGGGAAATTTTCATACTCATATTCCAAGAAATGGATTTTATACGAATTTTTAAAACTTAATCGGAGAAAATTACAAAATTATCGGTTATTTCAAAAATTTATTTCTCAAGAACTAAAAGTGATTTTTCAAAACGCCTTTTTGCATTAAAAAGAGTATGTTCTATAGATAGTTTATTTTATTTTTTTTTATTTTTACTTATTCATCTTGTTATTTATTTAAATATAAATGAAATGCTAAATGTAATAAATATAACTTGTTTTATTTAAAATTTTAATCGTGATTTGTTCAACTATTTTAGAATTTGATTAAGAATTATCAAGAAGAAATTTTTGTGATTAATTAATTTTAAATTTAATCGTGACTCCTGAAATAAAAATTTTATTAATAAATTAATAATCGTTTGGACTCATAACTAAATTATCGATAGTTATTAGTTCGTTAGCAGTGAAAGGAAACGGTTCAATGGGAAACTTTTATAAGTTTTTCGTTTTTACAACATTAATTGTTGCAAGTTGGGGTAAGTAATTTTAAAAGTTTAAAGAATTGGAAAGAAAAATAAGTATGTAGTAATTTTGATTATTAAAGTTTAAGGTTGGTAATAGATTTACTAGGTTGTTTGTGTGCTATCCTTCTTGTTTAAAATGGCCGGTAGACTCGATGCGAAAGTGTACGATGTTTGTAAGTGAAATATAAAAGAACTACGCGTTTTGACAAAAATGTGTAAATGATATCATACAATAAATAGTAAAAATATGCGTATTTAATCGTTAAAAACGCTTGTTGACGTTAACGCTGGCTGTTGCGATCGTCCGAAGTAGTTAAAGTGTCCGGTGTGGCGCCATGTTCGCGTGCCAAGCCCAAGGGTTTGTTAATTTAAATGTATTTTTATTTGCTTTTCTACTCAAACTTTCCGTTTGTACTATCGGAACTTCAATAGGTAATCTAATTCACCACGGTTTCAACTCCAAACCTTCATTTCCATTCTTTACATTGCCTGTATTTGTAGAGTTTCCGCCTGATAACGATGAATTGATTACAACGATTGAAGTATTAGAAGTTGACGATCCTAACGCCTTAAATTACGGCGCTAACGTTACAATTATTTGCAAAACGAAGATATTATCTAGCTCTATGTGGTGGACTTTTAATGAAAATAATGTTAGTAGAGATGATGGGTAAGTTTTAATCCTATAATTATGTTAATTAATAACATTTTATTGTACTTTTCGTCTGACTAGTTTCGGTCAAAGGACATCTTCAGAGACATCTATAGAATTAACAATATTTTTTTTACAGATCTTATTAATAATATATTATTATACAGGTGTCCCACATAATCAGCAAAGTATATAAATGGCATTAAGGTTCTTCCTTAGACAAAAGTTGTTGGAAATTTACTACACATAGAGAAGATATTTGAACACTTATAAATAAAGTTTGGTTGAGAATTATTTATTTTTATTAATGCTTAATCACATATTTTGATGGTTTTATTTTTAAATGGTTTTGATTAATTCCACAATATCTCAAAAACTCCAACTGATAGCTATAGGGACATGTACTGAAGATTTGTAGAGAATTAAATTCTCTATCTGTTTTCTATTTCAAATTTTCAACTTTTGTGCACTTGAATATGGTAAAAAAGTAGTTACATTTTTGGACATCCTGTATAAGATACACTGATATAGCCAATGGCACTCTATTTAAGGATATCCAAGCAGCAACTGTCACAAATTTTAACTTTCTGGCTCACTCAGTCACTAAGAAATTCATATTTAAAGAACAGTGTTAAAAAAAAGGTTCTAATTAAAATAATTGTCTTTTTTAAATCATTATTAATGCTTAATCACATATTTTGATAGTCTTATTTCGCCAAATAGTAATGAAAAAATGAACAAGATCTGCCATTTTTTGCATGATTTTGATTAATTCCACAATATCTCAAAAACTCCAACTGATAGGTATAGATATGGACATGTATTGAAGATTTGTAGAGAATTAAATTCTGTATCTGATAAGAATGTCGAATATGGGATGTTCTATTTAAAATTTTCGACTTTTTTGCGCTTGAATATGGTAAAAAAGTTATTACATTTGTGAACACCCTGTATAAGATACACTAATATAGCCAATGGCACTCTATTTAAGGATATCCAAGCAGCAACTGTCACAAATTTTAACTTTCTGGCTCACTCAGTTACTAGGAAATTCATATTTAAAGAACACAGTGTTAAAAAAAAGGTTCTTATTAAAATAATTGTCTTTTTTAAATCATTATTAATGCTTAATCATATATTTTGATAGTCTTATTTCGCCAAATAGTAATGAAAAAATGAACAAGATCTGCCATTTTTTGCATGATTTTGATTAATTCCACAATATCTCAAAAACTCTAACTGATAGGTATAGGGACATGTATTGAAGATTTGTAGAGAATTAAATTCTCTATCTGATAAGCTAGTCGAATATGGGGTGTTCTATTTAAAATTTTCGACTTTTTTGCCCTTGAATATGGTAAAAAAGTTGTTACATTTTTGAACATCCTGTATAAGATATACAGATGTAGCCAATGGCACTCTATTTAAGGATATCCAAGCAGCAACTGTCACAAATTTTAACTTTCTGGCTCACTCAGTCACTAAGAAATTCATATTTAAAGAACACAGTGTTAAAAAAAAGGTTCTAATTAAAATAATTGTCTTTTTTAAATCATTATTAATACTTAATCACATATTTTGATAGTCTTATTTCGCCAAATAGTAATGAAAAAATGAACAAGATCTGCAATTTTTTGCATGATTTTGATTAATTCCACAATATCTCAAAAACTCCAACTGATAGGTATAGGGACATGTACTGAAGATTTGTAGAGAATTAAATTCTCTATCTGATGAGCTTGTTGAATATGGGGTGTTCTATTTAAAATTTTCGACTTTTTTGCACTTGAATATGGTAAAAAAGTAGTAACATTTTCGAACATCCTGTATAAGATAAACCGATATAGCCAATGGCACTCTATTTAAGGATATCCAAGCAGCAACTGTCACAAATTTTAACTTTCTGGCTCACTCAGTCACTAAGAAATTCATATTTAAAGAACACAGAGTTAAAAAAAGGTTCTAATTAAAATAACTCAAAAACTAAAAACGGGAAGTACCAACATATCTTATCAAAGTCAACATATTTTGGGTTGTAGAATCAGAAGACGCAATAAAAACTATATCATTCCGTTTAAAATAATATATGTTTATTTCGGTAGGTCGTTATGGAACACCCTGTATGTATAAAAATATTTTCCATTTATAGTATGGTATATTTCCTACAACTTTTATCTAAGGAAGAACTGTGTATCTCGGCTTCTTAATGCCATTTATGGACTTTGACGCTTACGTGGGACATCCTGTATACAGGGTGGTTCAGTTTTTAATCGGGAAACTTTACTACGACGTAGTACTTATCAAAACAACACAAGTTTTTTATATAAACATCGCAAATCTTTTGTTTTCGAACTATGAGCTGTCAAAGTTGAGCCAAAAATTGACATTTTATCTTTTATTTCGGGTATAAGGAAACCGTAGAATTTGAAATTTTGTATGTATGTACTACTGGTTAACACGTTATTTTCAACCATACCTTAAATTTCCCTACCTTTTTTTTTTTTTCTTAAAAATGATAGTTTACGCGTAAAAAAATAAAATATGCTATCTTGACACAATATGATGGCATTAAGGATCTTCCTTAGACAAAAATTGTTTGAAATTTACCACACATAGAGAAGATATTTGAACACTTATGAATAAAGTTTGGTTGAGAATTATTTATCATTTTCTTTTTTAAATCATTATTAATGCTTAATCACGAATTTTGATAGTCTTATTTCGCCAAATAGTAATGAAAAAATGAACAAGATCTGCCATTTTTTGCATGATTTTGATTAATTCCACAATATCTCAAAAACTCCAACTGATAGGTATAGGGACATGTACTTAAGATTTGTAGAGAATTAAATTCTCTATCTGATAAGCTTGTTGAATATGGGGTGTTCTATTTAAAATTTTCGACTTTTTTGCGCTTGAATATGGTAAAAAAGTAGTAACATTTTTGAACATCCTGTATAAGATATACAGATGTAGCCAATGGCACTCAATTTAAGGATATCCAAGCAGCAACTGTCACAAATTTTAACTTTCTGGCTCACTCAGTTACTAGGAAATTCATATTTAAAGAACACAGTGTTAAAAAAAAGGTTCTAATTAAAATAATTGTCTTTTTTAAATCATTATTAATGCTTAATCATATATTTTGATAGTCTTATTTCGCCAAATAGTAATGAAAAAATGAACAAGATCTGCTATTTTTTGCATGATTTTGATTAATTTCACAATATCTCAAAAACTCCAACTGATAGGTATAGGGACATGTATTGCAGATTTGTAGAGAATTAAATTCTGTATCTGAAAAGAATGTCGAATATGGGGTGTTCTATTTAAAATTTTCGACTTTTTTGCGCTTGAATATGGTAAAAAAGTTGTTACATTTTTTAACATCCTGTATAAGATATACAGATGTAGCCAATGGCACTCAATTTAAGGATATCCAAGCAGCAACTGTCACAAATTTTAACTTTCTGGCTCACTCAGTCACTAAGAAATTCATATTTAAAGAACACAGAGTTAAAAAAAAGGTTCTAATTAAAATAACTCAAAAACTAAAAACGGGAAGTACCAACATATCTTATCAAAGTCAACATATTTTGGCTTGTAGAATCAGAAGACGCAATAAAAACTATATCATTCCGTTTAAAATAATATATGTTTATTTCGGTAGGTCGTTATGGAACATCCTGTATGTATAAAAATATTTTCCGTTTATAGTATGGTAAATTTCCTACAACTTTTATCTAAGAAAGAACTGTGTATCTCTGCTTCTTAATGCCATTTATGGACTTTGACGCTTACGTGGGACACCTGTATACAGGGTGGTTCAGTTATTAATCGGGAAACTTTATTACGACGTAGTACTTATCAAAATAACTCAAGTTTTTTATATAAACATCGCAAATCTTTTGTTTTCGAGCTATGACCCGTCAAAGTTGTGTCAAAAATTGACATTTTATCTTTTATTTCGGGTATAAGTAAACTGTAAAATTTAAAATTTTGTCCTCGAATATTAACATAAAAAAATATGGGTTGTAATGCTTATTCTTTAGTGGTCCTTTTTTGTCTCTTTAGTTTTTTTCTTAAAGATAATAGTTTACGCGTAAAAAAATAAAATATGCTACCCTATACTGAGCCTCGGCCGCAAGCGACCTCGGCTTAATTAAACGATTTACATCATCAGACAAAGTTGAGGCCACTCGCTTCTGAGGCATTACAATACGAGAACCTTGCATCAGTTAGATATAATTTTAATCACTGAACCTCGGTCGCAAGCGATTAAATTAATAATATTGTTAATTCTGTAGGCCGAAACTAATCGGACACGAAAATTAATCCATGCGAAAAGTCAAAACCCCTCAATTTAGACATACGGGATTCCCATAATTATATTTAGGGGCTTTGACTTTTGGCATAATATATAACAAAAAAAAATAATAATAAATTTAAATATTTAGGTACATAGTCGATAGAGAAAGTGAAAATATAAACAAAGAATTAGCACAAAAACAAGAAGTATCCTTCTTACATATCTTAGGAGTAAGTTTAAAACACGTTGGAAATTACAAATGTCACGCTATGAATAAAACGGAAATCGATTTTGATCAGATAGTATTAAACGTAACCTTAGCACCGCAAATTTCAATGTCGGAAATAGTGAGAACGAAAATACACGTAAACGTGAAGCTACATTGTTTGGTGCTGGGTTATCCGATAACGGGAATAAATTGGTTCAAAGATAAATCGGCGTTAGAAGCGGAGGCATATAAAATAAAATTTGTGAACGAGACGTACGCGGAATCGTTATTAGAGGTGAGCAGTGTAACTAAGAAAGATAACGGAACGTATACTTGCAAGGCGCAAACGCCATTTACATCTAAACAAAATGAAACCGCAATTTTGGTGTTGGACAAACCCGTTTTAAAGTTGGATTTTGTTAAATCTATCGGTAAATCAAAAATTTATATCAATTGGACGATGGATGACGGGAACGAGCCGAATAGTATCAGATACAGCATAAGATACAAAGAGGATGGCAATGAAAATTGGGTTTATTATCAACAAGAAATAAAAGCTGAATACCGCGAGCATATTCTTGAAGATGTTACTTTAAAACCGAACGCCACATACACATTAAGAATGGAAGCGATAAATAGTGAAGGAAGTAGCCCGTTTTCAGACAGCAAACCGATTCGTATTTTAACGGAAGACCCGGTTTTTACGCCGGAAGTAAAAGTGACTGGGGTCACTGTGAGTTCGATTACTATATCATGGACTGACCCATCGCGCGATCTCGGCGAATACGTGCAATTTTTCAAGTTAAAATCTCGTCCTGACAATATGACCTCAATTTCTGAAGCTGTCTCTCATCTTCCATCAAAAAATCTTTACATGTTCAATAATTTAGATCCGGCTACCACGTATAATTTTCAAGTTTGCGCATGTTGCGAGTATTGCAATACATGCGGACCATGGTCGTTAGAAGTAAATGGGACAACCATGGATGGTATGGCTGGTCCAGTCACAAACGCTTCCGTTGAGTGTAAATATGAAAACGTTACCCAAATGAGTTTTGTGTATGTAAGTTGGAAACCGCCATTAAAACGTCACGGAACCGTAGTAACATACAATGTAACATTAGAAGGCAACGCTTCGTTTATAAACGATCGAGGAATATTAGAATTAACAACTTGGAGACCAAAAGCACGCAGCATCAACGAGAATACTCTTAATACTCGTTTTTATAACGTTTCCGCGAATACTAATTACACCGTAACCGTTTCGGCTGTAACCAAATCGAAGAAATCCGGAGATAAAGTGGAATTATTTTGTACGATGCCACCTACAATTCCCGATAAACAGAGATTATCCAGGTTTAATTGGAGAAAAATGGAGGAACAAGGTCGATGGGTTTTTAAGTTATTTATGCCGAGAATATCAGAACGAAACGGACCAATTTGTTGCTATCGAATTTATCTAGTTCGAATGGAAGCGCATCAAAAATTAGCTGAATTACCATCACCCGATGAACTGGAAATCGTGTCGTATAATGAAGCTCATCGGACTCCGAAAGGGGGAGCTTATGTTGCGGAGATGTTTACCAGTTCGAATTTTCATCCGGAAGTTTTTTTGGGCGATGATGATGTTTATAATTTTACAAGCTCCTTATGTGATAAATGCATAGGACTTAGACCTTATACTCTACGCAAAAAAGATCGAAACAGTTATTCAAATAATACGACTGTAAATAGAACTCGAAGATTTACTAATTCTTTACCTCAGCCATTACCGCCTCACGATGGATTATTAGATATTAATAGTAATTACACTGGTTTTGTTGAGATTATAGTTGGAGGCGCTCATTTAGGCACTGAAGAAGTAACTGCGGTTTATAGCAATTATTTAATGATATTAAATCCAGGTCCTGATGTTATTACAGCACCAGTTTCCGGTTCTGTTGGAATAGTTGTACAAATTTTATGTGGCTTACTCGTCGTTGCACTTCTTTTGGCTACAGCATTATGTCTTTTGCATCAATACACTAAACAAGCTCATGCGCAAGCTGTTGAAATGATCACATTCCGAACATCTTTGCGAAATCTCCGCGGTAGACAACGTTTAGTATCGCTAAATCCACCGGATATGTGCCCAATAGGTAGCGATGAATTAGTAAGCGCTTATATGGAACGACATCGCGATTCCGATTACGGTTTTCAACAAGAATTTGAGCTCCTCCCCGACAGGTTTAGCGATCGTACAACGAGAGCTTCTGATGCCAGGGAAAATGTTTACAAAAATCGATACCCAGATATAAAAGCTTACGATCAAACTAGGGTGAAATTATTCCAAGTCGATGGAATAGCTGGTTCTGATTATATTAACGCGAATATAGTGTTAGGTTATAAAGAACGCAAAAAGTTTATATGCGCTCAAGGTCCCATGGATACAACCGTCGATGAATTTTGGAGATTAATTTGGGAACAACACCTAGAAATGATTTTGATGTTAACCAATTTAGAAGAGTATAGCAAAACTAAATGTGCCAAATATTGGCCGGATAGATCCGAAGTCGATAAAGTTTTTGGTGATATTTCAGTGACTCACGTCCAAGAAACTAGATACTCAGATTACATCGTGCGAGAATTAAAAATAACAAGGGGTGGTTTAAAAGATAGCGAAGAAAGAAAAATTACTCAATATCATTATTTAGTATGGAAAGATTTCATGGCGCCGGAACATCCTCATGGTATCATTAAATTTATTAAACGAATGAACGAAGCTTATTCCCCGGAAAAAGGACCAATTTTAATACATTGCAGCGCAGGCGTTGGTAGAACGGGAACTCTCGTAGCTCTCGACTGTTTATTACAACAAGTAAAAGAGGAAGGACAAGTAACGATATTTAACACTATTTGTGATTTGCGTCATCAACGAAATTTCCTCGTACAATCGCTCAAACAATACATTTTCATCTACAGAGCTTTAATGGAAGTCGTACAATACGGCGACACCGAAATGACCGCGTCCGATCTAAAATCTTCCATTGAGAAACTCAAAAAAGTCGATAGATCACGATCGAAAATGGAGGATGAATTTGAAAACATTAAAAATACAATGGAAGATCGGAAGTCGTGTAGTGTCGCGAGCGGTGATGAAAATCGCGAAAAAAATCGTAGCGACACGGTGATACCTTATGATAGAAACAGGGTTATACTAACACCTCTCGCAGGGAGAGAACATTCCACATACATTAATGCGTCGTTTATTGAAGGTTACGACAATTCAGAATCGTTTATTATCACTCAAGATCCCGTTGAATCGACCGTCGGCGATTTCTGGAGGATGATTGCCGAACAAGGTATCGGAGTTATAGTTATGTTATCGGAATTGGGCGAGAATAAATGTCCAAGATATTGGCCGGAAACTGAAACCGAAACGGTTTACGAACACATCACCGTACGATATGTCCGAGCAGAAAGCTGTCCTTATTACACTCGAAGAGAATTTTTCGTCCGGACAAGAGAAGGAGACGATTTAAGTGTTACCCAACTACAATATCACGGATGGCCAACCGTTGATGGAGAGGTATTTTTCTTTTTTGATCATTCGAATTTTAATTTTATAATTTTTATAAATCGTTAAGGTTCCAGAAGTAACGCGTGGATTAATCGAGTTAGTCGATTACGCTCACTCCACAGTGTCATGTTTATCATCACCCTCACCAATGGCGGTTCATTGTAATATGGGATCAGATCGTAGCTCGATATTTGTTGGATTAAGTATCTTGGTCCAACAATTAAGGATTGAACGTCGGGTTGATGTTTTTATAGTCGCTAGGAAGTTAAGATCGCAACGACAGGCGATGATTAATACATTCGTAAGTAAATTTTACAAAATGTTAATACCTCTGTCTCAAATTATGGTATACAAAACTTTGAAAATTACTTTATTGTTGTTGTAAAATTATTAATTCAATTTGTAACTTAATTTTATTAAATTTTTCACATTTAGACATAATTCAGCTGTTCCAACAATTCTTCGCGGCGAAGTTTTTCTTTATTCATGTGGTCCATTTTATAGTTATTGCCTCCTGAGGCCATTATGATTGATTCCATGCATTAATTCCATGTATTAATTCATCCATAGTTTTTGGCGATGTTTGGTGCTGCAAACACCGAATATTATTGAAGAAGGCTAGGTCTAAAACGTTCTAATTAGGACTATTCGGTGGCTGTGATTTGAATTTAATACTCTTGATCCTTCAGCCTGCAATTCTGTATCGTTGTCATAAGAATGCGATTTTGCATTATCTTGTTGAACATAAATTGTCTTGGCTTTATGCGCTTTTGGGAATTTGGATCTAATGGGTCATCTTTTTGCATTCTGCTGCGTTAATAGACACGATGTTTTTGGTCACCGTTTCTTTATAAACAAAAGGCCAGCATCCTATTTTGCCGTTGAAATACTGTTTTCTCACAGTGTCATAGCGTGGTCTGGCTAGCGCAGCCATAATAGTGGCTTCACTGTTGAGGATATTCTTTTATAGTGTCGTCCCTCTTTGAAAATGTGAAAAACGACAAACTCCGAATTAAGTGGAGTTTCTTTGATTTTATCCAAATTCTCCGAGTAATTCTTGCGTTTTCGGCCACAATACTTTATTCTGGAAGCCACATTGTCACAAATATTTACACTTATATTTATATTACACTTAGGGAAACATCAAAGTTCCTTGCAGCTTGACCAATAACACCGCGTTTCAATTTGCTGTCAGTTTTGTGTTGTAACAAGAACTATAAAATCCAGTACGCTGTTCATAAGTTAGTTGCTTCGTCTTTGCGTATCTTATAATTGTCGGACAAATTGACATTTCTCAACTGACGCATGCGTAATAACTGAAGTGATTTTAGTTTTTAAACATGGTCGCCTAATATTTTATGAGAAACGCCGCATGTAGATTATAACTCGTTAATTTTAGAGAAATGTATACTATAATGTGTGATAGAGGTAGTATTTATTGTAATTAATTTTGATTTTGTTATTTTAGGGTCAATATGAATTTTTATATCGTGCCATACTGAACTATTCCGAACTACACGGTCTGTGTGAGACATAATTCCGGGTGTAGTTGGATTATTTAATAAGACATTCCCATGAAAAGTATCGCAATTGTGTGTAACGCTATAACTAGATCATTTTTGTATTTGCTTTAAATGTTCGGATATCGTTTTTTGTACTCGTACCAAATTCCTCCCCCCTGATTATTTTTGTTATTATTATTATTTCTAATTTGCAGTACATGTGATATTTACATTTTATTTTCGATGTAGTTGGTCGTATACTATTTTGTTCGGCACAATGTTTCATGACCTTACTAGATTAGTAACATTTTTATCGCTACCACATAAGCGTATTATTTCACACTTCATAACCTATTATACATATGCTTAATAGCGTAAGCGTACATATATATGTATATGATGACTATCTAACTATGTGTACACCATTTCACCCATAAAAAAGAATTAAAAAAAAAAAGGAAAAAAACATAACTTATCTCATTTAGAAGTTTCGACGTTTTTAGATCTGCTTTTGTTTCATGTGATACTTAATTGTAAAATGTACACTCAGCTCATACACTATCGGTTTACTGGCGTGTGCTCGAGTTCGCGTGCGTGTGTATATAAATATATATAAATATATTTTCCTGTAGTAGGTGAATCAGCCGATAAACAAAAATCGAAGATCTGATGGAGACTGTACATGTTTTTTACTGTAAGTTAAGTATTTATTTATGTGTATATTTTTTTGACGACTTTATTTGATTGTGTACAATATTTTTTTTACAAAATAAAAACTTTACATATAAAAATCGAAGGAACAGCGATATTTATTTTTTATTACCTGACTATTTTTCTTTTTCACAGCACCAATATTCTACTTACTAAACATACTACACATCATTTATATTAAACATTACGATTTTCCTTTTATTGGACGATTCAAACTCGATGTCGCATTCAACGTCGGCGCCTTACATTGTATTTGAGCACATTTATGTTTCTTATTTGAATATTTATTTATGTTATATAGTTGTTTACTTAAGATTTTTGGACCAATTCTTCTTAATAATCTAAAACAAAAAATTTTTTTAACCTCACATTTTACGCGGGAAGCGACCAAACTCGTTTTAAACACGGTAAGACTTTGGCGGCAAAGATGTGTTAATAATATTTTTTCATCTTACTTAAAAAATCGGTTATTATGAACATTAAATGCCCTTGTTGTTTTTCCAAACTCGCAAGATAACCTCTCGGAACAATCGTATCCTTCAATAGCTTGATAAATCACCTTGGCCAACCCCCCATCTTCCGGATTCACCCCCTTTTTTGGTTTAACATGACCAAATTTGGGCAAAATTAGCATCGATAAAACAAACATCACCGACATCCCAATAAACCCTGATATAGCCATAAATAGCGGTTCGAGCCCTTTTTTTTTCGGTTTCATTTCCGTGGGTTTTTCAATAATATGGATGTTATGCTAAAAATTACAATTAAAATAACAAAAATAATCGAAATAAATAAATAAATACCTGATGTGTGTGAGTATGAAATTGGTGAAGAGTGTCCGAATGCCCAATATCGTTGTAATAAGTTTCAGTAGCAACCTTTTAATGATACTTTAAAAGTTTATTAAAAAAAATTTTAAAAAAACTTACATCATGAATATGATTTTTATGTTTAATATCTTCTTTGGTGGGATTGATTGAGCTTAAATGACTAGCAAACGTTTTTAGTGGGTAATAATAGTAGTAATAACCGGATGGGTCATCAAGGTTTGGTCGAAAATCATCGGGATTTGAAGCGCCCTCCTCGGGTAACTCATAAACGGCCGCATTCAAATCACCTACATAAAAAAAATAATTATTTTTAACTCACCAAAAAATTTCTTAATACCAGTAGGGGTCCCAATTTTTAAAGTATTCCCTTTTTTTACCGCCGTTTCGTAATAATCAGCCAACTCATTCTTAGCCAGACTCAACGTGGGTAAAACATCCTTTTTTGATTCATCCGCTTTTCTTTCAACATCACTCATCAACGTTGGGATTTTCGGCGTGGTTGTAGTTTTCCTTAAACTCTTAATAGCGTTCTCTAAATACTCAGATCCATTTTGAGCTCGAGAAGATGTTATAATCACGAAAACCAACAAAGGAAACATAGTTTATACACGATATTCCATACGCGTTTAATCTAAGGAACGTTCGAAAGAAACGAAGAAAAAACTTTGGTTTTGTTTTGTCGTGATGTCTTCGTACGAAACAGTTAGCCGAATAAAATTACATGAATTTGTGAGTGCGGAGATCCGTAAACGAAAAGTTCAATGTCCGCGTATTTAGCTGGCTTACTAATGTCCGCGAATTTGACGGACGGAACGGGTACCCGGGATCATCGAATGCCGGTGCCCCAGTGACCAACATTTAAATAACTAGTTGGAAACGAAAATTATAACCAAATCGGAATTTATTGAAAATCAACTCGCAACGTTGCTCCTCTGTTTGTTTCAATTAATACCATCAACACAACTAATTGAGACACTTATTTGTAAGAGGAGACAATAAAAACCATTGCCGTTGAGTTCGCTTAAAGGACATTGACTTGAATTATTCTTCATTTTACTTACATAAACTAAAATTGTTGTGCAAAAAAACTATTTTCGTTTTTTCGTAGGGTTTTATATAAATATGATTAAATAAATAAAACGTAACAATAAAAGATTTTCTTTAATATTGTGTAATTGTACATGTTATTTATCAAGATGCATTGTTCTTGGTAAATAATGTCGCAACGCGTTCGAGTCATTGTTATGATGATTTTTTTTTCTATAACTCCGAAGTAGTTCGACGCATTAAAAGAAGACCTCGAGAGGGGAGTGTGATTTGTCGAGAATCGTCTGGAGTATACCGGATATAATAATTGCGTTCGAAGGACCATTTGTTAATTCCCATTAATTTTTAAACGTGGTTTTTGGCTGAAACCCGTCGCAATTGCGAAATACCGCGACGATAAACCAAGAGAGCATGCTGACGTCGTGGACGGACTACAATTGGGTGTCGTAAATTAGTAGACATCCACCGTTTTATTTGCTTTTTAATAAATCCAAACCGTGAACGATGAACGCGGTTATAAAAGCGCGTCGCAAAGCAAACCCAGAGATTATTTCTGTGGAGGTTGCTTGCAGCCCCGCAGAGCGCGCTTTAAAAAGTCTTTTACTTCTGAAGCCTACTAAAGGTAATCAAATTAATTAATTTTTAATTAACAAAATTAAAAATTAAATTTATTTAGGTTTATTTGTACCAAATTTTACTGCCCCCCAACGCCGCCCAAATCGCCAACAACCGGGATCACCGTAGGATGGTAGAAAGTGACACCGTTTCAAAAAAACAAGAAGTCAAGGGTCTTGAAAACAAAGCCAACTTCGAAGAAGCAATCGAACACACCGGATATGGCAAATTTCATTACATACTATTAGCAATATGTGGACTGGTAAGCACCTCGGAGGAGATGGACGTCATCTCGTTGTCCTTCATCCTACCGTCGGCAGAGTGTGACCTTCATCTAACCACCGAAAATAAGGGATGGCTCAACTCCATCATTTTTATCGGGATGATGGCAGGGGCTTACTGCTGGGGTTCCGTAGCGGATTCCCTCGGCAGAAAAAAAGTCCTTATCGTCATCTCTTTTGTCAACGCTCTGTGTATCATCGCATCCAGTTTCAGCCAGTCTTATGAAATGTTTATGTTGTTTCGATTCTTAAATGGGGCGGCGTAAGTAGAAATATTAATTAATTTAGTTTAGTACAAAGTCCATACCAATTTAAAAGTGGTACAAAGTCCATGTTTTTAATGTTTACAGGTTAGGGGGCAGTGGACCAGTAATTTGGTCTTATTTTGCTGAATTTCAGCCAAAATCCAAAAGAGGTTCCATGTTATCTTTCATGGCAGCCTTTTGGACATTCGGAAACCTGTTTGTAGCAGGTTTAGCTTGGGTAATTATTCCCTCGGACATCGGCGTAGTTTCGGAGTATTTCACCTACAACTCCTGGCGTATTTTCTTACTTGTATGCGCCGTACCGTCTATAATCGTCGGTGTTTTACTATTTTTCCTTCCGGAAAGTCCCAAGTTCTTGTTATCAAGAGGGAGAAACGATGAGGCTATTGAAATTTTTAAAGGAATTTATCAAATGAACACCGGGAAAGACAGAAATAGCTACCCAATAAAATATGTTCTTTCCACCGACGTTGAAGACCAAATTCAGACGGTCAAAGACACTAAAATTCCACATACCAAAGTCGAAAAGTACAAAGCCATGATGGCGGATATCATGGACAATAGCAAGCAACTATTTAAAAATCCGATACTTAAATTTACAACGATTTCAATCACGCTTAACTTGACGTTCCATATCGGTTACTACGGGCTAATGATGTGGTTCCCCGAACTTTTCAATAGATTCGACGAATTCGCTAAAGACCATCCTGGAGAATCAGCTTCCGTTTGTCAAGTAACTAATTATGTTGTTGGATTGGAAGAAACTCAAAAAAGTTGCTCGAATAAAATCGAAAGCCAAGTATTTATGGAATCTTTAATCACCGTATCATCCGCATTGCCCGCCAATATTTTCGCCATATTGTTTATGGACAAATTGGGCAGAAAATTCTTTATGGTTTTCAGTACGGTTTCCGCTGGTATTTGTTCGGCTTCGATGTACTTTGTTTACAACCAAACCCATAATTTAATTGTATCAGCTGTATTCAGTGGTGCTATATCTTGTGGAAATGCAGCTTTGGATTGCTTAATAACAGAAATTTTCCCTACCAATCTCAGGTAAAATTTGAAACGAAATGTAATCAATTTTAAATTAATCGAGTTTTTTTTAGAGCGACTGGTATTGCAGTTTCGATGGTATCCGCTAGATTGGGCGGGATAATAGGCAACATAGTCATAGCGACATTGCTGGATATGTATTGTCCAGCTCCAACATTCATAGTGGCCTTCCTCCTGGCTGGAGGTGGGTTATTATCGCTGTTTTTGCCAAATACTACTCGTACTGATTTGCAATAAAAAGAAGATAACTAAAAGACGACGAGTAGAAACTTTATTGATGTTGAATGTTAGATTAGAAAATAATATTATAAAAAATTAATGAAATAAATAAATTTTATCAATCAGAATAAAAATTATGAAATTAGTATTAAAAAGGAAATAAAAAATAATTTCAATACAAAATAATCTCAATAATGTTCGTTTATTTCAAGAATAAAATTTTATAAATTACTGCCTAAATCTAAATAAACCTTAAAACATGACAATGACAACCGTTTTGGAAAAAAATAAGTAATAATGACGATAAAAAATTCTATTTAAGTATGTATACGTATACTTAATATCTTCCAAAAACAATCGTTTAAATTTTATATATATATATATGTATAAGTATATGTGATGTTAAAATGACTTAAAATTTTCCTTTAAATTTAATCGCACATGGACTGAATTTGGGAGATCATTATACGTAAACATTTAGGAGACAAACAAAAAAAATTCTCTTCCGATACGTATTCGTGTGCGAAACAAAGTGATCGTCTATAAAGCCATCCTTTGTCCGAGGCCAATAGCGTTTATAATGTTCTTACAACATCTAAAATTAATTTAAAAAATAACGTACGGTACATACATCACTGCCGAATGGTGGTGATTCTCAGCTCATCCGAAAATAAAATAAAAACAATTAGTAATAATAATAATAAAATTAAAACAAAAAAAAAAGAAAAGAACCATCCCGCCGTAGGAATGTGTGATATAAACAGTTAAAAAATGTCTCTAAAACCTTACATACTCATATTAATAGAGGGCGTAAGGTTCGTTCGTACTTAAAATTCAATACATTATACATCTTGGTACTGTGTTGGAGAAGGGGGGTGGAATTTTTTTTTTCTAACTGTAAAGTAATTAAACGCATGAAGGTTGCATATCTAACCGTAAAGTAATTATTTTATTTTATTTATTTTTATTTATTTTATTTCATTATTTTGCATTGTATGATAATCTTAGTAAAGACCGAAAATCAGCCATCGCAAGGCTGATTACGCCGGTGAGCATTTGTGGGCGCCGGGCTCACCGGATAGAGCGGTGGACGTACTACTGTAACATTTTGGGCTTATGGGAGATTTGGGCGCGGGTGAATTTCGATTTCAGTGTGTGCGGGTCAGTGTCAATTTCATATACTAGGGGGTACTTTGAGGGCACCGTAAACACGTTCCTTCAAAGGAATATCTGCAAAACACAAAAGGTACATGACTAGCCAATAGCCGAAAATAGAGCAGAGCGTCGCGTATATTTCTGAGAAGGGGTCGCGGGAAGAGCTGAGCAGACCACCGCCCGGGTTAGTAGAGTTAGGAAGGAAGAGAGGCGTCTGACCGGCCCGAGAGGCCAGCGAGGGGGAGTTATTGCATGAAATACTCAGGGTGGTCCGAGTCTTTCTCAAACCGCTTGGCCTCCTCTTGCATGCTTTCTTTTATTTTCAAAATAGCAGCCGATTCCGTTTGATCCTGCAAGGAAAGCGACCTTTAGTGGTTAAGTGGGGTCAGTCTACAGAAGCGCAAGCACCGGACACCGCGACGCTGGTCGTACTCTACAGTGACTCGTCAATGTCTTAACGTCCTTCAAACAACTTTATTTCAATTAATCACACAAATCTTTATTACTTTATTAACAACTCTACAGCTCCATCATTTTACTTTGAATCGGATTTATGTTAATACTACTAATTTAACTAATTTAATAATAATTCTGTATTTAAAAAAGTCAAGAAACCACAGCCCAACTAAACTTATTAAATTTTGCTTATCTGATTTGACTCGTAAAATTTCAGGCAAAAAAAACAGGTAGTAAAAGCATAATAAATCATGCAATATGTAGTAAATTCTTTTTATTCTCGTTATCGGGACTTACTTAATCAAATTTCAGTTAGATGTACGTAAAGTGTTTCTTTTCGTGGTAAGTAATAAAAAATTAAAGACTTGAATTTAATATAATACAACGTTAAGACTATTACGAGTCACAGTATTTTTAGCCTTAATCACCGTAAAAAATCGAGTCGACTTTAATTTTTCGCTCCTAATCCCTCGATCGTTAAGTTCTCAGCACGAGAAAGTACTCACATTTTCTCCAGGACCGCCGAATCCCGTCAAGTTGTAATCTCCCATTCCGCTTCCGCTGTCCTCTCTTGGGGTGCCCGGTCCTCCGTTAGCTGGAGAATTCTTCATTCCGTCCATGCCGTCACCGTTCAGCACTGGACCCATCGAGTTCGGTCCCATCGGCCCCATTGGTCCACCTTCCGGACCGCCAGACATTGGGAATTCCCCGGGCATCGAACCGCCCACCGCCGGTTTCATCAGCGTATACATATTTTCACCACCCGAATTGGACGAATCTTGCGGACTTGGCATTATTGGTGTTCCTGGGCCCGGTGGACCCGCCGAACCTGGCGGACCACCGTAATTCCCAGGAGAAGATGATGAATAAATAGGCTATAAATATTTATATTTTCAAATATTTTATATTTAAATTTTTCAATTATACACTGTTGGAAATAATTCACGAGCACACTCTATATAATCTGAACGCATGAAGGTAAATCATGCACTACTTCCATACCAAATTTCATAGCGCTGGACACACGCGTTTAGATTATATAGGGTGTGCTCGTGAATTATTTCCAACGGTGTAATTAGTAGTGTTGTATTTATTTATACTTACTGTAGATGTGTTTGGTTGCCATTGTGGTCTCCCGCCGGTCATGGTCATAGGTGGCATAGGTCCGGGTCCTAAGCTGCTATTAGGCGGTGGAACTCGTACTCCGGGTCCGTACGAACTGGGGCCGAGTGGTCCCATTCCAGGACCCCTAGGAGGATTCATCCTGGGATTCATGGGGTTCATACCAGGCGGTCCTGTAATTGTTATTAACGATTCCGTCGAGACTTTGCTTCTACATAAAAGCGTTCTTTCTTTTTTTATTATTTTTTTTTTTTTAATTTTTTTAATATTTTTTAATTATTTTTTTTTTTTCGTAGACAACATAAAATAGAAAAAAAATAATAGATACATAGATGTCCCAACACGAATCGATAAGCCCACATATGATTATTTAATTTCTATTTATTAAAAAAAAAATAGTTTTATCGATACGTTTTGAGATATCTTATATTTCGAACGTGTAAGGGTGCTGGTACATTTGTAAAAACAAAACTTGACTCTATTGAATTTTTTTTCGTTTCGGTTTAGTTTGAAAAACGTCTACGTATATATTATATATATGTGGTAATGTATAGTAGCGTGAATATAGCGAAAGCATGCCAATAATAGACATGTTAAAAGCAATAAACAAAAGGAACAAACAATAAGTGAAAGTAAAAAAGAAGAATAAGCGGTCGCACGAGGTGTGTTATGCACAGTAAGTGTAAGGTGGGTGAAGGAGCGCATATGCCTACCTTGCCAACCTACAAATTCTCCGCCTTCACCTGGAGACAGAAATAGATGCATTACACGAGGCATTTCATGGATATTTCATGCTAGTGCTATTCTTCAATAAATTGTCGACCTTGGGATTCTCAAAAAATATAAATTATCTTACATATGAGGGGATTCATCTTCAAACCGTGCGCATCGACTTGACAGGCGAAATATAACCTAACATTGATTGAAACTTACACTTCAATGATTATTTTTGAGAATCCTCTAAGCTAATGTTATGATATTTGTTATTAAAGTTTTTAAGGAATAAAAATAAAGAACAAAATTAAAATTAAAAAATTAAACAAAATTATAGATTAAAAAAGAAAAAAAAACGCAAATCACTTTGAATTATTTTTACTGAATTACTTGATTAGAAATACTATGAACGGATTTAACTAAGATGCACGATTACCGATCTCAGATCGATTATATTTTCGATGACGCAGAAGATTTTAATCAAAAGATCTATGAAAAGAGCACTGTAAATATCATTGAAATCGATTACCTTGCCGCGACGGATCCATATTGTTAGGCATCATTGGTTGTCCAGGCGGCTAAACAAAAAAGTAAACAATCAAAGATGTCTCATCAAAAAATAATAAACTTACACCGCTAAAATCTGTGCCTATTTGTGGCATTCTCACTCCAGGTCGAGGCCCTGGATACCTAGATGGCCCTAGAAAGGGCTGTGATGACATCATTTGTGTGTGTGGTGGTGGAGGTTGTGAATGTGGTGATGGTTGACTCGATGGATGCGTTGGAGGCGACGGTCTCATCGTCGAATTCTTCATTTCAAACAATAATAAATAAAACAAAAATATCTATCAAAAGTTACATACTGGGAAAAATCCGGGTGGGATTGGACCTCCAGGCATTCCATCGTTCGGGGGAATTTGACTAAGTGGACTTGGTGCTGGTCCTGTGTTCTAATAAAACAAAATTAAATTAATTCAATCATTAAATATCAACTAAATTAAAACTTACGTGTGCGATGCCGTTAACACCTCCATAACCGGAATTTACAAATCCCTAAAAAAAATACATAATGATAATTTTAGGTTTAAAGGTACTTTTTAAAGCTTTTGAATACTGAATACCAACGATGTATCTTCAGGATCATTAAACATCTCAATTGATAGCCAAGCCTCTCTCTCAGTTAATATCATTTGAGATTCAAAGTTTTAATTTAATCAATTTTGCTTCTGAGAAATGAGAAAACTTATAAATATAATTAAAATATTCTAGTCTATTTTCGGCTAAGGCTGATTCTGCAGCACCCTTTATCGCACCTTGAAATCTTGAAATCGCTTGAAATCTATAATAATTTAGTGCATAACAGATCGACACTTAGATTTAATAAAAGGAAATGTTGAAATCTTTAAAAGATGTTGAAAGAATGTTATATGCCCCTGTGGCAAGAACAAGTACAATAAGAGTAATGTTAGCTCATGCAATAAGAAAAGGATGGAATATCAGACAATTGAAGACAAATGGAAATAATTTAATGCATTGGTTTTCAAGAAAACGAAATGTGTAGCTTTATCAACTGCAGAATCCGAATTCATGGCTGCTGCCTTAACAGCACAAGAAATAATTAATTTAAAAGGAGTATTTCATGGACGAGGTTGTATCTTTTTTTGTGAATAACTCTAAAACTATGCGTCTTATCAAAAATTGGTATTCCAGAGGCTCTATTACCCACTTTTCATCTCTTGGAGGTATCTTCAGGCTCATTAAACATCATAATTGATAGCCAAGCCTCTCTCTCAGTTAATATCATTTGAGATTAAAAGTTTTATTCGCAATCCTCATTCAATTTTGCTTCTGAGTAATGACGAAACTAGCAAATATAGTTAAAATATTGTAGTCTATTTTTGGCCAAGGCTTGTAGACTCCAGATATGACCTTTTAGCTGTTGTACAGCTTTGTGCCCAAGATTTACTCTTTGCGCCTCTTTTTTTGGCAGCCGTCAATATCCAAATATTCCGCTAAGTATTCTGTCTTCCCTATGTTATATCTTCTCTATCTGTAGGCACAACGATTTGGTTGGGAGTTGGGTCACAGAATTCAATTCAAAACTCTGAAGCTCCTTGATGATTTTTAATTGCCACAAAAACCGCAAAATAATATTCTAAAATTTCCTGAAATCGGCTTATACAAAGTGTTCCTGTAAGTTGTGGCATAATTTTAATCACAAATACTAGAGTTAAAATGCTAAACCCATAAATGGCTAAGATATGGGCTTTCAAAGTTAAGAAAATTTTAAACATTTTCTTCAATATTTTCGATATGGTTTGTCTTAGAAAGATAAAATTTGGTAAATAGTGGAATGTTATCATGAAAAATTGTTTAAGACGTCTTTTGAAAATATATAACCATGGGATTAATACTATACAGGTGTTCACAAGGTTGTTTCCTTAAAACTTTTTTATTATGTCATAAACCCTTAAATTTTTCAACTGATTCCAAAAGCCTATTTCATTTTAAAATTATTTTCACTCTTAGAAATTTTTGTTTAGACGCATCGTTTTCGAGTTATTCGCAAAATATATAAGCCATATCTTAGGCATTTATGGGTTCCAACCAATCAAATTGGTATTCCAGAGACTCTGATACTCTCTTTCCATCTCTTGGATGGAAATGGACCTCTCTCTAAGTTAATATTATTTGAGATTCAAAATTTTAATCGCAACCTTCATTCAATTTTGCTTCTGAGTAATGACGAAACTTGCAAATATACTTAAAATATTGTAGTCTATTTTTGGCTAAGACTTGTACACACCAGTTATGACCTTTGCGCCCAAGATTTGCTCTATGGGCTAAATCTCTCTCACAATTTGGAGTCTTACTTCTCTATTCTAACTCTATCTGTAGCCACAACAACTTGGTTTGGGGTTGGGTTGGGTCAGAAAGTTCAATTCAAAATTCTAAAGAATAAACGCAAAATAATATTCTAAAATTTCCTGAAATCGGCTTGTGTGATAATAAGGAATGTGAAAAAAAATTATATAAAAGTACATGTTGTATGTCTTTATAAATATTAATAATTAATAAAGAACACATTAATTAATTAGTAATTTAAAAGTTTTATCAAATATATATCGTATTGTATTTAGAGATCGCAATGTTGCCAAGATTCAATCCAAGTATTGATCACGGGCGCGCGGTTATTTACACGTACTTTAGGCATATTTACACTCCGAAGTTTGTGGAACGCGCATGCGCCGTCGAAAATTGAACATTTTACAAATTTTACGGTAAACCCAAATCAAAACTTAACCCACTTACGTAGTCGTGAAATGCTTTGGCTTCAGAAGAATGTTCGCATGTGTCCCTTCGTTCGGGGGCGGCGCAGTAGAGGTCCCAGAAAACGCTAAGACACAAAAAAAGCAAAGGAAAAAGATGTAAATGAAGATTAGGTTATGTTGTGAAGGGGGATCAAAACTTACCACCACCAAGAGTGTAAAAATCCAGGTGGTTCGCCTAATGTGATGTTCTTTTCCCATCGTATCTAAAGAGAAAAGAGGTGATAAGAAAAATTGAGATGGGGAAATGAGATTTTTTACCTCAGATAGGAAGGTTTGGGCGGCTTTTTGAGCCCCCACGTGTAGAAGATATTCATAAACGTACAGAGCCAGTCTAAAGGGAATTAAAAAAAAATTTGGGACAGGTTAAATTGATCGCTCTGTATATTAAATATGTTAATTTATTTGAACTTACTTTTCCCGTGCTTGTGCATCAGATGGCACTGTAGATCCTTTACCTTTATACATTTTTTACTACACTCTGAATACTGTTTACATTAAGATATATATCGTGTAAAAAGTAACACTAAAAAAAATAAATGAACCACTGACTATATAAACAACATGATTATTGTTAGAACTATGTCTAACTTTATGTCACTGGTAAAGAGTGGCGCAGCAAATATCACTTCTTAAAAAATCGAAAATTGACCGAAAATGAATCGAATTAGTCTTAAAAATGATAAAAAGGTTGAGAACTGCGTTTAGTCGTTCATATTTGATCACCTTTATTTATTAAAATATCGATGTCCACACGCGATCAACAAACCAAAATATTAACTTTTCTGGTACACAAACAGCAGCACGGATAGCGACCCTCATTTGCGCTTGCGCAATACGCCGATTCGCCGTCCCCGTCTCTACGCTTATTATTTCTCCTAATTATTATCGATGTCGCCAGATTTTCGACATTATCTCTCTTGGTTCTTGCGTTTATTTCACATCGACGTTTTTCATTTCATCGCCGCGACCGACATTTTCACTGAAATTTTCACTAATTTTTTAATAACAGACTCTCACGAACGCGCACAAACTCTCGACGCTCACCGGAAAACTAAAATTGGCAACGTTCGTTCGTCCTTTACGAACGTCGCGACCTCTAGCGACGTGTCAGCTTATTACAATCAACACAAAAAAAAGATAAAAATAATAAATAATCAAATATATATAATAATCAAAAAATATTTATTATTAAATCCCTAACTTAACCAACTAATTTAATATTCGATTCAATATAAGTTTCATATAATTTAATTTAATTAAAATATGTTATGAACTAAAATAAATGTAATAAAAAAGTAGATAACCCATTTAACAAGTTAAATTAGCATAAACAAAAATGTTTATCACTATTAAGTTAAAACGATAGCATTAAATGTTTGTTTACTATTTTATATCATCGCAGCAACTACGCAGGAAAAGAATAACAAGATAATTTTGTTTTGTTCCAACCGTTATCAGTTCTAATAATACGCTCGATGTGAATGCATGTTCAAAGTTTTTCTTACACATAAAAAGAAATATTTAAAAATTTTAATAATACGAACGATTTTAGGAAAGAAATTGACATAAAATATATATAGATCTCTTCGCGCGTTTTTTTAAATAGCCGCCACCTGGATTCCAAAATGGCATTGCACGTAGTTGTTTTGATGTTCGATGTTGTGTGAGTTGTTGCGTCGTCCATAGTTGCTCGTACCATATTTTCACAAATAAAATACGTTTTCAGCATCAAGTCGGTGCGTTTTCGTCTTCTTGTTCCAATAATCGTCAAAATTCCGCCCACAGAGTAAGTAAAAATCCGTATTACTTTCCCTTGATATATATACACACCATTTTTTTTTTGTTCCTTTTGGCCGTGATGCTCGAAAATGGTGGTCTTCGAAAATGGTTCTTCAAATTCTTATTTTGTTTTAAAACATTTTCTTTTCAGAATGAAAGTACCTCCAACTAACATCAATGGCTTCGAAGCCTACAGTGATGAAGCATACATCTCTGATGGTATCACTAATCATCTCACCATTGCTAATGGTACCGTTGAAGAGTATAGCCCTCCTGTTCAAGATAGTGACTTTTCAGAATATATGTGGATGGAAAATGAAGAGGAATTTGATAAAGAAGTAAACTTTATTTCTTTTTAATTCATTAAAATAACTATCATAAATATAGCAACATTACAATATCTTTGTTTTTACAACAATCATTAATAATTTGCAATTTGATCTAATATTGTTCATTTGGCTTCAAAATGTATGTATACAAAGTTTCGTTTTTTTATCTTTTAGTATTTAGAAAAAAAGGGATACATACACTCACATAACACACCATTTTGAGTAATTTATGGAACTTAGATGTATAAAATGTTTATTAAATGAATTGGTATTAAGTATAATACTTGAAATTGAAGAATTAAATGCGTGTTGAACAACATTTATTAACAATAATAACCAAAATTAATTTTTTAAACAGGTGGGTCTGATACTTTATGAAACCCAACCTTAATTTAATGAGATTTTGTATTTAGGAGGCATCGCGACCTCAGCTATATTAAGTAAATCATGCTCTTGATGTTTTAGAAGATAAAGTAAACATACAATACTTGAGGTTCATATTTATAATGTATCAATTCCAGCTCCTCGCCCGCAAGCGACCTTGGCAATATTGATGAAATCATGCGCTTGATGTCTTGGAAAGTAAACTAAATAATACTTTTATGAGAAATCGTTTATCATCACTTCACCGAGGTCGCTTGCGGGCGAGGCGCTGTGTCTGATACTTTATGAACACCAATTCAATAAGATTTTGTATTTAGGAGGCATCTCCTCGCCCGCAAGCGACCTCGGCTATATTAGGTAAATCATCATAAAGACTACAAGTGAACGATTTCATTTAATACCGCCGAGGTCGCTTGCGGGCGAGGCGCTAGATTTGATATCATGTAGTCATAAAATTAGTTGACTTGAGGTACACATTCATAATATATCAATCCCAGCGCCTCGCCCGCAAGCGACCTCGGCGAGGTGAAGATAAACGATTTCTCATACAAGTATTGTGTACTTAGTTTACTTTCTAAGACATCAAGTGAACATTTTCATGTAATACCGCCGAGGTCGCTTGCGGGCGAGGCGCTGGATTTGATATCATGTAGTCACAAAATTAGTTGAGTTGAGGTTCGTATTCATAATGTATCAATTCCAGCGCCTCGTCCGCAAGCGACCTCGGCGGTATTGATGAAATCGTGCACTTGATGTCTTGGAAAGTAAACTAAATAATACTTTTATGAGAAATCGTTTATTATCACTTCGCCGAGGTTGCTTGCGGGCGAGGCGCTGGGTCTGATACTTTATGAACACCAACCTTAATTCAATGAGATTTTGTATTTAAGAGCCATCGCCTCGCCCGCAAGCGACCTCGGCGAAGTGAAGATAAACGATTTCTGATACAAGAATTGTGTATTTAGTATACTTTCCAAGACATCAACTGAACGATTTCATATAATACCGCCGAGGTCGCTTGTGGGCGAGGCGCTAGATTTGATATCATGTAGTCATAAAATTAGTTGAGTTGAGGTTCGTATTCATAATGTATCAATTCCAGCGCCTCGCCCGCAAGCGACCTCGGCGGTATTGATGAAATCGTGCACTTGATGTCTTGGAAAGTAAACTAAATAATACTTTTATGAGAAATCGTTTATGCTGGAATTGATACATTATGAATACGAACCTCAACTCAACTAATTTTATGACTACATGAACAAATCTAGCGCCTCGCCCGCAAGCGACCTCGGCGAAGGGAAGATAAACGATTTCTCATACAAAAATTGTGTACTTAGTTTACTTTCCAAGTCATCAGTGAACGATTTCATCTAATACCGCCGAGGTCGCTTGCTGGCGAGGCGGTGAAACTGGTATCATGGCTCCTCAACGCAAAATCTCATTGAATTAAAGTTTGTGTTCATAAAGTATCAGGCCTAGCGCCTAGCCCGCAAGCGACCTCGGCGAAGTGAAGATAAACGATTTCTCATTCAAATATGGTGTACTTAGTTTAGTTTCCAAAACATCAAGAGAACGATTTTATGTAATATCGCCGAGGTCGCTTGCGGGCGGGATTGATTCAAAACCTCAAAAACATATTAATTGAGGACTGGAATAGAATTTCAGCGGAAACCACAAAAAAGTTGGTATGTTCTAGAAAAATAGAATCAATGCTGTAATTGCAAGTGTTAGAAAAACTGTGTTTTGTCCGTTATTGTTAATATATGTTGAACACACACGCCATTTATTCTGCAGTTGTTTTATGTGTTACTTCTAACTTGCATAAATTGTGTATGCAACTTGCAATAAAATCTGTGTCATTGTATGTCGCTGCAGTAGTGCCTGTTTTGGATATATTTGTCCCTGCATTAATAAAATAAAAGAGCAGATAGAAAAGAAATATCTTTGACATCTTGACTTGTGACATCTTTATCTATTGGGAGGTGTCCTTTTTGTAGTCCTTTTTGAAGCCTTGAACTTTTTTATGGCTAACTTCTTCATAAAAAAAAATCGTATAATGCCCATATATTTGTTATAAATATATTTACAATTATTGCTTCTGGACCATCAATTTCATTGGCACTTCCATCTTTCTGTTTGCGATTCGGATTTCCGACTGTAGGTAATTACTCAAAACCAACACGTCTTTAGTGTCTTTCCATCTGAGTCCTAATAAGCTTTCATTGCAATCAGCCATTCTTCAGCCTTCTTGTTTTTAGAAAGGTGTAAAACCAAGCAGGATAAAACCTCTTCAAAATAGTAAAATTTAGATGCATCCGCCGGTTTTTCTGGAATAGTGAAATAAAGTTCCGACATGAGAAAAAGTTTTTTGAATCGCTTTCTTCTTTGCTTTTTCCAGTATTTCAACACGTAAATTTATGTAGTGACTTATTTGCATTATTAGACTTTTTGATTTATAAAAACAGTCGAACATTGTTGAACCTCTATTTAGATCAAGTTTTATTATAGGTCTAACTTCTTCCTTGTCCAAATAAAATATTATCACTACACGGAAATAATCCCAAAAACAATAGCAGTAGGAGCACACAAACACTCAACTGGTCTGTAAAAATCTGCTGATAGGAGCTACACGTGTTTGTAATCTAAACTAAATTGGACTTACACATAAAGTGAAGCAACAGTATTTTTCAAACATCTTTGAATTGTATATATATATGTTGTGCAGTGATTGAGAAGATTATTACTGCTTAAATCTTCATAAATGGGCTTTGAATACTTATTAAGAAATAATCTTCAATAAGTGGTTTTTTCTTGTTTTGGACACTCACTTGTATGATTTTGTCTCAGGGCTATTTAACATCAATTACTTTTACGCTATAATAACAATTTTAGTTATTATTATTATTCCATGCAACTGAGATCAAAAAGCAACTGTTTTGCAACAAATAATTTCGTAGCATTTCTCACAAAATTTAATCAAATACAGATATACTATGAAATACTGATAGATTTTATTTTGTTGTTTAGGTAATGCAAAGATTAGAAGAAGAAGAACTCATGGAGCAATGCATGTTACAACATATGATGGATGATCAACCTCAAAATAATGCAGAGTAAGTAATAATTAATACGTTGTAATGAATTTATTATAATTACTTTTTGATTTAAAGAGCTGTGGTTAAAGATACTACAAATGGAAAACCCGAATCACAAAAACCAAGTACATTAAATCCAGATGCCGCAGAATTCGTGCCTAGCTGGGGTCGTCAGGGAACGTCCGTAAAGGAGACGTCAAAATCATCCTAAACTGTCTTGATAAAAATAAAAAAAACACGGACGATCTCAAGGACCGACCAACATGGAGACCACTACCTATCTTTTTGGCGGCGTGGCGTTCGTGAGTAGTATCGCAGTGTTGAAGTGTAAAAAAAAATATCAAATACCGGTTACAAGAAAAAGTAAAAAAAAAAATGTACATGTAAAGAGACTTTACTATGCGGCTACTCAGAACAAGTTCTAGGTTACGATGTTAAAATGGGTGAGGTTATGTATGTACGGAAATTTAAAAAAATAAAAACAAGAAAAAAATAATAAAATAAAAATTTGCGCAGATAAAAAATTTAAAATGAATTAGAAATTAAAAAAAAATCTTTAAAAATTTCTGGTGTGTTTAGTAGTTTATTTTCCTTTTTTTTTATAAATGAGTTTCAATAGTTTTGTTTTTGTCATTTCGTATAACACAACCTATCATAGTGATTGGCTGTGATATATTTTGTATATGTATGTATACAATGCGGCTGTGTGAGAAAACGAAAAAAAATTTTTACAAATAGTTTAACAATTTCGTTTTATTTTTTTTATTATTATAAACAAATTTCTTATACATCACAATGGATACTTAAAAAACTGTATAAAAAGCATATAAGCTGTACTGTATAAATTAATATTTTCATATAAAACCACAATCAACTTATATATATATATTTATATTATCCGCGGACAACGTGAAGTAAATTTTACAGGTTATATATAAGTTGAAAGTGTATAAAACCATATTTACTAATAATTAGTGTCATTATTTTTACTTTATAATTACATTTTTTTCATTATCAAACACACCAGTTGCGTGTACATAAGAATCCTAAAAAAGAATTTGTATTCAACATGTACCAACTATCTTAAAGTGGGCATAGCCCTTTAACATTAACATAAGAATCTGTACTTCGTTTCGAGTTAAAAAAAAAAAAAGTACTACGTCATTTTTGGTTTTTGGTTGTGAATTTGTATAAAAAATAAGCTTTCTTTGTTAAGTGTATTTAAACTACATATAATAAATTAAGATATCAACAAATTTAACGAATTTTTTTTCACTAATATATAATTAATAATTTATTAAAAGTTTAGTTTGGAATTTTGATGCACTAAAAATTCCCAACCCAACTTCATCAATTTATTGTAAGTTACTGAATACAAATTAATTTTATGATGTCATCCTATCGAATCCAGCGCCTCGCCCGCAAGCGATCTCGGCGGTATTGGATTAAATCGTTCCCTGATGTCTTGGAAAGTAAACTAAGTACACAATACTTGTATGAGAAATCGTTTATCACCATATCGCCGAGGTCGCTTGCGGGCGAGGCGCTGGGTTTGATACTTTATTAACACAAAATATCATTAATTTGTGTTTAGGAGCTATAATATTAAATCTAGCGCCTCGCCCGCAAGCGACCTCGGCGGTATTAGATAAAATCGTTCACTTGATGCCTTGGAAAGTTAACTAAGTACACAATATTTGTCTAAGAAATCGTTTATCTTCACTTCGCCGAGGTCGCTTGCGGGCGAGGCGCTGGTTTGATACTTTATTAACACAAACCATCATTCATTTGTGTTTAGGAGCTATAATATTAAATCTAGCGCCTCGGCCGCAAGCGACCTCGGCGGTATTAGATAAAATCGTTCACTTGATGCCTTGGAACGTTAACTAAGTACACAATATTTGTGTAAGAAATCGTTTATCTTCACTTCGCCGAGGTCGCTTGCGGGCGAGGCGCTGGGTCTGATACTTTATGAACACAAATCTTAATTCAATGACATTTAGCATTTAGGAGCTAAGATACCAGTTCCACCGCCTCGCCCGCAAGCGACCTCGGCGGTATTAGATAAAATCGTTTACTTGATGTCTTGGAAAGTAAGGTAAGTACACAATACTTGTATGAGAAATTGTTTATCATCACTTCGCCGAGGTCGCTTGCGGGCGAGGCGCTGGAACTTATTCATTATGAATACAAACCATAATTCAATAAGATTGTGTATTTAGGAGCTATGATATTAAATCTAGCGCCTCGCCCGCAAGCGACCTCGGCGGTATTAAATGAAATCGTTCACTTGTTGCCTTGGAAAGTTAACTAAGTACACAATATTTGTGTCATCGTTTATCTTCACTTCGCCGAGGTTGCTTGCGGGCGAGGCGCTGGGTCTGATACTTTATGAACTCAAATCTTAATTCAATGACATTTACCAATTACGAGCCAGTTCCACCGCCTCGCCCGCAAGCGACCTCGGCGGTATTAGAAGAAATCGTGCACTTAATGTCTTAAGTAAATAAATTAAATAATTTTTGTTTTTTAATTAAAAAGAAAATTTGTGTCATCACATTCTAAAAAAATGTATCAAAGAGTTCGAATTTCTATAAAATATTTAATAAAATCATCAATAACAAACATTTTTGTTTTAATTATAACTCCATTTAGAACAAGCCCCAATTGATATTCCACACGTTTTAGCGCTTCCTGCAAAATCATCGCTGAGTCATAATTATTTCTAGAAGAATCTTCATACTTATTTCAAAATCAATTTTAAATAAAATATATCAAGCCTGTAAGTATTAAATTATGTTTCCGTATTATTATGTAAGGTTTAATTTATCTTCAAAAAATTGAAAACTTAATTATTAAATTCGATTTTTTCTACTTTCGTGTAAATTGAATCGACAGAGAAAGATAAATAAATTGAATGTCGTGTCGGTCGTCATTATTGTCACACGCGTCAATAAATGTAAAAAAGGCAGGAAATTTCGAGGTCCGAGTCCATTATAAAACCAAATTGAATGCGGTTCAAACGTTGTTTTTTGCAATAAGGAATAGAAAGTGGACGAAAGTGGACTCAAAAGTTTCTCTTTAATCATTATGACTTTAATGGTGAGTATAATTTTGTTTTTGAAATTTATATAATGTTATTTCCTTTCAAAATTTGTTTTTTGTTTATTAATTAAATATTTGAAAAGAACCGATGTCATCAAAATTAATTAATAAGTTATTGCAATGTCACTAGAGTCAGTAAATTTTTGGGAGTGGGAGAAATAAAATCGGAGGTTGACTCGTCACACTCGCCAGTTGTATCCTAACAACGTGTGTTTCGCGTTGCTTCGTACAAAACATATTGAGTTATTAACGTAAAAACGTGAAATAAGGAAAAAATTGTATTGATAACAAATTTTTGAATCGTTATTTATATCTTAAAGTGGTCGAAATATCGATTGAAGCGAACCTTTAGTAAATAAAGGGGAAAGTTCTCTCATCTCAATCATTACCTTGACTTCATTTTTTTTCTCAATTATCTTGATAATAATCTATTATAACAGGTTAATATCTCCAAAAGTAATCGCCTTGCGAAAAAATTATTGCAACATTTTTCAACAAGTAAGTTATTATTTTTTACTTTTACTTTTATAATCATATTATGTAACTTAAAAAAATCTTATCGACGGTTTATATATAATATTTTAATCATCTTTTAGCTCCAAGACAAACAATGCCTTGCCCGTTTTTAACCCGTTTAACTCAAAATTATATTAGAAATTACGGTCCGACTCTTTTAAAAACTTATGGCGGGCAGTGTCCTGTTATGTCTAAAGCCTTACATCACGCTGAAGGCCAAATAAGCAACGCAACTCCAACTACGGTTCCGGACGATTCCACTGCCCAAACCAAACCCAATCTTTGCCCATTTTTGTCTGAGGTGGGTAATGTGGTTAAAGAAGTTGACAAACAGGATGTTATTGAACTCACCACTGATAATGTGGAGTCCTCTTCCAAAACAACCTCTACTTTTCCTTATGACAATTTTTTCCACCAACAAATTATTAAGAAAAAGAAAGATCATTCTTATCGCATCTTTAAGAAGGTTAATCGCCTTGCTGGTGAAGGGCAATTTCCTTCTGCCAAAGAATATTCTTGGGGAGAACGTTCCATCCTTGTATGGTGTTCAAATGATTATCTAGGCATGTCATGCCATCCAGAAGTAAAAAATGCAGTTCAGTAAGTACTCACATATTCAATATCTTATTGTTTGATAAGATAAAAATAATTGAATTATTTTTTTTTAATTTATTTTTTTTATTTTTTTATTAGTGCTGCTTTAGATGAATATGGTGTTGGCGCAGGAGGAACTAGAAACATTTCTGGAAATTCAACCCTTCACGAACGTTTAGAAACCCGTTTGGCACAACTCCATCAAAAAGAATCGGCTCTTCTCTTTACGTCTTGTTTCGTAGCGAATGATTCAACTTTATTTACATTGGCAAAGCTGCTCCCGGGTTGTCACATCTTCTCAGATGCTGGAAATCACGCGTCTATGATTCAAGGAATAAGAAACAGTCGGGCTCCTAAACATATCTTCCGTCATAATGACGTCGGACATCTAGAGGAATTATTAAAAAGCGTCGATAAAAATGTTCCAAAAATTGTTGCTTTCGAAACTGTGCATTCGATGACTGGCGCTGTTTGTCCTTTGGAAGAACTTTGCGAAGTCGCGCATAAATATGGTGCGTTAACGTTTGTAGATGAAGTCCATGCTGTTGGGTTGTATGGTGATCATGGAGCTGGTATTGGCGAACGAGACGGTCAATTACACAACATGGATATAATCTCGGGTACTTTAGGGAAAGCTTTTGGAAATGTGGGTGGTTACATAGCCGCGTCTTCGAATTTGGTGGATATGATTCGATCTTATGCGGCGGGATTTATATTCACAACTTCATTACCCCCTACGGTTTTGGCGGGAGCATATAAAGCGATTGAGGTGCTTGCTTCAGAAGAAGGGGTGGCTTTAAGGGGTGCTCATCAAAGAAACGTCAAGTATTTGAGAGAGCAATTAATAGGGAATGGGTTCCCTATTGAGCATACTCCAAGTCACATCATTCCCGTTAAAGTCGGCGATCCATTACAATGTACCACGCTCTCAGATAAATTATTAAGAGAAAAAGGACATTATGTACAAGCGATTAATTATCCCACAGTTGCTCGTGGGCAAGAAAAGCTAAGATTGGCTCCTACCCCACATCACACTCCCCAATTAATGAATTTACTTGTAAATGATTTGAAAGAAATTTGGAATGGTTTAAATATGCCGTTAAAGGGATTACAATGCAATAAAGTAAATTAATTTATTATTATTGTGGTTATTTAATTAATTTTTTGTGTTGTAGGAATGCGAATTTTGTCAAAAACCAATTCTATTTGATTACTTCGAAGCTAGAACACGCGGAAATTGCCGCTCAGAGGTGCAATGCGACATTCCTAATTGTCCACAAATGGTGGCCAATTAGTAATGATATCAACATTTATTTTCCTGACATTATGGATATAGTTGGTGTATGGGCGTATATCCAGCGCGATGCAATAACGTTTGGGTTTCAATAAAAAATGACAATTGTTGTTTAAAATATTTTATTTTTGTTATGGGGCTAATTGTAAAAGTATAGGATGTATAAAAAAAATTATTTGTTTTTTTTTTAACCCACTTCCTCGATTGTTATTTTATGACATTTGGGTTGCCTATAAATTACAACATTCTAAAATTGGTATTATTAAAAAATAAATTTGTTAATTAATTAAACGAATGATGTAAATAATAAGTGATTAATAAAATATTGTAAAATGATTTGAATTAAGAAATAATAAAAAAAAATTAAATCGATTTTGATACAATTCTATTAAACGCCAATTCGATGAAATAACCACTTTTTAGTAACCCACTTTTAATTAAATTAACAAATTAAATTAGCACCGCATTCATTTAAAATTGTAATCTTTTAGCTTAAAATGAAAATGGTATTAAGATTAAATATAAACGATTAATAAAATGAAATTTGAATAAATAAACTTTTTCAAATTGGATAAAATCAAGCATGACAGATGTGGTATGTAATGTCGACTGGTGGGGAGAGAAATGTGTGAAGAGAATCAGTGATATGAACGAATCTGAAATATTGCAAACCGTCAAACATTCGTTTTGCGGCCAAGTAGGGCTCACGGTGAATATATAATACGCGGCAGGTGTAGTGCAAGTTATGCGGTGGCCCCCGGTATCTTCCTAACGGGTTCGTTAGGTGACCCGAGCTTTTAAAAAATGAGTCACACCAGCGACAAATCGCTCTCTCAACCCCTTAGGGTCGACACCGAAGACAATAACACCACCAGTAACGAAAATGGTACATATTTCGAGGAGGTTAAAGAAAATTACAATCAAAGTAACCCAGCCATTGATGATTCATTGGGACCTTTACCACCCAAATGGGAAAAGGCTTACACTGAAAGCGGAGAAGTTTATTTTATAGAGTACGTTACTTATTTAGATTATATTTTAGCAAAAAATAAATTTAAGAAAAATAAGTTAAAATTTGTAACATTATGTTTATTTTTATTTCGTCAAGGTCGCTTGCAGGCGAGGCGCTGTGTCTGATACATTATGAATATACAGGGTGTTCCGGTGACTCGCGGCATAAAAAAATTTATTTTAGAAACTTTTATCACTCTTTGAAAATTTTGATAACATCGACCGTTTTCGAGTTATACGCGAAAATTAAGCTTTGATTTCAATCATAACAAAAAAAGGAAACATATTCTGCAAGATCTGAGTTGGCGATGACAATTGAAAAACGAACATAGCTAATAATCATTATTTGCATACATTTTATTTTAGTTGAATAAGGCCCACTTTTACCACCTCTTGATAAATTTATCCGATAGATAAATCCAGCTCTTAGCCAATGAGAGTGCTTAAAACCGCCCTAACCATGGCAACTATCCTCTAGATAGTTTATCAGGAGTTCCAAAACAATAAATTTAACAACAAACAAAAATTCTAACAAAAATATTAACAAGAACTATAAAATTATAAACAAATAGTAATAAATAAAAAAGAACAAAAAAATACTAAAGCAGATGTTCAAAAACACTCCCGCCGGCATCAATCGCCGTCTTAAATTAAAGCGCACACTGCGGAGGACATTAATTTTCGTTTCGAAGTTGATTAAATGAATCAACAATTCCCAACCTCAGTTGATCAACTGAAGTTATTTCAACGCAGTAAACTATCCATTTAATCTACAGGTGTAATATCCGGCGATCGGGGGGACCAACTTATCGGTGCACCTACTCCTCGTGCAATCCACCGTCCCAGAAAACATTCCCTCAGAAATTCTTGGACAGCCTGTGTGCTATGCACCATCATGCATATACCACATTGCTTGCCTTGTGTTTAAAGGAACGTCATCTAAAAAATCATCTAATTCCTCTAAATGTCGCCTGTATGTATGTCCATCCAGCCTTGATGGCAAGAAAACGGGTCCAATAATTACATCGCCCACAATGCCAGCCCAAACTTTAAGAGAAAATCTCCATTGTGATTTCCAAGTTTTCTTAAATCTTGGATTTTCGTCCGCCCAACGATGTAAATTTCTCAAATTGGTGATTCCATCTTTAGAAAAGGTGGATTCATCTGTAAAAAGCACTTTTTTGGGATTTTGTGCTGCATTATTTATCAATATTGCAGTCGCAGTGGATAATCAGCCAGTAGAACTTCCTGAACTTTGTAACAATGAAATGGATAAAGCTGTTGCTCGTGAAGAACACGCCAGACAGTTGATTTTGAAGTTAAAAACGTCCCATTTTCCCTTAAACGGGTTTCAATCCTTCAAAAAGGTTTTTCGATTGGGTTAAATTTCTCCCGATAACGGTTAGTGGCTGCTACGGCGTTTCCATGACATTCCTCTAATGTCAAAATCATGTCAGTTTGTTCACTAAATGTGTAACTCTCCATTTTGAACACTTAAAATTAATAAAAACTTAACTAACATAAAACGATCGTTTGTGTTTAAACGACATAAGCAAGTTGACAGCTCAATTTGTTTTTTTTTTTAATTGCCATGGCCAACCTTGACTTTTTCGAAGATTTTTGTTTTTTGGTGTTATAAATCGAAACTTAACATTTTCGCGTATAACTCGAAAACGGTCAATGTTATCAAAATTTTCAAAGAATGATAAAAGTTTCTAAAATAAATTTTCAATTAAAAAGTACCAAAATAAATGTAGGGTTACGAGCGAACAAAAAAAATGCGAGCAAACAAATTTTAGGGACACCTGTATAGCATGATCAAAGTCCGATCAGGGACGCCCGATCAAAGTCAAAATTGGTTCAATGATTTTGCTTAATATTTGTTTACCCTGTAAAAATTTCAACGCTCTACCATAAATGGTGTTGAAAATATTTAGAAAAATGTGTTAAAATTTCTGAAGTTATAATTTTTTTTCACGAATCATCATCATTTTTGCTCTAGTATATGAGGTTAACTTATGCCCCAAGTCACCGGAGGACCTTGTATACAGGGTGATTCACATAAGAACCGACACAGAGCAGGGACATGTAGAGGACAATAAATTAAGATGATTTAACATAACTTACCTCTATACTAAGTTGTACACCTGAGGAGTTATAGGTCTTCAACGTTGGCTCTTAAATTTTCAAAAAGTTCAATATTTTCGTAATACATTAAGGTGGAAAAACCTTAAACAAGGGTATTAATTGATAGCAAATTGAACTCAATTGAGGCATTTCAAAGGGCTGATTAAGGGTGATGGTTCCCTAAATTTTGGCAGATTTTTTTAACCTTTTGGTGGATTTAATACATCACTCTTATTATTTTTTAAAAAACTTTATCGTTTTCATAAAAAACTTAAATAACTAAAGACCCGTATTTCGTAATGTTACTTAAAATAAGCGAAAATTCGAAAAAACTTGACAAATAGGTTATAAAGTTATTTGAGACAAGGTTTTATAACCTATTTGTCAAGTTTGACGTACAATTTCACAGCCGACTACCGAATTTTCGATGATAAAAAGTTGCGCATATAATGTTTTATTTATAATACTCCAAAAATTTTTCGGTAAATTTTCAATTTTTGCCGATAGGGCGAAAACAAAAGACGATAGCTGTTCGCAGTTTTCGGCATTAGCATTTTCTCGAAAAACGAGATTATGACATGTAAGCTACTTTTTTTCTATCTCTTAGTTTCGGAGATAGCCTATGCGGACAACGAAATTGGGACACCCTGTACTTATTAGTTTACTTTCTAAGACATCAAGTGAACGACTTCATCAATATTTATCCTCGCCCGCAAGCGACCTCGGCGGTGGAATTGATACATTATGAATACGAACCTCAACTTAACTAATTTTATGACTACATGATATCAAATCTAGCGCCTCGCCCGCAAGCGACCTCGGCGAAGTGAAGATAAACAATTTCTTATTCAAGTGTTGTATCTTTAATTTACTTTCTAAGACATGCAGGGAACGATTTACGTAATATAGCCGAGGCGATGGCTCGTAAACACAAAATCTCGTTGAATTAAAGTTTGTGTTCATAAAGTATCAAAGCCAGCGCCTCGTCCGCAAGCGATCTCGGCGAAGTGAAGATAAACGATTCCTTATACAAGTATTATTTAGCTTACTTTCTAAAACATCAAGTGATTTCGTTATATTCATGATATATTAGTTACAGCTAAACGTGATATCGTTCATTTGATTTCTTAAAACTAACTTTTTGTAATTTTTTATTAATCATACATGAATTGCGAAAATAAATGACTCAAGAATGATTCATTCCCATTAACACATAAATTAAAAAAAAAACTCATTATTTATTCTCTTTATAGCCATTCAACTGGTACTTCTCATTGGTTAGATCCGCGTTTATCAAAGTTTCAAAAGAAATGTTTAGAAGATTGTTTGGACGATGAGCTTCCATACGGTTGGGAAAAAATTAGCGATCCTCATTACGGTACTTATTTCATTGATCACGTCAACCGAAAAACTCAATACGAAAATCCCGTAATTCAAGCGAAAAGAGCTGCTTCTCGAGCATCCGCTAGAGTAAGCACGGCGTCGTTTACGAAAGATCCATCGGAATTATGCGGTCAAAGATTTAGAACGTCGTTGGTAAAATCATCGCGAGGACTTGGGTTTACTATCGTTGGTGGTGATGATGCAATCGATGAGTTTCTTCAAATAAAATCTGTTGTTCCGAAAGGACCGGCTTGGTTGGATGGTAAACTTCAAATGGGTGATATAATAGTTTATGTGAATGATACGTGTGTATTGGGATACACCCACAATCAAATTGTGAGGTTATTTCAATCAATTTCGGTTGGATCAACGGTGGCTATTGAAGTATGTAGAGGTTATCAGTTACCGTTTGATCCAAACGATCCTAATACAGAAGTTGTAACAACGATAGCTGTTGACTCAAATTTGCAAACGTTGCCGAACGAAAAATGCTTAGGTACTTTAGATACAAATTATAATTTTTTGGACGCCGATAATATAAATGACGATCTTGATGGCACCAACGAAATAGATGACTTATTGAAAGGTATAAGCGTTGGTAAAGTTGAAGTACGTGTTAGAATCGTAAAAGGTACATTAGGTTTTGGATTTACAATCGCAGATAGCGCTTGTGGTCAACGAGTTAAAAAAATATTAGATCGGCAAAGATGTAAAAATTTAATGGAAGGCGACATTTTATTAGAAATTAACGACGTTTCTTTACAAAATATGACCCATGACGAAGTAGTTTTGGTTTTAAAAAATTGCCCGTTTAACAACGAAGCCACAATTTGCGTACAAAGGGGCGCGGCAACAACAGCAAAATCGCCACCAAATCGAAATCGACCCCGGAAACTCGATAACCGTTTCGGCAATAAAGATGGAACTGCAACATTTAGAAGTAAAACACCAACAGCTGATATTTATAGTACACAACCCCGCGAAATCTTACCTAGCAGACCTAAAACACCAATCGTTGATACCAGAAATATCTCAAAAACATCACCCAAAGATGTCAACTCGAATTCAGAATTGTACAAACGCGATTACGTTAACGAAAACTTCCAAGAGAAATCTCATATGTGTTTATCTTTGGCTGATAACCATGGTGGCGACGAAGAAGAACTCGAAATTAATAATATTATTCAAAATAATCATACTCAAGAGTATCACACATCATCTTCAGGAATGTACATGGCTTTACCCCATCGATTTGATTGTTTGTGCTATAACTGTCAAAATCATCGCGGAATGATTGAAAATAATACTTGGAGAGTTCAACCTCCTTGCGATTATATGGAGTATACAGTTACTTTACATCGACAAGAAACCGGGTTTGGGTTTCGAATTGTTGGTGGAATTGAAGATCAATCACAAGTTAGTTTTATTTATTACACTTTTGGAAATAATTCACGAGCACATTCTGTACAATAAACCTTTATGCTCCTCAAATATTATGGATTTATTATTATATAGGGAATTATTTCCAACAGTGTATTTAATTAATTAATTATTATTAATTTTTTTTTATATAAAAGGTTGCTGTTGGTCATATTGTACAAGATGGAGCAGCCGATTTAGATGGAAGAATACGTTCAGGTGACGAAATAATCTGCGTGGATAATCTCTCGGTTGTTCAAGCTTCTCATAGATTGGCGGTTAAGTTGGTGAATGTTGCAGCGACTAGGGGACAAGTTGTTTTAGTATTACGTAGGCGATTATGCCCGCCGATTGGAGGGGGGCCCGTTTCTCCAACTCAACCCGCCGTAACTGATTATCATCCACAAACATATGATGTGGTGGTAAATCGTAACGAAAACGAAGGATTTGGGTTTGTCATTATCTCGTCTGTTAATAAAGCTGGTTCAACAATAGGTAAGTAATTCGTTTATTTTATTTATTTGATAAAATTAATAAATCTTTTATTAATTAAAATAGGTCGTTTGATAGAAGATAGTCCTGCCGAGAGATGTGGAAGATTAAGGGTTGGAGATTATATTCTTGCGGTAAATCACATAGATATAATGCACTTAAGTCACGGCGATATCGTGAATTTAATCAAAGATTCCGGTTTGTCGGTTACATTAACAATAACTCCAAATACTGAACAATGATAATAATCAGTATGCCATTATTAATAAATTAAAAGAGTAGCTATTAATATTATTACAAAAAAAAACAAATATGAAATGTTTTCTGTTATAACATATCAAATTTCGTTGATTCTATATTAAATATATATAAATATAAATAGTATGTATACATTTCCATAAATAAATAGGTGAATCCGCGAGAGAATTTTACAAATTTATAATGTTGATGTTTAAAATTTTACATTTTTTACCTATGTACAGTAACTTAAAAATTTATACTTCCAAATCCATAATCCAAAATTTATAATCACGAATTTATGAATACAAAACTTTTGGCGTTTAAATTTTTGAGTTGCTGTATATATTGGGCAATATTAAAGTTGTTAAACGTCAAAAAGTAATTCTAGACGATAAAAAACGTTTGAAACAGTTGGAGATTCTCCAGCTAAAAAAAATCTTCAGCTGTTACTAAAACTAAATGAAATAATTCTTTTTACGACTCAACTATACATATATATATATAAACGTATAGATACACCAATAACCGTTATTCCACGTAGATATTCCAAAGTTTTTTTTTAATACCGTTTCCAGAGTCACTGTGCAATAGTAAATTTTTGCTATGATTATTTATGATTCCGAAATCTTCTTTCTTTTTTATTTACACACTCTTTTATGTGCCTTAAACATTACGTTAACTTAAAATGTCCCAATACTTTTGACTATTAATGTATAAGTTGCTTAAAAAATGATGTAGCAAGTAAATTCTTATCGGTTGTACGATGATAGAAAAAAAATGTGATAAGATTCTTTATAATTTTTAACTTGAAAATAAGAAAAAATGAGAATCCATCAATTATTCCATCTTACTCATCATCATATTTCAATTTAATACCAAGAATGAACGAATCATTCCAGTTTTTTTTAATCGTTGAAACGTTGTTGACATAATGTGATAGAGTTTGAGTCTCACTGCCAGACTGGTTGTTAAAAGTTGGTGTAAATAAGTCCTCTTTTTTTTAATTTGTAATTTATGATAGTAAATATAATGTTTCAACATACGCATTATTCTAAAGAGTTAATCCAATACAAAAAGAACACGACATTAACCATCAATAAGAAATAATGAAAAAGAATAATTTCGTGAAACGACCCGACTGAGTTTATTTTTTAGTAATTAGTGTACTTTGTGCATTTTGTAATTTTTTAATGTAGGTAATTCAAAAAATAAAGTTAATATTTAATCATTTAAAAAATTGTTTTCATTTTTAGCTAATCCATAATGTTTCAGAATTTTCACTGTATGAATAATTCCACGGCCGTCTTCGAAGACGTCGGCCGCCTAAGTGTATTTAGTGCCTCTTATGTGCCTTGGATGTCTTGGACAGTAAACAATACTTGTATGAGAAATTGTTTATCATCACTTCGCCGAGGTCTTAATTCAATGAAATTTTGCATTTAGGAGCTAAGCTACCAGCTCTACCGCCTCGCCCGCAAGCGACCTCGGCGGTATTAGATGAAATCGTTCTCTTGATGCTTTGGAAAGTAAACTAAGTATACAATACTTGTATGAGAAATCGTTTATCCTCACTTCGCCGAGGTCGCTTGCGGGCGAGGCGCAGGGATTGATGCATTATGAGTACGAACCTCAACTCAACTAATTTTATGACTACATAATATCAAATCTAGCGCCTCGCCCGCAAGCGACCTCGGCGATATTACATGAAATCGTTCTCTTGATGTCTTGGAAAGTAAATTAAGTACACAATACTTGTGTGAGATATCGTTTATCTGCACTTCGCCGAGGTCGCTTGCGGGCGAGGCGCTGGGTCTGATACTTTATGAACACGAACCTTAATTCAATGAGATTTTGCATTTAGGAGCTAAGCTATCAGCTCAACCGCCTCGCCCGCAAGCGACCTCGGCGGTGTTGGATGAAATCGTTCTCTTGATGCCTTGGAAAGTAAACTAAGTATACAATACTTGTATGAGACATCGTTTATCCTCACTTCGCCGAGGTCGCTTGCGGGCGAGGCGCTGGGTCTGATACTTTATGAACACAAATCTTAATTCAATGAAATTTTGCATTTAGGAGCTAAGCTATCAGCTCTACCGCCTCGCCCGCAAGCGACTTCGGCGGTATTAGATGAAATCGTTCTCTTGATGCTTTGGAAAGTAAACTAAGTATACAATACTTGTATGAGAAATGGTTTATCCTCACTTCGCCGAGGTCGCTTGCGGGCGAGGCGCAGGGATTGATGCATTATGAATACGAACCTCAACTCAACTAATTTTAAGACTACCGGATATCAAATCTAGCGCCTCGCCCGCAAGCGACCTCGGCGATATTACATGAAATCGTTCTTTTGATGTCTTGGAAAGTAAATTAAGTACACAATACTTGTATGAGATATCGTTTATCTGCACTTCGCCGAGGTCGCTTGCGGGCGAGGCGCTGGGTCTGATACTTTATGAACACGAACCTTAATTCAATGAGATTTTGCATTTAGGAGCTATAATACCAGCTCCACCGCCTCGCCCGCAAGCGACCTCGGCGGTGTTGGATGAAATCGTTCTCTTGATGCCTTGGAAAGTAAACTAAGTACACAATACTTGTATGAGAAATCGTTTATCCTCACTTCGCCGAGGTCGCTTGCGGGCGAGGCGCAGGGATTGATGCATTATGAGTACGAACCTCAACTCAACTAATCTTATGACTACATAATATCAAATCTAGCGCCTCGCCCGCAAGCGACCTCGGCGATATTACATGAAATCGTTCTCTTGATGTCTTGGAAAGTAAATTAAGTACACAATACTTGTGTGAGATATCGTTTATCTGCACTTCGCCAAGGTCGCTTGCGGGCGAGGCGCTGGGTCTGATACTTTATGAACACGAACCTTAATTCAATGAGATTTTGCATTTAGGAGCTAAGTTATCAGCTCAACCGCCTCGCCCGCAAGCGACCTCGGCGGTGTTGGATGAAATCGTTCTCTTGATGCCTTGGAAAGTAAACTAAGTATACAATACTTGTATGAGAAATCGTTTATCCTCACTTCGCCGAGGTCGCTTGCGGGCGAGGCGCAGGGATTGATGCATTATGAGTACGAACCTCAACTCAACTAATTTTATGACTACATAATATCAAATCTAGCGCCTCGCTCGCAAGCGATCTCGGCGAAATGAAGATAAACGATTTCTCATTCAAGTATTGTGTACTTATACAAGATCTAGTTCCTGCCATATTGGTGTGAATAAAAATCTAACAGAAGATGAGATGCTAACAAGCAGTTAAAGTTGGTTTCTTTCAACTTGGCGTTTCCTAGGAAGAATATTTCCTTTAAACGAATCACGGCCGTCTTCGAAGACGTCGGCCGACCCACAATACTAACTTACTACAACCTACATGTTATGTAAGGTCATGAATGTTTACAAAAAGAATGGCCTTACATAGGTCATTGTTGTTGACAAACGTGTTGAATGTTGGGCGTGGTCAGATATGTTTACTAAGATCAATGACCTTGGGAAAAGAATGTTATTGCGTAACTTAGTCATTATTGAATTACGGCAAATAACGAACTTTTAAGGATACAATAAAAATAAATAATTATTTGTAAACTTTAATGAAGATCAATCATAAATACAAGTTATTCTACTTAGAATAAAATTTACAGTTACACGACTCTCAGACTTTTTCGATAGAAAAAAAAATAAAATAAAATAAAATTATTAGAAAATAAGGGGAAATGGTTAAGTAAGAAATTAATTTTCTACGTATACAAAAGAAAACTAGTGTCGCGTAAATGAAACGGGAGCATAAAGGGGGAAAAATATAAATTAAGATATTTTTTAAGGAACAAAAGTATACAATATATTCCGACAAGTAGGAAAAATTGAGCTACGATTCCAAAGGACTTTTCGTTTTTTTTCTTCTTAAAAACATCTTAAATTATCTAAATACGGAGATATTGTGATATTTGAATTTTCAACTTTTTTTTTATTTTTTTCGGTCGCAAAATATACTTATCTTCTTTTTTTTATTTTTCATTGTGTTTCAATTAGACAGTACAGTATTGAAGGCACTGTTTAAACCCATTCTGTCTATGCGTAAATGTAAAATTTGGTAGTATCTTCTTGGGCAGTGAGTATCACATAAGGCAGTGACTAAAGTTAATTTCTCTTTATAATTATCATCTTCTCCTTTCGCTGCCGTACATTGTCTATACATTACATACAAACACTATAAACTAGTACGCACAAAAAATTAATATACGAATAATAAAGTCAAAAATTACAAAGAATAAAAAAGATTAAATAAAAAAAAAAGAATGATATGACATACATGTATATAATGAAATATTCATGTGTTTATTTGGCAGTGATATGGTGGTTAAAGAGAAAAAAATCGAAATAAGTCACCGAAACAACAAAAAAAATCGTGTTCAAGCTGGGGAAAATTGTATCGTCACTTAGTCGTTAACGATTTTTAAATAAATATATTTATTTCGCTCAATATATTTAGCTATGTATTAAAAATTAGATGAAATATTTACATTTAGAAGTGGTAAAAATTACGCTATGAGATCACTGATTTAGGTGTTATTCCTTTTTTCTCCTGATCTAATCGGATTGACAATTTTTCTTTTCTCGTTATTTACACACTCATCCACATTCGCTCTAATCATCACTTTTTCATCTCATTCACTCACATTTTCTCATTAATCACACCAACAATAATAATAATAATTGTTAAATAACAAGCGATACAGACAAATTTACAAGTTGTACTTATTTACGTGGCAGTGGTAGCTTCTGTTTATCTTCTCTCTCTCTCTCATAATTTGTTTTTTCGTGCTGTTTTATCCCTCCTTAGAGGTCCAATGGTTACGAGGGCAACCGATATATATCTGCCCCTGTATTCACAGTCGAGTGTAATACGAAATTATCGTAAACGTCCATTAACTCCTCCATGCTGTATTCTTCCAAACACACAAACCCTTCCAAATTCGTTGATTGTTTCCTCGCGCAGTCCATGCAATGAACGACGTGTCGTTTTTCTTGTTCTCTTATAAATAATATGTTAAATACCTCAATCTAAAATTTAATAATCACAATTATATGCACAAAAAAAAATTAAATCACTTTATAACTTACATCACATTGTCCACAATAATGCGAAGCTTCGTTTTTACCTCTTCCATGAAACTTGACCTCGACATGTTTGTGTCTAACAAATTCTAATATCATTGAGCATTGTCTTAACGTTCGTAATAAACATTTTCTAAAAACAAAAAAAAATTGGTGAGATTTTATTTAAGACCCCTCTTTTATGTACTTACTTAATTAAACTAAAAAGTTTTGGATCTGAAACTTTAATATTCCTAGCCAGATTCCACGACAAATGCAACATCGGAACGATCGATTTATAACTCTGCAATTTGTTCCACTCGTACCGTTCGATGGCCAATTGATACTGTCTTGCTGTTAACGGTCCGACATTCCAAGCGATATTATTGCACCACCCGACTGCTTGGACCCAATGCACACAACCGGCGTTCACCCAAACCAAATCGCCAGGTCGCTGCGTGAATCGATAAACCGGAATGTTGTTCTGATATAGATCGTCTAGAACGGGCCACCAAGATCCATGAAGGTAATTAATTTGATTTTTCTCGCACAAAGTGCAAATCGCGCCCCAGTAAGCATCCGGAACGGCGAACCACTCGCAATCACCCGGTCCAATATTGATGTTTATTGAGCAGAAATTGTTGTTCTCCTGGTGACCTGGCGTTCGACTTCCGGGAACTTTCATGTAAAGTTGCACCGTGTTCATTCCTAAAATTACGTGACCAACATGCGAAAGCATGTTTCCAGCTGAAACAACTCTAGCAAAGGCAGGAAGTTTCATTAATTCTTGAAGTTGTGAACGCCATTTTCTTTCATCTGACAAATCTACATTTGTTCCAAATCTGAAATTATAAATATCATATTTTATAACCCCAAAATAAAGTAACTATAAGAAGTTTTTAGTATCAGTGACACAAAAAAGTATAGGTAAAATTCAACATTTATTAACAATAACGGACAAAGTGTTTCTAACACAAAAAAGTATAAATACGCTTAATTATATTTATAAGCAGGACGCTAAAAACATAGTATTAATAACAAGTCATCAAATTCATTTCTAATTGAAAGCAAGCAATGCTACCAGGAAATTATTGATTATCATCGCTTTAAACGTTACGATATTTCCGGTTTCTGAGTAAATTACTGACGTAAAATATTTTGTTACAAATGACGATCTTTTTGACATAATTCACAACGCTCATCGTGAATGTGGGCGAAGTGGAAGAGATAGAATGATAAAAGCGATAATTTTGAGAAACAATAATTTGCTATTTAGAGCTCTGTCAAGTATGCCACAAAAAAACGAACCAACCTAAAAAAGGATTAACAGTTAAACCCCTGTTATTTAAAGAACTTTAAAGAAGACTTGTCGTGATGGTGATTTCGACATATTTTTAACTACCAGGATCATCTAACTAAGTTCATAATTTTACGTCCATTGAAGACGAAGACAGGTAGAGGAAATGGCTCACACATTATTGATGTTTTTTGTATTTTGGGAACTCCCAGCGTGTTGCAGTCGGACAACGGATAAGAGTTTGCTAATCGGGTAGTTAACGAGTTAAGGGAAGTGTGGCCCGAGCTAGCAATAGTCCATGGCAAACCCAGACACTAGCAAAGTCAAGGGAGTGTGGAGAGATCTAACCGGGATGTAGAAGATATGTTATTTGCGTGGATGGAAGGCAATAAGACTCAGAAATAATATCATCAATCAATCAATAATATTCAGAAAAACAATGCGGAATACGACAAACACTTTTTGAAGCGATGTTCGGTAGAAAAAAAATAACAGTTTCTATTTCATTAAAGGAAGAAACGCTCATATCGGAATACAGTCATTGCCTGATTCTATCAAAAAAGTTCTTAGAACTGAAGAAGATCTTGAAAAGGCACTTGCAACTACTGTGGAGCAGGAGAATTCTACTTGTGGTCCTAATGCAGAAAGTCTTGGAGACTCAACTCCGTTTCCTGATGCAGAAAATATTAAAGGAACAACTCCTGCCTTTGATGTTGATATGGCAAAATTGGAACCTGTTTGTGCATATGCGAAAAAGAAACTTCCAGGAGTCTACAAGTGTTATAGCTGTGCGCAAAATGTTCATGTCATATGTGCCCAGAGTACAAGTAATATCTTTTTAATTTAAATTTAAGTTTTATGTCTTTGGTGTGCAACAAGAAAAACGATGACTTCAAATCAAGAGAAAGCTGTCGGAGGATTGAAAGAGCAGGCAGAGAAAATGAAGTTTACATCTAATAAAAAATTTCCCCCGATTGAGGTTGGAACATCAGTTACTGTGCCTGTTCCAAGCCTTGACAAAAGCAAAGGAGATGCGCGAAACTTAATTGGCGTACTTTTGGAGACAACAAATGATGGACTCTATAAAATTGGAACCAAGTAAGGAATTATTGCCTCGCTGTATTCGAGAAATCAAATTCAAGCGTGTAAAAATACACTTTTGAAAATTCAAGACGTCAAAGAGATTGAATTCTCTCTGCGTCAGATTAATAGCCAAACTCTGCCTTCGGGGGCCAAGAGTTTTTGAAGTGTAATAAAAAATGTCAAACAAATTTATGCAACTGTAAGAAGGCTAAAGTGTTTTGCAACTCGAAATGTTACCATTCAAACTTATGTATTGTTATTTTTTGTATGTATGTTGTTAGTTTCTTTTTATTTACAAAAATAGAGTTGTATTGGGAAAATTCCAATTCCGTTATTTTTATTATTAGTTAAGAAGCTAAAGAGTGCGCACACATAGACAGCTTGTTGATAACGCTGATAGCAGTAAATAGTGTTTTGAATGTGCGCACCCTTAATTTGCCTAACCCACTTAGGCAAAGTCCGAAGTTAATTTACACTTTTCGGACTTTGCCTGAGCCTCATTGATTGCCGGTAACAGATATATCAATCCCAGCGCCTCGCCCGCAAGCGACCTCGGCGATATTACATGAAATCGTTCTTTCGATGTATTAGAAAGTAAACTAAGTACAGGGTGTCCAAATTTCGATGGGTTTGCTGGGTATCTCAGTTATTATGAAAGATAGAAAGTTGCGGCTTTCGCAAACCTGAGCTACTTTTTTGTGAAACTTACAATGGCGCAAACCAAATTTTCATAGCCCTCTTCGTTTTTGATATACAGGGTGTGTTTCAAAATTTATGATTTTCAGACACCTCCTGTATCTGGGCTATCCGGAAATGTAAAAACGGGTTCTAATAGATTTTTGCACGTAGAATCCAATGCTGCACGTAGAATTGTTCTAGTCATCACGGTTTTTGAGTTATAAAGAGTTAAGTATTTTAGAAGTTGAGTATTTAGTATTTGAGTTGTGTTTATAAGTCAAAAACCGTGATGACTAGAAAAATTCTACGTGCACCATTGGATTCCACGTGTAAAAATCTATTAGAACCCGTTTTTACTTTTTACTAAGTTTCCGGATAGCCGAGATACAGGGGTGTCCGTAAATTTCAAACACTCCCTGTATATCAAAAACGAAAAGGGCTATGAAAATTTGGTGCGCCATTGTAAGTTTCACAAAAAAGTAGCTCAGGTTCGCGAAAGCCGCAACTTTCTATCTTTCATAATAACTGAGATACCCTGCAAACCCATCGAAATTTGGACACCCTGTACATAATACTTGTATGAGAAATCGTTTATCATCACTTCGCCGAGGTCGCTTGCGGGCGAGGCGCTGGAATTGATACATTATGAATACGAACCTCAACTCAATTAATTTTATGACTACACGATATCAAATCTAGCAAAATGAAAATAAACAATTTCTTATTCAAGTATTGTATGTTTACTTTACTTTCTAAAACATCAAGAGAATGATTTATCTAATATAGCAGAGGTCGCTTGCGGGCGAGGCGATGGGTCCTAAATACAAAATCTCATTGAATTAAGGTTGGTGTTTATAAAGTATCAAACCCAGCGCCTCGCCCGCAAGCGACCTCGGCGAAGGGATGATAAACGATTTCTCATACAAGCATTATTTAGTTACGTTCCAAGACATCAAGTGCACGATTTCATCAATATCGCCGAGGCCGCTTGCGGGCGAGGCGTTGGAATTGATACATTATGAATACGAACCTCAACTCAACTAATTTTATGACTACGTGTTATCAAATCTAGCGCCTCGCCCGCAAGCGACCTCGGCGAAGTGATGATAAATGATTTCGTTTAGATGCCTCCTAAATACAAAATCTCATTAAATTAAGGTTGGTGTTCATAAAGTATCAGACCCAGCGCCTCGCCCGCAAGCGACCTCGGCGAAGTGATGAAAAACGATTTCTCATACAAGTACTTTTCTGTTTAAAAAATGAATTTTGGTTATTATTGTTAATAAATGTAATTCAACACGCAGTTAATGCTTCAATTTCAAGTATTACACTTAATACTAATTCATTTAATAAACACTTTTTACTTCTAATTTCCATAAATTACTCAAAACTTTTCTGTGTCACTATAAATTTATTATACAAAAGTGCCATTTTAATATTATACTCTGTACAATAATCTTAGGAATAAAAATGATTAGAGACGAGCCTCAATTAAAATTTTCCCGTCTTAATTATTTATTTTAAAGCTAAATACTCACTTTAACGTTTTGGGTGAATTCGGATTTTTAATATTATTGGAAGGCGGTGCGGGAACGTTTTTGTTCTTTCGTCTAACAAAACTGCTCGAATCCTTAGAATCGGAATCGGATAAACTATAACTAACGCCGGTGGTCTTATCCTTCTCTTCCTTGAGACTATCCTTAAAACTGGAGGCTTGGTACTGCGCGTATCTGGCGATCGTCGTGTGGGATCGGTGCGAAACGCAGGCCCATACTTTACGTCCGGATTGCAGGTCAAAGTTTTCGTCGGATGGTTGTTGGTATTGCGTGCGCACCTCTACACTGTGGTCGGGATTCGCCTCGACGAGTGTCTTCGTCGAGAATAATCCTAAATCGAGTTTTAAAGCGGACGCTAAACCTCTCACAACCGCAATCGGATGCTTCAAACAAAATTCTTGTAGTTGCGGACTAAATGCGTGCTTTTTGTTGTCTAAATATACGGAAGGTGTTGGTGGCAGCAATTGTTGGTGGTTTAATTTGTGTGAAGGCGGTTCAGGAGGGGCTGGAGGTGGCGCGTTATCCGATATTAATGAGTTGCTTATTTCTCCTTTAACACCTTCTCCCCTAAATATAAAAAATTGTTATAAAACGGTATTTTATAGTATACAAGAATTGTAGAATTATAACACACTTGCAAAGTTCCAAGATTGTTTTAGCATCCATATTAATATTATATTCAGTGTCGGGTCGTTTATCGGTTTCATAATTTTCTGATTCCCACGGAATTTCGTTTTTGACCGTTAAAATTTCCTGCGGTGGTGATTTCTTCTCCTTGATTTCCTCTTTTATATCGACTCTGGTGATGTCCTCGTCTCCTGGATTCGACGGCGAAAACGGACCCGACGACAGGCTGTTATCTACTCCAGGTTCTTCCTTGATGTCGATCTCGTCGGATCCAAAGTGTTTAAGCAAATTCTCAGCGAGCGTCGTGGCCATACCCTTGTGCGATAGAAGATCTTGTAGATCGGCTTCACTGATCTCACTGAAATTTGACCCGGTAAGAGGCATAGGTACAGGTGGTTGAACGGACGGTTGAACCAATTTCGGCGTGACAACGTTCGTTCCGTTTGCTTGCGTTACGCCGGTTACGGCTAGGGTCGTCGTTGCTGTACTCGCAGGAGACCCCACCGTTTGTTGTCTTTGGTTGCGGAGCTGTTGCTGATGCTGTTGCATAAGGCGATATTGGTGTTGTAGTTGCTGTAATGAGGTCTGTTGTTGCGGATTCAAACTGCTCGCGTTTTGCTGTAGGTATTGTAACAACTGGAGTTGTTGTTGCGTGAGATAAAACGGAGGATTCGGTTGTTGCGTAGGCGTCGTCGTCACCGTCGTCGTTGTCGTCGTCGCCGGATTGGGTGGTTTTTGATCTCCTCCGTCGTTTTTAAATCGCTTGTTCGCGCCCCCCGGCGACGGATATGGGGGAGGCGGACCTTGCGGAGTTTGGCTGTAAACTTTTTGAAATCCCTGACTGCCGGTGCGAGTTTGCGGACCGCCCGTTTGTTGTTGTTGCCTCGATGACATTTCTGCTGATATTGGTAGGTTCCAAGCCTCTTCAATTGATAGTAATGTACGACGCCTAAAAATTTATTTTTGTTACTTGATTCTAATTTTGTGTTTTAAGGCAAACTTACGCATTGGTGATGCTAGGCATTGGACCGTTTGAGAGATGCGTCTGGAGGAAACTGATTCTTTGGGTGAGATTGGGGTTCATGCCAATGGGAGGCAAGACGGTCCGATTTGATTTAGTGGATATGGACGGTTCCTCAACCACCGAGCGGTTCTTCAGACCTCTGCTGGAGTTTAAATAGCAGACGTACGCGTCCCTCACCTGCCCACACGTTTCATACAATATCCCTAGGTTCGCCCACGCGGCTGAATGACATTTATCTAATTGCACTGCGCATATATACGCTTGCAACGCATCCATAGGTTGACTCTGCTGCTGATAAAGCACTCTACAAAAATTAATTTTTAATAAATTAATTTTTAATTCGTTAATTTTATATTACCCTATTGAGCACCAAGTATCTGCATTCCCTTCGGATTTTTCAACGGAATTCCGATAAGAAATAAAAGCATCGTGAACTTTTCCTATGCTAGCGTAACAGCGTCCTAATAAATATAACGTTTGACCCGATAATGGATCAGCTTGTATTGCTTGTTGAAGGCATTGAATCGCTAGAGGGATACGTGCAACCTTTTCGCCCAGAACGTCATAACAGTGGTAGAGCCAACCTACAAATTATTTCGATTCATTAAATAATTTAATCTTTTATTCTCTATATTTCTTACCTAGTTGGCGATAGATGTCTGCACGCAGGGTGTTGTTGATCGTTTTGTCCAGAAGGAGAGCTTCGTACCTTTCTTTTGCTCGCTTTATCTTTCCTTGCAACTCAAACACATGGGCGATATGAAACTTAACTGCAAAGAGGAGTAATCAAATAAGTTTACGAAATTCGTGCCAAACCTTACGAAAGAAATCCCCCAACTTTCGTTTAAAGAAAACTGTAATTCTTGGTTCTTAATTTAAAGTTAAAAATTGTATTAAAAATGTAACGTAAAGACATTTTAGAAGATTTTTTTTAATTATAAATTATAAAAAAATTATAGTTTATCGATTTTTTTAAATTTTCGTTATGCGATTGGCAACATTTGCAATAAATAATTGCATCTCAATTCTAACTTCCGCTAAATCTTCCTTTTCCGATTCCGACAGCCACAAGAAGAACATCGTTTCTAGGGTCGTGGTAAGTTATTAATTAATTTATATTTCCCTTCAACTATTTCATCTTAATAATCAAACATCATCGTCATAAGTATCATTACCGTTTTTAATTATTCTTTTTAATGATTTTACGAGAAATTAGAAATAAAAAATGGTGTTTGATGTAATTTTATATCCAAATCTTTCATTAATTATGGGATGGGATAATTTAAAACAAAATTTTCGGTAAATACCAGGTTAATTTTAATTAAGTTGTTGAATAAGATTTTTTTTTTGTGGCGCCATTCATAGACGATTCTAGAACACGTGTGGGGTGCAATAACGTCTTTTATGACCTTGAATAACTTTAACAAATATTTTTCTTCCAACGATTGAAACTTTTTTTTATTATTAAATAGATGATGGGGTGATTCAATAATGCGAAATAATCAAGGAATCAAATCAAGGTAGGATTTTTAATTAATTTTTAACAAAAATAACGTTTATACAGGGCGTGTCAAATGTTTGGAATAGCCATTAACTTCGCCATTTCTGGTTTTAAAGAAAAATGTTTCAAATACAAATTTCTTTATTCATCGTGGCGCATTTTTTTTATCTCTACTCGATGAACATATCAAATCAATTCGGCAATTAATACGTTTTTGAGGTCCTGTTTATTTTTTATGTGCATTTTTCGAATTCGACGTTCTAATTCCTCCACTTTTGATGTCTTGGAAAGTAAACTAAGTACACAATGCTTGTATGAGAAATCGTTTATCTTCACTTCGCCGAGGTCGCTTGCGGGCGAGGCGCTGGATTTAATATCATAGCTCATAAATACAAAATCTGATTGAATTAAGGTAAAATAAATTAATTAATTAATTAAGAGAACGATTTCATCTAATATCGCCGAGGTCGCTTGCGGGCGAGGCGCTGGATTTAATATAATAATAATTAATATAATATAATAATTAATATAATCATAAATACAAAATCTGATTGGATTAAGGTAAAATAAATTAATTAATTAATTAAGAGCTATGATATTAAATCCAGCGCCTCGCCCGCAAGCGACCTCGGCGATATTAGATGAAATCGTTCTCTTAATCTCTTAGAAAGTAAACTAAGCACACAATACTTGTATGAGAAATCGTTTATCATCACTTCGCCGAGGTCGCTTGCGGGCGAGGCGCTACATTTTACGTATTTAATATCATAGCTTATAAATACAATATGCATTATGAATACGAACCTCAACTCAACTAATTTTATGACTACATGATATCAAATCTAGCGACAAAATCTTTTTATGACCTTGAATAACTTTTTAACAAATATTTTTCTTCCAAAGATTGAAACTTTTTTTTAATTATTATATAGATGATGCGGTGATTCAAGAATGCGAAGTAATCAAGGAATCAAATCGAGGTAGTATTTTTAATTAATTTTTTACAAAAATAACGCGAATATATATAATATAATATAGCCAATAATATGGTTTAAAAAAAATGTTTTAAATACAAATTTCTTTATTAATCGTTACAATCAAAATAGGCATTTAAAATAATAATAAGAATTTTTTATTTGAAACATTTTTGTTTATTGGTTATATTCCAGACATGTGACACGCCGTGTATATTAAAGGGAAACTGTAAACGTAATTGTTTAAATAAGTAATAATTCGTGTAATGTGGCGGTTTAAAAATAGAATAAGAAAACGGTACGGTTTTGCGTTTCTGAGTGGGGCCGACAGGACAGTGCGAAAATAACTGGAAAAGTAAACGTCATTGCGGGGCCGAGGTAATTCCACTATGAGTTAGCGTTCTGACCTTGATTTTAAAGAATGCGTGACGTAAGAGTCCCGCCACTTGGCGGGTTCTTAACCAGCTGATATTCAGGACATTAACATCGCGATTTTTTTTTGCTCACATTTGTTTACTACGAAAAAAAACTGTATATTATATGTATATACCCACGCGCGAGCCGCCGCGGTCGTTGACTGCGCCAATGAAAATAGTTGATTAAAAATAATCGTCGCAATTATTTCTGTTTCTATTTTGGGAGTCTCCTTCGTTCCAGCAGCTATGCAATAGCATAGCAAATGCATTTTAATTTTCTTTTCAAATAATTTTTTCTAAAACAATTCTTAATTATTATCTTTATTTAAAAATTTCTTGGACATTATCGTAACAAGAGTTGAATTATAAACGGTCAAGCTTGGCTTTGCGGAGGCATGCAAGCGAGGGATTATTTAAAATGCAAGGACCTACTGACCTAGTTAGATAAAAGGAAAAAACCGTCCGTTCTATCAAATAATCGGGCGTCGGATAGAGCGAACGCGAGGCCACGAACGCCGCCGCGCGTTTCAGTACAAAAATAGAAATAGTAACGAGTCTCGTTTAAACAATCCTCCTTTTAAGCTGGGAAACAATTATTAACGCATCGATTATTTTAATATACTCACTGGCGATTTTGTCGGCAGTACATGGACTATTGTCCACCAAAGCAAGTTGAAAATGTTTGAGGGCGGATTCGTATTCTTGGGTGACTTTAAACATCAACCCGAGCCGAAGGTGCACTTCGTTCGCTCGTTGAAAACAAGGCGACACGTATAAGAGTTGTTGGAATGATTTCACAGCCCTGAAACAAAAAAGTTTTATCTAACAACCTTGAGTTAATTAACAAATAATTAATATTGTGTGTAACATAGAGATTTGTTTGTTCGAAAACCTCGTTCGAACAAATAAACCACGAAGGCAAAGTAGATAAATGCAGCCGAGTAACATCAATTGGTATAAAAAACGGCCTTGCTCTAATTTCGCGTAAATTTAAACCAACTAGTTAGTGAGAAAATGTACCGCTTTTTAAACATCAAACAAAATCGAGGGAAACGAAACACGCCCTCCTCGTATCGTGGGGGATTTTCTCGGAAGCAGCACTTGAAAAATTCATCCGTCGGACGTTCAACCCGCCCACCCGAAGGGGTGCAATTTATTTATAAACTCGCCCCTCCTGCCACTTTTCTACTAGCGATTATTTTCGATACGCCATTTCTAAATGTACAAGAGAAAGAGACCGCAATATGTATATATATATAAAGTGCAGCGAACCGTTCCTGCAGTATTGCGTTACATAAATCTACAATTTCCGTTCTCAAAGGAAATTGTGCTTTTGTACGTTTTTTCCCTACCGATTCCGTTCCGCGGGTGATTCACTCCACATCTCTCTACTTAAATTCTAGGAAAAAGCCGGCAATTTGTCCGCAACGAAACCTTAAATTATATAATTTTTACGATCGATAAACAATTTCACAACCAATAAATTCGTAACGTTCTCATCTTTTTAATATCTTTTATTTACTTTTGGGAAATATAAATTTAATACATTTTAAATTAATCTTATCTCTTACCATTAAAAATATACATCTTTAACTATTTTCTTCAAATTCAATTTCGATATTTAGTTTCACATAACATTGAACTTGAACTGTTACGAACTGTTGCTTCTAACAGCCAGATGAATAATGAATATCTAGATGAATAATTCCATAGTTTTAACGGAAAAACTCGTCGAGTGTTTTCCAGGAAAGTAAGAAAATTTAGAACCTGGTACGTTACTCATGAACGCGTTTCCCGGCGATATCGAACGTGATTCATTTCGCGTGACGTTTACCGTAGATTTTACCATCCGCTTCCGTTCTGGGGTTTTCTATCATCGTTTTCTTTATAATTTTGATTAATCCTTGTAGGTTATATAAACACTGGAAGATGATGTAACTTAAAAGTTAAGAGGGCGAATAAAATATAATTATAAATCTCTATTAGTCTCTAAAGAACGAGTACAGAATCGCTCAAAAATTATGAAACGAACGTTTGTGCAACCGACGATTTCCTTTCAAATAAACTTGTTTGTTGTATCATGCAAATCGTATTTGATTGATGAGATGATGACGAAGAGTTTTTCTTTGAAATTGTGCTTTTTTGTATCTCTGAGTTACTTAATATTGTTAATATTTGACCGCAACTGTATATAAAGTTTCGAAATCTTGTCTGTGTCCACAAGACGGATAAAATTTATTAGTATTTCGTCACACGAGCCTGCACATTTGGTGATAAGGCCGATGTTGAAGTAATAGCGGCGGCGTTGCGAAATCTAATTGTAGGTGTTTGATTGCGCGGGTTCGTCCACGTTGCCACGTCTTTGTTTGCTGAACGTAGTATAAATACAATAGATAATTATATTATTTCCGTTACGTTGCAATTTGATATAAAGACCATTGTCCTATGCCAAAGATACGTGTGATAAAAATCGGTATAATGCCCCCTTTCATGCGTCGCCTAGTTATCGTCAAATGGATTATTAAGGCGATAAATCATATAAGTGTGTACGTACTTGTTCGTCCACGAAGATTTTTTTGATCTGATTTACATATCTCCCCTTAAAAAATTTCAGTACAAATTATTAAATAAGCGCCCTTTTCCGGACCGAGTTTACACCTCAAATTAGATGGTACGTGAAGATAAAATGCAAGTGCGTTCGCCAGCAACTAAAATATGTAAAATCTTTGGCACGCCACACCTGTTGACCGCACAACCCTTTCTTATATTATTATCCTATATTGTTCTTCAATAACTTATTCACTCTTTTTACACACTTTTTATTTTAATGGTTTAGCCCGTAGCAATTAATGTTATCAGTGGTTAATGAACGAAAGCTGGAAGACGATACATTTATGGTGGTGCCAGTAGAGGAAGAACAGACGTATGTTTCGTTTTTCTCCTAAGCGGGCGCGTGTGATGGTAAAACTTGGTCACGTAGGATCGGCACGGAAGCAGATGGAGTGAAGAAGGCGACCAGCTGCTTCGGCAGCTGTACAGGTGAACCAGGAGACAATGGTTTATAGTAAAAGGAAAGTTCCCGACAAAAGGTCCGGGAAGGTCCCGGAACGGACTCCTCTTCGACGTTCCCTTCGTAGAGCATTTGGACAGGTATAGACTTTCGGTCATTGACGCACAAGTCCAAGGTTACAGACAAGCCGGCGGCGAGCTGAAAATTTGACCTTCCGCAATTGCAACCGTTTTGGTTCCGACGACGGAAAGCAGGTCAGCTCCGAACCCTCCGGAGCCCCTTTGTTCTCAAAGTAACAATGGTGCGTTTTTTTTTCAGCCCCCGGTTTTGCCGAGGGGTGTGAAGCCGGGACCGGTTTGATTTCGTTTTCAAACGGCCTGGTAAATCAATACTCATAGGAACGTGGTCCAATCGCCCTACGTGATAAGGTTATTCACTCGGATACCGAAATGAAAGGGTTGAAACGAAAGGGGTTCCTCGTTGACCATCTGGTCTGCTTGGTCAAAAACTTGGTGGTTCCGCCAATCGGAAATAGTTAAAAAAATCAAACAATAAATATCCATCCTTAGACTGCATTGTACGCAGTGTACTCATTCTGATCTGGGCGATGACAAGCCGATTCAAAATTAACTCTTGCACTCCGGGTTTGTTGATGTCGTCACGATGACGAGAGGAAGGAAGGAAGACATTTAACAGTGACGTCATAAGGTCGTCGGGGATAACGTGAGATATGTCATTGGCATCATGGCGGATGAGAACGTTGGGACGGTTTTAATTTTCCGGAAAATTAATACAAAAATGTACCATCCCGTTTCCGGTGGTTTTGATCAAACAAAGTCGATGCCGTTCCGGCAGGTCGGGAGGTCCTTCAACTTACCATTACCCAAATCGTCGTAGTCGAAATTGCTTATCGTCCTCGCTGCACGTCGTTTCCGATTTTCGGTACATTTATTGTGCTTGTTTAAATCCGGCGGCTAACTACACACTTAAAATAAAAACTTTACATCGTCGTCGCGAACCCGCAGAGATCGTTTCAAATAATAATAAACAAACAAAAAATTAAGTTGCACCGCACCGACGAGCAACACGCCTCCTTTCTCCTTCCCGACTGACTCCTCGGATCCCCTAAAACTCGGATCACCTCTGAGCCGCCGTATCCGTGTAATAGCTGCTCCGGGGTGGGATGGTACCATCAAAAGGTGCCTTTATGTACCATCGCCATAAGGTCTAGTTTTCCGCGCCAAACCGTCGTCGGAACGCTCGGACCGTTCGGAAACGCTCGGAAATCGCCAGGGCGCAAGTCCAGGAAGAAGGCACGCAGGCAATGTCCTTTGTTCAATTGCACTTGCACAAATATTACGCAACGTTCGTGTGGTACGCTGACACGTGCGGCGGTCCACTATAATATGCCCTGCTTCTCTGCTTTTCACTATGCACTCTCTATACCTGTCTAAATTCTTCTCTCACTCATCCGTTTCATACCGAAAAACGAAAACTCCTCAACCATAGCACCATAGAGAAGAAAACGTTTCTCGTTCGCGGAAGGATGCACCTTCCACTATTGTTTGGTCTCCTCGAATTCTTTTTTTCCATTTCAATTCTTCTAACATTGTCGTAAAAGTTTCTTTTGATAATTTCTTTTCAATGCACACTTGGGACGTTTTTTGTTTTCTTTTTTACAACTTGTTGAAACATCTTTGTAAAAATAAAAATTTATTATGTCTTAATTTGGAATGAAATAGGTGATTGATAATTGAAGAATTTATTATATATAGAAATAATTTTAATTCGTCATGCAATGATAAAATAATAAAAGAATTCTTATTCTAGCTAATATTAATTCATATTCTTATCGCATTACTAAAACAATATTAATCCAACTCACCGGTTGGTCAAGTCGTTTCCAGAAGAAACCCGATATATTAAAATTGAGTTCATTTATCGTAGTAGATAGTGAAAATATTTCACCCTACCTAAACTAGTTCAAGTCCAGCGCAATTCGAACTTTTGCGATTAATCGTCAGAACGTTTTCGGCAGTCCGAACCGAACGGATCGCAAGTAAGAATCAAATTCAATTTTAATTTCTTTGTGTTTAACTTTTTTCCACTTTTGTTGTAGTTAAAAATTTATTTGGCCATGTTTACCTCTTAAGATTGTGACGTCAGCGGTGTATTGAACTCAACTCGCACTCTGATCAACGGGGAGAGGCGTCAGGACTTTGACCTCACCTACCGTGACGTCGTAATCATCTTGAGTCTCGTCCAAAGAGGCTCCCAAAGAGATTTCTGTATCGAGACGGGTTTTTGATCATGTTTTTCTCCTCCAATTGAAGAGGATACCAACAATGTATTTGGTAAATGAAAAATTCTCGATAATTATATCATGAAATTATGCTTTGACTATTTATGATTTCGCATATTTACAAAATACGTTTAAATTTAACTACTCACACTATAAAGGCAAGTATGCCAAATGTGTTTTGATCCAATCACATTTGGAATCTTACCTTAGAATGTGGTAGTATCACTCGCCGAGGAAATCAACCGAACCTCATAATTCTGAGATGATCTTATCTAAATATGTTGAGTTTGTTAAAACATATTTAGAAGATCGTCCTAGAATGTGCTGGTAAAATTCGCCTCAATTAATTTAATATTATAAATTCTAAGTAATTGCTTTGATAGTTGCAATGGGGGGATCGAATTTTCGTTGTTTGTTACGTCGATGTCTTTATCTTGGTAACTAGATATTTTTATTGAGAGCTATGTTGCCACAATTCCTACGAATGTATATAATCTCTTTATTAACTCAAAATAATTTTAATTTTCGATTTCAATTTACATTTATCATTGTCAGAAGTGGCCGTATTTTTTATATGTTAATACGTCACTTTTGACAATGTGAATGTATTTTAGATATATTCTACATATGTATGTTAATAAGGCGCTTTTGATGTGTTGGGTATCGTGATAAAGACTGAGTTAATTTGTATAAAACTTTATCTTATACATTTCTAATTGCCGGGAGTGTTAGGATTTTTTTATATAAATCTGACATTCTTGGCAGTTTATAATGTGTTTTAGATATATTCTCCTTAAACGTTTTTATCCATCATTCATTAAACTTTATCTTATATGTTTTTAATTGCAAGGGATGTTAGATTTTTTTTGATATAAATCTTGTCAATTTAGAATGTGTTAGATATTAGTAACGCATTATCATCTGTAGGTGTTAATTTTCTCCAGATATAATAATTTTTGTATTTCTGGTAATTTCCTTGTCCTAGAAAGGATCTTCTTGGCCCGCTGCCTCTATTTTAATGCCGAGTTCTTCACCCAGGTTGCTTTTATTGTTTATCTTCCAGACTTACCATCTTTTCTATTGACATTAAAAGTGTTTTGTGATACATATTCTGAATCAGGCTATATGAATTTGTATAAAATTGTATCTTATACATTTGTAATTGTCAGGAATGTAAGGTTGTGTTTAAATATTAGTTTGCACTCTTGACAATTTAGAATGTGTTAGATATATTCTTCACAAAATGAGTTTAGAACATTTATTGGTTGCGTATTATTTTTTTCTGGTTCTACGAAATTCGATCCAATAAATAATTAGGGTTTTGAAAAGTTAATGTTATAAACAAAATTACAGGCGACCAATAAATAAAAATGGGTGTGCGTGGTTCTACCACTATCATTATGTCTCGGGATCCCCTTTGTTTTGCAGGACGGTTTTTAATAGACGCCAACCATAATTTAGCGTAAACGAAAAAAGAGAAACCACGGTTCGCCGAAATACCTGATACGTTATTGGACCTGAGAACCGTCGAAGGGTTTTTTTTCTTTATTTTTATGTATTCTTTTTTATTTCTTAGAGTGAGACTTGTCTAGCCGACCTTGAAAAGTACAGTGGCCGGCTGAGAACTGTCTATACACGCCAACATTTGAGGTAAACGACCTCGATTTTCAAATCGTTCCGGGAAAAACAGTGCCATCTCTCGTCGCCACCGTCCTTTGTGTGCGCGCGGCTTTTGGGAATGAAAAACGAAAGTCTCTCTCTTTTCTCCATCACCGAGGACGATTTTATTATTATTATTCTTTTTTTCGAGAATTTTAAAACCTTTTCAACCCATCGACCGGTTTAAAAATAAGACACCTTAAATCTTTTTGCTTCTACGGTCAACGCCTCTCTTCTCCAGTTTTTATTTTAAGAATCGGGAACGCACAAATTATTTTTTTTCTTACGCGTGGTAACAAAATTTCTTTAGTTGCATTTTACGCATAGAAAATTTTGGTTGAACAAGCCACCCCTTTAGTACTCATTACATAATCAATAGGGACAATCCGTTTTTTTATTACAGTAGCGCAGCTGTTACACACGTGTTCTTACGCTTCCAATTTTAACGATTATGCAAATACGAAGGGGTAGGGTCCTCAATTTGATCCATATCGGCAAAGTGCGATTGAATCATCGCTTTTCCTGCTTTTGACACGGTTGTTGTTCTAGATATGGTATCGCCATCTATACCCAGATAGATCGACTTATAGGAATGCTTTAAAAGCGGTCTACTTGCTACTAAATTAATTGATTTAAATTGTTAATAAATCTTTATTTACTCTATTAAAAGCGATAAGTGATTTATTTTCGTTTTTCAGTAACTTACCATTGAAAGGCATTGTAATGGAAATAGACTAATCCTAATCCGTACAGGAAGGTGGTATCTTTCCAATTATTTTCACCTTCGATTTTATAAAACATTTGATATGCTGACAAGGCTATAAGAAATACTTTATTAAAATCTTGCTTATGACAAAAATGTTTGTCATTACCTTTTCGATACTCTTCAAGTAACAAATGAAAATGTCCCAACTTTACCCATGTTTTTGGATCGATGCTAATGTTTTTTGTGCTGGGCTTGCTAGACAATGAGAAGTCCTGCTTCTGTTGCCGCCTAGCTTGCACAACCATAAGTTGTAAATATTTGACAGCCTAAAAGTTAATAATATATATATATATATAATGTATCATTGATTTAGGGTTCTTACCTTTACAACTAAGGCTTTCTTTTTGGCGTTTTCAGTGGCGTTTAGCTGCAAAAATCCATACTGCCGACTAAAAACAGATATTAAAGTGTTTAACTAACAATATTAATCATGTTGATTACCTATCCAGCTCGGAAAGGACATGCAATTCCTGGGCGGTCATGCTTATGTCGTCCGGATCGTCAGCGCGAATGGCCGGTTTATTCATTTTACGATTAAATTACAACCACGAACATACAATGATGCTTTCGCGGGAACTCTCAGGATCAAATTTCTATAAATAAACACTTCGCGAGACGTAACCAGATAAAAATGCCCAACATTTAGCTAATTTTTCAATATGGCGTCTTACAGGTAACTGTATTCCAAAATGACACTTTTAATTTAGCTTATTCTTTCATAGAGTGCGTTTATCTTCATATGTGTAAATTAAAATCAAATACGAATTGTAATCACCTTCTACATATTAGACAGTTCCTGGTCTTAACATTGTATTTTAAAATAATGTTGACTTAGGGACTGTCAATATTGTGGTAGGTATTTTCAGCATAATAACAACATACACAAATACCAAACAACTTCTTTTTAAGATTGATTAAGGGGTAACGCCACCCCTGAAGTTTAAAAAATTCGATTTTTTTTAAACCATAAGCAAGGGAACCATAAGCACGCCTACATAACAAATTAATTGAATTGGTTAGTCCTAACTGTACTCTAAGCATCCTAATATTAATATCATCCTTATTAACAAATAAACTACCCTTTTTAGTAAATAAAATACATTAATTCTTGTCAGGGTTGACCAAAAGAGCAGGTCTCTTAATTTCCATACATAAGTTATTTAAATCCTCCGTTACTTTATCACAAGCTTCCGATTGCTCACCAGGCAGGAAATCTAGATACAGTTGGGAAGAATTAACTTTGAGAATAAATTGCTGGTATAGATTGTAAATAAGATCCCACCTTAACCGCCTGCGTTCTATCAAACAGATAACTCTTAAACAAAGAAACAGCACTCTCAGACACACCAACAAATTTAAGAATAGCCAAGAATAAGAAGGAATAAGTTTAATGTTCTCGATGCTGTTAGAATGATCATTTCCCCTGATAGTTAGAATGATAGGATGTTTGGAAAAACTTTGAACGGATTGCTTTACTGATTTAAATATTATTACTTTAGGAAGGCAAGTCGATGGAGGTTGATAATGAAGATGTCGTTGCGCTCTTGGAGTAACGTGATAAGGAGCTTACCTGATGAGGTCGAGCTGATTGAAATGATTGTAATCACCTTCTACATATTAGACAGTTCCTGGTCTTAACATTGTATTTTAAAATAATGTTGACTTAGGGACTGTCAATATTGTGGTAGGTATTTTCAGCATAATAACAACTTACACAAATACCAAACAACTTCTTTTTAAGATTGATTAAGGGGTAACGCCACCCCTGAAGTTTAAAAAATTCGATTTTTTTTAACTTAATTCACTAATTTAGGTTTTAAAACGAAATTCAAACGGCAATAATTTAAAATGATATTAATTACATTATAGTGATATAATTTAATGCAACGGTTAAATATAATTTCCTCTATTATAATATAGATGGCACTTAGGTATTGTCAGATTATTATTTCGAAAGTCAATTGTTTATATTTTCAAACAATTGAACAATCGTACGCGTCTGTTTAGCAGGTACTTAAAAATTTCGTGTAATGAGTGAGTAAATTGTATTTAAGTCGGAAAAAAGCCTCCCATGATTTATCAACACGTGCTTCTCGAAATAACATTAAAGGGAGGAAGCTGCAGAATAAATACATATTGAAAAAGAAAAATTAAAACGTGAGTCTGCATAGAAGTTGAAGAAGTCGCATGATGACTATGACATCAATATTTCTTCGACCTTCGAGTACCGTTTCATAGATTTTCTGATCGTTTTCTCTACTTTGTCTGAAATATTAGTGTGCAAAGAATGCAAAATAATAATGTATAACAAAATTTTGTGCTTTCATGAACTTGCCGCCTCCAATATATCACTCTTTCTACTATACTATTGTAAAAAGAAAAAAGCGGCTGCTGCGGAAAAGGGACTCAGTGAAGAAAATGGGCAAAATGACGGCTTGACAGTATTTGGTGATGGCGTAAACGAGGATTTTCTTCTCTATTTGGAATTGCTTCGTTAATTGGCTGGCACACAGGAAAAGTATTAGATGTAATAGTTAAATCTAAATATTGCAAATCATGCAAATACTGAAAAAAACAGAAGGAACTACTGAGTATAAAGAATGGATAGAAAATCACGCAAACGAATGTTAAGCTAACCATGAGGGATCATCCAGTAAAATGGAAGTGGATTCAATCATCAAAATGTTTCTCTCGCCCAGAAGAACTGCATGCAATAAAATATCGTTATTATGACGGAGACAGCAAAACATTTAAAGGAATTCAAGATTGTCAACCATACGAAAATTTTGCTGTATTTAAGAAAGAATGTGTGGAACACGCTTGTGTAACTTAAAAAAAGACGAAAGGCAATAATAGGAATTAGCAATAAGGAACAAATATTCGATAGAAGAAATTAAGAAAGCTATTTGGGCAACGACAGCATTATTTCTGTCCTGCCGGCGAAAATTCATGGTGCTCTTACGAAAAAGGGCACGCCAAAGATGATGTTGCTAATCATAAACATAAGCCGCCGATGCGCATTGAAGTTTTCGAAGCTATAAAGCCTATCTATGAAGATCTGAGCAAAGAAGACTTTTAACCAGGTTCATCGGAGGCTTTACTCAGAAAGTTGCTCAAAAAGTCCTCGATCTAGCAACAGACTTGGCTACTTGTTACTATAAGGATGGCTACAGCAGCATGATGAAGATAATGGAAGCTTCAAGTCTTGTTATAGGCCCTGCTATAAGTTTTGTGAAGAAGCCGTTGCGCGCCGCGTTAAATTCGCTGAGCGGAACGTCACAGATATGGCTAAAGAAGAAAGAAGGGCTTTATTATCGGAGCGCAAAGAATCGGAAGAGACCACTACGGCCGAGGAAGGGTAGCATTTTATATGAAAAATATTCATTCGAGAACGGATGGCGACATCGAGATGCGGTTTTCACTAATATTTAGTAAATTTTAAGGTGACTAAGCATCTGTGAAGTAAATAGTACCGTTCCATTTAACTTTTCTTCAAAAATCACAAAAGTATGTAATCACTGCAGATAACGCCGTCTACCTTAGTTGTTTTAAAGCAAACGATCTTACTGAAAATATCTTTAAAAGGAGCATAAAATGCTCTTTCAAACAACACCGAAAATATTCAAGTCGGTTGAATGGTCCAGGAGATATTGAAATGTAAACATTTGAGAACGCATTATGACAGATATGAAAAATATCGCAAAACAAAAGCGATGCGGTAAAAATTATCCAAGCTATTAAATGATGTTGTCAAAGTTATAGCTCATCGTTTCCAGCTATTTCTCTTGCTCAGTTTGCCTATAAGGATTTTTTCCCAAACCTCTAGGCTTTACCGTTGTCGATATACAGCCGCTCTATACCCTTAATGGGACACCTGTATACATTTTTGTTTCATTTAATCTTAATTTGTTGTACTGTGGCGTCTGAAGTGTGTTTAATTTAAAATATAACACCTTCTTTCCCACAGTACGATACATTAAGATACAATAACTGCAATATTTAAGTTAATTTTGAAATGCGTCAACTCCAGTACCTGGCAACACCAATCTGATCAACTGGATGGAATAGTAAGATTTTTTTTTCTGATTTTAGTTGACATTTCTTCAAATCAAATCGAGACCAAATCCAATGTGATCGTTTTAATCTTACTTTGTAGTGCGGCAGTGACTGGAGTGTGTTTTATTTAAAATATAACAACTGCTTTCACACCGCACAATAAATTAAGATACAATACCTGCAATATTTAAGTTAATTTTGGAATGCGTCAACTTCAGTACCTAGCAACACCAATCTGATCAACCGGATGGAATGATAAGATTTTCTTTTCAGTTTTTAGTAGCCATTTCTTCAAATCAAGCCGAAATCAAATCCAAGATGATCGTTTTAATCTTAATTTGTTGTACGTTGGTGACTGGAGAGTGTTTAATTTAAAATATAACACCTTCTTTCACACCGTACGATACATTAAGATACAATAACTGCAATATTTATGTTAATTTTAGTATGCGTCAACTTCAGTACTTGCTAACACCAATCTGATCAACCGGATGGAATAGTAAAATTTTTTTTTCAGATTTTAGTTGACATTTCTTCAAATCAAATCCAGACCAAATCCAATGTGATCGTTTTAATCTTACTTTGTAGTGCGGTAGCGACTGGAGTGTGTTTTATTTACAATATAACACCTTCTTTCACACCGTACGATACATTAAGATACAATAACTGCAATATTTAAGTTAATTTTGGAATGCGTCAACTTCAGTACCTGGTAACAGCAACCTGATCAACCGGATGGAATGATAAGATTTTCTTTTCAGTTTTTAGTAGCCATTTCTTCAAATCAAGCCGAAATCAAATCCAAGATGATCGTTTTAATCTTAATTTGTTGTACGTTGGTGACTGGAGAGTGTTTAATTTAAAATATAACACCTTCTTTCACACCGTACGATACATTAAGATACAATAACTGCAATATTTATGTTAATTTTGGTATGCGTCAACTTCAGTACCTAGCAACACCAATCTGATCAACTGGATGGAATAGTAAGATTTTTTTTTCTGATTTTAGTTGACATTTCTTCAAATCAAATCGAGACCAAATCCAATGTGATCGTTTTAATCTTACTTTGTAGTGCGGTAGTGACTGGAGTGTGTTTTATTTACAATATAACACCTTCTTTCACACCGTACGATACATTAAGATACAATAACTGCAATATTTAAGTTAATTTTGGAATGCGTCAACTTCAGTACCTGGTAACAGCAATCTGATCAACCGGATGGAATAGTAAGATTTTTTTTTCTGATTTTAGTTGACATTTCTTTAAATCAAATCGAGACCAAATCCAATGTGATCGTTTTAATCTTACTTTGTAGTACGGTAGTGACTGGAGTGTGTTTCATTTAAAATACAACAACTGCTTTCACACCGCACAATAAATTAAGATACAATAACTGCAATATTTAAGTTAATTTTGGAATACATCAACTTCAGTACCTAGCAACACCAATCTGATCAACTGGATGGAATAGTAAGATTTTTTTTCTGATTTTAGTTGACATTTCTTCAAATCAAATCGAGACCAAATCCAATGTGATCGTTTTAATCTTACTTTGTAGTGCGGTAGTGACTGGAGTGTGTTTTATTTACAATATAACACCTTCTTTCACACCGTACGATACATTAAGATACAATAACTGCGATATTTAAGTTAATTTTGGAATGCGTCAACTTCAGTACCTGGTAACACCAATCTGATCAACGGGATGGAATGATAAGATGACTATTCTGGTTATGAGCTAATTAAACTGATATTCTATGGATTATTAATATTATTAAAGTTTTTTTTCTGTTTATAGTTGACATTTCTTCAAATCAAGCCGAAATCAAATCCAAGATGATCGTTTTAATCTTAATTTGTTGTACGTTTGTGACTGGAGAGTGTTTAATTTAAAATATAACACCTTCTTTCACAACGTACGATACATTAAGATACAATAACTGCAATATATAAGTCAATTTTGGAATGTGTCAACTTCAGTACCTGGCAACACCAATCTGATCAACGGGATGGAATGATAAGATGACTATTCTGGTTGTGAGCTAATTAAACTAATACTCTATGGATTATTAATATCATTAAAATTTTTTTTCTGTTTATTGTTGACATTTCTTCAAATCAAGCCGAAATCAAATCCAAGATGATTGTTTTAATCTTAATTTGTTGTACGTTTGTGACTGGAGAGTGTTTAATTTTAAATATAACACCTTCTTTCACACCGTACGATACATTAAGATACAATAACTGCAATATATAAGTCAATTTTGGAATGCGTCAACTTCAGTACCTGGCAACACCAATCTGATCAACGGGATGGAATGATAAGATGACTATTCTAGTTGTGAGCTAATTAAACTAATACTCTATGGATTATTAATATCATTAAAGTTTTTTTTCTGTTTATAGTTGACATTTCTTCAAATCAAGCCGAAATCAAATCCAACATGATCGTTTTAATCTTAATTTGTTGTACGTTTGTGACTGGAGAGTGTTTAATTTAAAATATAACACCTTCTTTCACAACGTACGATACATTAAGATACAATAACTGCAATATTTAAGTTAATTTTGGAATGCGTCAACTTCACTACCTGGTAACACCAATCTGATCAACGGGATGGAATGATAAGATGACTATTCTAGTTGTGAGCTAATTAAACTAATATTCTATGGATTATTAATACTATTAAAGTTTTTTTTTCTGTTTATAGTTGACATTTCTTCAAATCAAGTCGAAATCAAATTCAACGTGATGGTTTTAATCTTAATTTGTTGTACGTTAGTGACTGGAGTGTGTTTAGTTTAAAATATAACACCTTCTTTCACATCGTACGATACATTAAGATACAGTAAGTGCAATATTTAAGTTACTTTTGGAATGCGTCAACTTCAGTACGTGGCACCACCAATCTGATCAACCGGATGGAATCATAAGATGGGTATTCTAGTTGTGAGCTAATTAAACTAACATTCTATGCGTTATTATTTATTTTCTTATATTATTAATGTTACTTTTCTGTTTTTAGTGAACATTTCTTCAAGTCAACTCGAAATCAAATCCAACGTGATCGTTTTAATCTTAATTTGTTGTACGGGTGTGACTGGAGTGTTTAATTTAAAATATAACACCTTCATTCACACCGTACGATACATTATGATACAATACCTGCAATATTTAAGTTAATTTTGGAAAGCATCAACTTTAGAAAGTACTGGTGACTCTTTTATTATTAGTCAGTATTAAATCTGCCAGTTTAGCTCTTTCTATGATAACCGATCTGTTTCCAATCTCTTCCTAATATCTATCTCTTTCCAGTCTCTGACTTCTCTGCTCAATCCATTTTGTTTCATTCCTGTCTCTATTGAGTCTCCTTCTCTTATTATTAGTCTATTTCCAGTCTCTTTCTTGTACTACCAGTCTTAAGTCTTAAATCCCAAGCTTAGGAATTTTATGCTTTTGCATCATAAAGTAATACTACAACCTAATGTTGAATAGAAAGCTATTTTTGGTGACAAAAATATGTTGTATTACTTATTTATGTTACATTAATTACTTTTCAGTCTCTATTGAGACTTTTGCTTCTATTTTTCCTAATCTCATCCAGGTCTTAATCTTTCTTTTCCAGTCGCTCTTCACTGTTTTTCTTCTATTACCAATCTCCTTCTTGCCTTTCCAGTCTCTGGAAATCAGTCTCCCTGATTTTTTTGTGGTTTTAATTGACATTTCTTCAAATCAAGTCGAAATCAAATCCAACGTGGTCGTTTTAAGCTTAATTTGTTGTACGTTTGTGACTGGAGTGTGTTTAATTTAAAATATAACACCTTCTTTCACACCGTACGATACATTAAGATACAATAACTGCAATATATAAGTCAATTTTGGAATGCGTCAACTTCAGCACCTGGCACCACCAATCTGATTAACTGGATGGACTGATAAGATGACTATTCTAGTTGTGAGCTAATTAAACTAATATTTTATGGATTATTAATATTATTAATGTTTTTTTTTCTGTTTTTAGTTTACATTTCTTCAAATCAAATCGAAATCAAATCCAACGTGGTCGTTTTAATCTTAATTTGTTGTACGTTAGTGACTGGAGCGTGTTTAATTTAAAATATAACATCTTCTTTCACACCGTACGACACATTAAAGATATAATAACTGCAATATTTAAGTTAATTTTGGAATGCTATATTATATTATTAAATTTTTCTAAAATTTATTAAAAATTATTAATTTTTAATCTTAATTTGTTGTACGGTAGCGAAGGAAGTGTCCTTAGTTTAAAATATGACACCTTCTTTCACTCCGTATGATATATTAAAGATATAACTACATAGGTTTAATATATATATATATATTTTGTGAGAAATTAATATGTTATTAAAAATGCCATGAAAATTTTGTGAAAGTCTTTAATTCATCTAAAAAATAAATGTATTATTTACAATTCGTTAATAAAGGTATTGAATAAATGTTTATCTCTGCTTTTATATCAACATCATATATCACAAACGGAATAAAAAGCTTAGAAGAACAGTTGTAGCTAATTATTAATTAATTTTTTATTTTATTTTTTTTTAATTATTAATTTTTTATTCTTAATATTGCTCTCATTCACTTTTGCTCTCGGATATGTAAATATTAAGAAAAGTATGAAAATTTGAGGAATTTCGTTTTATAAATTATTAATGGCAACTAGTGGTGAAATGGATATATGGCAACTATCCGGTATCCGGCCATTTTTTTAAATTCGACCGGATAACGGTAGTTCTTGAGAAATAAATTTTTGAAATGATCGATAATTTTTTCGAATTTTGCAATTTTCGCTGATTAAGTTTTAAAAATTCGTATAAAATCGATTTCTTGGAATATGAGTATGAAAATTTCCCAAAGTGTTAATAAAAGTGCCCTCTTTCCAATGAACCAACCCGTTTTGAAAAATAACTTTTACTTTTTGAAAAAATAAAATTTGAAGTTTTGATTAAATTTTGGATGTTGCAATTTTCATCGATAACTTTCAAAATTCGCTATAAAATTTATTTCTTGAAGGATTCTTGTGGAAATATCACCAATTTTTAATTAAAGTATCCTCTTTTTAATGCAAAAAGCCGTTTTGAAAAGTCACTTTTAGTTCTTGAGAAATAAATTTTTGAAATGATCCCCAATTTTTTCGAATTTTGCTATTTTCGCCGATTAAGTTTTAAAAATTCGTATAAAATCAATTTCTTAGAATATAAATATGAACATTTCCCAAAATGTTAATAAAAGTGTGCTTTTTCTAATGAACCAACCCGTTTTGAAAAATAACTTTTAGTTTGTGAGAAAACAATATTTGAAATTTTGATAATTTGCAATTTTCATCGATAATTTTCAAATTTCGCCATAAAATTAATTTCTTGAAGGATCCTTGTGGAAATATCACCAATTATTAATTAAAGTATCCTAATTTTAATGCAACAAGCCGTTATGAAAAATCGCTTTTAGTTCTTGAGAAATAAATGTTTGAAATGATCGAAAATTTTTTCGAATTTTGCAATTTTCGACGATTAAGTTTTAAAAATTCGTATAAAATCGATTTCTTGGAATATGAGTATGAAAATTTCCCAAAATGTTAACAAAAGTGTGCTCTTTCTAATGAACCAACCCGTTTTGAAAAATAACTTTTATTTTTTGAGAAAACAATATTTGAAGTTTTGATAATTTGCAATTTTCATCGATAATTTTCAAATTTCGCTATAAAATTAATTTCTTAAAGGATCCTTATGGAAATATCAACAATTATTAATTAAAGTATCCTCTTTTTAATGTAAAAAAACGTTTTGAAAAAACACTTTTAGTTCTTGAGATATGAATTTTTGAAATAATCGCGAATTTTTTCGAATTTTGCAATTTTCGCCGATTAAGTTTTAAAAATTCGTATAAAATCGATTTCTTGGAATATAAATATGAACATTTCCGAAAATGTTAATAAAAGTGTGCTCTTTCTAATGAACCAATCCGTTTTGAAAAATAACTTTTAGTTTTTGAGAAAACAATATTTGAAGTTTTGATAATTTGCAATTTTCATCGATAATTTTCAAAATTCGCTATAAAATTTATTTCTTGACGGATCCTTGTGGAAATATCACCAATTTTTAATTAAAGTATCCTCTTTTTAATGCAAAAAGCCGTTTTGAAAAATCACTTTTAGTTCTTGAGAAATAAATTTTTGAAATGATTGATAATTTTTTCGAATTTTGCAATTTTCGCCGATTAAGTTTTAAAAATTCGTATAAAATCGATTTCTTGGAATATGAGTATGAAAATTTCCCAAAGTGTTAATAAAAGTGTCCTCTTTCCAATGAACCAACCCGTTTTGAAAAATAACGTTTACTTTTTGAGAAAATAATATTTGAAATTTTGATAAAATTTTCGATGTTGCAATTTTCATCGATAACTTTCAAAATTCGCTATTAAATTTATTTTTTGACGGATCCTTGTGGAAATATCGCCAATTATTAATTAAAGTATCCTCTTCTCTCTTCGTTAGTTAAATCAACATCATCTTATCAGCTTTACAAAAAAATTACAAAAAAGCTTTTGAAAAATTTTGTTTAATTTAATTTCGCAATTTGATTTAAAATAGTTCTCAAAAGACGTAAAGGTTATCATAACAATTTAACAAAATTAAATTTAACAACAAAATTGCATAATTTATTACGTTATTATTATACTATATTACTTCAAATAAATAAAAAAAAAAATTGTATTTTTATTTTCCAAATTAATTTTTCTTGTAGGAATCAATATATATATGTAGAGTCTACTTTTCCAATTGAAACATATTAAACGAATTGTTTAAGGTCACCATTACTTCACGTGTCATCAAAACACGCAATATATTTCATATTCATAAACAAAATTATCAATATTAAGCTGTTATTTGCAGAAAGGTTTCAGTCGTTTAATATCACTCGAAGTGAAATAATGTCGCTGTTAATTCTTTCATTACTACTTGGAGTAATTTATTACTTTTATCAAAAGCAAACTTTGAAAAAATGGATAAATTTAAATATTCCCGGACCGGAGCCGATTTTCCCGTTCGGAAACATGAGCAAATTCGTCACTTTACGATCATCTCTGACCATGGTTTTCACGGAAATTTACAAAAAGTTCGAAAATTGTCGTTATGTTGGGATTTTTTTGATGAATAGACCTGGCGTTTTGATTAGAGATCCAGAATTAGTCGAAGAAATTTTAGTGAAGAATTTTTCTAGTTTTCACGATAACGATATTCATGTAAACAAAGAGGACGATGTAATTTTTGGAAATAATCCTTTTGTTGTTAAAGGAAGTGATTGGAAAGACATTAGAACTCAACATTTACTTAGTTTAACCGGATCTAAGGTAAAAAAAAATTTTAAATCGCAAAAGTTAAGATTAATTTGATTCCAGGTTAAGAATATGTTTCCTGAAATAAATGAGGTAGGTGATAAAATGGTAAAATATCTTAAAAGTGAACTAAATAAAACAGAAATGTATTGTATGGATGCTTTGGAGTTAATGGCACGATATACGACTGACGTTGTAACATCCGTTGCTTTAGGAATTGATGCGAAATCGTTCACAAGTGAAGAACCAAAGTTGAGGAATGCGGGAAAAACAATTTTTGAACCAAACAAAAAAAATGGATTGAAAGTGATAGCTTTATTCGTCATGCCTTGGCTATCGAAGGTAATTTCATTAAGATTAATTTCGAAATCCTTAGAAAATTTGTACAAGAAAATGATTGAAGATGTTGAAAGATACAGAGAGGAAATGAATTTAAAAAGAAACGATTTTTTCGAACATATAAAAGAATTTCGGGGCAAAAAAATGTCGATTGAGAATATAATGACTCAAGTCGGCGGTGTTTATATCGATGGCTTTGGAACAAATTCGAGCGCCTTGAATTTTATGGTTTACGAATTAGCCAAGAATGAGGATGTGCAACAAAATTTAAGACAAGAAATTAAGAAATACCTAAACGATTGCAACGGGGTTATAACATTTGAAGGTGTCCAAAGTCTGGAATATTTAAACGCCGTGATTCATGGTTAGTTTGATTTTATGAAATTATTGTTTTATCAAAATTATTTTGTTTTAGAGTCATTACGAAAATATCCACCATTTCCACAGTTAACAAAAGTATGCACTCAAGAGTACACATTCCCAAAATCAACAACAAAATCGTCCGAGTTTAAATCAGAAATTGGTTTACCCATTGTTATCCCAGTTTATGCGTTGCAAAACGACGAAAAATATTTTCCAGAGCCGGATGTCTTTAAACCAGAACGATTTTTACCGGAGAACAAAGAAAAAATTATTAAATACACTTATATGCCGTTTGGAGATGGCCCCAGAATTTGTATAGGACAAAAATTTGCTTTGTTACAATCAAAAATCGCTTTATTAAAACTCGTATCTAACTTTAATATGAAATTAAATTATGACAAAACTAAAATGCCGGTGGAACTTGATCCATTCGGGGTAATACTTGCCGCGAAAGGGCGATTATGGATTAATTTTATAAAAATAAATTAAATAATAAATTCTTCATATTAACTATTTGATTATTTTCTTTCTTTCTTTTCCTAAAAACATTTTTTTCACCACCAAACTCAAAATAAATTCAAAATACCTTACCTGTGATTGCAACCAATCCAAGTACATCCTAACAATCATTCTTAAGATAAATCTTTGTCGATCAGCGTTTGCCGCTTCATCTCCATCTTTCTCTCCCTTCTTGTTATCCATCTACGATTCGAAGTTATTTGGGAATTTATATAAAGAAATTTCAATAAAAAATTTTTTTACCTTGGCAAGATGTATGAAGTACTCAATTAAAATTATTAATGTATTAAGTGGAAGCATTCACACCATGTATTTATATGCTTGTTATCGTTATAATTGTTGGTGAAACCAATTAAAAGCTTCGGAGTTATCGAAATTTCCGAGAAAATTGTATTTCTTAATACATAGATTTTAAACGGTTTTTTGAATATGTCGTATTCTCGGGAATCTATCGTTCGTGCTAAGTATGAACAAAATACTTCGTTCTAATCGTATGTAATTCAATCGCACAATCGTCTAAATTAGTGATTTTGCGAAAACCCGGATATCTGGTTATCCAGCATTTCTATCCGGTCATTATGGTTATAATTTCTGGTAATTTTATCAAAACTTCAAATATTGTTTTCTCAAAAACTAAAAGTTATTTTTCAAAACGGGTTGGTTCATTAGAAAGAGCACACTTTTATTAACATTTTGGGAAATTTTCATACTCATATTCCAAGAAATCGATTTTATACGAATTTTTAAAACTTAATAGGCGAAAATTGCAAAATTTGAAAAAATTGACGATTATTTCAAACATTTATTTCTCAAAAACTAAAAGTGATTTTCCAAAACGGCTTGTTGCATTAAAAAGAGGATACTTTAATTAATAATTGGTGATATTTCTACAAGAAATTAATTTTATGGCGAAATTTGAAAATTATCGATGAAAATTGCAAATTATCAAAACTTCAAATATTGTTTTCTCAAAAAATAAAAGTTATTTTTCAAAACGGGTTGGTTCATTAGAAAGAGCACACTTTTATTAACATTTTGGAAAATTTTCATACTCATATTCCAAGAAATCGATTTTATATGAATTTTTAAATCTTAATCGGCGAAAATTGCAAAATTCGAAAAAATTGGCGATCATTTCAAAAATTTATTTCTCAAGAATTAAAAGTGATTTTTCAAAACGGATTTTTGCATTAAAAAGAGGATACTTTAATTAATAATAGGTGATATTTCCACAAGGATCCTGCAAGAAATTAATTTTATGGCGAAATTTGAAAATTATCGATGAAAATTGCAAATTATCAAAATTTCAAATATTGTTTTCTCAAAAACTAAAAGTTATTTTTCAAAACGGGTTTGTTCATTGGAAAGAGGACACTTTTATCAACGTTTTGGGAAATTTTTATATTCATATTCCAAGAAATCGATTTTATACGAATTATTAAAACTTAATCGGCGAAAATTTTAAATTCGAAAAAATTGTCGATCATTTCAAAAATTTATTTCTCAAGAACTAAAAGTGATTTTTCAAAACGTCTTTTTGCATTAAAAAGAGGATACTTTAATTAATAATTGGTGATATTTCCACAAGGATCCTTCAAGAAATTAATTTTTTAGCGAATTTTGAAAATTATCGATGAAAATTGCAAATTATCAAAATTTCAGATATTGTTTTCTCAAAAACTAAAAGTTATTTTTCAAAACGGGTTAGTTCATTGGAAAGAGCACACTTTTATTAACATTTTGGGACATTTTCATACTCATATTCCAAGAAATCGATTTTATACGAATTTTTAAAACTTAATCGGCGAAAATTGCAAAATTCGAAAAAATTGTCGATCACTTCACAAATTTATTTCTCAATAACTAAAACTAATTTTTCAAAACGGCTTGTTGCATTAAAAAGAGGATACTTTAATTAATAATTGGTGATATTTCCACAAGGATCCTTCAAGAAATTAATTTTATGGCGAAATTTGAAAATTATCGATGAAAATTGCAAATTATCAAAATTTCAAATATTGTTTTCTCAAAAACTAAAAGTTATTTTTCAAAACGGGTTGGTTCATTAGAAAGAGCACATTTTTGTTAACATTTTGGGAAATTTTCATACTCATATTCCAAGAAATCGATTTTATACGAATTTTTAAAACTTAATCGGCGAAAATTGCAAAATTCGAAAAAATTGTCGATCATTTCAAACATTTATTTCTCAAGAACTAAAAGCGATTTTTCAAAACGGCTTGTTGCATTAAAATTAGGATACTTTCATTAATAATTGGTGATATTTCCATAAGGGTCCTACAAGCAATTAATTTTTTAGCGAATTTTGAAAATTATCGATGAAAATTGCAAATTATCAAAACTTCAAATATTGTTTTCTCAAAAACTAAAACATAAGGACATAAAACACATAAAAGAATATACTAACTTTTCAAATAGTTTAGCAAAATTGGAAATTATCGAAATTAGTCTATAGTTTGAGAGGGCACAATTGAAGGGCTCGGTGCAAAAACCGGTCAGCTCCACTTTTTGATGAAATTGCTTTTTTGCCTGAACTTGGCCCTACTCAGCAGTGCGCATCGTTTGGTGTAAAGAAATGGCTATCTCCACCGTTGTAAACTGGAAGTTGCATTAGAAATGGAGCTGGCATTAATTTGATGTTATAACTTAGAAAACAGTTTTTTAGTGACACTGTAAAGTTTGAAAAAATGGATATGACCGCTTTTTGCACCGAGCCCTTCAATTCTTGATCGTTTCCATCGTTCAGGAAATTCACAGGACGTAATGGACAAGTTAATAATAAATTTAAGAGGGCAAGCAAATATATAACGGCAGTCTCTGACTATAAAACTTGGCAACAAATCATCTCCAGCAGTATGCTTATTAGAAAATGTTGCCATTAATTTAATTAGCTCCTCTTCTGTAGTGGGATGAAAAGAGTATGGCAACGGATTGAAATCAGATTCAGTGAAAGTTCGATCAGTAGATACAGTGTGAACAGCAGAAAACATGTTAGCAAAAGCATTTACAATATCTTGAGGATCAGCAAGAACATTGCTCTCATTTCTTAGCTCGGAGAAAATTCCATATACTGGACGGATTTGTTTTGATGGTATCTTGTATGTTGTTACGATACTTAATGTCGTTTTTTAATATTAATATGCCTCATTGACATCGGTATGGGAAAGCACAAAAGACCAATCATAGTTAAAGAAGTGATCATATAATGCATTGTAATTTGCTCGATGAGTTGTAAATTATCAGAAGATGGGAACCGCTGTTGATTGGTAGGAGTAGAGTAGTAAACCTCCACTTCAAGACTGGGATGATAAGAATCTTCTGGTACAAATGGATTATCAGATCTTATTATGTGAAAATTCAGGTCAGCATTAGAGATCAACAAATCCATTCTGCCATCTTCATTTTAGACTAGTTAATTAAAATAGACTTGTCATTAATAAGACACCTACAGATTACTAAATCTATCATAGGTACTGTTGCACGAAGATGACTAGTATCGATAATGTCAAATGGTATGGTGTTTTAGTGCAAGCAAAACCCCACCGCTCCTCCCACGATTAATCACTGCAAAATCCTTATCCTTACAAATAACATTATAATAATTAGTAAAAAATTAATAACGTTGTTATAGAAAATGTGGGTTTTTGAATTCAAACCTCTAACATTTTGGTAATAAAAAGAGAAGGAATTTTGCCTGTTAGGTGTTATCAGTTTTCCGAATTGGCTTGAATAATAGAAGGAATGCCATTCCGGTATTTAATCTTTAAGTGCTAATGACAAACCTGATATAAATAAATTGCTTGAACTTGGTTATTATCTGCAGTGTTTAACACTTAAAAGAGATATTAATTCCTGTGAAGGGTGGAGTACTAAATGTTAGTCAAAACCTAAGAAAATAATTTAGAACAAAAATTTGTAACCTTGATTTTCTTTACATAACTACTAAAAATCGACGGTAATGATGCAAATAATTTTACAAGTTGATTAACTAACTATAGCTAATTAGATATAAATTCGACCATAAATTGATCACCTCATATATATAACATATAACAATATATGGTTTCATAAACATATTTTAGATCGTGCATGTTCGTACCACGGCTTTGTTGTGTCTTCATGATCAAGATAAAAAAAATCTGCGTGGGAATAAGATATCAAAACTGGAAGTTGATATGATATCCTCTATTTATCTTTAGTTATTTCGATTACTAGGAATGTGTACTTGCAATACGTTCTATTTAAGCGATCATAACTTTATTATTATCACCAAAATTCCGTTTATTACCTATTTGATCAATTTATTTAATATCATAAAAACTTCTTAGAGGTTATTGTACAAAATTTAACAAAATTTTTTTAAAGGATCGACATGCAGAGCCATCTTTTAATCAAAAGCTGAGTTATATTATACGTATAATTTTTTTTATTTTGAACTTTTGATAAGTTAAGAGCTTTTAATTGGTTTACGCCAAAAACTTGCGATACGGAGCGTATAAATACCGGGTGCAAATGCAGATTTTTCCATTCAATTATTAAGTGCTTCGCACATCTTGAACAAGGTAACCTCAATAAACTTTAAAAGTGTTTAAAATTAATTTTAAATTTTTGTTACAGAACTTTTTAGAAGAATTTCGAGATGGAGAATAAAAAGTCGAGAGAGAATGAACAAACGGAAGCCGATCGGCAACGTGATTTTCTTCGGATGGTTATTAGAATTTATTTGGATTGGCTGCAATCCCAGGTATGATTTAGATTTTTTTTGTGTTTGTTGCTATGGAAAAAATAATATTTTTAGGAAAAGAAAGAAAAAAATTAATAATCAAGTTTTAAGTAACTTTATATAATCGATCTAGTTATATAAGAATTTTTGCTAATTTAGTTCTAAATATGAGTTAAAAATTTTTTTTGGAAATTTTGTCCAATACACATTTTCAAGCAATCTCCAAAAGGCGTAATTTAGTAATTTTCCGTTTCTGTATAAATTTTATTATTTCAATAATACTTGGAATACAGATTACATTAAACTTAATTTTTAACAATGCACATTTTTGAGTCGATAAAATGTTTCCCCAAATCATAAATCAAACTAACAATGAATCACAGCATTACATATTTTAGATTTTGAATATCTGTAATTCCAATCTTTTAAAAATTCTTTAATTAATAAATTATTTTAATGGAATCAAATGTGGCTGTGATATTAAGTTTAAGTCTTAATTTTATTTTATCGTGATTCATATTTAAGATCAGTTAAACAATGTGTGTTGTAATAGGCAAAAATTCAATATAATTATTATTTTATAATATAAATTACGATATGTGTTTAATTGATCTTGATTTATGTTGGTTTGATTTCTTTTTATATACACCATTGTGTTCCTAAATATTTTCCACTGATAAAGCCCTATATTCTACCCCATCTCGCAGTTGTAAATCATTTTGTGCGAGTCATCGTATGGTGGTTTATGTTCGAGCGAGATTAGGAAGAATATAATAAATTCGTTTAATAGGTTCGAACTTTGCTCAAACTTCTCTGTATATATATGATCCACATATGTAGATGATACTGTAATTCTGACTTTGTATTTTGATCCGCAAGTTGCTTCTGACCACCTTCAAAAGCATCAAAACGAAGATGAGAAATGGGTGGAAAGTTGGAAAACGAAAATTAATTGCGAAAAAGCTGTATTGAGCTAAATGCAGAATTGGCAAGTTCCATACCAGTGGAATATGTCCATGAATCGATAAAATTTAATTCAACTGGTGGAGATATTCCACTGCTATGGAATATGTCTGTCTTGTGTTTAGTACGACTTTTCTCAAAACAAATTTTTATCTCGATCATTCTGCCGATTTATTTGATACGTTTAGGTGTTTTTGAATGTGGTTGGAGGTATCTTGCGGGTTAGCACAAAGCCGGAATTACGGTGTCTTCTACAAATTTTCTTAAAAGTATCGAGCCAAAAACGAATTTATTCTTTTTTATTTTAATTTATTTATTTATTATACGCGGATTATTGTGTTCATCACCATACGCGTAACGTTGAGGATTTGATTTTTCGAATTGATTTCATTAAAATTTAATATTGATATCGTCCAATTTGAAAATCGTCCTTTTTGTATTTTACATTTAAACTGAACCGCCTACTCCTAATTTTTTATCAGTCGAAAATATTCTTTATTAATATAGTATTGCAATGATACTCAACTTAAACAGTACAGGGACGCAGCTTTAAAGTAATATATTAAGATTTTATATAAAACAAAAAAGTTTATTATTAATATTATTTAAGTTATTTTTTTTTAACTAAAAACAACCAGATTGAGTTACTGCCAAACTTTAGATTTATTATAAGCGATTCTGTGATTTAGTTTTAAGTAACAAAATTGAAGCTAATTATTTAAATTCTTTCATTCTTCCATTTTAGTATTATCTTACTTTAAGTTAATTTTAAATTAAATAGGATGATTTGGGGATAATTCTATAAAGTTACAATTTGAGAATCACCGAATTTAATATTTTTAATTATTGTAATATTATTTTATGCCTTTTTGGAGATTAAGTGAGGAAGTTTTAAAAACAAATTCAACGAGAAATGAAAAATAAAGGAATCAAATGGAGAACAGCAAAGAAGCAAACTACAAATTTAAAAATAGTTAGAAATGTTTGAGATAATACAACTCATATTTTATTGTATTAATGAAATATTTTAAATCAATTTGTATTGTATTTTTATTATATTATATTAATCATAAATAAATGTTAACGATTGAAATTAGTGTTATAATTTAATTCCATTAAATTTCTTTAGCCGTTTTGACAGATGTGCGGCTAAACTCGATAGTTCTAGTATTGCACTAGCACTATCACTAGAACTAACACAAGACCTAGAACTAGAAACATTCGGGTTTAGCCGAACGTCTTTCAAGACGGCTAAACCCGAATGATTCTAGTTCTAGGTCTTGTGTTAGTTCTAGTGATAGTGCTAGTGTAAAACTAGAACTAACACTATACCTAGAACTAGAATCGTTTGGGTTTAGCCGTCTTTAGAGACGTGCGGCTAAACCCAAATGATTCTAGTTCTAGGTATAGTGTTAGTTCTACATAGTAACAGTGTTAGTGTAAAACTAGAACTAACACTACACCTAGAACTAGAAACATTCGGGTTTAGCCGAACGTCTCTCAAGACGGCTAAACCCGAATGATTCTAGTTCTAGGTCTTGTGTTAGTTCTAGTGATAGTGCTAGTATAAAACTAGAACTAACACTATACTTAGAACTAGAATCATTTGGGTTTAGCCGTCTTTAGAGACGTGCGGCTAAACCCAAACGATTCTAGTTCTAGGTATAGTGTTAGTTCTACATAGTAACAGTGTTAGTGTAAAATTAGAATTAATACTAGACCTAGAACTAGAACCATTCGGGTTTAGCCGAACGTCTTTCAAGACGGCTAAACCCGAATGATTCTAGTTCTAGGTCTTGTGTTAGTTCTAGTGATTTAGTGCTTTAAACCCGAATGATTCTAGTTCTAGGTCTTGTGTTAGTTCTAGTGATAGTGCTAGTGTAAAACTAGAACTAACACTATACTTAGAACTAGAATCATTTGGGTTTAGCCGTCTTTAGAGACGTGCGGCTAAACCCAAACGATTCTAGTTCTAGGTATAGTGTTAGTTCTACATAGTAACAGTGTTAGTGTAAAATTAGAATTAATACTAGACCTAGAACTAGAACCATTCGGGTTTAGCCGAACGTCTTTCAAGACGGCTAAACCCGAATGATTCTAGTTCTAGGTCTTGTGTTAGTTCTAGTGATTTAGTGCTAGTGTAAAACTAGAACTAACACTATACCTAGAACTAGAATCATTTGGGTTTAGCCGTCTTTAGAGACGTGCGGCTAAACCCAAACGATTCTAGTTCTAGGTATAGTGTTAGTTCTACATAGTAACAGTGTTAGTGTAAAATTAGAATTAATACTAGACCTAGAACTAGAACCATTCGGGTTTAGCCGAACGTCTTTCAAGACGGCTAAACCCGAATGATTCTAGTTCTAGGTCTTGTGTTAGTTCTAGTGATTTAGTGCTAGTGTAAAACTAGAACTAACACTATACCTAGAACTAGAATCATTTGGGTTTAGCCGTCTTTAGAGACGTGCGGCTAAACCCAAACGATTCTAGTTCTAGGTATAGTGTTAGTTCTACATAGTAACAGTGTTAGTGTAAAATTAGAATTAATATTAGACCTAGAACTAGAAACATTCGGGTTTAGCCGCACGTCTTTCAAGACGGCTAAACCCGAATGATTCTAGTTCTAGGTCTTGTGTTAGTTCTAGTGATAACTAGTGTTTAACCGTCTTGAGAGACGTGCGGCTAAACCCAAATGATTCTAGTTCTAGGTATAGTGTTAGTTCTACATAGTAACAGTGTTAGTGTAAAACTAGAACTAACACTACACCTAGAACTAGAAACATTCTGGTTTAGCCGCACGTCTTTCAAGACGGCTAAACACGAATGATTCTAGTTCTAGGTCTTGTGTTAGTTCTAGGTCTTGTGTTAGTTCTAGTGATTTAGTGCTAGTGTTAAAGTAGAACTAACAATTTACCTAGAACTAGAATCATTCGGGTTTAGCCGTCTTTAGAGACGTGCGGCTAAACCCAAATGATTCTAGTTCTAGGTATAGTGTTAGTTCTACATAGTAACAGTGTTAGTGTAAAATTAGAATTAATACTAGACCTAGAACTAGAAACATTCGGGTTTAGCCGCACGTCTCTCAAGACGGCTAAACCCGAATGATTCTAGTTCTAGGTCTTGTGTTAGTTCTAGTGATTTAGTGCTAGTGTAAAACTAGAACTAACACTATACCTAGAACTAAAATCATTTGGATTTAGCCGTCTTTAGAGACGTGCGGCTAAACCCAAATGATTCTAGTTCTAGGTATAGTGTTAGTTCTACATAGTAACAGTGTTAGTGTAAGATTAGAATTAATACTAGACCTAGAACTAGAAATATTCGGGTTTAGCCGAACGTCTCTCAAGACGGCTAAACCCGAATGATTCTAGTTCTAGGTCTTGTGGTACTTCTAGTGATAGTGCTAGTGTAAAACTAGAACTAACACTACACCTAGAACTAGAAACATTCGGGTTTAGCCGAACGTCTCTCAAGACGGCTAAACTCGAATGATTCTAGTTCTAGGTCTTGTGTTAGTTCTAGTGATAGTGCTAGTGTAAAACTAGAACTAACACTATACCTAGAACTAGAATCATTTGGGTTTAGCCGTCTTTAGAGACGTGCGGCTAAACCCAAATGATTCTAGTTCTAGGTATAGTGTTAGTTCTACATAGTAACAGTGTTAGTGTAAAACTAGAACTAACACTACACCTAGAACTAGAACCATTCGGGTTTAGCTGAACGTCTTTCAAGACGGCTAAACCCGAATGATTCTAGTTCTAGGTCTTGTGTTAGTTCTAGTGATAGTGCTAGTGTAAAACTAGAACTAACACTATACTTAGAACTAGAATCATTTGGGTTTAGCCGTCTTTAGAGACGTGCGGCTAAACCCAAACGATTCTAGTTCTAGGTATAGTGTTAGTTCTACATAGTAACAGTGTTAGTGTAAAATTAGAATTAATACTAGACCTAGAACTAGAACCATTCGGGTTTAGCCGAACGTCTTTCAAGACGGCTAAACCCGAATGATTCTAGTTCTAGGTCTTGTGTTAGTTCTAGTGATTTAGTGCTAGTGTAATACTAGAACTAACACTATACCTAGAACTAGAATCATTTGGGTTTAGCCGTCTTTAGAGACGTGCGGCTAAACCCAAACGATTCTAGTTCTAGGTATAGTGTTAGTTCTACATAGTAACAGTGTTAGTGTAAAATTAGAATTAATACTAGACCTAGAACTAGAACCATTCGGGTTTAGCCGAACGTCTTTCAAGACGGCTAAACCCGAATGATTCTAGTTCTAGGTCTTGTGTTAGTTCTAGTGATTTAGTGCTAGTGTAAAACTAGAACTAACACTATACCTAGAACTAAAATCATTTGGATTTAGCCGTCTTTAGAGACGTGCGGCTAAACCCAAATGATTCTAGTTCTAGGTATAGTGTTAGTTCTACATAGTAACAGTGTTAGTGTAAGATTAGAATTAATACTAGACCTAGAACTAGAAATATTCGGGTTTAGCCGAACGTCTCTCAAGACGGCTAAACCCGAATGATTCTAGTTCTAGGTCTTGTGGTACTTCTAGTGATAGTGCTAGTGTAAAACTAGAACTAACACTACACCTAGAACTAGAAACATTCGGGTTTAGCCGAACGTCTCTCAAGACGGCTAAACTCGAATGATTCTAGTTCTAGGTCTTGTGTTAGTTCTAGTGATAGTGCTAGTGTAAAACTAGAACTAACACTATACCTAGAACTAGAATCATTTGGGTTTAGCCGTCTTTAGAGACGTGCGGCTAAACCCAAATGATTCTAGTTCTAGGTATAGTGTTAGTTCTACATAGTAACAGTGTTAGTGTAAAACTAGAACTAACACTACACCTAGAACTAGAACCATTCGGGTTTAGCTGAACGTCTTTCAAGACGGCTAAACCCGAATGATTCTAGTTCTAGGTCTTGTGTTAGTTCTAGTGATAGTGCTAGTGTAAAACTAGAACTAACACTATACTTAGAACTAGAATCATTTGGGTTTAGCCGTCTTTAGAGACGTGCGGCTAAACCCAAACGATTCTAGTTCTAGGTATAGTGTTAGTTCTACATAGTAACAGTGTTAGTGTAAAATTAGAATTAATACTAGACCTAGAACTAGAACCATTCGGGTTTAGCCGAACGTCTTTCAAGACGGCTAAACCCGAATGATTCTAGTTCTAGGTCTTGTGTTAGTTCTAGTGATTTAGTGCTAGTGTAATACTAGAACTAACACTATACCTAGAACTAGAATCATTTGGGTTTAGCCGTCTTTAGAGACGTGCGGCTAAACCCAAACGATTCTAGTTCTAGGTATAGTGTTAGTTCTACATAGTAACAGTGTTAGTGTAAAATTAGAATTAATACTAGACCTAGAACTAGAACCATTCGGGTTTAGCCGAACGTCTTTCAAGACGGCTAAACCCGAATGATTCTAGTTCTAGGTCTTGTGTTAGTTCTAGTGATTTAGTGCTAGTGTAAAACTAGAACTAACACTATACCTAGAACTAAAATCATTTGGATTTAGCCGTCTTTAGAGACGTGCGGCTAAACCCAAATGATTCTAGTTCTAGGTATAGTGTTAGTTCTACATAGTAACAGTGTTAGTGTAAGATTAGAATTAATACTAGACCTAGAACTAGAAATATTCGGGTTTAGCCGAACGTCTCTCAAGACGGCTAAACCCGAATGATTCTAGTTCTAGGTCTTGTGGTACTTCTAGTGATAGTGCTAGTGTAAAACTAGAACTAACACTACACCTAGAACTAGAAACATTCGGGTTTAGCCGAACGTCTCTCAAGACGGCTAAACTCGAATGATTCTAGTTCTAGGTCTTGTGTTAGTTCTAGTGATAGTGCTAGTGTAAAACTAGAACTAACACTATACCTAGAACTAGAATCATTTGGGTTTAGCCGTCTTTAGAGACGTGCGGCTAAACCCAAATGATTCTAGTTCTAGGTATAGTGTTAGTTCTAGTTTTACACTAGCACTATCACTAGAACTAACACAAGACCTAGAACTAGAATCATTCGAGTTTAGCCGTCTTGAGAGACGTTCGGCTAAACCCGAATGTTTCTAGTTCTAGGTGTAGTGTTAGTTCTAGTTTTACACTAGCACTATCACTAGAAGTACCACAAGACCTAGAACTAGAATCATTTGGGTTTAGCCGTCTTTAGAGACGTGCGGCTAAACCCAGATGATTCTAGTTCTAGGTATGGTGTTAGTTCTACATAGTAACAGTGTTAGTGTAAAATTAGAATTAATACTAGACCTAGAACTAGAAACATTCGGGTTTAGCACGTCTCTCAAGACGGTTTCAATAATAATATGCAACATAATGATGACATACGTTAAAAAAATAAACAGGGTGTTGTTGATTTTTTGAAAATATTGAAAATCAATAGAAACTCCCAAGTTATCAAAATTTCCAAGAAAAAATAGTTCGGTTGCTGATTAAAAGATGGGCTAATGCTGCATTTATTTAGGTGTAACAAAAATTTTTCCATTAAAACGATATTAAAAATATTTTTTTTAAATTTTTATCAAATTTCTTGACAATTATTTTACAATTTTATTAAAAATTTAAAAAGTTTTTAAATATATTCCAATATTTATTTATTATTCATTATACTTATCGATTGTAGTATTAATGTTGAAATTGATAAGTTAATTAAGAATTAAATTTCATCAACTTTTCTTTTAATCGTGCTTTTAATACCATATTGCCAATGATAGATTTTTTTCTATCCAAAGTCAAACTCAATACACCGTGACGACAATCGAGATAAGCAATAATGATAAAAAAAATTAGAATATGACATGCTATTATCCAGGAACCCCATCATATACAGGTGGTCGAATAAACTTGAGACAATCGAATATGTGGAAATCGAAAAAATTTTAATTATTTAACAATTTTTTTAAATGCAACATTTTTATTTAAAAAATTAATTTTATTTAATTTATTTTTACGTAAAACAACGATTTCTATATATTAACTTTTCTCATGTTAAAAGAATAACCCTGTATATATTTAATATTTATTAAATTTGAGTTAATATGCGCAATTAATCTTAATAGATACATCATTAGCAATATAATAAAAAATTATATTTACACTAAAATCGCAATAGTTACATGCCGACGATTATCTACGTCAATTTTCGACGTCGTATATACGGACGTCGCGACGCTCTGCGTTCAGTCTACGACGTGGTTTAATCCCGAAGTAATCTCCAAAACCAATTGAGATCAATTAGATCAATCTATGTTTTATTTTATTTAGTCCAAAAAGCTAGAATAATATATATCCAAAGAATAAATATGGTTCAAGAAGAAAGTAGTACACCATACAACTACGATTATGACTCTGGAACTTCTTTTACAACTTTTAATTGGGCCGAATTGACGCCGACGTTAATGGTTTATTCTGTAACGTTTTTGGTTGGATTGTGTGGAAATAGTTTGATCATCGTGGCGACGTATAGATATCGAAAGATGCAGAGCGTGACAAATATTTTGTTGGCTAGTTTGGCGTCCGCAGATCTTTTGCTAATTGTAATATGCATACCGGTGAAGGTACGTAATCATTTTTCTTACAAATGCTTAGTATATTTGTGTTTTGGAATTCGGTATGCAAAGGTTTGTTTAAACTTGTGCTTTATTATCTTGAACGTTTAGAGAACGGTGCGTCCGTGAGTCATTCCGTTCATTTCCACGATTTTTGTGCAGTGTAAAAGCTTATATTTATAGAGAAACACTTGAGCTTATTTCGAGACGTTTTGATTTGTATTTAGTAGAAGAAAAAATAGAAATAATGTGAAATTCCTTTGTTATTGCTTAAAATTCCTAAAAGTTTATCTTATTTTAGAGACTACCTATCTGTTATTTTAACTGGATCGTTTTTTAAATGTCTAACATTTCCAAACATTTACTCTTTTTTTAACTTCTCTTCATTATTATTTCAACTAATTTAAAATTTTAAACCGTTTCCTCCTTATTTTTTGACAAGAATTAATAAATCATCAAACATCCGAAGAGATCTTGTTTGTTATGATAGCTGTAGTGTTTATTTCACCCTGTCTTAGTTCTTCATCTACGATCAAAAGTTTTTACTGCAATATTTTACTTTTCTATTAACTCAGTTTTATACTTAGAAAGAATAAATAAAATTAAATTTTAAAATAAATTAATTTTATTATATTCACTAGTGATTTAGTGAAAAACTAGAACTAACACTATACCTAGAACTAGAATCATTTGTGTTTAGCCGTCTATAGAGACGTGCGGCTAAACCCAAATGATTCTAGTTCTCGGTCTAGTGTCAGTTCTAGTGATAGTGCTAGTGCAATACTAGAACTAACACTAGACCAAGAACTAGAAACATTCGGGTTTAGCCGCACGTCTCTCAAGATGGCTAAACCCGAATGATTCTAGTTCTAGGTCTTGTGTTAGTTCTAGTGATAGTGCTAGTGCAATACTAGAACTAACACTATATCTAGAACTAGAATCATTTGGGTTTAGCCGCACGTCTCTAAAGACGGCTAAACCCGAATGTTTCTAGTTCTCTGTTTCTAGTATAGTGTTAGTTCTACATAGTAACAGTGTTAGTGTAAAATTAGAATTATTACTAGACCTAGAACTAGAAACATTCGGGTTTAGCCGAACGTCTCTCAAGACGGCTAAACCCGAAGTTTCTAGTTCTCGGTCTAGTGTCAGTTCTAGTGATAATGCTAGTGCAATACTAGAACTAACACTAGACCGAGAACCAGAAACATTCGGGTTTAGCCGCACGTCTCTCAAGACGGCTAAACCCGAATGATTCTAGTTCTAGGTCTTGTGTTAGTTCTGGTGATAGTGCTAGTGCAATACTAGAACTAACACTATACCTAGAACTAGAATCATTTGGGTTTAGCCGTCTTGAGAGACGTGCGGCTAAACCCAAATGATTCTAGTTCTAGGTATACTGTTAGTTCTACATAGTAACAGTGTTAGTGTAAAATTAGAATTATTGCTAGACCTAGAACTAGAAACATTCGGGTTTAGCCGAACGTCTCTCAAGACGGCTAAACCCGAATGATTCTAGTTCTCGCTCTAGTGTTAGTTCTAGTGATAGTGCTAGTGCAATACTAGAACTAACACTAGAGCGAGAACTAGAAACATTCGGGTTTAGCCGCACGTCTCTCAAGTCGGCTAAACCCGAATGATTCTAGTTCTAGGTCTTGTGTTAGTTCTGGTGATAGTGCTAGTGCAATACTAGAACTAATACTATACCGAATACTATACCGAAAAAAAAAGTTTATCTTATTTTAGAGACTACCTATCTGTTATTTTAACTGGATCGTTTTTTAAATGTCTAACATTTCCAAACATTTACTCATTTTTAACTCCAATATTTTACTTTTCTATTAACTCAATTTTACACTTCAGAAGAATAAATAAAAACAAATTTTAAACCAAATTCATTTTTTTAATATTTTTTCACCTTTTTTTAGATAGCCCATATTTTATTATCGTAATGGTCTATTAGTTAATAGCGGTATCGTTACATTTTCATAAAATGTGAACATTATCATTATTGCACGCGTAACACCCGATAATAAAAATTAACCCAAAAGCAATCCAAATTAAATATTATATAAATAAATATTTTCTTCTTTTTTCGATTATTTTTCAGTTGGCTAAATTATTTTCATACACTTGGACCATGGGTCTCATTTTATGTAAATTGGTGCACTATATGCAGAACCTATCGGCTATTTGTTCAGTTTTGACATTGACAGCAATTTCTATTGAACGGTAAGTTCTTTATTTATTTATTATTTAATTATTATTCATGAATTTTCTAACTATGAAAAATTGAGCAACTTTGAAAATTTATTTCTCAAAAACTAAACGGAATATTTAAACACGGTTGATTTCATTAAAAAGTAGAGACTTTTCTTTATTATATTTGGAAATTCCATATAATTTTTCCAAAAAATTAATTTTTCATGAATTTTTAAAGTTGACTCCCAAAACCTATCAAATTAAAAAGATTTAGACCATTTTTGAAAATTTATTCCTCAAGAACTAAACGGAATTTTTAAAAACGGTTTCTTCCACTAAAAAATAAACACTTTTCTTTATTATATTTAGAAATTCCTGATAATTTTGCCGAGAAATGAATTTTTTATGAATTTTTAAAGTTAACTCCAAAACTAATCAAACTATAAAAATGAGCAAATTTGAAGATGTATTCCTCAAAAACTAAACGGAATTTTTAAAAACGATTTCTTCCACTAAAAAATAAACAGTTTTGTTTATTATATTCAGAAATTCCTGATAATTTTGCCAAGAAATGAATTTTTTATGAGTTTTTAAAGTTAACTCCAAAACTAATGAAACTATAAAAAATGAGCAAATTTGAAAATTTATTTCTCAAAAACTAAACGAAATATTTAAAAACGGTTGATTTCACCAAAAAGTAGAGACTTTTCTTTATTACATATGGAAATTCCAGATTGATTATCTAAGAAATGAATTTTTAAAGTTATTTTCAAAATTAATTAAACTATAAAAAATGAGCAATTTTGATAATTTATTTCTCAAAAACTAAACGGATATTTTAAGAACGATTTCTTCCACTAAAAAGTAAACACTTTGCTTTATTATATTTAGAAATTCCTGATAATTTTGCCGAGAAATGAATTTTTCATGAATTTTTAAAGTTAACTCCAAAACTAATGAAACTATAAAAAATGAGCAAATTTGAAAATTTATTTCTCAAAAACTAAACGAAATATTTAAAAACGGTTGATTTCACCAAAAAGTAGAGACTTTTCTTTATTATATATGCAAATTCTAGATTAATTATCCAAGAAATGAATTTTTTATGCATTTTTAAAGTTAACTTCAAAATCAATTAAACTCTAAAAAATGAGCAAATTTGAAAATTTATTCCTCAAAAACTAAACGGATTTTTTAAAAACGGGTTCTTGCACTAAAAAGTAGACACTTTTCTTTATTATATTTGAAAATTCCAAATAAGTTTTCCAAGAAATGAATTTTTCGTGAATTTTTAAACTTTGCTCCAAAACCTATCAAATTTAAAAGATTTCGACCATTTTTGAAAATTTATTCCTCAAAAGCTAAACAGAATTTTTAAAAACGGTTTCTTCCACTAAAAAATAAACACTTTCCTTTATTATATTTTTATGCATTTTTAAAGTTAATTCCAAAATCTATCAAATTTAAAAGATTTAGACCATTTTTGAAAATGTATTTCTCAAAAACTAAACGGAATTTTTAAAAATGGTTTCTGCCACCAGAAAGTAGATATTTATCTTTATTATATTTAGATATTCCAGATAATTTTTCCCAGAAACGAATTTTTCATGAATTTTTAAAGTTGACTCCAAAATCTATCAAATTCAGAAGAATTAGACTATTTTAGAAAATTTATTCCTCAAAAACTAAATGGAATTTTTTAAGAACGATTTCTTCCACTAAAAAGTAGATACTTTTCTTCATTATATTTAGAAATTCCTGATAATTTTTCCAAAAAATTAATTTTTCATGAATTTTTAAAAATTTACAAATATCTTGTACTGGGGGTAAGTGTTATATAGTGTGATCTCTTCATTATTTCACTTCTTTGAGGACGTATTCATCATTGCAAGTATCCAACCAATATCACAGTATTTATTTTATAATACGCGATTTGCCTATTGCAATACCAATACTGTGATATTGGTTGTATACTTGTAATGATGACGTCGGGTACGATGATTAATTATATTAATTAACACACTGTATGTATCTGAAATCAAAGAAAGTGTCAAAATCAAGGAGTGTTAAATTGGATTAAAATTATAACATGTTTGGGTTTCTTTGAACATTTTATTTGTGATAAACAAAAACGTTAGTTTTAAATTTTAGATGTTCGTTTATTACTTTCATGTGCACATTGCGAAAATCAAAACAAGCTTCCTCCAAAACCATAACACGCTCCTAATTGTTCCAGTTACTATGCGATACTACATCCCATGCAAGCCAGATATATTTGCACCGTCAGCCAAGCTAGGAAGGTCATAGCAGTCACGTGGATACTAGCCATTTTGCTCGCAACTCCCGTAATATTTGTTCAGGTAAAATTAGAATTGATGAAATGACTTTTTTATAACTTTAGTACTATTTAGGAGCACATGAAAGTTGGTATTAATCAAACAGCATATTGGTGTTCAAAAAATTGGGAAAATAGTGGTTTATATAAAGCACACGAACTTTACATGTTGTTGCTTGTTTTAATAATTCCAACAATAATAATGACTTATGCCTATAAAAACATATGTTTTGAAGTATGGAAAGTGGTCGCATTAAGATCAGTGATGACAAGTAGAGAAGTTTTAGAGAAGTCAAGATGTGGTTCAATAAGAACAGATAATGTGTACATTAATTTAAATGATTCATCGAAATCAAAAAGTGTTGATAATCGAAATGAAGATACAAAAACCGTTCGTCAAGTAATACATATGTTGGTAGCTGTCGTTGTTCTTTTTGCAATTTGTTGGGGTCCGCTATTGATTGAAAATGTGTTAACAGCTTACGAAAAATTACCATTTGAAAAAATCGGTATACACAAATACGTATTAACCGCTTTTACATTAATGGCTTATGTCAATAGGTAAAATATGAATTTTAAGTATCCAGATTTCGCCGACTTGCAAATTGTGTGCAACGTTTCGTATATCTATTTTCTATTTTCAGCTGTATAAACCCAATAATTTATGGGTTTATGTCGAAAAACTTTCGGGATAGCTTTCAATCGGCTCTCTGCTGCTTTTCCAGAAGATGGCAGAGACAAAATGCGGTAAACACGACTAATTATAGCACAAGGCAGATCTCTAGATCCAGCACTCACACAAAACACACATCCATAAGGTAATATAATTGTATATAATATATAGAATTTTATTTATCGATTTGTTTTGTAGATAAAAATATGAAAATTTTAAAAATAATGCAGGAAATTATAAATGAAATATTTGTTCTGTATGTACTTAATTCTAAGAGTTTATATTTAAAATATAAATATGTTTCTGACAAAAAAAAATATTCGTTGTTTATTTTCTTTTTTTTTGTTTTAAAAATAAGCCGCCGATGATTACAGTAAGGAAGATGAAGGTTTATGTAATGTAAATATTTATAGGAAATGGATAATTGGTAAGTAATATTGTTATATTTATTTATACAAGTTTATATTTATTTCTAAACAAAATTTGGTTAAATATCTTTTGAATAGAAATCAACGACATCTAGTTTTTAATAGCCAAAAATAAAATTATTGTATATCTCGTTCTTGGAAGAGAAATCTGTTTTTATAAGAAATGATATTTATTAATAATTAATTAATTAATTCCAATAAAAGTGAAAAAGAGCAAAATTTGCTACAAATTTTAATCGTATTCAAGTTAAAGGTGTTGTAAGTATGCAACCAATATCACAATATGTTTATTGCAATACGCGATTTACGTATGATGCGTATTGCACTGTGATATTGGTTGCATACTTGTAATGATGACGTCGGGTACGATAATTAATTAACACAGTGTATATCGTAAATAAACTTAATTAAAACGTAATCGAAATTAAACATTCTATTAATTAGATTAGAATGTCTAAAAATATCCTTAATTTTTATTAATATATAATGTGGAAATAGCCAATTTTAAGCGATAAGACATCCTTTTTTAATTTTTTTTTGTACTATACATTTCATTAGTCACTATAAGTAGTTGGGGGGATAACAATTTTAACCTGTGAAGAAAAAAAAATTACTCATTTATTAATTAGCCTTCGCCAAAGAAACAAAAAATGTCAAAAATTTGGAAATATTTAGCGTGCAACACCAAAACAGATGATGTGGAGGATTATTATTTCGAAGATTATCGCGATTTAAGAGGTATCTAATTTTTGTTGTTATTTTTTTTAACAACTAATTAAAAATTATTTCTTATTCATTTAGCTAAACGTGTGTTGTTACACGAATTCCAAGATATTATGGTCAACAAATTTGGAGGGTCCTTTAGATCTAGAGAACATCGTGCGCAAACAGAGAATCAATCAAGTTCAGAAAATCCAGAAATCCAAGAAATATTTGAAGACCAAAACACATCAGAAAATCAGGAGAAACACGAAAATAAAGAATATCAAGAAAATTTGGAATACCAAGAAATATCAGTTATCAAGGAAAAATTAAAAAGTGAAGAACCAATATATGCAAATCAATCATTTATTTTAAAACACGCTGAAGAACACGAATTGCCATCATTTATGTTCGCAACAACTGGTCCAATCTCTAGAACACCATCTTTTAAATTTACTGCTGATTCCGAAGGGGATTCTGAAGCAATCGAACAAGATGAGGCATCAGTTTTAGTTCGAAAATCGCCACCACTTCATGTTTATGACATACCAGAAGGTTGTGACATCCAAATTCCAAAACCCGAAGTCGCAACTCTCGAAATTAATCCTGAATCAACAACATACGTTAACAAACGACCAGGAATTGATGAAGACATTTTCCGTGGTGATTCAGAAAATTCCAATTCAAATAAAGAAGAAACTCAATCAACAAAAGAGATTAAACCCAGCCAAAGTCAACTATTAACTGAAATTCAAAAATTTTTGAACAAAGATTCGGATGATTTTGATGAAATTACGATATGGGATGTTAAAGAGGCTACAAGGAGCGTGAGAAATGTTAATGATGCTGCAACGATTCCTGAAGATGCTTCAAAAGGGCTTGAACAGAAAAGTGGATGTTTCACCAAGTTTGGGAACATAAAGAATAATGTTAATCCTCGTGGTGTTGATCCTCGGCAATTTAATCGTGATATTATTCTTGAACTTAAAGCTAAATTTAATGATAAAGATTAATTCTGTTAAAATTTGTATTAGACGTAATAGTTAATTTCGCTATTTTTGTACAGATGGCTTAAGGAAGCTTGGGTAGATATCTTTACCAAAAATTATTATAGATATCTTTTCAGCATCTTTAAAGCACATTGACAACTTTTTGACAGAGGATTGTTTTCAACATGACCTCTCCAACTGTTACAAAAAAACCGCAATGAAATCGTTTGAAATTACTTTTATTACTTTATATTTAATAGAAGTGTTGTAATTTCGCAAGGTGTAGTCTCGTAATAAAATATTTCTTGCAACAAAAATGGATTTTGAAAGCCCTGATAACATGAAAGATTACCCAGGTAATATTTGCAATATTTTAATAAAATTGTTTGATGATTCACTTAATTTGATTCACTAAATAATTTTAAAAAATGTTTAGATAGCGATGGTGGTGATAAGATGACTAAAAAAGAATTGTTAATGGGTAAAAGAAAAGATAAAAAGGATAAAAAAGATAAAGAACGCGGTTATGCAGCTTTAGAGGGGGAAAGTTCAGCTGATGAAAGCTCATCGAGGAGTCCATCAAAATCTAAAAAAACAAAGCCTTTTAAATTTTCTACCAAATCAAAAGATAAGCGGGAAAAATCTTCTGATAAAGAAATTGTTGAAAAGAAAAAAGATAAAGAGAAAAAAACGGATAAAAAAGTTGATAAAGACAAAAAAAGCGAGAAAAAAGAACGCAAAGTAAAACACTTAGAAGAGGGCGATCTTTCAGAAAAACTCCCCATTTTTGGCGCAAAACTAGATGTGGCAATTGAAAGAAGTCGGTGCCATGATGGAGTAGACATTCCCCTTCCAGTTAGGGTTTGCATAGATCATGTCCAAGCAAATGGTCTTTACTTTGAAGGTGTTTACAAAGTAACTGGAACAAAATCTAAAGTTTTGCAATTAAGAAAAATGTTTAACTGCCGCGAAGAAATTGACTGCACAGAATATGATATTCCCACAGTTACAAGCCTTTTAAAACTTTATTTGCGAGATTTACCAGAACCGGTTCTAACAAGTGACCTTTTAATTCGCTTTGAAGAAGCCGGAGCCATCCTAAATGTTACCACAAGAGAAAAACATTTAAAAATATTAATCGAATCTCTACCCACCAGTAACAAATTATTACTATCTTATCTATTATTACATTTCGATAACGTTATATCAAATGTAAGTCAATCATTTCACTTATCTTATTAAAATAATTAAAAAATTTAAAAATTTTTAGGAAAAAGCAAATAAAGTTAATCTCCAAACTCTCATCACATCCCTTTCCCCAATTTTACACTTATCAAATCGTTTATTTACAGCTTTATTATATCATTGTCAATCTTTATTTCCAAACACTCAAATAACGCGTTATATCCCCCCATTAAAACCAAACGCACAACTCCCAATTGATCCTGATTTAATTGAAGAGGAGTTAAAAAAGCAAGAATCTCTTTTAGCTCAAATCCATGCTGAGATTCAAGAGGGATTCATCGCGCGACATCGTGAAGAATTAATGTGGGAAGTACAAAGGATAATAACACAATTAAAAAGAACGTATAAAAACGTAATGCAGAAAGATAAAGAACACGAAAAATCGAAAGGATTTAATGAAATTGTTAAAAATGGAGAAATAACGCAAGAAAACGAACAAAGTGAAGGCGAGAGAAACGTTGAAGAACAAGATTTATCTTCAGATAATCAAGATAACGTTGATTCGGCGGTCGTTGATGTCGTTCAAGAAAAAGCGAAAGAAGAAAGTGGCGTTGAGAATCAAATAGAATTGTTGCAAATAAAAAATAAGCTCCTATTAGAGTTGAAAAATAAACTGCAGAGGTGTATTGATGAAGAAAAAGGTGAAATTGGATTGTTGAAACAAAAACTAACCGAAAACAATGATTACAGCATGATTAGTTATAATGGATCTGGAAATTTAGAGGAACTTATGGATTTACTTAGCAAGGAAAATCAAATATTACAGATTAAAAAAATTAATTTGGTGAGGAGAATTATGGAGCAACAGGAAATTTGTGTTGATTTAAAAGCTAAGTTATGTATATCAAATGTTTAATTTAAAAATGGGTTTCAAATAAATATTAAAAACAGTTTTGTTAATAAAAAATTTTATAAAATTGGAATCCCCTTTTCACCTTCTAACTAAAGCGGAAGTTATATTAATATATTAATATCGCACGTCTAGTTTACATCAACCTCCACTTTGAGAACAAATTATTATTCGTTTTAAAATCGTCCAATAGCGATTCGCGGAAAAAGATTATTACTTTTTCCGTGTCGAATCTATTGGTGAGTACACGCGAGAAACGAGTTATGAACGGCGCGGCAAAGCGATTTTCTTACCTTATTATAAATATTTCAAAAAAAATTTTATTAGAAAAATCGCTTCAGAATAATGTATTCTTCAACCGTATTATGCTGTGATGCGGAAGATACGGGACATCTGTATACAGTGAATTTCACTTAATATGCAATATACAAAAATATATTTCCACAGAAACCAGCGCGTATCTACTTACTTTGTCACTACATAAAATGCAACATGAATATAATTTGACTATGTTGCATATATTGCACTAAAACTAGAACTAACACAAGACCTAGAACTAGAATCATTTGGGTTTAGCCGTCTTGAGAGACGTTCGGCTAAACCCGAATGTTTCTAGTTCTATTAATTTTACACTAACACTGTTACTATGTAGAACTAACACTATACCTACAACTAAAATCATTTGGGTTTAGCCGCACGTCTCTAAAGATGGCTAAACCCAAATGATTCTAGTTGTAGGTCTAGTGTTAGTTCCAGTTTTACACTATTATTAGAACTAACACAAGACCTAGAACTAGAATCATTCGGGTTTAGCCGTCTTGAGAGACGTGCGGCTAAACCCGAACGATTCTAGTTGTAGGTCTAGCGTTAGTTCCAGTTTTACACTATCATTAGAACTAACACAAGACCTAGAACTAGAATCATTCGGGTTTAGCCGTCTTGAGAGACGTGCGGCTAAACCCGAACGATTCTAGTTGTAGGTCTAGTGTTAGTTCCAGTTTTACACTATCATTAGAACTAACACAAGACCTAGAACTAGAATCATTCGGGTTTACCCGTCTTGAGAGACGTGCGGCTAAACCCGAACGATTCTAGTTGTAGGTCTAGTGTTAGTTCCAGTTTTACACTATCATTAGAACTAACACAAGACCTACAACTAGAATCATTCGGGTTTAGCCGTCTTGAGAGACGTGCGGCTAAACCCGAACGATTCTAGTTGTAGGTCTAGTGTTAGTTCCAGTTTTACACTATTATTAGAACTAACACAAGACCTAGAACTAGAATCATTCGGGTTTAGCCGTCTTGAGAGACGTGCGGCTAAACCCGAACGATTCTCGTTCTAGGTCTAGTGTTAGTTCCAGATTTACACTATCATTAGAACTAACACAAGACCTAGAACTAGAATCATTCGGGTTTAGCCGTCTTGAGAGACGTGCGGCTAAACCCGAACGATTCTAGTTGTAGGTCTAGTGTTAGTTCCAGTTTTACACTATCATTAGAACTAACACAACACCTACAACTAGAATCATTCGGGTTTAGTCGTCTTGAGAGACGTGCGGCTAAACCCGAACGATTCTAGTTGTAGGTCTAGTGTTAGTTCCAGTTTTACACTATTATTAGAACTAACACAAGACCTAGAACTAGAATCATTCGGGTTTAGCCGTCTTGAGAGACGTGCGGCTAAACCCGAATGATTCTAGTTGTAGGTCTAGTGTTAGTTCTAGTTTTACACTATCATTAGAACTAACACAAGACCTAGAACTAGAATCATTCGGGTTTAGCCGTCTTGAGAGACGTGCGGCTAAACCCGAACGATTCTAGTTGTAGGTCTAGTGTTAGTTCCAGTTTTACACTATCATTAGAACTAACACAAGACCTACAACTAGAATCGTTCGGGTTTAGCCGCACGTCTCTCAAGACGGCTAAACCCGAATGATTCTAGTTGTAGGTCTAGTGTTAGTTCCAGTTTTACACTATCATTAGAACTAACACAAGACCTAGAACTAGAATCATTCGGGTTTAGCCGTCTTGAGAGACGTGCGGCTAAACCCGAACGATTCTAGTTGTAGGTCTAGTGTTAATTCCAGTTTTACACTATCATTAGAACTAACACAAGACCTAGAACTAGAATCATTCGGGTTTAGCCGTCTTGAGAGACGTGCGGCTAAACTCGAATGATTCTAGTGGTAGGTCTAGTGTTAGTTCCAGTTTTACACTATCATTAGAACTAACACAAGACCTAGAACTAGAATCATTCGGGTTTAGCCGTCTTGGGAGACGTATGGCTAAACCCGAATGTTTCTAGTTTTGCATCAGCACTATCACTAAAGCTAACACAAGACCTAGAATTAGAATCATTCGTTTTTAGCCGTCTTGAGAGACATGTGGCTAAATCCGAATGTAACTATGGTTACTGCATTCATATCTTGCGAGTTATATGAAATTCATATATTATAATAAATTCTATTATATGAATATCGTTCGGGTTTAGCCGTCTTGAGAGACGTGCGGCTAAACCCGAACGATTCTAGTTGTAGGTCTAGTGTTAATTCCAGTTTTACACTATCATTAGAACTAACACAAGACCTAGAACTAGAATCATTCGGGTTTAGCCGTCTTAAGAGACGTGCGGCTAAACTCGAATGATTCTAGTTGTAGGTCTAGTGTTAGTTCCAGTTTTACACTATCATTAGAACTAACACAAGACCTAGAACTAGAATCATTCGGGTTTAGCCGTCTTGAGAGACGTATGGCTAAACCCGAATGTTTCTAGTTTTGCATCAGCACTATCACTAAAGCTAACACAAGACCTAGAATTAGAATCATTCGTTTTTAGTCGTCTTGAGAGACATGTGGCTAAATCCGAATGTAACTATGGTTACTGCATTCATATATTGCGAGTTATATGAAATTCATATATTATAATTCTATTATATGAAATAAGAAGGAAAAAAAAAGATTAAAAATCTTCAAATAAAAACATTTTATTTAATTAAAAAAAACGAACGTACTATAACATTTAATAATAAATTGTCTTAAAAAATCGAACCATATGAAAATAAATTACATTTTTTTTAAACTCTCAAAACAATATCAATCACAGATTGAATCAAAACGGTAAATGTTTTTCGTCATTACGATTTTCTAACAAATCCGGAAACGGGTGGTGGTCCAATGTCTGCGTTTTTATTCATTGGTAAAGTTGGATTAACCCCCAGTTGCGAATTATTTACTGTAGTTGAAGTTACGTAAGATCTTGCTGATTGGGGTGATGATGGTGGTCTTTCTATCGTCATCGTTTGCTGTGGAATTTGATTATCTGGAGAAATGTTTAAAGTTCCATAAATTTCTTTAAGCATCATTAATATTGTATCTTCAGATTCCCTAAAAATTGTGTGTTAATATGAAGATATAAAACGTAATCTCGTATCTTACCAATAACATAAATGACTAGATAAAGTAAAAATGTATTCATTAAAAAATTCGACGGGTGCTTCTTGTAACACATAATCGATTCTTCTTCCTTTATTTAACAACCCAAGACAGAGATCAGTCTTTTCATTTTCTTGGTTTTCATTATTATTTTCTTGATTGTTACTTGAAAAACCTTCCTCAATCGCTTTATCAACTTCCTCCTCTAAACTTGGCTTGTTACTTGTCCAACCTTGAAAGAACGAATTCCACGTATTCTTCATGGAATCCATCACCTTTTGCTTAATATCAGCTCCAACTCGCGTCATTGTCTCTTTCAATTCCAAGTGCATTCGCTTTCTTCCTTTATGATGTGGTATTAACACCGGTTTTATGTCTGCCAATTTCTCATTAACAAGCGATTCGATTCTGTACGCGACTGGATCATATGGGTGAAATATGTTGAAGAAACCTGAACATGTTGGGAGTTTAAATGTTTCCCCTAAAGTTTCTAATCCGCGAACTGTTACAAACATTCCGATTGGCGATCCCAATGCGAAAAATGTATGTGGTTGAAACGCTAATTGCGGATACATTATTTCTGGTTGACCTGTTCCCACGGTTCCTAACACATAACTAAATCTTCTACTCATGCTTCGATTCATAGGATGTGGTTTCTCTTCCGTTGACAACGAAACAGCATTGTCTAAATTAAAAAAAAAATTAAATCGCCTTTAAAAAATGTTGTTTTTACACATCTTGCGCGGGAAGCTATCAAACTCGACGCAAGATGTGTTAATTTCTTACCTGGTTGCAATAAATCTCCAATTTCTTTTTGTGGCTCAGCCGGAGTACGTTGATTACGAAGAATATCAAATAAAATCAGCGAACCTAAGCTGTGTCCACCCAAAGAAACCCCACCATTAAAACTCGGATTTCGTTGTTTGAACAATTCGTAAACCGAGTTTATTTCGTTGCTAACAGACGTAATAATAGTTTGTCCATAAACGGGACTTGTATAAAACAATATATCTAAGAGTGTATCATTAGTAAACTCTCTCAATTTCGGGATACTCTCCAAAGTGATACTTTTCAATTTATTATCAATTCCAGTATCATCACAATGAAGTTTCTCATGCCAACTTACTGGCAAAACTTCCACGCGATGCACTATTTTACGATCGCAAGATGAACGATAATGAGCTCTCACTAATTGAAGAGCAATCGAACGGAATTCATCAACTAAAAATTTTTTGACCAAATCAAAAAAGGTGTTTAAATAAATCAATTAATTTACTCACCTACATCTTCAACCGATCTAAATTTTAAATCACAAGCCGCTCCGATTCCATGTACCATAAATAATAGGTGATCAACAGTTTCACTTTCACCTTCATCTATATCGAATTCATCCATTCCTCGTTTAACTATTCTTGGTTTGATTTGATTTTGCTAAAATAATAATTAAATGTATATGCCATCTCACCAATTTGAACTGGTTCCATAAAATGTTACTAAAATCTTATTACAGCATCGGATGCTGTAAGGAGTCTCATTACAGCATCCGTTTGAGTACTGTAATAGCTTTCATTACCGTCGCGAATTACAAAATAGTATATTAAAAAACTAGTTTCGTAAGACACGCTTGAAATGCACGAATTCAAGTTTATTATTATTTCTATTTTTTGTAATTCGCGTTTTAATCCTTTTTTTTTAACAAAAATAAATTAAATTTTGACTATGTAGGGAAAAGTAGCAGTTGGTAACACCGTAACACTTGAAAATAGAAATTTGAATCGACAATTAGAAATTATTAAAATACAAAATGTATTGACGTGAGAAAAATGTTTCATGTCTACCTCCCGAAATAAGAGAAATTACTGAATTTTATTAAAACACTACTTCCAGATAAGTCCCATGAAAGATACAAATAAGAGTACGCTAAATTTAAGGGGTGGTGCGAAGAAAAGAAGATTAAAGAAATTTCAGAAAATGATCCAATGTCACCAACTTGAACTAGTTCCATAAAATGTTACTAAAATCTCATTACAGCATCGGATGCTGTAAGAGTCTTATTACAGCACCCGTTTGAGTACTGTAATATATGTATAATATACACTGTTGGAAATAATTCACGAGCACACCCTATAAAATCTGAACGCGTGAAGATAAATCCATAATAGTTGCATAAGAGTTTCGAGTTCTTCTGTGGCGGCATTTTTGACTGAGCCGCCCTTCCAAGTGGAACATTCCGTCGCTATGGAGACCGAAGTGGATGGAAAATACCGGTCGTTTTTACAATGGATGGGCGATCGCGTTACTTAAGCGAGTTTGAGCGAGGAATGTTTGTGGGTATGCACATTGAGGGTGTATCGTTCCGTGAAATTGCGCGTCGTCTCGAGCGGTCGTTATCGGCAGTGCAACGGGCATAGCGAGAATGGTCTGAGGTAGGACATAGGACACACGAGGATCGCACTCTTGTGCTCAGCGCTTTAGTGTCGTGTGCGTCCTCCTCAAGGCAACTTGGAGCTGTTTGGCCACTGGCAGGGGAAGGCGCACTCACTACGCGAACTGTACGGCGGCGTTTGGTAGATAGTGGACTGGCGCGCGCGTCGTGCGATACAGCGGATTCCAGTACCACCCGAGCACCGCAGCATACGTCACGAGTGGGTCGACGCTAGGTATTAGTAGGTTGCCGAGTAGAGGGACATTTTGTTTTCCGATTAATCAAGATTCGAATTGAGCACTGGTGATGCGCGAATTTTAGTTCGTCGGAGCCGTGATGATCGTCTACTCGAGCAGTGTGTGCAAGAACGCCCTATCCACCGACAACCGAGCACTATGGTATGGGGTGCGATTACATATGGTGGACGTACACGTCTGCTGCGTGTATAGCAGACCATGACGGGTCAATGATACGTAGATGAGGTGCTACTGTCCGTTGTGCTTCCCTATGTTCGGCGGCTCCCATGTTTGCTATACATGCACGACAACGTACGACAGCACATCGGGCGTGTTGTACAGACCTTAGTGTTGTACAGGCGAGTTGAGGTGGCATGGTTGGCCATCCCTCTCGCTACAATATAGCGACTTATAGACTGCATGCCACGTCGTGTAGCGATGGTACGCGAAGCTCACGGGGGATACTCTCGCTATTGATGTTTCTCCTCCCAGCAGAGTTGTGCCGTTCTCCATGTGAGAGTAAGTTATGCTACTTTAGTACTACTTCCATACCAAATTTTATTGCGCTGAAGATAAATCCATAATATTTGCGGAGCATAAAGGTTGACTAACAACAGGTATTGTCTTTGAATGAAAACAAAAATAGACCTTCCTACAGACAGACTGAATTTGACACCGCCAAGACAGCGCTGAGTCCATTGTCACCCCCAAGTTTTTGACCGTATTGGTGAAATGTATAACATTGTCACCAAGTATCAGCTGCGTATCATTGAAAGAGTAAAATTTTGCAAGTAAAGGTTTTGAACCGAATGCTATAGCTTGTGTCTTGGCAATATTCAAACTCATTTACACCAGTGAAGTATCCTGGACAGATCGCCATTAAGCCGCGCCATGGACACCGGGAGCTCATTCACAGTTGTTGACACTGTGACTTTGAAACACAGAAGAAGAAGATGAAGTGTCACGCACACAAAAGGAACGTTGAGAAAGGTATGACCCAAACCAAGTAACGCACTCAGCGGCAAAGCCCATAGCAGACAGAGACGACACCAGTAGGCTATGATCCACAGCATCAAATGCCTTGCTGAAGTCCAGCAAAACTAACAAGGTTATTCGTCGATCGTCACAGTTACGCTTAATATCATCAGTAACCTTGATGAGTGCCGATGTGGTAGTGTGGCCTGGTCGGAAACCAGATTGATAGTCTAAAGTAGGCAGTGTTGACTAAGCCGCCCTTCCATGTGGAACATTCCGCTATGGAGATCGAAGTGGGTGGGATATACCGATCGTTTTTAGTGTGGAGGCACCACTTTGTTGTCGTACTCTGTGCGCAATGGAAGGGCGATCGCATTACTTAAGAGGAATGGTTGTGGGTATGCACATTGAGGGTGTATCGTTCCGTGAAATTGCGCCTTTTCTCGAGCAGTCGTTACCGGCAGTGCAACGGGCATGGCGAGAATGGTCTGAGCTAGGACATACGCACCTTCAGCCGTGGCTGAGATAGCCTCGCGCGACCACAGCACGCGAAGATCGCGCATTTGTGCTCAGTGCTTTAGCGTCGCGTATGTCCTCCTCAAGACAACTTGGAGCTGTTTCGCCAGCGGGAAGGGAAGGTCAGGGAAGGCGTACTCACTATGCTAACTGTACGGCGGCGTTTGGACTGCGCGTGCGATAGAGCGGATTGCACTAATACTCCCAGCACCAGCACATACGTCACTAGTGGGTCGACGCTAGACATTGGTGGGTTGCTGAGTGGAGAGACATTTTGTTTTCCGACACCCAAGCATTATAGTATGGGGTACGATTACACATGGTGGGCCTACACGTCTGCTGCGTGTACAGCAGATGATGACGGGTCAACGATACATCTGCTATACATGCACGACAACGCCCGACCGCACGTCGAGCGTGTTGTACAGACCATTGTGGAAAAGCACCATATACAAATGCTTCCATGGCCAGCTCGTTCTCCGGATGTGAATCCGATCGAACATGTTTGGGACATGATTGTTGGGAGACTTCAACGTTATTCGGCATCCCCGGCTAATGTTGAGGAGCTATGAAGGCGAATTACAATACAGCGACTTATCGACTCTATGCCACGTCGTGTAGCGATGGTACGCGCTGCTCACGGGGAATACTCTCGTTATTGATGTATCCCCTCCCAACAGAGTTGCGCCGCTCTCCATGTGAAGATAAGTTACACTACTTTAGTACTCCTTTCATACCAAATTTCATTGCGCTAGACACACGCGTTCAGATTATACAGGGTGTGCTCTTGAATTATTTCCAACAGTGTATGTAATATACCTATTAAATAATTATATTTAATTATATTTACCGGCGCATTTCCCCAAGTATCTGGTGATGGAGTAGAAGGAAACAAAATTAAAACATCCACTCCATGAAGAATGACAGTCTCCCCGTTTTGGATATCGACTTTTCTATGCCACTGGTTAGTTTCAAACGCAATTTTATATTCATCTTCGAGTTTTGCGGCGATATTTTCGTCGAATGGAATGTATTTGCCGTCGCCGCTTGTGTGCCTATGGAACCACGAACATCTTTTTACTTCCGTTGGGTTACTTTTCCAATAAACCGAAATTCGTTCTCTACGTAATATATTTACGTCGTAACGCCCACCATCAGTTTTGACCACCGTTTCGGGTGAGAGATCAGTTGATGTAAACGCAGCTTCTAAATTTTGGGAATCGTGCATTGAAAATGGCAGCCATGGTGTTTTCGCCTCTTTATTTTTTCGATAAAACCAATGTTGATACACCGGTCTGTACAGCGAATTAGTCACTTCCGCGTTTGATGTCGGCAAGAAATTGTCTTGTCGATAAGCGTATGGTAAATTATTTGAATTTGAATTAGGTACCTCGTTAACGGGCATTTTAACGAAAGGTTCTGATAAATCTTGTACTGGACTTAAAAATGGCGAATTTGATTCGGAACTTTTTGGTTCTTGAATTATTTGTTTTGGAGTAATCGATCTTTGAACTTCTGGTAAAGTGTCCGGGGTTAAAACATTTGATGAAATTGGTTGGATATAATTTGCATCAAAAATGTTTGGTTGATCTTGAGGTTTTGAAAGACCCGGAACTGGGGCATAAACTGCTCTTTTTAAACCTGAACGCCTGTAGGTGTTTGTTGTGGTTGTTGATGGGGGTGGTGGCCCTATTGGAACATCCGTTGGGGAATAAAATGGTACTTCCCGAGTTTGTGTTTGTGGGCTGCTTGAAGCGAAATAATCACCGATTGTGGGAGGTTGAGTAGGTTCGATTTGTTGGGTGACCCCAAAATTTTCTTGTTGTTCCGACGAAGAGCTTGGTTTCCAAATGTTGGAAAATGATGATAAAAACGATGAAATATTTGATGGTTGCTGCGAATAATCGTCTTGAATAGTAACCTCGCCGAATTGTTCTGGTTGGTAATCCGGTTCTATTGTAAAATTATTACTCGTAGTTGATATTTCGGGTATTTGTTGATCTAAATAGATAAAAAATAAAAAACATCATTAATGTTTTAGAGAACCCTTTAACCTTAACCGATACGTTTAAAAGTTTAAATAAACCGTGTTTGTTTTTCATTAAGGTGGTATTTCCGTTCTTACCCATATTCGTCACCCGAACTTACAAAAGCTGTTACTTTCACTTGGGAAAATTCAGTTTTTGTTCAGATTTTGTTAAAAATATTCACAAAAAATGTTTTTCGTTTGGTTTTTTATATTTTATTTTAATTTCTCTGAAGCTATTTTAAACAATGATTGTGTTTTTTTATTCGTTAATGATGCCCCTAAGCAAGTAGATGCGATCAAAAAAAATTGTAGTATTTTTAAACTCGACGAAAAAGATTCTAATGATATAAGTGAGGAGATTTTAAAAGAAGCTTTAAATAAAAATATTAAGGTAAACAAATTGAAATTATATAAGATGCGTTATCTTATTTATGTTTTTAGTTCTACATTTTTTATAAGCCAAAGAGCTTCGAGGATCTTACAACAAATATGAAGATATTATCTTTTGCAACTGATGGATATTTTTTTGATCTATCCAACCGGGTTTATTTCGAGGTACGATTACTTTTAATGTTTAAAATTTAATTAACGATTTAACACAATTTTTAGCACGTGGTTAAAAATGAAAGTGCAGTAGGTCATTACGAACATAAATTAAACTTTTTTAACCCAACACGATTAATTCTTATAAAAATACGTGGAGACATCGATAATTTGCAAGTTATATCACCCGAAGGGGAAAAATTATTATTAAATTCACCAAGTCAAATAATAAATTTTGGAAATCTTACTTTTCTAACATTAAAAGTGAATCAAGGCGGTCCTTGGACGTTCAGTTTTGATGCCAAAAAACGTGCATACGTAAATATAATAAAAGAAGACGCACAAATGCTAGATCAAGGTAAAAAAACATTAATAATTTACTCACCTCGTCTGTATTAAGTTTTAATTCAAACTAACTAAGCGCGTTACGATTTCTTAGCGTATATAGTTTAATCTACAACACGTCACATTGCACTTGCGCAACGAAATGTTAAAAAGAATTTTGACCCCTCACGATCGCAAATAATACGTTTATATACAAAATCTACTATATAACGCCTGATGTTATTATTTTTCGATGTTTCAAATGATCGACAACACGTTTGCCTTTTTACTCTTAATAAAAACTTTTCAATCAAACGTAATACATAACCAACAACGCAATATTTATTCTATTTCTATGCATCACCTGATCAAAGGTCGAGGATCACAGTTTTAAAAGTTTTTCTAATCGCTTTTTTATATCATTATATTGTAATACAATACCATGATTCATACTTAAAAGTATAGTTTCAAAAATTTTTGTTTTCTAATAAAATTAAGTAATTTCTTTTTTTAGTTCGACACAAGCGATTGGTTTCATCAAATAATCTTCAAAGATCACTGCCAGAAATTTCAATCGAGTTGAGTTCAAATTCAAAACTTTTGACAACACCATATACATCTGCAACAATATATTTTGAAGTGACTAATAATCAAGAACAAGCTGTTTCTGTTGCATTTACTTGTACTGATTCTAAAAATTTATTGCAAAATATAAATCCAGGGAGGTAGCTAAATTAATTTAAAAAAGTTATTAATTCACATATATTTTTATATAAATGTTATAGCGCATACATTAATCCAAATCAAACGATAACAGTGACGGTTCAATTAAGTGGGGAAATTCCTTCTGGAAATTATGACGTTATAACATTTTCGAGTACAAGATTTAATGCAAAAAAGGTTGCTTATTTGTACGTTAATGAGGGCGAGATGGATTCAACTCAACCGGAGGTGTGGTATAGTTTAATAACAGATTGTTCGAATGTGGAAGCTTCAAACTGTCAAAGTAAATCTTGGGAGGTCAACATCTTCGCGCGAGATAAAGAAACGGGGGTACTTCAATTTACCTCTCAACCTCGTGGGATTTACTTCAATAACAACAACTTTATTAGTGGATCTAAAGAAGAAATAGCTGGTCATTACACAGCAAATTGTTGCAACTCAAAATTAACAGTTACAGCTGTTGACTTGAGAGGCAATAAGAATACTTTGGAAATTAATTCGTACGAAGAAAGTGAGTATAAATCATATTTATCATTATTCTTTTTTTTTTCGTTTATTTCAAAACCAGTTCAACATTGACGATGTTCTGAACTTGATGCTGAACTGCACTAGAGTACTTACTAATATTGTTAAAAAACTTTTTAGTTAGTTTGAATTTTTCTCATGTTTGAAGTTGATGAATTGCTCCAAACTGGCCAGGCGTAAATGACTAGTGGCTTGATGAGGGCTTTGTAAAAAAGTAGAGTGCACTCAGTTCGCAGTGGTGATTTTCTGCTGATCAGAGGATACAATTGGCGAAGCCTTGCATATCCTTGGTTGACCTTTAAGTTTATGTGGAGATTAATGGCTTCATCTTTTGCTTTCCACTGTATTTCTTGATCATTTATAATAATGTAAGGAGCATTTCGATAAGGTCTTTGTAAAAAAATGCCCAATGCCATTTGCTGGCATTGAGCAGAATATCCCATTTCTGGATTTTGTCCACTGACATTTGAAGTGTCTCAATAGCATCAATAAGGATGTCGTTTTGAGCCATTATTAACATGTCATCCGCAAACATGGCCATTTCGAAGTTTACGTCGGTCGGGATATCATGCATAAAGATGTTGAATAGAGCAGAGGATAAACTACTACTTTGAGTGCTGGAGGAGTATCAATTGATGGTGACGGAGAAAGTTCTCTCCTCCAGGAAAAAGAACAGAATAGCAAGTAAATAGTTGCTTAGCCCCGTTTGATTGAGCTTGTATTTTAAGCCTTCAATTAAGACAGTATCAAAGGCCCTTGTTACATCCAACGAAACAACAGCTGTAAACTTTTTAGCCTCGATATATTCCGCTACTCTTGCCAGTTGATAAACCGTGGAGTGTCCCTTTCTAAATCCGTACTGGATGTTTGGGATTATTTTGAGGAGGCTTAACTCTTCTTGTAGTCGATGATGGATGACTCGTTCGAATAGCTTAGATAAGGATGAGATTGGCTGGGTCTGTATTGATTTTGCCTGTCTTTCTAAACATTAGGATTTGCGTAGTAACCAATTTCCAGACAGCGATTAAAAATTCCTGTGATGTGACTCGGTAGTTTCTCCGGAAGGTTGTTTTATGACTATATTAAGTATCTGATCTAACCCTGGTGCTTTTTTAATGGCGAGATATGCTATTTCTACCTTCCTTTCTTCTACTGACATTCTGTCGGTCTCGGTAGTTGCTGAAGTTAGTAGATGGGATTCATTATATTGTTGGATTGTGGTAATGTGACGAATATTTTTTTTAATAATAGTAATATTTGGCTTTGTCTTCGTCCGAGAATACTGGTGTTTCATTGACTAATAGGGTAGGTATTTCTTCATATGTCTGCGTTATTAACTTTCGATGAGTTTTCTATAATTGTAATTATTTTTGTGATTTCTTAACATCGTGTCTATGTTGGAAGTGAAGGTCAGTTATTTATACTTCAACGATGTCATTCTTTATTTATCTTTCTACATGTTTCGAGGAACTAGTCCTCATCTTCAGGAAGAAATCGTCGGATGCATGAATATAATATTACCATAATTAAATCTGTTGGTTGTTTTATGTGATGTATATGGATTATTAAATATTATTTCTAAATTACCCCTCGTTCAATATGGTGTGGTATGTTACTTAACCACAATTCTATAGGAATCTAGTTCCTGAGAAATTGTATGAGTTAGTCTATTCAGTGTAGTTTTTATTTCTGAGTTACCAGAACCCAGAAACTCAACCCAACCCTCCGTTTTTTCTTGATTAGGTCTAAGATGCTTTTAGGGGGAAGGTTGTAATTACTTGTAGGATTCCTTTTGAAGGGTTTCGTTGAAGAGACAGCTGCTTTCTTAATCTTTGAAGTCAGTGAGCGGATTTTTGTATCTAACTCGTTCGGAGTAGCTGATGTTGAAAAGTTAAATTCTTGATTTTGAGTGAGTCTCCAAACTCTGCCTAGTTGATGAATCCATTGATCAGCTTAGGAATTTTAGGTCGGAATTACACACAGATTTAACTGGATGGTAAAATTTTTGGTTATTACTATATCTAAAATATCCGGTTGATAGTCGTTTCTATATGGAAAGTAGGTAAAATCGATTGGACTTGAAAACCGTACTTGGTTGCTAATAATTCCAAATTCAGTCCCGATGGATTATCCCCCCAGAGCTTATTCTTACTATTAAAATCTCCTATAAGTAGGGTAGGTATAGAGCTACTCAGCATTGAACTTATGTCAGTTTCTAGCAGTTTTTTGTTAGGTTGTTTGTATCCACATATGATATTAACTGGAGTTGAGTTGTTTGTTTGAATTACTATTGCCATTACTTCAATAGCGGTGGTTTTACAGCTAAATTGATGGTGTTGAATTAATAAGCAATAAGAAGAGTTCGTTGTTTTTTAATACCATTGGCGTTGAAATTCAGGTTAGGTTGTGTATGATTGTTAGATTAGTCGTGAATTAAATGGCAGATAGGAGAGGTGCCTGTGATTCTGAGGATTGTTGTTGGTTTGGTTGATTCTCTACTTGAGTTGGAGCAAGCGTGCTTTTTACTGTCGATGCATAGCTCCTGATATTAGTCTTTGTTTGAGGTATTGCTTGTGAGCTCTGGGTTTTTTGAGCAAGATAGACTGAAGTTGTTTGATGGTATTTGTTCTGATATTTCATGTGAATTTTACAGCCTCGATAGCTTGCTGGATGATCTTGGCCACAATTGGCACACTTTGGTGGATCAGCTTGAAGTTTTTTGCAGTTAGTGTTTTTTGCATCTAGGGCTCATTGTTGATTGCGTTGGAAATTTCCTTGACTTGATAGATTTCTTTGGCATTCTCTGTGGTTTCTAGGTCTACTGCGCATAAAGGTATGGGGTATTTCGACTTATTGAGCAACCTCATGACTGTTATGACTGGTAGGTTTAGTTGATTCAATTCGGATTTGATTTCTTGATTGAGGGTATGGACAGGTATGGAATGGAATTTTATTTTCTTTGTAGAATTTGGTGACTTGAATTTTTGTATGTAGTAGTGAAACTGTTTTGTGTTTGCTTTCAAGTCCTATTTTATCCAGTACTATGGATAAAAAAATCTTTATTATTAGGGTTGTTTGAAGTCAAAGTACTAGGTTCATTGCTCTCATCAGAAACATCCACTAAGGCGGCATATTTATTTTGAGATAGAAGTGTGAGATTTTGAGATGAGTACCTCTTGTTGATTTCCTTGATGGGAGGAGATAAATGATCCTTTTATTGTTCATAAAGCACTTGTTGAAAAAAGCCAATGGGAGTATAAAAATCCGGTGCACATCACATATTATTATTACATTATTTACATTATTATTCTTGAAGAAATTGAATTTTCCTTTGATTTGATTTTAGGTGCACCTCTAAGTGCTGGATTTGCATCAGCTATTGCATTGGGGGTTATCTTGTTGGTTGTAATAATAATAATAATTATTTATTTTATTATAAGACAAAAACGAAAAGGTTCTTTAGATTTACCAACATATCGAGGGCCTTCTGGAAGTCGCACGCCTCTTTAAAACATATTTATATAAACTTATTATTATCTACAACTTAAAATTTAATCAATAATACAAATAATAAATAATATTACTAATAGAATGGTTTTTATTATTACCTTGTTCTGTATATGAAGGTGAAACAGATGGTGCTTGTGCAGGAAAAATCATAGCATGTTGGGCGAAGTCCTCGTATGTGCTGCCAGTTACATTTGGATTAAAAAGCGAATTTTTGATGGATTTTCCCGGGTCGTTTTGCATTTTTCTTCGCAAAAATAAAAACTTTGTAAGCTATTCGCCACGTTATGTCTTATTTAATCACCTCCAAAACATTCGGTCAATCAATTATCGCCATCTATGTATTAAAATTTAAACCGCAGCAAACAACTAGCGCCATCTCAATTCAGTTTAATTAACTTTAAATTTTCATTGTAACTTGAGGATACAGTTAAAAGATGGATGTATGTAGTTTATTTTATTTTAAATAATATATTTAAATGTACATTAATAGATAAATAATTTAGCAAGTAAAAGTCATCCAATTAGCTTCCTGTAAACTAGACTGAGTGGCACAAAATCCATTTTGTGAAGCCACAGCGTTTGGTAGGGCGACAATTCGTAATTCACCGGATAATGAGATTTGTAAAGAATAGTAATAAGTCGTCGTTCTTTGAGTGGTCTTCCCGAAGTGGTCCGTACTCGTAATCGTTTGATATCTTCCATTCTGTGGTTGCCCAGTTATCGGATTTACCGAAGAACATCTCGCTCTCGCTAAAATACAAGCTGTAATATTCTTATAAAGATTAACTTGTTGCACTGCTGAAACCGCTGGATTAATTAATCTTGATTCGTTGTAACATCTTGAAATCAATATGTTAGCATTAACACTTCTTATGCACCTCGCAAATTGACAATATTCTGTGTTGCATTGTATGGGGGATCTTTTTATTCTCGGATCTATTCCTGGAGTGAAAACAACAGTGGTTGGCTAAAATAAACGATTTAGTAACGATGTTTCTATAAATTTTGAATTTAAATACAGGTAAAATGTTAAAACACGACGAATAATTCGTATTAGATGCATATATATTCGCACATGCTATTATAGAAGCTATTGATGGTTGGGAGGTTGTGGTAGTTGCACTTTGAAAACATCCAATACAAGCATCTCTCAATGTTGTATTTGTTCCATTTGCTATATTTGTACACATCATGCTAAATAAATTTATTAATTGCGCACTATAACAAAAAAAAACAATAACATATTTATTTATTGGGATTATACAAACTTTACTTATATTTCGGACAAATTTCTTTGTGTAATTTTGATTTAAAAATTGGGGAGGCATCCTAAAATGATTTAAATTGTAAAATTAGACACACAACAAAGTTTAACTTACCTGCAAAATAATGAATAAAATGGGTAATACAAAAATAATAAATTTATTGTAATTCACCATTATTTTACAACACTACCTTTCAAAAATGGATTTTATTAATATTTGAAAAAATTTTTGTCATATTCGGTGATAATAAACTTTACCTAACAATAAACAGACATGGTGGTGGGCTTTAATAAAAAAAAGCATTGTCGAGAATCTTTTGTAAAAACGGATGTGACATACATACACGAAATAATGGGATTAAAAATGTTATAATGGAATTAAATTTAAAATATATTAATTAATAAATACTATTAATGCCTATACTCATAATCGAATGTATGAAAAAGTTTGTTTTTAGTAGGTCGTGTACCTCTTACACACACATTTCATAGCTACACGTTCATTCTGACATTTTTCTTTGCGACATAACCCAAGTTTTACGACATGTCAATAACATACTACTAACATTTTAACTCAGCGATAATCAATACCTCTAAAAGTTTTCTTCTTCTGTATTATTACACTAACTTCTACACGTATATATGTAAAAACTTTTTGTTGGCAATCAAATATATATTTATGTAAACCTCGCCCACATTTGTCCCTCGAGTATATATTTGGTAGTTTCTCATATCACGATGGATCGTCATCGGTATTTCACGGTACAAAACATTCATCGTCCACGTCATCCAAAAATTTTCAAACATTTTAATAATACATGTTTATATATATCAAGAAAGTGAATTCCACAAATTTGGTCAGTGCCAGAAACGCATCCCGAAGGGCATATTTCAACTGGAAGGGTAAGTAATTGTCAATTTCTATATGGAGATGTTTGTTATGGAAGAATCCGTAGAAACTAAAGTAATAGCATAGTTATGTGGATGACACCTTTGTGATCTGGCAGCTCTCAATGATTAAATTTATCATAGAAAAGGGAATTGCAAACTCCCTGGATGTTTTGGTTACTAGAAAAAAAGATGGGTGCATGAAATTACGCAGCTCTACAACATATGATAGAATATATTCATGAAAGTACTTGTTTTTTATGATTTTTACATCTTATATTTTAATAATCGGCTTGTTAGTAATAAAATGTATTTTCCCAGTCATGATTACGCTTCTGCGCAACTTTTTCGCGCATACAAACATCACGTGATCCCCATTCTCTGACTCCTTGCTCCGCAGAACAGCTGAGACCGCAGTTACTTGACAATATTGAAGTACTTACACGTGAATCTGGATAAGTTGTATTTATTATATAGTATGTTTTGTTTCAATTACTGAATGTCCATTCTAATATATTTCTCTTGTCTTTTAAAACATGAGGGTGAAACCCTCAAAATGTTCTCAAAATGAACTCAGTGATCTTAATTTATCAAAACAAGGATACCGAACGCGAGAAAGTGAGTAATTACAATTTTTTAGTGAAAATGAAGGACTGGTGTACTGTAATCATATTGCGAGCTGCTTCTAGACATGGGTTTAAAAGAATACAAGCCTACTGAGTGGCGCCTTTTTATTGGCAGTTGTAAAAGATGTTTAAAATGTGTCTTATTGCACAATGGAAATAAATTTGTATCAATTCCAATTGCCCATTCAACAAAATGCAAAGAAGAATATGAAAATGTGAAAGTAGTTTTAGAAAAAATTAATTACTCGGAGCATCAACGGCTGATCTGTGTGGATTTGAAAATCGTTAATTTTTTACTTGGTCAACAAAGTGGGCAAACCAACTTCATTGGGAACAAGATGTTTGGCCTGTAAGAAATTCTTTAACTGTTGGTAAAGCCAATGTCATAAGGGAGCTGTTGGTGAGCAGAGACAAAATCATACTTCCACCATTACATATTAAATTAGGAATGATAAAGAAATTTGTAAACAAGGAAGGAGATTTTTTTAATTACATTTGTAGAAAATTTCCGAAGCTTAGTATGGAAAAGTAGAAAGGTGGAATATTTTATGGTCCGCAAATACGGCAATTGATGAAAGACACAGATTTTATTAAAGTTATGACTGCTCCGGATATTAAAGCTTGGAAAAGTTTTGTGTTGGTAGTCGAAAATTTCATAAAGCACCAAATTATGCAGAAATTGTACAAAATATAGACTCTAGGAGCAAATATGAGTATTAAGTTACACTATCCCTGGATACATTTCCGGATAATTTAGGAAATTATAGTCAGGAACAGTGAGAGCGATTCCACCAGGATTTAAAAGTGATGGAGGAAAGGTATGAGTCGATGGGATTGTGACATGATGGCAGATTACTGCTGGTCTTTAAAAAGAGATTGTCCCCTGAAAAATTATAAAAGAAAAGCTCATAGAAGGTGTTTTATGGAAATATAACATATGTTTTCGTTATTTTCCTCTCTATTTACTTCGATGTATCCTAATTTTTCAAAACAAAACTGACATTATAAATATATCTGTTATTGGCGGTGGTGTTGATATATACATTAAGGCTTACTATAAGTTTCATAGACTTGGTGTTCCCAGTTTTGAGCATTTAGAACAGTTGTAGATTTCAGTCATTTTAAAAAATATCAGGTACTTGTAGTGAATTTTTTGATTCGTTTGATGAAACTTTATCTTTGCTCATACCGCAGTGTGATGAGTTGATATGTGCTGGAGATTTAATATTGATTTGATGAATCCCAGTCATGGTCACGCCGTTGGTTTTTCGGAGATACTTGAAGTTATGGTTTGTAGCAGCTTGTTAATGAACCAACTCGCATTACACCTGCTACTGAGCCGCTCATTGATGTTGTGCTTTATCACTTAAGTCTCTTCATGACCTTGCTGATCATGAATTGATACATTTTTGCCTTAGTGTTCCGGACGAGGGGAGGAGCCCGGTGATCAGATTTTGCTACATTTAACTTGAATTTTTTCACGTTGGATCTGATGAATTGATGAAGTTGATGTGAAATTACAGTACTTTAACCGTTTAATTTTAGCATTATTTGATGCTCATGCACCCGTAAAGACGGTAAGGCTTAGTAAAAAATCTGCCCCCTGGCTTACTCCCCTGCTTAGAGACATGATTAGACTTAGAGATGGTCTTTACAACAAATTCAAAAAATCTAAAACTGAACTAGCACTTAATGAATATAAATCTTTTATAAAGACCGAGCAGAAGGCTTATTATGAATCATGTAAAAATAAAATTTCCAGGGATCTCGCGATATCACTGAGACATCTGAATGTTATTAAATCAAAAGAGCAGGTAGTTCCACAACATTTGAATAACGTTGAAGGCATTAATGATAATTTTTTACAAGCTGCTGAAAACTCATTGATCGTTGATCCAGACTTAATTCAGACTTATACTACTACGAAAAAGTCTACCTTTAATGAATTGTTTGCTTTTGCGCCTGTCTCTGAGCATATTGTAGCGGGGCATTTGTTAAATATCAAATCTGGCAGTGTGGGATATGATGAACTCCCGGTTGTGATGATACATATTCGTCACACATACTATTAATATATGCTTATCGAGGTCAATCTTTCCAAAATGTTGGAAGAAATCTTTGGTAACACCTTTGCCAATTAGTATTTTACCTGTTTTGTCTAAAGTATTAGAAAAAATTATGAATTATCAAATTTTGGAATTTGTTGATAAATTTATTATAGTTGCATATAGTTGATGACATATAGTGATCAAAATAGGCTTACTGGATTGGTTCTGCTAGACTACAGTCGGGCCTTTGATACTGTCAATCATAGGATCAAAGGCCCTACTGTAGTCTAGCAGATATACTCCAGAAGAACTTAGATATTCAGAGAGGAGTTGAAGCTGGAGAAGATGATGGTGAAAGTAGGTATAAAGTACGAAAATGGGCTGGAGTAGAGGAGTGACTTTAAGATTTTGTAAGAGTGTTGGAGGGAGAACAAGAAACATAGGATGATTTTCGCAAATTATTTATTATTAAATAAAAAGATTTTAAAATTTAAAATAAAATAGTTTTAATTTTCCCACGAGTGATAATTTTTAGTGATAATTAAACAAACATATTGATGCGTAATTTTCGAATCCCCTGCTGCCGCCTCACGATTTGTAAATATTTCGTCAATCCATGACCCTGCGCAATGTTGCGCAACATAGTCGAGGAGGTACTTTTTTTCTCCCTCTTCTCGCGTTTCTTCTCTTTTTTAATAGATAAACGTTCTCGCAAAATAACGTTCGGGCGTCATTTATTTTGCGTTCGACGCTCGTTTTCGTCCACCGTGGTCGCCCGGTTGCCAAAAAATCTGTGGCAGTCGTTTCCGAAAAAAAATCTGAGACGCCAAACTGCAACCGCGAAGTCGACGAACCGTTAACCTTCTACGAAGGACGTTAAGCCGTATTTACGGCAAACATTAATCGCGGAATATCAAACCAACGTCCGGCGCGACAATTATTTATTTACAAAAAAAATTATAACATTTTATTTTATTTTTTTTTATTATTTTGTAGAGTGAATAAGAATAAATTACTAATTAATATATAATAAAGTTATCGTAAATGAATTACGAAGTCTTTTTTTATTCGAATGAACGTAATTGTGAGGCTTTATTACAAAAACGAAACGTTTGTGTTAATCGGTTTCGTAAACGGTTAAACAATATTTCTTTTTTTTTTGTAAGTGAAGAACGAACAACGTAACGCTGATGAAACAAGAAATAATTGAATGGAGTAGTGCCAAATGAAATACATGTCTAATTTGGCACTGTTTTGTTACAACCAACCCCTTTTATTATCGGACACAAATTAGTTTGCGTTTCACCTTCCCGCAGCCGGACGCGGTTAGAGTTCAGAGTTTTGAACGGAATTTGAAAATATTTACGCAGACGCCTGTTTGTACGTGTGTCGAACAACACGATTACTTCCATCTCGCTTCAATACTGACGCAATATAACAATGAAGCATTTAATGTTTTGTTTTTCAACAATTTCTGTTTGACCATATTTTCCGTCTTAGTAATTTTCATAAAAATGATGATTTTAGATTATATAAATAAATTAAACGGGATTTAAAAAATAAGTATGACGACACAATTTTTACCACATATTGATAAAAAAATTATCGTTTTATTTTTAATTATTTCTTACTTACCGTGTTTATGTATGCGTCACACCGAGAAATGGAAAAACAAAAAATAATAAGGAAAAACAATTCCCAAGTTATAAAATGATGTAAATCTTTATTCAAGAAATAAGTAGGATACATTTAATGGTAATATGAAAATATATACGAATATTTTCTTTATCATACTAAAAGTAGTACGCTGGAGTAATAATTTACAGGTCGAAAAGGTAAAATTACGGTAAATGATTTTCTGATAATCTCGTTCGCTTTGTAAAAAAGGTTACTTCCGTTCCGTGGCGCGTTTTCGTTCTTCGACGAAAAAAATAACGCGAAAACGGAGCGGGCCGAAATTGCGAGTGACGAGTTTTTTTACATCTGACGTTTAAAATACATATTCCAGCAAATGTTGTATACCTTAATATTATACGATATGAGATAACATATACGCTGAGATTGACCAGCAGCAGTTAACAAAAAAAATTACATACACTTTATACATAAATAAGAAGTATTTGAAGATAAATACAATAAAAAATCACACGTTTCCAGCTAAGAGAAATAAATAGGTACGTTAATTTCTATAACAAATCGGCGCGGCGATGTCGGTGATGATGATTACAAGTTTTGATCGTGAAGGGACACTAAAGCTAGCCAAGAAACAGTTACGATAATTGTTACATAGAAAATAACGGCTAATAGGATGTAAAAGCGGCCATAAATTGTGCAATATATCGTCTCCGTTCATAGGCGAAATAGAATGCGACCTTAGAAATAAATACTTAAAACCTAAACACAATAAATAGCTGGTACATGATGACCGGCACACGTCAGCGAGGGGGGTAAAAACGATATGTCCACATCCTTCCATCCAGGTACCGGCTGACCAAATCACAAAGACATATTTATCACCGTGCGTCGCGTTCACTGCTGGTTAGAAACCATCTCTTTCTGGTCCTTATTAATGATGGACTTGAGTATGGCCACCTCCGAGGAGATGCGCTCCAGTTCGGAGGCCGTGTGTTCTCGCAGGCTTAACTGGGATTGTTTCTGAAGCGTTTGAAGGGTGGCGGCTGCTGCGGTTGCTGTCGTCCATTCGCCCCCAAGGGAAATCCCGGAATCCCTTTCGTCACTTGAACCTTCGGCGTCCCACGGTGGGCTCGATCTCGGTCCAGGTTCTTGTTTAATGTTTTGCAGGGATAAAAGCGCACTCGCCGCGTCTTTGTCACCTAAGTGGACCTTGTGACGAAGTTTCAACGGTAAACTGTTGTTTAATTCGGACGTTGTGAGGGCGAGAGGTGTGCTTTCATCTCCTGAATTGCTGGACACTTCGTATGGGGATTGTCTTCCTCTAGATCTGGATCTTGAGAGGTTGAGGGCATTATTTCCACTATCGTACGGCGTTGGGGAGTGTGATTGTGGATGATGATAAGGCGGGAAACTGGAAAATTGTGGATGGTATTCAAGTTCTCTGTACGGAGGTTCATGGTGGATGGTTGGGTGAACTTGAGGGAGAGAGATCGGTTGAGGTGGAGGCGAAGTTAACACTGGTTGATGTATAACCGGTGTCGGGATTGGACTTGGTGAGCTAAAGAACGCCGGATGGGTCAACTTCTGACGTTTAGTGTAAGTGAGCACTTGGTCTTTGTTCGGGAGGCTGGCGAGAACCTTTTCTGGACAAACGATCTTCTCGCCGCAAATACCAAATTCTTCACGGATGGTCTCAAGTTGGGCTTTAAGGATTGCGTTTTCGTTGGTCAGTTCAAGAACCCTTTGTTCGAGGACCATATCGTTGAAGCGACGTTTCTCGCGAGATCTCTTTGCTGCTTCGTTATTGCGACGACGCCGGTCCCAGTAGCTATCATCTTTTTTATTTTCCGGGGTGAATTCGCGTTGTTTCCGCTGAGGAAGGATTTCCTTCTGTTTCAGATGAGAGCCAATACCGTACGTTTGTTGATAGGCATCTCCGTTTGGCGATGGGCTGGCTAGAAGGGCGTCCCTTCCGTGACTTGAAGGCATGCTGGAGTTCAACAGTGGTAGTTCACCGTTTACAGGGGATCCACTTTGTCCACGTCCCACGATTTCGGCAACCATCATACGTTGCTTTAGAACATCTAGAAAAAATTTAAAAAATTTATTTAGAAAAGAAGTTCAGTCAGACATGTAAGAAAGAGGAGAAGAGTTCGTGCGAACAGGAACAAAAAGGTTTGGACTGGTTTTTCCCGCGCGCCAAGTGAAGGTCGAATAATCACCTGCCTTTGACCCGTATGCGTCATTAAAAAAAATAAATAAATAAATAAAAGAAAGAAGAGTTGCTTTCTTTTATTGTTGAGCTACGTCACCGCGCGCGATGTGTGACGCGTCTTAGGGACGCGTTCCAAAATAATGTTACGAAATTCGTCTATAAATAAGGCCACTTCTCTTTATAAAATGCGTCGTTTCGCGTGACCCCGCTCCAATTCGACGCGCATTTTTCGAAATTTTCGATCGCGTAGGTGTCGCTCTATTTAATAGACGCGATAAGGCGCCGCGGCGGTATTACGCAATTTCGACGGACTCCGTTCCGCAAGAATGATCAAAACGAACGGTATACAACAGAGAAAACCATGTTGCTAGACACTAAATATGTTACAAAAGATTCGCGGAAAAACAGTTTTCGGGAACTTCCCATTACGTATCACGATTACGTTTAATAATAGCCACCGGATTTCTCGAAAACGATCATCGTCAAACAAAGAATTGCATTTAATAAGTATATTGTTTTTCTCTTTTTAGTGTGATTCACTCGGACGATTCTCTCTTTATATTATAACTATGTGGTTGGTACGAATAGTGAGCTGAAGAGGTCTTCGCGTTCTACGCTTGGCCGAAGAGTGTTAACACCGAATAACGTGAGGCAACCGAGCTTAAGTAGGGTAGTGGGATTCTAGTTCACCTCTTGTATCTCGCCGCATTATTACATAATTCGCGTTACAAAATCCCCCTCTTTGTTCCTATTTCAAATCTCTTACGAGTTTGCATACGGCCCAAGTAAACAAAAAAAAAATTTCGTTTGCAAACTATTAAAAAATAATTAAATAAAGTCAAATAAGTGTATAAGCAACTTTTTTTTAACTCAAACTGGGTTTTAGAAAAAATTTTGAAAAAAAATTTTTTTTTGATTTTTCCAACAATAAAAAAATATTAAAACGTACCGGCAATAACAACTTCCTTTCCAGAAAACAGTTTTGCGTTTGTTAATTTTCTAACAAATTCGTCGAAAATAAACAATATTTTATCTTGACGGATACGCGACAACAATTCCTTCGCACTTTATTTAGAAAAAATGTATATATAATTCCGTTCAATTACTTTAGCAATTCCGCTCACTCGCGCAGTTCGAAAACTACTGATTTCAGTTGGCATATACCGCGTGTAGTCGGTTCGGCGCGTCGCGACGACGTGGTGGGGAAGCCGACGTCGGCGGTCACAACGGGAGAAGGGGGGGCGAGGACAACACCCTCTGTGAGTCACCAATCAGAGCCCTGACAGGTCACCTTCGGGTTACGTAATATCAACGGTGTTGTGATCTGGACGTCGTTAGATGCGTCGCGACGCCACAATAAATTAAATAAATATCTTTTTTTATATTATATACAAATTTTAATCATTATTAATATCAATACATCACTACGTCACTTTACTCATAAAGACATAAACAATATTCGTAAATAAAATAAACTTTAAATTTTTTAAGAAAACAGTTTGCAATTTCATCTATATATAAATATATATATATATTTTATATAAGTTTATATATATTTTTATATATTTTATATATATTTATACATATTTTATATATATTTTATATATATATATTACATATATTTATACATATTTTATATATTTATATGTTTTATATATATTTATACATATTCTATATATATATTACATATATTTATACATATTTCATATATTTATATATATTTTATATACATTTATACATATTTTATATATTTATATGTTTTATATATATTTATATATATTTTATAGATATTTATATATATTTTATATATATTTATACATATTTTATATATTTATATATATTTATACAGCGTGGTTCAGTTTTTAGTCGGGAAATTTTACTAGGACTTAGTACTTGCCAAAATAACACAAGTTTTTTATATAAACATAGGGTCGCTTCCCTAGCGCCCTTTAAAGTGATGAAATTCACCACCTTGATTTTTTTTATAAGAACCTTTTAACACTAAGAGATTATTATTTATATTATTATTATTTTATTAACATAAAAAAATATGGGTTGTTATCCTCATAATTGTTGATGATTATTAATAATTTTTGACTGTTATTAAGCAAGAATATCAATTTTTTAATATTGTTTAAAACAACATAATTTGTTCAGACAGACATCCATTTTATTTATGATTTTTCTTATGAAAATCACAATTAATTAGTGTTATTTAGTTAGTACTAGATCCTAGTAAGTGCATAACTTCCATAGCCAGCTATAAAGAAATTTTTTTTATTAATAATATCAGCGCTTTACAGTACAATCATCTTTAAGGTTGGTGAATTTTTGTGAATTTCATCCCCTTAGAGGGCGCTAGGGAAGTATAAGGTATGGTTGAAAATAAGGTATTAACCAGTAGTACATACATACAAAATTTCAAATTCTACGGTTTACTTATACCCGAAATAAAAGATAAAATGTCAATTTTTGGCTCAACTTTGACAGCTCATAGCTCGAAAACAAAGGAGTTGCGACCCTATGTTTATATAAAAAACTTGTGTTATTTTGGCAAGTACTACGTCCTAGTAAAATTTCGCGATTAAAAACTGAACCACCCTGTATATTTTTTTATATATATATAATTGAAGTTGTTTTTAATATCTTCAAGATATAATGAATGTTGCAGGTTTTAAATATAGCGCCTCGGTCTCAAGTAGCCTCGTATAAAATACTTTGACTAACCGGTTTTATAACCGATTGTGTATCTAACACTTATTACTTCCAAGACATATTATCAGTTCTGAGTATTTCTGCTTATATATATTGCAGAACTCTTGAACCAAAACAATCTTATTGCGTGTAGCAGGTTTAATATATACATACCTATATACAAAATAGCCGAGGTGCTACAATCAGGACCGTCAAGCATAAAATGAGGTTACCAAATACATTTAGTAACCGATTTTGAAATCGATTGTCTATCTAATATTTAATATGTTGAAGATGTTACAAGCATAGCTGTTGCTTCGATTCATTGATTTTGTTAATTTTAATTAATTAACGTATCGAATTATAATTTAACTTACTTTATTTTTTAACTTACAATTGAGACATCGTTTAATGATATTAAATAAAAATGTAATGTTGCATATACTAGGTATTATAAAGTAATTGTTTTGATAAAATGCGCGCTTGAAAAACATATTTTCGTTTTGCACGACGACAAAGACTTTTGTCATTTATGTTATACATACTGAGTTGTTATCTCGCGTCCAGACGCAATAAATAAATAAACGATTTAGATATTGGGCGGCTTGTTGCGCGTCTGAACGGGTTTAAACAAAAACGAAAACGCAATTGTCCGGTTAAACAAATGCTATTTAGACGCGTTGTTATATCTCGAATTGAAATTTTATTATCGTATAGGGATAAGGTTGCAAAATGTTTTCGCGTCGACTTACTTTTTTTATAAATTAACTAAAACTTAAAATTAAGTGAAATTCATCCACCATGTTTTATGATTTTTTTTTATTCATCTCGTTACATGCTTTCACTTTAAACGGTTAATTTCGTTGCTTTCAAATTTTAAGATATAAATATTAAAATTTTTTATATAATACAAAGAATCATTTCAGAAAATCAAAAGTATCAATCGAAACTTACATCACTCCTTTGATTAATGGAAGATATATTTTAAAAACGCACAAAATCGACTCCTTCTGATTATGAATACTTCACGTGGATCGACACGCAGAGTGAATGACGAAATCTATGTATATTCATGTATAAAGAAATAAATTATTGAACGGTGTTGGGATCTGGACGTCGTTAGATGCGTCGCGATGCCAAAATAAATTAAATAAATATCATTTTTTATATTATATACAAATTTTAATCGTTGTTAATATCAATACATCACTACGTCATTTTACTCATAAAGACATATATAAATAATATTCGTAAATAAAATAAACTTTAAATTTTTTAAGAAAACAGTTTGCAATTTCATCTATATATAAATATATATATATTTTATATATGTTTATATATATGTTTTATATATGTTTATATATATTTTATATATATTTATACATATTTTATATATTTATATATATTTTATATATATTTATACATATTTTATATATTTATATATATTTTATATATATTTATACATATTTTATATATTTTATATATTTATATATATTTTATATATTTATATATATTTTATATATATTTATATATTTTTTATATATATTTATACATATTTTATATATTTATATATATTTTATATATATTTGTATATATTTTATATATATTTATACATATTTTATATATATTTATACATATTTTATATATATTTATAAATATTTTATATATTTATATATATTTTATGTATATTTATATATATTTTATATATATTTATACATATTTTATATATTTATATATATTTTATATTTATTTGTATATATTTTATATATATTTATACATATTTTATATATTTAATATATATTTATATATATTTATGTATATTTAAATATATTTATACAGGAATATTGAATTTCTCTTGCCAATACCAAAGAATAAATCAAGACGAGATTTTAACGGAACAATCACCCACGCACGCTGAGTGAAAAGCAACAGTTTTGGAAGAAAAAATTATCCGATGTGTAAAATTTCGGTCGCAAATGTCATCAACTGGACAAATTTTAACACCTTTACTTCAAATGAAGAGGTCAAAAATCTTATGAATTAGTTTTTTGCTAGCGAAGAAAATAAAATTATTAGCGTCTAAGAAAACTAATTGAGGCATACACTAGGCAGGTACTTGTTGTACAAGTATGACAATCATACGTTTTTGATTATCTGTTAGAGTTGTTGATAATTAATATTTGTGAAAGTATTGATTGAAGAATGTTTGTAATGTTATAATATTTTGTTATGATTAAAATGTGTATGAGAAAATGGTTATTTTTGTAATTGTAAATATGCGTAGTAAATTTAATTGGTTTGATTGGATAGTATGATTGTATAACTTCCTGTATCAAAGTGCTAAATGTTGTTATTAAAACGGAATGTATCAACTTTTGGATGATACGGGAAGGACACTTATTCGGCGAAGGTTATTTCGTTATCGTTCTGAGACGCAATATAGAGTTTAAAATTTATTTTGGGACGTTATAAAATAATCAGCAAAAAATACTAACCTATCGCAACGTTGGATCATTATTGCTTTATCTCGTCGCACGTGGTCGGAGGTCGTTTATAAAAAACAGTTTTTCCGAAAATTTAGTAGATTCTATTTTGAGGCTTATGTTTGAAAACAAGGTTACTTTTGGGTTAAATTCCGTTTGAGATGGTAACAAAGAAAACGCGTTTGACAATAACTTTTATTACGCGATTGAATATTTGTTTTTGCAATTGTCCTTATCAGCGATAACGACCGGATAATCTGTTGTTGTCAACTTATTTCGCCTTTGTTACCTTCAGCGTTCCATAAAAAAGGACATAATGTAGATAACGGATTTCATAATGTACCCGTAAACGCGTTATGCACCGACGTCGGAGAAAATAAAATCAAACAAAGGATAGGTACGCGAAAAAAGACAATACTTAATTGGCGATGGCGCGACGACTTTCTTTGTCTGCTTTCTCCGACGAAAACGTTAAAGAATAATAAGCGTTATTAGAAAAGTAGGTCTTGGTTACGGCCATCTCCCACCACTTTATTTTCTAATCGCCTGTTATGCCATTCTTTTTCTACATTCTATTGCAAAATAATCATCTCAATATTTAATTAAAATAAAAATGTAGGAATTCGGTATAACTAATTGTAAATAAGAAAACAAATTAGTATTCGAGATGTCGTCAAACTTGACATTCTACACGTTCAAAGTCACGGTAACGAGTGGCCACAGAGAAAGTTTCCGTAATAATCGCCCGTTTATGTAAGAGACAATGAACTTGAAGATTCGAGAACTCGCAGGTTCCCGCAGGACACAACAGAAACTACACAATATTTACTTGTAGAGAGGTCCGGTTAGATCCGCGACTTAGAAATCTGCCTACGTCACGCACTTTCTTATTCCGGTCGATTCTAAAAGAAAGTTCCGCTCTTATTGAGGACGTTAATTTTAGAAACTTTAACACCGTTAAAGATACACAAATATATAAATTTTAGAAACATAAAATAATAATTATTAAGAGTAGGTATGATTTCGAAATTGGAAGCGTTCGTAATGATATTTATGTTTCTTTGTAAGAGCGTGGCTACATTTGTGTGTGCGTCAATCTAAAGGCCATCTACTTAAAGTTATTGGTTGTCGTGCTACGAGTAGACATATTTCTGGGAAACGCATTTATACCCTCCTTTGTTTCGTTTTAAGTTTTGTTTTTAATTTCAAGTACCCCGTATAATATAATAGATAGAAATCAGCAAATTTAGATTTCATAAGAAAAAAGTTTTTATCAAATTAATTTATATAAATTAATATAATGAGAATTGTTGAATGTTACGAAGAGAGATTCAGTTAACGTAATCTGAATCTACTAACCTCGTTTTGAACGTTACAAAGGTGACCCTGTACTTTTCTAGGTCAGAGGCATCGACGAAATTTCCCACTTTCAGTTTTCCTCCCGTCTATTCTCGATTTTCTATTTTTAAATAAACATTATTGAGATGAACGTTCTATTTCGAGAGAATGTCCCATTTTTATTTAAATCTTTTTCTTATTAAATATTTGCGATTACTTTTTCCATTTAAAAAGTAAAGGAACAATCAGAATATACTTGAAATGAGGCGAAAATGGGGACTTTATCAGATGAATTGCGTATACGTCAATAAACCTTTTGTCGAGGCGTAGAAAAAAAAATCAATAAATAAAATGTATTGCATAACTGGAATGTAATTATTTGAGGAGTTAAGTGTATAATAGATTCAAAACAATACGCAGATAAGGCCTTATCTTTAGAACACATAAAGGAAGTGACAGAGCTACTAATTCTGTACAAAAAAATGTGTACGTTATCAGATAGAAAGCCGGGAAAAACAATTCCAGAAATTATCGTCAATCGTCCGTTGCTAGAATTAGATACAAAATTTACCCGGTGAATCAATCTTTCGTAATATTGCATAAGCGGCCAATTAGTTATCAAAAGATGACTCATCCTAAGATTTAATTCTCTCATTATACGTAAACGTTACTTACCGGCCTTATAACCAAGGCCATTACATAGATTTGTTTTTATATATTTATTTCTTGTAGCATTTTTGTTTTCTAAAAATCATTTAAAAACGTTAAAAAGATTTCATGCTCCTCACAAATTATTACCGATTACATTTTAACAAATAATAATTTGTTTTCGAGTTAAACGCGAAGGTCGATGCACTTATATCATCGCAAACCGCGATAAAAGACCGAAAAGTCATCTAAGTGACATCCATTTTTAGATTTTCTTTCTCTCACTCAAGTTTAGTCATTAACAAATTTAATCGATTTTAACATATAAATCCGTATGACGTGTTATCGTTGATAATAACGGATGATGCATAAAACGTTAAGAGAAGGCAATTATATTAGAGATATAGGAAGAACAATGATCGTTAATCGTGAGTAACGAGTGTGAATCATAATCTTTTTTTAATTTTTTTTTTCTATTATCCATCCTGTATAATAAAATAACAATTATTAGAAATTAATTATATATATATCAAAATTTGCATTTTTGATTAAACTAATTAATAAAATAAGGTAAAATTAAATAAGAAAATAGAATAATTGAATAAAGAGAAAGTGTCCACCCTGTATATAGTTCACTTTCCATTGAAAGTGCGCTGGCTAAAATTAGCCGAACGTTGTCTAGGTCTAGAGTCTGGCCTATTCTGTGTCAAGAGCGGCGATATTGATTCAAGCAAATGCCTAACTTGTTCTAAATATAAGCAGAAAATCTGCAAGTCTCCGTCTAGAGTTGGAGGGTTCTTTTTGGGAGTCCGGTAAAAATAGGATACCGAGGAGCGTATTTTCGCCATTAACCTCGATATTTCGTCGTTTTTCGTCCTCGGCTTTCCGATGACCCTATAGAATCCGGCGTGCACGTTGCACATTTTTAAAAATAACCAAGGATCCGACTTTCTTTCTTTATTAAGTTCGGCCGAGAACTTTCCATGAGAGGAAAACTTTTAAGTTCTCGAGAGATTTGGTTCTCGGCTATTCTAAATGATCATTACGAAAAGATTCATTACAAGATGTGTGCAAAGGAAGAGGGATTTACTTTTTTTTAAGTACATACCGGGTGGTGGTGAAAAAATTAATCCGTTTTCGGGGTGCATTGCGGGAACGTAAAGAGGTCCCGAAGACCTGCGGATGCCCTGTAGTGATGCAATGATGACCGCCGGCGAAGAACGAGCCCACAAACACATAAAACACGCGTGGATCCGCGAAGTCCGAGCAGTCGACTGTGCGTTGCAAGCACTTAGTACAGCACGGTCATAGTGAACGAGCAAAATGCAGCAATAGCAATGGTGGGACTCGGCTTTGCGATAGTGACCCACTTCGATGGTCGACCGTAGTAGGCCACGGCTCGAAGTAGTGGTAGAACGATGAAAGCAGAGAAAGGACGTCAAAAAGGAAATGCGGCCGGAGTAATATGTAGTTACGTGAGATTACCAGGGCATAATGTGTTTGTGTCCCCGTTTCAGAGGCGACTTTCGGAACGCTCTATGCGCTAGCAGATCGAACCTGCCTGCTACTCACCAACTCTTGCATTCCCTGATAAAAATGAAATCGCTAAACAGGGTTAACTCGCGGAGAGAGTACCGGTAGACCACTCTTTTCAACCGCAATTAGTCTCTCTACTTTCTTCTTATTCGCCACTTCTTCCACGTCAACCATACATATCTCTTTTTTTTTACTACCGTCAGCTTTTTTTTAATAACACCACACTTTTACTACAACTATTTTACCATAAAACAATTTTTACTACTTTTCAATAACATATTACATTAATCATTTTTTTAATATATTTGCCACATCACCATACCAGTTAATCATAGTAATATATAGTGATTGAAATAAAAAATCACAGAATTTACAGAAAGAGAAAAGTGAAAGGTTTACACTTTCCGTCTTCTAGGGGATTTTGGTCTCAATATTTTTGGTTTTTTGTGTGAGAATAAACAGATCAGATTCTAAGAGTGTGACACAGAAAAGTATACGTACACCCCCATAACACACCGTTTTGAATAATTTATGGAAATTAGAAGTATAAAATGTTTATTAAATGAATTAGTATTAAGTATAATACTTGAAATTGAAGAATTAACAATAATTTTGGAAAATATTGCGTTTGAAACTTATACTCTTAGGTTTAATTTACAAGACATCGTTAAGAAATCGTTTATCTTCACTTAGCCGAGGTCGCTTGCGGGCTAGGCGCTGGGTCTGATACTTAGGTAAATCGTTCTCTTGATGTCTTAGAAAGTAATGTAGATATACAATACTTGAATGAGAAATCGTTTATCTTCATTTCGCCGAGGTCGCTTGCGGGCGAGGCGCTAGACTTCGCTAGACTTCGGTGAAGTGAAGATAAACGATTTCTCATACAAGTATTGTGTACTTAGTTTACTTTCCAAGACATTACTTCACCGAGGTCGCTTGCGGGCGAGGCGCTGGGTCTAATACTTTATGGACACAAACCTTAATTCAATGAAATTTTGTATTTAATAGCTATGATATTAAATCCAGCGCCTCGCCCGCAAGCGACCTCGGCGATATTAAATAATAATAATAACCTTTATTGTTTTCCTTATAATACACATCAAAATAAAAAGAAATTCACTAATTCAAAATAGTTTAAATCAAACAAATAAGTATAACTAAATAATTAAGGAAACAATATTAAAGGTAATATCCCAGCATTCACATAGTCAAATTATGAGGCAATTATACCTCAACCATGTTGACCGTCCGTAAACTGAGAACACACCACTAATTCTGTCGAACAGAATTGTGAGTGGTTAGTATGGTGCCCATGATCAACACTCCGCATAGTGGTCTTTGATTTTAATACATACTGTAGAATAGATTGAATATAAATTATGTATACTGACATGACATTCGATTTCTGGAAGACTTCATTCGAGGGGAACCTCACACCCACATTAAGAAGAACTTTTAATATTAGCTTTTGCAATGTATATATTTTGTCAATGTAAATGTTTGAAGCTCCTCCCCAACCAATAATACCATAGCTCATAACTAATTCAGCCATCGCAAAATAGTATGATTTTAAAAATCATCGACCTTAATTTTTTACAGACATTGTCGACGTGCTCATCCCACCTACAATTCTGGTCCAGTGTCACACCAAGATATCTTACAGACCTTACTTTATGAATCTTTGGACAATGGCAACATTGACTGACATGAATCAGCATGCATCACAATACCGTCCACTGACAGTTGTATACTATTGTATGTAAAGAAGGTTATAAAGTTCGTTTTTGCTAAGTTAAGGGTTAGTTTATTGCTTGAAAGCCATCTTCGCAAAATTCTCAAATCAGCAGTGGCCAATGAAAATAAGTTAGGCCAAGATATATTTTTGAATAGCAAGACCGTATCGTCTGCCTAGTATAGTCTGCCTGTATAGCAAGATGAAATCGTTCTCTTGATGTCTTGGCCGAGGCGCTGGGATTGATACATTATCAACACGAACCTCAACTCAACTAATTTTATGACGATGTGATATCAAATCTAGCGCCTCGCCCGCAAGCGACCTCGGCGAAGTGAAGATAAACGATTTCTCATACAAGTATTGTGTGCTTAATTTACTTTCCAAGACATCACTTCGCCGAGGTCGCTTGCGGGCGAGGCGCTGGGTCTGATACTTTATGAACACAAACCTTAATTCAATGAAATTTTATATTTAGGAGCTATGATGTTAAATGCAGCGCCACGCTCGCAAGCGACCTCGGCGATATTAGATGAAATCGTTTTCTTGATGTCTTAGAAAGTAAACTAAGCACACAATACTTGTATGAGAAATCGTTTATCGTCACTTCACCGAGGTCGCTTGCGGGGGAGGCACTGGGATTGATACATTATCAACACGAACCTCAACTCAACTAATTTTATGACGATGTGATATCAAATCTAGCGCCTCGCCCGCAAGCGACCTCGGCGAAGTGAAGATAAACGATTTCTCATACAAGTATTGTGTATTGCGATTGAGGTGTATTCCCCACCTCAATCGCCTAATTAGGACGTCGAATTCGAAAAATGGACATAAAAAATAAACAGGACCTCAAAAACATAATAATTGAGGAATAGAAGAGAATTTCAGTGGAAACCACAAAAAAGTTGGTATCTTCTTCCCCACCAAATATTAATACTATGTTTTTGGGGTCCTGCTAATAAATATAATTAGGTGTATTTATACTTTTCTGTGTATGTTTTACTTTTAACATGTATAAATTACTCAAAATGGAGTTTTACCAGGGTGTATGTGTACTTTTCTGTGTCACTGTAACATAACTCTCAATAATTTAAGATTTTTCTATGATGTCATAAAATGATAGATATTTAAATTTGATTTGTTGGCTAAAAGAGAGATAAGAAAAAGTTTTGAGTGACTTCACCAGATTTTGCCCAAAACAGGTGGTTGCTTAGATAGTGAAAACACGTGCAAACGCACATGTGCTCGACCATTGTGGTTTGGAAGGGAGAACTGCCATCTGCGCTAATCCACGCTACTTTGTTGTTCTGACTCTTAATTATTAAAAAAAATTGAGATAAGTTGCATATATGGTTTCCCAGAAAATACATTGTTATTTATTTTTTTTACACAATGAGATTTATAGATATTATTGACTATTTATGTTTTGCTTATAGTTATGTACAACAACATATATAGTTTATAATTTGCAAGTTTGTTGCGTTTATTGCTTTGAATAATAATTCAAATAGACTGTGAAATGTGTTTGTTAAGATTGATAAATTTTTAAACAGTTTATAGAGGACACATCATATGTTGTTATAAGTTGTTACAAACGTGCTGAGTCAAACGAACACGCTTAATGTAAATAATTTAAGGACCGAAGCGATGGATTGTCGTGCAAGTGAGCTGTGAAACACTGTATTTGATAAACACGACCCGATGGGACGATAACAATCAGCCATGTCTGTACCCTCCACGGTCAAGCCGCCATGAACAAATTTGACCTTGCACGGACAATGCATTTATTTTGCGGATGGTTTAGGTCGTTCATCACCAAGTGCATTGGCTTTTTATCACATGAACTGATATAAACCGCGGTTATTTGAGCATTGTTGCGACACTTTTTTTGGTAAACAAATAAAAATTAATAAATTTTAAATAAAAGTACAATTTTTATTGCTGAGGTCAAACTTCCTTCCACAATAAAATTTACTTGCACTATCAATTCGTTAATTACGTTTGCGGTCCAGACTCAGACGGCGCGACTATTTGATAAAAAAAAAACACATACACAACAAGTCAAGTTGTTTGTTAAGTAATTATTATGAAATGTAGGTATAGTTTTAGTCGTTCTATAACATCAACTAGTTTGTTTACGGCGCGTCCGCACTTTGACACAGCACGTGAATTCTTAATTGCGTAACTATGTAATCAAAGACGTTTGAGGAAATCGACGTTTTTGCAATGATTACAAGAAAGCGAGCGTAATAAAAAAAGTGAGAAAAGAAGATGAAAGAAACAAAGAGTACAAAGGAGAGTATTTTTCGACCGCAGCGTTAGGTCATTGAAATAACATCGCGACGCTGTTGACATGTAGAAAAACATGTTATTTTTACATTTTGTTTATCGGGCGCATAATACGTATTATGGCATCAGCGGTTGGTGATTATTGATAACTGATGGAATTGTTTTTGCCGACCGCTTTGTTTCGACTACCTCAATATAATTTTTATAATGATTTAGGTTCAATTAATTTATACATTAATGTATTGATTAGAATAGCGGCGGAGGTAAAGAGCCGAAAACGGCGTCGTCTATCGGGCATCGGACCCAAACGTGAAACGAAATGAGTCAGGAGAGTTTGATGAATCGCGCGGAGCCCCAAATGGGCCCCCAATGCAATGTGCGAATGGACTCCAGGCCGATGCACTTGTGTTTTCGCCGGATTTGAACGCCCGACGCCCGGTCGAGAAAAAATAACTAAAAATAAATTTTATTTCGTAGATTGACGAACCCGAGCCTCGCTCTTTGTTCACCAGGGCCAACGGCGCAAAATGGCGAATAAATAAACAAACAGTCAACTTAATTATAAACACGATGATAATGATATCGACAATATTGTAATAAATAATTTCCATTATGGAATTGCGTTGTTATGATTGACCACCTTAAGGACTTTTGCAAATCATAAAAGTCTAGACATCATTTCAAACAATCAATTGCAAATCCGTTCAACTTTTGATAAAAATATTTTTATAAGAGCAACAAATTGGCTGCTATACCTAGAAGCTAATACCAACCATTAATAAACAACCATAAATATAGATGTTTTAAACCTTGCAGTTACTCACGACGTAAATAAGCAACAAACAACCTATTCCACGTAATGCGTAGATCCGACACATCATTCGCAAATATCTGGAAATTAAAATTGCGTCTTACATAAAAGTAGTTGTTTATAATATCAAACTAAAAAAATACCTGTAGGTCAAATAATATTCTAGTTAAAAAACAACACATTTATCTTAATATTCTAACATAATAACAACTCGTTACTATTTTAACTTATTTAACTATTTAGTCAGTTTTATGCACACTTCAAATAAAATTATAGAAATAATAAAGTCATCAAATATTTTTTTGATTATAATAAACTTCTAAGTTGTTCAAATGTTCCTATCTGTACCTACATTAGGTTGGGATTCACTTACCCTTATACATATTACACTAGGAAAATTCGATATGTTCCCGGCTGCCTAGAAACATTCTAGTTCTAGGTCTTGTGTTAGTTTTAGTGATACTGCTAGTGTAAAACTAGAACTAACACTACACCTAGAACTAGAATCATTCGGGTTTAGCCGCACGTCTCTCAAGACGGCTAAACCCGAATGATTCTAGTTGTAGGTCTAGTGTTAGTTCTAATGATAGTGTAAAACTGGAACTAACACTAGACCTACAACTAGAATCGTTCGGGTTTAGCCGCACGTTTCTCAAGACGGCTAAACCCGAATGATTCTAGTTCAAGGTCTTGGTTGGTTCTAATATATACAATATGCAACATACTGATATTTTATGCTAACTATCGCTATTTTGTTAGCTAGGTTGTTATTGCTCCTTATACAGGAGCAATAACAAAACCTATATGACTATATAATATATTCTCAACCTATATCTCAACCTAATGACTAATTACTGAAAAAAATGTTAGAATAAGTTTTTTAATTTCCTAGATATTTTTGAAATTAACTTTCGAATTAAGAATACACAGAAATTACTTAAAACTACAATGGTGATAAACAATTGCAATTTTAACAACCGTTGTTTAAGTAAGCTTGTATCATTGTAACATTTAAACTGTGTAATAACACTAATAACATTTAAACATTATAAAAATTATGGTGTACAATCTCGGGGAATACGAAATATGGGGAATCACGACAAAATTCTGTACTTGCGGCTGGTCTCTATGCAGAAAGGTTTCCAAAGAGATATAATCCGGCATGTGAATCCTTTGTGTGCGGTGCTACGTGGTAGGAAAAATGGCAATATTCGACCGAGGCTTGGAGGAGCAATTAGACCTTTACACATTGTTAATGTCGAGTAGACGATCAGTCTGGCCTAAGTACTAGGATACTTGCAGAGCAACATGGCAACAATCCACAATTTGGCGAATATTGAGGCACAACCAACTCTATCCATATCACGTGCAACGTGTATAAGCCTTACTACCAGTGAAACCCAAACTTTACTAATAACATTTTACGTTAACGCATTATTGGGCCGTGGAGAATCCTCATATTACTCGCCGAACACATTTTCAAGAAAGAGTTTCTGATTTATAGGCTGGAATTGTGAACGATCTACTTATTGGCCCTTTCATTCTGGATAATCGATTAATGCACGATAATTTACAGGGGCTGCTCGAAGATATTGCGCTTGATGTTGGACAAACTATGTGGTTTCTTCAAGATGGTGCTCCACCACACTTTTCGATGGAAGCGCCTCGATCGTCCGACCTCAATCAATTATTTTAAAATGTTTTATGTATTCATCATTGAAAGTAAATTTCACCGGAAACTAAAAAACTTTTGCAACAACTTTTTTCACCTATTAGTCATTCATGAGGAATAAATCCTCAAGTTTATGCCTATAGGTTGAGAATCACTTTGTATTGATTATTGGTGCCTATGGCTTAATTTTTTTTTTCTATTATGCATAGCAAGGACCGTTAAGGTCAATCGATTAGAAAGACCGTCTTTCAAAAAATCGATAATCTAAATTAAATTAAACGGATTAGTAACGTTTGCAATAATTAATGTAAAAGTTTAAAATTCCCCACCCCCGACTCCAGATGACATTTTCTCCTGTTTTCTTCTAGCGCATAAGATTCGTAGCATTGCCTCTCTCCAGGAATTTTATTGATTTTTATACGCTCCAATCGTACGCTCAAATCTGAGTGACGTACTTTGGAGTTCACGCCCTGTAGTTTCAAACTTTATTATTTTTTTCTGGAAAAACTAAGCCTCAGAATCAAAAATTAAAAAATATAAGGTCAATCAGTTTTAAAAAACTTTCGAATAAGCCAATAAAAAAAATACTTAACGGCCCTGTTGTATAACACCTAGTAAATACATACTAATTAGTTACTTATTTTTAACACCAAATTAAACTAGATAATGTTTTGCAGCTTTTCCCAGTGGTCCAGTCTGCTTTACCCATAATATAAATAAATATTGTCATATTTTTACCGTTTTATGACCAAAACACAAAAACGCACACACTGCGATACACGGAGCACACGTTTAGGGTATTATTGTTTGAATCGACTAGGATACTAGGTCACTAAATCGAACGGCTTCATCCTCTGAAGGTAACGCAGGACATCCTCGTTGTCGAGAAGCTGGATGGCCTCGATGTTGGGATGATCGCCTCTGACAGATACCTCTGCGAATGTATCTGTTAAAGTTTCTAGTACTTGAGGAAGGTCGAATGTGTAGAGTAAGCACAGTGTTGGGCCAAGCACACTTCCTTGAGGAACTCCGGCTCGTATTTCATGTAGTGGTGAATAAGCGTTTTCATATTTTACTCTAAAATATCGATCAGAAAGATATGATTTTAATAGTTGACTATACGTATTTGGTCTAGTTTGTAATTTAAACAACATCCAAAAATACGGCGGAGCAGACTTTATTTTCTTCCATTGCTATTTTGATAGTATTCGTTATTCTATGCACTTGGCTTTGGCTTAATGAAAATAAAACTGTCAGAGCTCCGTTCACATTGAGGCAGATTGACGCTCCTTGTCCCGATGTAACCAAGTTTTTGGGTCTCTACCGTAATATATTTCTCCTAAGGCGACTTACAATAACTGTAACGCCAAAAGTAGTAAAAAGTGCTTACTTTGCATTTGTTCATTCCATACTCTGAAGCTGCTCACAATGCGAATAACATCGTGATGATTGCAGAAATGCTTTTATTGCGCAGTCTATACTCATCATTCCATCCCTGAATGATGAAGAACATGAACTCCTTAAGGATGTATGGTGATGTTCACCCGTATAAAACGCGTGGGAAAGAAAACCTCTACTCAGACTTTGTGCGGTTATGCAAGACAAAATCAGGTCCTATATACATGGGACAAAAATTGTATAATCACCTACCATATAGTGTGAGAGCTTTTCCAGCGGACGAGTTACTTGGGGAGTTAACAAAATTCCTGCTAAAGAAGGGATTATAATATTATATTCTATACAGGAATTCCTTAGCACTTATGAATTTCATTTTCTATATAATTCATTTTTTTATATAATGTATTTACTATAGATTGACGAGTGTAAAGAGTGTAAGTTTCTTATTAGCACAATAAAGAATATTATATTATTATATTATATAGAAAGTGTTAGAGCATTATAAGATAAAGTATTAAGTTCAAAATTGTTCTAAATTAAATTTTTTATAGAATACAAAATTTGTAATTAATTGGTAATCAATAACGGTGTAATGCTAAATGTTAATATTGTAGAATCGAGGATGGGAAATGAGTGTAGGTAAGATAGAGGTAGATAATGAAGTAATTGAGTGAAATAGTAAAGTTAAAGAAAAAAAGGAATGACGGTAGTTAGGAGAGTTTGACTGTTGAGGCAGCAATGAATTTTTAAGGGCGATTCAAGTAGCGCAATTAATTGCTTCCGATCGGACGGTTCTCACGGCGTTATCGATTGGCTGGTGTTATCGTAAAGTCGTGCAATGTTTTTATTTTTATGCATTCAACGCTTACGTGCACCGTTTGTTAAGATAAGGGGATTTATCAACACAGTTTCCCTAATCAGGCCTCCAATTATAAGATGTATATAATCGTTTAGCGGGCGAAATGTCCGCGGTAACTAAAGATTACATTGATTACGTAACGTCGCATAATTATTCTGGGAAAAGTGTTTTTCAAAGCAAAATTTCTAGAATTTAGTTCGATAAATAGCTACACCATTACTTTAACGTTTCGGAGAATTAATTGAGGTGGCCAATATATTCATTCAGTTATACATATATTCTGATAAATTTAGATGCGGCAAATGTTTATGTAACTTTACGTATAATTATTCAGAGAAAAGCGGCTTGGTAATGTCTTTGTCCGCTGGGTTGACTCACGTTATTTACTATGACTAATTGTATTCACGGAGTCGGCAAAAATATAGGATGTGTTGCCATATTGGAAATTCTACTTGAGTGCTTTGTTCGGGGGATGACTTTTCCTTTGTTACGTCGTTAAGTTTGCGTTTGTTACAAACGAAGAAGAGATTACACAACGAATTTAATCGGACGTCGAAATCGTTTACGCGTTTTTCTGACCAAAAACGTCACGGGTTATTTTCCAGTGACAAACAAACAAAAGGTTTGACCTTAAGGCTGTTGCATCGATCGGTTGCGGCCTGGTATACATAATACTAATTAATAATTACAGATAACAACGCTGTCATTGTTTTCGAAAAAACTGCGATTGTATTATCTCGTCCATATATATTGTTCATCTTTATTTGTGCTGTTGAATGACAATATCACTTTTCTAGCACGTGATGGACAACTTATAAATAAGAACAGACGGGTAATTTTAGCCCTTATATTCTCGTCCTTAAAGTCGGATGATTCACTCTTGTTCTTTGCAACATTTTCAGACTATTTGAAAATAATCCCTTTATTAGGATTAAGTTAGTCAAAATCATTTTTAATAATTATTGACGTGTCGCGCGTGGTCATTTGTAAACAAGCCAGTTTCGAAATCGAAAACAATAAGATTAATCTTTGTTTTGCTGTTCGCGATTAATAATTTATCGCGGACTTTTTTTATCGAACGAGTATTTTTATACGCTCCTATTGGAAGGTTCGATTAGGGGGCTATTTTTAAACAAACGAACAAAGTCTTCCACAACTTCTAAAAATATTTGCGCCGATCGCGCATAAATATTTTCGACCGGCACGATTATTTTGATTATTTAATTTAAGGCATAACGACGCGACCGCGGTTACTGCTCCCCTTTTGCTTTTTTCATTGTCCGACTACTCTTTGTTCGAAAGGACGAATGTTACAATTGCAATTCGCGAAAGGTGACGACGCTCGTTACATAAATATACCGGCGAAGAATGTATAATTATACCGTAGGTGTCTTCGGCAGTACGCGCGTTCGTTTGCTATTTTTTCCCCTACTGATATGTGATGTTATCCCAGACGCTACGTGGCATATACATGTTTGTTCATTCTGAGCGACCTTCACAAAAGTGCATCGTTCGGTCTCAGGGTCTCAGCTCTGTCTCAACCGACTCCACCTTACCATATATATATATATATATATATGTTTTAATGTTTAAGTTATCAAGACAAATTTTATCAGAAATATTGATGATTAAGTAACGAATTAATATTCAATTTATTGTAGGATATTGTTACGAAATAACCACAATTCCCACATTTAAAATGACGTGCGAAGATACACGTATCAATACACACAGTATAAAGTTTAGAATGAATTGATTTTGCGCGGGAACTGAAATTGAAACGTAAGTTTCACATCGTATTTGTTTCGGTAATTACAGTTTGCTTATTCGCATTTTAGCCCGTTCGTTTAACCACATTATTATTGAATTGGCCACGTCAATCATCACTGTATAGTTCAATTTATCTTCGTGAATTGATAACTGTAAGATTAATACCGTAAATAGTTTCTGGAGCATATAGTGTATTGTATTTTCTTTTCTTTGATCCAAAGTTGTAATGAAGTTTAAACCGCTGATGATGCGCTGGAAGGGTAAGCGTGAGTAATGGGATTCCGCATGGGATTTTGGTTTTTATCGTGATCGTTGCGTTTGTTTCCTTTTGTTTCGTAATGGTGGATGGGAAAAATATTGGGACGCGTGCGATAAACAAAAACAAATAATGCCAAAAATGCAGAACGGAGAAGGCGCGTAGCACGCTGATAAATAAGCGAGTAATACGTGTAGTCGCCGGGCAATTTGGATGTTTTGAAATGCAAGTCACCTTGGTGGCTATTTTAAGAACATTGCAATTATTCGAAATCCGCGTCTTCGCTCCGCTTTATCCAAACACTGACCCGTGCAAGCTATTTTAGTGTGATTTTCGCGCCGGACGGCGACAGCTTTTATCTTTTTCTTCTGCGGCTTCTCTCGTCGCCGACGAGGTCGGTTATTAATCCGGCGTTATTCCTTATTATTCGTTATTCGCGAATCCCCTCCTCACCTTTAAGGACAATGGAAGAGAGCGACTAGAGGTGTACACCGGGCCGCCGATCGGATCGGGTGACCCGGGTCGAGGTATATTGATGAGGTAATGGAAATGCAATGGTACTTTGTGACGGTTCGGCGTCCAGACGGTTGATGGCAGTGCACAAGCCTGTTAACCTTGGTAGTTCGTACGTCCAGAGAGACCAAGGTAACCGTCGAGGAGCGCCTCGCCTCTACCGTCCTCGTCTGGCCAACCGCCAACACCATTTCGATCTCATGCCGACGACTCCGGGACCGATGCATGGCCAACGAGGGGCCTTGCACTGACCATGAATTCGCGTAGTGCGAATACGCCATTTCATAAGTTATTCGTCTTTGTTGGGTAACCTTACCTTGTTGTGTAAACAACGGCGTTTAAGGCGTCATTTCTTTCTGTCTGAGGCGTCGACGTCGTCTTTTTGCCACTACCTCGACGACCCCGAACCCCAATCGTCCTCTCGTTATCAACAAAGGAATTGTCTTTCATGTCCATTTTTAACGCGTTATGTTTTTTTCCTTCCATTTTATTTATGTCATGCCTTTGTGTCATTTTATAATAAATACGTAAAATGCGTCATTCATTTTTTGAAACAAAGACTGGTAATATAACAAAGCAACGCTGATTCTGAATTTTCAATATTGCGTTGCATACCATAGTTATGGACGCAAAAATATGTAATATGATAACTTCGTGGATATAGTAATTACAATAGTTGTAATGGAAAGGAAGTGGTTGTGTCGGTCATAATTGCGCAATGGACACATTTGTAGTAGAATTTCGTTATCGTGTGGACGGACGGTTGAGGTCAACCGCTGCGTCTCGCAGCGGCGTCATTGTCATTATTATTAATTTCGCTTTGGCAACCGCAGAGGACCGCGCTCTAAGGGCGAGATAAAGACATAAATGCAGTCGACCTGACGTCACCGCCGACCTTGACTAAATAACTATTTGTCAATAAGGCATTGACCCTGTTATTGCCAGTAGACAGCGGCGTCGACGCGCACACGCGCGCACGCGCAACCCGCCGCCCGAATGTGAACGCTACGCCTTTATCGGGTCCGCTTTCAGGTTTGGTACTTCTCTCTGCACATTTTGCACTTGCTCCCACATATTGCTTGTCCGTACGTTACTGAGTGGCAGGTTCGGACTTGACTTTTATTGCTAACATCTCTTTGGCATCTCTTACAACAAATCATATAAGAGTTCGCAACTCTCCAAGATTTTCACAGTCTAATAAGACTCCAGGATTTCAATAACTTCAATATTGTAATTCAGTTCCATAAGGTTTAATAGCCACCATCCGAGTACCGCCCTGGAATAAAACAGTCCGTCCATAAAACAGTTTTATAACCGCTTTATATTTAGAATACCATTCAGTACAAGTCCTAAACAGCGCTACTGCAATTTTACAACACCCGCTTCAATACACGTAGACCCGTATAAATCTTTTTATATTGCCTTGACAAACAATATCGTTCTAAATAAATTTGTCCAGATAACTCCTCAGGGTCGTCGATGGTCCTAGGTCAGGTCTATTGAACAAACCGAAGATAATTCGTATACACAACATCATCAGACTATTCACGAAATAAATTAAGAAAAAGGGTCAAAGTCAATTCAATAATACCCTAGGTCAGGTCTATTGAAAAATTGCCCTTATTTAAAATTACTTAAATTAAAGGTAAAACCTCGATATAACGGATTAATATAGGGGAGGGGGTGTCCGTTATAGCCGAAAGTCCGTTATATAGAAAAACAGTCCCGAACACGTTTTTTCTGTTATAAGGCAAATATGAAACTTTAATACTTACTATTTTTTTATTTATATACTTATACATATTAGTTAAACGAAAAACTTTACTTCTGATATGTGTATACTCTGGTTATAAAATGATATTATATACTGGATGTCGAAGCGCTTGGTTGGCAATGCTTTTAAAAAAAAACAATCAAGTTTTGTTTGCACTTTTGAAGTTTGTTGTTCTTTTATGATTAACTCCCTAAAATTACGGAAATGCACATAATACAATTGCATTTCTCGAGATTTTACTGTACTTTCTAATGCCGTTATTAAACAATTTGAGCGAAGACAATTTAAAACCGAATGTAAATAATATGAATACAAAATCAGTCAGAAACGGGCGCGTTAAATTCCTTAAATCAGCCACCGGAGTAGAACGCAAGAACAAGCGCATTATTAAGTAATATCGCCTTCAAATACACCCGCTGAATAAATTTTGAAAGATAAATTATTGGTAATAGTAATACCGTCGATCGTTGAGCAAGACGGCTGGCATTTATGCCACCATTTTTTCCCTAGCAACGACTTATGTCGTTTAAGACCGCCGTCGGATAAATGAAACCCTTCATACCTCATTGGAACGCCATTTACAACAAATGTCACTATTTCGACACAAACTCTTGAATTAATTAATTAACACGCCACTAAATAACTCTTTAAATACCAATTTATACTAACAAGAAAGATGACATCTTTAATTAATAATTATTAGATTTTATTATACAGGCGACTCATTAAAATTTTTGTTCCATAATAAAAGGTATATTTTGAAAAAAATTTGATAACTTTAGCATAGAAACTTATAAAAAATTGACGATTATGAATTTCTTCATATTTCTCAGATAATTAAAATAATAAAAGTAAAACTTTTTTTGAGAAATAAATTTAAATAGTACACGTGAAGATCCATGAACTATTGGATCAGTCTGTTCCAAACAGAGCGTATCATACTTTTAAATACCCTATTTGGTACACTCCTGAAATTAAAAATCTTTTAAAGTTAAAAGAATTCTATAGAGGAAAGTGGAAGAGAACTAAATATGATTTTTATCATGCAGAGTTTGGAGCAAAGCAAAAGATCGCTGATTCGTATATAGCCTTCACAAGAAATGCTGAGCTGTCACTACGCTCGGATCCTCGTAGCTTCTGGAATTATGTTAGGTATAAAACTATGACTACACGCCTCCCTGGTGAAATGGTTTTGGACGGGTGCATCTACGCTACTCTCCTTAACATAGTTAATGCTTTTGCCGATTACTTTTCGAGAATTTTTAGTGGTGACTCTACCTACGAGTTGGTTGATTCGCACTCTATGTATCCCTCTATCATTTTAAAGAGTACCACTGTGGAACAGGTTCGTGATCTTCTTAAGAAGTTGCCGAACAAATTTACGGCTGGTGATGATAACCTTCCAGCGTTTTTTATTCGTGACTGTAGCGCAATTTTTGCTGCCCCAATTTGCGCGATCATAAACTTGTGTTTAAAGACAAGTGAGTTTTCTAACATCTGGAAGCGATCGCGGATAATTCCCGCTTTTAAGCGTGGTGATCGTAACAACATTGCTGATTATCGTCCCATCTCCATAATATCTAACTTCGCTAAAGTATTTGAGCAAATCATCTATGGAGCTGTTTATCCGCAAGTTGAATCGTTTGTATCGCCGCACCAGCATGGGTTTATTAAGCGCCGTTCAACCGTTACTAATCTTGCGGTGATTACAAAAGTAATATGTGAATCCCTGGATGGGGGTGATCAAGTGGATGTACTGTACACTGACTTTTCCAAGGCGTTTGATGCGACCCATCACGATCTTCTCCTACAGAAGCTCAGTATGTTTGGCTTATCTCCCGGGCTCATGTGTCTTGTTTCATCGTATTTGTCAAATAGGGCCAATTATGTCTTTTATAATGGGTGGCCTTTATTGCACGATCTGGTGTCTCACAGAGCTCTAACCTGGGTCCACTACTGTTTGTAATATTTATTAACGACTTATGAAACAGATTTAAGTCTGGTGTATTGGCCTATGCTGATGATCTTAAGATATTCTTCGATGCAGTCAGATTTTGATATCTTGGTAGAATGGTGCGATCGTAATCAGCTCCGAATTAATGTGGAGAAATGTGGTGCTCTCACATTTACGCGTACATCTACTGTATAGGTGGAATCTCTCTGCTTAAGTTGACTTCTATCAGAGATCTGGGAGTAACTTTTGATAGCAGACTATCGTTTTTACCGCACGTAGAGGATGTCGCTTCATGTGCTGCGAGGATGCTGGGCTTTGTGCTCCGTACTTCACGTTTATTCACGGATTCTGCTGTATACACATCGCTTTTTCGGGCGTTTGTTCTTCCGAAACTGGAGTATGGTTCTGTCGTATGGTCACCGCATTATATCTTGCAGCATCTTATATTGGAGAGAATTCAAAAAAGGTTTTTAAAGTACCTTTCTTTTCGCGTGGATGGAGCTTATCCTGTTCGTGGCACTGACTACCAATCTTTTCATCAATCTCTAGCCACGCTACCCGATGCAGCTGTGTCTTCTATTTGAAGAATAGTAGAGCCAACGTACAGGCTAGCGCTCCGCTACAAAGAATATGCAGGCTTGTAAACCTGAAAAACGATTGCAATGTTTTCGCTTAGTCTTTAATTGATTCTTGTGTTAATGTAAGTTTTTTTTCTGTGTAGTATAATATTGTCCTGTAAGTGGTACTTTGTTGAGCAATAAATATATATATTATTCAGTACCTATTATTGGAAAAAGAAAAAACATTAACAAAAAACGTTAGACGGAAAAATAACAAAAACAGTGAAGGTGTCGGAATTAAAAAGGGGGAAAAACTTACTTAAATATTTTACAATTTGATGGAATATTTAAGGTTTATAGGGAACAGGTATAAATATATGTTGAAGCTTTTCTTCTTAAACATAAAATACACAATAATTTCACAAAAACACCAAATACCTAACTTAATAATAATCTATATTAAGGGTAGTGATGTAACGGATATCCGCATCCGCAACTGCGGATAATCCGCATTGTTTTGAGGATCCGCATCCGCATATTTTTTAACTGAGCTCCGTTATAATAAATAATTACTAATTACCAATTAATAATTTACTAATTACTATTAATTACCATAGAAATATTATTTTCATGAAAATTTTAGTACGTAACTTTTTTCAAAAACTCCGCTCCGTTAAATCCGCATCCGCAAAATTAGAATTAGAAAATCCGATTCCGCATCCGTATCCGCATCCGCTAAACTCACATCCGTAACATCACTAATTAAGGGTGTAAACGAAATACATTATATTAACGGTACACGTACCGAAGCCGAAAACGGAAAAAATAAAAGTTAATTGGCGGGCAATCATATGAATTTGCGGTACAAACGTGTGAATTAATTTTCTAAAAATTCGTTTAATAAATTATCAGAATTATTTTTCGATTGATTTGAGATTTCAAATTCTTCCAGCAAGTCTAGTTTTAACAATTTAGGCTGGTGATGTATTAATTTTATGTTTTTAAGGCTTATTTTATGGCTAATTTCTGAAAGGTGTTTAAAAATAGCAGAATTTTTATCTTTGATATGTTCTTTGAAACGAGTTAGTAGAAGTTATTAAGACAAAATCTAATGGAACGAGTTCCAGAAGCACATTTTATTAGCTGCTGGCTAATAAATTTCTAAAAATTTTGAATTGGCAAAAGAATTGTGTTAAAAACGTTAAGAGACAAAGAACCGATTATTTTCTAAGAATCTCTACTAGCTATTTGATGTGCTTTTACCCAACCAGTTCGATTTAATCCAAAAACTGTTTGATTTGAATTAGTCCATGCTGTATTTGTTGTTCCAGTATTAAAAGATACTTTACATCCTAATGGTATTACATTACATAAGAATTATCTCTTGCAGATACATGTAAATAAACTCATTGCTTATTTACTGATGATCCATGTCCTCCAGCTCCTCCAGTAGCATCTTGCTACTACTTCTGCTGCATCTTGATTGCAAAATGTTGTAACTTTAGAGGTAAGGGGCAAGTTGCAAAAACTTGATGATTTTAATTATTTTTTGTTTTAAAGTTGAGTTGATTTTGTATGGTGTAAAGCGATTTTATTGCGTCAGTGTAAACGTATAACTCAGATAAAGAGAGAAGTCGCGTGACCCAGATTTAGTAGGGCAGTAGGACATGTCGCTAAAACATGAGATTTCTAACTCTCGCGATCGAAACGTAACAATTCGATAACGGAGCCGAAGGTCTGGGCCGTTATTTCGGGTCCGGAGAGGGGCGCCTTTTTTCTTTTGGATCGAGGGGAACCGAAAATCCGTTCCGGCACCTACATTTTCGTAGATCCGTGGTCGAAAAGGAGGTTATTCCCGCGGTATATGTCCGAGCCGCTTATGTAATCTCGTCGAAATTTCACCGGGAGACCGTTTTCCTTTTCTATCCGGCGAACACGTCCTTTTTTCGCCGGTCGGAAAGAAAGTGCGACCGTGACTTTTGCTGAAAACCTATTATACAATACGTCGTGAGGTGACTATTCGAAGTTACAGTACTTTATTTCGTGCCAGCAGAATCAGCAATGTTTTCTATGTTTGAAACATATTAGTTATTGAAAGAGTTTAAAATAAATAAATATTTTTTTTGAAAAACTTTTGCTTTATGCATATTTATGAATGTCCTTACGTTGGAATGCCAATAACCTTGTTACAATTTCTGCTCCTCAATGATAAGATTGTAGGCGTCGACCGGACGGTGAACGTAGAAGAACTTATTGTCGCTTACGCAGCTCACCAGCCACTTAACGTGACTCCCGTGTGTTTTTTCTATTTCATAATATCGCCGCGACCGGCTATTTACATTAAATTAAGGCCGAATTCAGGCGCATTCCACCGGATCGAGCACGTTGAGCGAACGGACACGTGTTCCTCGGTAATGGGCTTACGTAACCCCTTATTTGCCGGCCAAACATTACTCCGATAAACGCTTACTCACCGGTCCGATTTTGCTAGAATGAAATTATCACCGTTTAATACGGTGTATACAAAAACTATTTTAGTTTGTTTTCAACCTACGTTAGATTGCATCATTCCGCTGAAAAAAGATTAACTGTATGAGCCAGAAAAACTAGTACGCAAAATGTAACATCATTGTTCGGCCTCATTTGAATGTATTTTCGTCGGATTCCGGCGCGTAAAAGTCAAAGTCGAGCTGCCGCGGCCGCTTTGGCCGCGACTGTACGAGGAGAAAGCACTAATTACAAGAAGAGAAATTACATTTTAAACTGGCACAAAGTGTGCCATTTAACTTGACGATCGCAGCCTTGTTACGGAGATTTGAATTGAGCCCCGCAACGAGTAGCGTAACCGTTAAGTGTATGAGTAACAAATATAACTTAGGGAAAGTATATTAATTATACATCACGTCCCCGTTACGATAAGAGAAATTTTATTTCACCTCAACACACAAATAAAAAATAGCATAATACTCATTTTGCATGATTTGAGCATCTTAATTTTTGCAAGTTTAATGCTAGAATTCAGACTAAATCTGGATATACATCCTGACAGATAAAGTCAAAGATGGCGATTTTGACCCACACTGTAAGAATTTTTCAAGCTTTTTGATTAGGTCCATTAAATTCTTGACTGACATATTAAATAACATCTACAATACTGAAAACATTTCAAATCAATGGCTCATCTCTGAGTTTCCAAGAAACAGGGAGTTAAGAGATGTAGTGATTATAGAATCATGAGCTATTCAGGAATAAAATAACTCACAAATAAAAAATATCATAATACTTATTTTGCAAAATGTTCTCCTGATGTGAGCATCTTAAATTTTGCAAGTTTAATGCTAGAATTCAGACTAAATCTGGATATAGTATCCTGACAGATGAAATCAAAGATGGCGATTTTGACCCACACTCTAAGAATTTTTCAAGCTTTTTGACTAGGTCCATTAAATTCTTGACTGACGTATTAAATAACATCTACAATACTGGAAACATCTCACATAAATGGCTCATCTCTGAGTTCCCAAGAAATAGGGAGCTAAAGGATGTAGTGATTATAGAAACATGAGTAGCTATTTCTTAAAACTTTGTTGATTACACGAAGGCGTTCGAAATAATAAGTACAAGGTTTAAAAAAAAGTAGAAATGAGTTCAAAGAATAAGGAATAAAATAACAATTGGTGTGATAGTCTGTTAGTCATACTTGCGAGAATGCAGAGTTTGCTAATATTCTGCAATGCGTTTTACGGAGTTGTTGCGAAGCGGGCAATTATTGTTCTTTGTGCAGATAGAAACGTATAACGACAAGAGACGTTATCGGATCATAAAACGGTTTTCTTTTTGTTAGTATTGAAACGGGTCGGTTACGTCGCGGGCCGGCAAGAATTTGGTAACAATTACGGGTGGGCCGCGAAATCCGAGACAAATTAGCGAGTAAGAGAGTATGAGTTGAGAACCCCGAGTGGAGAGCTGAGAGCGTTTAATTCGGAATCGAGGTCGAAGAAAGAGCGGTCGAGAGTCCGGCACGCATGGAGAAATTGTGAGAGACCGCGAAACGGTGTCAGCTTTCGCGGTCGAACTTTCTCGCCGTCGCCGCCGCCGCCTCCCAGTCGTCCTCGAAGGTTTCTAGTCAATTTTTTTAATAAACTTTAGAGGGCAACTAAAAAATTTGAATAAATGAATAAAAAAGTGGTTGGAAATTCAAATTCAATGAGAAACCTACTTAGACAGAATGAAGGTTTTTGAATTTAGTAGGGTCACAGACATTAGAAGAAGGCAGACAGTTGAGCGTGTGTTAGTCAGGGCCAACGTCCTGCTCAAGGCAGTCACTCGGGCAGTTGGGCTTTCGGTATTCCTCCCTCCAAGTCCTCGGATCCTCCTGCACGACCAGTCCTTCGGACTCCTTGCGAGCGAAGCGCCGATCTCGACGATCCGAAAATACCGCATCTTCGCGAAACCTTGGCCGACGCGCAGACCGAAAAAAACCAACGCAAAACGGGCCGCATGAAAACATTTTCGCGATCTTTACTTTTAAACTCTCACAGAACGCTAAATAGATGTTACAGCCACAAAATTTTCTCTTCAAAATTCAAATCAAAATCTTTCAATACAAATCAACGTCTGGGTAGGTATTTATAATAATCATCTTTTCCGGCCATACTTTTTGCCACCAGATGCCAATATGTGTGATGACATGAAGAAAGGCTTGGTTTCAACTTGATGGTTGTGCAGCTCATCATAGACAACCATTTTTCTGCAAGATGGATTGGTCGTGGTGGAAATTGTATGAGACACCAAAATGGTTTACATTTTCAATAATTTTTTTCTTTTATTATTTAGATTAAACACATTAATAAACTAAAACATTGTATACACCCTGTATATTTATAGAATAATTTATTTTTGCAAATAATGTTTGTAGATTAACTAATTGTAAGAGAAATTTAACACTATATGGTTGGTTAATCGTTGTGGTATTTTTTGTCCCACGTATAAAAACGGTATAAGATAAACAACAGTTAGAAAAATGCTGGTGCACATATAGAAATAAACAGTTAGATAGTTAACGTTGAGAGGTATGCGTAAACGAGTTGGTGAAATCAGTCCTGTGGTAGGGAAAAACAATTAATAAACGAGCCCTTTGGCCCTTCCGTTTATTGACGAGAGCTTAAACGTTCTATTGTTAGATTATGGACCGTATTATGTGTTTACGTAAGGTTTAATATTTAGTTTGTGTATTATTGCCGTTTGAAAAGGGGATTTAAAGCTCCGGTAAACGGCGGGTAATTGCAGAAACAATTATTTTATGGCAAACAAGGCTGTAGTAATGTTCGGCAAATATTACGTGATACTGCAATTGCGGCGTAACAGCTCGATTTTCCGTGTAATTATTTCAGTAAGTGCCCAGCGAATTGCGTTTAACCATAAAAAAGCAAACCAAACCAAGTCGAAAAACAAAAAATACTTAAACTGATTAATAAACATAAACAACGAGCAGTTTGTTTAAACTGATAACGATACACACATAATTATCGCGTCATCGTTTTGCAATAAGGATATAAACAATGCACGGCTTTTTGCAGTTGCGAAATCGTTTAAACGGGCGCCTATTATTGCAAAATCGGAAGGGAACAATAGATTCGGTTCGATTAATAGGGTGGCTGTTTTTATTTTTCCACTATCCGTTCCATAAAACCAAACTCTAACGTAACAATAATTGGGACACATAAGTATCAACAGCGTTTTTGTACGCTAACTGTAACGGGTTGGGTAACACGTTATGAAATTGATAACGTGTGACTCAATATGCTGTTTTCTGGCCTCGATTTTACTAAAACACCGCCTTCGATCTCCTTCTCTTTCACATTATTGTCAAAAATATTACAATTAAATTTGTTTTTCTTTCAATTACTAAATACACAAAGATGACGATACATTTCCCAACACGTGCCCGACCAATAACATCTACTCTGATAATAAATTCTAGTTCAACGTTCATGCATTACGCAACGCACAGTTAATTTTGATCCTAAATATAGAAATAGGCATAAACCGGGACCGTTCCATTTTGCACTATATTCCACTACAAAGCCTGCCTATAATGTACATCTACGATTATTATAACTTTGATACACTAAAATTGAAAAGAACTGTATACTCATCATGTATCATTTATTGATACGACAGACATAAAGACAAATCACAATTGAGGTTATGTACGTCAAATCACGCCGATTTAAAAAATAACCAAATCTACCCGTTGCCAACTACATTTGGTTATAATTTAAATTGGCGCGATTTGACGTACATAACCTCAATTGTGATTTGTTTTTTGTATCAATGTGCTGTTTTATAGATGTTTTAATGGTGTTACAACTTTATCTTATTATCAAACTATATCATATGTTTTGTCAAAACTGTTTTAAGTATACGCTACAGACGTAAGTTTATTTTTAACATTTGTTTCAACTTGTTCGACCGCTACGACAAACCTATTTCCAATAATACGCGTTAACCGTTTGAAATATCAAAAAAAGTTTCAAACAAAAGTTGTTTAAAAATGGGAAATATATACTTTTTCTGCGAGATATTTGATTAATTATTGTTAATTACCGAGATTATTAAGAAGCATTTTTAAAAGGACTTACAAGAGGCGTAGATAATTAAATAAAGGAGGAAAATTAGAAATTGTAATAATTTCCTTATTTTAAAAGATTCAATGGTTTTAATTTTAATTTTAGCTTTAATTTTTGTATTAGCCCTGCCCTCAAAGGATTGAAAATCTTATAAATTACGAATTAAAATCTTTTAATTAGGAAATTATTACAATATTTCGGCGTGGGAATTTCTAATTTTCCTCCTTTATTTTATGAAATATCAAAAAATGTTATTTAGAAAAAGTGTCCGTTTAATAATTATCTACGCCTCTTCTAAACCCTTTAAAAATGAGCCTTAAGGAAGGCTGTTCGACCGCTACGACAAACGTATTTTCAATAATACGCGTTAACCGTTAGAAATATCAAAAAAAGTTTCAAACAAAAGTTGTTTAAAAGTGGGAAATATATACTTTTTCTGCGAGATATTTGATTAATTATTGTTAATTACCGAGATTATTAAGAAGCATTTTTAAAAGGGCTTAAGTAAGACGTAGATAATTATTAAACAAACACTTTTTCAAAATAATTTCTTTTGATATTTCATAAAATAAAGGAGGAAAATTAGAAATTCCCACGCCGAAATATTGTAATAATTTCCTAATTTTTGTATTAGCCCTGCCCTCAAAGGATTGGAAAGCTTATAAATTAGGAATTAAAATCTTTTAATTAGGAAATTATTACAACATTTCGGCGTGGGAATTTCTAATTTTCCTCCTTTATTTTATAAAATATCAAAAAATGTTATTTAGAAAAAGTGTTGTTTAATAATTATCTACACCTCTTCTAAATCCTTTAAAAATGAGCCTTAAGGAAGGCTGTTCGAAGGCTACGACAAACGTATTTCCAATAATACGCGTTAACCGTTTGAAATATCAAAAAAAGTTTCAAACAAAAGTTGTTTAAAAATGGGAAATATATAGTTTTTCTGCGAGATATTTGATTAATTATTGTTAATTACTGAGATTATTAAGAAGCATTTTTAAAAGGGCTTAGAAGAGGCGGAAGAAGTATAGATTTTCCATTTTTAAACAACTTTTGTTTGAAACTTTTTTTGATATTTCAAACGGTTAACGCGTATTATTGGAAATACGTGTGTTGTAGCGGTCGAGCCCTGAAGATGCCGAATAGGCGAAACCGATAAAAGCTGATCGGTATACAATAAAATCCGTTGTTTAAGTGCGAAAACCAGTCTTTTTTATTTACAACAATGGAAAGAAAAGAAAATTTAAACAATAACATTTAAAACGATATTTGTTGAATTATTCAAAAATTGCACTCTTTGTTTTCCAGATTGTTTTATAAATATTCAACACGAGTAACTGTAACTATAACAATATCAAGAACACTTAAGTACATTCGAAATCGTCCCAAACTTTTCCATACATTACTATTATATCAACATAAAATTAGTTTTCCTATTGTGCATTAAAAATTAATGTTGTAAAATAATAAAGATTTGATGAAATAAATATTGCGTAATATTAAGGAGAAAATTGATTAAAAACTTGAAAAGATAACGTGATATTACGTAATATAAGCTGGTGGCAATGTTGACACAAATATGAAAACGTCGTTTGTTTGGCGTCGTGTACGAAAACAAACATTGTTTCGAGGTAGTTTTGCCTTTTCGGTCGTTTCAATTGGTGACCCGTGGAAATGTAATCGCATAACGAGGCGATAAACTTATCGATATTCCCCAATATTTGCATTTCCGGCGCGGCGCGTGCGTTATTTTATTAATTTATAATTGGCGAGTAGTACGTTAACATGATCGCTTATCGTGATTTACGCAACATTATAGGTCGCTATGGGTGAACGAGAAACCTCCAATTATGCCCAACAGGAAATGCATCACTTTTGGTTTTTGATAATGTTTGATTGCGTCGTTACTCTTTTGTACAATCAGCATTATTTCTCTTAGTAACTAAATTTTTGCTTTTGTTTGCATAAACTCGAATAACCCATAGTGTACGTGATCAAACTCACATGTCACTGTCATATTAAATTTGTTTATTTTTCTTAAAAGAAGACATTAAAAAATTTTTTATTTGTATAAATGCATGTAATTGACGTAAAGATGCTAAAACTAAAGCAAAACATTCTGCAGCGCAAACAAAAAAAGATGATAACACCAAATATTGATTACATTGAATGAATTTAAATGAATGAAATAAGTAATGCTGATTTAGGTTTTTTGATTCCATCCGGGATATTCTATTAATAAATTTCAAAGTTCAAAAAACATTGATTGAAATAAATGCTATTAAATAATTAAAATTGCCTTGGGCAATAACTAGAATATTGACAATAGACACATTTATGTATGGAACAATTTGGATTGTTCGGAGTAGGTTATCGTATATCGATAAAAAAAATGTTATCTTATAAGTACATACTTGATATTGAAAAATCCCAAATCATCAATGAATTGTTGTATATTATTACTTTTTCCTTCTTATTGTTCGCTTTACTTTGCGTGGAGAGAAAGAAAAAAAAACGTAAATACAGCTGTAATATCGCTGTTGGCCTCGCCTTGGGTACTTAAACGGCGTTATTGCCAGCTGATAACCTAAATTTATTGCTATTGTGTATTCTTTTTCACTTCAGGCGTACGCGCATTAATTTATTACGCTACGTTCAAGTTGTAAAATTATTATCGATTAAATGTTTATAATATGTACATGTAGGAGTTTTGTTTCTGCTCCCAATACAAAAAAAATCTTGATATAAAGAATTAAGTTGTATGGGAAAAAATATTTGCCTTTATTGGACTCTGTCCAAAGAAGTACTCGTCGAAGGAGATATTGTTGTTGGTATTACGTGTCGGAGAATTGTTGTATTACCTCGTAAGCAAGGCTAAATTACGCATGGCAATAAGGAACTGCATAAGGTCCTCGCATGGCCATGGCGAAAACGCACTTAGCGCATTGAGCGTCCTCGATCTTTCGGATTTATCGTCAACATCAAGTTGGGAAAATTGCAAAACATTTTTTTTTTGTAACAGGATGAGGTCTGACTGTTATTGGGTAAAACGAAAAGACAAAAGCTTGGCGTTCTCATTACGGTTAAAAATACCGTTTGCTTGTTAAATAATTATTGGTGCATGTCACCCAATGTGGTTGCAATTATCTCGCCGAAATTTTGTTGTAATTAGATTTGACCGTTTTTACTCGCAGTGTATTAAATGTTATTATCAGGAACAAATTATAAAAATAGATTTTTCCACTTTTTTGTATGAATAATCGATTTAATAATTAATCGAATAATAAACTACATTATCAATTAATAATGTTTCGTATTTTATTTGTTTCCTGATTTGTTTTTAATTTCGTCAGAGACATTTATTGTATTATTTATTATTATATCCACGCGCTTGACAAACAAATAAGATAATTTCGATTTCTAAGTAATTCTTTTCTAATCACTATAAATACCTCATTTGAATACATACAATATTGTTTTTGTTTTTATTTTTTGATACTATAAAAAATAAATATACATAAAAAAATGACGGAATTACGGTTTTTGTTATTTTGTTCGATTAATACCAACAGAGTTGTACGAAGCGTTAACAAACCGACCTGGATACTAACTGGGTCACAGTCACACTAGAAAGATTGCCAGAAAGAGAGGGCAACATCGAGCGGCCGCTCTTTTACCAGGCCACGTTCAATGTCGACTTAGAGAAATTCAATACTGACCTAAGCTACTCATATAACTAACTATCATACCATTTGGATACAAAATTTCTATCAAAAATGAACGATATCACAAATTAATGTTATTTCTTTCTGATCGCCTTTAGACTTTTTAGATTGAAATCAAACGTTAAGGTTGTCATGTGTTGAGATAAGGTGCGGTGATGGAAGTTGAAAACGTGCAAAAACGGATTGGAAAAACGTTATAGAGATATGCCAAGGTTTGCAATGAACGGTTCGTTTCAAATTATTCAATCCCTTCAGATTTCAAAAGTAAAGTGGCACTAGTAATAATAATAATGGACGGATAACGGGCATCGGAGCTAACCGCATTGAGTAATCGCCTCGAAAAAAATACCGCCTGGCTAAATGAACGGTAATAATAAGCGTTGTTTTCTCACGTGGTCGATACCGAACACGTGGACGAGAATCCGCGGGCCACGAGGTCTGCGTTTTGTACCTCGTGAGCGACGTCGTTTCCATTTCTTGCCATCGTTACGCAACTAGCTATTGGCGATTAATACACCCTTATTTACGTAACTAATAGAGTCTCAGAAAATTAATCCTATTTATTAAAAAAAATTTTTCGCAGAAACATTTTTAATGATGTTTCTTTGTCCCGTTTGTTGGCATTTAGCATTGCTCAATGTGGCGTCGATGACTTAAGCATTTGTCGTCGTTGTTGTCGAAGGTTAAGGTAGTAGTCATCCTCAGTAAATGGCATCCTCATAAGTCTCGCAAAGTTTTTTTTTACCTCAGGAAAGTATCAGGCGATCGAGAAAGAAAATGCAGAAACAAAGAAAGAAAGGAGTGACATAGAGGCCGATAGTATGCGCAACGATCCACGAAGTCTCTATACGCGCGACAACCGAAGCCGGTTGCATAATAACCGTAATATACGTGTGTTCCGACCATGTGAACGAGCGGCGAGCAAACGTGACTACGAACTGAGCACTCTAGTTGCTCACGTGGTTTCGCCTACTTTTTCATGTCCGTTAGATGAAAAGGCATAACAGGATATATTTTCACTCTCGTACGAACTTGACATTTCGACGTTTCTATACACGCTATATTTTTTTAAAACATTGCGACAATTTGTTCATTTTGTGATTTGACTCAATTCATTTATCAAGATCGATTGTCACAAAAATATCAAAATTATAAACATAAATTAATAACATAAAAAAAATCATATTGTTTAAAGATTCCTTTATTTGTAACGATTAGTTTTGTTCCTCGTTGCAAAAGTGAATAGAACGTAGACTGTTAATAACAATAATAACAACGGCTTGTGCACTCGGAGTATTACGATACATTGCTCAACACAAACGGGGTCCGATCTAATATTGTAATACACAACTTATTTAACACTTAGGAAACGCTCTGACCTTCGCGGTTTTCAACCTATTGAGCGCGACGTTTGCTCAATAACTTCGAGAGCGAGCTGAGATCAAAATGCAAAACTTGAAACGGGAGCTGAGATTCTCGAATTAGAGGAGAGGTACTAATTAGGGTTCCGAGATCGGGAACTTGCTCATCGTTGAGATGATGATCTTTCGTAATGATCTTTTCGTTCGAATGGGAAGTCATTGCGCCACGTCATTTAATTATCAAGCTTCCATGTTCCATACAGCGGTTGCTACAACATCTATTGGTTTCACAAGGCTTCTTCGGCACCTTCCCCGTGTAATGCACTTTTCGATGTCGGGCGTCTTCTATCCGGAAAACGGGTGCGTCCTTGGCAACGTCTCTTTATGTCCGTTACAAAACAGATAGTTTTCGTAACTGTTACACCATCAACCCAATGAATCACCAGGCGAAATGTAATGGTATCTTGGAGAAAAGAAAGAGGTGTATTGACCTTAACTCGCCTGTTATAGTTCTTGAGCCGTATACGTAATATTAATATTAATTGATTAAAGTGTTTTTGTGAAAATTATTGTATTACCTTGCACAAATTAGATGCTTATTATATTCAAAATTTCCACCGCCACCTAGCGCAATCTATTGGCGAGAATCAAAACAATTTTGATAAGATGTTATCCTTATTATAGTAACCTCACTTTAAACTTTTAAGGTTAACTTAACATATTGTTTTGACATTATTAAATGTCCAAAATGGTTTGTTTTCCAGATTTATTCATGTTTCGCAATTTATTACTTAATATCTCGAGATGACGACGTCTTTTAATAAATAACGAAAACTTCCATATTCTCATTATCTTTGAGGAGACAAAGATCAAGGCCTTTTTTATGTGAGCCCGGTCGACTGCGAACATTTGTTTTAGAGTTTTTTTAGCGCCATGGCTCTAAGGACAGTTACTAGGAGGTTAACTCAATTTAACAATGTACAAAATAGTATCCTTTTTAAGTGTCGTTTTTATTATTTACATTATTTTACCTTAACTGATGTAAATAGGATGTTTGGCAACTTCAAATAAAGGAGGTATTTATTTCAAGGTTACCACATATATTATAAGATTTAGTTAAAATTTGTGTTTTTTAGCTACATTTAATTGGGAGGATCCGTTTGATCTTGAATCTCAATTAACACAAGATGAGAAAATCATCAGGGATTCTTTCAAATCTTATTGTGATGAGAAGTTACAACCTAGGATTTTACTGGCTAACAGAAATGAAGGTAATATACAGGATGGTTCAAAAATTTACATTTTATTTGTTATTTCAGCTATAAGTAAACTGCTTGGTTTAAGCAGACCTTATTTTCAAGCATACCTTGAGCGTCTTAGCGCCCTCTAAGGGGATGAAATTAACAACCCCTTTAATTTTTTTTTAACACCATGGAATATTAACATATGAGTTTTAATGCTCCTTTTTTGTCTCTTTAAAGTCAATAGTTTTCGCCTAAAAAAATAAAATATCTTGCTTTGTGCCGCCATGTTTATCTAAAATTATTATAAAAGTTAGCTCTAAGTTTTATTTATGTTACATCCTCATAATTGCTGATGATTATTAATAATTTTTGACCGTTAAGTATAAATTTTTTAATATTGTTTAGATATTATTGTTTAAAACACGTTATTTATGGTTTTTGTTATGAAAATCACAATTAATTTATGTTATTTTGTCAGTACTACATACTAGTAAGTTCACAATTTCCATAGCCAGCTATAAAGAAAAAAATTTTTTTTAATAATAGCACTTTTTATGCGAAAGCTATAATCTTATTAAAAACTGAACCACCCTGCATACTTTAATTTTTTTTTTAGTGTTTGATCGAGATATTATGACTGAAATGGGCCAACAAGGCATCTTAGGATGTACATTAAAAGGATATGGTTGTGCTGGTGTATCAAACGTAGCGTATGGTCTAATAACTAGGGAAGTTGAGAAAGTGGATAGTGCTTATAGATCGGCAGTGAGCGTTCAATCGTCTCTAGTAATGGGGGCCATTTATAACTACGGAAGTGATGAACAGAAAGAGAAATACCTCCCCCGTTTGGGTAAAGGAGAAATAATTGGTTGTTTTGGTTTAACTGAACCAAATCACGGAAGCGATCCTGGATCTATGGAAACAAAAGCTAAATATGACCCGACTTCAAAAACATATGTGTTAAATGGGAGTAAAACGTGGATAACTAATTCCCCATTGGCTGATGTTTGTGTAGTTTGGGCTAATTGTGATGGAAAAATTCGAGGTTTCCTCATTGATAGAAAAGAAAACGGGAAAGGTTTAGAAACGCCAAAAATAGAAGGAAAATTTTCTTTGAGAGCATCCACAACTGGGATGATCCTTATGGACAATGTTCGAATTCCGGAGGGAAACGTTTTCCCCAAAGTACAAGGACTTAAAGGTCCATTTGGATGTTTAAACAACGCTAGATATGGGATTGCATGGGGAGCTTTAGGAGCCGCCGAAAGCTGTTTCAAAATAGCCAGGAATTACGCTTTGGAGCGAATGCAATTTCAGAAACCATTAGCAGCCACTCAATTAGTCCAGAAGAAATTAGCTGATATGATGACTGAAATCGCGTTGGGATTACACGCGTGTTTAAGAGTTGGCCGATTAAAAGACGAAGATAGACACACTCCAGAAATGATTTCAATTTTAAAACGTAACAACGCTGGGAAAGCTTTGGATATTGCTAGAGCAGCAAGAGATATTTTAGGGGGAAACGGAATACACGACGAATACCACGTTATTAGACATTTGGTAAATTTAGAAACGGTGAATACTTATGAGGGAACCCACGACATCCATGCATTGATTCTTGGAAGAGCTATAACTGGATTACAAGCTTTCAAATAATTGTTTTGTACGAAACGAGCCAAATAAAATTTTAAAACTAAAATTGGTGCACTCTGAAAAAAGCCACCTGATCCATAATTCCTTTAAATCATTAATAACGTTCGACAAAATAATTACATAACTTCAAATTAACTCTTTTTAATTGGTTGCATTTTTTAATCAATACAAACTTAACTACAATAATCACGCTACTAAAACCTCGTTTCCAGTTTTATTATCATTTTTCTCCTTATCGTCACGCCCAACAGAACAAATATGCCCAAAACCGTAACAACAAGGGATAATAGCCGTGTTAACTATTAAACTGATCGAATTTCTTATAAACCCAAAAATAATCTTAATAATTTTAAACACAGGCATCAAAAACCAAATTTGCTAAAAAATTGATGATTGAGTTGTCATTTTATTATTTATTGTTGTGTTAACTTACAAGAAAAGTAACAAAAGCAAAAACAAATCCAAATGTCAAAGCAAAAATTGGCCCTAAAAATATCGCCATACATCCATAACAGAACTTTTTCGGGCCATTAAAGCAGTAATAATTGATTTTCCATGAAAACTCTGGACTTCTCGTCGTTTTTGGTTCCGCAAAGACATCTTCAAAAACCACGTCGACGTCAGTGTTTATTTCAAACGGATCTCGGGAGTCTTCTTGTTGCATCGTTATCGCATCGAACTCGTTTAAACGACTGATGTGGTTTCTTTAAAGGTTTAAAGTCATCAACAGGTGTTTTATGTATTTACGCCGTCCTTCTAAACAAAACGGTTTAATATTGATTAATTAATTAATTTTTAACTTTCCTTTTTACCATATTTATTGAATTTGAATATGTCATATTGCAAATCATATAATGATACAATATCATTTTTATTTTAACATTTCGCAGACTGCTTTTATAACAGATCTTATAAGTCCGAATATTAATCTAAATTTTTTATAAAATATGATGATAAATTGTATTCAATAAAATGAAAAACACCGATAGGTGATGATGGTAGAGGGGTCCTTATCCCATCCGATGAAACAAAACAATCGGTAACTTAATCGTTATCATCTCAATTCCTGATTTGGTATCTATAAAAATTGGTTTACTCTATATTCCAATACTAACAGTTACTAATAACGTATCACCACCGAGGAAAATGAGAAAAGATGAGTTTGATTCAAGAGATCCAGAGGGTATTCACCGGGATATGACGGTAAATATTTTAAAATTTTTTTATAATTGATTAATTTAGTTAATCTTTATATGTATAGTTAGATATGGAGACCGTTTTTGCCGAACCCAACTCTATAAGAAGTCCTTATTTGGTGTACAGATTTAATTACTATATTTATCAGTATTCGAGGATGATTATCTACTCATTCCTAGCTGTCTTGATTGCGCCGATTTTAGCATTAGCATTTGGCATCATTTTGGCTTTGTTCGCTTTCATTGTAGGTATAGTTATTGGATGAATTGAAAATTATTCCTAAGTATGATTTTGTAGCACATTTGGATTTTCATGCCAATCTTTAAAATGGTTAAAATTGTATTTAGTTGGACAAAACGATTTGTTGGGTTATCTGTGGATTGCGCAATCATTCCTATTTGTTACGGAATCGGATATTTGTATTCCGGAATCCGGGTACAACATCGAGCAGTGAATGAATCGACTATAAAAGAAAATATTTTGTTAATTTGATTATTTTTTGAACATATTTTATTGAGTCGTTAATTATTGGAGGCGGAAATAAAATAACTCAACCTATTTACCTACTTACTATGAAAAACGTAACATGCTATCGAAAAGGTCAAACTGAAAATGTGAAAGTCGGGCCGTTTCACATCTTTCTCCAGGTCAAGTCCAACGTACACGAAAGATTTTTTATGTTTTATTATTCAATAAGAAGTATTTCATGTTTATTGTGTTATTCAAATTCAACGCTAAAAAATTAACAGTGCTTATTATATTTTTTATAATTTGAGATAAATAGTATATATTTTTCAGTTTATTTTATGTGTAAGAAAGTTCGTGTACATTGGTCTTGATATGAAGAGATCCTCGTGAAAGTAGTAAGAACGCATGCGCCAATCCTTATTGAATTGAATTCGATAGCGTACCTTAGCTTTATCAGCAAAATGTGTTCAAGCATCATTTGCGTGTAATCCATTGCTGAGTAATCGGGTCCGATAATGTACACCACGCTGGAAATACTTGGTTTAGTGTGTATAACCATCGTTGGTTTTCAAATAGTTCGATTTTTCTTAAAAACATTCTACAAACATTATCTTGCGATTAAATTAAGAATCAACGCGGTCAAATTTGAAAATATTGGAAAATGGGCAGGTAAATAATTTTAAATAAGTAATCTTTATCTTTATCTATTTATTATATTTATATATACAAGATAAAACTAAATCTGAAGACGTTAATATAAATCATTAATATATTTTAAAAGCAAAGATTTTTAACTTTTTGTTTAGTATCACTTTTGAGACATTTACATAATGTGGTAATTATCATACAATGGAAACGGAAAGGCTTTTAAAGGCTATTGAAAACTCTAGCAAAACAATTTTAAAGTAACCATTTAATCATGTTTTTTTTTCCTCAGTCATTACCGGAGCTACAGACGGCCTTGGAAAAGCTTACGCGGAATGTTTGGCAAAGAAAGGGATGAGTATTTTCCTCATCAGCAGAACACAATCAAAACTGGATACAGTTTCCGAAGAAATCGCCACAAAATATAAAGTCGAAACACGATCTTTGGCAGTTGATTTTACGCGAACCGAAGGAATTTACAACATCATCGATAAAAATCTTTCATCCTTAGATATAGGTGTTTTAATCAATAACGTTGGAATCAGCTATTCTTACCCCGAGTATTTTTTGAACGTTGAAAATAAAGACCAATTCTTTCAAGATATGATTAATTGTAATATTACATCTGTAATAAATATGACCAAAATTGTTCTACCTATGATGGTTGAACGAAAACGAGGAATTATTATAAATCTATCTTCTCTATCAGCTACAATACCCAATCCTTTAATGACTGTTTACGCAGCTTCTAAAGCATTCGTAAAAAAATTTTCAGAAGATTTAGAGATGGAATATGCAAAAAGTGGAATTCAAGTACAATGCGTCTTACCGGGATATGTTGCCACAAACATGTCAAAAATACGTAAAGCAACCTGGATGGCTCCCTCACCAAAAACCTACGTTAATAAAGCCATCAAAACCGTTGGTATTCAAAAAAGCACCAATGGATACTTCCCTCACGTTCTTATGGGTGGATTTATTAATACCATTTATGGAATCTGCCCACATCTTGGACGGTGGATGGTAATGAGTACCTTGGAAAATATTAAGAAGAGAGCTTTAAAACGTAAAACTAACGAATAAATTTTATAGAATTTGTGATATGTTTTTAGTAAGGTTTTGGTTATGTAAAAATTTGTTTTTAATAAAATTAATAATATTGATTATAACTTTTTCTATTTCACACGTACTGTTCAGAGGGAAATTAAAAATGAAAAATGTTATTAACAAAACTTGTTAAAAATTAAAACATGAAAATTAGAAGAGTTAAAAAAAATCGGTATCCGGAGCATGATACAGAAAAACATTGACAACAAAAGTTGTAGCAAATTGTACCTTTAACACAATGCCATGCAACATTTTTGCTCCCAGATGCATCAATGTAGAGAATTTTTCAAATATATGAAAATTAGAAGAGTGTTAAAAAAAATCGGTATCCGGAGCATGATACAAAAAAACTTTTACAACAAAAGTGTAGCAAATTGTACCCTTAACACAATGTTCTGCAACATTTTTGCTCCCAAATGCATCAATGTAGAGAATTTTTCAAAAACATGAAAATTAGAAGAGTGTTAAAAAAAATCGGTATCCGGAGCATGATACAGAAAAACTTTTACAACAAAAGTGTAGCAAATTGTATCCTTAACACAATGCCTTAAACATTTTTGCTCCCAAATGCATCAATGTAGAGAATTTTTCAAAAATATGAAAATTAGAAAAGTGCTAAAAAAACGGTATCCGGAGCATGATACAAAAAAACTTTTACAACAAAAGTGTAGCAAATTGTACCCTTAACACAATGCTCTGCAACATTTTTGCTCCCAGATGCATCAATGTAGAGAATTTTTCAAAAATATGAAAATTTGAAGTGTTAAAAAAAATCGGTATCCGGAGCATGATACAGAAAAACTTTTACAACAAAAGTGTAGCAAATTGTACCCTTAACACAATGCTCTGCAACATTTTTGCTCCCAGATGCATCAATGTAGAGAATTTTTCAAATATATGAAAATTAGAAGAGTGTTAAAAAAAATCGGTATCCGGAGCATGATACAAAAAAACTTTTACAACAAAAGTGTAGCAAATTGTACCCTTAACACAATGTTCTGCAACATTTTTGCTCCCAAATGCATCAATGTAGAGAATTTTTCAAAAACATGAAAATTGGAAGAGTGTTAAAAAAAATCGGTATCCGGAGCATGATACAGAAAAACTTTTACAACAAAAGTGTAGCAAATTGTATCCTTAACACAATGCCTTAAACATTTTTGCTCCCAAATGCATCAATGTAGAGAATTTTTCAAAAATATGAAAATTTGAAGTGTTAAAAAAAATCGGTATCCGGAGCATGATACAGAAAAACTTTTACAACAAAAGTGTAGCAAATTGTACCTTTAACACAATACCCTGAAACATTTTTGCTTCCAGATGCATCAATATAGAGAATTTTTCAAAAATATGAAAATTTGAAGTGTTAAAAAAAATCGGTATCCGGAGCATGATACAGAAAAACGTTTACAACAAAAGTGTAGCAAATTGTACCCTTAACACAATGCTCTACAACGTTTTTGCTTCCAGATGCATCAATGTAGAGAATTTTTCAAAAATATGAAAATTTTAAGTGTTAAAAAAAAATCGGTATCCGGAGCATGATACAGAAAAACTTTTACAACGAAAATTGTAGTAAATTGTACCCTTAACACAATGCTCTGCAACATTTTTGCTCCCAGATGCATCAATGTAGAGAATTTTTCAAAAATATGAAAATTTGAAGTGTTAAAAAAAATCGGTATCCGGAGCATGATACAGAAAAGCTTTTACAACAAAAGTGTAGCAAATTGTATCCTTAACACAATGCCTTAAACGTTTTTGCTCCCAGATGCATCAATGTAGAGAATTTTTCAAAAATATGAAAATTAGAAGAGTGTTAAAAAAAATCGGTATCCGGAGCATGATACAGAAAAACTTTTACAACAAAAGTGTAGCAAATTGTATCTTTAACACAATGCCCTGTAACATTTTTGCTCCCAGATGCATCAATATAGAGAATTTTTCAAAAATATGAAGTGTTAAAAAAAATCGGTATCCGGAGCATGATACAGAAAAGCTTTTACAACAAAAGTGTAGCAAATTGTATCCTTAACACAATGCCTTAAACGTTTTTGCTCCCAGATGCATCAATGTAGAGAATTTTTCAAAAATATGAAAATTCAAAGGGAAATTAAAATTGCGTTATTTTGAAAAATGTTATTAACAAAAGTTGTTTGGAATTTAATTCTAAATAAATATCGTTTATAAAAAATTTTGATTCCATTAATAATTATTGGAACAACCTCAAAAATATCGACTTATATATCAGCGTACAGCGCTACCTAGTTGATTTATTAAAATTTTTTATTAAAATAATCACTTCGAACCAGTTTCTGAAGAAGGTTGCAACAAGGTATTCGAAACGTCAGACCTTTTCTTAAAAGACGCGCGCCACCTGGTTGATTTTTCAAAATTTTTTATTAAAATAATCAATTTTAAATCGCATTTTGAACAAATATTATCCGAAATATTAAGAAAATATGAAGAGGACAGCTTTGAAACACAAATAAATAAAAAAATTGATTTTAATTTTCTAAGAATTTTATTTAATTAAAATCTTAATATGCGTAACAGTTGTATTAATATATTTTAACGGTTCGAATTAACTGGGGCCATTCCAACGTTGTTCCTTCATTTTGAACATATTATTCATTATTAAACGCCTAAAAATTATTCATCTAGTGGACAATTTAGTGTTCTAGTGTCTAGACAATATCAAAAAATTGCTTCTAATTTGCTTCAATACATTACGAACCCTATTGTCAATGCAAAGATATGTAACAACAGTAAAATCATAATAGTAAAGAAACGCATCAAGGATCTAACTACAAAGATCTATGATTTTATTAATTAAGAATTTTCAATTTTCTTTCGGTCGATTTCAGTGGTCCTTGTTACTTTTTCTCGCGTTGTGTCTCCTGCGAATCGCACCGGATTGACGCAAAAGATGAGCGTTTTCCTCGTCCGTTTCAGCCGGGGGATCCCATATTTTCAAATGTTTCGGTAAATAGATCAATCCAACCAATGTTACCGCTGAAAGATATTTTGCTGGTGTAGTGAAACCACTTGGTTATGTATATTTATATCTATATGTGGGATTAAAATAAAAAAAAATATTGCTTGAATAAAAAATAAATAAAAATCAAAAAATATGTGCACTTATAGGAATAATGTATATGTTAATTACCGTTTAAGATACATGGAAAAACCACGTAAAAATTTAATGTTGCTGATTTGAAATATAATGTTTCAGATATGTAGAGAATTATGCTGACTATTAACGAGCTTATTCCCATACTTACTGCTCTAAAAAACATAGATAATGATTTAATAAGATTTAATTAGTTAAAGAGTTACTTACGGCTTGTAATGAATATAAAGAGTACAATGTATTAGCGCCAAAGCTTTTAATATCGAATATATTCCCAGCATTCTCGACGTAGTGTATTCCTCTGAACCAAAACAAAATACTTTTAGCTATTTTTGTATATGAAAAATACAAACTATATTTAAACTAAATATGTTTTTACCATCATTAAACTCGGTATTATCAGCATCCATGGTTTTGCTTAAAAACGATCTCTTTTCAATGTAACTTCGAACGGCAGTTCCAAGATCCATAAAGGCGACGAATGCTATCCATCCCCGAAACGCATATAGCATTTTTCTGTCCATGATTCCGAGCTCAGTTTCCTTTTAACTGACTTCAAAAAAAATATAATGGACGCGTCTACGACGCCGGTTAATTGCATTAAATAGGCACAAGGTTTTCTCACACTATTGCAGAGGTATTTAAAGGCATGTTCAGTGATTCTGAGCTTTCCGCGGGGGTTAAACCTAATATATAAATAGGTTATGTTGTAAAAAAAAAGTTGCGGTATTTTTAGACCGCCATCTTTGATTGAGGTTAGAAATTCTTTAAAGGAAACATTCTAGAATTTTATTTTGTAACCTGTAATACAAAATTTTAATAACCACACTTTATAACACTTGTGTGATTATTAAAAAGATATCTTTTTTGCAATATCTTTACTTTTAATCAACAAAAAACGTTAATTAATGTAATCCCCGAAATAAAACCATTTTACAATTTGCTTTTTACACCCGATAACTGTAATCTGACCGTATTTACGAATATATCCCATTTCTAATAACGAGGACGTGCCAGTCTCAGTATCATATAGTAAGTGTGTACAGCGTGTGATAAAAAATAATTAAAAATTCGTTAAATATATACAAAAATGGCACCAAAAAAATTTTTTGAACATGGTGAGTGCAGGCGAAATAAAAGATTTTGTAATATTATTAATTTTTTGGTTCAATATTAATTGAGTGGAGAATTCGAAGCATTAAGATTGACCTTGAAATTTTAATAAGACTATTTTAACTTTAACAACCTAAATAAGAAATGATAAAAACTTAGCTTTCAATTTTACGACTTCTAATTTTGATATAAAAAGAGAAATTGTATACTACACACAAAATAAGTATAAAAAATTAACACGTCCATCCCTGGCGGGGATCGAACCCACGACCTTTGGATTAGAAGTCCAACGCGCTATCCTCTGCGCCACAGGGACTTGAAATCAAACTACAAAAATAATAAATTTTACAAAATTTTAATTTTACAGATTCAATAGAATACGTGATGCTTTCGGACGAAACTTTAGAAGGTGGTTTAGAGGTGATGAGAAAATCATTTTTTATCGATGAAAACGTTTGTATAGCCGTTGAATTATACAAATATCCAAAAGCAGCTAAAGAACTCGAAGCTTTATGCGTTCGAGCAGCTAAAGATGGAGCTTCCATCGTAGCTATCGATAAAAAAACGAATCAAGTTATTGGGGCAGCTTTTAATAAAATGCAAATTAAAGGGAATCCTGAAGATAGTCATTATTTCGAAACGTTTGCATCTACGTTAAAAGAGCCGGCTTCAAAATCATTGGTGATGTTTATGAAAGAAGCAGACGAAAGTTACAATCTTTTCGAAAAATGCGACGTAGATTGCCTTTTAGAAATCATGTTTTTAGCCACATTAAAGGAGTATAGAGGGAAAGGGATCGCCAAAAAACTTTGCGAAGCTACTATTATGTTGGGAAAAACTTTATTAGCCGGTGACAATATCAAAGAAAGTATTTCAAATGAACCCGTTGAATTGGAACCGCGCCCCAAGATGACTTCTGCAATCTTCACATCTTACATTTCCCAGAAAATTGGGTCCACACTCGGATTTCAACTTGCAATCGCTTTGGATTTTAACCGATGGAGTTTTGACGGGAAAACTTACGGGGAACGCATTGGACCTCTAACTCCAAAAACAACCCTAGAATATCTTCGGCTATAAAATTTTTTTAAAACTCATTTATTTTTGATGTATTTAAAAACGCTTTTACTATATCAATTTTTGTATCGAATTGTATTAGAATAATTGTATACATTGATATTGCCGACATCATCTGCAACAAAAATAGAAATAAATAAATAAAAATAAAAAAATTTTTCACTTACCGCGAAAGCCAATTTTGTATCAACCACAAAAAACCCTAACGGGGAAATAACAGGGTATTCATGGAACAATTGAAGAGATAACGCTGTAATCTATAACTTTATTAACACCTTTGTGATTTGATATAAACTTTTTACTTACTTCTTTACGAGTTGCTTTATCTTTATAATTTAATACAAAATTGATTAAAATCGATTTTGTTCTTTGCCACTAAAAATACATCAAACAATAATTTTTTTCAATTTTATTGTTAATCTGGTTCTAGATCTTGTGTTAGTTCTAGTTTTACACTAGCACTATCACTAGAACTAACACAAGACCTAGAACTAGAATCATTCGGGTTTAGCCGTCTTTAGAGACGTGCGGCTAAACCCGAATGTTTCTAGTTCTAGGTCTAGTGTTAGTTCTAGTATTGCGCTAGCACTATCAGTAGAACTAACATAAGACGTAGAACTAGAATCATTCGGGTTTAGCAGTCTTGAGAGACGTGCGGCTAAATCCGAATGTTTCTAGATCTCGTTGTAGTGTTACTTTTTGTATTGCACTAGCGTTATTAGTAGAAACTAACACAAGACCTAGAACTAAAATCATTCGGGTTTAGCCGTCTTGAGAGACGTGCGGCTAAACCCGAACGATTTTAGTTCTAAGTTTTGTGTTAGTTCTAGTGATAGTGCTAGTATAAAACTAGAACTAACACAAGACCTGGAACTAGACTCATTCGGGTTTAGCCGTCTTTAGAGACGTGCGGCTAAATCCGAATGTTTCTAGTTCTCGGTCTAGTGTTACTTTTAGTATTGCACTAGCACTATTAGTAGAAACTAACACAAGAACTAGAACTAAAATCATTCGGGTTTAGCCGTCTTGAGAGACGTGCGGCTAAACCCGAATGATTCTAGTTCTAGGTCTAGTATTAGTTCTAGTATTGCACTAGCACTATCAGTAGAACTAACATAAGACCTAGAACTAGAATCATTCGGGTTTAGCCGTTTTGAGAGGCGTGCGGCTAAACCCGAATGATTCTAGTTCTAGGTCTTGTGTTAGTTCTGGTGATAGTGCTAGTGTAAAACTAGAACTAACACAAAACCTAGAACTAAAATCATTCGGGTTTAGCCGTCTTGAGAGACGTGCGGCTAAACCCGAATGATTCTAGTTCTAGGTCTTGTGTTAGTTCTGGTGATAGTGCTAGTGTAAAACTAGAACTAACACAAAACCTAGAACGAAAATCATTCGGGTTTAGCCGTCTTTAGAGACGTGCGGCTAAACCCGAATGATTCTAGTTCTAGGTCTTGTGTTAGTTCTAGTGATAGTGCTAATGTAAAACTAGAATTAACACAAGCCCTAGAACTAGACTCATTCGGGTTTAGCCGTCTTGAGAGACGTGCGGCTAAATCCGAATGTTTCTAGTTCTCGGTTTAATGTTAGTTTTAGTATTGCACTAGCACTATCAGTAGAAACTAACATAAGACCTAGAACTAGAATCATTCGGGTTTAGCCGTCTTGAAAGACGTGCGGCTAAACCCGAATGATTCTAGTTCTAGGTCTAGTGTTAGTTCTAGTATTGTACTAGTACTATCACTAGAACTAACACAAGACCTAGAACTAGAATCATTCAGGTTTAGCCGTCTTGAGAGACGTGCGGCTAAACCCGAATGGTTCTAGTTCTAGGTCTTGTGTTAGTTCTAGTGATAGTGCTAATGTAAAACTAGAATTAACACAAGCCCTAGAACTAGTACTAGTACTAGTACTAGTACAATACTAGAACTAACACAAGACCTAAAACTAGAATCATTCGGGTTTAGCCGTCTTAAAAGACGTGCGGCTAAATCCGAATGATTCTAGTTCTAGGTCTAGTGTTAGTTCTAGTGGCAGTGGTAGACAGCGCTAGTTAGCATAAGATACTATTATGTTGTATATTTTTATTGAACTAAAACTAGAACTCTTTTTGCATTTACTTACTTCTTTTATGCATTTATTTCCAACCGCAATAGTAACAAAAATTGTTAACACAGCATCAATAACCATCACGAAAAAAAGGGCCAAAACTGGATATACAACATCTTGATGAATAAACATCAATAAAAAACTGAATACTTGCAAAATGATTAACGTGAAATGTCTCAAGAGTGAGATCAACGAATAAAATCCAAAAATTTTTGATGTTTTCAAGATATACTCGGTGAGTTGTTGATGAATGTTGGCTAATTTATGAATTTTGTTTGGAATATCATTGTTGTCATTAATTTCACAAAATTTATCGTTAACTTTTTGTAGCATTGATCCAATAATTAAAAAAAATACGTTGTATGTTAAATTAACGGATGTTGGTGATAAATAAATGAACACTGACACAACGTTTAATAAAATTTCTTCAAAACCGTTTAAATTTGGTTGAACGAAATGGCCGATAATTAATAAAAAATGTTTAATCGCCACAAAAACGATTTCCATCGTAATAATTTTCCTTCTAATTTTAAAATAATCCAAATTAATTTCGCATTTTTTAAGGTTCTCTTCTAATTCGTAAAGATTGGTCATTTGGGAAAGAATCGTTTTTTGTTTTAGCTTCAAGTAGAATCCGCTCCACAATATATAAACGGTTTCCGCAAAAACATAAACGTGAAAACCAGCGGCTACTAGCGTCGAACCTTTTATCAAAATTCCGTCCACTTTCATGTAATACATAATAACCCAGGCACAACCTCCAAAATGAATCACCCCAATCAATATTGAAAGCATTTTTGAACAGACACTATTTCGTTGACCATTTAAATTGAAAATAATCACACCAGTAATTTTTAATAAGTAATAAATTGGTTTTAACAACCAATATACGTTTTTGTTTTCTTTAAACATTCTAAATGTATTGAAAAACTTGGACGTAATGAAGGCGAATACTTAAAATAATTAATCCATTTTCTTAAGTGATTACATTTTTATTTAATTAAAAACTATTAACAGTTTTATATATGTTTGTATTGTTTTATGCAATCATCGAGGGACTAACATTATTGGTTAAAGTACGACATTTCCATAAGATGTCATCATTAACTGCATCCAAATCTTCCACAGGTATCCAATGTTGATGAGGTTCTTCATTAATTAATTCATCCCTCACCTTTTCAACTTCTTTGAAAACTCGCAAAAAGTTATCGCTCGACAGTTTCTTAATATTTTCATTCGTCCATCTTTCAGGGTTATTGTTTTGGAGGTATTTAAATAAATCTGGATATTTTGAAACATCTTCTAAACCAGTTGGCATTCTAGAATAGATTGTTAAAATTGTAAAAATAACAAATTTGTGGTTAACTTACAAAGATACTCCATCGTAATCACCTCCAACCCCAACATAATCATGCCCAATCACATCAACAATGTGATTAATATGATCTATTAAAAAAAATGATTGTGTGAAAAATTTAACAAAAATTCCCACAATTTGGAGATCGATATCTTCTCTAAGAAGAAAATATACCCAGAGTGTCCAAATGGAAAACCTTTGTATATACCGATCTCTAAATTGAGGGATAAATAAAGTTTTTTTACTTACTTGCTACATGGTCAATAGTTGCTTCTCTTGGTTTTCCATGAACAAAGCCGCTATAAAAGTTAACCATAATAATTCCTTTGTTATCTTTCTATAAACATAAAAAATACAGTAAATTTTACTTAAAATACAATATACAAAAATATATTTCCATAAAAACCAAGGCACACATAAAATGCAACATGTCTTAATGTTTCTAGTTAACATAAGATATCACTATGTTGCATATTTTTATTGAACTAAAACTAGAACTAACACAAGACCTAGAACTAGAATCATTCGAGTTTAGCCGTCTTGAGAGACGTGCGGCTAAATCCAAATGTTTCTAGTTCTTGGTCTAGTGTTAGTTTTAGTACTGCATTATCACTATCACTAGAACTAACACTAGAACTAGAATCATTCGGATTTAGCCGTCTTGAGAGACTTGCGACTAAACCCGAATGTTTCTAGTTCTTGGTCTAGTGTTAGTTCTAGTTTTACACTAACACTGTTACTATGTAGAATTAACACTATACCTAGAACTAGAGTCATTTGGGTTTAGCCGCACGTCTCTAAAGACGGCTAAACCCAAATGATTCTAGTTCTAGGTATAGTGTTGGTTCTAGTTTTACACTAGCTCTGTTACTATGTAGAACTAACACTATACCTAGAACTAGAATCATTTGGGTTTAGCCGCACGTCTGTAAAGACGGCTAAACTCAAATGATTCTAGTTCTAGGTATAGTGTTGGTTCTAGTTTTACACTAGCTCTGTTACTATGTAGAACTAACACTATACCTAGAACTAGAATCATTTGGGTTTAGCCGCACGTCTCTAAAGACGGCTAAACCCAAATGATTCTAGTTTTAGGTATAGTGTTAGTTCTAGTGTTACACTAGCACTAAATCACTAGAACTAACACAAGACCTAGAACTAGACTCATTCGGGTTTAGCCGTCTTGAGAGACGTGCGGCTAAATCCAAATGTTTCTAGTTCTTGGTCTAGTGTTAGTTTTACTATTGCATTAGCACTATCACTAGAACTAACACTAGAACTAGAATCATTCGGGTTTAGCCGTCTTGAGAGACGTGCGGCTAAACCCGAATGTTTCTAGTTCTTGGTCTAGTGTTAGTTCTAGTTTTACACTAACACTGTTACTATGTAGAATTAACACTATACCTAGAACTAGAGTCATTTGGGTTTAGCCGCACGTCTCTAAAGACGGCTAAACCCATATGATTCTAGTTTTAGGTATAGTGTTAGTTCTAGTGTTACACTAGCACTAAATCACTAGAACTAACACAAGACCTAGAACTAGACTCATTCGGGTTTAGCCGTCTTGAGAGACGTGCGGCTAAATCCAAATGTTTCTAGTTCTTGGTCTAGTGTTAGTTTTAGTACTGCATTATCACTATCACTAGAACTAACACTAGAACTAGAATCATTCGGATTTAGCCGTCTTGAGAGACGTGCGGCTAAACCCGAACGATTCTAGTTGTAGGTCTAGTGTTAGTTCCAGTTTTACACTATCATTAGAACTAACACAAGACATAGAACTAGAATCATTCGGGTTTAGCCGTCTTGAGAGACGTGCGGCTAAATCCGAATGATTTTAGTTCTAAGTTTTGTGTTAGTTCTAGTGATAGTGCTAGTGTAAAACTAGAACTAACACAAGACCTGGAACTAGACTCATTCGGGTTTAGCCGTCTTGAGAGACGTACGGCTAAATCAGAATATTTCTAGTTCTTGGTCTAGTGTTAGTTTTAGTACTACATTATCACTATCACTAGAACTAACACAAGACCTAGAACTAGAATCATTCGGGTTTAGCCGTCTTGAGAGACGTGCGGCTAAACCCAAATGTTTCTAGTTCTCGGTCTAGTGTTAGTTCTAGTTTAACACTAGGACTATCACTAGAACTAACACAAGACCTAGAACCACAAACATTTGGGTTAAAAATTAATTTTGTTAAAGTTACTTACTAAAAGTAAAAGAGTATCATCATGAACATTTCTGTTATGATTAAAAACTGACCAAGATGAAGAATGAGAGAAAATAACCGGTGCTCTACTGACTTCAATCGCCTTATTCATAACACCGTGTGAAACGTGGGATAAATCAACCATCATTCCTAAGCGATTCATTTCTTTGACAACAATTTCGCCGTAGGGTGTTAAATCAATCATGGGTTTATCGTCGTCAACGTACGAATTGTCGGCCCATGGAGTGTTACAGGAATGTGTTAAGGTCATATATCTAACACCTAAATCGTAAAAACTTCTCAATGCACTCAAACGAGCATCCATGGAATGTCCGCCTTCGACTCCGATTAAACTTGCAATTTTTCCATTCTCAACGGCTTTTAGAATTCCATCGGAAGTTGTTACAAATTCCATGTCGTCGGGATATCTCTTAACTAATCTTTTAATAACGTCGATTTGTTCTAAAGTTTTTCCCAATGCATCTTTGTATTGTACTTGACAGGAAACGTAAGCCACCCAAAACTATTTAAATGAATCAAAAATGTTTTCAATTTTTTTAAGATCATACCTGAGCTCCAACTTGACCTTTTCTTAAACGAGGAAGATCGGTGAAGCAAGAAGCACAAGCCGACGATCCCCAAGTGGGATCATCCGATAAATTTTCTGAGAAGCGGAAAGTTTCCAAATTGTTTTCAAGTTTGTTGTAAAGATTGTAAGGGAGATCATTATGCCTATTGAAATAAATAATTTAATTTAAATTTTAATCCTGCGAATAACATCGTTTATGATGTTTATGACACTTATTAACAGATAAAATTGACGCAAACCAATATCTTTATTTAATAACAATGGTTTATTACTTTATTACCAGTAAGCGTTTAAGTAATTATTAACAAATCAAATTTATTTTTTGCTATATATTAATAACTTACCCATCGATAACGAAAAGTTCGGATAAATCTTCTACGTTGTCATCGGGAATATAGGTTGTTGTAATAGATTCTTTATCATCTACACTATCTACAGATTCAGCCTCGACAGAAATCGCAACTAAAGCTGCTGTGATACCTATAACAATTAAAGAAGAAACTACTTTCGATTAGATTTTTGTTTACAACATTTTTAAATCATAAAAGTCCTTCACTTTTTTTTTAAATATAAACTTAATATTTATCTTTCAAGTATTTACACATGATTTGAGTATCGATTATTATCTATTATTATAAAAAGATCGTACGGAAATTTTATTAAATAAATAAATTTTCGAAAAATATATTTAATAAAATTAATACTTACTTATGAAAATACTGTATTTCACTTTGTTGTTCATTTTTGGAATGTTACTTGAATTCTAAATATTTTCGAGCAAACTTAAGGTATTTGTATCATAACTTTTATTAGTAGCAATAAAAAGATACGATACCTATAAATTTAAACACATTGAAAATTCCCTTCATTTTTATTTAATTTTTTTTAAACCGTAGAGTACAAAGCCAAAAACACAAATAAACCACAATTGAAACTGTGATATAATGTGGGCTATTATGAGTGGAGAATTAAGGTGGGGGCATTGATGTTAAACATCTAATGAGTGATAATCAACTTACGCGATAACTTCATTGTATAATTGTATAGTACATTTACAGAACTAGAACAAGACGACCTTAAATCTTCTTCTTAAAGTTTAATAAATCAGTCATTTGAAATAACTTGGACACAAATTTTTTTTAAGATAATGTACACACAAAAAATTACATCTATAAGAAAATATTTGTACCACACCATTTTAGCTCCAGAATTTCTTAAATGATTTGTATCTCCATATTTAAGAAGGTGCTCAATCTAATAAACAGCTTCATCTAATGGGTTAACCAGGCGATTTCACATTAAGTTTGATCGCGTTGAAAATTTAAAAAAAATCTGATCAAAACCATTGAATTTTCTCACAAAATCTTCTTTCACCGATATTTTAGGTTAGGAATATGATATCGAGGCGCGGTTTTCACTAGCTTGTTTGGGCTTCATTTTGCTTTTCAACGATACCAAGATTATTAAAATCCGTTTAGCCATTTTTAAATTATTAGCATTTGTTTAAAAACATTTTCGAACACCCCCACCACCTTATTTTTATAGATAAGGCAAAAAGTATTTTAACAAAAAAACTAATTTATTTCAACTTTAAATGGCATATATTTTTTTGTAGTATTAATACAGTGAAATTCCGAAAAAAGTAACATTTTTCAATTCAGAGTTTCCGAGATACAGTACTTTGCACGATGTTTGTTTTAAATATTTATTATATGTATAGGATGGCCAAATAAGCGTGGACTAAAAAACAATACAATGAGAAATGCTCCCAAAAGTGAGGTGAAGTATCTTCTAAACTAAGGCAGTTTAAAAAATTTTAAAAAAATATCAAAATCATTGAATTTTCTCACAAAATCTTCTTTCACCGATATTTTAGGTTAGGAACATGACATCGAGACGCGGTTTTCACTAGCTTGTTTGGGCTTCATTTTGCTTTTCAACGATGCCAAGATTATTAAAATCCGTTTAGCCATTTTTAAATTATTAGCATTTGTTTACAAACATTTTCGAACACCCCCACCGCTTTATTTTTAGAGATAAGGCAAAAAGTGTTTTAACAAAAAAACTATAATTTATTTCAACTTTAAATGGCATATATTCTTTTGTAGTCTTAATACAATGAAATTTAAAAAAAAACAACATTTTTCAATTCAAAGTTTCCGAGATACAGTACTTTGCACGATGTTTGTTTTAAATATTTATTATATGTATCGGATGGCCAAATAAGCGTGGACTAAAAAACAATACAATGAGAAATGCTCCCAAAAGTGAGGTGAAGTATCTTCTAAACTAAGGCAGTTTAAAAAATTTAAAAAAAAACATCAAAATCATTGAATTTTCTCACAAAATCTTCTTTCACCGATATTTTAGGTTAGGAACATGACATCGCGGTGCGGTTTTCACTAGCTTGTTTGGGCTTCATTTTGCTTTTCAACGATACCAAGATTATTAAAATCCGTTTAGCCATTTTTAAATTATTAACATTTGTTTACAAACATTTTCGAACACCCCCACCGCTTTATTTTTAGAGATAAGGCAAAAAGTGTTTTAACAAAAAAACTATAATTTATTTCAACTTTAAATGGCATATATTATTTTGTAGTGTTAATACAATGAAATTTAAAAAAAAACAACATTATTCAATTCAAAGTTTCCGAGATACAGTACTTTGCACGATGTTTGTTTTAAATATTTATTATATGTACAGGATGGCCAAATAAGCGTGGACTAAAAAACAATACAATGAGAAATGCTCCCAAAAGTGAGGTGAAGTATCTTCTAAACTAAGGCAGTTTAAAAAATTTAAAAAAAAACATCAAAATCATTGAATTTTCTCACAAAATCTTCTTTCACCGATATTTTAGGTTAGGAACATGACATCGCGGTGCGGTTTTCACTAGCTTGTTTGGGCTTCATTTTGCTTTTCAACGATACCAAGATTATTAAAATCCGTTTAGCCATTTTTAAATTATTAGCATTTGTTTACAAACATTTTCGAACACCCCCATCGCTTTATTTTTAGAGAAAAGGCAAAAAGTGTTTTAACAAAAAACCTATAATTTATTTCAACTTTAAATGGCATATATTCTTTTGTAGTGTTAATACAGTGAAATTTCGAAAAAAAAACATTTTTCAATTCAAAGTTTCCGAGATACAGTACTTTGCACGATGTTTGTTTTAAATATTTATTATATGTATAGGATGGCCAAATAAGCATGGACTAAAAAACAATACAATGAGAAATGCTCCCAAAAGTGAGGTGAAGTATCTTCTAAACTAAGGCAGTTTAAAAAATTTTAAAAAAATATCAAAATCATTGAATTTTCTCACAAAATCTTCTTTCACCGATATTTTAGGTTAGGAACATGACATCGAGACGCGGTTTTCACTAGCTTGTTTGGGCTTCATTTTGCTTTTCAACGATACCAAGATTATTAAAATCCGTTTCGCCATTTTTAAATTATTAGCATTTGTTTACAAACATTTTCGAACACCCCCACCACTTTATTCTTATAGATAAGGCAAAAAGTGTTTTAACAAAAAAACTAATTTATTTCAACTTTAAATGGCATATATTCTTTTGTAGTGTTAATACAGTGAAATTCCGAAAAAAGTAACATTTTTCAATTCAGAGTTTCCGAGATACAGTACTTTGCACGATGTTTGTTTTAAATATTTATTATATGTACAGGATGGTCAAATAAGCGTGGACTAAAAAATAATACAATGAGAAATGCTCTCAAAAGTGAGGTGAAGTATCTTCTAAACTAAGGCAGTTTAAAAAATTTAAAAAAAACATCAAAATCATTAAATTTTCTCACAAAATCTTCTTTCACCGATATTTTAGGTTAGGAACGTGATATCGAGGCGCGGTTTTCACTAGCTTGTTTGGGCTTCATTTTGCTTTTCACCGATACCAAGATTATTAAAATCCGTTTAGCCATTTTTAAATTATTAGCATTTGTTTACAAACATTTTCGAACACCCCCACCGCTTTATTTTTAGAGATAAGGCAAAAGGTGTTTTAGCAAAAAAAACTATAATTTATTTCAACTTTAAATGGCATATATTCTTTTGTAATGTTAATACAGTGAAATTTCGAAACAACCAACATTTTTCAAAGTTTTCGAGATACAGTACTTTGCAAGCTTATTTGGACACCTGTACATTTTGATATTTATTATGAATTTAAAATGAATCAAAAAAATGTTTCTTATTAAAAATAAAGTTTAGAAAATAAAACAAACCATTCCACAAATATATTTATTATTTATTGAGTTAATATATTTATTAACATAAACAGACTAAAAGACGATTCTTCATAGCTGACGTCATCAATCGCTGGATACGATATCCAGCTTGAATTTGTTCCTCTGATTTAAAAGGGCGTACGCTCCAATCAATGTCCTCAATACGCTAAAAATGAAGAAAATAATAAAAGAGTTTTAAAAATATTAATAACTTACAATTTCACCAATTTTATTTTGATGAACGTCATTACAAAATGGTGAAAATTGAGGTCCAGCACCTGAGATATCGAAAACATTAAGGAAACCATGCCAACAATTATATCCCAAGAGATTAAAGGTGGTCCGTTTGCAGTAAACGTATTTAACCATGCGCGAATATAAAATATCCACCAATTCTTTGGTTAATCCATTTTCTTTAAGCATGATTAGATCGAAAATAAACACGCTGTCGCTGGTGCATATATAAACCAAACTTGGAACTATCTTCGTCGGATCCATCTTGTTTCTATAACTTAACGGAACGATATAAATCAAATTTGCTCTATATATCTTCTTAATAGCGTCCGTGTACATTTTTCTCTTCTTCCAAATATAGCTCATCTTAACAGTAACAGGAGGACTCATATTTCTTTATGATTAGAAAACAAACGATTACGAACTACTCTCGAGTGGTACAAACACCAATTGACCAATTTCACCGATCGATGAACGTTGGCCAACGACTATGCGTACTACGAAGTTAGTCGCATTTTCGACCTTATTGATGGGCGGGAAATTTAAACATTGAAAGTATTTAAAGTATTTTAGTATTGTGTTTTTACAATAAGACGCTTACATTGGTTTTTAATACTTCATTTTTATAGAATATCACGAGAAATTGTTTTAATAGGTTAAAAGCGGATTATTTCTAGATTCCCATACTTTTACAGTTTCCTGTAATACAGGATCATCATGTTAAATTTTTTATTTCCTCGATTTCAAAGCTAATATATAAAGTGAAGAGGATGTTAACAGAATTTAAATAATAAATTAAAAAGAATATTGAAGCAATAAAATATTTTTAACATTTAAATTTTCCGCCTGTCAATAAGGTCGAAAATGTAACTAACTTCACTATGCGCAACCTCCCCGTTCATTGTTCATCGTGTGTTGACATTGTCGAAAGTCGTTTAGTGTTTCTTTCAACAAAACACGGTTTCTTAATAATCAAAAAGAAAAGATGAGTGCTCTTGCTGCTTATAAAGATACTCCACCCAACATGACGTACATTTGGAACAAGAAAAAGCTTTACGCGGATGCGATCAAGAAATTAAACAGGTCGGATTCGCTTTTGGTCGTCCCAATAAATTCGATAGACAAAATGGATGCTACGAAAACGACCCCTAGCTTGGTTTACTTGTGCAGCGTTGATAGCATTTTCATTTTCGACCTAATCGCGCTTAAAGAAAACGGAATAACGAAGGAGATGTCGGATATTATCAAATCGAACAAAATAAAATTCGTCTTCTCCAAACCTATAACCTTTAATCGTTTGGGAATTGATAATTGGCATAACATACCGAACGTTTTAGATTTTGAAGCTTCAGGAGAAAAATTCTCCCCATTTGATGATGATGGCAACCAAGAGGAAGCTGGTGCAAGTGCCCCAAGTACCGAGTTTGTAAGTCTTGAATGTATTTTAATTTATGTTTACCTCATTTTCTTAATTTTTAATTTTTAGCGTATTGCTGACGTCGATTGGAGCGTGCGTCCGTTTAAATCTGACGAACATTTTAAGGCTGGAAAACGCATATATCAATTGCTCATCGTTAATTCATACGGCCCCAAAACAGAATAAATTGATGTTTTTTGATAGTTTTTTTTTGTAGTTTCATATTTAGATAGTAAGTGTTTCTATAAGAAGAGTTGTGATTTATTTACAGAAATTTAATGATAAAAAAAATGTTGGTAATATAACCTTAAATTACGATAATGTACCTTAAAGTATTTTTGAGAATCAATCATGTCAATAATAAAAGATTACTTAAAGTTGTAATTATGTTTAAAATTGTTTTGTACGTTTAATAATAAATAAATACTTAATTTCTTATAAATAAAATATAATTTTAATCTAACTTAATTCCAACATCTAAAACATATCCTCCATTTAGTTATAAATGATAATTAATTGATCCTTGATTGATAATCCAACTTGAAGAGGTAATTCTTACCCTTGTATGTATGTAGCTTCACGTGGGGGTGAATTCCTTCACAGCACTTAGATCAGAAAACCAGCCCAAGGTTTTAATCATGCGGTAGTCTTCATCAGCTTGCCTCAAAAACGATGTCATTTATTGCTTTCTCTGCAAAAGCTCGTTGTGTGGAATCTAATGTCAGCAATTTTCCTCCCCAAGCTTTTGCAATTGTTGGAAAGTTGCTATCAGGGTTCGATGAGGTTTCCAAAAGTGAACATGCTTTTTGCAAAAGTAAATTTTGCTTCGAAACCGGACCGAGCGATTTCAATCTTTTGGTTTGATGAGTTTGAGGTAATGCATTTGGGGGGAAGCATTGAAGATGTTGATGCTGTGGCAGAAGTCCGTTGAACGTATTCACCTATTTCTTGTTCTCTTGTTGCTCCAATTCCTGAAATAACGTTTTACAATAAGGTACACAGGAAACATATAGCCTTGTATTACAATTACAAAGGATTTTGCTGCATCGTACTTTTGGCACCATTGCCGAAAACAACTGATCTTTTCCCATATGTATTTGTTGCTGACAAGGCAATTGAATTACATAACAATTTATTGAAACCTTACTCTCAAAGATTGCTGAATACACCTCTACAAATATTCAATGAAAGGTTGTCACGCGCTCGAGTATTTGTAGAGAATGCATTCGGGATATTGAGTTCATGGTTTCGTGTGTTCCAAAAACCTATCAATCTACAGCCACCAAAAGCTACAATGGTTACTCTTGCCTGTTGTTATACCTCACCTCAAATGATCGAGGTAGAGATGTGGATAATTTGTTACAAAGTACTTTTCAAAGAAACAGTTCTACAGTTGCCAAGGCACAAATTTTGTCATTATTATAACAATGAAGGAAAATACTGAAAGCCTCATTTAATGTTGACTTCTTTTAAAACTGTATACTATGTGACTTAATTTTTTGAAATAATTAATACTTACTGCTTTGGAATTTCTTTTAAAGCTGTCACCTACAATATAGTGGGGAAATCATGTAGAAGATAGTGGGTATAGATGTGTAGATAATAGAACCACAGTGAAATGGAGTAACTAAAAATAGGTTACTGTGCGAACAAATGGATTTAGTCGGCTGCTGCTGTAATAGTTTCTCGAACCTCCCAAGAAAGGACATAGCAAAAAACACCTATGAGGAAGGTGTGTAATGTTCATCTGTACTGTTTCCCGACCTCTTTGATGCGGCAATTTTCTTCAATTCTTTTCTATAATATGTTCGAAGACTGTTTATCTTTTTTTTGACATCCTTTCTTTTGTTGGTTTATTCTCATTAAAAAGGATATGAGGCGGTCAACAGATGAATTTCTTTCCGCTTTGTTGGAATACATTGGGTTGGTCGGATTCCACACCTTTGGAGATACTTCGTATTGTTCCATAAAATTACGAAGAAAATCAGAAAATTCGGATTTCTATCAATACTCCATCAATATTTACCGTCAATAAAACTTTTCACCTTATACGGTCAATATTATTGTCAATATGCTAAGGTATTGTCAATATTATTGTCAATATTACACACGCTCTACAGAGGGATGCATTTGCCAACTTAATGTAGAACATGTACTCACGTAACGTGGAGTGTCCGGTCAGGAAGTGGGTGAGGAGCTTCAAGTCACTTTTTGATTTTCCCAGGAAATGAGTAGATTTGTTCCGGTCAGGGTGGAGTATAGGTTTCTTTGCAAAGACATCTATTACACCATCTATCGCAAAAACCTCGATGGGAGATAGAGATGGAGGCAACCTGTCCGTATGATTGTGTCTTATTTCGGTATGTCCTTTCCGCCACTTTATCGTGACGTTGCTATAAACGTTAGCCTCCTCAAGTGATTGCTACTAACCGCCAGCATAGCCTGTCTGCTATCTGTGCAGATTACAACTGTTCTGTCAACTTTTTTGGAGTCAATGATCATATTGGCTGCTATAATTATAGCAGTTATTTCAGCTTGAGCAGTCGTGCAGTACGACCCTAGCAAAGTGGAGAGTTGTAGCAGGAGATCTAGTCTTCTTTGATCCATCAGTGTAGATGGTCAGCGTTTTGCCCGTACTTAAGTTACTCTGAGGTATCGTTTCAATGCCAAAGTGTAGCCTGGTTAAGAAAGTAGGTGTAAGTTCGCTCCGGATTTTTCCCTGTTTTAGAAGCTGCTTATTATCCTCTGATCGCAATCAAAGCAACGCCATCACGGCCACCTTTGGCAATCTTTTAGTTCATTTCTTACACCACAGAAAATTAAGAATTATTTGATTTATGTGAATGTTATTATTCCAAAAAAGGTACTGAAGATGTTGTGTCTATATGGTATCAATTGTAGCACCTCGTGCCCAAGCAACCTTGTAGTAGTCCATCGTAGCTGTGATGTAAATAACTTTGCATCATTGCCACAAATATCACCATTTCGTGAAATTTGTTGTTTAAGAGAATAACAATCAAGTAGTTATATTTATTTTAGTTTTCTTTCCCAAAGATAAGTTTTTATAAATAAAACATTTAACTTTATGCAAACATTTATTATTATATTAAAGATATCATCTAACACAAAAACATCAAAAGGTAACTTATTAATTATAAATAACAAATTTATAGTTTATAATCAGTAAACATCATCATCACTTCGTATACGCGATTACCAGCCTTGAAATGTTCATTTTCTTTAAATGGGCGTACTCTCCAATCAACTTCAGCAATACACTAAATAAAAAGTAATAAATTTAACACAAATTTAATAAGAATTTGTTATTAATTAATGTGAAATCTTACAAATTCCGTGCTTGAAGTACCTGCTTCACCTTCACCCCCATACACGACACCTACAACATCATCTATCGCAAACACCTCGATGGGAGATAGAGATGGAGTCAACCTGTCCGTATGATCGTGTCTTATTTCGGTATGTCCTTTCCGTCACTTTATCGTGACGTTGTTATAAACGTTAGCCTCCTCAAGTGATTGCCGACAGGACTTCACTAACGATGATGTAGTTCGATGCCTACTAACCGTCAGCATAGCCTATCTGCTATCTGTGCAGATTACAACGTTTCTGCCAAGTTTTTTGGAGTCGATGATCTTATTGGCTGCTATAATTATAGCAGTTATTTCAGCCTGAGCAGTCATGCAGTACGACAAAGTGGAGAGTTGTAGCAGGAGATCTAGCCTCCTTTGATCCATCAGTGTAGATGGTCAGCGTTTTGCCCGTGCTTCAGTTGCTCTGAGGTATCATTTCAATGCCAAAGTGTAGCCTGTTTAAGAAAGTATGTGTAAGTTCGCTCCGGATTTTTCCCTGTTTTAGAACCTGCTTATTATCCACTGATCACGGCCACCTTTGGCAATCTTTTAGTTCATTTCTTACACCACAGAAAATTAACAATTATTGGATTTATGTGAATGTTATTATTCCAAAAAAGGTACTGAAGATGTTGTGTCTATGTGGTATCAATTGCAGCACCTCGTGCTCAAGCGACCTTGTAGTAGACCATCGTAGCTGTGATGTAAATAACTTTGCATCATTGCCACAAATATCATCATTTCGTGAAATTTGTTGTTTAAGAGAATAACAATCAACTAAGTAGTTATATTTATTTTAGTTTTCTTTCCCAAAGATAAGTTTTTATAAATAAAACATTTAACTGTATGCAAACATGTATTATTATATTAAAGATATCATCTAACACAAAAACATCAAAAGGTAAGTTATTAATTATAAATAACAAATTTATAGTTTATAATCAGTAAACATCATCATCACTTCGTATACGCGATTACCAGCCTTGAAATGTTCATTTTCTTTAAATGGGCGTACTCTCCAATCAACTTCAGCAATACACTAAATAAAAAGTAATAAATTTAACACAAATTTAATAAGAATTTGTTATTAATTAATGTGAAATCTTACAAATTCCGTGCTTGAAGTACCTGCTTCACCTTCACCCCCTACAGTTCCATTACCGTAAGGTGAAAATTGTTCTCCAGAAGATTCAATATCAAAAACGTTTGGAATGACATCCCAATTATCAAGACCCAACAAGGTAAAAGTAATTTGCTTGGAAAAAACAAATTTCTTTTTGCCGGATTTGATGATATCCAACAACTCCTTTGTTATACCCTTTTCTTTAAGCATGATGAGGTCGAAAATAAACACGCTATCCCAGGTGCTCATATAAATTAAGCTTGGTACGTTTTTCGTTGAATCCACTTTGTCTATGTAGTTTATTGGGACGACAAAAATCATATCTGCTTTATTTAATTTCTTGAGAGCATCTGCGTAAATTTTTTTCTTGTTCCAAATGTACGACATGTTGGGTGGATCAATTTTAACAGCAATTGGGGCACTCATCTTTCTTGCTAATTAAAAAACGGGCGAGTTTTATGCTAATTACACTATAACAATATGGCTGCTTTGTGTTGACAGGCCCTCTAGTGGCGAAACTAAAATTTTAATTAAATTAATCAAATGAAATCAAATTAAAATATCTTATTAAAATTTATGTATTATTAAAATAATTTCGTATAATTAATTTTAGCTTAAACATTTAAATAAAAATAAAATATTTTTCTCAATTGCCACATTGTTGATTGTTATTTGCCACCAGAGGGCCTGTCATACTTAAAACGCGCATTTTGTTGTCATTACTTGTTCTCAAAAATACATAAAAATGGATCAATTTCAGCAAAATCAAGAAAGTAAGTTCAAAATTGTCTATATTTACAAAATGGGGAAGATGTATTACAAAGCGATAGCAATGTTGAAGACTGCTAAGAAGATCTACGTTATACCGATTACTTGTCGCACTGGAAGGAGCAAGTTTATTAGTCTTGTGTACATCATGACGAAGAAGGATATATTTATCTTCGACACTCTGAAATTTAAGGTAAAAAATTTGCCGAAAGAATTAGCTAAACTCATCTTGTCGAATAAGTGGAAAATGGTGTTTTCAAAAAAGAAAACATTGTACTTGTTGGGGCTTAATCGTTGGAAACATATCTGTAACGTTTGTGATATGGAACTTTTATTTGAATCACTTGCTACTAGCCCCCCAGATGCTTATAATGCCATACTAAATTATATCCGCCGATTGGGAGAAAAACCATCCAGAAATCGTAGAAATAACACCCGTCGTAGGCGACGTAGGCGTAGGCACAGTAACAGTAAACGATTAATTAATAACCCACTTAACCCAAGACATAATAAACCAAATCAAAGACGTAACAAACTAATATCTAACAAACCTACTTATCGCGAAATAATTAGTAGCAATCAAAATCTTGAAAATCCTTTTTCCCCACTCCTTGATGTTGACTTACTTACAGAAGTAAGTATTTTCCAATTATGCAATTTATTTAATCATAAATGAATTTTATTTAAGATGTATAGTTCCATAAATTGGGCTCAACGTCCTTTCGAAAGAAATGAACATATTTATGCAGCAAAAAGATTATCAAAATTGGCCGAAACGTTTCATTAAAATGTTTTGTTTTGTAAGAATTAATAAAAAAAATCAGTTTATTGTTATATTACAGGAATTATTCTATAGAAATAAAGTTGCAATAAAACGTTTTAAATGTTTAAATTTCCCGTCTTCACTTTATATATTAGCTTTGAAATCAAGCAATCAACCAACAATAAAAAATTTAACATGATCCTGCATTACAGGAAACTATAAAAGTATAGGAATCGAGAAATAATTATTAAAACAATTTCTTGTGATATTCTATAAAAATTAAGTATTAAAAAACAATACAAGAGTCTTATTGTAAAAACACAACACTAAAATACTTTAAATATTTTCAATATTTAAATTTCCCGCCCATCAATAAGGTCGAAAATGCGACTAACTTCGTAGTACGCAGAGTCATCGGAAGCGTTCATCGATCGGTGAAACTGGTCGATTCGCCACTTGGTGTTTGCACTGTTCAAGTAAAGGTCGTAGTCGCTTGTTTTCTAATCATAAAGAACCATGACTCCTGGTGTTGATATTAACGTCACCTACATCTGGAATAAGAGTGAAATTTACGTGGACGCTATTAAGAAAATACATGTATCAGACGTGATTTATGTCGTTCCGATAAATTACACAAACAAAATGGATCCCACGAAGACCGTTCCAAGTTTGCTTTACGTGTGCTCCAAGGACAGCGTGTTTATTTTCGATCTAATCATGCTTCAAGAAAATGGATTAACTCAAGAATTGTTGGCAATTCTCTATTCGGACATGGTTAAATACGTTTATTCCAAACGTACAACTTTTAATCGTTTGGGATATTCTAGTTGGCATCATTTCGTTAACGTCTTTGATATCGAAGGAACTGGACCGCAATTTTCGCCATTTTGTACTGGAGACAATGCAATGGTGGAAATTGTAAGTTATTAACATTTATAAAAATTATTCAAGTTTTTAATATTTTCTTAATTTTTAGCGTATTGAGGACGTTGATTGGAGCGTACGCCCTTTTCAAGCAAATGAACAAATCCTAGCTGGATATCGCATCCAGCGATTGATGACGTCAGCTATGAAGAATCGTCTTTTAGTTTGTTTATGTTAATAATACATTATTAGAAATTATTAATTAATTAATTAATTAATAATAAATAAATAAATAATAATATAATTGTTTTTTTTTAATTATACAATTTCGATTGACAACTTGAAGAATACCCCTTCTACGCCACCAGAGGGCCTGTCAATATTTTGTAATATTTAACGTCAAACAATCGTGTGTTTTTTAATTAGCAAAAAAGATGAGTGCCCCAATTGCTGTTGAAATTAATCCACCCAATATGGCGTACATTTGGAACAAGAAGAAAATCTACGCAGACGCTATCAAGAAATTAACCAAAGCAGATATGATTTTTGTCGTCCCAATAAATTACATAGACAAAGTGGATTCAACGAAAAACGTCCCAAGCTTAATTTATATGAGCACCTGGGATAGCGTGTTTATTTTCGACCTCATCATGCTTAAAGAAAAGGGTATAACAAAGGAGTTGTTGGCTATCATCGAATCTGGCAAGAAGAAATTTGTTTATTCCAAGCAAATTACCTTTACCTTGTTGGGTCTTGATAATTGGGGTCATATTCCCAACGTTTTTGATATTGAACCATCTGGTGAACAATTTTCACCTTATGGTAATGGAAATGTAGGGGGTGAAGATGAAGCAAGTGCTTCAAGCACGGAATTTGTAAGAATCCACATTAATTAATAACAAATTCTTATTAAATTTATTACTTTTATTTAGCGTATTGATGAAGTTGATTGGAGGGTACGCCCATTTAAAGCAAATGAACAATTCAAGGCTGGTAATCGCGTATACGAAGTGACGATGAAGTTCACTGATTATAAACCATAAATTTGTTAGTTGTAATTAATAAGTTTTTTTTTGTTACACAATATCTTGAATAAAATAATAAATGTTTCTATATAGTTCATTGTTTTATTCATAAAAAATTGTAGGTTATGTTTTTAGAAGTTTTTTAAATCAAACATTAGATTTTTTTATAAAATCTTTTTTATTATAAAACGTACAAAAATAAACTTAAATAATCTTTTATTGTTGATTCTTCTAAAATACTTTATAAAGCTCTATTTTCATAATTTGAGGTTATGTCACTAATATTTTCCTTTATTAATAAATTTCTGTAAATAAATCACAACTCTTCCTATATAAACACTTATTAATTAATTCTGATTTAGGGCCGTTTCATGTTATATGCGCATAATGAAGTTAATTACATTTTCAACCTTATTGACAGGCGGGAAATTTAAATTTAAACTTAAACATTAATTAATTTACGAATCATTTCCATTATTCGTCTATAGTTACCGCTCGATTGTTCGCAAGCTTTATCTGTGAATTCAAAGAAAAAATTATCGTTAGTAATCGCATTTCGTTAAAGAATGTTGTGTTGATACGGCGATATAAAAAGAACGTTTTCGGCCCTATTTGATAAAAAAATAACTTAATACATTAATAAGTGTTAATGTTTGATTAATAAAGTAGAGGTAGATGATGATTTAAGTATCTTATATATATTAATAATATTAAAGTTCTAAACGGCGAGTTCTCCTACAGATCGTTTCATTTGCTCAAATAATGAGATGAATTGGAAGAAGTGTTGTGCAATTTTGAAGTGTTCGTTAGCTTGAAAAGGGCGTACGGTCCAATCCACGTCCGCTAAACGCTAAAAAATAAATTTTTTTTAATTTTAAAAGTTTTTAATTTAGTTTATAACTTACTGGTTGTGTTGTCATAGGAAGATATTCTAACATAGGTAATTCAAAGTTCTCTGGCATCAACTCGATTCCGTAAGTTTCGCGAATATAATTGACTCGATCTATCATTTTTTGTCGTAATGTTACAGCATAAATTTCAACATCATACACATTAGGAATACTAACAGTGTCATCAAGCCCCAACGCAGCGGACGTCGTTGTTTGGGTGTAGACAACTTTTTGTATTTTATCACACATGATGATATCGTATAATTCTTTGGGTAATTGATTCTGTCCAAATCTTAATATATCGAAAAGGAACACTTCTTTTTCGGTGCACATGTACACTAAACTCATCATCACGTCCCCTGGATTGTTGACAGGAATAACACTAATTATACGCGATTTTTTTAATATCTCAATTGCTTCCCTGTACACCTTCTTCATATCGGTAATGTATGCCAAAGGAAAACATTCGTCTTTCGTTGGGTCCGAACTCATTTTCTAGCGATTATTTCGAATGAAATCAAACAAACAATTTACTACTTATTGCAAACGTGCTTCTAGTAAAACGGAGCATGCGCTGTACTGATGGGAATGAAATTTGATCCATATGGTGGCGGGACTTTTAATAATCCATTTTATTTCGGATTTTGTTATTGATATTGTTTAAAAAGTATTATAATAGGTAAATTTAGTCACACATGGAAATTTAATGAATAATATTGATAAAGCGAGAAACGTGACTTTTTAATCTGCTGATAATTACAAAATTTAGAAAATTCGAATTTATGTGAATCAACTGAATGGAAAAGTTCGATCAGAGTTCAAAAAAATTAACCACGCATGGTACGATTCGGTTATTAGTCACACACGCTATAAAAGCACAATGCTCATTTCCCTTTGACCATTCGCGAAGTAATTGTTGAAAAAGTTGTTTGATTAATAGTGAATTAAATTTATTTTTAATCATTATCAACTAAGATCGTATTATTCGTGTGAGTATTATTTTATAAATTTTTAACTACATTTTTTATTAAATTTTTAATTTCTTTTTTTAAATAGGAAAATTTGACCTCGATTCAACAACCATGGGTAACAATTTCGTGTTCATCCTCCTTTTATTCTTTTTAATGGCTCATGGTTATCACCACGTTTCCGAATATTCATCAAATATATCGTACGAGGATATTAATGATGGGGAATCGATAATTGAACGTTTCGTTCGCCGGGTTCGCTCCGTCCAAGAAGATTACACCAACGTCAAGACTATCAGAAAAGTACACGAAATTTATCCAGAACAAGAACGTTACAAAAGATCATCAGATTATTTCTCCAAAAGTAGAGAACCAATCTTAATTGATTCATTCTCAGATGATGATATGGTGGAGGATCCAAATTTTAAAGATGCAAAATTAAAAGATACTATTTTAGAAGATTCGTCGTTAGATGATGAGTCATTAGAAGATGAGTTGGTAGCAGATGATACCATAGAAGATGCAAATTTGGAAGAATCAGATGTAAATATAGAAAAAGAAGATGCAATCTCAGAAGCTCGATTGATAGATGTTCCAAAAATGAATGTAACATTTTCGCAACTATTTGGAGATAAATTACTTAATTCTACAACGGCTGTTGATAAAACAACAAAAAAAACGGGAGAGTTGCTTGATTGCTGTGTTGGAGATGAAATCTTCCCTAATTCAACTGAAGCACCACTTGAGAATCGCGATAATTCTGATGCAATCAATCCTAGTGATCGTACATTAAAAATTAAAATCGTACTCCAACCTAAACAATCTAACCAATCCAACATCGAAGATTATTCTCCTCCAAGACGTTCGAGACAATTATTAATGGCGATTAAGTTTCCAGAAACTGAAGAAGCACCATCGATGATCGACATCCCAATTGGGTTGCCAATAAATCCAACTTTACCGGATGCCCAAACTAAAGAAGCGTTTCCATTTATTCAAATCGAGGAAATTCCAACACTTCCCGATCATGGTTTTTCCAATCCAGTTCCTGTAATAAGTTTGGCAATCGATCATTTTAACACCACTTCAATTAAAAATACTTCCAATATAAGCGAATCAATTAGTGAAGATAGCGATATAATTTCCGACAGTTTGAGTCATCCATTACAATTATTTGACCTGGATGTAAAGGCGAACCCAACAGATTCGTTAGAGCCCAAATCAAGAAAGAGGCATAATATTAACAATATGATACGTTTCAAAAGAAGCGTTTCTGATTCAACTCCTTCACCAGTTACAAATTATAAACCAACAATTGCGAGTAATTACACCCTTCTTGTTAATAATAATAATAACATTGAAAATGATTTACAGGAAAATAAATCAACTGAAAGTTATGTCATAGAAAGCATCGCAGGTCCAAGACAAGGTAATCTTTCTTTATCTACAATTACCCCTTCGATAGTTCTTTTCAAGTTTAAATTCGGAACCGCTTATCTACGACCTAATCCTCTTCTATCTCCCCAAAGTACTTATCCGGAAAAAGTTAGCACCGGCGTCAACGTGGAGGAAACCCAAAAGAATCCCGAAAGACGAATTTATGGTTACGTTGGCGTTTAAGGAGATAAATCTAACTTGAAGTTTCAGATTTAAACCTCGATGACGACTATGGCATGTTAATTCGTTTTTTTTGTATTTTTTTTTTTAATCTTGTATTATTTAAAAATAAATGTTTCAAATAGAAATCTAATTTCGTTGTATTAACCTTACTTGTTATCTCTCCCAACAGATGGCACAACATAAATTTGCGAGTACTGTTCAAGTCTAAATTTTAAACCGATAGATGGCGCTACAATCGCCGATAATACAAATTATTCTTTTTAAGGAATTAATATTTTTTAATATCGATTTTGAATTGTTACAAGTAGAGAGGACGTTCAAATTAATAAATAATTGATGAGGATGCAAAAGAGTCGTCGGAGGATTCAAAGGTGGAACGAAGAGGGTCGTAATTTTATTCTGTATCTGAAATAGTCGAGGAATACGGCGCGATGTATTTTATAATTTCCTCTGGGATCCAAAGGACTGGCGCCAGTAGACCCGTTTGCTCCAGGTGTCACTACTACTACACTTTTTAATCACATTCGGATAATTTATTATTCATTATTCCTTACTCTTTGTTCGGATTTTTACCTTTTTGTAGTAAATGCGTTTTTGAGAAAAGTTTCATTCTTTTTTCTAATTCCTTATTATTAAGATTTCTTTTTTATTATTTAACTTTATATACATATGTATAAACTAGCAACGTCAAATTCAACCTCTAACATGGTGCCATACTTAATGCAGCTATCTTCAGATTGATGGATACTTCTTGTATCTTACGTTACCTTTTTCCATATACAATATACAGTGTGTTAATTAATTTTGCAAGTATGCAACCAATATCACAGTACTGGTATTACAACACGCGATTTGCGTATTCAGATATATTCATTGTGATATTGGTTGCATACTTGCATGAGAGGCATCTCCTCGTTGACAGTTAGCATCAGTAGTCATTGATAATTTTGATATAAATGTTTTAAAATTGAAACAAAGTTTTGTAAGTGAAATAGAAAATAATCATCAATAGCAAGTTCCTCATCCAATAAACGACATCTCAACCATCGATATTGAACAACTGGTAATTTAGAAGATCGTGCACGCCGAAGGCCAACAGGCAACAAAACGCGATTTCCAAGAGAATAATTTAAGCTAAACAAGCGCGAAAGAGATCGGCAGCGAGTTGAAAATCACGTCCGAAATCGGACATGTCGAAACGCGCGAAAATTATACATACGTTAAGGTTGAAAGTAAAGATTGGTTTTAAAATGCGCATGCGTTGAAAGGATGGATGGATGGATGGATAGACGGGTGAACGTGTGAAATGAAGAGACGAAGAGATTGCTGGGACGACGACGACGGTCGTTGTCTTTTAGCCGGAAGCGTGTCGCTTTGATGGCCAACACTTGAGCTAATGAGCGGAGAGATCCATACATTAAGATGTCGCAGGTATCACCGACTGTAACGTCACGGCGGTTGAGCCTCACACGGTCGCCCTCCCTTTCTTTCAACTTTCCCCCCGTTCACTTTACTCAGCGCATAAACATTCATTAGTCGCGTTATCATTTAATAATCTTACGTTCGCGACCCCCCTTCCTTTTACAACCCCGAGTTTATGGAAAAAAAGACGCCCGATAAATGCGACACCTTAATGGACCCGCCGAAGAAGTAGGTACCTATCTTTGACGTATATTTCAATTAGAAAAGCCCAATTAATTAGCACAAAAAAACTTCTTCTCCCTTAAGGGCAAATGGATTAACCTTGTTCCGTAGCGTTTTTATATCGATTACGATGGGGAAATGTGACGACAAATTATTTCAAAATAAACTTACAATGAAATGTTTTCATGAAAACATAAAAACATACCTTTATGACTCATGAAGGTTTGTGAACCATTTCGCGGGCGAATAGGTTCATAAATTCAAGGCCGCGATATATCACGACTAATAATGTATATATATAAACGCTGTTTTCATTTAATTACATTTTGTCTCATTTGTAACAACATGATTACATTAAGATAAATACATAAATTGGTTACAAAATAAATTTTATTTTTTTCTGCAGTTTCTACTTTATCTTTTCCATTTCTCTCCTCCTCCTTCCATCCCATCCAGTCTCTCATATGTGTTTGGCCACGTTGTTTTGCTCATTATTACTCATCCTCTTCTAAATTAGCATTAAATGATCTATATGCGGCAAGTATCCTGTTGTTTATATCTGGTTCCGGACTTCCATTAGAACCAATAATAGTTAAAGATCTAGTAACAAAAATGTAATAATGGCAGTAACGAGAATTATGCCAGAAATGTAACAAGTTTAGATGATATAGCAGAAAAAACTGCTCCTGGATTAAAAATTTCAATGTGTAAAAGGTGTTTTAGAAATTTTAACAACCCATTGCTGTTCAAAAGTACCAAGAAGGCATGGATGACCGCGGAACTCTTTAAGAGTTTTCAAAATTATATTACACAATTCGTAGGTGAGATATTTTCTGTTTACCTAAGAAAGCAATTCTCCTTGTGTATAACGCGCCGTCCCATCCACCAGCAACAGAACTGAAGACTAAAGATGGGATGATCTTTGTAAAATTATTACCTCCTAATATTACGTCTTTAATATACCCCATGGACCAAAATATTTTAAGGCTCACCAAACTGTACTATAAAAACAGTTTGCTCAGTTCTGTTGTATCAACGGAAGAAGGAATAGTTGCAGCACTCAGTAACATTTCACTAAAAGCTGCAATTATACTTTTGCCTGCGACGTAGGAGAAACTTAGACGACTTGGAGAAACATCCTCTCAGATTTTAATCAACATAATGAGGATGCAGACGAAGATAACATTCCGCTAAGTATATTAAGAGAAAATCGAGATGTGAAATAGCTTTGGTCTTTAAAAACAAATATTTGCATAAATATATCAATTTATCGCAATAAGCGATATCTTCCAAGAGACCCAACTGATAACAGTGTATATGTAATTTTAAATAAATAATTATGGCTACCAAAAATGTAATACTAAATGATATGCTAATAAAACTGAGCGAATGAGCATATTATTTGAATTATGTAACGGATCGACAGTCAGTTACTAGAAGGAAGGAAATAGACACAAAAAAGTGCAGCAAAAGATAGATGAAAGGCAGACTAGAGAAGAAAACAAACATGTATAGGTCTGTGGCAAGGTCACTGTAAAAGATCTGTGGTAGATTTTAGTACTATGGACTGGAACCATGAATGTAGAGTCCGACATTGATTGAGTGGGCAAGTCATGTGATGCTAAAAAGTGAAAGGCATCAGATAAATAAGCAGAAGTGCGGGTATGGACAATTTTGTATAAAACGAAATGATCTACGACTCTGGCAAGTCATCATCTGCAGGTTGTTACGATATGGAGTAATGTGCTAAAACTTTCCTAAATCAAAAATGTACCGTATACAACTCAATTTACCTAGAAGGGCTGCATCAATGTGTGGGAAAATGAGAGAATAACAAAGATTACGACGTACAACAGGAGGAAGGTAGCAGCGAAGTTTTTTCAAAGTATGGAAACAGAAGTAAACTTGTAGCCGCCAAGACATCGCCGAATCCATTACCACACCAAGATTTTTGACCGTATTAAAAAACAGAATAACGGTGTCGCCAAGCCTCAGTTGAAGGGTAGTTAAGGAATTAAATTGTGCCAAATGCAATGGCTTGCGTTTTACCTGGATTCAGGTTAAGCCCATGACGTCTAGACTAGGCAAGTAAGCTAGAGAGATCGTTGTTAAGATGCAACAAAGCATCTGCATACAAATGATGAAATTTACTACTGGAAGTAGCTCCAGTAAGTTAATGCATAAGTGGTTAGCAAAATCATAAACTGCAGATTTTAGGGTGACAACACTGCTGCAGATGTGTAATTGAAGGAAAAGCAGTTATGATCAAAATTGCTAAAAAAATATTCATAAAAAAATTACAGATTTTTTTTAAGTTTTAGGAATGTTCATGAATAACTGATTTAGGTTTAAGTAATAAAATAAATATGTCGATGTATATTTTTATTGTGATAATTGGTTGAATAAGTTGGTTGAGTAGTGATGTTAGGATAGGAGTAATTAAGAATTGATTTGACACTCGCACGTGTCTGAAGGGATAATTAGTTGGTGTAAATATTAACGTTAAAGCACGACGGATAAATAGGCTTGTAGGCGTAAAATAAAATTGTGCAGGAGGAGGTGGGAGGCGAGAGCGGTCGGGTTAAAAACGTCCGTTGTTTATATGTGGTATTTTAGCGTCGCTTCGTCAGTTTGTTTATGCGAGATCGCGAGCCAATGTCGCTAATGCTCCACGATGACACGTGCCTGCCGTTGTCCCATTAAATTACGCATATTTTTAGGCCTTTGTATACATACGCGTCAAATGTTTACGTTTGCTTCGTAGCTGTCAACCGCACTGTTTGCCATAAAATCGATCGGTTTATGCAATATTAATATTATCTTATTTTAACTCTGGCGGCGTTCTGGGTTCCAGGTACAACTCGGTATATAGAGAGACGAACGTCCCAGGACTTTGTTCGGGGCGAGTCGTTCTCGAGTTTTAAGTGTATATTTTCACTACGAATTCCCGGATACGCCTGTTCAAACAAAAATTTAAACGCGTCGCGTAGGTGACGTTTTCGAGAGAAATTCACTCGCGGGTATGCCTTTTTAAGGTTTAAGGCCAATTTCCTTCGCGTCTGGAGTTTAACATGCCAATTACATAAGGGGTGAGCACAATTTAGAAATCCCCTTAATAATTAATTACAGTTTGCGCTTAATCCCGCAAAACAAGCAAAGGGAAGGGGTCGTCGGTTATTTTGAACTTTGTCCCTCGAGAGGGGGTGACAAGATATTGCCCTGTCGCCTGTCGCCCGTCGTTTGTCGTCGACGTTTTGGTCACGTGGCCGTTAATCGTTCGGAAAATCGCAAACATTCAATTCTCGGTACACTCTATTCTCGTTTATTTCACCGACAAACGAGTTTTACCTCTCTTTTTCACTCCTTCTTCGTCGTCTTCATCGTCTTCGAACTGGCGCAGACGCCGTTCCCCGCGGCGGCATTCTAATTACTCGAGATAAATAGCCCACATAGATCTTCCGGATTATCAATTTGTACGTTCGCATCTGCGACAACTACACTTTTTAATTTTTGTCATTAAAAACCGCTCCGCGGTAATTTATCTGCCGAATTAATTCCGAAATTAACCGCGTAAGGGTCGTGTAATTTGGATTAAGAAATTAAAACGGGGCGAGACTTATATCTCCACTCATTTTTAAAACTGCAACCACCCCTCCGTTCTTAATTCCTCATCTTTCCCCAACTTTATTTCAATATTTCATTTCTTATCTAAAATATACATAAAGAAAAACCAAAAGAGATGTCATGATCAATCGACGTTTCGAACCGTTAAGACTCATCATCAGGATTTTAATGTTAATCTAAAAAAACAATTATAATTTTAAGCAAAATCCTGATGATGGGCCTACAACGGCTCGAAACATCGATTGACCATGATTGATTAAACACAATTAATATATAACATATACTATTAATACAACTATTAATATATACAAATACAAAAAGAGATATTTGGTAGAGTTAAAAGGATTTTTTGATAATTTGGTTTAAAAAATGATAAACGTATGGTCCCGTAGGTAGATGGGTCCCTTTTGGAAAGAGAACGATTCCTTACAAAACCCGATATTAAATAAACGTTTGCTATAATTATACAATGGTCTGGAGGTACCATAATAAGTTGGGTTGGATGATTTATCTGAGGGCCAACCGGAATGCCCTTTCGGCGCTAAAATCCGAGGAAACCTTTTTTATAATAAGCGGCCGCGGTCCAGCTTGAGGCGGTGTCAACCCGAAATGTCAAATATCTCTTCGACCGCGGGCCCCAAAACGCCCAAAAATTCTTGGCGAGCCTGAGTAGTACGCCGCGGGCGACCGCGCGACTTCCAACTTTATAAAGCGCCAACTGCCCATAAATTGTCAAAGCGGGTCGCCCTGTTATTAGGGCGAATCTTCGACGTTCTATCTCTCCCCCCATTAATCATCCACTCTCGGCTTAATTACTTTTTAGAAATACCCTGTTAAAACGACCACTCTTTTCACCCAAAATCCTATTCGAAACGCGAGCAATTTAGTCCATGTCATCTGTCACAATTTACTTAATTACTGTTCTAAAGAATACCGATTCTAAAGAATACTAATTTCGAAGAATACAAATTAAGAAGAATACTTAAACAGATTGAAATTTGATTTTTTATTATCATATTAAAATATGCAACCAATATCACAGTATTGTTATTGCAATACGCAAATCGCATACAAATCGCGTATACTGTTATGTTGGTTGCATACTTGTAATTAATACACTAAAAAAATATACTAAAACGAGAAGTTTTAGAATGGTTGCAAAAAAAAGTTTACAAACGAATCCCTTTCTCGTATTAATACCGATAATTTAATTTACTTACTGGGGAACCTGATTAAATTTAAATAATTTATCGCGAGGAAGAGAATCGTCTCTTTGCGAGGGTTGAGTCGCTCGGGCCCTTTGGGGCATTCGAATACGAGAAAAACACCCTAACGTCGCCAACGAGTTTGCGTATTAACAGATTAATCGGGCGGAAAAAACGAAATATATAGAAAAAGGTGTTGGGGCGTCGGCGTCGTGATGACCCAGATCGACGGAGCGAACTATCTGGGCGGGTCTTGAAAAATTAATACGCGGTTAATTTATTATCGCGCTAAAGCCGATTTCGCAACCCACCGATTGCATTAGAAATAATGTTCGCGATGCGAGGGATCGTGTGAACTGAAATGTTGTGAAAGGACGGTCTATCGGCGACCGGACCGACGGCGAGCGGCGGCGGGTCGCGGGTCGCGCGGGCCGCGGGCAAGCTGGGGCCCCGTCGAAAGGCGAGCAGAAGACGGAGGACGCCGCGAGCGTGGGTGATACAAATAAATGACCGCATCGTAAACGTACCCTGGGATCGACTCGCTCCCAACAATAACTATAGATTTCTGATTTGATAACTAACGCCATCTTTTTTTTCCCCGTACCATTCATTTCCTGGTTTCTATTACGCAAAACTCCACGCCAACGTGCGACATACACTTGCTTGTATACTTCGTCGTATACTTTACAGTGCTTCACCGTCTCTTTAGCTATGCGAGCCACACTAAATAAAGGTCACCTGTGCCAAACCTGCTTCTACGTTTCTACTCTTCTATACGCTTCGACGCCGCTTTAATGCCTTCGGCTACTCACAGATTGCAGATTGGTCATCAACTACGTTTTATCTATATCTTTGTCGAAAATCTTTGAAATAAAACATTTCCGATGCTACTACATAGTTATTTATGTCTGTTCCGTTTACATAATGCATGTTTATCGTGTCATTTGACAGTGTTCTTGAAATTTTAACGGTTGCTGGGGTGGTCGGTGATTTTGCGTCAATAACGGGCGTAAACGTCCCAGAAGAAATTTATATCACTTTTGCGAAACGACCGCGAGAGCTTTTATATGTCGCCGTAAGGAGATTAACAGAACGGTCGGTATCCTGTAGTTAAAGGCAAAATAGGCGTCATTAAATGTAAATGTATGTGACAACTAAAGGCAAAAACCGTAAATTATAATTTACAAGTATTATATAATTTGCATTAACCGCGACGCGCGGCCGACGGGCCTCGGTCGTTAGTTAGGTCAGGAGTGGACTTGCAAAAAAAAAAATAAACCGCCGATGAAAAAGGTAAAAGAAGGCGCGGCGCAAGGGACGGCCGCGGAGGAATAGCGCTTAGCATATTTCAGTAGTGATATGTAATTGAAGAACCATAAATAACGCCCTTTGTTGTTAAATTACCGTCGAGACAAAGATACGGTCACTGCAGGTAGTGGAAAGGTCAGTTTAACGCGTTGCCTCTCTTATATATGGCATATAATTATAGCGGTACGTCGTATTCAAATACTGGTTGGTAACTTCATCCTTTGCCCTGACCATATTAATATTTAAATCTCCCGCTACGATACACTTCTCAACAGTCTTCAAGAAATTCATCTTTGTATTACCCATATTTTCTCAATACTGCCTCAATGTAATATCATATTCAACATTTTCTTTCCTCTTCCCTATTCATGTTTCGTTGAATGTATTAAGTAAGTTTTAACATTATCAAATTCAACAGTTCCAGTTCTAATAACTTAATAATACATCTTTCTTCCAGACTCTTTCTTCAAAGCTAGAATTTGATTGGAGCAATGTAGTCCGCAAGCGACCTCGGCGATTTGAGGCGAAATCGTTCCATATAGATTTTAATAAAGACACAAAGTCTCCTATAAGAGGTAATTTGCAGCATAAAATCGTCAGCTTTGGAAAATTCTAGCGCTTCGCCCGCAAGCAACCTCGGCGATTTCAGGCGTTGAATCGTTTCTTATATATCTTAATAAGGATACAAAATCTCCAAACCAACGAGATGCTACATTCTTGATAAATTGAGATATATGTTGCAAAAATTTTCATAATTGTAATTAAAATCGTCTAGTCTATATTGTAGTACTGCTTGATTTTAGAATTCCAATTGATTCTGTAAAATTTTTTGTTTTGGGATAATGTGGAAAATGATTTGCGATTTAAAGTTAATGCAAGTTGTAAAAAAATGGAGGGAGGATATTTTCGCACGAAGACTGGGAGGACTAGATGGGCGCGAGTCGTTGCATCACGAGAAACAAGAAGAATCGAGAAGCAATTTCTTAGACGGCGCATACATGACAGATGCCCAGCAGGAGTAAACTGATAATCCGGACGAGAGCTGTCGCTGTCCACATTCTAACCAGGAAGCGCACAATTCGCTTGAAATGACGCCTCGTGATCCCATCTCGCTTACTCGAATCGCGATCTTATCGGGTTCCCTACGTGCCGTATTCTTTATTCATTTATTTCCAATTGCCGTCGCGAACGTCTCCGAAAATTTGTTAGTCTCGCGTCCCATCGGTGGGTAATCGCAAGAGACTGTAGCCGGTGCGGTCGCCGCCCCAGCTTCTCCAGCCGCCGCCACCGCCTTCTTCGTAGAGGCTCGAGAGATACGTTATCTTTGTCTAAAGAGAAAGTAAAAGCAAAAGGGAGTACGAACGTAGCCGTTGCCGGGTCGCAGCCTCTCGGCCGTTTGTCGCAGGAATAACTCACATAGCGGAATGATCTGATACGGTGACAATTGACGCTCGACCGGGACTCGCAGCAAGAGGTCGCTTTCAAATCTGATCGTACATCACGATTCGGAAAAACGTTACGCCGACCACGGACCCTATCCATCTCGCCACTTTTATCTACCATTTATTTATATTAATTAACGTGGCAGGCGTTCGCGATTTAGAGAGGTCGACCGGTATCCGAATGGAAAAGACGGCCGGAAACGGTTGGGAGACTAGCATTTTTAGCGCATCCTGCTCTCGGGAGGAGTAAGCAGGGAACGAGAGCGAGGTAGCGTGTGAACCGGTGAAAGTGCCAGGATGACAGCGCCAGAGTCTTAAGATACAGGCCCTCGCCGCTCGCAGCACACATGGCCAAGTAATCGTGTCCATTACTCGAGGCAGCCATGTAAATAACGCTTCCAGGATCTTTTTCGAACGGGCGCGAACGGCGAACGCCTCCTTTCTATTAATAATCCATAACACTGCCAATTAGTATCGCCGCGGTGACGCAATTCTATTTGTTTATTTACTGTCGTCGCACACTCACTTTTCGACAAGCCAAGGATGGGAAAAGCCCCGGGCTACGTTCATCTATAGGCGCGACTTCGACTTGTCTCATATTTGCGACACCGGATCTATCCTTGTCTCCTTAATTTCTATCTACTTAAAACCTTACACTATCGTTACGTAATACTAATTGATTGATAAAAATGAATGTCAGAAAAAAATCGTTGTTAAAATTGCAAAGTAATGTACTCGACAGTTCTTGTTAACATGAAGAATAAATGATGGGCAATGTTGGTGTTCAAACAAAGAGATACATCTCCCTTAAAAAAGGGATCCATCGAACAACGGTGGTGAAACAAGTAGGGTAGGTTTAATTCCCATCCCCTATCGAAAAGGGAATTTACCCCAGTAATATAGTCTAATGTAGGTTAGTGGAGGTCGAACGGAGAAGAAGTAAAAAAATCGATAGTTTTCCTCGTGAGTAATGATATTCCAGGAAGCCGGGCGTCAGCATTCCATTAGTTGGTCGCATGGGAACACAATCATGGGAACAAAAATTCGAAATCGTGTGCGTCTATAATTAGAAACAAAGTCATATACGAGGCCGCGCGGCGTCGCTTCGGAGCAGAAAAATCAAAGATGCTGGAAAAGGACGTTCGGATAACGTATTTAATAACGCGATTACGATAATTAATTAAAGCCGCGAGGTCAGTGCGAAGAAGTGGCGAACAGTGAACACAGCGAACGGCGAACGGTGGGCAAACTCGTACTCCGTTTGAACTTTAATCCGTGACATTTCGTACAAATCGCTGTCACGACTAACGCGACCTTACTTGACCATCGAACGCTCCGTGCCGGGGTAATTAGCGTTAAAAACCGGACCGGTGACGGTACCTATCTGCGTTATGGAAATATATACGCCATGAAAAGGACCATGTAATCCCTTTGCTGCGAAAAGAGTCCGCCTCCATTCATCTAATTTTTGAAGTTTCAATAGTTCGGTCAAAGCCGAATATTTCAATTACGCAAATGGACACACAAAATTCCCGCGCCACATTCACTCTCCGACCGGAACCGTTCGCCCGAGAGTACCTTTTTTTACGGCTTTCAAACGCTCTGTCTTTTTACCTACACATTGGACCCGATGAATGCCCGCCCGGCCGCCCGACCGCCCGATCTCGTGCCGACGTCGGATCCGCGCTCTGCCTGCGCCTTTGGACCGAATTTACGGGATATCGGGCATAACTTGCTTTCTCGTTTGACCCCGCCGACGCTTTAACCCGACAACGGTTTACCGTTTTCTCCCATCTCAAACAAATTCAAAGAATCCAATCATTTCCACAAATTTCATTCCAAATAACTGATTATTATTTTGTAAATTCTTGTGTTAAACATATAAACTACACGTTGATTTAGACATATACTGTATATTCAAATTACAATTTTCTATTGACATTCGACATACTACTCGTTCGAGAATCTTCTAACTGACGACTCGATTATCCACCTGCGCCCTCTTCCAGTCCACAGTCCAATTAATGTGGAGGTGCAATTCTAGTTGCATATTACATATCTTCACAAAAGATTACTTAAATCTATTGGCAATGTCCTATTTTATGATAATTAGTCAACGCCAAAAAAAAAAATGAAGATGTCAAGGATAAAAGATGTTAACGTAATAGATCTTTATTTTAGTTTTTAAATTTTTTGTTTGCATAATTTAGTCAAGGGCGTCAAACTGTATTGCGGAATTTGAGATTGAACGGTTGGAGAAGATGGGGACGTTGAATAGCGGCGACTTAATCGACGGTCCCGATCCGGTTTAATAACAAGATTAAAACTCGTTCCGGAGGACGATATCGGCAATAACGGTACAATTAGCGCGCGAGTTAAGGGCTACTTAAGACGTTACGGAACCGAGGCCATTGGATATTGTTTTGACGCGGGCCGAGGTTGGTGTGGTTATACGGAAACCTTCTTCTTCTACCTTCGACTCTGTTGTGGAGTCGACTTCGCAACAGCTTCGATCTCGACAACATGTAATTCCGGTAATCGCGCCTCCGAGAGGACGTCGCTGTCGGGTTTTTCTCGGGCGACACTTAATTCGAATACCGCTAGCTTTAATTATACGGAGGATATCCTCCGTTCATTGTCCGCAGAACGATTGATCCAAGGAAAACGAGGTCATCACGATTTATCAAATGGAATAGAATTTCATTTTTGATAATTGAATTCGAAATTTTTATGATGAAATAAAATAAATGTATATGAGTAACACTATGTTGAACAAGTCTAGTGTTGAAAATGATTGGATGCTATACTCTATTTTTTAATTCGAAGGAGTTTGCTTAAAATTAGTCAGTTTTAAGCAAAACTTACACGTCCCTCAGTATGATAAACCCGAATGTTTTTAGTTCTAGGTCTTGTGTTAGTTGTAGTGGTAGTGCTAATGTCACCATTTTCTTCATGAAGCAACAAATGGTGTTGTTACACTTTTACCTCAGCAGATCGCTCTGTTGGTCAGCATTAGGGTCCTTCCAGCCATATTACCTTGGAGGCAAAGGCTGGAATTTGTCCTGGTTGTGCTGCCCTGATTCCACTCATGCGAATCTGTATATCTCCAAAAATGGATAACTTTAATGTTTGGAGGCCACGCAGTCGCATAGAATGAGTTCCACCGATTCCTCCTCCTCACCGCATCCTCCGCAAATGTCGGTATCACTTATTTCCATGTTCAGTAAATGCTTCTGTAGATGCCAATGTCCAGTGATTAGACCTAAGACAGCCTCATAAATAAATTTGTTCGTTTAGGGTCAGGGTACATCAAAGCCTCCTTGGCTTGGCGACATCCTGGTGTCCTATTCCAATAAGTTAGAAACTTCTTACGCGTTTCCTCTTTTTGAAGCTCTATTAAAGACCTTATTGTTGGAGCGATTAATGGTTCTGGCGATCCCGGAGGTTTCTTTTCTTGCCAGTTTGTCCACCATGTCATGAAGCGTATTTCCTGAATGGCCCTTTGTCCAGCAGATCGTAATCTCATTGCTAGCGGCTAGCTCACAAAGCTTGTTATGGCAGTCCTTAAGTAACGAGGATGAACAGCGATACCGCCCGAGCGAGAGGAGGGCTTGTCTGTAATCAGAATATATTATAATTTATTTGTTACTAATTTTCTTGGAAATTTCCTCAGCCGCCAGAGAAATGGCCACCAGCTCCGCTTGGAGCGCGGTGGGCCAAATTCCCAGCGGTTTAGAAACTTTTATTGGTCCGACGGAATAAACCGAAGCACCAGAGCCAGTTTCCCTACGAGATCCGTCCACCCATAATTAGAGGATAGTTTCGTCAGGCATGGATTGTTCTCCTTTATTTCATACGGTTGTTCGAAGATAAAACACGGCTGTTTGCTACATGCCTCCACCCATAGCTAGCTAGTCGATTTTCCACATTTATAAAGCCATTTATCGTTAGTCGCTCGCAGCCGGATCATTGTTGCTATCACCGCCTCCTCAACGTGATAATTAAGAGAAGGAAGGTACAGTACATCTCCATTGCTGCTGTTGGTGTTGGTGTGCTGTTGTTAAGGTCAGTGAATATACACTGTTAGAAATAATTCACGAGCACACCCTGTATAATCTGAACGCGTGTGTCTAGCGCAATGAAATTTGGTATCAATAGCGTCAATAGCGAGAGTACCCCCCACAACCATTCCTCGCTCAAACTCGCTTAAGTAACGCGATCGTCCTTCCATTGCGCACAGAGTACGGCAACAAACTGGTCCCTCACACCACACCACTTCAATCTCCATAGCGACGGAATGTTCCACTTGGAAGGGCGGCTCAGTCAACAATGCCGCGACAGAAAAACTCGAAACTCGATAAATAAACTCGTCTACAGTAAACCTTTATGCTCCGCAAATATAATGGATTTATCTACACGCGTTCAGATTATATAGGGTGTGCTCGTGAATTATTTCCAACAGAGTATTAATGGATTCATTTGGAACACCTTTAAGCTGACTCATCCCAAAAGAGCAAAAAAATATCCAGATATAATTGCTAAAATAAACAGGTTACAATGATAACTTATTAATCTTAGAAACAAAACTGAAAATATCAAAACATTGCTTCAATGGATAGAAGACGATTATAATCAATTTTACGAAGAAATTCTTGAAAATACCAAGATCAAGGAGCCCAAACAGACTAAAACTAAGTAACTGTATCTTAGTAATTTTCTAAAAAGTAACAGTTTTCATATGAAATGCTTTTTTCGTTTCCTGAAAAGTTATAAAAAGTGACTTAAGTCGTTTCAGTAATAAGCGATTCAAATGATTTATGTTACACTACAGAAAACACTTCAACTCTCACTAAACATGACCTTGAGGTTGCGCGCGCAATCCGCCGCCACTTACGTCACTTACGATAATCAAAGTATTGCAGTATAGGAACCTAGACAACCTCTTATATATAAACCTTGGGTACGCTCTGGTTTTTATTAAATTTAAACAAATAAGTACTTAGTTTACTTAAAATCCTCTCTGATTTTAGAAGTCTCGCCAAAAAAATAGGTTTGAAAAATTACAATGTGTAAACTACTATAGTACTATATCTTATTGATGTAGACCGTTGTAAATCTCATTACGGGGTCGGTCCGTCGACGTAAATTACGTCGGGTTCATTTACGATGGGACCATGTGTTTCGTTCACAAAAGCGTATCACGACGTTACGGCTAATGCCGCGTCCCGCAATTACTTATACCTTTTACACCGGGAGAGAGAGATCTCGAATTTGGGGCGGGTCCCCCGTCCGAGAGGACCGGAGAAAGAAGACCGGACTCCGAACCCCGGTCTCAGGTCCCGGAGTCTTATTTACGCCGGTGACGACCGGCTACGAAAAATCGACGTGAAAAAATACGTTCGCTTCTCCCCTCTTGCGGCCGAGTGGTGTCCATTATCGGTCCGCTGCCGGTCTGATGCGTTCCGAACGAGACTTTTGTCGAGACACCGTAGGCTGGAGCGGCTTTATGGGATCTAAACAAAAACATCATTACCGATCTTGCTCCTACAAGTTCTTCGCGACGTCCCTCACCGCGTGAGGTACACGATATTAACCCGGAATTTTATTTATTTTCATCCTTTATTATGGCGTTACGTCGTTAATGACTGCGCAGTATGACAATCTCTACTTCGTTCACCTCCATTCTAAAAGAATCATTTTATTTATCATTATATATGTATACAATATCAAATCCATCAGGATTGAATTTTTGCACGATTTTTTTTTCGAATAGTATATGTCACCTGGACGTTTTGAATCTCGATGCCCAGCAGGCAGTTGGGTATATTAATTTCTGGTGTTGCCGTAATGTGAATCACGTCACGTTGTATTCTCGTGTCCGAGTTGACAGTAGCGTAGGCAACGTCAGGATTCCGAGTTGACAGTTGACAGTTAAAAGGGTTGGTCGGACGGTCGATCGGCGAGAGGTGAAACGGGGGAAGGAAGAGGAGTAAAGTGAGAAGGTCGAAATTCTGAGAGAAAACGAGAAACCTTTAGTTTGACGTTGTAAGAAGAAGAACGTTTAGCGTAGAATGGGACTTATGTGTGTTGTCGCGGGATGATAGATGGATGCGTTGTCTTTGAGCGGAGTTTTAATTAAGGGTAGTAATTGTTTGAAACGCACTAAAAAAAATGTACGACGTGACGGTCTCCGGAACGAGCAGTCGGTGACGTTGCAGAATCCGTAAGAGGGAGCAACGGCAAAAGTAACAGCACCAGCGGCCGGCACAAACAATTTACAAATTGCCATGTCGGAGTAGGCTTTTAATCGAAGTCTTTTTAAAACGTATACCGTGTTAAACGAGGCCGAAGGAATCGAAAGTATGCCCCGTCGTCTTCGGGCCTCTTATCAAATTATATCTGAAACATTTAACGGCCTTCGCTAATGGTCGGTCCTGATTTTGGCGGTGACGAATTATTTATTTTCCAACAGGCTTTTAAGCGGCCCGTTCTCGCCGCTTTAGTCTTTTCGACCTCTCGCGACACGTCAAACACTAACGCAATAAGGGTGTCTCAGCCCTTCGTCCATTCTCTCCACCACGGACCAAGATCAATACTCAATTATTGGTGGTTGATAGACTGCGCACCGTTGATGGCCATTCCTTCCGTATACGCCACTCGTTAGTTTCGCCCTTATGCTTTCTTTTCTCTCCCGATCGCCCTTACGTCACTTCTCATTACCTATATTTCGAACCCGACGCGCCCTTAATATACCTACACAATACCCACCAACGAAAAGAACATTCTTCTCAAAACACATTCATTATTTATCGAAAGAATAATACTCATTCAATTAATTAATAATTTTTTTAAATTGGATCAATTTTCTGAAACTCCCTTTATATCAGTAAGTTAATGTAGACATAATTTCTTATATAACGTAACTTTTGGCCACAAACAAAAAAAAAGCAAAAACATTGGGGTGGATAACATGCGTTTCTGCTAAATCAAATCCCTATCTCTAGCCGAAGTGAAAAAGTTTCCGTCTCTTCTCTTCCATTCAATTAATCATAAAACCGGAATATGTGAGTTGTTTATCAGTGCGGTGGAAAAGACGGAGGGTTCGCGTCGTATAAGGACAAGGGTCAAGAGGGGTTGAAAGACGTAGTATCAGTACAAACGTGCCTGGTACGATTGAGGGTGGCCGTCTACGTGACGGACATACCGACGTGAGATGGCGAAAAACAGTTCCGACGCCCTCGGTCTTTCTAAGACGTTGGGTCGCGACGCGCTGCACGTTTAAAAATACTTTACTATCGACAGCTGACGACTATTGGCATCGGCGGTAGGCCGTTGTACCCAAAACCTCAGTAAGAAATCGGTCGGTCAGATTTGTTTTGAACAATTTTATCTTTTCTTCGCGTTCTTCGTTTTATATGTGTTAGCGGACGTGACATTCTTCCGAGATGCCCAACGTTGATGACAAGAGAAATTGTCCAATTTCTCGTCGCCTACAATATTAACAAGCCGAAATATCGCGCGGTACGGATTAAGTTTCTTGATCAAACAGAAGGGGAACAGTCGCCCCCTTCACAGTTTTTTTCTTTCCGAGGATATAAAACGCTAATTTAATCTCCCCCCGTCGTCGGGAAGTTGTCAAAGGAGGTTGCGTTTAGCTCGCGGACTTGTTGCCTGTCTTTCTCCCCCTTCAGGATTTAAAAGCGATTTTCGGGATCGTCCTACGCGATCTTTTATAACACCGGAATCTATAACTTTTTTATTACCTAACTCGTAACAAACGATATTAGATTCATTTATCATTTTTAAATTCAACAAGATTATTTTTTAATTTAGAAAATTTTGTATACGATCAAATAAATATTTATAATAATGTAATAATAGTTGGATACAAGGGGTCCAATGGAGTCTAAGAGCGGTGTGCGGGAACGCATGCACTTCCGTTTCCTTACATACATACAATAGTTGGATAGCTGGTATTTGTTAAGATTGTATAGATAAATATTAGAATTAAGTGTTACTTCTAGTTTTACACTAGCACTGTTCCTAAAACAACACTATACCTAGAACTAGAATCATTCGGGTTTAGCCGTCTTGAGAGACGTGCGGCTAAACCCAAATGTTTCTAGTTCTAAGTATAGTGTTAGTTCTACATAGTAACAGTGTTGGTGTAAAACTAGAACTAACACTATACCTAGAACTAGAATCATTTGGGTTTAGCCGTCTTTAGAGACGTGCGGCTAAACTCAAATGATTCTAGTTCTAGGTATAGTGTTGTTCTAGGAACAGTGCTAGTGTAAAACTAGAACTAACACTATGCCTAGAACTAGAATCATTCGGGTTTAGCCGTCTTGAGAGACGTGCGGCTAAACCCAAATGTTTCTAGTTCTAAGTATAGTGTTGTTCTAGGAACAGTGCTAGTGTAAAACTAGAACTAACACTATGCCTAGAACTAGAATCATTCGGGTTTAGCCGTCTTGAGAGACGTGCGGCTAAACCCAAATGTTTCTAGTTCTAAGTATAGTGTTGTTCTAGGAACAGTGCTAGTGTAAAACTAGAACTAACACTATGCCTAGAACTAGAATCATTCGGGTTTAGCCGTCTTGAGAGACGTGCGGCTAAACCCAAATGTTTCTAGTTCTAAGTATAGTGTTGTTCTAGGCACAGTGCTAGTGTAAAACTAGAACTAACACTATATATAGAACTAGTATCATTTGGGTTTAGCCGTCTTTAGAGACGTGCGGCTAAACCCAAATGATTCTAGTTCTAGGTATAGTGTTGTTCTAGAAACAGTGCTAGTGTAAAACTAGAACTAACACTATACGTAGAACTAGAATCATTTGAGTTTAGCCGTCTTTAGAGACGTGCGGCTAAACCCAAATGATTCTAGTTCTAGGTATAGTGTTGTTCTAGGCACAGTGCTAGTGTAAAACTAGAACTAACACTATACATAGAACTAGAATCATTTGGGTTTAGCCGTCTTTAGAGACGTGCGGCTAAACCCAAATGATTCTAGTTCTAGGTATAGTGTTAGTTCTACATAGTAACAGTGTTAGTTCTAGTTTTAGTTCAATAAAAATATACAACATAGTAATAAATTTAGTATTCGATGAAATAAATGTTTATAATAATGTAATAATAGTTAGATAGGTGGTATTTGTTAAGATTGTATAAATGATGGATAAAGACGAATGAGATGATTGAATATTGGCGGCGAGTTCTGTTTGTACGGTAACTGTTTGACAGTTCTTTGATGGTGCGGCCGGGGGCGGACGCTTCCATAATTAATCGTATCCCTTAAGAGCGGCAGATACAAAGAGCAACAAGAGCCGGCGGCCCGTGGGCCGCCCAACTGGGAACGGAATAGCTCACGGTCAGAGCAGCTGCCCCTGTAATGCGTCGCGAGGGACTCTCGTCGCATCGTACACGGGCGTTACTCACAGGGCTACTCACTACTCACTACTCACGACCGCCGTCGTTCTTAAGGTCCCCAATTCCAAGGGGACGTAAAACTCCTTGCGGCTGCCGTTCCACGGCAGTTAGACGTAATAGTGTGGTCCAAAGAAAACAAAATGATGGTGAAAAAAAGAAAAGAAAAAACGGTGCGGTACAGTTAAAGTACGCCGTCACCTGACAATTGGGAAGACGCGGAATTGGAAGCGTAACGGTTTAATTATAACCGAAGCGACAGAAGGTGAATGCGCGGGCCGAGTTGTAGAGCGCTCCTTATGTCGCCAGATGTAATTTGCCGTAGCCTAGTTTTAGTAAAGTCCGGCCGACATAGTGCCTCTCGCAAATGAGTTCGACTCAAGATTTTGCCTCATTTAGAAACGCTTCGCCACCTTCAATATGTCTTTATCGAGGCCGTCGTTCAAATTCAGGTTGATGTCATCGAAAATTCTCTTCTGAAACATTTTTACATTTACCGGTTCTTAACTATTCATCAATCTGTCAGTATCTTACTCTGCACCTACTTCATTCTAAAGACAACAAATTGTGCTCTGGAAAACTTATTGATTTTGGAATTTAGGGTGGACGGTTTTAAATCGGTTGGAAAATAGCTTAATGGGTCTTTTTGTTTTGCAGTGAGGTTCTCCCCGAAAAAAAGGGGATCATTCGGTTAATTGATTCGAGGCTAACTTTGATCCTTGGTCAAGTTTATAAATTGCTTCTTGGAGTTATCTGCGAGAAACACGTGTCTTCGGTTTAAAAGACAATTAAGGACCGGGGCCGAGAGCGTCAATCAAGCCCGGATCGCACGATAAAAATTTGTGATTCCCGAGAACTAGCAAGAATACTAATTAAGGGGGTGTCGGGCACTAAATTTTAAGCGGTACTTGTAATAATACCGGAATTTAAATAGTTTATTGGGTGGTATAAATTAAACCTTGACACTATAATTAGATCGCCGGCAAGACTAACCTTCCCGGGTCGTCAGGTAAACGAATTTTACCTCCTAGGATCTCACCCTTAGCCCTATTAGTCGCCGGCGGGACAAAAAAATATTTTACGCGAAACCGAGGATAAATAAAATAAAGCAATTATGTAGGACGTCACCGACCTGGTCTCCGGGGATAGATTACTTTTGAGCCCCAAACGACGTGAGAGAGAAAGAACAAAAACCTAATTACCAAAAGTAGTGATGTGATGACAGCGCATTACGACGACAGCCCTTAAGGACCTTTCTTTCTCTCGAACTCATTTATTTTAATACCGTTAATCACGAAAGATACCACCACAACCACTTCGATGCTTCGATGTTTTTCCCCCCAATGAATTCTCTCACACAATGTCTTTTATTTCCGAAATCTCCTTCATATATACACACGGTGTCTCCCCGCTGAGTTGCATAACTTCGAGTGCATCAAAATTCAGTCAATCATAGAATAACCATCATGAACTGTTTCAGATCACTCCGGCAAACAGAATCCTTTCCGAAAAAGACTAATGAGAGAAAACCACACTGAAGCTTTTTTTCATGAAGTTTTTGAGAATCGGAGAACCACCATAAGAAGAATGGTTGCCACCACGGGACAGAAAGGAGCATCGATTCACAAGTGAAAATCCTTACTACGTACAACAAGTACAAAGTCTTTTACCAGCAGGCTATGCGAAACGAGGAGAAGTTTGCTACGATTAGACGAGTATCACTCGTGATGGGATTAACAACTCACATAACGAGCACATCTGGAGCGAAGAAAAGCTGGAATCTACTTTCTGACAAAGCATGGGGAGCTAAGGTAATTTAAGTTAATTAAGTTATGTCATACCTCAAAAACTGTTGAGAATTAGACCTATGTTGACTGGAAGTTTTTTCCAAATTTTGATGCAAGGAATAACCTTACGAAGTTATGCAACTCAACGAGGAGACACTCTGTATAATATATCCATTTTGATATTTGATAGTATTCAAATTCAATCGTTAACGACAAATGCGTCGTTGGGTAATAACGATGGATTTTAACAGGGTAGTATGTAGTCTGGAAACGAGGGCAGTTTTTGGCGAAAACAGCGAGGGGTGGTTGACATAGGTGGTATAAGAGCCGAGGGGAGGCCGTGATAAGCATGCGAGGAGCGCGATAAAGAGTAACGTTAAGCGGTCGGGCGTGTCCCTAAAGATGGATAGCTGTCGAGGGAAATCCACCCACAAGAGGTCCTGCAAGAAAGATTCGGCGCACGTATCAACGGCTTGTGACAACCGTGATCTATAACGGCGATTTCGCCGCGAGAATTAACCTTAAAGTCTGAAGTCACTTCGGTCGATTGAAAGTGTGTACGGAAAATTTTTAAATTTTTTAACACATTTAGAAAATTCGAAATTGTTGAAATCGTCTGTTGAAGATTGCGAAAGATGTTATAGTGATTCACCGGTACAGGGTGTGCGAGGGAGAGTTGGGGGAGACGGGGAAAGAAGGTTTAGAGGTCTGGGCAGAGACCTTTGGGACCGCGATGGGTAATTGCGTATCTACCCCTTATATCGTGCGGGATTAGAGATCGGCGAAGAATTCCGGCGTTCAGGACGCCCTCAGGAAATGACGGCTTTCTGCACCGTGCACACGTGCCGGACTTGCGGAAGAGTCGGTGACGCGTTGGGAGAAGCGTCGACGAAAACTCCGTTCGATTGGAAATACATTGTTGCCGAGCGACGTCGACGGTGCCGGGCTGCGTATTTATTTTATTCGTGTAAGCGTGTCAAGTTCTAAAAACAGAAACGTAAGGCAATATAAGCAAGCCATTTTGGAATCGGACAAGAGACAAACTTACACATGTGACTGTATTGTATAAACGTCGGTCCTGAAATAGTCACCGTCTGACATCTGTTCTACATCACGGCGGGCGAGTGTCGCGCTCGTCTGCGTAACGTCCACTTAAGTTGAATTACGGCTCGGTCCGCGAGATATCGACCTAATTGATTCAAACGTAAATACGTCGAAGGGACCACAAGAGTTATGATATCTCCTTCGAGAAAACAAACGTCCTTCGTTATTGCGTTACACGTCAGGGAGCAACCCTTTCGTTTCGTTCGACACAATCTAATTATATTGATTGAATGACGGTCGATTCATTAGTTGACGTTCTTCTGGGAATCACAATTTCTGTCAACGCCACGAGGCCTCTACAGCACAAAAACTAATAGACCTACGACCGGCCCCGATTGATGGCGCAGTTTAGCGCAATTTTCAAAATCACTCAAGGATACGAAGGGTTGCGAGATAAAGGACCGCCGCAAACGAGGCTTCCCTCGGTCACTTTCATTAACCGGACGCTTGACAAATGATAATTGGGAAGACCATCGGTCACTCTACCTATTTTCAACCCTTCCAACATCCCATCGTCTTTATAAAAGGGACTACATCTATCCCAGTCCATTCTCTATTAATATACACCCAATACTATTAACTTTATACACATTACTGAATTTAACACTTTTTTTTCACTACTTTTTCCGTCTGATATAAAATTTTGTTAGTATAAATGGATACAAATCAAGGTCATACGTCAGAAATGATTTTGTATATATATATTATTAGATTTTGTGTCTCTACTAAAAACATATTTTTTAGGGAAAAATTTGTATAAAATAAAAAATTCTAAATCCGAATCATTTTCCGATTCGCTTGGGGAATCCTTCTCCGCTTCGCTATGCTCCTCATCAACTATATGCTCTTCGACTGAATCCGTGATCAGCTCCCTTGCCTCAGGACTCAGCTTCTTCAATGGGACTTTCTGGAACGTCCTAAGGCCTGTAATAACAGCAGAAGCAAGACTTTGCAGTCTAAATAGTAAGTAATTTGTAAGCAAGTATCTAATTTGAGGAAGTTGTTTTATAAATACCTGAAGAATAGTCCCAAATCTAGATATTAATCGCTTATCAACTCCTGTAGTTGCAGCGACATCATCTGCATACTTAAAAAATCGGCGGGGCACGTTCCCGGTGTTGGACGTTCCACTTCTTTGAACTACTTTGTCCACTTTTACAGTGTGCGCTGGAAGGCTTCCTGTACCAGCCATTAATAACCTCAAAATCTCCCCGAATATCTAGCTTTGCGTAAATTATTCTTTTTGTTGCAATTTTAGTGCTCTATATTGTATCCGCCATCTTGATTTTTGAAAAGCTTTTAATTCTGACATAAATGAAGATCGCATAAATGTATAGCGAGAGCGTCTGACGCTCTATTTGCATTCAACCGGTTTCAAAGTAACTTCTTTTTACTTTTGTCCAGCTAGAATCGGGATTCAGCCCAGTCTGTGGCGCAAGATAGGGAGGAATTGAGAACTAAACACTTAATATCACCAAAACCTTCTCAAGGGTATAACGACTGAGGAGGAGAAAAACTATTGGCAACTATCATCAATAAATCGATCTGATCCTTCACTTACGATGATGCTAGTTTACTTAGTGACTTATTTGTATCTTATTTGATGTTTCTTTTATGATATAGTTTGAAAGACATTGAATATGTGAATTATGATAATGAGTTGTTAAGCACAGCGGAAAAGAAAAATTAAAATATAAGGGTAATTACGGTGGACACTTGTAATTACGGCAGTAGATTTCCTTATGGTGTGCATTAAATCCCATTACGTAGTAACGACACCGGACCCCGCAATCCGCAATCCTATTTGAAAGTCCCGACGAAGCGTGTATTGTAACAGCGTGCCGTTGCGGTCAATGGTCACTTTCATATCCATCTTATGGACGGTGGACACACCGATTCCCGCGATGCTCCCCGCAACGGCAAGCGGCAGTTCCTTTCACAGCCGCTAATGTATTCAACGAAACACTGAAACGTATCGAAGTAGAAGAGCAATTCTTTCTGCCGTTTTAATTAGTTCGGGCATCATATTTCCGCTAGTTTTCCTGCGGGCCTTCCTAGTTTTTTTCTTCTTTTTTTTTGCTCGTAACGCGCGACCGTCCACTCTTCATATCCAACCATTAAGGAGGCCCCATGCATTATTCATCGGCGCTCAATTAGCCACGAGGCGCTAGAAACTGTTACCTCGAGAACAAGGAACTTAACGACTTTTAAGTTTTTCCGAAAATCTAAAAACAATAAATGAAAATTTCTGCACAAAGTGGAGGTGTATAGTGGAGAAAAAGTAAAAGAGAAGAGGGATGAAATCCTCTTTAAAGGATTACGTCGGATTTTTTTGGGAGCTGTCGTTTTTAAGAGTATTACATCTCGGCTAGGCAATTAATAAACGGATTTTTCCCTCGATCTCGATTAGACCGGCTCAAACAATCGTCCCATTAACGGTAAACAAACGCGGCCCGCGTCCATGGGCGGGGACCGTAGGAATGTGTAAAATTGCAGAAACCAGAAAACCGTAAGCAGTCGCGGGTGGAGTTTATACAAAATCAGAAATACAATGGGAGAGCGCGCCAACGGCCACTGGAGATAATAAAGCCCGTAGATAAATGAATGAAGGGGCAGGCCGCGTATTCGCCTAGCCCTAGGGTACAATAACGTTGCTCGGTGATATACTCCTTCCGTCAACCATCGTAAATGTCTTATGGTCATCAACCGGCCCATTAGGTTCCGCTTCGATGCTGCCAGACCCGTTGTCCATCTAACATTCGAAAAATCTGGCATTTACCCGACGAGAGCCGCCTATGCTTTCTTTTTTCTTACCAAGACATTCAAAATGTCACAATGTTTTCCCTTTGAGAGACGAAAGCCAGTAATTATTAAATTCTTGTAGAAATTTCGAAACACGACTGTCATTTATCAAGCAGTTTGGGGGACGCCGGAGATTTTCGTGTCATATTGTTCTTACAGTCGACCAGAGAAATTCGTCGGGCTCAATGAACCTTAAGCGACCGACCCCAAACGCCTGACTGATCGTAATAATCCGTGTCGACAAATGGCGGAATTCTTTTTTCCCCGTTGACAGATGTACGCGGTTAATAAGTCGGAAAAGTGCGAAAGATTTTTTTCGTCAGCTTTCGACTTCCGCTAATCGGGGTGCCAGGCCGTTGGCGCCCCGATGCGGCGTTTTCATTAGTTAAGTAAATAATTTCGCCCGAGAAAATTAAGTTTGACAGTAGTTGGAATTCCCGTCGCCTCGTACCGTCTTTCTATTAATTGCCGAGTTGTGATCGCTAAGTGTGGGGGCCTTCCACTCGTTTCCTACTTCGGAGGGTGCCCACACGAAACGCCGGGGCAATCACGACGCTATTCTCCTACTCTCTTTCTATACGAGAACTTGAGAGGAAATCAGTATTAAGTCTCCACTGCTATATACCATAACCAACTATTCACACCTAAATCAATGAATTAACATCTATTATTTTTAATACATCTTATTAATCTCAAAACGTTGTAGGTCTAATGTTAGTTAGATATGCACTATGTTGCATATTTTTATTGAACTAAAACTAGAACTAACACTAGACCTAGAACTAGAATCATTCGGGTTTAGCCGTCTTGAGAGACGTGCGGCTAAATCCGAATGTTTCTAATTCTCGGTCTAGTATTAGTTCTAGTATTGCAGTAGTACTATCACTAGAACTAACACAAGACCTAGAACTAGAATCATTCGGGTTTAGCCGCACGTCTCTCAAGACGGCTAAACCCGAATGATTCTAGTTCTAGGTCTTGAGAGACGTGCGGCTAAATCCGAATCTTTCTAGTTCTTGGCCGTACGTTTCTTAAGACGACCGGGAAGAGGGTTATCATTTTCACCTTTTTCCAAGCAAAACTTTTTCTTTGCAAAACTACCCAATGCATGTACTATTAAGCTATGTTGCATTTTATGCGGGATAGTGCAAGTGCATAGTGGTATTCATATATTGCAAGTTATATAAAATTCCCGGTATAGTATGACCTACTTATTAACTGGTAAACCATTATCTTAATAACGCAAAGAATTTACATAGTATTATTTTTTTGCGTTTTGAATAATACTCTAATGAGGCGGCGAGTACATCCAAGGTAGTTTTAATTAATTGTCAACGGACTGGTCTTTGTCGGCGTGTCGCTACTAACTTGCGAATTAAACTATGCCACTGAAGTATTCGGGGACCGTTGGACATATTAATGCTGGGTGACAACTCCGGGGGAACCGAGACGACGGGGGGTTGGTTGGGATGTTTGCTTGAAGCGTGAACAGAGCGGGACCGGCGAATGACGAACATAAAGAAAGATCTCAAAGGCGTACAATTATAAATTCCGGACCCGGAGCGCCGCGCCGCGCGCCGCACAAAGTCAACTTTATGCACCAACTTTTAATTAAAACAAACTCGGCGCTCGTCCGGCCGGATCAAAGCGATTGGATCTCTCTCTCTCTTTTGCGAAAAACGAACGCGGAAAGATAGTAAAAAGAAAAGAGATGCGTCACATTCTCGGAGTCCGATCGGCGGACGATCCGCGTTAGGGCTATTAGGACCTGCCCCTCCTTTAATACAAGAATTTAACGACGCCAAGCAAGTACCGCTACGGAGCAAATCCTTAGCTCGCGTGCGTATATAAATCCGCCGTGTTAAAGGTTACACAGGTTGGGTAATAGTAACAGTTAACAAGTTCCCGCCTCGGAATCGAATCGCCCGAGTTCGCCTCCTCTTCACCTCTTTCGTCTCTTTAGCCTCTTGCACCTTCCATCACCTTACTTCATCTCTTTCGAATGTGGGTGGACCGTTCTGACCCGAACGTCGCGACGTTTTTTTCCCCCCAGGACACCCATTGTTATATCACCTAACGATATCTCGATTTCTTCCATCTACATTACTACTTAAATCAATCAACTATTTTCTTCAACAGAGTAGTGGTGTAGTATTTGCCGTACTATGCTAGCTTTCGAAATATTAATATTGGCTTTAATCGGCAAGGCGCTTAATAAAAAACTTTTTCTTTATTTCTTTGTTTTCCTTCATCAGAACATTAAATCTCTACAAAAGTTATAAATTTAATGAAATTAAATTGAAATTAAGATTAAAAGAGGTTAACCTCCAAAAAACTTACGAAAAAGAGCGCAAAATTGTATATAAACAAGTCCATAACAGGTTGTAATAAATGAAAAGTATCCAACGCAATTAAACCAAACAATCAACAAGAATAGTTAAAAAGAAACAATTTAAATTAACGGTCAAAAGTAAAAACGCGTACTAAAGTGGTGTGAGGTGTGACATAACCAATAAAATCTCGAAAGCGCGGAAGAGTTCTATTACAGGAGTGCCAACCCAATATTTTAGATTTGTTATTGATATTGGTGAAATTCTTATTATGAGATCGATAAAGCGTGTTGTGATTCTGTTTATTTTTTTTTTTTTTATGATTACTCGTTGACAGGAAACAAGTATGATGGTGGGTAATTAGCTTGGGATAAAGTCGTTGGGTTATTGAGAGTTGGTATGTAATTCCGGGGCACATGAGCTCGTCGATCCGGGTCCGATAGCAACTGTTACGACAATTATAATATTTTATCGATTAATTCCGACGAGTCACGGCAATATCGGCGCTAACGACGGCCGAGCGACGCGTAAATTGGCCGGGCATGACTCGCGCTTTCCAGAATCCCGATGCGAAATGCGTTTATGATGACGTCTCTATTGTTTTCGAGATTACGGCGGCGACAAGTTGCGGGCTGTGATTGATTTTCCTGGGCCAACGATGGGAAATTACGCGGCAGTGGGGATGCGGAGGTGGCAGAAAAATCGGCCGAAACTGGCAATAACGAGTTGTTCGCAGATAAGGGTTTTGTTTGAACTGACGCCAGCATGTTTAATGAAGTGCTCGACATGATTGAGTGGACAGTTCGCAGATTCCCGCTTCCGCCTCGCACCGACCTTATTGCCAGGGCCCAGCTGTGACAACCGGCGTTGACTGACGCTTGAGCGATGGACTCATTACGTCGTGGGAAGACGACAGTTGCGACGACGCTCGATGGACGACGTCCCGTTCTCGTTTTACCACCACGATAAGCGTTTCTTAACACGAACGGAATATCCTAAAACAAAACACTAAATGCTCGAAAAACCTACAATGATGTCCTCCTCAAATTTCTTTCATTGCAAGTAGCTATATGCTATATGGTGATATGTTAGTCACATCCTAAGAACCACTTGATCTTAGAAGGATCATCAGATTTCAATTCCAGAAAGACCAAGACGATTTGCTATGGAGCAGATGTAGTTGCAATGTTTAATTTTTGGCAGAAAAGACTATAAAATAAAATGTTGGCATAAAATCCAATTTTAAGTATGCTTGAGTGAAATCGTGATGATGTAAATATATTAAAGGCCATCTTACAAAATATAATATGTAGGTCAAAAGCACAGATATATGTGGTAATGTACTAGTTTTAAGGAAAAAAATGTAATTTAATGGTTATATTAAAATGTATGTAACATTGTATAGAGTTGTTGAAACTTGCATTCAAGGTTTGATTTGAATCACTAAACAATGAATTGAGGCGGTAACTACCGAACGATCTTAAAAGGCAACATTTACAATGGAATAATGTTTAAAATTTGAATACTTAATTCATATATTGATGTCTACTGCTAAGTAGTATTGAGTACTAATGAATCTACGTTGTATTTATTAATATATATAGTATATTTTATATATGTATTGATTTTTCATTTAGTAATAAATTATTCTGAGAATCTTGTTGGATAACCGTTAAGCCCAAAAGTCCCGTAGAGATTTTTCCGCAGACTAGCAAACTTTGCATAACGGCCAGGTGATTAGCCACGGCCGCCTCTGCACAGGGCAGGGGCGAACTTCGCAAATGGTTGGGCGCATTAAGGGAAGAGCGCCTATTTATCTTTTTATGCGCAATTACTGGATTCATAAATGACTAATTGCTCTTGGCGCAGTTGTGTCGAGTTGTAAAAACCGGTCAAAAAGAAGCGAATTTGAATGTCGTTTTGGGCGACAGGTGAACATAGAGTATAGAGGGCGGGTGTGGCGATATTGCGACGTGACGTTCGCGTTTCGCAAGAGACGCAAACGGCGGCAGGTAAATAGCAAATAACAGAAACACGTAGAAAAGTGAAAGTACGCAAGTACGGGCCCGGCCCATCGTTCTATGCTGCGGTTTTCTCGTATATCGAACGTTACTGCGAGGTGTAGTCGGTGCCTGTATCGTAATAGGGAAGTAACGGTGATGATGCGAGATCAAGGTGAACGTTTTAAGGTAGTAGTGGGTACGATACCGTGCCAGAGGTAGCCGGGACGAGAAGTACGGGGGAGACGTCGCGGGGAGAGTCGGCGGCCCATGGGCAGTGGGCAGAGTCTTGTCGTTACATAACTAATAAGCGGCTCGCTGAGAAAGGAAAGAACGTCGTAGCAGTTGCCGACCTGTGCGCAGCGTGGCCGAGAATGTCATTAAAAAAGCATTTGACTAATGAAACAAATGATTGATACGGTATCGCAGGGCTCCGGTTCCTTGACCCTACCCGAGATGACGTCCGTCATCAATAAAACAGCGAGATTCCGAATCGGGGATAAATAGATTGATTAATTTCAGAGCGTGCGCACTGCTGAGTCGTGCTCGATTATAACCCTTAGTGAATCTCGAAATAAAAAGAAAAAAACAACTTTCTATATTATTTAATGTCCAAATAAAGAGTTGTGGGAATGTAATTTTCACTTCGTCGAAATGGTCATTTCTCGGTAGAGTGTTTTGACAAGTCCCCGGGGAATAGATGGGTTTTGTTGTGGATGACGTGGAATCCGTTTGAGCAAATGTCAAAAGTAACGTTATAAAGATATCATCGATGAAAAGGAAGGCCGAGAGAGGAAACCAACAATGGCCGCGTCCTCGGTTGTATTTACATATCAAACGAATTCGTAGCCGGAGGGCCGAAGTCGTGAGACACTGCCGAACTCGCGTCCGTCGAGTCCTTTAACGAGGGCCGGACTCTAATTACGTCGAAATTGTCGATGAAAAACCGATCGCGTTTTACGTGCGACGACGTCGCGCATTCTTTCACGCAACCGGAGATTACCGGTCAAAACAACGCGAACAAAGAACGGTCGCGCCGTGGATAAATCATCCGGTAATATTTGCGCTCGTATCGATAATTATAAAATAAATGACGACGCGGCCCCTCGCATGTGCGAGCGTACGGGAATACGAGGCTCCGACGAACGGCGGCGCGGCGGTCGCGCAGGTAGGTTTTACTCAATATCGAAATGGGAGACTGCCGGCTTCGACCGGCGGCGTAGGCTATCATTAAACGAAGTCACGACTAAACTCGTTACTAAACTGTGATTAACGGTGTGAATTGTGACATTAGGTTTTTGTATCATACCATCCGCGACTCAACATTGGTAAATAGGTTTTGGACAAAAAATCACGACTATCCGCTGGTCACGCCAACCGATATCTCTCTTCACGACGAAGAACAAAGGACCTGTCCGCTCTCTCTCCACCGTTTCTGGGCTTTTCGAGGCTGAAGAGCCTTTCCAACTTTCCTACGGGCCACAATCGCGCGCCACTTCACATTGCGCACGCTCTCGAATTAATCAATCCATTTATCCTACAACCGGAACCTCTCATCCTTACAATTCTTCAAATAAATTGCACCAACTACAAAAATCTAATCTACAGAGTGTTTTCAATAGAAGACGCAAGATACATTTATTATAAACTATTATACAGTGAATTTGAAACCAAAGCGTACCACTTACTTTGTCCCACATAAAATGCAACATGTCAATATAATTTGATATTACAGTAAAACGATATAGCGGATCAATACTAATCAATAAAACTAGACTGACACTACAACTAGAAACATTCCGAACAGATATATAAAAAGCGCCGACTACATGTTAAAATCAGAGCAACACATTTTACCCCCACTTTCACATGGCATAGCTAGTCGCGAAATTTGAATTGATCAACCGTGTTATTTTTTTTTTTCATTTAAAAAATAAGAATTAAAACACAAATTTAAAAGTGAACTGCTTTTTTATTGATAGTAGCAGCAAATATAACAGAAAAACCTAAAAATATACATATTTTCAAACTGAATCGGAGAAAAGGTCCTGACATACATAAAGGTTTCGGGTATTAACGGAATTATTTAGGTTATATAAAGATTTTTATGAAATTTGGGATTGTTCGGATTATTGGTAAAATACGAGTTTTGGCAGGAAAGGTATTTACAGGACCACTTCTTTCTAGACAAGGATGATACGGCGAGATTAGACATGGTAATACAAGAAATTACAACGCAACAATCGAAAAAATTAATACGAAATTTATTAAAAGAATATTTTACCTTAAAACTAATATGACTTAACCTCACACAACAACGGTTATTTCATTTCGATTCTGTCATACTGGTGGCGCTTCGGCGCGTTTGGGACAGACCATGCAGAAGTGGGGGTAAATTGCCAGTAAACGGTGCGAAAACGTGTGATATTCTATATATTGTCGTATAAATAAATATAAATAAAAATAATATATAAATTAATATAATATATCAATATAAATAAAATTGTGTTGTCAAACCGTGAGAAAATTGGTATTTTTTGCCAATTTGAGCCATCTTGAGAGACGTGCGGCTAAATCCGAATGTGTCTAGTTCTCGGTTTAGTGTTCGTTCTAGTAATAGTGCAAAACTAGAACTAAGTTATGGTTATTTAGGTTATTATGGTTATTATGGTTATTTTGGTTAGTTAGGTTAGGTTGACAACCTAACCTAAATAACGCAATGTGTAATTCCTGCAATCTGTTCGGTCATCCTGCTTTAAGAAATTTAGGAAAAATTAAGAAATAAATACTATATCATGTTAATTTTCCTTATATGTGTTCTTTATATTTGACGATACCTCCGATGATGATCAATTATTGATCGAAACATGTCAGATTAAATTGAAATCAAAATAAAACCAGTAGTTAAAGAATTTTTGGAGTTTATTTAGAAACATTACGTTTAGTCAAGACGGCTAAACCTGAATGTTTCTACTTCTAGGTCTAATATTAGTTCTAGTGACAGTGGTAGGTAGCGCTAGTTAACATAAGATATCACTATGTTACATATTTTTATTGCACTAAAACTAGAAATAACACTAGACCTAGAACTAGAATCATTCGGGTTTAGCCGTCTTGAGAGACGTGCGGCTAAATCCGAATGTTTCTAGTTCTCAGTCTAGTGTTAGTTCTAGTTTTACACTAGCACTATCACTAGAACTAACACAAGACCTAGAACTAGAATCATTCGGGTTTAGCCGTCTTGAGAGACGTGCGGCAAAACCCGAATGTTTCTAGTTCTAAGTCTTGCGTTAGTTCTAGTTTTAATTGTTATTCAGCGTTAAATTGTGGTATACAGGGTGATTCATTAGCTCTATGACAAACTTTGGCAGATGAAAAGTGATGCGATTCTAAGGAAAAAATGTTATATGAATATGGGTCCGATTCATTTTGGTTAAAGAGTTACAAGCCTTTGAAAATTTTACACAGTTTAATAGGCCAATGAAAATGTAACATAAAAAATAAGTTTAAAAATTACAAAAATTGTTCGAAATGTCCGCCTTCAGCTTGAATGCACGCCTCACATCGACGAAGTAAAGATTCTATCACACGACGTATGATATTTGGATCATTCCGTATGCTATTAGCTGCATCTTGAATTCTGTCCAGTAGTTGCTGACGGGTAGTAATTTCTACGTGGTACACAAGCTGCTTCATGTGTCCCCAGAAATAATAATCCAGCGGATTTAGATCTGGGGATCGTGGTGGTCACACTACTGGACCTCCATTGCCAATCCATTTGTTTGGAAAATGTTCATGTAACCAAGCGATGACTTTTCTTCCTCGATGTGGTGGTGCACCATCGTGCTGATCACATATTTTGAACGATGTTAAGTGGTACGTCGTCGATAAAATCGAAAAGGTTATGTCCCAAGAAATTTCTGTACATATTTGCATTTAAGTGTTCATATATCACCCATACAGGTAGCAAAGAATTGTTAAAAATGCCACCACAAACGTTTACACTAAACCGTTGCTGAAATCTTCCTGGTCTAATTGCATGTGGATTTTGCAAGGACCACACATGTTCGTTATGATAATTATTTATGCCGTCCCTAGTGAAACACGCTTCATCAGACCACAGAACTTGGGAAATCAAGTTATTATTTTGAGCATGTTGCTGAATAATCCAGTGGCAAAATGCTAAGCGTTGTTCAGTATCTCCAAGATGTAATGCTTGAACATTTTGGAGATGAAACGGATGTAACATTTCTCGATTCAATACACGCCATACAAAACTTTGGGATATTTGTAACATGCTCGCTATACGCCGAGTACTAATTGAAGGGTCGTCAAGTACTAAATCAATAACACGTTCTTCATTTTGTACATTCACATCATGGGGACGAATGGAAAATAGTGAAGCGGGGTTACCTGTTTCTCTCAGTCTGCGAAATGATGCACTAAACACTGTATGGGCAGGATGATGTCTATTTGGAAACCTACCAAGGTATTCTCTTGCTGCTTGCCGAGCGTTTCCGTTACAAAGCCTGTATACAAAAATAATATCTGTTCTTCAGTCGTAAATACATGCATTTTCGTTTTCGATCAAAACTCTGACAATTATAAACTTTGAAACACACAGAATAGAGTAAATTGAAATGTTTGACATAAAAAACTCAGTTTTGTTATCACAGCCAACTCTGTATTTGTGTTTCATAATTATTGTTGCGATTGTTGCAAATCTTTACTTCGTCGATGTGAAGCGTGCATTCAAGCTGAAGGCGGACATTTCGAACAATTTTTGTAATTTTTAAACTTATTTCTTATGTTACATTTTCATTTGCCTATTAAACTGTGTAAAATTTTCAAAGGCTTGTAACTCTTTAACCAAAATGAATCAGACCCATATTCATATAACATTTTTTCCTTAGAATCGCATCACCTTTCATCTGCCAAAGTTTGTCATAGAGCTAATGAATCACCCTGTATATTACCCGTGTGTCTGTTAAAACCTTTTTCCAAGCAATTCATATATTGCGAGTAATATGAAATTCCTGCTATACAAAGAATTTTTTGTACATCTTTATGTTTTGTATTATAGGCAGGTTGTTGTGAACAACAATAATGGTTTGTTGGTATAATAAATAAGATTGTGTATAGTGAAAACGGTGGAAATGTCCTCGGTGTTCCTCGCAATATATTCCTGGATAATTGCCGAAGGTACCATTAAGTTTGTTGTTTAATTAAGATCCAGATTTATACGGCCGTTGGCGGTGCGCGCAATAATTGTAATTGTAAGCGTAAGCCCCTGCGAATTTACTACCTTACAAATTACCAAAATCGATAATCGAAAACGCACGAAGACCGTTACTTGGTACTCGTTTTTATCTGTCCCGATCTGGTTGAACAACAAAACGTCGACATAATAGTTTTGATCAGCTATCGATCGATCTGTAATTATAGGAGCATAAACGAATTACCAAGACGTTTTGTCGTTCGCATATCGTGACGGTTTATCGAACGAGTTGACAAACTACGATCGCGATTTAATTAATGCCCAGTTACTATAGAATCTTTTGCACTTACTGTACAAGTTATGCCATTTTCAAAGAGGGGGAGGGGGTGTTGAGGCTCTCTCTCTCCCTTTTCGTTCTTAACTTGCTGTTTCAACGGAGGTGAGCCGAAGCAATGCGTCACGAGGGTTGTTTCCTTTCGGAGGGGGTAATTGGTATAGTCTGCACATTACTCACTTCTTGTAATTACCCTCGAGCCGTCAAAGCGACTTGTCTTCGCCTGCAAAGGGCGCTCGCTGCCGCGGGACATACTGAAATCTACTCTCTCTCTCTCTCTTTCTCTTTGCCCGCTTTTCTTGGATAAACACTCCACAACCGGAGGTAATCTAGATTTTATATCGTTAACGCAAATACAGCTACTTTAACGCCTGAATTAACCCTCAACCCTCAAAGTCAATAAATACTCCAAAAAACCAAAAATTAACAGTTACATCATATATATATATACTAATTTAGTAAGGAATCTTGATAGGGGTTATAATGAACCTTATGGTGTTTAGAGACCCTTGTCTCAATTGTCTTGCATTAAGGATAGGATCTCCTTAAAATTAATTATCTAATGAAATTACTGTGTATAAATTAGATATAAATAAGGTCGATATTATTAATAATATATATGTAGAGTGGCCACAAAAAGGATGTGAAAAAGTTTTTGCATATATGGAAGAACGTCCATTAAGTGGATGCAAGAAAGTTAGCTTAGTCGTCACTCCCACATCATATATGGTAGATGAGTAATAATTTGAAGATAAGAGAGACGTGGTTGACAAAAGTGACAGTTCCAGCGTAGCGAGTATTATCTCTGCGAAACGCCTCCGTTCTCCGGGAAATCGTGACTGGGCCGAGATCGTGACAACCGACAACGAAACGAAGCAAAAACGCGTCTAAGCGGGTATTTTGAAGTAAGAACGCGTATGCATATCGAGGCGAGCCGAACACCCGGAGCGAAGGTGTAAAGGAAAAAAGGAAAGGAGGGGAGGGTGACGCGGAGAGATACCTATGCATTAGTACTTTCATTGCTCTTGCGGCTTCCGACATTTATACGGCATCTGTTTATTGGACTTAAAGATGTTCATCCATTCAATTTTTTCACAAATTTTTATTTGGATTTCGAGTTGGTGCTTTGGAAGGAAGGGAGAAAAGAAAGAAGGAAAGAGAAAAGGATGTAGGGAAACCAAGGGGGTTTTGTATTAGGCCGGTGGTCGCATGATAGACCTCCATTCCTAAGGCCGTCAAGGAAAATTGTGTGTGGAGCAGATTTAGTGAACGATGGCGTGACGTGCCGCCTGTCGCCGAAGTCCGCGAGAGATTTAAATGTCTCTGGGTTAGTGGTTTGCCCCATTATCTGTTGTCTTCATCTTGTAACGGGCGCGTAATTGCCGTCGATAACGGCCATTGTTAAAGGAGCGCGTATCTACAACGATCTAAGCCACACTAAAGCGTATAATTAAGCGCGAGCCCGAAAAAGGAGCTTCCCCCGCCCCCGCCTTCCGCGTCAAACTTACTCCGGGGCGAAAAAGGTATTTTCAATTACGCCGGAATTCGGCAATAACTTCACCTAGAGGTTCGCGTTACCTGTCCGGTTCTCTTCGGTTCCTCGTACACTTCCTCCGCCGTTCTTCACCGGGTGACGGTGACGGTACTCGAGAGTGCCACACTGATCAGAATGATGGAATCTCTTAACCGCCAAACGGGCGGCGAGGGGAAAATAGCCATGATTGAGAACGAGTCCTAAACGCATTCTCCCTTATTTATATCCCCATATTGTACCCTGCGCCTTTTCCCTCGTTTCCTTTACTCCCTGACGCATACTTCTACACGTTTGTCACAGACAAAAAAATACAACCACGTTTTCTTCGTAGTGACCCCCCATTTCACAACTAGTACAATGTTATGTCACCCCAATACACTAAACAACATCGTGTTGGCCCCTGTTGCTTTTTTGTTATTGATTTTTTAACATCTTTGTTCTACTATGTCTATATATGAAAGAAATTATTTTATATAAAACTTCTTACTTGCTTGTATTTAAATTTTTATTGCTACCGGTTTCGACTTTTAAGTCATCATCAGCTAAAATGTCAAAATAACTCAACATTTTCAAATTTTGACATTTTGGCTGATGATGACTTAAAAATCGAAACCGGTACCAATAAACATTTAAATACAAGCAAGTAATAAGTTTTATATAAAATAATTTCCTTCATATGTTAACTTGCAACATGGATTCCTACAATATTTGTTCTACTTATTTCTATATGTGTAATTGTAATAGTAAGAAATCAGAATTTGAAAATTGTAAATTGAAATTCTGATGGTAAAAGGTGGCGTATCGAATAACGAAACGGTGTAATCGTCGCGGCATTTTCCAGTCCATTTGAGAACGGACGGCCGCCGCTTGCGGTCTGGAGAAGTGATGAATGGCCGGTATCATCTATCAACGACAAATCTGATATCCGTTTCGTCATCGACCCGGGCGGCTTGCAAAAATAGGGCTGCGAGGGACCGCAGGAATTAATAAACTCGTCCACCGATAACTTTATTCTAACAATTAGACTCATATTTCACGACGGGATAACGAGGTTTTTATACCTGCGCTTATTTATGCCCGTAATTGATAATGAGCCGCGACCGTTCGTCAGCGTGACGTCCGGCGCTAAAACAAACGGGGTCTGCGCACTAGCCGCCCGTCGTGCAACTCTCGCCCTTATCGACGAATGATAAACCGACCCCGTAAATATTAAAATTAAAAAGAAGACGGGGCCTCCCGATGACAAGTGATCACCCGCCGCGCGGGACCATCAATAATTCGTGCGCGACCATTACCATTTGTTACCCGTATCCAATTTACTTTTTAACTGAATAAAGTAATCGCTAAAGACGACCAACCTCGCGACTAAAAACAAGAGGGGCGGTTGGTTCGAAAACGCGCAAAGCGGGGGTGGTGACGATCGGTGCGTGAAACAGCAACGACACTCGCAGCGGGACTACAATCCATCACCGCAGCGCGTTAATGACACGCTAAACACACGCAACACACTCTAACCGACCGTACACAACCGCACCGCAGACGCTAACGCCACTCGTTATCCGCCGGTGGCGGTCCGTGCGGTAATTAATGTATTCCACTTCGCGAACTACCCCGTTTTTCTCCGACTCTGTCACTAAACTTCACGATAACACTCACACAGCGCACGCCACTGAACGCCGGAAATTAAAAACATCCATGCTTACCATATCTTTAAATCCCACTCTGACTTACATATATAATTTGTCAGAAACAGATTATCTCCATAAATATCGCTACCTTAAGATATGTCCACACAAAAGAAACACAGGGGAACATTTTGTTCTTGATTATCGTAATCTGTTTAGGCAACAGAAACAATAACAAATTTATGTGTTGCCGCAACAAAAAACTTTCCGCCTACATCAAGTTATTGTATGTTTCAGTATTTGAATACTTTGCAAAAAAGACTCTTTTAGAAAGAAATATACATGGAAATATCATGCATCTTGCATCATGGTATCTTGCATCATGGTATCATGGTATAAATATAAAGAACTTTTGTCGTATGAGTAGCACATTCAAAAGGGAGACACGGATTTAAGTATTTCTCTATTGAGTAGAAGGAGTATTGTAGTAACAATCCCTCTGAAGATGGGCAACGGCAACTCAGAATAGGCTAGTGGCAATTTATTACACTGTTGGAAATAATTCACGAGCACACTCTGTATAATCTCAACTCGTGTGTCTAGCGCAATGAAATTTGGTATGGAAGTAGTACTAAAATAGTGTAACTTATCCTCATATGGAGAGTGGCGCAACTCTGCTGGGAGGGGATATATCAATAGCGAGAGTATCCCCCGTGAGCAGCGCGTACCATCGCTACACGACGTGACATAGAGTCGATAAGTCGCTGTATTGTAGCGTGGGGGATGGCCAACCATACCGGCTCAACTCGCCTCCATAGCTCCTCAACGTTAACCGGGGGAGTCGGATAACTTGCTAAATAAACTCGTTTACAGTAAACCTTTATGCTCCGCAAATATTATGGATTTATCTTCACGCGTTTAGATTATATAGGGTGTGCTCGTGAATTATTTCCAACAATGTATATAATTTTATGCACACATAATTAGTTCTTTATTGTGCTCTTTTGATGTGGTGTTGTGGAATGACGATCCTTTTCTTCTGCCTAGTGTCATGTTGGTCTCATTTTATTCCTATGTAGAAAGGTAACTACCGCCTGTATGTAGACGCTAGGGACAGTTAATATTTGCATCGCTTTGAATATGCTTCTGCAGCTATCTCGCAGTCCTGCACACGCCAAAGCTCTAACGGCTTCCTTTTGCTGGATTAAGAGGAATTATGGAATTAAAGTGGCTGATGAGCCTTCTGATGAGGTGGGTTGCTGTGGCTAACTTTCTTGTAACGTATTCTATATGTGAATTCCATTTCAGGTGGGAATCTATGTTAAGATCAAGGAATTTAATCGTATGTCCCGTATCTGGCTGTCTATTGGTAAGTATGAGTGATTGCGTCTTTTTTCCATTCAGTCTTACCTTATAGCTGGCGAACCACTCTTTCGCAGGAGTTCCTATCTGTCTCTAGATGTCATCAACAGCGAAAAGGCACGTCAAATCAGCCGTTAAGTATTGTGGTAAGTCATTGATATAGTTCACGAACAAAACCGGGCCCAGAACAGATCCGTGTGGCACTCCATGTCCTATCTGTCCTCTTGCCGAGAATCTTTCTTTCCAGTAAACCATTTGTGTTCTATCCTGGAGATATGTCCTGAAGAGTGAAAGTGAAGTACCCCTTATACCGTAGTACTCTAGCTTAGCGAGCAGAATCTGGTGGTCAACGCAATCAAAAGCCTTTGTTAGATCGCAAAGACCTTGGATAGTGTTGCTTGTATTGGTCTGTAATTAGAGCAATTCGCTTTCGATTGATAGCATCTGTTAACAGTTTTGCTATTTCGTCTCGTATACTCTTTAATAAAACTGATGAAATTCCATACAAGTCTAATGTATTTTTTGATTTTAGGTTCAGGTCCAGGTTCAGAGTGCATCTGGTTGCTTTATTAAAGTCATCCGGAGTTAGACCATCATAGTCAATACTGGTGTCTAATTTCTTTTGGTAGAATTCGTTTTTAATTACCGTCCAAATGGCTCTCGCTATTGATGGAAGGGGATATCTTCCAGCAGAGTTGCGCCGCTCTCCATGTAAGGGTAAGTTACACTACTTTAGTACTACTTCCGTACTATATTTCATTGCGCTAGATTAAGATTATACAGATGCTTCAGATTATACAGGGTGTGCTCGTGAATTATTTCCAACAGTGTATTAAGGACCGCCATGGAATCTTGGTTGCTATGCGTAAAATTTATGTTAAAATCTCCGGAAAGTAGCACTCTATAGTTAGGATACGTTTCTGCAATGTATACCAGGTAACATTTCAGTTTTTCCTTGAAGATGTTTCAGTCACCTAGCGGTGATCGATATAGACAAATAACAATAATGATATCTTTTTTCAGGGTTACAGGTGTAATTTCTATATCCTTTTCCTAACAGTAATCATCTGTACTAGGCACTGGCGTGGACTGGATTGAATCTTTTATTAATATTAAGACGCCGCCATGCTTATACTGTTGTCTACAGAAGGATGATGCAATGTTGTATCTATTGATTCTCAATATATTCATTGTTGGGGTGTTCAGCCAATGTTCAGTGATACAACTTCGATATTTTCTAATTCTATAAAGTATTTAATTACATCAATTTTATTTTTTATTCATTGGACATTCAAGTTTAGAAATTGTGTTGTTTCTGTTTTATTCATTGTTTTGTTTTTGGTTTGAAGCTATATTGTCTTGCTTGGATATACATCTTGCTATATATATATGCTTGGAATTCCTATCATCTTTTCATCGTCTTCTTTCAAGATTTATTATTCATATGACCACTGATAATCTCCATAAATGAACATCCATAAAACATTATTATGTCAGTGTTTCACGTTATGTTAGTGGTATCCAAAACTGATATATTTCTGTACAAGTCTACATCTTTTGATCTTAATGACTCTAATAAGTTTCTTCTCTCTAAATGTTATTTGATATTTTCAATGAATCTGGTATTGGATTGATTTTGGAGAAAAAATATGTAGAGTTGAATCAAAATTAGTTTGTGTTGTGGAAGGTTGTGGATGAAGTATGAATAGGATGAAGAGGTAGATAAGTCGTGACTGCGCATAAAGAGGATTATGGTGGCGCATAAGTATAATAAGTGCATGGTTAGCGGGTAGGTACTTAGGACTTGGCAAAGTTTAAAAGAAGGCTGACTGTCGTAATTTCGGTGTCACGTGAGGATTTATTGGACACTAATTAGTGCCATAATAAAGATTTATTTTCCACGAACGGCGAAATCCCTGTCCGGCGATAGACGGCCGGCGTTCTCGTAATAAATTTCGAAATTACATCACGTCCCAATTATTTTCTCGCACCGTTGGTTTAAAGCATACATTAGAGTGAATCGAGTGGCAATTATTTGTAATTGTCTCGGAGGAGTTCTTTTTGTCCCCGACGATCAGATTTCGAGCTCACCTCGACGTCTCGGCGGGTTATTTATCGGCGGTCCGCAAGCCATTGTGCGGAATACAAACGTTTATCATTACATCTCACTTCAAAGAGTAAAGGTGTAGCAAATTCCCAATGTACGCGCTGTTAAAGTGAATTGTTTTATGATTAAGTGCTTAGAAGATCGTGACCGACTGAGTAGTGGTCCGTGCGTGCTTCGTCCGGGGTCCGGGGCGAAGGCCTCGGGATATATTTATATTTCGAAACGAACGAACCACTCGAATATTGTCGCTCTCTCGTACGGAATTGATGAGAAAATGTGTAGACAAGGTGATGTAGCGTTCCTTGAAGGTGTCATGTAGGACAACGGCACGCAACGTCATGGTCGTGCGTCTCCACGCCTTATTCCACTAATTGTCTTCTATCCGCGCATTACACGCTTTCGATATTTCCTATTAATAATAAAAGGCTCCGCGTAGGCAAGGACATTTCGGACATCGGTTTATCGTGCTCGACCATTATTATTACTGCCGCTAGATTATTAGGTTATTATTTTTGCGACGGCGTGTTTGTTTGCAGAAATACATGTCATGAACCGATAATTCTTAATTTATGGTAAGAGACAGAAAAAACGCTCCTATTCGAGGATGTATTGCGTTATTGACTTTTGGGACCAATTAAATTAGATAATTTGTTGTTTTGATATTGCGACATCGCATTCCCTATACGTTATCTTCTATCACGTCGGTCGTTCGACCAACAACCGTCCGCTATTTTTCGACATTTACACGATCCACGCTATCGCTGAAACCCGCTTGAAATACCTTGTATAATATGGCCTCAGTAGACGTTCTCGGTGACTCATCGATAAACTACAACCAAACTCCTACTTTAAATCCATCCCGGACCTAACCGATAAATTTTAACTAAGTACACACTTATCACCAGCATATCTCTCAATTTCCATTTAATAATATACTATAATTTTTTTATTTTAAATTTTGTATTATTGTCGTTTGTATGACGTTGCGCAGTGGTTGTACGCTCTCGTGGCCTTTTTACATTCCTTCGTCCTTATTTTAAACGTCATAAAAAGCGCCCGGAGACCGGAGGGAACTCGAAGAACCGGAGAGTGGCGAAGAACCAAAGACAATGGCAAAATACGAAGTTGAACGCAAAGTAAATGCGTGCGTGCCCTAAGGCGGGCTTACAATCTCGACGGTCTAATGATGCCAAGTGCAGACCAACTCCTCACCCACATAATATAATTACCAGGCCCGAACTGGCGCTTGTGTAGGTCGTTATATTGCCAATCAACCGTTTTTAACTTCTTGAATATTTAAACGGTTCAATACATTCGCTTTCAATACAATTCCGTTTTGAGAAAAACGAAAATTTTCATTTTACCGAGAAATCTTAACGATAGAAACTATTCAAGTCCGTTACTGCAGCAAGGGCGTGCACCTCAGATTGTTCACTTGTGTAAAAATTAAATGGGAGTACAGGTGTATCACGACTCTAGCGTGCTCTAGCGGCAACGTTTCTTTCCCAGTGACATGCCGTTGTGAAATCGCCTCTGCGGACGATGATTGCTAACTACAACCAGAACCATTATTTTTATTTTAATTGCTTTATAAAGACCGTTATCACTAATTTATTATAATACATACATATAGTGCAAATTTTTGTTGTACATCTTTTATTCACTTATCTAAGGATAGGTAATTTCCTTTGCGTCCCAAGATGGGACGTCCGATTAAAATGTGACATTAACAGACACGAGCGGGTCGTTTTTCCACTAATGACCGTGTCAATCAGCTGCCAGAGACATCAGATTACAGCGCCACGACAATTTGCAAGATCTATTTAGTGGCCACAATTCCTCGATAGAGGGGTCCGATCTTATGACAAAACGATCTTGCCACGCAACGCTTCCGAAAGAAAAGCTTTCGGATTAATTAAGAGAAGTGGAACATTTTTCACAGGAACGGAAATCAATACAACACGACGTTCCGACAAGCCGACCGACCGATCGACCTTCATGACCTTCTTCTAATGAATTTAAACTATTGCGGGCGGACAATAAATAGATTATTATGCCGACCAACGTCCTCGGCCTCAACAATAACAAAACAGATAAACCACATTTTTCACGAATCGAATGTCAATTGGAATTAATAGGTCGTTACTTATATTAAATATACGTCACCAAATTTCAGATAACCTTCCGATAACTGCATCACATTTTTTTCCGATTTCGACTTTTTTTTATAATTTATCTATCTCAACTAGGATTTTAAGTCACTAAGTAACATCTTTTCCTTTACACATGTTATTATATAATATATTATTATATATTACATGTCTAACTCAAATAGCTTATAATTTTAACAGTAGTGCAGTATTGCTGCACTGGTGATGACAACAACTGGTATTGGAAGCAGATATCCCAAGAAACACTTAAGTATGGTGCTGCTAATTTTTGTACTAAGTATAAGTCACACTAAAAGCAATATTAGATTATGGCAGAAGATCCCAAACATTCTTTGCTTATTTATTTATTTTTATATTATGCATAGCACAATTGTTTAACACCTAGTAAATACATACTAATTAGTTACTTATTTTTAACACCAAATTAAACTAGATAATGTTTTGCAGCTTTTCCCAGTGGTCCAGTCTGCTTTACTCATAATATAGATAAATATTGTCATATTTTTACCGTTTTAAGACCAAAACACAAAAGTTTTGGACACATACAGTTGGATTCCGTATGCCCATTTTGGTTTTAATACTTGCTGGTATATTAGCAACTTGTTTCTTAGTGATAGCGTTGATCTTCTGCCAATAAGCCAATATAGATGTCTAAATTTGATATCAAGTTCCTCACGTTTTTTTTGACGTGAGCTTTCTATTTGAGTTTGGTATCCGGCCTCATACCAAGATATTTTGCGGATTGCATTGCCATTTATGTGTACTGGGACATAGTTTACTTTCTTATACGCAAAGTTTATAAGTAATTAGTTTTATTAGCCATCGTTTGGTCCAGTTTTCTATTGAATTTAAGGCCAATTGTAATTTATTTGCTGCAACTACTTCATTTTCTGCAATAGCCAAGATCGCTGTGTCATCTGCGAGTGTAACTGTTAAAGTTTCTGGTACCTGAGGAAGGTCGAATGTGTAGAGTAAGTACAGTGTTGGGCCAAGCACACTTCCTTGGGGAAGTCCGGCTCATATTTCATGTAGTGGTGAATAAGCGTTTTCGTATTTTACTCTAAAATATCAGAAAGATACGATTTTAATAGCTTAAATATAGTTTGTAATTTAAACCATCTATCCAGACTTTGTCGAAAGCTTGTGGAATGATTTTTCGTAATAAAAAAATCAAGCAGGTTCGGAATTTTACTTTTATCTGTTGGCCAGTGAGTTGGCTTCCCAATGGAGAGCACCTCACAATTTAGGGCCTCTATTGCATGGTTCAGTTCTGTTTCTTTTGTATTTGTCAAGCGAGAACCCCAAGACTTATGTTATGCATTAAAGTCTCCTCCAAGTATAAATTTGTTGTCAAGATGTAATAGAATTTCGTGATAATCTTCTCTTTTAAGATTATGTCTCGGTAGTATGTACGTTGCTCTTACAGATATTAAGTTATTAGCAGTTTGAACTTTTACCACTGTTGTTTGGTGTTGTTTAGTACTAATTGTATTGTTCAAATACTACGTGTATTATGATGTGATGTATCATTATTATTTGCATTGTCGTCAAGACAACAATTCAAGGCAAAATTCAGACTACTTACTAGGAAAGATGTTGGATCTATTGATATGGTCCACATCCGTTTAGCCACAATTCTTTCCACAGTTTTTGTGAGCATTTAACAAATAACAGTTAGTAGGACAGTTTTAATTAAGTGTTTCGATCGCTTTGTCTTCAATGAGTGTAGCATATTAAGTGTAGCAGACTACTATTAAATGCCGAAACAGTCAAGTTTCACTTTTGACAAGCATAGTACTTCGAGAGAATGTCAAATATAAAATTTTACCTCAGCTAGTTTTGAAAGCAATCGACGTTGCTTGCTGCCAAATATTTTCGGTTATGAGTTATGAAACAAATTGTGTCTAATGCTATAGTATAGAGTACAATATATATGATGAAATTATATAATTTGTGTAGGATAAAATAAAACAAATGAAATATTTTTTATTAAAATTAATGAAATTCCTATAATTAACTGTAATTCAATATAAATGTAGGGTGTTTTAAAATGTATAAGGGTGTAAATAGTATTTTTGGTGTGACAAATTGTGACAAGGTACTATTGGGGTGTAAAAGTATCGGAGGAGTAGGCCTCGAGAGATCCCCGGTAATCTGTGGCGTTGCAGCGTGCGCAAAGACAGTGAAAGCACGCACGGGTCTGTGACAGTACGACAATATCCCTACACTCAGTGGTAGCCCGACTGCCGTTCTATCAGCATGAGCTCGATTCGAGACGACTCGAAAACGCGCGCGTTCTGCTACGGCGATATTTAAAATTCCCGCACCCTTCGTATAACATCCCTAAAGTTTTGATCCTGTGACAGTGCAACTGAACGCTGGTTAAAAAAAATTTTTTTGAACCCTTCTTCTCCGTCACATGGGATCCTCCTGCTGCAACAGGTACAGAGACCGATGAATACTCGCCAATGCAATTTAAATCGTCGATTACGTCCGCGGGGTGAATATTTACGATTGCGACGATTGAATGAATTATTTCGACCCCTTTTAACAACTCCCTCCCTTTCAATTTCGTCGATGTTACTACCGAATACACAACGGCTATTAATAGCAATTATTTTCTGGTTTTTTTCAAGTTTTTCACACGTTCTGAAAAAGAGTCTACATCGTCGCGCCCCCGCCGGATATGTTGAAAAGAACGGTTTCAAAGGTATTATTTCGGCATTAAGCCATCACTGTTATGTGTTAACAGTCCGAAATTTGCGCCAATTCTCGTTCACAAAAGCCTCCAAAAAGGCCTCCAAAGTACCTGTTATTACCCGGTACAAAGCACAACCGACGATTGTTGTTATTAATACTTCCAACCTATTATTTAGATTTTGCAATTAACCCCTACAAATACCCAAAATACACACGATTTATACAACCAATATTTATATTGTATTTAGAGGTATTCAATTATATAAACGATACACATATTTATAAAAAAAATTATTATTTGATTAAATACTAAGAAATATCATGATAATAATGAGTCAGAGGTTACAATGGTTATATCACGTATAATGTTACCTAATACATCCGACCCCAGGTAAATAATACCGAAGGGTATAGATAATAAAAAATAAAAAAAATTATCGCTATGTTATGACTATATTGATATCTTTCTATTGTATTATATTCGCGTATACAAAATCTATAAATTTTAAGTTATTTAATTTAATAAATAATAGATACAAAAAAAGGCCAAAACGTATATTTTACAATTCAGATTTTAATTAATTTTGCATGAGTGTAAGAGTATCTCTTGTGGGGTTTTAATATTAGATTACGCGATTTAATCCATAGTACACGTGCAGACGAGGTGAGTCAAAGATGCTAATCAAATTGGTATAATAACTACGTATTTATACCAACAATTTAATTTTTTTTAGAAAATTAATTGTGCGTTGTTATTGTTTGAGAACCTCTGTAAGGTCAAAGTTCGATCGGCTGTAGCCGCCTCCGCGCGGAGGCCGCTAGAAGTGGTTAGTTGAGCTTTCGGTGGCAGCCGCGAACGATATTGACGACCCGTGAAAGAAGGCGGAAGACGTCGGGGTAGCCCCGACGACGGGTTAAAAGTGGCGGGCGTCGGAGACCGCGTCCTGGGGGAGGGGGGATGTCCGGGGGCCGTGGGAAACGATTCAGAGAAGGACGGCGGGCAAATTTTAACAAAAAGACGCGAGATTAGCGTTGGCAAAGTGACAGTATTGGGTGGCACGTGGACCAATAGTACAGGTGGTTACGCCTGTCACGATGTCACCACGTGGAGGGGATGTCACACGACACGGTGCGCTTGCGCGGGGCGGTCACTCTTTGTCACACGAAGGTACGCCTATCACCCACTCCGGTCTGACACCTGGTGGGGACTCCACGGGAATCCCAGAATAATCGTTCCGGTGACGACCCATCGATCCGGCACTGTATTCGTATTAGCTTCCGGACGCTCAAATCGATAACGGAGGACAAAATCTTACCCTATTTACTCTCTATTCCAACAACCGCGAGCGGCGTCGCGTAACGTCGAAACGGTACGTCGGGACGTCGACGTCGTCGCCGTCGCCGTCGTCGGCGTCGTCGTGGTTTGAGAGAACTACGACGAGAAGGGGGTTACGGAGAGGGGGCTAAAAAGAGAGGGCTACTCAGGAGCGTTGCGGGGGGGTCAGCGCATTTGGATAGCGCAAGGGCGGGGCTTCGCGGAATTGTCACTGCGGCGGCGACTGTCTCATGTCGCCTTGCTGCGCGTGCGCCCGACGTCCGGGACCATAGGCCGTCGCGACGGCTGTGACACGCCCGGCTCTCCCTGGCGACCTTTGACCCCTCAGTGTCCGACTGACATTCGCACGATTTTGGTCGCGCTATACCTGATGAGCCCGAACCCGAGCCCGAGCCATGCAGTTTTCGACCTTTGATAACACCTTTCCCACACTACCCGTCAAGAATGGTGAGTTCGTTCGTGAATTTTAACGCTTTTGCCTACGACCAGAGCTCCAAACCGATTGAAATATCGTATAGTTGCCAATATCGCATCGTTATTTAATGAACCTTGCCGATTATCGCTTGTTTACCGTTATAAATCAATCTCCCGCTGGACGATAGTGAACCGTATCACGCTTTTTTAATCCCGCTCTCCAAATGTTGTTACAACAGTAATTACATTATTTTATCCCCCCTCCCCGTGTCTGCTCTTCTTGAACCTTTCAATCGCTATCACTTCAAAATTTAAACAACACGTTTTCAAAACAATCTAGTCTATAAATTATGTAAATTTACATTTAAAACAATCGAGATAAACTAATTTTAACAATATCCTATTTACAATCATCTTTAAATATATATTGAGTTCGCAGAATATGACCTGTGTAAAATCACAGTCTCTTTATTTTACCATTATTTACATGTATACAATTATTAAATTAAAATAAATTTGTTTAAAGGACTTGACCTTACATTAATCACAGCCAATTAGGGTCATGTCGTATATCTAGTCAAAACATGTATTTGATGGAATCAATAAAAAAATTAAAACTATTCTAACATTAATTAATTAATTTATTAATATTAACAAAATTCAAATTGTAATAAACTTTGTTATATATTATTTTTTAACACGTTAAAATATTTCATTGTTAAAATTTATAGTTTTAAGATTTATTACCTTCATAAATCAAAACGAAATAGACATAGTTATGATAAATTTTAATTCAAGCCAGACAAATTTTTTCTTGTTTCCCAATTTTACCTTTTACATTCCTTTTCTTTTACTAGTAACTCTATTTAAGTCTATGTTTTTAAGGAATTTTGAACCGAAATAATTTGATAATAAATATATCGATAAAGGTGTTAGTACTTGTTTGGTTTTGAAGGTTCGGAGGTGGTTCGAGGTCCTATCACGTCGAGCCAACAGAAAGACAGAACCTCGTCCGATATGCCGGTGTCGGCGATGCCGTTGATGGACCCGCAACTGAAAAATAGTGCCACGGTAAGTGATTTTCGCAATTCGATTATAGGGCCTCTTCGTAAACTTTTTTTTACCGCTCGCTTCACGCCGCACCGCGAGGTATTAAACAATTGGAGGGGGGTTAGCAATTGGTCGGTCCCTATCAGACCATGCACAGGCGCGCGATACGATGGCCAAACCTGAAGCCCGCAGTTCATATACGGAGTCCTCCGAAACCAGCGTGTAAAGGAAGAGGCCGCGGGGCTCTTCTCCGCGAGTTTCTCCAGTGCACCTCGCAAAACCGCCAATAAACGTGAACCGTCGCGTTTCCGCGGCGTGCAGTGAGTTGTGATAGCCCCCTCAGTGCGTGACAAACCATTTTTACCAATGCTACTGATGCCAAACGCCAGCGAAAACGGCTCCGCCGGGCGCAGCCCCGTTAAACCGCTACAACATCAGGTCACTATACCTCAATCCCAACCACCCTCCGCCAACAATCGTATTCTTAACGTAAGTTTTCACCCTTATCAATGGCCGACATAAGCGCTACTTTCCTACCACTAACATTCACTGCGCAGGCTCAGTTTTATATCAAAGAAAAAGCACGTGGTTTTACTTTATTTTTTACATTTTTGGCAAAAACCACTGATTTAGTGCTAAATATACCTTCAAACATCTGTAGGTCATTAAAGATAACTCTTTCATTTTCGATAGTTCGGGTTATCAATACTCGAATTTTATTAATAATATATATGCAGATACTATTTCAAAAAATCTCCATATATTAATAAAACATTTGATAATTTTTGCTTTTATTTCATTATCTTTATTTATTTGTACGAATTTGAATTCTGAATTCTATGAAATGTTTAGATATTTCCAAAACATTTCAATTCCAGTTCTAGCCGGTCCAACGAAGTCCAAATCTAAACCGATTTACGTGGTATTGAAAATTTCAAAGTTAGTGTTTTTGTGGGATTATAACATTTCTGCTGAGTCATTTGACCAATGAAAATAACGATTTTGGGATAACTCCAATACCAAACAATCCGAACACAGCTTTAGATCAATAACAGATTATTTAATGGAAATCTGAAGCATGAATCAAGATATAAAATTACTCCAAATTGTCTAAATAATAAAAATCTACATACTGATGGCAATTTGGACATACCAAGAATTATTCCAACTAATCCATTAACATTCAAGTTCTCATCTGAAATATTTACATTTAAGATTTATCGTGATACTTTTATAGATTTAGACAACACCAATGGTATTTCGAAAATGTGTAGCTAAATCCTAACATTGCCAGTTTGCTCGAATTAAACAATTCCCCTATTAATTACTTTGATAATTTACGACAATTTCTACAAATAGTTTCTGTTTACATATAATATGAGGTGATCATCGATTAACAACTTACTGTGTTATTATTAAACGTGTATATCAAACACAATTACAGCCACATCCTACATTCTATGAACTCGTACATTTGCTGTGGATTAAGTTTAAACCACAAAATCTAAGTTTTGCGAAAAAGTCTCTTTAAGATGATAAGACTTGATCCAAGTCACTAATTTTTTTTAATGTGGTACCAAGATTTTAATTATTTCTCTATCTTTCATTGTAATTTGAACATGTCAATAAAGTTGTCATTTGTCGAATTTCTTTTGTAGCTGGCAGATGAGTTAATCTGTGCGATATCGAGTAGCAACATAAAATGATGTGATCATCGATTAGCAACTTACTGTGCTATTATTAAACGTGTATATCAAACACAATTACAGCCACATCCTACATTCTATGAACTCGTACATTTGCTGTGGATTAAGTTTAAACCACAAAATCTAAGTTTTGCGAAAAAGTCTCTTTAAGATGATAAGACTTGATCCAAGTCACTAATTTTTTTTTAATGTGGTTCCAAGATCTTAATTATTTCTCTATCTTTCATTGTAATTTGAACATGCCAATAAAGTTGTCATTTGTCGAATTTCTTTTGTAGCTGGCAGATGAGTTAATCTGTGCGATATCGAGTAGCAACATAAAATGATGTGATCATCGATTAGCAACTTACTGTGCTATTATTAAACGTGTATATCAAACACAATTACAGCCACATCCTACATTCTATGAACTCGTACATTTGCTGTGGATTAAGTTTAAACCACAAAATCTAAGTTTTGCGAAAAAGTCTCTTTAAGATGATAAGACTTGATCCAAGTCACTAATTTTTTTTAATGTGGTTCCAAGATCTTAATTATTTCTCTATCTTTCATTGTAATTTGAACATGCCAATAAAGTTGTCATTTGTCGAATTTCTTTTGTAGCTGGCAGATGAGTTAATCTGTGCGATATCGAGTAGCAACATAATATGAGGTGATCATCGATTAACAACTTACTGTGTTATTATTAAACGTGTATATCAAACACAATTACAGCCACATCCTACATTCTATGAACTCGTACATTTGCTGTGGATTAAGTTTAAATAAAAAAATCAAAGTTTTGCAAAAAAGTCTGTCATCAACTTTTAAAGATGATAAGACTTGATCCAAATCACCAAGTTTGTTTAATGTGGTTCCAAGATCCTAATTATTTCTCTATTTTCATCATAATTTGAACATCCCAGTTAATACAATAATGTCTAAACGAACATTTATAATAAAGTGACGTGATTCCATACGAAATTGGTGCCAAAGTGGGCCTCTATTGTATCTTTTCCAGATTTTTGCAACTATTCAAAATGCCTGAAAAAAATCTATTTTCTGATGTTATGTTGGCTCTTTTACTTAATCTAGAAGAAGATAAACAAAGTATTATCACACATCCAAAGCCGCATCGCATGGACTTTTCTATGTCTCATATCGGAAAAGTTGTCATTTGTCGAATTTCTTTTGTAGATGGCAGATGAGTTAATCTGTGCGATATCGAGTAGCAACATAATATGATGTGATCATCGATTATCATTTACTGTGCTATTATTAAACGTGTATATCAAACACAATTACAGCCACATCCTACATTCTATGAACTCGTATATTTGCTGTGGATTAAGTTTAAACCAAAAAATCAAAGTTTTACAAAAAAGTCTGTCATCAACTTTTTAAGATGATAAGACTTGATCCAAGTCACCAATTTTTTTTAAAGTGGCTCCAAGATCTTAATTATTTCTCTATTTTCATCGTAATTTGAACATGCCAATTAATACAATAATGTCTAACCGAACATTTATAATAAAATGGCGTGATTCCATACGAAATTGGTGCCAAAGTGTGCCTCTATCGTATCTATTCCAGATTTTTGTCATTCTTCAAAAAACCTGAAAAAATTTTATTTTCTGATATTATGTTGGTTCTTTTACTTAATCTAGAAGAAGATAAACAAAGTATTATCACACATCCAAAGCCGCATCGCATGGACTTTTCTATGTCTCATATCGGAAAAGTTGTCATTTGTCGAATTTTCTTTGTAGATGGCAGATGAATTAATCTGTGCGATATCGAGTAGCAACTTACTGTGCTATTATTAAACGTGTATATCAAACACAATTACAGCCACATCCTACATTCTATGAACTCGTACATTTGCTGTGGATTAAGTTTAAACCAAAAAATCAAAGTTTTGCAAAAAAGTCTGTCATTAACTTTTTAAGATGATAAGACTTGATCCAAGTCACCAATTTTTTTTAAAGTGGTTCCAATATCTTAATTATTTCTCTATTTTCATCGTAATTTGAACATGCCAGTTAATACAATAATGTCTAAACGAACATTTGTAATAAAGTGACGTGATTCCATATGAAATTGGTGCCAAAGTGTGCCTCTATCGTATCTTTTCCATATTTTTGCTACTCTTCAAAATACTTGAAAAATTTTTATTTTCTGATGTTATGTTGGTTCTTTTACTTAATCTAGAAGAAGATAAACAAAGTATTATCACACATCCAAAGCCGCATCGCATGGACTTTTCTATGTCTCATATCGGAAAAGTTGTCATTTGTCGAATTTCTTTTGTAGATGGCAGATGAGTTAATCTGTGCGATATCAAGTAGCAACATAAAATTCGTTAACTCTCGTATATTTGCTTTAGAATAAGTTTAAACCAAAAAATCAAAGTTTTGCAAAAAAGTCTGTCATCAACTCTTTAAGATGATAAGACTTGATGAAGATCTAAGTCATCAATTTTTTTAAATGTGTCTCTTTTCATCGTAATTTGAATATGCCAGTTAATACAATAATGTCTAAACGAACATTTATAATAAAGTGACGTGATTCTAGATGGTATATATGTTTTTTTTTGGTAGTTTTTAAAGGATAATACATTTAGGTAAAAATTGGAGCCGTTGAGCTGTCAACATATCGAACCTTCTGTCGTATAGGTCCTTTCTAATTTGTCACGAAACATTTTAATACTAATTGGTGTGGAAGCATGTGTTAGCCCTGGGGTCGTCGTATATAAAAATCGTTCGCTGCGGTTTAACAAATCGGCGTTTCCTCTTAGGTCTTACTTACCATTTGTTGGATGGCGTGAGCCGGTCACAATTAGCCGGGCGTCATGTGTTCTCCACTCGCGTTTGCCACCACAATGGAATTATATGCTCTTTTCCGGCAGAATGTTTCTGTTTGCACAATTCGTTCCGTTCGGTAATCAATTCGCCTCCGGCATTGTCGGCCCATTTTCTCCATTAATCAATTACTTATTAACGACACGTATTTTATATAAATAAAGAATTGGCACGTGTCGAAGAGTGTTGGTTATTATTTTAGTAATTAATTATAATTTTTGAAGATTGTTATTAAAGATTTGTGTAACCTTGAGAAAGTTTAGATTTTTTAATTTAAAATTTTGACATATGTATATTTATGGTTCGGGGAGGATCGCTTTTAAACGGGATTCGAGTTTATAAATAGAAGAATTGAAGGCGTCGTCGCTTTGCGTCGCCTACGTGTCCTCGAGTTAAAACAAATTTAAAGGTAGCACTCGTCGGCAACAATAGCCGCCACTGATGATGCGATATTTGAATAACTCTCGGTGCACGCCCTATGCTAAACAGGTCCTCGGCGCGAGGACGAATTAAGACGACGAGTAACAACATCAATATTTGCCCGGAGATCTCATCTTTTTTGCCCGTTCGAGTTGGAGGCAACGAAGAGTTCGTTAAAAATGAAATATTAGACGAATACATAACGCGGTCCCGTTGGAGCACAATCCGTAACTCATTGTCGGTCAAAACACTGGGGTATATCTATAACAGCACCAAATCAAATAACCATATATTACGGCAGGTATAAAGGCCTCTCCCGGAGGAATTATTTATTAACCGGACTGTACTTATTAGATATACAATGTGGCCTTGCCCTGTTCCCCTGCACCTGGCTGGCTGTTCCATCAAGGCCTCCTCGCCCCCCTTTAAATCGCACCATTTTCCTTCTAAACATCTTTCGAGCGGGACCGAATCAGATAGCCATCTGAGCCCCCGTCGACAGCGAATTAATCACGAATAAAATTTCGAGCAACACGCGAAAGCCGAAGCCTAATTGGACGTAATAAATTAATAATAGCCGGGCGGACCGAAAACGATTTTCTTATGGAATTTAATTACGAGACGAGTGGCGAAAAAGACGCGCCCAATTATCTAATAGCAATTTAACACTCACGCGAATCGATAATACTTCTTCCTTCCCTTACTTTCTTCTGATAAAAAAAAATATTATTTATTATTATTATATTGACAAGTCCGGCAAAAAAATGACAGCTGCTGTAACATGGAAATAACGGGGTTCGCGTCCTCGAATTAGTCGAGTAACGGTTCAAATTAAGGAGATAAATGGCAGAATCACAAAAGCGAGAATAATGGTCCTTATTAGGTCGGCGCTTTCTTCGTGGCGGATTTTTCGCCGGCGAAAGTATAATGGCCCCGATGTTGATTCTAATACTGGGAGGGCAGGAGCGTTATTATGAAGCCCCTCGACGCGAAAGGGTTAATAGGGGCCATGGGGTGGGATCTCCGCCATATTTGATCGATAATTGCGTTAAACAACTGCCAGAGGACTGATGGCATACGCTTCTTACCTAAAACCCTACGGGCCCCCTAATTGATATTTGGCCACCCCTTTGAGGTATTATTGGAGGATGCTTCGGTTCGGGGTCGAGAAATTCAACCGGGTCGATCTCATTTTAAACTTAATTTAAACATTTTACTACGTATATCAATTATGTAGATATCAAATCCATCAAAAATGTTTAATCGTATAATAATGATAACTTAAAAAATGAGGGCGTTTATCGTCATATGCGGATGGGATGGTGGTTTAAGTGGCGTATTTATTTTTAGATAGGGGGAGGTTCCTTGGATGGATATTTGACAAGGGTTTTCTGGCAACACGCGTTTGCTTGTCAATCTACCCTTTTTATAAAATTAGTCCCGCGGATGGTTTTCTGGCGATCGATGAAATCGCAAAACTGAATCCCGCGTTATTGTTTTCTCCACTCTGGCAGGTTAAAATTCTCGTCTAGGGAGCCCCGTATCACAACAAAACATCCCTGAGGGGATTCGCTTCTAATATTTAAACATGCGAAGCAACTTCGAGGCCGAAATTTGACGAGAGAGTTTTTCATGGAATAATCGCCGCCGGCGAGACCTGGTAATACGGAGTTTAACGGTTTCCCGCCCATAACGTATAAACCACGCTCGGAAAGAGGATGCCCGACTCGATGGTCATCTCCCCCGTATAGGGGGTGGCCGGGGGAATAAATGCAAAGTCGAGAATCCAATCTACTTGAGAGCCACTATTTGTTTGTATGCGGCGTCGGAACCGCGCTAAAAGCTCTCTCTAAAAACGAAATATCGTTTACTACAAAAAGAATCACTTTTAAAGACGACCCACTACATTTTTCACACACACTTTTTCATTCTTTTCATACATAATCTTTAATTAACTTTTTATACCGGTTTCAACGCTTCCGCATTATCATCAGGACAAACCTAATATGTAATACATAATTACTTACTTATAAATAATTTCTTACAATAAAAATCAATGTTAGCAAATATCCAATGTATGTCAGGTTCACAGAAAATTTGATTCAAAAATTTAAATTTTCTATGAAAATCTCCGTAGACTTCAAATAGTATTCAAAATTTTCTGTAAATTCTCCTGACAACCTTGGTAATCCTCTAAAATTCCATGGAAATTTTCTGGAAATTCTTGACAGTTAAAAATCATGAGAAATTCTTACAAATTTTAGCTAATTTTTAGAAATCTTTGAAAATTTTCGTAAATTCTTTGGAAATCTTAAGCATTCTTTAAAATATCAAAAAAATTTTGGCACTCTTCTATAAATTCTTGGAAATCGTTGATAATCCTCTGGAAATTATCTACAATTCGTTGAAAATACTTGGAAATCTATGAAAATCTCCGTGGACCTCAAATAGTATTCAAAATTTTCTGTAAATTCTTCTGACAACCTTGGTAATCCTCTAAAATTCCATGGAAATTTTCTGGAAATTCTTGATAATTAAAAATCATGAGAAATTCTTAGAAATCTTAGCCAATTTTTAGAAATCTTTGAAAATCCTCGTAAATTCTTTGGAAATCTTTAGCATTCTCTAAAATATCAAAAAAAATTTGGCACTCTTCTATAAATTCTTGGAGATCGTTGATAATCCTCTGGAAATTATCTACAATTCATTGAAAATACTTGAAAATCTATAAAAATCTCCATAGACCTCAAATAGTATTCAAAATTTTCTGTAAATTCTCCTGACAACCTTGGTAATCCTCTAAAACAGCGTTCTGCAAACTTTTTTAAGCAGCGATCCAGAAATATTAATAAAATTTTAATGTGACCCATAAAAAGTTATATCTATTATTAAATATAATACTTATGATGATAATAGATATTTATGCGACCCATTTTTCGACCCTTCGCGACTCAATGATTACGATTCGCTGCTCTAAAATTTTCTGGAAATTCTTGATAATTAAAAATCATGGGAAATTCTTAGAAATCTTAGCCAATTTTTAGAAATCTTTGAAAATCCTCGTAAATTCTTTGGAAATCTTTGGCATTCTTTCAAATATCAAAACATTTTTGGCACTCTTCTATAAATTCTTGGAAAATACTTAGAAATCTATGAAAATCTCCGAAGACCTCAAATAGTATTCAAAATTTTCTGTAAATTCTCCTGACAACCTTGGTAATCCTTTAAAATTCCATGAACATTTTCTGGAAATTCTTGACAATTTTTTAAAAATCATGCAAAATTCTTAGAATTCTGCCAATTTCAAGAAATCTTTAAAATATCCAACTTTTCGGCATCTATTTTGCTTCGAGTTAAGTCGGATGGACATAGTTACAATTATTAATAATTAAAGAAATATATGTATATATATATAATTATAAATATGGTTGTAGTTATTTGAAGTGATTTATGAAGTACTTTAAAAAAAAAAGTTGATGAATAACAATCTGTCTGTAAATAATTTTGAGGTGCAGCGTCCGGTGATGGGTTGTGTCGGTGGACCAAAAATACCCCCGCATCTCCAGATAAAGCGACCAATATTAACTTGTTATCGACACAAGTAGACGATGCGGTGTTTTTGGATTATAAATAAAGTCGTTCGGCTGCGGTACTTGAGCCATATGCTCGAGCAAAAGGAATACGGGGTGTCGTATTTTTAAACTCATCCTAATGGAACCGGTCCACACCTTATCAAAAATTATGTTAGCGACAGTCCCGGGAGAGGCGTAAAAATAAAACGGCGTGGGTCCCTCGACGAGCTTTTCCGCCAGATTAGGTGGATAATCGTGGACACCTGTTTTTTGCCGTTGACGTCAAAATAAAGCGGCGATAGATAGATCAGTTCCGCCGACAAGCCGTGAAACGTGACATAAATTTGTCGTTTTATCGTTAACCTCTTATCAGGGTCGGATCTACAAGCATAAAAAAGCTTGGAAAGCTCCACCTTCGATATTAATGCACCCTTTTTTTCGATGCTTATCTACTCCCATTAACTAAATGCTTATTTGTTTGGATCAGTAACGAATTTACACGTTGGCGGTTAGTCGATGATTTTATTTATTACCGTCGGCCACCAGTTTTTACGCTAATAACGTGAATACATTAGCATACTTATATGTTAGGGCCACGTTTATTTTTCTGATCGCGTCGACGAGTTCGCATAAAATTAAAGCAATTCTGGATTTGTCCCGCCGATAATCACGTGATCTCTTAAGCCTATTAAACGCACAATCCCAAACACGACGCGGGAACTCATCAAAATTACACGGAACCGCATTAATAAGTTATAAGCTGTTCATACGCTACAGCTATTACGTATCAACGGTAATGCAGCGAAGGGGGCGCACCACCAAATTACACCCTGTTTGATCGTTACGTAGTAGGAGGCATCGTCACGGTTACCTAACGTCGAAAGATCTCTATCTACATGATGGAACGTACGACAAAAACAAATGGTAATTATCGCGGAATTACCAACTATCACGGAAAATTTAAATCCCCACCATATTCACTCCTTTAAATAATGTTGTAAAACAAATTACCATTACAAAACACACTAATTTTATCAAATAATAAGATTTATGGGAATGAATATCAATTCGGCAAAATCCTTCTGATATTAGCCAAGATCCTTTTGTGGCCTCTACAATGTGTTGATCAAGTTTTGAGTCAATTAAAGGAGAACTGATCCACAATAGACGAAGTCTCTCGTCAGCCCACAGTCCAATCCTATGTTTGGCCATCGCAAATGATACACCAACTGCTGGTTCTGGCCCCACAAATGCTTTAGCGCTGCCCTCTCATGCTAGCTTCATTGCCTTGATACTTGAGTGACTTGGAACCCAGATCAGAGAAACTCTGTTATCACAACTCAGTGTGTTTAATGTTCTCTTACAGTCATTAACTACTAAATCGTACTGTCATGTTCTTCACCCCTCTCTCAAGAAGGATTTTAGCACCCATGTCAATATCAAATACTTGCGCCTGGAATACAGTACAGTACGTACCCAGGCTATAAGCATCCATCTGTGAACATGCAAATATCAATAGAGCATACAAAATCGATATATAGAGCATTAGTCACTGATAGTGATCCCATTGATAGCACAGTATCAGTGCTTATAATGTCTTCCGTAGCCCATTGGTAGAACATGTCGGAACAGTTTTGAGCATATTGCTTAAATTTGTAAATGGTAGTTCTAGCCACTTTCTCTATATGCAAATGCAAAGGAGATAGGGCAAATAGAACATCCATTGCTAGAGTTGGCGTTGCATATGTGCTCATTGCCATGTGTGCTGTCCTATTTAATATTGATACCTATATTAAAAAATTCTACATTCTCCGTTTTAAGATTAGCTAAGCGGCCGAGGTTTTACAGTGTTTTTCTAATTACTTTTATTAAAATAAAAATAATTTTTGTTTCAGTGGGCATCAGTGGCATCTTGGTTTTTACGTCCAGAATGTTCCCTTTTAACGACGATGGCGAGTAGTGATTCCGGTCAATCTCAATTGACTCGTACAACTTCAGTTCGATTACCAACGATACCGCCGAGAGGTCCAGCGATAATAGAAGATAAAGGTGATAATGAGCCGACGGGAAGAAATTTTCAAGCACCCACAATTTGCACGGTAAGAAATGAGAATTGTTGGTGTAAATGTCGCGTGCTTGGTAAAGCTTGTAAGGCGACGCATAAGAACGTGGCATTCTCGATAGGAAATTACCAGTTGTCACAATACGCCTCACGCAAGAGCACTTCCGGCCGTGCCCCTCTCCCTTACACTAATGGAATTCTTTATTTCGCGTCGTCTTCCCTTTGATAGGCTATAAATATGAAAGCAACCCATCGTAGTCGGGAGTCGCCTTGGGTTTATTAATCATTTTCAAATCGAAATTTTTGGTATACTACACGTACGTGATGGCTAATCGACTGTCAAGAGACACTTTAACAAAAGAACATAATTAAAAGATCGATTTATTGATCGCGTCAGCCTTGATCTTGTTTTGAGGGGGTAAATTTTGTATAATCATCCTTTATGTACGTTATAAAAATGATTTCGATTTAATTATGAATAAATTTGGGAATTTATTATTCACACATTTTATATAGAAGAGGGTGATAAATTTGATCTTATTTGCGGTTGGTATTAGGTCGTCGGGTTGAATCATAATTTATTGTGTTTATTACTCAGAGAAAAACGAATTCGTCGTGTATTTGTGTTAAAGGCTAGAGCGCTGTTATAGATGTAGAATATCGATCCATCGATGCTGTAGTAAATTTATTTCTGGCCCGGTTTATTTTTGTTTTCGTTCGAAGTGCCAATTTTTCCGGAGCGCGCTATTTTTTTTGTCAAATTGTTCTGTTTATATATTACGTTTTTGCAAGGTAACAAAATATCGTCATCATCGTAATCAAACTTTCTTAGAAATAATATCCAAGTTGTTTACAACTAAATATAACGCGGGATGATTCTCTTGAGTGGAGAGTCAAGAAGATCGACAGTCGGTTGCTACCTTGTAATTTGTGGATTTAACGAACCGACTTTGACGTTTCTAACGGCAGTAAATGAACATTTTGTCGAAGGCCAATATTAATTTTAGTAATCTGACAGCGAGAACGACAGGCCGGCTCTTAGACACCTGAAAAGGCGTTAAATGTGCCAGTGACAACATTTCATAAAAGGTTTCGTACAGTCATCTCCTTGATTAGTAGAATCCCGTTCTTCTCCGGACCTTTCCATGATACAGCAAAAATAAGAACCGCTTTTAGACATATTCAATTAATAGATTTAGATTTTTCTACTTTCACAATAGTATCAGAGTTATATTTAAAAAAATTACTCGTAGATATGTTCGTTATTGGAAAACGCAGGGCGAACCCAACGTAATTAAGCGCAACGAAGCTCGCTAAAAGCGGTGGAAGGGCGCCTAAAATATGACATTACCGTACATCTCGAATAACAACGTGAAAATCTTCCAATTAGTAGTAACCCGGGTAACGGCACCGGTTACTGAATTACTGGCGAAATATGTATATACACTCACCGCCTGCGCTTTTCTCTACGCCACCCGCTACTTTATGATCAATAATGTCGTTATATATCTTTGTTACCAAGAAAATTTCTCCCGTTATATCGCTCTGTGGCTTTTTTATTACACCAAACTAACAAATTTAAAAAATCTTAATTTACAGTGAAATTCTTCAACATTAACTTTAAATTCATTCGATAATAATCTCGTTACGCATGGTGGAATGAGAAAGTCGCCCAAACATACGGATATTGTAACAAAAGTAGGAAATTAAATCAATAGTATTAAGCAAAATTAAACGATTCGAACGTGGTTTAATCTCTCTTTAGAAATGTTTTTGAGTCACAATGATTAGTCAATCTGTTTGGAATTAGCATTTTTGAGATCGCTTCAAACATTTCCACTCAAAACAATTATTCAAACTAATAAAAAATCGTATTAATAATGAATAAGTAATAATTCCATAACGTATTATTAGTGAAAATGAGTTTAATTGTTTCTTATTGATTTATTTAAACCCTCGTTCAATTGATTTTTTAATTGCCATGGATAATTATTGAATTTTGCAATAATTATTAATAAATCGGAATTTTTTTATCAAGTCATTATTCTATAATTAATTTAATAACTAGAATTATTAATCTAAATTAGTAAGTGCTTAAAATGTTTTTATAACCTTTATATAGCTTATCCAAGGTCAGTTGTGTCCGAGGCGCTGCAATATACAATGTTCTAGAACACTTTGTATATATAAAAAAATATTTTTATCTCGATATGAATTTTAATAGAAATTTTGATAGAAGACAGGTCGGAAAGTGTTTGTGTATTTAGCGAGATAGGTAAGTTTATCAATATATCTGTGTATCTGAAGAGGTAGGCAATGTTACAAGTGGTACGATAAACTTATCATGAGAAATAGTTGCGGCCCCGTCAGGTGGTTCAGTTGATAACGACGCCTAATTATTATAATTATTGCAGCGAGCTGTAGGGATCGCGTGTTCGACGATCCGAAAGGGAACGCACGGTGGAATCGCGTCTTGACATGTCCGGTATAAAAATATCTTAACCATAACTGTTGTTAAAGAGGCCCAGAAGCCGTCGGGACCGGCGCGATCGCGCTTGTGTATTTGTTTTTGGATTTAGCCCGACTTTTGTATGTAAACAAGACCGAACGCTGTGGAAATACGTCGGTCTCGCATTACAGGTATCTTAAAACGATATACAATTCACACTTCTTTTGTACACAAAACGGTGTAACCCGAGTTAATAACTTTCGAATACCAACTCGTTCTTCAACTCAAACACTATTTTTACAACACCTTTTAATGATTTTTTAAATCTTTTTTTTAAATCTACTCATTTACTAAATACTACATACAAATACACTAAAATATAAGTAAATTAATACAATTTTAATAAGATTCTTTAAGAATGACCTTGAAATTGTATAATATCGGCAGCTATATATATTATATATTGAGAACTTCATACAAGTAGGAATATATGAATGCAGTAACAAAAATAGTAGTACAGGCATTAAACACTTAATAGTACAGGCATTGGGTAGTTTTGCAAAGTAAAAGTTTTGCTTGGAAAAGGTGACGTCTTTATGATAACTCTGAGATTCCGTCGTAAGAGACGCACGGCTAAACCCGAATGTTTCTGGTTCTAGGTCTAGTGTTAGTTCTAGTTTTACACTCGCACTATCACTAGAATTAACACAACACCTAGAACTGGAATCATTCGGATTTAGCCATCTTGAGAGACGTGCGGCTAAACCCGAATGTTTCTAGTTCTCGGTCTCGTGTTAATTCTAGTGATAGTGTAAAACTAGAACTAACACAAGACTTAGAACTAGAATCATTCGGGTTTAGCCGTCTTGAGAGACGTGCGGCTAAACCCGAATGTTTCTAGTTCTAGGTTTATACTATCACTAGAACTAAAGTCTCTTGAGATACGTGCGGCTAAACCCGAATGTTTCTAGTTCTCGATCTAGTGTTAGGTCTAGTTTTACACTATCACTAGAACTAACACAAGACCTTGAACTAGAATCATTCGGGTTTAGCCGTCTTGAGAGACGTGAGGCTAAACCCGAATGTTTCTAGTTCTCGGTCTAGTGTTAGTTCTACTTTTACACTATCACTAGAACTAACACAAGACCTAGAACTAGAATCATTCGGGTTTAGCCGTCTTGAGAGACGTGCGGCTAAACCCGAATGTTTCTAGTTCTAGGTCTTGTGTTAATTCTAGTTTTACACTAGTACTGTTACTATGTAGAACTAACACTATACCTAGAACTAAAATCATTTGGGTTTAGCCGCACGTCTCTAAAGACGGCTAAACCCGAATGATTCTAGTTCTAGGTATAGTGTTAGTTCTAGTTTTACACTAGCACTATCACTAGAACTAACATTAGACCAAGAACTAGAAACATTCGGGTTTAGCCACACGTCTCTCAAGACGGCTAAACCCGAATGATTCTAGTTCTAGGTCTTATGTTAGTTCTAATTTTGCACTATCACTAGAACTAACACGAGACCGAGAACTAGAAACATTCGGGTTTAGCCACACGTCTCTAAAGACGGCTAAACCCGAATGATTCTAGTTCTAGGTCTTGTGTTAGTTTTAGTGCAATAAAAATATGCAACATAGTGATGTCTTATATTAAGTAGCGCTACCTACGACTGTCACTAGACCTAACATAAACCTAGAACTACAAAAATTCAAACATGTTTCATTTTATGTAGGACAAAGTAAGTAGTGAGTGGAAATATATTTTTGTATATCACATCTTAATGAAATTCACTCTATATACCTACGTATTATATAATGGCATAAATATATATAAATAAAATTCATTTTACTAAAAATTTGTTTAACATAAACTATTTTGAGTTGAGTGTAAAAAAAAATCCCGAATTATCGCATCGACACGATAATTAACGCTCGGAAAGAGTTGAGTCTTTCGATCTCTTCGGGTCGTCGTTCTTCGTCGTCGGTCGTTTCTCGTTTTACATGAAGGTAATTGTGGGTCCCAAAAAACCTTACATCCATAACCCTTCGAGTGGTTTTATTTTCTACAATGCCAGCTTGATCAGGCATGAAATTTCATGGCTAGTTTTCTGAGAGGGCGGAACACTACCAACCACAAATCAAAGAAGCAGTGGCCCCTCATAACTCGTTCTATACGTCGATACAGGACCGTCTTCGGGCGATATTCGAATGGAAATTCGTTGTTATCGATGAAAATGAAATTGGTAGGAAAAATAGTTTGATATAGATTTGGGACGGTATGGTTTTGAGATAGGAACGGTTTGTTTCTAGTGAATATGAAATGAATGGGGTTGAATTGAATGGATGGGACTGAAATTACTCAATACGCCTCTTTTTACTCCCGTCCGGATTATCTTTTATTGCCACAGGTTGCAGTAGTTAGTTTTAAGGTCCCCAGTTATTGGAACGACCTTGTTTTATTATCTTTCAGCTAATTACACTTTGTGTTTACCCTCTTTTTTAATAGAAAATGTTTTAGAGAATAAATTTTTTGAATAAAAAAATGTCAAATGCGTGAAGATGAATAAGTATAAGTAAAAACGTCTCGATGGAGAAAAAGGGGGTTCCCCGGGGGGTAGGATCTCATTGTTTCGTGTCAAGGAAATTGGCGTCAACCTCAATGGGACCCTCGAGACCTCTAAAAGGACCAATTTGAATATTTTTAACATGGATTTTAAGAAGCGTGAATTTTTATCGCCTAGTAAATATTGAAAGCGGGTTGGGGGAGGACCCTTTTCTTGCGCTCCGTCGAAAAGTAACGCTAGAGAAAAAGTACTATGAAAAGGGGTAAAAGTGTAGTATGAAAGGGTGGAGGTTTTTAGGACGTGAAGGAAAATTAAAATAAGACGAGACCCCAGACGCGTCTTAATTAAAACAAGAGACTCCGGCAAAAATTACACGGTTAAATTAATTTCGACCAAGTTTCTGTGAGAAAGGGGTGAGTTTGGAAATTCCGAGTCCGGTTGTTACGTTGCTGATAATAATGGATTTCTGTTTCGCGAGTCTTACCTTAGGGTTCTTCTTTGTTCTCATAGTCGCGTTAGCACGCGACGGACATTAAGCGTTAAGCATGAGCAAGAGGTGGAGGGCGACCAAGGGGCGTCGGAAAGGGGGGCCGCGGGGGGTATCTGCGGAGACCGCGACACCATAAAAACGGTCCGAGTTGACATCCGAACATATTTACGATGTCCTTACGGCGAATGTTAAACGGTACGGTTGATCAAAGGGCACCGGTTACGATCGCGATGTGCATCATACAACACCGCACGTCGTTCATCAGGCGTCTCAGTGGGCCCAGTGGACCGGTATCCCATAAACGACCCTCCCTCGGCCCCCCTCCGGGGGCTCTCCGCTTATTTTATACTACCCCACATCCGATAGTGACATCGCACTACTCATATATTGATTTAATCTCCTCGTATACTCACTATCGACTTCTACCACGTTACCGCGAGCTCACTTACCGTCCCTCTTCGTCTTCTTAATGGTACCATTTCCATCTCTTTCTTATCCAACTCCTCTCTATACTCTTTACTCGTCGCCACTTTGCTTGTACTCTTCGAGTTCTTCTTCGTTCGTCGTCTTCTTCTTCTACTTGAACCGCTTCGCCGCTGCAACCTTCGCCTCGTCCATCGCGGCCTTCCTTTTTCCCACCCGGATTATTGCCGGTCGTCGGTCGAGCTTCCATTATGAATTATTAACGAGACGCGATACCGGCTAGCGTCAATTAACAATAATGTGAAATCTTAAGCAAACGCTTATTATGGTTTATTTACCACATCACCCTCCGCGTGCTCTATGATTTCTCCTATTTTATTCAAAAACATTTTCTGCCATTTTTTAATATCATTAGCAATTATTTCTTATTTTCTACTACCAACTCTGCTTGATTCAATGTTTTTAATTATCATCAATAACTGTATTAGCAATTTTGCATGTTCAAAATAATGTCAGAAACTTATTGAGATATCATAATGCAAGAAAAACCAAGTTTTAGTATGCTTTTTAAATTTCCGAGGTTCTATAAGCCATGCAATGATCTATGATGTTGCTTGATTTAGCCGAAGCAATTTATAGCCAAAGCATTGTAACTCATATAATACTAATAGTAAATTGGATAACCCAAATTGTAGCGTCTCGGCCGCACACGACCTCGACTAAATTTAAGACGTAGGTCGCGTCTATGAAGCTTGCTTTAATATCATATAGGACTACGAACAAAAACTCACCAATTATACACAGCTACAAATTCTACCGATTTCTGTCTTGTGCATAGAAGAGGCGTTCTTATTGCCTGTAGTCAGCAAATCAAATTGTTCAACTGTGATGTGTCCGAGATTTTAAATATTGCCCCGCTAATTGATGCAGTTGTTGGTAAATGTGTGTATTTCTCGATCAGCATATTTATTATTACACTATACATACCTCCTGATGTTCCGCTGGATGATTTGGAACTGTTTCTTGATTCGCTTAGTATCAGCTTAGTATCAGCTATCTCTCCTTTCAAAGAACTTTGTTGATACTTTAAACCTAGTTCAACATAACCATATCAACAACTCTAGAGGTAGGATACTCGAGTTAATATTTACTAACTTTAACTGCGAAGTAATTGCAGAGCGTGACGTTACACCCTTACTTACTGTAAACTTTAATCATCCTGCACTGAACATCTCGATTAAATCTCAGAATATTGAAGATGCTCTAGTGTTTCCATCAAATAACAACCTTCGTGGATTGTATGACGATATTGGTCCTGTTGTCTGGTCTGATATATTGATATGCTCGGATATTAATATTGCTGTGGAAAAATTTTACTATAACATCTATAACGTTATTGAAAAACATGTACCCAAATACTGCTTATCGCCGTCGAAATTTCCTCTATGGTTTACTGAAAGCACTAAACGTATATTGAATATAAGGAGCACTACTTTAAGAAGTGGAAGAGATCTAAACAACTATGAATATTACGATGAATATGTTAGGTTGCGTCGTTTATCCAAGGATGCAATAGATTCTGTTTATCATGCTTATCTCGTGAATACCGAAAATTGTAAATCCACCAACCCCAAAAATTTCTGGCATTACGTGAATCAGAAATTAGTAGCTCTGAGAGCTGTGAACCCTCTGTCTTGTTTTCTGAAGCCTTCATTCCTGGACTTACAACTATCAATAACTGTAACCAGCAAGTCAATTGTCCTGGATCCTTCTACATTACTCCATTTTCTGTCGAGGAAGTAGAAATCTGTATGAAACGATTAAAGAATGACTTTACCACTGGCGACGACGGTCTCCCAAATTTTATTATTAAAGATTGTACACCCTTCCTCAGCAGACCTTAAAAACTAAAACTTTTCCTGCAATATGGAAAAAAACTCGGATAACGCCGGTTTTTAAAAAGCGAGACAGATTTAGTATTGAAAATTACCGACCTATTAGCATTTTGAACAATTGCTCAAAGGTCTTCGAGATGTTGCTATACTCCAGAATGAGCTACTGTGTTCGCCCATATATATCTGATCATCAGCACGGATTTATGACTGGTCGTTCAACTATGACTAATTTAGCAGAGGTAACGCAGTTCATGGATAAACGGCAACAAGTTGATATAATTTACACAGATTTTACAAAGGCATTTGATAGATTAGATCATAGACTATGCTATAATAGACTTTGCTATGTGAGCTACAACGGTTTTAAATCTGATACGTTCACTGCTGGTTTTGGTGTTCCACAGGGTTCCAACCTGGGTCCCCTTCTATTCAATGTTTGACGACTTGATTGTAATGTGCTTGCTTACGCCGATGACTTAAAGATATTCGCTCGTGTAACATCCCCTGAAGACTGTGTTATCTTACAGCGTAATCTGAACATTATCAGTTCCTCGTCACTACAGAATGGAATTGATCTTACTATAGCAAAATGCATCGTCGTATCTTACACAAGGTGTAATAACCCAATAACGTTTAATTATTGTATAGAAGCAATACGCAGAGAACGCGCTATTCGAGATCTGGGTGTCTTATTCGATGACCAGTTGCAATTTAAAGACCATGTTAACGCTATAGTAAAGTCAGCCTCTGGTGCATTGAGTTTTATCATCAAACAATGTAATAAATTTAACAACGTAGCCGCACTAACAGTACTTTTCTATGCGTTTGTTCGTACAAAAAATATATATGGAATATGGGTCCCTGGTTTCTGCACCAGCTCATACTCGAGAGAGTGCAGAAGAGGTTCTTAAAATACTTACATTTTAAAACAGTTGGTCAGTATCCGGAGCGAGGTATTAACTACGTTGCGTTATTGGAAGAATTTAACTTTTCATCTTTGAGCAATCGTAGAGAAGATGCTAGTAGAAAATTTTTATCGAACACACTTCTTGCTCGAATTGGATTCATTATAAACGCAAATAATGAAGTTACCACTTAAACTATATATCCCTATTGTGACATATTATTATTATATTATATCGTAGTGAATTTTTGAAGTAAATTTTTATTAATTTTAATTTTTTTTTTAATTTATAAAAGATGAAAGAGATTTCAGGGCAAATAAAATTTATTTAAGGACGTTTTGCAAAAAAGTAAACCCTTTCACTTGGAAGGGATCGTCGGTCCATTATCGGTAGGATCTGGATGATGATGTTTGGGTGAAAGTAGCCCGAGGGTTTGGAGTTTTTTTTTTGAGTTTCCGGTGAGGTCGGTTAAAAAGGAAATAAATAATTACAGAGACGAATATCGTCAGGAGACGACGACGGGAATACGTGGATGTGGACGCCGCAATGATTTATGGAAATGCGCGTCAAATTTTCGTAGATAAAAGTCATCAATTGTGAAAGGGACGACAAAAGGATTTTCGATCGAGACCGGGTGGGATTAGGAGCCTCTGAGGGAGGAAGAGCGTGTTTTCGAGGGTAAAGTGGAATCGGAAAGTAGGATATTTTCCTGGGAGAGAGAAGTTGCGTCCTGTCTTTGGTCCATTTATAAACATCCCGCTTGTCTGCATGCAAATCAGACAGTTAGGCCGGATTTTGATTGATCTATTCGTAAGATTGATTATGGCCGCGATCGCGCACAATGTCGGAGTACTTCTGCATTATGTCGGGAAAGTGCGCGCTATATTATATTTTTCCTTCGGATTCCCCCTTCGATTAATTTTCTATTTTCGCTCAAGTCGTCTTTCCGATGGCGCTGAGCCCGCAGCAGAACGAAGAGAACGTTTAATTAACGTACGAGAGAAGTACGACGGCGTTATTTTAAAGTGTCCGTCAAAATGGCGTGGAATCGATACGCCGTCGCTAGCGTATGATGGGCGAGGTAACCGTTGACAGTTCAATACTGCATTAATCCATTAATACACATCAACCTAACGATCTCGCAGATTGCGTTCGCCTGACCCGCCGTTGCGCAGATACCGATTCCCTCCAGTATCGAGCCCATCTCGTTTAGTTCAACCCAAAAAACTAGTTACTTTAGACTATACCATCTTCTCCGCTCCCAACGACACGTACAAAACCTTCAACTACTAATTGCATCGCTGTCTTACTCTCACTCCACACTCTACCTTAACAGTCAATGTTCTTAAAAGCCATTTTCCTACGTCATCTTATCGTGACCATACTCTCAATTAAAAAAAATTAAAAAAAAACCTTGAGTGGTCACCACTTCAACTTTTCGCATATATACGACACTGACGGAACAACAAAAATATCGTAACATCAATTAAAAATGGCATTAAGATTCGGATGAAATTTAATATCTAATGGTCTAACGGTTTCGTATCAAATTTCGTTTATTGATTACAACACATGCAATATGATTGATTCAATTTCAAGATGTTATATTTATTTGAAAAAGAACTATTTTCGATAACAATGTCAGGGTGTTTCATTTCCGACACGAGTTCTCGTGACAATAGACACTAAGTCTTAATTCGGGTCGCACCCAGTTCTCGAAGGTCTCCCCGAAAGAAAATGAGAAAAACCGGGTCGTAGGACGCCGCGGACGCTTCCGGTTTCGTGTCGCGGCGTATTAACGACCGTTGGCGTCGGCTTTTACCGAAATTGCGGCGCCGAGTTTATATTTAATAAACCGACGCTGAGTTCAATTTGCTACCGTAATTTTTGCGCGCCTTACCCTTAAATTGACGCGCAAATCCCTCGGCATTTCTTTCAATATCACGGGACCGCCAACGTAATTTATTTTTGTGTCGTCTCGCCAAAATATTACTTCGTGTTTCTCAAAATTAGTTCAACTTCACGACTTTTCTAAATTAAAATTTTTAGAGGTACCGTTTACAACCAGATTTACTTCTTTATTCTTTTTATTTTCTTAAACCATCTTATATATAAAATATATAGGAAATATAAAATATATATATAAAATATATATATAGGAAAGTCGCTTGAGACCGTGGCGCTGCAACCGAGACCATTAAACATAATATACATAATACGTACCAAATATTTTGGTATCCAAACATATTATATATAAAATCATCTACAGAATTTGTAAAAAAATTTATAAACTTCGTTTTGATAAAATACTTGCAGAAAATTTTCGAGATTAAGATGTATAATATATATAAATATATAAAATATGTATAAATATATATAAAATATATATCTAATATATATAAATATATATAAAATATATTTAAATATATATAAAATATACATAAATATATATAAAATATACATAAATATATATAATATGTATAAATATATATCAAATATATATAAATATATACAAAATATATATAAATATATAAAATATGTATAAATATATATAAAATATGTATAAATATATATAAAATATGTATAAATATATATAAAATATATATAAATATATATAAAATATACATAAATATATAAAATATGTACAAATATATATAAAATATTTATAATATGCATAAATATGTATAAATTATATATAAATATATAAAATATGTATAAATATATATAAAATATACATATATACAGTGAATTTCACTTAAGATGCAATATACAAAAGTATAAGACGGCTAAACCTGAATGTTTGTAGCTCTAGGTCTAATGTTAGTTTTGGTGACAGTGGTAGATAGCGCTAGTTAGCATAAGATATCACTATGTTGCATATTTTTATTGAACTAACATTAGACCTAGAACTAGAAACATTCGGGTTTAGCCGTCTTGAGAGACGTTCGGCTCTAGTTATATTTAAATTTAAAAAAAATTTCGTTTTAGAGAAAATTTTTTTTTAATTTGTGTCTTTATTTTATATACAATATATAGGATGATGTTATGTATTGAATCGAACAAAATAAAAAATAATAATAAACGTATGTGATATGTAAAATAAAGTAAATATTAGCATAATTGTAGATATGAGCTCGATGAAGTGAATTGTTTGCTGAAACATGCACATAGTGATATGAAATGGTAAAACAACCCTTATGTACATAAAATGACGCGCGTCGGAAGTGAACCAACGCAATTATCGAGGACGAACGATGAAAAACGTGCGGGATGACATGAGGGGGTAGCGGGTGGGTAGGGGATGTAAAAGAGTGGAATGGTAGGGTTTGCAAAATAAATTTTGCACCGTTATTGTCGCTCAGGCTGCGGCCGCGCGTAGGAAATCTGTATTAATCCGCATGCCGGGCATTATTAAACGATTTTCGAAACGTAACGAACGCTGCGGCCGGCGATTACGACCCCATATTGAAACCGCCCCCCTTCGGGGGGGCATTTCAACGGCAAATACACGGCTGCGGGCCACTCGAAATTCGGCGTAATCCCCGATAATAACTACGCGTTTATGACATACCGGCCGAAGTGCAATTAGTTCGAATTACATCAACTCGGATGCGTGCCGCCCTGACAAACGACGACAACAACAATTTTATAAATGTGCTTTTCTTAAAATAATTATTCTTGTTACAGGCAATTCGTTGCACGATTCCCACTTGCAACTGCGAGTGCTTCGTCCCAGGAAAGAGACACTTGCGTTATTGCGAAACGTGCAAACACGGATGGGTACCCCACGGTAAGTTCAATTTGCCATCCTGCTCCCATAACCGATCGTCTCGGTGTTTATCTCCGTCTCGTTCTTTCAAGCGCGCGGCACGTTTTGAATTTCAACCGGGCGGCGCGGATATAAAAATCTATTTATTTCAGGTGAGACGTCGGGAAATATCGCGCCGCCTTAAAATATGGATGAACCGTTTATGCGGGTTGGCAATTTTGAAGAAGTGAAAGAAATCATAAGTTACGCCTTCGCATCCCCAAATTCCGGTCACGATTTAAACTAGAGTCGCCACCGCGCATATTCGATGTGGCCATATTTTAAGCTTCCGGTCAATTTCTTTATTTTATTGTCGAAACTTTTTCGCGTTTTACTACTTTTATTCTTGATAAAGTAAAATTTGTTATGTTATAATAATAAGGAGCAAAACCATAAGTTATTTATTTATTTTTTGCTTGTAAAAGATTTTAAAACTAGAATTAAAATAATTTAACTCTAGAATCCGGTTTGTATGTTGAGTTGTTGGGTCTGTGTGGGCAAACGGTGGTGGATAAGATAATAATTCGCGTTTAGCTAATTAGTTATTTACTGGGCTTTTTGTCCGTGCGGTAATAACAAGTTGTAGCGATCTATACTAGGGCGAGGTAAGTCGAGGATCGGCTCATTATAGTTCAGGCAAAGAAAGCTTTAATGTGTGTGTTCTCCGCGTAGCGTAACGACCGCCACACTAATTTCCATACACGCAATTTAGAGGCACTGTTATTACGAATTTTCGAGCACTACACGTAGTAGAAGCCGAGATCAAGGACCGCGCTTCACTTTGACGATTTCATCCCGCTTAAAAGCATCGATTATCGAGTGATCTCCGGCCCGTCCGGCCGACAAGCTATCTGCGAAACTGAACTGTCATGGTTGAGTTATCGATGGACGCGAATTTACATTCGTTTTCGAAACGGTTTACGACCGGCCCCGGTACCATCTATAGTCTAATGCGCTAGCTGACCACCGCCAGGGGGCAAACCGTATACAAAAGGGACGATGTCCCAAAACTATATTGTACCCTGGGGTGTTACATATCTTCCCGCGATGCAATATTACTTAGCCTCTATTCCCCAAACCCGCTCGTACGACAAATTGGGTATTCACATTCCAAAAACGACTACAGCGCCACTTGCAATCGTCAAAAATAATTGCCGTTAAGACGTAACCGGCGAGATTGATGGCCATTTAAAGGACCCTTAATGTGTCAAAACGTATCTCTCTACGAGGGTCCCGCGGAAAATAATTTATGGCGGAATAAATTGTATTCATTCCGTTGACATATGACAACGCTTTCGGAAGCGACATGTTCCGCTATCGGCCGCTCTTGATAAATTATCCTTAGCTCCCTAGCTCACGCTTACTTCTCCGCTCGCCTCTCGCATCCGTCTCTATCCATCCCGTTTACTTCTTATATTATAATCCCTTTAGTTTTCCATAACAACTACAACTTCACTTAAATGCTATAATTTCTGAGAATCACCTTGGGCGTTACTACAAATTACGTAGCCATAACAAAGATATTTTATATTGTAATGCTACTAAATCTTGTTAGTTTCAAATCTTTTATTATTTTCACAACAATCATTAAAAAAAAGAAATCTTACTAAATATAGAGTGTCTTAATATATACATAATATCACTCTTCATCTTGAATATTATTTGAATCTTGAATTTAAACGTTTTTCTGATCCATAAGGTGGTCCAATTCTTATTCTTTCAAAGTTTTGTGAATTGAGTAATTTTTTCATATAACTTTTTCTGCTATAGAACATCTTTATAACAAGAAGGAATCAGAACAGACTGGACTAGGTCTGTTCTGTCTCATTCCTTCTTGTGATCAGCTCTCCTGTCAGCATTTAGGCAGTCTTCCAACTGCGTTTGGACACTTGGTTCCTGGTCTTTGTGTTTTTGTCCATTCAGGCTCATCGTGGGTCTTCTATTACCAACGTCGCGTTTTCGTCCATCTCACCATGCCCTGGACTCTCAGATCTCTTATTATGTCCAATTTTCTCTTCCACCAATTTGATCAAATTTCCTCCGTGATGTCCTATACTTCTGATAACCAGTAAGATTCCAAAATCTTAGATTATTTATTTGATGCAACCAACTCGGTAAATTCTTGATCACAATACAGAAAGTTTAAAATAATATATGTAGTAACTTAATTTTGGAAAAAAAATGAATATAAGATGTGAAAAAGTGATGTCGTGATAAGAAGGTAGTTGGTAAAAGGAAGTTTTTGAAAGGTGGTATCGACGAAGAATCTGGTTAGATCGTCCAAGTTGCGGCACTGATCATCGGTTCGGTGAAGCGGCGACGTATAATTTGAAATTATGCAAATGATCGATTTCTAACTGAGCAAAAATCGGGGAAGCCTCGCCAAAATTTGCAAGCGGAATCCGCCTCGTCGCAATTTTGGAAATCGAAACGTCTGGCCGGTTCGGAACGGGGCCGAACGTTACGTGTCTCCCGGGCCCCGGTCCTCTACTTACGTATGGAAATGAAACCGACAATTATTCGTTTATGAGGAACGACTTCCCTTAATAATGTCCCAAGCACGGCATGTGCATAATGGTACGAAATTGGTCGGGGTCGCTTTAATTGTTTCGATCGACGCGCCACATCCTGAAATTACTCCCACTTGATTCCATTTTAATTGTACCTAATCTGCCTAACGACCGAGCCTTACCGCGATGCCACCACAAAACGTCGTCCCGTGAAAAATGGACCTCCACTCTGTCATAATTGAAATCGACATGACTTCGCTATGTTAATTGCGGCTCGTAATTAGACGGGCGATCAGAAAGTCAACATCTAGTATAATTTAGTTGCGGGTAATTAAAAAACCATTAGCCGAACGTATAACGTAATTCTCTGGTTTTTTCTTTTTTTTCTTTTTCGTCGCATCGTTGCCGGAGAGCATTGTTCATCGCTTCCAAACGTTGGACGCGCGATAATGGTGTTTTTGAATTTGGTCAACTTGAAATTTCTGTTTCCCCCGTTATCGAGTTACGTCTCGGATGATTGTTTGCGCAAGCTTACGCCTTAAACAAAGCGAACAGGGCGGTTAATCCGCGAGTTTAAATAAATTTAGCTTCAGCGGCTCCCCAAGTTTGTGGGGGACGGATTCTAAGACGTTGAATAAACCTACAACGGCAAACAATGTAATGAGATGCGAGGTTGGCAACCCCGTCGCGTCGCTTCTCAACAAAAACGATTCGTTCTTTCCGATAGAGGGCGTTGAGCTTGCGCAGTGTAATGGACATATCGTTTACGAAATAAGTTAATATCATCAACATATTTTCCTTGTATAATGAAACAATGTCGGGAGTCGCGTGCCGGTCGCGTGGCGTACGAGAAGGAAAAGGAAGAATAATTGTGATATATTAATTTACAACCGGGGGACTTCCCCGTAGACGCGCGGGATTTTAAATTAAATTAAAACCTCCCTATAGCGTTTATTAAATTAGACCAATTTAGCGTTTTTTTTACGATCTTTTTCTTATTAAACGAACTAATCCGACACCTAATTTGTAAATTATTGCTTACAAACGAAGCGGTTTGCGATAATTAAACCCGTCCCTGTTGACAGATAACACGGGGACCATATAAATAACGCGAGCGTGCTGCACCCAATTATCCATTTTGTCAACGGCGAGCTCTAAACGGGCGCGAAATATAAACACGTGTATAGGTGGCGTTCCGGTCGTGCATATTTAAGGACGCGAGGCACGAGGACCCCTCTTCGTCGTAAAACGCCTCGTCTGTTCTGCATGTGTTTACGCGACACGTATACAGTCTACAAATGAACCAATTTAGATCACTTCAAATATGCGCGTTGTAATTACTTTGGAAACCAGTCGCAATTTTCTTTCACTAAAATTACACGTTAAAAGTGAACACGATTTATTTCCACAAAGCATTCAAACAATTACATTTTAAGCCTTGCTTTGATTCCGATGAAATCATTCTTGTCGAACTGTCACTTTCTTGGACTTCTGGAGCTAGTTGAATTTTCTTGAAGTTAGTTGCAACAGAAAATATATTTGGATGAACTTCTTCCGTTATAACAGCTAATATATTTCGAGAAGCTAGTAGTCCACGATCCACATCTGGAATGTCTATCAAAATATTGTTACAGAGACTGCTGTAAATTTCTGGTTCGAATTCAAGGTGACATAAAGATATATCGGATGCCGGTACAGAAGTACATCCTAAATGAAAAAGTTCAGCATAATCAAAACAAGATGCTTCTTCATTATATTCCTTATGGTTTATTATTCTTCCATTACCAAAACTGATGATAAATTTTCATTGATGTCTTTCATGGTGTCTCTACGGTGAAATTTTGATTCTTTTTCAGTCGTTAAATTTTGAACTATATCACTTGGTAATCATGAATTCAGGAGTCCATTTTTTTATGTAATTCCAAACAAAGCTTCGTACGGGCTTCTCCAACTCACAACACGTTGTGGATGCTTGTAAACACTAAATCACTATGTTTCTGTAGAAAATCGTTTGTTATCCAATGAACTTATAAAACTTTGCATATTGTTGTTGTTTGCCCACACATCTGTAGTACACGAAATAACTACAGCTTCTGTAATTTGCATTTTAAGAACATTTTTGGTTCGGTTACTACATCAGTAATATATTTTCATATATATACATATCATATTGATATCTAAATTCGAGTGTAGATTACTGTTATGCATATTATGGATGTTTGAGGTGGAAGGGAAATGAATGTGTAGTTGGTTTTTGAGTAAAAGTCGATAGGTATGGCGAACAAAGGTTGGGATTTTGGGAGACAAAGTCCGAGGGTTGGGGTGTTTCCGATTGAAACGGCTTCAATTCGTGGGAGCCTTCATAGCAACAAACAAAACGACGAATGTAATGTCAACGGGCTGAAACAAAAAAGAGGGTATACAATGGGGATAGGCGGAATGAATGAAAAGGGCGCGTGTTTGTAGCCTTTTAACGTTAGCGTAGAGTCCGGGCGGCGGGTGCCTTTGTTTGCCAGGTTTAGTTAACGCGGTTATTCAAAAGTGTTCTTTTTGTTGGTGGCGGATGGTGGCGGTTGAGCCATAGGAGACTAAGGTTTTCATACATCTTTATTTCAGGCGGCGCATTGTGTGAGGGCGTATTTGTTCAGGTCTCGTCTTGTTTCGGGGCCGCTGTAGCAGGCGATCTCAACTTTGTAACGTTTTGAAACAAACTAAGCGCTGATTTAGCGTTTATGTTCCGGAGTCAGGTCTCGACAGGTAGCCAGGGAAGGCCGTAAAAACGCGGTAAATAATCGAATAACACTGTCCGAGTCTCTTCAAGTCTCTTCTTTACCTTCTTCGCGGCTGCCAACTTCAATTCGACGACGCGATAAACAAAGGACACAAAGGGAACGTCGCGACGCGAACGTTACCGCGGGGCACCTCCCCGGGGGTCGATCTTTTATTACCATTATTTCGAGATAAAAAATGTCTTCCAATTAAAAAAGGCAGCCGCTGACTCTATATATCAATCTATAAGGACCCAGCATGTGGCGTTGTCTAACGGGCCGACAACGTGCATTAATATCGACCTCCGAAAACGGATCGTGCTTTTATTTCTTGAAAACAAGAAGCGTAATGGCCGTTCCAGAGCAGGAAGCCATCTCTCCATCTCCACACTTTCAAAACTTGATTCCTAACTATTTTCTTTTATCTTCTCTCTAATAATCATAATTTAATTCGTTTATTACAAGTTCCTTAAGATGTCATGTTGAAATCGGTGAGATTAAAAAAAATTATTTTTTTTATTAAAATAGGTAAATTGCGACCGAATTAAATTAAACAAGGTGACTAATAGTGGGGAAAGAAGTCGGCGATCGCAAGTGCTAAAATGGCCCGACCAAGGGGTAATTTGCCGGAATAACGTGGCCAGTCACACGATTTGGACGATTGAGTTCACCCGGAGTCGTGACATTTCTCTAGAATCGCCCGCCAACCTATCATTACGTGTTGAAACGAAATTGTGTCGTATTATAACTCTTCGGCCGCAGTATCCACCTCGCCTTCTCCATTCGCCTTCCAAGTTGCCTTGCACTCTTCCATTACCGGTCGTTCGTCGCGTAAAGCCAGATCCATGCGGGCTCACGTAATTCCCTTCCGTCGCGTTTTCACGTCTTGACGCTCTTCCGACTTAATAATAAAACCTTCTCCCTTGTCTATAGTTACCTGGAGGACTTATCATCATCATCGCGAACGAATCGTGAAAGGAAATACGTTTTGAATGGTCAGACATGTATCATACATTTCAACACTTCCATTGTTCGATCTTTTCACGTGATATGCTAATTTAAAACTGTTTTATAGTACGAAACTAAATTAATACTTATGGTTTATAAATATATATTACATAAAAATTTTTGAATTTTCTTGCGCGTTTGGAGATGTATAGGCGCCGTTGGCGCCGCTTTAGTAAAATGACCTTTGGCGTTTAAAGTAGTGAAGAAGAGAGGCGAGTGAGGGCGCTTTGATCGCGTCAGTGCGGCTCGGATTCGGAACAATTTACATTAGATTAATGGCCGGCCTGGCGCGGACATTCCGTGCGTCGCAGCCTGTGATCGCGTAGCGTGAAATAATCGCTACACAAATGATTAAATTTCAACATAATCGTACACACGCGGCGGCCGACCGACGGGACGCCGCCCCGGGACGCGCAAAGGGGCCGTCGTCGTCACAAAGGGGTCTCCGACTGCGATTCCTCTGACTTTTCCTACTTGTCAATAACTCTCTACCAAAAAGCACAATCAACCAGATCATTATTATTATTGAAGCATTTGAAAAACTTGGAGAAAATTAGGATGTGAAAAAAAAAGGGATAAAAGGAGAAAGAGTTCGTAGATAAACTTCTTCATTGTTTCAAGTACGCCCTGATCCATGGGTTGAATTAGGGCAGTCACATTTGGCGGAAGATACAAAACTGGGATATTCGCGTTCTTTAACTGGAAATTTATTCTTAAACCACATTTCAAAAATGTCTCGTGTCATCCACGCAGAACGGTTATTATAGTATTCGACTGGGAGTTTTTTTGCGTCTTTTAGCATTTGAGCAACATAACACTGTAATCCGATCTTTACTAATTTTATAGCCAGGAGCAATTTTTTCTGCCAATACAGCTGGTCTCATCAGCATTGTATATTTGGAGCGGTACTAAACCCCTCTCTTTAATAACTTTTGATAACGTGTCACAAAAAATTATTCTCTAATTCCATGCCTTTCTTTAAAACATCGCAACCAACCTGTTGAAAGTGTACGTCTTTCGGTGATTTATAACTTTTCTGCAAAATATTATGCTTTAAATAACACATACGGACCGGACGTTGGCTCTCCTAGTACTCTTTGCCGAAAAAAACACTTCACCATTACATTTTCCAGTTGTTCACCTTTCAACGTTTTCCTATATGAAGGCCCAACTGATGTTTCACACATAGAAACGAATGTTTCTGTCCAACTCCATATTCGTCAGCCAGCAAAGTGACATTTTTGCCATGTTCACGTCTTTTAATAATTTCTCATTTTTTCCACTGTTAAAACTACCCGTTTTCGCTTAGGAGGCATTACTACAGAACAGCAACGCGCTATTATAGTACAGTACCTACGCAACACTTATTTACACAGAAAGAATACAAGTGTAGTTAATGCGAATCTCTCCGAATTGCATATTTTTTATAAAATGCTTTCTATCTGATTCTAGAGGAGGAGTGTTACTGTGCGATGATCCCGCTGTGATCCTGAGACAATAAGACATTTGGCACCCAACAGTTTTTTTTTACAATTTTGTGTGAAGCAAAGTTTGTATTTTTTGTTGTTGCTATGAAACAACAAAGGTAATCGGCACTTTACTGTATTTTGTATCTTTATAATTTAGAGGTGTTTTGGGATGTGAAAAAAAGGGAAAAAAAGGAGGAAGAGTTGGTAGATGACACTGGATGGGTTGTAAAATTTCTTGATGTTAACGAATACCGGGGTGGATGATGAAAACAAGACGCCTTTAGGATTTTAATCGCGCTCTCGCAGTACTTAAAGCTTTTTCGGGGCGTAAAAGTTGTTAATTATGATAAATATTCGGGCTTTTTCCTGGGAGGGCCATAGAGCAGACGCGCATATTGTTATTCGGTGGGGTCGGCTTGTATTAACTCAACCCTTCCTTTTAGCACGGCAACTTCCTGCGATCTTCTCTCCTCATGGGACCGGGGTCGAAATCCTGCCTAGTTAGATTTTACCTGCGGTCATATCGTAGAGTTCCAGTACTAAAGCTCGACGCTTAGGGGATTGAGACCGAGACCAAAGCATGTCCCGGGGTCAGTTTGGATCTTATCAAACAGAAACGCCGTTTTCCGTCGACGGTCGCCATAAAACACTAAGACGTGTGATATTACGACGATTTCAAGCGCGCCGCGACTAAATAATTCACGAGAAGGGGCGAGATCCTCGTCCCCGGCGTCGTTCTGGCCAATGGTCACGTAAAGCATTGTCTGTCCATGCAAAAAAATGAAAGACTGAATGAAAGATGACTTCATCATGTCTCTCCGTTTTCCATCTCCGTCTTCTTTGCTCGGATCGATAATCTCCCGATTGCAAGTTATTCTTCGGCGTCGCGCGTAATTATCACGATTTGTCGGCCGTCTAATAATTTATTCCGGGAAATCGCCTAAATCCGGCTAAATATCCGCTCGCCCTACCACCAAAGGATAAGTTTACCGGAAAGTGGACCGGACTAGTGATAAATCAGGAACAGGTAGAGGTCCCTGCGGATCGAGGCTAGGAATTGAAGGAGCCGCAGCGTGCCCTGGAGGACCTTGGGAGATGGATTGGGTCGCTATCACGTCATTCTTGCTAAAAAATCCCCACGTAACGATCCGAATTGCTTTCTTTACTTCGTCTTCGAATCGACGATGATACTTGAAACAATTCCTTGTAATAAACTTTAATTAGAAATCATAGATAAAGTCATCTCTTTGACGTTGAGATTAACTTAAACGTCTAATTCAATCGCATTTAGATCAAACCGTTACTGTTATACCAACTTTTCTGATCGTGTCAAACTGCTCGTCGGGTTTTATTAATTGTTGCGCCGGCCGTCGAGAAGTAAATTATAGAATAACTCCGAAATTGATTTTAATTGAGATTTTATCGCGACGAGAAATAAATACCGGAGCGTGAATAAACAACGGAGGTTGGCCGCAGGCCGAACAGAACGGCGGCGGCTGCTTCCCGGGGGCCAGGGGAAGGGGCGGCTACGGTGGCTGGGGGAGACGGGAGGCGCGTACGCGAGATGGGATAAATAATGCGAGCCTTCCCAACACGGCATAAATCCACATTGACATTTTATATTCAAAACAGATGATAAATACGGTTCGGCGTTTGAAAGGTAAAGGTGCCGACAACGGGATCCATTTGTTTTGGGGGAAGCGCATTAAAATATAAATTGAACCAGGTATGCGACACAATGCGTGGCAACGCCGGGGCGTCGTGGGGTCGCCCCGCACTCCTGCTGGTAGCCATATTGCCTCTGCGACGTCAACTATTAGTTACACATTAAAAGTATCGATCAACCCGTAATTAACGTTCGGCCGTCGCTCCTTCCGCTACAAGGTCGTTTGTCATCCTTGATTCTCTCTCAGAGACAAAACAAATCTTTTGATAAATTTTTCACATATTTTTAATTAATAATATACACATCATTTGTAGCACTCAGTAATCCACTCAAGTTTAATATTCCAATGAAGGCATTTTTAACAACGTTAACGTACGGCGCTCTCTCAACGACTACCACGACTAATATCTTAAACGTGTTTTTTGAAGGAAAAATCGTTACAAATAAAAATAGGGCATCGCGCCGCCATCTATTATTTAAACAAACAATTATTATTTTACATTTTTATCGTGACATAATATATGTTATATTTATGAACTGGTTTGAGATGAAAATGATTTTGTGATATTCGAGTGTTCAAAAGCCGAAAGAAGGAATTCATTTGTCATTTGTCTCCTGGTTAAATCACGACATTCTCAGGCTCGTAATTAGTTTCGTATTATACCGCCCGGAGGAGGCGACGTTGAATACTAGGAAGGTAAAAAAAAACGCGCTGATTGCGTCACACGTCTATATATATAATTACGTTAATTATTATTTGGTTACGTAAGATAGTTAGAAGCTGATCTTTAATTGAGCATTCTTGTCGCGGTTGATTTTCCACCTCCCAATCGCGCTTTCCAGCCACGGTCGCTGTATCTAAAATTGATCGTCCCGAAGTGTCCCTAATGACGCCCAAGATGCTATCTTGAGGAGGTTTTCCTCCATCGAAAACAATCGTTTAACAGTTCGACCGGAGACCGGCCAGCTCTCGGCCTCGTCGGACAACAGCTGCGCCCTCCTACGGCGAAAGACGCCACGGTCGCATAATAACAACAAAGCTGTGTCCCATACGACCCACCGAGATATTTTAATTAAATAGCGTTTTAATGACTTTTGTATGAAACGGAACGTCCTCGCCGCTTCGAAGCCGCGCTCTCTTTTCTTTCTACCCTACGGGTTACTTATAAGTCTGAAGCAATTAAACTTCGGCTCCAGAAACCGACCCCACAACTACCTTCTTTCATATATTTATTGTGCGTCTTCAGATTGTCTCACTATAAAATTTTTAATTGAAATATTCATTTTAACGTTTTCGATTTCAGTTAAATTTGTAGAACAAAGTACTTAGGAATATTTCATGTCAAAACGAAGTCTAAAGGTGTACATATCTTCTCGTCAAGACGAATAGTTTGAACGTGCGGTGTTCGCGTTATTAATACGCGACTGTTCGGCGTCGTTCCCGATGATAAAATATCGTCTTTTGTGAGAGACCGCGGTCGCTGGGGAAGCCAGACCGACAATTGCGCATCGTCGAGCGCTCGTGTAGTGCTAAAATAAACGGCCCATCGCTGGGCAGTAAATTTGGGACGAAGGTTTGGTCGACGATGACCAACAGAGACGCTACCGAGACCGAGAACTGCAGCCCGAGCGATAATAACTAATAATAACGCTCGAAACTCTCCGGACGACCGTTTCGAGAGACACAAGCAATATTAAAGAGCATTGTTATGACGGACATTAGGCGGAAATGGCCTATCCAAATTATACTCTGGATAGTTGATTCGTTGGAAAGAGTTGTTCGATAAACTCGGGAAGGGAATTTGGGAAATTTAATAAACAGAAGTCGACGGACAACATTCTTAACCAAAAAGTTTGAATAGTTAGGGCAAAAAAGACGCAATATAATGAGATATAGAGATCGAGTAACGTTACCGGTACGCTTTTTCTTCAGTTCCGCGGCCGATCTTCCACATGTTCACGCCTCGATTAAGAATAACAACTTCCTTTTCTCTTATTTCGCTCAATTTGCTCCTAAATTGAAACAGGTGGTGACTGGCGACTGACGGCCGACACCGGTAGATGCGAAAAGAAAGACAAGAAAATAAAAAAAAAGTGTACGAGAAAATCTCGGCGCAATTTTCGAATAATTCACTCGCAATTATCGATTAGCCGGGCCGTGCGTGCTCCCGAGGTAAAATTGATAAAATAAACAAGAGCCTTAATAAGGGGACGGGGAAATTATTTAGAGGGCGGAATATTAAACGTTTTTAACGGCATTCATCCGGTTTACCCTTTCTTATGGGACGGTAACCCTCCGGGATTCGCGAGACGTTGCTAATTTTTACGTTCTGGCCCATCTCTCCGTTGGGAGATGGGCTCGGTACTTCCGACGAGGCTAATTATAAATTTCATAAGCCTTCTTCCTAACCGTTAACGTTACGCTACAGCTTCCTCTTCCTCCGCTTTCCTCCGTTTCAACTTTTGTATTCACAAAAAATACATCTAGACAGTTATACGATATTTTGAAAAAGTAGAGTACTAAGATAGGAGGAAGAATTAAATTATTTTTCAAGCATATATTCGAAATGTATGAAAAATAAATGAAATTCAAGTTAGTTAATAAGAAATATCGTAATAACGGTGTAAACATAATGGATAAACCTTGTAGAACAGCGCAAAAGAAAAGGGAATAAAAAAAAGGAGGGAGGCAACTCATCGTTTAAACACTTAGCGATTTTCTCTTAGTAAAAATCGCCGAGTCCCCGGGACTTTTTGATCCTGTTAATAACGGATCTCCCGCGGCTATGGAAGACAAGATCTCCTCGTTTCGGTGCGTCATCTCTGTCGTTTGGGCGCCGTTCTTCGTCTCGCGCGCCGTCCGGGCGTCCTCCGGCGAACAAGCGACCCTTTTATAGTGACAGAGGGCATTTTTTATCCGGGCACTTTGTCGTTGACGTTGACATCCACTTGTTGAACGTCCCGACACTCATTCCGTAGGGTCTCTACTCGGGAACAATCTCGCCTCTCTCTGTCCTCCGAGGTAAACGACTGTCCAGAGTTGGACATACATACATACTCATTCTACGAACAACATGTTACGTAAACTCTAATCTTCGTTCACTTTTAATTTGTCTTTCGAATTTATTTCTTAATGTGAACGCAATCTTGTCAATTACAAGGACAAATCTTTAATATTATAGCATTAAAGTTTTATTAGTCTTCTTCTTCTCCAGATCCTTATGCTTGATGACATCGAATAAATCTTTTGCCTATTCCTCCATCCACCTCTATCACTCCCTTCGGTTCCTGGCTAATTCCTTTATATCTGCTAGAGTCTTCCTTCTCTTCTTCCAAACTTCTGCTATTCTTTCCTCTTTTTCTTATCATTATTCTTTGCTTCGAATACCTTTTTTAATATTGTGTTATGTTCCATTGTAATTATGTGGGCGTACCAGTTTAGTTGTTTTCTCTCTATTTTGCTGATTATCTCCTTTTAGTCTTATTTCCTCATTCCTTATCCTATCCCACTTCGTCATCCCCAATATTTTCCGTAAAAACTTCATTTCCATTGCTGTGATCTTTCCCTCTTGTTTATCTTGGAGTGTCCATGATTCACTGGCATATCTTTTTATCTATCTCCTACTTCCCAAAAATTATTCTGATTTTATGTCTAAATCTATCCTTCCATCTTGTGATATTATTAGTTTTATTGGTAAATTCTTTAAATATTGAGTTTTTGAAGTGGGCTTTTTGTGGGAGAATGCGAAAGAGGGTTAAAGGGCAAATTTATGGTAATAGAAAGTTCTGGAAGCGATCGCATTAGGCCTATATCGGTGTCTTGTGCTGGAATTGATCCATTAGCGGCGGTTATCAGCGGGTCCATCCATATTTATGCGACACGCGGTGGTTCTTTGAAAATGCAACCGCAAGCCACCGCAACTGTCAGTCGGGCAACCCCATATCGCGCTTTCATGAATAATTCCGTACATATTTACGGCCCTGTCAAGCAATCCTTTGTCATGCAAAACGCTGTCGCAACGTCATTTTCACTTGACGTAACGTCGGACCGAAAAACTCCGACGGAGAAACGCGCCGTTGACGTCCTCAGCATCGATCTCCGCGAAACATAAACCGCACTTGGTCCGTGGAGATCGAAGAGGATGTGTACCGTAACCCTTAAGGCATCCGTATGTAAGGGTCAATTAGAGGTAATGCTCACGAGTCGGTGTCCGCGCGTTCCAATTACGTGATTGTCGGTGATTTTCGGTTCGAAAATGTGACGTATCATCGTTCCCAATGAGGATGAGAGCGAAATTTCGTTTGCGGCTGGACTTTCAATTACAGATTAATAGATCCAAGCAGTCACACGAAAACATTTAGTTTTATTGATTTTCCAGATTCGCGTCCCAACGTCCCTAAAACCGACCAGAAGATTCATAATTGATATAATAGCGACCCCCTCGAGTAATGACTCAGTTGGACAGACGTGGTTTATTCAATATGCCGTGGCCGCGTGGCCGCCCGAATTTGTAAAAGTTCGGGGGCAGCTCTGTTTATCCACTTTGCCCATCCCGAGCTTGGGGCTCCCGCCTCGTTCGTAGATTCAATAATGTATTCTGCTACCCGGTGCGATCTGCGACCTCTTCCTCTTCCTCTCTCTCTCCCTTAGCCCTTCCACCTACGAGGGGATCGTTTTTCGAATTTTCTAAATCAAATTACCGAACCGTACACCACCCTAACATTCCTCAATATTTAACTGTACCAAAAATTTAACCCATTTTCAAACAAGATTTTAATGAATAATATTTTATCAAATCAATTTTTAAATTTTACTGCTCGTTATTTTAGAATCTCATCTCACCAATTAAATACACTGAGATCAGTAGCTTTTAGTTTTTTTATATTACAATCTACTGCGAAGAAGTAACAAAACCCATTAGTGCGCTTATAAATAAATTATTTGAAAGTGTACAGAAAGTGTATACAACATCCCTTCAAAACTAAACAAGATATGCGAAAAAGCTTTATCCAACAAAATCCAAAACTATGTTACAAAATTTAAGTTAATAACATTATCAATAATATTCTTGGATCTAGCAAAGGCATTTGACTCAGTAAATCATGAGCGATTGTTAAATGGTCTTGATGCCATAGGAATAATGGGCATAGCCAACACACTATTTTGCAGATTTTGAGCAAACTATTAAAAATGGCGTGCCCGAGGGAACCGTTCTGGGACCCTTTTTATTTAATATCTATATAAACAGTTTCTTAACTTCTGACATTACGTGGGATTTGACATGCTTTGCTGATGATACTTTTGTCGTATACTCAGATGCAACGTCGTAAGGGGTGAAGGCTAAAGCAGAGAGTGGCGTAATTAAGATATTTTATTAGCTTTCTTATAAGTCTCGACCTATGTTAATCAGCTGCCAGTCTATGATGAATTATCTGTTAACTTGATAACAAATACCCTATGTATCAAGTCCACACATAGTTTTCGTTATCTCGGAGTGGTAATTGATAGTCGCTTGAAGTGGGACAAGCACGTTGAAAGTATATCAAGAACATTGAGAACAATACTGTATAAATTCAAATATCTAAGCTCCATACTCAATGCTTAAGATACTTAAGGTATCACAAGGTATCAATTTTAGCATGGGGTGTTCTATACTATACTCACTTAAAACCATTGGAAATACTACAGCGTAGGATTATTAAGACGATATTAGGAAAGGAGAACTTGTACCCATCAGCACACCTATGTTTGGATGTCCGGAAGTTATTTACATTCGAGGTTATAACTTATACATGCAAAAATAGACATCTACTAAGAAATGTGGACCATCACTACAATACCCGATATAAAAAAGAGTCATGCGTGCTTCAACCTAAGTTTCCTACAAAATTTTTAACAGACTTTTACCTGTGATGTACAAAATATATGTCAAATCATTCTTGCTGCAATGTGATAGATCACCTATTGATCAATTGTTTTAATTATTAATTACCCTTTGCTTTGTACCGATCTTTGTTGATTTGTTAATTATGCTATTGGCGATATTGTTTTTAACATAAAAATTGTTATTATATGTAGCGCCGATATAACAAAATAAACTATTTCAAATGGGGCAGAAAACTAACTGACCAGTAATAACATTATAGGTAACTACTTAGCAGTGTCATCAGGATGTGACCCAAGTTAGCCTTTTAAATAAATAAATAAATTTTTCTTAAGTACGATTTTGATCGAAATATTACTTATTACGAATTAAGTAATATAGAAATGTTAGTATAGTATATGAAATAAAGTGAGAGTAGATATAATGCCTGAAGGTGTTTAGTTACGTGCTGCAGATGGCACTGTCGGTCGTTTAACCGAGTCGGGAATGAGAACAGGAACGGGAAACTGGGAATGGGAGCTGCGGCCTGCGTTTGATACATTGACGGGCTTGGTATAAATGAAAATTAACTGTCAACGAGCAAGGCGATTACGTCGTAATCCGCGCAATTAATTTCGGCGACGATTTGTAAAGCGCCGCCGTGTCGATCGAATTTGTCAGCGTGACCAGGCGTAGATTTTTATTAAAACCAGGTAAAAAGGTCCCTAGTCAGATTGGTTCTCCGGATATAATGCTTCGATTTTCGCGCGAAGTGCCGTAAATTGCTACCCTTTTGGCTTGGCGCCGATCTACAATGCCTTTACGAACGGCTTATTTATAGTTACACGGTTGGGATCTACAAGAGTTACCCGTGAAGAATCATGGGTTACACAACATTAGTTCCCCTACTCACTAAACACCTTTCTATCATTATACTGTTCTTTAACGTTTTTTATTACAATCAAAACAATTCAATTAATAATAGATTAAATGGGGGCTTGGGATCGTTTTGAATATGACGAAGATGTTATCTATATTGGTGGTGGCGTAATGGAACGAGCTCGAAATTTGCTAACGTGTCATAAATTAATGATTTTATTTCTGCCGGAGGGGTGCAGGGTTCGGGGTCGGTACACAAGTGGCAGCCATGATGGCAGATTTGATAAGTTGGGACGCGGTCATTACATGAGGGGATTATGATCTTCCGACTGAAATAATTAGTCGGCGGGCGAACTGCCAACGAGTTCATATTAACCCTTGCTCGCCGCGTTTTGGGGGCGACTTATATCAATAACCACGCAGGATATTCCAAATTAACACAGATTGCGGCTTCGCCCGTTTTAAATTACGTCGATTTTTAGGGGGGAAATATAAAAGGACAATAATACTTTTTATTTTTATGAAATTGTTTTCTAAGAGTGTTATATGGAAAAGAAAAGTGTAGTTGAATAGCGTGATGACTGGCGTAGGTGGAATAAGGGGGTTCTTGGTTTCCTGGTCTGTTCACGGAAAGTGTCTAGTATGCCATCTGCATAGCTTTCCGTTTCCGGCGACCGGGGGCAGACACGCAATCGGAACCGGGACTCTCGATCAAATTTATCGCGATCGATCGCGGGGCCCTCAAAATTCGCCCGCAATGGGGCGTCGCCGGAGCCGCGGCGACTTTCGACGCGTAATATTTATTTTTGATAAAATCTCGGGGCCCACAAATCGACACCTTGACAGGCCGCAATTAGCTCTCGTAATGTTCCATATTGTTTCACGGGCGTAGATTTGTGTGCGATAAGAGAACCCAGAGCCCCTCGGCCGGTCGGGTGTCGCCTCGAAAGTAATTTCAACCCTCATTTAAGATAAATGACTTTTTTCTCGCGGATCCGTGTAAAAGGTCAGTTGTACAAAGGTCGTTACAAAGTGTTTTCGTTATCTTGTTCATCGGGTGTTCGCACCCAACGTTTGATGGATGAGTCCGGGTGGTATCTGATGGACAGCACTCCAGGTCACGACACCGATTTTCATGGAACTATTCCATTATTAGAATATTAGAAGATATTACTACGGCGACTTAACTATTTCTGCGTCGGTTGGAAACGTACTACAACAGGAAGAGGTGTATTTTCGGAATAATTTGCATAGATGATGCGCTCGGCGACCGCCTTAACGGCTCGCGACGTATCGCTGGGAAATCTGTGAATTAATTCAGACCGAATGTGAGGTCTCCTGATGCTCGCTGTTTTCAAATTAAGGAAGCGCTCAATTACGTTTCTTTCGCCGTCTTCGTCTGCTGCACGTCGCGATCCGAGGCGCCGCTACCTGTTCGCCTCGCTTTGAAGGCTTAAATGAAATTAAATTTTAAATGAACTAAGACTAACGGATGCGGCGGTTAATTACGTCGACTACAATGCAGGACAATCGCGCACCGTAACTAATTTATTCGCTATAAAAATATTAAATTAGCGTGGACCCCTCCACGATCCTTGTCACATATGACTACTAGACCGTCCTCTTCTTACCGTTCGCCCAAGAGAAAGCTCCGACATCCCCAACTACTACATCGATTCACTTCACTCATTCCACACTACATAATTCAAACTACATCTTCACTTAAATATACCTACAAAATTTTTCATTCATATAGATATATTGTAATAAAGCTTCCGAGACAGGTTTTACTTGAGAGAGGGAGACATAACCTCAATTCATTTGACATCTAATTTTTAGTTGATCATAATTCTTTTAAAAGTGTTAATATTCTCTCTAAAATATCCAAAACGGATATTTTACATTGAATTTATTAGATTCCGGAATAGATTCCGGCTGAAATAGAAGGACATTAAATACGAAATTTCATCGAGAGTAGTGAAGAATTAAAGAAGATATTAATAAATTACTTACTGTTCATGTTCATGTTAATAATTCAAACTAACTTACGAGTCTTTTGAAGAATCAAAATTGCACAATAACACTGTTATTTTCGGTTTGTTTGAGCATTGATTGTTATCGACAGATTTAAATCTTTATAATTAACGTTTCTTAACGGTTGACACCTGTCTTTATTGGCGTTATACTCTCTTTCTCTCTCAGTTAACGAAGTTAAAAGTAGAAACCTGTAAAATTAATTTTTCTTTTTTGAGCCTAAACTCGCTATATTATTATTATTGTTATTATATATACTATATTATACCGTAAAATGGGGCGAAATTGTGAAAGGGTGAGAATGTGCCACACGGTTTTTTTACATATCTTTGAATTTGGCGCCTCGGACATGATATTGTCGATGTACACATTCTCACCATAGGAGGCACAATTTCACCTCATCTACGGTATGTTATTATTATTACTATATTATTATATATATATATATATATATTATATATGTATATATATACATATATATATATAAAAAGAATGTTATGTGGTTACAATCTGAAAATATGTGAAAAATATACAAAAATATATGAAAATTGTGCCCCAAGGAACCCCAGTGACATTATAAAAGCGCAACCAACGACGTTCATGCACCATTTACGTGACATATGCGACGTTTACGGGCGGAGCGCTTGAATTTTAATATTTTAAAAGTTGCGGGGGATGATCCCGGAACACGTGGTATGATTTAGAGTTATTTGGATTGAAACCGGGGGGCAGTAAGGGGGGCCGATCCAGACCGTAAAACGAACACCTTTAATTTCGGGTTTCTAGAATTGCGTACGACCGCGAGGCGAACAGATGTTCCGAGGCAGATGCCACGTCAACAGAGAGATCAAACCGAAACAACTGCTCAACGCGAAACAATGAATGCTCGTCCTCCACCCCCTCACAAAAATTAAAGAAAACGAAAGTTGAGATAGGTGAATCTCTTATTGTGTTGTAAATTTTTGTATTTTACCGAAATCTCGGAATGTTTGATGGAATGAAAGTTGAGTGAATAATATTGACTCAACTCGCTGATTTATTAATTTGATATTTCCTTAAAGAATGTTTTCGTTCCACTTTCTTAATCTTTTATACTTTATCGGTAGCATAATTGGGATTATTGAGAATGAAATTTCGCGTGAACTATTTCGTTATTCAAATAATTTTCAAATATCATTAAGTTGGGATGGAATTTTTATGATATTTTATATTTGTATAAGATGTCTAGAGGGAAGGTTATTTAGTTGAGATTTTGATGAAGATTTTTTTAAGGGTAACGTTGAGAAGGAAGTTAGGATTGGATTGAATTGGATTGGGTTGGGTTGGTGGAGGTTTTTGTTTAGAATATAATCCGGTCGCGGTCCGAGTCCGTCGAGTGCGGAATAAACGAGGCACTCGATTAAATTATTTGCCACTCGGAAGTTTCGAAACGGCGGGTTCCTTTCAACGAACGAACGAACGGACGGTCTTCGAAAACGAGGGGATAGCGCGATGAACTTTTTAATTAGCGGAACGCGACGGGGCCGCGAGCGGAACGGCTTTCTTGTTACGACACGGTAACGCGGTACGTGTCATTGCATTGTATGCAGATTTCGCAGCCACTGTGACAATCTTCAGGCCCGTGGGACTTTCCTGTCGTGCGATGCGCACGACCAGGAAACCAGGAAATATTCTAAGGCGTAATTAGCAGCGTTCTCACCGCGATCGCGAATATTCTCCCATTGGAGGACGAAGTTGGACAAGTTACGTGACAATGACGGCCAATCGCGTGTCAGCGCGACACTACTGACATATGTTTGGAGTTTGTCTCCATTGGTCCGCAGACGGCGCAGGTAAACTCTACTCGAGTTCCCTTTGGCGAACGGGAACGGGAAAGCTGCTGAACAAAGGTCCGTCGAAAATTTCTACGTAATTGAGCAAATTTGACGCAACGAAAATATGAATGACAGCTGAAAGGCCGGAGATATTTTTTTCAAAGCGAATATGCCATTATTGCTCGGTCCTCTCCGCCCGAAAACATATCGCCCGGCTATTTCCGAGAGACAACGGACCGAAATCCGTATCGACGGGCCCACGGCGTTTTAGAAACGCTTTGTGCGTCGCTCTTTTCTAAAAGGAAATTGCGATAGGATTTGCTCAGCGGACCGTTCGACGAGCTCCGTACATATTGTATCATATTACCGCCCGATATTAGCAAACGGCGCGTCTCCCCGCTCTCCAGCATGGAATTTCCATTTCCTTTCGTCCCAACCGTAACCATGTATAGCTTTTCGACAATACCGTTTCTATAATACCGTTTACAAATTTGTACCTTACTACCTATTTTTGATCCATTATGGTCATTATGGTCATTATGGTTACGAATTTCTATGGTATCTTTTTTTGCTATACTCTATTTTTTAATTCGGAGGAGTAAAATAAAAAGTCACTTTTACACAGTGTAACTTTTAAAAGCTATTTTTTCACTATGTTGCATGTTTTTAATGAATTAATACTAGAACTAACACTAGACCTAAAACTAGAATGATTCGGATTTAGCCGTCTGGAGAGACGTGCTGCTAAACCCGAATGTTTCTAGTTCTCGGTCTAGTGTTAGTTCTAGTGACAGTGCTAGGTAGCCATAGTTAGCATAAGGTATTACTATGTTGTATATTTTTATTGAACTAAAACTAGAACTAATACAATATCTAGAACTAGAATCATTCGTCGTTTCACAATTGGTTGATGAAAAAAAAAAACATTCCGAGCATGATACAGAAAAACGTTTAGAACAAAAGTTGTAGCAAATTTTACCCTTTACACATTGCTCGCTAACACTTTTGCTCTCAAATACATCAATGTCGAGAAAAATTTTAAAATATGAAAATTAAAAAAATTCATCATTTCACAATTGGTTGATGAAAAAAAAATTGTATTCCGAGCATGATACAGAAAAACTTTTAGAACAAAAGTTGTAGCAAACTTTACCATTTACACATTGCTCGCTAACACTTTTGCTCTCAACTGCATCAATGTCGAGAAAAATTTAAAAATATGAAAATTAAAAGAATTCATCATTTCACAATTGGTTGATGAAAAAAAAATTGTATTCCGAGCATGATACAGAAAAACTTTTAGAATAAAATTTGTAGCAAATTTTACCCTTTATACATTGCTCGCTAACACTTTTGCTCTCAAATACATCAATGTCGAGAAAAATTTTAAAATATGAAAATTAAAAAAATTCATCATTTCACAATTGGTTGATGAAAAAAAAATTGTATTCCGAGCATGATACAGAAAAACTTTTAGAACAAAAGTTGTAGCAAACTTTACCATTTACACATTGCTCGCTAACACTTTTGCTCTCAACTGCATCAATGTCGAGAAAAATTTAAAAATATGAAAATTAAAAGAATTCATCATTTCACAATTGGTTGATGAAAAAAAAATTGTATTCCGAGCATGATACAGAAAAACTTTTAGAATAAAATTTGTAGCAAATTTTACCCTTTATATATGCTCTTGAACACTTTTGCTCTCAACTGCATCAATGTTGAGAAAAATTTAAAAATATGAAAATTAAAAGAATTCGTCATTTCACAATTGGTTGATGAAAAAAAAAATTGTATTCCGAGCATGATACAGAAAAACTTTTAGAATAAAATTTGTAGCAACTTTACCCTTTATACATTGCTCTTGAACACTTTTGCTCTCAACTGCATCAATGTTGAGAAAAATTTAAAAATATGAAAATTAAAAGAATTCGTCATTTCACAATTGGTTGATGAAAAAAAAAATTGTATTCCGAGCATGATACAGAAAAACTTTTAGAATAAAATTTGTAGCAAATTTTACCCTTTATACATTGCTCTTGAACACTTTTGCTCTCAACTGCATCAATGTCGAGAAAAATTTAAAAACATGAAAATTAAAAGAATTCATCATTTCACAATTGGTGGTGAAAAAAAAAACTAGGTAGCACTAGTTACAATGAGATATTACAATGTTGTATACACTCCTCCGAGTTAAAAAATAGAGTATAGTGGAAAAAAATGATGTCATCAGATCACAAATATAATTTGAAAATAGCATTTTTTTCATTTTTGTGGTTTCCGTGCTAATTGATTTGAACGATCATTTTGTGTTGTTTTACGTTTTTAAAAATATCTGATGAGCAATCGAAGTTGTCAATGTCGATCGTGCGGAAAACTTGTAAAGTTTAAAATTTTATTAAATAAATAACAAGGGCTTGAAGTACGGGGGATTCGTGACATTAAGTGCTTTAGGAAATTTTCAATCAGCGGCAGAAGCAAAAGCAAAAGCAGAGGTAGAGGCGGTCGACGAAGGGAGGATAGAGCGAAAGGGATTGGTCGACCGAGAGCAGCGGGGTCGTGATGAAGGATATGCCCCCGTTAAACTATTAATGCACACATAACCCTTTTATAAGTGTACACAAAGCGGACTTTTCATTATGCGTATATTATTTATGTTTCGATGGGCCGGCTCTCTTTTCAAAATGGGATGCTGCGAGCCACCGGCTCCGCGTTGCATGAGTCACGCGATTTAGAAACTAGGGCCCGATATATTTATTAGTGGGACAGCCGGAGCAAAACAAAGCAAAGAAAAAGGGATGGCTAAAAAGCCGTAATATATAGTATCGCGTTACGAAGATTGTTCCTCCCCGCTCGTGAGAAAATCGCCATTAACGACGAATCGAATTTATCATCTGTAAACTAACCTTTAACGTGGATAACTCATATTCGACTCCTCGCGGCCTGTTGTTACTCCGAACCTAGCTCTAGATCGTTGGTTGTCAACGATGGTATATGGTCAATAATTGCGCGGAACAACGTGATTCGACATTTTTTATGTAAATAGATAATGATCTTGAGTCGTTTTTGGTTTGGTTTGCAGAGTCTTGGGTTCGATTAATATTAAAATTTCCTTTCGGTAGCCGACGATAGTGTTTATCTAACGATAAATGGGGGAAACAAACGCAAACGTTTGCCCACCGCATCTCCTCTTATTGTTAGCGTGTGTAATCAATTAATTAACGACGCGCGCGGGTTAAAAGGTTATAACGTAACAGCCTGGCCGGAACGATAATTGACGCTAACTTACGGGCAAGTTATTTTTATTACGTTATAAAATAATTACTTCGTATTGTAAAATTTCGACTTCCAGACACGCTAATGAAAACGTAAACACGGGTAACAGTGGCTGTCGTCTCCTTTTCCGAGCCGCGCACTCTATTGGGCTACGACAACATTAATTTGTAGCCGTTATTTGGCTACAATTACCCGTTTTCAGCCCATCGATTCTCTCCCGGCTTTTATTAACAAACATACTCCAAAAATCCCCTCGGCTTTGTGCTCCTGTATATAATAAGAAGATCAGCGGAACCCCGAAGGACCCACCAATATGCACACATGCCATACAACATTTGTCATGTGATTATTTCCCATGGAACGGGGTCGGCCATGATGCAGATGTATATAAATGTAGGTAGCCGTACCCTTTATTTGTGAGTTTCAAGTACGCTCATGAGAAGAATGGATGCGTATGCGTGGCCTCCCCTGCCAATCAAAAATAGGGGCTTATTTAGTGGGAGTGTGCCCTTCTTTTTTTTGGACCTCGATAAAAATGGTCGTTGACGACTTAACGCGTTCACGATTTGAAAGTTGCCCGCGGAACCCGTCATTTGCACCTTTTCAAATATCAACTCGCAATGAATAACAATGAATAACATGCGATACATAAATTTACCGAACACACCCCTCGTATTTTCAGTTTTTCTCTATATTAATTTGTGGTTTTAAAAAAAACTGTTCGAAAAAAAGGAGGTTATTATGTTCGAACTAGGATTCTATCAGGATAAGTACCAGTCGATTTTCGAAATGGCGCTCGGCATGGTACAAAGACGCTGTCAATTCGGGGGGGCTTTTGTTCCTTTTGTTTCGCGGCCTGGGTCAAGAATAGGGAAGACGGACCATCTAATGAATACTAAAATCTTAATTTGAATTCGAAGATCGGGGGGCCTCAGCTGTAAACGATCATCAATCTGGCGAAGGAGGCAGGTACTCGGTGGGGCCGCTACGGGGACGACGCGGTGCAGGCAGAGGAGAACCGACGGTGGCAAGTGACAGGTTCTTCGGTCGTAGATCCGCCCTTCGCTAGCCGGGAATTAGTTTGCGGCAGCACAAAGTACCTGGCAGGATGACTTGAACATATGATATATGTGTGTCTCAAAGTTATTGTCTCGGCTAGAATCATTAACGGCGAGCCCCAGCGCGGGACCGAGCAGTTAGATTTGGGACCAGATCGGCCGCGAGCGGCAAAACGAAAACCAGAACCTCAGGACTCAGGACCAACGACAAAGAACACACCACCAAAAGACAAAGAAAATACACTCAATAAACCCAACGCTTCGTCCTAACAGAATTTATATAACTTACTTTTCAAAACAATATAATAAAAAAAATTTTGTCATATTTAAAAGTTTATCCTGATGATGATCTGTAAGTATCGAAACTTGTAAAAATTTTGATGTATTTAAATTTTGTGATCAGATATAGTTCAAAAGTTGATAAAAAACCAACTATTAATCTTCGAAAGATTGATTCAAGAAGTAAGAAAAAACAATTGTCTGCTAGTAATACATCATTACTGAAGACTGTGAAGAGTTAGATTTGGGACCAGAGATCGACCTCTAGCGGTAAAACAAGAAGAAGAATCGGAGGATGAAGGAGTGAAGACGGTGGATGTTGGACGATGGAGAAGAAGAGGAATACGAGAGTGTGATGCAGAAAGAGACGAAGATGCGCCTGTAATAGAGGTGGTTTTGAAATAATCGAACGCATGTCAATTTCGTGAAGACAAAAGGTTATATCTTGTACGGCTTATCGACTCGCCCGTACGCCGTATGGGACAAGCAGCGTACCGTAAACGCTACACTAGAGATTGCCTATAATTATAGGTTGTGTCCACGGCGTCGTCCACGTCGAATTCTTTTTAAAATTGGTTTCACTTTTGGTAAAGCACGACCGTCCTTAACGACATCCTTTAAAGCAGGGCTTCTCAAACTCTACATCATCGCAACTAAACAAATACAATCAGCATATTTGTTTATAGTATAAAAAAAGGTTATTAAAAAATATTTTTGTTTTTAATAAATTCGTTGAAAAATGTTTGTTGTGTATGAGTGAAAACTTTAAAGGTGGTGAAACTATTGAGAACTGCTGAATTAAGGCGTCCTTTAAAAAAAACCCGTTCCTATCTTCCACCTTCGCTCGCTTTTACAGCACTTAATAAATTCGTTACCTTTTCTTACGCAACGTCCGAGTGACACCTCGCGCCCGTTTTATAAGCGGCCGTTTCCGAATTTCCCCTGGTGTTATAAAAGTTTATTGACAGGCACGGTCGGGATTGTCATTTGTCACAGCGAGGAACACTCCGAACCGCGGGGGTCCAACCGCCCTTTGTCCGCTCCTTTTGAGGACACCGACTTGTAAAAGAGATTCATTAGTTCTTCGCGAAACACCTCCACCCTCTTTCTCTTTCTCACTCTCTCTGTCTTTACACCGTGTTCTTAACCAAGAAATTCCCAGTTTTTATGATCGACGCCGTAAATCAAACCGTTTTTTTATATCTGGAATCTACTTTGATGATGGACCATCAAATCTTCTACACTACTTAGAAATTTATAGATATGGTCTAGTAGTAAGAAGAATTTTTAACAAATTAAAGTAAAACTAGAACTAACTATCACTAGAACTAACACTAGACCTAGAAAGTCACTTTTAACTTGTTTCTGAAGAAAGTTGTAACATGGCATCCGAAACGTCAAAAATTTTTTCAAAAAGCTTTCTAGTTCTAGGTCTAGTGTTAGTTCTAGTGATAGTGTTAGTTACTTATAAATTAAAAAATAAATTTATTCCATTCCTTTGGCACGTGTTTACTATCTTTTCAATCGGACAAGGGAAACAAGTTATTAAGACGGCGTTTACTAGCCATAAAGGCTGCCGGCCAATATGTTTTACATTCCAGGATTCTCTTAAAAGATGTTTCGGGCTTTACCTGAAGACCGAAACTAAAGTTGCTGTCTAAGGATCGAGAAAAAAAAGGTGCGAACAGCTGATCAGTTAATTTTTCATAAAATTTATCTTTTTGATACAACTTTTTTATTATAAAACAGCTGATTGGTCGATTTTTCGTAATAACGAGAAAGAATTAGCCGTTAGAGATGAGAGGAATGCAGCCTCGGACAATGGTCATTAATGATTACTTTAAAATTCCGCCGGAGGTATCCATCAAAAGAGAGATGCGTGCGCGTCGCCGAAGTAAAAAAAAAACAAGAAGGAAAAGAAGAAGAAGAGGGGCAAAAGGCGACGTGAGAAGCGAGACGGAAAACGTTTCCATTATTTTCCGTCGGTTAGTCTCTTGCCGCGGCCATGAAAAGAGCATATGCTGTTATTCAATATAGTAATTGTGTGCCGACGTTATACATAGTCCCGTATAAATAAAGTGACGCAACTCGGGACTGAATGAAGTCTAATTAGGTTTTTCGATCCCCGGGACCGAGAGTCCGGTTGTTCGATAAATTTTCGAGTGACACCGACGGCCACGTAGAAATATTGGCCGAAGAACTTTTGTTTACCCGCTTAAAAAGGCCGCAGGCGCCTCCATCGTCGCGACGACAATGCGCCGTGACGCTGCAACTATCGTTCTATAAGGCTGATGAGCGCGGCCGAACCTTATCCCGTTCTCGGCTTTATGGCTCCTTAAGTGGGCGACCCAGCCAACTCCAACGTCCAAGTCGTTCCTCTCTCTCCGTTTGAGCAATTTAAAAACTAATAAATATCTAACCCCCTCGGTCGTAACAAACGTTTTAATGGACCACGGAGACCAAGAGACAAAAGTCTCACTGATGGATCGTCGTCCCGACGCGTTAAGACCCCGATGTAATGGACCGACCATCCAACCCCTACATTTTCCCTTTCTTACTTCTAGTCTTTCACACTTCACAAGAACCACTAATAATTATAAAGAGATTATTTTTGATAAATCTTAAATCTTAATCCAAAAAGTCTCATTCCATTACTTTTAACATACCATAATTACATTTTCTGCCACATTTATTTATTCGCATATACTAAGTATATAAAGTGAAAGCATTGTTATCATGCAGAAATTTGACTTGGAAATTTTTGGAATGATCTGGAAATTTCAACATAAGTATACATGTTAAAGAGCAGAATAAGCATTAAAGTCCAATTTATCCCATTTAATTCTACAAACTGGGAAAAATATCATATCTCCACGTGATCAATTTGTAATTGTTGCCCACTTGGACTTTTTGGTCTAAGCTAATTTATTTGTATATTCGAAAATTTGCTAATGGAAAAAAACCGTATCCCGAGCATGATACAGAAAAACTTTTAGAACAAAATTTGTAGCAAATTTGACCTCTTACACATTGCTCTGGAACACTTTTACTCTCAGCTACATCAATGAAAAATTTAGAGAAAAATTTAAAAATATGAAAATTAAAAGAATTCATTTCACAATTGGTTGATGAAAAAAAAACTGTATTCCGAACATGATACAGAAAAACTTTTAGAGCAAAAGGTATAGCAAATTTTACCCTTTATACATTGCTCTCGAACACTTTTGCTCTCAGCTGCATCAATGTCGAGAAAAATTTAAAAATATGAAAATTAAAAGAATTCGTCATTTCACAATTGGTTGATGAAAAAAAAACTGTATTCCGAACATGATACAGAAAAACTTTTAGAGCAAAAGGTATAGCAAATTGTACCCTTTATACATTGCTCTCGAACACTTTTGCTCTCAACTGCACCAATGTCGAGAAAAATTTAAAAATATGAAAATTAAAAGAATTCATCATTTCACAATTGGTTGATGAAAAAAAAACTATATTCCGAGCATGATGCAGAAAAACTTTTAGAATAAAATTTGTAGCAAATTTTACCCTTTATACATTGCTTTTGAACACTTTTGCTCTCAGCTGCACCAATGTCGAGAAAAATTTAAAAATATGAAAATTAAAAGAATTCATCATTTCACAATTGGTTGATGAAAAAAAAACTGTATTCCGAGCATGATACAGAAAAACTTTTAGAATAAAATTTTTAGCAAATTTTACCCTTTATACATTGCTCTTGAACACTTTTGCTCTCAACTCCATCAATGTTGAGAAAAATTTAAAAATATGAAAATTAGAAGAATTCGTCATTTCACAATTGATTAATGAAAAAAAAACTATATTCCAAGCATGATACAGAAAAACTTTTAGAACAAAAGTTGTAGCAAATTTTACCCTTTACACATTGCTCGCTAACACTTTTGCTCTCAAATGCATCATGTTGAGAAAAATTTAAAAATATGAAAATTAATAGAATTCATTTCGCAATTGGTTGATGGAAAAAAAACTGTATTCCGAGCATGATACAGAAAAACTTTTAGAACAAAATTTATAGCAAATTTTACCCTTTACACATTGCTCGCTAACACCTTTGCTCTCAAATGCATCATGTCGAGAAAAATTTAAAAATATGAAAATTAAAAGAATTCATTTCGCAATTGATTGATGGAAAAAAAACTGTATTCCGAACATGATACAGAAAAACTTTTAGAGCAAAAGGTATAGCAAATTTTACCCTTTATACATTGCTCTCGAACACTTTTGCTCTCAGCTGCATCAATGTCGAGAAAAATTTAAAAATATGAAAATTAAAAGAATTCGTCATTTCACAATTGGTTGATGAAAAAAAAACTATATTCCGAGCATGATACAGAAAAACTTTTAGAATAAAATTTGTAGCAAATTTTACCCTTTATAGATTGCTTTTGAACACTTTTGCTCTCAGCTGCACCAATGTCGAGAAAAATTTAAAAATATGAAAATTAAAAGAATTCATCATTTCACAAGTGGTTGATGAAAAAAAAAACTGTATTCCGAGCATGATACAGAAAAACTTTTAGAATAAAATTTGTAGCAAATTTTACCCTTTATACATTGCTCTTGAACACTTTTGCTCTCAACTCCATCAATGTTGAGAAAAATTTAAAAATATGAAAATTAGAAGAATTCGTCATTTCACAATTGATTAATGAAAAAAAAAACTATATTCCAAGAATGATACAGAAAAACTTTTAGAACAAAAGTTGTAGCAAATTTTACCCTTTACACATTGCTCGCTAACACTTTTGCTCTCAAATGCATCATGTTGAGAAAAATTTAAAAATATGAAAATTAATAGAATTCATTTCGCAATTGGTTGATGGAAAAAAACTGTATTCCGAGCATGATACAGAAAAACTTTTAGAACAAAATTTGTAGCAAATTTTACCCTTTACACATTGCTCGCTAACACCTTTGCTCTCAAATGCATCATGTCGAGAAAAATTTAAAAATATGAAAATTAAAAGAATTCATTTCACAATTGGTTGATGAAAAAAAAAACTGTATTCCGAACATGATACAGAAAAACTTTTAGAGCAAAAGGTATAGCAAATTTTACCCTTTATACATTGCTCTCGAACACTTTTGCTCTCAACTGCATCAATGTCGAGAAAAATTTAAAAATATGGAAATTAAAAGAATTCGTCGTTTCACAATTGGTTGATGGAAAAAAAACTGTATTCCGAGCATGATACAGAAAAACTTTTTGAACAAAATTTGTAACAAATTTTACCCTTTACAGATTAGTCTGTAACAGTTTTGCTCTCAGATGCGTCAATATATCCCAGTATAAAAGCAGTTCAAATCAAATACATTTATAGAGTAGATTGTGATACTATGAAGTCGGTCTGGAGTTAACTTCACTCCTATACATCTTAGCTTCATCTCTCGTTATCTTCCTCCACATTTTGAAATTTCAGTTTTTGCAAATTGCATATCACATTTTAGAATCAGATTGATTTATGGATTGTCCATAGAGATCCTTTTATACATAGGCTTCTGGAAAAAAGATTACTTACTAAATTATTAGCAGTGTCCTTACCTCAGTTGAATCATGTTGTCTCTCATAAAATCATTAAATGAGCTCTTAATTAGATCTTTCTGCCAGAAACATTGCTGTTGTTAGCAGAACCCAACATAATTTGGAGCTGACAATGCAATGAATTTGAAATTGGAAATGTTAAAAAAATGTCAATAAGCAACTATATACACAAAAAAAATTTAATAATGTGCAGTGGCGCCTATATTTAAAAATTTTGTTTCATCTTATTCCGGCAAATCTAAAGATGCTTAACCAGTCGTGAAGGCTAAGCCAATTACGAACGAGTACAATGGTTAAAAGGATTAGGTACCTTCCGTAATGGCTTGACATTATAGTCCAATTGTCTTCGAGCATAACATCGAGATGAGGGACCACCCGAGTACCTAAACGGAGCGTTTTCGCAAGGATGCGTTTGAATTCGACTTGTGTCACTTGGTTTCTGTTCAACATAAAAGCACCCCCTTTTTAAAAATAATTAATCGTCGTCGCTTCTTCCGCTCTCGTGATTACGTCCGTAAAATGACGGACATTAAAAAACATATGGTTCCCGAAGTGTCCGGCTCGTTCGCCAAAACACCTGCCTCGTCCTCGGTTATCGATTATTTTTTTATTTATTGGCTTCCCTTTTACGTTTCTTCGCGACCGAAGAAATCGCGTGATGAGTCCGTAACGCGACGATTAAAATTCATGGTCCCTTATTTGCTCTTCTCTAACGCCGGACACGAACCTCGGGATCGTTCGGAGACCCGCCATCTTGTTCGGCGCCTCCGACGCGGCGTCAGCTGTAATTTCCTGCTGTTTCAGTCCTCTACGTTTCAACGATGAGGACTCGACCCCGATCCCTCATTAACCAGAACGAGTCTATCGAATTCACGACCAAAGAATATTACTCTTTTCAAACCGGGCAGTTACTTGAAACATCTGCATGTTAAAGTTACCATTATGATTTTACTATATTCCATTACTCTATATTAATATGATTTTTTTTTTAAATCGGAATCTTTCCAAGCAGATTGATCGTTTCGAACTGGGTTGTTAGTTGAAACATCTGCATAATTTTCTGTATCAATTGCTATATTAAGATCTGCTATACACATGCAATTGCTGCATATCACATATCAATCAGAGTTTTTTTTCTCAATCTTTATTAATGGTATGTTTAGATCCTACATTATCCTTAATTGAATTGTCTTCATTAATTTTGAGTTAAATTGAAAATATTTGTTGTCGAGAACGAGTTTATTTTATGTTTCGGATTCGGTTCTAACTTTTCATAACTAGTAAATAAATTAATATAAAGAAACGGTTTAAGTGTTCGAATCGAATCGGGAGTGAATGTAATAAGATTCGCGTGGCGTTGTGGACGTCGGCGTCGATGAAGCCCAGAAAGCTGGGGGTGGCGACGGCCAGGCAGGAACCCCGCGGGGTAGAGCGGTCCGTTTTGTTTTTAAAAAGGGGGTGCACCGTCACCTACGCGGCACAAAGGTCCACCTTGTCAATATCCCTTCCAAGAGACTCCGCCTCTTGTGCGCACGCTGAGTAACCCCCACTTTGTTACAGCGCTGGACAAGTTGGGATCGCGACATCTCTTCGCCAACAGTGCCCCAGAACCGGTGCAGCCCAACGCAGCCTTCGACATCGCGAGCCTTGTGCTTTACGGGTGCCAGGCGTTGCCGATACGCCTCAAGATCCTCCTCGACAGGCTCTTCTCGGTGCTCCAAAAGGAGCAGGTGCTCCAAGTGTTGCACGGCTTCGGATGGACGCCTGAGGACTATGCCAGGGGCTACATCCTTCAGGTACGTTTCTTAGTACGGTTCGTGGTGCGAACATTTTTCGTGAGTGACTCGGTTTACGATTCGAGGAGTGCGTCTTCTCTCGTCATTTCGGTGTCATGTCACCATCGTCAACTTAGAAGATGACGGTCCATAGAAAAGTAAGTAGAACTCAAAAAGAATTCGCGCCATCTCTTGGTAGGATCCTGCCCTTTTTTTGGATTTTTCTTCTTTGTTCCCGCAAGATTTTCATTTTTTCATTTATTCCCGCTAAATCGATACGCGAATCGAACTCCGCAATCACCTGATCACCGTTGCCAGCGAATTAAATCTAAAAGTGGATCGCTGCGTCCTGCGGATCGTTACAAACGCGAAGCCAACGGATCCAAAGGCTAATCACCTAATGGATCAGTGTAGCACGGTTACGGCCATAACCCGCAAAATGTTTTTTGACCACCGGTCGTCACCCATAAATCAAAATGAATCGTCAACTTTTCATATTTGTATTAAAATTTAAATTATTTCTTATTTCTAATATAACTTGGTTTTGATCTTATTCAGAAAAGAATTAATATGTTATTAAAATAATAAATAAAATTATATAGAGGAGATAGTTAAAGATGGCAAATTGAATATATAAATTTAATTGTTAAAACTTATAACCAAAACACAATAAAATAAAATAAATAAACAATTTTTTTTGGTTTTACTTCTTCAAACTTGAATCCTGTTGTCTTCAGTGATAATTCAATTAGTGTAAAGATTCATAAAACGCTTCAACAAATATATCCTTTTTCTATATAAATTTCATCAAGTTAAAATTTATGTTATTACTTGTTTATTATGATCTATAATAAAGTTTTACACTAACTAACTTTCCCAGTTAATTCTTGAATCGGTTATTTATTGACAGATTTACGTCTCAGCAATTACTCAGCTGTAAAATTTCTAGTTCCTTCTCTATTTCTGATAAATTACAGCATTAATATTAGCAGTCATTTACAATGGGTTACCGTGGTGTTTTTTTGTTAAATCACAAACGAGTTGGCGTCATCATACAATTGACGGTCCTCGAACAATAATTGCTCTTGCATCTTTACACATCAATTACAGGACGTGATTACTTTAAACGTAACTTGAATGAGCAAAAAAAATCTTCTTGTATATCTTGGTTATATCTTTAAATAAATGTGGTAAAATTGGGTTAAAGGTGCGTGTGACGATAAATGAGAGACTAAAAATTGGTAGCCGAGTTTTCGGTAAGGATTTGTCGTTTCCATGTTCGTTTTTCGGATATCCTAGCATTTAGCATAATCACGGAGCCGGGTCCAAATGCATGCGTAAATAGCAGGTCGTCTTGGCACGAATGTATTGGACCTTATGAATATTTAAAACATTAGACTAGGTAATTTCGGCCGACAATATGTGGTATTCGGAATCACAGACGCCGAAATTATAGACCGTTTTGCATATCATTTTTCGAGACGAATAATTTTCGGATAGGTATAATTTTTGAAATAACCGACAGCGCGGAGCTCGCTCGTTTCCACTAATCGCCGCTTTTTCCTTTGCGCCGATAAATATAGTAATATTTATTTTCTTACGCGCGCTTTGTCTTCGGCTAGCGCGCGCTCGTTCGTTTATTTTTGGTTCCGAACCTTTCGTATCTATCTTACCTGGCCCGCGCGTCCGAAAGATTTTCGCAAATCCCGGTCTCTGTTTATAATCTCACAGGAGACACTATCCAGACCACCCTTCGCAAGCAAACAGGAAAGCTCCAAGTATTACTAATACCCACACATAGCATGTCCCACAAATTCTCACACATCTCCGTTCTTACATAAGAAAGAAAATAAGAATCGTATAATCGTGAATAAACAATATACGCGCGGTGTTGAATGTAAGTAAATAAATATAAAATATTATAATTAATAAGATTTTCGCATTGTTTCAGGAATCTCAAGGAAGCTCTCTAGACAAATGGAGTATCTGTTCAGCTGAAGAGGAGCCATTGGTACTCCAACAGTTCCTGAGGTTTGGGGAAACGCGGGCGATAACCCAACAGCTCCTGCTGGCCCAGCAGGCGCTGCAGGATCCGGCACTGGACCGTCTGGAAAGACTTGAGCGATTGGAGCGCCGCCCATCGCCGAACGCGGCGACGCGCCGAACCATGTCGCCAAATCGATGCCCATCGCCGTCGTCGGTGTTCCAATTTTCGCACCTGCCGACTATCTCCCCGCATCAGAAGCATCCGTTGGGCTTCCTGAACGTATCACCCTCCAACGGACCGGTGGCGCATCCTCATCCCCTGCCAGTTACCTGCTCGTCGCCGCCGACGACGACGGCGACCAACCAATCGCCTTTAAATCGACTCCAAAATATGCAACCGTTCGACTTTCGAAAGTTGGGTCCAAGTTTGGGGTTCCCTAGTAAAATTGGTGGAGACCCTATGAGGAGACGGCCGTCTGATGGAGAAGCGTCCTCGCCGATGGGGCTGAACCTCAGCATGCCCACCTGTTTACCTCCACCGCCTCCGCCCCCAACGTCATCTCTAAACCACCCCGTATCGGCGTCGCACGCAGCCGCGATGGCCGCTGTCGTATCGGCAAATAATTACGCCCTTGTTGCGTCTTCTTTACGAATATCATCTGACACTACAGCTGAATTTCCATCGGAAGATGAAGACATGGAGGAATCCTCTCAAAGCGCTCTCAATCTAAGCAGAGACGGTGAAGTTGCGAACTCATCCAAATCGAGAGGGTCAAGAACGCCCTTGCTGGGGAGAAAATCTACGACCCCTACAAAAAGACATTGGGGATCCTCAGCGATCCCATTGAATCTTGGTACTCAATTCATAAATCCTGCTACCGGGAAAAAGCGGGTTCAATGCAACGTCTGTTTAAAAACTTTCTGTGACAAAGGTGCTTTGAAAATTCATTTCTCCGCCGTTCACCTCCGCGAAATGCATAAATGCACCGTGGAAGGTTGCAACATGATGTTCAGTTCGAGGAGGTCCCGCAATAGACACAGCGCCAACCCCAATCCAAAGCTTCACTCCCCCCATTTACGTAGGAAAATATCCCCCCATGACGGCCGGAGCGCGCAGGCTCACCCAATTTTAATTCCGCCGCAAACCGGCCTGGCGCTGCCAGCAGCCGCCGCCGCCGCTGCTCTCAATCCTCTAAACCCGTTCGGTCACTTCCCCTTGCTAACGCCGCCGCCGGACATTCGGCATCATTCCCTCGCGTCCGTTGATTTCAAACAAACTTTAGACCTCAGCGTACAACGTTCTAGCTTTTGTATCTCCGGCAACAAAACACCCTCAATAACCACGGAAAGTCATCACGAAGACGAAGATGAAGACGACGACGACGACGGAATCGTCGTAGTGGGTGGAGATGAAGACGAAGAACAAGACAAAGTGGAACCTTCGAATGGTATTCCTGATAGACCGGAAGATTTTAGTGTGCCGATGAAAAAGCAAAAAATGTCTATATCAGATGTTGAAGAAGATGCGACTAGTAACGTAGATAGTAACGAAGATTCATTAAGCGTTGTAGATACCCAAAGTTTGAAAGACGAATCTTCCCTCCCGACTAATAAAAGAAAACGGAAGAGCCAAAATCCTATTAAGTGCTCTGTCCCCACCACTCTAATGGAAGACCACACCACCGATGGTGAATCATCAGAAGATGTCTTCAACGAAAAACCGCACGTCCCCGTTAAAGTAGAAGAAGAAGATAGAAACTCTCAGGAAGAATCCAAAGATGTCCCCGAATGCGATTCGCCATTGAACCTTGGCAAAACCAGTCCCGACGTAAACGCTAACGACACTGACAAAAACATATCCGAAATAAAAACCAGTCTCACCCCTTTATTTATGTTGGATAAGATAAAGAAAGAGAAGAACCAACAAGATGGTGAAAATAACGAGAATAACGAGGAGAACGACGAGAGGCCAGGAAGCTCCATTGAAAGCAACAAAAGCGACGAGTCTTTTGACAGTTCAAATGCCCTTAGACAATTAGAAACTCTTTCGCAAGGGCATTTTGGCGATTTGATGAGTCGAGGATTGCATTTGGGGTTAGGAGGTCAAAGCTCACAATTTCCCCCGCTGGGGTTTATGTTAAGCGGGGGTCCTCCAAGTCCGGCACGGTCCCAAGCATCTTCGGCAGGAAGTTCTAATGGGGGGGATTCTCCGGACGATAACCTATATGATAACGGACAATTTATAAGCAATATGGACGTTCCTATCGACAAAGATAACCCCAGGCGGTGTGCTGCGTGCGGAAAAATCTTCCAAAATCATTTCGGCGTCAAAACCCATTACCAAAATGTCCATCTAAAACTCATGCATAAATGTAACGTAGAGGGATGTAACGCTGCGTTTCCATCGAAAAGAAGTCGGGATAGACACAGCGCTAATTTAAACCTTCATAGGAAGTTATTATCGACGTCTTCCGATAAATCTGGATCCGGTCTACTCCTGGAGAAATCCCCATTCGCCTCTTTAACCGGTAACTCATTACACGGGGATATATTAGCTAGAATCTACGCCGAAGAAGCCCTCAAAGGCCACCACTTACCTCCCCCCAGCCTAGAACAGTTAATGATGAATGGAGATAGAATACCTCATCCCCCTTTACTCCTTCCTCCCCTTCCCGGTTTACCCTTTTCCTTAGGCAACTTCAACCATTTCTCCCACCTGAACGGCTCCTCCTCTTCGATGAAAAAAGAATCAGGGTCGAACTCCCCGACGTTGAGTTCGCCTCCTCCTCCATTACATTCGACCTCGCCCGTACCTACCACCTGGGAACACTGCGTGGAAGAGGATATTTGGTTAACGGACAAAGATGGGAACGTAAACTGTAGAATATGTAAAAGAACCTTTGGGAACCATAGGGAATTGAAAGACCATTGCGAAAGAAATCATGCCCCCGATATGTATAAGTGCACCGTTCCAGGATGTACGAAGATGTTCGTATCGCGAACGAAAAGGAACGCACATGCTGAGAATGAGACGCTACACGGAGACGTCGGGGGCGTCTCGACGCCCGAGGGTAAGCCGGATTCGTGACCGTTCGGTCGGTGGTAACGCGCTCTTGTGATTTTCATTGTACATTACTTTAGGTTATTTTTACCCTTCTGTCTCGTCCTGTTGAAAAAAGCCAGTCTCGTATTTATTTATTACGCTTGTAACATAGGTTGGAGCGTTCGACGCTCGTCGCGACGAAACCGATGCCAGTCTTGCGAAGGTAGCGATTTGTATTATGTTGTAAATAGTAGGGGAGAGAAATACGTCAAAAGAAACGTGAATATCGCAATTGCTCACTTTTGTAACGGAAAAAAAATTAATCGAACTCCCGACCCGGTCGTAGTTTTTCATAAACAATTTTATTTTTTGTTTTCTATTTGTACTTTTTTTTGTTTTTGTACGTCGTCTAAAATTGAGACGTCCGCGGCGTCGATCGCGAGCCGAAAGGGAGGAAGGACTTCGTTTCGATGTGCAATAACTGTAAATAGAATAACAGTAACCCCCCCGCTATGCCTGTCATTGTATAGATGTATATACGTGTACCTCTAGGGTTTCTAGCGAAAACGAGGGCGTTTGCGAGTATACGATCACGATTCTAGGGAAAACTCGAACCGATTGGCTCGTTTTCCTCTGGCCGAACTCATTCAGCACTACCTTCTTCCTTTTTTTTTCAATGTTACTTGTTATTGCATATTCACTACTTGTGTACAGTAAACTATTGTAAACCGCCTTTTGGGCTTCTTAAAATATAGCTGTCGTATAAATAAATTTTTGTCTTTTTATTTAATTTGAACCATTTCACAAAAAAAATTTGAAGCCAAATATAAAGGTAAGTAAAAAATTATTATATTTATAAATTGATAGATGAAACATAGATCAATAGAAGTAAAGTTAACTCCGTGTCGAGCTCCATCTAAGCATGCAATATGTTCGGACAGGTTACATTAGGATTTGGGAGGTCAGCGTGTTTGTTGGGAGGGCTTTAAAAGTCCACCCCGATTTGCGTAATCCTTGTTGTCTTGGGTCGAAGAAGTGTATGGAGTGGAGATAAGAGGAGGAGGTAAATTTGGTGGTCCGGTTTGAAGGTCCAGATTTCGTATACGGCCTTCGCGTATATTATGTAAACACGTTGCGTACGCGCGAGTCCCTCGGAGGTGATATTAATTGCTAATTTATACCAATTTTATAATTTAACAGCGCTGCCCAGATATTAAGCCTTCGATTATATTAATTTATCAATTACTTAACGACGCCGCGAGCCGAAAACGACGTCCGCCGTTACCTGATGGATGCCCTCGGATAAATCCGCGATAACCGGCGGTCGGTCGACGCGAAATTTAATTATGTCAGCAATATCGGGTGTATAATTGCGTTTAGAAATTATAATTTAGTAGGAGTGGTGTTGTTTTACGTTTTTTACCGCATGGGCGTAACTCATTAGCTTCTACGGGCCGACGTCCGACCGGGAGAAGATGGGACGAGCCTTTACTTCCAGCCTCTTTCGCGGCCTCCTTCGTATTTGTTAATGTCAAGAACGACCGAATGGAAGACTCTTCTTCCACTGCTTTTCATAAAATCACCAAGATTATCATCAAACATTAAAAACTTAATAATATAAAATTTTTTTTATGTACGTGTTTATTAATATAAACTTAAATAAATAAACTAACAAAACAGAATCTTTTACCATGTTAATATGATTATCGCAACGTTTTAATACGTAATTACAGTTAAAAGATGAGAAAAGAGACGTTCACTGTCCTTTCTCAAACTTTAACACCTTGTATTTTAAAATTGGGCGCCCTCTAATAAGTTTTACTACCTGTTAAGTCGTTGACTACCCACTTTCGGGTACTTTCGGTAATGATATAACGAAAATAGATACGGTGTGAATAAGGACAATTTATTTTAGTGATACTCTTTTTATCTAAGTTTATTCAGTTTGTTGTAGTAAAGGGAAAGGAATAAACACGGGAGTGCCGCAAGTAAAATTGGAAAGCATGCAAATGCAATTGGAATCGCATATATACAACAAGAATAAATTCGAAAGAGTAGCGTAATGAAAACAGGGGATTTCGCCCCTTTTAGTTGGATGAAAAGATTCTCCGCGGAAAAGATTGATTCTACATCCCTACTATTTAGAATACTGTCTAGTCATTTCCACATTTTAGAATACGGGATTTAGGAGACGAATCAAACGATGAGATGAGGTAATGGCTTTATAACAACCGAAACAAAGACGGTGACCGTTTAAGACTCCCGCCCGGGCCGTAATTAATTTACTATTAATTCGACGATTCGAAAAAGCCACGAAATTACATATAATTTTGGAATCTCTTAATTGCTATATTCTCGGAAAGCCCCGGACCCATATCAAAGTGGAGTGCCGGTCATACCTTGTTATTAGCGCGTCACATGCACGAAACGTTTGCACGTCACACGGCGACCGACGTTTAGATTTCGCGAGCAAAACCCTTTCCTTAGTTTTGACTTTTTATTTTTTTTTATCTCCTAATTTTTGGGATGTGAAAGACGTTTAGAAACAACTTACAATGTGATAATACGGTTGGTTAATAGAAAGACATTTTAAGGGATAAAATGAATGGTTTGTTTGGAGGCAATTTGATAAGGTAGCGGCGTGAAGAAAGGACGGGTTAAAGTTGTGGTGAAAAATGGCGACCTGTGACAAGCACAAATGCCAAAAATAAAATATAACCCGGAGAACCAGTAAATTACCCGATGTCGGTGCGGAGTATACGGAACTAGAAGAAGATATTATCTCGCGAGTCCCATGTCTCTCCGTAAAATATTGCCCCATATATAACGGGTCGGGATCGCGGGAATCATCACGCAACATAATCGCGGGGCTCCGAGTCCCCCGAACAATTATTTTAGATAAAAGAACCCCGAGCCACAGAAATTAAGCCCGATTGTACATAATAATAACGGACGGGAGAAAAGATTTTCTCCCTCTCTCTCTCTATCTTTTACCACCTTAGTTACGATGGCGCGGCTAAGAAATTTAAGTCGCTATTGTACAATAATAGGGATAAAAGGTTCGGTCCGACGATTTTTGAGCGAAGGACTCCCTGTCCGCATCATTAGACCGCTACCGTGATGTACACTCGCCATATATCATTGTACCAGATACATTAATATCTTCTCGGGTCTTATGGATGACACTCGCCTGCTTCTATTCACTTTACGAATTCATCAAACGTTAAGGAGATCTCCTTGAATCGCGAGATTGATGCTTTCCAAACAACAATATCTATCCGAATATACTCACATATTCAATCATAATATATTCAACAATATTATTTTTAAATAAAGGAATTAGTAATATGTAAACGATTTAAAAAAAGTAAGTATAAAACATTTATTAAGAATTACAGTTTGTAAATCAATTATTTGATATATAATATACACGTACAGCTTCGTCATCCGATAAAAATTATTTACAATCTCCGAAGAATTAGGCGATCTATCTATAGAAAGAATTTAAGTCAACTTACAGTCGAGGTCGAGAAGTACATGTTTCAATTGACGAATAATGTTTCGATATTTTGATTATTTCTTTCCGCCGAATACGTTTTGTGTCGCCACAACAGTTATTATACATCCATTTTATTTATTTTCCTTTTTTTCATTATAATTTGTTTTGTAACTTTTTTCACTGGGATCGTAGAATTAAACGAGATATACAATTAATTTGGGAGGTTAGTTTATAGTCTTCGTAAATCACATGCGATATAAAATTCGTAATCTAGGTTGGGGTGATTACGAGTAGAGGGCTTTTTTGCCAATTGATGTAAATTAATAAATCCACAATTAATCTTTTGCCATCAAAAAAAGTCGATTACGTTTAAAAATAGACTAGTCAAGCCGAATCGAGAATAATAGGTTTTAAACCTAATAATTAATTGTTGAGATCTACAAAAATTACGTTTAAGTATCACTTAAGATGAAACAGAGGGTCTTAATCCTATAAATAAATAAAAGAAAAACTGCTATATCAAATATATAGGCGGTCATATTAATTAATTAATTAATCTTATATACAAAAAAGAAGCAAAATCCAGTACTTATAATCTAAAGCTTTACGATTTAAAAACAAAAAGGTACGCATTGAGGTCAAAGAATTGCAGATTGTAAAAATATATCTTAAGACAAGCACCAATTATTTATCTCCTAGGGCGAATAATAAACAAAATACGCAAAAGATTAATTGTCGATTTACCTTTTAATCTATTTTGTACTGCAATTTTTTTGTGTATACAGGACGAGTTAGAAACAACGAAAAAATCTCTAAACTAGAGGTACTAATCAAGTATCAACCTCAATTTGACCTATATGAACGCACCCTTTTGTAATCACAAACCAAGTTTTAAATTCATAAAAAGTATCATATAAAATAAGTAAAATACAAAGGTATCAAATGTGATAATACTATTAAAACCATTAAAACTATATATTTGATATATGAAGGGTCATATAGGTAAATCAATGTTATGGTAATATTTTGTTTAGTATATCTAGTTTATCTTGTATTAACCGAAAAAGATAATCAAATAAATGAAAAAGTGAAGTTGGAAAGAATGGAACATTACAAATCGATTCGAGGACGGTATTGTAAGGTAAGCGGAGGACTCTGAAACCGCCACCTTGTCACATAGACAAATTTCAAAGTGTGATCTTTTCCCAATAGCTCATCATTGCACAAAATATCAATCTGAAACAATGAAGAATTACCAGAAAAAAATTATTAATTTTTATCGTAACTTACATCTCTGTATTTCTCCATTCCATTGAGTACTTTTTTAGCGACGAATTTTTTAAGGTGAAGAATTGTAGCCTGCGCGGAACACCGTATAAACCGTCTTTTTAATGTCTTTAGGTTCGAACTGACACACTCCAAGCAAACGTTTACTTGTTCGTCTTGTCGGTGATAATCAGATTCAGCGTGAACGTCAGCCACGTTTTTCTCTTCGTCGGCTTCACCAGGATTCGGCGGAATGTCTTTCGGACACGGCAAACCTCTATTACGGTAAAATTCTCGTTCCCGTGCTATTTCACCTAAAATTTAAAAAAAATTAAATGATACACAATTAAAAAACTATTAATTTCCAATCACCGTGTATATCCATTGTGTTTCTTTTTAATAAGTGAACCTTAGTAACATGTAATTTAAAGCTCGGGCGTTATAAAACTGTTATAGGATACGTTAAGACTTTTGTTTTTATCTACACTTTTGTTATTGTTGTGATAAAATTCAGTACGAGGTGTTTATGGTTAAATCTAATCGAGCCATGAAACGTTGTGGGTGTCGGAAAATGCTTAGCGAAAAGGTGTTGGTTTATATCAAAAGACTAATATTCAAGTGGATGATTGATAAAATCCCCACAAAAATGCAGCACAATTTAGAAGAAAACCTCAATTTTGGTAAGTTTTTTTTATTACATTTTTTTGCTTTGTTAAAATTAATCAAATGCAAGAATTTTTATTATCAGTACTTTCCGCTATAACTTTGATTAAACATTGTTATTATTAACTATTACTATTAATAACCGGCAGGTGAAATCACGTTTGTACATAATGCAATATACATAGTATATTATAGAAGTCTATGGTGTTTCTGTGACTCGGGGGAATATCTTAAATTTTAATTCGTGGAAAAAATTACAATGTTATCGCACCGAATATTTTAGAATTAGTTTTGAGATAGCACTACTTACAGGTTACTACACCAGGAGTTTGTTATTATTTGTATGTTCATTTTTTATTGTACAAGTGTCCCACGTAAGCGGCATTATGAAATTCTTGTACGAAATTAATACGCAATAAAAACTGTATCATTCCATTTAAAATAATATATATTTATTTCGGAACATCGTTATGAAATATCCTGTATGTATAAAAATATTTTCCGATTTACAACTTTTGTCTAAGGAAGAACTGTGTATCTCGGCTTCTTAATGCCATTTATGTACTTTGCCGCTTACGTGATAAAAAAATTTTTAGAACAAAAAATCGTTTTAAAAGTGTTGAGTTCTAATAATAGAGGTCATAATCATTAATTTCACATCTACCTCTAGGCTTACTTCGGTCAGAGCAACCCCACATTCATCCTTTCAGAACAATATGAAGTACGATCTATTCAGTTAGAGTTCTTCCCAATTTGCCTTAAGTCGTTAAATAGCGTAAATGAATAAGTGGCTGAAAACTGCGCAGCTTTCTTTTAATATGATTCAGCCGCAAGCGATCTCGGCTTATTTAAGTAAAAGACAGCGTTTTTTGGTCGTGGCTTGATTTTTCTACGAAGATATTCCAATGCGCTGAGCAGCTTTGTTTAAGGTGGTATCAATCGTATCTTCGCCCGCAAGCGATCTCGGCTTATATAAGTATAAAGTGTCGTCAAAAAAAATTAATTTATACAAATTTTTTTGTTGCTCCTATTATTTCGCACAGCACTATATAAAAGTATACGCAAATTATTTACACATAGCAGAGTGCTGTATTGAGTCCCTCAATTATGCTGAGAGTCACAGAAATACCTGTATTATTATTATTATAAATTAAAATAAATTGTATAAATATTAATATATATAATAGTATAATGATATATTTAAAAAAAATTTATTAACCTTCAATATTATTTTTAAAATTGAATCGGTTCGCCATCTATAAATAAACCTCACAACTTAATAAAAAGAGCACCATCTACCGTTCGTTTCAACTAGAAAACTATAACTGACATCTACATTTAGAGCTCACTAATTTGTTAAAAATGTTATTGTTTGAAAGTTTATAAACTTTTAAACAAAGCCCTATTGTGGCAGTGGAGAAACATGCTAATAAACACGTATATGCCGTCAAAATGAAAATTAATGGGTAGTTGGAAAAAAAAATATAGAAATATATTGCTTTGTTTTCATCAAATTTTTCATTAGTTCGTTTGTATAGTGTAAGAAAAGAGGCGGGATTTCCGTTTTATGTTTTGATTTTTTTTTCTTACTTTTTTGAAGATCGGGTACCAATTTGTAAACAATATCCTGCATTGTGCGATCAAAGCTGATGTACTGTAGCGGATGAGACTGATGTATTACGTTACTACATGTTGGGCAAGTGTTGTTCTCCTCCAAATGTTTCACCAGGCAACTTTTGCAAACTGTAACAACCATAAAATTCGATAACATCATTGAACGTATAAATTGTATTTATTTTTTTTTAAGAGTACTCTCTTCTTACATGTATGTAAACATTCTGTCACAGTGGTAGCGTCAATTAGATAACCTCTACATATCTTGCACGTTATGTAGTTATTCAGTGTTTTCAACTTAATCCTCCTTTCCATTATCATAATTCCTGGGAACACATAACTTCACTATTACTCGACATCCGATCATGTATTTACATACGTTAAACTTCGGTTCATGTAGTCATCGGCCATATTTAGGCCGCCGCCAAATTTGTTGACAGTAAATACAAGAGATGGCGCAATGTATCTTTAAATTTGCGTCATCTCGTGATCATTTTTATAATCACGTATTATGGTATAAATAAAATAAAACAAATACTTAAACAGCTCAGATTTTTTTATTACTACATTTAATATGTATATGTATAGAATCTTTATGTTATCCTTAGATAAAGTACATACAAGTTAATGAAAAATAAAAATATATTCTACTTAACATAAATACAATGTGTCCCAGAATTATCACAATAAGATATAATGAACAAATTTTTTATCATTGTAATTCTTCATTCAATTAATTTGGTCTTTTTGAATATTTTGGTCGATTATGCCCTATACTGAAACAATGTGACACATTGTATACAAAGTGTATTTAAATTATATTGACAAACTCTTAATTTTTATCAATATTATTTAAAATAAAAAATAAATAAATGAGCAACAATAACTTTAACGAAAAAAATGCATAGATATCACAAAACTAAATCTTTAAAATATAAACAGTATCCATAAAATATCTAAAAAAAAGAAAACGAAATATAAATCTTCTTCGGAGTATTCGAGACGCTAAATTAGAGATTACTTTATTATCACAACTTTCGTTTTTTTTTCTCCTCCAACATCAAAGAAACCGTAATTAGGATACTGAAACAAGTATGCATTGACGATCACGACAAACAGTCACTGATTTGGAAATATATAGTAACGTATTTGATTAAAGATTTGTATCTTCTTCTTCACTCATTTCAGTCTGCTTCTTCACTGCTAGATGTTTCCCTCATCGATGTAAACCAATTTTCTCTGTTTGAATTTGTTATCCTAAAATAAAAAAATATTTAGTAATTTTACAGTAATTTTAGATCACATTTTATTAACCTTGTTTTCCTTGGATTTTTTGTATTAGTTGGCAGTGTAAGAGATGTTCTGTAATACGAGACATCTTCTCCGGTAGTTTCCAATGGTCGTCTTTGTAACGTCATAGTTTCATTGAGAACATCAGCTTCTTCGTCATCTGGAATAGTAAAACCAGCTGATTTACAATTTTCGCACTCGCTACGATAGTCTTCGTCATCAGGCGATGAAGATAAGCATCGGTATGATATCAAGCTAAGTTCATCGTCTTTTTTACGTTTCGTATCGTGGACTGGAGAGGCGAAATTTGGTGGCGCGGGATGGATAATGTCCAGATTCTCCAAACTGTTGGTAGCTTCAACAACCGTTGCCGTTCGCGATGTAGACGGATTTTCAAAATTTTGTAATCTAACAGGTTGATATTTTTTTGCACTGGAGTCATCTTTGTTGGCATTGCTTATGGCAGTGAAACACTCGGCATTCGCGAGTAATTCGCGAAGGTTTTTTGGGAGCGTTCGATGCGACGGAACGTCTTTGTCCAGTTTAATCAGACTGCGAAGATTATGTTCGGATCGTTCGGCCTTCAATTTTGATAATTCTCTGTTCAATGATTTTGAATTTGAGAGACTTTGTGTGGGTGGACACTCTCCGTTTCGCGATTTCATGGCGTTAAATCGTTCAGGTACATTAAAAACCGTATAGTTACCATCTTGGTTAATGTTTTCGGCGGTTTTGCTTGAGCTAGGTTCTTGTTGGTTTGTCGGTTTCGCAATCCTCCTCGTATTTTCAACGATTACATCGTATCGGCCGATTTTAACAATTGGTTTATCTAAATTTAAATATTCCTGGGTTGTTTCTACGATTGGTTTTTGACCTCTCGCGTTTCTATTGGCATCCGAACTGGTGGCCCGATCTCTCTTTGGTACGACGCTCGGTTTTGTACTTAACGGTATATTCTCGTAAATATTTTTTTCTCGGTTATGCGATTTGGTTATTTTATTTCGATTTTCATCCGATTTCCGATTCTCGTGAACCGTTACGTCTTCCGTAATTAGATTCGCGTACTGCCTACGATCCGATGTATCACACACGTGTCTACACGTATTTGTAGCTTGCGTCGAACTTTCTACGCGGGCCGGAACCGGAGATCGCGACGGCATCGAAAAAGCATTGGCTAACCGCAGCTGAGAGTTTATATCATTTTCTAGTTGAGCGCTCCTCACAGCTTCTTCGTATGGGGGCGGTGCCTCGCCTTGTGGAAAATAATTACTCGGAGGCTTCCACAGACAGTATTGCGGACTAGATTCCTCATAATGATACTCAATATCATTACTTCCAGACCCCAAATATCCAATACCGTCCGGCAAATATCCTAAGCTACCCGCTATGTAACCTATACTATTTAAACTTCTTTGGTCATCATTTAGCTGCTGCGTCGGATGTGTGTTGCCTTTCCGTCGCTTCAATCGGTGAAACAGGAAGAACAGTAATGATAATGAAAGTATTGCTGTCACAGCGCTTGCTATGAATCGCAAAGCAACGTCGTAAGTGTCGTCGTGAGCTGTTAGTAAGTCGTCCAAGCATTTGAATTCGCAACATAATGTGCCCATTTGAAACGACTTACAATTCTGAAACAATTACGAATTTTTAATTACTTTGTAGTAACTGTAGTAACTTTGTCATTAGTTGAGGTACAAAATCGGTTAAATAAGTAAACTAGTACCATTTTTTCTGCCGATTACAATGGTGAAACCTGAAAAACAAATGTTCCGTTTAAATAAATACGGCGCGACGTCCTGTCTGGACGCACCATCTGTTCCTATTGGACTTAAAAAATTAATGAGCTCTAATTTTGAAAAACTGATAACGAAATCCGATTACCGACATTATTTGACATATTTCGATCAAATCCGCGAGGAAATCCACCCAGTCGTTTTCGACATAACGGCATCTTACTAAACCGCGATTTTCCGCGAAACTGTATGGAACGTCGAAAAAATAAAATATGCCACTCGTTAAGAACACATCAGGCTACCACCTGTTAAAAATAAAAAATTTTTTCGTACGATAGTTTTCGAGAAAAAAATCGCAAAGTTGACAAAATTGTCGGTACCGTAAAAAATCGGGTACTTTTTTCATGTAACTAGGGATAAAAGGAAAACCATGGATCCGAAAATTTTTAAATTAGCATATGTTACGTAGAAATGTTCAGTGATTACAACAAACTTTGTCGCAATTTTTTTTATCGAGCGGTTGCGAAGATATCGATCTCTAAAGTGAGGGGCCTTGACTTTTTGCACGGATAGTAATTGACATTACATTACATAGACTACATATCGGGTAGGCGGACCAACCAACTTTCCACCGCGACCCTAAGGATCTATTCGATCGTTATCAAATTTCACCGTGCAGTCTAATGCTCTTAACGAACATTGCTAGGTGAAAGATCATTCAGATCCTTTGAGGAGATAAACTGCGACCCAAAACAGCAGGGCAGTGGCATAAAACATACTTAACCGTCTCTGCTTCCTCCGCACATAGTCGGCATTCAACAGTAGGTATTTCTAAAATGGGTATTTAGCGGGTATAATAGTGATACCAGTAAAAATATATCAGATTCAAAAAAAAAATGAAGAGGAAGATGATGAAGACATTGAAGACGAGGAATTGTTACCAATCAAAGACGTATTATCATTAGACGAATCTATCGTAATTTAGATTAGATCAAGTTATTATTATTATTATCATCAAGCAGCCCTCTCTGTCCTTTGTTGGACATAGACCTCCCCTATTCTGTTCCATTAGATTGTATTCTGTGCTGTCTGAATCCAATTGTTGGTTCTTCACAGGTCTTCATTTCGTATGTAGTCCCTCAGAGTTAGACCCAGGATCCCGTATGGACCCTCCTGGCGGTGGCTACCGTTAATATTAAAGCCTTATGTCATAACCAGAAACACGCATTGATTGAAAGCCTTTCTTGGCCTTTTCTCTTGAAGATGTCTCTAAGTTTCCCATAGGCGTGTTCCTTCTGTTTAGTTCGCTTGTTGGAGAGCTGGCAACAAGATATATCATAAATTTTGATTTCTTCTCGTTGATATTTAGCCTAGACTCTTGCACACCCCTCCTTTAAGTCGTTCAAAATTAGTTTAATCTCTCCAAGGCTATCCAATATAAGAACTATATCGTCCGCATAGCGCAAATTACTTAAGCATTTGCAATCAATGTTTATGCCTTTTTGGGTCCAATCCAGTTGTTTAAATGCACTCTGAGGACTATGATGAACAACTTGGGTTCAACAGTGTATCGTCTTGTTTTACTCACAATCAATACTTTACTACTTCTACTCTCTTCAGCACTTTCATGCAATTTTACCGTCATTGTAGCATTCTTGTAGATGTTATAAATAAGTTTGGTATATCGATAATCGACTCTGCATTCTTGAAGTGCTTGCAAAACTGCCATCAACTCAATTTCAATTAAATTTTATAAATATCTCTAAATACCCATCTTGGGTAAATACCCCCTGGGTATTTAACAACACTAGTTCTCTTACAATCATTAACCAGAGGCGACACTGTTTTCAGGCTTGTAGCGCCTTGACAGTCTGAGAAAAGTTGTACTGTCATGTTCTTCACCCCTCCATCAAGAAGGATTTTAGTACCCATGTCAATAGTACTAGTTGACACTATTGTAATATTTTCACCATTATAATTGGCAGAAAAAAGCTACTATTTTACTTATTTAACTTTGTACCTACACTAATAACAAAGTTACCAATGGTGTGCACTTAATTTAGAACAGGCTGTATATAAGAATAGTGTCTGTTAAAAAATTTTGTTATTTTTTATTATTTCATTCCATATTGTCTAAAAGTCATACTGTTTTGATATGAAGCTTAAAAGTATCAATCTCAAGTTACCAAGAAAATATTTTAGTATTAATTCTTACTTGAGGTGGTGCACACAGCACGGACTTGCACCATTTTGGGCTGCCCTTATCACAAACACAAAGTGTGCATGGATTAGTTCCCGGTATATAATGTAAACCCTGGGACACTATGTGCTGGTGGATGTCTTTGCAATGTATCTGTGCATCTACAAAAAAAAATACAGATATTGGAAAAAACACCAAAAAAGCAACTTACTATACTGTTCCATCAGGTAGGTAGAAATCAAAAAAACGAAAGCACTCCGCATATTATCATTATAAGCTCGGGGGTTTTTATTGTCCGCGTTCGTAAACACAATAAACGTTTTCCGTCCTGTTATTGATCATCATTCCGTCGAGACGTCAAGTTACCTGTTAACACTGCCATTTTTATATTTGCGCAGTAACCGCTCTATCGACGGATATCAATCGTAGGGCTCGTGGAGCGAACTGGCCCCGTTGGATCCGTCTTCCGGTATCAAGACGTGCGAAATCTGAGAAAAATACGAAAAATTAACAAACACCCCAACGTCGTGGTTCCCACGAAACTACGGCATCTATCGAGAAAAATCGAAAGTTTGATTCTTCCAGCCTCATTGCTTTATTAAACTGGTAGGTGACGCCACGATCATTTTAGTTATTTAATTTGTTATAATATAACATATTTTATGTAGTTTTTGATTTTTTAATAAAGTCTTAATCCAAAATAAGTTTTATAATATGATATCACATACTTGGAGTCGATTGAGTTGACATAAAAATTGCTCCATCTATGAAGATGGGTACGTATTAGATTTAAGGTTGAGTCACACATTTTTGTTTCTAATTATGTGTGTAGGAACGAATTAAAAGAATATTATTACGTTTATTAAAAAAATGGGTTAAATGGTGTAAATTAAGAATGTTTAAACAATTGAGAAGCGTTTAATGAAAAAGGGAATGAGTCATAATATAATGAGATGTGTGAGCCGATCTTTAAAAATACACGCACACACACACAAACATCTGTATTCTTTGTAGTAAGAGTTGTATAATGAAATGTTACACGATACAACAATGAATGAATCGAAACAAAAATATTATAGTCGGTGTCGAATTGCCCAATCGCGTATCCGGTTTCAGAATATTTTTTTAATATTTATATATTACAATCTCGTGATAATTATTTAATCAGTACTAGAGATAAATTGAATATACTAGCCGTTTATGATAAATTGTGAATTTCCTATCACGACGTGAATGAACGGTGTTGCTCACGTCATTTCAAGGCGTACGCAATTTACTACCTAGTATTCGAAGCGTGGAATTAATCGAAAGTGCTAACGATACGTGTCGAATTATTTAAAAACGCGAACTTGTCGAATTTGTGTAGCAAAAAAAATTGTACTAAAACACTCCGACGCGCATCGACTTGAATAACCCGCCTTAGCCTGATGTAAAACGGGCTTCAGGCTCGTCGGTGAGTTGATACTGTACAAGAATGGTTTTTGCGGGGGTGTAAAGAGGAACTAGTTTGATGTCTTTGGCAGACTGTGGGTGTTTGGTTGTTGGTATAGATCCGATAAATTTACTTTCGTAGACGAAAGTACGTAAGACGTCCGTGTGAACATCAACTAAAGGTAAAAGTGCACTATAACATACAACTCGACTTCATAACATTTAAACATCGTCCTCTTGAAAAAATCCTCGTGCTCCATATGACAAGCGAATGTTTATTTACTATGCGATGCTCGCCAACGTTCCATTCATCGTATTTTAATCGTGTGTCTTATCGGATTTGATCGAAATCATCAAGAAATCACGCAGAATGACCATCTCATTGTCATTCTCAACTCATCAACCAACTCGTTTAACACCACTTTTTATCAATTGAACAAAGGACCACATCCAAACCGAAAGCAGCACCCCAACTGTATAAAATGCCAAATCGGGACTGACTTTGTTCGCCAGTGGACTATTACAAGAGATGTCGAACATGGACATGGGTGTCCGTAAAGTCCCTAAAAAGAGGAAGTTCGATCCCTCCGAACTCGAAGAGAACGACAACCATGGGGGATGTGTTCAAGTACCTGTTGTGTGTGTTCCAAATGCTGTTGATTACTCTAGAAGTGTACGTGTTGACGATGATCCCTACTATCGTAAACAAGATTCTGTTTTGGATCTCACCGAATGGAGAGGACATCGAGTTCTTGCCAAACAAGGCGATTGGTATTACCAAGGTTTTATTAGACAAGCTGATGGGTTAGATGTAAGTTTTATCAATTATATATACAATATATATATCAGCGGTAAGCGAATACAGTTAAAAATTTTAAATATTAATTTACCACATTTTAACTCTTTAATGGTTATTATTAGAAGTTTAAATTTATTTTACAGCAGAGATATGTGTACTCAACCTAAGCTGAAGAAACGCTGAAATTTATGTACTTTTATAATAAAAATTATAATACAGCAACTCTTCTGTATAAAAAGTTCTTCTTATATTAGAAGTTGCTTATAGAGGAACAAGGAATATACTTTGCAAGATACTTTTCCATATTGTTCCATATAGAACAATATGAAAAATGCGTTTTAATATTAAAAAAGAATATTTTATTAACATCACTTATTACATAATTAAAAAAAAAAAACATCCTTTAGATTGTAAGTGCTGTGCTACTTGAGGGATAAACACACCATGACGTGTTTAAAAAGTATATATGTTTGCCGAGCATTCTTAGAAGACTTCGCCTTAGAAGCCAGAAAATTAGTATTTATATATAAATTTTATAATTCCTGAGTATCGTTTTCTTTTTGTTTTTATTTAGCAACACAAATCAATAGTATGAGACAGGATAGGGTAATAACTAACGAATATTTAATATTCTTCATGGTATAAGAAATAATCGACTTCGAAGATGTCGGCCGCCATAAGTATTTTTCGCGATAAAGCTTGATCTTCGCCTATATGCAACCCCAACTCAACCCAACCCAAGTATCGTGAACAGTACTTAGGCCGGCCGACGTCTTCGAAGTCGGCCAGGATTATTACCTACATCAACAGAAATAATCTCGGCCGACTTCGAAGACGTCGGCCGCCCTAAGTATTGTTCGCGATACTTAGGTTGGGTTGCAGGCGAAGATCAAGCTCCATCGCCGAGAGCTTGATCTTCGCCGAGAGCTTGATCTTCGCCTGCAACCCAACCTAAGTATCGCGAACAATACTTAGGGCGGCCGACGTCTTCGAAGTCGGCCGAGATTATTTCTGTTGATGTAGGTAATAATCCTGGCCGACTTCGAAGACGTCGGCCGCCATAAGTATGGTTCGCGATGGAGCATGATCATCGCCTGCAACCTAACCTAAGTATCAAGAACAATACTTAGTGCGGCCGACGTCTTCGAAGTCGGCCGAGATTATTTCTTATATCAAGAAGAATACTTGGGGCGGCCGACGTCTTCGAAGTCGGCCGAGGTTACTTCTTCCATAAATTGCAAGCTGATTAAGATAAAGTTAAGGGAAACAAACTGGGCCGACTTCGAAGAGTCAGCCGAGATTATTTCCTATATCAACAGAAATAATCTCGTCTCCTAAGTATTGTTCGCGATACTTGGGGTGGGTTAAGTTCGGTTGGTTTGGGTTGCATATTGACGAAGATCATGCTCTATCACGAACGAGTCGATAAATATTTTTTCGGTCCCGGTGCTGCTAATTTTTCCTTTCTGTTATTCCTGTCCTTTGGCGTGTAATGGTAATATCCCACCTTCTGATTGTTTCATGTATATGTTACACACGTTAATATCAAATTCCGAATAATATTTATTAATTCGGCTCTACCGGCCTTTCCCGGAATTAAACCTTGTGACGTTGGTCCTTTAATTGTGCATGTGAATGACATTAATTCGGTCCAGAAATGTACAGGTTGAAAGGAATCCTTGTCTGATAATTTCCCTACACCTTGTGGCGTAGCATAGAGGTCAGTGCAACCGTCCGGCAAACGGACGACCTGGGTCCCGGCGCTGCTAATTTTTCCTTTCTGTCGTTTAAGGTGTAATGGTAATATCCCACGTTCTGGTTGTTTCATTAAAAAAAACAAGTTGTTTATACAGAAGTTTTGGAATTAAAAAGTTGCTTTTAGAGAGGTTGCTTATATAGAGCAGTCACTGTAATATATTATTAAAAATTAATTTTTTGCGCAACCTTTCTTAAAAGTAGCCAAACATGATTGCCTAATTGCCTCTTTTGAGTTTGAAAGATAAAATTAATAAAGAACTGTCAAATTTGAGTTGTGCAAAAAAATAGGTGTGATATTTTTAAAAGTTAAAATTTAATGTAGGTTTTAATTTCTGAAAGTTTTTATAATTTACGTGTAAGTTACTAACGATAGCATGCAGCATTTAGCGATATAATGGGAAAAGCGAAACATTGTAGCGAGGAGTTAACAGAAATTATTGTAAAACTGCGTAAAGAGGGCAAAACATATTGTGAAATACCCTAAATAATTGGCTGATCTCAAAATGTGATAATCAACGCATTAAAATGGCGCGATAAGATGGAGGAATTGTTCGCCTAAAATTGAATATCGACTATTATTAAGACGACTTTTAGAGAAGAACTCCTGCTAGGATCCCACGAACATTTCATTATTATCAAAAAAGAAGGTTACAATTTGTACGCGACCATGGAAGACTAGCCATCAAAAAAATGACGAAACTAAAATAAATTCATTCGCATCAGATACACTTACAGGCTTCGTAAGGCGTCCGCCAAGAAAAGATTTTAATCCTAGATACACCAGCTATATTAACATATTGGAAAATACCATGTTTCCCAGCACTGATGACAATATACCTCTGCGGTGGAAGTTTCAGCAAGATGACGACCCCAAACACACTTCCAGGGCAGCTTAATCAACGTTACTTAAATAAAAAGGTTTTATGGCGAGCAGTCGAATTTGCTTGGTGGAAAGGCCTCGTCAATGCGCAGCAGTGTTAAAAAAACGCGGACAAGAAACAAAATATTAATTTTAAATGCTGTATTATACCGTTTTTCTTTTATTTTATTGAATAATATTGGTTTTGAGAAACAATCGTTTACTATAAAGACTATATACTGTTAACACATATAATGTTAACACATTCACTGCCAGAACGTTTTTAACGTATTTCATCTTCGGGGGCGACGCACAAATTTCTTTTTTTGGCGCATAATACGCAAAGGTCCCCTGCCAAAAATGTTCAAATATTTATCATCCTGTAAAGGTATTGAAAAATTTTTGCAAGAAAGTATGAAGTGATAACATTTGGAAGCTTATTATTAAAATAAAAAGCTTCCTAATAAAAGATAAAGACGTGGTGATACCCTCAAATTTGCACTTATTTTTTTTATAACATTGAATGCCTGATAAAGATGACCCTAAAACTTTTATGATAATGTTTGTTGTTGTATAAGCCCAAAAATTATCTTGCACTACGCCAGTTGGTGACCGATACTCTTTTATATTCGCGGTATGACCGCGTTTTTGCTCATTTTTCATAAACGATCCATAAAGGTAATAACCATTAAAGAGTTAAATACTGTGAGATTAATGTGATCATTTTAAATAAAGGTGATCGTTCATAAAGGAATTTTGTTCAACATACAAAGGTAACAAAGTATCTCTGATATGTATATAAGTGTCCCAATAACATTCAATCAATCTAAAAAAAGAATTAATATCGTTTCTTTATACAATCTAACACTCGTTTGGTTATTTTGTTGTTAAAAGAAAATAAATTTAACATTTCTTTTAATGGTAATCTACACAAACAACAACATCTGTCAATGTATTAAAACTTCTCAGTCAATATCAGTATTTACAAAACCAGTATTCATACGTAAACATTGATAGTAAACTTTTTTGTAATGTTTACACTTTATGTTGTTGTTTTGAAACCGACATCTAAATACTTGATTTAAATATTTATAATGGGCTAAGTTGTATTATGATTAAAAATTAATACATAAACGATAAATTTTTGTGCCCTTTTGTGTTGGGTGGAAACCAAATTAAAAACGGTCGACCTCTTGACACCTAAATCTGTGTTTCATAGTCCAGGTCATATTTTCTTAATGATCTTTCTTAATTGATCTTTTTGTAGATTATAGTTGAATTAGATGGTAAAGAAGAGAGAACACTAAAATTTACGCACGTCCTCTCTGCAGAAAATTATAACATAATAAGTGATGCGGCCCCGTCAAAATCGCAACTAACGTTAGGTACTCGAGTCTGTGTAAGACACCCCGATCAACAAGCGTTGTTTGTGGAGGGTGTCGTTTGTAAGATTCTAGAAGAAACGCACTCGGTACAATTTCGAGTAGCCGTTCTCGGGGATCAGCAGTGCGAGATAACGGTGAAACGGGCAGATTTGCGTCTGTTGAGGCCGCCATGGTATGATGAACTGGAGAATTTGAAATCGCCATCGCGAGTTTATGATATGAGCTTGCAGCAGCCTCAACAGCCGCCTCTACAACCCGAGTATTTTCCTCAAGTATCTCCGCTATCTCACATGCCCTCGATGTGCGGGTCGCAATTAAACGGAAAACATTACGAGGATTTGTGTGAGAGCGATGACGAATTAAGGCGGGAAGTGATGTTTTCGAATGACAGTGATTTAAAACTTTCCGGAAGCAGTAAACGGAGTAGTATGCAAAGTCGCGGCAGTTCTTCTAGTAGTGTCACACCTAGATCTCAACCCACAACCCCTAGGAGCCAAACCGCGACCCCTCATAAGTACAAAAAAGGGGACGTCGTATCAAATCCTAACGGAGTACGTAAAAAATTTAATGGAAAGCAGTGGAGGAGGTTGTGTTCAAAAGATGGCTGTCAAAAGGAGTCCCAGCGACGCGGTTATTGCTCAAGACATTTGAGTTTGAAAGGGAATAGTTTGCGTATGGATTCATCGTTTTCACGGTCAAATAGTAAAGTGGACGGTGAAGAAACTTCCAGGGATTCCGAGACCTCCCCCAATTGTAATGATAGGCGAATAACAGGGCGGTTTGATCAAGAAGAAAAAGATGCGGCCAACATGCTCGGTAAGCTTTTCGAGATTCGTATTTTTTTTTTGTTAACACTGATATCTTCGTTAGTATCTTTAGGAGGTTCTCGGTCCGATACACCAGCTTTCTCGCCTAACCCCCACGGTTCTTCGCCATCATCGATGCAATCACCAGTTCCAGTTGGCCCGAAACAAAATCTTTTTATGCCGATTACAGCACCCTCTCAATTACCTAAACGAAGCTCCCCAAGTCCAGGGTATAATTATAATATTCCCACTTATAATCCAGTTATTAGGTAAGTCTTTACTAGGAAATAACGTGAATATTATTTATGTTCTACAAGTTTCATATATACTTAAATTGTTGTTTTATATAAATATTTATAATTGTTAATAGGCCAGAATTAGTACGTCCAGTACACCCAGCAACAAGCGTGATACGTTTATCTCCGAATCCAAAATCTTGGATGAGTAACACAATCAATTCAAATTCTATCCCAGATCAACAGAGCGTAATACTTCACCACAACACCAAAGGATTAACAAGCCAGCAATTAGAACAGGAGAACGGTCAAATAACATACATGATAATAAATGATATTCAAAATGACAAGAATAAGGAGCAACAACGACCGATGGCGCAACAAGATTACGTGTCTCAAACGTCGACCATTCGCGTCACGCCAACGAACCCCAGCATGAAAAGTCTTCCATCGACGGTGAATAGCGGCAGTCAATTGCTGCCGGTCATCGTAAAGCCGACTCAGTTGGTGCCCGTTTTACCAGCGGCTACTCCTTCGGTCTTAAAACGTGTTCAAACGGTGCCTCAACAACATCCGCCCGTAACCTCTGTGCCACAAACGACGCCACCGACGATAATAAAGCTGCCGACGGTGACCGGATTCAACAACAATTTACCGAAAGAACCCGTAAACATGCAATCTCCCTTAAGTCAATCGAACCCTTACGCATCTCATGAACGATCCACGCCTACCTCTACGAATCAGTTAATAAATTCATTCCCCACTAGTCAACAATCTCAAAGTCATCCAATCCATAATATGAAACAACAGTCAACGTATATTTGGCACTCAATATTACCGATACTGCCTCCTCATTCGGGCCCCGTTTCACCGCCTGATTCTGAATTGTCTCCACCGTTGTCGGCTCCACCAGTGCCAACAATGCAATCCCAAGTGCCAGCACCCGTTCTTGATATAGAAGATGATATTGAGCCGGAATCGATATTGCCGAGTATTGAAGACGATGACGACGTCTTCGTTAACGAACCGGCTAAGATTCCAGATAGACCTGAAGATGTTCACAATGGAAATAAACGTAGGAGCCAGTCGTTGACTTCCTTGCAAAGGGGCGATGCCACGATTAAAACTAAAGAAAGAATAAGAAGGCCAATGAATGCGTTTATGATCTTTTCAAAACGACATCGCGCACTTGTTCACCAACAATTTCCCAATCAAGATAACAGGACTGTGTCAAAGATTTTAGGCGAATGGTGGTACGCTTTATCGCCGGATAAAAAGAAGGAATACCACGAGTTAGCGTCTGAAGTAAAAGAAGCTCACTTTAAAGCTCATCCAGAGTGGAAATGGTGCAATAAAGACAGGAGAAAGTCGTCTACCGGGTCCGGTAGGAGTCGATTAAGTTCGACGGGTGATATTGGGGAAATGGGAGATGGCGTTCCAATGAGTCCGCACACACCAAATTCACCATCCCCAGCTCCTGAAGCTAAATTACCCGTCGAAGAGCAAGATACGGGCGATATATCCGATGAGGATCAAATGGTAATTTGTGAAGACACTCCCCAACAAGAAATTGAGTTAAAATCAAAAGAAAAAGTTACCGATTCGGATTCAGAATCTCATAGCGATTTAGATCAATCGCTTGAAAATAGAATCGGCCGTCATCATCACGCGCATCTGAACCACCAACAACACTTTGGTATTGTTGGTAATACGATGCCAGAAGTGACTTGTCGACCGAAACCAATAAAAGCAAGACTCGATAATGGGCCAAAGTTCAGTCCAGTGCCTACAGCTTCTGTACTAAACTTTCCATATCCGATGAACCCGCAAGGTATAAGCGAGTTCAAAACGACTGGAGGTGCCTTTAAAACGATGCCTGCTTCTCCAAAAGTTATCAAGACGGAAATTAAAATGGAGAATAACGAAAACGCTCACAATTGGAGCAATAACACTTCATTTGCCATGACATCAAAACTGGACTGTCCTTCTTTGAGCCATAATGACACAGATCCCACACCAAGCTCTTGGTCTACCACTTCATCTAACGTAAAAGGAATTATATCACCTTCCAAACCACCGTCAACAATTATCTTAAAACCACAAGGAAAACCTACCAGCATCATACAAGTTGGGGGAGAACACCATAATCAACCTGGACAATTTCATAGCCAACCCATGGCTTTAATTCTAAACCCCCAAATTGGCGGACAATCTACCACGTTGTGCCTCACCAGTGAGGGAGATCGATCTCACCCGGTCGTTGTTGTTGCCTCATCAGCTTCGGATCAATCTGTGCAATATGTTTACAATTTGCAAATACCCGTATCAGACACAAACGGTAGAAACGTTGCCATACAACCCGTTCAATTCGCCCAACTTCCAAAATCCACCGCCCAATCCGTTATTGTTAGCCAGGCCCAAACCAGACTCCATAACGCGTCTCAAAACGACTTAACTTCGACCACTGCAAGCAACAATCTCCCATATCCCAGTCCTACGGCTCCCGGCACGCCCAAAATTATCGATAATAATCACCAAAAAGATACTAAATCCAACACGAAAGTTATAAAATCTCCAGAACTTATCCCTTCGTCACCTCATTTAAATAATCCTGAGACGACTCCTAGACATCCTGTTATGGCAGAACATAAAGAAGAATTTAAATTGGCACCGACACCTGCGCAATTAGGACAAGCACCTTTACAAAGACGGCAATCTATGGGTAATTTTTAGATTTATATATTACAATTATATTATTTACTATTTTTGAAAGTAATTTATTTATGTATTTTAGCTGTAGCTACATCATCATCATCTATGCCAAGTAATATAGGGGGTATATTAACGAAGCCTCCAACGAGTGTAGCACCGCCTCCAGATACTCCGGATCCGTTGATGTCGCCCCTTCATAAAAAGGCTCTGCCAAAGAAAAGTCAAAATAGGGACGGAATGGACAGGTGCAGCATAATGATTGATTTGGTAGCATTTAACCATACTCAGAAGGCTTTATTTCAGGGTCTTGGAACAGGTGAATTTCGATAAGAAATTCTCTTCGTTGCCTCAGTTTAAGCCGGACGAATGTCAGTCTCCCAGTGCACTCTCCGTAGCGTCCAGTCCGCACTTTACGCCCAGTTATCAAAAGAAACAACGACCAACACCGCATAGGACCTCGGTTGACGAAGAAGTGGAAATGGATGGACAGCAAGTTGGGACTCCCCGTCGACATATTGTTGGAGGATCTTTTTTTGGGCCAGATTTTAACTTAGATGCTGCTAGAGGTAGTATAAGTTTCGTTGTAAATTTTTTATATACATAATTAATATTATTAGATCTGACTGATATGGAAGAAGCAAACTCGCCGCGCACTCCTAGAACACCAGGCACAGGTCGCGAATCAGAAAGGGGACATAGAAGACTCTTAGAAACAAGGCGACAATTAGTAATGGAACTATTTAAAAAGAGCGGTACATATTTTCCATCAGCTGAGGCAACATCTAAGTTCCAAGGAGAACACGCGTGCTTATTTCCGTCGAAGAATATATTGCAATTAAAAATAAGGGAGGTGCGACAAAAACTGATGGCCAGTCAGGGGAATACACCATCAAGTGCGAATAGCATCAACAGTCCGTTAACGCCAGCTGAAAATGTGCGGGTGTCTTTGAACAGTTAGCTATCTATGTGCAATAGCGTAACGTCTTCCCTTCCTCTAGTTTCGGTCGCATGCGATAACGTCATCGACCGGTAAAAGGTTTTTTCGAGCTACTTATATAGAATTTTGACATGGTGCTAAAACGATTCAAAACAGTGGTACAAACATGGAGAGGGGCTATTATTTGTGCACCGTGCGTGTTAGACAATCTGATTGATTGGACGACCGAATTCGAAACTGTAATTTTTGTTCCCGGTTTTTTTTCCGGAATGTTTTACCAAAAGATAACAGATGAAATAATATAGATTATAAAAACACCTCTTTTACAATCGTTGGTTCTATAAAAACATATTGAGTCGATGTTGGTTACAATTTGTAATAACGAGTTTGAACGAAAAAACTTTAGATCGTTATACAGGTGTTCTTTTTTTTATTTTTTATGGACGCTGAATATTTTACTTCGTTAGCCACGATGTTAGTTAGGTGGACAAAGAAGTAGTTATTAGGTGCAATCAGACAAACTTATTGAATTATTTTCTATTTAGGAATAAAATTGTTAAAGTTTTTTTTCTTTAATTATTTTTTTAATTGTCTACTTTTCACTATAAACTTTTACTAATTTATGAAAATAGTAGATAGAGTCAAATTTTAGCTCCAATAAAATTGAAAAACCCTGTATACAATGTATATCTCACTTCTTCGCATGTTATTGAATAGGGTTGACGGCATTTTTGTTGTTGTTATCAATTACCAATTTGTTTATAAATATTTATGTTTAAAAGAGTACTTGATTATGTGATTAGTATTATAAGGTGGTTAAAAAGGCGACGACGATACGTCGACAGATCAACAACGGTCGACGTTTCGTTTTGAAACGTGTTTTGAAACGTGTCTGTCTGCGATGTTGTTTACCGTTGCAAAGTGTTAATGTTGTTCTGTCATTATTAGTCAATGATCTCGTTATTTTAAAGTTAGCGAAAGACTCACCGTTCGATAGATTTAAAACTAGTGACCGCACGTAGCAATTTAGTCTCGTTTATTGGAGCAGTGATCCCTCATCTTCAGATCTAAATTCACTCAACGCATATATTATAATATACATCTATATAAATAAATATATCATCTCACCATCACTTCTCTAACTATTTTTAGTAACCTTTATACTATTGATATAACGTTTTATTTAAACAATTTAATTGTAAAAAATCACAAGCAATCATTATATAAATGAATAAATATATATTATATATAAATAAACTATAAATATATGCAAAAAGTAAATGTATTATATCAAAGTTCCAAATAAAATTCTGTTGTAAAAAATTACTATTTCATCGCCTTCTTCTCCATCCTTGTACACTTATAATAATAATAATAATTCATTTTATTGCCCAACCAAGCGTAGAGACTAATATTTGAGAAATCTCTGAATTCTTTCCAATATAAATCTATGACATATATATTGTGGTGACCAAATTAATTCCATTTTGGACAATTCAAAGGTCAAAAACGGACGCGAGGTGCGCAAAACGAAACCAAGCGTCCTCGTCCCAGAAGATGCTATATTTTCAATGTGCAGTACAAAAGACAATTTGAGGTCAAAAGTAACTCCTAGATTTTTGATTGTAGATAGACCTTCTATATAATAAGAAGATTGAAAAGGAGACAGCTTGCGTGTAAAAGTGACGGCACCACACTTATTGATATTAATCATTAGCTGATAACGGTTACACAATTCCACCAAGACGTCCAAGTACGACTGAAGACTGACAACATCACGGTCCGAAAAAATAGGTCTTAATAGTTTCAAATCGTTTGCATAAGTTAGTACGTTAGATGAGAATTTGTCTAGAATGTCATTCAAGAAGAAACCTGGAAATCCCAACGACCTGAGTAACCAAACCTGAATGTCCAAAATTTTGGAAATCCACGAACACGATACTGCTTAATGTATTACAAGTGATCATAAGAGGTTTTGATGAACAAAAATATACTCAAGTTGCCTTTTGTGATCTTAGTAAGGCTTTTGATCTTGTAAATTATGACATTCTTACTAAGAAATTGAACAAATACGGAATAAGAGAAAAGATCCTTAACCTGTTAGTTTCATATCTGGATCAGCGAAAACAACAAACTCACTGGAAAGACGAAATATCGGAGGTTCGGTTCTTGGACCGATTCTTTTTTTGATCTACATAAACGATCTGCCGAATTACTCGAATTACTCAATTACTCATCTACGAATTAAACAAAACTAAAACCAAGTTACTCAAGTTTTATACGAAATCCAATGATCACGTTACAAATCAAAAGACTAAATCGCAGCTTAAAAAGAAATGAGCAACTTTAATATATTGTTTAAAAGTAATGGTAAAAAACTTACCATCGGCTGAATCGCGAAATGTGTATTTTGCATACTTCCACATCATGGCGGTGTATGGCATAGTAAGTATATATCTTCATCTATACTTACGTGTCTAGACTATACAATACACAAAAACATGGATGCACTAACCACAATTATAGAGTCTCACCCCTACTGCACCAGACAAGGAGATTACAGCAAACTTCTATATGACAGAATAACAAAATCATAAAAAACTCAACCCAACCCCATTTTAAAACATTGAATATGAAGAGTTTTATAAGACAGGTCGAGAATATGCTCTTAGAAAAGGAATTCTACTCCATAGATGAACATTTTGCAGCAATGAAGACAAATTAATGAATACCTGTTTTCTTTATTGTCATTATTATTACAACTTTTATTTCACGAGAATATTGTACATTTTGATGCGTATTCAATAAACTTATTATTTCCAGACCTAGCCGTAAACTCCATAGACGCATAACTGTTGTAATAGACATAATTTATACGACCCGATAGGTAAGAGGCAAATAGTTCATAAACTTAGGAGATAAGCTAAAAACACAAAGTTTCGGAAAACCATCATTTGCTATCAGTAAATTCATTGCAATATCTAAGGCGGGATGGGACTGATCCTCGTAGACGAGGGCACAATCAGTATTTGTAAGAACGAAATCCAATAAACGATTGTCATAGTTTAATACATGATTGAGTTGACGAAGGTTCAAAAAGTCACAAAAATTACGAAATAACTCCGTTTTTTCACATTGCCAAGATGATAGATATGATAGAAGATGATAGATATACCAAGTGACTTACTATTTTTTAGGGAAATTAAAATCACCAAGGATAAGGACAGGATAATTCAAAACTTTATGTTGTAAGGCGTCCAAGAAACATAGCAAATCAGGTTGCGAATTATCAGAGGTATGTACAACACCACTGGCTACATGCCTGTAGAATCAACCAGTTCAATATCATGATGATCACCTCGTACGGCGCTGTACTTATCCACGAATAATTCATTAGACCTAAGATCCGAATTTAAATTAGTTTCCGATAGAGCAATTAAATCATAGATACAATCAGTACAATTAACATAAAATTCACGCGTTTTTGTACGAAGACGAAGTATTATCATTTTGATGATATACATACTTCGTATGCTCGTCTTACAATGATACAGTATATTTGGGCTTCGTGCAAGTGCAAACTGAAATAAACATATTGCATTAACATACATATTAGTAATTTCAAGTTAAGGGTGCCATCTCTTATTTAAAACCAACAACACCACCAAAAAATCGTTAAGATAGACCACCAAAGTGACAGTTCTAACTCTAACGTCGACACTAAGAAACAATTTGTCAATATCGCAATGAGAACAGTGTCAGGATTGTAGCAATTGTCCATTGTTATTATCTCGCGTAACGATGTCATCGAACGAAGAAAAAGCAGCGAAGTTAATCCAGGAAGCCGAAAAGAAGTTGCAGGCGTCAAAGGGATTTTTCTCGTCGCTTTTCGGGTAAGAACGAAGCCCTCAGGCTCTTGTCGTCGATTACACCTTATCCCTGTATCTGAGTAACGTTGACTCATTTATATTTTAGTGGCACCACAAAGGTTGAGGATGCTATCGAATGTTATACAAGAGCAGCTAATATGTATAAAATTGCCAAGAATTGGGAAGAGGCCGGGAGTTCTTTCTGTAAAGCGGCCCAACTTCATGCTAAGGGTGGATCTCGTCATGATGCTGCAACTAATTATGTAGATGCTGCTAATTGTTATAAGAAAACTAACGCGGATGGTAAGAATTTGAAGATCAATAATTAATACTAAAATAAGTGATTTTTATTATTTTTTTTTTTTAGAGGCACAAACAAATCTTTTACGTGCAATAGAAATTTATACAGATATGGGTAGATTTTCAATGGCAGCAAAGCATCATCAAACGATTGCAGAAATTTATGAAAACGATTCTGCTAACTACGAAAAAGTGGTACAACATTACGAACAAGCTGCAGATTATTATAGAGGTGAAGAGAGTAACTCGTCTGCAAATAAATGTCTATTGAAGGTGGCTCAATATGCTGCTGAACTGGAAAACTATGAAAAAGCAATAAATATATACCAACAAGTGGCCTCGTCATCTTTAGAAAGCTCTCTACTTAAGTACAGTGCTAAGGAATATTTGTTCCGTGCCGCGCTGTGTCATCTATGTGTTGACTTGCTGAACGCTCAGCAAGCATTGGATCGGTACGTGAAGATGTACCCTGCCTTCCAAGACTCCCGTGAGTACAAATTGGTTTGTACATTGATAGAACACATGGAAGAACAGAATGTTGATGGATTTACTGATGCTGTGAAGGAGTACGATTCAATTTCGCGCCTGGATCAGTGGTATACAATGATATTGCTGCGTATCAAGAAACAACTCAATGATAACCCGGATTTACGTTAAACCCAAAGTCTCTTAGAATTGGAGAAATGCGGCGAAAAATTTCGATTGGACGCTCATGTTCCAGTTCCAATTGAAATTTTTGTCCCTTCCTTTCTTATTAAAATATCCGGTATTTATTATTATTATTATTACGGTAAACTCGAGGTTAATTGCTTTCAACTAACTTGTAAACATGATTAGAGATAAATTAGTTAAAATCAATTAGTCACGAAACAACCATTATCGATATAATTACGATGAGGTTCGTTATACAAGGATGTATAGGAACCGTTTTACGAGTATAGTAGCGGTAGCGTTGTCGAGGGTTATTGTTTTCTCTGTATAAAATATTGTTGTTGTTTCTTTGGAAATATAATTGATTACTAAACACCTGTGATGTGATCGTTTCGATTGTTTTCCACCGATCGTTTTTTTGCCTTGACTTTTAATTCGTTGCTCGTTTTTTATACATTTTATAACGACTGTACCGCAGTATGCCCGTGTAAACTATTACCGTAGCATTCCTTAGGATACGAGCGCCGTCAAAACCGTGCACCGCATTCCTGTCCTTATTTCAAAAAAAATTTACTAACTACGCATAGTATGAGTACGAAAAGTAGACTTATAAACATGGACGGCCACTGCCGATGCTTCCGCGGACGAATCTGTACGCTTAAAACAATGCGCCACATTGCTGAGTTGCATCATACATTATTAAATTCTTATATGCGTCTTATATCTAGAATAATAGATCTTTTGTTATTATTATTAATATATTTTATTTAATATACATAATGTTCCAAAGCTAAATAAATTACAAATACTTGTTTAAAACAGCTCAGACTTGTACAATTTAAATCATGATTATATAGTTGCGTTATCATTATACCATAACTAAGTCATGAATAAAACGTTAAGGTCACATAACTAGCCTAGTTATATAAATATAAAACAACGAGTACTTATCATTGCAATGTGAATCATTGTTTTAAGGTAGAAAAGGTTGTAAAGACGGTCTCGCCTGAATTGGTGGGGGAACGTAAAAAGAAAATATATTCGTTCGACTGGCTGTGTTGTTTTATGTCACCTTTCCAAGTTAAATGCTATAGAGTGACGTCACTCGTCCGTGGGCTTTTCCCAACGCCGAAAACACGACCAGCCATCGAAGTAACATTGTCACGATTGCGATAAGAATCGCATCGACGGAATTACTCATCCTACGTTCAACACAAACAGTTTCGATCAGTACGTTGAACAGTTTCGAACCGAGAATAGTCGAGCTACGGTCGAGTGACGAACGGGTTAAGGTCATAACTGTTTTTAAGAGTTTCAGTATTTTATTTCGAAAACCCATCCATGCCATGGCGTTAATAACATTTATAAAACGTAAGTACATTTTATATATTAATCAACTAAATTAATTTCCATCATACGCTTTCATAATTTCTTCTAGGAATATTATTGTTCTTCGTTTTCGTGACGTCGATTAATTGCCAAAACGCCGACGATTACCGATTGATTAGTGATTCGCTTGACAGATTCTCCTTGAACTTTTTAGCGGTAATTTAAAAATAATCTCTGATTAAACTATTTTTATCTATTGGGTTTTCTATTATTTGTTAATAAAGGAAACGTGTAAAGGAATCGGGGAATCCAGGAATTTAGCACTATCACCACAAACGATTTGGAGTTTGATGGCTATCGTCACGGAAGGTGCAAGAAATAACACCGCAAAAGAACTCGAGTACGCTTTGGGAATTCCTGCCTCGGAATTCGAAAAAGACAGATTCCGGAAACTGTATAGGCGCATGTCTGATTATTTCAAAGTAAATTTTTATTTTAAAAAATTTAAAATGTATTTATTTTTTTTTATTTTAATTAGAGAATGGGAAGTTCCGGAGTTACGCTTGAATATACCAACAGTATTTTTGTTACCGACCAACAAAACCTCCTTAAAGATTTTAGTGACATCGCTAGAAACTATTACGACGTTGATATCACACCAGTCGACTTTAGGAATGTTAGGAACGCCGTCAGTATAGTCAATAAGAAAATTGAACAGGCGACTAGAGGGAAAATAAATAATTTAGCGAATGAAGGTTTGATTAAAAAATTTTTTTTTATTATTTTTATTTAATTTCTTTTTAACAGGAGATTTAATGGATGCTCAATTATTCATCACAAGCGTCTTGTTTTTCAAAGGATTGTGGAAAAATAAATTTAACGTAACGGATACAAGAAGGGAAAGTTTTTATGATGAACGCGGTAATGCGATAGGAGAGGTCAATATGATGTTTCAAGTTGAATATCTTCCATTTTCTTTGATTCTTGATAACACGGCAACCGCCGTTGAGCTTCCATATCAGGGTGATAGAGTTTCAATGATAGTCATTTTGCCTAAAAAGAATATCATGTTACAAAGTGTACTTCAAGATTTGGCCGCCAAACCCTTCCAGAACATCATAGCTACTTTGAAGAAAGCAGCTCAAAGTTATATGGGCGACCCCGTCATGGTATCTTTACCAAGATTTAAAGTCGACTCTGATTTAACTCTAAATAGCGTACTTAACACGATGGGAATTAGGGATGTGTTTAATGAAGATACTGCAAATTTATTGGGGATATTCCCCCATTATGTGCACCTCTCCAGGGTGATACAAAAGGCGCATATTGAAGTTGATGAAGAAGGTACAGTTGCGACGGCCGCTTCCGGCGCAGGATTCCAATATAAAACGCCACCTCCAAAGTTCATTGCAAATAAACCGTTTGCGTATATAATTTATGATAAACTCACGGAAGGAATTATTTTTGCGGGTAAAATAAGCAATCCAGATGGTATATAAGCAAAATTGTTTTTTTTTAATTTTACAATCGACTCGAATTTATACTATGTTATTTACACAATATAAAATTAAAATAATTTAAGAAATTAAAAAGACTCGTTTTATTGCGGTAAGGATGTGTTAAAATAAATAATGTAATTACAGTAAAAATTCGATAAACGCAACATTCTCTATTTGCAAATCTCTATAGTAGCAACCGGTTTTGATTTCATTTGTTTTCCATAACTGCAATGTTTGACATTTAAGGTTAAGTGAGTTAACTTAAAAATGACGAGAAAATATAGAAAATTTTTTGACTCGAAACGAATAAAAAAGTATTGGTTCCGGATATTGAAAGATCGTTATATACTTGGTTTTTAAATGAAAGAATTAAGAATAACACTATTATTAAGAATTTCATAAAACTTAATTCAAGCATAAAATTTCAAGCCAGTCGGGCCATAGAATTATTAAAAATTAGCGGAGAATAACTTTCCGCAAATCATTTATTGAAAGTTTTCGTGAAAAATAAATCTAACTTTACATCCTCAACAAATTTATAGTGCCGATGAGACAGGATTAATTTATAAGAATTTAAACTATAAAACATGTGATGAAAGATGAAAAAAGGGTTAAAATTAAAAAAAATTATGCCATGTGTTAATGCAACTGTGTAACCATAAACTTCCACTATTAATGACTGGAAAAGCCAAAAATCTCCGTTGTTTTAAAAATGCCGAGTCGTTCAGTTTTTAATGGGGAAACTTTACTGGGACGTAGTACTTGCCAAAAGAAGTTTTTTATATAAACATAGGGTCGCAACTAGGGTTCGGAATACCGACCGAATATTGAATACCGGTATTTCGGTATATTTTCAATGTGATACCGGTATACCGGTATTAATACCGGTATTGGAAAAAAATATAAAGATGCTAAAAATCTAGAGGTAAAATAATGAATGAAACGAAATTTGATAATAAATTTATTATAAAAATGTAAAATAAATAAATAATTATTCATTATATATATCAATAAGTCGTAGTGCAAATGCTTAATACAAAATACTTATTTGTAATACGACTTATTAAAATGTGCTCTTCAAATACATAGGTTTTCTAATGTATTATCATTAAGTTTACAACGGATTGTTGTACAAAAACTTTGGACTGATGAGAAAACCCTCTCTGATTCCACGCTTGTTGGAGGAATGGTGATTTGATTATGTAGTCATAAATTTTTTGAAGATGACTGCTTGGCTTCGAAAGTGATACTTTTGGAAATTAGTGGAGCAGATGATAATTTTTCGTTAATAGCGATATTTATTCTTATTCACTTGATGTACTAGTTAAATATTTTTGTTCATGTGATGTACTCGGTAGGTTTTCTTTGTTTTCGTCCGTTAGTCTATTTAATAAACTTATAATTTTTTGTCTTATATTCGTTTTGGTTAATAACGAAAAAAAAAAGATATTTTGTGTATTGTTGTGTAGGTATTGTAATACTTGAGGCAAACTTGAGTGACGTTCTAATAGTCTCTGTAATAAAGTATTATGTAAGTTTTGCAATTGGGAAATTTGATTCTTTAAGAGTTCTATCATAAATGTTACAGCTACATCTGCCATTAAGAGGTTTGCATCTCTTCGACATAGAGCCTATACTGCTAATTTGACAGGTGTTAGTGATGATATTGCATCATTAATTTTACGGAAAATAAAAATTTATAAAAATAAGAAAATACCGAAAAATACCGGTATTGTGGAAAAAATACCGGTATTAAAATTTGACAAAAATCGGTCGGGATCCCGGTATCGGTATTACCGGGATTCCGTTATTCCGAACCCTAGTCGCAACTCTTTTGTTTTCGAGCTATGAGCTGTCAAAGGTGAGCCAAAAATTTGCAATTTATCTTTTATTTCGGATATAAGTAAACCGTAGAATTTGAAATTTTGTATGTATCTACTACTGGCAAGTACTACGTCGTAGTAAAGTTTCCCGATTAAAAATTGAACCACCCCGTATACTATAAATGATGTATTTATACTCAATATTTAATTCGTGAAAATTTACCTCTTAAAGCTGTTCCTTTATTGGATAATGCTACGTGCCACGGAACTGAAGAAGAGGTGACATCGGTGGATGGACACTTTACACTTCTCTTCTTTCCACCAAATACTAAGATCAAGGAATAATTAGATCAATGAAAACGACATACAGAAGAAAGGTACTGTGTACTTTGTTGGTGATGAATGGAGACATTGGCAGCAAATTAAAATAGTTGTCGCTAAACAATCCGTTATCCTGAGTGGTTATATACCATTAGCGCAATTGTATTGAAACAGTATTGGACGATAATGAAATATATGATTGGGCTATAGGAGCAAATGAACGTTCTGATAAGTTAACACATCTTGCGCCGGCCAAGGTCTTACCTTGTAGCGGGCATCAATACCATGCAAAACGAGTTTAGTCGCTTCCCGCGCAAGATGTGTTAATTACTGATGAAGATATTCTTCAAGACAGTACATAGTCATGTAAGACAGTACTAATATTACCGCTCAATATTTATGATGTATTAAATAAAGTGCAAACACTTTAATAGATTGGGCAGAGAATGGAAACTTGTCTGTAATAGACATACTATGTATCAGTTTAAATCAATAATAAAGTTTGTAGCTTAATAAAAGATATGATTTTTAATTGTAATATTTTAATAAACTCAATAAAAAAATTAAATAGAAGATTTCTTTCTATGTTATACGTGAATTTAACGTCAGTAAATTGCACCTTCTATTTAAATTTTATAATCAATTTGATAAAAATCAAATTTGTAAAAAGCAACTTTTTTTGACAAATAGAATTGCAATTATCGAATTTTAAGCAAATTTCGTGTATTATTTCATTACAATTGATTTAAATCTATATTACATAAATAATGTGATGTGAAATTAAAATAATTTAGGAAATTAAAAAGTTTGATTAGTTTTATTTTTTATTGCAATATGTAATCCTTGTAATTTCTTAAATTTTTCATTTGTTTCTTCATCTGTTTGATTAAATCCATTGGTTGTACCAATATTGATATATCTCTTCCGACGGAATTAAGTCTGTCTCGTACTTGGTTCTCTTTAAAGAATAGGTTCAATGGACGGCCATTTATTTCAGTCAGTACCCAGTTCGTAAACGATAAACCGTCGCAAGTTTGAGTCCTACCAGATAATCCGTGCCTTGCCGCCAAGCTGTCAACCTGAACGGATCGTATCACAGCCGTGTTACCTTCTTGGACGATACCCAACGCTTGACCTTCGGTATCCCGATGGATTATAAATACTTTTCCGTGCGGTACACGTTTGACTACAACATTCACGTATAAACCACAACAGGAATGACGTAAAATCTTATTAGCCTCAGTCGAATTTTTTACGGGAATGTTTTCAACAAATAATAATTGATCACCAATGTGTAAAGCATTATATAACATGGGATGTTCTTTTTGTTTCCAACCGCAAATCCAAACTCCATTAAATATATCAACTAAAGCTATTGAGCTAATACAATCTTTCCGCCTTAATTGTAACCTTACTCCACTGGGATGTTTCATTTCTTTTTGTAATTGTAAAACTTGCTGTTCTCGTAGTGTACGATATGATGATGGTTGAGGGGGAGGTTGTAAATGGCTGGGTGAGCTAAAACTTCTCGTGGACGGACCTGGTCTTTCCACAAAAAGCCTGTCATAACTGCTTCTACTTGTCAAAGTGGAATGCAAATCTTCAAAATTAAATACGCTACTCTGTTGTTCTTCATTTGATCCACTTCTGTGCAAGGACAATTCAAATGGCTCCACTCCAGGCAACATTACAGGTGGCACAGCCGGCGGGGGCGGTAACGGAGATGTAGGATCTCGTGTTGGTAACAAATTAGCTGCCTTGTTCTCTGGCATTTTTGAATAAATATTTTCTTTTGGACTGAGTATCCTCAGTTCTTGTAATTTTGCACGTAAACTCTCCACCCAATCAAGCATTTGCTCAGATGTGGGGGCTGCTAAGCGTACAACTTCGTTGTATAAGGTAATCACAAATTCATATTCTTGTTCTTGAGGGCATATTGTTGGTGAGACATGACTAGTATGTTGTAAAGAGACGTACCAGTCAGGTTTATGTGTTGCTGCCATTTTTGAATCAAAATATGTTTCTAAGTAAGCTTCGTTATCATCATGGACACAAAATACCACCCATACTTTCTCTTTTTTCTAAAAATAATAATATCAAATAAAAATAGGTTGTGCATTATTTAAGTAAATTAAATAAACATACCTTTTTCGTGTTCTCTGTAGGAACTTTTGTCAGCCAAGAGTTCTTATGTATTTCCCTAAACAGCGGGGTATCGAACGCTGTCGTGGAATTATGTTCAGCCATCTCGTTGAAAAATCACCAAAAATTTTAAGCTTCATGTTTTTGTGGGCTCATAACTTGGCCAGGATATGTTTGTTGATATGTTGTTGTAATTTTAGGGGGGGCCACCGAAACACGCTTTCCTTTTGTATTTTGACAGAACGCTACAGCGCAAGATCTGTTGAATACATGGTTGTCCAACTTCCCACATTAATAACATAAGTAATTTTGGCCGAAATTCGTTAATAAAAAGTGTAACTACCTATATCATCTTTATTATGAGTCGTAAAAAAGCTCAGAAATTAATTGATCCAATAAAAATATTTCAAAATTTAAAAAAATAAACTCCGAAAAAAGATTTTTATTCCAAGGAGAAATCATGACGTCACATTCCTTTCCTACCCCTCAAACAACAAATTGGATAAGTCAATAAACCTAAATATACATAAATAAAGCACCATCTATGAACAAGTAGAAGATGTGGCTTAGATATATTTAATTCAATCTTATTAATAAATGAATAATACAAGATAAACAATTTGAAATAAATAACACATAAAGTGTGGAGTAGAATTTTATCAAATTCTACATCCGAGCAGATATCGTCCTTGATGTTTTGTTGTTTTTATTCCCCCTCCAGTCACGTAGGAAGCCAGATAATAGGTAGAAATGAGTGGATGCGTCATACCGAATTGTATATTTGAACAAAGCCACGATAATCATTAATTTGTTTGTATCGATATTACGCGGCGTAATACAACCATATTGAGTGATTTAAATAGCCATTTTCGAGTTGATTGTTCGGCTGTTTTTATTGCGTGACAGAAATTACAGGAAAGGAATGCCATGAGCAAGAGAGAAAGTAATGATTTCATAGTTATGTAAAGGTCTCCGATTTTACTTTCATTTTACTTTCAATAGGCATCGTTTCCGCGGTCATTCCATCGCGATACATAGTATTTCGCGCTCAAGTCCTCCGACAACTGTGATGTGATTAAAAATAGAATAACACTTGACGGACTATGAACGGATTTTATTAAACAGTGCCAGTGAGGATGGAGGATAAAAAAGCGGAAAAGAAGAAATCAAGACCAGCACAGAAATTGTACGTTCCTCCTGCACAAAGATCTACAAGGTCAGTTTGAGGTAAATATTTTTTAATTAACTTGTTGACATTTAAACACTTATAGCAAGAAACGAAATTCTCCAAACATGGAAACTCACACAGAAGAGACTACCCATGCTTCAAAAAATACTAATGAAGAGCAATCCTTAGTTATAATGTTGAATGAAACGTCTTTGTCTGAGGATAAGAACGTTGATTTAGAAAAGCAAGAAATGGAAAGGGTCATCTCTAACATTAATAGAAAAACGCGACCCATTATCAAACATGTAAATGTAGGTAACAACGATGTTTTGCGTATCGATCTCCAAAGGAAAGCAGAAAAACCAAAAGTCATCCTCAAAGACCAACAAGTAGCCAATTGGGAAGACTTGTTTAACGAGGACGATGATATAGTTGAGGTGGTAATCATGCTTTCCGCATATTTTATCTAAATTTCTTTACTAACACTTATTTCCAACATTCTAGATAGCTGAAGAGTACGAAGATGACAAACACAACGAATCAATAAACAAGGAAGAGGAAGAAGAAGAGGAACAACCACCACCGAGAACAGAATTCTCAGATCTCGAGCATGTCATAGAACTCTATGATTTTCCCCCCTCATTTAAAACACAAGATTTAATCCAACTCTATCACGAAGTTAATAAAGAATCTATGTACGTGAAATGGTGTGATGAAACCCACGCTTTATTGGTTTTTAGTACACCAACACAAGGTACATATTAAATCAATATTTTTAATAAATTTTACACACTTCTCTTTTAGCCAATATGGCACTAAATTTAAAGCATGACATAATAAAATCAAGAAGAATGGGTTATGCAAGTGCAATAGCCTGTCAGGTGGCGTCAAAATCAGATTTGAAACCAGCTCTTCGAAGACCACAAACAAGTATGCAAACTGCACGTAGAATGATTACCTCGCATTTAGGTACAGGTTTGAGAATAAGCAAAGAGGAGCAAGCTCGCGAACGAGAAGAATTACGTAAAGCTAAAGGTAATATTAATTTTATGAGTATTTTATGAAAATAATGACAAGTGTAGTTTCGCCTAGTATGACTCAAAGTTGAAACATGTAAAGTAGTAATAAAGTACAGAAACTACAATTATTATTTTCATTTCTAAACTAACATTAATTTTGTGTACATCAAAAATAATATAAAATTAATTTTTAGAATTAAAGAAAGCACAGAAGCAAAGCGAGTTTGATGCTTGGGAAGGAAATCCTAGACCTTCAACAGCATGAATAACGTGGTACCCTCTTTATAAATGTGATACATGTCTACTAAAATCGAAAATCGTGTGTATCTTTTATAAAATTAGTTCACTTTGTTAGTTAAGTTTTAATGAATTTGTATATATCTCATGAGGATAAACTAAATGTAAATGAAAATGTAATTAATTGTAATTATATTGGTCCTTCAGTACAAAATATACACAGACAATTTTTAATTTTATCATGGTGTTTAATTATTTAAAGTTATTTATGTCCTATCTTGCCAAAAACATCATGCACTAAGCAAGATTTAGAAAGGGAAGATCCACCACAGACTAAATATTTACTGTTAAGGAGATACTAAATAAAGCCTAAGAATATGTCATGGAACACTTTGAAATCCCAGTAAAGTTGATACGACTTGTTCAGAGCCAACTGACGGACGACTCCCAGATCTCGCAGGGTTTGAAACAGGGAGATGGGCATGTAATAAGGAAAATGGGGTTGCTAATCAACAAAACAGTGCGGCAACAAGGAGAAGACAAAGTTACTGCTACAGACGAGGAAAAACGTCGGTATAGAGACAGCGAAATCACAACATAGAATCGGTGCTTCAGTTTATACATCTTGGTGTAGAATTTTCTGGGCTGGGTACAGAGGAAGGAGATCAGTTCTGATCAATGGATTGTGTTCTGTATTGACCCCCATATTCAGATTAGAGATGTGCAAATGATGACCCACCGTGAGCGGGTATCAATTTTTGTACCACTCACGTGAGCGTGTGATTTTTTAATTTTTCTTTAATAATAATTTCATTTTATTTCATTAATTTCAGTATTTCATTTCATCTTAATATCAATCTTAATATGGAGGAGATGTGCTGCTGAAAACACATTTGTTAAACACATAATATTTAAAAATTTATATATTATGTGTGAAAATAAACAATTTGTTTAAAATTTGTATTTCTCAAATGTATACAAAATTAGTACTATAACTGTTTAAGTGTTTTTTCTTTTTTTATGCGTAAAAAAATATTTGTATAAAATAAAAAAGAAGTGCGCCCCTGGACTTAGTTCGTTACGACGGCCTATCATAAATCACGTACCTTGAGCTGATTTTTCCCAGCGATAATTATTGCCAGTATTATTTCTCACGGTCGTAAAATCATCAGAAATATCGGAATAAAAACTATACCACAATTTCAAACAACATCGATTTTTATGAGGGTCATAAATAAAAGTCGGCGAGACAAGAACAGGATCGAATTTAAACTAAAATTATTTTAAATCTATTATTTCTGTACAATTTACAATAAAGGTGTGTTCCTTAATGCGGCCCTTTGTTTAATTCGTTTTATTCCCACAGAAATAAAGAGACGGAGTTATAAAAACCGATCTCGATATAAAAGACTTGTAGATTGTTATCTATACCGTACTCATTAAAAGTTTATAACTTAAATTATTTGAAATTAAAACGTCATAAAATCAAGAGCTTTTGAAAAAAAAACAAAATAAAACTAAACTCGCTGTTAATTCTGCCATTAGTCAAACACGATTAATTAATAATCAAATTAACAAGTATGAATTGAAAATATGAAAAAAGTATGAATATACAAAACAATCATTAGACCGATTATAAGCTATAGGAGTGAGACAAGGAGACTAAAATTTCATGAGTTTTTGTTTTATGACATAGAACAAAGATATTTCTGTGAAACACTCGAGTTCAGAAATTTTTCTCTCGTGATATAATTTATCTCTGAATACGCTGTTTCCACAGTTGTCATTAGAACATCTAAACATAGTGGAAGTCTGTACTACAATTATTAGTGGTATTGGCTGACGCAGACTACAAATTTCAATATATTATTGTTGGAACTTTTGGAAGAATTTGTTAAGGAGGCGTTTTTAATGAATCTTTATCAAAGAAGCTTGCTAATGATAGTTTAAAATTTCCAAAAGCTAGACCACTACCAGGAGGAACTAAGACTTTTTCCATGAAACCATACATTATGAAATCACATGCATTTAGAAATCTGCATGGTGAACAAAGAAGACCAATCGAATTAGAACCTGATATTTTCTTAATGATACGGTCTAAAACACTTTCAATGTGAAAGATCACGAAAATGGCACAATACAACCAGGACAGTGGAAAGTAGACACTCAGATCCTACAAGTTAATTCTAACCTTTGCAAAAATTTGGAAACCAAAGATGTACAACTGACATTTACACAATATTTCCGCCATGAAGGAGAAGTTCCATGGCAATACAAATATACATTAATAATCGTAAACGGATCTTTTTTCTGCTCGTGATGCTGGTATGTGTGGGGTTCTTGTGCTCTTGAACTATTCCAAGGCATATGATAAAATTGCCGTCGGTATGCAAGTTGAGATTGCAAAAAATTCAAAACTGCTGCTCAAGATTGATATTGGGTCTACGTAAATACGACCATATCTCTCATGCATGCAAAGGGTTGAACTGGATAAAAATGGACGATCGCTGGCGGCATCATATGGTCTGTTTTGTTCATGGCTTGCTGACTTCCCCTACGGCTTCTGTACGTTTGCGTGAGTTCTTCATTGGTAGAAATACTTCGGCTTTCTACGCGTTGTTGTCACAAATTCCTCGTCATACCACGGCAATGTTTAAGAGATCTTTTTTTACAATGCCATTAAGTTATATAATAATCTTCCAGATGATTTAAAGCAAATGAATTCAACACTTTTTTCCAGGTCCAATAAGCAATTATTTTTGTCATTATCATAGATGTGAATAAGACTAATACTAGCGATTTGTATGAATTAAAGTAAAGTTCAGATGATTAAGCTCTGCTATTATGTGATTTATTATGTATTGTGTTTTATTTCTGTAGAGTGTTAAACTTTTATTTGATAGAAAAGGCTTGACATGTTATTATTCCGGTTGTTTGGGAGAGTAACTGGTTAAATTGGGCTAAACTTCACCCGCTACGTTATCTAAATAAAGGCTTATTATTATTATATAAAAAATGTATGATTTAACTTACCAATGAATCCAATATTGTGTCACTACCACATATCGGTCCATCTATGAAGTTTAAAATTCCCATTTGACTTCAAAATTTTCTCCTGCTGTCTGGCTGCTTTTCGTTTCCTGACTTCTAGAGTCGGAACTCCCAACTTATTGGAAATTTCATCCATAGCTGATTTCCAAAGTTTTCTATTTTTATAGTTTTTGGACGAGCAGTCCCACATGTTAGGATTGGATACATAACTGCAGTATCATAGTTCTTAACCATTCTTTCCTTTTTAAACTTTTTGAAATAAATGTGAAATAAATCTCCCATGCGAAATTCGCAAGAGTCATGATTACACGTTGAATCTTGTACAAGAAATAAAACTCTTATGACACATTGTTTCAGGAGATTATCGATATTTCAGTCCTTATTTCCACAACGAAATTAAAGTTATCCTGCGATTTTTATTTCATGAGACGAAAATCTCATGAGATATTCCCATTGTGTATTCGTACCTGAAAGCGAGGAGGATGGATGGAGATCAAGATACAACCGCGAGTTGTATGGGATTTATAAAGACCCGCCACTGGCACAGTTCGTCAGACTCCAACGTCTAAGATGGGCTGGCCACGTAATCAGAATTGGAGGAGAGAGAGTGTCGGGACGACTCATCGGTAGAAAAATGCCGAGATTGAGATGGGAGGAAGCAGTTGATCGGGAGACTTGGGAGATGGTCGGGAGTAGAAGTTGGAGGAGAGAGGCCAGGGACAGGGATGAATGGAGGCAGAGGCCTCCCTCAGCCTCTGCCTCCATCAAAACAAGGCTCGATACGGGCTGTAGACCCATACCTAGATGAATGAATTTATATCCTATACCCCACTCACACTGCATTATTATATTAATCTTGGTGACAGAAACGTCATGCCAGTTCAGATTCCAACCCCAACATGGCACCATCCTACAGCTCCTTTATCTCGTCGAGCAATTTCAATTGCATCAATCGACAAGTGGTATGCGAAAGAACGTTCGAAATTAGCAGGAATATTACTCGTTTTTTTGCTATTTAACATCTTCGTAAGATATATATTATATATTCATGGAAGTTTCGTGTTTGTTATTAAATTCAAATTCATTTTAAACGTTATAAATCAAAGTTTCATTAAAACTTGAATACTTTAATAATAGATGTCACTCGTCGAACATTTTAAATAAAAACATGTTAAACTGCAGTCTTAATTTAGCTGAAATTAAGTGTTACAATTACCCATTTTTTTTTATCAAAGATTTATGGTAAATATATAATAATAAATTAACAAAATTTGTTAAAAGAGAAATTATGTCCTACATTTAATGAAACACCCGGTGTAAATAATCTGTATATGACGTACGTTGACCTTCAGAATTTCAAATCTTTTAACAATCTCGTTCTTACCGCAATCGAGCGATTCAAACGTGAAAGGAAGTTGTGAAAACCCTGTTACCAATTACTCACGGTTGCCACTGACAGTTCCATAAGAGCTAACCTCAGGAGTGGTCGTAAAAACAAATCAATACCATATTTTTTTTAAGATGGCTCAAATCGCTGGAAGAGTTGTTGTTTACGGTGGAAAAGGTGCTTTGGGATCGAAATGCGTGTCTTTCTTTAAAAATAAGAATTGGGTAAGAATTGGTTTATATCACAAGGTTACTAATTATTAATATTAATATACACAATTTGTTTAGTGGGTTGGATCTATAGATTTGGCTGAAAATACAGATGCAGATTTAAATATTGTTTTGGGACGTGAAGAAAATACTGCAGATCAAGAATCATCCGTCTTGTCATCTATTTCATCTGTTTTGGGTAATGATAAGTTAGATGCTGTAATTTGTGTTGCTGGAGGATGGGCTGGAGGCAATGCAAAGAAAGATTTGATCAAAAATAGCGATATGATGTGGAAACAGAGTGTGTGGAGTTCTTTAATTTCCGCATCATTAGCTGCAAACCATTTAAAGGATGGTGGTTTGTTAACTTTAACTGGTGCCAAAGCTGCGTTAGAAGCAACTCCAGGAATGATCGGTTACGGGATGGCCAAGGCAGCCATACACAGCTTAACAAAAAGTCTTGCTGGAAAAGATAGTGGAATGCCAGTAGATTCCGTGGCTGTCGCAATATTACCTATTACTTTAGACACTCCAATGAACAGAAAATGGATGCCCAAAGCTGATTTTACAACTTGGACTTCCTTGGATTATATATCTGAATTGTTTTACAACTGGACTATTGGAAAAAATCGTCCTCAATCCGGAAGTCTTCTTCAGTTGGTCACCAAAAATTCCGAAACAAATTTAATCCCAGCATAAATCAACAACGAAAATGGATATGGAAAACGAAGATGATCGAAAAACAGGGAACAATGTTATTATAAATTATTTACGCGTTGTAATATTACTATTCTTTAAAAGAATATTTTTGTAAGCTTGTTTGCCGTGTTGGGTTTAAAATGATTTTTAAAAATAAATGTTTAGCTGAACTATTTCATTATTTTTTGATAACCTTTGCTTGCTTAATCAACTTGTGATAATTGAATCTTTTTAATATTAATTTCAACAAATCCTCATATACAGAATGTCCCGTATCTTAAACAGCATAACGTTAAATTACAAAGAACAAATTTATTAGAAAAATCGCTTCAGAATAATGTATCCTACAACCGTATAATGATGCGGAAGATACGGGACACCTGTATAGTGCACTGTAAATCTTTAGTACGCAACTCTCCTCACAGATGGAGACTTTTAAAAAAAATTATAAATATTTTAGTATTATTTAGTATAAATTTATATTTATTAGTATTGTGTGGAAAAGACACAACTTCCTTTATTTTTTAAATTTTGATTAATTATTAAGGTAAGTGTGGTTTAAAAGGATTATTTCTTAATGCAATGGGTGACGGTGAATCCATGGGATGTAGGTCAGTTTAGACTTACGGTATGTTAATAACCGTAGTGGTCCTTTGATTTTTGCAGGATTTCTTATTCTCTCGGTCGTTAACGTTTATTTTCTTAATTGATGCCATAACCTAGAGGTTTCAAGTCGTTAAATGCGTTTTACGTACCATCAAAGTGGCGAAGAGCTGTAAATAGTTTTCCATTTAACCGATTACTTGTTGCTTACTTTTGAGAACGTACAAATTAAATACGCAAATTAAAACTTTTACAGTTAAATAATTTTTTTTAATTAATTTCGTTTTTTTGATCGACATTTTAATTTTGATATGAGACGTTTCTAATTGCCATTAGCTACTTGATTAGATTACTCCGGGATAACTGTATGGTAGAATAAAACTGGTATCTCTAGAAGTCATAAATCTATCAATGTTTGAGTTTGAGTTTTCTCGCGGTTACGTATTTTAATTTAATCACTCATTGATTTATAATCCTAGCCGGCGGTATGAATTTTTGAATAATCGTTACATTTATACATTTTCCGCTCATTTTTAACGCAACTGCAGTCCTTGAACTAGAACTTGAACCAACACTTTTATTAATGCCCCCTTATATTTTTCTCGGATTTCAATCCACACCTTTACTGTTAAATATTTATTCCGATCTTTCCGTTGATAATATACCTAATAAATTATTAACAAGTAAACCGCAAATTGATATATAAAAAAATATTAAGCACTAAATGGAATGTATTTATGCAAAATGATCAACACACTTATGCAAATGATATTTTATTCATGGTCATCATATAAAGGTTAAGTTTTCTTCAACTTAATTAAAAACAAAAAAAATAATCAGTTCATTTTTTTTTAAATTCGCTTTTGGCTAGTTTTCGAATTTGGTGTTTAAGTTATTATTAAGTTGTTAGTGCTTATAATATTAAAAAAATTGAAATATGCAATAAAAAAGTTTTTTCTAATCAATTCTAGTTGACCATCTAATAGATTACTATTCAGGTCGTCAACTTTCGTGTCTTTTCGATGAATCGAGTAACGTAGACTTACAAGTAAGTAATTGATTAAGATTCTGAATGAGCTGTTGTGATTTTGATTTTGATGGAACATTTTTGTTGTAGATAATGAAGTGGCGAATATATAGAAAATAAAATAAATGGATATCTTAATGGAGATCTTCGATCCATTTAGGTGTTAAATGACGGGTGTTGGGAAAACGTGCAGAGGAAAGCCAACGTCGAAAGTTATGAGTAGTGAGACGAGATCTAGGAACTGCAGAGGCTCCATCGAATAAAGTGTGTATTTTGCAGGTTACGTCCCAGTGACCTCGTTGTCGGTAAATAAATTAACAAAGCCATTATTTATCGGACGGTGCCTCTCATAATGGTCGAAGCCAATAAAATCCATGTGCATAAATTGCGGCGATCTGCAAAAACTCCGTAGGCACCGGTGAAGGGAGGCCGATGTAAAAATGTGGCAAAGGTAGGTGAATACAACTAAACAGACTAGGTAGGAAAGGTATATAAAGGCCCGGCCGGTTTACTATACCATTTACTCGTGTGGCGGTAGTTGTATGTTATCTAGGCTCACTTTATACGGTATGACTGAAATTTAAATACCCGCAGACGCGGAGCAGAGGTCGACGGTGTCCTAGAACGGCTTCCCCGTCATTTTTAATTCGAAAAGTGCTTCGTGCTCGGTGCTCTTTGTGACGGTATACCATCCAACAGGTATTTCTGGTTACAGTTCGCTTAACAGTCCTCGCTTTTATTTTACCATTACGCGAGGTCGTATTAACACGATTATCTGATGCTTTCGGTCTTAACCAACTTGTTGAGCAATATTCTATTACGAGATGAGATTGTTCGGTCAATGTCCTAGTTATCATATTTTAATATTACATATAGTATTACAAATAAATTTAATAAATTTTTTTATAGTTTTAGATTTTCTTTAAAAACAATACAATGTTGAGTCTGTTAACATTTTCAACTTTATTTTTTGCGGTAACCCAAGGAGGCTTAGTTAGAGTACCAAAAATTTACAACGCCTTAATTTCATCGGACGAAAATTTAACACCAAGCCACGCCTATCCGATTATCGAACCTGTCTTTCGTACAACAGCCCTAGGAGTTGCCTTTCCACCAATCGTGGTTAATAATCAACCGAAAGAAGGTGACGAAATACCACCAAAAGTAAGTTCTTCAAAGTAATTAACACAAATATTTTACAAATGTATTTTTTTTAGAGTGATAAAAAACCAGAAGTTCCAGATAATGTAGAAGCGCTTCAAAAGAAAGATACCCCTCAGATATCTTATCATGGAACTTTATATCCGGTTACTTATGACCCGTTCTTCCAGTATGCTTACAGAAATGACTATCTTTTCCCAGCTCTTCCTTATATTCAACCTCACCCGGTATACGTCGATATGAAACGGATAGAAACCAAGAAAGAAGAACGTGAAGAACCTGTCAAACCCGCGGTCAACTTTGAAAAGAACCCGGAAGTTCCGGACGTTCCACCCCCTTCGATACCGTTTAGGGAGAAACCGCAAAAACCGAAATCACGATAACAAGAATCGTAATAATGCGAAACGTATTTATTTTTTTAGACTTAGTACACAATTTACTTGCCGTTCAATTTATATATTCATTTATTGTTAATATTTTTTATATGATTTTTTTTATATAAAAAGCATTAAAACAAAAATTCTTTGGTATATTATTTATGTATTGTTAACTTTTTGAGGAATTTCTATTAATAACTTCAAGCGGTCTTCCGAAAATTTCTACGTAAAAATCGAAACCTTTTCCATATCCAGTTGTGACATTGAACCTAATAAAGTTTTTTCCAACACCTCCATCAGTATAATAAGGATATCCACCTTCTCCATCCGGGACTTGATCCCAAACTTTGACGCAAGTTATGTAAACTAGACCGTCAATGGTAATCTAAAGAATTTATTTCGTTAAATCATTCATTTAAATAAACGTGCTTTTAATACCAAAATATCAGCACCAACATGACTTTTTCCATCGTTGTTAACAATAATGTTTTCACCGTGGTATTTAATATCTTTTGGGCTACATCTTCCCACGAATAAATGATGCTGTTGTTTTACAATTCCTACTTCAACTAAAATTTAATTTTCAATTTAAGCTTTTTTACTATTAACTAATCTTACTATAAGAGTCTTCAGTCACGTTTTCAGTCGTCACTTTAGTGTGGGCATTTTCACTATCGTATTCTATGATTGTTGCACTACGCGCAAAGTAAATCGCGCACAAAATAATTACTAAGCATCGGACAAAAGTGTTCGACATGTTTGTCAAGGAGATAGTTTTCAACAACTACAAGAGATGCTTCATTGTTAAACGTATTTTTATTTTTTCGTAACAACTACGTTGTTTATCGGAGACTTTTAACCCGACTTCTGATAATGGACATCAATTGTGTCAGATCTTCAAAAGAACATTGAAGTTAAAAAATAAATCGATTCTTAATTTGATAAAAGTCAATGAACCCAATCGAAATCATGTTCTAATGTTAACTTGTAAGATATGGGTTGATATCTAACCTTGAGAGCAAATTACTTGGTAATAAATAGCTTTTAGCGAATCTAAATAAAACGACAAAGGAGACCCAACAGGTTGAGATTGCGAAAGAATCGAAACAATTACGGTCAATTCCTATATTTACCGATATCGTGTTTACACACAACGCATAAACAATGGAAAACTCTGCGTGCCAAGTGCATGTTTGGAATTTTTGTCCCGCTGGGTGTGGTCAATCCAGTTCTTGTAGGACGTTCAGAATATATAATAAATTGACTCTTTCTCTCTTACCACCTGCAGCACGCAACCATCCTCAACGATATTTTATTTTTCTTCTTTACTTCCGTTAGTTATAATCCTTATATTTAAATGTTTTCATACAACTATTTCTACAGTTATATTACGTACATATTTATTTCAATAATATTAATAACAACTCAATAAGATTGTAAACAGAGCTATTACGTATGAAAATAACTAATATAGAGTGACTCATTGAGATAATTTTATTATTGTTATGATGCTTGTTTCAGAAAGAATATATTAAAAGTATAAAAAAATCCAAAATCATTTTATTTTATGAATAATAAAAAAAATTAAAACATTTACTAAATATAGACAAAACCAAACAAATGTTGTGAAGCAAGAGAAAGTAGTTCGAAGGTCAAATTGCAAATCGTCGTGAGTTGTGAATAGAATGGAACAAAATTGGGATTCAGATATCTCCTTAAACACAGACACTCGAAACGCCGATAAGCGAGTACGACAGATATCTGTTATAAGACGATTAGGTCCGGAAAGATTCGAGAAATTCGTACTTTGAAGTCTGAACTGCATACTGAATTAAAAGTCGCAATATTAACGGTATAGTGTTTATTTCGGAGTAAAATAAAGAGAACGCGATCGGAGGTTTTTCGGCCAGAAGGTCCGGTTCTCGAGAGATGATTAAAGTTTTAGATAAGCTTCTGCACAATTTGGAACGCGCAAAGGAGGCGGAGTCGTCAAAGCGGACCGCTGCAAACGGGGAGAGCGGCAAAAAGGAAAATAGCGGCAGTAATGGAAAAGAAAGTGAGACCTACTTTTGGATTATGTAAGTATCGTGTAATACCAGATTCGAAGTTCGCTGTATTTCGTCGTTAATGTTTCTGTGGTGAGCTCGGGTAAACGATAACATTTAAATATCTAGTTCTATAATCATTTATAAAACGAAGATGTAACATTTCTCCCAAAATATATTTCAACCCTACAATGCGTCTTTTTTTCTGGATATTTACAAACATAAGGATAATTGTGAGTAAGCCTATTTAGACCTTGAAATTATAGAACTGGTATTTACGCACAACTAGTTTCTTTTAACACACGCACACACCTCAAAAAACTAATATAATATTTAACAGGTAGAGGCCATCCAAATGGACTTTAAATGCCATTTATATACAAGTATAAAACCAAATTTGCATTGGGAGACATTTCTTTATAATCCGTTTCCGTTTTTTCTTGTATTTTTTAGGTGGCGATGGTAAAAAGACATGGAAAAGTTGATCTACAACCATTGTTTACTGAATCTGTCGATGGTGTTATTCCTTTACGCTCTAATCCTGATTATTTGCAGCCCAGTTATTGTATTTATCATTATATTTGTACCTCACCTACCACTAATTGTGCTAAGACGACTTTTGTACGTACCATTTGAATCAATTTAAAAATGTGATTACCACCTAATAATATGTTCGCTTAAATAATAAGATTTAATATTAATTATCGTATTCGACTGATCTATTTTTGTATTTATCTAATGAAATGATATTAAAGGTTGTAAGTATTATAAAAAATAAATATTTTATTTAAAAATTTTATTAACTAATCTTATTTAATATCTCAAAATCCATATTTCGCCTGCGTTTTCTGCCGAGTAAATCTGTTCGAAGCCCATTGATTCTGCAATTCTTGCTCGTTGGCTTTCGCCTAAAAAAAATTTTAATTTCAATTCACGACAATTTTAAAACCTTTATAAAAAAGCTGTAAAACAATGTTTATCTAATCGAAGGTCATCGCGATATAATACCAATATTTCCAAGGTGATTAATTGGCTTTTAAAATATATCAGTAGATCTTAAAGGTTATTTTTTGTTTAAAAATTTCTTAGATACATTTTTTTATTACCTGTTGGGCTAAATACGTAATATGATGTTTCCTTTTGCATGTATCATTTACAGGATCTTTCACGACATATTTAGCGCTAAGTTCCGGATCGGTTAACGCCTTTGTCATCCAAACATCTTTATCAGGTAGTATTTCTTCTTCATTGATATCAACAATATTGATATTTTGTTGTTGACCTTTTCTTTTATGATTAGCCCCCATAAGTTCTTTGAACTGCAATTGAAGAAATAAAATTTAAATAATAAAATATTAAAAAAAATCATTTACAGCTTTATTATCCAATCCTTGATAAGATTTTACTGGTTCAGGTGCAATTTCAATAACCGCCTCATTACCAGGTTCTGACACAACTTCAATAATCGGTTTAATTGGTTTTTTAACTTTCCCACAAACTTTTTGCCATGTTTCCTCATCAAATGTATCTGGGATATCTTTAAGATCTTCATCATCACTTTCAAGTTCTTCGGGTACAATTTCTTTTTTTGGTTTAGTTGGTGGTGCTTTATTAATTTTTGGATTTTTAACGTTTTGGGTTGCATTTCTTGGTGTTAGGTTCCGTTTTACTGAATTTGGTACAAAATGTTTTGTTGTTATTGGTTGTGTTTTCGGTGGAGGTAATATTGCAAACAATCCTGATGATTTCTGTAAAAAAAGATATTTGTTATACTTTTTGTATGAAGAATTATTAATTTTAATACATTCTCATTTAGAGTATAAGTGAAAATTTCGGTATTAACTATATCCTAAAAACCTGCAGTATACAAAACACTTTTATATTTATTAACATCAAGGCTGGGATGGCATTTTACAGTGAGTAGGAGAGTTAAGATTGTATAACATATATTATAGAGATTAGGTTAATCACGTAAAATCATACATTTTCTTTATTAACTCTAGTTGAGTTCAATCATACATTTATGTTACCAAACACACCAAGGCAGCCTGTGGCCGACATTTATGTTTCTCAATAGTGTATTTATGTGGTGTTAACTGCAGTCGGTTTGAAACAATGTTGATTTAACGAAGCTGGAAAACACACGATATCAGGTCATTAAGCTTGCGTCTGAGACGTTGTAGTACAACATTGTATCGAAAATTCGCACTCTAATGCCTTAGCCACAAGCAGCTTCGGCTTTTATCTTTTCAACGCTGTGCTGTATATTGAACATCTTTTTAACACATATTGTGATGCCTCGGCCGCAAGCGACCTCGTCTTTTATCTCTTTAACGGTGTATATGGAATGTAATAGCTTTATGAATATCTTTTTAACACATATTGTGATGCCTCGGCTGCAAGCGATCTCGGCTTTTATCTCTTCAACTCTGTATATTGAATATAGTACGTTTATGAATATCTTTTTAACACATATCGTGATGCCTTGGCCGCAAGCGACCTCGGCTTTTATCTCTTCAACGTTGTACATTTGTAAGAAGAATTATTACCTTTAATACATTCTCATTTAGAGTATAAGTGAAAATTTCGGTATTAACTATATCTGCAGTATACACAACACTTTTGTATTTATTAACGTCAAGGCTGGGATGGCATTTTACAGTGAGTAGGAGAGTTGAGATTGTACAACATATATTATAGAGGTTTAGGTTAATCATGCAACATCATACATTTTCTTTATTAACTCCAGTTGGGTTCAATCATACATATATGTTACCAAACACACCACTGCAGCCTGTGGTCGAGATTTATGTTTCTCAATAGTGTATTAATGTGGTGTTAACTGCAGCGCGTCGGTCTGAAGCAATGTTGATTTAACTAATATTGAAAACACACGATATCAGGTCATTAAGCTTCCGCCTGAGACGTTGTAGTACAACATTGTATCGAAAATTCGCACTCTAATGCCTTAGTAACAAGCAGCTTCGGCTTTTATCTCTGTAGTACATTTTTGAATATCTTTTTAACACATATTGTGATGCCTCGTCCGCAAGCGACCTCGGCTTTTATGTCTTCAACGCTGTATACTGAATGTAGTACTTTTATGAATATCATTTTAACACATATTGTGATGCCTCGCCCGCAAGCGACCTCGGTTTTTATCTCTTCAATGCTGTATATTGAATGTAGTACTTTTATGAACATCATTTTAACACATATTGTGATGCCTCAGCCGCAAGCGACCTCGGCTTTTATCTCTTCAACGCTGTATATTGAATGTAATACCTTTATGTTTATCTTTTTAACACATATTGTGATGCCTCGGACGCAAGCGACCTCGGCTTTTATCTCTTTAAGGGTGTATATGGACTATAGTAGCTTTATTAATATCTCTTGAACACATATTGTGATGCCTCGGCCGCAAGCGACCTCGTCTTTTATGTCTTCAACGCTGTATACTGAATGTAGTACCTTTATGAATATCTTTTTAACACATATTGTGATGCCTCGCCCGCAAGCGACCTCGGTTTTTTCTCTTCAATGCTGTATATTGAATGTAGTACTTTTATGAACATTCTTTTAACACATATTGTGATGCCTCGGCCGCAAGCGACCTTGGCTTTTATCTCTTCAACGCTGTATATTGAATGTAATACATTTATGTTTATCTTTTTAATACATGTTATGATGCCTCGCCCGCAAGCGACCTCGGCTTTTATCTCTTTAAGGGTGTATATGGACTATAGTAGCTTTATTAATATCTCTTGAACACATATTGTGATGCCTCGGCCGCAAGCGACCTCGGTTTTTATCTCTTCAATGCTGTATAATGAATGTAGTACTTTTATGAACATCTTTTTAACAGATATTGTGCTGCCTCGGCCGCAAGCGACCTCGGCTTTTACCTCTTCAACGCTGTATATTGAATATAATACTTTTATGTTTATCTTTTTAACACATATTGTGATGCCTCGGCCGCAAGCGACCTCGGCTTTTATCTCTTTAAGGGTGTATATGGAATATAGTAGCTTTATTAATATTTCTTGAACACATATTGTGATGCCTCGGCCGCAAGCGACCTCGGCTTTTATCTCTTTAACGCTATATTTGGAATATAGTAGCTTTATTAATATCTCTTGAACACATATTGTGATGCCTCGGCCGCAAGCGACCTCGGCTTTTATCTCTTTAACGCTGTATATTGAATGTAGTACTTTTATGAACATCTTTTTAACACATATTGTGATGCCTCGACCGCAAGCGACCTCTGCTTTTATCGCTTCAACGCTGTGTATTGAATGTAGTACTTTTATGAATATCTTTTTAACACATATTGTGATGCCTCGGCTGCAAGCGACCTCGGCTATTACCTCTTCAAGGCTGTATATTGAATGTAGTACCTTTATGTATATCTATGTGTTAATATTGTAGTCTCTTGGCTCATGCTTCCTTCAGACTCTAAAATAAATCCTAATTAGCTAATAAAATATTTCTGTAAACTGCAATATATCAATATTCTAAATGAGAATTAATATAAAGATTAATATGAAGATTTTACTGATAAAGTTTTTTGTTTCTTTTTCAAATTTCCACCTTCATCCTCTTCATCGGAAAAATCTGATGGTAATGGTACAGTGATCTTGATCTTTTGTTTGGGTGGTTTATCCATTCCAACTTCCTTCTTTTTTAAGAATTCGTCCTCCTCTTCTGTAACTTCATCTGTATTATTTTGTACGTTTGGCTGTGGTAAACTCGTAAATAAACCTGAATCATATTACGTCAATGTTAATGCAGATAATTTTTGTTCTAATATGTTTAAAACTATACCTTTCTCCGGGATAATAACTTTTCCGTTTTCTCGAACTTCATGTTCTAATTCTTCGCCGTCGGAATCACTATTATCGTAAGCTACCAAAGACATTTTGCTAAAAAAACACAATAACGTTGAACATAACCTAACAGTTTTTGTGATGACCTGTTTTTATTATTTTTTAGGCACATAGCGCCACCTCTATATTGCTTGGGGAGATTGATAGCCCCATCTATGGGTATATATTATAAGTGTTTGTTTTTAGTTTCATGAATGGATTAAAGATGGTGGTGTGATCGCAAGTATGGAGATAAAATTTAAATTTAAAAATTGTTTCACAAAATTAAATTTTTTTTAAATTAAGGTATCAAAAGAAGTAGTAAAAAGATTTTAATAATAAAATAGGAATTGTTATAGGAATGGAAGATAAATATTAAAGACATCCTGGAGACGTCCATAGTAAATTTAATTAATGAAAATAGCGACCAGTTGGAATGAACCAGTTATCAATATTAATAATGACCACGAAGAAGTAACGAGGCTTTTATAATAAGAAATGAGTTATGCGGTGGAACGAGCCGGTGGGAGGTATGGAGAGAGAAGGGGGTTCGAAACAAAATGGAGGCAGAAATGGTAGTACCGCCTCCATGGTATCCGCGTTCACGCCCAGACGGCAAGGGTGCAGTTTTGTCCCAATAAGCACGCGGAGGTTGTGGTTTCGGGTTGACCATAATATCCGCGCTGCTGCAAACTGATTTTAAACCTTATCCCCGCAGAGATAAACCGATTTGTTAAGTTCTACTACAAAGGTTGCCGACAACGGAACAACCACCAAGTCAACTCGATAAGTGCCCGGATTTTGAGGAAAAATTCCGCTTATATTCTCGGTGATGTGATCTGGGTACTTGTGGTGATCATTTTACCTTTTTTAGTGATAACGCCGGAGGGAGATGTCAACCAGACGCGATATGCTGCGATAAAGTTCGACCATAGCAAAGTAAGTATACAATAAAATTCCTAATCTTGCACTTACCGATTCTTTACTGGACATTGAATTCATAAAAAGGACCAGTAAAGGCTTTATTGAAACATCCGACGTTTTCTTTACTTAGACTCAACATGCCACAACTTCCAAGAATAATTCTAAAAACAGTAATTTTATCACAATTAACATTTTTTAATAAACAATAACAATGATTGACTACCGAACTATAGGTATATCAAAGTAATGACTAATTAGGTGATTACACATGTACATTGAGAAGGAAATTGACCTCATCAATAACCGAATAAACCAGCGATTAGAATTGTTAGTGTGCCAAGCGTGTTGTCCATATCAACATCACCTTATAACTCAAGTTACTTATCCAGTTACTAATAAATAATTGTACTGTAAACGTATGCAGCATGGAAGGTGAGTTATTATTAATAATGAAATAATAATAATAATCAATATATTGGTTTGGTTTGGTTTCGTTTGGTCGTAGTAGCTGAAACAATTAAAGCTATTCTAAATTGATGGTATAAATAGAGCAAATCCGTGATAATAATCATTGCTTTTGCTGCAAGAAAATTGTTCCTTTCACAAACGACCATTAGAAGATCATTAACTATTAACTAAAAGCTAAGAGAAAAATGCTGTTTAATACACCGTCATTGTGTTTGCGCTGGGAAAACTACTTATTGAGAATTTAATCAACAAAAAAAGAAAATAGTCATCAGCTAGTTCGGTTGATAATGGACCTATTGGTAGGAAAGGAAACGTTGAAAATGTCGTTAAGTGAAATGGGTTTTGTTATCGTTCTAATTAACCAGCGAAGCTGTTTTGATAAACGACCCAAATCGTCCCTCTGTTTTGCCGCCGTAAAACATTGAATACATAGGTTTGCTTTTAATCGAATTTACTGTCGGGAAAACCGAAATCGCAAAATTGAATCCGTTCCCGTTCCCGTCACGGAACGGTTGTTTGATCAATCGGCAATTTTTGTTGTCATGGTTTTAGTATTAGGGGGAGTTGAAAAATAAATTGATGAAATAAATTCTTAAAATAAATTGATAAAATAAATTAATAAAATAAATTAATAAAATAAATTAATAAAATATAAAAAATATTTTAAATGTAATGTTTTTTTTTAATAGATATGCCTCGGCCTTCGAGAGAAACCTACGGGGATCAAAAGCCACCGTACTCTTACATTTCCCTCACAGCAATGGCGATATGGAGCTCGCCGGAGAAGATGTTGCCGTTGTCAGAGATTTATCGGTTCATAACAGATAGATTTCCTTACTACCGTCGGAACACCCAGAGGTGGCAAAACTCGTTGAGACACAATCTTTCGTTTAACGATTGCTTCATAAAGATTCCAAGGAGACCTGATCGGCCTGGAAAAGGTGCCTTTTGGGCATTACATCCTTCCGCTTTGGACATGTTTGAAAACGGTAGCTTTCTTAGGAGACGAAAACGATTTAAGCTTCCAAAACATGTCCACGAGGAATTAGATAGTTTGAGCAAGCTCCAAAATAGTTCCTTTGCCGCTCCGAGTTCGTCCACACACGTTCCAAGGATTCCCGAAGTGTCCGCAACAACGTTACCGTTGGTATCCGTCGCTCAAACTACTTCAACGGCCATCAAATCCTTCAGCATCGATAGTTTAATTTCCGATACGAAACCAGCTCCGGCTCATCCGACGCCAATGATACCTACAACCGGATGCGCACTGCAATCTTTACCAAGGTTTTCCTGGCCAGGTATTTTACCACCTGCAGCTCCCAGATTAGAGGATCTTAATCGGGACGAGTTCTTAGCAGCTCAACAAGCGGCGCTTTTCGAATATGCCGCAGCTTTAATGTCTATGAATAGTGCAAGTGTCGCGAATTTAAATCCAGGTGTTGTTAAACCACACCCCATCGTGCCCGGAGTGTTCCCGAATGCGTATCATCCAGTGCCAATTCCCGTGCAATATCCCCTATCGGCCCCAAACCCGTTACACGTGCTCCCCACCGGTTTAGACTTTGAAAACGAAGGCGAGTGCGACAGACAGCTCGTGAAAAGTTTACCCCCGATTAGTTTCCTAGCCCCGAAACGCGAGGATCCCGTGGACACCTCATCTTGTTCTTCAGGGGATGCCCTCAACGTGTGAATGGTTAGTAACTGTTATCGTGTATCTATTGTGTATGTCATGTACTTACAGTACTCGTTAATAAAGTTTATTCCAAACAGTCATCTCACTTTTGTATTGATAATAAATAATAATAAATAACCAAATGAAAAACAAACAAAAATTGTTCAACTAATTTCGATTCAATTGCAATACACAATTATATATGATATTTTGATTATATTTTTAAGTTTGAAAAAAAAGACTGTAAATTTAATACTTGATCAATATTATTATTATTATTTCGTTTTCCTCGAATAATCAGGTTGGTATAGCGTCGTCAATTTTCGTAGTAAATTCGATAACCTCAACCTGGCTTTAATTAATTGAGGAATTTTCTGCTTAGCCGACGAACGTGCCATAACACTTTTGCAAGCCGCTTTAAATAATTACCGTAATGTGCTGCTGCCGGCCTCGCCATCTTCGCTTCATTATACAGGGTGTGCCGAGCCACAGGCTGGCCCTAAAAAGGAGACTTGTCATTTTGACGCATAGCTATAGTTTGAATTCAGCGGTTACATCAGACCTGACTGACGAGCTGATTAATTGTAACGCATTTACTATGGCCAATGGACACTTCCTTCATATGTTTGCATTTAAATAATATTAAATCTAAAAAAGAATGAGTGAAACGTAATAAGAAAAATAATAACGAGTGGAGCATAAATTTTCGCTCACCTTGTCATATACGTGACAAATTTGTGTATCTCGGTAGGAAAAATAAAAGATGAGAGTAATGTAAGGTGTTCAAGTAAAAGTAAGAGTTGGATGCTAAATAGATGGTTATTAAGCGATTTATTTGACGTGTAGTTACGATGTGATTGTCGAGGTTCGTATTATGGCTAATTAAGGCTTTTTTGTATGTGGGTTTTTGTTATTTTATTTTTCTATCTTCTGGCGGTCATCGTCGGGCCGTCAGACTCTGATTCGTTCTAATGCTCGTTTATCCGTCCCGCTTTGAAGCTGAAGTAATTAAGTAACGACAGAGCGATGGTCGGGGAAAGAAGAAAACGGTAAAAACAATACCGAAGATTTACGATATTGCAGTAATAAAGAAACGAAATCTTTGCGAGCCTGTGGTTTTGCCGTAAACTCGCCTTTATTCTATAAATTTACCGCAGCCTTAATTTAAATTACTTCAACACGGAAAACAATCATTTGATAATACGGAGGAAAGAGATAAAAAGTAAAGCGACAGTAAAGTGCTTAAAATTAATAAAAGTGTGGTTGTAAGAGCTAATACGGTAAGACCAAAAGCTTGTAAATCATACTCCCGAGCGTTTATTGCTTATTGCGGGCACCTACTCGTTATTTCATTAGCAACCAATATATCGTTACCTATTGTTTGCGTTGCTAGTATAAACATTTATTTAAACAATCTAGCCCATAAATAATTTATATTAAGTAATTACCTTCGGTAACCATAAATCAACTTGGTATTTATTTGCGCTACGCCGCTTCTTTTCCCTCCGAAACGTTCTCTCTTTTCAACAATGGCCGATTTGCTTCTCGTTCTCGTTTTAGTTTTCTGTCCCGACCGGCACCTGACGTACGCTTTCGGCTCTCACAAAACCGTTTTCTGCCGCAATTAATTAAGGCCCATTCCGAAAACCCGGAATTTATTTAATTTCCACGTCGAAGGTGGTCTAGCCATTGTTACCTTAAAACGTGTGAAAATGCACGCAATCTACTCTATACAACCTCTACACAGCCTGATGTTGCAACATCAATTTTTTTTTTAACCCATCTTTTTTTGCGTCTTCATCTTTTATGCTCGCACTATATATTATACAAACAACTTATACTAAGTTTTATTTTCTACTTCAAAATTGAAATACCTCGGTTAAAAATTTAATGGAAATTGATGACGCGCTGCGAGACAAACCGTCTGCGTATAATGGCGTCTGTAAGTCTGGTGGAAGTAGAGGGTTACGTTCAGTTTTTGAGCGTTGAGGGCGACCTTTATCTGGTCGGTTTATAGGTGTTGGGAACGCAGGTCAAGACCGACCAGAAGACCAGACAAGCCGTCTGCCTCAACCTCTTAAACCACTACAAATCCCTATATTAAGAATTATATTAAATAAATATAATTCGAATATTGTTGGTGATTGTTTTTTAATTAAGAAACGGTTTGGAGAATTATTTGGTTGGTAATGCGTGCAGGCATTTTCTAAGAAGACAATTCCACCAGTCGTTAGGTTGGTCATCATTTCGTCTCTATTAGACGTCGCGGGACAATCAGTCATGTTGAAGGGAGAAATGATTTGAAGCGCGATTAGTCCAGATCAAAGGCAAACTAAGTTCTGCCGAATGTAACGCTTTATTTCCCACTTTGGGATAGCCGGCCTTTCACGTAACAACGATAATCAACAAGATCGAAAATCTTTTAGGGTCTCATTTGTGTGGACGTAAGAATAAAATGATGAAACATAAATAATAAATTTTCTTTCTCTTTGATTTGTAATTATAGGTGGTTTTGATAGTGTAAGATATAAACCATTCTTATGCATCAACGTGAAACATTTCCTTGTGGTATTAACAGTTACGAAATGCCAATGCAATTTCCGCGGATCGTATATCATTGGAATTGTCAGTTTAAAAATATGGAAAGGCGTATAAATAATCGGGATATAAATAAGCGTCGAGTTAGTTTTCGTGGAGGTAAATCCGGTTAAATTTAATTCGTAATATTTTGAATCAATTTCAGAGGCGGCGGGGTGACAAGTGCGCTATGCATGGCCCCCGGGGGCCCGACCGGTTTTGCTTCATTATTAGAGGAGAGCTGAGGAGAATTGGTTATAAATCTACGCCGAGATCGCGGATGAGTTGCAGCCAGGTGTGATGTGGGCGTTTCTACCGGCAAGGCTCTTTTGGATGCCGCTCATTTTGATATGATCAAATTTCTTGGACCCCCATATAATCGAACATTTAGACCAGCGCCATAATAACCACGGCGGCTTCGCTCTTTCTACCTCCTTTTATTGTATCCCCACACGCCGAGACCCAAACGATCGTTCCATCCTCGGACTCTTCTACAAAAATGCTATACGTCACCGGCTTTTATAATTTAATCATTAAATCTAACCTCTTTTCTTATTATTATCAAACTCATCGAAGTTATTTCTAACAAATTATCTTTATTATCTCATAAAGCATTTATACCTCCAATAATAATAACTAATAAATTCTGATTTAACCTAGAACGCTGGCTATAGAAATTACAATGCACTAACTCTGCATTATTACATTCAGAATACGATAGAAATCCTTTCTGCCATTTCACCAATAATTTCTGCCACATTTTGCCATAATCATAAGGCTAGTTATTCAAGATGACCGAAATCAAATGATTCATAAACATTACGGTAGATAGTTAAAAAACATTTAAAATAAATCCGAACTCGACATATCTACGTATTATAACAACCCAGGTATCTTAATTTTTATAAAATCAAGATGGCAGAAAACAAATTTTATCTCCGATATGGTGTGTGATACATCAAAGTATGTTAAAATTTTCTGATTATTACGAAAATATTAGTCTTTTTGATGAATAATGATAGAGCCGTACATAATATATTAATATAATAACCAAAAGCATGCATACATTTTTAAATCACAGATATTATTGAGGTACGCCGTGAATGACATATTGATAAAAGTAAAACAAGCTATTTCTTGAGGGTAAATTAGCTTGCTTTATTATGCAACGGCAGAAAATTGTTTCCAATCCTTACTATACAATTCTCTATGTAAGTGACAGCTTATAAGACGGCGTCATAATAAATTATAGATCTACTTTTAAATATATAGCGCTGGCTCAAGAATGTTCTTGGTCACACACTAACCATAAATTTAGCGACATCATGGACAACTGAACAGAACAAATATTGTACGCCTTAGAACGCCATCTAAGGAGTGGCGGCTAAATCACTTATTAAAAATTATTGGTTTAAATAATTTACAAGTTTCGGGTTTTAACCATCCTCAGAGATCTCAATAAATTATAATATTTCTCAAAAATAACTTTTGAAACGAACCCAAAAATTGATTATAAAGTTAAGTGTAGGAAAGGAAGTGGTAAATTGTGTCTGGTTTGAAAATGAAATTAAAGTAGTAAGAAGTTTGACATCTCACGCTAGACCTGTTGGATAGATTTCAAGATTTGAAACTTTGTTTCTGTTAATTTCGTATTGTTGAATTTGGATATTTAAATGAATTGTTTAGTTTAAGTAGAAATGATTACGTGGAGTAAGTGGTAACAAAGACCGGATAAGTGGCGAAAGGTATTTTGTTTAAGAAGTACGTTGGTCAAATTGTAGCATTGTTGGTGTTTATGTTCTTGGGAACAATAGCGCGTTACTCTCCCGACAGACAAATATACGTTGCGGTTGAAGATATATCAAAAAATGTTGACGTTAATCTAATCTAATCTGCGGTAGAATGTGCCGAAAATAATGGGCGAAGTAATAAACTCCGCCGGTTGGGTTCTAAGAATGGATATAAGCCAAGGTGGATAACAATAATGTTTTTATAGTTTTGTCCGCCTAGAAGGAGACAAGTATCTGCAAGAAGGGCCTCCGGTCGTATTCAAAAAATTTATTTGTCATCCCGTCCGGACGGACAAAGGTCAAATTTCGGATTATTCCACACTTAATGCCCATAAAAAAATAATTCCGTCCGAACAATGCGATTTGCATTTTTACAACTCATTGGCTTGCCCGACGACGATGATGCCCCGGCGAGGCAACCTTTTTAAAGACGACCTCAGACTGCTTGGCGGCAAGTGAAACAAAGCCTCTCAACGAGTCCACGCTCTTTCTTCTCCTCTCTTCTTCTCCTTTCTTCGACGGCACCTTAGACGCAATCAGAAACATTCCACCTCTGCGGCGTTCTTCAGGTAAAACCAGGTGTCAGAATCTAAATTTTACAACTCGTACCCGAGACGGGGCGGCTCGTCGGACCGACGCTTTAATTATTTCCTAAACATTATTTGCTTTTACAACGTGGAGCTCCTCACCAAATTAACTACCCGTAATTACCCATGTAATTAGTCAAAACTCGAAAATATACAACCCTATAAAAACCTTATCTCACCCCTTTACCTTCACGTTCAAATTACAACCGAATTAACCCTAGTTTTTTTTTTAAATTACACTCTCTCTATATAACATGTATATGTATCGTGAGTGGATAAGAAAAAAAGTTATAATTGGGGTTAATCGTAGTTTAGGTAAATTTTTTAGGAAACGTTTTGGTGTTTGTTGGACAAGACATTAGGCGCTAAGAAAGCTTACTACAAAAGGGAGTAGGTAGAAACGGTCCCAGTTCTTTAAAAATAAATAATAAATGCCACCCCATTATAAGATAATAGGAAATTCGCAAACAAATTATACGTGAAAAAAGGTATCGCTTTGTCGGCGAGTAAGGTTCGAGTCGGACAGATGGTCCATTATGCCACAACAATTTATTAAAATAATATATGACATGACAAGCGTGCCGAGTTTAATTTTATTAGCATCAAAGATTTAATAGGGTAAATGAAATCGAAATTTCTTTATTGGCAAACGGTGTCGTCCTCTTTAACTTTTATTTCATTACGATATTTTTATTGGGCAAATAAAAAAGTAATTAAAAAAACATATATTCATCATAAACAAAATGTTAAAAGTTGTATAATAATCTCAATATACGATCGTTATAAATCAACACGCAATTACAATTTGCCCACTTCCAGTTTAGTAATGGGAAATTCAAATATAAGTGAGTTAATTAAATAGCGTAGTACCGGTGTATTATTAATATTAAATCGATATTTCGATTTTTTTAAAATATATCTTTTATGGAACGGGGTCTGTTGGAATTTTATAATTAAAATATTCGCAATTCCTTTGTGTTCGTTCGCAGCAATTAGTGAAAAATTCTAGTTTTGACCAACAACGGAGGCTATTAATACACGTGAATGCGGTTAGCGGAAATTTGCACAATGTGTTTATTATTATTGTGATCGGTAATAAGGGGCTTTTGTCGGTAAGGCCGCGCACGTCGGCTTCTTTGAGCCACCTTTTTCCCGATTAATGTAAACTCCTGCTAAAAAATCTATCCAATTTTCAACAGTTTAACTTGAGTATAAAGTCAAAAGGTGTACACAATGTACACCGGTCGATCGGCCGTTCAATGCCTGGTAATTGAGCTAAATGATTTTGCAGCTTTTTTGCCAGAACGGGCCATATTCAATTTAGCACGTTATACGCCAGATTTTTGAAAAATTTGCATTTAATTATAACGAACCGTCGGCATCTCGCCTTTTCTGCTACGCCACTGATATTCTCCCGTCAACCGTCGTCGCTTTCAGACAAAAAGATCGATACTTTTCGTGATACACAAAATATACACTTTCAACTTTTTCTCAGAAATCACAAATTAACCCATCTTCAATTAAAAAAAAAATTTAAATCTTAATTTAGTCATGTTTTTAAATTACTGCTGCTTGGGGAGTTTCGATTTACTGCGACAGATTGAGACCAATGTAACCAATTTGAGCTATTTAGGTTGCTCTCCAATTCAAAGTTGTTTGAATCCATGGTTGAGAGTAAAGTTAACACACAAAATGTTGGCGATTTTGGTGATAAAGAGTTTGAGCACCAATCTGACCTAAGGATTCCAAAAGAAAAATTACATGGTGATACCATTTTTATGCCACAGTTATTCAGAACTGAGCATAATTTTTCTGTCAAGCTATCTTCTACCTATAGAAGAACATAGATCCGATCTAATATAAACGCACTCAAATGGTGACAAAAACTGTTAGGCATAAGCGTTATGGCCGTTTTACAATTATCCATTGAAGTATCCTAACGGTGTCATCACTCGGTGGCCGCAAGCACTCGTTACATTTACTCATTATGCCTATGGTGTGCAAAACATTTTTATGGCAAGCCCATCAAAGATTGACTATTGTAACCAAATTATTTGCAAGGTGTTATCTTTGACAAAAGCACCAAATATTAATTCGAACTCAATTTCAGCTTAGAAATCAGCAAAAAGTTTTTATTTTATTATCGATAATCTGAAAACACAGATTAAGCTGTAATTTAAACCAAGGCTGGTTACTTAATTGATTATAATTAGAGATAGAATGAATGAAAACGTCTTATTTGCAATGTTAAAATGACTTCTATACATGTTAAAGAGACGATGATATGTGCAAACAATCTTTTCCACACAGTCATTATTCAGCAGGAAATGTGTTGTGTACATCAACTAAGTAGACTAATTTCAAAATTTCCTGTTTTTTCCTCTGGGAGTAGGTAATGGTAATATTAATTTTTGTAAGGTTATTTACATTTTTTTGTTTATTTGAGGTGTTTTTTTAGGTGGGGATTATGAGGCGTCGCTGATGAGGCGTTGGTAGTTATGGGAGACGAAGCGGCGTCGGCGTCGTCGTCGCCGTGGTGTTTTAGCTCGACGTCCTTTCTCAACGGTAGGAGGCGTGGCGCGTCGCTAGATATCGCCTCTGCAAGGAGCGGCCCCGCCTTCTGTATTATTTCCAAGCAGTTTGTTAACCGGCGGATTGTTTTAAAGCAGGTAGGCGAACGGGACGTCGAGGCGGCGGGGAGCGGCGACGGCGGGAGGAGGCGGCGGGGCCCGGGGCCGGCTCGAGAGGTACAAAGATGCCGCTGACGGCTGACTAAATGCCTATCTTTAAGGTGTCAGGCCAACACAAATGAGTTTCCTTTAATTATAGGGCCAACTTGTTTTAGTTTTTGGCCGCCGACCAGTTCGGCAGAGGAGCATCGGTGAAAAGGTCGGCATCGGTCCCGTGGGCCCCGAAACGCCGGGAAAAGATCACAAACGTTACGATAGCTAATGCCTACCGACGCAACCCCCCAAAAGAACGACGCTTTAAATTGATCGACGCCTGACAACCGACGCCTTCAAACTGTTACCGCTAACCAAACACATCAACCGGTTAAATTACCTCACTCACTTTTCTCACTGTGTATTCATATCGTCATCTTGCGACGGCTAACATCAACACGGTATTAAAGGTAGCTACTCAACAACAAATAAATCCTTTTCTTTTCCATTTTAGATTTTTAAAGAAACATTATTTTTTCTTCCGAGTCTGCGCATCGCCCGTTTTAGGATACAATATCGCTACTGCGCAAACTCGATTTTTAAAGACTAAAAACATTTTTTAAATTTTGTTTCTCGTCATTATTTAATTAATAATGAAATAGAATTGAGCGAACGAATGGAATGAAATATAAATTATGATTGAAGAAGAAGGAGAAGAAGAAGATAGTATAAAACAATGAATGTAACAGAGTAATAACGGCGCGAGGTCTTGAAATGGTCGGGTATAATTTATTCCGTAAAAACGGGAGTATTTTTGCGTTTCGTTTTCTGTTGTCGGGACTTAAGGAGGCATGGATATTATAGGGTACCGGTATCGGCGTTTTTTAATAAAACAATGCCGACCCACAGACGGACCGCGATGCACGTAGTCCGAGGTGGAAAAGAGGAAGAGGCCAAGTCCGCACGTCCGACGCCTCATTTCCACCACCTCAATACGCCCCTCTATCAGATTTTAGATTTTCGAAATCGATAACGCCATTAAACAGATACCGGTGCCAATCGAAAATTGGAAACGCCGCGCGAGCCGCTTCTTGTAATTTTCAACGACATAATGGACGAGAAGACGAGAGGACGAGACGACGACGAGGATGCGAACCTCTTCTTCGTCGTATTGCGTATTCCTCGTAAATTTAAATTTAATACTCGCCGGTTTCGCCCTTCAACTCACCCCTCACCTCACATTTCATCTGACTCTTCACCTCGCCGTTCGCCTCGCTCTTCATCTCATCGCGACTGTTTTCAAATTTTAACGACTGATAATTAATTCTATTAAAACCTCTTACCAACTTCGATTACACTTAATTAATTATCCGATTAATATTAACCATATGAATCGCAGTTTATATTCTTAATGCAGTTTCGAGTCCGATTTCCATGCGACATCCCGTATTATTAATTAAATTTATTACGCTTAAACTTTTAATATATACGTGTAAACTTGAGGAAACCGTGAAGACGACGACCCGAGATGAACATCGTTGAGTCATCCTTTTTCGGCAACCTGGCAGAAAAAGTTTAATTACACACATTTTTTGGAAGAATAGACTCTAGTGATTGGTTTAGAATTGGTATTTTCACGGAAGATTTTTCGGACAAACCTTTATCGATTGAAAACTATGACCCCCGTTAGAAATTAAAAAAAACCCAAAATGAAATGCTTTAACTTGTTAACTAAGTAAATTAAATTTTTGATACTATTTTTTAATAACCTTCTTTTAAGATATAACACATCTAAATATCACGATTTATCCAAAAGTTATCGAAGGGAGAGACACGGATTTAAATTTTAGCCGTTTTAAGCTCTTTTGATTAACCGTTTTTTAAGGTTCTATAAATATTCGATTGAAACATTACGCTACGTTGAAATCGTTATTATTTAAGCTTTCTTTTAAGATATAACACATTGAAATATGTCGATTTATCCAAAAGTTATCTAAGGGAGAGACACGGATTTAAATTTTAACCGTTTTAAGCTCTTTTGATTAACCAGGTTTAAGGTTCTATAAATATTCGATCGTAACATTATATTAGGTTGGAATCGTTATTATTTAAACTTTCTTTTAAGATATAACACATCGAAATATCTTGATTTATCCACAAGTTACCGAAGGGAGAGACATGCATTTTAATTTTAACCGTTTTAAGCTCTTTTGATTAACCGGGTTTGAAGAGTCTATAAATATTCGATTGCAACTTTATGTTAGGTTGGAATCGCTATTATTTAAACTTTCTTTTAAGATATAACACATAGAAATATCGCGATTTATCCAAAAGTTATCGAAGGGAGAGACACGGATTTAAATTTTAACCGTTTTAAGCTGTTTTGATTAACCGCGTTTTAAGGTTCTATAAATATTCGATCGTAACATTATATAAGGTTGGAATTATCATTATTTAAGCTTTCTTTTAAGATATAATACATCGAAATATAACAATTTCTCCAAAAGTTATCGAAGGGAGAGACACTGGTTTAAATTTTGACCGTTTTTAGTACTTTTGATTAACCGGGTTTGAAGGCTCCATGCATATTCGATCGTAACACTATATTAGGTTGGAATCGTTATTATTTAAGCTTTCTTTTAAGATATAACTCATCGAAATATCCCGATTCATCCACAAGTTATCGAAGGGAGAGACATGCATTTAAATTTTAACCGTTTTAAGCTCTTTTGATTAACCACGTTTTAAGGTTCTATAAATATTCGATCGTAACATTATGCTAGGTTGGTATCGTTGTAATTTAAGCTTTCTTTTAAGATATAACACATCGAAATATCCCGATTTATCCAAAAGTTGTCGAAGGGAGAGACATACATTTAAATTTTAACCGTTTTAAGCTCTTTTGATTAACTGTTTTTTAAGGCTCTATAAATATTCGATCGTAACATTATATTAGGTTGGAATCGTTATTATTTAAGCTTTCTTTTAAGATATATCACATTGAAATATCCCGATTTATTCACAAGTTATCGAAGGGAGAGACATACATTTAAATTTTAACCGTTTTAAGCTCTTTTGATTAACCGGGTTTGAAGGCTCTATAAATATTCGATTGCAACTTTATGTTAGGTTGGAATCGCTATTATTTAAACTTTCTTTTAAGATATAACACATCGAAATATCCCGATTTATCCACAAGTTATCGAAGGGAGAGACATGCATTTAAATTTTACCCGTATTAAGCTCTTTTGATTATCCGGGTTTGAAGGCTATATAAATATCGGTTGCAAGTTTATATTAGGTTTAAATCGCTATTATTTAAACTTTCTTTTAAGATATAACACATCGAAATATCGCGATTTATCCAAAAGTTATCGAAGGGAGAGACGCGGATTTAAATTTTGACCGTTGTTACTACTTTTGATTAACCGCGTTTTAAGGTTCTATAAATATTCGATCGTAACATTATATTAGGTTGGTATCGTTGTAATTTAAGCTTACTTTTAAGATATAACACATCGAAATATCCCGATTTATCCAAAAGTTATCGAAGGGAGAGACATGCATTTAAATTTTAGCCGTTTTAAGCTCTTTTGATTGACAGTATTTTAAGATTCTATAAATATTCGATTGAAGCTTTACGCTACGTTGGAATCGCTATTATTTAAGCTTTCTTTTAAGATATAACACATTGAAATATGTCGATTTATCCAAAAGTTATCGAAGGGAGAGACACGGATTTAAATTTTAACCGTTTTAAACTCTTTTGATTAACCAGGTTTAAGGTTCTATAAATATTCGATCGTAACATTATATAAGGTTGGAATTATCATTATTTAAGCTTTATTTTAAGATATAACACATCGAAATATGCCAATTTATCCAAAAGTTATCGAAGGCAGAGACATGTATTATAATTTTAGCCGTTTTAAACCTTTTTGATTAACCGGGTTTGAAGACTCTATAAATATACGATTGCAACTTTATGTTAGGTTGAAGTCGATATTATTTAAGCTTTCTTTTAAGATATATCACATCGAAATATCCCAATTTGTCAAAAAGTTATCGAAGGGAGAGACGCGGATTTAAATTTTAGCCGTTTTAAGCTCTTTTGATTAACCGTTTTTTAAGGTTCTATAAATATTCGATCGTAACATTATATTAGGTTGGAATCGTTATTATTTAAGCTTTCTTTTAAGATATAACACATTGAAATATGTCGATTTCTCCAAAAGTTATCGAAGGGAGAGACACGGGTTTAAATTTTGACCGTTTTTAATACTTTTGATTAACCGGGTTTGAAGGCTCCATGGATATTCGATCGTAACACTATATTAGGTTGGAATCGTTATTATTTAAGCTTTCTTTTAAGATATAACACATCGAAATATCCCAATTTATCCAAAAGTTATCGAAGGGAGAGACATGCATTATAATTTTAGCCGTTTTAAACCCTTTTGATTAACCGGGTTTGAAGACTCTATAAATATACGATTGCAACTTTATGTTAGGTTGAAGTCAGTATTATTTAAGCTTTCTTTTAAGATATATCACATCGAAATATCCCAATTTATCAAAAAGTTATGGAAGGGAGAGACGCGGATTTAAATTTTAACCGTTTTAAGCTCTTTTGATTAACCGTTTTTTAAGGTTCTATAAATATTCGATCGTAACATTATATTATGTTGCAATCGTTATTATTTAAGCTTTCTTTTAAGATATAACACATTGAAATATGTCGATTTCTCTAAAAGTTATCGAAGGGAGAGACACGGGTTTAAATTTTAACCGTTTTAAGCTCTTTTGATTAACCGCGTTTTAAGGTTCTATAAATATTCGATCGTAATATTATATTAGGTTGGTATCGTTGTAATTTAAGCTTTCTTTCAAGATATAACACATCGAAATATCCCGATTTATCCAAAAGTTATCGAAGGGAGAGACATGCATTTAAATTTTAGCCGTTTTAAGCTCTTTTGATTAACCGCGTTTTAAGGTTCTATAAATATTCGATCGTAACATTATATTAGGTTGGAATCGTTATTATTTAAGCTTTCTTTTAAGATATAACACATTGAAATATGTCGATTTCTCCAAAAGTTATCGAAGGGAGAGACACGGGTTTAAATTTTGACCGTTTTTAGTACTTTTGATTAACCGGGTTTGAAGGCTCCATGCATATTCGATCGTAACACTATATTAGGTTGGAATCATTATTATTTAAGCTTTCTTTTAAGATATAATACATCGAAATATCCCGATTTATCCACAAGTTATCGCAGGGAGAGACGCGGATTTAAATTTTGACCGTTCTTACTACTTTTGATTAACCGCGTTTTAAAGTTCTATAAATATTCGATCGTAACATTATATTAGGTTGAAATCGTTATTATCTAAGCTTTCTTTTAGGATATAACACATCGAAATATCCCGATTTATTCACAAGTTATCGAAGGGAGAGACACAGGTTTAAATTTTGACCGTTTTTAGTACATTTGATTAGCCGGGTTTAAAGACTCCATAAATATTCGATCGTAACATTATATTAGGTTGGAGCCGTTATTATTTAAGCTTTCTTTTAAGATATAACACATCAAAATATCCCGATTTATCCACAAGTTATCGAAGGGAGAGACATGCATTTTAATTTTAACCGTTTTAAGCTCTTTTGATTGACCGGGTTTGAAGGCTCTATAAATATTCGATTGCAATTTTATGTTAGGTTAGAATCGTTATTGTTTAAGCTTTCTTCCAAGGTATAAAACATTTCAATATCTCAATGTTCTCAAAAGTTATCGAAGGGAGAGACCTACAACATTATGAGTAATTTTAGGCGAAATATTAATAATCTCAGATTTTTATCCGGTATTATTGGGAATTAAGAAATAAGTTTAACAATAAAAATGTTAATGCATGGCAGAAAGAAAATTTATTGAATTAATAAAACATTTTCATGTTGAAAGTAATTTCTTAAAATGTGTGTTTATGAGAAAGCAGTTAATTTTTTGTTTTGGTTAATTTAGGTATTTATTTTTGTGGAGTGAGATCCGGGGTGATTACATGGAAACGATGTAAATTGGATAGCTCTCGTACCGCCCCGGTCTAAAAATACGCAATTTCCTTTACGGCTTCCTATTAGGGTAATATCAATACTAATCTGAGTAGGGTCCACCCTATGTTTCGTCACGCCATACTTTGGCTTGGAAAACTTTCAGCTTGACCGTATACAATAGGCGTTTAGTTATTATTAATCATCATCTAAATGTTTATTAGGTTATGTTTATTGGGTGGATGTTTTAGATATAGATGAGAGCGACGAGGTAGACGCGGCCATACAAACACCAGGCAAGATGACCTGCCATTACGAGCGCCAAAGTAGCAAGTTAAGCCCCGTGATTAGGACAGTTTAAGTTGCCAGTTAATTGCTGTTTACCGAGCCTATTCGCGCGTTTGATCTGCCGAGATCGGCCGAGACGTGAGCCCAGTTCTGTGATTATTTACCGGAGCCGACAAACTCGCCTCGGCTAGCTACCAATTGTGCGCCTTGGGATATATATCAAACCCGGGGTCGACCGTCTAATTATATTCCATCACGACGCCTCGCCCGTTTTTTTACAAATTTGTCTCAATTTTCCCGTCAAAATTCCGACTATAAATCGATAATATTAACTACACTGTCGATGCTTACACCTTTTGTATTTTCTCTTCGTACCACCAGTTGCTCATTTAATGCATTGCGCATTTTCACTAAAAAATATTACCACTTCTCTAAGGTTTAAAAGAAATTCTTACAAACCATTAAAATTAATTACAAACAACAAAATTTTTTTGCGCATCAGTCGAAATATCGTATTGAGAAGATAATCACAATTGAAATTAATTACACTTAATTTTAATTAACTAACAATGGTTATAACAAAGTTATTGCTAATTCATGATGAGATTATAAACTGTGTGCTTACTTCATTAAAAAAAATCTCTACCGTAAACGTGTTGTATAAACAAACATTTATTATGAATCATTAAACACGTTGAACTTTTTATTGTTATTACTATGTTGACACCTGTATTGCTTGAAATTCAATTAAAATTATCAGTTTAACTTGAAATATGTCATAACACATGTGCAATTTTGTCATAATCTTTATACGATAAGTTATTAGTAGAACTATAAAATAAATTTGATTTATTAAATTATCGGTGTTGAGTAATGATAATGAATCCGTTGGTTTATTGTTATTACTATTTAATATTGCAATTTTTGGTGTTGAGCGGTGCTGGATCCGTCTCTGAAAGGTTTAGGTCTAATTTGCCATACTCTCTTATTGTAAAACGGACAAGCCGACCAAGAAGGTTAGCTTATAATTTTCTCGGGGCCGAATGGCCAGCGCAACCCATCCTTATCTTCGCAGGTGTGAAGAGCAGTTCAAAATAAGACAGGAGCGAGAAACATGTCTCGACAGTCTACGTTATAATTGACATGACGCGATTTCGATCGGTTTCAAAAATATATTTTATTTATTAAAAATTGGTACTAACTTAAATCTTTGTTTTTAATTTGTTCCCTTATAGATTCTCCCAAAATAATGAATGAAAAAACTAACAAAAGAAAAGAAGGTGCTATTGAAAACTTTCTCTCCGGACGTTTTCTAATTTTATTTCATCGTCGTTTTTACGCTTTGATTAATTTAGCTTTGTGGTTGAGCCGGCCAATAACCATTTTCAAAATATTTACACTGATTTCGTGCCGGAGGTCGATGGCGCTTTTTTGTTTCATCAAAAAGTCGCATTTCACGGTTTAAATGTTCCTCTTAGGAGCAATTTGATGCCGCTTTGGGTCCAGGCCTTTTTTATTAATAGAATTTATCTATTACCCGTCGTCGGTCGAACCACAATAGAAAATTTTATAGCGATCGATGAAAAAAAACGTAATTATAACATGATAAACGCTCTTCCTTTAATCTTCACTTAATTACCACCTTACGATAAATGGAATTTCATAATCGCGATAAGCGACATATCGTCGTTAATTAAAACTAAGCCGTCATCGATACAGATTTCAACTACGTAACTATTCAGCTACCCGCATTTTAAATTCAATATTACAAATCGACACCCGTTATTTACATATTCCTAGATTTCAATCAGCTTTAACGCAGCCTTAAACGTAAATATCATCATATAATTATCATTAATATCGTTGTTGTGGACAACTTTCTAATGACATTTTACTAGCTAATGTCAAATATTAATGTGTTAGGATTTTAATAAATCAGTTTCTTGAAACATCCTGGGTTTAATTTATTTTATAAACAGTTTGATATAAAGTTATTATAATATATGATAATATCTTCTGTATTAAGCTATAATTTGATAATCGAACATTTCCTGTAGTTTTAGATAGTAGATTTTTATAGATAATGATAATTTCTCTCTATATTCTATCTAAAGTCGAATTAAAAGTATGAATTAACGTGAGAAAATTTTCTATAGATCGTTAACTTCTATCTCCCAGTTTCGTATAATATCTAAATTAGCTGAATACGCGTTCCGTTTAGCGTTAGGATAACCGTGAAAACAACAACATAATTACCGAGACCGTTCCTAGCTCATCGAGCACGTTTAACGCGATCAGAATTGTAAAACCGGCGCAATCTCACGGTTATCAGAATAGCGATAGTAACAACAACGCTCGTCGTCCCCACGAATCGTGCTTTTGTGCTTTGTCCCCTTCCTACAGCGAGGGCTGATTTTCATTCTTTCGTTGTGGTTTCGAAATGAATCGCGCCCACCCCGCGAAACCGTGATAGATACTAATCGCGTCGTTATGCGAAAACATGGGGCGTCGTAAAATATTTACTGCCGCCGTAGAAAATTTCGGCACTGAATCTTGTATGCATCGTTAAACATGGCGGCGCGGAGTTTCGCTCGCTCGGCAAAACTTTCTTTCAATACACCGCTGTCGTATACAATTTAACAAGGGGTGGATGTTATGACCCTCTTCATATGCTAACTTACCGCGACATATACATTTTTACATTTTAATATATTTCAAAATATTTTATTTTAATTTTTATTATTACTATAAAAGCTTAATTTAACGATGATAATGCAATACAATAGAGCGCGCAACTGCGTCAACAAATGACATATCGTCATGCGGGGTGGTAGAGCGTGGCGAGAGTCTTTCTTTAAAATATAATAGTTTCCACCCTCAGCGTGTGTCGGGGCCCATATCGCACTTCATCTTGCACGGATGACTGCTCAAATAGACTAGTTGCAATTTATAGCCGGCGTTGGTCAATACATTTTGCCCCTCGGCCCTCGCCTCCGGAAACGTTGCAACTAAACCAACATTTCGGATAATTTAATTTTAACCTTTCTCTCCTCCAGATCACGATAAACTCATATCTTTTCAAATAGAGACATTATGTTATCTCTTTATTGTTGACTCTAGTATTATTCTTTATATTAATTTAATTAATTAGTTCTCTCAATTTCATATTATTACAATTTCGAGAAAAAGTCAGTTTTATTTTGAGTCACATTGATAAAATTTTATCAATCGTGAGGCAACTAGGCTCTCCAGTGGTTGAGGAATTCTGCCATATATGCTTTTACCTTCAGCGTAGTTTAAAAAAAATGATTCCATGATTGTGAAAATTTTTTTTTTGTTGCATCCAGGACAACAAATTTTTTTACATAAAAAAGATTTTCACATATCTTATATTTTGAACAATTATCGGCTTGTTAGTAATAAAATTTATTTTCCCAGTCATAATTAGGCTTCTGCGCAACTATTTCGCGCATACAAACATCACGTGATCCCCTCTCTCAGATCCCTTGCTCCGCAGAACAGCTGAGATCTCAGTTATTTGACAATATCGAAGTACTTACACGTGAATCTGGATAAATTGTCATGTGTTAATATTTAGTTTCAATTACTGAATGTTCATTCTAACATATTTCTCTTGTCTTTTAAAACATGAGAGTGAAACATCTACGCCGAAGTTATTTTCTCAAAATGAAATCAGTGATTTAATACGTGATCTCAATTTATCGAAACAAGGATCAGAACTGTTAGCCTCAAGATTGAAAGAAAATAATTTATTGGCTCCAACAGTAACAATTACAACATACAGAACGCGAGAAAGTGAGTTATTACAATTTTTTAGTGAAAATGAAGGACTGGAATGATATCGCGAAGCTGCTTCTAGACATGCGTTTAAAAGAATACAAACCTACTGAGTGGCGCCTTTTTATTGACAGTTGTAAATGCGTCTTACTGCACAATGGAAATAAATTTGCATCAATTCCAATTGCCCATTCAACAAAACTCAAAGAAGAATATGAAAATGTAAAATTAGTTAAAACATTAATTACTCGGAACTTTGAAAATGGTTAACTTTTTATTTGGTTAACAAAGTGAATACACGAAATACTCTTGCTTCATTTGTATGTGGGACAGTAGAGCAAAGCAACTTCATTGGGAACATGATGTTTGGCCTGTAAGAAATTCTTTAACTGTTGGTAAAGCCAATGTAATAAGCGGAAGTATAAAATTATACTTCCACCATTACATATTAAGTTAGGAATGATAAAGCAATTTGTAAAAGCGTTGGACAAGGAAGGAGAGTGATTTAATTACATTTGTAGAAAATTTTCGAAGCTTAGTATGAAAAAGTTGAAAGGTGGAATATTTGTTGGTCCTCAAACACGGCAATTGATGAAAGACACAGATTTTATTAAAGTTATGACTGTTCCGGAAAGTAAAGCTGGAAAATTTTTGTGTTGGTAGTCGAAAATTTCCTAGATAGCCATAAAACACCAAATTATGAATACCCCAGCTTCAGGAAAACTGAAAAAATTAAAAAACAAAAAATCGATCTCAAATTTTATAGAAATAGTATTTTATTTCCGGGGTTCGTCATACCCCACCTAGTATGGCATGTAAGTTTAATTCACCTCGTATGCGGAGGGTTAATCTTCCCCTAGGAGCTGTGAGATCTTAACCTTGATGAGGGAGCTCTGTTAAGGATACAAAAAGGTCTAAAGAATATCTCAAAAAGTTGGTTGGTAAGCGACTACTTAAATGGAGGTAAACTGATATAACCAATAAATACTTACCACCATAGATGAGTCCTTGGTTTTTCAAGTTAGGAGCTAGGCATATGGTCTGGTAAGGATTATTATTATGGGGGATGTTAATGTTCAACTCTAAAAGGAGCAAAACTTCCACGATATATATATATATGTATAAGTATTTTATAATTGTTTTCTGCTAGAAGTATTTAAGTAGTCTTCTCCAAGCAAGTTTTCATTCTGTGGTTGTAACATTGGAGATCATTATACTTGTTGGCTATCGTGGGAACTTTTCTAGTGTCACATGTCGAAGTGGATGCTTCCCGTGCTCCGTTTTATACATGATCTGGATTCCAAGACATGCTAGTGTGGATACAAAAGTATGCTTGTATACATTTCTATATAGTGATCGTATGCTTGCCATAGCAATGCAAGAACGATGCTAACAACTTTATAACTATCATACAGTCTCTCCCAAGTGTCACCAATAATGATGGATAAAATCTACATTAATATGCGAAATCGGAAACAACGTCTCCGAAGATGAAATAAAATGGTGGATGATTTAGCAAGAAGGTGTGTTGGAAAGTGATGGTGAGGACTTTGTGGCCATTCTGAATATTTTTGTAGGATTTTCGGTTTTACATGGCTCTGGGGTCCGTGAAAACGGCCGTAGTCAGTTTTGTACCTAATCTCAGTTACAAGTTATATCAGCGTGGATAGAAATAAAACGGCATTACGAACAAGTACTAATGGCAAGGTTGATCTTGTTGACAGGAATTTATTATATATATATATATTATTTTAATTTATAATATATATATATATGTATGAAATGTTGGATAAATTAGAAGATATTAAATCGTAAAATTAGTCAATCTAGTTATATTATAGCGGAGCAGCGTGTTCGCAATTATGAAATAAATTAATGTTGAATTGCGAAGTAAATGGCGTAGTTGGAGTTAGGAAATAGTAAAATGCAATTAGGCGATAACAAATTACGGTGATTGAAGATGAGTAATTGGTATTATTCTTGTGATGTTATTAAATAGGATTAGTTACTTTCTAATAAGGCCGATAAATTCATAGAATTTAAAACGGGGAGAGAATACGTTTCGCCTTTTGAGAAACAAGTTCCCAAGCAGAGTAATTTATGGAATAACAATGAGGGTTAAAATTGAAAAGTAATGTCAAGTAAAATCTGTTATATTGTGGTCGTATAAATATGGAGATGGAAGGGAATTTTTCCATTTGAATACGGGCATTGTGGGCCCGAACAATCGCGGCCTCGTATTGTATTAGCATTTTACAAAATCAACCGGCGACCTTTTAAGGGAACAATTAAAATTTTCACTTATATAAAAGAGGTGTCGGCCCGATTGTTCGCGAAACCGCGCCCCCATAACGCTTCAGATCGGCTCGTTTCCACTGTTTCTATTAGAGAAACATAAAGATTGCATTAGTGCCAATGTGTTTCCACAGTCACGGTGAGTTACCTTTTTCCAATGTTTGATGCCCGGCTCTCTTTTATACCGTGGCCGCCCCATTCCTGCCCCCTTTATTTTCCAAATACGGCAGCCCAGAAACAAATAAATTTGCTATATACATCAAGCCCCACTCTGTGCTGACCCATAGCCCCGGCAATTCATGAAGGCAAAGAATCGATATTGAGAAAAAGTATTAAAAAAAAATAGTACACCTAAAATTCAAATATATTATATAACATACAACATAAAACGTAATGAGAAGAATTATTGACAAAATGATGCAAAAATTAATGATTCTAAAACCGATTACGAGTTAACTTGAGTTAAGTGCATTATGGGGAGAAATTCAAGTTTAAGAAGTAATAAAGAAAGGCCATTTCGCTTTTATAACTTATCGTTAGAATCGGAGTCGTCTTACGAGGCCGCTAAAATTGCTAAAACGAAATCGAAATGAGTGTAGCAAGAAAAATAAAAGAGGGAAAGGTTCTTTTAACGACATTTTAACCGGGCCACTATTTGTTTTTAATTCCTCAAGAGGTACCCCGAGCATGTGTTTAAGGACAATGGAATTCGGTGCCCTTAAAATATTATATCGCGTGACAAATTACATAATGACGGTATTTTATCCTTTATGATTTTTTGAGTTAACGATATCATCTTTAACTTTAGCTTTTTGCCGCTTACCTTTTTGCGGTCCGTGACGGCAATTAAATAAAAAATCATCACCGCGATGAACTCTTTTGGTCTGGAAAACGACCGGCACCCACCGTAAACGTCATAAAAGTTTAATACGAAAAGTTATTCTTATTCTTTCGCTCTTCCCTCGTTAACAATTATTTGCGTATCTGACGTTAAAACTCGTATCGACCCGGACGCCGAACATAAAAAAGGTTAAAAATTAATGAATTTCTATTGTATGCCGAAAACAAAATCGATCAATCAATCATTTTTAAGAAATTCAATTAAATCGCGGAGTTATTACGTACAATTCCTTCCTTTGTCGCCGCCGTCAATCTATTATCGCGCTGCGTTATCGCCCAATATTGCCTCTACAATGCTCTTTTAATCCTTAATGGAAGCCACAATGACAAGTGACTTCAATTTCGACAAAGATTGACCTCGCGATGCGAGATATAATAAATTTCTTTCAAAACATTGACATAATCGAGCTTTTATTAGCCCCGATTACACTCCCTTTTATCAACTTTAGCTTAACATCCTAGGGTGACGACTCAACGCAATCCCGCCCCTCAACTTCTAACTCCCCAATGTACCCAAATTAACCACCATTGTTGCAAAATTGTCTTTGAAATCATAAATTTCTTAGATTTCTTCAAAGCATATTGACGCAAATACATTGGGGTGTTACGCTACGTAATTTTAACGAATCGAGACCGAATTTACAATATTTGTACACAAATTATTTATATCAACAAGTTGTTGAAATAATGATATAAAAGAAGAAAATGATGAAACAAAAAAAATAACACAAAACAGGACATCTTGGTTGTTGATGAGATTTTTATTTTTAAGAATTAATTTAAGAAAAGAAATCTGGAAAGAAAAATTAAGGCAACCAAGCAGGGATATAAAATGGCGGCTCTTTTGGACGTAGTTATAGTAATGACGTGCAAAAGCCGTCTCTGGAGGTTCTAAATTGGCTTTTTAACCCTCGGCCCGGAGCGGTTAAGACTTCTGTCGTCCACGATATCTTCTGTTGGTGCTTGCCGCACCTTTAATCAACACCTTGACCCGTGTTTTACAAATTCCTTCTCCGGCCCGGGTGATTTATTACAAGTTCTTCTATTGGTCAGCCCAGCGGGACGCAGGTAAATGTACCCATCGAGTCATTTATAAAGGGCGGCCAGGTGGGCCCCAAAGAGACCGCAAAGCCGACACCTTCGAGACCTACAACGGGGATGCAACCCTAACCATAACAAATTTATTAATTTCACTCGACGAATATCAAAATATTCGCCAAATTATTTGTGTTGACGTCTCAGATCTTCTAATTATTTTTCTCACACAAAATCTTAAATTAAATAATTAATCATAAAAAATAATTTATTTCAGATTATTCATTCAATTCACAAATATCTACACACCTTATAATCAAGTTAGTAATGTAAACTTTTATTGACCAAAAATTCAATTCAATATTTGTATTCGTGACATAACAATGTAAATATCTAAGGTGCGTGGAAGAAAATCTCGGAGTTCTAATGTTCATGATATTTGGGAAAGATTTTGTGACAACCATAAAGTCACCACACTTGCATGCCTACATTGTCACTTTGTGTTACGACTTTTGCAGTATTATTTATATATATTAACCCTACAAAAATATTCAGAGATTTCAAAGTTTTCACCATAGCTCTCCAGCATGCTTTCTTGCTTAGTCATCTGCCATTTCTCCATTTCTATGATAGTTATACTTTAGCACTGTTTGTTCATGCAAGATCACCATAGCAACATGTCTTCGAATTCAGATAATGTATAAAACTGAGCATGTGAAATCTAATAATTTCGGAATGTTACTCGTCTACATTTAGTTCCAGAAAATATTATTAAGATTTCTTGAAACTTTTTTCTTTTCTATACTTATATTAATTTTTATATGAATAATTTATATAATTAATTTCTTTTCACATAAAGTCGTTTTTAAAGAAATTAAAGATCGTTTTTATTAACGACCAATTGAAATTAATAGGCATGAATAATAGCAGGAAAAGAAAAATTCCTGCATTCCTACAGTCATAATGACAGAAAGAATTACTGCGAGCATATAAAAAGGATGTTTGGGTATAAACTCATCACCACATCTTCACATTATTATTAAACCCGCTTTAATCGTTCCCACGTAATTTGCATTGCTTTATCTTCAAATTATCTCGTGGCTTTATGGCAGATTTAACTTATTGAATCTCTTTCTATATTTATCGCGGAAAATCAAATTGCGATAGTACATCTACTTGTATATTTTACGAGTGTTGAATTTAAAATAAATACATTGAATGATGCAAATAATTAAAGTTGTTAATTAAAAGCGATTTTTGGACGTTGTAAATAAATTATATTTCTCCGTCGGAAAGCGTTGGGAGAGAAAAAATTTTTTTCCTTCCCCATTACGAGAAATGAAATACAATTAGATATGGATCTCTTACTGCTTATAATAGTTATAATATATGATTTATATGAGTTAATTTTCACAAACGCGTGACTTTAAATGACGCATTATAACCCAAAGCGTTTACCATCACTTTTCTATTAAGATTATTAATATTTTTATTATTTTTTTCTATAAAATTATAGTTTGTGGTTTGAAACGTTTATTTATGGGATTAATTCGTTTCACGTGTGTAATGTGTATGATCATTGAAATATATTTCCGGATCAATTAGCATGTAGGTGAACTAAATTATACTATTTTAATTAGTTTATTTGAACTCACTGAGTTGTTAATAATGACCGGTTTTAATCTAACAGTTAAATTACCAGTTTAAATAATTTATTATTTAAATTAATACTGACCAAGTTTTTTTTAATACAATGTTATAATTTCATGTAAAAATTGAATTATTAAATTGTTTTAGAAAAGAATAGGTGATTTCATCGAAGGTGGTAAATTTTTTTATCCGATACGGACTTGCGTATAAATCAATTAATTATGTCCCGAGCGAGGAGCGGTCAATGGTGATGGAGAAGGTAAGAGAAGAGTGTGTCGGAGTTGTCTCGATAGACAATGGGGATATTATCGGCGTTCGTTGACTAGTTAATAGATAAACTGGATGTTTTCATGCTCAATCACCGACCGATACGATCGACCGCTCGCATTGTTGTGCCGGCGTAGACGTTGCCTCTTCAAATTTCATGCGGTATTAAGTCAAAATAGTATTATCCGGTCGCTTTACATTGTGCTTCGTCGGTTCACCAAAGAACCGACAATCCAAAGTCGACGACACTCCTTCAGCCAAAACCTCCTTGTCATCGGCTTTTCATAAACAACGTCATTCCAAACGATTCGTTTCGACTTTTTTTTCTTTCCATTTTCTTTTTCGCCCAACCAAACATTGTAGACATTTCTATATTTGCACATTACACATATTGTATAAACTCTCTCACAACAAATACATCATATATTATATAACTGAAACAACTCAATCATCATAGTTTCTTATTTTCATCATCTTCTACAAGTTTACAGATGATTCATTAACATACTGCAGCGCCTAGACCGCAAGCGACCTGTTCTTTAAGCGGGAGACATTATAGACTGTGTGTCTTAATTTTTGCAGCATATGATAATGCATTTTGGGGGATGTGATATTAGGTTTGTTCGAGCAGCGGCAAAACCAATCTGCAAATTGGGAGACGCATGCGCAGTATGGTAACGGTGTTCGAGCAGTAAATAAATCCCGAATTCTGACTTTTTCGACTACCAGTCGTGTGTTCGATCAGAATTTAGGATTAGTTGGGAACTGGTTGGGTATAGTTTTTACAATTTGCTGACTTTCGAAAAATTGTTGACGGATTGTGTACTGTCATACGCAGTGGATACTTTGCGAGTTTGTTGGTAATAAACGTAGCACGTCCAGAGGGCGACACAATCGATTTATATTTGTAAACACAATATCCGCTTTATTAATCTGTAATTGTTGTTAACACGTTCTTAAGTACCTAGTATAAATCAGAGTATAAATAATCATGTCCGATATTTCGTCGTCAAGTGAAGATGTGCCTTTAGTAAATTTTGAGTCAAGTGATGATGACCTAGAAGGTGAATTACTTGATACACCAGTGCGAATAAGGCCAAAAAATGAAGAGTACTTCGAAACAGTACAACAGTATAGCGACTCAGAATTTATGGAACATTTTCGTTTGAGTAGAGTAGTTGCTGAAGATCTAGCAAATCGATTTAAAGCCAGCCAGTATTATAATTATCAAGCCGGAGGAAATGGAAAATTAACAGAAAAACAACATATATTAATATTTCTGTGGTTTGCTGGTTATCAGACGGCTTCTTTCCGGGATGTAGCTGATAGATTTAATATTAGTATAAGTTCCATACAAACTGTAATCCAGCGAACAGTGTATTTTATAAGCAACCTATCAGACGAAGTAATACAATGGCCATATACAATGTTTAATACAATGTTTTCATATTTTTACTGTTCGAGCTGTGACAAATATCGTACTAGTTCGCAATTAATCGTTACGTGCGCATGCGCATGCGCATTCATGAATGCACTAATTTGTCACAAACTAATAACTAATTCTCTGCTCGAACAAACCTATTAACTGCAACACCTCGTGCACTATTTGGAGACATCATAGGTTACACTGTCTACAGTGGTTTTGTTGCCCCAGATTATCCAGATGATTGCGGAGATAGTGTAACTTCATACTCATATTTGCTCCTAGAGTCTGAAAGTTTGTCAGCATATTTTGTACAATTTCTTCATAATTTGGTGCTTTATGAAATTTTCGACTACCAACACAAAACTTTTCCAAGCTTTAGTTTCCAGAACAGTCATAACTTTAATAAAATCTGTGTGTTTTATTAATTGCCGTATTTGAGGACCATCAAATATTCCACCTTTCAACTTTTCCATACTGAGCATCGGAAATTTTCTACAAATGTAATTAAAACAATCTCCTTCCTTGTCCATTTACAAATTGCTTTATCATTCCTAACTTAATATGTAATGGTGGAAGTATGATTTTATACTTCCGCTTATTACATTGGCTTTACCGACAGTTAAAGAATTTCTTACAGGCCAAACATCTTGTTCCCAATGAAGTTGCTTTGCTCTACTGTGCCACATAGAAATGAAGCAAGGGTATTTCGTGTATCCACTTTGTTGACCAAGTAAAAAATTAACCATTTTCAAATCGGCCATTGATGTTCCGAGTAATTAATTTTTTAATTAATTTTACATTTTCATATTCTTCTTTGAGTTTTGTTGAATGGGCAATTGGAGTTGATGCAAATTTATTTCCATTGAACAGTAAGACGCATTTTAAACATCTTTTACAACTGTCAATAAAAAGGCGCCACCCAGTAGGTTTGTATTCTTGTAAACCCATGTCTAGAAGCAGCTTCGCGATATTATTACAGTACACCAGTCTTTCTCACGTTCAGGACATTTTGTAGACTGTAAGTCTGGATATCTCCACGTTTGATTTCGGTTAAAACCTTCAGCATCTACTACGCAAAAGTAACTACAATATATATATATATTATATACAAAAGTAAAAAAACACCGCAAATATAACAAAATAAATCACTACTATATTTACACTTTCTTCGTGACGAACTCATGTTTTAAAAAACAAGACAAATATATTAGAATGGACATTTTGCAATTGAAACAAAATATTAACACATGACAACAATATTGTCAAATACGTAACTGAGATCTCAGCTGTTCTGCGGCATTCTGCATCTGAGAGTAGGGATCACGTGATGTTTGTATGCGTGAAAAAGTTGCGCAGAAGTTTAATCATGACTGGGAAAATAAATTTAATATTTTTTTAAAATATAAGATATGTAAAAATTATAAAAATCAAGTGCACATACAGTACTTTTATGAATATATTCGTAATCTGGGCACTTGAGAATTTTGCTTAATCGCAGTTTTATTCGACTCCGAGAATATATATTAATCAATTATGGCAAAATTCTTGCAATATATGTTAATCAATTTTGTAGGAATGTGGTATTAGCTACAACACGTCGTGCACTAGCTTAATCACATGAAGTTATAGATTCTCTATCTAAGTATAGCTGAGGTTGTGAAAGATATAGATTGTGTATTCTAAGTTAGCGGAGATCACTGCCATAAATTACTTTGTTTTGAGTTGTTACAATATTAAGGGGCTTAATCAAAAGACGTCAAAGTTATTTTCAAAATTTTCTATTTCGTGTTTAAAATTTTGTATTTAATCTATTTCTTAGAAAATCGTTCTGGGTTATCGAATTTACCAAGAAACGTATGATATTTCTATTTTTTTTTTAATACTATTTAGTTATTGAGATAAAATTTTGTTTGATTCCTAGAACTTATCGAATGTATCAAAATGTTTTTCTAATGCAAACTCGATTTCCTTTTTAGATTCTGAAGAAATTATAAATTTATATGTGAAGATAAAAAATTTTCATGTTTATTAATAAGCTATATTTTAATGATTCCATAAAATATGAAAAGAAGAAATAAAAAAAATGAATCACGAAATTTATTATGATTGCACGCGGCCGTTCAACAAACTTATCTAGGATTATGTATAACAAGCACATACTATTCTAGATCAATCGCGCGCGATATGAATCGTGGTATTAAGTAATTACAAGCGTTGTTTATTTATTTGCACGCGAATCTTATCGATTTGTGCAACTCGTACGAAGCAACGCTAGGGAAATACACGTTTCACATTTTCACAAAAACAATTTTATCAACTGCTTTGTTGATAAATATGTAGTTTAAAATAAATTTCCTAAACAGTAAATAAAGTTTTCTTTCCCCCTTTTATTGTGTAATACAACAATAGGCTTTTGAGTTGAGACCACCGGAAAGGCTAAGATTTATTATTTTGCATGACAAACCATCATAATTTTTGCGCATGCTTCCCCTTTGAAAAGGAAACGAACCGTCCGGGATATCTAAATATGTGATTAATCGTAAGAAAGGAAAGCAAACTAACACTAGAGATAATGTAGGTGTGTAAGGTGTTTATATAAAAAATAGATGGTGGGCGATGTTAACTGATTTCTTGTAGCGTGGTTTCATTGTATCGTAATCTAGGTAATGTTACGTTTAGAAGTTATATATCAATATATTATTTTGTAAAAGCTGATGTAGAGGTTAAAATGTCTGTAGTATTCGTATTATACATCAAGTTGGCATAAAATCGTTTCCAAACGTGGGCGTTTTGTTATTTATTTCCACCGTTCCAGGAAAAATCCAACGAAAACAAAAGCGAGTGAGAAATGCCGGTTGTCATGTAAGACATAACTCGGAAATGTGAAACAGTTATATATGCCTATAATCTCTGAATCTTCCACATTGTTTAGCAAATTGTAATACAATGAGCGCGTGCATAAATCAAACCGGCCATGAATTTCCAAGGGATGTTATTTCCCCACACGATAGGATCTTTTCCACAACCGGGCGAGTTTAAAATTTAAATATTTCGAGAGAAAAAAGTCGTTTAGCGGTCCTAATGCAACATTTGGCACCTGCCCGATCTTCGTCGGACCACGGGGTGCTCAAATAACAGCTTTAAGGGTAGTTAACCCTGTTATTCTGGACACCTTTTCAGCTTATTATGTTTAGAAAATCACAGGTTTCGAGTCCCTTTTTTTGTTAGATAAATACTTTTGATCATCTGCCGGGCTATTTTCTATTTTTTAAAACAAATTTCAAACTGTTAATTCTCCTACAAACATAATTAAAGAAAAAAATGGTTAAAATGGTTGCGAAGGAAAATAGTGAGTGGTTAAAATAATTGAGAAAAACTTTATTTCTGGGTTTCATTAGAGATAATCATCAGCCGTTTTCTGCTCGAGGCGATATTGTAGAGGTGTTAAAATAAGAATTTCTTCCTTATAAGACACTGTTTCGGTCCGGCGAACAATGATTTTTAAATCAAAACCACAATATGCTAGATCCTATCATTTAACATTTCACCGACGTGTGCGTTTTCTACCGTAACCAGTAATTATCGTATTTACATCGTTTGGTACTTACTCTGGGCATCCCATGTATTCGATTTATTAGAAAAATAATAACAATCATTTCAAAAATAATTTCAATTTTTTTATTATATTCATATTTACTCAATAGGAAATAAAATTTGAACGAATCTTTTCTCGTATTGTGTTGCGTGAAATTTATTTCCCTCCTTAGTATATTCGTTAGATTGAGTTGTCTAGAAAAGTGATGAATGGATGTTAAAACAATAAGAGCCACCGTAATTAAGAAAATATAATTCACATGGAAATATGGCGACGGTTGGTTCTTTTGATTAATACAAGAAAATACTAGTTATATTGTCTTTCGGCTTCACCTTGCGTCTATTATTTTACAAACGACCGTACTAAATCGTTATTTTATGATAATTCCAAATACTATTACATTCACCGTGTATTAACGATCATCTATTCGTGTAGAAAAATTTTCAAAAGACCCTTTCTCGGTTGGCTCATTTAATAAAAGATTAAATACGTATCATTACGCCTCAGTAATTGTTTCCGACACGCCCTCAAGTGTCATTTCAAGCTAAATTTTCTATTTCCTCTATAATTTTCTCCGCTAATGTATCTTTGATTCCATCCGCACACTTTTTGGTACATTTAATTTCGGTGCTTACCGGTTGCCATTTTTTTTTAAACCACAATCTGTTGGTGTTGTTGCCATATGACACTCTACTTTCTGATCATCATCATTTTATTTCAACGTAATGTCTTAATATGTACATATTTATATATATAATCCTATAGGATGCTATAGGACTTAAGGATTCTATTAAGTAAAAGAATACAAATAAAACATTTACCACGAAAAACAACATTTCGAATATACGTTCATCGATAATGTGTATAATCATAATAACTATACGAGCTATGAGCAACAGCTTATATTATTATCCTTAAAGTAATATTCCTAACCGCAAACACGCATTAACGTTTTTCTTTTTCATTAGCTATGTACGCGATGTAATTTATGTACGTTGATGTGTACAGCTAAAAACAATAAACTAACTGTAATAATATTCATTGTAATATTTATTGTAAATAATGTTTATAAGGTCTAATCGATAATGTAATATTTTATTTTTTTAGGTGTTGTAATACATTAAAATTAAAAACACAAGTCGTGTTGACCGTTGCTATAATAATGCTAATGGAAGAAGAAATTCTGCTCATAGTAGACTACTTAGATATAAAAAGATTATTTGCTGCTTTCAGAAGACTAGATACTGAAGATTGAGGACTAAGTACTGCTAATACATTACTAAATAAAACATGCAGAAGTCTAAATACTGGTGTTAGGTGATTAGAATGGCAGAAACAAGAAAAGGAAATATGGAAACGAACTCATTGCAAAAATGGAAGAGGATTACTCTTCCAATTTTCGAATCAGCATTACTCGTCATTTTTTTTGTTATTCGTGGAATACCGAATAATACCAGGTATTATTCGACATTCTGCGAATAGTTGTCTAAAATAAATTTTTAATGAACAAAATAACTATACACATAAAAATAATCACTGTAATTTTTCTTAAAAAACAAAACACTTAGTATTAATCAGTCAGAATCAGCCAAAAATCAGTCATGCGATGTTGAAATTAATTAGTTAGGCTTTTTAATTAATATTTAATTTCCAAAAGGGGCAGATTGTGGATCACGATAAATCAAACTTGCCTCAGAAAATAATCGTTGTGAATAAACAGAGCTTGCTGGTGTGATTAAGTATCGTTTAGCAAGCTTACTTAAAATGGAGAATCCATTCTTATGGAGATATGGGTTTATACTTCTGTCAGCCTTTGCTAACGCGATCTAGTGAGCTATTTCTTCAGCAGTGGTATTTTGGGGTTGCTCTTCAGAATTCTGCTCTGTCGTAGATTCTTCAAAACATGCCCAAAATAGTTTATGAGTTTCTGTATTGATATTCTCACTTTCATAAGCTGGCTAAAAAGCTAAATTGTAAGTATTTTGTTTAAAGCAAGAGTAGTTTCATAGTTCTATAGTTAAACTGTTCTGTATTTTTTGATAAATTTATTTTTTTTGGAGTTCTGATAATACGTGCATAGTTCAGGCGAATCATGTCAAAATAGAAACTATAATTTTTTGAAGAAAATAATAAATTTAAACCAGTAAAAGTGCATTTTCATACTCTAACCCTTGGAATTTAAATACTATATCTTCAGCAGTTTCTAGCTCGCTCTTTAGTTCCTCATTGCAAAAATGGAAGAGGATTTTGCACCCAAGAGGTGCATATAGATACCTGGAAAGGATGGCAGAGGGATACAAACTAGAAACGCCGCGAATACTAGCTATTATTCGGTGTTCGGCATTACTCGACATTTTTTTGTTCTTCATGGAATACCGATTAATAACGGGTATTATTCGACATTCGACGAATAGTTGTCTAAAGTAAACTTTTAATGAACAAAAAAAACTATATACTTAAAAATAATCAAATTTTAATTTTTCTTAAAAAACAAAACACTTAGTATTAATAAGTCAGAATCAGCCAAAAATCAGTCATGCCATGTTGAAATTAATTAGTTAGGCTTTTTAATTAATATTTAATGTTCAAGGGGAGCAGATTATGAATCACGATAAATCAAACCTGCCTCAGAAAACAGTCTTTCTGAATAAACAGAGCTTGCTGGTGTGATTAAGTATTGTTTAGCAAGCTTACTTAAAAAGGAGAATCCATTCTTATGGGAATATGGGTTTATACTTCTGTCAGCCTTTGCTAACGCGATGTAGTGAGCGATTTCTTCAGTAGTGGCATTTTGGGGTTGCTCTTCAGAATTCTGATCTATCGTAGATTCTTCAAAACATACCCAAAATAGTTTATGAGTTTCTGTATTGATATTCTCACAATTCATAAGCTGGCTAAAAAGCTAAATTGTAAGTATTTAGTTTAAAGCAAGAGTAGTTTCATAGTTCTATAGTTAAACTGTTCCGTATATTTTGACAAATTTTTTTTTTTTGTGTTCTGATAATACCTGCATAGTTCAGGCGAATCATGTCAAAATAGAAACTATAATTTTTGGAAGAAAATAATAAATTTAAACCAGTAAAAGTGCATTTTCATACTCTAACCCTTGGAATTTAAGTGCTATATCTTCAGCAGTTTCTAACTCGTTCATTAGTTCCTCATTGCAAAAATGGAAAAGGATTTTGCACCCAAGAGGTGCATATAGATACCTGGAAAGGATGGCAGAGGGATACAAACTAGAAACGCCGCGAATACTAGCTATTATTCGGTGTTCGGCATTACTCGACATTTTTTTGTTCTTCATGGAATACCGATTAATAACGGGTATTATTCGACATTCGACGAATAGTTGTCTAAAGTAAACTTTTAATGAACAAAAAAAAACTATATACTTAAAAATAATCAAACTTTAATTTTTCTTAAAAAACAAAACACTTAGTATTAATAAGTCAGAATCAGCCAAAAATCAGTTATGACATGTTGAAGTTAATTAGTTAAGCTTTTTAATTAATATTTAATGTCCAAAATGGGCAGATTGTGGATCACGATAAATCAAACTGGCCTCAGAAAATATTCTTTCTGAATAAACAGAGCTTACTGGTGTGATTAAGTATTGTTTAGCAAGCTTACTTAAAATGGAGAATCCATTCTTATGGAAATATGGGTTTATACTTCTGTCAGCCTTTGCTAACGCGATCTAGTGAGCTATTTCTTCAGCAGTGGTATTTTGGGGTTGCTCTTCAGAATTCTACTCTGTCGTAGATTCTTCAAAACATGCCCAAAATAGTTTATGAGTTTCTGTATCGGTATTCCCACTTTCATAAGCTGGCTAAAAAGCTAAATTGAGTATTTAAGTTTAAAGCAATAGTAGTTTCATAGTTCTATAGTTAAACTGTTCTGTATTTTTTGATAAATTTATTTTTTTTGGAGTTCTGATAATACCTGCATAGTTCAGGCGAATCATGTCAAAATAGAAACTATAATTTTTGGAGGAAAATAATAAATTTAAACCAGGAAAAGTGCATTTTCATACTCTAACCCTTGGAATTTAAGTGGTATATCTTCAGCAGATTCTAGCTCGCTCTTTAGTTCCTCATTGCAAAAATGGGTGAGGATTTTGCACCCAAGAGGTGCATATAGATACCTGAAAAGGATGGCAGAGGGATACAAACTAGAAACGCCGCGAATACTAGCTATTATTCGGTGTTCGGCATTACTCGACATTTTTTTGTTCTTCATGGAATACCGATTAATAACGGGTATTATTCGACATTCGGCGAATAGTTGTCTAAAATAAACTTTTAATGAACAAAAAAAACTTTACACTTAAAAATAATCAAACTTTAATTTTTCTTAAAAAACAAAACACTTAGAACTTTTAACAAATCAGTCAGAATCAGCCAAAAATCAGTCATGCCATGTTGAGGTTAATTAGTTACGCTTTTTGATTAATATTTAATGTCCAAAAGGGGCAGATTATGGATCACGATAAATCAAACCTGCCTCAGAAAATAATCTTTGTGAATAAACAGAGCTTGCTGGTGTGATTAAGTATCGTTTAGCAAGCTTACTTAAAATGGAGAATCAATTCTTATGGAAATATGGGTTTATACTTCTGTCAGCCTTTTCTAACGCGATGTAGTGAGCGATTTCTTCAGAAGTGGTATTTTGGGGTTGCTCTTCAGAATTCTGCTTTGTCGTAGATTCTTCAAAACATGCCCAAAATACTTTATGAGTTTCTGTATCGATATTCCCACTTTCATAAGCTGGCTAAAAAGCTAAATTGTTCTGTATTTTTTGATAAATTTATTTTTTGTAGTTCTGATGATGCCTAGTTTCTGCAGCCGTTTCTAACTTGCTCTTTAGTTTGCTAACCACTCTCTCATACATGTCTGGAATGATTTTCTCAGTGAAGTACGTTCTGCCAGAAAAGTGTATTGCGGCAATCCTCTACAGTAGGTATTGAACGCTGCAGGTATTGTACTTAATCGCTGAGGGGAAAGAAAGGAAATGATGAACACCTAAGAAAATTTATCCATGCACTGATAAGGAAAGTATGGGAGGAGGAAACAATCACTTCTATACATAGCATACAAAATATTTACATACATCATTAATACCATATATATATTATACAATCTATTCTTTACAATAATTTAAATTTTCTCAAGATATAAATGGTGGTTGTTTGTATAACGGCCTTTAAAATGTTAAAAGGTCTTGGTATATAAGTTTTTTGGGGCCATTCATAGATAAATAGGTCGTAAAGTCAACACTAGGTGGTGGACATAAATCAAATCGTGGAAAGTCGGAACGGTCTAAAGGCAAAAAAGCAGGTGTATAAGAGTACTAATATTTTGTGCCTTTGTGGAATGCCGCTAGTTAGGTGTCGGTTAAAGCATATTATGATCGTAGCAGGGGGCATGTACTTTACCAAGTTATACAATGCGACCCCCTCGTGGTGGACCGTGTTTGACATGCCGACCGGTACAGGAACGTACTCGGCCCTTAAAATACCTGTTTCGACACACGACAACCTCGACGTTATACATTTTCTATCCGATAAACGCTCTTAAAGTAACGTGAATGAAAAATAATGAGTTTCGTGTTTTTAGTTTCACTTTTTATTTGATTTGTACGTTGATTAAGTGCTCTTGAATTATTATTAAATCCAACTCTGGAAACCAAAGAATACAAGTTCGTATTGTGGCAGTCTGAATACCGCTCAACAATAGATTGAATGACTGTAACATATCTAAGAATAATTGCGTTACAAAAGGCCAACTGTTAAACGTTGTATTCTTTTTCCTAAGTAACAATAAATCTGAAACGCACACACGCATGTTGATATGTGTGCACATGTACAAGCACGCGTTTTAAACAATTAATAATATTGATTTATAAAAATCTTCAGCAATTAAGCAATTTTACTAAGTAAAATTTGAATTTCTAATTAAAGCCTTGGTTTTGATATGAACTAAGTGGTACATAATTAGTGACGAAAAAAATGTGTTTTCTCCCTAAAATTAAATGTCACCTAAAAAATGCGGTAGCCTCGTTATGCGCAGGAGAAAATTACGAAAATAAGCCCGACGCGAGCCCAGGATAATATTTAACCGAAATTTTACATTTGCATATACATCCAGGTGCGGTTCTCGCCGAAAGGACGAAACGAACAGCCTTTATGCCTACTTATGCAAAATACTCGGTACGTCGTTGTTACGATTTTAATAAATTTCTCGGAAACTTTTTTTTTTAAATTAATCGCCGCGAAAGTCATCCAAAATTCGCGTGGTTCCCGTTGATTTCCGGAATCATACGGTGCGATATTGTCTGGTCATTATATAATTAAATAGGTTTTCATGCGCCGCCATTAAAACATAATCGGCTTCTAAAGACCTGGTTACAGGGGTGTTTTCAATTAAATTCCGATTCGTCCCGGTTCTTGTTCAAAAAATTGCCCCACAGTTCGCGAGGCAAACCTTTAAAAAACCCATTAAGAGGTCAGCCTTTTAACTTGCCGAGTGATGAAGTGATCAGGTATTGACCCGAACCGAGCACCGAACCACGATCGGTAATTGCACAATAAGGGCCCGTTTATTCACCACCTATTTGATCGCCGTTGATCCCTACCGATCTCCATTCTAATCCACTACGAAATGGGATGACCGGATTATCCGCGGCCTCACATAAAACCGTTTATTAGGAGTTCCACGAGCGGCTCTCTCCAAAGCAAACAAGAAGCGGCTCCTTTTAAGTGTTTTGGAGGCGTTAGGATCCTGGGGACCGTTTATAATCGGTGGAATGCGTTGTCCCGAAATAAAACGCTGGGCAAACAAGGTTTGCCCATGGATCGTTCGCAATAACTATCAACAATGGAAACAGGTACCAAAGGCATTTCTTTCATTCAAAAACCACCAACATGGGTTTTGACATGTTTTTACCGCGTCACACCACAAAACTTTACTTTTACCCTTGTAAAACTATCACTTTCATGTAGATTTATTACAACCTTAATTGTCTTTTTTGGTCAAAACCTTTGTAAAGCTGAGATGATGATTGACTTGGTATGAGGGTGCCAAAATCAATAAAAAACAAGATCGCTCTTATAAATTTTATTGGTAAAAGATCTGAATCAAGTAGCTACATAAAATGTTCCAAAATTAATCATTTTTTTTTGATAATACACGAAGAAAATTAAATCAACCTCAAAATCTAGGGTTGTAAAAACAAAACTTGGATAAAGGTTGCTAAAAGAATAAGATAAAGTGTCTTGCCCTAAAATGCCCCAAAAGTGACTATGCAGCTCTCTATGTTTCTATGCTCACTCATGTATCTCATAGACTTAGTAAAATAATAAATGAAAAATCAAAGGAGGATCTAAAATTAAAATTTGGCAAGATGGTTCCTAAGATTTTTATGTTTTAGTTTTATGACTTACAATGTTCCAGTCTAGGTTTAGCACCAATCCGAGTCTGCAACAATCATGACATAGAACAACTCCATATCTTAGTAAAGAATAAAGAAAATGATAATTTGACTATAAGTTTAAACTTTACTTTACTTTTACCCTTGTACAACTATTACTTTCATGTAGATTTATTAAAACTCTAATTGTCTTTTTTTAGTCAAAACCTTACACCCATAAAAATTTGTAAAGCTGAGATGATGATTGACTTGGTATGAGGGTGGCAAAATGAAGAAGAAACAAGATCGCCCTTATAAATTTTATTGATAAAAGATCTGAGTCAAGTAGCTACCTAAAATGTTCCAAAATTGATGATTTTTTTTGATAATACACGAAAAAAATTAAAATCAACCTCAAGTCCTGTAAAAACCAAACTTGGCATAAAGGTTGCAAAAAGAATAAGATAAAGTGTATTGGCCGAGTAGCTACCTAAAATGCCCCAAAACTGATTATTTCTTCCAAAACGCCAAACTCTGATTTGAAGCTGTCGAAATATCTAGTATTATTTCTGGAATCATAATTAATTAATTGCAGCTCTCTATGTTTTTATGCTCACTCATGTATCTCATAGACTTAGTAAAATAATAAATGAAAAATCAAAGGAGGATCTAAAATTAAAATTTGGCAAGATGGTTCCTAAGATTTTTATGTTTTAGTTATTGGACTTACAATGTTCCAGTCTAGGTTTAGCACCAATCCGAGTCTGCAACAATCATGACATAGAACAACTCCATATCTTAGTAAAGAGTAAAGAAAATGATAATTTGACTATAAGTTTAAACTTTACTTTACTTTTACCCTTGTAAAACTATCACTTTCATGTAGATTTATAAAAACTCTAATTGTCTTTTTTTAGTCAAAACCTTACACTCATAAAAATTTGTGAAGCTGAGATGATGATTGACTTAGTATGAGGGTGGTAAAATGAATAAGAAACAAGATCGCCCTTATAAATTTTATTGATACAAGATCTAAGTCAAGCAGCTACCTAAAATGTTCCAAAATTGATGATTTTTTTTGATAATACACGAAAAAAATTAAAATCAACCTCAAAATCTAGGCCTGTAAAAACCAAACTTGGCATAAAGGTTGCTAAAAGAATAAGATAAAGTGTATTGGCAGAGTAGCTAGCTAAAATGCCCCAAAAGTAACTATTTTTTCCAAAACGCCAAGCACTGATTTGAAGCTGTCGAAATATCTAGTATTATTTCTGGAATCATAATTAATTAATTGCAGCTCTCTATGTTTCTATGCTCACTCATGTATCTCATAGACTTAGTAAAATAATAAATGAAAAATCAAAGGAGGATCTAAAATTAAAATTTGGTTCCTAACATTTTCATGTTTTAGTTATTGGACTTACAATGTTCCAGTGTAGGTTAAGCATCAATCCGAGTCTGCAACAATCATGACATAGAACAACTTCATATCTTAGTAAAGAATAAAGAAAATGATAATTTGACTATAAGTTTAAACTTTACTTTTCTTTTACCCTTGTAAAACTATCACTTTCATATAGATTTATTAAAACTCTAATTGTCTTTTTTTGGTCAACACCTTACACCCATCAAAATTTGTGAAGCTGAGATGATGATTGACTTAGTATGAGGGTGGCAAAATGAATAAGAAACAAGAGCGCCCTTATAAATTTTATTGATAAAAGATCTGAGCCAAGTAGCTACCTAAAATGTTCCAAAATTGATGATTTTTTTTGATAATACACGAAAAAAATTAAAATCAACCTCAATATCTAGGGTTGTAAAAACATAACTTGACATAAAGGTTGCTAAAAGAATAAGATAAAGTGTATTGGCAGAGTAGCTAGCTAAAATGCCCCAAAAGTGATTATTTTTTCCAAAACGCCAAACACTGATTTGAAGCTGTCGAAATATCTAGTATTATTTCTGGAATCATAATTAATTAATTGCAGCTCTCTATGTTTCTATGCTCACTCATGTGTCTCAGACTTAGTAAAATAATAAATGAAAAATCAAAGGAGGATCTAAAATTAAAATTTGGCAAGATGGATCCTAAGATTTTTATGTTTTAGTTATTGGACTTACAATGTTCCAGTCTAGGTTTAGCACCAATCCGAGTTTGCAACTATCATGACATAGAACAACTCCATATCTTAGTAAAGAATAAAGAAAATGATAATTTGACTATAAGTTTAAACTTTACTTTTCTTTTACTCTTGTAAAACTATCACTTTCATGTAGATTTATTAAAACTCTAATTGTCTTTTTTGGTCAAAACCTTACACCCATAAAAATTTGTAAAGCTGAGATGATGAGTGACTTGGTATGAGGGTGGCAAAGTGAATAAGAAACAACATCGCCGTTATAAATTTTATTGATACAACATCTGAGTCAAGTAGCTACCTAAAATGTTCCAAAATTGGTGATTTTTTTTGATAATACACGAGAAAAATTAAAATCAACCTTAATATCTAGGATTGTAAAAACAAAACTTGGATAAATGTTGCTAAAAGGATTAGATAAAGTGTCTTGGCCGAATAGCTAGCTAAAATGCCCCAAAAGTGATTATTTTTTTTAAAACGCCAAACTCTGATTTGAAGCTGTCGAAATATCTAGTATTATTTCTGGAATCATAATTAATTAATTGCAGCTCTCTATGTTTCTATGCTCACTCATGTATCTCATAGACTTAGTAAAATAATAAATGAAAAATCAAAGGAGGATTTAAAATTAAAATTTGGCAAGGTGGATCCTAAGATTTTCATCTTTTAGTTATTGGACTTACAATGTTCCAGTGTAGGTTAAGCACCAATCCGAGTCTGCAACAATCATGACATAGAACAACTCCATATCTTAGTAAAGAATAAAGAAAATGATAATTTGACTATAAGTTTAAACTTTACTTTACTTTTACCCTTGTAAAACTATCACTTTTATGTAGATTTATTAAAACTCTAATTATCTTTTTTTGGTCAAAACCTTACATCCATCAAAATTTGTAAAGCTGAGATGATGATTGACTTGGTATGAGGGTGGCAAAATGAATAAGAAACAAGATCGCCCTTATAAATTTTATTGATAAAAGATCTGAGTCAAGTAGCTACCTAAAATGTTCCAAAATTGATGATTTTTTTTTGATAATACACGAAAAGAATTAAAATCAACCTCAAAATCTAGGATTGTAAAAACAAAACTTGGATAAAGGTTGCTAAAAGAATAAGATAAAGTGTCTTGCCCTAAAATGCCCCAAAAATGACTATTCTTTCCAAAACGCCAAACTCTGATTTGAAGGTGTCGAAATATCTAGTATCATTTCTGGAATCATAGTTAATTAATTGCAGCTCTCTATGTTTTTATGCTCACTCATGTATCTCATAGACTTAGTAAAATAATAAATGAAAAATCAAAGGAGGATCAAAAATTAAAATTTGGCAAGATGGATCCTAAGATTTTTATGTTTTAGTTATTGGACTTACAATGTTCCAGTCTAGGTTTAGCACCAATCCGAGTCTGCAACAATCATGACATAGAACAACTCCATATCTTAGTAAAGAATAAAGAAAATGATGATTTGACTATAAGTTTAAACTTTACTTTTCTTTTACCCTTGTAAAACTATCACTTTCATGTAGATTTATTAAAACTCGAATTGTCTTTTTTTGGTCAAAAAATTACACCCATCAAAATTTGTAAAGCTGAGATGATGATTGACTTGGTATGAGGGTGGCAAAATGAATAAGAAACAAGATCGCTCTTATAAATTTTATTGATAAAAGATCTGAGTCAAGTAGCTACCTAAAATGTACCAAAATTGATGATTTTTTTTTGATAATACACGAAAAGAATTAAAATCAACCTCAAAATTTAGGATTGTAAAAACAAAACTTGGCATAAAGGTTGCTAAAAGAATAAGATAAAGTGTATTGGCAGAGTAGCTAGCTAAAATGCCCCAAAAGTGATTATTTTTTCCAAAACGCCAAACACTGATTTGAAGCTGTCGAAATATCTAGTATTATTTCTGGAATCATAATTAATTAATTGCAGCTCTCTATGTTTCTATGCTCACTCATGTGTCTCAGACTTAGTAAAATAATAAATGAAAAATCAAAGGAGGATCTAAAATTAAAATTTGGCAAGATGGATCCTAAGATTTTTATGTTTTAGTTATTGGACTTACAATGTTCCAGTCTAGGTTTAGCACCAATCCGAGTTTGCAACTATCATGACATAGAACAACTCCATATCTTAGTAAAGAATAAAGAAAATGATAATTTGACTATAAGTTTAAACTTTACTTTTCTTTTACTCTTGTAAAACTATCACTTTCATGTAGATTTATTAAAACTCTAATTGTCTTTTTTGGTCAAAACCTTACACCCATAAAAATTTGTAAAGCTGAGATGATGAGTGACTTGGTATGAGGGTGGCAAAGTGAATAAGAAACAACATCGCCGTTATAAATTTTATTGATACAACATCTGAGTCAAGTAGCTACCTAAAATGTTCCAAAATTGGTGATTTTTTTTGATAATACACGAGAAAAATTAAAATCAACCTTAATATCTAGGATTGTAAAAACAAAACTTGGATAAATGTTGCTAAAAGGATTAGATAAAGTGTCTTGGCCGAATAGCTAGCTAAAATGCCCCAAAAGTGATTATTTTTTCCAAAACGCCAAACTCTGATTTGAAGCTGTCGAAATATCTAGTATTATTTCTGGAATCATAATTAATTAATTGCAGCTCTCTATGTTTCTATGCTCACTCATGTATCTCATAGACTTAGTAAAATAATAAATGAAAAATCAAAGGAGGATTTAAAATTAAAATTTGGCAAGGTGGATCCTAAGATTTTCATCTTTTAGTTATTGGACTTACAATGTTCCAGTGTAGGTTAAGCACCAATCCGAGTCTGCAACAATCATGACATAGAACAACTCCATATCTTAGAAAAGAATAAAGAAAATGATAATTTGAATACAAATTTTTTTTGTGTATACGATAATATGTTTAGATTGATTTAATGAAGTAAAAAAAAAGTAATGTGTAAAAAATGTTGAATATAGAGGATAACCGTTTAGGTCGAATTTGGGATCGCCTCGAAGTCTTGTAAAGTTTATTAAGGATGTAATTAGTACTTTGTCTTGTAGTTATGAGAAGGTATACTAAACGGGACGAGAGCGTGAATTTTTTTGCTCGCAATCCGATCGTGGTGGCTTGTATAAGGAGATTTACAGGACTGGTCGGTTGTGTGTTGCTCGGTAGCAGATCGAGTTCGATAATATTTAAAATTTACTGCAAATACGATAGTAACTCTCAACGTTGTAACCGATTTAAATGCCCGACGCGTAAATTTCACCCTTAAACAATCCGGCTTTTAATTTAAACGTTTAATGTGGGCATAGATGTTTAATAACACCGGATCTTTACGATCCTCGTTTATAATTTAGCCCGGAACGGGGTTCGGAACTAAAAGACTAAAAGACCGAAACCCACCGGAAGATATCTTTGACACGAATATGACAATAAAAGCCAAAACATCTGTAGATACCAATTATACACGGCAAGGATAAAATACAATCAAATTATTTGGTGTTTAGGGGCAAATGTATACCCACTAAACAACCGAGGGGGGTTAAACCCTCTTGAATAATAAATCATTGCCATCTGTGGCCTTAGATACATAATAACTCGTAGATACGAATCTGTATAACGATAATAGGTCTTTATTTTCATGCCCAACCACCTTTTTGATTTAAAAAGAATATTTACCCGCCCTATGAATTATCTTCTAAATAACATTAATGAAAAAAATATTATATAATAAATAAAATATTTTAATTTGAAGACATTTCAAAAGTAATTCTTTCGTGAATTAATAACAGGTCTCGGAGGTTGGTTGAATTCTTCGTGGCGGAACGTTATAAATCAGAAAAGACCGGGCGGAAAACGTCGTTTTAAATAAATAACAAATAACGTAATATTTGTTATTGTCTTAACCGTGGAAAGCAAGAGGCGAGAGGTGCAATTTGGTTAACGGCGCGATATATTATTGGCCACTCTCATTAGTAGTTACGACGTGCGTCTATGTGAGCACGTCAGCTCTTTACATTATTCGATGTCATTATAAATCTCTCGTACCATGTATAACAAAATGCAAAAAGGAACACGCTTTTTTTTTAATTAATTCAAACTCTTCAAGTCGTTGTATTAAAATATAAATTTTAATGGTGAAATGAAAATTTCCGAGTTGAAACCAAAATCTCCATCAATTGCGGTACAATTACAATGTTACACGCCCTATCTTTCCATCTTTCTTATTATGCCATTAATAAAAAACCTTATTATATCTTTCTGACTGCATAATAGTTTAATTAATCTTGGTGATACGTCCGCACAAAAATTTATTTTATCAGCTGCTCCAAATTTGCATAAAATTTTGATCGGGATGTGTTTCTTAAAAATTTGTGGAAATGGGAAATTAAAAATATTTTTTTTCTAAATACATACTTTAATTTATATCGAAACGGTTTTGTACAATTATAAATAATCGATTAACACCTAGCTTAGTGTAAGTAACTAACGAGTACTTAAACAGGGCGGACTTAAGCGTTTTTTTTTTAAATATAATAATAATAAATATATACAACAGACTTTAATAAATATGTACAGGCGGCATTGTTCGATCGTTTCTTCGTTCTTTATTCGTTCGTTCACAATAGGGATTTGTAAAGTGGTTATTTATTTTGGTGTACTAAGAGATCGCATGCGGGCCTCTTCGAGTTCTTTTATTATTATCTAACAATACGATCGTACCTTCGTGTTAAGTACATTTTTAAAATTGTAAATCCGCGAATCGCGTGACTAAATAAATACCTATCGTAAACGTCGCGGACGGGCCGTTTAAAATTAAGTAAATTAATATCACAAATACATTCAGTATGTTTTTAAGTAAAGATGATATATACAGATAGAGATATCATATAGGAACAAAATATTTTTTCTACCTATCGCAAAATACAATTATTGACAATGGAAATCAGACTTTATTGCACTTATATTTTATTAATCTAATATTTTTTAAACTGATCTTAAAGCTAATTGCGGCACTTTTAATATATCATCCGGCGATACCCCGTAATGTGTATAATAAGGAGGTGCCGGTGGTGCCATTAATATCGGCTGAGTCATTGGAAAATCATATGGGTTTAAACCCCATTGGAAACAAGTGGTAGGTCGAACCTGGGTGGGACTTTCCCTTATCTCTGATTGTTCGGGTTTGTCGGGCGAAATCAAACTCTCTATAGTAAAACTCCTTTTTGGTCGAATAGTCGTTTCAGTTGCCGCACGAATCACTGGCGATGGCATTTTTTGATTAACATGCACCGGGTGTTCAATTTGACGTTCCGTCGGTGCGAAAAAGAATCTGTTTATGTTGGCCAACGCGGCTAATTCATTATCGAGAACTTCTTTATCGGTTTTTAGCAACTTAAATCGTTTCCTCCTTCTTAATAAACTTCCATTTTCAAACATATCAAACGCTGCGGGATGTAGAGCCCAATAAGCACCTTTTCCAGGTCGATCTGGCCTTCTAGGTATTTTGATGAAACAATCGTTGAACGATAAATTATGTCTCAGCGAATTTTGCCACCTTTGGGTATTTCTTCTGTAGTAAGGAAATCGATCGGTGATGAATTTGTAAATTTCAGATAATGGAAGCATCTTCTCCGGTGAACTCCATATAGCCATTGCGGTTAGAGAGATGTAAGAGTATGGTGGTTTTTGGTCACCATAAGATTCCCTCGATGGACGCGGCATCTTCACAAAAACTTTTCAAAAAGAACTATGCAAACTCTCGGAAAAACTTTCAAAACAATCACCACCCAGATTTTAAAGAATAAAAAAAGAAGCAAAAGTCCTGATCGTGTACCGTTTAGTTTCTCGACCATCGACTTCGGAGCGTACGTTTCGACTGTAAACCAGGGACTTCGTCAAAAGACCACTCCGTTCACCAAAGTCTCTCATTGGACGAACACGTACAATGGCATGAAGGCACCCTCCGAACTCCGCCTCGAAAACCCCAAAACCACACCTTCTACGTCCGACATATAACAGAAACTAATAAGCTAATAGCAGGTGCCTCAAACCGTACGTCCTTACGTAATTACAGAATCGACCTTATTCCTTTAAAAAAAATATTTTTAAACAATTTCAATAAAACAATTTTTTTTTATTTTTCATTCAGTCAATTTTCAATTTATTTTTAATCCTTATTGTTTATTTATCGGTTATTAAAAAAAATTAATTTATTTCCACCGGTTTCAGTTATATAAGTACAATCATCAGGCTAATCTAGTAACGCGTCCATTATATATAAATTATACCTTCAATTTTAAGCTAACAACAATTTTGAATGAAAAAATAAAAAAGATAATAAAAAAATTTCAGCGTTATTAATTTTAACCTTTTAAATTTGGTATAAAGTAATAAGCGATACTTTATAACCTCAAAAAATAAATATTTATTATAAAATAAACTAATTAAATAAGTGATTTTTACAAATTTATTCAAATTCATCTTAAAATTTTAATATTTCGTATAAACCAAATTCAAGCCTTCCTTTATAATCCTAATAAGTGTTATTTTTTAAATAAATTTTTTTTTTAATACATTTTTTAATAAATAATTAATTTATATCAAGTAAATCGTTCACCCCGAAAACTTGAAATTTAGTACAAATTAACCTAAAGTACTCCTTTATAACCTTAATATAATATATAATATAACCCTAATAGTTAATATAACCCTAATAATTACATTTCTTAAATCCTAACCGTTTTGAATAGGTGATTTTTAAAAATTTATATAAAATAAATCGCTTACAACGAAAACTTAAAATATGGTATAACCTAACCTCAAACGTTTCTTTATAACTTGTTTTTTACCAATTTTTTATAACCTCTTCCAATAAACATCAAATTAAATTAACAAATTTTAACAAATTAGACATCACCATGTTTTTATCTTGTAGTTTGATTGGTCATAAACGGGTGAGAAGAAATATAAAAATTGTGTTTTTTGGTAAATATTTATTTAATCAAAAGTAAATAAATAACTTTTTAAAAATTAATATATAATATAAATTATGTTATCAAATAAATCGTTCACCCCGAAAACTTGAAATTTAGTACAAAGTAACCTTAAATATCCTTAAAATATTTCATTTCTTAAATCTTAACCGTTTTAAAAAAAAAATTTTTAATTAATAACTGTCAAATTGAATAGGTGATTTTTAAAAATTTATATAAAATGAATCGCTTACAACGAAAACTTAAAATTTGGTATAACCTAACCTCAAACGTTTCTTTATAACTTGTTTTTTACCAATTTTTTATAATCTCTTCCAATAAACATCAAATTAAATTAACAAATTTTAACAAATTAGACATCATCATGTTTTTATCTTGTGGTGATTGGTCATAAACGGGTGAGATGAAATATAAAAATTGTGTTTTTTGGTAAATATTTATTTAATCAAAAGTAAATAAATAACATTTTAAAAATTAATATATAATATAAATTATGTTATCAAATAAATCGTTCACCCCGAAAACTTGAAATTTAGTACAAAGTAACCTTAAATAACCTTAAAAAATTTCATTTCTTAAATCTTAACCGTTTTGAAAAAAAAAATTTTTAATTAATAAATGTCAAATTGAATAGGTGATTTTTAAAAATTTATATAAAATGAATCGCTTACAACGAAAACTTAAAATATGGTATAACCTAACCTCAAACGTTTCTTTATAACTTGTTTTTTACCAATTTTTTATAACCTCTTCCAATAAACATCAAATTAAATTAAAAAATTAGACATCACCATGTTTTTATCTTGTGTTGATTGGTCATAAACGGGTGAGATGAAATATAAAAATTGTGTTTTTTGGTAAATATTTATTTAATCAAAAGTAAATAAATAACATTTTAAAAATTAATATATAATATAAATTATGTTATCAAATAAATCGTTCACCCCGAAAACTTGAAACTTAGTACAAAGTAACCTTAAATAACCTTAAAAAATTTCATTTCTTAAATCTTAACCGTTTTGAAAAAAAAAAATTTTTAATTAATAAATGTCAAATTGAATAGGTGATTTTTAAAAATTTATATAAAATGAATCGCTTACAACGAAAACTTAAAATATGGTATAACCTAACCTCAAACGTTTCTTTATAATTTGTTTTTTACCAATTTTTTATAACCTCTTCCAATAAACATCAAATTAAATTAACAAATTAGACATCACCATGTTTTTATCTTATGGTGATTGGTCATATACGGGTGAGATGAAATATAAAAATTGTGTTTTTTGGTAAATATTTATTTAATCAAAAGTAAATAAATAACATTTTAAAAATTAATATATAATATAAATTATGTTATCAAATAAATCGTTCACCCCGAAAACTTGAAATTTAGTACAAAGTAACCTTAAATAACCTTAAAAAATTTCATTTCTTAAATTTTAACCGTTTTAAAAAAAAAAATTTTTAATTAATAAATGTCAAATTGAATAGGTGATTTTTAAAAATTTATATAAAATGAATCGCTTACAACGAAAACTTAAAATATGGTATAACCTAACCTCAAACGTTTCTTTATAATTTGTTTTTTACCAATTTTTTATAACCTCTTCCAATAAACATCAAATTAAATTAACAAATTAGACATCACCATGTTTTTATCTTATGGTGATTGGTCATATACGGGTGAGATGAAATATAAAAATTGTGTTTTTTGGTAAATATTTATTTAATCAAAAGTAAATAAATAACATTTTAAAAATTAATATATAATATAAATTATGTTATCAAATAAATCGTTCACCCCGAAAACTTGAAATTTAGTACAAAGTAACCTTAAATAACCTTAAAAAATTTCATTTCTTAAATTTTAACCGTTTTAAAAAAAAAAATTTTTAATTAATAAATGTCAAATTGAATAGGTGATTTTTAAAAATTAATATAAAATGAATCGCTTACAATGAAAACTTAAAATTTGGTATAACCTAACCTCAAACGTTTCTTCATAACTTGTTTTTTACCAATTTTTTATAACCTCTTCCAATAAACATCAAATTAAATTAACAAATTAGACATCACCATGTTTTTATCTTATTGGTCATAAAGGGGTGAGAAGAAGAAATATAAAAATTGTGTTTTTTGGTAAATATTTATTTAATCAAAACATAATATAAATTGTTAATAAATTAATATAAATAAATATAATCCAATAAGAAGAAGTTGTTCATTATTCTGTATTGATATAATATGTATTTTCCTGGTTGACTTCAACAGTAGGAACAATTTCATTATAAATGTTACAAGCTTGGTATCCGTTTCTAGGGACAGAATATCCTGAAATAAATTTCCATGCATTTTGCATTTATCAAAAATAATTTTTACCTGATTCATCAAGTGTAGACATAATAATATCACCCGCAACCTCACTTCCATTTTCTATAACAAAAGAAAACTGAAATTATTTAAAAAAATTTACTGTTTAAAAGTTAACCTTTATTATTTTCTCTAGAAATACAAATTTTGACGGATAGTGTAAACACAATTAACAACATAACATCAATTCCAATTAAAGCAACAACATAAAAAATCTCCATAAGATTATTATTGGTCGTAATGTTAATATTATAATTGGTAGAATTAATGCATTTGGCTCCGTTTACGTTGGGAATAGTGTTATTTGAAGTATATTTAAATGTTATGTTGTTAAATGTAAATAATTCTCGTAAATACTGGCAATCCCATTTATTATCATCGATAAACAGTGTTAAATGTGCATCTTCTAAATTTATGTGAGTTAAGGAATTATTGTTGAGGTTTACAATCGGTGATTTAAAGCTGTGGAAAATTTCGCCGACAACTTCGAGTTGATTATTGCTAAGATCGAGAAATTTCAGTTTAGGTTTATCCACGAATGTACCTGTTCCAATCGTTTTAATTAAATTATCGGATAAATTTAATTCGATTAGTTGAATAGACTGTGTTAAAATGTTCAATGGAATAGTTTCGATTTTGTTTCGGTTTATAAATATTTTTAATAACGAAGGTAAATTTTGTAGAAAATTTAATTGCGTAATTTTGTTGTTATCGATATAAAATATTTGTAAGTGCATAAATTCTTTCGTTATATCCGGTGATATAGATGATATATTGTTTGAAGATAAATATAAAGTTCTCAAATTAATAAGATTTTTGAGGAAATTAACTGACTCAATTAAATTATTCGAACAGTTCAAGGATATTAGCGATGAATTTCTGGGAAATGCATCATGATGTATACGTTTGATACAATTATCTTGTAAATAAACATCTGACACATCAATTTTTTTAAATGTATCCTTGTCGATGAAATCGAGGGATTCAGTTTTAAAAAAAAATTTTGAAACTTTCGTTATATTTCCAAAAGTATCTTCGTTTATTTCCTTCCATTTATTTCTGGCAGTAATTGATAAAGTACGTAAAGCCTTAGTATTTTCAATTTTAATTTCTTCCAAAGAATTTCCCACGATTTCTAATACTCTTAAAAATCGAAATTTTCCATTTTCGTATTTTTTAGATTCTGTTTTCACTTCTAACACGTTCACAGTATCGGGGAAATCACAGGGAATTTCGGTTGTGTAGTTGAAGCACTTTAACTCGTGTTGAAACGATAAAGTAAAGAACAGAACCACAACGAAAAATGAACATACACCGCACATCTTAGTTACGAAATGCGAAAAAGATAAACTTACGGAAGTGGTTTCCCCATATATTCCTTATCTAGGTATAACAAATTTATCGTGAAATTATCATCAGTTTGCTTTTAACAACGATGAGTTTTAAAGTGAATTATATCACCCTAATATTTTTATATTTTTTTGTTGTTTGTGTAATTTCGCATAATATAGAAAACTGTACTGAAGTGATCACGTCCAATATGAATTGTAATGGTAAAGAAAAAATTACAGTAGTAAGGTTAAACGAGAAAAATTTAACAGTGTTGGAGGATAATATGTTTAAAGATATGCGCAACCTTCGTAAGATCGATTTAAAACAGAATTCTATACCAGATCTAAATTCAGAAATATTTCAAGATATTCCACAGGTTACATTTATATTTCTCGATTATAATCGTTTACAAATAATAAAAGAGAACACATTTGGGGAAATACCTCGATTACAAAATTTATATATATCGCATAATAATTTAGAAATAATAGAAGCTGGTGCATTTAATTTTCCACACCTACAAGTATTGGATTTAACAAACAACGCTATTCTGAACATATCTAAAGATGCCTTTCGGGTAAACTCTACGATTTATAATTTAAATTTTAAAAATAATAAAGTCAAAAACATCTCGTTCATACAAAATCTATATAATTTATCGATCCTCGACTGTACATCAAATTGTATCAAAGATATTGACGAAAACACGTTTGAAAATGCAAAGAAAGTAAGTGACTTTGTATGCATGAATAATCAAATTGAAAATCTCGAGTTTTTGAAACACCTAAGAATGTTGACTAATTTAGATTTAAGCAATAACTCGATAAAAACGTTACCGGTTACAACATTTTTGAATTTAAAGAAAATTCAAAAAATCATTTTGCGGAAAAATGAAATTGAAGTAATACCAACAGGTGCCTTTGCTGAATTATATGATTTATCCGAGATATCTTTAGCTGATAATAAGATTAAAACCATTGGAGAGGTTTTTGGATTACCTAAATTAAAAACACTAAATGTTAAAAACAACAGACTACAAAGTCTACCAAGTGGGCTAATTGAAACCTCGCTTAGTATTACTTTTAAAATAGATGGCAATAATTGGAGTTGTCAATTTATTCGAAAAATCGTTGATAAATCCCGCATTAAAATCGAATTCACCATTCGCAATGGTGTTCCTAATTACAAAAATATATCGTGCAGTGATGAAATGAATCCAGTTCCAAACGACCAAAGAACCGCAAACATCACTCAACCAGACGATAAAACATTCTTCAAATATATCATTGGTTTTTTTGTTTTTGTAGTTATTTGTGTGGGTTTAATCGGAGTAGTTTTCATGTGTCGTGGTAAGTATAATCAACTAAACAAAAAAACATTAATATAATCTTAATTTCTGTTATAATTTAGCCATAGTTCGATTCCACAAAAAGAAGAAAAAAACGAGTATACCTTTGACTTATTTAAGTGGCCCATACGGTAAAATATACATTTTATATAATAATAAGAGAAGACTCAAATTGAAACATTTTTTTTAGATCCTAATGGATATCTTGAACCACGCAATATTTGCCAAGAAGAAGGTATTTATGAAGAAATTATGGAGAACGATTGCGAGACTTATACAGCACCAAGGCAAAATAATTATATTTTGACATAATTTTTATGCATTATTTTATAACTCGACTACTAATTGAATATATTTAATCATTTTTTATTGCATGTTCTTTTATTACATACTCAAATTATTAAAACCCCAATTACTCAATTTATTATTAAAGTTATCTTTGATATTTAAGATATAGGACATTAAAAGCTACTTTTGAAGTAGCCTGTTGGGTGGACAACCAGACTAACGTCATCGGAATCTCGAAATAATAATAAATTTAGTGAGGTCTTTCGTAGAAAGCATCTGAAAAGTTAATATCTAAACCAACCTAGTTGTCCTGTTGCGTGGACAACCAGGATAGTTCAGATATTCAATTTCTGCCACTCTTTGGTATGGTGGAGTGACAAAAATTGAATATCTGAACTATCCTATTGCGCGGATTATCCAAACCAATAAGTTATTAATAACTACATTTCACACAAAGGCCATAAAAGAAACAAGATTACTATCTATATAAGTAAAGCATTTGAATGTGAAGGCATAAAATCAAATATATACCTCAAGTATACAATTAAGTTTATCCAAATATTGCTTACAATAATGAAGTTGTTGTGGTCATTATTATTAAGTCTACAACAAATATCAAAAAACTCTAATGATATATATAATATATAGTTTATTTAATTGACACCATAACAATTCAATTAATTATCTTTTTTATAAATTCAGTTTTAAAAAATTTCATTATTAAATTATAACACTTCAAGGTTGTATATAACATTTTTACAATTTCCCAGTTAATTCTGGAACTGCTTTGAAAAGATCTGCTACAATTCCATAATCAGATACTTGGAAGATGGGCGCTTCTGGATCCTTGTTAATCGCTACGATAGTTTTGCTGTCTTTCATACCGGCTAAATGCTGAATTGCTCCAGATATTCCAACAGCGATGTATAGATCCTGTAACAAATATAATTTTCATTTAATTCTTCATTAAAAATCGTTAAAATTAAATACTGGACCACGTAATTATTATTTTCCAGCATTTTTTGTTTAATAAATTAAATTATAAACATTTTGAACTTACAGGAGCTACAATTTTGCCAGTTTGACCAACTTGTAAATCATTGGGTACAAAACCAGCATCAACAGCTGCTCTTGAAGCTCCAACAGCAGCATTTAATTTATCAGCAAGCGCATATAACAACTTGAAGTTATCACCTGACTTCATTCCACGACCTAAATAAATTTAAAACAATAACTTGGAACCTTTACATCTTTTCCTACCAATAAGTTACCTCCACTTATGACAACTTTAGCACTTGTAAGTTCTGGTCTATCTGATTTGCTTAATTCTTGACTTATGAAGACTGTTAAATCAGATTTATAATCGCCTTTAACTTGTTCAATAGGTGTGGAGCCTCCTTCTAATTTATCAGCTTCAAAACTAGTTCCTCTGACTGTTACTACTTTAATTTTGTCGTTTGCAGTTAAAGTTTGAATGGCATTTCCTATTAAAAAAATTTTAATCTTACAAATGAATTTAACTTTTTTAAATTTTAATTACCTGCATAAATACTTCTAATAAAAGTATCAGCTGATTTAATTCCAATTACATCAGAAATAGGTGATACATCAAGTTTAGCTGCAACCCTAGGAAGTAAAGCTTTCCCAAATGCAGATGCTCCGGCGACAATATGAGTGAAATTATATTGTTTCTGAGTTGCCAAAATTAAGGGGGTAAGACTCTCAGCAGTAAATCCCTTAAAAGCGTCTCCTTCAGCAACAAGTACTCTGGCAAGACCACCTGCCTTGGCTGCTGCCTCTGCTGCTGGTCCACATTTTGTCCCAGCAATTAATACAGAGATTTCACCACCAAACTTCTTAGCTGCTGTAAGCGCATTTTGTGTGATGGGGTTTAAAACTTCATTATTATGTTCCCCAATAACCAAAGTACTTTGAAGTCTTCGCAATCTAGTTGAAAGCTAAAACACGCATTTAATAAACAGAATGATTACACTTAATTTCTTATTTACCTGGGCAGTGGCGTTACGGGTACAAGACGAGAACATGTTGATTTTAAGATAAATTTACATAACAAACTAAACGTGAACTGAAATCTGCCTCTTTTAACGGAGACTATCAGACTATCAACTTTATGCTAAAGTCCAAAGTACGTGGTTTACCATGTATACAATTACCATGTTCACACGCGTTGAAAGAGGCACGTAGTGACATCTCTTATAGAAATTGGAAACTTAACCACGAAAATGTTATTGACACTCCATCTCTCGGACAACTTGAAAAGTATGCTAAATAGGGGATTATAGAAATATACCAGCTTAATAATTGATACATTGTATAGTAGATGGAGCTATATGCAACTTTAATAATCGAATACGGTGTGTGTAAAAAAGGAATGTGACGTCACCCCGACCCTAAATTGATCTTTATTTCTAAAAAAGTTTTTATATACTTATATATATGTATATAAATGTAATTAAGATGGTCTAACAACGCAAGATGTGAGGAAAAAAATACGAACACCAAGATTATGATACATCTCATGAACAGCAAAAACTGAAAACCCAGCTAAAATACTCAGACCATAAAATACTTACCATCACATCTTAGACATCTACATTATTACGGAAGGAATACTCTTTAGCACTACTTGTTCATTTCATTTTCATGCACTCCGATATGACTTGGAATATAAATTATGTCTAAAACTGATCACGGCCGTCTTCGAAGACATCGACCGACATATTTAATTATTTAAACTCATATTTATTTAAAATATAAATTTTATTAATTTCAATATAAACACAAATAATAATTATTTAACATCATGATACCTACCTATTCCCATAAATTTTACCTTACTTAATCACTCAACAATGCTGCCTACCGCCGATATCAAAAAATAACAGTATTAATTTTTTTAATTAACTCAGAATAATACATTATATATTATATTAATATAGATAACTTATTGGCCATATGGTTTTATTCGGATTTAATTAAGCGTGGTGATAACACCTTCCTATAAATACGGCACGGATTCACCCTAGCGTCAGTTGTCATCGCAACAGCATCGATTTCTCTCTCAACAAAACCGAATAATCAAAAAATTCTTTGAAAATGAAACTTCTACTTTTGGTACTTGGCGTAATCTCTGCCGCTGCTGCAAGAAATGTCTTTGGAAGGTGTACTAGTTTGTTCGATGAGAGTTGCATTCACAATGGTAATAATGGTGAAAATGGCAATGACGAAGGTTATTTAAATGGAGGTGGTAGTCCAGGTAAAAGATGCGCTGGTTTATTCGATGAGAGTTGCATCAACGGTGGTCTTGTTGGTGCTGGTAATGATGAAGGATATTTAACGGGAGGTGGTAGCACGGGAAAAAGATGCGCTGGGTTATTCGATGAGAGTTGTATCAACGGTGGTCTTGTTGGTGCTGGCAATGATGAAGGATATTTAACAGGAGGTGGTAGCACGGGTAAAAGATGCGCTGGGTTATTCGATGAGAGTTGCATCAACGGTGGTCTTGTTGGTGCTGGTGATGATGAGAGCTGGTTGGGTGGAGGATCTCCGGGAAAGAGATGCGCTGGTTTATTCGATGAGAGCTGCATCAACGGTGGACTTGTTGGTGCTGGTGATGATGAGAGCTGGTTGGGTGGAGGATCTCCGGGAAAAAGAAGTGGACACACTAACTCGAAATACATGAAAAATTGGTTAAAGAAACTTTACCTTCAAGCTTAATTAAAAAAGTTTTAATTGCTGCTTATTTGATTTGTTTTATTTAAAATAAAATTTAATTGTCGTGTAATTTTTTGTTTCATTTAAAATGTTTAAAGTCGATTTGTATTGATTAGATAGTTTAATAGTGAAAGAAAGCTAAACGGGATGGGATTTAGTAGATAAAGTAGATTTATATTAGGCAGACATTGCTTCACGGTTCGAAACGCTGTCACCCTTGTTTGTATTGCCAGAGTACAAGCCACTAACACGATTACGTCCAATCAGTAAAGGGAAGAGGATCTAATTGCCAATGACAGCACCGACTTGATTCGCATCAAATCAATGCTGGCAGACGGGCGTCGTGACGCCAGAAAAACGCCCCACACATAAATAAAAATTTATTTATACACAAAGTTCGTAGCTTTATCATAGTTTTCGTTTTCGGGTCCGGCTCATTATTTACACGTAATAATTTTTTTCTTTTCCCAATAAACACCGACACCGATACCTACACTTCTATACTATACAATAATACAATTTGCTCGTATTTAGTGACACTATTTAGGTTGCCGCCTATTTAAAAATATGTATAACTTAAAATATATCGAATGATTTTTACGTCGTCTTCTCCCTGGATGACAGTCCTAATGCTTCCGCGTGTTTCCTTGCTTTTAACCTCAAATCTGCTATGCTCGAATTTTTATGTGCCGCTGCCAACGCGGCGAAACCAATCGGATATTGTGGATGACATAATATACTTGCTGCCGAATTATTTCCTACCGATACGGCAGCAGCGTACTGAAAAATGGGAATAAAAGAATGTATTAATTAATTACATAGCTCAACAAAAAAAAATTTTTTGTTGCCCTGGATATTTAATATAAGATTACGAATATATTCATGAAAGTACTGAATGTGCTCTTGTTTTTTTTATGATTTTTACATATCTTATATTTTAAACAATTATCGGCTTGTTAGTAATAAAATTTATTTTCCCAGTCATGATTAGGCTTCTGCGCAACTTTCTCGCGCAGTTTATCCCCACTCTCAGACCCCTTGCTCCGCAGAACAGCTGACATCTCAGTTATTTGAATATTGAAGTACTTACACGTGAATCTGGATAAGTTGTCATGTTTTAATATTTTGTTTCAATTACTTAATGTTTAATATATTTGTCTTGTCTTTTAAAACATGAGTTCGTCACGAAGAATGATAAAGCAATTTGTAAAAGCGTTGGACTAGGAAGGAGATTGATTTAATTACATTTGTAGAAAATTTCCGAAGCTTAGTATGGAAAAGTTGAAAGGTGGAATATTTGATGGTCCTCAAATGCGGCAATTGATGAAAGACACAGATTTTATTAAAGTTATGACTGTTCCGGAAAGTAAAGCTTGGAAAAGTTTTGTGTTGATAGTCGAAAATTTCATAAAGCACCAAATTATGAAGTAATTGTACAAAATATAGACTCTAGGAGCAAATATGAGTATTAAGTTACACTATCTCCGCAATTATCTGGATAAATTTTCGGATAATTTAGGAAATTATAGTCAGGAACAGGGAGAGCGGTTCAAAAACTGACATTATAAATATATCTGTTGTTTTGTTTCTTGTTTTCGGATTTTTGTAATGTGTAAAAACGAGAGCAAATCTTACAAAATCATTGATAGTTTCATGAATTGTCAAAATCAATCTTATATCTAAGGCAACAAAACCACTGTAGACCAGTGTTAATATTGTATAACATTTATTTTTATTTTTTACCTGATGTGCTGCAGAAATAAAGGCGGAATCAAATGCAGAAAAAGCTGTACTATGTTGTGGGAAACTTCCAAGTGTAAGTCTGTCGTACGTCGATAAAGCGACCGCCCCGGGTGGTAATGAGAGGCCCCTTAAAGCAGGAACGTTCATGTACGGTACGACTCTGCACGGTTCCAGAGGCGTGCTGGAAGGAGGACTGTGATTGTTGAGCATCATTCCTGGAAAGAGCAAGAAACGGGGTTCATATTATACGTATTATTATAACGTCGGGCCGTAACGTGTCGAGCGGGCGACTTAAACTCGATTTAGAGCAGTTTGCAAATGTAATTTGGTCAGAAGCGACGCGAGGGTGTGGCGTCGGTCCCGGCGTCGGTCTCGGCGTGAAGGCACTAACTATAATTTAGAGGTCCCAGGGGCCCGGAAGGCCTCGTAGGTTCGCCGACGCATTTGAATGACTGAGCGCTGCAAAATTGCCCCCGTGGGGAATTATTTGATGTGATTGAAAACTTTTTCTCCGGCCGGTTTATTTTACTCGAGATTATTCGCAGTCCTCGCGAGAGAGGACGTCGTGAACGCAAGCGCACTTTCCGCTTCTAAACCAAATTGATCCTTCCGTCTTCTCGTCGTTACTGCCACTCAAATCTAACCTACCTGAAGATGTGTTTAAGTTAAAGCTCTCCATTTCCACCCTCTCTAACTTCCCGTCAATTAATGATCCGTGAATGATGCATTTACGTCGATTAGAAATCTCTCAGGAATGAAATAATGGAATTCGTTTCTTTCTTAAATAATAACTATGAAAGGTTGTTGGGTATAATTTAAAAGTACCCGAACGTTTCGAAACGATTTCGTAAATTCGTAAACCGATACGATCCCTAAAACCACTTACCCTTTTGCATTTGACTCTCGTGTTTCCGGCATTTCGCGCGCCTGTTCTGGAACCAAACCTATGGGAGAGAATAAAGATTTATTATTAACGGAAATATGTCGCCTATAAATTGACCGGATAGATCGCGGAAGGAGACGCTTTAGGGTGGTCATAAAATAACGTCGGCCCAGAGTGGAAAAAGTGGAAATTCAATTATGGCCGGGGGGAGGCGACCGGACAAAGGCGATCTCCTCTGCGAATCTTTAAATCAAGCTAAGTGTCGTGTTTTTCCACGGTTCCGACCGATTGAGCACAGAACGTTGTGGCTATTACGCAGATAATTTCCTAATGAAAACGAACGACGTGCAGGGAATAGGATCTATTAGGAGCCTGATTAATGACATCACCCCATTGATCGATTTGAATTGCCCGATGCTTAACACCCTGTAGAAACGGTTTCGTTAAGGGTGAAGTCCTAATATCCTCTACTCCTCCTATCTAATACTATGGAAATTATTCTGATTTAATGCAATTCCGATGCTATTATTTTTAAATCAAGACATAAATGTTTATTTAATTACTTTATTTTTATCGGCCACAAATCTTTCAAAAACTTATTTCAACTTTATTTAATTAATTAATAGACATTTATTTGAAATAAATGAGTTCACGTTTAGAGAAGGCTTAATGAAACAGTTCTAAACGAAACAATTACTAGTTAATTTGAAACACGTTCGAAAATTCCTATATTAATCTTGACGAAAATTAATCTAGCACCTACCTGAACTCTCGCTTCACTTAAACCCAACCTTTGGCTTAACTCCTCCCTCATGAAAGCGTCGGGATAATGCGTCTCGTCGAAGAGCCTCTCAAGTTCGTTAAGTTGCTCCAAAGTGAAATTGGTTCTCGATCGTCGTTGTTTCGTCGAAGACTTCACCGAAACCGTCAGCTGCGAATGTTTATCTTTTTGTAAGACATCTCGATCCACGTTGGACGTCGCGACGTCCGCTACGCCCGTCGGCAACAACCCCGCGCCGTCCGGCATTTTCTCCTTTTGTCCGCCGGTTACGTCACCAAACGAGGCTGCAATATTTGCTGGTGATGATAATTGCATTAAATCCCGATGTAATCGAGTTAAAACGATTTGTAGATCTCGATGCAAATCAGAGTTGCACCCCACCGACACAAGGGAAACCCCCATCGGCCTGCGGATTGGGGTGGAAAAGATTTCGTATGTCGGCGGGTTTAACAAATAGAGATCTCTAATTTAATTTAATTGAAACCCGCTTTAAACATCCGCACGTTACTTTCAATTGATTTATATCTTAATCAAAACGAAATACAAAAAATACTTCAAGTAAAATATAGTATATATACACTGTGTGTTAATTAATTATCGTACCCGACGTCATCATTGCAAGTATGCAACCAATATCACAGTATTTTTATGCTTTACGCGATTTGTGTATTGCAATACCAATATTGTGATATTGGTTGTATACTTGCAATGATGACGTCGGGTACGATAAATAATTAACACACTGTATATATATAGTTTTGAAAATAGATTTGATGTGCTAGAGCAGCAATGGATTATAGTACGACCTAACTTAAATTAACTTTGGACATTCATAAAAAATCGAATTTGTGTGAAACCGTTCTGAAATCTTGATGATTTATAAAGAAAAGCATTCTCTTTTTGCTGGTGAATCCCTTTTTGAGAATATCATTTAGTTTATGAGATAATAATATTAAAAGCTCAATCGAAATTTTTCACATCTTTTAAGGATTTTAGTAGTGATGGAACGGGTAGTGATTTTGCGAAAAGCCGGATACCGCATATTCGGCATCCCCTTCGGCCGGATATCCACAAGGATCCCTCAAGAAATTAATTTTATAGCAAATTTTGAAAATGATTCATGAAAATTGCAACATCGCAAATTTTATCAAAACTTCAAACATTGTTTTCTCAAAAACTAAAAGTTATTTTTCAAAACGGGTTCGGTCATTCGAAAGAGGACACTTTTATTAACACTTTGGGAAATTTTCATACGTATATTCTAAGAAATGGATATTATACGAATTTTTTAAACATAATCGGCAAAAATTCGAAAAAATTATCAATTATTTCAACAATGTATTTCTCAAGAACTAAAAGTGATTTTTCAAAACTTCTTTTTGCATTAAAAAGAGGATACTTTACTTAATAATTGATGATACTTCCACAAGGATCCTTCAGGAAATTAATTTTATAGCAAATTTTGAAAATTATCGATGACAATTGCAACATCGAAAATTTTATCAAAACTTCAAACATTGTTTTCTCAAAAACTAAAAGTTATTTTTGAAAACGGGTTCGGTCATTCGAAAGAGGACACCTTTATTAACACTTTGGGTAATTTTCATACTTATATTCTAAGAAATGGATATTATACGAATTTTTTAAACTTAATCGACGAAAATTGCAAAATTCGAAAAAATGTCGATTATTTCAACAATGCATTTCTCAAGAACTAAAAGTGATTTTTCAAAACGGCTTTTTGCGTTAAAAAGAGGATACTTTACTTAATAATTGGTGATACTTTCACAATGATCCTTCAAGAAATTAATTTTATAGCGAATTTTGAAAATTATCGATGAAAATTGCAACATCGAAAATTTTATCAAAACTTCAATCATTGTTTTCTCAAAAACTAAAAGTTATTTTTGAAAACGGGTTCGGTCATTCGAAAGAGGACACTTTTATTAACACTTTGTGAAATGTTCATACTTATATTCCAAGAAATGGATATTATACGAATTTTTTAAACTTAATCGGCGAAAATTGCAAACTTCGAAAAAATTATCGATTATTTCAACAATGTATTTCTCAAGAACTAAAAGTGATTTTTCAAAACGGTTTTTTGCATTAAAAAGAGGATACTTTACTTAATAATTGGTGATACTTCGACAAGGATCCTTCAAGAAATTAATTTTATAGCGAATTTTGAAAATTAACCATGAAAATTGCAACATCGAAAATTTTATCAAAACTTCAAACATTGTTTTCTCAAAAACTAAAAGTTATTTTTGAAAACGGGTTCCGTCATTCGAAAGAGGACACTTTTATTAACACTTTGTGAAATGTTCATACTTATATTCCAAGAAATGGATATTATACGAATTTTTTAAACTTAATCGATGAAAATTGCAAAATTCGAAAAAATTTTCGATTATTTCAACAATGTGTTTCTCAAGAACTAAAAGTGATTTTTCAAAACGGCTTTTTGCATTAAAAAGAGGATACTTTACTTAATAATTGGTGCTATTTCCACAAGGATATTTCAAGAAATTAATTTTATAGCGAATTTTTAAAATAATCGATGAAAATTGCAACATCGAAAATTTTATCAAAACTTCAAACATTGTTTTCTCAAAAACTAAAAGTTATTTTTGAAAACGGGTTCGGTCATTCGAAAGAGGACACTTTTATTAACACTTTGGGAAATTTTCATACTTATATTCTGAGAAATGGATATTATACGAATTTTTTAAACTTAATCGGCGAAAATTGCAAAATTCGAAAAAATTATCGATTATTTCAACAACGTATTTCTCAAGAACTAAAAGTGATTTTTCAAAACGGCTTTTTGCATTAAAAAGAGGATACTTTACTTAATAATTGGTGATATTTTCACAAGGATCCTTCAAGAAATTAATTTTATAGCGAATTTCGAAAATTATCGATGAAAATTGCAACATCAAAAATTTTATCAAAATTTCAAACATTGTTTTCTCAAAAACTAAAAGTTATTTTTGAAAACGGGTTCGGTCATTCGAAAGAGGACACTTTTATTAACACTTTGGGAAATTTTCATACTTATATTCTGAGAAATGGATATTATACGAAATTTTTAAACTTAATCGGCGAAAATTGCAAAATTCGAAAAAATTATCGATTATTTCAACAACGTATTTCTCAAGAACTAAAAGTGATTTTTCAAAACGGCTTTTTGCATTAAGAAGAGGATACTTTAATTAATAATCAAAAGTGATAATAGCGACTGTTGAGAGAAGGAAACTAGACGAAACTGCAACAAGAGACTTTATATATCGTATTGGGATTGTTACAATGAGGTTGCCAAAGGCAAACCTGATATAAATAAAGTTGTATTCAATGAAAAAAGTCCTATTGGGGTTGAATTTGATTGTTATCTGCAGTATCCAACACCTAAAAGAGATACTAATTCCTGTGAAGTCCACTAGTTTTTGGGTTAACTTCAAAAATGCATAAAAAATTGAGTTTGTGTAAAATCGTTCAGAAATCTTGATAATTTATAAAAAAAGAGCATTCTCTTTTTGCTGATGAAATCCTGTTTTGAAAATATCATATAATAATGTTCAAACTCAATCGAAATTTTTGCATCTTTTAAAGTTTTTGGGTTATCTTTAAAAATTCATACAAAATCGAGTTTGTTTTAAATCGTTTTGAAATCTCGATGATTTATAAAGAACAGCATCCGTTTTTTGCTGGTGACACCCCTTTTTGAAAATATCATTTAGTTCATGAGATAACAATAAATCAACTCAACCTAAATTTTTCCCATGTTTTAAGGTTTTTGGGTTAACTTCAAAAATGCATAAAAAATTGAGTTTGTGTAAAATTGTTCAAAAATCTTGATAATTTATAAAAAAAAACATTCTTTTTTGCAAATATCATTTAATTCATAAAATAATAATATTTAAATAAAACATTTTAAACGATTTTTAAAAGTGACTTAAAATTTTGTCTTTTTATATAAAATCTTGCAACAATTACGTCCAAAAAAGAAAATGCCATCCCCTTTTTGTAACATTCATAAAACGTAGACCAAAAATAGTATCTAAAAACACCTACCACATCTCCTGTAGATTTTTTGCTTTGAAATAAACGTAATAAAGCAAAAAAAGCACAACCTGAAACGAGGAGCGTCATAGAATCGATGTTAATTTAATAATGGTCATAACCGCGACATCAGCTTTGCCCCCATTTTCCGACGGTGGAGGGCTAAATTCGGAGTCGACAATTTCAGTTCTTAACAATTTTTCGACCGTTAATCACGAAATCGAACGAAATAAAACTGGGAAAAAAGTATTCGTATTAATTAAGAAGCGGGGGATTCAACGAACGCGGTTAGTGTTTAAAGATTTCTCTTTTTTTATGTTTCAAGGGGGCGAAACGAACCGAGGAACACAAATAAACCTTACAATCTTGTTATGAGTGAGTCGAAATTTGATTTTACGCGTCCCCTTTGCGATGATAACAACTGCCGAAATAAATTTTCGTAAACCTCCCTTTTGTACTGGGTAACGTGGAAAAGTAGTCTCTATATATTTTATCCACTTTTTCCACGATTTCCCAAATGTATCAATTTTAATAATCCTATTATATATACGTAGTGATATTTTGTTTCAATTTGAAGTTGGAATACAAAATAAACTTGGTTATAATCGTAAAGTAGTTACAAAAAGTGGTAAAATAACCTGAAGGGTCGAGCGTCTATTAAGGTAATGACTTTTCATTAGAGTTTTCGGAATCCGGGAAGGAGAGTGGAAAACGTTAAAACGGTACAGTAAGAAGCAACGGTAATTAATTAATTAAACGGTTGGAAGCGGAGAGAAGGAACCTCCCCTTAAGTAATTAAATAGGCGCGGAAAGAAAATTTCGCGAAATGGGAAGGGTTGGACGTCTTCTTTAAAAATTGCCCCAGGTAAAACAAACGTCCTCTGAGAATTATTAGCGCCGACAATAGCCGTATTTAAGGGTCGGAAAGTGTCCGGAGGGCGAAAATTCCCTCGAGGTAATAAAGATACGAGGATATAGCTGGTAGATTAATTTAATTCCATTACTTAAATGAGGATACAAAATAGGCAGTACGGGTCCAAATAAAGTGGATGGCAGTGCTTTTATATCCTCCGGTCGAATATGCACGTTGTCGAGGTTTAAACGGCGACCCCGGAATCCGAAAACGGAATATTGGTGGCGGGTGGAAGTGTGAAGGGATGCGAACATTCCGCCGCCGACGGAATGTTGTGCCCAATTGGGTTTTAACGGGGCGTGTTGGTAATTGCTCGAATCGATAAAACGTTTTTGCAGTGATTGGAAGTGCGAATACGCTCAACTTTTATACCCCCTCAATAACACTCCCACCCCGTTCGCTTACCCACTTCATTCGATTTAACCAAAACTTTATTTTATATATTGATCACAAACCGAAACAGAACTTTTACAAAACATCCTACAAAAATTACTAATCCATTAAAATCTCCTCATTTGCAATTGAAATCTCCAAATTTATTTTTCCTAATTTCCTAATTAAGTTCATTTTTTACATTATAAAATTCAATACAACGCGATGCTTTTATTTTAATGGCACGTAACTGGGTTTATGGCTGATAATAATGGTGCATAATTAATGGCACATAACTGTAAAACTGCATCGAGCAATTTAACCGTTTTCTCGAATTCAATGTTAATTATGACAGTTTTAAACATCGTAAACCTATTGCATTTGCTAATATAAATCTAGACAAATTTAATCTACTTTATATCGTTCTGACAGAGAATCAAAGAAAAAGAACATAGTGCAGAAAGTTTTGTCAACGTCATTCACATACTTTTTGATGTATCTCTTTTCATGTGGAACTTGCAGCTATAAGAATCACATCAAGTAGTCAACGCAGTATTAACGCAGTAATTATGCTGTAGTCAATGCGTTAAAGTCATAAATACACAAAGCATTTATTCGAGTGGAGTAAGCTTTATTCTTTGAAGTCAAATCTAGTTATCTCGAGAATGAAATTGTCTTGATGTAAACTTATCAAGTGAGGAAGGATAATGAAAATTTATGTAGACTTGATGCAGATGTTACGAAACCTTAAAGACTCTTAATACACGTTATATGCAGTTTTGATGGAGACTTGAAAACAACACGGTGAACAGAGTTGTCTCTATGCAAACTTGATGGAGACTCGATGATAAAGATTTAAAGTAGGTGTAGTGGGGGATATACGAGATCGCTGCAAACTTCATCGGGTTGATGCAGATTTAGCTTAGTAAAAAAATTTATAATTTTATTTATACCAAATAATATAAGATAGATTTTTTCAATATGAATGCATCAAGTCGTAGTAGAGAAGTTCTTATCAACGATTATACTTAAAGTCATAAATACACATTCATTAAAAATTCATTTGAGTCTGCATAAGTAAAAATCCAGCGTTCTGACCACAAGGTTTTAATTTCTAAATGATACATAACTGTACTGCACTTCAATAAATAAGATGGAGTATGTAAGATGAAGTGTTTCTATCTTTTAGTTCATACAAAGCCTTTATTCGAGTGAAGTAAGCTTTATTCCTTGAAGTCAAATCTAGTTATCTCGAGAATGAAATTGTCTTGATGTTACCTTATCAAGTGAGGAAGGATAATGAAGATTTATGTAGACTTGATGCAGACGTTACGAAACTTTAAGGAGTCTTAATACACTGTTATATGCAGTTTTGATGGAGATTTCAAAACAACACGGTGAAAATTTGATGTAGAGATCATACACAGAGTTGTCTCTATGCAAACTTGATGGAGACTCGATAGAGCAGGATAAAGATTTAAAGTAGGCGTAGTGGGGGATATATTTATTAAATCAGGAAGGAGATCGCTGCAAACTTCATCGGGTTGATGCAGATTTAATAAGGATTGTGTCGCAAAATGTTTGCAATTTGAAGCACTCCTAGATGCAGATTGAGAAACTCTGTGCAGATTTTGCTTAGTAAAAAAATTTTTAATTTTATTTGTACCCAATAATTTAAGATAGATTTTTGAATATGAATACATCAACTAAAAATTAATAGTAAGTGTGTGTCCAAATCTGAAGAGGAGGGAAGCAAGAGGTGGTAAAACAACGTTTCAAATATTTATTAAGGGCAAGTTAGAACTAAGATAGAGAGGGGTCCAACTAATTAGAGTTTTCTCCTTACAAGAAGATAACATTTGTTGTAGAATTTGCAAAAATGAACTTAAAATTTTTTTATGTTGTATACATATTATATAATTTATATATATTATTACTCTTGTAAATATATTTAGTATATTTTATATATTTATAAAAATGTTGATTTGATACATAAAAATAATTTTGTTGTTTTAGGTCTTTGACATTAGCTTTCTAATCAAATTTTTAAGATTATTCGTCGTTTATTTACAATCGAATAATAATAATCGCTTTATGTATATAATTACTGTATAGACGGAATAAAGAATAATCGATTGAAGTTAAACAAAGACTATTACTGAGGTTATGTTAAGTTTATATGTATAGTCTATATATTAATTAATATTTAAAATCTTTTCGTAATGAATACCTGATCGAGATTTTTTTGACTCATCAATTGAAGTTCTTTCGTCGGTAATACTAGTATTTTCGGGTGATTTACATTCTTCAACGTCCAAATCGATAGGAGATGAAGATAATCTGGATTTTGGAGAGTCGGATTTTTCGTCGAGAAATAAACAGGGACTTGGATTATTATTTTTTTTCGCGTTTATACTAAGATCTATGCCGCAGATGGGATTTGAAGGTTTCGACGGATAATGATCGGAAATGAGCCAATTCTTGGCAGACGGTTTTGAATTTTTCTCGTCGTCCAAATCGTCCTGTTGCTTATGATGATAGTGTCCATCTTGGTAAATCGTTGTGGTCATCATTTCCAAATTTTGTTGCGTATGTCCATCATCCGATTTTTGTTCCTCTTTTATTTCCACCGCACTCGCGACGCTTTCATTAAAAGATTTCGACACGAACTGCGTTAATTTATCCATTTCTACTTTAATCGCTTACCACTAAAACTACTGTTTAACACCAAACTGGGCCTCCGCTAATGCGGCAATCACAGTATAAAATGTTTAGAGACATGTAACTGATCACTGCGTTTCCATGGACACCAGAATGGACCATCCTCTTTCCATTGGATTTTCCCCCCTCAAAACCACGCCCATGAAAATTACTATCAGCCATCTCGTTGGCTCAAACTAGGGGTAGAAGGCGTTGCCAAAACAACATTATGGGGTGCATACGCTGTGAAACATTTTATTTATAGCTGTCGGATAATTCAACAGCTTAAATCTAAGTGGCTAACATTTTTTTCCTGAACGCTTTTTTTTCTTCTGTTTGCAAAACCTTGTGTCGTAATTATGTAGATTTACGATAATGTTATTCTTTCGTGAATTACTGCTCTTTAGTAGAAAAGAAGTTGCATTATTAATGATGTTGTAGAGTTTTTTTTTGAATAACAAAAACATTCTTTTTGATTAATATTTGTATTCAACTATGTTTTATGTAATCAAAAAAGTCTTATTTAAAAAAATAAAAGATGTGTATATTAATTTTTGAATTAACATTCTTTTTTGCAAAATCAAAAAATAAATTTATAAAGAACACACTTAACATTTGTAATATATATTATATATTAACTAATATGTATTGAACAAATTTTATTTTATTAATACTTTTATACTATTACTTTACATTGAAGTGTATAATATAAACGAGGGTTTGTATTGATTTTATGAGGTGAACCGACACCACTGCCCCCCTGTGACGAATTAAGCAACTTCATGGTTACAGTTTGATTTAAAATTGAGATTTCTTTTTATTTTTAACGTATTTTATACATATGTATATACAAAAAAAATTATTTATACATTATTTTCTTTAATTCCTTCTTAATCAGTATCAAAAAATCACCCGTTTAAAATATGACGTATATTGCTCCTCCATCACATAGAATTGTTCCTTGAATTTACCTCATCAATGTTTTTGGTTAATGCTTAATCGAAATATTTACCTTAGTTCTTGAATTAAAAATCTTTTTTTTGTCAATCCTGGAACTGAAGTAATACTCGTCTAATTTCCACCTTAAATTATTGTTATTATTAATAATTTTCACCTTATTTGTTTTTGTAGTTTTCTTATAATTCTTATTATTTTCTGTTTTAAGATATGGTTTATTTTTTTCTTCTTTGCGCTTTTCTGAGTGTGGGTACTTTACCTTTAAAAAAAATTAATAATAAAGAGTGGATGGGGTAAATTTAATTCATTTTTATTACTTTAGATTTTGAATGAACGTTTTTTTCTGGATAATAAGAATTTTTTCTATGCTCTTTACCGTCATTTCTTTCTTTCGATTTTTTCATTTTTTTATCTTTATCTTTGATATTTTCGTATTTAAATTTTTTATCGCCTTTTATTTCTTTATTTTTATTGTTATATTTACATTTTTTAACTTTGTCAGATTTCTTTTCTTCCTTTAAGATCCTCTTTTGCTTATTCCCCTTTGATTTATCTTTAACTTTAACATCTCTTATTTTATTTTCTTTGAAGTTGCTAGGATTTGAGGATTTTGTTATCACATCTATTTCTTTTATCACCTTTTCTTTCTTATTAACTTTTAATTTCTCTTTTTTTACATCTTTCATCACAACTTCTACTTCTTTTATGTCAGATTCATTTAAATCATTATTTGCAACTTCAAATTTTGGCTCAATATTGATGTTAATTAATTCTTGCCCAATTTTATCAACATCATTGTCTAAATAATCGTTATTATTATATTCAGAAACGTCGTCTAAATTATTGTTTGAATAAATCACATAATTAAGTAACATTGGTACAAATAAAGCTAGTAATAAAACTACCACAGCAAAAGTGCGAAACCTCCATGTTGAATTTATATCATCATTTACGCAATCTCTTTTATAAATGGGAGTTATTGCATCTTTTTCATCAGCAAGAACTTCCTTGGCTTCATCACTCTCACTTATAACACTTATTCCATCCGAGTCAGTTTCTAAATCATTTTTATCTACAGTATCTGTTAATTCAGTGATGGGTTCAGTTGAGCAATTAAGATAATACTTATTTTGTGGGCTATCAATGTCACAATCTTCTACAAAAACCCAAGAATTTTGGAGAGATGCTTCCTCAAGCTTGTTAATTTCCTCAACTTCACTCATTTTATTTGTTAAAGATGCATTAAAACAATCTGAAAATACATTTAAGAAATTAATACATATTTAATGTTAGATTTAAAGGGAGCTTTTAAATATTAATCAAACAGCTGTTTTACCTGCTTTCTTTAGATGAGGATAATCTACAGTCTTCTTTAAATTTTTTATTCTCCACACGAGAAATTGAACGATATTTGCTATCTTTTAAACAGTAATTACGTTATCTTACCTTACTGCGTATATTTCTATATTTATAAATATGCCTTTATGTTATTCCTACATGTCTCGAAATTCTCAACTATGCAATGTATTTGACGTGTATGTTGGGTTGCATACACTTCTTGAACTAACTCCATACTTTTTAAATAAAAACATCATCAAAACAATCATATTTTATAAAATGTGTGTTATATTTGTATACATTTGATGTTATTAATATAATTTGCTTGAATGTTTCATTATTATTAAATCAAGTAGACATTTTTGATGATTTTTAATAAGAACTCGACCAAAATTCCTCAATAACTTCTATATATATATAATATAAAAATCGATAACGTCATATTCTTTCATTAACTTTATATTCTATATAAATTTTACAACACATAATCATTCTTAATAAGACCAATAAAAATTAAAAACTTAAACATCTACAAAGTTATTTCATCATTTATGACGTTCTCTATGACGTAATAGCGGGAAATTTAAAAATACAAAAATATTCTTTAATGGCAACTGTACGAAAATGTAATACAATGTGGTGGAGTAGTTAAAATAAGGTCAAAACGATGATCAATTATGGATTTTATGGAAAATCGATGTGAAATTTCAGTATGGGTGGGGTCAGCGGAGAGCAATGCCGTCGCGACGCCAGGCGTCTGAACAGTAAGTTGTACGCCGGCGAACGAAAAGGTCGAACGCGCAGGCCACCGGAACCGCGATTTTAAATACTATTTTCGCGGTCAAAATGCGTCTGAAACAAACCGAAGTGTTCGTCGTCCTGGTTGTCGAAGTCGAGTTGTCCTGGTTGTCAAGGTGTCAGCTGTCCAAAGCTTAGAAGAAAAAAAAACAACATTAAAGAGGTCTTATGCGTACGTTGCACTTTATGTATTTACTCTTACCAACTTCCGTTTACTTGCACCATTTTTTAACTACTATTTACATATATACATGTGGCCGATACATGCATTGGACTTTCTTTCCTTTTCTCTAGTAGTTTTAGCCTGGTTTTCTTGGTAATCGAGCACAACCCGAAACAACCTACGTTAGGCCTTCTTATTGAACCTTCTCCCTTCGTAATAACTTGGACCTTTACCTACCAACTAGTACGTAAATACACGCCTCGTGGATGACGTTAAGTTTTGTTTAATAAGTAATGGGAGAAACGTGCAGAATCAATGTTTTGTCATGCAAAACACACGAGGTAAAATAATGTTTTGAGAATAATGGGGATGTGTTTTTTAAATATACAACCTTGAAAATGTAATGTTTTCATATGGCGTGATCGATTTTTGTCGGGTTGACCATCCCGAAACGACGCCGGAAAGTGTCGACTATTTACTGGACGTCGAATACCGACGTTGGGCCACATTCGCGCCGCGTCGACGTTTGCCATAAAAATATTAAAATATCGAATCCTGGTTTATTTTGAGGTCGTAAATTCTCACCAAATCCCGTCGCTACGCTCTCGGCGAAACTTGAATTATTCAAACGAAACATTTCTTTCTATACTTCCTAATACAAAACATTAAAGTGTTATTTTTCATTCAAGTCTATGTAAATATCTTATTTGCATTAACTACATTCCGATATAGTGCTTATTTTTGAATGTACATTTCATTGTATATGCACGCTATACATAGAAAATAACATATCAGATTTAGCACTACTAAAAACAAGACGAATTTATATACAGCAATTTATATGAACTTTAAAAAGCACGTAACTTTATATTGAATGAATTTCAGTTTGATTTACGTAGATTTTGCATATATAGCTGAGGGGATTTGGGATCGGGACTAGAATTTGATGATTTTGATAAAAGTTCAATTGGGATAACATCCAATTCTGAGTCTGATCTCCATCTCGTGCTGTCGCGAATATCGACCCGACGACCAGAAATAAACCAGGCGATCGATAACGGCCCGCGACGCGAGGACGAGAAGCTCAGGCCACAATTTTGCAGTTTTCAGTGCGACTAACCACTTAGACCGATAATGAGCAATCAAGGAGAAACGGCTAGTCTCCTGGTGGGGCCGATAATCACAAGCTCGTCGACCCCGTCGAACTGTTCGAAGCCCGTGCTCATGCGCCAAGAGTGCACCACCTTTTTGGTCTCCAACCACCATCCTCAGCTGTCCGTATTTTCGGATAGCGAGGAGGACAATTCTCTTTGTCTGGAGGAAAGCAGCGCGAGATCCGTTCCCGACATCGAACTCCACTGCAGGTTAGTCCGACATTACGATACCATCAAAGTGTATGTCGAGACTCACCAGGTGGTTTTAATTGCAGGTTGGATTTAAAAGGATGCAAACAAAGCCTAGGGTCAAATGTTCCCGGCAGGATTCGAAGCTCATCAAATGCGTTCCAAGCTGTCTCAACAAATCGCAACATTTTGGAACGATGCACGTCCCAAACACCTGTCTCAAACTATAAGGTCGTGCGATCTGTGTCAAGGGAGAGCGTTAGATCGACGCATCATTGCAACTGTAACTGTTTAAACGCGCCGGTACGCATTAGCCCTTTATAGATACTTCCGACCGGCCACGTGTGCATTCTAACAGCTCCCCTGTGTGCCCTGTCCGAAGGAGTTCATTTGCTTGCTGCTTTCGCTGTCCTCGATGTGTGTTCTAAGGCTCTTGTAAGGTCCGCAGCCGCATTTGCACAACAGTAACAACATGCGGCCTTTAACGGCGCAACATGTAAAATAACTTATTCCGAATCGCCTACCCGTAACACTGGGAATAATCGGGAATATAATCCTCAATTAAAATTAATAATATAAAAAAATAAAGTATATTCGGAGGGCGCGTTCAGATCACACATAGAATAGTAGGATTAAGCTCGATTACAACCCAATTTGCTAGCAAATAATTATTCCGATATTTAAAACCGATTCCGCTACCCAAAATCTGTTTACGCTACCCGCTTTATGTAAATTTTAATAGGAGGCAAAACAATTTCGTTGTACCAACGAGCGAGATCTTACGTTGTCGGGAGAATCAACAGACTGTAAATAGAGACTAATTTTAGTTAATTCTGATGTAGTATGAAAGTTTGTACGTGCAAGCAAGCGGCGTTCGGTTACTTAATGCCTTCAAAACCGTTGCCAGGCCGGCGGTTCGGGGCCCTGCTGTTTATCCTGCGGGTCATGGGACCTATGGATCGATACCGTTTTTTTTTTGCTGGAGTAGGTCATGTACGCCTTGCATTGTGCGATTAAAACCACGAGTGTTTTCCTTCCTTATGCGAATATAAACATTTAAAATTAATTTGATTTCAATAAAATATGAAAATGGAAGGAAAACATTTTAATCGGTTGATACATGACCACAGGAAATTGTCTTCGCAGCAGAAGGTTATTTTACATGTTCCGCTCAAGGCGGGATATGATCCAGGACAGAGTTACACTGCGTGGAGTCCAGGTTCGTGCAGGAATAATTGAAGATTTCCCCCAGGTTCTCTGCAGTTCTTGTCCCGTTGCATCGACGACTCAAACGCAGGTGCGTTCGAGAATAACCAGGCAATGTTCTCAATACGAGACCGTCTATACGGGCGCGCATCTCCACAAAGGCTTGGCCTCCAGCTCCTTGAAGCAGCTGCGAGAACAAACGGACCCGGACGCATCAGGGGACTGTATGCGTTCCAGGGGCATTTTTCGCAACTTCCGACAGGTATGCACAACCTGAACGGGCGCACCGAGGCGACGACGACGTGATCAACATTGTAGAGATCCCTATACTCGTCGTCGCCTCCCATAAAGGATTCACTTAGATAGATGAGCGCATACCTGTCGGAAGGGCACGCAAAAGGGAACAAAACACATTGATCATTCACACTAATGGAAGTGCCCGAGTAAGTCTTTAACATAAATACTAATAGAAGCAATTAATCGACTTGCTACGACGCGACCTTCGTATAGTTTTCACCTATCTCCTTTCCTTTAAACGACAATCAATGAAACGAGAGATGATTTAAAAAATGAATTCTTAAATTAATATAAATAACATCATACCCGTTACTGATGGTTGGCGTTACTATTTACCCTTCTTGACCCTAACCTTAATTGGACGCCCTTAAATACTGTGTCTTGTTAAGGACAGAGTACATATGAAGTTTGTGCGAACCGAAAAAAAGAAATGATTTAAAAATACATTTAAAGTGGTTTCTAAAACATTTTTTTAGTATTATTTAAACATTTTCTGGTAAAATCAAAATAGTTTCTGCACAAAGCTAATTTAGTTCCCATAATGTATTGGCAACCCGATATACATTATTAATTTATTCATTATAGGTTGCTTCAACCTTCAATCGATTGACTTCCGTAGCGTGTTACAGAAATATTAATATATTAGCATGTAGGGTGGACCAAGAGTAATTGTTTCTTTTATTTATTTTTGTTCTATTCTATTTTTTATTGTGTTCTAATTATTTTATTTTGAAAAAAAAATATGTGTGTGTGTATGTGTAGTTTTCGGTTCGCACTAACAAATTTCCTAGTTCATTTCGTCAACGTCTTCACGCTTTTTCCCCTATTACTAATATCTCGAGCTTCACCGCTTACAACTTCGAATCTTCCCTTGTTTTGTTTCCGTTTCACTTCTTCTCGAACGTAAGCAATCAGAAAAAATTTTGTTTCGTTCCAGTTGTCCGGTTTTCTTTAGGACAACAACGCCGGCCAGCAGGCTTTTGTTTCGGGTTTGTGACTAAACCAACTTATATACGAATGGGTCGAAGTGTCTATACATTTATATAAATATATACATATATTATATGTACTCTAATTGTTATTATACAATACGATGTCGCAGCTTGCTTAATTGATAAGGTGTTTATTTTGAGTTTCCTTTTATTATTTGGTCTTACCTTGGATGCGTGTTTTGGGCATTGCTAGTTTACTTTATTGGATCGATATTTTGCTAAATCTGATAGTTGTTATTATAAACTACTATTGGTGTTGTTGCTGTTGCCAAAGACAATCGAGCTCGTGCAGTCCCAGTAGCTTTCGGAATGTAGCTGTACCTCTCATTTCTCTTTAGTGTTCTAGTATCCTTAGGGCCTTAGAATACTCTGAATCTGAAATAGAACGAATCTGTTTGGTGTTGGATGTCAGAGGCGACGTATCGGACGTTTACAGTAATCTACATCACCACGTTTCTTCAGGTCTCGTGCAGTTCTTGTCCCGTTGCCCAAAAGATACCCGCCTCCAGAATTATCCGCCAAAGTTCTCAGCCGGAGGCCTCAGTTCCTTGCTGTGGCATGAACTACGTACCCGGCGTCGTGCCCTCCACCTCATTGAGGCAACTCAGAGAACACGGAGAAGGAGGCATTGCTGGTATTGCGGCCGACTCGTTGCGTATCAATGGAGCTATGAAAAATTTCCGACAGGTATGACACCTTCAGAAGTCCAGACATCCAGATATCCCTCCTTTCATGTTATTAATATTATTAATATATTATACGAAAAGTTATCCTGGTATACTTCAGTTTTCAAAATCTCTGTTCTAATAAATAAGTTGTTCTAATAAATCGTTTTTTGAAATAACTAGATTTTGAACTGAAATACATGGATTATTACAATAAAATACTTGAAAATACTGTTTATTTGGTGCGATTTGTACTGTGTCGAACTCACTGTGTTTCTTTTATGTTGAATCGATGTTAAACGTGTCGCCGTTTCCTTATTTTATTTTATTTTTTTTGGTAACACCCCATCTGACCAAATTAGATGTCGTTCTATTTCTAAGCAATTTCCGTTTAGCCGTTGAGCACATCGGCGTCCGCTGGTAAGTTCGTCGATATATTAAGGTTAGATTTCGATGATACGCTTTGGGTTTGGCAGAAGGCTTTGTGGCATTTTTATTCTGTGCGTAATAACAACTATTGATTTAGAAAAAATACGTCTTATCGCTTCGAGCGTCGCGTACACGAGACGGGTCCGCCGTAGACACGTGGGCATGATGTTATGGAATGCGATCTTGGCTCTTAAAGTGCATGGCTTCAACCTGACTAACAAAGATTTTGACTCTTTTTCAGAGAAGAACCACAGTACTTTATCCGCCTTCTTCTCTTCTAGCGCCACCCCCTCTATTCTGTCTTCACGCATCCCCGGGCGAGAGATTTTCCTTGCTTTTTCCTCCCAGAAAAGCAACGAAAATTCCAACTCTCACTGCGTTTACCCACCGAGCACCCTGCACGCGATCATAAACATATAGTATTCTCGAAATTTAACTATCTTGAGTGAATTATAACCTGGCCCGCACGAAAGGGTTATAGTTCGCCCCGGCCATCGATCTAAAGCAAGTATACACAAGTTAACTTATACAGAGCGTCCAGAAACAACCAGTACTACTAACTCAACTGCCGCAACCCACAGTAACCCGCCGGGTTGTCCACTAGCGGGATATTATTTTAAATCGCGACACACCACTACACGCCCGAAAGCTATAAAATTACCATACAGCTATATATTCGCGTAAAGTATGCCAACGGAATTTTCTTATCTAGAATGTATAAGGAAACACGGTGAAATTCAGAAAGAATTAACGCGTTCGCTGTTCCATCGAACCTACATTTCATATGACCTATTTCGATTAATTTTTAATATGGTAATAGTCCCTTTATCTACTTTCAGGATTACATAAATTTTCCCAGAATTTACGACGGCGCAAAGTTCTTGGATGAATTAACATCCACCTAACTTCACTCAACATAATTACATCTTGAACGCGATAAAACGAATTATCCAACTTCGTTCCCCCACCCTTTTCAATTACATCCATCAAATTGCGTCAGAACGTTCCCTGAAAGACCGATCAGAAATGTCCATTCTAAAAAGCAATTCCAGAAACGTACCGTCGACTATCGATCGTTCCATGAGACTCTAAAATATACCTCGGTATCTTGTGTAAGACGAATTCTAAAGGTGAGCATTTCATGGAAATTGTAAGGGTTTTGAAGGGTCTTGTTAAAAATCTCATCTGTGAGATTGACGAGAAGTACGAGTAGGGTGAAGTGGTCGCATTCTTATGAGATCGCGCCTCCGGCTGATAGGTCATCAGATTTTACGCGAATTTTTGCCCACGTTGCTGTACTTCTCGTCGGATTTTATAATTTCAAAACAAGGAACGTGTTTGGAATACAATTCCATCAAGTTGTTGACGCTCGGGATTAAATACCGTGTTCTATCTTTATCAGTTGAATACATTAGTGAGTCAGTGAAGTGGAAATAAGCTCACGCTTCATTAAACCCCCTTTACACTTGCAAATCGTGACACATAATCTTTAAAGTTCACGAAATATTCATATTTTTGCAGCAGTTGAGTTTTAATAAAAGGGTAGTTGAAAGAGATGGTAGTTTGTGGACGCTCGTGGAACGGCCTGGAGTAAGACAAAGAGGGGAAGAGGAAACTAATAATGGTTTGTCGCTATTTGTCTTTCCCTGATGATTTTCTTCCCCAACCACTTCCAGTTTCGGGCAGATTCCCATGGAATAATTGGCGAACGGTTCCAGCTCCGGAAGCCGGTTTCGACGCTGTCCATACCTGGCGCCGTGAAAAACTCCAGCAGGGACTCAACGACGCGTATGCAACAGGAGGACTCGGGCGTCGCTCTGGTGGGTAATGTCGAATATCCCCGCTATATGGAAGAACGACAGCTCGGTGGAGGAGTGTACAAAGGTCCTTCATCGGGTAGCCTGAAGCACAAACCCAACGTAGGCTATAGGTTAGGTAGACGTAAGGCGCTCTTTGAAAAGCGGAAGAGGATCAGCGATTACGCTCTGGTAATGGGCATGTTCGGGATCATTGTGATGGTAATCGAGAATGAGTTATCCAGCGCCGGCGTCTATAGAAAAGTAATCAATAAGTAAACAAATATTTTTAATCTCAAATAAATATTTTTTAGGACGAATTTTACTCAATTTCACTTAAAAGTCTGATATCTGTGTCGACTGTGATCCTATTAGGCCTCATAGTAGCCTATCATGCATTAGAGGTTCAGGTAAGTGCAAACTAAACTAACTTACTAACCGGCTTAACGGTTTACAAAGTTCCCTGAGAACAAAAGATTCCATACTCCAAGACGGAATATAGATTTACCACAAGATACAATGCGCTTGCGTAAATCGATCCCTCCTCCCACAGACCAGAACGCAATATATTAGTCATCCATTTGAAATTGACTTTAATTAATAGACGATTGTGTGATTCTGTTGCAATTATGGTGGTTAATAACCTCGTCCGGGGGTTTTTGAAAAATTAACGAACCTATACGTTCCCCTTCGCCTAATGGAATAACTAAAACCGTCTACTTTCGTTTCACCCGTGGACTTATTTACATCATAAACATCGACACGCCAACATGTTTGACTTGGTGAATAAATAATAACGGAAAAAATGTTTGAATCGCACCGAAATATCGATCATTGTCGATAACGAACTTTAAAGACGGCGTCGTAAGAACTTAGTTTCATGGCACGATGCTATATATCAACTCGTAAAGTTCTTTTCCAATTTAACAAAGTATTGCACTGAAAGAATTTCAATCCAAACTAATTCCCACAACCTATATTTGAAAAAATCAATCGAAACGGGACGTTGCTCCACTTTGTATTCATAGTAACTAGTTTGTAACCACATAATACCATATAATTCATTCGATGATTGCTTTTGTTTCGTAAATTTTTAAATAGAAATCGCTTAATAAATGAATGCATCGAAAAACTACTCAAGTTAAAATAAATTTCTTAAATAAATTTTTTTTCAGCTTTTCATGATAGATAACTGTGCCGATGATTGGCGTATTGCGATGACATGGCAAAGAATATGCCAGATATCGATGGAGTTGTTAATTTGTGCCGTACACCCCATACCGGGACATTACCGTTTCGTATGGACTACACGTTTTGCAAACAAAGACAGCGGATCAAAATGTGTGCCGTACGACGTGCCGCTATCACTACCAATGTTCCTCCGACTGTACCTGATATGTCGGGTGATGTTGTTACACAGTAAACTCTTCACCGACGCCTCATCAAGAAGTATAGGGGCCCTCAATCGCATTAACTTCAATACACGCTTCGTGCTCAAAACCTTGATGACCATTTGTCCCGGAACGGTACTTTTGGTCTTCATGGTATCCCTCTGGATAATAGCCAGTTGGACGTTGCGGCAATGCGAGAGGTTCCACGACGAGGAGCATGCTAATTTATTAAACGCTATGTGGCTCATTGCCATTACGTTTCTCAGCGTCGGTTTTGGTGATATTGTACCGAACACTTACTGTGGTAGAGGAATAGCCGTAAGCACAGGAATCATGGTAAGACGGCTACTGGAAGTTCCAATCTAAACGTTTCCTTCTCTTACTCTGTATCCAGGGCGCCGGTTGTACTGCCTTACTCGTAGCTGTGGTCTCCAGAAAATTGGAATTAACTAGAGCGGAAAAACATGTTCATAATTTTATGATGGATACTCAACTAACTAAAAGAGTAAGGTAAGATTATTATGAAGTAGTATGATTAACAAATATTTTTTTAGTTGAAGAATGCAGCCGCAAATGTTCTTCGAGAAACGTGGTTGATTTATAAACATACAAGGCTAGTGAAGCGGGTCAACCCTGGTAAAGTTCGTACTCATCAGCGTAAATTTCTCTTAGCTATTTATGCGTAAGATAATGTAATAGTTGTTTTGAGCCTACATATTTTATTAAATCTTATACAGTTTAAGGAAAGTGAAGATGGACCAGCGGAAACTTCTTGATAACGCTAATACGATTACAGATATGGCAAAGGTACCACTACTTTAGATTCTATATTTTTGATTTACACATTATTTTTAGACCCAAAACACAGTTTACGAAATAGTATCAGATATGAGCACTAGGCAGGATACTTTAGAAGATCGTCTAACCACAATAGAAGATAAAATAGCCACGTTACAAGAACAATTGGACTTATTACCAGAACTAATAACATCGAGATTCCAAGCACACGTAACAAAATGATTATAAAACTTGTTATGTTGTATATATGTTGATTTTAATTTTAGACTGAAAAGATGGATCAGCGAAGAAACTTTTTGCACCCGGAATCGGCGGCCGGATTACAACAAGCCAGGAGTGTACCTCCTGGTTGTCCTTGGCCAAGTCCGGCTTTACCACCGGTAACGGGAGCAAAAACTACAACCACAACCCCTGCCCCGACAACAACCCCAGCGCTCACGGGCATTTAGCATGGGGACGGAATCGTAGCGCGCAGCGACGTACTACGCGAATTGCCTTATAGATATTGATAATTTCATATTTAAAGTAGCTAAGTACCGACCGTACGAGTGAGTCCGATGTATTAAGAAAAATGGCCTTATCGTAAGGGGAGCGTCTCGTTGTTTTCTACTATAAGGAGTGGGTGTTGTGATGGGACCCAACTCAATGGGTCCCCTTATTCAATGGTTATGACTATTTATACTTTCACCGTTTTGGCTTCGATACATGTTTTCGCCTACTCAAATGCTCCCTCTGGTGGTAGAATTAGTTAAATGAATTCATAGAGATAATTCATTCATTTTTTTCTCGTTACAAAAAATCTGATAAATCGAAAATTAAGTTTTCTTTTCAGTTTATACAAATTTTACTGCCAATGAAAACATATCATTGACGGATTCTTATTAAAATTTCATTTCAACCCGGCACTTTCATATTTGTATTTGTAGTGTATCCCCAGATTTTTCTTTTTTCTTTGTTAAAGTATAACTTTTCCATTACTTGCAATTCAAGCTTAAAAGAATACAACAATGGTGTTTCACGACTCAATAGAATTCCCGATGGGATGGCTCTGGTTGAGAAATAAAATGTGTTTATGTGGTGCTTGGTTATCTAACCTTCCCTTCTGTGATATCCCTTGTTTTATGGGAGTCATAATTTAAACAATGGTTTTAGCAATCGTTACAGTTTATGGTGGGATAATCTGGAAACACTACATCTCTTTGGATATTTAGTTCATCAATGATTTTATTTATTTTTCGATTTACCAGATAAAAACAAAATAAATAAAGTGTAGGGGGCGTTACAAAACATAACACAGTACAAGTCCGGGTCCATCTCTTAGTATTAACGAGTAGTGGTAAACAAAATTGCTCAATTTTATTAGCTCCACTAAGAGAGTCTGTTTCTCGTGCGGACGATTAGATTTAAATTCGTGCTATCGAAGCAGTTTGGCCATAATCCGATTGTTGCGAGACCGAATCCCGTCCGGAGATGTCCGAAATAAAAATAATTATGACGTTTTTTTCACACGAGCAGTCTTCCAAAAACTTAAAAAGTGTTTTTTGCAAAAACTCCATCCCATCCAAATAGATAGATTCCAAATAGGACCACGTAGGTTCCGTTACCTGACCCTCGTCGGACGGATTTCGGGCTGACATCGGAATAAAGCTCTTGAGCATCTGCGAAAACTGGCGGTGCCAAACGACGCTGTGCCAACCGTGCAAAGTCCACACGGACACGGCTTCACTTCAAACGACCTCCTACTTATTACTATCTTGTATTAACTCCCCGAAGATCGGATAAATTCTCCAGAGGGATGCGAAATAACGACGAAGCTTGGAGACGGTTACTTCATAGTGAGAAAGGCGCATTCATTTTGACGCGGTTAGTGATCTCACATTCTAAAATAATATTTAGATATTTTTGACAAATAGGGTGAATTAGGTTTATTGAGGTTTTAAACGTCAAAGAAAGACACCCCCCATAGGTTCTTTTATGGAACACGAGAAAATCCGAGTACTACTTGCACTTCTGGATTGATTAACTTTATATTTAATATGTTTTTATTAATACTAACAAGTGAGACTAGTTTTTTGTTCACTTTCTTTTGAAGCAGGGAGTTAATAGAAATCATTTCACCACTATGTTTATTTAAGTCCCCGTTCAGTGATGAAAAATAAACAAAATTAAAGTCAATTAATGTAATTTTGGTTACAACTGTAACCATAAAGCTATCGTTACTACCTCTTTTCCGCATTAACCTAAAAAATCAATAATACTCTCGCGCCCTCTCTTATTAAATCACTGAACTCGACCTTTAACTTTTCTTTAAACGTAACTGTTTTTAAAGGGCTTAAATAAATATAAATATTTTCTAATAATTAGTTTTTATTTAAGTTAAGCAAGTATAAAACATGATGTAGACGAAGTGCACTGTTAAAAAAAATAAAGGATAGATTGCAAGGTTGAGGTAGTATTTAAAAAGAATAAAAATCGTAGATGTAATCGCGTAATTCCATTCTCATAAATATTGTTTTATTACGAATCGTGTAGAGCGAACAATTTTAAATATAGAAACTTTAAACAAAAAAATAAACAAAAAAAGAATAAATTAGATCGTAGGCGATTTCACAACTCACCATTAGGCATCTAAAATTATAAATATAGGTGATAAATACTTCCCCGTGTAATAACCGCCCGTCTGGGAGTTTGTAAAAAAAATCATCAAAAAGAAAATATTACGTTGATTGTTAATTACTTGATAACAGGTGTGATAGCGTAAGTGTACCGTCACCTTACGCGTATATTTAAAATTGAGAGGTCCAAAATTGTTAAAACTGTTAGAGTTTTTGTGCAATTTCATAAGTTTTATAAGCGTATATTAAAAATATGAGGCGATTAACTTAACTTAATTGAGGTTAATTCCCTTAGGATGATAACACCGAGTTCTTGTACATAACAAGCGCAAAATCCGTTGATTTATTGTTGGTTCGATCTTTGTTCCTTGTTTAATTAAATTTGTAAAATGTCGAATGTTTCCTCCATTCGATTAACAACGTATTTCTCCCGAAATTCGTAACTCCTCTGTTATCGTCATGTTAATCAACGAATAAACCTAGTTTCTTAAATATTTGTTGTTTTAATATCCATCCTTTATTACATACAAGATGATTTGCATTTTATTTATATAAACTTAATTTTGGAAAAAAGGTCGAAAAGGTACAAAACGCCATCTATCTTTGGGGGAAAACTTAAATCTATTATGAAATACAAAAACGGATAACCAATAATAGATGGCACACAACCTCAAATAGAATATACTTATTGTATTTTACCCCACGAAAATTACTAAAAGATATTTAAAAATTTAAATATTGTGTGAAGATACAATTTATTAATATAATTAGTACTATAACTGTTTAAGTGTTTTTTTGTTTTTTATGTGTAAAAAAACACGGCGTATCATAAATCACGTGATTTTTCGCAGCGATAATTATTGCCAGTATTATTTCCCACGGTCGTAAAAGCCATCAGAAATATCGGAAACTATACCACAATTTCAAACAACATCGATTTTTATGACGGTCATAAATAAAACTCGGCGAGACACGAACAGGATCGAATTTAAATTTATTAAAACTAAAATTATTTTATACCCATTATTTCTCTACAATTTGCAATAAAGGTGTGTTCCTTAATGCGGCCCTTAGTTTAATTCGTTTTATTCCCACAGAAATAAAGAGACGGAGTTATAAAAACCGATTATTGTAGATTGTTATCTATACCGTACTTGTTAAAGGTTTATAACTTCTACAATTTAAATTATGTGATTTTAAAACTTAATAGAATCAAGAGCTTAACCCATTTAGTCCCACGATGCTTTATATTAAAAATAACGATTTTTTATAATTTTCCTTAAGATAAGATGGAATGAAAAGTATAAAAATGTACAGTTGTTTGAAAAAAAAAATTGTTTTTGAGATATGAGATGGTGCAAAAATGCACACACAAAAATTTTGATTATCATTTATTAACTAAGTAATAAATTAGCCGTAAATAAATAATAATACTAATACAACATAATACTAACAAATTCCAACTTTAGTATGAAGTTTAAGATAAAAAATATTTGTACTAAAATTGTCGCAATGGTGTGTTTTTGCACCATTAATGTTTCAAAACGTATTTTCAGAATTCATATTTTTATTTTGCGTTTCAAGATATACAGGATGTCCCGAAACTCAACGTCAAGCGGGCACCGGGTGAGAGGCCAACCCATACCTGTTCTGGTAAAAATGAGAAAAAAATTCCATGACTCTTAGTTAAGTGGTAATAGACATACTTTTGAAAATGTTAAAAATCGGTCCCGTACATCATATCTTTAGGTACTACGGTCAGAAATGTTCGATTTTTGTAATAATCTATTCCTTGTGAACCATGCTACTGTAAAAGTCACAAATCAAACAACAAAAGTCGTTAGTTTTGCAAAATCAAATATTAATTTGATTGAGTTAAGGTTGAAAGAATTTATGTCTATCAAGTTTGACACACGATTTCTAAAAAAAGGAGTAGTACAACACCCTTGGCAAATAATTCTAAAAGATGGCCTGTTTAGTCAAGTTTCCAAAATGGTACAACACTTGCTATTTTTCTTGTCATAAAAAATATTATTGCCTGTTTTTCTGCAAAAAACACGTTATTTAAAAAATTCATACTTTTGTATGTTATTTGTATTTAATTTTTATTTCCTCTTAACTTTGTTAGAAGATGTGCCAGTCAATATCTACGAACTACAAAATGTGGTGTTAACAAGATGGTTGCCCTTATGTCTTGCAAAAAGACTCTTTCAAATAAGACAAAATTAAACAAACAAATTTATTTATTATTAATTTTATAGCATTATTTTCTTAAAACTAAGGCAAATTCTCAAATTATTTGCCGTCGGCACTAATACAAGCTCTGCATCATCACAGAAAAGATCTTTTTACTAGTTGTGCAAATCTCTTTGTATTTATTTCTTCTGCTGCTGTATAAATATTGTTCGGCAAGATTTTCAATCGGTTTTTAATACACAGTTTTTACTATTCATCCTCGTATTCTTCAAAATTGACGGTAAATATTTATTTTGTAATTGATAGTTATATTTTTTGACCTTTTGACATGTTTTTTCTTTTTCTGTTTTTTCTTGTTTTTGTTTATTATTCTTAGTCGTGCCCGATGAAGACAATGTACTGTCGAAACATGTAGCACCGAAATAATTTAATAAATTTAACAATTGACATCCTGTATATGAGAAAAATATTGAAAATGTCAAAATTTTAAAGAATTTTATGCACTAAAAATAGTTCTATTTCTATTGTATGAAGAAAGAATTATGAAATATTTTAATATGTATAGCCTAACAATCTTATAGTGTTATCGTACAAACAGCTAGTACCTTGAAATTTTGTAATGTATGGTTGTAAAATAATTTTTCACACCGGTGGGACTAAATGGGTTAAACAAAATTTTGCTATAAAAATAATCGATTTTTTTGAAAAAAAAACATGATAAAACTAAACTCCCTATTAATTCTGCCATTAGTCAAACACGAATAATTAAAATCAAATTAACAAGTAATGAAACGTGATTCATATATGATATTTGCATGAGTGGTGTGCATTGACATATACTCAGTGTAGTTTTTGTTCTTATGAAAAGTTTTCTGATGAAATTGGGTTGGATGGACAACTTTGCAGAAAATGACTATAATTTGATGTTAAAGTACACCATCTATGAGGGGATTGCCAAGGTTTTGAAATGCCTTATTGATGCCGTTTTATTGATTTTAGCATCCCTTAGATATTCCAAATCTCTTCTTATATTGTATTAGCATATTCCCTTGTCTGGACATCATCTCTCCCATACTACCATTGATGGACAACTTTAATTCAACAAAAATTTTTAAAAACGAATTTATTTAGGATCCAAACTAAAAAATAAACAAGATTCAACATCAAAAAATTTTATTATAGTATATTAAATATTATTGCAGAAAAATAAAGTTAATAACTAAAAAGTCGGTTCCATCTATGAGTTGACAGGCTAACATCAAAGTTGGAAATTCCTATTATTTTAGGGAGGAAGTTGCAAAACAAAATGATTACTTAGAGGGTAGATTCTATTATAGATGGCAGTGTATGTATCGCTTTCTACATTGTGATTACCGAATGCGTTTTTATTTGAAATTATTATTAAATTAATTAAAAAATACTTACGTCAATTGCTCACAAAACGATTAATTAAACTAATAAATTATTTAACAACCATAACGATTACACTAATTAAATGTATTTATAATAATTAAATACAGAATGTTGCTAACGAGTTTTTACCCTCATGGGGTGATATCTTATTTGAAAAGAAGTCTTTTAGAAGCGGCTTTTATTGAGCCGAGTGTAGGAAAAAGGTATTTATTTGTTTGTAAGAGCCCACACTTGAAATTAATACAAAAAACCCTAGTAATCTGTAAGGGGAAATTTTGAAGAGGTGAATAGAGGTATTAGGCTCATTAATTTTAGTATTTTTTCTTTGGCATATTGTTGCCGGGCCGGTATTTATTAGCATCGACGAGAGGAAATGAAGCGTTTCGTATTTGGAATAATTGGCAACGTAAAAAGAGCGGGTTCCCTGTTAAATTTGTAATCTGGCCGAGAAGGCGGAAGGGCAGAAGGGCGGCAGAACTGCGGGGCGGCTGCGGGCGGAGCGTTGCTCTAAAGGGGGGAGTGGCGTGGGGAGACCGGGGAAAAATATTCGGCCACAATAGGGAGCGGTGGTTTTTTCAATTATAAACTCTATTTAGCTTAGTACAGATTGTTGTGTAATCAGTTTAGCTCGTTACAGCCCGTGCGCAACCAACGGTGAACCACAGCGGGAAAACAATCTAACTAAAGCAAACCTAAACCTTAACTGGGGTAGAATGATTGCATTCCCAGGACCCGGGACTCGATCGTTCCACTCTCGGCTCAACTCCAGTTCAGCTCCGGTTCGTCGGTTGGGAATCTATAAAAATGCACGCCCGACGAATCCTTCCCTCCTTTCCATCTAGAAAACCAACCATATATATATAACTCAATCCATTTCTTATTAAACCAACTCCAGATGTTACTAGAATAGCAAAATTCCAATCCAGTCCAGTCGGATTTACAAGATATCATCTACAATTAATCACAAGACATAAAAATAAAAAGAGTATAGCTTAAAATCTTCCAAATTATTATTTAATATTACAGGTGGGGCAATTGCTCGAGTGAAGCATCAAATTTCGCCGTTGATATGCATTAAGGGGATTACCGTGGGATTATGTTACAGTGTTCGTTTCATTTCTCAATTAATTACGGCCAGAACACCTGAGGGCGGCCTTAACCAAATATTTTGCCTGAGGGTTGGGAAGGGAGAGGAAAAGGGGGGATCGGGACAGTAGTGCCTCCCCAATTTCATTCGGACCGGCGGTCAGGATGGCAATTGAACGTTTGATGGAAATTAACTTATCAATGTAAGCGGAACAAGCGTTAAGGTCTTGCGCCCACGGGATTAAATGGGGTGGCGCCCCACGGGACCAGATTGCGATAATGCAACGCCAATGCGTCGGCAGGTCCCCCCTCGGAGTTTTATCTTTTCAAGTTTGTTTTTGTCTTCTTTTTATGACTGTAAACGCGACAACGCGCGAGGGCGGAAAGGTTCAAAATAACACCGCTGAATGCTAATACGATTTATTCCCAACAAGTACATTCAATTATAATAGAAATACATGGTTTATACATCGCTTATGCATATGCTCGCTCTGAAGGTGAAACTTTTTTATACGTCTAAATCACTTTCCGTAACACGACTAGATGCTATATCCACTTGATTTTTTTGTAACGAACTATCCTACGGTGTTGAGCAGATTATTGGAAGCATTTTGCTTGATTCTAAAAAAGAAATAAAAAGCGTTGTATTGATGAGTAAATAAATCCTTTTCTTAAAAGACGTTAAGTTCGATGATGAAGTGTTGGGGGTGTTATTGAGAAAGGATTCGTTCAAAGCTAAACTGGTAACCCTCACCTTTCGACGAATTGAAACGGTAGAAAGGGGCGCTTAAATAATTGATATAGAAAAGGCGAGAACGGAAGATGTAATAGATAAGAAAACAGAAGGGGAGGGTCGCTCAAAATGCAATACAGTCGTTATGCGTATTGTGTTTTCGGCCGGCATCTTTAATTATTCAAACCTCCATAGGAACGGAGTAATTTTAATCCATTGTTAAGTTAAGCAAACATTCGGGGGCATTGTTACGACTGTTCACTATAATTGCTTTTAATTTACAGAGAAGACGAGCATTATGTTTTCAGTATTTCATTATTCCCGGCATATATAGGGTGTCTAGCCAACCCCAACCCAAAATTCGTCCAAAATAAAGCAGCAAATTCTGTTTGAATTATGAAAAAGACATTTTAAAGGGCGAGTTCCGCACGAAAAACTTCGCAGACTTCTTTTTATTTGAATCCAACTTTTAATTGGAATAGCCAAATGAATTTTAAATATTCACAGCCCTAAATTACAACTCAAACTCTTATTATTGCGAGGTTCGCGCGAATCTCGATGGCTCCCGCGGGAACCAGACGTCTTCCCGGACCGTCGTTAATCCGAACGATTTGCCCCGGAAATATCAAAACAAATTGGACCCGTCAGTCTATCCTTTTTTATTACTCTAGGTGCGATCGGATTAAATCTCTGCTCAACGACCAAATCCGGCTCGTCAGGGTACCAGCGAGGGTGCTAAATGTCAAATTTTGACCTTTTTTTTTCAACACACCCAACCCTCATCGTATTACCATGTTATCTAAAGATACATTTAATAATCAAAAATTATATTAACACATTTTCTATATATCTATATCTTAACACATTTTAATTTAAAATTTTTCTTTTGCATTGACATCACATCGATACAACAATGGATAATACTCAGGATGCATTTGATACTATATCAGTCCATAATGGATCAACATATTGCAGCGCCTCAGCCACCAGGGACCTAATCTAATCTTAAGCGGGACAATTTTATTTTATTATGCTGAGGGGCTACAATTGATGTGACATCAGACGAAATCGTGCATTCTTTGTCTAGGCACTGCAATATATGTTGCCTAAGTTTGTATTAATATTCCACAGTCTTGGATAAAATACTACTGCGCCACTAATTCTAGTTAGACTCTGGGTGCAGTAAGCAAATATAGCAGCACCTCAGAGGTAAGGTGTGTTAAGTCAGATTTTTTGCGAAATGAGTTATCTCCACCATGTGTATTTGTTTAAACATTCACCCATTAACTGCCAACTTTTTTTTTTAATTATAATTTTCCAAGTGAGTTACGTTAAAATTTAAAATCCCCAAATGGGGATCGTGGCAGCTAATGGGTTAAGTTTGTGACTTAACATACCTTACTCTGAAGTGCTGATATACAATAGAATATAGAGCTTCTATTCACATAGAGTAGATATTATAAAATATTGTCAGTCCTTGTAAATATACAATTTTTAATGTAGTCGAAATTAATATTGGAGTCCATTTTAACTAGTTTTTAATAAAAATTTTAAGAATGAAAATTGTAAAAAATTGCACTTTTACTGGTTAATAAAATATTCATTTTACTACATACTAAAATTGAGTTTTTAATGTTAATTCAAAATTATAAATAACCCCCTTTTTCAAATTGTGTAGATTTTCAACTTGACTCCGCTCCTTTCCTGATGATGCTAAGTCAGGCGAAACATGTAAAAAATAAAGGAGACATATTGTGTTTAATACAGAATATTTTATTAACCAAAAAAATTAGATAGTTGATATTAACCGAAAAAATAATACGTTGATTTGTTTTGTAAATGATAATAACATATTATTAATTAATAACTCAACTCAATTAGTAATAATTCGAATAATCTGAAAGTATTAAATCCTGATTAATGTCGATGGGTATTAATTGGAATAATGAGAAATTAAGTTGGGTTTTTAATATTATTGTCTATTATGGGATCGTTTGAACATATCCTCTCATTCATGACGTAAGAAGATTTAGGACGAAACAAGCGTCGTTTTCACGAATTGAACGAATAAAACATAGGGAAACTCAAAAGCAACTGATCCTTAAAATTGAACACTTTTTACGTGACATCAAGAGCGTTTTAAACCCGGGACGTCGGAGGATCGTGCCCGTTCCTTTGCGTTGCGACGCCTGGAAAATACAGTACGGACATAATTACATGGAATTGCCCTGCGCCAACGGCGGGCGGCTTCCATCATTCGAAATGGATCCGTTATCCCGTTCTACGTGTCCTGGTTGCGATATAAAAAAGCAATCATGTACAAAATCATTGCCGGGTATCGGGTATTTCTACGTTACCGTCGGGACACATTCTTTTCCCTGGCACCAGGCGTTCTTCCCGCGGGACACAAACTCATTTAACTTGGAATGTGTATTTATTTTATTAGGACTGCAACTAATGGTCTATCACAGTTTCTACTTTTATAAAACGATTCCCTTTTTATCAATGTTCTTTCTTACCTCGAATTCTATTATTATCCTAAGAAGTTAAATTTTGGGAAAGCAACACGACAATTCCCCAAGGCAATTATTATTACCAAGGGAATAGTTACCCTACTTAGAAAAAGAAGGTCAAATAAAAGTTATTTAATTAAATAAATTTGCTTCGTCTTCTCTTTTTAAAACACACATCATTTAAAAATAAGTGATAGATCGTGCATCGTCACTTTTGTATACGATCAAAATAAAAACCCCACTCAATCTTCAATCGATTGTAACACCGGTGTTTGCGTTTAATAACATTAACGGTTGATGCTTTCACGCGGATTAAACGTAAACAGAAAAATATTTTCCATCTCACCTTGTCCTCGATTTCATCCGTCGTTTCGATGTCCACCTCGTCATCGCTCTGTTCCTCCTTTTGGGGTGTAAAGCTGCCGCAAGGTTGTTGCTGAACCGGCTTGAAAGCGGACTGATATGATCTGTCGACGGAAAAGAACGGATTTTCGCTGGGGAACACGATTGAGTTCCGTTTTAGCCAGGGAAAAGTTGAGTATGAGGCAAAGGCGAATGGTTTGTGGTAGATAAAATCCATCGCCACCCTTGAAATAGGCAACGAGACATCTTGGCAACTTGGTATTCTAGGAGATGGAATAACGGGAGTTGGTTGCGTTTCTGGAGTTGGTTTGCAATGATGTTTGGAGGTTCTTGGTGAAACTGAGCCGCTCAACAATCTTTTTCGCGTGCCACCATTAAACATAGCTTTTACGTCTTCCCAAGCGTGAACAATTTCTTCGGGGGAATCCCCCGATAACTTCATATGACGTCTCCATGAATTAAAATTTGCCGCATCCGGTTGGACATATTTATCGTTGGGTCCCAATCGATGAGAATGGAAGATGAATTTGTTTGGAGAGAAAAACAATCCACATATGGTGCATTTGATGCATTTTGCTCTGGAGGAATTGTATCTCGACGGCAAGAAAGAACCTCGACATCCCCAAGCGCACTCGTGGTGAACCGCAAAAGCGAAATCGTCTGGGAGTCTCGGCGGCGAATTATCCCCGAGGAAGCTTTTACAAAGACGTTCTGCCTCTCTTCTGGTAATCATACCACATCTACGCGAAGAAACTGGCATTGCACCGGCCCTTCGTAAAATCTCCAACTGAACTGGAGTACATTGCACACATGTTATTCCTAAGGCAACCCTTCTGTTATGAATTTCGTTATAACTGAATTGCTTGAGGAGGGTGTTTGAAATTTGGGCTAAACATAATCTTTCTTGGTTTTCAATGACTAACGATACTATTGGTACTCCATACAAAACTACTGTTCCAACCTGGAACTATACATCTTATTTATTGCTTATATAAGAAAATTATTTTGTTTATTTCAATTTTTATGAAAACAATTTTTGCCTAATACAACAATAAACAAACTCACCTGATTAGTTTTAATTGCCAAATCACTCTTACCGGGATTAAAACAGGATGTGTCCGAGCTTTTCAGCTTGAACCTCTGCTCGTCAACCCTGAAACGGATCCTTTAAACGTATCTGGGTGGTGGGCGGAGGGAAAGGGCGGTAAACACCACCGTTTACTTACATGTCGACCGAGAACTGCACAAGAGAAAACCACAGAAACTGTGCACGCTTTCTTCGCCGGACGCGACACCCGAACCGAATGAGTGATACACCCTCGCCAGGAAAGAGCCAGCCCTTCTAGCTCCACCCCAACGGCACCGGAAGGCCGCACCAACCCCTATTTCCACCAATCGCGATCCTTGCCACCCTTTATATTAATAAGAGGAACCTCCTATCTTACGGTAACCAATGATGGGATAATTGTGTACATAAGATGTGGTGCATAAATAACACTGTCTAAGTTATAAAATAAAAACTTTAAGGTTAAAGCTTTTATTAATAATTAATAAATATACATTTTCTAATAAATACTTATTTAATTATAAAGTAATTTATAGTTTATTCATAAAACATATATCATAAACAATTTTCTAATTCTTCCCTAATTTTATTTCTTAATACAAATTTAAAAGTATTCTTTTTTCTGTCTACATAGAAAAATAATCGTGGATAAAATGTAGTGAGATGTTGATTAAATTAATCCTGAAAGTAAAATTCTAATTACTTTTGCGGCATGCGGTAAGCAAAGGGGGCGGTGAAAAGGTATTGAGGGGCCAATTCCGGTGACGCCCGGCAGTAGTTCGGCTGCGGAACGCCGTCTTTTCAATCGAGGACTCAACCACGCGAAATAATACGCAGCCGTTTCCTATACGTATTACTTAGTAATTATTGTGATAGCCCCCATCGCTAAGATACGTGCGGATCATCCCGGATCCATGCGGATTTCGCGCAACGGGGATTTTCTCTGTCCGACTCCCCAAAGTACCTCTCTAACTCCCAAAGCACTTTTTGCATTTCCTTTTAAGCGTCTAACTAATCGACTATAATTGCTTACATCCTTTTATTATACCCCACCATTATCCCTATCTATATCAATTTTTATTTTCAACCCTCCTAACATAGTACAGATTTTATTTAATTATAAAATATACAGAATAAGAAGCCGTAATAATGCTTTATTTGTAATATTAGATATCCCTATATCTTCATATTTGAACAATGTAATATAGTACATTGTGTTACATGGACAGAGGCGTAATGTGTCCCAATTCTGTGGAATATTGGATTTGATATTTTGCTTTATATATACATATACATCAACTTTACCGAAAATATAAGACTATACATCCAGTTAGATTAAAACGAGAAAGAAGACTACCGAAGGAGACCTGGGAGGATGTGATAGGGAAAAGAAGGGCCAAAGAATTTCTGATAGATAAAGACGAATGGAACAGATTTGTTCATATTCGAGAGGTATAAGCGGGGTATTATTTCCTTTACCAACCATGATATTTTAGTAACAATGAAAATATCATAAAATTAGTCTTCTATGATGCTGTGCAGTAGTACTTAAAACAAAGAAAAGACATTAATAAAACAAATTAGATGTATTAATACATGTTATCTAGTTACAGAGTGACACAGATGTCTATCATCAAGTAACATCAAGAATGGCCATCGTCTCCCCGAGAGCTTAAAGAGATCCTTGGCATACACCAAACATATAAATATTTCTCAATTTGAATGTTGGTATCGCCAAAAGGACTACGGGTTCTCAAATCTGATGACTAAATCGTAGAGTTTGTGAGCGCAACTTTGAATTCATCTATTTATCACTTTGTATAATAAGTCAATATGTAATAACTCAATTCCCAATGGAACACCATTAGGTCCTTTATAGTCTCGTGGACTAAGCACAACAGAGAGGGCGTTCCAACAACTTCCAGTTGGGTGTACAAATACCTGCACCAACCCAGATGTAGATCACTCCTACATCTCATACTAAAAGCAGCATTGCAAAAAAGTAGATATAGATATTATTTAATAAATAGATTGTTAGTTGGTACAATGTGTAATTTAATTTTGAACAAAATAAATGTTGTAGCAAAAAAAGAAAAGAAAAGAACGTATGCATTAGCGAAATAAGTGGGAAAAGATTATCAAACGAGGTGAAAACTGAGGGAAGGAAAATAATTGGATTTTTAGCTAAGGAAGTTCAGAATGGCATTGGTGGTTGTTTTCCGTTTGGGGGAAAAGCGAGACGTTGTTATCCCGAACGATATTTCTTGCCAATTATGAGTTTATTGTGACTGGGGAAAAGCGGTACGCGGGTTTATAAAGCGCGCGGCGGCCACTTTTGCCGGACATAAATTTATTATATTTTTCCGTCACCATTACCGGAGGGGTGAATATAATTTAAGCTATAATTGAATGTTGTTTGAATAATGCATGTCGTTCCTATCGCATCCAAGTCCCGCGAGACCGCATTATTCGGCGCCGCGGAACTCTCCGTTCGACCGCAGATTCGCCATCGAAAACGAAGGCTTGGATAGAAATTTAATTTAACCCACCTTTATTAACAAAATAAAACGGAATTGTTTCGCTAAGCGGAAGCGTATAATGGATTATGCTCCGGCCCTGCGTTTACTCCCTATAATCAATATCTTAATGGGTTATATGCCAGACATGGTTTGATCACTAAATATAACCACATCCCCAATCAATTTATTAAGTACACATTAATTATTTCATCCAAATTTTTTGTAATTATATTTTAATTTATAGAATCAAAAATCATTCTATATTAATGCCTCAATTCCCAATTAAGTTGAATTTTAAAAAGTTCAGAGCCATCTATCATTATATCCATCTACTCAATTTAAATAAGACTTCTGTAAAGTATAGGTAACTTAAAATATGCCGACACCTTGACTACAGAAGTAAATAAATCATTTTTGGTTAGTTTTTTGTAAGATGATAACTTTAAATCAGTTGGAGGTAAGTTTACCACATTTTAATTTGGTGACTAAATTAACACGATTTTCGATCCATTTTAGGTGTATAAACACCACATAAACTGCGTTTTTAAATGCGGAATGTTGGTTGATGAACATGTAGAGTTGTTGCATCAATATTTAACCTCGCCTAAGTTAAAATCAAATGGGGCCCACTGGAAAATAGCATCAGTTTCTTTAATATGTGGGTGCATTTATAGCGGATTATTAGAATCAGTATTTCCGGTCGTATTGTCATCTTTGCCTTTAAGTGCCATTTTTGCCAAAGACTTAATTAGGTATTTTAAATATAAAGGATGTATTAAGAGGTTTGAGAATTTAACAAAAACGTTTAGGAAAATTTCTGATTTCAATAAAGGTGTTCAAAAGTATTATGAAAGAAGACTTGCAGCTTTAAGTAAATTAGAGTAAATAATTATATAATATATCTTACATTGCTTTAAATAATTCTTTTAGTGATGCAACTAAAATAGTTATCGAAACACCGATTAAAATAAAATTATCAGAATTTGTTAAAAATATTTTTGCTGAAATGGATGTTTTAGTGAATCATATGCATGAGCAATTATTAAATATAAAGGAGTTTATACCTGACCAACTATGGAATGTTTGCAATTTAAATTTATATGGAAAAATACATTGGGATGTCCAAGAAGATGCTTCATCTCAATTTAAGGTGAAAATAAAACATTTATAATAAACAATTCTTATTTTTATAAAATTTTTTTATATAGACATTACAAATGTGTTACATTTTGGCGACATCAACTTATTTACTTGGAATCAGTGTAGCTTTATCCACTCAACCAGAACATGTTTTATCGAAAATTCTCCCAATTTCAGAAAAATTTATTATCTCAAAATACAAAGACATGAAAAATTCCCTTGAAGAAGCAACATATGAATTACCACCACCCCAATTGAGACATAACGAGAGTTTCGTACGAACAGATTCGCTCATCACAGTCTCAAAACTCCTCGAATCACTGCAATTAACTTACCACGCCTGTATTGGAACCCAACAATCCATTTTTACGCTAACAAACGACGACATAATAAGAAACCAACTAAACGATTTAGAAAAATTGTTTTTGGAATGTTCCAGTTTGCTCTCAATATTACAACACGAATATAATTACAACAAAAAACCCATCAAAACTAAATCCAAAGAGATTCCCGAAGAAGTTATCTCCAAGGAGCAAAAAACAATTAAAACATTTCGATACGACGACATTGATGATCTAGCAGAAGATGAGCAATACGAAATATCAATTCACAGTAATAATTATTAACTTAAAATAATAATAATAATTAATAAAATCCTTTTTAGGCAGCGATTTAGAGTCAGACCCAGAAGATGATCCAACAAACGTTGAATACGAACAATTAAAAGAACAAATTCGGGCGCAAAAAATGATTTTGAAAGAGTTAAACGATGAATTACTCAAAAGGAAATTGGTGAAAGAAGAATTTATTGATCAAAATTTAAAATCCAAACCAAAAATAAAAACGATTGATGATGTAGATTTAAATGATTTGGCACCTCCAGCGAATTGGTCTTGCAACGTGGTAAATTTAAAACAAAAATTTTAATTTTTTACTACAATCTTTTCTTTAGGACTTTTTGGCGCAAATTCAAGCGATGGCCCATAATCGAGGAGGTGAAGAATCCGTGTTTGGAGATGAAGATTAAAATTGTACTAAATAAAATATTTTAAATACAAGAACTATATTGTAAAAAAGACAAAAAAACAAATACAGTGATCACAATGAGGTAAACTTAATACTATCAGTAAATAGTTCTATACACATACAGACAGACGAAATATAATAATTATATATATGCATAATATATTTATATACAGAATACTTGTATAGATGTTTTGTTATTAGAAATACATAAAACTGGTCATGATCTACAGAGATGGACGTGTTTAAAAAAAATGAAGCAGCCGTTGCTACATGATGATAAGAGTATTTATGTTTTGTAAATTCTGAATATTTACGGACGGATTAAAGAAATGTTGATTGATCGCCAACGGCAAGTGTAACGTGTATTCTTTTTTTGTGTTCATGTAAATGCATTGAGCTGCTAAAATGGATGGGATGAAGGGATGGCTACAATAAAAATGACTTGGTGAAACTTAAACAACTACCACTTAAATAAAACTTAACATATGCATCCTAACCTAGTTAAAGCATCAAATATTGTGTCAATATACAATACAATTCTATTTCAATAAAAAATATATAGGCAATTCTGCAATATTCTTGATTAATTCTTTAGGCGAGTTGTATAAATATATATTATATATATACTCTGTCCGTAAAATGGCTTAAACAAATTTTATTTATATCGTATGTTTCTATCTAATAAAAAACCTTGTTCTGGAAACAAAAAAAAATAATACGCAATCGGTAAGTGAAATGAAAAAAATTAATTCTAAAGGAACTTTTATCTTTTTTAGTCTATATAAATAAAGGGATGGCTACGCGTCTCTTTCTGTATTATATACAAAAATGTCGTAATAATTGGTTTGTACTCTTAATCCACCTAAACATTTATAGACTTATAATTAGTATAATATTTCATTTACCCGGACGAATTTTTTCTCATTAACGTCCAATTCTCTAAACCTAAATATATTAAAGGAAATAAATAAATAAGATTTTCTTTTCTCACAAGGAAAAAAACATAAAAATAACAGCAATAATAATTATAAATAACAATGCCCGCTCTACAAAGAAAAAAAATCCTTAATCATATAACAGTCGAAAAAAAAAAAAGAAAAACGTCATTAAACATTACTCAGGAACTAAGTAAAGTAGAAACATTACAATCCGTAGGAAATAATGTAATCAAATAAAAACATTGCAGAGTAATACTACTTGCTCCAATACATTTTTAGACTAAAAATACTTAATACGAATATCTTTCATTTTTTTGAACCCTCATTCTAATTTAGCCTCATCTTTAGAGGTTTCCACCTCGTTTATATTTGTTAACGATCGATCATGATTCGTGGATACCGTATACGATACGTCCGAATGAAGCAATGGCGTCGTGTACCTTATTTCAGGTGACAAATACACCAAACTAGCCCTACGCATCGTCTCACACTTACTGTCATTCGTCGTGGTGCCATCAATAAATATCGGATACTCAGATTCCGGTAATAAATCGTCATTACTACGTTTCGCCGAGTCACCCGTTCCGCTATCTTTACATGAAGAATGTTCCGAAATGTTATCGTTAAATTGCGTAGGCCTTTCGGAATAATCTACAATTGTTGCTTCCAATTGCAAAACATTTGGTTGAGGCACACTTATTCTACGTCGCGTTTGATAAATTATTACTACCCATATTATTGATGTACAAACAGCGCAACACACCACTGTTATTATTATTATACCTAATTTATCACTCTCTGTTATTCCATCTAAAAATAAATCAAAAATTTTTAATTTTTTTTATATGTATTATTCACTATTTTTGTGAAAATTTGCATTCAGGCTTTATTCGAGGAACTCGTTTTAGCTAAAATATTTTAAGTTTTCTGCAACTTCCGGTTATACCGAAAATTTAATATAATTTGATATAAGTAATCATATGTCTAAATTACACCATTTATCATTATTATTTATTATTATTATCATCTATTATTCATAAATGATTCTATGAAGTTTTAATTTCAAATAATTTAAATTGTTAGAAGTTATAAACCTTTAACAAGTACGGTATAGATAACAATCTACAATAATCGGTTTTTATAACTCCGTCTCTTTATTTCTGTGGGAATAAAACGGACAAAAACGGGATTTCTCATTAAGGGCCGCATTAAGGAACACACCTTTATTGCAAATTGTAAAGAAATAATAGGTTTAAAATAATTTTAATTTCATTTTCGATCCTGTTTTTGTCTGCCCGATTTTTATTTATGACCGTCGTATATTTCTGATGGTTTTTACGACCGTGAGAAATAGTACTGGCAATAATTATCGCTGGGAAAAATCACGTCAAGCTACGTGATTTATGATAGGCCATCGTAACGAACTAAGTCGCACTTCTTTTTTATTTTATGCAAATATTTTTTTACGCATAAAAAAATACTTTAACAGTTATAGTACTAATTATTGTATACATTTCAGAAATACAAATTTTAAATAAATTATTTACATTTATTATTAATTTTAATTGTTCAAAAAAAATATTTGCATAAAATAAAAAAGAAGTGCACCTTTGCTATTTTTAATAATGGAAAATTTTTTAATTTGAAATAAAATAAAATTTATTTCCGCTAAGTATAAAAATTTAAAATATTTGTAAGTAATATTATTAATATAATATGTTTAATAGATAACAGTACGTATTTAAATATAAACCGATCAACGTCAATCATCGATCGTACCCGACATTCGGGTACGAATGTATTATAATTAATATTAATTAATTTATTTTTTTTAATTATTATTATTAATTTTATTTATAACCCGAGTTTCTCCATGCGATGTTCTGTATTAAAAGTAAAACTCCGGGTATTCCCAGAGTTGTCTATTCGAATGCAACGGTCATGAATAGCTGTCCGAATTAATATTGTATTCGGGGCATAATATGGACATAATATTGTATCGAGCACATTTCCGTAGTTTTAGGGAGTTAATCATAAAAGAACAACAAACTTTAAAAATGCAAAGAAACTTGATTGTTTGAACAAGCGCTTCGACCTCCAGTACATCATAATATCATTTTATAACCAAAGTATGTTAGTGATGGGACGGTATTTGAGGAACGGTATTTTGGAGCGGTATTTTTGAGGAGCGTACCGCTTCCACGCAATTTTAAAATACCCGTCACAGAACGTTACTAATATTACATATTTGTAGTGATGGTTCGGTATTTGAGGAACGATATTTTGGAGCATTATTCTAATGGAACGTACTATTCCGGCGCGATTTTTAAAATACCCGATTCCGAACGTTATATTATAACGTTATACATATAAGACAGTCAGGTTAAACGCCGTTATATTGATATTCGTTTAAGGCTCCCTTAATATATTTTTTTTTTCAATTTTCGGATAGCGTGTAATTTAAAAAAATTACACGCTATCTGAAAATATTATTATTTTATGATAATAATATAAGGGAATATATAATTTTTTCTAACTTGCTACGAAACCAGCTATGTTTTTGTTCAAGGTCGCGGTATTTTGGAGCGGTATTTTGGAACGGTATTTTTATGTAGCGACCGTTCCTGGAGCGCGACACGATTATAAGCGGTATTCCCATCACTAAAGTATATACATATCAGAAGTAAAGTTTTTCGTTTAACTAATATGTATAGGTATATAAATAAAAAAATATATAAGACAAACAATTGATATTATATATCTCTTCCTGGTCTTGGAATAACCCTCAATTGTGGTAAGTATTAAAGTTTCATATTTGCCTTATAACAGAAAAAACGTGTTCGGGACTGTTTTTCTATATGTAGAGGATTTTCGGCTATAACGGACACCCCCTGCCCCGTATTAGTCCGTTAATCGAGGTTTTACTGTATTTAAATTTTTAAATATTATGTTTTAGTAATTGCAGACCTCATCTATGGTCTGTATCTTCAAAAGTCATGTTTCGCATGTTCATCATTTTTTTTAATCATATAATATAATAGGCTGGCGAAGAAAAAAAGTTGAGTTGCCATTTAAAAAAATTAACTTTTCGACTTTTCGACATAAGAAAATTTGGCGCAAATTTATGACCACTCTATATAATTTTGGTCCTATTTGTGCAAATACTGAGAATATTTGGCCTGACTGGAATGTAACTTTGAAAAATTATTTTTATTATGAAAACTGAACTAACTCAAAAATGGTGCAATCTAGACATATGATGACATATCAATTTGTATAAACCCTGTATGCAAATTTTCATAAAAATAGGCATGAATAACTTACTTTGTTTGACAGATAGAATACTATAAGCGGTGTCTTGTCCAAGAGTGTTGTTTAAATTACAAACATAAGTTCCAGCATCACCAATGCTTGTATCAACAATAATCATCAATTGATCCTCGGCAGTAAAAAAATGTCTTTCGGTAACCCGAATTGGTCGTCCATCCTTTAACCATTCAATACTGGGTTTTGGAATTCCTCCGGCTTTACATTGTAATACCGCAGATTCACCGACCATAACTTCTTTATCAATCATTGGTTTGACAAAATATGGTTTCTCTAAATTTTTAATAAAATTAATTTATCTTAAACTTTTTTACGTTTATTTTGTTACCTTCAATTGTGACTGTGGCGTTAGCGACGATCGTTCCAGCTTTATTTCGGGCCGTACAACTATAAACCCCTAAATCTGCAGGTTGGGTGTTGATGATGAAAAATACATAGTCCGTATTCATAACGTGCATTCGTCTCTCTCTGGCCGCGGGAAAATCATCACCGCCATCTTTTTCCCATGCTATTTCTGGTTGAGGTTCGCCGTTTGCGGCGCATTCCAAACGAACAGTGCTTCCGGCTTGTACTGTCACATTTGCAGGTACTTTATGAAAAACTGGACGAGCTAAAATTTAACAATTTAATTTTAAAACGTAAAATTTTTTCAAAACTTACTTAAGACTTCGATTAAAGCTTTTTTCGAGTGAGTTGTTCCATAACTATTACTGACTTTACATTGATACTTTCCAGCATCAGAACGTTGCACATTAAAGATGGTTAACTCCGACTTAATTTCGGTGTTGTTTCCATCGATAACGGCCTTTTCTCTTACAGATGGATTAATTAAGTCGAAGTTATCTTTTTTCCAAATGAACGTAAGATTCGGCGAACTTGAAAAAGCGGAACAACTCAAAGTTATATTTCCGCCATTTAAAGCCATAATTTCTGAATCTGGTTCTTCGGTTAATCTAGGTTTTGGATTATCTCCTACAAATTACATAATTATGAATATTAGCAATTAAAATTTTATTAAATGTGCTTACCACATGTTAAATTATTAACTGAAACATTTACTAAAGCAAAATTTCGTAATTTTTCTGGGTAATTACATACAGCATCAACAGGCAATTGCCTGTGGTTAAGCCACTTTTGAAATCCTTGTAAGCTACAATCACAAACCAACATAGTTGTATTCATCTTTAATTTATTTAAAAGTTGCATATCTTTAAAGGCACCATCTTGAATCGAACTAATGTTATTATCGGACAAATCGATACTTTTAACATTCTTTAATCCATCAAATGCTTTTCTATGTATCGATTTGATGTTGTTATGGGTCAAAGTAACAACAGAAAGATTTTCTAGCGTTTTAAAAAATTCGTTTCCAGCTTCAATCAACCAAGATAATTGGTTTTTATTTAATTGTAAAACTTCTAAACGCGGTGTGTGTTCGAACGCTGATTCATCGATATATGAGATGTTATTACTGTTTAGAATTAATTTTCTAAGAGAACTTAAATCTTTAAAAGTATCTCGTTTGATGGATTCAAGGCGATTATTTGATAAATCGCTAAAATTAATTAAAAAATGATAATTTTTAATTATTTAGTGCAAAAATATCTTACAGGTTTGTTAATTCTTGACAAAATTCCCACGCCTCCGATTCTATTTGACGAATTTTATTGTTACTTATAGACAATTCTTTTAATTTTTGTAGGCCATATAACCACCCTTTTGATATTACTTCGATATTATTATAATCTAGAAATCTATAAATGGCTTGTATTATATTATACAATATTATATTAATTAAGCTTGAGCACCTAGGACGTATTTTTTGCTCATTTTTAGCTTATTATTAATTCAAAATTAAAATTTAACATAAACTCACAATGTTTGCATTTTTTCCAACCCAAAAAAGGCACCATCACGTAATTGCCCTATAGAATTCTTCTTTAATTTAAGAGTTCTAAGCTGTTCAAGGGATTTAAAACTCAAGGCAACTATATTCTCGAGAGAATTTCGATTTAATTCCCTTAAAAAAAAATTTTTTTAATTAAAATTAAAATTGTTATTAAAAGGTTTCACTTACAAGACTTTTAATTTAGTTAAATTATTAAAGCTATTTATATTAAGTGTTCCAATTTGATTTCTATTCAATTTTAATTCCGTAAGGTTTCGTAAATTCTCCCAATTCTCGGCGGAAATTTGTTCAATGTTGTTGTTATTTAAATTACTAAAAAAATACGTATAAATTAATTACAAGTTTTATGATATCAATTTTAGGCAATAATAGAAAATAACTCTTTCAGCACTACTAATCATTTCCTAAAAATTGAGAAGGTAAGAATAACATCGTGTGTTGTCGCTTCAGTTATTATTATCTTGGTTTGAGAGGTTTTTGTTCGAAATATTTTCAGTTTTAGTACCTGCAGTGAAGTTTGTTGTGCTCCGTGTTTTAGCTAGGAACAGTGCCAAAGAATTTCAATTTTTCACCTTTTCAACTTATTATTAAAGCACCAAAATAAATATGTTTTGTACAAAAATTAATGCAAAATCTGTTTTTCGTCAAGCAATTAATAATTAATGTTTGCAATTAATGTTTATTCAAACAAAAAGTACGATTTTTATTTATTAGAAATAATATTTCACAACTTCTTTTACTACAAAGAGAAGTAACCTTGCAGTGATGAACGTTTTGGTGAGTTATTTAAAACGGCAATAAATCGCCACAAAACTAGATGAATGAAGTTAATTGCAAATTAGAGAAAAGCAGGAAAGAGCTTGAAACCAAGCGTATATACGACTATTGCCAAATATATGTATAACTCAACATAAAAAAAGGAGTGGTAGACCAAATACATCCTGGATGATATATTATCTCAAAAACTGGAACTGATAGGTATAGGGACATGTACTGAAGATTTGTAGTGAATTAAATTCTCTATCTAATAAGCTAATCAAAAATGGGGTGTACCATTTAAAATTTTCGACTTTTTTGTAAAACAGTCGTTACATTTTTTAACACCCTGTATGAGATTTGAGGATATCCAAGGAGAAACTATATCAATTTTTAACGTTCTAGCGCAACCGCTCACTGAGCAATTCAGATTTAAAGGAGATAGTGTTAATTGTTAAAAGAAGCTTCTAATTAATATAACTCAAAAACTAAAAGCATTAGGTGTCTACATGTCTTATAAAAGTCAACATGTTTTTGTGTGTAGAATCAGAATACGCAATAAAAACTATATCATTCTATTTAATATAACATATATATGTCAGTATTTTGTTATAGAACACTCTGTATGTATAAAAATATTTTTAATTTATGTGGTAAATTTGCTACAACTTTTTTCTAAAGAAAAACTGTGTCTTGGTTCTTTAATATCATTTATATACATATTTTGCCATATATGAATGTTGAGAACAATTTAAATATATTCCCAAGTAATTCTAACAACTGCACACAGGAATGCTAGAATGTCCAAAAAGAAGCAATCCACGCCACAACCTTCCCTTATATGATTTCTCTTTGCTTCAACTGCATGTACTGATGCTAGTAATTGTTCATTTTCTATCTCCTAGGTGCAATTGAAGCAATCTTCCACTATGCAGGTTTTTAAGAGCAATATAATACTTTACCTAAAACATAAATTATTAATAAAAAGAATTTTTCTTAGCCAAACTATTTCAGTGCTGAAAGAGTTATATTTCCAAAATATTAAAGACACCACAATATAACAATTTAACCCATTAATTAGGTTTAGGATCAATTGAATTATGGTCAATAAAACAATATCTGCAGCCAATTCTAAAATATCAAATTTTACTCCTACTACTTAATAGTTTAAATCGTCATATATCATTTATATATCATCAACAACAAATTTGGTAATTAAAATATTAATTGTATTTAATTAATAAATATTTTATTTGTTGTTTTAAAAATTTAATTTAAGTGTAATTGTATAAAAATAGATTAAAATTGATATTACGTAGATGTTTCCGTGAAAGATAACGAAATCCGTTGTTTAAAACATATAAAAAACAAACAGGTGCAAAAGGTAAACAATATAACTTACAGTTCGACCACCCAGTCTGGTATATTATCCGGTACTATTGTTAGGTTCTTCTTATCACAGTGCACCAAGTTGCCCAAACATTTACAAATGCTTGGGCAGACGTCGCAATTCACCAATTGAACGAAATAAATAAATAATAAATAGGCGACACCCACCATTTTGAAATATAAAAGCAAAGAATTCAATTACCCATGGTAATTCACGTCGATTATCGAGTATCGCGCGCGAATCGTCGACTTTTCCATTATATACTGGTTGTTTACATCCCACAGACCTACTTAAACACTTATTTACGTTTGTTCGGAGTCGCTTTATTAATTATTTTTGATAAATTAACAACATACTGTATATCTGTTTAGTAGACAAACACTACTCACCCGTTTCAGGTAACGCCAACATTAGCGACATCTACAATTTCACCAGCTACTAACTAGGTACACCCCTTCCACAACAAGATGGCGACACCAGACATTTTTTTGTACTCATTAAGGAACAATCATATAAAATACAACATAATTATATGATTTAATTAAATAAAACAATTTTCAAAATGATAAAATTGTGTACTTAAAACATACTTTCGAAAATTTGGTAGAATCGGTGTTACCGTGTTACAATGTTAGCATATCCTCATCTTAAGTGGGTTTTATAACGAAAAAGAAAATAATAAAAAAAATTTATTCATTCATCCGTATAAATTACACGGGTTTCCTAATTGGTACTCATTTACTCCTTGGGTCGTAACGAGGCGTAGCTGAATATGTAGTTCGATCTCGGAATCGTTTTTCGCTCTAAATAGCTCTAAATAGTTTTAAGTAAAAAAATATATATCTTAGCCTCAGAAAGTCCGGTTTCGACCAATTTAAATAATTAGACGCTTCCATAGTTTAAATTATTTAAGCGTTAAAACGTTTGGGTGTTTAAACGTTTAGATGGTTGAACGTTTACATATATAAACGCTTAGAAGTCGGTAACGAATCGAGTGCCATAATTTTAAAAACGTTTTTACTCGAAAAGTACCGTTTTAACAATAGGAAAAATTCAAAATAAAAGGCTACGATTAAAAAAGATCTTTATTTTTTTAATTATTTTATTCTTTCGATCGTACGAGCATATACAGTTCTAAAAAAAAAACAAAAAAAAATAGTAGCAGCCCGGATAATGTAGCGAATAAATTAATTACATTTTGAGTATTTCATATACGTTTACACAGTATGTACATTTTGTTGTTCCTAAAAAAAATCTAACTACAGTAGACTAGCTTCAGCTCGCGTGTCGTCGGAAAGAAGTGAGCCTATTCATCTCGCAAAAAAAAATGAAAAGATTGAACAAAAAAATAGATCGGAAATGCTCGAAATCTGCAAAAATAAATAATAACAAATAATCAAATAAAAGAAATAACTTAAATAAATTAGCGGGGAATTTTCTTTAATGGGGTAGTTCGGGGAGAGAGAGTCCGTGATCGAGCGTTGTCACTCGCGAAATTCGGTCTTCCTGAACATCTTTGGAAAGTTCGAAACCGGAACGGCAGTTTCACGCGATTTCAGTTAGACACTTTCACAAACTCCGCGTTGTCGTAGGCGGCCGCACCAAGAAAGGCCGATGCCCCTTTGCGATCGATCGCCCTAACCCTCACGAACAAAAACGCAGCCACCAGACTCGCCACGATAAGCACCAATAGCAACATGACCAAACCGGCTACAAAACTTGGAACCGACATACAAATTGTTTCCGAATCCGATGATGCAGATTGTATGACGACAGTTTCGTTACTTTGAGGTGGATTCAATGCGAAATTAACGTCTCCCGGAGCTACTACTTGAATAGTACGGCTAGTATTGACATCCGTCATATCTTGTGCTTCTCGTTTGTAAACGTGGCTCACGACAAAGTTTAACACTTCCGGGCTTCTCCTCCTCCTAACTCCTTGAAGATCCGAGAGGTTTTCTACAGATCTTGGTCTTCCTCCGATTGTAGCCAAATTTCCTTCAAATTCATCAGCAACTCCTTTTCTTTTAACGGTACTGTATGGCGAATGATGTCCTGGTAGTGGAGGTGGAGGAAGATGGATGTCGTTGCTGCTTTGTTGAGGTGCTTGAGGAGCAGGGGATGAAGGATTTGGTGGGTTAGATGTAGATGAAGATGTTTGAGCTTGAGGAGCCGGGACTACGTCGGGTTGATTTTCAGAATATGCCCCGGATGGACCAGAAGGATGTCTTGGATCGGGATTATAAGCTGGTGGAACTCCGTATTCTCCTAATAATGAAGCACCGTAATCTCCGCTAAGACCCGCGGTATGAGCTCCAAAATCTCCGCTTCCTAAAGCGTTACCAGGCGGCGGTCCATATTCTCCAACAATTCCCAAATCATGACCACCGCACTTCGGTTCTGCACAATTGTATCTACAGACTTGAATAACGCATTGAAAGTGTACGTTCATCGAGTCTGGGAATTTAAAAGCTTGGAAGTATGCGAATGATACTACGGAAGCCGAGGAGCCGAAGTTCTTTATCTTTTGGAATTTGCTCATAATTTTCGGTCTAACGACGCAACCATTTGTATCTACGAGTTGAATTGGAGCTCGATTTCCATCATGGGCAACACAATTTCTTACTAACATATCGAATTTGTTCTCATCATCTTTAATCGCTAAGACCATCGTCATGGTTTGACCGATTTTCACGATCCCAGATACTTCAGAAGCCCAAGGTCCTTTTCCTACTTGAATCTGCATCCAACATTGCAAATTATCGCCGAGGAAGTTTGCAGTAACCGCATGGAGCATGTCGACTTGGAAAGGTCTAAATGTGACGGCTTTTTCGTAATAATCGTACCACGTGCAACGTAATTTTCTTGCTTGATCCCAAACTTCTTGGACGTAAGGATCGTATTGAATAATAATAGTATTCTCCACATAACTTCCACTCGGGGTTGGACCTCCATAACTAGCGGCGTTATGATTACCCGAAGAAGACATTCCACAACTGTTCAAATAAATTTCGAAGTTTACGCTGAGTTGTCCTTTTCCAGGTTTCAAATGGACGCAATGTGAATCACTGTAGTAACCCTTGGAGAAGATCATTCCGTAAAATGGTCGGTCGAATTCGATGTTCACCCTCATATGAGTCTTCTCACATTGAACTTGGAGGCCCTTAATCTGCGGCATTTCCGGTGTAGCTAACGGCCAAGCTTCTTCACCTTGGGATCCGACGTCCTGTAGGAGTCCAGTGCCAGGATATCCAGCTCCTGATAAGGGAGGCCCGTAGAGGTTGCGATGTTCCGCCGGAAGGGAGGCTGAGTCCGAAAGGGGCGCCTCGGCGGCGCTCTTCTAAACAAGACAAAGACAGAAAGAGTGAGGACGTCGCAAGGACGCGCCGAAGAGAAGCGGTTTACCTGCAGCAGGAGCGCGAACAGCGCGATCAGCTTCACGGCCGTGGTCATTCTTGCGGCTCGTCGCTATCAAATGCCTGCAATCAAAGAAAGGAAAGCGGTTCACAAAAAGAAAAGTGGTGGGGATCCGCGGCAGATGTGGAAGAGAGACTGCTGCTAGCACCTGACAGAATTTGACCTACTAACACACTCGTCGTAAGTTCAGTGTACCGCGGACTCCAGCTTGCAAAAATAACCCCAAAATTGTATAAGATAAAAGAGCCAAAATTACATGAACCCCTCAAATTATACCACAACCGGATGTAGGTACATAAAGGGTCAGATACAAAGTATAACGTTTTTACTAATTTGGAAACGAAATTCGCAAAAAGATTATGTCATAAACTTTTCTGAAGTAGGTTTAAATCGAAACTTAATTTTGGAAATGTTATTAAAAGTAACCTAAATGTAATGTGGAGTGTGGTGAGGTCAGATTAAGACGTACTTTCTCTTCTCTCAAAATTCATTAAAAACTTTTTATTTTTTTGGAAGAGTCGTATAATTTGTTTACAACGCGTGAAAATACAATTTGTTGAAAGGTGTAATTAACGCGAAATGTTATAGGTGTAAAAGTAACCCAAAACAGGATGTAAGGGGTCGGATGATAACGTACTTTCTCTTCTCGAGTGTCGAATATTTTTTCGGTTAGAAACCCAAAAAATAAAATAAAAGAAGCCAAAAAAGGAGAAAAATAGTTAACGTAATGAGAAAAATCAGTTTAATATCGGAAGAGGTTAAGAAGAACCGGCAAATCTAGACCGCGGAAGTGGATCATCCGACCGGCGATCTATGTTTTTAGAAAGCTCGTTGAGAGGCGGCCGTCCGCGTCCCTTAGGAAAAATTTCTCTTTCCATTGTTTTTGACAACAACACCATGTCAAGGAGATGTGACATCCGTTGATAAAATTTATGAAAACAATAAAAGAAGATTGAGTAAACATTTGCATTTCGCGAAGGTGCTTGTCCGAATTGAAGAGATGCGGCTGTGTACGATCGCCTGACACACTGACTCGTTCTACTTTAAGACGCTGTGTGCCCAATAATACAGGTAACTACACAGAGAGAGACGCGCCGCGTATCAAGACATCTTCCATCCGAATATGATTAATACTCACCGACACAAAAATATTGTTATCCGGGAAATATTCCGACACTAAGATTCCTTGGGGTTATCACTGACACTAACTAGCACATATCCGGCGACAACAGCCGCCACACACCGCCGGACTGGTGAAAAGTAATATAAAATCTTCCTGTCTTGGTTTTATATATATACATGTGAAAGTTGGCCCCACTCCGGCAATGGTTCTTCGCTTGGATGACGATGAATCCCAGCAACCAAACAAAATCATCTCCAATAAACAACTTAATACTTACAATTTATATTTGTATCTTCAAATTGACACTTTCTTTCAAAACAATTATAAAAAAATTTATATAAGTAACTATATTTAGTTAACATAATTCTTAATTTTGTTATTTTTAGTATAACAATAACATTATTTAAAATTAACTTATCTTGAATAATTTTTTTTTTAAATTTAATTTTTGTATATAAAACACCTATAAGACCCATACCGGATCTTATTATTTCGACTTCAATTTCAACCGGAATATAACTTTCTTTTGCGGCTTATAAGTGAATCATTTTGAAATACCCAAGAAATGTTTCGAGATTTTCTGCCTCCATTAGATTTCATCAACGAAACAAAACAATAAATGAAGAAATTTTTGTTGTAATTCTTATTATCTGCTAAGAATTTTTTTACAACATGTCGATGCAGGTCGAATCAATAATGACATAATGTTTTAAAAAGTGAAATGAAGTTAACTAAGTTGATTATTAATCAAATTATGCAGTTGTTGAGTATAAAAATATGTTAAAAATTCTTTTCTCCGAAATGGATTAGAATTGAAATATGATGTCTTTTGGGGTCATAAAAGATTGCTAGAGGATAGGTTATAAAAAATTTTAAGTTGAGCAATTTTTTTATGTTTGATATTAATGAAGTTGTATTGCATTGTATTCTAAGCACAGGTATTTGCTATTGACATGGGTGTAAAATCCTTCTCGAGAGAGGGGTGAAGAACATGACAGTACGATTTTTCTCAGACAGTCAAGACGCTCTCCAGGCGCTGTGTTGGCTCTCGTTAATGACTGTAAAAGATCGAAGAAAGAGAGTTTCTCTGATCTGGGTCCCAGGTCATTCTGGGGTTGCTGGCAATGAGCTAGCACGAGAGGGCAGCTTAAAGCATTTTTGGGACCAGAATCAGCAGTTGGTGTGCTGCTGTGGGCTGCAGAGACACCTCGCCTACTGTGAACCAGTTCTCCTGGAATATGTCTCATTAACATCGCCACTGTCAATGGGTGTTCTAATGGGTGTCTTTACTGGGCATTGCCGATTAAAAACACACCTCAATTGGGTCTAGCACGATTGCTATGTGCAGAGGATGAGGAGACACTTAACTATGTTTTATGCCACTGCCCTGCTGTTAATCGCATCAGATTCTTGATTTTTAACTTTTCACCGAGCAAGATGTTGGACTGCACGGTGAAATTTGATATCGTTGTTTATCGGGGTACAATCCTTAGGGTCGCGATGCAAGGTTGGTTTCATTATGAACCCTATTTTTAATAATAACGTTTGAAAGCTATCGATTGTAATTTAATTTATTTATTTATATTAAAAAATCTATTTACTCTGAAATGCATTTGAATTGAAAAATAAAATCCTTTTGTTGGTTACACAACTTTTCCGATCTCTTTTTAGATCTTGCCAACCTAACGAAGTATTTTCCTCTTCGTAGACATTTCATACGACTGATCGAATTTATAAAAAATAATATTTTTGGTATCAATAAAAGAAACAAAGTGTACAAAAGCTTTTATTACTTTATATTATAATAATAATTCTTTTAAATTCTAGAAAGTAACCCAAAATCGTTAAAGTCGATTCTAGAAATGGCATAAAGCGGAATCGTACCTGCCATATGCCGCGTCAGTTATTGTTCCCCCTTCGATGGAAGTATGCCAAAGTATGGCGATCGATAGCCATCATTTCGCCACCAAAATCCGGGACCCCATCCAATATCGTTATCGGGGTGTTGCACAAGAAAACCGTTTATGTCACCCGATTAGTCATTGTTACTTTCCAAAACATCCGGGTACCGCATTTATTATGAGTATATGGGCGCTATATTGTGCATAAGTGAAAGCCGATTTACGTCACCCGGTGTTGTCGCCGCTAATTTCTTTTCCTCAGTTTTCGTAACGCAATTATTCCACAACGTGTCATGTCTTGTTCACGACAATTTCATACATATTATAAGAACAATAGAAATGTGAGAAACACTATAACATCCTTGACGTATTTCCTTTTATCAGTGTTAATTCATTTCTAATAACCACGTTTACTTAAAATTACATAAACTTACATAATCATTATGATCATTTATAAAATATTTGTGTTTGACAGTGATAATGAAAATATAATATCTTATACACGTTTAGGTTCGAGTTGTAAATCAGAAGCATGTTAATTGTTTGAATTAGCATTCGGAACGCGATGGTTCAAACATCGTTTTGATTGTATGTAAAACTCACGTTAGTAATGTTTTACTTATGCGACACAGTTTTTGAAGCTTGATTGGATTCGTGGGTGCATTGTTTGCATACATTTTGTGAACCGGATCGGCGTTGACGCAAACGAATCGATGAAAGTGTCTCCAAATCAACGACGATTAACGGTATTAAATCAACTCTACGCGTTCCGACGGGGAATTGTTCGGAACCTTGTTACGGAGCGGAGTCAAGAGACACACCGAGAAATAGAGAAATCTAGGTTAAAGCTGTATCCGGATTCTATAGCTATATATGACCTTGGCACACGTTTTTGACGGATTTTTATCAGCTTTCTAACAGTCAGCAATTGAAATTAGTTCTATTTTTTTTGTAATATACATAAAAATGTAAAAGTAGATGAAAGCTTTTTGTTGCTTGGTAATATTGAAGCACTTCACTTTTGACTTCGAGTGTAAATATCTTGGAAACTCTGTATTAGCGCCTCCGTATTACTTTCTCCGGATCACCTTGAAGTGGGTCGAGCGAACCTTAAACTAGACCTTCACCTCACGGCCTCACACACAAGCCGGTCGAGAGAATCGATAGACGTTAGAAGGAAAGTTCTTCCCGAAATGTGAGTCAGGGCGTTACGAAACTACGGAGGAGAAATTCCTCTAAACTATATTTTCTTCTCGCATCCTGGTCCGGCAAAGTGAAAGTGACCGTTTTCGGACTCCCGGAGGTAGGCGGCTGCTACCTTTTTTTTAAGTCTCCGCCGAACCGTGTCAACTCGGATTACTATTGTTCACCTCTTTCGTCTTACTCCTCCAACTTCTTGTTCCCGTTGAATCACCGCTTTCACTCGGATCCTACCTTCTTTAATGATCACAAAAAAACGACCTGCTAAACTAATAACAACATTTACAGTAAATTACTATTTTAGTTATGGTTTCTTTGAAAAAAATCATTTATGGTTTTTGTCAAATAGAAATTTTTTAAACTATATTTCTTTAAGTTAATAAAAAATAATTATTTCTAAAAGAAATCTTGATTCAATCTTGTTTAATCGGAAGTGTATAATCGATACGAAACAGAGCTGGAGGAGATAAAAAAAGGAAATCTATCTTGCACTAGAAAGAAATTGTGTAGCGCATATATAGTCATGGCCAGTCGGTTCTGCTGACCTAAATTTCTTCAAACTTTGCGCTTCATACGGAAGAAAACACGACTCGGACATTAGTTCCAAACATTTAATCATTTTCACCATATTAATACTCCTACAACTCTTTTTTTTTTTTAATAATAATATATACATATTTAACTCATATCCAGTACATAGCCACAAAATTAATATTGGACAAGCAGAGAAAAGTCTGGGGAAAGATTTAGGAGGATTTCATTAATAATACAAAATCTAAAATTAATAAATATTAAGATATAAACTCAGGGAGAGATCACATTTCCAACATAAACACATTAAACGCCGATAACACCGATTTACGACGTAATAAACATAACCTCAAAACTATACAAGCATCCATTAAATTCAATATTTTTTAATAGCATTTGCGGTGAGATTTTAATGATTTAAATCAAAATCGTTTTTCTAGTAACGGCTAAAATTAAAAGTTATTTCTTACTCAATTAATTTAACGACGGGCTCTCCAAAAATTGATGTTAACACTTTTTCACCTAAATTTCTAACAATGGTGGGTCTGTTTCTTTAATTATCTCATTAGAAAAATGAGGAAATGCAAATGACAGTACATAAAAATAGAAAAACGTCAAATTAAGACAGTCCAATTATTTGAGTGGGAATAGGTACAAATTAAAACAATAAACAAAAAAAGTTTTAGAATCGGAGGAAAATGCAAAAGCCTACTTGCGCGATGCGGCGTGTTGATTTTAAAATAAGCTCTGCTCTAGTTTTTACGATTAAAATGGGTAGGAGAGATGCCTCTCCAATTACCTTAATAATCGCGATGTAATTTCTTTCATATTTCCTGCACGGACGGCGTAGAAAGTGTTTAGTAATCTCCGAAGAAGTGGTACGTCGCCAATGACCTACATTTTTTCTTATTTTGTACAGATTTGCTGCAATTTTATTAATATAGATAAATGATTACAAATCGATCGTGAAATTAATTGGTTTAACTATGGATTTGCGAAGACTTAAGAACTTCCGTGTGGAAATGCGAACTCCAGAATGAGTGTTCATCGGTCAAGATCAATTTAGCATTAACGAACAATCTTAGCGATGTTGTTCTCGTAACCTACAAATGCTCGATACATGTGTGCGTACTACACACCAGCGAATATAACTACGGAGAACGCTCCTTCATTTAATTCTCTACAAAAATTTATGTGAGCACCGTCAGCCTCTTTTTTCTTAATACCCACATACATATAAATATAGAGTTTGAGTATTTTTGTAACATAATAAAAGAAAAGAAAATATTAGATAATAATTGTGTTGTTTAATTTCTAAATCATTAAGATATCCGATTTAAAATCTTGTTAGTTGCGATTTATGGTATTTATGATAATTTATACAGGTGTAAACATGTAAATTTTCTTTCGGATCATATCATTTAAAAAGATGAGGACATTAAGATTTGAACTTATCTTAGCTGGTGCCATCTATGAAACATTATCAGAAACAACTTAAAATTAAAATTTGCACCATCTACGATGTGGTAACTTAAGCACAACTATTGCTGCTGCATCTATTAATAAATAAAAAAATCACTCCAAGAATTTGAATGATAAAAAAATGAAATTCCATAATGCAGATTTTTGCATTAAATTATAAAACGTATTTATGTCTCTAAGACGCCGTTTCTTTTTAAGGTGAAGGTTGAAATCTATCTTTAAATACTTTGGCAAAGTCCCGTTTGTTTTTATTTACAGGATTAGCTAATAGATCCTTTTGGCCTTCAAATCGCAAATTGTCCAATTGGGTCGTTTTAGGGCCGCTGTTTTTTTCGGTGCGGGCGATTGCATATGCACTCGAAAAAGTCGCGTTCTCCGTCAACGTCTCGAATATGTTATCTCGCCGATTAACAAAAATTATTAATTTTCTCCCAAAAAGAAGCACCAATTTCAAACAGCAAACCCGTTCGTCGTCGATTCAACACTTAGAAGAGAAATACAGACAAACCAAAGCGTTGTGTCGATGTGAGTAAAATAAATGAGACCTCAAACCCTAACCTCACTTCCTGTTAACCTAAAACCAATTTGTGCCAGGACGGGAATAACCTAAGATATTCCAGCCAAGAAGTTACCCAAAGATGTTAACAGAACTGGAGTCTTTGCATGCAATGAATTGGATCTTAAAGAAGTTAATATTTATGGATTTGATTATGATTACACTCTTGCCCTTTATAAACCAACTATGGATTATTTATTGTATAACTTAGGAAGGCAGATACTCATTGAACATTACAAGGTAAATTTTTTAACAATTATTTTTAATAGAAAATTTATTTATTTTTTTAGTATCCTAGAGAGATATCTCAGCTTGAATTCATTCCTGATTTTGCTATTCGTGGTTTACATTATGACATAGAAAAAGGAATCTTATTAAAATTAGATTCATTCTTACAAATCCAGCTGGGATCTGTTTATAGAGGCCTAACACCTTTATCTGATGAAGAAGTTTTGGATCTTTATAAAAATAGGATTATTCCTATTGCTTATGTCGAAGGAACTATTAAAGGAGAAAAAGTAAGTTTATTAACACTGAGTTAATTATACAACTGGTCAAAAAATGGATCTAATTGAACCTTATTGTCTGATTAATTGTTGCAACTATTAAAACTGAAGAGTGAGGATCCAAGTTGGAGTTATACACAAATCCAGTTAAAATCAGAGAGCAAGAGAAATTATCAACTAAGGTTATTGCTTGAATATCAATATCTCTTAATGTATTGTATAACTATGGTGTTAGTAGTTAATGTGTGAAAATGCATGAATATGATAAACTTCCTTGGAGTAAATATAACCCATATAAAGGATCAAACAAGGGTGATGAGGGTATAGAGATGTGAGACTATTATGTTTGTAATAAAATTGTTGCGAAGCACAAAAATATATTCCAACCTTTCTCAAAGTGATGGAGTATAACGATTTTTGATATCAACATTGGTACCACAACCCCACATGGATCTAGAAATTTCTAAAGGTTCCATAACAATGTCATTTTCCTAGGTGTGGCTATTAACTACCAGTCATTGGCACCACAACCCAACAGATCTTGACCACTTTTAGAAATCTCTAGAGGTCTAATCAAAATGTGGTCATTATACATTGTTATTAAGCACTACCAAGATAGGTTCTTGAAATATTATGGTTTTTTTGCATGGCCTCTTCAAAAACTAGAAAAGTCTGAAATACATTCCAACCTTTCTCAAAGTGATGGAGTTAATTAGAAATATATCCACTTAACTGAGCATCAAAGATTCTAAAATCATTTGTTTTTGGACGATGGCTTGGATATTTTGTCATTCATGACTGAGAAAATGTGTCACTGAGCCACTGCCTCGGCCTCCAGCGACCTCGGCTGTAAATACAGAACAATAAACGTTTTCAAAGTTCTCTTTTTGGAATTAATTAGAAATATACCCACTTGACTTTAATATTTTGTCATTCATGACTGAGAAAATGTGTCACTGAACCACTGCCCCGGCCGCAAGCGACCTCGGCTGTAAATACAGGACGATAAACGTTTTCAAAGTTCTCTTTTTGGAATTAATTAGAAATATATCCACTTGACTTTAATATTTTGTCATTTATGACTGAGAAAATGTGTCACTGAACCACTGCCCCGGCCGCAAGCGACCTCGGCTGTAAATACAGAACCATAAACGTTTTCAAAGTTCTCTTTTTGGAATTAATTAGACATATATCCACTTGACTGAACATCAAAGAATCTAAAATCAGTTGTTTTTGGACGATGACTTTAATATTTTGTCATTCATGACTGAGAAAATGTGTCACTGAGCCATTGCCTCGGCCGCAAGCGACCTCGGCTCTAAATACAGAACGATAAATGTTTTCAAAGTTCTCTTTCTAGAATTAATTAGACATATATCCACTTGACTGAGCATCAAATAATCTAAAAGCAGTTGTTTTTGGACGATGACTTTAATATTTTGTCATTCATGACTGAGAAAATGTGTCACTGAGCCATTGCCTCGGCCGCAAGCGACCTCGGCTCTAAATACAGAACGATAAATGTTTTCAAAGTTCTCTTTCTAGAATTAATTAGACATATATCCACTTGACTGAGCATCAAATAATCTAAAAGCAGTTGTTTTTGGACGATGGCTTTGATATTTTGTCTTTCATGACTGAGAAAATGTGTCACTGAGCCACTGCCTCGGCCGCAAGCGACCTCGGCTGTAAATACAGAACGATAAACGTTTTCAAAGTTCTCTTTTTGGAATTAATTAGAAATATACCCACTTGACTTTAATATTTTGTCATTTATGACTGAGAAAATGTGTCACTGAGCCACTGCCTCGGCCGCAAGCGACCTCGGCTGTAAATATAGAACGATAAACGTTTTCAAAGTTCTCTTTTTGGAATTAATTAGAAATATATCCACTTGACTGAGCATCAAAGAATCTAAAATCAGTTGTTTTTGGACGATGGCTTTGATATTTTGTCTTCATGACTGAGAAAATGTGTCACTGAGCCACTGCCTCGGCCGCAAGCGACCTCGGCTGTAAATACAGAACGATAAACGTTTTCAAAGTTCTCTTTTTGGAATTAATTAGAAATATACCCATTTGACTTTAATATTTTGTCATTCATGACTGAGAAAATGTGTCACTGAGCCATTGCCTCGGCCGCAAGCGACCTCGGCTGTAAATACAGAACGATAAATGTTTTCAAAGTTCTCTTTCTAGAATTAATTAGAAATATATCCACATGACTGTGCATCAAAGATTCTAAAATCAATTGTTTTTGGACGATGACTTTGGTATTTTGTCATTCATAACTGAGAAAATGTGTCACTGAGCCACTGCCTCGGCCGCAAGCGACCTCGGCTGTAAATACAGAACGATAAACGTTTTCAAAGTTCTCTTTTTGGAATTAATTAGAAATATATCCACTTGACTTTAATATTTTGTCATTCATGGCTGAGAAAATGTGTCACTGAGCCACTGCCTCGGCCGCAAGCGACCTCGGCTGTAAATACAGAACGATAAACGTTTTCAAAGTTCTTTTTTGGAATTCATTATAAATATATCCATTTGACTGAGCACCAAAGATTATAAAATCAGTTGTTTTTTGACGATGACTTTGATATTTTGTCATTCATAACTGAGAAAATGTGTCACTGAGCCACTGCCTCGGCCGCAAGCGACCTCGACTGTAAATACAGAACAATAAACGTTTTCAAAGTTCTCTTTTTGGAATTAATTAGAAATATATCCACTTGACTTTAATATTTTGTCATTCATAACTGAGAAAATGTGTCACTGAGCCACTGCCTCGGCCGCAAGCGACCTCGGCTATAAATACAGAACGATAAACGTTTTCAAGACGAGGATAAAAAACGTGATTATACCGAGATACGCATCTTCACTGACTAATAATTATTTACATAAAAAAAATTAATAATTTCTACAAAAATTTTTTTAATATTTTTTTAGAACAATAAAAGTAAAATGATACAATTAGCAGATTTATTTTCCGTACCAGAAATGGGTTTATTATGTAACGTAACGGATTATTTCGAAAGGAATCACATCGATTATCACCCAGAAATTTTATTCCGCGATGTTCAAGTAAATTTTATCAACACCTAATTTAAGTAAACACCGAAAGTGATTAATTCGCTTTTTAGGATTCACTTTTTGATGCTCACTTAGAAATGCATAGAGTGGTACCGGAAAACGTCGCGCATTATCTTGAAGCGAACAAAAATCTTCGGTTGTTTTTCGACCGACTAAAAGCAGCTAATAAGAAACTTTTCGTTGTTACAAATAGTCCGTATAAATTTGTGTAAGTATTTTTAAAATTTTTATTTTGATGTTTTTATTGTTGTATTTTTTTTAACAGAAATAGAGGTATGGATTTTTTGGTAGGTCCGGATTGGAAAACTTATTTTGACGTAATCATCGTTCAAGCGAGAAAACCCCGATTTTTCACCGATGTATCAAGACCGATTCGTATTTACGACGAACGAAGTGGAATCCACATTTGGGATCGCGTTATTAAGCTACAAAAGGGCGTTATTTATTATGAAGTTAGGTTATTTAGTCATGTTTTTTTATCGTTTAATTTGGATGATTTTAGGGTACTGTTAAACAATTACAAGAACTTACAGGTTGGAGGGGTCATCAAGTATTATATTATGGAGATCATCCGTATAGTGATTTAGCTGATGTTACTTTAGAACATGGGTGGAGAACTGGGGCTATAATTCCCGAATTAACAGTAAATAAGTAATTTATGTAAAGAAAATTTTTTAATTTAAAATGTTTTTAGCATGAAATCGAAACGTTAAATAATCGCGAATTTAAGGAAAATGCAAATTGGTTGCACATGTTGACACAATTAATTGAAGATCACCAAGATTGTGAGGGTAAAGAAGAGCAATATGTGTTGGCAAAGTGGATGGCTGAAAGGGATGAGCTCCGTTTTAAGATAAAGACGGTGTTTAACGCGCAATTCGGGAGTGTTTTCCGAACGTACCACAACCCGTCCTATTTTTCACGGCGGCTTTTCCGGTTTGCAGACATCTACACATCGAACATAACAAATTTGTTGAACTACTCGGTTAATCATACGTTTTATCCGAGGCGAGGCGTAATGCCTCACGAATACATATCGTATTTTGTATAGGTTCGTTTGATTGTTATTGTATTTTTCTTAAAATATGGAAATTTAAGATGTATAGTAAAATTGAATTTTGTGTTCAGAAGTGCCTAAAAGTAAACGGCTGTGTTGTATCATACATTTATTTGGGAGAAAAGAAACTAAAAATAAAATCAAGAAGCTTTCTTTCAGTATTTTATATTATTTTTTTATATAAATGTATATGCTGAAATAAATGAATTAGAAACGATTTATGATGTTTTCTTGGTTTCTAGTTATTGTGTTTGGGTATATGAGTAAATTTGATGAGGTGTGTGTAAAATTGTGTTTTAAAAATTGTATGGAATGTGTGTTGAGGAAATGGTTTATAGATGGCGTAAGCGGTACGTAACGCCCCACCAAAACATTTGCTCCTGGTGGCAATATGAGTAAAAACATAGCAAATGACTAGAGACTGTCAGCGCTGGTAGGAAGTAAAATGGCCGCTGGAAGTGAATGAGGGAGAAAATTGAGATGGCTGTCGCGAAACCTGTCAAAACGATCATCAAAGGAACAATAAAAATCTGTAGTTTAGCGTGGATCGGCTTTGGGGATTCGGTTTGTTGAAAAAGTGTTCGCGTGTGTGGCGTAAGGACCGAAACAATGCGTGAATTTAAAGTAGTAGTCCTCGGCTCGGGTGGGGTTGGCAAAAGTGCGCTAACGGTGCAGTTCGTGTCCGGGTGTTTCATGGAGAAATATGACCCGACGATTGAGGATTTCTACCGGAAGGAGATCGAGGTGGACAGTTCTCCCTGCGTCCTGGAAATTCTGGATACAGCGGGTACGGAGCAATTTGCCAGCATGCGCGATCTCTACATCAAAAACGGGCAAGGGTTCGTGGTGGTCTACAGCCTGACGAATCATCAGACTTTCGACGATATACAGAATATGAAGGAAACGATCACCAGGGTGAAGGGCAACGAGCGCGTGCCGATCCTTCTCGTCGCCAACAAGGTAGACCTGGAGCATCAGCGCGAGGTCCAGTTCCATGAAGGTGAGTGCCTCGCCGTGGGCTGGGGTTGCCCATTCATCGAGGCCAGTGCTAAGAACAAGACCAACGTCAATGAGGTATTCGCCGAAATTGTGCGCGAGATGAATGTTAGCCCGGAAAAGGAAAAAAAGAGTTACTGTTGCTGCTCGATACTCTAATATTGTATTATACCTTCGTTTCTTTTTACTTTTTACCTTGTTTACGTTTCTTTTTTAATCCACCTTATGTATAGGACCATTGAGAAAATGCTCAGTTTTTTGTATACAAAGCAAAAGGAAGCACAATACCTAATATATTTTTATACATTGAACGAGGGAAACTATTTTTGTTTAAAACTTTTAAGGAATATCATATCTACCAGAAGTAAGAGGAAAATAGTGCCTGAATTAATTAATTCTTTTCTCAAATGATGATAAACCGGGCCTAAAAAACCATACAGCACGGGAGAGTCACTATGTAACGCAAAAGTGTATCCTCGTTTCACATTTTCCTTTCCTCTAATTCTATTTACTATTTTATAGTTTCACCGATCGGCCTTTTGTCACATGAGATATCACCGTTTTTATGTACTTGTATTGTAAAGTGGTCTAGTATTGTACATATTATACATACATATATATATATTTACATTGATTAGGTAATAAGCTAAAAAAATTCAGGAAACCGTGTTTTGTATAAAAAAAAATATTGATACTGATATATATATATATTAAAACAAGAAACATTTTAAATCAAAAAGTGCGTATGCGAGCATGTTTAGACTAATTCGTGTCTTGTTTTTTGTAAGTAAATAGAGTGTGCATGAGTCAGGGCGCATATACACGGTACCAGTACTCGTATTTGCATTCACCGGTAATCGCATCGTGTAAATCTGTCCTAAGAGAGCCAAATACCAAGTTGTGATATATCTATTGTAATAAATAAATATTAAGTGGTAAATCCCCCTCTTTTTATTTATTTATCATCATTTCCAATCATTTACATTTTCTTTTTCGAGGGGGTAAGTATTAAGTATCGGAGAAATCTAGCCTAATTTTGTTGCTAACACGCTCAGTCGCCGCGAACACCTGTGAACGCCTCATGACGCAACACGGCACAATCGCATAAGAGCAATCTGGATTTGCGCTACAGATCTACGGATCTAGATAGCAACGTTTTTTAATACTCGAAATTTTCTCTTCTACGTTTTTAATTTTTAATTTGACGCCCAAAACGCGTAGCCACGTTCGGCCTTCGATCGACGTACGAAGAAAGCGGCCCCCTTGACTCGTCGGCTGGAAACGGCCCCCTTATCGTCGACCCCGGGCGTCACTTTCTTTTTTGCACGGAGGATTCTACGCGCGCGCGCACGATAATTGCAAAACGGACCAGCTTATCGCTAAAATCGGCGTGTTGCAAAGTGTAGAAAGCTTCTGGATCATCCTGCTCGATTATTCACTCTTTATTAATAGTTTTCGTCGCTAAACAAACGATATTTCACCAAAAGTATATTTAATCAAATTAATTCAATATGTTTTAGAGAGACTTCCGTAATTGAGGCATAGGACAAACACAAAATGGCCCCTTCCGAATTTCTCGACGACCTCCTACCTGAATTTCGGGAGTATTTATTTTTCCCTTATCTTCTGGGGTCCTCGATAAAGCGGACGGGCCGAGACAAAATAAACACGTCGTTATTATTCCGATGCGAATCTCGAAATCCTGTGGGGCCCTTTTTCCTACCGACCGACCTTTCGGGTGACTCATCCTAGCCACGACAGAATTTCGAATTATTTTTAACATTACGCTTTTTCATAACGTTGGCAATTTCATGCAGTTACAACCATAAAAGATTCATGAAAATAGAATTTTTATTACGTATTTTACATTCTTTTTTCTTTTAATTTGATTTTTTTTGTCTCGAAAAAAGACGAGTAAAAATCTTGTACGCATGGGTCCCATTTGGTTGTTGGATAAGGGGAAGATAAAGGAACAGGCAACTTTTTGTCTGTGTATGCGTCGAGGGAAACGTTATTTTCTTTGTAGAGGTGGTTGTAAATTCCCTTTGACAGAATAATAAAATTTAAAAGAATAAAAAAATAAAAAAAAGCGGGTGTACACAATGTCCTGGCGCATAATGCGTTTATTGTTTACGTTCGATGTCGATGGCTGGTGCACGCAAACACGAGCAACTCGACTCGAAGTGAGTCATATCAGTGTGTTAATGATAACGAGGTCTTTTTTTTTAGCTCTTCCTGGTGTTGATACGACCCGAAACGTAAAAGTTCATTCCATCACTATGTACACACACTATTCTTGTAGTAGTCATATACTATTCATAGCATTCATTCTATTCAAACATAATATATTATATTATTCATGATGTATTAACATGGGATTTAGCTTTTGAATTTGGAAATAAATCGAAATTGAAGACATAGAAGATTGTGTGTGTTTCTGATTTTACTTGCTAGTCACATTCATCACTAATTATAATTCAGCCCGAGACGTCCTGTTCCACACCGGGGCGGCGCAAACGCTTGAATCTGATGGAATCGTCGAAAATATCGCCGTTGGTCGGTGGCGGTTGCCGTACGACGAGGTTTAATGGGGCCCGCATAATGGCTTATTTATAAACGGACGCCCCGGTGACGCTTTGTCCTCCTCCTCCTCCTCCTCCTTGTCCCTCGTTGGGTTCTCGGAAACTCATCCGTCTCGGGCCACTCTCTGACTCTAATATGACTAATAGGTTTTCGACGTAAAAACGACTGTCGTTCGAGACTCGTTCTAACACAACGCCACGAGTCTTTTTCCTCGTAAAAGCATACTGATGCAATTTACCTAGCTTTTTATCTTTTTTGTTGTTTTTGTTTGATTTTTATTTTGTGAATCACGGAAATTGGTATCGATTAGTTGCCGGGCACGAGCGACGCCACCCTTTTCCTATCGGCAATACAGTGAGCAATATCTTGTCGCTTTGATGACGTAGAATCATAATGTAATCAACAACCTAATCCTTCTTTATTATTAAAGCAACTCATTTAGTAATAAAAGTGTAATTCAAGACAAAGAAACTAAAGATAATAAAACATTTGTTCATGTTTCATGTAGGTATATTAAATTCACATACACAACTGATTAAATTCATACATAACACTAAATAAAGATTATAATAATCAAAAACATAGACAACCAATTTTACACGAATGAAGTCAATAAACTCGGTAGCTTAGCAACCAATTTTATAAAGGTGTGCTTTTAATACATAATCAATATATTTATATTCCAATTAATTATTAAGACTACTATAATGTAATAATAATAATGTATACATATAACCCCAATTAATAACAAAAAATAAAGATAATATATATACAAATTAATAAAAAAGTAATTAATCAATTTTAGAATGTTTACTCATTTCGTGACTTTTCACTTCTAAATAAGTTTCTTCATTGAGCTTTTTTGCTAAGAAGTATAATTCGGCCAATGCGATGACTAGAGCGCAAATAATACCGAGTAAAAGTCGAAAACCGAAGTCTAAATTTCCCAGCATATACTCGAGACCGATAAATCCAAAAGCGAAGCCTGCTAATACTGAAAATATAAATTGGGTGACGGCGATCAACTGTCGATTGAGTTGTTTGACTTGGAACGCAATGGAATCGTCGGGATGACACTTTCTGACGCTGTCCACGTTCTTCGTCATGGATTTATAACGCATATTTTCTTGTTGGATTTTTAACGTGTTGCACCGCTTCTCCAAATCGGGATTTCTAGGAATGATGTTGTTTCTAGGAAGAACAATTTGAGATGTTTCTAATAATTCATGTAAATAAATTTTATTATCGTGCTTTTTATTATGTTCTTGAATTTTTTCGTATAACCAATGTATATCCTCCATATTTAACAATTTTCCGTCGTTTTTAACAATGGTTCCTTTGCGTAAATCTTTTTTAATACCGTTTTCGGTTGTTTTGTTTAAACTTTTATAATCCTTTTCAGACATTAAATATTGAAGTTCTTTAATTTCACCATTAACCACTTTCCTTTTTAAAATTTTTATACCATTAGGTGCCTTATCAAAATCCTCAACCGAATTTATAAATTCCCAAACTTTTTTGGATACCTTCACCGCCAACGCTGGACTTTGTATCCTACCAGTCGACATTTTATACTGAATTTCTTATGTAAAGCTTTTTTTCTAAGTCGCGATAAAATTCTTGTAGCTCCTCTTCTTTCTCTTCAAAAGTATTATCCAATCTTTTACACGTAAACGAGATATCATCGACAAATTTTTCCCATTCCGTATTTCGATTTTCACGGCACAACTCTAAAGCAATATCGTTTTTATATTTTTCTTCTAAAGCGTTGATTTTATCACAAATATCCAAAGAATTATTTAACACTTCCACTGTTTGCGATAACGTCGATTCTGAGAGTTGTTTTATACGCGGTATTTGGGTACCTTTTATATCTGTTATTTTTTCTAGGAGCGCAAATAAATTTTGAACTTCTTGATCACCTCTTATCGTCTATAAAATAAATTGAAAACATTATTAATAATTATTTTATTCAATCCTATTTATAAAGACTACTTATTTGTAAACATTATGAAATAATGTTGGTGTCAGCCTAAGTCGAGGCTGTACAATTAATTCCTTATCAACCCCGAACTGAACAAAACATTGCAACGCTTCGGTGGTAAGAAGGCTTTAATTAGAGTGGAGAATCTACGACTTTGCTCGCCTATGCCGAGGTCGCTTGCGGGCGAGGCTCTACATTTATTATCATATCAATCCATTGCGGGGTTTAAGCTTACAATGTAGAATTTCTGATTTCGCCTGCTTAAGCCGAGGTCGCTTGCGGGCGAGGCTGTACAATTAATATCATATTAACCAGAAATTAAACAACACACTGCAACGCCTCATCCGCAAACGACTTCGGGTTTAATTAGGTTGGAGAATCTATGACTTTGCCCGCCTAAGCCGAGGTCGCTTGCGGGCGAGGCGCTACAATTAGTATTATCATATCAATCCATTGCGGGGTTTAAGGTTATAATGTGGAATCTATGATTTCGCAAGCCTAAGCCGAGGTCGCTTGCGGGCGAGGCTGTGCAATTAATATAATATCAACCCCAAATTGAACAAAACATTGCAACGCTTCGGTCGCAAGAAGCCTCGGCTTTAATTAACGTGGGAAATCTATGACTATACCCACCTAAGCCGAGGTCGCTTGCGGGCGAGGCTCTACATTTATTATTATATCAATCCATTACAGGGTTTAAGCTTACAATGTGAAATTTCTGATTTCGCCCGCCTAAGCCGAGGTCGCTTGCGGGCGAGGCTGTACAATTGATATCATATCAACCCGAAAGTGAACAACACAATGTACCGCCTCGGCTTTAATTAGGTTGGAGAATCTATGATTTCGTCCACCTAAGCCGAGGTCGCTTGCGGGCGAGGCTGTACAATGGATAATTACATCAGCACACTGCGACATGTAATGATAGATCAGCTTATTTAAACATAACATCTTTATTTCTGGATTCTGGAAGTAGTTACCAGCATGAAAATGTTAAAAATCGAAAAAGCTTTAATTTTAAGAATAACATTTCATAATAAATCTATATAATCTGATTTTTACAATTAATTAATTTTTAAAAATTTCTCAAGATTAAAATTTTTTAAAAATTTAAATATAAAAAATTTAAATTTGACAGATATCAAAAATATAACCTAAAAAATTGGTTCTCGTGACTAAATAATTTAAATTAATTTGTTCTAATTCTATTTTATTGGTAAATACTTAATATTTTAAATAATAATTTATAATTAATTTAAAGTTTCCGTCGCGTTCTTTAAAATTAACCTAAAAAAATCTTACCTCGAATTCCTGTAACGTGAACCTTATTTCGCCATTTAAAAACGCTTTGTGATCAAAAAGTCTGCTCCAAATAGTACCCACTTCTGTAAATACCATAAATTAATAATTAAATTGTTATTTTAGTCGTAAAATAGCGTATCAAACCTTTAACGATGTCAGACATACTTCTATTCGGTGTCACATGATCGGTTTGATTAAGTCTATAAAGAATTTTGCAATATTAAGTACTAAAATAGCTACGTTTCAATAATTTCAGTTATTAATGTAATATGTTAAAGTAAATTAATTATTTAAAATTTTTGTTTTTATTAATGAAAAAAAATCAATAGATGTAAAATGTTGATAATATAAATTACTGTATATTATCGGCTAAATTGACAGTGCCGGTAATTTGATCAGTCGGTATGGTAGGTTGTTGACAGTTTCTACGGATGTCAGTGATGGTCAACAATCCTAAAAAAAGTTGCGGAATTATGCGAACAATGTAAAATATCAATATGACGGTACGTTTGCGGGATATTTAAAAAGAAAGGGAACAGAACCAAATTGCACACGAAGATATCAACGACGTGATTGTTGCGGAGGCTTAGAATGTTTTGGCGTACGTACGTTCTGCGCGAGGTGATGAACTGAAATTCGATGCTAGTTTGACGTTTTTTGACATCATGCCTCATACTATACCTGTATCAGAGTTTGTTAACGAAACCAGGGAAGATTATAACTCGCCAATTACCTCAACGTTTGTATCTCGTATGCAAGAATGTAAAAACACTATTTCCTCGCTCGAAGAGGTAAGTGCCAAAAACTTTTTTTGTTCATAATCAATATTCATATCAAATATATTCCGAGTATTCGCTTTATTTAAAAAATGTTTTTAAACAATCTTAAATTCTCCGGATTTTTTGTTATATTACTAAACATTCAAGCATTTTTATATTGAATTATTCACCTAAAAATTATGTAAACCCAGGAAATGTTGATAAACCAATTTCCTCTATAGATTAAAAGTTATTTGAATTCAATATCGTCACTGACATGTTTAAGTAACAAATTTCTTGCTCAACAATTTATTTTTTTATATAAAGCCTAAGGACACTTGTTTCAATCCATTTAGTACAATCATTCAAAAATGGTCAAGCTTCCACTTACGGATTGTATCAACAAGGTTTAATTGTTATGTTATTCTATTCTTTAAATATTTCATAAACAACCTGTTCAATTTTTAAATTCTTTTATATATATTCTTAGTGTGTATTCAGATCATCCTGTTATTGAACAAAAATTTCAATAACACAGTTTTTGCATTTGAAGAAATAATATAAAGTGGAGTACAAGATCAAAGTTAATACAAGAAGATTGTAAACCATTGCAGGTAATCTGGTGTTATAAATTAAATCAATTTTTTTAAGTGAATTTATAGTAAATCAGGTTATCTACAGTGGGTATAAAGTTCTTCCATTTATTTGAAATTGTTATTATATTTTGAGCCAAAACCCATCATCACTCAAATTATCAAAAATAATACATGGTGTCACAAAAGTCCAGTAAATAAAAACAGAAGCACAGAATTTGATATAAATTTCACACAAGCATGATTGGGGAATCTTGTGGGGAGTAGTACAGGCCTTACTCTCAAGATCTGACCACATGGAAAAGTCAAAGGAGTACTGCTAAACCACCTTAGCCTTGTACTTAGCATTGCATCTTAGCCTTATGGCAGGAATCCAATGCGCCATAAGAATTGTTCGCGAAATAATCTCGGCCGACTTCGAAGACGTCGGCCTCCCTAAATATCACGAACAGTACTTATGGCGGTCGACATCTTTGAAATAGGTCAATGTTATGTCTTTTGATATAAGAAATCTCGGCCGACTTCGAAGACGTCGGTCCTTTGGATTTTTGAACGAGTTTTTACTAAGAATAAGACATGCAAGATTGCATCCCAAAGTAGGGCTCCTAGACTTTTATGACACCCTGTAAATAACCAAAGAAAATTATTATAATAATTTATTTTTTGAATTTTTGGCTCTAAAATTAAAATCAAGAAGATTTCATTAAACCCTTTTTCATCACTTTTCTCTCCATATATTACAAAATGTAATAATAACATTAGTAATAATAAATTTAATTTTGCAGACCTTAGATTACGACCGGGATGGGTTGAGCAAGATGCGCAAAGCCATAAAGGCAATATTAACATCAGGACAAAGTAAAAAACACGTTCAATAAATTTACAAAAATTCGACTTTTTTATTAATTATTTTCAGATCATGTGGAGAATGAAATGTGTCTGGTTAGAGCGTTGGAAAAGATTAGTGAGGCATCGAAAGACCAGGACAGCGATATCGGGGCCGCTTTCCTTAAATTTTCGGTCGTAACAAAAGAACTATCGGCACTAATGAAAACTTTGATGCAAAATTTGAATAACATTGTTATGTTTCCGCTTGATAATCTACTTAAAGGGGATTTGCGCGGCGTGAAGGGCGATTTGAAGCGGCCGTTCGATAAAGCGTGGAAGGATTATGAAAATAAATTTGTTAAGATTGAGAAGGAAAAGAAACAGCAAGCTAAAGAAGCGGGGATGATTCGCACGGAAATAAATAGTTCTGAAATTGCTGATGAAATGGAAAAAGAAAGGAGGTTGTTTCAATTGCATATGTGTGAAGTAAGTTCTTTTTTTCGTATAATTATGACGCTCTAATACAATTTTTTTTAGTATTTAATTAAATATAATGAAATTAAAACAAAAAAAGGGATTGATTTATTGCAGAATTTAGTAGAATATTATCATGCGCAAACGAAGTAAGTTCTATTAAAACTTAATAAGTATTAAAATATAATTAATTCGTTTTATTTAAAGTTATTTTCAAGATGGTCTAAAAACTATTGAACATTTCGGGAGTTACGTAGCAGACTTATCGATAAAATTGCAAAAGATTCGACAGAAACACGACGAGGAAAAGCGCAAATTAACCGAATTAAGGAATTTGATTCGTACAACTCCTAGCATAGAAAAAGAGGTGGGTTCTTCTGGCGAAAGAGGTTCGGCGGGTTACTCTTTGCACCAACTCCAAGGCGATAAACTCCACGGCGTCACTCGTAGCGGACATTTACTCAAAAAGTCCGAAGGAAAAATGCGCCGCGTTTGGCAAAAAAGAAAATGTAAAGTCCAAGCTGAAGGTTACCTAGATATATGTCATGCTGATGAAAGCAAACCTCCTACCAAAGTAAACTTATTAACATGTCAGATTAAAGTGGTTCCAGATGATAAGCGATGTTTTGATCTTGTATCATGTAAGTTGGTTATGTTTTAGGTTAGATAAATAGCTGGTGATGGATTAATATGTGAAAGGCCCATGCACCAGCTAAAAACCCCAACTTTTTCAGGTTCCACTATTCGTACAGGTTTAAATTTTTTTCAAAAAATATATTCAAAATGGCCACCACTTCCGGTTTACCGAATTTTGATAGTTTTTGCTCCATGTTTGTGTTATTGTTGTGATTAGTTACATTTGACGACCTGTGTAGAGTCATAACATCATGGCAAATTATTCCCACGTCGATATTTAAATTTCAAATATTTTGTATTATGGCGAATGTAATAAAAATTTCCTAATATGAGAGAAACTACAATAAATAGGTATAGGAATGTTTATAGATAATTTGTAGAGAATTAATTCCCTTTCGGGTAGGCTAATAAAATATGGGACGTTCCATGTAGAGATGTACAAATTACGTGAGTCACGCATGATCCATTAATTTTTGTACCACTCAACTTTGATTTCGACCTGGCGTGACCCGATTGGACCGATTTTTTAATTTTTCTTTAATAATAACATTTTACCGAACGTCGAACAAAACGGTAGATGGAACAATAGCTTGCTTTGAGGTGAATTTGTTTATTTGTAAAAACATTCGATTTTTACAAATAAACAAATTTTATCAATCTTAATACGGAGGAGATGTGTGAGCACCTGTTTATAAACACGTTCAAAATTTCGACGCACCACGGCCAAACTAGTATTTTCTTTAAATTTCTGTCCAAAATATCCTGTTCTTTCTATTAAATAAAGTGATATCTTTCAAAATTTTTGGCTGCTAAACTATATGCTCCTCCAATTAAATCTTTTGCCTAAGTTTATAACGTATTTATTTACTTAAAAACACATTTGTTTATAAAAAATAAGACCTGCTATGTCCAATACTTTACGAACCCCAAACTCTGGCGTAATTTGTTCTGGTCCGCATTAACGAAAATTACTAAAACATAATATTTAAAAATTTAAATATTGTGTGAAAATACAATTTATTTAAAATTTGTATTTCTTAAATGTATACAATAGTTTAACAATAGTATAACTGTTTAAGTGTTTTTTTGTTTTTTTATGCGTAAAAAAAATATTTGCATAAAATAAAAGAGAAGTGCGCCCCTGCACTTAGTTCGTTACGATGCGACGGCCTATCATAAATCAGGTGTCTTGACGTGATTTATCCCAGCGATAATTATTACCAGTACTATTTCCCACGGTCGTAAAAATCATCAGAAATATCGGAAACTATACCACAATTTCAAACAACATTGATTTTTTTGACGGTCATAAATAAAAGTCGGCAGACAAGTACAGGATCGAATTTAAATTTGTTGAAACTAAAATTATTTTAAAGGCATTCCATTTAAAGTTATATTTAAGTGGCGACCATCTTGAAAATATTTTAGATCAAAAGTTCCGAATGAACAACCCAAAATTTCAAAACTGTACGAATAGTGGAACCTAAAAAAGTTCTAACGAACCAATTACGTGAGACACATATATTAAAAATAACCTCCTTGAAACGATTACTTTTTAGATAACCGAACCTACCACTTTCAAGCTGAAAATGAAGAGGATCAACATGCATGGATGTCAGTATTGGTAAATTGTAAGGAAATGGCGCTTATGAAAGCTTTTGATAATAGTAGTAAAACGGGTGGAGATAAAGTTAATCATAGTTTGATTGAGCTACAACAAACGATAATACGATTTATACAACGGATTCCGGGTAACGACCATTGTTGCGATTGTAATTCGCAAAACGATGCAACTTGGCTTTCAACTAACTTTGGTATCATCGTGTGTATTGAGTGTTCGGGAATTCATCGGGATCTTGGGGTTCACATTTCTCGGATTCAATCGCTGACGTTGGATAATGTCGGTACTAGTCAACTTTTATTGGCTCGATTTATGACCAATCAATCGTTTAATGATGTTATGGAAGCCAAACTACCCTATGGAAGTAAACTAACTCCGTCCAGCTCAATGTAAATATTTGTTGAATTTTTAATTATTGTATAACATTTATTTTTTTGATAATAGGGATGATCGTTGTAATTTTATCCGCGCGAAATACGTAGATAAATTATATGCATTAAAAACTTGTCAAACGGAACAAGAAAAATTTGAAGTTTTAGAAAAAGCCGTAAATAATGGAAATTTATTAGAACTGTTACAAGCTTTTGGCGAAAACGTCGATTTGAATGCTTTATATCCTACACAAACTTTCGGCGAAAAGATGACATCTTTACATCACGCCGTGTTATTAGCAAACAATAAAACGCTACCGCTGGTCGACTTCTTAATACAAAACATGTCGATACACGGCTTAAATCGACAAACGGGACGTTCCGTCATCCAGGAACGGGTCGGATTGAACACCGCTTTGCATTTAGCGGCATTTCGCAATCAAGTTGAATGTATGAAACTCTTATTACGCAGTGGCGTCGACACCACCGTGCTCAATTCTCAAAATAAAACTGCGCTGGATATCGCTGAAGAGCACGGACATCATGCCTGCCAGGAATTACTACAAAATGCTGCCAATCGACAAAAGAGCTTTTTTGACAATATTAATATAGATTGGAATCTGTCACATGATGATGGTTCTACTGATTTTTCAGATGATGAAACTATTATTGATGATAGGGTAAGAATGACCTTTAATAATTTATCTGAAATTATTTATATTTATTTTTACTTTTATAATTAGAATGGTTCCTTAACACCAGAGAAGAAGAATAGATCGAGACCTCCTAGTTATACAGGAGGAGGTGGTGATTCTCCAATAACATTGCGGTCCAGGTCGTCAACGTGCGATAGCTTACAATCAGGTAGTAGCGTAAACAGTAACACGAGGCAAATGCCTCCACCGCCACAGCCGTCTAGGAAGCCTGTGATTGGTATGTTGCACTCGAAAAGCGATCGCTGGGCGAATAACCGCAGATCCGCTGATCCAATCCAGCTCTCTTGCTTGCGAGCCGCACAGGGTTTTTACCCTTCTGTGTACCAAACGGGCGACCTCCGCATGGGCTTTCATTCGATGTTCAATGTGCCTTATAAAAAAATTTAATTTATCTGAGTAAAAATATGTATTCTTTAATTTTTATTTAGCAAACGTACATGGTAGTTTGAAAAAGAGAGTTGCACCTCCACCACCATCGTCAAGTATGGGATCGGCTATGTATGGAACATTACCAAGTAGTCACAGCAGGACTCCTTCAGATCCAGTTGCGGCGGGTTATCACACGTTAAACCACACGCACAAACGGTCCCCTAGTAGCGATTCCAGTTCGGGTGCAAGATCTGTGATACATATGGGTACTAAAAAATTTCTTAAAACAACATTATTTTTTGAATGAAATTTTTATGATAGGAAAGCTAGTCATATCTCACGATCCAAAAATAAAGAGGCCACAAAATCCGCCTCCACCTGCTCCGAGTCCTCGATTATCGAACGGACGTTCCACGGAAAGTATCTCATCGTTAGGATCTGAGTTGGATCCGATGCACAATCCAGTTCCACCGCCCCGACGGGTAAGTTTCCCAAAACATTTTCAGTTTCATCCAAACTTTCCTAACAAATCCCATCAACGTACGATACGACTAACATACAACTCAAAGGTCTTTGTTAGATATTGAGGTTAGTTGTTTGCAGAGGAGATGCAAAATTGGCTTGGAAAGTATGTCGGAACGGAATGACCGGGTAAAAGACGTTTTTGTTGCATGACTTTGACGTTGCGTGATTACCTTTCTTGAACAAAACTAACAAAATTTTATTTCCTGCCATAATAGGAGTGTGCTTGTATATTTTTTTTGTAATATTCATTAAAAATAATAATTTATATTAATTGGGTTTATTAAATTGAAAATCAATTAAATCAATAAAATGAAATAATAATAAAACGTTTAAGAGATGTCTTATATGAGTTAAAATGCATGTCTTTTTATAGCTTAGTTCAAATTAGGCAATTTCTTAGTTCTTCATTGTGTTGGAAAAATGATGAAATAAGCTTAAGACATGTCTTACACTGGTCGATATTCTATATGATTCGAATGCGCATGTAATCATCAAATTAATCCTTTTTGGTGTGAAGATTTTTTTTTTAATATCTTCTTCCCTTTATTTCTTCCTCCTTTAGTTGTAATAATAATAAAACATTTTAAAAATGCGGGTTTTAATAGGCTTCAGATTCGCCACCGCACAAGTTAACATCAAGTCCGATTTTGCTTGGTTCTGTATCGTCGTCTCAAAGACCAACTGTAAGCAGGACTTCTTATACTCCAAATGGAAGCGGTTTGAGAAGATGCAGGGCTTTGTATGATTGTCAGGCGGATAACGACGATGAGCTGTCGTTTAAAGAGGGCGAAATAATAATAGTTACTAACGAACATACGGATGATGATAATTGGATGGAGGGGATGGTGGAAAATGAGCCGGTTCGTAAGGGAATGTTTCCTATAAGTTTCGTCCACATGCTCCAGGATTAAATAAGCGGCACGGATCGACCTTGTAACGTTAACTTGAATGTTTTTTATTGTACGCCGCACTGGTTTTTAATTCACGTGTAAGGTTACAAGCGCCTGCCATACGTTAACTACGGCCATTGTTAGGTATTTACCAGGATTACGAATTTTACTTCCTATCGTAAACTGCATTTTTTTCTTCTTTTTTAATTATTTTTTTTAACGTTTACTCTTCATTTATTTTTGCTAGTCATTAAGTTAATTTTTTTTAATTAATTTCCCGGTACGTTTATGTTACGATGCGAAAGATATTAACCGTTGATGATATCGGTATTGATAGTTATTGTGATTGTTTATCGTGTAGCTTTCCGTTCCGATCCTGTCCTCGAATGTTCAATTCGACTGACCATGTACCTAAACTTAAAAAAAAAGCGCGGCGACGCAGTAGCATGTTTGTGTTTGGCCTTGCGATTCGCTCCTCCACAAACCATCAACCCTTTTTCCTTTAATAGATAAGGGGCAACCAAAGAGATGTTACGCAACTCGACCTCCTCCAAATAGTAATTTTAGTTTCTCTAATCGATTTAAAATAATAAACTATTTTGTACATAATAATTTTTTTGTTTAGTTTTAAAACGTCGCGTTATTTATTTATTTCCCACGAAAAAAGGCTCGCACCCTTTTTGCGGTTTTCGTTTCTCACCAACGAACAGTATTTTTTTTCTTTATTATTTTGCAGTATTCAGAACCGCACAAACATGCTAACCGATGATACAGAGAATAAAAAAAGATGTTTTAAAAAATAAAAAAAGAAAATTATAGCTTTTGATGTACGTTAAACATATAATATATATTTAATGTAATAATGTCAAAATGTATGTAGATATTATAGAAAGTATTGAATACAATTTTATTAATTACTTTCAATTTTATTCCAAGTTTTAGATGAAGAGAAACGAAAACAATAATTCTATATAAAACAACTTATTCAATTCAGATATAAACAAGCATCAATCATAATTTGAAATATCTCAGTTAATCAAAGATACTAGATAAGATAGATTTTTAGATTATTTTCAATCGACTATAAACACAAATACTGATTGTTGATGTAAATTAAAACTAAAAATGAGTCCTCCAGTATGTTTTTGTTTTTTATTATTGTTTTTTGCTGGATCATCAACTTTTATGAAACTCCCAAGGTCACAAACACTACACTTTTAGTACCTATTATGTTTTAATAGCAAGAAATACGTTTTTGAGGAAAGAATTTCATCATGATTAGAACTTAATCATGCCCAGATGATTCATGTCGAAGTTGAATTTATATTTCGTCATCACTTAAAAGAATTTGTAATACAAAATCGCAATCAAAAAAAAAATTATATTTATATATATTTATTTTTTTTTATATACATCGAATTAATATATCTTCATAGATTTCTCAAATAACCCAGCAAGATCTTCCTCGGATTGCGGTCTGGGTGCCATCTTTGTGATACGTTCCTAACAAAAAATAAATTATTATTAAGATAACATCTTAAAAAAGTCAATTATCTATATCTCTACATTCGATAATAAATTTAATCGTTTTTTAATTCCTTGAAAAAAATTACCTGTGGTAAAGTTCCCTTGACGAGTGCTGGAATGTCCTCATTAGTAAAACCCAAAGCCTGTAATCCATTTTCAATCTTAATCTTATCCATATACTTCCTCATAACATCTGATAAAATAGCACCAGCGTCGGCTCGTTTTGCATTTGAAACATCGACGCCTAAAATTCCAGCGGCTTCAAGATGTTTTTCGGGACATGATGGTCCGGTAAAACTAAACACGGCCGGAGATGACATGACGACGGATAAACCGTGAGGGATGATGGCGTGGTCGTCATCGTAACCATCCGGTTTAAAAGATCTAACTAAACCAGATATTGGATAAGATAAACCATGGCAAAGATGAACGCCTGCATTTCCAAATCCCACTCCAGCCATGGTGGATGCTAAATGCATGTTTGATCTTGCTTCTAAATCGTCAGGGTTAAAAACGGCCCTTTCAAAATACTTGGCAATTATGTTTAAGGCATATCTGGCCCAAACGTCCGAAACGGGATTTTGTCCTTGGTAGGGTGGTCTTAATTTGGGATTTGTTGGGCAAGGAGTTCTTTCGTTGTATGGTATCGCGGTGAACGATTCTAAAGCATGACAAAAAACATCAAAACCGCTGTAAGCAGCAACTCGTTCAGGTAAGGAAAGGGTATGAAGAGGATCAATAATTCCCAAAATAGGTCTAAGAGCCGGACTAGAAATTCCAGTTTTTGCTTTCAATTTTTTCAAATCAAAAATGATTATTCCCGTTGATTCGCTACCTGTTCCGGAGGTTGTTGGAACTAAAATTTGTATTGAAAAAGTAAATTACAAATATTTATTTAATAAACGTACTGGCAATCATCGGTTTTAATTTTGCCGTAACAGCTTTTGCTTTTCCAATTGGCGCATTAACGTAATCTAAAAATTCCGCGTCAGGATCGCAGGCGTATAAATTAGCAGCTTTGCAAGTATCGATAACAGATCCGCCTCCAACCGCTAAATAAGAATCAAAATCCTTACTTTTCGCGAAATTAATTGCATTTTGCAAACTGCGCAAAAAGAATGTTGGAAACTTTAGTAATTGTTATAAATTCGAAATTTAAATGAGGTAATGACGTAATTGGTTTTACCTGTAATCGGTGGGTTCCACTCTGACGTCATCAAAAACTTCATATTTGACGCCGTTTTTCGTGAGTGAATCTAATGTAGTTTGCACTGGTTGTAAATTAACCAAATTTTTGTCTGTTAGAACGCAAACGTAGTTGGCATTCCTATTTACTAAATCCATGCCAATTTCCTTAGTCACTCCGGGCCCATACCGTATTGTTGACGAAGTGACCTAATTCACAAAAAATTAAACAACCTGACAAATAACGAAACAAAAATTTACTTCGAACGCATATTCTTTAGTAGGCAACGCATTTGGGATCGTTGCGTGATGAGCTGTTTGAGAATGTGCCGGACATTTACACCTAAAATCCGCAAATTTAGTTTTCCGCGAAATTATTGTTTCTACTTACGAAGCAGCCGTGATTGTTTGCATTAAATTTATAATCCTACTCCTTCCAGCCATTTTAACGGACTAACCTAAAAAATGTCTCGTAATAAGCGGACTTTGCTCCAACATTAAAAGTCTCCTTATCATTTATTTATTTCCATGATATTCATTCAAAATAGATTTTATCAAGTAAATGATTTTATTAAAAAAAATTATTTATATATTATATATTTATTATTATTAGCACCTAGTTTTATTTTTATCTTATCGCTTTTACTTTGTTTCGCTAGTAAATAAGTGGAGTTGCTTAAAAGTTGGAGGTGTTTTTATTTTCTGATTTAAAAATACTTTCTTGGTAGCCGAAATATCTGAATATTTCCGATAAGGATTTCCAAAAAAAAACACGTTTACTGTATTCCACAATATTATCGAATATGTCGAATAGATATTTCAAGGTTAAGGCGTATTAATATGCTAGGAGTGATTCGATTAGTCACGACCTCCTTCGATAAATTGTGCCAACTGGAGACTTAAGTATAGTACAATGCAATTGATTATGTTGGATTATTAAAAATATACTAAGCGATCTAGATTGAGACAAACATTTGGGGTAGCACATCACGTAGTTCGATAAGATCGGTTTTGTTGACAGATAAACAACGTCGTGTTCCAGAACAAAGACTACAAGGCTTATCTTTAGTTAAATGTTACTTTATTAAGTCTGGAATGTACATAGCTAGAAATTATTAATTGAAAAATACCTCAACGGATCATTTTTTTGGTTAACGCGCTAAAAATACTAGTACTTAAGTATCGACCCTAAATTTATGCTAAATTTAATCTACTCGTTTTAAATACGCCTAATTTTATCTTAATTTATTACGTAGTAACACCAAAAAAAAATATATTATAAAATTTTTATTTTTTGGAGTTGGACGACTATAAAAATTGCGTTTGATTCCTTTCAACCCCGTTGATAATAATTGAAGATCTAGGGATCTCTTCGGTTAAAGGTTTATAAACAAATCCGCTATGAGTTCCATTTTTCCATGAAAGGTTGATATTTCTTGGTAGATGACCACGTTTCCTCAGAACGCATAAAATGATGTTGGTAACAACCAATAAAACAAAGAGAGCGGTTACAACGAAGATGAAAAATGGCCACAAGAAACTGTATCTGTCATTTTTCGGTATGTACGAGCTTTCAACATCATCGAAGCCAGCAAGTTCTTCGTTATCATCGAGAATGTACGGTCCGAAAGTATCATCGTCGATGGGAATATCATCTTCGTTTTCTTCATCTTCATCGTCATCGTCTTCATCTACATCGATATCCGCGTCGTCATCGCTGTCGTATATTTCGTAATCATCATCACCGCAGAGTTTTCTCCAGTAATTGTCGATATAGTCTTTGGTGATTTCTTCGAAATCTTTCATTTCCATATGAGTTCCTAGCGAAGAAGGTTGAACGGATTTCTTTTTCAACCATTGAATAGAATCGTCTAATTCCGCGGAGCAATTGAAGGAGTTATTATTGACGTTTAAAGTCTTCAAATTTGGTGTTACTTCCAATTCTTTTCTTGTAATCACTTCTAAACGATTATCAGCGAGGTTAAGTACTTCTAAGTAAGGAATTTTGAATATGGTTGGTTCCCAAATAATTTTCAATGCGTTATTGCTTATATCTAACATTTTTAAGTCGCTCATGTGTTCGAAAATCGTAGGATTTAACACGGTGATTGTGTTTCCAGCCAAGTTGATGTTTGAGAGTAATACGTTGTTTTCGAATGTGTGAAGCGAAAGGTTGGCGATCATGTTGTAAGAAAGATCTAATTTTTTTAATTGAGGAATATAACTGAGCATCTTCGGGTTGATTTTTTGGAGGCGGTTGGTTGATAAATTTAATGTAATTAATTTGGGCATGTGTTCGAAAACGTTTTCATCTAAATTTTCCAACCCGCAATCGGAACAGGAGAAATAATTGGTTTCAAAATTATCTTTGTAGCTACGGAACTTTGGTAAGATTTCGAATTCATTGTAGTCGAGATAAATCGTCTGTAGGCGGGTATTGTTTAAAAAGATGTCCCCAGGTAATGTTTTAAGTTTGTTGTGGGCGAGGTTTACGTACTCCAATTCAGGCATATTTCCGAAAGTAACACTAGAAAGTTCGGTTATTTCGTTGTGGCTTAAATCCAGGTAGCCCATTTCTGTGAATTTTCCACCTTTGAATTCAGACAAACTACAGTTTTGAAGAACTAATTTCTCTACGACCGATAGCATTGAGGCGTTAATTTTTTTAATAGGGTTTCCGCTTAAATTTAAAGCTGCTAATTCTTCGTTTTTAATAAAAATATTGTGGGGTAACTCCGTGATTTTGTTGTATGACAAATCCAACGTTTCCAAGTAGAAGTTGTTATGGAAGGTTTTCGGATCAATTTTATCGATTAGGTTGTTCGTAAAAGTGATGTCGGTTAATTCGGGCAAATTAATGAGACTTTCGTCGGTTAACTCCTTAATGTGGGATTTTGAAATTTTAATGATTTGAATTGATTCGGATTTGAAAGGAATAAATTCGTTTAGGAGGCATCCTTCGATGGATAAAACTTGTAATTGGGTGGCTAGGACAAAGGAATCAGCGGAAAGGCTGAAGGTGACATTTGCAAAATTTAAAACGCGGAGGAATTCAGCTTTTTTAAAGGCTGTGGGATCGATGGCGTTAATTTTAAGGTTTTCAAACGAGAGCGTTTCCAAATGCGGTAGTCCTTTTCTGTCGAAGAATTTCTCGCCTATGACTATTGGTTGTGCAATGTTTCGTAGACGTAGGTGAAGAACATCAAATTCAAACATTCCGTCATCGAGGGTATCGCAAGTCGCCGATTGGGAGGTGCAAATACACGAATTTGGACATGGGCTGGTTCCATGGGCGGCGAAGGCGCCGAGGGCCAACAGTATCAACGTTAGCAACATCGTTAGGAGCTTTGGAAGAAAAACAAACGAACAAAGTCAGATAAATAACATTCGAGATAACTGCGAATCTTTTGTTATCGGGATTTTGAAAATAGTACGATGACCTTGCCTTAAGTGTTATGTGCGCACACGGGCAGGTGTTACTCACGGAAACGAAGGACCTTATTACATTTAAGAGGTATTGTTAATAAGGCAAAGGAATAAAACAAAAGTAAAGTAGTTTTTCCTACTTACCTAGCGACGTTATCGTTCCAACTTTCAGGTATATACTAAACGAATAAACGGCTGATCTACAACGAATTCCCCTCAAAGATAACGTAAGTATGTGCTACAAGTCTACTTATGCGCACAGGTGATGTCTGTTTCCGTCACTGTTTTAGCGTATAGTTCACAGATGTCAGCATGGACTTAATAAGTGGAAGGTGAAATAGGTGGCGGGGAGTTTCTGGAAACGATTTTTCCAAGAACACGCAAATACTTTCGTTTACACCAAGTTTTGCAATATTTACAGGCTTTCCCCACTTTTTATATAACACTTCACTTACATTTTTTAATTTATTGTTTTTACGACTATCATTTCGAGGATATCAGTTGTTTACTTGAAACAGTCTCATAACACAAATAAATGATTCGAGAATGTAAATATTGTGATGGAATTCATTATATAATATTATTTTTTCTCTTTTCTTAGGTTGATTACATTTTAAATACGTAATTAATTAATAATGGCGAAAAAAAGGATGATACTAAAAAGTTAACTGAAGTCGTAAATACAAGTTTATACTATTAAGATGGAGATGGCGTAACTAAGCGTAAAGAGCGGGCGACTACCTGTTTGAAAGTTTTTAAGGAGTGGAAAGCCTGATGAGGTGATTCTGGTGAAATCTTTGAAAAGAGAGGCGAGAGGAAACGGGGGTTTGGTCCGAAGGATACGTAACGAAAGGAGTCCGGCGAAGAGAGTTATGAATCGAAACGGCTTTTTTTGGGAGACCAAAATTTCTCCAAACCGAGAGGGGATTAGCTGCAATTGTCGGATAGTACGGCAGTGTTCGATGCCCCACTCTCGCTTTTTAATTCTGACCGTACGGTTCTCTGCCGGTAGCCAGTCGAACGTGGGCCATTCGCGTACGCGTAAACCCGCGGGCATTTCGAAAAGATAATAAAGTTAAAAAGAAGGTAGAAAAAACGGGGCCGATTACCTGTACTCAGTACCTCTGTCTTCACTAGACACCGGGCTTCTTAACATCTGCTAAGACTGTTTAACCTCAACATTAACCTGTACTGCCAAGATCTACGTTAAAAGGTCAGTATTTTCGCACCTTTTTATAAATTTTATCTTTTAGGAGTTCGGGGTCCTTTCGGTTCGGTGTCATGCGAGGTCCACCGACCAATAAAAGCGTCCTGAAGTCCTTCGCGACTTGAAAACAGGCAACACGTGCTCTCCGTCGTCCAACCGTGTGTCGGGGGAACGACAATCGTTTCAACTCGACCCGTTCTATTACATATTTATCAAGTATGACCATGTATAAAACTATAATTTGATTGTCCGGTCCGGTAAAATAACAGATTTCTTTATTATTCAAATTCAAACTCAAATTTATTTATTATTATTTGCAAATTGTTCTTTAATTTTTAATTCCCACATTTTATTACTTAATTGTAATCAAATACCTTACAAATAACCTTTGGATGGTAACTTATCGGGGAATTATACACCCAATCGCGTAACAATATTATTAAATAGATATTTTCCCGCGTGCAAACGTTTCAAGTATTCGATTATATAACGGTTGTCCTTCGTCGGTAAAAATTAGCCACCCGATATCACAGGAAGTTCCCTAACGAGGATCGCGTTAACTAAAAAACCGACCGATGCAATTTTAATATTAATTTTTTCATAAACTCAATTACTTGTTTACGTAACATTTGAAATTTTCAAATTTCGCCAATTTCAACTAACTGATTTAACGAAGAACCGATAAGATAATGACGTAATAATGTGCTTTAATTACGGGTAATAAGACTAAGTAATTAATTTTTGTTTAAATAACATTTAATTTTTTTCTACAAATTAAATCTGGTCTTATTTAACAATTCTATCTGTTCATAATCATTAAATCTCACAGATTATTATCTTAAAGACTTAGAGATATTAAGATTTTTTTACTTACTTTCAAATATTATTAAACTTGAACTTAACTTGAAATTTAAATTTAACAATATTATTTCATCACAATTATTTTTATTTTTCAAATATAATTTTTATCCTTTTATTTCAATAAATCTATGAAAACTTACAATGGAACATTCTATATTTATATAAATTTTTTTTTGGATTCCAATTGTTCATTGTTCAAATTTGATTGTTTCAAATGAAAATTAAATTTTATCGAATTTCGGTTATCTCGTATTACCTCGAAGTAGCGAGTCATCGGATAATTTCCAAAGTGTTAAATTCGCTTGCAATGTCTTATCGCGCCGACTCCGTCGTCTCAGCAATCGATGCGCTGTCCACGTGCCTATCGAAAAGTAATCCTGCGCGTGGCGTTCTCTGTCTCTCTGGGCGAAATCGAACCCGAACAAACAGTCTTATCATCCACCTCGTACGAAACGAGGTATTCAGTCTCTCAGCGGCGTCAGGACGACTCGGTTCGCTTTTGATAGTCTCATCGGTGAGTTACGTAACATGGCCAAGAGACGTCGCGTGGCCGAACCGCGGAAGTGCGACATTAGGACACTTAAGTCCTCTTAAGGCGTACCGGCCTTTACGCGTGACATTGGCCGAGTTTCACCCTACGTCCGTATCAATGTATTTGTTATCGAATTTACTTATTGTTTCAGATTTGTCGAAATGTTGTCCGCGGTCATCCTGCCGCTGCTTGTTGCCATTGCCACCGCAGCGCCCGCTTCAGACGTCTGCCCAGAAGATTGCAAATGCCTCCCTAACGGAGTTAAAGAAATCAAAGCTGCCTGCATGTCCGTAGATTTTTTGGATAAACTCCTTCCAGCTCACATCAATCAAATCACCGACTTAGATTTATCCGAACTCTCATTAAAAGCAATTCCCATCAAACTTAAGAAGCTGAAACGTTTGAGAAAACTCGATTTGACCGGCAATCTTCTTTCTGACCTTCACGACTTCCCCAACCTTCCCAAACTGACTCATCTCTCTTTGAGATCCAATAATCTCCGAACACTTTCCGCCAAACGCCTTCCTCACTCTGTGATTCAATTAGACGTGTCCTACAATCATATCACTCACGTCGAAGACTTGGAGAAGTTGAGTAAACTTGAAAAAATCGATTTAAACGAAAACAAGATAAACTGCGACTGCAAATTCCTCAAGATCCGGGACACTCTTTCTAAACACAACGTCAAGTTAATTTATCCCACTAAGTGCTACTCTCCAAAGAACGTTCACGACATTCCACTTTTACACGTTTATTGCGTTAACAACGCCGTTTTATTTGATGATTTCCTGCAAAATGACGAACCTAAAGACGACATCGAGGAAGAATACGTAAAATCAAACGTCGAGTCTGCCCCAGCAACCGAAGATGAAGATGGGAGCGGTTCTGGAGAGGAACCCATGATCTTTGAACCACCTTCGGGAGTACCTCATTGCGTATTTGATTGTTCAACCCCTGCACCTCACGATCCAAATCAAGCTAGAGGCAACGCCCCTGTTGAAGCACAACCCGAAGAATCGCAGTCAACAGAAGTACAATCAAAAGAAACACACTCAACAGAATCGGATTCAGGAGAGAAAAAAGAAGAAGAAAATTCTCACGTTCCCATTCACGAAGAAATTCCTAAACAAGAAATTGTTCCTGTTGGTGCTGGTAATGCAGGTAGAAAAATATCTTCTGATGTCGAACCAAAAGCTGATATAAAAGAAGGAGAAGTACAACCGGAACCAAAGAAAAGTAACACAACTTATATCGTTATCGGTACCCTTTTGGTTGTGATGTGTGCTTTGATCGCGTACGCGGTAATTAAGAGAAGAAGGAAGAGGAATAGCAATAAAGACGAAGAAGCGAACAAACGCCCACCGGTTGAAATGAAGCCGTTGATGAAACCCAATGGAAACGAAGCTTCTCCAACAATTCCAGAAAAAGTTCCTTTAATGAACGGTCAAAATGGTCATACTGAAAATGGAGATACTGCTGCAAAAGTTGAAGAGGACGAACCAGTGGAAGTGAGGCCTTCGCTGGAAGAACCAGTAACTCCCGATGCTACTAAAAGGGTGACCATACAAGCTAAAGAATATCCATCTCCAAAAAGTCCAGTTATGATACAACGTAAGCTTGATGACGACGGCAGAGTCGTCGTAACGCCGTCCAGCCCGGATAACTAACTTATAGGTATACATACGCCTCAGTATTTTAACCATAATGTAATGTGATAACGTTTTTTTTAACTTATACGATGCGGTTATAGACTGTGAGGACCGTTCATGCCATATTCAATGGATATGCTTACGTTCGTGATAAGTATTGGAAGACGGGGAATTCCTCGGTTTACCGTTCGTTTATTGACTAGAATTTTAAGAAAAACATAAAACGAAATAATGATAAAATCTTATTTTTTTAAGTGTTATATTTGCGATTTCTTTTAAAATTTTTTTGACCATCAAACAACAAGGAAAAAGTTATTTCTTAGACTTTGTTGTGTTCGAAATTTTTAAACTTAATCAAAAGCAAATTTGAAATTACTTTTTTTAATATCGTTAAAACCTTTTGGACAATTCTATCTTATCTCATTTGTATTTTGTAATTAAATTCAAAGGATTAACGTAATACCGTTCTCTATTTTTTGCTACGTCAATTTTCATTTTTTAAGTACTATTTTGAAACGTTCAATTAATTCTTTTTTTATTAATTTTTTATATTGTTTATAAGGTTAAAAACGTGTTTATTTCGACACACGGAATGAAAGAATTTGGTTTCGGAGATCATTTTTTATCGGATTATTTTAATGCGACTTTAATTTAGATAACCTCTTCTAAATTAATTACAGAATTTAAATGTTCAAGTTCAAACATTTTTTTTTAATATTATTTTTTTAGTATGTCAAGTTAGTTTTTAATTTATTACTATCCATTTATTAATTGTATGCGAAATTATTATATATTAATGGTTTTTTACTTTGGATAACGATACAATAAGACGTCATTTGAATTAATTTAGTTTTAAAAATATTCAAGGTCATTATGTTTTCATTTGCATTTTCCCAGTAATTGTATTAGAAAAAATATTTTTTTTAAATTAATTTTATAAAAAATTATTTTATTAGATAGGAAAAAGCCAAGATTTTATCATAATTTCAAGTTAATATGAAGAAAAATTACTGAGAAAAGAAACATATTTACTTACTACTTTCCTAGTTACTATTAAGCGTTTAAAAGCATTGTTGCCAAAGTAAAATTAGTCTTGAAGGATAATATTTATTTTATTATTATTATTTTTTTTTGGTGAAGTACTGTTTTCGCTGTATATACAAATAGGTACTATTGTTGGAAAAATTCCTCGACATCACAGCGTTTACCGAGCAAATTTTCCAACTAAACTGATTCCTACTAGTTCTGTTACAATTTTTTTTATCCATGTTCATAGTTTATTGCGTTAGTACGAAAATTTATAATAAATCGTAATCACGTAAACCACCTTGACTTTTTCTTTCACCCCGTTCCCATATTAAATATAAAATTTGAATTTAGTTCAAGAATTATTTTCTCGAAAACTAAGTCCTATATAAAAACGGAAGTTTAAATGTTGATAATGTTTCAAAATGACGCATCTCTTCACTTTCAAAGATAATCCTGTCGTTGAACTCATTTTAAAGGACTTTTTATTATCTATAAGAATATTTTATTTTTAAATTATCATTTACAATTATTTTATTTTTTTTCAAGTTTTGAGTATTACCATTGAGGTTCATGTAGTAATATAGACTCCATTGGGTGTTGTAGAGATAAATAGACTACATTAATTATTGCCCTAAAGATCATGTAATCTAGGCTGAACGTTCCATAACGTTTTGAGGAAATCGTTATGGAACATAAGGCTGCATAGAATGTTTTCTGCGATTTTGGTCTTGACTCAGTACTTTACAGTAATTAATCCGACTGAATCTGTCTTTCTAGGATGCTCGAGTTGCTCTTGTGATCAAGGTAAGTAACTCTGCATAAAATTCATATTTAACAACATACTAATATATATTGTACATATTAATATATAGTATATTATTACTCAGGAAGGTTAAGTCTATATCAGATCAGTTTTCGATCTCTGACCATGGCACAGTAGTCTTGTCTGTTGTTCTTACTTTGGTCGTCCATACCTGAGATAGTCTCGATGTTGTCTGATTTAACCACCCTTTAGTGAAAACTATACAAAATCTAGGACCACCTTTATCTAAAACTTTGTTGTGGAGATCAATATGATAACATAAGATGGATTGGGTTAGGTTGGACGTAAATTTCAACCCAATTTATTTAATATTAAATAAAATAATTTAATTAATTTAATTATTTTATCCATAATATATATATAAATTTAAAATTGTAGTAATAAATAAAAAAAGATAAAAAAAGTTAACTTGTATTAGTTAATAACAATAGTATAAGATAAGACAAATAAAATTTTTGCTTTAGAGGACCACAAGTTTAGTTGGGTGCCACTTTTGCGACATCAATACCGCTTATCTTATCAAGAAACGCTCTTCTTTCAGCCGGCTTTACATCACCCAGAGATAGCGTTTCTTTAAATACATAATAATACCTAGATAACATCGCTTCGCTCACGAGTTCATATGAAAATGCTTAGCCACATTTTTTTTTTGTGAAATGACACGACGTTAGTATGATTTGAGTTGTTGACCTTCCTTAAAACGATCGCGTTTATCTACGGGGAAATTTAATTCTCCGTACGTCAGCCCTGATAAGTTTCGTGTAATTATAGATTTTGCACGTAATACTTATAAATCCCTTACGCCTTAAAAATTTTTTTTGTGGTGTGACATTTGCTCACATAATTCGATTATCACGATTTTAAATTGAAATGTTTGATTATTACTACTGTATGCGTCAATATTTAATATTTTCGTAATAAATTTTCTTCAAATTATAAATTCGATGTTAAATTTTTTTCCTAGTGATGACGTTAACATCTATAAAGTAATGTCAATATTTGTTTTTTTGTTAAGTTTTCGTATGATCTAATCTTAAACATATAATAAATATGTGCATACATGTTTAATGATAGTAATATAAATTTAGTAATTTTTATTAAAATTAATCGACTTTTAACTAATTAATAAATAATTAATAACCATATCGTCCGAGTTGCAAAGCACATTAGCGTTTTATTACTTAATAGAACGAACGACCTTGTCTAGTATAATTTAAACAAAAGATTCATTGAACGAATTGAGGTAGTAATGAGTAATGGGAGGCAAAGTACGATATGAATATAATGTTATCGGGTTCGAAAGTCAAAAATCATTTTCAAAGAGTGGGTTACTCACTACAATAGTTCACCCTACACTCGAACATTTATTATTATTTTTTTACTAAATAATTTATGTCAAGATAATTGTAGTTTCGTAAGTGTAATTTTGAGAAATGACGTGAACTCCGGTTTTAACGATGGCAGTTTGGACTAATCATCGATACTTAAGCGGCCGTTAATTCTAGATACTAGAATTGAAAAAAAAACAACAATCGGCCATTCAGAGGCCAGATAAAATGGGTCAACGGACAACGATCGAAAAGGCCGCCGCGTCCGTCTTTGTCCGGTGCGTTTTGCATTTTCTCTTCGCAGAAGAAAGTTCGCACAAATACAAACAGTTCCTTCCCAATTGAGTTTCTATGCGCACAGGCCCTGTTTGATTTTGGATTCAAATATCGGCCCGAACCTCGTTTGTTTTGCGATAAGATAGTGCTATTACCTTTATTATTTCAAATATTTGATTTTGTCTCGATAAAAATTTCTCTTTATAACCGAAATATTCAATGAATACATTCAAATTTAAATATTATTCAAAAGATATTCCCACGAAACCTTTACTTAATTATTGCAGTTACTCACAACACTTATATAAAGGAGATATTATATTATTCTGTTATAAACAGTTTTGTAATGGAATTGGCAAATATGATAAAAGTTGTGAAACTACGACACTATCTACTTGCAAATGTTTCCTCATATCTTACTGTTTTTCAAATATCTATCGTCTTAGTTTTTCTTTACAACTACGTTTTACTAAGATAATTAAATTCAATTCAAAACAACAAAATTTAAAAAAATATTTTAAATAAAATCAATTTTATTCTAAACAGTTTATTTATTTCTTGGGGATTAGGTTTGGCTACATTGGTATTGGCCAAATTGGGTTGGATTAATTGCTTTGGGGTTGAGTAGTTTAGGATTTTGCATCCAAGTGACCAAGTTGCACCAATTTAGAGCTGCTCGCAGTTGTTACATTAAGCAATAATTCTAGTAAAAGAGATCATAAAGCTGCTTATAAATGGAAAAGGATATAAAAAAACACAAGGCAGAAAAAGCTTGATGAAAAAGTTGTATCTCTTTCTGCCATAATCTCTACAACATATGTACAAAGGTCCACTACTCTCTATCATTTTGCCTACATCCCTTGGTGAATTAGACCAACACTTTTGCCACATGCAAAAATTTTTTTGATTTTCTTTAAGTCATTTTAACACATAAAATACGATTCACTCCTCATTGAGCTTCCTACTTTTTCATCACCTCCACTACAGTTGATTAATATCACTCAGGATGCTTAATAATTGAATTTGGAAATAACTCAAAAAATAAAAAAAATACAGATTATATTAATTTATTCGTTATACAAACCTACATTTTTTTAAATACAATTAAGAATCCTACAAATTAATTTTAAAAATTATACGTCACTCTCAAAGTAACCGCCTCTTGAAGTTGAAGTGTTATTGTTATGCTCACTATCCGAATCTGTGGTTCGTCTAAGATCGTCTGCAGATGCAGCACGTCTTCTCCGTCTTCTCCTTTTCTTACCACCTTTTAAATCAGTACTGCTCCCTCCTAAGCTGCCTTGACTCCCTCCTATTAAGCTACCTTGAGAGATGTTTAATTTGGGTAGGCTTAAAGCTTCGGCGTAAGATGGTGGATTTTGTAATTCTCTTGGATCGGGAGCGTTGGTGGATTCTGTCATTCTAGCTTCTCTTTCTTGTTCTCGCATTCTTTGTAATCTTTCTCTGGCCTCTATGATGTTTTGTTGTCTTTCTCTTATTTCTCTGTTTGCGCGTCTTTTAATATTTTTTTTGATGGAAATGATTACGCAAAAGAAGGCGACTAACATTAAAAGGATGATGATGCTGTAAATCCATGTTTTGTCTGCTCTATGGTTCCACGATTCATAACAAGCCACGCCCCACCTTTGACCTTGTACGTTTTCCGGTGATTGACAAAGTAGGTCGTGAATTGATGTTGTTACTGACCCGCTGGTTAGCCAATAATAAAAGTCTTTAAAATCGGAATTGCCACAATCACATCTCCAGGAATTATCGCTAAGGTATAATTCAACGATGTTGTAAAAATAAGACGGTCTGACGTCCGAAATGAGTCGGTTTCCCCTCATGCTAAGTTTTCTCAGCCTAGGCATTGTTGCAAAAGTGGCGTTTGTGATCCTACTAATTCTGCAGGAACTTATGTCGAGAGTTTGGAGACTGTTAGTTTCTAGAAAATCTGGAATAGCTCGAATATCGTTCGAGGATAAATCTAAATATTCTAAAGACGGCATTTGTCTTAAACTGTCTCTGTTAAAGTTTACGATTTCGCAATTGCTTAAGACTAATCCTCGAATGGATTCGCTGTCGAGTTTGATCACTTCTTTTAAATAATTGTAGGATAATCTCAAGAGGATGAGACGAAAGTTTGAATTGAACGTCCTGGGGTCTAAGTCTGTGATTACGTTGTAGGATAAGTCGACGTATTGTATGTTTTTGACGCCATAAAAGGCTTCTGGGTCGATATCCCTGATTTTATTATAGGATAAATCGATGTCGTTAACATTTTCCATACCACTGAAAGCTTTCGCTGGCAAACTTCTAATTACATTCTCTCGGAATATTACATATTTTAATTTTGGGAAATATCCTCTAGGAAGAGAGTCCAAACCGCATTGAGTTGCATTTATATGTATTAAACTAAGTGATTTTCCATAAAAGAACTTTAAGTGGTTATTATACGGTAGCTTCAATTTCTGTAAAGCTGTTAATTGAGTAAATGGATCAAAAATTCTGTGCAACCCAGAATTTGTTAAATCTAAATTGACTAATGTGGTTGATGTAAGAGTAGAATTAAGCACTGTGATGTTATTGTATGATAAGTCTAAAGTTATTATATTAACAAGTCCGTTTAATATGTTTGAATGTAAACTTTGAATAGAACAATTAGCCAGTGACAAGTTCTTTATGGAATCACTAATTAAATATCTATCTTCAAAATTTCCGATGTCATTAAAATCGTTGCTTCTTAGCGATAAATCTTCTAAAACGGGGAGCTTTTGAAAGGAACGATGATCCAGGTCCATCCACGATGTGAACTTGTTAAAACTTAAGTTAATCTTCTTCAGTCTTTGATTATTAGCCAAATCAAACTCGGTTAAAGTTCCAATATTATTGTATGACAAATCCAAGTGTTCGAGTTTTTCCAATCCATTTAGATTTGGTGGTATGCTTTCCAGCTGGTTCTTAGACGCATCGAGAAACGTTACCTGGGAAACAATTCATTGTTAATTTTTATCGATAAAGAAGGCGAGACATCGAGCTGACCAGACGCGAATCAAGGTTGACATTTTTAAATCAATTTGTTTTACAGGGACGGAATAACAATTAAGCTTAATTGGGCGTAATGAAAGCAATTGAATAAAATATCTAGCACGTCCTAACCTATCTATAGGCTCGGGTTATTTTTTATTATTGTCGACTTAGCCGAGGATAATACAACTGTGATTCATACCTCACCGTCTAGATTTTCTGGAAGCTTTGTTAGACCTCTATCGGAACAATCTACGTATGTATTTTCGTGGTAACAATAACACTCGCTCGGACATTTAGAATCGCCCAACTTAGCAAACCCCACGATGAGAAGAATCATCCATAACCGGTCCATAACCGAACCTAAATCCTTCAGAGCTCAATTTAATACTATTTATGGATGATTATGATTATTCATAAAACATATTTGTGTAAATACCAGGAGATCGATTTAGGCGTTACATTTTTCGACTACCTTGTACTGCACTACCATTTCTACTACACAAAAGATTACTACTTTATCTATGATCAGATAAGGTTTATCACGCCAATTAAACCGTAGGATTCAGTGACCTAATCTCACATGTTTACTAACGTTTCAAACATGCACAGGTTAATTTGTAAACTTTAAGAATTTCTTCACCAGGTGTTTTATTTTATAAAAAAATATTTTATTACAAAATTATTTTGTTACATAATGATGTGAGATCTAATACTTCCACGCCCTTTTTGATTAATAATCTTATCTATATCTTAGAATAGATTAAATTCAAATTCTTTCAAAGAAGACATAACAAAAAAATAATAATAATATATAAAAAAGACAGTGTAATATTAAGTACAATAATGGCAATACAATATTAGGAAAGTTACTAAAGTTAGACATATGACATAGTGTGTTAATTAATTATCGTACCCGAAGTCATCATTGCAAGTATGCAACCAAATACGCAAATCGCGTATTGCAATACTAATACTGTGATATTGGTTGCATACTTGTAATGATAACGTCGGGTACGATAATTAATTAATATAATATATACAATATTAATGGTTAAGGAAAGAAATGATTAAAATCTTCCATAAAGTATTAAATACAAGATGCGAAATAGTTAGATGCAACATATATTGTGGTTCTGAGGATATACCTAGATACCTCAAGATCTTTTATACAGCGCATTAATTAACTTTTAAATATTAATTAAACTAATACCTACTTATAGCAACGTTTAGTAATTGTATTTGCTTCAAATAATTTAGTAATTAAAAAAGGCATTTATTGTTATGCCATTTAATTGTATTTTTATCACGTTTTGATTATTTAGTTATTAAAATTTTTCTTAAATTGTATTTTAATATAATATTACTGATTTACAAATGACAGACAAATAGAATGTAATATATTCTGTCCTTTTTTGTCACTTTTTTAAGTACAATAATAACATTTTATTACACATTTTTCTTTAAATTCTAAATATTAGGAAAACTATTGAAGTTAGACATATGACATAGTTATCATTAATTAAAGGGAACTTGACGAGCAATTCAACTAGCACACAATACACAGGATGTTCCATTTAAAAAACTTAAGAAAAAGCAATTTGAAAAACATCAAAAGTAACTAAGCTTTATAAACACGCTGTATAGTGTATCTAATATCTTTGAATACTACCAGCTACCTAGTGGCTTTGACTATTGTCTGACGTAGTTTCAAGGCAAAATCGAAAAAAATGTCGTTTTTGACATATTTTATTACACATTTTTTTTTTAATTCTAAATATCAGGAAAACTATTAAAGTTAGGCATATGACGTACTTATCATTAATTAAAGAGAACTTGTTGAGCAATTCAACTAGCATACAATATACAGGCTGTTCCATTTAAAAAACTTATGAAAAAACATTTGAAAAACATCAGAAGTTTTATGAACACGCTGTATAGTGTATCTAGTGTATACATGTATACTTGTATATATACATAAATATATTTCATCCACACTAATTAGTCATAATTATTTATTGTTATCCTAAGTCAAAGATAAAAGTAATTGAATAAATAAAAAAATGAGTAATAATTACATAAAAGTGCATTATGGTTTAAAGCATTACTTCAAGGCAAAAAGCATATTGATAACGTATAATGCGATGTTGAACGGAAGTGCAAACGGCGTAACATAGAATTGATGAGTTAGAGTCTTGAATTTGATAACCTTTTGGAATGTAATAAGAATAAGTCAAGGTTTGTCGACGTTTCTCGCAAATATCTGTAAAAAGTGTTTAAAAATAGCGTTAATTGGATGTTTGGTACAATCGAAAGTGCGGCTCAAGGTCGTAAATGTGCAAGTTTGTGGCGACGGTTAATGCCGAAACCGGTGGGTTTCGTGGCGTCTTAGGTTTCACGAGCAATTGCGTCGCGACGGGGTTTTCGGATAAGGCAAATGGGATACGCGGAGTGGACAGCAGGAATCGAATTTGCTTGAAAATCGGCCGGATCAGTTTCGGCGAGGTCCATCCGTACGTGCAGGAAGATGCTGATGCTGGCTTATTGCAAATTGACTCCTGCGGACGCGATCTCGTTACGTCACGAAGTGGACAAACATATTTCGAACCTTGAACGAGAGGACAACGGTTTTTTTTATCGACTTGGACGTCATTTAAACTTAATTACCTACGTTTTTCATGCGCACATATATACGTATTTCCACGGCCATCACAACATGATGTCCATACTTGAATACTAAACCGTATAAGGTTCCTTGCTAATAAACAAATTAGTCATTTATCTTATTTAATTGTTATTTTTATTACAAGTTGTAAAAGATAAATGTTTGTAATGAATGTAAAGAGGTTAGTTAGGAGTTTAGTTCGATTAAAAGCTTCTGTAACAAGTTGGCGAGTAAAGGTGGTTGCAGGAAGTAAGAGGAGAAGGAGGAGAAGGTGGGGTCTCCTGGCGAGATATAAAGTTAATTATGTTCTAATGGGGATTTATAGAAACGTTTAAGCAGGGGCAAGGTCCATAAATCGATTTAAGCGTCTTCAACTTGTAAGAGGCGGTCGCGTGACGATAATCCGCACATCGCATAAATATGATCAAGTGTGAAGCTTTCCTGCGAACCAGTAAGCCGGGCTTATAGTTTGCTATGTCCCCGGTGAACAGCTGAGGCGACAGCCCGGTACTAAAAACGAACAACGAAGTTCGGCCCTAAGTGCGTATCGATTGGGTCAAGTAGACTTGGAGTTTTCTGATTATAATAAGACAAGAAAGTGCACGTCGCCGATTTTGGTTACAAATTCGTAATAAATATTAAAAGGTCGGAGGAGTAAGGTAAAATATCCTAAAGCGCGGTTCGAAAAGAATGGAAAAGGGCACTGACGAGGTCTGAGGGACGGTATGGGGGTGGCTTGGGGGGCGATGTGCGGACGGCGCGGAGTCCCGAAGGGGGGTAATCTCTTGTTTCGCTGCGACTTTATCTGGGGCTTGATCTCTCTTGCCGTGGAGGACACGGGGTTGACAAGTAGAGTAGCTTTTGGAGCGATTTCAATTGAACCGCAAACAACCGAGCTAAAGGGAGAGAGATCGGGGATGGTGGAATAGGGGGATTGGGGAGATGGAGCAAAGCGTCTCTTTCATAATTGGCGACGTCGTTAGCCCGTAGATGGCACAGACGTTGGCGTGCGTGGTCAATTGAAGGAAGCTAACTTTGGTATTAATATGCTCAATACATCAAATGCGTCTTTAAGGTCGCAAAGTGAACAAGCTTTCAACTAATTATACCGTCCGAAGTCTAAACCGATGACCGCCATTTGGCGGCGGCGGCGGTGGCGCGCGAACATAAAAGGGGCACCACCGTCTCTTTACCCCTCTATGTTGCGGCCGTGTAAAAGGTCAATTCGCTGGAGCCAATTATGGAACCATGCTAAGCGAGCGTTTCACCAAATTAATCTTTTCCAACATAGTGGCGAGAAACCGCGACCGACCTGTTGCTTCCTTCTACTCGGTTTATCCAAATTTAAAACGGTTAACCCCTCGCATCCCACCTTACGGCCTACTAATTGTTTCAAACTGCCAAATTAAACCCGCTTTACACCCGTTCTCAGAACAACCTACTTTTACAGTTATTACCCCATTTTCCTTCTCGTTAACGACTATTTACTTCATTAATTATTACTTAATCTATATTACATTATTCTATGAGCAAAATATTGTGGTTGGCGTTGTATGCAGAAAAATATAGATGAAAATCTATCTGGAAGAAATTGGTAAAAGATATAAAGAGGGGAATGGGGTTGGTTCTAAACGATCGTCCTAAAAATAAATACATTTAGGAGCGGTTGTCGCATCTGGCAAGGCGATGTCGGAGGAGCGGGTGAATCGGTGTGGCGAGGGTGACGGGGGTTGGGCTGGGATGGTGGTGGAAAGGGGTAGCAGCGTCGGGACGTCGATCTCAAGATGCATGGCCTATAGAATCTTAATTAATTTCGCCTCGGTAATCTCCGGCAATTAAAGGGCAATTTCTTGCGAAACATAAAGGATTTTTGCGAGGCGCCCCAGTCGCAAAACGGGTTCGCCCGGAAATACGGCCATAACTCATCTATCCTATAAGATTACTGATCTTTAATCCCCTTCCTTGGCCGGGCGGCTCTCTCTTTAGCGGGCCGGCTCCTAAAAGTTGAGATTTACGGCGTTCTTGGAATTATATTGTTGGCTTGCACGGTGCCGTCGCCCGCGGAGGGCGGCAGGCGGCGGGCGGCATTCGAAGGGCGGGCGCTCGACGCCCGACGTCGGGACGCTGGGTGGGGGCGCGTTACTTCGTGGGGTCCCGTGCAGTTAGCTAGGAATTATTATGATATATCTAGACGAAATCGCTACCACCTAGTATACGGTGTCATTAGATAGAGAGAAGAAGAGAAGAGAGCTCCGGTGCCGTAGCTTATCTTATACACACCAACTGGGCCGGTCGCCGTTGGCGGCAACGGTGGCGGCGGCTGCGGCAACGGCGGCAGCGTCGGCGGCTCACGCGGTATTACCTCAGATAGGGTGGATATAAAATATGGCGTCCTTTCATGAATCTTATTAAGATATCCGCAACATAGCGCGATACCAGAGAGGCCCGCGAACTTATGAAGAAAGGAGTAGGTGTATAATCCTTATAGCTACACCGCTATATATCACGTTAAGTCCTGCAAGGAAAACAGGATAGATATTTATAAGTTACGGCCCGCAGTCTCTGCGGACTGTTTATTTAACTCAATAATCGTATATCAACCCTGGAGTATGACTCCCAAGGTATATATACGGCCCCCGCCGTTGCTTACTTCTTACTTCTTCTGCCCGCTTACCGCTACCGAGCCGAATAAATCGCCCTTTTTATCTTTTATGAACCGCCGTAAAAATATAACCGGGTTTTTGTTATTTGACCTTTCTTCTTCTCGTCTCACGATTAGCAACAACAATTACAACTCCATTCGTCTTGACCCTACCCCACTTTTCTTTCAATTCCTTATTCCTTCATTCTCAACTAATTCTTATTACTTAAATTTCTTTATGATTGTAGTAGGTAAATAATTTAAAGTTTGAATCTGTACTTTTAAACTGATTTTTATTTAATATACGTCTAACTAGTTTCGGCCCTTGGCCATCTTCAGAAACTATTATCTCTTTTTAATAAAGAATAAGATTTTCGGAAATTTATCCAGATGATTGCGAAGATAGTGTAACTTGATACTAATAATTGATACTCATAATTTGGTGCTTTATGAAATAATTTTTCCAAAACTTTTCCAAGCTTTACTTTCCGGAACAGTCGTAACTTTAATAAAATCTGTGTGTTTCATCAATTGCCGTATTTGAGGACCATCAAATATTCCACCTTTCAACTTTTTTACAAATGTAATTAAAACAATCTCCTTTCTTGTCCAACGCTTTTACAAATTGCTTTATCATTCCTAACTTAATATGTAATGGTGGAACTTCCGCTTATTACATTGGCTTTACCGACAATTAAAGAATTTCTTACAGGCCACATCTTGTTCCCAATGAAGTTGCTTTGCTCTACTGTCCCATATACAAATGAAGCAAGGGTATTTCGTGTATCCACTTTGTTAACCAAGTAAAAAATTAACCATTTTCAAATCGGGCATTGATGTTCGGAGTAATTAATTTCATATTCTTCTTTGAGTTTTGTTGACTGAGTAATTGGAATTGATGCAAATTTATTTCCATAGTGCAGTGAGACGCATTTTAAACTTCTTTCACAACTGTTAATAAAAAGGTGCCACCCAGTAGGTTTGTATTCTTTTAAACCCACGTCTAGAAGCAGCTTCGCGATATCATTACAGTACACCAGTCCTTTGTTTTCACTAAAAAATTGTAATAAATCACTTTCTCGCGTTCTGTATGTTGTAATTGTTGGAGCAAATAAATTTTTTTCTTTCAATCTTGAGGCTATCAGTTGTGATCCTTGTTTTGATAAATTGAGATCACGTACTAAATCACTGAGTTGATTTTGAGAAAATAACTTCGGCGTAGATGTTTCACTTCCACTGGTAGAGTGTCCCGATTTCTGTGAATTTGGCAACATCATTGTTTCTGAGGGCATGCGAATTACTTTTGAAACGTAAATAAGCCGAGGGAGATTTTCACTGTTTAGAACAGAACATTTTGTAGACTATCAGTCTGGATATCTCCACGTTGATTTCGATTAAAACCTTTAGCATCTACTACGCAAAAATAACAATCATCGAAATGATTCGTAGTCTCCATCCAGATCATAGGAATGCCAAAGTCTAGTTTGTCCATTTTAAAGCCGAAATATTGAACATAAGTCTCCTCGACAAAGTCTGGTATATTTCTTTTTTGTTATATAAACACTGCAAATATAACAAAATAAATCACTACTATATTTACACTTTCTTCGTAATTGAAACAAAATATTAACACATGACAACTTATCCAGATTCACGTGTAAGTACTTCAATATTGTCAATATTGAGATCTCAGCTGTTCTGCGAAGCAAGGGGTCACGTGATGTCTGTATGCGCGAAAAAGTTGCGCAGAAGCCTAATCATGACTGGGAAAATAAATTTTATTACTAACAAGCCGTTAATTGTTCAAAATATAAGATATGTAAAAATCATAAAAAACAAGAAACAAAAAAAATAAACTAGTTAGACTTATATTAAATAAAAACCAGTTTAAAAGTACAAATTCAAACTTTAAATTATTTACTTTAATTCTTTTTAAAATAACAGGCTCATTAATCACGAATTTTTATCTTTTCTGAATTTCTTGAATGATATCTTAAAAACTGAAACCAACCCAATTTTTTTTAGTTTGACCTTTCATCCTTTACGAACTTTATTTTCTTTGTTAATTATTCTGGTTAGATTCAAGTTTTGAACGGTATCAATTGCAATACTTTTATTGTTTATTACTTCTTAGAATGATATCTTGGAAACTTAATCTAATCAAATCGTAGCCGTAATAACACCATTTGAGCTGATAAGCAAGAACAATTACAGCGCAATTCTGTTTCTTCAGACTGATATTTTTTTTGATTTCGATATTTATCGTATTGTTAATAAATTACTCATGTGTTATAATATTAGCAAATTTTGTAACCGCGTCTGTATTTATCGACACTTATCGTTATTAAAGGCTTAACAATGGATAATGACAAATCGATGTCGCTCCTCAATACGTACCAGGTTTGCAAATTGCGGTTAACAAATTGCTGTGAAGGAGGAGCAACAATCGTTGATCGTCAGTTATAGAAGTTGCCTACTATACAAGGCTAAATCGCGAGCGTTTCGTTCGATAAAATTCGGCGCGTTTCGAACAATACCGTTTGCGAACTCGCAATTCAGGAATGTAATATACTTTTTAGCAGATTTGCGGTGCTCGCTCTAGCGTGCGGTAACCGAATTAAATAAACGCGCCGGAGCTCATTCGAGTTTAAACAGAGCGGTATTTTTGAGTGCGCTCTATGGAGATTAATAAGGTGTTCACGGAGTTTAGTTGGGGTGAATGGGGTATGAGGTATTGTTGCGACATTGCACACGGCGGTGCACCTGTCGGCACCCACCTTGTCTCACATAGGGAGTCCCCGTGTTGGGGTCCTACTTTGTGAACCTTGGCAAGAAGTGCCGAGAGAGAAATTTCCACGTGTGTGCCGCACACCCAAAATTGGATGCGAAAGATACGTCGCTTTCCACTCACCACCGATAAGCTAAGAGAGTACAACCCCGCGCCCGTTACGGGCTTAGATTCCACCCCAGCTACAAATTATCCTAAACCCTTCATGGCTAAGGACCCACCTCGGGTATAAATTTAAAATACAACGTCAAGTGTCTTTCCCTCAAAAAAAAAATAGAGTTAATAGAAGAATCTCTGCTTTTATATTATAAAAAGGGAGGGTGTGAATGTCTTAAAATGATATAGAAGCTGTTTTCGAAGAAGAGAAAAGATAAGCCCAATAGGAACCGCTATCGATGGAGTCGCATTCATTTTTCAAAATTAATTTCCTGCCTCGTATTCTTTAAAAAGGGACGAGACAGTGGAGTTAACCGCGCATTGTTTGGCGCGGGGCTAATATGAAAAACTGCGAGGGATGGGGTGGTGTGTCGACGACGAAAATTTAATTAAAATTCAATCAGAAATGTAACAAGATTCGGAGACCGCATTTATCGCCGGCGCCTTATCTGGAACGGCCGCGCCTAAGAAAACATTTTAAAATATTCAATTGTCACCGCCACCTTGCGACTACTGAACGATAATATAACGTTCTCAGATAAGCGTTTCGACGCCCACTGGTGGTTGCAAACGATGCTGGGCTCTCGTATTTCCTTATTGATAACATTTTATAATACCCTCAAATTATAAAAGACCTTAATGATTTTTCGATTTCTATGAGACCTCTTTATATTTCTTTCGTGGACATAAATACTTTGTAATCATAGTTTCTATTACGGTACTTTAAAAGATAATTGAGTGCTTTAAATTAATACTGCAACGTCTCTGCCTCTTGTATTTAAGTCGAGGTCACCTTCAGCCGAGGAGCTGCAATATGTGTTAACCAATCCTACATTCTCTCTCTGTCCTGATTTATGCATTATCTGTTAATCAGTATGAAATCCTTCATTCTCTCAACATTGCATTAAACACATCTTCAAACAGTTACGTTTCCGTGGTCATTTTTTCTTTCGATTTTAGAGACTTATTTAGGGATTAGTTTATCTGGAGATTTTTGTGGAAGGGCAGAGTTTCTTTGAATCGAAGGGAATCGGGCCGGCTGGGGATGTGATATCTCGAAGGATTCCGTTTCAATAACCTCGCCGGGTAATCCGTTTCTCGCAAGCAGCCCTTAATCTCGAGGTAACGTTCTTAATTTTCATTGGTGCCATTACGAAGATTGCGAGGTGGGCAAAGATAATCGGATCAAAAAAGAGGAGTCACTTAGGGACGTGATCTGGAGACGGAACCGGATTTGGTGCTCATCTCGCGGGCACATATCTCCGAGCCCCGGGGGATGGAAATTGAATAAGCCGTCGCGCAATGGACGTGACAGTATATTTTTTATCTTTAATTTAGCAGCCGGCTGATAAGTAGAGGCCCCGCTCCCCACCGTGGCGAGTGTACGTCCCGTTAGCGTTCCACGGAATAGATTACGCCCTCTATATCAGTATTTATTATTCATAACCGGGCAAACGTCTTGAGTTACGGCGGCCTCCGGACATAAAACATTTTTAAATGCCCTGCCTCCCTCTGAGATGATCTCATCACACTTTATCACAGTTTATTGTTTGCTTACGCCGCCGCGGCTTTTAGAATATTGGAGAAGTTACCGCGAACCGTACATTTCCATCTCAAAATCTTTTATATCATTAAATATACTTCATATCTTTATATATATAATATATATTTATAAAGATATTTTTTTGTGTATTTACATTTAAATGGCTTATTTGTTCCATCTTAGGAAAGCTTTCGATTCAACCCTCTGGATAGTCTTATGCTGAATTCGGATAATGAAGAAAATCCGATTTGGCCAATTAATAATGGCTGCCAAGTTAAAAACAAACGCCTGATCCTTCGGTTTATATTTTTAACGAAAATACCGAGTTCCTTCTTGGAGTCCGCTTTGTATTCTCACCCTTTCATTGTGAACTATTCACCGTCCAATGAAATGTCTCGATGCGTGGTGAAAAGACAACGTTTTACTCTATTTTAGGACGTCGCTATCAGCCGCCGCCCCCGACTTTGGCAACTCCTGTATCTGCCGGCCGATTCCTAACGGCCGTATTGACCAAGTTTAACAACGAAACTAGATCTGCAAGTCCTTATCTACGGGAAAATTGAATGGATATCCAAACAATTACGATCCGCACCTCGTTTGTTACTCTATTTCCTTGTTATCATCTTATCATAATAACTTTTAAATATCGATTAATTTTAATACTCACCTTCAATATTATCTTATTTTTGGATAGGTAAGCGAGTTAAATGAAAATTCAATAAATCCAGGGAGCAAAAAAATCAATATATTATGTACATATCTAATACAGATATTATAAATATTACCAAAAAAACATAGAATCTCATCAATATAAAAACCACTAAAAAATAATTAATGAAAATGGGTCGATAACATCGAACGAACGTTGAGGATAATTTAAACACTGACCGCTATATCTGTTAACGCCACTATCGCGTTTTACCATATTTTGATTATATATTGATACAACACAAATGGCTCCTCTACAACTCGTTATGCGCGGGGTTCGCTAAAAATATTCAACAGTGTCTTTGGCAAAATGGGAACGAAGACGATAAAGCTAAGTACGTGTCGATTGCACCAAGAGGGTTTCCAAATTCTATTCTTTTTCCGCGTGGTGATAGTGCGTTGCTGATTGACCTTCAAAAAGGGACATCTTCAGGCGTTTGCATTTGGCTCGACGGTTTTTGAACCAAAACTGTACATTCTTCGGTTCTAGCCGCGGAAACTTTTGTCTATACGCCATACAGTTGAGTTCTTCGGTGTATTTTAATATGAGATTATGCGAAGGATGAGTATTTAGCGAGAACCACTGTTCCAGACGTGGTACTTCCGTGACTGGGTCGATAAAAGTCCTGTTTCTCTTACGTCTTTCATCCGCTGTTAAAGCGGACATGTTTAAAGCGCTGGATCCTGGTGGAGAAGCGGCTGTGTGGGTTAATCCGGGAATGTATTGACTCATGTACATGATACTGTGGCTAAACATTGAGTTAGGTACTAATGGAAAACTAGCCGCGAGCCTTTCCAAGCCGTCGGGTCGGTGGAGAAGTTGTCCATCAACTTCAGGAGACGAACAGACCCTATGAGGACGTAATATTCCATCGTCGTGGAGTTCGTTGGGTTTATTGTCACTGTAATCGGTTTCGTCTTCATCGTCCGTCATTTTATTATTGTTTGATTGATTGCTCGGGGAATGATAATTCACTGGTTCATCTTTGGGTTCGGAAGAAGAGAGATTTTCTATCTAAAAAGAAAATATTTTTAAAACTAAAATTCTAAAACATACGCTTTGGCAAGTTTTCTTACCTTTATATCTGGAGTGGAAGGTCTCGGACTGTCTTTTCTATCGTTTGTAGTTAACGATAAAGGTCCGATAGGGCTACTAGGTTGTTCGTTAATATCTTCATCGTCCATATCAGATCCTGCATTCGAATATTCGTCGGATAAATGGGATAAATTCCTACGACTTAAATTTTGAATGCTATTTTTTATTCTTTGATCTTGCAATCGGTCCGAATTTAAATATCCGTCTCCAATTAAAAATCCGGAACCGTTCGTTGGTGAATGATTGCTGTAGCCGTTCATGGTTAAATGACATGGAGCGATGTTTCTTATTTCGGCTCTTTTTTGAGCTGCTCTGGCGTTCTTAAACCAGTACACTACGTTGTTAACATCCAGTGGCTTTCTGCCTTTGCGAGATTCCAAACTATTGAGCTCTTTGACGTATTGCTGGATTTGTTGTCTGCTTGGATGTTGATTATCTGCAAACCATCGTTGCAATTTGGGCAGCTCTAATTCCGGATCGAAACTTGTCCTCATACGCGTTTTCTGGGTAGGAAATTGGCTATGCACGCTTTGTATGGCGGGGTGTCCCACATCTGTCAACGTGGACTTCGACGGCACCGTTAATTGGTAATTAGAGGGGGCGTATTGGGATCTAGTGGGGGACTGGGGGCTGAACTGAGTAGCCCACCACTGATCGAATTTCCTTCTGGATTCTTCGGAAACTTCTGGTACGGGACCAGACGAACCGCGACAGATATGTGAAAGAATGTGCTACAACAAACGAATGAAATAAAGAATAAAAAAAATATTTAGACAAGAAATATTTAAGATACGTCGATTTAAGATACAAGTTCTTCTTTCAGAGATTCGCGGCGAGTTATGAATTTAAATTAAGATTTAGCTGTTTGGGTGAATTTGGTTAAACACAATGTTGACGACGCAGCTCGGATACGGCCGGGCCTACGGGATGTGGAAGGCTTTTGATCTCATTAATACCATGAAATAATGCTACATAATCTTATTAAAAGCGAGGTTACAGCTATTCTCTGCACCCTTAATACATTCGTTTCCCGGTATAATTCTTAAGACGCCGCCCCTCGTTGAGCGGGTAGCAACGGAAGAGGGGTTTTGCCGTAAATAATGCTCGGATTTGGGAAATATTACCTCGTCTAGAGGACAACCGGTCGACGTTAGCAGCGAGTGCGACTGCACCAGCAGGAACTTGAGCAGTTTGTCCTTGATATCACCGACGGCGCCAGGCCGACCCCTAAACACTTGAATCCTGAGCGTCGCGACGCTGGTCAACTCTCCGAGAATATCTCCGACGGTAACCAGAGGGTCCTCCGAAACCTGATCGAAGCTGAGCGCCTTCCAGTTCTTGATCACAACCGAACCTTTCGCAGCGGCCGCCGACTCCGAAGAATAACCCAAACGCATTAACGCCACCTGAACCAAATTATGAAACGGCGTTCCAACGGGAATTATCACGAAACTATCAATTTCGATCAACGGTCGGCGCCTCCATGGACCATGATGCAAGATTCTGCTGTCCTCCAAGGCGGCTATTGCCTCTACGACGCAATGGACCGGGAGGGATTTGGCTGGAACAGAGAAGATTTTTATAGAGCTATAAGGGGAGGAATAAAGTTAACAAATCTGTATTAGGGGTGAAATTATCTGTGAAATAAAGATGAGTAATTTAATAAATGACACGATAACTGTCACGGCAGAGGGCGTAAGCGGTGGGGTGGAGCCGATGGCTTTAACAGGTCGCTCCGCGGAATGATGAGCAGATAAACCGAGGAACAAACTGGTCGGAGAGCGAGAGGAGACGTTAGATCATCGCGATAGTACGGGGGCGAGGGCCGGGGCCGAATGCCGCCCCCGAGTTTAAATGGAACCGCGCCGGGCGGAAAAGTATGGAAGGCGATAAGAAAGACAGACAGATGTATTGATACCGCGAGCTGGAGATGACAGTTAATGTCTGGCTGAATCGAACTCTTGTTCATTTCCGCTTTACCGAGGTATACACAAAGTTATTTCTAAAGATTTTCGCCTTCGTATTCAAACCGCTTTGATTCTATCGAACCACCTCGCGGAAATATTTTCATTTTCTTAAAAACACTTTAATTTTCTCCTACGACGTTTTTATATTCCAAATAATAATTAATTATCGTACCCGACGTCATCATTGAAAGTATGCAACCAATATCACAGTATTGGTATTGCACACTGTATGTTTATAAGACTTAAGAGAGTGTGTAAGATTGTTTAGAACAAAGAGATTCGAACGGACGGATAGGAGGGTGAGTAAAGGATGAGGAAACGTTCTAAGATGTAGTCGGTCTCGGGTAAAACGTAATCAAAGCGGCCAAAAGTGATATTAATAAAGGAAGGAACCTGGGTATTAGTTCCATTATTAAATAAGGCTGCATTATTGATCAACGGTGTGTTAAGGACAAAGGGTCGGAAGGCAATATGAGCCGGAGTTAAGACGCTGGTCAGCTGGGGTGGATTAGGGACCGTGGGATTAGCGAGTAGTGGACTATACACGGTAAGGTAAGCCAGCGGGATTAGGTCGACGCCGGGATTTCGGGATTCGAGCTCCCTTGCGGACGGCCGCATCTGCATCATAAGACCCGGGCCAAGACTCGGCCCACGGGCCGAGCCGTTCTAATAAAACAAAAATAAATCTGAGGATCTACGGCGTCTTAGAAATTTAGTGCGGGATGACGTCACGGCCCGGACCGCCTAAGCTGGGGTAATCCGCTTCCTTAACGAGATTAATGCCGCCGTTTAAAAAGTCCCCGCTCCGGGTCCGTCCCGAACTTCGTTTCAAGCACGTCGCCATCGAGTAAGTTCCGAGGCGGCCGAATGTCACCGCAATCAGGATTACGTCAACAACCGTTTCGAGCCTGTTTCATAGCCTGTCCGCGGAAAATCTTCCAGTTCATTGTTTTAAAGCGGTCGAGTTTTTGTTTAATCCCCCTAAGTATTAGTGAAGTACGGAGCTTTCGAAAAGCCTGCTCCTCTCTTCCGTCGTACTCGCTTTTCGGGCCTCTCCTATTTTCACGGCGTATATACTAAATATACATATATACGTATGGTACATAACTCCTCACCACTCCATGCGAAACCGTATTAGAGCCGGCACCCGGCGACGGATGGACCTAATCTTCGCATTTTCGCCTTCTGCAACGCCGCCTCGGATCCGTTTTCTTATTAGCTAAGCTCTGTTGGGCCAAAGTTTTAATTCGGCTAAAGTTATAGTGAAGACTGAAGACTCGCGACACACGCCCCTCGGGTTTCGGGGGCGCGAGGCTCGAGTTTACAGAGTGGCAAAGGTCCTCGAACCCACAATACTGTTTACAATAAGCCCTCTTTCCTCCGTGCTCTGCTTGCTCTAATGCGATTTTACGCCGGATTTGCCGTGGGGATTTGGACGAGGTGGTGCGTCTTCCAATCTCCTTCTGAAAGCCTTCACCTTCACTTTTACGGCCGGACTGACCCTGGAAAACCGCGCTTAATTACGGCCCCGTCGGTCATCCCTAACGCCATATCGCCCCGCCGGCTATCCTCGACCCTCGGATAAACCGTTTCACTCTTTCAACCATCCGACAACAGGTGGCTTCAAGCCAACGGGGTCGCGTATGCGAAAACAACTCGCCGAACTCGCCGGCCGCCCATTCGAACCCATTTACTTTACCCCCACAGCCCTTTTGGGAGCACGCTTCTAATCATTTCATTACAATTTCCTGCGGTTTCACCCCTATTAAATAATATCGTTTTTATATACGAAGCTAATTAAAATCGAAGATTTTAAAGAAATCCTGTGGGACGAAGATTAGTGAAGACCGTATAATTCTTCTGTTATGGTATCGGGTGAGGAGGGAAATGAGTAGGGTTGGAAGGCGGTGGGGGGAGTTAATTACGAAGAGATACATAAAGAGGAGGCACCGGTACAAACGAAATAAAGAACACTCAGCCGGATCTCGTGATAAATCTTTAGAATTCGACTCGGCCATTAAACCGCATTACGGAAGACAAAAGATAAGCGGATTTTTTGGGCAACAAGCCGTATAAATTAATAATCGCCCCCGTGGCCGGCGGGGCGCGCCTTTCGCCCGGGTTTAGGCGAACTTCGGCGTCGTGAAATATATCGCTTAATGAATATCAATGTATAACGGATGTGTCCTATCACGCGGCTGGTAATCCGAAGTCCCCCCCGTGTCCCCAACGTCCCGGCCGTCCGCGCGTTTATCTCCGTTTGCGTCGTCCCCCCTTTTGCATATTCGCTGTACATGCATCGGTATAATCCGGTAGTACGTGCTTATCTCGACAAAATCGTTCTTCCGCCGGCCATGGAGCGGTTCCAAATGCGATTTCTTTCGGTGCTTTCGGGAACAAGGGCGCAGGGTATTCTAATTGTACTCGGGTCGATTTGTTTCGAGATCCCTTTTCGTTTTGGTGCGATCGGGTGTCGTGGTTCAGGGGTCAAATTAACCCTGAACCGGTCGCGGGGCTGCTCGGAGAGTAGTGGGCCGTGCTTTTTCCTTCTCGCGTTTGATCCCCGGTGAATGTTAATCCCGCGTAGATATAATCCCCTACTTCCCGTCTCACTATGGACCTGGGCTCTAATCCTGGCTTCCCTTAATTCCTCGTACCTTCTACTAAATCCAGCTCGAAGCAGCCGCACCGCTTTGCCGTCCCGGTGAAATATCTGAGCGGCATATGGACGGGTGAGACAGAGAGAGAGTGACCAGCCTTCTGGGTCTCCGTACCTGTAGACTGCCGCCCCGATGTTTTCGGCCTGTATATTGGTATATTGGGATGCAACCGTTTCATCAATCATGACCAGATAATCTTCTTAACGCCATCCAATCCATTTCAATACTGCCGGGGAGCGCATTTTCGCTTCCTCTCTTCCCTCTCTACCTGCTCTGCTCTCAGAGTCACCCTTTACCAGCCTAACGAGCTCGTATTTCGCTATAAAAATCGTTTACGTATAATTAGGACAACAACATCCTCCAAAATTTCTCATATTTTTACTTAAATGCAATTTAAACAAAAATCTTTAATTATTCCTAAACGCAGTAGATAAATTAATTTTGTTTGTGTATAAACCATCTTTCTTTAGTCCACAATGTAAGGTAAGATTAGATTATGTTGAGCACATGCGATTAAATGCAAGTGCTAATGCGTTACAGGAAAACTCGATCGATATATCTATATTTAATAATAACGAATATTTATATATATATATATATATTGACCTTGAATGTAATTTGGAAGGTCATATCAAGGTCATGATTGATTTTTTTGAACAAAAATAAATTTTTTGTTCTCTTCGATATCTTTTTACATCTTAATGTTTGATATAATTTATCCACAACACATTTTTCCAAATATCTTAAACACTATTTACAGTAGAACGCTGAAATTTGGTACTAATTCAATGTAATGTAAAATTGTTAGGCAATTTATGATTTGGATCGGTCCGCGGGAACAATTATTCTACACTTATCAAACTAAATTTACACAAATTTACAATTTACACAAATTTTAGGAAGACCCTGTATAGCATTGTTCCCGCGTACCGATCCAACTCAAAAACTGCCTAATGATTTTACGTGATATTAGTTTACACTGTACCAAATTTCAACGCTTTAACATACATAGTGTTTAAGATATTTAGAAAAATGTGTTAAAATTTCCTAACTTTGATGGCCTGTATCTGTGCAATTTGAGGACTTTTACTAATTTTTTCCCCGAGTCACCGAAACACCCTGTATATATATTTTGCATGCATTGAAAAATCATCTAAGAGGTGACGTAGACAGTTTGCTTGGACTAACCTGTTAATATTTTTGCATCATAGAAAAATATACATATATTTTGCATGCATTGAAATGGCATCTAAGACTCTTGTAGTAACCGGAGGCGCGACTATTGGAGTGTTAAGAGTGGGTTATCACGAAATTTATAAACGATAATTACCTGCTCACAAGCCCGCCTTTATCTATTTTATAACTTTACTAGACAAGGGACTAAGTAATAAAAAAGCAAGATTTCGTTGAAGTACTAATACGACAAAGGAAGCCGACAAACAAAATACTTGTCGGCGCCTTAATCCTTTAAATTGATTTAAAATGTAACAAAAACTAAATTTTGCATAAAAGGTGCTTCTATCAATTTGCATGAAAGCAAAGTCATTAAATCATGGATACTCTAAGTATCGTAGATGTTGCTGGTGCCATAAATCTGCATCTTCTTGTTTCTTAACTTTGTTCAAAAGTTTTTTTTTTGTATTTGCTGCAATAAACGTTGAAGTTTTGGCAATTTTTAATTATTATAATAATAATAATAGTTTTATTGAATAAGTATGATTATACATTATTCTCGTCAATAATATACAGTTCGTAAGACCCAAAATATTACATATCCTTCCATACAACCCAGTATTTATATATTAGGAAAGTTCTTGTTTGCAAGGTATTCCTCTTTTTCCAATAATATTCGTTTAACTGTCTGTTTGAACCTCTTGTTATTCGACTCTATTATTTTTAATGGCAATGCATTGTACAATTTGACCGATATATAGTTGAAAGTATTCTGGGATTTTTTGATTCTGTAGTATGGTTTAACAGATTGCTTCTATGGCTCGTGTTATTGATATGTAGATCTTCGTTCTTTGGCAATGTGTCTTTCTTCGTATGGACATTAAATAGGCAGGTAAGTATGAAACAACCTGGGATAGTTAGTATTTTTAAGGTTTTAAAAAATGTTCGGCAGCTTCCAATATAGTCAAGCCCAGACAAGACCGTATCACCTTCTATGGCATTTTAAATATGTCGTACATATCATTTGACCCTCCCCAGACAGATATGCCATACGTTGCCATGCTGTGAAAGTAAGTGAAGTAGACGCTTTTTGTTAGATTTTTTTTGCATCGGCTAATGATGTTTCCGTTTTATTTTTAAGTTGCAGAATATCATTTCCTTGGTTGATAACAAACGTGTCATCTGCATAGAGACAAATACAAAGTGCATTTTCTGGCAGATAGTTTATATATATATCAGAAAAAGTATAGGCCCAAGCACAAAACTCTCCCCACAGATTTCCATTCTGAGTGTATTCCTTTCCAATACACTTGTTGTTCTCTCTGATCCAGGTAAGAGGCTAATAAATTATATGGAGTAGCTTTGAAGCCATATTTATGTAATTTTGCTCTTAAAATTCTGTTGGTCAAAACCATCTCCTTATTTATTTAAATAGAATATAATTCATGTGTGGTTCAACATCTTCATCGAATAATATTATCTATTTAATAAATTTGATGTAAATGAGAAATATTAATTTAGGGGTCAAATAGTGTATATATATATAACCTAAAAACCTTCTTTTAATTTGTGCTAAGTGATCGTTCTTGGCCAATTTCCGTTAAATGGTCTATCGTAGATTAGTAGATTACACAAGATTTAAGTAATCTGCCACAATTGCATTCCAATTAAATCTATCAGCAATTATATAAATTAAATCGTTATCAGAAGATAAAAACACGGCGGAACGGGGTGTAGTAACGTGTAGTAGTGGAAAAATCTCGACTGCTATTTAGTTAATTGTCGCGATAAAAATGAGAGGAGCCCTGGTTTCGGCGTTCTAACCTTGAGAGAACCCGAGCCCGGGACGCATAAGCTTGCGGATCAGAACCCGCGTTAATCTGGCGCCGCGCTCGACCATCACGAGCTCGCGCAAGAACTTATTGGACGACCATGGTCCGCGCTAATCGCGACAATATGGGGATTAAATCCTTCGAGGATTTAGTTTAGCCATCGGCGCGTGTTATCTGGCTTCGTCAGATTGGCTTTTCCGTCTTTGTGCTCTGAGTCAGGAGTCGACGTTTATCGAGTTAGACAAGAAATATAAAAAAAATAATGTTTGAAAATGATTACCTGAGTTTGATTTGGAGTTATCGAAGTCCTCCTTGACCGACGGTGGTGACACGGCGGCTTCGTTGGGGGTAGTAGAACGAGCGGGCGCGGGGGTAGGCGTCCTATCTGCGGAGTCCCGACCGGAAGTGGCGGGCGCGGCGGTGGCCGGGGGCGGCGTCTTGCTCCTGGTCAACGCCAGCGCCTGGCTCTGAAACGGCATCATACAAATCACGTCAGCTCACTGCCTCTTAAACGGGCACCAGTTTGTATTAATCTAGGTTAAGTGGGGTCAAAAAGCTTCTAAATTCCGAAGATGTAACCTTAATATCGGGCGCGTCTCGTCGGTCGCGGCGCGATAACCCCATCCTAATCCCGAACCTAACTGGCCTAATTTAAACAGTTAGTGCCAACAGCCTATTATTTCAATCGTCGAGTGGTTTCATTATTTTCAAAAACAAAACAAATATTATCGATAATTTGTTTTGCATTCAAGCTAAAATCGGTATTTGTATGAAATAGTTTTGAATAACGCTGAGACAAAAACGGACAGAAGTGGTTGCAGAATTGGACCTGTTGAGAGGAGCAATCGTAAATAATTCCCGGTAATTGCCAATCCACATTAAACCAGCGTGATTTATGTATTATTTCAGTGTCACTGCGTTAATTATTTAATTTAGCAGCGACGGCTATTTAAACAATTATTCAATTTGCGCCATCAGAACTAGGAGATCGCGCTAGTCAATTAGAAGGGGCCGCAATTAAATTGGCCTTTTTTTATCTTAATCTCCGAGGGTCGGCGCACACGGGGCTGCACAAAAGGATTGGAACGAAGCCGCGCATTTTCGACCCGCGGGTCGATGATCCTCATTCAGCATACTTCGGCAACTGCCCTCTCACTTTTTGCAAGCCGATTCGCAGAAGAGTTCCTTCTTCTGTCACTCATTGGCGGGACCGCTTTACCCTGCCAAAAAATGGACCAGATTCCTTGCGTCCGATACGCCGGTAGTCGGACCCCTTTATCATTTAACAAGCCTAATTTAACACCTGTAAGTCTTATTATCACGATCGACACAATTATCTTACCGACAACAATGATAAAAATTATATAAAATTTTTTTTTGCCTTACTTTTCTAAAAGTATAAATAAGATTTAAGGATTTTGAGGAATTCTTTAAGGGCGCAGATGCGGACATGCGTATTATGATTACTCGAAATTCGCGGGATACCGATTGAATAAACCGTGAAGAGTGGGGCTCGAACACATTAATTTATCATCGAAACCAGGAAGCTGCGGCCGGATTAGAGGTTTGTAACGCAAACTGCGATTTCAGATACTATCTCCAACATAAACAGCGGACGGCGAGCGTCAAAAGTAGCGATTGTTTGCGCGCGTCATTAGTGTAATTCGGCGTCGCCACCACCGGACGGGCGTACGTTCCAATTTTTGTCTGATATTCCTACGTACGCCCTGTTGCTTTTCAAACGGGGGGGAAACCGGAGCCACCAACTGTGACCGGAAGTCGACGACGTTTTTACCTGTCCCCCACCTGCCATTAAAAAAAAACTCCCTCGCATTGTAACGGTCGCGGGTCGAATCTAAATGCATTTTATTTCTAGAAACACCAATTACAGGATAAACTTAAAAACAACAAAAATTATATTTTATTATAACATTGAGTAGACGAGAGATACACAGTGGTGTGCATACGGTGGGTAGAAAGCAGCGGGGCTCGGTCAATTCTATTGATTATAGCTTTGCATTCAGTAGGGGCTAATCCCGGATAAATTTAATCCAAGATTAACCGTTATATAAATCGAATAGATCCGGATTTACGCTGCCATGGGTCGCGCAAAGCCCGGTGCTTCACCTACAACGAGCCGGTCGAAACTGAAATCCTCCCGCGCTACCCAATGTAAGAAAAAAGTACCGATATTTTGGATTCTTTCAAATTCGAATGGATGGAGTTCGCGTGATACGCGCTATTCTACTCTACGCTACGTCCAATGCTAATCCGAGTTAATCCCTTTTATTACGAAAGATGAGCGGTTTCGGACTACGCAACTCCTTTATCTATATAATTTTTACATCCTCGACACACATCATTATACAGATTTTCATTTACATATATTTTAATTTTTTTAAAATTTCTTTACAGTAATTTTTAAACTTTATATATAAAAACTATACAAATTTATATATATATAAAAATTATTTACAGTTTATATATACATATCTATATAAACTTTTTTGATTAAATGTGTTATTATATAAATTAAAAGTTTGTTGTATTTTAAAAAATTTAAAAAAAAGTTTTTAAAGTTGAGTCGAATTTTATATTAACGGTTTCTTGGGGTGAGTTTATGATAAGTTTGAATAAAAAATTAAAATTTGAGACAACTTAAAAATTTTTGAAATAATCTTGGGAAAAAATTGAAAAAAGTACCTGGGAGCTGACATCGCTCAGCGGTGTCCCTTTGGCGTTGGCGGCGACCCAAGCTTCGGCGAAGGTCTCCATGGCACTTTGAAAGTCCATCGTCATTCAGCGCGTCATCGTCATTCAACTTGGTCGGTCGAACGTGCAACGTGTTCGGCGACGACGTCGTTCGGTTGAAAACGGCGGGACGCGTCCAGAGCACACGCCGTCCCGAGCACGACTGAGCGTCGTCGGTGCCGCCGCTCCGACGCTTCCGACGCCTCCGGTCCACCCCCCAGCATGCGCCTCGACGCCCGGCTCCCCTTTTTTTTTCCTAAAACGGCGCTTTCGGGTTTTCCGACGTTCGCGAAGGGGTTGAGCCACGCGAATTTTTAACCAACCCCGGATCCGAATGATTATCGACTTTTTAATTAATTAATTTTCGCACCCCGCCACGCTGCCGCCCCCGATATAGATAGACACAGATTTTGAATCTTAAGAAGATTTTAATACGATGTGGAATTCTTCGATTTAATATTTCGAGTTATATATTTTTTTCGTGTATCGGTTGATGGTGAAGGATGATGTTTTGAAGTGGCACGAGTTTGGACACTAAGATATTTTTTAATGTTATCTAAGAAACTACGTGGCGCTTGCGCGTCTCATGGAAAATCGCTGCCTCCGGAGAGGCGGGTCCAAAGATAGGCGTGCCTCTTGAAGGTATGTCCCACCACCACTTCGACAAAGGGTTTACGCGAATTTTCCCGTTCAACTGAAACGAACCAGAATGGTATATAGAATGAACACGCCGAATTTTACGTCAAACTCTTAACAGAACCGCCGGTTCCACTCTCCAAGATTCACCTCGGACGGGACCCAAGCCAAGGTTATAAAATCGAGATTATCCCCGGAGGTAGGTGGATTTCTACCTGACCTCAAAACAATCCATCAAAAAGTTAATGGCGCATCCAACTGAGCGTGGTTCGCCCGATCGCGGCGCGGCAGACGTCCACAAAAAAGGAATGTTTGTAGATATCCTCTTCAGCGATCTCCGCTTGATTGAAATCCACTTCGTCGGCTACTTCCACGTCACCAAATTAAACCACCAACTTTTATTTTTCAGACATTATAACTTTTCTTTACCAACTTAAACAAATATTTTAAGTATTTTCAACCTACACTTTTTTATCAATAAATTACAAACTTAATTAAATCTAACTTTCCAACCTAACTCCATGTCCAAAACTTGTCTAAACCTAGTACGAGTTATGATTTTATTTTATTAAGTTAAGTAATGGTCCTACAATTAATACTATATGATCCCAAAGGTGCCCAACACATTGCACTACTTCGGCCACAACCTCTATGAATCTGAATTCGTTTGGTAAAGCCGAGTTTGCTTCCGAGCATCTACAATTAATAGTACATGATCCCTAAGATGGCCAACACATTCCACTGCTATGATCTACAACAAAAACCTTGATAAATCCATCCCAACCCAAAACTGTTTAATTCATACTGTAATGCCTCGGAAGCAAATTATTTTAAGTTTAGCCGAGGCCCTATACTATATCCAGAAATCCAGAAATAATTAATTTTCCTTTCTATTAAGTCTTTAACGTGTGTATGGTAAACTCCTTCCTTCTGGTTGTTTGTTTATACTATACTATATGTTGAATAGTTTTGGGTTGGGTTAATATTATTTTAGATGTAGACATAAGCAACCTCAACTTAATCAGAATACAATTAATACAATATGATCAGCATACAGCCGAAACATTGCAATGTGTTGTGATGACAGTATATGATTTTGTGTTATATGATCCAAAAGATGGCCAACACATTGCACTGCTTCAGCAACAAGCGAGCTCGGCTAATCATAAGATGGAGAATCTATGAGTTCGTTTGCTTCCGAGGGTCTACAATTGATAGTATATGATCCCAAAAACGGCCAACACATTCCACTGCAATGATCTACAACAAAAACCTTCATAAATCCATCCCAACCCAAAACTGTTTAATACATACTGTAATGCCTTGGAAGCAAATTATTTTGAGTTTAGCCGAGGTTTATCCAGAAATATACAGGTTGAAAGGAATCCTTGTTCATTAATTTTCCTACACCTTATGGCGTAGCATAAAATACTTTATTGTCATATTTACATGAACATGTACATATATTTCATATTTACATATAATACAATTAATAGAATAGATTGGCAATTTTCTTGGAGCATAGCTTCCACGACTAGTTTTCGCTTAACCTCTTTCTAATTTTTACTTAGATGTTCCATTAACAAGCGTGCGGAATGCGTAGCAACGTTGTACGCCGCTCTGTTGACAATTTGCTGGAAGGCATGGTCCGTCACTCCCAGCTGCTGAACGGCTTTCTTGAGGGTTTTGTGTTCCTCTCCCAAACCGCATACTGTAAGGATGCCCAGCTACACAGGGTAATGATGTGCCGCCCTTACTTCTTCTACTAGGTTTAAGTTGCGGGATTTGATCTACATTCTTGTGGTCCACCTCCATCACTGAGTTAATGTAGTATTTTGTTCGTTTTATTTTTTCCGCAATCCCCAAATTCTGGAGGTTTTCCTTTCTCTTTCCATTCTCTTGTTCGACGGATATGTATATGTCTGGTTTGTTGTGGTGTAGCTTTTTGTCCGTAATAATCTGTTGTCCTGCTCTTAGTGGGATTATTTTTTTACCCCATTTGTAGTCTGAGTTTATTGCCGCCTTGCCATATTGCAGCAACCTTACCACGATGAGAGTGTATGATTTTGTGTTATATGATCCAAAAGATGGCCAACACATTGTACTGCTTCAGGGACATCGGCTAATCATAAAATGGAGATCCTTGATAAATCCATCCCAACCCAAAACTGCTTAATACATATTGTAATGCCTCGGAAGCAAATTGTTTTGAGTTTAGCCGAGGCACTATACTATAAGTTGATTAGTTTTGGGTTGGTATTGTTTTGGATGTAGCCGAAAGCAACCTCAGCTTAATCAGAATACAATTAATACAATATGATCACCACACAACATTGTATGATTTTGTGTTAGTATTTTTAATACCATATGATGCCAAAGGTGTTAGAGTAGTTTTTCACATTTTTGGGAACATTTTCATGCAGATTTAGACAAAATCAAAACAGTGGCAAAACCAAAGTCTTTGGGGAATAAAATTAGAATACTATTTAAATTATGGGAATATTGTGTGCGGAAATCTAATTTGTCAGAATTTAGCATAAACATAATTTTCTGTAACTCCATAAACAAAATGATGAAAATTTTCAAAAATATTTTCAATTTAATGCAGTATAAATATTGAATGAAGGAAAATTTCGAAATCTAATAAAAGTTAAGATTTGTAAATAAATATTTGATTTTATAATACCACTTGATACTTTATTTGAAGTTTAAGTTAAATATACCTATATATCTATTTTTTAATTAAAAATGTCTTGTTATGTTTTTAAGAGTCGGAAGTACCATCTTTCTGATATGCCTAGAACGAAAAAATGCTGATGTCACAGTTTGGCAGAAAAGTATTTTTTAAGTACTTTTTAAATCGATTGTAAAGGATTGTGTGTGTAAAAGCAATTATAATCGTTTTAAAAATAAATAAAAATTGAGAGATTGTAGTATGAACGAAGGGCGTCACTTAATGGCTTATATTAAACCTGTAATTTTTAATCGAATACGAAAAGAAAACGTAATCTGATTGGATATCGTTCCAAATTCGATTGGCAGATAGGGACAAAGTAAACACTAGACGTTGAGATTATTTTACGAATTAGTCTCTTTGATCGGTTACCGACTGATGATGTAGATCTAGATTTTAATGTATTAATCACGCCATTAACAACATTATCACACGTATTACACAAAACGTTTTTTTTAACTATATATAGTAATATTGTATTTAGGATGATACTCGACGCACAACAATTAGCAATCATTATCCGAACAATTTAGTTGATTCGCGAAATTGGGTTAAATTATTATTCGGTAATTAGCTGTTTATCTACTAATTATCGGGAGAGAGATCACGTTGGATAAGTTTTTTTAAAACGATTCGCCGAATTTGTTCGCCGTGTAGCAAATATTGATTTTCGTCCAAGAACGGTAGTTGCAGCTTTCGTCAGGGTTCTCTCCTTGCTGACTTCAGACGGAAACCGTCTCTCGCTACTAATAATAATAATATGTATTCATTATTCATTTTAATGAGCTAATATAGCGTATTATTCTATTGGGCACTTTGACTACAGCACTGTATCCGTTAAGCGGATTTTCTTTAAGTAAACGCATCTGGAAATTGGTCGCAAAAACATTTCCTTTACTACCTGTTTCTTCCTAAGAGTCAGACACTCGACTATTTTTTTTAATTTATCCTTCAAATACGAAGCATGATTTTGTTTCTTATGAACATGTTTTTTCGGTTAATTGTTTTTGTAGATAGGAGACTTTTTAGATATCGTATTGGTAGTCGGCTGAGAGCGAGGTAGTTAAGTGGTGTAATTGTGAGTGTTGGTTGAAAAGGAAAAGTTGGAGGCGTTTGTGAGCGTTTCGCAAGCGCTTATCGCTTTAAAACGTTAAATTTTCAGTAAACTCCGACAAGCAACAAAAGTGCATCATCACAATAATTGTAGATAAGAATATCCAAGCTCCACTCAGAGGTTACATTTAATTAATTAAAGCGTGTTGTATTAGCTGCTGGTTTTCAGTAAATCTGTGCCAGACAATCGTGGCGATAAGATAGATACCCGAAATCTTGTTAGTGCGCTTGTAGAAAAATACTTTTGTTGTACCGCCCGAGATAAACGTATTTGCTCAGATTATAGATAAAAATCTTACCGTAATATAAAGGTGCTTTATATTACGTAGATCCAAAAATGACACTTTTCTTAATTTCTTAATAAACCAACACTTTTCATACCCTAAACTGCGTCCTATTTCCTTATAGACGAGGATCTCGTCTTCACAAAGGGCAGTGAACGAATAAGTAATTGAGTTCTAACTCCTAATGCCGCGCCTCGAGGTAAGTACCAAGTAATATACTTAGGCTATGGAGTTAATTGTTGCATATAGCGTCGTCTTCTCCGGGCCTATAGCTCTTTGTGAGCTACTTCGGACATTATTATTGGGGGCTAATGGATTTTAAGAAGGGTTGACACCATCTTTCCTGCTACCCGCAAACCTTTCCCCTGGATGGGAATATTAAATTTTCTTTGAGACTCCTACAAAAGAAATGAACACTTTTATTAAATATCTTTAATAATGAACATTTTTACATTTATAGAAATTTGGTTGTATTTTTTTTAGTAAAGAGATATTTTAAAGAAAAATTGAGGGGGTTGAAATGGGTGGAAACGTGCCCGAAGGAAATCGGAAAGTCCAAGGAGAGTGTACTGAAAACGCGGTTTCGTTTCGTGGTAGTTCATAGCGGTACCGATAAGGGGGCTGCAGTGGCGGCAATAAAACCGTAGCAGATGGAATACGAAGGAGCTCCTTAAGTTGGACGGAGATAATGTGGCCCGCGCCCGCCCGTATCAATAAACCATAACAGTATTTCAAATATTTAGAGCCGCGCTCTAAATATGCGTTCGCGTTCGCGTTCGCGGGGGCAGATCTGGCAGGATCGCGGGTGATTTGTAGTTTTCAAATGTTACTGCCGAGAAAGCGTACGCCCAGATTTCACCCTTGAGGGCACTTCAGGGGAGCGCATCGCCGTCTATTTTACTCGAACCATAACAGCGTTCAATTAGGCGTCCGTAGGTGCGGGGTATTTTTTTTTGATCAAGCGAGTTCCCCGGATTCTATTAGAAAGGGTAAAAGGACCGCGTAACTCAGTTAATACTACCCTCCCGTTACTCCCTTCCAAAAGGACTTTAATAACCATGTTGTTTCGACCAATTACAGATCACAGTTGATCACTTTTCCATATTACATTTTAAAAACCACCCTCCATTTTTTGCGATTCAGTGGCGAGATGTGTTTTCAACAAATTAAAAACCAGTTCTTAGAACCAGCACTTATCGACCGGACTCTGATGCGTGCCGGATCTAGTTTACGTGCAATATTTTATTGCGATTCATTCAAAGATTTCTGGCGCATTATTTCCGACCGTTTTTCTCGCGAATTAATTAAATCAATTAACGCCACGCCGCGACGATTGCCCCCATAGCGAACCGTTTACGTTCGGACAAGGTTAATTAAGCTGTAAAACAACGTAATTGATAAGGTAACCGTTTTCATCGACACCAGCTCATTCCAATAAATGAAAACATCATATTTTTTACTTTTACACTAGTTGCCATAAATTGTCACAACTGCATTAAATACTTTCATTATAGCTGACATGTATTATCTTCGCATTTCTAGTGGACGTCAGTTATGAGAGGGGCAAGAAAAGAAAGGTGTTTCTGGATTACCTCCTTGTTTGCGGCCGAGGGGTTGCAATATACAGGATATCCCGTATCTTTCCGCACGGGAACTGTTAAAAGTTATCCGCTATCCAATAGCGGACGACTTTGATTCTTTCCGTGTCGAATCTATTGGTGAGTACACGTGGGAAATGAGTTATGAACGGCGCGGCGGACCGGCCGAGGGTGGCATCGATTACCTAAGTCTGATTTACGATCTGCTATTGGTCGTTTAATAATAATAATATATATTTATTACATTAACCCCATTACATGCAAAAAGAATTACAGAAAAGAAACTACAAAATAACATACAATAAAAAGTAACATAATCAAACAAAATATCAATTAAACTAAATTTGGTGCTAAAAAGGACCAAGTCAGTTAAGCAAGAATGCTAATGAATATAAAAAAAATATAATACATCATAATGATGAATCAAAACCCAACCCAGCACCAAGTCAATTGTCACAGTGTCAACTCAAAAAATTATAATTTAATTGAAATTAAAAACAGCTCCACTTTAAGTTTTCTCTTGAATGCGCGCTCATTCTCCAGCCTCATCGGAATAGGAATATTGTTATAAATGTTAGGCACACAGTATGAAAAAGCTCGCCCAAACAATTTAAGCCGGTGCTTTGGTACTGTTAACGTAGATCTGTGTCTAACATTTATATTATGAATATCAGTACGATAACTAATTTTGTTATCCATGCAAGCGAGTAAGATATCCTCTCCCGTCTTCTGATTCCAAATATAAAACGAAGGCAAGAGTTCTGTAAAGCGAATCCTCGTAGCTAAAGATGGACAACACAAGTGTTTCGCACAAATGTAGTCTTAATTTTTGATGTAAAAGGTTTTTGTTGGAATACAATAGCTTGAGGGTGGAATAACCCGCCGAAGAAGACTTCTGACATGACTTCTAAATCACAAATCAGAGTCCAGGACAACACCTAAATTACGTACTACATCTGAAAATTGAAGTAGTTGGTTGTTAATAAGTATATTTAAGGACTGCCTAACGTTATTCGCCGGCAACCCTCTTCCGAAGACGATAACAGAGGATTCTGATACATTTATAGATAAGTCGTTCTGAAGCAATAATTCAAGATCAGAATTAGTTCGAAGTTGGGACATGCCCAAGTCTCTCCCATCAAAACCGAGGTATATTTGAGTATCATCAGCATACATGTGGGTTTTGCTATGCTTTAGATTGGAACAGAGATTAATAGTGTAAATTAGGTATAATATTGGTCCCAAGATTGATCGATAGCCAACGGGGAGAAACCAACATAATGAAGCACAGCAAGTACAGTCGAATAATTGAGGGAAAAAAGTCAATTAAGATGAGAGCCTTAACATTTTCCTCATCCAATCCACGCAAGATATCATCGGTCACATTCAGAAGAGCTGTAGTACAGCTGTAACCAGAACGAAAACCAGACTGAGTAGATGGAAGTAAATTAAAAGTATTAAGATGATCCCAAATCCTTACACCCACAATCCTTTCTACTACCTTAGAACAAACATTTAAGATGCTAATAGGCCGAAGATCATTTAGTCCTGAAGGGTTACTGCATTTCGGGATGGGAGACATTCCATTGATCAGGAAAGACACCCAGCTCCAAACAAAGATTGACACAAATACGGAACAATCACAGGGCAACACAGAAGTAACATCCTTACGCTAATGCCATCATTTCCAACTGCATTGGTTTTAATAGATTGCAGCGCACCATAGATTTCGTCTTCCGAGGCTAAGGAAAAGGATAAGGTAGTACAGATCTGAGGCAGAATATTAGAGTTGTAGAATTTAATAAGCTCTGCATCACCAGAGTTAGTAATTTGAGAAGGTAAAAAAGAATTGCTAGGAATAAGGCACCCCACAATTTCCTGGAATCACCACCCCTGAATATGTGAGATAAAAAAGATTTTTTTTTCACGTTGAAGTACATTATTGGGTTACCCTGTATATTGTTAATTTAGTATTGGTATGGTATCAATTGCAACTCCTCAACCACAAGCGGACTCTGCTTAATTAAGCAAATTCTGAGATTAGCCAAAGTTGCTTGCGGCCGGGGTTCTGCATTATATGTTAATGCGTTTCGGGTTGATATGATATTAATTGTATTTTTTGGTAGGTAGCCGTTTTTAATTTAGCCTAGATGACTTGTATGTATGTTAATAAAATTTTGGCAATAATCTTCACAGTTATAGAAACACTTTAAGAATGAAACTGCAAAGTCAATAAAGTTTAATAAAAACTCGAAACGATAAGCTACTTTCAAATCAGCAATTTATTAGTAATTATTTTCTTTTTGATGAAATATGTATGATAATTTTTATCTTAGATTTATATATACATATATATTTGGGAGTAATTTTTTTGGTGGTTTAAGATCTGGTTGATTTAAGAGAATAATAAATAGGGTCTATAGAAGAAACGGATTGAAAGTTGAGAACTTAATTTGAAACAAGGAGGATCGCAGTGCGACTTAGCGATCCGCCTTGAAGAATTATAAAGGGATTGTACGTAAAGTAATTTTTTGGTTGATTTACCGCCGGCAAGGGAGGTTTTGACAAATGGAGTGTCTAAGTCCTCAGATAACCGAGAAACGGTCGGCCGGTGGATTTGTAAAGATAGCGGCCCCGTTCCACGACGTTTATCGGCGTCTTTATCTCGCGCGCCATTGAAAACAAACATTTCCGCTTTTTTGATAAGGTCGAGCCGGATTAGACGTTCTAAGAGAGCAGCAACAGGAAGCGGGAAGTAAACAGCGGCCAAAGGAATAAAGGGCAAAAGAACTAAAGCGGATAAAGCGCTACGACCACCGCCACCGCCACCGGCAGCCCTCCTCGTCTATCTACCCGGTTGATAAATATTTATTAAACGGGTAATTGTAATAAAATTACCTCGCGGATCGACCTGATCTGCATCCCCTTGATCTTCTTGCGGAAGGGTCCCAGACCGCCGCTAAGACGCTGAGCGATAGGTGAGGCTTTAAGATTTAAGGTCGGTGACAAGGTAGTATGATCGCGCTAATGCTTTTACTATGCTCCTCAGCCGCAAGGGGCTGAATTAATACAGCTCAACACCGTATTACCTCTAATATGCGAGAGCACATTTGCCTACTAGACAAGGCCCTATTCTCATCCTCCCACATTCAAACAATTACTCTTCCTATAAACAATTTATAACATTGTTACTACACTTTGTACGAAACTCTAATAAATATACTTTTTATATAATACATATACAAAAAAGTTAAAAAAGTAGTTTTAATATATTTTAATAGATGGCGCTAATAATTAATAAGACAAAATAGGTAGATTTTTGTAATATTTTTAATAAAAACTTTCATTTAATCCTATCAAAAAACCTAATATACATATATTAAAAATCATGATAAAAATAAAACATGTATTAGATTTAAATTTAGACAACCACTTTAACTTGTAGTATTAAATTTGTTATAGAGATATCTCCATATAGCAGAGAAGAATTGTTTTTTTCGTAAACATTGCAAGTATTTTAAAAACCAGGACGAATCGTAGTAATAAATCGCAAAGTTGGTGGAAGACATGGTCCTTAAACCGAGTACATCCGGGATCTAAGAGTTCGGGTCGTCGAAAGATAGGGGAATATATATGGGCAGTTTATATGGCCGTCCTCAGATTATCTGAGTCGCGAATTTACATGCATGATATATGGTTTTCCTTTCGATGCCTGTAAGATAGCCGGGGGCCGGGAATTGTGAACCGGGAGTCTGGAGTAGAAGGCGTCCCGCGGAACATAGTGATTCCCGGTAGAATTCGCCGGGGCCGTCGCTTTGAAGGGATTATTTAATTGCTGGCACGCGAATTTCCTTAATACGATAGTTAGACTGCGAGGCATAAAGGAACATCTCTTACCCCTTACTTTAGGACCATTAACATCTAATATTTCCCGGTTGAAATCGTATTAGGCGATCGATGGGAGTATTATAAACGTTCGTTCTAGTAGTTTGAGGAAAGCCGTCTCCCTTATTACGCGAGCTCCCGCCGAGCGGAACACATTAAATATTGAACTTCTTGATGTGCGGATGCAGTACGTCTCTTGGATGCAAAGGAGAAGATTAAAAGTGGCCCTCTTTGGAAGCTGCCATTTTTTCCAGGCCGTCCAAATCGGATTGCGCCTAAGGCGAATTAGAAAATGGCGCATTCAAGTGAAATCTTAGCAATTAGTTCGTTCAAAGCGTCGAGGTCCGCCTCTTTTTTTCCTCCGACCCCTTTGCGCAGATTTTTCTGATACAGAAGCAAATCATTAGTAAGGTTTATCGATGATTATTGTGCTCCGCTTTGATGTCTTCTGCTCGTTCGTTCTTTCGCTCGCTTGCCTTCCGCCAACTGAAAGCCTTCTCCGCATTAAGTTGAGAATAAAGCTTCGCATTACCATCACTCTAATGATACAAAAAATACGCGTTCTTAAAACTGCCGCACCTTTAAAATATCAAACGTCTCAAAAATCTTTTTCAAAGACACCTTACAGGAATTATTCAAATTTGTCTTAATTATCTAATTATTCAAAATTAAGCTGTTTAAGGTGTAATTGATACATGTTGACGATTAGTTAAAAATCGAATGAAAAAGTATTGGGTTTACTAATTGGGTGTTTGAATTGAGGGTTACGTCGCATGTTTGCCCACAGGTCGGTTAGGTCTTTAATCTCGCGGAAAGGGAGCGAAGACGGTTTGCCTTTGGTTGCGGTAGATCTTTCATTCGGTCGCATATAGCCACTTGGCGAGTAGATTAAATGAGTGCGGCCCTTATTTTTGCATCGTCGCCGAACGAGAAGAAGTCGAATCCGAGCAGTCAATTACCAAAGTGGCAGAGCGGCGCAACGGGGACAGACGCGATCGGGTATAGATATAGAGGGCGAGCTTTGAGCGCTTTTGATCCTCAACAAGGAGCATTTTTGCGGCGTTCGAGTGGAAATTTTGCTATTTGCCTTGCCGGAGCGCGGCAGAGGCTATGTGTGCTTATGTCAACTAACTCTAGTAAAGTAAACATTCGCCCCGCTCAGCGTCGGACTTTATTAGCGAAATTGACCTGCTCTCTCCCCGGACTCTCGTAATATAGCAAATTACACGGGAATTACTTGCCTGATCCTGCCACCTATCTCCCAGCGGTCGGTATTGTCGTGGCATTGTGGTGCCTTAAAGATTTGGCATCTTGGAGTTGCGGCGTTTCGAGTTCTTCAATCGGCGACGTGGGATTTCGCGTCGCGTAATCTTGTTATTTCTGGGTGCGATTTGGGTTAATGGCATGGTAATTAAAGTGAAAATAAATAGAGCGAATTAAAAATGGTAAAAGTGGGCGAGGGAGCGACGGAGGGCCGAGGCTCGTCTACGTTAAGCCTATGGATTTGGGAACGGCTCGAACGGTTGAGGAGGAGAACTGACGTTAGGAAATTTATGGCGCTCGCCGTTTGACTCCGGGCTCTTAGGTCGAGGCTTAAAACTTTAATGTATACGAAAAATAGCGACGACCTCTTCGAATTTCTTTAAATTCATTTATTTCGCGAGATTAAAATATCGTTTGCGTCCGCCGGTAAGCCTTAGTGCTTTCTAATATTCCACCCGTAAATAACGCAAAAAGAGGAGACCGCGAGCGCTCTCTATTTAAAAGGGCAATTGTTATGCAAAACGCGGCCCAGAGCCAAATCACCACCTGTTCAAGCTCGCCGCCGCCTTTATCGTTCATCCTCATCACGCGACATCTTCCCCCGGTACTTGAGACAATATAAAGCCAATCTTTTGTATTTGTTCTATTTTCAAAAGGACGACGATGCTCCCTGCATTACGCCCGCCGCCCAACAGAATTTCCCAACCACAGTCTCCAGACCAAACCATCGCTTCACCGCTCCACAACTCCACCGATCCCCAACCGTCGCGTCCCCCGGAAAGAATAGCTATCTAAAAGGTTTTAATACCGTATTTAGAATAATTGCTGCCATATTTAAGCTCACAATTTCGCGAATAAAGACCTCGGACGCAAACGAAATACGTCCGCTCTCCTTCCGACCCCCTTTCAGACTCCTCCTTTTCCGGCAACCCAATTTATTTACTCTCTTGCCTTTATAATTTCGCCGCAAAACCGCGTTAGCCGCGAATTTATTTCTTTAATTACACCCAAAACATATTTACCGACCCCTCCAAGACCAGAACACACTCTAACGAACGATCTACGAGATGCAAAATTAAGGGCGAAACAATTACTTTCTGGTTTTTGTCCTATTCAAAATGATTTCGTCATCATTACAAGTATGCAACCAATATTTTTATGCAATACCAATACTGTGATATTGGTTGCATACCTGCAATGATGACGTCGGGTACGATAATTAATTAACACACTAACACACAGTATTTGATTTGGATTTAGGTAGTATTTGGTGTTAAAGTAGATGCAAAGCGGTAAAGGAGACGTACGTTTCCGTTAAGCGGTGGGGCTTTTAAATGGAGATTAGTTGTGAGTAGTTAGGACGGAAATTTAGTCATTTAGGTTCCCTGTACCTTTTTCAGTAATGAAGGTGCAATTTTTCATTACGTGCCAAGATCAAGTTTGGAGGACGTGATCAGATTTGATCCGAAGGGTCCTGCTCGGACCGGATGGGGCGGTGCGGGGGTGGCGGGCGTAGGCGAGAGGCTATTATACTTTTTAAGCTCCAATCTTCGCCATTATACAGTTAGCTTTAGTTGGGAAGCGCAATTTTTGCGTCCCGGGCACGTCTTAGCAGGGCGAGATGCCTAAATCAACACGAAATACAAGTTATTCAAATTAAAAATGTAATTTCGGACCGAGGACGAAGTTATTACATTTTAATCCCCGCCCCCCTCTGCCCCACGACGTCGCAGCCTTAAAAACGTTAAGTAACCGGAACAAATCTCGCCCTCGCCCTCTCGCAATGCCCCCTGAATACATTAGGTGCCGAAGAAAGAGTTGCCGGATCGGTAGTCGAAGAATTACGCGACCATTATACAAGGATTAAGGCGAAATCACGCCCCGGCCCCTAAAGCGAAGACGGGACTTCAAACCGGGAGGCAACCGCCTCCTTCTCCACCATTGTCTCCGGCGGCGTCGCCCCGAAAAACGAGTAATTCCGCCCGATGTGCCATAAGACTATTAAAACTCTAAACGCAATGCGAGCCCGGCTTTCATTATTTGTAATCTCGCCGGGACTTATGGAAAAAGTTTCCATTTATTTTTAATTCCCCGCATTCTCTCGACCCTTTCTATTGAAGCAGCGCCACCTCGCTCGGAACAAATGTCCTACCTCTACGCTAAACCTCCATCCCAACCCCCTTCCAAATCGACGTTCAGACGTATCAATGAATTTTCTCCTAAACAATACTTTCTTCGAAATACCACATTTTATATTCAGAAATTTTCTTTTATACTTATAGTCATCTTCCTGCAACAGTACCTATGATAGATTCCTCCCTATATATCTTCTGATGATATGGACACATCTACGACTCTTGAGGCTATTTCAATCTTCCCGATTTAATCTTACCTAGTAGTCAATATTCAATTAAAACCAGGGATTTTATTGATTTTTTAAGTGTTCTTAATGCCAAACAGTACAATAACGTTAAGAATGAAGATGGCAGAATGTTGGATTTCTTGATCTCTAATTCTGACATGAATTTTCACATAATAAGATCTAATAATCCAGTTGAACCAGAAGATTCTTATCATCGCAGTCTTGAAGTGGAAGTTTACTACTCTACATCTACTAATCACCAGCGGTTCCCATCTTCTGATAACTTACTTCCATCAAGCAACTTATCCTGCATTACACAGGAAAAAATATAGAGTAAAAAACCAACTCTAAAATATGGTTCAGATCGGTCCAATATATTTAGAGTTATTTTTTTGCACTATATAGTGTAGGTGAATAGATTAAAATTTTACACTAAATAGTGAAAGATGGTGTTTATTAAATAGTGTAAAATCGTTACTCTATAACAGTGTATTATATGTAATCTAACTAGATGTTGTCGTGACTCTAATTAGATACATTTCTAATCTAATCAGTGTAAAATTAGCACTGTAAATTATTAAAGATTCGTTCTAATTTTACCCTATTAAGTGACAAAATATCACTAAATAGTGTGTATCTTTCACTTATTAGTGTTAATTTTTAATACGAAGTATAGAATATTTTTAGGAAGGCTTTAGGTTTGTAATAAAAATCAAAATTATAAATATATTTTTTTTTATTTTTACTTGTAATATATTGTTATATCTTAAATTTAAAAAAAATTAAATTCTTTTTATATAACCATACTTAATCCATTTTGAAGTTTCCACCGAGTCACCATGAAAACTGCATCTAATGAGTCTTCTATAAGTTTTCTGTATGTATAGTTGTACATACTTACCAATCTTCGCAAGGAACTCGTACGTAAAATCTTCCGGAAGTTCCACTAATTTCACAACACGAATGTTTGGCAAATATAATTAAAATAAAAATAATCGTTTTTTCTTTTTATATCCCGTAAATCAGGTCTCGAGACGCTGTCGAGTTCCGACTCGTTTAGTAAATGACCGTTAAATTTTAGCTGTATCACACCAAGGTTTATATATTAAAGATTGTCTAAGTTCCTATGCTGCAATACTTTGATTTTAGTTTGTGGGCGAGGGGCAAGAGCAGGAGTGTTTCGTGACGTAAGCGATCACGGATTGCGCACGCAACCTCATGGCCATGTGGTGCTCCATGCCTTTGTTTAATTTGAATTGCTTGGCGGTATTATTTTCCACATGTGACGTAATGCGCAATATGGTTGCGTACGAACCTAGACAACCTCTTATATATAAACCTTGGTATCACACCACATGTTAATCACGTGGTACCGACGTGTAATCCCGAGCAAAATAGTGCGATGCCTACGAAGTACCTGAAGGAAAAGTACAGTTTACATGTCTTGTGTAAAATTTAATGTTTTATATATTACATAACTTCACTAACATAAGTAAAAAAGAACTCTCGTTTAGAGAACTGTAAAAACTACTCTATTAAGTGAATAACATATGAACTCTATATTAATATTAAATATAGTGTACATTAGAGTTATTTTTACCATGTGATATTACAATTTTTACTCTAATTCTTTTTACCAACTACTCTAAAATTTTTACACGACACGATTTTTTCCTGTGTATATGATCACTTCTTTAAGTATGATTTTGCTTTCCCATACCGCTGTCAATGATTCTATGGATTGTATGATGCTCCGTAATTAATACACATGTCCCTATTAAAACCAAATCTAATAATTCTTACCCACCGTGGTTTTCGGCGGAAATAAAGAGACATATTAATATTAAAAAATTCTATCACAAAAAATGAAATAAACGACAGTTACATTAATTATCTTAACAACATACAAGATACCATCAAAACAAATCCGTCCAGTATATGGAATTTTCTCCGAGCTAAGAAACGTACCACAAGCTGATCCTCAAGATATTGTAAATGCTTTTGCCAATATGTTTCTACTGACCGAACTTTCACTGAATCTAATTTCAATCCGTTGCCATACTCTTTTCATCTCACTACAGAAGAGGAGCTAATTAAATTAATGGCAACATTTTCTAATAAGCATACTGCTTGAGATGATTTGTTGCCAACTATTATGGTCAGAGACTGCCGTTATATATTTGCTTGCCTTCTTAAATTTATTATTAACTTCTCCATTACGTCCTGTGAATTTCCTGAACGATGGAAACGATCAAGAATTGTGCCTGTTTACAAAAAGGATGATCGTACGTCCCTCTCAAACTATAGACCAATTTCGATAACTTCCAATTTTTCTAAACTATTTGAAAAGTTATTATATTCTTTTATGTACACTAGCACACGCCCCTTTGTGTCAGCTTCCCAGCATGGTTTTGTACAATTACCAACTTGGCTACGATTTCCAAGTTTATCTGTAGCACCTTGGATAGACGTGGGCAAGTCTGATTGATTCAGCAATTCAACTTCTGGCCTCTTATTTGCAACATAGAAAATGTTATGTTGCTTACAATGGATATTTTTCTAATGAGTTCACTCTTACCTCATGGGTTCCACAGGGATCAAATTTATTTGTTCTTTTCATAAATGACTTACTTCTAAAAATTGATTGTCGGATTTTGGGGTATGCTGATAATATCAAGATCTTTGCCGAAGTCTCATCAATGGCAGATGCAGATAAGCTGCAACACAACTTAAACACAATAGTGCAATGGTGTAAGACCTACAAACTTAATCTTAATATAGATAAATGTTGTGTACTTACTTATAGCCAATGCTCGTCACCATGGATATATCCTTACAATATTTCTGCCAGCACTTTAAGTCGTGCAGAGGAGTAGAGGGATTTGGGCGTCCTGTTTGATGCAAGTCTTAATTTTAAAACACATATCAATAATGTGTGTTCGTAGGTTTTGTGATGCGTATGTCTAAATATTTCACAAATGTCAACTTATTAAAGACTTTGTATTGTGCTTACGTTCTGAGTAAGTTACAATACGCTTGTCTGATTCTTAAAATTTCTTTCTTACAAATCTGATGGAATTTACCCTGAGTGAGGTATACCACAAAATAATTTGCTTTCGCGACACATTATGGATTCCTTGACGGACAGAAGAAACGCGTTTTATGAAAAGTTTCTGCAAAAGCTTATCGATTATAGCATTCTTTCATTCTTGAGCGACTAGGGTTTGTTGTTCCAAGGAGTAACTCAAGATATAGCTGCGTATTCGTCATTCCTTATACCAGGACAAACATTGCAATATACACTCTCTGTAAAGTGGGCAACAGGATTCCATTTTTTTGCTCACATACAGATACATATTATTGTATTATTACATTATTGAATATATATTGTTATCCTTTTTTTATGCCTGTTGGGTAATAAAGGAATATTATTATTATTATACATCTTATTTTTGTCAAAATTTGTAAACTTTTTCCATGAATCCTTTCGATTCTTAGAATTTTGTACAAAATGTATGTTTGATGTATCGGAATCCTGCGTATCCCTTTTGAAAGGAATCCCCAAGGTAGTTCAACTGCGTCGTACCTCGTACCGGAGACCCAATTTGAAACGCTTCACATCGCTATTGACACAGGGAATTGGCGCTATGACGTCCGCCGTTCCTTAACAAGGACTTAAATCGACCATTAGCAATTACCGCGTTTAGTTCTTTAAACCGTATCCTGGTCGCCCACCGGTTACAAAACGCGATACAGCGCGCGACTAAAGTTCGACATCCAACGAGTCTTAATCGAGAATGTGAAGGGAAAGCATGGACGCGAATCACAAAGATAATGGGAATTCGGATTATATCCTTCCTGAGGAAGAGGTGGTTCTAAAATCCGTTTCTGTAGAAATCGATGAAGACACCACTTGTGGATTATGGTTTATCAAAGGGAAGTTGTTACAAAAATTCGCTAATAAAAAAGCTTTTGTGTTCCTTTATGGTATATTAGGATGTCTATTTTCGGCAACTTACGCCTATTATAACGGAACAATCACTACGTTAGAGCAAAGATTCAAAATTCCAAGCAAAACAACTGGGATAATAACTGTTGGGAATGATTTGAGTCAACTCCTCGTATCTGTGATTTTGAGTTATTATGTTGGAAGGCGACATAGACCGCGTTGGATGGCGATAGGACTTTATACAGTCGTGTTATTTTGTCTATTAACTGCGCTACCTCATTGGTTATATGGAGCTGGTAAAGATGCGTTATTTTTGACTATAGAATATGGACAAATGGATAACAATAATACGGATAAGGTGTTTGAGCTTGAGAAGAAAAAAGTTTTATGCGGGATTAATCAAACATTGACGGAATGTGATATGGAGGAAGGGAATTACGCTCCCGCTACAGCAATATTATTTACCGCCCAATTAATATCAGGGATCGGCTCCCCTCTTTATTATACTTTAGGAATCAGCTATATGGATGATAACATAAGAAAATCTAAAACTCCCGCTTTAATTAGTAAGTAAAAAAATAAAACAGTTTTTGGGTAAAAATATGTTTTTATTGGTTAATAAAGAGATTCCATTTTAGGTATATCATATTTTTTAAGAACTCTCGGCCCAGCTATAGGTTATGCTTTAGCATCGATTTGTTTAAAATTATATATTTCCCCTTCGTTAACGCCCACCATAAATAATAACGATCCTAGATGGCTTGGAGCTTGGTGGTTAGGTTGGATTATCTTAGCAGGTATTATTTTTCTCTGTGCTTCATTGTTGGCTTTGTTTCCGAAGCAACTTCCAAGAGCTGCCGCAAGAAAATTAACAACGCGTTCCACAACTGATGAACCAGAGCTTCCAAGATCTTTTAAAGGTTACAATTATAAATAAATAATTATTAAAAATAATTAAAATTTTGCAGATATGATGAAGACTTTTAATAGATTAGTAAAAAATCCGACGTTAATGTTAAATAATTTCGCTGCCGTCTTTTATTTCTTGGGTTACATGCCTTATTGGATTTTCTTACCGAAATACATTGAAACGTTATATAAACAATCAGCTTCAGCATCTAGTTTAATTACAGGAACAGCTGGTTTAATATTTTCAGCGATAGGAGTATTATTGTCAGGATTGATAATATCAAAGTTTAAACCGACTGCTAGAATTTTGGCGGCTTGGAATGTTGTTGTAGGTGCAATATCGGTTTTTGGAATTATTTCATATGTTTATTTAGATTGTTTGGATATTAATCCCATAGCAAAAAGGTAAAAGTGTTATAAGAAAAAGTTTATGAGTTCATTTATGGTCCTTTATGTTTTAGATATCAATCAACAAATAGTTGTAATTCAAATTGCAATTGTGATTATGTCAAATACAACCCTGTTTGTTCTCAGGATGGCAAAACGTCTTTTATCTCGGCTTGTCATGCAGGATGTTCTCAATATTCACTCACAAACCTAACTAAATTATATAAAGAGTGCTCTTGTATTCAATCTGATGATGGTTATGGTTACGCAACTTCCGGCAATTGTCATGTAGACTGTTTTTCAAAATTCTATGCATTTCTAGCTGTAGTTTGTTTATTGAAATTCACAGGAGCTACTGGAAGAGTTTCTAACTTTTTAGTTACGGTGAGATGCGTTGAAGAAAAAGATAAACCGGTTGCCATGGGTTTTGCATTAATGATGATGAGTCTCTGCGCTTTTGTTCCATCCCCAATACTTTTCGGAATCATTTTAGGTAAAGTTAATTACCAAAAGTAACCATGAAATTAATTCATATTTTGCAGATAAAGCTTGTTTGGTTTGGGGCAAAACTTGTTCTGGAAACGGAAACTGTTGGCTATATAATAGCGAAACTTTAAGATATACTTTAAACTTCACGGCTGCTGGTTTCGTCACCATAGGCACCATATTCGACGTGGGCGTGTGGTATTTTGTGAAGGGCTTAAAAATATTTGATGACGATGTTGAGTTTGAATTAAAGGATATTTAACATATATATTCTTTTGTATTATTGTCACCTAAAATGACGATTGCAATATACTAGATCTCTCTCGATTATCGTTTCTTTCTTGTTGCCCAACCGATCTTAAGTTAAAATCCAAATTATCATCCGTACCAAAATCACTGTCAACACGACTTCTTTCAATTTCATCTCTATTTGCCGTTGAAGGTTCATCCTCCTTAGTCCAAATGTGAATATCTCCGATTAATAATACTACACCTACTGATATCAAAGCAGCTATTCCAATAAGTACTATTGTTGTTACTGAGAAAAATAATCCAAATGATTTAGAATTTAATAAACATCCATTATTTCCAGTATATCTACAAAGTGATTCTAAAAAAAAAAATTTAGAAAGTATAAAATAATAATTGGTTTAATAGTGCGTTTAATTAAAATAATATATTAACAACGTTGACTGATGCAAGAATATTTTTTTCTCCATAAATCCATAAATTTAAAATTTTCACATAGAGTACATATCCAATCATTTTAATAAACACACAACTAAACCAAAAAGTGTTTAAACCATAAAAGTAAAAAACTTACCAGCTACATAAGAATAAATAATTTTCCCAGGAACATATGGTAATATTCCTAAAAATGTACATTCCAAAGCTAAAGCCATAGCTTTATCTGCAGGCTCAACCACTCTTAAATTAATTAATAAATTCGTAATAACTGTGCTGACCATAGATGAGCTAGCCATTACAATACTGGCTTGAGCTACAACAAAATATAAGCTACAAGTAGTCTGGTTGCAAGCACCTTCAGTTGCGGATGTTTCTGTTACAGAAGTAGTACTTTCTCCGCAAGTACACCCCGAATAAATCTTGGTATTTGAAAAGCTCACATTTTGACATCCAGCGTGACAAGGTGAGAAATAAGTTTTTTGTCCTTCAACGGTACACACTGGTACGAACGGAGTGTTTTTTGGGCAATAACAATGACTACTACACGATGGCGTTATTAACCTTCCAGGAATATCGCTTTGAAGTGTGACGTCACAACTTAAAAATGCTAAACTGATGAAGCTCAATGCTGTGATAGTGTAAATCATGACGTTGAACAATGCTATGTATTTAAGTTTTGGTTTCACTTTGGCGATAATGAAACCTGTTGCGATAAGTGACGTAGCTATGAAAGGGTATTTAATAACGTTTGCTATTTTTGAGATGAGGTTGTCTTGATAACCGGAAAGATCTGATCCAACTTGAACGAAAAATCTTGATTGAAAAAATTTATTTTGAAAAATCTCCAAATTTACGAAGGCTATTCCAGCGAAGGTGCACGCGGCAATATTTAACATCAAGACAGGATTTTTTAAGAGCCTCCAAAGCGTTGTAAAAAACCCATCTTGTGTTACTTCTATTTCTTCATCTTCTTCATCACATTCTTCATCATCCCCCTCAATGTGCCTTCCAGCTAAACTCAACAAAGATGCAACCGCTTTTTTTAACGCCATAGCAGGTAAACTGATTGGAAATAACGTGATGATGCTGCCAAAAATGAATATTAACGATGACAAAACCAACCATGCTAAAAATTTTAATTCTATACCATTTTTATATTTATTTAATTTATAGATGCTTACCTGGAGTGGTAAAAATTATTAAATTATTGGAGAGAGCCGGCGCCCAAGATAAATACAACCCGACTTGTTTTCCAAAAATTTTCGCAGCCATGGGAATCGCTAAATACGTTGAGGCATTATCTTTCTCAATGTTATCGTCAATATAGGACAACCCAAGTGTGTAAAAAGATATTGTGGCAAATCCAAAAAATAATTGGAATAAAAATAATAATATTAAGGCGATATAATTAAATTCCAATCCTAACTGAAGCTTACTAAAGAAATTGGTGCAGAGAAAATCCGTCACTAAATAAAAAATTAATTAAAAACAAAAAAATTCTTAGCAATTCTTTTACCTGTTGTATTACGGAAATCATCTAAACGAGGTTCGTGAGTTTCTGGGATAACCAAAAATATAGCAATAAAAGATTGGAAAATTGCTAAACCACCCAACCAAGATACTCTATGAATCCTATTACCCCAATACGATATTAAAAGGGCAAAAACCCCGACGAATATTTCGTTGGAATATAACAACCATCCTATTAAAAAAACATAAATACACTTCTTAATTAATAATTAAATACTTACCAATTAAAATTTCAGAATATTGATAATGTTGCATCCAAATATGGGCGGTTCCTCTAAAATAACTAAGCATTACTCCTTGAAGAGCTCCTAAATGGGCGAAGAAATATAGAAAAACTCCCGCTTTCGCCCATCTCTCCAAATTTAACCGTTGGGCCAAACACGGCAAGGCAGCCCATCCACAATCTATCGTTGTTGTTCGTCTATTATTTATTGGGGCGGAAAATTGACTTCCAACTTCAGAATTAGTGCGCATTATTTCTCGAGGGTGGATCATCTCGGCGGCAATGCTGAACCTGTTTTGAGCTGCTAGTGTAACGTTTGCAAATGAACCGGCTTATCTTTATCTTATCGTCGATTAAGCGTGCTCCTTAACTGAGTCATGATCCGCTTATCTATGCTATTGAATTTAACTCATTTCTGGAAAAAATGATTAAATATTTTCAAATTCAATTTGCGTTTCTTTGATTTTGAAATAGATGTCCCTAAATCCTTCGTAAATCGTAGTTATCTAACGAAGAGTGTTGAATACTCGAGTGTGCTCTGCTTTATCGACGATAAAAATGGGGGGTTTAATTCTACGGCTATATCATAGATGGCGCTGAAATATAACGAATTAATTTTATTATTTTTTTGTTTTTTTAATTAATTTTGTTTCTATTAATTATTATTAAGTAGTAATTTTTTATTATGTTGTAATATAAAAAGTATTATTTATAAAATGATTTATGACTGCTCCACATTTCTATATCTTCCTAATCAAAACTATTAAAATTCTTACCGTTTTCACCTTACTCATGAGGGCTCTTTGCAAAGACCCGCATAAAAGTATCTCCTGCTTTTACCTCTTGTGCTCTGTGAAAAGCTTAGTATTCCAGAAGTATTCGAAGGATGCACTTGTGAATTACTCAACTTAATAATGTTAACCACGGAGTATTACAATGTTACAAGTAAGTTAGAAAAATATACTTTGATACAAACCTTAATGGCCAAAGTATATTAAATTGTGATTATTTTCTTCAGCAATAGAGCCGGATTACTTAGCAAGACAACCCAGGACTTTCCAAGGACCTCTCTTAGGGCTTCTCTTAGCTGCAACATTTTTCGCAAAAGCCAGTCAAGGTAAACCTTACCTTTTAGGCTACAACCAATCTCCTTGGGTTCCGTTTCGACCACTATATCCATATTTTCCTCCCTTATGGTATTCTTTGCAAGGAAATTACGCCCACACCACTCATTCTCCTCACATCCTTCCTCCTCCGTTGAACCAACAGCAAATTATCCATATCCACGATAGAAGAACAACGACCACGCCTCGTTCTCCACCTGAAGAAGATGGCGTAGATGATAATAATCTTCCAAAACAAGAAGAGGAGGAGGAAGTTTCAGTACAACAATCTTCAACTGAAGGGGAAACTCAATCATCAAAAGAAATACAAGATAACGAAGCTGAGCCATCAAATCAATTTTATAAATACGTAAAGTACAATGGAAGTGAACCTCATTTTAATAAGACGAGAGAAATCGATCAAGAACCGCAAGAAACTGGGCTATTAGATGATGAATTAGAGTTTCCGGACTACAAAGAAACTGCTAATAGGCCAAGACGGGGCTCCTCAAGGAAAGGATCAAGAGGACCAGATTATGATGATAGGGTACGAGGCAGAAAAAGACCATCTAATAAAAAGCGAACCACAACGCCATCCTATGATGATTACTTTGACCGACAAGTCAATAGAAGAAGAAGGAGACCAGGAAATAGAAACAGGATTAGAGGAAATCGAAGACCTATTAATAGAGATCCCGATTATTACGATTCCGCATATGATTATTATAACGATGATTATCCTTTTGGTAGGCAAGATGAAGAAGACACCACATCCACTACAACCACCGAAGGATCAACTGGAAATACACCCACAGAACAGACGACTATCAGAAACACATATGGATATACTTACGGACCTCCACCAGCAAGTTATGGACCACCTCAAACTGGATATGGACCCCCCCAAACTGGATACGGTCCTCCAAACCCAGGAAACGATCAAATAAGCATTACTTACGCCCCACCAAGCGCTCCAGGCAGAGATGTTTTATCACCTTTATTGGATGCTTGGTATAACCAATATTCAAAAAATTCGGTTTTACGAAGATTACAAGAACTTTTACAACCAAACAATTTTTATAATAACCAACAATATGACGTAAACTACCAAGACAGTTTTTAAACGTTTCATATCTTTTATTTTTCTTACTGAAATCTCTTGGGTGGAGGGTGAAGATTAAAAATAAAAAATTTTTTTCATAAAATGTTTGTTTTATTGTTAAATTATATATTTATATGACTTAATTACAACTGAATTAGGTTTATAAATAAAACATTTTTTAGGAGTTAAAATTGAATTTTAAAAAAAGAAATAAACGTTTGTATAAAGAATGTGTAGTAGGAAGAAAGATGGTTTATTTGCTGAAAGAGTCGGTCGATAGTTATCTGGGTAGCGCATCACGTTGGCAACACGAATGGTCAGATACGGCGTAAATATTATGTTGGCCAGCACGTTATTTTTTTTTGTGAGGAGCGTTTCTAGAATCGAAATAGAACGGGTCGTGAAGGTGTCGGGGTAAGCGGAGGGAAAAAATTGTCAACTTGCCAGAGACGAGCGCGTTCTTTGTTCAAAATAGACATTGTCGTAGCGACACGAAAATCAGCTCTTGATGATGTCATTGTTGTCTTAATGAATATTTTATCGGCATAGTGTTTATGCTTTCGATCATTTGGGTGAATCGATCCCGACATGAATCCCGGTCGAATCGTACATTAATTCCTTCCGAATTGATTTCCCTTAATTGTCAAATAATGGCCCCACAGCAGCGTGTTTTCTGCTGTCCAGGCGACGCGTTTTACACAAATTACTGTCCACCTGTTATTTCCATTTATTATTCATCGTTCACCGCCGATGGAGCGAAAACCCACCGCCCACGTAAAGATTAATGTAAGGGACAGTGGAAGTACACAATTATGCCCGCCTATGCTTTTACGGAATCGATAGTAATGAATCGAAGCTTTTACTATGTCGTTCTTGTTTATGACTATTTATAAATAGTCATCAGTTACCTCCACGTGCGTCCAAAAACAAAAAAAAATAGAACGAATACGATCGAAATTATAAATAATGTATTTCACTTTCTTAATTAAATGGAACATTAAGTATCCTATGTTAACAACAATAATAAATAATTAAGGAGATAATCAAATATTTTCGCTTTACTTAGATGTATTATACACAATTTGTACCTTGTATCAATTTATATTATTTATTTCATTAACAATAATAATAAAATGTAAGGTTTTGAATGATTAAGCAAAGGTGCTGGTGGCTGCAATGCCTCGCAGCATTTGATGTGTTAGATCTAGATCTAGAACTAGAATCATTTGGGTTTAGCCACACGTCTCTAAAGACGGCTAAACCCAAATGATTCTAATTCTAGGTACAGTGTTAGTTCTAGTTTTACACTAGCACTGTCACTAGAACTAACATTAGACCTAGAACGTTCTTGGTCTAGCGCTGCATAACAATTAAAACTAGAACTAACACTATACCTAGAACTAGAATCATTTGGGTTTAGCCACACGTCTCTAAAGACGGCTAAACCCAAATGATTCTAATTCTAGGTATAGTGTTAGTTCTACTTTTACACTTGCACTGTCACTAGAACTAACATTAGACCTAATGAAACCCAAATGATTCTAATTCTAGGTATAGTGTTAGTTCTACTTTTACACTTACACTGTCACTAGAACTAACATTAGACCTAGAACGTTCTTGGTCTAGCGCTGCATAACAATTAAAACTAGAACTAACACTATACCTGGAACTAGAATCATTTGGGTTTAGCCACACGTCTCTAAAGACGGCTAAACCCAAATGATTCTAATTCTAGGTACAGTGTTAGTTCTACTTTTACACTTACACTGTCTCTAGAACTTACATTAGACCTAGAACGTTCTTGGTCTAGCGCTGCATAACAATTAAAACTAGAACTAACACTATACCTAGAACTAGAATCATTTGGGTTTAGCCACACGTCTCTAAAGACGGCTAAACCCAAATGATTCTAATTCTAGGTATGGTGTTAGTTCTAGTTTTACACTATCACTAAAAGTAATACTGAACTAAAGGCTGTTCAGGAAGTTGGGACGAATATTAAAGTGCTATAGATCTTACAAAGTTTATTGAAAATGTAAAATTTTTTGCAAACATATTAAGTAACATCGCCCTCCTTCATACATAAGTTATGAAAAATTATAAAAAAGTCACAAGTCGTAAGATCGCATGATCTGGCAGGTCATTCCTGGTTGCCACGCAAAGAGATAATTTTTGAGGAAACTTTTCATTCAACAGAGCAATCGTTTCACGGGATGTCGTACCATCTTGTTGAAACCTAAAGTCGTCATTTTCATCCACAACTGGGAAAAACCAATCAGAAAGCATGTTTCTGTAACGGTCGCCGGTCACAGTGACGGCAGCTCCTTCATGATTTTCAAAAAAGTATGGGCTGATCATTCCTCCTGCCCAGAACCCACACCACACAGTCGTGCGTTGTGGATGCATCTCATTTTCCAAAATCACTCGCGGATTGTCAGTACCCCACATTCTGCAGTTTTGCGTATTGAGGACTCCACTGACGTGGAAGTGCGCCTCATCTGAGAAAATTATTCTTTTCTGAAGTTATTGTTCTCCGCTTGTCGAGCCAAGACCCACTGAGCAAAGCAATGTCTCTTTCTAATCTTTCTAACAAAATTCAGTTGTTGGGCTCGTCGGCGAATCAATCTCCTGGGGCTTTCGGTTACATTATCACGCACGACAGCAATGTTTTCTTGTGTTCGAACAGTTTCCCGTTTTCTTAACATTTGAAACAGAGCCCGTGGTCTCAAACTTACGGATTAATTTACGAACTGTAGATTCGGTTGGAGCAACATTACGTCCGAGTATCACACGCAATTCACGAACGGTTGATGTGGGACTTTCACTGTTTTTGTAATAACTTCTTATTACTTGGATACGTTGCTTAATTGACATCTGCTCCATGACGAAAATAAACGTCAAACAACAACGCTCACCAAACAAAAGTGATCAGGCTACTAATGGGAAGGTTATAAGATAACAAATATGAAAAACCCACGGCTGCAAAACGGTCACAGAACAAAACGGCGCCAAATTCGAATTCGTCCCTACTTACTGGACACCCAGTAGAATCATTTGGGTTTAGCCGCATTATCCATAGGGAGTTAGATAACCTTATACAGTATGTTTACTCAACGGACCTGGATTCTGTGCTTTTGGTAACTCGTGATAAGATGGCGGGTTTTAAATCGAGGTCACAAAACTTTTAACGTTTATATGTTAAAGGTTGTCTAAGTTCCTATGCTGTAATACTTTGATTTTAGTTTGTGGGCGAGGGGCAAGAGCAGGAGTGTTTCGTGACGTAAGTGGCCACGGATTGCGCGCGCAACCTCAAGGTCATGTTTAGCGAGAGTTGAAGTGTCTTCTCTAGTGATAACATAAATCTATTACTACTTTAGTTTCCCTCAATTATTTAATGATAAGTGAATTTTATCAAAAATTAAGTTGAATTATTTTCCGTTTTACTACTGCTTTTAATTATATACCACACTAAATATATTAAATTAATTCAATTACATTATTTTAAAAATTTGAATTAGACAACCTCTTATATACAAATCTTGGGTGCCGCCAACATCAAACGAATCGACGTCAGTGTCATTTTTGATTATTCTGTGATGAGGTCGTTTGCGGCCGAGGCATCAGGGTATGTTTTATTCAATTTAGTATTGATAAGGTGTTAAATGTAACGGCTCGGCCGCAAGTGACCTTGGCTTAATTATTTGAAATAGAACATATTCTGTTTTGAGTTTAGCAGAGGTCGCTAAACTTAAAAGCAATTTATACCACACCGATATTATATTAAAAACTATATGCATATGTAATAATAAAATTAATATTTAATTAATGATGTATAATAAATAGTAATAATATATTTGAAGTAAATTAAGTATAAATGATTATACAAAGTTAATGTTGTGTCAAAAAAGACAGAGACACGTGTTTTCTTTAGTAAAAATGAGTAGGGATCAATCAACAGGCGGACGCAATTCGGGCGGTACTGTTTGTTTTCCACAAATCGCTAATCTAAATTATTCGCGAACGTGTTAAAATTAATAATCGCCTGAACAAACGGCCGGCAGCTGCGTTCAGGAATATCTCCTGGAACTTTTTCAGATGGCGTCGACAGCTGCGGCTATACAGTTCGCCTTTTTACTTCCTACTAACAGAAATAGTCCCTATTTCATTTCGTCGTTTTTAAAGAAAATCGGCCTGCCCACTGCCACGGTATTTTTGGATCAAAATCGTTCCGCTACAATTCCCTTCAGTTACGGTTTCCTTCGAAAACTTCGTTTAACTCGGTAATAAAAAAAAATAAAACAACCTCGTTGCGTATGTAAAAAAAATGTACTAAAGATAACGATATCTATTTCCGTATTAGCAGATACGTAAACTGTGTAAACCTAGATTCACACCGTTTATTTCCGAACGGTCCGAAAGCGCTAAGAAAACGGGCTTTGTAGTTTCGAAATCGCCGGTACCGGTGGACTAGTTCCAAAAGTCCAGTATTTATTTATACGTCTACAGGTTTAAAGGCCGCGTCTAGACGCCACAGCGACATCTTCGCGGCGTAGAAGTAATTCGATCTATGTCATTCGCATCTCCTATGATGTGAAAAAAAAAATCATAATTAAGCACTATGCGTTGGGTTCATTGAGTGGAGGGAACAGCTGTTCGACAGACAAACGAGGGGGAGATGAACCGTAGCTTTAAACACGAAAAAAAAAACTGTTATAACATCCATCGTCAATCCAGGGGGTACACAACTTAGAGAATTATAAGAAATAAAACAATTTTATTTTAAATCAAAACTTTATTAACATAAAATAATTAAAATATATATATAAATATTAAAATAATATACACGGTTGAAGGATGCATTATTCTGAAGCGAAATTTTTTTCGAAATGTTTATAATAACCGCACGTGAACTGTTTAAAGTTATCCGCTATTGTCCTGACTTTGATTCACAGAAAAAGTTTATTTCTCTTTCCGTGTCGAATCTATAGGTGAGTACACGTGAGAAACGAGTTACTAACGCGGCGGACATTTCGAAAAAAATTTATTAGAAAAATCGCTTATATAATATATATTATATAAAATATTAAAATAATTTATAATTTAGAGAATTATAAGAAATAAAATTAATTTATTATAATAATTTTATATATATGCATACTTATAATAAAGTATTATGAAAAATTTTTATTTCAAATGTAATATCATAGTGGCGTGTAATAACATAACAAACAAAAGGGTCTCGTGGATGAACCAGGTGTTCGCATAGCCGAGGGGAGAACTAGTAGCGAACGAAGATGCAGATGTGAGGGTACAAAAAGCTGCAGGGGTTAAAATTATGGCTGTTCCGGATCAGTCAAACGAAACAATCCGGTTAAAACATTTTAGTTTTCGAAGGAAAGTATATAAAGAAACATATAAAGATTTTAGATTTAAACATAAATTTGAAGATGATCTAGAATGAAATTCAACGATAATTTTCTTTGAAACTTTCGAAAAGGGGAAAACACAAATATACACGGGGGCATAATAAGGGATGATTTAGAAGAGTCGAGATCAAAGAGGGACGGGGATTCAATTGTCGTGGCAACGGGAAGGGGGCCTTTTCGGGGGTGATGGGTGAGACGGGAGGGTTAATTATAATGCACCCCTCCGAGGAAGGTCGTGCGGTACCCGCGCGTGGTCCTCGGTCCCCTCCTCGGTGGTGGTGGTGGTGGTGGTAGCCGACGTGCAGACACCACTTCTGCGATGCTCCCGGAGGTTAGATCCGAGGTAGCCACCGGGGCAGAGGCACGCGAACGAAAACGTTCGGCGTCGCAAGCGGCTATATTTAGTGCAGTGTTGGCGCACACACACACAGAGTGGGCACGCATTTCACGCTCTACGTTCCTCCACGTACGACATTCGCCGGGTGATGCATCGTGGGGTTGCGGTAGTACGTGCCGTTTAGTGGTGTGAGGTTGTTCAGTGCTCCGAGGCACCAACGATAGACTTATGCGAGATCGTAAGATCAACTTCACCAAAGAGTATATAAACAATATTGTCAACCCGCTCGGTAACCGGCCAGATCCGTTCGGTAACAGGACCGCAAGGACCACCGAGGCCAGCGCCGCCAGCGCCAGGGCTGCCGCCGCGACGCAACCCACGGAGAATCAGCTCGACCAAGTCGCCGCCACCTCCACCGCAGCAGCCGTTTCAGCCGCCCCAATGCTTATGCAAAACGCCACCCCGACCTCCACCGAAGCAGATAGCCTCGTTGGAGGTCTTGGTCTCCTACCAGCAGGTCTGAATGGTGCCAGCGTTCAAAATCGAGACACCACATGGACAAAACTTTTCGTTGGTGGTCTTCCCTATCACACCACCGATCGATCTCTAAGAGAACATTTTTCCGTTTACGGCGACATCGAAGAAGCCGTCGTCATCACCGATAGGGCTAACGGAAAGAGCAGAGGATATGGATTTGTGAGTATCGGAAACAAAGACTTATTTCGTCTTTGTTGTCTTTGTCTGTATTTCATATTGGGGGTAATCCCCCGGAGATATTTTACGTCTTTTCTCTTGTCTTTCTAGGTCATCATGGGTGATCGACAGTCCGCCGAGAGGGCTTGTAGGGAACCTAATCCCATCATCGATGGCAGAAAAGCCAACGTTAATTTAGCCATCCTAGGGGCCAAACCCAGAGGCAATGTTCAAACTGGTAAGTTTGTTTGGTAAACTACTTTTTTGATATAACCATTTTATTTTGACGAGTCATTTTAAATATTTGATGACGCATGTAACTATTTTCATCTTTTATTACTCCGTCAAAATTTTAAATGATCTAAATCGATTGCGTTGTCTACACTATCTGGTCATTTAATTGTAATTTCGATGAAAACCCAAATTCTAACGGTTATAAAGTAGTTAGATCAAGAAAGCGTGACTAGACCACGTGTCGTATGGGTCGACCAGGTGGTGGCGACTTCCGCTTTAAAGAGACATGTGGTACTAAAAGAGCCAAAAGCAACGTAACGGATCGAATGCGTTTGGTTACAGGGTTTCCCTTTCCGGGGGTGAGGGCAGGATACCCGACTCTTCTACCAGGACAATACGGGTAAGTGCAACCAGAAGATCGGAAGTTAAAAAAAATATAAGCAATCGTCGAATCGATCGTTCGCCAAAAATAAAGTGGCCATAGTGAAGACATGTTGGTGACCTTCAATATAATTTACAGATTAGCTATCGGCTGACTCTCGGTTATCCGGAATGCGATGAAAGTAGCTCGCAAATCTCTTTTATCAGAAGTTAGTTTCTCACACGTACAACGCTGAGTGTTTGTGAGTGTGGGTGTGGTTTCTTTTTTTTTATTTTTTTTAATTTATTTTTGATTAGTTGAGTTCCACTTATAATTAAAACTTTTGCACGGAGGTATCGGACCTCTCTTACTTGTTTGCTGTGAGGTTTTCTTTTTTTTTTGGGCTGACTACTTGATGTTCGTACCTTTTTTACATTTTACGAGTTTTTATTTATTTATTTATTTTTTATCTGTTAATATACTCACCACTGCAGATGTAACACTAACAGCTAACAGTTCACCTTGGTCGATGTTGCTTATTAACAGGAGCGGATCGCCGATTTACGATTTCGTAATAGTGACAAACACTTGTGTTACAAGCAGCTCGGTGAATATATACAAGACCTTTCCAACGTTAAACGGTCAAAGTAGTGAGTGAGCAGTGTGTATGGCTTGAATTTCAAAAGACAAATCGACGCGCATCTTTCTCTCAATGAAACAAATTTTTTTTAATGTTGTTGTAGTTTTCTTTTTTCTTTCCGTTCGTAGCTACTTAGTTTCTTGTAGATTTTATAACAATATTTTAATACTTTTTTGTTGGTTTTTAACTTAAATTTAATCTTTTTGACGTCTTTTCGAGTTTGTAAAAAAATCTTAACCAATGAACAAACTCGTTCGGATATGAAAATAGACTCGGATTTTACCAGCTGCTAAGATATCCTTCGTCCTGTCACACGAGACGTTCGCGCCCACGCATCCTTTGGCACGTGCCAAGAAGATTTTTTTTTCATTTTAACCGCCTAACCAGAAATAAACGGTTCGGGAACGGTTGCCGCCTCCGCCGCTTTCAAACCGGAGGCGGTTCCAAAGGGGTGGATAAACGCCCATTGGATAATCCCGGAGCAAATCCGGAGTTTAGTTTGGCCGCCCCGCGATAGGGGAGCTCACGATTGCGCCGTTCACCGGATATTTCCGACGCGTGCTCTACCGTTTTTTTTTTTACAATTTTTCGCTTCCGGTCTCCGGTAGAAACATTTCCGCGCCGATTTAGATCGTGTTGATAACCCCTTTTTCCCCCTTTCGATGCGCTATATGAAATTACACGCCATGGGAAATAGACTTCTCTATCTAATTTTTTTTTATTATTCTATATACGATTAATGATGATGCGAACATTAGGTTATATTTTATATTTCCTGTTTTATTTTAATATTTGTCATAAATTATACATATACATATATAATAAAATTAAATGATTTGGATTAATCATTTTTGGAAAAATTTTTAATGTTAATTTTACAATCGCATAAAAAATAATGTGGTTAAAAGAGTAATAAAATTTTTGTAGTGTATTCTTGAAGAATTATGCAAGTACCAATTGTTTAAGATCTAAACCATAAAAGGTCACAACAATGAGTGATTATACACGATCGAATGCTGTTATTATGGTGACGTTGTTATTGAAATTTGGTAAGATAGGACCCACGCATGTTTAATAAATACAATGGAAAGGCTGTTAAATGAAAAATAAATAATTTTTTATCTGTTGGAAAGATCTTTTTATCAATAATTTAGCACGGCGAGGAGTCCGAAATGAACTTTGTTGGAAAGAATGGAGCGCAGAACGGAAATAGACTTGGCAACGGTGAATATGTCAATTTGGCTTAGTGTCGGCTCTAAATATGAGGGAAATTTTCGTGATTTAGGCCCGAATGAGAAAACGGAACCTGAACATTCTACGTCGAATGCTGTCAGTCCGGCCCAAATTGGCCAGTTTGGAAATAAAATATCTATATATAAACCGGCATACGCATAAAACCCGCCGCGACATTTGCTGCATCGAAAATAAAACGTCGCCGCCTTTCTGTTCTAACCCTCACTCCACTAATGACGCTCTCTTCGAGAAATAACTTCTTTTCTTCTCTTTATAAATATCCCCTTTCTATATAGATGTTGTCGTTTTTAATATAACAACAGTAACGCCTTTCTATCTAATACCGAGAACGGAAGTCGTATGTTTTTTTTTTAATTTTATGATTTTTGAGTTCATTTAGACATTGTCGTAGAATCACGTGTTGTACACACTTTCAATTGTTCTTTGGTTTTAATTTTTTTTTTTGGAGTGTTGTGCTTTGGGGCTCCCCCAACTTCCAGTCGACTTCCCCTAATCTCCCTCGTTTTCAGGATGCCGGGGTATATGTACCAGTCGCCGTATTTAGCGGCTACAGCTCCTGGAACATTAATGCCTCTACCCGCCACGCAACTCTCTCAGGCAGCGGCATTAGCAGCTACTTCGCAATTTTATGAATACCAAAATGCTGCTGCAATGGCTGCTGCGGCAACCGCCCCCTACACAGGACAATATCCAAACGGTTTCGATGCTTACACACCGTACGCAGGCGCAGCTGGTATGTTAAATTACAAAAGAATTTTTTTGAAAGAAATTAATTTTTATTTTTGTCGAAGGTGCTGGATATATGCCATATACTTATGCGCTGCCACAAACACCAAGTTTGCCAACAGCAACAGCGACGGCATTTCCAGGATTACCCTATCAGGCAGCAGCCGCGCAAGCGCCCAGCATGCAGGAAGCAAGATTGCCGTAACTGACGGTTAAAGTAAAAGATTCCCCCGTAAGACGACGAACGAAACCAATGATGATTATTCCAAAGGGAAGTAGTTACACAACTTGATAATATGTATAATTTAAAAGCAGATACTCAAGATCGCTGACTTTGCAGTTGAGTTCCTTGTTGGTCTGCAAAGGTACGTGCAATCTCGGTAGTGTAACACGATTAACTAATTATCATAAATTAGGTATAGACTAGATAGTCAATTCTCGATTTAATAATAAACTAATTGAGTTGTTAGCGCAAGTCTAGTCTGATCGCGATCGTTTTTATTTACTTTACTAGGATTAAAGGAGTAGCTATTTATTCGTACAATACTCGTTAACCTTACCAAAATATTAGCTAGTCAAATGGTTATAAAACTGGACAAAAAAATTGGTAAAGGGTGCCTTATATCCGAAGGTTGAATGTTTTAAACTTTGTGATACGGTGTACTTAAACAGCCTGCAATCTAGTCAGAGAATAAAATCATAACCGTCCAGGTGGTTAGTGCCTTTTTTTGTAACACAGGGGGCTGTTGCTATACAAAAGAACTACTAGATAACATCGGCACATAATCGAAGCGTTACTTATTTTTTGCCAAATCGTTGTGGAAAGATAAGAAATCTTCTGTCCTAATTATTATATACAAAGATTACTAAGTTTAGGATAGTTAAAATAAATTCTAGTTGATAATTATTTGTTAAGAGGATACCTCTTTTATTACTATCTATTAGCTTTGTTCCTCAGCGCAAAATAAAACAACGTTTATTATTGCCCTGAGGAAAAAAGCAATTTTTAATTATATTATTATTTATACTTTTTGATGAAATATAAAGATGAATAGGAGGCGCCATCATTTATTTATATATCGACAAAGTTGTACCTATGTATGTCAATAGTTATTATTTTGTAAAATTTACTAAGATTATAATATAGTTAAGTTAAATAAATATTTATAAAGGAGTTTTCAATTATTTATTCGAATTTGAGCCCGACTACGTAAAACTCTCAGTCCGCTCTCTATTTATAAAGGCATCTCGGGGGGCGTGACGTCACATGTGACGTCACCTGTTATCGTTTACGAGCAACACGCGTTCCTCAAATTTGAAAGCAATTTCTGGTCGTTTAGTCTCCAACGGAATGCCTATTCGACAGTTCAAACGCCTCTTTGGCCACCGATGGCCGCTTCGACTCGACGGAAACCGTCAGGTACGATTGGAACCGTATTGAAGTTATAATTAACCTAACTTCTCGTACCCAACAGCATAGCTCTTTCGTGAGGATCGTCGAAGTCGGGCCCAGGGATGGCCTGCAAAATGAGACGACGACCGTTCCGACTGACGCAAAAATAGAACTTATAAATAAACTCAGTGACACCGGCCTCAAGACAATCGAAGTTACGAGGTAAGCAACCCTCCAACCACCAAACATATTAACCGATGATTTTCGTTAAAAAAATATTGAAATCTTACATTTCAATAACATTTATATTTATAAACATAACCGTTTCTTTGCTTATATTATTACAATGAAAACAAAAAACACAACATTTCATTGAAATCTCGGACTTTAACATTTTATTCAAATTTATAGTTTTGTCAGTCCGAAATGGGTACCTCAAATGGGTGATAACTTAAAAGTTTTTACTGGAATAACAAAGAAACGCGGGATTTCTTACCCTGTTTTGGTACCGAATACCAAAGGGTTAGCGCAAGCAGTAAGTTCCACGTTTCCATACAAAAATTCCCAACCTAAAATTAGATTGCAGCCGGCGCCGAAGAAATAGCCGTTTTCGCCTCGGCTTCAGACGGCTTTTCCATGAAAAATGTTAACTGTAGCGCAGAAGAGGGAGTAAATCGTATCAAAGCGGTGACGGATGAAGCCAAAAAGAATAATTTAAAAATACGCGGCTACGTTTCTTGTGTTGTCGGATGTCCTTATGATGGCGATGTGAAACCTTCCGCTGTAACAAAAGTAACGGAGGCTTTGTTAAATTTGGGCTGTTATGAAGTATCGTTGGGCGATACTATTGGGGTTGGAACTAGAAATAAAATTCAAAATATGGTTAAAGATGTTTTAAATGTTGCCAACCCCAACCAATTAGCTATTCATTGCCATGACACTTACGGCCAAGCGTTAGTTAATGTTTTAACAGCTTTAGAAGTAAATTATTTCTTGATCCAGTTAAGATAATAAGATAAATTATTTCAATTTTAGATGGGTATCACGGTGGCTGATTCTTCGGTAGCCGGGTTGGGTGGATGTCCCTATGCGAAAGGAGCAACCGGAAATGTTGCCACGGAAGATTTAGTTTATATGTTACATGGATTAGGTGCTCAAACCGGTATTGATCTGAAACAACTTGTTAAAATAGGCCACTTTATATCTGAAATTATCAATAAACCCCCTGCCTCTCGCGTTAATAATGCTTTATACAAAAAATATGAATTTTAACTTTAATGAATATTAATTTGTAAATTATAATTTTTATAGCAATCGAGTATATTTCAAGATTTTCAGTTCTCTATATTTTTCCCAGTTGCTCGGGATCCCCTCCCAATTATCCTTCGTTCTCAGTGTGTGATGTCACGTTGGTCCAAGAGTTTAGAAGTGTTATTTTTAAAGTGTCTATATCCATAACTTACATTTTGGCTTCGTTTAAATATTTTTTTAGTAATAATAATTTCTCCATCCTATGGCCTCCGAGTTTAGACAAAGTCACTGTCAATCGAGAAGTTGTAATATGCATAAATCAGTTTTAGGTTTGTATGGTATTGATTCTACGGCATAAGTTTAGCCAAGGTAGTGCAATTCCAGATTTAGGTGGACATAGTGTTAGTTAAGTCGTGGCCGCATACATTTTCATCATAACACAGCAGTTGAAGCAAGATTTGAAAGACCCCTTATTCCCTAGGTGTTCAAAAATTAGCAAAATGAAGGCCTTGCAGCATCTTGCCTATTAGCTGTTGTCAAAAGATGTTCTGTTTTAGTTGTTTGATCGATCACACGAAAGTGTTTTACTCTGCTCCTCAGGGTGTTTTTTGTCAAACCACTCATAGATGGTGCCTCCTTTTTATTTAAGACTAAAAAAATTATATTGAATATATGAATTATCAAAATAGGTCTTTCTGTTGAATTCAGGACCGGTATGACGTCATATTCCCCACTTCCTTCATATTTTTAACTTACTCGCACCATCTATACTCGACTAGCGAAATATATCGATTCATTTATGATATAAGAAAACCTTTTCGAAGTCGTAAAGTTCCATCTATGCTCTTTTATGGGAGTTATTCAAACATCAATACCACTTTGGCTACAAAACCACTCTATTTTGTTACACATTTGTTTTGGACCTTTTAAAAATGGCTCCCCGTTCTCTACGTGTAGTAATTAATGTCCCTTAGTGTATCACGTTGCGGCTGGCTTTTGCAATGTGCCGCTTTACCAACAGTTAGAAGACTTTACAAGAAGATTACCTCAAAGAGTCCTCTGGAAAAGAGGCCCTTAGGACGATTTACACCAATATGAGGATAAATGCGACCAAAATGACGACGCCGATTGAAGAGAAAATCGACAAAAAGCTTAAAATTCGTACTGGTATGGTCGCTGTTAGTGACGGAAAAAGCAGACCAGTTCCTGTAAGACTCAACCTCTCTATGGAAGTATTAAGATTACAAAAAGAAGAATTAGTTCCCTTAGAATCAAAACCTTCCACATCACAGGTAAATAATTAATTTTAATTTAATCATTTAATTGATTATTTGAAATAATTAGGAGAGGATGGTGCAAATTAGAAGGCAAACAATTGGAGGATTAGGATTAAGTATTAAGGGTGGCGCTGAGCATAAACTCCCCATTCTTATTTCAAGAATCTATAAGCATCAAGCTGCTGATCAGACTGGGGAGTTGTTTGTAGGCGATGCTATCATCAAAGTTAATGGGGAATATATCACAGCTTGTCCTCATGATGATGCAGTTAATATTTTAAGAAATGCTGGTGATCTGGTTGTTTTAACTGTTAAACATTATAGAGCAGCTACCCCTTTCTTACAAAAACAAGGTAAGTTTAAAACAAAATATTACAAAGTTATAATAATAACATATTTAATATTTATATTAAAATAATAGAAGAAAAAGAATCATCAATGACTAATGATAGCAACAGCGGTACTGGAAGCGGAAATAGTGATGAAAAAGACGCTTCAGAAGATAGTTTGAAATTGACATTGAGTACAAATTCAAGACCAAGTTCAATTTGTTCAGAACTCGACCAGGAGGCGCAACAAACTCGGTGGATAGACCTGGTGACATTACCTTTGATGATGGCCTATGTGACGAGGTACATTTTTGGCACAGACAAACTGCGACCGAACGCTTTCGAAGTTCGAGGCCTGAATGGAATCAGCACAGGGATCATTCATTGCGACGATTCAGCCATTCTTTCGCAGTGGCTTAAATTTATTACTGACAACATAATTGGATTAACCAATTTACAGATGAAGCTTTATAATAGAAATTTTAGTGTATCTGATAGAATAGAATATATGGGATGGGTAAATGAAGGTGTATTAAATAATAATCATCCTTGGCAAAATTATAAACCAAGATTTTTTGCTTTAAAAGGAACGGATTTAATGTTATTTGATACTCCACCGGTAAATATAAAAATAATTATAATTAATTTAAAAAAAATTGTTGTTTTAGTTAACTATAGGTGATTGGACAAAGTGTCCTCTCCTTTTCAAAGTGTACCAAACAATGTTTAGGGTTGTAAAAGATTCCGAAAATGTGGACGAACGACAACATTGTTTTTTGGTTCAAACTTCTGGTCAAGATTCCCGTTATTTTTCGGTGGAAACGCGTCAAGAATTGTTAAGGATTGAAAATGCTTGGCACTGCTCAGTATGTACTGCAGTTATGAAACTTGGGGTAAATTTTAAATGAAAAAATGAAAATGTTTCAATAAAAAATGATGATTTCAGAATAAAACATTTACCGTTAGTTGTAATGGAAAAACGGCTGGATTAACTTTAGATTGGAATTTGGGATTCTCATTGTATGAAGTTGACCAAAAAATCCCAGTGTGGCAATACAAGTTTTCTCAGTTGCGCGGTTCTTCTGATGATGGCAAATCAAAATTAAAGTTGCATTTTCAAGACATTGAATCGAGGGCTATTGAAACGAAGGAATTGGAATGTACGATTTTACAGAGTTTGTTGTTTTGTATGCACGCGTTTTTAACGGCAAAAGTGGCGTCGGTTGATCCGGGATTTTTATCGTCGATGGTATTGTGAACGAATTAAATTAATTAGCGCAGAAGAGTAAAGACTGACCGACAAAAATGGTATAGGACCAGATTTGTAGATCAGCCATTTGTAGTACTGACTAGCATAACCGTAAGTGTACTGCACAAGAAACTGCGTTGCACAATGTTCGATTAGATAGTGAAGATTTTTACAGATGTTCCTCGACCTAGCTCTTTCTTTCATTTAGGTGTTGTTCTATACTCTCTTTAAATATCTAGCGTTAGCGCAAGAAACAAGTTTTATATATATTAAAAAAAACAATGATAAAATAATACAAATTACTAAAATCAACCACATTAAAAAATCACACGGTGTAGTTTTGTTAGTGATATTGTTAAATAAATTCTTTGATAAGACGACGAAAGGAAACTTGATAAAATTCGTACATATCTGTTGAAATTATCGATATTTAAACTATTGTTGTTGTGTACAAAATTTGTTGTTAAAATTTATTAAAAAAAGCGTGTGTACATAAAACATAAAAAGAGGCGACAAATTAAAACTTGTTTCTTCGAAGCATCGAAAAGTGCGGGCCATAGTGCGTTGCAAGTTAGTCAATATAACAAAGCGAAAGCGGTGGAACGATTCAATTCTGTAGCAATAAACGAAAATATTTAAAGAAAATGATATATTTCAGCCAAAATTATTTGTCGGAACGGTGAAAATAAAATACATAATGTGTGTGAACCGTTTAAAGTAGACTTTCATATTAAAAAAAAAATAGTAAAGAACATAGTGGACGAGCTCAGCTTATACATTTAACGAAACGGACTCCTGCTGTAATGAATCGAAATGAAACACTCGATCAGTCATGGTTGTGACTACTCTACGTTTCCTTTCCTGATTGTTTCCCTTTCCGTAATCGTGTAGTCAATTAGAATTTCGTTAAGTAATCTCTTGTATAATTTATTTTTAGATGTTTTCTTATTAAAAATCATTATTTCACGTTGACAATATTAAATATATATATATAAACTAATATTTTGTTTTATTTTTATGCTATTTAACAATTTTATTTCATCTGCTTAATATGGCGATGTATGTATGTATGGATTGGGGAGTGCATGCAAAACTGCACGCCACACTTAGGCCCCATTGGGCCTCTTGTGCATCCTCCCATTACACACTCTGATCACATCAACCAGCCTAAGGATTTACCAAAGACTAGGACAGCTCCTAGAGGTGCATTCCTGATGTCATCTGTGGTTGACCATTCCTCCCCGAAAGTCCTCATTCTGAGGGGAGTCAGCAAGCTTCATGTTTTGAAGGTGCTTATTTAGTTTACAGTGTCCCGTGAGGAGACCTGTGGCAGTGCGAAGGGCACTTTTACCGAAGCCCTACGAAGAACTGGGCTGTTGCGGCTGAAGGATATTTTAACAATTCCTTAGCGAGATGACAGCCCGGGGTACGGTCCTACCCGTTTAAAAATTTTTTGTGGGTAATGTGCTTTATTAACTCGATATGAGTGCACAGGGCGCTCTACTGGCAACACGTTTGGCTAGCCTGTCCGCGTGGTTATTACCCTTGGAGCCGGAATGCCCTTTAATCCACTGGATTCTGACAGAATTGTATTTCGCGGCCTCCTCCAGTGCTTTGTGAGAATCCATAACTACTGCAGACGTTATAATAACTCTGCTTAAAGCTAAAAGAGATTGTTTACTGTCTGTAAAAATAGTAAAACACTTACCCCGCTTGTTGTATTCAACAATGCAGTCAGCAGCAAGTTTAATAGCAGTTAGTTCCGCTTGTATGACGGTGGTGCTGGACCCTAAAGGTTTAAGACCCTAAGGTAAAAATATGGCGATGTTGCAAATACACTGTTGGAAATAATTCACGAGCACACCCTATATAATCTGAACGCGTGAAGATAAATCCATAATATTTGCGGGGCATAAAGGTTTACTGTAGACGAGTTTATTCAGAGAGTTTCGAGTTTTTCTGTTGTGACATTATTGACTGAGCCGCCCTTCCAAGTGGTACATTAAGTCGCTATGGAAACTGAAGTGGGTGGGATATACCAGTTGTTTCTAGTGTGGTGGGATATACCGGTCTTTACTTAAGCGACTTATCGACTGTATGCTACGTCTTATAGCGATAGTACGCGCTGCTCACGTGGGATACTCTCGCTGTTGATGTATCTCCTCTCAGCAGAGTTGCGCCGCTCTCCATGTGAGGATAAGTCACACTACTTTAGTACTACTTCCATACCAAATTTCATTGCGCTAGACACACGCATTCAGATTATACAGGGTGTGCTCGTGAATTATTTCCAATAGTGTATTTATTCACAAATTTTCTGCAATACCTGAGTAGCACTTTTAGTGTTATTAGTTTGAATATATAGTTTGAATTGGATAGCGGCATGAAAAAGTAAAGTGATCAGAAAAGTTTCAGTATTGTTGAAAAATATGATTCAATTTCTTGATTATGCCCTCCAATTCTATATCTACATATACACTGTTGGAAATAATTCACGAGCACACCCTATATAATCTGAACGCGTGAAGATAAATCCATAATATTTGCAGAGCACAAAGATTTACTGTAGACGAGTTTATTCAGGGAGTTTTGAGTTGTTTCGTCGCGGCATTGTTGACCGAGCCGCCCTTCCAAGTGGAGCATTCCGTCGCTATGGAGACCGAAGTGGATGGAAAATACCGGTCGTTTTTAGTGTGGTGTGAGGGACCACATTGTTATCGTACTCTGTGCGCAATGGATGGACGATCGCGTTACTTAAGCGAGTTTGAGTGAGGAATGTTTGTGGGTATGCACATTGAGGGTGTATCGTTCTGTGAAATTGCGCGTCGTCTCGAGCGGTCGTTATCAGCAGTGCAACGGGCATGGCGAGAATGGTCTGAGGTAGGACATAGGTACCTACAGCCGCGGCCGGGAGGGCCCTGCGCGTTCCCAGCACTCGAGGATCACGTTCTTGTGCTCAGCGCTTTAGCGTCGTGTGTGTCCTCCTCAAGGCAACTTGGAGCTGTTTGGCCACTGGCAGGGGAAGGCGCACTCACTACGCGAACTGTACGGCGGCGTTTGGTAGATAGTGGACTGGCGCGCGCGTCGTGCGATGCAGCGGATTCCAGTAACACCCGAGCACCGCAGCATACGTCACGAGTGGGTCGACGCTAGGCATTAGTAGGTTGCCGAGTAGAGGGACATTTTGTTTTCCGACGAATCAAGATTCGAATTGAGCACCGGTGATGCGCGAATTTTAGTTCGTCGGAGCCGTGATGATCGTCTACTCGAGCAGTGTCTGCAAGAGCGCCCTATCCACCGACAACCGTCCATTATGGTATGGGGTGCGATTACATATGGTGGACGTACACGTCTGCTGCGTGTATAGCAGACCATGACGGGTCAACGATACGTAGATGAGGTGCTGCGGTCCGTTGTGCTTCCCTACGTTCGGCGACTCCCAGGTCTGCTATACATGCACGACAAAGTACGACAGCATATCGGGCGTGTTGTACAGACCTTTGTGGAAGCACCGTATACGAATGCTTCCATGGCTAGCTCGGATTCCGCATCTGAATCCGATCGAACATGTTTTGGGACATGACTGGTTGGAGACTTCTACGTTATCCGGCTTCCTCGGCTAACGTTGAGGAGCTATGGAGGCGAGTTGAGGTGGCATGGTTGGCATCCCTCTCGCTACAGTATAGCGACTTATAGACTCCATGCCAAGTCGTGTCGCGATGGTACGCGAAGCTCATGGGGGATACTCTCGCTATTGATGTTTCTCCTCCCAGCAGAGTTGTGCCGTTCTCCATGTGAGAGTAAGTTACACTACTTTAGTACTACTTCTATACCAAATTTTATTGCGCTAGACACACGCGTTCAGATTATACAGGGTGTGCTCGTGAATTATTTCCAACAGTGTATATATATATGTTTTAGTTGATTCCATTTCCAGTATAAGTAGTTTTTGCACATATTAGTAGTATTAATTTTGGAGGGTTATGTGATGGCGATCTTAATCTTCGCAATTACATCGTTTGTATCTTCCTATATTTCTTTTTTTCTTGTTGGTTATACAACCTAGAAATAGTTTTTAATGGCCATTTATGCGCTTAAATGCTTTAAGGCATAGTTTACAAAATATTTCATAAATCAAAGTTTATGGTATGTTTGCGGTTTTCGCCGGGCAGAAGTACATACCTCCGTATTTCCGAACAAACTAAAAATATGGTTTAATGTGCTTTTAAAGAGTCTGGGAGCGTTTTCTAGTATTTTCAAAAAGTCTTCTATATCTTAATCACCAATCTGTGCAGCAATAAATAATCGTGATAAGTAGGTAAACATCTCGTGCTTTCGGCCTCTTGCCTGGGATTGCTCTAAATAGGTAAACATGCCCGAATGGCTGTGGCCTTCGCACGGGTTAAAATTTATGTTTCTAACCCCACTCATTGAATGTCGTTAAATATGATTTTAAAACAACAAAGAATTTTTGTGAATATATAATTCAACTAGAGATTCATAGATGTCGTTTGAAGCTTGTTTATTATTTTATCCTTGCACTGGTTTTATTTATAAATGCACGAGTATAAATGTTTAATGTATTAAAGTGGGTATTAAAGTGCAAAAGTTCACACTTAATAAAAAATATTTATTATTTTTATTGGTAAGTGATATAATTAACTATTTATATTACATCAAAATAATAAAAATAAAATATTTGCGTTAATTTAAAATTCTAAAAACAAAAATCACAAATATTTCCTTCCATAATTCATAATTCAATAATTTACTCAACCAATTACATATTTTATCAGTAATCCATATTCCAACTTAAATCTGACCGAACCGATAAACTTTTTTATGTTATACAATCTATAAATGTTTTTTAACGATCACTTGGTTGATAAAAGATTGTTTAGGAAATAGCACTAAAGCATCCTATAAATCAAAATTTATGGAATGTTTGCGAATTTCGCGGGAAATAAATACTTACCTATTTCTAATAAACTAAAAATGTTAAAAGTTATTAATTTTTTAGTTTATGTGGTCGTAAAAATATGTTTATGTATAAATTTAATAAAAATTTTTTTGGAAGAAATGGAAAAGAGAATTGTGTGAGATTTGGGTGTGAGTAGTGCAGATCGATTTCTTGGAATTGTTAAGGGCGCTTGCGCGGACTGGGTTGGAATCAATTAAAAACCGGAAGGCGAAGTGAAAATTAACTAATAGAGCCGACCGAAATCCTCGCAGGAGAGGAATAAGGCTCGCGCCATTACTCGCCGTTTATAGCCTCGATTTTCTTATTTTGTACTCGGCGTCGGTGTAAGCCTAACTTATAGGTCTTATATGTTAATTTTACGTCCCGGGCGTGGAGATAAATTTCGCGGGTGGTGAACCGATCGAGTCGCGGAATTCGGCCCCCTAAAAAGATTAAATCGAAAATCGCCTCTGAATAATACCAAGAATAATCCAAATAGCTAATTAGCAAATAATCCTATTTTCCGTTAATGAACTTACAATAATACCTTGTTGATTGGTAGCAGTTCCACGTAAACATATTGATGCATTTACATTATTTGGGATTTGCTGTTTGTAAACATGTGAAATCCACAAAATCCGAAATGCGTCGGATATCGTTTGCCGCGGTTCGCGTCGTCGGCAAACTTGCCTCGTCTTGTTAGCATAATCCACCCTGTATTGAATTACAACGTACGTCCCGGGGCGAACGTTTATAAATTGCCCGGTAAATTAAGATATCAAATCCAATTTGCCTCGTCGGCGTACGTGACGAGAGCCGAGTTTTACTCGGAGATTAAATCTCTGCTGTTTTAGTACCAATTCGATACATTTTTTTCTATATTCAAATTTTATTAATAAATATTAAACGGTTTATGTTTTAATAGGTAATCATTTCTCTGCTTAATACTAAAGCAGACTGCTGTTTGTGGAAATCGTAAAAAAATCCTCGGAAAATTTAATGGAAATTCCGCCTGCCCGTGGTTATTAAGCTCGTATTAAAAATTATATTCTATTTGCCAAACAAGATAAGGCACATAAACTAATATACCGAGTATATTAACACCGAATTAGAGACTGTTAAACTTTGCAACAAATATTCCTTTGACCTGTTAATTTATGCTGTTAATGTATATAGCCGGTTACCGCTTTAATATCATTGGCGCTGCCTCTCAACTTGGTACGTATGAATGACCACCGCAAATTGATGAGGGGATTTAAGAGAATGGAGTTTAATTACATTGCATTAAATGATTTAATTCATAATCAGTTTCATTTATTTTTTAATAAAAAAGTATACAAGTAAATATTTGAAGAATAATAAAGCATTAAACTTGAAAGTGTCAATAAATACTTTCGTAGTTTGTTGATGTTTATTTAACAAACTTAATCTGTTGCTTTTAAAATTAAGAACAATAATTAATGGAGTTGTCGGATATTACTGAAATAAAGCACGGCTAAATATGAGGTAGCCGGGCTATAACGTAAAAGCAGAACTTTATTACTTCTCGGAATCCTTTGTGTTACGAGGATGGCTTTTAATTGAGGCTAAAAGTGTTATGGTAAATATTACATCGTAAAATTCATACACCTTTTCTAACAAATCAGATAATGAATGTGTAAATGATAGTGAAAAAGTTTATTTATGTTTTTCAGTTTATACCGGTTTCGGCGTGTTAATTCTATCTTCAGGAAACCACGTTATACGATTATCTTTTTATCTTTATCATACAACTTGTTTATAAAGAAGAGCTATTTTGTACTCTATATATCTTCATTTACAAGTATTAAAATTGATTTGTAATTTCGTGGTCTAAAAATTACTTCTAATATTGAACAATAATTAATAATATTTGTGTTTTGATTCTCTTTTATCATCGTGTGTGTTAATAAATGTCTAAATGACAGTCGTACTTTAACGATGAAAGATTTTATTTATGTTTTTCAATTTCTACCGGTTTCGGCGTGTTAATTCTATCTTCAGGAAACCACGTTATACGATTTTATCTTTATCATACAACTTGTTTATAAAGAAGCGCTATTTTGTACTTTATATATCATCATTTTCAAGTATTAAAATTGATTTGTAATTTCGTGGTCTTAAAAAATTACTTCTAATATCGAACAATAATTAATAATATTTGTGTTTTGATTCGCTTTTATCATCGTATGTGTTAATGAATGTGTAAATGACAATCGTACTTTAACGATGAAAGATTTATTTATATTTTTCAGTTTCTACCGGTTTCGGCGTGTTAATTCTATCTTCAGGAAACCACGTTATACGATTTTATCTTTATCATACAACTTGTTTATAAAGAAGCGCTATTTTGTACTCTATATATCATCATTTAGAAGTATTAAAATTGATTTGTAATTTCGTGGTGTTAAAAAATTACTTCTAATATCGAACAATAATTAATAATACTTGTGTTCTGATTCCCTTTTATCAACGTGTGTGTTAATGAATGTGTAAATGACAGTCGTACTTTAACGATGAAAGATTTTATTTATGTTTTTCAGTTTCTACCGGTTTCGGCGTGTTAATTCTATCTTCAGGAAACCACGTTATACGATTTTATCATTATCATACAACTTGTTTATAAAGAAGCGCTATTTTGTACTCTGTATATCATCATTTACAAGTATTAAAATTGATTTGTAATTTCGTGGTCTTAAAAAATTACTTCTAATATCGAACAATAATTAATAATATTTGTGTTTTGATTCCCTTTTATTATCGTGTGTGTTAATAAATGTGTAAATGACAGTCGTACTTTAACGATGAACGATTTATTTATGTTTTTCAATTTCTACCGGTTTCGGCGTGTTAATTCTATCTTCAGGAAGCCACGTTATACGATTTTATCTTTATCATACAACTTGTTTATAAAGAAGCGCTATTTTGTACTCTATGTATCATCATTTATAAGTATTAAAATTGATTTGTTATTTCGTGGTCTTAAAAAATTACTTCTAATATCGAACAATAATTAATAATATTTGTGGTTTTATTCCTTTTTATCATCGTGTGTGTTAATAAATGTGTAAATGACAGTCGTACTTTAACGATGAAAGATTTTATTTATGTTTTTCAGTTTCTACCGGTTTCGGCGTGTTAATTCTATCTTCAGGAAACCACGTTATACGATTTTATCTTTATCATACAACTTGTTTATAAACAGGAGTTATTTTGTACTCTATATATCATCATTTACAAGTATTAAAATTGATTTGTAATTTCGTGGTCTAAAAATTACTTCTAATATCGAACAATAATTAATAATATTTGTGTTTTGATTCCCTTTTATCATCATGTGTGTTAATGAATGTATAAATGACAGTCGTACTTTAACGATGAAAGATTTCATTTATGTTTTTCAGTTTCTACCGGTTTCGGCGTGTTAATTCTATCTTCAGGAAACCACGTTATACGATTTTATCTTTATCATACAACTTGTTTATAAAGAAGAGCTATTTTGTACTCTATATATCATCATTTACAAGTATTAAAATTGATTTGTAATTTCGTGGTCTAAAAATTACTTCTAATATCGAAGAATTATTAATAATATTTGTGTTTTGATTCCCTTTTATCATCGTGTGTGTTAATAAATGTGTAAATGACAGTCGTACTTTAACAATGAATGATTTTATTTATGTTTTTCAGTTTCTACCGGTTTCGGCGTGTTAATTCTATCTTCAGGAAACCACGTTATCCGATTTTATCTTTAACATAAAACTTGTTTATAAAGAAGCGCTATTTTGTACTCTGTATATCATCATTTACAAGTATTAAAATTGATTTGTAATTTCGTGGTCTTAAAAAATTACTGCTAATATCGAACAATAATTAATAATATTTATGTTTTGATTCCCTTTTATCATCGTGTGTGTTAATGAATGTGTAAATGATAGTCGTACTTTAACGATGAAGGATTTTATTTATGTTTTTCAGTTTCTACCGGTTTCGGCGTGTTAATTCTATCTTCAGGAAACCACGTTATACGATTTTATCTTCATCATACAACTTGTTTATAAAAAAGCGATATTTTGTACTTTGTATATCATCATTTACAAGTATTAAAATTGATTTGTAATTTCGTGGTCTAAAAATTACTTCTAATATCGAACAATAATTAATAATATTTGTGTTTTCATTCCCTTTTATCATCGTGTGTGTTAATGAATGTGTAAATGATAGTCGTACTTTAACGATGAAAGATTTTATTTATGTTTTTCAGTTTCTACCGGTTTCGGCGTGTTAATTCTATCTTCAGGAAACCACGTTATACGATTTTATCTTTATCATACAACTTGTTTATAAAGAAGCGATATTTTGTACTCTGTATATCATCATTTACAAGTATTAAAATTGATTTGTAATTTCGTGGTCTAAAAATTACTTCTAATATCGAACAATAATTAATAATATTTGTGTTTTGATTCCCTTTTATCATCGCGTGTGTTAATGAATGTGTAAATGATAGTCGTACTTTAACGATGAAAGATGTTATTTATGTTTTTCAGTTTCTACCGATTTCGGCGTGTTAGTTCTATCTTCAGGAAACCACGTTATACGATTTTATCGTTATCATACAACTTGTTTATAAAGAAGAGCTATTTTGTACTCTGTATAAAACCATTTACAAGTATTAAAATTGATTTGTAATTTCGTGGTCTAAAAATTACTTCTAATATCGAAGAATTATTAATAATATTTGTGTTTTGATTCCCTTTTATCATCGTGTGTGTTAATAAATGTGTAAATGACAGTCGTACTTTAACGATGAAGGATTTTATTTATGTTTTTCAGTTTCTACCGGTTTCGGCGTGTTAATTCTATCTTCAAGAAACCACGTTATACGATTTTATCTTTATCATACAACTTGTTTATAAAGAAGAGCTATTTTGTACTCTGTATATCATCATTTACAAGTATTAAAATTGATTTGTAATTTCGTTGTCTTAAAAAATTACTTCTAATATCGAACAATAATTAATAATATTTGTGTTTTGATTCCCTTTTATCATTGCGTGTGCTAATGAATGTGTAAATGACAATCGTACTTTAACGATGAAAGATTTATTTATATTTTTCAGTTTCTACCGGTTTCGGCGTGTTAATTCTATCTTCAGGGAACCACGTTATACGATTTTATCTTTATCATACAACTTGTTTATAAAGAAGCGCTATTTTGTACTCCGTATATCATCATTTACAAGTATTAAAATTGATTTGTAATTTCGTGGTGTTAAAAAATTACTTCTAATATCGAACAATAATTAATAATATTTGTGTTTTGATTCGCTTTTATTATCGTGTGTGTTAATGAATGTGTAAATGACTGTCGTACTTTAACGATGAAAGATTTTATTTATGTTTTTCAGTTTCTACCGATTTCGGCGTGTTAGTTCTATCTTCAGGAAACCACGTTATACGATTTTATCTTTATCATACAACTTGTTTATAAAGAAGCGCTAGTTTGTACTCTATATATCATCATTTATAAGTATTAAAATTGATTTGTAATTTCGTGGTCTAAAAATTACTTCTAATATCGAACAATAATTAATAATATTTGTGTTTTGATTCGCTTTTATCATCGTGTGTGTTAATGAATGTGTAAATGACAGTCGTACTTTAACGATGAAAGATTTTATTTATGTTTTTCCGTTTCTACCGGTTTCGGCGTGTTAATTCTATCTTCAGGAAACCACGTTATACGATTTTATCTTTATCATACAACGTGTTTATAAAGAAGCGATATTTTGTACTCTGTATATCATCATTTACAAGTATTAAAATTGATTTGTAATTTCGTGGTCTTAAAAAATTACTTCTAATATCGAACAATAATTAATAATATTTGTGTTTTGATTCCCTTTTATCATCGCGTGTGCTAATGAATGCGTAAATGACAATTGTACTTTAACGATTAAAGATTTATTTATATTTTTCAGTTTCTACCGGTTTCGGCGTGTTAATTCTATCTTCAGGAAACCACGTTATCCGATTTTATCTTTATCATACAACTTGTTTATAACGAAGAGCTATTTTGTACTCTATATATCATCATTTACAAGTATTAAAATTGATTTGTAATTTCGTGGTCTAAAAATTACTTCTAATATCGAACAATAATTAATAATATTTGTGTTTTGATTCGCTTTTATCATCGTGTGTGTTAATGAATGTCTAAATGACAGTCGTACTTTAACGATGAAAGATTTTATTTATGTTTTTCGGTTTCTACCGGTTTTGGCGTGTTAATTCTATCTTCAGGAAACCACGTTATACGATTTTATCTTTGTCATACAACTTGTTTATAAAGAAGAGCTATTTTGTACTCTATATATCATCATTTACAAGTATTAAAATTGATTTGTAATTGCGTGGTCTAAAAATTACTTCTAATATAACAATAATTAATAATATTTGTGTTTTGATTCGTTTTTATCATCGTGTGTGTTAATAAATATGTAAATGACAGTCTTACTTTAACAATGAAAGATTTTATTTATGTTTTTCAGTTTCTACCGGTTTCGGCGTGTTAATTCTATCTTCAGGAAACCACGTTATCCGATTTTATCTTTATCATACAACTTGTTTATAAAGAAGAGCTATTTTGTACTCTGTATATCATCATTTACAAGTATTAAAATTGATTTGTAATTTCGTGGTCTAAAAATTACTTCTAATATCGAACAATAATTAATAATATTTGTGTTTTGATTCCCTTTTATCATCGTGTGTGTTAATGAATGTGTAAATGAGAGTCGTACTTTAATGATGAAAGATTTTATTTATGTTTTTCAGTTTCTACCGGTTTCGGCGTGTTAATGCCATCTTCAGGAAACCACGTCATAACGGTAGTTAGATATTGTAGAAACTGAAAAACATAAATAAACTTTTTCATCGTTAAAATGGAATCAAAACAGAAATATGACATCGAATAATATTTATTTAAGTTTTAACTTTAAAAGATTTTGGAAAAATCCTAGAAATACTTCAAATAAATCCGAGAAAGTATTCAATATTCTTTGGAAGTGTACTTTCGAATAAGTCCGAGATATTCTTCGATATCCTTGGATATAAGTACAAAACACAATTTCATTTTTTAGATTTTTGCACCTCATCATATTAATAGAAAATCATCTAGTAGTATATTTATTCCAAGAAATATCAATGTTCTATGAATTTTGTAGTAATCCGTTGGATATTTTTTGCACAATATTAAAGATTTAGTCAGTGTCAGTTTAGAATCGTACAAGTGGGTGTAAGATTTTGGATGGTCTTTAGAACTGACAGAGAAAACGAGGACGTTCGACGTCGGGATGCAAATATCGCGAGCCGCGGACGTCGGACGGTTTCCCCCCAATCAGACGGCCGCACCCCCACTACCAGAACCCAGGACTTGTATAGTGGTAACTCGCGAAAGCTCGCAATCAGTTTCAGCACGAGGTAGCCAAGGGCAAACAACCCTCAAAAAGTCTTCAGCGCTCCCCCCAAAACTCGTAAGTACAATCCTCCCTCTATGAAAAAATGTCGATGGATTTTTTTCGTTACCATCATCATTGGCGCCACCGAAACCACCGCCGACACCTCGTAGTTTAATTTTCTGCCGTTCTGTTTTGTTTCCGATGTTCGCGTAGTACTATTTGTAGTATGGAGGGTGAAAGTGGACGAAGGACGTAACGCCTACGCGCCGCGTGATCGTCGCGTGGGCGATGAAGAGAAAACCGACCGGTTCTTCCCCCTATTTTCTCTCGTTTCACGACCTATCCATCAATCGTCCGTCAACGGGAAAGACGCGGTTCAATGCCCCACTTACGTCCGATTGTTTTTTTTTTGTTTTTCGCCGCCTCCCCATTTTCCGAAGTCTTTCCCGGGCCGGACGTGCCTGGAGCTCCGCCACGAATTCTCTTATGCCACCCGGATTATCGCGTAATGCCCTTAATAAATTGCCGACGGCGTGCGTCAACTTCGCCGCCGGAAAAACAACGCCTCAGAGATTCTTCCAGTAGCTTACCTTTCTCTTTCGCCCTGAGGATTTCGAGGGCTTCGATGTCAATCGATTCAGGTTAACTAATTCCCAAACTTTATCTATTTTCCAAAAGAATGTTTTATATATATATAATTAATTAATTAACTTTATTAATTTTTATTTGTAAAATAATTCCTAAGTCAAACTTCTCAACATAAGTTGGTCTTCAATTCAATAAGTTTAATTGCAGCTTAATAATTAGCGCTGTCGATCTGTTAATTTCCAGTAATTCGAAGGAAAACTTTCCGGTCTGTTCGCCGTGAAACGCAATCGACAGAAATCCGGGGGAAGTGAAAATTGAATACGCGCGCCGCGACGTCGACGCTAGCCAAGGTCATGGGCACACCTCCCCAAAAACATCCTGGCAAGCTACCAACGGTTATCCTATCGACTAACCCCAACAGCTGACATCGCGCTCCCTTCCCCCCACAGGAACCTCACGGGTTACCCCTCAACAACCCCCTTCATCCCCCGTCGCCGTTTCCCGCCCGCGTGCCGACACAATCGAACATCGATATAACTACGCTCATTTTAAATTCAAAACTTTGCCCTTTCCGCTCACGTCCCGGCTCTTTCTTCGGCGACATCGTGACGCGGGTTTGACAGTTAATTATTTGTCTCAAAAGAACGACAGTCCTAATGGAAAATTACCATAACTTGCATCGACTTGAGTAATTCCTAAGAACTAAGGAATTTTAATCCGTCTCTTTTTAGAAAACTACTTTTCCATGTTCTTACTTTGTTATCATTCATGACATACTTTACTAAAACCAGATTTATTTTTTGAATTTTTAAGATTTTTTAAGTATCAATGTCTTAATAAATGTTTTAATACTTACGCCGGAGAATGTATAACTTCGCTCGCCTAAACCTAGGTCGCTTGCGGGCGAGGCTCTACAATTAATATCATATCAACCCAAAACGAAATTTTCATTATTATTCATTTAAAATTAATATTTACGAGACATAATAAGTAAAACAGGTTTCAAATATTTTGCCTCGGCCGCAAACGACCTCGGCTACGATTATATACCACGATCATAAAGGATTATCTTTACATATGATAGCTAATCCAATTACCAAAAAAAATGTTAATGAACATATAGGATATATAGCACTTTAAAGTTTTCTGCAGCGCATTTATTAATAGTAAAATCAAACATTCAACAAAAACAAAATTGTCATTGTAATATGTCAATTTGCTGTAAGGTTTAATTATTACATACAAGAAGAAACTCAAAATGTACATTTCGTGTATGGTTTTTGCAATGGAAATGCTCGACAATCAGTAGGAAAATGTCAAGAAAGATTTCCACAGCGAATTTTCACATTTTTAGCGATTCTTTCAGAAGACTTCGAGAAACAGGTAATCGTACTCCAGCAATTAATGTAGAGGACGAAGAAGCTGTAATTAATGCTGTCATTGATAATCCTTCCATCAGCACTCATCCGTATCGTAAACAGAATGTTCAAGCTCTATAGCCAGGAGATAATCAGCAACGGTTAGCATTTTGTGAATGGTTATTGCAGCAACATGCCCAAAATAATGACTTCATTTCAAATGTTCTCTGGGCAGATGAATCATGTTTTACACGAGATGGTATAAATAATTACCATAATGGACATATCTGATCATTACAAAATCCGCATGCGATTAGACCAAAGAAATTTGGACGCTGTAAATTACAGATTTTTTTTGAACAATACACTTTTTGATTTACTTGAAGATATATGTCTTAATGTAATTCAAAATATGTGGTGCCCCATCTCATCGCGGAAGAGTAGTTGTCGAGTTGTTAAACCAATATTTTCCAAACAAGTGGATTGGTAATAATGGTCCATTTGCTTGGCCACCTAGATCCCCTGAAATTAATCCATTGGATTTCTACTTATGGGGTCAAATGAAACAAATTGTGTATCAAGTGGAAATTAACACACGAGAACAGTTATTAAACAGAATACAAATGCTTGCTACTGAAATAAGAAATCAACCAGACATTTTAATTCGGCTGAAGAACTCTTTAATTAGTCGTTGTGAAGCATATATTCTAGCAGAAGGAGGCTATTTTGAAGAATATTTGTAATATTTATGTGTTTAAAAAAAATGTTGCAGTTAATTATGATATAAAAATTAAGACTTTAAAGTGTTATAATTTCGTAAATAATTGAAATAGGACATATGTTCATTAACAATTTTTTTGGTAATTGTATTAGCTATCATATGTCAAAGTTTGATGGTGAGCTAATAAATCACATATAATGGCCACGAATATCCAAAATTAATATTTACAAGATAGTAAGTAAAACAGGTTTCAAATATTCTGCCTCGGCCGCAAGCGACCTCGGCTATGATTATATGCCAAAATCATGAAAGATTGTCTTTGATGAGTGTGATATATGATGGCCAAGATTGCCTAAAATAAATATTTACAAGATGTAATAAGTAAAACAGGATTCAAATATTCTGCCTCGGCCGCAAGCGACCTCGGCTACGATTATATACCAAAATCATGAAAGATTGTCTTTCGTGAGTGTGATATATAATGGCCCAGATTGCCTAAAATAAATATTTACAAGATGTAATAAGTAAAACAGGATTCAAATATTCTGCCTCGGCCGCAAGCGACCTCGGCTATGATTATATACCAAAATCATGAAAGATTGTGTTTGATAAGTGTGATATATGATGGCCAAGATTGCCTAAAATAAATATTTACAAGATATAATAAGTAAAACTGGTTTCAAATATTCTGCCTCGGTCGCATGCGACCTCGGCTACGATTATATACCAAGATCATGAAGAATTGTTTATGATGAATGTGATATATGATGGCCAAGATTGACTAAAATTAATATTTTGAAGATATAAGAAGTAAAACAGGTTTCAAATATTCTGCCTCGGCCGCACGCGACCTCGGCTATGATTATATGCCAAGATCATGAAAGATTATCTTTGATGAGTGTGACATATGATGGCCAAAATGATCTAAAATTAATATTTACAAGATATAATAAGTAAAACAGGTTTTAAATATTCTATAAATAATAAAATAACTTCTACTTGCTTTATTTAAATATACAGTCGTACATGTTTCAGGAAATTATTCCCATCTTCAGCGACAAGCTATTAAAATAATGAAAATCACATTAAATATTAATCTTATGGTAACATTTAAAATCAAATAACTAGAATTAAAAATGAAAAGTGAACTCTGAACATATTAAAAAAGAACTCACCGTCAGGAACCGTAAGAAGGATCACAAACCAAGCAAAACATATAAAAAACAATAGTTTTCTAAAGGAAAAACCATGTTAAAATGAATTCAAAATATAATAAAAATTTTTTAAAAAATTTTTTAAATGGCGTTAAAATTACGTTAAATCTAAGACAAAAAGGAAATAAAATTAAATATATTAGAGAATAAAAGAAAGAGAGTCTTACCTATAAAAATATAAATAACAAATCAAACATTAAAATTAAATTGTAAAAAACATATAAGGTATAACATTAAATTTGGTTTGTTCATTTGGAGGATTGAAAGACACTGAAGGTGAAACCAGATACATTCCAAAAGGAACGAAAAACAGGAAAAAAGGAAAAGACCGCCCCCCCCCCAGGACAAAGAAAGAATATATGAAAAGGAGACATCAGGGTAACTAGTTTCAAGACTGCGGAAATATTTAACAAATACAAAAACACAAAATTCAAAAAATCTTGTACATCCTAAATAAGATAATTAAACAATGGTTTGTCATTATTATAAATTTGGTCATTAATAACATTAAGTTTGTTGTTCTTTTTATGTTTATGAATCTCCAATAATTCCAATAAATCCAATTTGTAACTTTTTTGGCATTTATGAATTAATTTTACATCTTTGTAATTTATTACATGACCTGTCTCTAGTTTATGTTTGAAAACATTGGATTGAGCTTTATTTTTATGTTCATTAATGCGTGCTTGTCGCTGAAGATGGGAATAATTTCCTGAAACATGTACGACTGTATATTTAAATAAAGCAAGTAAAAGTTATTTTATTATTTATTACATATTTAACTTGCAACATGGATTCCAATATATATTTAAATATTCTGCCTCGGTCGCAAGCGACCTCGGCTACGATTATGTACCAAGATCATGAAGAATTGTCTTTGATGAGTGTGATATATGATGGCTAAGATTGCCTAAAATTAACATTTACAAGATATAATCAGTAAACCAACTTTCAAAGATTTGCCGTTTACGGCCGAGGCGTTACAATGTGATGCTACAACTTGATGAAAGTTGATCGGCATGTTGCAGCGACCTCGGCTAAACTCAGGGCGGAGTAACTTCGTCCGCGTAAGCCGCCCTTTTTGTTCAATTTAGTACCGGTGTGATATCGATTGCATATAAATTTTAACGCTTCGACCGCAAGCGATTTCAGTTTATTCAGGCAGTATCCTAAATTTTTTGTTAAACTGCAGTATGTGTCAACCAAGTAAGTAATATAAGAAAATTAAATCGTTAGATTAATCGGTAGTCTATTATAGAAGTATGTTCCTCATATATTACAGCCTTGTTCCGAGTTCGTTTGCTTTTCAATGTTACCCTGCGTTTTATCCGGATTATTTTTTGTCTATGGTTGGTAGATTTGTTATAACCGGCAAAGTCCTTTGTGCTAACACAGTGAGCTTTACGGATTTGCCTGCTGACAGAGTGCAAATATAAAAAAACTTGGAAAAATGGTGATTTTCCTAATCGACAATTTATCGTAATTTGTGCTTAGAGTAATTGGGTAACTTTTATGTAATATACAACAATGATCATTACAGGTGTTTAGGGCATAACGAGCTAAGAGCAATGAAACTAAATTGTGTATTTTATTTCGTTAGGTAATACTGCCGACGTGGCCAAAATGGGCCCGTCGGTTATGGAAGGGTAATCGATACGCCCATTAAGGGGTGAAAAGTTGTCCGCTTTTATACGCCGTTACCGGCGCCGGAGTCCACTAATATTAAAATCAATTTTCGGCCATTTTCCCTAATACTTAGTTTGCGTGGTTGTAAACAAGATTAAACCTTAAGCTGAGACTACACATCAAAGAGATTATTTTATTTCATCGTTTTGATGTTGACGTCGTATATCCGGTCTGGCCACCGTTGTGGTTAAAATAACTAATCCAACCGGAAAAACGAACGTTTTGCTCCCCGTCACCCCGCTGTTTAATCGAACGTCACGTTTTGGTTCGATCGCCTCGATCGGACCAGACGTATTCGACAAACTGTACCCATTTCTCGTTGACAGCGGAACAATATATATTCAAATATGTGCTGTTGAGGTAAGAATACATTTCGCGGTTTTCCATTTGTGCACACAGCAAATATTGTTCGAGGAAAATCGAATATATGGAGATGAAAATACACTTTTATGTTCCATTATCCTCAACAAAGAGGTAATAACTCTTCGATTTTTAACTACGGGAAATAAATACTACTTTCAAAAGGGATTACTTTTTTTTTCTGAAATAGTTACAAAACATTTTCAAACTAGATTCATAAATATGTATTTAGTATGGTAGGGTCGCAACGCTGTTAATACGAATGTGCAATTTAATTTTCGATGGAATAAACACTTCAGTACTCGCGCGGTGTATCGCATACAGCCTGGAGCATTTGAATATTAACGAATGCTTTTCTACCCTTATTTATTCACTTTCTATCAAATCTAAAAAAAATCAAAAATGATTTAAAAAATTTTTTTTTATTGAGTAATTGTTAAACTAAAACTAAAACTAACACTAACACTAGACCTAGAACTAGAATCTTTCGGGTTAAGTCACTTCGAACTTGTTTCTGAAGAAGGTTGCAACATGGCATCCGAAACGTCAAAAATGTGTACCCGAAAGTTTCTAGTTCTAGGTCTAGTGTTAGTGCTAGTATTAGTTCTAGTTTTAGTTTAATTAGCACCAGTTTACTTATGGAATAATTGTTATTGAAGATTATTCTGGTAATAATTTCTAACAAACGGTTTAATTGGTTAGCTCAAATATTGTGGGGGATGAAGTGGGGGGAATATTGGATTTCCGGTGGCGAAATAGCAATAAAATTCGGAGGGTTTGTAAGCGCGAAACTGGGCGCCGCATCGAGCGCCGTCGTCGCCGTCGGCAGAAGACGGCGCAGGTCCGAACGAGCAAAGACGTACTCGAGAGCGTACACACACTCGCCACGCGGTCGCTCAGGTTTGAACACGCGCCCCCGCCGCCGACAGGTGAGTGGTACATGTGTACGCCCTGCAGCGGCCGTTAGGTCGCTGACCGATATCGGCACCCGGCGCGCGCCTCGTCGCTCCCAATTACCCCAAGCAACAAAAGCTGTACACAAAATTTTCAAATTTTATAATTAGTACGTTTTGTCATTTTGCAGGAGCAACAGGTCCGTGGGCCACGTCCAACATGCTATAGCGTACAACGAACGGAATGGTCGACTTGCACCGGCACAGTATTGCCCAATTGGAGCAGCCAAGATCCAGGTCGAGGTAAGTTAGGAACAAATTATTTTTGCTGGGATTTTTTTTAACATGGGGAATAGATGGGGTAGCTTGGCAGGAGAACAGTCCTTCATGGATTTGCTGGACAACGACGGGGCGGCCCTTCAGCCAACAGCGCTTACGCTGGCACCTGTCAATACCAATATCTACGCAAGAAGACATTCAGCACACGCTTACTCCCTAACCGAGGAGAGACCCACGGCACCTGTAAGCGGACCCTCCAACCCCATCCATTACCACCCAACCTTCATTGCGTCGCATTTCGCGTTGATTGGCAAGGACTCTCTCCCGCATTTCTCTTTTTGGAGTTCGTGTTTCTTTTCTAAAACTTCCACGGAGAGATTCTATAGATATTTTTCGCATTGTTATTTTTATGAAACGTCTAGTTAGTGCCAATCGTTGCGGTATGTGTAACACGATTTAGGATTGGGTAACATTGATAAATAAAATTATTAACCGTAAAAACGGGTAGATACTACCACCGGTTCCAGCGCGGCCGCCGACGATTCCAAAACGAACCTTTGTACCTCCTGCCGCGAAAGCGCCTGCAGGAGAACAAAAACCAACGGTACGTCAACAACAACCCGTATCGGTGGCTAATTCGAGGAGCCGAGGGCCACCGCCGGTGCCGCCGGCCAGGAACTTTACTAACGTCGACCATAAACGGATCGAAACGAGGGTTCAAGCCCCCGGGATTCCCACTGTGGTTCCTGCGGCCCCTCGATCATGCTGCAAGCCGCCCGCGTCCCCAGCGAACAAAGCACCCCCTGTGAACCACAAAATCTCGATGAGGCAGGATTCCAGCTTGTCCAGCGATAGCTTTAGTCAGACGTCCTCGCCCAGTTACACGACGAAAACGATGGAGACACCATTGTTACCTCCGAAAACGCCGGTCAAACAAAATGGGGTTTTAGGGAAAATGCAAATGGTGGAGGATGATGGTAGTAACGGAGCTATAACTAAGAGCGTCTCGACGCCCGCCAGTCTACAAACGATCGTTCGATTTCATAACGGTTCCAATATGTCGTTGCACCATAAGATTATAAGGGATATGAGAAGACCGTCCAGCCATTACGTCAGAGGAGTACGTCTGAGATTTAGATTTGCTCAACTGTTAGTAAATGCTATCGCCCTTTTGGCTATAGGAGGTGGAATGATTGCTTACTTCAAAGGTAAGTTTTATTAGAACCAAATATCGATTGGTATACCTAATGGAGAAGAACTTGCAGCGTATCCTACGGCAATTCACATCGTGAATAACTCGACGAACACTACGCCTTCCGGCGGACTTCAAGAACCGTTGGGAACCAATCCTGCTCCGGGCATCTGTCTGCCGGTTATTGTCAGCTTTTGCCAGCAGCACAAAGTCCCGTACAACTTCACAGTCTTCCCTAACTACATGGGACATTTTGGACAAAGAGACGCGCAGCAGGAACTCGAAGTTTACGACGCCGTAGTCGATGTCCGATGCTACGAGCTCGCCGCTCTCTTTCTCTGCTCCGTTTTTGTACCCAAGTGCGGTTCCGGAGGTGCAGTCGTTCGACCTTGTAGAAGTTTATGTGCTGGTACTAAAATCAACTCCACAAAAAAATGTCTGTCTAAAATCCCTTTCTTGTCTTTCAGAAACAAAACGACGTTGCGGATTCTTCCTTGACGTCTTTGGTCTTCCTCTGCCTGATTACCTCGATTGCAGTCTTTTTCCAGAATCCGCGGATCCAGACGTTTGCGTTGGCCACAACGAAGTGAAAGAGGCCAAGCAGAGGTCGCTAAAGCCCGGTAAGTGCCCTTTCGCCACCGAATCCCGCTTTGTATGTGTCGCATTGAAACGCGAAATCGATATAAAACCTTCGTTCGGCCTTCTGTTATTCCCGCTCCCTCGAAATTCGACGGCCTGTCAACGACGTCGCTGCGTTACGCCCCGTTTCGAAATACATTCCATCTTCGTCACGGTTTTTGCCATTTCACCCTTATAAGCTTTGTTAGACATCTTTCCAATATTTTAATAAAAGCGTTTCGATCATTAAAAATATTTTTTTGCTTTTGAAAGTGTGTCATTCGGGTTTTCAATGTGATATACGTCGATGTATCCCGTATGACTGGAAATGCGATGGCCATATTGATTGTAAAGATCAATCCGATGAGCTCAACTGTAAGACGTGTGCTCCCGATCAAATTCACTGTGGAAAAGACAGTTGTATCACGCAAACATACATGTGCGACGGCAAAGTGGATTGTCCGTGGGCTCAAGATGAGCGAAATTGTTGTAAGTTATATAAAAAAGAATTCTTTTTATATAGAATTTTTAATTAATAATTTTGTAGTAAGATTGAGTGAACGAAATGGGGATGAAGGCCGAGGGCAATTAGAGGTGTACAAACCCGAGCATCAAAAATGGATGCCTGCTTGCGTGGAATACTTTGACTCAATCACTCCGGAAATGATTTGCCATATGTTGGGATATTCGTAAGTTAATATTAAATAGAGTATTAAGAGGAAGTTTATCGAAGGATTTCTGCAGGACTTTAAACGGTAGCAGGCATATGTTGAAAGGCGTCGAGATTAATAACACTCCGGTGATTCCAAAGAGCGACACGTTGTGGAAGCTATCGCAAAGGCAGACGAGCGCGACTCCTAAGAACATGCTGCGGGCGTTCGGAGCTTGCAAAGGGAAACCTTCTTTAACCGTGGATATAACTTGCACGAATTTCGGTACGTTCCGTGGGTTTATTGGACATTCTCCTCATCTTTTTGCTTTTCAGTGTGCGGAAAAGCGCGTAAAACCACTCGAGAATCGGAAAGGGTGAAAAGGATCGTTGGCGGAACGAAGTCTATGCCGGGAGATTGGCCCTTTTTGGCTGCGTTACTTGGAGGACCTGAAGAAATCTTCTACTGTGCTGGCGTGCTCATTGCGGACCAGTGGGTACTCACTGCATCGCATTGCGTCGGAAAGTATGTATAATATATATAGTTTGGGAGCACTCTGAAAAATCGCAAAAATGGCCAGAGTGCGTTAGCTTACTAATTTTTCTATTTTTTCAGCCACTCGGACGTTTCTGGGTGGACGATTCAACTAGGGATTACCCGCAGACACGCCCATTCCTATTACGGGCAGAAAATGAAAGTTCGAAAAGTGGTGCCCCATCCCAATTATAATAACGGTATCTCGCACGACAACGATGTTGCTCTTTTTCAGGTAATTCGAAAAAAATACTTAAAAATAAATATTTAATAATATTATAATTGTTTTTAAGCTTGCGTCTCCTGTTACGTTCCACGAACATCTTTTACCAGTTTGTTTACCACCCGCAAATAAAGTTCTACATCCGGGAACGATGTGTACGGTTATCGGCTGGGGCAAGAAGGAGGACACGGAAAGTAGGTGGGCGGACGTGGAACTCGGGAGACGAAGATTAAATGTGCATGTTTCAGTGTCGGAGTACGAGCCTGAAGTGAACGAGGTGAACGTGCCCGTGCTGAAGCGGGAGCTGTGCAACTCCTGGCTTGAGAACCGCGACTTGAACGTGACGGACGGAATGATATGTGCTGGTTACAAAGACGGAGGCAAAGACGCTTGTCAGGTAAGTTTTATGTTCGTCCTCGAGAATGTAAATCTAAAGTCCCGCGTCGACTTAATAACGGACTTTCATTAATTCAAATTGCACACGCCACGTGCGTTTATCACAGAAAACGATATAATCAAACTAAATAAGAGTCAGAAAGTTAAAGGGGAACTTCTTTTAAAGAGCATTTAATAAAGAAAGAAAAAGAATCGAAAGAGTTTGCAGTGACTTAATAACGAAAAGTACAGAGTAGCGGAAATAGTAGTTGACGTTGGAAAGAAAAAAAACAGTCGGATTGGTTTTCTTTGTAGACAAACATTAAAAGTAAATAAGTTTTTGTTTTTTTATGGTGATATCGTAGATGATCGTTTTGAGTATCGATAATAACCGCGGCGGTTCAAGTCGAATAATTCATAAGAGAATTCGAAAATTAAAATTCCTGCGACCGTTCCAGGCTTATCGATTGCGAAATACGGGGTTTGCTCGAAAATTAAACTTCTTTTCCCCAGGGCGACTCCGGAGGGCCGCTTTTGTGCAGGGACGACGGCGACGTCGACAAATGGTTTGTGGGGGGGATCGTTAGTTGGGGCATCAAGTGCGCCCACCCCCATCTACCGGGGGTCTATGCGTACGTCCCAAAGTACGTTCCGTGGATCCTGCAGCAGATGCAGGATGGCAGCGACTAACTGCTGGTTTTCCTTTCATTTCGCGGCCCCCCTCGACCCCCGTTTCCCAAAAAGCAGTATTAAAACCGATCGCGACCCTGTTGCGATCGAGCTACGCACAAGTTCTAGTCAAGTTTAAACCTCTTAGTGATAAAAAGCGACAATTCTCGACCTAGTGTTCTGGCGGCAGCTGATTTACATGTGATCTGTTTTTAAAGCTGTGTACACTCGCCCGCCCGTGGCCTTGGGGGACCTTTTTTTAGATAAACCTACACTATATACATGGTACACTCGGTCGTCACGACAATAAGGACTTTCCCATCCCCCAAGGGCATCTCGCGGGCGACGCTTGGATATATTTTATACCCCTAGAAGAGGAATCATAGTTTTCTATAGATATTTATAAATGATGTTAGGAACTTTTGCGTACACTCAGATGTCCTATTCGTTTCTATCCCCTTCCTAACTACCCTAAACGGTATCACGCAATTTTATTTCAAACCTGAAAATCAATCAATTTAAAATGAATTTTGGTGTTACCCAAAAATATCACCGTTCAAAATCGAAATCATTCAAAGCTGAAATTCCTTTGTCATAATTTAAATGGTCGTAATGGACCAGCTTAAATTAGAATTCACTGATATTATTCAATTAAATCGACAATTGTGGTTAATTTTATATTTGAAATCACCAATTTATACATCAGTTTAATTGGTAGCCATACCGTATCAGCACAAACTTAAATAACAAGCAGATTAAAAAGGATTTTCGGTTTTTCGAATATTCTAATTTTTCTTGTTTATTAATTCAAACCTAATTATCTAACACCCTAAATCGATCAAGATGAATTTGTGCGAGACACCTACCAGAAACTAAATAATAAATTTTTTTTATTCTTTCGTCCTCCTTAAGTATTCTAGAGATGTTTTTAATCGATTACAACAATTTTGACACACACCATAAAGCGTTTTCTATTTTTTGGTAACTTACAAAAATGATCAAAATCAATTTTTCGATATCTCTTACCCTCTTTAAGTATCTAAGGAGTGCTTTTAATCGATTAAAATTCACACCGATCAGCACAGAGAATTTCTAGTTTTGCTTGAATTTGGTTTTTAATAAGGCTGTTACAAACGTATTTCCAATAATACGCGTTAACCGTTTGAAATATCAAAAAATGTTTCAAACAAAAGTTGTTTAAAAATGGTAAATTTATACTTTTTCTGTGAGATATTTGATTAATTATTGTTAATTACCGAGATTATTAAGAAGCATTTTTAAAAGGGCTTAGAAGATGCATAGATAATTATTAAACGAACACTTTTTCTAAATAACATTTTTTGATATTTCATAAAATAAAGGAGGAAAATTAGAAATTCCCACGCCAAAACATTTAATAATTTCCTAATTTTTGTATTAGCCGCGCCCTTAAAGGATTGGTGGTGTGACAAACCGGTTTTAGATTGTGCGTACTCTATCTACCATTGAATCTTTTAAATTAGGAAATTATTACAATATTTCGGCGTGGGAATTTTTAATTTTCCTCCTTTATTTTATGAAATATCAAAAAATGTTATTTAGAAAAAGTGGTTAACAATAATTAATCAAAAATCTCGCAGAAGTATAAATTTTCCATTTTTGAACAACTTTTGTTTGAAACTTTTTTTGATATTTCAAACGGTTAACGCGTATTATTGAAAATACGCGTATAATAATAGATAATAATAGATTAAATAGCGAATACGAATCCTATTATTACATAATCAGTCATCACCAAAATTCATTCTTCTACCTCTCCTTAGAAATTAAGGTTTAAATCACTACAATCCGAATCGCAAACGGGTTTGTAATAATATTGCGAGTTATTGTGTTACGAGATCATCTTACGAAACTATCCCTTTCTCTCCGACAAACATATCGACAATAACAACGGACATCTGTATGTATTGAAACATAAGAAAATATATATATATATAAATGTAGGCTGCCAAACAATTTGTCGTACTCTCTTTGATTGATTATTTGGATATGAACGAATTACTACAAAAAAGGAGTCGCAAACTGTTTGGGGAGCCGGTAAGTTATATTGGGGAAAAATGCGTGAAAATGTGGGCAATCACTAAATTTAATTTAAAGAGGAATTTTATAAAGTAAGCTCACATGAATATATTAAGAAAAGAAAACTGTATTAAGGATGAAATCAAAGTGATATTATACATATTTGACAATATATAGACAATAACGTTAGTATAATGATTCGTTTCTGTTCATGTGGGCGCACGAGTTTGATTATTTGAAACGATACAGAGAGAAATTTAATGAAAAATTATGAAAAAAAAAAGAAGATAATAAAATTTAAACAAACTAATTTTGTTGTACGTTAAAAGAGTAGATTATATAAAGAAAAAACTGTTCGAAAATTACATGTTCTTTAAGCTTTGCGCAATTAGTGAAAAGAAAATCTAAACGGCAAACTGGAATTATATGTGCTTCCAGTGCAACTGTATTTAACGAGAACCTGTGTTAAAAGAAATTCATAGTCAATATTAAAAATTGTCACTCCTATGTCAATTCTTATTTATTTCTATTCGAGTAAGATGGCGAAGTAATCAAACACTTTTAAATTTTGATCATCAAAAACGGATGTATACACATCGTCTATCTACAACAAAAATCTTCTTTTGTTATAGCTGGTTAATTAAAATTTTCCTGTATGTAGCATTTCTTGTAGGATAAAGTAGATTGTTTCAGAGAAAATCCTCATTAATACTTATTCTTTCAAACAAAATAAAATAAAATTAAATTAAAAAGAAATAAAACTGATATGAAAAGGTACAAAAATCGAAATGATCTACATTATCGTACGTTTGCATCGATAAAAAAAACTAATAATTGTCAATTTTACAAAGAAAATGTAGATAGACAATGACAATAATAAGAGTATTAATTAATATATTGATTAATATTAATTAATGAATATAAATGTAAAAGTTTTCGTCGTGGCGCCATCTAAGAACGAATGGTCGAATTGTTAGTGAAAAGATAATACACTGTAGTGAGTTTATCAATCGTTGGTTAGATGTCGCCGAGTGCACGCGAGATGTTGATTTTTCTTTTAATCTGAGGTTATGTATAAAGTTTCCTTCGACAATAATTAAACGATTACGTTTAACGCTAATTAAGATAAGTGTCCTCCGTCAGCGCAGCAGCGCTTTGACAGTTATTTGTGCACTCCGAAGGTAGGATTTTACATTATTATTTTTTTATACTATTAATTTTTATATAAAGTTAATATCGGATATAACGAACGAATCGGATATAACTTAGTATATTCAAAAAATACATATTAGAACTTGTTCGTTATATCCGAAGTTTACTGTACTATATAATTGTTTATTACTTTCCACATTGTTTCCGCTTTACGTGTTTTTTAATGTTGAGCGATGTACCGCGCTAGCGATTTCGATGTTTGTTTTTGTGTAGGAAGAAATTATTCTGTGTATATATGGTGGAATATATGTAGTACAATATAATCTATATTGACAAGAAGATCTCTCTCTTTTATTTTTTTCTATTGTTATGGTTGATTTCGACTTCCGCGATCATCGCGGAACGATTTATCAATTCTATGACACTCGGCCTATTATCAAGTTCGCCGGTCGCGGTATCGGATCAACATACGGTATGACGGAGGCGAAGATTTGACTTTGACTGATCGATTTACAATCAATTCGCACCCCTTTTTCCCAATCAGCTTTTAATTCAACAAGTATGATCGTGCCATTTTTAACCATCGTTCAATTTTAACAACCCGAATTATAACAGTACCATTTTATAGCTTCCCTTTTACCAAGTGGATGGACATTGGCTATTTTCACGCCCCTTACACGTTCACCTCACATCTGGCTTTTTCATGGATCATAAATCTTTAGAATACCGAACAAATCCAAGAATACCAAGTTTTCATCAGATATTCGAACAAATATAATTTTTATATTTCTTATAATTTTGGAATCATTTCAGTAAAAAAAGAAGAGGGATTATGTTTTAACCAGTTTTGGGTGAATAAGGTATTAACAAATAGTTTTGCTGTGATATGTGTTGTTTAAGAACTACCGGGTGGTATCAAATGCAACGCCTCGACTTCGCTTTCTCCAACTTGATATGATATGATGCCCATAGTACGTACAAACTGCTTATATGCTGCAGTATGCAGATGATACAGCGTTAGTCACTCACGATACGACCTTAAAAAAAGCATTAAATAGACTTCGAACATTGACTGTGGATGTAAAAAAGTGGTTCAAAATTTGGCGTATTTACATAAACCCTCAAAAATCACAACTGCTTCTGCCTTTTCATGGGACTTCTGAATATTCTCCGACCATCAGATTAACGAACACCTTGATCCAGCCAACGAAGACATGCAAATATTTAGGGATTGACAATAAGTTGAAATTTGATATTCATACAAAAAAGTTAAAATGAAAGCAATTGCCAAGCAATTTAGAAGCCTGACATTCAAGAATAATGGTGTTAACATTAAATGTGCGATGCATATTTACAAAACAATATGTAGACTACATCGAATACGGAGCCCCGTTGTTTTTTAAAATTGGAAATAAGTCACTGAAAAACATTCAAGTGACAGAGACATCAGCTATTAGAACCACCACCAAATTAAGAAATCCTCTGTACAATCCCTTATATAATTTATGGTATGATATGTTCGCTTGCGGGCGAGGTGCAGAAATAAATACCTTATTGCCTAAAAATCTTAATTAATTATTAACATTGATTTGTTGATAATATTAAAAATAAAAGTGTATATAAATAAAAGTTTATGAATTTCAGTCTTTAAAATGAATTTCTTTGGATATCAATAGACTTGCTGGACAGCGGTCAGTTTTCCGCCCCCTAATTTAAAATTACAACCCAAGCACCTCCCATCTGTCCTTTCACGGATAATAAATTCTGACAATGTAGCAAATATTGTAGGCTGTAACTCATCCGAGATATAGTAGTTTCTATATGATTCCGATAATATAATCAGTATCGATAATAAAAGTTAGTTTACGATTTGGTAATATACAATTTGGCATATTCATATGCGTTACGTTCGAGCGGAGGCGATTTATGCACGGGCATAATGCAAATATTTTCCCAAGTTGATTGATTTTGAAGTGGTCCGTTCAAACTGGACACGGGTCAACATTATCTAACCCTCGAAGTGTGTAAGATAAAAAGTAACTCACCCCAAGAGCGCGTCGGCCGCGGTGTGACTAATCCGAATCAATTAGAAGGTTTTTTTGTTGGCTACGTTACACGACGACGGTTTGACTGACGGGTTGACATTTGAATTTATTTATTATTCTTATTATTCTTTAATTGCCGCTTTTAACGGGACCCCTAAATTTGAATCGAAAATTTTTTATTTGTCGACTTATAAAGTTACCGTTGCGCAACTTTAATAAGGTAGGGGTTTATCCTATCGGGTAACTTTAAGGATTTATTAACGTGCAACCAACTTGTTTTACTAGTTAATAAACTTAAAAGTATGAGACTCAAAAGTTTTATCCACAAAATTCTAATTAGGTTAAAATTTTACTTTCAAAATAAACTGATTCATTACTTTATAGAAACTTTACTTAAATAATCGCTTTTACTTGTTCTAAGTTTATTAATAGAAAACGTTTAAGTATTTTTAGTCTTTTTTATTATCAGATACATATCCGGTTAGGATAAAATACTTAGCCCGCATGTACCTAGTGGGAAATAGGTAACATACGTTGATAAATTAGCGTTAGTTAGTGGATGTTTCGTAAAAAACAAATTGGTTAAACCGAATTCGGTAAACATCGCAGAAGGCAGTGACTCGATTTCTCCCGTTTTGATTAACGATTTGCATCGCGCAGGGTGATGTGTATTGAATTAAAATGCAATATCCATAACCAGAATCGGTCGGCACTTAATGTGATTACAATTATAATGCCCCAAGGGTGTTAGTATTACGTCCGAATAAAGTGCATCCCCTTACGATGATCGAACGGGAGGCGTTTGTTTGGTGGGGGCGGTTGTATATACCTCGGAGTTCATCGCATCAACGTCATTTCATCGACAACGTTCCAAACATGCCTATCGGTAAATTACCATTTTACGTCGGCAATAATTGGTTGCAGGTATGTCTCGTAATTAGAACACGACCAGATTTAATATCACTTAAACCGTTTTATTTAACATTTTTTTTAGACGGCGTTAAAAAGTTTTAACAACGCAATCAGAAAAATATGCGCAAAACGACGATACAGCAAAGTATCATTTTTATCCGTCTCGTTAAAAGAGCGCACATCAGTGTCTACCGACATAACATTACTCGAGATGGAAACGTCACAAAACATCTTCAATGAAGTTATTGAGTTAGCTAACAAGGTCAATTAACACATTTTTTTGTATTCGATAACGGGCTGTGATCGATTCTAGAACTATTTTTCAAATTGTACATAATAAATAAAGCATTTTAAAATAAACTTTACGTCGTTCATTCTCCTTTCCGATTTTCCGCTCGTTCAAGCAGAAGGCTTAGCACAATTTCGTCTCGTTTGAATCACGGTAATGAGACGGGATTTGCACTATGACGTAGTTTGGCACGTGTCGGACACTCGTCAATTGACTATTGTTTTCGATTTTGTATTTAGTACAGTTTCACCCTTAAATTTTAAATTTATTATAAAAAAAATATATATAAATAATTATTTTTTTTTATTATGATTTAAAATTATCCAATACCAACAAATATATAAACAATCCCTTTTAGGCACCCCCCTTTTAGTAGTTACTGGCGTGTGCCCTTAAGAGAAAGGTGGACGCATGAGAGCCGGGTAAGCGAAAAATTCCCACGTTTCGCCACCACGTGTGTCCCAGCCCCTGGTATATAGCCCCCGTTTACATTTACATTTTAACCTTGTCGCGGGCCGTTCGAAGTTTTTCGAAATTCCGCGTTAATGAACCCGGTCACTCTTTTAGTGACCATTCGACTAAGATAATCTGAAAATAGAAGGAAACGCGAACGAACCGGTTTTTGCAAAAAATTCGCTTTAGCAACCCTAAAACCAGTTATGTGCGGATTTGAAAAGGGTTAAAATAACGGATTTGTGAAAAATATATTTTGGTTTATTTTAAATATAAAAATATTATTATTTACAATAAATACAGTAAAAAATATTATATTCTTAAATAAAAGGTACGTAATTGACTATATCCCCTGTGTCATTTTTTCGAGGGGTCATCTTAACTTAATCAAGGCTTCTTTTGGCTTTGGCATTAATAAGCAACTTCGGCACCCCATGGTCTATAAGGCTTCATGCCTTGCGGAGGGTTAGTTTGGTTATAATTCTGGTGATGACTGCTACTTGGAATACTAAAAGAGTTTGGGTATTGACCATAACCCAAAGCTGAGGATGTGGTTGTCGTTAAAGGTGTTAAAACCGTGCTGGACGAAGACGGTGGTAACCTTGAAGAATCGCTCGGAACCGTTACGGCGCAAGAAGTTGAAATATCATAATTGATATCATGCATCGGTTGATGATGCAATGACGACGGTGGAGCTGGACCCGGAGGAGGTGGTTGATGATGAATCGGACCATGATTTGGCCCTGCCGGCGACGGAGGAAGTGGATTTAATGGGTATGGTGGTTGAGAACCGTAACCCCAAGGTCCGCTACTCGCTACAGCCTGTTTAGATGCCAACTCCCTTTGTGCCGCACAACATTGAAGGTGAGAGGTCAATCTGAGACGCAATGGATTCTGGATGTCCAACCCTTCAATTCTCTCAAGGTAACGGGCTACTTCTGCGGCGCATTCTCTAAAACCCATACCGTGATAATCCATTGCGTACTTATGAGGGTCATAAGCGAAGGAGTCCAATCCTGCGAAAAAATGAAACGACCACATTACGACCTGTATGTCAGGTGAATGAATGGATGGATGGAAGGGTTGGGTTTGAGTTTGGCCACCGCGTGGGAAATGGAGGGTGGCCAGGTGTGATCACGCTGTGGGAACGGTTTGATACACTTGTTGGCTTGAGTACGTAAACAAATATCACGTGTTCACATTTAATTTTTGTGAACTATGACAATGACTTAAACAAAAATTAATTTTAAATCATTATTAATAATTTATAGAAATTTTAAGGATCTACATAAATTTGTTTATTATGAACAAAACAATTTGATAGTAAATTATTAATAAACACTGATTAAATATCGGATCAACAATTACATATATATTTGTGTTTATCAATAATTTTAAGTTTAACTTCTGATTATCAATACAACGAGCGGAAATAGTGTTCGTTAAATAACACAAGCAACAGGTGTCTAACCGATCTACATGCAGTGGCCATTTAAAAACCATGTTTCACTGCATTAAATTACGCTCTTTATAAATATTACAATAAAAAATTACCTTTGGCATGTAACATTTTTAAATGGTCAACGGTCATCTGAAGTATTTCCGCTTTTTCCAACTTGGCAGATCCTTGTTTTTCAAAAGCACTGGGCACTAATCTTTTTAATTCCGATAAAGAGGTGTTTATACGATCCCTCCTTTTTTTCTCAATAACACCACGTCGTTTTTTCCTTGACAACATCTGACAACTATCAGCATTTCCAGGGGAAGTACATCTAGGAAATCATGATTAATTTCAAAATGAAAACAGAAATATATAGACTTACTGTTCTTTTGAGGACTCCTCGGAGAAGACATCGTCGCAGTCATCACTTTCGGACAGTGGTCGTTTTGAGCCGGATGACCGTTGGGCGGGTGGCCAAGAAGGTGCGTTGGCGGAGGAGTACCCCCAATGAAGAGGAGTGTTGTGGTCCATAATAAGAAGGAAACGAAAGGCGCGTGTCCGACGGTTGTCGTCAAACCTGAACGCGTGTAAAGACGACGGTTGTATGTCTGTCCTGTTGATCGGCCGTCGACCAAACGACGTCACGGCACGTTTTCACCCCACCACTGTCCCCACCACGCGGCCCGCCGTTCTCCTAACACGCGACTGCAACCTTTCTCCCTTCGACGGAAGGGTGAACTCATTCGGACTGTCTCGCTTTCTCCCCTGATACACGAAAGAGCGGTCACGTGTGTATGCCGTTAGAGAGACTTTCCCACAACCACCCCTGCTACTAATCGAATAGGGAAATCCATTCTTCATCGAGAATCATTTGATAACTACCATTCAATTTGCCCTCGCGCGTTTAATCGTACTAACGCCATCGAGTGCCATAATTTGCAGGAACTTTTAAGATGCATCACTTTTTTTTCTAATCTCAACATCAACACCCTTAAATATATATTAATATTTTTAATATTAATATATATCTATATATTATGTACCAATTTTTTATCAATATCTAGATATAAAATATATAAAAGATAAGAAAATAATAAAAGAAAAATGTTTAAATATATAAATATATTGTTGTATTGAAAAAAATAAATATAAAAAAGACCTTGAAAATAATAACCCTATAAAATAGAAAAAGATAGGGGTAGAAACAAGAAGCAAAGCGATTAGCAAAATTTCGCAGAGAAGTAAAGGGGGATGAAAGGGAAAGAGAAGGGATGTTAGGTCAGTAATCGTGGGAAATGGATAAAGTAACATGTCACACCGCCGCCACGCGACTAAGGGTGCTTCGACCCTTCGGCGTCCACCATCCACCCGTAACAACAATAACAATGCCGAAAAACGTGGCGTCACACGACAGAACGGGATTTCGAGTAATATGCGCTTCCGCTTTCGATTTTTACCTGCGCCTATCGCTGATCGCCGCCCAAACTAACCCAAAGTAACTGTACCCATTTTTAAGATTTTTTTTATTCCGGTGCGTCCCATAACTGTACAAATTGTTGGAGATAGAACCCTTCCGGCGCACCTGAGATTCGCCACCACGGGCTCGAAAGTGTTATTTTTGTAATTTCTAGATTCGTAGGCCGTCGTGGATGCTCGGCCTGGTCCAAAATTAAAATAGTTGTAGTCCTGCGAGAGCGGCCGTTGCCTAACGGTGTTAATTATAAAGTAGCGGATCGGGTAAAAGCAGATGCGTCGCCTAGAAAATGTCAGGCGACGTGCAACCGAAAAAGAGAAAAGACAAACGCAAGAAAAAAGGTAAAAATCGCCGCAAACTTTACGTAACCCATCCATAACAATTTTCCGTTTTGAACCACCCTTTAATCAGAAGACCATCAAGAGGACGTCCACCAGCCAACAACACCGACGCCTCCAACTCTTATTGCTGATGACACCAATATCCACATTCACAAAGAAAAAACCATCGGCGGCGGAATCTGCGCCAAATGTATTTTCTTCATCATCACTCTCGCAATCGCCATTGTTCTCGGTTATACCATAGTTGAACATCGAGGATTAACAGACAGTAAGTTAAAAAAATCAAAAGAATATCACATCTTTAATCCTTTTTTACAACGCAGTTGACATCCCTCTCTCCGAATCAAGATTCGCCACCATCTTTGAAGGCTGGATTGACACTTCACCTGACCACGACGACCATCACGATGAAGTCTCATTTGATGATCACGACGATCACGAAGATGAAGAAGATGAGGGTATAGGTTCAGAAGAAGATGAACACGAAGAATCGGAAGAAGCAGAACAGGAAGAATCAGAACAAGAAGAATCAGAACACGAAGAATCTGAAGAAGATGAGGAAGACGAACAAGAAGATGAACAAGAAGACGCGGAATCTGAACAAGATGAATCTGAAGTAGAACAAGAAGAATCTGAGCAAGAAATTGATGAATCTCAAGAAATTCAAGCTGAGTCTGATGAACAAGATGAAGAAGAACAAGATGATGAAGATGATGATCAAGATTCTCAAAGTGATGATCAAGATGATGAACAACCGATAGAATCAGAAGAAGAAGAAGAACAAACCCAGATATCTGATGAACAGCAAGAAGATGAAGAGGATGAAGGTGTAGAAGAAATTCCCGAAAAAGCCAAAACCACAAAATTAAAAAGATCGAATCGAAAAGATGTTTCAGATGAAGACAAGGTAAAAAAATAATCTAAAAATCGTCTCTTTTCCAAAAAAAATTTATCTCATATTATTTGGTTAGGACGAAGATCAAGAAGGTGATGAAAATGATATGGATGATGCAACGAACGGAGCAAACACCGGAAGTAAGTACTTTTTGTTTCACGCTTGTTTTGTGTTGTTATTTTGGTTTGATTTATTTAGCTATTAATTAGATTAAATCGTTTGCAAAACAACATTATATAGATAAGTTTTAGGTTAAATAACACTATTTAATTTCTTCTAGCTATAAAAAGTATTTATTAGCGTTATAAAACAAACGTTTTTATTTATTATAAATAGTACCTTGATATGAGAATTTTATGATAAGAGAAAAAAATGGCATTAGATACTAACAAATGTAAATCAGGAAATGACTTGAAGATTAAACGGCTGCTGTTGTTTCCAGTGGCAGCCAAAGTAAGCGTAGGAGTCGCCCTGTTGATCGTCGCGTATGTGGTACTGATAAAGAAATGGAAAACCGGTAACAAAGCATGCCCTTTTGTTGTTGTAAACTCCTTCGCTTTCTTTCATTTTAGTGTTAAAACGCTAACATTCAAGCATTTCCTGGTACTAAGCTCTTTAAAAATTATTTTAGTTTACCTTTCTTGTAACTAAATTAATTGTAACCAACGACGCGCAGCTTATTCAACACCGCATAAAAATTATTTAAAAATTTCAAAATTATATCCAAAAAAATATTAAAATTATATCTATATAAAAGTAAAGGTATTCGATCGTTCGCTTTAGAACGAACGGATAAACCATCATCGAAACGAGAAGATGAACACCAAAAAGAAGACGCAAATTTATCGAGGAGAAACACAATCGTACCTCCTCCGACATTAGAAGAAATTGAGCAGGATCTCGAAAACGAAGAAGGTAAAAAATCGCCCTGATCCTACTTAAAAAAAACACTTTCAGCCGAATTTTAGAATATTCAGAAGAAGAGGAGGAAGAAGAAAGCGACTCCGAAATCCACGTTCCAGCTACAAAGAAGCAATACGAAGAACTACGAGCTAAATACACAAGATCTTTAACTCCCGAAACCAAAGAAGATTACGAAGAAGACGAAGATGTTGACGAAGAAGAGGAAGAATATGAAGAAGAGTATGAGGAAGAAGATGAGGATGAGGAATTGATGAAGAAATTAGAGGAGAAGTACGGGAAGCTGGGTTCTAAAAATAAATATGAAGACGAAGAGGAGGAGGAGGAGGAGGAGGAAATAGAAGAGGAGGAAGATGATATTGAAGATGGAGGGTGGAAACGTAATTTTTTAGTTTTAAGTTTGATAAAGTTTTTAGTTTAATTTTTTTAACATTATTAGTAAAATTTATTAACCATTCTTTTTATTATTAGGAGTGCAAGAATCAGATTCGGACGATGACAAGCCGATTAAAAAACGATCAGGCGCTCAATCGTATGAATTTGAAAATATTACAAACTCTCAAGATTATTTAATTAGAGATAGTTTAGACACGGCTGAACGACACTTACCCAATGTGAGTATTAAAAACATATTAATCAAAAAAGAAATTAAATATAATAAAACTTTAGGAATAAAAAACTTCCCAAACAAAAAACCTCGCTGCTAAGTAATAATTAATAATAACTAAGATTGTTTTTAGATTTTTAGAATTAGTAGATTTTAGATTTTTGTTTTCGACTTGCATTTTTTTATTACCCCCTTGGAATGTTTTTATTTTTAATTAATTCAGTCTATTATGGTACGATAACTTTTCCGATTGTTTTTATTAGCCACCGCACACAATTTGACTAATAGAGACGACATCGGGACCACGTTTTTTGCATGCTGCAAAGAGACTCGTTTACTAATCAGAGTGTTTTTTTCTTGCGCTCCCCTCCTTGTCTGGAAGAATTTACCCTTAGCCTTAACCCTATTCATAAAAATCCTTGAAGATCATCCGGGATCGCCGCGTGCCCTCTATGGGCGCGCGAGGGCCTTAGATCAACTTGCGGAAAAGAAACGAAGCAACGAAATACTACAAGAATCAATTAAGTATTTCGCAAAAGTCCTTAATGCCAAATATGTACCTGACGCGTTGTTTTTAGCAGCTGCCAAAAGATGTATTGAGAGAATGAGATTTATAGGTATAAAAAAAATATTTTTATGAATCACTAAATAATTAAGAAAATCTTAGGAAACTACGCAAAATCAATTGAAATTCACCAAAAACTTTTAGAAAAATTTCCCAACGAAATAAAATATAGAAACGATTTTGCAGTCACATTATTAACAATAAACAAAGTCACAACAGCAAGAATGTTACTTTTGGAAACTTTGGAAAAATGGCCTGAAGATGGTTTCGCCTTAGTCCATTACGGTTTTATCTTAAAAACAGTTGACAATAACTTATCTTTAGCAATAGAATACCTCACCAAAGGAATCGCAACAAAAGAACCGGGTGTTATTGACGGAAGATTTTACTTTCATTTAGGAGATGCTTTAGCGAGAATCGGGAAACCAGAGGAAGCTATAAAAATATACGAAGACGGTGTGATAAATAAGGTTTTTTTGTCGAAATACCAAAGATCGCTTTATAATGTAAATAGATTAACAGGAAAACCTTTTTGGGAACCAGAACAAACACCGTATGATAAACTTTACGAGCTTCTCCGACAAAATTGGAAAGAAATACGTAATGAAGGTCTTTCTATGCTTGACAAAAAAGGTTATTTCAAAGACGAATCCGAAAATCTCAAAGACGTAGGCGACTGGAAACAATTTGAACTGTATGCTCGAGGTGTTAAAAACAAAGAAAACTGCCTTAAATGTCCCATAACTTGTCAAATTATCGAAGCATCCCCCGAAACAAGAACCTGCAGAAGAGGACAGGTTAAATTTAGCGTCATGCATCCAGGAACGCACGTATGGCCTCATTGCGGACCAACTAATTGTCGTTTAAGAGTTCATTTAGGGCTAAAAGTACCTCCAAAGACTTACATTCGAGTAGCTGAAGAAATAAGGTTTGTAAAAAACAAGTTTGGCAAACTTAAATTTAATACGGGGAGTTTTAGGAGCTGGGAAGAGGGGAAAATTATTGTTTTCGACGATAGCTTCGAGCACGAAGTTTGGCATAATGGCACCGAATATCGACTCGTTCTCATCGTCGATGTCTGGCATCCTGAATTAACCAAAGCGGAACGGGTCAACTTATCACCAATTTAAATCATCCTATATTTTTTATTAGTAAATTCACGGCTGTACAATATTTTAATATATACTTATTAAAAAAAGATTGTTTTATTTAAACCTTTTTACACAAATATTTATGAAATATATTTGTACCTTTTCTTTTTAGTGAAATTATGCGATTACAAAAATCATTTTAGAATAAAATGTAAGGGCAATAAAACTAATTTTTGGAGCTTGAGCGTGGGAAAATGTTTGTATTATTTAGATATATATTCTTGCATGAGTTATTGCTATGTATTGTCTTTATTCTTTCCGAAATTATATGAATCCAATAATTTGATCGAATTCTTCATTGATAAGGACCAAAAACATAATAACATGCCAACGAAACAATAATAAGCAAGTACAAATGTATTCTGCCATCTTTTACTTAGTAGTAAAACTATTATTGCCACACTAAAAGCTTGGTTTGGGTTTGAAACTTAACTAACAAAGTTTTTGAATAAAAAATTGAATAATAGATGTCTTCTAATAACAGATTTTCTTTAAATTTATAAAAACAGATTCAAAATTTGATTTTGGTAACTATTTTTAAAATGAAAACAAATAAAATAAAAGATAAAATTTATTAAGTAGGCTCAAATCTAGATTGTATTTACATTACTGATAAGTAGATATATTTTACTGAACAATGATACCACTCTTAAAAACTTAAACTTAAAAATACTAGTTGCTATTTATCACATACAACAAAAAGTCCTTCGCTGACGTACGTGTCAATGAGGATGCGTCGCCCATAGGGTTACGGTTATTAAAAAAAAAACGAAGATATTTGTCGATTAATCCCTGCATGGTACAGCGCTCAGCCTGTAGAACGTTCCCTCGGTTAATTAATATTATATGTGCAAACTACATGCATAATGTGATGCTATTATACAGCGGCTTATTTCGGTGGTCACGTGTGAAAATAAAAATCTATCACATCGCCGCTTTCATTTTAATACTGCTACCTTATAAGGTTTTTCGTATAATACCACCACTTTGACGTGACCGCAACAGACGGAACAGATCGTTTCAAACGGAAACGTGAAAAATCAATAATTAATAATTTTAAAACCATTTTCACATTGTTAAGGTTGAATTACATAAAACTGTACTCGCTCGATGGTTGTTTTTCATCTCCCCATTAATTAATTTATAGGAAACGCAATTTTTGCTCGAAACAACACTCATTGAGAGTCTTGTGAGCTATTTAATCATTGTTTCGCCGAAAAAATTGCGCATCAGGAAACGAATCACCGAAACCAGCGGACTTCGAAGCTCATAACACAATCAAACGCAAAATTACAGGACCACATTACATATATACGACTTTTTAAACATGAAATTAATAAAATTAATGAAAAATACGATGGAACCAACGCGATCGAACGGGCTTAAAAAAGAATTAATAATTAGAATCGAACGTCTTTTCTTAGCACACTACAGATATGGTAACGTTTATACCGAGATTTCCGTTATCAGCAAATAGTTGGGCGATCGACGTATCAAATACCAAACAATCTGATCCCATTATTGCCGACGCAACACCTTCGTGACTCGATCGAGGCATCGCTTCCCATGTCAATCTGCGTCTATTACCATTCAATTCCAATCTAATAAAAAGAAAAATTAAGATAACTATTAACAATTATGATATAGATTAATACTGACCTATAAGCAAAATGTTCGGCTTGTTTACGTGAACCAATAAGTTGAACGATCGCAAAAAATTGTGTGTGCCCGTCGCATTTTTCCTGTTTTTCCAAAATGAGCATGAAATGATGTCCAAAACAACTTTGCATCATCACCCAGTCAACGGCTCCGGGTAAATTAATTTCCGTGGCTAAAAAGACGATGTCCTCTCCATTAAGTGTAGTAATATTTTGGTGCGCGTGCTGCAGATGAACCATCACCTTCTCCAGTTGACCCTGCCAAGAACAGGATGCACCCGGACAAGGGCAACTGTAAGGTCTAAATTCGCATACTTCTTCATGTTCAGCTTTTTCATTTAAACCTAGTGACATCCGGCAACCAGTTTGTTTGTGTTTACAAGGAAACATTAAGTTGTTTGCCACCTTTTCCATTGCCAAGTTTCGGATATCACCTAAAAAGAATTAAAAATACTTTTATAATAAACATTTTATTTTGATGAACAAATATTTACCTAATACGGCAAAGGTAATATACGCAAAACGATTTACAACTAATTTGAAAAAATTCGACATGAGTGCTTTTGCAACGTAACGTGGTCACAACCTGTTAATAAATGAAATCATGTGTCCGTTCGAGTCTTTAAAATTTTTTAATGTATTACGAAAATAATTTTTTCCTTTCCTATTCTTTTGATTAGTAATAGATTATTTTATTGTACGTAACTATTAAAGAATTTCGATAAATGTTATTACCAATATTAAAAAATCTATATCGCAACATTAAAAAAATTTTGTAACTTACATGTTTTTTTTTTTTATTAATATTCAAATATAAAATAGCAATAAAATCGATATCGAATTTTTGGGGGATAAATTCACGACTTATTAATATTAAACGAAATTTTCGCCCGCTCTAATGTACACACTAAAATATTTTAACAATAAGCCGTTTCCTTCTTTGGCAATTAAACCTGGAAAAATGAACAATTGCAAAAACCGATAAAATTTGATTTTCAAACAATTTCAATGTGAAAGTACAGAAAAATTACGAAAACAAGTACGTAATACGACTTTTTTTTGAAAATAGCTTAAAAATTACTTTATAAATTTGAGTACGAGGTGGATGAAGAGGATTCGAAAGCGCAACATAAAAGAAATGTTTCCCATATACAATTTTTTTTTACAAATTTCTGCTTTTTTATTATTCCACACGTACAGTTTTTATCGCTTAATACTATATTTTGGAATTCACTCAGTGACGTCATTTTGACGCATACTTTATAATTGACTGCCTTATATTATCAAAAAATAAAACAGAATTTTTGCTGATATCACCGTAATAACTAAAAATAATTCATACTTTATCGTTGTAGATTTTGAAGTTATCCATATTTTATGAGTAATTTTTTTTATCCTTAACTATTGAAGTTCCGTCCGAAATATATTAATTTTTCAATCGTTACGTCCATAAAGTTGTCACCTCAATGTTTTATGTAATTACTTAATAATTAAGATTTTATGCAATATCTCATAATACCGATTTCTCGTCATCTTTGATGGACTTGTAACTCATTTTACTTATAATATAACAAAAGTGGCAACAGAAGAAACTCATTATTTTGCGCTTGCCTGAATGTTCATTGCAGTACAGTTTTTGAATAATGCGCGTATCCATAGAAGTTCTAGCAATAGCTAAGGTTGATTCTATTTTCTGAAAATACAAGAGATTCTGTATTAAGTTACAAATTCAAAATAAAACTGAAATCAAAATGCTGCAAAATAACCAGCTATCCATATGCTATGCTGGGTTCCAACTCATTACGTCATTTTAACACTTTCGCGGACACTATGATTTCGAGTTCTGTCCGCGAAAGTGTTAAAATGGTCATAACTTATCATGGAAATCGTATAACATCATTCAAGAGCGCATTTTGAAGGGCAATAATAGTACTATATGATGAAATAGATAGAATACAGCAAAATACTATTGTGCGTCTCACACATAACTTCAAAAGTTGTCAAAAGAGAAATTTTTTCTTGTACACAACCTCAAATATCTCAAAATCCTGACATGATGGTCCAATTCTGGTCTTGAATTCTGATTCCACGTAGAAAATTATTTCGGAAATGATCGTCAGCCATTCAACAACAAAGGCGTAACAGTCAAAAAAGCCATTTTTTTCTTGTACACAACCTCAAATATCTAAAAATCTTGGCGCGATGGTCCGATTCTGATTCCACATGGAAAATTACTTCGGAAATGATCGCCGGCCATCCAACAACAAAAGCGTAGATAATAGAGGAACAAATTCAAAAAACTTAAAAACCATTTATAACAAAAAATATATATTAATAAAAAATAATACTTTATAACTCATCAAAAATATTTTTCCTATGTTGGTGGAAGCGACTGTAAAAAAAAACAATATTCTAATATTATAGTATATAAAATAATTACTTACTTTCATAATAAATTTTTCATCTTGAAGATTTTTCACACACTTCACAAAGATTATTTGTCTTAAATGTTGATATTTTTTGTATCCAAAAATTCGATTTCGATTTATTTTGGTGGATGTATTAATAAAAATATGGAGTAATAAAACTGTATGGTGTGTAATAAAAATTAAGAAATAAGGTGTCAGCATAAAAATGTCCTAACATGGTGACAAAATTAATGCAAGAAATTAGTTAATCATTAAGATAAAATGATGAAACCATGTTACAAGTTTTTTTTATAAATTTTGGGTAATTTATATAAATCATAAATAAATAAGTATATCATTGATAAAGTTTACAAACTACTCACATCAGCTTATATATTAGGTTTCTTCACTATACAATGTGTAACTCTATATGAAGATATTGATGTTTATGACTAACAAATAAGCAGATAATAATAGATATAACTTTTTTGAGTGTTTTTTAAATAAGTGTCTATTAAAAATAACTTACCTAATGTTCCACGACATGTTGGACAGCAAGATAATTTTGGTCTACAGCTAGAGCAGACCAGGTGCCCAACCTGACACTGCATGATAGGAGGTAATACAATCTCAAAACAAACAGGACACTCAAATAATGCAGCAAGTTCATCAGTAAGTGTTCCTGGTGTAGGCAGTCTGGATAATTGGCTGGATGATCCACTCTGGGAGCCTGTGCTGGAGGTTTCCCCAACAGCGGCCGTACCACGGCCTCTCTTCTGGTTCATGATTTGGGCCATTGGGATTCCGAGCGTACTATGTTCGATTACTAAACGTCCGTCTTCCAAATAGCGAGTCAATCCCTCGAGTCAATCGTGCGCCTTCGTTTTTTCGTTATAGTTCGGTAGTGATATAGTCAGTTTATCGTGTCGACCCTAAAACGCACCACGAAGTCTCGTTTTTTCGCCAAAACGTGCGCGTTTGGTCGCGAACAATCATTATACAGCGAGTCGTCCCGCTGTTATCTAAAGCGTGTTATCAACTTTGGTGATATTTGACGCCATTTTAGTTGAAGACCCACAGTCTGGGAAAGGCATAGAACATTTGTTATCAAACGCGCATGTCGACCCCACCACTTTTAACACTTTATTTTCCCTTTATTTATTTTTTTTTAAGAAAGATAATAAAGAAACTAATTTGGCAATCCGCACAACTTAATGTTCTTTAGAAAAAAATCATTTCATTCTATATATTTACTTTTTTTTGACAGATTTATTTGCCCTGTTTTTTTATGTTACGTACTTACAGGTTACTTCAGATCTTCAGATTGTCCAACGATGACACTCACAGCTGTCCATCAATTATCTTACAAATACCCTACATTTATTATGCTTGCCCAATAAACTTATCTGGAGCGTTTAAGACAAATACAATTCAATTGCAACACCGATTGTTTGTTATTATATCCATTTATTTACGACACAAACTAATGACCAACCTTAGATAGGAATGCATAACCTCAAAATAAAATGAGTGAAGTAAGCTTCATTACACAATACCAACCTAACATATACAAAATTTAATTTACGAAAACAATTAATTAGTTTTATTTAATATGTTATTTTATATTATTTTTTATATTTACAAACAAATTACATTTAAAACAAAATTTTGCAACAACTTATTTTGATGTTTTTCAGCTATTAAAGATGTGTTGAGTTATTTAATCATAGATGTCACTCATTTTTGTTTTTAATTTTAATTTTATTAATGGCGTTCTTTGACAGAATGAACATTGTACTTAATATGCAATCTTATTCAACGCCAAAAAAATGCCAATTTCAAAGTAACTCGGAATCCAACTCGTATGCTCAGCCAGAAAAGAAGTCAACACTATCGTGGGAACCTCAAAATAATTTCCCCACAAAGTAATGCAACTCGAAAGCTAATTAATCAAACCAGAAAGTAACTCAACTACAAAGCAATCCAAGTCTAAAGCAAGTCAATTCGATCACAAAGTAACCCAACTTTGAATCAAGCCAAATCAACCCAAAACCATAGAATCATGAAATGCATTAATGGCGTTCTTTGACAGAATGAACATTATACTTAACATGCAATCTTATTCAACGCCAAAAAATGGCAAATCTTAAAGTAACTCGAAATCCAACCCGAATGCTGAGCCACAAAATAAGTCAACACTACCGTGGGAACCTCAAAATAACTTGCCGACAAAGTAATGCAACTCCAAAGCTAATTAATCAAACCAGAAAGTAACTCAACTACAAAGCAACCCAAGTCTAAAGCAAGTCAATTCGGTCACAAAGTAACCTAACTTTGAATCAAGCCAAATCAACCCAAAACTATAGAATCATGAAATGCATTAATGGCGTTCTTTGACAGAATGAACATTATACTTAACATGCAATCTTATTCAACGCCAAAAAAGGCAAATTTTAAAATAACTCGGAATACAACCCGAATGCTCAGCCACAAAATAAGTCAACACTACCGCAGGAACCTCAAAATAACTTGCCCACAAAGTAATGCAACTCCAAAGCTAATTAATCAAACCAGAAAGTAACTCAACAACAAAGCAACCCAAGTCTAAAGCAAGGCAATTCGGTCACAAAGTAACCCAACTTTGAATCAAACCAAATCAACCCAAAACTATAGAATCATGAAATGCATTAATGGCGTTCTTTGACAGAATGAACATTATACTTAATATGCAATCTTATTCAACGCAAAAAAATGCAAATCTCAAAGGAACTCGGAATCCAATCCGAATGCTCAGCCACAAAATAAGTCAACACTACCGCAGGAACCTCAAAATAACTTGCCCACAAAGTAATGCAACTCCAAAGCTAATTAATCAAACCAGAAAGTAACTCAACTACAAAGCAACCCAAGTCTAATGCAAGTCAATTCGGTCACAAAGTAACCTAACTTTGAATCAAGCCAAATCAACCCAAAACTATAGAATCATGAAATGCATTAATGGCGTTCTTTGACAGAATGAACATTATACTTAACATGCAATCTTATTCAACGCCAAAAAAGGCAAATTTTAAAATAACTCGGAATACAACCCGAATGCTCAGCCACAAAATAAGTCAACACTACCGCAGGAACCTCAAAATAACTTGCCCACAAAGTAATGCAACTCCAAAGCTAATTAATCAAACCAGAAAGTAACTCAACTACAAAGTAACCGAAGTCTAATGCAAGTCAATTCGGTCACAAAGTAACCCAACTTTGAATCAAGCCATATCAACCCAAAACCATAGAATCATGAAATGCATTAATGGCGTTCTTTGACAGAATGAACATTATACTTAATATGCAATCTTATTCAACGCCAAAAATGGCAAATCTTAAAGTAACTCGAAATCCAACCCGAATGCTCAGCCACAAAATAAGTCAACACTACCGTGGGAACCTCAAAATAACTTGCTCACAAAGTAATGCAACTCCAAAGCTAATTAATCAAACCAGAAAGTAACTCAACTACAAAGCAACCCAAGTCTAATGCAAGTCAATTTGGTCACAAAGTAACCCTACTTTGAATCAAGCCAAATCAACCCAAAACTATAGAATCATGAAATGCATTAATGGCGTTCTTTGACAGAATGAACATTATACTTAATATGCAATCTTATTCAACGCAAAAAAATGCAAATCTCAAAGGAACTCGGAATCCAACCCGAATGCTCAGCTACAAAATAAGTCAACACTACCGCAGGAACCTCAAAATAACTTGCCCACAAAGTAATGCAACTCCAAAGCTAATTAATCAAACCAGAAAGTAACTCAACAACAAAGCAACCCAAGTCTAAAGCAAGTCAATTCGGTCACAAAGTAACCCAACTTTGAATCAAACCAAATCAACCCAAAACTATAGAATCATGAAATGCATTAATGGCGTTCTTTGACAGAATGAACATTATACTTAATATGCAATCTTATTCAACGCAAAAAAATGCAAATCTCAAAGGAACTCGGAATCCAATCCGAATGCTCAGCCACAAAATAAGTCAACACTACCGCAAGAACCTCAAAATAACTTGCCCACAAAGTAATGCAACTCCAAAGCTAATTAATCAAACCAGAAAGTAACTCAACTACAAAGCAACCCAAGTCTAATGCAAGTCAATTCGGTCACAAAGTAACCTAACTTTGAATCAAGCCAAATCAACCCAAAACTATAGAATCATGAAATGCATTAATGGCGTTCTTTGACAGAATGAACATTATACTTAATATGCAATCTTATTCAACGCCAAAAATGGCAAATCTTAAAATAACTCGAAATCCAACCCGAATGCTCAACCACAAAATAAGTCAACACTACCGTGGGAACCTCAAAATAACTTGCCCACAAAGTAATGCAACTCTAGCTAATTAATCAAACCAGAAAGTAACTTAGCTCAAAAGTTACTCAACTAGAAAGCAACCCAAGTCTAAAGCAAGTCAATTCGGTCACAAAGTAACCCAACTTTGAATCAAGCCAAATCAACCCAAAACTATAGAATCATGAAATTAATAGATAATATATCAATATTATGTACAACAAAGATTTCAACTTTTCACATCTGAGAGCAAACGTGAAAATGGATAATATTGTTAAGAATAAAATTTGCTACAACTTTTGTTCTAAAAGTTATTTTCTAATATATTTAGTATCCAGTGCGCTAGCATTAATAAAATGAAATTATCAGATTTTCACGTTTTTCTGAATATTTACGCATCTGAGAGCAGAAGTGAAAATGAGCAATATTGTTAAAAATTAAATTTGCTATAACTTTTGTACTACAAGTTTTTTTGTAAAATATTCCGAATTCCTTGCGCTTCCATTAATAAAACGAAATCATCAAATTTTCACATTTTTCTCGATAATTACGCATTTGAGAGCAAAAGTGAGATCAATTAAGTATAAAATTTAAATATAAATATATTATAAAATTTGCAACTTTTGTTCTACAAGTTTTTTTGAGTACGCTCCGAATCCCGAGTGTTTTATGATGAAAAATTCATTCATTTGAGTGATATTAGAATCTTAATTTTTTGCCTTTGTTTGACTTCGAAGACGTCGGCTTCCCCAAAGTATTCTCTGTGGTATGAGAAATAAATTGGGTTGGGTTGGGTTCTTTAGTATCTGAATTATCGAAACCTGATCGAAATACGCAGCGGATGTATTAACCCAAAATATTTACTTTCAATGTAGTTTAAATTTCTGTCTCAAAGTGCTTTATCAGCCGTGTGTCATAAATTACACTTAGATATTAAAGATGGAATTTCACGTAAACACTCACAACCTTTAAAACAATTTTTTTAAATGATTATTTATTGATAAATTACATTTTTTTGTTTAATTATATTTATTTAAACTTTAATGTGTTTATGTTAATGTTTTATTTAATAACTTACCTGCTTTTATGTTAGTTATTATTATTATTTATTAACACCAACAAAATAAAATCTATGTACAACGTTAATATAAATACATAATATAGATGATAGTGAAGAGTTCTTTATTTAAGGTTTATTATGAACGTCAAAAAATGAAAAAAATAAAAAGAAAATAATCGGACCTCCTACTATACACAATTTTATTTCGTACTTTTTACTCAATGAACACATGGTCATATAATAAGGTAAAACGATTGCGCCATTTACATAACACTCTAGTGATCATGATCGAGACGACGAAACGAATAAATAATTCTTCTTAGTAGTTCTTTCGCCACTAAAGGCGTCGCCGCGGTTTCGGTGCCGCCGTCGCTAGGCGTCGCGGCGCCAACGGTCATAGGTGGTTGGCGTGCGGCGGCGTATTAACGTGGCGACGCTACTGGTACACGATTTTTTTGTTGTCATTATACTTTTTTTTGTTTTAAATAAATAGGATTCAATATATCAAGGTACCTTTAAGGCTAGTTGAGATCACTAGTGCACTATCACTACACTCAGGCCGTAGGTGGACAGTGTGGGCGCCCTCTATGGGGCACAGAATATACTCACAGCGTCCAGTCGCTCAGGCAAATTTTCCTTTTTTTGTTGTTTGGCGGCGACCGAACGCTTCGTGTCCTAATCGGCTATTTATATTTCGCTTTGTTGTATGGCGAATAAATTGGTGTTCAATATGGTGTGTTGTATCGAAATGGAGTTGTTGATAAAATTGCTTTTCACTACTTTTAATTTTTTTTACAAATAAAATTCGTACTTATATATAATGAAAAAATTAAATTTGGACTGAACGTATGTGAATATATTAGAAGGGCCCTCGTGTCACGTTTGTCACGTATTCCTATCACCTTTGTTCATAATTTGACATTCATAAAGATTTTTTTTACTTTTAATATTGCTTTAAGTATATTTATACTTATTATAAATATAGCTGAGTTGTAAGCGGTCGTGTCAAGTTCTTCCACCATTATTACATTTTTATTGGTTTTTTTGTTCTTAACAAAGATGATCCTGACACAACCGCTTATAGATATAATATACTTTTTAATATTTATATGGATTGTACATAGTTAAAATGCTTATTAAATAGAGAAAAAACGATAGTGAAAAAAATATAGAACAACATAAAGGTAGTAAAAGTAACAAGTCGTAGAACATCTGATATAAATACGATCTTCTCTTGAATAACAGAACTACACGAGTACATTTCGATTTGTTTAATGTAACCATTTTTCTTGTTTTTTTTTTTTGGCTAAACACTACAACATATCTTACATCGCTAAAATCCTAATCGTTAACACCGCATGCATAGAGCTCCAACAAGGTGTAGAAAAGTGAGCATTCGCAGAGTTTTACTTTTTGGTATTTTTAATATACTTTAAATTTTCTTTAACTTTAAGTTTTCCCTTATTTTTTTCTTAAATTTTTTTTGTTTTGATTCGACACAGCTTCGTTTCCGAACTGCAACGATATGCAAGAGCCAGAAACTAATACGAGGAGAATAAATAAGTATCTTTGGTTTCACTTTTTACTAATTTCACTTTACGAATAAATCGTTATCACTTCTTGACCACCGCCTCTGACCATCAGCACTCTCTCCAATCCTTCTGTTAACACTTCCAAAAATTCCATATCTAAAACAAAAATAAAATCAATATATTAAATATTAAAATTATTTAAACGCACAATTTGATTCCCGTTCCAATTTGGTATCTTTCGGTGGTCCTGGTAAATTCAAAATCACCAACTGAGCATCGTGTGATCGATTGACTATCACTTCGTTCAATTTCACCGCTGTGTGCATCCGACGAACGTTTCCTTCATCACTACAAAAAAAATATAACTTAGAATAACAAATACTTAATAAATCGTTGGGTTAATATACGGGGTTGTAATTGGTTTAGCATCGTTCTTAGCAGGGGACTCCTTGGTTGTAACTTCCGGTTCTTTCTCAGACGCATCCTCCTTCTCTTTGATGTTATTTTCCAGTGGAGCCTTTTCATCGGAAATAGGCTGCAAAAAAAATTTAGCAACGCAAGAATATTTTACAATCTCTCTTTTAACCTCATTTGATGGTTCCTCTTCTTGTTTGTTATCAACAACACCATCACTTCCAGGTTCTTGGAACCTCACTTTGGTGGCGGTTTTTGCATCGGGGTGATGTTGATCCACAATCGATTGTACCTGGGTTTGAATAAAAGAAATTAGATGTTGCAAAAAAATTTTGATAAGATTTGGTTAAGCTAAAACTAAGGTGGAAACGTTAAAAAAAGATGAAGGGGCCGTGATGATGATTGGCAATGAGTTGGAAACAAAACCATGCAAGAAGCGACCAACTCAAAAGTAATTAAACAAAATGAGCGGCGCGCGTTTGTTACCAGTGGCAGTTTCTCTTCCGCCGACACGGCGTTGAAATCCACCAGCGTCTGTACCTTTCAAGTCAAGGACAAACGAATGAGATAACTGGTCTTTAAGTAGAGGATTGTTTTTTTAACCGATCAACGCGAAAATTATTCCACATCAATCGGTTTTGATTAGCAACATAGAATTTATTATAAATATTTTTAACATCAATACTTACGACTTGTAAGCTTTCTTTTTTATTGAGTCGTAATTCTCTTAACATTTGATTTCTTTGTTCCATCATCAAAGTACGTTCATAAGTATAAGCTGAAATATCACTGTCCATCTAAAAGATTTTATATTTTTAAAATTTTATTAAAAAGAAATTGGTATTTTATTTTACCATTTCGACTACTTCTACTTCAGCAACAATACGTAAATGATAAAGGAATGTTTTAAGATCTTTTTTCATCTGGATTGAGTTGTCCTCCATTTGGGCAACGGTGAATATCCTCATTTTACAATTTTTCCATGTTCGGTGTTGTTTCAATAAGAAGGGGAGTAACATTAGGAGACCGCCGTCGTGGACGATCCACCAAATGTCGATATTCCCAACGACTTTCTCTGTGGAATCCGGGAAGAAATTGATTCCTTTCGGTACTAACAGCGCCATCCGAGCTGATGTCACATTCCTGATCGTTTGCAAAAACACTTGCCATGTACGTTCGTCTTCCGATTGGCGCCAACCATACGGCCAGCCAAGAATGACTGTATTAGGTTTCATTCCTCCTAATCCAGTTGTTTGCACTAGATGTGATAATCCCTCTACGACATCTCTAGCGACGAGAATGTCAACGAAACCTTTAACCTTTTCTTCTTCAACAGTCCTTCTTAGGCTTTGTTTAGCGGCCATAGCTTCGCCGTACGATTTTGTGTAATCCCCATTAATAACGGAGGCGCAAACTGTTAGACCTTTGCCCGCTTTCAATTGAGAGGCAAACGCGAAGAGTTTTCTGTATTTAGGTACAAGATCAGGAGTTAATTTGACCAAAATAAGAATTTGTGGTCTCCAATTTTTCGTATGCGGAGGTCCTTCTTCAAGACGTAACAATGAGAAACGAGCCGCCGACAAAGCTAAACCTCGAATGCCATCTCCCCACTCCTTTTCAGCTCCTCTATATTCAATGTATTTGTAAATCAATCCTGCCATACCCATTGCAACTAGCGCGTAATACCATGACGTCATGAACATAATAGCGATACACAAAGCTAATCCAATGAACGATAAGGACCAATGATAATAACGGAATCTTGGTCTCCAGTTTGGTGTACGCAATAATGTTTGTAGTGCACATGCGAGGTTAACGAATCCGTAACACATTAAAAAGAACATTGACAATAACGGCGCGAGGTAATCAACATTTCCGAGAAGAATGCCACATTGACAAATTAGAAGAGTTAAAATTAAGGCCCTCGTTGGTTCTCCTCTGCTCGAAGATACCGCGAATGGAGATAAAAACGGTATAATTCCATCTTTGGCGATTGCTTGAAGCAGACGAGGTGCTCCGGTTAAAGATTGGAGTCCAGCACCGAGGGTTGACAAGAAAGATCCTATGAGGATCACCCATTCATTTGGCCAAGCTATATTTGCCACGACGAGTTTCCCGCCGATAGAAACTCCAAATCTAAATAAAATCATCAAATCAAAACCACCGCTTCATTAAGTTTTAAACAAAACTTACTTGTCTCTTAGTAACAAGTTATCAACAGTTGCCCCAAAAAGTACGACAGCCGATAAGTACACGGTCGATGTAGTTAATATAGCGCAAATTGTTCCTATTGGGATGGATTTTTGAGCATCGGCTAAGTCTCCAGATCGATTAGACCCAGCCATAATTCCGGTGACCGATGGGAAGAAGATACCGATGAGAATCGTAAAAGATGTTGTGATATCCGCGTAAACCTGGTTGAAAGTTGAGTGACCAATATTTTCAATGTCTTCTGGGTTCCTCCCGCGAGCAATAAATTGCCCCAATTCCAAGAAACTGTCGTACAAATTGTCTATAAAAAAGAAAAAAAAATAAAATAAGTTACGTAAATGACACCAAGGATTTGAGGCACACCTAAAAGTACCCCAGATGAGATTCCTTTGATTCCTTTTACTACGCTGACGTTATGAGCCGCGAAATAAGGGTCGCAGTAGGTTGCATTACAGAATATAGGGAATAAAGCACCGTTTTCGCTTTTGTTACAACCCGAAATCTCCACGCTTCTCAAAAGACGGTTACCCAAAACGCACATACTAAAAAAAGTTTGTAAAATCAGATAAAAAAAAATTAAATATCCTTACTGCAATCGATCAGTTCCATTGAAGTTATAGAAAATCCCAACATAAACAGCCACAATCGATAGGATGACGCATGCGAGAGCAACTGTTGCAAATTTATTAACAAATTTGACTCCCACAAAAACAATCGTTCCCATGATCACCAAAAGACCAGTTCCGAAAACCCTAAAGTTGTTATACATAGCCTCCGCTGTGTTCTCTTTGAAAATTGCTATACTCGGCGCCATATATGTCTGAAATTTGTATTAAATTTTTATACAATAAGATTGGGAAATCTTAATACTTACCAGTACTATTTCCACGGCACCAACGATATACATGGCAGCCGCCAGCGTGGTACCTGTGTAAAATAGCATCCCCACAGCTCCGCCAAATTCTGGTCCCAAAGACCGCGAGATCATAAAATAACTTCCTCCTCCCGGGACTACACCGTTCGTGGCGATCGCCGACATGGAGATGGCCGTCAGCATGGTAACACAGCAGCAGCACAAAACAATCAGGAAGCCCTGTATCACTCCCGCAGTACCCACAACCCATGTTAGACGAATGAAGAGAATAACACCAAAAATATTTTGAATACAAGGGAGATAAACGCCGATCAATGTGCCCATACGAGCACCACCTTTAGCCGGTCTTGCATCAGGATCTGTTGACGCTGGAGGAATTGTATTGGAGTAGTTGGCCAAGGAACTTATCATAGTAGAAACCCTTGGCCTATCCTCCATCTCTTCCTAAAATTAATTTAATTAATAACAAAATAATTAAAAAAAAAAAAAATAAAATTCTATATTTGTGTATGATACAAGTACTAGAAACTGTCTAACAAATGTAACATTGAATATGAAACGAGGGAATATCAAATAACTGTGTAGCAATACATTAATTGCACATCGTGAAACAGAAACTCCAACGAGCTTTTCAGCTAAACCCAGCCTCGATTAATTACGGTCGTAATTGGCGTTCAGTGATGTTGTCGGAACGCTGTAATTGCGTTCGTTAAAATATTCGTTTGCCCGACTGGAATGGAATTACGGGAAAAAAACAAAATGAATTTTTCCGGGCGGAAAGCTTACCTTGTAAAGGAAGAGATTCGTTTCATATCCGGACCTCTTCTCGGACACGAAAGGTTGTTCGTCGGTTCCATCTCCTGTAAACGAAGAATTATTCAAGTTTAGGTACGGTATCGTTGGCATATTTCGAACGAATATTAATTTTTTGCGAAAAATCGATTCGAAATCGACGTTCGATTGTGTAAAATTACAACAAACAATTTTTTCGATATATTTCGAAATACAATTGGGTTATAGGAAATCCATAGAAACGGTTTATATCTTTGTCACCAGAGTGTAGTTTTGGAACATTGCCAAATGAGTGCGGTCCAATCCTTTCTTTATCCATACACTTTACAAAGAGTTCCAGAAGTTATTACTAGTTAAATCCCGGTGAATTACAAGGCAATAAGTTTTATTTAATTTTTTTTTTTGAAAAACTTGATAATGCGTGATAACGTTAAGACTATGAGGAGTAGTAGCTGGGATTAAATATAAATCGCAAACACTTTAAGCGATAAAAGTCATGGGATTTATGTTTACTAAGTTGACCGATTTAGCTTTTATATTTTCGATAAAAAAACTCATCCCGCCTTACATAACAATAGGGCTTTGATGGTTAAATTCGCGTCATAACCTTTTACGGTACCTTTAATGTTTAATTATACGGGCAGTTAAGCGTCTAATTGCCACTAGGGACACGTGATTTAACAAATTTCAACGTTAACCATCTCAAATAAAATATGTTTGCTTAAAATTTAATACCCTAAATATTTATATTTGAGGTATATTTCTAAAAATACGAATTCTCCGTTAGCGCTACTTCATCACGACTTAACAGCAAAGTGCTTAGTAAAGTTAGAAATCTCATCATTTCTATGTTAATTAAATTGTAACCCCGATATTATGCAGCTCTCATCGAATTTACTATGTAAATTAGATACCTACCGTCAAGAGATTTCATCACTAACTGCACTCGACAGTATCACGACGTAAAATTTATTCTAACAAGAAAGAGTTGAGATTTTTTTAATTTAAAAAATGATAAATGTTTACTTATTATATTTTTAGATATGCAGTACTTCGTGGTTTATTGTTATTAACCACAAATGATTGTGAAAAAAATAAATAAAAAAGCAGACAGTTCCAAATTAAAATATTTACCATCCGCTTAGAATGAACTATTCTTACCTTGTTTGGAATCACGCCCCATTAAAAATAAATGAACTTGGTGATGCTGCGCAAGAAATGGTTACAGTGCAACTGAATCGTTTTTGTGTTCTTCGAAGTACAGTTAACCGATAATATAGTTAATATCTCCTGTTTGTTCTGAGACTATCACAATACTTTGAACCGAATAACGCAGCAACCACATGGGTACTACACCAGATTAACGTACGACAGACAAAAGAATTTGTGTAAAAGGTGATGTATCGATAAGATTGGGTTAATCCTATACTCGCAAAAGCGGATTTGGCATAAAGAACGATTTAATAATGTTACTCATCGTGGTATCTCGATTTTAAACTAGCTAAAGAGATTGTTTGATAATATTTCGAATTTTTTTTTTTTCGAACACAATCGACAATGAGGATTTTAAAACGTTTAAAAGGCGATGTATAAAAAGTGTTGACTTGTAAATCACGATCCATCATAGTTTTTGAAATCAGATAAAGAAATAAATTAATCCTTAAAAAAATTTAACCGTTATTGAACAGTTGCATGTCCGTTTAGGACGAAAATAAAGCGAAAGTTATCGATTATTGGACCATAAATTACCATGCGACCTTCGAATTTATAATTACTTAAAAATGAAACGCAATTTCCAAAATTTCACCCTCCAAAATCATACTAATTTGAATAATTTCCAACCCCCCCACGTTTAAATCATCCCATATAAATGCTAATTCCTAATGTTTCGTTACGATTTTACAGGAAAAATCAATAATTTTCACCACTACAATATCCTTGACATATACTATTTAAAACGTTATTATCTATCAACAGGTTATAGTCCTTTTATAACCATCATTTTATTTTATATAAATAGGAAATATCTATACCTTAAATATTAGGGAGTCGAAGCTCGGAGGAAAGAAAATCTGAGACAGCGTAATTTAAGAAAAGGATTTAGTAACAGAAATTTAATCGGAGACTTGGGTAAGGAAACCGGACACTCCGATTATATCCTACTAATGATACAATAATTGCAAGGAGTTTCATCTCATATATTTTGTTATTTCATTATGTAATGATATTAATATAAATACAGATTTATTGATATATAAGCAGCAAAACCATCATTACCAAAAAATTAGGGATAAAATATATACTACAAAACTGGTATTAGATAAAAATTTATGCGAAATGATTCAAGCCCTAATGCCTTCAAATCACACCTATATATTCCCTACTCGAAGCCCATCTACCAGAAAATTACAAACAATTTCAAAATGTCTCAATTTTTGCTACTTCTTAAGACACTTGTTAAAAGGATTGGAATCATCATGCTCCTTAGCAAAAGATGTAAACTCATCTACACTCTGATTGTTTAGTGTGTTTCTATCAGAATGTTTAATTTTGTAAAATAGACCATGATACTTTAAGAACAAAAATGTTTCAAAAACATTCCCAAAAATTGTCCATAAAGCGTGCAAGTCAAATTTTTGCAACAATTTTCTCAATGTTATTGCTTGAAGAGTGTTTTTTAATCTATAATCTTTGTGATGTCGATAAAATATTCCTGGGTAATATTTGTAAAATTTTGTATGATAGTTGTATAATGTTTAATATAGATGAATTTGGGCATTGCATCGGAGGGCATCAGAACCGGACGATTAGGTGAGAATTCATATTGGGCACTTATTGCATGAATTATCTCCACCTGCAAAATGAGATTAAATCGATTCCTGCTACGGTCGCCTCTCCGCTCTAACATTTCGGTGATCTACAGTCTGTTTTCATATAAATGTCTAATTTTGTAAAATAATCAATTACACAGCCTCGCATGCAAGCGACCTCGGCTAATTATTAACAAGTTATGTGGAATAAGCACTTTTCGGCGTATAACATATAATTAATGCATGATACTCTCATGAAATAAACACTTATATTACAACACTTCAAGAAGATGGCAAAAATTTTTTTGAAATTGTTTATTGTTGTAATATAATCGATTACAAAGCTTCGCCGCAAGCGACCTCGGCTAAATTTTAGCAAATCCGGAGAACATGATACTTTAAGAACAAAAACATTCCCAAAAATTGTCTAAAATTGTGCAATTAAAATTTTTACAATTTCCTTAATGTCATTGCATGAAGAGCGTTTTTTAATCTATAATCTTCGTGATGTCGATAAAAAATTCCTGGATAATATTTGTAAAATTTTTTATGATGGTTATATAATGTTTAATATAGATGAATTTGGGCATTACATCGGAAGGTACCAGAACCATACAATTAGGTGAGAATTCATATTAGGCACTTATTAAATGAATCACCTCCACCTGCAAAATGAGATTAAATCGATTCCTGCTACGGTCGCCTCTTTACTCTGACATTTCGGCGATCTACACTCTGATTGTTTAGTGTGTTTTCATATAAATGTCTAATTTTGTAAAATAATGAATTTTCGGCGACTTTTTTTTGAAATTGCCTAGTTTTGTAATATAATTGATTACAAAGCGACATCGGCAAAATTTGTGCAAATCCGGATAAAACGAGCAATTCCCATCCCAGAACAAAGCGATATAAGAACATGATACTTTAAAATTTCTTGTAGTAAAATTTTTGCAAAAATTTCCTCAATGTCATTTCTATAATCTCCATGATGTCGATAAAAAAATTCCTGTGTTATTATTTGATTAAGAATAAAAAAAAATTTTTATGTAATATTTATAAAATTTTTTATGGTGGTTGTATAATTTTTGAACAAAGCAAACGAGGTATATTAAACGAATTGGAGCATGTTGATAAGGTTTAATATAGGTGAATTTGGGCGTTGCATCGGAGGGCATCAGGACCGGACGATTAGGCGAGAATTCATATTGGGCACTTATTGGATCACCTCCACCTGCAAAATGGGATTAAATTTCCGGGCAGCTTTGGGGCAAATACGCTCGGATCCACTTCACGCGATAATCGGTTATCGATTCCCGCGAAGTTGCTACGGTCGCCTCTCCGCTCTGACATTTCGGCGACCCCATTTCGTGATTTTTTCTTATTAAGGTGAAAAAGTTCCCCTTAAATTTTGACCTGGTCGGAAGTTTTGACTTTTGACAAACGTGGAGGCGTGAGGACACGGTTTCAATTATGTCACATGTCCCCGAATCCCTTCCATTTACAGATTCAATTTCCACGAACATAAAAAAAGTCTTGTTGTTTTTCACGTTTTTCGAGGGCATTGAACCGTTCTAAAAATACGCTATATCATTTTACTACGTATCACACTTTTATCTGCTAGTATTTTCGTTGTATCTAAATAAAAATTTTCCTGTCGCTTGAAATAAACAAGGAGCTTTGCATTCAATTTACGCGAAAACTACGCCACGCGAGCGGAAAACATGTTTCAGGTAGTATCTCGAAAAACAAAGCCTTCGCTCTTTCACTGACGCACGGATATCATTATGCCAGGTCAATAAACACCGATAGCGCCAATATTTGTTGTCCAATCGACTTCTCCTCCTCGCATAAGTAGGACGACAAAGGTCGCCTCATTGCAGAGTAAACATTCGATTTTTGGGAACCATCATAATGAATTTCAAGGCTATTTAAAAATTGCTTAATATAAAAGCATAAAATAAAGTTGAAAGTAAAGTAGCAAAGTACTTACCACTTTGCAATACGATACTCGGCTTGGAGCTTTCGATCAAAGTCTTACCTGAAAAGTAAATAGAAGTTATTTTAGCGTGATCGTCGAAAGAGATTTCGAGTAAAAGAAAACCGCAATATTGGTGATATAAAGTGGATTTTTATTAGTTTCAAGAAATATATAACTTTTAGTTTAAATTACCCGACGCGTAAACGAAAAAGAAAAAAAAAACAAACGCGACAGTAAATAATGAGCGTCCAGTGCATTCAAATCGATATTTATTTGGCCCGCGTTGAATTGATACTACGTGATTTACAAGTGTTCAATCGCGAACGATTTAAATTGCTCTCAAAATAAACCAACACATCCCTCGATCAAATTTAATTCACGTTCAACGTGCAACGAATTCTTAAATTCAAATATGCACTTTTGTTCTTACGGAAAAATCTCGGCGCAAATATGTAACGCATCCCGTTTAAGTGCATGCAGATAGCTTTTAATATTAGATTTCCTCCACGATGAAATTTCCTCTTCCCTCTCTTACCCACATCAAGGCTACCAACAAATTGCATTTCCCCTCAATTTTCTCAAATTTCCTTATCATCAATTTAATATATTTTTGAAAATAAAAAGAAATAGAGTGAACCCAAGATACGTCAACTAGACCTAGGTGGTGTCTAAATACTAGATGGTTGCTTCTACCACAAGGATTATGGATGACAAGTATTAGAACTTTCATCAATTTGATGGGTGAACACCTATCATCTGCGTATTCCAAGTTTCAAGTTTGCAAAGTAAGAAAAGTAACAGAAAATTATTTAATTTATAATACGCTTACAACCTAGTCTGAAATTATTAATGTTACTTTGAGTATTTGATATTAAAAAATATGAGGAGTACGATGGTGTTAAAATTAAATTAATTCATCACCCGGATCATCTCGAAATTCGTAAATAATGTATTATATATTATTAATTAATTTATTTATATTAATTATTTTGTTATTTATTTCTATTTAGATATATATTTATTAATTTATAACCTGGTCTGCATATAAATTATATAAAAATTATATAAAATTATACAAAATTATATAAAAATTATATATATTATTAATTTATTTATATTTAGATATATATTTACTAATTTATAACCTGGTCTGCATATAAATTATATAAAAATTATATAAAATTATACAAAATTATATAAAAATTATATATATATAAGAAAATTATATATATTATTAATTTATTTATATTTAGATATATATTTACTAATTTATAACCTGGTCTGCATATAAATTATATAAAAATTATATAAAATTATACAAAATTATATAAAAATTATATATATATATATAAGAAAATTATATATATTGTTAATTTATTTATATTTAGATATATATTTACTAATTTATAACCTGGTCTGCATATAAATTATATAAAAATATATAAACTTATACAAAATTATATAAAAATTATACATATATAAGAAAATTATATATATTATTAATTTATTTATATTAATTATTTTGTTATTTATTTATATTTAGATATATATTTATTAATTTATAACCTGGTCTGGATATAAATTATACAAAATTTAAAAAAATATACAAAATGATATAAAAATTATATTTATATAAGAAAATTATATATATTATTAATGTATTTATATGAATTATTTTGTTATTTATTTATATTTAGATATATACTTATTAATTTATAACCTGATCTGCATATAAATTATATAAAAATATATAAAATTATACAAAATTATATAAAAATTATATATATATAAGAAAATTATATATATTATTAATTTATTTATATTAAATTTTGTTATTTATTTATATTTAGATATATATTTATTAATTTATAACCTGATTTGCATATAAATCAAACACAACACCAAAGAGAAGATTGATTAAAGAGCTTTAAAATGCAAAAACTAATTTTTTAATCGATTTTTAATTTAAAAAAAAATAGGAAATTATTAATGTTTCTTTGTGTATTGATGGTGTTAAAATTAAATTAATTCATCACCCCGATCATCTCGAAATTCGTAAATAATCTATTATATATAATATTAAGAAAAATGAATTTTTAATTTATTAATTATTTTTCATTTTTCGCATTAAAAGCGTTATATTATAAGATATTATTTACACAATTTTTTTTATTTATTTACCAAACAATATTTGTCACATAAATTTTTATTTTAATAACAATATATCGTAAATAAATATAGGTTCCATAAAAATAAAGCAGTAATAATAGATGTTTTAGTTAATATTAAATTTTTAGAGTACCTTTTATCCGCACGATAAATAGAATTATCTGTTGAACAAATAAACTGTGCCGACGGTTGTGTAGCGAGCTTTGTATATGGTATATAAACGCACCGCACACGAATCGATATTGCGTTATCGTAATGTCGAGCGAAAATCTAGCGCTAGTTAATCAAATTTGTATGAGCCGGTGAATTGACAATTTCGAAATTATCCGATAATGGGCCGGTGACAAATGGCGGTCCTATCTGAAAATAATATTTTTTTGTACTCGTTTCCGCCACACCGACCTTTATTGATCTTATACTTCTTTTCGTGAGGAGGATACAGTTTCACCCTATTTTTTTTTTCTTTTTTCGACACAAAAAAGAAACAGAAAAAATGAACATCAAAAGATATTCATTATCGAACTCTCTAATTTGATTTTGATGACACACATTTTTTTTTTTTAAACAATCAATTCTTGCCCGGATGAGTTATTTAATTCAAACCCCATCTCATTTTTGTCCCTGATAAAGTATGCAAAACTTTTTAATATCTTAATAAATATTCATGTTATCATTAAAGAGTGTTCTAAAAATCTTTTTTGAAAAGTCAATTAAAAAGAAAGGAGTAACTTCTTTTCAGAGTACTAAATGCAATCCTAATTAGCTTTTTTTCCTGGACCAGGGCCAGAAGTTTGTTTTTGTGCGGGATTCCGTAATTTTTCGCTGCGTACTTACAATTTTCTGGTGCGTTCATAAATCTCCTTTGTTTGGCAAGAATTGCCTCGGTTACTGGGGCTAACAATTATTTCCGGGCTGGGTTGCGCTTTGGCATTACTCACAACAGTTTTATTAACTATTCTTAAACTTTAAATACACCTAGAAACTAATTTCAAATATATATATTCATATGGTACCAAGCCAAAAAAATTTCATTTGAATCAATTCAAAATGTATGAAAAGAGAAAAAAGCCAGTGGGAAAAGCGGGGCTTATTCAATCAAATTCTAGTTTTATTATTCCCATTTTTAGAACAAAAAACTGAAAAAAAATGATTTGAATTTATCGGACGTTGTTGAATCCAGAAACGTGGGACTGGATTTTGCCGTATCCAGAATTTTTTGCTTTTTATTCTTGAAATTCCCGTACGGCGAGTTGGAAAGGGTGAACGGAGCGAAAGCGAGGGAAAAAGCGATGATGATTCGCGGACGCGATGAGCGATGATGGTAAAGATCGATGAAGATCTGGTACCCTGGGCTCGAAAATGTAGGTTAGCTGGAGCCACACAGGGCGTAGGCAAAATCGATACGCGCAAAACAGCTTCCCGCGTTGTACCCAGACCCTCTATAACCTAGTGACCTAACACGCGCCGCTCCCGGCACGTTGTCCGCGAACATCCCCGTATTTTGGATGTCCTCATCGACGTCCCACGCCGACCCCACGCTTACGATACTACCCGATGCGGTTGAGCACGTTTTCGGGGAAAGCTCGTTTTTGAAATACAGTTATTTTGAATAAATCGCATAAAAAATTCAGAAAGAGGTGAGAAATACCTGGATCTTTAGCTGGCGAGCAGTGGCCGTCGGCAATATTTTTTTGCTGTGGCGAAGCCGTCGCCTTGTTATCATCGTCGCCGACGGACATGACGAATTGCCGGCATAGACCGCGAACGGTGCCGGTTTACGATCACAGAAACTGCCCGCTGGAGATCGTGCTGACGACTGAACGCAGCATCTCGGATCCTGCGATCCTGCACCCCTATTACGATGCCGGCGCGAAACCATCGCGCATCATCCCTCCGTGAGAGCGGTTTTTCGACAATCTTTGCCAAAATCCGCCGCCACCACCTGATTACAACCCTGCCATTTCACCTGCTGAATTGTAGACATATACCCCATCATCGTAAGACAGAAAATTCCACTTTCCTATCCTATCCTCAAATTGAATTTCTAGTTTCCATCAAATACCCTACTAGACAAGCTCATCTTCTGCAAATATCCTTCAAATCCAATCTTTAAAATAACCCCAGGAAAATAAATAAGAATTTGTTAAAAAAAATTCATTCAACATCAGAAAATGCTACTTATCTACTTATATTCTATTTTATCCCCAAATTGAATTTCAAGTATCCATCAAATATCCTACTAGAAAAGCTCATCTTCCGCAAATATCTTTCAAATCCAATCTTTAAAATAACCCGCTGAATTCCCAAGGCAAATATGCAAACAAACATGCTCCTAGAAAAGCTACGCATGAAAATCCAATAAATTCTTGAAAACCCCGCAAGTTCCAATACGCTATTTGCCATTTTCACACCACGTTTCCAGCATTATAATAAAAGAAATACATTTAAAAATAATCGCGAAAGATGATAAATCGAACTTTCTATAACTCAAACGGCAAAGGGATTGGAAACGGTAAAAGATGTAGTCAAAGAACTCAAGTGGCATGTACAAGTTCTTTACGTTACAAGCAGATTACAAGGATGAGGCGCTTTATTCTTTTATATCGAAATACCTTTTCTATTATTTCCAAGTTTTTAAATATATATAGATTTTTAACCGATTTTAGCTAACATTGACAACTAATGGGTATAAAATTTTGAACAAAGTAAGTAAATTAAATCCCACTTGAATTGATCAGCGAACAAAATCTATATTGGATCATATTTTTACTAACTTTAAACACCACTACAGTTGTGATATTAATATGTTTGATCATAAAACTTACAATAGATATAATGACTAAGATTTTGCCTTAAAGCAAAATGTTGAAATTGTGTTCAATTCTAGACAAACCGAAAACATTGAAATGGATACTTTGCTTGGTATTCACTACAGCAGTCAAGAATTAAATAAACGAAAGAGATAAAGCGTTATTAGGACGAAGCGTTTTCCTGGAAGTGAATTATACTGGTGTCATTTTGTCAAATTACGGAAAGAAGTCAAAAACTTGATGGATTCTCGAGAAAGCAGTGGTCTATTATTAAGAATGCCCTGTCGATTGGTATAGAAAATAAACGGATTCCTAAGATTGTAAGCAGTATGGGAGACGCAGTAAATGATAGAGAAGGCCGCCAATATCAGCTTGGATTATGGGATAGATTCCTCAATGTACATTAAGCCTACAAGAGAGAAACAAAACTTGGTCAATTTCCCGATATCCTACAGATAAGAAGAATAACTCCAGTGCATAAAAAAGGCTCAAAAACTCTTCCGGAGAACTATAGATCAATATGTATGCTGTCGGTCTTTGCCAAAATATTAGAATCAATTTTAAAAAGTAGACTACTGTACCATTTGAATACGATTGGTTTCCAAACTTGTGAGCAGATTGTTTTGGCTGTTTTCCTAGACTTGTGTAAGGCGTTTGATGTGGCTGACCATGCTATACTGCTTAGTAAGCTCGAAGCTTTGGGAGTTCAGGGACCATCACTAAGAGTTTTTCAAAAATATTTAAGAAATAGAAAGCTGTTTACATTAATGCTACTAGCAGCAAGACTCATATCAAGTATGGAGTACCCCAAGGTCTCTGCTTTTTTAAATATATATAAATGATATAACCAATTGTTGTATGCATGTTGATCTTGCCCTGTATGTGCCTCAGTGTGATCTGGACAGTGTTTGCTCTTGGGTGAATGAAAATAATATTCAATTAAATAGCGATAAATGTACATATATGATCTTTAACTTATAATCTCTGGCATTAGGTTGAGTGCACTATCAGTGATTAATGCTCGATACCAGATTGTACTGCCTGAGCGGCAGTCCTGGATCGAAAATGAAAATTCTCTGGTTCGGGCAGACATTTGCTTGTACACAGATGGATCAAAAACGCCTGAAGGGGTAGGAGCAGGAGTATACTGCCAGACACCTCGAATTAAGCAAGCCTACAGCCTGGGTACGTACTGTACTGTATTCCAGGCGGAAGTATTTGCTATTGACATGGGTACTAAAATCCTTCTTGAAAGAGGGGTGAAGAACATGACAGTACGAATTTTCTCAGACAGTCAAGCCGCTCTCCAGGCGCTGCAAGCCGTGAAAACGGTGTCGGCTCTGGTTAATGATTGTAAGAGAACATTAAACACACTGAGTTGTGATAACAGAGTCTCTCTGATCTGGGTCCCGGGTCACTCTGGGGTTGCTGGCAATGAAGCGGCAGATAAGCTAGCACGAGATGGCAGCGCTGAAGCGTTTGTGGGACCGGAACCAGCAGTTGGTGTATCATTTGCGATGGCCAAATATAGGATTGGACTGTGGGCTGAAGAGAGACTTCGCCTACTGTGGAATGAGACATGCTAAGGTGTTTATTAACATCGCCACTGTCAAACCCGGGAATATTTTAGGACTTGCCCGTAGTAGCATAAAAGTTCTAATGGGTGTTTTTACTGGGCACTGCCGATTAAAAGCACACCTCAACTTGTTGGGTTTAGCCGACGATGCCGACGGTTGAGCATGTTTTATGCCACTGCCCTGCCGTTAACCGTATCAGATTCTCGATTTTTGGGTCGCAGTTTATCTCCTCAAAAGATCTGAATGACCTTTCGCCGAGCAAGGTATTAATGTTCGTTAAGAGCATTGGACTGCACGGTGAAATTTGATAACGATATCTATCGGGGTACAATAGATCCTTAGGGTCGCGGTGCAAGGTTGGTTGGTCCACCTACCCGATATGTATTCTATGTAATGTAATGTAATGTAATTAGGTTGAGTGAAGTTACAAATAGTGCCTATTTGGGCATTGTCTTAGATAACAGATTAATGGATTATATGGTATAAGCTATCATCTAAAACGTAATGGTCAATATTTCAACAATGATACGAGATTTTTTATTATATGCTTACTTTTACTTAAATTATCTTTGCCCTTTTTGACAAGCTACAAGTAACACAAAATAAGTTTCTAAGTCTCTTTTTTAAACCACATAGCACAAATACTACATCATTGTATAATGAGTTAAAAGTGCTTAATGTACATGAGATGATTAAGCTTGATAGTGTGAAGCTAATATATAAAATGGTCTGGATTCCTTTGCGGGAGAAGACTTATTACATTAATCTTAGGTTAAACTGATTTTGAAATTTTTTTTTGTTGTATATGTATGTATATATGTAACTTCTTCTTGCGTTGTTGTTATATTTTAGTGTTTATATACCTGTTATGGACTCTTATGTCTTTTTGGGAATGAACTATAAATTTAAAAAACTTTAATTTTAAAAGATTTTCATCCCGGTGAACAGCAAAACAAGTAAATTGATCTCTTTTGTGCAAACACTAACATGATATATTAAAGTACACATAACAATCAGATTAGAGGAACGAAATCTTTCTTACAAGTTCTTGTCCTTATGGTATAAGTGGAACGTGAAACGACGAAGTTTGAAAATAATGGGGACGCTCGTTACAAAATCTAACATTTAATGAGATGCAATAAGCTTAGTTAGCGCTTTATAAAAGCTTTTAAAGGTGAAGTTTAAAAAAAATTTTAATGATATAATTTTAAAACTGTCGTGATCGATGAAAATGTCGTACCAAAACGCAACTTGGCCCACTCGTTTAGAAATCGTCGCGAAAACTGAGCAAAAATGCAATTTAGTTTCGGGAATCATCACTTGCATTGCCAAATTCCATCAGAGATAGAGAGGGAGCTGTTTCGGTGCAAAAATAACATCAAGATCCCGTCAAGCAGTCTCAAATCGTTTGGCGTAAACTTGTAGAAAATAGAAAATGATGCCAGAACATAAATGAATGATTCAAAGGCCATGGTTTTAATGGATTATTCAGCTTTGAGATTAATGCCCTCGTTAGTGCCTGAGTTCGGGCACGTTCCCTAATTGCAAATTCGGTATTAGAACGTTAGCTATTCTCCGGAGGCAGTGGTCAATAAGCAACTCCATTATGGTTTGTTTGGACGACGAATTATACCGGTACATCATTTCGGCACGTTCTCGATCCGAGAGATTATTAATACCACAAATTGTAAACACTTACTTTCCTCCATTTGTAGAAACTCACTCCGACACCATCCAGCACTCAACTGTTAAATAACTCGTCTCGTCTTGAGACATAATTAACAAATTATCGAACAACAACCAGTTTAAAGAACGATTAACTACCTAATGAGTAAATACCCTTTTTTGTACTCGCATTAATGGTTTGTTTACAAACCAAAGGCAAAAATCAAAAGCAAACTGAACTCTAATTGCTTCTGTTTGGATACGGAAAAGTTTATTTTTTATGTCAGATTGTGTTGTGTTTATTAAATATCAATATTTATGAGCGGGATTCAATATTGCAAAATTGCTTTTCTTATCGCGTTCAAGGAAAAAAATACAGGTGTTCTAAAATTGTTGCAAGTTACGACGAAGGAAACGTGGGTTTAGTGGTAAAGTTCGAGGTCCATAGAAAGAGGAACGAAAGTTTAGCTTTAACAAAATCCACTCGAGAAGTTTTTCCGCGGAACTAATCCGAGGGAAAATGCAAAAACTTTGGGGAAATAACGGGTGGAACTCGAAAAATACAGGCGGAAATTATAAAACGTCCCGCATCAATTATAGGTTGGGGAAATGTAATTTCCCTCCGGAAGCGAATCAAACTATAATTTGTCATAATGTGGACGTATTCAGCCCTCGAGATAAAATTCAAAACGTTCTAACGCCCAACAATTTCACGGGAAAATCGAAATACGAACTTGACGTATAATTAACGATCGAATATCGAATCGTCTGCTTCCGTGAGTTTAGCCAGCAATTAACGAACAAAGCGGAAACCAATTATCAACTCAAAAAATTCTTTCCAACTTACCGTTAATAATCGACATCTCTCTGCATACATCGAATTAAAACTAAAAAAGCCAGAAATCCTTAAAATGACATTTTAGAAGACACAAAATTTTCCTAAAACATTTCATTCATCAAGGTTAAAAATTTTTATATCTTAAAATTTTTCCAAAAAACAAATCCCAATGTTCGAACGTTTTTTGCTTTTACCACGACGGACCACGCCTCGGGCCAATTTCTGCTCTAGTGCGAATTGACCTTCTTTCTGGAGTGCGGCTTTTGAAAGAGGATTCCTTCCGCGCCCTTCGGCGAGGTTTAAAATTAGACTCGCGAGGACCTAAAAACCCGAAAAAAATAGATTGCACCATATCAAACTTAAATTCAATATTTCCATAAAGATTTGAAAGTAATTCAATACGAAAAGGAAATGAAAAAAAAACGGAAATTGACAGTTCCGTCTTTTCGTTTAGAAACGGGAAGCGTTTAAAGTTTCAGATCTATAAACAACCGTGGCGGTCACTGTGAGAGAAGGTTAAGGCCGCTCTAGTAAATATTTCATTAAACGCTATGTGACGTCCAGTGAAATTTTAATGACAATCGATTTCGTCGTGCGGAAGTATCGAAAGATAGCCACCGAACCGACATAAAAATCCCAGAAGCTAATAAATTATGGGGCGACGGCCGCATTTCCTAATATTTTTAGCATGCCAACCTGTTGAATTAATTACCAACATCTCTCAAGAAACGGAAATTTAATCATTTAAAGCTTTTTAGAGCTTTGGTATTTACTTAATTATGCACGCCTCACGTTTTACTTTCTCACCTGTCACGTTTATTTCCGGTGTAGCAGGCACTTCAGTAATATTTCTTGCACTAGGACGATGGCATGCCGTCACTATAATCTTCATTACTAAGTCTTCACTTCAACACGTTCACCAAATAAAGTATTAGAACCTAATCAACAACCAAAGCCAGAGAAGTGCACACTGACTTCTTTACTCGATGATTAGTTATGTCGGTGGGGCAACGGATTTTAAAAAATCCACATTGGGAGCATTTATTGACATTGAAGGTGCTTTTGATAAAATTCCATTCCCTGGAGGTCTTGACTGCCTTCACGAAAAGCATAACTAGGAAGTAGTGTCATCGGCATTTTTTTAAACATTTTTTATCTCCGAGATAAAACGACAACGTTTAATTTAAAAAAATTTAAAAAAACGATAACGAGATTTTAAATTTTTAAAATTATTTCTTCTATAAATCTTCCAAGATTTGAAACGATTAAATTTTTTAAATAAATGTTAATATTTAAATGTAAGATTGAAAATATTATAACGATATTAATAAAAATGGATTTTTTACGAATTTTTAAATTCCAAGATTCAAAACGAGAGACAATTTAAAAAAAATAACAATAATTAAAATTTTATCAGCCACTTATTATGATCCTGTCACAATCCTTTTGTAAATAGTGTCGAATTCTGATTGTATTAATAGGGGTGATATTTCTTCAGCCATCTTACTCTTAAATTTGTTTGCTAAAATGAGTCAAAGGCTTTATTTAAGTTTTTTCATATAGCGTTTTATTTGCGATGTTGTGCAATGGCTTGTTCTTTCGCCAACTTCCAAACTCCTTAGTGTGCACCGCTTGCTATCATAGGTCAATAGGCTTGCATACTCTAAAATGGTTCTAGAAATAGTCTTACAAATCTGCGCAGCTCAGTTGATGTTAATGCCTTATTTCTTGTAGGTTAAACTTCTAAACAGCTTTGCTCTTGGGATTGCTTTAATTTTAGCCTTTTTTGTGCGCATGTGAAACTTCACTTTGCTGTCAAAGATTATATTTGGTATTTGATGTTCGCTGAAGCACTGATTTGCGTCTGTCTGATGTATACTGTTGGAGAATTATCTGTTATCCTATGGAATGGTATTAGAAATTGTGTTTTTAATGCGTTTATGTTAATTCTCCAGGAAGAGCACCATTTAGTTATTTTGTTAGTTGCTTCTTGTAATGTTACTATGGCCGTTTCAAGTTTTTTCCCATGCGCTATTAGTGCAGTGTCGTCGGCATATTGCAGCATATACAGGGTGTCCCGTTAAGCGTACGGAGCGGCTGTATCTCGACAACAGTAAGGCCTAGAGGTTTGGGAAAAAAATCTTTATAAGCAAAGTGACCAAGAGAAATAGCTGGAAATTATTTTGAAGTTCGTAATTCGACCGCTAGGGGGGGTAACTACCATTGAGAAATATAAAATTGCTGCTATCTCAGAAACTTAGACGATGAGCTATAATTTTGACAACATAATTTAATAGCTTGGATAATACCGCATCGCTTTTGTTTTGCGATATTTCTCATATCTGTCATAATAAGGGAGGGGGAGGCCAATGCGTTTTCATATGTTTACATTTTAATATCTCCTGGACCATTCAACCGATTTGAATATTTTTGGTGTTGTTTGAAAGAGCATTTTATGCTCTTTTTAAAGATATTTTCAATAAGACCGTTTGCTTTAAAACAAATAAGCTAGAGGGCGTTATCTGCAGCGATTACATATTTTTGTGATTTTTGAAGAAAAGTTAAATAGAACGATACTATTTACTTCACAGATTCTTAGTCACCTTAAAATTTGCAAAATTTTAGTGAAAACCGCATCTCGATATAGCCACCCGTTCTCGAATTATAGAAGAAAATGTTAAAAACTCGAGTGCCATCAATCACATCCAGTTACCTCATCGATAAAAACAAATCACATAACCATGGTAATTGTAAACATGTCATTTACCAACGCAGAAGCGTATGATTGACAGAGCGTATGATGATTTATTTTCAATGTTTCGAATACGATGCAACTGCATGGCAAAAATGTGCTTTTAAGTGTTTTTAAGATTGATTTAGTGATTACGGAAAACTGGCAACGTGTAGCCCATTCAGACATCTCTATGAATTCGTAAATCACATTGGTCACATAATCACATAATCTGGGAACTCCGAAAACAATTGTCCACAAGATTCCTCAAGAGAATAATATCTCCACCACGTTGTTTTACATCAGGCCTTAACAGATACCGATTATGATAACAGACTGAACTATTATCATTGACTTTTAAATATGATTTGGACAAATCCAAACCTTTTATCACAAATGCTATGGATGCATGAAGCATCTGTCCACAAGCTGGTGTAAACTTGCATAATATGCATTCTTGGTTCGAGCAAAACCCACATTGCTTTCACCCCTTTATCTATTGCGTAGACTAAACGACCTGACTTTTCAAGAAAAACCAATAACCAGGGCAAATATGACAAAACTCTAAATACCAGTAGAAACGTGTCCAGGGCCGAGACTTAAGCTTTTAAGTTTTTTTTCGTCAAAACTAGATTAAATAAATGCATCGAGGTTTATGGAAGGCATTTCGCACATTAGTGAGCTATTTTTGCCAAAAATTTAAGTTATTCTAAGTGTTTTGGTTTATTTTGTTTTATTATCATTGTTGATGTTTCATTGATCCGTTAGCTTTTAAACACGCCTCAAAAGTAGTTTTGGAGCAGTTCTAAGCTTGGATAAAGTGTGAAGGAAGGGTCTAGATAATAAAATTTTTGTGCTCTCTTATTTGTTTCCTAAGGTAACTTGATCTGATTAAGATATTCGAATTTTTAACATTTTCTTCTATAATGCGAGAATGGATGGAGATATCGAGATGCGGTTTTCACTATTCTTTAGCATATTTTATAGTGATTAAGGGTCTGTGAAGAAAACAGTACCGTTCCATTTAACTTTTTTTCAAAAATCACAAAAATATGTAACCGCTTATTTGTTTTAAACCAAGCGGTCTTACTGAAAATATCTTTTAAAAGAGTATGTAATGCTCTTTCAAACAAGACCAGAAATATTCAAATCGGTTGAACGGTCCAGGAGATATTAAAATGTAAACATTTGAAAACGTATTGGCCTCCCCCTCCCTTATTATGACAGATATGAGAAATATCGCAAAACAAAAGCGATGCGGTATTATCCAAGCTACTAAATGATGTTGTCAAAGTTATAGCTCATCGTCTAAGTTTCTGAGATAGCGGGAATTTTATGTTTCTCTATGGCAGTTACGCCCCCTAGGGGTCGAATTACGAACTTCAAAATAATTTCCAGCTATTTGCCTTGCCCACTTTGCTTATAAGGATTTTTTTCCCAAACCTCTAGGCCTTACCGTTGTCGAGATACAGCCGCTCCGTACGCTTAACGGGACACCCTGTATAAATCGGTAGACAGCGCGGAAATTTCCATCATGTCATATGCAAAAGCATTGTATAGTATTGGTGAGAACGGCGAACCCTGTGGTACGCCTTGTTCAATTTGGAATTCATCCGAGAAGGTTTCATTTGTTCTTATTCGAAAAGATGCCATTATGCCACACTGAGTCTCACTGCGCTTTTTGTATGTCTAAAAAAAGAGCTGCTGATTTTAGTTGCTGCAAGCTATAAGTGTCTTATCTTCAACATACATTAGCAGTCGTTTTTTAATAAGATTTTCAAACATTTGCCCGATGGGAAGCAAAGTTATAGGACGTTTGTAGGTTCGAGTCTTTTTTTGGGATGCATACTACTGTCCCAGTTATGCATTCATTAGGAAAGTATTGATTTTGGAAACAAAAGTTGAATATGTCTTTTACATGTGCATGAATGTTAAAAATTGTTCGTGTCAGCTTATCATAGCCGACCGAAGTATTTTTTCCCTTGCTTAACAATTCCCAGTATTAATCTTCGTCGACATTCAATCTGTTACTAGAAATTTGTGCAGTGTGATGGTCGTTATCGAATAAGTGATTTTCAGATTTTTTAAAACATTCTTCGAGATATTTAGCATGTACTTGTGCCTTTTCGAAATCAGTGTTACAGCTGGAGCCATCAGATGGATCTATAAGATAAACGGGCTAGATGTTTTTTTTTGTATTTTGATAGTTTTTTGACTTCATTCCAGAAAGATTTTCCCTTACTTTGGTTGATATTATTAAAAGCTTCAATAAATCTGGAAGATCTGAATTGCCATATTAACTTGTGAATACTTTTAATAAGCTCATTGGTGTCAGCATCTTCATTTCTTCTGTACTTCTTCTTGGTACATGCATCTTTTATATTTAATTTACGTTAGGATATAAGGAGGAAGTGGGAAGGAGTAATAGGACTTAATATGTTCGATGATATATTCTCTGGGTTAATAGCAGGATTGTTATGGATGTAATTTGTCGTGTCATTGTGTTGGTGTCGATATTGCATAAATTAATATTAATGTGTAGTGGAATGTCTACTATTGGGGAGTACGGTGGGGTGTTTAGTTGAAAATCTATGCTGAGGTGGTCTGAACCATGATCTATTATTAATTCTAGAGCATGGATGAGAGGATATATGTTGGTATTGGCCTGCATGATAAACGTAGGTAGTGTAGCTATTTTCTTGTATCCAGTCTGATTGAGGAAGTTTTTTGGCGTTATCGTATAGTGAAGCTTTTATAAATATAGTATCATCTATTCCATCATGTGGGTGAATATATACCAGGAAAATGTGTGTTAATACTCTGATATTAACATTGCCAATTTCAGATATTTTTTCCACTACAGATTACCTTAAAAATCGTTTTTCTTTAAAATAAATATTAATATTGAAATGTAGGATTTAGTTTAAAATGTTTTATCTCCGAAAATAAATGAGATTTTTAAAATCGGATAACAGCATGATAAGATAGATAAACACATCTACATATCCAGGAAATATTATAACGATATTGATAAAAATAGATTTTTAGATGATTCACAAAATCCGTTTTATTAAAAAAAATAGAACTCAAAAAGTACATGAGATTTTCAAAAACATAACCTTCCCCAATATTTTTTACATGTTATTAATCGTAGTAAACAAAACTAACCTGAGCCAAGATTGCACTGAGAGAAATAGATTGTACGAATCGTATTATAGAAAAAATATTATACATGCAATTATATTTATATGCTTCAGTACAATCTCGTCTCACTGTCACTAACGTATTAAATATTATATTACCTTATAGTATATTTTAAGTGCATAGTACCCAACCTATCTAGTATTAATTATTCATCCCCTTTCTCTCATAACTCTGAAATTCTCCAGTTGAAGTAATGGTATAAGTGTATTCTTAAGTTTTGAAAATTAATTTGAAAAGTATATTTATTCCTGTATCTCTGCATGCCACGTAATTTGTGGTTAGTAAATTCCTTGTGTTAGTCTTCGTAGCATCATCAACGTCGGGTTTATCAACATTTCAATTACGGCGGCAATTAATTGAGTTGGCACTTCGGTGACCTTAATTATTGCTACAAACGCCGCGACGCTCCACCAGCTATTAGCTTAGGCGGCTTTCTTTCTAACAATCCCAAACATTGACGCAAACATTGATACTTAGAATTTTTGATATAACACAAAGAAACGTTCAATTAGGTTCAAACCCTGCAATAAAAACAATACATAAATAGAGAGGTACATAATTTCACGTCTCAATATATTCCGTTTGTTTGTATGCCTGCCAGTAAAGGTAACAATGAAAAAAACTTATTTACACTATGTGAATTCCACGTCAGGGCTATGTTTATAAACCGTTCAGGAAATTCGATATCGTTCGTCGTTTAACCTACATTCACCTATACACAATTTTAATGCGAAACCTTCACTCCAAAGAAAATTCGATCGGAGCCGTGCACCTGTAGCGCGCAAACGGAAACTTAAATTTACGATCAACCCTCTATATAAGTTTCAAACTACAAAGTTTCGAAGTTGTAATTTTTATGATTTGACATATTGACGATCTAAAATAACTTCCGAATGGAAAGTCAATGTAAATGTAACGTCTGTTTTCAATCGTTTTCGTTGGCGATGTTAAAAGAACAAAGGCGAGATGAGCGTTTATGTGGTGATTTAAAAATACCGGTGAATATAAAAATATCCAGACCCCCCTGTTTTCAGCGTTGCGCCAACATAAACGCTTTCACCCATAAAAAAATTTTAAATTAAAAAATTTTTTTATTTCTTGGCAAAGCACAGAGATGCATAATCAAAACTACCCGCAGGAAATAAAATCAATACTTTCGAAGACAAATTGGATTACGGTATCCAGGTGCTTCCATGCGAGCAAAGCAGATTAGATCAAAAATCTTAGATATAACAGATTCGTACCGAACAGGTAACCGCTGGACAATTCGGACTATGAACCAGTTAATCCCTCGATCTCTAAGCCTCATTTCCAGAAGTTTGGTGAGGATTACAAGACTATAAAGATAAGAGAAGCCGCTTCTCAAACAAATCTTTGATAAGGAGCCACGTGACAAAAGCACGTAATCGATAATAATAACGTTACTGTTTTATATTAGCGTTATATTTCTTTGCCGATCATACAAAGAAAGAGTGGTGACTAATTCCAACAACAACGTTTTTTTATCAATAGGATGAATGATCATTGCTTCTTTTAACAATGGCAAACAAAGGTCAAAAAGCAAGAAAACCATTTATGGATTTATGGACATAGTATATTTCAAGATTGTTACGAAGAAGTCACAATCAATAACATTAATACCAATTGAATAGGTTTTAATTGAATACAAAGTGTTGAGTACATCTCAACTCGACTATTTGAATTGAGTTATTGTGTACTGAATTTAGAGTCAATGTCAAGTTGTACTAGTTAAAGGTTTTAATTTCGAGTACTCTTTATTTAACAAACGGAAATGCGATAAACCGCATCGATAAATAGATCTTTTTAAATAAATCTTTCGGTTTATTTTACGGTGGCAAATTATCTCGGGATGATGCACGAATTGTTGCATTTATAGCTACCCCAGCAGGAATATACACGCGAATATCCAGACGCCGGAGGCAACTGTGAATAAATTACCATCAACCCCCGTTCGTTACTTAGTTATATGGGTCCTAAGCACGTATTTAATCAATCGATCGTCTCCACGTAAACTTGACCGCCAAAATTTTAATTTAGTAAATTTATTATTTTAATTAAAAAAAATAAATAAGAAACCAATTAAAAATTAAATTGATTTATTTAAAATCACTCACCAATTTCCGGGGTTTCCTTCAACAAATTAGTATCATTAGCTTCCGGCAATAATTTTTCTGACGGCCTATCAACAACTTCTTCAGTCGCATTATTTCGGCTAAATTTATATATATTCGCGGAGTCGGCCGACTTCGTTACCGTAAATCGTTCGGGCATTATTGCCTGTGACCCTTCTCACCCAAAAAACGCAAACCGAATCCTGCTGAACACATCAAAACCACGTTATATCGCTCGCAGAGCGCGGAACGCGTGTAAACAACATTCAAAAAACCGTCGCAACGTATAATGCCAACTTCTAAAACACAACTGCTCTTTTTACAAGACTTCCAGTGTATATTCCGAATGGTTTTGTTGATATACATCTGTCGCCATCTATATCACGACGCCCCAACTTATAATTCAATATAAAATTACCCTGAATTAGTTTTGTCTCTTTTTTAAAAATATCATATTTTAATTAATATAAAATAATTTTAACGGAGTTTTATATTGTGTAATTGCAGCAGTTCTCAAACAATTTAGCGAACATTTATATATTGCGTAGCGTAGCTGATACATAATTATATCAGAATATCATATTAACTATTAACACTATTAATGGAAAGCAATAAAGTGTTTGCAATAGACTAAGTAGCCTGCAATACTGGTGACTAAAGACTAAATGCAACCAGTGAAAGACTAGATCCCTTTATAGAAAGTCTACAGAAAACGCTTTCAGAACACTAGATATTGGTGTCAGAAGACTAGATACTGCTTTGCAAATGACTAAATGCTGCTAGTAGAAGACTAGATAGTTCTAAGAGACGATTATATTACCTTTGCAAAATAGATACTGCTGGCGCAAGAAGACTAGATTTTAGTGGTACAAGACTAAATATTGGTAGTAAAAGTCTAAATCCTCCTTATAGATCCCAATTATAATCTCTACCTTACAAAATGTCTAAAAATATATAAATAAAATAATTTTTTCCTTTGAATCTAAAAAATTTGAGCAAATAATTAATAAAATAACTATTAATTAATTACAAGTTAAATGGTAAAAAATTTTCTGATAAATAACTCATTCCCCCTCTCCTCCGCAATAATAACAATCGCCAATCAAACACCAACACGCCAAAACACAGCACTTTAAACGTTTTACTGTACAGTTCGGTGAAAAACGTTGATTTCTGACATAAATCAATTGAAATATTATGCTCATCGTGTACCGGTTGTAAACGTGGACGAGAAATGAGTAAATTCGTTGTGTTTATCGCCACTCTGGTTGTTCTAACCTCACTTTTCGCGATTGTAACCTCAAACAAGAAGGAACAAGTGAGACAACGCCGGTATCCGCCATGCAGTGCATGTAAAATCTTTATAAATTCATTCAAAAAGGTATTGTAATATTTTTTTAATTCAATATAAAAATATTAATTTTATTGTTAGGGTATGGATAGAACGGCGAAAGGACATCATGCAGGTGGTGATACAGCTTGGGAGGAGCAAAAGTTGGGTTCATATTCAAAAAGTGAAATTCGATTAGTAGAAATTCAAGAAAAGGTTTGTTTGGATGTAGAGGAAGGACGTGATCAATGTTATGCATTACATGAAGAACATGATGCAATTATTGAGGAGTGGTGGTTTAATCTACAAGATGAAAAGCCAAATATTTATGAGTATTTTTGCATAGAAATGTTGCAACATTGTTGTCCTGATCACCACTATGGTGCAAATTGTACTCCTTGTGCTGGATTCCCTGATAATATTTGTAATAATAATGGTAAATGCAAGGGGAGTGGAACTAGGAAGGGTAGTGGGCAATGTGCTTGTGATGATGGTTATGCAGGGGTCACATGTAATGAGTGTGATAATAAATCTTATGAAGCTTATCGTGATGATAAGAAGCTTTTATGTTCACCTTGTCCTATATATTGTGATGGGGCTTGTACAAAAGAGGGTTGTGAAAAATGTGCGCCTGGTTGGATACCTGGTGCTGAACCAGGAACTTGTTTAGATATCAACGAGTGTGCTGGACCTAAACCAGTTTGCACACCTCTCCAATTTTGCGTTAATACTGATGGATCTTATAGATGCCTTGAGTGTGATAAAGCTTGTACTGGATGCATTGGTGATGGTCCCGACATGTGTTTGCGTTGTGCCAAAGGTTTTAGGATGGTAGATAAGATTTGTATTGATGAAGATAAAGAGAATAGACATAATTACGTTTATTGGACCAGAATAATAACCTATCTTGGTTTATGTGTTTGTACCTGCATTATTTTACAGCGCAATGTTGTACTTGCTGGAATTATTGGGTTGTGTGTTGCCGTGTATATTGCAGTTTCAGAATATATACTCAACTCTCCACCTACACCTATATCAGCGGAAATTCCTCAAAGATTCTTCCAAGATTCGTGATAAGTTAAAAAAGATTTTTCATTCATTCCTATTCAAATTTAGCGAATGAACCAATTTAGTGATTTTTTTTAGATAAATTTTTGAGTTCATAAACAACTGTGCGTGTAGACGAATAAATGTATTTATTTTTTGTTATGTTTCTGTTTTTTTTTTTGTAAATTATTGTTATTTTATTCAAACCAAATAAATGAATTTACGAATAAAACGTTTAATATTTTTTTTAATAAATTTATAAATATCAACTGCATGCCCTTCCAAATGAACATTTCGGTTTATTATATAATATTAAATGACAAATTTTGATGATTTATACGCGAGGTGAAAATAGAAGTATGTAAAATGTTGCTGCCAGAGTTATTAATATGCGCGGTTTGTTGGAACGTATTGAGACTAAAAAAGTAAAATTTTGAATCTCGGCCCAGCTTTACGTCACAAATATGGGAGATTTGAGTCAAACGAGAAAGTATAGAGAGTCGAACAGACCTTGATATGTCTCAATAATAGTGTTCGTCTCTCGGCTAGAGATGTCGTCAGCTGGCACACATGGATCGTAAATAATCGTTTATTCGTCGCTGTTTATTTGGACGAATTTAAACGCGTTTATTTAAATTAGAACTCGTTCCAACTGTATAATTAGTACGTAGAAAGTTGGTTTAGATGAATCTCGTAAAGCTGACCCGTTCTCATTGTAATCCCAAAATGCTTTTTAACGTGTTCGCTCTGAGTACCCTAGGTAACTACTAATCTTGTTTTAACCCATTAGTACGTAGTTTTTACTAACAAAATAATATTCTTGTTTAGTGTTCCATGTGGCTTGTCATGAGTGTTATATATGTGGCGGTGAGGATGGTCAGTATAGTTGTACAGAGTTCAACGCAAGTTATAAAGAAGTGTGTCCCCAAGGGGTGGCAAGTTGCAGTTTACACATCAACGGTTAGTAATTTCTTCGCCCGCGTCGTTGCTCCCTTTTGCTGTAGAGCGTGTTTTTTAGGGAATGAGGTGATTGCTCGGATGTGTGGGGAGGCTACGAACTTAACTGATTGCAAAGTAGCCAACAAAATTAAATATTGTTACTGTGCTGCTAATCTGTGTAATGGTGACACTAACCTGGGGTTTGAATCTGACGATGAAGATCTTACAGAACATGGGAGTGGATATGACACCACAACTACTACAACAATAGTTGAACCGTCCACAGTTACACCAAGATCTAACAATTCTAACAGCCTCAAAGCGACCCTGTATCTGTTTTTGTATTGTTTGATTTTTATTTGATAGGAATTTAGCTATTGCTTTTACCAAACAGTATTATGTTTACCAGTCTTCCGACGCTTTTATGCAAACTTTTTTACTAGTCATTGTATTACTTGAGATTGCTTAGCTTGCCTTAGTACAAAACATGTTCGAAAGGACGGCAGCTTTTGGTGCTAAATATTTTTATATACTCACTGTATTTTATACAGTCTCGTCAATTGATACTTCCACAAACAATATACTCGTATATTTTATATTTTATATACTCTTGTACACTGTGTGTAATTTTAAAGGGTGAAAATAAACAGTATTAATTTGCATTTTTCGTTTTATTTAGTAAATTTATATTAAACTAATAATAATTTATGGGGAATAATACTTTAAATGCGTGGGAGTAAACAAATATCGATTTACAACAGCGGAATAAACATTGCTTATTGTGACTAGGTAACGTAGTAACAAATGTATAAAAATAGTCAATCTGCGATATCACAAGTTTTTCACAAGAACCCAACCATTTTCTCATCAACAAGCTGATAGAATAGTAAATACACCTCCTTTTCGTAAGTAGTCGGAGTCAAATCGATAGGACGAACCATTTCGTCATTAAGCTCATACCACCTTAAACCAAAAAATTTAATTATTTCATTTAACCCTGGAAGGTCGAGCCGTCCAGTGTTAAAAAGAATACCTACTAACCTGTTATCAAGAATATTTTGGCAAGCAGCGGTGTAATGACCAGACGATAAAGAGCCTTGATGCAAACATAAACCCCAAAGTTTATATCTAGCTTTTCCAAATATTAATCCATCCAAGGGATAGGAACAACTTGTAGTTTTCTTCACGTACACCCCATCTCGATTTGCAGTGTAACTAAAAAAAAAAAATTTAATAAAAATGATTTAAATTTAGTAATAATTACCGTTTCAATAAAATCGTTAAAATCCTAGGTAGATAAGTTACTTTTCGATCAAACGCAGACGGTTTCTCACAATCATTACAAAACAATGTATTAACATCACAAGTTGTCATAAAAACATGCACCAATTTTTCCAAAGAAGTATTACCTCTCAAAGGCATATCAAGAATGAGCACATTTTCAGTCTCAAATCGCATCTCGCGTTTTAAACATTTCTGACACTCGGTGTCCATACGAATTTGATGGTAAAAATTATTAATAAAGAATGATTCCTTTTGCTGTGTAAGTCGATAAAACGACGTACGATCTGCAGGCAAATATCGCGCCATCTCCGGAATATCACGGGCTACATCATCGCTCAAATAACTAAATACAATCATGAAAAACTCGTTAGCATCTTCGTGATTGCCTCTGCGAAAATCTGGGTACAAACGAGTTATGGCATTGTAGAAAGTGGTCGGTCTAACCGCGCTACTATGACCCATCCACATTTGTTTAATAAGATCGCTAAATTCCAAGATTAATTTTGGGTGTTTAGTGGTTATTTCGTTTCTGTATTCACCACTTATACAATAATATCGTAAATATGGAATATGACGCAAACATTGGATAATGGAATTCATGTAACAACTATTTTTTATGTTAACTAATCCGTTTAAACCTCTGTCAGAAGAAATAGGTTTAAGAGGTTTTGTAGCGCGGTTTACTTTTGGTGGAATGAGTTTTACCAATTCTGGCGGTGGTGGTCTTTTTACAATTTCTTCAGAAGGCACTGGTTTATTATGCGAGGAATCGCCTACTATCGGTTGTGGTTTCTTTTCCTCCTCTTTTTCTTTCTCACCTTCTTCCAATTCGTACTTCTTTAATTCTTCGGCTACTTTACGCCGCTTTCTAGATACATCAACAATGCTTCTTTCAAGATGTAGCAGCTCCGGGCGATTAAAATAATCAGATTCATTCAACTTATGCGTTTTCACTTCTTTTATCATTACTTTCTTCATTTCATCTTTTCTTTCGTAATGAGCACGTCGTTGCAAATCACAAGATGCTCTACTGTATTCCAGTTGTTCCTTTTCAGATGAAGAATATTCCGAACTTTGCATCATTATTAAAAGATTTTCTTCAAATTGTAACAATTCTTTTTCGGTTGTCTCAATTATTTGGCATAATTTAAGAAGCTCCAAGAACATGTTTTCTAATATATCCTTAGGAGTCACACTTACGATTGACGTGTGACCAAAACGTTCCATTGGAGGATAATTAATCGCATCCAAATTCAAGATATCATCCAAATCGCCATAACGATCAGTACAAACAACATGCGGATTTGTACTGTGTGTCGGGTACATATCAACAAAATCGACGTATCCGCCGTTAAGTACATATGGAGCATGATTGTAATTTTTGTTAACATCCCACTGCAAAATAATAATTAATTTTGAATAATAAAGAAAATATTATTTATATTACAAGTGTTAATATATCGTTTAGAATTTTTAACTTGGATGTTTGGAAGCTTTCTTTCACCGTGTCGTTGTCCAATAACAAAATGTAGATGTATTCATCACGTTTTGCAAATTTATCTTTCGTTACTTTATCCAACTTTTCTTCTAATTTAAAAGCGGACAATCTACAAATAATAATATGAGGATTGAACCTTCTATAATGTCAAAACTTACCCTCTTTCAATAAGATTATTATCAATATTAATTAAATGATAATTTCCATTTAATTTTGATTCATTGAAATGCGTCGAAGATCTAATATCAATAATTAACATATTTTCAGCAACATTAGGCAACTCTTGATACAATTGTTGAGATGAAATAAAAATATCATCACCTAATGTGAAATGAAAATCATTGTTATACAGTGTTTGACTTAAAACTCCCAGGCTAAGTATCTCTGGAGCGGCTGTTCGACCACTATGGATAAACGTATTTCCAATAATATGTGTTAACCGTTTGAAATATCAAAAAAAGTTTCAAACAAAATCTCTGCGTGATATTTGATTAATTATTGTTAATTACCGAGATTATTAGGAAGCATTTTTAAAAGGGCTTAGAAGAGGTGTAGATAATTATTAAACGAACACTTTTACTCAATAATAAGATTTTTTGATATTTCATTAAATAAAGAAATTCCCACGCTGAAATATTGTAATAATTTGTATTCAATGGTAGATAGAGTACGCACGATCTCGCTAAAACTGGTTCGCCACACCACCAATCCTTTGAGGGCGGGGCTAATACAAAAATTAAGAAATTATTACAATATTTCGTCGTGGGAATTTCCAATTTTCCTCCTTTATTTTATGAAATATCAAAAAATGTTATTTAAAAAAAGTGTTCATTAACAATAATTAATCAAATATCTCGCAGAAGATTTTTGTTTGAAACTTTTTTTGATATTTCAAACGGTTAAGGCGTATTATTCAAAATACGTTTGTCGGAGCGGTCGTAGTATTGTTACAATACGCTTTTATTAGGTGCAATCGAAAACTATGCAACTTTCCTTATCAACATTGATTTGAAAAACTTAGTAGTTTCGAGACAATTAAGAAGATAAGTTAAATGTGATTTTAATTTACGGTGAATGTCGTTGATAAATTTATCCACAAACATTACCAATTTTGGAACATTTAAGAAACATAAAAGACAGAGAGAAAAACGAGTTTGAGCGATATTCGTTGAGTTTTGGCAACTTGCTGAATAATATTCTGTGGTGCAATGAAAGTAGTTCCATAATAATGGAATAGTATGCAAGCTAAACAATCGATATTGGTCTTAAGACAACCTCCTTTTAATCAACAAGTCACCTGGAGTTTAAGCGACTCATCCAATTTTCATATTTTTCTCGATATTGTCGCATCTGAGAGCAAAAATGAAAGAGAGCAATATTGTTAAGAATAAAATTTGCTATAACTATTGTTTCAAAAGTTTTTATGTAATATGCTCCGTTTCCAAAATGTTACCATTATACAATAAATTCATCTAATTTTCATATTTTTTTCGATATTGACGCATCTGAGAGCAAAAATGAAAGAGAGTCCAGGTGAAACTCAGAGTACGTGCATGAAAATGGAAGTAATTATTATTATGGTGAAAAATTTATTTGGTGACCTAGAACGTAATTCTGTTTTTTATTTTGTTAATGTTTTGTTATTTATGTTAAAAAATAATGTTGAGACCACCTTATTGGTTTATATGAATAATTTTATTTCAATCCTATTCTTCTTTAAAGTTAAAAATCTTCGAATCTACTAAATATTGAAATCAATGTTAACACATCTTGCGCGGGCACTTTGCCGCCAAAGTTTAGTCGTTTAGTCGTTTCCCGCTCAAGATGTGAAATCCGCGCAAAACGAGTTTAGTCGCTTCCCGCGCAAAATGTGTTAATAAAGAAAGTTGCACATGCTCTATCACATACACCTAATAAAAAGTTAGTGATGAAGGGAGTTTCTTTTGATTGCAGCGCCATCTTTATTTTTGTATAATGAATAATAATTCTTACAAAACTAAGATATCTCAACCCATTTCAGAGATACTTGGCGTGGGAGTTTTATGTTAAATTTGATTCAATATGATTTACCAAATATATTAGAAACACTTTTATCATCGACTTTAATTGTTGTGGTTGGTTCTTCAGGTACTTCACTTAATTTTTTCTGAGCCAATTGATCATAACGTCTTTGAAGAGATTTTTGAAGTTCTGTGTATAGTTCGCCAACTTCCTTTCGCATGGAGTCAAATTGGAGCTGCACGAAATGCTTGTCGGTGTCACGACGATAAATGACTTCAAGTAGTTTCAAAAAACGGAATGAGTAGATGTAGGCCAATTCGTTATCTTCCCTGCTTTGATTGATCTGGTGATACATTTGCTTCGCCAGTTTGTACAAACTAAATTTTAGGTTAATATTTTTATTGTGTAAAAATTAAAACTTACCCTGCTGGTTTAGACTTGTACATGCTTTGAAAAGCAGGCGTAGTAGCCTGCTTATTCAATTCATCCATGCACTTGGCGTAATGTAAATCAACAGGCATTTTGGAGTTGCTTTAAAAAAAGTAATAAACATAACCTCATCTTTGAATTAAGGATTAACATTCAATTTACCTCCTTTATATGTGTTCTCAATAATAAAATAATTATGTTGGAATTACATTTAATCGGAAAAGGTTGTTTTTATTTTATTTTGATCACAACACTTAAAAACATTAACTTAGTTGTTTACATTACTAACAAATTCGACCATTTCACATCAACTATAGGAAACTACCTTATCGACAACATATCGACACAATTTTACAGGAACCTGTAAATAAGTTACTTTATTACCGGCATATTTAAATTTAAAGAATAGTATTAATTAATGAAAATTTGTTGGGTGTCCAGTAGAACGGAGTGTTCCAGAAAACGCAAAATTTACATACTCGCAATGCATGAGGGACCGTCTAAAGCGGCATCCTGCACATTTGAATACAATGAGTGGATTCGCTTCCTGTGCCCCGAAATCGAATTATCGCGGCGCGACGAAATCGGAATCACCAAACTAGGGGGGAAGAGAAAAAAGGGGTTGGTGTTTCTGAACGCCTGATTTATTGCTGCCCATTTCAATCATAAGTACCGAATAATGGCTATTGTGTCATAAATCTCGGGCAATATGGCCTAACTCTACGTTACGTGTATGTACATTTTGATGATTGTACCGGTACGTTGCTGCCGCTACCAGACGGAACCCCAAGTGAAGAGCCCCATTAGATAACAAAGTGCCGGTTTGGTGCGCATCCGTCCAGTGCAGGACTTGAGGAAAACTTGGGTGGAACTCGGCGAACCGTTAACATTAAGAAAGGGTTCATTTAGAATACTCGTTTCTTTAAATATCAAGTTGTATTAAGTTTTTATAAAAATTATCGTTTAAATTGATTTTAAAGAAAACAAAATATACGTATTAATATCATAAATATTAACATCATAAAAATAAAGAGAGCAATTTATTTAATAATCAAGTATTAGATTGATTATTAAATAAATTGAAAAGAAGGAACATGAGATGTTATTAATAAATGAAGAATAGATTAAAGAAATAGAAAAATCTGAAGATTTTCGTAAGATCTACGAGCAAACAACTAGCATCTATGGCATTGTGGGGCTGTCAAATGGGTGATATATCGACGCCGGTCGGTTGAGAAGGCCCTTTTGTGGCACCGGGCGTCTTGGAGCGTGCAGCAGGCGTCTTTGACACGGTCGATGGTTTTGACAGGGCCTCGGCCGGCCCTGCGCGCACTCCGCGGAGGGAAGCAGCTGTCTGCGCGTCCACTCATGCTTGCATGGATGAACATCCACGTGGCCAGCGGATGGATTAGCTCCGTAACAGTACGCCCCAGCCTACGTTGCCATTCGCCAAGTGGCGACCAAAGAGGGCTAAAAAATAGACGACGCCGAAACGGCTTTTGGGGCCGCCTTCTCCGGATCTTGCGCCTTCTGCCGGCTGCGTAGAGATTTTTTTCCTCCGGAAGTGCCCCCGATTTTCTTCGCGACACGTTTCCTGTGGCGTAAAAAAATAGGATGTTCCATAAAAAACAACCCTAAATACATAAATCAAATCATTTTTATCAACTCTATTTTTAAATAACTCCTCCATCATAACTGTCAAAATGAAACATTTTTACTTTGATATATTTAGTAATAATCTATTCTAAGAGTAAGATTTTCGAAAAAGATAGATTTGTTAATAGACGGCGCCACAGAACATACATCGATTTTAAAAATAGAATCATTTAACTCCGTAAACGATATTTGTCCAAGAATCCTCGTACGCAATTTAGAAACGAAAAGACCTTGTACGAAGATCGATATTTATAAAAGAGCGAAAGCATGAGTAACATCTTCAGGTAGTCGAGCACTTACATAAGGCGTTATTACTCATGTTCAACATCATCCCAGCAGGATTCGGCTTTTTTCCTGCTTAGTATAGTGCCGTCTTCCGTGGGAACAGGTAGCGCTTATTGATATCTATATTTTTCGAAACAAATTCTCGCGCGTATTTGCATATTGTTTTTCCGTCAATTTTTTTTTACCCGTTTAATTGGAAGATCGTGAGATCCGCGTCGGTACGGCGTCCCGTATTCCCGACGACGAGAATCGGAAGGACCTGCGTAGCTCAGAAGTAGGTTGTGTATTTTTAAAGCGGTTGCGAAATTCCAGTCGCGAAACGCGATTTCGAATCAACCTATCCCGCGAGAGACGCATGGGAAAGCATCTCTCTATTTTGCATCGAATTGGATCTTTTCCAAAACATTAACAACTAATCAATTTTAATTCGGACTTTATTATTAATTATTATTTATTATTTATACAAATATTCATTTGGGTATTGTTTTGATGTTAGGTGTTTAAATGGAAAAAAAATGGTACTCTTATGTAGTAATGGTGTAGGGCGAAAAACAATACCTGTAGAATGTTTGTGTAAGTGTCTGTGTATGGTGGGTGTTTTGATGAGGGTGGCACAGCGTCCCGAAATAGGTTAAGGAGACGCCGTGGACGCGGAGGACGTCGAATATACACGCATACGTGGTGTATGTAGTTCAAGAGTATTAAGGAGATGTAAAGGTATATTAAAGAAAACGGTGGCGTATGGGGAAGGTGTATGGTATAGACAGGACGAAACGTCAGGAGTAAGAAGAGCCCAGGAGCAGGAGGCAGGAGCAAAAGGAGCAGCTGGCAGCCTTCGCATTAAAACGGGCAGGCTGCATCGAAGGGTAGCGGGTAGCACGGTCCCAGAGCGGAAGCACAGGACCCCTTAGAGCGCTCCCCTCCCTCGAACCAGACGCTACCACACGGTCGTCCTGTCGCGCCGCTCGCGGACACGGACGCAGTCTGCACTCGGCGTCCGCGTCGCAACGATCTCCACGATCTCACTACTAAAACAGAGTTCGTCCGCGTCTACGGCGTTTACGTGAGTTACGGTGATGTGCCGTTATGGGTTCCCCAAAGTGGTCTAGTGCTGTGACACCGTGATCAAACGAACCCGCCGAGTTATAACAACCCGAATTTAAAGCTTATGGCGCGCTGTTCCAGTCGACGCTGTTGCTGAACCATGGATTCCCGGATTTCTTGCTGTTTTCTATTCGGATTATTCATCATCTTTATCACTAAGGTAACCAACGATTCACCCTCCCCTTAAATAAATCATCAACAAATCCTTGAAGAAGAAGCATTGATAACTCGGGGATCTTTGGCAATGCTTCCTCTCAATCATAACAACCCATAATAAAGTATCACCACCCTTAATCATCATCATCTTTCAAAAGCCATTCATTTTAAAAACTTCCTCAATTGACGCCGGATGTTTTTTGGGATTCCCCAGGTCGACGCTGCCGGCGTCTTCGAGTTGAAGCTACTGTCATTCACCAACCAAACCGAGGATTGCGACCCACCATCGTGTCCAGCTCGTTTTCGGGTCTGTCTCAAGGAGTACCAAGTGAAAATCGACGCGGCATCTCCGTGCACCTTCGGCAACGTCGTCACGTCCGCCGTCGAGGACGGCTACGCCACCCCAATTAGGATACCATTCGACTTCACCTGGCCGGTAAGAATTCCTGCGCCGGCGGTGCGTGCACAATTTTGCGCCACCTGCCTCCGCGCGACCGACTCGTACGAGGATTAACCGTCGAGGCCCCGGAACGGCCAAAGAATAAAAAAATAAAATATACAAAAAAAATGCTGTATGCGGGCTACATCTTTGTACGTTTGTTTTCTCAGTCAAACTTAATAATATATATGCTTTAAAAGCATTATAAATAAGAAATCATATATTCTTAGTGTATCAAAGGAAACGAGTTGAAAACAATATGACCCTCGTCGTTTATGTAAAAGGGTTGTCCATCGTTTCGGTCTAGCGCATATCATACCGTTGAGACGGTTAAAGAAATAATTCAAAAAAAATCTTTAGATTTGCAACTTTCATCCAAATCATTCACCCCTATTCACCCTCCCCCTTTTTGCGAATACTTATTTATCAACCCCGTCATAAATACAATAAGTAAACGCGGGTACACCAGCACGGTTCTTTAAAAAGAAAAATGAATGGGTTTTAACAGTAACCGACCCTCACCCTTCTATAATATAATTCCATAAGTCTTTGAAAAATTAAAAAAAAAAAATGTAAGATTGACTTGATTTGTTTTTGCTTCTTTTAACATTACAAAGTTTGACCGAGAAAATAAATCTGGATACCCTCCAAAACGATCTAAAATTAACGAAACTGGACGTTTTAGTGTAAATATTAAATGTGTTGCTGATTTTGATAACAACATTATATTATGGTAATGTTGTGTTTGATAACGAGATGAAAGTAATCTAGTTAAAAGTATAAAATAAGATGAAATAAAAGTGTTTGGAGTGAAAATGAAGTTGAACGAAGCGCGATCGATCCGTTCGCTTTCAGAATCGGTACGGAGTACGTCGGGATGAGGTCCGTCCGGAGATTGGACCACGAGATTGTTGTCGAGAGTGTACTTATTTCCGCTCGAGAATTTTGTTACTTATTATACGCGGTTGAAACAGGTCTCCGTGGGAACCTTACCTTGTGTATAAATTCAAATTAATTGTAATTTAGATTTATCGATCCTATCGGGTGCGGTATTTTTTTATTTTTTTTTATTTAATTCTCTTTCGACTTTCGCAAACGTCGACGGTTCGCGAATTTCTAAAACGAAAAAGAATCTAAATATTTTCACCGATACGGTAAAATTCGAAAGCGTGGAGCAATTTGAAGATGTTACGTTCTTCCTACGCCGTCGTTTCGCAACGACGGATTCCTGCTACGCGCCGCCCGCTTTTAAAAATAATTAGCGCTTTGATATTTATACCGGAGCCGTCTTATATAACCGATTATAATTACCGACTTTTCAATTACGTACCGTTTCTCAATATTATTGTAACACAATGCGCGAGAAGAAGATCCTCCATGCGCGCCCCAACGTCTCTTTACCACTCTCTACATTGTTTATAGTGAAAGTTGTTTTCTCTTTGACCAAAAAATGTTATTTCTTTTTTTACAGAGCTCGTTTTCGCTCATCGTCGAAGCTCTAAATGGCAATTCCACGGTTGACGGTAAGTCACTACTTTATTTTCTCATTTTTTTTTGTAGTAATCAACTCATTATCTACGCCAACCATTATTAAATTTATCCCGAGTAAAAGTATTGTTTTAAAAAACTAATCGCAAAATTTTCCGTTATTATAAAAATCAGAACAAAATTAAACTTAAAGCGTTTAATTCATTTTGTATTTTTAATCCGTGAAGTTAAATTAACACGGCAAAAAGCGGTGTTATTCAATTTTGGTTATTTCATTAGATTTTAAACGCTCTAAGGGTTATTAATATTCAAACTAATTCAAACAAATTCATATTATATCTAATTGAAGTTAGATTAATAAACAAAAAAAATTTTTTTTTTAAATGAAATATTTTCTAAAACATTAAACGGTGGAAGAGAGTTTGTGAGAGAGTCCGAAAAATGACTATAAGGCTTTCCAGTGTGCGTGTATCGTAAATGTGTTGTGTGTACGTGTATGAGTGTGTGTGTATAGAGGGGAGAGCATGAGAGGACGGTTATTTTGTATAGCACCTGGCCGGCGTACAGTTAGCGCCATTAAAAAGTAACCCCAAGAGTTATTTAAACAATTCTTTTCTTCTTATCGGGAAACGCAGCTGCCCAGAATTTCCCGGTTCGTCCGCGCAAGGTAAGAAACGGAAGCGTCATATCTCGAACAAATTTTGACAGCTGGTCCGCACGTGCGACGCTCTTCTCCTACGGAATAAAAACCGATAACTACATCGGTTACGTAGAGATTTTTTAAAATTTTACCTAAAGATGTAAAGAAGCGAGCAAAGAAAAATGTAAAAGTGTAAAGAAAAAAGTATGGGAAGTAAAAAATATATATGAGATTTGGTCGGGTTTGCGGGTTTCCTCGTTTATTTAGTGTAAAAATTGCGATTGAATTGAAATTTCCCCCGCCCGCGCTTTAACGGGTCCCCGTTAATTAAAAGTAAAGAGAACCGTCTCGTTCTCAGCATTTCTCGGCGGTTCCCGTACGGTTTTTAGAAAAAAAAAATACTCGCGAGTGAACCTTTTAGATTTTCGAACGGCCCGGGACCGGATATCCTGCCCTTTGCAGAGCTCCCCCTAATATGGAATATTATCTCAGACTTCCTCCTCGGCGCGGCAACATGATAAGAAGGCTCTCTTCCCGCACCTGAACTCGTTTTATTGAAGAAAGAGAAAAGGAAAATAATCATCTCCCATTGGGACGTTTCGTCGTTTCTGAAGAGATTTGAATCAGGGCCGGCCAAGGCTTAGAATAAAAGGTGTCTTAGTGTAGCCAAGTACACCGGATACAGCTGCGCCCGACTCCGACAGGGCGCGGGGATAATGCAGGTGTACTCGCACATTTCGTCGTCTCGTAGGACGGGCCTCCGCTCTGTCTGTTTTTACTCGAAGCTACCTGAGAAATCTTCTCACGCGGAAATCTTGGCCATCTGCCGAACAATTGATTAGAACTCGACCTGACCGACAGTTTTGGACAGATGTATAACGTCGGTCAACTTTTTTTCTTCTCCAAAATTTTCTTAATGATTTCTAAAGACTCTTAACTATTACACATACATACACACATATATATATATATCATTAAAAGTTTAGTATTTTAGTCCAAAATATAACCTTGTGAAATAACTTTATGGATACCAAGCTAACTGGATTAAACGGTTCGAATAGGTGAAAATTGAATTGAAACCGAAGGAAATCAAAGGTGGCTTACGCATGACGTTCGTGACCACGCGGCTAATTACTACCACCGGGTTCTTATTTAAAGGTTTACGGAAAGCTAATTAAGCGAAGTGAGAAAAAAACCGACGCTGAGCCGTTTCCGGGCGTATTAATTATTTTAATATAAACCGGTAACTGTACTTAGAGAAATTCCCAAGGAGCGCTTTATGTAAGCGTCATTGTTCACGCGCTACCGCGCAATTAACGCCACTTTTATTGTTATTGTTATTTTATTATTATCCTTATATTATTATTATTATTACTATGATTCATTAATTCATAATTTAAATTTTTTTTGCAGTGTTATTAAGATTGGCAACGCAAACTTGGCTTGAAGTAGGCCAAAAATGGACATCGCATGAAGATACATCCGATGGTTATTCATTGAAAGTAGAATTTCGAGTGACTTGTAACGTGAATTATTTTGGAAAAGGTTGCGAAAACCTGTGTCGTCCAAGGGATGATAATTTTGGTCATTTTACGTGTTCATCCACGGGCGAACGCGTATGCCTCGCTGGATGGCAGGGAGATTACTGCACGAAACGTAAGTACCATATGCCCCCGTGTCCGCCTTTTTCTCCCGAACGCGTGTTCCACTCCGCTGGCTGCTTCTTCAATTATTGCCGCCCCCCTTTCCGCCCTTCGTCGCGCCACTTCCTCGCGTCTTCCGTCCTTCTTCCGCAAAAGCATACCAAAGTTAACGTTGTCTCTTTTTGTTATAGCTCGCTGCAGCCTCGGCTGCGATGAAGTCCACGGCTTCTGCAACGTCCCGAACGAGTGCAGGTAGGATATCTTTCATTCAAAGGGCTTCCCTGGAAGCTACACACGTCCAAAACCGTCCCAGTACCTATGAATCCCACAAGAAATTCTTCCTCGTCGAAACTAGACCGGAATCGTTTATTTGGAAGTTTGTGTCGGAAACGATATCGTTGCTCAATTTAATGGTTCTAGAACCGGTTTTGCGGTTTTTAATACGTTTATCATCCTAAAGGATATAGGAGTTTATAAAAAAAGATCTTCTAATATCGGTACTTCCTGGTTAGGTTTATTAGTAATCTAGCAAATTAGTTTCGTCGGGTTTTGAAATTTTTTAATTATTTATCGGATTTATTGTTTATAGAATGGAAAAAAGAATAATCGTAAAGTAAACTTAAACTTTCTATTATCTTCTTTCTTAGAATTTAAGTGTTCCGATTACCTTTTACCCAACGATACTCTCACATGCAACAGTCTCTTAAGAGAATTGTCACTATTACATTTCAAAAAGGACAAAGACCATAAAATAGTCGTAAATCAGACGTTATAGGATTATAATTATTTTATGCGATTAAATTACGTGAAATAGTTAATGTTGTCGGTTTTATTATTTCCGGTTTGTCTCTTTGATCTATCGAAATCAATTAAAATGGTTAAAAGGTTTTGTTCGGGTCGCCGAAAGTCGGTAAATTTTGTATGATAGGAGTAACCGAAATACGTAATAATAGGAAATAGGAGGAATTGAGGTATTAGATATAGGAGATATAACGGGCGCGCGATCGTCGCTGTCTCTAATGGCGCAGGTACGCGGGAGAGAATTTCCCCGTTCGGGCGCGGAAGATGTGCAGCGCGGAGTACGCGGATTGGGACGGCGACCCGAGGTTAACCTTTCCTTGACCTGCATACTTGAAACCGGGCAGCGTGGGAAACTGTTCTGTGGGCGTGTAACATCCCCCCACCGGTCCCCGCCGGACGCCGCGGGCCCCCGCGCGCCGTCCTTAGCTGCACCGGCGACGCCGGCCGCAACTCAATGAGCCTCCCGATACGAACCGCACGGCTTCCAAATAAATACCCGATTAGAATAATAACGAGACGTGGCGTAACGGCGGCCTCTCTATTCCAGGTGCCAGATCGGTTGGGAGGGTCCCAAATGCAATCAGTGTCAACGATATCCCGGCTGCAACCACGGGACCTGTGTGAAACCTTGGGATTGTCTCTGCGACGAGGGCTGGGGAGGCCTCTTCTGCAACCAGGACCTCAATTTCTGCACCAATCATCGACCCTGCAAGAACGGCGGCACGTGCAGGAACACCGGCCAAGGCAGCTACACGTGCAGCTGTCCTCCAGGATTCAATGGCACCGACTGCGAAAGCACAATCAGCGGATGCAGCCCATCGCGATGTTCCAACGGGGGAACCTGTATCGGAAACGGCACGTCGGTCTCCTGCCTCTGTCCTCCGGGTTTTCAAGGATCTCATTGCGAACAAACCTCGGTTTGCAAAGAAAACCCTTGTCAAAACGGGGGAACGTGTTCGGAAACCGGAAGCGCGTACAAATGCGAATGCCCGGCCGGTTTCGGTGGCGCTACCTGCGAAATCCGGCTCGGCGAGTGCTTCTCGAACCCGTGCAGGAATCAAGGGACCTGCGTTGAGAGTCCCAACGGATACGAATGCAAATGTCTCTCGGGATTCGTTGGGAAATATTGCGAAGTTAACTACGACGATTGTGTAGGAAACCCGTGCTTGAACGGGGGAACTTGTATTGATATGACAAACGAATTTCAATGTAAATGTGTGCCCGGATTCGTCGGAAACCTTTGCGATAAACGAGTCGACTATTGCCTAGCGAAACCTTGTGCTAACGGGGGAACTTGTTTACAACTAACCAACGACTATCAATGTAATTGCGCTCCGCGATTCTCGGGTAAAGACTGTAGCGTCGAAGTCGACGAGTGCAGCGGAAACGTCTGCCAGAACGGCGGAAGTTGCGTGAACAGAGCCCACAGCTTCGAGTGTTTATGCGCCCCAGGATTTAGCGGAAAAGTTTGCGATGAGTCCGCCTCGAGCGTCGCTCCCAGCGCCAGAGTATCGTCCGAATCGAATTTCACCACGGAACACGTAGTCGTTATCGCCACCATTTCCACCTTCGTGCCGCTGCTCGTCCTAGTCGCCGTTGGCGTCATCATTTGTATGAAACACAGGAGGAAACGCGAGAAGGCCAAAGAAGACGAGGAGGCGCGTCTTCAAAACGCTCAAAACACGGCGAGCAGCAGTTTCGCGAAACGCGGCGCCGCGATGTCCGCCGACGCCCACATGATCAAGAACACGTGGGGCAAGTGTACCAACAATGTGCACTCCTCCAACTTAACCTCCCTGGACGATTGCAGTGTGTCTAATGTTAGTGTTAGCGAAGGCGATGCCTTCCCAAAGACATCGCAAGTGATCGACGGCCGGCCAGTGTACAGTTTGCAAAGGACACGATCGCAAAAACAGTTGAACACTGAACCGTTAGTACAGTGCAGGAATCCGTCGACCCATTTAGCTGCCAAGCTACAGGAACCCGACTATGAACACATCAAGCGTTTGTCTGTGATGTCTAATACTTCATCGGCTGTGTGTGGCTCTAGGTAAATATACATTGTTTTATTTTAATTATTATACTCTTATTAAGCAATTAAAAATTAGTACGTTTTTATATAAATATAAAATAATCTAACGGTACCGTTTCTTTTGTCTATTATAGTGATGCCTCATCTCCATATAAAAGGCCAACGGAAAAAGAGTCCAATGGCGTCTATGTGATAGAAGAACACTTTCACCCTCAAGAAGCGTTAGCGACGGGCCTCTTCGCGACCGAGGTCTAGTATCCAAATAAAAAAAACTAACAAACAAAATGAGAAAATGAAACCAGTGCTCTGTAAATATAACTGTATTTATTCTCCCCACTGATTAACTGATAGTTGTGCGTTATTTATGAATGCGTTTTCGAATGTTGAAGTATGTACTTAATAATAATATTGTAATCGTAGTGGACTTCGGCGCTGCGTTAACAGCGACGTCGCCGCGCGGCTCGGCGCTGTCCGTAAATTTAGTTCGTCGCGATACCGCAAAGTGAACCCTCGCAAAATCTTGTTAATGGACATAATTATTTATTAATTTTCTATGCCTTGTAAGATAGTCTTTTTCCTCTTACTTTTAGCGTTTGTTTAGCTTTTGGCCATTGGCACTAGATTTTAGGGTTCATGCACCAAAGATTTTGGCGCCGCGCTCCGCGGCCAACCTCGTTTCTGCGCAGTGGCGCCGCCCGTTCCAGTAAATGACAAGCTACCACGATGATGTTGTGATTTTTTTTACACGCTAAGTCAAAAATTGTGAGATCAAGTGACAAAACGGTCCCACGTAATAAAGACAATGCCATTGACTTTGAATCCGGGAAGAATTTTACAACTTTTTGTGTACATTTAGTGAGCGTTAGTTTATAAGTCTAAATAGCATGTTTTTTTTTTCAAATTATGTTCCTGTTATTATTAATATTATTATTTAAACTAAGTCATTTTATACGAAAGTTTTTCCCGCCCCCTCTTTTTTTTTTTTCTTTCGGGGGCTTTCTGAAAAATCCACAAGGATTAAATTGGGATTTTTTAAAAAGCTCAATCTAATAAGTATTTAGAAATAAAACAGAGAACCGTTTTCAATTCTTTGTACTTATTAATTTCCGACCACTTGTTGTTCCGAATCGCCACCCCTTTTGTTCGTCTTTTATTAATTATTATTATTTTTGTAATATATATTGTACATTTGTCCTTCTTGTAGGAGAGACGACCGTAATCGAGCAAACTTGGTCGCGTCTCAATCCTCCCTTTATTTTTATACGTAAAAATTGAATTAAATTAATTTTGTCGTTGTACGGAGGCGCGTTTGTGCGTCATTTTTTTGATTATATAAAAATACTGTGAAAATAATTTATACTTGTCTTATTTTTTCCACCTACTCCCGTTATATTATTAATAAATAGGTAAGTACACAAAACGATTATCTTTGACAACCGTTCTTGAGAAAATACATGAACATTCAAAGACAAGACGATCAGGCAACATAGGTTGGCATTAAGGCCGGACATAAATCTTTTCTCTAACAAGGTGAGGCTCCCGAGAATGTAATGAAGAAGCAATGCAAACATTAGAGAATTCCTCTTCAAGGATTCAAAAAGAAATATACAAAAACAATTTTGAAACCTTAAAAGGTTTCGTTTGGAGTAATCCATAAAACGTAATAAAATGTAAATCATTTCTTTTTTTGACATTAAAATATACTGTTGGTTGATTAAGTCGCATCTTGGGGAGGTAGTTTCGAAACGATGGCAACCTGGGCCAATAAATTAAGCGAAATCTCTTAAATACCGGCAGCTGCGTAGTTATATAAAGTTTTGCGCGAAGTAGAAAAAGTCGCGAATCTCGGTTTTCATAACACCGAGTGAAAGGAAGACGTCGCAGCGGTTCGAGATCTACCGTCTATTCGAAACGACGTCACCGCAGTACAAAGTGTTGGCATTCCTGCATCTCCTGTCGCCAACGAAAGCTTTGAAAATCGCGGCCTTCGACGAATGACGCGCGCATGCGTCTTGAAGCTACTGGCCGGTTTCTTTTCGAAAACAGATACGGCCTGCTACACGTGCTCCAGTACAGGTGGCACCTCGGGATTCGTAATTCGATCGAACCATCTGCTCGCCCGTTCCCATGAGGTTTTGTTTTTCTACGTTCCGAGGAGAGGAGCACCCACCTTCTCTGCCCCGCGATTTTTATCTCGCTGCTCATAATTTAATGGCGCGCTGCGCAGAAATTATCTTTGCGCGGATTATTTCAAGAGAACACCTACTCACACTTCTCTTTTTAAGAAAACGATTTTTAGCTTTTTAAAGCAGCTGTCACATCTTTACTTTATCATACATCAAATTAACTCGACATTAAGATTCTAATCAAAAGAGGGTTTGTTGTGATTAAATGATACGTTATATGTAAATTTTAAAGTGGTCATCACATTTAATCTTTATTTTCTCTCATTATTTTGATTGGACGGTCGCGGTACATCACTCAACGATAAATGTCTTAGTATTGCAGCTTGCAGAATTATTGCTATCAATCAAAGTATCGAATCGATTCGATTAACTCCCTTATATAACATCTGTTAAAAACACAAATTTGATTACATTATTAGATTCGACTTCCTTTTATATTGATTAATTAAGATTGGAGTCAGAAAGCTGCTTAAGATTTTTTTTCTAAATTATGATCAAGTGAAGAGTTAAGGACTTCCTGTAAACAGGAAGTGTGTTAAAGGTGGCAGTCCTCAAGAAAGAAAACAGCCCTTTTCCCAAGGGAACCAACGGAGGAGCGCGGGTGAGAACAAAGATGCAAATACAAAGAAGAGATTAGAGGCCGAACAGAAGGTTAGAAACGGCTGCTGTACCAATTTATTCGCCGCCAGCTTCTGCTCTCGCAGATGTTTTTTGGGTACCTGCGATCCGGCGACATAAGGCAAGCCGTTGACGAGATGAACATTTGCCCGAGATGAAATTGCGCTGTTGCGGTAAAATAATCGAGCGCCAGGTATGTGCGCTTAAGAGGGGGTGTGGTCTCCACCAAGATTTTTACGACGCACTTCCGGTTCTGCACCCACGTGGGAAACATTTTATAAACCATATGATATTCTCTATCTTAAACGATCCCATATAATACATATATCATTTCCAAATTGAACTCTAATTGGATGAAACACTGTTGCAATTCGTTGGCGAAATTACGTAAAAAAGAGATACGCGCCAGTCATGAAAGTACGAAAACGACCGTCGTTTTGGAAGAAACGCGTCCACCTGGCGTCAACGCGACCACCTGAAAGATCCAAAAAAAGAAGGACCACTTCTTTCGGCTGCTCCCAAATCAAAACTGGACGGAAAATTTCGCTAATTTCCTGCTGGATGGGAGCGTCGAATTGACGCCCTCAAATCAATACTCTCGGGTTCGTAAGCTACGGAAACTGCCGGGCATCAATCCGGGATCAAATAACAATAAAACAAATACCTCAACACAAATCCCGGGAAATTCGGTTAACTGTATGAAGTGATTTATATGCTAATTAGATTTACTTTGTAACATAATATTCTTCTTAATAGAATAAGAAGAGATCTTTAAATATATTTAGTTGATGATTAATCTTTCTATCATCTCTATATATACGATGTAAAATAAACCATCTATATATAAAATCACGAATCGGTGCAGTAATAAATCTCGAATAAATGGTGTAAATACTTACTCATTATTAGCAATGACAATAAAAAAAATCATTTTTGATGTTTTTAATTTACTTTAATATTATTATTGATAAATAATAACCATAAAGAAACAAATTCATAAAATACGAACGATTTAATAATTCTAATAACCCGATTTATAAAATCAGACATAAATACCATATGGAGTTCTGTCGCCTAGATGACTCGCCTTTCTATCGCCAATCGTATCGAGTATACACATATAAACTTTTTTAGTTCGTAAATTAAATAAGAATTTTAAGAATTAAAAGAGATTATACCCCAGCTGTTAACAGAAAGTCCCTTTTTTGTGATAGCAGATTGTGCTTACAAAAATAAGCGATATAAAAGAAGAGAAAAAACATAAAAGAAGAAAAACACGAAATAGGACGTATACCTATCGGCCGTTTTTGGGGGACAATAAGCGGTTTTTGTCTAGGAGCATTAGGATTCAGGCACGTGCCACATGTCGGGGAGGTCTTTGGAGGAGAAGGTACCTCTTTTCGGAACAATGCACAATAGAACAGATTCTACGGACGGGGAATAAAAAGATTCCCGCGGCCCGAAACCCTTCCGCGCAGCTTGTAAAATTTAAATTTTGATTAGTTTCGTAAGGAGGGGCTCAAGAAAAGGTGGCCGGTGCGAAAGGTGTTTTTCGAGGAGCCAGTTGTTTTTTCGGCTTCATATCTGGGACCTATATGTTCAATCACACCAAAACTGCATCAAACATATGGCACTTTCCTTGCAGCTGCTCTCAGATCCACACAAATCTACCTACAGGCCGGGCACCTGAGTCTCTCAGTATCCATTTCCAAAGAAGAAAAACTATACAATATACAAAGAAATCACAAAGACATTTCTAAAGTCTAAAAGTCTCAAAAGTTCTTCTATATCAATCTTTTCGAGTCCTTTTAAATTTCGCTATCATTATAAAACAATTAAGATTTTTATGCAACTGTACAGTCTATGCTGTATGCAGAAAACAGATTGAGTTTGATTTAAAATAATTCTCTGACAAATTGGCAATAGGTTGATAATGAGCCCATTAGGGCCGAGATCCATGTGCGGCGCTAATACGATGCCATGTGCTGGTACAGCGGTGGGAGAGGCGTCTCGACGGCAGTGAATCGGATAGATGTGTATAGTTTATCCGAGGACCAGGTACCCAAAAGGTGTTCCATGTGCCAGCAACAGCTGGTAACTAGAACGGACCTCTTTAGCTCGCGGCTTAATGACGTACATAAATTTTAATTCGATAATTCCTACGCGACCAAATCTTCACCGTTCTCTTCTCTCGTTAATTGTAATTAACGCCAATTATACAAGAATTAAGAAAAACTTTATACTATAAAGTTAATTCATTAACATGATTTCATATTAACTAATTACATTATTTTTTGAATGAATAGTTAATTAAAATAGAAACCTGCATTGAAAACGAAAGTTGCAGTATGGCAATTACATGCAATTAAATGAATTAAATATAATTTTAAGCAATTATAATTTTTAGTTTTCAGAAAAAAAAATGTGTTAACGCGTGTTACAGGTAAAAAAAAGAACGTAAATAAAACAATTAAAAACATTTAAACATCGTTTTATTTTAACAAACTCCATACAAGCTTTATACAAAACAAAAATTTGTTTTGCGTGTATAAAAAAACTAAAGACAAACTTAAGGAACCAGCTGTAAACGGGCCATAGCTCGCCAATGAGCTATGGCTGCATTGAAAAGGGGGTTGCGTGCAAAACGCTACTACGCAACGAGGGGGGCCTTAGACACCCACATAGCGATAACGCACGAGTGTAAAGAAAGGTATGCGGTACATATGGAAAACAATCGTTAAATATAGATGTGTTATATTACGGTTTCTCGTGCAGCCGCTAGGGCGCGATCTCTTCTTTGTTAAGTAATGCAGGCTATCACATTAGTAGAGCGGCGCGCGTTTCTTTGACTATCTGTTGCCCAAATGCGGTTGATCGGGCTGCGGTTGTTGTTTAAGCCTAATGCTATCTACAGATTTATTAGCATCGGCTCGTCTGGATGCATTATGACCATCTGATCGAGCCCTTCCACGCAAAATCCTTCCGGTATGTCCATCTCTTCCACCATTCAAAGTTACGGGAGGTACATTAACCACTTGAACCGCCTGCGGTTCATCTGTTATTGCTCGTCCATTTTCAGACTCTCTTTGATCCTCTTTTAACTGGGTCATGGTAGCCAATAATAACTCCTCAGCAAATTCTCTTATACTGTTATCGTCTGGTTCTGCGCTATTCTGGAGGGAAAGCTCTTCTAAAAGGTTTTCCAAGAGGAAGTGGTTAGCTGCTTGCGGAGTAGCCGATGAATTGGTATTCGAAGGCTGCGATTGAGATGCGCTTGGGTTTATCAGGAAGCCATAACCAGGGCTAGCCGCTGAAGAGGCTGCCTCCCTCAAAGTGTTTTGGGACTGATTTTGTCTACGTGGCATTCTTTCTAATTGTTGTCGAGCTGCGTTCACCTGTTGTCGTTCGAGCTGAAGTTGCATCTGTAGTTGCTGAAGCTGACTGGGGGTGCTATTCGTATTACTAGTTGAGCGACGTACTCCAGATAACTGCGAGAGCAATTCTGCAATCGGATCCACGGATTCCCTGGACGAAGGAGAAACAGAGGTCAACCCACCAGATCCAAATACGCTTAGAAATAAGCCAACTGTTAGTTAGCGACACTACTAAACAATTATTGAAAAAAGCGATGGAAGCTGTGAGCTTGTATCACGTGCATCGTTCTAGTATTCAAACACTCTCAACAAAAATAAAAATGCAAAAAGTGTGAGTTACTAAACAAGCGCTATAAAGTATCAAATGTCTTGTTGGTGTTTGAAATGTATTACAAGAAGTGTCACTAAGATAAAAGTTTTTGAGGTTCAAAATACCTGAAATGCATGTTGGACCGACGTGGTCTTGAGGTTTGGCCGCCCCTGGTACCCCCGGCCAAGTGCGCCGAATGGGTAACGCGACGCACATTGTGGCGCGTCGCCATCGGCTCATCAAGGAAGGAGATGAGATCCCGGGGCCCCGTGCGGTGCTCCAGAGTCAAGTGACCGGCGAAGTCGTCCGTCATCAGATTGGGGTCCCCACCTGGCATCGCGGCACACACCGGGCAAACCTACGACAGCGTCCCTTAAGGTCACGAGAGCCATGTGGCCCGGTGCAACCCCACATGTCTAATTGCCGGCGGAAAAAATTTCGGCCCCGCCTGGCGACAGGCGAAGCGCCGCGGGAGGCTTGCGACGCTCACAACCGATTTTAGCTTTGATTTTTTTCACCCGAAATGGCAACCAGACAGTGATGGATTTTGTAATTTAGTAATTTGATATTTCGTTTTGAAACCCGAATCTAAACGACTACGGTAACCACATAATACTTAATTAACAATAAAAAATAAGATTTGCGTTCGCAAAAATGTTTTGTGTCGACGGCGATGTAGGGGGTTAATCGCGAAAAGACAAATCGAAAACCGTAAAAGAATCCCACGGCGGCCCTCAAATATTTTGAATCGCCTAAGCAGCCCGCAGATAACCGCGCTTCTCCCATGTGGCTCGAAGCGTCACGAGGGGAATCCGAGTTATCCAAGGCTCAGGACGGGGAGGAGTTACAAAACGGACAAAAAACGCGCAATGGGAACCGCAGCGAAGGCGGTCGTAAATTTTTCGCCAGAGTGAATGCATCATTGTGAATTTTGGTTTAATTGTTACCGAACGAAAAAATCGTTCCCAGTGAATCTGCCCGGCTTTTTCCACGGATTTTATTGGGGATATAGGGGATTCCGCGCGTTTTTCGCGAACCTCTCGCCGACCGGGATCGAAACAAATTGCCCGACAATCCTATGTCCGCGAATTTCGATGGTATGTGCCCATTCGAATTCTTTCTAGTCGAACAATTATTGTTTTCAAAATTTATTGTTATAAAAAAATTTTTTTTTTTTTATTTTCTAAATGTACCACAGTCATTTAATACTAAATATTATAACTTTCTTTTTAGTTATTTATAAAGATTATTTTTCAAACATATAGGAGATTCATATATGCTTATTAATTTCTATACCCACACACTTACCACTTCAAAAGAAGTATCTGCATGATCAGCAGTGACATGTTCTTGAAGAGTAGCTTCTGTGTATCCCATACGTGAACAATATGGGCAAGTGTATGACTGTGGATGATCATTAGAAAGCGCTTCTCCGCCATAAAACAAATCTAGAAATCAAGATACGTTTGCTACAATTGTAACTTTTGAGAAAAACACCTACCAAAGTCAGCTCGTGTCAAAATACATTGCATTGGATGGTCAGTAGTGTGTCTAGTGTTTGTGGCCCCAGCTTCATAGCAGGTATCGCAAAGGTCATAATCATAACAGACTAGACATTTGTAGCGTCGCCCCCGGAAGTTGCCTTTGAGGCAGGAATCGCAACTAACCCCTAAGAGAAATCGTTCAATAGAAATAATGAAAACGCGTATTAACAAGAAAAAAAAACAGCCGATCAACATACCTTCGTGTGCGCTCATCTCAAAATTGGAACCGGAACTTCAGGTAACCTAAATAAACGAGATTAAAAAATAAATATTCACTCTTAACAACCTAACCCAACCAATCATGGACGCGAATCGAGCAAAGTTAGCCGTGTAAACCGACCAACAGGGTAGTGACTAACTTCACATCATCTCTTATATCAAAATTACATTCGATTGTATATTAAATTTTCCATATATGGATCCATAAACTGTTTAAAGAAGTGTTATTCAAATTTAACAACTATTCTAAAAATTTTAATGAAAATCTTTTTTGTCTGTTTTCATGAAGAAATTCATTTATTGGTAAGAGGGTGACATCTATAGACGAACTTTATATTTATATAATTTTTGTTCTCATTAGATGGCGCTTGAGTATCCTGCCATCTAATGTTGATGCTCGCAAACTCGTAATAACGCCATCTTTGGATTGTAATTCGAAAGAATAGTGATGGCGCATGTGCAGTTATGACCGCTGCGTGGCGTCTGCTGTCACATTCTGTTTGTACGTGTGTTTTGCTGTGATATCTTACTGTTAAATACAGGATTTTTGTTGAGAATTAATTAACCGTTAGGACAGATCGGTTAGCGATGTCTACTTCCGGTGACTTCGGGAATCCGCTGCGTAAATTTAAGTTAGTTTTTCTAGGCGAACAAAGCGGTAAGTTCATTTTCCCGGATTAGGGCAGGTTCTTTGGGTATTTGTTGAGCATTTTAAGTCAGGCGTAGCCAGATCAATAATTGATAAAATACACGGTCGAAGTAATCGTTTACATCATAATTAAACATCAATTTCAACTTTCTCCCTTCAGTTAATCTCCCATCAATTCGTTCAAACCCAACCCAAAGACTTGAACCGCTATTAGGTTAGAACTACCTCATTACCTCCAAATACCTTACATTCCTTTTAGAATACTTTTATATGACATAATTTGTTATTTTTCCAGTCGGTAAAACGTCGCTTATAACCAGATTCATGTACGATAGCTTTGATAATACTTATCAGGTAAGTCTACTTTGGTATGCATTATATTTTCTACTTAATTGTAGTAATAACTTCACTCAATAGGTCATATTATTTTATCACCCATTTTTAATTTGAAATATTCTTGTGTTAATTTCAACTTTATGAGTTCAAGTTGCAGAAACATGATGATCGAAGTTCTGTGTAAACCATTCTCAAAAACTATGTGTATATTTGGATGTGCTAAACAAAAACTTTTAAATTTTAAAGATTTAAATGTTAATCTGATACAATTTTTGATATCACAAGTTTTGAAAAAATCAATTATTAAGTCATCATAATATTTTGGAACCCTCCTTCCTACTGGGATTGATTCCCACAGTCTACCTCAGGTTTCCAAGATTCACCAATTTGGAGCTAAGAGTCAGAATTGGGTAGGAGAGACTAATAAGATGCTACATAGTGGGAACATCAAGACTTAATTTGTGAGGATCCTTTATTATTGTTAATTGAACAGGTGGATTGCTCTAAATACGAATATTTCACATTATATCCTTTCTCACAGGACGAGGTGCGGGATATTGAGCTTTGGACTTGATGCAAAAACTTTTGATTCCTGTACTTACTACTCTGTTTAACTACTGGCTGTTTTCCAGATGACTTTAAGGTGGCATATGTTTTGCCACTGTTCAAAAATGGCGCTATTAATGATAGTAGCTCCAGAAGCGTGTAAATTATTGTCATCTTACATACAGAAATCAATATGTGAAATTTAATTCTGTTATGTCTAATCCTGGAAGTATCATGAGTTGTGTTCCCCATCTATTTTATATGCAGATGATACTAGCTTGTTAAGTAGACACATTTCAAGCCACATCCTTACAAAATTTAATGTTCATATTGGCAAAGCATTGGTTTGCTAGCAATCGCCTGACTTTGAATATTGCCAAAACATTGTTAATAGTCATTGACACTGACTTTTACACATGGACAGAATGTTGAGTTTTCTTGGTGTCCATGTGGATCCTGGACTTACATGGAACTCCCATGGGGAAGTTTTAGCTTCTCATTTGAATTCCACTCTCTTTCTGTTGAGGCGTCTCTCGGAGTTTTCTTCTAGTGAAGTACCGCCTATTTTGCGTTTTTCCAAAGTCACATTAACTACGGTATACTTGCGTGGGAACATGCCCCGATGGCTAAAAGAATTTTTGGCCTACAAAGAAGAACCATTATATATTTTGGAATGTCTCAAATTCATGTTATTGCATCATTGTGAGCAACAAATGTGAAAATAATAATATTCACAAACACGAAACCAGGGGGAGGAATGACGTTCGGCATTCAATACGTTTCAATACGACTTCATAAATCTAGAAACGCATAGAACTATATATAGTGGTTTAACGGGCCTATCTTTTAAGACTTCGGTCAATAAAATTAAAAATATTTTGTTAGAGAAGGCCTTCTACAGTATTGAAGGGTTTATAAGAAATGCTTTTTGGTATATTTTTGACGAATTGCAATAAAATCATTATTATAATACAATAAATTAATTAATTATTTATTTTATTAATTGAAAACTCTTAATTTAAGATTCTTTAAGACCGGTGCAAGAATTTTTTGTTTAGCACAGAAATATATCCGACTCCTTTCATACAAGGTGTTTTAAAGAATAATTGACACAGAATGTATTTAAATTTTGTATTTATATACCGACGTGAAAATGATATAGGAGACACGTTGGATATAAAACATTACATATAATATTTTTTTTGAATATTTTTAGGCAACGATAGGTATCGACTTTTTATCAAAAACAATGTACTTAGAAGATAGAACGGTTAGACTCCAACTATGGGATACTGCGGGTCAAGAACGTTTCCGTTCGTTAATTCCTTCTTACATCCGTGATTCGACGGTGGCCGTCGTTGTTTATGATATTACAAGTAATAAAAAGTTTTATTACATAAATATCTAATTAATAAATATGAATTATAATTGATAGATGCAAACTCGTTTCATCAAACATCAAAGTGGATCGACGATGTGCGCACTGAAAGGGGTACGGATGTCATTATAATGCTAGTGGGCAACAAGACGGACCTCTCGGACAAGCGGCAGGTTAGCACGGAAGAGGGTGAACGCAAGGCCAAGGAGTTGAATGTTATGTTTATTGAAACCAGTGCGAAAGCTGGTTATAATGTTAAGCAGGTGAGTCACTGTTGATAACAATTTTGTTGATAAAAAAGTTTCTATTTATAAATTTTTATTAATATTTATGTTTATTTTGTGTAGTTATTCAGGCGTGTAGCTGCAGCACTCCCAGGAATGGATTCAACGGAAAATAAGCCCCCAGAAGACAGTATCCTTTTTAAAAAGAAAGCATGGCAAATTTGTTTGGCGATATTTCAAATTTAGAGCTTGCATGGCAGTATATGCAATTTGTTTTTTTCGATTTGAATTTTATTTTCCTCAATTGTTTTTTTAGTGCAAGAAGTCGTGTTGAAAGACACGCCGAACGAGACTAAAGACCCCGACGGAGGTTGTGCATGTTGACCGCTGGCTCGGTCACCGTCCTTTGTTTCCGAATTGCCCGCTCGCCTTAAGTACCACCACGGTTATGTTGTTTTATAATTTTTGAAAAGATTTTGCCCACGGATGAGACTCAATACGCGATTCCGTGCTTAATTAAATAAAAAAAAAATAATCGGTAGGTGCCATTGGTTCCGCAGCTAATTCAAGCGATTTGGAATCGCTGTAATTGAGTCTTATTCCGTCCGTAGCTTGTACATAATATGAATATTTAATTCCGTACGCACTTTTGCGTTTTGTATATTTATTTGGGTAAAAAAACACATGAGATTTAATAATATGTAATTTGTGCAATTTCAATCTGTATATGTTACTTTAATATAATTGCATGATTCGGCATGATTAGGAAATAAAGCAATTTTATGTATTCGGTTTTGTTTTAACAAAACATTTAGATTGTCTAATGTTTTTCAGATATTGTACTCCGCTATTTTTCAAATATAAATTTATTGGTATGTTTTGTTAGAATAAAGCCAAATATGCAGGATGTTATAAAAGAAATTTTTTAAGAGAAACCTGTATTTATTTGTATATGTTGTTTTATCATTATTTTTATATATAAATACTACGTTTGTTTTGTGCGGGGTGAGTTGTAATAATGCGTAATAATGCTTAATGTTATTAGAACTCATCTTGTATATGATTTTTGTATATAAATAATGTTGCGTGTACACGCGGATTTAACGGGTTCGAGTCCGTGTTTGTTTTTGCCATTGACTGCATTAATGGTGTTGGTGCTTGAAAGCTGAGCCGCGGTATGCCACGTGTGCACGTTTGCATGGACAATGTTTGAAAAATCAAAACACTACTCATTCCACAAACGTTGCATGGTATTTAAGTATTATAAGTATTACCTACTCTCTGAAGGCGTGAAGCAAGACAAACTGATGCGTGTCTTTTTTTTTCTTAACATATATAGCCGTTGACTTGCAAACTCAACCACAACTGCAAAACGACCAAAACGATTCGGAAGGGGGTTGCATGTGCTAACTAAGCAGTAACATAAACGAGAATGGATTTTTAATAATAATAATAATTATAATAATAATCGTTTAGTTGGATAATAAGAGTAGCCTATGCCTTTGTTGATAAAAAAATAATAATAAAAAACAAGCTATATATGTGATTCCTTGGTTACGCAGTTGGCACTATGTGTGTGGAATAATTGGATAACTAAAGGTATATGTTATATTTAACCCATCTTTAATAATGACGAATCGCCCTATGCCTTTTCGATGAAATATATATAAATATTTATTTTTCTCACGTTCTCATACCACCTCATTACTATCACTTACGGACATATAGCTAAGTATCTAAACGGTGTATGATTTTTTTGCACAAGTTTAAAGCAAAAGTAAAATATATTTAGTAACGGACGCCACACGTTTCTTCACCTTTCCATTTTTTTTTCCAGCGGGTGCGTTGTACACTTCCACTATATTTTTTCCCCTTATCGATACTGTTGGATGAAAAAAAAGTAATATATTGTAAAGTAATTTTTAATTTATCATTTGTTGGAAATTAATTAATACGAAAGTGAATAACCTATTACCGATGTATGTACCGCTTTCATACTTTTTGTTTACTATTGTTTTTTTTTAACTGCAAATGATAATAAAAATTTATTAACAACGATGTAATGAGTTTTTTTATAATTTCTTTAATTATCTAACATTCCTCATTACATATATTTTAATTTAAAATAAAAATATTTTTATTTATGAGTGCTATTAATTAGTTTGAAAGTGTAAGAAAAAAAATTGATAAAATCTATGGATGAGAATGATGTCAATAAAAATCGTTCATAATAAAGCATAAAAATAGAATCCATAAACGATTCCCCAAATTTCTAAATTAATATATTATTGAGAAATCTTATAACCCAACTATTATTAATTACCAAGGTAGCAGAATCAAATTTGATTAAAATTTATGGAATTTACCAACAAAATGGTTTACAAATCCTTTCCAACTTTAATGTTTAAAAAAAAATTGATTTAATAAAAATGTTATCAACTTGATAAAAACTCCACATTAACCGTTAAATAGTGTAAACATTCCTAGGAAAAAATATTTCAAATATTCCAAAGTACGCGCCGTCTCTATCGCTATAACACTTATTACGTAAGACGTTTAACCAAACGCGCATGTGTATCCCTACTTTTCATCACACAGACCATGAAAAACTAGATCAAATTTTGCGTTAGCCCATGAAGTATCGACTTTCCACGTTATTACAATTTACAATTAAACGAACATTCCTCAATATGGCCTATCATAAACCAGAAGCTAAAGTGGTCCAAGAACTAAAAGACATCGCGAATAAACTTCGAATTCAGTCGATCATTGGTACGCAGGCTTCGAAATCAGGGTGAGTTTAACCTCTAGGGTTTAAGAGTGGGGGAGAGAGGGTGATACAAATATATCTTCTGTTCCTCTCTTTTGAGAATATTTAAGCTTTTGGTGGTCTTTCTCACTATCTCTTTGCTCTTTTTTGTCATTAACATCTTCGCAGTGTCCTTCAGTAGACATTACGCTTTCAACTGTTGAAAATGCCGGTTCAAGCTAGTTATGATTCCCCTGCGTTGCAGGATATCGCGAACAAGCTAAGAATTCACTGTATCGAGAGTACGAGTGCTTGTAAATCTGGGTATGTATCCGTTTACAAAGATGCCATGTTTTCATTTACCGGCATCTTTTAGGTTATAATCTAAGCATGTGCTCGATTCATTACTAATTATAAATAACCTTAAAAAAATTAACATATCCTTGAAATAAATTCGTTTAATATTGTTTTAATTAAATAAAGATAACGTGTTTTAAAAAAACACGAGACGCATAACCTTCCAAATTCCAGCATGATATTTGACATTCAAGACTTTCAAGGTTATTAATTTTTTAATAAATTATTGAATGACAATTTTTTGTTGTGATTTTTGTAATATTAAAGAATTTTCTTATCAAAACTTAACCAACTAAGCAATTCCACATTTCCTGTTATTACATTCGCAGGAAAAATTTAACCGTAGGTACTATCTAATTTCAATGATAAGCATGTTTCTTTTTTTTTTTTTCTTACGATTTAATTATTTATTAGACACCCAACATCATGTTCATCGATAGCGGAAATCATCTCGGTTCTTTTCTTCAATACAATGCGTTACAAGCTCTCAGCTCCAAAAGATCCATCAAGCGATAGATTTGTCCTTTCGAAAGGTCATGCAGCGCCGATTTTATATGCAGCTTGGGCCGAAGCCGGGTTATTTCCAGTGGATGAATTAAAAAATTTGAGGAAACTTAACTCTGACCTTGAGGGTCATCCAACTCCGAGATTGAATTTTATTGATGTAGGAACTGGGTCGTTAGGACAAGGATTGGCGGTAGCCGCTGGAATGGCTTATGTTGGTAAAAACTACGATAAAGCTAACTACAGGGTGTATTGTTTGGTTGGAGATGGCGAGGCTGCCGAAGGTTCGATTTGGGAATCGATTCATTTCGCGAGTCACTACAATTTGGATAATCTTTGTTTGATTATTGATGTTAACCGTTTGGGTCAATCCGAAGAGACATCATTGGGTCATAACATGAATACTTACAGTAAACGTTTGGAAGCGTTTGGTTTCAATGCAATTGTCGTGGATGGACACGATGTAGATGAGCTTGTTAAAGCTTTCCATGTTGCTGCTACAACAAAAGATAAACCAACTGCTATTCTTGCAAAAACTTTTAAAGGAAAGAATTTCCCCAACGTTGAAAATCTTGATAATTGGCATGGAAAACCATTGGGTGATCAAGCAGAACGAATTATTCAACATTTAAAAACATTAGTAAAAAATCAAGGACCCACTAAAATTCATCATCAAGAGCCATTGAAAGATGATGCTCCAATTGTTGATATCAGCAACATTAAATTATCTTCCCCTCCTAATTATGAATTGGGACAATCAATCGCTACAAGGAATGCTTATGGAACAGCATTGGTAAAACTCGCACAAAGTAATCCAAGAGTTATCGCTTTGGATGGTGACATGAAAAACTCAACTTTTTCTGAGAAATTAAAGAAATTTGATGCATCAAGATTCATCGAATGTTTTATTGCCGAACAAAATTTAGTTGGAGTCGCAATAGGAGCTACTTGTCGCGACAGAACTGTAGCTTTCGTCTCCACCTTTGCTACATTCCTAACTCGAGCTTTCGATCAAATTCGAATGGGTGCTATTTCGCAAAGTAACGTCAATTTTGTTGGTTCTCATTGCGGTGTTAGCATTGGAGAAGACGGCCCTAGTCAAATGGGGTTAGAAGATTTAGCTATGTTCCGATCAATTCCTGGAAGCACTGTTTTTTATCCAGGTGATGCAGTCGCTTGCGAAAGAGCCGTCGAATTAGCTGCTAACACCAAAGGAATCACTTTTATTCGTACTAATAGACCGAATACGCCGATTATTTATCAAAATAATGAAATATTCCAGGTAAAAAATTCTTTTAAATTAATTACTATTACTTTTTTAAATTTAAATTGTTATTTTTAGATTGGAAAATCGCACGTTGTTAAATCAACACCCAACGATCAACTTTTAATAATTGGAGGTGGAGTAACTTTAATTGAAGCTTTAACAGCCGCTGAAGAACTTGCTAAAGTAAACGTTTTCGCTCGCGTTTTGGATCCCTTCACCATTAAACCCATCGATAAAGAGGGAATCATTAAAAACGCTTTAGAAGTTGGAGGTAGAATCCTAACGGTTGAAGATCATTATCCCGAAGGCGGCTTAGGAGAAGCCGTACTTTCAGCTGTCGCCGAACAACGCAACATCGTCGTTAAAAAACTTGCCGTTCCTAGAGTTCCTAGATCTGGACCACCCACTGCTCTCTTAGATTATTACGGAATTTCATCCAAACATATTGTCACAGCTGCCAACGAATTATTGAAACTTTAATTTTTTATATTTTTTGCATAAAAATTTGCATTTTATTTTGATTTTTTATTATACACAATGTTATTAAGATGTGTTTACTTGAATAAATGTTGATTCAATCAATAAAACAACTTTAAAAGTATAATAATAAGTGAGTTGATTGTATCCTATTTCACTTATACGAAATTATGATTGTAATAAGAGAACCTCTCAACTGATTTTGACAAATTATATATTATTCTTTGGCCAATACGAATGTTGAAATGCGAAATCGTTTATCAAGATCTATGCTCAAGTATTTCGAACTGCAGAACTTTGTGAAATCTAATAGATATTACATGACACGTGAAGCTAAGCCTATCTTGGTTGAAATTTATGGAAGAAATAATCTCGGCCGACTTCGAAGATGTCGGCCGCCCCAAGTATCATGAACCATACAATAAGTCTACCCTGCTTGAAATTTATGGAAGAAATAATCTCGGCCGACTTCGAAGACGTCGGCCGCCCCAAGTATCATGAACCATACAATAAGTCTACCCTGCTTGAAATTTATGGAAGAAATAATCTCGGCCGACTTCGAAGATGTCGGCCGCCTCATGTATCATGAACTATACAATAAGTCTAAAATAAATTTATGGAAACTTGGGGCGGCCGACGTCTTCGAAGTCGGCCGAGATTATTTTTCTTAATTTATTTGAAATTTATGGAAGAAATAATCTCGGCCGACTTCGAAGACGTCGGCCGCCCCAAGTATCATGAACCATACAATAAGTCTACCCTGCTTGAAATTTATGGAAGAAATAATCTCGGCCGACTTCGAAGACGTCGGCCGCCCCAAGTATCATGAACCATACAATAAGTCTACCCTGCTTGAAATTTATGGAAGAAATAATCTCGGCCGACTTCGAAGATGTCGGCCGCCTCATGTATCATGAACTATACAATAAGTCTAAAATAAATTTATGGAAACTTGGGGCGGCCGACGTCTTCGAAGTCGGCCGAGATTATTTTTCTTAATTTATTTGAAATTTATGGAAGAAATAATCTCGGCCGACTTCGAAGACGTCGGCCGCCCCAAGTATCATGAACCATACAATAAGTCTACCCTGCTTGAAATTTATGGAAGAAATAATCTCGGCCGACTTCGAAGACGTCGGCCGCCCCAAGTATCATGAACCATACAATAAGTCTACCCTGCTTGAAATTTATGGAAGAAATAATCTCGGCCGACTTCGAAGACGTCGGCCGCCCCAAGTACCATGAACCATACAATAAGTCTACCCTGCTTGAAATTTATGGAAGAAATAATCTCGGCCGACTTCGAAGACGTCGGCCGCCCCAAGTATCATGAACCATACAATAAGTCTACCCTGCTTGAAATTTATGGAAGAAATAATCTCAGCCGACTTCGAAGACGTCGGCCGCCCCAAGTATCATGAACCATACAATAAGTCTAAAATAAATTTATGGAAACTTGGGGCGGCCGACGTCTTCGAAGTCGGCCGAGATTATTTTTCTTAATTTGTTTGAAATTTATGGAAGAAATAATCTCGGCCGACTTCGAAGACGTCGGCCGCCCCATGTATCATGAACCATACAATAAGTCTACCTTCTTGAAATTTATGGAAGAAGTAATCTCGGCCGACTTCGAAGACGTCGGCCGCCCAAGTACCATGAACCATACAATAAGTCTACCCTGCTTGAAATTTATGGAAGAAATAATCTCGGCCGATTTCGAAGACGTCGGCCGTCCCAAGTATCATGAACCATACAATAAGTCTACCCTGCTTGAAATTTATGGAAGAAATAATCTCGGCCGATTTCAAAGACGTCGGCCGCCCCAAGTATCATGAACCATACAATAAGTCTAAAATAAATTTATGGAAACTTGGGGCGGCCGACGTCTTCGAAGTCGGCCGAGATTATTTTTCTTAATTTGTTTGAAATTTATGGAAGAAATAATCTCGGCCGACTTCGAAGACGTCGCCGTCCCAAGTATCATGAACCATACAATAAGTCTACCCTGCTTGAAATTTATGGAAGAAATAATCTCGGCCGACTTCGAAGATGTCGGCCGCCCCATGTATCATGAACCATACAATAAGTCTAAAATAAATTTATGGAAACTTGGGGCGGCCGACGTCTTCGAAGTCGGCCGAGATTATTTTTCTTAATTTGTTTGAAATTTATGGAAGAAATAATCTCGGCCGACTTCGAAGACGTCGGCCGCCCCAAGTACCATGAACCATACAATAAGTCTACCCTGCTTGAAATTTATGGAAGAAATAATCTCGGCCGACTTCGAAGACGTCGGCCGCCCCAAGTATCATGAACCATACAATAAGTCTACCCTGCTTGAAATTTATGGAAGAAATAATCTCGGCCGACTTCGAAGATGTCGGCCGCCCCAAGTATTATGAACCATACAATAAGTCTACCCTGCTTGAAATTTATGGAAGAAATAATCTCGGCCGATTTCGAAGACGTCGGCCGCCCCATGTATCATGAACCATACAATAAGTCTAAAATAAATTTATGGAAACTTGGGGCGGCCGACGTCTTCGAAGTCGGCCGAGATTATTTTTCTTAATTTGTTTGAAATTTATGGAAGAAATAATCTCGGCCGACTTCGAAGACGTCGGCCGCCCCAAGTACCATGAACCATACAATAAGTCTACCCTGCTTGAAATTTATGGAAGAAATAATCTCGGCCGACTTCGAAGACGTCGGCCGCCCCAAGTATCATGAACCATACAATAAGTCTACCCTGCTTGAAATTTATGGAAGAAATAATCTCAGCCGACTTCGAAGACGTCGGCCGCCCCAAGTATCATGAACCATACAATAAGTCTACCCTGCTTGAAATTTATGGAAGAAATAATCTCGGCCGATTTCAAAGACGTCGGCCGCCCCAAGTATCATGAACCATACAATAAGTCTAAAATAAATTTATGGAAACTTGGGGCGGCCGACGTCTTCGAAGTCGGCCGAGATTATTTTTCTTAATTTGTTTGAAATTTATGGAAGAAATAATCTCGGCCGACTTCGAAGACGTCGCCGTCCCAAGTATCATGAACCATACAATAAGTCTACCCTGCTTGAAATTTATGGAAGAAATAATCTCGGCCGATTTCGAAGACGTCGGCCGCCCCAAGTATCATGAAACATACAATAAGTCTACCCTGCTTGAAATTTATGGAAGAAATAATCTCGGCCGACTTCGAAGATGTCGGCCGCCCCATGTATCATGAACCATACAATAAGTCTAAAATAAATTTATGGAAACTTGGGGCGGCCGACGTCTTCGAAGTCGGCCGAGATTATTTTTCTTAATTTGTTTGAAATTTATGGAAGAAATAATCTCGGCCGACTTCGAAGACGTCGGCCGCCCCAAGTACCATGAACCATACAATAAGTCTACCCTGCTTGAAATTTATGGAAGAAATAATCTCGGCCGACTTCGAAGACGTCGGCCGCCCCAAGTATCATGAACCATACAATAAGTCTAAAATAAATTTATGGAAACTTGGGGCGGCCGACGTCTTCGAAGTCGGCCGAGATTATTTTTCTTAATTTGTTTGAAATTTATGGAAGAAATAATCTCGGCCGACTTCGAAGACGTCGGCCGCCCCAAGTACCATGAACCATACAATAAGTCTACCCTGCTTGAAATTTATGGAAGAAATAATCTCGGCCGACTTCGAAGACGTCGGCCGCCCCAAGTATCATGAACCAGAGTGGGCGGCCGACGCCTTCGAAGTCGGCCGAGATTATTTCTTCTAAGACGCTGCAGCTTGATACCATGTTGATACAAAACGAGATAGTTTCTATAGATGACTGGCATTTTGATTTTGATCTATTCGGCCGCCCCAAGTATCATGAGCCATAGTTAGGGCGGCCGACGTCTTCGAAGTCGGCCGAGATTATTTCTTTCATAAATTTCAAGCAGGGTAGACTTATTGTATGGTTCATATTACTTGAGGCGGCCGACGTCTTCGAAGTCGGCCGAGATTATTTCTTCTAAGATGCTGCAGCTTGATACCATGTTGATACAAAACGAGATAGTTTCTATAGATGACTGTCATTTTGATTTTGATCTATTCATGTATCCATAAACTCTTTCATGACCGTCTTGTATCCGAAATGGATACTGATTGAAATTAAAATTGACCAAAATTGACAGCTATCTGAATGACAGATCAAAACTAATACCAAATTATTATTTATCGCCTTAAAAATGATTTTCATGTTCATCACATAGAAGAAAGCGAAATTATGAAAGAAAAACAAAAATATAGTATTAACTTAACCATCCGTATCTTCGTTATTATTAACAATTTAATTAAGATAAATTAGGTTAAATCATAATAATTTAAAGTAAGAAATTCACTGTATATATTAACATAATAAATTAAGAATGTTTTTTTCAAAATCTTCTCTATTTACACAAACAAAACGTTTAAAACAACATCTTAAAATCCATGAACTTGAAATGTTTCGCTTTGAAATTTCGTTGAATCTTACGACGTATAGATGGCGATAAATAAATTGGTGTAGTTATAAACACGTATTATAACAATAAATATTTGCATAACGCCTAGTGGTCGTAAATAATCGATTATGATCCTTTTCCGTTCCCATTCCGTTGTAACAAGCCAAAAACGCGGTACCACGAAAAGATAAGCAACCAATCGGCGTGAAAATGTATGCTCAATTAATCGATTATGAAAACAACAGGTTATACACACGCCGAATTTGAAATAATCGATAGTATTGTAATATTAAAATCTATGCAATTGTTACAAAAACATGAGTAACGTTAGAAATATGACGTAAAATTATGAAATTATAATAATCGGATTCTTATCTTTGCACATAGTTTTATATCAATGTACGTGATTAGATAGTACAAAATAGTATTTTAAATACATGATTGAATAAAAAAATTTTTTTATTAATTTATTTGAAATCATATGAAATAGCCAAGGGGCTCGCCATTGAAGGTTCTAGAAGGTTAAAATAAATGCTTATTGAAGGTCATAGATATAGTTACAATAAAAAATTTCTTTTGGGATTTCTTTATTGATTTATTAAAAGTAGAAGTGTTGGGCGTTAAAAGTTTAATTTGACTTTTATAATAATTAAAAGTAGTGGGTGCCGTCCGTCCTTCGTAACGTCACGAACGTAACCGAACGTTACACGAAAAGGGACGTTGTATAACGGGCGAAGTACAACAATAGATGTAAGTAGACGAGTGCGAGTGAGAAAGGAGAAGCGAACGTATATGAAACCGTGCAGAACGGAAACGAACCTATTCTAGTGCGATCCATCGCGTGGTCTTGCCAAAGTTTTTTTCTCAACTTTTTCCTACGTAATTACCAAGTAAGTATCAACGTGTTACACCTCAAATTGTTTCTTAAGATCCCTGTAATAACCCGGTATAAAAAATAACGACTGTAAAACGATATTTAACGAGATAATTCGATTTTTAGTAGTTACCACCATGCCGGTACCAGCTCTACAAAAACCAGCCCCCGAATTCAAAGGGACAGCTGTTGTTAACGGACAATTCAAAGATATCAAGCTCTCTGATTATAAAGGACAATACGTCGTAATTTTCTTCTACCCTTTAGATTTGTAAGTAAATTTTTTTTTTCTATTTCATAATTACATAAATTTTTTTTAACAGTACTTTTGTATGCCCAACGGAAATTATTGCGTTTTCCGACCGTTTCGAAGAATTCAAAAATATCAAAACGCAAGTTATTGCTTGTTCAACAGACAGTCACTTCTCTCATTTGGCTTGGGTGAACACCGCCCGTAAGCAAGGTGGTCTTGGAGAAATGAACATCCCTCTCTTATCAGATAAATCCTGCAAAATCTCCCGAGATTATGGCGTTTTAGATGAAGAAACTGGAATTCCATTCCGCGGATTATTTATCATTGACCCAAAGGGTAATCTTCGCCAAATCACAATCAATGATCTCCCCGTAGGAAGATCCGTTGATGAAACTCTCCGCTTGGTTCAAGCCTTCCAATTCACCGACGAACATGGTGAAGTTTGCCCGGCTGGCTGGACTCCTGGGAAGAAGACCATGAAACCAGATCCATTGAAGAGTAAAGATTACTTTGAAACCGTTAACTAAATTTCGCTTTAGAGTATTTTTCTTGTTTTGTTTTTTTTTATATCTCGTTTCCTGTACGAAAAGTATTATCTACTATTTTTTTTTCGTTATTAAACTGATTAATAAATAAAGTATTCAGCAGTGAGAAGATATTTTGATTCCTCTGATCTTTAATGGATTACTTTTCGCTTTATCTTACTTAATCATACGATAAAAAATGGATCAAAGTAATAAAAAACTTAAGATAATGGAATTTTGAAACAACTTCTAATCATTACGTCGCGTGGCGTCACGGATTAAAAATCCGATTTTACTTTGTTATGTAATCAATACGAAATTACCCGTGTCCGTTTTTTTTTTTACAACATTTTATAGTTATTTACATTTTATTATGTACCTCATCAATAATAGGTGTCAGAATTAATATTTTAAATTTTTATTTTTCGGTTAGTTTTGCTATTTAATCATAGATGAGGCTTTTAAATTTAATTATTTAAAAAAAATATATATATAGATGCTTAGTCTTTGTGTTTTTGCCTAATCCCAACCCGATGGTTCTTAAACGGACGAATTTCTTGCTATTAGGGGTGTTATTTTATCTCCGAGCTTGATACTTTCTTTGTAGCTATGATATATTGTTTCTAAATTGGTAATTTATATACATAAATGTTTATTTAATCGATGATTTTCTTCTGCCATCACATTTTGCAACTTCGAATAACTTCTTCTTCACCACCGTGATGTTATTTCCGCCCGTTTTGTTTCTGATGACCATAACACTGTTCCTGGGCTTAATTTTGCTTCTACCCATAATAACAGAAACAATTCCTAAGATAATAGTTCCGAAATCATTTTCAATATACACTAATTATAAGAAAAAAAATTGGTTCTTAAACTTATTCCTAAGCATGGGCTACGAATGGTACTGCTTATCTTCAACGCAAGACTAGGATCATTCCTGACACAATGGAAGATGTCCTAGATAACTATGCTGCTGAAACTAAATAAAATCACGAGTACTTACTCATCATAGTAAATAAAAAATTAATTCCTAATTATCAATTTGGGTTTAGGAAACAGCATGGTACTATAGAACAAGTGCATAGAGTAGTGAAATCAGCTAGGATGCCCTAGAGGTCAAAAAATATTGTACAGCAATTTTTTTAGACGTGTCACATGCTTTCGATAGAGTATGGCATGACGGTCTTATAGCCAATCTTAAAACCTATCTACCTTATGCAGTATGTACATACACTATTGGAATCATATCTGATTAAGAGACACTGTAAAAGAAGTAATTGCCCAGCGAAGGTCCAAATACCTGCAAAGTCTGCAAATTCATTCAAACCGATTTACAAAAAATAAAAATAATAATAAAAAAGAACGTACTAACCATGCATTAATATGGTTTTATTTTGGACCTACTATTGAGCGGGTTCCCACAGTGTTATTATTAATTCCTAATTATGAATTTGGGTTTAGGAAACAGCATGGTACTATAGAATAAGTGCACAGAGTAGTGAGATCAGCTAGAGATGCCCTAGAGGCCAAAAAATATTCTACAGCAATTTTTTTAGACGTATCACATGCTTTCGACAGAGTATGGCATGACGGTCTTATAGCCAATCTTAAAACCTATCTACCTTATGCAGTATGTACATACACTATTGGAATCATATCTGATTAAGAGACACTGTAAAAGAAGTGATTGCCCAGCGAAGTTCCAAATACCTGCAAAAGCTGCAAATTCATTCAAACCGATTTGCAAAAAATAAAAATAATAATAAAAAAGAACGTACTAACCATGCATTAATATGGTTTTATTTTGGACCTACTATTGAGCGAGTTCCCACGGTGTTATTATTAATTCCTAATTATCAATTTGGGTTTAAGAAACAACATGGTACTATAGAACAAGTGCATAGAGTAGTGAGATCAGCTAGAGATGCCCTAGAGGCCAAAAAATATTGTACAGCAGTTTTTTTAGACGTGATACAGGCTTTCGACAGAGTATGTCATGACGGTCTTATAGCCAATTTTAAAACCTATCTACCTTAACCAGTATGTACATACACTATTGGAATCATATCTGATTAAGAGACACTGTAAAAGAAGTAATTGCCCAGCGATTCATTCAAACCGACTTGCAAAAAATAAAAATAATAATAAAAAAGAACGTATTAACCATGCATTAATATGGTTTTATTTTGGACCTACTATTGAGCGAGTTCCCACGGTGTTATTATTAATTCCTAATTATGAATTTGGGTTTAGGAAACAGCATGGTACTATAGAACAAGTGCATAGAGTAGTGAAATCAGCTAGGGTGCCCTAGAGGTCAAAAAATATTGTACGGCAGTTTTTTTAGACGTGATACAGGCTTTCGACAGAGTATGTCATGACGGTCTTATAGCCAATTTTAAAACCTATCTACCTTAACCAGTATGTACATACACTATTGGAATCATATCTGATTGTGAGACACTGTAAAAGAAGTAATTGTCCAGCGATTCATTCAAACCGACTTGCAAAAAGTAAAAATAATAATAAAAAAAAACGTACTAACCATGCATTAATATGGTTTTATTTTGGACCTACTATTGAGCGGGTTCCCACGGTGTTATTATTAATTCCTAATTATGAATTTGGGTTTAGGAAACAGCATGGTACTATAGAACAAGTGCACAGAGTAGTGAGATCAGCTAGAGATGCCCTAGAGGCCAAAAAATATTGTACAGCAGTTTTTTTAGACGTATCACATACTTTCGATAGAGTACGGCAGGACGGTCTTATAGCCAATCTTAAAACCTATCTACCTTATGCAGTATGTACATACACTATTGGAATCATATCTGATTAAGAGACACTGTAAGAGAAGTAATTGTCCAGCGATTCATTCAAACCGACTTGCAAAAAATAAAAATAATAATAAAAAAGAACGTACTAACCATGCATTAATATGGTTTTATTTTGGACCTACTATTGAGCGAGTTCCCACGGTGTTATTATTAATTCCTAATTATCAATTTGGGTTTAAGAAACAACATGGTACTATAGAACAAGTGCACAGAGTAGTGAAATCAGATAGAGATGCCCTAGAGGCCAAAAAATATTGTATAGCAGTTTTTTTAGACGTGTCACATGCTTTCGACAGAGTATGTTATGACGGTCTTATAACCAATCTTAAAACCTATCTACCTTATCCGGTATGTAGTCAGAAAAAAAAGAGATGCGTCGACGTTTTTTCGTATAGGCCGTCCAAATTACACAAAATCCCATATACAGTATGTAAAATGAATCCCGAAAATGTAATTTGGACGGCCTATACGAACGAAAATCGACGCATCTCTTTTTTTTCTGACTGTACATACACTATTGGAATCATATCTGACTAAGGCTCACTTTTACCACCTCTTGATAAATTTAACCGATAGATAATTACCATGGTTACAGCGATTTTAAGCGCTCTCATTGGCTAAGAACGCCAGTTTATCTATCGGATAAGCGAAGTTTCAAATAAATAATAATAAAAAAGAATGTACTAACCATGCATTAATATGGTTTTCTTTTAGACCTATTATTGAGCGGGTTCCCACGGTGTTATTATTGTTATTATTTTTGTTGTATTATTAAACATACTGTTTATTGTTGTTGTATGCGATATATTGCAGTAATAAAAGGAAAATTAAAACAAAAAAAATACATGATTATTTTAAGATTTTAATTTTTTGTAAAATTTTGAATGTTGCGCCATCTATTATCAGTTTCAAATAATAATCTTAATTCCGCATTGGAAAATAATAAAAGTAGAATAATTAAATGATGTTTATAAATAACCACATTAATTTTATAGATGAGTATCGAAATCGAGATTATTCTGGAAAACAAAGACCACCAACACTTTAAATGTGTGTTTAAACTCGATTAAATCTCATTTAGGTTGAGCACGTCTTCATTAACAAAGGATCCGAAATAAATATTTATCTTATTTGATTTAATTTGATACCTACATAAATATGTAATATTTCTAAAATAATAAATAAGAATCTCGGACCAGAATGACGTCGTAAGTCGCGCACATGGGATTGTTGAGAGGGGATCGCGGTCTAATGGAGTAAACATGGATACTCGAACCTTATCTTTCTTATCCACTCAAAATCTTGATTGTCATTTAATAAGTAATATAAACTAAAATTTATCCGATTAATATTATTTTATTGCTTTATGATTTAAAAATAACTAAATTTATTAAATACACATATTTTTCTAAGTGTAGACACATAAAATCATTAAGATATCAGATTAAATTATTAGAATTAAGATGACCTGAAAACGTAAAACGTTATTTTGGCATTTATACCCCATATCGAAATTGAAACGAAATTGAAACGAAATTGAACGAAAGATGTTTATAGAAGGATAAGATAAAATAAGAAATTAATAAAAAATCGCTAAGTAAATAAAGAGTGTATTTTTATGATGTATATCTATTATTTAGTAAAATAGTTGTGATTAGAGAATATTGAGATATTTTGGGCTGGTGTCCCACCCTTTTGCCATTGGTACGGCGTTTACGGCGCATACTCCGGGCAAACTGTTACTATATCGTGGGCAAAAGGTGTCGCAAGCGGACGTGGAACCGAACCCGGCCGCAATTAGCGGCTATTCAATGAAAAAACTGCCATGTAAAACACGTGCCCAGTACGTCGCCGGACTTAGTACGTGGTTAAAACCCACGGGGCGCGTAGTTATGTGGAGGTACCTGCTCATCAGTGTTGTGCTAGTGAGTGCCTCGACGGAGGACATTTCATCTTACGGTAAGGATTTTTTTTTAGATGCGCCAATGATTTTATATACAATTTCATAGAGAAGTTTTCAATGACAATTGCAAGTGATTCCCGTGGACCGAGACGCCATGAGGCATCACCTGATGTTTTGGACGCCCCACTCTTTTATATTGACTCTCTACTTCTCGACTCTGTGTCTGGAGTACACTTCTACTTTTTTTTTTATTTCAAAAATAGTCATACAACACTTTTCATTTAATATTTCGATTTTGAGATTGCGGGAGCAACATCTCCCATAGTGAATCGATAACGCTGCGAGGCGCCCTGACGTACATAAAAAAGAACGAAAATTATTTAAAGCCTTTCAGGCAAAACGTATTATATTTTTAATTAACTTTCAGTGACGTCGGTTTGTTTACACGACGCCGTCCGTTGAATTATATTATCTCTCTCTTCTATAAATATATCTATTGACTCTTCGCGCCTCTCCACCCTGATATCGTCACCTTCCTCGGTGGCGCTCGTTTTACGTCATCCGGGAGGAGAGATACAGATAAAAAGTACCCCAGAGTTTCACCCCAATTCTAATCGCATAAATAACACCGAAACCTGACGCATTCAAACGACTAATGCTTATTTATAAGTTTATTATTTTGTGCCCAGAAATGCGAACTCCCGGACTAACTGGGTGTGGATTTTTTTAAAATAACATTTGACTCATAATTTTTCACAAAAAAAAGTGGTGCGTTTAAATAAATTGATAATCAGCAACTTTCTTAAATTCTTCGAATTCCATTAAATTAATTTATTAACTAATTAGAACATTTCAGCAAAATATTTCTCTGTAAGCATTTCCTATTAAACGATTACATCTGAATCATTCCGTTTATCTTAAGACCACGATGAAATAAAAAAATATATAAACACAGATAATGTTAATAAAGAATTCATTCATCATTTTTTCCTTCATCCTTATAATATAACAAATTCATAAATTCAAAACAAACAATTTTTTTCATAATAAATTCTTATCAAAAACAAATTCAACCTGAATCTTAACCTTGAAGATGAAAGATACTGAAACAGTCATTAAATTGAAACGTACGATGTTTATGCCTCGCATAAAATTATTTATATAAGACGCATTAAATTGCGTCACTAACATACTCATTTCCTTTTAACACAAAAACTTTTTTTGATTATTTTAACATGTATTGTATTTAAAGAAAAAACCTGTTTAATTTTTTTATTTTTCTTGTTCAAATAGAATTTGTTTTTGAAAATAATTGACGTCACCACAATCACAGTTAATGCGATAAATTGGAAAACCACAAAATGATTTCATTTTCATTCTTGTTAGGTTTTAATCGAATCTTGTAGCGTTTCGAATTAATAACTGGTACATCACAAATTATATTTAACAATTACCTTGAACGGTAATTTATGATTGAAAATACTTATATATATATTATTTTTAGAATTTTAAACAATAACATAATAATTATTCACTCATTGCTTCATATATTTATATATTATTATCTACACTATTGCGTATGCAGTGCGGCATGATATAAATACAATTAAGTGAGTTGTATTATAAATCATTGTGTTTTGTGATTCCGAACTTTGCCCATATTATGACACTAAAATACAGCGTGTTAATTAATTATCGAACCCGACGTCATCAAGTATGCAACCAATATCACAGTACTAGTATTACAATACGGATACTGTGATATTGGTTGCATACTTACAATGATGACGTCGGGTACGATAATTAATTAACAACATTTTTTTTTGATTATTTTAACATGTATTTAAAGAAAAAACCTGTTTAATTTTTTTATTTTTCTTGTTCAAATAGAATTTGTTTTTGAAAATAATTGACGTCACCACAATCACAGCTAATGCGATAAATTGGAAAACCACAAAATGATTTCATTTTCATTCTTGTTAAGTTTTAATCGAATCTTGTAGCGTTTCGAATTAATAACTGGTACATCACAAATTATATTTAACAATTACCTTGAACGGTAATTTATGATTGAAAATACTTATATATATATTATTTTTAGAATTTTAAACAATAACATAATAATTATTCACTCATTGCTTCATACATTTATATATTATTATCTACACTATTGCGTATGCAGTGCGGCATGATATAAATACAATTAAGTGAGTTGTATTATAAATCATTGTCACTAAAATACAGCGTGTTAATTAATTATCGAACCCGACGTCATCAAGTATGCAACCAATATCACAGTACTAGTATTGCAATACGGATACTGTGATATTGGTTACATACTTACAATGATGACGCCGGGTACGATAATTAATTAACAACATTTTTTTTGATTATTTTAACATGTATTTAAAGAAAAAACCTGTTTAATTTTTTTATTTTTCTTGTTCAAATAGAATTTGTTTTTGAAAATAATTGACGTCACGACAATCACAGCTTATACGATAAATTAGAAAACCACAAAATGATTTCATTTTCATTCTTGTTAAGTTTTAATCGAATCTTGCAGCGTTTCGAATTATTATTTATTAATAATAACTGGTAACATCACAAATTATATTTAACAATTACCTTGAACGGTAATTTATGATTGAAAATACTTATATATATATTATTTTTAGAATTTTAAACAATAACATAATAATTCTCATTGCTTCATATATTTATATATTATTATCTACACTATTGCGTACGCAGTGCAGCATGATATAAATACAATTAAGTGAGTTGTATTATAAATCATTGTGTTTTGTGATTCCGAACGTTGCCCATATTATGACACTAAAATACAACGTGTTAATTAATTATCGAACGCGACGTCATCAAGTATGCAACCAATATCACAGTACTAGTATTGCAATACGGATACTGTGATATTGGTTGCATACTTACAATGATGATTAATTAACACACTGTATGTACTATACGAAATTTTTAAGCCTCATCTTATTTCATACACAAAAAAAATGAATTGACACTGTGACAACGTAATTTTTGAACTGTATCTTATTTCTTATACTTTTTATTAATTCTATGTGAAATTTCGTTTCTGCAACTCATCATTTGAGGTTGATCCAATTTTTTCTATTATTATGGACATAATTCATTCTTCATTCTGACTTCATAACTTTGTTTCTTACACTCATTGGAATTTAGCTTATTATTATATTATTAATTTTTGTTTCAGCTCCTTGCAGTATAAAACAATTCACATGTCTCGACAAGAAATGTATACCGATGTCGTATACTTGCGACGGCGAGGAAGACTGTGATGATGGCTCAGATGAACCAAAAAATTGTACTGGTAAATTAGAAATTAAAATTAAGTTAGATTATTATTTGTGTGTATATTGTTTGAGATGAAATGAGATGAAAGACAATGAGCGATAATTACGTAAGAATAGTCTGAGTGACACTTTGATATGAAAATAAAAGGAAGTGATAAGAGTTTAACGATTTGTAATTAGCTCTTCCGTTGTTGCGTTACGCGAAATGGGTGCATAGGTCGCGTTGGTTTGTGATGTAAATAGAAAAGATCGTCTTTGTTCGCTAAATAGACGGGGACTGAAAATAATTGATAGTTTCGGTCAGACGAGCAAACGTGGATATCCATTGCGTCAGATGCGATCGTTTCTTCGGGCGCAGTTTCGTTTTGAACGGTTCTTGTCAATAAGATAGCGATATTACGTCAGATACCTGTTGTTGCTGAAGAGGGGGCGCCTTCAGTTTCAGTAGTTTAAGTGCGAGATCAAAGCCCTGTTTACTCTCAGTTCATCAACAGCTTTTAGTCGGACATCAACCAAGATGTTCCGATACTTCATTGTATTTTTATTTTGTGTTGATTCTGTTAAACTCTTTTATGTACCAGAGCTACCTCACGGTAAGAATTTTTTTGTTTATTATAAGTTATTTAGGTTTAAAAAGTTTCTCGTTCGTCAACATTCTTTTCAGAGACGTTTCACTTTTTATCCATATAAGACAAAAGCGGAAATCATTCGTTGGTCCTTATCGGTTAAAAATTGACACGCTTAAACGATAAAAGCACGTTTACAAAAACAACCGACTTTAATAATCGTCACTCAAAATTTAAGACATAATAATAGCGAAACTGCGTCCTGTTATCTTAATCATAACAATAACAATAACTGTTTATTTTATACTTCTTATTATAACTTGATACACAGAAAAAGATTTAATTGAACGCCTTTCTAATAAAGTTTTTTGCAAAAAAAAACCTGAAATAATAACGTATTATTAAAAGCACTTGAAACCAATTTTCTTTAATCATTTTACGTTCGATACACGTTGCGTAATTTGAAATCGTTTTTATGGCACACAACGTGATTAATTTTTCTTTGATTTTAGAAACGGTAGTTTGTCCAAATAATCAATTTAAATGCGGAAACGGAAAGTGCATTCCAGCTCATTGGCAATGTGATAACGAAAAAGACTGTAACGACAACAGCGACGAAGACGAAACTAAATGCCGTATGTTAGAAATAAAAAATGTGTTGAAAAGATTTTTGATTTTTTATTATTTAGGGCAAAAAGTTTGTGGGGCAGACGAATTTACTTGTAGATCGGTTCGAGGGGAATGCGTACCTTTAACGTGGATGTGCGACGCAAGCGAAGACTGTTCAGACGGCTCTGATGAAAGATCTTGCAGTAAGTAACAATTTAACTTTATTAATTTAATTACAAAAAAATTTTTAGATGAAACTTGCCGATCAGATGAATTTACATGCGACGATGGCCAATGTATTCAAAAACGGTGGAGATGCGATTTAGAATACGATTGTAACGATCATTCCGACGAGCGAGATTGCCCTCCCGTATCTTGTTCTCCAGACACCCAAATCCAATGTTCCGATACTTATTGCATAACGAATTTGTGGCGGTGCGATGGCGATAAAGACTGTGCGGATGGTCGGGATGAAAAAGATTGTCCGAACACGTTTTCATCGTCATTTTGTTTATCCCATACTTTCGATTGTGGCGATCATTTAACGTGTATTCAAAAAGATTACCTTTGTGATGGAGCTAAAGATTGCCCAAATGGGATAGATGAGTCGCCGATTCACTGCGAAAATATAACTTGCAGAGCGGATCAATTTCAATGCAAAGATAAGAGTTGTATATCGGGAAATTTGCACTGTAATGGAAGGAATGATTGCCCTGACGGTAGTGATGAGAAAAACTGCGACAACCCCCATTCAAAATGCGACCCAAAGACACAATTCGATTGTGGGGGTGGGTCGTGTATCCCTCTGAACAAAGTTTGCGATGGTCATCAAGATTGCCCAGATTGGGAGGACGAGCCGAAAGATAAATGTGGAAAAAACGAATGCAACATTCAAAACGGTGGTTGCTCGCATAAATGTATTAATTTACCGATTGGTTATCAATGTGTTTGTAACCCCGGCTATAAATTAATCGATAACAGAACGTGCGGAGATATCAACGAATGTGAAATCCCTGGAAGTTGCTCGCAAAATTGCATCAACGACAAAGGAACGTTTAAGTGCGAATGCGAAAACGGCTACATCAGAGACCCTAGAGATCTAACAAAATGCAAAGCGGCCGAAGGACACGCATCTCTTCTCTTCGCCAGACGAAAAGATATAAGAAAAATTTCGTTGGATCATCATGAAATGACAAGTATAGTTAATCAAACGAATTCGGCAACAGCTTTAGATTTTGTGTTCCGAACCGGAATGATTTTTTGGAGCGATGTAACCGATAAAAAAATATACAAAGCCCCTATCGACGAAGGTAACGAAAAAACAGTCGTTATAAACAATGAGATAACAACATCCGATGGTTTGGCCGTTGATTGGATTTACAATCACATTTATTGGACTGACACCGGAAAAAACACCATTGAGTTAGCTAATTTCGAGGGTCAAATGAGGAAGATTTTAATTAAAGGCGATCTCGAAGAACCTAGAGCAATCGCGTTAAATCCTTTGGACGGGTGGATGTTTTGGACCGATTGGGGGAGCGAGCCAAAAATCGAAAGGGCTGGAATGGATGGTTCACATCGTGGCACAATAGTTTCTTTTGATATTAAATGGCCAAACGGATTAACTTTGGATTTAGTTAAAAAGCGGGTTTATTGGGTCGATGCTAAACTAAACGAGATCTCGTCTTGCGAGTTCAACGGAAGCGAACGCAAACTTATTTTGGCGTCGTCCGAATCTTTAAGACACCCGTTTTCAATAACTACATTTGAAGATTGGATTTATTGGACCGATTGGGATAAATCCGGAGTTTTTAAAGCTAATAAATTTACTGGGAAAAATGTTACTGCAGTTACATCAACACAAATGGTAATTAAAAGTTAATTGAAAAGTTTTTTGGGTTATTATTTTTTTAATTGAAGATTCAAAGTCCGATGGTAATTCATGTGTATCATCCTTATCGACAACCTGATGGTGAAAATCATTGTCAAGCCGTCAATGGTCATTGTTCGCATTTATGTTTACCAGCTCCAAGGATAAATGTAGATTCACCCAAGATTTCGTGCGCTTGTCCGGAATCGCTGAGGATGTTACCGGATGGTTTAACTTGTGTCCAAGACGGTGAGTGGGATTCTTAAAATATTAGATATTTTCATCTTACGCGTTTTATTTTTTTTATATACATTTTGTTGTTGATATTTTTGCATTTAGCCGAAACAGTTACGACACCAATAGCCGTTACGACACAAACAGATAACAATACGGTCTCTGAAACCGAGGTTGTTACGAATCGTGAGTACCAGTCGACGACAGACGGTTAGTCATTTTGATCGTTTATTTTTTCTGAGTGCCCCTCCCCACAGTCTCGTTTTATTTAATCCTCATTTTTCCCACATTTTTTTTATACTCCCGAATGGTGGCGGTGACAAGGTGATGGGGCATATTTACAAAACTAACGCAACATCCTATGTAAAATTTTCTTTCTTTTTTTTTATTTTTCGTTCTTCTCCGCTTTGTACCTTTTTAGTTTTCGAGTGTTTGCATCTACCTTCTGTACATATTCGATTAACAGAATACGATACAAATGTGTATTTTATCACGTTTTTATTTACTTGTTTTTATTTTTATTGTCTTAGGTACAGTAAATAAATCGTATCCGATTAATGGCGATGGAGCTGATACCGGAACGGTGGCTTACATCACCGTGGGCGTAGTCTCCGTATTTTTGATTGTCATTGGAATCGTAAGATCAAATATAATATATACTGTTAGAAATAATTCACGAGCACACCCTGTATAATCTGAACGCGTGTGCCTAGGGCAATGAAATTTGGTGGTTCAGATTATATAGGATGTACTCGTGAATTATTTCCAACAGTGTATTAAAATAAATCATTAATTTTGTGTTTTCGTTTAGATTGTTTATTTAGTATACAAACGTTATTTACACCGAAACATTACTTCGATGAATTTCGACAATCCAGTCTACAGGAAGACGACAGAAGATCAATTTTCGTTGGAGAAACCGACCCGCATGTATGCGAGCACAGTCGGAGAAGAGGTAAGAGCACTGACGTTGGATTGCAACGCAGGCAATTGCAGATAATTCAATTAAATAGATGTCCCGATCAAACTTATTAATCCTATCCATCAGTATTAGCTTTTAAGTGAATTGCATTCATATTTTTGTAATCACTTATGACGCTGTGCCAAAGTAAAAAAAAATAATAAGAAAATCAGTAATTGCTCTACATTGTCGAATGTACGAGGTGATTTGTGGTCGATATATATTTAAATTGAGTTTTGGAAATTAATATTATTATAATTTATTTTTAATATAAAAATGATTTGTTTCCGCTAGAAATAATTAATTAAGGTGAAATTAATACAAAACAATTTTAAGCTCAAATTCTTATAAAAATATTAACTACTAAATTTAAGATTAATTTCTTTTAGTTAATTTTTGTATTAACTCAATTTAAAAATATCTTTTTACCATGAATCCCGCGTATATATAAATAATATTTCGACGTGTGTATAACAGTACTCTTGATGTTCACTGTAAAACCATCGACGTGTGAATTTTATGATGTTAGTTAGTTTCGAGTCATGCGCATATTATTTTTCTTTTGTTTCATGCATCTTATGATTAAGATTGCCGGTGAGTAGTTTATTACGTAGATAGCGTATTAGATTCATTCGCTCATTTGCTTTTATGTCCCATCGTTTTCCTTTAATAAATTTGCGAATATTTTAATTATTTTAATTTGATGAAATTAATTTTTTGTAGGCACAGGAACCACTAACAAGTGCCAACTGTAATGAGTTTGCGTAAGAAAGCTACCTAGTCTATTCCGTGAGTGCTCAACAAGAGAAAGACTAACTTCAGCCAAATCTCCAAAGATTCTATTAGAAAATTGTGTACATTGTTTATTATTAATTTTTTTTAGTATCGTTACTTGGATTCGCAACATCACATGTATTTGTAAGTGTAAAAATAAATCGGATCAATATAATACTATGTGTTCTAGAAGAATTAAAAAACTAATTCTAATTTTATTCCTACGTTTAAGTGTATATAACGTGCCCAGGCGAGGTTCTTTAAAAACGCTAGATCTTGGATCTCGTCGTACAGTTGTAACTTGTTATTCCTCTTAGCTCTAAGTAACGTTTCTATATTTATTTATATGTGTATATAGTGTCATAGAACTTTTTCGTATATCTGTTGCTATAGTTTTAAGTTCACAAAATTTTTTTAAAAAATTGTTTCTATACGTACAATGTGAAAAATAAAATAAAAAGAAACACTAGAACTTTGTTATATCTTTTCTCAAAAACCTTTATTTATTTGCATCAAATATAAAATTAACTTCATAACAAAATATATTAAAAAAAAATGGAATAGCACATCATGGAGTACATCGCAGATAAATATTCATTGCTTAAAGCGCTTTCATAGCCGCCATGAGATCTTCTAACGTATCAGTAGGAGTTGGTTCAACGCCCGCTTCAACATCCCCACTTTCAGGTGCCTCATACGCATATGAAACGCCTTCACCAACCTTTGCCTTTTCCTCAACGGGTATACATTCATCTACCAAAGAAATTCCCCATTCGTTATCTTCATGTAAAGGTTTTTCTTCAATCACTTCAACAGCTTTTTCTATTTTCGGTTTCGCGGCAAATTCCTTTTGTCGCAATCTACAGTTAGCATCCTCGCAGTTTGGATTTGGTTTGAGCGTCATCGTCGGGAAAAAATCGTTTAACGCGCTATATCCCAAATAAGTCGATACTTCGCCGAATTCTAAAAGATATTTTAAAGTGTTTTGAACTAAGAATCCCGCTACAATTCCCATCGTTGTTGGTAAACTGGCCGCGCAAACTCCGTCGCGTTTTAAAGTTTTTTCATCGATGTTTGAGGCTACTATTAATGGAGGTGCACACTAAAAAATTTCAAATTTAGGATTTAATTTATTTAAGGTATTAAACGTACAGCAAAACAGGCAGTTTCTCCTGGTTTTATAAACTGTATATGTCCCGATACGGCGTTTTCAGCTACACCTGATTCGAACCAATTTAAATTTAATTCGTTACAAGCAGTATTAATAGCGTATCTAGCTTCAAAATTGTCTACGCAACTCAACACTAAATCAACAGGACCTTTAGTTAAACTGCCAGTTCTAAAAGCAAAATGTTAATTAATTAATTAATTAATTAAAGTGTGTGAATAATTTTAAAACTTACGATATCGTGTCCATAAAATTCTGAAAATTATCTACAGTGGTAATATTATAATTATAAGTCGATATGTCAACGTCTGGATTAATATTTCTTAAAGTTTCCGCGGCCGCTTCAACTTTACTCAGACCCGATTGGTGTGGTTGAAAAAATAACCGATTCATATTCGCCATTTCAACTTTATCGTAATCAAAAAGAATCAAACGTCCGATTCCACAGCGCGTTAACATTTCTGCCGTCACACTTCCAACGCCACCAACACCGACTACCGCGCAAGTAAAGAGACGTATATTTTCGTAGTTATTTACTATTCCCATACGTTTCAATGCCATTAAACGACTAAAATTGTATAGGAAAAATCAATAAAATTTATTGTTTTGAATTAACCTATTAGTGCATAGTATAAGTCTTGTTTTATCTTTTATTAATCATCAAAATTACAAAGCTACCTAAGCTAATAATATAGGTAAAAAGTCTCCACAATACCAGATTGCGAAAAGTTAGTTATATTGGCTACAGTTTATTTTAATTAGTTATAGGTAAAGAATGTTGGGTAAAATCAGTTTTGGTGTCAGGTTATGAAACTGCACAATGTCGGGTAGATTAGGGAAGGTCTTGAAGTGAGAATCTTAATGTCATAATCAAGCAACTTTGTGATGATAAGTCTTCTATGTTGGTACTGCACCACCAATAATAAGACATCAGTATACTCTTCCACATCCAGATCGGTTTTTATGACAGTCATAAATAAAAGTCGGGGTGATTTTTGCCCGCTTGAGTACTTGAAAAGATTTATAACAGTCAGACAAAGACAGGGTCGAATTTAAATTTTTTTAAACTAAAATTTAATAAAAAAACCAAAGTTTAGTTATAACAACTAAAATTTAATTATAAAAACTAATATAAAAGTCTTAGAAAAAAATATATTAATTTTAGGAATGTCTAAATAATAGAATAACAAAATTTTAAAGAATCTAATTATCCTCCGCTCTTTTTTGTAATTAGACAATGCATGCATTCTCAAAACATTTCTTAGAAAAAATATGTAAGGTACAAGAGGGTAATAAGGGACACCTAAGAATTTTTTTAAATTTTTTCGGAATGAAACTCTTTTAAATAAAAATAAAATATATTCGCTTATCAAACTATTTATAAAGTACAAAATGTAACTAAAAGAACGTCGGTTGTATACATAGCAACCCTGTAAAAAAATATTATGTATTCAACATGTGTGGTCGTTATTCTCTGGCTCGGCTGAAAATAAAGCCCATCATTAACATTAGTACAGTTTTTTTGATTTAAACAAGTCTTTTGTAACTTCTTGAGCCCTATAGTTTAAGGCCTTTTTTCTCGGCCTAGTACACTTTTTTTCTGGTAATTCAGGCGTTTTCAGTATATTACTGAACGCATTTTTTTCATTTGATTTTGAAGGTCCAGGCAGATCTTCGGCTCTCTTTCGAGTTATGTTGCCCATCAAACGTGTACGAAGTACAGCCAACGGTATGTTCGCGTCATCGTCAGAACTGGACGACTCCTGGTTGCCGACAGCAGGACTAGTTAACAAAGAAGTCGATGAAGTTTGATTTTCAACTGGCCTACATACCGAAGACGGTGCATACGCCAGTAACTCTAAAGCCACTGGTAATGTTGGCTACGGACATACACTTTTCCCATACCGGTGTAAAGATATGTGAAAATCTGTCTTTAGTCAGCTTACGATCTGGTTTTTGATCCCAATACGTCATCAACTCCTCGTCCCAGAAATGTTCAAAGGACTTAAACACTGCTAGGTAAACAAAACAGAAGAATCTCCAATTCTTCAGCCTTCTGTGCAACCATCATATCAAGATGCGACGTAGCACCATCAAAAATCAGAAGAACGTTGCCTGTGGGTTTGTACTTTGCAAAATGTTCTAGCCATTTGCAAAACAGTTCGGTAGTCATACTACCTTTTGGGCTCATTAACACAGCTGACCCAGCAGGAAGACCATCTTGAAAAGTAGGTTTCTGACGTATGTCCTTAAAAAGAACCATGGGTGGTATTGCGTTACCCAAAGCGTTAACGCATGTCACAACAGTTGAGTTTTCCGCATGTTCTTGAGCTACAAGATGAACTCTTTTGGTTCTTTTTAGGGCCAACACGGATTGCTGATGATGCAATGTTAAGCGGCAGCCCTTTTCATCCATATTGAAAATTCGCTCAGGTGTATGTAACATTTTATTCTTTTCAAGAGTGAATCGTAATTTTCTGAAATAATCGTTAACAATAAAACGATTTAATTTCTGAGCTCTTGCTGGATTCATACACTGTGCGCGACGCTTACTTAAACGTGGGTGACGTTTTAGGAAGGCGCTGAACCAATCCTTTCCAAGAATTTGGTTATTTTTCTTTTTTTTCAAGTTAATTCCGTTTGCCTTAATGAAGCTGTATACATTTCTCCGAAGTGATTTAGGTGTCAAGGGTATACCAACTTCCGCCAGTCGGATTATTCTGTTTTCTAGATCTTTGATAAAATTGGTTTCCTTTCCAATGATCTTTCTGTAGATCCACTCTGCATATGAGCTCTTAACGTACGCCGCGGAATTTTCGAACGCCTTTCAACTTCCCTCTGGGAAAGTCCTTGTTGAAGGAGTTGAAGGGCTTCTTCCATCATTTCTGAGGTCCAATTGGCTCGGATACCTCTACACGGTTTTCCCATCTAAGTATCAAAACACAGTTCCGGAATGTTAGCGTGTTGTAAAATAAGGCCTAACTACCTAGAAATACAGCCCAGGGTTGCTTTCTGTTAATAAGGCCCGGGCGTTATTTCCAGACAAGTAGCGTTAACCAGAAAAAATGTTTGCGCGGAAACCACACATAACCTAACATTAGCAATCATAAGTATATTTAATGCTCTTTCATTGCCACCAAGTGTAAAATATGTAATTACTTACGTTACAGGCTCACAAGTCAACACTCTCGACAATGACTTATAAAACCAATAGCTTATAAATCTTCGCTATCACTATCACATGAACGGTTACCCTAACAAACGCAACTATAATCGTGACAACGATTACATATAGTTGTGCTTCGTCTTGACTCGAATGCTGGCCTCGTTTATGCTTGTTGGCGAGATTTTCGAACATGGGCCTTATTATCAGCCGGGCCTTATTACCCTCTTGTACCTTACTTAATATTAAAAATACAACAAATAAGAGAATAATGAGTATTTATATCCTCTTCAGATCCCAGGTCCATTTTAATGGACACTTTGTTTTTATACCATTATAATGTTAAATTATTGTTCTATGCTTTGGGAAATATATTTTTTTTTTAAATTTCAAAAAATTTATTTAAGCTAATTGACCTCTGTGAAACCGTTGGCAAAAATTTCAAAACATTCTGTTGCAGGGTTTTTTGTGGGATCTGAAGAGGTTATATCACCCTATTATTTTTCTACAATTTGCAAGTAAAGAGTGTTCTTTAATGCGGCCCTGAGTGAGGAATCCCAGCATTCTACAATGGGAAACTACCTGGTGCAACCCCGTCTTTGTTCATTTTACAACTACAGTAGGAAAGTGAGAGAGTCATAAAAACCGATCGCCGAGTGGAAGACTATACCATGTGAAGTCAACATAGAGTATGTTTTATTTTCCATATTTTACTAGTAACTGTTTCTAATACCTGTTATATTATTAGCACCTGGAATAACTTACTAAAATTTTTTATATTTTGTTATCATTTGATTTGTATATTAATTTGGTATATTCTTATTTGATAATTACATATTTATATTAATTTAATATTTGTACTTCTTAATTCTAAAAATATTTGATTCAAAGAGGACCATACTATTACAAAGAAAAATCAAAAACAAATAGAAACTAAATTTATAACAAAAATATCTTCCAACATTATGCACTAATAGGTTAATTTATACTATAATAGTATCATTGAGTTCTTAACCTAATTGTGTAACTTAATATCCTTTTTACACCTTATCTAAACATTCTTTTGATATCACATCCCTAAAATTATATTTAATTCCACGATTAAAGTAAAATTAAACAATACCAATTTGTTTTAAATGGGAATGTCCTCAAAACATTTATTCTCACCTGTATGGGTTTGAATCCACAACTTCTGAAGACATATTTTCAATTTTTTGTCTTGCAGGAACATTTCTAACATCGTCTTGTTTTGATTCAGACCCACTTTCCTTCATGGTTACCTCTAAATCTTTATTTACAGACATTTTCGGCGACTGACCAGCATATGGGCTAAACTAAAACACGTTATTTGACATGAAATGAAACACCGACAGCTAAAGATAACTTCATTATCGGCTAAAATTCGGGTTTAGTGTGGTGTTTTTATCATAGATGGTGTTGATGATGTTTTTATTATTTTTAATTTTAAATAAATTAATAAAAATTTAACAATTTTTATTAACGATTTAGTTAAATTATGATTTTTTTTAAATTTACTTTGTTGTTTGATAAATATATAGGTTAATGAGAAGATAACGATTGGTTTACATAAACCGTAAGTGTTTTTGGGTGTTTAGTAATTATAAACATTTAGTATAAGTTGGTTTTTTTATAGTTTCTTTCTGAAATCGTACTTGTAAATTGAATGAACGTTGAGTTATATTACTAGTGCTAAGTAATGTTAGCGTTTTTCTAAGTTTTACGACTCAATTAATGCAGGTAAGGTCTTGTGGGTAACTCTTTGTGAAGTATTCGATAAATCTTGGCTGGTTTGAGTTAAAATAAATATCCGAAGGAATTTCAGTTCAAGCTTGTTCACGGCCGTTGACTGACGGCGATCTGTCGTCGAGAACGAGATGCATTTTAATATAGAACATATGTTTTAAGAGAACCAGATGGAGCGTTTAGTGGTAATTAGACATCTTGAGATGCAAAGAAAAAAATGAGAATTAAAAATAGGGTATTGTTAGATGAGATGTTGTAACGAAGCAATAAAATTTCGCGTATCGCGCTTTTATGAATGAACGGAAAGATTATCGGGCGGAGAGATTTTTTTTCAGACAATCTAAACAAATACAGGGATCCCCTGCCTAATAAATTTTCTATTTTCGCCGCCGTTTCATAAGCTGGAGACCGCATCGGAGACGGCTACGTGCATCCCGAAGTCCGTTGAACTTGAACACGGATATTAAAATAACGGAGGAGAAACGTCATCGAAGATATACATTCCAATAAAGTTAGGTAACCCCAACTTTTGCGAGTTAATTAGCGAAAAATAGGCCGCTCCGTTTCTGCAAAGAGTTTATGACCTTTTTTCGAAGATTGCCCTGGGTCTCGGGTGTGACTCATATGACACTAACGCGTTCTCGGTACCGGTCACTGTCGAGTTTTCGTGGAAATCCTGCGGTGGAATAGATTGAAACGACCACCACGAGGACATTAATTATTTTTCCTCGTCACTCCACATATTTTTATTTTTCACCTAAAATCTACTAATATTAAAACAACTTTAAATTTAGACGGTCAACAGGTGTGGTCTGCCTTTTAGTATAATCTTCAGAAAATTTCGAATTGCTTTTTATAATCGAACAAGGCTATTAACGGACGATGAATTCGATCGAAATCAAAGTTGTCACGCCACTCTTCCGAAAGTTGAAGCCGGACGAAAGAAAAAAATAATCCGGCAAAACCCACTCGGTCGCCGTGACATAAATTTTGTAACAGCCGACAGCGTAAAGAGGAAATTGATACAAAAAGCCGAAAGTCGATTGATTCATGGGATTTTCCTAGTAAAAGTAAGAGGCAACCTCTTAGGCTCGTCCGGATGCGGCTGTCATCAGAAAGTCTGAAAGTCCTAGGTCCTCCTCTAAGCTGAGTCTTAAGAAGATCGATTCCGCGCCGGTAGATCGCCGAACTTTTTATTTAGACTTGAATCGACGTCACCGGGCCCCGCGAAGATAAAAACACCGATAAATGCGTATACGATGAGGAATTTGTGTACCTATATTTATTTTTACCCCGGACCGAAAAATATATCGCACGTGACGTCCTTTGCGCGTATAAGAAACGACGCCCCGGCCTATGACTCAATTCCCACCATCAGTAACCGTCGAAACTGTAAATGGAGCATCCATCAGAAATCGGATTGCGCAATTGCCAACGATTTCAAACCCGGTTCCGTCTTGTTTATCCCGAAATCGAATCGTTAAACTACCAACTTTATGATCTGAGGGTCTACATTCTTACAACCTAACTCAACATTATCAACACAAAATCATACCTCCACATAAACACACTACTAAACCAAATTGACAAACTAAATGATTTCAATAATCAAATTCCAATTCAAGTTCTCATTGTGATTTGGGGTAAGATTAAAAAAATTTCAACAAGAAGAAATTATAAATTCAAATCAAATTATAAATTAACAAGTTTTCCTGTAAACTTGTTAATTTATAATTTGAGGAGTTTTTAAACTATTTTTATGTTAAATTATAGCTTAAAGATTCTATTTTTGAGTTTGATATAGAAATAATGGGGAGAGATTTAAAAAATTAAAAAAAGAAGAATTATAGGAAAACTTGTTAATATAAGATGTGGGAGGATATTTAAAAAATCACTCTGACTTTATTTTGAGGAGTTTTTGAATTATTTTTATATTAAATTATAGCTTAAAGATTCTATTTTTGAGTTTGATATAGAAATAATTGGGTAAGATTAGAAAAATTAAGAAAAAAAGAATTATAGGAAAACTTGTTAATTTAGGAGGTGGGAGGAAATTTAAATAAAACACCTTTGATTTTATTTTGAGGATTTTTTAAATTATTTTTATATTAAATTATAGCTTAAAGATTCTATTTTTGAGTTTAATATAGAAATAATGGGGTGAGATTAAAAAAATTAAAAAAAAAAAGAATTATAGGAAAACTTGTTAATTTAGGATGTGGGAGGAAATTTTAAAAAATCACCCTGACTTTATTTTGAGGAGTTTTTAAATTATTTTTATATTAAATTATAGCTTAAAGATTCTATTTTTGAGTTTGATGTATAAATAATTGGGTGAGATTAAAAAAATTAAAAAAAAAAGAATTATAGGAAAACTTGTTAATTTAGTTTGTGGGGGAAATTTAAAAAAATCACCCTGATTTTATTTCGAGGTTTTTTAAATTATTTTTATATTAAATTATAGCTTAAAGATTCTATTTTTGAGTTTAATACAGAAATAATTGGGTAAGATTAGAAAAATTGAAAAAAAGAATTATAGGAAAACCTGTTAATTTAAGACGTGGGAGGAAATTTAAAAAAAATCAGCCTAACTTTATTTTGAGGAGTTTTTAAATTATTTTTATATTAAATTATAGCTTAAAGATTCTATTTTTGAGTTTGATATAGAAATAATTGGGTAAGATTTAAAAAATTAAAAAAAGAAGAATTATAGGAAAACTTGTTAATATAAGATGAGGGAGGATATTTAAAAAATCACTCTGACTTTATTTTGAGGAGTTTTTAAATTATTTTTATATTAAATTATAGCTTAAAGATTCTATTTTTGAGTTTGATGTAGAAATAATTGGGTAAGATTAGAAAAATTAAAAAAAAAAGAATTATAGGAAAACTTGTTAATATAAGATGTGGGAAGAAATTTAAAAAAATCAGCCTGACTTTATTTTGAGGATTTTTTAAATTATTTTTATATTAAATTATAGCTTAAAGATTCTATTTTTGAGTTTGATATAGAAATAATTGGGTAAGATTAAAAAAATAAAAAAAAAAGAATTATAGGAAAACTTGTTAATTTAGGATGTAAGAGGAAATTTAAAAAAATCACCCTGACCTTATTTTGAGGAGTTTTTAAATTATTTTTATATTAAATTATAGCTTAAAGATTCTATTTTTGAGTTTGATATAGAAATACTGTATAATATATTTACCCCGGCCCAGGGTAAATACCCAAACAGTGAGTATAAAAGTGATATCAGTAAAAATAAGTATATCAGATTCAAAAAAAAAGGAAGAGGAAGATGATGAGGACGTTGAAGTCGAGGAATTGTCAACAATCAAAGACGTATTATCGAACGTATTATATTATTAGACGAATCTGTCGTAATTTAGATTAGATCAAGTTATTATGATTACTATCATCAAGCAGCCCTCTTCGTCCATTGTTGGACATAGACCTCCCCTATTCTGTTCCATTCGATTCTATTCTGTGCTGTCTGAATCCAGTTGTTGCGCCCAGTTCCACTTAAGCTTTGCCACAATGTTGACCATATCATTTACGCCAGTGCTTCTTCATAGGTCTTCATTTCGTATATATTCCCTCAGAGTTAGACCCAGGATCGACCTCTCCATCTATATTTGCGTTACTTGGACCCTTCTGGCAGTGGCTACCGTTAATCTTAAAGTTTTGGAGCCTTATGTCATAACCGGAAACACGCATTGATTGAAAGCCTTTTCTCTTGAAGATGTCTCTAAGTTTCCCGTAGGCTGCCCATACGAGTGTGATCCTTCTGTTTAGTTCGCTTGTTTGATTACCTCTTGATACACGAACCTCATAGCCAAGATATACATAGCTGTCAACTCTCTCAATCTCATTATCTCCAATGTTGATGTTAGAGCTGGGAACAAGATTTATCATAAATTTTGTTTTAGTTTAATCTTTCCAAGTCAATCAATGTTTATGTCTTTTTGGGTCCAATCCAGTTGTTTAAATACACTCTCAGGATTGTGATGAACAATTTGGGTTCAACAGTGTATCGCTTTGTTTTACTCTCTTCAGTACTTTCATGCAATTTTAGCGTCATTGTAGCATTCTTGTAGATGTTATGAATAAGATTGGTGTATCGATAATCGACTCTGCGCTCTTGAAGTGCTTGCAAAACTGCCACCAACTCAATTTAATTTAAATTTTATAAATACCTCTAATGATTCATCTGTTGATTTTCGAAAATTAACTCAATCATAACTCAAAAACTAAAAGCGATGGAGAAAAACTTTTTATACATAAAACCTTAGTAATGGGCGATAAAGACTAGATCCATAATAAGATTGAACCCAATTATTACCATTTTTTATTTATAAGCTCTAAATCGATTAAACATCAAAATTGTTGATTTTCGAAAATTAACTCAATCATAACTCATAAACTAAAAGCGATCGGGAAATATTTTTTATACATAAAACCTTAGTAATGGACCGTAAAGACTAGATCCATAAAAAGATTGAACCCGATTATTACCATTTTTTATTTATAAGCTCTAAATCGATTAAACATCAAAATTGTTGATTTTCGAAAATTAACTCAATTATAACTCAAAAACTAAAAGCGATGGAGAAAAACTTTTTATACATAAAACCTTAGTAATGGGCGATAAAGACTAGATCCATAATAAGATTGAACCCAATTATTACCATTTTTTATTTATAAGCTCTAAACCGATTAAACATCAAAATTGTTGATTTTCGAAAATTAACTCAATTATAACTCAAAAACTAAAGGCGATGGGGAAATAGTTTTTATACATAAAACCTTTGTAATGGAGCATAAAGACTAGATCCATAAAAAGATTGAACTCAATTATTACCATTTTTTATTTGTAAGCTCTAAATCAGTGGTGACCATAACGTCAATTGCCAAAAAAATCGGGAATCTGAAATATCTATATCTGGGCCTCAGAGCAAAAAAAAGGAAGGTTACTTTAAACCTTTCGGTCGATCTTAGCAAGACATTTATATAAAATGTCGATCTTGATCAAAAATTAGTGGACAACACTGCTCTAAATCGATTAAACGTCAAAATTATTGATTTTCGAAAATTAACTCAATCATAACTCAAAAACTAAAAGCGATGGGGAAATACTTTTTATACATAAAACCTTAGTAATGGGCCATAAAAACAAGATCCATAAAAAAATTGAACCCAATTATTACCATTCTTTATTTACAAGCTCTAAATCGATTAAACATCAAAATTGTTGATTTTCGAAAATTAACTCAACCATAACTCATAAAATAAAGGCGATGGAGAAAAACTTTTTATACATAAAACCTTAGTAATGGACCATAAAGACTAGATCAATAACAAGATTGAACCCAATTATTACCATTTTTTATTTATAAGCTATAAATCGATTAAACATCAAAATTGTTGAGTTTCGAAAATTAACTCAATCATAACTCATAAAATAAAAGCGATGGGGAAATACTTTTTATACATAAAACCTTAGTAATGGGCCATAAAGACTAAATCCATAATAAGATTGAACTCAATTATTACTATTTTTTATTTATAAGCTCTCGATTAAACACCAAAATTGTTGATTTTCGAAAATTAACTCAATTATAACTCAAAAACTAAAAGCGATGGGGAAATACTTTTTATACATAAAACCTTAGTAATGGACCTTAAAGACTAGATCCATAAAAAGATTGAACCCAATTATTACCATTTTTTATTTATAAGCTTTAAATCGATTAAACATCAAAATTGTTGATTTTCGAAAATTAACTCAATCATAATTCATAAAATAAAAGCGATGGGGAAATACTTTTTATACATAAAACTTTAGCAATAAATAATAATAGGGCAAGATTTAAAAATTTTTTAGAAAGAAAATGTTGACAACTTGTTAATTTGGGTTGTACCAAAAAAAGTGAAAATTAAAAAAAATCACTGGAAATTGAAGTACCAAGAATGTGCACACAAACATACCAATAAATCAAATCATCTTGATGCAGGATATAATTTTATCTCAAGATCTAGATTATCGCGAATAGGTTAGTGGTAATTTTATAATGAAAAATGAAAATGTCATCCATTGTGTAATAAAAGTATAATGAAATAAAGAAAGAACCTAACTAATTTATGTCGGAAAACCCTAAGCCAATTTTATATCCACAAATATGGGTCACGCAAAATGATCAATTGCTGGTTATATAAATAAGAAAGTCATGTATTGTTAAGTTACTCTAGAAAAAGAACCTAACTCAACTAATATTGGAAAATCCCATCTAATTTAAGTACGTGGATATTTTTGTTGATGGGAGATTAATTTTGGTTTAAAATTAGTTGTGTATAATAATTAGTAACGTTTAATGAAACAAAATATATCTCGTAAAAACGTCAAATGAATGCCGGCGCTAACGGAACCGCAGAGAAGCTCGTCTTCCTGCATAAGTCAGATTCCTATCGTCAACAGGTTATGTAGGTCAGTGACGTGCATTTGCACTGTAGAAATGTCGCTGTCGCGTGCGGCTTTTTCGACGTCTCGGCTCGACTCCGTTCACGATGTTGACTGAATATTTTTTCTTTTTTATTTTTCCATCGATTAACGTATGCACACCTGGAGTGTTATGACCCCAGGTCAATTCGACCGTCGCGCAACAGATGGCAAAAAACTTGGCTGTAATCTACCTTACGTATAGGTTTACTAAGGGTGTTCCATTTAACTGTTAGGTTGTAACCGGAGGTAAATGGAACTTTCGGGGTAGTGGAATGAAAAATAGGTTCGGAGAAACGGGTTAGAAACCGATTAGAAGCGGTTCGCCCTAATTGAATTTGCGCTAAACCATAACCGCTTCTCATAATTCGTGTGGTTTTGTAGAAGCAGTTAGTTTTCTCGTTAAATGTTTTCTAACTAATCACAACATTTTTTCCCCTCATTTTTTGATGGCTACAGAAAGAATATTTTAATTTTAATATGTCTTGGTAATTATTAATCGGTGACGTTTTAACAATGGTACAATTTATTACCACACCTTCATGTTCATTTCTCAATCGCAACTTGAGATTATTTTGTTAGATTAACATCGGGTAATTTGTTATAATTTCTTGTAATTTATTGGAATTAACAGAATGAAGAAAATGAGATAATAAGAAATTGAAAGAAAAAGTGTAAAAGTGAAAGGAATAGTTATGAGGTGTAAACTGCATCGATTTATTGACTAACAATCACCATGTACCTGTCATGTATATACCAGCAAATTTAAAAATATCGGATTAGCGGACGCACAAAAACCTCGATGTTTACTCCAGCAGCGGCTGTATCTGCTTTATTGCCGTTTTAAAAATGTTATTATTTTCAATTCGGACGGCCCGTTACAATGAGTCATTCTCCGTTTGCACACTTTTCGTTCAAACCATACATGTCGACCCACCTCCTACGATTACTCTTTATTTGCACTAATTGACCGCTACAGTTTAATAAACCGAATAAAGTTATTATTTTTTTTTAAACAATTTCGTTAATGAAAGAAGAAAAAGTTAAGAAATACGTCGACAGAAATATATTATTTGGCACAAAATTAAACAAGTAATATCCAAGTTTTATTTTAATACCGCAAAATTGAACGGAAATTTTTGCATTGTTTTAAGTGAATCATCAAGTTTATGGATTTTGAGTCCGCTGACGTTGAACAAAAGCTGAGATAGACTACTTAGTACCAATAAAGTATAATCGGGTGTTATTACTACCGCATGGTAAATCGGCAAAATACTCTTTGTATAAATCTAGCACGAATTCGTTTAAACAATTCACATAAACATTGCGGGCAACTTCCAAACACTACCCACACCCCACACTCGAAAATACCGAGGATCCATTTTGAGAAATTACGTGCCGGGCAACTTTTACGTTCGCAGAAATATGCGCAAAACCAATGTTTCGTCTTGATCGTTAGCATTGTTCTGCGAATTTTAGCTTGTTTTTCCGCTTAGGGTACGAGGCTATCGAGGAAAATACCGATCGGTTCACCGGAAATTGAATCTTTATTATACAACCTTCACCCAAACCATGGAGTTTGAAAGAATTAAAATTGAATGGTATCGATTTGGATGACTCGGCGATCCCATTCTAGGTAAACTAATTTTTCGGCAAAAATTTTGTAGCGTATTCAATTTCGATTCAATAAAGCCTACGCAAACGTTTCAGGAAACGTTTAATCCTGTTTAAAGATAGCGGTCGATTTTCGAAAAGACGCAGGTGCCCGAGTATTTTTAGCGATTCCTTTCTATTTTTCTCCTCAATAATGATCTGTTTTAGTTTTACCAACGCAAACAACAATAACAATGACAATTAAGACCCTACAACTCCCGCCAGGAAACGTAAACGTTGTAAATCGGACTTTAAAAAATCTTCGTTCCTCTCTCGCTTCGAATCCGGGTTCTTGTGTGATTATCGTCAGTTTCACTTCATTCCTAATAAACATCAAAACGTTTCAAATTTCTTTATATTCTAACAATACTTTTTAAAATAATAAATATCTTGACATTCACCGCCTTTAAATTTCTTTGCTATTAAAAGAACTATATACTCTATATTCTCAGAAATTAAAAAAAAATAATATCGAAAGAACGTTTGCGGTCAGGGTAAAGTTTTCTTCCATGTTGATTTCTACGAAAAGACATTTCATATTGTCGTGCTTCTATAAAAAAAATGCCTACTCTACGCGAACGTTTCACCATTTTACGACCATTTTAGATCAGAGATTACTACTACTATATGTAAATTTATCCTTACTATAACCATACCGTAAAAATCTTTTTTATGTATATTTCACTTTTATTGAAAACGAAAGTTCTTTCTTGTACAATCCGTGTTATTTTAATTAATACTTGAAAAAATCACGAAGAAGCATCTCCAGAATTGAAGAAGACAACTTATTCAAATGAGCATCAAATCTAGCGCAGCAAAGAGTTATATAAAAATTAATATTTTGGATGCTAATTCTTCAAATTTCAACTTAGTCTACCAAATCTGCTAAATGATAGGAAATGGATGAAACAGTGTGTTAATTAATTATGGTACCCGACGTCGTCATTGCAAGTATGCAACCATGTAAGCATGTATACTCAAATCGCGTATTACAATACGAATACTGTAATATTGGTTGCATACTTGCAATGATGACGTCAGGTACAATAATTAATTAACACAGTGTACATGATTAACTTCTCATGCCAACCACGCCTAGGTTGGTTGTGGATAATAAGAAGATATCAGGAACAAAACGATATCTGCCATAAAAAAAAATAACCTTAATGAAATGTATAATTATTTTTGTATATGCTAAGAATATTAAGATATAACTCAAAATTCAAAACGATTGCGTCATAACTTATATGTTTTATATATTTATTTATTATTTATTTATTATATTTTATTCTTTTTTTCATAAATATGATAAAACGTTGAAAGCCATTGCGTAGAAATTGATTTTTTAGCGATTAAATATGTGACCATGGAAAAAAATCAAAATCGGATTTCAGCATGATAAAATAGAAAACTCTGTTTAAATATTCTGAAAAAATCATAACAATATTTCAAAAAATGTTATAATGTTATATATTAGTATGATTATGAATAAAAAGTTTTATCTCCGGATTGAAATATTTTCAAAATTGGATTTCAGTAAGATAAAATAAGAAATTAAGTTTAAATATTTTGAAAATATCATGACTGTAATTAAAAATATAATAAAAAAAATAAATAAAACGTTATATCTCAAAAATTAAAAGTGATTTTCAAAAATGGATTTCAGCATAAAAAAATTTATTCTTTTCTTCATAAATATGATAAAACGTTGAAAGCCATTGCGTAGAAATTGATTTTTTAGCGATTAAATATGTGACCATGATTAAAATTTTTTATCTCCGGATTGAAATGAGATTTTCAAAATCGGATTTCAGCATGATAAAATAGAAAACTCTGTTTAAGTATTCTGAAAATATTATAACAATATTTAAAAAAATTGATTTTTCGCAAATTTTTTAATGCAACAGAAAAAAGGAACAAATTTTTGATTAATTTAAAACGTCTATTATTATTATTGCTGCCGGGCTGAGGAGGGCGGCCCCTCTCGTTACCGCGACCTATAAGATCTATTGTAACTTTAGCCCTCCAAAGGTTTAGGGCAAATGTAGGTCCTTAATGAACCTTAGTATTGTCCTGAGGTCTTGAACCTTTATGTCGGTAGGTAACAGGGGAGTTTTACCGAAGACGTTGTGCCTTAGACGTCCTCTGGCGACGCAATTGCACAGTATATGTTCAGCAGTTTCTGACTCGTCGTTGCATAGTCGACAAGTTTGATCCTCAGCTTGTCCAATGTGGAAGAGGTGGTATTTTAGGGGCACATGGCCGGTTAGGTAGCCTGAGAGCGTTCTTAGATCCCCTTTGCTGAGGCATAAAACCTCTTTGGTTTTGTTTTGCGACGGAGTTATCATACGCTTGTCTGTGACCTGGAAGTTCTTTCCAGCGTAAGGCTATCTTTGAAGCCTCCCAGTTGTTGATTATTTGTTTTAGGTGGCTTTTTTTGTAGTCCACATCCAGGTTGGGGTCCAATGAAGGGCGTGTTTGCTGCCTCTTTGGCCAGCTTGTCGGCCTTCTCATTGCCCTCAATGTTGCTGTGACCTGGAACCCACCATAGGGTAACATCATTGCCCCTAGCGAGTTCTCTCAGGTTGTTGGTGCACTCTCTGATCAGTGCGGAGCCACACGTGTAGGCCTGAATTGCCTTTAAGGCGGCCCGACTGTCTGTGAAAATGTTTATGGATGCACCTTTTTGTCCCTTCTGTAGGTTCAAAGCGGTGCAGAAGTTTATAGCAAGAACTTCTGCTTGGAAAATTGTTAAGTCCGAGCTGAGGGGCAATTTGATGTGGCTATTTGGTCCACTGATGCCCATGCCTACTCCAGATCTTACTGTCTTTGAAGCATCGGTGTACCAGGCTAGGGCTCCTCTTTTTAGTTGAGGCCCTCCTTTCGCCCAATCATCCCTGCTACTAAATGTGACCTTATACGGTTGGTTGAAATTGTATTCCGTCGGTATAAGGTCCGTTTTAATTTCAATCAGGTGATTTAGACATGGGTCTTTGAGGATCTCGAGGTGTCCTCTGAGGTTACCCTGCATCAACTTGAGTGAAGAAACTGTTTTCAGTGATAAGGCACTTAAGGCTGCCTCCTTTTGTATATATATGTGGAGCGGTGTGAGACCGAGTAGGGCTTCCAAAGCAGCCGTCGGACAGGATCTCATTGCACCCGTTATGTTAAGACATGCTAACCGCTGGATTTGTGCCAGCTGTTGTTGAGCTGTCTTATGTTTTGTTTTTGGCCACCAAACCAATGAGGCGTAGGCGACCATGGGTCTGATTATTGCTACGTAGGCCCAATGAGCCATTCGTGGTTTGAGACCCCAGTTCCTTCCTAGTAGCCTGCGGCAGATCTGGTTTGCCATGATGGCCTTTTTCCTCACCTTCATCGAATATCATGACTGTAATTAAAAATATAATAAAAAAAATAAATAAAATGTTATAACTCAAAAATTAAAAGTGATTTTCAAAAATGGCTTTCAGTATAAAAAAATTTATTCTTTTCTTCATAAATATGATAAAACGTTGAAAGCTATTGCGTAGAAATTGATTTTTTAGTAAATGTTAATCTAAATATGTGACCATGATTAAAATTTTTTATCTCCGGATTGAAACGGGATTTTCAAAATCGGATTTCAACATGATAAAATAGAAAACTCTGTTTAAATATTCTGAAAAAATCAGAACAATATTTCAAAAAATGGATTTTTCGCAAATTTTTTAATGCAATAGAAAAAAGGAGCAAATTTTTAATTAATTTAAAACGTCATAACTCAAAAAGTAAAAATTATTTTCAAAAACGGATTTCAGCATAAAAAATTTTATTCTTTTCTTCATAAATATGATAAAACGTTGAAAGCCATTGCGTAAAAATTGATTTTTTAACGATTTTTGAGTAAATGTTAATCTCTAAATAAGTGAAAATGATTAAAATTTTTTATCTCCGGATTGAAATGAGATTTTCAAAATCGAATTTCAGCATGATAAAATAGAAAACTCTGTTTAAATATTCTGAAAAAATCATAACAATATTTCAAAAAATTGATTTTTCGCGATTTTTTAAATGTAATAGCAAATTTGTGATTAATTTAAAACGTTATAACTCAAAAAGTAAAAATGATTTTCAAAAACGGATTTCAGCATAAAAAATTTTATTCTTTTCTTCATAAATATGATAAAACGTTGAAAGCCATTGCGTAAAAATTGATTTTTTAACGATTTTTGAGTAAATGTTAATCTCTAAATAAGTGAAAATGATTAAAATTTTTTATCTCCGGATTGAAATGAAATTTTCAAAATCGGATTTCAGCATGATAAAATATCAAACCAAGTTTAAATAATCTGAAAATATCACAACAATATTTCAAAAAATTGATTTTTTAGGATTTTTTAAATATAATAGCAAATTTGTGATTAATTTAAAACGTTATAACTCAAAAAGTAAAAATGACTTTCAAAAATGGATTTCATCATAAAAAACGTGATTCTTTTCTTCATAAATTGTCTAATGTTGCGTCAGAAATTGATAAATGTGATTAAAATTTTTTATCTCCGGACTGAAGTGATGAAATTGACAATTAAGTTTATATATTTTAAAAATCTCGTAATAATATTCCAAATTAATTTTTTTTTGCTTTTTGATTAATCACTTTAAAGAACGTTAACCGTGTTAACCAGATAAGTAAAAGCAGAGTATCTGGAGGAAATGGATTAAATGGAAGATGAGAGGAGTTGAAGATTAATTGTGTGTAGGAACTAAATTAATTATCACCGACTATCTAAAAGATAAGATATGTAAGAGAATAATATAAAAGAATGTTTCGTAAAAGACGTCGATTTAGGAATCATTTCAGTTAATGTTAGGGCATGGTTCGGTTAATCAAAATTAATCATAGTTTAATAAAGCGTTAACGGCGATTTCCTCATTTATGATTGGCTGAATAGATACGCTTACAGTTGATTAAGTCTGATTGAGCGTTTCTGAAATCTGTTTTTTTTTAAATAAAATATTAAAAAATAAAAAAAAATTCTATATCTCGAATTATCTTCTAAGTCGAATAATTTTTAAAGAATAAAAAGTACATTTCTAATTTTTTTCTTTAGAGCTGAAATTCTACTAATTTTTTTCTAACTCGAAGTTTTTTTCCGCTCCCTTAGTGATTCGAGTTAGGGGAATTTCACTGTAGTAGTAAATTAGCTACAACTTAATGATATATGACTCAGAATGTGATTCACCTGGTGATTCCAAACTATATGTCCCTACGGAGAAGCAAAAAATAATAATTAAAAGTACCTCTACTTCGATTCTAAGAACACGTCAATTTTTAAAATATACTTTCTTTTAAGAAAAATGAAACCTAAGACAAGCATTTCTTAAAAACCATCTGCTCAATGAAATTCCTGTTTAAACGAAGGTGTGTCTGGATAGTTCTAAGAAGTTAATATATTAATTTTTTACTAATGTAAGAAAATGTAATAAAATTACAAGGTGTTCCACTGTACAACATCTATTGTGCAGATCAATACATACTACAGGTTGCCGATGTATCACACGACAAAAACCTAGAGAAAACGATCAACAAGCTCCAAAATATGTGTAATATTATAGTTTTATAAATGGAGATTTAAACCAAACCCAACTAAATTTCAATTATTTATTCCACATCACAGAATAGTTTAAACGTCTCCAATTATTAAGATGGATACGGTTAACATAAAACCATTACAGAACATTAAGTACCTAGGAATGAACATCGATTCCAAATTAAACATGAGTACACACTATAGGAAAGTACAGGGGGAAATGTCTAAACGGGCGAAATATTTTAGATCTCTAAGTTATAAAGACAAGGGCATAAACATAAAGACAGCGATGCAAATATAATAATAATAATAATAAATAATACAAAAAATATCAAAACTAAATAAATTCGTAAAAATAAATAAATATATTAATATTATATAATATTATAAATAATATATAATATTATAAATTGCCGCACATTTCGTCGGACTCAGACATAAGCAGTGTTTAAAGGATGACACAGCTTCGAGATCACTATTAATGATTTCAGTAGTCACCAGAGCGTCAGATGGGTAGAAGGAATAATAAATTTGTGTATCGTCCGCATAAAAATGATATTTGCAATTTTTAATTTTAGCCGGCAACTCTGAGGTGTACACTGTGTAAAGTAAGGGATTCAAAATCCCCCCTGTGGAACACCAGACAACAAGAGCTTGGAACTAGAAGAACCACCACCCAGCACAACTCGCTGCGACCTACCTGTCAAGTAGCTTCGCACAAGACGGCGATCAGAATATCAAATGTTTAAAGAGTCAAAAGACTTAAAGAGTAATCAAGCATGACCAAAACAGTAATCATCCCCCGGTCTAAAGTCTGCACAATGTCATCCGTGATGACGGTTACCAGGTATGAGCTATTACAGGTTATTACGGTGATAGATTCTCCATCAATAGGAGCGGACTCGTGGAAGCGAGCTGTCATACTTCCTTTATCAAAGAAAAAGAATCCAGTTGATTATAGAGATCTGCGTCCGATCAGTATCCTACCAACTATGTCTAAGATTTACTATGTCTGAGATGTTGAACAGAACAGCTTGTTACTACAGTTATGTACTAAAGCTATGCTGGGGCTCACGGATGATATTTTGAGTGCGTCCATGGTAGAACATAAAAAGTTAAAGTTGCAGGGTTCGGTCTTGGGGCCACTTTTGCTTGCTCTTTATAAGTCGAGATTTGCTTCCTTGCTAACTTCCTCCAATATTAATATGTGTGCCGATGGCGTTCAGGTGTATCAGTCGTTACTTGTTGCAGAGGTGATGTGTGCGCTAAGCTTAAATAAGGACTTACGGGATATTCAGAAGTTTGCTAATTATCATCAATTAAAAATTAACCCTGAGAAATCAATGTGGATTTGTTTTGGAACTCCTGTGGAGATTGGGCGGCTTGATATTGATATTGTGAGTGATATTGTTGATAGTGTGAAGTCCTTAGGCTTAACGCTCGACCGTAGTTTTAGGTATCGTGGTATGTCTAAGGAAGCTATATCCCTATTCGTCTTATTTGTCATATAACGTTAAAAAAACAATTATATGATACATATGTCTTATCACACTTTAATTACATGACACCTATCTATCACGCTGCAATCGACATGGATACGTCTTACCGTATCCAAAAAATACAGAATTGTTGTACCTCTATGACAAAATAACTTTTAAGTCAGAAGATGAGAGATATCCAACCAGATTTGGCCCTGCAATTGTGCCACCTAAGTACAGAACATCATTGTTCACCTATCATGTCTACAAATTTTTGGGAAGTCTGTCATTGTCGGTTCGACAGTTAAGTAAGACAGGTTTTTCTTATTAAATTTTTTTTTTACATAATCTTGCATTTGGTGTGCATCCTGTTGTTGCTGTTTTTTTTATTATTATTTGTATTTTGTCTGTATTATTATTTTTTTTTTTTGATTAATGGTTGGTTAGAACAGACTAAAGTCTGGAACCCGCCTTTTGTGCCCTTTCGTTTTTAATTCATGTATTCTTTTTTTTTCTTTAATATGTAGAATCTTATGGAGCACAATAAAGTTCATTATTATTATTATGTGCAGTTTGACAGCCATGCAGTGGTCTGAACCCCGACTGGTAAGAAGGTATGCTACCTGTGGCTGCATATATAAGAGCATATGTAGACCATTGATTGAATATAGTAATATTGTATACAGTGCCGGCGCTAGCAAATGAAGCGCTAGGGTGCGGGAACCGGGGTGGCGCCCCCCCTCCAAGCATTTTGAGCGGAATGCGGGGGGGCGCAAAGTCTGAAATTGCAATAATTATAAACTAGACTTCAGCAAAAAACAGGAATTACATTATTCAAAGTCCACGTGAAGTCTGAAATTACTGTTCAGAGAAAACAAAAAATTGATTTTTCATGGCAATACTTATGTGTTCAATAAAAGAATGCGAAGAATATGAACAAGAAACCAATGGACTTGTCTTGTTATTGCACAGGATAGGAAATCACCAATACGGAAACTTTGCCAATGCAGGATAAGCACAAAAGCAAAGTAACAGCTGCAGAAATGAGGTACCGGGTGGTACAAGATCCGTGTAGATAATAAGGGGCTCCCAAAAAGATGATGGTCTATCCCCCCAGAAAGAAGTAGCTGTCAGTATCAAGAACAAAACATACATAACGTTGGCAGAAGACTAGATATTGCTTCTAAAAAACTAAATACTGCTTTCTTAAGAATAGATACTGTTCTAAAAGATTAAATACTGCTTTCTGAAGACTAGATACTGCCGATAGGTCTAAATACAGCGTCTGGAACAGTAAATACTGGTTTCTAAAGACTAAAATTGCTTTGTGGAGACTAAATACTGCTGACAGGTCTAAGTACTGCAAAAGAAAGATAAGATATTGTTGGAGAAAACATACATAACGTTGTCAGAAGACTAGATACTGCTTCTAGAAGACTAAATACTGCTGTCTGAAGACTAGATACTACTAACAGGTCTAACTACTGCAAAAGAAAGATAAAATGTTTTGGAGAAAACATACATAACTTTGGCAGAAGACTAGATACTGCTTCTAGAAGAGTAAATACTGCTTTCTGAAGACTAGATACTTCCGACAGGTCTAAATACAGCGTCTGGAACAATAAATACTGCTTTCTAAAGACTAAAATTGCTTTGTGGAAACTAAATACTGCTTTCTGAAGAATAGCTACTGCTGACAGGTCTAAATACTGCAAAAGAACGATAAGATATTGTTGGAGAAAACATACATAATGTTGTCAGAAGTCTAGATACTGCTTCTAGAAGACTAAATACTGCTTTCTGAAGACTAGATACTTCCGACAGGTCTAAATACAGCGTCTGGAACACTAAATACTGATTTCTAAAGACTAAAATTGCTTTGTGGAGACTAAATCCTGCTTTCTGAAGACTAGATACTGCTGACAGGTCTAAATACTGCAAAAGAAAGATAAAATATTTTGGAGAAAACATACATAACTTTGGCAGAAGGCTAGATACTGCTTCTAGAAGACTAAATACTGCTTTCTGAAGGCTAAATACTGCTTTCTGAAGACTAGATACTGCCGACAGGTCTAAATACACCGTCTGGAACACTAAATACTGCTTTCTAAAGACTAAAATTGCTTTGTGGAGACTGAATACTGCTTTCTGAAGAATAGCTACTGCTGATAGGTCTAAATACTGCAAAAGAAAGATAAAATATTTTGGAGAAAACATACATAACTTTGGCAGAAGACTAGATACTGCTTCTAGAAGACTAGATACTGCCGACAGGTCTAAATACAGCGTCTGGAACACGAAATACTGCTTTCTAAAGACTAAAATTTCTTTGTGGAGACTAAATACTGCTTTCTGAAGACTAGCTACTGCTGACAGGTCTAAATACTGACCAAATATAATCATAATGGTGATTGTATAAGAAAATGCTTGAGGATTATCTGTAAGATTAGACACTTAAAAAACCCATTGCACAACGTACGAAACGAGACCTTATAGGAAATGACTGGTATTGCACCTATAAGACTAAGACAAGACAGACTAGGGAAGAAATTTTTAGACAACAGAAACAATTATGAAAAAATACATAAATTATGTTTAAAGAGATGGAAGTTGATCAGAGGAAGACAATTAATTAATAATAATATTGTGAAATTCTTTGTTGTAATTATAACCAGCGGAAATATTATAACCATTAGGTCGATAGCTGTAATAAAGATATATTTCTCTCTCTGTAATAAAATGAAAGTGTGTCCAAAATGGTTCTGAGAAGGGTAATAGGGTAGGTCGTAAAAATGTTCTTGGGGGTAACGTTTGGGGGCTATAAGTCTATAAGCGAAGAGTTTGAGAGTAAGTAAGGGGAAATATATAATTCGAGGAAAAGTGGCGAAGGTGTTCAAGGAAAGGGTTGGTTCTGAGAAGTTTTGCCCCTAAAGGCATCGATTTGGTTGTTAAAGGGAAATTTATCAATTGTGGAGCGCGATGGGGGCATCGAAAATCGGCGGCAGCGGCCCCGTGGCCGGCATGCTCCCCTCCTCGGAGACCGTATAAAACCGCGACTAGGCGCCGCGCGTCTCAATCGTGGTTGTGTAGTCAGCGTCGAGCCGCCGCGCGACATGCGCCAGACGCAAAACGACGCCCGCCTTTGGTGACCGCTAGGCTATGGGCTATCACTTGTGGACGCGACTGACCCTGTGGACGTACGTGTGTTCTGTTTGTGCGACCCTTTCGTCTCCACCACCTCCGGGAGGGCCCGTTGAGGATCTCGGTTTGGACCACTTTCCCGACGTCAAGAAGGTACCACTTTCAAAACAACAAGAAGCACCTGTTGCGCCCTTCGATACCGACGTCTTAACTTCTTCTGTTGCAGATCAACGTTAGTCAGGAGGAGTACACGCGTATGATGACCCTGTACTTGGACCGGTTACGGTCTCGCATCGTCCAGACCGAACTACCCAAACTACTCACCTTTAAGTCAGGTTGGTGTTTTTTCCCTTTACATTTTTTTAAACCAAAAATCAAAATTAATTGGAACCAAAAATAAGAAGTAATGCATAAGAAGCCACGAGATTAAAAGATTTAAATGTCTGGTCAAGCGAGACGTTCGATCATCAAATAGTAAAAAAAAATATAAATAGGGCTTAAACAATCTCTTGGCAAGCTTTAGACGTTCTTCGTCTTTCTAAACGCAAAAAAGTAAACAAAAAAAATAATTACTTAAAGAAAACATTAATGAAGATCTCTTCATTTTGCAAGAAATTCCAACAAAACAAAATTAATTCATAATTATATATAAATAAGAATCTACATAAAAGTGATTATGATGATAATGGTCAACGAACCGCTGTCGTAACGGCCACGTGCAAATCCAACAGGTGGTCGGGTGGTCGGTAAAGGACGTCCGAAAGGCTTGCTTCGTAACGAAATCGTATCGTCACGGGCGGCTTTACGTTGGCGTCGCGGCGCCTAAACATAGCCGTCCTGATACCGAAATAGAGACGTCGTAACGTCGTAGCGCCGTATTGACTATTAGCCCGATCACAAGATGCTGAATTCCAACCGGAGGACGATCTATTTATAATGTATTTTAAATCGAAAACGTTTAACGCCAAACTAAAGCGGTCGTTAATCGAATTAAAGTGGCTCTAAGAAAATAAATCTTTAAATAATTATTTTAAATACGTTTGAAATTTTGTTTTGGTTTTCATAAAATTTGTTTTGATTCGAAATAAACTTTTTTTTATAGAGGTGATGGACGTATTAATATCAGAATGAGAACGTCTAAAAAAATCTCGAATGATCTAAAAATAATATTAAAGGATAAAAATAATTCTATTTTTTTATTTGTTTCTTTTTTCATTTTAGAGCGTAAATCTTGGAGAAGAAGTCGATCGGGAAGAATATTCTTTCCTATAAAAGCCGACCAAGGGGTCGACGTCGAAAGTTCCGAGCTAAAAATGTTAGCACCTCCAGTTCCCGATACGGATTTAATCCACGTCAGGATTTACCAAATTTTAAGTACTAGAAGGAGAAGACTTGTCGGGGAAAATGTTTTTTATCCTTCAAATAAAGACGCAAAGTGGTTTGATATAGACGTGACGTCATCGACGAGATCCTGGTTGAACGGGGACAGAAATTTGGGTTTAGAAGTGGAATGTGTGGAATGTTCAAGAGGATTGAAACCATTAGAAACATCCTTGAATGTTTTAGTTGTATCAAAAGAAGTAAGAAGAAAAAGAAGTCTTCAACAATCGGGAAGGGAAAGAACCGATTGTCGATCGAACGACTCAAAAAAGAAATGTTGCAGACATCGATATACTGTTACATTTAAAGATTTGAATATGGTCGAGATGAATTCGATCATACAACCAAAATCGTACGAGGCGAGTTATTGCAGGGGAAGGTGTCCTGTCAATTATAACCACGCCACGAATCATTCGCGCATCCAGAGCATTATTCACAAGGTGAATAAGACTGTGCCGAAAGTATGTTGTGCACCGTCAAAATTGGAACCGCTGGAGATCCTCAGGGTGGATCCTTACGACGCGACCAAGTTGTATTTCGAGAAATGGGACAATATGAAGGTGCTTGAGTGCGCGTGTTCTTAAACCGGCTATCCGGAGACTTATTTTGCCAAAGAATAGTAAGATTACGGGTGAACTATAGCATTTTTGACACGAGAATCGATCGTTTTCCTCTACGTTCGTAATTTGTTGCTGTGATATTCGTATTATTTTTTCTCTCTCTCTCTTTCTCTCTCTCTCTCTCTCGGCACGACGATGTTATATTGTATTGTATATTTTGGTAACGCTGTCATCGAATGAAAGTATTATTTTAAATATATTCGCGTATATTTTTCTCGTTTGTTATTACTTCCGCCTTTATTTCCCGCATCCTTGCCGGATATCTAAAGAGGAAACCTTGAGCAAGACGTTTCTAATCAAAATACCCACTGACCTACATAACAACTCCTCTATATTTACGTACACAATGAACACATCTGTTTTTTGACCTTAAATGTTAACGACAACATTTTTGACTATTTCAAATATAATTAGAAAGTAAATTCCAAAAAGTAAGTATGATTAAATAAGATTCATTTCTAATTTGACGAATGGAAAAGAAACGTGAATATCGCCATACCTATTAATAAACCTTACGCAAGTTATATATAAGGTTCATTATCTCATAACTTTTTCTCAATAACAAGCAAAAAAGAATAAATATTATTTTTGTTTATTATTGTGTGAAACAAATTTGAAAATATTTTCATTTAACAACTTGTAAATAATAATCATTTTAATTTCTAAAATATACAGTGTGTCCCGGGATAGGTGAAACGACTCTTATAAAAGGTAAATTTTTTTCGATATTAATTGGGATTTAGCCCTGCTTGATTAAAAAGTAATTTTGAACATATTATCAATTCTTAAAAAACAAGTGAGCCTTGACAGTGAAAGAAAAACTCTTTTTGTGGCAGGCAAAGTACCTTTTCTGTTTACAGTAAGTTAAGTTTTGTTCAGAATGTAAAATTATGGCCATATACAAATTTTCGAAATGATCGACCTACTTTGATAAAAATCCATATCAAACAATTTTATTTCTAACAAAGACTGCCATGGAAAAACAAAATTGCTTTTCTGTCAATGTTAATCTGTCAAACTGTAATTTAGTAAACTTAAAGTGTTTTTTAAATACAATGTTAAGTGTTATGGAATCGTTCAACAACGCAATACCACAATCTCTTGAAAGAGCTGCTCTTGACAGGGGAGTGGAAGCAGCTATAGCGGGTTGGATCCGCAATATGCTAGATAGTAGAATAGTTTCTACTTCACTCCACGGTGATACGATACGCTTCAGGCCGGGAGGTGGTTGCCCGCAGGGAGGGGTGTTATCTCCCCTGCTTTGGTCCCTCCTAATTGACGATCTGATTGCGATAGTCGAAGCCGTTGGTGTGGAAATACAAGCTTATGCTGATGACATTGTCGTTATGGTCAAAGGAACCTGTTTGCCGAGGATATCTAAAGTCCTCCAGGTGACCCTAGATACCATTTGCGCTTGATGTAAGGGAGAGAACCTCTCAATAAACCCGCAAAAGACAATTGTTGTGCCTTTCTCAAAGGAAGTCAAATATCTAGGAGTAATCCTAGACAAAACCCTGTCATGGAATGGACATTTGCAGGGAGTTTTGCACAAAGCTAGACTATCCTTGTGGACTTGTCGCAGTCTTTGTGGAAAAAATTGGGGTCTTACCCCTAAAAGACTGTACTGGCTCTATGTGACTGTGGTTAGACCTATGATCACATACGGAGCAGCAGCCTGGTATAGGAAAGTCCGACAGACTTCAGTTATCAGTCAACTTTCACGAATTCAACGAGTAGCTGGATTGGCAATCTCTGGTGCGATAGGCACAACGCCAACTCTAGCAATGGAGGTTCTGCTTGGCCTATCTCCTCTGCATTTGCATATAGAGAAAGTGGCTAGAACAACCATTTACAGATTTAAGCAATATGCTCAAAACTGTTCCGACATGTCCTACCAATGGGCTGCGGAAGACATTATAAGCACTGATACTGTGCTATCAATGCCGTCAGATTTGGCGGTATCACTATCAGTGATTAATGCTCGATACCAGATTGTACTGCCTGAGCGGCAGTCCTGGATCGAAAATGAAAATTCTCTGGTTCGGGCAGACATTTGCTTGTACACAGATGGATCAAAAACGCCTGAAGGGGTAGGAGCAGGAGTATACTGCCAGACACCTCGAATTAAGCAAACCTACAGCCTGGGTACGTACTGTACTGTATTCCAGGCGGAAGTATTTGCTATTGACATGGGTGCTAAAATCCTTCTTGAAAGAGGGGTGAAGAACATGACAGTACGAATTTTCTCAGACAGTCAAGCCGCTCTCCAGGCGCTGCAAGCCGTGAAAACGGTGTCGGCTCTGGTTAATGATTGTAAGAGAACATTAAACACACTGAGTTGTGATAACAGAGTCTCTCGGGTCACTCTGGTGTTGCTGGCAATGAAGCGGCAGATAAGCTAGCACGAGATGGCAGCGCTGAAGCGTTTGTGGGACCGGAACCAGCAGTTGGTGTATCATTTGCGATGGCCAAATATAGGATTGGACTGTGGGCTGAAGAGAGACTTCGCCTACTGTGGACCAGTTCTCCTGGAATGAGACATGCTAAGGTGTTTATTAACATCGCCACTGTCAAACCCGGGAATATTTTAGGACTTGCCCGTAGTAGCATAAAAGTTCTAATGGGTGTTTTTACTGGGCACTGCCGATTAAAAGCACACCTCAACTTGTTGGGTTTAGCCGACGATGTTGAATGCCGACTATGTGCGGAGGAAGCAGAGACGGTTGAGCATGTTTTATGCCACTGCCCTGCCGTTAACCGTATCAGATTCTCGATTTTTGGGTCGCAGTTTATTTCCTGAAAAGATCTGAATGACCTTTCGCCGAGCAAGGTATTAATGTTCGTTAAGAGCATTGGACTGCACGGTGAAATTTGATAACGATATCTATCGGGGTACAATAGATCCTTAGGGTCGCGGTGCAAGATTGGTTGGTCCGCCTACCCGATATGTATTCTATGTAATGTTATGGAATCGGGGAAAACCTGATAAATATGGTTATTGCTTTATTTAGTGAAAAATTTCCAATTACTAGATTTCAAAGTAGTACTTGTTGGCGTTTAATCAAAAGATTTCTTACAGCAGGAAGTGTTCACTATAAGAAAAAAAAATTATGATGAAACTGATTTGAAACTGAGTTAACTATGAATAACTGTTTTCTTTTGTGGGCGAACACACACTTAATTTTTGGTGAACATTTTAAGAACGATTTGTTTATTTCTCCCGAACAATCTGAATCTCAAAACAAAAAATTGTAATAAAGTACTAGTATTGACGAAAATAATAAACAAATTTGACGAAAATTTGCGTATGGATATAACTTTTCATTCTGAATAAAATTTCTTAGTAACATTTTAGCATAGAAAAGGCACTTTACCTGACACACAAGAAGTTTTTTTTTTGAAAATATGTTCAAAAATAATGTTTTAAACAAGGAAGGCCAAACCCCAAAAGATGACAATTAATATCAAAAAAATTTTACATCTTATAAGAGTCGTTTCACCTCTTCGGGGACACACTGTATATATAAAAATTTTCGTCACAAATGATGTCAGTTTTGACCAAACATTTCTAGAAAATACCCGCTTTCGAAAACCGTATTAGTTAGTAATATTCTTCGTTAGATGGCGGAAATTATCTGTTATTAGCCGGGTTAATAATGCGAGAGCGTGTCGTGAAGACGTCGTTAATTGGTATAAGAAGGAGTTAGCAAATGCCAGAGCAGGTGCTAAGATGTCGCAAATGTGACGCAAGACTTAAGTAGGTAAAGAGATTTTTGTTGGATGTTTTAATGAGAGTTGAAAGCACATTTTACTCGGCCAATATAAGTCGCCGTCCGATTTTAATTATTTCAATCAGAACAATTAGAGGCATAGTTTACAATTTGAGTATACTCTAGTACGCAAGGTCCGAGTCCAAGTTATTTGCCACGCCGCGTTTGGCAGTTCGATGTGTAACACTTGGAAACGATGGCGTGGGCCCGCGATGCACTCGCGTATTTAAAATAAACTCTAGCGACGATAGCAATTGAAGTAATAAGTTAATGTACGGGTGACAGTCGCGCTTTTTTGTTTTTCCCGTGCCAACCAGGAGCGAAACCGTCTCGCCGTTGCATCCGTCTTAAATATTAAGTGGAAGTGGCTATTAAAACATTTCACCTACGCGACCCCGCTGCCTCAGTCACGTTCGCAATGTTATGTTTTCACGGACGGCCCATTATAGCTCCTCCCAACCAACCCCGACCGAGAAGTCGCGAATTCGTGATAAGCGATTTGCAATAATGTTGCGGGGATTCCCTTTCCACGCCGGACAACTTGAAAACGTGCATGATTCAGACAAAAACAAACGCGCACCTAACTCTAACGTTTGTTTTCTCTAGCGTTTGCCACCGCGAGTCCTTGGTCTATTTCGGTCATTTCGCATCTTTCGGTTTACTCGGCACCTGTTTCTCGTAAATCAAACTTAAATGCCGAAATCTCACGGAAGCCCAACAACTAATGACTTCTCCACCTTACAAACTGACAAAATCCGTTTTCAACTTAAAACCGGCGTCGACATCAATCATCTTAGTATTAAGGTCACAGATCGTAAAACGTTTCCGTTTCGATTTTGCAACCTATTGACGCTTTCATAAATATTATATCGTCAAGGTGCATAAACCGTTTAAAGCGCACCATTGCGTGACATTACAAAATACCACATATTTTCGAAAACCCAGAAGAATAGAACAGTGATGGAAAATAATGTTTATGACGTAAGTAAGCTTCCTCGAATTGTTTGGAGTACCTTTGCTCGAGTCCAAACCGATATCCAGTGGTGCGGGGGTGTGTTCGTAAATCAGGCATCGCCTTTATCTCCGTCCGAATTTAGTAAAGAACGCCTATATTTGCGCCAATACGTACGCAATAGGCCACTAGATTATTTATTTAGAATCGGACCTGCTCCGCCGGTGTAATAATAGAGTTTCCTTAGTCATTCTACGCGAATTTCTGCCCCGCAGAATGCGTGGATAACGTACCGGACGGTTCAGCGGGGTGACGCACCATCCTAAAACCGTGAATTATCTTCGGAGGCGCGGCCAAAGACAACAACTATCCATTCAGAATCGTTTTGTTATTTCCGCAAACTTTCAGTCATAAGATATTAACATTTTTATTATGTTTCATTTTCAACAAGTTCTTTGTAACAATTTCTTCTCACATTCTCATACATACAAAGAATATACAAAAAATCAAAATATCAAAGATTTTTTTATAAATGCTGATAATTTCATACTTAAAATGTAGAATATATAACTTTGTATGATTAAGTTTTTGCGGCCGAGGTGCTGTTTGTGTTTTCGAGGTTTGGGTTAAATTTTGCAGCAATCGTTTATCTTTCCAACCTTAATTAATGAAACAACGAATGAATTTGTAGCTAAGGGATGCTGTAATAGATACGGGTACTAAAACAACTGCCACCTGTTATGGCCGCCTTAATATTTCCAAAATATTTGATGTTAATTGTGTAGCACCTTGAATTTTTGTAGTGCGTAATGTTCATAAAATAAAAATTTTTTTTAAATAAATGTTATTTATTTTATCATGGAGAGTACCATAGTTATTAAAAAAAATTAATTAACAATTCAAAGACACTTCTAAAATGCAACTAAAACCATACAAAACATTTTCCTCCTTCATATGATGAAAGTTTTATCTCAAACTTTTTTTGATACAATTGATGCTTTATGAGTAATAAATGCCTCACCCGGTATATTCCTTATTTTAGGTTTAGTCGAGTTGCTTGCGGTGTAAAAATGAAATGTAAGATCATTTTCCTAATTATTGTTTGTATTAAAATATTTTACAAATAAAACTTGTTAAGAATTAAACAAGGAACAACTTTTGTAGGCACAATTTTTTAAAATTATGAATTTTTGCATTTCCCTGTGATGAGTATAAAAATGAAATTTAAGATTATCTTCCTAATTATTGTTTGTATCAAAATATTTTTCAAATAAAACTTGTTAAGCATTAAACAAGGAACAACTTTTGTGGGCACCATTTTTTAATATTATCAATTTTTGCATTTCCCTCTGAATAGTATAAAAATGAAATTTAAGATTATCTTCTTAATTATTGTTTGTATCAAAATATTTTTCAAATAAAACTTGTTAAGAATTAAACAAGGAACAACTTTTGTAGGCACCATTTTTTAAAATTATTAATTTTTGCATTTCCCTGTGATGAGTATAAAAATGAAATTTAAGATTATCTTCCTAATTATTGTTGGTATCAAAATATTTTTCAAATAAAACTTGTTAAGAATTAAACAAGGAACAACTTTTGTAGGCACCATTTTTTAAAATTATCAATTTTTGCATTTCCCTGTGAATAGTATAAAAATGAAATTTAAGATTATCTTCCTAATTATTGTTTGTATCAAAATATTTTTCAAATAAAACTTGTTAAGAATTAAACAAGGAACAACTTTTGTAGGCATCATTTTTTAAAATTATCAATTTTTGCATTTCCCTATGAACAGTATAAAAATGAAATTTAAGATTATCTTCTTAATTATTGTTTGTATCAAAATATTTTTCAAATAAAACTTGTTAAGAATTAAACAAAGAACAACTTTTGTAGGCACCATTTTTTAAAATTATCAATTTTTGCATTTCCCTGTGAACAGTATAAAAATGAAATTTAAGATTATCTTCCTAATTATTGTTTGTATCAAAATATTTTTCAAATAAAACTTGTTAAGAATTAAACAAGGAACAACTTTTGTAAGCACCATTTTTTAAGATTATCAATTTTTGCATTTCCCTGTGATCAGTATAAAAATGAAATTTAAGATTATCTTCCTAATTATTGTTTGTATCAAAATATTTTTCAAATTAAACTTGTTAAGAATTAAACAAGGAACAACTTTTGTAGGCACCATTTTTTAAAATTATCAATTTTTGCATTTCCCTGTGAACAGTATAAAAATGAAATTTAAGATTATCTTCTTAATTATTGTTTGTATCAAAATATTTTTCAAATAAAACTTGTTAAGAATTAAACAAGGAACAACTTTTGTAGGCACCATTTTTTAAAATTATTAATTTTTGCATTTCCCTGTGAACAATATAAAAATGAAATTTAAGATTATCTTCTTAATTATTGTTTGTATCAAAATATTTTTCAAATAAATCTTGTTAAGAATTAAACAAGGAACAACTTTTGTAAGCACCATTTTTTAAAATTATTAATTTTTGCATTTCCCTGTGAACAGTATAAAAATGAAATTTAAGATTATCTTCCTAATTATTGTTTGTATCAAAATATTTTTCAAATAAAACTTGTTAAGAATTAGACAAGGAACAACTTTTGTAGGCACTATTTTTTAAAATTATCAATTTTTGCATTTCCCTGTGAACAGTATAGAAACTGAATTATTTTTTTAAAACCAAAATGAAATCGCATTATTGATTAAATTTTTATATGTAACAATCGAAATTTACAATTTAAGATTAATTAAAATATATTAAGCATATAAATATTTTTTTCCATACAACTGAACTTTCTTTTCAAAAGCTGTTGACTTAATAAGAGTATTTTCTTCATAAAAGGGGTTCATTTAATATACGCCTCGTACATTTCATTAAAGAAATTTTTGATGCCATCCTCATTAATATGTTGTTGGGGTTTGGGTTGATTCGATCTTAATTGTAGAGCCTCGGCTCAAGCAGGCAAAATCATACATTTGGAACTAAATTTGTAAACCCCCTTATTATTGGAGTTCATACAACGGTAAAGAAGTAAACATCAACATTATTGATGATGTTAAGGTTGAAAATGATGTGTAAATAATAAGATTCTTGGCCGATGAAGACATTTTAGAAAGCGTTGTAAAACATCCTGTTCAAGTAACTAAAAAGAATGTTTTTGTTGTTCAAAAGATGTACGCTTAATGTATTGTTGTATTTTGTTATCTATATATTTAATATGTAAGGAGAAATAAGTGAAATCAAGGTGATTATAATAGTAAAAGTGGCGTTGACTCATAATAAAAAAGAACAAATAAGAGATAATTATTTATAGGAAACCATTGAACCAAGAAAGTAAAATCTCAGTCTCTCTGTGGTTCTGTATCGGTCGTTTTATGAACGGTTCCGCATTCTTAGTTTTATGGTTTTTGTACAAATTATAAATCAGTTCCTATAATTATTGCCATTACTCGGTTTTCCCGAGCAGGTTCAGACGGTGCGTCGACGAACGCGCCTAAGGCTCTTAAAGGCTGCTGCTCTATAAACAGGTGGACGACGGTTCCGGATACACCGGGTTCTTTACGTTGCCTCACATCCGGATTTATAATCTGATCATTACGGTCGGTCCGGGCCGTGAATGCTGTGATTCACCCGACGAGGTCCTCTTACACAGAAAACCATCGTCATTCGCATTCCGGCTATCGAATTAAACCACGTCCTCCCGACCTGCTCTAACCGCCAGCGGTTATGCAAAACTGGACGATAACTACGTGTATCCCAACTCCCATTTCGATTTCGTACCACCGCCGGCTCGGGCTTAATTAACTGTTTTGCGAAAGGAAAGGAATCGAGGAGTTAAAAAAAATTGGAGAAGTTTGGTTTTTCCCGGCATAATACACGGATACAAACGATATTATCTCTTTCTGTGTACTTGAATTAAACGCTTCTAAACGCGTAACGGGATGACAAAATCTTTTCTTGGTCTAAAAATAGAATTAGATTTTTTTTCACAAGGAAATTTTCTCAAATTTTCTCATCAAATTCATATCAAAAAGCGCAACTCCATCTTAAATCCAATAAAACGTCCTTCTTGAGGATAATAAAATTTTCTGTAACAACGCCATCTTTTATAAATTAACTTAATTACATAATTTGGTATCAACGCTATCTCTTGGTGTTATTACAAAAAATCGACATAAACATAACCTTTAAATTAATCGACGTCAAAATGTTATAAATTAAAATCCAAATGTCAAAAAAACTCCAAAAAATGTCAGGTAGTTATTATTTCGTTATTGTTGGACACAACGACAATCCAATTTTCGAAGTAGAATTCACCAACATAAAAGAACCCAAGGCAAATAGACCCGAATTACAAATAAAATCAACCTAACAATTTCTAATTTTCTAGAAAGAAGATTACGGCCATTTAAACCAATTTATAGCCCACTCCGCCCTCGATCTAATCGACGAACACAAATGGAAAACCCACAACATGTATTTAAAATCTGTGGACAAATTTAATCAATGGTTTGTCTCTGCTTTCGTTACAGCCGGGTTGATAAGATTCGTTATGGTTCATGATAACCGAAATGAGGATGGCATCAAAAATTTCTTTAATGAAATGTATGAGGCGTATATTAAACACTCCATGAACCCCTTTTATGAAGAAAATACTCCTATTAAGTCAACAGCTTTTGAAAAGAAAGTTCAATTGTATGGAAAAAAATATTTATATGCTTAATATATTTGAATTAATCTTAAATTGTAAATTTCGATTGTTACATATAAAAATTTAATCAGTAATGCGATGTCCTTTTCCATTTTGGTTTTAAATAAATAATTCAGTTTCTATACTGTTCACAGGGAAATGCAAAAATTGATAATTTTAAAAAATGGTGCCTACAAAAGTTGTTCTTTGTTTAATTATTAACAGGTTTTATTTGAAAAATATTTTGATACAAACAATAATTAGGAAGATAATTTTAAATTTCATTTTTATACTGTTCATAGGGAAATGCAAAAATTGATAATTTTAAAAAATTGTGCCTACACAAGTTGTGCCTTGTTTAATTCTTAACAAGTTTTATTTGAAAAATTTTTTGATACAAACAATAATTAGGAAGATAATCTTAAATTTCATTTTTATACTGTGCATAAGGAAATGCAAAAATTGATAATTTTAAAAAATGGTGCCTACAAAAGTTGTTCCTTCTTTAATTCTTAACAAGTTTTATTTGAAAAATATTTTGATACAAACAATAATTGAGAAGATAATCTTAAATTTCATTTTTATACTGTTCACAGGGAAATGCAAAAATTGATAATTTTAAAAAATATTGCCTACAAAAGTTGTTCCTTGTTTAATTCTTAACAAGTTTTATTTGAAAAATATTTTAATACAAACAATAATTAGGAAGATAATCTTAAATTTCATTTTTATACTGTTCACAGGGAAATGCAAAAATTAATAATTTTAAAAAATGGTGCCTACAAAAGGCGTTCCTTGATTAATTATTAACAAGTTTTATTTGAAAAATATTTTGATACAAACAATAATTAGGAAGATAATCTTAAATTTCATTCTTATACTGTTCATAAGGAAATGCAAAAATTGATAATTTTAAAAAATGGTGCCTACAAAAGTTGTTCCTTGTTTAATTCTTAACAAGTTTTATTTGAAAAATATTTTGATACAAACAATAATTAAGAAGATAATCTTAAATTTCATTTTTATATTGTTCACAGGGAAATGTAAAAATTAATAATTTTAAAAAATGGTGCTTACAAAAGTTGTTCCTTGTTTAATTCTTACTAAGTTTTATTTGAAAAATTTTTTGATACAAACAATAACTAGGAAGATAATCTTAAATTTCATTTTTATACTGTTCACAGGGAAATGCAAAAATTGATAATTTTAAAAAATTTTGCCTACAAAAGGCGTTCCTTGATTAATTATTAACAAGTTTTATTTGAAAAATATTTTGATACAAACAATAATTAGGAAGATAATCTTAAATTTAATTTTTATACTGTTCACAAAGAAATGCAAAAATTAGTAATTTTAAAAAATTATGCCTACAAAAGTTGTTCCTTGTTTAATTCTTAACAAGTTTTATTTGAAAAATATTTTGATACAAACAATAATTAAGAAGATAATCTTAAATTTCATTTTTATACTGTTCACAGGGAAATGCAAAAATTGATAATTTTAAAAAATTTTGCCTACAAAAGTTGTTCCTTGTTTAATTCTTAACTAGTTTTATTTGAAAAATATTTTGATACAAACAATAATTAAGAAGATAATCTTAAATTTCATTTTTATACTGTTCACAGGGAAATGCAAAAATTGATAATTTTAAAAAATTTTGCCTACAAAAGTTGTTCCTTGTTTAATTCTTAACTAGTTTTATTTGAAAAATATTTTAATACAAACAATAATTAGGAAAATAATCTTTAATTTCATTTTTATACTGTTCACAGGGAAATGCAAAAATTGATAATTTTAAAAAATGGTGCCTACAAAAGGCGTTCCTTGATTAATTATTAACAAGTTTTATTTGAAAAATATTTTGATACAAACAATAATTAGGTAGATAATCTTAAATATCATTTTTATACTGTTCACAGGGAAATGCAAAAATTGATAATTTTAAAAAATTGTGCCTACAAAAGTTGTTCCTTGTTTAATTCTTAACCAGTTTTATTTGAAAAATATTTTAATACAAACAATAATTAGGAAGATAATCTTAAATTTCATTTTTATACTGTTCACAGGGAAATGCAAAAATTAATAATTTCAAAAAATGGTGCCTACAAAAGGCGTTCCTTGATTAATTATTAACAAGTTTTATTTGAAAAATATTTTGATACAAGCAATAATTAGGAAGATAATCTTAAATTTCATTCTTATACTGTTCACAGGGAAATGCAAAAATTCATAATTTTAAAAAATGATGCCTACAAAAGTTGTTCCTTGTTTAATTCTTAACAAGTTTTATTTGAAAAATATTTTAATACAAACAATAATTAGGAAAATAATCTTAAATTTCATTTTTATACTTTTCTCAGGAAATGCAAAAATTGATAATTTTAAAAAATGGTTCCTACAAAAGTTGTTCCTTGTTTAATTCTTAACAAGTTTTATTTGAAAAATATTTTAATACAAACAATAATTAGGAAAATAATCTTAAGTTTCATTTTTATACTGTTCACAGGGAAATGCAAAAATTAAGTAATGAAGTACCGTGGCTATGTACAAATTGAATTCGATTTGAATTGGATCATTTTAGCACTTTATTTTTGTAAGATCTTCCAATTTCTCCCTATATGCTTCATAAAATTCTTTGGTTTCCAAGACTTTTTTCGAACTTTCCATTCCGAAATATGATGCCAACCTGACCATGTAAAACTACAAATGATTTGCCCACGTAAAAATCTTCTAAGCGCCTAAATAACATAAAAAATTAATATTAATCGTCAAGGTAAGTCGCCGTGCATCAAAAAATCTTACACTTCAAACAATATCTGCCATAAAACAATATTAATTTGGCCAAAACAAAGTTGTTTATGTTCGAGGGAAACTTCAACATTGTTTTGATTTTCTCCGCATCAATTTCAGGAATTTCCAACTTAAACGGGAAAAAAAGTGAGCTAAAACGATTTTTCGGGTGATAATACGAATAATTAGGATAATTTCATAACGATTCTTATACTTAAAATGCAAAATGTATGTCTTTGTATGATGGCATCAAAAAATCTTTAACGAAATGTACGAGGCGTATATTAAACACTCCGTGAACCCGTTTTATGAAGAAAATACTCCTATTAAGTCAACAGCTTTTGAAAAGAAAGTTCAATTATATGGAAAAAAACATTTATTTTCTTAATATATTTTAATTAATCTTATTTGATTGTTACATATAAAAATTTAATCAATAATGCGATGTCCTTTTCCATTTTGGTTTTAAAAAAATAATTCAATAATAACTAAATCACTTCGTCATAAATCTAACCTAAAAAACAAAAAGAATATTAATCTTACTATTTCAAATAAAAATAAACTCACTGTATATAATGATCCCAATCTCTTCGATCAATCATTATTTTACTACTAATTAATTCATTTAAAATAACATCTTGATACTTATCAAACAAACTGTTATAAACGCAAAATAAATTCCTCATTTTAAAATTTTCGTTAACTATGGTAGTAACGTTTTTATAATAAGCGATGGTTAATAAAGCTATTGCGTTGTAAATTTCCGGTAACATTTCTTTGTTTGCTTTTTCGATTTTTAAAAGTGCTTTTAAAAGGAATTGAAGTACCGTGGCTATGTGCAAATTGAATTCGATTTGAATTGGATCATTTTGGCACTTTATTTTTGTAAGATCTTCCAATTTTTCCCTATATGTTTCATAAAATTCTTTGGTTTCCAAGACTTTTTTCGAATTTTCCATTCCGAAATATGATGCCAACGTGACGATGTCGCGTAAAACTTCAAATGACTTGTCCACGTTGAAATCTCTGGCTAAATTAAATAAAATATTAAGTTGATCTTGTCGTTGCAAGCTGCCGAAAAGATAGCGATAAATCAAACTGCGCTTTTCATAAGAATACGTCGTTTCTAAACGTAGATTAACTTCGTATTTGTTATTGCGAAAGTTGTTTAAGTAAAATATGAGATGAATGAAACAACGCTTAATCATCCCTTCACTTTTAGTTAGAAGTTCTTTTTCAACGGAATCTTTTAAAAAGATATCTACGTTGAGATTTTTTTCAACAAGAGCCAACAAAAATATTATCGCTTCTTCATTGTTTAACCGAATACGATTTGACGTGAGAAGTTCCATGAATAATTTCAACGTTGCATCTTGTACTGCCACATTTTTCGATGTTATTAACTTCATAAGTTTTGAACTAAGCGAACTAAAATCTTCTAAGCGCCTAAATAACATAAAAAATTAATATTAATTTAATTTATTTTTTTATTAACGCACAATTTTGATATATCGTAAAAAGTCGCCAAGGTAACTATTTGAATTTCGAGGTCATCATGCTTCAAAAAATCTTCTATAATCACCAAAAATGTCCCAATTTCATAGTTACACTTCAAACAATATCTGCCATAAAACAATATTAACTTGGCCAAAACGAAATTGTTTATGTTTGAGGGAAACTTCAAGATTGTTTTGATTTTCTCCGCATCAATTTCGGGAATTTCCAACTTAAACGGGATTAAAAAGTGTGCTAAATAAGCGATTTTTCGGGTGATAATAGGAATATTTTCTTGATCCAAATTGTGCATGACTTCATCGTAGCAAGATTTGATCCATTGTGTTAATACCGGGCATTTAGTATCAAACACATCGCATAAAGACGCCAATAACGCCGAAACGTCGTTCGCTAATTTCGAAGGGACGATGCATTTCATGACATGATTTGAAAACGTTGTGAAAATTTGTACTGCTAGAGATTTATCTTCAGATGAAATGCTCTTTTTCATTTTTGACATAAACACTTTATGAATCGTTTGAATTATATAAATAGCTTCAGGTTTTAAATAAAAACTCATCTAAAAAAATTTTATTTTTAAAAGAAAAATCATTTTTTTTTACTTACGTCATCAATTTCTAATATAAACTGTTTAAAGTGTATGGGGAAAGCATCTACTTCGTGTTTATCAAGCAACATACACAAAAACGGCCAAGCTGCCGCGCCGTATTTAAGCGTACGTTCTTCAAATATTATCTTCAAATCGGATTGGGTAATAGGAAAATACAACTCCATAGCCGAAAATATTTCTTTCCCTCTCATATCCGGCGAAATTAACACGGATATCACCGCAAATTCAACATCAGCGTCTTCGTTTTTAACGAAGGCGTTTTTAATCAAGTCGTAAATTTCAAATAAAAATTTTTTTGCAGTTTCTGTTTGTATTAAAGCAAAATTTACTAAAATCGCTAATAAAGGTTTTAATATTGGAACGTTGTTGTCGACGCATTTTATGATAACCTTCGTGAAATAAGGAAGGCAATCTTCAACTTGCCAAGCCATTGCAGTCAAACATAATCTTTCAATCATTCTGACGGATCGATTAAAGGTGTATTGCGGTTTTGAATGGAAAATAGAGAGGATTAATTTTATAAATAAGATGTTGAATTTTTCATTTTGCCAATATATATCTACCACGGGTTCTAGAATGGATATTAATTTTTTTGCTGATATTTTCTTGGTGGTTTCGTCATTATCATTGTACATTTGCTATAAAAATTTTAAAAAATTTCGATAAATTTTGCTCTAAAAATGTTCTTACTTGCAGTGTTCTCCTTAGATTGATATCCTTCGATTCATACCATTGAATGAATGTACTCATAATATCTTCTTTTTCACTGACATCAGAATTTCCCAACCTTAAAGATATTTCGTGGACGATCCTATTGACAATCGCTTGTCGACACGGATCATTGTAAGCATCCTTTTTGTAAGGATTACTTATAATCAAACTCATTGTTGCTTGTAGATACGGGCGGTATTTAGAAGGACCGGTAATGTAGTAATTAATCAAACCTCCAATTAGGGAGTTATAAACGTCTTTTTCGCAGAGCTTTAACAATTTAACGGTTATCTAAAAGAATCAAGTTACAATTTTTAGCCAATCATTAAGTAAGTGTTGTTACCATTGGATCCTTAATAGTAATCAGCGCTCTAAAAAACCTCTTTTTAAACCAAGAGTATGTATGAAAATGGTATAAAAAGTGTTTAAAAAATTTCAAGAAATTTTCTTTTGCGTTTAAAGCAGACTCATTTTTACAAAATACAATTAAGGCGCATTGAAACATGTTTGAAATAATTATTTCTTGAGAATCAAATTTTTGAAATAAATTATGTAATGTGTTGAATGCTATATTAGCTTCGTTTGTGTCATTTCTTAATCCATTTTCTAAGTCAATAACAATAACATCTTTGCTTTTTCCAATGATACTTTGTAAAAACATAAGTATTTCTTCGATACATTCACTCAAATCATACTCTACTAAATTTATGAACGCACAAACATGCATCAAGGTGTCTTTAGAAATTCTATATTCTTCACTTAATCTAACTAATATTTTCACAAGTAATGTATCGAACGTTTTTTGTGGAATCTCTTCTTTAACTTGAAGTAATTCACTCATAAAGAATTCCCCGGCTGCTAATATATTATCATTTCGAGTATCATTTTTCAAAACATGTGTAATAAGAACCACCAAATACATGGTATTTAAATCAAAGTTAACTTCTTTGTGTAATTTGAACTGTTCTAATAGATTGTTGGGTACTGAAGCACAATATCGTTCAAGGTCACTGTTACTATATGGTATTACTTCATCTTTTCCACTAATGTATGCAATTAAATGTTTTATATAAAGGTTATTACACCCCAATTTAATATGGTTGAGCAATGTTTTATCAATTCTTGTGTTGTGGAGATGTTTATCGTTACTCAACATTGTGATAAATTAAACTTACACTTGCAATTTAATTTTTAATTATTTTAATTTGATTTCTTGATTTTGTATTGCCATAACCTAAAAAAATAATTATATAGTAATAATATTAAAGAATAAGTAATAATAATATTACCAATGTTATTTTGTGTTGTTATTAATACAAAAATTTAAATACAAATTGAGTTTTATAACTCTTTGGATGAAAAAATAGTAGGTAAACTAATTTTAGTTCGTTGATGTAACCACCAGATGTCAGGAGATATCGATATCGGTTATTCATAAACTGAAATAATAAACTTATAATATTCTTAATGAATTAACAAAGCAATAAAAATATAAATCATTGCAGGTAAAGTGGTCTTTTTGGCCGACGTACATCAAAAATTTATTAAAAAAAGATGTTTTTTTTTGCAAATTTTATACGAGTTCAACAATAGGCGCCGATTTTTGAAAATACGTGTGCAAATAAATCTTTTAGATGTTCATTTTCATTAAAATATGAAGCTATTTCCGATACTAAATGAAATTCCTGCATCTTATTATAATCAAAAAACATATTTTTAAGTAAATATAATCGTTTTATGTCAAAATAGTGCTCCTCAATCACTCCAGTATTTTCAACAAAAACTATTTAATATCTTTGGCTTGTTTTATTCCATCGGAATTCATGAATGACTTAATTTTTTGATCCGCCCAATTTAAGAGGATTTTTTCTCTTTCTTTGCAAAACTGATTTGTCAATATTAAAATTATCCTTTTCATTAACAATTTGTGAGAGCACCACTTGCATTTGCAGCTTCGTCATAGCATTGATCTCGTAGAGACATTATATGTTTGCGAATTAGTAAAAGACGTTTCATAAAGTCCGAAAAAATATTTAGATATTTCGCTAAATTTTGTGTAACATAAAGGCTCTTCCTAAATTTCCTTTCAATCTTTCCTTTTAGAAATTAATTTTGTATTAAATATCCTCAAAGTAACAAAATTAAAGCAAAAAATAAATCATTGCAGGTAAAGTGATCTTTCTGATCGATGTACAATAAAAATTAATTAAAAAAAGATGTTTCTTTTGCTAAATTATGGAGATGTGCCAAATTTTATACGATTTCAACATAAATGGGAGGCTACAATAAAAAAAATCGGTTATTTTTATGGCAAAATTTTGTTTAAGCTCTTGATTCTATGAAGTTTTATATGTGGTAGTGTATGGTATAGGTAGCAATTGTTCCATATCATATCAATCCAAACAAAGTCAAAAATTTAAGTTACATTTGGTTATTTTAGATTGTTTCTTACTCCAAGTACTTTTCTCAAGATGATGAGAAATATAAATCCATATATTTTTTATTAAGTTTAAAAGGAATTAGGATATAGGTTGTCTTCTAATGGTAGTAGTTATCTTAAATAAAATAAACTTGATATATTTTAAGAATTGTATGTATTAATAATTAATTTTTACCCAAATTAATAATGTTATCTAAAGAGAATAGATGAAAAAAGTTACAAAAATTACTTATTAGACGCAGCAAGTGGGTTTCTAACCACTAATATAACTGAATCGCCCCTTAAGAACATCTTAGATATAAAACGATCTTTGTTAACTGGTTTAGACTTTTTCTTTCCTTTGCCAGGTCGAGGCTGTTCTGTCCACATTTCTTTAACATTCTCTAGTACCATATTACAATGTCTATCGAAAGCTTTAACTCTTCCTAACAATTTTTTGTTGTTTCTGCAATTAATAAGCACTTGAGTGTTGTTACGAACAGACATTGTTAACACTGAAAGAGGGCCGGTGTTGAATTCTTCTTCTTCGCGCGCCTGGAGCTCTTCCGCCGTCATTTCCGATTTAGGTTTAGTTAAAGCCCTTCAGAAAAAAAAATTAATAATAATTTAGCACGTTTAAAACATTACTTACATTTATTTTGGGTTTTTTTAAGGTTAATCGGAAGCGTTTTAGGTTATGTCTAATACAAGGGTTGCCAACTTTAACTAACGATGATTGATAAAATTTTTGAGATTATTTATTTTAGGTTATTATTTATTTCGTATTTTTTGTTAATTTCGAGTTGTAAAAGAATGATTTGAATAAAATTGTATTTTAAAAAGAGCAAATTGAGTTTTAATAAAAATGGTAGCCTTGTAGGGTTTTTAGGGATCACCCGAGGTGGGGAACGGAAGTAGGAAATTGTTTACAAAATAACGAACGTAAATATAAAGAGAATAAATTATTAAAAAACTTGTCAATAAGATAAATTATCGTTTTAATTAGCTAATTTAACACGTCCAGTTGGTTGTAATTAAGTAAATAATTATTAAAAAATCGGTTATTGAGGTTATGTCAACTATCTGTCATATTTTTTTAGATCTTTGATATGATTCCAGTGAAAAGATCCAACAACCAAACAAAAAGTAATATAAATCGCTATAGTAGTAAAGGAAAAGATGTGGCTAAACAATCAACTTCACGTCAAAGAGCTGCTGATTCATTCACCTCTGACTCAGATGGACCTATATCGTTCCCTGTTATTAAACAGTCTGATAACGCTAAAATTCTTCCTAGGTACACGGGAAGTAAGTCAATTCATGACTTGTAACGCGATTGTTTTGGTAATCACCTTTAAATGTTCTAGTTTTATCCAGACCGGTTGACGATGGAGTTAGTATGGATGATTTGGATCAACTTCAACAAGACTTTGAGAAGCTCTTATCCACCAGTGCAGTTAGAAATCGGTTGTTGAGGAGCGAAGTTGAATCAATGGATAAAGTTGAAAAGAAAGGGAAACCAATAGAAAAAGTAATTTCAAAAAAAAATCTTATCCAAAGATTAGTAATTACAGAAATATGCGAAATTCTCCTTGATAAGTAAAAAATTCATCAAAGGAGAATTTTTTTGTTACTCAGCTACACTTAGTCGTGATTTAATTGATTTAAATAATATATATAAAAGCAATTACGACAGTTTTTATGGTGAATTCTTTATTGTTAATCAAATTATTAATTTTCTATCAAGAAGAAATTCTAAATTATTATCTTTTCTAGTCGTCGTTAAAACGAAAAAGGCCTGATGAAAAGTTAAAGTACAAAGACACAAAGAATGGGTCCAGATTGTTCAAAACAAAACAATACAACCCACCCATTAATGGATTTATGGGTGAACATTCAACAAAACATGAAGTTCCAAAAGTTATTTTACCAAGAAATGATACTTCTGATAAATTTTGGTCTTCTATTGAACCATATTGTGCTGATGTTACCAAGGATGATGTTAATGTAACTATTTATTATATTTAATTTACCATTCTCAAATTATTACTTATACTACAAATTTACATTATAGTACAAATTTATCTCATTTCAGCTAAGATATTTTCAGTTTTCTCCAACTTCGTTATTTTAAATAGAATGTACCAATTTTTATTGAATTAGAAATTTGCGCCGAATTTCCCGAAAACTTCATTTTTTAAATGGCAACCCCAATTTTTTCCTTCACCAGCATTTTTTCCTTATTTGAAATGTATAGTTTTCATAGAAACTTGAAGAAAATGAAATTTATACAGGCTGTCTCAGCGAGACCGGTCATTAGACGTTTCTGGGATCCTGGCCAAAATAAAAATTTGAGAATTCGGACATAAGCATTATCAATTGCGTTCTCTTCGACTAAAATATTTGCAGATTTCTAGCATTTTCGGTTATACCGGAAGTCGCCACCGACTTTATTTTTTTATATGGAACATCCTGTACATTTTTACATATTCGGATTTGTCTGCTTTTAAGGTTTATAAATAACTTTACTTTTTGCAATTTGATTCTTCCATTCTCGAGTTATTCCAATTTTTCTAGAAAAATTTGCTCCAGCAGATATTTGTTCAAAAAATCAGAGAACACTTAAATTTTGGGATATCAATTTAGGATTCAGAACATGCTTAAGCAACATGATGGAGTATGTTTTGGTGCCAAGAACGGCTGTCTAGAACGTTTGGTCAATTTACTATGGCGCGTTAACTTTTCGAAATTTGGAAGTACCATAACTTAATTTTTTTAAATGGCAACCCCCATATTTTATTGTTTAGTCGTCTTCGGTGTTCCATTCTACAACTTTTATATTCGATATGTCCCATACCTAACATTAATAGTTTGGGAGATAATTAGAGTTTTTTGAAAAATGCACAATTATATATGAATATTTGGCCTAGTGTGCCATGGAAAATAAGCCTTCTCAATGAATTCTTGTAAAAGTTTACGTCACTTGATGCATGTGAGCTAATAATTATCTGTTAGGTCCCTTAATATTAGTACAAAAAAGAGTTAAAATCGATAACAATAACGAAAATAATATTTACACAAATCAAGAAATTTTTAATTTATCTTTTATCGCGACAAAGTTCTTAGTATGATTCCCAGATCTTCTTTGACAGACAAATACAAACTTGTAAAAATATATAGGTGTTCCATTTAAAAAAATAAAGTAGATTGCGACTTCCGGTATAACCGGAAGTGCTAGAAATCTGAAAATATTTTAGTCAAAGAGAACGCATTGAACAGCGAAAAACAATGCTAGCCAAACTGACTCCATTCTCTTTGGTTCATTGTTTTGAATTTAATTTGTTTATTTCCAATGTATTTGCTATTATTATTATTTATGTGAACCAATAAATATTGTTTATTATTATTATTAACCCCAGAAACGTCTAATGACATGATGATTTTGATTATTTTAAATGGAATGTACCAATTTTTATTGAATTTTCGAAATTTCCGTTAAATTTTAATATAATTTGATATGTCATCATATGTCTAGAGTGCACCATTTTGAATTATTTCAGTTTTTTCGAAAATTTTGGCTTAATAAAAAAAAAATTACACTCGAGTCCGGCTAAATATTCTTTGGGTTGGCACAGAGAAGACCCATTGAAGACCCTTTGAAAAGTTTTTTAAAAAATTATACAGGATGGTCAGAAATTTGCGTCGAATTTCGCGAACTTTGTGAAAAAAAAAGAAATTATATATATTATATTAATTTTTTTTGTGATAGTTTTTGGATGATTTAATTCAAGAATGTTCTCAAGATATAAACGTAAAGATTCCGGAGATTGGGGAACACTACGCGATGGAATGGGCCGAAAGTACTTTAAATCAAGAACAGAATCTTTCTACTTTAGGGAAACCAACCAAAACTAAAAGTATTAATTTTTCGAATGATTTGAAAAAAAGTGGATTAAATGCGTATGTTTTTTGTTTGAACTTATGGTTTTATTCTGGTTATAATATATGTTTATTATAGTATGGTTGATACATTTTCAAGTCCACTTACGCAACGTTTACTGGCCGGACTTTTAGAAGAAAAAGTTTTGAAATCATATCCTAACTCTATAAGTAAACTAAAAGGTGAGTTTTTTCGAAAATTATTTGTTTCTTGCAGATTTTCTTGCCCTTCGGCTTAAAACTTTATGCGGTTGATATTGTAAAATACCACAGTTGTTTGCATCAAGAATGTTTTGGTATTCCTCAGCAATTGCGTTTGTTATGTATCTGTCATTTGCATCAGAGGTCCAGATTCCTATAAAAACAGAAAATAAGTTTAATTTTTAACTTAAAAAAAGTCTTACCTATGCGATCGTATCTATAACGCACTGTAGCAACAACTCCACACAGTTGCTGACTGAAATGAGACCAATCAGTAATAGAGTACAAAACCGATTGTACCCAAACAGTGGTTAAGACCTCATTGCGGAGTGCTGAAGGGATGTGGACCTCCCAGCGACCTCCACGCTGATTATTAACATCTTCCCAAACCGGTGTTACACCCAATTTAAATATGAGATAATCCATATTTCTTAAATCGCTCACCAAAGAAAGGTGGTGATACAACAACCAAAAATCCTCGAGCGTATCGAACGAGACAACTTGGTGGAGATTATCGCGATAGTTAATACCCGGGACTCTTTTGTAATACCAAAAAGTCCAAGTGTATGGTAACGTATGTTTTATTGGTTTTGTTCTCATCACGAAAGCTGGAGCTTCCGGATTTAAAACGGATTTTTGCTTTTCCGCATTCTCTTTCTTTTCATCCCCCATCTTCGTCTTAAATCTGCAAAAATATTCATACTTAATTTTTTGTTTTAGCATCCGATTTTACATTAAAAAATAATAATGGACCGAGAGGTGGTATGTGTTTGGATAGAAGATTACGTAAAGAACTTATGGAACAAGGAATATTAGATGTAGATGATTTACCAAAGACGTTTCCACCCGAAGATGATATACTATTGGAAATAAAAAAGTGTCAGCAAGAATTAGCAGTTGTAAATGAGCACAATATAAAAGAGTTAGAAAAGGTTCGTACGATGGTTGCGAAAGATTTGAGAAAACAAGAGATAAAAATGGCGCTCAGTAAAGTAGATAATAAGGTTATGGCTATGTACAACACCCTTTTAACCGCGAAACAAAAACACGTCTCTGCAACAGACGATGAAGAGGGATTCGATAAACAAAATAACCGTTTATTGCCTCGAGAATGCGAAGAAGAAGCTAACAAATTAATTAAACAACAAATGATGTTTCATCGAGAACTATCTGAACTTACAAATTTTTCAATGCTACAGTAAAAAAGTTATTTTAAGCATACATACATATATATTTTTATAGCAAAGTGGTTTAATTTACTTTTTGTGGGTTACTTTTTTTTTTCTTTTTTATTTTCAGTATTGAAAACCTTTATAAACAATATCATTCGTTTAGTATAGATGTATGTATACCAAAATTTACCCAAAATAAATAAATTATAGTACATTAAACATTGTGGTCTTTTTGATGATTAATTACACCTTTATAACGTTATTTTTTATTAAATATTTCATCATCCAGCTTTAATTTGAAACGTAATCAATAAAAAAATTGATAATTAAGTAAAAATATAATAAATAAGTGCTTACCACGGTGCTTTTTGATATTTACGAACTTCCTTCGAAAAGGGAGGTTACCAAAATGGATGCTATTACAACGCATGCGTTGATTGTGGAGATTAACGAATATCGCCCTTATGAAACGAAGTCAAATTAGATACTTTTAATTTTTTCGAGATAAAATTTTTAATTTATAATTTGTTAAATGTAATTCAATATAGGTTTTTATTATTTAAATTTGTTTTAATAATAAATTTTGATGAGATATGAAATGGCGGGAAAATTTAAATAAAAATGACTCAAAATAATTTAATTATTTATTGTTTTAACCCGTATTAAATTTAAAAGAACTAAAATAATTTAAATTTAAAACAAAAATTGCGATTAAAATAATAAATTATTTTTGCGTTTTAAGTTTTAACTTTTTTAACCCCCACCACGATGCTTAAGCTCGCCAGAAGAAGACCTCATAACTGTCATTGTTCTTTAAAAAACCCTTTTATTTTCATGTAAACACGTAAGTATTGCCCCAAATTAATCTATTTTTTAAAAATGTTATTCTTTAAGAATAATTAAATCACCTCGTTTCATAATGAATCTTAATTACATTATTTAGTATGCCACTCCCTATATATTCATCAATTTCGCTATAAAGTATGACTAACGCTTGAAAACACGCTATAAATTCAATATACCCGTTTAAAAACGGCTATTATTTGTTTAAAAGTCAATCTAACAGGTTGTGATTTCATTTTTAGGTTAGAATGTGGATATTGATATTGTTTACGTTTGTTTTCGTCCATTTCGTCGATTTTATTGGGGCCCAAGGATCTTATGGACCACCCAATCTTGGAGATTTTTATTATTACGATACTTTACGATGTCCTGATCATTGGATACAATATCAACAATCATGTTATAGGTTTATTAAATCACCTTTAAGGGGATATAATGAATCTAGACATATTTGTCGTGTAAGTAAAAAATTATACATATAAGTAAAGTCTAATTAATAAAAATCATAAATAAGTCATAACAGAAGCAGTAATCTCAGCCTATTTTCCTTACAAACACCTTTCCCATTGGAAGTAAATCATAAATGGATACAATCAATCCTTTAGAGTCATTAAGAGGCTCTTCTACTTGTTGTAAGACCCAAACAACCCTTCAGTAGAGAAATTAAGGGTCATTTGAAGCTCCTCTACTTGTCCTAAGAACTAACCAAGATCATAAACTTGATAATAAACTATCAAATCGCTTAGTGAAAACATACTCATAACTCATACACCCGTATATCATCATTTAAAGCGTTGAAATCAACATCAAAAGTAACATAATAAGATTTCTCCACAAAATAGAACCTTTAAAAGTTCTCAAAAGCGACTAATTTTACTTCAATACGTATTTCTGGAATTATCTGGAATAGAAGCAATTTAAAACATGACATGTGGTATCAAAACCAGGTACTACGAGTATTTTCAACAATATTACTTGTACAGAAATAGAACCTCATTAACTATGTAGTGGGGAAACCACATTATTAGTTTGAAGTTTTTGTCTCTTAGAGTTTACTCAAACAATAAACTACCAAAAATAGGTTCAAATACCACAAAATAAATTAAATACGTCAAAGCAATGCGAACTACTTAAACGCAATTTTACTTGTCAAAATTTTTTGTAATTATTTTTTGGCATTATTTGTAATATGTTCAGAATCCCGAGCGATATAATAAAGCCGCCCTAAGTATTGAGATTATTTGAAATTCCTTCTGCTCTGCTTTTAATCCTGAATCACACCATTAACAACTTTATGGAAGAAATATCTCAGCCGACTTCGAAGACGTCGGTCGAAATTATTTCTTCTATAACGATCAAAATTAATTAATTTTTCATGGTAAAACACTCGGGATTCGGAGGAGGCTACAAAAAAACTTTTAAAATTTAAAATTTCATTCTTAATAATATTGTTCTTTTTCACTTTTGCTCTCAGATGCATAAATATTGAGAAAAATACGAAAGTATGAAAATTAGATGAATTTGTAGTTTTCTATGTTAATAGTAACACTGAGGATTTATACAATATTGGGTTATTTTTTAGTTGAGAATTTTTTTCTTAGTACCGCCATATTTTTTGATTAAAAAAACCTTAAACAAATGGCAATTAAAAATACGACGAAAACAAAAATGAGAACATTTTCACAAAGAATAAAGGAATGACGTAGTTTAAAGTACTTATTATGTACAAAAAATGGTAAAGAAATACGACATTTAGATTAATTGATTTAAAATTTGTTTAGGCTTTCTCATCTGAATCGGATCTCTTATCAATAAATAGTTACGACGAACATGGTTTTATAATAAACGAATTAAACAAACAAGATTCTCTGAGAGGACGCTGGTACTTTGGGGCTTACCAACAAAATCCGGATATGTGGCGAAACGCGGATGACTCTCCCTTAGTTGATATGGAAAATGCATTTTTTCCCGTTCGAAAAAATTATGGCGATGACTATTTGGTTTATAATTTTTCGACGAGCGAAATGCACTGGGGTTTTGTTCCCGTTCGAGGAGATGAGCCTTTAAAATTTATTTGCGAGGCGAATTTGTTCAGCTTGCAACGACTTTTGGGTGATAACCGGACGTATACTTATGGAATTGAAATTAAGGATCCTAAGAAAATCCCGCGAGGGCCGTTTTTTATTCAACAACCTAAAGATGTCATTTTCGACGTGTCGAGGCGACAAGTTTTAAATCAAATTGTATTAAGGTAAGAAAAGTAAAAATTGAAGTGTTACCTGTATTGTTCGATGTTAACAGTGGAACAATTCAGCACTAATGAATCAAATGAAATATTTCTGCCTGTTATAAAGGAAAATATGACTCATTTGATAAAGCGACATAATTTTTTTATTCTAAAATATTTTTTTATAGTTGTTTAGCAGGTGGTTATCCAACGCCTACCTATCAATGGTTTAAAGAAGAATATGAAAATGACAGACTTGCAGCAAAACAGGTTGATCCCTTAACTGACGATCGTTACACTTTAAGTGGAGGGATGTTAATTATTATGAAACCTGAAGAGGTAAAAAATATTAATATTTAGTAATATTATTTAAAATTCAAATTAATTTTTAGAAATTAGATCGTGCAAATTATCATTGCAAAGCATCCAATAAATATGGTACAATTATTTCTGAAAGTATAGCGTTAAATTTCGGATACATTCACGAATTCGTACTTAAAAGAGCCGCAGAACAAGGTGACCACAATTGGGGTAAAGTGATGGGATGCGATCCCCCAAAATTTTTCGGCAAAGTTCGTTATTTATGGTCTCGCGAGTACTTCCCAAATTTGGTCGAAGAAGATGAGCGCGTTTTCGTATCGCGCGACGGCGGATTATACTTTTCTTCTCTAGAAACGATCGATCGAGGCGTTTATGGATGCAGCGTAAACGCTCTTTATTCAGATACAGGAAAAAATGGACCATTCTTTCAATTAAAAGTTAACCCACAATGTAGGTTAATCAAAACAATACCATAACGATTTTTTATTTTATTTTATTTATAGCTTCATATGAACAATTGAAATTTGCCAACACTTTTCCTAAAATATTTACAAATCCTCCTAAAGCTGGAGAAGAAGTTAGGTTGGAATGTATGGCTTTTGGATAGTAAGTTAATTTAGGGCGGGGTTAAGAGTCGCAAGATAAACTATTAACATAACACATTGCTTTATTTCTGTTTCTTTTTAATTTATAATTCGCGTAAATCGCTCTATAAAATTAAAGAGACAACTTTGAAAAACTGATTAGGGGATTCACAAACACAATTATTTGGCATATTTTGGTAAATGCTGCGTTGAATTCTAAACAGCCGTTTTCGACACAACCGCTTAATATGAGACTGCATCAGCGTAAACCAAGTATAAACTCGGTTGTAACACCTTGTCCGCAAGCCACCTTGGCAAGAGTAAATGATATCGTTCATTTGATGCATTGGAAAGCGAATTAAGCATATAACACCTTAATTTATTCTCACTTCGCCGAGGTCGCTTGCGGGCGAGGCTCGTGATATGAGTAAAGCAAGTCATCTATTAGTTGTAGCGCCTCGCCCGCAAGCGACCTCGGCAATATTAGATAATATCGTTCATTTAGTGCATTGGAAAGCGAATTAAGCATATAACACCTTAATTTATTCTCACTCCGCCGAGGTCGCTTGCGGGCGAGGCGCGTGATATGAGTAAAGCAAGTCATCTATTAGTTGTAGCACCTCGCCCGCAAGCGACCTCGGCAATATTAGATAATATCGTTCATTTGATGCATTGGAAAGCGAATTAAGCATATAACACCTTAATTTATTCTCACTCCGCCGAGGTCGCTTGCGGGCGAGGCGCTAGATATGAGTACATCAACGTAATGCGAGTCGTCTATTAGTTGTAGCGCTCGCCCGCAAGCGACCTCGGCAATATTAGATGATATCGTTCATTTGATGCATTTGAAAGCAAACTAAGCATATAACACCTTAATTTATTCTCACTCCGCCGAGGTCGCTTGCGGGCGAGGCGTCTATTAGTTGTAGCTCCTCGCCCACAAGCGACCTCGGCAATATTAGATGATATCGTTCATTTGATGCATTGGAAAGCGAATTAAGCATGTAACACCTTAATTTATTCTTATTCCGCCGAGGTCGCTTGCGGGCGAGGCGCTAGATATGAGTACATCAACGTAAAGCGAGTCGTCTATTAGTTGTAGCGCCTCGCCCGCAAGCGACCTCGGCAATATTCATTGATATTGTTCATTTGATGCATTGGAAAGCAAACTAAGCATATAACACCTTAATTTATTCTCACTCCGCCGAGGTCGCTTGCGGGCGAGGGGCTGGATATGAGTAAAGCAAGTCGTCTATTAGTTGTAGCGCCTCGCCCGCAAGCGACCTCGGCAATATTAGATGATATCGTTCATTTGATGCACTGGAAAGCGAACTAAGCATATAACACCTTAATTTATTTTCACTCCGCCGAGGTCGCTTGCGGGCGAGGCGCTGGATATGAGTAAAGCAAGTCGTCTATTAGTTGTAGCGCCTCTCCCACAAGCGACCTCGGCAATTTTAAATGATATCGTTCATTTGATGCATTGGTCGCTTGCGGGCGAGGCGTGGGATATGAACTGCAATTTTTTTCTCAACATATCGAACTTTAACCCGACGATAATTAACATTTCAAGTTATCTTGCGACTTATTTAAACTTAATAAACATTAAAATACATAAATAATAAACAAAAATTTTTAGTCCGGTTCCAAGTTATAATTGGACGCGTAGAGGAGCACCTTTACCAAGAAACACAACTTTCCAAAGTTACAATCGCGTTATGATAATACCAAAAGTGACCGTTGAAGATCAAGGCGAATACGTTTGTACAATTTACAATGATTTATCATCAAAAGAACAAGGTGTCCAATTAAACGTTCAAGCCGAACCAGAATTTCGCATCCCATTACAAGATAAACATGTCGATAAGCTGGGTCAATTGGTTTGGTTATGCGAAGCGTTTGGAATTCCGGATGTGAATTATACTTGGTGGAAAAATGGGCGGCAATTAATTAAGGGTTATTTAGAATCGGAAGATTATGGAAGGATTATAATCCAAGATAACGTCCTTACGATACGTGAAGTTGATGAGTTTCGCGATCCGGGAATGTATCAGTGTCGAGCATCAAACGCGTTAAAAGCTAGGTATTCTTCCGCTCAACTTCGAGTTTTATCGTTTAAGCCTTCGTTTAAAAAACGGCCTTTGGAGCCGGAAACTTACGCCGCCGAGCAAGGTAACGTTACCATTGTTTGTCAACCTGAAGCGGCACCTAAACCGCAATTTACTTGGAAAAAAGATGGTAATATTATCGGAAGTGGTGGTCATAGAAAAATCATGGAAAATGGGAATTTATTTATTGGTCCAGTTAGTAGGAATGACGAAGGTATTTATACTTGTTCGGCTCAAAATGAAAACGGTTTAGACGAATCTAGGGGAAGACTAATTGTTTTGCGTAAGTTAATATTTTTTTAAGTCATTTTTGAAACTAAATAATATCGTTTAAAGTTGGCCCAAGATGGATACAATCTTTACCACCAAGAATTGTAACATTTGTACACAACAGTTTTGAGCTCTATTGCGAAGCTTACATTGAAGAACTTCTAGATATAGCTTATATCTGGCACCATAATGGGCTTAGAATACGCAACATTGATGTTAAAAATTCGAATAATCAAATTGTAAGTTTTTTATTCTTAGTTATTAGATATTTTAATAATTTTTATTGTTTATCCAGAGAATAGATGGTGGTCATTTAGTAATTTTAAATGCTACGTTTGCCGATGAAGGCGAATACGAATGTTTAGTAACATCTTCATTAGGTCAAATATCGTCACGTTCGATCGTAAAGATAGAAGGCCCGCCGGGTCCTCCAGGTGGCGTTGAAGCGCAAATAGTGAATAATACCCATATTAATTTGTTGTGGACTGACGGCGCGGCTCACGGAAGACAAATTTATCAATATAGCGTCGCAGGACGAACTCAGTGGAACATGACTTGGGTGAATTTAGCGAGTGGAATATACGCGCAACCGGTTCCTCCAAATAGAAAACGCGCCCTAGTTCAAGTATCATTAACACCATGGTCAATTTACGAGTTTCGCATGACCGCATCGAATGAATTAGGAACGGGTGTGCCAAGTAGTCCAAGCCCGAGGAAATCAACAGCTGTTGATAAACCATATTTACCTCCGGCTAACGTTGGTGGGGGTGGAGGTAAACGTGGAGATTTAACGGTTACTTGGACACCATTAAGAAATGATCAACAAAACGCACCCGGAATTTATTACAAAATTTTCTTCAAACAAAGATTGCATGAAACTGAGTTTCAAACTTTGTCATTACAAAAACAAGGTAACATCGGTAAAGCTGTTATTCATATAAAATCAGACCACTATTATACAGAATATATAGTTAAAGTACAAAGTATTAACTCAGAAGGCGAGGGGCCGATAAGTAATGAAGAAGTAATTTATTCAGCTGAAGATATGCCAATTGTCGCCCCACAATTAGTTAAAGCAATGTCGTATAACTCCACAGCCTTGAATGTTAGTTGGAATCCCGTCGAACAAATTCGCGATCGCATTCGCGGAAAATTAATCGGACACAGAATAAAATATTGGCGCGATGGCAATAACGAACAAGATAGCGTTTATTATCTATCAAGAACAACTAGACCTTGGGCGTTAATCGTCGGTCTTGTACCGAATACTTATTACAATGTGAAAGTTATGGTTTATAACGGCGCCGGGGAAGGACCGGAAAGCGAACGGTTCAAAGAACGAACGTATAAAAAACCACCACAAAAACCACCATCTTCAGTTAACATCACCCCGATAAATCCATCCACAATAAAAGTTATATGGCGATATGTACAACCAGCCAATGATGAAGAACCACTACAAGGTTTTAAAGTACGCGTTTGGGAAAACGATCAAGATATCAGCACCGCTAACGACACCGTTATTCCGATTGGAGGCGAATTAGTTGCTATAATTGATGGTTTGGTACCCGGAAAGGATTACAAGACCCGTGTTTTGGCTTATTCAAACGGTGGCGATGGTAGGATGAGCTCACCAGAATGGCAATTCCGGATGGGTATGTATTAAAATGTAAATAATTAATTTTTATATTTTTTTTTGTTCAAAATTTAAGAAATAATGTGTTAAGACGTTGGATTTATTTCTTCTAGGGCAAATTTGTAACAGTTACATGTGTGCGATTACCGTTTTACGCATTGGTGATAAATATAACTTGTAGGTTTTAACTTAGACGCTATGTTGTACTCTATAAAAGTGTATATTTGCTTAAATATGCTTTTATTTATTAATCTTATTGAATTGAAGCGAGCAAAAACAAATTTATTTATTTTTTATCATTGCTAGAATAGATTTAATATAAAAAACATAAATGTGTAATTAATTTTGTTTGTGGTTCTGTTTACAGGAGATCCAGAAATGTACAGAAGCGGTTCAAAGACACTTAATGGTTTTTCAACAATCTCAACTGTTGCCTTATGTAGTATAATACACGCGATCTTACGTAGAATTGATTAAGAAATAAATTCGCCTCGAATTAGTGCCTCAAAAACCCTCCCTGTAAATACACGATAGGAATCGCGGCGTAAAATATTTTTTCTCTGTCCCTTTTTGTATACAGATTTATATAGTATATACATCGATCTTCTATTGTCTACTTTATAATTAGTAACGATAACAGATGTACCTGGATTCATATCGCTGCGAGAATCTCATGAAAGAAAAAAAAACATTTTATTATTATCTGTAGAATTTTAAGTGATTGATTAAGAATCTCGTTGGTATTACTAACAATTCCGTCCAATTATGTCAATTATTTTGATTTTTTGTTTTAACCATAAAGATATTAATTTTTTTAATATTTTTTAGGGATGTTTCGTTTTTTATAGTAATCTTAGTGATTATTTTTTTTTACTTGACTGAGTTTTCATTTCTATTAATTAAATTATAATGAAAACTGTTTAATAAATAATTTTACAAACATCTTAAAATTTATTAATGAAAGCCTTTTATGTTTCGATAAGAGATGGCGTAAAATGCAGTTGATGTCATTGATTGATTCAACGTTTGGAGCGCCATCTAAGAAAAGTACGTGGACTAAGAACGTAAATTCGAACGTTCACCTTTATTCTGGGAATGCAAAATCGATAAGCACTTTCTCGAAATCCCGGAAAAGCGGTCAACAAAGGAATTTAATGGGTGGATTGTTGCTTTCACGAAATGAAACAGTTGGGCGAATAAAAGCAGGATTGCTTTTAATTTTTACTACAGCGACGTGTAATTCATTACGCGTTGGATCAGGTGTTTTTAGCAAATCCTGTGCGGCGTTACGGGCCCTTGGAGATTACAGCGGCGTGTCGTTCCTTTTGTATGTCACTTCGCGAGATTTGTGCGAATTTCGTGCCGGGAAAGTGAGATATCGCGAAAAAGGAGAGCGTTTTGCTCGCGCTTAAACTTTTTTTTACTTGATGATTTTGAATTTTACGACCAAGGTTGAATTTTTTGACCCAAAAATTTATGCAAGAAGTTTGATGATCAATTTAGTTGCAAATCAACTAAGGTGGTTTCGGTATTTAATTACAAAATTCAAATTGCGTTTTAAAATAATAAATAGAGGCGGGCAAAATATTCATGGTTGTCCGAATTTGAGCGGAAAAACGGTCATTCGTGGGTGCATCGGTAATTTACGAACATAGCGCAAGGTCAGTGAGACCCACCAGGCTGGGGGGTCTTACAAATGACGGCCCCAATATTTCAACAGTCGTTCGATATTTTAGGCGTTTTTCTTGTCTCCGCTTTCGAAGCGAACCGTTGGCAACCTTTCGCAACATCTGGTATAAATTGCTTCATATCCTTAAAGATCTCATATTTTCAGTCGGAAGAAAAATCACTTGCAAAACCACATGAATTTTAAACTATCCCAAAAATTAAAATTAAACCCTTTACAACATAGATACTTTTATTATAGAGACTTTTGGTATGTCGGTATTAAATTTTATTTCGTTTTATATACGTAGAAATGTTCTTTCGGATATTAATATCCACGATAGGGTAAATATTTAATATTATAAAATGCAACGGGTACATTTTTCGATACCCATTCCTGAGCTTTATACTGAGAGAAATTTTTTCCCTTTTTTTATTATTTAAAATACTTCTCCCGACTCCTTGAGTCTGTATACATACATAATGGTACTTTTAAATCTTATTCTTTGAAAAAAAATTTATATATAAAAGGTTCTTTGTACGTGAAACATTTATTTTATTCATCTTTCACAACAATATTAAGCAAAAAACTTGTATATATTGATGTTGTTAATATCAATTTTGTATTTATTGCTTAGAACATAAAAAAAAATGTTGAATACTTAGAAATTAAAGCTAAATGTAAAATATTTCAAAGATTCACAAAAATCCAAGATTATCCACGTTGACGTCGTGACAGCTTAACTGGTCTATTTGGTAGAGTGGAATCAAGAGTCCGTATGTATTAGAGTAGAAGCTCTTTTAACCGGATTCAGATCAATCAGTTGGGGCTTAACAAACCGCTTTCTGGAATTACTCAGTGACAAATCTCAACTTGCTCTATATCAACCTTTCAATATATGTTTGTTTATATCACGATCGACGAAGTGTTGTAATATTATTGAGTGTGATTTTAATTATGAATGAATGTTGGTAAAGTATAAAGTTGTTATTAAAGTGTCAAAATTTGAGTCCGCAATGTAATTATCGCATTCGTAAATTTAAGAACGGCGAGAGTAAGGCGGTAATGCTGTATGTATTATGTCATTGTACCCGCTAACCTCAGCGGCGCCGGGCTATTGTGTTTAAATAATACCGGAAGGACTGAATAACAAACGTCGGCTGGTTGGAAGTGACATTTCAAATTTCCTGAAATGTAGAGCACCTCCGCGTACGGTGCCATTTATTCCAGCTAATCCCATTATTCTTTCCGTTTTAGTATGCATTGAAAACGGCCTCCGAAATCGACGCCCCTTCAGCAGCGACGGCAACTCCGACTCACCTAAAACGGTCCGTTTGTCCACGTAGTTCGAGAGCTCAAATCGATTCGAACTAAGTTCCGACCGTAAACAGGAAAACGGTCGACGGATGATTAGCCGATAAACGCGGTTTACTCTCGCCATTCCCTCCATTCATTCACAAATCACCGGCCAATTAACTTATCATTTCCAATTTCTATTTATACATTCTTGCATTATTTATTCACTTATCTCGTACTATTTATTATATCAAGATTTATACCACGTTATAAAATGATGTATTACCACTATTAAATATTACGATAGATTCTGAATCCGTTATACGATGTACTACTATTTATTACTATGCAATATGGCGATGTAATACATTTTACGATGTAGTGAATTCTTATTATCAATTTAGCTGCATTCCCTATTATATATCCCATTGGAATATATGTTTCAAGGGATGCATGCCACGAACCCAGATGAATAACATTGTAAATTCGACCTTGTACTCACGTGAAATTGAATAATAACGTACATATTTTCATTATTAAACTAATTTAATTATGGAATAAGCTGTTTACTGTGAACACTATTTGCTCTCTCAACTTTCATACAAATATACAAGTTAAATTCTTATCACCAATTTAATTTGAATTTTAATTTAATCATTCAGCGCATGCTTTAAATAATTTTCTTGAAATAGCCCCGGTTAAAATACAAGATGAAGGTTTTTATTATCAATATTTTACGAGGTACTAAATTCTTATTGCACGTCGAATATATATTTGAACCGGTGGATAACATGAATAACGTTGTAAATTTGACCTTGAACTGAAACTATTTTATATTGATGTCTGAAAATCCACGTAAAATCAAATAATATCATACGCATTTTCATTATTAAACCAATTTAATTATAAAATAAACTATGTACCGCGAATAGCAAAATTAATTTATTTCTACCATTGAAAATCAGTCAGTGTGCGTGTTTTAAATAATTTCGCGGTTGGATTTAAAAATATTTTTAAAATGCAAATTGAGTTTTTAGTACCAATTTGTCTAGGTCAACTAGAGATAATAACCGCAGATATAAACCTTATCAACTCTTAAATTGTACAATAATTTTTCCAGTACTAATTGAAGTTGGGTAGAGAAGCAAGTAATGAGACGGAACTAACCCAGTTTTTGGGTTAATTGGCTCGCATGTTTAACACCGCCAAACACGAAAGCTCGTTTGCATCGTTTTCCGCTTTAATTCATCATCCGCGAGGCGAATTTGGTTTATTTTCAAGTTCGCGTTTTAAGAGATCGAGAGGGATAGTTATTAAATTCGATTAATTCCGTTGGGTCGTCGTCGTTGAAATAAAATTCGCGATCGGAACTCACCGAAAAGCTAATTTAAATTTCCGAGGGAACTGCGTCGCCATTCGATGTTTAATTAAATGTTCCGGAGTGCAATGTTGACCGTGAGCCATTTCCGATATTTCTGGCACGATATTAAGTTTCGGCTCTGGGAATTAGAAATTTCATTACCGCCTCGGCCCACGGGTTTTTCAACTTTTAATTAGCGCACTTAATTCGCTTACAAGACCGATATCAACCCCCCGATAACTTCGTTTTTTACATATCAAAATAGCTTCTTGAAAGATGACCTTATAATATTTTCTACGAGGTAGTTACTTTTCAGCCGAAGCTCACTGTAAGAAGCTATTCTAAGAAATTATATTGGGGGATGTTACATATTTTTATTGAAACTAATTCTAGGAAATCATTGTAATGTTATCGCTTTTGTGGGGATGTTTACGAGTTTCAAAGAATGCTGCAATCATTTTCCATTTTTAAATCTGCAATTTAAAGATTTGTTTTCTAAATAAAATCAGCGAAGTGCCGTCCTTATTCTCTACGCATTCACGAAGTTACTCATTAATGTTCGCCGGTTTTATAATGCTTCTTTGAGGAGCATCAATTATGAATGTACATGTGTTACACAAAGAAATATTTTGTTCTCCAACTCTTTGTAGGGTGCTTGTTAAAAACAGCTTGTTACTTCTTTCTACACAATTTTATTTTACCAATTAAAAATGTTATTCTATTTTAAAAATAACTTTGTTAATTAATACTTTTTTCGATATCAATCCTGGAGTACAACGACCCGGCGCGATAACAACTGACACGTTTTCATTATTTTTTTTCGGCCCTTGGACTCGCTACACTATTCTTTGTACTCTGCATCGATTTATACTGTTTTTTTTCTATAGACATTACCAACATGGAGATACATCTGTGGAATATTAATTTGAAAGTAAGTAATAAATATATATATCTAGTTGAATTCGTTGTTGGTAAGGCATGTTAAGAACTGCGGCATAATGGGTAGCAGAAAGAAATAACTTATACACTTCGAACCAGTTTCTGAAGAAGGGTGCAACATGGCGTCCGAAACGTCAAATCTTTTCTTAAAAGACGCACGGCGAAACCCGAAAGTTTCTAGTTTTAGTTCTAATTTTAATTCAATTCACACCGGCCGTGAAAGCCTTCGTACTTATATATATATATATACATATATATATAATTAATTATTGCACCCGACGTCATCATTGCAAGTATGCAACCAACATCACAGTATTTTTATTGCAATACGCGATTTGATGAAGACTTGTAGATTGTTATCTATACCGTACTTATTAAAGGTTTATAACTTCTACAATTTAAATTATTTGAAATTAAAACTTCATAGAATCAAGAGCTTAAACAAATATAAAATAATATAAAAAAGTCAAACAATATAAAACTACATTTCCTATTAATTCTGCCATTAGTTAAACACGATTAATTAATAATCAAATTAACAAGTAATCAAACATGATTCATATATGATATTCACGTAAGTGGTGTGTGTGACCCGCGTTGATAAAATATCAGTTATGCGCACATCTCTAATTGCAATACCATTTTCGATACTCCATACAGTTTCGCGGAAAACCGCGGTTTAGTAAGACGGCGTTATGTCGAAAACGGCTGGGTGGATTTCCTCGGGAATTTGACCAAAATATGTGAAATAATGTCGGTTGTCGGATTCCGTTATCAGTTGTTCAAAATTAGAGCTCCCTAATTTTTTAAGAGCGATTACAAATTAAAGAGAAACAGAAATAAGCTCTGCGGGTTCCGTCCAATCGGAACAGATAGTGCGTTCCAGACAGGACGTCGCGCCTTATTTCTCTATGTAGGTAAGATAAAGGTGCAACGTACTGTCTGGGACGCACCGTCTGTTCCGATTGGACGGAACCCTCCTCTACCCGCATAGCTTATTTCTGATTCTTTTTAATTTGTAATTCCATTAAATCGCTCTTAAAAACTAAGGAGCCCTAATTTTGAAAAACTGATAACGGAATTCGACAAACGACATTATTTGACATATTTTGGTAAAAACCGCGTTGAAATCCGTCAGGTCGTTTTCGAAACAACCGCATCCTACTAAACCGCGATTTTTTGCAAAACTGTATGGAATATAGAAAAAATAAAATATGGGGTATATTTTTTTTTATTAACAACACATCGGTTTACCACCAGTTCAAATTTGAAATAGTTTTAGAGCAAAAAAAATCGCAAAGTAGACAAAGTTGCTGGCACTCTCAAAAATCGGTTACTTTTTTCACTTAACTCGTGATAAAAGAAAAACCGCGGACCGAAAAATTTTCAAATTAACATAATATACGCAGAAACTGATTACAATAAACTTTATTACAATTTTTTCCATCGAGCGGTTACGAAGATATCGATCTCTAAAGTGAGGGGCCTTGACTTTTTGCACGGATAGTAGTAGAGCTAAAAATTATTACTTAAATGGCCTATTTCATCAATATAAATTGTGGTGTTAAAGTTTTTTGTGTACTGGTAGAATTTTTGCAATTTTTAGTTCATTTGGAAAACATCCTTCATTCACGCATTTGTTTAAAACCTTGGATAGAGGTGACGCTATCACATCGACAACTTGTTTTAGGAGGTTGGCACTAAAGTGGTAGGTGTCTTTAGTGTTTTTGTTTTTTAGGGATTGCACAATATCTATGATTTCAATTGGCGTTATTTCTTTAAAGTAGAATGATCTTTTATTATCTATTTTATGGTTTTGAAGTAAAGTACCGTATAGATGTGTATTATGGTGATCATTTTTTGCTTTGTTACTCAAATTTATAAAAAAAGTGTTCATCTCCTCTGCCGATAGTGTTGATTCCTCTCCGCCTGACATTCCAGATTGCTTTCGATTTATTTGATGAATTTGATATAAAGTTTTCTTTTTGTTTTTGTTTTTCTGTTATCATAGTTTTTATGTAAGTATATTTTAATTTCCTATAGATATTGTATGCTTCTAGACTATCTCCTGCCTTTGCTACGATATACATGGCATCAAGAGTATGTTTCAATGCGTTTAACTCAGGTGTGTTTATTGTATATTTTTTATCTTTGCGTTGTAATATGTATTTTTTAGGGAAACACTCGTCAAATTTCGCCATGAGTTATGTGATTGTCAACAAGTATACTCATTTCTTTTAATTTTTCTCTGAAACGATTAATGTTTGAATAAGCAAAGTTTCTTTGTTTTGTTTTGTTTTTTCCAGGGTGTTTTAGCTCTGTTATGGTGAACTCGAGCATTTGCGCAAGATGGTCCGACATATGGAGATTGATAGTATTTGCAACGTACTGAGATAGTTTACATATCAGCGACCCTGTATATATTATATTTATTTATATATATATATATGTATATATATATATATATATACAGTGTGTTAATTAATTATCGTACCCGACGTCATCATTGCAAGTATGCAACCAATATCACAGTATTTTTATTGCAACACACGATTTGCGTATGATGCGTATTGCATTGTGATATTGGTTGCATACTTGCAATGATGACGTCGGGTACGATAATTAATTAAGACACTGTATAAGAGTTTAAACTTTTGTTTTAAAATATATATAAGATAATGTAATTAAATAATGAAATTCAATGTCAATGTGAGAGTTTCTTTAAATTTTTCTTAGAGTTGGATAATTGGTTGTGAAAGTAAATAGTGAGTTGTAACAAGTTTCGGAGAGGATTAAACATTAATCGAGCTGTTATATCGATTCGAAGTCTGATTGTTGCAGTGTCTGTTGAAACGTAAGGCAAATTTAAACTGGAACACACGCCGCTGCTATTCAGAGCAACATCCGCGAGGAACTTTGGGAGTTGTTTGTTTTCTGGCGCCGACATCTGAGAGAACATTTATTGCAGACTGCATATCAACGGACTTATTTTATTCGTATCATAGGATGTATTACTCACGCGAGGGTGAAGGGAAACAATATTGAAACGAGCGACCCCTCTCGTATCTCGCTTAACGCAATTTAAAATTGCGTGTTGCGGTCTCCGAGGTCGTTGGTAGTACGTTTGGGAGTTGATTTTGTGTGGGCGTTAACACAACCCGGGATTCAAAATTGCTTGCGAGCCGCAATTACGACAGCAGTTCAAATTTGAAATTCTCGTACACATAATCCTACTCTGCGTATGAGTTTCGCATTAATGCACAATTAAAATATCCGTCGAGCTTGACAGTATTTGATTATCACCTCTTGTTCCATCTGTTATTTTTCGCGTTCATTGTTGCACAAAATTGGACTTGTTTTGAGCTGAAATTCCAAACGGTTTTAATTAACTAACATTAACACGAAACAAGAAACACATTTCTGAAACAATATCATGGTTTAAATACATATTAGTCGAATAAGTCATAAATCAAAAGGTTCATTCTACCTGGATGTGTGTTTTTGATTGTGGGCGTAGATATTCCTTTGATATTTAGGAACGATATATAATTAGCAGAAACCGTAATTTTCGGTGGAAATACTTATATGAGCTTTGAATATAAAATAAATTATTATATTTCGGCCGACTTCGAAGACGTCGGCCGCCCCAATGCTTCATGATACTTGGGGCGGCCGACGTCTTCGAAGTCGGCCGAGATTATCTTTTAAATAAACTTATTAATGGTATCAGTGGGCATTCAGAGTTTTAAACCAGCCAAGCAGGGTAGACCTGCTTGAAGTTTATGGAAGAACTAATCTCGGCCGACTTCGAAGACGTCGGCCGCCCCAATGCTTCATGATACTTGGGGCGACCGACGTCTTCGAAGTCGGCCGAGATTACCTTTTCCATAAACTTATTAATGATATCAGTGGGCATTCAGAGTTTTAAACCAGCCAAGCAGGGTGGATCTGCTTGGAGTTTATGGAAGAAATAATCTCGGCCGACTTCGAAGACGTCGGCCGCCCCAATGCTTCATGATACTTGGGGCGGCCGACGTCTTCGAAGTCGGCCGAGATTATCTTTTCCATAAACTTATTAATGGTATCAGTGGGCATTCAGAGTTTTAAACCAGCCAAGCAGGGTAGACCTGCTTGAAGTTTATGGAAGAACTAATCTCGGCCGACTTCGAAGACGTCGGCCGCCCCAATGCTTCATGATACTTGGGGCGGCCGACGTCTTCGAAGTCGGCCGAGATTATCTTTTCCATAAACTTATTAATGGTATCAGTGGGCATTCAGAGTTTTAAACCAGCCAAGCAGGGTAGACCTGCTTGAAGTTTATGGAAGAACTAATCTCGGCCGACTTCGAAGACGTCGGCCGCCCCAATGCTTCATGATACTTGGGGCGGCCGACGTCTTCGAAGTCGGCCGAGATTATCTTTTCCATAAACTTATTAATGATATCAGTGGGCATTCAGAGTTTTAAACCAGCCAAGCAGGGTAGACCTGCTTGAAGTTTATGGAAGAACTAATCTCGGCCGACTTCGAAAACGTCGGCCGCCCCAATGCTTCATGATACTTGGGGCGGCCGACGTCTTCGAAGTCGGCCGAGATTATCTTTTCCATAAACTTGTTAATTGTATCACTGGGCATTCAGTTTGAAACCAGCCAAGCAGGGTAGACCTGCTTGAAGTTTATGTAAGAAATAATCTCGGCCGACTTCGAAGACGTCGGCCGCCCCAATGCTTCATGATACTTGGGGCGGCCGACGTCTTCGAAGTCGGCCGAGATTATCTTTTCCATAAACTTATTAATGGTATCAGTGGGCATTCAGAGTTTTAAACCAGCCAAGCAGGGTAGACGTGCTTGAAGTTTATGGAAGAACTAATCTCGGCCGACTTCGAAGACGTCGGCCGCCCCAATGCTTCATGATACTTGGGGCGGCCGACGTCTTCGAAGTCGGCCGAGATTATCTTTTCCATAAACTTGTTAATTGTATCACTGGGCATTCAGTTTGAAACCAGCCAAGCAGGGTAGACCTGCTTGAAGTTTATGTAAGAAATAATCTCGGCCGACTTCGAAGACGTCGACAGCCCCAATGCTTCATGATACTTGGGGCGGCCGACGTCTTCGAAGTCGGCCGAGATTATCTTTTCCATAAACTTGTTAATGGTATCACTAGGTATTCAGAGTGTGAAAACAGCCAAGCAGGGTAGACCTGCTTGAAATTTATGGAAGAACTAATCTCGGCCGACTTCGAAGACGTCGGTCGCTCTAATGCTTCATGATACTTGGGGCGGCCGACGTCTTCGAAGTCGGCCGAGGTTATCTTTTCCATAAACTTATTAATGGTATCACTGGGCATTCAGAGTGAGAAACCAGCCAAGCAGGGTAGATCTGCTTGAAGTTTATGGAAGAAATAATCTCGGCCGCCCTAAGCAGTGGTCATGAAATTAAGATTCTAATACATATAACTTATTTCAAAATTAATATATCTAAATTAATTGCAAGTATGCAACCAATAACGCGATTTGCGTATTGCCATACGAATACTGTGATATTGGTTGCATACTTGCAATGATGACGTCGGGTACGATAATTAATTATCAAAATACAATTCTGAAACAATATCATGGTTTAAATACATATTAGTCTAATAAGTCATAAATCAAAAGGTTCATTCTACCTCGATGTGTGTTTTTGATTGTGGGCGTAGATATTCCTTTGATATTTAGGAACGATATATAATAAGCAGAAACCGTAATTTTCGGTGGAAATACTTATATGAGCTTTAAATATAAAATAAATTATTACGTGGAAACAGTGCATGTAGTGGGGAGATATAAGAAGCAATTAGCAGGAAAACTGCAAAAACATCATCATTTTCCTTGGTGCTCACTTCAATTTTCAACGGAAACACGCGCGGGCTCTCTTTGTCTCGCAAAATAGAACACGATATATACACTTCAACAAAAGAAGCGCCGTAATTCTGAAGGCCGAATTTAAGATACCGTGTTTCTCTTTTACTTCTTATTTTTTACTTCGAATACCGTCCTTTTCTTTTCCTGCGTCCGAGAATAATGAGATGCTGACCCCGCAGATGGCGTATCATCCGACCTTGTTTTACCTTTGGGATAAAGGGTATTTCCTAAACGTCGTCATGTCACAGAACTAAGTTCTATTTTTAAAACTGAATTTAATCCTGCTTTAACTTATGAGTCATATCTTAGTGAAGTGATAACTCATTTCCTACCATGTTACTACGGTCGTAACTCATACAGACTCGTAAGACCAGCTATTTGTTCCGGCAACTATAAGGAATCCCGGCACAAAATGAGGCCATAAATACGGTTGATCCTAAATAAGTGCCGATCTCTACGATTCGAAGAATAATTGAATCTTCGTTTAGAACTGAACATTAAAATGTGTAAACTGGAGTTGACACTCCAGTTCTAAGAGATCCCAAATCGAAGGAAAGTTTATGGCTTACTCGATTTTCACTACTTTTGGTGCGCAATTTCTTCGTAAAAAGGGTCCCGGCTTTTTATTTCTTTTAATATTATTTCTCAGGTATCGCGAGGTCGTTTTATTTTTGACGCTCCCCACGGGACTCTGAACAATGCCTCTTAAATCAATAATGGTTTTAAAAGAAGAGTAGTAAAAAATTTCCTCTGAAACTAGGCGATCCCGCCACGGAAAGAGAGAGCACCATATCAAGTATTTAGGCGGCCACTGGCAAAGTTGGGTCAATATAACCCGATGTAAACTCACGCCACAGAAAGACGTGGACTAAATAATTCCAAGCGAAATTTCTGCTTTCCCTTACCCGGACATTGATTTGACAACATCGCGAAACGATTTTAACTTTTTTTGACTTCGATCGCGTCGGCTCTAGTCGTTTTTGAATTATTCCCAACTTTCCACGGCCGCACTGTATAAACTTCATCCTCCACTCTAAGCCCGAAACGAATTTCACGAACTCCATAATTTCCTAATTAACACGTGTCCGTATGTTTGAAATTTCTCCGTTGACCGTGAATATTTGTCCGAAACTAATCCTTGTTATTCGAGGACTCCAATATAATATATTAAATTTAAACCAGCATAACTTCATTATATTAATACATACATTCACTGTTGAAATGGGATCAAAAGGAACAATTCCAAGATTTAATTTATGAACTATCCTTTAAAGGGAAACATTGTCATCTCAATTACATAAAATTTCATCTCTTTTTTTTGAGGCTTGAGGCTTCATTAACTTAATGAAGTTATATTGGTCGATTGGGATTTTGTGTTGGTATCGGTAATTTTAAATTCTATCATTTTTGTGACTAAAAGTAATTAATTAAATAATTTTTTTTATTAAAGACTTTTTCAATTAAAAACCTAATTAATTAAAAGGTTTAAAGCAAAAAGGTACTCAGTACACAAAAACGATTTCAGCTTTTATCTAGAAACTTAATATTAATGAACAAATTTATTGCTGTTAGTTACGTTTCTCTATTAATTTGATTTTAATCAAAAGCAGACTGCAATTTAGTGGCAATCGCATTTTGTGCAGAACTTCTTTGTGCTTTAAGTTATTCTTTCCGCAGCCCCTTCATCGTGTGCGTTTCGAAATGAATTATTCCGTGTTCCAAATATCATTTAATTGCTTATTAAGGCATCATTCCATTTTATGTCAAAATCTTCAAACGAAAGATTTTGTTTTCCTTCCTAGTTTATGCTAAAATTCTTTTAAAATTTAAATTTCTTAATTTTAGATCGAACTGGTTCTTTTAATAAATTTAATGTGCTTTGGTGGAGACAAGGATGCATAAGATGGAGTGGAATGAAATTTAGCAAAAATGAGAGCAAAACAGAAATTAGTGTATCCACAGGAAGGAATTGGAAGAGGATATTTGTATCTTTTTGCTAACTCAATTTTAAATACGTCTTCGAAGTCGGCCGAGATTATTTTTTCCATAAACTTGTTAATGGTAGTTAACTTTCAATTCAGAGCTTGAAACCAGCCAAGCAGGGTAGACCTGTTTGAAGTTTATGGAAGAAATAATCTCGGCCGACTTCGAAGACGTCGGCCGCCCCAATGCTTCATGATACTTGGGGCGGCCGACGTCTTCGAAGTCGGCCGAATTTATCTTTTCCATAAACTTGTTAATGGTATCACTGGGCATTCAAAGCGTGAAACCAACGAAGCAGGGTAGACCTGCTTGAAGTTTATGGAAGAAATAATCTCGGCCGACTTCGAAGACGTCGGCCGCCCCAATACTTCATGATACTTGGGGCGGCCGACGTCTTCGAAGTCGGCCGAATTTATCTTTTCCATAAACTTGTTAATGGTATCACTGGGCATTCGGCCAACTTCGAAGACGTCGGCCGCCCCAAGTATCATGAAGCATTGGGGCGGCCGACGTCTTCGAAGTCGGCCGAGATTATTTCTTACATAAACTTCAAGCAGGTCTATCCTGCTTGGCTGGTTTCAAACTCTGAATGCCCAGTGATACAATTAACAAGGTTATGGAAAAGATAATCTCGGCCGACTTCGAAGACGTCGGCCGCCCCAAGTATCATAAAGCATTGGGGCGGCCGAAGTCTTCGAAGTCGGCCGAGATTATCTTTTCCATAAACTTGTTAATGGGCATTCAGAGTTTAAAACTAGCCAAGCAGGGTAGATCTGTTTGAAGTTTATGGAAGAAATAATCTCGGCCGCCCTAAGCATGAAATTAAGATTCTAATACATATAACGTATTTCAAAATTAATATATCAAAATTAATCTAAATTAATATATATATACAGGATGATTCGGGAGGAAATGGAAAGATTTTAAGGACATGTCTAGGAAGCTAAAATAAGCCCATATGTTCAAATCCGATTTTCATTTGTTTCCGAGATAGTTAGGTTTTTCTTTTTAAAAAGTTAATCAAGTTATGTTTGACAACGTTATTCTATATGACAATTTGAAACAAAATGTTAATTAAAGTGATAGTTGTAATTGTTACGAAATAATAAAAATGCCTCACATTTTCAGTCATAGACAATATGGTGTTTGTTTATGGTTTTTGTAATGGTAATACTGTTCGTTCAGTAGAAGAGTATCGACGTCGTTTTCCGAATCGAAAAATTCCTAATAGGCAAGTGTTTCAAACTGTTTTTACACGTGCTGGCGAAAGTGGAATGTTCCCATTGTTTCTGAAAAACAGCAAGGGCTCAGTTTGGAACATGAAGAAAATATTCTGGATGTTGTAGAAAATAATCCAGGGATAAGTAGGCGCATGGCAATGCAATTTGAAATTCCACAAACAATGGTTTGGAAAACATTAAAGCGGCAAGGCTTAAACGCTTTTCATTTGCAGAAAGTACAAAATCTCCAAGAAGGCGATTATCCATTAAGACTACAATTTTGTCAATGGATTCGTGAAAACAGAAGATTACTTAAATGCATATTATTTTCTGATGAAGCTCAATTTACTAGAGATGGAATTAACAATTACCATAATAATCATCGATGGTCGGACGAAAATCCCCATGCCACGCAAGAACACAATTTCCAACATCGGTTTAGTATTAACGTATGGTGCCGCATTCTAAATGATCAGTTGTTTGGTCCTTTTGTGTTGGATGGCCGTTTTACTGGGAAAGGTTATTTACATTTTTTGGAAGACCATTTAGAGAAAATATTGGACGATGTACCTTTGAATATTCTTCCAACATGATGGAGCACCCCCTCATTATTCAAATAATGTGAGGAATTTTCTAAATACGCATTTCGGCGATCGCTGGATTGGCAGAGGAGGCCCGCACCCTTGGCCACCGAGATCACCGGACTTCACTCCCCTAGATTTTTGTCTTTGGGGATGGATGAAGTCCTTAGTTTATGCTAGGAAAGTAGACACAAGGGATGCGCTACTAGATCGTATTCTTAATGCTGCGGCGTTCATTAGAGCGAATCATCGTTCACTGAAATTGGCTACCAGGTCCATTTATAAACGCGCAAATAAGTGGCGGAGTTTTCGAAAATTTAATGTGAATTAATGCTACTTGTTTTTTTGGTTTGATAGTTTAGTAATAAATTTTGCTTTAATTTTGAAATTATTATTGTTCAAAATATCTCAAACAAATGAAAATCGGATTTGAACATATGGGCTTATTTTAGCTTCCTAGACATGTCCTTAAAACCTTTCCATTTCCTCCCGAATCACCCTGTATACAGTGTGTTAGTTAATTGTCGTACCCGTCGTCATCATTGCAAGTATGCAACCAATAACGCGATTTGCGTATTGCCATACGAATACTGTAATATTGGTTGCATACTTGCAATGATGACGTCGGATACGATAATTAATTATCACAGTGTATATATATAGTGAATTATAGTATTATATATATAGATCTGTTAATAGGATTCGTGTAAATGCATAATGTATTTGTGGTTTTTAGTAAGGATATTATCCTAAAAGGCGATTATTGGATGAGACAGTGTTGCAATACCAGGAATGGATTACGTTCGATACGTAAGCTAGTGAATGCGAATACTGGGACATAATCGTGTGCTGACGTAGGTGTGTACGAGTCCATTCATAGCATGAAAACCCTGGCAGGCATTTAGACCGAAATCTGGTTAGAATCGGTGTCGATTGTGCCGAAAGCGCGTCGTAATCCGTAATCCTACGCGTCGTGGATGCAATGATCCGCGGATGTTGCGTCCCATTCAAGGGCGCCCCAAGCGGATGTTTGCCGGCCCGGTCGACAAATATTGGAAATACACAAGGAAGGAATTGACGTATGACGCTCGTGGGAGTTCGCGGTGTACAAAGCAAACGACAAAATAGAGGACGTGTAAGGACGGCTCCTTCGGGAGGATCCATTTGGAATTGCAAAGGAATTTATTTATTCGACTCCTTTTCTGACCTTTCGTGAATTTCAACGAATTCGACTTTGAGCGCCGTTTGAAACGTCGTTTTTACGTGACCTGTTAGGTGGTAATTAAGATGGTCGAATGGATACGGCATCCCGTAGGCACGAGGAAATATTAAATAGGGCGGGGACAAAAGCCCGAGCAGGAAACGCGCAAATCGACGACAAGTGCGGGCGCTCTGGATGTAATTTTAGCAGCTATAGTGAAATAAGTCGCCAGTAATAGGAATTCCATATTTGCACAGCTAACGACGACTAGTGAATCTATTTACCCGCCTTCCTCTCCCTGATAGAGCTTTAATTACACTGTTTTAACCCCCAAACTCGCTCGCTCAATTTATCGTTATCTGATTAAACCCCTCGCCTTTGTATCTTTGCTTTCTGGACCCTTTTGCTTTTGTAGTTACACGAACCCGGTTTAACTATTTCCTTCCTTCTTGACGTAATGAAGTATTTAAATTTGAATAATCTTGTTACAAAAAAAAAAAAAATGAAAAACTTTCTCCCCCTTTTTTAAACTTTATGAATGATCCAATTTTATTCATCGTATGTCTTCATTATAATATGATAGAAGTAGGTAATCATCGCATACGCGATATAAAACAAACTGTGGGTGGGGGAAGGGGTGCCTTGGCGGTTGAAAGGAAAGAGTGAAAGTGGATAAAAGCCCGGAAGGTGGCGGAAAAAAGTTTCTGAAGCGGCCCGAACACCTGTCGGCCGCGTTTTATGATAAAAGCGAAAGTGAACGGCCGAGATGGTGCCGTCGAGGAGGCGTTGCAACGCCTCCGAGGTACACCGTTGACCGGATGGGCCGAACAGCCGCGGCACCTTCACCAAATTTGAGATTTTGGTGAAGGGACGGATAAAAACGGGAAAGGGAAAGGCCGAATGGCCCAGAAAGGGCGCAAGCGTTAGATTTCGGAGGGCCGTACTGCGGAGCTGGAGGACCAGCGAGGGCACCCGGGCACGTGCGTGCGCACTAACTTCATATTGATTTCAGTTCTGCATCTCGCACTCGTCTACGGGAGGCGCGAGAACCACGCAGTCTGACTCTATCGCGGGTCGTAGCTAAAATGGGCAGTCTGCAATCGCGAGTGCAGCCTTTCGCGCTAAGCTAGTAGCAGGAGAAGTTGTTTACCTGCTGTGGGCGTGTGAAGGACCAGTAGCATGACGGCCAAGTCCGGGGGATCCTCGATGGAGACATGAAAAGCGCGCGAAATAGCTAGAATGGTCGCGCGTGAACCCATCTCGTTTTTGGCAGTCGCCTTTTTACTCATCATTATGCCTCCAGGTGAGACTTTGTTGTTTATTTATTTTTTTCAAATTCAATCCTGCGATGGGGTCTCTTATCCCGAACGTATTCATAGTTACTCAGGCACGTTCACCGATTGCCGCCTCGACGTGTTCGTCTTTAAATAATTAAACTTAGGAGGCCACTGCTACGATACCGACTTCGCGTTTCGTTAATAAAAAATTCGAGTCTCCGACGGAAAACCCTCTTCTTAAATATTCACGCCTTACGTGCCTTCGAGCTCTATAAAAAATTAAATTCGTTGTCCGAATTTCAGATTTTTTAAATTTACGTTTAATCTGAAATGTAAATTACGCGGGATGTAATAAACGGCATGTTTATTTTCGCGTCGGACCATTATTATAAATTGATTTCCAGCCTTTGTTTTTAATTTCCTGCTACAAGAAAGACTGGAATTAATTAACTTCCCCTATCTACATAAAATCGTCAATTTAGAATTTAGAAATATGGGTCAATATGGGGTTTTAATAATTAATAATTTATTCCGTTTATTCGCGGGAACAGTTGCTTATTTTGAACCCATTTTGACCAAAGTCGACGTTCGGCGTGGATCAACTTTTGATCCCTCTATTTTCTCTCAACAGACTTCTCGAGCTTTCGCGCGAATCGTTTTCGACGCTCGCAGGGAATTTTCTTAAAAGGTAAAGAGAGATCGAACCACAACTTTAGATCCTGGCGAACCACTTCATTACCTTATCTCTCTTACATACTGAATGCCAAGAAAGTACTTTATAAATGAATCTTAAATTTATTTTGTTTTCGTTTCAAATTTTTGAAAAAAATTTTGAAAGGTGGAGAGAATTGAAGCACGTGTGATAATGTGAACAAATTAAAGTCCTTTGTTCGGTTCCCCTCCCGATGGAAGTGGAAGTCGGAATCGATTTCCAAGGCTTGGAAGATAACTGAATATTTCGTTGACGCGAAAAGCGAAAGGCCCGTCGATCGGTTGACGGTGAGTGAGATCAAAGAGGCAGCACCACCGACAACGAACCCTCGACGCCATCTATATTTCACATCGGCCCGTCAGCGCCAGTTGTTCCCCATAACCCCATATCTTTCCTGGAGAGCGACTTTAATAGTTAACCTCGAAGTTTTCACTCGGCGGAGCACGAGCCCGATCGGGAAATGAAGGCTCTTGAAACAGTCCCAAAAGTAATACCTGCTGCACCGTTCATTAAATTAATTATCCTGCTGCGACCTGGGCCTGTGTCTCGAAGATTTACGGCATCGCATTCAAGCGTACATTTCAACCTAACCCCCCTATATTTATTGACTTAATTTATGAAATATTCATAAACTCTATTATTTCATAAATTTTCTCTTCATTTCAGGATCTCTTCAAGGTCCGCACGAGAAAAGGCTTCTAAACAACCTACTCGGACCGTACAACATCCTCGAAAGACCCGTGGCGAATGAATCCGAACCGTTGGAAGTTAAATTTGGCCTAACGTTGCAGCAAATTATCGATGTGGTTAGTAATATTTTATTTATTTTTATTTACAGTTCATCAAAACTAGCAAATCATTCCTTAGATACATTTAAAATGATATACGAGTTCTTTTTTTAATATATTTTACTTAAATGTTTATCGCCGAAATCAGTTTATGTCATCAATGCAAGTATGCAACCAATATCACACTGAATATATCTGAATACGCAAATCGCGTATTGCAATACCAGCACTGTGATATTGGTTGCATACTTGCAATGATGTATATAAGTTTAGTACGAATATTTATACATGAATTTATATATTGTATATTCGATATTACGGAATTTAATTTATATATAAAATTTAATATTTTCACATGAATCAGAAATTCAATAAAAAACATTCGTTACTCATTCATTGTAGTTCGTGTATTCTCGGAGGTTATTCAATCTGTGACGTGTACTCTCGATGTTGACTAAAGAGGTACGTGCCGTTCCTGAAGCCTTTGGAATGAACTAACTAAAATGGCGTGGAAAATATTTAATTTAGGACCGGAAGTTTACTACCAGATATTTTTATGGATACGCTCTCTCGTATTTTTCACTTATACTTTCAGGTCGTTGACCCCGGTCATAGCTACATCTTTAAGTTTATTTAATTTAAAGTTTGTATAAATTTTATTTGTATCTAAGGATTGATAAATTATAAATTTTTATAAAGAAACGTCGTTGTTTATTAAAAAACGACGATGGTAAATTTCAATTTCGGGGTCAGATGCAATTCAACGATCCTAGAAATGAAAGCGTCAAGTGTCCATTCATATTCTTAAGAAATATGTCAGGATGGGAAAGAAACCCGTGTCGTCCTTTGTCTTGAGGGGTGAAGCAAATGTGGTTAGTTCTTGTTAAATAAGCACTCGTCGAGTTCAAACGGCGCATCAAAGGACCCGCTTGCGCGCGCTTTTGCGTTTTCGCCAACGGAACGAATAAAATATGGAACGTAACGACCGTGCAGGTTGTATATATCTTGTGGTATATATAGTCAAGACGGCTATAAAACGCTGGTAGGTAGAACGATGTTGTTTGAAGGGACGTAAAATTCGTATTGAGGGTTAATTTGCAAACGTCCTACTTGACCTACTATCAGAGCTGTAAAATGCGGAGGGAGACCTGTTAGATTTCCTCGCGAAGGTTACGCCCATCGTATTTTATAAGGCTTTAACTTATGTAAACCTACTGCTGGCGTTTTTCCAATTCGACCGGATAAGCTGGCACACATTTCAATGCGCTTTTATGTTTTCGCACTCCATTTCTCGCCCGCGTTACGGTCGCGCCGGATATAGCTGGCATAGTGTAGTGAGGAAAGGTAAAAGTTCAAAATAGTCAATCGGCTAGAGAAAGTGTAAAATTAAAGAGTTTTTGTAGAATGGCCTCTTCAAAGTTCAGTTAAACCGGATAATACTTGAGCTCGAATTTAAGAGCTAATAACCTCTGTTTTGACCCAATTTATGGAACGAAAGACAAACGTTTTGCGCAAGCGTTACTAACAAATCAGCTGGTTTCTGATCGATGTATGCACGTACACGACTTTATTATGAAATAGAAATCCCTCTTACGTTTGAAACGCCGTATGCATAACAGCTCATCACAACCGATTGCGCTAACGCGGCTCTTGTTTCAGTTTACATTCACAGCATTAACAGATCGATAACAACCGTTCATTACGAATTAAACCCTCGTTTGTAGTTTGCGATGACGTTTACTTTAGGTGATAATTGCAAGTGGAACTAGTAATAATAATTCTGTGGAGATCGATTTGTGGGAAGCTTTAAAGAGGCCATTAATAACGATCGTTAAGGGTTACTGCTCTAAATTAATACTTGTTGTTTACATCAGAATCTAAAAAGTAGTAATCCTTATCTGACGTGACATGAACTAGATTGCATATCAGGTTTTAAAATAATCCGGCATGCAATACTAGTAAGAATGTTTAGATGTGGTGATCGAGTAAGAAGGAGTCATGAGCGAAATTATTTCATCGTATATTTTCCCTGTGTAGGATGAAAAGAATCAGATACTCACGACAAACGCGTGGTTGAATTTGGTAAGTGCCACTGTGATGTACCCAGGCATTGGCGATGTGATAGCAGTACAAACACTACGTGCCCTACGTATTTCTTTTTTTTAGTAGTATTCAATTGGTATCACTAGTGTTTGTCACTGGGCTATGTGGCTATGAACGTGAAACCGTTCCCTTTGGCCAAGGGTCGTCCTTGGACAAAGTGGCGCTGACGTATCGGCCGCGATTCGGACGCGGGGTGCATGTCTTGTCATGTGGACTAACTATCGTTGTTTCCCTTTTGTTGTTTTACCTAGGATGAGAAGAATCAACTCCTTATAACAAATATTTGGCTTTCTTTGGTAAGTGAAAACCAATTAAATAACTAAAAACATACACACACGGCAGTTCGATGATGTCTTCGTTACTACTACTACTACTGCTACCTATTATCTACCTACTATCTATTTTTGTCATATTTACTACTTCCAACCCAACAATATTGACCTTCTTCTAGCTGTACTTCTCGAACCCGAGTCTGACAGATTGTTGCGAATCCCGTAAACTACGTAGACAGTATACATTTGGTCGAATAAGCGGCAACATAGCGTCGATCGCGACGTCACAATTTATAATTTACGCGACCCAAAAACAACGCGCCACCCGGATTATTGTGGAATTATTGACCGATGTCGGTTATTAAAAACGCGTCGTGTAAATTGATTTATCGCAAATTGTACGGCGCGATAAGCTCTTTGTCACCCCGGAGAGCAATTTTTGCCCGCTCGCCGGTCGGCGGAAAGTAAATACTCGTTGTCATGGCACCGAAAACGCAATTATCGGCATTTGATATCCATTATTCCCTGATTTGGTGAATCCACTTTGTGACGTCGCCGCCGTCGTTGTCTTTATTCTACCAGAAGATCTAAATCTAAACCTGGCTGTATCGGTCCTGAACTAGCTGCGAATGTATCCCGTAAGAGTTGAATTTATTATTATTATTAGTGTAATGCGAAACCGATTTGGTAGTGAAAGGTGAAAAGTATAAACGATCCTATGTAAGAAAGACGGTCGCTAGATGTAGTTGTAGACGAGGTTATGATAGGACATCAAAACGATGTGTCACGTCACACTACCGGATTTCCTGCCGTGTGTGTAGCCTTTTAAATTATACTATTAATTACGCTTTATTAACTAATCAAAAAGTCTCCACCGAAGTCGCCCTGCGACGACGGGAAATTCACGAATTTCCCGCACTTTTTTCGGTAAATGTCCTATTTCCCAGACTTTCAGGGCGAAAATTAGAACTTCCCCTCCAATTTCCCTCGTTTCTCCAATTCTCCGAATACCGTCTCTCTTTTTCTCTCTATCTCTCTCCGATGGAATCTAAGACACTTCGATTCGTACATCTAAACTGAAACATATCTGTAAAAGACCACACTAAACATGAACAGCTAAAATGGTGACGACTAAAACTACCTTCCTCGCATGACCCAACCATCTTCTCGGCTTGTCAAGTTGTCGCATGCATTACAAACGCCATTGCTGTGTCACGCTGAACCGGTAAGTACGAACCTTGGCTTTTTTTTATTTTTCTCACTTCAATCTAACACGACTAACATTTTTATTTTTCAACCGACATATCTTTTTGATAAATTTCTTTAGCTTATTTCTTAGGAACTGCAATCCATAGTAATATTCTGAGAAAACAGAAAATTGCCAAGGTTCGTAGTGACAACTTCAAGGGCGGCGAAAAGGCGCATGGTGCTTGTAGATGGCGCTTTGCTTTATCTGGGAATGTTGTTAGCTCCCTCAGCGGCTTGGCAAAATTTTGAAGCTTCCGCTTTCGAGCTCTGCCGACTTCAAAATTTTCCAATACTTCTGAATACGTCGTCGATAGAAGGCGGAGCCAATGCTGAATGCGTTTCTAACCTTTCTTCAGGAATGGAACGACTACAACCTACGCTGGAACGAATCGGAGTATGGTGGTGTCAAAGATCTTCGAATCACGCCGAACAAACTGTGGAAGCCCGACGTGCTTATGTATAACAGGTAACAAGTTTAGTGGAATGCCTGACGTTCGAGCGTCCACACCTATTTCGACAAACGTTTACCTTTCAGTGAGCTTTACTAGCAAAATAATTAAAAAAAGAATTACACGTTGTTTCCCATCGTATTCGTTTAAAATTCGCAAACAGCAGGGAGTTCATTGTTGCATGGTCGTTGTAATCATTCTCAACTAGCCTTTGTTTTGCGATTGTCGGTTGGGAATGATGCCGAACGGGATGTACCTATTCATATTTTAACGGCTAAGAAAAGATCACAATCCGCAAGTTTCGTCGACGGAGACTCACGTCGACGAGGCTAACGGACGTATTTGCTTCATCAATGTGTATGTAGCAAAAGTTGGGGTGGAGTACACTGGCAGCGAGCCGTTGCTGTAGGCCACAGCTAGATTCCGACCTTCTGGAGTCGAAAATATACTATTGATACCTAATTTACGTACCGATATCGGCAATCGATGTTTTCTTTCTAGGAAGGTAACAATATGAATCCTTCGACTCTTGTTTGGCCGGAAAGACCACCAAAACTCTCTCTATAACAGCACGACGTAAAATAACCGAACTAAAAGACCCCCTCTCAGCTAAACGACTTGAGATAAAAACCAGAATTTTTAAACTATACTGTCGCGCGTATTAATCAATAACTACTTAAATAAGCCCTAACGCTAATCAGCTAATTAACCAACCTCTAAAATAATCAACAACATATAATTCTCGTCGAGGAGAACGAGCCTACATGGTATATTTAGCGTGGTTACTGCACATGTGCTCTCAGTTGCCCAACTTCACAAGCAAAAGGGTTAAACGATTGATTTGAGCATTGGTTAGATCAAATACGATCAGAAAATAAGAAGAATACAGGGTCTGATGAGGAATTTTCCTTTCTCGTGTCGTCAAAAAAGTAAGTTTTGTGTTTATTGTTAAATATATGCTTTCATATTGATTCATTTTTACACGGATAAAAATCGTATAAAGAAGCCGAAGTAAATAAAAATACTAGCTCGGAAAATCGGGGACGGGTTCTCTGGGGACGGAGTCGGTAGTAAAATAAAATCTGGATCCACGATACTACCGCAAGCTGGTTGTTTCTCGAATTTCAAGGGGATTTCCGTTGACCGTTTCCTCATATTCGCGAAATCTCGAATCTATTGTTATCGCATCTCTTGTGCTATATAAAGCGAATTATATTAAAGCATTTAGTAATCAAACATTTTTGAATTTATATTGAGTGTTGATTGGAAGATTCCTCATTGCTCAAATTGATCCGTACTGCGTTCTACTAGATGTAACTCCTGTTGTGCGATGCTAAGTGTTGATTATTGAAGATAAGTGGATGATTGTTGCATGAGATGTTGATCCGATGACAAACGCGCGCGGGGCCCCCTTTTTCGGTACAAGCTCACGACTGTACGCAGCACCGTCCAATGCTTGCCTGCGACACAGTACTTAACGATTTGTGTTATTATGAAGTGCTGATGAGGGTTTCGATGGGACATTCCAAACAAACGTTGTGGTCAAACATAACGGCAGCTGCTTGTACGTCCCTCCGGGGATCTTCAAGAGCACATGCAAGATAGACATTACGTGGTTCCCCTTTGATGACCAACATTGTGACATGAAGTTTGGTAGTTGGACCTATGACGGCAACCAGGTATTGCTGTAATGTTTACATGTTCTCTGTGCCCAATACTACCCACACTCACACGCGCGCATTCCACCAGTCGCCATTTCAACATTAACACGCCACTTACGCATTTTTCGTCAATTACGTTGGCTCACCGACAGTCTTAATTGATACGGTTACTCACTAATTGATACACTGTAGGGACGAGTACACATCAAAGACTATTTTATAACCCAGACTAGACAGATTATAACATACCGTAGGCAAAATATCTATCTATTTTGTCTACGGAACAATATACAATAACAGAATAGAATTAGTGCACGCAAATCTAACAGCGGCGACTATGTTAATGTTAGCTCTAGATTAGGCTCTCACTCATTGATCTTAACCGGGCTGCGTGAGATAAACAATGATAACAAATAAAAATTTTAATCTCACCAGTTTGGATTTGGTCACGTTGTGTTGTATATTTACCGCGAATTCAAAGTAGTCATTTTATTTCGACAAGACGAACTTAATTGTAACTACATTAATCGTCGTTGTCGAAGCATAATGACTCGTTAGGTTACACACTACGAACACAAGCTAGTCACAGGAGGAACCATGTGACTATATCATATAGATTTGCTATTTTGCATGGAGCACCTGTATATTTGATTTCTCTGGTACTGACTTTGGTGCATTCCCGTTTTTCAAATCAATCCAATTAAATCCCAACCAAAAATTTCGCATTCCCGCAACGAGCCGAAGTCGTTACCAGAGGAATTATCGTGAATTTGCTTCTGGTAGGGCTGTACAAAACCTGACTAAGCTAAAAAGAAAACAACAAATGAGGCCGGAAAGAATCGGGCAACCCGATTACGTTAGGCGGATTACATCCCGTTTTTATTTATATATTTTTTTTATAGTTTAGACTAAGTTGTTCAAGTACACACACGAAAACAAAACATAAACACACGCAGGGGGTCAAAAAATAAATAAAAAAATAACGTTTTGAAATGAAGAAAAATTAAAATGCCCTTTAAAGTAAATTCGAACAAGACATAAATGAAGAGGCTGACGAGATAGTGTTGGAGGGTGGCGTAATCAAGCATCTCGTAGGCCTAGTATTTATCCCAGAAAAATAAACCCCTGGAGGATCTTTCTCCAGTTTTTTCTCCGGTAAATATCAAGCCTTAAAGAGCTCGGCTACGCTTCGCCTTGAACAAGTGTTGGTGTAGTAGAATGCCGTATTTTGCAATTTCCAACGAGAAAGCATATAGATCTTTATAGAACGTTTTGAATTCCTAACCTAATTCTATCTGAGTTTAGTGTAGAAATGCAAACGTTAAATATAGCTCTAATTTTATCAGTAATCTACTGCATCAATAACAAGTGAGGTAATTAAATGGGAGTTCTCGTAATCTAAAATGTAATGTGTTCAAAAAAAGCGTGCATGGTATTGAGTCGAATTGATTGGAAGTTTTTGGGAATAATTATTTTTATCTTATTGGAACAAATTGGGCATGGTGCATGTGTGTATTTTCTCGTTTTATATATATATATATTTCTTAAAAGTAACAATCCGTTTATAATTGTTACTAAAACGTTTTATCGGCTAACTATAACGACTATAGTTTGAAACGAAATTTGACATTTTCTTACGTCCTCGAACGCATGCCCCTCCCCCTCGTCTGGTTTCAATCTTATCTCGTAGATGTCTCTCCAGGAGCAATGAAACGAATAGGCGTGTTGTCTGTCGATGTCTCAGTAGTGTCTTTCAGCCTTCTGTTACGAAACCACACGGCAAGTTTACTCCGATCCCCTTTTAATACTTGCCGGTGAGCCACGCAAACGTGAGTTTGCCCATTCCACATTATTTACATTACCACGTAGATGTCCTAAGCATGATCACTTAATGTCGGACACGCCTAGCGCTTGCATGCTGTCGCTAGCAAATCCTGGCGGGGAGTACATGATCAAGTTTTGTGCAGCTGGACCTTGTTCTCAACTCAGAGGATGGCGGAGACCTTTCAGACTTCATCACGAACGGCGAATGGTATCTCATAGGTACGTCATCGTCCGTCATCATCAATAGTGAATATTGTTTTTAAACCGAAATGAGTTGTTGATAAATAATGTTTTTTTTTGAGACGTCAATACTCATTTCGGTAGTTATTTGGTTATAGGTGTTGTTGAAACAATTGAATAGTGGGTAAAAATGACGAGGTCGTTATATTTTATAGGAATGCCGGGCAAGAAGAACACCATAGTGTACCAGTGCTGCCCCGAGCCTTACGTGGATGTAACGTTCACAATCCAGATACGCCGGCGCACGTTGTACTACTTCTTCAACCTGATAGTTCCTTGCGTGCTGATTTCCTCGATGGCGTTGCTGGGCTTCACGCTGCCGCCCGATTCGGGCGAGAAGCTCACACTAGGTACATGCTCGAGTGTCGTATTTGTTGTGCCTTGCACTCCTGTTTGTGTGGGTGCCGCTTGACCACACTGGCCACGCTAATATTACTTCACGCGCAATGCGGCGTCACACACTCAAAAACACCCAATAAGACATCTACCGACCACACAAGACTACATCGAGAGCCGGTTGCTGCAGCGGCGGACGCAAACACTTTCAAAAATGCGAAAATCTTTATTGCAGGTGTCACCATACTTCTTTCATTGACAGTATTTCTCAACCTAGTAGCAGAAAAGATACCGACTACGTCTGATGCGGTCCCGTTGATAGGTATGCTTGGAAGTGGAGGCATCGTGTGTATTGACAGCCCTGTGTCCCTGTGGACCGCCTGTTGATACTTGGAGGGCCACGACGTTGCATGCATTTTTCGATCGAACTCCTTAATTACCTCCCCATTTGTCTTATTGGCTCACAATTATTTTCTTGACGTAGATAGACGTTGGATAGCGTTGGATAGCGTCGACGTCCAGCCTCGACAACACGAATCTTCATTCCAATCATTTACCAAGCAGGCTAATAAACACCTCACGATGCAGTATTTGCTCACCGTTTACTTTATTCCGTATATTTATCGTTTGTGTGTTCCCTCTTAGCTATTTCGTTTCCCTCATGCGATCCGATCGAAGTTTTCGTATCAACATTCAAGACACGCTTCATTGTAGATTTCGAACGATTTCGTCAACATGTTTTTATTTAATTTATCAGCCATCTGTTTAATTTTTCAAGGACCAACCAGAAACTCCAAGTGAGCAAATACTGAGACGGTAAGTGTTTCGTAAAACGGCGCGAAGAAGTTTGAGCGTAGAAGAAAACGGAGAATGATGGGTGAAGTTCGTGTTGGTCGGGATAGTAGAAACCGTACACCTGTAGCCGTATTCAAGCTGTGTTCTGTTGCAGGAGTGACCATCTTGCTATCGTTGACTGTGTTCCTGAACCTCGTGGCAGAAACTTTGCCCCAAGTATCTGATGCCATTCCTTTGTTAGGTACCAACCGTTGTTTGTCTGACCTGCCTGTGCTGACTACATCCTCAGTGCTGCCTGATGAGATGCGTACCATTATGTGTATATGTGATTGTCTGTCCACCGGGAGCCAGCTTCAGCGCTGACGGTTACTCGTAATCGATGCGATCAAAGAAGAAATGTTTTGGGGCAGCCGGTGTGGGTGGGAGGGGGCCGGGGGCGGAGTGCTGTCGCGCGATTCGAGAAGTGGGAGATAAAGAAACAATTCGGTCGCAAAACATTTCCTCTTTGGATCGCGTGGGACAAGCCGGATACTTGGAGAGGACTCGTGTTGACGCGGCACAGGTCACAGGTCAGACCTCGCGTGATGCAAGATCTGTTGCAGGTGTCACTATCCTGCTCTCACAGACCGTTTTCTCACTCCTGGTTGCGCACGTTATTACACAGACCTCGGACGCTGTGCCACTCATAGGTTAGAGTCACGGAATTCAAATTACCTAATTGCCTTTTGCCTTGCCGACGGCGCGACTTTTGCATGGCGCGGCAAGTCGCGGGGGTACCACTTCTTAACAGCACTTCGCCTACCTGTAACCACAAGCTACACGACTAGTGCTTTTTAGATCTACTCGAAATGCGACTACTCTGACTGCCCCAAAACTATTTCAAATCGCCCTTCCTGCTTAACGCGCCAGTCTACTCATCTTTTTTACCAAAACTTGTTGACGTTGATTGATAAGGAATGCTATCTTTACGACTAAGGTAATGTACTCTATTAGCTATCCCTTTAATTACTTTAATAGTTTCCTCTTCTATCTTAAGATCTTACTTTCTCTTACTAAAATTTCAAATTCACCATATTTTACGCGGTGTAAATAAGTATTAAACAATTTAGAATATTTAGATGAATGCTAAACATCGCCGCATGACAAATGTTTAATTGTCTTATTACCAAACCAGCGCTTTCGCCAAAATTTTGCCGAACCGAAAGATGATCCACGAGATATAACGCGTAAATTAATTAAACCTATTGTGCAGACGCGGCCTCCCAGATTATCGCGAATGATAAATTGCGAACTGGGTTCTCGGTAAGGATCGAATTCGGGCCCTTTTGTAACCCTATCATCAGTTGCCTGAAACAACTTCGTGCGCCCGACTGTTAGGAATAATAGATGACATCTAATTTTTAAAGGGCGACTTCCCGGAATCTTCATTAAGCCGAAGGTTCGGGGAATTCTTTCAAATTTAGTTTTTCATTAAACTAACTATCCATTCATTTAGAGAATAATTGTATTTTAAAATGGATGGTTGGTCGCTTAAGTTTTGGTGAGAGATGAGTAAAGAACAATAATAACGCGAGTGCCGTTAGGCTGGAAGGTCTTAGCGCTTAAGTTTTAGTGGGTGAGGATGTTGAATTTAGTAATGCGGGTTAGTTTTTGAGGGAGGGATGCGGGTGCAACGACCGAGGCTAAACTGTAACTAGTAAAGTAACACTAACATGAAACTGATAATCGCTGTGAACATGTAGCTTCATGTTCCAAAGACGTCCTGTTCCTTAAGACCCGTTCCGCTTGTACTTCTGGATGCCGTGTTGCAGGACGTGCCATGCAAAGCCAAGAGGGGAACGACCAAACCTCCAAGTATCAAATGGCTCTGTCCTCTACGAGTATCTAATCTGTATGTTTTGTTGTTGATATGTTTGATTTCCCTATTACTGTTCGTACTCTTTTCCGTTCTTTCTTTATTACTACTATCATTATGATTTCTCTCTGCAAGGGATCCGTATTGCAATGGACCAATCTCCGGCCTTTGATGCGTCACCCAGAGGTTAACCGATGCAAAACGGACGCCCTGTAATACGATTCGTTACCTCCTCGTCAAGATACGTATATATATATATATATTAACACGAACACGCTTAAACGTATCAGATTAAACAACTGTCGCCTAAACCGCCCGTCAATCACGTTGTAAACTAACTAAAGCCGACTCATAATTCAACGTTGGCGAGCTGTGCTTGTTTGAGTGCGAGATTCAGCAATGCCAATAACGCACAGCTTCGAGCCAACGATAAACTAGCAATTAAAACGAATGAACACCGCCATCCGTACAAACAGTTTACGCTTTCGCTTGTCCTCTTCGTCTTTTCTAAGGCTTTCATCCCATCTCAACACCCGTTAAACCGATCTAAAAGCAATCTGATTAAATTAATTGAATCGCGCTAACAACAAAAAAGAGGTAGATTCGTGGCTTGTGGGCCACGAATTTACCACTATACCTCGGCCGGACTTCAGCCCTTGCGTTCTTTGAGGAGGGTACGAGTATCGCGACGTTAGTGTCCGACTGTTTATGTGTAGTAACGTTTGTGTATCTCGAGCGAATTGGAGCGACTGGGCGTTTCTGAAACGAGGATGCGTGTTTCTGCTTGGCGACTGCGTGCAGTAGCGATCCCGGCCCCGTTTTCGTCGTAGTGTCGTAGTTTAGTCTCCTTTTCCGCCGACCTTTAAACGCGACCACCAGCCAGAAAGCAGACTGTGACGCGGCGCGCGTTTCAGGTACCTACTTCAACTGCATCATGTTCATGGTCGCATCGTCGGTGGTCCTCACCGTAGTGGTCCTCAACTACCATCATCGTACGGCCGATATTCACGAAATGCCGCAATGGGTGAGTTAAGTGCAATGGTGTTGTTTAATTAAGAAAGGTACATACGATTCTTTTCAGATTAAAACGGTGTTCCTGCAATGGCTACCATGGATTTTGGGAATGAGCAGACCTGGGAAGAAGATAACGAGGAAGACAATACTAATGAATAGCCGCATGAAGGAATTGGAATTGAAGGAAAGGTCGTCGAAGAGTTTGTTGGCGAACGTTTTGGATATCGACGATGATTTCCGCAACCTTCCCGGGGGGAATAACGCCTCGATGACGACGAGCCTTGGCACGGCGTTCATGCGACATCCAACGACTATTGAAGAGGCAGCGGTGCCGAGCTCCGGCACGCAGAGGGACCTGCAGAACATCTTGAGGGAGTTGCAGTTTATCACCAACAGGATGAAGAAGGCGGATGAAGAGGCGGAGGTGATAAGCGATTGGAAGTTCGCTGCAATGGTGGTCGACCGCTTCTGTCTGATCATATTCACTTTGTTTACCATCATCGCGACGGTGGCGGTGCTGCTGTCGGCGCCGCACATCATTGTCCAGTAGGGACAAAGCCTACAATCACGCAGTTTTCAATACTATTTTATAGTACTGCTAGATAGACTATGAACGTTTACTGTGATACAATTGCAGCGTATCGTTTTGGCACAGCAGCAATGTGCCTTCCATGTGGAACATTCACAAGCTGTTGAACAACTAAGGGGCGAGCGTGCGTGCGCCGTGCGACCGCTTCATATCACCGGAACACGAGCCGAAACGTACCGCATCCGCACCGAATCAAATCGAATCGACCCGAAATGAACAGAGCGCCAGCGACGAGACCCGTACGGCGCACGCGCGGCCGCCTTTTGTTAGCCCATTGATACAAATAAAAGGTGTCCACCTATATTTAAAAGGAAATAAAAAAAATGTGATGAACTTCGCAAACTAATTATAAATCTTTTAATTATATGAGTTATAGAAAAAAAATGAAGATTAAATAGAATATATTATATAAAAAAAGAAATCCGAAGTTGCGGGTAAGTTGCGCTATGCGCATGTTTTATATACATTGGTGAGGAGGCATTAAGATGCACGTTGTTATATATATCTCGGTACCTTTTTTTGTATGTCAGGGCCGGACCTTACCTGATGTAAGCTCTTAATGCCACCTCCGCACGTGTCTCAACAGGCGTTGTGTGCCCGACTCGCTATTTATATCGCAAAATGTAGTTATATATAAATATATCGAAACAAAACGTCTTCTATGTATAGTTGATTCGTTCTTTTTATACGGTATAGCGACAACAAAAAACAAACAAAACAAGACGAGCACACACTGTCTGCGTTTTATATCATATACCATTTTTAATATCATATTTAATAAAAAAAAAAAAACTTCGAATTTTTCATTACTATGCAAGTTTCTATACCATAAAGGTTAAGGGGCCGCGAGGCCCGTTTAATAATAAACAATAACATTGTTTACTGGATAATAATGAAGTAACTTAACAGATAGAATTTAATACGATTTTAATAAAAATGAAAGAACAAATGAAAAAACAAAAATGTTTCTTTGGGCATTTTACAAAAGCATAGAGCGAGGAATCGTACGGATTTACAAGCGACAATTTACCGAACCGCTTTATTAATCATATTTTCATTTCAAGATTTTTAGTTCATCTACCTACAAAGCATTTTACATTTCATTTAAATGTTAATTTAGGTCTCGGGTTACGGTGGCTTGTAACTGCGTTACGGTTACTCTATATCGTGTTGGTTTACTTGGCGAATTTGGGTTTAAAATAAGATCGATGAAAGAACACTAATTCGCCTGTTGCTGCCGCTGCCGTTTATGGTAAACGGCCCAAATCATTTTTTAAGTTTCGCTTTCGTGTCTGCCCCCTTCGGCGCCCCGTCTCTGTGTCCTTCCCCTCCCGCGAAACTGTTCACCAACCTCAAAAAAGGCGAGCACAAACCCACCCAGGCGTGAATGTGACCACCGAGCGAATGCGTAGCGTAGCGAAAACCGCATATGTCCGTTCTTGTAGTTGTCGATAGCGTGGCAATGATGTTGTAGTGATTCTTTAGCGTTTAATATACTAGCGTAACGTTCTCCCGATTTCCCGAGCGCTTTTTTTATTTGTATTCGTGATTGAGGAACATATACATAAGATATATATACACAGAAAAATGCCAAAAAAAAAAATAAATAAGATACACTCGAAAACTATTGTATAACAATTTATGCTCAAAAGAATTATTGAAGTTGTTCATTTGCTGTTATATTTTATTATGAGGCGTTTCTCGATGCTGGTATAAATAGGTGAACTTTGTTGAATAAATGTACATTGTATGGTTGAAAACAATAAATGCAGGATATTCAGTTTTTCCTTTAGTTTTATTTCCCGTTTTTTATCATTATTAATATATATCTCATTCGGAGTATAAAATCGTTATCGACACAATATTGTTGACCTACATTTCATTGTGGCGACCTCAATATTGATCGCCCCCTCACATTGAATAACGCCGCATTCAATTCTCGTATTAGTTCTTATCAATGAAAAATATGAATGAATACATTTATGTACTCAAATTACATACTAACGTCGCCATCTATGAATCAAAAGTTAAAATTATTATCATCATTTACAGGTTTCGCGCCACCTATCTAAATAAATTAGATTTAAAGAATCGCTCCAAATTATTTCAAATAAAAGATATTCTAAAAGACATTATTTATTATACAATTATTTATATACATTGAATGGCGCACAACCAAAGAGAGTGAAATAAAATTACGTCAACGAAAACATTATCATTTAAACAAAAAAAAAAAAAACAACTTGGTGAACAAAGACATTTAATCAGCAGTCTTAATGAAATACCGACACCTTTTTGATTAGATTTTGTGGTCGAACGTCCGTGGGTTGAAATTTATTAATAAACTCACGAGTTACGCAGCTTTTCTGTATTCCCTATAATCGATGAAGCCGTCACGGTTGATGTCGGCCACTTTCATTGCTTCATCGACGGTACGTTCCAGCTCTTCATCGGAAATAGCTGGATGTTCTTCTTTAGCTTTTGGACCTATTTTATTTTAAAACATAATCAAAATGATCAAAAATATTGCGAAGAAAAGAAAGACAACATGCAACAAAAGGATCAAAGCAGGACATACTGTTTTTATTTAGGGTTTCTGTTGACTGGCCACTTTTTGTTGAGCCTTAATAAACTCGGGATAATCAATGTAACCATCTCGATTGTTATCATCCATATTTAAGATTGGATCGATCAATGTCAGCAATTCATCATCCTTGAAAATTTTATTTTCCACCTGATTTTGTCCGGGCTCTGTGTTTCCTTGTTCTGATACGGCAACAAATGCACAAAAAGATTTGTAAAGCAACAAAACAAATAACCACCAAGATTTAGAAGAATTTGAAGAAAGATTATCACCAATATTTACAAAGAAATGAAAAAATTATTTACCATGCCAATGAATTAAAGATTTTATCAATTCACAACCATCCAATTTATTATTATTATCAGCATCGTGCATCTTGAAATAATGAAATTGAAGTTCTTGTTCAGTCATTTTGCTTGTATCCATTGGAATTTCCATATGTTCAGCTATGTGTCTATGATTATTTCAAATTTATGAACACAAAAAAAAATAATTAAAAAAAATCTCACTCTTTTTCTTGCATGATGTGTTGCGCATCTAAAATTTTCCCTTGTTGATGATGCCCATGATGCGGAACTTGCTGATGACCCTGCTGTGGATGTCCTTGCTGAGGGTGTACTTGCTGTGGGTGTCCTTGTTGAACAGGTACATGACCTTGTGGAACTTGCACTTGAGGTTGAACAGGAACCTAAAACAATACAAATTTATTTGGAATATATTTTAATAAATCAAAATACCGCTATAGAAATTATGAATATTATTGAGAGGTTCAAGTAGTATTATGTCAAAGCGCGTATTTGTTCATGATTGGAATGTGTGGGAATCGAAATGAACCGATATTTTTGTTCACCTCAATACTATTTTTAATCTATTCGCGGTAAAAATAATTTTACGTTGTGTTTATTTAAAAAACTCGTTTCATTTTATTGAATTGATTCGGTTAGCGATGCTAAAACATTAAATTAAAATATTTTTAAAATTTGAGAGGGCTTTTTATTATTATTAAAAACATTTCCCGAGGGAATATGGATTCAAATTCAACATGGTTAGTGATGTATTCATAAATGTAGTATTAATATTTAATGGTACCTGAAATGTGGATTACAAGAAACTTATATAAAGAATGGTTTCTACCTCGAATGATATTTTATTTTAATATTTATTTGTTAAATTGCCAAAAAAATTTTTTAATATTTTGTCAAGTATATCACAAAATATTGGATGTTGGTATAAAAATCAAGTTGAGTAGAAAATAAGTCGGGCCAACTCAGTCAACCTCTACATAGAAATTAATTTTTTTTTATAAGATCAAGTAACTCTGATCTCCAAGACGATACATTTGTTTATTGTCATAATTTATAACTCGTCATGTACACACGTATTATATGTCTTGCCAAAATAAAATAATTTATATTTAAAAAAATACTTAATCTGTTTAGAACATTATAATATATGTGTGTGGAATAATAACACCGCCACAGGATGAATCACAATCTGGGTACCATGATGGGAGGCGAGGATATAGCTGAGGCATCTACACAAGATGGAGCAGGGCAAGTTAAATTGTTATCAAATTTCACCGTGCAGTCCAATGCTCTTAATGAACATTAATAATCGGCAGCGCCCAGTAAAGACACCGATTAGAACTTTTAGCAAGTCCTAAAATATTCCCGGGCTTGACAGTGGCGATGTTAATAAACACCTTAGCATGTCTCATTCCAGGAAAACAGGTCCATAGTAGGCGAAGTCTCTCTTCAGCCCATAGTCCAATCCTATATTTGGCCATCGGAAATAATACACCAACTGCTGATTCCGGCCCCACAAACACTTAAGCGCTGCCCTCTCGTGCTAGCCGCTTCATTGCCAGCAATCCCAGAGTGACCCGAGGCCCAGATCAGAGAAACTCTGTTATCACAACTCTGTTTAATGTTCTCTTGCAATCATTAACCGGAGCCGACACCGTTTTTACGGCTTGCAGCGCCTGGAGAACGGCTTGACTGTCTGAGAAAAGTCGTACATGTTCTTCACCCCTCTCTCAAGAACGATTTTAGCATCTATATCAATAGCAAATACTTCCGCCTGGAGTACAGTACATTCCCAGGCTGTAAGCTTGTAATAATAAATAAAATAAGCAAATATCTGCCTGAACCAGAGAATTTTTATTTTTGATCCAGGACTGCCATTCAGGCAGTACAATCTGGTAGATTTGGTCCCGCCAAATCTGATGGCATTAATAGCACAGTATATAGTAGCGCAGTATTGCTTAAATCTGTAAATGGTTGTTCTAGCCACTTTCTGCCAAGTTGTCATACTCCAGAGTGCTGACTGAATGGAAACCAACAGAGAAGAGATGGCGAGGGTGGCCACAAAGGATTTACCAACTATGCCTGTTGAAGAATGGAGTGAGGTTGCTGAGATAGCAAGGGAGGCCAAAACACACATTACATTATACAGCCAAAGGAAGAAGAAGAAATCTTTTAATAAGCGAATATTATAATGTAGAGTTGTTTTGTTTCTCTAAGCTTCAAATTAATTAATTTTGACTTTATTGTATTGTATTTTGACATATTAAAGATTTGAAAATCCAATATAAGGTGTAATTGAGATACAGTATACAACACATTTCTGCCAATAGAGGTAGAATCCATCCATAGTCAACAAATTGTTAGATATATCATTCAGAGTTCTCCAACAGCATATCTTGATTGCAAATTATTCTTTATTTCATCATACTTAGCTAAAATAAAGTTTGAGTTATTACTTTTACATTAACTTGAATCACTTAAACCATCAACAACAAACCATATACTTAATAAGATAAATTTATCTATATGATATTTAAGCTTTGCATCTTAACGATAACCAAATATCTATATAACTAGAGATATCTAATAAACTCCACATATCTAATAAACTCCAGATATTTAATAAACTCCAGATTATTAAGTTAATTAAAAATTGTTCATGAAATCTATATCAATACATCGTTATATCAACTTAAATCTACCTGCTGTTGTTGAATGGGAACTTGTTGTTGTTGATATTGTGGTGGTTGCTGTTGTTGTTGTTGATATTGAGGTTGTTGTTGGAACTGCTGCTGTTGCTGTTGATATTGGGGTTGTTGTTGAAATTGCTGCTGTTGCTAATTATAAAAAATTTTTATTAAAAAGCTGAAAAATAATATTACAATTCGGTTCTCTTACCTGATAATGATTAGGATTTACACCGGGAGGAACACGTTGGGCGTAAATACAAGAAAATAAGTAGAGTAACGTTGCAATATGGGTTAGTAAGTTCATGATAACCTAAAAAAAGTGTGGGGTGTTCTTTGATGTTAACGCGGGGAATGCAGTTTTAAGAGGTTCTGAAGGGAGCCGACGCGAAGATGATTGAATGTTAATTGAAAACAAACCTTCACCTTAAGCGATAACTTTAGAAATTATCCAAAAATAATCGCGGACTTTCAAAACAAATTCAAACGGGGACACGTATATTGAAAGAGTACACGTAGCTGTCAAGCATCAAGTAGAACAACTTACAAACAATAAAAATCCCCAACATAATTATATGTGACGTCACCAACAAAATGATCACTTTCATTTTTAAAATCAATTATTAATATGAAAAGAAAAATAATTTATAATAAAAAAGATGTGGTACAAAAAGAATTATCTTCATTTAGTATTTAGTACCACTATTGCTTACTAGATGACTTAATTAAGTTTGTTTCAAAATTTTTGATTAATAATTAATTTGCTTTTGGCATGAAAATTATAAAACTAAATATGTCCATAAATTGCAACAATCTTCTCAAAATTAAATAATTGTTTCTTCACACTTATTGCTTATTTATTACTTGCAAATACAAAGAAAATCATGATTTTTGAAAAATATTAATTCGCTCACTATTCAATATATATATATATATATTTATTGACGTCATAAAGAAGAAGAAGTAAATATAAAAGCTCCCTCTATCATTTGAAATTTGAATTTACAAAAACGTCCGATGATCTGTGTCCAAATAAAACTTCGACGTAATATTTACTTAGATAAGAATCGAAAATGCACCCTTGATTCGTTGTTCGAATGAACTCGAGCACGATAAGTAGTAAGTGAGTTCTGTCAGTGTTATGTGAAGTTCTGTCGAGGACAGACCGTGGCCTCTTCTGCGAAGATATTTTTGGTATGGGGTCGAAGGGCGACTTTTTGCTCGTTTTGATCTTGGTCCTTCTCGTAACGGCCCAACGCGGTGTATGTAAGTTATTTTTAATTAATATTGCTCTGTCCCAATTCTACAATTTTAATTTTTTGATCGTCACCGTCGTCGAATATTCATTTATGTTAATTGAAACTTATTGGTCGAGTTCTATTTTTCCTTTTATTGTTTTTTTCTCGTTTTGTATTCATAAAATAGACGAGTAATTTGTTGCAGTTTTCAATTAATCTCATTAAAAAAATCACGTCATTAATTAATTGAACGTTAATTTAATATGTAAACAATTGTAACTATCTACAAGAATTATCAACGCGGAGAATTAAATTAGATTACTATTCTAATCTATTCCGTTATTTATTATCAGAAGTAGCATAAATGTTATACAAATTTTTTTTTGAATGGAATTATTTTAATTTTATTTCAAGCAAAAATTTAAATTTAGGTGATTTACGAACATTGTTTCAATCATGTTGTGCCGCCGGGACGAGTCATAGCCTCTCAGGTTTACCATGCAGAGATTATAAAATTCCATCAAACATACCAAGCTCTCAGCAAGGTATTTGTTTAAGTTCGCTAGACGTTTGCTGCAAAAACAATTATAGGTAATTAAAGCGATTGTTTAAAATCAAAAATAAGGAGATATCATTATAGGGATTCGCAATGTACTCTCGGTAAAGAAGACGCTCAAAACGCCAAAGATTGCGTAAGTTTTGACGGTGGGACTTCGATAGATTACCGAAAAGAGTGTTGTTCGGCTTGCCAATTAGCGATAGAAACGGGGGCATCAAATCCTTCTTGCGAAAATGTGTTAAATTTTAACCCTCCGCTCGATAAAGCATTTACAAGTTGTTGCGAAGAAATGTCTAAAGCGAGCTCGCAACAAAGTACAAGTGTAACAACTCCAAAATTAATTTCCTCCACCGAGTCAACGACTATTTCTACTACGGTTAAACCTAAAGATGATGTAGGGTCAAAGTCGACTACGCCAAGTGATGATTCCAAGAAAGACGTCGCCTCACCATGTGAGTATTCCGGGAATCTCATTTACGATTTTAACACCGCCCCATTTAGCATTGGAGAACATATGTTACTTCCCGGACGTCTGCGCCCAAATCTGCATACCCACTCCGGGTTCGTATAAATGTGCCTGCAGAGAAGGTTATACTTTAATGAACGACGGAATTTCTTGCAAAATTGACAAAAAAACTATTTCGACGAGTACCAATAAACCAGGAAATAGATGTGAAGCTTACAACCCTTGTGATCATACGTGCGAAGATACCGGAGTTTCCATAAAATGTTCTTGTTACGCTGGTTATGAATTAGCGAAAAATAAATTTTCTTGTATCGATATTGATGAATGCGAACGTGGCACCCATGCTTGTATCGAAGATGAAACTTGCATAAACGAGGAAGGAACTTACGCGTGTGAAAGCACTGAAGAAGATTACGATTACGACGACAGATGTCCCATTGGTTTCATGTTTAACGCCGACAAAAAAATTTGCGACGACGTCGACGAATGCGCATTTTCTTTGGTTTGCAAAAAACCACAAGTTTGTGAAAACAACCAAGGCAGTTACAAATGCGTCGATGATGAAACCCCAAAGTGTCCACCAGGATTTTATTACAAAGAATCCATCCAGGACTGTCAAGATATCGATGAGTGCATCAATGGACAACACGATTGCAACAGAGAATCTCAAACTTGCTTGAACACAATCGGAAGTTTCACTTGCATCGATAAAACGGTTGAGGGTAGTTGCCCACCTGGGTTTAAAAAAAATAGTATCACTTTAGCATGCGAAGATATTAATGAATGCGTTGAGAATCAAAACGTTTGTGGTCCCCATGAAGATTGCATCAATGAATCCGGTGGACATAACTGCGTACCTAAAAAACCTTACATTCCGTATGGCCCTAAAAAGCTTGAAATTCTTCCAAAACCTGAAGAACCCGTTCTTTTTACTAAACCAATTAGTACCACTACAATTAAACCAACCACAACACAACGCACAACTACAACAACAAAAACAACTCCAACTACAAAAACAACTTCAATTACAAAAACAACTCCAACTACAAAAACAACTCCAACTACAAAAACAACATCAACAACAACAACAACATCAAAACCTTTTCCAGAAATAAGACGAATACCTCTTCCAAATAGGCCAATAATTCCTACACAACATTATCGACCGCACGTGCCAATTTCATGTCCGCCTGGTTTTAAATATTCCGATGTTAAGCATAACTGCGATGATATCAACGAATGTGCCAATGTAGAAAATGATTGCGATAGCAACCAAGATTGTTACAACACCCACGGAAGTTACACGTGTATTTGTAAAAGAGGGTTTCAAAAAGATCACCATACTATGGCGTGTACTGGTATGTCATTAAATTAATTAAGAAATGATTTGGTTGATTCATTTTATTTTAGATATAAACGAGTGTCAAATAGGTCAACACGATTGTATTGATGGGCAAAGATGTGATAATACGATTGGTTCTTATTTATGTTCGCGTACTGCTGGATGCGGAACTGGGTATACATTAAATTATCATACGGGAATTTGTGAAGACGATGATGAGTGTGCTTTAGGGACACATAATTGCCATTTTTACGGACCCACTTATCAATGTAAAAATTTTGCGGGGTCGTTTAGGTGTGAGAAAATTCCCAGAACGTATAAATATAATATTACCACTCCAAAACCAAACCCTTTCAAACCTAGTCAGTCTTATCCTATTCGACCACACATATTAACACCTAGCACAATTACTTCAACAACGCCTAGACCTCATGTTCCACCGTACGTTTATGTCCACAAACAATGCTTGCATGGTTATAAAATGAATAATCGCGGAGATTGTGAAGGTAACAAAGAAAATTATTTTAATAACAATGCTATTAATATTTCTCTTTAGATATTGATGAGTGTTTAGGAAATCCGTGTAATAGAGGCCAAAAATGTTTAAATTTAAACGGAAGTTATCAATGTATATCAACGATGCAATGCCTACTCGGTTTCGAATTGAATGACAACGGAACTGAATGCGTAGGTAAATATGAAAGCACTATTTTCGTTCGTGTTTTGAAAGGGTTTCTTTGATAGACATCGACGAGTGCGCACGTGGGCTTCACGAATGCTCCAGCACGCAAATCTGCAAGAACGCCAGAGGTTATTACATCTGTGAATGTCCTCCTGGGCATTCATTAAACAAAAATAAGCACTGTGAAGACATCGATGAATGTTCTCTTTATAGGGTTTGGAAAAAATCTCTCCTAATGAATCAATTTATTAAAAAAAATATTTTTTTGCAGCCCTGTTCCGAAGCTGCTAACTGTGTAAATACGCTTGGTTCCTTCGAATGTCGTTGCAAATCGGGTTTAAGAAATCGTGGTTCGTCTTGTGATGATATCGATGAATGTTCTGAAATACCAGGTTTATGTCAACAAAAATGTGTAAACATCTATAGAAGTTATAGGTGCTCTTGCGAGAAAGGCTACACGCTTAACCCGGATAATCGGTGCGTACCTATTTACTTTATTATTTGATATTAGTACGATAATATTGACATTTTTTTCTGACCCGTTTCAGAACTTGCACGGATGTGGACGAATGCGAGAAGTTTCGCGACCTCTTTCTTTGCGTTGGAAATTGCGAAAACACACCAGGAAGCTACACTTGCAGTTGTCCAAAAGGATACACCCTCGGAACCGATGGCAGAACTTGCCAAGGTAAATTTTTTTGAGTCGAATTTAAATAATTTAAGTTTACAAAGTTTATCGCGATTCCGATATACGAATTACGCCGTTTCCTGTGTTTGTTTACTTATCAAACCTCTTTATTTACCAAATACTGGAATTTATCAGATCCAAAATTCTCAATTTGGGTCAATAAATAATAAAACGAATCGATTCACGTGCAACTAGTTCAAGGCGAAATTCATATTGAATAAGAATTTTGTTGAAATTTATCTTTAATTTATTTATTTTGTAGATATAGACGAGTGCCGCTCTAACATTTGTCCCAACTCAGAAGATATCTGTATAAATACAAGAGGAAGTTACAAATGTCATCGTTTGATTTGTCCACCGAATTACGTCCGAGATCAAGATCATAAAAGTCGATGTAAACGTTCGAAATTTTTATGCGATCCACGAGACGATCAATGCAACCAACAACCTTTCCATTATACTTATCACTTTCTCAGTTTTACATCAAAATTGCCTTTAGTTAAAGGACCCATCGATTTCTTTCAAATGCGCGGTCCGACTTATCCACATGCTTGGGTTGATTTTGTAATGAAAATAGAGGATGCGAGGTGTCCGCCGGGAGTGAGAAGGGTTGATCAGAGTTATTTTAAAATGAGGAAATATGATAATAGAGCGCTTTTATCGATTTTAAAATCGATAGAGGGGCCGCAAGAAATTGATGTCCAATTGGAGATGAATATTCAACACAACGGCGTTCGTAGTAGAATGATAGCAAAGATATTGCTAATAGTTACGCAATATACATTTTAAATGTATTTGTTTTTATAATTTTTTTAGGTTTACTTAAGTTTGGTGACGGTTTTTGTTTTTTTTTATAAATTACAATTATAAATAAATATTAAGAATCTTTTATTAAAGGTATAACAACAATGGCTGTTTTAATCGATTTTAATACATTCCATCTTCCTAATTTGTGTTCTGGTCCAACTCCGGCAATCAAAAATTTTCCATCAGAAGTAAAATTTAAACTATTCACGAAGCCGTTTAATGGAATTTTGAATAATAACTGAATATTTCTGAATCTATCACTTAACTTCCATATTCTAATTGCACCGTCTTGAGAACCAGAAGCTATAACGTCCGTATTTACCAAAGAACATAAACTAGAAATCCAATACGGTTGTAGATTAGTCGAATCCAAACCGTGAGCTTCTTTAACTGCACAAAGCGGCTTTTTCCTATTCGCACTCCACACAGATAACTGCCCATCATCACCGCCAGTCACAAATATATCTTCATTAACCAATTTCACTACATCCAAACAACCATCTGGGCCATTATAAATTAATTGAGACTCCTCCATAATTTTCCAAAGTCGTACTGTTGCGTCTCGACCCCCAGTTGTAACAGCTCGTTGTCGTGAGAGCGCATCTATAGACGTAATAGCATCATGGTGACCATAAAGAGTTTCCACATAAGCCATTTCATCCAAAGACCAAACTTTAACAGAACGATCTTTGCTCGATGAGTATAAAGTGTGCGTTTCTTTACAGAAAACAACACCGGTCACTGACAATCGATGACCTTTTAAGGTGTTGATGTGTTCTAATGTTTGGGGATTCCAAATTTGGATGTCTTTAGTTTCATCTCCAATTGCCTAAAATTTTTTTATTAATACATTATTAACAAAAATACAAGGTGTCTTAGACCGTTCATTAGACGTTTCTGGGGTTCTGGCCAAACTAAAAATTTGAAAATTCAGATTTCTAATTCTTCTGTTTATACCAGATGTCGCGACCTACTTTATTTTTTAAATGTTATTTGAATTTGTCTATTTTCAAGGTTTATGAATAACTTTACTTTTTTGCAATTTGATTTGATGCATTATGATTTAATGCCACCTAGGCGGTGTGAGGGTTAGTCTTCTTTTAAGAAAAATATACTATAAGAACGATTTCGTCTCAAATCGCCGAGGTCGCTTGCGGGCGAGGCGCTAGAATACTCCAAGTGGACGATTTCGAGTTAAATAACCAAATCTAGCGTCTCGCCCGCAAGCGACCTCGGCGGTATGAGGGTTAAGAAACTTTATACTTTTACAAAGATATACTATAAAAAACGATTTCGTCTCAAATCGCCGAGGTCGCTTGCGGGCGAGGCGCTAGAATATCGCAAGTGGACGATTTCGAGTTAAATAACGAAATCTAGCGCCTCGCCCGCAAGCGACCTCGGCGGTGTGAGGGTTAAGAAACTTTATACTTTTACAAAGATATACTATAAAGAACGATTTCGTCTCAAATCGCCAAGGTCGCTTGCGGGCGAGGCGCTACAATACTCCAAGTAGACGATTTCGAATTAAATAACCAAATCTAGCGCCTCGCCCGCAAGCGACCTCGGCGGTGTGAGGGTTAAGAAACTTTGTACTTTTACAAAGATATACTATAAAGAATGATTTCGCCTCAAATCGCCGAGGTCACTTTGCGGGCGAGGCGCTAAAATCCTCCAAGGCAGAGGATTTCGTGTTGACACATCAAATCTAGCGCCTCGCCCGCAAGCGACCTCGGCGGTGTGAGGATTAAAGTCTTCTTATAAGAAACTTTATACTTTTACAAAGATTACTATAAAGAACGATTTCGTCTCAAATCGCCGAGGTCGCTTGCGGGCGAGGCGCTAGAATACTCCAAGTGGACGATTTCGAGTTAAATAACCAAATCTAGCGTCTCGCCCGCAAGCGACCTCAGCGGTGTGAGGGTTAAGAAACTTTATACTTTTACAAAGATATACTATAAAGAATGATTTCGTCTCAAATCGCCGAGGTCGCTTGCGGGCGAGGCGCTAGAATCCTCCAAGGCAGACCATTTCGTGTTGACACATCAAATCTAGCGCCTCGCCCGCAAGCGACCTCGGCGGTGTGAGAGGTAAAGTCTTCTTATAAGAAACTTTATACTTTTACAAAAATATACTATAAAGAACGATTTCGTATCAAATCGCCGAGGTCGCTTGCGTGCGAGGCGCTAGAATACTCCAAGTGGACGATTTCGAATTAAATAACCAAATCTAGCGCCTAGCCCGCAAGCGACCTCGGCGGTGTGAGTGTTAAGAAACTTTATACTTTTACAAAGATATACTATAAAGAACGATTTCGTCTCAAATCGCCGAGGTCGCTTTGCGGGCGAGGCGCTAGAATTCTCCAAGGCAGACGATTTCGAATTAAATAACCAAATCTAGCGCCTCGCCCGCAAGCGACCTCGGCGGTGTCAGGAGTAAAGTCTTCTTATAAGAAACTTTATGCATTTTTTAAATGGTACCCCTCATATATTATTACTGAGTCGTCTTAGGCGCCTCATTTTACATTAATAGTTTGGGAGATATTTTGAAAATAATGTTGGCTAGAACCCCATTTTGGTTTTGCTGAGACACCCTGTACAAATAAGAATTAAGATACCATAAATTTGTTATCCATTGATATTGCTATGCTTAAAATTGCTTTTGAATGTCCTTTAAATGTCTCAGATGAGCTTTTCTTAACGAATGGGATACTTCCTACTTTTTTCAAGTCTTTTATACTCCCTAAAATGTTTTGAATGATTAGTAACTTCATGAAGTGCCTTCATGATATATATTTACATTTAACAATGCTTCCATCTTTACTTCCAGAGAAAATAAATTCATTTCCTGCTGTTATAAAAGTAGATGTGATACAGTTTTTATGATCCTTACATCGTAAAATTTTAATATTTTCGCTATTAAACCCTTGGTATTTATCGGCTATGGTTGTTCGTAATTTTCCACTTTGTTTTAGATAATCAGTACGTAATCGTTTATTAATTTCATTGCTTGTAAGATCGTCGTGTTGTTCTTCATCCTCCTCTCTTTCTTCAACTAAAAATTAAATAATTAATATAAATTTTTATATTAACAAATTTAACACACCTTCTCGTTCAATTTCTTTCAAATATGCTTTAGCCAGTCGCATTTTTTTGGCTTGGGCAGTTTCATCAGGATCTGATTCATCTTGATCATCACTTTGAGCACTCTCCGCTTCTGAGCTACTTGTAAGCTCATCATCCTGGTTTAAATGTTTCCTTTTCGACGATTTTTTAACACCCTTCACATGAGAAGATAAAATTACAATTTTGAGTTAATTAATTAATTTTTTAAAACTTACTTTAGATTTTCCATGCAGGTTGGGTTTCTTTTTAATAAAAAACGACATTTTTATCTACAAAAATTGGGTTAAATCGCGATATTTTAAATTACACGTGTTGTTGATACACTGTCATGTTAATTTGAGGTTATGTTTTTAATGATGTGACCTGTTTTATCGACATTAAAAAGTATTTGTTATCAAAAAAATATTGTTAAGATGAGAATATTGTTGTATTTATTAAATTTTTAGTTTCTTTAACGATGGGCTTATTAATATTTTTCGAATTTTCAAGATATCTGTTTATTCGTGTAATGAATGATGACGCTTTCGCGTATTTGCGATAGGTGGCGCCACATAAAAAAATTGACACTTTCAAAAACTTGTAACGTTAATTGACACGATAATTAACACACTTAATGGGTAATTTAAAGTGATTAAATTTGAAAATTTTCAATTAAATAAATAGGTGTGATATAGAATATATCATTAACTTTTGTAATTATCAAGGCAATTAAGTCAATTAATTTTTTTTTAAATTTTGCAATGTATTTTTATATTTTTATAGCAATTAGTATGGCGGATAATGTGGAAGCAGTGAGGTTTTAGATAGCTACAATGATATTAAGGACCTGGAGGATCAGAGGGCTTTAATGCTATAAAAGTAGATCAGGCGGCAGGCTCAGAGGTTTGTTTGTAAACATCACTTGGGTGTTTGATATGTTGTGGTGGGAATTTCTATAAAGTAATGCTGTTTTAGGGTTAGGATGGTGGTGAAGGAGACGGAAAGGTATCAAAAATGTGCATAAATTCCAAAGCTCCCCACCTGGAACTTAAAAAATGTATAAATCACAACTTGAAACGAGTGATACTTGTTTGTTAATCTTGTGTGTGAGCAAATAACCGGGACAAGACATTGTAAAGCTTGGAAGAGAAGATATGATTAACAACTCTATACAGGATGTTTCAAATAATTGGTTCGTTAGAACTTTTTCAGGTTTCACTATTCGTAGAGGTTTGAAATTTTGGTGGCATGGGTTATTCATTAGGAACTTTCGATTTAAAATATTTTCAAGATGGCCGCTATTTCCGGTCTACCGGAAGTAGACCATAACTTCGTTATTTTAAATGGAATACTATAGTTTTTATTGCACCTTTTAATTGTACGTAAAAAAATATGTTAAGTTTGATCAAAGTTATTGGTACCTAGCGTTTTTCATTTTCGAGTTATTTTGATTTTATGCATGGAATGCAGGTCTTTTTTATTAGAAAGCTACAGTTTTTGGTCCATGTTTGTATTATTGTTGTCATTAGTTACATTTGACGACGGGTTCCGAATAAACAACCCATGCTACCAAAATTTCAAAACTGTACGAATAGTGGAACCTAAAAAAGTTCGAACGAAACCTTTCTGTGAAATGGACGATAAAGGTGCAGTGTAATGGTTTGGTGCTTTTTATGGACTTACAAGTGCTTAAAAGAGTAGCAAGATACTAGATTAAGCAGAGATACAAGTACCGACTCGGTAAGTATATTCTTAATTTTTTTATTTCTGTTCATTATGTGCTTTTGTTATCCCTTCAGTTATCAATATCCATGTATTGCAAAAACTTTACATCATCACTTAAATAATCCTAAATAAGTAGTGTTTACAACTGGATTATTATGTATGTATATATATGAAGTTGGTGGATGAATATGTTAAGAAGGGTAAAATAAGACATTTAGTCCGCTGGGAGTTTGCTACTTATATAGTGTTTATAAAATTGGTGAAAAAAGGAATAGAAAAAGTATATATAGTACGGTCCTGCGTGGTACAGCAAACGTAGCTTAAGAAGTAAATTTATGAGTTATAATTTGTTGCCAAATATTAGCAAGGATTAAAGGGTTTCGTCTCGAAAATAATTGCCGCGGCCGCAACTGAACTTATAGTGCAGTAAATTGTATTTAGTTTTGAGACGTTGAATAAAATCACGGGCGAGGATTATGCTTGTTTATATCTGGCAATAGCGTTACAACGTGGGGCGAGCTTTTCTTGTCGAGCAACGCCTGTAAATCATTTACATAAGCACTAGCGGTACAAGATTATTGTTTTGAATTACTGGTTACATTAACGTATACAAACAATTACCAGTATTAGCAGAAATACGAAAATTTATACACCGCACTTAAGCATTCAACCGTCGAAGGCTATTAAATAAATTGCAAATTTACGGCATACGCGGGCCTGTTCTGACAATATCATTAGCTCTCTGCAACTTTTTTATTATTCTTCAATGTACTCGTTTGTGGCGTATTTTCGCCTTTAATTACGGACACGGGACTAGTTTCATAACAGGCGTTGAAGATTTCTCGAACAGTTTACTTCACGAATTTATTTGTTTAATTAAAGATACGTGTATCCTTACAAAATATGAAAATTTTACACCAACTAATAATAGTGCCATATATAAAAACATATTTTTATTACCTAATTAATAAATATTTGTTAGTTTTGAGGGTATGTAAATAACGCGTCGTAATGATTCGATAAAGTGATGTTTTAGTATTGATTTTAGAAAAAGAAACAATGTGGCTTTTGGTGGCACAAAGTCGCAATCTCAGCGCCGCGACCGTTGTAACTAATTATGTAGATAAAGCGAACGCACTAAGTGCCCTCATTGCCCGCTCTTAATCTAAATACGCCGACAATAATCGTTTAGATAATAAATCATAAGTGATTACGTGCACGCCATATTAATTACGCGTTCTTTCAAACGCTCTGTTTCTACATATTCTGTATCTCGACGACACGACGACTTGCTAATTGATACAGCGAGGGTTTTGATGACTATTAAACGCGGAAAGCAATTCCGGAAATCACGTAATAAATTATGTATAAAGCTGAAATTTTCGAATTGGATACATTTAGTTTTTGATTAAATTTGAATCTAAGTATTAGTTAGGATAGATTTTTTTTTGGAAAAAATAGGTATTGAAGAGGGCAATAAATCGTAAGGGAAGGGGCAATTCTCGAGGTGCTGATAATAGTCTTAAATTAAGTAATTGCAATTAATAGTGTGTTGTAGCCGATTGATAAATGTTGATAAATGAGAGGGAAGAGTTATGTTAATGTACCCGCGTCTTGAGATAATTGAATAAAACGAATGCGACAAAAACGCATCGCATCGGGCCGGTGTTAATTTCTTTAAACATCGAAGCCAATAAATAAGTGCGTTATTATCGCGATTCCACTTAGTTTTATTGGGCGAATTTATTTTAGGGCAGATAAAAATACAGTCTTGGATTGGCGATAAAACAAGAACGTTAAGAGGTCCCCTGTATGGACGAAACTGGTTCAATCCAAAGCTGCGCCTTTTCGGCCGCAAGGTGTCGTTCGATTTTCGTATTTTATTGAATGCTTTTTCCTTATTTAGAAAAATCAAAAAAAAAAATATAAACAAAATTTAAAAAAATAAATAGTTATAATTGGTTTATAACACGTTTGTAAGACGTTTGTAACCGGGTTGTAAGACTGGGTGTGCAAATTCTTGTACATGGCCGATTTGCGGTTAGAATCGGACCGTATTAGCTAAAAGCATTCTTATGTAAAGTAACTGTCCGCGGAGTCATACCAGTACATTACCAGGGTCGTAGTAAACCTGTTTGATAAGGAAATGACGGGATAACGCCTTCTTTATAGATCGGTTTTCATTGGTTATTGTAATATTAATGCCTGGGGTGGAGATAAACTCATTTTAAGGCGCCCGCGAGGTGTTAATCTAAATAGAAGGCTCACGGAAACGCAGATAAGGCTATTACCCGAAACGCGTCCTCTCGCGCCTCTCGAGCAGAATAAAGACATAATTTATGCGTGACGTGGCTGCGACCCGAAATTTTGGTGAAATGTGATTTTATTTCTCTGAGAAGACGTAGTAAAGTCGCCTGCACCTCAAATCCATTAGTCGTATCTATCTCTAATGGCGGACGAAAACGCGTCCCGTTCGGGGAGTAAGAGGATACGATAATAATAAAAATACCACACGCACGGGGAAGTGTTAATAACGCGGTGTTAATGGAAATTTAGAATAACGTTAAAACGGCGTTATCGCGCTCATTCACGGCCGGCCGGGCCTTGCGTTTCGCTTTTGATTTACAACTACCTTCACAGCTCTCACAAAACCTACCACGTCGCTACGTTTGTAAATTTCTTCCTTTACAAATGCATGAAAAAAAATTTGTCAACAGCGAATTTTTTAAGCGATAACAAAATTTGTGATGTACAAGCAATTTCAAAACAGAAAATTTGAAATCATAATCCGTTGGGCTTGATTTAACGCAGACATGATGCTTGTGGTATGGTTGATTAAGTAAGCAAGTAGTGAACCGTTGGTTCAATCGAATGTTGACATAAGGTTCAGTCACTAACGAGAAATACAACACCGCGGATTTTCTAATTACACATACTAGAAGGGTTGGTCCGAAGAAGACAAAGGAAAACAAAGCCACGAGTGCGTTCCTCGGTAGCCAATGGTTGGTTGGTTGGCCTCATGGTGCCGCGTACAAGGAGGTGCTTGTGTAATGAATACATATCGTGATCGTGAGAAAAAAGAATAGCGCGGACAACGGGGCCCTCGATGGCATCTGGTCGTGAAACATAAAACGAACATGGCGTTGGGCGCATAACAAAAAAATCACCAATAGTTTTCGACTGGCGACGGTCGTCGTTTTGCCGTTGCGAGGGTACGGGCCACCCCTCCCGGGTGGAACAACAAAGCCATGCCCGCAACACGCCTTCCCATTCTTCACACCTTTTCTCACCGATTTTTACACGCCATGTTGATTGGAGCCAATTAAACGGAATCGGATACAATTACGCTGTAACCCAACCTCGCTAACTTTCCTACCAATATGGAAATCATGTAAATATATTTAGAAGACATATTCCTCGACAAGAAGTCGTAACACGATACCTTCTACCGAAAACGCTCGGCTACACGTCTCAAACACCTAAAACAGTCGAACGCCACTACCAAGACAGAAAGACAGACCGCATTCTTCTTTGTAGACCACTTCCCACCTATACATCTACACTCGTATTCCTTATGCTCAGATTCCCTTTAGGACATTTCATTAATAAGATGTATCGATTCATTAATAATTATGTATTAGGTGATTACGTTATTGTTTTATTGAAAGAAGTGTACGTCGGTGGAACCCTTCCAGACGGTGGATTAATTTATTTACAAGAGCGGTAGTAACGATGGGACGCCTTATTTGATGAGTCTATGTAAGGCTGCCATATAGGGGGATCTGAAAACCGAACACCCGCTATAATACGCAAAGGGTTGGCCTTACTCTTTAGAAGTACATATTCATACTAAGATAATGAATTGTGCTTTAACGAGGGCGTCTGAGGAGAATTGACCAATAGGGACCGTAGAAACTCGTCAGCCATGTTTACAGCCGCCCATGGAAGAAACAAAAGCCGGCGGGAAGTTTTATAAGGATAGTACCTACGCGCGGAGTGTCACGTGTCAACCAATCCCCCTCGCCGACGTCCCATTGATCAGGATACCTCTTTCGAGGAATATATCTGATCGGTACTACAGCCGCACGAATTTAGACAAAAGCCCTGGCAATTTCCTCATTTTCATCATTTAAAGAGGCACCAACAATCCCCTCATTATATTTTGGGGACAACTTTGTTTCGCTGCTCCCCTGGCCCTCTTCAAATTTTAATGGCCCCTCCACGCCACTAAAGCAAGCTACAATTCGAATACACAAAACGTTCAACCATTACCCAAATTATCATCGGATTCATTTTAACAAAATGAACGCGCTTTACCAAACTTATTTGTATACTAGATATTTTATTTACTTTAACTCAAATTCAATGAAACACCATTTTGGAGTACAACATAGTTATATATATATTTGAGCTTCACCGTCTCGACACCTTCGATTTAGCCAAGGTGATACAATTTGTGTTGTCCAAGTTAGTATCAATGTTATATTATTGCAAGCTTAACCAGACGATGTCATAAGTACTCCTTATATTTAGACGAAGAGTTTAGACAACATTTTGTGTTGTCTAAATTTGTACAGAAATTACTTCTAGTCTAGAGTTATAATTGTATCCTTTGAAGAATTGAATGAAGGTTTGAATTGCAGAATTGATATTGTGTTTGCAACGAAATCTGATTTTCTTACTAACAATAAGTAAGTAGTGGCGAGATAACTCGAAAACAGTTCGTATTTATGTATATTCAGATCAGGTCGTATCGGTATAAATTATGTTTTGGAACGTAACCAAGCGGGAGTTAAACGCAGCGAGAGAGTTTGGGTTGGGGTCGACGTGTCCTCTCGAAAAACAGTGTTTTTAATTTCGACCAGTGGTAACTTGATTTCGATGCCAGCCGCGGCGAATGTAAATTTTCCGCCGTATTTGTTTTCCACGCGACTACAAAGTGAACTTTTAATATTGTAATTTGTTTATTTTATAAATGCGCGTTAAATAAATTGCGTACCTCTCGCCAAATAACAATATCACCTCGGCAAAGCACTCGCACATAGAGATATATATATATATATATATATACATACCTATACATATTAATCGCGCCGCTGGGTGAAATGTAATATTCGGTAATTAATGTGTAAAAATAAGCATCGCCAATAATAATAATAATAATGAAGGGCATTAATTTAAAATTAATTTTGTTCAAAGAGTTTGTTTGATCTTTGAAACTTAAAATGGAATGGCCATTTAGGTATTAAGCAAATTTTAGTTATTAAGTCAAAAAGGTTGAAAAAGGTCTGGTAGTCGAGTGTTGATTTAATAATGACGTGTAATGAACTGATAATATTCGAGGGGTACGTTTATAGAGAGCGTTTCCAGGAGGATATTGAATTTTTTCCAGCAAACGAGGGCAAGCTGTAATTTTCCGCGAGCAGTAAACATAAATTTGAATCGATCGTTACATAAATGAAAATGCAAGCGGCCTACTTCGAAAGGCCTTTGAAGGAAGGAGAGGGTGTCGCAAAGAACGTTATTCACCCAGAATACACTCGAGGCCACAAAGAGCTTTAAAGACGTTTGATAATCTAGATATGGCCCTGTTTAGGAGTATTGTTTGTCGAGTGCTCAGTTCACAACTAAACTTCGCGCCGGGCTATTGTGCGCTGACGCAACTGAATGGGCAGCCGAGTGATTTAAATAAAAACTTTAACCATTTCGCCTTATTAACACCCCTATTTGTTCTCCACACCCCAGGCGCAGACGCTATAACGAACCTCTTATCTATTTGCACTCATCAATTATTTTTAATTGTCTCTTCAAATGCACGCCTTAAAAGATCTTAAAGAATTAAACAGGAGCATCGTTTCGTCTCATTAGATGTAGTAAAAACTCCTCGGGATGTAATTTGATAAACAACATTTGCAATAGTAACGATTGTAGCTGCCTAATAGTCGTAAATGTACCATTGACGTCGCGCAACGAAGCATTAAGCACTGCATGATTTAATATAATCGTTGGAGATGTAAATTTAAGTTGAATGTGATGGCGATTTGTCGTTTTGAGATTATATCCCGATAATAACCTCCTCCTAAGTAACTCTTTGTCATCAGTGCTCGTTCGCATCCTTCGCATCTGCGTCTCTGTAGAACATCAAACACATAAAAGTGGTGACATAGTTTCGTTCCGCACGCACATCCCCAACGACGCTTCCTCAAGTGGAGAGAACTCGGCGTCCCCAACCTACCCCACTCTCCGCAAGCTGCCCCTCACAATGGACTCTGACGTCACACCGCTGCGTATGCCTCCGGTACTCATCCACGCACCCCAGCTCACCCCTTTGATACCTATCAGCTAGATAAAGACGAACAATACCGGGAAGAGTTCGTTCCCCATTTGCCCCCGTTTTCGCGGACGGATCTGACGTTTTTTTTCCACCGCGATTCGGCTGCTGGTGGAAACTTCCGGCAAATTTCTATCGCGAGATTAAAAGAAATGGAGGACTTTTAAACATTTTTAACGTCTCTGCCTCTCAGAGTCACCCCTTCGTTCGCAGCGGGGTCGTTTCGTCGCATATCTTAGGTCGTCGACCGAACGAAGGTTTATTTTAATTAATTAAAAAATTATACATTACACTTGTTTCGTTAATTAATAAGAACATGTGTAGTCATATTACAAATGAATCATTGAAATAAGAAGACGTTTCTATGAATCTATGAACACGTGCATAACACGTTTGCGTTTTTAACAAGGAATTCCGATATATATGTATATATATAGAGTGCGGTCAAAATAAGCCCTTATCGATGTTCTTGTGTGGGGTGAACGTACGCTTCCTATGTAATACATCCCCGAAGAAGTTTCAGTAGCGGAGTAGCTCGCGTTAAATAGACTTCCTGACAACGCCGGAGTGCTACAGAAAAACCCACTCCGACCATTAACTATTAATTGAACGCTCAGTCGACACCGGGTATCGCAGGAGGAATTTTCGGAGGCTCTCGTGATCGGGGATATTTATTTTTAATTTGATTCCCCCCCGTTCGAGAATAACTCGAGACGCGACGCGTGAATAGGCGACAAAGGGCACACCGTGAAATAATTACACTCGTGCGCCGAGAGAGCTCCGTATAAAGCGACCCCTATGCAATGTGTCACAATAAATAAAAAAATCAGTCGTTACCAAGGCGTCATAATACTCACCCCGCGGGCTTGATGTGTGAGAGCATATGTATAAGAGGTTTCGCGAATGCAGCACCACAAGGAAATGAAGGGGCACGTCACACCACCTATATTATAACGCACGCAGCCGTAGGGTGCTGAAATCAATAAACCCTTCAATGGCAGGGATGCAGTGCGTTATCACCTCTAGAATCACATCGTAGTAGGTGCAAATTACGTCATCGTCGCCATTTTTCATATAGGAACTCCCAAATCCCAATATGATATGTAGATCTTCCATCACGTCATTGTTTTCATTCCAATTAGTAGGTGGCTATCCATTGTTGGTTGCAAACGGTTGTACCAATTACCGTGCCGCACGGTAATTCAACAGGCCACTCGAACTGGCCGTCCAAATTAATCTGGTACGCGGCCGTCCAGAATAGAATTTAAAAGTACTGGACCGACCGTTTTGGCGATTATCAAAGCGCTGCGTGCAGGTGGCACGAAAACATCACCGCAGCCGATGCTAAATATCGCGATAGCGGGTTAAAGGGGGGTTTCGGACACTAAATTAATGCACAATATAGCGTCAGTCCGTGCATTGTAATCAGGTAAGTGGCCTATAGACGATTTGGGATTAAATACCACGCTGCTAGGCGGTCAAATCCGAACCGTAATTGAGGTAATCCTTTATTCGAATGCATTTCCCCATCGGATCGGTGAGTAACAGTCATTCCCGTGACGTTTCAAACACACCATTCTACTCAACCTGGGTTAATTTTACCTATTGAATGCGAATACGTTTCCTCCTAAAAACAAAGAGTCAATTCGGTAACTGATATACAACTTAATTTAAATCTGGTTCGGAATTGCTCGCGGTGAATCGTTTTGGAGCGAACGCACTGTATATAATAATAAATATCCCCGAGCAGGAAATATAATTCTTTCGTGCAATGTATACCGGTTTGGCGATCCTCTTTCGTGACTTGTTCGCAAAGGGATAGCACGGCAGATGGACAATTCGCCTCCTTTGGATGTAAAACCGATCCTGCATAAATACTTGTTATAGGTAATTGACAATGATAGATCGACTAGTTGCTGCATTATGTAGTACAAACTACAAACTCCTTATTGACGGAGACGGATAGGCCTCGAGCAGCTCGGCCCCGCGATAACCAACCCAAACATAAAGTACTCCCGTAAATATTGGTCCCCTTATTGGATTTATGCAAATCAAAAATTCTATTCTCCAAAACTGGCGGTCGCGACTCGGATCGCCGTCGCGTATTGCATAAAAACCTGTTATTCATAAGACCGCGCATTATTCAAACTCGTTACATTTGTATATCCAACCACTACATCACCCCATCTTAGCCAAACCGACTATTGTTTCTCTAAACCTAACCCGCTTTATTTCTAATACCATAACTGTTATTATATACAGTAAAACTAAAATATTAAAAATTGCACATTTAAATCTGACATCACTCATACCTACATTTAATTTTTTGGTTGATTTCATTGATGCTCAGAATTATGACATGCTGTAAGAATTCCAGGGTTTGATCTTGTCAGAAGGAACCGTGTTGGTCATGGGTATCTATATTAGGGCAGATATACCTTTTAATATTATTGAAACGGACAATTCCATAGAGCAAATTTGGGTAAGGATAAAAGTGATAGAGATAAATCTATAAAGATAATCTATCAAATTTTATGGATAACTTTGAAAACTCAATCTCAGAATGCATAACGTCGTCGGATTGTACGTTGTGTGTTGGGGATGTAAATGTTGATTTATTGAATTCTTGGTCAGGATCATCGGTGCTTCTTGAGTCATTCCTAGCATCTGTTGGGTTGTATCAATTAATTGATGAGCCCACCAGAAGTACCTGCACATCGCAGGCACTTCTTGATGGTATGTTAGTTTCGAACAAAGATCTCATTAAGAATGTAGGCACTGGAAGAAAGTATTTAATAATTAACTCCATAAATACTACTGCGATTGGTTGTTTACCATTTTTATTACTATATATTACACATATTGTTGTGATACCTTTACCAAAGAAATCACCTCCAATGACTATATCGGATTTCAGACCTATCAGTCTTTTGCCAACAATGTCAAAAATTTTGGAACAAGTGTTAGCTAACAAATTCGTCGCCATTGTGATATTAATAACGTATTACCCAATCACCAGTCTGGGTTTAGGCCGAGTTATAGTTGTTCTACAGCCCTGTTGAAGGTCACTAACAATATATTCGCAGCTCAAAGTCGCGGACTGGCTACAATGCTGTTGACTTTGGATTTTTCAAAGGCTGCTATTCAGTTGGTTGCTTCTTATTTACATGGTCATCTCTGTCATCGATATTGAAAATATCGTAGGGTGTACCACAAGGCTCGGTCTTGGGTCCCCTCTTATTTGCTCTGTATACTGCTAATATTCATACTGTTTTAAAACATTGTAAAATACACTTATACGCGGATGACACGCAATTGTACTTGCATTTTCCCCCATTGGATGTGGAGCAACTTAATGAGGACACACGGGCTTTTAACCCTCAAAAGTCGTTGCTGGGACTGTTTTGCTCAAAAAATTGTAGAAATTGAAAACTTGGGTGTGCTAATTGATCATAGGTTGAGATTTGAGCAACTGTTTGCGGGGGGCGTATACTGCGTTGCGATTGATTTATGGGAATAGGCATGTGCTGAATAAACAATAAAGAACACGTCTTTTTGATACCTTAGTCCTGAGTCGCATGAATTACTGCGATGTGGTGTATGCTCCTAATCTTACAAGGGTGACTGCCTGCCGGATACAGAAACTTCAAAATTGTTGTTTAAGGATGATCCATAGCAATAGGAAATATGATCATATATCATATACGTTGATGGACAGCGGTTGGTTAAATATGCAACAGAGACGTGAGTTGCACTGTGCTTCGTTGTACTTCAAAGTAATTATCTGGCTGAGAAACTATCATATAGAACAGATGTTCACAATGTGAATATTCAACGGAAAAACGTTTTAACAATTCCGAGACATGCTTCCCGAAGACTTGTAATAATACACCCATTATCACTAGATATTTTAAACGTCAACTTTTCACTGATTTGTGCTAATGTGCTTCCGCTTTGCTTTGCCCTTGTTCTTGTTATTGTTATGCTTATTGCTGCTTCATTAGTGATTTAGTATATGTATTTAGCTCCCTCGAAATAGGGATTAAGTGGAAGAGCAGACGTTCGTATGAACAGTTTGAAGTTGTACCTTGTTGGCAAATTATTATTAATTTTTATTCCATAATAAATAATTTTAGTCAAAAAATAAAATCTATAGAAAAATTAACGTTATAAATAAAAATAAATATAATGTTAAAATTATTCAATATCTATATTCTGCGATAAAGCTGTAAAACAAATTCAATGATTTCAAATATTTGGGTCGTGTATAGAATTGTATATAGTATTGGGACTCAATTGAATTTCGTGATCCAAATTCACATTTTTAACGTTCGGTTCGGAAATCGATCATTTACATGTTGCCGATTTGTAAAATTCCGCCACGCCGCCCGACTTAATGCAATTGAGATTTTTTAATAAAAAAACCATTTCATCCCCTCATCGGTCAAAACAAATAACAACCGTGTTATTGGAAGCTGCGCTTTTCGCCATTGTTTATAAATATCCCGAACAATTCGGTCGCCCCATTTCAAAAACAATACAATCGTGATTTATCCTCTCCGTTTTATTATTTTTCTATTTTCGATCCAGCTTGAAAGTTGGATTCGCAAAAATATCCTCCATCCGGTTTATTTCCCTTATAAATTAAAAGCGAATTAAGCGGCTTTAGCAACGTACTATTTTTCCGCATGACGTCAAGTCACGATGGACATTTCTCGCCCGTATCCATGAGAGAAGCGATTAGCCGAGTCCCACTGAGCGAGAGATTGCCCGAAACGTAATCTTTGACTAAGGATCAATTTTCCGAGCAAACAATTTCCATTGGGAGCTCTATTAAAAATTTTTCCTGTCGCCGAAACCTAATCCCACCTTCGATAAACTTCTTTATTTTCCGATCAAGTTTTTATCGGACTTTATTAAGTATCCGGGAAAATATGAACCTGATATCTGATGACTCGATTATAACGATCTACTAGGAATTATTAAAAGAAAAAATAAATTTTAAAAAGAATTCAAGAGTGTATGTGTATTATTCTCTTTATTTATATAATGGAAATTTCGCAATTTTATGATTGCACTAAAAACTTTATACATATCTGTATCGATTTAGCAATATAATCTTCATACTTCTCCTAATTAATGATCATGATTCGTCAATTAGCGAAAGATGTGCAAGTAGGCTGAGCATAGTTGACTCAACATACTTGACTTAATGAATGTATATGCTCGTAAATCTTGAAGTAATAATTCTTGATTCTTGTAAATATAAACACATAAATGTAAATATAATGGAAATAAAAAAATCATTAAGTATGATACTTAAGGTTAAGTTAAAAAAAATTGATAGGCTATTATTGGGAATACTGGAGGAGTGGAATGGAAAAGTGAGTAAATTGACAAGCAGACCGACGAAATTGGGTACATGAAAGTGGGCCGACAAAGAGATAAAGGGACACGTTTTATCTCTTCAAATCACTCATACCTACATTTAATTTATTGGTTGATTTCATTGATGCTCAGAATTATGACATGCTGTAAGAATTCCAGGGTTTGATCTTGTCAGAAGGGACCGTGTTGGTCGTGGGTATCTATATTAGGGCAGATATACCTTTTAATATTATTGAAACGGACAATTCTATAGAGCAAATTTGGGTAAGGATAAAAGTGATAGAGATAATCTATCAAATTTTATGGATAACTTTGAAAATTCAATCTCAGAATGCATAACGTCGTCGGATTGTACGTTGTGTGTTGGGGATGTAAATGTTGATTTATTGAATTCTTGGTCAGGATCATCGGTGCTTCTTGAGTCATTCCTAGCATCTGTTGGGTTGTATCAATTAATTGATGAGCCCACCAGAATTACCTGCACATCGCAGACACTTCTTGATCTTTTGTTAGTTTCGAACAAAGATCTCATTAAGAATGTAGGCACTGGAAAAAAGTATTTTAAGAATAATTAACTCCATAAAAACTACTGCGGTTGGTTGTTTACCATTTTTATTACCATATAATAATAATAATAATGCCTTTATTAATAGAAACAACAGAAAAAAAAAAAGATTACAAATGTGCGCAGGGCGGAGTTAGGACCATAGTCCTCTCTACCACCCAACCCTGCGTTAAAAAAAAATCAAAAATTCAAAAACAAAACATAAAACATTCAATCTTGACAATAATACTAATACCAACAAAACAGCCACTCAGAGAGAAAGTAATAAAAATAACACTCATAGTAAAAAAATCGAAAATGATATAAATTACTCATTAGCCCCATTCTGGTCACAGACAATGATCTCGCGGAGCCCTTTTTTGAAGGTGCTCAGTGGCAACGACTTAAGAGAACTTGGCAACGGGTTGTAAAGCCTGGGTAGATTAAAAGAGAAAGACCGTTGAAACAAAACCGAGCGGTGCTGAGGTGGAGTAATCAAGCCCTTGGATCTGATGTTCAAATTATGAACATCAGTCCGGAATGATATTTTATTATAAAGATAAGAAGGCGACTTAAATAAAAGTAATTTATGATAAAAAGTTAACAGATGTAATTTCCTCCTGTTAGCCATATTAAGCCAACCCACCTCCTTCAAAAAACATGTAACGTGATCTCTCAAACGCAACCCAAAAATCAGTCTCAGACAGGCGTTCTGAACTTTCTGAATACGGCCGGCAGTTACCTGATTCAGACGAGTGCCGTATACCGTGTCGCAAAAATTAAATTGGCTGAGTACCAAGGCGTCACACAGTCTCGCCCTAATGTCCCTAGATAAAAAGTTTTTAATATTATAAATAAGCTTCAGCGCCGCAAATGATTTACGGACCTTTAAAGTAACATGATCCCTAAATCTGACATCACAATCCATTAGGAGGCCAAGATTACGACAACAACCCGCAACGCCCAAGTCACCACTATCCAGCTCAATTCTAAAATGAGAGCAAGCGTTGCGGGCATTGCGTCTACCAAACAACAACATAACCGATTTTAAGGGATTCAATCTTAAGTTGTGACTGGCAGCCATTTTGGTAAACCGAGCAACATCACCCGCAATCCTAAGTTGGGCCACAGGAGCATCATCCTGTCTGAAAGAATAATATATCTGAGAATCATCGGCATAAAAATGAGCTTTAGAATATTTGAGACAATTTTGGAGACCAGAAGTATAAGTGCTAAATAAGAGCGGACCCAATACAGAACCTTGTGGTACACCGGCCATTAATCCACGGGCAGCCGAGACGATCATGCCACAGGAAACGACCTGTCTTCGATCAGAAAGAAAATTCAATATTAAGGCAGCAGCATTAGTACAAAACCCAATGTACTTTAGAATAGAATCCAAAACTGTATAATTCACCGTATCAAATGCTTTCGAAAAGTCGAAAAGAATTAAAGCCGTAACCATGTCATCATCAGCTGCCCGCAGTATATCATCAGTTATATGCATCAATGCTGTACCACATCCATGATTTTTACGAAACCCAGACTGTGTCGTCGGCAAAACACTGCAACCCTCAACAAAAAATCTCATCTGAAAGGCCATGATTTTTTCCAAAATCTTAGACAAAACAGGCAAAATACTAATCGGCCTAAGGTCACCACACGAAGTAGGATTGGCTATCTTACGCAGTGGGATCACTTTAGCAGTTTTCCAAGCGTCTTGAAAAACTGAGTTAGCTAAACAGTAGTTTATAATATGTGTTACAAAAGGTAGAATATGGGGACAGCAAAGATGCAACATTAAGGATGAAACACCATCAAAACCAACCGAGCCTGATTTTAACTTCAAAAGTAGTGAACCGACAATGTATTCATCTACCGTTTCAAATAGGAAATTATTAGTAGGATTTAATTTAGAATATATTACACATATTGTTAATTCTTCTATACGTCAGTTGGTTTTGATGTGATACCTTTACCAAAGAAATCACCTCCAATGACTATATCGGATTTCAGACCTATCAGTCTTTTGCCAACAATGTCAAAAATTTTGGAAATTTCGCAACTTTATGATTGCACTAAAAACTTTATACATATCTGTATCGATTTAGCAATATAATCTTCATACTTCTCCTAATTAATGATCATGGTTCGTCAATTAGCAGAAGATGTGCAAGTAGGCTAAAATATAATGCGGAGCATACTTGACTCAACATCCTTGACTTAATGAATGTATATGCTCGTAAATCTTGAAGTGATAATTTTTGATTCTTGTAAATATAAACACATAAATGTAAATATAATGGAAATAAAAAAATCATTAAGTATGATACTTAAGGTTAAGTTAAAAAAAATTGATAGGCTATTATTGGGAATACTGGAGGAGTGGAATGGAAAAGTGAGTAAATTGACAAGCAGACCGACGAAATTGGGTACATGAAAGTGGGCCGACAAAGAGATAAAGGGACACGTTTTATCTCTTCAAATCATACACAAACATGTGTCCTTTGAAAGAACGGGCTGGCATCCGTGACAGAGCGTCATTATATAAATTGAAACGGGGGATGGTTACCTGAGCGACCACGTTTCCGTGTTTTTATTTAAAATGAGACGATTCGGCCTAATGAAATGGCGCTCGTATAGAGTGAACTCCGGATTATAAAGTCAGTCGATATACCGATTTGATTGGCAGATAATTAATATCAACCGCAGCTTAATCTCTTGCCGTCTCGGCGAGTTATTTTCCGAAAACAAGTCGTTGCTTGATCGGTCGAGATGTAAAAACTGGTAATGGCGTGATCAATCGCTCTCTCGCAAGAAGAACTTTTCTAGGACGATCTAGAGGTCCGCTGATAAATGAGGTTCTCGTCGAGTCAGATTTCTGCGGACACGTATCCAAAAGTACATTTATATCAGCTCAATTACTAGACGACCATCAATTTACTATAGATTTCCGTACGACATCGACGGAAAGTCCACCAAAACCCGGTCGACCCGGATATGATAATATTAACTAATTAATGGCATTGACGACGTGGTCGATATTAATATCCCACTGACAGTATAATCCAGTCTAGCCCCAACTGTCATTTATGCGACATATACTTGCCACCTACAATAAATTTGCTGAAATTCTGAAGGCTATTTTCCAATGAATATTCATCTCCTACCTACCAGAAATGATTAAACTTAATTAAAAAGTTTATGATGTATGAACATAGGTTTAAACAAATTAAATTTCGTATTAGGTGGTTATGGGAAATGGTTAAGTGAAAAGTTAGTATTTGGTGAATGAATGATGAGTATTTATCAGAAACCGCAGGTTTAATAACGCTATCTAAAAGGTTTTTGGATAATAAATTCGACAGTTCGGTTTATTTTTTTTTTAACAAAACGACAAAGTATGGATCGGAATGTTACCTCGCGCCGGCCGTTTTGAGCCACTAAGTTTTTATGGGGTGAGATTCCTGTAGGTGGTTGCTTTGATAAAAAGAGCTCAATTAATTTCAAATTATATACAATTCCAGCAGACGTAAAGAAGGACGTAGGATTCTTGGCCGTCTTATGACGTCCGCCGTTGTAATTGATTGTTGTATGAAATTTAACAATGGTCTTATTAAGCGGCGTAGCGACGTCGCCGTTTAATTGCAAGAAATCTGAGACAAACGCATTTACAGTAATAGTTTTGTTTTGGCGCGGAGGCTTTAAATAATTAGTTCAGCCGCAGAGAGGTTAATTAAAAAATTCTGCCGGGTCCGCTATGCGAATGCAAAAAGAAGGCTGCATGTGGAAAGGTACCTTGAAGCATTTTCGGCATCCGAAGATTTGTTGTAAAAATATGTCTGCCCTCTTCGCGTGATTTTTAACAACTGATTATTTTGTATTTGCACGAAATGTTTTGAATATGTAAAATAATGAGCATAGGGCCATTTTATTTACTTCTCGCCTTTTACGTTTATTTGGGACTAAGTCGGCCTCAAATTCTCAGGTATCGGGTAATTTTGGCGCGACGTCCCTCCATAAATATCACCTCTTCTTCTTCATTTCTTCTTCACCACCTCTTTTTTTATTCTCCAGGTAGTAATATATTGAAATAAATCAGACTTGCATCTTCGCCGTTAATTATGATGGCGGTTAATTACGCCACCGAAAATCACAAAGACAACAATACAATAAATAAAATGTATAAGTCATAAATCAAGAAGTAATAATTAGAGCTATCATGGGGTATTTGTACGATTCACGCGGCGAAAATTGACCCGGACTCATTTCAATATTGACACGTATAAATCATTTGATGACGCAACAGGCCGACGGAATGTAATTAAAAACTACCATCGTCGTTTCACATCGCACAATAGATCGAGAGATATTAATGTTTTTCGCTTCCTGTACTTCTAACCTTGGAGCACTATGCAGATGCCAACGCCATTGGCGGCACCTTTCCGAGGCTAATAAGCAAGAAATATTTATGAAGCACTTCGTTAGGCGTTTAAAATTGACCGTTGGATAAAAATTGCGTTTGAAGAAGACTTCAAAAACTTTCTCCTTCCCCTCTTGCACCGCCTTGTACCCATTATAATACGGCGTTTGTTATTTGCGTGTAAAAAAGCTTGTGCAAAAATGGTCGACCGGTGACAAGTTTGTCGAGAGCGATTCTCGCGGCCGCTAACAGTGACACAACCTCGCGTGAGTTATGACTGTCACCGTTCAAAAGAACTCATGCAACATTCATGTTTACATTCCTGCTCCTCCGTGGAGCCCACGACCCGACTCCCCTAATCTATTGCAATCGAAACGTGTACCATCATCGGCTTATTTAGAAAATGCATTTCAAATTGGTACAACCAATTTTTATTTCGTCTTAATTTTATTCATTAAAGCAAAATAATTTTGTCATCTTTAGTTACGAATACGATTTTGTTGCGCCATTGAGCATACATCAAAATTTACCATACTTTATATTATAATGTATACCGCATGTATTATTTATATGCGCAAATGGAAATTTCCCCCCTTTACACGGACTTTTGACACACAATAGATTTTAGATGAAATACGCCCGATATAGACAATAAACAAAAACAGTGAGAGTCTTCACGCGCGAGCCCCCAACGCCGTTTTACATAAGCAGATAGTGTTACACGCCCAGGTATTTTATCCACTTCTGTTTGCTCGCTTTCCGATGACCACAACACGTTCAACTGGGATTACGAATTTCAATTTTGCCTCAGTTTTAATCCGTGAAACGCAAAGGGTTGCCGGTCTAATATCTGCTTCGCTAATTGACTGGGATCTAAGACAATGTAACGTCAGATTTTAGCAAGCTCCATTAGAAGATGACGTAACGTGTTAATTAGCTGATCAATAGAGAGAGCTCGGTGAACGTTGAAAGGGCTAGTTAATCACGTTGGCTGTAATCTAATTAAAATAGATTTTTTTGTTTGAATATATGAAATGTGTGATACACCAAGTTAAATGGTATAGTAGAGCAAAGGTCTTCGCGTTTTGATTTTTTCCAAGAAATGAAAGTTGAAGAACGCCCAGATCTGACAGTGATAAATGCCGAGGGGATCCCATTTGAATGTATTACATCTTGTTAATGGGGCAACCCATTTATTTTCTTATTGCGCCCGGCCGAGATTTTTATATAAATACCGCCGGTGTAAGACATTTATCAAACGGCTGTTGATATTAGGTGCAATACGATAGCTTTCACTTTTCCCATTGTGCCAGGGACAACAAATCAATTCTGTCTCCGCGGCGGTCGCACGTTTCTGGGGACGACGAATGAAATATCTGAATTTTATGCCGTGAAAAATACAAGTAAATTGTAGAAATACGATAAATAACGATTTAGGAACAAACTTGTGCCGAATAAGTATAGCTAGAATTCGAAAAGAAGCGACATTCTTGTATATTCTCTGACCCGTATGGTAATAAGTTATAATATCGGTAAGCAGACCTGGTTACCAAGGTTATTGTAGTCCTTGTCTGATGCATCACTGTGCTCCGTCGTCATGATATTCTACTGGCGACCACGGAGCAGGGTTGAATTAGAAATATTCTCTTCTTAACCCATCTCAAAAATATCTAACCCCGAGGATTCTTTTAATGCGGAAAAGTTTTGCAGGGCTTCGTTGCAGGAGATGAGTTTTACTTAACTTTAAAAGATTTGGGTTTCGTCGGCTGTCACCGATGGAAGTATTTTTAATATCGAAATCGATATTAATTTGGAATGCAGGTGAGGGAACGAAGCGCGGAGAAAGAAGGCCATAACTCCTCCTCAATACGTTCGCGAAGCCGGGTCCTTAAAATGTTAAAGACGTCTCTGCATCGGCGAAGAGACCGCATGCAGTATATTTTCAATGATTTTAATCCCCGGCGTACTCGAGCATAAGGTGCTGTCAAATATGGCTGCAAACAATAATATATGTCGGATGAATTCGCTTGCATCTGTAATGTGGGTATACATGACATGATAGACCATGCTGCACGCATGCGCGGTCGTGGGCACGCCGCTTTTTCGTTACTCCCGGTCGCTTTACATACTTTGTGTTATTTCAAGATCGCCGTACAATGCACCAAAGCGACGGCCGTCGACGTTCGACATCGTAAAGTCGGTTTTGAAGGCCCCGCTCGGAGGCCCCAGATCTCGTCCGCATCCTGATATATTCATTTCGCTAAATGGAAGCTGGGAAATTGGCCCTTATGCTAATTACTGTCGAGAAATAGCTGTTGACCAAGGGCGAGCTAGTTTGCAAAGTCTAACACACTCGTGAAGTGCTGACTTGAGCTAGCATGCCGAGCACATACGCGTCAATATGGGGCTAAAACTTATAATTGGGTTATTGATTCGCTTAGACCAATTCTAAAAAGAGCACGATTCCCTTTACGAGACCAACGTTCCTCTTCCGGGAAACCAAATAAATCTCGAATTCATTAAATTCTCGGTTAGGTTGGAAAAAAGTGTTAAAACCCAAAAAAGAAAACGTCTCCACCGCAGCTACTACATTAAAGCACTCACCTAAAAATAAACAAGCACCGTAATAATCCGTTATAGTATATTAAACAAAGATCGCTTAAAAGGAGTTAATGACATAAACTAAACCACAAGACGTGACAATTCAACAAGAAGGATGATAGAGCGGCGGCTCTCACAAACATAATTAACTTTGTTTCTACGGCTACTTCCCAAAGCGGAGGAATCGTCGAAAAGACACATTACGTCCACACCAAGAAAGGTAAATGACAATTTAGCAAATAACTGAACGATGCATAATCGTTCAAATTCTTCAGATTATCATGTTCAAATTTACAACTACCGCGAGAGCGTTTTTAATTGGCCATACAGGTATTCCGGGACTCGACCGCAAATCTTCATCGCGGCCACCGCATTATGTATACTTCTCGCTGCCATTACACTTATATTATGTCATTACATGTACTAGGTACCTTAGCGCGCAACATTTGATGTCATAATGCGTACGGACATGCGTCGCATGTATGAGATATCGTGTCTCGATGTATAATTTATCCCGCGGAGGTATTCCGATGCCTCACGGTCAGTGCGCCGCATTACTATAACGATGGTCTTACTCGCAATGACACCGCAATGACACCTTTCGTGGCTTTGCTATTACGAATTTTAAAATTATTCAAACATGGCAATCTTAACGAGAGAGGCGTTAAAATTGAATTGATTGGATACGTCTCAACGACTCAAATAGATATCGCTAAACTCACAAACAACCGGATCCGATGCGGGCCCTACTCAAGGTTTATATATATGTCTAGGTTTATACGCAACCATACTGCACATTACGTCATTGGCAGAAAATAATACCGCGTATATAATTAACTGCGGTAGTGAAATGGAAAATAATTCAACTTAATTTTTGATATAAATCCATTTATCATAAAATAATTGAGGGAAACTCAACTCTCACTAAACATGACCTTGAGGTTGCGCGCGCAATCCACTGCCACTTACGTCACGAAACACTCCCGCCCACAAACTAAAATCAAAGTATTGCGGTATAGGAACCTAGACTATATCTTTTCTATTATTCTCACGGTAGTTCAAATGCACTTTCAAATAATGAAAAATTTGTAGTATTTGTTGGTAATGAGTGGGCTGGAAATGATTTTTCGTCAAATACATAACGATGGTGTGAAAATCAGCGGATCCTGTCAAGGATAAATTTTTAATGCAACAAAAACAATTTTACGCTGACCTCGTGTTCGGATGCATTAGCGCTGACCTAGATAATTCAAAATTTATTTTGACGGCGTAAAAATCTATCGTCAGAGTCCAACCGGGTGGCGATGAAGTATTTAGCGAGAAGATAATTGACGGTAAATATTTGAGGGGCGGCGGCGCACTGCTTCGGGTATTTAAATTTTAGATTTACCGTCGGCCTAGCCGTATGGGGGTATTTCGTTAGATTTTAATGAAGATACGACTGGGACATAATGCCGACCGTGCCGGCTCTGATATATATTTCCGCTACCGGCTCCGTCAGCGCTATCAAATGCGCTTTCACACCGACGGTCACATTGGACTCAGCATCAAAGTTAACTGCTCATGTCTCCACCTACCGCCAAGCTGAGCCCCTCTAATTACTGCGTGTCTCTGTACGGAGTGAAAAAGCATTCTTGAAAAATATATAGGACATCATGTTACTCTGTTCTTTCATAAACTTCTGCAGCTTACGATCTGGAAGCTTACGACGCGAAGAACGCACTCAACGGTTCAGTTAAAATTTATGGAAACTTTCCTCCCTCAAAGGGCAATTAAAAATGTAGCAATCAAAGGTTTAAAAATAAACAAGAGTTTAGTTCGAGTCAAATGTTATAGTGTTACCCATTATGGAATGTGCTCACGGTAAATTGGCACATCGACCGTACTAAGGTCAAAAGTTTACCTATTATTAAATATAATAAAAATTATTAGACGCGCGATATTTCCTATATAATTTAGCACTGAAAATAGAACTCCTTATAAAGATTTTTTTTTCGTATTACAAAGTATATTCAAACCAAAAAAAGCACGAACACGTGCTTTGAGATGTCAGACAGTAAATAATCTCGAATTAGTACGTCATCTTCCACCCTACATCAACAGATGCCGTTAAGGGCGACAGCCCTTTTTTCCAGACGACGCGGATTACCCTGACGTCTATTTTCGTTCACGGGACAAATACCATAGGTCGGTTTGAACGTGTGTGCGTTTGACGAAATCGCCTCTGACTAATACCATATTTACATACTTTTGCATCACCATGCTGTTGCATAACCTGCAGCGAATACTACCGCGGTAATATTGAATATTTCATAAGGAAAGGTAAACGCAACGTAAACACTTCATCAAACGTGCACGTCGTGAAACAAGAAAAAGAGTTGTAAATGTATTGACATGCTAAGATGTCAGGATAAAGAAGTCATCCAGTTGGTATATACGTCCAGTGTAATTACATTCTATTCATGTCAATATCTTAATTTCTTTTTTTTTTTTGTTTTAAGAAGAAATTTTAATTCTTGTGGTATACGAAATAATCTTATTGTGTAATTTGCTTTTAGTGGGTTTTGTTTATATATCTATCTCTGAAATGCAGATGGTTCTGTCACTTGATTGATCTGAGCTAAACTTGTGAATAGTTGGGTGGTCCAAAAGACGAACAACGCTTTCTCCGTGACGCGATAGTAGCGGCACGGCGGGCAATAACGAAGGCGTTCGTAGGTATTAATTCATTTAGATTAGTGACCGGTAATCTCGTTTAAGGGAACGTAGACTCCTTCTTTCGACGGGTGTGAAGAAATCGCCCCAGACACAATAGGTCTTTTATGCGTTCTTCACACATCCCCACGCAGAACGTTAATATAAGTTAATGTACTTTTATTTAAAAAAGAACAAAAGCCGACCCATGCCCCGGGTGAAAAAATCTGTCAGGCCCTTTGTACGCGACACCGGATGTTTTTCAAAGCAGTTATCACCTAGATTTAATAAGTTCTGATTTGTAAAGGGTCCCATTGAATTCTTCAATTTCTTTCGCATTCGCGCTCCCCATTCAGCGCACCCTTACCCGCTTCCTTTAGTTTCTTTAAAATTAATTGTAATTAAATCGTTCTTTTTACTCTCTACAATATTAATCCACGATTTTTTAAGTTAACCTTAAAAAAAAAGAAACGTTCAATTTACTCCAAAATTTCGCGTACGAGTAAGGAATTTTTCACGAATAAATGATCTCGCATCAACCGCGCAGCCGAATTCTGAAGTAATCCCAACCGGTAACGACGACGATTTTAGACCATAAGTGAAAAGGGGAAATATTTTGTCGGTATTTTTCAGGGTAGTTAAACGAGAACGTAATAATGCCTATTAAGACCTCAGCTATAAATAAAAACATTCTAAAATCAAAAACTTTTTTTATTACTTCACATCCTTTCAGAAAGTATATTATTTATAATAAGTTGTTACGTTGTTACGTTTTCAGACAACTTAATAAATAAGAAGAGAGTCAGAGAAGTTATTAGGAACGTTTTCCATAAAATTCAAAAAAAAATTTATCAAAAATTGATTTTTATGTTTTTTGACAATGTTTCAAACATACCAAAATATAGAAAAAGGTTGTTGGTGTGTGTCAAAATAATAATAAATTTATTGTCATAACAAAAAAATGCAAATTAAAGAAAATGTATACATTTAACTACTTAGACAGACAAGTATAATAATAATTATAACATAGCAAACGCAATACATTAATTATAGCAACAATAGTCGTAATTACAAAAATAAACGCAGCAAAACACAGCAAATTACGCACATGATCCATAGGAGTCAAAAATAATTACGGTTCCGATACACATATATTGAAATTTTCGGACGTAATTGTGTCGTTTAAAAAGTCAGTACATGAGTAGTAGGCCCGCTCAACCAGGAATTTATGAAGACAGTTCCTTAGAGATTTAAGAGGCAATCCGACGACAGCGAGTGGCAGTTTATTAAAAAACTTGACAGCAACAATATTTACACTTTGGTGACCCCTTGATAATCTGGAATATTTAGGTATGAGACGCCCATTGTTTCTAGTGTGGTGGTTATGGACCTCACCATGTGTGACAAAATGCTGACTCTGTACCTTAATGTAGAGTATGCTGTGGTATATATACAATGAAGGAAATGTCAGAATTTTCAATGAAACAAAAGAATTCCTGCAGTCACCACGATACTTTACATTATTGAGGACGCGGACTGCAAGTCGCTGTAGTCTGAAGACACGATCGCACGATGAGGCCCCACCCTATGCAACTATTGCATACGACATCAACGATTGGCAGAGGGAAAAATATACAATCCGTGAAATCCGTGAAAAATATACTGAGTTATATAAAATAAACAATAAATAAATGGCAAGCTGCTACGTTAAACCTATGGTCACTAAAACGGTGCAGAATGTTAGTTGCTAGAATAAAAGAAGAAGAGGTTCTCAGGAAGATACTTGGAGAGCAAATTATATTTAGATGGCAGACTATTCCAAAGGGTTATCGCCTGCACAGTAAACGATCAAGCGTTGAAATATACAGTACAGATACTTTGGTGTTTGATTGTGAAGAACAGTATATAACATAATCAATATACAAAACGATCGACGATTCTGCCAGCTTAATATCTGTAAATAATTACAGTATGGAGTTATGTGTTGAGATCTCTCGAGATCAAAGATATACCTTATACAGTTGTTTTGAAGTCTTTGCAGTTTGTTTCGGAGTGTTACCGAAAGATCAGGATATGCCGTGTCAGCATAATCTATATGGGGGAAAATTAGAGAATAACAAAGATTACAACGGACCATGGGAGGAAGGAAGCAACGGAGACTTTTAGCGAGTGCAAAAAACTATGATAGACCTTTCTGCAGACGGATTAAATTTGATGTTTCCAAGACATTGTAGAATCCATAACCACCCCAAGGTTTCTAATCGTATCTGAATAGGGGAATGGGTGAAAAATCTTTAAGTTTTGCCAGTAAACGCAATTGCTTGAGTTTTAGCAGTATTTAATTTAAGACCATAACGTTTAGATCAATCCAAAATATTAGAAAGATCATGATTAAGACGTGCAATTGCTTCCGGAAAATCATCAATAGTTGTCGTGGCGTAATTTTGGAGGTCATCAGCATACACCTGATAATTACAAGAAATGCAATAGGTGAAGGCATTAATAAAAATTGAAAAGAGCAACGAACGCAACACACTACCCTGGGATACACCACATTTAATATCACAAGAAAGGTAAGATTGAAACCAAGATAAACATGAAGAGGTAAATCCAAGTGACGCTAACAAAAGATCGTGATCAACCGAATCGAACGCCTTGCTGAAATCAAGTAGTACAAGGATAACACAACGTTTGTCGCATGCATACCTAATATCATCTGTAATCTTAATAAGCGCTGTTGTTGTGCTATGACCTTTACGAAAACCCGACTAAAACTCATTGTGCAAATTAAATTCTTGTAAATACTCTTGAACTTGTAAGTAAACAAGGCGCTCGAGAGCTTTGGACTCTTATGGAGTTGGTCTCAAAGAAAAATAAAACAACATTTTTCAAAATGTAATTAAAAAAACGATTTAATTAATCGTAAAATAGTACTAAAATTCTTCTTCATTTTTGAAGTCACCTTAGAACATTGATTAAAATTTATAAAGTTACCTTTATACATCGACTAAATGCTCAAAATGATGACCATTCACTTCTAAACATTTCTGAATTCTCATTGAAAACATTCTCTGCACATTGTCAAGCATTTCTTCAGTTATTGATTCGCAAGCAGCTCTGTTGGAACCTGGTTATAAACTTTTTCTTTGAGGTAACTCCAAAGAAAGAAATCGGGAGAAGTTAAGTCGGGTGATCTAGCTGGCCATTTAGCTGTGTCCTATCCATTTTTCAGGAAACATTTCGTCTAAAACTTCTCTTGCGGCTAGAGCAGAATGATATGGACATCCATCATGCTGATACCATAGCGTAAGTCTTCGCTCCAGAGTAAGGTCTTCCAATAAAACCGGTAAATCGTTCAACAAAAAATTCCGATACTTTCTGCCATTCAAATTGTCATCAATAAAAAAATGTCCAATTATTTTATTGCCAACAACAGACATTAACTGACCAAGGTTTTTGATGATCAACTTGTGTTAGCCAACGAGGATTTTCATGTGACCAGTAGTGCATGTTATGACGATTTACTTGGCCGTGATTGGTGAAAATAGTACATTCCAGAAAAAATTTTCATTCAATCTTAATTTTTCCATAGCCCAAGTACAAAATTGCACACGATTTTCGAAATCATCGCCATGTTGTAATTGTTGGTGTAGAGAGACATGATACGGATGAAACTTATTAAGTTTCAAAATCCGATGTACACTCGTTAACGAAATGTCTGAATCTGAGACCAACTCCATCAGCTCCCACATTAGTAGACCTCGAGTGATTCTAGGCATCGCGGACTGCTGATGCTGTGACCAGGACATAGGAGAAAGAGGAGGATTTAGATGTGGCATCCCCATCGAACGCATGATCCTCCAAAACGTCCTCGAATTAGCATTGGATTTTTGGCATTCCTACATTGGTGATTGCAACGGTTAATAGTAGTTGGAATACGTTTAAATAATAGCTTTGCACGGTTACACTCTCTCATCAGTGATCTTATTTCATCACTTAACCAAGGCGTCACAATATTAATCGATTTAAAACGTTTTTAGACAAGTTATAAATAAGAAAATAGTCAGAGAAATAAATGGGGGTTTTTCTTATTATTCAAAAAAAAATTAATGTTGGAAAAGCTGATAGGTGTGAATCAAAATCAATTAAAATCATCTTTAGGATACTTAATGGTGATAAAAGTATTAAAAAAATAGATTTTGATGTTTTTTGACAATGTTTCAAAAGTACCAAATTATAGAAAAAGGTTGTTGGTGTGTGTCAAAATAATATTAATTGATTGAAAACGTTTTCAGATAACTCAATAAAAAAGAATGGATTGCAAAATCTTAGCCAAATCAAAGAAAATCATAGATTCCTGATCAAATTATCAATCTGGAAAAGTTTGTAATAAGTTTTCAAGTTAAATTTAGTAATAAATTTATTAGTATTATTAATGCAAGTAAGTACGTGTAAAAGATAGTAAGGGTCGAGTCGGTTGAAAAATCGTTATGTAAATGAGCATGGACGGCGCCGGGAATGGACCGAGGTGTCCATAGACGGGGGAACGAAGCGTGGCCTAATTCGACACTTGTTTTCGCGATGGCCAAAGTGTTGCGAAGCGTAAGCGATCAAGACGACCGGGCAACATAATACGCGAGGTGCAGATCAGACGTGACAATCGACATTCTAAACAACTTACCAACCATTTTTATACTCCGGGTAGACCACGGGGAATGCAATATCGTATGTCACCCCGGCCGGCCAACTGTTATACGCGCTACTGTAGCCCAGGTAGCGCTAGCTTTATTACATTTTTGCTTTATTAACACGCTCTCCTCCGTACAAATTGCCGTCGTTTAATTTTATCTGACGTCTCGTTCGAACGCCTGACATTTTTTCTTTAAGACTTACCGGAAACGAAGAAAATTCTAATACAGAAATCTTTAAACGCAAACATTGTAACGAAGCAGTAAAACTTATATAACTTAATTAGTCGGTGAATGGGTGCGCAGCTTAACGTAAATTCCGTTTTCCTCGACTCATTAATGAAACAACCTCGTGTCTTCGTCATAAACACGCATATAATAACAAGCAGTCCTTAAAACCATTCATCAATGTTTTAGTTTTAGTTGAAGTTAATTTAACAAACCATTAAATTTTAAGTTTATTTTAAGCTAAAAATAAAATAATTTATACATCTGTCAAGAAACGCAGAAACTTTAAACACAAAGTCACATACAGTTAAAGCTTTCTTTTTTTTTGGATGTAACAAATCAAGATCTGGTGTCGAGGCGATGCAATTGACACCGGGTAGATAACCAGTGGGGAACGAGTCGTTATTAATTGTGTTGGTTGGAAAAAATCGACCGATCTTGAGGGAAGACAATAAAGTCGATGCGTCAATTACGCATATCCCTTTTCCCTCTTTTTCAAACATTTTCAGCACGCCGCCTTTTCACTACGACTGTTTCATTTCTCACACCCACTGCGTTTCGTCATTAATATGTTGGTGCGTTAATTAAGGCGTTTTTGTTCTGTCCCGAGTGTCGTTTGTGTAATTGGGATTTACCCTCTGGTATAAAGCCCTGAAATTGGATATAACTCTGATTTTAACGGCGACATTACGTATATCACAGCAAAGTGCAACAACTTATAATGAAGGTCAACCATTTATGTAACATCTAAAACAGAAATTTCACAAATTAAGTTTGTATTATTTATCATAGTCGGTATCTTACAACATTAGTTACGTAAATGACGAATAAACGTGTCCAGATATGAATCGATGACTGCGACTGAACTGCAAAATTTGATCGATAAACGGTGCGATAGAAACCGATGCGACATTTCAACCGCATTTAATCTAGTATTAATCGTTAATAACCGGGCAATTTGTCAAATGGGCTTAATGGGTCACATTGTTCGGCAAATTGGATTTTCTAATTTTTTAAACCCAGTGGAAGTCAATTTTAGAACTGCGAGTAAAAACTCGTGCCGATTAACCAAAACCGCGATGCGACGCCCGGAGCGGAATTGAAAACTAGAATGTAGTTAATCGCGTCCCTGTGGTTTTATTCTCGATTGATTTAAAAATTAATTGCTTCACGCAGCCCGCCCCTAACCGAAGCTTTTTTTCATTAAGAAATACTTTTATGATTGTCAGTTTCGGTTTTTTAATTGATTGATGTAAACGATGTGGTCAAATTGGAAATTTCTTATAGTTTTAGTTTTCTAATCGATTAAAAATTAATTTTATTGGAACTGTTTTAAAATATTCAACGTTTGAGTCAGAGTAATAAAATTTACGTAAAACCACAAAATAGAATTCCTCGAAATTTCTTAAAGATAACTTTGTTTTCTCATCATCTCGTCATCTTACTTTTCCGGTCTGATTTTCTAAGAACGTGCTATGTAGATTTTCGTTATCTTTATACATTTTAGAATGTTGTTAACATCGGCAAGATTAAGATATAAAAAGTAAAAAAGTAAACAATCAAAGAGGTAATTCTTCATGTTGTATGTATGTATGGTGTGGGTAACTGAGAAAATGACCTCTAAGGTTCCACAAGAATCATACTGCAAGTTACCGTTGTAGGTTACGCCTGGGTTTAATTAATCGCCGTCGTATAGAAGCAAAGCTTCCAAAAGTATTTGCTTCACGCCCCGCGATTCCGAGCTGTTCCTTGACAAAGACAGACGCCCATACGCGAAGATACAATCGGCGTTATTGTAAATTTCACCCAATGGCTTCGCGTGGGTTAGCTCCTGACCTATATGTGCTAACGACTAATTTTACTGGTTGCAATAAACTCTGTTCAACAATCTTAATCCACGTACGACTGCGCGCGCCCTAACAATATATGCCGTTGGGCAATCGGTACTTTTTGGTATCAGCATTATAATTAAATTCCTTAACAACAGATGTAGATACACGATCTATTGTTTTCTTTTTACCTCATATCTTATGTTAGACAATACAAAAATTATATACGTGATTTATTTTCAATTAATTTAATGGAATTAATTAACATGTGTTTGTTTTTAGCTGTCATAACAGATTATGTTATAGACTTTTGCTCCCAGAAGCATAAATATGGATAAAAATACGAAATTTGAAAATTTGCCCAATTCGTAGTTTTAATGGAATCACTCAAGATTTGGAGTCTATCCTGCTCGAAATTTAAGGAAAAATATTTTCTCCTGCTTGAAAAACTGAGTGAACAAACTTACCACAACTCTCAATGGATTTTGGTGGTACTCCTGACGTCAATATTAATAACATAAAGGATACGATACTATTTTACTCAAATAACAGCTATAGCGATACGACTACACCCTTTGATCTTCACACGGAAGATGAAGATACTGTATTTGGCATTATCAGGTCAATCACCAGTAAGTCTGTTGGCTCTGATGGCATATCTGCGCAGATGATTGAATTAATAGTCACACATCTCATAAACAGCTGCATAATTGAGTCACATTTTCCCTCGCAGTGGAAGTCTGCTGTGGTCATTCCAATACCGAAAATCCAAAAACCTACTGACTCTAAGCACCTGTGACCGATTTCTATTCTTCCTACCTTGAGCAAAGTACTGGAAAAAGTTATTTCCTGAATTTGTGCCTGGACGTAGTTGCATAACTGCACTTTTAAATGTCACTGACGATATATTAAAGGCCAAAGACGGTAAAGAGTGCACCGCTTTAGTGTTGTTGGATTTTAGCAAAGCGTTCGATGTTGTTGACCATGATATTGTGCTGTCGATGCTTCACTATATTGGAGGCGGGGAGGAATTTATAAGGTTGATTAAGACGTATTTAATAGACAGATGCCAATGTGTACAGGTCAATGGCTTAATTTCTGAACCATTGAAGCTGAAGCGTGGAGTACCGCAGGGGTCGGTGTTAGGTCCTTTGCTGTTTTGTTTATACACATCTATGCTTCCAAAAGCTGTCAATTATTGTAAAATTCATATGTATGCTGACGACACTCAGCTATACTACAACTTTCCGTTTCGTGAATATGAGGGGGCAGCATGGAAAATTAATAAGGACTTAGCGAATGTCAGTGAATTTGCAAAGAATCACGCCTTGATATTAAACCCTGATAAAAGTGTAGTTATTCTGTTTGGCAGAAATGTGGAAGTCGAGAAATTGAAAGCTAATCTGATTCTTAGATTGAACGGTTGCAATATACCTATTGTTGATCAGGCAAGGAATCGTGGGCTAGTTGTTGATAATGCCTTTAGGTACAAACAGCACATTACTAAAACATTAAGTGTTTGTTTTTTGAAATTAAAATTACTCTATTCTTTCAAAGATATTTTTAATTTAAAAATGAAAAAGGTGCTTTGTGAATGTTTTGTACTGTCTTTGCTTAATTATTGTATTCCTGTCTACTATCCATGTTTGGATTCCATGGATAGATTGAGAGTGCAAAGAGTGCAGAACGCTTGTATGAGATATATATTCAGAATTAAAAAATTTGAAAGAATCTCTCATAAGCTTAAAGAGTTAACTTGGCTGAATATTCACAATCGTTATACTCTACAGGCTTCAGTGCTGTATCACAAGGTTGTCACAACTGGCTCGCCTAATTATTTGAGTAAAAAGATTCAGTTTAGAGGGGATCTACACAGTATAAATATTAGAAATAAAAATGTTGTTAATCCGCCTGCTCATAGTACAGCTCTGTTTTGTCGTGCGTTTAGCTACTGTGCCTATAAGCTGTATAATTCTATCCCCGTCACCATTAGGGCCAAAAGCGACAGTGACTTCTTGTTTGCTTTGTAGTGGATCAATCTAATTTTAATGCGAGTGGAATAATTTGTTTTTGTTTTATTTCATTATATTATTTTTTATTTTATTAGCTCATATATAAGATAGATTATAAGTGAAATCAAGATTATAATGCAGAATCAATTAATAGTTTTAGTTTTTAGGAGTAGGCATGTACAACGATTGAATAAAAGTGCAATTATTTTTAAGGTTAAGTGGAAGAGCAGAAGCGGGCCATATTATGGTCGCATTCTGAACTTCGCCTTAGGATTTCCACCTGTTTTGTATTTAAGTTATTTTTCTTTTTAAATATTGTTTTTTTTGCTTTTTTGATTATCTTTATTTTGCATTATAGTAACTATAGTTACTATTATTATTGTTTGTTCTCTTTACTCTGGAAATAAAGGCAGTTTATTAGTATTATTATTATTATTATTATTACTGCTGGTATTAAGATATCTTGTCAAAAGAAGAAGATATTGCACAAAAAAACATAGAAAGATTACTGGATATAACGTATTATAAGAGTTATTGCAAGGTTCTGAAAGAAGTAATAAAGGTGGCGAAGCAACAGTACAACTCAAAAACTATACAAAATGCAAATAATAAAATGAAGGCTGCGTGGAATATGATTCGACCGAAGAAGGGGGTTGGAAACAATACAGTAGAAAATATGAGGAATTACGGAGAAACTAAGAAAGAAACATTAAACAGATTTAATGAATACCTCATACGTGTGCGACTGGAAACGGCCACAAATGCATAATAAACAACAGAACAATCCGGTTACACAGACTGAAATTTTTAACATTGTAATGTCGTTGAATAATACAAATGCAGTGGGCCCAGATGAAATTCCGGTCAAACTAATAAAAGGCGTTGCAGATATTATTAGCAGACCTCTTATGCACATATGTAATATGAGAACTTGGCAAGTATCCAGATCAATGGAAAAAAGCTATAGTTAAGCTGTATTCAAAAAAGGATGTCACACCCAAGTTGAGAACTACAAACCTATTACATTGATATCCAATATTTATAAAGTTTTTGAGAAAGTCATTTCCAGCAGAATTGTTACCTTTCTGCAATTAAACAATATTCTCACAGAAAAACAAAATGCATACTTAAAAGGACGCAGAACGCATACAGAACGTGGCATCTATCAAATGACATCAGAAATAATAAAGAATTTAAATGAGGACGGCAAGAATGTGGCTGGTTTGTATTTGGATTTGCCAAAGGCTTTTGATTCTCTTGAGACGAGTATATTAATGGAAAAATTATGGAATATGGTATAAGAGGAACAGCTCAATGTCTAATTAATTCTTATCTGGTCGACAGAAAACAATGCGTTAAAATGAGAAAAAATGATGGTACGATCTGTGTTTCTGATTATAGTCCAACCAAACGAGGAATGCCACATGGATCAATTTTGGGTCCAATACTTTTTGTAATGTACGTGAATGCCTTGCCTGAAGTAATTCATCAACCGGTAGTATGTCAAATTCCTTGGTGTGATAATGAATAGTAACAATAGAAGCTGAATGATAAGATGGCCAAATATGGTTACCTTATCCAGCAAAGCTAGATCATCCACTAGTGCAGCCTTATTCACTTATTACGGAACAGTGTATCCGTTACTAAGATATGGTGTGATATTCTAGCTTTTTTCCTCGACGGAGAATTTTGTAGTAGAGTATTCCTACTACAAAAGAGATGCGTTAGATCTATCTTCGAATTAAAGCGACTAGATTCTTACAAAGAATATTTTAAGAGAAATAGAATGCTTACTTTAACAAATATTTGCATTTTGGAAATCGTTTTGTGTGTTAGACGATATCCATAGCATTACCAATAAATGCAAAGAACTCATGAATATTTCACAAGAAATAAAAATCTACTAAATTTATGAAAGAAATGATCTCGGCCGACTTCGAAGATATTTATATGATTTATATATATTGTTAATAGTGCGTAATATTTTTGTTGTTTGCCGTTAGAACGGTAAATTTTTATGAAGATAGTGATTAATAGCGTGCATGTAAGAATATTTAATTGTCATAAAACCGCGTCTATCTAAGAGTAATAATAAGAAAGATCATAATATTGTTCGTCCTTACATCGGGTAATATATCCGCCACTGCAGTAGACAATAATTTAACAACTTTGCTATTGCATCTGTCGGCGATTTTAGTACAAAAGAACATAGTAATATCAATTAAAGTTTAATTACATGTTTGTTTATTTAACAAGCGTCGCCGCCGGACGGAACACGTGTATTGTGGAAATTTCGAAAAGTTTACGGTCTGCACATAAAAGCCGTGCGCTGTCGTGGAAGGTAATTAACAATTATAATTAAAATATTTCTAGCATTAACCATAAGGCAGTTTCGTCATAATTAAAAGGCGAACTGATTGGGCCGCCGGGACGGGCCGGTCAAAAAAGAATGAAATAAAACGCGCGCTAACAATAACGCCGGAGGTAGCGGTAGCGTCGGGTACAAATAGAAATACGCATTTAAATAGGTTTAAATTTATTAAAGTGACTTGCAATTCTCGTTTAACATATTGATATTAGGGCCGACCCGGCACACGTAGTAATAATAATAAATAACTCATCAAACGTTACTTAATAGGTCGACTTGTTATTTTATTGCCACCGTAAATCAATGAAGTTAACGCGCTCGACTCCCTATCAATTTTTGATTAAAACTTTTCTAATAATAATATCATATGAATTTGTATTAAGTTGTACGAATGAGCACGGTACAATAATGTTTAGATAAAATACAACTCGTTGGTGTTGTAGACGGAAGCGATAACTTTTCCTGGAAAATTCGTGCGGTCGAGGTGGGAATTGAGCGAGAAAATCGGAAACGACGTGGTAGGGGGAGCTTTCAATGGAATTATGACGAGTATGTTGCCGACTAAACGTTGCGTGCTTAACGCCAATTGCTGGCGCCCCAGAAATCATTTACTTTCAAATCTTTCGTGATACAGTGGCTACATAGATGGCGCCGATACTGCGCTTTATTGCGCATCTGATTACCATAATTCTTTTCGCTATAAAATTGTGTGCTAACAGTTAAAATTTATGGGTGCCACCGAGTTGCGGGTTTATTGCGTTGCCTTGCCCGGGCTAAATTAATTTAATAATATTGTGTGTAAACGGGGTGCTTCTTATCGGGGGTCGATTTCGAAAAGTTTGCGTAACGACGTCTCGTAGGGAAACGAGGCCGGCCGATTGTTTTTCCAATAAGGTACCTTTTTTGCGAATAAAAAAGAAACCTCGGCTATTATCTTCAGATCTTTATGCGCGATCGATTATTCTATTAACTTCTCCAAACCTCTCCTTTAACTATTCAAGTTGGAATTAAAGTTTACAGGCATGAGTTCGCCTCCATTACAATTCGAGTCAAAGCTCGCTCTCGATAGCTCTGTTATTGGAATTTACAGTATGCTCTAATTAACCCTAATAGCGGTAATTGTTATTAATAACACCGCGCCTGGATTTTTAACCCGGACATTCGCGTCGTATCATTTGCATTCAGCGGCCGCTTCTTAATAATGGACTAATCGGGTAGTAAATGGTGACGGAAAAAAGTAACGATACGCAACGAACCACCGTATTAATAGCCACCGTCACATTACGTCAGCGTTATTAATTACTTCACGTTTCTGAGCTTCAACGCTTAACGAGAACTAAAGATCTCGAATGTACTATTCAATAACTTGCAACCAACTTTAATTCAATTAAATTAACATTAAACGAACACTATTCACCAAGGTTACCAAATAAAATGATTTATAATTACTACAACAAAAAATTTATGATGAAATTAGATTTAAGGGATTTATTAGGATATTAAAGTATTCATTGCTCGTTTATGAAATTGTCGTCTTTCTTGACCTTTGACTTGAAAGGCACATAAACTCATCTATGTTGTCATGCAGATGCAGCAAGAATTTATTTGACGTCATCGAGTTCCAGAATTATCTTGTTCACGAAACGGATTTATTTATTTTAATCAACGTGTACAAACAAAAAGTACAAATATGCGAATCATTTGAAGAATACAAAAAGGAAAGAAGAAAAAGGTAAAACGTCTTCTAATTAAAAGCCAATGAACGCTAATTGTATTACATGTTTGTATAGCAACTAGAAGCGCGTAAACGGCGCTTACCGTAGTATAACTGTTCACTATACTGAATTATGTATGCCCGATTCTGCCCGTGGGCACTTCGGGCGTTCCACCGACTTTTTACGGACGTCGCTGGTATATAAATGAACGAATCACGCGCCGCCAGGACATAAACCACGTCGCCAAATTAATAAACGCGAAAACGAGCTAATAATGCAAACGAATAGGGAATTAACAATTCAAGTCGCTTTCGTCGCGCGAATTCCTTTCGGCACTAAAATTTGCCGCTTCAAAACTCGCCGTCACTGACATTCTCATGATGTATCAACCGCAAAACCACTTCCATTACGATCTTATGAACCTGACGCCGCAAACACATGCTCTTTACGACGATCAAATCAACTAATTACTACTTACGGCAACTACATTTGATTTGTTTTATATAGATATACTGAAAATATCCGTTATTGTATTAAATTGCATACATCGTTAACTTTTGTTATAAGCCGTCAAGTCATAAAGTCACATATTTATTTTTCTATACCGTATATATAGATATAAAATTAATCTATATATTCAAGAATTCTATTAGCACTTCTCGTTAAAATCGTCATTTCCAACTAACGTCAAAAAAATTTACTCGAGAATTATTGTTGATGTAACGTAAAATTTCACCCATCAATTTCTAATTAAGGTACGAGCAATTTTCTAAAAGATTAGAACTGTTCAGTTAAGAGGTGAACATCTCGTCAGTATTAGATACTAAAATCTTAAGAATTTGTCAATTAACCAGAATTGAAACAAGTTATTTCATTGGCGGAAAAGGTCGTTAAGAAATAGTAAACTAATTTATTGTTAAATGAATAATTTAAGGTTAGCTTTGTTTATCGGGGTCAATGACTCCAAATAAATAATGTTGGGTTCAGCAAAAAATGAAGTCCATGCTTCCACGTAAAACGCAAGGTAGTTAAAGCTAATAAAAAGATGGCAGTTTTATTTATTAAGGTTAATGACCTCCAAGCGGAAATGTTAAGTATGGTTAGTTTTGTTTACCAAACACAATGATTTCACGTAAATAATGTTGGGCAATTTTAGGGACCTTGTGCAATGCCAAATAGAATAAGAAAGGTTAGTTTTGTTTGATAAGGTTAATAACCCCCAAAGCAGAAAAGTTATGTAGGGTTAGTTTTGTGTTCTCCATAACCTCCATCATTTTTTTCAAGTTCCACAGCGCTGGAATAACACTTCTAAGCAGAAAAGAGCATCCCTTGTAGCTACTCATTTCATATACGCAAATCGTGTCTTAGATTCTTTGACTTTATCATGATGAATGACAAATCTTTTTTTCAGTCTCCTTTATATCTTCTCTATCCACAATCAGTTCTCCCGCTTCGTTGACTTCTTCAATCTTTCCGTAATCTATATTACATATATATATTGCGTGTCGTGTTTATAATAACTGTTATATACCGGGAACAATTAACACTATAACTAACATTAGACCGAGAACTAAAAACATTCGGGTTTAGCCACACGTCTCTCAAGACGGCTAAACCCGAATGATTCTAGTTCTAGGTCTTGTGTTAGTTCTACTGATAGCACTAGTGTAAAACTAGAACTAACACTAGACCGAGAAACATTCGGGTTTAGCCGCACGTCTCTCAAGACGGCTAAACCCGAATGATTCTCGTTCTAGGTCTTGTGTTAGTTGTAATGATAGTACTAGGGTGAAACTAGAATTAACACTAGATCAAGAACTAGAAACATTCGGGTTTAGCCGCACGTCTCTCAAGACGGCTAAACCCGAATGATTCTAGTTCTAGGTCTTGTGTTAGTTCTACTGATAGCACTAGTGTAAAACTAGAACTAACACTAGACCGAGAACGAGAAACATTCGGGTTTAGCCGCACGTCTCTCAAGACGGCTAAACCCGAATGATTCTAGTTCTACGTCTTGTGTTAGTTCTAATGATAGTGCTAGTGTGAAACTAGAATTAACACTAGACCAAGAACTAGAAACATTCGGGTTTAGCCGAACGTCTCTCAAGACGGCTAAACCCGAATGATTCTAGTTCTAGGTCTTGTGTTAGTTTTAGTGATAGTACTAGTGTAAAACTAGAACTAACACAAGACCTAGAACTAGAATCATTCGGGTTTAGCCGCACGTCACTCAAGACGGCTAAACCCGAATGATTCTAGTTCTAGGTCTTGTGTTAGTTCTACTGATAGTACTAGTGTAAAACTAGAACTAACACAAGACCTAGAACTAGACTCATTCGGGTTTAGCCGCACGTCTCTCAAGACGGCTAAACCCGAATGATTCTAGTTCTAGGTCTTGTGTTAGTTCTAATGATAGTGCTAGTGTGAAACTAGAATTAACACTAGACCAAGAACTAGAAACATTCGGGTTTAGCCGCACGTCTCTCAAGACGGCTAAACCCGAATGATTCTAGTTCTAGGTCTTGTGTTAGTTCTAATGATAGTACTAGTGTGAAACTAGAATTAACACTAGACCGAGAACTAGAAACATTCGGGTTTAGCCGCACGTCTCTCAAGACGGCTAAACCCGAATGATTCTAGTTCTAGGTCTTGTGTTAGTTCTAATGATAGTACTAGTGTGAAACTAGAATTAACACTAGACCGAGCACTAGAAACATTCGGGTTTAGCCGCACGTCTCTCAAGACGGCTAAACCCGAATGATTCTAGTTCTAGGTCTTGTGTTAGTTCTGCTTATAGTACTAGTGTAAAACTAGAATTAACACTAGACCGAGAACTAGAAACATTCGGGTTTAGCCCTCTTTAGAGATGTGCGGCTAAACCCAAATGATTCTAGTTCTAGGTCTTGTGTTAGTTCTACTGATAGTACTAGTGTAAAACTAGAACTAACACAAGACCTAGAACTAGAATCATTCGGATTTTGCCGCACGTCTCTCAAGACGGCTAAACCCGAATGATTCTAGTTCTAGGTCTTGTGTTACTTCTAGTGATAGTGCTAGTACAATACTAGAACTAACACTAGACCGAGGAGAACTAGAAACATTCGGGTTTAGCCGCACGTCTCTCAAGACGGCTAAACCCGAATGATTCTAGGTCTAGGTCTAGTATTGCATTAGCACTATCACTAGAACTAACACTAGACCTAGAACTAGAAACATTCGGGTTTAACCGTGCGTCTTCAGATACTTTCTAGTTCTAGGTCTAGCGTTAGTTCTAGTTTTAATTCAATAAAAATATACAACGTGGTGATATCTTATATTAACTAGCGCTACCTACCACTGTCACTAGAACTATAATAACATTAGACCTAGAACTAGAAACATTCAGACATATTGCCCTGGTTTCTATAGAAATATATTTTTGTATATTGCGTTTGAAGTGAAATTGACGGTATATAAAAAAACTTGAAAGTAATAGAAAGTTAGAGTAATTATCTTCTTTAAAATTTTAAAGATATTAGATACTAAAATGTAAAGAATTTGTGTGATAAACAGTAATTAGTCTATTTAAAAACAAACTAAATGTTTTTATCAAGGCCTATAGAAAAAATTCCAATTCCAATTGGAGTTGTTGAGGTTTTTTTATGTTTGTAATTGGTGTGGAATAGCATGTGTTAGGCAAGATTAGACGTTAGAAGAACGGCGTTGTGGGAATAGAATCGAGCCGTCATAAACGGCGGGTATATGTAGGACATTACTGTGTTTATATTTGCGCGGCAATCAACGCAAGTTTGAATTGTTTCCTTTGAGCGTCAGCCCATAAAGTTTACCCATTTCCAATTGTACATTAAACCACCGTCAGACTGGCAGTCGCGGACAGTTAAAAATTTGCGCTTATGCTTACAGCAAGAAACTTTAAAATTCCAACCGATACTAACAATCGACTATAAAAGGAATACACAATTACAAGGCATAAATTCTCTTAATGTTATTTACTTGTAATAACAAACGTAAAATATGTTTGTAAAATATTAGAAGCGCCGCATAAAATAATGATAACTTCATTTTATTTTATTACGCGACGTGCGCTTGCTTCCTAATCTTGTAATTTTCAATTAGATATTTTTACCTACCCACTATGTCATATGTATTATCTATATTTCACTATAAGAATTCTTCAAAAAAAAAAATTTAAATTCGACTTTACAATTCTTAAAAAAAGAATATTCAATAGAATCTAAACGAGAACATGATCACCTTATGATAAATCGCGGCATAATCTAAAACCAATCTAGGCCCCCATACGTTTCACAATATCTCCTCTAATACGCTAATTGCATTCTAAATATCGCGCTAATGAGTGTCGGAACGTATGGCATGAAAAATTCCGAGATTATTTAGCTAATTTACGCTCTTAAACTTTGCTCGCGGCTGCACCAAATTAGTTTACATTGTTACAATTGAATGCACATCTCGTTCCGCACACAAAAAACGACCGTCGTTAATTAATTTGTAACCTATTGGGTTTTGATATGCCGTGTAAATGGTGGACTCTATTCGAGAATCGATCAATTGTTACGGTCTATTAAAGGAGATATCCAACTCTTTTTTTTTTTTTCAGTAGAATTATATCTTTTCAATTTGTAGACTGACGTTAGTATCTAATTATTAAGGCTTAAATTCGGCGTTGGACTTAAATGACCTGGCCTTTTGAAGATCTCTATACGAAGAGAGAAACGGCCTTGTTTGCGCGGACGTGCTCGCGCAAGCCGACGCGGGCGTCGTTAACAGATGCCGTAAATAAGTCAGCGCTAATAATGTTCCTGGCGTCAGATTGATCTAAATACACCTGTAAGATTCGCGGTAACCTAAGTCGTGTTCTTACTTGTCGATCCATCAAATGTTTCTACTTAACTACAAAATTAATGTCTATTCAGTTTTCTTTTTTCATCACATTACATTTATTACTCAATTTTTTTATTCAAATTATTTTATAACATTATTTATCTTCGATAACGTGATATTAATAGTTGAGTGTATCTAACACTTAATATCTTCGAGATATTTTGCCTCGGTCGCAAGCTATTATATTAATATCGAAGGTCGCTTGAGACCGAGGAGCTGCAATCGAGACCGTTTAACATTTAAACTAAACTCTTTATATATCCCGTTTTTAAGGCTATTGTATACTTAATATCATTAAGATAAAACGTGTATACACGTCAACGTATATATATAAATTTATATATATGGAGTATATATATAGAGTGAAAATGATGACGATTTACGTAAAAAATAATCTGTAAAAGTCCATCAAAGTTAGGTTTATAGTTAACACTATTTATGGTAAAGTGTTGAAATTTGGTACAATGTAAATTAATATCACGTAAAATCATCAGGCAATTTTTGAGTTGTTCCTAGACTTTGTTTGCTCAGAACTTTTTTATTCTATCATAACCCTACATTTATTTTTGTAGTTTCTGATAGTAAATTTAGTTTAGCAACTTTTATCACTATCAGAGAATATTGATAAAAATCACCGTTTTCGTATTAAATATAAAAATCTTGGGTTCCGTTTTCAATAATAACACTAAAAAAAAAAACTTTAAAGTGTTCATTAACATTTTTATTTGGTAATTGGATTAGCTATCATATGTCAAAGTTTGATGGTGAGCTAACAAATCACCCTGTATATATACAGGGTGTGTCAAATGTCTGGAATATAGCCAATAACTTCGCCATTTGTGGTTTTAAAGAAAAATGTTTCAAATACAAGTTTCTTTATTAATCATGGCGCATTTTTTGGCGGTATTTGCTTGTTTGTATTGTTTTTTGTTTCGTTGCTATAGCAACCAACATTGTTATTTTAAATAGGATGCATATATTTTTTTACATACTTTGATAGAGGATAAGTCCCTCCATGCGATGAACATATCAAACCATATGGTTGTATAAGAAAAAATGCATTTTTTGAAAGTCTTAAATCAGCTAATTACAACCAAAGTAGGCGCTGAAATAACGCCGTTGATAGCTTTAAATGTCAAAAAAATTACAGTTTCAACAATTATGAATAATTAATGATGTATGGTTATTGGTAACTCTCTTCGGACATCAACTTTTTGGAAGGTTTTTAACACTTCCGGTGTTAAGGATTTTTTTTTAATTTTTTGGATACTGTAAAGCTGTCAACCGCGTTATTTCGGCGCCTACTTTGATTGTAATTTGCTGATTAAATATTTTCATATGATTTGATATGTTCATCGCGTAGAGGGATTTATCCTCTGTTAAAGTGTGCAAAAAAACATATGCATCCCGTTTAAAATAACAATGTTGGTTGCCATAGCAACGAAACAAAGAACAATGTAAACAAGCAAGTATCGCCAAAAAATGCGCCATAATTAATAAATAATTTTTTATTTGAAACATTTTTCTTTAAAAACACAAATGGCGAAGTTATTGTGATAAGTGATAAGTTAGTGATGGGAGTAATTTTTTTGGTGGGAATGGAACCTCTCGCGGGTACCATTATATATCGAAATCAAGGTCGCTTGCGGCCGAGGCGCTGCAATCGAGACCGTTTAACATTTAAACTAAATTCTTTATATATCCAATTTTTAAGCCTATTGTATACTTAATATCATTAAGATAAAATGAGTATCACGTCAACCTATATATATATATATAAATTTATATATGTTACCGTCAATCTGTATAATTCAGGTACTCTATACAATGCCTAGGTAATGTATAAAATACCTGGGGTGTCTATGCAATGTATGAAATATTATGAAGATTATTATAACTTAGATATTTTACCTAGGTAATGCATACAATTCTTATGGATTACATAGAGTACCTGTTGGTCGACCGGCAATGTGTAAAATAAATAGATTTTGGTCTGTATTTATCAATTTTTACTCATAATAAACTTTTTTATAATCTATAAGTTATTGTACAAAATGAAGTAATAGATATTAAAACTTTGGAAACAAAATAATTCTGTAAAAACTAAAAATCTACTGGCCTCTCAGAATCTCAGAAACTGTAAACTGCTGTCTTAAATACAAATTCTTTACAACACCTTGCTTTGCTCCTATTTTATAAAGTTCGTCATCCGTTTTTTGTAAGACTACAGCTAGTCACCACGACCTCTGTCGACTTCCGGAACAGGGATTCTTACAGTGGTACCCAATGGCACATGGGAAATTTTTTTTCCAGATTTATTAAGCATTTTCTGAGCTTGCTCTGTTAAATTATCTTTGGAACTGGTGTGTTTTAAGCATAATGGGCAAACAACTTTAGAACCATAGCCTTCTGCCATATCTTTCTTCTTCACTGTTCTCGCCTTTTACACACATTGCCGGCTTCGCATTCGGTGTTTTATAGAATATCTAGGCAAAGTATAAAATTAATAATATTTCATATATTACCTAAACGTTTTAGGTATTCTATAAACTGGCTAGGTATTGTATAGAATACCGATGATAATATATAATATAATGATAAAATAAGTATGTAATAATATAAAAGAGAGTAAACTTTTTGGTTTGGTGGGAATGTAAACTCTCGCGGGTTACATTATATATCGAAGCCAAGGTCGCTTGCGGCCGAGGCGTTGCAATCGAGACCGTTTAAGATTTAAACCAAATTCTTTATATATCCATTTTTTAAACCTATTGTATACTTAATACTTAATATCATTAAGATAAAACGAATATACACGTCAACATATATATTAATTAATAATATATAATTGAAATGGTTAGATGATATGATTGGAATGTAATAATAAAATAAGTATGTAATGATATAAAAGGTAGTATAGTAAGTGATGGGAGTAAACTTTTTGGTTTGATGGGAATGTAAACTCTCGCGGGTTATATTATATATCGAAGTCAAGGTCGCTTGCGACCGAGGCGCTGCAATCGAGACCGTTTAACATTTAAACTAAATTCTTTATATATCCAGTTTTTAAGGCTATTGTATACTTAATACTTAATATAATTAAGATAAAACGAGTATACACGTCAACATATACATATTAATTAATAATATATAATTGAAATGGTTAGATGATATGATTGGAATGTAATAATAAAATAAGTATATAATAATATAAAAGAGAGTAAACTTTTTGGTTTGGTGGGAATATAAACTCTCGCGGGTTATATTATATATCGAAGCCAAGGTCGCTTGCGGCCGAGGCGCTGCAATCGAGAGCGTTTAACATTTAAACTAAATTCTTTATATATACATTTTTAAGCCTATTGTATACTTAATACTTAAGATCATTAAGATAAAACGAATATACACGTCAAGATATATATTAATTAATAATATATAATTGAAATGGTTAGATGATATGATTGGAATGTAATAATAAAATAAGTATGTAATGATATGAAAGGTAGTATAGTAAGTGATAAGTTAGTGATGGGAGTAAATTTTTTGGTTTGGTGGGAATGTAACCTCTCGCGGGTCTCGCAGAAAGGGCGTAGAAGAAGGTAGAACTGGACAGGACGTTGGACGAAGTTGAACGAGGTCTGAGGAGGTCCGAGTGTGTTGAGTGTGTGAGTGTGCGCCGGGCTTAAAGGTTTCGCCGGTTCATTCTACCTGCAGGCGAAGCCATCACCTGCCTTGTGCCTGAGTCCGGCGAGTTGTTGGAGTTGGGAGAGGAGCGGGTTGGACCGCGCTGGTTTACGGCGCACCACAAGGGTTTTAACACAGATCGCGTTCGGTTGCTGAAGAGGTCGGACGTGCCGCTTCGAGGAACAGAGAGGCGCTCGTTCTCGCCGAAATGTCAACAGGGACCTCGGCGTGTACGGAAAGCGATCGTCAGTTTTGAACGATGCTTAAAGTGGTCCGTTTTGCGTACATTCCTCCAAGTGCGGTTTCTTCGTAAATCGGTCCTTTTTGCTGTGTTTATTAGTGCGATGGCGGTCGTTAAAAAGTGTAGAGTTGCGTACCCCGGCTTCAAAGCTTCCTGTTTAACTGTTGTGTTCTTGGTTTGCCTGGAGACCGTTCTGCTCTGCACCGAATCGACGTGCTCGAAGTCGTTCCACGTGCACTGGAACACCACGAATAGCATGTAAGTGGCCCGGGCCTATCGAAAACCCCCGCGATTTATTCCGACGCCGCTTCGCGGTGCTGAACATCTCCGAAGAATTCTCGTCCGCGGACCAAGTACAAGCGTCCGTCGGCCAAACGGCTCAGCGCATACGGGAAAAAAACACCAAACGGCTTTACAATGAATTCCTCGGTTGGCGCGCCAAACCCTTTTTTGCCCCCATTTGTTTTGGCCGCATTAAATGTGAGGAAAATCGTGCCGTTAGTTCTTCCTTTTTCGGATCAACCGGCTGTGGACGCACGCCGACCGTTTTCCAATCGGAAACTAATGTAAAATTAGCATGGAAGTCTTTAAATAGACCTGCCATCTTGGTACATTATTTTTCGTGTGAACGGGTTTATTTCAAACAGCGGCACGATTCTCCTTACTTTTACTACTTAAACTTTATATATCACAAATTTCGCCACAAAATAGTGTATCCAAAATGTTTACAAAACTCCCGAAATAGAATATCGAAAATTGTCTTGTGACGATAGATTTTTTACGCGAACGTTTAGCATTGTTTACGCAACACTCTAAACATTCAAACCACCCATATTTCACCGGCTTGTTTAAAAAATAAATACTCCAAACCGAAACGAGGTCCCAATTAATTAACCTTATACCAACATTAAATCGAATTACGATATTTCGTTTAAAATACCACGAAATAGACCCAGATTTCTTTTTCGATTATTTTCCCAGATTAAATCTTTTAAATCGTGAAATTAATCCCAACACATAAAAAAACCGTTTTAAATCAAAACTGACTTAAAGAATTGGTAGATATGGTCTTATTCTTTATAAAAATTATTAATTGAACTTGTGGTTTTAACGGTTAACTATCGTAGTTAATAATGTGAGAAAAATTTCGTTATATTATCCTTTATTTAATTCTGTTACTATTTTGATTTCGATTTTTGTTTATTTTACTTCTATTTTTCGTATTTCTGAATGATTTATTTCGGGACGAAATTGAAAAACAAAAAAAGAAACTTTCTTTACACAAAGGCTATTGTATTTTATTCATTCTTTGTTTTAAAATGGAATTTAAAATATTTAAAGATTTTTTTTTGTGGAAAATTTTCGAAAATGATTAATGAATCTGAATAAAATTGAACCAAACGCAATCGGATTGTTCACATTTCACATATGTAGATTATATTATCGCACGCGTTTATCAACTTATTTGATTAATAGTGCCGTATTTACACAAGAACGTCGCTGTACCAATCTGGCAAAGTGACGACCTCCACCTGGATTCTGTCGAACCTGCACGCACAAGTTTGTTTGGACGTTCGACATTATTACTCCGTCCTCAAAATGATACCGAACCTCCAAATATTTTGACTCAATCCTTCTAATACAAACATACACTGCTAATCGTTGAAATATTTTTGGCGTTTTTCATTCTTGTTCGACTCACACAATCGTATGTGAATGTGAATGTCTGGCATAGTTGCAATAGTGGGTGTTTTACGAATTGTCACTTCAAGGTAACTACCATAAATCAAACATAGCAACCAGCGGTTGTAGACCTTGTATATGAGTGTGTAAGATACCGAGAAAATAATGCACTTTTACAAGTGTTCTCGATTATTTCTTATAGTGTAATATACGCAATTTTTTTAATTTTATTGTAATTGATAGAAAATTGAACATCATATATAATAATAATTCATGTTAACTCAAAAACTAAAAGAGATAAGAAAAAATTGTTGGGGCAAAAAAGATTTGCTATTAAATAATACTTCTTTTATGTTAAGAAAGTTTTTTGATATTTTTTGTATTTATTAATATAATCGAACTTAACCTCGCTTTTTTTTAACATTATGTAGTGCTGATAAATTGATGTTAACTCAAAAATTAAAAGAGATACGAAAAAATGCTTGGGACACAAAAGATTTGTTATTAAATAATACTTCATTTATGATCAAAAAGTTTTTTGCTAAAACATAACCTGATTTTTTTTTAACATCATATACAATTATAATTCATGTTAACTCAAAAACTAAAAGAGATAGGAAAAAATTTTTGGGGCAAAAAAGATTTGTTATTAAATAATACTACTTTTATGTTAAGAAAGTTTTTTTGATATTTTTTATATTTATTAATATACTCGAACTTAACCTCACTTTTTTTTAACATTATGTAGTGTTTATAATTGATGTTAACTCAAAAACTAAAAGAGATAGGAAAAAAATGTTGGGGTAAAAAGATTTGTTATTAAATAGTACTTCTTTTATGTTAAGAAAGTTTTTTGATATTTTTTATATTTATTGACATAATCCAACTTAACCTCACTTTTTTTACTTTTCTAAATTGTGGTTTAAAAAAAGATATTGAAGCGACAAAAATTGTTTTAATAAGTTTTGTTTTATTTTAATTAATGAAATAGATGGATAAAATTATTTATTAAAACATAACCTGATTTTTTTTAACATCATATATAATTATAATTCATGTTAACTCAAAAACTACAAGAGATAGGAAAAAAATGTTGGGGCAAAAACGATTTGTTATTAAATAATACTTCTTTTATGTTAAAAAAGTTTTTTGATATTTATTAATATAATCGAACTTAACCTCACTTTTTTAACATTATGTAGTGCTTATAATTGATGTTAACTCAAAAACTAAAAGAGATAGGACACAAATGTTGGGGCAAAAAAGATTTGTTATTAAATAGTACTTCTTTTGTGTTAAGAAAGTTTTTTGATATTTTTTATATTTATTGACATAATCGAACTTAACCTCACTTTTTTACTATTCTAAATTGTAGCTTAAAAAAGATATTGAAACGACAAAAATTGTTTTAATAAGTCTTATTTTATTTTAATTAATGAAATAGATGGATAGAATTATTTATTAAAACATAACCTGATTTTTTTTAACATCATATATAATTATAATTCATGTTAACTCAAAAACTAAAAGAGATAAGAAAAAATTTTTGGGGCAAAAAAGATTTGTTATTAAATAATACTTCTTTTATGTTAAAAAAGTTTTTTGATATTTAATAATATAATCGAACTTAACCTCACTTTTTTTAACATTATGTAGTGTTTATAATTGATGTTAACTCAAAAACTAAAAGAGATAGGAAAAAAATGTTGGGGTAAAAAAATTTGTTATTAAATAGTACTTCTTTTGTATTAAGAAAGTTTTTTGATATTTTTTATATTTATTGACATAATCGAATTTAACCTCACATTTTGTACTTTTCTAAATTGTAGCTTAAAAAAGATATTGAAACGACAAAAATTGTTTTAATAAGTCTTATTTTATTTTAATTAATGAAATAGATGGATAAAATTATTTATTAAAACATAACCTGATTTTTTTTAACATCATATATAATTATAATTCATGTTAACTCAAAAACTAAAAGAGATAGGAAAAAAATTTTGGGGCAAAAAAGATTTGTTATTAAATAATACTTCTTTTATGTTAAGAAAGTTTTTGACATTTTTTATATTTATTGACATAATCGAACTTAACCTCACTTTTTTACTATTCTAAATTGTAGCTTAAAAATAGATATTAAAGCGACAAAAATTGTTTTAATAAGTTTTATTTTATTTTAATTAATGAAATAGATGGATAAAATTATTTATTAAAACATAACCTGATTTTTTTTTAACATCATATATAATTATAATTTATGTTAACTCAAAAACTAAAAGAGATAGGAAAAAAATTTTGGGGCAAAAAAGATTTGTTATTAAATAATACTTCATTTATGTTAATAATTTTTTTGCTGTTTTTTATATTTATTGATATAATCAATCTTAACCTCACTTTTTTACATTCAAAAAAATAAATTTGAATCAACACAAATTATTTTTGTACCAGTTTTATTTTATCTTAATCAGTAAAATGTGGTTTTAGTATCGACCGCATAATATATATTAAAATAATATATCTTATCTCATATACATTGCATATTGTATTGTTTATATATTATTTTTTAATACATGAATGTTATGTTTGAGCGGATCTTTGAGGTTGCATTTCCTGCTACATAACAATTCCTTGGTTTACTAATAATAGTATTTATGTGTAGTGCGTAACAGAAATAAAGTCTATTGCGATTTATAATAAAAGGTGGCGTTTCCTTGTTCGCATTATTATATAAAATAAGAGCCGGAGCAGAGTATCATTTATCTAAAAATGTATATTAGCCGCTATTCAAACATTGGTATTATCGCTGCTAAACAATCTAATCTGTTCCATGAAACTTTAGGTATTTATGTGAAGGGCGGCGTTACGTGTCGAATTTATGAGTTTTTAGTTCATAAATAAAACATCTGTACCTCTCGCCGCAACCCCCTTTTTAAATTAAGCGTTTCCTGCTATTTTTGCTCGAACGCATACGAAATTTCTGCAACAATGTCTTTGTTAACGGTACATTTGTTTTAATAGGCGATGATACTATCGGAAAATATTGTTTCCTTTCTTAAATTTTTAACATTTTTTCGGTGAAAAAATGTTGAAAAGATGGGGATGAAATAGGTTAAAATGATAGGAATATATTATTAGGTACCAACTATGCGAGGAATTTAAAAGAATAATTAATGATTTTAATGTGAGAAATAAAATAAAATTAAATAATGTCTTTGTTAACGGTATATTCATTTTATTAGACGGTGGTAATAACGGTAATTATTATTTTCTTTGTGAGCTTCTACCGCAGCAAATCGAATGCATGCATAGGGTTCATGCCAATTTACCAATTGATATATATCATTCGATAACAACTTTATTGGGGATTTTTTTTGTGTGTTGCAATAAGATGTCATTTATTTCATCGCATATGCGAGAAATTGGTCTTAATTCAAGGTTGCCCACGGTTGAACGAAAACCAATCATGAGGAGGTGTACACTTTGCAGGGAATCGCGCCAAGACATAATGAAGATATAAATCTAATGATAATTACGTTATAGACAATAGACTATGAATCAAATTAAGAGGTGACTCACTGCCAAAGGGACATATTAAGACGTTAAGAAACAATAGAGGCAGGCAGAAGTGTTTTATGGAGCGGCAGTTTAGCAATGAATTAAGCCGAAATCATGTCAATTTGGGTCGAAAGTATCGCTTATGAATTATTTAGTAGGCACCAACCCTTTGGCTATGACCGCATCGGTCCGCGTTGTGCAAGGCCATATATTCTACCGTAAATATTTTAACGATCCCGCGTTTCCCAACCTTGCGTACATTTTCACTTTCAAAACTTGAATAATAAGCCACGGTCCGTACCAGCTTCGATCACGATGAATAAGCGATTTAAAGAGAGCGCTCGATCCCGATTTCAAGATTTAACTTACATTCAAAATATATATTGGGAATGCTCGGAATCGAAAAAGGGGGCAGTTTTTTTATTGGTTAAGGTAGCAATTTCGTGTTTTCAGATTTTAATATTAGGTTGATATGGGATTTGAAATATAATTACAGTAACACATATATATTCAGTGCCTTGAGGGTTAAAATGTAGTCGGGGTTGGGGCCATTTATTAAATTCTAATGTCGAGATTGGTTCCCAATCAAATTTTTGACATCGATATTATTTGCATAAACATCCTGTCTAGGATGTATCATTTTACAAATTACACCGCTCTTCCTTCGCGGAACAAATCCCAAGGTCCTTATGGAAGCCCGAAATTTGATTAAAATTTTCCACGTCAGACTCGACTCGTAATTGAGCGACGCAAATAAGCTTCGTCGTGTTCGCACCGGCTCTTCAAAGGGTTCTACATCTCGTCTCGATTAATTGGAAATCGAAATAATAATTGTCATAAAACTTATTAATCACATTTCTAGTAAGCAAAAACTGTTTAGAAGCGGAAGCCGACGGCCATCTATCTAAGAAATCGCGTAAAAATGCGTACTATTCGGCATTTATCTAATTAGTTTTATTTAATTGAGCCTTCGGCCTTCTTTGCACACGTAATTACACACAGCTGACCCAAGAGATGTCGCTTCTGAATTGCAATAACTATAAAAGATCGAATTTATGTATTAAGCAAAATAATTTCAATTAATTGAACGGAATAACCTTTAAATGTTCATACATATCGTTTATTTAATAAAATATAAACATCTAAAGAATTTCTTTTATCTTTAATTATACATAAGTATTGCATTAATTATTCACGCTTAATTTTAAAATGTTATATAAAATTCAAATCCTTGGAAATTTTTATGATTTTATTAATAAATGCAAAAAGGTTTTTATAATATTCACAAAATTAATTTTTTCGATTAATTTAAAAAAATTCTTATAAATCGGTTTTTTGGAAAATTGTTATGGAATTTCCACCAATTATAAAGAAAAGTGCCCCCTTTTTAATAAAAATGTATGTTTTAAAAAAATCTCTTTTAGTTATTGAGATATAATTTGTTGAAGATGTTTTAATTTTTTCGATTAATTTAAAAAAATTCTTATAAATCGGTTCTTTGGAAAATTATTATGAAATTTCCACAAATTATAAAGAAAAGTGTCCCCTTTTCAATAAAAAGATTTGTTTTAAAAAATCTCTTTTAGTTATTGAGATATAATTTGTTGAATATGTTTTAATTTTTTCGATTAATTTAAAAAAATTCTTTTAAATCGGTTCTTTGGAAAAATGTTATGAAATTTCCACAAATTACAAAGAAAAGTGTCCCCTTTCCAATAAAAAGATTTGTTTAAAAAAATCTCTTTTAGTTATTGAGATATAATTTGTTGAAATGATTTAGTTTTAAATTTTTTCGATTAATTAAAAAAATTTCCTATAAATCAATTTTTTGGAAAATTATTATGAAACTTCCACTAAATTATAAAGAAAAGTATCCCCTTTTCAATAAAAGGATCTGTTTTAAAAAATCTCTTTTAGTTATTGAGATATAATTTGTTGAAGATGATTTAATTTTTTAATTTTTTCGATTAATTAAAAAAATTTTCCTATAAATCGCTTCTTTGGAAAACTATTATGAAATTTCCACAAATTATAAAGAAAAGTGTCCCCTTTTCAATAAAAAGATCTGTTTTAAAAAATCTCATTTACTTATCGAGATATAATTTGTTGAAGATGATATAGTTTTACATTTCTTCGATTAATTAAAAAAATTTCCTCTAAATCGATTTTTTGGAAAATTATTATGAAATTTCCACTAGATTATAAAGAAAAGTGTCCCCTTTTCAATAAAAGGATCTGTTTTAAAAAATCTTTTTTAGTTATTGAGATATAATTTGTTGATATGATTTAGTTTTAAATTTTTTCGGTTAATTAAAAAAAATTTCCCATAAATCGGTTCTTTGGAAAATTATTATGAAATTTCCACAGATTATAAAGAAAAGTGTCTCCTTTTCAATAAAAAGATGTGTTTTTAAAAATCTCTTTTAGTTATTGAGATATAATTTGTTGAAGATGATTTAGTTTTAAATTTTTTGGATTAATTAAAAAAATTTCCCATAAATCGGTTCTTTGGAAAATTATTATGAAATTTCCACAAATTATAAAGAAAAGTGTCCCCTTTTCAACAAAAAGATTTGTTTTAAAAAATCTCTTTTAGTTATTGAGATATAATTTGTTGAAGTTGATTTAGTTTTAAATTTTTTCGATTAATTAAAAAAATTTCCTATAAATCAATTTTTTGGAAAATTATTATGAAACTTCCACTAAATTATAAAGAAAAGTGTCCCCTTTTCATTAAAAGGGTCTGTTTTAAAAAATCTCTTTTAGTTATTGAGATATAATTTGTTGAAGATGATTTAATTTTTTAATTTTTTCGATTAATTAAAAAAGTTTTCCTATAAATCGCTTCTTTGGAAAACTATTATGAAATTTCCACAAATTATAAAGAAAAGTGTCCCCTTTTCAATAAAAAGATCTGTTTTAAAAAATCTTTTTTAGTTATTGAGATATAATTTGTTGAAATGATTTAGTTTTAAATTTTTTCGATTAATTAAAAAAAATTTCCCATAAATCGGTTCTTTGGAAAATTATTATGAAATTTTCACAAATTATAAAGAAAAGTGTCTCCTTTTCAATCAAAAGTTTGTTTTAAAAAATCTCTTTTAGTTATTGAGATATAATTTGTTGAAGGTGTTTTAATTTTTTCGATTAATTTAAAAAAATTCTTATAAATCGGTTCTTTGGAAAAATGTTATGAAATTTCCACAAATTATAAAGAAAAGTGTCCCCTTTTCAATAAAAAGATTTGTTTTTAAAAATCTCTTTTAGTTATTGAGATATAATTTGTTGAAGTTGATTTAGTGTTAATTTTTTTCGATTAATTAAAAAAAATTCCTATAAATCGGTTCTTTGGAAAATTATTATGAAATTTCCACAAATTATAAAGAAAAGTGTCCCCTTTTCAATAAAAATATCTGATTTAAAAAATCTTTTTTAGTTATTGAGATATAATATGTTGAAGAGGTTTAATTTTTTCCATTAATTTATTAAAAATCTGTTTTAAAAAATCTCTTTTAGTTGTTGAGATATAAATGTTTGAATATGATCAGAATTATGTCTTTATAAAGTATTAATATTTAAAGCCTGAGTGGGGCATACATATGTATTCGTTTCGGAACGTATAATAAACCTTTTCAATCTTGACTATTTCCGCTAAAATAGATGTCTAAAGAGCCGGGTCGCTATGGGATGTTGAAACTCAACGAAGCCGAAAACGGGGTGAATACCTGGTTTTGTACCCTGAGATCTCGAGGAATTTACCGGACCTAATAGCGTAAGGCGAGCGCGAGTGTATTATTAATGTTTACGTCGAAAGAACAAGGACTGGCTATTATTTTCCCATAAAATTTATCGCCGCCGCTGTTGACATTTCTTACGTTCGCACTAGGTTACGATATTTTACGATGAATTTGCATAACTAATTCTCCGCAAAGTTAGAAATACTCTCGACGATGGCGCTGGTTAGAGTGGATGTACAGCAATTCGTTGTATCAAATCTGCTAGAAATCGTATCCTGAGGGTTAGTAATTGTAGCTGTCTTAAATGAAAGAGATTTGGAATAGTCAGACAAAGGAGAAAAGGGTAAAATTATACGTCGCGTCTGAAATCGTTTCGATTGTAGTCGATTTCGAGTGATTGACGGGTTAAAAAATGATTTGCATATAAACACGCGAACGCGAAAATTTTAATACATCGAAAAAAGCCAGACGAAATTTAATCGGCCCGCTCGGGAGTACGCGTACCTCCCTATATTTAAGGGTTATAATAATTTAATGGGCGTTTCGTTTTCCTTTTCTAAAAGCGCAACCCTTTAATGGGACCGAAATCCTCTTACCGATATCCAGGGAGTGTTTAGATTGAAAAGCTTTAAGAAGTTCACTAGTCAGAAACGTCACAACGACGCCCTTACGTCCGGTCGACATTTAGCCGCCTTTTTCGAAAGGTCGACGAATCTCTTCCCAAATACCATTCCTACGTTTGCATTTTAATTGACGCCCCCGACTTGGCCTGTATTTGCTATCACACGATCGACCCGGATAGCGCTTTCGCGTCTCGGCATTACTCATATTACAGATCAATACTTCTATTGTCTTTCGATTTACAGACCCGCTTACTTAAGATCACGTTCTACCTTTAAAAAAACCGGACACTAACTCTTTACCTTTTGTATATTTCATTCACTTTCTCTATCGTTTTGTAATACAAATAATTTAGATAAAAAATAACACGTTTCGGTATAAATTAACATCCTCAGGAGACATATATATATATATATACAGGCTGATTTATTAGCTCACCATCAAACTTTGACATATGATAGCTAATCCAATTACCAAAAATAAATGTTAATGCCAATTTATTAATAGTCAATAGAATCAAATATTCAACAAAAACAAAGTTGTCATTGTAATATGTCAGTTTGCTGTAAGGTTTAATTATTACATACAAGAAGAAACTTAAAATATGGTTTTTGCAATGGAAATGCTCTACAATCAGTACAAGAATATCAAGAAAGATTTCCGCAGTCCACAGTCATAATCGTGCTCTAGCAAAAGCTATTCGACCGCATGTAGTAGGACGAAGAAAGTGTAATTAATGCTCTTCTATCAGCACTCGATGAATAGCACACAACATACATGTAAGTCAAAATTTTGCATGGCGTATCCGTATCGTAAACAGAATGTTCAAGCACTACAGCCAAGACATAATCAGCAACGTTTAGCATTTTGTGAATGGTTATTACAGCAACATGCCCAATATAATGACTTCATTTCAAATGAAATGATTGAAATGATTCTTAGGCTGCATCCGGATCATAGGAATACCAAAGTCTAATCCAGAACGTTCTCCTTTTTTCCACAACCGTAAAGATTCAACACAGGACTTACAAACTTTATGAAGAATCCATGATTTATCTAGTTTGTCCATTTTAAAACCGAAATATTCAGCATAAGTCTCCTCGACAAAGTCTGTGATATTTCTTTTTTGTTTTTTTGTTATATAAACACTTTCTTCGTGACGAACTCATGTTTTAAAAGACAAGACAAATATATTAGAATGGACATTCAGTAATTGAAACAAAATATTAACACATGACAACTTATCCAGATTCGTGTAAGTACTTCAATATTGTCAAATAACTGAGATCTCAGCTGTTCTGCAGAGCAAGGGGTCTGAGAGTGTGGATCATGTGATGTTTGTATGCGTGAAAAAGTTGCGCAGAAGCCTAATTATGACTGGGAAAATAAATTTTATTACTAACAAGCCGATAATTGTTCAAAATATAAGATATGTAAAAATCATAAAAAACTAGAACACATTCAGTACTTTCATGAATATATTCGTAATCTGGGCACTTGAAAACATAAAAATTTGCAAAGACATCCAGGGCAACATGAAACATTATGAAACAAATTGTGTATCAAGTGGAAATTAACACACGAGAACAGTTATTAAACAGAATATAAATGGCTGCTACTGAAATAAGAAATCAACCAGACAATTTAATTCTGCTGAAGAAGTGAAGCATGTATAGGGGGCTATTTATGTGTTATAAAAAATGTTGCAGTTAATTATGATATAAAATTTAAAACTTTAAAGTGTTATAATTTCGTAAATAATTGAAATAGGACATATGTTCATTAACATTTTTTGTTGGTAATTGGATTAGCTATCATATGTCAAAGTGAGCTAATAAATCACCCTGTATATATTTTCTATCTTTTTTAACTTTTCTTTTTGGTTCATACAATTCTTATACTTATTGTTTTGTTCTTTTGGCAATCTGTCAACTATTTTCTTGCTTTTCATGCCGTTCTTCTAATTGGCTATATCTACTTTTATAACTTCAATCGCTTCATCGTTCCATCTAATCTTTGGTTTTCACTTCAATGTCTTCCTTATTGCTTTTTACTCCATTATCTTTCTCACCTCTCGTTTTGTGTTATGCACGTAGCACATAGTTCAGTAAATGAACAATAAAGTAAAAGTTTTCTGTGTGTTGATCTTTTTTGATTATTATCAAATGGTTAGATACTTAACGGTTATAACGTTAGGTACGGAGACGTTTACGTCCGGTCATCGAGCAATTACGTCTTAATTGAAGGTATTGATAAAATTCCACCGAGTTAAGAGCCGGCGACCCGAAGATGGCGCTAAACTCGCATCGCAGGATGACTCCGTAGTTCGATTGTGGTCAGGAGACGAGCGCATTGTCTTAAACGGGACGGTAATTACTTAAACGTCCGGACGAGGTGAAAGTGCCGGACGGCGAAAACAATATGGCGTTAATTCAAGAATATTCTTGGCGACCGCTAACCTTTTAGGCGACGCCGATAAGGTAGAGATTTCGCAAAAAAAAAACATTGGTTACTCAACGGATAGCTCGAGCAGTTCGTTACGGCGAGTCATGTTCTTGATATATGATTTAAAAGTTGACTCGTGATCTCGGCTTTCTCAACGTAGTACATACTCACTCCCACCCTCGCTTTTGCACTCTAATATCTAATCGACACATTCCAACATTTCAAACTTCTCATTTAACATTTTACTTCTCGTGGCATAAGGGTCGACATTGTACGCGATTTAATACACATATTATCCAAACAGTTCTGAATGAAAGGGGATCCCATAAAGGCCGCTAGTAACAAAGGAACCGTAAAATTTTATTGAACGACGCAGAAAGTTCTAAAAGATAATTAATGCGCCGTTAATCAGTCGGCAGAGGGCCGGTGCGTAGCATTCAAACGGGTCAAATATATAAATGTCGCTTAAATCATATATCACGACGCATGTGCAAATGGGACTGTCTAAGCGGGACTTGCACATAAAATATCCGCAACCTTTGAGAGCCAATGCTCATAAATTCAAGTCCTGGGAACTCTTAAGGCGGCTGTAAATCGGTTTCCGTTCTAATTCGAAAACTACTTACAACATATTAGAACATAATGAAAAAACATTAATTTAAAAAAATAACTAACAATTAAAAGCCAACACATCATTCATTCTACATTCCGGGTCGGCTTTTTTTAACCGTTCGCCGAAATAAACCATTCCGCAATTAAGGGGGGTTCTTCGCTCATTGCTAATTCTCAGTTGCGGACTTTATAAATAAATTTCGCGAGTTCACCGTTTGATTTATTCGCCGATGTTCTCATTCGGCGAAGCGGCGCGGCCCGTAATCGTCCGTTTACCTCAAAATTACAGGTATCGCCGACCTTAATAATCAATTGTTTCATACAAATCTCCGCGCGTAATTTATTGAGCAGACTTAAGGACGCAATTAACATAACTGTACGTTTAATTAGTTGTTGCGTCTCGGACTTTAATCGATAGGTTCACTGTCTGCACGATACTCTCAACGTGCTCACCGTACACCAGACTGAACCAAAAGTAACCAATTCAACCAACTCAAAACGATTTATTTAAATACTTTATTTTACTTTTTTATCTCATCATAAAGGAAAATTTTATCAAAGAAACCATCGTTTCCGTATTACCGTAATCATTTTATTCTTGCTTCAAGCAATTACAAAGATTTAGTGTTTACCAGATCACATTTTTAAGAAGTAAGCATCTAAAAAAGGTATTCTTCATGTAGGGTATGCCATGCCCATTTTAAAGCAACTGATAAAACTACTAATTCAACGACTCTCCATTGAAGGAATCTTATTAAATCTTATTGCAAGTTAAATAATATCCTCGTTATTATCTTGCACTAAAGGAAATAGAATTTGTATGTTACTTTATATATCGGGAATTTTATATAACTCGTAATATATGAATGCAGTAACCATAGTTATGAAACTACTATACACTTACATTATTATAGGCATTGGGTAGTTTTGCAAAAGAAAAGTTTTGCTTAGAAAAAGGTGACGTCCTTATGATAACCCTGAGTTTTCGGCCGTCTTAAGAGAGATGTGGCCAAATTCGAATGATTCTAGTTTTACGACTTGTGTTAGTTCTAGTGATAGTGCTAGTGTAAAACTAAAACTAACACTATTCCTAGAACTAGAATCATTTGAGTTTAGCCGCACGTCTCTAAAGACGGCTAAACTCAAATGATTCTAGGTCTAGGAATAGTGTTAGTTCTAGTTTTACACTTGTATTGTCACTAGAACCAACATTAGACCGAGAACTAGAAACATTCGGATTTAGCCGCACGTCTCTCAAGACGGCTAAACCCGAATGATTCTAGTTCTACGTCTTGCGTTAGTTCTAGTGATAGTGCTAGTATAAAACTAGAACTAACACTATTCCTAGAACTTGAATCATTTGAGTTTAGCCGTCTTTAGAGACGTGCGGCTAAACTCAAATGATTCTAGTTCTAGGTATAGTGTTAGTTCTAGTTTTACACTAGCAGTGTTATTGTATTGAACTAGCACTATACCTAGAATTAGAATCAATTGGGTTTAGCCGTCTTTAGAGACGTGCGGCTAAACCCAAATGATTCTAATTCTAGGTACAGTGTTAGTTCTAGTTTTACACTTGTATTGTCACTAGATCCAACGTTAGACCGAGAACTAGAAACATTCGGATTTAGCCGCACGTCTCTCAAGACGGCTAAACCCGAATGATTCTAGTTCTACGTCTTGCGTTAGTTCTAGTGATAGTGTTAGTCTAAAACTAGAACTGACACTATACCTAGAACTAGAATCATTTGAGTTTAGCCGCACGTCTCTAAAGACGGCTAAACTCAAATGATTCTAGTTCTAGGAATCGTGTTAGTTCTAGTTTTACACTAGCAGTGTTACTGTATTGATCTAACACTATACCTAGAATTAGAATCATTCGGGTTTAGCCGTCTTTAGAGACGTGCGGCTAAACCCAAATGATTCTAATTTTAGGTATAGTGTTAGTTCTAGTTTTACATTTGCATTGTCACTAGAACCAACATTAGATCGAAAAGTAGAAACATTCGGGTTTAGCCGCACGTCTCTCAAGACGGGTAAACCCGAATGATTCTAGTTCTACGTCTTGCGTTAGTTCTGCTGATAGTGCTAGTGTAAAACTAGAACTAACACTATACCTAGAACTTGAATCATTTGAGTTTAGCCGTCTTTAGAGACGTGCGGCTAAACTTAAATGATTCTAGTTCTAGGAATAGTGTTAGTTCTAGTTTTACACTAGCAGTGTTACTGTATTGAACTAACACTATACCTAGAATTAGAATCATTCGGGTTTAGCCGTCTTTAGAGACGTGCGGCTAAACCCAAATGATTCTAATTCTAGGTATAGTGTTAGTTCTAGTTTTATACTAGCACTATCACTAGAACTAACACAAGACGCAGAACTAGAAACATTCGAGTTTAGCCGTCTTGAGAGACGTATGGCTAAACCCGAATGATTCTAGTTCTGCGTCTTGTGTTAGTTCTAGTGATGGTTCTAGTTTTAGTTCAATAAAAATATGCATTATAGTAGACTTAGAGCAAGAATGTTGGATTTTATGTGGGACAAAGTGAGTATTTTTGAGCCGTCTTTAGAGACGTGCGGCTAAACCCAAATGATTCTAATTCTAGGTATAGTGTTAGTTCTAGTTTTATACTAGCACTATCACTAGAACTAACACAAGACGCAGAACTAGAAACATTCGAGTTTAGCCGTCTTGAGAGACGTATGGCGAAACCCGAATGATTCTAGTTCTGCGTCTTGTGTTAGTTCTAGTGATAGTTCTAGTTTTAGTTCAATAAAAATATGCAACATAGTAGACTTAGAACAAGAATGTTGCATTTTATGTGGGACAAAGTAAGTATTTTTGTATATTGAATTTGAAGTGAAATTTACTGTATATGGTAGAGATGTTTTTTACTGAAGTATTCTGAATTAACCACGAATTATATTATCTTATTAGTTAGGCTACGTGCTCGGCACGGATTTAACGCTTTTCACACCTCGCGAACGATTTAGTTTTATTGCGTCCAAAACACACATGGATCGGAAATTTTTCTCGGCACGATAAATTAATGGAATACTTTTCACACCTTCTTTATTGGGGCCGCCGTGAATGCGGGCGATGATGGCCCTAATGGACGGCTAGTTTACACGTATTCAAATGCAACTCCATTAGACGTCTTAAAGAAAAAGAAAAAAAGATGTGGTGGTTGCGGTCGTTCAAGATACGGTCGGTCTATTTTATTTTATTGTTACTAAAATTGTTAAAACACTTAAATTTTATTTTGTTTAATTATTTTTGTTATTTTGATTTCGTGTTGGGTGTGATTGCATAATGAATTTAGTAGTGGGGTAGTAGTTAATTGAGAGATCTGTTATTTCACTTTAAAGAAGCGCAATTGATCGGAGTCGGAGGTAGGCCAATAAAATTAGTAAAATTTTAAGCCCAATAAATTCGGATAATGAAAGCGGCCATTTTTTCGGTTCGCCGTCGTCCACCGCGGCAGGGCCGCTCGAAAAGGCAAAAACCTGACCGGGAGACGGGCCGGGAACAAAAAGAGTTCACGTCATTTTAACAACCCAACCACGATCAATAAAATATACAATACAGATGTTACTTAACAAGCTCCCGTTCGAGAATTTTGGAAAAGGGTCATAAATATTTAAAAAACGGTTTCAAATCTTTTCATCTTGCATAAATGCAAAACGAACTCTCGTACGTCATGAACCGAAGAGCCGTCTCAGACAACGTCAATTACGGCCCGCTCGTAATTTATTCGGATGCCCACTTTGTTGCATAAAAGGAACTCAGTTTTACCTCTTTCGCCCGTCAAAAATAGGCGAATAGATCAAACAAAATTTTATCGGAGAAACATATAAAGGGGTTTTAATTAAAATGACATTTATCAGTCAGTCGTTGACATTCGCATGGATATTTTCAAATCGTTACACGTGTTTATGGTCTGTTCATGTTCACAATCCACGGCTTGTTAAAGAATGTTATAAGCGCAGGTGTGGGCAGCTGATTGCAAAATTCGCTGTTCTACAGAAACTGATTACACGCGATCTTATCACGTTCGCTTCCAAAGGTTAAACAATAATAATGGGAATACTGGAAAATGAAAAGGACAAACTATTACCAAGTCTATGGACCCTTTTCGTGGTAGACCAGGTATATTTTATAACCTACCGTTGTAAAATCTACCCCTGGCGTAAAACAATAAACGACCCCTCGACGGTTATTTCTCCAAAAGAGCCATTTGCTGCGACGTTAGTTTGAAGTGCGGGGACCATTTTTTTCCAACGTTTAAACGCGGGCTCGTTGTCCAATAATTTCTCATTACCGGACACTCCTAGACCATTAAGTACGTTTTTTCTCTATGCTTCGGAATGCTTGCTTGCCCGGTCGGTTCGGTATTATTTATAGCTAATTTATACAAAAAACCGTTCGATTTCTTTTCGAGGGGAGCCCAAATACATTTACACCACTTGAATATAAATTGACTCAGATTTGTTTATAAACTTGGATATGCCAAACTCCCTTAATAAGATTTAATGAATACAACAATTAAAACCATTAACCCTATTTGTTCTTTACATACAAATTCCGACTCGAGTGTTTTAGAATTTTAATGGGAAACCACGTTTTCATACCGGATTCGATTATCGTCGAATAGGGTTTATTGAAAAGTAATATTGAGACCTTAATTGTTAGCTTCCTGCGGGTCCACTCCATTTTTATTATTACCGTTCGAGCTTTCGAGTCGACTTCCGGCCGGCGAGTGCCACCTTTGTGTACAACAGAGCAACCCCAAGTTTTAGTCTTAATCAATCATCCCACACACGTTCGAAGCCTCATCCGATCAACTCGGCCTTCAACGTTAATGTTGCATTAGTTAAAGAATATAAAGCGTTGCCATTATTTAACGCACACTGCCTCTCAGTATTTATCGCCATGAGAAGGCTTCGAGGCAACAATTAGTAGCGTTCGCGCTTTAAGAAAAAACTTTTCCAATGCCCCGAAGGATTCTCACCAAGCTTCCTTTCTAATTCATGCATTTACATCTGACCTTACAATTAATCTGTTAAAGTTTGTTTTTATTACATACATATATATATAATTTCTTGATGTAATTATAAATAATGAATTGATAGAAAAAAAAATGAATAGTTTCGGTATCTTTTTGGAAGTAGTAACTTGTTCGAAATAGTAACGGTCCTATTTAAATCGTTCTTGGAACAGACATTTGCGCGGTAATTACATTTTTCAACATCGGGGATTTATTCCATAACTGCAGGTGGTGGAAGTGTCACGTTGGGATGCTCGCGGCCAATTCCGTGAAATAAATAATGACGCCTTCGGGATGGCAGTCTTTGTTCTGCGGCGACGTTTCTTCCTACGGCGCCTACAATCGCACCTATCGCCGGCGATCCCATTCTTCGTTTCGTAATTATCGAATTTACACACATAGACGCACGTTCTCGAACCGTTTCGAAAAATCCTTAAACGTAAATGTCCAACACCGCTTCCTTTATGCTCGCTGTAATAAAATTAGACGTTTACTGGCGCGGACCGGAATTTATGTCCGCGCCCGGATCCACCTGAAGTGACCCTACGGAATTAACAGCTCCGATTCTCTAAAAAAATCGTAAATCATACCCGTCTATAGATCGTTAAGCGACCGGCATCCTCTCTGCTATATGGTCAACCAAACCACCTTTCGAAGATCTTTAAAATTTACGAATTAAGGGGACTCTATTTTTTACTCACGTATTTCTCAGCTGTATAACTCCTTCCGCGTAAATAAATACCAACTTAATTAAGAATCGAGGTTAATTTATTTTTATATTACACCACGTCGACGTTTATTTTTTTTACCATAAAACTCAAAGGTTATAAAACAACCATTTCTGAGTCATAGCATTACGTTTTTATATAAAAAGATATCACTCATAAACTTATTTAAATATTTGTTTGACAATTTGATGTTTTGTATTCTTCCAAAACTGACGATTTCGTATTAATATATCAAATCTAGCGCCTTGCCTGCAAGCGACCTCGGCGATTTTAGTGTAAATCTTTCTTTATACATCTTAGTATAGATATAAAGCCTCCTACAAGAAGACTTTTACCCTCAAACCGCCGAGGTCGCTTGCGGGCGAGGCGCTGGAACCTTCAAACTTGACAATTCGTTGAACTAAAATTAGAACTAACACTAGCAACTTTCGGGTTTTGCCGTGCGTCTTTTAAGAAAATGTTTGACGTTTCGGATGCCATGTTGCAACCTTCTTCAGAAACTGGTTCGAAGTGACGAAATCGAAAATCAGGTACAATATATAAGTCTGAAAACTGATAATAACTAATTGCGTCACCACCATCTTCCATGTTTTGCTAAGCTCCCAACCATCTTCTCTGTTGACGTTATTACTATGTTGATGGATTTCTATGGCTTCTCTTGTCAATCTTTGGTAATATCTGTTGTCCCTAGCCAGTACCTTTGTTTGTTCGAAGTCTATTCGGTGTCCCTGTGCATGGCAATGTTCAGCAACCACTGCCTGCTGGATCTTCTTCAACCTTACATCCCTTTCATGCTCTTTGATGCGGCACTCGACGTTGCGTCCAGTTTGGCCAACGTAAACCTTTCCACAACTACACGATAGTCGGTAGACTCTCGCTCCTTTTAATGGAGTTAGTTTGTCCTTGGCTATCGGGAGTGTGTTCCGAATCTTGCTCACCGTGCCATATCGCACCACGATGTCGTTTTTCTTAAGGTGCCAGGCAATTCGTTCCGTCGCACTTGAAACATAGGCAACTCCATGTGGTTTTGTACTTACCGCGTCCTCTTTCTGCATTCGCTGCTTGATGGCCCGGTTTATGTCCCTCGAAGTGTATCCGTTCTTCTGTAGCACGCCTCGTAGAAATTGTTGCTCCTTCTTCAAGTTATCTCCTTCACATATTCTCGCTGCTCGTTGAAATAAAGTACGGATCACGAACCTCTTTTGTTGGAGATGATGATGTAAGGTAAAGGGATCATATTTACCTGTTGGTATGGGTCTTCTTCCGATATACACCAAGTTCCATATCTCCATTTGTCGTCCTGGTGACCAACACATTTAGGAAAGGTAGTTTTTTGGCAGTTTCTGTTTCCATGGTAAACTTAATCATCGGATGTTGAGCGTTCAAATGATCCAAGAACTCTTGGAGCCGTATTTTACCATGTTGCCATATTACAAACGTGTCATCCACATATCGGAGCCATAGTTTTGGTTTCCACTGGCTCTTCTTCAAAGCGTCTTCTTCGAATAATTTCATGTGGAAATTAGCTATAACTGGCGATAATGGAGATCCCATGGCTGAACTCGAACTGTTCGTAAAATTCTTCTTTCCAGCGGAAATACGTCGACGATAAACAGTACTAGACTAGATCTGGTAGGTATTCTGGTAATCCCTCGGGAATGAGCTTATTTCGGAGGCCATCCACACCATCTTTGACTGGTACCCTGGTAAAAAGAGACTCAACATCGAAACTTACCAAAATATTCTCACCATCTAGCTTTATACCTTTTACCGATTCCACAAAATGTGTAGAATCCCTGACATATGATTCCGTGTTCTCTGTAAAAGGAGACAGAATCTTTGCGAGATATTTGGCCAACTGGTATGTTGGGGAGTTGATAGCACTAGTTGACGATAGGGCGGAGGGGAACGTCTGGTTTATGAATCTTTGGTAGTCCATAAATTCTTGGTGGTACCAGCGCCTGCGCAAACAATCCTTTCTGCTGTTCTGCTGGAATTCCTGTTGATTTTATCAGGTCCTTCTTGATCTTTCTGTAAGTGGCTGGGTGCAGTAGGTTCATCATTTTGTCGTCATATTCTTTCTGGTCCATAACAACGGTGGCATTCCCCTTGTCTGCTGGTAACACGACGATTTCTGATTTCTTTATGTCTTCTCCGGACATAAAATTGGAAAGTGAGAGGTGGAGTCGTAGTAACTTCTCACTTATTTTCTGTAGATCATTGAAAGTCTTGTGGATTCTTTCTCATAGTACTGCTTGTTCTGTCCTAATCAAGATTTTATGTGCTGCAGCAGAGTCGATGTGGTGCTTCACCTTCAAGAAGGTTGGCGTTACTTTCTTCTCTCTGCATTTTCGTAGAAAGGACAAACTTTTACCCTCAAACCGCCAAGGTCGCTTGCGGGCGAGGCGCTGAAACCTCAAAGTTGACGATTTCGTATCAATATATCAAATCTAGCGCCTCGCCCGCAAGCGACTTCGGCGATTTCAGGATAAATCGTTCTTTATATATCATGGTATAGATACAAAGCCTCCTACAAGAAAACTTTTACCCTCAAACCGCCGAGGTCGCTTGCGGGCGAGGCGCTGGAGCATCAAATTTGACGATTTTGTGTTGATATCTCAAATCTAGCGCCTCGCCCGCAAGCGACCTCGGCGATTTTTGATGATATCGTTTATATTTGATGTCTTGGAAAGTAAATCAAGCGGACGAGGCGATGGACTCGATATCAAATCAATACAGTTTACGGCCGAGACGCTACAATCGAGACTGTCAAACATAAAAAAACATAAGTTATATTAAATTGTTTTAATAACCGGTTTTATCCTCAGTCGCAAACACAGTATTTAATATTTGACTTTTTGTGGGGAAAATGAATACGAATGAGTTTGATGTTGAATGAGTCAGCGATTGACAAGACGAGATAAGTAAATAATTTAAAGTTTTCGAAATAGAAGAAAATAAAAAAGGTCAAAATAATAATGGGTTTTGTATTACTTGTAGTTGAGCTCAGTAAGCGTTTTAAGAATGCGCGATTCGATTTCTATAGTTGCAACTGTGATGTGGAGAACAAGGACGAGGTCGTTTACACCGGGTTGCTGACGAACGTTGGATAAATGAGACGTAAACGCGAAATAACTTTGTTTTGAAACGAAATCGGAAAACGGGATTATAAAAGTTGTAACAGTCTTGACATATGCCTTAACCCTAAAAACTCGCGAGACTCGAAGAGACGGCACCAACAATGTATCCCACTTTATTTCAATAATACGTGGGCAGGTATATCTGCCGTTGAGAACGTCCCGTCCATTTAGCTATCTATACCCCGCGAAAAAGAGAATAAATAACCGAAATCCGTCGTTAACGCCGCCGTCGCTATCTATATTCTAAATTCTATTAAGATTACGCAGGTACCTTCTCCGGACGCTTCCACCGTATTTCACGTCGCCGTTCGAAGAGCTCGATTTAAATGTTAATTTCGACGCGCGAGGCCGCGTCGCCGATTAGCGTAAGTCGTTCTTAAGAAAAATGATTTTTTTAATTTTTTTTTGAACATTTGGGGTAAAATGCCCGATTTGTCGACGGATTACCCGATCCTCTGCGTCCTGTTTTGCCCCGACGACCGCGGCTCTTTTGATCTTTATTTCCACCTCCGTTCGCGGCTGGCTCGATTGTTAGTTTTGGAAAGCGAGATTGCGATTGGTTCCACTTTAACTATTTTAGCGTCTCGCTTCGCCTTCGAGTACGTTTTCTACTTCTTTAACGACTTCCACGAATTCAACCATTACGGAAATTGAACTTAACGTTATAGTATACAACTGAAAAAATACGGTTGGATTTCAAAAAATAGTCTATTACTTAACCGGAAAGTTGTTTAAAGTTGATTTTCTTTACAAGTCCTCGAATTTCTATAATTAAATTAAATGCAATTAACATTAATTATTTAAGGTATCGAAATTGTGATGGGAAAGACATTACGGAGGTGTCTATAATTAGGGTTTATCTGTATTGGATTTTACGGCGCCAATAAAATCGGTCTTGGCGATGGATTTCGCAACAGTCGAGCGCTATTTGCACTTCGCCGCTCGGCAGAAATCGAATTTCAACTTGGTGCAGTTGGCGTCGCGTAAAAATACACCCGATCGCAGCTTATTTGACAAAGTCGACGCTCGCGAAACGGGACACAATTAAAATTGACAGTTCAATTTAATTAGCGGATGATTTAAGCATGGTATTCAAATGTATTCCGCCGCGTAGCGTAGGTTAACCGTATCTCGGCGATTAATCGGGATTGCGTTGCCAATTAAAATAATAAGGTTTCTAACCCACACAATTTTTTATGAGAGTTTAAATTTAATTTGATAAATTAATTTCGTGGTTTCTAAGAGATTCGGCCTTCAGGATGAGCCATATAGCACGATTGCGATGTCATCTGAATTATTAATGGAATTCGTACAATGAAAGGCAAATATTGGATTTTCAGAAATATGTATGAGTTATTGAAACTTATGTATTATTAATGGGATTTAATAGACCATAAATAAATCGCCATTGTTCGATGTCACTAATTAAATAATAGAATTTTTACGTGCCATTAATATATATGGGTTCTTTTTAAGTTTGCATTTTTCAAATCGTAGTCGCCGCCGCCGCAACAAAGAGCATTCCCGTTTAGGAATTTAATATTTAGTTCAAATGGTTTCCGCGGGATCGGAACGTCTCCCCGCCGTTAAGATATTTAAGTCGGGTTAATACAATATTGTGTACAAATTAGGTACATAAACGATGCCCGGAACGTAACCGTCATTGTCCGCGTACGTTCTGTAACGTCTTAATAACGCGGTGACTTTTTTCTCCGCGACCTCGCCGACTTTTTCGGACCGCGCGTTGTCGAGAATGCCACATAAATATTTTTATCGCCGCATTAGTATGTGTGAATAGATGTAGGGGATTTAAAATTTAATAAAAATGCTTAATTGCTACGAAAAAATCGCCCGCGCGACATTGTCGCAAAAACAATGGGGCGATAAAATCTTATTACTCGGAAAGAACTATCCGTCGTTCGGGCCGGAGTCTCTCGGAGCTAATTGCGCATGTGCAGCGCATGCGTGATGCGACATAGCGTTCGAATCGTTTCTCCTTAATAGAATTGCCCGGTACGGGCGGATATTTCGAAACATTCAATTTAATCTTAGGACATATTTTAAAATTACATTAGCCGACCACTCCCACAATCGAGGCCTACAATTAGACGTAATTATAGCGGTATTAATTATGTAATTGGTCGGCCGTTTTCGAACGAGAAATTGAAAAGGTGTGTTTATACCAACCAAAAGATATTTCCAATTTTTTTTTATAACCCCAATTCCCGGTCGAGATTAAAATGTCAATGGGGTGCTAATTCCCCCACCCTATTATGTCATTGTATAATAAGGTAAGATGCTTAGAAAGAAAAAAAATCGGCTTACCTCTCCCTTCATGAACAAGTGAAAAGAAAAAAATCCGTCTGGGGGAGTTGATAACTTCGGCGAACTCGATCGATTAGCAACTACATTCTATTATTGGTCTACTCAGATTAGATTTTAATTTCGTGTCTTCGTCCAGATCAATATTCAATCTCAGATCTAAAACAATCTAATTTTAACGAGACAACCTATAACGGTTCCTATATGAAACTTTAAAACGACCCGTTCTAATTATCTTAATGTATTTGTATTAAATAAAAGGGGGAGCGAGAGTCGTGAGATAATAATAGAAATATTTCTAGGTAATAAAGCGAGTGCAACGGTGCGGAGAGTATGTGGAGAAAAAATGATGGTGAAGGGGTGGAACAGGCCGGAACTTTATTAAGAAAGCCCAGAGAGTTTATAGTTCGTCGTATCAAAGGGCCGCTACTCGCCGCGATACGGTCTCATGCGGGGATCAATTCGCGCGTGTAATAGAAAATTCATTACGAGCCCGTGTCGAGAGGTTACGCAAATAAGTCACCGGCTCAAACAGAAACCCGCCATACCGGATGCGCCGTGCACTCTAACGTTGAAATTTTGCACTCCTAATCAGGGGTTGCACACATACGAAGCGAATGTGAGATACTAGCGTGTAACGATTTTTACCCAACAGGTCCGTAATAGAAGGTTGTTTAAGTAATTGGTTGGGCATTTTTCTGTCGCGATGTCGGCTTCTGAGAAACGATTCGGTTACTTGAACTCTCTTCGTGCCATTCCCATGAGCGATTCCCTCCTCCTCGACTTTGTTCTCCTTCTTACTATTTTAATTGTACTTCTAATTTTAGATACTACTAATTTCATGTTTAAGAATATTTTAAATACTACGTTTAATAACTAACAATAAAACTTTAGAATTGTAGAATGTATTGACCTTTTATATAATTAAGCTAAGGTCGCTTGCGGCCGAGGCGCTACAATTGATTTTCCATTAACACAAAATAAAGCACTAATAAACGATTTGTTATATAATTAAGCCGAGGTCGCTTGCGGCCGAGGCAGTTCAATTTATATCACATTAACACAAAATAAAGTGCTAATAAACGATTTTCCATGTAATTAAGCCGAGGTCGCTTGCGGCCGAGGCATTTCAATTGATGTCACAACAACATAAAACAAAGCACTAATACATGACTTGTGCTATAATCAAGCCGAGGTCGCTGGCGGCCGAGGCGCTACAATCGATACCATATTAATACAAAACTGGACACTATTAAATGATTGGTAATGTAATTAAGCCGAGGTCGCTTGCGGCCGAGGCGCTACAGTCGATATCCCATTAACACAAAACGAAGCAGTAATAAACGATTTGTTGTATAATTAAGCCGAGGTCGCTTGCGGCCGAGGCACTTCAATTGATATCACATCAACACACAATAAAGTACTAATAAACGATTTTCCATATAATTAAGCCGAGGTCGCTTGTGGCCGAAGCGCTACAATCGATATTCCATTAACACAAAATGAAGCACTAATAAACGATTTGTTGTATAATTAAGCCGAGGTCGCTTGCGGCCGAGGCAGTTCAATTTATATCACATTAACACAAAATAAAGTACTAATAAACGATTCTCTTATCCTATAATTAAGCCGAGGTCGCTTGCAGCTGACCCGCTACAATCGATAGCATGTTGATGCAAAACTGAACACTATTAAATGATTGGTAATGTAATTAAGCCCAGGTCGCTTGCGGCCGAGGCGCTACAATCGATATTCCATTAACACAAAATGAAGCACTAATAAACGATTTTCCATATAATTAAACCGGGGTCGCTTGTTGCTGAGACAGTTCAATTGATATAACAACAACATAAAACAAAGCACTAATAAATGATTTATCCTATAATTAAGCCGAGGTCGCTTGCGGCCGACCCGCTACAATCGATACCATATTAAAACAAAACTGGACACTATTAAATGATTGGTAATGTAATTAAGCCGAGGTCGCTTCCGGCCGAGGCGCTACAGTCGATTTCCTATTAACACATAACGAAGCATTAATAAACGATTTGTTGTATAATCAAGCCGAGGTCGCTTGCGACCGAAGCAGTTCAATTTATATCACATCAACACAAAATAAAGTACTAATAAACGATTTTCCATATAATTAATCCGAGGTGGCTTGCGGCCGAGGGGCTACAATCGATACCGTATTAATACAAAACTGGACACTATTAAATGATTGAGGTCCTACAATCGATACCATATCACTGAATGTATTTTCACTGTACAAAACTTTTATAAAAAACAAACATTTGTGTCAAGATTCAAAAAATTTAATCATAATCAAAAATTCCATCCAAATTTGCAGTAAAACGTTCAAGTCTCATTCGCTCTCGAGTATTTTTCGGGCTGCTATTAAAGAAGCTTTAAGGTATGTCTGGGATTTAAGTATTCCGAGGTCATTATGAGTGATTTTGAGAGTGTGCTGAAGGCAATATGCAACGGAAGGCACCTAAATAATCACCCCATCATCCTTCAGTGGACGTTTTTACTTTTTTACGTTTTTATTGGATCAAAGGACATTCTGGTATTATAATATGAGGAAAAGTGGTTATGGTTTGAGTTTTAGGAATGAATAAAATCGTTACAAAAATGTTCATTGGTTTTGAAAACGGTAAATTATATGTCAATATGAACGTAAAAAATGACGCGTACACCGCAGGTTTCATCTTGCGCAAAACAGTTATCTTATTTAACGGAAATGTTCAAAATGAAATGTCAAAAGATTTCAATGAAACTAAATGTATACGATTGAAGCAATTAAAGAAACCGCGCGATTTTAACGTCTACCGTAAAAAAATAATAACGCGCAACCGACGATTATTTGACATTTAATTCGGCGTTGAAACCGTCAATAATGGTCTGTGATAATGGCTATGCCGGTCGGCTCTTACATTTATTCATAGCGATAGCGCTAGGAAACGACATTCTTTATGGCTGCGCGTCATTGTTTTGCAAACTATTTAACTGTGTCAATGCGAGGCCCCTAACTAACTTTTAATGAACGCAGACGCACCGTTGCTTATCGACTCGACGTTTTTCTATTTACCAGCTGTTTCTCGCCGCGCGATTGAATGTAAATCATTCGAGCCGTTACGCCAGCCGTTTTAATCGGCATCGATGCGTCGAGAATGAGTATCTTTGAAAATCTGACTATGATTTTGAAGGATTCAGAATTGCATAGAGAGTGAACGGAGAGTGAACAGAGAGTGAACTGAACGGACGGTATGGAGAGTCGTCAAGAAAGGAGGAAAAGGACGGAGAGATTCAGGCGAACGGCGGCAGACCGAGATGGACTTAGAGCCGTTTCGGCTTTCGTTGCCATGAAGTGTCTGAGGACCGGTTTACGAAGATCGTTATTGTTCGACGCCTTGCCTTGCTTCATAATCTATCTTTATCTGTTATTGTGTGATTCGGAGATTTATTTTGAACTGCCCAAAGAGGCATTCCCGCATACGGCATTCCAGCGTCCTCACCAAAATGAAACGAGTGTCCGAGAGAAAATTTTACAGTTAATCATAACGCGGAAACAAAAAATTTGGTCGGCACATATTGGCGTATATGTTAACAGATGCGCGGTCGCGCTGTTCGAGAGTGTTGTTCCAGTTGTGAAGAATTCACCTCTTGTTTGCCGAAGCAACAACTTTTTTGTGTGAGATGCCAAAAAATGGGACACCTTGCCGGTGCGTTTGGTATGCCTTTTGGGCCATCGGACCGTTTACCTGGTCGCTTTGTTAGAAATTATGAATGCAGGCTCTTTGTTTCGTTTCTATTTCCGAAAGATTATACTCCATAATTTCTGGCCTGGCATCTCGGGCTTCGCTTTTTTATTTAGTCTTTTCGCCTTGACATCGTTTCGTTCCCGCCCTCTACACCTTTTGCACCATTTCCTACACCGCACTCTTTTTCTTTTTCTTTAGGTATCTTTAGGTCTCTCAGGATTGTTTTACCAAAAATTATATGGAAAATGTATAATGCATAATGAGAAGGCAAGATAAGATTTGGGTAGAATAAATTCGACGAGATTAAAAACTGAGATGATTTGATGTAAGTAAAAGAAACGGGCCGACCCAGAACGGCGGCCGTCGCGTTTGTTTTGGACGAATTGTTACATCAATGTTGCCGACTGTTTGTAGATACGGCAAACTCGTGTTTTATGTATGAAATATTCAAAATAATTCGTATTTTAATAATATACACAATTTGATGTGAATCAGCGGTTGTTTTAAATAAGCACCATTGTATGGTAATGCAAGGTACTTCTGCAAAGTCGGAAACAAGGTCCGATCTCGCGCGGACATGTTTTACTAACGGTTAAGTCGGCCCCACAAAATAAATCCCTTCAAATTTGGTTTGGATATCTTGTAAACTTGTATGCAACCAAATACAAATAACTTATGCCGCTCCGGACCGGGCAACGAAGCGATGAGCATCACCATTTTGAAAACGTCGCTTCGCTAACGTTGGATGGAACTGGTCTGTCGGAGTTTTGAGAGCTGGTCGCAAAAAGGCCGCTAATGCGTTATTTACTATTAATTTATTCCAACCGCGGGATTTCTCACTCACAATGCTTACGTTGCAAACGAGGAAATTATAACTCAAGTCCACTTCAAGATAAGCATAAAAATACGTGTAGAACACTCGTGCAGTACAATGCGATACAATTACAAATAATTTACCTGAGGGGTGAATAAAAATTTCTTTATTTCCACTGGCTAGATAGCCATCTCCGACCTCTCGAGAGAGATAGCCATATTTTCTTCTTTAATTAAGCGATTCGGCCTTGGGGAAAGAGAGAAACAAAAAGCAAACAATCTCCACCTTCTATAGCGGTCAATTGAAGGCAATTTAAGAATAACGCGCTAGGCTTCCGAAACGGTTTGTGGTGGACCACGAACCACGAAGCACGAAATTAAGGATTTTACATTTTGCATTTTGCCGGGCGCCTTTCCCTTAACGGTTGCGGCTTGTCCGGCGAAAAATCTTAGATCTTCTTAAGTCAACAACGCCACCTCGCAATTTAAATAATTACGACCGAGTAACGGCATCATCGGGGTACACTTTATCAAAGTGGCCCACAATCAAGATTACAACGGGCCGGCATCGTGGCATCGTAGCAGCGCGAAGAGGACGAGGAGGACGACGCGCAACAAAAAGAGGCGGCCCGCGCGGCATTGTCGATGAAATAATTATAGCGTCGTTTACAAAACGAACTCTCATTTTGTCGGTTATTTTTGCTGACAATAACGACAATGTGCAGAAAATAAAGGGGGACACCGCGGGAAGAATCCTGTCATCTACCGTTTAAATTCCCCGATCTCATTTTAGATCAATTATGACGGTGATTTGGCAGAATGATTAAAGAACCGCGATTTTATCTGCTCGTTAATCGACTGTGTCCTTTTGTGTTTTAGCGTTTAGCGTTTTCGCTCTAGATTGCCTATAGATAAAGCGTTGATTTTACACCAGGTACACACACACCACCTAGGTCTGCCGTCGTGATGGGATGAATTTATGAATTCTTTGAAAAAGTCTGAGTCGGAAATTTTTAAGTGTCAAGAGAAGGGCCGAAACGTATCGTTCGACCGGCAAACCGAAGGAAATGTCGTCGACTAGAAGTTTTTTTATTACAATCTCGGGGCCCCATCTATAAAATTAACATATTTCCTTTTATTTGCCGGCCCAAGGGACGCGGCCGCATTTCACGCGGCATCGTATAAAATAATAAACGCGTACTAAAGGGACCTCGTTCCCGGACCCATCCTCCCGCGGTGCCCGCAGGAACAATTGTCGCGCAATTAATGGAAAAAGGCGCGGCCGGGTCGTCGAGATTGCGTAACAGATGGCGCTCTGCTCCTTGCACGGCAACAAAGAAATTTGCATTAAATGATACCGCGGTACAATTAATTTCGCTTAGCATAAATCCCGCTTTAATTGTGTACAATGCTCTCGTAGATCTTTAACTCTCTCGTTAACGCTACGTTGAGCTATTAGACGGTGAAAGTGTAAACAAAACGCGTCTCGCTTTCTTATTACTACACTCCAAACTATCATACTATGATTACTTTCATCAAAACCCTTTGTAAATACTCATTTCTTAACTACAACTTTAAGATCTTATGTTTACTCAAGGCTCTACAATGTGTTGCCCAGATGTAAATTTAACATCAATTGTAGCGTCTCGGCTTAATTAGACAAAATTCGACATTCTTATTTCTTAACAGTATGTATTAATCGATGTTCACTACTTAGTGTAGGTTTTGCAATCAATCTTTTTCAATTTAGTATTAATGTGGGATCAGTTGTAGCGCCTCGGTCGCAAACGACCTTGGTTTATACAAAATCCTGCATTCTCCGTTCTATATACCGGGTGTTTAAAAATTGTTGTTCTTACTTATAGTTCTCATTAAGATAAACAAAAAAGTCTTAGTAAACGTAGGTCCTAAAATCAACAAATGTAATGATTTTTCTCATTCTTCCGACAAATGCACAGCAAGAATTCAATGCACAAAATGCTTAGGTCCCCACAACACCTCTAAATGCACATCACAACTTCCCGAAAAATGTTAATCATGTGGCCAAAAAGGAATTTAAATGCAAAAACAGACCTACAGCGCCTATTAAGAGATCAGAGCAGCTTAATAATAACAAACCTATTACTATCCACGACCTATCCTTGATACCTATGTGACCAAGATTGACTCTCCTAAGTGCTTAAATCAACTCCTTAAAACGTAGATTTATTGAACAACATCAAATCGACAAAATTGTTGCTTTATGTACATAATCATAATCGATCTTCAAGATGTTTCCCACAGAACCGAGTCATGGTTCTCAATCCACGATTTTACAGAAGCAGCAATGACTGAGCTACGATTGCTGTACGCAAACATTAATAGCTACCGTCCAAAGTCCCATATAATTGGAAACTTCATAAATTTCAACCGCATCAACTGCGCAATATTTGTTGAGACAACATCTAAGGTAGGGTTCGGAATACCGACCGAAAATTGAATACCGGTATTTTGGTATATTTTCAATGTGATACCGGTATACCGGTATTAATACCGGTATTGGAAAAAATATAAAGATGCTAAAAATCTAGAGGTGAAATAATGAATGAAACGAAATTTGATAATAAATTTATTATAGAAATGTAAAATAAATAAATAATTATTCATTATATATATCAATAAGTCGTAGTGCAAATGCTTAATACAAAATACTTATTTGTAATACGACTTATTAAAATGTGCTCTTCAAATACATAGGTTTTCTAATCTATTATCATTAAGTTTACAACGGATTGTTGTACAAAAACTTTGGACTGATGAGAAAACCCTCTCTGATTCCACGCTTGTTGGAGGAATGGTGATTTGATTATGTAGTCATAAATTTTTTGAAGATGACTGCTTGGCTTCCAAAGTGATACTTTTGGAAATTAGTGGAGCAGATGATAATTTTTCGTTAATAGCGATATTTATTCTTATTCACTTGATGTACTAGTTAAATATTTTTGTTCATGTGATGTACTCGGTAGGTTTTCTTTGTTTTCGTCCGTTAGTCTATTTAATAAACTTATAATTTTTTGTCTTATATTCGTTTTGGTTAATAACGAAAAAAAAAGATATTTTGTGTATTGTTGTGTAGGTATTGTAATACTTGAGACAAACTTGAGTGACGTTCTAATAGTCTCTGTAATAAAGTATTATGTAAGTTTTGCAATTGGGAAATTTGATTCTTTAAGAGTTTCTATCATAAATGTTACAGCTACATCTGCCATTAAGAGGTTTGCATCTCTTCGACATAGAGCCTCCACTGCTAATTTGACAGGTGTTAGTGATGATATTGCATCATTAATTTTACGGAAAATAAAAATTTATAAAAATACGAAAATACCGAAAAATACCGGTATTGTGGAAAAAATACCGGTATTAAAATTTGACAAAAATCGGTCGGGATCCCGGTATCGGTATTACCGGGATTCCGTTATTCCGAACCCTAATCTAAGGGTGCAATCAAGTTCAAGAACTGGAGAGTAATTGAAAAAGTGCGATTCTATGCTGCAAATGGCAAAGAATCAACTGTGAGTTAAACAACGCTCTTTATTTTAGTATCACGCTCAGCATAGAAGCACTTTATATATTTCTGGTCCATATAGTCAAATCGAAGAGTCAATTTTCAACATGGCTTCTTGGCATGATAAGTGTTTGATATTGGGGATTTTAATTCAAACTCTGCAAAAACCAAATGTATCAACCGATTCGTATCTTCGACTAATTTTGACCGCATTAAAACTACTCCAACGTAAACAATCAAAGTACCACTCTGGAGACATGATCTTCTACTCGCGAAACATAAGATCCCTGATGACTTGGGTGTTCTGGTTCACCTACAGTTGACGACTCCCATCTCAAGACCGGTTCCAAAAATCATTACAATTTATAGTCTCTGCAATATGGAAGTGGTGAACTCGGGTATCTCAGAATTCATCAACACGAACTCTTTAATTACTGCCGATACGATATCTAAGTTGAAGGACAATCCTTTCACCTAATCCATAATCTTGAAATTTTTCTTGAGTTTTAGGAAATTTTCCCTAATACACATCAAATTTCTTTATGTACCCTTTCTTGTCTGCTAAGCACCACAGCTTATAACCTCTTTTTATGGGCTTCATGGGATTGGATTGTTTCATACTTGACCTCCCTTTGAAGATTATCATGGATTCATCCACAGCCAACTGCCTAGTGCCATGATAATAACTGGAGAACTGACAGTTAAGTGTTGCAAAATACGGACGGATCTTGTATAGTTTATCCGTATTGTTCTTAGGAATAATGCTATTATCGTTGACATGCAGATATGATAAAATCTCCTGAAAGCTGTTACGGGTCATTGTTTGCATGAAGAGTCAATTTTCAACACGGCTTCTTTGCATGATAACTATTTGATTGTTGGTGATTTTAATCCAAACCCTGCTAAAACCAAACACATCAACCGATACGTATCTTCGACTAATTTTGACCACATTAAAACTACTCCAACGTTCTGATAACCCACGTTGGTGTCATTCCCGATCTGTGCTCCGACCACTTGGGGAGCGGTTCTAAAAATCATTAAAAATTACAGTCTCTACAATATGGAAGTGGTAACTCGGGCATCTCAGATTTCATCAACACGAACTCTTTAATTACTGCCGATACAATATCTTAATTTAATGAACATCTCAGAAAATTGATTGAAAGTTCATCATTAATTTTTAGAATGTCTGAGGTTCCATACTTAAAAAGGAAATTCAATGAACTTAACACACATATTCAAGCCTTAATCAAACAATTCAAAAGCGAAAAGTACATTGAGCCTGTGATAATATCAACAAGTCAAAAGGATACTGGCAAGAAGTTCGAAAATTATCTAGATATCGAAAGTCTCCTGAAACCCACGAACTTATTGCTCCTTCAGATGGTACCACACACCAACTCCAACGAAATTGTTAACATCCACGGGGACTACCTTCAGGTGTGTTTTCATTCTCGGAAGATGCCTCTCTCTGCTCCGTCAACAAAGGTGGAATAGACGACTGGATAAATCTGCTTTCATCAACCAGTCCGAGATTTCCGAAGATGCTGTGATTTCATGCTAGTGTTTTATTCACTGACGAAGCTGGTTTTACAAAAGGCGGAATTTTGAATTTTCATAACAATCACGCTGTTGTGCAATCAAGAAGCCAGTATAAGTTTTCTGTAAATGTATGGCTTGGTATACTTGGTGATCAGTTGATAGGACCAACGATTCTTCCTAATCGCTTAACTGGTGAAACTTATTTGGACTTTCTGCGAAACACTTTGCCGATATTATTCGAAGATGTACTTCTCCAGGATAGGTTACAAATATGGTTCATGCATCATACACATTTTGCGATCATTGTTCGTAATTTTCTTAATACTGAATTTTATGGTGGGTGGATAGGATAGGCCACCTAGGTCCAAGGTTTATATATTAAAGGTTGTCTAAGTTCCTATGCTGCAGTACTTTGATTTTAGTTTGTGGGCCAGGGGCAAGAGCAGGAGTGTTTCGTGACGTAAGCGATCACGGATTGCGCACGCAACCTTATGGCCATGTGGTGCTCCATGCCTTTGTTTAATTTGAATTGCTTAGCGGTATTATTTTCCACATGTGACGTAATGCGCAGTATGATTGCGTACGAACCTAGACAACCTCTTATATATAAACCTTGACCTAGGTCACCTGATTTAAATCTTCTAGACTTTTTTGCATGGGGTTACTTAAAGTCATTAGTGTATTCACCACCTCTTAATAACTGGGAGGATCTCCAGCAAAGAATACAAAACGCATGTGAGACTATTCGCCAATCTCCAGGAGTCTTTGAAAGTGTGCGATTCTTTTGTACGAAGATGCATGTCTTCAAATAGAGCATTTACATGACATTTATTTGTTAGCAATTAAATAAACATTTGAAGACCAAGACACTTCATTCACTAATAACACTGGAATTGTTTATATATAGACTTTTTTGTTTATCTTAATGAGAACTGTAAGTAGACAAAATATTATAATTAATAAAGGCTGAAAATCAAAATTGTTAATTAAATAATAGAATCCGCGAGATGGCGCTTACGCGAGATGTTTTAGATTAGTTCTATATTATAATTAGTGTTAATTTTGGTGTAAAATTTGTGTTTTTAGATAGTGAAAGTGTAAACAAAACGAATTTTGTTTTTTTTATTGTGGTTGGAAATATGATGGTGAGATTGGTGAGAGCGTGATTTTCTGGTGGGAGTCGCGGGTGCGCAATGTAAGGATTTTGGCTTCGGCGTCCTATCTCTTGACGCGGCGCAACATGTTATTACAGCAAGCGAAAAACGCCGATAAATTGCGATAGCAGCGAGGCCCAGGGCTGTAATAAGCGGACTTTTTTCGCATCGCCTCAATAAAGTTCACGGTGTATTAGAAAACGGCTAAGCCGTACGCGCAGGCCTTCCTTTCACGAATCGCACTTTTTCGCTCGAATACGTTGTAACTTATATAACTCGCAAATACGTAATTGCGCGGTAGGTGGAATTTCATTGTTGTGAAACGGCGGTGCAGCATTGTTGCGATGCGATGACGGGTAGGTACTTGGTAAAGCGGGGTTTTGGACGGGGCCGTGTAGCTTCCCTTTAAATTGTTAACGAATTTAATTTGAAACTAAATATCGTTAACAAATATTTTAATGATTCGAATAATGGCGTGGGCGTTCGTCGGTAACCATTAATTAAAATCGATGATTGATGGCGCCCGAAAAAAGTATCGGGATCAAAGTTGATTAATTATAAATTTTCCTTAATTGGCAAAGTTTGCGTTTGGTAAATTTTCGGAAAACTTTGCCAACTATAAAGTGAGACGAAAACTTTACGTTTGCCTTATCGCTTACGGTCGCTCACTTATAAATATATATTAAAAGCTTTATGGTGTACGGCGCTCAACCGGTACATCTTTTCGCGAAATTTCATCCCAACGTTTATCGGGCTGCTTAAGGACGCGTTATAACATTATGTAAGGGCCGCGATAAAAAAGTAATTGAGCCATTTCCGTTATCGGTCGCGCCCACGGACTTGGTCGGGTCTGCCGATAGTAAAATAAATTCCCGCTTTGGTCTACACACTGCCGTAATGGAACTGCATGATTGAAGGATCCATTTAGTCTAGAACGCTGCCTCCTCGTCGGCACGCGACCGACTCCGCTCGAATAATTAAAATATCACTTATTCCACGCCCTAACGGTCACCGCCGGGTCACCAACCCAATCTTTACAATTAAACCGCTATCCTACAACCTCGGCAAACGCTCGAATATTTCCCCGTTTTATGGCGGACGTGAATTCCATGCCAGCTGGACTGGAAACTCTTCTAAAGTTGCGCCGAATTTCGTTGAACCATATAAATGTATTCTGTAATCTTCAATAATTTTCTTTGTATTATTAAAGCCTCTTGACACTTAATCCACTTAATCCACACAACTAAAGGAACGGATGATTCCCAAGGAAGCGTAACAAACTATTTCAACTCCTTTCGCACGGTGGCAGTAAAAGATTTTTGTTGGTTTGAAACAGAAAAGGAACAGTTACTCGGCGACACCTAAACTTCCTGGTATGAATACGCGCGCCGAGACAGACGACGATGATGGTCTTTTGTTCCGACGCTCTTCATTGTCTCGAAATGGTATCTCCGAAAAGTTGTTCCTCAAAATATTATCTATTCGAAGTACAACGGATCTATTCCGAGCCATTGAACCTTAGGGAGAATGAGAAAGCAGGGAGCGATGAAGTTTATCCCATAGGAAGCGTGATGTACGGCTATAGGCTCGGACGATCTCTATATTATTACAACGGCCGAGAGAAATTCTTTGTCGCGGTCCTTTCGAAAAACGAATTAAAAGGCAAGCCGCGGCGCGCGCGAGATTACGAACGTTATAGATACGCGCAATTAATCACTGTCATTTTGTATACCGGTTCAACGTGCTGTAGTACAACGCGATTATTAATGATCCGTATTCTTTAATGCGAAAAAAATACTTTTGTTCTGCTACTGTTTACTCCCGCTGCGACGTATTTTTTTCAATCTTTTTTGAAAGTCCCGCGACTTTGACGCCATCTTGTGCCGGAACCATTTTTCTGTAAACGCGACTGATCTGCCCGTCAATAAAGTTATATATCATGCCGTGACTGACGTTTACAGCCTCAAGTTGGAAGATAAACATTTTCCTTTTTTTTTCTTTCCATCGCAACTAAAAGGACGAGTTATACGCCTCGGTAATTCGTTAGTATCACAAAAAAAATTGTACATAAAGGGCAGATGTAATTATGAAGCCGTCGGAAGAAAAGCAATAAGCATTCGTACAATTTATTTACCAGTGCCTTTTAGCATGAAGAATTCCCCGCTTATTGCGAATTCCGACAACGGAAATAGCTCCCTTTATACCAGGGATTTTTACAGCTAGAATAACTTCATTATATTTATGATTTGAGCTATTGAATGGGAATATTAAAAATACCTTGAACATCCCAAAGTGGTTACACAATATATTTGCGCTACGAATAAATACTTGCATTTAATTTCGACCCATTGTCCTCGCGATTCTTCGAATACTTTCAAGTCAAAGCCGGACGTTTCTTTCTTATTTTTTCATGTTTTTTTTTCTTTTACGTTTCGGGAAACGCAGCCGTACACGATATAGATAAAATTCCTTTTCCCTTGCGTCTCTCTCGCGAGATACAGCGATATGGACTCGCAAGGAGAAACGATTCTTCCCATCTTTTTTAAACTCGCCAAGTAAGAAAGTACAAAAGAAAGTTCATTTTCGAACTGTTAAATGATTGGACAAGGCTCCGATACCTATTATCGATGATTTACGTTTTCCGATTTCCCCCCCACACGAAACAAATAGCCCAAAAGAAATTGGGTATAGTTATTACAATTTTCGTTTGTGTCACTACCAGATTTGCCATTAACGACATTCGTTAGCGAAGAAATAGGGGATACGGATTCCCCCTTTTCCCATAAATAAACGCTACGCAAACTTTCAAATATCCACTCACGTCATACAACCAATATTAATTAACCTAACCCAAGGGTGATAGATATTTCTTTGAAAGAGAATGGTAAAATATTCACTTGCGTTCTTCAACCTTGAATTTACCGTGTAATGTAACGAATCAATCGCTTATTAATTATGCCGTATTTCAATATTTACTCAACGCCGTTAATGTTTGCGCATCGTTTTGAAATTAATTGATGACAATCTCTTGTGAACAAATTTAATCTCGCAAACTGCCCCCTCGGAGAGATATCCTCAATACCGTATTGTGTCCGAACAATCTTCTAGTTGATCTTGTTTTCCCTTTCATTACTTTGTTTACTCCAACTTTTCCCACAAATCCTTCAATTTGGAACAATCTGATAGTTAACTTCTTATATACAGTGTGTTTATTAAATATTGTACTCGACGTCATCATTGCAAGTATGCAACCAATATCGCGATTTGCGTATTGCAATACCAATAGTGTGATATTGGTTGCATACTTGTTATATAAGTTTCGGATTTAACCGTGCATCTTCAAACGTATAAATATATATGTAATTACGCTTGGTGAGTTGTAATGTATTTAAGATGAAGGTGATATCTAACGCGATCAAACGGTGTTTAACAGGTAATCGATCGTGTACATGAATAAGTGAAATAGCCGGTTACAATTATTAATTAGCATAAGGGTGCGCGATCAATAAGACTGTAGCGGTGTATTTAAATATTTTACGGGAGAGATGTCATAGTGTATTATCGACCCGATTGGCAATTAACATAATGATTTATCCAGGGGGCGTGAAAGTGTTTAAGAGTGTAATTTTCAGCGCGTGCGAACGCGAATTTCGCGCCTCTTGCCGTTTCTGTTAACTTTCAGACCATATAGGCAAGGCGAGTGGAACAATTACGTACCGCTGAAGTACGATAATAGAAAATAAATGCAAATACAATTGTAAAACAAAGGAAGGCGATACCGAAATTTCCATACCACGAGAACGAAGGAATTCGCATTTTTTCGGGTGCGCGAAGGTGTTAGCGCTTAAATAGTTTGAATAAATTAGAATGGATTAGGTATTGTAAAATTCCGCTTGAATAACAGATGTTCCTCAAAAGAGTCATTTTACACGGTTTTTCCGTTTTCTCTTTACTAGTGTCGTGTAAACGCTTCGTGGTCAAAAACTGGCTCTTTTTTCCAAGAACTCCGCTGTTAGATTAAAAATTATAATAATAACGGTGAAATGGGAGCTTGGGGTCGACAGAAAAATGCATAACTGTGAGAATCGCCCTGACGTCTCTAAAAATGAACCGAAAAAAGGATACGACCCCGGAAATAAACGCCTTAGAATCCGGTTATGAATACGAGTTCTTAGAACGCCAGCTACTAATTAAAATTTTGTCCAACACAAGATGAATTGCGAACGTCTCTCCTTTTATTCCAAAAACTCGAGTATTTTCAACCTGTAAAGGTTAATTGAAACTACAAAAAAATTCTTTTATTTTAATTGATCATGCTAATGTTGGCATCGAAGTGGCGACGAAAAATCACTGCGATAAATCTTACCACTTGTCCCCGGCAGAATGTGCTCATTTCGTAAGCAAAAGAGGGATATTTTTAAGGGCATATTATCTGTTCAAGGCAGACACCCTGCGCAATAAAATATCCATCCATCAACTTTTATTTCCCTTATCCGCTTCTCTAGCATTTCATCAACCTCGACGTTTGGCTGCCTTGCAATATTTACCATCGCTCACATATTCAACAAAAGATCTTATATTTTCTCTTTTCAAATACATTTTTTTTTTACTATACTTCTTTATTAAATTATTAATCCTTTTATATATACATCCCTAAGAACTCATGACTGGGAATTGTTGTTCAAGTGTCAACTGTAAAACTAGAACTAACACTATACCTAGAACTAGAATCATTCGGGTTTAGCCGTCTTTAAAGACGTGCGGCTAAATCCGAATGTTTCTAGTTCTAGGTCTAATGTTGGTTCTAGTGACAATGCAAGTGTAAAACTAGAACTAACACTATACCTAGAACTAGAATCATTTGGGTTTAGCCGCACGTCTTTAATGACGGCTAAACCCAAATGATTCTAGTTCTAGGTATAGTGTTAGTTCTACAGAGTAACACTGCTAGTGTAAAAATAGAGATAAGACTATACCTAGAACTAGAATCATTTGGGTTTAGCCGCACGTCTCTAAAGACGGCTAAACCCAAATGATTCTAGTTCTAGGTATAGTCTTATCTCTATTTTTACACTAGCAGTGTTACTCTGTAGAACTAAGAACTAGAACTAGAATCATTTGGGTTTAGCCGCACGTCTTTAAAGACGGCTAAACCCAAATGATTCTAGTTCTAGGTATAGTGTTAGTTCTACAGAGAACACTGCTAGTGTAAAACTAGAACTAAGAACTAGAACTAGAATCATTTGGGTTTAGCCGCACGTCTTTAAAGACGGCTAAACCCAAATGATTCTAGTTCTAGGTATAGTGTTAGTTCTACAGAGTAACACTGCTAGTGTAAAACTAGAACTAAGAACTAGAACTAGAATCATTTGTGTTTAGCCGCACGTCTCTAAAGACGGCTAAACCCAAATGATTCTAGTTCTAGTATAGTGGGTTTAGCCGCACGTCTTTAAAGACGGCTAAACCCAAATGATTCTAGTTCTAGGTATAGTGTTAGTTCTACAGAGTAACACTGCTAGTGTAAAACTACACTATACTAGAACTAGAATCATTTCGGTTTAGCCGTCTTTAGAGACGTGCGGCTAAACCCACTATACTAGAACTAGAATCATTTAGGTTTAGCCGTCTTTAGAGACGTGCGGCTAAACCCAAATGATTCTAGTTCTGGGTATAGTGTTAATTCTACAGAGTAACAGTGCTAGTGTAAAACTAGAACTAACACTATACCTAGAACTAGAATCATTTGGGTTTAGCCGTCTTTAGAGACGTGCGGCTAAACCCAAATGATTCTAGTTCTAGGTATAGTGTTAGTTCTACAGAGTAACAGAACTAGTGTACGTATCTATGTATGTATCTATGTTGTTAAATTTCCGGTATACATCTCTATGAGTCGTATAGAAATCTCTAGGCATTCCAAGAAATTTTTTGCAATCCACATCAAAATAGTTTTGTAAAATTCTAGAATCAATTGAAATCGTTTGAAATCCTTAAATTTCTTTGAGTAACGTAATTAAAATCTAGAAATTCTTAATTCTTAAAAATCCTTCAAATTCTAGAAACACTAGAATAATGTGGAAAAGAGAATTTAAATAAGGTTGAATCTAAAAGAATTCTGAAATAGGCAAAAAGATGTCAAAGAATAATAGAGAATAAAAAGAAAGTGCCAGAATCAAGTAAACTCAAGATAATGAAGAAGCCACTAAGAGTGAAGTGGGCAGAAAGAAAAGAAAGAATCCCATTTGAAGTCAGAAAAAGAAGTATAAATATAAAATTTGAGTTTATTTAATAAAAATAGTTTTTGATTTTTGATATAGTATAAAAGTAAATTATTGTTCATTTCAAATTGAATTAATGTAGAAATGGAAGGAAATTAGTAGAAATCAAAATGGTATGAGAATTGGAGTGCACTCAAATATTATTAGTTCGTATATTTCTGCGGTTTCCGGCGAGTTCGTTGATGTTGTAGTTGAAGTGGGTTTTTGAAACGTTCGCTTTTATTCGATGACGCTTTCGTTTATATTCACCGTATATAATCAAATTGAAATGAAAGTAATGATAGAGAAAACAATTTTGCCGGTATAATTTGGCGGAGACGCCCCCTGGAGGGTTTTAAACGTTTTAGCTGCGCAAACACCGACCAGCCACTTGACGTCGCTTTATTCTGCGTCTGCTTTTTGACATATCGCGTGGTAAAATCGATGGCGACGGCAAAAGACTCTAACTGACGCGTACGTAGTGCACGTTTTCTCTAGTCGGAAGTTAAAGCGCATGTGCGTCGGACCGGCGCCGGGCATTTGCTAAATGTCCTGTAAACTGCGCTTCGCTTTTTTCTCATTTCTCGGAACCGCGGGCCTCTGCCAGATTTTTAAATCGCAATAATAAAGGCGAAACGCGATTTATGCGAAGTGTAATACACTGGAACTTTTTCAAATGTCCCGCCGTTCCGACTCTCAAAAAAACGGACGATTTATGTCGTCTCGAAAAATAAGTTGTAATCTAGAATTTATACTCGTTTATGCGTTTCCTGCGAATGTTTAATTGCGGGTTTCGTTTGCGAAACTTTTCTTAAGGAATTACTTAACCCGAGGGTTTATCCTTGGATTAAATTGCAACGTAACATTAATCTCCAACATCATTTTTAAGCGATTCAACATCGATTTTACCGACCTTATATTCAATTTTCGGAATTATTAATTTAAATCTATGCCCGCAGCATTCATTCGGCCAAAAGCGGTTCTTTTATTGAGAAATAGTTATCCTTTTCAAAAACCGAAAGCCTTAAAGGGGCAAGAGACCTCGTTCCGTCACTCAACAATTAAAAAGTACGCTTACGCAAGATTTTTTTTTTGTTTCTTTTGATTAATTTATTTATTAATTTATTTAATTAAGAAAAAAATAAATAGTTTTATGGAGTTGATATACCAAATTTCTTACATACAAGAAAGTTACATGTGTATTAATTAGCAGAATTCTCCAATAATAATGAAGAGGTTAGTTTCTAAAGTAGAACTAACACTAGACTAACAACTAACATTATTCGGCTTTAGCCGTCTTATGAAACACAATGTTTTTTCTAGTGACTATGCAAGTGTAAAACTAGAATTAACACTATATCTAGAACTAGAATCATTTGGGTTTAGCCGTTTTTAGAGACGTGCGGCTAAACACAAATGATTCTAGTTCTTGGTATAGTGTTAATTCTACAGAGTAACAGAGCTAGTGTAAAACCACAATTAACACTATATCTAGAACTAGAATCATTTGGGTTTAGCCGTCTTTAGAGGCGTGCGGCTAAACCCAAATGATTCTAGTTCTAGGTGCAGTGTTAATTTTACAGAGTAACAAAGCTAGTGTAAAACTAGAACTAACACTATACCTAGAACTAGAATCATTTGGGTTTAGCCGTCTTTAGAGACGTGCGGCTAAACCCAAATGATTCTAATTCTAGGTATAGTGTTAGTTATACAGAGTAACAGCTAGTGTAAAACTAGAACTAACACTACATCTAGAACTAGAATCATTTGGGTTTAGCCGTCTTTAGAGACGTGCGGCTAAACCCAAATGATTCTAGTTCTAGGTATAGTGTTAATTCTACAGAGTAACAGTGCTAGTGTAAAACTAGAACTAACACTATACCTAGAACTAGAATCATTTGGGTTTAGCCGTCTTTAGAGACGTGCGGCTAAACCCAAATGATTCTAGTTCTAGGTATGGTGTTAATTCTACAGAGTAACAGAGCCAGTGTAAAACTAAAATTAACACTATATCTAGAACTAGAATCATTTCGGTTTAGCCGTCTTTAGAGACGTGCGGCTAAACACAAATGATTCTAGTTCTAGGTATAGTGTTAATTCTACAGAGTAACAAAGCTAGTGTAAAACCAGAATTAACACTATACCTAGAACTAGAATCATTTGGGTTTAGCCGTCTTTAGAGACGTGCGGCTAAACACAAATGATTCTAGTTCTAGGTATAGTGTTAATTCTACAGAGTAACAGAGCTAGTGTAAAACTAGAATTAACACTATACCTAGAACTAGAATCATTTGGGTTTAGCCGTCTTTAGAGACGTGCGGCTAAACCCAAATGATTCTAGTTCTAGGTATAGTGTTAATTCTACAGAGTAACAAAGCTAGTGTAAAACCAGAATTAACACTATACCTAGAACTAGAATCATTTGGGTTTAGCCGTCTTTAGAGACGTGCGGCTAAACCCAAATGATTCTAGTTCTAGGTATAGTGTTAATTCTACAGAGTAACAGAGCTAGTGCAAAACTAGAACTAACACTATACCTAGAACTAGAATCATTTGGGTTTAGCCGTCTTTAGAGACGTGCGGCTAAACCCAAATGATTCTAGTTCTAGGTATAGTGTTAATTCTACAGAGTAACAGAGCTAGTATAAAACTAGAACTAACACTATACCTAGAACTAGAATCATTTGGGTTTAGCTGTCTTTAAAGACGTGCGGCTAAACCCAAATGATTCTAGTTCTAGGTATAGTGTTAATTCTAGAGAGTAATAGTGTTAGTATAAAACTAGAACTAACACCATACCTAGAACTAGAATCATTTGGGTTTAGCCGTCTTTAGAGACGTGCGGCTAAACCCAAATGATTCTAGTTCTAGGTATAGTATTAATTCTACAGAGTAACAGAGCTAGTGTTAAACTAGAATTAACACTATACCTAGAACTAGAATCATTTGGGTTTAGCCGTCTTTAGAGACGTGCGGCTAAACCCAAATGATTCTAGCTCTGGGCATAGTGTTAGTTCTACAGAGTAACAGAGCTAGTGTAAAACTAAAACTAACACTATATCTAGAAATAGAAACATTCTAGGTCTTCTTTCTAGTTCTAGGTCTAGTGTTAGTTCTAGTTTTAATTATTATGCAGCGAGAGATTGTTGTATATTTTTATTGTATTAATTTATTTAATTAATAAAAAAATAAATAGTTTTATGGAGTTGATATGTAAAATTTCTTACATACCAAAGTTGTTACACGTGTATTAATTAGCAGAGTCGTCCAATAATAATGAGGAGGTTAGTTTTACGTCCGCGGAGGGCCGGGCAGATACAATGGCCAAGTTAATATGCATCATTAACCGTGCTATCTGGGGAGATGGGTCCGATAAGAGGGACCATAGCTTACTATGGAGTTATCTCGCGATTTACCAATGCATTAGCACGGCAAATATGCAACCAGACCCAGCCAAAAGGACGACTGCGGGAAAAACAACGAGGAGCGCCTCGCGTACACGTTCGGAGCGTTAACAATTGATTTTTAAAAACGTTTCGCCGGACCCGATTTAATCACGCGAATGAGAACGTACCCGCTTTGTAATTAATGTCAGTAAAAATTTCACAATGCCACTTTTATCTCGCTGCCGTTATCGGCGTGCGCCGCGCGATGCGGTTGATTATTTTTAATTTACCACGTGGGCCTCGATGTGGTTTTCGGCCGACAGTAATTATGCGCGTAGTAGGCGTCGGAATCTGGAATCCTCAATCGTTTTCTTACTTCGGAAGTTGTTGCAGAATGCATTCTAGTTTGAATGCAAGAAAAGTTTTGGTAATCTTAATTAATGATGATATCACAAAGAAAAAATTCTTTGTAAGAAGACCTTAAGCAGATGTGTGTCACCTAGGAATAGTCCTAATTAAAACGCCACACACGACCGAACTTCCTTCGAGTAAGTCGACACGAAGATCGAGGATAGACTCGCATCCTGTTTGGCCAATAAGATGAAATCACCCTTCCGTTGGCTTTTTGTTTTCTGTAGAATCGAAGCGAAGTTGTGGGAGAGTCGAGTAAATATTGTCAGAAATTTTCGCGTTCTCTAACACGTTTTAGCATATTTTACGTGGTACAAACTAACAAACGGTTCGACACGTGTTATGGTTACATAAAGGTGTACCAATCAAGGAGAACACGTCGCGTACAAATTGTTGTACGGCTTGTCTGCTTAGCTCTGACGAAACCGTTAGCGGAACGACCGCGGCCCCGGTTTGTTGGGAGGCAGCGTCGGCGGTTTTTAAAAGCTTAAAGTGGCCCCAGGAAAAGAACACACGGTATATATATCACCCGGCACGCCCACCGTGGCGACTCTCGCGAATGATATTAAGTAAATATGATTAATCATGCACTCTGTGCAGTCGAAAACTCGAATGGCCGGCTAACGCCGTGAAATATGGCTATTCTATAATTCCACGGCAATTATGTAAATTTGTTGGGAATTTACATCATTGTTAATAGCTTTCAACGCGTATCTCGCTCGTACGCGCCGCTGTATGCCATTTATTTTCCGCGCGGGCGACACTAACTTGTAACTTTGTGCCATATTTATACTTATGTAGTAATCTTTCTTTTTTTTTGTTTCAGGTGAGTACCTATCTTGTGTCATGCTGTGTAATTCCGTAAGACGGTAAGCTAATACTATCATTTCCGGCACGTCGTTTTTATTAAAATAGTAGCTGATACCGGGTAGAAATAAATATTAATCGCGCCATAAAAGCCGGCATTAAATTAATATAGGAAGAAATTTTACGACTCGCCATAGCATGCTTGAATTTTTATTGCCCGGTATTGTTGGCTCAGTAATATGTAAGTTTTATGTCCCTTTATATGACCGCCGACATATCCTCTGACGTCGACAAAGTAACGGATTATCCCCACTCGATCGGCGAGACATCATTGCTCCCTCTAACAGATTGTTGTAATTGGGAAATAAGATGTAAATAGGGTCTTTCTTTGTCTACATTTCGAACTTTCAAGGTTTATATATCAAATTTTAATTTATGCCGGACCACGGCTTATTTGCATGGACTCCACGTCCCGGCTCGATCTTTCAAATTATTTATGCGGGAACAGTAAAAGGCTTCTTATGACAATATTATTTGTCCATAAATTTTCATTATTGCATCCTCCTATAAAATACTAATTTTTTTCTAAATATGCAATTAAATGAAAATATCAACTTAAAACGTCGAAGAAGATTTTCCGACAAGTCGAAACTTTTAATGAATGGTATTGAAAATTCTATAGAGATCTTACTGAGTATTTTCCGTTCGATACGGAGAATAAATATCGAGGTAATACCTAACTACAAAGGACATTCGTGCAATTGGTCGAGCAAACATTTACGTTGAAAAGCTAGTTATTAATTGATGGCCAATTGTTTGTATAATCTTCCGTTTAGTTTACAAATCGATATGTAACTTGTACGCGACTTATAAAATAGACAATCAATACACACCGCATAATTTTGCATTTCCCCGGAATGAAATTGATGTCATAGACGAATTCGGTAGCAGTTCGCGTTAATTAACGAACGCAATACTGTTTAACGGCAAGCGCCAGCGGGAAGGTGTTATTTTACATGATAATAACAAAGTGCGCCAACAAAAGCACGGGGTGTTTGTTTTCAAATAACTCTCCGGTCCTCATTGTTATGCACAATATCAGTTTTCGCTCGGAAATGGCAAAATAAAAACGCTGCAAGCCGAGCGAGAGCGGCCTGCAGCCGTTTTCTGGAAGTAACTGCGTTTGACAACTGGAACTTTTCCTGCAATAAGAGAAATAACTAATACCTCTCTCGATGGCAGCTCCATTGTGTCTGTTGCACTTTGAATTTTAAATCGCAGCATCTACTAAAATAAGAACGAAACCACAACGATTCTACCTTTACAGGTATCCTACAACTTCGTATTATCTAAACTATAAAAAATCTTACACTTTCTGTACAACACTAATAATATATTCTACAATATATTTAGTTCGCATGTAACTCGCATATAATAATAATAAGGACAATATTACAAGAAAAAAGAAATAGCACATGTTATAAAACAAATATAACTCACATAAACACTCCTACACTATTATTGTTAGTTAGTTTATACATCCTCTGCACCGGGGAGTTGGCTAAAATACTCAATCCAATTCACTTTGCACTAACTTCTGTAAAAACTTGATACACTGGTCATCTCTTCTCACCTCCCGTGCAGAAAAGTTGTGACGTTGCAGCAGGGATGCGTAATCCGTTCCACGATCCAGGTATGATCTGAATTCTTTCCAATATAAGTCCATGACACACTTATTGTGGTGACCAAATTACAGAACCATATTCCAATTTGGACAATATAAATGTCAAAAACAGGGACTTGTGTACACACTGATGTCAGAAAATGCACGCAAGGTGCGCAAAACGAAACCAAGAGTCCTCGCTGCAGAAGATGCAATACCTTCAATGTGCGGTAAAAAGACGATTTGAGGTAAAAAATAACTCCCAGATCATTGATTGAAGATAGTTTCTCAAGAAAAACACCTTCTATATAATAAAAAGGTGGAAGAGGTGACAGCTTGAGTGTAAAACTAATGGCACCGTACTTATTGGCATTAATGTTTAGCTGATAACGGTTACACCATTCCACCAAGACGTCCAAGTCTGACTAAAGACTGACAACATCACGGTCTACAATATGTGTTAATTTATATTTAGTTCGCATGTAATTCGGCTACACTCAGAATACATATATAATAATAATAAGGACAATATTACAAGAAAAAAGAAATAGCACATGTTATAAAACAAATATAACTCACATAAACACTCCTACACTATTATTGTTAGTTAGTTTATACATCCTCTGCACCGGGGAGTTTTCTAAAATACTCAATCCAATTCACTTTGCACTAACTTCTGTAAAAACTTGATACACTGGTCATCTCTTCTCACCTCCAGTGCAGAAAAGTTGTGACGTTGCAGCAAGGATGCGTAATCCGTTCCACGATCCAGGTATGATCTGAATTCTTTCCAATATAAGTCCATGACACACTTATTGTGATGACCAAATTACAGAACCATATTCCAATTTGGACAATATAAATGTCAAAAACAGGGACTTGTACATACTTGCGAGGTGCGCAAAACGAAACCAAGAGTCCTCGCTGCAGAAGATACAATATCTTCAATGTGTGGTAAAAAGTAACTCCCAGATCATTGATTGAAGATAGTTTCTCAAGAAAAACACCTTCTATATAATAAAAAGATGGAAGAGGAGACAGCTTGCGTGTAAAACTAATGGCACCGTACTTATTGGCATTAATGTTTAGCTGATAACGGTTACACCATTCCACCAAAACGTCCAAGTCCGACTAAAGACTGACAACATCACGGTCAGAAAAAATAAGCTAGTACGCTTGATGAGAATTTGTCTAGAAGGTCATTTAAGAATAGAGCTTTGAGGAACTCCATAGACACATAACCGTTGTAGTACACATAATTTACACGACCCGATAGGTAAGAGGTAAATAGTTTCATAAACTTAGGAGATAAGCCAAAAGCACTAAGTTTATACAAGATGAATGACGTTTGATAAACCCATGTTGATATGGTGACACAAATGACTGAACTTGAGGATAAATCATCATGTATATAATCTGTTCAAATAGTTTAACAAAATTGGACAATAACGATATCGGTCGATAATCAGTAATGTTGGTACGTTCGCCATGTTTGAATACAGGAACAATGCGTGAGCGCTTTCAAAGTTTAGGAAACGAGCAAGTGCATAATTAACCTTAATTATTAAGTGAAGCGGCACTGCAAAAACTGCACAGCAATCACGAATGAAAAATGCAGGAAGATCATCATCACCAGCAGTAAATGTATTAGGTAACGTTTTTAGGAAATGAAGAGTCTGTTCTTCAGTGACATCGGCAACAAATACTGGAGGATACGTAGATCAACCATGTTGTAAGCAGAGACACCAGTATATACTTTAGAGAATTGATCTGTAAAAGTCTTTTATATTTCGCTGAATAGAAAGCACTATTGCTTCTCTTCCACTTCTTCCTATAATACTCTTTCAACTTTAATAGCCACTTAATTTCTGGGTAATAAAACAAATCATCCGCATTAACCTGCACATTTAGAAAAGACCAATCCATACAAAGCAGTTCATCATACAAGTCGGGAAAGTTGGCTCTTCGAAAATTATAGCGACCACCCAAAGACGGAAAGTTCGGCAAACCATCAACAAAATCAAACCGATGATCATTGTTTGTCAGTACCAAATCCAATACAAGATTGCCACAGTTTAATAGTTGATTGAGTTGACCAAGGTCCAGAAAATCACAAAAATTAGGAAATAACTCCGTTTTTCCACATTTGATTAATATGCCAGGTGCGTTAATATGTATTCAGGCAAATTAAAATCACCAAGGATAAGGACAGGATAATTCAAAACTTTATGTTCTAAGGCGTCCAAGAAACATAGTAAATCAGGTATTAATAATAAGACAATGTCATACATTTTGTGTAATAAATGTAGCCGATATATATAAAATATCAGATGTATTAATAATTTTAATAAGCTACAAAAATCGTTATAAAAAAATTCTTGATCGTTCTGTATACCTGATGGAAGAATCTTTCTTCTAAGCCTTTTCTTTCGATTTCTGACGGCATTCAGGTCGTTCGGTCGTTTTGTTTGTGCCAGTTACAAGGTGTCTTCTGTCAAAATCGGTCCGACCACTTTTCGGGCAACATGTACAACAGCTGATTTAACATACGGCCAGTTTGCGGGCGCTGCGCCGAGAAAAGTCGCTTCTCTCAAGCAGGTTTATATGAGATAGCGGATAGTGACCGGGAACACCATTGGAATGTCTGACCGTGAGGAGAGAGACGTACTTTTGTCAATGAACTCGGCTGGTCCGGTATATACGTACGGCGGAGACTGGATATAAAGCCGCATTAAATAGAAGTATTAGAACGCCGTGTTACTCATTTTGGCGATCGACGAACCGTACTGGTTTTTCAAACAAATTCTCTCTTTTCATTTTACAAATCGGCGCGTTTGGATTTTAATATCCGGATTACGAGAATTTTACTTGGAATATTTCCACACCAACGCTATTTAGTCATCAAAAAAAAATTCTATGCAAATTGATGGTTATGATCGTACAAATATTTGAATTGGAAGCGTTATATTAAAATTAATAAGCGGTCTTTTTAAAACCGATGGAATGCAGAGGATGCAACAAAGACACTTCTTTAAGTAGCGTTACTACTTTGTCTCTTAAGAATGTTGTTTAAAAGGTAGTTAAAATGATCTTAAAAAATTCAATAAAAAGATTACTTTTTCGGATTTTTGAGGCAATCAATGCGTCAATTTAAATTTAAATATAAGGGAATAATCACGGGAGTTTTACCACCCACGGTTAGGGACGGCTGGAATTTAAATACACGAGGTGTATGGTTACTATGGCGATTATTTAAGACGGGTTCTGTTACGTATCGTTCGTTAATAAAGAGTAAAGCGAATTTGACAAGGTTATTCTTAATGAGGTAGCGCCAAGTTTTTTTTTCTTCTTCTAGCGAGAGAATATAAGCGATCCGCGAAATATATTGTTACCTTATCAGATCGGGTTTCTCCGTTTTGGCCAATATTTAATACGTCGCCAGATACCATCTCAGGAGCTTCTTCCCTCCGCTCACGGAGACCCGTAACGGCAAACATTTGAAATTCTATAGCGGTTTTTAATGAAACGCAAGCAAATATTTCTCCCTCGGCGTGCCGCTGCGATCTCGAGCACCGACGTTTTCTTTGTCGCGTCTTTTCGACGTCTTTGCCGGTCAAGGATACCATCTTTTTAGCGCAATATATTATATAAGTGTCTTAATTAATTATCGCACCCGACGTCATCATTGCAAGTATGCAACCAATATCGCGATTTGCGTATTGCAATACCGATACTGTGATATTGGTTGCATACTTGCAATGATTACGTTGTTACTTTGTATATAAAAACTTGGTTGTATCTTTGTAATTTTGAATATTAGTAAAAGGATGTTATATGATCGGGATAATATCACATCAGCATACAATACACCCAATTTAGTGATTTTTAATATGCAAATATTTCGCATTATCATGTCAATTACGGGAGATGGTCGTCCATTTTATTAGAAAACGAAACGGGGTTCTTTTATAATAATTGTATCCTACCGTCTGAATATTAATGATCGAGCGTGCGTATACGAGACGGTACCCACTCAATACATCTCTCGGCCCGCCCGTAAGAAAATAATGACCAAGAGTTTTTGATTTCGTCGCTCGTTATACCGGGAATGCTATATGAGCCGTAATAAGGCATAATAAAGGACTTGCCCGCGTTTCCTTGTAACTAGGTCCTTCTTTCGACGCTTTTTACCTGTCTATTGTCTGTTATGTCAAAGGGACTCATTTATGACGAGCAATTGGATTAGATCGGAATCAAAGAGCCGGTAATTAGCGCCCGATTGACCCATTTAACGACGTCGACGCTCTAATTATGCGCCGCGAATTTTAAATGTAGCCGTAATAAGCGGGTTGTACGTCCGCACTGGTTATTGCGGATGACAACTAGAGTTGAGAGGTAATCCGAGTTTCAATTTAAAAATCATGCATTATCCAATTAATTCGCGAAACTCGCTCATCACCAACAGTTATACGCAACAATTTAAGGTAATTTAATTTAATTAAATTTAAAATTCAGGATTTTGTTGGCGTTCTAGAAAATTATTTTTAGCTTCGATTAATCTAAAAAGGAGAGCCCCCTCAATGCAATGAAACTTGAAGGAGCGATTCTTTAGAGCCGGGCGACTATTCTTGTATGAATGGGGGATGTGAAATGGCCTTTTAAATGGTTCGAATACACGGTCTTGGTGGAGGAGACCTTTTTTCATCTTTTTTATAGGAAAGTGACGAAGAAAATATGTGTAATTAAAAATCCAATCGCTACAATGTAAAAGAGAAACGAAATTTTACGCCGAAAGGAACGCAATCGGGTATTCTTAAGCAATCGGCGATGTCGCGAAGGCGTAAATAGGAAGGAAACGGGAGAATATAACGGCGCTCGGAGCAGAAATCGGGTTGGAAAATATGAGGACGAATTCAATTTTGAAAGGGAAAACTCGGGAGGTGAGGGAAGGGGAAATCTCGCAATTCAACTGTTGCCCCGGGTGAAAAAATAACGAACCTTGTCCGCAGAAACCGATTACCATGGCAAACACTAATAAACATGTGACGTCCCTTTCTGTCACACCGTGTCCCAACAAAAGACTTAATCCCTGAATGGGGCCCGGGCTTGGAGATAATAACTTGTAAATGCGTGTTGTCCTGGCCTTGCAGCCACGGCGTTGGCTCGTTCCGAGGTAAGGAAATCCTTTGTCCTTTGTTTAAAAAGGTATCCTTAACTATTTAAGAACGCCACGGCCGGGGACGGCTTTCTAGCGCACTATTAATTAAAAATCTTCCATTATTAATTTTCCGTAAGCTAATACACGAGAGAGAGAAGCTTGCAATCCGACACCCTACGGCATTCTTCCTTTTTCCCCGACACCATTACCCGTACACAAAATGTCCTCTTTTCGCACCCGCGCGATCGGGATAAAACATGCGTCCGTAGGCACTTATTTGCGTCATCGGAAAAAGGGGTAGCGCATAATGCCTCGCAATCAATCTCCATCGCAGGAGGCCCGGAGGTCGAAAGGTCGCGTTTATGGCCGCTCTCCGAATCGCGGGCTATGCGTCCGCCAAATGAAGTGCAAACCTGTGTACTCCGTTTGATAACTTCAGGCGCGGCTTAAATATTTAACGCTCGCCTGATGTTTGACTTTCGGTTGCATTAAACATTCACCGTCCCGTCGTCACCGCTGGACATGCCTTATTGATTTCGTACGCTTCAATTAGGCCATTCTATCACATTATTCATTAGCTTTCCTACATTTCATTTTAATTCACTTTTTACATTACATTAACTTCAACCTAATATGACTAACCTCTTTGTCTTCACATAAGTATATTAGGGAAGTATCTCCTATTTATACAAGACGTTCCATTAATGATTAGCATATACCGGGTGTTTAAATATTGTGTTTGAAGCATTTGAAGACATATATAGACTACCATACAATCTACCATAGTCTATAATATCTACCATAAAATTCAGTATTAAGAAAATTACCATATTTGTAACCTATCCTGGAGAAGTACATAACTTTCACCTTACACAGACAGTTAAGTTTCACAATTGGTCCTATCAATCGGTCACCAAGTATACCAAGCCAAACATTTACAGAAAACTTATACTGGCTTCTTGAATGCACAACAGCGTGAGGATTTTCATGCGCAAACGTGATTGTTATGACAATTCAAAATTTCGTCTTTTGTAAAACCAGCTTTGTTAGTGAATAAAACACTAGCATGAAATCAGAGCATCTTCGGGAATCTCGGCCTGGTTGGTGAAAGCAGATTTATATCAGTCGTCTATTCCACCTTTATTGACGGAGCAGAGAGAGGTATCTTCCGAGAATGGAAACACACGCTGAAGGTAATCCCCGTGGATGTTAACAATTTCGTCGTAGTCGGTGTGTGATGTGCCATATGACGGGTCAATAAGTTCGTGGGTTTATGTGATCTTATGTTTCGCGGGCAGAAGTCTTTCATCGATCATTTACCATGATGAACGTTGGAGTAGTTTTAAAGCGCTCAAAATTAGTCGAAGATACGTATCGGTTGATGTGTTTAGTTTTAGCAGGATTTGGATTAAAATTACCAAAAATCAAACAGTAATCATGCCAAGAAGCCATGTTGAAAATTGACTCTTCAATTTGACTATATGGACCAGAAATAGAGAGCGTTGTTTAACTCACAGTTGATTCTTTGCCATTTGCAGCATTGAATCGTACTTTTTCAATTACTTTCCACTTCTTGAACTTGATTGCACCCTTAGATGTTGTCTCAACAAATATTGCGCAGTTGATGCGGTTGAAATTTATGAAGTTTCCAATTATATGGGATTTTGGACGGTAGCTATTAATGTTGGCGTACAGCAATCGTAGCTCAGTCATTGCTGCTTCTGTAAAATCGTGGATTGGGAATCATGACTCATGATTATGTACATAATGCAACAATTCTGTCGATTTGATGTTCAATAAATCTACGTTTTAAGAAGTTGATCTAAGCACTTAGGAGAGTTAATCTTGGTCACATAGGTATCGATGTATGCGTGTGTCTTTCGTTATGTTATTATTAAGCTGCTCACTTATTAAGCATGGCACCCCTTTAATAGGCGCTGTACATCTATTTTTGCATTTAAATGCCTTTCTGGCCACATGATTTACATTTTTCGGGAAGTTGTGATGTGCATTTAGAGGTGTTGTGGAGACCTAAGCATTTTATGTATAGAATTTTTGCTATACATTTGTCGGAAGAATGAGAAAAGTCATTACATGGTAAGGATACAATTGTTGCACACGTAAAATTTTCCAAACTAGAGAGGCATTAATGTTTACTGCAGCAGAGATCCTTCTTACACTCGTACCTGGATTTTCTTCCACCCTTCTCAAAACATCCTCTTCTACTGCAGGAGTACTCACAGATCGAGGTCGAATAGCGTCGTGGTGAGTTGTTTTAAAAGAACCCACTTCCGACAAACGTTGATGCAATTTTGTGAAAAATTTATTACTAGGTAAGTGACCATTAGCAGTGCATGTCTGCCATTTCTGCATTTGTGTATTCATTCATGCTTACATTGACAATAACTAAAGACAAAATGTGTTTAGTTTAGAACTTTATTGACTTTATTTATTTATTTTTTTTTTTTTATATAATCATGGTACAAGAATATGACAGACAAAGTTCGTTTCATAACATCGTCCATTACATCCAGAACAGCAACGGAGATAAGGTGGATTTGAAGCTCGCCAGTTTTGCAGTTCCATTCGCGCCGTCAACCATCCATTTACTTCTATTGTCGCCGTATAATTCTTATTGTCGTTGGCGCACTTCGGATTTTAGTGCCGCGTTGCAAAAACGTGCGGCACCGCAGTAACAATGCACCCGCGGGCGAAAGAACAATAACAAAAGGGAGGAGAGAGTGGAATATCCTCAATTCTGTTAATGAAGAGAGGTCGCGGTTCGTTGAGAAATAAAGTATGATTCGATGTTTATTATTAACGGATTGGATTTATTAATAACAGGTTTGGTAAACAGTTTGATGAAGTAAGTCTCGTCATCCGTTTTCTTTGGTCAATAAACAATTTAAGTAAACTCGTAGTTTCTTTATAAATAAATCGAACCGGTCAGTACCTAAGAAATCAATTCGACGGATGTTGAATTTATATTGTATACAATGTTTATATATGAAACGGGTAATATCGTCAAGAATGTTTACGAAACGCAGCAGGTTCCTTTAAACATCATCATTTCCAGAGATTTAAGAAAATATATAAATAAAACTATATTAAAAACTTAAACACTTTATTAATGTAGTACGGGGTCACATAATATATAGCATCACGGAACAGGCTGACCTTTGGTTTAATAATGTAATAATTCGCGTGGTGATTCAAGTAAAAAAAGAACTAATAGGTTTGGCTGTAATAAGGAGATAATTGGTGTAATGACTATGGGGCCCGGAGAATGAAGAAGGGGAAATAGCGCGAACGGCGCAGATGGTTGTGCAGGCATAAATCCCGCGCGTGTTTACAATAGGCAAGAAGGAAGGAGAGATAGCATTGTGAAGATAACGATCGCAATTGATAAAATACGCGACGCACAACGGCCGTAAAGATTAAACAAAGTGCGGCCAGGTTTGATTTAATGGGTATTAATGAAATGTGGACAGTGGTAAGTCGTAAAGAAACATTGTGGGGATATATCAGATAAGTACGGACCATATGGGTCCTTGGACTTTTGCGTAGTTAAGTACAGTTAGGTATATCTTGGCGAGCCGGGAACGGTTGGCGGCGGTAAAATAATTTCGAGCGGAATTTGTGTGTAAAAAGGACGGCAGCCGGGGCACCCATATGGGGAGCCATTGTTGGAGAAAGCGTGAAGCGCTCGGTGCTAGATCATAGTCCGTTATCTAGATTCGCGCAAAGGTCATCTTTGGCTTGAATGCAAACAAACATCGCCACCGCCGTGGCTCCTGTTACATCGCCCCGTCGCCGTAAATCATACCCCTTTTGCGCGGCGTCGACGGAAAAAATGGAGCCCGGTGTGGGCCAGCTAGAAACCCTATAAACAATTGTTCGAGCGCCGGACCCGTCGCCTTCATTTTTCCACGTGTCGCGGCCCGAATGATTAATGTAAGAACGAATTCATTTCGCCATTCTTACGTATTACTTACCGTCGAATCGCCTACGCCGAAACGGCACGAACTATTTTAGCCCACCAATTGTATTGTAATTTATGGAAGTACCGCGCGAATATATCATAACCCTACCAGCCATTCTCTTACGTTGTTCCGTTGAGCAACACTTTCATCTTGATATCTATATTTTAAGCGGCGACCATGGTTTCACAAGATGGCCGTCGTCGCTTTCGTCGTTGTTGTCGCCGTCGTCTTCTTCCTCTTCGTCTTTGCCGGCGAAGGACGTACTAGCATTCAATTTTACTTTGCGGATTTTCGTCTCGATTAGAAAAACAATTACGTACCCGCACAGGGCACTAACCCATTAATTACTTTCAATTAATAGTCGCCAACAACAGAAACATTAGCCGATTCATCAAACGAGTTAATAGACTATCAACCCATTCCGTTCGACCTCAACTTCGGACTCACATCTGGTCGCTTGTAAACGGACACTCGCTGGACTCTTGCGCTTCGCGTTTTTAGAGGACTAATTGATTCCGTTATTACCTCTCACTTGCTAAAACCTGTCCACGAATTTAACGAGCCACATCATATATCTCAATCTTTCATACTATGTTAAACTATAAAATATATATAATAAAATATATGTAACTGCACGAGACTGGTACACTTCCCACCATTAAAATAACATCTGAACGAGCTATTCATCAATGTTTAAATGAAGTAGGAAAGACCAGCTCATGAAGAATTGCTGTTCAATTAGACATTCCACAAAAGACAGTAATAAACACTCCACGAACAATGCTTATATCCATACCGTTTAGGTAAGGTACAACATCTACTGCCAGATTATGTTAAACGAGTCGAATTTTGTTGTTGGATATATAATGATCATCATGTTGTATCGCATATTCTTTTCACGGATGAAACAACATTTACTCGTGACATAATACTCGTAATAGTCACGTATGGTCGGATGAAACAATGAAAACAACTTTCAACACAAGTTTTCGGTAAATGTGTGGTGTAGTATGCTTAACAGTTATTTAATTGGCCCTTTCATTTCCTCTAAACATTAGAATTCAAATGTACTTTCAACATAATGGAGCTCCGGCGCATTTCGCTCGTCAGGTCAAGCAACATTTGGACGAAAGATTCCCAGGGCGTTGGATTGGTCGTGGTGGTCTTATTATCCAAGATCTCCACACTTCACAGCACTTGATTATTGTTTATGGGGTTACTTCAAAAGTGAAGTATACAAAGTCAAGTAGTCCAGGAGTTCTTAAATATTCTGACGGAAATAAATGACTATTTTATAAAGATTTGTCAAAATGTTGATAACAATGTTGGTCACCACCTAAATATTCACTATATACCGTCAATGGGCCACACTTTCTCATTATACTTAACGGACGAAATTGAAGTCCTACAAATAATAAATAATTTAAATAAGATGAAATACTTACGAGCGTGCTAAAGCATTCTGCAAGGTACTTGGTTAAACCGCTAATACATTTAATAAACACATCCTTCACTGACGGCCGTTTTCCGGATGAGTTGAAAAAGACAGTAATAATCCGAATCTATAAAAAAGGCGACATGATGACTATGATAACTATCGTCCAATAGCACTCATATCGAATCTTGCAAACATGTATGAGAAGCTTGTACACAACAGAATTATAAATTATTTAAACTTATTTATAATTTTTACATCATTCAATCCTTTTGATCAAATTGGAGAGACTTGGCTTTAGAGGTGTTAACTTTTTATGGATGAAATCCTATCTATCAGGAAGGTTACAATGTGTAGTTGCCTACAGTGAACAGGGAACAGAAATAAGATCAGCTTGGAGGGAAGTCAAGCTGGGAGTACCTCAGGGTTCCATATTGAGTCCTGGCTAACGACGTGTAACGAACAACATTACGATAATGTTTGCGGATGACACAACGACCGTGGCGAGGTGTAGCACTGATTATGAAATCCAGAAATTACTTACTGGGGATCTGAATAAACTTGCGGATTGGTTTGAAGCGCACAACTTATGCTCTGACCAGATCAACGCGAGGTATCGGGATACTGAGATTGCCAGTGTTGAAGAGATTTCGTTTCTGGGTTGGAAAATGCATCCTGGATTGTCTTGGACCAATCATATTGATTTCCTTGCTGGCAAGATCAGTCATTTCTCATATGCCATTCGGATTATTTCCAGATCAGCTGACATTGAAGCAGCATTAAATGCCTATATGTTCATTCCTTGCTAAGATATGGAGTTGTCTTTTGGGGCCGTGGTGTTGATATAGATAGAATCTTCATACTATAGACTTTTACTTTAGAATTTGGTCTAAAAAATACTGATAGCTGTAAAAGTTACTTTAAAGACTATAAAATACCTACCTTGTATGGAATTTATATTCTGGAATGTGCCGTATTGGTTAATAAGAACATTGAATTTAAAAAAAAATATGAAATATCACGTCCTCGAGACACACACGGGAAGGTGAACTGCTATCTGATGCCACCAAAAACGCACCTTACTAAAATTCAGAAGACGGCTCTGTACCAGAGTATCAAGATCTACAATCCCATTTCGGAAGGTACAAGGATCCTGCCAGTTCCAAGATTCTGGAGAAGACTGAGACATTGACATGTTTTTCCAATTTAATGTTTTAATTCAATTTGTATTATATTACAATGTAATTATTGTTAAATTGATGCACTCTACGCTTTTTTGGTAAAATGGAGTAATAAAGTATTATTATTATTAAAAACAAAGTTTACACTAGGGTGCATTCTAAATGTTGCTGTTAATATTAAAGAAAATCATGCAACAATTACAGAACAATTATCAAAATAACGCTGTTGATTAATATTTAATGTTAATGTATAAGATTTTGTTTAATTATAGTTATGCAGTAAGAGTTATGCAATAAAAAAAGAAAATAAAAGATGTAAAATAAATTAAAGTTTGGCCTGTTCTTCCCGACTCACCCGGTATATAAAGAATGAAATGCAACATTTAATAGGCAACATATAAATATGAAGATTTATGATAAATTTGTCATTCTGAAATGTGGCGTTTAAAATTCGTGAGTTTCGTTAGAAGGAAATGATGATTAAGAGCATAAAACGGTTTACAACGATATTTCCGTGGGACGAGGGAGTCGCTGGTATCAATCTTAATCCACCGCGTGGAGATAAATATATACAGGGTGTGTCGTCGGTGCGCAATTAACCTAAAACCGACCAATTTAAAGCCGGTAAGCTCGTAATTGATTGATAGCATTGCCGGGACGCTTTTAGGTCCTAATTATTATAAAGCTTGGTGAGCGCGAAGTTTTTGCGGCCGTTTTAAGTCTCCGAAAGAGCGGCACCATGCCTGTTTTTTGCGATCAATCATTGTTCCTAAGCGTGTCACGTTGTTTTGTGTCACTGGAACAAAATGATTGATTAATAAACGCCGATCCGATGTCTCCCACACATGATTTTGTATAAATTTAAATCATCTATATATATAATATTCTATAGCGTCTCGGGAATGCGATTCTTAAGTAGTAATTTCAGGCTCGAAGTATCCTATAATCCTCGTGACAGGTACGAGGATATTCTTTTTCCTTCTTGCGGCCGACAATGGCAACAGTACAATTCGCACGATACAATAACGATATTCCTGGGTTAATTAAACGACGGCGTCTCGAGTGCGATTGTCGGATTGCAACGCGATCGTTAGAAAAGGGGATACTTTGTTGTCCGCAAATATCACCACCCACTCCATGTTCCGACGTGTGCACAGCTTCTTGCGCCGGTAATATCGAGTCATTAAGCCCTTGTTAACTTGTCAACTCCGCAGATAATTGCGTTTTTTCCTAGTCTCGTTAGTGACACCCAGATATTAACCGCGTCCACATTCCGTGAAGCCGGCGCCCGTTAAATTATTATTCAAAGAACAATTTTGTATTCTACTTTTTTTTAAAAAACACATGACAATGCATGATATAAAAACTGTTAGATCTCACGTTTAAACATTGACTTAAAATTAATTGGCTTTGATAGTAAGGGAAGTTTCGGCACCCGGTAATAATAATAATGGGATTACGCGACTGCGTTACACGGTTTGAGAAATTAACACGGTTCAGTAAACACTCTTAGCTGGATTAACATACAGGGACGGGCCATCATAATGATGCCGAGCGGGCGCGCGATGTAAATCGTTTGGGTCCCGGTGGATTAACCGCTTTATAAAATATATTCACTTGCCTACCCCCTCACAATGCCACATTTGCGAATATTAAACGGGTTATATCGACCGGAACTGAAACGAATTCTAAACGTAATGGCACGTTGATAAAATCACCAAGGGATTAGATTCTTACAACCAATACTTGAACAAATAAAAAAAAAACAGATGCTCGGGCACCCTTTTTAACCCTTACTCAATATATATATATATAATATATCTAATAATAACACGGCGCTTCAATATGATTTAATACCTTGACTATATATACACTGTTGGAGATAATTCACGAGCACACCCTGTATAATCTGAACGCGTGTGTCGAGCGCAATGAAAATGTAGCGTAACTATATAATATAATAATATAACTAATATAATTATAATTATTAAGTACAGTGTGTTAATTAATTATTGTACCCGACGTCATCATTATAAGTATGCAACCAATATCACAGTATTCGTATAGCAATACGCGATTTGCAATATTGGTTGCATACTTAGTTATGATAGCATGTAGTTAGAAAATCAATGATGGAAAGTTTTAGGTAAATTATAGAGGGTGGAAAAGTCAATTAAGGTGTTTAATGAATCACGTGATTCCGTTAGGGTTGTCTAGATGGATTGTGTTGGTTACTTTTTATTATTGATGGCGTCGTTTGAGGAGGCATCCGAAGCGGAAATGAGAAGTAGGAGCCAACCCACCTCCCGCACGCAATTAACACTAAACTCGAATACGGACGCAATTATATTTTTGCGACAAACGACGTAGCGGTTTTAGTCTGTCCGTACATCACGCCGAGCTCGGGTATAATTATACTAATTGTCCATTAAACCGGCCGGTTACGGCGGGATGGCCGTTTGCATCTGCGATGGGCGGTAGCACTTTTAGCTTTGGCCGACGTCTCGACGTCCCGAAAGGGAATTACATTAGATGGGTTAGGCCGCGCATTTGGACAATCGCTCGCGCCGTTCAGCTTAATCGGTCGGACTTGCTAATAGTTCGATTCGTTTCCTTATTATCCAAGACCAATTACTTAACCAATTAAGACAGGACTGTTATCTGGCTAACCGTAATAACGGCTTATTACAATTTGTATTGAGCCGATTCGCTCATCCTCCGTGAATCGAGAATAACCGTGCGCATTACAAAAAGAATCGAATGTGCGAACGTTACGTGACGAACTGCTGAGAGTAAGAGTGCTAATTGCGTTTTTTTTCTTCTGTTTTAGGTAAGCGATTGGACCCGGAGCGAGGCGGGCACCCACCATGAGCGTGCGTGAGCGTTTAACCCGCCTAATTGCGCCCCATTTGTCGACTTTCATATTCCCATTGAATTCTCCGCGGCAATTACGCGATAGATCGACGATACACTTTTTTTCTCAACGCTACATTCTCCGAGGCCCGCGGTCGCATTCCAAATAAGGTCGCTATTGCCCGTGAAAGTAATCGCGGTTTCTCGCCAGCTTCAGCAAAAATTGCGCCCATTGTTTGGTAAATTATTGTCAAACGGCCGGAACGCTTTCGTTTTGCATGTTCGAATCTAATTACGCATTGTACACGACCCGCGATAGTTACGCAAAGGTGTTGGTCTCTGTTAAAGGGAATTACGGAAGGTATAACCGGTCCTCGCATAATCCACGAATTTATTACCACGACCCAACCCAATCCATCAACTCCGACAATCGACCCAACTAGACTAAAGTGAATATGATTTTAACTTTCACTCACTTGTTGACGGGGAATTGTACACTTAATGCGAATTTACAACGCCAAAATAGCAATTACTATTCAACTCAACCATTTAACTCGTTTTCATCTTCGTCTTAACAACCTTTACAATCTCATTCTATTTAGAAAGGATTCTTGCTAATATTTTCTTTAACACTCCTTTTTTTATTTCACTTTAAATAAGTAAGCTTTAAATTTATTCACCTTGGACTTAATAATTAAGTGACTCAATATTGTGTATAAATAACTGACCAAATCCTGCTCGTTTTCACATAATCCGAGAATTTATTGCTTCAACCCAATGTAATTCATCAACTCCACACCGACAATCGACCAACTAGCACAACGAGAATGTGAATTTAACTTTCACCCACTCAATTAGAGAACTATACAGTTAACAGGAATGTACAACACCAAAATAACAGTTAATCACGAATTTATTTTAATCTGATTAACACACACGCAGCGCCTCGGTCGCAAGCGACCTTGAGCTTGAAACATCTAAAAGGTAAATTTAGCTTAGATTTAATTATAAATAATCTAAATTTAATTTGATTATAAAGAGAAATATGTTAGTTTAAAAGTCATTAATTTCGATTTTGAAGTGTCGACGTCAAATTTATTTAGAGTAAGGTTTAAAAGTGGATAATTAGGTACCTAAATATATGAAAGTAATTGGGCGAATCCTTTGATGGTATTTCCGACTCGGAACTGTCGCAAACGTTGTTGATGGTGGCGAGCCAAAATGTGATGGTGACGAACAGGCGCGAAGCTGTAACGTTTTAATTAAACGATGATGTGATCGATATAATTTTGGGATTCGCTTGGAAAATAATGTTTTGCGGTGGCTTCGTGGAAAAAGAAGTAAACGTCGGGCCCACGAAGCTGCCTTTCATCTCGGCGGTCGGAGAAACTTCGAATTTTGCTATTAATTTCCGGCCCTTTTACCCGGTCGGGTTCCAATTGTTAGAGAGTCGGTCACCCTTTTGTCCGATTTTGGTCGCGAGCGGTTTTTCCCCGGGACAAAGCCCTCGGGGTGATACGGCCGATATCCTTCCACTAATTGCGTCTCGTTTGTACTTAATTAATTAGACGCCCGCTAAGGTCAAACTTTTCAACGTTATTAATTCATTGCGCTCCACTTACTATGCATATTAAAGCGGTAGCTATTCTCACCTTACAATTTGACAGGCTAATCGATACCAAATTACTAGGTATCAATCCTTTACTTTCCAATCTTACAAAATCATTTGGAATAATTAAGATTTTTAGGTTCGATTGAATTATGATACCCACAATTATGTCTATTAGCATTAAATTGACAAACGAGTATGCCGTGCCAGTTGGTGTATACATACTAATAATAAATTGAAACAATCGTGAGCAACTTAAGGTAACAAATGGCTGTTGAGTGTAGTACAGGAGCGAGACTTGATGGAATTTGGCTTCGATTGAATTTGGTTTCAATTGCGTTTGGTCCGAATTGAAAAGTAGCTACTAGGGTAGGGTCGAGTAAGCACAATGACATCTAGTAATAAAGTGGAATAAACGATTTCTTTTTCGTGACAATGAACATCGGAGAGCTTAAGAGTCGTATCATATATATACGCCGTTTATGGCGATATGCAAAGTGGAGCTCGAATATAACTCTGAGAAAACTAATAAGCATAACAAAATAGAAAATTATGCAGTAATAAATACCATTGTGTTTTATGGAGCCAATTGAGTACAATGGTTCTAATTACAATAAATAATCGTTACCGTGGTCTATTGAGGTGATACGTGACGCGTATTCGTGCGGTCCCGGGTAGCCATCTGTCATGGGGTTTTTTGAAAAAATTTCTAAACGCTATCGAGTAACATTAAATATCGAGGAAGTGACGACTGCTTTCAATGTTGTCTCCGAAAAACCAAACCATATGGAAAGCGCGGGTCGCTAACCTAACGAATAACCCAATTCTCCGCAATTAGCCCCATTCAACCCGCCTTAGACCTGCTTTTCGCTTGACAATCGCGCAATTGCACGTAGCCTTAAATCGACCATAAAGTTCATATGCAAATGCCTTGGCTGGCAAACATCCGCTCCGTCGAACGATTTTATTTTTATTTATTATGCTCACTGTCGATCTATTGGCCATTACCATTAATTTATTACGTTTCTATTGGCACAATTTGTAACTACCTTACAAATGGAGCTATCTTACAAGTTGCAGGAGGAGGTTTTTGCATTAGTAAGTTATCGATTTCAGTTTACCACATATCTTAACTTGGTTGAAAGAAAATATGTTCGACTATTACATGTACTGTATATGTATATAGATAAATAGGATAGGTGATAGTGCATATTTAAACGTCTAGAAATCAAATTGAACCTCGCCGTGGGCAGCCGCCTGGTTCTTTTGTTTCTCGCACCCACCACCTCGATATATTAATACGCCGAATGGCAGACAATTGTTTCCACATCTGTCCTGTTACCGCACCTTCGCCAGGCAATTTACAACAGTCCGTTATCGTCGGCGGTATTTAATAGGATATATTCTACGCAAAGAACATTTGCTCACTATTAACTTACTATTAACTCACTATTTCGTTAAAACGTTAGTACCAATAAAAAAAGCAAACTTCCTCTTCAACTAACTCCACCAGACGATTCTTACTATTTAAAGAGATCGTGAAGACAACTCGACCAAACACGTTCACTACCACACCGCAGCGAACGGCAGCGAGTATGCAGTAAATAACCTGTTGAAACGTGTACTCTCGCGAAAACAGGTCGATACACGTCTCTGTTATCTTCCGTCCGCTTTAAGAACTCGCGGCCGTTTCTCTAAGGACCTCGGTTCATCTCTTCCCCGTTAAAGTCAACCTCTAGTTTTCTTCTCGTAACAAGAGGGTAGAAGTTTCCTACTAAAGTTAACGTTAACCTTCAGTTAATTTAAAATGTTAGAGACTTTATAACAACGGATTCAAGGATCTCATTAACTTTCCTCATTTCAAATAATAAGCTAAAACTCCGATTATTCTATTTTCAGGCTAAAATGCGTACCAGCTTATTATAAATCGACCTGAAAATATACACTTAAAATAGACTATAAATACATTATTCAACGTTATATAAAAAAATTATACTCGAAATTATTTATTCAAAATTATTGAATCAAAATTATTTATATCGGCGAAAATTTAGGTCACCGACGGGTCGATGCATTTATTTGTTGCCGAGCAAGACGTTTCATTAAAATTAACACCCACTATATCTCTATATACTAACACCACGCCAATACTTAATAATGGTTAACGTGATAATGATTTCCTGTCTGGAAACACATGTTGTTTCATGCTGCAACTGTGTTCTTTTTGGTAGTTTGCGTTTTTGGTAGTTTTGGTAGTTGCTCGCCGAGGTCATTTGCAGCCGAGGCCCAAGTATTGACACTATATTAATATTAAGTACGTTTGGGAACTGCTTCGGATGGACTGATTTTGCTGAGGTCGCTTGCAGCCGAGGTGCAGGAGTTGTCACTACATAATTATAAAGTATGTTTCCAGAATGGATGATTTCATCACACTTCGCCGAGGTCGCTTGCGGGCGAGGCGCAAGTATTAATACTATATTGATATAAAGTAGCTTTAGGAACAGCTTTTCTTGGACTGATTTCGACGAGGTCGCTTGCGGCCGAGGCACAGGAATTGGCATCGTATAATTACAAAGTATGTTTCCAGAATGGATGATTTCCAGCGATTTCGCCGAGGTCGCTTGCGGCCGAGGCGCAGGAATTGGCACCATATAGATATAACATATGTGTCCAAAATGGATGATTTAAAGTGATTTTGCCGAGGCGCAGGAATTTGTACCATATAGTTATAAAGTATATTTCCAGAACGGATGATTTCAACTGATTTCGCCGAGGTCGCCATATAAATATAACATACCAGCTTATTATAAATCAACTTGAAAATATACACTTAAAATAGATTATAAATACATTATTCAACGTTATATAAAAAAATTATACTCGAAATTATTTATTCAAAATTATTTATGTCGGCGAACATTTAGGTCACCGACGGGTCGATGCATTTATTTGTTGCCGAGGAAGACGTTTCATTAAAATTAACACCCACTATACCTCTATATACTAACACTACGCCAATACTTAATAAAGGTTAACGTGATAATGATTTCCTGTCTGGAAACACATGTTGTTTTATGCTGCAACTGTGTTCTTTTTGGTAGTTTTGGTAGTTGCTCGCGGAGGTCATTTGCAGCCGAGGCCCAAGTATTGATACTATATTAATATTAAGTACGTTTGGGAACTGCTTCGGATGGACTGATTTTAATGAGGTCGCTTGCAGCCGAGGTGCAGGAGTTGTCACTATATAATTATAAAGTATGTTTCCAGAATGGATGATTTCATCAGACTTCGCCGAGGTCGCTTGCGGGCGAGGCGCAAGTATTAATACTATATTGATATAAAGTAGCTTTAGGAACAGCTTTTCTTGGACTGATTTCGCCGAGGTCGCTTGCGGCCGAGGCACAGGAATTGGCATCGTATAGTTACAAAGTATGTTTCCAGAATGGATGATTTCCAGCGATTTCGCCGAGGTCGCTTGCGGCCGAGGCGCAGGAATTGGCACCATATAGATATAACATATGTGTCCAAAATGGAATTTAAAGTGATTTTGCCGAGGCGCAGGAATTTGTACCATATAGTTATAAAGTATATTTCCAGAACGGATGATTTCAAGTGATTTCGCCGAGGTCGCCATATAGATATAACATACCAGCTTATTATAAATCGACTTGAAAATATACACTTAAAATAGATTATAAATACATTATTCAACGTTATATAAAAAAATTATACTCGAAATTATTTATTCAAAATTATTGAATCAAAATTATTTATGTCGGCGAAAATTTAGGTCACCGACGGGTCGATGCATTTATTTGTTGCCGAGGAAGACGTTTCATTAAAATTAACACCCACTATACCTCTATATACTAACACCAATACTTAATAAAGGTTAACGTGATAATGATTTCCTGTCTGGAAACACATGTTGTTTTATGCTGCAACTGTGTTTTTTTGGTAGTTATAAAGTGTGTTTCCAAAATGGAGACTTCGCCGAGGTCGCTTGCGGGCGAGGCGCAAGTATTAATACTATATTGATATAAAGTACCTTTAGGAACAGCTTTTCTTGGACTGATTTCGCCGAGGTCGCTTGCGGCCGAGGCACAGGAATTGACATTGGATGGTTACAAAGTATGCTTCCAAAATGGATGATTTTCACCGATTTCGCCGAGGTCGCTTGCGGCCGAGGCGCAGGAATTGGCACCATATAAATATAACATATGTTTCCAAAATGGATGATTTAGATTGATTTTGCCGAGGTTGCTTGCGGCCGAGGCGCAGGAATTAGTACCATATAGTTATAAAGTATATCTCCAGAACGGATGATTTCAACTGATTTCGCCAAGGTCGCCATATAGATATAACATACCAGCTTATTATAAATCGACTTGAAAATATACACTTAAAATATTTATAAATACATTATTCAACGTTATATAAAAAAATTATACTCGAAATTATTTATTCAAAATTATTTATGTCGGGGAAAATTTAGGTCACCGATGGGTCGATGCATTTATTTGTTGCCGAGCAAGACGTTTCATTAAAATTAACACCCACTATATCTCTATATACTAACACCACGCCAATACTTAATAATGGTTAACGTGATAATGATTTCCTGTCTGGAAACACATGTTGTTCCATGCTGCAAGTGTTTTCTTTTTGGCGCATTGAAATAACTTCTTATGGAATTCGAGTCGATAGACAACATATAGTTATATAGGTGTTTGCAGAATGGATGATTTCATCTGATTTCGCAACGTCGTTTGCAGGGTCAAGTCTTGGTACTATATTAATATTAAGTACGTTTGGGAACTGCTTCGGATGGACTAATTTTGCTGAGGTCGCTTGCAGCCGAGGTGCAGGAGTTGTCACTATATAATTATAAAGTATGTTTCCAGAATGGATGATTTTATCAGATTTCGCCGAGGCGCAGGAATTGGCACCATATTGTTATAAAGTATATTTCCAAAATAGATGATTTTGAGTGTCTACGGCAAAATTATGCATTTTGTAAACATATCTTGAATTAGATATGTCTTAGCGAAATCGATAGATTTTATACATTTCCAAACATGTACATATATATAATGTATTCTATTATTTGTAAAGTTAGTAGAAAATTGTTATTGATGTAAACTATCTATTTATACGGTAGGAGTATAAGATATACATACGTCTCTATTCGCCGGTAGGTGGCGAGTTAGATACATTGATAGGCGAGATAATTCCAGTTTTCCCGGGATCGTCGGCGTCGTAAATCGCGTCACCGTCGCGAGGCAAGACGTTTTAATAAATAGTCGGTCAATTGTCAGCAATCGTCGATCGGTATCCGTGAGGTCTCATGTACGGTGTGGTATTATCTATGATAAACCGTGCGATTGTCGGAGCTTGCTAGATGGGAGATAATACGACGATCTTGTGATAAGAAAAAGTTGGACGCCAGGCGTCTCGACGTCTTTATCCGGGACTCATCTCGGGTGGTAATAAAGTCTCTAATATCCATAAGCGCAAGATTTTTATCCTGGATGCTAATAAAAAATTTCTTTTACCGGGAGTGTATATAATGAGAGAGCTAAGACAAACAATTTTATTAGATAATCTCATCATTTTATCCTCGGTTCATTTCACAAAATTCTAATATGCCATAAATTTGACGAATTACGGTTTGTTTCCTCTCATTTAAAATTTAATTGAGAACACCTAAAAGTCGGGTACATAAACAATATAAGCAGCTACGAATTACGCCGTAATTGCGCGAGTTCTGCATTTAGACTACGAACCTTATCGGCGACGATCTGAAATAACTGAGAATGTATTTATTAATTGGTTTCGTTCGTTCTGGTCGTTTTTATGCGAGGGACCGGAGAAGTTATCTGAACAGTAATCGCTATCGATTTTATAATTAGACTATGTGGCACATAATTGGTGATCACGTCCAAGTAAAATACTCATTATTGCATTGTGTACAGAGTGGAAATGTAATAATACGAGATGATCCTTAGGTGTGAAAGTTCGCGTTGTTAAAGTTCCTCGTGTTAGATCGAGATGATTGGATCTGTCCGTAAATATCGTCGTTTAATTAGGGCGATTTTTACTCGGAGATGGTTCTTTCATTCGTTGACGGTTAATCATTCTTTGGAGTGACGTGCCCGTATTATTGAGAGTTTCGACGCGTAATATCCCATCTCGAGTATTACCGCAATCGGCTCGATTATTACTCGATTTTGACCGCTCATTAAAAGCTGTTTATTTTCCATTAGCCCAAATGCCGAACAAAATAATTCATACACACGCGGATGTCGACATTTCGCGAAAGGACGTGAATATAAGCAACAGAAGAGATCTTTGTGGTTGTTAAAATGGTGTGAATTTTACAAGTTTTTCAAATAGCGAAATCCCATGAATATGTATGCGGATATAAAATACGCGCTTGAATCTAGGACATGATTTTCACAATTAGATAATCGTGGATTTTATTTTAGATGTTATATTCCGCAAGTTTTTATGAATAAGGTAATTTGAAACGAAATGAATGTTGAATTGAAATTCCGTTTTCTTAAACGAATCTGACGCATTCCAAAGGGTAATTTCGGTGCAAGTCCTTGGGATTATTAAATAGGAGGTGTAGAGACGGTACTTTATCCGGTGGGGCCGATAATTAAAAAACGGTTTTCGGTGTGGCGCGGCAGTAAATTTCGGTAATTACAGGTGTCGACTTTTCATGAAGTAACGGAATTAATGAAATGAATGAAACGAAGCGGTTCGGACCGGCCTCGGAGCGACAGATTAGGTCCCGGACTACCGAAATAGCACAGCTGCGATTTTGAAACGTATACGTGAAATTGGGCATGCCAAGCCGGGGACCAGTTCAAAGGAAAAGCGGCTTGAAAAAAATTGAACGGCTGTCGCGCGAACCTTTGTGTGTTTTACTTGACAGGCAGTTGTGTTTTCGAGCCTCGTAAATCAACGGTATATTAAATGTTTCGCGCGGGCGTCCATGAAATCGCCGTGCGCGCAACTAAAAAGTATCCAATTAATCGCCAAGGGGATTGATTTAGAATCCGCTGATAATTGGTTCGAACTGGGCAATTTGAATAAGCGAAATGTGGAAATAATTGAGGAAACGGTAATGGCCGCGGAGAGAAAACGGTACGACCGGGTACAGCGATTGCGTCAGGTGGAATCCGATATTGTTGTAAACATAATTAAGGGAAGACAGCGTGCCCGCTAACCCAATAAAGAAGCTAAAATATTGCTGAATACGTAATTAAAACTCTTTTCTTAAGCCCCACGTAAGTAACGTTAAAATATGCGGTTTTGGTCTTCCGATAAAATCGCACGTCGTGCTAACAGCAATAAGATACCACAACGGAACAAACCAACCTCCTACTTAATTATAACACCCACTAAAAGTAAAAATTTTAACTAAATAATATAAAAAAATTGATACAGATTTCGTTTTAACCCAACTCATCATCAGCACTTTACCTCTTTATTGAATCCACCACTTTTATCTTGTTATCGGTTATTGCTAAATGTTTATAATTGATGTTGTAACTTTTTATGATTGAGTTGGGATGGTATTAACGAGGTAGTATCGTATTGATTGAAGCAATTACAAATGGGATTTAGGTTTATAGAAAAAAAGTGGCGTATTTGAAACCGAGCGTGTTCGATCAACCGAGGGCGTCCTAGCGGAAGCGATTAATTGAGGTATTCGAAAACTATTCAGAATTACGGTTTTGCGGGGTGCGGAGAGGACAATACGTCGCGTGCGATTGACGTGTAAGCGATTATCTCCGAGCAAAACGCGTAAACCCTACGAGTGGCCTCAGAGAAGGGCCGCAGCCGTTGATCGGTTATTGTATTAATCGGCAAGTTTTAATTACCGATCGCTTTCGAATTTGATTCTCAGAAGGAGAGTATTTTTCTGGTTTTGCGGTGTACCATGACTCAGTAGATACGTCATGTGAAGTCGTGCTTCCACGAGCAAACGGCTCGTTTCGTAACCTCGAATATCGGACAAAGGTCGTGACGCAAATCCAATAATGCACATACTCTGGGCCCGTGTAGTGGCGTTGGATCGACAAGTCATTGCGGTGGCGTAACTGCTTCACGCCGCAGAGGTGTACCTTTTGGTCCATTAGCTCCCTTCTCGTATCAGATTAGAAGCCACCGAAAGTAAAGTAAAGTACACCGTGTCTATTATTAAAACGTCTCGCCCCTATCAGGATGGGTGTTTTTCACTTTCATGGGAACGTCTGGACGCCAACGTAGATTACGATTGCCAGATATCATCTCGTTTGAAAATTTATCTTTCCCAATCTACACGTTGGTGGTGGCTAGGTAGACAAAGCGGCTGCCCACGCCGGCGCTTCGCGGCTCTCTCAAAAAGAAACTTCAATTACAATTAGAAACGCACCCATTCGCCCAAAGGTGGCGCATACATAATTTATCCTTTCCGTCACTCTCTTGGCACGTCGCGCCCTCTTTTCGCCTCCCCGCGATCCACTAATTATATTTCCCCCCGTGAATAATGCATCGTTCGTACGACGTCGTTGACAATTTATCATTTAACGTTTGAGAACTTTCGAAGACTCATCAAACAGTACTCGTGTCGTTAGTTTCTGATTGACAGGGGACTCGGGGCTAATACCGTCAAACGGAATTTGCTCCAACGCAAACACGATGCCGTATCATATCTAATTAAGCCTTAGTTGTTCGGCCGGAAGTGACTTGGAGGGCGAAATCTTCCGCCCTTTGAACTAATTGCACGTTGGCTCCCGTTTGTCGCCGATTCGACATTCGAGCCGATTATTGACCTACGACTCCAGACGATAATTCGCCCGCACCACTTTTGAGTGAGCCGCATAGACTCCGATTGACGTTTAGTACTGTCGTGATTGCTTCCTTGGAAACTGTTTCAAAGCGGGACTTTGATACGACACACATAACCCCTTAAATTGGATGCTTAAGAATTTATCCTTCGGTTTTCATTATTACCATGTAACTTCTATGCAATTTCATTTCAATTTCTAAACATTTAAGAAATACAAACATCTTTGGGAGTCTTTGCAACAAATTGTTGTTCAAGATTGAACCTCTTGAGTAGTGTAGGTTGGGTTGGGTTGGGTTGGGTTGTATAGGGTTTGGGCAGTCTCATAATCGGACCTTGTTTTAGTTTTAGGCACTATGCCAATATCTCATTAATAATAAAACTTTGTGGTCTCAGTATGCAATAGGTACTGAAGCTCTTGAGTAGTGTAGGTTGCGTTGTATAGAGTTTGGGCAGTCTCATAATCGGACCTTGTTCTAGTTTTAGGCACTATGCCAAACTTTGTGGTCTCAGTATGTTATTTGTATACTAAGAATAGTAAAAATTAGTAATTAATCAGTTTCCTTTGGGGACTCAACATCCTCCCATAGCTTCTATAAAAGAAGGTTCAGATTTATTCTTTAATGCTGGATGATTAATACTTCTATACAATTTAGTTCCAATGATAGAAAATATGTTTCCTGTATATATATGTGCCTTTTCATTCTCAATTAAAATGTGATAAATTTAAAATTAAAATAGTCCGTTTCGTTTATAGTAACAATGAATGTTCTTTAATGCATGTTGTGTGGATTTAAAGTAAGTCTTGTAAAGTGGTAGATAAATAGGGAAGAGTCGCACATTTGTTCGAGTTCATTTGAGCATATTAAACGCAAGATCGTTCCCGGTAATTGTGTGTTCTTTGTCTTCCCCGGTCGGCGGCTTGGCGAGTGCATTTTTTTCTTGTTCCACTCGAGTTAACGACGAGATAGAAGGCCCGGAGGATTCGTTTTGGTCGTTTAGTAGGTAATTTAAAAAGGTAATAAGGGAAGGTGACGACAATTAAATAATTAACCATAGTCCCAAATTTGCCACGCTCCGGTCGGGCAAGCTGATCCAGACGAATTGTTTGAGGCAACGTGTAAGGTATTAATTAAAGTAAATTCGTCCCGGAGTACTGACCTGGATAACTCTGACAACGGAGGCCTTGCTAAATTCTCTACGATCTCAGCCGAAGAAGAATGCGCACTTCTAGAGTCTGGCCTCTCGCGTATCGTGCTGTATTGCTTGCTAACGGTCAATGCCCCCCTTCGACATAATAATGTTTCATTTTTGTTGCGCTCTTTTTGTCGCCGCCACCGCTTAACTCGCCGCCGATATCAATCGCTTAAGTCGGACGCATGCGCCCGTCGTGATAACGAGCCATAGTAGACCAAATCGGAATCGATTTGTCAAACTCGCTTGAGAGGTGTAAAATTGAGTTCGTTTGTTTCTGGTTTCGGCTCGTTAATAATATCGTCGCCCCTCGCGATTTCCGGCGACGCGATAATTGATTTTGACGGCAAGATATGCACCGCGTCAACGGCATTCGTCGGAGATGAATGTTTTCGCTTACGGCGTAGGTCAGATCCAGAATATACTCCAAAGCTAAGGGCTTAATAGCCGTCACCCGTTCCCGCTAATAGGTACACTGAAACGCAATCTGACTTTTATCCACTCTGAGGTAACACTTAACCATTCTAAAATAGACTTTTTAAGGGGAAAAGAATAAAAGATTTTTTTTTGAAAATTTCGATTGGTTTCCATTACGTGGTATTTTCGACAAGGAATTAATGCTCCTGCAATAAACAAGCCATTAGTTAACAGACACTTTGGTATCAAACGTATCAAACACTCTCTCAGGGCTTTGGTCGAGCTTATCGCTGCACAGTTTCACATAAATTTGCCCAGCAATAATGGTGCGGTCTGTTTTCCTTTGTTTTAATCCTAACTAGAAGGAAATGTGTCACGTAGGTTGAGATAAAACGCGGCGGAATGTAAGTGGAAACTTCGCCTTTATCGTCGGGCGCGTTTACAAGCAATAAACCGCGTATTTATTGCATAACAAATTGATATATCTAGGCGTAGTAAATCTCGGGACTAAAATTGAATCAGTTAACCGGCCGATATTTCAGTATTTTTTCGATCGGAAGAACTTTATGGCCTTACAAGGCTCTTAGAACACAGGACGAACATTTTTCTCTATTTATACCACCGACCAGCTTATTTATGCCAGCGTTTAACCTATTTATGCTCGTAGGCCCGTATCAGATTTACATTATCGATCATATTCATTTATTACCAATACTTTTCTTGCGCCGACGCACGTGGGTAGTGGATACACTCGTTTTGGTACGTCGTGGTGACCCCGGGTTATTTTCAGGTGCGCCGGCCTCTTGTTTTCATTCCGAACCTTTATTACAACAACAATCCGTCGGTTGTTTAATTAATCAACAATATTCGCACGTTACACGTCTTTTATTTTGGATACCGTCAACACGAAGACAAAACAATCGATACCACCGCCGCTTTTAAGCCGTACAGTCACATTCTTAGTGCGCAAAAGTGTAATTGATTTGCGCAGTCGCTGAAATATAAAATGTCAAACGCAAAAAAAGCGAGCTACGCTGGAAAGAAAACGATTGCTCAAAAATTCAAAGAGAAGTGGAGTTCGTAACGAACAGAAGACAATAGCGCCCTCTCGACCGGGAACCATACACGGCCTTTACGGTTTTGCAGCTCACAGTTGCGTACACAATTCGGGTATACGTGCGAGCATATTCGAACGTGGCACGCACACTGCGACAGTCGTTCACTAGGCTCCTTTCATCTAAATAAAATTTCTTCTCTTAATTTGCGGCGAACAACTTTTAACGAGCATTAAGACTACTCCGGCCGACTTGAAAATCCTATTGTGACGTAGCCTTTTTATTTTCCCGCGGCCGCGCCGTACATAATAAAACAACAAATGGACACCGATATATCACCGCTGGACTTCTTGTAACTTCCAGCGCGACCGCTTGAATGTAGTCGAGATGGGCGAGATAAGTCGCGATAATAGAAATAATAGAGTGCCCCGCAACATTTAAATCACAACATTTGAAAGGCAACTGTTGTGCTCATAGTAATACACGAATAAAATTTTCATTCTAAACTTTAAATTAAATTTTCGCAGATAAAATTTATTTAAAATGGGAATCCTGATGATGATGCAGAAGTATTGAAACCGGTAGGGAATAAGTCCGAAAACAGAATAATCGAAGTGTATTTAGTTTTGTTGTTCATCTGGAGTCGTTTACAGATGTTCTACGCGGAGGTACACGTCCCGCATGATGCAGGTGGAATAATTTGAGGAGATTAACATGATAGATAGAAAACGCACAAGACTATTGAACATACGTGATTGATATCGGGGAGCAGAACGCAACGAGATGGTACCTACACGAAAATTTTTGTAATTATTCTTGGAAGTTAAGCTGGTATGGTGGAATGACAACGGGTTGATTTCGCGGAAACGGCGCGGCGCCGGTGAATGAAGTGATTAAAGTAACTAGATTGGGCTCGCGTGAGGCTGGACCGCACAGAGGTGTTAAATAATTAACGAAATTTATACGATAACGTGAATCGCGCTGCCGTTGCCTCCTTTCGGTGTGCGGCAATTTTCGGCCAGCTGTAATTCATCGATGCCGTTATTGATGAGGTGGAGTCGTCGGTCTGCCGACGCGGCAATATTAAAACTAATCTAAAGTTGATTGATGTGGATTACATATTATTTAACTCAGCGGGTCGTTGCCAGACGATGTCTATGCCTGGCGAGTTACTAAAGCACAAAGCGCTGCAGGGTCTCTTCCTTCTCAGATCGCGCGGGGGAGCGAGACAGACGGAAGGCCCCATTCCCGGCAGCTTCACTGACCGAAACGACGTAAATTGTCATTCGCAAAACTTTCCGACAATCATTCCTGTGACTTTCACTCGACTTCATCATATAAAATTTACTCCTCCATTTTCCGATTAGTACTTATTAAAGTAAATTTCATCTACTAAGTAGTTTGTAAAATATTTAACACTGAAATAAGATGATTTTTTAGTTAATTTTAGTTGTTGAAAGTAGTAATCAGATGCGAAGCGCTGGCGAAACAAACGGACCGTTTTAAGTACCTCGCAATCGGATTAATCGGGCAAAGGCTGCTAAAAAGCGTAAGATTAAATAATCGTAAAGTCGTCGCTTTGTTTCACGGATTTTACGATCTCCCGGTCGAGTGCCCGAACGGGTTAAAACGAAACGGCTTACACGGTGAGATCGAAGAGTGGCCCCGTACGATACTCATCTAGTGGCCTATTATTTATTGAATAATTAAAACCCGTATTTACCGGCGAATAAGAAAAGAACGTGTAAGAAATAAGGTCAGCGATAACCTGGGGCGCGTTTCGCGTTAAAATTCGACGTAAATTTTTTCCGTCTGAGGCATTTTGTTATGTGATAACGTTCGGTCGCATTTTTTTGAGCGATTGTTATCGCGTTAATTGCAAATATTAATTGGGAATTAATTAAAATGGGAGTTTCGCGATACGACATCGTCGCCGGTTGTCAGCACCAGAGACGTCCGGCGATACAAAATAATAATGGAAAATATTTTTCGGAGATGACAGGGTAATATCCTTATGTTGTCACTCAGGCGGGCTTTGAACTGTATCAAATCCCACCGTAAGAAGGACGATTTCCGCGAACAGCGATTTTCTGCATATTCCAAACGTTCATTTTGGTCACATTACCTTACTAGTTGAAGCATAGAGCGACCTCCAAGTAAGACGGGGGGCCTAAATGTAGTTGTAGATGAGGTACCTCTTCCTGTTTAGATATGCCGGAAGATAAAGTATTGACATTATGTAAACGTCAGGCGTAATTTTATTTCGTCTGTCGGCGATGAAAAATTTTGATATTCATTCAAAAATATCCCGTTTATTATATAATGCGGTACACGGAAAATAAAAGGCACTATTAATATTTCAACCAGATAAGATCTGAAGGCCCTCGACGGCTTTTTTCCGTACGGTACCGGTGATTTAAATACATTCCTTTCTTATATATTATTACCATTATTTAAAACAATCGCGCGGATGCTACGACGACGCGATTAAAATCTTTCGATTTCACCTCCGTGCGGTAACGCGTTTATTTTTTTGCGCCAACACTGATTTTAGGTCATGACATTCATTTAATTATAGAACCATTCAAGATCTTTTTCAGTTCGCATTAAAAGATGAAAATCGTTAAATAAATGACGGGTTAACCAGGTTTATGTAAATAAAAATACACCTCTGTCCGTCGATTATTATAAATCCATTACCATACGATCATAAGCATCGCGCTCGTATCTCAAAACGAGCACATAACGCCGCAAATTGTTTCTTAATGCTGGATATTTTGTAGTGCAAATTGATTTGTTTCCTTTTCACTCTTTTTGCGCGGTGGCCTGCCTTAGACAATCCCTGATAGTCGTATTTTCCGCTTCTAACGAGCCCATTAATTCTGAACCAGTAGATTCCGTATGCGGTTTTTTGCGCCGAGAACAAATCAGCGCATTCGAGCCCACAATCCTACGCCCATTTCAAATAAAGTGTTTTTAATGTTCTCACGTACTCTCACGCATCCATGTCTACTTAATCATTTGATTATTTGCAAAATCTTATAATAACAATCCCTTTATACCTAATTTTAATCATCTTCACATTAAAAATTCTAATAAACACTGGTGGATCTTAGAATTTAAGGTTATGTTTTAAAAATGGAACTTATTAATTCACAAACCTGAATACAATACAACTATCTTCATTTCATTATCGTGTTAAAATATGAAACTCAATTTCTTCTGGTTATTACAACTCCAAATAACTTTAACAAATTAATATGGGTCAATGACTGTTATTATCTTTAGCCGCCATGGAAACGTAACGGAAATAATTCAAGGTTATATTAACTGTCTTGAAGTTTGCAACGAAATAAATTTAAAATTAAATAGTAAAACTTAATAAAGAAACTACATTAATAAATTTTTTTATACATATATATATTATTGAAGGACTTTTGGGATTAAAACATAACCTTACATTTTAAGATCCTCATATGTTTATGAAGTGTTTATGTTTTTGAAGCTATGATATTTCATAATTCTTGCTATTTAACCATATTTGCATCAATTCTTTTTTCTGTTCAAAATATACAATAGAAATAAAAATAATAATAAAAATGTTTTGATATTTGCAAGATTTTAGTGCATATTTTCCTGATATCTGATGATAATCAAACTATCTTTGTGTTGTTGTTCGTTTATCTTACCAGTGGTGTATTTTTATACTTTTCATTCCATCTTATCCCATGGAAAATTGTAAAAAACCGATTTTTTTTAATATAAAGCAGCGTGGGACTAAATGTGTTAAATTAAATCGAAACCGGTCGAATCTAAAATACAAAATAAAATCCATTGAAAAGTGCAAAAATTGAGTTTTATGTTACTATTATTGCCAGTCTATTAATCTTTTTAACACATTCGAAAGCTGCGAGCAATTTGTGATCCTAATTGAGCAAGGTCATTTACGGCCGAGGTTCTACAATTAATATCAAAACAACCTTAAACTAATCAACACATTGCATGTAACTTATAAACACAAACATAGCAGAACAAACAAAAAATCTAGGATATTGCCTATTTAAGTCGAAGTCGCTTGTGGGCGAGACGCTACAATTAATATAATATCGATGAAAATGGTATTTTTTTATGGTTTCAAGATGTATTGAAAGATTGAAATGGTAGAATGTCGAATCTGATTGAGATCATGAACTTATAAGGAAGAAGTGCATGTCAATGGGAAGAGGAAAAAAAGTCGAGTCATAAAAAATAATTAGAGGGGTTTTGTGAAAATTGTCAAAAGAGTGAAGGACGATGTAGAAGGGGGTTGGGCTGAGAAGAGCGGGAAGGACGGGGGTTTGTCGGGTCGACAAAAGGAGTAAAGGAAGAGTAATGTTAGAATCCGTTTAGAGAAGCCATTGGCGGACCGATCGTAATCGAGAACATTAATGACGGCGTTCCGAGAAAGTGTATAGTTCGTAATGACGTAAGCGACGGTGGGTGGGGCTGGGAGATGTCGTATCTCGGCCGAGCTTTTGGTGGAGCGATTTTTGCCAAATAAGCGGCGATGCGTTCGGGGCGATAATATCATATAAAAATTATTAATGTAGGAAATTTTAACCTCGGATAACTAGAGGTGCCGCGTTCTCGGAAATGAAGGCTGAGGGAGAACGTAGTCCTTTTGGGTGTCAATAAATTAAAAGTGGAATATTAAAAAAAAATGTATAACCTAAATAAAATCAAGATGTTTTAAATTTACAATGGCCGCGAGTCGAGCGCGCCGGGAGGAGAGAAAAAAATCGATGCGAGATTGTATTTTGTAATTAATAAGTATATAGCTCCGGGTACGGTCGTATTCCTTTTATTCCCCGTGTTGGTAAAAGCGAATAAATTTCGATATCGCACATCGCGATTGCACGCCGTACGTACGGTGCTGAAGGGTGAAGGGGGGCGTTGGGGGGGAGGGCGAAGGGGGGCAAAGGGAAAGGGACCGTCGGCTCCGGGACGTGAACCCATACGCGAGACGTATCGCGTATATCGGAGGACGCGGCGCAAAAAGAATGTGTAATAAAAATAAAATCGCGATCGTATCGCCCGGGCCGAAACGGACATCTTTGATTACTTGCCGAAAACATTGCGTTTTGTTTATGTGAAGACCAGTTTTAAAATCTCGCGATAGTATTATGAAAGACGACCGGGGCCGGCTCATGACCAAGAAAGGACCAGTCTCTTCGTCTTCCTGCCAGGACCGGCTCCGGGCGTTCGCACGGAAAGGAATTCTCCGCTCCCGGTGTCCTCCTCGACCGCGTTTCGAGCCTTCTACTCTTTCTCACTCTCTTTCTTCTCATCTCATGTCTTCTCTTCACTTCTCTCACCGTCTCAACTGAGCTCATCGAGTTACACGGAGACTCTATACGCCTAAACGCTAACGTGCCGTTATCCCAAACGAATCTATTTCGATTTACCATCGCAAAACGAGCCGCGAATTATATATTAATGTACAGGAAGCTCCACCTGCACTACTCGCTGACGTTGAGTCTATTAGGGTGCATGTCGGAAAAATTCCTTTGTCGAGGAAACATTTTTCCCTACATTTTCAAATTCAAACGGTTTTACGCAATTCTTTACGGCTAATTTACCTAATAAAAACCGGCTCATTTACAAAACGGAAGAATTAGATCTTATCTACTCGCCCCATCTGCCCCTCATTTGTTATTCCGAATTATAGTTTTATCTGAGCCGTGCAATGATAATTGGACTCTAATTTTATTCGGTCGCTCCTGTCAAATCTTAATTTGATGTTTCCTATTTTTCTTTGTTTTTCGACCATTTCATTTGAAAATATTTTTTTTGTTAATTATCACGAGATTACTACAATACGATGAAGACCTCTTTGTTAGGAGGGGTTAATCTCGATGAATTATTTTTTCTTCTTCTTATAAACCATTCCGGAACTTACCTGATGAACAAAAGGCTTGCTCCCTATATAGTAAAACGTCATAATCAGCATGGTAGGTGTTGATACGGCGTACGGAGGGGGTCGCGACCGCGGGAGGTCCAATAAGTTGCCCGTCCCGTCGAGACAGATATTGGGTGCCGCCAGAGACCGCTGCGCCCCTTTTAAATTAATAACGCCGAGGGTGTACCTCATAAACACGGGCCGGCGATTGTTCGCGTTTCCTCACGGACGGCAAAAAACCGCCGACGAAAGAAAACAGAACACTCACCCCCCACAACCCTTGTCAAGTGATTTGCGACATAACAACCCCGAATTTTCGAGTGTGGGCGTTACCGGGAACGAGGAGAACGCATTAAACGAACCTCTTTGCAGTTCTTCTAAACATCCCCCCGCAAATTGGCTCAAGTGTTTGTCAAGTTTCGGACCCACAAAGGCGGTGGCTGCTCTTTCCTGTCCTACCTAAATTTACTTAACGCTAATGGGCTCCGGGAATCATACCTTCTGCGAAATCTATTTTCAAAGCAATTGAATTACTTTATCAACTTTTTCAACAAGCAACTCATTATATGAAACTAATAACATCGAGTTTTATAACACAGTAACCATTATATTATTATATATTGTCATTATAAAGCTTTTGGATACGACCATTAAGTTTTATTAAGTTTTATGAGCGAGGCGTTGAACAATTTCAAGTAACCGTTTAATAAAACTATTTGTAATTATGAAAGTTAGAATATATAAAGATAATTTTAGCAGTTTATAACTTAATTTGAAGTTATATAATTTATTATGAAAATAATGAAATAATGTTTTTTTTATAAATATATTTATAGTAGGAGTGAATTTCGTGTTTTAACTGTCAAGATGATAGAATCGTTTGAAGTGACACGCGCTGGTAATCGGATTAGTGAGTATGTGAGAGGGAAGGGATATTTGAGTGTCTGTGGTTTCGAAAATAGTAGTTCGCTCGTGGGAGATATTAGTATAATAATGAATAAGATTAGAGAGCGAGCGATATTGTTTCGTGGAAGATGGCAGATGGAACTTCTCGGTTGGGGTATAATCAATTTGAGCCAAATAGCGTCTAGCTAAGTGTTAGATTTGGCGATGAAAGCGTTGCTCGCTCGTACATCATTTTAGCAGACGCTTAGCCGAAATCGCGCAACGTCGTAACGCCTTTGAGACGCTCGGCGTTAGGCAAATATGATTAATTAATGGAAGCCGAGGTGCGATAATGAGCGGGGTATTGGAATAAAAGCGCCCCCTTGGCGTCGAAAGTGATAGTTCGCACCGGAGGTGTGACGCCGTCGGGCATTTGATTCTGCCCCCCCTGTTCGTGAAACGATAGACAAAGCATACACGTATACATACACACTCGTCGGGTAGAGCGAGATCTCCAGTTACAATGGTGATAGTCGGAATGGAACAAATGAATATGTGTACCACTGCACGCACGCATTCAGCCGCGTAGCGGGTGTACTTAACTGACGTCTGAATGCCGCGAACGAACGAAAGAGAGCTCCTCGCCTCTTCTCAAATGCTCACCGTCACCTCGGCTGGTCAATCACTGGCTGGGCCATTAATAATCCCATTTGCAAAAAATCCAACCGTTTCCTTCGCGGGTCGCTGTCCGCGTCCAGCGCCGGATGATTGGTGATGATGTTGATAAACCCTACTCGCCTTACAAATTAATCAATGTTTATTTTCCCCCTTCGGTCGCCCGGCCATCTCGTGGCGCATTAATAATTGCGTCTATGCACTGTTATTATCCCGACGCTGTCGTTCCCAAACGCCGTACGGCTTTACTGCCAAATGACTCTTAAAATAGCCGTCACATAATCGACGATAAGTCTTTTCTACCAAGTTCCATTAAAGCGTTTTTCTTGGATTTTTTTTAATGGAGATTGAATTAATGTGAGACGGGTAATAACATAGGAAACTAGGGAGAGAAGCGGGATGGATCGCAAAAAGCAAAAGGTGGGTGAGCTACGAAAGAGATGGCAGGGAAAAGAAGCGGTAGCCAAACAAACGTAGGAAGTAAATTTGAATTCCGAGATGTCCATATAAATAACGCGTCCTGTTACTCGGTCCGGGTTGAAAGATGCGGCGAAATTAACTAAGTGTTCTTGATGAAATGCGAGATCATTAACTTCAACTGTCAGGTCCGAATGGGGTCCCGTTCTTTCTTTTTCTTTGAAGCGTATACCCGGCCGGGGCAAACACACATATACGTGGTAGGCCATTAATTATCGGATAACCAGCGCGCTGTTAATTATGGTGTTAATGAACAATGGGAACAACGCTTGGTCTTATTGACCGGGAGGTGCAAGGACCGGCCGCTATCGGTAATTACAGCAGCCTCCGGTGACATAGAGAGGACGAGAGAAGGAAGAGATTTGGACGTCGCGGACGTCGTCGTCGGGACGCCGTCGAAGAGAACGGTGCGGAGGCGGCGAAGGAGGCGAACATTCAAGCGGACGCTGCCACCTCCACCGCCGAAGGTCAAGGATTCGATACCCGGCCTAATGTAACACCTCGTTCTCACAGCTAGTGCCGCTGCACGTATTCGCGCATATTATTAACTCACTACAACATTCCTAGTAAATGTGCATTTAGTCTACACACACACACACACCGCACACACACCACTCCGAGCCTTTTCCTTTCCTTTACTTGCCTCGCCTCTCGATGCCCTCCCACCTGGCCTCACCGCTCTCTCGCTTGCACATGTATCTTCTTTTATTTTTATTCAATTCTCGCACGTATTACCACTCGGGAATTTCTATCTGCCTGAAAGACAATTTTACCACTGCTCCCAGATATCTACATTTTGTAATTACAGAAATAACTTTATTTATTAACTTGCTTCAGTGAGGGTGTATCACCACACATTTTCTTTCTATTTTGTGTATATTAGCGGCACGGTAGCGTTGCGTCCACATTATTGTTATGACTTTTGTATATCCAAATTTTTTAACTACAGGAATAACTATAAAATTTTTTTATGTCAACGATGATATTAACGAACGCGGATGTCACAATACATAGATGACGTCTTAATCGTGGCTTTGCGATTAATTGCGACCCCCCAAATCTCAAGCCTCGGCTATACTTAGAACAGACCATATCACTTTATCCAGATAAAATCTTGCAATGAATGTGTTGATTAATTTTGAGGTTATGAAGCTTTATATATAAAAATGTATTGTAGTATTGCGCATGCGCGATTTTGGATAAAGTAAGAATAAGGTCGGTAGGTTATGTGAAGTTGTATTAATTCCGCGGTACAAAGCGATTTAATCTATAAGTCGTCGTTCGTGCAGTAGGAAATTTCAATTAATAATTTCTCCCCCTAAAACGCACTTAGAGACATTAATTAATGTAAAGTGTTGTTTGGGGGCGTGTTTAATTACGGGCCGTGAGGTCGGAAGCGAGTGGCGGCTTTTAAAAGGGAAACAGGCGAGGTGTTTAATTAATACAAGTCTTGGCGTAATTTTAGTTTTTAGCCCAGCACGAGCGCAAATCGCGGTTTATTATATCGGATCGCGAAAACGACGACGGCGACGGCGAACGTCGACGTTTACTAAAGACGTCGGTTAAAGGCAAACATCGTCGTGTGAGTTTTACGATTTAAAATATTATCGCGATACTAGGTAGGTATATACGGGCTATAAACTCCCTAATGAAATTATATAACGTAGGCTCACGGAAATATCTGCGGGACACGGTTTTCTGTCTAAATTGCGGTCGTACGATTGCGAATGTAAGAAGAAAATTATAGTATATGGTAACAAAGCAGCCATATATCTTCCCAAGGTGCAATTACAACTATAGGCTGTTAGCGATCGCAATTTTCACCTGCTCGCGGCGTCGCTCGGGTGGCACCGAGGAGGTCGACGAGAGGGCATTTTCCGGCTCGGAGGCGTCCGATTGAAAAGTTTACGTTGTCCTAGGAGCGGATAAGTCCTGTGATTAAGTACCGGAAGCGGTTGTGCGCGAGCAGGCGCACAAGAAGTCGCCCCTTACAATTCCGAATTCTTGAAATTAATGACCGGGGAACGCCCGTTACGCCATTCCATGAATATGTATTATATTCGGACACGGGACTATCTCGTTCTAGCAAATACCTAATTGCCGAACGGATTCAGATCTAATTGTCTTTAAGGTGGGTTCCATCGTCAACAAGAAATCCCTTGAATTTGAATAACATTATTTCAATCCTAACGGCTTTAATTAATTGTATTCGATTAAAACGCTTTGTTTAATCATTCCGAATCATATGGAATCATTTCAACTCTCGGTAGTTTAGTTTATCGAACCGAATCTACATAACACCTGTTGCTCTCTCTCCATTGTAGTCCATTTTCCCGTAACGTATTTTAATTGTGGCGACGACGTCGTAAAAGCCGTTCTCCCGTTCGAGTTCTATAATAAATAAGTTCCGAGATTTTAATTACGGAATAAATCTATCGCGTGGGGCCTCGACTAGACCTCGATTCCATCGACGGTGCGTACATACTCGAGCAATTTCAATGAGCATTACATGGGAACGAGCGCGTTATGAGTAATTTAAGGTAGACACAATAAAGCTACGTTCAGAAATATGCGCAAGACTCATTTCGAATCGAACTACATGTTAACGTCCGACGTAGTAGAAACCATACCGCGTGCGCCCTCGTTAGTAAAACATTTTTCTTTAAAATCTTTTTCTTTTTTTTCTTAAATTTTCTTGCTTTCAGATTCCGGATCGACAACACGGACCACATAATCGACGTCAACAAGGGCAACCTGCAGTTCGAGTACGACCAGGTCAACATCATTTGCCCGGTCTACATGCCCGGTTACGACGAGGACGCCGAGAAGTACATCATCTACAACGTGTCGAAGGAAGAATACGAGACCTGCAGGATAACGAATCCAAATCCGAGAATTATTGCCGTGTGCGACAAGCCGCACAAATTGATGTATTTCACCATCACGTTCAGGCCCTTTACACCTCAACCGGGCGGATTAGAGTTCTTACCCGGCAAGGATTACTACTTCATATGTAAGCACATTTTAAATCTTTTCACTTTTCAATTTTACATTTACACTTTACGTAAAATATGATGAGTCAAAACAGTCCAAACAGATAAGTCATTGGGAAATATGAATCATTAGCGTGGTGAATATATATATATATATGTATTTTTTATTTTTTGGGGTATGAAATGCCATTTTAAACGGGTTTGCGTATTGTAAACGGGTAAATAATAGGCTCTAAGTGTGTTTAAGTCTCGAAGAGAGAGAACCCGTTTCGTTGGAAAATAAAGTAAAGCGACGGCAGCTGATCAGCTAGCAGAGGATGTTTCAAAGTCTCGGCGCGGTTCCGAGTTAAAATTGTGAAATATGACCGAAATTATCTGCTTATTGTCCGACGTACCGCTCCGCACGAGGAGATATTTGACTGCAGATTCATCTTAAGTGGTCTGCTCCCTCGAAATTCCTCCTCTCATGTGAGGCTCTCATAATTTTTATTCTTGTTATTGCAAACAGGACCCGGGCTGAAGAAAAATAACACAAAAAAAGAGACGGCCATTGTACGGCGGGGATTCATACTCCGCCAAAGAATCAAGATAACTCAAAGAAATAAAAAAATACACACACCGATGCGTTCCTCGTACCGATAATTTACTTACCGTTAATTTACGTTACGTGCGAAACGTCAAATTACTAATGTTACTTGTAGTTATTGAATAACAACGAAATTCTAAATTTATTCTTTTTTTCTTTGCTTTTAAAGCCACGTCATCGAAGGAGGACCTGCATCGTAGGATCGGCGGCAGGTGCTCCACCAACAATATGAAGATCGTCTTCAAGGTTTGTTGTGCACCCGACGAAATGCAGAATAGCACCACCGCCAGACTACCAAGTTCTACCACCCCCGGCATGATTTGGCCCCACAGATCCACGATAGGACTTACATCTACTCAACCCACCACGTTATATATACCTCGAACGGAGCCTACATCTACACGAAAACCGACAAAGAAAATATGTAATTAATATTTTTTATTAAAACTACTAATTTTATGTAATAAATTTCTATCTCGCGCCATCTATGAGTTGGTAGCATACAAAGCATATAATTTTGCAGCCTTGATATCAAAATACCTATTATTGTATTAATTTTTTTTCCTATTGTTTTAGCCGAATATGACAAGCGCCCCAATGAAGTGGTAAAAAACGAGGAGTTAACATACTCCAGTGGTGTCTGGTTGACATCTGGACCGCCGGGCTTTTTAGTGGTCGCCGCCTGTATAGCGGTGATCAGATGGCGGTGAACGAGGGGCGGTGGAGGAGGAAGAGGAGGCGCGTCCCGACGCGTCGACACGTACCTGTAAAGTATCGAAGTAAAAAAAAAGAAGAAAACAATGAAAAAATGAACTGTAAATTATTTAAAGTGCGAGTCGATGGGTTTAGGGGTGCGCCGCGCACCGGAAGACGGAGTTCAGTGCGTTTATTCTTTTTAATTTTGTATATAGTAGTTTAACTATATTACCAGCGACACTACTACACTACTATCGCTAGTATTACAGTGACAGTGCTAACGAATTTGTTTCAGCGGTATTACGCTGGTGTGATATTTAACGTCGACGGACTTGTAAAAAAAACGTTTAAGGTCGGAAAAACAAGACGCGCTTTTTAGTTTGTTTAATTCGTGCTCGTTTTAAGTCCGTAAATCGATGTGCGAAACAATTTAACCCATTTTAGATCTTGTTTTTGAATAACAACGATCGTTATAGGGTTAAAATGTATCGCTACCCCAAAATCCCGCAGTGTTCTCGTATAATAGTCATAAAACGCTTCTATATGTTCAATGTACTAATTGGAGATAACATCTTAAGGTATTGTCTTAAGACGTATTATGTGTAAAAATTGCGCGTTGATTTACGGGCTAAGAGAACGTCAAAAGTATTATTATAAGTACACGGATATTTAAATTTTATATGAGTATAGTAATCGTAAACGATAAACATTAACATTGATACCAGTCACACTATTTATATTTATTGTATATCTGTGTGCTGTATTTTAATACGGAGAAGATGCATTTATTTTACCCCTTACGAGCGGTAGTGTTTGACGTCATGTTTTTTGTATTGTATATGTTAAAGACAGAGTACCGAATATTATTATTTTATGGAGTGCTTAGGGATTTTATTAATTTGCCTAAATTGGGGGTGTCAATACGTTTGAGATTGAAACAATGATTATGTTTTAATTTCTCAATCTAATCTTTTTCATTTATTAATTCGGGTTGGTCACTATCCATATAGTAATGTTAATTTCAGAATAAAGCGTTTTGTGAAGCTGGTCTTCTTATAGTATGCCAATGCATTGTTAACCCGATATCAATCGCGGCAGAGTCTCTCTAAACTCAACCCACCTTTAAGTATTACAAATAAGTCCCCTGTGTATACAGAACCAACATTTATTAGTATCAATTCTTCCCATTATTCAGTAATAAGTCCGCAATTTCTCGCACTTTCATCACTAACGGCCCGTTTTATTTCTTAATCATAACTCCTGACTGTATTATGCTTACATACTTTTATATCCTCTACTATCATAAAAGATATTCATTATGAACAAATCTGCGCTATCTCAACTGTATAGATACTTAATTGATTAAAATAATGAAAGTGACCTAAAACTAAAATTGAATTTTTGTTGATTGATATCTCAAATGCTATTGATAAGTCAATATAATGAAATGTTTAGGTGTTTTATAAAATATTAATATTCAAAATTTTGTTAATAACATATACATAAACTGTGTATCGATGTCTGGTCAAAATATTAACGTAAGACTATCCGTAAACTGTAAAAATAAAAATACTAAAAAAAAAATAATAATAATAAGGAATAAAAGAACAGACGAGACCCATTTACCTTTCGCACCATACACAGTATTGGGGCCAAAACCGAATTCGTTGCAAACTACGGTGTGCAAAAGTTTCCTTTGCAGTATTAAATGTCGTTCATTAATCGATGTACTTAAACGGACTCTTGCCATTTTACGTGCGCCGGACCACGTTAAGGACCTTTTTGTATCGATGTTTTTCATTCCTCCTTTCCTACCGGAAGTTTTTCCTACATAAGTAGCCTTAGTGATAAAGCCAGTAAGACTGGGTTACACTTAGACCCACATAGAATCAATGTTAGATATCGCTTCGTTTGTTTTTAATATTTATGTTGCCTGTAACAGAACCCTTATTTACTATATATATATTTTTTCGAATGACCATTTTCTTGCTTTGCGCAATGACGAATCTACGTGACGTTAAAGGAATTCTGTTACCATTCTCGTATTATTTACTCCGTCCTTCGAAAAACTACAACTTTCCGCGGCTTTAAACATGAAATTTTGATTTAGCGTCACGTACATTCTGAAATATTTCAAAAGAAGTGGAGTGTACGTGTGCACCTTTACTTATATTACTTACTACTTATCAACTTATAACTTTTCATACTTACGCTCTCGAGTAACCATGACATCCATTAAAACAACCCTTTGATAGAGTAATTTTTTAATTTCATAAAAAATTTATTTTTTATACGAATTGTATGTCATGTTTACGATAATTTTACCGAATTACACGACATTCCACTCTTGTAAAAGAAGGTATACAATACAATATAATTGCGAAATAAATAAATTGCAATTTTATTGTTTTCACATGTTCTGCTAAAAATTTATTTGGCAGAAAATGTTTATACCGATATTCACGTCAACCATAGCCAATTTTAATTTAACTGTATCCTTCGTATAACAAATAACTTAAAAAACATTAAACACATAAAAAAATGACAGTTTCTTAAAAAACCGTTTCTTTGCGATGTCCCTCTCCCTACACAGGTGTTTTTAGAGTATCTCTGTATCGCGATGTCGGAGTATCTCAAATTTAAAAGCGTGAACGTGCAATTTCCCACATAACCCCTTAAAATAAAAAAACATCCGCGCGTGTAAAAATTCCTAATTTATTATTATTATTGTAACTTTATTAGATTGTATTATATTATTTTTTAAACTAATTTGTAAAATCTAAGTAGTACTCGGATACTTTACGGACATCTGTTTAATGTGTATTGATGAAAATCTCCCCATTTTTCTCATTAGTAATTTTAGAGGCACTCAGAAATAAACAATCTGTACACAATAAAACCGTATTTTATTTTTTTATCGATATATTACATGTATTATCTTCTAAATATTCTTAAACTGTTTGAATCATTTTTTATAAGCTTTCTTTATGAATAGAAAGGTGAATTAAAACACATCATTGTGAGTTATTAATAATACAGGATAACGTCTATTTTTTTATTTACAAACAACTTATATCTGATAAATAAAAAATATGAATATTAATTAGGTACAGAGAAATAATTGATTTCTAAAAATTACATTTACCACTATATACACAATACTAATTCAATACTAAACATTCATCTACATGACAAATATTAATAATCATGCCAAATACAAAATAAAGCAAAAATTTAAGAATTATTAATTATTGCTCTGCATAGAGGTGTGAATTTAAGTATTAACTATACAAAATATATTCGAACTTATCAACTTATAATACTTAAATATTTTAGGTATATACAAAATAAATGCGTTTCGAATTAGAATAAAAAAATTATTAACGGAAGTACGTTTAGGAGAAGTTACTAAAATCAGTTTTGAGTTTAATCGTCGGAGCTTGACTCACAGTCTGTTGAGCAGAGTTCGTTTCTTGCTTCTTTTTCATTGTGTGTTGTTGGCTGAAACGAATTGCGTTTTCTAATTTCAACTTCAACTCACTTGATTGGTTCATTAATTTTTTGAACTCTTGGGGATATTTTGGTCCTATTTTCATCAACCATTGCAAACTAGATTCGTGTAGCATTTTCGAATGTTTACTAGCCGATCTTAACGCTTGTCCTTCCAAAAGGAAGTTTATTAAAATCGGAATAAGCAACATTAACATTTGTATCCCTAAAAAAAATAGAAATCATAAAATTTTTATTTAAATATATTAAAACAACAAAAATTATTAAAGGGGAAAAACTTGCCTTGTAAAATATCCCCTGTTTAAAGCGGATTCAAAAAGTTTTAATTAGTTAACATTCACAACAACACCACATGCTAATTACTTACGATTTTGCGGTTCAGCCAATCCAATAAGTGATTCAACGGTAACGATTGTTTCTAAAGTAACCGACAGTTCGCCGTCTGTCGTTATGGTTCTTGCGGCATCCGAATATAAATATTCGACAAGTCGGGGAACTAAAGCTTGAATGTAAGCCGTTGATATACCTTTGTCGTTATGCGAAAAAATTGATCGGAGTGTTTGAACACATTTTAAACGAATCTAAATCAACAATGTTAATATAATAATAATAGTTATAACATATTTACTTACCGTTGAATTAGAACTTTGTAAACATTGCCGAAAATGATTAATACAAGGATATTGCAAGTTTGGTGCTGAAACAACTTTGGATGGCGAATTTAAAACAAAAACGGCTATAGCAAACATCATAGTGACTTCGTCTAGTTTCATCTCGTCACTTCCAGTTTTAGCTAAATCGATGATTTTAGCTAAAGCGCTCTGTAACAGTTTTTGCCATTCTTCCCCGACGTATTCATCGCAACAATAACGATCGGTACATAAAACTTGTAAACAATGTAATGCGGATTGAACGGCTGGATTGTAAGCGAGAACTGTGGGTTCGTTAATATCTTTAGTGGCCATTTCTTTAATAATTCCGGTGGTAAGGTATAAAATGGTGGGTAGTATTGCTATGGCACCTTTTGGAGAACACAATTTATGTAAGCACTCCATGCTTGCAACGGACGTTGAAACTAATTTGCTCGATTCTTCGTGCGATTGAGAAATACGAAGAGATGTCATCATTGTACAATTTGGCATCGGGCTTAATGTAGGAATATGTCTAACGATTAAACAAAGACAAACTTCTAAAACAGCAAAAACTAAGGAATTTCCTGGTGTTATTTCTCCCGTATCACCTCCTTCACCTAATAAATCAATTTCTAAAGTACTGCTAGGTTCTTGATTAACCGGAGCGATTTCGCGAAGTTTCTTCTTTTTAATACCATCGATATGTTCTTGAGCGGCTTTTATAATTTGTTTCAAAACTTTCATACACATCAACTGAGCCGTATTATTATCTCTCGTAAGAATTAATCTATGTAAAACATTACATAATTCAATCCCCAACGATTTATTTATCGTTAATAATTCCCTTGCCCACGTAGAATCTAACAAAGTATAAAGAGCTCTCAAACAAGTTACAATACTTTCTAAAGGCTCAGTCGATCTTGGACTACACAAAGCTTCCATACAAATTCCAAAAAGTAAATGAAACTTCTCACTTGAATTTTGGTTATTATTTAAATTATTTGCGTTATCATTATCGGAACTTCCATTTTTAAACCCAGAATTTATCCAAAGAGCCGCAGCGTGTAAAATTGGCGGCCAAGATGATACGTAATGTGGTCTTGATGATTCCATTGTGTCGTTTGTATAAAATGCTCCCCCATCGTGAGGTAATTGACTGGCAAATTCCGCTGGTAACGAAAGTAACGCGTGATCCCTTAACGCCGCCAACCAATGTTGAGCTAAACTTATCAATTCAGGTTGAACCAAAGTCAATAAACTTTCACCACGATATGCAAAATCCCCAAATTCATCATCAAAAGTACTCGAAGAATGGACATCTAAATCTAATGATGATGGATCAGAACCATTTTCGTTCATAGCTACAATATAAACTTCTGCCCAAGCTTTTAATATGGCTAATTTTTCAAGTGTAGCTAAACTTTCGTTATATAATTGCATAGTATTTGTCTTAACTAACAACTTTGCTAATGATGATACTAAAAGTTGATGGACGCGTCTTAAATCATTTAAATCTCTCGCCACACTTGACCCAATCCATGTTGAACAAACCTCACAAGCGGCCGCTGTAACGTGAGATGACGTTTCGGGTGAAAAAGCTGGACGTAATGCGGCCCCAACCTGCGCTTGAAATTGTTCGAGGAGTAAATGGCCCGGAAATTCTGGTTCGGGAACTTTAGCGAATTTTTCAATGACTTCTTGTAATGTTTTTAATCCTTCGAGTCTTAAGGGATCTGAATCGCTCGTTGCAGCGATAAATGCCATTCGTATTAAATCGGAAAGGTGCAAAACTAAATAATCACCCTTTCCTTTCGCTGTTTGTAATTCTTTCGCTTGAGCAAGATCAAAATGACCATTTTTATTTGTTTCACAAGCTACTATAATTCTTCTCACACATTCTGCAGCAAAAACTCGTGTTGGCCACCGCGGTTGCACCGCCGGATGTGAACTTTCGTCTTCGGCATGGAATTCTTCTTGATCATCACTTTCAACTTCTGCATCTTCAACATCTACGGCAACGCTAACTTGATCTTCTGGATTATTCGTATCAGTTGCAACAGTCAAAACATCTTTACATAAATCCAACCATTGCGATAAATTATCTGCCGCTAACATTTGTAACATGCTTGTTAATGTATCGTGAATATCTTTAATTAAACTTGCATCGGTTTCTGTGTCTAACATGCTAAATAAAACACCAGGTAATCCAGTTTCAGTAATTAATAAACCTTCAACGGTATTCGTATCCCTACTTTCACTTGCTAATGTCATTGCATGTTCGCAAACTTCTTTAGCTTCTCGTTGAGCTAATTGCCTCAAACAAGAAATCGCCGCTTTTCTTAACAATAAATGATTACTTGACAAAGTTCTACATAACATAGGAACTAATGAAGATAAATTAACGTGTTTTGGAGCAAATAAATGTAATTGTTGTAAACACCCAGTTGCCTCTGCTTGTACCAAAGCATCTTGATGATCTTGCATGATGGCGCAAGCACAAAGGAATGAAGATCGAGCCATAGAAATCGTTGTAGTATTTCCTTGTAATTCCGGTCCGATTGTAGTTATTAAAGCAGACAACACTTTTCCTATGCATTGATGAACATCAATATAGGATTGAGGAACATTTAGTAACAATTTTAAAGCTAACGATAAACTCGGCTCAACATATCCTCTAAACATAGGACCTCCAGAATCTGCTATTAAAGCCAAAGCATGTAATGACCAAACTTGAACAACAGGAGATGTTTGATCTTGAGCTAAAGCTAATAAAATCGAAACGCTTGTATTTAAATGTTGACTAGAACCCATTCCACCGACGTAACGATGTAAACAACCCAAAGCTAAAGAATGCCCGGTTCTACTAGCGACATCTCTGGCGGATTTTAGCCGATCGAAACTTGTTTGAGCAAGTTCCGCTGTAAATCGTGGATCGGAAACAACTTGGGCCATCCTTCCAACCGCTTCACCGGATGCACAACGTAAAATTGGATTGCTCGACGTTAAAGCGCCTATTATTAAATTAGCGGCGGCTTTTTTCACATCTTCTTGACCAAAACTCATTTTAGCCTCGGTTAGGCCTTTTAAACCACTCAACAACGCGGTGAAAACGTTCATTTGGACAGCTTCCTGTCGCGAACTTTTTGCGTGTTTTATACATTCAGAGAAATGATCAAGCATTTGCAGGCGGTGTTTATTGGCAACTCTTGGAAAGATTTGACCGAATAGTAAAACGGAAGCGTCGATTACAGCTACGCCAAGTGGAAGCGGGCCGGGGGATAATTCTCCCTTAAAAAAAATTTTTGTTATTCAAATTTGTTTAGATTTTTGGATTTACGATCTTACGGGTAGTAAAACTCGATAAAGACAACAAGGATCGTGTTCTAAAGCCCCAGATCCGGCTGCGCTATTTGGTTGGAGCTGAAATAGAAATAAAAATTTTTTTTGATATAGTTTTTGAAATTAAAGGAAAAAAAATGTTTTAAAATAAATAAAAATTTAAATAAAACCACAAAGCCTACTTCTTCTGACAGCACTTTTTACTCACATGTTCGCCATCAGCTCTTCTATTAGGTTCCATCTACAGAAAGCAATCAACGTTTAAATCTTCTTAAGAAAAAACGCCTTTTTTATTTTTTTGCGAATCGAATTAATTTGGAAGATGTAAAATTTTAATTAAAGAAAATTAAACACACCTGATCCTCAATCGTCCTGTGATCAGTTTCTTGCAACCAAGTTCCCAAAATTACTGAGTCATCAGCATGGCACATCGTCCTCAATTGGGAAGTCGTTGTATTCGCTTGATTTTCGGTCAAAGTAAATTCAGCGACCAACATTCTTAATAAATGAGTGTAAGAACCTAAAGTAATAAATTAAATTAAAACTAATAATAAAAGGAATAAAATTTACCTTCAAATGATTGCGGAGGAAGTAACATTAAAGTTTCGTATAATCTTAATCTAACCATAGCGGATGGGGCTTTTAACGGTTGACCATAATTTTTTAAAACAACTGAAATACTAAAAAAATATGATCAAAATTACTTCTTATCTTATTAAGAAGTAACTAACTTTGTTAACATCGCTAAAGCTGATTCAATCGGAGTCAATAATCTTCTAATAATATCTTCAGTAACTAATTCTGGGCAATTATATAAAAACGAATGCATAGCTGACAAAGCTCCAGCTCGTCCTTCTAAAGTTACTTGCCAAGTAAAAGCATCTCCGCGTGCTTTTTCCGAATCTAGCTCTTTGTTGGATCGCGGAAATGAATTTCGCCATAACAATAACATTCGCGGTAATAAACCTCTTACAACCGGAACTCCGAGTGTCATAATCGCCCCAATTAAAAGCCACCCAGCTTGAGTACGATTCAACGATAATCGGCTATTTTGACTCGCGCTTCGTAGAAGTTCTTCGGCAGTATTAAAAATTACTTTTCCTTTTGTATGAGGAACACCTAATGGTGATAAACGAATACCACCTAGAACTGCTGCTAAAGCACCGCTGTAACCTTCAAAATATATAAAGGAAATATTTTTTTTTATTTAATAATTTTTAATTTTAACAACCTGCTATTGCTTCGGGCGAAGTTCTTAAATCTTCAATTCCATTAACAAATCGATCAATTAATGGTGTGTTTTGACTCGGAACGGCTACGCAGATACAACGTAAACACCACGCAGCTGCTAATCTCGCTGCTTGACATGGATGGGTTAAAACCCCAACGACACCATCAACTAATTCTTTAAATAATAATAATTTAAATAAAATATTTGTGATGGGAGGTGTATTATACTGTTGGAAATAATTCACGAGCACAGCCTGTATAATCTGAACGTAATATAATAAATATTTGCGCGCACGATTTTATGTCGAGCGATTTTTTTTGTCGCAAATATAAAGCGCTTCTAGATACAACCGGTTCTATATTTCTGCGACGCGATTGTCGCCGACTAAAAACGAATTATTCTCAAAAGCATGAGTTTCCACGCATTTGTGATTTTTTTATCGTGCGTCTGTACCGAATTATTGCGGAATCCACCGAAGAGTTACGAGCTGTTGGTTATCCGCATAATTGAACGTGTTTCAACAAGTTAAGATGTCTGATTCTGAAGATACGACAGTTAAAAGCGTCATTCACCGTGAAAAACTTATATTACTAACTGAAAAGAGGCCAGCCCTATACAATAACAAAATGAAAGATTACTTTCAACAGTGAACATTTCTGCGTATCACATGTTAATTTGGAAATTTTCGGGTCCGCCCGATTTTTGAGAATACCAGCAATATTGACTAAGTAAATATTTATTTATTAATTGAAAAAACCGATGTGTTCTTAATGTGGGGCAAATTTTATTTTTTCGATATTCCATGTAGTTTCGCGGAAAATCGCGGTTTAGTAGGATGCGGTTATTTCGAAAACGACCTGGCGAATTTCAACGCGGTTTTTACCAAAATATGTCAAATAATATCGGTTTTCGGATTCCGTTATCAGTTTTTCAAAAGTAGGACTCCCTAATTTTTTAAGAGCGATTTAATGGAATTACAAATTAAAGAGAAACAGAAATAAGCTATGTGGGGAGAGGAGGGTTTCGTCCAATCGGAACAGATGGTGCGTCCCAGACATTACGTCGCGCCTTTATCTTACCTACATAAAGAAATAAAAAAAAATTGCGGAAGGTTTACTGTAGACGAGTTTATTCAGCGAGTTTCAAGTTTTTTTGTCGCGGCATTGTTGACTGAACCTCCCTTTCAAGTGGAACATTCCGTCGCTATGGAGACTCCATGCCACGTGGTGTAGCGATGATATGCGCTGCTCACGGGGATACTCTCGCTATTGATGTATCCCCTCCCAGCAGAATTGCGCCTCTCTCCATGTGAGGGTAAGTTACACTACTTTAGTATTACTTCCATGCCAAATTTCATTGCGTTAGACACACGCGTTCAGACTATACAGGGTGTGCTTGTGAATTATTTCCAACAGTGTATATCAAGGTTTTTCTGTATTAAAAAAATATATACTTAATGATTGATCAGTAATAAGATCATGAGCTGTAGTTCCTAAACTCAAAATTAAACTCCCAATTTCTTGTAAAGCACAAACAAGTAAATGTTGACTAAATAAAGTTTCTTGATTCAAATCCTTAGCATTTTCTGGGTTAAAATCGATGGTGGTCATTTCTTTAACCACAATTTGGGCAATCTCTTTACAAGCTAAAGTTTGCGCTTTCTCGCCCAACATCTTGCCCAAAACACTTCTCAGTATGAAATTGATACATTTCCGCGAATAAACGGCGTCAACGTGAGACGACCCCACTTTTGGGTTAGCAACTAGATACAGGACGTGGTTTAAAAGTGATTTCATGTTGCGTTCTAACCAAACGCTTCCTAATATCGCAACGAATGTCACGTAAGCGTGGGTTACTCCAACTCGGACTTCACGATTAACGCCGGAACTTCCTTTAATTATTTCGCCGGTTCCTTTGAGAAAACCAACGCCGCCACGTAGGAATCCGGACATTAAAATACCTAAAGCTTCCTCCAATGAAACTAATTTCAATCCTTTTAATTGTAATTGAGATGTTTGGTTCGCTTTTTGATTTTGTTGTGTCATTGCGATAAGTGCGCCTAAAAGTTTAGCTCCAGAGCAACGAACTTCATAATTAGATCCATCAAATGATCGAAAACAAAGCGTTGCTAAACTTTCTAGTTCGGTGGTGTAAAGAAACGGGGCGTGATTTAACATTTCGAGAAGACATCTCGTCGCGGCGCAACGCACAGCCATAACTCTATCGATCAGACAAGTTCTCGCCGCTTTATAAATTTCTTTATGCGAGTTTGATATAGCCGACCCCATTCCAGCGCAAACTTTTTCCAAAGTTAACATGATTTCAATTCGCGTTTGTGATTCGGCACTTTTTAATGATCTTATTAAAATTTGAACCGTTTCTTCGTACGAGCGTCCCATCATTCGACCCAATTTTTCGTACATCGTTCCCACGCAACATATTGCAGCTCTAAAGCAAAAAAAATTATTTAGAATTATTTTATTGAATATTTTATTGTTACTTATAATTTTATATAATATAAATTCAATAAAAAGCAATACTTTTTCTGGTCTTTTTCAATTTATTATCTAACCGGTTTCGGCTTACGCCATCATCAGAGACACTCAGTGCCTGTCAATCCAAGTTTTATATTTTAACTTTTAACATGAGTTAACATGAGAGATTTGTAATTTTAACTTGTATACCTTTGTGAAGCTGTTTATATGAACAACTAAGTGGAAAATAAGTTGCTAAAATCTAATTTATATTTCTAATGTATCTGATGATGGCGTAACCCGAAACCGGTTAGGCAATAAATTGAAAAAGACCAGTAACTGGTCAACATGGATCAAACTCCCTCATCTACTTACAATTTTGTTGGCAAGAAACTTGGAGAATCATCCTTATTTTTTAAAATATCATTACATTTATTAACCGTATCGAATAATAAAAATGTATCTCCTACTGAGAATAATGTAGCAAGACTTCTTGCTATTAATTTACGAGTTGGTGGACCAGGAGATTCTTGGAGATGATTCATTAATTGCTCCACCAATTTTTTTTGACACCCTTTTATATCATTCTGTATGAAGAAGAGGTAATTAATGTTAAAAGAGTTATTTCTTTTGAAATAGGAAATAATGACTTGGAAGACTATATTTACCTTTTGGGCAGCAACAAGAACTTTATCTAAAAATCGTAGCCATTCGAATATAAACACAGGTCTTTTTGCAGGTGGAATTTGGGCCAAAGCCTCTTCATTTAATGTTAAACTATGCGAGAGTTCCATTTTTAAAAAATTCTAAAAGTAAAAATTGTTTAGAAAAAAATTTTAAGCAATTTGATCTTTAATACTAATTAATCATTCATTATGACTCACCCTGTATAATATTTAAAACACATGTTCATAAATACAAAACAAATACATTAAAAAAAAAGGGAAATATAAAATAAACAGAGCCTAACGTTTTTGGACAAAATAAATAATAATAAATTAAAGTGTAAAACCAGACCAAACAAAGATTTTTTTTTGAGGACGCCCCAAAAGAAAAAGAAATTTCAGGTATACACTTTAAGATTTTGTAGTTTAAAGAACACGTTTCGATGGTTACTCACACTTTAAATCACTTTTTATACTTCTTTACTCTATTTTTGTTACATCGGCGTGGTTTTCCGGCACAATTTTCTCCGCATTTTATTTAGAATACTCGGCGACACTTTTTTTACCAAAGACACTTGCAAGAAAACAGCTGATGGCAACGGTACCAACCCAATTAAAAGTCACTAGATAAATATCCCCAAAAATAGAACATTTCTTATTATAACCTTCCGTTGTTTTAATTCAATTAATACGATAATTAACTCGATTATGACGTGTTAAGGATTTTTTCTAGGTTAGAATCGATTTTGTATGTTTGGTTGTCTATAATCCATTTTTTTAATAGTTGTATTTTATACTTACAGGTTTCTGTAATTATTTTGAAATGGTTTAGGTTGAGACATGGTATAATAATAAATATATTCTTATGTGCCATGGGCCACCATGTCGGCTAAGAATATTTCTGATATCAAAACAAATAATCTCAGATATAAGTATTGTTTGTGATATGGCTGAGATTATTAATTCAACATTAAAAAATGTTGGGAAAGGTTTGTTTTGTTTACTAGGGTCAATAACCCCCGGGGAAAAAGATGTTGGGTAAAGTTAAGAACTTAGCGGAATGCTATATATAATGAATTTCACTTAAAATGCAATATACAAAAAAATATTTCCATAGAAATCATTATGTTGCATATTTTTATTGAACTAAAACTAGAACTAACACTAAACCTAGAACTAAAATCATTCGGGTTTAGCCGTCTTGAAAGACGTGCGGCTAAACCCGAATGATTTTAGTTCTAGGTTTAGTGTTAGTTCTAGTTTTACACTATCACTAGAACTAACACAAGACTAAGAACTAGAATCATCCGTGTTTAGCTGTCTTGAGAGACGTGCATTTAAACCCGAATGTTTCTAGTTCTAAGTCTTGTGTTAGTTCTAGTTTCAATTGTTATTCAAGTAAAATTAATACTAGATCTAGAACCAGAAACATTCGTGCGTCTCTTAAGACGGCCGAAAACTCAGGGTTGTCATAAGGACGTCACTTTTTTCTAAGCAAATATTGGATAAAGTAAAATAAAATTAAATAAATATTGTAATAAAACACATCATTTATTTCTGCTTCATTTAATAATCAATAATATAATATAAGAAACAATATAATATGTAATAATAAATAGGTAAGGTCCATCATAGTTTTAATAAACTCATTTCGCAATAATTTCCGTATCTGTTTCCGTATCATTTAGGATGGCAAATCCGTATTTGCACATTATGAAGTCCTTTTGAGAATAAGTCCAATTAACTTTTCGTGTTTCGATAATATTGCGATAAACGTGTGATGAAAATTTTGCCGTTCTAGTTTTCTCCCAACTTGCAAAATCTACATGGTAAAGGCCGTATTTTTGACTGAATAAAGAATTTTTAGTAATTATTTTTGATTAATCTGATTATTAATTAAATTTCTTACGTATATCCATGATACCAATCGAAATTATCGAGTAAACTCCAAATTGTGTAACCAGTAACGTTGCACCCATCCATGTGCATGGCAGCGAGAAGGTTTTCCAAGTAAGACTAAACAAAAAAAGATTAAAAACATTGTTAATAAAGAAAATGAGGAAATTACGTTAATATAGCGGACTCTTTCGCAATCTCGTCGCTCCCCCGAATCGGGGAATCCGTTCGCAGTTATAAGCACTTCGGGGTTGTTGTATTCCTTTTTGATCCAATTGAGCACTTTTCTTAAACCCCATGGCACAGTTTTTAGCGGGGAAATTGTTCCATTGTACGTTTGTACACCTACGCTACAAAAGTCGGGTCCCACGAGTGCCTGATTATGCTCAGTGACCTTCTGGATACTACTATTGCATATTTTTGTCACGAAATGATTTAACCCGAAAAAATCGGAACTACCCTTTACCATCTCAAGCTCTTCTGGAGTCAATTCAGGTACTTTGAAGTACTTCATCTGATTCTCATCATTGAAATACTTTAATTGTTTACACACCGTTTTAGGATAACCACCCTCTTTTGAGAAAATTGGGTGAGCAAACCATCCCAACTAAATAAATAAATTATTACATGAAATAAATTTTAATGTTTTAAAGATTACCTCAATTTCCATAGCTAATTCACTTATTGTGTTGTCAGATTCGGATTGGGTGGTCGGTTCCATCCACGTCGAAAGAAGAGAGATACCGATGCGTCCGCCCTGTTTTTCTTTGTAACGGGTATCGTATAACTTATAAACTCTTGCGTGTGCTTTCAATACGGTTTGGGCGCATAAGAAACCGGAATTTCCATATTCTATCAAGCTAGTGCCAAAGCTAGTGTTTAGGAAATAATTGTCAAAACATAAAGTAAATGGATCATCGAATGTAACCCAATCATCGACTCTATTTCCGTAAATTGAAAATAACAAATTAGCATACTCTTCAAACGTCGTAATCAAATTGTCGTTTGACCATCCGCCTTTTTCTTGTAACGGCTGGGGTAAGTCCCAATGAAACAACGTAACAATAGGTTTAATTCCGTGCAAAAGAAGTTCGTCTATTATCTCGTTGTAATATCGAACCCCGTCAACGTTAACCAACGAGATGTGTCCGTTTGGCAAAATTCTAGACCACGAGATGGAAAACTTGTAGAAATCAACCTTCAATTCTTTCATATGCTGGATATCTTCGTAAAATTTCTTATAAGAGTCGCACGCCGTATCGCCATTAGAATGATCCTTGATTTTATGGGGCTTTTGGTGAGTAAATCTGTCCCATACGCTTTCTCCTTTACCACTTTCCTTCCAACCACCTTCAACTTGATAAGCTGAAGTTGCAACGCCAAATTTAAAACTTTCAGGAAATGTCATGTTAAACAAGTTAACACAAGACACGGAAGTGCTGTGAATAAATAAAATTTAAAAAAATAATTTCAAAAATTCAACTCACCTTATCAACAAAATGAAAAACATTGTAAGCATCTTGTTGCTTGCCATTGTTACAACTTGAAGTTAAAACCACTTCTGATTAGAAACGTCGATTTCTGCTGTATTTATACGATTTTTGGTGGAAGAATTTTGCACACCACACACATTAACTATTTTTGGTATTTCTGATAACTTCTTGATGGGACGTAAGTGAATTGGAATTTTTTGATTCATTTTACCGTGCAAATGCTTTCCATATCAAAGAATTTCCGGTGACGAAAGAACATATTTTTGAAATAAATAATTTTATGCAGGTGTTACTCAAAAGTGATTAAAATTTATATAAAAAAAATAATATATATGTATAATATAATTGTAGTAAAAGTTTTTTAGTTTCCTAGATATCTGATATATGCAGTGACATCGAGATAAGGTGCTTCCTAAAAGATGGACAGGTCGAAGTAGTTCATTATCTCGATCGCCTGGCTTTAATCCTTTTGATTTTTATTTTTGGGGTCACTTAAAAAGCAATGAGCAAGGATTGCGAAATCAGATATAAACTGCTGCCGAGATAATTCGCCAACACCCTGGTTTAGGCAGCGCTATCATAACAACAGTCTTTGCTTCCAGAAATCATCTTACACAGCAACACGAAACTATCTCATCTGTTTAGAACTGATACCACCATACTTATTTAACCTTCTGCAAAAAATGTTTACATACATTTGAGTGTGTCGTTTACAAATGATAACAAATGATGCATGGCGAAATTTAATAACGAGATGAAGAATGACATGTACGGATCACACAATGTTGAGAGCAAATCAGATAGAACTCCGGCGAAAAAATGTTAGGCAGTCTTCCTCTGTTTTGTTGATCCATCAAAAACGTTGGACAAAGTAAGGATAAAAGAATGGAACTATGGTTATATTGATTACAAAATCAAGTTTGAGTGCTATACAGATAATGCCGTCCTCTTGGCTGATACTGAGGATGGTTAACACAGGCATTTAACATTGCAGCTGAGGAAGTGAATACTGAGGAAGTTAATACTTAGCAAGGATGGCGAAATCAGATACAAACTGTTGACGAGACAATCCGCCAACAACCTGATTTAGCCTAATTGTGTATAGAAAATATTGAAAACAACTTGGAACACTTGCTATGATGTTATTTTAAAATCTTATATGTATTCTTGATTTGAAAGTAAATTTCATGGGTATCTAGGAAACTAAAAAACTTTTGCAACAGTATCATTTTTATCATTTTTTTTTCATTTTGTGGCCCAGAAGAAAGTCATTAGGTCGATGTTTGATTTGTCGTATAATGAATCATGTAAGGAATCATTTCGAAAGAATCGCTTATTAACCATGCCTTGTGTTTATATTCTGCAATCACTCTTATATGTAAAGAAACACCTTACGGAGTTTGCTAGGAGTGGTGATATAAATACTCAATAGCCCACTAGGCAGGCTTTAAATCTGTACAGGGTGGGCAAATTTGAGTGTTATTATAGGCTATCTCAGAAACTATAAAAGATACGAAAAAAGTAGGTGCCATGTCCCGGACTCCTTTTTCGAGACTAACCCAATCCCGCAAACACCAAACCTCTAACTTCTTTTGTTTTTAAGTTATAGCCAAAAAGTCAAATTTTCGTGATTTCAAAAAATGCTCATATTTCGTTTATTTTTGAATAATATTCAAAATTTTGAATATTAATCTTTAATATCTTAGAATTAAAAAATAACGCTTATTTTCCCCAAATACACCATGCGTGTAATACATCATTGGAAAGCTAAAAATATGCTCTTTTCAGTAACACACAGATTGGGTTAGTCTCGAAAAAAGAGATCGGGACATGGCACCTACTTTTTTCGTATCTCTTATAGTTTCTGAGATAGCCTATAATAACACCCAAATTTACCCACCCTGTACATACCCAAATGCCGACTGTCTCTCATCCAAAATAGCCCTCAACATATCGTCTGTGAAATTCTAATGCCTTGTAACCCACAAAAAATCCAAAATTGTGTTATTATATTTTTATTAAATCTACAGAATTATACATAGTACTAGTAACACCTAGTAATCCACAAATACGCATTTACTTAGATAAAAGGGATTTCTTTCATCACGTATCCCAAATGCACCTCAACAAGAAAATAATAATACCTCGTACACCACAATGAAAATTTGAATACCTCTTAAGCAACATTTGGTATAAGTCAAACTGTGGTATACAAGGTATTTATTTAAAAAATAATCGATTTGTAATACTGTAAATAGTATTTTTTTAAAAATACATTGTTTTTTATTTGAATCAATAAAAAATGAATAAATATTGTGTACAGAAACAATTTTGGTAATTTGATTTAAAAATAATTAAAAAGTAGGCATTGTTAAAATAAAGTAATGTTGTAGTAGGCTGTGTCCGCTATAACTAATGTTATTGTTTTATTAAAATAATTGATATTGGTGTGGATTTCTGTGTCAAAAGTGTGTTTAAACTAGTACTTGATATCTATAAATTTACTGAGTGATGGAAATAGTTACGGTAAGTATATTAAATTATTATGTATAATAACGAAGTCTATTATATTTAACAAAAAATATTTGCACTTATTTATTTTGCATTACTACGCTAACATTGTTTGCGTTTTAATTAATTTGAATGTAATTACGAATTTGAAGCTAGAGAACCTGTTGAAAATATTATAATTGAGGATTTAAGAGATGTTCAAATGTTGGAGCTAGATGCACGAAAAGACGAAGAATGTGTTAACAATGATTTTAATGACGATGACTACGAACCTAAAAAGGAAAATGAGACATTAACAGAAAATGATATCAATCATGGCAATATAACGGAAGGAAGGAAAAGAAGTATTACTGCTCAACCTGATAAATGGGCAAAAAATTCTGCAAAAAGGAGCCGAATGGAAGGAAAAGCGTACATGGGGTACAGCAGAACTAAAGAAGGTAAAGTAAAACAGAATGTCCCAAAAGAAGCCAGAAAAATGGGTTCTTCTTGCAAATCAAAAGAGTGCCTTAGAGTAAAATCCAGGAATTGTTTAGAAATTAATGACGTTCAGCGCAATGCCATATTTACTAAATTCTGGAGTGAAATGAATTGGGATCAACGAAAAGTGTTTGTATTCAATCACATAGAAAAAACTGTCACAAAAAGAACGTATACTAAAAGCTTTGAGAGTAGGCGAAAATATTCCTTAAAATATTTTCTAACAATAAATATGAACAAAGTGCAAGTTTGTAAACAAATTTTTCTTCAAACACTTGCTATAGGTGAATATTCCGTTCATGATTGGGATGTTACGGTATGACTTCTAGCTTCCATTTGACCTACAAATCAAACAAACGAACCACTCGACAGGACAAGGTGGAAGATAAGAGGTTACTAAAAGAATTTTTTGTATGTTTACCAAAGTTGCCTTCACATTATGGACGTTCAAATTCAAGTAAATTGTATTTAGAAACGGTAATCCGGAGCCTAAATCAATTATTTAAGTTATACGAAATTAAGTGCAAAGAAGAAAACAAAGTAACCCTGTCGAGAACAATTTTTAGCAAAATGTTTTATTCTATGAACTTGTTGATTTGTGCACAAAACATGAAGTTGGTCAATTATCAGACAAAGAATGGAATACGCACAGACGTAAAAAAGAAAGGGCTCGTGAAGAAAAAAAGAGAGATAAGGAAGAAGCAAAAATGAACAAAAAAGGTCGGGTTTTAACAATGGATTTACAAGCTGTAAAAGTGTGTCCGTATGTCCAAGCCAGCACAATATTTTTTAAGTTAAAACTGTGTTGTCACAATTTTACAGTTTATAATGTAGTAACGCATGAGGCAAAGTGTTTTTGGTTTAGTGAAACTGAAGCAGATATGACTGCATCGACTTTTGCTTCTTGCATTATGGAATACCTAACAACAGACTGTCAGAATGAATCTGGACCAATTATAATTTACAGTGATGGATGTACTTACCAAAATAGAAATAATATTATAGCAAATGCATTATTAAACTATTCTGTAAATAATAACATAGAAACTATTCAAAAATTTCTCGAAGTTGGACACACACAAATGGAATGCGACTCAGTTCACAGCTGCATCGAAAGGAAATTAAAAGGACGAGACATTCATTTACCTAGTGATTATCTACGAATAACAAAGGAAGCAAGAATGAAGCCCTTTCCATATGAAGTTAAATGTATGCAATATTTTAATTTTAAAGATTACTCAATCAAGAAATATCAAAGATATGCATCTATTAGACCTGGAAAGGTAAAAATTAGTAATACTATGAAACATTCTTTATAACTGCCTGTCATTTTCCCTTTAAGGTCACGAATGATCCTGTGGTCACCGATATTAGAGCTCTCCAATATTTGCCGAATGGAAACATTTATTACAAATTGGATTTTGATGTTGAATGGCGAGAACTTCCATAACGACAAAAACCTGTTTCTCAAATGGTAGAATGGCCACAAATGTATAAAGAGAAACGAAAAATAAAATTTCAAAAATGGCAACATTTGCAGCTGTTAAAGTCAGTAATACCTACTGACTGTCATAGTTTTTATGACAGCTTAAAACATGATTCAGAGTAAAATTTTTTAGAGAATTTATTGATTCGTAATAACTAATAAAAGTAGTTTTTCCTAAATAGTGTTTTATTTCTGTAAAAATAATATAATACATCCTAACCCACAAATTTGACAAAAATCTAAAGCTAATCACTCGTAAGCCACTGGAAATTTTAATATACAATATTTACTAAAAAATTAAAAATCATATGTTTGTATCTAAGCCCTTGTGTAACTGACAGTTTCAAAATAAACAAAGAAATACTTTCCCAGTTTAATATAAAACGTCTTTTATGTCTACTGAAAAAAAATGTTTTTATTGTTACAAGGTATTAGAACTTCACAGACGATATGATGATTCGCTTATACAATCGTTTGCCGATAACATTTAAGAGGCTTGATTTCAACCGTTTTAAGTATAAATTGAAAATCTTCCTTACATCCAAATGCTTTTACTCAGTGGGGGAATATTTACTAAACACGGAATGGGACCACGACGATGACAGATAATTGCAGTAATTTGTTTTGTTTCCTTTTGTGATTGTTTTTTGTATTTTCGCTGTGCATGTTTGCTGTGAGATGACGAAAGTACGTATTGTACTGACTATCTTTTGTAATCATTAGAGCAATGACAATTTCTGATGCTGTACAGCCTATGGAAATAAAGATATTATTATTATTATTTGAAAGAGGTATGGATTGCAATTGTTTGGCAAAATTATCTCCAAACATAGTTTTTACAATCTCCATTGCAGCTGGCACAATAAAGTGTTCACCAATGGTGTGGGCCTTTTAACATCTGGCTATTTTATTTTATAAGTTTTTTCGTTCACAAAGGTTTTTTGAAGAATGATGTTTGCTCTTCATACGATTTTAATTTTAATTCAAAGAATGAAGTGTTTCCAAGTTTATTAGGATTCAAAATTTTTAAACAAATGACGCACATATATATTTCTTCTTCATTTATTTTAGTAGTGGTAAATCCAAAATTTTATTATTTTATGAAAAAGAAAGGTACTGAATACTGCAAGGTTGAGCAACACTGATATAGGTTGAGAATCACCCTGTATATATGTATTACGTTTCCATCAAGTCTGCATCATGACAACTAGTATAGGTAATAAATTAAAACAAACCAATAATTTTATAACAATTTTATTTCACATATTATCTAAGTATAGTGAAATCGAGTACATAAAACGTAAATGAACGTTTCCTTGTTTCAAAACGTTCGTTATTGCTCTTAACTGAATAATGTTTATACCGTTTAATATATTTTAACTATGACATGAAGCACAGTTCCTCTTACATTTATTGTATTGTTTTTTACAGCAATTTGAAGCACATCGGGGTTTTCCAAGCTATTGTAAAGTGGTTTCGACTAGACTAGACGATCGTTTATTACTTTTTTTTTTTTTTTGGCTAAGTCAACCCTCGACTGGATTTCTCTTAATTATCGTTAAGATCGTTAAAACTAATTACCCTATTAATTCTTTGAACTGAACGCCCCTAAAATGTACAATTTGGTGTTACATTGAGTAACATATTTTTTTTATTTTTTATCTCGTGGTACAACTAAACGCCGTTTACAGCACAACACATGCACGAGAGAACCAAAAAAAATGGATAAAGCAAAAATCGTGGACGGGTTTCACCTACGAAGCAATTGATACATTTTTTTAATTTTTTTAATACACTACTTAGAGTTGTTTTATTCTGTTTTAAGACATTCATATTAATCGTCTCAAAATGAATAACGCAACTTTACTTAAATTGGTAAACAGCTTAGAAACGACGAAACAGTTACGTTGTAAGTACGTTATAGAAGCTCTCTAATTCATCACGCTCGATAACAAAACGACTATAAAACATTTTTTTTTTGTAAAAATATTTCGCTATCAAAAGGGATTTTTATTATAATATTTTACATCATTCACAGGTTCAAACGTGCTTGCGTACTATACTCCTCCTTTATTTTTTATATAACAATTAAGCATATAGTGTTTATTTAACAACGTGTCCTATCGTGTGCGGCCTACCAATGTGTTTCGGTCCAGTTTCTGTATGTTTGTGTGTACGTGTATGTTTGTGTAATCGTGTCTCGATTTATTTATTACAATTAGCTTCCTTAAACGACATTTCATCGTTTATTTATTCGAATATGTAGTATGTAGTATATTCAATAAAAAAAATAAACAATTTTTTTTTTAATTTGTGTGAACTTTAATTTGGATTTATTGACGACCAAAACTTTCCACGCGTTAACTTTGTACGTCCCAATGGAAATGGAAAATACGATTAATTTTCAAATTTTTTTTGTTGAATATACTTTATTTAAGTTCATTTTCTCATCGTAAAACGCTAATAACCACTATGTTTCTTCATTTTTATTTTTTTAACTTATCTGTATGAACGATATGTCGTGAGTCAGTCGTTTATTTTATTTTATTTTGGATTTCAACGTAAACGATAATTATCGTTTAAATTATCGTCAAACTATGATAATCCTTCAAAACATCTTTCTAATCGATGTTTTAAAGGATTATTTTTTAAAATAATATTGAATTTAAAGCTATTATGATATGCATATTCTTATTACGTATGCCTAGACAATCTTTCTTTGCCTCGTCGATCGTATGTTGATCTCATCTAGTCTTTGCGTTACAAAGTGAATAGAACGAGAGTTACTTTTCGATTAAGCTCATTCTTAAGTGTAACACCACATATATATTTTTGTTATTTTTGAAGATGGTTCGTATACGAAATGAAAGACTGTCAGATCAACATCGGAAACGCCTATATATATTTTTTTCGTTTTAAAAAATAAGTTTAGATGTCACGGCATTCGGAGTTATTCGGTGTAGCATAACTCTGGGAAGACATTTTTAGATTGTACATGATCTCGAATGCGAAAGGACCTAACTTTTTATTAATAAATTATTAAATAAATTAAATAATTAAAATTAAGAAGAAAGGTTTAGAAGGAAAACGTCGTCTCGTGAGTTTGGACAGATATGAGCTGAGCAACGTTTACGGTACTCACTACAGCATATACATATCTAACTATCCTCTACAACGTTTTTTTAATCGTTAGTTATCATTAACAACAGTCAACATATATATGATATGTACATGGTTTTGTTTTTTTGTCAGAAATACGTTTATTTCGTTTAATTCTTTTATAATTTTTTTTTAATTCTCTTTTTTTTCAATTAATTCATTGTAAAACGATATGTATTTAATTGTGCTTACACGTACAGCATTTTTACAGTCTTTTGTGTCACGAAACGCCTCGCAAGTTTCTATAAGTCGTGAATGCGACCCCAATTAATATGAGGCAGCTTAGTTGTGGTCGCGTAGACGCCTTGGAGACGGGCTCCACTTGAACGATTTCTACCTCCGCCATTTTAAATATCGACAATAAGAGATGAGAGATGAAGTCCGGATTCCTCGAATTTATCCGATCTCCGATCGTCTCCATCAGCTCCGCGCACTCTTCCTTCTCCTTTGTTAGACTGTCAGACGGCGACAACATGGCGTAATCAACTTGCTCGTTCAGCTTGCCCACGATGATGACATTTTCTCGCGTCGTATTGAAGAGTTCCAAGTTGCACAGCGTCTGAAAGGGTCAGTCCTATAGCGGGGAGTTTGCAAAAGTTGTGAAGTTTATAATTTAAGAACCTGCCTCGACAGAAATAAATCGGAGTAGTTTCGAAAATCACAAATAAACGAAAATAAAGTCAAATAAATAAATCGTAATACTTATTTAAAAAGGATTGTAAATAAAATTTAAAACTGACGTAAACACAAACTAATAGAAAGCAAATAAATGAAAAGTAAATAAAAACTGGTACTCGCGATAAGGAAAAGTTTAAAACTATATGACATTTCGGGGTAAAATATTCAAATTTTAGTAAATATGCAAATTGACACGACGACATACCTTTGCTTAAATATTAACAGCTTTGATTAGCTATTCCCTATCCAGAGTTAAAAGCAACAGCCGCGCCCGTACAAGCGTTAGAGCTGGGCGCAGAAATTTGTTGCTATTATAAAATTGCTAAGAGACCCAGAATCCGATGCCCGAAATGTCAGGATTACAATATGAAGAGCGAGAGCGACCGCCTCCGGGGCAACCCTGACGGAAGGAAATTCAAAATTTCGACCGGAGGGAAAAATTTAATTAGTTGATTGTTTCAATTTAACTTGGATATACAAAACTGAGGAAACTTCCATACTGCCCTCCCGTTAAACGCGTTATGCCAAATTTGCCCCATTTAACATTTAGAACCTCCCAACTCAAGTGCAACGCAATTTTCCAACCCGTTATTGTACCACTTTCATAATAATATCATTTTCTAAATACTCATTTTTTTATATAAGGAATTAAAAATTAAAAATATACATATTAATCATCAATTATGAATAGTACTGCTGCGATTATGAGTGGCCTTCAAATTCCAATTCAAAATTTAATCGTCTTTTATTATGAATCATATCGGAAATGTTATAACCTTTTTAATGTTCCCAACTCAAGTGTGAAGGAATTTTCCTTTCCAATTTTCATATTTGGTAATCCCCATATTTTATTATTATATATTAAATATGTTATTACATTATACATTCTCTCAGATTTTGAAATTAAATTTTATTAATTAAATTAGATTTTTTTAAGGTTTAGGTCTTAGGATTTTTTTTTATCCTAAGGAAATTTTTTTATACAGTTTTGTCAATATTTCTATTTATTAAATATCAAATTAACTTTTTAGATTAGAATCCTTCCCAAGGATTCCCAAGGATTAGAATAGATTAGAATCCCATCATCAGCGACAAACTGTTAAAAAATATAAACCATTTCAATAAAACAATATATATATATATAAAATATATACAGGGTTGAAATTTTATTAGAAAAATCGCTTCAGAATAATGCATCCTTCAACCGTATAATGCTGTGATGCGAAAGATACGGGACAGCCTGTATATACATATAAGAAAAATAAAGAAGAAAGAGAAAACATACTGTCAGGAACCGTGGGAAAATGTTCAATCCCATAAAAAACATTAATTTTCTAAAGGTACTATTTTAAAAATCTTTAAATCGATAAGATATAGTAAAAATATAATGTAGTAATACAAAAATATATAAAAATATGTAAAAATTTATAAAAATTTATAAAAATATATAAAAATATATAAAAATATATAAAAATATATAAAAATATATAAAAATATATAAAAATATATAAAAATATATAAAAATATATAAAAATATATAAAAATATATAAAAATATATAAAAATATATAAAAATATATAAAAATATATAAAAATATATAAAAATATATAAAAATATATAAAAATATATATACACATATAAGAAAAATAAAGAAAAAAAGAGAAAACTTACTGTCAGGAACCGTGGGAAAATGTTCAATCCCATTAAAAAAACTTAATTTTCTGAAGGTACTATTTTAAAAAATCTTCAAATCGATAAGATATAGTAAAAATATAATGTAGTAATTCAAAAACATATAAAAATATGTAAAAATTTATAAAAATTTATAAAAATTTATAAAAATTTATAAAAATTTATAAAAATTTATAAAAATTTATAAAAATTTATAAAAATTTATAAAAATTTATAAAAATTTATAAAAATTTATAAAAATTTATAAAAATTTATAAAAATATATATATACATATAAGAAAAATAAAGAAAAAAGAGAAAACTTACTGTCAGGAACCGTGGGAAAATGTTCAATTCCATTAAAAAAACTTAATTTTCTGAAGATACTATTTTAAAAAATCTTCAAATCGATAAGATATAGTAAAAATATAATGTAGTAATTCAAAAATATATAAAACTATGTAAAACTTTATAAAAATATATAAAAATATATATACACATATAAGAAAAATAAAGAAAAAAGAGAAAACTTACTGTCAGAAACCGTGGGAAAATGTTCAATCCCATTAAAAAAACTTAATTTTCTGAAGGTACTGTTTTAAAAAATCTTCAAATCGATAAGATATAGCAAAAATTTAATGTAGTAATTCAAAAATATATAAAAATATGTAAAAATTTATAAAAATATATAAAAATATATATACACATATAAGAAAAATAAAGAAAAAAGAGAAAACTTACTCTCAGGAACCGTGGGAAAATGTTCAATCCCAATAAAAAAAACTTAATTTTCTGAAGGTACTGTTTTAAAAAATCTTCAAATCGATAAGATATAGTAAAAATATAATGTAGTAATTCAAAAATATATAAAAATATGTAAAAATTTATAAAAATATATATACACATATAAGAAAAATAAAGAAAAAAGAGAAAACTTATTGTCAGGAACCGTGGGAAAATGTTCAATCCCATTAAAAAAACTTAATTTTCTGAAGGTACTATTTTAAAAAATCTTCAAATCGATAAGATATAGTCAAAATATAATATAGTAATACAAAAATATATAAAAGTATGTATATACATATAAGAAAAATATAGAAAAAAGAGAAAACATACTGTCAGGAACCGTGGGAAAATGTTCAATCCCATTAAAAACCATTAATTTTCTGAAGGTACTATTTTAAAAAATCTTCAAATCGATAAGATATAGTAAAAATATAATATAGTAATACAAAAATATATAAAAATATATAAAAGTATATAAAAATATATAAAAAAATATAAAAATATATAAAAACTTGCTGTCAGGAACCGTGGGAAAATGTTCATTCCCATTAACAAACATTAATTTTCTGAAGGTACTATTTTTTAAAAATCTTCAAATCGATAAACAAAAGTTAAAAATTTTATAAAGGTAAAAACTAATGGCGTCATCAACCACGTTAAAAAAAGTAAATATATAAATTAGTAAAAGATGATCTGAGGAATTAAATTTGATTAAAACTAAAAAATTAAAGTAATTTACCTATGAAAAAAGATTCATTAAATTAAGAAAAAGAACTTATAATATCTATGAATAATAATGTCAATCAATAATAAGAATTTTGTTGTTTATTCTTCTCCCAAGATCACACTACAGTTTTATTACTGTATTATATTTTTATTATATTTTACCGATTTGAAGATTTCTTAAAATAGTACAACATAATCTTCGTTCAGAAAATTAATACTTTTTAATTGGATTGGACACTTTCCCACAGTTCCTAACAGTAAGTTTATAATAACCGCACGGGAACTGTTTAAAGTTATCCGCTATTATCCAATAGCGGACGACTTTGATTCACCGAAAAAGTTTATTTCTCTTTCCGTGTCGAATCTATTGGTGAGTATACGTGGGAAACGAGTTATGAACCTGAGTCTGATTTACGATCTGCTATTGGTCGTTTTTAAACAGTTCCCGTGCGGTTATTATAAACATTTCGAACAAATTTTATTAGAAAAATCGCTTCAGAATAATGTATCCTTTAACCATATATATAGGGCATCCTGTATATATATTTTTATCTACGTTCTCTTGAGATGTAGATTGTTAGTAATATGGAAAATTTTTGAATTTTTTGATTTATAAAAATGCTTTTTAAATTGTTGAATGTTTGATAATCATTTGTAAATTTATTTTTTTGATTTTATTCTTTAACACGTTCATTGCCAAGCTAAAAATTGAAGTTTCGTGTGGTGGCCAAGTCGTCTTTTTTTCATAGTTTTTTTTCCATATGATATCGCGATATCGCGCCGTTTGGTGAGAACTCGCATCGCGCGATATCGCGTGTCTGGCAATGAACGTGTTAATGAGTGTGTTAATTGATTTTTTTATATATATTGAAGTGATTTCTATTTTTTAACAGCTTGTCGCTGATGAGATTTTAATCCCGAAATATGTACGACTGAAAATTTTTTAAATAAAGTTGGTAAGTGAGAAGTTACTTTGATATTTTCTATTTATCACTTGCATTGACTTTGATTTTTATGAAAATGTGTGAATTTAGGATGGAGATTATGAAGTGCTCTGAATAATATTACAACCTAACCTAAAGCAACATATTTCAACCCAACCCAAGCCGATTCAACCTAACCTAAACCGAGGTCTCTTGTGGTCACGTCCTGTAATGTGTGTTGTCTAATCAGGTATAACTTGGCTGCAAGCAACCTCGGCGCTAGAATCGTCTAAAGCTGATGCTTTTGTGTTAATATATCAAATCTAGCGCCTCGCCCGCAAGCGACCTTGAGGCGGTTTGAGGCGAAATCATTTCATATATGTATATCTTGGTAAAGATACACAATTTAGTATTTTAGGCATCTTTAGGTTTATATTTATATTTAATTATTTATTAATTAGGTTTATATTATTTATTAATTATTAAAACAGAACTCCAAAATAAAATAAATAGATTATTGAGTATGTAAAATTTCTAATTACAAATATTTTAACTAAATATATAAAGGAAGTGAAAGAAAAGCAAAATCGGATAATGTAAAAAAAAAACAAATAAATCGCATTTTTTTTTGAGGGTATAATTTTAATGCAGGAATTCATTTTCCGGTTTACCCCTATGCGAAAATAATTGTATATTTTGGTTAAAAATACATTTATCGAATTGAAATATAATAATTATTTTGCGGACAGAGGTATTTTATTGAAATATATTTGAAATCAAGGCGCTTACCCCGTTAACTGCTTCCTGTTTAATGAAATCTTGTAATACGTGAACGATATTTTGAACGGTAACTCGGGTATGATTTTTATTTAGTTCTCTTTCATCCACTTCGCTGTAACCCAAAAAAAGGTAGACTCCTTGTGGAAGGCTGTAGTCAGTCGGTAAGGGTTTCATACAGATGAAATGGCCCGAGTAACAGAGGCAACGACCCCTGTAGGCTTGATAGGCCGGAGCTGCATGGTTGTAGAACGCGAATTCGGTCTTACAGGGCATCCTATCTATGCATATCGTCTTGCACGATAATTTCTCTCCGATTTCGCATTCGCACACGTCCGAACATTCGTACTCGTCAGCGTGGTAAATCTAGAAACGGAGTCCAAAGTTGAGTTTTAATAAGGAACTACAGACGACGGTACAAAATTTGAATGTATCAAGTATGACTCATGAATGTAAATTAAGTTATGCAAAGTGTGGTGCAGCCGAATTTTTTCGGTGCGTCTCAATTTTTTTCCCCACGAAGTCGAAGTTTGTCAAACCGGTGCATATTGAACGAAAATTTCTGCTGATATATGCGGGCACGTGTCATACTCGATAAGGTCTAATTTTGTATGTCATCAGTAGAACGCAAGCGTCTCTACAATCCCCTTTAAATTAAACTCATAACAAAGAAGACTGTTTCCATGTTTGGAAATATCTACATATAGATTTAGATATAGTTCAGTGTCTTTAGGTACAAACACGTCTCTAATTGGACGTTGTTGCCTCTTATCAAACCTTTAGGAATGACGTGACACGTACGGTTAGCGTTCAAACGATCTATACCAATTACTTACTGCGAACGAAGTAAAATTATTATGGAATTATGGAAATTGGTCTGTATGGAGTACTACTCGAATGTAGTTTGTATTTGCACGAAATTAATAAACTACACTGAAACCTTTGATTAATCGAGATTGCAAAAATTTTGATCTGACTGCACAATTAACGTCTGGAACGTGCTTAATAAAAGTTTCCGGTTGTAAGATCGTAATATTATTTTGAAGTTGAAAAGGTTTGTTTTCTGTTTTACAGAATGACGGACTAAGTGAACTTAATTAAAATTTCCAAGAAACGAAACGTGTTATTCGCACGCGTTACAGATTGGAGTTTATTGGAATTAATGTTATTTATAAAAGTTTTTTTTGAGAAATAAATGTTGAACATGGCGCGAAATATTTGATTAGTAAGTTCAGTAAATAAAAAAAAGCCGGGTTGTAAAAACACCAACAAAAAACGTAAAGTTCAGTAGAATTTGGTGGGAACGTTTGAACTGAATTTTGGCGAGCCATTTAGGAGTCAGTTGTACACGTAAAATAATCGATCCAATGTTCTATTTTAAGCCACTGCCAACGAGAAAGGCAAACAAGTTCCAAAAGTTTAATTTATTAAAATAAAAGGACATTAATAGTTTCACAGCTTATAATTCGAAATTAGTTTCTAATAAATTAACCATAAAAAATATTTATTTTAGAAAGGATTGCAAAAAATACTTCATTATGTAAATAGGTTCTTTCCCCGACCGTTCAGAAAATGGTACATCAGCATTATCGTGGTCCAATATATCATCTGCCACCACCATATGGACTTAAGACGCTCGTTGAATCTATTTAACTATGCAAAATTTAATATCATAGATAAACTTGTCCCAGAGAAGTTGAAAAGATGATGCACGGGTCATTTAAAATCCTTTTAAAGCCATTCAAGTTAACGCATTTAACTTACTCGTTTAAAGCTGCCTTCTTTGATGTATTGATCGGGAAATTGTGGCCTTTGAACCACGCAAAACTCTGTAAAAAAAGAAAAGAAAAGATAAATTACAGAATTGGTTTAAAACGCACTAAGCGGCTTGGGTCTGAATTACTACGTCGTCGTTGTAATAAAGTCGCAGTCGAACCTTGGGACGAATAACAGAAAACGCTTTTACTGAGATTAAACGCATCGACGCGAAAGTTCATAAGTCGTTCATTGATTTTCATCATGCCGATTGGTCGAAACCATGTTTTTAATTGTTTGAAGTTTGACGCAAATGTGGTTTCTAGTTGCGAACCTCCAGCGTAGAGCTTAGAGATCAATATTTCCGTATTGAAGTTTAATTTGACCGCGAATTGACAGAGGACAAGTACTTGTCGTCGCGCATGCACAAACTTTCCACTAATCAGCTTAATACTATGTACAATTTAGTTACATTTTAATCAAATATATTAGAATTATATTGTCTATTGAAGCGCGGATTAAAATAATAAAACTCACTCGGTGGCACGGTGGTTGTCGCAACGGTGGTTGTCGTGGTAGTTGTGGTTGTAGTAGTCGTTGGTGTTGGTATTATGGGCTGCGGTAAGTACTCTGGGTGAGAATTTTCCCCTGAAAACGACGACGAAACGGTTGCGCTCGCCAAAGTAACCCTTCCAAGTGTATAACTTGCTCTAGCTGTTGTAGTCATCTTGATAGGTACCAAAGTAGTCGATAATAACGCTTGTTCAGCAGCTTTTTTAATATGAAAATCTTTTTGAGATTCAACTAAAACAAATACAATTATGTGTATCACTCAATATCACATTCATTGAATATCGCGGGTTGTGGTGCCCTAAGGTGATTAATTAATTCGTTACGAACGTGAAAAACTGGCCGTGCTGTATCAAAAACGTAATAAAACGTGTAAACGCGTGTGGTTATTTACACGAAATTGGTGCTGCATAATTTCGCAACTGTGGCCTGCGCAACTTCGGAGTACGTACCGACGCAAGGATTAACCCAGAGCAGCCTCTGCCATCCTAAACACTCGTATAACTGTGTCATATCCGTTCCTTTACAAGCACAGGTCGTCCTGAGATCTGTCCCAAGAATTCCCAACATTGCAAGGCGACATTCCGATGGCGAACCGGCACATTTTTTCGTCACGCTATCCACCGCACAGGACTGCTCGTAATATTCAAGACGTGATCTAGAAAATATTGTTTGAATTAATCCAACAAAGAAATGTAAATTTTATTCTATACACCAGCGTTTCTCAACGTTTCAGTATTCGGGCCCCAATTTTCAATAACAATTTTTATGGCGCCCCTCTACCTTTCTTTTGCGTCATTTATTTAAAAATTTTGGCAGCAAACAGCATGAAACCTAATAAACTTAGACGCCATTTGGAAACACTTCATAGTGAGTACGTTAACAAGCCCCGAGAATTCTTTGAATTAAAATTAGTCAGCAAAAAACCTTTGTTTGTGAACGAAAAAGTTTTACTTGCCTCTTACAAAGTATTATATAAAATAGCCAGATATAAAAAAGGCTCACACCATTGGTGAAGACCTTATTCTGCCAGTTGCGATGGAGATTGTAGAAACTATGTTTAGAGATAATTTTGCCAAACAATTACAATCCATACCTCTTTCAAATTATACTGTTGTCCGCCGAATTGGTGATATAGCAGAAGATGTACAGCTCTGTTCAGAATTAATGCGAATCGGCCGCTGTTAGCTCCGACATGACGCTGGTACTGGAAGAAGACGGAGACATCTTTTGTTTCTATTCAACTCGATTTCTGAGACTAAAGGAAGAGGGTAAAATCGAGATAAAACCGTCCCAGTTTGGAGTGGGCTGAAGAATAGATCACCCTTCTTTTTTTAAAGGTGTTAATTGTATTTTATTTTAAATCTTTTTTAATATTTTTAAGCACAACATATACACAATTTTTTATATGTTCCTCTAATAAATGATTTTAGAGTATTTCTATAAATAAAACGTCAGATAAAAATCTCAGTAATATAATTAATAACTTATAAATAAAACTTCATGAAACTCTCCTTCAAATTTTAAATAGAATTATTGAATATCAAAATTGCGTGTATTTATTTCCAATATAAATATCTCTTATGTTATTTTAAAAATAAGGCTTTTTCCTTTTTAAAGACAAAAATTTCTTTCTTTCTTAGAAATTTTTTGGAATTTATGGCAGTCATAAAAATTCTTGGGGGTGTGCAAAAGTGATTTTATGTCCAGATGACAAAAATTTTTGTAGTTGAAATTTGTGTTTTGTTTAATACGACATGACTCGTGTTCTTGGTCAACGAGAGTCAGGTTTGACTACGAGAGGAGCAATTATGTCACTTCATCAAGAAGGAATAGATAAACGGGAAATTGCCGAATGTGTAGGCTTATTAGTAAGTTCTACCAATTACCGTTTATGCTCGTTTTTCAAATTTGTCTGGGCATTTTTTGAAGTTTGTCGTTTTTCTTTTTAAATTCACTTTCTTTCAATAGGCTGAGTCTTAAAATACCCCATACAATATTTCGAGAAATTTGTTAATAAATACATATTACATTTTCTGTATATTTTCGTTAAGTTATGTAAAAATCGTGTCTTAATTTAAAAAAATACCTACCTTTTTATTATAACAATCGTTCATGAAAATGGGGTTCGTCTTAGAATCGGGCGGGGCTGATAATCGAACCTATACGGTAATCTTTTCAGTTCAATTTTCCGAGGGTATTTGCAATTTTTTACTGATAAAAACATTCGTATTTAATACATAATTATTACATAGATGCATTCTTACTATAGGTGAGTCAAATATATCGGTGGATTGGAAGATTTGAAGAAAATGGGGAAGTTGGCCTTACAACTTCTAGATCAGGCCGAAGACTTATTCTTAATAATGCTCAACGAAGGGGAATTGCTGAATACGTCACCGCCAATCCATTTAGAACGTCCACAATTATCAACGAGAATCAAGGGCTGGAATGTTCTAATCTTACCATCCGGAGAGCATTGCATGCAAAAGGCATTCATAACCGGGTAGCTGTAAAAAACCCATAATTATGGAGCAATTGGCTACAACACGGTTACGATTTGCCCGTGAATACCTTGAATATAATTGAGAATCAGTCATCTTCACAGACGAGAAAATCTTCTGTTCGTCGGACGACCATAAAAAATTACTATGGCGAAGGGATGGAACTCGGTATGATGCTAATCATGTTCAATCCAATATGTTTCCTTGGGTTATTGGGGATGGATGAGCATTCATGGACCGGGAGAACTGACTGAAATTAAAGGAAGATTTAATTCGATTGAATACATTCGAATGTTGGAGGATGTTTTGATACCATCAGTAAGAACCTGGTATCCAGAAGGGATCATCACGATAGTACAAGACAATTCGCCCGTTCATTCTTCAAGAATTGTTCAGGAGTGGTTTGACGACCATAATGAGGTTAGGCGAATAACCTGGCCAGCGCGGTCACCGGATCTTAACCCAATCGAAAATCTATCGGCTTTGGTGGAAAAACAGTTCCATAAAAATGCCAACTTTCCGATTCGCAACGTAGAGAGTCTGCGCCGCAACATTACAGTTGTGTGGGAATTGTTTCGCGGCAAGGATGAAACGAAAAATTAGTTAATTCCATGTCCACCAGATTGCACTGTTGCATAGAGAACAATGGGTATTACTTATTAGCAATTATTTTCATTTACTACAGGAATTGTGTAAAGTAAATGGATTGCTTATACCTATTTATTTTCTTAATTTTTCCTTGTGATTCAGTCATCTTGGTCATAAATCACATTACCCTGCTTGTCTGATCGGAACTTTTACAACACTACTGAACACTACAGAGCAGGTAAAACCTGGATTGAATGCCTCGTGAATGTAGGTCGTTTCTAGTACAATTTTATGCCTCTACGAGCGGCTCTTTTCGCATTATATCTGAACGGAACTCTACAGCATCAGCTTCTTGAAAAGTTGTGTGACAAATTGTTTTCGATTCACCTTGACGAGGCAACAGATAGCAATAAAGACGCTCATTTAATTGCCTATGTCTGATTTTGTGAAGAACTACTTTTCTGCAAACGTATAGAACTCAAAGCAACAGCACTTGCTTTGTTTGATATTTTAAATAATTTTATTAATGAGGCAAACATAGAGTGGAAGAATTGCGTTGGAATATGCACCGATGGTGCTTATACAATATTTGGAAGATTCCAAAGCGTATAAGCACTTGTGAAAGAAAAATCTCCGCAATGTGTCTGGACACATTGCATGATCCATACAAAGGCTCTGGTTTCCAAAGAAATGAGTCCTGGTCTCAACATTGTGCTAACGACGGTTGTAACTGTAGTAACTTATATAAAAATGAGACCCGTAAAATCAAGAATCTTTAATGCACTTTGCAAATATATGGGAGGAGAACATTCAACGTTGCTATTTTATTGTGAGGCCATCACGTGTGAAATTTCTACAACGTGTAAGAGTTAAAAAAGGAAATTGACACTTTTCTAGAAGAGGAAAACCGCCTGGAAGCCAAAAAGTTTCGAGATGCTTTATTTGTGATGAAATTGGTTATATATTCGAGAAATTAAATACCCTGAATCTACAACTCCAAGGAGCAAACACACATATGTTGGATAGCAGTGATAAAGTTAGTGCATTCTGTAGAAATTTGGAGCTGTGGAGCAGAAATGTGAAACAAAAAAAACTAGAAATGTTTGCAAATGTGAATGAGTGTGTCAAAACATACAAGGAAGAAGAACAGTATGTGAAAGTTGTTTTTGTAACAATAGAAAGTCATTTAGCCATGTTGGCACAGAATTTTGAAAAGTATTTTCTTGCTTCGAACTACTCACGAAGGTCTCTCAACTGCAGAAGAAGAAATCTTCATACACTTTACTGCAAGGAGCGAAATTTAGTAATAGAGAGAATTTAGTAATAAAACTCTCTTTGAATTTTGGGCGGGAGTGGATGATGCATTTTCTCCAGTGAAAACAAGAGCATTTCGTATATTATTGCCATTTTCAACATCCTACCTTTGTGAAGCCGGATTTTCTGCGGTGGCTGCTTTAAAGACAAAATATAGGACTCGACTGAATATAGACCAAAGAACTGAGAGTGGCTATTTGTAATATAAAACCTTCTTTTGAAAAACTTTGCTGTGCGAGACCGGCCCAAGGGAGTCACTAATAATTATAATCATTACAGCTACTTTTAATTTAGTACTGATGAGTCTATTATTGTTTCATTTGGCATTTGACAGTACCTACTGATACAATCATATTTATAGTAATTAAATACATAGGTAGTAGTACGAGTGTATTAGTTTAAATGTGTACTGTACTTACTTAAATTTTTGGAATGTCAGAATGACATTAATTTTTTATTAGTAATTATCTTTTTTTTTCATTTTGATGTGTTGGCGCCCCCCATGTAGAATTATGACGCCCCCCTAGGGGGGCGCGCCCCACAGGTTGAGAAACGCTGCTATACACACTTACCGGCATTCTTTGCTTTCTCTACATGCTTCCGCGAGGGATAAACACGTAGGTTGGGGTGCACCCTCAATCCTTTGTGCGCATACAGGATGAAGTTTTTCTTGAGCGATCATGCATGTATCGAGTTTGTTGTCGGTCTTCCTATAAAGTAAAAAGCGAAAGGTGTCGTTTCGATTCGGAGAAACGATTTGTCGTGCTGGTCTTACTTGCAGAGGCAAAAGGCGATCTCAATGTTCCAAGGAAATCCCGGCTTTCTATAGAAAGCTTGCAACGCCTCCATGCACGAATTCCGGTTACACCGCGACATGTCGCAATGATGCAAAATCGGTGCCAGCGACATTCTACAATTGTAGTTCCCATTGCAACTTTCCATCGCCACGTGGCATGTACTTTGAAATATCGTCCGAGACATTTCATTTGCCTCAGATCGAGCATGATCGGTTGAGCCTAAAATTAATTCTTTTAAACAAACCTTTGTCCACATTAAGTTATCGAAAATCCAGAAGAAACGAATTTTATTATTTCGAATAGTCGTCTTAATAATATCTCTTATTATTAATTATTGATTTCTCGCGATTTTTTCGGATAAAGATAATCGCGTAATGAAAAGAAAAAATGGAAAGAGAGTTTAAAAATTTTTAAAAACCCATAATAAAATTGTAGACCGCATGCAAAAAAATCTGACTACCAGTGCCTTTGGTAACAAGTGCAGATAACCCTGTGCAATTTTGATTCCTATTTGAGCTGACGCACGATGACAAAACGGCAAAAAAAACAAGGGGAATATCTCGAAAAAACGCTAACGACTATCGAAGGGAAAAAATGTTTGCATGCTCTCTCAGCTCGACAAGTTGAATACGTCGCCGACGAATCTACTCTCGAAAGTAAGCTTCCTTCTGCTTGCAGTACTTTATTAAAAAAAACTATCCATATTCCGGAAAAAAATTTCAATAAAAAACGACATGCTTCACCGAACGCATCTCTTCTAAGTAATTTATATATAATTCCGATTAATTAGAAGAGATATGATTGAGGCGTCGCCGTTTTCAATACCTACTTGAATATTTTTGTTGATGACCAGCGGCGCTGACGTTCTGTTCCTCATCATAGTGGCTGATGTTTGGAGCTGTTGATTTTCCTTTGTTGCTGAGAACGGTCGCGCTAATGTGGTCGCTGTTAGCGTGCGCCTCTATCCCATTGGCCGCGTCAACTAGCGGGTTTTCTACTATGGAATTGCCTAGCCCGTTGTCAAATGAGGCAGACGCGTTGTCCGACGCTGAAATCATCTTTTACTGAAACGTTCCTCGCTAGCTGATTGACTACTATTCTAATACGCGAGTGAGAACAGTACCAAAAAAGTACAGACCAGCGCGCTAGAAGGCTATCATCGGTTACTGAAGAAACGCACCAGAAATAGAGAGTTCAAAAACAATATATTTGGTGCTATTTGGAAGAAGTTGATTAAACTTTAAACCCAACTTCAGTAACTAATTTCATTTAAGGTAAAAATTACAAAATTATTGGAATTATAGACTTAATTGGGCGATGTCATACATTCTCTGCCCTAAATTTAGTGGAGGTCGCTTGCGGTCGGAGCGTCGCAATGTGTTGATCGATTTTGGGTTGATATGGCATTAACTGTGGAGCTACGGGATAACGATCTCGGCTTAGGCGGGCGAAGTCATAGATTTTCTACTTTAATTAAAGTCGAGGAAGCTTGCTGCCGATGCGTTGTAAATGTAATGTGTTGCTTAGTTTCAGGTTGATATGATATTAATTGAACCTCGGCCGCAAGCGACCTCGACTTAGCCGGGCGAAATCATAAATTTTCCGCAAAGTTTAGCCGAGGCATTAATTGTAGCTCCTCGGCACTACAACTAGTACTAAAACTAACACTAGACTTAGAATTATTTCGGGTTAAGTCTTTTGAGAAAGTGAAGACGTCTTCTAAGTTAGTATTAGTTCTAGTTTTAGTTGATGCGATTTTTTGTTAGATTGATTATCAGAAGACTGGAAAAGGAATATAACTTCGGAGTGATGGGAGTGAATGAATAACATAGTTAATCACTGTAGTTGGGTTGATTTCGTAACTACGTTGAATTAATAAAGCATGTTAAATATCTTCAACTTCTTCCATAAATAAAATAAACGCAAGATAAAACCGAAGATGGTAGAAAAAGTCGCTCTCACCCGTCTCGTCGAAGTCTGGATACTGTAAGGAGGTGATGAGCGTCTCCTCTACGGTGTGGAAATCTATGCCTGTGCCAGTGCTATGCGTGCGATAGGTGCCGGAGGCATGAACATTGGCGTGCGTTGTAGGAGGGATCAAGAAGTACGGGTAGAGGTTCGTGGGAGGTGACCAGAAGTTCCGAAAGAAGGCCCGGTCAGGGTCGGCGGGTGTAGAGTCGGGGCCAAGGGATAACGTGAGAATGTCTGAAACATAAACAAACCCGGTTGAGGAAGGACGGGCAGTGTGCGCGTGCTTTTTTGGGCGGTGATCGTCTGTCTGGTGCGACGTTCAAAGTGTTATCCATGCTGATATGTGGACTCGGGGCGTGAATAGGATGGCCGAAGGATGGACTTACCCACACACGGATTGTGGTTCACTATGCTGAATATGCGATCGCATCTCTTCTTCATGTGATGGTTGTTAGGACAAATACAACCAAACATTGGTGACTTACGTAGGTTCGCCCAAGATTCATGGCAGAGGTCTCTGAAATATAACCAAGTCTTTGCTTCCGACATGGAAATTGACCAAAATCTAACCTGTCTTCCATTCGACACTTGTTTTCTCGAACTTTGCAGTGTGCCTTGAAGTCTTCGTAAAGTTTCAAGCATTTTCTTTCTTGCTGGCAAACCGACAGCGCGTGGTTGCAGGTTGGAAGGGCGTCTACCGGATAAGGATCTTTTTCTGGAAAGAATTCGACCGCATTTCGGACGATATCATTTGCAGGGACTGATATTTATGGCTCCAAATTAATGTCGAAGTATGAATTATTGGAAATTCTCTCATCAAAACCTATCGGGATGGCATTCGTTTTTATCGACACAAATCACACCACCGACGGGACAAAGGAAAACAATTAGCCGTATTTGATTTATACCTTTCGGTGGTGGTATGAATTACACAATAATTAAGATTTGTAACCCTCGGCAATTAATTACTAGAAACTTCGTCCCGCCGCCCTCGAGGGCCACACGATCCTCGAGAACTGCCGCAAAGAACATTATCCTGCGACCACGACTTGCATTATTCATTATTTAGTTTAAAGATTAACTTCGGTCCTCGTTATTTTGAAACCTACCGTATTCCCGATTATGCCCTTCCAGAGTTGGATCTCCTTAACTGAACTTCTAACGATCGTGTGTATATTTGATGGGGACGTATTATTTATGCAATAATTCCTAGTTTATTAATAATTAATAAAGAGGGGTTTATCTTAAAATATAAAGAAATTTATTTATATTAAAAAGAGTTAGTTGGCCAAAATCTTATAAAAACTTTAAAGTCATTTCAAGGAGTAGCCATCAAAAGAATCTATTTAATTATTTAGCGACGTTATTAAACGAGATGATGGAACTTTCAGTAAAGTGTTTCATGAAAAATTCAAGAAACTAGAGACCTACCAAGCAGTGATAATTTTCGAATTACGTTTGACATTAATTTTGGACCATGCTACAATTTATTTACATTTTATAATTTTTCGTTCAATGACTTAAAAATTCCTCGTAATTTTAAGATAAGCTCACACAAAAGCGATTTGCGTTTACGAGAGGAGGTAATACCTGCCATTTGGGGTTAAACTTATAGGTAGGAGAAGGTAGGAATATGAAATTAGTTACGATACGTCACGCGAAATTTGCTCGCGCATAAATTATTTTATCTAAATACGCTTGGTTTATCAGTCTTTAAAACAGAAGTATCAAAGGGAACATGCGTTCAACCAAAACGTGGGGCGCACATGCCACGAACGAATGGGATTTACAAAAAAGTGGGGGGACGAGACCGTTTTCCTCGCGAACGGCCAACGTCAGGTGAGCTCTAACGACGCCTGACACTGTGATAAAACAATCAAGTTTCGAGTTCAAAGGTAATTTTTGGGCTATTTTTAAAGTCAACGACTCAAAGGCACTTGCTTTCCTTTCCTCGGACGGGAAAATTTCAACGTGAAAACAGAGAGGCAGACAAGCAAACAAAGCTTTTCGGGCGATGATCTTTCATGTTCAACATTTTAATTTAAAGCTCAAACGATTAGGTTCAAAAGATTTAAGCCTTTGCTGGACTAATTAATTAGTAATTTTAATAAGATAGTTTCGTTGTTAACAGACAAGTTTTCGGTCTACTTAAAAATTAAGTTATAACTTTGATATTGTTTCTAATAGAACAAATATTAAATAGAATTTTGAAGGTAAAAGTTTGAAAACGGAATCAGGGCAGATTACATCAAGCTTCACGACACGTTACCCAAAAAAAGAAGATTTTTTTATTGTCGCCGAGGAAGCGAGGTCGGAGGTCGACAAAGACGTCGCATTCTGACGGAGACATTGGAATTCGATCTCCCATTTACCGATAAATTATTCAGGACGTCACGGGAGTGAAAAAAAGACCGTCACTTTCGATCGCGTTGAATAATTAACCCGATCGAAACACGTGTCTTTGTGGTGATCGGATGCAAAATTTAAGACAATTAAGCTCAGAGCAACGGTTCTCGTATTGATTTGGGCTGCTTCGCAGTAAATTTAGATCTCCGCTACTTGATCCGTGGTCTTATTTTCATGTTCTAGGTAATAAATTTCTGGATTGTCTGACCGGAGGCGTTTATCTCAACATAACGCGAACAATCTTATTTGTGGAACCGATTGGGCACCCCCAAAAGATTAATCCAACGAATACTATCTTTTTTTACTACTTTTTTTTGTTGGTTTCAAAATTAATTAATTTAATGAGATAAACCGATAAACGGCGTGTAATTTGAACAAGTACTTGTAAAGGTTGGTTAATTGTACATTAAATTTGTAAGTACTCGAAAGGAAAAGCACCGATACGTTGGTTCAATAGGTATATAAAGGAGCCGTCCGGAATGAATTATTGTTTGAGTCGGGAAACTTTATGTTAGCAAAGCTTTAGAGTGATTAATTAACGACTAAAGTTTTAATGCAAAGTGGTCTTCGCACGGGGGAAAATTGGAAAGGTAAAAGTTTCATAAGGCCCTTCCTAAGTAATTGACTGAATCAAAGTCTAGATTCTGCACGGTGAGGCGAGGAAAGTCTCTCGCTTACCTTTTTTAAGGACGAAAACGCAAGGGTGATCGAAGAGGAAGTCTCTGAAAGAGTTGCATTCTGGGTCCACGTGTGGTTCTCGACAGAGACACGTTGGTTTGAAGAATGGGAATGCTTGTAGTGTTCGCAGGGCCGCCTGGCATTTGGTTACAGTCACCGTTGAGCACGCAACTGAAACAAAATTACAATTAATCGGTCGCGCAACGGCCTTTTCAATGCGTCTAAGGTTAACGAACTTTCAGCGATTGATCGCGATATGAAATATTCCCCATTAAAAGTTACGACCTTTTTGCTATTGCTTGTTAGTGCCCCGATACAATCTTGAAGATTTCGTGTTTGCTCGGTAACAATGCTTTCAAGTCAGGAAACAATTAAAATATGTCATTGTAAAAAAGTTTCAGCTAAGAAACGTAACGTTACGACTAGTTGAACTAGGATTCTGAATCTACACGCCTACTAATCCTTGATAGGTGTTTATAAATTCATTCTAATATCTTGAGAACATATAATCTCCGGAGGAACCCCAAGAACCGACTTACGTTACAATTAGACCGCCCTGGGATATTATCCATTACGTAGGCATTAAGCGCATAATCTGAAATTTGCCGGAGTGGATCAGTAACAAGTACGTACTAATAACTCCCTTGTCGACTTATCTTACTTCTCTATTGTTTGCAAAGTGCAAAATCTGGTCTCAAGATTCCTACACCGAGTGTTCGTTAATTGTTTATGTCATCACCTTAATATATATAAAATTTAAACTCGATTTTTAATGATTTTTTTGATTATTTACTGTTTTATGTTATTTATACTTTGAGACATATTATTTATTGTTAAAACAATCCGAGTTTTGTTTCTCTTATCAATGAATACACGATCATAATAAAATAACAAGTAATTAGTAAAAAAATGTCATTAATATTTGAAAAATTTTGAAAATTTTTCATTTCATTGCCAAAGATGGATTGTATATTCTCATCGTGTTCAATAAGTCATTGTATACATTTTAAGATCAAGCACAGCGCAGTAGATCCAATAGTTTCCATTTTATTTTTGAAACAAAATATTTCAAAAACCACTAATTTTTTTATTCCATTGCCAAAGATGATTTGTGGGTACTTATCGTATTCAGTAAGTTATTCTGTACAATTTGAGACTAAACAATGCTAAAATTATATATTTATATATATATATATATATATATATATATATATATATATATATATATATATAAAGTAGATATATTTTATGTATATACAGGGTGTTTCATAGTATATGCGCAGGACTTCAGGATATGATAGTTTTTTGAAAAAAAGTTTCTATCAACTTACCCTCTAAAATGCACCATTTTTGAGATACAGGGTGTTGAAATTTAATTAAAAAAATCGTTTTTTGCAAATATCTCCGGAACCGTTTATTGTACAGAAAACAGCGTTTGTAAGCATTTTCTACTCATAACAAGCTAAGTTTTGTGTGAGAAAGAAATTTTTCCTCGATAGAGATATCATTGATAGAGAGCCATGTTTCTTTAACGGTCGATTGCAACACCTAGGCTATAAAGGATCTCAGCTATAACACCATTCACGACCAACTTCTTCATTATCTTAAAATAGAATAATTAGTTGTATATTAAGATGATGATGTTTTATTAATAAGCCGAGGTCGCGTAGCGGGCGAGGCAAATCCTCGATAACATTTTCTTTAAGAGTGTCGATTATAACACCGCGGCTAGAAATAATCTCAGCCATATGAATTTGCGACCAGCATTTTCATTGTCTTAATATAAAATAGTTGTATAACAAAGATCACGATGTGGCATCATTAAGCCGAGGTCGCGTAGCGGGCGAGGCAGAGCCTCGACAGTTTTTTTCTTCAAGGGTTGATTGCAACACCTCGACTATAAACAATCTCAGCTATAACAATTCATCACCAACTTCTTCACTATCTTAAAATAGAATAATTAGTTGTATAACAAGATGATGATGTTTTATTAATAAGCCGAGGTCACGTAGCGGGCGAGGCAAATCCTCAATAGCATTTTCTTTAAGGGTGTCGATTATAACACCTCGGCTATAAATAATCTCAGCCATATGAATTCGCGACCAGCATCTTCATTATCTTAATATAAAATAGTTGTATAACAAAGCTCACAATGTTTTATCATTAAGCCGAGGTCGCGTAGCGGGCGAGGCAGAATCTCGATAGCTTTTTTCTTTAACGGTCGCTTGCAACATATACGGTCAATTTATTGGAATACAAAATTTATTTTACTAAAATGTTAGGACAAGTAACAAAAACAAGCGTTAACTTCATAATTGCAAAATAAAAAAAAATGATACAAAAGTTGTCTTTTAAAAATTCTCCAAATCGTAAAGGATGTATTTGAAAGGAACAATGTATTTCGCACATTTCAGCGTTTGTGTAAAAAATTGTATAATTTACTTTTAACAAGTAGGCTTTAAATTTTATAAAAAAAGCTACTTCCTGTCAAAATAACAATTAGTTTGTACCTGCAAAAAGTAAACTTGTATTACAAAATTAAAAATGAATTACACAAACGCTGAAATGTGCGAAATGCGGTAATTCGGCAGAAGCTCAAGAAAGACATTCTGATCGCCCAGTACCAGAAGTTTTAAAAGGAATACTGCTGACAATGGGCGGTCTATGGAAGTTGCAAATCCCCAAGTAGAAGAGGCTGTCCTCAACGAAATTGACGAAAATCCGATCACAAGTACCAGCAAAATTGCTCACAACTTAAACCTATCTCACTCGACGGTTTGGAGAATTTTGAAAAGACAACTTTTGTATCCCTACCATATCCAAAGAGTACAAGCCTTATTGCCAAGAAATTTTCTGCCAAGATTGGCTTTTGTACATCAAAATAGCTCAAAATCCTGAGTTTGGAGCCGAAGTTCTGTTTACGGATGAAGCATCTTTCTCGAAGGATGGTATTTCCAATTTTCACTATAACCACTTATGGGCAGAAGAAAATCCACATGAAATTGCAGAAGCAACAATTTTCCGTAAATGTTTGGGCTACCATCGTCGATGATCATTTGATAGGCCCACATTTTTTACCAAACAGATTAAACGGTGCAGATTATCGACAATTTCTAGAAGAAGTGCTGCCGGAACTGCTGGAAAATGTACCGCTTCAAGTAAGACAAGACATGTACTTTATGCATGATGGAGCTTTCGGCCCACATTAGTTTGGTTGCTCGCCAATACTTGGACGACGAATATCCAGACCGTTGGAACGGTCGAGGAGGCCACCGCGATCTCCCGAACTTAATTGTTTAGATTTTTTCTTTTGGGGCCATCTGAAAACCCTACTCTACGCTACTCCAGTTGAAAAGGTTGACCAATTAAGAGAGCGCATTGTTGTATCTTGCGACATAATTCGGAACACTCCGGAAATTTTCATATAAAATTTCGAAAATGGTGTATTTTAGAGGGTAAGTTGATAGAAACTTTTCTTCAAATTTTTGGACAAGTTATCACATATTGAAGTCCTGCGCATATATTATGAAACATCCTGTATATATAAAAACTATTCTGTAATAATATTGTAGAACGCCTATTTAATAAAGTAGTTCCACATAGTATGTATTTTTGTGATATTGTAATAGAGGAATTAAGAGTTTGTACGAAAAGTTAGTTCGCGTGAAGTCTTAATTCCATGGAAAACATAGAAGGCCAGTAAAGAGGAAGGAAATAGGTTTAATGCCACGACACACAGAGTTAGTTTAATCACTCTGCTCGGTAATTAAGGATTAGCGTTATAAGCGATGTGCATGAAGTTTCCTATCGCGGTTCGATTTGCATATCGGGGCGGACGAGTGTATGTTTTGCATACGCGTGGAGCGGCATCTCAGCTACACGGATTAATAATGGTAATATGTTACCTGAGCTCGCCATAATAGGTATCATTACATTGACTCTTGGCAAACGGTTCCGGCGGATATGTTTTAATAGGTCGTAAACTTAAGGATTTTGTTGTATCGAGATGCGATCGAAAAAAAAGGTCGGATTGTGTTTCTCCGGTTAAGGTGCGAGATTTATGAACTAAATAGGATAAAAGACGACGAGGGGTCAGAGAATAGATTGGACAAGGGCAATTACCACCAATGAAACGTCGATAACAAATCAGTAGCGACATCTCGGTGAGACGAAAAACACCCTTTAGAAATAGAGAAAAAAAGTAAACAATGGAGTTTGTCTACACGCGAATGCACGGCCAAGAAAGACGCATAAATTAAAATGGGCGCATCGATAAGCTACGAGAATTCTTTTATTTCCAATAAGAAAAAACTCTAATAAACCGGCAAATAATAGGGCTGGCAACGGCTGCCCAGATTACGGATGACGTATATGCTTTCGGAACAATACCCGCCGCAACGACATGAAAGAATTTTTAATATTCAATAAACCAATATAAACGGCCCGCCAAGTGGATTTAAAATTCAAATGTATGCATTCTTGTCGACTCGACGTTATTAAAACCTCATACCTTAGTGCACACGTGCGTATTGTAGCACTATTTTATTTTTCTGCTAACAGGTAACCCTTTACCAAGTCTCTACTTACGCAAATATTTGAATATTAAATTAAATTATATTTAAAAAATATATATATACAGCCTGAAGATGACTAAAACGTAGAAACTCGGGAAAATAAAAATTAGTACAACATTGTCACAAATGTAACAACTCTTTTAATAATTGACTTAAAAAGTGTGAACTAATACCAACTGAGTAGAAAACCTCTCGGCATTGAAACGCTTATCCAGAACACTCCATAAGCCTGTTAAAACTTTTTAATACCTTTGAAGTGAGATTTTTAATGTTTACAAACAGCTTTTGTTATCGAACTCGAGGTGAGCAGATATTCAAAACTTTTCGGATTCCGTAATTAGTTTTCGGTTTTATTAATACACTATCTTTATATTTTTATTTAACCCACGAATATGCGGGATGAACAAACTTTTTAATTCGGTACCGTTGAAAACTTTGTTCTAATGGAGTCCAGAATGGGTGATGTTGTGTGCGTTAAGAGTTGAAATTATGGTCGATAACTACGGAAACCTTTCCAGCCTATAGGTGAGATGGGCATGCATATTCAGACGGTTGGGTGTTCATATGTCGCGTAGTAAGTGTGAATTTGAATTGCACGGAGGTTTTCGAGGCAAAAAGCGAACCGCAAAGTTTAGTACCTCAAAGTTAGCGCGACAACACGGTAACGAATAAAATATTCAAACTGTACGAGATCAAAATTGCATCCATCCATAATTTCTGCTATGGAGCTTAATAAGTTACAGCAGGGAAATTGAGTATCGCGTATTGTTGCCGGAGAATTTGATGGAATTAACGTTTTCCTAGTGTTACATTTACTTACTCACTAATAATTCAGACCCTACAGCTTAGAAACTATTATGATTAACGGGTTAATATCTTATCCGAAGTTGCAACTAACAGTATTAACTTTACTGGATTACGTGAATCAACAGGAAATATTATTCAGAGTTAATTATCCCGTACGAATTTCCCTATTAACTAATAAATCGACGTCTGCGTTAAAATGTTAACGCAATATTTTACCAAAATTGCCAATCGGATAATAAATAATGACGTAAAAACCGACCATCGATATTTAAACAATTACCTCGTCCAACACTGTAAATAATAAGCGCAGCTGAATAGATCCTGTGTAATAGATCATTTAATTATGTCCAAATAGCTGATCGATTTCGTTTAACGTAATCAAACAGTGGTTTTTCCTTTTTCTTTCTAGTTAATACTTTAATTTAGTACTTTATCCAAGTAATTGCGTCACGAGCTAGTTTTCGTTTGAAAAATAACTAAAAGGCGACAATGTGAATTTAAGATTAATTCCACCATCGCGGATGAGAATCACGTGAGAACGATTTTTAGGAAGTGAATGCTCTCACGAAAGGGTACCCCCCAGTTCATATGGTTCAAGCTTTAGCCCTTTAAATTGGTAGCGGTTGCTTCTCATGGGAACAGATTCTCCATCAACTTGATACACTCTCGATCTGTCTCCCGTTTCCTTTTTTATTGGCGAGTTTTTTTTCAACTCGCGTTATTTTTTGTATCCAATGGTTAGATTTAGAACGATATAGGTGCTCGAGTATTGAACACGTGGGGCGAAAAGAAGAGGCGTCGAGTGATGATGTCAAAGTATTTAGACAATAGCAAGTCAAGAGTGGCAGTCTAGTAGTGGTGGCGGCGATACGACGTTGCTACCAGAATGGGGACTTCCCGTCAACCGGGCCAGAATGCTTTTATAAATTATTCAAGGTTCTGTATTGATCCAAGTTCCTTTACTCTCCTTTCCCCTATGCGAGTATTTCTGTTGGGTATGAATATCTGATCTCGACGCAAGTCCTGACCTGCCGTCACTCCACACACATACATCCCCTTTATCACTAAATCATAAAATTATTCAACTAAAATATAATTAATTTCCTTTTTGAAATAACAGGTATTGTTATAAATGAGCTTCAAGAAACGTGAAAAGAATCTAGTTGTTCCGAGATTAAAACCAACTTTAACAGAATACGTTTTCAAGCTTGTCGCGGAAACTGGATGAACTACAGGTAAATTAACCCACAGCGAGACAACAATACAAATAATGAGAGGCACGTTGTTATTTCAGAATAATTTAGTTTTAAATTGAGTTCCCCTAAGATCTCCATTATGAAAACGTTAAAATTCCGGTAATAATAACAAAGTGAAGAGAAATTCCAAGCTCGGGCATGAGATGAGATGGATAAATTTTACAAACTACAACAATCTTTCGGCCCGTCGGTGTAAAGGAATCTCTGGGAAGTTATTGCAATCGTTTTGAAGGGCGGAGAAGGGGCGATAACTGACAAGTAGAGCACGGTGATTGTTATTGTCCGTGACGTTATCATTGAAGACTTAGTTTACCTAGCTTTTAAGGAAAAACAGGTTCGCTCCAATTTGTCGATATTCGCCTCCAACACAAAAGGTAACTTTGCGGTAAAATTACAGTCTGAACAAAACGTGTACGGAGTACTCACCGAGCCCAATTGGAAATTATTGATATGGAAGTGCCCAGCCAATTAGGACGTTGTTACGTTTAGGAACTTATGGAGTATCTCGCTTGAAATTTTAACCAATAAAAATCGACGTTTCCAACGTTGGGTTTCCACTACTCCATTGGATTCTTACTTGAAGCCATACGCGCCGCCGCTAGTATGCCATATCAGGTCGTAGTGAACTTAGTAAAGTTCCCGAAATGGATATTGAATACTATTAGGCGGTGTAGGATGACATTGGGATGAAGTGTCAACGCCGTCTGAGGTTATCGCGAAAGCTGTTATCAGAGCTTTGGTTCACTTAGCGCGACAACCGAGAAACCGTATTCGATATTAATGTTTCATTTAACTTTTAACGTACCTTTTTGGCCGAACCAACTTTGTTTTGATGGCGCTAAAACCCGTCCGAGATAATTTCGCTTCATTTCCTACAGTTTAGTTCGGCTTAGTTTTTATCTTTGCAACAGTTCAACTTTTAAACCTATACATTATTTAAAAGAAGCCATTACGAAAAAGAACTTAACGACCAAAGCTCAGTTAAAAAATTACGTGGCCATTGATGTAATTACATAAATATTACATAACCCAATGATTGACCACGAACGCTTATGAATTAATATGTGAATTACTAATTGAGTCAAAACCCTACATAATGTGTTCTTTATATTTACCCACAGCATATTTTATTAGTTGTATTTATAAACTTGCCTTCCGTTATTATACCGGTACTACCACAGAATAATGTACGTCATTTTTCAGTTTATACTACGTTAATGGAAGACGTATTCATTTTATATGTACATTTAAACGTGGTTATCGCTTGGGAAATGGGAACTTAACATACGTCAGCATAAAACTGAAGGTTACATCCGATGGTAGATGGATACTTGCAGTCACGTTTCAAATTGATGCGTTCTTTTATCCGTTTTGGGTTGACCCAAAAATTTCTTTTCATACTATAATTTTATAACCAACCTACAGTGTGTTAATTGCAAGTATGTAACCAATAACACAGTATTTTTATTGCAATACGCGATTTGCGTATGATGCCTATTGCGCTGTGATATTGGTTGCATACTTGCACTGTACTTTAAAATGAGCCCAAACTCGATATAGTTTAACTATACTTGGTTTAAACTTATTTTGTAACATTTTTTATTTCTTACAAAATAAAGATAAAGATTTTTATATATAACTCATTATTACACAGTCTATCTGTATATAATTATTTTTACAGTTATCGAGTTTCGATTAGCTTTTCTAAGAAAATATATACAGTGTATTGTAGCATGTCTGCATCCCGCTACTTGTAACACTTATTAATAATTCAATTGGCAGCCGTACCTGCCATAAATAGTCGCAGGATTCGTTCTAAATAAAGTCCCAGCAATCGAATTACTATTTGATAAAGTATAACTGACATTCAAACTTCAAAATTAGTAGTTGGTGAAGTAGTATGGGGTATAATTTTTTAGTTAAAGAGAATGCATAATTTTAGATCGAATTCTTTGTAAATTTAACGATTATAAGTAGGTATGGTTGGGTGTGATGTGTATTTTTTATGTAGACGCAAACGACCTAAGCTACATCGGGTAATGCAAAATAGGAATTCTGCAAAAATGTAAGCACATTTTGTGGATTAAATTTGTGAAATAAAAACCGTCAGCTGCGAAATTGAGCGCTGAGGTTGCGCGAGATTCGTCCGGCGCAGTAAAACTCGAGATTCGACCCCCTTCCCAAGAAATACGGACTTGATAAATTTTAAAACGCTCAGTTGAATTCGCGTATATTGTGTATCATCGTTCTATTTTAGGAAATAAACGCCAGATGCGAAGTTCAAACATGCATAAGGGGAATTGCACACATCAGTTGATGTTTACCTTCAAAGCAAATATCGCAAAATACGTGCATACACACTCGAAACGGTAGGAAGACGAAAATTTTTCACAGTGACTTAGTAACGGTCGTCTATAAATATGAATTTACGAAAGAGAAAATGTTTAGGCATCATTAATGGTATGCTTCGTCGCGAAGCGCTCCTATTTACCAGCAACAACAATGGTTCTTTACATAATCAATACATTCAAATTAGTACCCCGAAAAGTGCGTGTTGTTATTCTATGCTTTGTCGGCTTAAAATTAGGTTTACATTTTTTATGCCACTCAGCAAAAACTAACCAACCCGTCGACACAAAGAATTCATTCTTCAACCCTAATTTCGTTTTCATAATAACGTTCCAGTATTTATTTCCATCAAAGTAGTTCGATTTTTCTTTTAAATCGATTCATCGATCACAATTGTGTATCAGTTACAACACACACAATAATTTTGTTTAGAATTCAGCAGCAATGAACTCGTTGATCCCTTAGAACAATATAGGATTGAATCGGGCAAACAGGATAGTTTATTTATTAATCAAACAAAGGTTTGAATAGAATTATGAACGGTTTCGCAAAAATATTCCCAATCCTTACAACAATATAGAATCGAGTGCAGCAAATGAGATACTATATTTATTATCCAAACAAAGGTTGAATAGAACTGTGAAGCAAACTACGAAGAAAAATTTTACCAAAAACGAGTTACCAAAACGACATTATGCTCATCTTCCAATACATTACCTTCGACGCCATCAACCCTGTCGAGAAGTTCGAATAATCCAGCGTTTCGAACAATACGGCGCCCCCTGGAGGCATTTCTAATACAATGAGAACTGCTAACGCGGATATATTACGCAGGACGGGGTCCTCTCCTTTTCGTGATTAATCGAATATAAAATCCGTCCTGAAGGGGCCATCAGGTTATAATCTAAAGATTTCATATCGTTACTGCTACGATTGCACTTTTCCACGCCCGATACACTCACGACCAGATGTCTCGAACGATCCAACCACGTCGTACATCGAGATCGTTTTCATTCTTATTATAGAGAATACTATATTTTTAAATCGAACCAGAACAACATTTAAATAACTTTAACAATGTTTTTAAAGTTAGCTTATTAGTCAGTATCTATTTTGCCAACTATGTCTAAAATCTTGGAAAAAGTAATGAAAAATCAATTAATCCCTTATATTGAACAGAACAACTTGTTACCAGTTCAGCAATCTGGTTTTCGTGCTGATCATAGTTGCACTACAGCTATGCTAAGACTCACTGATGATGTTTTTTGTGTAGCTGACAAAGGTATGCTTACAGCTCCTGGATTTTTCTAAGGCATTTGACACCATTGATCATACATTGCTCTGTCGTATAATGAGGTTGTTGGGACTGGGTCGTGGTGCCGTGAACACAAAAGGTAAGAGTTGGTAATCGGGAATCGCAAGAAGTTAGTTTCGCTGCCAACTTATCCTCTTCTAATATTAATATGTATGCTGATGATATTCAAATATACCAATCATTTCGTCGTTGCGAGAGTCATGATGTGGAGACAAATTTAAATAAATTTACAAATTATCCATAAGATTGCTAATTTCCATCAATTGAATTTAACCTTGTCAAATCTATATGGATATGCTTTGGAAGTTCTGTAGAGAGTGTTCAGGTTAATATTGATCTAAAATTGGGAAATAAAATAATGTGAAGTGCTTGGGTCTAACACTTGATAATAGCTTTAGATATCGTGGGCAGATTAATAATTATATAAAGAAAGCTTATTTCTATCTTAGGCAATCATATCCTCATAGAGCTTATTTATCATATAATATCAAAAACAATTATGTGATGCTTACGTCTTGTCACAATTTAATATATGGCAGCGATCGACATGGACACGGCTTATCGTATTCAAAAAGTACAAAATTGCTGCCTTCGTTACATTTTTGGTATCAGGAAGTATGACCAAGTATCGCACAGGCTGAAGGACTGCTTACTTTGTTATTGTTTCACAAAATAATCACGACACGATACCTCTATGACAAAATTACATTTAAGTCAAATGACGGAAGATATCCAACCAGGTTTTGTCTTACAATCATACCACCTAAATATAGAACAGAGACATTTGAAAAGTGGTAATTTCTTTACCAGATTTATAATGTTATTTGGTTTGTGGTCGTGCATTGATGTGTGGTCTGACCTTGTATCTGTATATTATATTCGATTTATTCTTTTTTCCTTCATTGTTATTGTTATTTTTCTTTATTATTATTTAGTTTATCTTAATTTCTTTAAAAGGTTGGTTGAAACAGACTAAAGTCTGGAACCCGCCGTTTGTGACCAATACTCTATTACATTATAATTTTGGTGCAATTATTATTAAATTAATTATAACGTCAAAAATTAAAAAAATCTTTTTGGTCAGTTTCTGGGTGTCTGTTTCTTTCTGGCTTTATTTTGACATCCACAATATCTTTGCTAATTTTTGACTTCAGCTTCATTACTTGTCTTATTACTTGCTCTTATCATTTGCTTTTCATCTGCTTGTTTTTAACATTCTTGATTCTAGCACCAGTTTCTTTCTGGCATTTTCTATTGGCATTTGCTTGTTCCATCATCTTATCATATTTCAAACAGCAAACATTCGTTCTGCATGTGTCGGAGGCAGTAGTTGTCAGGATTGTTTGAAATATCAGACAATTCTTGGAAATTTTCTGGATATATTTAGATGACCTTCTGGACTTACAAGAAATCGATATTTCGATTAAGTCACTTTGTTATAATAAAATTAAATATTTCTAAAATATTTCTAGAAGATGATTTAAACGATATTGTTTTCGTTTTGTAAGTTGAGACAAGAACTATAGATTTTGAGGAATTATGTCCGATAGGGTGGATAAAAAACAAATTGCCTTTGGGGTACCCTTGTCGCCACATATTTCAACTATTCTAATCCCCAATTTCGAACTCTCAACGTTTCATATTTTTTTTGTTCCGGTCGAAGATGTTTCGGTGGAGGGATGGTTTTTATTTTCCGTTCAATTACCGTAGAGGCCGAGTCTATAAACATTTCAAAACGCCTCCGCGTTTGAAAGGAATTTGTTCAAGAAAGTTTATCGGTCGTGAACTACGGCGGGCTCGATTAGCATGGAAGGGGCGATGTTGACATAACCAAAATGACTATAAACAGCGTGTCCAATTTACGGAATTGCTTCCCAAACGAAACAGTCTCTCAAATACGTGCCCCATACTAGAAATAGCACATTAGAGCATAAACCTTTGTTCGGGTAATTATCTCTCGTAAAAAGGACGGCTCGCGACCACAAAGAAACATCTCAATTTGTTTTCTAGAGTTGGTACGGAAAGAGGAACAAATTCTTACTTAGACTTCAATCAATATTAACCTAAACAAACATCCCCGGGTAATTTACACCGGTAGCTGTGGTAGCTAATTTATCGATTTCCGGAAATAAACGCCAGTAGTTACATTTTCGCGCGAATGGCATGGTTCGAATGAATTGAGGACATTAAACTTTGGATTTAAATAGGGAGCTTTAGGGTCCTTTTATTAATCGAGATCATTATTAATAAAACCAGAAATTAATTCAACTCTTGTAGGCTCCTACCCGTTTTTTTTGCCCACTCGTATAATACAATCGTGGAAATTTTCATCAGAGTATCTCGCAACTCTAACGGATGTTCATCAAGCGGTACACGTCTTCAAACATAACCGCAAACGAATCTACTGCAAGCTATCTTGCGGCAGGAAAGGGTGCACTCAATTAAGACAACGGATGTTTATTTTAAATTGCCTTCAATTCCATTTGTTAAGATGTAACCGTTTCGTGTACGTTAATTGTAATTGCTTTTAAATAAATACCGTGATATTTTTTAAATAAAAGGGTGGTTAACTAAAAAGGTGTACGTGTTCGAAGATATTAGGAAATTCGGGTTTCTACGTTGGCGGAATTGAGGGGAAAAATACTTATTGGCTCCAACAAAAGAAATATTGGAGGGAGATAAGAACGAGATAAAGTGGTGCTTTCTTTTAAACCACAAATTCAGGTGCTCAAAGGAGACCGGGGGGTGAAAGGCTGTAGCCCCTTTGATATCAGGCCCTGCTGCTTTTTCCACCGCCAGCGAGCTCACCCGAAGGGCATTTAGTGATTCCTTTCATGTAGCATAATGTATTATGTGATTCATTTTTGTACATCACATTTTCTCATTACCAAGAAGGATTTTCGCCGGTAGAAAATTTTTTTATCTATATTCTATAGCATATTGTAAATTGATGGTTAAAATATTAATTCGTTTTTGCCGTAATAAACGTACGGAACTGGCCACCGTGTTGACGAGCCTTTTTCCCAAATGAATGACCTGCTTTCGATCAGCATCAAAGATGTACAATTTCGATGCCTAAAATTGAAAACTAAATGATTGATGGTACGCTAAAACATCATGCGTCCACATTATTCCATAAATTTCTCTTTGTATAATCAAATATTTTCTTCTTCATAAATTTTTGTATAAATAACGAAGCAACAATAAAAACAAACGTTCGTGACACACAAAATGCAATTAATTTGTCGATAATGGAAATAGAAATTTGGATGGATTGTTTTGACTGCTTTAATAGCGGAAATCCTTGGTTGGAATTTCCAGTCAGCATACATTACGACACTGTTAGTGTAATAAATTATGGCAATTGATTTTTCTATCATGAATTACACCTGCATAAGGCGTTCAAAAACTCGATAAAACAGTTGCATGCGCTGAATTCGAAATACAGTTTAATACATTGTGTTATTTTAATAGTTTTGGTGGATGCGCGAAAAAGGAATAAATTAATAAATTTCGATTGATTAATTTAAAAAAAAATGCACCGAGATGGGTTGCCTCTTGAAATTTTAATATTGAACCGGTAAAAAAAGAGTGAGTGAAGAGAAATCGATTTTAGAAATGAGGGTAAATGTAAAGTGCGGTAAAATATTGGACATTCTACGTTAGTGGAGAATCTGTGTATTGGCTCTTGGAGCATAAAGAGGGGGAAATATGTGCGGGGTAAGTCGAACGTGGACTGTACATTCAAAATAAATTAGAAATTTATTCGTTAGTAGTTCTCGAGAACGAGGGGTATTAAGTTCGCTAAAAAAAGGTCAAGTGGTTTAAAAAAAAATGACGCGGTAGGGTCGATGGTAACCTTTTGGGGTTTGTGGGTGGATGATAATGAGACCGTCTACGAAAAAGAGTGGTGATTGATTTCCGACAAAAACGGATTAGTTGTATCAAAATCGCAACGTTACGTTAGGGGTTATGTAATGCGCGATAAGGTCCCTCGCTTGGGTCCGATTGTTATCGTCCTCTTTGCTCAGAAGCCGGGGGACTCGTGCGCCCCCAAAGGGTTCGGGGAATAGAGGTGGGGGCACGGCCGATCGACCGGCCTCATGCATGCTCAAACTCGTCGTCTAAGGGCATAGAAATGTTCTCGTAAAATTTATTGATTGCCCTATGCACGGTTAACGTTTGGGTGAAATTATTTTTTCATAGAAACACCCCGCACCAAAAAAAAAACGAAAAAAGTAAATATCAAAATATCAGAGGAAAAACCGTTCTTTTTTTTCAAAGCTAAACAAATTTTGCGCTATCCCTCTTCCGCTGTTGACCACGGGCTATGGCCATGTCGAATGTAATTAGGGCTAGCAGCGTTTGGTCTGCAAATATGCATAACGATCGATCTGGTCGCAAATCAACGGAACGGTTAAAGTAGCCGCGCCGAAATCGACCGTACAATAAAGAAACCGCGACACCCCTTTTTTCATTCGGCCTGCTTTTAATTAAGCCGCGCCCGTTAAACGCTGACGGCTTTATTATACCCTCACGTCGTAATAATTTAAACAATTTCGCACCGAACTGCCCCCGCTGCTTATGAGTGCACCGTTGGGCGTTCTGAAACGCTCTTGTATTAAATTAACCTAAATAGGAACTATTAACTACTTTTTAAAATGAATTATGCAACTGCATGCTTCCTGAATTTTAATTATATTCGCCATGTGCATAAATTGTCAGCAACTATCCCATACGCACCGATTTCACTTAATTCTAACAAAATTACCATTCATCATTTAAATGTTTATTCACCATACTTAATTATTCAGCATATGCGCACTAGCGTATTGTATCTTACATATCCTAATGCGCATGCGCTCAAAATTTCTACAAACACCGTTCCTATTGACTTTTTTAACTCAATTCTGGTGCGATTTAAAATTGCAAAAATTTGCCAAATGTATTGTACTGAGACAATCAAAGTGTGACTAAATATATAAGTGCACTATCTAGTCTCATCACAGTCTATGAGTTATGTTATAAGATTATGTTATTGCTGATGATGAGCTGCTATGAGTTATATGATAGCAAAAGGTCTTATATCATAAGAAATTTGGTACTCGACCATTTACTTACCTCTAACAAACAAATATACAATATAATATACAGTCTAAAAAGAGGTCTTTGTAACACTACGATACTGATCGACTAACTGAACCCTTTAACTATACGCTACAAAGTCTATCTATAAGATATCTCCGAAAATTCTGGTTTTCATCGTGGAACTAAAGTTTTCGGAAACATCTTATAGTTATATACCGTAAGATGGGGTTACTTGGACACGTTTTTTGTTAAAGTTAGGGCAACAGAAACTTCATCATATCAACCTAACCTTCAGGATTATATAGCTAACAACAACAAATATATAAAAAGTGATGTCAGAGTAGCCCCGTTGTTGGGGCTTCTTGGACACATCATAATTATATAGGTTCACACTTTTCATGGAAGAAAGGGCAAGGTTAGCATTGTTAAAAAATGTTGTAATGTGTCGTCGCATGTAACATGTTGTTTCAAGTTATAAAAGAATCGATGGAATCTGGACCTGGAGTGTTGTTCTTGAAGACCTTGACCTGCCTCCCTTGCTTATCTAGGTATTTATTCAGCACATCTCAAATGTCGCCCCAATTCACAACAACAGGCAAAGTTTCCGAAATCAACAGTTCCTCAGACTTGCCTAAAACAATCGGATGTCCAACTTTCCGAACTGCATCCATAGCCTTTTCCAAGTCTTCCACTTTGTAATTCATGTAAAATGTTGACACTGGAGTTTTTTTAATCAGTGACTTCCTTTAATAATAAGAAAAAAATACACCAGAAACAAAAACATAATCTAACCTTGCGTTGTGTCCATGTAGCCCCATCTTATGGTATATATAAAAATTCTATATGTATAATTAGAAGTATTGCAAAACAAACCTTATTAATATATCTAATAAGAAATGTGTAAAAATAAATGAAGCGTTCTACTTGTTCATAGAATAGGAAGTTAATTTTCGTAGAATGTCGTGCAAAGAAGATATAAGAGTATAGAATCAATTCAAAATATGGGTTGGTGCTGTGGTGCAGATTGTACTCCTAAAACATCTATTAATCAATTAAGGAGGTGATCTAGGGTCAGTACCGTTTTGATTTTGAGCCTCCTGCTTGACTCCCCCTGCAAACGACAAATCAGTGGCATTATGCGATTTCCGTGGAGAAATTCTGTGTGAGAGTGCCGGTGATTTCGAAACGATTTTACTTCTACGCACGCCAAATCCCGTATACATCGGTATTCGTAATCTAGTTCGGGAACATTGTAATTACTAAGACACAGGCTGCGTGCAACGGGGTCCGACCTCCCACAAGGGGATGGGGATAGATCCGGTCCCCTGAGATTTCCAAGCTTTCCGAGCCACGAAAACAAATGGAAATTGACGTAGGGGGATGTTCACCGGCACGTTACAATTATCGGGCGTAACTTATCCGCGATTTCGAGGAAAACGTGTAAGTGAGAATTAACTGAGGGGAAAAAATTGATTTTCGATCTTAATCATGCTTTTACGACTACGATATAAAGGAAAGTTTAAGACTTTTTTCTTTTAATTCTTAATATTTCGATTTAATTAAACGAGAAGATGGTTGGATATAATTTCAACAAACTTTTATAATTTCATTTCAACTTCTTTCAAGATATTTAAGCTGACCTAATTTTAAACATTTTTACCAGATGGATTAACAATTCGATTTAATTAAATGGAAAGATTGTTTAGATATAATAATTTGAATCCAAATATTGGTTATCGAAAATGTTAATAGAACGTAACAGCTTCCAAATATTAGCGTGTCTGTTTTGAATTGGCAGTTTTCGTATTATTTATAATTAATCGAACTAATTTAATTACTAATAACACTGTTTGTTCGAAATTTAATAACATTATTAACTGCGTTAAGAATCTAATTTTAAATCAACATGTATCCCAATTAAATTACGCGATATATAAGTCAAAATGAATCAATCTGTCGGAAAATATAAAGTTTATAAAATCTGTGTACTACAATTTCTCGAAACTCCGCTTCGAATGCAGTGGGGTTGGGATGTGAAAGACATATTTTGTATTGGACAGACAGAAATCTTGCAAGGTAAAAAAAGACTAAGAGTAAACGAACGTGGAGTAAACGAATGAAATAAATAAAATAGTAGATATTTGAAACGAGTTTCAGGTCCGAAGATTTCCGGGCGAAGTTTATAAAATCAAATTCCAGGGGCAATATACACGAACTCGAGCCGAAAGTTTGTTCCATGAGATGTTTTACAAACTTTATTCTTTAGCCTAACTGCCCTTTAAAGTGCAACACTCTTATTTAGGTTGATTGTATACCTAGCAATAAATAAAACTGAATACTCCAGGTTAATTTCAATTTAATGCAAAGCTAAGCGCTTGCATTTATTATTTCTTTTTTCTTTATAATTAAACCATTCACGCTTAATTTTTATTTAATTAAAAATTATATTATGTGAAAATCTACAACATTTCAAAGTTAAAGTTTCTCGTAGCAACTAGATTTTTAATGTATATATACATATACAGTGTGTTAATTAATTATCGTACCCGATATTACCATTGAAAATATGCAACCAATATCACAGTACTGGTATTGCAACACCAATATTGTGATATTGGTTGCATATCGTCGTTATCTGCTTCTTTTGGGTGGTTATTTCATGGTTAAGTATTATTTATTATTTGAAAGTTGAATTACATATTGTGCAAATCGATCAAATATGAGTAGTTACGAATGATTTTATGAATGGTTATTTGAGTTAATTAAGTATTTGTTTAAATCCGAAGTAATATAATAAATTAAATGTAAATAATTAACATAACAAATATATTGGTGGAATGTTGTAATTTTTTCGATATTTTTAAAAAGTGTTTTAGTATAAAATAATTTATACTTTAATAGTGAACTGCCATGTTGAAACACGAATTAGTCCAGCGAATACATAAATAATCCCTTGATTAAATTCGTGGTGTAACCTAGATCAATAGATGCAATTAATGCATAATTAATAGAGTTTGAGTTTGTGAGAACAGGCACGAGTTTATTAGGCATGTAATCAAGAATTAAAAAATCTGATAGTTTTGCTCAACGTCCTTCGATTATGTGAGCGTTTTAAATATAACGGGCGGTTATGAAAAATAGGTTAAATTAATTACTTCGGTATAAGTTATGGTCGATTTGCATTGCAAAACTGCATTTTTACAACTGTACACGTGGCAGCACGCAATATTGCATTTTTTAAAAGTGGATAAATGTAGCCAGAGACGAAGAACTTAAGTGTAATATTCTCATCACAAGTGATTATTTTGATCGGGTCGATTTAGGACCGGTTCAAAATCGTTTTAAAACTAGGGAATAATTGCATTCCAAGTCCTTTCGGGTTGCCATCTCAACCTGACAAAAAGCTTTAATATTTTCTCTCCTCGCTAGCTGGCGTTAGTGCGCCAGGTATTTTCCTTTTTCGATGTTGAAATATTACAGTTCGCTGATCGATTTTTACCTTCGTGCTTATGGAGGCAGTGGCCCAGCTACGGCCTCGATACCAAGTTTCTGAATTTGACAGTTTAGTAGTCATCAAAAGCCCGATGTTCATTCCATCTATACAATTGCCTTTTTTTCCCGTCATCGGCAGTTTGCCTCTTTATCCCAATAACGACGTTACGTTACGGTAAGGACAATTTTTTAATGTTAAGCGCATAAATCACGTTCTACACCAAAAGATACAGTTAATCTTTAGTTTGGCACAATAAAGATCAAATTCGACAATGAACTTGGGCCAATGTAGGAATTAATGCTCCCGGCGAAAATGAAACCAGCCGTAACTCTTTTAAATTTATCGACGCGATCAACCTCCTAATTCCATTTACTACGACTGTACAACTTTTACTACGGAATTTATTTTTTTCAATCAATTTTAATTTTACTACTTAATTTTATAACAAAAAAAGAACGTTTATTTGACGATCCAAGCAATAAAAAGGAAATAAAATAAAATAATTGAATTTTCAAAAGGGTAAAATGTTTATCTATTAAAGCTAATTTGACCTAAATGCCTTCAAAACCCTATCACAGTTAATGATAATAATTAGTTTCTCTTGTCTCGTTACCTTGGATTGATACGGGTTTGGTAGTTTGACAGTTTGACACATGCAGAAATTATACAGGGCCATCTTCACACCCGAATCTCTTGTGGTGTCATCCCTAGCAAAAACTCCAGGGGTTGCCTTCAGGATCTTTAAGCTATTATGGTTGCATAACGTTATTTCGAGGGCTAATTGTGTTGGGGCCGCGAATCATTAATTAGTCAGAACGTTAACCCAGCGAATTCTGGTTGAAATCATCCGCCCTTTATTTTTGGGGGGAAAACACTTATTATATATTTATGTTACGTTTTAACATGCTATACAACCCCCACTTTACCATAATAATCCGTTTTAAGAACCTTTTTTTCGTTTTGATTTAATTAAGAAAAATAATTAGTTCAATTTAAAACGGTTTAGTCTGAATGTAATTATAGAGGGAGATTTTTTAATTAATCCCAAAACAGGCTACTCAAATTCCGTTCTATTTTATACAGATAATATTCGTTTACATCTTATTAAACTCACTATTTTAAACTTTTAGAGGTTAAAATTTTTATAACCAGTTTTGAAACCGGTAAGTAGCGTTAGTTAACATAAAATATCACTCTAGTGTTAGTTCTAGTTTTACACTAGCTCTATCAGTGGAACTAATACAAGACCTAGAACTAGAATCATTCGGGTTTAGCCGTCTTGAGAGACGTGCGGCTAAACCCGAATGCTTCTAGTTCTAGGTCTAGTGTTAGTTCTAGTTTTACACTAACACTATCACAAGACCTAGAACGTTTTTTTTTACTTTTTTGGAACGATTTAACTTAGGTCAAAATTAACATCTACACCGTGTTAATTAATTATCGTACCCGACGTCATCATTGCAAGTATGCAACCAATATCACAGTATGCGTATTGCAAATAATCGATTTGCGTATTGGGTTGCATACTTGCAATGATGACGTTGGGTACGATAATTAATTAACACACTGTATATCGAGATGTATATGCTTCATGGTTTGATTTCCAATCGTTTGGAAATCTACTATTGTAGATGTTAATTTGGACCTAAATTAAATCGTTCCAAAAACGTAAAAAAAAAACATTTTAGGTCTTGTGATAGTGCTAGTGTACAACTAGAACTAACACTAGACCTAGAACTAGAATCATTCGGGTTTAGCCGTCTTGAGAGACGTGCGGCTAAACCCGAATGCTTCTAGTTCTCGGTCTAGTGTTAGTTCTACTTTTATACTAACACTATCACAAGACCTAGAATGTTTTTTTTACTTTTTTGGAACGATTTAACTTAGGTCCAAATTAACATCTACACCGTGTTAATTAATTATCGTACCCGACGTCATCATTGCAAGTATGCAACCAATATTACAGTATGCGTATTGCAATACGCGATTTGCGTATTGGGTTGCATACTTGCAATGATGACGTTGGGTACGATAATTAATAAACACACTGTATATCGAGATGTATATGCTTCATGGTTTGATTTCCAATCGTTCGGAAATCTACAATGTGAGACACATTTACTCATAATCTTGATCAAAAAGTCTTTATAAAATGTGTTTCATCATTTCAACCGTATTTCGCCAAATCCTTTTCTGCGAAGCTCTCCACTTACTTGCATCTTTGAGAAATCAGTTTTACAATACAATATGCGTACGTCATATCATCCGGAACCGGTTCGGATTTCTATTTCTAATCCTTTCCACGAAATCTTTTCAATCTACTGTAATTCACCTTCGACTCCTATATATATATAGTATATTTTATTATGTCTATACAGTGTGTTAATTAATTATCGTACCCGACGTCATGATTGGAAATATGCAACCAATATCACAGTATTTGTATTACAATACGCGATTTGATTTTTTTTTAATTAACACACTGTATTTAACGTACACTTGGTTGATTTTGTTTTGCATTTTAAAAAAATTTGATTTAGTTTATATACACGTTTGTAATCATCGCAATACGAGAGTCATTTAGTTGTGTAAAAAGAAATTAGAGAGTCCAATACGAGATAGAAATGAATGAATCGTGTCAATTAAAGTCATCAATGTGGTGAAAACGTGGATAGGTAGTAAAATGGAAAATGTGGTAAAAAGTAAAATTGTGAAGAATCTCCGGTATGAAAACCGACTGCAAGATAATTCGATAAATCTCGTCGGTATTTGCCTTACTACTTCCGGCAGTGCCTACCGGGGAAGGCTGCGCCCGGGCGATATGATCCGTTTGTTGAATTTGACATTTATTTCACGACTTGGCCCGCTCGCCAGAGTACTTATGAATTCTATTACCGTTTTGATGTGGGGAATACATCGCCGGCTGTCGTGGCCCCATTTATAAGTAACGGGAGCAAATATTACCACTTCAATTTTGGCCTATTAGCAACCGCCAGTTTTAATTGAAAGTTTAGTCTGTCGCGGAACTGATTTTTACTACGGGGTTTATATCGATCGAATTGCCGCGCGAAATGCAAGTAATTGATTTTCGATTTTCTAATCAAATATTAAACCGACTCATTTGTCCCAAACGCGCGTATGTCGTGTGCGCGATGCTTTTTTTTTCTGCATAGTCCAGCCCTATTCCGGACTTCATTTATATTTCATCATTGAATTCCCGGTTTCGTTGAAGAAAAATGACTAAGTGAATTATACCCTTTTTTGGTATGGCAATTAATAATCGATTTAGGAACGAGAAAAAGACTGGATGTTTTAAAGTTTTCCGTCCACATCTTGATTGCTCAATCGATTTCTGTTCTTCTCTAGGATATCGGTAGATAACTCACTTATTCCAATACACATCTGTCTCCCTTGATAAATAGCCCTCTCAAGGTAATTGCATGCATTTCCTCGCGCGACACATTGGAAGGGTTGAAATGCGATTTTTTTTTCCGGTTGATTGAAAAATAAAAGCCGAGGGAAGCACGAGTGTAAATGATGCACTTTTAACGGAAACGCCCACGCTAAATTATTTTCAATTTAGGTTCCCGTCAAGGGCGGTTAAAAAAATTACAACATTTTGCCAATGCGTGGATTGAAAAATGTTGTTATTTTAAATTTTTAAATGGTCACTTACGGGTTCAAATCGAATGATTACATCACTCCACTAAAAGCGACTTTTTCAACCAACTTTTCGGATAATTTCCCCCGACAGTTCAGTCAACGTGCTTGATACAATTTAATTTTAATTATCGGCCTCGACATTGCAGCCCGCCCGTTTGACAAAAACCGGCGATTATTAAATGCCTCGTTCGTTCTACGCGAAAGTAATGCTTTTTAATTTCGAGACTGATCTACCGCGATATCAGCGCACTCGCCCTCTCGCGCTTTATTGCATATTCATCCGTTTAACGCGTCACTAATCACCGAGATTTATACATATAAAAACCGGCCGGCTTCCGCCTCTACAATGGAAAAATAAAGAGTAATTTACGTGGACGAAAGCACGTTAATTGCGCAGACCGAATGTCTAGAGCACTAACCCCTATCTACAATTTAAATTAATTGCGATTAATCATTCATAGGGTTAAGGCTGTAGTCTCAGGACCGAAAATTTAATTCCAATATAACGCGTTAACCGTTTGATATAGCCAAAAATCTTTCAAATAAAAAATGTATAGAAAGACGAACTCTAGGGCCGCACGGTGAAATATTTAGATAATTGTTGATAATAACGGAGATTAAGAAGAGTTTTAAGAAAAGTTCCGAAATCGAGTCCTTGGTGCCGTAGATAATAATTTTCTGGTTACTTTTTATATATACATTTTTTTGAAATTTTTTGATATAAATGAGTTAGATTGGAATTTCCCACGGTAAGAATATCCTAATTTCTTTGCAAATTTCAATTTAGCTCCGCCCTCAAAGGGCGCATGGTGTGGCCAAACAGATTGTGCGAGCGGTCTGTTTATTTACATTGCATCTTTTACGATCTTATCGTATTTTTCGACCATTTCGTATGAATAGCATTGTTTCAATTGCTTTGAAATAAAAGTATATAAGTAGGTGAAGCTGAATACAATATAGATGTATAGTTTTTAAGGTAACCGAATTAAATTCTGATTATTTATTTTTTATTATAATTAGGTCCGCCATTGAACTAGGTAACTTCAATGGCTTATTCCTAAACATTACTATTATTAATTTTTTTCAGTAGTATTAAATATTTTGGTTTAGTATCAAAATGGTTTTAAATAAAAATACAAAAAATACATATTTTATTTTAAATTATTACTGATTTCCTGTTTTGAAAGGTTTATTTGTATAGGATAATTATGGTTTTGGTGACACAAACCTTTTGCTAACAAAAGTCTATAATTGCAGAGGGCTTCAAAAAGAGCATGGAAATGCATGGTGCTAAATATAATAAATTGGTAGGAGATGGGGACAGCAGTGTGTACCGAAAATTACTAGATGTAAGGCCCTACGGGGACCAATTGGTACAAAAGATTGAATGCTCTAATCATCTTTTGCGGAATTATTGCATAAGATTAAAAGAAATAAGTGGACGAAAATTTAGTTCGCGCGGTACGTTCGTTCCTGTTCAACTAAGGAAGTTATTAGAAAACAATATCCGTAGGCTTCGAACGGCTGCTCTATCTGCTGCTAAATATAGGGCACTCCATAAAAATGTAAGGCTCTTATCGCAAGACCTTGCGAATAGTGTACATCATGTATTTGGTGATCATTCCAATTGCGGAACATACTTTTGTAAACGCCAACAATTAGGCGAACGTAATTGGATAGAAGAATTAAAAAATTGTGGGTTATATGATGACATCAATTCATTCGTGAACCGTCTAATTTTTAATGCACACAGTTTATTAACAAATATGTCGACAAATGTGGCGGAATGCTATAATTCCGTTATCGCAAAATATGTGGCAGGTAAACGAATTAATTATTGTAGAAGATTTGGTTACAATTTGAGGTGTAATGTAGCAGCTATCTCATACAACACCAAAGGAGAAGCAATTAGAACTATCCATAAAAAATTATCTGGAAATAATTTAGGAGTATACACTCAAAGATACTCCGAATTAAATTCAGGGCGTGTTTCTAAACGTAAAATTTTGCGAAAGAGACGTAAAGTAGCAGTGCAAGCAGCTGATGAAAATTATGGTTTAGATGAATTGATACCAGATATGTCGCCCGCTAAATACGCCGCTAAAAAAGAAGCGTTTTTAAGAAATATTTACAAACCGGAAGACGAGTTAGCGGAAATAGAAATTAGGACAGCGGGATAGGCCAATAGTCAGCTTTGGTACGAGGAAAGAAGTAAGCGGCTCACAGCTTCCAACTTCGGAAGAATTTGTAAGAAGAGGGAGAGTACTAATCCATCAAATATTGTCAAATATTTAATTTACCAATCCTTTCATCCGACAATAGCAATGCAATATGGCATTGAAAAAGAACCCATTGCTAGGCAACAGCTTGAAAACGAACTACAAGTAAATGTTTTGCCGTGTGGTTTGTTTATTCATAAGACGGACTGTTATTTAGCTGCATCACCAGATGGGCTAATAGGGGAGGATTTCTTGTGTGAAATCAAATGTCCCTTTTCAGCAAGGAAATTAACGCCAAGAGCGGCAATAGAAGAAGGGATAATAAAGTTTTGTAAATTTATAAATAATAAAATGGTTTTAAATAGAGGTCACGATTACTACTTCCAAATTCAAGGACAATTGCATATAACAGGTCGCAATTCGTGTTATTTTGTTGTATGGACACCGCATGGTATCGAGATAGAAATGGTATAAAGATACAATAACAAATGTTTAATATTATTATTTATATTACAATTTTTTTTTAGATTTCTAAAGATCCTAATTTCTGGAAGGACAAAATGAAATAAAAATTGAAAAAATTTTATTTTGACAACATGTTGCCTGAATTGGTGGATCCACGGCACACTAGGAGTTTAACTATTAGAAATAAAACACCCTAGATGTAATAATAAAAGTACAGATACAACCGTTTCTTGATCTTGCTCTATTAAAATTTTTGTTCCTATAACCTCGCATTGAAAGAGTAAGGACCTTTCTGGTATTTCTTACTCCCAATTATCTATTAATAAATTAATTGTATCTATTATTTTGTACAATTATGTACATTTTACAACTGTGTACAATTTATCGGCAAATTTGTTATCAATATTTGTTACAATATTTATTACAAATCACTATTTTTCTTTACAGTGCAATACCGCGTTTTGCATAAAAGTTTTTATTTGTGTTCATCTGCATAATCCACAAAATCCTTATTCTATTAGATATTTACTGATGAAGACGCTACTTACTATTACCGTCTTTTTCTATATTCTCCATAAAAATCGGGTAATATAAACACATTCAATTCAAAGGGACTGCGTGGGCAAAAGATAAATAAAGGGGCGGGGCATATGGAGAAATAAGTCCCGTCTTCTTGCTTCCGAACGTCCGTCTCCTGGGCCCCTCAGAAACTCTGTGACCGTGAGACTACAGCCTTAAGGTACTTTAACTCTATCCATCCAAATTTTATAGTCAAATATATACAGGGTGTTAAAAACAGAATGGAAAATATTTAAAGAGATGCCTTGTTAGAGCATAATGTTCCACCGATTCTTTGTGGTTGGATTGAGAACACTCTTAAACATAGGATAGTTAAGCTTAGGGCTGGTGATGTCAGTCTCCATGGAGGTGATACTAGAGGCTGTCCACAAGGGGGTGTACTATCCCCACTTTTGTGCAACCTCACCCTGGATATCCTCTTGAACCGCCTCGCTGAAGCCAACTTTACTACAGTTGGTTACGCAGATGATTTAACCATTCTCATCAAAGGCAAGTACATAAACATGCTTTTTGATAGGATGCAAGTAGCTCTCAAATTGATACAGACTTGGTGTGACGAACAAAGACTCTCTGTGAATCCTAAGAAGACAGAATTTGGCAAGTCCAGAATGCTAACACTTCAATGGTGTTGTCAAAAGAGGTCTAATATCTGGGCATCACACTTGACAACAAATTGACATGGAGAGCCCACCTAAATAATAGAGTACAAAATGCGTACGTTGCATTCGGTCAATGCCGGAGGGCATGGGGTAAAACATGGGGTTTGTCACCCTCTGAAAAATGCCCTCTGGATTTATACGGCTGTAATCCGACCTATATGGTGTAGTAGTATGATGGTCAAAGACCTTAATAATAAGACTTAATAAAGTACAGAGACTTGTATGGTTGTATGTAACAGGTGCGCTGCGGACTACCCCCACTCAAAACATGTTGAACCTAACGCCACTTCATTTGTTCATTCAAGAGGTGGCACTGGTGACCATCTTACGACTGCGAGTAGCAGGAATTCTAATGGGTGAGAGATATAGTAAAAATGCCATTCTCTGGAATGAAATGGTGGGCTACTCACCAATTCTGGAATGTATTACGGACTTCACACTCCTACAACACATTTTTACGAAGAAATATTTCACCCACCCGAGTTCCACAGAAGTAGAGGTAAAAAACAGCCTTAAAATTAACTAATGGTTCAAGTAGACGGGAAAAAGGTGGAGCCGGAGTCTTCTCGTACGATCTCCGACTCCACGTATCTGAACCTTTAGGTAAAAGTACCACCGTCATACAGGCGGAGTTATTCGCCATACAACTTGCCGCTGACGTTATTGTCAGATCCAACTTTCCTACATACAATGGTATAGACCAAAATAAAAAAAATATAGTGTGGATATGATTTTCTTATCATACTGTTTGACTGTTATCATGGCATAAGTTTTCATTTGCTATAGTTGTTTACTCTAACGCAGAATTAACTGACATGCATTTCATGTATGGTCGTGCTAATGAGATTTCCACCGAAGCGCAAACACTTTATGCTAAAGCTTATCTAAATCGCCAGATTCCTTCACATCAAGAATTCACCAAAGATTGCGTGACACCGGTTCATTAAGCAGACAATGCTCTTTATTCGGAAGATCAAGGTAGGTATCTACTCCTAGAGCAGAAGAAGAAATTCTGCCACGGATAGAATGTAATCTGGGGACGAGTACGAATTAGTGCGTACGAGGAATTGCTTTATCTGTATCATGTACAACGAGTACAGAATTTAAAAGTCTTCAAGCACGGCTAGTTTCTTACCAATATTTACAACACGCATGTTTGGACCGATGAAAATCTCCATGGAATATAGACTTCAGATACGTTTTTTAGGTCTTATCTAAACTTTCTGCAAAACACAATGATTAATCTTTTTGACGACATCCCCTTAGACTTTAGACCAAAGGCAACAATGTGGTTCTAGCATGGTGGTGCTTTACTTCATTTTTTATTTGCGATTAGAGAATATTTAAATCAAATTTTTCCACGTAGATGGATAGAAGGAGGCAGACCTATACTATATGACTTGTAAGATCGCCTGACTTAAACCTTCTAAACTTCTTTTTCTGGGGATATTTGAAAACATTAGTGGAGCTGCAGCTAAGAATTAATATTGTTTTATTCATTTTTTAATCATACGTGTTATTTCTATATTTTCAAATTTTGTGATTTTGGCTGATGATGACTTAAAAGTCGAAACCGGTACCAATAAACATCTAAATACAAGCAAGTGAGAAGTTTTATATAAAATAAATTCCTTCATATATTTGTAGAAATTGTTTTCAAATATGTTTAACAATAAAACATTCATAGAGAGAAGATAAAAATAAAAAAAATATTTTATTGGTAGCAATCGTAAGTTTTTGGAATAAGATTGCCTTTTTTATGTCGACAACAAATCTTAAGTGACATTCCACTTTTATATTTTTTGTATTAAATTCTTGCATGTCCTTTGGATATCTTGTGACTTTCTAAGTAGTTGGCGAAAACTATTTACCGTCGGGGAAACCATGGGAAATGCAGGTAGGGCCCTAGGGCCGAGTAGCCGAGGCTCCTTTCCTATTGTTTTATTCATTTTTTCGCGTTCGTAGCGAGAAAGCAATTTATACTAACGTATTTCCGAAACGGGCCGGTCCCGCCCTAACGATATAACAGAATGACTTTCCGGGATTAATAAGATCCGGAGGTTAAATTGACGGCGGACGTTTATGTGCTCGATCGCCGGCCAATATCTGTTCGTATATTCGAGCCGAAATAGCCGGAGGTCGGGGTAAAAATGAAAACGGGGGGCGTTAATAGGTTTATGCGGCCACCTTTGACGCACTTCGGGATTAATCAATCACATCCATGCGAGTCCAACAATTTTATTTGCCGTTTTTACGAGATAATTCGTTCTCAACGTAACGCGTTTTTGCGGATTACTTTTCTATGAATAAGAGAAAACCGAATTGAATCCGATATATTTGTTGAAAGAGTCATTCAGTTACGGAAGTAAACGTTAAAAAATGAGGACGATGTAACAAAAAAATCAGATCGATAACCAGACGTCCGAGAGCGTGTATAGTAGAAACACAGTGGAAAATGGAAAAAAGGTTTACAATGAACGAAAAGAGGGCGACGTTGGGCGAACGTATCAATTAATTAATTGCCGTGTCGAAGCTTTTATGTACTTAGAGGTTCCGGAATTAGCTTATTCACGTCCTGCGGGGACTAACTGTGTTTCGAGGCCAAAACGTAGAGGTCGCCAGCGGTTAGCTGCGGTGTATCAACCCTTGGGTGTCGGCTAAGTGTTTGCCGTAGGGAGACTGTTTGAACGGCGAATCGTTGCTAATTATTAAATAATCAAAGTGATTGTCCACGTTTATCTTCCAATTACCTTCAATTTATTAGCGAAATGAATTGAGACATTACCTCGGCGATTGATGTTATCTGACCGTTTTGGAAAGGATTTCGGTGGCAGTGAATGCAAACTAGGGCAGGATATATACCAAGACCCCGTTAGTTTGAGGTTTGCATGTAATGTTCACCGCCGGGTATATATAACGCGATTCTCCCACGCTCCTGACTGTGTGTTTAGTATAGTTTAGCAACAATAGGGGAAATCTCCAGATAATGTGTCTTAGAGAGGGTCTCTCATGCGCACACGGTTCGTATTGTATTTAAAAAAATCCAATTGACCAAAGTTGGGCGTATAATTTACCTTGAAATTCAGCTTATATTTGAATACATTTGGTTATTATGTATGGTGGTACTAAAAACACTACTTTGCCAGCTACCAAAGTTTCCATCTTTGTAAACTTGCCGCTCCGAGGTAATATATGACTCTCAGCGCAACCCAGCATAATACAACGGTCTGTGGCCTGCTTGAAAATTGTCTCAGATATAATAAATTTCGTTGGAAATTTAACACACATTCCTAGATTTTAAGCCAAAGGTATAAATGAATAAAATTATTTGCAATAATTAGCTTTGCGTTAATATTTGACGATTTCCTCGAGAAAGTAATCCATCCAAGACGTCAATATTTAAATAGAAGACTTTGAGGTGAATATCGGGTTTCAGGATTGAATGAATACGTATTAGGATCGCTGAAATATTAAAGTTTATCAGGGTAATATTTTACTTTAAAAGTATAAAGATCTTGCACACCTCGCACTCAAAACACGCGGTAAATATATCATGAGGTCCGAAAGTAGTTTCCAGCAACTAAATTTCGACGTAAAGTATTCAAGGGGGTTCAAGCATGCATCCGTCTACGTTTCGAATCCGTTTTCATTTACATGTTACAGATCGAGGAGGAGGACGTACAGTTATTTATTTAGGCGTCTGATTAAAAATGCCATTCTGACGTAATCCGAGCTGCTCCGCCGCACAAAGCACCGATTCCCGGGGCCGTGCTTTAAAAGTGGAAATTCTAAAATAATCCGCTTGTCGCGGCGGGATGCCTTCTTTACGATGGCTCACGCTTCGTTTGCGCCGCCACTCGCCTATTACGAACTAGTCATATTTTTAGCGTGACACCGCCGTAAACCCCTTAGGAATAAACAGCTGCAAATGAATTTATCTCCGTGACAATATTTCCCCCTTTACCGTCCGCGAACCATAAGTACTAGGACGCTCGGCTTTCATTTTATTACCAACCGAATCATTTATTATTGTAACTCCCAAAAAGTTGCACCTTTTGTTCCTCGCTGCCTAGGCAATCTTGTATAATAAACGACCCCCAACAATGACGGCTGTCGGGGGCTACATCGACGACCAAAGTATGGTGTACAAGGTGTCATCTTGAATCAATAGGTTTAATATATCATCCCTTCACGCTTGAACACAGCCACCTTCGCGTCCTCGAAATGGTTCCAAAGTGCCCTAGATCTATTCAACGATTTACGAAAGTCACGTCGACAAAAAAGCACGATTTGTTACGAATTAGACGCCCCATACACGCCAAGCTTCGAATGGTATTACTTTAAACTGTCGAAATACGTCACCTAGTCTCGCGATCAGAAACTGTTAGTTTAGACTAGACCGTAAATAAATCGTTTTGGCCGTTGAAAGAGAATGAGAAAGTGGTGAATGAAAGCGGTTGTGGTGAATGAAAAATATTGAGTTATCATTTGAAAAATAGCGTCGTAATAAAAATGAGAAATGAAGGAAATCCACAACAAGGTATCTCTCGTCGAAAAACAATCAATCTCTACGAGTATCATCAGTTTGACGAATATTGGTCGGATAACGATCACCGTCGTGACAATTATAATCGAATTAGTTATAAATGTTCCGAAATCAGAAAGGCTAGGGAAATCGGAAAAGCGAATTTGATCGATACTCGTAAAACGCGCCACCAGCTGTCGTGTTTATTTTTAACCCTTAACTCGCGGTCCGCGCGCGCAACGACCGAAATCGCTCATTAATTTTATAGCGCTCACGTGATTTACGCGTTTTAAATTGGCAACTGCTTACCGCCAAAATTGTCGGCGTTTCCGTTTATTCCCCCCGTCGACAACAACAACAAAATCATTTCGCGACAATATTTTCGCGCCGCGGTTTAAATCCCACCGTGGACCGGCTGCGTTGTATTCAAATCCTTAAATCTCTTCGGTGATATTTTCGGGACGCCAATTTGAATACCCCACCGAATTTAAATATGTATAAATTTGTGGATTAGACATTGAAATATTCGGACTAACTTACCTAACTCCGGCCCGCAAACTCGCGGAATAATTTCTAGGATGGCGGAACAGGAGGCGTCGTCGAAACACAGTTGTCTTGCCAAAAGACAATTTAGTATCGCTATTGTTGTTTTTATATTAGGACCTGAAAATAACAAACACAATTTTATTCTTTCAAACATACACAACATTAAGTATATAACATTTATTGCACATAGAGTGAGTAAGGTGGAACGGGAAATCTCAGAATGTGGCAAAAAGTAACAAAAACAAAAAATATTTCATATTAACCTAAAAGATATAATTCATTAAGTAATTTAATCTATTATGCGTTATTGCCAACCCACAATAATGAGTTTTGCAACATTATCATTTATTTAGTGCTCAACACCTATGAAATGATTTCTTATGGTCAAAAAACATTTTTTAGTATCTTATAAAACATAATCAACAAGATAATTAACCTATCATTACTTATTACCAACCTAAAAGTCTTAGAATCCTCAAATTTGACAGTTTCAACAACAAATTGGGTTATAACTCAAAAAGTAGAAGCAATAGAGAAATTTTTTTGTACAAACAGCATTTCAAATTAACCCAAAAGATATAATTCATAAAGTAATTTAATCTATTATGCGTTATTGCCAACCCACCACAATGAGTTTCGCAACATTATCATTTATTTAATGTTTAGCATCAACACCTATTAAAACTCATGTACTAGGAATCAAGAAAACATTTGTTATGGTCAAAAAACATTTTTTAGTGTCTTATAAAACCTAATCAACAAGATAATTAACCTATCATTACTTATTACCAACCTAAAAGTCTTAGAATCCCCAAATTCACTAATTTGACAGTTTCAAAAACAAAATTATAACTCAAGAAGAATCTTTTTTTGTACAAAACTCATTTCAAATTACCCCAAAAGATATAATTCATAAAGTAATTTAATCTATTATGCGTTATTGCCAACCCACCACAATGAGTTTCGCAACATTATCATTTATTTAATGTTTAGCATCAACACCTATTAGAACTCATGTACTAGGAATCAAGAAAACATTTCTTATGGTCAAAAAACATTTTTTAGTATCTTATAAAACATAATCAACAAGATAATTAACCTATCATTACTTATTACCAACCTAAAATTCTTAAAATCCCCAAATTCACTAATTTGACAGTTTCAAAAACAAAATTATAACTCAAGAAGTATTTTTTTTGTATAAAATACATTTCAAATTACCCCAAAAGACATAATTCATAAAGTAATTTAATCTATTATGCGTTATTGCCAACCCACCACAATGAGTTTCGCAACATTATCATTTATTTAATGTTTAGCATCAACACCTATTAGAACTCATGTACTAGGAATCAAAAAAACATTTGTTATGGTCAAAAAACATTTTTTAGTATCTTATAAAACATAATCAACAAGATAATTAACCTATCATTACTTATTACCAACCTAAAAGTCTTAGAATCCCCAAATTCACTAAGTTGACAGTTTCAAAAACAAAATTATAACTCAAGAAGTATTTTTTTTTGTACCAAACACATTTCAAATTACCCCAAAAGATATAATTCATAAAGTAATTTAATCTATTATGCGTTATTGCCAACCCACCACAATGACTTTGGCAACATTATCATTTATTTAATGTTTAGCATCAACACCTATTAGAACTCATGTACTAGGAATCAAGAAAACATTTCTTATGGTCAAAAAACATTTTTTAGTATCTTATAAAACATAATCAACAAGATAATTAACTTATCATTACTTATTACCAACCTAAAAGTCTTAGAATCCCCAAAATTCACTAATTTGACAGTTTCAAAAACAAAATTATAAATCAAGAAGTATTTTTTTTTTGTACAAAACACATTTCAAATTAACCCAAAAGATATAATTCATAAAGTAATTTAATCTATTATGCGTTATTGCCAACCCACCACAATGAGTTTCGCAACATTATCATTTATTTAATGTTTAGCATCAACACCTATTAGAACTCATGTACTAGGAATCAAAAAAACATTTGTTATGGTGAAAAAACATTTTTTAGTATCTTATAAAACATAATCAACAAGATAATTAACATATCATTACTTATTACCAACCTAAAAGTCTTAGAATCGCCAAATTCACAAATTTGACAGTTTCAAAAACAAAATTATAACTCAAGAAGTATTTTTTTTTGTATAAAACACATTTCAAATTACCCCAAAAGACATAATTTATAGAGTAATTTAATCTATTATGCGTTATTGCCAACCCACCACAATGAGTTTCGCAACATTATCATTTATTTAATGTTTAGCATCAACACCTATTAGAACTCATGTACTAGGAATCAAGAAACGATTTATTATGGTCAAAAAACATTTTTTAGTATCTTATAAAACATAATCAACAAGATAATTAACCTATCATTACTTATTACTAACCTAAAAGTCTTAGAATCCACAAATTCACAAATTTGACAGTTTCAAAAACAAAATTATAACTCAAGAAGTTTTTTTTTGTATAAAACACATTTCAAATTACCCCAAAAGACATAATTCATAGCGTAATTTAATCTATTATGCGTTATTGCCAACCCACCACAATGAGTTTCGCAACATTATCATTTATTTAATGTTTAGCATCAACACCTATTAGAACTCATGTACTAGGAATCAAGAAAACATTTGTTATGGTCAAAAAACATTTTTTAGTATCTTATAAAACATAATCAACAAGATAATTAACCTATCATTACTTATTACCAACCTAAAAGTCTTAGAATCCCCAAATTCACTAATTTGACAGTTTCAAAAACAAAATTATAACTCATGAAGTATCTTTTTTTGTACAAAACACATTTCAAATTAACCTAAAAGATATAATTTATAAAGTAATTTAATCCATTATGCGTTATTGGCAACCTACAAAAGTGAGAATCGCAATATTTGCAAATATTGCGTGTTCATTATCAAAATTTGTTGATCTAAATGAATTGAATTTATGAATCAAGTTGTAATTGATAAATTGATTCAAAGCGATTGCGTCAGAAATAGATTATTTCATATTTCTTGTATAAATATATAATTAAAAAATTTTTCCCCGAATTGCAATGAAATTTTATAATCGGATAAAATAGATTTACGCATCTCGAAAATATCATAACGGTATTTTAAAAAATAGGTTTTTCACCAATTTTTATTTGCACTGAAAAAATTGCTAATCCACGGAATTTTGTTAAAAAAATTATAACTCAAAAAGTAAAAGTACATTTAGACCATTAAAAGCGTTTTTTCAGTTATTTAATAATTCGTAATTTTTTACTATTCTGGAATTGTTCGAATACAAGAAGAGTAAAAGGATGTTTCGAGTGGGATCGTCACGGATTTATGCATCCTCTGACGTCGTCGAGGTTTTCGTGTTTTCCGTTCTCGAGTGGTATTTTTCCTGGGTAACTTCATTACCCGAACATAATTCTGTCGCGTTAGTAGGGGCACATTCTAGAAATGCTATGTAACGCGGAGTGCCAAGTCAGCTGCAATCTCTGTCCTTTCTGTGTTCCGGAGCTATGACAATAAAACAGAAGTGTTGATGCCCGGTCTTAGTACTTTGGGTTTCTAGACTTCACAGGGATTTGCAGGTTCCAGGGTTACAGTTACCTAACAAAGCTGCGTCCCTCCACCCTAACGTCGCCGGTGTTAATAGATATCTCGTATTATGAATATGGTTTTTCGTAGACGGGCGCAATCTTGTTAGCGAGGCCGTTATGAGGGACAAACCCCCTAATTACAAACTTATAGCCAGGCAGATCACGTTTAAGACATCGAGAATCGGCCGCTGCGTCCTAATAGGGCATTTGCTGAAATAGCCTTCTGAATCCTTTAACGTATGTAGGGGCGAATTCTTCTTCTCTATCCAAACGGTTGAAAAAGGGTTGATATAAAGCATTCCCTATACTCAACTATGCTAGTTCATAATACTAGTTTAGATAAGAAGAATTGTTAAATGACTTGATTACGACCGGTACAACTTTCTTGGAATACGGGTCGCTTCCTGTCATTACTGACAATCCCTGCATCTATTACCACCCTTCCATCTCAGAATTTCACCCTAGGGGAGCTTAACCTTAGAGCGCTTCTAACTTGTTCTTGACTTTTTCAAACTTCTCAAAAGCATATTAAAGACGGGAACTGTTTGGAACTGATCGATATCAAAATTGCCGAATCTAATTTATATTTTAAATAAAATTTAGTTTTTTAAAAATTGAAATGTGCCTTTTTTGCAATCAAACTAAAACTAGAACTAACACTAGCACTATCACAAGAACTAACACTAGACCTAGAAAGGGGTTCGAAGTCACTTCGAACTTGTTTCTGAAGAAGGTTGCAATATGGCATCCGAAACGTCAAACATTTTTTCAAAAAACGCGCGGCTTAACCCGAAAGATTCTAGTTCTAGGTCTAGTGTTAGTTCTTGTGATAGTGCTAGTGTTAGTTCTAGTTTTAGTTTAATTAATATCGGCCGTGAAAACCTTCGTACTTATATTTTTTGCAATCAATTAAACATTTCAAGTTGATGACATAATCACATTAATTGTCACCACGATATCAATTCATAAATTATTATTTTAACAAAATAGTTGCATTGGGGTTAAAGTAAGGGAAGTAGAATCGATTCGTTTCGTTTCAAGAACAATACAATTTCATAAGGCATTGTACGGAGAAGGAGCAGCGGCGAAAATGAAAAGTTGACCCATGAATGCGCCAGCGAGTCCGTTGTCGGCTGAATAAGCAGTATATAAGCCAGGGAACTGCTATCGTCGTCGCGACTAAGAGGGTAAAAGAATCACCTTTTTTAGCGTGATGGCAAAGAGTCGCCGGCAACAATGCGTACGACGCCACCTGCCGATAGGAGCCGGCGCTGCTCGGCCCCCTCTTTAAAAAATCTCGACGCTCACCGTGCCTTAATTAATGAGAAACTGTGGAATGCCGTTTTTACGGTAAGGAAGAGACGTAGTTCTTAACAATGCCTTCCCTCGGTGCTTTTAATTATATATTATTTACCTCCTAGCAAATTTTTACTAATTCTTTCAAAAATACCTTTTCTACGTGCAAATTATCTAGACACAATTTCATTTATTCTTGCAATTATGCAACCAACCATACCAAAACAAAGTCGGTAAAACAGCAAAACATTACCAGCTACTTATTTTATATGGATAACATTTAACTTGTAGAAAATAGGTTTGTGATTTTTACTTCTTTCTCTTGAGGGTGAGAAGTGGGGCGGAATTTGAGAAGTTGTAGTTCCGGCGTGCGTGAGCATTGCAGTTACGTTCCTATTATTTTCGATGTTCTTTTGTATGGCACCAATCCACCCAGTCTTTGTCATACCGTTTCAATATAACCGCCCCTGCAGTTGCCACGAGGAATACTATAGAGGGTGCCACTCCGTTTTCGAAGGCCTCTTTTAAAACGTGGGTGGGGGGCAAAGCGCGACATATTACAATCGGTGAGTAAGTGGTAACATTAGTTCGCTAAAACTACACGGTTCAAACAGAAAATTTCATTTTGAAATTCTAAACGACAGATACATTGAAACATCACTGTCGGTTTTTTTAATCTTTTTCTGTAATCAGTTTCAATTGCATTGCATGATAGAGAAAGTGATATGATTTAGTATTCTTAAACAGAGGTACTAAATAAATCACGAGTAAGCCAGCCAGGTAAATTAGAGTTGGCCGGCAGAAAATACCCACACATGAATAAATTCCAGAATAAATAACGCGGCGAGTCGCCGAGCGTGTTATAATCTCCAGATCCTTCGTCGCTGTGAGGCATTTAATGGAATATGGCGGATTTTTGCCTCGAAATGAACATCGCCAGACCGTGGTATATGTCGTCGATTAGTGAGGTCGGCTATGGATTAAACTCGTTGAAAACTAATGGATCTAACATTTACTTCTGCATCCACATCAAAATCTAGTTTGAAGACATTTTATTTTTGATTCTAGATATAATTTCGTGTTGGAATTTGAAATTTATTTGATAATCTTGTTAGAATGTTCGTATTCGAGGTCAATGTGTTCGGGCAATTTTGGGATGTACGAGGTTTGGACTGACAAAATTATGTACGCCGTCTGGATAGGTGAAGTAGCGATTGATTTATCGATCAAAGCGATGATTCGGCAGTAACGAAACAGATAGCTATTGACGATAGCACTTGAGTTGTATCGGAGCCATTTCGGAGGTCGTTTGGTTGATTTACGGCTGGCGATGATCGAAATCTTCTGTCAAAGTCGAGCCGGTAATAGGAGGAGCGTCGTTTTGCGCGTACGCGCGTGACTTCATCTAGCAGGATGGGCTTCCTCGATGTTTCGTCAACATGAATAATGCTGGAGCTATTGTTGTCATAATTATCGTTCTGCCTAAAGTCGTCAAAATAAAAAGATAAACAGGAAAACGAATATAGAAAGAAAAACGAAAAAGAAACGTGTCCCAGCAGCCTTTCATCTTCGGGTTGGTTGGTTCTAACGCTTGCCGACAGCCTTGAGTTTTAATATTTACGTGAGGAATAACGTATACATATCGCCAGGGAAAACGTCCCCGCGGAACATTTCTTTTCTTGCCTTTTTGATGTCACGCGAACGCACACCACAATGGCCCGATCTATGTACCCCTTCACAAAGAACCGTCAGTTGTTTTGCGAAGTGGATTTCAAAAACTTGACTTTGTACTGATTTCTACTGTTCTAACCGCTTTTCCTTTCGAGGCTTTGTATTGCTTTTTTACGTTTCATTCTTAGGAATGTTTACCGTCAAATTTCAGAGTTGGAGAGTTTGGACTCAACCTTAAATAAATTTCGACTCACTGATAATATTATTCGACGGGACATAATTCCGACAACGACAATTTTGTCACGAGATGTATTAATATGATGTTTTATCGATAATATAAGTTGTTTATGCGATGGGAAAAGAGGAAGACGGTTAAGGTAGTAAACGCCTGTAGCGAGACGGTTTGTGTTTTTAAAGGTAGGACCGGGCCGTCGTAGCTGGTGTGTTGTGATCCTTGACATAAAAAGGGCGAAAATCAATATTTTAAAGTGGCCTGTACGTACCATTACGGTAGGAAACCATGTTAACGAAAGAAACGAAACGCGAGAAAATCCAGCGTAATTATTAGTATTGAACGGCCGAGGGTGGCGTGTGAAAGGGTTGTACGATGGTTGCGGATTTTTTTTTCGTCGAAGGGCGTTTCCGTAGAAATAAAAGATTTGTCCCTGAGGGGGATGGAATCTGATTTAATTTTCTCGAAGGGAGCGGGATGAGAGCAAGGAGTGACATAAACATGAGTGCCGACAATTTGCTACCGAGGAAAGGCAGTCGGCGTGCGCTCAAAATGGCAGATATCCGTTTAGGGGCCCAGCCAACCCTCCTTGTATAGAATGGGTTGTGGGATGGGAAGGTTTTTAAAATGAAATAAACATCGAGAATGTTTGAGGCTCGTCTAATTCAAAAAGGCTACTATAAGTTACGACGTTACGGCCGATATTTCCTTACGTAGCCCGTTGAGTATGCGCGGTGGTCATGGAGCGTAGTTCCTTTCTTTGTTGAACGCATAAAAATATAAATAAACCTCTAAGAATTTCCCCCTCATTTGTCATTCCGGACCGGCGGTATTCATGAGTTTTTTATGGGACTTTAGGAATAAAAATGGCCCCAGTAAATACGTTGGAAGGCATAATTTAATTCGACATGCAAAAAGAGGTAAGAGTGACGTAAGTGCTAACAATTTCCTAATACGGAGAAAACCCTTAAAATGGCCACCATCCCGCGTCTACAATTGATTTTTAAATTACCTCCACTCAGGGAAGTTTTTCCTTCTAATACACGAGCCGGTGGCTTTTTTTCGTTGCGAAAATATAAAGGAAATTGATCGAGTTGCCGATTTTTAAGCCGTTACAAAGGAAAACGTGTGCCCTTACGCCGCCGCGGCGGGGGATCGGGGTGGCCGCCCTCTAATCTATGATTACGCGTCATGTCGCGTTTGCGTGACTTACCATGCGTGTACCCAACCTGGTCGAAGTGGTCACGACAGTCCGGCATTATACATTTACGAAATATTCAGTTTGGGACCAAATCCGTCGATTTACCTTTTATATTGCACTTCCCCACCTTACACTTAGGCGCGCTTCAGCTTTAGCATTAGGGGGCCCTCGATCAATTATTTACTTCTTTTCACCGGTCGATATACTTTACACGACTAACCCACCCTTTCATGTCTTCTCTAATATAAAGTTCCTTATCGATCTTCCCATGTGTAATCCAATTAGTCAGTTTTCAATTGCCCTCTTTTACAATTTTTCACCAAGACATCCCACGCGGTATATAAAAGCTACACACATGAGTGCAGCGTTATATCTGTGAGAGTGGAGAAAATTCAGATATGAGATGACGACGAACCATGACGTTGACGAGACAGCAGATGTTTAACTCGAAAACTATTTACAGCTTGGGATCAAGATGTAAATGGAGCTAATTTATGTTTAGGTATAACTTAAAATTGATTTTACGTTACATAAAACTCGAGAAGTACAATGTGTTAATTAAGTAGCATACCCGACATCATCATTGAAAGTATGCAACCAATATCACAGTAGTGTAATAATGTATTTAATGGTTGAGAAAAAGATGTTCGTTGATTATTTTGTAAAACATGTACTGGTGCATGGAGTAAATTTCAAAGTGATGTTTACGACTTGAAAAAGTAGTAATGGAGTTTTGGAGATCGCGTGGAAATAGAGACATACATAACACGCATTATTGTCGAGGGCAAACGGTCTAATTTAGTTTTTACGGTTGTTCCGGGAACTTCGTGAAGTCGATTTGCCAAGAACGGGAAGGAAACAATAACCTGGACACTTAAGATCGGTTTTTGTGTTCATAAATTGCTATTCAAACACTTATGGGCCAGTATAAATAACGAGGTCTGACGCGGTCGCAGAAGTACTCTGGGAGGATGTCGTAATCGAGCATAAACTCGGGTATTCCGACGGGCGGTCTTGCGAGATTCGGTTGGTGGCGATTTTTCAGAAACTAAACCCATTCTGGAGTCACCTAGACTCCGCAAGAACGGACGGCGCTCGGAATTGGAATAGAAGGTCAGTCTAGACCTTCGTAAAATGTATCGATCTTGGAATGTCCGCTTCGAATGGAGTTGTAGATATATAACCCATGACGGGAAATTTTATTGCGTGGCGCCACCTATATTCCCACCCAGAAACAATCTTACTTTAACGAAATAAAGAAAAGATTCCAGCGGCGACGTACAGACGGGGTCACCTCTACGGGATCGTAACGCCAGGAATAACTTCCGATTAAATCACCAATACGCAAGTATGTTAACTAACTTGGTAACGCCGTTTCGAGATCGATTTCTCCATGTGAGCATACTTCCTAGCTTGGAAACATGACGAATAACATTAATAAACTATAACTTTACCTGGAAAGCATTTTACTGTCGTGGTATGGAGTAGGTGGTGTTAAATAATTTAACCATCTATCTATTAATAATACCACAGATCCCGCGTGCCTTAGAATATAGTTTTCCACATTCCTCTCTATTTTTTTTATTTATTTCTATTCGTTTATTGGAGATCGTTTCGAATTCTGTCACAGAAACGTCTCGTTTCACCATGTCTTCTTAACGGTTCGTGTCACATCATTACTAACAACCTGAAACCGTCCAAAATCTTACAAACATTTTCCGTTCAACGGAAATCGAGTAAGCCATGCCGTCAGACGGAGTAAGTACAATTAGCGTTAGCGGATATGGCCCGATGCGGCTCCGGGAATTCAAACTTGATGCAACAATGGAATGCTTTGCGGTCGTAATAATAAGGGCCTTATAGAGAGCGACTCCCTTTAGATTTGTTCATTCTTTCATCTCAACGATCTCATTAATTACGCTATACATACCTAACGCGCACTTGACGTAAAACAATACCTCGCGAAAATGAACTCCTCTTGTTATAATCTATGGCGAAATTGAATATTTATCAGTTTTAATGAAAACAAAATTGAGTTTTGTGTATATCTCGATTATATTCTACTTTGATGTTCTTATTTCCACTATAATCCTTAATTAGAAGATGGTGAAGCAACTATTCTATCTTGAGTCATATCAGGTTAGGTTGCGTTGGGTTTGCTTTAATACTGAAGAATAAGTACTGCTTGCAGAAAACTAGTTACTGCTTGAAGAAGGTAGATGCTGATTGCAGAAGACAAGATACTGCTTGCAGAAGACTAAATATTGCTTGAAAAAGACTAGTTACAGCTTGCAGAAGACTACATATAAAAAAAAAGCAAAAAATTAATTTCAACAAAAGTTGGATGAAAAAATTTATGATGTCACTGTACATTTCAGATAACCTATAGAAAAAATAAAAATGAAACGAATTATCATTGACATCGAAATAGTATTTCCTATTGCAATGTCATTTCATTTTGTATTTAATATAAATTAATTACTCCAAAAACAGTGGGATAACGTAGGATTTGTGAAATCCTCGCGGGATGTACTATTTAAAATTGGAAAATTGAGTATTAAATGTGTGTTTATATTATGATCGTGCGTATCGTTGGTTTTATCCACATTTTGAAGAAATCGATTAAATTTTATTTAAAACAATACAATTCAATCTTTTTGCGTGGAAACATAGAGTTTAATTTCGAGTACAATCCGACTTGTCGATGTTAACAAACAGTGGGGGAGTAAAAAATTGAGCGTCAGCTGGTATTAATGCTTTCTATGGTCTCGTAAATTAGAAATTTCTGGAATTTATGAGATTTCCCATGTTTTAAACTGCGCTGTGCCGAGAGTTCTAACCGGAAGTTCTAACCGGCAGTTCTAACCGGGAATTTCATCAGGAATCGAAAGGTTTCTATGTAAATTTAGACGTGTCCTGCGAAAAAATGCTCCCTAATTTTTATATAAATATGCATGATGTGAAGCAGGATGGTCGAACGTCGGAAAAGCGCGGAGAAGGGGATGGGTGCCTCCGTTTTTGCATAGCTTCATATTACCTTATATTTCAAAGTCTAATTGGTCCATTTACTATTCAGCTGATCAGGACGTTGGCCAGCGCCGGATGTTGGCTTAAAAAAACGCGACGCGACGATTTTTGATGGCATATGGCGGAAAACCGGGAAGTGCCAGCGACAGAAAAAGTTTGGTCATCAGAAAATGTTGGAAAACTTATTAGCATACGGAAATTAAACTTATCGACAGCGAAAACCCCAAGCGGTGAAGTTAATCGCATTTTTTTGAGAGGATAATTTTCAAATTCGTTAAGGGATATAACCGTTACGTTTTATTTTTCTTTCCGGAAAATTCGTAAAAGTAGAAAATGCAAGCAGAGCCCTTTTGTAACAAGACTATTGCCACGCCTCATTTGAGTCTACAATTTCACTACGATGTTACTTTACGCGAATTGGATCAAGTCGGAGACATTATTCTAATGTCTATAAGAACAAAATCGAAGAACATTTCGAAAAAGTTTTTATTGAAAAAGTTTCAAATTTATCAACCCTTTAGTTTTTTACTGTATATTTAACTCGAAGAGCTCCTTTACAACATACACGAACCAAGCGTAAAGCATTTTACGTACCCGGGTCAATAATGCATTTTGGCGTTAGCTTTATCTCGAAGTATAAATTTCAGGTAACACGTAATGCGGCCACGTTGCTGCCACCCTCATAGCAGTTACCAACTTAAGCCGAAATTATATGCGAACGAACTGCCCAGTCGCTTTCTTACACCGAAAACCTGCAATATTTAAACTCAATTTCGTTAGTATCGATTTAAACCGGGTACTTATACCAACGCGAATTATTACCCCTCCAAACGTGCAGCGGGTAAATTACGAAACAAAATCCCTCCGATTAAATTTTCACGTTTGAGTTTACAAACGCCAAATCAAACTGTTTTTCCATCGAGACTCTCATCCCCGCCCCTTTCATTGTTTCAATATTCGTGTGCGCCAATTAGCAAAGTTACGATTAACTAGGTACACGAAAGCTATATGATAATAAGTCGAAGCTATGCTGGAGTACGTGCATATTAGAAAGTTCTTAAGTCATAAATTTTGACCATATCTAATTAAGTCGGCAAATATAATACTATAAATACAAAACGATTTAATAATGACCTTAATTGACCTTGAGATTTGACCTAAATTAAAAAAACATACATACGAAACGCACCGTATACAAGGTTCGTATACAAATTTGTTATTCAGTGAGTGAATGAGAAAAAGGAAATACCGAGAACGTTTTATTACAATATCATTGAATATTCTAGAAGTCAGCAACGAGGTAAAGGATTCAGTAAATGTAATGTATTCTGTTTCGCATTTTTCGTAATGCATTCAGAATAGGTAGTTTAACGTTACAATTCCGCCCGTTACAATCTCACCTGAACCAACGATTTCCGTAAAAATCGATCCATGTCTCATTACACTTGACAATTGCGAGGCTGTTTATCTATTCCTTTGAATGATTACTGAGGAGCCCGTAGCGCGAAAAAATCGATGAATAGGGAAGTTCAACCCCTCATTAACGATTTAAACAGGGTGTTTAGCCAAAATCTACCTGAATCACTTCCGCAGGACGAGGTCGTTGGCTTCAAACTCCCGCTGCGAAACTCCTATTTATCTCTATCATTATTAATATCACAGCTGTACGGGGCATGACAAATTTTAACAGGAAGTCAACTCTTATAGTTCTTTGCCCTCGGCAAAAGCCACCTTAATTTCTTTCCATTTTCTTAAAAGCTCACATCACTTATATTTTTCTTTGCGAACCGTGAAGTACTTTTTAAATTTTCTGTATTATTTAGACGACTTTCTCAACAGGGAGTCACTTTTCTACTGTATTTCCCCTTAGAATAGCACTTTGCAGACGATCTGTCTCAATAAGTGACTTTTTCTCCTACAACTTCTCTTTGACAAACCTTCTACTATACTTTCTGCAATCGCATTACATTCTATGCAAATATATAACAAATTTATTTATTCAATATATTATAAATCGTCAGTTTAAAAAAATTAATAACATTTTAAATATATTTTTTTTAAATACTAAACTATAACAAAATTTGTAATTTTTGTATACAAATTTTGCAAGATTTAGTCTTCTGCAATGAGTATCCTATCTTCTGCAAACAGTATCTAATCTTCTATTAACAGCATCAAGTTTTGCAAACAATATTTAGTCTTCTGCAATGAGTATACAGTGTTCTGCAAGCAGTATCTTGTCTTCTGCAATCAATATTTAGTCTTCTGCAAGCAGTATCTAGTCATCTTCATGAAGTAGCTAGTTTCTGCAAGGAAACTCGACTCAATATTGTCGATTAAACTCAACCCAAGTAAAAAAAAAACAAAATAATAATGTTCGGTTTACAACCAATTTGAAAAAATTGGTCAAGTTTATATTACGGTGTGAGAATCTGGGACACAATATAATAATATATACATCTAATCTAAAGTTGTCGATAGGATCAATAAAGGTCTCGCGAGGGTCATAAATTTTATGACTTCCAAAATATCAAATTTTATTACCTATAGGTAACTTGTTGGCTATATATAGGACGTAGTGTCTCAATCCGGTTGGGTTTGCTCACGTTGAATTGCGACAGGGAATAATACACGTGAAAAATCTAAAATTAAGCATGGAAACACACGTGAATAAAAAAAGTATGTGAATCGATATGGGTGACCTTTCTCAAGGACACGGAATAAATAGACTTGGAATCAAATGCGTTTAAGATTTACGGGTCGAATTGTGTTTTTAATAATAAACGCGGTGTATATAGTCGTATATCTACTTCAATGACAGCTACAAACTCTTTTTTAACTTTAGCCAGAATTGAGCCAATAAATCAATTCGATTTTCTTGTTTACAACGAGAACAAGAAACGCATCGAATTAAACTTTTTGTTTCCGAAGTAGAGCGGTATAAATGAAATTCTGAATTCGGCGATTAATTCTGGAAGGATTTTTTGTCCGACAGTTTGTGGTATCAAGATTTATTATATTCCTTGAATTTATATTTGTATTCCCTTGGGAAACATTAAACCTTCAGGTTTCGCGACCGTTCGACAACCAGGCGCAAGCGTCAGGAAAAAAAAGATATTTCCGCGGAAATTGATTACATTAAGTCTTAAATGTCAGGATTTTAGTATTATAAGGTTATATAGGTGATGTATCGCACCCAATATATTCCTTTATAACATCAGATAAAACGTTTTTAACGTTACTTGTTCCTTCTTCGCGGTCCATCTAACAACAATCAATTAACTAACTTATTGTCGGGTTTCTAGAGTCAGTTTGAAAGTTAGCGGCAGCGCCAAACTGACCACAGGGTTGCGGTCTAAGTAACTGTTGTCTGTTTTTTACCTTCGAAAATTTTAAACTGCGAACTTTCCAATTTTATCCACGAGAAGGAAGTACAACCAACGTACGTGTCCCAAATATGTGCGCCGTGTGTGCACTGCAAATTTATACAGCTGATATTGTTGGAGTGATTTAAATATACATCCCTTTGCCGACCGCAAATATTAACTTTCTTCACAAACTTGAATGAAAAACCAACCTCAAAACTACAAAAATTAATAACAACTTCAAAAATCTTTTTGAAAAAGAAAACCAGGACAATATAGTGATTACAACTCAATGATTAAACGACAATATTTTCGTTACATGCATGTTCATTAAGAGTCAGTTTCGAGAAGGTCGCTGAAATACCTATCATCAACGCAATCGCTGTAATAAGAAATTGCACGAAACTCGATTAACCCTACAGCTTATATGTCGTGCACGTTTGTTTAAAACCCTTTTCCCCAGATTTATAATTTCTACCCGTATCTTGATCGACAGGGGAAAATAACTCACAAAATTACTACTCAAGGTATAGCGAAATTCAAACTTTGATACCTATCTATGACCATGAGAACAAATTTTTTATTTCTTCTTTTATATTAATACGATCCTTCAATGCACTATCATTATATTAATTTTTTATTTTAAGTTTCGACATAATCAAAACTAAACGAAAACAAACTAGATATATCCATCGTATAGTTACAATAAATATTACATTGCTCTAAGTATCGCTTGCGACCGAAATATTCGACCGAGGCATCCGGTTAGTTTATGTTCAAAGTATATATAAAATTTAGCATTTACCACATGAAACATTTTGCGTGAATAATTTTTTGTTGTACATACATTGTTGTACACGACTTCGAAGATGTCGGCCACTCTATGTATTGTTCATGGTAATTGTTCTTCCATAAACTTCCAGCAGGGTAGACTTCGATTCACGTTCCGAATCTCGAGTAACAACATTAACAAGTTTATGAAAAAAATAATCTCGGCCTACTTCGAAGATGTCGGCCGCCCTAAGTATTGTTCATGGTAATTGGGGCGACCGACGTCTTCGAAGTCGGCCGAGATTATTTCTTCTATAAACTTCCAGCAGGGTAGACTTCGTTTCACGTTCCGAATCTCGAGTGACACCATTAACAAGTTTATGAAAAAAATAATCTCGGCCGCCCAAAATATTGTTCATGATACTTGGTGCGGTGCGGCCGACGTCTTCGAAGTCGGCCGAGATTATTTCTCATAATCTGCTTGAAATTTATGGAAGATATAATATCGGCCGACTTCGAAGACGTCGGCCGCCTAAAGTATTGTTCATGATACTTGGGGCGGCCGATGTTTTCGAAGTCATCATTGCAAGTATGCAACCAACTACACGATTTGCGTGTTACAATACCTGTACTGTGATATTGGTTGCATACTTACAATGATGACGTCGGGTACGATAATTAATTAACACACTGTAGATATCTGTTATGACAACTAAAATCAAACATACTATAATGATGTATATTTGTTAATAATGATAATTATAAATGTGTGTGATAAATTTTGGTTTAAACAGTTTATGTTTGTCGTATACTTTAACTCAATTATTATGTGGTAGTTGAAAGTGGCTAGTACAGAAAGTGACTACTACAGATGAAGGTAGGGAAGTAGTAAATAGGCGAGTCCCGCAAACTGGAATTGAATAAAATCCTTGAGACGTCGAAATAAAGAACAAAAACGTCGGTTGTACACAATTGAAGTACGTCGCTTGCAAAGTTTAAAGCTAACTTATTGAGTTTGTCTACGTCGCGACGTTTCTTTCTCAAAACGCATTGGTAAAAATTGTTTTAAACTTTTCATTCTTATTTAGAAATTCATCTGTAATGCAATTGCCCCCCGACTCGGGGATATTCATATTACAAAATCATCAGTTCCACTTAGAGGGGGACGTATTGAGCTAGATGACGCGTGGTGATCTGGTAATGTGACAACAATGTCACTGTGGCAACGGTGTGTCCTAAAGGGACAATGAGGTTTATGGGATTAATAGGTATTACGGCAGGAAACTAATCATCTTGCCGGTACAACGTTTACAACGTTCAAATCGGGGTTGAAAGAAAATGTTTAATTTTTTTAAATATTGTTGAAGAATTTGTCTGTACAACACTGTTAATTTGTTGCTTCGGCCAACGTAATACAATTCTCCAACTCGAGTTTCGCTACCCTTTTTTAATTCGCACCTAGGTTTAGTTTTCTTTTTAGCGGTAGCGCTTTCCGAGCATGATTAATGAACTCGCACTTAGCCCAGAGAAAATATCTTCCCGCCTCTAAACTTTTGCAATTCGCATAATATTCGAATCCATTCGAGCGACACTTTCGATAATTTAATTTTTTAATATCGTGGAACTATTTTTTACAATCCCATAGCGGACGATTCGATTCTCTTTTCGATCGAGTATCTTTTGATTGAGTAATTTCCGCTTTCCATTAAATCACGGTAGCGTCATCTTGCGTGCCAATAAGATTTGTTCTTCCATAATTCCATCTATTTTTTTTAATTTAATTTATCTTTTATTAAGTCGTTTATATTTTCTTATTGTATACTACAGTGTGTTAATTAATTATCGTACCCGACGTCATCTATGCAAGTATGCAACCAATATCACAGTATTTTTATTGCAATACGTGATTTGCGTATAATGCGTATTGCACTGTGATATTGGTTGCATACTTGCAATGATGACGTCGGGTACGATAATTAATTAACATACTGTGTATATATATTATATGGTTAAATCAATTTAACCCAGACGTTGCATTTAATGGAGAGGTATATCGGTTTTATAAAAGCTAATAGTGGATAATTGGTGATATAGTGGGGAGCATGAAGTAAATGGGTCCGTAATGCCGTTATGATGGCGGTAGCACAGCGTTTGATTGCACGTTTAATCTAATCCGGTGCTTTGCGCGGGGCCTTGACAAAACTTAAACCGAATACGCGAAAGTGGGGGCCATTAAAAGTTATTCAATTCTCTGGACATGCCCGGCAGTCTGACCCTTTTGGCATTTGCGAAACAAAATTTGCCTACGCGGGTGTATCGAGGCAAAAGTCAAAATACGTGTGTATGGTACAATCAACGAAATGCACATTTGATACATCTCTACGTGGTCCGAACGTTTCGGACTTTACCCGGGGAGTTCTCAAAGTATATAAACTGCGTTTTTCGCGTTTTGTTCGTACGATGCAGTAATTTCCTTTGACTTTTTGGGAGCTCACATTTGAACGCGTTTGTTTAAAACCGCCGTAGCCGCATTTAGTCATTATCGGATCGGAAACGGTTGGTTTCAGTATAATGACACTGTTCACCATTTAGATGATTAAAACGGCTCTCGACTATGAAACCCGACATTTCGCGATCCCTAATTTAGCATCTAGATCAGACCGTATGTTAAATTACTAATTTATGTCATGGAAACCGACCTGTATGATAGTACAGTATAGTAATTCTTCGTATTAATAGAACTTTAAGCATTAGAAAATGAATATTTTAATATTTAAGGGTATTGCATTAAGGGTAGATTAGGCCCATTATACAGCATAGTCTATGAAATAATCGACAAACTTTGACAAGACCACTTCAAAGGGGTTTAAAACACCGAGTAAGGTAGGGAATCAATGGGGAGAGTCAATAACCGCTTAAACAACAAAATAAAAGGGTTAAGCTAAATTATCCATTACGTTCAGGAAGGATCGCCACCCGCCATACATAATTAACAGGAGTTTAACACGGAATCCACATTTTCGGGAGCAGTTACTATCCGACGCCAGCCTGATAAACGATTCATAGTACCAACCGATCCTCTACAGCTTGCAATTTTAATTTTAATCTAAAAGGCCATCTGAATGTTATCACACAGATATTTACACGGCAAATTGCATTAAAAAGATTTTTCGCCGTAAACAATGGTATCAAGCCACAACGATCTAGGTACAACTCGTAAATTTATTTCTTTGTATCTTCTGGTGCAAATCAAATCACTTGTTTTCAAGTTGTTTTCAATGACTTGAAAAGTTTATAATGGTTGAAACAGCACGTACAAGTACGCTTTATAGTGAATAGCTCACAAATCGAGATCAACTTGGTAGATTGACGTACTGTGAAATTTTACTCGAGATATTTGCGCAGTAAATTAAATTACCACAATCTTATAAATATATATTATTAACGAAAAAAAGATCTTTATAAAACGTTAAATCACTAAACGTATGCAACACAATACGCGATTTGCGTATTGCAATACCAATACTGTGTTATTGGTTGCATACTTGCAATGATGACGTCGGGTACGATAATTAATTAACATAGCGTACGTCTATGTTTATAATAATAATAAATAACCGTAGTTGATAACCATAATTTATAATTCATCTGATTACGTATCTTATAAGAATTATTTATATTAATGAATAGTGTGGTAGTTGAGATGACTAAAATTTTGGCGGAGGTTCCGGACAAAGTTGGTCGATTTTGGTAGACGAGCCGTATAAACCATATCTAACTACCCAGTTGTTATCGGTGGGCCGGTTAAAGTAGATAAACCGAGGCTTTCCACGTGCGCAGTGATAAATCATTAAAAAGTAGAAAAAGTCCCCGCGGGTCATGTGCAAGTGCAGTAAAGTTCCGCGGAAGGATTTATGGTGAACGGACTTTTAGACAGATTTATTAAGGAAGGAAGAAGTTTCCGAGACGGTTGTTCTCACCTGGACCAACCGAGGTGACTACAGAGGCCGGAGTCGTCGTCGGGGCATCCGTTGACTGGTGTAGGGGATATTGAAGGTCGCAACATTCGCGTTCCGGAAACTCGCTGGCACCGGCCCTTGGAAGGCCAGCAGAGGCCAGCAGCCAATATAGGAACCCAACACCGCACAACATACCATCCGCGACGAGGACAGGTTCACATTTTAACCACACACTCTCGTCTCACGACGCGCGTTAGCCGTCTGAAGGCGATTTATGACAGGGTCGTCAGAGAAGGTTTTTCCTTCTGCGACATGTGCTTCAACGAGTTGAGGCGAGTGGCGGAGGGTGATTCGAAGTGTACCGTCCACTGCTGAACGCGGTAGGGTAGTGAGAGGTAGACCACGAGGTCTGACGCGCCGTTTTCGACCTATCGCGCATTCCCCACTACTACGCGCTCACTATACTACATTCTTACATCCAGATTGATCTTTTGAAACAGACGGATTATGCTTCATTAAAACCACTCTTCGCCACCGCTTCGAACTTATTCAATATCCAACCGTAAACTTTCCTCCCTTATCTAAGATTACGCCGGTATCGTTTCGCACCTTATCTATATCCCCGCTTTCCCGCCTCTTGCGCCACCCCTCGCGATTCCCCGCCGTAACCTTACTGCATCTGCTTGTGCGGCCGAAAACGAAACTTTTATAATCCTTTCCCGGACCCGAATCTTCTTCGATCGCTTCGATTTTTATTGCTAATCGATATAAATTTCATTTAAGTTTTACACTCGTAACACGATACCCCCGCAATTGTAGCACGATTACGAAATAACGTGATTAATGATTCGCGTATCGTAAAAATCCAAACAGATTCAAATTCTCAAGGATTCTAAAACCGTCCCCAAATACAAATTCGATTCTTATACAAACTTATATTACATCCTTCTTTTACATCCCTTGCTTTATACTCTTATTTTACAACATATAATAAAAATTATCATGTTAATGAGCAAAATGTTACAAACAGGTTTAGAAATCAACATGGGACAAAAAACTTTACTCCTGAAGATGTCATAATTTGAAACCGGTGGATTGTAAATAAATGCTTTCGTCACCAATAAATGCAAAATTATAGTTTAATATTAATTTTTAATTTAAATATTTTCTTTAATCCTAATCTCGGCCGACTTCTCAGTCGTCTTTGAAGTCGGACGAGATTATTTTTGTTGACATAAGAAATATTCCCACATAAAATACAACATAGCTTAATAGTACAGGCATTGGGTAGTTTTGCAAAGGAAAAGTTTTGCTTGGACGTGCAAAGACGTGCGGCTAAACCAGAATGTTTCTAGTTCTAGCTCTAGTGTTAGTTCTAGTTTTGCACTAGCACTATCACTAGAACTAACACTAACATAGAACTAGAATCATTCGGATTTAGCCGCACGTCTTTCAAGACGGCTAAACCCGAATGATTCTAGTTTTAGGTCTTGTGTTAGTTCTAGTTTTGCACTAACACTAGAACTAACACAAGACCTAAAACTAGAATCATTCGGATTTAGCCGCACGTCTTTCAAGACGGCTAAACCCGAATGATTCTAGTTCTAGGTCTTGTATTAGTTCTAATTTTAATTCACTAAAAATATGCAACATAGTGATATTTTATGCTAACTAGCGCTACCTATCACCTACCAACCATCTTAAGAGAGGTACTGCTAAACGGAGTGTTTCTAGTTCTAAAATGTAGTAAATAATTTACATTATTTACTACATTTCTTTAATATATTTATTTATTTATAAGATAAAAGATTTTATATTAATATGTAATTTAATATATTAATTTGATTATCACTGATTACGACGTATAACCGAGAATTATTGCCTACGGCGAAAGAATTTTTTCATTGTTTAATAAACAATGTCATCGTTGAAATGTACGGGTTTGTTTCAACTTATTACAAAAATATTCCAATATTGGCGCATATCAAATTTCAACAGTACTTATAGCGTTCTGCTAAAATTTCATTCACAGTGTTGGTGTAATATTAGTGGTAACTATTGATTGTAAATACGCCGATGTCAAAATAAAACAACTTTTCTCTTATATTTTTATAGTGATATTTATTTTTCATAGATCACGGTCAAACACCCTCGATTCCCGTTTAAATGTTAATATTACATATCGTACACACATTATTCAATAGTACTTCAGTTGGATGTGAATTATAGATGGTCAGTTTGTAAAGTAAATATTTTTACAGTATGTGTACTTTTAATTCTGCACACTTTTCGAACGTGTACACGAATCACGTGTGGCTGAGATATGAAAACGGGGCAAATAAATTACGGAGGTATGAATAAACAGTCTAGCTCGAGGAGAACTGCTTCCGGCTTTGTTTCGCTTATGATTTGTCATGTTACATACTTTCTGCATTTTTTGTGCTCTCCCGACAGCGTTATTTGTATTAGTATTTTTTAAAAAAGGGCATTTTCGGTCGGATATTTTAAAGAAGAATGAGTACACAGCCTGACGAGTCTTCATCATTCTTGATCGGAACTCGATTTTGTTGGCCATATTTTGAAATTTCTGTGCGATGAAAAGTGGGACAGCATTAGGCCCTCAGGTAAATAACTTTTGGCTATGACGTCGTATTTCGTTTATCCGTATTTCATCGAGCCGGCTATAGAGTGTTCGCAAAGGCCGAGACCGAGTAATAAGAGTTGTGTTACACATCGACCGAGATTTATTGATTGTGGGTCCTTTGTGCTTTCGATGGGATAGGGCCCGCAATCAAGCCGATCTCTAAGATAGGCTATGTTTTCACCTCAATTACCAGACCCCATGGAATGGCCGGCAATAAACTGTTAATTCGTTGCGGTTCTGTCGCTTATTTTACACTGTCGATGCACAGTTTATTACTTGTTCCGTGCAGGATCCTCTCTACAAGTTTTTCTCATGGAAAATCGGCGCCGTAATTGGTCTTCTACCAGGAATTTAAGCTTCATTCATCGTTAAAAGGCCCTCTGCGTCCTACGGTCGCAGATTGGTTCCGGCTTTATGACGAGACGTGAAGGACTTTGATTCCCAGCGAATGTAATTACTGGCTGGCTTCAAACCGTCAGCAACGGAGTTACAGAATTATAATTCGAAACCGCGACGCGACGAATCCGGATACACAATCAGTTTCGTCATCTTGTTTTCTTATCATCCCTCCTCCTCTTTGGAAATATGAGCACTCACCCAACAAGACACGGAAAGGATAAATTGCTCTTTGCGACCTCGTTTCAAAATAAACTAAAATTATTATTTACGATATAAAATTTCTCGATTTTATTTTCCTTTGCTAACTTAAAAGTCTGCAGATCCTTCTAAGATTTATGCGCAAAGGGAACTAGGTCTCACGGAAACTAAGCCCATAGGCGTTAGTTTCCCATCTACATTTTCTCGATCCAAAGAATATTCCAACAAAGCTTTTTCCAATCACTTCCTTCATTTACTAACTCATCTCCAATCTAAAAATTTATATGTATATATATATATGTATATAGTGTGTTAATTAATTATCGTACCCGACGTCATCATCGCAACTATGCAACCAATATCACAGCATTTTTATTGCAATACCAATATCACAATACGCAATAAAAATACTGTGATATTGGTTGCATAGTTGCACGGTAATTAATTAACACACGGTATATATGATCAAAAATAAAATCATTGTTTCGTATATGTCTTTAGATTTGATTGAGGATAGTTTAAATCGCAAAGTGGCTTATGCACCCTTTCAGGGATAATGTACGCCGATGAAATATTTAGCGATATCGGGTTTAATGTAATGGGATATTCAACGGAGGCTAGATGTCGACTTGAAGGTTTACACGAGGGTAAAATCTTGCCGTCGCTGCGTACTTTGAATTTACAAACACTGTACCGAGAACTGCATAGTTGAAGTAACGCGTTTTGTAAATAGTACCAAAATAATTCTGCTGTCACGGACAGGTACGCGTTATGCTCAGCGTTGAAAGACAACGCTCGTCGACGTCGACATAGGGCGGGCGAGGGAATATGTTTCGCTACAATATACACCAAGGACTTAGAATTTATTTATATATGAATTCCGCGCATCTATGCTACAACCCCTTTTGGAATGGTTCCACTTCGCCGTACCCGGAGGCGCTCGCGGCCGTTTTAAATTTTAACTGTAATGAATTTGTTACGCTGGTCGTGGAAGTTAAAAAATTATTTAAAGCCCTCCCGCTCAAACGATTCTTAAAACAATGGAAGCTGTAAAAAAACGCGCCTCCCCGGAGCGCTTAAATCACCGGTTTGTCTACGAAACAAAACTAATCCGACATTCGCCACTATCTCTCTTGGACCAGAAATATGCCAGGACACACAATAGGGCGACACTTGTTTTTCGAAACTAATTAATATTTCCAGCGGAAAGTAGTCGCGCATAAAACAGCGCAATCTACCGGAGGCACTTACTAAATTTTCGGTACCGGAAGAGATTAAAAGTTGCCGAGGATTAAAATCGGTGGCTGGGTTTAAGGACCGGAAGGAATTGCGAGTTCATAGAAGCTAAACGCCTATTAAAATTACGCCTCCTTCACCCAAACGTTAGGCTCCTTTCCCAGGTTCCTTTCCCACCCATTAATCAACCCCCACAAATCCTCTAATCTTGACTTTGTCAACGAAAAATATATAAATATATACCAAAATCACCACCACATAAAATAAATATTAAAAAAAGTTTTAACCGGTTTCGCTTCATAATTAAATCATCTTCAGGACTAAATATATATACAGTGTGTTAATTAATTATCGTACCCGACGTCATCATTGCAAGTATGCAACCAATATCACAGTATTTAGTAAATTGCAAATACTGTGGTATTGGTTGTATACTTGCAATGATGACATCGGGTACGATAATGAATTAACACACTGTACTTTTAGAAACATAGCTTTAATTTCCTCTAGAATAAAGTGTAGACATTGTAGGTCTTTGAATAAAGGCGAACCTTAGCGCTTGAAAACAAATTGGAATCGACACATTTACTTAAGACAATATCGAGGAAGTTGGAGGAAACTTGGAATGAATTACATTAAGTCATTAGCAAGTTCGCGCCGAAGACCGAATTGGGGGAACATAGAAAACTGTGAAGTTACAAGGGTGAATCTGCATGCGTTTTGTTCAATTGGTTTGCCAATAAAGGTGGAATTGATGATAGGGCCCATCCGGAAGGGTGGAATCTTGAAATATGAGAAGATAATATTTTCGTTGGCGTCGAGTTAAAAGGGAAATCTTACAAGATTTAATCTTTTACCGGTGTAATAACCTCCGGTGAGATACAAATATCTGGAACCGGTGGAAAATCGATGAAGAACTTTATAACGGAATATTTTAGTTTGATGATGAAAATTTTTTAGTCTATCGAGAAAAAGTTTTTTTTTTTACTCAGGTAAGTTTTACAAGGATGGGGGAAAGGGATTGTGATTGTTGCACATTTGTATGCGTCAAACTAGTATTGTTCAAAGTGGCTGCCGCCAGTAAACTTGGAAATTAACCGCGCAGACACAAACAGTAAACTCGTTAAGTTTCGAAACGTATGTAACATCAAACTGAGACACTTTCCCCTGGCGCGCGACGACGTCTCCTGGAAACAACGTTCTCGCAAATTTCCAACGAACTTAGCCGTCGCGACGTTCCGCGATATCAACTTGAATCATTTCAGAAAATCTTTGTCGCCCGATATATAGATAACTTTTTCTCAAACTAATTTATGCGAGTAAGGGTCGGATAAAAGAACTCGCACTCGGGTTGCAAAGGGGACAGACTCGAGTATCTCCCCATCTTGATTGTGGAGGCGTTAAACTAGATAAGATGCACTGCGCCCCAACTCGCTTCCACGTCGCCAAGAAAAGTTCAAAACTTTTTCTGGAAGAGATTTGACCTATAAACGCTGGCATCGATACAAGGTAATCCGATTTATAGTTTCTGTGTTCTCTCTAAGTGAACATTACCCAACGGATTTCCACCGCGCAACCTTACCCAGTCCTCTTATTGCTTTATCTTCTAATCCAATTATAACCTTTCTTATTCATCAAAGAAATCATCAATATTTTTATTAGATATTTATTACAAAAATTAATAATGTCGAGTGTATTTTTTTTTAAGATGTGGATGATATCTGTTCATTTTTAACAAGGGTCTTGGGTGACAGTCCTTCTTTATTTGTCCTATAAGATGTTCTCCAGGTCACAGGTTTCTGAAAATAACTCCGCGGGACATTATGTGATGCTTAGTAACTATGACGTTGACGGGGTATAAAAATTTCATATCGAAATAGCTTTGAAAAAAGAATATGATGGTTTTTACCAGGTGTAGTTCTCCTCTGAAATTCATTACGGGGAATATCGATTGCTATTACGTGGTTCTGAGGGTTGGGTTGAAGGTCATTGCTGGTGACTTAAAGATGTCCTCGTTTCGCGGTTTGGCTTCCGCGTCGTTCGCCCCAAATACCTAGCGTTCTTTGATGTGGGTATTAACATAATTTTGTTTATCGTTTGCCCGTTTACGTGCGCCGTCGACGCGACATCATTTGCATTAAAATGTCAACATCTGTTGGCACTGATTATAACGAAAAAGAATCAACGGTTTTCTTTCCATGTTAAGGAAAAACCAACACTGATGGAATAATAAACGAGTTTGTATACCATCCCGCCGAAACAAAACAAATCGGAAAGAGGCAGAAGCAAACTGGAAATAACACCAATAAGATTTGGCCGACAAAGAATGAATGCGCCTCTATTTAAAAATACACTCCAAGAATACAGCCATTCTTCTACCCTTTCGCGCAAACACGATTATTGTTATTGTTTACTTCCATCTTCCACAATTGTGATACGATCGCTGCAGAGGGAAAACCTATCCCGACGGATTTATACGCGCGTAAAGCGTATATCCTCGCAATGTATAAATGTAAAATATTCAATTTGACCTAAAGTGTAAGTTTTATTTATTGAACGATTTCCTTAAACGTACAGCCCGAGCGGAGCTTCGAAATTGAAAACGCCACGAGAACCCGGCCCGCTTTCTAACCATTCCTTTGTAATTATTTGAAAATTCGGAAAGATAAATTCGGACTAAGTTCTCAGTTAATCGAACATCAACATTCACAGACCTCCCCGACCAAAAGGATATTTACATATCAAATTATATTCGCAGTTATACAAGATTTCTTATTTTTCAAATTACAATTTCTTTTTCTTTTACTTCAAATTACTTCGAATTTCTAATTTAAGAATATTTAAATTTATTGATTTTTATAAGTTACTGTATTATTCTACCTCTAAGTTAGTCATGCGCATGCCCAAGTCACGTTCGCAGTTCTCAAAATGGCGATTATGCAATAGAAAGCGTTTTGTGTATTAGAGTACGTGCGATGTTTATCGATTGGTACAGTGTAACGTTTATTCCGAAGGGAATACCAAATTGATTCTCCAGGTCATTAAATCATTCTACGATGGTATCAACAAGTCAAGACCACAGGTGTAGTTGAGAAACATAAAAGATACCTGATGCACTGAATAGTGGAAGTAGTTAGACAATGGTTCGTGCGTTCGCCACAAAAGTCTACCAGTACAGCAACTGGGTGGAAAATTTTGCGGAAACAATTGCGATTCAAACCTTATCGTATATGTTAAGCGAACCGAGGTTTGTACTAACATGCAGCAAGTAATGTTAAGCGACATTTCATTTAAGTGGCAAGGTGAACCGCGAAATCATTCGGATATGGCGAACGAAAAATCCTCATAACATTATCCAACATATAAGGGATTCTCAAAAATTGAATGTTTTCTCTGCCGTATCCAGCACAAAAGTGTATAGACCGTTTTTCTTTCGTGAATAAACTGTGACCGGTATGTCGTACCTCGATATGTTACAATTCTGGTTATTTCCGCAAATGAGGGATGATTCCAACAACTTTATATACCAACAAGATGGAACTTCCCCTCATTGGCATAATGAGGTCAGTGCGTACCTAAACGAGGAATGCCTCAAAATTCTCCTGATCTTACACATTCTGATTTTTATTTATGGGGGTACATTAAAGACAAGGTTTTCGTACCATCACTACCTAGAACACTGGGTGAACTCGGAAGACGCATCTGTCGTGTTACTCGAGGAGTCCACATAGAACATTTATAATGTGCTAAAACTTGAGTATTTCCTCTATCAATATTCATTTACTGTTCTATCTGTAATACTAACTGAAATATAGCTTCGTTAAACCCGATGATTCTTTTGTAATAACACTGTATATATATATATTCTTAAATGTTATAAATTTGATAATTAATTATATAGAATGGGTTCTACGTTTCGATTTTCCGTTAACGTCGAAACTAATGAAAACGAAGAGCGCAACAAGGGGGAGCAGGTCCAATAAACTTTTGACTGTCACCATAAAATTACATATTTCGGGAAACCCCTTTTCCTTTTCTTCCGCTTGCATAGATTTTACGGTGTAATAAATTTAATGAAGGTGTAAATTTTGATCGCAAATAAGGTCGGTACAGGAATAGAGAGAGAGCGATAAAACAAAAAAGATAAACGGCTCTTCCAGTTTGTAGCAAAAGCCGGTTAATCTTTAATATGGAAAAGGGCAATTGCAGAACTGCTGGTTCAGTTTTAACAGTACCGTTGCTGGGAGATGAGTTGGAAATTTAAATGATAAAAGAATTCGTAATGACTTCTTAGCACTCGGAAATGGGTGGTTAATATTGTAGGGATTGTGTACGAAAGGAGTCGAGGCGTGGGACAGAGTGTTTGGCAACTTTGTACCTTAAATTCGTAACTCGCTGACTGAAAGATAGTCGATACGTCAGAATCCCGTCCATGCTAAAACGAAACGCCTAGCCGTGACGATAGCTAATCAATATCTAATTAATTTTCCATACGTTTGCCCTCGAAAAGTACCGAAACGTATCCCGCATCGAGCGTAAGCTAATTTCTTTTAATCCCTTTAAATAGAAGCCCTGAAAATTGCCACGATTTTCCTTATTCTTTGTCCTTAAGGGAAACCATGAAAACGGGTCGAACATTAACATTTCTTGCCCTTATCTATGGTATATAAGCCTAGGTTTTGCTATCATCTAGATCCATTTTGATTAGAAATTACATTTGGCTCCCACAATAGTAGGTAATTGTCGCACTTTTTGTTTTTTACTATTTTCAAGAAACACTTACACAGTTATTGCTGGCCCTCTTTTTTGCAAACGTCTTATTTACATGTAAATGTGTAAAGTTGTCGAGATCGTGTACTGCACTTCCCGGTACATATTGGCGAGATCATGTAATGTAGAAGTGACATAAAAGTAGTTGAAAGAGAAGTGTGAAACCTTTTGGACTTTTTGGCCGTCGCCGCGCATGGAAATAGGTCACAAAAATCGATTCCAATGGGGAAACTTTCGAAGTTACGGATTTATAGTTAAAATGGGCACTAATATCCGCGTCGCGTAAGCATTTTAAACACATAATTTTCGGTGATTTACCACGCCGGTCCAGACCCATTAACCCGGTGTAAAATCTTTTATAACTGGCGTCGAAAATTAAAACTTATAAAAGATGATTAACAGGCGAGAATTCACCACCGTAATATGCAAATTTTCTGGAGACAAACTGCCGAAGAACAGTGAGACCACTTGCAAATTAGGGATTTGCCTCTCTAAGTCTCTAAAGGTTCCTTTTTTCATGCACTTCCAATATCTAAAGCCCCCTATTAGTCATCAAATTGCACTCTTTACAAATTCTAACCCGAAAATTACGTTATTTAATCTTTTCACGAGAAAACAACGTATTTATGAAACATCGTTGAACACTAACAAAGAACCACTTCATTCGGCGAAATTGCAATTAAGTTTTAAGACAACGCGTACGCGATTCGGCTTTAGATTAATGAAAACTCCCGGACAAAATTAATTGCGTGAAAATTAATACTGCACTCGAATAAAATTTTAAATGAATATTTCGAACCGGCACGAGTTATCGTTTTTAATCAATGTCTGATGTGGAATCTCCAGTTCGGAAGTGCGCAACTAAATTACCGAAAGTCAGGCCGGCTCGTTTGCCCAATTAGGAAGGAAATGAAACATTGATGGCACTTACTTCACAGGACCATCAATAATGCACACGTTCTGGTAAGTGTGCCGGAGAAAGCGGTGCAAAGAATGCCTTGATTCTCGCGCCATCCTTCCTCCTTAATCGATTGATTGATTGTCCTATGTAACGTCCGCTTTATAGAAATAAATTGACTAAGTATTGCTACCACAAGCATTCATGTATGACTTTAAATCATTTTCAAATCCATATAAGTCCATATATAAATAGAAAATTTTATAAGTCAGCTTAATTAACCAAATTCATAAATTCTTCGTAATAAATTTAAACAGTAATTTGAGTTCTCTCTCTCTTCAGCCATCACTTTCTCCCTCTTGTGCAGAAATTCTCTTTATGGCATCTATCCATTTTCTAGCTGTCCATCCAACATGGTCTTATCTGGCTACGAAACCCACTCATTGTGGCGTTTGTGTATATGTGTTTCAGGAGGTTTGTGTATCGTGAGTCAATTTTGACTCACGATACACTCTGTTTTGTTGTAATGCAGCGCCTTGGTCGATTAAATCTACGTCTAATTTAGTTGACTTTTCATGTTACTCAATGTATGTTCATAAAACATTGAAAAAAAAATTATGAGCACAAATTTTGGTTTGATTTGTATGAAATCTGTTTGAATGAAAAGAAATATGATTTATAACTGACGCGGAAACGTGATTAAAAAAACACAATCCTTTTGGCTCCTTCGTTGAGTTGAATCGGGCGGCGCGCTTCCGTGAAAAAAATGGTAAATGGATCTCGATATTTGCGCTGACAGAATCCTAAATTGGTTCGCGGGGTTGCACTATTTTTGCGCCGCGCGGGGTGAATGAACAGGTTTTACAATTTCCTCACCCGCACCGCCGCGCTCTAATTAATTCTTTGTTTATTTGTTGTCGCGATAACGTCCCGGAACCGAACCGGGTTCCTATTTATCTGTACTAAAGTTCGGGTTATATCTTGATGATCTCCATTATTAATGCATAGATCATAAGGTGAGCTAGATTAAATGACGTATTAAGATTGAAATTCAATACACAACAAAGCCATTCCGATTCAAATATAGGTCTAATAAGGGCTATAAATAACAATTTGCATAATAGTTACAGATAGCGGAAACGTTGCCATCGAATGGGCAGTAGAGTATGTATCGTTTGACAAATCAATATTTTTTGAATTTCTCATTTCTAGATAACTACCCTTATATTGATTTTAGCAGCACCCTCTATAGCCGGGATTTTACCCAGCTCGAAACATAGTCTGAAAATCGTCCATAGAGGGAGTGTAAAGGTATTGATTTTCCAATGCGAAATGTTACCTCTCGTCCATAGGTGGCGCTGCTTGGGGTGGAAACCTTGAAGATTTTCTTGTAATGCTTCTACGAGATTCTAGATGGCGATGGCGGTGAGGTTATGATGCGCTAAGTTTTTTAAAACGTTTAGAATTTCGACAAGAGAAAAATTTACGGCATATCTTGTCAGAGGATAAAATCGGTAAAATAAAGGAAAACGTTCGAGCGACGTCTGGTGATATTTATGAGACTGTTAAATCCATTGGAGTTATAACCATGGTAACTATTGAGCAAATACATATAAAAATAAAAAATAATACGCGACCACCCAGGCACGAATGGATGGATATTCACGAAACGTCGGTTTAAGACTTTATGAACGAATTAATTTTATGATTCTCGGCTTTAAATTTATATACGTTAGAGACAAAAAAGTTCCGCCACGCCTCCCCCATTTACGGTGAATGGGACCGATTCGAACGCCGTAAAATTCCTCCCGGGCGGTGCAGTTTTAAGGGCCTCTCTTTCCGCGGGGTAACTTGTTCTCGGACAAGCTTTTTAAGGCCATTTACAGTCGACAAGAAGAGCTACGTTTCTCGAGCACCAAACGAACTGGAAACAAATTCGGACGCTCGGGCGGGGGTAAATACCTAATAGTTCCCGGGGGTTCACTTCGATTTAACTATTAAATGAAGGGAAAAGCCGAAAATCGACGAGAGGTCGAGAGATTGTTCAAAGAACCCTCGTTAAAAATTGATATTTTTTCCTGAATTAAGTACTCAGAAATGTGAAATTATAATTGGAATTAAAAACCTTTTTATAAAAATCAAATCGATCAAAAAATAATTGAAACACATTGTTAAGAGATATGCAACCAAACGTACGTAGCATATATGTCTTAAAACATTTAATAAAAGGGGATACTCGCCAAGTAATTACAAAGTACAAAGTAAGTAGCTCTATGAAGACTCGCACATACTTGAAGAGTAACAAGTAGTGTCGGAAAACGCTCACTCTGTACACACTACATTATGCGACATTTAGGAATACGAGTAACTAAAATTACGTATTTCTAAAATTTTATTTGTGTTTAGGAGAGATGTGAATGCAAAAATAAACGAATATAACAGTTTAAAACAGGGCGAGAAACCAATAAAAATCAACACCGCACTTCATCAAATTTTCGGTTACCTTTTTTTGATTTTTTGTGTTTGTTTTGTTTTAGTTTGTACAGTAGACGTATTCATTAGTACCCATTTCACTCCAACACTCATCAACTTATGTGCTGTATGCGGAGAATAGCAGCGGAAATCGATTAATCATTCGCGTTGTATGGGGTAAAGTAAATTTATTAATTTATTAAAACATTTATGTTTTTTATGTGTTGAAAAGTGAGGTAAATTACTGCTAAAGAAGTTGTAATGGTAGTAAATTAGTTAGGTGAGTTCTTGCTCCTTTGAAATGGGAAGCTGAGGGGTTTAATAAATAGATTCACGAGGAAATATCAGTAATTGATTAGAGGCGAGGGTAGCACAAGTTTGGTCACCTTGAATGGGTTTCGAGGTCTCTGACAGCGGCCATTGGTTCTATTGGTATCGACTGTACGAGCGTCACAATTCGAGGATTAATCTAGCAGCGGACAAGAGAACCCATTTACGATTTTACCCCAGGGTACGCAAACGATATAGAAATTCCATCTATAACCCGTAATCGCCATAGTGTTATTTGACAAATGTTAACTCCTGGTTTCGCTACCAGATAATTCGGTCAAAATTTTTCAAATGATACTGGGAATAATAATGAGCTCCCGAGTCGTTTACAAGATTTCAGAGGATTATAATCCCCAGCGCTTTTTGCCGTAATGGACGCCTTTTAAAGCTCTTCCTCCCACCACTCTCTGTTACGAACAGAAACTCTGCGATGTTACGCTTTTTCGCAAACGATTTCTCGAAGCTCTTTTAATTAAGTATCTCCACCTTTTATCGGACCAGGAAAACTAATTGCCTCATTAGCGCTTCAAATCGTGCTGTATCTTTCTCCTAATAATTACCGAACCTAATTAAATCGAACGAAAATAAACGGAATTTCATCAATTACATGAACGCTGATGGATCGGAATAATTAATTCGTTATTCCATGAAATCCAACGTTCAACTATTTAAATTATCTATTAATTCATGTAACTATTATATACATATTAATAAAGTGTTTTAATTAATTATCGTACCCAACGTCATCATTGCAAGTATGCAACCAATATCACAGTATTGGTATTGTAATACACAAATCGCGTAGCTGGTTGCATACCTGCAATGAGTAATTAACATACTGTACATATTAATATACAGCCTCAACATCTAAGAAACTTTTAAACCATTGGAGTTAAGGAAAAAAATGACATTAATATTAAATGATATGTATTAATTCACGTCATTTTGATATTGCGTTTACGTTAATAAAATAGTCTCATAGCAAACTGTCGTGTTAATTTTGCTGGAAATGATCCAAACTTTAAACTACTTTAAGCGAAGCGAGGAAAAACGGCAAAGAACAAAGTGGCAAGTGCAGTAAAATTAACAACTAGTTCGAGTTTTCGGTAAATTTCGAGACGGTCAACTCGCGAAGTCGGTTTTGAATAATTTAGAGGTTTTCCCGAAAATTTAATAATAACGCGACCCGTTTCCATAAATATAAATATGTATCCCGCATGTATCACATATACGTCGGATTCTTGTCCCTTACGTCCAAAATTAATGGGACCTCTGGTGTATCCAAATTTGCGTATGAATGGGGAGAATCACGGCGTTAATACAGGTATAATACCTGGCAAACTGCGAATGAGATATTAACACGCCAAAATTCTAGTGTAAAACGGATTGTGTTAAGTGATGTGAATAAAATTTTATAAAAATTAAACGAAAGAGTAGAATAATAGCTGATAATAAAAATTTTACTTCATCAATAATGTATATTTAGATATTATTATGCATTCGGCCGAAGGGGTCTTGGAATTTGATTTTCAAATTCGTCGGTGGGATACGTCGAATTATTGTACCGAATCCATTAATTAATCATAATTGCAATCGCTGACTTGGAAGCAAAAATTGTTATTTGACGCCTTACCAAAACCGCATTACCGTTTAATATATGGTCATCATCTATAACAAACGTTAATTAAATAATAATTACCGGTTAAAACGCGTCGGCAAGCTTTAAAGTTTTAATTGAATAGCATACCTGATTTAAATTTTCAACCGAACCATAATAAATTTACATATTATTGCCGAAACAATATAAATCGGTTCCCGGTAAATGGTGTTTCGAATCTCATTTCCCTCCCTTTTATAAATCGAAAAAGATTCACTCCAACAATACATATCAATCTATATCAATCGTTCCTGTTTACAAGTCATTCGAGGGTAAAATTGCCGTTTAGTAAGAATGAATTAATCCCTGCGAGAGTGAACATTACAAATTACGAGCAACGAGGCAATACTATGCTAAATTATATAACAACTCGAAATTGACCTGTCACGTGACCTTGTGGCCTGGGGAGTTTGGCAGAACATAAACGGCATGTGATATTGCAGTTTCCGCTCGAAAACTGGGACGTTCCATTGTGTTTGTGTGGATGTCGACGTTTGTCTGCAGCTGTTTGGGCCGTCGGACGGATAATCTTTTTATTTACGCTCGCTTCTTACAGCGCTCATTAAAACTTTTACCTCTCACCTCGCTTACTTAATTGGACTATAGTAATGAACGGGGTGGCGCTCCCAGGGACCTTTCTACACCCGCCTCGCTTTCATCTAACCCCCTTTTTTGGTTACCTCGCAAAAATTACCGCATTCTTTTAAGAGATTAACCTGCTCTTTTTACCACAAATGTCAACTAGGTACTTTTAAAATTTTATTTTTTTATAAATCATTTAATTTCAGAAAAAAATTTCTTATATAGCAAGAAGTAGAGCAGTTTTATAATCAGATGGTGTTTTATTGTTAGATGGTGAACCTTAGTATTGCTCCAAGATCTTGTTTCTTTATGTTGGTAGGTGTCAAAAGAGCTTTACCGAAAATTTTGTGTTTTAGGCAGCTTCTGGCAACGCAATTACACAGTATATATTTAGCCGTTTCTGACTCGTTGTTGCAAAGTCGACAAGTTTGATCCTCAGCTTGTCCAATCTGGAAGAGGTGGTATTTTAGGGGTGTCAGAAAACCTGACAGCGTCCTTAGATGCTGAGGCATAAAACTTCTTTGTTTTTAGTTTATGGAAAGTACTTCTGCTTGAAAAATGGTTATGTCTGAGCTGATGCCTACTCCGGATCATCCGCGTACCAGGCAAGGGCTCTTCTTTTTAATTGAGGTCCAATCTGCTTCTAAATATAACCTTATACGTCTGATGGAGATTGATCAGATGGTGTTTGGTCATCTCTTCCAGGTTTTGTGTGAGTTATTAAAAACTGAAAAGATTCTCCTTTCCCATTTTAATTACAAGAAATATAAAATAAAGGAAACTAACTAAATATTAATAAAACATGAAATAATCGTTAGGAATAAACGAAGTTTGAGAAAGCTTTGGTTAATTCGCCCCTCGGTGTACCTTTTAAAGAAAAGCACTTTATTTAATATTAAGGGTTCGCGAATAACTTATCTCGCGTTCTCTTCCATTACAGTACCCTTAACTTAATAAACCCCCTCTTTCTCATAAAATAATTTTAAAGTTGTATTAACAATATTGTCCCGAGGGGATTATAAATTTAGGAAAAGACACCTGCGCGTTAAAAATTCAATTGGCTTGGAAACAGTCAGATGGTTGAAATAAAGGATCGGAATCCTTGTGCGCTTATATAAAACGACGGGCATTGCTTATCGATTTTGTATAAAATCGCTCAACTAAAAGAGCTCTTGAACCGATGAAGTTATATCGTTAAGAGCATAGCACCACACGTAATGTTAGCTAAATACACAATCTTCCGGTACCTTCTCTATAGTTGTTTCGATATTCTGCTCCGGAAAAACATCTTTATTTTTATATGGTTCCAAATGGCCCCATTTATGTAAATCGAATCAATATCTTTGAAATATTTTCAACTTTATCTATACACATTATCATTTTTCTTTTTTTAATTTGAGAATATTTGGTTTAAAATATCTTTAAAATTTAAACCTGAGGCTATTTTGAACCATTTCTACGTTTCAACCGCAAAAATTTCAGACCAAATTGAAATGAACGTCGGTCGAGAGAAATCTTATTTTAGGCTCCCTCTTGGACTATCGCTCGCCCTCTAAAACTTTTATACGCCCCAAATAAATATTGCACTATTAGATGTACTTTTCGGTTTTTGTTTCAAACGGAATCCTCAAGAATGCTCTCTGTGATTTCGGTTTTTGGTCGATAAATAAATATTTGCACTGTTTCGCCAAACCTGTTACTATCAAGAAACGTAATACCAGCTTTTTACATCCGGGAAAAGTCAAAGTCTTTAATTTCAACTAATTTTACTAAAAACGACCTAATTGCTGCAATTAACTTTAATAACTTGAGTGGCAGTCTCCTTTGACAACAAATGCAAAGGCGCGTTCGTTAATGGAAAAACGAGACTTTACTTTTTACAGTCGATAATTTAACTTTTTATTAGAAAATCGAACTACTGATGAGATACAACGCTGTATTGACGTTTGAATATTTCGACATCTATAATAAATCATGTTTTGACCGTAGACTCTATCTATTAGATGTATATATTTTTGTATTAACTCCAAATCGATTAATTCCAATCTTTAATAAAAAAATAATTATTAACCAAATACGCAAATCGCGTATTGCAATACCAATACTGTGATGTTGGTTGCATACTTGCAATGATGACGTCGGGTACGATAATTAATTAACACACTATATATATGTGTGTGTGTATCGTGTTATATTACAATCTTGAAGAAAATGTAACACTTACGAAAATTAATGTGTGGCGACTTAAATTGTCGATGAAAATACACGTGACCGTTTGACATTGATTAATGAGGGGAAACTTATCTTCTGTACAAACAGTTCTAAGTTATTAGCCCACATGGGAAAATGAAAGCTCTGCCTTATTATCTTAGTGATACTTTTATACGGGTTAACGATCGGGTTTGGCGAAAGTACATCGTTTATTCCTTTGGATCGAAAAAGCTTTTTAAATAATTTAAGATGGTTCGTTATAATGTCGACCATTAGGTTGTCAAACGAGTAAAATTTAAAATAAAGTTTTATAAAGTCATGATTCTTAAGATGTAAGATTAGTTAATTGCAGATTAGTTGGAGTCTGAACCGTAAACTTCTTTTAAGGGTGCACACTTTATTGTAGGGAGCTTACAACCTTTCCTTTCATGGAAAAAAGCTTCTCTTCGTTGGGTTGACCTTAATTGGATTCTAATGTTTGAGCAACGGAATTTGTTAGGTTCGTTTGATAAGGTCAGAGTAGATTGATGTCTGCGGCCATCGCAACGCCGCGCCTGGGAGCTTTAACAAGCGCCCCGGTTGTTTCAAATAACAAGACCCAAAGCGCCGCGACGCCAACACGCATCGAGTCATTTCCACCGTCAATATTTAATAATTCCACGACACATAACATTCCCAGCACGGTCTCAGTTTTATCTACTGTGTTATGTCAACTATAAATTATTTCATGTTTCCACCTCAATCCAATTTCGACCCAGAATTCGTCGTAAATTCGGTTCAAAAATTCACAAACATCCTCTTTTATTCTTTAATTAAAATTGAAAATTTGTTACACGGCAACCAACGAGAAACTTTACATGCCCCAAACGGTAGGTAATATTCGAATTTCGAGTTAACTACATCAGTAGACTGTGTTTAATTGCACCACACCGTCAGGTAGTAGCTAACAACGAATCTAGAAGCAATTAAAATGGGAAATTGGATGGCGATAAAACTAACAAAACGACCATAATACTATTATTATATAGAGATATTGTTAATTTCTCCATCCTATTAATGATAATGTATCTTACCCCAAAAATTAATAAGTCTAAAAAAGCCAGAACAAATTATATTCTCTTTAGAAGAGACTTACAGCATATACAGTGTGTTAATTAAGTATCGTACCCTACGTCATCATTGCAAGTATGCAACCAATCTCACAGTATAAGTGTTGCTATACGCAAATCGCGTATTATAAAATAAATAATGTGATATTGGTTGCGTACTTACATTTTATAATTAAAGCGGGAAAAAATGTAATTTAAATTTTAATTAACATTTATTTTTAACGTATTTTTGTGTATATGATTTTTAAAATAAATTATTTGTTATATTATTGTAGATATAAAAAAACCACGTGATATCATTAAATTATGCACAAGATATGTGACCTATCTTCGGTTCTTCCCTCACTTGACGTTGAATGGGGGTTGACGAACCCGCTCTCGGCGTAGATTTTTGCATGAGCACGATGAATATATAATGGTGAGTTTATTAACCGGGGTATACCGGTAACGCAGAGGTACACAGTTTTACGATTTCGGTTAATTAGGGCTCAGGGCGACTTAAACATTATTGCCAGATGAAAATGAAACTGAAACTTTGCCGCCTTTCAGCGGCGCACCGGCGCTCACGCTCGCGAAATAAAGGTTACCTCGGAATTGTGTTTAATGGCCTTGTTTTGTCGGAATGTGCGGTCCCCGTATATTGAAACAAACAGTGTCATTATCAAACCTAATTGAGTCCGGACTCGACAAATTTTCTGACTACATACATATTATTCACTTCTACTCTATATATATATATATATATATATACAGTGTGTTCATTAATTATCGTACCCGACGTCATCATTGCAAATATGCAACCAATATCACAGTATTTTTATTGCAATACGCGATTTACGTATGATGCGTATTGCACTGTGATGTTGGTTGTATACACACTGTATATATATATATATGTATATGTGTGTGTATAGATATAGAAATTTCTATATTTTTTTTTGTAAATGACATGATTCGATTTTCTGCAATAACGCGTTTTAATATTTTGTACCCGCTATCTATTAATTTTCGTTGGCATATTTTTTGAAATATCAACTAGATATAGAAGTGGAGTACGCCGAAAATTTTACCGATCGTTTTATCGCTTACAAACACAACCAAATTTAATCTCAAAAATATTCCGTTTTGAATTATTCAACGTTTTTTTCAGTTTTTCCAATTTATTTATAAGATTGTTCTATAATAATTGTTTCAAAACAATTTTTTTATTAACGCACAATTATTTTTTAATTTCAATATTTCCACCGTGCCTTTAACCTTTAATAATGGAATAGTGTTTTGAATGTAATATTTGAAGTTGATAAGTTTTAGTAAAAAGTAAATTTGACGAAACCGTTTGTGAAAATTGGCACATCCGTATTTAGCCTTTTCATTTCTGAAGGTCTTTTGATCCATTGAAAGCGTACAAGTTGGAATGGTGGAACTCTAACGATTTCCCCTTTATTCAGCGCTTATGCGCGATCGGGCGAGAGCTCTTCCACGTGTCGTGGAAAAGCTGATGCGTCCGTGGATACCATCATACCGTACATAAAGCGCTAATTTCTTCGTAACATCGCTCGGTGACCCGTAAAACCGAGAGGGCGAGAGGAAACCCCCTGTGTCCTCTCAGGGCAGATCGTTACTAATATTTTTATCTCCCCTGTTTGGGGTTATCGATCCTTCAGACTTGGGCATATGCGATGCACCGTAATTCTCCATACTGGTTGGATGCAATTTTACTACCCCGTCCGTGGCGTTATTACCACACATCCTTGTCGGGAGCGCTCCAGCAAATTAATGTTTACGAAACACCGCCCCAAAAAACCTATCCTACTTAGTGTTCGAACACAAAAGCAAATCCGCACAAAGCGTACTCTCACTTTTTTACTTCCCTCTCGTCGTCTGTCGCAAATCAGGCTAATGGCTGCCGAAACGACGTTATGCGGTATTAAATTCGGTAGTAAACCTTTTCGGACATTTTATTTAGCGATAAATTCATTTTATACATTCCACCAGCATAAAACGTTCCGCTAAGGTAGTTTTTATTTATTAGATCTTAGAACCCTGCGATACTTTACATAAAATATGAACGATCCCCACTTTTATACTATAACTTTCCCTTAATGACTAATAACTATAAACAAAGCCAACTTTTTAAGTATATTTATCACAATAATAATCAAAAATAAAAATGTAAGTAGAAAAATGGCAAATGTTGTAGCATTTTGGAATCTTGACTAAACAGGCAATCGTTTAAAATTACTTGCCAAAGATGGTGCCGTACTCTTTTTACATGGTTAGTAAGAATTACATTATTAAAAAAATCACATTTCTGACCGTAGTACCTAAAGATATGATCTACGAGAAAGATTTTTAACATTTTCAAAACTACAGTGTGTTAATTAATTATCGTACCCGACGTCATCCTTGCAAGTATGCAACCAATATCACAGTATTGGTACTGTTATACACGATTTGCATATTTAGTTGCATACTTGCACTGATGACGTCGGGTACTATAATTAATTAACATAGTGTATGTCTATTACCACTTAAGTAAGAGATATACTGTTGGCCTTTCACTTGGTACCCGCTTCACGTTGAGTTTCGGGATATTAAAATCTATTATATTCAAATATGCAAATTCGGCTTTAAAAAATCATAAGTACCAAGTTTATGCAGATTAAGAAATCTAACTAAAAATATTTATTAAAATAAAAAGAAAATAGAAAATTGAAGGTTGTCATTTTAAAATTTTGGCAACGTCTAACAAAAGGTAAATTGGACTTTTCTTTTTTTATTTTTTAGAGCCAAGGATAAACAAGAGCAAGACGACCCAATTAGGCTTGAGACGGTAACTTCGAGACGAGGAAGTTGTTGCAGGAGCGATTTTTCCAACGCTAGGCGAACTCCGCAAGAATTTTCAACGGGACGAGCATCACGACGTAGCACAAGTTTAACGTTGTGGCGTGAATTTTCTATGGATAGGATGGAAACGTTACTTGAAAAAGATATAGTACTTGTAGAAAAACTCATTTTAAAAGGAAATGGATGAATAAAAAAATCCGTTTTGAACATGCCAAGATTTGAATAGAATGTTAAAAAAATAGAGAATAAATTTTAGGTATTAAGAGAAACCTGACTCGGTATTTTGTTAAATAATTCCGTGCAATTCTTTATTGTTTCAGCGGGGTGAAATAAAATGTGGCTGTAAAGCCGTGGCGTGTAAAAATCCTAATTAAATAACACGAACGAAAAAAAAACGCAATTAAAAAGTTTCCGTATTATCCTGTTTTGTCCGGCCGTTGTTGCTTGTAGGGCACGTGTAATGACCGGAGGAGTAAAATTTCGGGGAAATTGATGCGGTATAACCCTGTATATCCCCGTGTCTCATAGGATTACAGTTATTTACAAAGTTAGTTAACGTGATGACCTTATGAATATGAAACTATGCATATAATTTAACTTATTGTTTAAAATTCAATCGCTATTGGTTTAGGAAACATTTCAAGAAAGGGTCATGTTTCGTAACATTTTGGTGTTTGGCCTTTTTTTAGAACGGTATTTTGAATAAATTACTCGGTGAATTGTGGTGCAGCACCTGCAGGTCCAAGCACATTTTGACACCCGTATCGTGGAGCTCTAATTACACTTCAAAGGGCCACTTTAATCTTTTTTTTTAATACGAAAGAAGGCAGGGCTTTTATTCCCCGCAGAATTGATTTAAAACTGGAACGGCTTCCCCTGCGGCGCGGCACCCGCTAATGCAATCAGGCACAATATGCACTTATAGCGTCATTTCCAGTGACAAATTATCATAGTTCATTCATCACGGTTTTTTTCATATCTCGCCCGCACTATGTCACACCGTGCAAAGCAAACTTTTCCGCGCTGAATCTAAAATGCCTTCAAACCACCCCCATCTACACGCGCCCTTCTCTTTTTATAACCCACCATTCATCACGTATACCATCATGGTAAAACTACGCTTTTATGTTTAATTCAATGTTACCAACAGAAATATAATTCCAAATTTTAATATGTATATACAGTGTGTTAATTATCTTACCAATAAGTATGCAACCAATATCACAGTATTTATTTTATAATACGCGATTTGCGTATTGCAAAACCAATATTGTGATATTGGTTGCATACTTAGTGGATCAGCTAATTATTAATTTATAATTAATTTTTTTTAGATATAATTTAAAATAAAGAATAAAAATAACGAAGCCGTCAGTTTAATGTGTTCATCCATATTGCACGTGACATACCATTAGAATTATCAAGGTGGCGTACAACGGTGTGAAAATGTAATACACCCCACGTAGACATCGCAAATCTTATCTGAAAGATATTTTTGCGTTTTCTTATGATGCCATGAAAAGAAAATCTATTACCGGGTCCGTTTTTCCTTTCCCTCGCGATCGCTATCTATCTTGAGCAGATTTTATTTTTTATTTCTTTTTATTTTTCTGTCAAAAATGATTGATTTTTTTTTGGAAAATCTGGACATTTGAATTCGGACGGTTTTATTTACAATTCCGTTTCAATTCGGTACGGAGTAGAGGCATGGTATATCCCGTTCAGGGACGGTGTTGACTTAGACCTGCGCGGAACCCGGTTAATTCCCATTATGCGGGAACCATTGTGCCTGTAAACCATTAAAAATGGATCAAACCCCTGTCAAGCGTTCGAAGAACAATAGAAAGCGACATTTGGGTTGAAAAAGCTCGTATCGCGACATCTATAACTTATCAACATCGAGATTTGTCGCGCAAATGAGCGCACTGTTTGGCAAGAAAATACAAATTAGTGTATTGAGAAATTTTAATTTTTAGATCGGTAAAATATATGAGTGCCATCGATTTTGCAATCATCGTCCGTAACCTAGGACCTCGGCCGCATTATGTACCATTACACTTTGTAGCGACAGCCGGGCCTACAATTTCGCCAATAAAAACTTTAAATATTTAAATTGGCGTCGCAGGGGAAATCATTTGCAATGCGAATGACTTTAATTAACGTCGGAACGTTGCGTTACATCTACCCGACAACAACGCATAGTCCCTACTATATAACACAATATACGATATTTATTAGTAAATGACAGGGAAACATTTACTTTTAACTACACATTCATAAACTTCCACAAAAGGCGTTGTATTACCATTCCAAGAACCAGTACATTGCAAAAAATTCGAGAAGAAAACAAAACATTGATTAAAAAATGGTGGCATATTGTTTCGGTTTTTTAATAAACTCGTTACGTTTTGTAATTGCGGTTCGTATTTCATCTGGAAGATGAAACTATCTCGCATCCCGTCGGTTTAATTACGTCATCGAGTGAAAAGGGGGAATGTTTCCGGGGCGCAAACGGTTCGCCCCCGGACGGTTTCTTAAATTGTATTACAAATGGAGGAATCGCATGACGAGTTCACTAGCATCTACCGGTTAATTTATGTTTTTCGAAAACATTATTTCGCGTATATTACCCCCTCGGCCGTTTGCGAAACGTAAAGGCTTGGGATCCTAAAGGAACTAACGAGATTGTTTGGGCCGCTTTAAACCGTTCGGTTTTAGTGCGGCCGCTTTATACATTTTGCACGAAAGTTTTGCCTCAACCTTCGTCACCGAGAAAGATGTCCCGGGATAAATTAAGTTATTTCGCTCTTGGGAGGTGCGGTATCTGGACAGTTTTGTATTCGGCCGCCCGTAAATTTTGCCGAAATCTCGGTTTAAACTAAGCCAAGCTCACTATCTTATTGATAATACACAAATCTATCTTGCGTATAAATTCATTTCTTAGAAGGAGATATTTGTTTATCCCGTTAGCGACGCGTAATTGTTGTTCCAGGATAGGATTAAAAAATGACAATCAGTTAATCATTCCAATATTTCGATTCTATATTGAATCTTCTTCGGGGAGTGAACTCACTACAAAAATATTAAGTCAAAATCTTTTCAAAACTATCAAAGTACAAAAGTAACTTACGATTGTAATGAAACTGGCTAAAATATTAAATACAAATCACGTTGTTACAAACCATAACGCTTAAACCCAACCAAACGCATGAGCGTACTAAGATAAAAAGTGGAACGACAGCTTTTCGTGAAGCGAAAAGCGCGCGAAAATTAATAACTAAGTTATGCAACCAAACATATCTTAAAACTATACAACCAATAATACATCTGAATTTTTAAATATTACTTGATAAATCTATCAGTACCGGTGGTAAATTCATTTCAACCCCAAGTTAAAAAGTATAGCTAAGGAGAATTACAAACGATTCCCCTCCTTGAAACTAATCCCGAGTACGAATTCTTTCAAAAATCAATTTACAAGGTTTACGGCGAAGGGGTGATATAGGAATATTAATGCGACGACCGTAATGCCTTCATTTAAGATTCTTCGCCCCGGAACCTTTCTTTCGAAGTGGCATTAAAGCGGGAAAGACGGTCGCCCACCAACGTTGGAATTCGGAATGATATTCCAACTTTTTCGTTGAGGCGAAAAAATGATAATTTCCCATTTATTACAAATACGAGACGTCCTCGAAAGTTTAAATTTGAAACGAGACTCCCTTTTTTACATTCAACCACAAAAAAAAAGAACTCTAACACAAATCTTTTCGTGGCTCCATTAACTACACAATTCATCAAAAAAATTAAATTATTTCAAATCTAATAATATCTTTAAATTACTTTAAATTATCGAGAAGATGGCATAACACCGAAACTAGTCAACTAAATGATATATTACTACGAAAGTTGGAGTAACTTACTTATTAACTCCTATCGAATAGAATTTGAAATAAACAACTTAATATAATGGCACTTCAAGAAGTTTTGAATCTATATATATATGTTACTGTAAAAGCCCGAATTACGGTAAATCCTAAGATTTTCCAGTGAAACCTAACATTTACCAACTCTGAATGCGTTTGTGAGAAGATTATTTAATTTTTGTTATTTATTTTTATATACAATATATTTTTTATTATTAAAATAAATGACTCAAAAACCACATTGATGAACTGTTATTGGTAAAACTTAGCATGTACCAAAATCTATATCTCTTGTTTAAAAAATCCTCACATATACCAACTTATGTTGGTAAATCTTAAGATTTACTAGTTAAACCTAAGATTTACCGTAGTTCGGGCTTTTACAGCAACATACAGGGTGTCCCATGATGTGACTGCCATAGCTTGGGAGTGCGTTGCTGGTGACAGATTTATTGAATTAGTTGCTCAAAATGTCCACCCAGTTGCTGTATACATAGTCTAGCTCTTTTTAAAATTGAAGTGGTGCTCTGCTAACAGTCTCAAGATCAGCACGAATAGTTTCTGCGGCATCCATAATTCTAGCTACTACTTCTTCTGTGTTTTCAATATTTTCTGCATAAACTAAACTTTTTAGTCCTCCTCATAAAAAGTAATCTAAGGGAGGAAAGTCTAGCCAAGGAACTGTTGAACAAAAAATAAGAAATTATCATTCACAGCCACCTGGACTTTTTAATAATAACAAAATCAACAGCTCATAACTCGGTTACGAAATCACCTCAGCAACACACTCCCAAGCTATGGCAGTCACGTCGTGGGACACTCTGTATATATCACAAGCTTGGTTGCGATTAATTGTAGCTGCAAGCCGCTTACTGCCGAGGTTCGTCTTAATCAAAATGATAAATTATGGTTCAATTTGTTTTATAGATTATGTTCATGGTGGAGATGACTTTATTTATTGCTTAGAAGTGTTATTAATAATAATATTAGAAAAAAATTATAAATAAAAATTTTTATTTAACAATTTACTTCAGAATCATTTTCCATTTCCTTATCAAAAAGAAATTCAAAGCGTTTCAAAAAAACTGTCGATCTACACGGAAACTGAATAAAGCGTCCTTGACACCGTTTTAAATTCATCCAAAAGCCCACGTTCCAATGCGATACCAGAATGGATTGGCTGGAACAACTTGATATCTGTCACGAATTTGCATACAAATCATTTTATTGTCCGGCAAATTTCGAAATATTTATGAATAGAGTTTTACAGAAAGTCTCATTTTGCACAATATAAAACACAAATGCGTTTTAATCGGTTTAAGTGAAATTACAAATGTACGTTTAAATAGAGTAATAAGTTAGGATTTTTTGTTCTGAAATATATTTTTTATAAAAATTGGTTGAACACGTGTTATTAAAAGCTTCATTTATCCAAAAGCAATTTTCCAGGAAAGCTTTTGTGTTGTGAAAATTAGTGTAGATCAATTCGATTGTTCGGTTAAATATATAAAATTAGATTCGTTAACTGAAAAATCAAAAAGTAAGTTTATCGTTTTTGTTGAGTAAGAAATTATTTAATTATTGGAAGTATTAATTAAAAATTGAACTCAATTTAAAATTCAATAATCCTCCAGTTAATGTGAATATGGTGTAAATAAATTCGGTTGTTGAAGTGACAACGGCAGATGCGTAATGCAAAATTGATCGAGCTGTAAAATTTTATGATCCAACGAGGGCCGATAGAATAACGTGTCACATGTACGAATGACGTCTGACAAATTACTTCGTGACAAGTCCGTGCGAATATAATTTTTTTCGCCGAAAAAAAATTAGCTCGTAGATCAGACAGGTTTTCATTTGGGGTCCACCTAAATAGACTTTTTCACATCGTATCTCTATTCCCTTTTATTTCCGTTTTTGACGTTAATAAACCGGTACGGGAAACACCCCCGTATTTCTCACCCGGCATTATTCCTCTAATGGTTCTTTGAAATTAATTCATCTCGATTTCTTTGCGAGGAGATAAATTGGTTCGTTAAAATGTATTATGGATAAAAAATACCTAGGGAGACAATATTCCCCAACAGCGTCGCTTAATTTTTGGTATTACCTGTACAAATGACGTCGATATATTCATATTGGGCTCGGAGCTTTCGAGTATTTATCACTTTTAAAGGCCTCTCTTGACGTTTCTAATTCTCAGTTACTAATCACTTTTATTTGCATAAAAACAAAGATTATTAAAACAAAAAATTAAAATATAATTTAATTTTTTGCGGTAATTTAAATTAGTGTCGTTTATTTTATAAATTAGTGCCATATATCACCCAGAGACGTATCGTTGACGGGGATATAATATATTTTCGTTATTATATCCTCATTTTGTTATAAACTACTTTTAAAATTCCCTTGGCACTTCTAATCCTCAGTTACTCGCCTTTATTTACATAATAATAAAGGGGCATTAAAACAATCTTATTCCACCCGACACTCCCATAAAAGTTCGTAAATTCAATGATTGCGTTAAACTTCATTTAATTTTATTCCTGAAATTTCGTCTAATTCATCCGGAGCCATATTTTTTAATTTAAGCGTTAATTAACCGCCGAACGTCAAAAACAGAGCTTCGCGGGAGTGATGAATGAGCCCTTATAAATTATGAAAAATACTCGACACCCAAAAAAAAAGAAAATATTTATTTTTCCCATTAATAAAAAAAAAATTTGTAAATATTTCCATTTTGGAAACAATGCGATCTGTTCGGCGTAACAAACGGTAAAAAAATTAACGTCATTTGACTTAAATACATCGGCAATTTCGCCCTATAAAAAATACTTACATTTTGAAAAAACCGTGCCGGGCTAAATGCGACGATTGCATCGAAACGCGACAAAAAATACAACAACCGTGTACTCAATAATCCAGGGTAACTGTTTTGTGTAAAAATAAAGCCACGTGTCCCAAAATGTACGAAAATCGAATTTGCATTCAGAGTCGAAACCTTTATAATTTTTTTTTTAATTTCGAAAATGCAATCTCGATTTTGGAGTTGACGTTAATTGCAAAATGTATTTTATCAACAATACGGCGAAAATATAAATAATAAAACAAACAATATCATAAAATTATTTGAATTTAAAATATAATTAATAATAATTAAGAAGTAATAATTGTTAGTACACAAATTGAGATAACGGTTTGAACATATTCTTCTAGTTAATTACTCGAAACATAAATCAAATTGCATCTAACATGAAGCATTACCATATCGTATAATCGATGGTTGGAATACGAAATTGGCCGGTGGGAACTGCCAAGATCGATATTACAGAGACGAAGATGATTACGTATAAAAGTGTCAGAAAATTTTATTTGTTTGGTTTAGTATTTTTTTCCAATTTTCCCTCGTGCACAATATCGCCGGCAGATAATTGCCGTCGTTACGACCATATACCGCAACCCATTTTCGTGGATGCGATTTAATAGCTAACAGCCAATAAATGCGTAACGGCGTAGTAGCCGGCTGTATTGGTAATCAGATTGTTATTGTTTATTTACATGCTGAAGAACGCGGCATCCGAACGCTGCTGATACCACGGAAACAACACCACTCAACTTGATTAGCTCGTCAACGGACGTTATCCGCCCTTTACCCCACGAACCTCCGTCATCCCCTTTTTACTCCTTTCTCCCCCTCACTTCGACCAACACGACCGCGTTTTTTCCCACCCCGATGAAAAGCAAAAGCTTTACGATTAATTTCGCGTACGTCCGCGTTATCTAAACGCGCACGCTTCGATCGGTCTACGCTTTTGACCTTTCCGTGTACACCGAAATTGCGCATCATCAAATGTAATCGAAATATCTAACCAAAAATAAAAGACGTGGTTCAATTTATAAACGGTTACTTTGTAATGATGTTGCATTTTATAATGATCAAACTTGTCTAGTTTAAGAAAGATATAATATTATAAGAATTTTAATGATAAAACTAAAATAGAATATAAACGTGTACTTGATAGAGTTATTTTAAGTAGTTTTTTATAACTTCCTTTTATTAGTATTGTAGAAAAAAATCACAAGGGGTCAAATCGGGAGACCGGACCTCACACTCGTTCCTCCGAGAATTGAAATCACGTTCAGAAAATTCCTGCACAATCGCCATCTTGTAATGTGATGGACATATTTTAATATTCAAAGTTACATAAATTATTGTCGTGTATAAGTTGCCAATTAAACATTTTTATTAAATTATCGAATTCCAGTAAAGTCCAATGCACCTCGCCATCGGAAGTGTTAAGTTACATTTTGGCCATCGGTGCGTGGTTACAATAACGCTGAGCAATAGAATTGTTGGCACAAATGAAATACATAAGTAGTCAATAATTCTAAGCGAAAAGCATTCGTAGCCACATAGTTTCTCATAGTTTCTTGCATAGTTCATCAAGTTATGTTGCCGCACCCTGTATAAACCATCCATCTTGGTGATATTCACCTTATTTCTAGGAAGTGATGATAGAGGGGTTATATCTGGTCATGGATTATGCTTGCTTAGTTCAATTCGAATAATTTTTATGCATTTCATATTACTCTACCTGTTATAGATTATGAGTTCGGTACATTCTTTAATGTGAACTAACCATATTGAAGACTGGCGATTTTCGCTTTATTTCTAGAAAATAGTGATAGCTAGGCAGAATCTGGCTAAGAATAATGTTTCCTTGGTTCAATATTAATCATTTTTCTGCGTGGGTTATTTGTCTACTAGTTGTTGTTTTTGAGTAGTGATAAATTCTTTAATATTATCATGCATTTTTGTGATATTCACATTTTTGCTAAAAAATAGTGATACTTAAGCAGAAACTGGTTATGGATTATGCTTTCTTGGTTCAATACGACCTATTTTTGTGCATGTAATGATTTCCTATCGGTTCTAGATTTTGAATAGTGATAAATTCTTTAATATAAACCATCCATCTTGGTGATATTCACCTGATTTCTAGAAAAAGATGATAGATGGGTTATATCTGGTCATGAATTATGCTTGCTTAGTTCAATTCGAATAATTTTTATATATTTCATGTTACTCTACCTGTTATAATTTATGAGTTGGGTACATTCTTTAATGTGAACTAACCATATTGAAGACTGGCGATTTTGGCTTTATTTCTAGAAAATAGTGATAGCTAGGCAGAATTTGGTTAAGAATAATGTTTCCTTGGTTCAATATTAACCATTTTTATGCGTGGGTTATTTGTCTACTAGTTGTTGTTTTTGAGTAGTGATAAATTCTTTAATATTATCATGCATTTTTGTGATATTCACATTTTTGCTAAAAAATAGTGATACTTAAGCAGAAACTGGTTATGGATTATGTTTCCTTGGTTCAATAAGACGTATTTTTGTGCCTGTCATAATTTCCTATCGGTCCTAAATTTTGAGTAGTGATAAATTCTTTAATATAAACCATCCATCTTGGTGATGTTCACCTTATTTCTAGAAAGAGGTGATAGATGGCTATATCTGGTCATGGATTATGCTTGCTTAGTTCAATTCGAATAATTTTTATATATTTCATGTCACTCTACCTGTTATAGTTTATGAGTAGGGTACATTGTTTAATGTGAACTAACCATATTGAAGACTTTGGCGATTTTGGCTCTATTTCTAGAAAATAGTGATAGCTAGGCAGAATCTGATTAAGAATAATGTTTCCTTGGTTCAATATTAATCATTTTTATGCGTGGGTTATTTGTCTACTAGTTGTTGTTTTTGAGTAGTGATAAATTCTGTAATATTATCATGCATTTTTGTGATATTCACATTTTTCCTAAAAAATAGTGATACTTAAGCAGAAACTGATTATGGATTATGTTTCCTTGGTTCAATAAGACCTATTTTTGTGCCTGTCATAATTTCCTATCGGTCCTAAATTTTGAGTAGCGATAAATTCTTTAATATAAACCATCCATCTTGGTGATATTCACCTTATTTCTAGAAAGAGATGATAGATGGGTTATATCTGGTCATGGATTATGCTTGCTTAGTTCAATTCGAATAATTTTTATATATTTCATGTTACTCTACCTGTTATAGTTTATGAGTTGGGTACATTCTTTAATGTGAACTAACCATATTGAAGATTTTGGCGATTTTGGCTTTATTTCTAGAAAATAGTGATAGCTAGGTAGAATCTGGTTAAGAATAATGTTTCCTTGGTCAATATTAATCATTTTTCTGAGTGGGTTATTTGTCTACTAGTTTTTGTTTTTGAGTAGTGATAAATTCTTTAATATTATCATGCATTTTTGTGATATTCACATTTTTCCTAAAAAATAGTGATACTTAAGCAGAAACTGGTTATGGATTATGTTTCCTTGGTTCAATATAAATAATTTTTATGCTTTAATATTATCATGCATTTAGATGTTTTTCACATTTTTCCTAAAGCAGAAACTGGTTATGGATTACGCTTCTTTGTTTTATTAATTTTATGTGTAGTTATCATTAATAAAAATTAAGTAGTAAGTTAATGTTGTGCATAGCTGTTTATTTTCTATTTTCTAAAATTAATGACCCGGGTTATAATTTATGATCCGTTGTCTTTAAAATAACCTTGAATAAAAGATGTTTGGTGTATTGTTTGAAAACAGTTTAAGATTTAAGAGGTAATCTTATTAAGGATGGTTTTCGAGAGAAAGGTGAACGGTCAAGGGAACAAAATAAAATTTTTAAAATGGGATAAGCCGAGGGAGGTAATTCATTATATAATTTGAAGGTGACTAATTTATCAAGGGTGATTACACGGAGTTTGGTTGTGCCCGAAACTGCATTTTAATAATTTAGGTTCGTGTTCGAGTTTAGACTCAAACGAAAACGGTAAATAATGAGAAATAAATAATTTATCGGTCAATTAGGCGAGTGCGGACCTCCCTTTTGCCGTTACTTATTGCGGAATACACGTTCTTATTATCCCGGAAAAACGTATCGGAGCGTCGTCGCGCCTCGAGCTCGCCGGTTTTAAATTAAGGATTCTTGTTTGCCCTGTTTTCTCGGATGGAGGGCCACCATTCAGGCCACGTTATTTATTATCTTATTGTTGTTACGTTCAATTTTGAGACTGCATCATCCAATCATTTATTTATAACTCTTGTATCGATTCAAAACGAAGCCCACCCGTCGCGACGCGTCGTTCGCACGACAAGATAAAAACTTTTTCCCCGAGCTTTAATCCATCGTCCAACAATTTACGGTTCTCGCTCTCTGTCTGTTTCGGTAAGGGAAGAAAACTCGTATACAAATTAGTAAATTAGTTTTTGCACGTCCACCACGTCATCCTCCTCTAGGATAACGGTACAAAGATAAATTGAATTTTTAAAAGGAATTAATACAGCTGTCTACACATGTCCTTTCACGAGCTTAGCTACAAGAGACTCTGACAACCTTTGCGAATGGAAATTTTACGATAATTAATCTTTATGACAAAGCTCGTCTTTTCCAACGTCATAAATCACCAGGCGTTTAGCCTTAAGTCTTGATTGTTTCGTTCTATTTCGAGGTTTCCTTCGGAGGATGAGGTCTCGGAACGAAGGGGGATGCTAATCGTCAAGCTTTCACCACGTCGAAAGCTTTCAAAGTACCTGAAGCTCTTATGAAAGCTTCTTAAATAATCGTTTCAGTTAAAAATAATTATTATTTGCGAAAAAAATTGTAATTAAACAATTGTAATACATATTTTCATTAAACAAATAGAACATGAAAAATTAATGATTCAATTTAATTGTAAATATTAAACTAGTAGCAAAACATGTATAATTGTAATTAATAGTTAATCGTCGCTTTGTTTAAATTGAAACGCGCTGGGCAAAGCTGTTAAAATATGGCAAATTAATTAGCGAAATTTATTCGCTTTCGAGTTCGATTAAAACACCTTGAACAGCATTGAATTTACTGCTATCTCCTGTTTGACCGGAAGATTTAAACAGCTGTTTTATTGTAACAAATATTTGCCGTAGTACTAGTCGAAAGGTCATATTTTAAACGTGCCATATTACTACGGATATAAATACAAAGCCTCCCCAAAACAACCAATCCCATTTTATTTAGTTTCGACTATGTTTTAAAATGATTTAGTGCTAGGTCTAAATAAATTAATTACTGATAACTAGCTTTGAACAAAGTTGGAACCATTCCATTCCGTCCAACCCACATAAATCAAAAACTCTAGATACAACTTTATAAATTAACATTAAAATTTTTCTAAATTCAATTTTTTTTATTTTTATCATTGCAGAACGTGCCTGGTTGACATATTTACGTTCTTTGGGGTAATGACCAGAAACAATTGCCCGCAGATTTAGTCGCTAAAATAAAACGATAACGCTTTCTCGCTTCGAAGATCTTTCCCGAACGAGTCTGCACTCAAAGGAGTCATTTGACTCATCTCCAGGCGATCGTACCAAAAGTTCTACACACTGGTAAATACACCCTGAGACATTTAGAAGGTCGATTCCTGTGTAATAACCTTAAATAGAACAACGAACCACTGACTTTCATTGTTTTAGATATTTTGTAATAAATGTTGCAAGATTTTTTGTAGTATAAAGATTTTTTTATAAATTGTTAAATGATTTTGTATAAAATAGTTATTTGTATGACAAGATTGTAATGCTTTGATTGTAGCGCATCAGATCCAAATAAAACTTTCTTTAATCTCACTCAATTAGGAAAAATGAATCATCCCTGGCTTACTATAAAATAATTATTTGTATAAGACTGTGTGAATCCTAAGAAGACAGAGTTGATTCTTTTCACTCGGATGAGGAAGTTTGGAAAGCCCAGAAAGCCATCCCTTGCTAATACTCCGTTGGTGTTGTCAAAAGTGGTCAAATATCTGGGCATCACACTTGACAACAAATTGACATGGAGAGCCCACCTAGATAATAGAGTAAAAAAAGCGTACGTTGCATTCGTTCAATGCAGGAGTTCTATAGGTAAGACTATATCCCTTAGGACTATAGATTTATACGTCTGTAATCCGACCTATGCTTACATATGGTGCAGTAGTATGGTGGTCAAAAACCTTACAGTCAACATCCACTGCTGCACTTAATAAAGTACAGAGACTTGCGTGTTTGTATGTTATATATATCACTGCAGCCATGCAAAACATGTTGAACCTAACGCCACTTCAGTTATTCATTCAAGAGGTGGCACTTGTGACCATGTTACAACTGGGAGCAGCAGGAATTCTAATGGGTGAGAGATATAGTAAAAATGCCATTCTCTGGAATGAAATGGTGGACTACTCACCAATTCTGGAATGTATAACGGACTTCACACCCCTACAACACATTTTTACGAAGAAATATCTCACCCACCCAAGTTCCACAGAAGTAAAGGTAAAAAACAGCCTTAAAATTTACACTTATGATTCTTTAGTAGACTCCACGTATCTGAACCTCTAGGTAAAAGTCCCACCGTCATACAGAAGGAGTTATCCGCCATACACCTTGCCGCTGACGTTATTGTCAGATCCAACTTAGTAGGTAAGACTTTTATAATTTACACTGACAGTAGACAAGCTATTTTAGCTCTGAGTAACAATTACCTCGGGACTTGTTATGGGCTGTCATCTGACATTGGAGAAGGCCGCAGTGAATAATTGTGTTATACTTCAATGGACAAAAACACACTCGACTTGTTCAGGTAACAAGCACGCTGATAGGCTTTCCAAAAGGGCTGCCAAGTTCGCCTGAACCTAATTAAAGATTTTACCTACAAAAAGTTTATGAACTGGTGGGATAGGCTTAAGGACAATCTGCCTAAGGAAGTATTACATTATCCCTCAGCAGAGGCAGCCTTGTCTTTCGTAAAGCTTGGTAGTCACAGGTCACTGTAAGGTAAACTAGCATCTTTATAACCTTAAGCTTGCTGTTAGTCCTCTCTGTCGCCTCTTTGCAGAAAGCGAGGAGACGGTTCGACACATCTTGTATGAATGCCCCACTCTGCAAGACCTTAGAATGAGAAACTTCGGAGAGGAATGGCCGAGCACAGATGGCATCAGAAACACACCCCTGAGCTGTATCCTAACGTTCGGAAATTCCTTAGGCTGGTTGATGTAGCCGGAGAGAGTGCAGGAGGATGTACAAGCGGCCCGTTCTCTCCCCTTTCCTACATACATACAATTATTTGTATGACGAGGTTGCGATGTTTTATCTTCGCTTGCGGCCGAGGCGCTAGTTCGAACATGCTGTAACTATAAGGGTTTTGATTGTAGCGCATCAGATCCAAATAAAATTTTCCTCAATCTCTCTCAATTAGCAAAAAAGTATCGTCCCTGGCTTAGTATAAAATAATTATCTGTATGACGAAGTTGTAATGTTTTATCTTAGCCGAGGTCGCTTGCGGCCGAGGCGCTAGTTCGAACATGCTGTAACTATAACGGTTTTGATTATAGCGCGAGGTTGCCATATCTTCGCCGAGGTCGCTTGCGGCTGAGGCGCTAGCTCAATCATGCTTTATCTGTAAGTGTTTTAATTGTAGCGTATCAGACCCAAATAAAATTTTCCTCAATCTCTCTCAATCAGCAAAAAAGTATCGTCCCTGGTTTAATACAAAATAATTATTTGTATGACGAGGTTGTCATATCTTCGCCGAGGTCGCTTGCGGCCGAGGCGCTAGCTCAATCATGCTTTATCTGTAAGTGATTTAATTGTGACGCATCAGACCCAAATAAAATTTTCCCCAATCTCTCTCAATCAGCAAAAAAGTATCGTCCCTGGTTTAATATAAAATAATTATTTGTATGACGAGGTTGTCATATCTTCGCCGAGGTCGCTTGCGGCCGAGGCGCTAGCTCAATCATGCTTTATCTGTAAGTGATTTAATTGTGACGCATCAGACCCAAATAAAATTTTCTTCAATCTCTCTCAATCAACAAAAAAGTATAATAATAAGTTTATTGCCACATAGTTAATACAAGAGAAAAATAATATATATGTATATACATAAATGAATAAGTAATGCATGTTGACAAAAGGTCATTTTATCGCCAAAGGCGATGTCTTCCAAAAGACCCAACCAGCAACGTATGTAAAAAAAAATTCAATATGGCTATATAAATAATTCAACATTTAAGCAAAAAGAAGAAAAAGAGCAAAGAGGAAAAACAACACCACGAGTACAGTTGATAGAGAGGAAGAGAAAGAAAAAGAGGAGAGAAGCAGGCAATATCAATAGTTAGATTCCGATAATTGTAATGATAATAGATAATCCCTTAAGCAGACCTTAAATGTCAGAAAACTACGAGTGTTGCGTATTTCCATGGGTAAACTATTCCAAAGCTTTATAGCCTGCACCGTGAAAGATCCATGATATCTCTCGGTGCGATGAATGGGAAATATGAGTAACGTATCAGACTGTGCTCTAGTAGGCAGACCGCGACGACAGACGACATGAATTGAAAGTTCGTATACAAGTATCCTGGGGTCCGAGAAGAAAGTATCTTATACAGCGTTGTCAGTATACGGAATGATCTGCTTTTCGACAGTCAACATTTGAAAGTGATTACGATATTGCGTAACATGGTCGTACTTACCCAGGTCAAATATAAAGCGTAGACAGTTGTTCTGCAATCTTTCTAATTTGTTACGGAGGGTAATTGCCAGGCCGGGATACACAGCATCAGCATAATCTATGTGGGGCAGTATTAATGAGTAACAGAGATTACGACGGACAGCAAGGGGAAGAAAACAACCAAGTTTACGCAAAGAATGAAAACAAAAATAGGCCTTCCTACAAACAGACTGAATCTGATACCGCCAAGACAGCGCTGAGTCCATTGTCACCCCCAAGTTTTTGACCGTATTGGTGAAATGTATAACATTGTCACCGAGTATCAGTTGCGTATCATTGGAAGAGTAAAATTTTGCAAGTAAAGGTTTTGAGCCGAATGCTATAGCTTGCGTCTTGACAATATTTAAACTCAGGCCAAAACATTTAGACCAGTGAAGTATAGTCTCTGGCTTAGTATAAAATAATTATCTGTGTGACGAGGTTGCGATGTTTTATCTTCGCCGAGGTCGCTTGCGGCCGAGGCGGTACTTCGAACAGGCTGTAACTATAAAGGTTTTGATTATAGCGCATAAAACCCAAATAAAACTTTCTTCAATCTCTCAATCAGCGAAAAAGTATCGTTTCTGGCTTAAAATAAAATAATTATTTGTATGACGAGGTTGCGCTAGCTTAATCGCGTTTTATCTATAACGGTCATTGTTGTAGCGCATCGGACATATACAAAATTAGCACAATAGAAAATTCTAAATAACTGCTCTAAATTTTTATTTTTCTCTATGTTAGGTTACTTAGAATAGAAAACGAGCTAAAGAGAAATTGGGCTAGAAATGGATTGTTAATTAGGGGGTAATAGTTTACATATGTATTCGTTTGTTAAAGATGTGTTGATATTAATTAATTGAATTAAACGATCCGAAATTTGACACGATTGATAAATAAACTCTGCGGCCCTTTAATTACCACGTTGAACTGATCGAGAACGATGGCAATTTAGAATTTTGGGGCGCAATCGCGCGATTAACGTCGGGTCCGGTGTTGAAAATTTACCTCGCGCCGGAATTAAACATTCATATATGTAAATATAGACGATGCAATTCTGGGCTAGTTTAGTCTTCCAGTAGTTAAAAGCGGCGGCTAATTACTCCAGATGTTCAGAGGGGTCCGCCAGACTCCGTCGAGCGCCGTACGTCCCGACGTAATACTACTTAAATTTAACAATTTACTAGGGAAGATAACAAGTCTACAGCTTAACACTACGTAAGTAAATTTACGGTGACCAGAAATTGCTCAAATTACTTCTACAAGCACCTCTTTAGAAAAGTTGAAAAAAGAAATTCCTTCACAGTGTGAAATCTTCCAATTACGACCTAACAGCCCTCCGGCAATTCACCACCACTCGTTGATTGCATTGAGAAAGTGGGCAATGTCATCAAAATACAGTTCAATAAACGATATGTTAGGAGAAATACGTTTAAAAATCTTCGATTAAATAGACAATTACCTAATCGGTCGTTCAAACTCCATTACTTCATCATCATTACCATATTATTGCTAACATCAATTGATAGTATCAAATGATTGTACACCTAAGTGTTATTCAAAGTTTAGTAATTTTATTTCGATGAATTATTTATTTTAATTATAGCTCTTTAATAAATATTATGAAAAATATAAAGTCTTGAGTTATAGGAATTGCGAGATATAAAGTCACCAAGTATATGACCACAGGGGTTGCGTATTTTTCGAGTGGCGCATGTGTTCGCATAGAATATTAACACGCCGCAAGAACGCGGGATGTAATTTCGTAATTTAGCAACGGTGCTGGTGCACGTGATCCAGTTAGAATCGCGTGGTTAAAAAAACGTCTCAATCAAAAGTTAATTTCCTTAGCAATACCTTTTGACCAACTGTAGTCGGAGAGTTAATTGCGAGAAAATTCGGTGGCGGCGCCGGAACAAAAAACGCGATACAGTAACTTTGCCGGCAAAAAGCGGACGATTAATTAATGCCGAAAGTCCGGATTAAAAATTCCGGAGGTAATTATTTGCTAATTAAAAGTTGTGCGTCTCCGCGTCGCTTTGGATAGTTTCAAAACGATTATCGTAGTACTTCGTAGAAAGTTTTAAAAGTACTTACCTGTTAGAACGAAGAGTATAAAAAGTAGTAAACCGTGGTAAGACATCGAGGATAAGGTGCATTGGCGTTGATCACTGAAGAATTAAAAAGTGAGCGCACCTCGCGGCACCAACACTTTCATTTAAACGAAAATGTTCGATGTTACGAATGTAGAAAAGTTGCGGACCGAACAGGGACGTAACGTATCGGTCAAGTCAACAGACAAACAGCAATTGTAATGCAGTGGATCGCGTGGAGAGACTACCAGAGCGCCAGCGCTGCCCCGTAGACGAATCGCGGAGTGGCATAGACGACGACGCACTACCCACCACTCATTAACAACCCCGTTCCTTTCACAGACATGTGATCAACACGGCGTGTTTACTTTAAAAGGGGTCGTGCGCATTGTATGGCCATACGGTTCATCATTAATTCAAGCGTTTTCCGCGCCCCGAGGCCCCGGCAATTAACATCCCTATCGATGGCTTTCCTCCCTATGTCTGCCACGATCTTTTCTCCAACTTTAACCGGCCCTTGAATAATTAAAATAGAGCCAGCGCCACCATACCAATCCGAAGACGGACGGCGACACCGCAAATTTTCTATTCCGCAACTCCAAACTCTCAATCGAACTCACCCCCTATATTTGCGACTGCCAACGTCGCAACTCCACTTCCTCCCCAACTACCCTTCAACGTTAAACTTTCTCAAGATAAACTAAACGTCGTCTCAGAACCGAAGACCAAAAAATTTTACTTTTTAATTTATGCCACTACCGAATGAATTTTAAACAGTTTTTAATGGCAATTTTATTAAATTAGATCCAGATTATTATAGTCTATCATATCACACCAAAGAGATATATTCCTTCTTGTTATGGAGATGATTTCCTTTGAAGTAAGATTGTGATATCAAATCTTGAGTGGCCTTGATTGCAACACCTCAGCTACAATCTCTCGCGACCGGCTAGAATACATCTCCGCTCCCTTATTATAAGGATGCCATTTTTATTGTCGAGAGGATAATGTCGAAATGTTTCAACTTGAAACATTTCTATTTCAAAAACCAAAGTGATTTTAAAAAAGATTGAAAAATGTTCGATGTCTTTAATGTCAAGTCTACCAAGTCAACCAAGTCTATCCTGCTGGAACGCCATGATACTAGACTTGACTGTTAGTTTATGGCAGAAAAGTGATTTTGCAAAAACGTTTCTTTATTGAAAAATGTTCGACGTCTTTAAAGTCGGCTGAGATTATTTCTTTTGATATAAGAAATAATCTTCTCCTACTTCGAAGACGTTGGCCGCCCTAAGTGATGTTCATGATACTTGGGACGGCCGACGTCTTTGAAGTCGGCCGAGAATCTTAGGTTCTTGCCTTTATTTGCTTCGTAGACGTCGACGCCGCAAGTATTATTTGTGATATAAGAAATAATCTCGGCCGACTTCGATGACGTCGGCCGCCCTAAGTGTTGTTCATGATACTTGGGATGGCCGACGTCTTCGAAGTCGACGGAGAAGCTTTATTTGCTTCGTAGATGTCGACGCCGCAAGTATTATTCTTGATATAAGAAATAATCTCGGCCGACTTCGAAGACGTCGGCCGCCCTAAATGTTGTTCATGATACTTGGGGCTGCCGACGTCTTCGAAGTCGGCCGAGAAGCTTTGTTTGCTTCGTAGACATCGATGCCGCAAGTATTATGCTTGATATAAGAAATAATCTCGGCCGACTTCGAAGACGTCGGCCGCCCTAAGTGTTGTTCATGATACTTGGGACGGCCGACGTCTTCGAAGTCGACGGAGAAGCTTTATTTGCTTCGTAGACGTCGACGCCGCAAGTATTATTTGTGATATAAGAAATAATCTCGGCCGACTTCGATGACGTCGGCCGCCCTAAGTGTTGTTCATGATACTTGGGATGGCCGACGTCTTCGAAGTCGACGGAGAAGCTTTATTTGCTTCGTAGACGTCGACGCCGCAAGTATTATTGGTGATATAAGAAATAATCTCGGCCGACTTCGAAGACGTCGGCCGCCCTAAGTGTTGTTTATGATACTTGGGGCGACCGACGTCTTCGAAGCCGGCCGAGAAGCTTTATTTGCTTCGTAGACGTCGACGCCGCAAGTATTATTCTTGATATAAGAAATAATCTCGGCCGATTTCGAAGACGTTGGCCGCCCTAAATGTTGTTCATGGTACTTGGGGCTGCCGACGTCTTCGAAGTCGGCCGAGAAGCTTTGTTTGCTTCGTAGACGTCGATGCCGCAAGTATTATTCGTGATATAAGAAATAATCTCGGCCGACTTCGAAGACGTCGGCCGCCCTAAGTGTTGTTCATGGTACTTGGGGCGGCCGACGTCTTCGAAGTCGGCCGAGAATCTTAGGTTCTTACCTTTATTTGCTTCGTAGACATCGACGCCGCAAATATTATTCGTGATATACGAAATAATCTCGGCCGACTTCGAAGACGTCGGCCGCCCTAAGTGTTGTTCATGATACTTGGGGCGGCCGACGTCTTCGAAGTCGGCCGAGAAGCTTTATTTACTTCGTAGACGTCGACGCCGCAAGTATTATTCTTGATATAAGAAATAATCTCGGCCGACTTCGAAGACGTCGGCCGCTCTAAGTGTTGTTTATGATACTTGGGGCGGCCGACGTCTTCGAAGTCGGCCGAGAATCTTAGGTTCTTGCCTTTATTTGCTTCGTAGACGTCGACGCCGCAAATATTATTCATGATATAAGAAATAATCTCGGCCGACTTCGAAGACGTCGGCCGCCCTAAGTGTTGTTCATGATACTTGGGGCGGCCGACGTCTTCGAAGTCGGCCGAGAATCTTAGGTTCTTGCCTTTATTTCCTTCGTAGACGTCGACGCCACAAGTATTATTCGTGATATAAGAAATAATCTTGGCCGACTTCGAAGACGTCGGCCGCCCTAAGTGTTGTTCATGATACTTGGGGCGGCTGACGTCTTCGAAGTCGGCCGAGAACCTTTATTTGCTTCGTAGACGTCGACGCCGCAAGTATTATTCGTGATATAAGAAATAATCTCGGCCGACTTCGGAGACGTTGGCCGCCCTAAGTGTTGTTCATGATACTTGGGGCGGCCGACGTCTTTGAAGTCCGCCGAGAATCTTAGGTTTTTACCTTTATTTGCTTCGTAGACGTCGACGCCGCAAGTATTATTCGTGATATAAGAAATAATCTCGGCCGACTTCGGAGACGTCGGCCGCCCTAAGTGTTGTTTATGATACTTGAAGCGGCCGACGTCTTCGAAGTCGGCCGACAAGCTTTGTTTGCTTCGTAGACGTCGACGCCGCAAGCATTATTCGTGATATAAGAAATAATCTGCTGGATCACCATGATACTTGGTCATCAGCAATACTTAGGACTCTTTAGGATTTTTTTTTGATATAAGAAGTAATCTCGGCCATGATACTTGAGGCGGTCGAGACTATTTCTTTGGATATAACAATTTTTTTTCTCAAAAACCAGAAATTGTAGCAACCTAGTTTGGCATAATGGTTGAAATTCTTAATGATAAGCATACCATGTTGTTATTGTTATAATTGAAATTGTTTTTGAAATCATAGGATTTAATTGTACTTTGGAACACGTGGAATTAACACGTGGAAAACTAATTCGAAACGTCGGTTGCACGATTGGAGGGTGTTAAACGTCTGCATTCTAGTAAAATATGACAAATTATCGAGCAGTAAACTGAGGTTCGGCGCTTAGGAGCCAAGCCGGCGACGCTAAAAGCAGTTGTACCCATTTATCTCTCGTTGTTTTCACAAGACACGGGTAGCGTGACCGGCGTAGAACGAGGGGGCCCTCGGTATCAGTCCACGGAAACAGCCCAATGTTTCAAAATGTCGATTCGGTCGACTTCCACGGTGAGACTTAATTGCAACGACCGTGGAGGACCAAATCGTAGCACGTATTGTTTGACCATTGTCTTAAAAACGGAACGCTACGTTTGATGTTACCATGAGAATGAGAAATTATCTACCGGCTCATCCCAACTCTATATTAATTAGCAAAGTGAATTTTTATAACGTCCTCTAAACACGACACGTGTGCTATCTATAGGATCGGTGCGTATGCGTGTTGGAAAGTAATAAAAACCATCAATATATAAACAAACTTCAGCCAGAAAGTAATATACATATTAATCGTATTAATTTTTTTATAATTTAATAAAATCAGGTTTAATGCAACCCCATCAAAATGATATGTTTATTATACTATCATTATTGAAAAGCATACATTTAAATCAATAAAATCAATGAATAATGAAGATAAAGTTTGCTATATACTTAAAGTTGTATTATGGTAAGTTGTTCGACAAAGCAGCTTTCCAGTTGAATTAATCACGATCTTGGACATATGCATATTCATTGATTAGTTGCAGATAATATTGTTCATTACCGGATTTCAGTGTACCGATTGGCTGCGCAAATTGTGGTAAACGTGTTTGCCATTATCTGTGATGGAGATTTAACAGTACACGTTCGATCTGTTAGGTTTAGCGAGTACGAATTAAAATTCAACATCAAAAATTTACATTTTAGTTACCCGTGAGGAGTTTGATATTAATTAGTTTCTGACCTAGACGTGTGCCCAAGATACAAAATATGAATTATTGTTAGTACAAACATTTAACTTTCGGCACTCCTCTGTTTAGTTTCCGACCGCAATAATTCCACTCGGGGATCCGAGCGTTTTCGAAATTTGAACGGGCACAATAACAAGCCCCGAACAGTCGGTAAACATCGCTCGTTTAATTTTCTGTTCCAACTTATTCGGTATGCACGATACTCCTGAAAAATATACGTGGTTTACACGAAGCATTTCAAAAATCCGCGTCCTCCCTTCCACCTTCATTTATTCGTCGATACTTTCAACGTTCCATAAACCTACAAGTTTGCTGCTCGCATACACAACAAAGTTTGTGCAGCGCGATTAGTGTAACCGACAAAGACCATGCAACTAAAGTATAGGGCAATACAAAATTTATAGCTGTACACACACCAACCTAATAAAACCTCCTTAGTAATAAAACAACAAAACAAATAAGAAAAATTATCATTTTTACAGTCCAATTAAATTGCAGGTAAATTTCAAATTTGAGACAATTTATTACCACAACGTTGAACCACACTTACAGGAGAGTTGACCACGTTTGTATGGTTATCCCAATTATTCAGCTATAATTGAGGAAACAACAAACCTATAATTAGTAAACAATTACATTTTGTCAGCCGCAATGGAAATCGGACAGCTTGCGTGCCAATTAAATGTAATTAAATATTAACCGAAAGCAAGCAATTCGTTTAATGCGCATTTCCGACGAAAGCGGAAACAATGCATCGACGGAGTTTCTACCGAATTGTCGGGAAATTATGCTCGCGAGACAGCGTGCACGGATTAACCTGATCCCATATGCTCGAAATTTGCTTGTTCCAATTAGATAAACAGGTTCTATTCGAAATTAGACTGAATCAATCTAGAACATACTCTAATGAGCCAAATGAGCTCATCATCCCCAATCGGAAATGAACCATAATATTTCTGTTATTTTATCACAACAGATTTACAAAGAAAAGGGAGAGAAACGGAGTTCATTATTAGTTTGGATGGTTGCATCTTTAAATTTCTCGTGATAAACTAGCCCTTAGGGAAGGTACTTCTCGTAGCAATTATTTACTGAAGTGTGAAGCCGCGTTGGTATTTGGATTCCTGAAAGGTACGTTGTTTTATCTGGGGCCCTCGAATCGATATAAGCGAGTAGACGGAGTCGAACACTGCTTTGCTCTTTAGTTGTTTCAGAAAATACGAGTTGGCGCCCTCTGGTGTAGCCAATTCGGGGCGCGTTTGTCGCGAATTATATGATACACTCGGACAGTAATTAAATCTGAATAGTTGACGAATATTGTCGCAATATGCCACACTCCAGTTGAGAACCGGAAGTATAGCGTGGCAACATCATGGGTATAACAAAGCAACAGTTGTTTAATTTAATCATTATTTGCGCTACCGCTTCGAAATTATTCTCAGCTGGTGTATCGCCAACTCTGGCTCGCGTGGATTTTTGGAATTGAATTAAAACCCACCCTTTCCACTGAATATTACATCCGCTCCGAAATTACTTTATTAAAGCACCTTTTCAATGTTGAAAAGTCGTGATATGAAGCTTTTCGGCTTGGGAATTTCAAATTTCGCGGTTTTCCGACTTTCTACTACCTCTTACATTGCGAGCGACCTGTTTTTTTACACGGTTTTTCTATAAAGCTCCAGACTTTATCCCGCCGAGAGCGTTTATGGAGGCGCCGTATTACAAAAAAAAGGTCAAAGAGAATTTAACATTGCTGATGAATGCTATAGGAGACGAGAACTTTGTTCTTGCATCTTCGAACAAAGGCATTCCCCGTTTGTTTATTTGCAAACAAGCTTTTAGACAGCTTGAACGAATTGTGCACTAACTAGCTTCGAAGTCGAATGCGTTTTGGAAGCAAGACCAGATGGAGTTATATTGTGATGTTTCCAACGAATTCGCTTTGAATTGGTAATGTTTATTTTTTTAACGTCTTTAGGTTTTAATTATATGTATGAGATCTTTTTTTCTCTTTCTCATCTTTCTCCAATTTGGCCACTTAATAATAATAACCACTGCATCCCTTCAACATATACAGCCTAGACCACCTTTTGTCCTCATCCACCTAATACTTACACTGTTGGAAATAATTCACGAGCGACTGATTAATCTGAAAGCGTCAAGAGATATAAAGTGAGGATAAATTACACTACTTTAGTACTACTTCCATACCAAATTTCATTGCGCTAGATACACGCGTTCAGATTATACAGGGTGTGCTCGTGAATTATTTCCAACAGTGTATTTCGCCCCTTTCATCAATAGATACTTCTTTAGTCACTATCTCCCCATACCTTTCATTACATCCCCCTTCTCTCCTACACGGTATGCCCCTGTCCCTATCCCTCATCACACTTATCAATGTTTTTCATATCTTCTTCCAAATTCGGCCATACCATATCTTTAATCAACATTCTATCCTGTAATCTACATCTCTTCAAATTTATTTTTGCATCTAATTAAACATGCATCCAAGTTCCACTTTCAACACCGCACAAACACAAAGGAGATTCAAATTTTCCAATTCTATTTAAATACTCATCAAAATTGCCAGGACCAGTAATTAACTCTACAGTTTCGGGTTTTAAAAATCCATCTACCCTACCAACTCTAGGTATAAACTGATAAGTCAACCTCCCAGTCACTGAGTTATCCCACCTATCTTGCCATTTTTTCAACATACATTTCCTAATCCTATTTTTCCCTGATCTCTTAGAAATCACATTTAAATCAATTTGTAAATTTGAAGCTTCTTTAGCTAACTGATCCGCTCTTTCATTAAAAAAATTAAAGAGCGGATCAAAAATATATATATATATACAGGGTGATTTATAACATACGGAGCAGATTAAAAGAGCAAGTACTAGTACTAGTAAATTTCTACTGTGCGCCGTACTCTCGTAAAGCCTTGACTAAAGAGGAAGTTTCCGAAAAACCATCGGTAAAGCGTATTAGGTTATTCCCCGAAAATACTGTATATCCTCTCTAGGTTAGGTCCTCTAGGACTGTAAAACGTTTTGGGCTTTTCTTTATGTTATTCAATTGTTATTGTGTTTTCGTGCTATTTATTGAATAATTAGGATTTCTCAGGAAAAATAAGGTAAGATTATTTATTTACTTAATTGTTTATATTAATAACATAAATGCGATCTTAACGAAATTTACATGTTTTATAACTTAGAACTGTTATAGAGTTTGCAGATTTTTGACAAATAATGTAATTATCCAATTTACTTAAAAAATTAATATAGTCTAGGTTTCCTTTATTTATACATTTTATTGTAAAAAAATATATATATTTTATCACGAAAACAGATGAGGGGTATCGGATTTATATCGGAATCTTGTACTAATAGTCAATAAGCAAAAATTTATAATAAAATTTTAAAATTAATGAAATAATAATAATTAGAATTAATAAATTTTAACATATTCTTTTTAGCTTATCAAAAATGGATTTAAGAAAATTTTTAACTGTTAATAGTGCATCCACTACAGCTGCTGATGAGGCTAATTTTAGTAGTAGTTCCAGCATGGATGAACCTCCGGCAAAAAAGGCGAAAATTAATTCAAGAAAGTATAGTGAAGATTACCTTAATTATGGTTTTACATGGACAGGAAGCGTAGATACCCCATTGCCTTTATGTGTTGTTTGTGGGAATACAAAAACAAACGGAGCAATGGTTCCTAGCAAACTAAAACGGCATTTGGAAAAAGTTCACCCAAGTTTGGTGTCCAAATGCAAAAATTATTTTGAACGATTAATAACTAATAGTGCCAAACAATCCCAAAAATTCGAAAAAGCAGTAAGGGTGTCAGATAAAGCACAAATTGCGTCTTACGAGATAGCCGAACTTATTGCACAGAAGATGAAACCTCATTCAATTGGGGAAACGTTAATTGGCCCTGCTTGTCGAATAATGGTGAAATGTATGTTAGGGAAAGAAGCAGAAACTGAAATAAACAAAATCCCTCTCTCCAACGACACCATTAGTCGACGAATTGCTGATATGTCGGAAAACATAGCAAAAAATGTTCACCAAAAACTTAACAATAAAATATTTGCCCTACAAATAGATGAATCAACAGACATTAGCGGAAAAGCACAATTAATGGGATTTGTACGCTTAATTAACGGGGATTCAATTATAAATCAATTTTTATTTTGTCAAGAATTGTCGGGGAGGACAACGGGTAAAGAAATATTTGATTGCGTCGACAATTTTTTCAAAAATTCCAATCTCTCCTGGAACTTTTGTACAGGAATTTGTACAGACGGTGCTCCTGCAATGGTCGGTAATGAGAAAGGGTTCTGGACGTACGCGAAACAAAAAAATGCTGATATTATTACTACTCATATTATACATCGAGAAGCTTTAGTAGCCAAAACTCTCCCTACGGAACTAATATCTGTTTTGGAAGATGTGATAAAAATAGTCAATTATATTAAAAGCAGACCATTAAAATCACGATTATTCAAAGAATTATGTGACAGCATGGAAGCTAATTACAATTGCTTATTATTGCATAGTGAAGTTCGATGGCTTTCTAGAGGACGAGTTTTAGCTCGTGCGTATGAGTTAAGAGAAGAACTTTGTGTATTCTTTAAAGAAGAAACGACTATGGGAGAAAAGGAGAAAAGAAGAATTTTGAAAACACAACAATTTTATGACTGTTTGAGCAATGAATTGTGGTGTGCAAAGCTGGCTTACCTAGAACATACCTTTTCACATCTTAACCATTTAAATTCAAGTTTGCAAGGACGACACGAAAATATTTTAACATCAACGGACAAATTAACTGCATTTAGTAATAAGTTATGTTTATGGTCAAAAAAAGTCGGCGAGAACAATTTAGAGATGTTTGCCAAAATTCCTGACGGAAATTCCTTGGTGAAAAGTCATTTAGACACTCTTCAGCAAGCAGTTGCCAAATATTTTCCATCCATCCATATAGAAAAACATGACTGGATTCGAAACCCTTTTACTGGTAATACGTCATACAGCAATCTTTGTCTTGAAGAGGAGGAAGAACTAATCTCCCTCTCTTCTGACCGAACATTAAAATTAAAATATTCAGAACTTCCACTCAATACATTTTGGATATCAATTCATGATGAATATCCAAAATTATTTAAAAGAGCAATAAGTATTTTCCAGTTTTCAACATCCTATTTGTGCGAATTAGGATTTTCAACATTAACAACCATAAAAAATAATAAACGATCACAATTGAAAAATGTTGAGGACGAATTGAGAGTTGCTCTCTCAACAATAAAACCAAATATAGAAGAGATAACAAAACATCGTCAATCACATATTTCTCACTAAAATACATGTTTATTACAGGTTTCTTTATTTTGTATTTATACTATTAATTATTACTCATTTTTTATTTTATTATAGGAAATGTTTCTATATTGTTCTTATATTCATATTATAATAAATCTTTCTTTTAAATTCTTTTCTATTTATTTATTTATAGTTAAAAGTAATTTTTTTAAAGTTGGTGTGCCCTCAATAAACATTTTTTTCGAAAATGTGCCGCGAGAGAAAAAACTTTGAGAAACACTGATATAGAGCATTAAAGTTGAATTAATTGCCCAGCATTTCTTACGATATACGGTATTACACTACGTTTAAATTCAAACTGCGAATATTTCGGGGTTACTTAAGCAATGCCTGATTAGCACAAATAATAAAATCTTTGTAATATGGCAGTTACGGCTATTTAAAAATTTGTTAAATCACTCAAAAACTGGTGTTTGTTTTTTGAGAACCGCTGATACCATGTTTTTATTGCTGTCAATCCAGTTGACTTGGTTACCTAGCAACGGACATGTCATTTAATTTTAATAATCAATGTCATTTAACGTCAAAATTAGAATTTTTACTAATCAAAAAATACAATGGTAATGTACAGTAACGAAGAATACGTAGATATGCTTATTATTTATGGAGCTGCTGGAGAAAACGCAGCACACGCAAGACGTCTGTATTTAGAACGATATCCAAATCGACAGATCCCTTCTGAAAACACTTTTCTTCGGTTAATCCAGCGGGGAAGAGAGACAGGAAATTTGCAACCTAAGAAAGGTCTTGGTGGCGGTAGACTAAACAGACATGGAGTGAATGTGGAAGAAGAAATTCTAGAAATTGTGGAAGCGGATCGAAGCACGAGTACTCGTCAAATTTCTCACCAACTCGAGGTATCCCAGAATTTTGTTTGGCGTACGTTGAAAAGTAATGGTTTACACCCCTATCATTTTCAAAAAGTGCAAGGACTGACTCCCGCTGACTATCCTTTGCGGTTGCAATTTTGCGAGTGGCCACTAAATCGTACCAACAGAGAAGCAGATTTTGCGGACAGTATACTGGTAACGGATGAATGCTGTTTTACCAGAAATGGTGTTCTAAATGTTCACAATTCCCATGTGTGGTCGGACGAAAATCCACACGTTATTCGTCAAGGCTCTTTTCAACAACGATTCAGTTTTTACAAGAAAATCTGCCAGTACTCCTGGAAGATATTCCGCACATTTTAGTCGTAATGTACGAGATTTCCTCGATAATGCTTTCGGCAAAAATGGATTGGTCGAGGTGGACCTATTCCATAGCCACCACGTAGTTCCAATCTTAACCCATTGGACTTTTCTTTATGGGGATTCATGAAGGATTCGATTGTATTAACATTGTAATCTGAGAAGATTCAAAATACATTAATTAAGCTTAAGGCTCTGCAATATAATTAAATTATGGAATTAATCTCAGAAAATTTAGCTTAGACACATTAAGCTCAGCCAAAGCCGAAGAATTATGTAGTCTGAGCCGCAAGCGATTTCGGATTAATCAAAAAAATCTGTTTCTTACATCCTCACTTTAGCCAAGGTCACTTACGGCCGAGGCGCTATAATATACCGGGTGTTTCATTTAAAATAACATATGCTTATATCTCAAAAACAAAAACTCGAATGCAAAAAAAAGTTTCAAGTAAACATTTTTTGGTAAGAAGGGTTGCCTAAAGGCCCTTCTGACGTCATTTTTATTTTTTCAAATGGCACATATACTTTTTTCTTTCAAAGTCTTAAACAACTTGACAAACTGATTACTTTTTAAACTAAAATTAGAACTAACACTAGAAACTTTCGGGTTTTGCCGTGCGTCTTTTAATAAAAGGTTTGACATTACGGATGCCATGTTGCAACCTTCTTCAGAAACTGGTTCGAAGAACAATTGCAGAAAAATTGAGATTAAGAGAAATTTTTTTCTTCAATGTACTACTGTCCGACGAATCCTCTTTCACCAATCACGGCCAAGTAAATCGTCATAACATGCACTACTGGTCACATGAAAATCCTCGTTGGCATCAAAAACCTTGGTCAGTTAATGTCTGGTGCGGCATTGTTGGCAATAAAATAATTGGACCTTTTTTTATTGATTGCAATTTGAATGGCAGAAAGTATCGGAATTTTTTGTTGAACGATTTACCGATTTTGTTGGAAGACCTTACTCTGGAGCGAAGACTTGCGCTATGGTATCAGTATGATGGATGTCCATCTCATTATGCAATAGCCGCAAGAGAAGTTTTAGACGAAATGTTTCCTGAAAAATGGATAGGACGTAATGGACCGGTGAATTGGCCAGCTAGATCACCCGACTTCTCCCGATTTCTTTCTTTGGGGTTACCTCAAAGAGAAACTACAACCAGGTTCAAACAACACCAAAGGATATGAAAAACCGTATCAGAGCAGCTTGCGAATCAATAACTAAAGAAATGCTTGGCAATGTGCACATAACGCAGAATTTAAGAAAAAAAAATTTTTAAGTTAAAAATACTTAGTTTGTCAAGTTGTTCAAGACGTTGAAAGAAAAAGGTGTATGTGTGATTTGAAAAAATTAAAATGACGTCAGAAGGGCCTTTAGGCAACCCTGAAAAAAAATCTGCTCATGTGTAAAGTTTTGGTTTTCGAGATATAAGCATGTCATTTTTAAAAAACACCTGTATTGACCAATATTTGGTTCATATCGTTTTCGTTGTATAGCCTCGCACGCAAACGACCCCTGCTTAATTTCAAGGTACCTCGGTGGCATATACTCTATGCCACCGAGGTTAATACAATCGACGAACTACGACATCGCATCACTGCCGCTACAGAGGACATACGTCCACGATTTCCACGATTATCGTTAAATTGGATTCGTCGTGCGCAGTTGTGCGTCGAAATGCAAGGACAGCACTTTGAACATATGTTATAAAGAGATTATTATTATTGTTATTTTCTTGTTTTAGAGATTTTGTAATTTTGCATTTAAAACATAAATTAACATCTATTATTTCTTTTCATAAATTACGTATTAAAACTAAACAATTAAATTGTCTACTTTGACAGCTCCTTCAAAAATGAGGATGGCGTTGACAAGTATTTTAATTGTTCTTTAGTGAATATCAGCGGTTCTCAAAAGTTGACGCTAACTTATTTAAAAAATTAACATGCGATATCTTTGTAACTATTAAGATTTTAACAAAACATTATTAAGAAAATCTCTTCATTTAGTCTCCTCCGTATGTTATAAATCACCCTGTATATAAATATATACTGTGGTGGAAAATTTTAAATGAATGTGCTGTGTGTTTTATTGATAAAAAATAAATGAAATTAATGTGTAATAGTTAAATAAATAATTATAAAAAATAATAAAAAAAAAACAATAAAAATAAAAACACAAAAATATTAATTTATTAGTTTGCTAATTGATTTTTAGAGTATTTAAAGCGTTGCTTAGTTTAATAATTTTATTTTGAGTATTTTAATTACTTTAAAATCAACACTTATGGGAGGGAAAGGGGAGATAGAGAAAGTCGTTGGTAAATTGTATTTATCAATTAATCATTTAGATTAAATTTTTATTGAATGAAGTTTGTTCTTGGTAAATGTATAGGTGTAGTACCTTTTGGTGGAGCACCTTAAGATTTAATTTTTATTAATTTATCTTTAAACGATATACAGGGTGATTCATTAGCTCTATAACAAACTTTGGCAGATGAAAGGTGATGCGATTCTAAGGAAAAAATGTTATATGAATATGGGTCCGATTCATTTTGGTTAAAGAGTTACAAGCCTTTGAAAATTATACATAGTTTAATAGGCAAATGAAAATGTAACATAAAAAATAAGTTTAAAAATTACAAAAATTGTTCGAAATGTCCGCCTTCAGCTTGAATGCACGCCTCACATCGACGAAGTAAAGATTCTATCACACGACGTATGATATTTGGATCATTCCGTATGCTATTAGCTGCATCTTGAATTCTGTCCAGTAGTTGCTGACGGGTAGTAATTTCTACATGGTACACAAGCTGCTTCATGTGTCCCCAGAAATAATAATCCAGCGGATTTAGATCTGGGGATCGTGGTGGCCAGACTACTGGACCTCCATTGCCAATCCATTTGTTTGGAAAATGTTCATGTAACCAAGCGATGACTTCTCTTCCTCGATGTGGTGGTGCATCATCGTGCTGATACCACATATTTTGAACGATGTTAAGTGGTACGTCGTCGATAAAATCGAAAAGGTTATGTCGAAAGAAATTTCTGTACATATTTGCATTTAAACGTTCATTTATCACCCATACAGGTAGCAAAGAATTGTTAAAAATGCCACCCCAAACGTTTACACTAAACCGTTGCTGAAATCTTCCTGGTCTAATTGCATGTGGATTTTGCAAGGACCACACATGTTCGTTATGATAATTATTTATGCCGTCCCTAGTGAAACACGCTTCATCAGACCACAGAACTTGGGAAATGAAGTTATTATTTTGAGCATGTTGCTGAATAATCCAGTGGCAAAATGCTAAGTGTTGCTCAGTATCTCCAGGATGTAATGCTTGAACATTTTGGCGATGAAACGGATGTAACATTTCTCGATTCAATACACGCCATACAAAACTTTGGGATATTTGTAACATCTTCGCTATACGCCGAGTACTAATTGAAGGGTCGTCAAGTACTAAATCAATAACACGTTCTTCATTTTGTACATTCACATCATGGGGACGAACGGAATGTAGTGGAGCGGGGTTACCTGTTTCTCTCAGTCTGCGAAATGATGCACTAAACACTGTATGGGCAGGTTGATGTCTATTTGGAAACCTACGAAGGTATTCTCTTGCTGCTTGCTGAGCGTTTCCGTTACAAAGCCCGTATACACAAATAATATCTGCATATTCTTCAGTTGTTCAACTTTGAAACACACAGAATAGAGTAAATTGAAATGTTTGACATAAAGAACTCAGTTTTGTTATCACAGCCAACTCTGTATTTGTGTTTCATAATTATTGTTGCGATTGTTGCAAATCTTTACTTCGTCGATGTGAAGCGTGCATTCAAGCTGAAGGCGGACATTTCGAACAATTTTTGTAATTTTTAAACTTATTTTTTATGTTACATTGTCATTGCCTATTAAACTGTGTACAATTTTCAGAGGCTTGTAACTCTTTAACCAAAATGAATCGGACCCATATTCATATAACATTTTTTCCTTAGAATCGCATCACCTTTCATCTGCCAAAGTTTGTCATAGGGCTAATGAATCACCCTGTATAGTGTCCCTATCCCTCAGTTTTTTTCACCTCTCTCCATTCTTTAAGTGGGTGTTTCTAGTCTTTTTAATAAGTTATATAACGAGAATGATAAGAAAATGTTAAAATAAAAATTAATTAATTTTTATATATATTTATGTGTAGAAGGAATAATTGCCGTGGTTAAGTAGTAATTTCATGGTTGTTTTAACGAAAATTGAGACAGCTTCGTCGAATTTTACGGCACGCTTGTTCATTAAGATTAACTGTCGAGAATTATCGATGGTGCGCATGTTCGCACATGCGCTTAATACCACGATCCACACAGTTTCAATTACTAGGTCATGTTTGTATGAGTAACGCCAATTAAAATTGTGGGAAAGCGGTGACTGTGTAACGCAGGTAACCGAAGATATATTGCTACGAGTTTACTGAGTTTAGTTGTAATTAATTTAATTGTAATAGTACAAACCGTTGGTTGTAGTATTTATACATCGGCGACGTTATCTAGGATTATCTTGGAAGCAGGCTCGCTCGTAAATTCAGTGCTCATCGCCTCACTTACGATGTCAATTATCAAACAGCTTCCGGGTACATGGCGATCGATCTATTAATTACTGCGGCTGCAGGAAATCTTACTCCGCGAACTGCGTCCGAAGAATCGATACGAACGGCGGACGCTAAAACGTCACGACCCGTAGTTTTCAATTTTCAGGGTGCGAAAGGGAAACCGAAAATGAAAGTCAAAACCTCTTTTCCATATCGATCTCACCCCCAACTTGTTTACTTTTAATCAATTTAACCCCTTCGAAGTACTTAAGATTAAAAACACTACAACTTGAAAATTGATTTGTAATTCGTCATTTCCACTGACAAGAATATTTCGTTTCCCCCAATTTTCCACCCCAGTTATCTTTCGCATATAAACCCGCAGAGTTTTCGGCTTTCCAAAATCTCTAAGGAGTTGTTTGCGCACACGAGTAATTTTCGGTCTTCTTTTAACCCCACTAGGTCATTTTAATTTAATTCTTAAAGCTCCCGTAAGCTAACCAAGCGGTCGTCGTGACAGGCGAGACAAACTGTTTTCGTTGGCGTAATGAATTAGCGACGCAAAAATTCTCCCCAAATCCGCAATGCAGCGCCCTCTTTACGAATCGTTCGTTATATTCAATAAGCTCTTCGTAAAAAATTAATCAATTCGCGCGACGAACGAAAGTCCGCGGATTCGGCGGATTCGTCGGATTCGTCTAAGCCCTTATGGCCTAGCATAAAACTAGGTTTATCCCCGAATGAGAGTAGTCCCTCCAATTATATCCAGGGGGATTTTTCTGTAATAAAATGTCAAGACAATTATTTCCGGGAAGCTAGTTTTATGTACTGGAAACAAAAGGGTATTAATTGGAACTAAATATTTGAATTAAATTGAATTAGTAAAACTTTTTAAATTGACAAATATTAAAAAGTAACGCTTTTTTCATCAAATTAAAATTATCATTAATCATTTAAATTGGCGTTGCGTGTTCTCACAATACATTCGTCAATAATATACATCGAGTACACAAACTAAAAAGTTTTATTCGGGCCGGCTATGACCAGATATCGAAATATCGAACGATAAACAGTTTATAATTAAAAACTAACAAACTGAACTCGTATTCGACCGTCGGCAATTTATATTAAACAATACAACTGGAACAGTACAACGTCGCTATCTGTAGTACAACTTTTGATGGGGACGCACCTCGTTCCTAAAGCTTGGGGAATTTATTTTTGCTACGGGGGCCGAGTAAACAATGTGCGATTTAAATTGGAAGTATATACACATCTTCCAAATCAATATCACATACCGGCCGCTGTACCTCGAATACAAATACGAAACAAGGCCATTGTTTTACCTACGAGATTGCTTTCGCCGAAGGAAAAACCCAAATTCCCTTCTCACGGGTCATCATCCCTTTCAAACAAACATTGGCAATCACGAAATATATTCATTTGATTTATTTTTTTATGTTTAAATTTTCTAAATGTTTAAAAAGACAAGAGTAAAAAATGTTTTATCCTTCAATAAAGGATAATAATACCCTTAATCTCCCGGAAAATGTCCTCTCCCACGGTGGGAGATAAATCATGCGCGAAAATTGTATTTTTTTGTGCCGCAAGGTACATCAAGGGCGGGTGAAAAATGTATTTTTAACATAACAATATTTCACGGCGCTTAGACGAATGGGTTTGGGAAACCTCAGCAGGGAAATTCACTTTTAAATTCCTCGTTTGAGCACTTTCAAAAAACAATCGTTAATTTTTAAAGCTTTTTAAACAACTTAACCTCTCACCGTTAAAAATAAGAAGAGGAAGTAATTATGACCGATGTTTTGGAACTATTTTGAGCACCAAAAGGAAAACATCTTGAGAGTAGCGAGAGAACTTTCGTTACTCCAAACTTCTTACCGTCCCATGTGGCTAATATTAAATCTGACAAACTTATAAAGGACCTCTCTTACCCACTTTATCATTTTCCTCTTTTTGTTTTAACACTAGCCCTAGTTTTAGACATCTTCTATTGGATTTCGTTAATTAATGGATACTTTTTAATTAAATTATTGACTTATATTTATCAACTCTTAGTATCACAGCTGAATATGTCACCCCCGGTCTTTATAAAACATGCAATACAGCAATTAGCTTCATTTTTATCATTCCCAAGGTAATATTTACTGTTTCAAGAAGTATTACACAAACAATTAGTTTTTATTAGAAATCATTTTAATTCTATATACATTTTAACGTTCAAATCTTCTTAACCATAGACCAATTCTTCGGAATAATTGTAGGAAAAAATTGCTAAGACTTATAAACATAGCAATCAGCAAAAAAATTACTATCAAAATATTGATGAGGATAAATTCTAAAATTTAAGAAATATTTCAAGATTTTAGTCATAAAAATTAAAGTATTAACTTACTAAAGGCATACATAAGCCAATATTCCAATTCTTCAAACATGATTTCTAACTTAATCTTAATAACGTAATTTTATGGAATTTCTGTTGGTACTAAAAAGACGCCATATTGGAATTAAAACGATTTCTTTTAGACTTAAATTTAAACCTTTTCTAATAATTTATTAAATATTCAGCGAATTGCTCGAACGCAATCAATAATAAATCGTAAAGTTCAACCATCAACGTTTCTAAGATACTCTTAAAAACATCCATCAAACTTCTCGTTGGTGAAATGATGACGTTTAAGTAAACAAACACCGGGTAATCAAGGATATATGTCAACCAGAGACTTATAATTACACAAACTGAAAGATAAATACAAAAATAAGTTGTTTTACCAATAAAATGCCGGTTATATTACGAATTAGGATAATATTCATCGTATCGTTTACGAATGACAAGTTTCGTTGTTCAAGGTCGGTACTGGAAGGTAATAATTCGCGAATATGACCACTAGATGTCAGGGTAAACAGTATAATTTACCCAAAAAAAACTATTTACGTGATTTACACACTTTACATTTTATTAACTAAGCATAATTATTAATAAAATAATAAAATAACAAACCAAAAAACATTAAATAAGTTATATTTAATTCAAAAAAATAATTTTTTTTTAGTTGGCAATACATTTTTAGTTTATAAATTCGTTAAAATTCAAATTATTAGGTTATGATACTTTGTGTCAAACCAAAAAATCCCTTCTGTCATATCAAGGTAAGAATTAATTAATTTTAATAAATAAATATCTTATTAATATACATTTGTAGTATTTTAGGTGATTAATGTACAATAAAAGATCGTAAAGTACAATAATTAGGTTTAGAAATAATATATTTCGAAAAAATTGAGGTTATTAAGAAGTTGGGAAAAAGCTGAGTAAGCACGCCCGATATATCATTGGAAAGCTGTAGATGATATCGATCCAACTACGTAAATAGGTAAGATGGGAACATTTTTTAGATTATTTCGTCGAAATTACTTTTTATATAAACAGACGTGATATTTGAGGCGCCTGACGTCATCGAAGTCGGCCGCCCCAAGTATCACGACCAATTGTTATGACGGCTGACTTCGAAGACGTCAACCGAGATTATTTCTTACATCAATAGAAATAATCTCAAGTATCACTTACAATACTTATGGCAGCTGACATCTTCAAAGTTTTCCAAGTATCACGAACAATACTTATAATGGCTGACTTCGAAGATGTCCGCCTAGATTATTTCTTTTTATTTTTTTTTATATAAAGATACACATTGTTGCACACAAAGTTGTTGTAACTTTTCGAAATGTTAAACAATTTCGGCATAAACATCAAATTAACTTCTTGAGTCACAATATTTCATCAGAAGGAATTTGTCCTTCACTAAGTGGAATAAAATCGATCAATGATTTCCCAAGACCAAAAAGTTTTAAAGAATTACAAAGACTCTTGGTTTTTTGTATACTCTTTCAAATTCTTTACACAAAAGTGGTCAAAAACAAATAGATAATTGATCAGAAGAACATGAGCATTCATTTTTGTCTGATAAATCACTTTTAGGACAGTCAGCTATTCTGGCCCATCCTTCAGCTTCATCGAAGTTATCATTAAAAAATGATTCTTCATCTATAGCCATTTGTATTCTATTGAACCTACGTTTGAACTTTTATCAATATATTCTTGATTCTCTATCATATCTCTTCTTCTCCTGATCCTTATGCCTGATGGCGTCGGATAAATCTTTTTCTTATTCCTCCATCCACTTTTTCCACTCCCTCCGGTTCCTGGCTAATTCCTTTATATCTGCTAGAGTCTTCCCTCTCTTCTTCCCAACTTCAGCTTTTTCTTATCCTTATTCTTCAAATATCTTTTTTGCTATTGTGTTATGTTCCATTCTAATTATGTGGGCGTACCAGTTTAGTTGCTTTCTCTCTATTTTGCTGATTATCTCCTCCTGATCCACTCCCAGTCTTATTTCCTCATTCCTTATCCTACCCCACTTCGTCTTCCCCACTATTATCTGTAAAAATTTCATTCCCATTGCTGTGATCTTTCCTTCTTGTTTATCTTGGAGTGTCCATGATTCACTGAAATATGTTGATATTGAGACTGCCACTGAATTGTACTTCTTCCTAAAAATTGTTCTGTTTTTCTTGCATTTATGTCTAAATCTATCATTCCATCTTGTGATATTATACTGCCGAAGTACTCATCTTCCTCTATCTTTTGTTCCTTAATAAACAATTCTTTCGGGTTATTCCTTATTTCCTTTTTAGTTATTATCACGATTTTGTATTTATTTACATTCAATTCTAGGCGCATCTTTTCAATTTCTTCTGTCCATACTTCAACCAACTTCTTTGCCTTTCTGTGGTTCTCTGCTATCAACACTATGTCGGCAGCATATAGTAAATTAGCTACTGTTTGATATTTATTTGCTCTTGTTTCTTTATTTTTTATCACTCCGTCCGTTAATATTATAAATAGGCTACCGCCTTGTTTTATTCTCTTGCTCATTTCAAAAGTTTTTGATGTGTCTCCCTTCATTTGTGCTATGCCCTTGACTTTCTTGTACAGGTTTTCAATTATTTTTGTTAATTTTTGCCATACCATTAGTTGTTCTAGACACTTCCATATCATACTATGGTTAACCGTGTCAAACGCTGCTTTTAGATCCAAGAATATTAGGTTTTATACTCCCATGCGGTTTTATATATACCTAGAAGTTACTCCTTATTATTATTATTATTATTATTGCTGTCGGGCTGAGGAGGGCGGCCCCTCTCGTTACCGCGACCTATAAGATCTATTGTAACTTTAGCCCTCCAAAGGTTTAGGGCAAATGTAGGTCCTTAATGAACCTTAGTATTGTCCTGAGGTCTTGAACCTTTATGTCGGTAGGTAACAGGGTAGTTTTACCGAAGACGTTGTGCCTTAGACGTCCTCTGGCGACGCAATTGCACAGTATATGTTCAGCAGTTTCTGACTCGTCGTTGCATAGTCGACAAGTTTGATCCTCAGCTTGTCCAATGTGGAAGAGGTGGTATTTTAGGGGCACATGGCCAGTTAGGTAGCCTGAGAGCGTTCTTAGATCCCCTTTGCTGAGGCATAAAACCTCTTTGGTTTTGTTTTGCGACGGAGTTATCATACTCTTCGCTTGTCTGTGACCTGGAAGTTCTTTCCAGCGTAAGGCTATCTTTGAAGCCTCCCAGTTGTTGATTATTTGTTTTAGGTGGCTTTTTTGTAGTCCACATCCAGGTTGGGGTCCAATGAAGGGCGTGTTTGCTGCCTCTTTGGCCAGCTTGTCGGCCTTCTCATTGCCCTCAATGTTGCTGTGACCTGGAACCCACCATAGGGTAACATCATTGCCCCTAGCGAGTTCTCTCAGGTTGTTGGTGCACTCTCTGATCAGTGCGGAGCTACACGTGTAGGCCTGAATTGCCTTTAAGGCGGCCCGACTGTCTGTGAAAATGTTTATGGATGCACCTTTTTGTCCCTTCTGTAGGTTCAAAGCGGTGCAGAAGTTTATAGCAAGAACTTCTGCTTGGAAAATTGTTAAGTCCGAGCTGAGGGGCAATTTGATGTGGCTGTTTGGTCCACTGATGCCCATGCCTACTCCAGATCTTACTGTCTTTGAAGCATCGGTGTACCAGGCTAGGGCTCCTCCTTTTAGTTGAGGCCCTCCTTTCGCCCAATCATCCCTGCTACTAAATATGACCTTATACGCTTGGTTGAAATTGTATTCCGTCGGTATAAGGTCCGTTTCAATTTCAATCAGGTGATTTAGACATGGGTCTTTGAGGATCTCGAGGTGTCCTCTGAGATTACCCTGCATCAACTTGAGTGAAGAAACTGTTTTCAGTGATAAGGCACTTAAGGCTGCCTCCTTTTGTATATATATGTGGAGTGGTGTGAGACCGAGTAGGGCTTCCAAAGCAGCCGTCGGACAGGATCTCATTGCACCCGTTATGTTAAGTTTGTTTCACTTAAGCTTGTGCTCTATCTTCTTCTGAATTCGTTCTAAATGTATTTCTTCCATGACTCTTTCTTCTTCTTGATTGCCTGTCGGATCTCTTCATTCCAGCAGTGTGTTCTCTTTGTCTGATTATTATATTTTCTCATTCCACACACCTCCATAACTTTATTTGGCTATTAGCTATTAGCTTTGTTCTAGTTTTTGAACTTTGTTGTTTTTCTTGGTGTTTTAGTCTTTCTTCCTCCTGCCTTAGTTTATGGATCTTCTCTTTCGATTTCTATATTATTAATAGTTGCCATGACTAATATGTACTTGAGCAAAAATCTCGTATTTCTTCTTCTGTTCACCTTTCTTGATTCTTGGATTCCTGAAAAGAAATGCCTCCATATCATAAACTTATGTTAAGAAATAATTTTTTTGTAGGAAATTTGCATAAAATTTTTCTGCGTGACCCCCAAATCCTGGTTTAGAGATTATTTGGTGAACATATTTTCGTAATAACTTTGTTGTAGATTAAAATTAATCAACAATGCAAAAAATTTATTACAATGCAATCAAAGAAATTTTTCGTATCCAAAATCTCACATTCTCTACTTGATTTTTCCTTTACTTATTCATATTATTAATTTATCGGTGATAATGAGAAGGATTGAGTTGAAGGAGGGGAAAAGGTAAGTGTTAAAATGAATCAAAGGAAGTCTTTGAATAATTTACACGATATCCAAAATGATAATCAAAATCGCTTTACATTTATCAATTTTCTTATCAACATTGAAAATTATAGAACTGTTAATTATTGGCAATTTTAACATTCATTGTACATTTTTTATAGGCGTTAGTTCACAGCGAATTTTGTCAACAGAACAACGTTCCAAACTACAAATTTGCGTAAATATTAACAAGAAAATGGATGATATAAAAAAAGGACTACGTCCCAGTAGTGCGTTTACGCGTGCGTTTCAATACTTTCAAAAGACAATTAAGAGAGTGGAGGAAGGATATCGTAATCCAGGTGTCAAAGTGTATCAACCGCCAAAACGGGAATGTTTGCTGTATTTAAGTCATTCTATTAACATCATCAACGGTGTTTTCATTGCTGGTAAGTACATTTAATTAAGTTAAGTGTCAATTGTAGTAAAAAAGTTTGTAAGAAGTGATTTTAAAGATTGGGGTTGTTTATCGGTTTCTTGTAAAAGTTTGGAAAGATGGATTAAAGGTAACCAACCCGTTAAATAAGTTTTAGTTTCAATTTGTTTCGTAAATTGCGATCTGGGCGAACTTTTGAGTGCGCGCGAGAAAAGATTTCGGTTTGTCGACGATTTGTCTCCTCTTTCTGGTCCGCGAGTGTCACCATCGAAAGTTCGGTGAAGTTGAAGGGATTAAATGTGGTGGGTACGCAAGCGGGGGATGGTATTGCTTGCCGCCCCGGGGCTATATTTAATTCGTTTACTTCTCGGTTTCACGAGGATTTATCTAATCCGGCCCGATGATTCAATTTCATCAATCGATTTTTACTTACTACCGTCAGCTCGCCGCCACAATTACACCAGATTAAAAACTAAGTAATTGCCGACGAACTCACCCCAAAACCATTTCTTTTTCTCATTATTTTTTACCACTCGACGATGTCATATGAAATTTCAAGGCACGTACCATCTCCGTGATATATAGACTTGTGCCAACTGAACACCGGAAACCTTATCAAAAAATACTTTTTTCTTAAAAAAATATATATGCAAAAATTGTATTAAAAAAAATAAAGAATACTTTTATTTTTTTATTCCTTTATTTAAATAATATATACTTTAATTGATTACAACCTAAGTCCAAGTATCTGACGTGTTGTTCTTGAAATATTTGTGCCTTTATTTGATTGAATTATTTACTTGGTTATCTATTTTTAGACAATTTCCAAGAATTTCTAGAAAAATTTTCAAGCTCGCTAAAATTTATTAAAGATAGATCTGATTTTACAGAGATTTCCCAAGTATTTCCAAAATTTCTGGAAATTCTAGAATTTTCTGATACTTCGAAGTATTTTTTGACATCTCCTGTAGGTTTTGATGATGAATCTGAATGATTTCCAAAATACTTCCAACATATTCTAAAAGGTGTTCAAACATTTTCGATGAGCTCTTAATGATTTTTAAGGATATCAAGGATTTTCTGTAATTTATTGAATACCAAAATTTTTTAGACAATTTCCAAACTCTAAAATTTATTAAAGATAAATCTGGTTTTACAGAGACTTCCCAAGTATTTCCAAGATTTCTAGAAGATTTATGAAAATTCTAGAATTTCCACGCATTTTCTGATACTTCGAAGTATTTTTTGACATCTCCTGTAGGTTTTGATGACGAATCTGAATTTTCAATGATTTCCAAAGTATTTCCAACATATTCTGAAAGGAATTCAAGCACTTTCGATGGATTCTTAACGATTTTTAAGGATATTCATGGATTTTCTGTGATTTATTAAATACCAAAAATGTTTAGACAATTTCCAACCTTTCTAGAATTTATTGGAGATAGATCTGGTTTTACAGCGACTTGCTAAGTATTTCCAAGATTTCTAGAAGATTTCTGAAAATTCTAGAATTTCCACGCATTTTCTGTTACTTCGAAGTATTTTTTGACATCTCTTGTAGGTTTTGATGATGAATCTGAATTTTTAATGATTTCCAAAATACTTCCAACATATCTTGAAAGGTGTTCAAGCATTTTCGATGGGTTCTTAACGATTTTTAAGGATATCAAGGATTTTCTGTGATTTATTGAATACCAAAAATTTTTAGACAATTTCCAAACTCTCTAAAATTTATTAAAGATAAATCAGGTTTTACAGAGATTTCCCAAGTATTTCCAAGATTTCAAGAAGATTTATGAAAATTCTAGAATTTCCACACATTTTCTGATACTTCGAAGTATTTTTTGACATCTCTTGTAGGTTTTGATGATGAATCTGAATTTTTAATGATTTCCAAAATACTTCCAACATATTCTAAAAGGTGTTCAAACATTTTCGATGAGCTCTTAATGATTTTTAAGGATATCAAGGATTTTCTGTGATTTATTGAATACCAAAAATTTTTAGACAATTTCCAAACTCTCTAAAATTTATTAAAGATAAATCTGGTTTTACAGAGACTTCCCAAGTATTTCCAAGATTTCTAAAAGATTTCTGAAAATTCTAGAATTTCCACGCATTTTCTGATACTTCGAAGTATTTTTTGACATCTCCTATAGGTTGTGATGATGAATCTAAATTTTTAATGATTTCCAAAATACTTCCAACATATTCTGAAAGGTGTTCAAGCATTTTCGATGGGTTCTTAACGATTTTTAAGGATATGCAAGAATTTTCTGTAATTTATTAAATATCAACAATTTTTAGACAATTTCCAAGCTCTCTAGAATTTATTGGAAATAGATCTGATTCTTCCTCTACCCCTTTCCTGGAATCCTCTTTTGGGAATACCCTACATTTTTCCTCTGGGAATATGAGTAATGTGGATGAGGTATTATATCATAGCAGTATGTCATATTAATGCCCAAAGTTTTTATGCTCATTTTGATGACTTCTTATATACTTTTGAGTCAAACATATTTGATGTAATCTTGGTTAGCGAAACTTGGTTTAGGCCCTCTTCCATGTTTGTCTTACCAAGTTATTGTTTACTAAGAAATGATCGTGAATATTCCCGGGGTGGTGAGGTTGGGATTTTTATCAGGAATCATTTTCAAACTAAACTGGTGGAATTAACTGATGGATTTCAAAACGAAATGGAATTCTTATTGATTGAGGTTAAGTGTCGTTGTGAGAGGTTACTACTAAATGTGTTGTATTGTCCCCTAGGAGTGAATTATTTCGACCATTTTGAAGACCTCCTGTTAATGCCATCATCACAATCTCTTCTTGATCTCATCATTACGTCCTGTCCAGATAAAATTTTAACACATGGCCAATAACTTGTTGAACAGTTTTCTTGTCATGATCTGATTTATTGTGCTGTTCAAGTTCGGCAGCCTGTCTCTTCTCATCGCATGTTCACTCACCGTGATTTTAGGCACATTGATTATGAACACCTCAAATCTGATGCATTGCTGATTGATTGGCAGCCATGACACAGCCTTTTAATGATAAAATTACATGTTTGTATAATAAACATGCCCCGCTTAAGCAAAGAAAAGTAAAGTATTTTGGTGCCCCCTAGCTAAATGATGAGATTAGAGACCTTATGCTTGCACGAAACAGAGCTAAAATGCTTCTTAAACGCAATTCATCAAATATTAACTATGAAAGGTATCGTGTACTGCGTAGATCATAGATGTAAAAATGCGAAGAAAGCATATTTTTACCAGAAATTGACTGGGACTACTCCTAAGACGTTCTGGAAAACTTCTAAGGTTTCTTGGTGTCATTGATTTTGCTCCTACACAAGGTGTTGTATTGAGGCATCTAATCTTATTTCTTCTAGCTTGTCGCTCACTGTGATTGATATCAATTATTATTATTTATCAATTTATATTATTATCTATAACTTTTCTTAGAAACTTAACTTAACTTTTGTTTTCTTAGAAGCTGGCGCATGTTATGCCTATTCCTAAGTTAAAAACTCCAGTTTCCTCTTGTGACTTTCGTCCTATATCAATTCTCTCTATCCTGTCAAAGGCATTTGAGCGTATTGTATATAATCAAGTATTTGCAATCTGGTTTCTGGCCAGGTCACAGTACTACAACTGCACTGATCAAGATTACTGATGATATAAGATCTGGTTTTACAGAGACTTCCCAAGTATTTCCAAGATTTCTAGAAGATTTGTGAAAATTCTAGAATTTCCACGCATTTTTTGATACTTCGAAGTATTTCAAGCATTTTCGATGGGTTCTTAAGGATATTCCAGGATTTTCTGTGATTTATTAAATGCCAAAAATGTTTAGACAATTTCCAAGCTCTCTAGAATTTATTGGAGATAGATCTGGTTTTACAGATTTCTGAAAATTCTAGAATTTTCTAATATTTCATAAAATAATTTCATTAAAAATAAATAAAGAATAGTCTTAAGGTCTCACTTATAGTCCATATGGATCGTAAATCTGCGAGAATTCCGCAAAGCATGACTAAAATATCATTCTAGACTTAACCAGACATAAATTCTCTGCGGGGTTGGAATTGCAATTAATTTAATAGTATAGCATCGAAATCTACGAAACTACGCAAACAAATCGTACCCGCACCATGGGGTAATTTCCACAGCCCATTGAATTTTTATTCCTCGGAAATCAATCGGTAAATAGGAAAGTGGAGTTCTTGACCTCGCACAGCTTGAATCCGGGAACATCCCGTTTAACTATTTATTACTTTATTTATGACCTAATTTAGCACACAAGTACATTTTCAACACCGTAGACTTAAACGGATTTGTTTTGCGCATACGGAGTTAAATTCGATACAATTTATATATATAATTATTGTAATTGATACTCCAAATTCGTTTAATTAAGTTAGTTTGTTAATTAAAGGTGGGAATTGATTAAGTAAAGTTCCTTTGATGTGTTGGCCGCAAAACGGTCTTCAACGTCTTGGTTAGAATCTTGAGGGTCCGGTACGAACTAAGAGAAGATGATGTAAAGGGAACGGAATCCATTTCGTACCGCAAAAGTGACACCTGGCGCGACCACCAAAAGTGGTGCATCTTCACAAAGGGAAATGGCAATTTCGAAACGTGGCTTTGATCTGGAGTGTTCAGCGGAATGCTGCACGGTTAATTAAATGTAATGAAGGCGCAAATGAGGGTTTATTAGGAAATGATTATTGTTTGAAGTTTTATCGTAGCATGGATGGTTATTAATTTTTCAATGATTTAGAGAGAGAGTTGATGCCATAAATATGGGTGTTCGAGATTCCATTCAGATGCCATCAATTCTCTGTAGCGGCCACTATAATATCGATTTTGCAATGCAACATTTCATGTACTATCCGGCGGATATGTGCCGATTTTAACCGTACATATTTCGACGCACGACAAGGAAACGGTATTTTTTTCTCTTCTTCTACTTTTTCTTTTTTTTTTACTGAAAAGGTTGACCTAAATAGCCGGGCATTACGTTGAATAATTTAAGGCGAGGGCGCGGGTCTTCGGAAAAAAGTTGAGAGGGCTTTTTTTAATGATGTTGACACAAGTTTGCGAACGGTTTCAAGAAAGCTATCGCTCGATAGCTCCTCGGTATTCGTTTATCACCAAAATACCTTATCCAAATCGTATAGAATGGTATATCCTTTAACAAGATAAGATTGTATTGCAGAACGGTATCATATTGCCTCTTGTTTATCGTCTGAGACTTTTCCAAACAGAGTCCAATTGCTTTTGCTAATTTACTCGATGGTGTAGGTGCCACAATTCCAGTTGTGCTATGGTACTGCTTACCACCTCACTCCGGTTATAATTTAAATTAATTTTGCTATGGCAACCTGCATGTCTTCTCTTGACATTAACATTTTCGACGAACACCATTATAACGGAGGATGTTTAGTTAGAACTTATTATTTTACTCACATCCTACCTGGTAAGTTTTCATTTTTAACATATTATTAAAAATAACAACAAAATTACTTTCAAATTATTAAATAAACTAACGCGATAGGATTTTAAAATAAAAATTATAATCTAAAATTTTTCTATTCTTAATCAACTATGAACTCCATTTATTTCTTATTTAATTCTTAATCATTACTCAAAAATGTTTAGATTAATAAAAATTCCAACAGTTCTATAATTGTTATTAAATTATCAACGATTAAAATTGTAATCTCTAATATTATGAAAAATAGAAATTAAAAGTAAACTGTTTATATTAGCGACTTGATTGTTTTGTTCTCCTTTATCAAGCATAACTAAATATTATTTTATTTATTTTCTTTTATAACAGCTTCAAATTCGCCTATAACACTATTTAATATTACTTTCTCCTATGAAATAGAATAAAAAAGCTAATATACACTTTTTTTTGCCTTTATTTGATTGAGTTATTTACTTGGTTATCTATTTCCAAGAATTTTTAGAAAAATGTCGAAATTTCCAAGCTCTCTAAAAATTATTGGAGAGAGATCTGGTTTTACAGAGACTTCCCAAGTATTTCCAAGATTTCTGGAAATTCTAGAATTTCCACGCATGTTCTGATACTTCAAAGTATTTTTTGACATCTCCTGTAGGTTTTGATGATGAATCTGAATTTTCAATGATTTCCAAAGTATTTCCAACATATTCTGAAAGGTGTTCAAGCATTTTCGATGGGTTCTTAACGATTTTTAAGGATTTTCTGTGATTTATTGAATACCAAAAATTTTTAAACAATTTCCAAGCTCTCTAGGATTTATTAAATATAGGTCTGGTTTTACAGAGACTTCTCAAATATTTCCAAGATTTCTAGAAGATTTCTTGAAATTCTAGAATTTCCACGCATTTTCTGATACTTCAAAATATTTTTTGACATCTCCTGTAGGTTTTGATGATGAATCTGAATTTTTAATGATTTCCAAAGTATTTCCAACATATTCTGAAAGATGTTCAAGCATTTTCGATGGGTTCTTAACGATTTTTAAGGATTTTCTGTGATTTATTGAATACCACAAATTTTTAGACAATTTCCAAGCTCTCTATGATTTATTAAATATAGGTCTGGTTTTACAGAGACTTCTCAAATATTTCCAAGATTTCTAGAAGATTTCTTGAAATTCTAGAATTTCCACGCATTTTCTGATACTTCAAAGTATTTTTTGACATCTCCTGTAGGTTTTGATGATCAATCTGAATATTCAATGATTTCCAAAGTATTGCCAACATATTCTGAAAGATGTTCAAGCATTTTCGATGGTTTCTTAACGATTTTTAAGGATATCAAAGATTTTCTGTGATTTATTGAAAACCAAAAATTTTTAGACAATTTCCAAACTCCCTAGGATTTATTAAATATAGGTCTGGTTTTACAGAGACTTCTCAAATATTTCCAAGATTTCTAGAAGATTTCTTGAACGCATTTTCTGATACTTCGAAGTATTTTTGACATCTTCTGTAGGTTTTGACGATGTAAAGAAAAAGATAAAGTCAAGCACAACAAAAATGAAACAGTTCAAGAACACTGAATTGATGACCATGGAAAGAACGTTGGAGGTTTTATTTACAGTTATGAGAGTTTCCAAATCCCAGGAATGTTATCAGCTGTACATAAAATATAAGAAACAGTATCATGAGGCATTACATGATTATAATAGACAACAAATGAAACCTTTATAAATAATGCTGGCAACAAACAACGTGCAATATCAGGATACCAAGAGTGGCTCAAATAGTGGTCCTGTACCTCTCGACATTGAGGACATCAACAAATACTTTGTAGAGGTGGTTGAGAGAATCTTGATCGCTACCTCAAAAACTTAAATGTGACAAATATAAATTCTTTTTTCTTCAGACCAATAACAACAACAGAAATAATAACAACAGTTATAGCAAAAAGTCAGTAATAGAACAGTGTGCGGTCTCTAATCTTAATATTATGTTCAATAAATGTGTCAGCGATGGAATTTTTCCTTCAGAGTTCAAGACAGCGAAACTCCTGCCATTACATAAGAAGTATGATAAAAAAGACTATAACAATTATAGACCTATATCAATTTTGCCTGTTATCTCCAAGATATTTGAAAGATTAATAGCAAGAAGATTAGTGGAATACATTAAAACCAATAAATATTTTGTGACCAATCAGCACGGGTACCAACCAGGCAGATCGGTAATGACGGCTGTTTCTGAAGTAATTGCCTTTATAACGAAAGCACACGATGAGCAAAATGTAGTTCAGATCGACCTGAGTAAACTTCAGCTTTATGGTATTAGAGGTCTACAACTAAATTTAATAAGATCTTATTTGATGGACAAACAAAAACATCGTATTAAAGGACACTACAAGGATAACTTGATGGCTAAATCACAAGAAGCTATATTGTCCACTCAAGAATGGTTCAGTAATAATCTGCTCAAACTAAACAGTGAAAAAACAGACTTGGGAGGGAATCAGCAACTGCAAAATTTCTGCGTATGCATCTAGACAGCGGAATGACGTGGGAAGTGCATTTGAAACATCTGAGGATTAGGCTGACTTCTGCTCTCTTTACTATACGAAGACTAAAACAAGTAGCCAGTCACCTGGCAGGTGAGATTTCCTGAGGATCTTCCTACTACAAAAGAGGGCGGTACGGGTGCTGTGTGGGCTGCTACCTTTCCAAGCATATATATACTTACGAAATATTCCCAAGAATTTCTAAAAAACTTTGTATGGATTCCCTGGGGATTTTCAAGACTTAGAATCGATTCCAAAGATTCTAGCAATATTTCCAATTTACTGCTGAGTTTTCCTGCAAATTCAAGCAATTTTGAAGCATTTTACAAGATATCCAAAGTCCATCGAAGTGTTTCTGGATTTTATTGGAGATTATTACTTATAAGGAATATTACTTAGGAAGCTGGTTGGAAACGAATTTGAGAGTTTTGTAGTATTTCCAAAAATTTCTAGAAAATTTTCAAGTATTTGACATAAACCTAGGGAATTGATCATAATTAATCACTAAAATTACAGCTTCAAAGCACACGATGAGCAAAATGTAGTTCAGATCGACCTGAGTAAACTTCAGTTTTATGGTATTAGAGGTCTACAACTAAATTTAATAAGATCGTATTTGATGGACAAACAAAAACATCGTATTAAAGGACACTACAAAGGATAACTTGATGGCTAAATCACAAGAAGCTATATTGTCCACTCAAGAATGGTTCAGTAATAATCTGCTCAAACTAAACAGTGAAAAAACAGACTTGGGAGGGAATCAGCAACTGCAAAATTTCTGCGTATGCATCTAGACAGCGGAATGACGTGGGAAGTGCATTTGAAACATCTGAGGATTAGGCTGACTTCTGCTCTCTTTACTATACGAAGACTAAAACAAGTAGCCAGTCACCTGGCAGGTGAGATTTCCTGAGGATCTTCCTACTACAAAGAGGGCGGTACGGGTGCTGTGTGGGCTGCTACCTTTCCAAGCATATATATACTTACGGCATTGCTGCATGTTCATGATAACAGAGACAGTTTTCCCTCCAATGGTGGTACCCATAACTATCTGACAAGATCACGACACCAATACCAGGTACCGTACCACAGAACTGCATCAACGCAAAAGTATATGGATTACTGGGGTCCAAAACTCTACAACGAACTACCACCGCAGCTGACTGCGCTATCTAGGCAACGATTTAAGAGGAAAATAAAAAAATATTTGATGGAGAACGTTTTCTATTATTTAATGTGTAGTGTGTAATTGCCATGAAATGTATATTTGTATTCTTGATATTTCAGTTTATTTCTTATGTATTCAATGAAAATTTTTATTGATTTCGAAAGTATTTCCAACATATTCTGAAAGGTGTTTCGATGAATTCTTAACGATTTTTAAAGATATTCAAGGATTTTCTGTGATTTATTGAATACCAAAAATATTTAGACAATTTCCAAAAATTTTTAGATAATCACCAAAAGATTTGTTAGCATTTTTTGAGGATTTAAAAAGTTTTTAAAGTCTCTTCAAGTATTTCTGGAATTTATTGCTGATACTTCTAGTATTAAAACAACTTACGAAATATTCCCAAGAATTTCTAAAAAACTTTGTATGGATTCCCTGGGGATTTTCAAGACTTAGAATCGATTCCAAAGATTCTAGCAATATTTCCAATTTACTGCTGAGTTTTCCTGCAAATTCAAACAATTTTGAAGCATTTTACAAGATATCCAAAGTCCATCGAAGTGTTTCTGGATTTTATTGGAGATTATTACTTATAAGGAATATTACTTAGGAAGCTGGTTGGAAATTAATTGAAGAGTTTTGTAGTATTTCCAACAATTTCTAGAAAATTTTCAAGTATTTGACATAAACCTAGGAAATAGATCATAATTAATCACTAAAATTACAGCTTCTATTCCAAATAATACAATAAAATATTAAATCGAAACTGTTTTCGCCTTGGAGGCTTTTGTAAATTTTTTTTTTAATTTTAACAATGCACAGTAAAAAAATTTATTACTCTAAAGCGGTTTAAATAGCACTATTTATAGTTCACGCGATTTAATGCGAAATAAGTATTCGTAGTAATCTAAGTAATCCGAGCAATACATTCAATTTAGAACGTGAAAATTTCTACTGCAGACGGTGAGTGATAACTATCGTCACATTATGGTTATTAGCTACAATAAGGAAGTTGAGCACCTACTCACCAATAGATGTCAGGAAGTTACGATTATAATTAATGCTAATTTTGGCTTATTAAATTTTTGATAATAAATTTAAATTAAAAAATGTGATGAATATCGTACATAAATAGGAGCGATGTTTTGGGATAAGATTCATGGAAAACGCGAGGTGATAGGGTTGACTCCAGCGGGAGATAATATTGAAAGCGCGCCGGGACCGCAGTGCAGAGCGCTGGTGGTTGTGAAAGGACATGCGCACATTCGTGCCGTTTCTTGTCGCACGGGAAGTGCCTATAGCTATCCCTCGGGTGCAGTTTCTTGGATTCGAGGCATACAAAGCTGTCCTTTCGCCCTCACGCACGTGATTCATACGTTCGACCGAAAAAAGTTCTGCAGAAAAAAACAATAATAAAAATGCATTACAAAGGGCTTAATTATAAACGACAAAAGAGCTGGGGGGTGATATTTAATTTCGTTTACGGGCCGCTTAATTGAGGTTGGGGTCGCTAGATCAACATCAGTAACCCCCTAATCGTCCAGAACGTTGTCCCGTTTTGGCGCATGCTCCCTACTGATTTCAAACGTCCCTAAGGGTTAAATTCGCACGTTCGAGAACATTTTCTTATTTCTAAGCGAAATTTCATTCGGGACAGCGTCGCTTTGGTACGCTCGTCCCGATAATATACTAAAATCACATCGTCGGAGCTCTCTGGAGTTTGAGAGCCGACGCTTCAAAGTTGCTGATCTTTACCGTTCCAGTTAAGCAAATAAGATCTGCCCACATTCCTAAATTTCTGTTTATGCAGAACTGCAAACTCGCGGCACACTATTCAAACTCGTACACCCTCAGATTCACCGTGAATCCGTCTTTTCAAACAAAACGACATTCTCACAATTAAAACACTTAAAACTTTAAATCATAACATTTTCTATTTTTTAGGCAAATCTGTTCGACTCCCTCCAGATCCTCAAGCAACCATTTACGATTGGTTGTTCCTCAAGAAAGTTGCTAGAAAGACCAAAAAAACTAAAGTGAGCAAAGAAAAATCATTATTAATAAATTAATAACAAAAATTTTTCACTTTAGCATGTCAAAACCGAAGTTCCTTACAATTACGAAGATTGCAAGCCAAAGCGGGAATGGTCAAATAACGAGGATGAATACGATTCTGATGACTGTTCTTCGCATGGCATTCTTCTTAAAGCGTTGCAGAGAAAAGCGGAATGGGGAATCCATTTAAAAGAACTTAGAGCTACTATCGAAACATTTAGAATTGGGATCAAAAATAGGGTATGTTAAACTCAATTTTAAAGTTAACACCATTTAACACAATTTTTCTAAGGTATCGGAGATGAGGAAACGACCAAAGAGGCGCCATAGGATCGATAAGAAAAAAGGTATTGCACTTCAACGCGTTTTTAATCGCAATTGCTGCGAAGAAATGTTAAAATGGTTGACCGAAACTTCTGATGAAATGTCTAATCAACAAGCCAATTGTTGAATTCCTTCCAATCAAATTCCTCTTCTTTGAAAAACGTATTAATCTCTAATTATTAATCGCACCCAAGTTTTTGAATTCAATTCGTTTAAATACGCTGTGCGATCAACATATACAAAAAGATTTTTTATTTTATATTTATTATTACCTATATCTTAGTGAGTATTAGAAAAATAATTATGAATCGTTATCCGCCACCTTTAATACTCAAGAAACGTCACAATCGTGCCAAAAAAGATTACAGTCGGCGTTGTTGTGCTAAAAAGGTCACGTTTCAAGGATTAGATTCATCGAGCAGCGATTCATCATCAAACAGCTCAGAATACACCGTTGAATCGTTTGATCTTTTGCCACTCGTTGGATCAGCAAAGTCAATTTCGGTTAATGAGGAATATTACCCGATTGACCTTTCAAGATACAAAGTTTCGGCAATACCATTAGCACCGAAAAATAAGGTATTTTATTGGTTAGAAGCGCACGAAGAGGAATTTGAGAAGCAACTTCCTAAAGATTTATATGAGAACGAAAATTGTTCCACTTGTTTTAATGGATGCTTTAAATTATTTTTAACATATCGTCGAGGTTAAATTGTTAAAAAAAAATTTTTTATAATTATTACACTTTGTAATGTTTATATAGTTTTTATAGAATATTTTATAATTTCATATTTTAAATAAAGTATTTTGATACTTACGTTTGAGTGACATCTTTTTGAGAGTGTTTAAATTTAAAGTTGCACATTTATAACGGTAGGTGGCGTGGATAAACCTATATGAACCTTTTTTTTGAATTCCTAACACCAATTCTTAGTTTATAACTCAAATAACTAAAAAAAAAAGATCTCTGTGCTATTTAATTTAATTTTTTTAACTTATTTTAACGCATTTCAAATAAAATCAACTCCTTTTCATAAAAATTCTCTAACACTTGTTGAGGCCAAAATAGAAATAAGAATGTTTATTTTATACAATCAACTCATGATTCGTCATCATTTCTTGGAACGTGGTTATAAACAAACAAAGGGATTCAATGCACAGCATTATTGAAAGAAAGTTTGAAACATCTCAGGATATTTTTGAACTAAAGCTTCTGCAAGAATCAACCAGAAAACGAATGAATTAATTATTTATGAAAGAAATTTACTAAAAACTTATCTTCATAGCCAAAATAACCTAAAAACGTCAAATTTAAACTATAAAAAACATCAGGAATAAGTCACATTCCCAAATTTCTTATTCTAAACATATTAAAATAAGGCAGTTTATCAATTTATTGCGTAAAAAAAATTATTTTAGGTTATTAACGTACTTAGTTTAATACTTCACGAATCAACCGATAGGTGGCGTAACGTTAGCGATTAAATCACGATTAGTTGTGTCTACATTCAGTAGTGTTTTAAGTTCGGTTTGTTAATGCACTTTTAAACTATATTTCGGTACATTAAAACGTAACATTTATATTAAAACCTACAAATTAATACTAAAAAGATAATTAAAACATTTAAATTTAGTGCGCATGTCTCGTCATGCGTAGTAGATCGTTGTTACCAAAAACGTTATCCTAACTTTAAATTTACTTTAAATTCAGTTTTATTAACTCACTATTAATAAATACGATTAATAAGCATCAATATTTAAAAAAATAAATTAGTTTTAAAAATTGTTCGAGAACTTTTTGAAAATTTGCGTCAAACTGTTAAAACAAAAGACAGTCGAATTTTTAACCGACATTTAGTTTACACGGCGTTTTTTGTGTGGAAGCAAAAACCTTTTTGTTTGAGGAAAATCCTAATAATTCTTAAGAAAAATGGCTCAACGTGATAATTTACCACCGCTGGAACAATTATGTGAGGCAGTAGAGGAAGCAGCGGAATCGCAACCTCCGAAAAAAGGACGTGAACGCTCAAAGTTTACTATCAGCCAGGCATCCACCTCGTATCAACCAATACCGAAATCGTTCCTATTTACAACTGGAAATGGAGAAATGGGCCAATTGGGATTGGGAGTACACTATTTGGAGACGAAATACCCGATGTGGGTGAAAATGGACCACGAAATTATTGGAATACACGCAGGACTTAACCATTCGGTATGCGTTTCTGATAAAGGGGTTGTGCTCACGTTCGGACACAATGGTTTTGGTCAATTGGGTCGACTTCTTGATGCTGACAACACAAAATTTAGTCCTGGGGTTGTTCAGCTTCCAGGAAAAGCGATCCAGGTTACAGCTGGTGAGTGCCACACAGTAGCTTTATTAGATAATGGTCACGTGTACGCTTGGGGAGATTTCAAAGATTCGTATGGTACAATTGGTTTAACGTTGGGGGGCCAACAAGCACTGCCCGTCTTAATGTTTTCTAAAGAGCCGGTTGTCAAGATCGCTTCCGGTTTTAATCATTTTGTTGCTTTAACAAAATCTGGTGTTGTTTGCACCATAGGATGCTCGGAATATGGCCAATTAGGTCGTATTCCCGATCATAGCGCTACTAGATACTGCCAAAACTCAATGGAGAAACACTTGGCTTTGTACCCGATCAAAATCGACAACGATCTCAAATTTGAAAATATCTGGGCAGGGGGAGACACCACACTCGCGAAAGTAAAAGATTCCAACGATGTATACGCGTGGGGATACAATCAATTCCGTCAGTTGGGAATTGCAGACCCTCAAAAGATTTATATGCCAACTGTATCGCCTGATTTCTCACAATACTCCTGGAAAAACATTCGCTGCACCCTCGAACGTTCCATTGGCTTGGACATAAACAAGAAAGTGTACGTTTTGGGACGCCAAGAAGGGGGGCGATTAGGCTTAGGTTATAACATAAGAAGCACACCAATGTTGACTTCGATTCCGTGCCTTGAAGGCTTGGGAGTATCAGAAATTGGAATTGGAGCTGATTGCTCATTCGCTGCAACCGATGAAATGGGCCTAATCGTTTGGGGCACCGGATCAAGTGGAGAATTAGGAACCGGAGACATTGCTGATCGTCTCAATCCATTCGCAGTCAGCTCAAGAGCCTTGGAGAATAAGAGAATTGTTCAAATGAGTGGAGGTGTACGTCACTCCATGATTTTAGCTTTTTATGTTGACCGCCCTAACATGTAACTTAAAAAGAATCACAAAAAATCAAATTGTTTCGTTTAGTTAAGATATTTCTGTTTATTTGTTTATTTAAATGTTCTTTAATTAAAAAAAATGTATTTGTATAGGTGCATGACTTTGTTATAGCACACTATCATTATGAAAAAAAAAATAAATAAAGATGTTACTTAATTTATAAGAAAATGTATATGTATAGGCGCATGACTTTGTTATAGCACACTATCATTATTTAATAAAACAAAATGAAATAAATAAAAAGTTGCTTTTATTAGTTTGGATAAAGCTTTAGCATATTAAGGTAAGAAAGAAACTATGATGCTCATCATATCTAACAAAATATAAAAAATAACTCAAATATAATTCAAAAATTATATACCATAGTATATAATTTTATTAATAAAAATTGTTCATAATGAATCATTAAAACATAATCCATAAATAATTTAACATTAAATATTTCTATTTATACTTAATATGCACCTTTTTGAGAGTTATTCTTAAAGTAAGATCGATGTAGAGAAAATGTATTAATTAGAATTGTTGATATATATTAATAACAACATAATCCATAACCCATTTCAACCTAACAATGGTTGTTGTTTAGTTAGAATTCATAACCCCTAAATTTTGTAGTTATTAAAATTAAACGTAATTCAAAAATTATAAACGACAGGGGAAAATTTTATTAATAAAAATTGTTCATAATGAATCATTAAAACATAATCCATAAACAGTTCCATTTCTTAATTAAAACTTTTTATCTTTAAAAAGTACCGTTTTGGAGATAAAATATTTGTTACTCTAAAAATAAGATTGATAGGATGAAAATTTGTTAATAAAAATTGTTCATATCTATTAATAATAACATAATCCATAACACATCTTAACATAGATTTAGTTACAAATCATAAATTCCTAAATTTGCCACTTCACTTTAAAGTACGTTTCTACTTACCACTTTGCCTTCAGGATCTCCTCTCCCTTTGCACTATAACGTTTAGTAAAATGATATCCAACGACAATTTAGTCGATACTTACCCAGAATGTAGAAATATGATTCCAAAAATAGTGTATCTTAATAATTCGTTCCACTTTAGGCACTTTTATTCAAAATCTTGTACATCGAAAAAGCAGTTATTAAAGTTAAATTAAAAAAAAAGATAATTTTTTTAAAATTAAAAGTGTATTTTAAATGTTTCGGAAGACTTAATACGTACAAAAATTAAAAGCTGATAAAATATTTCAGTTTCTCATTTATATTTATCTCATTAGAATACATTAACATACATTTATATTAAAAAACAACAAGATCGATTTATACAATTTTTCGTCAAATTGATCTCAATGGAAAAAATGATTCTTTCAACCGATACATATATTTGTGATTCGAATCTAGAAAAAGTATCCTGTGAAAAATATATTATATATATATAGATGTATATATATATGTATATATTAACTATGTATAACGGAATTTCGAAAAGATTTTTTTTCTTTATCTTTTTTTTCTTTTTTTTGGCGAGCGGTATGTGTGACAAAAGTCTGCGTCTGGATATATCTCAATGCTTCAACTTGTTTTTTCGATTTTTATATATATATTTTTTATTTTTTTTTAACTTCAATTTGAATCCGCGACTTCACTTGTGCAATAGGCAGGTGCGAAGAATAGAGCGGCTATACCCACGTACACGAAAAAAAGCTCGGTGTCCCCTTATCACAAAAGTCTTTTTATTTTCTTTTTTTTAACGCACACTAATCCAAACTCGACGCAACTCACTGTTCATTTCCCCCGTTAACAGCTACTTAATGAAACATACATATTATAAAAACACACATAAGTCTATAACGTTTATATATCACGTAATTCATCGTTATTTTTTTTAAGACGACTATTTTTATTTCTTTACTATTTCGTTTTATTTAATTGTTAAACGGAACGCCTACGCTGGAAGCACCTTTACGGGGGATTCCGGAAAACGAAATCGAAACTATGGTCCCAAAACGAGTCTGTAAGAGTCAACTCAACGCGAAAGGCATACGTTATTGCTTCTAGGGCGGTACACAAAAATTAAGTTAAAGAATTAGTCTTTTTTATTCTATTTTTTAATAGGTTTGTTTTAGCAGTGTTTGTAAACAGTTGGAAATTTAAAGTAATTCCAACCTTTTCTAAAGTTGCTAGAACATACCTTATATTATTTAATTTAATTTTAAGACTTACCGCTAAGTTGATTGTATGAAATGACTTTTTAATCCTAAAATTTACGTAACTATAACACTTTAATGATTTTTAATAATTTTTAACAACTTATTTGTTTATTTTTTTGTTATTAAAAATTACCAATACATTTTTTCTTACTTAAGTAGATGAAATTTGGCAAATGGGACACAAATCGAGTGCTCGTAGTGTCATTTTTTTTATCTTTAATTATATCACAAGTACCTATATATTCGAGCTTGTTTTAACTTCGTTTATGTCTTATTTTTTGCATCTTTTTGGACCTGGTAACTGTTTCGAAATGAACAGTGAGTTTTTATTTATAAATATTGATCTTTGCTCGACCTTTTACTATTGTGGAGTAAGCACATTGTCGAAGAATCTATACGAGATAAATGAATTTTTAACCCTACATATATTTGGTATACAAGTTACTTGATAGCACAATTATTAATTAATCGGGATCAAAACGGACTCGGTGTAATGCTTACTCGATAATATTAAGGTGAAAACGAACATCTTTAAAATTTAAAAAAGTTATTTTTGGAAAACGATTTATTTGTTTTTTTTAAATGTTTTTATTAGTTTTTTTCTTAGATATGCACTGGTGCTACACCCTACAACGCTTACTCGCTACGGGAATTAAAACAACGAAAGGGAAAAAACACACTCCCGGTCGAAAAAAAATTATTAAATATATTGTCCGTTTTGGATAGTCTTTAGATCCGAAACAAATTTATTTAAAAAAAAATTGATAATAAAAAGAAAAGAAAAATTGTAATAAGTAAAGAAATATGACAAAAAATAACTAAAAACTACCTACGCGTTTTGACACACCACTTTTTCATTGGCAGTAGATTTATATGAAATTCTATTATCATCTCTCCGCGTTATTTATTTATTATTTTTTTTGTTATGTTTTTGTTTTCTCACTAACGTAGAGCGATAGAGTTAATTACTATTTAGTTATTGACGATATTTCTAAAAATGCAATAACTTTGATTTTATTTTTTTCGAAAAATTTTTAACTCACATATATTGTTACGGTTAGATTACAAATACAAATATTGATGAAATAGTTTTAAATAAAATAGCGACGCGCGCCGTGCCCGAGACGGTGAGTGGGGGGCGATGCTCCCATATCCGCACTTGCCTTCACGTCTTACTCACTTTGTCCTAATATACATATTAGATGAATATACACACATATATTTATAGAAATATATATATATGTATATATTTATAATAAAGATAGTCTAATAAACGATATTGATCATTTTGGTTCTTTTATACCTTTTCTTATAGGAGCGCACAGATTGATTTCTTCTTCTGTTTTTGCTTCTTCTCTGGTGATTTTTTATTGATTTGCCGCACTAAATCATAGAATATCTACAACAACAAAAAATTTATTATTATATTTAAGTTAACAATTGGTTCCGTTTACTCAGCAATTCTTTTTGCTTAGTCATTTAAGGATGCAATAACAAACAATACAAAGAGATTGTTATTTCTGATTAATTCCGCCTACAAATTTAGGTTTGTCAATCAAGATAAGGTGAATAATTCAATACACAAAATTGTTATTCAAATTCATTAAATAAGAATAACATAAACAAGAAAATAAAGTCGATTAAGAAATTACATGTAACAATATATAACAAGATATGACTGTGATCTGGGAAAAAGCATTAATCACAGTTACACATTACAAAGTGTAGCTATAAAGGTGTTTTTGAACCTTGAAAAGGCTTTTCATAACCCACCCAGGAAGAATAGTTGGGAAATCTTAATAGAATCTTAATAGAATGAGGAGCCCATTACTGTTTGTTATATTTATGGATGAAATTATCAAGCAACGTAAATCGTTAACAAAGAAATTATTTACAACTGCAAAGAATACAAGTAACGGGATGATATTATACTATTACTAAAAGAAATAATAAATAGAAGCAATAGTATTATTTTCAATGCCTATATAAAATATTTGAAGTAATAAATAAGCAGATGGGAGATGATCTTGACAGGTCAAGTAAAGGGATCATACAAGCAGGAGAATTGAGAACTATTTTGAGAAATAACGTTATTTTAGAAAGGAACAGGTATAACCAAGAGAAATAAAATGATACAATCAATGTAGGAATTTATTGAGGAAAGATAGTTATCTTGGTGGGGAACTTAAAGTTGATGAAAGAAGAAGTCCAGGTAAAAATGAGTCTGGAAAGCAAGAAAATTGAAGGAGAAAGAATTATGAACGATAAAAATATTATGACGTCGTCAAAGATTTAGCACTTAGATATTAATAATAACCTAAATGCCTTTCAAATCAATCAGGAAATAGTTGGTTTAAATAAGCTTAATTGGAAGCTGCATAGTATCTTGTTACAAAAATAAGTCTTGTTTGGACTGAGTTAGATCAGAAAATCTAATCATAAAAGGAAAAAATGTTGTTGGGTGTGAGGACCTCTTACGCAATGTGGATTTTGACTACCTAATATTGACAATTTTGTGTATTTATTTGGTTACTCATTGTATATATTGTAAAAAAACTGTTTTTGACTAAATTTTTGTTGTGGTTCCGAATTATAATAGCTTGTAAAGCTCGCTGTTTTGGTCCAAGAGTTTTGTGGTTCTAAACTTTCCCACGCATAGAAATTGCATATTGCGTATTGTCATCAACGACATTAATACCTGCTTTCACCACTCAAAATTTCTTCTGTATGCCGACGACAGCAAGATATTTGCACCTATTTGCTCGCTTCAAGACTGTGCAAAGTTGCAAAGCGACTTGGACAGACTACAAGCATATTGTATTAATAATCTTTATATTAATTATGACAAGTGCAGCAAGATTACTTTCACACGTAAACGCTATCCTACTGCTTTTGATTACTTGCTTGGTTCTAACACCCTCCAAACAATCCGAATGCGTTAGAGATCTTGGCGTTCTTTTCGACTCCAAACTCACATTGATTCTATTGTTAACAAAGCCTCGGCTTTTTATGTCGTACATGCCGACCCTTCACTGATCTATCCTATATTCGTTTATTTTATTTCGCCTATGTGTCTTCAGTACTTAACTATGCATCTACAGTTTGGAACCCCCAGTATCGCATTTACATTGATCGCTTGAAGCAAGTACAAAAGCGTTTTCTTAGGTACCTTGCACACAAAAACGTTCTTAGTCGCGTAAGAGACCTTACTGCGACTACGCCCAGCGATGCATAGTTTTCAGCATCCCGCAGCTTTCCTCCAGGCAACTTATTAACGGTATTGTTGACTGCTCCACGAAACTCTCTGAGATACAGTTTAAAGGTCACTATTCTTTGTGCCGCGCAGTAATACCTATGCGCTTTCAAACTTCGCGATTCAACCATTATAGCTCAGATTCTGACATATTCGCTGCCACCTTGTCGTCGTTTAAAAGGAAAGTTCATGGTGTATCCTGGCATTGAGCATTGCGTACAACATAGGCTGACAGTTTTTTCTTTTGTTTTTACTTTTGTTAATATATTATATATTATATGCATATTATTGTTAATTTCAACCATTCTCGTTTTTCTTGTTATTCAGAATTATCCATTCTTGTTAAGAATTCTTGTTAACTGCATATTTTTTATTGTACTTATTAGCGGATGTTTCGCTGGGCTTGACCCGACTGCATCCCAAACACATTTAAATAAATAAATAAGTATGTATGCGCAGAAAGATTCAGAACTGTTTGGAACTACTGAACTCTTGAACCAAAACAGACTTAATATTTTACCCCAATGGGGTATACAGGGTGTCCTGTATCTTCCACATCAGAGCATTACACGGTTGTAGGATACATTATTCTGAATATATATTATTATGAATAATTAATAATATAATATATGGCGTGAATAACCCCATGGGAACTGTTTAAACTTATCCAATAGCAATTCAACAAACATCTCACCCCCGGCCAGTCCACCGCGCCATGCAGAGAAATAAACTTTTTCCCTGATTCACGGAAAATTGTTATTGGACAACTTTAAACAGTTCCCGTGCGGTTATTATAAACATTTCGGAAAAATGTTATGAGAAAGACCGCTTCAGAATTATGTATCCTACAATAATAATGCTTGTATGATGCTCTGATACAGAAGATACCCATATCTTCTATTTTAATATTAAGTTCTTTTAACAATTACATGAGACACCTTGTATATATGAATAAGTATCCTCATAAAAACCAGATTTTTCTTAAATCTTTGCATTTACTTACATCCTTTACGTTAATTTTTGCTTTGGCTGATGTCTCCATGAAGGCACAGTTGAACTGGCGCGACAAATTTACTCCCTGATCTTTGCCCACTACCCTTTCCTCTTCTAAATCGCACTTATTTCCAACCAACACCATGGGCACGTCATCTGTATCCTAAATAAATTTTAAAAAAATTAATATCAATCAATTTTATTTATTTATTTTTTTAATTCGATATAATTTTTTCCACTCAATTATCATAACAAGTAGTTGTGATAGTTATGATACATGAGTCATGTGAATGTGAATAGTCGTTTAATGGGTGACTAATTTTAATTGAGACTGAATGATGAAAGGAAATGATTTTTTTTTTATTTTACAAGCTTATCTACAACAAATATGTTTTGTGGTAAATATTTTTAGTTATGGCGAAATTGATTTGACAGGAAAAATAGGGGGAACATGTAAAAAACGCAAAATTCCCGTTAATATTTGTGTCGTCACCAAGTGTAACTATAGCCTTATCATATCAGGTTTGATAACATGAAAAATGATTAATGTTTGTATAGGATAAAAAATACAACAAAATATCTTACCTTCACTCGTAATATCTGCTCTCGTAAGTCTTGTAAATCATTGAATGTTGATTGTGCAGTGATTGAATAAACCAGGACGAATCCCTGACCATTTTTCATATACAAATCTCTCATTGCCGTAAATTGTTCCTAATTGAGGCATTTTAATTAGTATTTATTAATGATACAAAATTGACGAACATACCGTTCCGGCAGTATCTAAAATTTCTAACATACACTGTTGACCGTCAACTTCAACTTGTTTCCTATAGCTATCCTCAATGGTCGGATCATATTTTTCAACGAAAATCTCTTGCACAAATTGGACGGTAAGCGCGGATTTTCCTACACCTCCCGAGCCCAGAACGACAATCTTGTATTCGCGCATCTTGACCACCAACAATTAAGATCAATCACCAATCCTATTTACCCTGAAAGGAAAAAACGGGGATTTTTAAAAGTTTTTCTTCTCAGGACAAAATTTAGCCAACTTTTTTTTATAGTTTGCAAACCACCGCCAAATATTCTACAAAAAGCAAAGGCTGATTCATCGCGGTAACAACAGAGACCACAACAGGAAATTTGTTAAAAAAAAATAAAAAAGACTGAGACAAGAAAACTCAAATAAAAAAGGCAGGAAAATAAATAAAGAATTTGGAACAAAAATATACAAAAAGATATGCAACTCTGCTATCTAACCAAATGGAATTTAGGTTGAAACAAAAGTAGATAGGATATCATTTTTGAAATGTCGACTTTACCAATTTCAGTGCGTAATCACAATCATCAGGAGTCTACCCAAAGTAGGAAAATTTTAATTGGATATTAATTACAAGCACTTAATAATTTTTTTATCACAGCAAAAAGCGTGTTAAAAAGAAGAATATTGAAATAAAAAAGCTAGAAAATAGAATTAGCGGAAATTTGTTTGGTTGTTTCTTGAAACATCTAGAGGAAAAGGAGGTTTTAAAAAAATATATGAAGATTATGAAAATACTATTTTTTTAGAAAGATTTTTTTTGAGATCGTTGTTGAAAAAATCTAAAAAGATATGCCCCTCTGCCGTCTAACAAAAAGGAATTTAGAAGATACGTACGTCGTATCCAAAACAAATGCCCAAATCGGCCGAAATCCAAGAGTGTCCGTGGGGGCAGAGTCGATTTCTTCCGGTAGGAGCAACTGGTATACTCGAGCTGTGAGTACTTCGGGGGCTCGGGTTTTTGGGGGGCACTTGGATATCTTCTCCACGGGTACTTTTAAATTTAACTCCGCACTGTGTATGTTTTAGTTCACTGTCATGGCTCAAGGCTTGATGATGAACAAATCCCCACTTAGATGTAGAATATCCATCGCTTTTGCGGCACTTGCGATTTTATTCGTTTATAATCGTACTCGTTTATGTGCCGGCTCCAGAGGGGAAGGAGGCTGGCTTGAGGCAAAACAGGAAAAAGTTTCAACTTACCGTACGTTCACCGTTGGATTTAACACCGTTATTTCTCTTGGTTTTCGGGCGATGGCTTGTTGGTTGTCGTATAGCTGCACTTTACTAACTCCTTTCAGCGCATGCCGTTGCCCGTTGCCTGATGGAGTTGGTCGTGGTGTGCCGCGCCCGTCTCAACCGATAAATGCCCTTTACTTACACTTTTATACCAAAGATGGCACAACAAACGCATTTAAAAACAACTTAACCTAAAATTAATTACATTGGAAAATCCATTCAATTCAATAGTTTCATATTATATCCAAATTCTTTTACCTTTCGTATTGATTTAAATACATTTTGTCACCAAGCACAAAATATCGATAATACAGAATACTACATTAATTGAAACATTTGATTATTATTTGAAAAGATTTCTGTTTTTATTATTTCGTTTATATCAATGTTCGCCAAATAATATCCTTGTTTACGATTTGTGATCGTGATGCCTAGATGGCAGAGTGATTTATGTATTCTTAAAATTAAATTTTACTATAACTAGCAGAGGGTTAGTTAGCAGAAGGTTAGTTAGCACAAGGTTTAAATTCATTCATAAAATGATGTTTTTCTTGTTTGCCGCTAGAAGCAGCACGAGCGGGAGTAACCCAACTCGACCGGGTGAATAACTATATGTCTATAACAGCCCCGGATCTAGGGGGGGCAAGCCGGGGTATACGCCCTGGGCGGCAAGTTCAGAGGGCGGCCAAATTCACACTTTACAGACGAATAGACAATTCATCATTTACTTAACTTTGACCACGGAATAAATAATAGTAGAAGTATGTTCTATGTGGTACAGGACGTTGGCTAATTGCGAAAGGGTACAAGCCAAGATTGCAGAAAGGAATGAGCTGGCCGAGTTCGTACCGTGCTTGGCTTACTCCTTAAATCTTGTAGGTGTTCGTTCTGCCTCATCATGCCAGGAAGGTATTAACTTATTTGGACTGATTCAAAAAGTATATTGCTTTTTTGTTGGCTCCACTACTAGGTGGGACATTATGAAAAAATACGTTAAAACAAATTTAAAAGGAAGTAGTCAGACGAGATGGTCGGCGAAATATGTTGCTGTGAATTACATAATTTGCCAGAAATAGCGGAAGCCTTAGAAAAAATTAAAAGCAAACTTCTCATGCTCCAGAAGCTAAATACGATGCAGGTTATCTCTTAACTGCTATAACGGATTTTAAATTTATTCTTAATTTAACTATTTGGGCGAATAATTATCCTTGCTTCCCGAAGATATTATCCTTGCCCGTTCCGTCGCACTAATAGATAGTCTGCTCAAAACTTTGAAATGAGACAAAATCCAATGGAATATTGGATAAAAGAGGCTGAAGAAGTTGCTTAAAAGAGTGGTGTTGACCCTATTTTGCAAAACTAACGAATTCCAAAACGTAAAAAACATTTCGATGGGATGTGTGAAGACGAATTACAAACATTCCAACCTGTTCAACTATTTTCTAAAGTAATAATGATGGTATTTGATCGAATCATATCAGAAATTAAAAAGAGGTTTAATTGTGCTACCATGCTGAATTTGAATTTTGCTTTAATCTTCTATGTGCCAGGAACGCTTATCGAGTCTTGCAATCTTAGCGATAGAAAATCGAATTGCACACGAGATAAATTATGACAAGGCCATAGATTTATTTGCTGAACAAAAAGCTCGAAGAGTAAAATTTTAATTTCAATTCACAAATGCAATAATATATTTGATTTTTATTTTTATTATACATATTTTTATTTTAAATCCTATCTTGTGCTGTGTATAAAATATATATCCTACACGTTCATGTCTATATATCTGTAAATAAATAGGCTTAACACAGAAAGAACAGCGATGGATGCATTCTTTCCGGAAGGCCTATGTAGGCTATGTCCAAATGTCAATCAATTAGTAGACATCTGATAGCTGAAATTATATAGATGATAAATGATAAAGGTAAAAATAAATATAAGTGGGCGAGGGCGGCATTTTTCAGTTTTTGCCCCGCCTAAAAAAATTCAAGATCCGGGGCTGGTCTATAAACAAGGGTAAAATTCAGGTTCAACCTCAAGAAGTCAATATATTTTCATTGCACTAAACAAAGTCAATATAATGAACAAAAACAAAGCATGTATTACATTTAATTGCAAAAAAGAGAACAAAAATAGCTTGTAATATCAACTTTTTGAAGTCATGTATTAATTTTATCTATGATTTCTAACATCTTGCTCCAAAATACTACCATAATTTTATACTAGTGTTTACTCACGTAAGTAATATAGTATCACATTGAAAAGTCAATAGCAAATACTAAAATAAATGTATAAACATAGTAATAAAACAAATTAACTTTGTTACTCCACAAATTGATCCTGCATATAATCTGACCATACATAGTAGGCTTTCTTGACCAGATTTGACTTCACACATTTTTTGAAGTGTCCTCGTTCCATAGTTATGATTTCTTTTGGCAACTTGTTAAAAAATGTAACTCCCCAGAAATCAGCACATCTTTTAGTTGCTTCTATCCTATGTAACGGTAATCTTAGTTCATTTTTGCCTCTTGTGTCGTGTGTGTGAAAGTTTGCATTCGCATTAAATTCACTTCTATTGTCATAAACATACATCAAGGTAGCCAAAATTTATGCACTTGGTACGGTAAGTATACATTCTGTTTTAAATACATCTTTGCAGCTGTCAGTAGTTTTAAGATTGCATAAAGCTCTCACCGCCTTCTTCTGCAAACCAAAAATTCTTCTTAAGCCAGGTGAATGACCCCAAACAACTATGCCATATGTTGCAACAGCATGAAAATTTGCAAAATAGGCTATTTTGGCTAACTTGTAAAAATTGCTGACTTTAATTTTTCTCTTATGATATCAATATGTGGATTCCATGTTAACTTAGGAATAAGAGATACACCCAAGAACTTCACCGCGGGTAAGTTTGAGGGTAATTTCATATCAATGACAATTGATTCTGCTTTATTTTCATTTAATTTCTTAATGGATGGATCTTGATTGTGAGTCGATGGCAAACTTTTTTGCAGAGCCTCCCCTGATCATCGATGACGTAACTAAGGCGGCTACAATTAATGAAATTCTTACTTCTCTTAAATCTTGCTCCTTCTCTCTTACGCTTGTGACCGCGATCGAAGTAGGCGATGCTTTGACTTATTCGAAGTCCCCTTGCGTGGGTTCTGATGGTATCGGTCTCAACCTTCTTCTTCCTATCCTGGATATAGTGCTTCCTCCCTTAACTCATATCTTCAACTTTTCTTTTGAGCGGTCTTTATTTCCCTCTGTCTGGAAGGTTGCTCATGTCGTTCCCATACCCAAATCCAAGTCCTCTTCATGTAACACTGATTTCCGTCCGATTTCAATTTTATCCGTACTATCAAAAGCTCTTGAACGCTTAGTTTATTTACAAGTCCAAGGATTTCTAGAGAGGTTTAATTTACACAATGAGTTGCAATCGGGTTTTCGCAGTGGGCATAGTACAACTACTGCTCTCATTAAAGTTACTGATGATATTAGGTATGCCTGCGACAACAGATGTGTTACTGTGTTGGTACTGCTCGATTTCAGCAAGGCTTTTGATTCTATCGACCACAGCCTTCTTTTAGCGTCTCTTTCTGCCTACGGATTCACTCCCCCCTGTGTTTCTTGGTTTCAATCCTACCTTTCCCATCGCTCCTTGTGCGTACGCGGTAACTCTTCAATTTCTTCTGCTTGTGCAATCAAATGTGGTGTTCCTCAGGGCAGTGTATTGGGTCCGTTACTTTTTTCTTTGTTCGTTAATAGTGTTACTAATTATATCTCGTGTAATTATCATTTGTATGCCGACGACCTGCAGATATATACTACTACTACTGTTGCTGAATTTCCGGCAGCTATTGTGCGACTTAATAACGATCTATCAAACGTCTTGAACTGGTCTCGGAGATACGGACTTAAGTTGAACTCAGTTAAAACGCAAGCTATTGTGTTTGGAACTCGTCAATTACTTGGTAAGATTAATCCATCTGCCTGCAGTGATCTGATGCTGGATGGTAATGTCATACGGTTTTCTAACACAGTTAAAAATCTTGGAGTCCTTATGGATTCTGCACTGTCTTGCAAACCGCAAATTCAACATGTTTACAGAAAAGTCTATGCTTGCTTCCACTCTTTAAAAAGACTTCGCTGCTCTCTTCCTCCTGTGGTGCGTCGTAATCTTTGTTACTCTCTTATATTTCCTCACTTTGACTATGCGGACGCGGTTTATCCCGATCTCTCGGTGACTCTTCTGAGTAAATTGCAGCGGCTACAAAATAATTGTATCCGGTTCATATTTGACCTAAATAGATTTGAGCATGTAACGCCGTATCGCAATTACATTCAGATGTTAACCTGTGAGAGACGTAGATCCTTTCGTTTATTAACCATTTTATTTAAAATCCTTCATAACTGCAACCCAAAGTACTTATCAGATAGGTTCCAGCAATTATCAACTCATGAGCTTGCTACTCGTTCACGTTCTGATACTATTCTTACATTTCCCGTTCATAGCACTGAAATTTATCATAGATCATTTACAGTACAGTCGATTGCGCTGTGGAATGGACTGCCTTCTGAAATTCGTAATATTTCTAGAATTACTAATTTTAGACATATTTTAAAGAGCCACTTGCTTGCCCTTCAACTGGCTGTTTCCTGATTCTTTGTTCTTTGTCTTTCTCTTTTTTTCCTCTCTTCAACTGCTCTCAGTTGTTGGCAACTGATATCCGGCAGATTCTTTTAGTTTCTTTTAGTCGCTCTCTCTCTCTCTTTTTGTGTCTTTTCTTTATTTTTCTCTTTGTTTTTCTTTTCTTGCTTAATCTTATTTGGTGATGTTAATAATATCTAATTGTCACTACTTGCCATATTCAGCAAATACTATTTTTATTTTTGTTTGTTCTGTTGGGTCATTTGGCAGAGATCGCTTGTGCGATAAAATGATCCATTTGCTGATACTGTTTAAGTTAAGTGTATCTTATGTAATTTTGTATTTTTGTCGGTGGCAATAAATGATAAATAAATAATTTCAGGCAGTTGTTCGGGAACCACTCCTTTGACTGAGTTGAAGCAGCGGAGGACTTTAAAGGTGGTAATTGCTGATCAGAATCTTTTATTAATACAGAAGTATCATCTGCGGAAATACACATATCCTCACGGACATTAAACGGTAAATCATTAATGTATGTTACGAATAACAAAGAACCCAGTATTGATCCCTGTGGTACTCCACTTGTTAGTTTAGATGTTCCAGACGTATTATTTTCCCAAAAAACATATTGCTGCCTACCCACAAGATATGAGCTAAGGAGATTTAGTTCTTGGCCTCTTATACCATAAAAGTATAATTTTCTCAATATTATATCATGACTCACCATATCAAACGCAAAATCTATAACATCCATTATTGCCGTAATATTTTACCTACCACTACGATAACCATGCCGCCTGTTGTTTAGAAGGTCAAAGCGATCTAGCTAACTTTTTAGCTATTAATTTTTCAAAAACCTTCGAGACTATGGGCAGAATAGATATTGGTCTATAGTTTTCGCATTCGTTTATATCTCCTTTTTATGCAATAGCAGCACCTTTGCGATTTTCGTATCTTCCGGAAAAATTCCTTGCATGTAGTATACATTCCTGCATACTACAAAAACTTTTAGAACAAAAGTTGTAGCAAATTTTATTTTTAACAATTTTGCATCACTTTTGCTCTCAGATGCACAAATATTGAAAAAAGTAAGAAAATTTGCCGAGTTTTACAACTTGTTAATGTATTAATCGGATTCCGTGCAGAAAATCGAAACAGTTAAAAATTGCAATAAAACACAAGATTGAATGTTAGTTAATATAATAATTTAATATTTGAAACAATAAATATATAAAATGCAAAATATTGATTATGCTCATTATTTTCGAATTAATCCTCAGTCTCGTTGAGTCTGTTCCATCTACACTCACGATAGTGTTCCGGAGAGAATCCCCAATCAATTTTTCTAGTTTTTATAATATTGGCATATGTTACCGAAGATAATTTAGGTTTCCTAGGCCTTTCTGGGTTGGTAAAATCTACTCTGTAAAGACCGTACTTTTCACTGAAATAATAACGAATAAATCTTTAAGTAATCTAATTATTAAGTTTATTACGTGTATCCTTTGTACCAATTGAAATTGTCTAAAAGGCTCCAAACTGTATAAGCAGTAACATTGCACCCATCCTCTTCTATGGCTGCGGCAACGTGTTCCAAGTAAACCTGAATAAAATAATAATGAGAATGATCTCGTTATGAAATAAACGGAGCTTACGTTCATGTAATGGACTCTTCGACAATCGTGTTCGTTCCCAGAATCGGGATATCCATTTGCTGTGATAAAGATTTCCGGACTGTTATATTCTTCTTTAACCCACTTCAACAAATTTTTAATTCCCCATGGAACAGGATTAACCCATGAGACACCGGTTGGCCGCGGTGTTCTATGTTCAGTACAGAAATCAATTCCAAACAAATGATTACCTTCCTGATTTATATTAGGACGACTACCGTCGCAAATTTTGGAAATAAAGTGAGACAATCCTATGAAATCAGCGCTCCCTCTTATAAGTTCTACTTCATCTTTTGGAAAATCAGGAAGTTTGAAGGTAGTCATTTGTTGTCGTTGAGCGAACATTTCCAACTGCTTTGCAAGTTCTGGTGGATAATCACCTTCTTTTGAAAAGATTGGGTGAGCAAACCATCCCAACTAACAAATTAAATTAGTAATAAATAATAGTAATTTGAATAAATTATTACCTCAATTTCCATTGCTAGTCGACTTAACTCAACATCGGATTCAGATTTTAGGCCTCGTTCCATCCACGTTGCGCCCAATGAGATCCCAATGCGACCTCGCTGTCTTGTTCTATAGCGGGTGTTGTATATTTTATAAACTCGTCCGTGAGATCTTAGGACGGTGTGTGCACAAAGGTACCCGCTATTACCTTCATGTATTAATCCGTCCGCGAAGGTCACCTCTTGGTAATAGTTGTCAAAGCAAAATCTGTTCGGGTCATCAAAAGTAATCCAATCTCTGACTTTATTTCCGTATATTGAAAATAATAAATTAGCATAGGTTTCAAAGACATCAATTAATTGTTCGTTCATCCAGCCTCCTTTTTCTTGTAGTGCTTGGGGAAGGTCCCAGTGAAACATTGTCGCAACCGGTTTAATACCATTCACTATAAGCTCATCAATTAAATCGTTATAGTAGCGAATTCCATCAGCGTTGATCGAGTTGGTGTAGCCAGTTGGAAAAATTCTCGACCAAGATATTGAAAACTTGTAAAAATCGACGTTCATTGCTTTCAATAGTTGCACATCATCCATAAATTTATGGTAACTATCGCAGGTAATATCAGCATTAGATTTGTCTTTAATTTTCTGAGGTTTCCCGTGAGTAAGCCTGTCCCATTGATTTTCACCTTTTTCGCCTTCATTCCATGCTCCTTCAACTTGATAGGCCGAAGTTGCAACTCCAAATTGTAATGTATCGGGAATGCTTGGTTTAGCATAAGACATACAAATACTATGCCAAAAAAAATTAAAGTACTATTAAAGCAAAAGTAAAGATTAACTTACCACATGAGTAGAATATAACTCATAATACCAAGATGATTCTTCATAACCATCGTGAAGTCGAAACTACTTCTGATTTTAAACGCCCTTTTCTGCAGTATTTATACGATTTTTTCGCGAAAGAATTTCCCTCGTTATCAACTTCGTACCAACTTGTACCAACCACGAATTTGGAATTTTTCGACTATCGTAATTTAATTGGAATCTTTTTGACTAACTTTGGAGTGTGATAAAAGTTATCGCGAGTGCTTTCTAATAACCAAAAAATTTCCTGCGATTAATTTTTACGGCTTTAATCAGCAAATTTTATTGGAAATTATTAATTTTAAATCGATTATTTTTAAATGTGAAGAATTTAGAATTCTAAAACGATTTTTGTAATAAAAAGAAATGATATCTAAAACATATATGTATAAATCGAATTATCTGAATCCGGCTTAATTATAGAAAATTATTGGATCAAAAAAAGTTTTATACAAAAGTTGTTCTAAATTAAATTTTAAAAAGATTTTCTTAATGAAAAAATTTGATATCTCCAATATTTAAGGTTGTGTATATGTATAAATCGATTTATGTGAATCGGGCTTAATTCTAAAAAAATTATTGGATCAAAAAAAGTTTTATACAAAAGTTGTTCTACATTCAATTCTAAAAAGATTTTCTTAATAAAAGAAATTGATATCTCCAATATTTAAGGTTGTGTATATGTATTTAGGTTGTATAAATAATCGATTTATGTGAATCGAGCTTTATTCTAAAAAAATTATCGGATCAAAAAAAGTTTTATACAAAAGTTGTTCTACATTGAATTCTAAAATGATTTTGTTAATAAAAAAAATGATATTACCAATGAATCCGGCATAATTATAAAAAATTATTGGATCAAAAAAAGTTTTATACAAAAGTTGTTCTAAATTAAATTTTAAAAAGATTTTCCTAATGAAAAAATTTGATATCTCCAATGTTTAAGGTTATGTATATGTATAAATCGATTTATGTGAATCGAGCTTAATTCTAAAAAAATTATTGGATCAAAAAAAGTTTTATACAAAAGTTGTTCTACATTCAATTCTAAAAAGATTTTCTTAATGAAAAAATTTGATATCTCCAATATTTAAGGTTGTGTATATGTATAAATCGATTTATGTGAATCGGGCTTAATTCTAAAAAAATTATCGGATCAAAAAAAGTTTTATACAAAAGTTGTTCTACATTGAATTCTAAAATGATTTTCTTAATAAAAAAAATTGATATCTCCAATATTTAAGGTTGTGTATATGTATAAATCGATTTATGTGAATCGAGCTTAATTCTAAAAAAATTATTGGATCAAAAAAAGTTTTATACAAAAGTTGTTCTACATTCAATTCTAAAAAGATTTTCTTAATGAAAAAATTTGATATCTCCAATATTTAAGGTTGTGTATATGTATAAATCGATTTATGTGAATCGGGCTTAATTCTAAAAAAATTATCGGATCAAAAAAAGTTTTATACAAAAGTTGTTCTACATTGAATTTTAAAATGATTTTGTTAATAAAAAAAATGATATCACCAATGAATCCGGCATAATTATAAAAAATTATTGGATCAAAAAAAGTTTTATACAAAGGTTGTTCTAAATAAAATTTTAAAAAGATTTTCCTAATGAAAAAAATTGATATCTCCAATATTTAAGGTTGTGTATATGTATAAATCGATTTATGTGAATCGGGCTTAATTCTAAAAAAATTATTGGATCAAAAAAAGTTTTATACAAAAGTTGTTCTACATTGAATTCTAAAATGATTTTCTTAATAAAAAAAATTGATATCTCCAATATTTAAGGTTGTGTATATGTATAAATCGATTTATGTGAATCGAGCTTAATTCTAAAAAAATTATTGGATCAAAAAAAGTTTTATACAAAAGTTGTTCTACATTCAATTCTAAAAAGATTTTCTTAATGAAAAAATTTGATATCTCCAATATTTAAGGTTGTGTATATGTATAAATCGATTTATGTGAATCGGGCTTAATTCTAAAAAAATTATCGGATCAAAAAAAGTTTTATACAAAAGTTGTTCTACATTGAATTTTAAAATGATTTTGTTAATAAAAAAAATGATATCACCAATGAATCCGACATAATTATAAAAAATTATTGGATCAAAAAAAGTTTTATACAAAGGTTGTTCTAAATTAAATTTTAAAAAGATTTTCCTAATGAAAAAATTTGATATCTCCAATATTTAAGGTTGTGTATATGTATAAATCGATTTATGTGAATCGGGCTTAATTCTAAAAAAATTATTGGATCAAAAAAAGTTTTATACAAAAGTTGTTCTACATTCAATTCTAAAAAGATTTTCTTAATAAAAGAAATTGATATCTCCAATATTTAAGGCTGTGTATATGTATAAATCGATTTATGTGAATCGGGCTTAATTCTAAAAAAATTATCGGATCAAAAAAAGTTTTATACAAAAGTTGTTCTACATTAAATTCTAAAATGTTTTTCTTAATAAAAAAAATTGATATCTCCCATATGTAAGGTTGTATATATGTATAAATCGATTTATGTGAATCGGGCTTAATTCTAAAAAAATTATCGGATCAAAAAAAGTTTTATACAAAAGTTGTTCTACATTAAATTCTAAAATGATTTTGTTAATAAAAAAAATTGATATCACCAATATTTAAGGTTGTGTATATGTATAAATCGATTTATGTGAATCGAGCTTAATTCTAAAAAAATTATCGGATCGAAAAAAGTTTTATACAAAAGTTGTTCTACATTGAATTCTAAAATGATTTTGTTAATAAAAGAAAATGATATCACCAATGAATCCGGCATAAGTATAAAAAATTATTGGATCAAAAAAAGTTTTATACAAAAGTTGTTCTAAATTAAATTTTAAAAAGATTTTCCTAATGAAAAAATTTGATATCTCCAATATTTAAGGTTGTGTATATGTATAAATCGATTTATGTGAATCGGGCTTAATTCTAAAAAAATTATCGGATCAAAAAAAGTTTTATACAAAAGTTGTTCTACATTAAATTCTAAAAAGATTTTCTTAATGAAAAAATTTGATATCTCCAATATTTAAGGCTGTGTATATGTATAAATCGATTTATGTGAATCGGGCTTAATTCTAAAAAAAATATTGGATCAAAAAAAGCTTTATACAAAAGTTGTTCTACATTCAATTCTAAAAAGATTTTCTTAATAAAAGAAATTGATATCTCCAATATTTAAGGTTGTGTATATGTATAAATCGATTTATGTGAATCGAGCTTAATCCTAAAAAAATTATCGGATCAAAAAAAATTTTATACAAAAGTTGTTATACATTAAATTCTAAAATGTTTTTCTTAATAAAAAAAATTGATATCTCCCATATTTAAGGTTGTGTATATGTATAAATCGATTTATGTGAATCGGGCTTAATTCTAAAAAAATTATCGGATCAAAAAAAGTTTTATACAAAATGAACGCGCAGTATAAGAAAAGAACTGGGTTTAATAAAACGGTGCTGGTTCAGAGACCGAGTACACTCGCCTTTTAACGCGACTACAGTATTGTGCGCATCAAAAAAGTCGTTTAAAATTATTACTCTAGTGCAGTGAAAATTAAACGTAAGAATCGTAATTTAATCATCTTCTTTTATTTATTCTACTTTTCCTACATTTTTTTTTACGCTTTAATTTTATTGTTTATATCTCTGAACCAGCACCGTTTTATTAAACCCAGTTCTTTTCTTATACTGCGCGTTCACAAAAGTTGTTCTACATTGAATTCTAAAATGTTTTTGTTAATAAAAAAAAATGATATCGTTATATATATAAAAGTTTTTTAATTAATGATACTTTTTATGTAAATAAAATGAATTAAAAAGTTAAGTAATACGAAACTTTAACATTGAACGTGGTAAAATAAGCCGGATCGAGTTAGTTTGGTCGGAAAAACTTGTGAGTAAAGCGTGCTTTCGGCGATAGAAAAGGGCCTGTCAATAGAAAACTAATTATAACTCGAAGGCAACGTAGCCCTGCGAATTTTCGAACTGAATTCCAGAGATCAAAAGAATGTCTTTGAGAAATTCCCTTTGTGGAAGTGTAAAAAATGAAAAATTAAATTAATTTGTTTGTTTAATTAAATTTAATGGTGTGGAGATGAAGTTAATATATATGTTTAAAATAGTTAGTTTTGGGTGGAAATCAAATTTAATTAATTTGTGCGGACGACGGTTTGCGGATGGTTGTTGTAAACGCCTCCGGAACCAAAATTTAATGCGATCTCAACCTCTAGGGAGGTTGTGGAGGTTGTTAGAGAGGTGGATGGCGTTGAAAACGTTCGAGTCCTCATTCAATAAGGAGGATCACGTACAGGAGATATTGTAGTTCGAGAACAATTTGCCGCAAACGGTTGTTTCCGTTGCCAATAACTCTCGGCGAGACCATTTCAGCGCCTTGCTTCCGATATTTACTGCCCGAGATCTCCAATAAAGCTCCGACGAATAGAAAGGGTTTATCATTTTTATTCGTTTTCGGGGAACTCTCCAAACATTTTCAAACAAATATTTGATACAAATTCAACACCTGTTATTTTACAAACAAGTAAATTAACTATTGAAACTCAATTCCTGGTATGCCATTTCCCATTCAACTGCACTGATTTAAAATTGTATTCCAAGAATAATTGGTCGATAACGCTACAGAACAACGATTTTATTTCAACGTGATTATTAGGTTTATGATTTCAATTACACCAAATATATATTTATCTTTAAAAGCCATTCAAATTAAATAATTGTGAAATGTGTTGAATTTGTATGAAATCTTTCATATCACAACCGTTAATTCCGCTGGAGAACGAGGGAAAAATTTCCTCGCCATATGATTCCAAGCGTTTCTCGAGATGATTACGACGCAGGAGAAACAAAACAAAAAAAGTCCATCGAGGGCGAAAAAGAAAACGCCTTCGCCATCTCCCAGAAGCGAAGTTTTAACGAGAGAGATTTTTCTGTAATTCCTGGTTTTTGAAAGTTTGATTAATAGACGAAGGCGTTTGTTGACGTTGTCGGTTTTCGTTTCTATCCTTACAGTCGCCTGCGATAGATCATTAAATTTGGAGTAGTAAACAAGGGTTGAAAGCTTTAGGCATTAGAGAATTATTTCATTGCCGATCCTTATAAAGCCATAAGCTGCAGGTGACTCTATGAATATTTCATGCTTCGCTGAAAGATATTTTAGCCCATAATTCATTTAAAACCAAGTTATTGATTTTTAGCTGAATATTTATTACATTATTGTTTTAAAAAAATATATTAACCTTGAAATATGAACGAAAATCTGATTTTGGTGACATATTTATAATATCGAGTGCCATTTTGGTTTACCACAGATGGAACGCAATTTGTCGATTAAACCAATAAATTTGCAATTATCGGAATTTCAATTTCAATTATTTCATGCACTACTTTGAAATTCCAGTGTTGTTCCATTAATTATTAGATACCTTGTCCATTTATCAATCGACCATTGTTTTATATATAACGGTCAAATTCATACGCTCATTATTTTTGTCGTTCTCGAATTCAAACACATGAAAATAACATCTTCACCGACAAGATGGATCTATATAAAACCTTATGGTCCATACCATTACTTGATTTTATAAACCACTCAAAATGAATGAAATATTAAGTTTTTAGAACTTTACCTTCATGGCACTATAAATTTTTAGTTGAAATTCAAGTAATATTCTTCAATTTCAATCTTTTTATTTATTATTATAAAATTTTTTATTTAAAAAAAAATAATTTAATGATTTAAAATGATGGGAAACAAACGAAACGTTTTCTGTCAATTTTGCATCGCCTGAAGATGGTAAAGTATATTTCCGAAACCGGTACTATATAGATTTTAACAATTATTCACTTAAAGAAACCCCTGAACCCAAGCCTGGTATAGGAAAGTCCGACAGACTTCAGTTATCAGTAAACTTTCACGAATTCAACGGGTAGCTGCTTGGCCTATCTCCTCTGCATTTGCATATAGAGAAAGTGGCTAGAACAACCATTTACAGATTTAAGCAATATGCTCAAAACTGTGCCGGCATGTCCTGCCAATGGGCTGCGGAAGACATTATAAGCACTGATATCAATGCTGTCACATTTGCCGGGATCACTATCAGTGATTAATGCTCGATACCAGATTGTACTGCCTGAGCGGCAGTCCTGGATCGAAAACGAAAATTCTCTGGTTCAGGCAGATATCCACAAGATCACAAAGCCTAGTGCTCCTTGGCTAACGGATAATATTACGTTTATGATGCGCCTAAGAGACAGAGCAAAGTCAAAATTCAGAAGGACATTCAATGCCTCACATTGGAACTATTACAAGGACTTGCGAAACTTTACCACTAATGCCATTAAAAATGAAAAGAGAGCTTATTTCAAATACATTTCGACCAAACGCGATTCTAAGCAGAGATGGGGTTGGTTTGAAACATTTGCAAATTAATTCTATGACTCATAATAACAGTCAATTACCCATACAGTTGCAGAATCCTGATGGCATAAATAGTTTTTTTGTTTATAGCGTTCAAGATATCCTAGACTATATTACGAGACTGATAATTGCTATAAAGAGTTTTTCAGCTTTCACTTCCAATGTATTTTCATTTCGTACGTTTACCACGTCTGAGGTTATGGAAGTTATTTCAGTGATAAGCTCTTCTTCAATGGGGACTGACTTGGTTGGTATGCTTCGGATGTGTTGCCCTATTATTTTGCCGTATTTGACACACATTTTAAATACTTGTTTGGTTGAAAATATTTTTCCTGATCAATGAAAATGGGCTGTTGTGCTTCCATTACCAAAAAAAAAGAATCCAGTTGATTATGGAGATTTGCGTCCGATCAGTATTTTGCCAACTATGTCTAAAATTTAGACATAGTTTAGTTCTAAAATTTAGTTAATGATATTGATATCACTGAGTTGTGATAACAGAGTTTCTCTAATCTGGGTCCCGGGTCACTCTGGGGTTGCTGGCAATGAAGCGGCAGATGAGCTAGCACGAGAGGGCAGCGTTAAGGCGTTTGTGGGACCGGAACCAGTATTGGTGTATCATTTGCGATGGCCAAATATAGGATTGGGCTGTGGGCTGAAGAGAGACTTCGCCTACTGTGGACCAGTTCTCCTGGAATGAGACATGCTAAGGTGACTGTCAAACCCGGGAACATTTTAGGACTTGCTCGTAGCAGCATAAAAGTTCTAATGGGTGTCTTTAATGTGCGGAGGAAGCAGAGACGGTTGAGCATGTTTTATGCCACTGCCCTGCTGTTCACCGTATCAGATTCTCCTCAAAGGATCTGAATGACTTTTCACCGAGCAAGGTATTAATATTCGTTAAGAGCATTGGATTGATAACGATATCTATCGAGGTACAATAGATATACAGCGTGTCCCGTATCTTCCGCATCAGAGCATTATACGGTTGTAGGATACATTATTCTGAAGCGATCTTTCTAATAAAATTTTTTCGAAATGTTTATAATAACCGCACGGGAACTGTTTAAAGGAACTGTTTTTCGTCCAATCAGCAGATCGCAAATCAGACTCAGGTAATCGGTGCCACCCTCGGCCGGTTCGCTACGCCGATGATAACTCGTTTCCCACGTGTACTCACCAATAGATTCGTCATGGAAAGAGAAATAAACTTTTTCGATGAATCAAAGTCGTCCGTTATTGGTCGTCGTTAAACAGTTCCCGTGCGGTTATTATAAATATTTCGAAAAAATTTTATTAGAAAGATCGCTTCAGAATAATGTATTCTACAACCGTATAATGCTCTGATGCGGAAGATACGGGACACGCTGTATAGCCTATGTAATATAATAACAAATTTGTAAAAATTTTAATTGTGAAATCATGAAATGATTCAGATATTTCTCTTAAAGGATGTGGAAACGTTTTATAAGTCGATTAACGCCATCTATTGAAATCTATTAAAACTAATTTTATTGTTACACTTCTGATTAATGGTATATTTTGTTGTATTGAGTTAAGACTTAATAGTTTTATTAGAATTTTATTTATAAAAATAAATATAAAAATGTATTGATTATAGAAAAAAAAGTAGTAATGAAAGGTTTCCGTGAATGTTCGTAATACTATTACAGGTCACGTATAGAAAAGATTACGTTCGGTAAAGCGAGAAAAATAGGATTGGAAAAAAAAGTAAAAGTATTGATGGTGTAAAAAGGTAGTGGTAATGGTTTTGGATGGTGATAGAGAAGAGATAAAGAGGAGATCGATCGTCGACAAAGTTTTCGATAAGCCGGAACTCGGATGGTGCAAAAAAACGGTAACTTCGTAACCTCAACTAGTAGAAGCGGGGGGATGTTTTCTGAGGGGATCGAGTTGAAGTGGAGACAATTAGATGGAGTGTATTGGTGATGGCGGAAGTTAGCGCGGTTCGTAATAGAGTTAATTCGGCGACTTGTCGGGATTGAATTTTGCTTCCGGCAAGAGTCGTTCAATGAACTTAGATGCAAAGAAGTTCCGGGACTACGGGAAGACGGGCTAGAGAGGATCCAGGGTTTCAGAAAGATCTTCTAGGAACGGATTCAGTGGCGGAGGGGATGGTGTTTTGCCGCGGGTATGGGGGCGTAACGGCCGCGTGCGACTTCGAAATCAGTTATTAGTTATAAGTACGCATTGAATCAGTCAGTGAGGTCACGCTGCGGTACCATTATTGCGCGTGCGCGCACCCTCATTGATCTAGAAGGCCGGGATCGGCGCTGCAACGTGCGTGTAACCGGAGGCTGCACGCATGCGCCGCAATGTTCGTCAAGCGATCCTCAACACTCTGTACATGGCAGCGCAGTAGCGAACGAGATTCAGAGCCGACCGGCGATGGCAATAGCGATCGAGAGTAGGCACGAGGTCGTAAACATGAAGTAACGGCAGAATAGAATTTAAAACGAAACATAACTAAAAAAATTTTTAACCGAAACCCGTTTCACAACATAAACTAAACCCATATGTATATACGTGTGTATGCGCGACGACGATATACATAAGTATATATGTATGCAGGAGTAAACAAGCCGACCGACCGAGAAACACTGCTGGTTAAGAGAGTGCAAAGCTGAATCCGAGCCCAGCCATGAGCTAAAGCCCGAGGTTTCACGGGATCGACTTGAAGGAGAGTCTGGGCAGTACATCCCCAAATGGACAGTGCCATGCGACAATGCCACTTCCACCACGGTCCGCGAGCTTTGACGTTTCTTATACTCTTGAACATCATCTGCACACTACCGGACGGTATGATATTCACATTTTTGTTTGTTTATTTCTTTTTTTTCCGACACTATAATTCAAAGTCTACTCAAAACACTTTTTTCAAGTCCTATTACAATTCTTTTTATTCAAACACCGATTGTTTTTCGCAAATAATACCGGCGCATCCACCATTTTTACTAAATCCATTTAAACACGCTGCAATAACTCGACCATAAATTTAGGTACGTTCAAACACTTTTACTTTACACCTATTTTTGAATCTTTGTATCGCGTCGTCATATCATTCATTTCTACATCAATCGAACACGTTTGATCAGCTGTTTTCGCCCGTCAATTGAATGGACCTTTACATATATATATATATATATATATAAATATATATATATATATATATATATATATATATATATATAACGATATATTAATACACTTAGAATTAAAAAAAATTAAATAAATAAAACTAACTTGATTTATTAATTATTAACCATGTTATTTCATTCATAAAATCAAACAAACAATGTATGTGCTTTTTGATGGATTGACACAGATTGATCGATTGTTTGATTAAAGCTAACGAATTCATCACAATGTTCAATCGGTTTTATATTGATTTTTTCATGAATAACAAATCTAAAAAGTTACCAAACACGTTTAGCATGAATTTCAAGGAAATTAAAAAATGCTACTTTATTATTCAAATTCAGTTTAATTATGTTAAGATGTTTTGATCGTTTTTCCGGCAAGCTTTTTAAAACTCCTCCTAACAATAGGGAAGTAGTTAACGCCAGAAGCTAATAATTTTTTATGAGTTGAATTTATGAGTGAAATCATTAAAATTTTATTATGATAATAACAAACAAAAATTCGCTAATTAATGAACGGAATTAATTGAGATGTAAAGAAAATTTAATAAAACTTCAAACGTGTATCTTTATTCGAAAGCGAATGGAAATTGTTTTGAATGGAAATTGGTTAAACAACGCTAGTGCACTTGAAAACGCGGTACGAGAGAGTTTAATCGAATTAAACAAAGCTTTGTGGGGAAAGCAGCACAATGGACATAAATTAATGACCCATTCTGATGAGGCGAAAAGAGCACGGTGGAGTGTCAAGGGTTCGATTTTTCTAAAAATTAGTATTGCGGCGCGAACAAAGTAGTCAAGAACCCTTTCTTTATACGATCGTACGAGAACAAAAAGTCGAAAACACAAACAACAGAAAAAAATATATATTGTACCATCGAACCGAATTTATACCAGCTGCGCTCGAGAAACTATATCGAACTAAAACGCTCCGTGCAGATGTCGTCCTCCAAGTTTCCTTTGTCCGAACGCTTAAGGGCTCCCGGCGCTTATAAATCACCGTCGCTTTAATGTAATAATAATTCAACTTAAAAAACGACCCGATTTAAACGACGCAATTAAGCGCCACCTGCGTGCGTGACCGAATAATCGCGATCCGGTCCGTTCAAACGGCAATTAACGCCGATTGTCGATGTTAATTAATGCCCCATTATGCCCACCCTAACTGCGAGCTTTTGCGTCAGCCGCAGATCGACGATTTTTTGGAACAACTTTTCTTTCTTTTGTTGCAGAATCCGCGGCTGGGTACAACGAAAAAAAGCTCCTGCACAAGCTACTCGATCACTACAATGTCCTCGAACGACCGGTTGCCAATGAATCCGACCCGCTGCAACTTAGCTTTGGACTCACCCTCATGCAAATCATCGACGTGGTAAGTCAATTAATATTTTACAAAGTATCTAATAGATACTATTAAATCTAATTAACATCTTCAATAGAAGATGATCCAACAATGGTCTACATATTAATACCACGTCAGTTTATAATTGCAACTATTACCTCTATATATGTATATGCTTTACTGGAATATATATATTAATTTGTTGTTTTTTATTTTATTATTTTTAATATCATTTTATTGTATTAACAAACTTTTTATTAAAAGCAAAAATCGGCTGATGATGGACCATCGCGCGAAATCGGTTATTTTATACATTAATACCGATCATTGTTTTATTTGTTAGTTGAAAACAGTTCAAGATTCGAATGCAGAATTTTATTAATTTTATTAATTTGTACTTCTTGTTCTCATATATAAAAAAATGTAATTTTTTTATATTTTATTCAACACAGTTCATCAAAGGACTTTGGATTGTGTTTTTTCGCGTTTATCTCGTATTTTATTTTATTATTTTTAATATAATTTTATTGTATTAACAAACATTTTTATTAAAAGCAAAAATCGGCTGATGATGGACCATCGCGCGAAATCGGTTATTTTATACATTAATACCGATCATTGTTTTATTTGTTAGTTGAAAACAGTTCAAGATTCGAATGCAGAATTTTATGAATTTTATTAATTTGTACTTCTTGTTCTCATATATAAAAAAATGTAATTTTTTTATATTTTATTCAACACAGTTCATCAAAGGACTTTGGAATGTGTTTTTCGCGTTTATCTCTCATTTTATTTTATTATTTTTAACATAATTTTATTGTATTAACAAACATTTTTATTAAAAGCAAAAATCGGCTGATGATGGACCACCGCGCGAAACCGGTTATTTTATACATTAATACCGATGATCGTTTTATTTGTTAGTTGGAAACGGTTCAAGATTCGAATTCAGAATTTTATTTGATACTGTTTATTCGTATATGACATATTTGGCGTGGGAGTTTTAAGTGAAACAACATGAGAATGTTTTTTGAAAACATAAAAAAGGTGACGATGTAATGTTAAAATTCTCTGGCGACGTCTGGTTTAAAAAAGCCGAGTGAAATCGCAGACTAGAAGTTTTAAAAGCGGCCATTAATTTTAGTTATGCCAGCAAATTGTGAAAATTAGTTCTGCGCCGAGGCTAATGTAAGCATTCCCGAGGGTACGGGCGGTATAAATTCTCGTATAAGGGAATCTGGGAATCCGGAATTAGCGCTTCGGACATCTAAACTCGGTTTTATCGAATACCGAAACAAATATTTCCTAGAGAAAAAACCGACGATTCCTTTATTGGGGCATTTTATTTCGAAAATTATACATTGTACAAGTCGCCGGTCGAAGCGCGAGTGCAAAAACAATACGCTTTATGTTGGAGCTTTATACATATAAAAAGCTCACCGGAATGGAATCCATTGTCGATTGGGAGTGCTAAAACGGTAAATGTGTCCGGCGGACCGCGAATTGTTTTGGACCAATTTATGTTTAGTTTTATTTAAACAACACTCGACCCACTCATTATGTTAATATTTTTATTATTATTTGTAAACAGTTTTTCTTTATATTTAATATTTACTTTAATTAAATGGAATGAAATATTTGATGTATTATTTATTAAATTAAAACAATAAAAGAGCAAATCAATTAAATTTATAAATTAAATCGCGCAATGTTTTCATATTTCAATATTTTACTGCAATAATTCACGAACCATATCCAACATCTACATTCAATTTAATAAAATATTCCACCAAAGGTAAAACAATACATAATTTTTATTGTATACGTTGAGTCATGTATTGAAATCTGGAGAGTTACTCTTGGCTATCCTTTGATCCTGGTGGTAGGTGGGCGGACATTTTTTTTTATTTCTCCTCAGAACAAATTTGGCCAGTTTAGGCAACCGCAAGTATTACATCTATATATGCTTTACTGAAATATATATATTAATTTGTAATTTGTGTTATAGTTTATTCAACACCGTTCATGAAAAGATTTTGGATTGTGTTTTTCGCGTTTATCCCATATTTTATTTTATTATTTTTAATATAATTTTATTGTATCAACAAACATTTTTATGAAAAGCAAAAATCGGCTGATGATGGACCATCGCGCGAAACCGGTCATTTTATACATTAATACCGATGATTGTTTTATTTGTTATTGGAAACAGTTCAAGGTTCGAATGCAGAATGTTATTTGATACTTTTTATTAATTTTATTAATTTGTACAATTGAATGTTTTCATATTTCAATATTTTATTGCAATAATTCACGAACCATCTCCAACGTCTACATTCAATTTAATAAAATATTCCACCAAAGGTAAAACCATACACAATTTTTATTGTATACGTGTTGAGTCACGTATTGAAATCTGGAGAGTTACTCTTGGCTATCCTTTGATCCTGGTGGTAGGTGGGCGGACTTTTTTTTTATTTCTCCGAAACTTTCATCCTACAAAAACGGAACCAGAATAAATTTGGCCAGTTTAGGCAACCGTCCAGCAGCTGCCGGCTCCGCCAATCGATAGCCCCGTGTATTATTCACCGGCGAATGTGCCCGGCATCTGAAGTGCACGTGCATAATTCATTAAATAGGACGTCCGAATTTATTCCGAACGTTGCCACTTCGGCGTCCGTAATTCGAGTTCGATTGTCATAACGAGCAATGCACCTTCGGGAATCCCGCTTTCCGGCCAAATCGTTTCCTCATTTCATCTCTGTAACTCACGCCCCAATCTCTCTCTCTCTCACTCACTCTTATTCACTTCCGTTTTAACCCACATCCCAGACAAACATTGAACCTCGTTCAGGTCAACTTCACTTGGACATGTCATCATAGATGGTATATGAAAGTTCTTTTTCATTCACTTTTCCTTTTTTAGTAGGTTCTTTTAGATTTTTCGTTTTAATCCTTTTTAATACCTACAAAATAACGGAAATTTCATATAACATGTAATAATATATGAATGCAGTAACCATACTTACGAAACTACTATGTATTTGCACTGTCTCACATAAAATGCAACATAACTGAATAGTACAGGCATTGGGTAGTTTTGCAAAGGAAAAGTTTTGCTTGGAAAAAGGTGACGTGCTTATGATGACCCGAATGTTTCTGGTTCTAGGTTTAGTGTTAGTTCTGTAATTAAAACTAGAACTAACACTAGACTTAGAACTAGAAGCATTCGGGTTTAGCCGCACGTCTCTCAAGACGGCTAAACCCGAATGATTCTAGTTCTAGGTCTTGTGTTAGTTCTAGTGATAGTGCTAGTGTAAAACTAGAACTAACACTAGACCTAGAACCAGAAACATTCGGGTCATCATAAGCACGTCACCTTTTTCCAAACAAAACTTTTCCTTTGCAAAACTACCTAGTACTATTAAGCTATGTTGCATTTTATGTGAAACAGTGCAAGTACATAGTAGTTTCGTAACTATGGTTCTAGGTTTAGTGTTAGTTCTGCAATTAAAACTGAAACTAACACTAGACTTAGAACTAGAAGCATTCGGGTTTAGCCGCACGTCTCTCAAGACGGCTAAACCCGAATGATTCTAGTTCTAGGTCTTGTGTTAGTTCTAGTGATAGTGCTAGTGTAAAACTAGAACTAACACTAGACCTAGAACCAGAAACATTCGGGTCATCATAAGCACGTCACCTTTTTCCAAACAAAACTTTTCCTTTTCAAAACCAGCTAGTACTATTAAGCTATGTTGCATTTTATGTGAAACAGTGCAAGTACATAGTAGTTTCGTAACTATGGTTACTGCATTCATGACTGAACATTCAGACATGTTGCATTTTATGTGGTGCAAAGTAAGTAGTTTCTATGGAAATAAACTGCTTGCTGCAATGAATCCCTTAGCTTTAATAAAGGTAACTTTTTGGGCAAGTTAAGACAGAATGGCAATAACATAAATTGATAAGGTTGAAAGAGAATTTATAATATAAATATAATTTGTGTTTGTTTCAGGACGAGAAAAATCAACTACTCATCACGAACATATGGTTGAAATTGGTAAGAAAGTTTTAAAGTCATAGTCCTTCCGGTGCAACGCTCCTTTTCGTGAAGTTTAATATTGAAAAGTCGCATTTGCCAAACTAAAATTCGGAATCTTGGGAAGAATCTTTCTCGGGAATTTAGCGCGTAACCTAGTTTTGGTTTGGCACGTAGCTTGATCCCTCCAAGTCCCCTCGACAAGACATAAGGTATCGGCATTTTGTCGCCTCTGCAGGAATGGAACGACATGAACCTACGGTGGAATTCGTCCGAATACGGTGGCGTGAAAGACTTGAGGATCCCTCCCCATCGTCTTTGGAAACCCGACGTCCTCATGTACAACAGGTAAGACGAATCGCCCGAATTTCACACGAATTTCCTTCCTATTTCAAACGATATTTCTCTTCGGTTATCCCTTTTCTGTTTATTTTCTCTTTGTTTTTTTTTATTTGTTTTATTTATCTCCTTATTTTCTATTTCTTTCGTTTTTTTTTCTTTTTTTACAGTGCCGACGAGGGATTTGATGGTACGTATCCCACCAACGTCGTCGTTAGGAACAACGGAAGCTGCATGTATGTTCCTCCTGGGATATTCAAAAGCACCTGCAAGATTGACATCACGTGGTTTCCTTTCGACGACCAGAGATGTGAGATGAAGTTCGGCAGTTGGACCTATGATGGATTACAGGTATCTTAATTGTCTCGCTGATGGTTTGTGACTGGCGTGTTGGGCCATTTATCATTTAGGACAATTGATAATACAATATAAGGATTAACACAATTAGGTTAATTAATGTTGGTTAGGTAAAAAATTGGATGCTTGAAGAAAATGAGTTTTCGTTAAGTGTAAGTGATATCGTTCGATCAGAACAAGTGGTGATTAAAGCATCTGGTTGAGGGTCCTTATGGGGGCGTCACAGAGAGCGATAAGGAAGTAAACTCAAAGTGCGGACCCTGAAAATCGATAGACCAACGAGCGAAATCGTGCGTTATAAATACCAAAAGACAAAGACAAAGTTAGTATCAACGCAATTAGGGAGTTTTTAGTTTTCTCAGACACTCTCTTTTAAGGCGTCCGATCCGGTGGTTTCAAACTAATTAGGGACGTAACTCGGTAACGACTCCCTTCAGTTGGTAACGACTCGGTAACGGGCCGTTTTTATTAGGTCGGTCGTACTTCAAGTCCTCGCGGGGCTTTCGGTTGCATCTCGTCCTACGAAGTATCAAGTCCTGGGAACGCTAACGAACCGTCGTAGAGTTTCTTTACGCGACGGCATCGTGTTTTGATGAAAAATCGATGAGGGCGCCTCTGAAAATGCGAGGGGGTAATTTTTCAAACGAGGACAGATTGGTTCAAACTCGTTATTGCGCAGGCATGAATGTTTTACGCAATTCTTATCCTGGAATTTTTTCTCATCTTTCCCGTCTACGGGCATATGTCACGCACGCCGGGATCAATACCGGGATGAAAACGAGCCGACGAAAAGCGGATTCCTCGCGGTTCGACGCGCCACCGTCGTGTGCCTACGAATATTTTAAAATTCCATTTAAGTCCATCGCACCACGATCCGTTTAATACCAATTTCGTGACGAGATTTACTGATTAAAGTAAACACGCGATTCGAACAGGTGAGATTTATATTAAATCAACGCAGTGTGAATCGAATCATCATGTTTCAACTAAAAAACTAAAATTAAATAAACCGCTATTTCATTGGAGTTAACACAATATTTAATTTTGTTCTTTTTCCCTTTTTATCCAACGTTGTACTTTTTCGAGCGAACTAAAATTACGACTTCAATTAAGTTTTTAACAGATGGTAAAAAATTTAAATGAACATCATAAAATTAACTTAAACAAGAGCATGATCTAATATGTACAGTGTGTTAATTAATCATATAATAATCATACCCGACGTCGTCATTGCAAGTATGCAACCAATACCACAGTATTTTTATTGCAATACGCGATTTGCGTATGATGCGTATTGCACTGTGATAGTGGTTGCATACTTGCGGGTACGATAATTAATTAACACACTGTACTTCTAATCTTATCTTTCGTTAACTTCTTGTTTAGGCAAACAATTTGCATGCAAAGGAGCGCGGTATTTAGGGAAAACGAGCTTGGGATTTAAAATTTAAAGGAGGCGCTCAATTAGAACTGGAAAATCGCTAATTGCTGGCAATACTTCAGGCGGTAATTACTGAACGGGACAAAATGGATATATCTTGACCGATATTAAATTTACTCCACATCAATTTTATTTACGCGGGCAGTGTTTCAGATCGCAACTGCTTAAATGGAACTATCGATTTTGTAGCCTTAGATGCATATCTCGATCCTTTCCTTTTTCCTCTTCCAGGAAGAGTTATCTTAGGTCTCCGACGGGATAAAGAGGACAGTAAACTACTGAAAAGGCTGTAACGTTCGATTTCCTTTACAGCTGGACCTGCAGCTGCAGGATGAGGGCGGTGGGGACATCAGCAGCTTCATAACAAACGGGGAGTGGGATTTGCTGGGTAAGCGATTTCCTATAATTGGCCCTAAGCCTCTACAACGTCCGTTCTCGATTGGGCAGGCGTTCCTGGGAAGCGGAACGAGATCTACTACAACTGCTGCCCCGAACCGTACATCGACATCACGTTCGTCATCATAATACGACGGAGAACGTTGTATTACTTCTTCAACCTGATAGTTCCGTGCGTCCTAATCGCTTCCATGGCCGTCTTAGGGTTTACACTGCCGCCGGATTCTGGAGAGAAGCTTTCATTAGGTGTCACCATCCTCTTATCGCTGACCGTGTTCTTAAATATGGTTGCCGAAACGATGCCAGCAACTTCGGATGCCGTCCCTCTCTTGGGAACCTACTTCAATTGCATCATGTTCATGGTGGCCTCGAGCGTTGTCTCCACGATTCTCATACTCAACTACCACCATCGGAACGCAGACACTCACGAGATGTCATCATGGGTAAGGTTTTATGTGACACTCCTACCAATATATATAACATTAATATTGCAAAAATTTCTAGGTGAAAGTCGTCTTCCTCTACTGGCTCCCGTGGGTCCTGCGAATGCAACGGCCCACGTCGACCCCCCAAAAACCCAACTGCGATTGCTCAACGCCACAAAGTAGCAGCAGCAGACCCGCGTCTGTTGGCGCCGATCGCAAACAACTCCAATTTCAAGACGTTGAGCTTAAGGAACGATCGTCAAAAAGTTTATTAGCCAACGTTTTGGATATTGATGACGACTTTAGACACAATCATCGCGGTGCTAGCACACCCACCCCTATCCCTGCAGCAGCATTTTTCAGAACTGTGTATAGGTAAGTTACTAAATATAATGTTAAAATCTTTTCAATGTTCCCTAACTCCTTTTCAACGTTTTCATTCCGCTCCCGTAATTCAGATAAATTATTCGCGAACCTGAATAAACTTGAGTTTCCCACATATTCCCACGCAGCAAATTGAAAAGAAAAAAGAAACCTGCAGAAAGTCGGGACTTTTGAAGTAAAGAATTTAAAAAAAATGTTGAAAACTTCCTCATTTCTAACAACGGCCTGTACGTACGTGATATTTCGTATCTCTGGGTCAGTACGTCGGGTCGGAAGCGGAAAACGCTTACCCCGTTTTTACGAGCAACCTTAAGCGGCCGTTTCGTCTTACGGACGTCGTTTCGCAAATCGCCGAGCTACCCGAAATTGAGGAATTGCGGTATTCAATTCGCGTGAGTAGCTTCGGACGGGCACATTTTACGGAGACGCCTCGACAATCCATCATTTTCATCTACCGCAAAAAATATCCGCGTATTAAACTTGTCGGCAAATAGTTTTTAGGTCGACTAAAAGGGACGCCCTCTAGTGTAATATTGAAAAGAGCTACTCTGAAGATTACACACACATTTTACTCTTTTATTAGTTCTGTCTCAGATCACTTTAACACCCATTCATCTTCTAAAACACTTTAACATGCTTTTAATTTCTTTTTTATATTATCGTTTTATTTATTTATATCTCAACTCAAAATAAACTTTAATTTCCTTCATAAAAATTAATTTAGTTCCATAAAAGTTCGAGATATTAATTAGTAAAATTAATTAGCAATTTTTGCCGTTTTTTAGATAGAAGTAAAAATTAATAAAAAATCGATTTTTTGGAAAATTGTATTCAAATATTCATCAATTATTAATTAAAGGGTCTATTTTCCGATGAATAAATTTGTTTTGAAAAATTAGACCTGGTTCTTGAGATATTAATTATTAAAGTTAATTATTTTAATAATTTTTGCCATTTTTTGGAGTAAATAAAAATTTCTAAATAATAGATGTTTTAAAAAATTATTATGAAATGTTCATCAATTGTTAATCAAACAGTGTGTTAATTAATTATCATACCCGACGTCATCATTGCAAGTATGCAACCAATATCACAGTATTGGTATTCCCACTCCCCGAATTTCTCCTGGTTCTTGAGACATTAATTATTAATTTTTATCGTTTCTGGGGGTAAATAAAAATTCCTAAAAAATTGATTTCTTGAAAATTTTTTATGAAATTTGTTAATTAAAGCATCTACTTTCCAGTGAATAAGTCAATTGTTAATCAAAGCATCTACAGTGTGTTAATTAATTATCATACCTGACGTCATCATTGCAAGTATGCAACCAATATCACAGTATTGGTATTCCCACTCCCCGAATTTCTCCTGGTTCTTGAGACATTAATTATTAATTTTTATCGTTTCTGGGGGTAAATAAAAATTCCTAAAAAATTGATTTCTTGAAAATTTTTTATGAAATTTGTTAATTAAAGCATCTACTTTCCAGTGAATAAGTCAATTGTTAATCAAAGCATCTACAGTGTGTTAATTAATTATCATACCTGACGTCATCATTGCAAGTATGCAACCAATATCACAGTATTGGTATTCCCACTCCCGGAATTTGTCCTGGTTCTTGAGATATAAATTATTAATTTTTGTCGTTTTTGGGGGTAAATAAAAATTCCTAAAAAATTGATTTCTTGAAAATTTTTTATGAAATTTGTTAATCAAAGCATCTACTTTCCAGTAAATAAGTCCGTTTTTCAAAATTTTACCTTGTTCTTGAGATATTAATGATTAAAGTTAATTATTAATTTTTGCAATTTTGGGGTAATTAAAAATTTATAAATAATAGATGTTTTAAAAAATTGTTATGAAATGTTCATCAATTGTTAATCAAAGCATCTACAGTGTGTTAATTAATTATCATACCCGACGTCATCATTGCAAGTATGCAACCAATATCACAGTATTAGTATTGCCACTCCCCGAATTTATCCTGGTTCTTGAGATATTAATTATTAATTTTTGTCGTTTTTGGGGGTAAATAAAAATTCATAAAAAATCGATTTCTTGAAAATTTTTTATGAAATTTGTTAATCAAAGCATCTACTTTCCAGTGAATAAGTCCGTTTTTCAAAATTTTACCTGGTTCTTGAAATATTAATGATTAAAGTTAATTATTAATTTTTGCAATTTTGGGGTAATTAAAAATTTATAAATAATAGATGTTTTAAAAAATTGTTATGAAATGTTCATCAATTGTTAATCAAAGCATCTACAGTGTGTTAATTAATTATCACACCCGACGTCATCATTGCAAGTATGCAACCAATATCACAGTATTGGTATTCCCACTCCCCGAATTCCTCCTGGTTCTTGAGATATTAATTATTAATTTTTGTCGTTTCTGGGGGTAAATAAAAATTCCTAAAAAATTGATTTCTTGAAAATTTTTTATGAAATTTGTTAACTAAAGCACTTACTTTCCAGTTAATAAGTCAATTGTTAATCAAAGCATCTACAGTGTGTTAATTAATTATCATACCTGACGTCATCATTGCAAGTATGCAACCAATATCACAGTATTGGTATTGCCACTCCCTGAATTTGTCCTGGTTCTTAAGATATTAATTATTAATTTTTGTCGTTTTTGGGGGTAAATAAAAATTCCTAAAAAATCGATTTCTTGAAAATTTTTTATGAAATTTGTTAATTAAAGCATCTACTTTCCAGTGAATAAGTCAATTATTAATCAAAGCATCTGCAGTGTGTTAATTAATTATCATACCCGACGTCATCATTGCAAGTATGCAACCAATATCACAGTATTGGTATTGCTACTCCCCGAATTTCTCCTGGTTCTTGAGATATTAATTATTAATTTTTGTCGTTTCTGGGGGTAAATAAAAATTCCTAAAAAATTGATTTCTTGAAAATTTTTTATGAAATTTGTTAATTAAAGCATCTACTTTCCAGTGAATAAGTCCGTTTTTCAAAATTTTACCTGGTTCTTGAAATATTAATGATTAAAGTTAATTATTAATTTTTGCAATTTTGGAGTAATTAAAAATTTATAAATAATAGATGTTTTAAAAAATTGCAAAGCATTTACAGTGTGTTAATTAATTATCATAACCGACGTCATCATTGCAACTATGCAACCAATATCACAGTATTGGTATTGCTACTCCCCGAATTTGTCCTGGTTCTTGAGATATTAATTATTAATTTTTGTCGTTTTTGGGGGTAAATAAAAATTTATAAAAAATCGATTTCTTGAAAATTTTTATGAAATTTGTTAATCAAAGCATCTACTTTCCAGTGAATAAGTCCGTTTTTCAAAATTTTACCTGGTTCTTAAGATATTAATGATTAAAGTTAATTATTAATTTTTGCCATTTTTTGGCAAATAAAAATTTCTAAATAATACATGTTTAAAAAAAGTGTTATGAAATGTTCATCACTTGTCAATCAAAGCATCTACAGTGTGTTAATTAATTATCATACCCGACGTCATCATTGCAAGTATGCAACCAACATCACAATATTGGTATTGTAATACTAATACTGTGATATTGGTTGCATGGTACTTACCAGTGAATAAGTAATATAAAAATTATTAAAATTGATTAATTTAATACTAAATTGTTATAAATTAGAAAAAAGAATAAAAATTGTAAAAAAATTAAAATAAAAAAAGTGCGAGTGCTGGAATTGAACCTAGTCTTTTGACGGGGGCTTTTTATAAAGTTGTTAAAATGATATTTTTGTTGTAGACCGAATGAAGATAATGGTAACGGGGGAGCACGTTTGCATGAATCGTTGGTGTCAAACCACGCGTGTTTCAGTGCGGATTACGAATTGGCGTTGATCCTAAAAGAGATCCGTTTTATAACGGACCAATTACGAAAGGAGGACGAGGCCGCGGATATCACCAGGGATTGGAAGTTTGCCGCGATGGTCGTTGACAGATTGTGCCTTATTATTTTCACGTTGTTCACCATCATCGCCACGTTGGCGGTCCTGTTCTCCGCGCCGCACATAATCGTCTCGTAGCGTATCCCGTCTGCTGATTAAAAAGCATCAGCTTAGGGACGATAGGGCCGGAGGGCGGAGGCGCGCGAAGCGATCCCCAGGGGGCCGAAGACCAGTGGTTTCACAACCGTTATCAGCGTTTCGTTCGAACCGTTACACTAAACCCAGTTTGGAACGAACCTAAAAACGTTGTACATTAATGTTAAAAATAATTTAAAAAAAGAAAAAAATAAATTGGTCGCGGGGCGAAGCCTGATCGAGATGTGTTGAGCTTTTAAGCCGTTTCTATTTTTGATAGAGGCATCGGGCGACGCCCCGTGTACCCCCTTAAACAAAAAGTTAAATGAAACTCACTTCGAGTTGAAATGTTAAAGTTAACGATAACTCCTAGTCATATACTTGTTCGAGCGTTTGGAAACTACCGTTAAAAATATATGTGTATTGTGTTTTAAAAATAAAAAAAATCGCTGTGTAGTTTTGCACTAGGGCGCTTACTAAAATTAACCTTATAAACTATGAGATATAAAGAAAAAATATTAATGAACGTTCGTACAACAGGGTTTATTGTATTTAATGAAACTAATGAAACCAAATGCAAAAATAACGAGAAAACGAGAAAAACATACCTAAAACATAGAATGAGCAGAACAGAGAATTTGCCGCCAAAATCTTACCTTTACGATTAAGACAAACATATTAAAACATAAAAGGCCCCGATAAAGTTTTCTGTTCTGAATATGCTGTGTCTAAACGTTATTAAAAATAGTGAGGATTGTACAATTACTAGACTATAAGAACTAACGTAATAACTTTAAGGGTGTAATAAGGAACATTTTGCAAAAACATTGTTCTGAAAGAATGTGGAAAAATCAAGACGCCCCCTGAACAGATTCATTTGACCATAGTTTAGTTGACGGTCTCAGTTTTTTAGTGTAACGTTCATTAGGGTATTGACACAATCATACTGTGATAAAATCAAGTTAAATGTTGAGTTGTCAGGCTGGTGTCTCAAGCAGCCGGACTTTGTTCGAAATGAAAAAAAAAAATAAAAGCTTTAGCGGCAGATCGCCTGCTATTTCGCATTGTTAATATTTTATAAAAAACGACGTGTAGAATTTATACTTTTATGTTCCACTTACTACAAAAAAAATGAATAATATATATTGTACGAATTCGTTAAAATAAAAACTCGGAATCAAATAAATCCAAAGTTAAAAAATTAAAAAAAAAGAAAATGAAGAAATTTTTCGAATAAATTAGCTGCTAACGTAGTGTGTAACTTTCACTTAAAAAAATGAATTTCTTATATACTGTAAATACTAAATTCTATAATGTTAGTTGATAATAATAATACTAATAATAATAATGATAAATACTAATAACGAGAATAATAATCAATAATTTGTTAATAATCCTGGGATTTAGACTTCTTTGGATGTCGCCCCTTTTTAAAATCTCTCCTTCTTACTTCCTATACGGAACAGGGGCCAATTTCAATAACTAAAACGACAAGAATAAAAGAAAAAACTTACTTTCACTAAATAAAAAATAAAATCCCAGCGATGCTAACAAATTAAATTAGTTAAAAACGATGCCCGTTATCAAAAAACAAAAAAAAAAATGGCGACATATCTTCGGACTTCATTATTGTCAACAAGTCTTTCAAGCGATTTAAAAAAAAAACGTAAAAATAAAAATGAGAAGAGCCGATTAAAAAAAGAAAATGAACTAGAAGGCTATGTTAAAAAAGTATTATTAATAATAATGATAATGTATAAATAATTTTAAAATGCAAAAAACGCGTTAAATAAACTAGGGATTGGAACGAATGGTTAAAATATTATATTACCGTTTTTTCACGTTTAATATTTATTTATTGCATTGTCGTCTGATGTATTAACTTATTGCTCAAATAAAATCAACCGGCTCCTTCACCATCTCCCAATATAAAAGGAAGTTGCTCAAACACAAAAAACGCCGAAAAATTAAAAGGATAACACTTAAAAAAAATCGTCAAGGAGTTGTGAAAGATCCGCTTGCGTTCGATGCAATAAGAATACATCTACGAATATAAAAAAACGTTCTTCCACTGTCATGCAAGACAATATCTTGTTAAAATATCTTCTAATTGATATAAGTTCAATGTTTGAAGCGGCGTTCGAGAACGAAATTAACGTTTAATAAACGTTTAGACGATTGTTTCGTTGGATTCAAGTCATCTATCTCTCTTTAAAAGGCGGAAAAATCGAACGTGGCTATAAAAAAAATTAATTAAAAAAGGCGAATGTCAAAAAAATCATAGTAGAAAAAAGCGGATGTTAAGTAATCGAACTTAAAAAAGGCGGATGTTAAAAAAAGGCGATGAAATAAAAAACGACCTGGTAAATAATAATAAAAAAATTTCAATAAATTACTGTAATCACGACGGCATGTAATTTCCCTGCAAACTCATTATAAGCGAAGTAAAGAACACGAGATTCGACAATCGGTTTTTTTGGTTCTACGCCATACAACCGGCGTATGTCTACTGCAAAAAGAATTGTTTTCTACTGAACAATGTAATAACTGTGTCACAATGGGTTGTATTTGTTAAAATGAATTTGAATTAAATGACAAAATGAAATTTTATGTTTTTATTTATTATTTATTCTTACCTATTCCTTTTTTTAAATAAATAAATATATTTATTTATTTAAAATTTATTAAAATTATATTTATTTATAAAATTAAATTATATAAAAATTTAAATAAAAAAAAAGAAAAAAATTAATAATCTGATTTATTAAAATTGACATAAAATTGTATTTGTCAACGTTTGTGAAAAAGGTTAAAGATAAAATTGGAGTGATAAATGTCAATAGTAATTGGAGAAATAAAAAGAATGGGAGAAAAAGAGATGAAATTGGAAGATGTCGCGAAAAAGGAGAATTAAAGAAATTTAAGTGATGGGGTGTAAAAGGTGTCAAGAGAAATTCATATTACGAATTCTTTGGAATCCGTAGAAAGGGCTTGGCGCAATCGCGTTGTTGGCGCGAATCGATAAATAGGAAGGGACAATGCACCGATTGGCGGAGGGCGAAATTTTGCGCCATCTCGTGTTGGGCGATGGGCGCAATTTCAATTGCCCGTATGGGAGTGTATCCTTATAGTGCGCGTTGGTAGTGCGGCATGGAAAGGGTGTGTTAGGTGTTTACATGGTATCTATACGATATGGTGACGGTCGCGCGAAATGTTTAAACAAAGACGCGTCAATTTGTTCATCTATTTCTGGATGCCGTCTAAGGGGGTTTCGCTTGAAGCCACGACGAACACATCTTGTATTCGATGATCATAAGGAATAGTAATCGCCGAGTATCGTAATGTGGAAGCTCGAGGCGGTTTTCCCCTTATCCTTGGCGGTTCTGACGGTCATCTTCGTCGCGGGTAAGAACTAAAAGCCACTATTTGAATGTAAACAGAGCCCCTCCCCGAATCTTATAAAGACAAAAGGCATGACATTCGTTTCCGCGAATTTCAGGTGTCAGTTGCTCCGAAGATGAGGAAAGATTAGTTCGCGACCTATTTCGAGGGTACAACAAACTCATCCGGCCTGTTCAAAACATGACCGAGAAAGTGGATGTCCGTTTCGGCCTGGCTTTTGTCCAACTCATTAACGTGGTACGTTCTCTTGACCTATTGTGGCAATTGCTTTTTATTACCGCTAGATTTTCAGAACGAGAAGAACCAAATTATGAAGTCCAACGTTTGGCTTCGATTGGTAATAACGCTCCTTTCACTTTCTTTGTCATCCCGTAAGTTCTTTTCAGGTTTGGAATGATTATCAACTGCAGTGGGATGAAGCCGATTACGGAGGAATCGCTGTATTGCGTTTGCCACCCGATAAAGTTTGGAAACCAGACATTGTCTTATTTAACAATGCTGACGGCAACTACGAAGTTCGATACAAGTCCAATGTATTAATTTACCCGAACGGTGAAGTTCTGTGGGTCCCACCAGCCATTTATCAAGTAACGTTTTAATTTCCCTCGCCACCAATGACATTCCTTCATGATTTTTTTTCAGAGTTCTTGTACAATTGACGTGACATACTTTCCTTTTGACCAACAAACTTGCATAATGAAATTTGGTTCTTGGACTTTCAATGGAGATCAAGTATCTCTAGCCTTGTACAACAACAAAAACTTTGTCGATTTATCTGATTATTGGAAGTCCGGCACGTGGGATATCATCGAAGTACCGGCTTACCTCAATATCTACGAGGGTAATTACCCCACGGAGACAGATATCACATTTTACATCATTATCAGAAGGAAAACATTATTTTACACTGTAAACTTGATCCTGCCCACAGTTCTCATTTCGTTCCTTTGTGTTCTTGTCTTTTATCTCCCAGCGGAAGCTGGTGAAAAAGTATGTTTTGGAATTTATTATTTATTCGCAATTTTTATTTAAAACTCTTCTAGGTTACTTTAGGAATTAGTATCTTACTGTCTCTGGTTGTGTTCCTGCTGCTGGTATCGAAAATCCTGCCGCCGACTTCTCTCGTGTTGCCTCTTATAGCTAAATACCTCCTGTTCACGTTCATTATGAACACAGTCAGTATTTTAGTGACCGTAGTCATCATAAACTGGAACTTCCGAGGACCGAGAACACATAGGTACAAATAAATCTCACCTTCATTCATCATTCTTTTCGTTTTTCTTTAAATTACTAGGATGCCTTCGTGGATTAGAACGGTATTTTTAAATTACCTGCCTACAATGTTGCTTATGAAACGGCCTAGAAAAACTAGACTACGATGGATGATGGAAATGCCCGGAATGGGCGTTCCTCCACATCCATACGGATCGCCAACTGATATATCTAAACCAATAAGGTTAGTTTTTTTATGTCATTTCAACAAATTAATTTGAAATTAAATTCTAACAGTTCCATTGAATCGCAAAGTAAAGTAGAAGTAATGGAACTGTCAGACTTACACCATCCAAACTGTAAGATTAACCGGAAGATCAATTCGGAAATTGGCGTGGGCGTCGCTGCGGACAGCTGTAGACGTGAAAGCGAAAGTTCGGATTCGCTACTTTTGTCGCCGGAAGCGTCGAAGGCTACCGAAGCAGTTGAGTTTATAGCTGAACATTTAAGGAACGAAGATCTTTATATTCAGGTAAAATTCAACGAAAATCGCAACCAAATACACAAATCGCGTATTGCACTACCAATACTGTGATATTGGTTGCATACTCGGGTACGATAATTAATTAATACACTGTATTTGTTGGTTATTTAGACTCGTGAAGATTGGAAATATGTTGCGATGGTGATAGATAGGCTCCAGTTGTATATGTTCTTTATTGTGACAACGGCAGGAACCGTTGGGATTTTGATGGACGCTCCTCACATATTTGAATATGTGGATCAAGATAAGATCATCGAAATATACAGGGGAAAATAGGAGTGAAAAAGACGGACGTCTTCGAATTCATATTCAAAAAAAAAATCGGCCTTTGTCGCGATGTGAGTAAATATTATAAAGTGAAGTGAGACGACCCCAAGGAGTGCATCAACATTAATCATCAGGAGCTTGGTCGAAAAAGGGACGGGACACTCGAAAATACACCAAATAGATTAATATAAATAAACAAAGAAATATACTTCTTCCATTTTGTAGTAATAATTGAATCAAGGCGGGTCTTAAATTAGTTAACGAGATAAAAAATAAATAAGTAAATAAACGAGTTAGCGCGAGTCCTGTAGGACTGTGTCGAAATACTAAACACTGTCATTTGTTTTAGATTATAGCGAAGTAGGAGAGTGTGATTTGGGCAGTGTTATACTGTACAAGTGAACGAAATGGGCTTTAACACGAAACCAAATAGCTATATAGAGCAAAAACCTCCACTTTTCGAAGGGTCAGTTCGGGTGACGACCTGTGGCTTTTTATCCGTTGTAATTTAACGCGCGGAATGGGTCAAAGCTTCGACCTATTTGTGCTGATCGATAGCTTCCGTGATAACGCCACCGGACGGTTCATCGAAGCGAATATTTGCAGTAGCTTTCACTCAATTGGTTCCTTTGATTAATAAATGAAAATAATACACTCTTCGTTTTTATTTAATGGTTTTATGTTTGGGTTTTTAATCGATTAAATTATCAAAAATAAAAATAATAATCTATGCAAATGAAAGGCTAAGGTCGTTGCTGGAGCGAAAACGAAAACACAAAGGCGCTAGTATAAAAATTAAATGTTATTAACGATTAAAATGTAAACGTAATAAAAATGAATGTTTCCATGTATATAATCATAAATCTAGGGATGGCGTCTTTGTAGTTTAACGTTCACCGTAAGAAGGCAAACTATAAAAATACTACTAGCGGAGTAATAACTAAAATAGTTAAGTAATAGCGGTCTGTACATTATTCTTGCTCAACGAGGTCTGAGGTGTACGCGACAGAACAGAATAATAATATATTTTTCTAAAAGAGGCTTCCGTCGTAGACGTTTAAACTGTTCCCGGATTGAATTTTCTCCGCACCGTTCCCATTTGGTATATTTAGGGTCCTAAGGCAGTTGTGTTTTCTACCAATAGTAAAACGATAAAACAGTTGCTCAAAGGTGAAACTAAATACGAACAAAACAAAAAATAATTAAAATAAAAATACTAAATCGTCTGTACAATAGGCGCTCTCGATAACTTTATACGTATGGTTTTGTACAGCCTTGTATACTTTCTTAAAAAAGTAAAAAAATATGTAATCGATATCACTGAGACAATATTGAAAAGTTAAACGACACATTGCATCCCATTTTCCGTATCTCTTACGTAAGAAACGTTACAAATATGTAGCCGTAGGCGGTTTCGTTCAGGCGAGTGTATGCTGAATCTGAATGGTCTTCCATATTTAAATTTTCAGTATTGTTTTCCTGGTGGTTACCTATCAGATGAGAGATGATATAATATTTTTACTAGGCGCAATAAGTCTATAAGTTTAAGTGTGTGAAAGTGGCCGTGTGTTCGCGTAGTTTGTCGAATCTATTGTGTATTAATTCAGGTGGATAGGTTATTTAAAAAGAACAAAAAAATTATTAAATAAACATTATGGTAAATCTATACCGTATAGCACTGCCTGCATTGTTTCAGCACGTATTGCTTGGAACACCTATTGACTATTAAAATAACAATAATCATTAACCTGTTAAAACGAATGTTAATGTACCAGAAAGACGCATTTACAATAAAAATACACAGAATAATTGTTATTAGTCTTTTATTTAATATATATTATCTTCAAACGTTTACCCGAACGTCACATTCCCAGATTTAAGAGGGTGACCTTGAACATGATATGACCCAATATGGCGAGAAAGGTCCAGTCATGTTACGCTACATTAATATTTATAATGTACATTTATTAATAACAATAATATCATAATACATTAATACAACTATCTAATATATTAAGTAAACATTTTTCTTGTTTTGATAAATTACTTCATCAAAGTCGATCATTTCAAACTTTTCCCTTTTCACACTTAAGAAAACTAGGTCACTTAGGCGATGTTGTTCTATCGTTGATCGTAGATATGTAAAAATTAATTTTAATTTGCTAAACGAAATTAAATGATCAATGGAAAAGTATGCAGCACATTAACACACTCCTTCTGCATCTACTTGTATGGTATGCCTTGCCAAACCAACGGAAATGAATAATCTGGAGAGAAGATATCTTTACACGCTTGGATCAGATTTATGGAGTTGGTTCTTCATATCTCGTACAATCTATCATTTAAAAAATGGTCTGCCATTGATCCTTTACACAAGATTGAAAAAGAGACTAAGAAAAAACAAACACAAGACCGATTTAGAGATGAACCTCCAACGATGGTAACACTGTTAGAAGATTCTTTTCTAATCCTTCTGACACAGCAGATATTACAGGAGTAGATGAGGATTTAATTAAAAGGTTTTTCATAATTCTTTAAACATTAACCAGCGGAAGAGCCATAGATGCAAAAAGTTTGGGAAATACGCATATAAAATAGCAGAACTGTATGTAGAGCTATACAGGATGTTTTTCACAGCATTACTGAACCACCACCATGTTTTACTGTTCCCACCAAATTCTTCTTTTTAAGCTCCCAATTTGGTTTCCTCCAAACTATTTGCTTTCCATCTAATCCCCAAAGGTTAATTTTAGTTTCATCAGTGAACATTACACTTTCCCAAAAGCTTTGAGGCTTATCTAGATGAGTGTTCAATTTTAGAACACTTATTTTTGGATTTATATTAACTTTACGTACAATATTACGTTCATCGCATTCTCAACACCTTCTTTCTGCCTCTGTCAATAAGGGTCTTCCAATAATTTTTCCAATATCTCTAAAGGATTTACCTTCAGAATATAGCTTCACCGCTAGTTTTCTTATTTCTAAAGTTGTTTCTTTTCGTAATGTAGCCATTGTCAAGCAATAATTCTCAATATTATAACAATTAATTTTAAACTGACTCAGATATGCTGTAGAAACGTCAACATATATTTTTTTCTGTGATCTATAAAGAGCGTCTCAAATATATGTTTTGAAACGATATACTCAATATTGAGACATTCATATTGGGACCAAGCAATCAAAAGCCCGAGAAAAGTCGGTGTGTATCATATCCACCTGTTCTCGACAGTCTAAAGCATTCGATACGTACTGAGTGAAGCTGAGTAGGTTGGTGGCTGTGGATCTAACTTTTGCAAAACCCATGCTGTTGGTCAGATATACGGGCCTTAGTGTAAAATTCGATTTTACGTGTTACAATCTGCTCAAAAAGCTTGGAAAAATTATTTATGATGATTTACAATTTCCAGATTTTCGGGAATTCAGAATTTTTGATTATTAAATTGAAAATATGCTGAAGAGGCTGTAATAATACAGGCGCATAGTCTTTGACTATATATGCGGGGATATCATCTGGACCAGTCGTAGTTTTTGCCTTAAATTTCTTAAAAGCTTCCACCATCTCATCAGGACTTACTTCTGAGATGCCGAAAGAAACGCCATCCCATCCATCAGCAACTTGGACACCGTTAGGACTGACAAATTAATCACAGTCTGCAGATCGGAAAAAATTTCACCATCGTGTTTGAGAATATTTGGTGAGACAGCACTGTTTCTGGTCTCATTAACAAATCTCCAAAACCTCTTTGGGTCTTCCTTTATTTTTTGCTCCAAAGATCTTACGTATTCTCGACGGTTCTCACGCATATGTGTTTTACAGTCCCGGCGAAGACAGACATAGCTTGTTCGATAAAAGGAGTTATTGGTTCGTCTAGATAATTTGTGGTAATATTTTTTTTTTGAAGCATTCGTTTTATGGTAGAGGAGTACCACAAAGGATATTTAGTTTTTATGTGTTTTCCGTTGGTTTTTGGAACATACGAATCCAAGACACTACATAATGTTGTATAGAAAACATCACAGGAGACTTCAACTGATGAGAAAGACAGCAAGTAATTCCAATCAATATTCAACATTGCGCTGTATAGGTCGGGCAGGTTAGCTCTTTGGAAGCAGTACTGGGCGTCTCGATATATTTAGAGTTCCCAAGAAAGCTGGATGATAATTATCTCCGCGAACCAGAGTAAAATCGGAGTGTATCGCGTGAAGATTTATGTGTGATGAAGCAAGAATCAGATCGACTGTTCTATCTATGATATTACTCACGTTGTTCACTTGTTCAAGATTATTAAAACTAAAAAGTTACGAAAGGTAGCAGCTCGTTCATCGTTTATGATAGCAAGTGATGGAATACTAAAGTCTCCCATAATCAAAGTATCTAATGACATATCCAGTGATGATTCAATGTGATCAAATGTACAACCATACATTTCTCCAACTCTTGCACCTACCAAATCAATTAATTCAACTGAGCAAGAGGACACCACAACTTTTGAAACAGCAATATCACTATCGATGGCCAATAATACTCCACCACCTCTACAATGAAGTCGATCACATCTAAAAACATCGTATCTGTTGGGGAAAAACTTACTTCTTTGAGCCATGTCTCACTAAGCGCGATAATATCGAAATCTGAAGTATTAACTGATGTGAAAAAGTAGTATAGCACATACTGTGTCCGTTGGAAGGCAGCTAGTTTTCTCTTTTGACAATTCGAGGATGTCCGTTAAGGAATTGTAAGCGCAAGTCCTTTTCACCATTCTCAATGTTGTCGTGGAGTTCGATCACCATTAATATAAACATTATTGTTAATATTGTAATTATTTTATTTGGAAAACTGGATTATTTTGAAGTCAAATTAGTTAATAAGATTGTTGTTAATACATATATATCACAAACTTTAAAATAAATTAATAATTATTTGAAATTTTCACAATTATCTATCTTCCATTCCGCTGTATACTCAATTTTGTGAGCAAAAAATGTATTTACAAGTTATTGCGTCGTAGCGAACTAAGTCCTGGGGCGCACTTCTTGAAAATATTTTTTTTACGCATAAAAAAACAAAAAACAGTTCTAGTACTAATTATTGTATACATTTGAGAAATACAAATTTTAAATAAAATGTATTTTCACACATAATATTAAATTTTTAAATCTTACGTTTTAGTAATTTGTCCAAATAATAGATTTGGCAACTAAAATAATCTTATTTTCTATGTATTATGTAACTATATAAATACGTAACTGTATTTATCCTAAACCATATACATGCTGCCATCTATTAACCTTGAAATATCGATATTAACATGGTAGATATAAAAAGTGTAGCCATCTATCGCCGATTTATGAAATCACGCATGTCACCTAACCTGGATCTAAAAATAAAAACAATACTGCAATAGCAATCTTGGCATTGTATTCCAACCGTCTCGCCGGAAAAATGTAGACAGGTAAACGACGCAATATATGTTTAAATCATCGTTGTGCAACCCATCACGTTTGTAAATAAACCAAATCTGTAGAAGACAACAAACATTTTAAACTAACCTCAACTTTCTCCAAATGAAGGAGATCACAGCAGGTATCCAGTGAGATTGTATACGAAAATGCCTGGAAAGGTGAAGGTAAAGATATTGGCTGGAAGGAATCTTCCGGTCATGGATAGGTCAAGTGATACTACAGATGCTTATGTTGAAATTAAATTGGGTAATATTACTTATAAGACTGATGTTTGCCGAAAATCTTTACATCCACAATGGAATTCTGATTGGTACAAATTTGAGGTAAGTTCTTACAACATTAAAAAATACTTATTAATTACATGGTATATTATAGGTGGATGATTCTGAACTTCAAGATGAACCATTACAAATCAGATTAATGGATCATGATACATACTCAGCTAATGATGCTATTGGAAAAGTTTATTTGGATTTAAACCCTCTTCTTTTACCTGCAACAAACTTACTGCGCCACAATATAGAAAATACGAACGAACGCAATAATTCGACAATGTCAGGGTGGATTCCCGTTTACGATACAATGCACGGCATCCGTGGGGAAGTTAACATCATCGTTAAAGTAGAACTATTTACTGATTTTAACAAATTTCGATCATCATCATGTGGAGTCCAATTTTTTTGTTGTAATTATAAAACTTTAATTTTTAGTTTTTAATTTAATCATAAAATTATTTAGCGCCTGCGATTCCCCAAGGATTTTATGCACAAATTGTGCACGGTTTTGTGGAAGAACTCGTAGTTAATGATGACCCCGAATATCAATGGATTGACAAAATCCGCACACCAAGAGCCTCCAACGAAGCTCGACAAACCCTTTTTTTCAAGTTATCTGGCGAACTGCAACGAAAAATCGGTCTTAAAGCTTTGGATTTGGGAGGCAACGCTGTAATTGGCTACCGACAATCTTTTGATTTGGAAGGAGATTCCGGAATCGTAGCTAGAGGCATTGGAACAGCTGTTACATTAATTCGAATACCGGATAATCAATCGGTTATTTCGACGGAAAATAATTATAATGAAGAGTAAGTATTTATTTAGTTAGGTTATGTAAGTGATGTTTTTTTTAGACATTTGTGTATACAGAGTGTTTAGAGTTGGAAATTATATACAGGGTTGTTAAGAAATTTTTGATTTTTTTTATTTTATAGTATAGGGTGTCACAAAAGTCTGGTAACTCGGCGATATTAGTGAAATCGTTCGCTTGATGTCTTGGAAAGTAAACTAAACACATAATACTAGAATAAGAAGTCGTTTTTCTTCACTACGCCGAGGTCGCTTGCGGGCGAGGCGCTACATTTGATAGCACGTAGTCATAAAATTAGTTGAGTTGAGGTTCGTATTCATAATGTATCAATTTCAGCGCCTCGCCGCAAGCCACCTTGGCGATATTGATGAAATCGTTCACTTGATGTCTTGGAGAATAAACAGCACACAATACTGGAATAAGAAGTCGCTTTTCTTCATTTCGCCGAGGTCGCTTGCGGGCGAGGCGCCGGGAGGACTGATTTATTATGAAGACAAACCTTAATTCAATGAGTTTTAGAAGTTATAATATCAGGCCTGCCGCCTCGCCCGCAAGCGACCTCGGCGATGTTAGATAAAATCGTGCTATGTTCAATTGATGTCTTAGAAACTAAACTAAACACACAATACTGGAATAAGAAGTCGTTTTTTCTCACTTCGCCGAGGTCGCTTGTGGGCGAGAAGCTACATTTGATACCATGTAGTTATAAAATAGTTTAGTTGAGATTCATATTCATTATGTATCAATTCCAGCGCCTCGCCCGCAAGCGACCTCGGCGATATTGATGAAATCGTTCACTTGATGCCTTGCAAAGTAAACTAAGCACACAATAATCCTAATAAGAAGTCGTTTATCTTCATTTCGCCCAGGTCGCTTGCGGGCGAGGAGACTTAATTCAATGAGATTTAGTATTTAGAAGCTATGATATCAGCTCTGCCGCCTCGCCCGCAAGCAACCTCGGCGATATAAGACGAAACGTTCATTTGATGTCTTGGAAAATAAACTGAACACACAATACTGGAATAAGAAGTCGCTTTTCTTCAATTCGCCGAGGTCGCTTGCGGGCGAGGCGCCGGGAGGACTGATTTATTATGAAGACAAACCTTAATTCAGTGAGTTTTAGAAGTTATAATATCAGCTCGGCCGCCTCGCCCGAAGTGACCTCGGCGATGTAAGACGAAATCGTTCATTTGATGTCTTGGAAACTAAACTGAACACACAATACTGGAATAAGAAGTCGTTTTATTTCACTTCGCCGAGGTCGCTTGCGGGCGAGGCGCTACATTTGATACCACGTAGTTATAAAATTAGTTTAGTTGAGGTTCGTATTCATTAAGTATCAATTCCAACGCCTCTCCCGCAAGCGACCTCGGCGATATTGATGAAATCGTTTACTTGATGTCTTGCAAAGTAAACTAAGCACACAATAATCCTAATAAGAAGTCGTTTATCTTCATTTCGCCGAGGTCGCTTGCGGGCGAGAAGACTTAATTTAATCAGATTTAGTATTTAGAAGCTATGATATCAGCTCTGCCGTCTCGCCCGCAAGCGACCTCGGCGTTGTAAGACAAAATCGTTCAATTGATGTCTTAGAAACTAAACTAAACACACAATACTGGAATAAGAAGTCGTTTTACTTCACTTCGCCGAGGTCGCTTGCGGGCGAGGCGCTACATTTGATAGCACGTAGGTATAAAATTAGTTGAGTTGAGGTTCGTATTCATAATGTATCAATTCCAGCGCCTCGCCCGCAAGCGACCTCGGCGATATTGATGAAAATCGTTTACTTGATGTCTTGCAAAGTAAACTAAGCACACAACAATCCTAATAAGAAGTCGTTTATCTTCACTTCGCCGAGATCGCTTGCGGGCGAGGCGCCGGGATTGATTCATTATGAATATGAACCTTAATTCAATGAGATTTTGTATTTAGAAGCTATGATATCAGCTCTGCCGCCTCGCCCGCAAGCGACCTCGGCGATATAAGACGAAATCGTTCATTTGATGTCTTGGAAAGTAAACTAAACACAATACTGGAATAAGAAGTCGCTTTTCTTCAATTCGCCGAGGTCGCTTGCGGGCGAGGCGCCGGGAGGACTGATTTATTATGAAGACAAACCTTAATTCAGTGAGTTTTAGAAGTTATAATATCAGCTCTGCCGCCTCGCCCACAAGCGACCTCGGCGATGTAAGACGAAATCGTTCATTTGATGTCTTGGAAACTAAACTGAACACACAATACTGGAATAAGAAGTCGTTTTATTTCACTTCGCCGAGGTCGCTTGCGGGCGAGGCGCTACATTTGATACCACGTAGTTATAAAATTAGTTTAGTTGAGGTTCGTATTCATTAAGTATCAATTCCAGCGCCTCGCCCGCAAGCGACCTCGGCGATATTGATGAAATCGTTCACTTGATGTCTTGCATAGTAAACAAAGCACACAATAATCCTAATAAGAAGTCGTTTATCTTCACTTCGCCGAGGTCGCTTGCGGGCGAGGCGCCGGGAGGACTGATTTATTATGAAGACAAACCTTAATTCAATGAGATTTAGAAGTTATAATATCAGCTCTGCCGCCTCGCCCGCAAGCGACCTCGGCGATATAAGACGAAATCGTTCATTTGATGTCTTGGAAAGTAAACTAAACACACAATACTTGAATAAGAAGTCGTTTAACTTCACTTCGCCGAGGTCGCTTGCGGGCGAGGCGCTACATTTGATAGCATGTAGTCATAAAATTAGTTGAGTTGAGGTTCGTATTCATTATGTAGCAATTCCAGCGCCTCGCAAGCAAGCGACCTCGGCGATATTAATGAAATCGTTCACTTGATGTCTTGCAAAGTAAACTAAGCACACAATAATCCTAATAAGAAGTCGTTTATCTTCACTTCGCCGAGATCGCTTGCGGGCGAGGCGCCGGGATTGATTCATTATGAATATGAACCTTAATTCAATGAGATTTTGTATTTAGAAGCTATGATATCAGCTCTGCCGCCTCGCCCGCAAGCGACCTCGGCGATGTAAGACGAAATCGTTCATTTGATGTCTTGGAAACTAAACTAAACACATAATACTGGAATAAGAAGTCGTTTTTCTTCACTTCGCCGAGGTCGCTTGCGGGCGAGGCGCTACATTTGATAGCACGTAGTTATAAAATTAGTTGAGTTGAGGTTCGTATTCATTATGTATCAATTCCAGCGCCTCGCCCGCAAGCGACCTCGTCGATATTGATGAAATCATTCACTTGATGTCTTGCAAAGTAAACTAAGCACACAATAATCCTAATAAGAAGTCGTTTATCTTCACTTCGCCGAGGTCGTTTGCGGGCGAGGCGCCGGGACTGATTTATTATGAATATGAACCTTAATTTAATGAGATTTAGAAGCTATGATATCAGCTCTGCCGCCTCGCCCGCAAGCGACCTCGGCGATATAAGACGAAATCGTTCATTTGATGTCTTGGAAACTAAACTAAACACACAATACTGGAATAAGAAGTCGTTTTACTTCACTTCGCCGAGGTCGCTTGCGGGCGAGGCGCTACATTTGATACCACGTAGTTATAAAATTAGTTTAGTTAAGGTTCGTATTCATTATGTATCAATTCCAGCGCCTCGCCCGCAAGCGACCTCGGCGATATTGATGAAATTGTTCACTTGATGTCTTGCAAAGTAAACTAAGTACACAATAATCCTAATAAAAAGTCGTTTATCTTCCCTTCGCCGAGATCGCTTGCGGGTGAGGCGCCGGGATTGATTCATTATGAATATGAACCTTAATTTAATGAGATTTAGTATTTGGAAGCTATATCAGCTCTGCCGCCTCGCCCGCAAGCGACCTCGGCGATATAAGACGAAATCGTTCATTTGATGTCTTGGAAAGTAAACTAAACACACAATACTTGAATAAGAAGTCGTTTATCTGACTGATTTATTATGAAGACAAACCATAATTCAATGAGATTTAGAAGTTATAATATCAGCTCTGCCGCCTCGCCCGCAAGCGACCTCGGCGATGTTAGATAAAATCGTTCAATTGATGTCTCGGAAACTAAACTAAACACACAATATTGGAATAAGAAGTCGTTTTTAGGCGGTCGATTCATTATCAATACAAACCTTAATTCAAACTGACTTAGTATTTAGAAGCTAAGATATCAGATGCACCGCCTCGCCCGCAAGCGACCTCGGCGATTTTAGATTAAATGAATCGAATGAGAAATTATTCGCCGAAGGCGCTGAACTGATTCATTATGAATGCAAATTTGAACTTTCCTGAAAACGCACAAAGCAATTCTTGGGATTTTTTTAGAAATCTTTAGTAACAGTAAGACGAACATGCAAATTTAAAGCATCGCAAAGTTAGGCCTCTGGACTTTTGTGACAATCCATGAATTCCGAAATTATTAAAAAGTACAATCCTGTATGGTGGTGGGTTTTAAAGTTAGTAATAAATATTTTTTTCTTTATTTCGGGTACAGGCGTGCACATAGTTACGTAAAATTCCTGTGCGCAGATAAAGGCTTTCATCTTAACAAAAAGCCACGAAATCTGCCGCATCTTAACAAATTATTCCATCCCCCATCCTTATCCCGTTCCACACCTTCGCCATTAATAGCTCACAAAAACTTAAATAAATCCCTTTCGACCGGTGAAATAATCCCGAAAAAATTAATAAAACAAAACACCCATATCGAGTTCGCCCCGTTACCAAAGCCTTTAATCATTCAACATAGTAATTCGTTGCAAACACTTTTAAAACAAGAAGATATGCGTGGAGTGCCAAGTACTGGGTTATCTCAACGTTTGAGAAACTTAAAATATCTTCAAATTGGTAAAAAATTAACCGGTTTAAAAGGAAAACGTTCGGCTGTTTCTGAACCGGGAAGCAGCGACGTCGAAAAAAGTCAAAATAAAATTAAGTATCCATTTCGAAGAACGATCAGTGATTCAAATACAATGGCTGAAGTTTTAGTGCGATCAGTCTTACACGTTCATAGTAGTTTAGATTGTATCATGGAAGCTCCAAATCCACCGCAACCAACATTTAGAAAACAAATATCCTTAAACGAATCAACACAAACAAAAGATAGTTCGTATTTATCACTCCCCGATGACTCATTCGATGCTTCTTCAAACCCCTCAGAAATTTCCGATAGTAGTTCATCAGACGATGAAGTTTCTGAGCCAAAAGAAACCACGGTTGAATATGACACAGTGAGCGGAATCGTTAAAAACGTCAGAAGATTAAGTATGTTAAACGAAAATGTTTCCGAAATTAATTTAACTGGAAATTTCGGTGTTATGGAAACTTGTTCCGAAAGTGATATTGAAAACAGTTATAAAGAAAGTACCGTTTCACCCGAAGATGATCAAAAACCATGGGAATTTCCTGATAATAAAGTTTCTTTTACAGTAGGCGATGAACAAGACGTTGAACCTGAAAATAATTCAGCTAAAACTGAAAATAATTTAATTTTGCAACCAATAATAAAAGAAGAAGCGAAAGAAAAAAGCTTATTTAAAATTGGTTTAGAAGCTATGCTATTAGATAAAGTAAATCTCATGGGAACATACACCCCCCCAACATCACCATCTATTCAAACTCCATCAAAAAAGTTCGAATTGCCAGAAAAAAATGAATCATTTTTTCCAAAAATTCAAAAAACGTTCGAAAATATACGAAGAAACTCAACCAGCATGTCTCTAATCGATTTAGATAAAACCAACATAAAACGAACGAATTCATTAAATGAAATTTCAAACAGAGGGAAAATACAAAAAGTGAAAAAAAGTGTTTTATCTTTACAGCATCACGATACGGTTTTAGGAGCCCCCTTTATTTCCCTTCGCAACAAACACGTTGAAATGATGACTCGAAATACAAAAAGTAATAGCATAGCTAATTCTCCAACAGAAAACGAATTTAAACACCGATTCACATCTTTGCATAACATTAATATAAAAACATCGGGACATCATAGCTTTTTAATGAAAGCCGAAAAGAAAGTTAAGGATGCGATTCAAACGCCGTTTTTATTGTTGCAAAATTTGCATTGGGAACGAAAACGAAATGATGAGAAAAAAAGGAATAGTTTAGAACGCGGTTTACTTGGCACGGCGCTTCAAAATGTTTTAAGAGATACCGTTAATGATATTTTAATTACATCACACGTTGGTAAAAATGACGATAAAAATGATATAAATAGTAAAAATGACTCCCAAGAATTATCCATACCTATATTAACGCCAGCATTGCCTACTATCAATATGGAAATTGAAGGCATCACTAGTGCTAATAAGTTGCATGCAAGCTTTTCCCCTTTTGATAGGCCTGTTGGATCACCACAACAATCGGAAACAACCAACAACCGCTACGAACAAGGACATCAACGAACTGAATCGATGGGTGCTAAAATATCACAAAGTCCGGCCAAACTCAACGCTATTTCTTGCATACACAGGAGATCATCCGATTCTGATCTCAGTATTACTCCTAAAGGTAAATTTCTTGATTTATGTTTTATTTAGTAAATTTTTAAAGAGAGGGATAAAAAGATATAATTTTTATTATTCATTATGCACTATTTTTTTTTTTAATTTAATTAATTTATTTTATTTTCTTTTCGTTTTTTTTCTACACGTAAATTTTAAATAATTTTTTTCTTTTACGGGTCAATTTTAAAGGACTGTTTAGGAAAAGTGAGTATCTCTGCTTGGAACTCTCTGTTGCATCGATGTGTTTTATAATATTTTTGGTTTTAATTTTTATCTTCTATAACCCTCTCGTTTTTCGCGCTATTTTGCGATAATCGACTTATTTAATTTAAACTTAAATTGTTTTTTTTTCTTTTTTTTTGGGTCATTAACTAAAATTTTTTTTTAACTAACCGAAAAGAAAATGTACAAAGATATATTTGGACCGAAATCAATCAAAACTACAATTTTTTTTGTATAAGAAATTAGTTTTTTATTGATTTCGTGTTCTCATATTATTATATATGATTACCAAAACAATTTAAAATTTATTTTACTTAATTAATGTTAGAGTTTTGTGATATCAGTGTTTCTAGACCGCGCTATCGCATAACATTATTTTAACAATAACCACTTTTTGTTAAACATTTTAATAAAATAAAAAATCACTCCGGGAAAGAAACACTGAGCGTTTAAAAAAAACCTAGCTGTTTTTTGCATGTCCATTTTATTTCTCTCATGGTTATAGTTTTTTTTTGTTGAGGGAACTTGGATGTATAACCGAAAATAGCTAAAATAATACAGTCCATTATTTCAAAACCATCAAGTTTATCTCCTAATGTATCATTTCCGCGGATAATCATTAAAAAAAAATTTAATTTAATTTTTTTGTGTTAGGAAATAGCCTAACCGGAAGTGACCGATCAACAGGTAACGCTGGGATGCAAATGATGATAAAAAAAGCTTTCGTACGCACAACCGCTCCACACGAAAATTTTGAATATCTCGAATATCCATTTTTAACAATGGCTAGTTATCCACCTGGGTTTATTTGTTATCTTGGTAAGTTAATTAATTAAATTTATTAATAGAATTAATCTTTATTTATTAATTCTTTTAAGGTGGTGTTGTTTGCGCGAGATCAGTTAAACTCCTCGAACGCATAACAAATTTGGAAGAGCCAGAATCGAGAGATACGTGGTGGTCCGAAATTCGCATGGAAATCCGGTCGCACGCCAGATCATTAAGTTGTAACGCGGTGTTAAATTACATGGAAACCACCACGATTTGCGACGACGTTTGCGTATTGAGCGCCTCAGGAACCGCCGCTGTGATCGGTTTTCATTATTCTAGTCGCGATAGTCTTAGTAGATTACCAAGTTTATCTAGACACCAAACCAAAGATGTTAATGAAAGATTAGATGAACACAAAAAATCAGAAAACGTTAATGTAACTAACACATACAATGCGTTTCAAGTCGAGTCATTTATTTTCAATTTATTTTAGATTCCAAAAAATTTATCTGAAAGTCCCGACAGAGATTCCTTGCCTAATTTGGGGATGTCTAATCTTCAATGCTCAATTTGTCACGTTCCTTATTTAGGAACTGTCAATGTTAGTTCTGTTTCAAAGTGTCGAATGTGCAAGTAAGATTTGAAAAAGAATGTAAATTAAGGTTAATGGGAAATGATGACTACTTTAAATTAACACAAATTAATCAAATTTATTTTGATTAAAAAATTATTATTATGAAATTTAAATCAAATTGTATAACCGGAAGTGGTACTTTATCTGACCACATAACAATTTTTAAAAATTTTAAATTTGTTAGAATTTTCATTTCCCATTTTTTACTAAATTTCAAAGATACAAATCATAAAAAAAATCTTTTAGCAACGGAAAAGTACCAGAAGTATTAATAACAACGATAGAAATTCCTGAAGGAATACCAATAATAGGTCGTGGTTGTTTTTTGCAATCATACGTTTGTCGGCCTATTAAGGAATTAAAAGGTGAATCATACGCTAAAGAAATATCTGATGGTCTTCCATTTTTGGAATACGAATTACATCGAATTTTGATAAATAAGTTAAAAGTGAAGGGGATGAACGCTGTTTTTGGGTTGAAAGTAAGGATTTCAATCGGAGAAAAGATGGTTATTGGGATAGCGACGGCGACTGCCGTGTTTTTATCGGCTTTACCAACGCCTCCTTTACCCAAATTAGTTTCTGATCGATCATCCGATGATAAAAAATTAGCTAATTTGCAAAAGGAATTGCACGAAACTGTTCAAAAGAATAAAGAGGTTTATCAGATTAAGTCAATTAAATACGACGATGATTTTTCAAATGGAAGGAATTTATCCGATACTGAAGAATCTGAAGATGAACAGCCTATAATTGAAATAAATTCAGGAAAAGATTGTTGCGTTTTAGAAGTAAGATTAAAAAAATTTCAAATTCATTTTTATGTAATTAATTAATATGTAGATTGAAGACCCAGAAGATGCGGAAGTTTTAAATTTATTAATAGACGCACGTCCACCAGATGGTTTTCACGTAGTTAACACGGAAGTTGTTCCAGGTTTGGAAGATTTAGAAATAGTTAAAAACCTTCAAATGTTTATACAAATATGCCGAGAAAAAATTCAACCTCCTTATAGCATAGATAAAAGTTTTCATCGATTACTTGAAACCGTTTATTTCAAATTGCGCAGAATGATTCCTTGCGCATTATGCGATTTACAATTCCGGGTTGAAAGCCCCGAACCGGATGAAATTCAACTCTGCGTTGTAGGTAACAATTAAAAAAAATCGAAAATTAATTCGGTTGTGATTCTTCATTTATTTATTGTAGGGATGGCTCTTGGGTTGGGCGATCCACCGAAAGGTGTTATTAAACGGAAGCTGAAACCGATTCTTTCAAAACGAAACGAAGAGGAGTTAATTTTTAATTTAGAAGAAATTAATCAAATACCAGAAAACAGCGTTTTTCAAACGCCACCTCATTCTACACTGTTACACGGCCAATTATCGAAACATCGGCAAAAATCGCCGCAAAGAAAAAAACAAGCTACTCAAAGACATGTAAGATTCAATTTTATTTTTATTAAAGACTAAAGAATATTTTTTTAGATGCCGCATCGTGAGAGACATGGGGTTGATATAACACCGTTATCTTATGTGCCTGGAGGTCAAATTGAGAGGTATCTAGGTAAATTAAATTTTTTCTTCATCCGAGAAACGACGTCGATACGCGAAGAAGGGGGAACGAGTGGATTTATACACAGTTTTATAACTGAAATTTTGGCTATTGTAAGGGCGCATGTCACGGCTTTGGGAGGAAACGCTATGGTTGCTTATTTTATGACGGAATGTGTTTTAAATCATAATCCCCATAAAAATCAGGTAAAAAAATAAAACATTTCTTAATTATTATAATAATTATATTATTTTTTTTTAAGGGACAATGTTTAATAAATATTGGAGGAGATGTGGTTCATGTTTCTTACTATTCAGGTGGTGAGCAATGAAGAGTGTTATTTTTTTGAATAAAAAAATGATAGGAAAATATTTTAATGACGATGAGTATTTTAAATAAATAAATATCTAATTTTATATGGTTAAAGCTAGTCTTAAATTTTCGTGTACTTAAAAACGTTGTATTTATTTATTTATTGTTGCAAAAAAAATAAAGAAAAACAACCAAGTTAATTCAAAAAACTGTTTTGTTGGGATTGTCTTGTTTAAAACTTTTTTCAGTTTCTTTTTATATTTTAAGACAGTTGGATTGAGTTTTTATTTTTAAAGCCGTTTATATTTTTGTACTTAATTGTTAGTACAAATTATAAGTTAAATTAAATTATTTATTGAAAATAATAAAAAATTTGTTTTTATTTCTTTTACAACTCCAATTAAATTTAAATCAAATAAAAATTTTTACTCGACACTTATTTTGGTCGATGGGTCGAGATAATAAAAAAAAATATTAAGTGCTTGAATTTAGTATATATATTTTAATTTATCTTTTCACAAATACTTACAGTAATAATTTTTAATTAACTTCAGTAACATTAAATAAACAGATTAGTAACAAAAAAAATAAATAGCACGTTTTTCGGCCAAAAACGTTTCATATAAAAAAATAATCATCATCTTCAGTCCATTTGAAATGAAATCGAAGAATGTTCTTCTTCACGTTGATATGCTGAAAATGAAAATAAAGGTCCAGGAAAGGATGGAGGCGAAGCGTTGATTGATTAGGATAGTAATGAAATTTAGAGCCCAAATCGTTTCCCGAAACGCAGGAACACGTGATCGACATCCTGTCTCTTGATGCCGCGCTCTGTGAGTCTATTCGCAATCATGTCACCTAGATATCACGAAAAAATCACAAAAATGTGGCGATTTAGTTTTAATTAATTCTCTTACTGGTGTTTTCTTGTAAAGGTTCTGATCTCAAACTTTCCATAACATAGTAGCAAAGCTGCCGGATGTTAGTTGGTGCTTCGGACATTGAATTTGGCTCGCAGTTGATAACGGGTAATGAAAATACTGATGTTGAAACGCAGAAGACAGTTGCAGCGATAATCGCGAAAATTGCGCTGTTGAACTGACTCATACTAAAAAATAAAAAATTTTTAAAAAATAACTAAAGAATTATAATCACGTAGAGATGGGGAAAAGCTTATGTAGAATTCATGGCGCTAATGGAATTTAAATTTTTATCCCCATTCTATCTTAATACTCGGATTTTACTACACTCATTGTATCCGAGTTTCAAGGAAGGCGTCTCGTATCAAAGAGCACTCGTCAAAATATAACAATATCGAGCACACCAACGATACGAATGCATAATGGAATCGTTTCCGCAACCGCAGCTCTTCATGACAAGCGCGTTCCTTTAATGATACATCAAAGGAGCACGCATCTTGTTATGATCAAACGATTTTTATATTGCAAACGGCATCGTTTGTGTTTACTCGATTTAAAAAAATTAATTTATTAGTTTTTATATTATTACCAAAAAAAAATATTTTGAAACTTTTTTGAATACGAGAACTTTTTGTATAAAAACCAAAATTATAAATTAAAATTATAAGAAAGATTTAAATTGATTTTTTATTTAACTTACTTGAGATGTACGGGATGTCTTTATTCTTCAGTAGTTGTAACTTTAAGTAAAGTTCTTGCACTTTGAACCGTAGTTGGATTCTGTGTGCTTGAGGTGCGTTTGCGGAGTTCTTTTATAGGGGCGCTTCGCCGTTTCGCGCGTGTCTGCAATTCCCGCTCCCCTTATCCCCGAATCAAAAAAATAATACACACCATCCGCCTCCGTGAAGTTTCGAACGTAGGGCCCCACTTCATGACAAGACCATTAACAGGACGTAATAATTGACAAGCGCAAGTAGCTCGAAGATAACGGATTAATAATACATAACAATCGGTGAATCACCGTAAAATATAATAATTTTTTTTGACAATAAAATATTGTAGTAAACGTAATTAAAAAAAAAATTGTTGAATTAAAGTTCATTAAATTCTTCTCTAAAAAAACGAAAACAATAACAAAATTATAAAATAGAACATTTTCAAGAATTCTCAGAAAGAAGAATATGTATCCCAAGTGAATATCGAGCAATAAAGGTATCAAAAGGCACTTGAAACAAGCCTTTGTGATCCCCTATTTCATTATATACAGCACCTGAGTATTGGAATTCGACGAGAACCATGTTGAACAGTAAAAACTATTTTTTTATATTTATTTTACAACACTACAAAACTTACCCCTCTTATTTCCTCTCTGCCATTTCAATATCATGCGATTGATGTGTTTCCACAGATTCCGGAACAACGCTAATTTCTTCTAAATTTATTTTCGAAGACTTTGAATCACTTTTTTTAGGCGTTTCGGGTTGACTCGTCGATGATACCTTTTTATTAATTTTATCCTGAAAATTAAAAACCAAATAATGTTATAGTATATATAATTTATGAGTTGTTTTTCTTTGATATGTTCTATTCTATGAAAATGGTCTAATTATCAATTATAATTTTTGAATAACTTATTTATGTTAATCATAATGGTGATTTTTGCTTTATAACTAGAAAATGGTGATAATTAAGCTGGAACTGATTATGGATTATGCTTGCTTGGTTCAACACGAAAAATTGTAATGCATGTCATAGAACTCCATCGATTATAATTTTTTAATTAAATCATCATTTCGGCGATTTTTTCTTTATTTCTCGAAAATAGTGATACCTAGGCTAGAATTAATTATGGATTTTGCTTATTTAGTGCAATACGAATAATTTTGATACACACCATGGTACTCTCCCGCTTGCAGTTTATGAGATCTCTTAAATTATTTAATCTAAACCACTCGTAAAAGAGATTTTTGCATTTTTTGCTTTATTTCTAGATAATAGTGATAGCCACGCTACAATTAATTATGAATTATGTTTGTTAGGTGCAATTTGAAGAATTTTGATACATGCCATGGTACTCTATCAGTTATATTTTTGGAGCAATATTGTGGTATTTAATATAAACCATCCATAAAGGAGATTTTGGTAATTTTTGCTATATTTCTAGAAAATGATGATGGTCAATCTGAAACTGATTATGGATTATGCTTGCTTGGTTCAACACGAAAAATTTTAATGCATGTCATGGAACTCCATCGATTATAGTTTTTAAATTAAATCATCCATTTCGGCGATTTTTCCTTTACTTCTAGAAAATAGTGACACCTAGGCTAGAATTAATTATGGATTTTGCTTATTTAGTGCAATACGAATAATTTTGATACACGCCATGGTACTCTCCCGCTTGTAGTTTATGAGATCTCTTAAATTATGTAATCTAAACCACTCGTATACGAGATTTTTGCATTTTTTGCTTTATTTCTAGAAAATAGTGATAGCCACGCTACAATTAATTATGAATTATGTTTGTTAGGTGCAATTTGAATAATTTTGATACATGCCATGGTACTCTATCAGTTATATTTTTGGAGCAATATTGTGGTATTTAATATAAACCATCCATAAAGGAGATTTTGGTAATTTTTGCTATATTTCTAGAAAATGATGATGGTCAATCTGAAACTGATTATGGATTATGCTTGCTTGGTTCAACACGAAAAATTTTAATGCATGTCATGGAACTCCATCGATTATAATTTTTAAATTAAATCATCCATTTCGGCGATTTTTCCTTTATTTCTAGAAAATAGTGACACCTAGGCTAGAATTAATTATGGATTTTGCTTATTTAGTGTAATACGAATAATTTTGATACACGCCGTGGTACTCTCCCGTTTGCAGTTTATGAGATCTCTTAAATTATTTAATCTAAACCACTCGTAAAGGAGATTTTTGCATTTTTTGCTTTATTTCTAGAAAATAGTGATAGCCACGCTACAATTAATTATGAATTATGTTTGTTAGGTGCAATTTGAATAATTTTGATACATGCCATGGTACTCTATCAGTTATATTTTTGGAGCAATATTGTAGTATTTAATATAAACCATCCATAAAGGAGATTTTGGTGATTTTTGCTATATTTCTAGAAAATGATGATTGTTAATCTGGAAATGATTATGGATTATGCTTGCTTGGTTCAACACGAACAATTTTAATGCATGTCATAGAACTCCATCCATTATAATTTTTAAATTAAATCATCCATTTCGGCGATTTTTCCTTTACTTTTAGAAAATAGTGATACCTAGGCTAGAATTAATTATGGATTTTGCTTATTTAGTGCAATTCGAATAATTTTGATACACGCCATGGTACTCTTATGGTAAACCACCCGTAAAGGAAATTTTTGCATTTTTTGCTTTACTTCTAGAAAATAGTGATAGTCACGCTACAATTAATTAATTATGGATTATGTTTGTTAGGTGCAATTTGAATAATTTTAATACATGCCATGGTACTCTACCAGTTGTAGTATGGAAGATTAATTTCTTATCATATTAATAAATTAAGTAATACTAAAAATGTTTCGATTTTGGTGGAAAAAAAAACCATAAAAGAAAAAAGATATTGTAAAGTGATGGAAACAATGCACCTTAATAAATTTGATCAAAAGATCTGACGAAAAGTTTCGGATGTAAAACCTAAAGGATGTAAAGTAATACTACGTCTTTAAAAGTCTATGTAAAGGGATATTTTGAGTAGTGTCTCTAAAGTTTCACAGGACACTTCCTTAAAGGCGTTAAAACTGTAAAGGGGAAACATGAGATTTAACGGTTTTTGCATTTGGTTGTGGGGGAAAATCGGTTAGGCAACGTTATGGAGTAATGACGCGTAAAATCATAGAATTCATAAATATAGAAAATATCGAGTCGTACGTCACCGGAAAATAAACCTATGCGCATACATGAATCGGAAAGTTACGATAAACGCATCTAAATATTTATGCCATTAATTTTGTCGTAGTCGTCGTGGTATTCAATAAAACAAGGAAAACCGATTAAACTGGAACTTTTATGGGAAATATAAGAATTGATGGATGGGCCATAAACCTTAATTGACGAAAGAAGTTGTATTCATTGTCAATTATAGGTGTCGTCATTCGATATTGTTTATTAAGGCGAGGAAACATTTTATTCGACGCATTATTAAATTTCTTTGGTTCATTATATTTAGCTGGCGACTTGATATTAAACTTCCTATGACATAATTTATATTAAACTATACTCCAGAACTCAATTAGTGTTTTATTTTAATTTTATTATTTTAAAGTAAAGTTTGGAGAAGTTAATGAAAGCTTTTTACAACGTTAGTGGGTGTCTAATATTTGCTTGTTGTAGTCGTAAATTCTAAATCGGTACCTAGTCCATAGAGAAATAAGTTAATAAAGTCTGTTCGATTTGAATCTGACCTTGTTATCGTTTCCGTGTGGTGAATAGAACCAAGGTCAGATTATAACAAATGGGAGAAACATCAATCTGTTATTTTTGAGGTTTTTGTGGAAGAAGCGAAGCGAAGGCGAGTTCAGTCAATATTGATATAAAAGACTGCGATTTCAGAAGGACAATATCGAGATCGTCGCGGTGGTAGCATGGAGGAAACTTTCAATAACCCGCTGATTGCAACATCAAACCCCTTCGGCAGTGGGGAAGTTTAAAGTCCCACTTTAAACGATCAAGACGACAAACGTCGAATATTTAATGTTGTCACGTTAACGATAAACAACAATTATTTCTTATTACCTGACGGAAGCGAGAGTTCGATTTTCAATTCCGCGCAAATTATAATTCATTCGGGCCTGGGTGAATGACGTCACTTCATCAGGAGGGGACGTTTTTGGAAAAAATGTCTACGTCAAAGGCCAGTCATTCAAATAACGCTACTGTTACTGTAACGGCAATTTTACTAAAACGGAAAGATAAAGAACATGTCATCTACTATGCGATGCCACTAACATATGGGCCTTTATCTAAACTTCACGGCGTAATGGATTGACTACCCATTTTTGTGTCAACGATATTTATCCGTGGTGCAACCAGGATGTACGACGATGTCGCATCCTATTGAAAATATTTATTCTATAACTTTTTCGACGAATACAAATTATCTAAGGTGGTAAAAATAGAGATGAAAGGAAATGAAAAGTTTATTATAATTTAAAAACTTATATAATTATTCGGTTAAATCCGCGGCGATTTTAATTCCGCCTCGAGAGATTTTGTTTATTTAAACTTGCAACCACCACATCAAAGCACCTTAATTTTCAGATTTTCACTAATTTTAAACTCATTTTCAAATAACCCTTAGAAATATGTTTTTTTAAATATACGCTTGTCTTTTTATACCTATTAAATGAAAGATTTAATAAACCAAGGGACCAAATAAGATGAAACTCTCCCAGGTCAGCAAAAAGCTGTTTCAGGGAAGCAAATGTGCAAGGCGCGGTCCAATTTCAGTTTCTCCGGACATACCGAGTGACGTAAACATCTCACCGTGAAATGAGACTGTGTCTAGGGCTTCAAGATCGTAAATAAAATCAAGGCAAGGAAAGGGAAAAAATCTTTCATCTTCCCCAAGCTAACGCGCCGGACACAGCTTGCGGGAAAGTAGGGTATAATTGTTATGGAAAATCCGCGAACATCAAAGTTCAGAGACACCTTACAAGATGAGCCGTAGCTCTTTGTTGCCGCGACGACCCTCTTTACCATCGCCTCCGCATTATTTCAGATTTAATCTTGGCTATGTTAACTAAACTTACTCTGAACGTGATAGGTGGCTCTACGTTTTTAATCACTTTTAACCACAACGTTACTTGTACACATGTTTTTCATTAATCTTTCGTCAAAATTGACGTTCAAAATAAATTATAATATATTTGTAATAAAACCACAACTTATTAATTTCATAACTACACATAATATCTTATGTGTTAATATACTTTCTTGGGACTAGTACATATAACACAAATATAATTGATAAAAAAATCAACATCAGTGTAATCCATCAAGAAAGCATCAATAATTCAGATAAAATTAATTAATTTCTTTGAGATTCATTATTTTGGGATGGCAAAAGTGAATTGGGAGGTGTATCGAGTAGTTTTGGTTTAATCTGGCAAAATCTTACATTGTCTATTCTGTATTTAGCCGAGGTCGCTTGCGGCCGAGGCAATATAATGCATGTTGTTCAATTTAGATTCGGTTTAATATGAATTCCAACGCCTCGCCCGCAAGCGACCTCGGTTTAAGCATTCTATTTGAAGTCTAGCCGAGGTCGCTTGCGACCGAAGCAGTATATTATATCTCGTTTAATTTGTGTCGTATTGGCATGATTTGCTGCGCCTCGCCCGCTAGTGACTTCGGCAAAAGCAGGCGAACGAATATATATTCTATTCCAAGTTTAGCTGAGGTCGCTTGCGACCGAGGCAGTATAATATATCTCGTTTAATTATTGGCGGATTAAGTTTAGCCGAGGTCGCTTGCGACCGAGGCAGTTAATATATCTCGCTTAATTATTGTCGGATTGGTATGAATTGAGACGCCTCGCAAGCAAGCAACCTCGGCTTAAGCTGGCAAACGCTTATATGTCCTGTTCTAAGTTTAGCCGAGGTCGCTTGCGACCGAGGCAGCATAAATATCTCGTTTAATTATTGGCGGATTAAGTTTAACCGAGGTCGCTTGCGACCGAGGCAGTATAATATATCTCGTTTAATTAGTGTCAGATTGGTATGATTTGGGGTGCCTCGCCCGCAAGCGACTTCGGCTTAAGCACGCGAACGCTTATCTTTTGTATCTTAAATTTAGCCGAGGTCGCTTGCGACCGAGGCAGCATAATATATCTCGTTTAATTATTATCGGATTGGTATGAATTGGGACGCCTCGCAAGCAAACAACCTCGGCTTAAGCTGGCAAACGCTTATATGTTCTATTTTAAGTTTAGCCGAGGTCGCTTGCGACCGAGGCAGTATAATATATCTCGTTTAATTAGTGTCAGCTTGGTATGAATTGGGGCGCCTCGCCCGCAAGCGACCTCGTCTTAAGCACGCGAACGCTTATATTTTGTATCTTAAATTTAGCCGAGGTCGCTTGCGACCTAGGCAGTTTAATATATCTTGTTTAATTAGTATCGGATTGGTACGATTCGGGGTGCCTCGCCCGCAAGCGACCTCGGCTTAAGCACACAATCACTTATATTTTGTGTTTTAAATTTAGCCGAGGTCGCTTGCAACCGAGGCAGTTTAATATATTTCGTTTAATTAGTATTAGATTGGTATGATTCGGAGTGCCTCGCCCGCGAGCGACCTCGGCTAAGAAAGAAATCTATGACTTCGCCTGGTTAAGCCGAGGTCGCTTGCGGGCGAGGCAGTATAATATATAGTTATATATATTATCACAAATACACTGTTGGAAATAATTCACGAGCACACCCTGTATAATCTGAACGAGTGATGATAAACCCATAATATTTTCGGAACATAAAGGTTTACTGTAGACGAGTTTATTCGGCGAGTTTCGAGTTTTTCTGTCGCAGCATTGTTGACTGAGCCCAAGGTTTGTATATAAAAGGTTGTCTAGGTTTATACGCAACCATACTGCGCATTACGTCATTGGCTATTAACATTCCATTTGAAGTCTAGCCGAGGTCACTTGCAACCGAGGCAGCATATCTCCTTTAATTTGTGTCATATTGGCATGATTTGCTGCGCCTCGCCCGCTAGTGACTTCGGCAAAAGTAGGCGAACGAATATATTTTCCAATTTAAGCTTCGCCGAAGGCGCTTGCGACCGAGGCAGCATATATATCTCGTTTAATTATTATCGGATTAAGTTTAGCCGAGGTCGCTTGCGACCGAGGCAGTTAATATATCTCGCTTAATTATTGTCGGATTGGTATGAATTGGGATGCCTCGCAAGCAAACAACCTCGGCTTAAGCTGGCAAACGCTTATATATTCTATTTTAAGTTTAGCTGAATTCGCTTGCGACCGAGGCAGCATAATATATCTCGTTTAATTATTGTCGGATTAAGTTTAGCCGAGGTCGCTTGCGACCGAGGCAGTATAATGTATCTCGTTTAATTAGTGTCAGATTGGTATGATTTGGGGCGCCTCGCCCGCAAGCGACCTCGGCTTAAGCAAGCGAATACTTATATTTTGTATTTTAAATTTAGCCGAGGTCTTTAGTACTACTTCCATACCAAATTTCATTACGCTAGACAAACGCGTTCAGATTATACTGGGTGTGCTCGTGAATTATTTCCAACAGTGTATTTATAATAAAATCAATATAATACACTATCATAAAATTTTTGAAACTTCCCCAAATATTTTTTGGCCAACACAATAAACTCCAAAAAAGGTGTGATCGGAGGACACTAATTAACTCCCCTTTTTAATAAGGTTTAATACAACAAAATCTTTATCACAGAATTGGTGCAAATTTTACTAAATATGTGTTTGGTTTATGCCACATTCTAGCGTTGAAATTACTGTATAATCAGCTTCTAAATCCTTGCTCTTAAAATTTAATGAAGTCCATTATCCAGAAATACTGGTCAAATATATGCAAGAATTAATTTATATCTTTCCCTTTATTCCTTGATTAAAAATATTGTTATATATATAATTAGTAATCTTAATCTATATGGCATAATTTCATTTTAACATAAACATCAAAAATAACATTTGATAAAAATCGTTTTAAAATTTGTTCCAAAAAATAACATATATAGGTGGAAATATTTAGTTGAGTTTTATCCCAGGAGAACGTATGCCCAGTGGATTCCTATTGAAAGTAATAATCAGAGTTCCTATAGAAACGCGTTGCAATGAAATGGTGGAATCAGACGGGTCATAGTTATCATTTGGTATTGCAACGACCTTTGTGACGTGTAGTTTGAAAAAAATGAAAAATTTGCGTATTGATGGCGTGTGTCCCCCGCGAAAGCACCAAGTCAAAGTTCGCGGTTCGTTCGCGACATTCGTACGATTTTCGGAAGGCCAGTCAATAATGAATAAAGTGTTAATTTGAATCGTGGTTACTTTGGAGGGGGACAATTATACTTTTAAAGTACGAATGACTTTCGTTATAATCATATTACGTTAGGACGACGTACAGCAGTGTTGAGTAGAACAAAATGTTTAACGTGGAAATTAGAAAACATAATACTAGCTCATTTTATAACGAGGGTAAGTATTTTTTTTGCGAAAAATTTTACCTATCCAACTTAAGGGTATGTATTTGTATAATTAAACAATGCGGCACCGGTCAAACAACTGATTAAAAAGTTCATTAAAATGAACGGAGTTTTTATCGCTTTAGCGTTACATCGTGTGTGCCGTATCACAAAATTGCATTATCGGCTAAACATTAATTTAAAACAAAATCAATAGCGTTCTAAAGCCGGCTGTAAATATTTATTCGTCTCCTCTAACGATCGCAGCTAAAGAAAAGTACAATAACAAACGCTATGAGGAACTCCACAAAAGATCGATCGAACAACCCGAAGAATTTTTTGCGGATATCGCCAACACTGTTCATTGGACGAAAAAATGGGATCGCGTTTTGGATAATTTCCATCAACCGTTCACCAAATGGTTCGTTGGTGGCGAATTAAACGCTTGTTACAACGCGGTTGATCGTCATGTTGAATCAGGAAAAGGATCAAAAGTCGCACTAATTCACGATAGTCCATTAACTCAAACCATCCGGAAAGTTACATATGCTGAACTTTTGGATAAAGTAATTAAAATCTGTTTTTAAATTAATTTTACCAAATTCAATTTTTTTTAATTAAATTAATTAAAATCAATTTGTTAGGTTTCGCATTTAGCAGGTGGGTTAGCAGCTTTAGGAGTTAAAAAAGGTGATCGTGTACTTATCTATATGCCACTAATTCCCGAAGCGATTATGGCAATGTTAGCAACCGCTAGACTTGGTGCTATTCATTCTGTGGTTTTTGGTGGATTCGCCGCCAGAGAACTTTGCGCTAGAATTGTTCACGCGGAACCGAAAGTTATTATCGCAGCGAGCTGTGGAGTGGAACCTAATAAAATCATTAGGTAAATGTATCTTTCTATGTATAGATGTCGCCATGTACTTGGGAAAAAATATATATATAAATAAAGATTAGGTTTTATATTTTAGTTACAGATTTCTTGTTTTAGATATAAAGATATCTTAAATGAAGCAATCGAATGCTCGTCTTATAAACCTGAAAAATGTGTTATTTTCCAAAGAAAAATCGAAACTGCACCGTTAGATTTAGACATGGATATACTTTGGGATGATGTACTTACATTAGCTGGGCCCCATGAATGTGTATCTATCGAAGCTAATGAGCCACTTTATATTTTATACACTTCGGGAACGACGGGTAATAAAGAAATAAGTTAATTAATGATTATTAATTATTTATTTAAAGATGACCCAAAAGGAGTACAAAGACCAATAGGTGGGCATATAGCTACATTAACTTGGACAATGTCGGTGATTTACGGGATGGGGCCGAATGATGTATGGTGGGTTGCTAGTGATTTAGGTTGGGTTGTAGGTCACTCTTATATTTGTTATGGTCCCCTTTTATACGGAATAACAAGCGTCATGTACGAAGGAAAACCTGATAGGACTCCAGATCCGGGGCAATATTTTAGGATAATCGATGAGCATAAAGTTAATGCAATCTTTACGGTTCCCACATCGTTTAGAGTAATAAGAAGGGAAGACCCTAAAGCTAGCTTTGGCAAAATGTATTCTACGAAATCGTTAAAAAAAATTTTTATAGCTGGGGAACATTGCGATTATGAAACGAAAATGTGGACCGAAAACACGTTTAGAGTACCGGTTTTGAATCATTGGTGGCAAACTGAAACTGGGCATGCAATTACTGCTACTTGTATTGGGTTGGGTCATAGTTTAAAACCGCCGAAACATTGTGCAGGACTTCCTTTCTTAGGATATAACGGTTAGGTGAAAATAAAAAAAATTCAATAAATTTATTTTACAACAATTTTAGTTAAGGTGGTTAACGAAGATGGCTCCGAGTCCAAACCGCTTGAATTAGGAAGAATTGTCGTAAAACTCCCACTTCCCCCAGGGACTTTATCAACTCTTTACCAAGCTCCAGAACGTTTTTGCCAAATTTATTTTAGCAAATACCCGGGATATTACGACACGATGGATGCCGGTTATAAAGACGAATTTGGTTACGTCTTTGTAACCGCTAGAGATGACGATATCATCAACGTTGCGGGTCATAGACTATCTACTTTTGCCATTGAAGATGTTATTTTCGCACATCCCGATGTAATCGACGCAACTGTCGTTGGAGTTCCTGAACCTACTAAAGGGGAGGTACCTTTGTGTTTATTTGTGATGAGAAATCGTAAGTTTAATCCTATACATATTAATAAATGTATCTAGACATTACGGGGTGGGTTTTGTAGATGCTAAAAAAAATGAAGATGAGATATGCAGAGATTTAATAAGAATGGTGAGAGAAATGATAGGGCCGATAGCTTCGTTTAGATTGGCCGTGGCAGTGAAAGGATTACCAAGGACGAGATCTGGAAAAGTGTGCAGAAAAAGTATAAGTAATATGGCGAAGGATCAAGAAGTGAAGGTGAAATAAGACACCCCGATGATAATATATTCATATATTTGTCTTTATTTTATTTTTTTAGATCTCTGGAACTGTAGAAGATCCAACTGTTTATAAAGATATTAAAAGTGTTCTTCAAAAATTGGGCTTCGCAATTTCAGGGCCCGATCCACAATAAGAATGTGACACAACAAAAAATTTAAGCATCTTGTCATTATATAGTCTATAAATAGCGTAATTTACAGTTAAATGGAATAACAATAAACGTTCTTTTTTACAATATGAAACCCAATCAATTGAGTAAATACAAAGGTCTCCTTTAGTTGATCCAAGAATAGGACGACAGATATATAGTTAATAGTATATATGTATATGAAGAATCTTCGTCGCTAGTTTATACTATATATATACATATATAGCGTGATTGGGTTTACGAAAATAAAATTCAAGGTATATTTGTATATGCGTGATTATATTTAAAATTTTACGTTTAATATGAAAATATTCATAGCATTTCGTAAAACAAACACTTACGTCGAAAGAAATGTAAAGAGAATAAAGGTTGCGTTAAACGGAAGATAGTAATAATAAAAAAATAACAATTTACAAGTTTCCTGTAAATGGAATCATCGTTTTTTTAACAGCATGTTATTCACCTCTCTTTAAAGCTCAAAATACCTTTATTTATTTCACGTTTATAAATAATAAGCAGACAATAATTTAAGTAATCTGGGCCTGTACGAGGCATATAAAATAACAAGCATAACATCATAACGTTTTTTAATTGTACCATTAAAAATTACAATAACAACATTCAACTTAAAATTTTCACATCCTTAAACATCTTTTGGCATTAAGACCTGTCCCAGATCTATAACATATTTATGTATTTTTTTTGTCAATTCACAAACAGAGCTACGTCAATTTCTAACAAACACCCCATTTTGTTGTTTGATTTATTTTTTTTTTCGTTCTGGTAAGTTTGCGTCAAAAAGGTAAGTATAAGTAAAAGTACGTGAGAATAAAAAAAATATAGACGATAATACAGTCGACGATCAACTAGTGTACGAAATCGTTTGTTTTCCACTGAGGGGTAAAGGGCAACGTAACGTGGTTCTATTATACTTTTATTATTTATCCGAGGCCAACCGTCCGGCGACGTTCGCTACGATAACAACGATATTTTTTACGTTTTTTTTTATCTTTTTGTATATTTGTAAGTGGCTGTACAATTAGTTGAACAATAAGCGTCTTTGATCACAGTCCAAACGGCGTAAATTGTTAACAGCGTACAGCTAGATTCAAGATTGTATCACAAATGTCTTAAAAGATGACACATCTAGGTTTATTATAAGCATCCCGAAGCTGTGTCCACGGGTCATAAACATTCCTTATTGACCTATATACACCGACGCCCACTTTGCATTGTTGTCCCGTCCGTTTTGAACGACTACGTTGCTAAAGTTAACACTTTAAGAATCCTATATATCAGTGATAAATGGTGTTCCTCTTACTTTCTTATATACGTTAGAATTCACGTTTAAACTTAATACATTACCCGTACTTTATCATATATTTATGTATATATAATATGTATATATATAATTCATATGTATATTTAGTTTACAAGTAGGAAAGCTAACTTCATCTGTAACGTGTGGCCCTAATTAGTACTTCGCTTCGGTTAAATGGCAGCGGAAACGCGTGTATGAGTAAGCGGTCTCGATTGTGCCTAAGCTCTCAATCACTCACGACAATGATAAAAATGAACGAAATGTCAAGTCGGATGTCGTCGCCATAAAACCGCATAAATATATCAAAAAATGATAATCAAAATAAAAACACAATTCACATTTATCGTGTGAGATTCCTAAAAATACTGGAAGTTATGTTACACCTAGCAAGAAGTATCCGAATCATTCGAGATGTGATGCTTAGAATACGTAGTGATTAATGTATGTAGAGTATTAAAATTGAAAGAGTATTAGAATGGTTGTGTTGTACCGTCAAAATTTTTATGTTTCATTTTTGACCATTTTTAATACGGTATATCTAGAAAATAAATGAGGTCGTTTTTTTGTTGTTCGAAAATATACAAGTTCTCTGAAAACGACGTCGTTTAATCTCGAGGTGGGGTGACGACACCGGAATGACGAAACGAATACGGTCAGAATACAGAGCTCCTGATGAAGTACGCAAAACGCTATCGTATATAGTAGACATTAGAATTTTCGACTTGGTTTGGTACTGTGATCGCGCGTGTATCATCATCGCGAACAAGTTCGACGTCAAATTGTGTGAACGTCGCGCGGATCGTCGGCTCGGCTCAGCGTCGTACGCTCTCATGTCAGCCACATGAGAGACGACGTGTTTCACCAAGCCTCATGAAGGTCTACCTTCAGTGGTTGCGAGTTGGGGATCTGACTAGAGAATCGCTTTTTCTGAAGGTTAAGTCCCTTTGCCGAGCAATGGTGTTCGGTTGGCTCGGACGAGCAAGTGTGTGTGCCCTTGTCGTCTGCAACGGCCAACCGGGGTGCTTCTGCCGTCGGTTCCGATACGGATTAAAGTGTATAGACGTGTGCGCCCGCGAACGCGCGGCACTCGCCGCGGCCCGCCTCGATTCGGCTAAACTTCACGGTATATTTACACGCGGGAGATAAGTTAGGGTTTTATCTTTTCTAAAATTTTTTTTTTTGAATTTAATGTTAGTTAAGTCGCGCAGGCCTTAAGTACGCTCTGGTTGGGTCGGCGGGCCGACGCTGGCGCCGCGCTGCCCGCCGTTTTACACAGCTTACTAGCTAAGTCCTCTGGTATCAATTCAAAAAGGTACGTACACGCATGGGTAAAGTACAAAACAAACGCGGCGGGACCCACGCCCCGCACCAATCCTAATTCAACTAGACTAATCGTAAATTTACGGTAATTAAGTCAAGTAAGTTAGACCTAGAGTATGTAAACAGAATAAGAACGAGGAGAAGCAGTAATTCGACTAATAAATGAAATAAATTCGACGACGGTATATAAGTATATATATGTATGTTTTTGCAATTATGCGACGTTTTTGGTATCTGCAATGGACGTCCTCTCTTTTTAGTGGACGTGTGTGAGCCACTCGCGGATTCGACTCTTCATATTTCCCACACATGTTGAGAAATATGCGAAGACCACATTTTATCGATTCTTGATTTTTAGGTATAAATATATAAATCCATACGCAACCCAATTCATCGCTCAATTCATTTACATTGACAACATTATTTTTCTTATAAAACAATTGATTTAAAATTGTAAGGGAGGTATTGGGTTGCGTCAAAATACTACATTTTCAAATATAACTTATCATGAACCTAATTATAACTAATTCACATCAATAAAAATAAATTACGTTCAAACATATGTATAAAGAAATGAAAATAATTCTAATCTAGAATCTAACATAGAATCGAGAAAGCGTAAGATTGAGAAAGAACCGGCGAGTGAAGGACCGAAGCTCGGGAAACAAACCGCTGACGCGTTCGTGTGGTTATTGCCTCTCCTCTAAACATTTGGCAGACGATATCCGATTCTACAACTGTATGTAAATAGTTGAAGTGAAGGCGAGAACGCACATGCCACCTACTGGGGAAGGCCCGGCCACCACCGACGGTGCACAGAGGGATTCCCCTCGATCGATGGAGCGTGGCTTCGCCAGAGTGCACGGTAGCTCGTGCGCGCTCGCCGTGAGTTTCGTGAGGGCGCTGCTCTGGCCGCTCACCTAGGCACCTAATATAAACGCTATGGGCGAGCCGAGGCCGCCCACTTATTGCTAAACATGTTTTTAGTTCGTGTCGTATCATTTTTTTTATTTATATTTATATTTTTATTTATATTTATATATAATGTACTGCTTCACCGTATGAGACACACAATATACACTATTTTTATCCATTTTTATATATGTATATAACAATAACTCAACGAACAAACAATGCGCATGGATGATGCAGTGTCGAGATAGCCGAAACGCTAGTGCTGCTCGAGTGAGAGGATATTTTGGTCTGAGTAAACGGGACGGGAAAACGAACGGGGAGCTAAACAGCCGTCTCTGTGTGGCTGTGAGAGGACAGTCGCTCGACATCTATTTCTGGGATCGTCAACTCGTCTGGGATGTTATCGGCGTACTCAATGGAAGAAGTTTGAGACAACCTCTTAGACAGAGATGTCTGTTTTCGGAGCACCTCGGCAAGGGAAGTATTGCTGTGTTCGCCGTACCGAGCGTCTAGGCCCTGGCGGAAAGCATTAACTACTCGGATCTGAAATAAACAAGAAACAACAAAACAGGGAGAATTAAAAATAAGAACATTCCCGGGAAGTGACGAGCATTTAGCACAGCCCATAGAACAGTACAGAGCCATGTAGTAATCTTGCAATCCTGGCAACCGGTTCTCCACTACTTTTTTTTTAACCGCAATTTTTTTCTTATTAGCTCGTTTTATCCTCCTTTTTTTAAATTACATTCATTTTCTTCCTAAACTACTACTTGCCATATCCCAGTTTACATCTCCATTACAACAACTTCATCAATTCATTTCATCATATTTCCAACATTTATCTATTTAAATTGTTCAATGTAAATGTAAGCTGTCAGAAGCAAATCGCTTTTCTTTTCGTGCAAGCTCTCTCTCTACGTAATTGCAGCTGCGGAAAATGATAACATTGTTAATATAATTTTATCATAAAATCATCGATTAAGATTAAAACATCATATTGATCTAAACTGCGAGGAAATCGATGGTTTTGTGAAGAATTAAATTTAAAATTAATTTAACAATGCCGTCACTTCGAAAAATTTTTGATTCGCTCGCTTTCATATTAATCATTCATGGTTTTTAGATGTTAAAAAATTGAAATCAAAGTATTTAAAGAAAACCAAATAAAACAAAGAAAATTGCAAACATTTATTATTATGGTTTTTGTGGGTCAAGCGAGAATATTCAAGTTTTTTTATTGTCTTGTCGCTACGTTAGTTTGTAAATTTTGGATATTCTTACTTGTGATGTTTCTAGAAATAAAACAAGCAAATCCTCTAAAGTATCTAAAACACTTATGACTGACACAAAAATCTAAAGAACCATGAACGTATTTTTAAATTTTTTTGATTAATTTTATTTATTAATGTATAGTGCTCTTCAAAATATTCAATAGTCGTTTATTTTGTTATTATTATTAAAAAGTGGACGTTAAATTCACTCCATTTTTATTAACTTAGTATAAGTTTAGTAGTAAGTAGTGCAAAAGAGAGTTCCAGTTTCTAGAGTTTGTATATATCATCAAAATAACTATATACAATTCCCAATATTGATTCCATGAATTAAAATTAATATTAAACAATTGTGTGTGCATGTTTAGGTGTGTCTATGCTAATTTCTAACTGTTATTATCTATATAAATTATTGAATCTAACTCAAACTAAGAAGCTATACAAGATCATTATTAACTGGCAGTATAAAAAGTCGTGTTTTGAAATATACTTTTAAAACAGCAGTGTAATTCGTGTTAAAATGAATAATAAAGCGAATAGTAATGGGTGGAAGCGAAAATAATATTATGTACAACGGGTTATGATGGGATTAATGTGTTATGTACAAGTAAAAGGAGCAGTCAATAATTTGAAGAGCCCAAACTATACAAGTTTTCGCACGAGATCGGCGATTTCGTTGAGTGACAGTTTCGATGTCAAGAGAACCGTTTTACCAGGATGAAAAAAAAAACAATAAACACACATGCATATAGTAGTATACACGTCGTTATGTACATGCCACAAAAGTAAGGTGTGGCTGCGCACAATCATAAAGTGAGACTCGCTTAGAGAGGCATAGAGAATGCCCGAGCAAAATGTATTTTGTGTTGAGCCATCATACATGCTGTGTACTGGATTACCGCAAACTGAAGCTTGAACACTGACTTTGATGTTTTTATAGATATAATTTTTTTAATTGCACACCATCGGCGGTTCACGATGGTCGCCACGGCGACGCGGACTTTTTACGTGGCGCCGTGACGTACCGCACGTCGAACCGGAAGCAAGCAGTCTGCTCTCGTCAATAGTGATGAGGTAAAAAAAAATTAAACATTGAACTTGCAAAACCTTTACAGGTCAACACACTCGAGATCTTTTGAGCACCACTTAAACACACACGAAATACAATATTCAAAGACATACAAACTTTACCAGATACTCATTATTTTGCTTACGTGATTTTGTCCCACCTGTATATATGTATATGTGGGTATTAGTAAAACACACAAAAACAATTGTAAAAAATATCGATTAATCATCGGAAACACATAAAAAATAATAAAGGCAATTTAAAAACACAACCTAGCAAATATATATATATAATTATATATATAATGTGTATATGTTCAAATAAAAGTTCATTCTTTTATTCGATTTTTATTAAAAAAAAAACAATAGCAACCTGTTAGTATTGTTAGGAAAATAAACGAAAAAAACAAACTTGTAAGTACACGTTATTGAAATCTATGTATAATAATAATATAACAAAATATTCTGAGTTAAACAACTTGTAGTAATAATTAAATCGTATGTATATATAAATTAAATGAAGCCTCTACAAATAATTTAACAAACAATCTATAAACTATATGCAACGAGGCCAGAAATCTAGATTATAGAAGCGGTCAGGCACCGAGAACTAGTTTGCATTCATATACAGAAATTGTTTTAACCAATAATTATAAACGATTACTAAATTTCGGGCCATTTCAATCTACCCCTAAACAAAACGCAACCCTTCATTAAAATATTAATTTTGTTTCAATATATTACATAAATATTTACATAAGTAGTATAGTATCGAAATACTATTTTACTTATTTTACGTTCTCATCTTAATAAATTTAAACATTTCAAAGTTTTAAACAGTTAATACAAACAAATTAAAGCCATTACGTATTGAAATAAATTAAACGTATACTCTGGATTGAAATGACCTCTCAGCGATTGTTATTACTGTTTTTTTTTTTTTTTAATTTTTTCGTAATGGGCCACATTTTTTTTTCTAATACAAAAAAAATGAACGTAACCGAACCTATTTTTGAATTTTACCTGTCGGAATGAAACAAAAAAGAAGAGCAACTTTTATTGAAATGGATCGGAAGCAATGGCAATTTCGTGGGGGTTAACTGGCCAAAAAATAATTTGGGATTTATGAATTCCCATTCGAAAATCTCGTTTTGAGCCATCATATGCATCTGTGAACCGTGTGTTCGTAAAGAGACATGCAGCATGCAGAAAAAAATCGCTCGTAAAATAAAAACAAACCAACAAATAGAAAGATACTGCACTACGATGAACTCATCACTTTTTCATACGGTTTTAATGAACTTTTCATACCAAGTATGAAAACACTTGGTACGGAAAAGAGATGGTTCGTAACACAAACAAACAAGAGCGAGCATACGAATACATAGCGGATAGAGATGTAGGAAAGCGGCTTACAGCTTGGTCAGTAGAACTCTTGCTATATGGAACTGGTATCAAACGCTCTTGTAATTCACCTCCTATCACCTTCAAGAGTAAAGGGCAATGTTAAAGAGTGGTTCTGATAGACAGTGACAAGACACATACAAATAGATAAGTGCATAGAATGAGATAGATCAGATACTACTAAGTAAATCTGAAGAGAATCGCCGGCATCGACGACTGACTGCGTTGTTCATTCGTCGGTGCCGTTTCGGCAAACGCGAGCATGCGAATGAACTAACAATACCTACGGCAAATCGCACCGATGAACGCGAAGAAACCACAAAGACAAAAATTATTAAGTACTACGTTTGTGTTTCATTTAAGATTGATTTGTGTTTCATTTGTGTTTCGTTCGTGTCTCATTAGTTTTGCGACTCGCTGTATGTAATAATAGTAAAAGAATTGGAGAGATACCAAAAAAGAAACTGAAAAAGTAACTTCTACGTTAGGTAATTTTCTGTACAAGGTATATTCGAGGGTTCGAAACTAAACGAAAATAAAGTCGACAGTACAGTTCGCATGGTCGCGTTCGTCACGTGCTGTAAACAAGAAGTGGTACAATAAAAAAAATTTACAGACACACGATTGCTCGAAACGTGTATCCACAGTGGCCCATATACTGAGTAATCCCGATAGAACGGAATATAGTAGAACAGAGTAGGTCGCTTTGCGACTTGTTATGTATGTACAGTTTAATAAGTAACTTCTTTGTCAGCAGTCGTGTTAGTTCACCATATACAACACTGATCGACAACAAATAACACTATTATTAATTTATTAAATAATACTCAGTTGACATATATACGGAGAATATACGTAAAAGTAGAAGAAAGAAAGCGTCTTATTATTTAGTAGACACATTGTTTTGTATTATTCGTTTTTTGGGTATCTGTCCATATATGTCTTCTTTTGCTGCGATTTGAAAGTTAACTCGTTTTCGATATCGTTGTAACGTAACCTAACACTAACTCTTTTTACATTTCTAAACCTTACCTTTATTATTTCAAAGATACAAACCATTTACCTCATCTGCGTGTTCGGGTGAATTATAAAAAAAATAATAGATACTAAAAATAAATCTACTGTGAAAAAAACTATAAACATTTATTTACGAATAGTTTATCAGCGAGTTAAGCTTTCAAACGCAAAGTTCGTGGTCGCCGAGATGCAGTATAGTTTGAAACGAACGAGAAAGTAAAGGGGACGCATAAAAGGTAAAAGTGAAGTGTAGGTAATGTCAGTAAACGACAGAAATCGACTTACGCATCGTAAGTTAAATATGCAAACGGTTGTTATAGAAGGAAATGAACAGTAGTAAATGATAGTAATTATAATTATAATAATAATAATAATAAAAGTGGCGATATATGTGTAATGTAACAGAAAGTTGGCGTTCGACACACAATACAATTAACTCGAAAACTCTGTTGTGTGCATGCGCTGAATAGTTCAAATATAAAATATCCGTCTCCATTACCAACTAACCTGAGAGGTCTCTAAGGCTACCCTAAAATGCTATACACATAGCTATGCTACAAGTGACGACGAAATATTATTTACAAAAATAATACAAAAATACTTAGTAATAAAAAAAAGTTTGGTCAAGTCTACTAAAATAGGTGCTGGGGGTTCGAGGATAAAGGTTTATAGACGTTGTATTTAGAAGAAAAGGGTTCTTCCTTTTCGTATTTTCCATCGGAGCGAAAACTTAACGTTAGGTTGCCGGTAGGTCGGCGCTATTCACGTTCATCATGCAGGGTCGGCACTAAATGCGGGTTTCATGCACTGGCTTGGGCAGCTCGGAATTGTTGGTAGGTGCAAACTGCGGGTTGTGGGGCGGGAGCCTTAAGGTGTGGGGAGACAGCAGCTTGTTTGCGGCGCCGCCGTGGTCTGTTTCTGTCCTCGGTTGCTGTGGCGACAGTTTGGTAGCTGTGGGATCCTCGTCTATGTAAGTGATGTCAGATAGCGGGCGTGGGGGCCACGGCCCCGTGTGACTTCGTGAGCTGCGCATACTGTGTAAGCTGTGTAAACTATGAACCGAGCGCCTTTCCTCCAAGTCCTCCAAGGTCGACTTGAAAGCTCTGATTACTCGCAGCTGGAAACACAGGGAAGCAGGGTACTCATAACGCCGGGAACTGCATGCTCGCAATCGTCATGCTCACGCTCGCACCTTCTCTCACTCGCCCTTACTATTATTTTTTACGCAACCTAAAACCCTTTTTGAACTTTATTCTTTAATTAATCTCATCCATTACAATTCCAATTATAAGTATCAAAAATCAAATAAAAGGTGTTTAAGTTACGTAATTTATTTTTATACGCGATTGGTTCCTCACTCGCTTCATTTCGGGTCTGTTCAACATTTATCTTTCAACCATTTCAACTTGCTTTCAACTTGTTTTCTACAGGAATACACTCAAAAAAACGGACACATTTTCTTTTCGTTAACGGCTATTAAAAAATTGGAACAAAAATTGATAAATGGCAATACAGTTGCTTGCATGGTTGAAGATTAGTTGTAGACGACACGTGGTTTCGGCACATTCGTCCTTCTTGTCATTACTTCAATGTATGTTCTACTCATTATTGGTGATAATTTCACAATAAATTCCTCCCGAAATAGCCCACCAGCGGATGATTACATCGAAAGACGATTTGACCCTGTCAGTTTTGTTTGCATGATTAAACGAGTGCTATGGACCCCATAAGATGATGTGTTAGCTGTGTTAGTAATGATAGAAAGCTACCATCGTGCTAATGCTCATGGTTAATGATTGTTTTTATTTCCTCTTTCGACGGGGTTGAATGTTATAACACACTTTACAAATCGGTATATACAATATATACACATTTTCGGTTTTTCATTCAACCCTGACTAAGATTAAAGTGTAAGTCGAATTTGATAAGAAAACACGGATACTGGAAGTCGGTATTACAAAGAGTAATGTACAGCGACACCAACATACAGCCCGAGACATTTCGCCATGTTTAGTAACATAAATGCTTGCCGATAAACAAGCGAGGAACGAAGCTGTAACAAGCACCATCCAGTCGACACAAGCCACACCACTGATGTTATTAGAAAAGATACCGTTTTGTTGCTTGCGCATGTTATATAACGACGCCGTTCTATATCACGGAATGTTAATACCTCGACATAGATCTGCTTAACTGACTCCACATGGCTGTGTTGTCATTCAGGAAGCACTTGAGTAGTAGTAGTAAGATGTTATGGGACGTTAACGTCAATTATTTGTTAAGTTTGCGAGTTAGTACCGGTGACTAAGGTCTACTAAGAGTGGGGTTGACATACAAGTATAGGGGGCAAAGGTGGCTCTAATACAGCTCTACACCACAGTGCAAACACAGCAGAATGCATCGCAGTAATTGCATAAAGCTAACGCCTACTACAAGCTACGTACTTGTTGTTTGTACTGCAGGGATCGCTTCATAAACCCACAGTATTCCTATACCTCAGTTTCTCTCATGGGTTCCGCCGGCTAATAAATAAATAACAGTTAAGTACCTGAATAGTCGAATCTAATTCGCGCCGCGGCTAACCGACAGCGAAATTTTGAACGCGCGCGCCAAAAAATAAATTTAACTTCTCTTTTCTTTGATACATTATTTAAAGAATGTAGTAGAGTATCAACAAACGGGAGGGTAACAGCTTTCGGCAAACCAGAAATACAGTCGCCGAGTAGCACAACTAATCCAATTGCTATAGTTTTACGCACGCATTACACTTCAATTAATAAACTTGCAACAACTTGTCATATTTTAAAAGCTTTCCATTACAATCCCAATTTACTTGAAATATTTAATATATCTTTTGGACATTTTCCAGTTATTATGTTGCCAAATCAATTTTCTCCTTGGCTTACCATCTTCTATCTCAAAATTCACGTTGAATGCATAATTTAAACTAAATTATTATTTTTTTTTTTTACAAAAATGTAGGGTATTATATCACACAAGGAAGATATCAATTAAATATGCTTAAATGCATGCGTAAAACTTTTACAAAACCAATCGTATTTGTGAGAATAGTGTTTATGGTGCAGTCAAATCGCATTTTTATGTGTATCAAAATATTTACGTAACAAATGGAATAAATATTAATTTTTCTAATTCAATATTATTATACCAAAATTGACTCAGCCAATTAGTACAATTATCGCCTTTTGAATATCCATATGTGCTTTCTATTTAATGACCCGAAAAAGTGTAGTTTGGCTGCCCAATTCTGTAACAAACGTGCTACTCGGAAGTAAGACCTTGGATAGAACAGTATAGTAGTGAGAGATCCGTGGGTTGAGTCAGAGGTGTGGTGCAACCTTAGACAACACAGCCAACCAGGGGGCTCTGACGAGTCAACATATCGGACGCTCATGCAAGTACTAAACGCTACGAGCGCTAGTGTCTACGTGTTCCGCGAAAAGCTAACTACTGTTCGTGATGCTGATGCCGGTGTACAATGGCCAGCGGGGGGAAAGTTTTAGCATGCCTGAACAGGGCGTTAGGGTAAATTGGAGAAAAAAAAATGGCTTTCGAGCCTAATCGGGCGTGTTAGTATAAATGCAAGCAAATGTAAAATATCACCAACTTGTTTGTGTCCTTATCTTTCTTCGCATTGGAAGCGCAATTGTATCTCTTTTTTTTTCTTTCTGTCTTTTGGTTTCTCTTTTTTAATTCTTTTTTTTTGGACCGAGGACGGATGTAAATCCACCGTTACATTAAACAGGGGAAAGTTAAGGCATTGCGTAAAAAAACCAAACCAAACGGACACTCGGTCACTACGAATTTACGAGTAAAACAACAGAACAAAACAAAATTGATTAATTTCCAAAACCACATCCTCGTATATATCTACGCTACAAGGAACACTGACAACTAAAGCTTGGCACCTCTTTATGCGAGACGTGCCCGACTTTCCAAATAAATCCTTATATATCGCACAATCAGATGTCAATGCACCATGCGTTCTCAATAGACTAACATTGATAGTCGTGGGGAACGTTCTGAGGTAGGGGTACGGATGGGTATTGGATGGGGGAACCTCAACTCATTTGGACTTAAAAAATACCTATCATCAACTCCTATGTTATGAGCTCTGTTCATCAATCACTCAATGACATTACGCCTAATACCTTCAACTCGGCGCAACGGCCGCGTGTCTCACATTGCCCAATGAGCAATGTTCCATGCCCAGGTGACTTACCTGCGTCTGAAGTCTGGTTAGCCCGCGAATCCACAATATTTGGCCCGCTCTGGGCTTCTTGTCCGAGTCCACGTCGAACTTCTCATCACCTGCCACTGGATCTGGGTAATCATCAGGATGTCCTCTGCCCCAACTAAAACATCATAATCACAAATATATATTCATACATATTCAACTCCACGTTGCAAAATTCATCTAAATAAATACAAAGTTGTACAACGTACGATAGGATTTTGGGAATCTTCCGTGTAGGAACGGTTGTTACAACCTGACCCCAGAGCAATGTGCCTACTCCAAAGAACAAACACCACAGCCACTGTTCCAAAGTGAGACTTTTCGTCGAGAAAGCCATTTTACCATATTGAATGATAACGCCCTAAAAGGAATGGATCAGTGGGATATGCGGGAAACAAAAATTGACTTAAAACCTGTGCTAAACATGTGCCTATCCAAATGCTGCAGAAGATGCGATTCGTGAAGATACCTTCGAAGACGTTGCGCTGACCGTGAATTTTACGAGCGTTAAACTCGTTGAAAAGCGTCATCATGACGAAGGAATTAAAAATGACCGTGAAATGTTGTGTTGGGCCCGCGCGATAATCTTTACCTCGTCCAGATTCAATATCCAAAAGTTTATCACCTGTAACAAGAATTTTATTAATAAATATGTTTTATTTTTTTAAAGCTGCTTTATCATCTTACCTACGAAAAGTAGCGAGAAAATTACAGTTAGTTGGTAAACGGCTTGTCCAAGGATATTTTTCATCATAGTTCTCGATATGAGGGGTTTTGTTCTGCCATAGGGTTTCCTCAATAACAAATCTGGAGTTGGAAGTTCCGTAGCCAAAGCTAAAGACGCTAGTGTGTCCATAATTAAGTTTACCCATAACATTTGTACAGCCTAAAGAAAAAATGGAGTTTCTTTTGGTAATATAATAAAATTGATTTAAAAAATACCTTCAAAGGGCTGTCTTGCACAGCGCAGGCACCGATAAACGCTACAATAACAGCTACAACATTAACAGTAAGTTGGAACTGTAAGAACTTTGCTATACTGTCGTACACGTTCCTTCCCCACATAACAGCTTTTACAATGCTACTAAAGTTATCATCCGTTAAAATAATATCGGAAGCTTCCTTTGCTACATCGGTACCAGCGATACCCTAAAAGATAAGATTTTAATAGTATGCCTTGACGGGCTAAATGAGAAAGAAATAAGCCATACCATAGCAAAACCGACATCAGCTTTCTTTAAAGCTGGGCCGTCGTTAGTACCGTCACCGGTTACGGCGACGACTTCTCTGTTGTCGTTAACTTTACTGTCAATAATTCCCTTAACTAATGTATATTTATCTGTGGGTGATGATCGTGCCAGTACCCGTAACTTAGGCCAAACTTTGTCGAGCAAATGCTGTTGAACATCGCCGTTACTATCCCTGATGCGACGATTAAATTCCTTGCCCTCTAAAATAAGGAAATCTTCATTCGGGCGGACGATGCCGCACTTGGTAGAAATCGAGCGGGCGGTGTTGATGTTATCGCCAGTGACCATGCGGACGGTGATACCGGCCTTCTGGCATTTCCTAATAGCATCGGGGACCTCGGGACGGACGGGGTCCTCAATGCCGACGACGCAGAGACACGTCAAATTGCTTACGATGTGTTCCTCGTCGTTCCAATTGGGTTCGCCTTCTACGTGAACTTGATTAATTTCCGCCTTGCCTGGTACGAAGTCTTTATACGCGATGGAAATGGTACGCAAACCCTCGCAAGCCATTGGCTCAATGACTTGTTTGAGCAGCCTCTCTTGCATGTCCCTGGTGAACTTTTCGAGTCGGCCGTCATGGCCGTAGATGAAGGCACACTTGTTTAAAATTATCTCTGAAGCTCCCTTCGTAAATAGTCGGTAGCCACCGCCCGGTCTCGGAACCACCGTGCTCATCGACTTCCTAACTGAATTGAACGTGTACACACGTGTAAACGTTTCTTCCGGCTGGTCATCACGCACTGTCTGATAGTTCTTGCCAAGGCCCGTCACGAAGCCCAGTAGCGCGCACTCTGTCTTGTTGCCAACTTGCTTTGGAAGCTCTCCAGGTTCGTCTGCCGGCTACCAAATATGAGAAATACCTCTTAGCCATATGGTTCTAATACTTCTCGTATAATATAAACAGTAAATTGGTGTTTCTATCTAAGATACCTCCGCAGCAACAAGTTGCAAGTGTATAATAGAACCAAACAACCAAATTCCAAGAATTTAAATATTATTTACCATAATCCTCGAAGTGTAAGCCGAATTGATTGAAATACCCTGCACTATAAGGTTGCCAACATGTTGAGGAATATCCGAGAATTTCGGCATCGTCTTGCAGAGCTGTTCGCAAATGTAGGACTGCACTACAGTCATCCGATTCGTAGTTAGCGTGCCGGTCTTGTCCGAACAGATGGAAGTGGCGTTGCCCATAGTTTCACACGCATCCAAATGTCTGACCAAATTGTTATCCTTCATCATTTTCTATAAAACACAAAAAATATAAAAAATCAAATTTTAATAATAACAAAATGATATAACAAACAATCTTACCTTTACACTGTATGCCAATGATAGTGTTACAGCAAGTGGCAGCCCTTCAGGTACTGCGACGACAAGAACAGTTACACCGATAATAAGATGACGGACTAGATTACTGGCATAGGAGTTTTTCCACGGCTCCTTGTCGATAACAAAAGTTTTGACGCAGAATTGTATAACCAAGATAACAACGGTAAGCACGGCGATGGTGGACCCCGCGTAACCAATTTGAATGGCGAGCTTAGTCAATTTAGCCTGCAAAACACTCTTCTCTTTCTTGTGTCCATCTCCCGACGGTTGAGAAGACGATACATGGTTTTCTTTACCATCTTCCGCACCTGTTCCATCATGTTTATTGGCTACCGGCGGCGAGTTCATATGACTATTACCAGTAACAGCGGATTCTTCATCTCCTGCGGTAACATGAGAGGTTGTAATGTGTTCAGAATAACGCATCAAAAAGCATGTTAACGTATAAGGGTACGCGGGAATACGATTCGAACCCATTTCCCCAACATCTCCCGACATCCCTTTCAATAATCGGGCTCCACTTCGACCGTTTGCCCCGGGGCCGCCTCCTTCGGAGCGAAACCTATCGATCGTTAAATCCACGCGACGCTCCCTTTCTCCAACGGTCTGTCCAGCCAAACCCAATTCGATCCTCATGGTTGGTTATCTCGACCGATCCCAAGGTTTTTCAACGAAGGAGTCGCATTTAGAACGAGGCAAACTGTCGAAATCGGCCTTTGAAGTTCCAACTACAATTTGTGATAATGTAGATAAAATTTATTGGTTATGATTATGATTATTTTTATTAATACAAGGATTAACGCTTAATTTGAAATTGACGCGAATCGAACCGGGTAATTAGTGAGGATGATAAGAAATTATTTTCTTCAATTTTTTAATTGATGAGGATTTATTAAGATTAATTAAGATTTATTGATAATGAAATTATTTTAAAGGAATACAATTCCTTAGACTTTAGCATCAAGTTTGATCATGATAAAACAAGAATAAACGGTCGGAAGCTTTGAAAGAAATGAGCTCCGACCGAAAGCACGTGAGCAACTCATTAATTCATCGGTATTGATCTCGGGGGGCGAAAATAACCCCACAAATCTTCATTACCTACCCTACGTATGGAGGTATTGCGGCCACGAGGCTTTCTACGTGCAGATGGCGCGGTTATCGATGTTCTTTTTTCGCTAAAATGGGACGTCGGGAGAAACGAATTCTTTACGATTACGCCGATAATTGTCACGATATTTACAGAACAACAAGAGGTGACATGCTTTGGGTCAGTAAAGGGTCAAAGCGATCTTTTCCACAATCGTTCCATGCGATAGAGAAAAATTTACAAAAAACCGCGCCTCATGTTAAATTTTGTAAGAAAAACAGAAGACACATCAATAGAATGCGTTTGGGGGGTGGGGATAGAAGTGTGCACACTATAACAAGACAGGCACAAACATATGTGTAAAGTTGAAAAAAATTCCCGCGACCCTTATACAATTCATTTATTTAATTAGTTGCTTTTATTTCTTTTTTTTATTTCGCTTAAAAAAACTTTATTTATATGTTAATTTATTAGGATTATATAATAAGAAAAAAAATAGTTCACCTGTTAAACTTTTCTTCTTCCGTTGCTTTTTCTGTTCTGTATAAAAAACACATGCAAAAGGATGACATTAGCAAGGAAAATAAACCCAAGTCCCGATATGGGCGAAAGAGGTACGTAAAAAAATAACGAATCTACGTATACAACGTAGACGGGCACATGGCGGAATGTAAAACTGGAAATAGAAACGATCTACATTCGAGCGACTGTTTATAATTCGAGCGACATTGTCATAAAACTTTGTGCCAAAAGTTCGCGGGCACTCGTTCTTTCTAAAAATCGATTTCAACGTATTAACGCGACCGCGCACAATAACGTGCGAATATCATGTCAAACGGGCATAATGCAATGCGAGATACGCTCTATGTCCGAGGAAACCGGAACAACATGCAACCGGAAGATTGCATACGTTCGACCGGTTTCCGCACACGTCCATTATTGCGACGAATGCAATAATAACAACAACAAACGTTGCTCGTTTTGATTCCGCCATGTTTCGTCTTAACGCGAACGCGAGATGGAAAATTTTGGATCCCGACACATTTAGAGAGAAATATTACAGTAACACATGCCAACTTCTAAATGGTCTCTATCACAGAAAATGGAAGTTTAAACGGCCATCGTCTGCGCCCTACCTACCTTTCTTTTGCTTCTTCATTTCCGCCTCTTGTTGATCCACCGCTGCTCCCAGTAACGTAAAAATAATACCTGCCTGCGAGTTCACGCCCACTGCCGTTACCAACATTTTACCCGATCCTTCCATAACGTGCGTACCAGATAGAACCATCGGATCAAAATTCTCTCCTTTCTTTACATGATCAGATTCGCCAGTTAACGAGGATTCATCAATCTATAACAAGTTATAATATAATAAATCTATAATAAAACATAATAAAAACATCTTTTATAGTATTATAACACCGTTCCCTAACCCCTATATAATTAAGGGAAACATTTCCGGTGTTTACGGAAACAAACACCAACGATTTCAAGATCACTCCCCAGAACATCCAGGAGGATGTCTAAATCGATGAATTTCGTTGTTGACACAACTCTAATCCCATAACAAATCTACGACAACATCAAAACACCTTCGATTGTTTCCGATAACAATATCTCTCCTTTCGAGGAACTGAAATGTGTGTTTACGTGACAATTTGATTCGAATCTAATTGGATAACAAGGGACAAGCCTTGAGAAACAAAATATCACTAAAAATAGGTGGGGTGGTTTGCTTGATGAACGCAAACATTTATTCAAATATTTTCGAAATCGATGAAGTTTTCGATGCCACAATACAGTAATTTCGATGTTTTCCGTGTTAAGTTAATCCCATCAGCCGAGTTAAAGATCAATATATAGCTTCCCCCTTTAGTATTGAAACTGCGATTCCTATTGTGTAACTAAACAGATCGCAGGATGTCCGTTATAAATTTTACAAAGCGATATCGCTCTACAATGAAATCCAAGATATTCCCAAGTATCCCCAACGGCACGGTTTGTGACTGCTTAATATGCATTCATTCCGAACACGTAGACGTATGAAGAGTGGCTCTTTTTGGGTTGCGTAAAATGGAATGGTTGCACTTCCAAACGCTTTCGTGAGTTCCGTTAATTAAAAAACGCGCAATAAAAAACCGTCGTCGAACACCTTTATGCTGTTACGGTTGCGGCACAAATTGTGTAGAAAAAAAAAATAATAAAACTGCGGAAACGGTTGTTGAGAAGCCGTGCGCAGTAACCCAATTTAGAAATGCCTGGGCAGAAACATGACAATTAAAATGTTTAAGCCCTGAAATAGGGCGCCAGTCGCTCGAGTGGAACAAAATTAAGAGAATGGCCCTTATGAGCAACCGTGACGAGAGTTAGATTAGAAGGCTTGCCCTTATGTAACATTTCAGCTTGTTAATATTAATAGTAATAACACCATAAAATTTAAACTATACACTTTTTAAAAATATTAGAACATAACCGTTATTTTGTAGATGAAATTAAAAATATTTTGAAAGTCAAACAAGAAATGTTGTTTATTAAAGTTAAACAAAACTAAACCAAGGTCGTGACAAACGTATCGGAGCACGTCAAGTATTCACGTTTTTTTTTAAACGGAAACAGAAGCGACATAACGTTTGCGTTTTAAATAGCAGTCAGAAGAGTTTTATAAAACACGTAACTGCCTTAATAATATGCGGTAATTATTGCAAAGGTCATATTATTCTATACGGCTGGGTTACGTCATCGCCGTAAGAGCTAGTAACCCGATCTGGAAAGCAATTCAGTATACGAAAGAATGTAATGGACCTGAACCAACGCGGCTTTTGAAGCCGAATCATGTGTGGCCAACACGTGCCAGAACCCTTACTTGTTGGCTACTTAAAAATAGTCCCAATGATTTAGTAGAAACAGAACAGATTTAGGAACGCCTTAAAAGGAATCGACAAAAAAAACAATGTTGAAACATTTTTTCACACCCATTCAACAATCGATCAATTTGAATAATTTAACCATTTTCCCGTAAACACAAGGGTCTAACACTTCTATGCAAGGAGCATTCATTTTTAATGCCGACATTCACTCAGAGAGGGTCAGGTTTAAAGTCTCGAAGGTCAACAGAAATAAAAGGAAATTATCACCGATGAATATTAAATCATCCAGACCAAATTTAAGCTCAACTCTTAAAACATTACATAATTAATTAATTTTTGTGGTTCACCGCACCTTTTACTTTTGATAACCGCAACGTGGTTATTATTTCAATATTGACTATTGAATCAAAATTTAATATATGATTTAAGTTTAATTATTGGGAAATTAATCAAAAAATCTCCTTTAATTATTAATCGAGCGACGCCATCTTCTCTTTCTGTCTGCCGTCAACTTGGTGACTTTTATTTTCGTAAGTTTTCCCGCCAGAGACAGTTGCCGTCCCTGTTCGATCGGTTTCGCGCCTTTTATTGACGGTTGATCGCGTTGGTTGTTAATCAAGTTGTCGTTACATTAATTAGTGTTTTTGATCTTTCCTTTCTTTTTCGGGACTTAGTTCTATTCAACATCAGTGTATTAATTAATAATTTTAACCTCTAAATGTAAGTCTCAAGAAATGTTTGATGGAATTGCGTGTAATCTCTTCGTAGCGTACCCTGACGAAGTTAAGAATATATTTATCGAAAGCTTGGATTAATTAAAGGAGGTTTTTCGATTCCTTCCCCTTTTTGGTTGATTTCCCAATAATTAAACTTAACTCAACGTTATATAACCAGTACTTCCAACCTCTTTTAATATGATATTAAAAAAAAATTGTGTTATTAATGTTGAGAGATATAACACCATATTACTCTAAATACTAAATTTAACATTGTTGATATATTGACTTTAGTTCACGTTGATGGATGTCAGGTTTGGTTAATAGAAAATTCTGTCAACAAACTGAACTTCAAATCAACACAAAAGTCGCTTAAATAGATCGTGGTTTTATCTACTATAATCCGCCGGTAACACATGTGCCGAGGAGTAGATTTAAATATTTACAAACGGCGTGAGTCACAAAGTCCGCGATTTGATCGTAAGAAGAAAACTCTGTATGGCCATGAGAAAAAGCACATATCATACAGTAGTCTTCTCGACGGTCGTTGCAAAAACGTTCGCGACCTAGTTCAAAATAAGAAAAACGAGTCCCCGAGTGAAAGTTGGACAGCGCATTCCTATTTCTGCCAACGATGACATACGCGGAATGAGCGCTATTTCGTACGCGGCCAGACGGGGCTGTGACCCATTTTTCTAAGCGAAACGGCCCATCAAACGAAAAACGTATTTCGTAAACACACCCCGTTAGAGTATTGATTCCGAGGATGACAAAAATGAAGTCTACAAAAACTGGGAGAAAATGATTTGATCTTAAAGATTAAAACGTAAAAAATCGAGAGACGTCCAGTTCATCCCGAAAATAACCGGTCGCGACAAATTCGCGTTCGTTCTTTGTAGGGTATTACATAAGGCGATAATTTTAGAGTCCGAGGCTGGCCCGGCGTCGACGAACGCGTCATCGGCGTCTTGTCACAGTCTGAAAGTGACGTTGTTATCGTGAATCATCCATTTCGTTTTAACGATAAAACCGCGGAAAATGTTTTTGATTGTAGATAAATAATTTTCTAAGAAAGTAGCGATACCGTTTATTGGTTATTGTGGAAAACCGATGAGGAAAAATAACGGTTAGCTCGAAAAAATGTACGTCGAATTAAAAATTTTTATTTTATATTGTTTAACAAATCATCGATTTGAAGACCTCACTTGTGATCGGTAAACGTGGATGATTTTAGTTCGATTACTAATTCAAACGGACGTCAGAATTATTTAGACCCGAGCAGCTGGTGAGAATCAATATGTCGACCGGGAAATGTGGTTGATCATCTGTCGTCTCAGGAAATAGTCGACAAATGGAAATATTAAGAACTGCATAACACGATAGTTTATAATAGATGTTAATAATATTTACATAAACTGATAATGGATTATGAACAAATAGAAATAAAAACTAATTAATTTGAGAAGCTGAAGAGGAGTAATAATAATAACATATCGGTAGATAATATTTGGAAACAGAAGGCGCGGAAAAATTGGTATAAATAGAAAAATAGCGCGAGATTATTTGGTCTGCGGCATATATTTGCGCTAAAATTATCTGCGAAGATAAGAAAATCAATAAACTGAGAGCAGAGAACACAAGCGGAGCAGGTTTACGAATCTATTTCAAGGTTTTATTTAATTATATAACTTATAACGGCAGCGTACCGTCAATGAACGATAACGGCTCAGCGTACCAACGAATCAATGGACGCTATTACGATTTGATCAAAAAACTGGTATTGTCTGAAATAGAGCAAAGTGTCGCTTATTTATAACAATAACCTTGGTTAAATATAAAATATGCAACCCGGCTACATCGGGAGAGAGAGAATTCCGGCGCAAACCGGCTACTACTTACCTTCAAGTCATTCGACTGGATAAGGATACCGTCCGCGGGCAGCAGATCGCCATACTTGATCTGGCAAATGTCACCGACGACAATTTCACTGACGCCGATCTGCTTCACCTCACTTTGCCGTATGACGGAGAACTTGTGCTCTCCCTCAATCCGACTCTGCAGACCGCGGAACTGCCGCTCTTTGGTGTAATCATTAAAAGCGGTAACTAACACGACAACTATAACGGAAATTAAGATGGCCAGACCCTCGATCCACCCGTGGCTAGAATCATCATCTTCGAGAACTAAACCAAAAGAAAAAGGACTCATTTTCTTCCCCGTTTTTAATCGCCACGAATCAACTTACGTTCGTCTTCTTCTCTCGGGGGGTTATAAAACGAGAGACCTAACGAAACTATAGCTGCTACCTCCAGGATGATAAGGGTAATATCCTGCAGCGCCTCCCATACCAGCTGCAGGAACGTTTTCGGAGGCTTGGGAGGAATACAGTTCGATCCGAACGTTTCTCTTCGATGGTCGCAATCCACTTGCGAACCGCTAAGTCCTATATAAATAAAAAGAACATTCTTCCCCGGTTCCATTCTTCCTTCTTCAACTTACCTTCATTGGGCGATGTATAAAGCTTCTTACAAATTTCTTGTACTCCTCCCAGATCCTGCACCTTGGTCACACCCTCTCGGCCCCGGTGCTCCATGAGGTCCCGGAGCTGCTTGAGAGTGATCCCATACTGCGCAGGTCGACCATCAATGGTAGCCATTTCTTTTAGCTAGATCTGTAACAAAACATAAACAATCAAACACAAAAAAATATTGTTTAAAGCGATTATAGCTTGTTGTCAAAAACACAGCAGCAAGTTTTCAAACATCAAACGATTAATATTGCTTTGGCTATTATCGACTTGAAGCTTTTAGAAAGGTCTAATAATACCGCGGTAGTTCCAGACAAAACCGGCTATAGCCCGTAAGTCACTTTGCAGTTCAGAAATTCCAAATTTAATGTTATTTATATTACCTTAATATCACCACTCAGAACCGAAAACTCTGACTGTCGAAAAGACAATGATAACCGAAAATTTTCTTTCTTAATCGTTTCGATCAAAAACTAGTAGTTAACGGTTTATCAATTATCAAGTGTGATAAGCGTCAAGAAATATCCGGATAAAACGGTAACGAAGTAGTTATAAAAGAATAACAATCTCAACAAGGCTTTATCTGCGTTCGTGGTCTAAGTGGGTGTTTAAGGGTACTCTCGGCGTCAGCCAATCAAAAAAAGCACTTCTCCAAGCGCACGGGTTACAAAATCCTTACCAAACTTTGCACCGTTATTTCGATCAAAAATTCTTCGAAAATAACAAAGCTCAATTATGAATTGTAGTTAATATAAAAATTGTAATTAAGATCATTTGTAGTTAGGAAAATTTGTAATTAAGATTAGTTATAATTAAGAACACTTGTAATTAAGATTTGTATTTCTAATTAAATTTCTTTTAAATTAAAAGTTTTGAAATTTAAAACGGCAAATAAAAGTTTCTGGTCAGTGGATATCGCTGGGGGTGTAGAATTGAGAAAGTGGGTGACCCAGATAAAAGCTTTAACAGCCTGGATGACGTCTGGATTTATTGGATCACTACCAAAGTCAATAATTGAACTATGTTGCTTACTCAGATTGTGTTAAAGGATACTTTGGTAGAAGTCTAGTTGGTGTTGATAATAATTGCATTTGCTTGCCGGGTTAACTTCACTTTGACATGGTGTTGACGTTATTACAAGAATTTATAAATGGAATTGATGTAACAATAATAACTTTAAAGCATTACTTCATGCTTTATGGTCAATTAAACTGAATATCCTGTATAGAAAATGTGGGTATATTTTGAGGAAGGAAAATTTTCTTTGGATGTTATATGATATATAAGTGTTAAAGAGTTGGGTGACCCAGATGAGATACCGGCACGGATACTTTTCAAGGCGAGGTCGGTGATAAAAGAACTAATCAAGGAGAGTTTTGAAGTCGTGGTAAATAGGTAAATGAGAGAAAGTCGGAGACCTACTTATCGTCTAAAACATTTCGCGGACGATAAACACGTTGGCTGTGACATAATTGTCTGGGTCTATTTTTGATGAGTCTACAATTTGTACGTCGGAAGAGTAGAAGAAGTTACAGCAGGTATGTTGCCAGCGCGCGCACTTTGAAGAATATATAGAAAGATACACACTCTGACGTAGCAACTGACAGTATGATCGAGCTTCAGTTAATTTTGTATATATCCGGGCTCTGCAAGGTCTTAGAGGCGACGTACTCTCTTGTCGGTATCGAGAGATCGGGGGGAGGGGGTCGGAAAGGCGAAAGGAGGTATGTATTCGCAAAAGAGGCTTATTAGTAAACTGAGCGGAAAATAGGCAATACAAGCAATAGCGAAGAAGTTATTTATAATATACGCTAGTCAGGAATCTGATGGAGACATGACGTCATCCTGACTACTCTACTCCGACGACGAGCTTAACGATCGATTCTCGCAAAACTAATAGCGGGCCGTGGATTTCGATGGTACAGGTGACACGACATGTGGTTCGGTAGTGACATTGTACTGAACTGCGGGGGGAACCGGGACCCTGACGTCACCGAACCTCGGTCCGCGGTGGTACCGTAAAGGTCAGTGTCGTCGCGGGGCCCGGAACCCGGCCTTCAGTCTTAGTGGCAATTCCTCCGTCGGCCTTAGGGTTTCGTTCGTAACTTGAGTCCTAAGGCCCACGGGGTGCCCCAAGTCACTTTGCCATGACCTAAATCGGGCGCACTTACTTCAAGCCCCGGTCCGTCGAGCCCTTTTCACTGTCCGGCTTGACTTGACGTCGCGAGGTAACGGTCAGGTTAACATTTGTCGCGCGGGCACTGGTTTGACGGCACCCAGGAACCACCCGGACACGAACTCAGCTCGCTCGCACTCGCTCGACCCCGTTCTGGCCAGTGATCATGGAATCCGATCGCAAGTGGGAATTCACAACGGGGCCGCCTCGAACACTCTGGCTCTGCCTTCGTCACTGTTCGATCGCCGAGTTCTTAATCGTATTGCGCATAAACACGACGCTGGCGCCACCGAGCGGCGCGCACGAGCTCCCGGACCTTCACGAACACGTCGCCAGCTCGCCTCGGATACCCACGGGCTTCTTCCACTCTTCCATTACCAACCTCGTCCCCTCTCCGACGCCTTTCCCCAAACCGCTCGCTCTGTCTTCCGGCGTCTTCTTCCACATCCAACCAGAACTGAATTTGATTAATATTCAATTTTGCACGTGCCGACCTGATATTTTCTATTTTTCAATGTTCAATCCCTATCGAATTGGGTCAATCTTATAATATCAAATATAATCCTATCTTTCAATCAATAAGCGTTTTATTATATTTTTTTTTACTTAAACCATTCATTAAAATACTCAGTCCACCATATTGCAACAAAGGTAATTGTTATTCTGCAAAAATAATTTTATGTATGTGGAACATTACACTTTCTTCGGCACATTATATTTGCATATAATATAACATGGATACACTTTCTCCAAGATTATCATTTACTTTAGCCAAAGATCAAAGTGCACGATAACATCTGTAATTGTACTGATATGTAACACACTAGGAAGATATCAGACGTTAAGAAAATGTTTCGAATTGCACTGGGTTGATGTCCTATTTCAAGAAAAAGTCTAGAATTATGCAACGACCAGACACCATATTGCCAAAAAGGTTGAAATTGTTATAACCAGAGTCCAAACTTCAATTAAATGTCTGGAAACACTTAGATTTACTTTAACTAAAGATCAAAGTGCAAGATAAAATCTGTAATGGCACTGATATGATTAAAAATTGTAAGGACAAGTTTGTAATTACACTGGGAAGATATCAGAGGTTAAGAAAATGTTTGGAATTGCACTCGGTTGATGTCCTATTTCAAGAAAAAGTCTAGAATTATTCAACGGCCAGACACCATATGGCCAAAAAGTTTGAAATTGCTGTAGCTAGAATACAAACTTCAATCAAATGTCAGGAAAGCGTCTGGAAACTCTTTCCTGACATTCTCGCAGATGGTGGTATAATATGAGTATCTCATATTGTAGTCTAATTATGATAAAGATTAGATTAAAAAAGAAATCCTTGCAGATATAAAATATTCAACGTATAACTTTCACGTTCACCCTCGAATAAAAAAAAAACTGCAAACGTAGGTGGGATTATAATAGGCGATTCCTCTCTGGCAACATAACGGAAACAACACCTACGGGATCGAGCGAATAGGTAAACGGATACATCGACTGGGCAGCACGAATAGAAGAATAAACGATCGACCTTCCATCGCCAAATCGAAATTTCTACATAAATCATTCTTCCCCACGTATAAACGGTATGATAAAAGGGGGCAACGCTGTTGACTACCGATCGCAAATGTGTACCACGTGCTACCGGGGACTCTCTTTAATTATAAAGGGGGCCAAAAATTACTGCCGCCACCTTAAGTATGGTTCGACGATAAGATTCCCATCTACAACGGTCGAATCGATAACGAAGTGTTTACTCTGTCGCGGCGAGAATTATTGACGTTAAAAAATGGGCGGTTTTAATGAATTATTATAATACATTCAAAGTGAATATGTTGTCAACAAAGATTTAGTAACATCCGGTGATAAGAGTCACTCACCATATATTTATATACGTAGAACTATTCACGACACGATCACTAAACGAAGTGGGTGATTTCGTCTAAAATTTAGGTCCTAAATATCTCTTATTCGTACATTGTCTTCATATCAGCACAAATGTAAATAATCCGGGGCAAGATGGGCTGTTTGATTTGAGATTAAACGGCCCCTCAATTAGCGTGCGAGAGTGAGAAAGACACAAGCGTATGATTACCGAGTATTTACCCAGCCTTTTGTCATCCATTTACCACTGCATGCTTATCTACTTATGGCATTTTGCGGACCTTTATGACAAAATCTACTGAATGAAGTCCGCAAACTACATTCGCCCCTCCGCGACCGCGTAAGACAAACATAATTACGACGAAATTAAGCAACTCCGATGGCCGGGTCGTAAATTAACCTTAAAATTATGTGGGGGGATTAACCCGAGAGGTCGCGTGTTAACATTTCATTTGAGGTCGTTTCGCAACTTTCACAATTTCTAACGGTGAAAGTAAAAACAGTTCCACTTATAAAATTATTATTTACCAGCTTTTCATTATTTATATATAAAATTTTTAAACTTATATAATCGACATTATCGTTATATCCGGAAATTGTTATCATTGATATGAGCTGATTTCGATAAGCAATACATATAATAATTATTGTAGTCTTTTTCATTGAATAAATCATACTGAATGAAATGTGTTAGAAAAGTCATTATGATCCAGATTGAACTTGGCACAAATTACGAAACATCACGACTACATTTGGATAAATATTAATAATATATATATGCCATCAAAAGATTTTATACATTATACCGACGTCATCATTGCAAGTATGTAACCAACTACGCAAATCGCGTATTGCAATACCAATACTGTGATATTGGTTGCATAAATAAATATAATTAAGTATGCAACCAATATCACAGTATTGGTATTGCAATACGCGATTTGCGTAGTTGGTTACATACTTGCAATGATGACGTCGGGTACGATAATTAATTAATACAATGTATGTAGAGTGATAATGTATTACTAATATTCTAAATATTAATAATGTTTTATAGCAAAGTTTCATAAGGTTATAAAGTTTCAGTGATTTACATCTGGAGATATGAGTTTTTGGAGCGCGTTTGAATCTGTTTACGACATCGCGACGTATTTAACAATACAACTGCGATATTTGCTAGGAAGAGTAATAAAAGATATATTTTGCAGCGATTGTTATTAGATTGTGTAACCATTGGACGTATAAACGTCCAAGGATGACGTTATTATAAACTCATCAGATGGTTACCGAGCGAATTTTATTGGTGACCCCATACGCCTTCGCGATGTAATTAATTTCGTAGTGTAAACACTACAGGACGTTCTAAATTCTGAGCACGCCTCTCTTAATAAGTACTCCTCCATCGGAGCCTTTTTTATTGGGGGAACACAAACTAGGTATATTAAGCTTTAGTCTGCGATAAAGTTTTCTAAAGGACGACGGCAGCGGAATTTGTATACAAAACGTTCTTAGACAAAGTAAACTAATAACTGTACGGCAACAAAGCCGAAGAGATAAACTATCACTTGGAGAGGGTGTAACTTTACATCATCGGACGACCGCAGCGTTATTTCTAGCCGTTTCGGCGCGAAAGAAACGTTCCGAGAGGCCAGAAATTTTTAAACAATCCGTGAAAAAGCATCGCCATTAATCAAAAAAAAAAAACGCGAAATCGCGACCCAGATTCCCCTCGGCCCCACGTTCGCCGCCGACCCGATTTATGACGGCTATTTTAATTAAAAAATTAAACGCCGATTAATCGATTCCCCCTCGACACCAACGTGGAAATTAAGCCCCCTCTCTATGTTTATCGGGAAACTCTTAAACAATTAAGGGCCGGAATCTGTTGAAAGGATTTCTCGATTATTTAGTACCTCGTTTAATTCAATCGTTTAGGTAACATAAACTCAAAGTTTGATTTGACAAATAGAAAGCAATAGTCGAGAAAGAAAAATGTTTGAAACGATAGAAACTTCACGTTCAAACGGTTGAGACTCGTCAGGCACGATCAGAATACGGAATTAGCATTACCACATACGCAAACACTCTTTATTGCATCGCCACGGGACCTCGTGCCACGATGTCACTGCGTTTGTGAAGGAATGCGCTTGGGCAACGTTTTGCCTCTGAAAATGCAAATAACGTCCCTTCTGGTAATATAACGTCGTTCTTGGGAGCAATTAAGGGCATGAGAAATACTTTTTCTCGACCCCTCCTAGTCCTGTTTTGTTCGATCCAAACGATAAAAACACCAAATGTCGCTTTTTATGGTCACACAAAAGAATTATTACGATACAAAAAAAAATTTAATATTAGAACAAAAATATTCAAAAGAAAATTAATATCTGATATAACGTATTAATACCGAGAAGGGAGTGTCCGTTATAGCACTAGAATTAACACTAGTTTTGCACTATCACTAGAACTAACACAAGTCCTAAAACTAGAATCATTCGAGTTTAGCCGCACGTCTTTCAAGACGGCTAAACCCGAATTATTCTAGTTTTAGGTCTTGTGTTAGTTCTAGTTTTGTACTATCACTAGAACTAACGCAAGACCTAAAACTAGAATCATTCGGATTTAGCCGCACGTCTTTCAAGACGGCTAAATCCGAATGATTCTAGTTCTAGGTCTAGTGTTAGTTCTAGTTTTACACTAGCATTATCACTAGAACTAACACAAGACCTAGAACTAGAATCATTCGGATTTAGCCGTCTTGAAAGACGTGCGGCTAAATCCGAATGATTCTAGTTTTAGGTCTTGCGTTTGTTCTACACTATCATTATCACTAGAACTAACACTAGACCTACAACTAGAAACATTCGGATTTAGCCGCACGTCTTTCAAGACGGCTAAATCCGAATGATTCTAGTTTTAGGTCTTGCGTTAGTTCTACACTATCATTATCACTAGAACTAACACTAGACCTACAACTAGAAACATTCGGATTTAGCCGCACGTCTTTCAAGACGGCTAAAGCCGAATGATTCTAGTTTTAGGTCTTGTGTTAGTTTTAGTTTTGCACTATCACTAGAACTAACACAAGAGCTAAAACTAGAATCATTCGGATTTAGCCGCACGTCTTTCAAGAAGTTTTACACTAGCATTATCACTAGAACTAACACTAGACCTACAACTAGAAACATTCGGATTTAGCCGCACGTCTTTCAAGACAGCTAAATCCGAATGATTCTAGTTCTAGGTCTTGTGTTAGTTCTAGTGATAGTGCTAGTGTAAAACTAGAACTAACACTAGACCTACAACTAGAAACGTTCGGGTTTAGCCGTGAGTCTTTTAAAACGGCTAAACCCGAATGATTCTAGTTTTAGGTCTTGTGTTAGTTCTAGTTTTGCACTATCACTAGAACTAACACAAGACCTAAAACTAGAATCATTCGGGTTTAGCCGCACGTCTTTCAAGACGGCTAAACCCGAATGATTCTAGTTTTAAGTCTTGTGTTAGTTTTAATTTTGCACTATCACTAGAACTAACACAAGACCTAAAACTAGAATCATTCGGGTTTAGCCGCACGTCTTTCAAGACGGCTAAACCTGAATGATTCTAGTTCTAGATCTTGTGTTAGTTCTAGTTTTAGTTATGGAACTAACACTAGACCTAGAACTAGAAAGTTTCTAGTTCTAGATCTAGTGTTAGTTTTCGTTGAATAAAAATATTTCAAGAATCTAGTACTGAAAATATTAGCTGCCGACATTTTATGAAAAACAAGTGATATTTATTTAATAATAAATAAAATGCATTAATTAAAAAATTCGTAGTAACAAAGTGTTCCAAGTTGGATAATATAAATGAATATCACGTAACAGTAAATATTTCATTCCACGATATGATTTTTATAATGAGAAATAGAAGTTTAGTTGTATCACCTCGGTAGTAATTTGGTGCTTATAACTTTTCCGGGAACTCCGGGAATTGGAATAACCTCGACGAGCGAATAAAAAGGAGTTAAAAAAGGTCGAAACACTTGCTAACGAGGAAACTGTGTTGCCTGTACCCAATTATCTAAAGCGAAACAGCGATTTTGAAAAGTTTCTAGCGTTGGTTGACGTCATTTCCAGGGAGTAGGTACAGCACTGACAGAAAGTTGGGGGAGACACGTTACGATATCGAAGATATCGAACGTTACGCCCCAATAGATCCCGTAAATCTAATTTATAGTGTTTTGTTTCGGGAATCATAACTCAGGGGTCCGCTAATATTAACTTCTATCCCGGTGGATATGGCGCAATAATGGGTAAACAGAAGGAGAACCTAAAATAAGACAGAATCCACCCGGCTAATCCGTTTTCTTGGATGTTTCCCGAGAAGGATTAATTAAAAAACAATTTACTTGACAACTCTCCTGGAAAAAGATTTAATTTGCGGAGTCGTTTAAATTTAAAGTCTTCATTTACAAGTTATAACCAGCGAGTTCAACGACTTAAAAATTCAAATAGCAACAATGTCCTTGGTGACCTCTTTTCACGTCACGTTATTGTAATGTCAGAGTCACACTTAATATTAGCGATGTATCAGAGTTTGTATAGGTAACTAGACGCTGTCGTGTCAATATTGATAGCACCTTTCACGTAATACGATTTCTCGATACACAGGTTGGAGTGTTTTTATCTGATTTTTCTATCTACTTTATTGCTTCATTTTTAAGTTACCTTGTTTTCTCGCTTTTAGGCCTAATGCAATTGGCCGCATTCCAGCGGCGTTCGAGTTAAACGCTAAACATTAGAGTTAGAATTTGAAGCGAACCTCGTTTTGTTTAACGGTTCTGCACCAACCTAAATATATCAAAACCCGTAGCAGGTAAAGGATTTTGAGATGGGACGTTATTAGGTGCCGAAAAATCCAAACAATACAACGCTGTACCCCGGGACAAGCGAAAATAGCCTAACCTTGAAAAGCGTGACTGAAAAATCCGGATTGGACGTATTTTCAGCGCCCAGTAGTAAATATTTCACGGGACGCTAGTCATGATAATTGAAAAGTGAGAATTAAAATTTTTTGTATACTACTACTTAAGTGTATTTATTATCTTCTATTATAGCTTCGTTTACATCGTTAGATAAGGGAGTGAGTAACTCTGAAAGACAATGGGGGTCTTTATTGGGCTGAGTACTAAATAACAAGATATGGTCGCGATCCAATTGTTTAACGCTTACAATAAATCTCGCATATATGATATTTTAACGTAGTAGTCAGTGCGTATTTTTGGATCTCTGAACACATAATACTACACCGCGGATGAGTTGAGTATCTGCGCATAAGCACTAAATAAAAATCGACATCATAAAATTAATACATATTAGTATTTTTCAACCTTGAGTAAAAATGGTTGGAAACCTAGATTTGTGGAAATAGAGACAAGTGCGCCCACTAGGCTAGACATTCATGTTAGTAGTTTCTTTTTTTCTGTCGGCCGTCAAAGATCGATAGATGAATGCGCGTCTCCGCTCCAATTTCCAAGTCTCTATGGGTCTTCATTAGGCAGAGTTAAAAGAGGGCTTTTCTATAGAGTCCCGAATCCGAAAAGTACAAAGTAGTGCCCGGTATTTGTGCGAATTGCATCGGCACGTAGTTTTGGTAGCGGAAGCGCGTTTGCTAAGCTCTGCACGAACATAAAACTCGCATTAAAAAGGAAACTGTATCGTATTGTAGACGAGATTTTTCAAGTATGCAAAAAAATAGAAAAAATTATATAAAACGTTTCGAGTGAGCAATCTATTATATTTTCTTTTTGTATACTTGTGATTAATTGTTAATGGCAGATAATAATTTTTTAAATATGCGTCATGGTGGTTAATATTTTTTTTATCAGAATGTTAAAAGTTGGTTGTGACGCAATTCGACTTATGATTACGAAGGATGTTTACGTCAATGCGCTTTGTTGTTTCAAGATCGGGAAGGTGATTGCGTTTAGATGCCGCAAAAGAGATTTTAATAATAGAGTGATAATTTAAGTAATAACGAAAATAGTGGGAGAGTATTTTTAGACGTTTTTTTCCTTCGGTTTTGTAATGTCCGCCGCCTAAACGGCTGACGTGCACGAACAAATGGATATAAAATGTATTTTTATAACGAAGGATAATGACATTGACGTCCACTAAAAATTTTATCTAAAATTTTGCCGAAGAGTTAGGACAACAATCGCGTTTTTCCCGACTTTACGAAGTTGTTTTCGCATATTTTTATTAGAGTATTTATAGTGGCATAATATATAACAAGTGTAAAGGCCAGACGAGTCTATATCTATTTTTCGCTTTAGCTTTGCACAATTCCACCTGGTTCGCATTTGAATGCAAAATGTGAGCTACATACAAAATTTTGTTTAATTATAGATTTATTTCATCATCACTTATTTTTATAAAACAATAAAACTGTTTTCATTTTCATACCTAAAGGTCATATTTAACGTTAAAAATAATCACTGCGCATGACCGTCTATTCAATTTCTCCATGGTATTACTATCAATACAAATGATTTAGTAAACGCAAAACAATTACGGCACCAATTTACGGCGGCTTTTACAACTCCATAAATTCTGACTAGTTTTTCAGACAATTCCGTTATTTTTAGACGTATCGTTTTTTCATTACCCATCAAATTCGAGCAGTTAGCAAAACTCCAGATTTCATTTTAAGAAACCAATTAGTTCTCAAAATATTTTAAAATCAAAATAAATTTATATATAAATAATATTTGATAAATGCAATTCAATTTGAAATTCGAATCATGGTATAATTGCGGGATGAAAATGTCATCTCATTTCAATATTCCTAGAATTTCCCTCAATACCTGTTGTTTTTAAGTTTGTTTATGAAATGATGAATATTGATGCGCATAAAGCGATTTAACAAGGGATTATTAATGAACCGAATGGGAACAAACAGTTTTATTGAATAATTCACGGAACGTACAGCATTGCTTTATTTCCCTCCTTTTGTGATTTTTTAATATTATATAAATAAATTTAAAAATCATTGCAATATTCCTGGAATTCGTTTCAATACTTGCTCATTTGGGTTCGTTCATCAATATTATGTAATAATATCAAAAGCGATTCAATTTTGGATTCACCGAATGGGAATTACTTTCGATTTTATTAAAATAATTCATGGAATTTGCAGCTAAAATCGATTTCATTCTATTTTATACCAGAAGTAATTCAACAGATTTATTCTCAAAATTTTGGCATAAACTAGAAAATCTTCTACTAAGTTTTAGACATTTCTGGGCATTTAAGGAAAAATGTCAAAATTTGCTGAATTCGTAGTTTTACAAGTTGCTGCTTGAAATGTATGGCAGAAATGATCTCGGCCAAGTATTGTTCTTGATACTTGGGGCATAATACTTATGGCGGCCGACATCTTCGAAGTCGGCCGAGATTATTTGTTATATCACGAAGAATACTTGGGACGAACCAAGTTTACCCTGCTATAAAGTTTATGGAAGAAATATCTCGGCCGACTTCGAAGACGTCGGCCGTTCTAAGAAACAACCAAAATTAATCAATTTCCGTGATAAAACACTCTGGATTCGGAGTTACTGCTTGAAATTTATGGCAGAAATGATCTCGGCCAAGTATTGTTCTTGATACTTGGGGCGGCCGACATCTTCGAAGTCGGCCGAGATTATTTCTTATATCAGGAACAATACTTGGGGCGGCCGACATCTTCGAAGTCGGCCGAGATTATTTTTTATATCACGAAGAATACTTGGGACGAACCAAGTCTATCCTGCTATAAAGTTTATGGAAGAAATATCTCGGCGGACTTCGAAGACGTCGGCCGTTCTAAGAAACAACCAAAATTAATCAATTTCCGTGATAAAACACGCTGGATTCGGAGTTACTACTTGAAATTTATGGCAGAAATGATCTCGGCCAAGTATTGTTCTTGATACTTGGGGCGGCCGACATCTTCGAAGTCGGCCGAGATTATTTCTTATACCAGGAACAATACTTGGGGCGGCCGACATCTTCGAAGTCGGCCGAGATTATTTTTTATATCACGAAGAATACTTGGGACGAACCAAGTTTACCCTGCTATAAAGTTTATGGAAGAAATATCTCGGCCGACTTCGAAGACGTCGGCCGTTCTAAGAAACAACCAAAATTAATCAATTTCCGTGATAAAACACTCTGGATTCGGAGTTACTGCTTGAAATTTATGGCAGAAATGATCTCGGCCAAGTATTGTTCTTGATACTTGGGGCATAATACTTGGGGCGGCCGACATCTTCGAAGTCAGCTAAGTTTTAGACATTTCTGGGCATTTAAGGAAAAATATCAAAATTTGTTGAATTCGTAGTTTTACAAGTTGCTACTTGAAATTTATGACAGAAATGATCTCGGCCAAGTATTGTTCTTGATACTTGGGGCGGCCGACATCTTCGAAGTCGGCCGAGATTATTTTTTATATCACGAAGAATACTTGGGACGAACCAAGTTTACCCTGCTATAAAGTTAATGGAAGAAGTATCTCGGCCGACTTCGAAGACGTCGGCCGTTCTAAGAAACAACCAAAATTAATCAATTTCCGTGATAAAACACAAATGATCTCGGCCAAGTATTGTTCTTGATACTTGGGGCGGCCAACATCTTCGAAGTCGGCCGAAATTATTTCTTATACCAGGAACAATACTTGGGGCGGCCGACATCTTCGAAGTCGGCCGAGATTATTTCTTATATCACGAAGAATACTTGGGACGAACCAAGTTTACCCTGCTATAAAGTTTATGGAAGAAATATCTCGGCCGACTTCGAAGACGTCGGCCGTTCTAAGAAACAACCAAAATTAATCAATTTCCGTGATAAAACACTCTGGATTCGGAGTTACTGCTTGAAATTTATGGCAGAAATGATCTCGGCCAAGTATTGTTCTTGATACTTGGGGCATAATACTTGGGGCGGCCGACATCTTCGAAGTCGGCTAAGTTTTAAACATTTCTGGGCATTTAAGGAAAAATATCAAAATTCTAAGTCGGCCGAGATTATTTCTTATATCACGATGAATACTTGGGATGAACCAGGTCTACCCTGCTATAAAGTTTACGGAAGAAGTATCTCGACTTCAAAGACAAATTAATCAATTTTTCGTGGTAAAACTCTCTGGATTAGGAGCATATTACAAATAATGAAGATATCTGATGTGACAGCTAAAATTATATATTTTTTAACAAGGGAGATAAAAAACACAATTCCGTATCAATTTTAGTAATTATCAGAGGATCATTTAGTTGCACAAAGAGATAAAAAAAGGTTGAAATACCAAAGCTGCAAAGTTAATGTAACCGTAAAGGGATATCAAAACAACATTCGATGATGTGGGATAGCATATCGAATGGTATTTCCCAAATTGGCAGTACAACACAGCATGCGTTTAATAAGCTGAGCTTTATTCACTTGGTTCCGGGTATTCGATTTCCGCGAACTTCCCCCGATATCTATAGTTTGATTGTGTTCAACTATCATGTCATTTCAATATTGAAATTCGGAGAAATGTTCTCAATATCTGTTTGGCTTAAAGTTAATTAGAGCTTAATACTGTTGATGTGATTGAATGAAAATGATTGGACAAGGGCTTATTGGTTGAACGAGTGGCAACAACTTTCGGTTTTGTTAAAATAATTCGTGGAATTCGCGTCGGGATATTGTCGTATTCCCGTAAATTAATTGTGTTTATGCAGAATTGTTTAATTTACAGGCACGCTTTGACTTCGGTTAGGTTTAACCGGAACAATTCCAATAATTGCCTAGTCGAATATCAAACCAATTCAACACTTAATGATAATCAGCCTAACATGTATTGTTGTTGCTTCGGTCACCGATTTCCATCTAAAATCAATATCAATACGTGCATAGAAATGTTTAATCCCAAGCACTCGAAAATATGGTTGAATTTGTAAATGAATTCGTGAAAGTTAGCGTATAAGCCGGCTTATATAAGCGTCGCATCTTTATGCGGTGCTAAAAGATATACGATTCGCACACTAACATGTTGCAGATGATCTTTGCTGCACGTGTAATAAAATAGGGATTTAAACAAAATATAATAAAAACTATTTTTAACTACAATGGAGGTTTTCGTTATACGCTCGCTATCAAACACGCGTTGTAGGCTGCGCTATGTAAATTCCACGTTTTCCATTTTTAATTAGTTAATCTTCTTTCGTTCAGAGTATTCACTATTTTTGTTTAACACGCAAACAATAGCGAGATCGGAGGTCACATTTATTTAAAACATAATAATACACGCGTATTATTACTAACTTTTTTTTAAAAAACAACCAATAATCGCATCATTCAATCGATAATCGGATATTGTTTTGATCATGCGCATTACTTTGTATTGGTGCGATAATATTATTGCGCATGATTTCTAATTTTTTTTCAACATCGTCTTCTTATTTAATAAAATTTTGTTTACGTATTCTCGCGCAATAAAACCGCTCTTGTTAAATTTAATACGTTTAGACTGACTAAGCGATGTCTATAATAAACTGGTATTTACTTTGTGTTTTGAATTCTGCATTATATCAAGGGCTAGGGTAATAAAGCAGAGCCGATTTCCGATAAACAAGAACGGACGGGATCCAACCTTCCTACGGGATATTGGAGATTTCACAGAATAAAAAGAGGAACGGAAAAAGACAATCGGACAACTTTTTTTATCGCCGTTTTCGTTTATTAATCGTGGAATAATTTTAATCGTACGGATTGAATATTCCCGGTATTTACCGAATGCGAAAAAGGATTTTTCTCTCGTACCAGTATCCCGAAGGATTTGCGATGGGATTTTTTTTACGATTTTATCTGTGACCCCGTCATATGCCCTGCTCTATAAAATCATCTCGCAAGAGAGTTAATAAAGGAACTTGTTTCCGATACGGATCAAGAGGAAAATTGCTACATTGAACCCAATTCGAAGATAAAAATTATATAGATGTATGTAAACCGACTTCATTTGAATGGATATTATTATAATTTCTTTGGCAACGAACTCCTCTCAGAATAAATGAGTCCTAGAAAAAACATTTGCTTTGTTGCGCTTCATTTCAATTCGCAAACGGTTTATACAGTCGATTATTTTTTGAGTATTGAAAAAACAAAAACATTTATTCACATATCGAGATGATTCAAACAAGCACATTTAACGATGACAAACCAGTGAGTAAACTATAACCTCATCTATTTCTAAGGATAAATTTTAAACATCGCAAAGCGTACACCTATTAAATGTACGCCCGCTCGTTCATAAAAAAAATGTACACGAAATATAAAGTTCTATGTATCATCTAGTAAACATAGCGCAAGAATTCAGGAACCTTTAGTTTCGGAGCGTGCCAGTTTTAAAACCGTGACGTCACCGAAAAATTCTCCACAGCCTCATTTTTCTAGGCGAACCCGTACTATACAGGTGTTGTGTTTCGTGCTATAAATCTAAATTTAAACGCGGACCTAATGCATCACCTCAATTGAGAAAACGACCTCGTTAGGGCTACTCAATAAATTAATTGCTTTCTTTAATCATAATATAAAGCAAAAATATTTTACTCTTAAAGCGATAAACGAAATCAAAGTCAAAAATTTATTGATAAATCTTTATGAAGAATATTGGTCCTATTATTTTCTTCTTAAATAATCTACGTAAAACATTAATATATGTGTGCAAAAGCTACAAAGCTAAAAATATAAAAACATTCGTGTTTAGTTTTGTTTTGATAGAATACAACCTTCAAACTTCTACTGCCTCGGCCGTGAGCGACCCCTGCTCAATAAATAAAAACGTTTTTTTCGAGAAGTACACAACATTATTAAGAAATATTTGTAATTAGAATGTATCACATCTAAACCTCTAATGCCTCGGCCGCAAGCGACCTCGGCTCAATAAATACAAGCGTTATCATTGGGATCTACTCTATACTTTTGAACATCGCACCAATTGATTAATAAGTGGTGGTTTATAAGGATATGTGTAATTTGACACAATTTATCACCTTCAAACCTCTACTGGTGGTTTTTAAGAATATTTGTAGTTTGATACAATTTATCACCTTCAAACCTCTACTGCCTCGGTCGCAAGCGACCTCGGCTCAATAAATAAAAACGTTTTCATCGAGTACACAACATTATTAACAAATATTTGGAATTTGATGGAATCTATCACATCCAAACCTCTAATGCCTCGGCCGCAAGCGACCTCGGCTCAATAAATACAAGCGTTATCATTGGGATGTACTCTATACTTTAGAAAATCGCACCAATTGATTAATAAGTGGTGGTTTATAAGGATATTTGTAATTTGATACAATTTATCACCTTCAAACCTCTACTGCCTCGGCCGTAAGCGAGCTCGGCTCAATAAATAAAAACGTTTTTATCGAGAAGTACACAACATTATTAAGAAATATTTGTAATTTGATGGAATCTATTACATCCAAACGTCAAATGCCTCGGCCGCAAGCGACATCGGCTCAATAAATACAAGCGTTATCATTGGGATCTACTCTATACTTTTGAAAATCGCACCAATTGATTAATAAGTGGTGGTTTATAAGGATATTTGTAATTTGATACAATTTATCACCTTCAAACCTCCACTGCCTCGGCCGCAAGCGACCTCGGCTCAATAAATAAACGTTTTCATCGAGGAGTACACAACATTATTAAAAAATATTTGTAATTTCATGAAATGTATCACATCTAAACCTCTAATGCCTCGGCCGCAAGCGACCTCGGCTCAATATATACAAGCGTTATCATTGGGATGTAGTCTATACTTTTGAAAATCGCACCAATTGATTAATAACTGGTTGTTTATAAGGATATGTGTAATTGGATACAATTTATCACCTTCAAACCTCTATTGCCTCGGTAGCAAGCGACCTCGGCTCAATAAATAGACGTTTTCATCGAGGAGTACACAACATTATTAAGAAATATTTGTAATTTGATGGAATGTATCACATCCAAACCTCTAATGCCTCGGCCGCAAGCGATCTCGGCTCAATAAATACAAGCGTTATCATTGGGATCTACTCTATACTTTTGAAAATCGCACCAATTGATTAATAAGTGGTGGTTTATAAGGATATGTGTAATTTGATACAATTTATCACCTTCAAACCTCTACTGCCTCGGTCGCAAGCGACCTCGGCTTAATAAATAAAAACGTTTTCATCGAGTATACAACATTATTAAGAAATATTTGTAATCTGATGGAATCTATCACATCCAAACCTCTAATGCCTCGGCCGCAAGCGACCTCGGCTCAATAAATACAAGCGTTATTATTGGGATGTACTCTATACTTTAGAAAATCGCACCAATTGATTAATAAGTGGTGGTTTATAAGGATATTTGTAATTTGATACAATTTATCACCTTCAAACCTCTACTGCCTCGGTCGCAAGCGACCTCGGCTCAATAAATAAAAACGTTATCATTGGGATGTACTCTATACTTTTGAAAATCGCACCAATTGATTAATAACTGGTGGTTTATAAGGATATTTGTAATTTGATACAATTTATCACCTTCAAACCTCTACTGCCTCGGTCGCAAGCGACCTCGGATCAATAAATAAAAACGTTTTCATCGATTACACAACATTACTAAGAAATATTTGTAATTTGATGGAATGTATCACATCTAAACCTCTAATGCCTCGGCCGCAAGCGACCTCGGCTCAATAAATACAAGCGTTATCATTGGGATGTAGTCTATACTTTTGAAAATCGCACCAATTGATTAATAACTGGTGGTTTATAAGGATATTTGTAATTTGATGCAATTTATCACCTTCAAACCTCTACTGCCTCGGTCGCAAGCGACCTCGGCTCACTAAATAAGAACGTTTTCATCGGGTACACAACATTATTAAGAAATATTTGTAATTTGGTGGAATCTATCACATCCAAACCTCTAATGCCTCGGCCGCAAGCGACCTCGGCTCAATAAATACAAACGTTATCATTGGGATGTACTCTATACTTTTGAAAATCGCACCAATTGATTAATAAGTGGTGGTTTATAAGGATATTTGTAATTTGATACAATTTATCACCTTCAAACCTCTACTGCCTCGGTCGCAAGCGACCTCGGCTCAATAAATAAAAACGTTATCATTGGGATGTACTCTATACTTTTGAAAATCGCACCAATTGATTAATAACTGGTGGTTTATAAGGATATTTGTAATTTGATACAATTTATCACCTTCAAACCTCTACTGCCTCGGTCGCAAGCGACCTCGGCTCAATAAATAAAAACGTTTTCACCGATTACACAACATTACTAAGAAATATTTGTAATTTGATGGAATGTATCACATCTAAACCTCTAATGCCTCGGCCGCAAGCGACCTCGGCTCAATAAATACAAACGTTATCATTGGGATGTACTCTATACTTTTGAAAATCGCACCAATTGATTAATAACTGGTGGTTTATAAGGATATTTGTAATTTGATACAATTTATCACCTTCAAACCTCTACTGCCTCGGTCGCAAGCGACCTCGGCTCAATAAATAAAAACGTTTTCATCGATTACACAACATTACTAAGAAATATTTGTAATTTGATGGAATGTATCACATCTAAACCTCTAATGCCTCGGCCGCAAGCGACCTCGGCTCAATAAATACAAGCGTTATCATTGGGATGTAGTCTATACTTTTGAAAATCGCACCAATTGATTAATAACTGGTGGTTTATAAGGATATTTGTAATTTGATGCAATTTATCACCTTCAAACCTCTACTGCCTCGGCCGCAAGCGACCTCGGCTCAATAAATACAAGCGTTATCATTGGGATCTATTCTATACTTTTGAAAATCGCACCAATTGATTAATAAGTGGTGGTTTATAAGGATATTTGTAATTTGATACAATTTATCACCTTCAAACCTCTACTGCCTCGGTCGCAAGCGACCTCGGCTCAATAAATAAAAACGGTTTAATCGAGTACACAGCATTATTAAGAAATATTTGGAATTTGATGGAATCTATCACATCCAAACCTCTAATGCCTCGGCCGCAAGCGACCTCGGCTCAATAAACATAAAAATTATCATCGGGATGACCACAATTTTTTTTTAAATCGATCAAAATTGATTAATAACTAATTATTTTCACGGAATACTTATAATTGTATGAAAATTTTTAGGTTCAAAGCCATGTTGACAAAACACCACCATTAATACAAAAAAATCTCTGTAGGTGGCACCACGTGACGATGATAACTACAAAAACTATAAAGATCTAACCTCAAAGTTTGTAAAAATCGATGATTTTTGGTTAAATCGAAGATACATGTAATTAAAAAACATATTTATCGGGTTTAAACTTGAATATTTATAACTAAACGTTGATTTTTATCGGGAAAATTCGTCAAAATAAATTTTTCGAGAACATTCTAGAATGTTTTGGAACTTTGGTTACTAAAACACGAAATTTAGATAAAAAACGAAGTAGGACTCACCAAATATTGATGTTATTCTTATATTTATGTCTCACTTTGTATCTTTACACGAATTTAACTAAATTTAATCGGAAATATCACCAAAAATTGCACCGCTTAAAACACGCGTGGTGGTTTTAGGGGACGATTTGAAACACTAACCGAAACGACATCTAGCGGCCGAATATTAGGGGGGAAAAATATTTGTGAATAATAAATTAAAAATTCCTTTAATATCAAAATAAATAATTTGTTAATTAAAAACGATTTAATTAAAAAATTAATTAAATTTAGATTAATCGCGATTTTGGGGGTAATTTAACTCAATAAAAAATTAGAGGTGGCGCCACTTAAAAACGTGTTTTCTAACCTCTAAATAATCTCAATAATTTATTCCAAATTTAAATTTTAATTGTTATACGAAAATTAACAAATAAAACTAAATAGTACTCACTGAATATGTATGTTATTGTCGTTTGAGCGTTTTGTAAGCAACTTATACGATGGGTTTAGCAAATCTTTTGATGTACTAATGAGTAACGCTACCTATCGTCTGTGAGTTTCTGGTTTTGCGGTTCATATCAAAGGAGGTAGAAATAGATATGAAACATATAGATATTAGCATAATACTTGCATTCAATGTTATAGTTTGTAATATACAAATTAATTAATGTTTAATTTGTGAGTGATAAATAATATTTTGAGGGGGTTGATTTCACAACAAAATAATTAAACTCTAAAATTTCAAAGACCATTTCTCTAATTAAATATTGAAGCACCGAATGATCGGATTAGTAAATTACGTAATTGTTGCAGTACAAATGGTATCTATTACAAAAGCGCAGTGGGATTTTGATTAATACATTTGATGGTTCTACTAAAGGTAACATCACCGTTTGGTCAATATATTATTAACCCGTACAAAATCGAGCCACTATTGTGGAAAAAAGCATTGAAAACGAAATCGATAGCTCTTGAACTGTAAAGCCGGGTCTGTGAATTCTCTGTGCCGTCGCTTTTGAAACTATCGATTGCACAGTCCGCCGGAATAAATACTTACCAACTTCCCCCGACCCTTATTTTTTTCTATACAAACGAATTTCGTAGTACGCGAATTTTTAAGAAAGTAAAATTGAAAAAAAAAATTGTTTCGCATTACAAAAATCGATTTTTGATTTATTGAGGACCGCAGCCTGAAGCCGCATTCTTGATAAGGTGAGTAACCATGTAAAAGATCGTAACAGAATTCATAAGCAATGCGAGTTACGTCACCTATTATGTCATCGCACAAATCGTCGAGAAGATTAAGGTTAAATTGAAAAAAAAGCTGTTAGTTTTCAGAATTGAAGACATTGACTAACACAATTTAACTCAATTAAAGGTGTTAATATAATTCTTAGAAAAACACAATTATGTATAAAATATAAATGTTATGAGTTCACATTGTTATTCGTCCCAAAAACATTCGAATTTATTAATAGTAAATGCAGTTGTTGCCACGACAGATGTAAGAAGCGGAACGAGCAAGTTTGATCATAAATCCCGCAAACAAAATAATTAATAACAAGTTAGTTAAATATATGTCTCGAAAGCATCGGGTGAACATATAATGTACGAGTTCTGATCTCCATAATTTGCTCATTCGTCCTAATTTCAAAATGTGGGCCAAACCGTTGACCGGATTCAGTAGTCGTACATATATTTCAATGGCAGATAAAAGTCGCCCGTTTCAAATAATCGATCTGCACAGGACAGCCTCTTATTATGGCATTAAGACTAAACGGATCTATTGCGACCCGCAGAAAACCTTTTAACATAATGAAGGTCGCCCACATTAGTCTTTCCCCAGAGCGATCTATTTGAGATTGCTATTCTAAATTTATCACTTTCCGTCCATCATCTCCACACAAATGACACCCGAAGAAAGGTTAACATCTCATTATATACCTCGAATTAATTTGGAAATTAAATTGAGTGCCAGAGAAAATTAACTAATTTATTTACGTTTTTTTATATCATCGCATAGACAACCAACATCGCGTCATTAAAGATAACCTTATCAAGTAAAAACACAAAGTTAGAACCAAAGGTCTTTATATTTCCTGATTAATGACTCACTCATAATTATATTATTTTAATTATCAATCCAAGAAAATCTAAAAATGACTCAACCGAAATGATTAAAACAAATTCTAAATAAAAGTATCTAATGATTACATCTCACTTAGTATTCTATTATTAGAAAATATAAACTGAACAACAAACAAAATATATACAAATGTCTAGACATCACCAATAAAGATAGTTTTATTTGTTATTCAAATAGTATTCGATTTTGGGAGTTTCAATAAATATTAAAATTATTCTTTAATTTTAATATAAGAAAAATAATTTAAGAAAACATAATTTTTTCATTCTCAACCGGTTTCGATTTTTTTATGATCATCTTCAACGATTTTTGATATGTTCTCAACATGTCCAGACATCCGAATAGACATGAAATCAATGAGATTATTGAATCTTGGATGTCTTTCTGGGCATTCTGCTCTCTCCTATAAACTTGGATGTCGGTAATTGAGTCCTTCATGGACAGGTAATTCATTTTTGCCGTTTCCTTGCTATGGTTAAGCTACTTACTGCTGCAAAGCTAAAGTTGTAAAAAACATTAAACTTACATGATGCTAAGTAGCAAATAGTTATATAAAACGAGGAATTGATAGATTTTAAGGCTAAATACATCCACTGGGATTCTAGAAGCCAACATACATGGCTCAGAGATTCGAACAGGAATATTTTATGAAATATGTGACAGTGCGATATGACTTAGATCACTTCTAGTCTTCTTAATTAATAAGAAGGAGAATTAGGTAAAGTTTCAAAATTGATTTGGAACAACTTAAAAGCCCTAATACACATAATCCTTTTCACTAGAGTACCAATCAAAGCAATGCGAAAGTGCTATGATTGCCAATTTTTACGTGGTAAAATCTTTTTCAGAAGTAAAATGAAATTTTGAAGCCATTTTGAAAGTTAGGGTTGGATTGTGTTATTGAGGATGGGTAAATAAAAGTATCTAATAATTAATCTGAGTATTATATTATTAGAAAATATAAAACTAATCAAATAAAGTATATACGACCATATTTCTTATTCAAATAATATTTGAATTAGGGAGTTTGAATAAAAATAAAATCGATTCTTCATTTTTAATATGAAGATTTATTAAGAAAAAAACTGCTAACAACACCCCTCTACAATGAAAATAAAACTAACATAATATAGAGATGCTCAATAGTAAAATACGTCAAAACCATATTTCTTAAAATAAAATAATGAGAGCTTTAATTTCTATATAATCCTTTGTTACTTGATCTTTAGGGATTATCTTAACAAATTTGTATCGTCCGTCATAGGATCTGATTTAATGGGAAAGAAAGGGCTTCAAAGCATACTGTGTTTGTGTAATTGCGGGCAGGTTCTTTGATTTAATGCAATGGAAAGGAAAGAGAGCTTAACTGTAGGATGCGTAGTTGGGTCTGATCTATACACAGATCAGATTTGATGGAGTGAATAGAGGGCTTAAGAGGGATTGTATTTGTGTAGTTGGAGTGTAAATCATCTCTCATTATTGTAATTCTAAATCAATGGCTCACATAAAAATATATAACCTCTAAAATAAAATAAAATTGTGTCATCCGTAAAATGTCTCCTTGTTTTTAGTCTTCTTTCTCAAATTTCTCCCTTGCTTTAGCTAAAATAGCTCTTAACTCTGATGATCTCACAGTTTGGTACTAATAAAATAAATTCATAAATTTGTGAACTAAATTAAACATCCAGTTTATACTTACACCGCAAACGTTTTTCTGAATAGTCAGCTGAGAATATAATCTTTTCCCTTCGAGGGGACCGGCTATTTTTTCAGCATTATCTTTGTTTAACCCCAAAATTTGATGTCCAGAAAAATTTTTTAATTTTGTACAAACCGATGGTGAGAACTCTTTAGCAGCTAACCAGCTTTCGACCTCGGACGGATTTGACTTTTGGTTTATGTACACCTCTGGGGTCTGTTTAATGTCAAGATCAGTTCTCTTGTTGCGGAATAACGACAGCACTGTGTTAAGCTCGTCATACATTTTCTCCCCGTTTGTCATAGTTGATTTAATCGAAGCCGTACGTTTCAATGTCGAAACGGGGGTTGTTGGTGCCGTGTCAATTGGAGGCATTGGGGGTGGCGGTGGAGGTGGAGTTTCTGGTTCTAATTATATTATTTTTAATTTAGCTACCAATTAACACCAACACAAAAGCAACATTTAAAGACAATTTCGCTCCCTGAAGATGATTAAACAAATCGAAATCGGTCGAAAATATTTTTGAGTAAATTATACCAAAAAAAACACGTTATGCGTGATTCTTATTTATTGCATAAACACATACGCTTAGACTACAAAGTTAGTTGCGGTGTTGTAGATAAAAAGAAAGGGGGGTATCATATATTGTACCCTAACCTATATAATCGTCGAACGCGATTTTGGGGAATAATGAATGAAATGACTCACCGAAAGGGGCTCCCGGAAAACCATAAACAGCCTGGAACGCGAATTGAATGAGAATAACGCACTATTTCACGAAAACCAGCATAATATGTACGCTATTTTAGCACTATTGTTAACTCGGACATCCCAACACATGTGAACTGATTTCAGGACTATCCGTGTGAAGTTGGCGTTTTACGTTTATTAAAACGGACGCAAGGGGGCGTCACAAAAAAAAAATAAAAATTTAAATTATGGCGGGTTTTCAAAATAAAAAAAAATTAAATTTGAAAGATCTATTTTAAAGTAAAAAACGAGAAAATTATGACTCCCCAACGATCCCCTGGCCTTTGTTTATAATAACGACGAGATCGTACTAAGATCTTAAACCACGCTGCTCCTGTACTTTTTCGTTTCGGTATTTTTAGTACCAGCTTAGATCTAAATTTAGACTACTATAGACTTCGCATACACCAGAATACGTTAATGAATTGTGTTTCGAAAGAACCCGACTTAATTTAAAAGAGCTAAGAGAAAAACGAACCACCAGAGATTGCTTTTTTAATAATTTAATCACTTTTAATTGAAACGCGAGATTTGTTTGATTCATCGGGTTACGAAACTATTTGAAAAATTCGAATAAATATTGTTGCCAAATATTCGCCCTATTATAACTACAAAACGGTTAAATAAGCACGCGACATAGTTGCTTAAATTATTCGAAATAATAAGCACCAGCCAACAATCGACAAAAGCTGGTCCATTTTATTTCGCTTAAATTATCATGTTATTGGTAAAATTAATACAATTAGAAAAAACTTATATACAAGTGCCCCCAAAAAGAATAAAATCTTAATCTCATCTCCCTTCTATTTTTTTAACCAAAAGAATACGTAAAAAGGTGTGATCTTTTTTTGGCATGAGCATGATTAAAATTACGTAAAAACCTTCAATGTCCCAATAAAAAAATACAAACGAGAGCAACGTCGACAACCACAAAATAAAACATTAAAACACTAGAACATATAACAAATGTACAGATACAAAGCGTTCGTACGTATTATTCAAGTATATAACAAAATAATAATAATAATAATAAAAATAATAACATATCGTACAATTCAGCAGACAAAACGGACGGAAGAGAGACGTTTACGAAGACAAAAATAATCCGGTCAAAAATACCGGAACTCTCCCTTCTTACCGAGCCTTTGCTGCCGAATTTGTTCCGCAGAAGCCGTGTTTACAGAAGGAGGACTTGAAACATGATCCGAACCGTGTACTTGGCCATCACTAAAGCGATCTGACGACGAATCCTAAAAAAAATTACAAGTTTTTAATCAAAAAATCATCATTTTTTAAAACTTTTTTATTTCAACGCTAACCGGTCTATTTCCATAATGAGCATAGAGTGGGTTGTTGTAAATATCCGGATTTACCTTTGTCACAATCGTATGTGGTACATGAGCAACTTCACCTTTGAAGTTACGAGCTTTCCACCATTTTCGACTATCATCAAGTATCTAAAAAAAATTTGTGTAATTTTTAAGACAAAAATAATTAATTTAACCAAATAATTAAATTAATAGTTACTTCTAAATATTCTCCTCGCACAACAGTTAATTCCTTATCATTATTAGCTGTTCTAGGATAAGTAACTTTAACAATTTGGGCGTTCCTCTTTTGTAATGATTCCAACCAATTATCTTGAAGTCTTTTGAAGCTACGATCATCTCCATTACGCTCAATAGAATCAACAGAAATATCGCTGCGAGCACTTATAGGGTCCATGTCTCTTTCCGGTTCAATTTTCGGTTCTCTATCGTGATTGTCGCTGTATCTTCCGCCGTTTAAGAACATATTATCTTGATTGGAAGTGTCATAATCGTTGTAGTCGCTGCTATACTCATTATGCATATCGCGGAAATGTTTACTGTCCGATTCCAATTCATCAACGACTTTATAATCGGGACTCCATTTGTCAAGAAAGACCGGGTGATATGATGGTACTTGCGCTTTCCATTCATCTCTCGGAACTAACCAAGCATTTCCCAATGAATGCCATAACTCTGTTTCTTTACTTGTTACACAATTTGCAAGCAAATTAATTGCATCCCTTGTAAGTAAAGGTGCAATTACCTTATGGGGCAAATGAAGGTCGAAATAAGTATCGTGGGATGCTTCCACGATTAACGCAAGCGGTGTAAAAAGAAAATGAACCAGTTCCGGTGCGTTTGGATCGTGAATGTGGGCTCTTAATTTCGCAAGGAGGTTAAAAGAGAGTTTAAATTTTTGGAAAATATCAATAAATTCATTTTCGTGCGGTGGTTTGGTCCTCATCTTCAACATACCATCGCCGTTATAACCCTTCTTACTCTTTCTATTCCGTTTTCGACGTTCAAGTTCTTTCGAAGCAGCAGCGGCAACTTGTAACCGGGCGATAAATTTTTCGATATCATCGAAACAATGATTTAAAACCGTCACGTCTCGTTCATACTGATCGCTGGTGGTCGAACTATTGTCGTCGTTGTTGGTGGCCAATTCCGAGTCGATTTCCCGGTAATCTCTTGAGGCCATCACGTGTTGTCCTGGTGGTTTTTGACTTTGCGGCGGTATGCTAGTTTTTCTACTACGCGTTAATGTTTTTCCCATCTGAAGTTGTTTTAAATCTTCGACGAGGTCTTGGGCGGAGATACTCTGACACTGAGGAATAAAAAATAAAATTATCGATAACGATTTTTTGGTAAATTGATATCAGAGATAATAATAACGTTTTACCTGGAATATGTGCATTTCAATTGGATGAGATGAGTTACTATTTGTGACACTGAAAACGAGGATATTGTTGTACATTTCCATTGGATCTGCGCTTGTAAATGCTGTTGGTTCTTGAATGTTATCGTATGGAAATCGTTCCATAATACCCTAAACGAACAGAAACGTTTTGAAAGTTGTATTAATAAAGGTGGCTTTACTAACCCCAGTTTCGTAATCCATAATTAATATCGAAGAGCGGTCGAGTCTTAATTGCATTTTCTGTGACCAAATTCCATTAGATTTCTCCAATTGGAGAAGTCTTCGCATGCCATCTTTCGAATTGGTGATGCCATTATCTTTAGCTACGGTAAAAGTAGCGAGGTGTTCGACCAAATAGACGAGTTTGTCGTCGACGTTTCGGTCATCGCGATCTATGTCGTCATCCCGCGAATATCCATTGGAATGATAAGCCATGTTTTATGTTTTCTTTTAACGTTGCTTTTTAAATAAATTCGCGTTGAATCCTAAAACAATTCATCAACGATTGGTATCACGTTTAATTGAAGTCTGCCGACGATGATAATCGGTAGATAATAAATAATTTTTTTAAATTAATAAAATTAAAAAAATACAATAAAGCACGGTAGTTGATTGATTTTATCGAATTCAATTGGATATATTAAACTTAAAAGATACGTTTGTAGTCATTAAAAAATCGATTTGATAATATTTTAGATAATTAATAAATAATTTAATTTAATGGAGAAATCAAGTTAATTTAGAAAGTTGATAATTAAAATATAAATAATAAAATTTCAAAGGAAATTAAGTAATGAGTAAGATTTTAATCGTATTTTTTTAAATTTATTGACACAACCTATTGATCTCAATCAAATTTTGTGTGCTAAATATTTTTATTATCAGTGCACTGTTATCAATAATTTTACTGATAATAGTGAATCATTTTATATTGTGGATTTCGACGTAGATGTTTTGAAATAAAACGAAATCAAGAAAAGAAGCCGACGCGCACTTTCTCTGTTGCCGCAAAAGTAATTAATAAAATAATGGCGAGCTTGCCAGCTAAAGCGGGTACAATGAGGCAATGTTATCAAAAAGGAAACGACAAAACGGCAGTAAACACCGGAAATCGGACGACGGGAATTTAAATGAGCGAGCCCGCGTTTATCATTGTCGCTAAACGTTTGGAAATTGACGAAGAGAAAGTTAAAAAAACAAAAATTTTCTAATACTCAATTTATTTTATTTATCTAGGAAAAAAACTCTTATTTTCGTTTCCGCTAATTTCCAATAATCCAGTGAAAGCAACGTGCCTGTTTTTTTTTTTTGTAACATTAAACTAAGGATTAAAGAGCCATCAAAGATAAGATAACAACTATTATTATTGTCTTACATCAGTTCAAAGCAATTTCGAAAACATTTTTCAAAAAAAATTTTTGAGTAATCGTTTTTTTAAATTTTAATAATATCGTTCTATTTCAGACTCTCTTCGTCTCACAACACGAAATGTTGTCACTCTACGTACACATGCCACACCTTTAAGGCCGAGGTATTCGAGGAATGTCAACAATTCCATACAAACAACAACGACTTAATATTACAATGTAATATTTAAAAAAATTTAAATACACAATCCAAACACGTTTTCGTTAAATATTTAAGATGTCTTTTAAAAAAAATTAATCACTACTTTAAAAATGTTTAAAAAATATATTTAAAAAACAGTTGTGGAAAGCTTGGAAATGCGGAAATTTGCCGTTGACGGAGAACCGACGTGGCCGCATAACAATGCTGGGCGAAAAAAACGAGGACCGTCTCGAAGAACGACTCGGGGAGAGCTTATTTAAACGTGTTTGGGGGGCCAACGCGGGGGCGAACTCGAAATGTTGTCATACCAATCAGACGGAGTTGATGAACCGCATCCCTGGTACACTTTTTTCCGGTCGTCTTTTACGCACTCATTTCACTCGAAAACGTATCGCTTGAGTCGTCCGAAGTCGCTATCTACACGAACGCGTATACCTGTGCACCTCGCACACCTGACGGTAAATTTCAGAGATTGCGCACACCGCGCTTAGCTCTTAGGCGCCATTATTGTGCCTCAGGTAAACCGTAATTAAAATACCTGGAGGGAAACACCAAATGGTTTTTGCAAAATCAAATAAGAAAAACAACATTACAAATGAAAAACTCTTCTAATCCAAGTTTTTCCTTTTTAATCGCATTCCCTAAAAAAAATTACAAAAAACACATTTCAAAAAAATTATTAATACATAAACATTACCTTAGATATTTTTAATCTTAATCAGACATTCCTCAAGGAAAAGTTTTAGATAAAAAATTCCCAAAAATTTTAATATTTATCAACAGGTGGTGACTCGAGTGCCATCTACATTGAGTTGATGCGCGTATTTATTACGATGATGTATCTTCTTAATCTGAAACATATCAGTGAATAACTTTTAAAATGATTTTATCTTGAATTTTATTCCTCGAAATCTCAGAAAATAATAAAAAAATAGGAACGAAATAAAAAATAATTTTTATGTAAAATACTTTATTACAAATGGAAACGAATAATTAATAATAAAACGCAATGGCTTCGCGAAAAAACAGTCTCTCGTATATAATAGCGTTTCGACAAGAACGATAGCGACGAAATTTCGACAAAAAATGTTGGTATAAAGTTATAATAATGCGCAATAATCGATCGTATATTAAATATATCGTATATAACGACTTCGTAATGTATGAAGGTATGCAAATGATTCCTCGGTTCGTACTCAGTTTGAGTATTACGAGGACAAAATGTAAGTGGTAGCTATAATTAGGCGTTAAGTTTAGGAAATATATATATTTATTATGTATATATCTAAAGACGGTACTAATTTGTTTAATTAATTGTACATTATTCTTCTTCTTTTTTAATTTTCGCGGTGGAACGTATCAAAATTACCCCATTATTTTATTCAGGGCATTCGTTTCGTTCCGTCACTTATCACAAAATTGACTAAAATACGTTCAGATCGAGAATTTTGAGTGTGCACGCGTAAGATTGCAAAACTGTAACGTATAGCATTTTTCTTTTTGTTCTTGGAGCTACGTAAAATTAATTAGAAGAATATATAAAGATAATGTGCCGGTATACGTACATTTAAATTATATCACAAAGGGAGAGGGAGGAAAAAGGAGCAATAAATAAAGAGCTAGTGATCTCAAAATGACATCAATAGTTAGTTACATTCTACGCTTATACAATTATGACGAATGTAAATGTAAAATTACTACGCCTACAGACGATATGTATTTTTTTTATATCTAATCCGAAGATTGGAAAAATTTGTAGGAAGGTTCCGGCTTCCGGCTATTTACAAACACACGCGGCCTCCGTCGCTTGGTACCCCATCTAAAATGCCAAATGTCAAAACTTTATCCGCGGCTTGATCTCTTGCGCCACACCACCCCACGCCAACTTATAAATCCTCGATCGCCATTTTATTTCCGGGTCGAATATTGCATGCAGAAACAAGTACGGGCCTGAACACTCTCTGAATAACCACGCGACAACGAAATCGAATTTATTAAAAGGTAATGAGCCATTCTGAAACAAACAAACATTTTCTCAACCTCAAATAATTACTATTATATATATTATTATAATATAATTTAAAACCTATATCATAAAAACAGAGACAGGAAAACATGATTCGAAGAAGGATATTAAGGACGATGTTGATGGATATCATGAATAATATTGGGAGATGATTACAAATATCAAGGAAGATGATAATGATGACGATAATGATTTAATAGAGACTTTCCAACATCCTACACACTCCTGAGTGTTGATATATATTAGTCGAAAGACGATGAGAAATGCCATAAGAATGATTAGGAAGGCAAAGAAACATATTGAGTTTAGCGATATCAAAGGCGATGTTAAAAAAGTTGTAAAATGTGGTTTGATGTGGAACACCTTAATAATACAAGCAAATACTTTCTATCTCTTAGCTAAAAAAGAAATTAGATAACCTGGCTCCTATAAAACCAAGAAATTGTCGAATTCTGTTATAATTAAATTCGTTAGTGTCTGGGACAAAGTTATTATAAAACAAAGCTAAAAGATTCTCATATTTATTGAATTAAGGACTTCGTTTGGTATAGTATAGTTTAAATTATAGATTCGCGTACGCGTGTCGACTTAATTAACTTAATTTTTTATTCAAATCAACCTTCAACCTTAGTGGAATACTTAAATCACCTCTTCATAAACTCAGAACCCAAATATTAAGTGTTGTACAGAGTGTTATCACATTTTACAACTAACAAATTATTAGTTTGACCACAAAAAATAAAATAATCCTGAGATCAATTTGACATAACTTCATTTCTTTGACTAATAATAACCAATCTGAATTAATTCACTTGAGCCTGTGTATTATTTTATTTTTTTGTGATCAAACTAATAGTTTTAGGAGAAAACGTCAAGAGATAAAAAAGTTGCGTATTGAATCCCTATACATAAATCAAATTTTTAAACAGTAAAAGTAGAGGCTTTAAAAAGTTATGATGCAAAGTATTATAGGGGTTGATTTTTATATTATAGGGGTCAAAAAGTGCCTGTGTAATAAAATTGTGTTCTTGTTTCAAATGGATTAAATAAATATTTTACATTGAATGCATGTTTTAATTCAATATTTATTAAATAGAAGTTTTAACCAACTCTGTACATACAGGTGTCCCAGGATAGATGTTATAACGACTTAAAAATTTTCGAAATTCATTTTAAGGCTAAGGAATTAAGCGCTGTTTGGTGTGAAGAGAATTTTAAGAACATTTTCATATTTTGAAAACAAAGGCGGCCTTGACTATGAATCGAAAACTATTTTTAGATTAGGTAAAGTAATCTTTTTGTTCATGATACGGAAAAATGTTATTAAGAAAAGTTGTTCAAAATGAGAAATTATGGTCCTATACAAAATTTCAGAAGGATCTATCTACTTTGGTTGAACCATCACATTTTAATTTAACTAACAAATATTGTACAGTAATTGAAATGTGAATTAAAACTGAGGGATAATACAATTTATTTGTTAATATTTGCGACTTAAGTCATTTTTTTTTCATGGCAGTTTTCATTGTTTTTTTTTTTCTTCACTCTGATCTAATTTAAAATATGGTGGTTTAATTAATGTAGGTAGATCTGTCTGAAATTTTGCATAGTGCCATAATTTCTCATTCTGAATAACTTTTCTTAATGACATTTTGCAGTATCATGAACAAAAAGCTTACTTTACCTGAACTCAAAATAGTTTTCTTCACTATCAAGGCCGAGTTGATTTTCAAAATATGAAAATATACTTAAAATAACATTCAAAAATGTTTAAGTCATTATACCTCTTGTAACATCTATCTTGGGACACACTGTATACTTACATAAAACTGTATTATTTTTTTTTCTATATAATAGAAGAGTACATTGTCACTGTAGTTATTTTCAAAGTGATAACCCAAGAAAATAAAGTCGTCTTTATAAAAAGGTTATCATATTAAGGTCAAATAATCTAAGTATAGCATATCAAAACGGAAATTGCTTACACATACCTGAACGATTGATAATAATATCCAATCACAGATGAACCACATAAGAATGTGGATTAAGTAAAATCCTAAGACGTCCCACTTGAACAGGACATTAACAGCCCATGCGGCACCTAACCCTATTACCATACACTCCGAAAGTGGTTCCATGATTACTATTAGAGGTAGCATTGCAACACGTAGTTTTGCCCATCTAAAATATAGGGGGTTAATATCTTAAAATAAATTTGTCTTTAAAATTAACCTTGTAAGACGAGCTTGAAAACTATTGACATCACAAATTCCGGAGTTTTGCAAAGCTGGTTGACTGCAAATCCGCATTTTCCATCCTTTATCTTTTAAGGCCTTGGCCATGAAGAAATCTTCGGCGAGATAGCAACCAAACGTTTTCAAGCCGCCATCTTCATCCAGCACAGATTTACGGATTAACGCAGACATTCCTGTGTGGCAGTTTATGTTTATGAAGTCAGCTGCTAAGTATATGCGTGATTGAGCTGTCCCAAAGTAGATCTACAACACCAATTCATTTTCATTTTTCCATTTTTTGGAACCAAGTAAAACTTACTTTCTCCAACGTTCCAGCGAAACCATCCCGATCACTTGTAAATGGCATTTGATGAACTAAAGCGGTATTTTCGGACATATAACGCATCATATCTTGCAAAGTATCCTCTTTCACTACAAAAAAAAATTTATTAACGATTAGAATTAAACAAAAATTAGGGTATTAATAAAAGCTTAAATAAAAATCTCTTTTGATACCTACTTCTAATCCCGCTGTCTGAGATAAGCACAAACTCATAACTGACGGCATCATAGGCCTTGTTCATATTGTTGATTTTGGGGTTAACTCCCACGGAACCCGCGCCTAGGTATAATTTTGCATCCACTTTTGGATATTTCTCCATCAGGCTGCGTACAAGCATTATTGCTGGATCTGTGTCGTCCTCCAAACAGAAGAGAATCTCATACTTCGGATAGGTCATTGTGAAGAATGTTTCTAAGTTTGAAAATAAATTTGGGTCTACTCCCATTAATGGTTTTATTATTGAAACGCCGGCGTAAGGAGTTTCTGAATCTAGTTGGACTACTTTCTGGTGCAATCTATATTTACTGGAATTAAAAAAAAAAAATTAATATTTGAGGTTAAGTTTAAGGGCGTTAATTTTTTGAGGTTATGTTGTTTAATTTTATATATTTGTAATAATTAAAGGTTTATTAATGCTGAAATTACCCGTAAAAGATAGCAACGAGATGAATTAACCACATGGCGCACCAGTAGATGAAAAAGAAAATTGCGAACCCGTAAAGGGTGTAAAGCATTGGGACCATCCTTAGTTACGTTTTCCAAGTGTATTGTTGTTTGGGTTGTTTTTGATTAGTTTCGAGGCGTTTCGTGAACATTTTCACTTGAACTTAAACCGCACTCGGTCTACGCGAGGCACATTTTATCACTGAGCGAAACATGGAGCTCTGAACATCACTCCATGTCATGCTGGAGTGAGCGCGGATACCCTAAAAACCGGAGATAACCTCTTTATCTTATGTAATGAAAACAAATATTTGACCGCCCTAATACTAAAAAGTATATTATATTGTTATACGATTAATAATTTAACTCGCGAACGACTCCGGTTTCTCTTTCTAAAAATATAACGCATTAAAACCAATTAACGCTCGCGAGTTGTGACTCACGGAATAGAAACGATAATTCAAATCAACCTATTTCAAAAAAACAAATATTGATCAATTACGTTTTCTTTATCAATTTAGCTATCGCTGCGGTTATCTTTTTCTACGAATAAATTAAATTATAGACTTAAAAAATTTGTTGTCAAGTACTATTTAAAGGTCTAATAAACTCATTATAATTTAAGTGCAAAAGCACTCATAATATATAGCCGCATTGTTGGTTGATTAATTTTATTGTTCATAACAAAAGACTTGAAATAAACCATTGACGCACATGAACAACCTTACTCAGATGACAATTATCTTTTCGAGAATTCGCAATCTTATTAGATAACGATTGGAATAATACCGAGATTACTCATGAGTTACTCATTCAACAATACATTTACTTTAAATATTCTAAACATTTCCGGTTTAAAGATAATTATAGCTAACTGTAATTGAACAATCTCATTTTAGGATTTTCATTCATAGATAGCGGCAAAAAATCTAAAATATCCAATTTAGACTCATCACTAGCAATAATTGTGTCAATCTATCACCCCACTCACAAGACATTAAAAGTAAATTTATATAATTTATGAAGAGCAACCTCAATTTTTCCTTGCAAAGCCGTAGTTAAGAAAGATCTACAAGAGATGCAGGCCATCAGGTCCACATTCCATGTTCTGAAGACTTCTAGCATGTTCGTCATGGAAAAGAGACAGTAACGCAGATTGCAACAGCTCAAGGATCTTGCTGAGGAGAGGGAGAAAAATTAAATTTTATAGAAATTGATTTATTGAATAAACAAGTATGATCAGAATTCACAATTCTTTTGGTTCCTTTTAGGAAGTTTCTCATCCAATAATTTTTACACATAAGAATCTGATTTTGAGAACTAATGATCGTTCCAATTTTTTTACCTGAAAATAAAAAAACATAAGGTTACCAAATTCCCTATGCCTCTGTAGTATCGATTATTACCCCGCATATTGACGTCACTGGTTCGATACAGTCAGAGTAAAAGATAGCCTATACTGTGGTACAGTCTATATAAAATATTTAAACCTCGCATCGTGTTGTTCATAGAACCAGCTACGTCACTGACCCACCTTGCCTCTCAGAGGAGGATAATCGGCATTGGGTAACCTGATGTTCTATAGACCTTGCAACACTACTCACACGACATAACCAACCTCATTGCGCAAGATCTCATTTTCTGCCTGAGTTGTATAACTGAGAAGTGGATCAGCAGAGAAATCTGCATACTTGACTTCCTTGGATATGCACTCTTCGTTTGATGGTGTTAAGGAAAAAAGTCTTAGATAAGAAAGGAACTCACCTACAAGTTAGAGATGTGCGCGTTGCTTCTATGAGGTTTTAATTTCAAATACTTTGAATTATAAAGCTTTAGTAGCCCTTAGTATTGTTCGTGATAGAAGAAATAATCTAATAATCGCCCCATGCACAATACTTAGGGCGGCCGACTTCAAAGACGGCAATACTTGGGGCGGCCGACGTCTTCGAAGTCGGCCGAGATTATTCGGCTTCCCCAAGTACTCTTCGTGATATAAGAAATAACCTCGGCCGACTTCGAAGACGTCGGCCGCCCCAACTATTTTCGTGACATAAGAAATAATTATATAAAATTTGTGATATAAAAAATAACCTCGGCCGACTTCGAAGACGTCGGCCGCCCTAAAAATAGTTCATGGTACTTGGGACGGCCGACATCTTCGAAGTCGGCCGAGATTATTGGGCTCCTCCAAGTACTCTTCGTGATATAAGAAATAAGTTCGGCCGACTTCGAAGACGTCGAGCGCCCCAACTATTTTCGTGACATAAGAAATAATTATGTATAATTTGTGATATAAAAAATAACCTCGGCCGACTTCGAAGACGTCGGCCGCCCTAAAGATAGTTCATGATACTTGGGACGGCCGACGTCTTCGAAGTCGGCCGAGATTATTCGGCTTCCCCAAGTACTCTTCGTGATATAAGAAATAAGTTTGGCCGACTTATTCTTATATTACTTCTTATATCATGAATAATACTCACTAAACAGGTGCCCACACATCTCCTCCATATTAAGATTGATAAAAGGCAACTACATTTTTCTTTCATCACAGACGAAATGAAATACCTTTTGTTTATTTGTAAAAACATTCGTTCTGTAAAATGTTATTATTCAAGAAAAATTATAAAATCGGGTCACGCCGGGTCCGGTCGAAATCAAAGTTGCTCACGATCACGCACGCTCTGCTACAAATTATATAGGCCATCAGGTCCATGTTCCAGCGAGTAGAGCGGAAAAAAGATTTTGTGAGAATAAAAATTAAATTTTATAGAAATGGATTTATTGAATAAACAACTATGATCAGAATTTACAATTCTTTTGGTTCCTTTTAGGAAGTTTCTCATATCCAATAATTTTTACACATAAGAATCTGATTCTGAGAAGTATAGATCGTTCCAATTTTTTACCTAAAAATAAATATATAGTTTATATGACACGTCCTGTTTCCATTTTGTATGTTATTTGTATTTTTTTAAATTTTGCAGTTTTATTAACCTACATTTCGAAGGAAACAAAAAAATAATTGGGTTCATCGGTCCCTCAAAACCCACGCGGTCTTACAGAAACTATATTACATCATAAATAACAGTTGAGATTTGAAGAAAAAATCATATATATAAAAAGAAATGTGGATCTAATGTGTATGTACAGCGCGAATATACAAAAATTCCACATTATATTTAGGTAGGCCTAATCACACGTTATAGTACACAGCCAACCTCGCATTAATTAATTAACATAATTTCTACTACAAAAATTACTATAAATTACTTATCGTCATAAAGTAATTAAAAAAAATAAAAAGGGAGAATTAATAAGGAAAAGTTACAAGAGGATAATTAATAAGGAAAAAAATGTGATGTGAGAGTGTTTTTGTAAAAAGTAGATATAAAGGTTGTTAACAATGCTTGTTACGTCTTGAGGAAAAAAAGTGAAGAAAAATGCAACATGTCTCATAATCATACAAAACGAATCCTCTTTTTGGAAATATCCTCGCTTAAACCTTAGACTAATTCTATAACTGTACATCTATCGACATATCACTGCTTAAAACACAATAATTAACGTAAAGTAAAATTACGTAAACCAAAACTACGGTTGTCTCCTATCATATTCTCGTCTATAATCACGTTCTTGACGCCAGTCCCTCATAAAAGGATCACCAGGAGCGGGTTGATACATCGGAGAATAAGCGGGCCCTGGATAATGATTACCGTAGAGTTGTTGTTGTCGTGGATTTAATTGTGGTGGCATCACATCACGATTTATTCTTGGATAATTTCTCCAATCATCTTTACCGCTTGGTGAACTAAAAAAATGAAATAATTTATCATTATGTTGATAAAAAAAAAATTTATTTATTTTCTTACCGTTTATCCGGTCTATTATGATCTCTCTCCCTATGATATCCAGGTCCACGTTGATAATCACTAAATCGATCACGTTTATGATCCGGAGGAAATCGATCTCTCGATTGTCCAACTCCACCACCCCATCGATCGTGATCGGGAGGAAGTTGATCATGTCGGAAATCTCTCGGAGGTAGAGTCGGCTTCCTACTTTGTCGATTCGTTTGATTATATCTCCAATTATGATCATCTTCGGCGTTACCATCCTCTCTTGGCTTTTTCTGCCGTTCTTTTTCACCGTTCCTATCTTTTTTCTCGTATCTGCAACAAAAATTCTTATTAAAAAAAAGAAAAACAAAATTTTTTTTTATATTACTTTTCTGAATGTATTTTTTTATGATCCTTTTCGGCATCTTTATCTTGTTCCTCGTGTTTCCGTTTACTACTACCACTATTGTGTTCTTTTTCATCATTTTTATGTCCATCTTTTTTACTCGAAGTCGATTGTTCGAGGTCCCTTTTCTTTTCAGATTTATCCGTCGATTTCTTACACGACCTTTTATACAATTTGTATAATTTTTTCGCATCAAATTCGGTAAATTTTGATACAAAATACCACAAGTTACTCCTCCACTCTTTGATTTTTAATGGATCGGAATATTGGTTTAAACACGTGTTGATCTGTTCACCAATTTGTAGGAGGCATAGTCGCGTATGATTTACCTGCTCGGTTTCAGGTAAAGATTGGTCCGGGTTATCGAGGGCTTTCAAAGCTTTTTTAACGGGTCGCATTTTTTCTTTGCACTCGTTAAATGTAGATGGGTCAAGCCCGCCTAACATATCAAGAGCTCTCGGTTCGTTATTTGCTGTGAAATGCATTGGACCAGCGTTTTTCTTCTCTTTCTTTTGCTTTTTCTTTTCAGATTTTTTGTCTTTAGTTATAGGGATGTCATAATCATCGTCTTTTTTCGATTTTAATGATTTTTTTGGGGTGAGATTTGCCGGGGTGGATGCGGTTGTTGTGACGGTGTTTGATGTGCTTTCATCGTTCGATGTATCGTCTTGCTCGATTATCTCTTTTGTGAGGGCTTTATCTTTGGCTTTTCTTTGTCGTTTCGGTTTAGTAATCCCTTTTTTCTGTTCTAGTTGTTTTTTCATTATTTTTAGGAGGTATTCCGCTCGGGATTGTAAATGCTTCGCTTGCGGCTTTTTCTCTTCATTTAATAATATTTTATCGCCTATGCCTAGTGAAGGGTCCATTTTGATTTGTTCCCATGATCCCATGCCGTATTGATAAATTCCCACTAATAGTTTGGAATCTTCCCCACTATTCCAATCGACGTCGAAATGCGCCGGTTTTGTCCGCGTTTCAAACACCCATTTAAATTTGTCTTCTGTGGAGTTGGGTAAAACTTCGTCTAAAGGTTGGAGTTCTTCTTCGCAAGCCATCATTGTTTTGGCGTTTACGGAAACACCCCCTAATTTAAATGAAGGCCCCCGCACTCGTTTTTTACCCTCGGCTGTTTCATTGTTTTCTTTCGTGTGTTCGCCCATGTAAGCTCGACACCTGTCGTGTAATAATTCGCCTAATTTCTTTAATTCGGCTAAAGGTTTTTCTTGTAATTCCGCATCGCAAGCGACCGCTTCTAACCTTTTCAAAGGCGCACTAAACTTTTTATAGCTTTTAACAAATCTGCGAATTTCGGCGTCTGTAAAGTTTTTAATTCGTTCGCGGTTTGCTAATGGTGGTCTTCCGCGTTTTCTGGGTCGCTCTTCGTCGCTATCATCGCCTTCACCAGCACTAGACCCGGATTCTTCTTGTTTTCTTTTGCGCCTACCTCCGGCTTCGTCCGCATCACTTTCCGATTGATTTATTTGTTGGAGTGTTTTGCGCGAACGAGGTGGTAAATATAAATCTTCCATTTCTTTGCTTCGTTCTTCCTCCTCAACCTTTTTCCGTAACCTTTCAGGAATGATTTCGTCCCAATCTTTGCTTTCTTCGTCCGCTCCGTTCGGTACTGGAGATGGTTCGGTGTCTTCATCGAAAGCCGCAAAATTAGCAACTTTAAACGCTGATAGGAGCTCATCTCCAACCAAGGCTGGGGCTTCATCTTGAGTTTCAGCTCTCTGAAGGATTTCGTCGATGTCACAATTTGGTTCTTCGTCTTTATCATCTTCATCTTTAAATAATTCTTCCGCCCCGAATTTTAAGATTGCTGTTAAATCCTCTTTGTTGAAGGGATTTGAGTTGGAATTACCTTTTTTGTCTAAGACTGTTCTTCCGGTTGTGTCCATTCTTTGAATAACTAGGTGATCTAAAACCATTTTTTGTTTGGCCCTTTCAACGATTTCTTCTTCAACGGATCTTGCCGTAACTAATCTGTAAATGTTGACTTGATTCTTTTGGCCAATTCGGTGGGCTCTTGCTTGAGCTTGGAGGTCATTCTGGGGATTCCAATCGGAATCGAATATAATCACAGTATCAGCGGTGGCTAAGTTTATTCCTAAACCTCCCGCGCGCGTTGAAAGTAAGAAACAGAAATCCGTGGAACCATCGGCATTGAAATGATCTAACGCTTGCCGTCGAAGTTCCCCTTTGATACTCCCATCTAATCGTTGAAAAGGAAAGTGGCGCAATTGAAGGTATTCTCCTAAAATATCCAACATTCGGACCATTTGGGAGAAGATTAAAACTCGATGGCCGGTTTCTCGAAGACGCAGGAGGAGTTTATCTAATAAAACTAATTTTCCAGAACCGCGAAGTAATTGTTGAATGTGATCGTATTGATTGGTGAGAATATCATCGATAGGTTTTGTTAATAAAGCATGGTTACAACATTTTTTTAGTTCAATTACAATATTTAAAAATGTGTTCGTTGACCCTTTCACGCCTTTACGCAACGCATTATAATTTTTTGTTAATATCCATTTATAATATTGTTTTTGAATTGATGTCATTTCAACGCGTAGAATTTGTTCGACTTTAGCGGGGAGTGATTTTTCAACGTCCTTTTTTACTCTCCTCAAGATAAACGGCTCTAATTGTTTGTGCAATTTTTGATAACCTTTTTCGGCTGCTTTTTCGTGATCCTTCTCAAAATCTTCCCAACAATTGAACTTTTCGGGCATAATAAAATGTAACAACGCCCAGAGTTCTTTTAAACTATTCTGGAGCGGGGTTCCGGTAATTAATAGCCGATGATTCGTATCGAATTCCATTAATGCTTTGTACAAAAGTGAATCATCATTTTTTAAACGGTGAGCTTCATCCACCAAAATCACAGCCCAACTAATGCTACCCAAAAAGGCTTTGTCTTTTAAGACAATTTCATACGTAGTCAAAATAGCGTTAAACTTCAGTCTTTTCGAGCCGGCATAACACCATTCGTATGACCGGATAGTGTCTCGCGAGTTTACATCACCTAAGTACGTTACAAAGTTCATTTCTGGTGCCCATTGCGAAAATTCTCTTTGCCAAGATGTCATAGTTGATAGAGGAACCACGCATAAGAAAGGACCATAAAGTTGTTGAGAATTAAATAGATAGTAAAGGAAGCATATGGTTTGGATAGTTTTTCCTAACCCCATTTCATCCGCTAAAATCACACTGTTTTCTTTCATCCAAGCATGAATCATCCAATTTAAACCATCCATTTGGTAGTCTCGTAACACTAAATTTTTCTCTTTACCCATCATATAAGTAGGTTGAGATTTAATCTCGTGAAACTTAGGACGTTGTCGTAAAGCTTTGCAATGTTTTGATGGTGTATGTTTGGAGTCCTCGCGATCACAGAATTCGGTGATTTTGTTTGGCCATTTTTTCTGGATAAGGGTGGAGTCTTCCCACGTTGATTCCGCATATGGTAAACTTTCCCATTTCACAAAATAATCAACTCCGGTTTCGTTGGATCTTGTTGCTTTTGCAATGACTCTTTCAACGTTGTTATAACTTTTTAAAAGTTCTTGTGATAATTCTAATTGGCATTCGTAATATTCTATATCTTCGGGGGTTGCGTACCTCCTCCATTGCCTTAATTCGACTTCTTTCTTAATATAATTTTCTAATTTTTTTAAACCTTTCACTTTTTGTTCCCTTAACGAATTCTCAGACTCCCAGGTGTTGTGTATGTGAGCCCAATCTTTCCATTTAATTAAATACTGATCTTCTAAGTTATCATCATCCAATAAATCCGCACCGTCGTTTGGATCTCCGTTCTCTTCAACATAATAACAGGTGGTTATGTTACCAGTAACTCCTTTTTTTCCTTTGCGTTGGCCTAAAATTTTTTCTATCGTTTCACTTTTATCTTCAGCTACAGGCTCAACCTGCTCCGCTGCGTCCACCTCCAACAAATCTTCCGAATCCGTTTTATCATCCTCACTAGCTTCTTTATAACTAACGGAAGTAGTCGCGGTCCTTCTCGAAACCGCCCTCCGATTATCCCCATCCGATTCGACACTCGAATCATCAGATGAATAATGAGCGGCCTTTTTCACCGGTTTTCTTTTAGGGGGAGGCGCTCTTTTCGAACCCAATCTTTTACTCGGAGGGGGACGTTCTTGTTGCTCTTCATCGGACTCCAGGTAACTATCATCGTTGTATTTCCATTCGTCACTTTTACGCTTTGATTTTTCACCCTCCGAACTTGACGTTCGCGATTTTTTTGATCTCCCCGATCTTCGAATTTGTTGGTTATCATCATCGTCGTCGTCGTCATCGGAGTCTTCGTCTTTGGCGGATTGATATTTTTCAGGGGATGTTGAGCCGTGACTACTTGAACGATTTGATGGGGTTGGGGAAGGTGCTTTATTTGAGTCACTATCCGAACCACTACTTGATGAACCAGAATCACTGCGAAAAAATAAAATTAAAAATTTAATAATAAAAAAATCTTTAATCGAGGTTTTATTATTTAATTTTTATTACTTATTTTGATTCTTCATCCAAAAATATATCGATTTTAATCAGGGCTTTTCTTAGAAATCGATAAAACTAGAAAGTTAAAACTTGATACAATTTCTCCCCAGAATGGTGAATCCAAAAAGTTCAAGCTTTGTATAATTCCATGGATTAAAAAATTGACGGACTTGCTTTTATAACAACAACCTAAGTTTTATTTTTGCCTCAAACAGTTTTTAATTGACTTGATAAATAACAAAGAGAATATGAGGGCCATAAAACACATTAAAATCATCTTTGGGCAAAAGGAAGCTTTGCCACTATGTGATACGGATTAATATTCGATAACTATTGATGCAAACACTTAGAATTTGTGCTTTCAGTTGCAAGAGGTAATCAAGAAATGGTATATTAATTTTTTTAGCTAATGAAGAATCAAACGAATGAGCTTTGTCTACAACTTGTTAAATATCCTGTTTGTTAATGATCTCCCCTCGCCAAGAGCGTTGTCGGCTGAGCTAAAATCTACCAAAAAAATTTCTTGAACCATTTTTTTGCCACCATAACAGCTGATCAACCTCCGATTAAAATTTGATTCCTCACAAAGGTAGATGATGGATTACAAGAATTACCTAATTGGATTTAATTTAGCCCAAGCTTAATCAATATGAGTTTTATAAAATATAAATTATTATCGACGCTTCATTCCAGGAATTTAAACGTCTCCACCAACATGCGTTATTAAAATTTCTTCGTCGACTTTATTCCCCAAAGTTTCAAATCTGATTTATTAATAATATAACTAATTAATGGTGTAACATTAATAATTAACCTTAAGATAATGATATATAGTAAATTCCTGCTGATTGATGGCAGTTAATGGAAGATCATTTGAATCATTTGTTTTAGCTATTCAACGAATAGTCATCCATGCATTCCATTTATGGTACTCAACTGGAATATTATAATTTTTAAAAGCTCTGGAATTTTTAGCTTTGGGAATATCCATCATTTTGAGTTTATTATGAGTACTTATGGCACAATAATGGAAATTTTTCGCTAAAGTTTCTTTAACGTGTACTAATTCATGACCTTCAATTTCAAATTTTGTTAAAAAAATTAATTCAATCGGCCAAATAATTTTAATAAGAAACGAATTTTTCGAACTATTTAATTTCAAAATTTTTTATCAATAAATTCTTTTCGAAGTATAGTTTACAATTGAAATGATATCAAAATTCGGATTGGCAAAAAAAAAATGTAATTAGCCAAAATTGTATTAGAAATAATAATTGTATCAGAAATCAAATTTCTCACGAATTACTCACGAGAAAAAATGAAGTTTAGATAAGGAATAGTTACTTCATATCAACATACCTTAAGGTGAATAAAGAATTTGATTAGTAAATATTCACGGGCTAAATACAATTTGTTCCGTGAAATAATTTTTTTTTTGGAAAATATTACTTACCTATCAGAACCAGAATTGTTGCTAGAGGAATCGCTTTTGCTGTCTGAACCCGTGTTCTCCGAATCGGACATTTCCTCAGTCTACACAATAAATATCGTTATACTTACTTATTTTTTGATGAAAAACCCCTTTTCTAAATCGTTCCAAATATACGGACAATTTTAATAAATAACAACAAAATCATGTTTGATAAACACATTTATTGTACATATTTAAAATAATTTATTCATTACAAACGATTTTAATTTAATACTTTAATTAAACAAAAAATAAGGAACCCCAAATTTAAAAAAATCTTCAAATAATTTAGTTGATTATTTTTGGGCTAGTTGGGTTGATAAATTTAATAAAAATAAACATCAACATTTTACATTTTCTTTATAACATATATATTAATATGTTGAGTTTATATTTTTTTGAAATCTCCAAGTAATTTTTAATTTTATTCATCAAGTTCATTCAGAAAATGAACGATTTTCGATGATAAATCTTGATCAAAAATGATTTAATAAACAATAAATATGGGGAGATGGGTAACAAGTGGTGGTTTGTCAATGATTTTTTGGGGGTTAAGTTGACAAAATCTATTTGAAATAATAGAATAAACGTGTGAAAAGGTTTGTAGGGGCTAAAACAAAGATAAAGTGACTTTTTCCCGCCAGTTATTTAACAGGAATGTTGTAGGTACCATATAGGTTGAAAAGTAAGATTACCAAAGCTAAACTTTAAGTGAAAATTGCTAAAAAGGGTCCATCTCAAAAATTGAAAATATATGGCTTAAAATGTTCGTAGGACCATGTAGAATCCGTAGAAAGAAAAAAATGGTTGGAACACACCTCGGAAGGGGGTGAAATTGTATAAAAACCATTTGTAAACAATAATAATCAAAGAAATCGCGAATAATATGTTACTATAAAAGTGGCCACGCCCTTGGGTTCACATTGACAAGATAATGATTAGGAACGATGGAAAATATAGAAAAGAGGTTTTTACGCAAAATAAACCCGGTAATAAATAAATAAAAGGGTAGTTCTTACCTCTGGCATTATCACGTAAAATTTTCGCACGAATCCTATCGAATATTAACGCGGACCGATTACATAATAGATTACCGATAATCTTAAATTACTTAAAAATCTGTTCATAATAAAATTAACCCTTAATTCGATTGTTTAGTATACAAAACAAAAACTTTTCTCAACTCGTAACCAACACTCTTTTAGGTACTCACGCCATTTTGAGAAAGTTCATTCAACTATTACGGCAAATTTCAACGAAAATCACTCGATTTTAAAACGAAATTGTATTATTTACCGCTAAACACGTTATATCAAAATATTTTTAGGTTATACGAACAGTTTATGCGCACATTCGTACGTCTACTACTGCCAGTACAATGTCATAGCTACCGCAACGTATGCCATTTTGATTTCTACAGCGTAAGCCAAATCACACACAACCGAGGTTAGATGGCGCTGCCCGTTTGGTGACGTCACGTCCATGCGATAAACGACCTTACGTACTACGTCTGTAAGGTCGAAAATGTTCGTCCGTATTCTAACTGCGGGAGAAAATACAACTCCAATCGAAATCGTTGAAAATAACCGTATCCGTTTCCGTAATGCATTAAATAACGCCAAATTTTTAAATAAAATACATTCGCGATTTAATACGCATTTTACTAAACCCCCACGACCCTAAGGCTCCTACATTATGAGCCATCTTTATCCGGCCTTGCACCAATTCCGCAAAATAACGATTTTTAAAGGAAATACGTCGTATCTACGGCGGGAAATTCAAAATTTATACTCTACAGACTTAGTTTTACAGACACACCCAGAAATAAATCGAGAATATTCCTTTATATTCAACATATGCAACGTTCTCTTCCAACAATCAACTTCACATTTTTGCCCATTTTTTCTTAAATTATCCCATTTTTTATGTATTTTTCATATATTTACTTCATATATTTTACTTTCAATATCAAATTTTAGTTTAACACCGCCATAATATCTCCAAAATTCAAAAAGAATTCATTCTCATTCATAAATTTCTTTAATTATATCAAGATTTTTGTGGCATTTTCAATAATAAAACGAAATCTTTGACAATTCAACAATATTCTTGTGATTTTCTTCTACTTGTTTCTGTAAAATTTATATATATAAGGATGCAAATACGACGATAATTTTGATAACAAAAAAATGTCCATGTAATTAAAATTTTTCGTTATATTTAACGGAAATGTGCAATGCATAAAATATTCAACGTATTTCTTTTAATAAATAGCGGCTTATTCACCTTAAACATGATTTAACATAATAAGATTGCTGTTTAAACATTCAACCGGTTTCTATAATTTTGTAGCCATCCTCAGGAATCGAATAACAACATTTTCGAACTTTAATTATTATTCCAAAATTCCTCTCAAATTGGTTGGTGACTTTCCATCTTGCATTCTCATCTAATACATAAAATCCATCTTCGATTAATCAAGTCTCCTAATATTGTACATAAAAAATATAGATTTCTATTCTATACCAGCATTCATCAACACCCTGAATAAATAAATAATCAAAAAATTATCCCTTAATATATAAAGTAATAATAAATTGGACGTTAAAAATTATTATTAAATACGGATTAATTTAAATAATAATTTTGTTGGATTCCTCCTGAAGATGGCACAAAATGAGTGCTGAAACCGGTGGAGATTATATCATCAAAATATATAAAAAAAATTATAAGGATAAATATGTCAAATTTGGTTCGAGAATTCTATAGTCACGAACAATTCCGAACTTTTCTGGGCTTACTTACAACATGTAATATCTAAGCGCGGAAAGATTCAGAACTGTTCAAAACTACAAAAAAGTCTCGAGTTTATAAATCTTACTATAACTAATTCATCGAAAACAGATCATATTCCCAGGTTATAGATCCCCGCAAAGCCAAATATGACGAACACACCACCATAGCGTATTACGGAAGAGCTTATGTTTACAATAACAGTAATGGACACCCCATATAGTAAACAAACTCAAACCAGCAGGTATCCCAAAGATACCGAATTAATTTGATATCAAAAAATAAATTTTTGTTTAAACACATGTGGTTCTGTAAGCCTAAATATTATAATACCGTTGTGCAACACCGTTGATTACTTCTAATAAATTTTGAAGAAAAATAAAGATAAAATTCAAAGGAACCATAAAAGTGAAGATGAAGAAAATATTAAAAAAGAAAAATCGTCCAGGATTGGGTCTAAAAATCCATGCTGATGGAGATTAATGAAAAAATATTCCAAAGATAGTCGAGAAACCCATCAGGTTTTCTTGGACAACGGCCCGAAAAACTAATCAAGAAAAATGGAATAGAGTCTTGGAAAATTTTTTGATAATGACAAGACAAAAACTTATAATTTCAATATTAAGTTAATTCACGACTAAAATTAACTTTTAATTTTGAATGTCCAGCTACTTAAATTTCAAATAAGCTATGAGTCATTATTATTCATATGATAGTTGTTGAGCAAAAACGCTTGGAAATCTGATAACGAACGCCACTGTCCACGCATCAAATTCGAGTTATACCAAGAAAATGATATAAAGTTGTCGAATTCACTCAAAATCTGCATTAAATCTTTCATACTTTGTACTTATTTGCAGAATACTTTGAAAATAACAAGAAATTTGTGCGGTTCTGTAAATCCCAAGAAAGAGAATTTCATTCGATTGTGCTTGGCATTACTTGGGTATATGATCTTTTTGGGTATATTAAACCCTTCCTAGCAACATCTCCGTATTATTACCGCTTAAATCAACACTTTCAAATTCTATTTAGCTTATAACTATCCATCCTCAAAGAATTTCATTCTTAACTTTGTAATTAGTTGCGAGTTATAATTACCATTTACCTAAACTTATTAAAAACCTAATTCGTAAGCGACTACCCTTCATCACTTATTTCTTATTAATTATATAAAAACCTCTTTCCTATAATAATGATTAAAAATAAAAACTCTTAATTTTAATTCTGTACAAAAATATATAATTTATTTAATTTAACGTGATCGATATATACACAAAAAAAACAGTAAAATCTTCAACATACTCTCTGATATCGTATTATGATAAAAATAACAAAGAAAATTTGTTCGACTTCGATACGAAATTAAAAAAATAATTAAAGCTAATAAATTTTATCGGCAAAAACAAAGGCTTTTCTACTAGAAAAAAATATGTAATCCGTTACATTGTATTTGTTTAAATTTCATTTCAACGGCATTTTTCGAGGAACAGGCGTTCTTAAAACTAGGGCACTTTCCGCTGATATTATCGGCAAAGCGTTCTGACAATGATATATAATCAAATGACTAACACTGTTGAATATTCTGTCTTTGGTTCGTACCTAATATAGAAAAAGAAACTACTCGAAAAATATGTCTTTTTGTATGTATTTTGGTTATTAACGTCGCGAGTAAACTAAAGAATAAAACACTTACCACGCCTTCTGGATCGATCAACAACAAATGACGCTTTGTGTTGTCTTGCATTCCGGATAAAACGTATTGATTTGATGAATTGGGCGACTCCCGTACCAAAAAATCGCCATCGTTAATCAGCAAACCTTCCGCTTCACGTCGCGTTATTTGGCCATGGAACCAAACCTCTTTCTTCAACTCCTCTAATTGTTCATCCATCTGTCTACAAGGCACTGGCGGTGGATTTTGATTCGTAAACGGCTCTGGAACCAATACATAAAATAAATTACACAATAAAATTCAAACAAAAAATTTTTTTTTAATACTCACGCATATCAAAAACATCTCTTTCTCGTACAATAGTGTTGATATCGTTGACATATTCATGATGATTTTCGAGCGACATAACGTACGAATTAAGATCGATAAGATTCGGTGTTTGTGGCGTTTGAGGCGCTTGAACAAGGGGTAACGTTGTAAATGATGGGACTACGGTCGGTAAAGGCGGAACTGGAGGTGGCCGTTCTAAAGGCATTGCAACGTCCGGAGGAACCTTCCCAGGAAGATCGTTGTAGTAATCTTTATCTGCATCTCCACCACTCAACATTTTCACTCTGAAAGTTACAAAAAATATAAAATTATATAAAATATTCAGACCTAGAGTGTAGGTTATTTAGAGATAAAAAGAAGATTTTTTTCTTATATAAATTGATGTAACTGGTTGAACCCCAACCACGTTAAATAATAAACGCGTTTTTGTTAAAACTGTATTTTTCAAAATGGCGACCACGATATCTTTTTCTCGAACGAATTCTTTTTAAATTTGAACGACTTTTTCAATAGTCGCGTTGCAAATTAGGATAATTCTGATTTATCGAACTCAAGGAAAGACTACAAAAAAGACGAGATTAAAAACTTGCCTTTAATATTAAATACGAAAATAATTAGTTATGACCAATGATATTCAAGACACAACAATTAGCTCAATAATTGTTGATGGAAAGCTTCAATTAATTATTGAACCCCGCTAATTTTATATTAAAAACACCACACATATTTAAAACTGTATGAATTCGTAGAAAACTAATTATTAGCTGTATAGGAAATTTGTTAAATATCGTATGTAGGGTTAAAAATAAGCAGATAGAACCTGTACACAGATTCCAGCATCATGGTTGCTGGATAACAGACGATCTTGAGCTTATATAGAATATGCCAGATCCGCTTTACAAATGAAAAAACTCCGAGCAAATTCAGTATTGTTATACAGAGTGGAAACATGGTCTCTTGGAATTAATATAGCACGTCACCAATGATGAGGTGCAAAGAAGGAAAATGGAAACTGACAGATAACTTTTAAATAAGTTAAAAACTCGGAAAAGAACTTATCTAGGGCATATTTATTGACATAGGCGCCGAATACGTGGTTGCCCTGGGTATTAATGGTTTTATTTTGATCGAAGTTGCCCTTTAATTGTTTTTAAATAATTTTGTTGGCAACAATGTAATATTGGTAACGTCAACGCTGGCTAGGGGAGTCCCAGTTAGTTTGTTAAACGCAAGGTCCGTAAAGCGCATTGTACCAGGTTGGTCAGAGATAGCAGAACGCGTTTTATAGGGAAAGGAGGGGGGTGACGTCACGAGTTACGAAGCAGTGGGAGATAGAGACTGAAACGAAGTAATTTATCATGAAAATTTATTATGAAAATTGTGTATTTTTCTTTTTTTATTATTTAATTGCACAATTTATATACTTTAATAGAATATAGTCTGTAATACGTGACGTCATGATTAGAGTATGTCAGGGGTGTTACTTTTTATACGTTGATATCCTTCGTCTTGCCAACCTTGTACAATACACTTTACTGACCTTGGTTAAACTTTAAGGGATTTAAAGAATATATTTCTTCTCACAGATTAAATAACTGTCTTTATACTGAATAATAACTTAATTATAGAATAAAGTCTTGCAAGTGTTGAAGCGTATTATATTATTTTGTTCACAATTTTGTTAAGGTAAGAATATTATTATCATTACTTCATTAGGTGGTATGATATTTTTTTTCTTTCCCACTATGATTTAAAAATAGAGGGTGAAACTAAACCACCACGAAACTACTTGCTTCATAAAAAACAGAAAGTAGATAACCTTTTTGGTCATAAAATTAATTTTAAATCTAACATAAAAATACAACTTCCTACAACTCATAATGAAAGGGAAGGTTAAAGAGGAAAAAGAAGCCCAGAGAGGAGAAAATGATGCTCATGGTTGAACAATATAAGGGACTGGACAGGCATTATTAAGAACAGCACAAAACAGAGAGCATTTTATCGAAATTATCGCTAATCTTCAGTAATGAAGAAGGCACTTTAAGAGGGAGTATGTAGAAAATTTAAGGAAAAAGCTAGTCAGGTTTTATAATTAATTTATTCTCTCCAATGGCTCTACAGCCCAAATTGAGCCTTGGCCTCCTCAACAAACCGCCGTGTGGAGCGCATCTTTTCGCGCAGATAAACTTTGCCATTATGTAAGAGTCATCATGTATGTAAACACGCTTGCCTACATAAGGTTTGTTCCAACTGCACTTTTGACTGCCAATTGACGTCACGACGGCCGTCACGCAGTTGACATTCCAATCGAACTGATCCGCGACGTTCTGTCACGCGTTCCAACGACTGTCCGACGCATTCAGTCAAATTTGTACCTGGTCTCGACCCAAGGTTTATATATTAAAGGTTGTCTAAGTTCCTATGCTGCAATACTTTGATTTTAGTTTGTGGGCGAGGGGCAAGAGCAGGAGTGTTTCGTGACGTAAGCGATCACGGATTGCGCACGCAACCTCATGACCAGGTGGTGCTCCATGCATTTGTTTAATTTGAATTGCTTGGCGGTATTATTTTCCACATGTGACGTAATGCGCAGTATGGTTGTGTATGAACCTAGACAACCTTTTATATATAAACCTTGGTCTCAACGAAGTACGGTTAGTCACGTCCTTTAACGCTTGCGCATAATCAGCATAACTCATTTCCAATTGTGCAGCCTGTCTGCTGGTATCTGTTATGGTTATGTTTACTATTAAAGCGTACATTTGGATTATTCCCTCTTCTTTTACATGTTTCTGGTGTTTTGTTTAACAAATTTTTAAGGATTTTTATTTCATATGTATGTTTTATGATAAGTTTCATAAACAAATTAATCAAAAAAATTGTAAAAACGGCTTTTTTACATTTCTAATTATTGCTACTTCAGTTCATTATTGCTAAAAAAATGAGAAAATGGATTTCGTTTGAAATGGTAAATTGTGTTTGAAGCGTCAATAGGGCCGTTAAAGTCAATCGATTAGAAAGACAGTCTTTCAAAAAATCGATAATCTAAATTAAATTAGACGGATTAGTAACGTTTTCACGTTCGAAAATTGTTTAATTTTTCCAATAATGAATGTAAAAGTTTAAAATTCCCCACCTCCGACTCCAGATGACGTTTTAAGTAAGAAGGAAGAAAGAATTACGCTCGCTCCCGTTTTCTTCTAGCGCATAAGATTTGTAGCATTGTCTCTCTCCAGGAATTTTATTCATTTTTATACACTCCAATCGTATGCTCAAATCTGAGTGACGTACTTTAAAGTTCGAGCCCTGTAGTTTCAAACTTTATTATTTTATTTATTTTTTTTTTTTGGAAAAACAGCCTTAGAATTAAAAATTAAAAAATATAGGGTCAATCAATTTTAAAAAACTTTCGAATAAGCCAATTGTAGCGTACACAGCCTACCTTCACATAGAAATTATAACTTTTATCAAATTACCTTATTTTCATAAATTAGCTATGTTACCATTTTTGTTGATTTTGATGTAAATTCATTCGATTATAAGCAATCAACCAAACAACACGTCTGTCTGCGTTTTGATTTTTAAAAGGAGTAAATTATATAAACCACAACTCTTTACCAATAAAAAAAAATAGCGTTGACGAATTGTACGCGTTTACGAACGCATGCGCAAAAGAAAGTCGTAAATTAGTACGCGTACATGAACGAGTCAAATTTGTCTCTTGCAATTAATGGTATGAGCACATCACCAATGATGAGGTGCTAAGAAAGATGGAAACTGACAGAGAACCCTTAAATATGATAAAAACTCTTAAAATGGTATAGAGACAGGCATGGACACCCATTCATTATTAAGAACAGCACAAAACAGAGAGCATTTTATCGAAATTATCATTTTCGAAAAATTATTATCGATTATCGAAAAAGCTGATCGTTTTATAATTAATTTAGTCTCTCCAAAGGTTCTACAGCTAACCATGTGTAACGCAGCAAAATTTGCTGCGCTGACACACTGATACTGGCGCACCTAAGTGAGTTAGCGCAATGTATCAACTCAATTGCGTCATAATAACATTTCTGATGCATCATATCTATCGCTCGCCGGTCAGTTGCCTTTTTCGCATTAAAGTATGATTCATTAGTTCGTGTATTAACTTTCAGCAAATTCAGGTTTTATACGTAATTAAGGGATGGTATTTTCACCTACATATCTGTAAATCCTCAATAGCTATTTAACAGATCTGTCAGGTTTTAGCCCTGTTAACTTTCGCAAAATGAGAATATGTTATGGTGGCGGCGTATAACGTCTATACATATAAGGAGTACATGACGCGTTTTGTACAATGTCATATACATATTGAGGACTTTATAGATAGTTAAAAATACCAGCCCTAAATCTTATGCCGCCTGCGCCATAGCGGTTAACTGTTTTGGGTCTATGAGGATGTTGCGTCTATCCCTAGTAAGCCACAACAGCGTGCGCAACTACGCCAATGGTGGCGTAATTGAGTTGACTCATTTTAAAGTTATTTATCTTTATCTACAGCCCAAATTGAGTCTTGGCCTCCTCACGAAATATACAACATGTGGCCATATATCACATGATTCATCTCCTTCTAGGAGGAAGGGAGAGCAACTAGCGCATCTTCTCGCGCAGATTAATTTTACAATTTTGTAAGAGCCATCAAAGGTTGTCACTATGTATGTAAACACGAATGGTGCTGATGGACTTACACTAATAATCTAAGTGAAGTCAACAGTACATAAGATAAATGGCTTAATACTAGGCTAAGACATCCCCATAAGTAATTAATTGAGTGTTGTGTTAATGACAAAAAATAAAATGCTTGATAAAAGTCTAATTAGGGTTTGAATGAACTTTTATTCTTATACATTAAAAAGTTTCTGAGGTATCAGGGTGTAGATTTAGACCTAAATATTAAACATTAAACTTACTCTACTCCAACTGGTTTGCAATATTGTTGATATCTTAATTCAAACGCCTGTCCTATTGTTGAAATGACATCTTTTGCGTGACCCCCGCCGCATTCCAACACATAACACGCTCTCCATTCAGATGCGTCTTTCGCGATGTAAGCAACAAAATCCATTGTATCCTAAATTTTACATAAAATAAATACTTGAAGTATACAAAAACGCAATATAAGAATAAAATGATGCAAATGTAGTGATTAATTAAATTTTATTACCGTATCTCCGCCCGAAGCAAACGATATTCTAGGCATATCATGACTAGCAATGATGTCGTTGGATTCTAAAGAAGTCAAAGTGAGTTTGGCGCTGGATATGTTTAAGCTGACATCGCAACCAGCATGGTCCATATTGGGCTCTTCTGCAATCGCACGAAGCACATTTTTATCGATCTTTCTTTTTTTATCAGCAGTTGTTAAGCCGGCTGCTTCTGATACTTTGCTAATACACACCCTAAAGATAAATTATATATATTAATAAGGAAATATGTATTATAGAAATTAAAATTTCTTACTTTGCAACATTTGATCTTGTTTTGAAGTCCAAGGTTTTCATGGAAGTCTTAACTTCGAGACAACCTATATACTAAAGAAAAAGATTTATTAGAAATTACGTTAAGGAGAGAAATGAAATATTTACCCGTACTGAATATGTGGCTCCTTTGTTGGCAATAAGATTATCGGAGTGGATCCAGCCCCCAGAAGGTTTGCTGATGAATCCGGACATTTTAATGTGATTGCGATTATTGCACGTTAAAATATATGTGATAAAGCAATCACATATTAATGATATATAGTTGATCCGCCCGTTCAGGGTCGTAACATGGAGGACGCATTTTTACCTCAAAAAATGGAACGGAGATCGCTGCTGGCCAACACCCATGCGATTTACGAAGCGAAAATTGGGAGCGCCGCGACGGTTGCCGTTTCGGATAAGTTTCGATCGAGGTTTTCCTTGTGGGGAAAATCGATTTTCTTACCTTTTCCGACCGGACACTGCCCAAAATGCCACCGATTTTTGCAATAATCATTGCATTTTAACCAAGTCACCGACTACATGATGCCATGCGCAATACTCTATAACACGTACCCACGTCATCTTCCCTGCGGGTTTCTTTTTTCTTTTCGCCGTCGAGATATTTTAATTGATGCGACTTCTTAAACCGCTTTTACCTTAATCTTCATCTGTCGGACAAGTTATTTCTAACAAATTTAGCGATTAACACTTGTAAATAACACTTTCTTTGAGGCTTCATAAAACCGATAAAGATGGCGGATAAAAATACAAGTAATGCCATCTATCATCTATAACTGAAGTAACTATTCGTTTACTTATTTCATTCGTTTTAAAGGAAAATATTAATTTTTTTATATTAAGATGTTACTTTTTGATCAAAAAGTTTTTTTTAAATTTTATTATCAAAAAAGAATTTTTATGGAAAAAAAAATTTTTGCAACACGTCCCTTTACTAATGGATGGATTAAAATGAGAATTTAGATTTAAATTTATGTAAATAATACATTAAAGAAGTCGAATTATGGTTATATAATTGTGCGACGATTTGGCAACACTGTCATAGAAGCATCTGGAAAAGTAAATATATTTTAATATTTTTAGAAAACTCTTTGTTTTTGTTATGAACTTAATAAATTACTATCACAATATCTATAAATGTATTTGTTTTTCCGATAATAACACAATAAATAAAGATTTTATCATTTAAGGTCACTTACTTTTACCTGGAGAATGTATCACCAACTTAATGTAACAAAAAGTTACTGTTATTAGTAGTTTTGTATTGTTTTTAATTTGTACCAAGAGATGGCGTTATTATTTATTAAATCATATTATTATAATTTTGTATCTCACTACAAATTTGTTTTCGCAATATTGTTAAAGTAGGTTAAAATTAGTGGTGGAACGGATATCCGGGACTATCCTCTTTTAGGTGTTGGACAGTGCAGATAATAATCAAGTTCAACCCCAATAGGACTTTTTTCATTAAATACAACTTTATTTATATCAGATTTGTCATTAGCAACCTCACAGTAACTTTGAACACTTTCAGTTCTTGAGAAATAAATTTTTGAAATGATCGACAATTTTTTCGAATTTTGTAATTTTCGATTTTTTGGAATATAAGTATAAAAATTTCCCAAAGTGTTAATAAAAGTGTCTTCTTTCCAATGAACCAACCCATTTTGAAAAATACCTTTTAGTTTTTGAGAAAACAATATTTGAAGTTTTGATAACATTTTTGATGTTGCTATTTTCATCTTTCAAAATTCATTTCTTGTAAGATCCTTGTGGAAATATCACCAATTATTAATTAAAATATCCTCTTTTTAATGCAACAAGTCGTTTTGAAAAATCGCCTTTAGTTTTTGAGAAATAAATTTTTGAAATGATCGACAATTTTTCAAATTTTGCAATTTTCGCCGATTAAGTTTTAAAAATTCGTATAAAATTGATTTTTTGGAATATGAGTATCAAAATTTCCCAAAGTGTTAATAAAAGTGTCTTCTTTCCAATGAACCAACCCATTTTGAAAAATACCTTTTAGTTTTTGAGAAAATAATATTTGAAGTTTTGATAAAATTTTCGATGTTGCAATTTTCATCGATTATTTTCTAAATTCGCTATAAAATTCATTTCTTGTAAGATCCTTGTGGAAACATCACCAATTATTAATTAAAATATCCTCTTTTTAATGCAAAAAGGCGTTTTGCAAAATCAGTTTTAGTTCTTGAGAAATAAATTTTTGAAATGATCGACAATTTTTTCGAATTTTACAATTTTCGCCGATTAAGTTTTAAAAATTCGTATAAAATCGATTTTTTGGAATATGAGTATGAAAATTTCCCAAAGTGTTAATAAAACTGTCTTCTTTCCAATGAACCAACCCATTTTGAAAAATACCACATAGTTTTTGAGAAAACAATATATGAAGTTTTGATAACATTTTTGATGTTGCAATTTTCATCGATAATTTTCAAAATTCGCTATAAAATTCATTTCTTGTAAGATGAGTATGAAAATTTCCCAAAGTGTTAATAAAAGTGTCTTCTTTCCAATGAACCAACCCATTTTGAAAAATACTTTTTAGTTTTTAAGAAAATAATATTTGAAGTTTTGATAAAATTTTCGATGTTGCAATTTTCATCGATAACTTTCAAAATTCGCTATAAAATTCATTTCTTGTAAGATCCTTGTGGAAATATCACCAATTATTAATTAAAATATCCTCTTTTTAATGCAACAAGCCGTTTTGAAAAATCGCTTTTAGTTTTTGAGAAATAAATTTTTGAAATGATCGACAATTTTTTCGAATTTTGCAATTTTCGCCGATTAAGTTTTAAAAATTCGTATAAAATCGATTTTTTGGAATATGAGTTATGAGTTAATAAAAGTGTCTTCTTTCCAATGAACCAACCCATTTTGAAAAATACCTTTTAGTTTTTGAGAAAATAATATTTGAAGTTTTGATAAAATTTTCGATGTTGCAATTTTCATCGATTATTTTCTAAATTCGCTATAAAATTCATTTCTTGAAGGATCCTTGTGGAAATATCACCAATTATTAATTAATGTATCCTCTTTTTAGAGTTTAAAAGTTCATTTTGTATCTTGGATCCAAATAAGTTGACATATCTTATCAGCTTTCTTATTAATTTCATTTTTATCAAAATCACTAGTTAAAATCATCACAAAATTGAATTTTGCTGAAATAATCTTAGTTTGATGCTCAAATAATTCTGTGAAAGCCAGAAACAGGCGAAGAGTATCATAACTTAGTCGCAAAAGAAAATCAAAGAAGTTTTATGTATCCTGATAAGCTAAGGGTCAAACTAAGACACAACATTTTCAATAACATTTTGAAATTGAATGTACTGAAAAATAAGGAAGCTAATGTGTTAATAATGGATGAGATGGTTCATTGAAAATCGTCTTGTTTTTATAGTTCATTGTTTGTGTTCACTTTTCGTTCAAGGTCTATCAATGAAAATGAGAAACATGATAATAAAATGCAATTTTCAAATTTATGATGATGACTTCTGGGGTACCGCAAGGCAGTCATTTGGAATCGCGTTTATTTATAATCTACATAGGAGATATAGCTAAATCTTTTCCTAACTCTAAGTATCTCATGTATACTGATGAGTATAGCTGTGAGGTAGCTCCTAATGGGACTTGTTCTGTCGCTACCTCGATGTATAAATAAATTAATTTAAAGTGGAATAATAAATATAACATTTATTACGTTAGTGGTAAACGATAAAAATCCAACAAATGAAATTAGATGAATATTTTAAACAAAAAATTGACGTCAATACTATTTATATTTAGAGAAAGTTTAAAACTCCTCCACAGGTAAATGTTGTTGCGTCATTAAGAAACAAAAATGGTTATATGAACGTGTAATAAATACCGTTTACCCTATGATTTTCGTTGAAATCTGTCGTGATTCAGAAAAAGTTGTGCCAAAAATTGTTGGCAGAGTGTTTTCTGCCAGACAATTAGTGATATGTTAACCAAAATGTTCCTTTTTGGCTATGTATACCAAGTTGGGATTAACGCCAAGTTTTGACTAAAGGTCACCTTAAAGTAGTTTTCCTTTATTGTAATGAATCGTAATGGTACAGGTGGTTTAGATAAACAAACAATAATTTAGATCATATAATGATATATTTTCACAAATAACATAAATGTAACATGTAAAAATAATAATTAAAAAATTGAGATATCTAGTCCTTAAAATATATTTTTAAGTATATCGGGGTATCGTTTCCCTTCTAGAATGCTATACAAACAAGTTTGATATGCGAACATATCAATAATAAAAAGTTTGAATTTAAAATTAAAATGATTAAAAAATGCTATTACGATCGAAAGTGCGATTTGTCATGAATTCGAAGGACAACTTACGTTTAGGTATTGTCGTAAGCGAAGTGTTTGCCAAGTGAAAAACGATAAAAGATATACACGAATCCGTCGATGGTTTAGGAAAAAAGGAATGTTAATATTTTAAAATGAAAACGATCGACATCTTTGGTTTATAAGGAAAAATTAGCAACAACAAAAAAAATAAAATAAAAGTATTTTTAACATCTCCGCGATCGTTTACACTTTAAATATGATTAAGTATAACTTCGAACCATCGACGAAAACGAAAATGGGGATTAGATAATAATACTATTCAGAGAAAAAGCTTCGTAACGCAAAGCGTTGTGGAACTCGATGACAAAGTTTTTTTACTTCTTGATAATAGTGAAGCAGTAGAAAAATAATATGAATGCGTCTTCAAAGTTACACAACCTTTGATTTACGAATCGTAATTAAGACAAATTTTTCTTTTTAACTTTTTCTTTCCGAAACTCAACTTCACTATGTTATAATGTTAGCAATCACACGTCTCTGAGTATACAAACTATAATAATTTCAGCACAGCCTTTTTATGTTAGTCTCTACACTAAAGCAATTTTCTTTTTTTTTTCTTTACACAATCGTTCCTTGCCTATGTCAGATCTATTGGAAATACTGGATCGAATAGTAAATTATCGAAAGTTCTTTGTATCAAAAATGACGTTCGGTTACGATTTGAACTTCATTTTCGATAAAGTGTATTTTCGGTAAAATGCACCGGACCCGAAATACGTTCAGGAACAAATCGTATCAGACCTTATCGATTCTATCACAAACATACCATCAAACAATTTTTTTTAATTTTCTTTTGTTAACTTTTAGCACCGATACTAACTTTATCACTATGAGTTCATATCAAAACGTATTTGAGCGTCGATATGTCTGATACTATTTTCTTTTAATATAAAATAGATGCTTGACGAAAAAACTAACGCAACAATCATTAGTTTAAAAAGGGACACCCTGTAGTTGGATAGATAAAATATCAAATTAACAAATATCGAATTTATAAACGTTGGATTTACAAATTCTTTAAGTAATTAAGTAACTTTGCATGCATCAAGTAGGTGATTTTTTTTTGAAATTACACAAAAACGTCACCTACACATAAATAATCAGTCTAAGCAATTTAAATATTCGTTAACGTAATCGTTAATAAGATTATCGCGGTTATTTTCTTTTTTATTAATTATTTTTAAAATAGAAAAGGGCTCAATCCTCGTCGGAGGCGATTTCGTCCTTTGTTTTTTGCAAAATCAATTGTTGTTGTTGCTGTTGTTGCTCATAAAGTGCGTTTAGCACTTCCGGTGTAGCGTTTGCCCGCAGGAAATTGTTCTCCAGCTCTAATTGTTGGATGCGCTCCGTCAACTCAACGATACGGGAACGCAGGATCTCCACTTCCGCCCTCCACGTGTTCATCAGGTGGTTCTTAACAAGATCCTAAAACAAAAATTACTAAATAAAGCAAAACGTTTTTTTATGATTAAGTCAGATTTATATTTAACAATGAGCAAATACTATAAAAAATTAAGTGGTTCAATAATAATAATTCACACTGAAAATGGAATCCTCAAACAATTACTCATGGTGTCGATTTTAAAATTATGACCGAATAAACGGGATTTACGTAATTCTTAAATATTTAACGACCAAGGTCGATGTTAATTTAAATAATTTGGGTACTAATTTTATTACTTTCTAAAAATTATAATGAAATATTTACAAGATAAAATCATTTTTTTTTATATATTAATGAATAAAATCGGTTTTTAAATAAATCGTTTTAAAATTATCACTGATTGTACAGAAATCCATAAGGAATTCAACCAAAAAGACCGATTTGTAAAATTTTTTTTAAAATTTTAAATTTTTCAAAAAATCGCAAAAAATTGATTTTAAAGATATCGTTATGCAAATTTTTGGGTTTTATGTAGAAAAGTATCAGCTTTTTAATGAAAAAAACCGTTTTTGAAAATATTATTTTGTTCTTGAGATAAATTTTTTTTATATATATGAATAACAATAAAAAATTAAATTCATTTTTTTTTTATCTATGACTATACTTTATGTAATTATGCACATAAAATTATCATGCTGAGACTACGTTTTTATATACTTTAATAATACTTTGATATACCTAAATTAAATGATGTCACAACACCGAGTTTTGTACATAGAAATCGGAGCAAAATGTAGTCAATGTAACTATATACTTTTTTCTGATATCTGTTTTGCGTAGTTTTCGAATGGAAATTTCTCACTACACAATTAATTAACCATAAAACTATTTTGGAAGAATCTGAGTTTTAATCTCACTAAATAATGGCAAAATATTACCAAATCATTACATTTAGGAGATTTGTTAAAAGACTTTTGAAGATGGTGGAACTTAATTAACTCATAGAAATTGAAATAAGCAAGTTCTGGAATGTCAAAAATCATCATCAATTAGGAGACTATTAAGTTGGAGAATTTGGCAAATTTAAAGTCTTAGGTGATTGTGATAACTTAATAAATTAGGTTTGTTCGGGTTGATGACAAAGTTTAAATATTTTGGAAATTGATAAACTTTGTTAGTATTGGTTCTGGACCTATTCCAATAATTTCCAAAACCCAAACACAACAAATTCCCACACAACCAAACTAAATCCTCAATGAAACTCACTATCTTCTTTTTATTGGCGTTATCAGCAAGGACAGAAATTAAATTATTGGATATTAGAGCCAAAAATTACATGGACTTCATTATTTAATACACTTAAGATTAAATATAATAAACATTTTTTGCTAACTTACCATTGCTTGTTCAATTTTGTGATCAATAATTGGACTGGAGCAAGTAGTGACACTATAAATAAAAGAAAAAAAAATAAATAAGAATATAAATCATTTGAATGATTTAATTTTTTGTTGGAATTGATGTCGCGTTGAGTGAAATTATCGAGTTTGGCAAAATATTGAGAAAGCGGTTATTTTCGGAGACCAAATTTCGAAGCCCGGACCTAAATACTTGAACAGTTTAAGGTCGCTGTTTTTCATGTGACCGAAAAGGAAATAGCTTACCTAGTTTTAATAGCAAGAAAATATTTTTTGCGAGAAAAAATAAATAAATGGAGATGATAGCGTCGCGACGTCTTCTTACGTACTAAAAAAAAAATAGCGAACGAACAAACATAAACGAGTCACAGTTTTTTTTTCCACAAGGCCATCTCACTTTCGAACCTTTGGAAACTTTATCGCGACGATTTTGTTTTTCAGGCAAAATTTTCAAACTTGACACCAATAAAATGAAGTTTTTTTAAGCGAACTTAAAATTAATTAAAACTTACTTAAGATATTTAATTATGATCTTTCTAAGAACTTCAGGTTGCATGAGTTGAGTGTAACTTTGATGAATTTGTTCGAGAAGTACGCTTGACATCTTGATTGATGCAAAAAAATTTAACGAACAAAAATAATTTAAAAAAATTATTGAATCGCAAGTTTGTAACTTTGAAAAACAGTCAGAACTTGTGTTGTAGAGGTTTTATAATCGATCGTACATTGGCTAAAACCACGACAGAACTGGCAAAACCGCCCGGTGGACGCGTTATATTGCTGGTTTTAGCTGAAACGTACTACGCATGAGCTGTTGCCTCTAGCGTTTTACCCACTACAATTCCCAATCGAAAAGTGCGATTTGTACTGCTATTATTTTCAACGAGAAGTTTTGAAATCACGATTCCATGAAAAACATCGTGAGGGTACTTCTTAATTCTCAATAAATTTATTTTTGATTAGATTACTTAGCCAAACTGTTAGATGTCTTCACAGAATTCAATTCTCTTAGACGTATAGGATTTTCCATTACGACTATTCTTTAAAATTGGTTATCATGACCTATCTTTTTGTTTATTTTGATGTAGCTCATAATAACTTTATTTTCGACCGGGTTACTTAAACAAGTTTTCCTGGATCTTTTCAAGGAAACCGAAAAATAAATTTTCTTCGAGTTTCCTGCTTGTTATTGTTGTTCTAAGAATTTACTCCCTCTATTCTGATGTTATTATTATAAAGTAATTTAAATTATTTAAAAACCCATGGAATTTTTAAAATTATCGAACAAATTGACAACCTCACTACAAATTAGATATAAATATTTTGATAACGATTAAAAATGATTATTTCTAAAACTAAAAGTTATTATTCATTGATTGATAACTAAAAAATTTGATAAAATTAATCGAAATGTTAAAAATTAATTTATATTTAAACATTTGAACATTGCAAAAAATTGTCTTGGGACACTTAATTAAGATGGAAGATATTTAAAAAAATTGATTGTGGTCAAAATCGATTAAAAACATCTCTAAGATACTTAACGAGGTTAAAAGAGCCAAAAAAAAATAAATTTTGCGATTTTTGAGAAAATGTTGATTGGTGTGTGTCAAAATGGTTCAAATCTCTTAAAATTATTTTTATTTACTTAATTAGGATAAAAGATATTAAAAAAAATTGAATGTGATGATTTCCAGAAATTTCAAAAATTCGCAAAAATAAGAACTATTAATAAGTGTGAATCAAAATGATTAAAAACCACCTTAACAAACTTAACAAGGATGAAATTAATAAAATAAATCATCCGAATTCTATATACATTTACCGTAAATTTCCTTATCACAATTTTATCAGTTACGTTAAGTAAATAAAAATTTTTTTTAAATAAACTATTGAAAGCATTCAATAAAAAAGTATTAACTTAATTTTTCAAAGTAATTTAAATTATTTAAAAACCCCATGCTTCATATTCGCAAGAATGTTTAAAATTATCGAATAAATTGGTAACCTCAATAAAAATTAGATATAAATATTTTGATAACGATTAAAAATGATTATTTCTAAAACTAAAAGTTATTTGCCAAAAAGGAATTATTCATTGATTGATAACTAAAAAAATTGATAAAATTAATCGAAATGTTAAAAATTAATTTCTATTTATAAACGAATTTCTAATATTTAAACATTTTAACATTGCAAAAAATTGACTTGGGTCACTTAATTAAGATGAAAGATATTTAAAAAAATTGATTGTGGTCAAAATCGATTAAAAACATCTCTAAGATACTTAACGAGGTTAAGTCAAAAAAAATTAATTTGGCGATTTTTAAGAAAATGTTGATTGGTGTGTGTCAAAACGGTTCAAATCTCTTAAAATTATTTTTATTTACTTAATTAAGACGAAAGATATTAAAAAAAATTGATTGTGATGATTTCCAGAAATTTCAAAAATTCGCATAAATAAGAACTATTAATAAGTGTGAATCAAAATGATTAAAAACCACCTTAACAAACCTAACAAGGATGAAATTAATAAAATAAATCATCCGAATTCTATATACATTTACCGTAAATTTCCTTATCACAATTTTATCAGTTACGTTAAATAAATAAAAATTTTTTTTAAATAAACTATTGAAAGCATTCAATAAAAAAGTATTAACTTAATTTTTCAAAGTAATTTAAATTATTTAAAAACCCCATGCTTCATATTCGCAGGAATGTTTAAAATTATCGATTAAATTGGTAACCCCAATAAAAATTAGATATAAATATTTTGATAACGATTAAAAATGATTATTTCTAAAACTAAAAGTTATTATTCATTGATTAATAACTAAAAAATTTGATAACATTAATCGAAATGTTAAAAATTAATTTCTATTTATAAACGAATTTTTAATATTTAAACATTTTAACATTGCAAAAAATTGACTTGGGTCACTTAATTAAGATGGAAGATATTTAAAAAAATTGATTGTGGTCAAAATCGATTAAAAACATCTCTAAGATACTTAACGAGGTTAAAAGAGCCAAAAAAAAAAATAAATTTTGCGATTTTTGCGAAAATGTTGATTGGTGTGTGTTAAAATGGTTCAAATCTCTTAAAATTATTTTTATTTACTTAATTAAGATGAAAGATATTAAAAAAAATTGATTGGGATGATTTCCAGAAAATTCAAAAATTCGCAAAAATAAGAACTATTAATAAGTGTGAATCAAAATGATTAAAAACCACCTTAACAAACTTAACAAGGATGAAATTAATAAAATAAATCATCCGAATTCTATATACATTTACCGTAAAATTCCTTATCACAATTTTATCAGTTACGTTAAATAAATAAAATTTTTTTTTAAATAAACTTTTGAAAGCATTCAATAAAAAAGTATTAACTTAATTTTTTAAAGTAATTTAAATTATTTAAAAACCCCACGCTTCATATTCGCAAGAATGTTTAAAATTATCGAATAAATTGGTAACCTCAATAAAAATTAGATATAAATATTTTGATAACGATTAAAAATGATTATTTCTAAAACTAAAAGTTATTTGCCAAAAAGGAATTATTCATTAATTGATAACTAAAAAATTTGATAAAATTAATCGAAATGTTAAAAATTAATTTATATTTAAACATTTTAACATTGCAAAAAATTGTCTTGGGTCACTTAATTAAGATGGAAGATATTTAAAAAAATTGATTGTGGTCAAAATCGATTAAAAACATCTCTAAGATACTTAACGAGGTTAAAAGAGTAAAAAAAAATTTGTTGAAAAGAGTGAAAAAATGTTGATTGGTGTGTGTCAAAATGGTTCAAATCTCTTCAAATTATTTTTATTTACTTAATTAAGACGAAAGATATTAAAAAAAATTGATTGTGATGATTTCCAGAAATTTAAAAAATTCGCAAAAATAAGAACTATTAATAAGTGTGAATCAAAACGATTAAAAACTACCTTATGAAACTTAACAAGGATGAAATTAATAAAATAAATCATCAAAAATTAAGGTTAAATAAATAAAAAATTTTTTGTACCTACGCAAAAAAATTATTAACTTAATTTTCGCTCTTAAATATTTGGTTAACAAATAAAGCATTAAAGTGCATAATTTAATTCTAGCGCGTATTGCGCAAAACGTATTCGATTCTAATTGTAACCATTTAGTAACAAACATCAACTATTCAAACGGAAGTTTATCACCTCATTTATAAACAAACTTAATAAATAATATTGTAAGCAAACTTTATTTATTCATAATACGAAAAATTTTCACGTCTTGTGTTCAAAAAAAATAATGTGTACACTTAGTACGTGATTCATTAACAATTTTATTCTCAAAAAATTATTATTTTTGGTTTGGAAACGTTTAAGTATAATATATAAATATATCAGGAACGGGAAATGTGTTTAAAAAGAGAAAAAGGATTGAAATAGAAAAACCATTATGCACTCACATTGCTCAGATAATCGAACAATTGCGCATTAGTTTCGAATATAAGATATTGGCTACCGCGAATAAGCGTAATTAGACGGTGTCATTTTAATACGCAATCGCAACACATTGCATGTTCGAATTTTTATCAAGAACCCTACAATAAGTGTGATATAACATTCAAACAATAGAGCATTAATGATTAATAAAGTAATTACAGACAGTAATGTTTTGATTAAAATTTGATTCTCTTCGGTTTTAAATTCGAAAATTTCGTCATAAATAAATATTAACATCGTAATGAATTTTAGTAACCTTTGATTTAATTGATTTATTTTTCATTTCATAAATAATTGTGGTTTTCTTTTAGTTATTATTTATTTTTTGTTGTTAAGATATGTCCTAATAAACATGAAGTAAGAATTAAATCGTTATTCACATTACAAAAAATTAATTGATTTTTGCAATCTTTTATTATAATTGATTCTTTATGGTTTCAAGAATACCAATTTCAATCAACATTTCTATTTTTTTTATATATATATATATATTTTTTTTTCATCTTCTTATCTTAATAATCTTAAACTTTCACACAATTTCTCAGTTTCTTTTAATAAAAAAAGTTAAGGAAGTTTAATTTTAAAAGGTAAAAACGAAATCGAAAAATATATTCTTATCACGAAAAAAAAAAAAAGAAATGACTATTTTACAATTGATGATTCATTGCTATATGCTGTAATTTAATTCCTAAATTTTACCCAAGGTCAACTTTCTGTAAAATTACAAAAATCGTAGGTGAATGTTATAAGAAGTGCAATAATTGAAAAATTTCGTACGAGTTATCTTTCACCATATTTGACATTTAACCAAAAGATTAGCCAATCCTGCCTTTAACATCTTAAGTTATATCATAATGGCCAAACATCTCCAGGAAAGCTATTATTAAGTATCAATCCATCTAGACCAAAGTTGAACTAAGTTAATCCCTCTGCAACCTTCAGTAAAGTTTAAGCCTTGTTTATATCAGATGATATACCCAGCTGTTGGTAATTGAAATAATTAATTGTAATGGGAGTGTGGTCTAAAAAATTAATTTTAAATTCAAACATTTTGAGGTAAAAAGGACAAACTAAATTGATGAGATAAGAAATGTACTATTTTTTATTTTTTATTTATTGACGCATAATATAATATAAGTATATCCATAATATAACAGAAGAAAATTTGTATACATATTAAAAAAAACAAACAAACAACAAGAAAAAAGAAAAAAATGTGCGCCAAATGGAGATACCTCAGAACAGTGAAGAACACTGATCTGTTCTTCCGGCACCCCATAAAAAAAAATCTATCAACTAACTAAACTAACTAACTACTAACTAATGCTAAAAATAATAAACTTAAAAAAAAAAAAGAAAAGAAACGAAAGGGCCACGAATCAACTATTACAGTGCAAGCATTACGAAAAACCAGCAATCATAACATAGTGTGTATGGAGTCTCGGAGAAAGAAAAAAAAAAAAAACAATTGCGCGACCTAGTCATTTATTACAGGTCAGAAAGAGCCCTTTGATTTTCTTCTTGAAGGAGATACCACCAAGGTGCTGGAATTCAGGAGGAACAGAATGGACATACGCAGCCAACCGATATCCTCATAAACATGAGATATTCGATCGCGATTTCTCAAACCAGAAATGAATCTAATACAAGAGTTTTGTAGTTTCTGGATACGGTATTTGTCACGACCCTTGCGACAAGGTCCGTAAACGACATCACAATAATTAAGATTAGACAAAACAAGTGTTTCACAGAGCAATATTTTTATTCGTTTATTAAGTAGGAAACGGTGTTCATAAAGAGATTTAAGAGCACAGTACGACCTCCGCATCATCGAACTAACATGCTGCGTAAAACAAATTTTTTGCTTCACTTGAAATATTCAATGGACTATTTTTAACAAAAATCTGTATATTATTTTTTATTCTGCACGCTTTACTCCCGAACAATAATAACTTACTCTTATCGGGGTTAATAACCAAATTATGCCTTTCTGAAAGGCTAACTAGTGCATCCAGGTCCTGGTTAATATGTCTTTGCGCAACAGCAAGATCTTTTTCATTAAAAGAGGAATAAATCTGAGTGTCATCAGCATAAGCATGATACTTACAATGACGCAGACAGTCGTATAACCGGCATGTATACACCGTATACAAAATGGGACCCAACACAGAGCCCTGAGGTACACCGGATACGACTTCAGTGGGTCTAGATCTGTTTCCATGTATCATGACACTTTGTGACCTACCCGCCAGATAGTCAGCGAACAACGATATCGCACCACACCCAAGGCCTATGTAGTGCAAAATACTCAACAACAATGAATGATTAATAGTATCAAAGGCCTTGGAGTAGTCCAACATAACAAGCGCCGACATCTTCCCCTGATCAACCGCAGACAACAAGTCGTCAGTGATATTCAAAAGCGCTCCACAGCAGCCATGATGAGGTCTAAACCCAGATTGGAATTCAGGCAAAATATTACACGCATTCAGATAATGTCTAAGTTATTTTGCTAAAATTTTTTCAAATGCCTTCGAAAGCACCGGCAAAATACTAATCGGTCTTAAATCCGACACCGCATTAGGATTACTTGCTTTAGCGATGGGTAAAATGATCGACTCTTTCCAGCAAGATGGAAAAACATGTTCAGTTATACAAAAATTAAAAATGTGTCTGATGAAATGTATGATCAAGGGAGAACATATGTTTATCATAGATATAGAAAGCTGGTCAGCTCCCTGAGCATTGGAAGAAATAGCACTTAAGGCATCTCCTACCTCCTCCTCCGTCACCGCAGTAAACTCAAACACATCCACAGAATCTTTAACATTGTTACTATAAAAATTTAAAAGGTCTACATCTGGCAACCTGTCACTTTGTACTGAACAAAAATAGTTGTTAATTTCATCAGCATCAGAAAGTGAAAGAGGAATCTCTCTATTTTTGTTATAATGGACACCGCATTTCTTTAAACTTGACCATAATTGCTTTTTATTTTTACTCCTTGCCGAGAACTCCACATAAACTCTTTTCTCTCTTTTTATTGCACCTGTAGTATAATTCGGCAACATTTTGTAATAGTCCCAGTCATGTAAACTGTTTGTGTGTTTAAATTTATGAAGTGCTTTGTCCCTTAAATCCATCAAAAGTTTCACATTATCTGTTAGCCAAGGTGGTTTTTTTTTTGTAAACGTTTTTTGTACTAGAAATACAAGATTTTGGAGAGCTCAAAGATGGCGGATATAACTTTTTAATTCAAGTAAAAAATTAACAAGTAAAGATCTAGCTAAAGATCATATAAAATAATGTGTTAATAATAATTTTAATGATATTTAATTATTATTCAAATAATTAATTGTATTAATGAATATTATTTTTTTTGACTTTTGGAAAATGATTCGATAAGAGATCGAGTTTGTGCAATCGTAATCCGCGTTCGTGACCTTCACTTGGAAACAAACAGCAAAAACGCCCGAAGTGCTTATTTATCTATTTCACGTTATGTTTCTGATCTTTGAACCTCACGACGTCAATCGAGACAAAATGTCTCTCAATTTAAGTAAACAAACACACACTTCTCCATTAAAAAAACTGTTTCTGATAGTTTTTATTTTTACAAGGATGTTGTTTATAGAAAATAAGTGTCTTACCCGATAAAATTTTTGATAAAACAATAAACGGCAAAAAAGGTGTTGTCATTAAATTCAAAGTTGAGCAATGGTGGAAGGTGGAACGGTAGGTTGCCCAGAATGTCTCCTTGGGATTGGAGATGTGATGGCCGCCGGGCAGTAGCCATAGTCAGCTCAGGGGGAAGATTCACTATACCATGACGACACTGTGGCTGGGATGTTACTAACTGAACGGACGTTGGAAACGAAACCCGCTTTGCCGTTATTGATTTTCACGGGAAAATGCTATGCGCAAAACGCCTAAGCCCTACGCCTGGACGCGGTTTTCCGAGCTAATTGCTTCCAAGAAAAACCTACCCTAATAGCTTTTCACCATATTACGACAGGAAATCAATTGGTCAAATTATAGCTTTTCAAATTTATGTTAAATTTCATTTTTATGACACCTTAAAAATATGCGAACATACCATAAAGAAACATAGTAATTAAACAAAACTGTGTGGGTAGCTTTTTTAACAAAAACAACCGTTTATTTAGAGCATGATATCACGACTTGTTTGCTTGTTATTACGAAACGGGCCGTTATCGTCCACCTTAATCATCGCCGTTTAAATAGGTGATGTAAACTCGAAAAAGGTCTTTAATAAAAAATAGTATTAAAAAAAAAAAGTTATTAAAAAAAAAAAGTATCTCCTCGCTTTTTTTGTTGAGGATGTTTGTGGCCGCCTCTATACTTTCACCTGGCAATAGTGAGTCATTGATAAATTTAAATAGAAATTACTTCTTTTAACAAATACACACAATGTTCCAGAATCTTTTTTAACAAAGAAAGCATTTTGAAATTTTGCTAACATAAGGCACTTGAAAATAGTTCATTCGAAATGACTCATTAAAAATAACAGTAAAATTGTCGTAGGTTAAAATGAAATAAAAGAACTTTTTTAGTATAAAATTTTATTTGCGCGTAAATCGCACAAACAAAGCACCTCTTATTTCGCTGACCATTACAGTAAATTGATCACAAAAAAATAATCGTTAAGAAAAACAACCGTCAACATTTTCAAAACATGCTTGATTCGTTGAATTTAACCTTTTTACGTCGTATGTTTCGGTGTTTACTATCTAAATACCAGATATCCAAATATTTTCGTTGATAATACATTTAAAAATGATTTTTCACTCATTCTCATTGGTTTATTGGAAAACTTGTTTAATAGAAATAATTTATTGAGGACATAGTCTCCAAGTTCAACAACTTTTTACAATTTTACCCACGTCATTTTTTTTGCCAAAATCTTGTTGGAACCACTTTTTGCAAAGATTAATCGAGAGGTTTTTTAATCTCAGGATCTCCAACTTACTTTGACAGGTCTCGGCCGACTTCGAAGACGTCGGCCGCCACAAGTATCAGGAACAATACTTAGGATGGCCGACGTCTTCGAAGTCGGCCGAGATTATTTCTCTTAACCTGCTTAAAATTTATGGAAGAAATAATGTCGGCCGACTTCGAAGATGTCGGCCGTCTTGAGTATTAGGAACAATACTTAGGGCGGCCGACGTCTTCGAAGTCGGCCGAGATTATTTTTCCCAAAACTTCCAGAAAGGTAGACTTATTGTACTGTTCATGATACTTGTGGCGGCCGACGTCTTCGAAGTCGGCCGAGATTATTTCTCTTAACCTGCTTAAAATTTGTGGAGAAACAATCTCGGCCGACTTCGAAGACGTCGGCCGCCTTGAGTATCAGGAACAATACTTAGGTCGGCCGACGTCTTCGAAGTCGGCCGAGATTATTTCTCTTAACCTGCTTGAAATTTGTGGAAGAAATAATCTCGGCCGACTTCGAAGACGTCGGCCGCCTTGAGTATCAGGAACAATACTTAGGTCGGCCGACGTCTTCGAAGTCGGCCGAGATTATTTCTCTTAACCTGCTTGAAATTTGTGGAAGAAATAATCTCGGCCGACTTCGAAGACGTCGGCCGTCCCAAGCATCATGACCACCAATACTTTGGGCGGCCGACGTCTTCGAAGTCGGCCGAGATCATTTCTCCCAAAACTTCCAGCAGGGTAGACTTATTATATTGTTCATGATACTTGTGGCGGCCGCCGTCTTCGAAGTCGGCCGAGATTATTTCTCTTAATCTGCTTGAAATTTATGGAAGAAATAATCTCGGCCGACTTCGAAGATGTCGGCCGCCTTGAGTATCAGGAACAATACTTAGGGCGGCCGATGTCTTCGAAGTCGGCCGAGATTATTTCTCTTATCTGCTGGAAATTTATGGAAAAAATAATCTCGGCCGACTTCGAAGATGTCGGCCGCCCCAAATATCTCAAATAATACTTAGTAGACTTATTGTATTGTTCATGATACTTGTGGCGGCCGATGTCTTCGAAGTCGGCCGAGATTATTTCTCTTAACCTGCTTAAAATTTGTGGAAGAAATAATCTCGGCCGACTTCGAAGATGTCGGCCGCCTTGAGTATTAGGAATAATACTTAGAGCGGCCGACGTCTTCGAAGTCGGCCGAGATTATTTCTCCCAAAACTTCCAGCAGGGTGGACTTATTGTATTGTTCATGATACTTGTGGCGGCCGACGTCTTCAAAGTCGGCCGAGATTATTTCTCTTATCTGCTGGAAATTTATGGAAGAAATAATCTCGGCCGACTTCGAAGATGTCGGCCGCCTTGAGTATTAGGAACAATACTTAGGGCGGCCGACGTCTTCGAAGTCGGCCGAGATCATTTCTCCCAAAACTTCCAGCAGGGTAGACTTATTGTATTGTTCATGATACTTGTGGTGGCCGACGTATTCGAAGTCGGCCGAGATTATTTCTCTTATCTGCTGGAAATTTATGGAAAAAATAATCTCGGCCGACTTCGAAGACGTCGGCCGCCCTAAATATCTCAAATGATACTTCTCTTCCCAAGTATCAGGAACAATACTTATTGCGGCCGACGTCTTCGAAGTCGGCCGAGATCATTTCTCCCAAAACTTCCAGCAGGGTAGACTTATTGTATTGTTCATGATACTTGTGATGGCCGACGTCTTCGAAGTCGGCCGAGATTTATGGAAGAGAGAAATTTATGGAAGAAATAATCTCGCCCTAAATATCTCAAATAATACTTACTTTATTAAGATATACTTTCAAGAATCAATCTTGATCCATCAGATTCATTTTCAATTGACCGATTTCTGTTAAATTTCTGCATCTTCAGGTGTACCAATATAATTTTTTAGATCTTAATCAATCTTAATGACGTGATTTTAGATATTTCGTATAATATTTAGAAAAATCAACTATTAATCAAATTAAAAATATAAATAAAACTATTTTTATGAATATATATGACCGTAATTACAAAAAATGTGGAATTTAAATTTTTGCACGATTACAATACTCTCTTTTTATAGGTGTGAAATATTAACGACATTTTCATACGACCAAGAAACGTCCCACAATTTACCGGAAACGTTAAGGTCGAAATAATTCTACAATATCGATCGGTCGAGGTTCATACGATTTTTTTGTCGTTGTTTGAGTTTCCTTGGCCGGACCTCGAATGTTTTTTTCGCTAATTACTAAAAAATTGACCTAAATAATACAAAAAAAGAAAATTCGGAAAAAGCCAAAAAATAGAAAGAGTTTTTTTGGCTGATTTACGTCAATAAATGACCCTAATAAATTTCAAATTGCTTATGTAATATTTATTTATAGACTATATTTAAAAAGGTAATAGTAAAAAAAATTGTTATCACGTAAAAAAACAAACTTAAGTACACAAAACATCGGTATCTTATCATACGCCGTGTAAATATAAGTTTGATGTATTATTGCGTCTCGCAAAAAAGTTTTTTTTATAAAAACTGGTCCGGCCCCTTGTTTAATAAACGGGGCCATACGAACTCAATATTTCGAAATGTTTTTGGCTAATTGTATGTTGATGTTAAGCTCTCAACTCGAAATGCAAAACTGAGTCTAAAAATAATCATGACGTCAGATACACTATGGCAGAGAGACCGTCCGTCTATCGTGGTTGCTGTTATATTTTCGCCTCCGGTTGCTAGACAGGCTGTCGCCTCCGTTTTTACCTCTATTTTTAATGATTTGCAAATATTCATTTCAAAAAAAAATCCTTGGACTCAAAGGAGCAATGTCCAATCTAATTCTCAAGAGAAAAAATTAACCTATTTTTCTTTCATCTTATTTTTTTTTTGTTTTGAAGACAAATCAAGGTTGTTGTATAATTTGAGATTTTAATCTTAATTTATTTATTAGGTTGTTTTGTATGAAATATTTTTGTTGAAAATTAAATCATTGTAATTAAAAAATATTGTATTTAAGGTGATTTAAATTTAGTAGTTTTAAATATCTGGCACTAAACAATAAACATTAATTTGGCAAACTTTATCCTTCCTATATATATATGTATATTTATATATACATATATGTGTGTGTGTGTGTCAGGCATATGATGCGTGATCGTGGATATAATTGTTTGTTGTAAAGATAGCGATTGGTCGCGCAAATTAAATACAAAAACCTATACTACGATCGTTGTTATTGAGATTACAACGTTGCCATGCGGTCTATCAATGCCAAGGTTGCAAGTTCCGAGTTTCATTTTATAATAATTTTAATTTTTTTCAAACTCCTTTAAATCAAATCGATTTGTGGCAATAAATCGATTAAAAAAATCAGTTAATACAATTGAGCACCAGTCCATGGAAAATCCCCATTAATTTACGATCAACAATAAATTTTGATTAATATCTAAAAAATGAGTATTATTTCCTCAAACGATGGATATCAGTGATTATTTAATACAAAAACTCGTTACTGTTTTTTTTTTCTTTTTATTCAACAACTCTTATATAAAAATACGAAAATTGAAACACAATAGTAAGTAGTGTGACGTCAACAAGATTGAGGAAGCAATAATAAAAACGTCCAGAATAGGATTAACTGCAGATCGTTTTAAGAGCAGATTGATTTGCGTCTATTTTCGGCCGGGAGAGAATTGATTAAATATAGATTGGTATGTAGTGCACATCCAGGAAGATCTGCAGGTTTGGCCTTCAGACCGACTCAATGTCAACGAGTGCGTAACGCGACGTCAAGACAATTATTACTTTAAACTTATTCAATTTCTCTCGGCGCCGTTTCATCTTACATTTTAAATCATTGCAAGGACGTCAAACTCTTTAAACAAAACTTAAATAATAATATCGTATACATTAATACATTTTGGTAATAAATTTTCTTAAATCTAATTTAACGTTTATTTATGTCAATCGCGATACGTTTTAAATAATTATTAATTAAGTTATCAACTTTTTGAAGTTCATCATAATCGTAAATTGGAATTCTAAACTCTCCCGAATGCACAAAACATAACGGAATACCACGCGGTCGTAACCCTAATGTTATATAGGTTGTTTCTGGGACTTCAACAGCTACAGTTATTTCACGACGTGTCATCTGCTGTGGTTTCTTTGATTTCTTCTTTTTCTGCGGTGGTTCAGCACTTTTCATTTCATCATTGTTGCTTGTATTATTATTTTTACGTCCAAATCCTCTACCTCGACCACGTCCGCGACTACGTCTTCGACTACGACCACGATCATCACATATTTCAGCATTATTGTAGTTTTTTTCAGGTTTCTCATCCACTTCAGATGATGGATTTTCTTCGTTACAATCGTTATTAACATTAGTAGCTTCTTCGACTTCATTATATGTATTTTCTTCATCCATACTATAATTTTTTGATTGCGGATTTTCTTCTTCTAGCTCTTTTTCATCATTATCCACTTCATTTTTTTCTTCTACTGGTAAATTGGTACTTTCTCCAAGATTTTCGGTTTCACATTCGATTGCGTTATCATCTAAGCTTGGTTCTTCAATATCCCAAGTAGTCCATCCTTGTTCTCCTTGTTCTCCCCACCGATCACTTTCTGGATGTTCCTGTTTTGCACTTTCTTTGTTATCATTCCAGTCGTCATTATATTTATCTTCGATTTCTAGTGTATAATTATATGGGCTTAGACTTTTCATCTCATCTTGAGGATTTTCGATTTCGATGGTATTATGTTCTTCACCTTCCATTTTACCTTCTTTTTCTGACCCATCTTCTTCTTCCATCACATCCTTTTCTTCTACCTCATCTTCTTCATCCATTTCATCTTTTTCTTCTAGCTCATCTTCTTCATCCATCTCATCTTTGCCTTCCATTTCATCTTCTTCATCCATCTCATCTTTGCCTTCCATTTCATCTTCTTCATCCATCTCATCATCCTCTTCCATTCTCAAACTGCTAGTTTCTCCAGGATTTTCGCTTCCACTTTCATCTTTGTTTTCATTTACATTTGTTTCATCATTGCATAAAATATGATATTTGGGAGTTTCTTCTTCGTGACTTTCTTCTTGCAATTCCTGTTCCTTCAATTCATCTTCTAAAACAGAAACATATATTATATCATATATCATATAAATTTCAAGAAATAATAAGTTTCTGCATAATGCAATGTTTTATTTATGATTTTATTTCTGAAAATTTTTACAATAAAAACCTAATATTTTTATAGTTTATCATAAACTAGAATGTTTCAGCTTTAATTTAAGACATAAAACACATTCTAACTCCCAAAAATAAAGAAAGGATGATTTTTTTTAAATTTTTACTTTTCTTAACAAGTTATATAAGATTATTTTTTTAATTATTAATTTATTTCTGACAATTCTTACAATCAAACCCTAATATTTCTATACTTTATCATAAACTAGACTGTTTCAGCTTTAATTTGAGACATAAAACACATTCTAACTCCCAAAAATAAAGAAAGGATGATTTTTTTGAAATTGTTACTTTTCTTAACAAGTTATATAACCTAATTTTTTAGTTATGTGTTTATTTCTGAAAATTCTTATAATCAAACCCTAATATTTCTATACTTTATCATAAATTAGAATGTTTCAGCTTTAATTTGAGACATAAAACACATTCTAACTCCCAAAAATAAAGAAAAGATGATTTTTTTGAAATTTTTACTTTTCTTAACAAGTTATATAACCTAATTTTTTAGTTATGATTTGATTTCTCAAAATTCTTATAATCAAACCCTAATATTTCTATACTTTATCATAAACTAGAATGTTTCAGCTTTAATTTGAGACATAAAACACATTCTAACTCCCAAAAATAAAGAAAAGATGATTTTTTTGAAATTTTTACTTTTCTTAACAAGTTATATAACCTAATTTTTTAGTTATAATTTTATTTCTGAAAATTCTTTCAATCAAACCCTAATATTTCTATACTTTATCATAAACTAGAATGTTTCAGCTTTAATTTGAGACATAAAACACATTCTAACTCTCAAAAATAAAGAAAAGATGATTTTTTTGAAATTTTTACTTTTCTTAACAAGTTATATAACCTAATTTTTTAGTTATAATTTTATTTCTGAAAATTCTTTCAATCAAACCCTAATATTTCTATACTTTATCATAAACTAGAATGTTTCAGCTTTAATTTGAGACATAAAACACATTCTAACTCTCAAAAATAAAGAAAAGATGATTTTTTTGAAATTGTTACTTTTCTTAACAAGTTATATAACCTAATTTTTTAGATATGATTTTATTTCTCAAAATTCTTACAATCAAACCATAATATTTTTATACTTTATCATAAACTAGAATGTTTCAGCTTTAATTTGAGACATAAAACACATTCTAACTCTCAAAAATAAAGAAAAGATGGTTTTTTTGAAACTTTTACTTTTCTTAACAAGTTATATAACCTAATTTTTTAGTTATGATTTGATTTCTCAAAATTCTTATAATCAAACCCTTATATTTCTATACTTTATCATAAACTAGAATGTTTCAGCTTTAATTTGAGACATAAAACACATTCTAACTCCCAAAAATAAAGAAAAGATGATTTTTTTGAAATTTTTACTTTTCCTAACAAGTTATACAGGGTGTCACACAAAAAACGCCCCAAGCTGTAACTCTGTCATTTACATTCCGATTTTCATGAGCGGGTTATCAAATGAAATGGTTTCATGAATACTATGATTCATACTACAAATAAATTTTTTCCAAGGCCGTCTTCAATTTTAAGCGATTATTAACTTTTGCTTTTCAAATTGCTCTATATATTTTTCTTCACGTCATTGGATAGAGATTGTTTTTCTGAATCCACTGATGTACAATACATCCATTTTGAATATAATTTTAGTAGAGAAAAGACACCTGTATATACAGGTTGCCACACAACAACGCCGCTAGCTGTATCTCTGTCATTTACCTTCCAATTTTCATGACCTAGCTATCAAATGAAATGGTTTGATGAATACTATGATTCATGCTACAAATAAACTTTTTCCAACGCCATCTTCAATTTCTAGCGATTATCAACATTGATTTTCAAATTACTCGGTATGTTTTTCTTCACGCTATTGGATAGAGTTTTTTTTTCTGAATCCATTAATGTACAATACATCAACATTAATTGTAATTGTAGCATAGAAAAACAATAAAATAGTTTCTGAACATTCTCTTAAAGTCACTTGTGTTATACTGTAGTGTGCCATGGGATAAATGAAAAACCAACTTATAAGTATCATTTACAACTGCTTGGGCATTGAAATAGCATTTAATGAGTGTTATCAGTTTTGCGTGTTATTTTTTTCCATGGCACACTGCAGTATTACAGAAGTGACTAAGACAAGGTTCGGAAAATGTTTTAATTGTTTTTCTCTGCTAAAATTACAATTAATGTTAATGTATTGCACATCAATGGGCTCAGAAAACAATTTCTATCCCATAACGTGAAGAAAAACATACCGAGCAATTTGAAAATCAAAAGTTGATAATCGCTTGAAATCGAAGATGGCGTTGGAAAAAGTTTATTTGTAGTATGAATCATAGCATTCATCAAACCATTTCATTTGATACCTCGTTCATAAAAATCGGAAGTTAAATGACAGAGTTACAGCTTACGGCGTTCTTGTGCGACAACCTGTATATACAGGTGTCTTTTTTCTGCTAAAATTACATTCAAAGTGGATGTATTGCACATCAGTGGATTCAGAAAAACAATCTCTATCTAATGACGTGAAGAAAAATATATGGAGCAATTTGAAAAACAAAAGTTAATAATCGCTTAAAATTGAAGATGGCCTTGAAAAAAATTTATTTGTAGCATGAACCATAGTATTCATCAAACCATTTCATTTGATGCCTCGGTCATGAAAATCGGAATATAAATGACAGAGTTACAGCTTGGGGCGTTTTTTGTGTGACACCCTGTATAACCTAATTTGTTACTTATGATTTTATTTCTGAAAATTTTTGCAATCAAACCCTAATATTTCTATACTTTATCATAAACTAGAATGTTTCAGCTTTAATTTGAGACATAAAACACATTCTAACTCCCAAAAATAAAGAAATTATGATTTTTTTGAAATCTTTACTTTTCTTAACAAGTTGTATAACCCAATTTTTTATTTATGATTTTATTTCTGAAAATTCTTACAATCAAACTCTAATATTTCTATACTTTATCATAAACTAGAATGTTTCAGCTTTAATTTGAGACATAAAACACATTCTAACTCCCAAAAATAAAGAAAGTATGATTTTTTTGAAACTTTTACTTTTCTTAACAAGTTATATAACCTAATTTTTTAATTATGATTTGATTTCTGAAAATTCTTACAATCAAACCCTAATATTTCTATACTTTATCATAAACTAGAATGTTTCAGCTTTAATTTGAGACATAAAACACATTCTAACTCCCAAAAATAAAGAAAGGATGATTTTTTTGAAATTGTTACTTTTCTTAACAAGTTATATAACCTAATTTTTTAGTTATGATTTGATTTCTGATAATTCTTTCAATCAAACCCTAATATTTCTATACTTTATCATAAACTAGAATGTTTCAGTTTTAATTTGAGACATAAAACACATTCTAACTCCCAAAAATAAAGAAATTATGATTTCTTTGAAATTGTTACTTTTCTTAACAAGTTATATAACCTAATTTTTTAGTTATGATTTTATTTCTGAAAATTCTTACAATCAAACCCTAATATTTCTATACTTTATCATAAACTAGAATGTTTCAGCTTTAATTTGAGACATAAAACACATTCTAACTCCCAAAAATAAAGAAAGGATGATTTTTTTGAAATTTTTACTTTTCTTAACAAGTTATATAACCTAATTTTTTAGTTATAATTTTATTTCTGAAAATTCTTTCAATCAAACCCTAATATTTTTATACTTTATCATAAACTAGAATGTTTCAGCTTTAATTTGAGACATAAAACACATTCTAACTCCCAAAAATAAAGAAAAGATGATTTTTTTGAAACTTTTACTTTTCTTAACAAGTTATATAATCTAATTTTTTAGTTATGATTTTATTTCTGAAAATTCTTACAATCAAACAATAATATTTCTATACTTTATCATAAACTAGAATATTTCAGCTTTAATTTGAGACATAAAACACATTCTAACTCCCAAAAATAAAGAAATTATGATTTTTTTGAAATTTTTACTTTTCCTAACAAGGTATATAACCTAATTTTTTAGTTATGATTTTATTTCTCAAAATTCTTATAATCAAACCCTAATATTTCTATACTTTATCATAAACTAGAATGTTTCAGCTTTAATTTGAAACATAAAACACATTCTAACTCCCAAAAATAAAGAAAACATGATTTTTTTGAAATTGTTACTTTTCTTAACAAGTTGTATAACCCAATTTTTTATTTATGATTTATTATTTCTATATCTTATCATAAACTAGAATGGTAGAAAAATAAAAAAGGGATGATTTTTTATGTTTAATAATAATATATTTACCTTCAATTTTGTCTTCCTCTATTTTAAAATCCTTTTCGCCGTGGTCTTCAGGAAATTTCGATACACTTTCGATATTTCCTTCCTCTTCGTTGTTATCAAATTGATTGTTGTAGTCAGGTTGAGGTAAATTCTCTTCATTCGCCCTTCTTGTGTGCTCATCATAATTTGTATAAAAGTATTGTCCGTTACTATCATTTCTCATCGTATCTGGATAATTCATGTTTGCGTTATATTCACCATGGAATGAATAATTTTGATTGTAATGATTAGAATAATCGGTATAGTCGTTGTGGTATGCTTGATTTTGATAATTATAATAATCACAATTCATGCAGTTAGTGCCAACGTGGATTACTGTTATTGCGTTCGAAGGGGTATTTGTAATTTGTTGCAACCTACGCATTGCTGCACTTGCTTCAGTGTATGATCCGTAAACAGTTTGATCAAGCAAATGATTCACCAACCTAGTATTAAAGTTTTTGAAGTGGGTTACATCAACAATGCGTCTTTCGAACTTAGTGTTTTCATTTTCATCGTCTTTTTTTATATCTTCAACTTTTTCGGTGATTTCTTCTTCATGGTTTGATTCAAAATCGCTTATGTCTTCATATATGTTTTGGTTATTAATATTGTTCGTTTCAGTTTTATTATTTTCTTCGGCTGGGAGAGATGTGTTTGATGTGTCTGGTGATAACAAAGACAACTTTGGCATGGTGTGAGATAAATCTAACGGACCTTCATCGTCGGATATTGTAAGATCAATAGTCTCTATGGTATCACTGGGACTGTAAGGCTCATCCTGAGAATTTGGTTTAGGGAAAATTGCAATTTCCGCGTTGTAAATGTCTTGTAGAATTGTTTCGGTGGTTTTCAATTCGTAAAATCCTTTCTTGGCAATTTCAACGGCTTTGCAAATTCCGGCAATTTGAAATTCAGACGATAAATTATTTTGAGTCATGATTGAGCTGACGATTTTCGTCGCGAAATTTAAAGCTGGGTCCTAAATACGTAAAGAAATTTTCGTAAATAAGTGACGAAAAGAATTATAAAGAACTTACTTCTTCCATTGCGGGTTCGGATTTTTTATCATCCATCTAATTAAAAAAAAATAATACAATTAAGATATTAATTTTTGAGTGTTCCTTTACTTACGATTTCTTCGGGGGTATTGGGTTGATTATCGCTCATAATTTCCGTCTAAAAATGGGCATAATTAAAAAAACATAAATTTAAAAAATTCAAGACTTACATTAGAAATTAGCTGCTTTTCTAACTATTACAAAAAAAGGAAATGTTACGGAAAATTCGAATAAATTAAAGCACAAACTTACATCTTCAATCCAATTCCGATAATCCTACAACAAAAAATAAAAATTTTCAATTTTAAATAATGTTTGTATTTAAAATAATTTGTATATACAGGCAACATAATCATCAGAACAGCTAATTTGGTTGCATATACATAAAGGTGGTTAATTCTGACAATTCTGACAATCAAACTCTATTATTTCTATATCTTAACATAAACTAGATTGTTTGAGGTCGAATTTGAGATATAAAACGCATTCTAATCCTCAAAAATAAAGATATTTTTGAAATTTTTGTTTTTTTAGTGATTTGTTAGATATTAATTTTTAATAATTAATGTAAATGTGGAAGATACTGTCCAAATTGACAAAGATGGGAAGTACAGATAGATAGCTACTCATCGATAACTCCCTATCTCTGTCAATCTAGGTAGCGTTTCGTATCTGGAAATATTTATGCTGTAGAATATACTATCCAGATTGGCAAAGATAGCAAGTACAGATAGAAAAGAACTCATCGGTAACTCACTATCTCTGCCGATCTAGATAGCATCTAGGACCTATAACATATACTATCCAGATTGACAAAGATGGCAATTACAGATAGAGAAATATACATCTGCAAATCACCCTCTCTGTCGTTCTAGATAGTGTTATCTGGAACGAAACATCTATATGGTAGGTGCAAATCTGCAATATGCTGCCCAGATTGACAAAGACGGCAACTACTGATTAATATGTACACATCTGTAGGTTACAATCTTAGTCCATCTGGATAGCGTTTATTATCTGGAAGAAGTGTAAGCATGCATTCAGATCAATAGAGATGCCAAGTTCCAGATAAACAAAATGTACATATCTGGAAAAAGCTACCTCTATCAATCAAGAACACCGTCTGGATTGTTAGTTTGTTTAATTTCTGAAAATTCACGAAAAATTCTAAAAGAATGTTGTTCAGATCAGTAGAGATGCCAATTTCGAGATATTGCAAAAGTACATATCTGGAAATAGCTATCTCAATCAATCTAGAACATCGTCTAAATTGATGGAGAATTTATCTCAAACATTAAACTAATAAAATTGAACAAAAATAGAACCAAACCATAATGGTAGAGAAAAATGCCATCCAGATTAACAGAAATAGTGGCACAGATACAAAAACGGATAGTATCTGCAAATCACCATTACTGTCAATCTAAATAATTATAAGTGGAACAAAATTTGAAAAACATATATTAGAAAAACCAAATGTATAAGATTCCAGCTTGGTCAATCTAGATAGCCTCTAATATAACATAGAAAATGCTATCCAGATTGACAAAGATAGTCTTTCAGAAGTTAAAAAGGCACACCTCTGGAAGCACCATCTTCGTCGATCTAGATAGCGGAAATACCACCAAATTAATTAAATAATAACTCAAATATATTTTTTATTTTCAAGAAATAAGAAACACTTTATATCTTACAACCAAAGAACGGAATGTGCTCCCTCTAACGGTTAGAGGGGCCACATTCTAGCTCTTAACCGATTAAAAAACTACGCATATGAATAAACTACTAAGGAAAACTTACGTTACGTAGTGGATAGCTTTCGTGGAAAACGCTTAACTATAAAAAAAGAAAGATATAACACCAAAAAGATTTAACTAAAAAAAAATTAACTTACACTTCGATCCACGTCAATCTTGTTATCAACACTCGCCTAAACAAAAAGAAATGATTTAAAATCATTTAAAAGATAACAAAAAATATAAACTTACAGTTTGTTGAATTTCCTCGGAAAAAACCTGCAAGAAAAAGTAGAAAATTTGACAGATGGATACATTTTTATAGGTTAGAATTCGTGAAACGAGAAATAAAGTGGAATTAATTCCATAAAACGTTGTATATTCATTTAAAACATTAAAAAAATCAAAATAACGACGAAAAATATTAAAACTTACTCAATATTACAGCAATAATTCGCTTAAACAATCTAAAAAAAATTGCAAATGTCAAATTGAAACAGATTCGCCGCCATATTGTTTTAATGAATGTATTTATTAAATTTATCGTTATATACAACATTTTAGTAAAAAAATATTAAAAACTTACACGATTTTTGAGTTTAAATGTTTGACAAAATTAGAAAAGTAAAAACAGAAATGATGTTATCAAATCGCAACCATCATATTTTAGAGTACGTTCATGAAATAAATAGATTTAATTAGACTTACAAAATTGAATTGATGAATATCACCTTGAAATACATCATTATCGCACATTTCGATTTCGGAAAGGAAGTTTAAAGTCAAAACGTTAAAATGAGAATGAACTTTACAATGGTTCGATTAAAATTTGCGAGCAAAAGCGATAACTGGTTCGTTGGAGGGGATACCTAAACATTCTTGAGATAAAGGGTGGAATTTAATAACAACGCTAATAGAAAAGAATAGAAATAGTGTGAGAAATGAGTGTTGAAATATTTCGTATATATATATAGAACGTCAAATTGTATGCGTACCAACGTTGTGTTGGGGTACGTTCATGAAAATATTTTTTGAAATTAAATTTATGAATACAATGAAGTTGGTAACACATTAAATGGGAATGGTTTCACGACTTGAAAAACAGCATTGAAATTTTTAATCGCCAAATTTACGTCTACTAAGTTCATAAATTCACTTTATTATTACCTTTTTTTATTACTTGTTACCTTAACACGTTAAATAATAAGTCAACAAAAAATTAATTAATACACATTTTTAAATTGATGAGTATCATTTTGATCTGAGCTAATTGGGGTTGTTTTTGAATGAAAATTTATGGAAAATATGTTGAGTTCAAAAGAAAATTGTAAGGATGTGGTCACTCCTTAGTTTGTACAAACAGCTACATGGAGAATTCTGCATCCCGACTATTGAGAGCTTTATAAACTCGTCGGGCGAGAAGTTTTATGGTTGCAAACAGGGCTTCAAACCGTTTACCTTATCGATTTGCTTATCGTTCCGGTTCAATAAAAATAAATTATATCGGGTCAACTCCGGTTGACTTTCCAACAAAAAAAATTCAATAATTATTGACTATTTTTCTATATAGTATGAAAATTAGAATCAGCACAAAAATTTTGACGTTTTGATCGATGTATGGATCATAAAAAATGAGTTAATAATATTTTTTGTCATAATCGATAATTAATTAATTAGAGGAAAAAAAAATTTTTGATATATAATTCAAATATCAAAATTAAGTGAAGCTAATAAAACAAATGAAAATATATAAAACGAATTTAAAATAATTTACTTTATAAAATAAAAAGAATAATAATTTTTGTAATTAATTTGGGATAATTATAAGCTAAGAGCTTACCATTATTGCCGGAGTAAACGGCGTCAAACGTTCACGAAGTGCAGCGGAAGAATAAGGAAACCAATCGGATTGTGTTGGCGATTTGTTTAGGTTTAGGTGATGATTGTTCACTTTTACGATAAGAAAAGAAAATAATAAACCAAAATAATAAATTGAAAATTTTTATTATAATTATCACATTCCATTTTATTTATTATACAAGTGGTTTTTTTTATCCCTGAACAGTATAAATTGTTTAAAACAATATTTCAGATCACTAAATACAACTACACGACGAAAAATTTCATAATTTATCTTCTTAGAAATAAATAATCCTATCTTAAAACTCTTAAACAGTTTAAATTAATTCTTTACAAATGGAATGCTCAAAATCTTTTATTAATTAAAAAGAAACACCGGTGTAGTTGTAAAAAGGTTTTCATTTGAAAATATTTATAACAAAAATATATTTATATTGAAACAAAAAATTATATAAAAACGGTCGATTTTTTTCTTCAACAAGAAATCAAGATAAAAGACAATATTATATGTGCCATATCAAACATATTTAATCGCTTTGGTGTTCTAGGTGTCGAGATTCTGCTTATATATGTTGTTTAATGGCATTATTAACAATGTTGTGGTTAGATTGTAGCGTCACGCCCGTAAGCGACCTTATTAGGTGTACAAAGTGTCTTATGAGAAGCATTCCGCCGAATCGCATGCGGGCGAGGCGGTAGAATTCTCGAAAAATGATGATTTTGTATTGATATATCAAATCCAGCGCCTCGCCCGCAAGCGACCTCGGCGATTTGAGACAAAATCGTTTGTTATATATCTTATTATTGGTACAAAGTGTCTTATAAGAAGACATTTACCCTCATTACGCCGAGGTCGCTTGCGGGCGAGGCGGTAGAATTTTCGAAAAATGATTAAAAATGATTCGTATTGATATATAAAATCCAGCGCCTCGCCCGCAAGCGACCTTGGCGATTTGAGGCCAAATCGTTTCTTATATTTCTTATTAGGGGTACAAAGTCTCTTAAAAAAAGACATAAACACACTCCGCCGAGGTCGCTTGCGGGCGAGGCGGTAGAATTCTCGAAAAATGATGATTTTGTATTAATATATCAAATCTAGCGCCTCGCCCGCAAGCGACCTCGGCGATTTGAGGCAAAATCGTTTGTTATATATCTTATTATTGGTACAAAGTGTCTTATAAAAAGACATTTACCCTCATTACGCCGAGGTCGCTTGCGGGCGAGGCGGTAGAATTTTCGAAAAATGATTAAAAATGATTCGTATTGATATATAAAATCCAGCGCCTCGCCCGCAAGCGACCTTGGCGATTTGAGGCCAAATCATTTCTTATATTTCTTATTAGGGGTACAAAGTCTCTTAAAAAAAGACATAAACACACTCCGCCGAGGTCGCTTGCGGGCGAGGCGGTAGAATTCTCGAAAAATGATGATTTAGTATTAATATATCAAATCTAGCGCCTCGCCCGCAAGCGACCTCGGCGATTTGAGACAAAATCGTTTCTTATATTTCTTATTAGGGGTACAAAGTCTCTTAAAAAAAGACATAAACACACTCCGCCGAGGTCGCTTGCGGGCGAGGCGGTAGAATTCTCGAAAAATGATGATTTTGTATTAATATATCAAATCTAGCGCCTCGCCCGCAAGCGACCTCGGCGATTTGAGGCAAAATCGTTTGTTATATATCTTATTAGGGGTACAAAGTCTCTTATAAAAAGAAATTAACCTTAATTCCGTCGAGGTCGCTTGCGGGCGAGGCGGTATAATTCTCGAAAAATGAGTTTGTATTGATATATCAAATCTATCGCCTCGCCCGCAAGCGACCTCGGCGATTTGAAGTAAAATTGTTCTCTTATACACCTTGATGAAAGTACAAAGTCTTTTATAAGAAGACTTTCACCCTCATTCCGCCGAGGTCGCTTGCGGGCGAGGCGCTAGAATATTACAAAGTGGACGATTTCATGTTAATGTATCAAATCCGGTATGTATCAAATCATTGTCATCAACACAATCATACTTATGGATAGAAGATAATTGAAAGTTCATAGAGATGACGATGAAGAATTATAATTCGAGGTATAGGGTTCAAATATGAGAATGAATGAGGAAGATGAAGTAATAAATAAGATTACTGAAGAATAGTTTAAGATTTACATAACATAAAAAATGGAAATTTTAATGTATTTGTAAGAATTTATGGACAAAGACTGCAAATTTTTAGCCTGTACAATAAAATAAATACTAGAACTTAATTGTGATAAAAATACGAAAAACGAGTTGGTCAACTCAAATGAACAAAATGGAAAGGACAAGATACAAAAACCAAAACTTGGGTTGAAAATGTTCTGGGTAGAGATACAATCATTTTGATTATATCTTTGATGAGATATCTCCTAAATAAATGATTTGTGTCTAAAAATTAAATCTCTTTTTAGAAATTTTTGATGAAATATCGTAATATCGCCGAGTAATTATCCGCAATTGTTCCAAATTCGTAAAAGATATTACCTATTGTTTTTTTAATGTGATTTGTTCGACAAAGAAATCAAATCGAAACTACTTAATTAGAATGGAATTTAACCTTGCAAGAAATAAAATTCTTTCTTAGTAAAAAAATTTTATCTTAATCCTTAATGAGACCATTTAGATCCACAAATTCTCCAAATGACTTATAATATAACAAATTCTGTTATGTTAAATATTTTCAAATAAAAACCTTATGAAGCTTAAAACATACAAATCAATTAATTTTTTTAATTAATACAATAACAAAAAAAATTAATAGTAATAAATTAATACCATAGTAAATCTGTTGAGTTCTATTCACATATATATACGTCTTAAATCAGAAGGTGATGTAATCATATTACACTGTGGACATAATTTTTTTGCACCCAACGTTTGTAGCCAACAGATTTCACAGTGCACATGCCAGCAACAAACTGAAATAACGGGTGTCTTGTATTTTTCCATACAAATCAAACACTTGTAAGCGTCGTTTTTGTAACTGTCCCTACTTTCTAATTCTCGTATACGCGTTTTTAATGCTGCCAAAATTGGATCATCCGTCGTCTCAACGTCTTCTTTATCACTAGCGTTTTTCTGACACTTATCTTCTTTTTCAATGTTTTCATTGTCACCAATAACGGCTTTGCGTAAAGCTTCACTTTCACGGTCCGACCCTGGTAATATAATGTCTTTTTCTGAGTACTGAGGAACACCGTATATTTGACTATCATCGCCGTCAACCACAAGATCTTCATCTTCGTCGGTAGTTGTTATAGGCGTTCCTAAAGAACTCACCCCACCTTGTAGCATGCTTGTAGCTCTAACACGGGATTGTCCAGCCCATTCGTATTCTTCGTAACCTTCGACATCGATGTTTTCATCTGATTCTTCGCTGGATTGTCTCAAACATTTTTCAACATGAATAGTGATATCTTCAGATGTTTCTTTATTACAAATGGGGCAAATAACTTCTTCACATTTACGTTTACGTGATTTCACCTTCTGGCGACACTGTCGATTGGAGCGAACTTTTTGATAAGTTTCCCAACATTTATCAACACCATTCTCTGTACCGTTGGCGTCTGAAGGTGATGAGTGACTACATTTTCCATTGACTTGCTTCGATTTAACAGAGATTTTATATAATTTATCGATCTCACAGGACAAATGTTGATCAACTTCTGTTGTACGAAGAGTAACACAACAAACTGGGCAAATTGTGGGGTCCACTTGTTTCTTCTTGTTTCGACATCCTCTACCACTTTCCTCGATACCATTACTTGTTGATGCCAGTTCTTCCTCATTTTCCATCTTAACGAAAAATTTTAATTAGTACACTTCGAAGGGGAAATGAAACTTATAAATTAAACGCGAAAAGGTTGAAACATCAACGTCTTTAAGCGATGCTTTTGGATTTGTTTCTGTTTGATACATCTTCGAGGTTATAAAATGTTACCTGATGTGTTTACGTCATTTGCCGGTTAATTTCTTAAGATAACTTGTTATTTACTATAGTTTATTTGGCGAATCTTTCAACATATTTTAACGAGATTAATGTTTATTCTATAACACACTTTCCATTTCATGTAAACAGTCAATAAAAACACTAAACAGTGTATTAAATGGAATAGTAACCACAGACTTTGTTGTATTAGACAAGGAATGAGATGATAGCAACACAAGAAATTCATTTATTTCTAAATATTGATTTTTCTTAAAGATTCTTACTTAGCATTTAATTATTAACTCGAATTAATGGAAAATGTTAATAAATTAATGCACAAAATATAAATAATTGTGATTATTAAAGCAGCTTAAGATGGCAATGTAATGTTAAATACAAAGTAATTCCCCTAATTAATTTAATTATATATCTTTTTATTGAAAATTTATTGATATATATTAATTAATTAAGATATGTATTAAAATTAAGTAATAAAGAAAAAATCCCTAGATTTTAAAACTATAACTTTTAAATAATGATTAGGAGAACTCCACGGTTACTTAAGCAAAGAATATTGCACGGTAGATGGCACTACGCTATTTAAATCTTCTTAAAAAGACCTTATTTGAGTTATTTAATCAATTATTAAATCATTATTAAATTAAATTATTAAATCAAGGATCACGGACTTAAAAAATAAACAGTAAAACGTATAGATGACCTCAAATGAGTCGATTATACGTTTTGCTTAAACTTGATTGTTATTTAGTAGCTCAAATACTCATAAAACAAACAGTAAAGAGTATATCTAACCATAAATAACAAATTTAAATATTTTGTTTAAACTCGACTGTGTTATTTAGTTGTCGAGGCAGCTTTGATGCCGAGGCACTTGCTCAACTACTCAATAAACAAGTAGTAAAAAGTATACTTGACCTTAAATGAGTTATTTATACATTTTATTGAAACTTGATTGTGTTATTTAGCTGCCGAAGCAGCTTTGCTGCTGAGGCAGTGGCTCAAATACTCATAAAACAAACAGTAAAGAGTGTATTTGACCTTAAATGAGTCATTTATACATTTTGTTTACACTTGACTGTGTTATTTAGTTGCCGAAGCAGCTTTGCTGCTGAGGCAGTGGATCAAGGACTTAAAAAACATACAGTAAAGCATATACGTGACCTCAAATAAGTCGTTTATACGTTCTATTTAAACTTGATTGCGTTATATAGTTGCCGAGGCAGCTTTGCTGCTGAGGCAGTGGCTCAAATCCTCATAAAATAAACAGTAAAGAATATATTTGCCCTTAAATGAGTCATTTATACATTTTGTTTAAACTTGACTGTGTTATTTAGCTGCCGAAGCAGCTTTGCTGCTGAGGCAGTGGCTCAAATACTCATAAAACAAACAGTAAAGAGTGTATTTGACCTTAAATGAGTCATTTATACATTTTGTTTAAACTTGACTGTATTATTTAGTTGCCGAAGCAGCTTTGCTGCTGAGGCAGTGGATCAAGGACTTAAAAAACATACAGTAAAGCATATACGTGACCTCAAATAAGTCGTTTATACGTTCTATTTAAACTTGATTGTGTTATTTAGTTGCCGAGGCAGCTTTGCTGCTGAGGCAGTGGCTCAAATACTCATAAAACAAACAGTAAAGAGTATATTTCACATTAAATGAATCATTTATACATTTTGTTTACACTTGACTGTGTTATTTAGTTGCCGAAGCAGCTTTGCTGCTGAGGCAGTGGCTCAAATACACAATAAACAAGTAGTAAAAAGTATACATGACCTTAAATGAGTTATTTATACATTTTATTGAAACTTGATTGTGTTATTTAGCTGCCGAAGCAGCTTTGCTGCTGAGGCAGTGGCTCAAATACTCATAAAACAAACAGTAAAGAGTGTATTTGGCCTTAAATGAGTCATTTATACATTTTGTTTAAACTTGACTGTGTTATTTAGTTGCCGAAGCAGCTTTGCTGCTGAAGCAGTGGATCAAGGACTTAAAAAACATACAGTAAAGTATATACGTGACCTCAAATAAGTCATTTATACGTTCTATTTAAACTTGATTGTGTTATTTAGTTGCCGAGGCAGCTTTGCTGCTGAGACAGTGGCTCAAATACTCATAAAACAAACAGTAAAGAGTATATTTCACATTAAATGAGTCATTTATACATTTTGTTTACACTTGACTGTCTTATTTAGTTGCCGAAGCAGCTTTGCTGCTGAGGCAGTGGCTCAAATACTCATAAAACAAACAGTAAAGAGTATATTTCACATTAAATGAATCATTTATACATTTTGTTTACACTTGACTGTGTTATTTAGTTGCCGAAGCAGCTTTGCTGCTGAGGCAGTGAATCGAGGACTTAAAAAACAAACAGTAAAGCATATACGTGACCTCAAATAAGTCGTTTATACGTTTTGTTTAAACTTGATTGTTATTTAGTAGCTTAAATAGTCATAAAACAAACAGTAAAGAGTATATCTAACCTTAAATAAGAAATTTAAGTATTTTGTTTAAACTCGACTGTGTTACTTAGTTGCCGAGGCAGCTTTGCTGCCGAGGCACTTGCTCAACTACTCAATAAACAAGTAGTAAAAAGTATATTTGACCTTAAATGAGTCATTTATACATTTTATTTAAACTTGATTATGTTATTTAGTTGCCGAGACAGCTTTGCTGCTGAGGCAGTGGATCAAGGACTTAAAAAACAAACAGTAAAACGTATATGTGACCTCAAATAAGTCATTTATACGTTTTGTTTACACTTGACTGTGTTATTTAGTTGCCGAAGCAGCTTTGCTGCTGAGGCAGTAGATCAAGGAGTTAAAAACAAGCAGTAAAACGTATACATGACCTCAAATGGGTCGTTTATACGTTCTATTTAAACTTAATTGTGTTATTTAGTTGCCGAGGCAGCTTTGCTACTGAGGCAGTGGCTCATATACTCATAAAACAAACAGTAAAAAGTATATTTGACCTTAAATGAGTCATTTATACATTTGGTTTAAACTTGACTGTGTTATTTAGCAGTGTATATGGCAGTGGATGAAGGACTTAAAAAACAAACAGTAAAACGTATACGTGACCTCAAATGAGTCGTTTATACGTTTTATTTAAACTTGATTGTGTTATTTAGTTGCCGAAGCAGCTTTGCTGCTAAAGCAGTAGCTCAAATACTCATAAAATAAATAATAAAGAGTATATTTGATATTAAATGACTCATTTATACATTTTAGGACTTAAAAAACAAACAATAAAACGTATATGTGAGCTCAAATGAGTCGTTTAAACTTGAATGTTAGTTAGTTTAGAAGCAGCTTTGCTGCCGAGGCAGTAGCTCAAGTACTCACAAAAGAAACAGTAAAGAATATATTTGACCTCAAATTTTATTGTTACTTACTGACTCAACTGCTGAACAACTAAGCTAAATGAATCTTCTCTTTAGATAAGTAGTATTATTATGTTGAAACTCTAAAAAAAATGAAAAATACATTTAAATAATATAGTGCCATCTATTGTAGAAGTAAATACTTACATATAAGTATATCCGAGGATGAAACCGTAAAAGTTAAAAATCCCTAAATAAAAATATTTGCCCTAAAATGTAATAAAACTAACGATAACTAACTTCATGTCGCTGTCGTATATTATGGTACACAGTTTGTTTATTATTGCACTAAGATGTTTACTGCCGCATCACATGTAAACAACGGCAAGTATTAAACGCCTAGAAGGGCATTAAATACCACACTTATTAATCGGTATGTAAAACATTCATTTTACGGCGTGGCGATAGTGACTTTATTTATATATATTCAATACCTACTTGTACATATAATACTATTACCTACGTAAACGAACACATGTAAAAATTAGTTAAAAAAAGATAGTTCGTTTAGCAATGTCTGTGATAAAGTAAAACGAAAATGAGCCATCTCACGCCGTTCCGTATGAACGTCCCCAATTTGGGGGGCGAATTATCTGCTGGTCCACCGAACCCTAAGAAACGAAGGAAAAATGTTCAACCATCTATACAGACTCCTCCAAACGTTCAAGATCTCTTACCTCCACCTTTATCTGGTTACGGCGACACTATTGTTGCATCAAATCCATTTGATGATTGTCCCAGCACTGTTAATTCCTCCAATGTTGTTAGAAATTCACCAAGTATGGCAATGGGAATGGGTATGATGCCTAATATGATGTGTAGACCTATGGGTAAGTAACAAGAAATGTTAATAAAAAATTAAATAAACCATAAACATTACTTTTAGGTCCACAAATGGGTTCCCCAATATTATCAAGTCCTAATGCACATCAGAATCCTCACATGATGTCTAATCCAATGGTAATGAACGGACCAAGATTAAATGGACCTATGGGTAATCATATAGCTCCACATATGATGAATAGTCCAAACGGTCCAATGCATCAAATTGCAGGTAATTTTGGTTAAAAGAACATTATATTAAATTTTATTTATTTACCTATTTTGTATATAATTTTTGATTTGGCACATAATAGATGAAAAATAAATTAATTAATTAATGTGGGCAATAACTTAATACACACAAACACCATTACTAATGGAATGGGATAGAAGGAATCATAACACAACTTCTACTATAATAATGTGTTCATCAAATTATTTAAATGAAGCAACAAATATGTAGTTTTACTTTAAAAGTAATGTATCATAAATACTCTATAATGATTTTTTGATTAGTTATCTTGGGTCCTCATGTTTCAAGTGAATCTCTAACTTTTTAACTCATCCCAAAATCAATCTTAATTTGGGCCATAAGTCATCAAAATCAGTATAATGATTCATTAAAAAGGTTTGCTTAAATGAAAATAAGCTGGGAGTTGTAGAATATTCTGAGCTTCTCTCTAACTTTTTAACTCATAACAAAATCAATCTTAATTTGGACCATAACTCATCAAAATCAGTATAATAATTCATTAAAAAGATTTGCGTAAATGGCAATAAGCTGGTAGTTGTAGAATATTCTGAGCTTTCATATTATAGATATTCTGCCAATCCAACTTTATGGAATAAATAATCTCGGCCGACTTCGAAGACGTCGGCCGCCCCAAGTTATCTTCGTCATATAAGAAATAATCTCGGTCGACTAAGTGGACTCAAGATAACTTGGGGCGGCCGACGTCTTCGAAGTCGGCCGAGATTATTTCTTCCATAAATTTCAAGCTTACCATTAACAGCTTGTATTCATCAAATTTTCATATTTTTTCATGCATTTGAGAGCAATTTTGTTAAGAATGAAATTTGCTGCAACTTTTGTTAACAACTAATTATAAGAAATAATGGTTATAATAGAAACAATTATATGGTTAATAAATTTAAAAAAATTTTATTATTCATAATTCTTTATCGCAATTATGAATTGAAATTCCATCTTATCTATGAGTTTCGATTTCGCGATTTTAGTGAACACGTGTTCCCGTGAAAACAATAACTGGGTTCTCAAATTAAATACATCAAGTTTTGAATTATTAATTTACATGTTATAATATACATTTTTCTATTAATTTATATTTTTAAATAATTTGAAAGGATCTTACCTTTTAATTAGTTCTCCAAACTGATGATCAGAGAATTTATTTGAGATTTTCAAAATCTCATCAATTGCGTGGATTTTCCTTGATAATTAATAATTGGGTTGTTTTCATCTAATAAAGCTCTATCTTTCTTGTCGTATATTAAAAAACAATCTTTTTCACCACTTAACACTGACAAATAAGAATTAAAATGACGAAGCGCAACCTAAGACTATATCGCTGTAATATTCGATTTCGACACCCCCCACTCTGCCTTATACGAACTACGTAAATCTAATAAAATTTGATTTAAAAATTTATTTATTAATTATAGGTCCGATGCATAGTCCTATAAATAATATGGGTTCTGGCATGCAGAGTCAAATGATGCCTGGTCCAGGTGTAGGAAATGGTCCGATAAGTGGTCCAATGTCGAGTCCTATGGGAAATATGAATAATGGTTCAATGCCAGGACCTATGAATGGAATGAATCCGCAAATGAATGGTCCAATGCCTGGACCGATGGGTATGAATGCTCCGAATGGACCTATGGGTACATAAAAATAAAATGAGAATGCGAACACACTTTTAATAAACTAAATTTTCTTCAAATTTAGGTGGACCAATGAATAATAATTTTATGATGACTCCAATGAATAACATGTACTCAAAACCAATGCCAGTTAGCGCGGGAAAAGTTTACCCCGCCGATCAACCCATGGTTTTTAATTCACAAAATCCAAACGCACCGCCGATTTATCCATGCGGAATATGTCATAAAGAGGTGCACGACAATGATCAAGCGATTTTGTGCGAAAGTGGTTGCAATTTCTGGTTTCACAGGTAATAAATAAAAATATTTCATTTTTTTATATAGTTAATTTATTAATTATTGTTTAGGGGTTGTACAGGTTTAACAGAAACAGCATTTCAATTTTTAACGGCGGAAGTGTACGCGGAATGGGTGTGCGATAAATGTCTGGCTTCCAAAAATATACCTTTAGTAAAGTTTAAACCTTAGCAGGCGACGAAATGTTAACAAAAAACGAAAAAAAATTACAAAAAAAATGATTTATAAAAAAAATATTAAGCAAGCAAAAAAAAAACGAAATTAAAAAAGAATTTTTAGTGATGTATAAAATATAAATATATATAGAAAATATATATATTACATAATTACAAAATAGGTTTTAAGAATACGTACATATCCAATGTGCAATGTGCATACGGAAATCGTAAGAGATTCTTCTTTTTATTGATTTGATTCTGTTGTCTCGATCGTTTAATTAACATGACATCCGTACGACATATACACTGCCAAGATGTTCGTGTTTTTTTTTTAATTGTTATGTCAATTTTCTTTTTGTAAATAGGTATGGAATTTCTTTAAAACCGCGTTCGTTTAATGAACGAAAAATACTTTTTTGTAGTAAGGACTGTGCTATAACTTATTTGTACCCCGTCTTTTTTTTTTTTAATGTTTTTTATTATTTTAATTCGGTCGAAATGAATTTTAATTATATCGATATAATTGTAATTGTAACTTATTGATTATTCTCTCCCCCATCGTTATAATCAATCAATTTTTTGGTCTGATTTAGTCATTATTAATGATTTAAAATTTTTTTCTTATATTCGGCTATGTAAATTTTTGATTTTATTGTATCGATATAATCGTAATTGTAAATTATTTTATCCTTAATCGTTATAATCATTCAATTTTCGTCTCATTTAGCGACTATTAATGATGTAGAATTTTTTATTCGGCCATGTAAATTTTTAATTTTATTGTATCGATATAATTGTAATTGTAACTTATTCTTTATTCCCCTCTGATCGTTGTAATCATCCAATTTTTTCGTCTCGTTTAGTGACTGTTAATGATGTTGTTTTAGAACTTCCTTTTTTTCTTATATTCGGCTATGTAAATTTTTAATTTTATTTATAATCTTTACAGTACTTATATATGTACTTTTAAATAATTTCGACGTTTCTTTTGATGTGTAATAAAAATCAAATTTATTATTTAAAACTTTTTTATTGGGTAAACTACCATTTTCTAATTCTTGAATGTAGATATCTGACTTCGACGCCCACCGCCCTTAGTGTTGTTCGTGATAAAAGAAATAATCTTGGCCGACTTCGAAGATGTCGGCCACCCCATGCACAATACTTAGGGCGGCCGACGTCCTCGAGTTTATTTCTTATATCATGAAGAATACTTGGGGCGGCCGACGTCTTCGAAGTCGGCCGAGATTATTCGGCTTCCCCAACTATCTTCGTGACATAAGAAATAACCTCGGCCGACTTCGAAGACGTCGGCCGCCTCAAGTGCTCTTCGTGATATAAGAAATAACCTCGGCCGACTTCGAAGACATCGGCCGCCCCAAGTTATCTTGAGTCAGCTTAGAGCGGCTGACGTCTTCGAAGTCGGCCGAGTTTATTTCTTATATCATGAAGAATACTTGGGGCGGCCGACGTCTTCGAAGTCGGCCGAGATTATTCGGCTTCCCCAACTATTTTCGTGACTTAAGAAATAACCTCGGCCGACTTCGAAGACGTCGGCCGCCCCAAATGCTCTTTGTGATATAAGAAATAACCTCGGCCGACTTCGAAGACGTCGGCCGCCCCAAATGCTCTTTGTGATATAAGAAATAACCTCGGCCGATTTCAAAGACATCGGCCGCTCTAAGAATAGTTCATGATACTTGAGGCGGTCGACATGTTTGAATTCGGCCGAGATTATTTCTTCCATGTATTTTTTTCTGTTTTCGAATATTTAATATTTTTATTATAAGAAAAAAAAAAACATTTAAATGATCATATTTGACTTTATTACAGAAGAAGGAATTTTTTATTACAAAAGTTTAAATGGCATTAAAAAAAAAGATTTAAAATTTTTTTAAAACATGTTTACATAATAAACGAAGAATAAAAACGATTACAAAAATATTAGAATGAAATATTTTTAATACTTTTTAGGATAAAAGAAATAAAGAGAGAAAACGAGTTGTAAAAAGACGTTTCACGTTCAATAAATAACTCATCTATATACATACAAAGCTACCTCCGTGTTTTCTCGTTTTACAAAAAACTAATTTAAATTTACGTTAAACTCACAGCCTCGGGAAATAAGTAGTAACTCTACATATAATTAGTAAACGTGTCATAAAACGTGTAAAACATCGACAAGGAGATTTATTTATCTTTTTTTTTGTAGTTAGTTTTAAATTGTATATTGGCCACACGAAACAGCGTACTTTTTTATTTTACTTTTTTAATTTTTATTTGTACACATATAAACGATTAGTGCCCTTCGTATCGAGATATGAAGAACGATTCCGTTTCAGGACCTTGTATCAATACAGTCTTATAAGCCTGCCAGGGTTCCATTTTTGTTAAATCTTGTTTATCCAACATTAATATTTTATCACCTGGGAACAACTTTTTAAACGCATTCCCATTCTCATCCACTTTATTTATAAAAACACCCTTTAAAAATATTAATTAGTAATTATATATTGATAATAATAATAAATTACCTTTTCATTATAAGTTATAGAAAATCCCAATACATAACAACAAGGTGTTAAATTAACACGTAATAGTTTCATATTGCACTGATGTGATTCACAATTAATATTATTTTTTTGAACTTCAGCGTTCATTAATCTCGTGTTTAATTCTTTTAGAAACCCTTCATCAACATGCGCTTTAATTTTATTATACGGGGTGGGTTGCGTTACATTGACATTCTGCGGTAATTCTTGTGTAAAGTTTTTTGGTTTATCTCCACTTAAACCCTCTAAGTTGTTAAATAATTTCGCGTTTTTCGAATATGCAGCTGCTATATGATATGGTGGTGGTTGTTTTGGTTGGGTGGCAACACAACTTAAATTTTCTTGCAACTCCAAAGAACCTTTCGATTGATCTGAACCATCTAAGCTTGTTATATCAGTGTTAAATCCGTGCCTCTGATTGTCCAAAACTGGTTTTAAATGATGATTGTCATCAATTTCTTCGTCGTAAACGTCACCCGTTTCTTTCATTGGTGTTACTTTAGCCTCTTTAATTTGTGGTATACTCCCGGTGGTTTCGCGGTTACGTTTTAATTGATTATTGAGCGAACGTTGAAAACGTTGGAAATCTTTTGGATATGGTGTGGGTGCGCGGGTGAGTCTCACCGGAAGTTCTTTCGGTATACCTGGCTCGGAGAATGCGATGTGACGTTTTGGTACGGAAATATTTTGTGGTGGCAGGAATTTTTCTTCGCGAATTTGTTGGATTTGTGGCAAAAGGAAACATGTTAATACTAGTTGATTGGTTCCTTCAAGTTTTTCCGTTTGTAATGGTATCTTTAAACATAAAAGAAATTAATTTGATTTTAATTAAATCTTTTATAACTTACTAAAGGATGACTTTGATTTTGTGTTAACCATAACGCTCGTAAGTGCGGTAAATTAGCTACTGGTATTGGTAAATATTCTAATTTGTTCCCAATAAGACCCAGAGACGTTAAATTTTGTAAATGGCCAATTTCTTCAGGTAATTTCTTAAGCATGTTGTTGTGTAAATTGAGTACGGTTAATGAGACGCAACTGCCTATTTCTGGAGGTAGATAAACTAAAAAGTTATGCGAAGCTACAAAATAATTAAGTTTTCTTAGATATCCAATGGAGCTAGGTAAAGATGTTAAGCGATTATTTTGGACGTCCAACTCTTCTAAATTGACCAATTCCCCCAAACCATACGGCAACGAATCGAGACAATTATAATCCAATTTCAACGTTTGAATTAACTTCAAATTCGAAATGACTTCCGGTATTTCAGACAATAAATTATTACTAAGTATAAGATTTGTTAATTTCACGCAACGCCCAATTTCTTGCGGTATCTTTTCAATATCATTTTTAGAGGCATCAAAATCTAACAGATTCTGCAAATTCCCAATACCCGGACACAACGATGATATACAATTTCCATTTATCCAAAGCTCTTTTAAATTTAACATGCTCACAATTACTTCCGGCTACAATTTATTTATTTAAGATAAATTAAGTAATTAAATTGAAAACACACCATCTCAGCAAAATCATTGTTGCTCAAATCAAGTCGAACCAACGAAGACAACCTTCGCAGCGATTTCGGCAAAGTTGTCAGATTATTGTCGCGTAATTCCAAAATTTTCAAATTACAAAGCCGCCCGAAATTCGCCGGCAAAAATTCTATATAAGTATCGTTCAAATAAAGCTCGCGAAGGTTAATTAAACTCGTTAAACCTTCCGGCACTTTCTCCAAAGTATTTGTACTTATATCGAAAATCGCTAATTTTTGACATCTGTGAATAGCGCTTGGAACGTCCGTATATTTTAAACCTAAATCATTAATAAAAATTTATGGGTTGTTTAATCGATACAGTATAATCCATTTATAATTAATTTCAATATAATAATAAAAAAAGTTTTGCACTGAAGTCTAAGGAATGTTATGCAGGGATAGTTTTATTTACAAATGTCAATCAACCCAAGAAAGAATGTTGGATAAGGTTTTAAGGAAACGTTTTAACATTTTCTTTTATAATTCGAGAATGGATGGAGATATCCAGATGAGGTTTTCACCATAATGAAGCAACTTTTATGGTGACTAAATATCCGTAAAGTAAATAGTACCGATCCGTTTAAACTTTTTCAAAAATCGCAAAAATATAAAATTCTAAAATTAGAAGAATGGTGCAGAAAAACTTTTTGTACAAAAGTTGTAGCAAATTTTACCTTTTACACATTGCTCTCTAACACTTTTGCTCTCAGCTGCATCAATGTCGAGAAAAAGTTGAAAATATGAAAATTAAAAGAATTCGTCGTTTCACAATTGGTTGATGAAAAAAAAAACTATTCCGAGCGTGATACAAAAAAACTTTTAGAATAAAAGTTGTAGCAAATTTTACCGTTTACACATTGCTCTCTAACACTTTTGATATCAACTGCATCAATGTCGAGAAAAATTTGAAAATATGAAAATTTTAAGAATTCGTCATTTCACAACTGCTTGATGAAAAAAAAACTGTGTTCCGAGCGTGATACAAAAAAACTTTTAGAATAAAAGTTGTAGCAAATTTTACCCTTTACACATTGTTCTCTAACAGTTTTGCTCTCAGTCACATCAATGTCGAGAAAAATTCGAAAATATGAAAATTACAAGAATTCGTCATTTCATAATTGGTTGATGAAAAAAAAAACTATATTCCGAGCATGATACAGAAAAACTTTTAGAACAAAAGTTGTAGCAAATTTTACCGTTTACACATTGCTCTCTAACACTTTTGATGTCAACTGCATCAATGTCGAGAAAAATTCGAAAATATGAAAATTAAAAGAATTCGTCATTTCACAACTGCTTGATGAAAAAAAAACTGTGTTCCGAGCGTGATACAAAAAAACTTTTAGAATAAAAGTTGTAGCAAATTTTACCCTTTACACATTGTTCTGTAACAGTTTTGCTCTCAGTCACATCAATGTCGAGAAAAATTCGAAAATATGAAAATTACAAGAATTCGTCATTTCACAATTGGTTGATGAAAAAAAAACTATATTCCGAGCATGATACAGAAAAACTTTTAGAACAAAAGTTGTAGCAAATTTTACCCTTTACACATTGCTGTTGGACACTTTTGCTCTCAACTGCATCAATATCGAGAAAAATTCGAAAAAATGAAAATTTTAAGAATTCATCATTTCACAATTGATTGATGAAAAAAATTGTATTCCAAGCATGATACAGAAAAACTTTTAGAACAAAAGTTGTAGCAAATTTTACCCTTTACACATTGCTCTTGAACACTTTTGCTCTCAGATGCATCAATGTCGAGAAAATATGAAAATTAGAAGAATAAACATATGTTATGTAGAAATGTTCAGTGTTTACAACAAACTTTGCCGCAATTTTTTTTATTAAGCGGTTGCGAAGATAATCTCTAAAGTGATTTAGTAAAAGTGATTTGAATAAAATGTTGTGTATTAAAAATTGACCACAAATTATAATTGGATTATACTGTAATAAATATAAGAAATAAAAATAAATGAGAAAAATGAGTTGCTATAAAAATAATTTTTGAAGATATTCTACGATGTTCTGCGATGTTCTTACGTACAATTACGGCTTACATTCAACGTATGTAAATTGACCAATTTTGATATTAAATTCGGTATATTTTGAATTTCATTGTCGCTAATATCCAAGTGACGGAGTTCTTCGCATTGAAACAACGTTCTTGGTAAATCAATAATCTAAAAAATTAATTATATAATTAACAAATAAATAAATAAAATACAGGGTGGTTCAATTTTTAATCAGGAAACTTTACTAGGATGTAGTACTTGCCAAAATAATACAAGTTTTTTATATAAACATAAAAATTTACAACCCCTTTGATTTTTTTATAACAACTTTTTAACGCCATGGAATATTAACATAAAAAAATATGGGTCTTTTTAGTTTTTTCCTTAAAGATAAAAAATTTATTAACAAAAATTTTAATTTTATATTATTAAAAAATTGATACTCTTGCTTAATAACAGTCAAAAATGATTAATAATCATCAACAATTATGAGGATTCACCACAAGTTCTCAGAGCCAACTTTTATAATTAATTTAGTTAAACAGTGGTACATGCCATGATACTTTATTTTTTTACAGAGAAACTATTAACTTTAAGGAAAATACTAAAGAGACAAAAAAGTAGCACTAAAGAATGAGCTTTACAGCGCATATTTTTTTATGTTATTATTCCATGGGGGTAAAAAGTTGTGATAAAAAAATCAAAGGGGCTGTGAATTTCATCCCCTTAGATAGCGCTAGGGAAGTTTAAGGAATGGTTGAAAATAAGGTATTAATCAGTAATAAATACATACAAAGTTTGAAATTTTATGGTTTACTTAAATAAAATAAAAGATAAAGTGTAAATTTTTGGCTCAATTTTGACAGCTCAGCTTGAAAACAAACGAGTTTCCCGATTAAAAACTAAACCACCCTGTATATACAAACCTTATTTCCATCCAAATACAAATTTTCTAACGTTCGTTCATATTGAAATATGTCTCCAGGAACTTCGTTGAGCGAAGTCCTGCTAAAATCCAACGATTTTACGTTGTCGACCGTTTTTTGTTTGCAAGCGAAACAATTGAACCAATTCATCGCGTCCTCCTCGTAGAAGCCAACATTTTTGATTAATTTTCACTTAAACGCAAGATGCTGCCGTTTGTCGCAGGATGAGAGCTTTAAAGCACGCCTTTTACTTGTATCTTGACATCTCCGTATTGATCGGGCTCTAATAATCACGGTAATCAATGTTTTTTGTGTGTATATATGTTACAAAAGTGTCTTTTGCAAATGTAACTTGTAAAATTTGTAAATAAATGGCTTTGTTTCTTACAACAAACTGAAACTGTCAGAATACTGTCAAATTTACTGTCAAAAAACGGTGCACATGTGTTAGCTAACTGAAGAAACTAGATGGCGCTGGAAATTTGACACCTTTGATTCTCACACCCATACGCCATCTAATTATTAAAGTGTAAATTAATGATTCTGGGAACTACAGAACTCTTGGCTTATATTACATCTATATTTGAGTAACAAAAATAATTTAAGAAATGAAAAGTTTAAGTAGTGGAAAAACTGCTTGTGTACATAATTTTCAAACAAATTGTGTGGTTATAATACTAACTGTCAAAGTATAACCAAAATATTTACATTTATTTCTTACATTTGTTTATCTTCCGTGATTGTTTTCGAGTACAAAAAATGGCTAAAATGAATTCTACGAACTTGTACGTGACAACAACGCAAATAATACTGAGATGTGATGCGGCCAATTCAAGTTCTTGGCAAGATTTATACAGATTAGTACCTTACTTGAGAAACTCTCTTACCTGCGTCGTTTGCGGTAATCTCCTCGTAGATCCTTTAAGTCCAACACCTGGTAGATGCCAACATCATCTCTGTCGAAAATGTCAAGGTGGTAGAAAAAGAATAAAACCAGCATGCTCATGGTGTAAAGACTGTGATGATTATAGCGATAACAGGCAGCTAAGGACACTGCTGCAGTGTTACAAGAAAATGTGCCTGCGATTGCTTGCATCTGATATTTATAAATGCTTGGAATTGGCTGCTAATAGTCACACACAATCAGGCGTTGAAAGAGGCGCCAGCAACCTAATGTTTCTAATAAAAGAAGGCGCCTCATTTCAAGATGAGTATCGTTGCAATGTTGGCCTATCAAAATCAGAAATTAATATCCTACCTTGTATATACACCAATTCATCTACACAAACTCTACAACCCACAGGGAATGATAACACCAAGAACATGTTCAACACCAATAATAGACCACCTTTATATTCCGTCTTGTACACTGGTATGGGTAGTAAAATTACAATTAAGAGGAAAGGTAAAGATGCACCAGACAAACCTAAACCAATTACTTCTGCACCAAAACGTGATAATAATATTGAAAAGGTAATTTTTCATTATTATTACATAATTAATTATTAATGATTTTTTTTTTAAAGGGTATATTTAAAAAACCCCCTGTTAAAGTAATAACAAAACAACGAAGAGGTTGCCGCTGTGGCAATGCAACAGCAACACCTGGTAAATTAACATGTTGTGGGCAAAGATGTCCTTGTTACGTTGAAAGTAAAGCATGTATGGATTGTAAATGTCGAGGGTGTCGAAATCCACACACCCCCGATGGAAATAAAGTAACTTTTTGTTATTTAATTCATAAAAAAATAAAATTAAAAAAAAAAAATTTTAGGTAATTAACCTGCCACATATATTAAAGCAATTTCAAGACGTAACACAACCTCAGGAACAGCCACAAGCGTATCAAGTTCAACCAAGGCCTGTTTATCAATTACCGAAACCAAAACAAGATGTACCAATGCTTCAAACAGTCAAAATTGAACTTGATGCTAATTTGACAATTGAACAATTAAATGAACACCTCAAATTAAATGGTAACTACATAAATATTCTTTTTGTCATAAATGGGATGAAATTCTCTAATATAATAAAAAGCAGACATGTTTCATCTTCAGTACATAGAATATTATACAATATAATGGAATATCACCATATGTTACCTTCCAAGATTTTATCTATATTATTGAAGTTTTTTTAATTTTGTTAAATTTAATTTTTATTTGTAAATTAAGTTAAAAGAGATTTAGATATATTCCTGAACTCCACCTACTAACATAATTTTATTCCATTATATTGTACATTATTAATTAACAATTATATATTATTCTTTTACTTTTACCTACATCATATTTTATTCTTTTTGTCATAATAATTTTTGATTTTTTTTTACTGTTAGTGTTGGACCCATACACGGAAGTACCTTCGTCGCTACCTCATACATTTTTAATGAACGACTTGGATATAAAAAAAGAAGATGACGAGATAATGGTAGACGTTTGACTAAAAGACAGTAGGTCGCTAACGCTAATAGTAATAATAATAATATGCCTTAAAAAAGAATGCATTTATTATGAAAATTGCATACGACATGATGTGATTTATTTTTAAATAGTTTTTACACACGATCCCGGTCGAATCGTAACCTGAAACCGTTTTTTTACTGAGAGTCTACGACCTCCAGACCATCAAATCAGCATGCAACCCTCGGGTGGTTCTTATTTAAAATTATTACGAAACGAAAATCTTCATAATATAACATCAAGTGCTTCCAATTAATGTTCTACTTATTTTATTACTTTTTTTTAATTAATTATTAATTTAATTAATAAAGGAAGGACCTCCCTGAGACGACGTTATTTATACATTGTATTGTATTTTACAATCAACTCAAAAATATGAATTGTTTATAAATATTTTTTGAGTGTGCTTATATTTTCAAGGTTTGATGTAACAGGATGCGCAGTCAATAACATTAAACACATGAGAAGTGTTTTTGATGCCCCTCAATGTAGTGAAAAAATTGTCAATACACTTCTAGATACTTATACATCTGAGAGCAAATGTGAAAGAGCTCTTTTGCTCTAAGATGCATATATATCGAGAAAAATATGAAAATTTGCTGAATTCGATCCATTACAAGTTGTTAATGGTATGTGAAACTAAGTCTACCCAGCTTGAAATTTATGACGTCTTCGAAGTCGGCCAAGATTATTTCTCATAACCTGCTTGAAGTTTATGGAAGAAACAATCTCGGCCGACTTCGAAGACGTCGGCCGCTCAAAGTATTAGTCATGATGCTTGGGGCGGCCGACGTCTTCGAAGTCGGCCGAGATTATTTCTTATACCAGGAACAATACTTGGGGCGGCCGACATCTTCGAAGTCGGCCAAGATTATTTCTTCCATATATTTCAAACAGGCTAAGAGAAATAATCTCGGCCGACTTCGAAGACGTCGGCCGCCCCAAGTATCACGAACAATACAATAAGTCTACCGTGTTTCTACGCAACCCAACCCAACCCTGGTTGAAATTTATGGAAGAAACAATCTTGGTCGACTTCAAAGACGTCGGCCGCCCAAAGTATTGTTCATGATGCTTGGGGCGGCCGACGTCTTCGAAGTCGGCCGAGATTATTTCATCCATAAATTTCAAACAGGCTAAGAGAAATAATCTCGGTCGACTTCGAAGACGTCGGCCGCCGCAAGTATCACGAACAATACAATAAGTCTACCCTGCTTGAAATTCATGAAAGAAACAATCTCGGCCGACTTCGAAGACGTCGGCCGCCCCAAGTATCATGAGCAATACATTGGGCGGCCGACGTCTTCGAAGTCGGCCGAGATTATTCTTCCATAAATTTCAAGCAGAGTAAGAGAAATAATCTCGGTCGACTTCGAAGACATCGGCCGCCCTAAACATAGTTCTATTTTTTATCGAGCGAAGATATCGATTTCTAAATTGAGGGGCCTTAACTTTTATCATGGAGATGTTTTGACCCATCCTGCAAATATTTTTTTGAAATTGTTTATAAATTATATTTTATTTAATTTATGATTAAAATCATGTATTACTTACCTATTATTATTAAAAAAAAATATATATGGAGGGAGAAATTTGACTGTTGGTCTGTTGGTGGTATCCTAAAATACAAATTCTAAGGATTATAATAAAACTACCTTTACTGAAAACGAAGCTTTGTTTTTATTTTTTTAATTTATCATTTTTAAATTTGCAAGAAGAGAAACAATTTGGCAATGAGAACTGTTTGCAGGTGAATGAATGAAGGCACTTTTAAAAAATGTTAACGTAAAAAATGCTCGTCGTAATGAATTATATGAACGGAAACGGTTCATATATAATTATTTTATTTTTTTTATTTAAGTTTTATTGAACACGAGAACGGCCAAAAAAAAAAGTGAACATTTTCGAAACGATTCGTAATTCGCAAAATCCACAGTGGTTAATTAAGGTACATTAAGGTACGTAGTTATTTTTTAAATTTTCTTTAAAATGGCTTATACGCCAATGGGAACTTTGATAAAATTCCTCGTTCAAGATATAACACTACATGGTTCCACTCTAACACATGACAAACTTCAATAATTTTTTCTTCAATTTCTTCTAAAGATTTTTCTTCTTGAATTCGAGTTAGGTATTTTATCATTCGCCCATAATGTTTGTGATAACACGCATGCCATAAACCAAAATACAAAACGTACATGTTTGTAATTTTACTATCGGTGGGATCAACAAATTTTTGTAAATTTTGCCAAACATCAACAATTTCTTCGGGAGAAACGTCGTCACCGTCGGATTGCATTGAATCTTTCAAATCACTAAATAAACACAAATACATTCCTTTTCTACACAACGCTTCTATTAAAATATTTTTTTGGCGTTCCATTTGTTGTCGAATCTGACCGGCGTCCGGTCGTTGATCAATTTTTATCGCAAAATGAGCAAGTATTTTCTCTTGATCAACTGAACTTAAAATTTTATTGCACACTTCAATATATTTACGAACACTCGATTTGCTAACCATATGCGATTGTGGTTTATACACAAACGGAAGTTGTTTCTTTGGTTCAAATGGATCAATACATTGTAAATACGATGAATGTACTTCTAAACTATCCGGATACTCTTTGCATAAATCCAAATAAAATTCGTCGGTTGCAGAGCTTGTTTCTAAAAATAAATAATTAATATTTAAAATAATACTATATAAAAAATTTTTACCAAATTTGGATAACCATAATATTTTTAAATCTCTTTCCGCGTCGTGATATTCATCTTGTTTCGATTTATCCTTATCGACATTTTTATCATTCGAAGATCTTTTCCCCGTTTCAAATAAAATATATTTGAAAGGATATGTGTCCGCTTTTTTGCCTAATTCATCTTTAGCGTACGTTATAATTCCCGTTAAATATTGCGCCGGATTATTACTTTTAGCGACATATTTATCTGACGCTAAGGGTGCTATATACAGCGGTATAGTCGACGATTGCATCGTGTGCCCAGAAACAGCTTTTTTTCCGCCAATAACCGCTTGAGTGTGGCTGCCGTAAACGTCCAAAATAATATTCGCGCTAAGTTTTTGATTTAACAGCAACGGTGTTTCTGATAACTTTTCTAAATACTCCTTTTTGTCGTGGCGAATGTGCATTTTTATTACGTAATCGCCTTTGGACAATTTTATGGTGTACTAAGAAAGAAATTGTAAGATTTGTGTGGGTCAAAATAAAGGAGAGACTTACTTTTGATGGATACGCATCGCCGGAGCCCAAATATTGTTTATTATTATCGTATAGCATCCAAAGTTGAGACTCAAATTCCGATTCATATAAAACGTCGCTTAATAACGGACTATTTGGAGATACCTCGGTTGCTTTTGTTATGTGAAAGGGATAAGTTAAACATAATTCGTAAATTTGTCTACTTGGTGGGATTATATCGCGGTCTGTTAATGGTGCTATTTTAGAATCAGATGGTCTAAAAACCAATTTGTAAATAAAAATAAACAAATTAATTTGGAAATAATTCACGAGCACACCCTGTATAATTTGAACGCGTGTGCTAGCGCAATGAAATTTGGTGTGGAAGTAGTACTAAAGTAGTGTAACTTATACCCACATGGAGAGCGGCGCACGCCGCTGAAGGTGCGTATGTCCTAGCTCAGACCATTCTCGCAATGCCCGTTGCACTGCCGATAACTACCGATCGAGATGACGCGTAATTTCAAGGAACGGATACACCCTCAATGTGCATACCCACAACTTAATACCGCGATCGCCCTTCCATTGCGCACAGAGTACGACAACAAACTGATCCCTCACCCCACACTAAAAACGACCGGTATATTCCACCCACTTCAACAATGCCGCGGCAGAAAAATTCGAAACTCACTGAATAAACTCGTCTATAGCAAACCTTTATGCTCCCTTTATTCAAATATTATGGATTTATCTTCACGCGTTCAGATTATATATTGTGTGCCCGTGAATTATTTCCAACAGTATATCTTACCTTAATATTTGAACGGAATTTTTTAAAGTAATAGTTGGTAAAACTTCTTCGCCTTGCATGGTAGTAACATCAAGCATATGAATACCATCGGCGGCTTGCATAACAATGGAAGGTTGGGATGGTTTTATGCCATGAAAAGAAATGGAATAATCAACGTTCACCTCGCCAAGACTAGCCCAATATTTAGCGACAACAACTTCGAGCATGATCCCGCCGCGAACGGGAAAGCTATGAACACAATCGCTCGTACACGTGACGACGCATTGTCGATTAATTTCTAAGCTTTTACAGCTTTGTTTTGGCAAGATTTGCATACAATGTATAACGAAGCTCCCCATAGCTTCAGTTTCGCAAGTTCTCAATCTTAAAACGGCCCAGGTGGCTAAATCCGGAACGGTGAAAAATTGTCGATGGATCGTGTTTGGTTTGAATAATTTTTTATATTCCAACGTATACTTTGGTTTCGGGATATCGACCGGTTGAATAATAGTGACGGGAATATGAAATATCGGACCTTTTTGTACACACGTAACGTCGTAAGCTTCAATCATCGTTCTATGAACACCAGGTGCTAATCCGGAAGTATCAACTTTTACAATGAACCCTCTAGGTCCGTTTGATAAATCTAAATGAGGCGGATATGTGATGTAGGATGCGTCACAAACAAAACTTAATCTCATATTAAACGTTAATTTGGAAGAAACGTTTTCAACTGTATTTGTTGTGTGTTTAAAATTCGGTTCAACGTTTACAGCACACGTATGAATCTTCGTATTTAATTTATTTCTTATATAAATCCCTTTAGCACCAACGCCGCTACATGTTATATGAAATCGAACGTCTCTTTCTTGAGCATTTTTAAACATCTGTAATAATTCGAAAGCTTTCTCAACGTTCAACAATCCATGGCCTTGCGCGAACGGTTCGACATCATCCAACTTAGTCGCCGAATTTTCCAAAGCCCGTTTCACACAATACGGCGAATAAGGAACATTTTTTTGAATCAAACCGGAAATTAAAACGGCCACCGCTCCAGCTACATGAGGCGAAGCCATCGAGGTACCATTAAACAATTGACAATTACGTAAGGTGAAGTTTGGAACTGAAGTGATAGCGCCACCTGGGGCGCACACTGTAACACCACAACCACCATCGATGGTTGGACCACGCGACGACCAAGTATATGGCATCCCAGGGAGTTTTTGCATCATCGAATATTCAGCTATCATCATTTCCGGGGAAACGTATGCCCCGACACCTATAACCGTTTCTTGGCTAATATCCGGTGGTGTTCCAACCGTACTTAACGCAGGACCGTGATTTCCGGCCGATGCCACCCAAACCACACCGTATTTGTTTACTACCTCATTCATTAATTCACCGATACGGCTTAAAAATTAAAATAAATTAAAAATAAGGTTAAAATCGCTCTGAAAATACTAACCCAGCATTCGACCAATGTGCATGTTCACCATAACTCATATTTATCACATGAATAGGGTAAGTTTTTTGTAACTCCATAACCTTAATCATAGCACGAACTAAAGCTGTACCAGTTTCCATGGAACCCAGCCGTCCATCACCTATTGTTAATGAAACTATTTGAGCACCAGGCGCAACACCGTTGAGTTTTGGTTGATCGGGAAAATAAGCGGAAGCAATTGATGCTACATGCGTCCCATGACTAGCTATAAAATCCATAACAAAAATTTAAATACAATATTTAATTTGATAATAAATACATACAGCATAAACCGACTAGTTCTAGAACATTTCCTCCATCATGAACGTTAATACTATAATTTAACATATCTGTATCTGTTAAAGTGGCGTATTCGTGAGTGACACTGTACTCCCCGAGTAATTCACACTTTCCAAGATCTCCTTTTTCGGTCGTATCAACACAAGCAACCCATTTCGCCCCATCATGGAACAAAACGCAATCCAAAATGGGTCCATAATCAGTGTATTTTTTATCAAAGTTGGTTAACATCTCAACTGTATTTTCGCAGTCCTCCTTAAACAATTTTTTTGATTCCGATAAAGTAGCGGTTGAATCAAACTTTGATAAAGTTCGGTTTGCTTTCGCCAGATGTATCTTGTGTTCATTCTCCCAATTTTTTTCTTTGTTTTCTTCTTGGTAGCGTTCCCTCAATCGCTCGGGGTACAAGTCAAATATACGTTTTATACCCACGCGGTAATTGTTGGTGGGATTTTTCCAAGTGTCAGGAATTTTTAGTTTTTTACCGGACAAACCGATTATGTGACCTTCTTTGGCTTGGACAATCATTGAAGTATCTACATCGCCGCAACCACTACAGTCGAATCTTTCAAGTATTTTTGTTTTGCCTTCGGTAGTTTTCTATAAATAATATTAATAATGTAAGAATCGTAGAGTAAGTTATTAACACATCTGATGTATATGATCTATTACTGTAGAAAATACTAACGTAAGGGACGATATACATCAAATGTCCAAATAACCTTTATTTCTGAGATAACAGACCAGAAAATAAATTCAAATACAAGAGAAAGGACGAATAATATGTGATCTATTTTTATAGCTACACTTCTAATGAACTTATTGTAAATCCGTTCACACTTAGAAGTGTTTCTGTAAGAATTGACCAATATTATAACACAGCTGCTTGAATACTGAATCTTTCAATGCCTTTTCACTCGTATTTAAACCAAAAATTTTAAGGAATGTGCCACATAAAATCTTTTAATTCTCTATTATAAATGTGTAATGAATCGGTCTATTATTTCAGAAACAAATGAACATAAATATTTGAAAATAAGTACCAATTGTGTTCACCCCGATAAGTGTTAATAATTACACGAAATGTTTAATTGTTAACAGAATTTTCAAAAATAGAGGAAAATGCATTATTTTAAAAATAATTTGTTTCAAATTTTGTCAAAAGTTTATTGAAGAAATAGAAGCAAGCAAAGGTAAGAAATAATTAATCAAATTAATCAATTTTTCATTACAAAAAACTCGGTGCTAGGAGCATACTACAAAAAAACTTTTAGAACAAAAGATGTAGCAAATTTAATTCTTAACAATATTGCTCTGCGAGAAAAATATGAAAATTTGCGGAATTCGTAGTTTTATAAGTTAATAATAGTATCATTTGGGATTCGGAGCGTGAAACCAAATATACCCTGCTTGAAATTTATGGAAGAAATAACTCGGCCGATTTCGAAGATGTCGGCCGCCCAAAGTATTGTTCATGGTACTTGGAGCGGCCGACGTCTTCGAAGTCGGCCGAGATTATTTCTTTCATAAATTTCAAGCAGGTTAAAAGAAATAATCTCGGCCGACTTCGAAGACGTCGGCCGCCCCAAATATCACGAACAATATAATAAGTCTACCCTGCTTCAAATTTATGGGGGAAATAATCTCGGCCGACTTCGAAGACGTCGGCCGCCCAAAATATTGTTCATGATACTTGGGTTGGGGAGATTATTTCTTATATCACCAAGAATACTTGAGGCGGCCAACGTCTACGAAGCAAGCAAAGGTAATAATTAATCAAATTAATCAATTTTTCATTATAAAAACTCAGGGCTCGGAGCATACTACAAAAAAAATTTTGGAACAAAAGTTATAGCAAATTTAATTCTTAACAATATTGCTTTCTTTCAGTTTTACTCTCTGATGCATGAATATCGAGAAAAATATGAAAATTTACGGAATTCGTAGTTTTATAAGTTGATAATAGTATCATTTGGGATTCGGAGCGTGAAACCAACTCTACTCTGCTTGAAATTTATGGAAGAAATAACCCAAAATATTGTTCATGGTACTTGAGGCGGCCGACGTCTTCGAAGTCGGCCGAGATTATTTCCCCCATAAACTTCAAGCAGGGTAGATTTAATGAATTTTTCGTGATATTTAGTGCGGCCGACGTCTTCGAAGTCGGCCGAGATTATTTCTTTCATAAATTTCAAGCAGGTTAAGAGAAATAATCTCGGCCGACTTCGAAGACGTCGGCCGCCCCAAATATCACGAACAATACAATAAGTCTACCCTGCTTCAAGTTTATGGGGCAAATAATCTCGGTCGACTTCGAAGATGTAATAATAAATAATAAAATATTGTTCATGATACGTGGGGCGGCCGACATCTTCGAAGTCGGCCGAGCTGCTTGAAGTTTATGGGGGAAATAATCTCTCTAAATATTGGTCATGATATGATCTATTAGCACAGTCATGGGAGGGTTAATGAACTTATTATTTTAATGTCTCAATTTCACCAGCTTCAGGCTAACATCTGCAAAATCACACATTTTTGCGAACATTAATTATTATTACATAATTATTATTAGTTATTATCCAAATTTACGATATTTTGAAGTAAATGTGATAAACAACATGAAATATCTCAGCACAAAGGCTTGGTTATGTTTATTTTCATTCATTTCTATTCTTTGTCTGACCCTGTATACACACTTTGGAGATATTATTAATCCAACAGTGCCATATAATAAATTGTCAAAATTGAGAGTAAATAACCAAAAGCATATTGTTATTCGCAGCCCAAATATATATAAACACTGTTTGTACTTTTATACATTTTTTTTTACCCAACACAGAAAAAATATTATTTTTTTTATTATATTATTTTTTATATTATATATATGATAACTTACTTGCATTCCTGGTGCACCTGGATCAACACCAGAATCGAAAATAGCTATAATAGTACCTCTTCCATCATACTCGGGATATTTTGTTAAAAAAGATGAGACTCCAGTTTCCCGCTTAGGCATTAAACCCTCGAATGGGTAATCTTCTTCCGTAACACTCGTCATTTTAAATAATCTCCAAATATAGCAAGTACCTAATAACAATGGAAGAAACCCAAAAATTACATGCAACTTTTTTTTTGCAACTTACTTTTTGATATAACCTGTACAGTGCAATGAAAATGATTGTTTCAGCGTTTTCTTATGTTATTACACGTGGATTTCGGGCGGGTTTGGTTGCACGATAAATGCGAGATAGTTGATAACAACTCAGGGATTTTAACGGGACGAGTTGCAAGTCATAATTTGCAAAATAATGTTCTGGGGGGAAAAGTCGGAGGGGTCGGTCGTTCGATTCTAAATTTGACCGTCCGGTCGTTAACGTTTTATACGAGGACCACGAATACCGAAAAAACACTACAAAAATCTCGCTCTTTAGGTGTCGTTCTTATCTTCTCAAACTGCACGTTTTGAGTTTGACAGGTCAATACTTTTGGATGGTATTGTATGATGATAACCCACCACTACCAATTCCGACTGTTTTTTGTTAATTATAAGAGGTAACTCACCACCACCGTATGGAACAAAGATAAGATAACGAATATAACACTTTGTTTATTCTTTAATCATTATTGCGATATTAATAATTTTAATACACCGACGTTTAATGTGGATTTAAAAAATTTTTTTTTTCTTGTAGTTTCCGAAAAGTTAGGTTAAGATCTGTGATGAGTCACTACATCTATCGGAAATAATTAGAACTACAAAAATTAATTAATTAATTAATAATTATTATTGTATTACTTCAATAATTTTAATTCTCACATTTAATTTGATATTTCTATTTTGTTGAATAATATGTATTACAATGTTTAAGAGTGCCATCTATGACATGATTATTCAACTAATTTTTGAATTTCAAAAGAATTTTATTATAACCTCAAAATAGAACAAAAACGTTGAAATACATAAATTTATTTAATTATAAATAGTCTTTCTTTGGCGATCATTACAAACCCGAACATAGAGCAGCAATGCTTGGTCCTTTTATGTTTCTACGAAACGAATACAAACCAGCCTTTTAAAAGGAAACATATATATTTTTAGGCCCCCTCCAATAACCTTAGTTTTTTTTAACACTTTGGAAACAAACATCGACAACTAAAACATCTGGTTATTTTATTGTAATAATAACATCTGCGTATTATACAGATCGTTTTAAAATAACGTTTAAAGATTATTGTATTAACATAATCAACTTAGGTTTAAATAATTATTTGATTATTAATTATAATTATTTTAGTTTTTGGAATTTCTCAATTCTAAGTAGTTGATAGCAATGTTATTATTTTATTATCGAATCTCGCAGAATTCATTTTCCAAAAAAACTCTTGGTTATTGTATTATATTAATCATTTACAAGATAACAACATTCAAAGCATCCTCAACGTAAGCTAATTTTCCTTTTTTTTTTTCGTATGTAATACATTGGTCATAGATTCTTTGCTCCAAGTTTAGCCCAGGCGATTCAATGTGTTAATCAGCTTTAGATGACATGATATTAATTGTAGAGCAAGCGACCTCGTCTCAATAATTGTGATAGATTATCTGGGAGCAATTTTGGGTTCAAATGCAACAACTCGGGTTATTTTGGCAAAATCCTACATTCTCTGGTCTGAGTTTATGTGCCGATTAATTTGAGTTGACATAATATTAATTGTAGAGCCTCGCCCGCAAGCGACCTCGGCTTAATTAGGCGATTTGACAGATCCTCTGCGTTAAATTTAGTCAAGATCACTTATAGCCGAGGTGATGTTTTGGTTGATATATTAATTGTAGAGCCTCGCCCGCAAGCGACCTCGGGTCAATAAAGGATGTAGGATGCAGTTTTGGGTTCACATGGTATCAAATGCAACAACTCGGGTTATTTTGGCAAAATCCTACATTCTCCGGTCTGAGATTAGCCGAGGTCGCGTGAGGGCAAAGCGTCAAAATATTGTGCATCTTAAATAGTAGTTGAGCAAAAATAAAATATGTTAAAATATTGACGTAATTGTTATCATTAAGTGTTCATTGAAGCGCGAAAGCATGATCTAAAAATAGTTGAGTTATTAATATATGAAATTAATAATTTTTTAATAACGCAGTAATATTTGGTAAAGAATTGTGCAATGGCATTTGCGAGGCACTGTATATTGAGCACGGAGCCAAGTTTCCTGGCTCCGTATTTTGGGTCGATGCCGTGGAGTACCCAAAGCGGCGTAGCGCGTAGTTCGTTCAGTGTTACGGTAGCTATTGCGTCGATAGCAGAGTAGGCGTCAAAAAAAACATACCGTGCGTCCCGTTATAAATAAACTCTTAACGCAGTAAAGCGTCTAATAAGAGAAAAAATTGATAATATAAGCCACACGTTACATCCGAAACGTTTTCCGTCATTTCCCGGAGAGTGCGAAATCGATCCAATTGAAAATAATAAAAAGAGAGATCATGAGTACTCCAGTTAAGAAGGTGCCCATTCACTTGCAGGTATGATGCTCAGGGGACGTCTCGGCAGGTGCATTTTGGTAACGATTTAATTAAAACACCGGCTGAGACGTTTTTATTTGTAACGAGAAAAAAAAAACGCCGGGAGTTAAGAGCGACGCGCGTTTCGCCAACTAGAAAACTATTGATTTCCACTAAAACCGGTCATTGGCATCCAGAAATTGCACAGATTTTTTTCAATTTCCATCAATGTATTATTAAACTTTTGATAAGAAAAAAAACGATAATTTTTATAAAGGTCAAAACTACGCATTTTGCGTAATTTGTTTATGTTTATTTGACCGGCAATGTGTTAAACATGCTAAACGATATCTCTTACATCATAGCGTATTAATAAAAATGTGATGTTGAATTAAAATGTATTTTATGAATTTGTTTTATTTAAAATTTTTGAGGGGTGTGGTTATAGCAAAAATAATTTTATGCTCCTCTACAATAAAAGAACCACTTCACGCATAAATAGGGGCTCGTAAAACGAGACGAGGAATGGGTGAGAGATAATGAAACTTTACCCCAGGCTGTTTCGTCTGAAAACAACCTGCATTTGCATTTGCAAAAAAAAAATCGATCGTCTACACTAGATAAGATAAAGAATTTTAATTTGAATATTCAACAATTGTGAACTAAATAACATTTGTTGAATATCTTGAGTGAATAGTAAAAAGTAAATAAAACGTTATCTTATAATGGGCAATAAATTGAAGTGGAACAAGTTTTATGAGGATAATTTTAAATCTCGGGGAAATTTCTACATCATAAATGATATATAATTGCATAAAATTTCTAAATCTTAATTGCTAAAACATAATTTCCACTAGATTTCACAAATAAAAAGATAAATAAATTATACATTCAAATGACAATACCATATTTGACAATTCAAGGTTAACCAATACAAATAGATCTCTAAAATGGTTAACAAAATTCAAAGGTGAACTTGATTATATAACATTTACATAACATAACGTTCGTCCCAGAAAGATTAGGCGCGCCCAACTCCACGAGTGTATGCAAAATAGATCCGTTAGCTTATTTCCGGAAATACAACGGGTACAACGCGTTACTCCTCCCGTAAGAAAAAAAAGCTACGATATCATGTGCCACTTTACACCTATGAATACTAATCCTCAATTACCGTTTGTTTCAAATAAACACTAACGAATTCCATATCTAATGTTTAATAACGACAATTGTGGTTAATTGTATACTTCCTTTATGTGTCACATTCGTTCCCCCCATTTTCAAATTAATTTCAATCAAGATTTTTTTGTTTCAATTCTTTTTTTTTTTTGATTTTAATATTTTTTAGAGTTCTCAAAATCGATTATTAATTAAAAATGGACAAGTTGTGAATGACGATGAAATTTTTGAAGAGGATATCTACATTGAGGATGGGAGTGTAAAGCAAATAGGAAGGAATTTGATCATCCCGGGCGGTACTCGAGTCATTGACGCTAGGGGAAAGTACGTAATGCCCGGAGGGATCGATCCTCACACCCACTTCGAGTTCGAATTTATGGGGGCGACCTCCGTCGACGACTTTTATCAAGGGACCAAAGCTGCTATTGCTGGAGGCACCACTATGATTAGTATGAAAACAATTAATATTATATTATATAAAATAAAATTTTATATATAATAATGTTATCACCTTGGAAACTTAAAAAAAACTTTTTTTTGTGCTTAACTAATTCCAATTTATAAGAATTAATATATAAGAAATAATCTCGGCAGCTCCAAGTACCAGGAACAATACTTAGGGCGGCCGACGTCTTCGAAGTCGGCCGAGATTATTTCTTCCATAAATTTCAAGCAGGCTAGACTTATTGTATTGTTCGTTATACTTGGGCCGCCCCAAGTATCACCTACAATACAGAGTGTTAATTAATTATCGTACCCGACGTCATCATTGCAAGTATGCAACCGATATCACAGTATTGGTATTGCAATACTCAAATCCCGTACACACTGTACTTAGGGCGGCCGACGTCTTCGAAGTCGGCCGAGATTTTTAAAATAAGAAATTATTTATGGCACCCCACGATTGTCCCAAGCATTGTTATGATATAAAAAATAATCTCGGCCGACTTCGAAGACGTCGGCCGCCCTAAGTATTGTTCATGGTACTTAGGGCGGCCGACGTCTTCGAAGTCGGCCGAGATTATTTCTTCCATAAATTTCAAGCAGGCTACACTTATTACAATACAGTGTGTTAATTAATTATCGTACCCGACGTCATCATTGCAAGTATGCAACCAATATCACAGTATTGGTATTGCAATACTCAAATCCCGTACACACTGTACTTAGGGCGGCCGAAGTCTTCGAAGTCGGCCGAGATTTTTAAAATAAGAAATTATTTATGGCACCCCACGATTGTCCCAAGCATTGTTATGATATAAAAAATAATCTCGGCCGACTTCGAAGACGTCGGCCGCCCTAAGTATTGTTCATGGTACTTAGGGCGGCCGACGTCTTCGAAGTCGGCCGAGATTATTTCTTCCATAAATTTCAAGCAGGCTACACTTATTACAATACAGTGTGTTAATTAATTATCGTACCCGACGTCATCATTGCAAGTATGCAACCAATATCACAGTATTGGTATTGCAATACTCAAATCCCGTACACACTGTACTTAGGGCGGCCGAAGTCTTCGAAGTCGGCCGAGATTTTTAAAATAAGAAATTATTTATGATACCCCACGCCCGCCCCAAGCATTGTTATGATATAAAAAATAATCTCTGCCGACTTCGAAGACGTCGGCCGCCCTAAGTATTGTTCATGGTACTTAGGGCGGCCGACGTCTTCGAAGTCGGCCGAGATTATTTCTTCCATAAATTTCAAGCAGGGTAGACTTATTGTATTGTTCCTTATATTTGGGTATCACCTACAATACAGTGTGTTAATTAATTATCATACCCGACGTCATCATTGCAAGGATGCAACCAATATCACAGTATTGATATTGCAATACTCAAATCCCGTACACAGTGTACTTAGGGCGGCCGACGTCTTCGAAGTCGGCCGAGATTTTTAAAATAAGAAATTATTTATGGCACCCCACGATTGTCCCAAGCATTGTTATGATATAAAAAATAATCTCGGCCGACTTCGAAGACGTCGGCCGCCCTAAGTACCATGAACAATACTTAGGGCGGCCGACGTCTTCGAAGTCGGCCGAGATTATTTCTTCCATAAATTTCAATCAGGCTAGACTTATTGTATTGTTCGTTATACTTGGGCGTACCAGGTATCACCTACAATACAGTGTGTTAATTAATTATCGTACCCGACGTCATCATTGCAAGTATGCAACCAATATCACAGTATTGGTATTGCAATACTCAAATCCCGTACACACTGTACTTAGGGCGGCCGACGTCTTCGAAGTCGGCCGAGATTTTTAAAATAAGAAATTATTTATGGCACCCCACGCCCGCCCCAAGCATTGTTATGATATAAAAAATAATCTGGGCCGACTTCGAAGACGTCGGCCGCCCTAAGTACCATGAACAATACTTAGGGTCGGCCGACGTCTTCGAAGTCGGCCGAGATTATTTTTTCCATAAATTTCAAGCAGGGTAGACTTATTGTATTGTTCCTTATATTTGGGTATCACCTACAATACAGTGTGTTAATTAATTATCGTACCCGACGTCATCATTGCAAGTATGCAACCAATATCACAGTATTGATATTGCAATACTCAAATCCCGTACACAGTGTACTTAGGGCGGCCGACGTCTTCGAAGTCGGCCGAGATTTTTAAAATAAGAAATTATTTATGGCACCCCACGACTGTCCCAAGCATTGTTATGATATAAAAAATAATCTCGGCCGACTTCGAAGACGTCGGCCGCCCTAAGTACCATGAACAATACTTAGGGCGGCCGACGTCTTCGAAGTCGGCCGAGATTATTTCTTCCATAAATTTCAAGCAGGGTAGACTTATTGTATTGTTCCTTATACTTGGGTATCACATACAATACAGTGTGTTAATTAATTATCGTACCCGACGTCATCATTGCAAGTATGCAACCAATATCACAGTATTGATATTGCAATACTCAAATCCCGTACACAGTGCACTTAGGGCGGCCGACGTCTTCGAAGTCGGCCGAGATTTTTAAAATAAGAAATTATTTATGACACCCCACGCCTGCCCCAAGCATTGTTATGATATAAAAAATAATCTCGGCCGACTTCGAAGACGTCGGCCGCCCAAACTACCATAAACAATACTTTGGGCTTCGACTTAGAGCGGCCAACGTCTTCAAAATCGATTTAATCATTGTGTCTAACACATATAGGATATTAAGTATGGAACAACTTTCCTTTAATAACATTTTATCATATTTCCATCAATAATCGAGATATATTTTCTCTATATTTTTATTTTTTTACTTTTTAGTTGATTTTGTAATGCCAAAAAATGGTGAATCCCTTTTGGATGCATACGCAAATTATCGTCAGAAAGCTGATAGCAAAGTATGTTGTGATTACGCCCTGCACGTAATCGTAACCAGCTGGAATAATATCATCAAGGAAGAGATGAACACGTTGTGCCATCAGCACGGAGTCAACTCCTTCAAAATGTTTATGGCTTATGATATGATGATGAACGATGGTGATCTTTACTCCGTCTTTGAACATTGCAAAAATATCGGTGCTGTTCCCATGGTCCACGCAGAAAATGGCCATATTATTAAGAAAAATGTGGAACGATTGTTAAATAAGGGAATCACCGGTCCTGAAGGGCACGAAATGTCGAGACCTGAAGAAGTCGAAGCTGAAGCTGTTAATAGAGCTTGTACAATTGCCCAACAGGTATTTTTTTTTCTATTAATTTATTTTTAGTTTATTTTCATTAAAATATTTCTATTTTTGGGGTGGGGGTTAAGTAAATAAACGATGTTTACAAAATAATTTTTTTTAATTTTTACAAAAAACGGATACAAATATTTATCTAGCTAATACTATAAGGCAATCATTTTTTTTCTCTTTGAAATAAACAATTTTTACAAAATATCTTTAAAACGCGAAATTTGAGGTTAATTTAAATAAAACGATAGTTACTCGGAAATATTGAAAATATTCCATACTTTCGTGATTCTTATTATGCAATGGTCAGTCGTTTTAAGCGGGTGTCAATTGATTTTTGGTTCTCTATATCTTCGAGAATAATAACACAACTATCGGTCGTGTTACTTCTAACATCAATTTTTAAATCAGGAGTTTTCGCACGGAGGAATAAGAGGATCAACATGACGTCATCGGGCATCAATTTTAAATCGATACAATCGGCTAACATGTGGTAAAGGCGAAGGAAAAAGAATTTGCATGGTCGCTGCAGTTGTACTAATATTTCGAAAATCGCGTAACTTGTTTTTCGTTCAATTTTATAGGCGGTATCATTCAGCGAGATTTTGTATTTATTAACATTATACGGTTCTGGAAACTTTAAAATAAAAAAAAAAATGAAATGATTTGAGAAAGAAAGAAATTTTTTGCTTACGATTTTAATATCCGGGTAAGGGACTTCATATTCTTCCAATTCGACCAAATTCCACATGATTTAACTTTTTTATTTACGTTTAAGACAACTTTAAAAAAGCAGTTCACCATTCGGTAGCTTGCAGACAAGTGGCCACCTTTCGATAGCGGTGGTAGGAAAACTAGTTTTGATAATAAAATGTAAGGGTAAAAGCGAATCCTATTGGTTGATTTTTCGATCGAGTACGCATAATCTGATTTTTTAATACCGCAAAAGGAATCGTTTCGGAGTTCGTATTTCCGGCGGAAACTGTCTCTGCGAAAAAGCTAAAAGATATTTTAAAATACAATATAAACTTCGTTTATTTACTAAAATGAATATATTTTTGATAAATAAATTCGCTTATATCATTAACTTTTCATCTGTTTACTTAGTTCTATTTTGTTTGCTTATTATTTTTGATTTTTCAACATCCTTATAGGTAAATAGTCCTTTATACATAGTGCACGTAATGAGTAAATCGGCTGCAACAACATTAAAACAATATCGCGAGAAGGGCACGAATATAATTGGCGAAACTTTGGTTTGTGCACTAGCATGTGACGGTTCTCAATATCGACACCAATGCTTCTGGCACTCAGCGGGACATGTCTTAAGTCCTCCTTTAAGACCTGACCCTAACACTCCACAATTTCTCTTAAATTTTCTTTCGCAGTAAGTTGTTTTCTTAAATCATAGTTTTTTTCTTGTATGAAATAAAATTTAAAAAAATTTGCTGTGTAATTGGCTTAATTTAATTTTTTAACACTGCTAAAATCTGTTTTTTTTTTTGTGTGGTGGGTTTGGGTTGCTTTTTGTTGTTGTGGCTTAAATAACATTGAAACATTCAGGTGACAACGGCTTTATGCATCGATACGGTATCAAACGGTGCTACTGCAGAGGTGATTAAAGAAAAGCAATCGTCTGGGCAAGTTGTTTTTGGGACAGTTTTCGTTTCAAATTTTGCGCTTAGTGGTGATGCCCATAATTCGAGGATCGTTACCACGCCTCCGATACGATCTGACAACGATACCCCGAATCAACTCCTCGGGTATCTAAGATCGTAAGTCCTTTTAACACATTAACAAATTTTAACAATACTCTGGTTTTATACAATTGAACGATTTCGTTATTATTTAACGTATTTGTTATTTTTAAAACAGGGATGTTCTTCAATTAACTGCAAGCGATAATTGCACTTTTAATAAGTCCCAGAAAGAAATGGGGAAAGAAAATTTTTCGAAAATTCCGAACGGAGTTAACGGAGTTGAGGATAGAATGTCTGTGATTTGGGAGAAAGGTGTTCATTCGGGATTAATCGACCCCACCAGATTCGTCGCAATAACCAGTTCCAACGCGGCAAAAATTTTCAATTTATACCCGAGGAAAGGTTGTATCGCAATCGGATCTGACGCAGATATCGTCATTTGGAACCCATCAAAAACCAGGGTGATATCTGCAAAAACACACCATCAAGCAGTCGACTTCAATGTATTCGAAGGCATGGAATGTCACGGCGTTCCCGAATATGTTATTGTAAATGGGAGAGTTTGTGTTGATGAAGAACAACTCCGTGCCGTACAAGGGTACGGGCATTTCATCGAAACACCACTTTACCCACCATTTATTTACAACCCAGAGAAAGTACTCGATTTAAAACCCGGCAAAGAATCTAATGGTGTTAACGAAGTCGAACTTGCTAATAAATTACATCGTATTGAAATGGAACCTAAGGGATGCGTTACCCCGACATTACCAAATTCCGCTGTTTCCACACCTTGTTGTAAAGGTGCAAGACCAGAAGGGCAACGTAATATACAAGAATCAACATTTTCTGTTAGTGGTACGTTAAAAATAAAATCAATATTTAGTGTTAATAACATTAAGAATTTTTTATTTTAATAGAAGAACTTGACGTTGAACGAAAATCATGTATTAAAGTAAGAAATCCACCTGGTGGTAAATCTTCAGGTTTCTGGTAAAGATGTGTTGGTTATAATGAGAAAACCTGAGAAGAAGCTATGGTACCAAAGTAATTCTTCCAACCGCGCGGATAATTAGCATATTTAAAATAACTTTTCTTTCACAAGTTTTTTGTAACGACCAAAATTCATCCGCAAGTAGCTTACTGCATAAACAAAAAGTTATCTTGAAAATAGTCATAAGCAACGTTTGTTTCTTTCATCATTTTAATAATAAATATTTGCTTATGGTTGTTTTGAGGAAAAAATTACGCTGTTTTAAAAAAAAAGTTTTTGTTTAATAATTTATCTTATTAGCTAATACCGTTTTAATATTTATATATAACATGTTAAATTTTTAGTGTATTTTTGAATTTATTATTATTGTTTGGATGTGCTGCGTAAAGTTAGATACACCTTCTGGTCTATTTTAAATCAGAAGATAATATTAAAAAAAAAGAAAATTAATGTACGTCACCTCATTGTAATAATAAGTGTTTCGACACAGCAATTTGTAATTTTATTTTCCCCCTCCATCAAGTAAAACGCCAATTAACAAATTTATAAGATTTTTAATAGGAAGAAAAAAATATCTGTCATATACAAATATACAAAAAAAATAAATACTTAACAATTCCTTTCTTTTTATAAATTACAAATAATATACGCGATATAAAACCTGTAATAGATAAATCCTCAGCCTATAAAAAAACAATAGGCTCAAAAATTCGGTTATATTACAATTAAAAGGATTATGTAGAATATATATATAAAAAAATATAGGTCACGATTAATATTTTTTACATACACATCGAGTTGTTAAAAAAACCCGGGATTTGTATGTTCAATAACACATCTTTTACAATATTTTTTAACAGCCCGATATCCTTCCAACGAAATCTGACAGTCTTGTATATTAAGTTGTTGTAAACCTCGACAATAATACGCGACACACTGCACTCCACGGTCCGTGACCAAATCGCAATTTCTCAAACTAAGCTTTTTCAAATTAGGACAACTTTCAGCCAACGCTCTCAGTCCAGCATCGCTTACATCACACTTTCCAATGTCGAGCGCTCGCAATCGCGTACAAGATCGCGCCAACACTGTTATGGCATCGTCCGAAACCGCCTCGCAACCCCTCACGTTTAAATAACGTAATTTGTAGCAACGTCTTGCGATCACTTTCAATCCGGCGTCGCTTACTCGGTCACATTTCGCTACCGAAAGATATCGAAGTGTTGCTCCTAATTTAGCCAATTCGTATAAACCGAAATCGGTTATGTTTGAACAATCGCTTACGCTTAATTCGCGTAAACCAGAACAGAAACTTGGCACAAATTTTAAACCCGCATCTAAAATAAAATAAAAATATATACGCTTAAAGGATATTATTAAACAAATAAAATTACCTGTTATTTGTATGCACCTTCTTAAATATAAATAAGATAATTGTGGACAATTCCTAACTATAACACGAAGTCCGTTATCATAAAGTGCCGGACAATCCGTTAAATCTAAATATTGCAATTGCAGTCTTCTGAGTGGTTCGGATGACGGACTCGGATTGGCACAAGTAATTTGAACACATCCTAAAATAATTATAAAGGTAGGTGTAAAGGTCATAATTAGCATAATAATAATATATTTGTGCTAATTCAAGGAAATCATATCTTTGTATTTTAATGCCACACAAAGCTTAACCCAAAAATGAGCACCCACTCGGTTGCTTCTGGACGTCTAACACCTACGCCATTTAAATAATATGTGGGTGTTAGACTTAAAAAAGTACTTGTAATTTTCTTACCGGTAATATCTAAATGTTGTAAATTCGTACATCTGGCAAGAATTTCAAAGAATACTCCGTTTGTAACGCTGGTGCTTCCTTGTATTTTTAAATGAGTTAATTCGGGACAACGTTTTGCTAATAATGATAATCCTCTATCGGTGATTTTGGCACCGTTAGCTAAATAAACTTTTTCGATGCTGGGGCAAGCTCCCGTTCTTCCTTGTCCGCATAATTGTCGAAGTACCCCGCGAATTGCACGATCGCCACTGATGGTTTCGCCTTCTAATAAAATGGTGCGCCATAACGTTGGCGTCCAAACCAATGCGTCAAATCGACGACAGACTCTAGCACAAACGCTAAGATCTGAACTGGTTAAGAAAGAAAACACCCGGACGATAAGATCATCTGGTAGTCGATCGAACGAATTATTTTTTGCTTGAAGTTTCTTAACTTTCCAATGTCCGGGTGTGGACAACCCCGGACTCGGCGAAACCAAAGTGTGATAACCCTGGTCCAGACTAGGGCTGCTTTTACCAAGTTTCGCAAAATTATCCAACAAATAATTCGTTTCTTGCTGATATTCCGGACTTGAATTCGAGTCTGACTGGCTTGTTTCCAACTTCGAATAGTTTTCGTGTTCCCAATAGCTCGCTCCGAGAGATAACAACGACAGATCAAGATTCGCCGCCTTCGGATACTTCCCCGGAAGTTGTTGATGAGGCGCGGCTCGGTAATTTTGCGGGTACTCACTATCCAAGTAGGTACGATTCGGACTCGCGCTCTCATAGTAGCTCATGTACGACGCGTGAAACGGTCGATCAGATTGTTGTGATGATTGTTCTGTCGGCGGGGGAGGAGAATTTCTACCTAAACGAATTAAAGGACATACCATTGGACGTGGTGACAACCTCTCCAGGAGACTTGGTGTTTGGTTCATTGCTTTGCTTCATCTAAAAAAAAATATTTTAATTTAACAAGTTGAATTTATATTTTTGCCGAGAGATGGCGCTGAAAGTACGAAGACCCCATAGCTTAATATTCAATTGATTCTAGTTTTTACGAGAAACTCTAAAGAACGTGAACACCGTGTCAATCATTTCATCGACTTCTATATTTCTGGAGAAAATGATTTGACAAATTACACGACATTATAACATGAGCTTTGCTTAAGTTACTTCAAAGTAATATTATATTATTTTAACAACAGGAGTTGATGGAGTTTATTTGTGATATAGAAAAGTGTTATTTAATCAAATTAAATTAATCTATGATTTCGCCTACTTAACTCAAGGTCGCTTGCGGGCGAGGCTTTACATTTAATATCATGTCAACCAAAGCTGATCAACACATTGAAGCACCTCGATCGCAAGTGACTTTGGCTAAAATTAAAACAAAGATATTCCACTGAATTTTTCAATTTATTTGATATACGTAATATGTATAGTTTTGTTTTGATAATATTGATATAAAAATGTTATTGAATACAAAGTAAATGTAAAGAAATAAAAAACTTATATAACACAATGAAAGTGGTACAAACACATTACCAATATTATTACGAAGATTTTTTTAACCACAAAGAATACCATAATATATATGTCTAGGCCTATAAACACAGTAGTTTAAAAGCGTTATAAAGATGATTAAGCTATTAGATAAAGATTTAGCAGAAAAAATTGCGAGGATGTAATGAACATCTTTTAGTATAGGAATGTCACCAATATCCGTTAGTTAAATAACAAGAATATTAAGAAATTAAAATAAATACTATAATTTAATATATTGGTTGACGGATATGACGACTTGCCTACCGTGCTGAATTTTATTTTAGGAACAAACTTTAATGTTACGATGTGAAAAAATGCAATAAAATCTTTTATAACAAATGACATTTTAAAGATAACGTTTGTTGGAGTTTTTATATGTCTTAAATGAAACGTTATTTAAAAACGATTTAATAAATATAGGATGACTTAAAGAATGAGAAATTAGAAAACATAAGTTCAGGATATAAATTTTAATAAATCACTTTCACAATAAGAAAATTACAAAATAAGGTCACAGATTTGCTGGCGCTCGGATTAAAAACAAGACAATATGGTCGAAAGTGACACTATTTAGCGCAATAGGTGACTTACCCACCGTCAAACAGACCGCGAGGGGGTTACGTAAGGGGCCCCTTTTACGTTTGCGGTATTCGGCGGCGTCAACCAAAACTCGGTTTAGAGAGATTTTAGACTGTGTCGGATATGACATTCCAAAGAAGTCACATGACAAAGGCTTGGTTATTTGCCCCCCGTTCCGTTTCAAAGTTTTTTTCAACGTCATCGACGTTGCTTTGACCGAAGAACCTAATAGGGGCTCTTTGAAGGGGCCCCTTAGGGCAACGTCGAAAACTTATTCTTTAGACAGAGTGGTCAGCGGGAAATCATCTCAAAAATGCCGAGAAGAATCCGCACGGAGAAGGTCGACGACATTTTGACGGATCATAACCTCAAAGGGACGAAGGTTTTTTTCTCAATCGAAGAGAGATCAAAGAGATTTTCACCGTTGTTAAAATTCTCACCTGTTTTAGGTAGTTATCCGTTCGTTTTCCATGGTTGGTGGTTTTTCCACGCCGACGAAACCTTTCGTTTCAGCACGTTTCAGCCCGCTTTTACCACCGCACAAATCAAACGCATCGCTTTGTTACTTTACCCGAGTAACTGGCGACTTCTCGTGGTCGCCGTTGGTCTCTCTCTGTCTCTTCGTTTTTCTTCTCCTCTACCAAGAGATCTTGGCGTACCCAGTCGTGTTCTTCGGCTGCTTGTGCCGACTGGTTTGCTCTTTCTATACAGGAACGGAATCAAATTTTTTACTTTTTCAAAAATTTATTACCAAATTTGACATATTTCAAAATTTATTCTGCGCTTGCGCAATAACACTTTTATACTAATTATTAATAAAACGCATGCGCAGAAAATATATTATAAATATACAATATAGCCTGAAGCCAAATATTGACAAGATGCAAACGACAAAACCTGACGGACGGGAGCAAGAACCAATACAATTCCTAGGGATTTACATAATGCCAAATCTAAACTGAATATCTAGCTGTTGCGATTTTTACTATCAGGCGTATTAAAACAATAGCTGGATATTGCACTGTTGGTGCAATTGTTGATTTTGTAGAAAATGTTATGCAATCCTATGAGGATGGACACTACATGCTAGGTGCTTTCTGTAACCTCAGTAAGGCATTCGCTTGTGTGCAGCATGACCTTTTTGCTCTATAAGTTGGAAAAATATAATTTTGACAATAACAGTATTAGATTGATTAAATCATACTTAACAAATAGGTCACAAATAGTTAAGTGTAATAATTTATTTTCTAAGAGAATGGGTATTTCGATAGGTGTACCGCAAGGATCAATATTGGGCCCTCTTTGACACAACCCTATTTATCAATCACAAAGGTTATGAAGATGCGTTTACATTGAGACGCTCTAACATACAGTCTCTTTCTGCTGTAAAGTTTTTGGGCGTTTATCTTGATTCCGGGCTGTGCTGGGAGGAACATATTTTGACATTATGTACTAAATTAAGTGGCAGCATCTATCAACTTGCGTTCAAATGTATTTCCACCAGACTTATGCATTGTTAGTCTGGGGCTCTGCTGCTGGTTTTGAACGCGTATTTAGAATGCAGAGAAGGGCTATACGGGTATTAAGAAATTTAAATTATAGAGACGACTGTAGAAGCTCCTATATTGATTTACAAATATTAACTCTACATTCACGAATGTGTTACGTATGTTAAAAAGAACATTATTAAGTTTGACACGTATAAGCAGGTGCATAACTATGATACTAGCAAAAATAGCGATCTGATGCCCAAATATACCCGATTAACAAAATGCCAAAAAAGTGTGAACGCGTTGGCGTTGAAATTTTTTAATAAATTGCCATTACACATCCGTCCGTTGCCATTGAATGGCTTTAAAGAGTATATTAAACAAACTCTTGTTACAAGGGCGTACTACTCGACCTCCGAATATATGAGTGACAGTCTTGAGATGATTTCCACCTTTAGCACTTAATGTTGTCTATTGTAATCTTATGTAATTTTATATGTTATTTTTTTCTTTAATATGACACTACATAATAATTGTAAAATTTGATAAGTGTGAACATATTGTATTGTATTGAAAGAAATTATTTGTTGGATCCATTGTAACCATTGTATAATTTGAAAGTAATAAATTTTGTACTTTTACTGGTTAAAAACTATTTATTAATTAGAAGCTGACATGTTTCGATCTATTCGATCATCTTCAAGGCTGCAGTCTATTTATTAATAGACTGCAGCTAATAATAAAAAAAAATATATATATATTCTAATGAATAAATAGTTTTTAACCAGTAAAAGTACAAAATTTATTACTTTCAAATTATATTGTATTGTATGTGTAACATAATAAAGATTATTATGAATTATGGCACCTTAATTTTTGAATTGCCTTGAGGGTGGCCCAACTGTCTGTGGAAATGTTTATGGATGCACCTTTTTGTTCTTTTTCTAGGTTCAAAAGGGTGCAGAAATTTTAGGAAGAACTTCTGCTTGAAAAAAGGTTATGTTCAATTTAATGCAGTTATCCAACTGTCTCTGCAGGAAAAAAGTGGTTTAGGGATTGTGCCATTGTTCCATATATTACCGATTCTGCACTTCTTAGCTAAGTTGTCTAAATAACTTCTTAGTTATAAGATCAGACCCGAGTCATGAACTTTTTTCTTTAGCTTAGAGTAAGTTACTTTCAGTATTTGATCTTTCAGTTTATTAATCTTGTGTACGCATTTTAGAAGTGTTGGGCAAAACCATTATAATAATAAATTATTATGAAACTTGTTATATATTAGTATATTTTATAAGATTATTATATTACGGTCCTGTTTTTGGAGGGGATTGAGAATGTCTCCTGAAGACCGTGGGGGGTTAGTACAAGCAAACTATGGCACATTGCATTCCTTTAAAGAGAAAATATTTTATTAGATATGAAAAAGAAGACGGGAATTTTTTCGCTGGTTTTTTAACCGGTTCTTTGTTTTAAAAATACGCCTCCTGTAACATTTGGGAAGATTCGGCTATAATTTTTTAATCAATTTTTTTTTAATAATTGATCGGTCAAATATAATCGAAAAAAACATTAAAAATGGAAACGGTATTTCTCCTTATCTATTAAATGAATATTAAAGAAAAAGTGTTGATATTAAATTTGGGTCATTAAATGTGAAATTGCCGACAAAGTTAGAATGGTTGTATAACTTGTGGGTTGTATATTCGAATTGCGCAAAATGAATTTAATAAACGACGATATTGCAATAACCATCTGCTGGGTTTATTGCAAAATAATATCCAGGATATTCAATTTTATTTATTATTAATTATTTACCCAACTAATCCTCTATCTCTCTACGATACCCAACAATAATAGAGCGATATATTTTAATTAAATTATTTTTGCGCTTCATTTTTTTACAACATTTTGTAGAAAATCTACCGTTAATTAGTAAAAAAAATAAGGTAAATATTAAACATATGGTTTAATTATCCTAGTATTTAACAGCAAAACGGTAATTAATGAGGACCGTACAGCGGTGGTTTTAATTAAGTCCTAGCATTTCGAATAGCGTCCGGTCATTTGTTCGCTGAAATTAAGCGGAGGGCTTTTGACAGCTTTCAAATCACCAGGCCCTTTTCGATTAACGTAATGGATTTTCTGTTTGACGATTGTATCTCAAAAGCTTTCAATAAAATAAAATCTAATAGAATTTTTTTTTTGGTTAAAATTAATTGAGACATCAACTCAATCGAATAATTAAATTTAATTTAATTTGATCAAAATAAATTCCAATTTTTAATAAACAAATAAAACATCCTGGTGTACTTCAAGTGTATTATTATCTTTATAGAATTTGTTAAATAATTGAAAATCAAAAATAATGCAATAATTGATATAAAATCAAACTGATTCGAACCCCTCCTCTTAGTAATACATTGAATTATCTACACAATATCTGCGCTATTCGTTCGCTATCAATACAATCGTGTATCATACACAAAATCAGACCAGTGTCGTACGGTCGTCGGGACGATTTGTAATATTCTTCGTAGGCATCCGTCGTCGTCTCTCGCAAATCTTTCAGGACGTCGGCGGCATCGCTAACGGGAACGACGTCCGAAAATAACGCGCGAACGCAGAAAGAACACATCCATAAACCCCACATAACGACGTAATGCATTTTAAATTTATAAACGTCATTCTTTTCATCTTTTATTTCGCCGGCACTCTCGCGGCTTCCGAAGACTGCGAACCTCTTCCGGATGAAAGTTGTTTAGATGATGACAATGCAGAGTGCGCCCTTTTTTGTGATAAAGATAATTGTACTGTTAATGTTTCTGTTGTTTTACCCAATAATACATTGTATATTGTTAATTTAGAAGCTGTAAGTATTTTTATTTCTACTTTTTATTTTAAGTCAAATTTAAATCTTGAATTAGAATGATTCCTTTATATCGGAATTAAAAATAGTATAATTTTATTACTTTTCCTAACGTTGTAAATTAATAAATAAATAAACATTTGATTTTCAGGGTATGAATCAGCTAAAACAAGCTGCTGATGACATCAAGACGTTGGGAGTGTTGCCTGAATATGTAAATTTTGCGTTTGAAGCGTTTGATGATAAATGTCAAGCAGAATATGCAACGCTGGCGAGTTTAAAAGGGGGTTGTAACCACTTGATAGTTGGTCCGATTTGCGACTATTGCTCAGGTAAGGGAAAAACGTGAGGTCTAAAAATAGAGATAAAAAATGATACTATAGCGCAGTGATTTAATTGCGTTTGCAAAAGCTATCAGTTCGTGGGTAATAATCTGTTACTCAATCTTATCGGTCGCACGGCCTATTATATGGGAAACAATGAAAAATATATTAATTGCCAGAAACCGAGAGTCGATTTTGTCAATAAGCCGCCCAATTGAACGCCACTCGATATGGTTTACTCCCGCAAAAATTAAATATTTACAGAACAATGCACTAAAAGCCTAAAACGATTCGTTATCGTATTTATTCAATAAAAAACTTAAAAATTAACAATAAAAAATAACTTTATTTTTGTAAAGCATTCTATTTGTTTTCAACGATTTCCAATAGCGCGACCGACCGCGACATTATCTTACAGATACAGATCTTTCTATTATTAGAACATGATAAGCTCTTAAAATTCCACATTATTATTTTTTTTTCATAATCGCTATCAATGGACCTGACTATAGAAATAGAACTTATTTTTATCTATACGACCTTTTCATTGCGTTAACATATCGTAATCGATTTATAATAATTTCTTAATATATTTATATTAATTTTTTCTAGCTAGTGTTGGTCGAATAGTAAAATATTTAAAACCGTATGGTACCCCATTAATAACACCAGGAGGTTTTGTATTTGAATTCACCGCCGACAAAAGTACTTGTGCAGACGAATATTATTTAATGGCTAATTCTGGAGCCTTAGATTACGTTTCAATAACACAATTTATCGTTAGTTTAGTTCTAGAGTAAGTAAAAATTAAATTAAGTTTATAAATAATTCGAAACATTTCGATATTAGATATGGATGGAGATCTTTCGCTTTAATGTACGAACGCAATGATTTTGAAGAAGTAGGCGGACAAAAGGCCTGCTATCTTTTGATGAGTACCGTAATTGAAAATATCAAAAAACTGAATGTATCATTAGATTATAACGATGGCGACATTAATAGCTTAAAATTAAATTATGAAGAGTATCTTAAAAAGACAATAGGAGTTAAATATGGAAGTAAGATTTTTTTGAGTGTTTACAACTTTTTTATTTTACACCACAATTTCATTTTTTTAATAATAAAAAGTATCTTTTAAGTATAATTATAAAAGTTTCCGTTTCGATTCGTGACGAATTTATATTTGATTGCGATTTCTCTTCGATTTGCAAAAAGTTTTGTAATAAATCCAGCTTCTTAAAAGAACAAGAAAAAACGACAAACTGGATAAGAACCATGACCTATCACGTAATGGATTACGTTATCCTAACCAGTGTAATCTTTGCCAAACGTTAGGCAGAAACTAAAAGATTATTCTATCTAGCACTTTTTATTAGGAGAGATTATTAACAGTTTGGACTGGGTGACCCAAAAGGGAATTCGCATCGACTTATGCACATGTACTAGAAAAGCCAATCAGGACGTTCCAGATTTATGCTGGGAATTCGCCTAATTATGGACAATTAAGAAACTGCCAGATCACAGAATCAAGAAATAATCTCGACCAACCTAAGCAGTGTTCGCGATTTAAGAAATTATCTCGGCCGACTTCGAAGACGTCGGCCGCCCCAAAAATCATGAACAGTACAATAAGTCTGCGAAGTCGGCCGAGATTATTTCTTCCATAAATTCCAATCAGGCCAAGAGAAATAATCTCGGCCGACTTCGAAGACGTCGGCCGCCCCAAAAATCACGACAACACAATAAGTCTACCCCGATTCGATGTTCTACCCTGAACATCGGCCGCCCGAAGTATCACGAACAATACTTGTTGCGGCCGACGTCTTCGAAGTCGGCCGAGATTAACTCTTATATCATGAAGAATACTTCTTATAGATAGCATATTATGCATAACCAAGTCTACCATACTTGAATTGTATGGAAGAAATAATCTCGACCAACATAAGTATTGTTCGCGATATAAGAAGTAATCTTGGCCGACTTCAAAGACGTCGGCCGCCCCAAAAATCATGAACAGTACAATAAGTTTACCATACTTGAAATTTATGGATGAAATAATCTCGGCCGACTTCGAAGATGTCGGCCACCCTAAATATTGTTCATAATACTTGTGGCGGCCGACGTCTGCAAAGTCGGCCGAGATTATTTCTTCCATAAATTTCAATCAGGCCAAGAGAAATAATCTCGGCCGACTTCGAAGACATCGGCCGCCCCAAAAATCACGACAACATAATAAGTCTACCCTGATTGAAATTTATGGAAGAACTAATCTTGACCGACTTCGAAGACGTCGGCCGCTCCAAGGATCATGTACAGTACAATAAGTCTACCATGCTTGAAATTTAAGGAAAAAGTAATCTCGGCCGACGTCTTTGAAGTCGGCCGAGATTAACTCTTATATCATGAAGAATACTTCTAATAGATAGCATATTATGCATAACCAAGTCTACCATACTTGAAATGTATGGAAGAAATAATCTCGACCAACCTAAGTATTGTTCGCGATATAAGAAGTAATCTCGGCCGACTTCAAAGACGTCGGAAGCCCCAAAAGTCATGAACAGTACAATAAGTCTACCATGCTTGAAATTTATGGAAGAAATAATCTCGGCCTACTTCGAAGATGTCGGCCGCCCTAAATATTGTTCATAATACTTGTGGCGGCCGACGTCTGCGAAATCGGCCGAGATTATTTCTTCCATAAATTCCAATCAGGCCAAGAGAAATAATCTCGGCCGACTTCGAAGACGTCGGCCGCCCCAAAAATCACGACAACACAATAAGTCTACCCCGATTAAAATTTATGGAAGAACTAATCTTGGCCGACTTCGAAAACATCGGCCGCCCAAAGTATCACGAACAATACTTGTTGCGGCCGACGTCTTCGAAGTCGGCCGAGATTAATTCTTATATCATGAAGAATACTTCTAATAGATAGCATATTATTCATGAAACCAAGTCTACCATGCTTGAAATTTATGGAAGAAATAATCTCGACCAACCTAAGTATTGTTCGCGATATAAGAAGTAATCTCGGGCGACTTCAAAGACGTCGGCCGCCCCAAAAATCATGAACAGTACAATAAGTCTACCATGCTTGAAATTTAAGTAAGAAGTAATCTCGGCCGACTTCGAAGATGTCGGCCGCCCTAAATATTGTTCATAATACTTGTGGCGGCCGACGTCTGCGAAGTCGGCCGAGATTATTTCTTCCATAAATTCCAACTAGGCCAAGAGAAATAATCTCGGCCGACTTCGAAGACGTCGGCCGCCCCAAAAATCACGACAACACAATAAGTCTACCCTGATTCGATGTTCTACCCTGAACATCGGCCGCCCGAAGTATCACAAACAATACTTGTAGCGGCTGACGTCTTCGAAGTCGGCCGAGATTAACTCTTATATCATGAAGAATACTTCTAATAGATAGCATATTATGCATAACCAAGTCTACCATACTTGAAATGTATGGAAGAAATAATCTCGACCAACCTAAGTATTGTTCGCGATATAAGAAGTAATCTCGGCCGACTTCAAAGACGTCGGCCGCCCCAAAAATCACGACAACACAGTAAATCTACCCTGATTGAAATTTATGGAAGAACTAATCTTGGCCGACTTCGAAAACATCGGCCGCCCAAAGTATCACGAACAATACTTGTTGCGGCCGGCGTCTTCGAAGTCGGCCGAGATTAATTCTTATATCATGAAGAATACTTCTAATAGATAGCATATTATGCATAACCAAGTCTACCATACTTGAAATGTATGGAAGAAATAATCTCGACCAACCTAAGTATTGTTCGCGATATAAGAAGTAATCTCGGCCAACTTCAAAGACGTCGGCCGCCCCAAAAATCACGACAACACAGTAAATCTACCCTGATTGAAATTTATGGAAGAACTAATCTTGGCCGACTTCGAAAACATCGGCCGCCCAAAGTATCACGAACAATACTTGTTGCGGCGGGCGTCTTCGAAGTCCGCCGAGATTAATTCTTATATCATGAAAAATACTTCTAATAGATAGCATATTATGCATAACCAAGTCTACCATACTTGAAATGTATGGAAGAAATAATCTCGACCAACCTAAGTATTGTTCGCCATATAAGAAGTAATCTCGGCCGACTTCGAAGACGTCGGCCGCCCAAGTATTATGAACAATATTTAGGGCGGCCGACATCTTCGAAGTCGGCCGAGATTATTTCTTCCATAAATTTCAATCAGACCAAGAGAAATAATGTCTTGAAATTTATGGAAGAACTAATCTCGGCCGATTTCGAAGACATCGGCCGCCCGAAGTATCACGAACAATATTTGTTGCGGCCGACGTCTTCGAAGTATTGTTTTTGTCACCAATAACAATACAATACAATAAGTCTACCATGTTTGAAATTTATGGAAAAAAAATTCATGATGCTTGAAAATATGAAAATTAGATAAATGCGTTTTCCATATATGATTTTGATGGATATCCATTATTGTTAAGTTGAAATTGTAGTTATTCAAGCGGATAAAGTTCAATAAAATCCCTTTGAGTTACTTTGCAATTTCGTTCAAGAATTTTTCAAATCGAAAAGTAGCAGCGGGTGGTAAAGGTGACATTTCGCAATCTTTTCTATGCGAACAATACGCAGTCGTTGCATTGTCACATTGCATCGATCAGATATTTTCATGCATTGACGAATATATTCGTTGATAGCATCACCCACACCTTGTGATATACACTTCGCCAATTGCGAATAAGAAATAACGTGTTTACGAAAAGTAACACATCTATGGATTTGAAACTTATATAATTTAATCCATTTTTTGTATGCAAAAAATTTATTAAATTTATGTTAATTGTGGTGTAAAATAAATTAAGCAATCTGTAATTTTTTTGGTAGTTATTTTAGTTTGTGCAAATCACACGAATACAAGAAGAGTACTTCTAGATGCACACAATTTGAATATGATGGAAAAACGTGAATACGTTTTTTTCAATTTCGCTTTATATAACGAGTATTAATAAATTATCTTTTATTAATAAAATTTTTTAATAAATTTCATTTTAGCGCTGAAGATCCTTCTAGACCTTGGTATAGTTCAAATGATACTCATGAAAATAATGAGCGTGTGCAGACAAGTTATAGATCTGTTTTTACTTTTACTCCTTATAATGAAGCGATTCCCGAAGTTGGTTTAGAAAGAAGAGGTTCCTATTTATTAGATGGGATGTATAATGGACTGTTTATGTTTGCGCATAGTTTGAATCATACGTTAAATGATAAAATTATTTCGACTTCTGATAAAAAGTTTATTCGTGGAAATGAGATCGTTAGTAATATGAGAGGAAAAGTTTTTAAAGGTGTACGAGACGAGGAGGTTGAAATTAATTGTAACGCTCAACGAATCGGGAAATATGCCATGTTGCAATATGATTCGTCCGGAACTCCTGACATTGTAGCTGAATATTTTACTGGTAAAAGCGTAACTTTTTTAAAAAATATTGATTGGCCCACGGGAAGCGTACCTTTAGAAACACCGACGTGTGGATATGACAATTCAAAATGTCCAAGTAAAATAAATGTTTGGTTAATTGTAATTTGTATATTTCTTGGAATTGCATTGTTAATATTTACGTATTATTTATATAGACATTATAAACTTGAAAGTGAATTGGCTCTGATGTCATGGAAAGTAGCGTGGGCTGAAATATTTTTTTATCCGGTCACAAAAAACCGTTCCAGTTTATATTCAATGGGATCACTAAATAAATACGGCAGTGAAAAAAGTTTTGATCATGATGGTTTCAGTTTAGCAGGAGATATTCAAATGTACACAAACATCGCTTTATATAAAGGGCAAAGAGTTGCAATTAAACGAATAAGAGATGTTAAAATAGAATTAAATCGATCACAATTATTACATTTAAAATGCATGAAAGATTTATCTCATAATCACATCGTAAAATTTTACGGCCTTTGTTTGGAATCGCCAAGTCCATGCGTTTTAACCGAATATTGTTTAAGAGGAAGTTTACAAGACATTTTAGAAGACGAAAAAGTTAAATTAGACATGGTGTTTCGCATGTCATTAATACACGATATCGTAAAAGGAATGTTGTACTTACATCAAAGCGATATAAAGATTCACGGATCATTAAAATCGCCAAACTGCGTTGTTGACAGTCGATTTGTTCTAAAAATCACCGACTTTGGTTTACATTTTTTATCAAAATGCAACGATGGGTCTATTGATGAAGAAAGCCATTCGTTTTGGCAACGACAACTTTGGACAGCACCCGAGTTATTAAGATCTAATAGTCCGGGTACACAAAAAGGCGATGTTTATTCATTTGCAATTATTGTACATGAAATTTTAACAAGGGAAGGTGTTTTTTTTATTGGACATGATGTTTCTTTGTCACCGAAAGGTAAGGAAATTTATTTTTTATATTAATTTTATTTATTTTCTGTAAAAACTTTTTGAACTACTCTTACATGTCTTAATACATCACTCTATGAATACGATAGCACAAAATGTTCGTGGTTATCATTCTGGGAAGTTAGCCTATACAAGAAATGAGACTAACAAATTTTTAGACAAATTCAATTCAAATATCTCATTAAAATTTTTAAGGAAACGCTACTAATATTCAATTAAGTGTTGATTTCCAATTCACACCTCGAGAAGAAGTTGGAACATTATGCTTTAGACCAGGAGAAATGTTTGTGTTTCAAAGTTTAGTTTCTGGCTATTGTCACTGCTCATCTCCTAATCCCTCTTCTTCCTTGCGTACAAAAATGATTGGCGTTTTCAAGATGTTGACATTTTATCATTATTTATCATTCCCAAGCATTCTGGGAAGTTAGCCTATACAAGAAATGAGACTAACAAATTTTTAGACAAATTCAATTCAAATATCGCATTAAAATTTTTAGAGAAACGTTACTAATACTCAATTAAGTGTTGATTTCCAATTCACACCTCGAGAAGAAGTTGGACCATTATGCTTTAGACCAGGAGAAATGTTTGTGTTTCAAAGTTTAGTTTCTGGCATTGTCACTGCTCATCTCCTAATCCCTCTTCTTTCTTGCGTACAAAAATGATTGACGTTTTCAAGATGTTGACATTTTATCATTATTTATCATTCCCAAGCATTCTGGGAAGTTAGCCTATACAAGAAATGAGACTAACAAATTTTTAGACAAATTCAATTCAAATATCGCATTAAAATTTTTAGGGAAACGTTACTAATACTCAATTAAGTGTTGATTTCCAATTCACACCTCGAGAAGAAGTTGGAACATTATGCTTTAGACCAGGAGAAATGTTTGTGTTTCAAAGTTTAGTTTCTGGCATTGTCACTGCTCATCTCCTAATCCCTCTTCTTCCTTGCGTACAAAAATGATTGACGTTTTCAAGATGTTGACATTTTATCATTATTTATCATTCCCAAGCATTCTGGGAAGTTAGCCTATACAAGAAATGAGACTAACAAATTTTTAGACAAATTCAATTCAAATATCGCATTAAAATTTTTAGAGAAACGTTACTAATATTCAATTAAGTGTTGATTTCCAATTCACACCTCGAGAAGAAGTTGGAACATTATGCTTTAGACCAGGAGAAATGTTTGTGTTTTAAAGTTTAGTTTCTGACATTGTCACTGCTCATCTCCTAATCCTTCTTCTTCCTTGCGTACAAAAATGATTGGCGTTTTCAAGATGTTGACATTTTATCATTATTTATCATTCCCAAGCGTTCTGGGAAGTTAGCCTATACAAGAAATAAGACTAACAAATTTTTAGACAAATTCAATTCAAATATCGCATTAAAATTTTTAGGGAAACGTTACTAATACTCAATTAAGTGTTGATTTCCAATTCACACCTCGAGAAGAAGTTGGAACATTATGTTTTAGACCAGGAGAAATGTTAGTGTTTCAAAGTTTAGTTTCTGGCATTGTCACTGCTCATCTCATAATCCCTCTTCTTCCTTGCGTACAAAAATGATTGGCGGTTTCAAGATGTTGACATTTTATCATTATTTATCATTCCCAAGCGTTCTGGGAAGTTAGCCTATACAAGAAATGAGACTAACAAATTTTTAGACAAATTCAATTCAAATATCGCATTAAAATTTTTAGAGAAACGTTACTAATACTCAATTAAGTGTTGATTTCCAATTCACACCTCGAGAAGAAGTTGGAACATTATGCTTTAGACCAGGAGAAATGTTTATGTTTCAAAGTTTAGTTTCTGGCATTGTCACTGCTCATCTCCTAATCCCTCTTCTTATTTGCGTAAAAAAATGATTGGCGTTTTCAAGATGTTGACATTTTATCATTATTTATCATTCCCAAGCATTCTGGGAAGTTAGCCTATACAAGAAATGAGACTAACAAATTTTTAGACAAATTCAATTCAAATATCGCATTAAAATTTTTAGAGAAACGTTACTAATACTCAATTAAGTGTTGATTTCCAATTCACACCTCGAGAAGAAGTTGGAACATTATACTTTAGACCAGGAGAAATGTTTTAAATTTATTTATTTATTTATACAAATGGATACAGAACGGGACAAACCCTATAATACTGCATCACAACATTGACATAAAGAAATCAAACAGAAATATCAGCGCAATATAAGCCAGAAAAAATACTTACAGAGACGCAAACCAAATGAAAATTATACAAAAAATAAAAAAAAATATATATATATATATATATATATATGTATATAAGTAACAATTGACGAGTGAAATTCGATTAAATTCCGATTAAATTTAATGTAAAATTAGACAAACTATAATCCGACCAGTCCGGTCGGCGAGGCCAGTGCAGCAGTCGTCACCATACGTCTAAATACCGGATATGTGTACCGAAAAATGTCAATTGAGAAACGATCAGCCGCTCTTGCCATTCTCATCATTGGGGAGTGGAGGAACGCATTCGTACGCGCAGCCGGAGTGAAGAACAAAAAATTATATCGCAAATTTCTCGGTGCAACGTGAATATTAATCAAGCTAACGAGCCCGGCGCAATCACACTCATTGTTGAGAATTTTGAAAAAAAAAGCAAATCATTGCAGGTGCGACGCTGATGGAGGGACAGAAACCGTAAAGAAGCACAAGTAGAGTCGTAGTCATCATACACTAGATGAGATTTATAACACAAGTACTTCAAAATTTTTTTCTGAACCCGCTCCAATCTATCGATATGTATGTGGTAATGAGGATTCCACACAACGCTACAGTAGTTTAGAATACTGTAAACATAAGCAAAATACAGTGTTTTAATTGCATTTATGTTAGGAAAATGCTCAGTAGACCTAATAACAAACCCCAACATGCGCCAAGCTTTATTAACTACTCCATCAACGTGCTCTCTGAACAATAATTTCTCATCAAACATGACTCCCAAGTCCCTAATACAGGATACTCGTTGTATACCATCCCGATCAAAGTTGTAATCGAAATGAATGACATTTGATCTTCTACTAAAAGTAATAACATTGCATTTTGATCGGTTAAGCGTCATGAAATTAGCTTCGCAATACCGTTGCAACTCAACTATGTTCAAATGAAGCTTCGAGCAGTCGCGCGGAGACGTGATACGCAGAAAAAGTTTAAGGTCGTCAGCATACATTAAACATTGAGCATGTTTAATAACAGAGAAGATATCGTTAATATAAATAGTAAAAAGTAGCGGACCAAGGTGACTGCCCTGCGGGACCCCAGATGGAACCTGAATAGGGTCGGATAGATAACCATTCACTGATACAATCTGAGTTCTGTCCTGGATATAAGATGCAATCCAACAAAGTAAATTGCCATTAATTTCAAATTTTGCCAGCTTGTTCAGCAGAAGTTCATGATTCACTCGATCGAAAGCCTTGCTGAAATCAGTATAAATAGCATCAACTTGGTATAGTTGTTCAAGTGAGTTAAGAATATAATCCGAGTATAGTAGTAAATTGCTCACGACCGAGCAACCAGCGTGAAACCCGTGTTGTCTGGGGTCAATCATACTCTTGACAGCAAAAAATAAACGTTTATATACAAGCCTCTTGAAAACCTTACTGAACTGTGGCAAAAGAGATATTGGTCTGTAATTGGACGCATCATTACGGTTACCAGACTTGAATATTGGTATAACGTGAGCTTGCTTCCAGGCAGACGGGAAAACACAAGTACTTAAGGAGACGTTGTACAAAATAGTAAGGGGAAATGAAAGTGACTTGTAACAATTTTTTATCAAGAAACCAGGAATACCATCCGATCCCGGTCCTCCGGTCCCGTCAATCTCCCTCAGTGCCACCTCCACCTCCGCGCGATCAAAACATAAGACTCCAGAACAACCCACAGCAATATTACAACGAGCCGGCCCAGCACCCGCCGAAGCAGTGAAAACTGAGCCGAAGCAATCTGAAAATAAAGAGCAAATGTCTTCACCGACCGTAGCAACAGAGTCACCCAGTGTCATTACCGCTGGAACACCACTTGCACCCCTCCTACGCCTAAGGAAAGACCAGAAGTGCTTAGGATTACTTGTAATATTTGATTCTGTACGTTGAATGTAGTTATTATAATCGGTATTAATAAGATGTTTAGCGCGACCCCTCAACAATGAGAAAGACAAATAATCGATCCGGTTCCCATACCGCTTCCACCTCATGTGGGCCGTTTTCTTCTCACTGAGAACCCTTATAGTGCTAGGTGTAAACCACACTGGGTATCCCCCGGGTCGTTCTTTGAATTTAGGTACATGTTTTTCAATTGCGTACCTCAAATGAAAATAAAAAACATTCAAGAGACGTTCAATGCTGCCATGCCGCAGTTCAGAGTTCCAATTTATTGATGTCAAATATTGGTTAAGTTCATCAAAGTTTGCCCTACGATAGTTATATGTAACATTTGATTTATTATTTAAATTAGGTTGATTAATTGCTGTGCATGAAAATTCGAGGGTTGTGTGCGCTATGTCCTCATGAACCATTTGTGTTTCAAAGTTTAGTTTCTGGCTATTGTCACTGCTCATCTCCTAATCCCTCTTTTTTCTCGCGTACAAAAATGATTAGCGTTTTCAAGATGTTGACATTTTATCATTATTTATCATTTCCAAGCATTCTGGGAAGTTAGCCTATACAAGAAATGAGACTAACAAATTTTTAGACAAATTCAATTCAAATATCGCATTAAAATTTTTAGGGAAACGTTACTAATACTCAATTAAGTGTTGATTTCCAATTCACACCTCGAGAAGAAGTTGAATCATTATGCTTTAGACCAGGAGAAATGTTAGTGTTTCAAAGTTTAGTTTCTGGCATTGTCACTGCTCATCTCCTAATCCCTCTTCTTCCTTGCGTACAAAAATGATTGGCGTTTTCAAGATGTTGACATTTTATCATTATTTATCATTCCCAAGCATTCTGGGAAGTTAGCCTATACAAGAAATGAGACTAACAAATTTTTAGACAAATTCAATTCAAATATCTCATTAAAATTTTTACGGAAACGTTACTAATATTCAATTAAGTGTTGATTTCCAATTCACACCTCGAGAAGAAGTTGGACCATTATGCTTTAGACCAGGAGAAATGTTTGTGATTCAAAGTTTAGTTTCTGGCATTGTCACTGCTCATCTCCTAATCCCTCTTCTTTCTTGCGTATAAAAATGATTGGCGTTTTCAAGATGTTGACATTTTATCATTATTTATCATTCCCAAGCGTTCTGGGAAGTTAGCCTATACAAGAAATGAGACTAACAAATTTTTAGACAAATTCAATTCAAATATCGCATTAAAATTTTTAGGGAAACGTTATTAATATACAATTAAGTGTTGATTTCCAATTCACACCTCGAGAAGAAGTTGGACCATTATGCTTTAGACCAGGAGAAATGTTTGTGTTTCAAAGTTTAGTTTCTGGCATTGTTACTGCTCATCTCCTAATCCCTCTTCTTCCTTGCGTACAAAAATGATTGGCGTTTTCAAGATGTTGACATTTTATCATTATTTATCATTCCCAAGCGTTCTGGGAAGTTAGCCTATACAAGAAATGAGACTAACAAATTTTTAGACAAATTCAATTCAAATATCTCATTAAAATATTTAGAGAAACGCTATTAGTATTTAATTAAGAGTTGATTTCCATACGATTACTCCCGAGATTCCAATTATTCGTGTTTTAACGAGATCTAACAAATTGAATAGCAATTTCCGCCTTTAAATCGATTTTTCAAGTGGAAGGGTGGGGGATTGCCGGAATATCTGAGTTAATCTAAAGCTCCGGGATTTAATCTTGGGTCGAAAAAACGACTAAAACGTCGTGATTTGACGTGAGGGGGTGTAAAAAGATGACGGGAGCCGCAAGAAAGTAAGCGTGTACCGTTTTCCTTCGGAGAGGAGATCGGCGCAGGGCCATCGATTTCCCCCCTGAAAAGCGTACAGAGACTTTCAGGTTGATTTTCAGTCAGTCGGCGTTTTGAGGTCATGAGAGGACCACGTTGAGTTCTATCGTGATCGTGTTTCGACGTGTTCTGTAATAAAAAGAAGTAGGTGATGACCACCAGTGCAATGTCTCTTGCACTACCTGGGAATTCGTCACCTGGCAGAGAAGTCGGCACCTCCACCAGCCCCAGAAGGGCTGTTAGTCCTCTTCTGGAGGTCAGAAGGCCGCACTGCACCCTCAATTGCGACCACTGCAATGCTATACTTGAGGATCGCTTTAAACATTTAAGTAACGAAATATTTATAATCAAAAAAAAGAATATTATCTGAAAAAATATAATCTTATAGTTTAAATAATTTTTTATTGATCAAAGTTTTGACATTAAATCGACGTAACATTAAAAATTTGAATGACTTGATCGTAAAATCGAACTTTTCCGCGAGAAAATCTTCCACCTCCGTTAAAGTCATAAAATCATAAAAGATTAATCCGAAACCCTTTAAAATACCCTCTTAGAAAACACCTTTTTTATAGGAAACTTTTAAAGTATCGGTTTTAATGAGGAACAATAAAACTATAAACTTTAAGCTGATTTTAATTTTTATATTTTCTCGATATTTAATTTCAGAAATAGTAGAAGCTGTAAAAAATGGTGTTGAAGGTTCGTCTCAACCTTTAAGGCCTATGATACTTGATAACACATGCGATGAAGAAGTAGCAAAATTAATGAGAAAATGTTGGGCTGAAGATTCAGCTGATAGACCAGATTTCACAGCATTAAAAAATATCGTACGCAAATTAAACAAGTAAGGAAGTTGCAAATTTCTCATTTTCACCGTTTCTCATTGCCATTTTTTCTTTATTTCTTCGTTAAAGAGATTATGACAATGGAAGCATCTTAGATAATCTTTTATCACGTATGGAACAATACGCAAACAATCTGGAGACTTTAGTTGAAGAAAGAACGGCTGATTACTTAGAAGAAAAGCGGAGATGCGAAGAATTACTTTATCAGTTATTACCAAAAACGATAGCTATGGAACTTTTAACGGGGAAGAATCTTATAGCGGAGATCTTTGATGAAGTCACCATTTATTTCAGTGACATCGTTGGTTTTACGGTACTTTCCGCCTCGAGTACACCTCTCGAAGTCGTGAATTTACTCAACGATTTGTACACGTGCTTTGATTGTATCATCGAAAACTTTGACGTCTACAAAGTAAGTTAATCAAATTTGGGGTGATTTTATTAAATTTATTTCTTGGCAAAATAACCCCAGATAAAAAATGTCAATATCTTATTTAATCTTATTATGTAGATAAGTTTCTAAATATAAAACTCCCTTTTAAAATTAAACGTTTCCAGTAAACACGCAATTTCTTTTTAGGTTGAAACTATAGGGGACGCATACATGGTTGTGTCCGGCTTACCAGATCGAAACGGAAAAATGCACGCCGCTGAAATAGCCAGAATGTCATTACAACTTTTAAAAGCCGTCAAATCATTCACCATCAAACATCGACCAGACGAACCATTAAAACTTCGAATCGGAATGCATACAGGACCTTGCGTGGCCGGGGTTGTTGGTCTCAAAATGCCCCGATATTGTCTATTTGGGGACACCGTCAATACAGCATCTAGAATGGAATCTAATGGACTCCCATTTAGAATACATCTTAGTTCTGCCACTAAAAATGTTTTAGATACTTTTGGTACATTTAAATTAGAATGTCGGGGTGAAATTGATATTAAAGTAAGTCGATTTAATAAATTTTTTTTTATTATTATTATTTTTTTTTTAATTTAGGGTAAAGGTAAAATGACAACTTGGTGGCTTTGCGATGAAGAAATAAAAGCGGAAAATATAATAAAACCTGAATTAACAACAAGCGTGTCATCGGTTGTAACAACAAAATCGATTGATACGCAATCATCTGAAAATTCATTTGCGAGCAGTGTAAATTATTTGGCTGCGATGACTTCGAATCATTACTCGTCGTCTCATCCGGATAAAGGAGAAGAAGCGGGTATTCCTTTGTTATCGGTGACGTCGAATGAATAAAAAAATGAACCAAAAATTAAAAAAAAAAGCTTACTTTACACGTATCAAAACGCTTGACTGTTATATAGAGACGTAGAAAATAGTATAATAGAAAAGTTTCCTAGAAAATATTTTTTTTACGGTTTTCAAGGAAGCTGATAGACTATATACAAAGTGGACCATTTTTCTTAAATGTATTTTTACGAATTTTGTGTGTTATTTATTTTTTTTAACTGTGCCAAAGAAACATTTATTTTTTTTTGCATTCTCAAAGTAGTATCTACGTCGAAGAAAAGATTTGTGATTTTATTAAAAGTTTAATAGTGGAGAGTAAGCGTGCGCGTACCTGTTCGTTAAAAAAAATTAAACTTAGATACTATTTTGAATCGTTGTAATATAGCAAATAATATTTATTGTTAGTGTTTAAATTATTTAATAAATATTTATTTAATTGTTACTGATTAGTTAAAAATAACACAAAAAAACGATAAAAAAAATTTGTGCTCTCTTTCACCCAATTTCATGTGTTAGCTACAAATCCAATTATATCTTAAACTCAATGTCTAATAGAAATATAAAATTTGTGTAATTATAAAAAAAATTATTTTCAAATTTAAGTTTTTTTGTTGCACAACGATCTATGTCGTATATATATATATCCGCACATCTCATTGTTATTACTATTATTAGTTTTTTAAGTCTCAACGCTTATTTTATTCGCACAAGAATCCGACTTGTATATTTGTAATTTATAAAATTTTATTTAAACGTAATTGTATCAATAAAGGAATATAACAATTACCAAAACTACAAATACTTTTTTTTTTCTTACGAAAATTTAAAATTTTTAATTTCAAAATTAACTACTTCTGGTTTGGAGCAGATTTTGGACGAAACACAGAGTTAAGTTCTGTTACATCATGAATTGAATATAAGCAACCCGGGAATAAGATTACTGAAAGAATTCTGCTGAAGTGAATAATTAATTTGAATTCGCCAAATCCGCCATCTTGTCTCCTTAAGTTAAAATTAATAAAAAATCTACCAGCGTCCAACGAATCCTCCAAAGTGACGCATTAAAGTTATTAAATTAATTAATAAATTTTATTATAAGAAAATTGTATTTTACTTCCTTTCCAATAGATGTTACCACAAACTAATTTCTTTTAAAATAGGCAACCCAAATGACACAAAAATATCAGCTGTCTCATTTATCTATACACTGTTTTGTTTATCAAAACTACTGAATAATGTTTATAACGTCCAGATAATGAATCACGTTTAAAATATGAACTCGTTATTGAGAACAGTGCAAGGTAAAGAATTTGATAAAAATTACCGTATAAAGAAGGCCATAACCACACAACTGTCGGAGGTGGTGAAAGAGATACAATTATGTTCTGTGGAGGAGAATATCCTCAGTGATTCCTTGGATGTTGAAGAGGCGGCAAATTCCCTTTGTTGCGTTGTTGAGGCAATCTTTTTACATGGATTAAAAGATTCCTTGGCTCACAAGTTTAGAAAGGTTATTGCTGATGTTGATGATAGACCAGACTCTAGCTTTTGGGCTCCACTATTAGTTATATCACATAGACAAATTATAGATTCTGTACGTATATTAATTTAGTTAACTAATTTAATGAAGTAGGTGAAACATTTAATATAGGTCTAACTAGTTTCGGCCCTTAGCCATCTTCAGACACTCTATTATAATATTAACATTACTTCATTTTATCTATTTAACAAAAAAAATTTTTGAATTTCAATAATAAAAAAGTTAAATTCATAAAAATACAATACTATTAATTATTAAATTTATAAAATTAAAGCTTTAAATTGTTTACCCACTTCAAAATTAACAACTAGTAGAAAGGATTTATTTCAATTATAATTCTTTAAAAATTTTGTAATTAATTAATTATTTATTTCTAGATTTTAAAATGTACACAACTTCCAACAGAAGTAGGACAATGTAGAGCATGGATAAGATTAGCAATGAACGACTGCTTATTGTCTTCCTATTTTATGACATTAAGGCAAAATTCTGGTGTTTTAAAATCATATTATAATTCACATGCTTATGTGAGAGACAATGATTTATTAGAGGTTGCACAAAAATTAATCGAAGGTGTTGAAACAATAAAACCTTTCAATCTGCCATGTTTTTCTAGTATTTTAAATAATTGGCCTCAAAGTACATTAATATTAGCGGGAATTTGGTCTCCCACTTTAAGAACATGTCCCGTACAATCTTGCGTCGATGTTGCTCAGTCAACATCGAGCAATTTAAACTCAGAAACGGCATCTTTAGGTTCAATGATATCGTTACATTCGCGATCATCGGGAATTGGGAATATGGTAGCTTTTAATGAAGATGAAGCGTTTAAAATTGTTTTAAATAAACAACTTGGCCAAGAATCTTCGAATAATCAAGATGCTGAGGTTGATGTTACTACAATAGATAAAAATATTAAGAACGAAAATGACACTAACAATGATGAAAATAATCAACAGGAATTAATAGAAGATATTGAAATTGAAAATGAAATATTTCCCGAACCCGAGATACCTAAAGCAACAGTCGGGAACTCGTTATTTCGACAAACAGGTTGGTCATTTGATGAAAACGCCCAAGATAAAACGCCGCCAAAAAATGTACCAACAACGAGTAGTTTAGAACATAGTTACAATGCGTTGATTGAAAGCTATAATATGTTTGGTGCAGCTTATATTAAAACGCCTGATATTCGTGGTGTTTGGGAACACTTTGAAAAGAAAGGTTGCACAACTGCTGGGTTAGAAAAAAATAAAATCGATTCATCTCAAATGAACACCATCGAAAGCCCTGGTGAGGAAAAATTACGATTATTACACCAATTAACTGAGATGCCCGTCGAACAAGGATTAGATTATCAAAATTACGAATGCGCAAGTTGTAATGTTGCCTTAAGTATTGGTAAATTAAATACAGATTCAAATGTTGCTAAGTAATTAATAAAAAAATTGTTATATATTTATTTTAATTTAATTATTTATTTTTTTTAGTTTATGTCATTTCTCAGGAACGTATTATTGTAACAATTGTATGCATATCGATATGGTACCTATTCCAGCCCGTATGATTCATAATTGGGACCATCAAGAGTACAGGGTTTCACGTGATGCTTTTAATTATATTCAAGAAATTAAAGATCATCCTTATATTGATTTAAAGGTTTTTTTTACATATTTCAATTCTATTAAATTATTTTTATTTATGATCATTTTAAGACTATTAATCCATACATTTATGGAGTGATAGAGGAAATGTCTCGTCTTCAAGTTTTAAGAAACCAATTAAATTTTCTCCGCGCATATCTTTACACCTGTCGAGATCCAATAATTGAAGAATTCCAAAAAATGATGTGGCCCAGAGAATACATGTACGAACACGTTCATCAATATTCAGTATTGGATTTACAAGAAATTCCCGACGGAACCCTAGCCGGTAAATTACGCGAAGTTGTTGATTTTGCCAAAAAACACGTCATGGAATGCTGGTTGTGTAGCCATAAAGGATTTCTTTGCGAAATTTGCGATAGTACCAAGGTTTTGTTTCCGTTTGATGTGGAAAATGTTTATAGGGTAAATATATTTATTAAATATATTTATAATTAATTGTTTTTTTTACCATTTTTAGTGTGAAGGTTGCAGTGCTGTGTATCATAAGGGTTGTTTAGATGAAAGCAAACCTTGTCCGAAATGTAAAAGGCAAAGAGAAAGAGCTGATATGTCTTTACTTGCTATGACAGATGATTAATATTTTAAATAACTAATTCTGTTTTTTTTTGTTTGTTTTTTTTATAATGAAATAAAATATTTATGTAATAATGAGATGATTAGTTTTTTACCTTTGTTTATTTCATAGACGACGGCCGTCTTAAGTATTATTCGTTATATAAGAAACAATCTCGGCCGCAACAAGTATTGTTCGAGATTATTTTTGATATCACAAGAAATAATCTCGGCCGACTTTGAAGACGTCGGCCGCAACAAGTATTGTTGCTGATTCTTGGAGCGGCCGACTTCGAAGACGTCGGTCGCAAGAAGTATTGTTCGTGATTCTTGTTGTGGCCGACGTCTTCGAAGTCGGTCGAGATTATTTCTGATATTACAAGAAATAATCTCGGCCGACTACGAAGACGTCGGTCGCAACAAGTATTGTTTGTGGTTCTTGTTGCGGCCGACGTCTTCAAAGTCGGTCGAGATTATTTCTGATATTACAAGAAATAATCTCGGCCGACTACGAAGACGTCGGTCGCAACAAGTATTGTTTGTGATTCTTGGAGCGACCGACGTCTTCGAAGTCGGCCGAGATTATTTATTTCACACATTTCAAGCAGATTAAGAAATAATCTCGGCCGACTTCGAAGACGTCGGCCGCAACAAATATCACGAACAATATAATAAGTCTACCCTGCTTGAAGTTTATGGAAGAAATAATCTCGGCCGACTTCGAAGACGTCGGCCGCCTTAAATATTGCTCATGGTACTTGGGTTGGGTTCAAGCAGGGTAGACTTATTGTATTGTTCGTGATACTTGGGGCGGCCGACGTCTTCGAAGTCCGCCGAGATTATTTCTTCCATACATTTCAAGCAGATTAAGAGAAATAATCTCGACCGACTTCGAAGACGTCGGCCGCCCCAAGTATCACGAACAATATAATAAGTCTACCCTGCTTGAAGTTTATGGAAGAAATAATCTCGGCGAAGATAACTTCGAAGACGTCGGCCGCCCTAAGTATTGCTCATGGTACTTGGGGCGGCCGACGTCTTCGAAGTCGGCCGAGATTATTTCTCTTAAATATTGCTCATGGTACTTGGGTTGGGTTCAAGCAGAGTAGACTTATTGTATTGTTCCTGATACTTGGAGCGGCCGACATCTTCGAAGTCGGCCGAGATTATTTCTCTTAACCTGCTTGAAATTTATGAAAGAAATAATCTCGGCTGACTTCGAAGACGTCGGCCGCAACAAATATCACGAACAATATAATAAGTCTACCCTGCTTGAAGTTTATGGAAGAAATAATCTCGGCCGACTTCGAAGACGTCGGTCGCCTTAAATATTGCTCATGGTACTTGGGTTGGGTTCAAGCAGGGTAGACTTATTGTATTGTTCGTGATTCTTGTTGTGGCCGACGTCTTCGAAGTCGGCCGAGATTATTTCTGATATTACAAGAAATAATCTCGGCCGACTACGAAGACGTCGGTCGCAACAAGTATTGTTTGTGATTCTTGTTGCGGCCGACGTCTTCGAAGTCGGCCGAGATTATTTCTCATAACACTAGAAATAATCTCGGCCGACTTCGAAGACGTCGGCCGCCCTAAGTACTGTGATTATTACTGTTTGATGTTTATGAAAGAAATAATCTCTCAAGTATCATAAACAATACTTAGGTGGCTTTCCCATACCACATATTAATTTTTATTTAAGGTGCAAGTTTGTAATGTATATATATATATATAAAAGAAAAAAAAAACAATCCAGGGCACATATGCTACATTTATTTAACAATTCTCAGTATTATAACAGGAGAGTACATATTTAACATGCTTAACACACAATTGCTATATAATATTATGCTATATTATGCTATTTTACACCGTCGAGGAAATTATGCCATGCATTTCGCCGTTCGCAATAAACCTCCCGAATCGGGGTAATGAAAACGATAATATGTATGCTAATAATGATAATAATCACGTTTTGTTGAAACATTTCAATTTTAGTGTCAACGTTTTCAACGCGCTTTTATATTTTTTTGTGTATGTAGGGGGAAGGAAGAGGAAAATTTTTTTACCATCGCGAAGCTATTTACACATTACATTCTTCCACTTAAAAACTACGGAAAATATCAACAGCCTTCAATGCCAACATAAACGCCTCACAAACAACAACGTTTTTATTGTTTAATTATTATTAGTTTTTATATTAATTTTATAGGATAAGTTAGATTTTTTGCGTATGGAAATTTTGTTGTTGGTGCAGACCACGTTACGCTGACTAGAATTTGAATAATTAAAATAATATTTAAATAACAAAAAACGTATAAAATACTTAAAAAAATTATAATAAACGGAATGTCGGGATCGAGCATGAAACGCATTAAATATATTATTTAAGCTGCTCGTCTTCGAGAAGCTCCTGAATATCCCGATCCCAAGCTTCACCTTTCGTCGACGGTTTCTGCTCGGAGACCATCTCATAATCTTGCAGTTCAGCTTCCAATTCTTTTTCCCATTCTTCTTCTAAGAAAACGTGAGGATGTTTTAGGATTGAAAAAAAAATTAATATAAAAAAAGAAAAGAAAAAAAGATTAATAATTTAAGAAGATGCTCCTTTTCGTATTAGTTAGTTTCCTGTTTACCTCGAGCACCTTCATTTCTTTCATTTCCGATCTTTTATTTTATAAAATTTGCGTATGACTACACCATTATTTATTTAATTTATCCCTCGATACGTCTTACGATACCACACACATATAGAGATGATTAAAAAAGATACATTTATTTTTATATCTATGTAGTTCCACTTTTTTTTCTTGTTTTATATTTAAAATTGTATTACGTTAATTATATTTTCGTACCAACCGATATTGTCATATTTGCATATATCGCCTCTATCTTTGTAAGTTATTTAATATGTAAGATTATTTTTATTACGCTTTATTTAAGAATTAATTTAATTTTATTCCGTTTCACCCGTCAAATAATTCGAAATTCATTTCAATCATTAGTTTTGTTTCAGCGCATCCCAAATCGTTTCTTTAGTTGCTAGAAAACCCCATAGTTAATAGCAACACAGTTTTTTTTAGACGATGAAAAATATTTCTTCCTATTTATACTTTAATATAATACGACTTTTTTATATTTATTTATATATAGACATATATTTATAAGAGCAATTTTTTTTGTAATCATTACCGTAGCTTTTAGTACCATTTGAAATTGAGATCACTTTTCAATCATATCTTTCACGTTAATTATAATTAATACTGATTTTGTTAACTTACGTTGTTTACAAGAAATTGATGTATCAAAAAATAGAAACAAAAATCATAATTTTAAATAAATAGAAAAAATTAATAATACAAAGACGGGATTTTTGGGATTTGGAATGTTGCTTAAAAACCCTCCTTTCTTTCTTTCTCTCTCTCTCTCTCAGTTAACGGGGGTGTCAGATTACCTCTTCTTTTAAGCTGTGGTTCAAAAAAACAGGAAACCAACAATACGGTATTTATTACAATAAATAAGTAATATTTCAACTACGCAAATTAATAAATAAATAAATAAAAGGATCAAGCATTTCTTACCTGTAGCCTTCGAATTCATAGTTAACTTTCTCATTTGTTCCTGAACCTCAACAATGTCCTGTGAGGTAACCTTTAAGCTATCGGAAACAAATTCATGCGGCTCGATTTCTTTAACATCTTTATCTACAGGTTTTAATTAAAATTAAAAAAATAATAATGAAACGTAAGAAAAGAAGCGAAACTGAATTTCGTTTTTCATGCAAAATTAAACGAAGATTTAGCTCACCTAAAGGTTGATCGGAAGTTAATTGACTATCGACATCACGAGACATATGAGAAGCATCATTTGCCTGGCAGAGAAGAGTCACTCTATAAAAGTAGTTCCTCCAGAAATTCTCTTCGCTTATACTAAACATTAAAAAAAATAATTAAGGCATAAACTAAAAATGAATGTATACTTTTTAGGGACGAGATCATAACGCATCTTTTCTAGATTTGGATCTTGCTCCATAATGGCCATGGCGATAGGATAAGACACTTCGTAATCGAACGTAAAATCAACACCAGCCGGTGGACTACGAACGAAATTTCGACGATCCGTGGATAACGTAAGACATTCCTCTTTCAATGCCAACTCATTCGGACATCCAGCCCATGGTGGAAGTGCGCTTGAACTTGCATTACCCGATTGACTCTTCATAAACGCTTCTTGTTCTTTGTTAAACTCACCCAAAATACTCTTTAAAAAATAAGTTATATACAGAGTTGGAAATGATATAGCATAAAGAACTAAAACGCATTTTTTAGGTGATGGGAAAAAGCTTGTTGGATCAAAGCCAGCAATTGAGAACCAGCTTGAAGCATGCAAAGTTAATAAAATTATTATTATCTTACATTTTCTTCGACAGTTTTCTTAATTTTAGCACTGGCTTCACTAACTGTTTTTCCAGCCTTGTTAACAGCACTATAAATGAAACTTCCAAATGATTTAGCTCCAGCTATAGCTTTACTTTGAACTGCTTAAAACATGAAGTTAGTATCTTTGTGTTATAAAAGGAGTAATTATTTACCATTTCCAAACTGACCCTCTTTTTCCTCAGTTGGTGATTCCGCTGCGGATTGCGGCCCAGAATCGGCCCCTCCAGTAGCGCTGAAACATTCCCTACAAAATCGAGAGTACTGGCTCATTGCGTTAAACGCTTACCTGGAATTGTCGTCGTCGTCGCCGCCGCGTTCCTTCGTCTGTGATGGACCTTTTGGGCCGTCTGCTGTTGCGGGTGGTCCAGCGTCTTCGCCCAAGGGTTGTTCTTCTTGGTGGTCACCATCTTCGTTCTTACGCAACTTTGGAATGCTGGAACCTAACCACCCCCCAATTCCTCCAATTTGACTTTTTACGTTTGAAAGCATATCCAGTTTACTATGCTTTGTTGGACTAATATAGGAAATAGGTTATGTCAAAAAAATTGATTAATACACTTACATCTTTTTAACCAAAAAGAAAAGTTAATATAATTTAATTCAAAATCAATAAAACGTAAGGTCATGATCAAGTGGTGATTTTGCGGAAATAAAAAGAAATCATTTTTATATTGCACCATATTACCTTGTATCTTTCTTTTCAGGAGTAGTAGCAACTTCTCCTGTAGGTGTTGGAACCTTTTCTTCAGCATCAGCCTTTCCCATCCATGAGCTGACCTGATTTGTAAGTCCGGAGAACATCGTGCCGTGGAAAATGTTAGGGTGAAAATCGAATGCTTAAAAGGGAAACAGAAACGAAATTCTGTGCAAGATTGTTCGGATTGGGATTTAAAAACGATTCTATACGATCATATTTGGATTTGGAGTAGAGTAAAACAGTCCTTTTGCGGTAAAAATCGTCCGAACACTACCCTCACAAGGACAACCTCGATGCGGGACTCGAGTCTTGTGCGCAAATCGAAACTCCAAACTGCCTGGTTCGCTCGAAACTACATTCCGTTGAGATTTCCCGAATATTTTACGGATTTTCCCTAAAAATTCTCCTCTTTTCAACGATTATTCCCGTCCCGATGCCCGCCCTTCGAAAAGCAACACGTCGATAATATTCCAGTTTGTTCCAATCGTTTATCTCCTTTTTTCTAAACGAAACACCACAAAGAGTTGCGCATTGAATACAGTATTGATCCGTATAATGAATTTTTACACTATTCCGTGTTCCATTTCAAAAAATACTTGAAATAACTTTTTTTATACGCATTTACATTTACAAACAACATTCAAAACAACAATTTATTATAACTTATTTGTTTTTACTTGAATTTTTATATTTCTAATGATAACAATTAAATTAAAAAATAACAATAACAAGTCATTTAATCAAGTATAAACAAAATTCGTGTTATTATCAATAACACATTGATACTTATCTATTAATTTAAAATTTAATTTAATTATATATTTATTAATTTAAAAAAATGTGTATTTATGCATAAAGCTCAATATTCATTTAATTTCATACAAGAGGGATTTTCAATTATCCAATGTTAATTGAAATACATATATTTAGGTCAATTTCGGTAATAATGAATATTTAAAACACCATCTATGAATCGATAGCTTAACTACACGCCCTAAATCAATACTAAACCCCGACATCTAGTGATATTTATTTATATTTAATCTTTTATTTTTATTATTTGTCTTTAATACTAGAATATCTCAATTATTTTGTTTTATTTAAATACAAAATTGTTATTTTCTTATTAAAAAAGCCGATATCAACCTCAATCTGTACAAAATCGGTGGCTAAACTTAAAGTAGATAACGTAATATTTATTAAAGATAGAATTACAGTAATGTGCATAAATTAATATCTGCTTCCCTGCTAATCCCTAACAGATAGAGTTGCTAAAAAGGGAAGTCTAGTTCAGAGAGGACTGGGTTGGACTAAGTTATGGTGACTCCGACAAAAAAGTAGGATTCATAACTAACGAATCTAAAACAAAATATACGGAGTCTACAAGATCCCCAAGAAGAGACTCAAACCACTTCAACATAATAAATTATTCATTTGAACGAATACAAATCTGCGTATATTTGGGAACCAGAATAAACGAAAGAAGTAATGTCTAGGCTAGAATACTTAGCTGCAATAAGTGCCTAATGATGAGAAAATTTTCATATTTTGAATAACTATTTTTAGTTCAGGTAAAGTAACCTTTTTGTTCATGATACGGCAAAATTTTATTAAAAAAAGTTGTTCAAAATGAGAGATTATGGTCCTATGTCAAATTTCATAAAGATCTACCTACTTTGGTTGAATCGACACATTTTAGCATTTCTCGATTATTCGGTATTGGTTGTTATTCTAACGTCGGGACACCTTGGAGGCTACGCAATTGGACCATTTCTAGATATAATCTGTTCTCGAAATATTAAATCTAACGATTCAGCTACGCGTGCTGTAGGTAGAATGTGCAGGTGTGTTGCAATCAGCGGCATGTCGTCTAAGTATTCTTCCTTGAACCTTTCAAGTAGCTGCTGATGAAGAAAGGCCCAATAATACCTAAACTGTGTGAAATGGCGTTGCAATTTCGATTTCTCTTTGATTGTCTACGATGTTCTTTCACGGAATTAAGAGCAATAATAGTTGTGGTAAGGTAGTCGTCATATTTCTTTCTTTCTCTCTTCTTAACTAATCATGTAAGATTGGTATTTGGAAATCTCCCGTTAAACTGCTTCACCACTGTTATTAGTGTCTTCACTCTGATCTAATCAAAAGTATGGCGGCTTAATCAATGTAAGTAGATCTTTCTGATATTTTGCATAGTAAAATAATAATAATTTTTCATTCCGAACAGCTTTTCTTCAATGTCACTATACCTCCTGCAACTTATATTCTGGGACATACACTGTGTTAATTAACTATCATACCCGACGTCATCATTGCAAGTATGCAACCAATATCACAGTATTCGTATTGCAATACGCTAATCGTTTTATTGGTTGCATACTTGCAATGATGATGTCGGGTACGATAATTAATTAACACACTGTACTGTAGAAAGAATAAGGACGAATCGCATGGGTGGAACATTTGGAAAGAATGCTGGGAGGCAGAGGAGTTAAGAAAATTGTGAAATTGAGAGTTAAAGGAATATCAAAAAAACGGTAATAATAATTATCAACACGAATATAAGTTGGGGATTTTGCAGAATAAATTTAAATTTAAATTAAAAACATAAAATTGATCAATTTATTTCTGATAATGATATATTACTATATTTTCGTGGAATAAAGATTATAAAAAAAATTGTAGTAAAGTACTGATACGAATGTTATAACCCATATCAATCAATATTTGTTGACTAAACGATAAAAACAATTTAATAAAAAAAATCACTGTTTATTTTTCATTTTTTAATAAAATTATTTATTTATTTCAGCAATACCAAGAAATTTAACAGGATCAAAACTCCAAATGAGTGTAAATAAAGAAATCGTCAGAACTTAATTATCATGCATGTAACCTTGCTTCTGTAATGGGTCACTTGAATTCAAACAAACTATGTCTCATAATATAAATTAACTCATTCAGATCTGCAAAACGTTAGTCTTTAGTCGTCGTTCAACCGAAGACTACTTCTTAAAGTTTTTACACAACAAGGTAAAGTATTGTATTTTAAGTTTTTTAGAAAGTTAATTATCCCGTTACGTCACGTGCAATATACAAGGTCAATGATCTTTTTTTAAAGAAATCACCAAAAAACAAAAGAATCTAACAAGTGGGGTAACATTTTCTAAATAACTGTCCTTTATGAAAATGATTAAAAGGTTATTAGGGGGGTGGTTATTAAGGGTGGTTTAGGGATCTGGGCGTAGCAGTAATCGATACTCTTTTGTGATGTTCCCTTTTTGTACAAAACAAGTTAAGAAAACTGGTCGAAATTTCTATTTTTTAATCCCGTTCTAGCGCAAGTCCGATATCGCGATGAGCTCGGCAATAATACGAACGCTTTGGTTCGCCGGTGTTTTGGTTTTCATGTTTAGAGAGTCGCAATCCGCCACCGCAGGACGACGCACTACCTTTTCTACATCGCAAAATACCGGTTCATTCTCAAGTGGAAAAGGAAAAAAAGTCATGGAGCCCGCTTTTGAACATGCTGGGCAAACCCCAGGGTTAGAAATTTGGAGAATTGAGGCAAGTTTTTTTAAATTATTTTAAAATTTAATTATACTTTATTTATATCTAAAGGACATAAATGTATAGATAATATATTAATTAATTTTATATATGTTAATTAATTGATTTTTAGATGCATTTTTTTTTAAATTAAATTTATAGCAGTATTAGAAGATTTAGATAAAAACGACAGATGTTGAACGATCGATAGTGAGGATTAGTTATTTTTGCTTGTATCATACCTACAAAAAAATATATTATCAGATTGTCCAAAACTGACTCATATAGATTACATTTTCTCCTTGCTATTTTTGTTTTTTATTTTTTGACTCTGAGTCAATAAAAATTCTGATATTTCCGACCCCTAAAAATAACATTTAGAGTCTTGTAACATGTGCGGAAGGAACGTGGGAAAGTTATAAATAAATATCCCCGGCAACAATCGAAGAATATCTTTCACCGGTTTTTTTTAATCAGATAACAATTCCTTATCAAAAACAAGCACACAAAAACACTTTACTTTTAATAAAATAATACCACGAACAAATATTTAACGATTTAAAAGTATATTGATTTCGCAAGAAGTATTGTTATTTTCTATATTTTATTTGTAACGATTTCAAATAATTGACAACAATCCAAATCAAACTAACAATAACCTTGTGTACATAAAGCGACCTTGTATTCAGTGAATGAATCATTGCGGTAAATGTTGTAAAAAAATCGATATCCAACCCAAATACAAATATGTTGACCAATTAAGCAACCCGGAATTACCGTGTTAAAATAAATAAAGCTATTTATACATTACTAAGTAAATTTTGATTCAAATAGTGTTTTCGAATTAATTCTTAAATCAACATTGATAACAATGAAACAATCTTTACCTTTCAGAATTTCAAGCCAGTCCCATATCCAAAGAAAGATTATGGGAAATTTTTCACCGGTGATTCATACATAGTCTTATTTGTAAGTCCAAAAATTCTCATTATAAATTCGAGAAAATCCCATATTTAATTTTTAATTTCCTTTTAGACCAAAGAAAAAAATGGCGTATTTAGTTGGGATGTACATTTTTGGTTGGGAAAAGAAACGTCGCAAGATGAATCTGGAGCAGCCGCGATATTAACGGTACAATTAGATGACCAGTTGGGTGGAGGACCAGTTCAACATCGCGAAGTACAAAATCATGAGACTCAAGTTTTCTTGTCGCATTTTAAAAGTGGAATTCGATACGCCCCTGGAGGTGTTGCGTCTGGATTTAATCAAGTTAATCGCGATGAATTTGAAACGCGGTTGTTCCACGTTAAAGGAAAACGTAATGTTCGCGTTAAACAAGTTGATGTAACTATTGGCTCGATGAATAAAGGGGATTGCTTTATTTTGGATGTTGGAAAAACTATTTATGTTTATGTTGGCCCAAGCGCTAAAGGCGTCGAAAAATTGAAAGCGATTAGCGCTGCCAATCAAATTAGAGATCAAGATCATTCTGGTAGAGGAAAAGTTATTATTTTAGATTCATCTGCTCTCTCTTCAGAGTACGATGATTTCTTTGAAGCACTCGGTGGCGGAAATGCCGACGATGTTCCCGATGATTCCGCAAGCAGCAGCGATGATGAATTCGAAGTCGACGTTGAGAAAGGCACAACATTATCCAAAGTTTCTGATAGCACAGGAAAATTAACCATCGACGCTATCGGCACCAAACCACTTTTACAATCAATGTTAGATAGCAATGATTGCTTCATCTTGGAAACTGGAGGTGCTAACATTTACGTGTGGGTTGGAAAGAAATGCAATGCTAAAGAGAAATCTGAAGCGATGACAAAAGCTGGGCAATTTATGGAAACGAAAAATTATCCCGCATGGACCCGCGTACAAAGAATCGTCGAAAACGCCGAACCAACCAGCTTTAAACAATACTTCCAAACGTGGAAAAGTGCTACAGAAACTTATAGTAGACTTATTCGTTCGATCGATGATGAACCACAAGCTAAATTAGAATTAAAAAGTTCCGGCGAAGCCCCAGAATTTATGCCAGACGATGGTTCAGGTACCGTCGAAATTTTCCGCGTGGAAAATTTCGAACTCGCCGATGTTGCGAAAGAAAATTACGGAAAATTCTTCGGTGGTGACTCTTACGTCATCAGATATAATTATGACGGGAATAATTGGATCATTTACTTTTGGCAAGGTGATGATTCATCGATCGATGAAAAAGCTTCGTCAGCTTTCCATGCTGTTCGTTTAGACAACGAACTCAACGGAAAAGCAACCCAAATTAGAGTCGTTCAAGGGTACGAACCAAAACATTTCTTACACATTTTCAAAGGTAAATTAATCATTTTCATGGGCGGCCACGAAAGCGGATTCAAAAACATTAAAGAACACGACACTTACGTTGAAAATGAAACTCGTCTTTACAAAATTCGTGGAACGAGTGACGTTGATGTACGCGCAGTTCAACTCCCAGCCAATTCTAGTAGCTTAGAATCCGATGATGTATTTATCGTTGAAAACGATGCTAACACTTGGATTTGGTATGGAAAAGAATCAAACGATATTGAAAAAAATCTTTCTGCCAATTTCTTGGAATTACTCGCCCCCGGATCAAGTCACGTTGATATCAACGAAGGCGATGAACCCGACGAATTCTGGGAAGCTTTAGGAGGAAAAACCGAATACAAACAAAGCTTCACCGATGATTTGAAACCATTATCAACCACCCTATATCATGCCGCTATTAAATCAGGAAGAAAACTCAAAATTGAAGAAATCGACGATTTCACACAAGAAGATTTGGTTGAAGATGACGTTATGATTCTTGACGCGATCAACCAAGTTTACATTTGGTCTGGAAAAGATTCCACCCTCGAAGAAAGAGAACAAACTTACAATTACGTTTTGGAATATTTAGCCAAAAATCATCGCCAAGGAACTATTGTGTTCACTATTAAACAAGATTCAGAAACGGAAGCCTTCAAAAACTTATTCCCATCCTGGAATGATGAACCCGAAAACACCGTTGCAAACACTTTTGCTGCTTTAAAACAGAAGTTCCAAGAAGAAGAATAAAATTTATATTTATACATATATATATTTTTACATTCATGTTATTGCTTACGTATACAAATTAATGTTCAATGTTTTATTGCTTTTTTCTTAAATTAACAATAAAAATATTTTATTTCTTTTATTTTTATATTAATTTTGATACAGTTGGAGATATGACAAAATATTCTATGCTTTGCCATATTCTGAAAAAAAATTGAGCATCACATGTGAGACTTCGAAAACACCAGGAATAATATTTGGGGCGGCAGACATCTTCGAAGTCTGTGTGGAAGGAATATCTCGGCCGACTTTGAAAACATCGGCCACCCTAAGTATTGTTCGTGATATAAGAAATAATCTCGGCCGACCCAAGTACCATGAATAATACTATTGACTATTTTATACCAGACCGCTACGTAAAAATTGGTAATACGTAAAGAGTTATTTTTGGATTTGTCCGCTATGGGGGCGCTGGTGGATTTTCTAATAATAATGGATATGATTAAGAGATGGCAGCACTATTTTTTATTTATATTCCCCCTCTTATATTTTCTTGTACTAATAATAAAAATTGTTACATTTCGAACAAAAATATAATTTATTTATCAAATTATAATTTCGTGCAAAATAATTTGATATTAAAATAGTATTATTTAAGTGTTTGTCTAACCTACTATTTAAATTCATGTATCTACCAACTGGAAGTCGAGAGATTAGAAAAAATTAATTTTAATTAAATTCGTTATAACTAAAGAACGGTTTGACCGATTAACACGTTAAAATTTCTTATTGGTAGGGGTGTTAATGTTGCTGATGATTGGGCGGATACTCTGATCTGTTTTATGAAGTTTGATAAGGCTTTTAATTAGTTCTTTTAAGTTATTGTTAAATTAACCCTTAACCCGAAACATTGAAATATCAACCTTATTAGAAACAACATGTCTACCAGACCTTGATTATTGAAAATTCAAATATACAACTTCATTCATAGTAATAACTGCTCAAATTATAATTATTAATTTTCGACTACATTCTAAGGAAATTGGCTTGGAACAACGGATGCAACATTAATTCGTTTTTCTGCCAAATACTGCAAGTTTTTCTTGCCATCGGGAACAGTATTTTCATCATTGTATTTTCTCAAAAGATTTAGACCGCACTTCCCCAGGAAGGTTTGTTGTTAGTGTTTGCCTTAGATGAGGTTCTAACAGTTCAAAAACCAAAAACCCTAGTACTCATGTTTACTACGGTGTAAAATACAGCTAATTTCATATCGAGAACATCAACTCTTGACTGGTATAGTTGTAACATTTAATTATTTCTGGCTTTCCAAGTTCATTATCTTTAGAATGGTGCATAGTTTAAACTAATAGAACTGCTCTATTGCGTCAAGCCAGATTATTTCTATTGACTTAAAATAGTTATCCACGGTTACGTTTCTGATTGATCTTTCGATAGGTTTACACGATCTAATCACACATTGTGAAGGCTTAGATAGTTTTCTCTCTTCTTCAGAGAGCCCTACACCCACCATCAGTATCTTTTCCTGCGTAAATGTAGCCATTGTAGAAATATGCATTGCGTGTGGTCATGCACATTATTTTTATGCCATGTTTAGCTGGCTTGCTAGGCATGCATATATGAAAATGACAATTACCTCTAAAAGGTATAAAGTATATTTCATCAATATTAACGCATTTTCCTACGGTAAATAGTTTTTAGCTATTCGACTTCTTTCATTCTTCCCGATCTACGCTGTTATCAAATCTAATAAAATTTCGAACCTTTTAACAGACATTGTCGTTCTAAAAATGGGCCGTCCCAAATAATCTTTGGAAAATAGGGATAATATGTCCTCATGTGAGGATTTCATAATTAATGACATAAGGAGTCCAAGCAGCGCTTTGATTTCAGTAGAATTCGTATCATATCATTATCCAAATCTCTTCTTTAGAAGGATTATTTCCTAAATTTTTACCAATTGTAGTTAGCGCTGGTAAACCAGTAATGATATTATGCGATCTGGTTTCAGTGTTTCTTATTGGTTCAGTCTACATCCACCGAAAACCATTTTTGCCACAATATATGACTTCGTCGGATATGTCCAAGAAATCATCATCTGCCTTTAATCATTACTATACTCTAAAATATAATCAGGATCTTGGTCCGAATCATCTGCTATTTCATCAGGTTCTTCGTTCGATGAATATAAACTTGTTCCGTTAGCCAACATTTCGTGTACCTTATTTTCAAAATCTGGATTGTTCAAATTTATTCGGGTATCATGTCTACTAGGACTTGGTTTATCCATAGTTGCTACTTTTGTTTAGTATATATATGGAACTACAAACATTGGTCTATAGGATCTCCTTACCGTAGTTTGAAACAACTGGTTTCATAGACTTGCTCGTTTCTAGAATCTACTACTCACATCACACAGCACTATGACAATTCAAACTGTCTGCTGGACCTATGTTTCGGGTTAAGGGTTAAAGGGTGGGATTATTCTTAATTTTTAAAGTGTTATTTTCTTTGAAAAAAGTTAATGTCTTTTTTATGATGACTCTTTATCCAACACAACGAGTCCTGCATTTTTGTCTCCCATGGTAACAATAAGATTTTTTATTTCAGATTTTTAATGTTGCGAAGAAAGATTTTATGTTAACGTTCTTATTCCCACTTCACCCTTTATCATCTGGCGAATGTTCCTTATGACCATCAGACCAATTTCACCCTCATCATGCTCTGATCATCATGCTCTGACAACCATGATGCTCTGATCTCAATGAGAGTTAGTACTTTCATGGAGGCATTGTCGTTAGCGAGGCTTACAAACCTTCCAGCATGCCTATGAAGTGGGTATATATGCATCATGATTATTTTCCACTTGGAATAATAGGATTGATATGTTGTATGCGCAAGCCGAATGACTCTCATTCTGTCTTAAATAATACTATTTTAATATTAAATTTTTTTCCACGAATGTTCTATTTATATGTACAGTTCTGTTCAGATATAATGCTAAAAGAGCCGCTCGTAGAGGCATAAAATTGTACTAGAAACGACCTACGTTCACGAGGCATTCAATTCGGTTTTACCTGCTCTGTAGTCTTGTAAAAATTCAGAACAGGCAAGCGGGGTGGTGTGATTTATGGCCAAGATGACTGAATCACAAAGAACAATTAAGAAAATAAATAGGTATAAGCAATCCATTTACTTTACACAATTCCTGTAGTAAAATAATTAGTAATAATTACTATATTACTTTGGTAATACAGTGGAAGGATAAGTCGAACCTCAAAAGAAATGAAAATGATATATTGATAATAAGTTATATACAGTGTGTCCCAGGATAGGTGTTACAAGAGGTATAATGACTTAAAAATTCTTGAATGTTAGTAAGCTTTTTGTTCATGATACGGCAAAATGTCATTAAGAAAAGTTGTTCAGAATGAGAAATTATGGTACTATGCAAAATTTATATATTTATATCATACGGTCCATTATACCATCAAATATCAGTATTTTGTATAATACCAACATTGCAATCTAGTGGACATCGAATTTACTAATCTTTCGCATACATCCTTGCCGCGAAACAATTCCCACACAACTGTAATGTTGCGGCGCAGATTATCCACGTTGCGAAAAGGAAAGTTGGCGTTTTTATTGAACTGTTTTTCCACCAAAGCCCATAGATTGTCGAATGGGTGTAGATCCGGTGACCAAGCTGGTCGGGATATTCGCCTAACCTCATTATGATCGTCAAACCAATCATGAACAATTCTTGAAGAATGCATGGGCGAATTGTCTTGGGCTATCGTGATGATCCCTTCTGGGTACAAGCTTCTTACTGATGGTATCAACACATCCTCCACCACTCGAATGTATTCAATCGAATTAAATCTTCCTTTAATTTCGGGCAGTTCTCCTAGTCCATGAATGCTCATCCATCCCCAATAACCCAAGGAAATGCGTCCACTTCTTGTACTGGGTTGAACATGATTAGCATCATACGATTAAGATTTTTTCGTCTGTGAAGATGATTGGTTCCCAATTATACTCAAGGTATTCACGGGCAAATCGTAACCGTGTTGTAGCCAATTGCTCCGTAATTAGGGTTTTTTTACAGCTACCCGGGCATGAATGACTTATCTGACGTTTTATTTATAGATATATTCTATCATCATTTATTAGAGGAACATATAAAAAATCGTCTATTTGTTGTGCTTAAAAATATCAAAAAAGATTTAAAATAAAATAAAATTAATACATATAATAATCGAATTGAATAGAAACAAAAGATGTCTCCGTCTTCTTCCAGTACCAGCGTCATGTCGGAGCTAACAGCGGCCGATTCGCATTAAATCTGAACAGAGCTGTACATATGGTACACTAGCTCAAGATATAGAAGTGTTCAATATATTTTCCACGAAGAATAATAATAAAAATTCAATATGTACGTATAAATAGAATGTTCGTGGAAAATAATTTGATATTAAAATAGTATTATTTAAGAGTAGTATAATCAATGCTAAAAATGAAACATAGTGTATAATTGGTTGCCAACTAAACGAAATGTGTACGTGTAAAATTGGTTGCGTTAATAAAGTTAACAAAAAAAACGATGCTTTTTATGGATCATAATACATAATCAAAAGATTACTTTATTGTTCGATCGTGTCACGTGTGAATCATAAAAAGTCTTTCGAAAATTGACGGTTTCGATCGGATTTATGAAAATATCGTTTGTCGTTTTGTAATCATCCGATTAATCACCAGATTAAGTATTATCAAGAATTTTTTAGTCTTGAATAAGGCAGATGGAGTGGGACTATTTAAATAAAAAATACAGAAGACAACCGGAACGTATGTTATGTATAATTTAACTTGAGTTGAACATTTTGTGTTGTGTGTTATTATTTTAAAATTGCTGTTACAGCTGTTGTAATATATTAACCTTTGCGCAATAGTAGTGGAAACTGTCAATGCCAAACTCAGGTGTTATTTGAGGATTTTATTCAACACAAGTTTTCAAAACAGGTAGTAGCAGTAAATAAGTGTCAAGGAAAACCAGTTCGAACAGAGGAAATAGTATCATCTCACCAAAAAAAAGAGATACCTTCTTAATAATAATAAGCGTTTTTTGATTGAAAACAAAGATTGTAAAGATGAAGAGGGTGAGGAATTTCTACGAATTTTATGATGATTAAATGGAGACTAATTATGGGTTTTAAAATGTCGTTTATTTTAAACGATTTTGTGCATCCAAAATTATTTCTTTGAAACCATTTGATGTTAATATCACCATGGACGACGTCGAACAATCTGTACTCTTAACAAATTTTACTTGTAAGAAACGAAGATTCAAAGTGTTTTTTCATCAATTAAAGATTATTTGGGATACAGAGAAACCACCTTTCCGTAAGTATAATACATAAATAAATACACACATATTAATTTTCTTATTTTGTAGATCAAGTAACCGTCCCAATACAAAATGTTATTGCAGTTAAACAAAATTTTTTACCAGTATCTCATCCCTTAGATGATCCATCGATAGATCCAAATAATTTTACTATACACTATGCTGAAAAAGGTAGAAACAAAACTTGGGAGTATAAATCAATCACTTTTAGACATTCCGATCCAATCCAAGTTGTATCTTGGGTAAAAACATTACAAAATCATTTAGAGAGTAAGTAACTTAATAATAAATAACTTTTAGAAGTATCATTTAGCTTTTTTAGCTTTTACTAATCGTCCAAAAAAAATGTTATTATTTGTGAATCCTTTTGGAGGAAAACGCAGTGCAATGCAAATTTATGAAAAAGAAGCAAAACCATTGTTTATATTGGCAAATATTGATGTAACAGTGAATGTATCACAAAGAAAAGATCAAATCAAAGACTTTGTTACTTATCATAACTTAGATATGTTTGATTCTGTCGCTTGTGTTGGTGGAGATGGAACAGTTTCTGAATTATTTAATGGATTGGTTATTAGAGAATGTCGAATGAAAGGAATTGATATGAATGATCATAGTCAAGCTTTACCTAAACCAAGTTTACCAGTTGGAATTATTCCTGGTAATTATAATTTTTTTTTTAATAGCTTGAGATATTTTAGTTTTGTAAGAAGTTGTTGTTAGAGTTCCTAAAAGACTTCAGTTCTTAAGTATTATTATTTTTCATTGTACAAAAATAAAGGTCAAAAGAAACGTTCCTTTCAACACAAAGTTTTTATTAAGTGCATATTAGTGGTGGAATGATCCAAGATACAAAATGAACTTTTTTGATGCTTTAATTAATAATATTTTCACAAGCATCTTTCTCAAAAACTAAAAGTTATTTTTCAAAACGAATTGGTTCATTGGAAAGAGGACAGTTTTATTAACACTTTGGGAAATTTTCATACTCATATTCCAAGAACTTGATTTTATACGAATTTTTAAAACTTAATCGGCGAAAATTGAAAATTTCGAAAAAATTGTCGATCATTTCAAAAATTTATTTCTGAAAAACTAAAAGCGATTCTTCAAAACGGCTTGTTGCATTAAAAAGAGGATACTTCAATTAATAATTGATGATATTTATACAAGGATTCTTCAAGAAATTAATTTTATAGCGAATTTTAAAAATTGCAACATCGAAAATTTTATCAAAACTTCAAATATTGTTTTCTCAAAAACTAAAAGTTATTTTTCAAAACGGATTGGTTCATTGGAAAGAGGACAGTTTTATTAACACTTTGGGAAATTTTTATACTCATATTCCAAGAAGTGGATTTTATATGAATTTTTAAAACTGAATCGGCAAAAATTGCAAAATTCGAAAAAATTGTCGTTCATTTCAAAAATTTATTTCTCAAGAACTGAAAGCGATTTTTCAAAACGGCTTGTTGCATTAAAAAGAGGATACTTTAATTAATAATTGGTGATATTTCCACAACGATCCTTCAAGAAATTAAATTTATAGCGAATTTTGAAAATTATCGATGAAAATTGGAAATTATCAAAACTTCAAATATTGTTTTCTCAAAAACTAAAAGTTATTTTTCAAAACGGGTTGGTTCATTGGAAAGAGGACACTCTTATTAACACTTTGGGAAATTTTCATACTCATATTCCAAGAACTTGATTTTATACGAATTTTTAAAACTTAATCGGCGAAAATTGCAAAATTCGAAAAAATTGTCGTTCATTTCAAAAATTTATTTCTGAAAAACTAAAAGCGATTTTTCCAAACGGCTTGTTGCATTAAAAAGAGGATACTTTAATTAATAATTGGTGATATTTCCACAAGGATCCTACAAGAAATTAAATTTATATCGAATTTTGAAAATTATAGATGAAAATTGGAAATTATCAAAACTTCAAATATTGTTTTCTCAAAAACTAAAAGTTATTTTTCAAAACGGATTGGTTCATTGGAAAGAGGACACTTTTATTAACACTTTGGGAAATTTTCATACTTATATTCCAAGAACTTGATTTTATACGAATTTTTAAAACTTAATCGGCGAATATTGAAAAATTCGAAAAAATTGTCGATCATTTCAAAAATTTATTTCTGAAAAACTAAAAGCGATTCTTCAAAACGGCTTCTTGCATTAAAAAGAGGATACTTTAATTAATAATTGGTGATATTTCCACAAGGATCCTTCAAGAAATTAAATTTATATCGAATTTTGAAAATTATCGATGAAAATTGGAAATTATCAAAACTTCAAATATTGTTTTCTCAAAAACTAAAAGTAATTTTTCAAAACGGGTTGGTTCATTGGAAAGAGGACACTTTTATTAACACTTTGGGAAATTTTCATACTTATATTCCAAGAACTTGATTTTATATGAATTTTTAAAACTGAATCGGCAAAAATTGCAAAATTCCAAAAAATTGTCGATCATTTCAAAAATTTATTTCTGAAAAACTAAAAGCGATTCTTCAAAACGGCTTCTTGCATTAAAAAGAGGATACTTTAATTAATAATTGGTGATATTTCCACAAGGATCCTTCAAGAAATTAAATTTATAGCGAATTTTGAAAATTATCGATGAAAATTGGAAATTATCAAAACTTCAAATGTTGTTTTCTCAAAAACTAAAAGTTATTTTTCAAAACGGATTGGTTCATTGGAAAGAGGACAGTTTTATTAACACTTTGGGAAATTTTCATACTTATATTCCAAGAACTTGATTTTATACGAATTTTTAAAACTTAAACGGCGAAAATTGAAAAATTCGAAAAAATTTTAAAAAATGGCCGGATACCGGATAGTTACCGGATATCCGTTCCACCACTAGTGCATATGATGCAACTTTCCTTATTAGCATTGATTTCAAAACTTAGTAGATTCGAAGATATTTAATAGGAAAGAAAAAAAGAATTGAAATAACATTATTTATATAAACCAACAAGATGGTCACAACATTATTTTCTAAAATAACTTATAAAAACTGTTCAAAATTACTTCAATTTTCATACACGCACAATTCGAATCGCCTTACAAATTCAACATTACATACACTAAGTAATGTGACGCGATTAATTGCATTAATATTTGCAAAATTGTTGCGTATAAATCCGCCATATTGGTTATGGATTCACACAGTTCAGGAAGAAAACTCCAGGTAATGGTGACTTGTTAACGTATCGTGGTATAAATATGGTCCTACCAAAGTTCCATTGATTATCCCACACCAAATATTGTCCCCAAAATTTGATTATTTTGTTTCCATTATTACGGCAACGACTTTCGTCGCACCATATGTTATTCAGAAAGTTGTTTTTTTAGCCAAATGTTGCATAAAATTGCACTTATACGGTAAAAATGTATTGATTTTTAAAATTCGATGGCACGACGTAACAGAAATTTGCGTGTGTTCCTTTAATTGCCTCCGGGTTAATATTGCCGCCATTTTTATTTGCATGAGGAACCATTTTAATTTAAAATTTTATCCGTTAATTTTAAGATATACAAAATATGCACGCTTCTATGCAAATGTCATAACCATCTCAATTCTATCATTCAAAATAAAGTTTTCTCGGTGTTAATAACTTCTTACAAAACTAAAATATCACAACCTATTCCAAAACAAAAAATGAAATTTCACTAATACAATAAAAATTTGATTTAATTAGGCGGTAGCACAGATACAATAGCATATTGTCTACATGGAACAAAAGATACGCAAACAGCAGTACTTCATATAATATTTGGTGATACATTAGGATTGGATTTAGTATCAGTTTACGATACAACACGTCTTTTAAGATTATACGCTAGTGTTTTAAGTTATGGTTACTTAGGCGATGTGGCTTATCATAGTGATAGACACCGTTGGATGGGTCCTCGTCGTTACGAGTACTCGGGTTTAAAAAAAATTTTAATGAACAAGGGTTATAAAGGTGAGATAGCAGTATTATCAGTGGAGAGTGGCAGTGAAGGCGAAGAAGGTTCTTCGTCGAAATGTTTCGAGAGTTGTTCCACTTGCCTAGAAAGTAGCTGTGATGATGTTAGTATTAAAAAGGATGGTTGTAATTGGAAAACGTTGAATGGGAAGTATTTTATGGTTAGCGGTGCGAATATTAGTTGTGCTTGCGATCGTAGTCCAAATGGAATCGCGCCATTTTGTCACGTGGGTGATGGACATTTGTACTTAGTACTTGTACACCATACGAGTTTATTAAACATACTTCGATTGCTGTTGAGGATGTCTTCAAAACGAGGAAAAATTGATGACTTGCCGTTTATCGAGATGCATAAGGGTAAAGAATTTCGATTCAAATCTCTTGAAGGACATAGTAGATGGAATTGTGATGGCGAAGTTGAATCAGAAACCGACATTCATGCAATGTATGGTTCATTTTGATTGTATAATTTTTAATTAAATTTAAACATTTTATTTGCAGAGTAAGATGTCAACTCTTATCAGTTTATAGTCGAGGAAATCCCATTCCGGCCGATGATGAAACCACTAAATGTTGCGGTTTATGCAAAAACTAAAAATGCAATACTATATATAGAAGAACAAGTATTCGAGCAATTTCTTTTCTCTTGGTGAATGTGGTATATGTTTTTATCATATTTTTTTGTATTTTTTTCCTTTTACTTAATGTTTACATTCCTGTTTTTAAATATTTATACATCATATATTTTTAATAAATATTTATTTAGTATATAACATTTTTTTATTGATTGGTTTAAGATTTTGTTTTAAGTTGTAGCTACTAGTTGCGAGAGGGCGCTGATTTAGCTCGATTTTGTTTGTGTTTTGGCAATTAAATTGTAGATGGTAGTCTACAAAAAGAAGTGAGCGTTCAAAATTCAAAATAATCTTTATTTATAAAAATATAAAAGTTTTGGAACATCACCCCCCCAAAAAGAAATATAAAATAATAATCCTATTATTGTTAATTAGCACCGATAACCTTTTGTGAGGATATAGCTTTTAAAATATGAATAGTTAATGCGGTTTTATGCTGTAGGGTTGATAATAAGCTTTTCGAAACGGTAGTAGAGGGTCTTGTAGAATAATTAATAACGTTTCGCGGTCCGCGTCGTGGCGCATCACTTCTCGCGAACATTCTTTTTCGATTTACCACAAATGAAGTGGATTTCTTTTTCTTTGCGACTTGACGCCCGCCAATTGTATCTGTCAATTTTCATTTGCGCCCCACACTTTTTTTTATCGGGAACAGAGAATTTTTTTTGGCGTTGACGGGCGTCGCGACGAACATACCAAGGTTCAAGGGGATTGGTATTCTTCATTAGGTCCGCTATACCGCGGTAATTACGTTGGGAGATTGATGGTTTATATTTGTACTGGTCAGTCGGGTCAGGAAAGGTCACGGAGATGCCTGTGTACGCAGTCCCTCTGCTGCGGCACCTCGAGTTACCAGCGGTCAATATCGCCAAGAAGTGTTACGAAATGCTTATGTATATTCCTCCAATATTCTCTTAGTTTCTTAATATATGTTGTTATTGTGGCAAGTAAAAGTATCAAATTTCTAAAGAAAGTTTTTTTTGGTTAAAATATAATTTAATGAGGTTAATGAATTAAAAGATTCTTTTATGATGGACAAAATATGAAGAAAGTCCGAGAAGAGTTGAAGGGCTCGGAAATTAATTAAACAATGCCATGGCATATTTTATGATAATTGCCAAAGAGTCGGTGTTTATTATTTACAAACTTCCTACTTTAAAGTCAGCCCCGCTGCAGATGGAGGACCAAGAGTTGCTAAGTGCTTGTCATTATGATTGCTGACTAACACCTGGGACGGCTTAGGATCAAGGGTTCGTCTCCTCGTCGGACGAACCGCCCACCCCTCGCAAACCCTTCCGGACTAATTACTTAATATCTGCGGATATTAGTGCTTCAGGCGTCGCGACGCTTTTATAAACGGGACGCTACCGCTGAAAGTCGATGATTTGAATCGGGTAATGGCGATGAAAATGTGTGCGGGCGTCGGCGCGCGTTTCCGGGCTCACCGCCGCCGCCGTTCCGGGCGTCGCGACGCGCGATGGCCACTGCACGAGTTCTGCCGGATTTTAAAATCGCGACGACTTAGACAAAAGAGTGTTTCCATGACAACGTGCTGACCTACCCGGATTGGTCACTAGAAAAGTGTCAATAGATACACGCCCACCTACAAGCTCTCTGTATATCAAGAACCCCTCCTTCGTCGGCGATTGATTTGCAAGATTTTTCCTTTCTACCTCGACTACAAAAGTTCTATTCTCTTCTCTTACTCATTTTCTATACTCCTTTTGTTTTTAACTTTTTTAAACGATTCAACTTTTTTTTATTTTTATTTGACAAAAAAAATTTATCAAAAAGTTGAATCAAAAATCTAATTACATTAGATTCTGCTCAACAGTTATTACAAGGGTTCTCAGTTAAAAGGGTAACTTTATCTTTATCAAGGGGTTTATTAAGATCGAGGAAGTTACTTTTACAAGATCTGATTTAAAATATGGTTTTCATAAACAAGTCTTTAAATCAAAAAAAAAATTTAAATTAACAACAATTTAAATTTATATTAATAGAAAATAAAATGATTGATTATGATGAGTTTCGTTTTAACAGTTTTAATAGTTGGTGACGTTTATATATTTTTTTGTTCTTTTATTGATGAGATGTAAAGAGATAAATAGTGAGTATAGAATAGGGAATAGTGGCCGTAGTTGTTGTGTGTGTATAATTTAGATTAGGTTTACGTTTCTGAATGCGGGCTGTTAATTGCGAGCATCGAATAAAATTTAAATACGAGACGTGACGCAATCGGCGCGTTTCGAGTCCAATTGTTTCCAATCTCTAATATTAATTGACCTTTAGTTAACACTAATAAACGACTTGCATTCCGTTGACCGTCCGTCAACAATATTGGCGCCAAGAGGCCGCTAATAAAGCGAAGCCCGACGATGAACATGGAGCAGATGTTGCTCTTTTTCCCACAATCTCCTAATGATCCTAAATGTTTAACCGCCCGACCAAAAGGTGACAAATTTTTCGTTCAACAAACACGAGAAACTATCAATTTCGTTTATCATTAGGGCCGAAATCCGAAATCTCGGACAGATTTAGATTAATTATTACCTCTGCATGTACGTTTTCTGTTGCACCCGGTTTTGAAACGGAAATGGACTTTTTATCTCCTCGACTTTTGACCTTAACGCAACAAAGGATGCGCGTTGTGATTGACAGCTTTTCATTTTGCCCTTGTTTGAATTTTTAAAGGAATCGACGCACGCGTTCCCTTTAAAAAAAAAGAAAAAAAAAACTTAGATAAAGTCTTTTGCTCCGCTGTCACTCGTCGAAATTCATTCGATTGTCGCCTCTTCGTTGAGACGTATTTACCGAGAAAGGAAAGATATTCTACGACATTTAACACGAACATCACGAAACGTATCGTTAAAAGCTCGTTTAATACATTCGGGGTAATATTTAAATCTTGAAAATAAAAATCTCATTTCTTTATAAATACAGTCATTTTATTCGCTTATCGTTTACATACTATTTACAAGACGATTTTTAAGTAAATATCATTAAGTTTTGTAACTTTGGCACTGGCCTAGTGGATAACAACGTATTAAAAAACAGCACGGAAGTGAAATAAGTACGGCTAAAGAAAGATATAATAATAATTAGTCACCGTGTACAGAATCTTTTCGTACATACAAGTAACAAATAATAATCTGCTTAAGAAATTATATAAATTTTTAAAATAATTTTTTATTAATTTTTTTAGTTACTTGATGTGTATAATTTTTAGGTGACAAAAGAAAAAAAAACAGAAATTGGGGTAAGAGTATAAATATCGATGTAACAAATAAAAAACAGCAACAACGTACAACAATAATAATAATAATAAAAAATCAATGAACACTGGCGATCGACCTAAAATAAAACACACACACAACGCGAACGGGCGATAATGTTTCAATAAGTATATATTATTTGTATGCACAAAATTTACAATCTCTACCTTACCTAAAAATCTTTTTTTACACTTAGATTCCTTAACGAAATTTTTAAATTACACATTTACAACTATATTTCCCTCGACAATCTCGCACTTGAAATCATTTTTTTATCGGCTTTTCTATTAATTACTTATGTACTCTTCTCGTTATTATAAAAAGGAACATTCGGGTTGCTTTATTCAATTTATTTTTATTAAAATTTTATTTTATTCTCGTAATCTATACATTTAGTCATTTATTTAGTTTTTTTTATTTATTTCTTTTTCGAAGATCGTTCGTGATATGTTAGGTACCTTTCGTTCCGGCCTCCTTTCTTAAATTCTTTCAAAGAGGCTGAGCTGTTCGCGTTGACTAGTCGGCTCTTTTTTATTTATTTTTTGTACGTACCTATAAGTCGTCGCGTTCGTTAGGTATTAAAATTCGTAACTTTTGACTAGTGGCCTAGTATAGTTTTAAGTATCACATGTATGGCCAGGAGAATGAACTTCCCGACAGCAGCATATCCCTTATCAATGTTTCTATGGGCGTTTTACCCACAAGTCGTACAAAGAACAGCTGCTCAATCACTGCCGAACTTACGGTTCTTAAACTTGGCAATCTCAATAAAAGCTTACCAAACCTCGTCGGTTGGTTAGGATACTGACTCCTACAGTACTCTTCTAAGGCGCACTGAGATTTTTCTTGAATTGATTCTATATGGGCTACATCACTTAAACCACAAGCATCTGAAATAAAAAAATTAAAAATAAATCTGTAAACTGATACTTTTAAATTTTAAATCTAAAGGAATTTTTAAAATATACTTTGGAAAAAAATTAATGCATGCTTTAATAAATTAAGACCGTGAAATGGCGTTGTTCAAAGTGCTTCCTGGGGGCGTAAAGAGAGCGTCAATCGGGCCGTCGAGTGTCGGATCGTGTCAAAGAGGACGTTGTGGCGATAAAACCGATATTGGCGGGTATCAACATAGAAAGAGTGAGTTGTCAGGTATATTTGACGCGTGTCATAGTGTTTTAGCCATTAAAATCGAACACGGCGTCCTCCCCGCGGGAGAGTGGACAAATTGCCGGACGATTTGCAATTTGCCATTAATAGGGCGTCTCGTTCAGCCATCTATCTTTATTCGTTAATAACGCGCTTCTTTACGGGCCGTAACGTACCGTTAAGGTGGCGAGGCATGCTGACCTATCGAAAGGTCAGATTTTAGACTATTAGGGGACTAAGCTGTCCCTTCCGAGCAATAATTCCGAACAATTAACCCCATCTGACCTTTTCCCTTGTAAAAATGTCGATGTGAGCCCCGAAAAGTGCGTTATAAATACGGACGCTGGTCACGCCCCCAACATTCCTAAACGCTTTTCGGCCAGATGCGTGCTAAATTTGAGGTTTATATTCCGTGGATAACGTGCCCGATAGGCGGTCACCGGACGTCACCGTTCTATACCGGACCTTGAATGATGGATCGGCGCACAATCAACGACCGTGTTCTTTCCCCGGCCTGGAGACAAATTTGCTAAATCCCCGAGTTGCGTTCGCATGTTAGGAGGCGAAATGTGTTGGGATCGTAATAAATTCCGACTAATAGCTTCCAGTACAATAGGGTAGTACTTGTCGAGCAGTCTCTGCTACGCCTTTTCTATGTTCCCGATGGCTTCGACCAGAATCCAGCCAACTCTCTACTTGCTTACGATTTACTTTCTTTACATTAAAACCAATCAAAAAATTTTATTACATATCTATTCTAATATCCGTTACCTAACTATATAATATATATACATATTTGTATATATTAATCATAACATCTCAATGTATACTCCAGTTTCCGGTTGATATGATATTAATAGGCGCTTTAATGTCTTTAACAGTTATCATTGTAGCGCCTCGGCCGCAAGCGACCTTGACAACTCTTTCAATCGCTCCGTATCTTCTATTGTAGCTGCGAATCTTATATTCTCTATTCTGAATTTAGCTGAGGTTGCTTATACTGCTCGTGGATACCACTTATTTTGTATTTTGAAGAACATTCAACATATCGTGTGTATAAAAGTAGCTGTGAATGTGCCTCCTATGTAAATACATTGTGCTATGAATGCTTAGAAGGGGAAATTAAAGAATTTTTTTAGTTTAAGAGAAAAAGTCAATATAATCGAAGAAGGTAAAAGAGGAATGTTCGTTACCTAAAAAATACGGAGTTTCAAAATCAACAATTGCTCACACGCTAAAACCATCAAAAAAGTGCACCTTGAAAAAGTCAGCATTTTCACTTTTAGAAGAGAAATTGTACAATTGGTTTTTCACAGAAAGAGAAAAGAATTCACGAATTTCGAGAAATATGCTGCAACTAAAGGCAACAGAAAACAACACAAAAATCAATTCAAAACGTATCTAATCCATCACAATTACATGATGTATACAGTACAGGACAGTATGTTAGAAGAGCTGAAAGTAATATGCAATCTGATCCAAAGGTGTTTTGGGGTTTTACTAAGTCTAAGAAGCGTGCGGATGTCATTCCTTCTACGATGTCATGGAATGGAACTGTTGTCGGCGATGGTGTCGGAGTATGCTCATTGTTTGCTGATTTCTTTTCTTCGGTTTTTGTGGATCCTGCTCCAATCCAGCAGAATGTAGATTGTATAGAAATGGATACCCTTCCTTTGAGTCAGATGCAGTTTGACAGAATTGAGGTTGAGGAGGCCCTGATGGGCATCAGGGTTACAGCAGTATAGGTACTGATGGTATTCCATCAATTTTAATCAAGGAATGTTCACACTCTCTGTCCCTTCCTTTAACTATTTTATTTAATGTTTCATTGATAATGGGTGTCTTTCCTTTATTGTGGAAGCGGGCTTTTGTTCTTCCCATTTTTAAATCTGGGGACCGTGGTGCTATATCCGATTACCGCCCCATATCTATTTTGCCAGCATTTGGGAAAGTGTTTGAGAAAGTAGTTCATGCACGTCTATTCTTTGCCCTTAAGTCTAAAATCAATTCTAGACAACATGGTTTTTTTTGCTGGTCGCTCGGTGGAGAGTAACTTGCTTGAATATACTCAGTATATCTTATCTACTCTGGATGATTCTTCTCAGGTTGATTCGGTTTATACGGATTTTAGTAAAGCTTTCGACCGGGTGGATCACAACTTACTTCTGTTCAAACTAAAGAAGTTTGGTGTTCAGGGAAATCTTTTGTAATGGCTTGCTTCCTATCTGAAGGAGAGATGCCAAATTGTTTCGGTTAATGTTTTTTTCTCTAATCCTGTGTCGGTTCCTTCTGGTATTCCACAGGGTAGCCATCTAATTTAATATTTATGTTAACGACATATTTGACGTCGTTAATTATGCCCAATGTTTAATGTATGCTGACGATTTAAAACTCTTTCTCCGTATCTCCTCACCTCTTGATTGTTCTAAACTGCAATCTGACTTAAACAATCTACATGCTTTTTGCTTAAATAATCGCCTTTCATTAAACTTATCAAAGTGTAATGTTATTTCCTTCTCTAACACAATCCACTACAATTATGGCGTCGCTGGTGAGAGGTTGCAACGTGTCTCATTTATTAGAGATTTGGGTGTTACATTTGATTATAAATTATTATTTGATAAACATATCGATACTGTTGTCTCCAAAGCCTGGCGTATGTTAGGATTTATTATGAGATCAACGGTAGCTTTTTCAAACATTGCTGCAATTAGAAATCTCTATTTTGCTTATGTTTACAGCACACTTAACTTCTGCAGCGTCGTTTGGAATCCTCAGTATCCCTCGTATAAATTTAGAATTGAGCGTATTCAATCTAAATTCCTCAAATACCTTTGTTTTAAATTTTCCATTCAATACATTGATTACGAATCAACTTGCACTTCTTTTCGTATGTTAACCCTCAACCAGCGTCGCTTTTGTGGGGATATATTATATTTTTACAAACTTTTGAACAACAAGTGTGATTCTCCAATGCTTGTTGGTTCTATATGTGTTCACGTTCCTCCGAGATTACTTCGCTTTGATTTTCTATTTATGACACCTACTCCTAGAACCAATGCCTGTCAAAACTCTCCTTTATTGAGAATGGCAAGATCGGCAAATCGTGTTAACATAGATCTGTTTCAGCATTCTTTCTATGCATTTAAAAAACTGCTCTTTGCTGCAGTTGGTGTGTTGCCTCGAGCGTTCATTTGATATTTGATATATGATATATTTATATCACCTAAACTTAGTTTTAGTTTTTTTCCTTTTGAATCACTTTTGTACCATTAATGTTAATTCATTATTATTATTATTGTGAACTGTAATTCTATTTTATTTGTATACAATTGGTTGTTTGTGGTACAGTATTATTGGGTTCGACCTGTTTCTGTACCCACATGAAATAAATAAATAAATAAATAAAAACAATTGAATATTGATACTTTCGTGGTCAGAGATGGTTGGCTGTAAAGATTGAAACACCGTCGTGGTTTAAGGTTTTTAAAAATCGCAGGGGAGAAATTATCGGCCAACCCAGATGCAGAGGATCTAAAACGTATGATTTAAGAACATGACCTAAAGCATTAGCAGAAAAAACTACTCTGGATTAAAATTTTCGAAGGATTACATAAGTTGAAGGTGATAATGAAATCAAAAAATCCAAGGTGTTTTAGGAATTAAACTAAATCTAAAACTAACACTAGACCTAGAACTAGAAACTTTCGAGTTAAGCCGTGCGTCTTTTGAAAAAATGTTTGACGATTCGGATGCCATGTTGCAACCTTCTTCAGAAACAAGATCGAAGTCACTTCTAGTGATAGTGCAAAACTAGAACTAACACTAGACCGAGAACTAGAAACATTCGGGTTTAGCCGCACGTCTTTCAAGACGGCTAAACCCGAATGATTCTAGTTCTAGGTCTTGTATTAGTTCTAGTGATTGATAGTGATAGTGCAAAACTAGAACTCTCACTAGACCTAGAACTAGAAACAGTCGGGTTTAGCCACACGTCTCTCAAGACGGCTAAACCCGAATGAATCTAGTTCTAGGTCTTGTGTTACTTCTAGTTTTGCACTAGCACCATCACTAGAACTAACACAAGACCTAGAACTAGAATCATTTGGGTTTAGCCGTCTTGAGAGACGTGCGGCTAAACCCGAATGATTCTAGTTCTAGGTCTTGTGTTAGTTCTAGTGATACTGCTAGTGTAAAACTAGAACTAACACTAGACCTAGAACTAGAAACATTCGGGTTTAGCCGCACGTCTTTCAAGACGGCTAAGCCCGAATGATTCTAGTTCTAGGTCTAGTGTTAGTTCTAGTTTTAGTTTAATTAATACCGGCTGTGAAAGCCTTCGTACTTATATGTATTTTAGGAATTTTAACAACTCATTGCTGTACAAAAGCACTAAGAATGCGGGGATGACCAGGGAACTCTTTAAGGAATGATTTTTTCAACATTTTGTACCTGCAATAAAAGTTAAAATTATCTGCCGTTTATTTCATAAGGCTGATTATATTTCACAATTCGTAGGTGAGATGTTTTCTGCGCACTCAGGAGCACCAGCAACAGAACTGAGGACTCAAGATGGGATGCTTTTTGTAAATTCTTACCTAATGTTACGACTTTAATACAACCCATGGACCAAAATATTTTAAGGCTCACCAAACTGTAGTATAGAAACAGTTTGCTCAATTCTGTTGTATCAACGGAAGAAGGAATAGCTGCAGCACTCAGTAAGATTTCACTAAAATAACATTCCGCTAAGTATATTAAGGGAAAAATTAAGATGTGAAAAAACTTTGATGTCCTTGAAGCTGTTAGAGATACAATAAATTTACTACAGGAAGTAGCTCCAGTAAGTTAATGCATAAGTAGTTATAGAAATCGATAGCAAAATCATAAATTGCACATTTTAGGGTGACTAGTTGCAGATGTGGAACATTTTGACAAAGATGAGGCAGCAGATATTGTGGAAATGTCTTCTTCAGATCAGTCTCTAACACTCTCTATCTTTAACAGTTATCATTGTAGCGCCTCGGCTTTGCAACTAATATTCTGAATTTAATTATTCTGCTAAATTCTGAATTTAGCCGAGGTTGCTTGAACCTGAATTTTGATTTCAGATTTCATTAATTTGGATTGGAATCACCATGTAGTTCAAATCATGTACAGTTAGCAATGTTATACTCTGATGACTTTTATGACGTAGGTATAGATATTGTTAAAAAACAATTTAATTTTAATTAGATAATTGTTAACGTTTAGACATTAATGTGTATTTATGGTATTTGAATCGAATTCTATAATCGTTATAAATATGATATAAGATTAAATCGAAATCATAATGGTAAAGTTGTTATGTGATAAATTAATTCATTTCGGTGCCGGTAGGGGATTAACGACGAGTCATTACGCGAAAGAAAACGAAGAAAAAGAACGCAATCTTTGGTATATCGGTTAAACCGGCGGGTAAAGTAGAGGACCTCCGCGCGTTAGAATTATTTTTAGGTCCCCCTCGATGGGACCTTAATGAACAATTATGTAATTTCGCCGCTGCATTTATCGTTTGTCGTACAGCTGCCGTTTTTCAACAATTAAACTTTGCTACACCACTAATTACGGGCTAAATTGTAAGTAACACTTGTCTTTAATCGTGTTTCGTGTAGCCCACGCCGTTTTTGGAGATCCACTTCTTATACGTTCACCTGGTCAAGATGCTTTATCTATCTCCTGCAGGATCGTGTCTAAAATAATGGCTGATTGATTCACGCTCGGTTTTTTCGCTATTCCAACGGTAGAGTGCGGATAAATCACAATGAAATAGTGCGCTCCTGCCGGTGGGGTGCATAACAAAGTAGGCCAGACTTTTTTCACCATCTGATTTTTCGAAGATTTGTCGGTGACATTAACATCCACGAGTTAAACTATTTCTTTTTTAAACCACTCGAATTCGCCGAAGAAAAATACTTTTTAATTCCATTTTTTTTTACTAAAATAGTAGTTAAACGTTTTCAAGTTTGAATTTGAAAGCTGGTAAGTCGGGTAAGCTTTGGGTTCTTATCAGGGTGCATAGTGTCACTGTCAACGCGATAGATTATTCACCCTTCCAGTCCGCACTTGCCGCCGGCTACATCCCTAAAAATTAAAAGCCACAGATTTGCTGTGTGCTGTTACAACAAAACTCACCCCACGCCACGAGATCTCACCCTACTTTTATGTGATAAACCACAGCGGGACCGTAAGAGGACTAAATCTAAAAATCGATATTCATTATAACTTGTTTGGAGCCTTCCAAATCTTATTTTTGAACCCTTTCAAGAAAATATTCAATTTGTGTTAAGATTGGGTTTTTTCTTTGTTGTTTTGAGGTGTTTTGAGGTGTTATGAGATTTTAGAGCGTCGTTGTCGGTAGGGAGGCACGAAAAAGGACGACGAAATACTGAAAGAATGGCTATAATTAAACGGTCCGTATTTATAGAGGGGATTCAATCAAGAACTAATCACTCTGTTGGAATTTTTCGATCATCTATACTTAGCCTAAGGAATCAGCGCAATTCTCGACTGCCGAAAGGTCAACGAGGTTAAGTCGCTCTAACTTGAGTACGATTTCGTTCGTGGCCAGGTGAACGTGCGCACTAAGAAGAAAATTGTATACTCTTCTTTAGTTCTTTTGAATTTATAAAATCGTTTATACACTTCAATTTTCGACGATTAATCCTTTATTTTACGTTTGGGAATCATCGACGATATTAAATAATAAATAATTTTTGGCAAACGCCAGCGACAGAGATTACCATCAGCAAATACTGCTGACACGGATGTTCCCAATAACGCGATGATATTCGGCGTTCGTTAATTCGTGCATAAAATCCGATTGCATCGGAAACGGATCCCCGAATACTTATACACGTCCAACCCCCCCTAATTTTCGAGGGACCCCCAAAAGTGGATAATTACTGGTGGTAATCTGTGGTTTTCACGATATTCGCGAATATTGAAATATGAATTCTCGGCCAGAAAAAGTAACCCCACGTCCGAGGGGTGGCCACCCCAAAAAAGACGGTGGACTTTCCTTATCCCTTGTTAGTCACGATGTGACATATTGTAGTCAAATTATGATTAGCCCTAACCCCCAAAAAATCCACCCTGAAGGGAATATTAATATAAAAATCTGCATATATACTATTCTCGAATAATCCGATAGTTTTGATTTTATTACTTTTCTTTGTCCAAAAAACCATTAATCCAAAATTGTTTGTGTTTGGTAACAATTGTAGCGTTATATTTATTTATTTTTTTTTTTTTGAAAATATCGCGGAACGAACGCGGTCAGATACCATTCACATGGAAATGTCAGCGGAGGCGTTCTGAAAGAGATTGGACAAACAGATGAGCTGGCCGAACGCGCCAAGGGTTGGTCAGCGGGCGATAGAACAGCGCGGCGTGTATAATTTAAATTGAAAACTTATCAGTCGTCCTGACCTTCCGCGGCGGGAGAACGGGGATACCGGGGGGATCCCCGGTCCGTATCTGCGGGACCGCTTCCGGCCCACCCTCGCTGTTTGTCACCGCATTTTTTTAAGTCTTTTTCTTCGACATCGAACGTTTAAAACCGTATCGTCCAGTTTTGGTCGTTTACATTTGCACGTCGCGGGGCGCTAACGAACCGTTTATTCAACCGTGTGATGTCGTTAGCCGTTAACTAATCCTCTCCGTTATATATTCCACCTCTCATTAGCGGACAGGGGGCATTCTGTTCGTCAGTGTATAAACATAACTGTTACACCACCCAATGTATACTAAAAAAAATTCATATACATATATTATATTTATAACCAAAAAAATTTTAAATTTGATGTTGTGGAATGGCGAAGAAGTCTAAGAAGAAGAATAAGAAGAAGCGGCTTTGGGAGCCCGTAGCGGGACAGTTTATGATCAGTAATTTTGTACCTTGTAAATCTGGCTTCCCTCGTGTGTGAACCCGTGAGCAGGTTAGGTTACAAAAGGTCGTGACTTGCTTGGTCACGGAGACCACTCCGCTACGCTGCGAGACCCAAGACACGGTGCCCAAGTGCTTCTATCGGTACCACTGCTACGTAGCACTTTATTCGGTACAATACCTAGCAGAAAGAGCATCGCGCGACGACCCGGTACACTCTACGTGTACAGTCGGAGCGGCCAGAAAATCAGAAAATACTCGCCCATCTGGGCCTAATTATTTCTTTCGCGCCGGCAGTCGCGAGGTGGTAGGTTATAGTTCGAGCAGGTGTCGCTACCGTTGCCGTTCTTTTTTCGCGACCGTTCGACCATAACAATCTATTGTATTTAAAAACGGTCGCTACAATAACTTTGCATGATTTATAACTGTTGTTGATGTTGTTTTTTTCGCTTGTTTACTGTCTGTTTTATTCAATTTCAAACAAAAGCCACGACGTCCGGACAGGAAATGCACTTTAAGGGTTCCAAATAATGATTTTCAAATCACCACTCACGACATTTAAAAACATATTTCCACTATTATTACAGCCTTTATTTTACAAGTCCTATTTGATAATTTTGAACTAGAGTCACCAAGAAAAGACAAAAGAGAAAAGCGACGTTTTTAACCCTAATGGAATGGGGGCGCGCTTACCTGTCGTGAATAGGACGATGGCTTTCAGACAGGAATACTCCGCGGAGTCCACGTGCAGCGCCTTCAGTTTCTCCACTTGTTCCTATAACAATACAAAACGACTCAGTTTGCGATACTTCACCGTTTTATCTTCCAACGGGAAATTACCTGGAATATTCTGATGTGGTCCATAAATTGCACCACGCGATCTGCACACATTGGCGATGCGTGAAGTCCGGCAGCTGCTATCAGTGGTGCTACATGCAACGGCATCGAACATTGGCTAGCATTTAGGACGAATAATTCTGACCATACTAATCTTAATAACGCCACCTGAAAATACATTACATTAAATAAACACTTAATAAAATCATCAATTTGCTTCTTACTTGATCTGTAACTTGTAGATCTGGAAAGAAAGGTATATTCCTAGCCCATTCGACGGCCGAAAATAGTAGTCTAGCTGCAAGTTCGCAAATATTGTCGATGCCCATGATATTGTTGGCCTGTATACATTGTCCATACCGACTTGTAGGATATGGTTCGGCCCGTAGCAGCAGGGAGATGTAACTGCTGAGGTAGCTGTGGTTGCTGAGGGACGTCGTGACCGGGTCTGAGGTGTTCAGGAATTGATTGGGGATGCCCGGGAGGGCGGGCTGCGACGGCGGTACTCTTCCCCGCTGGACGGCTAAAAAAGAAACGCGCGGCGTCGGAAAAATTCATGATCTTCGCGAAGAACGGCCGCGCCATCCATCACCAACGGCCGAGACCATTTGTATCGGTTTTGACGTGTGAATTAACGCTGATTACTGGGATTGATGACCCCTTCCGGCGCTCGTTATGGGGCTTCTACGGCCGTTGGGCCCCCGCAATGTCCAGACTATACTCAAAGAACTACTTTTTTGTTTCATCTAACACAACTATTTTAAAAAGTATCTTGAAAATTGGGTTTGGTTTATGGTATAATTAAAAACCACCGTTGATAAACAACACGAAATAAAAAAAGTTTTATTAGAAATTATTTTCAATTAGGTTGGGTTGGGTTCTAGAAAATTAAATGTAATTGTATCAATTATACGTTGAGGTTTCATTTATTGATATTGATTTGATGGTTTCTAAAAAAATTCGATATATTAATTACAAAATATGCTAAAAAAACTATAAGAATAATAAATTGAATGTTCGTGGTAGTCGTAAAGGTGACATTAAAAGTGGTATAGAGAAGACGTACACGTGCCAAAACGAGGCGAGAAGCCGCGGGCCGGTAAAATATTTGGTACACCGCGACGAGCAGAGCTTTAATGCACGAATCTCGGATTAAATTGTATAGAGTACGGTTGCTATGTACAGGAATCGTGGGAAACTGACCTCAGGTGACCCTGACCTCGAAGCAACCGACCACGGCGTATATATGAGAGATCTGTGGCCACACAGTCAAATGCCACGAAGAATGAAGTCATCCGGTGCTATTTTCGTGAAGCGGCCACCGCGCGTCTTTCGGTGGTGTGGCGACGGCGACGGCGACGCTGCCCAACAGCAAGCAATCGAAGAACCCCTCAACATCTCCAATAATTATAAGACGACAAACATGTTGTTCCCGGAGCGGCGCTTATCGTACGTCTTGCGAAACGCAAACGGCCGATAATGAAATGGTGAAAAAACAATTTTGATAAGATGCGCGTTCGTCGCCGACAATTTGCGATCGTTTTTTCGCAAAATTCCCAAATGGTCTACGCGTTCCCACGGGAGACCCTCCCCGACGCTTCATTTGAATAAATCCCTTAAAGCTGTCCATGGGTATTTTGCATATTCACCGGACACTGGTCAGCGTAACACGTATCTCGCACCCCTCACCAAGGTGTCATGCTCGACCTTTTCTTTGCCTGGGGGCTGTTTTATATATCCGTTATTCCGCAGGGGACGTTCGTCGTTCATTGTTCGGTGTCTCGTCGCGGTCCCAACTAGGTTAAATAGCGTCGTATACTATTACAAATATAAATGTTACTACAACGGGCCGAAAGGTTATCAATCCAAACGCGTCATAACCAAATGATATAATATGGGTTTCAGTTATTTATTGCGTCGTCTTTGCTACTATGACTTTCGATAAATCGCTTTCTAGAAACTACCAACCAACTTAGAAGAAAATATTTTGTATGTTATTCATCATTTCTTTAGTTTTTAAGTATTTTTTATTATAATTAAATTTGAAAAAAAAAATTTTGAATAAAAAATTTGGCTAAAAATATTTTTAGTACATCAATTAATAAGATCATCATGAAATTATCAGCATGTTTTTAAAATGTCTGATAAGTATTATTTTTGAAACAAAATTCCTTATTCATTATAATAAATGAAATATATTTCAAATTATATCTACATTTTCTATTTATATAGCTTGTTTAAAGATACTCTGTAAGGCATCTACATAGTAAGTTTATTAACTCGAGATTTTCTACAGAATACACAGATCGTTTGCAGAGTATTTAGAGTTCACTAGAGTATATACAACATTTAGAGAGTATGCCTGATAGACTGATGTAGAATATCTGTAGAGCATACAGACTGTGTCTACAGCCTATCTGTATGCAGATAGTAAACATTATTTGCATAAAGATAGTGTGTCCAAGTCTATTTTGAGCCAATCTGCAGATGCTCCGCAGAATTTTCAGAACTATTTTATTAGCACGGATCTAAAAAAATAAGAGTATGTGCAAAAACATTGTAAATAAAGCTATCTAGATATCATCTATAAATACTCTACAAGTTAATAAGTATATTTAAACGTTATGCACAACATTTCACGAACATACAAATCATCTAGATATTATCTGCTTACAAATAGGGGAGTAGTAGAAATTATCTGATAAGGCACTATTTTGACGTTATCTCCAGGTAGTCCCTAGAATACTTAGAACATCTCCAAATTATGTAGATCGTTTACAGAGTATTTAGAGAGTATGTGCATAGAGTTACTTTGCGTGAGACTGATCTAGGACTACCTGCAGCGAATTTGTATGCAGATGGTAAACATTATTTGCATAAAAATAGTGTGTCCAAGTCGATTTTGAACTAATCTGCAAATGGTCGACAGAATATGCACAATCTATATATTATAGAACAGTATTAAGAATATAGTAGAGACAGTCTATATAAAGAGACTCTACCCATATCTATTTTGAACCAATCTGCAGATTCTTCGTAAAATATTCAGAACATGTAGACTGCCATAAAAAAATAAGAGTATGTGTATCATCTATAAATACTATGCAAGTTAATAAGTATATTTAAACGTTATGCACAAAGTTTCAAGAACATACAGATTACCTAGATATTATCTGCTTACAAATAGGGGGGTAGTAGAAATTATCTGATACGGAACTATTTTGAAATTATCTCCAGGTAGTCCGTATTATACTTACAATATCTCCAAATTATGTAGATCGTTTGCAGAGTATTTAGAGAGTACGTGCATAGAGTTACTTTGCCTGAGACTGATCTAGGACTGTCTACAGCGTATTTGTATGCAGATCGTAAACATTATTAGCATAAAAATAGTGTGTCCAAGTCGATTTTGAACTAATCTGCAAATGTTTACGTTTGTTTGATTCCTTTTTATCACCGTGTGTTTAATAAAAGTGGAGAGAATTAACAGACACTAAGAACAACGTGGATTTACATAAAAATTTAATTTTTAGTGATTTGAACGTTAAACAAATACATTTAACTTAAAAAAGAATCGAGAAACCAAATGTTATGTTTAAGAATAGAAAAGAAATCATATAACGTGGTTTCCTGAGGATGGCGTCAAGCCGAAACCAGTAAAAACCAAAAAATAATAATAAAGATAACATCGTTAAAGTACGACATTTATTTCTCTTCACTTTTATTAATTTGCAAATGGTCGATAGAATATGCAGAGCCTAGATAGATCTGCCCAGATCTATTTTGAACCAATCTACAGATTCTCCACAAAATATCCAAAACATGCAGACTGTCTAGGTGTTATTTTATTGGCACGAATCTATTTTTAAACTGTGCAGATATTTAACAGAATACACAATACATCTTCGGAGCATACAAACTGTCTTGGGACTATATGTATGCAAAGAAGAGTATAAGAGTATTTTTTGAGCCAATTTATATAAAAAATAAGAATATGTGCAAAAACATTGAAAATAAAGCTATCTAGATATCATCTATAGGTACTCTGCAAGTTAATAAGTATATTTAAACGTTATGCAGAACATTTCACGAACGTACAAATTATCTAGATATTATCTGCTTATAAATAGGGGTGTAGTAGAAATTATCTGATACGGAACTATTTTGAGATTATCTCCAGGTAGTCCGTAGAATACTTAGAACATCTCCAAATTATGTAGATCGTTTGCAGAGTATTTAGAGAGTATGTGCATAGAGTTACTTTACCTGAGACTGATCTAGGACTATCTACAGCGTATTTGTATGCAGACCGTAAACATTATTTGCATAAAAATAGTGTGTCGAAGTCGATTTTGAACTAATCTGCAAATGATCGACAGAATATGCACGATATATATATATATATAGTATGGAGATAGAACAGTATTAAGAATGTAGTACAGACAGTCTACATAAAGATACTCTGCCCAGATCTATTTTGAACCAATCTGCAGATTCTTCGCAAAATATCCAGAACATATAGACTGTCTAAGGTGCTATTTTATTGGCACGGATATTGGTACTATCTGTATGCACAGAGTATTTTTTGGGCCAATTTATGTAAAAAAATAAGAATATGTACAAAAACATTGTAAATAAAGCTATCTAGATATCATCAAGTATATTTAAACGTTATGCACAACATTTCACGAACATACAAATTATCTAGATATTATCTGCTTACAAATAGGGGTGTAGTATCTTGAGACTATCTCCAAGTAGTCCGTAGAATACATAGATCATCACCACATTATGTAGAATGTTTGCAGAAAGATATGTGTTAATATGGATTTTAATTATTTAAATTTAACCAAACCCAATTTACTATTTTTTGGTTAAACTGATATAATTTAAAGAATATAATGAAGATGTTTGAGGATATTAAAAGATAATATTTTTTGTTTTCAATTTCTCACGGTTTGAAAAAGTTTATCTACGTAGGTAAAGTAAAAGTCGAGGTCCGAAGCACCCATGAAAATATTCTTATACACACACGGAGGGTAACAGTATGGACATTCTATTGTGGGCCATTCTTCGCATGATTGATCGGTTTAATATACAAATACTTGACCGTAGGGGCACAAAGGGCCGTCCCGAAACCTAAAGGCGAGCTTACCGCGTGCATACATTAACAACCGCCTTAAGATTAATGGCCACGCCGGTCAGCGGCGCGGGAATGCGTTAGAAATATATTATTTCTTGTCGAACGCAAGCCGGGCTCAATTTTCGTTTATTTTTTTTATCCGGCCCCGCTCGCGACCAAAACACGTTAATGCCTTTTACCTTCTCTCCTCATGCCCATTTTCATACATTTACGTAACCGACAGTACTGACACTGGTTTCTATGATGTTGATCTATTGGACAATTTCGGCTACCTCTACAGGAATATGTTAAGTTCCTTCTCACACTTCTTTTAAAAAATGATTTGCAACCTGAAACCAAGAAAAAACTTTTTTTTCTCCCGGACGTCTTGGCAATGAAATTTTTTTATCAAAAATTTGTTATTTGTAAATTGGGTATTTTATCGCGAGTAAGTGCTGTTTATCTTGCGCGAAGAGAAACCGCGACTGTCGTTAGCGGTAGAAGCTGCGGGGTTGTGATGGGTCTTGGGGGAATACCGGAGAAAAATGGTGGTTTATAAAAACATTTCGGGCAATAAAACTATAAAAATCTGAGCGCAATTCAGTCGTCTATCATTTCCGACTATATTTATCAAAATGACGGGTCAGAGGGAAAAAGGTTCCCGTCCCCTTTATTCTTTATCCATATAGGAAGTAATATGAAGTAAAAGCTACGACCCAGACGATTTGTGTCCTTGTAAGATGGATTAATCAATTTTAAAAAAAGAAATAAATAATTTTCAACATGTTTACAACAATTAGTATAAAGATTGCAACAATCTTTCCATGACGTTCGATTAGAAAGAGAAATTGACTCATTATTTTTTTTCTGTTAAGATATGAACAAAGCTATTACTTTCACTGTCCTTCAACAAACCCATTTCGATTGTTCATTTCGCATTTGTTCATTTTGAAACTAACTTATCATATTTCGCTGGTTTAATCTATATAATAAGATATTAGGGTGATCTCGTATGGGGGGTCGAATCTGCTTATACAATGTTAGGGTTGAATTGGGACGGAGGTTGTCAGATTCTTTGTTTCATCACCCTTTTGTTATTCATAAGGACATGTTAAGGTGGAAAAGATAGGGTTGTTGAATTAGTTTAATTTCATTTATTTAGGAAAAAAATTTATTTTTAAGAAGCAAAACTTTTCGCTTTGTTATTCATGGATGTGAGACGATAGAAGATTAAAGATGGATTACGAAATTTAACGATGTATTTAGTCTGTTTTAAACGTTGTATGGAAAGAAAAGGAAAGATTTAAAAGAAAATAAGGATGGTATTTGATACTTTTTTTCGGTTCTATTTCTAATTTTGGGGTTTCGTATCTGCGATCTTGTAGTAGCATAGTGACGTATTTTAAAGGGGGATTGAGAAAAAGATCAATTTGAAGATTGTGTTGCATTTTTTTTGGTTTTTGGGTTTTGATGTCAATTTTCATATCGTTCGTGTCATCAATATGGTGACATATTTAGTGTTTCGAAAATGGATTTTTGATGTTTTGACATCATTTTTTTATCATTTCGGGATTTTGACAGATTTTGAAATGTTCGATTTTCTTATTTTTGATTCTTTAACTGTTTAGAAATATGATATTTTTGTAGTTGTTTTGGTTGTTTTTAGTTATTTTTGAATTTTGGGTTGTCTCATTGGGGTTTTATGGGTTGATGTTAGTGACGTTTTTTATAGTATTGAAATATGACGTTTGTGGTGATTTGAACGTACGTGTAAGGATGTTTCGATTAAAGCGGTTGTGACTCTTACCTTCACAAGTAAACTGACCATAGTGTTTTCCAGAACTTTTATCACCACAAACCACGCACTCAATATTTTGGTTCTTGTCGGCATTGTTACTGTTCGCACTGTTCTGAGAGTTCTGCGACGGAGTTTGCCGGTTGGCGATGCTGAGCGACAACTCTGGATTGTCAAGAGTGATCGGGTTGATGTTGGTAGGCAAAGGGTTGAGATTCGGCGGCGTTGGCAAGGGATTGAGAGCGTTGGGCAACGTGTTGAGACTGGTCGGGATCGGATTGACGAGCGACGGCTCTCTCCAAGACGGTGCCACCAATGCCATGTTGGCGGCGATATTTCGCCAAAAAATTTTTTTACAAAATTCCTAACTCAGTTCGGTCGTCATTTTGGCGACTCGGCACATTTGGCACTGGGGCGAAACGGGGATTTTTTTCGAAACGGAAAAAACTTTTTCGAGTCAGATACTTCGGAGCACGTATCAGAGCATGGAAGGTGATAGGTCATACCCTCACAACTTTCTCGCCTCTACTGGTGACCTTTTGCGAGAGGCCCCGACACTAACTTGGCCTGGGCGTAACAGGGAGGTCCTAAGTTCATACGAGGGTCAGGATAGGCCAAGAGGCGGGATTGGAAACCGTGGAGGGGATCCTTTCCACGTCTGCTATCATGTGCACTAAATTCGAATGCGAACCCGCAACTTTATCCAAAATTCGGTCACAGATTCCGAGACCTTCTCGCGGTCGTCTCGCGAACCCATCTTCGCACCAACACTCTACCATCGCTTCGCGCTTCTTCGCGACTCAATCTAACATCCCACTACAAAAATAAAAAAATCAAACACTACGATCTCTCAATCTCACTCCAAAGAAATTTAAAATAGCCCCTGTATATCTATACATATAACTCGACTATCTCTTAAGTGCATAGTGACAATATCTATAAAGATAACTTTCATCTTATTTAAAAAATATAAAGACCTTATATTAGTGCTTATCGACTTTTAATCTAATTAAAATTATTTATAGAATCACACGTCTTGACGTTTATATATATATATATATATATAATTAATAATGTCTTGGGATTCACATACAATGATTATATTTTGCAGTGTGTAGTGATAATTATAAACACTTCATCGTTTCGTGATTTATGACATGATGAAATATTTTTTGACGTTTCAAGTGTATTTAGAAGAAGGCTGATCACCCTATATATATAATTGGCTCGATTATCTCTTAAGGAAGTGATAATTATCAACAGTTCATCGTCCCGTGACCTAAATCAATATCTCAATAAAAAAATCTCAGATGCAATTTCTTTGATATTTCAATCTTTTTCAGAATAAAAGCCAACATCCTGTCTATCTACTTTAATTATCTTTTAAATTTATAGTTATTATGGGTATTATGTATTCCTCTATATAATATGTCTCATATTTTTATTATTTATTATTAATACCTAATTATATGTCATTCTTCGATTTAGTTATGATTTGATGAAGTTTCATAAACCAATTGTGGTACTTTTTGCTTGAAATTGGTTTCAACGAAGTTTTTTTGAGTTCTTATTAAAACGGTTGTTATAAATTAAGGTTATCCAACTTCATGGATGTACAGGATTTTGTGCATCCATGATTAATCAAATTTATGTTCCAATGAAGTTTTCAAATTATTTCTTAATATTAAATATAAACCTTTTTATTCCAATTTTGATGAAGTTTCATGAAACGAATTATTAAGTTTCTTGGATTTGGTTAGGTTTCACTGAAGTTTTGTTTACAATTGAATATTAGTTGAAGTTGTAATAATAATTAATAATTCGATGATATTCTTTGCATATTAGTAAATTTCAGTGAAGTTTTTTGGGTTAATATTGAATATCCAGACGAAATTTGAAATGTTGGTGATGTTTCTTCAATTTGGATAGGTTTCCAGTTAAATTTCTTCTTAGAAATTCTGGTTATAATGAAGTTTCATGAAACAAAAAGAAATTATTGATTAAAACTTGAGAATTCGTTGAAGTTTCTTGGATTTGGTTAGGTTGCAGTGCAGTTTTGTTTACAATTGAATATTAGTTGAAGTTGTAAGTCGATGATATTCTTACCTACGTAAATTTCAGTGAAGTTTATGGCTTAATATTAAACATCCAGACGATATTTGAAATGTTGATGATGTTTCTTCAATTTGGTTTGGTTTCGAGTTCAATTTCTTCTTAGAAATTCGGGTTATAATGAAGTTTTATGCTCTGATGAAGCTCATAACCAATTTATTATTATTTTGGATTTTCCAGTGCAAATTTGATGAAGTTTCATGACACAAAAAGAAATTATTGATTAAAACTTGATAATTCGTTGAAGTTTCTTGGTCTTGATAAGGTTCCAATGAAGTTGTAATGGTAGATTTCCAATTTTTATCTAAAAATTAATGTTCAGATGAAGTTCTTAAATAATTTATTTATTATTATTTGGGATTAAATTTAATTTTATTATTAACTGAAGTTTAAGTTGAATTTTTAGCATAATAATTAATATTTCGGTAATGTTCCTCAGATTTCAATGAAGTTTTTTGAGTTTATATTAACCATCGTGATCAAACTTAATATTGTAATAACATTTTATAGATTAAATGAAGTTCTCATATTTTATTCCTAAAGATTCGATTATAATTTGAGATTTTGATGAAGTTTCTTCAATTTCATTAGATTTCGATGAAGTTCTTCGAGTTATTATTATCTTCGTGTTAGAAATTCAGATTATAATGAAGTTTCATGAAACGCGCATCGTTCAATTGAAGCTTTTTGGTGCATTTAAAATTTTCTTTTATTTTATTCCTAAAAATTCGATTATTATTTTAAGTTTTGATGAAGTTTCTCCAATTTCATCAGATTTCGAAGTTCTTTGAGTTATTATTAATCTTCTTGTTAGAAATTCAAATTTCAATGAAGTTTCAATTTGTTTCTTTGATATTTTCTATTAAAAATTAATGTTTTGATTCAATTATTTATAAATACTTGGAATCAAATTTGAATTTTTGTTCCAATTTTATGTCATCATTAACATAAATAATTAATAAAAATTTAAATAATTTATAAAAAAACACCTTATAAATTTACCTTTCTTAATTTTTTTATATAATGTTTAGTTTTACTGCAATTTATAGTTGTATTTGCACGAATCGTAAGTAATATTTAACGAGAAAGTCGAAAATACAATTCCTTGAATTGATGTCAACAACTTGCTTTCGAATTATCAACTTTTAATCATTACTCAATGCAATAATTATTCGACTTTAATACATCCTATTATTGATTTCAACATTCTACATTTATTATTGTTTTTTAGCAAATTATTAAAAAAGAATTTAAATAAGTCTTGTAAATGAGGAAGAGTTGCGAAAATAGAAAGTTGAATTAAGTCTTTTTATGATTTTTTTTCTGTCGCAGTGATATTTGTTCATGCCACAAATTGTTGGTTAAATTAACTTTCATTTGAAATGGGGAATTTTGTTAAAAATGAATTGTAAATTATAATTTTCTTTTATATTTCCATAAGGGACACCTCCATAAAAAGATCAAGATAGAATTACTTTGTGGATATGATGCATAAGTTTAATCCCCTTATCTGGAAAGTATACATTACGAATATAAAATAGAAAAAGGGTAAGGTGATTCCGAACGTAAACGTAAACCCATAGAATTTAAACGTCTAACAGAAATCGGTTAGGAGACGTTGAAATTAATATTCAAAAATAGCCAGTGGCTAATGGTGCCCATTATAAATCGAAAAATCAGGTACTAAAAGTGGCCCCTAATATAAATAACCTGTACCTACAGTAGGAAGGTTACAAAGGGGACGTCAAAGGGCCAAAGGTGACTAGTTTGATTCCCACGGTTCGGAAATATGCATAACGCGACCGAGGCCATAGGAATTCAAATTCGGGTCGTTCAGCCCATGGAAAGCCGAGAAGATCTATGGGTGAGATATGTTAAAATTCCCCAAAAGCGTAAAACGGCTCCGGACACCGGCCGCTTCCGGTATCGAAAACTCGATTTGCATAAATTTTAATTTCGACCGAGTTGAGATTTCCAAAGGAGCGAGCGGTCCTCGCCGGATGAAAGGACGCCTGATTCCGTCCAGGATGAGCCATTGTCTCCTCCCGCGGATTTTGATGGAGTATTGGGACACAAAAGGACCTCCGCAGATAAGCTCGCCAGTGAAAGGCTCCTTCTTCCCGAAGAAAAGGTACGCCGAATGCTTAATTAAGTCGATATTAAACGGGGTTTTACGCGAAAAGTTCTCGCGCGATTCGCCTAATTCGCACCGCGACCAATGGGGCGCTGGTTACCATTAGAAACGGGGGCAGGTGACTAAATGCCGGCACGCTTTTGCCTCCGGTCCCGGCTTCACCTGTCAACCAACCCTTCAAGAAGGGTTGAACGGATGCTGGGACAACCCTCGCCGCGGGCCTCTCTTTTCTCCACGCGACACGTGATCTCTTAATCCTTTATTGTACCACCGTGTCTGGTCCTTTAGCAAGGTGCACTTTCGCACTGTATACCAACCCGCAAGATCATTATCCCAATAACCGGTAGTACATGATCTCTTAACTCCTTTTATAACTCCTTTATTTCTTAATAATAAATTAAATAAATTATTTTAGGGTAAATTGAATAGAATTTAATTTCGAATTCTTTACATGTTTCGGCTTAAATAAGCCATCATCAGAAGGTTTCTACAAATAAGTATCAAATTATAGATAATCAACTTTAAAGAATGAGGTTATGTATATTCCCTCATGACACTAAAATATTTATTTATTACTTACATCATCAGTGAATTTGGAGAAAAACTAACTAATCTAATTAATATGGTGTTTTTATCGTAATGTTCAAACATCAAAATTAATTTAATATTATATTAATAACAAACACCAAAGGAACGGTATCAAATTACAACTGGATAACTACAGGCGGTGATGTCCTTTTCTTAGGACAAGAATTTAGGTTATGAGCGCGCTATAAACCGGAAATCCGGAAACGTCCGAAAAGCCGCCTGTAGTTATCCAGTTGTAATTTGATACCCTTCGTTTGGTGTTTGTTATTAATGTAATATTAAATTAATTTTGATGTTTGAATAATATGATAAATACATCCTATTAATAGTTAGTTTTTCTCCAAATTCACTGACGATGTAAGTAATAAATAAATTTAGTGTCAAGAGGGAATATACATAACCTCATTCTTTAAAGTTGATTATAATTTGATACTTATTTGTAGAAACCTTCAGATGATGGCTTATTTAAGCCGAAACGAAAGAAATTTTTAATAATTTAAATATCTAATAATTTTAAATAAATTATTTTTTGTAGTATTTTGTGCACGGACAAGTATTTAAAAGTAAAAGGTAAAAGTAAAAGGTGTAAATAAAAGGTTAAAGGTAAAAAGTGAATAGTAAAAGTCAACCATTAATTTAATTAGATTTTTTTGATGTTTTTTTATTATAGTGTTAAGAAGTTGTATTGAATTAGATAATGTGTTAGATGAAGTTAGATAGAGTTTGACAGATCTTTGTGGTTGTGGAGTGGAGAGTAAAGAAGACGTAGTAAGAGAGAGTCGTTCGGATCGATTTCCGTAGTAACTTCTGGAGTTGTCTTGGGATTACGGTTCCTCTCGTCGCTTATTGCTCGTATCTAATCTTTTTCGTGTGAGCACGTGGGCCACTTAGTTCTTGTCAGTTTTATTGCCGGAGGAACAAAACCCAGAAGTCTCTCGACGGAATAGACGCGCGTCTTTAATTACTCCGACGGGCGAGTGTGTCGCCGCTTTATCTAGCGGAAAGGGCGAGAGCAAAAAGCGAGCAGATGCAAACCTCGAGGAGAGAAGCGAAGAGAAGAGCACTCCGCACGGACAATGGGAGTTATTAATTTAGATGGGTCGCGCAGTCATCATGGGTGGCTGTGCGTAATTATGGGCATGGCACAAGGTCACCTAATCCCGCGGGCCCTCAGGGACAACCTCTGATTGAATGCTAGCTACCCCTGTTAATATAGAGAAGCCCTCGATACGTCCTCTCAGAGTCGGTCCATATCGATCTTTCGCGGTCGCAATTTGTCGTCTATGACGGACGGAAACATAATGTAGCTTAAAAGAGCATGACGGTCGTAAATTTTTGCCTCCGTAGAATAACTTAGTTCGGGCGGCGGGTTCTCGTTTTGTCGTCCCGGACAATACCTAGAATTTTAAACGAGCCAGCGGAGGTAAGATAATGCGACAACGGGCCCGGGTTGCGGTATCTACCGCGGCGCGCAACTTGGGAAGATCTTATCGCGAAGGTAAGACATATTGCCGCTAGATACGGGCACAATACCGCGCTATCTGGCCTATGCACGTATGGACGTATAATTTTAGCGAGCCAACCTCAAAAGCACCAACTACACCGAAACCGCAAAACGCTTACCGAAACCTCCGAACGCAAATTCAAACGCGTACGGTTTTCACGCCGTTTATCGCACGAGCCTCTACAATAAAATGCAAATTTACCGAAAAAGGAATTAAAGGGCTCCCTCGAGTCGCCCTCCCGCGATAAGGCGTCCCCGGAGGTCTCCAAGTGATCTGTCATATATATTTCACGTCCGGCGACCGCCACCCCTCAATCAGTATATATCTTTGTCAAAAATGGACTTTTCGTAATCACATTGACGAGGTTCACAAACTTTTCCCACATCTGCCCACAATTTTATTTTTTTTACTAAAGTACAATAATATTTTTTTTAACGATGTAAAAGCTGTTGACAGGTCGATAAGTTTCAAAGTGGAATAATGAAGTTATGATCTAATAAACGAGTGCCGGACCGGTCGAGATAAAACGCAGAAAAGGGAGCAATGTCTCGTCCGTATCGAGATTAATGTTGCGTAATAGCACATGCGGGCTAACTTGATTATATTATCCCGACAATGGTCAGCGGGGCCGTCGGCGTATCACTGCCGCCCGTTAACAGGCGTCGGACGAATTAGAATCCCGCTTTACGCAAGTTCTGCCATGAATATTAACACTCCAACCCGGCAGAACCCTTTGCCCGTCACGCAATTTTCATCTCATTACCGGGACCATCACAATGAAAACGTATCATTCGTCCAACTTCGAAAAATCAACCGTACGCCACCGCAGGCGTTCGTTTAATTTCGAAATTGTCCGACCCGGGGCGCAGATGTTCGAATTGTCTCGTCGGAGAGTGCCTCATTGGTCATTGTGACATCGGCACACTCCACATTAACCATCATTTCGCCGCACTAATATTACTTAGCGTTTAATAACTCACTATGAATATTTTATTCACTATAAACCCCACTTTACTCCCCAAACTTTCACATTAAACCTTTCTTCAACAACCATATACTTTAACTAACACTACTTTAATACCTCATTTTCTTACATATTATTTATAAAAGTATTAACTTTTATTATTAAAATAATTCATATATCTTTAAGTAAGCTGTGGTTATCTTAAGCATAAAGGATTTATTGACCAGTATTAAACCTGCACATAATAATTTATATGGGATATGGGGTTGGATATCAAACGCTATATATCCATATCCATATCAACACCATACCAATATTTAAAAAAAATCTTTTATTTATTGACACTACACTACACTGTAGTGTACACTTCTTTAGTGTTAAAATGGAGTTTGTAAAAATGGTTGTCTAAAAGATGTTAGCAAAAAAAAATGTATATGGACATCTTACAGATGTGATATTCGTGGTATTAAGTGTTTAATGTGGCTTAGCGCAAGCCGTAGGAGTGACGGGAGCGCGATCCTATTTGGGGGTTTATGAAAAACGCAATCAAGTGGCTGCTTCATAATGCGGTATTGGTTCCGGCGCGCCACCCTCCTGGCCGTAGAGGCGGCCTCAAATGGGAGATTAGCGTATTAACATTTATGCTAGATGTGCTATGAATGTGTTCAATCGTACCGATGTGTAAGTACGGCATATATCCGCTATACGGGAGCGTAAAGCCGTAACAATTAGTCATACGCTCCGTTAAATGCCAGCCGGATCAGGGGACCCCAAAATGTACTCCCCGAAGGGCCGCTCTAAACGCCCGAACGACCCCCAAAAGCTAAAACCGTCATTTCGGTAGGATTTACACCACATTCCAACACAAGATGTATTCAATTTTACATATGTAATTCATATAAACGCTTAAATTTAATTAATTTTTCATACAATGAATTTCACTTAAGATGCAATATACAAAAGTATATTTCGCAGTGTCAAATAAAATTAGTCTAACACTAGACCTAGAACTAGAAACATTCCATTTAGCCGTACCTCTCTTAACATGGCTGATGGATGGTGGGTAGCGCTAGTTAGTATAAAATATCACTATGTTGCATATTTTTATTGAACTAAAACTATCACTAGAACTAAAATAAGACCTAGAACTAGAATCATTCGGGTTTAGCCGCACGTCTCTCAAGACGGCTAAACCCGAATGATTCTAGTTCTGTCTTGTGTTAGCTCTAGTGATGGTGCTAGTGCAAAACTAGAAGTAACACTAGACCGAGAACTAGAATCATTCGGGATTAGCCGTCTGGAAAGACGTGCGGCTAAACCCGAATGTTTCTAGTTCTAGGTTTAGTGTTAGTTCTAGTTTTGCACTATCACTATCAATCACTAGAACTAATACAAGACCTAGAACTAGAATCATTCAGGTTTAGCCGCACGTCTCTCAAGACGGCTAAACCCGAATGATTCTAGGTCTGTCTAGTTCTCGGTCTAGTGTTACTTCTAGTTCTGCACTAGCACCATCACTAGAGCTGACACAAGACAGAACTAGAATCATTCGGGTTTAGCCGTCTTGAGAGACGTGTGGCTAAACCCGAATGTTTCTAGTTCTAGGTCTTGTGTTAGTGTTAGTTCTAGTTTTAATTGTTATTAATTCGGGCCTTTTCCAAGCAAAATTTTTCCTTTGCAAAACTACCCAATGCCTATACTATTAAGCTATGTTGCATTTTATGTGGAACAGTACAAGTGCATAGTAGTTGATTAATATATTGCGATTTATATGAAATTCCAGGTATATACAACATTGAATACAAAAAAAAAGATTAAAAAAGAAAGTTTTTAAAGGAGAGGTGTATTTTTCCAAGGGAACGTTTCGTCAAAGCCGGTACCCTTAAGGGTAGACTAATTGGACGACCGCAATGATTACAGAGGTAATTAATGTGTTATACGATCCAGGGATAGTGTCTCAGTCCCTTAGGACATCCACACCGGTATTATGAGATGCTAAACCCGAATTAAGGAGCATCTCGGAGATGAAGAGAAGGAGTAGCACGGTGTCCGCATTAAGACGTGCAAATAAGATCGAAAATTAAACGTTTACTTTATAATTAGATATCTTAAGGGAGGGAGATATCAGAGAAACGAAAAAATATACAAAAAAATGTCGTGTTGGGGAAACGCGATTTCCATTGTCACAAAAACGCGTATTGTATTTAAATTTCTCATAAAGCGGACCGTGCGTTATCGACAGGTCAAAGATCAAAAGTCAATCCTCAATCGACAACGAGGCGATTCAGAATAAAATACAGTGTATGCAGTCGATGGACGTTTCTGTTTTTATTCGAGTTTTGATGGCTTCGAGACGATTATTAGCATCCTGCGAGAGTCGTGGTAATTTTATAATTAAAATGGAAATTGTAAATGATAAAAAACACACCTTCCTTAATTTCTCTGCGGCCAATAAATAATAAAGCAAAAAATTGGTAGAGGGACGGCGTACGAAAAAGGGAAGGCAAATTAGTTTTTAATTGCTTTCTTAACATCGACGTAGTCGCAAGCAGGGAAAGCAAAAGTTTCTGTTTGAGAATCGCATCGTATACATTTACAAGGAAGTGACACGTGTCTTGAAAGAGTCGTATTGCATTCGGTTTCTGAGGTCATCAGGTGGGAGAGGTTACACTTCCCGGAAAACCAAAAAGGGAACCCTTAGAACGAATCGCGAAATCTCGCGTCCAAGGATGATTTATTCGGCCCGCTTAATTAAGCAGGACCGTCTTCGTTTCCCTTTACAATAATTAACCCAGATAATTTATACTTAGATAATGCACACCCTAGAAACGTTTTTATTTCACCGTCCCCAAACCTTAAGGGGAAGTTATGGAATATTTTATCGTACCAATATTCCGTTTGTCAGAAAAATAAACGTAACTCGTCGGATACGGCCTCTCCCGGTAGTTGTAATAGTCTACAGGGAATCCTCCAGGAAGCGGACGTATTCGGGACCTGTCCTGTCTGCCACGTTTCCTTGTGGGCTCCTTCGGTCTAGATTTAGATTCCCACGCGTCTACGGGCCCACTCCCTACCCCTATACATGCAAAAACACACCCCTACAGTATGGGTATCGACACTTCTTGCGGAAGATCTTAATTTCTCGCTTCCTGATTCTCAACATTTCCTCGATATCCACTTCAAATTAGTAAACACATGTCTCCAAACGTTTCAACTATTCATTAATCTTACATCATTTCATTTTAAATTGAACATTATAATTTATAATGCGATTGTTAAATGTGTTAAATTTGAATGGTTTCGGATTTGAAATCCGCTAATAATCGTATTTATGTCTATAATAATGTGTCATCAGCTGTTTCCAACTGTATTCAAGAATTTAGGCAGAATAATAATTTGTAAATCAACTAAAAGCTGTTTTATTTCTATAAATGTTTGTGTTTGTCAAATTGAGTTAATACCCGAATAGAAATTATAAACCCGACAGAAGCCGTATGTGTGAGAGTTTGTAAAATTTATAGGATACTATATCAATTTGACCGGTAATAAATAACTCGGTTGGAATCGGTGTTATTTTCGGAAATCCCTTTAAGACCTTAAGCCTTTTGTAGCTTGTTCGACATGGGTAGTAGACGCACGAATTTAATCGGGGGTGGATTTAAGTTGTAACTCACTGTTTTAGCGGCGGTACTTAATTAATCCAAGTTAAAAATAGTCAAAACGTACGTTCCAACAAACATAGTCTTATTAAAGATGCTCACAATTCAAGTTGGTCGATCTCGTTGATGAAATGTAATTAGCGATGTGACTCACTAAAGTCCGTCGTTGTTTGAATGGGTGTCGGGACGTGCAAAAAAAAACTATCCAACCTCCCCCTTCTCTTCCCTCGTGTTTGGGTCATGTTACAATACAAATTCGGCTGCTGACCAAAAAGAGCCGCCTCACTTTACATCTCTCTCTCTCTACAACGCCGCCTTATTAATCTACCTTAATCATCAGCCGACGCTATAGCCACAGTGGTTTTCCGATGCCTTTCCACGAGAGACAAAGGTTGCCATGCAAAACGTTCGCTTTAACGCCCTTCCGTTATCAAACGGCGCCACCCTACACCGTGGCTGAAGTGAGGACAATGCAATGAGCTCGGGGTGGGGTGGGAGGACCCTTGCAAATCACCGATACTGATAACATCGTTACCTTTACAGTTCTAGTTAGTTGGGCATCTAGTTTACCTTCATATATTACACAGAAGGGTTCCCAACCAACTTCAGACCGACAAGAAACTCAAAATATGAAATAGAGAAACATTTACACCACATCTCTCTTGAAACAATACTAAACTTTATAATATATGAATAATATACAATTATGGATAAACCCAAAAAAAAATTTGTAATACAATTTTAATATTGCACATCCCTTTTTGCGACGTGGGGTGCGAACATACATAAAAATGTCCTGTGTCACACCCTTAAAACTAAAGAAATCAATCGCGGGAGAAGGGTACACTTCGGGTACGTAGGGAGCGGCTTATCCCTGTGTCCTAGCATATAAAAAAAGAGAAAACCCCCCAACCCTTGGCGTCGTGGTCGAGTTGCATCACTTTACTCCGACCGCCTTTTTATTTTGTCCAATTTCATTTAGGGAATGGACCATGACGTGATACCTAAGACGTGACAAATGCTTCTACACGAAGATTCTGATCTGTTGATGTTTAGGGTAGAAATAGTATTTTAGAAAAGCGATACAAATCCTAAATAAGAAAAAAAAAGATTAATGTTTATAAGTTTTGTAAATAACTTTGATTGAAAGAATTCATTGGAATCGAATAACGAAATTAAGACAAGCGCGCTGTTAATTTAATCAGCGGTGATAGACGGGGTTGTAATGAAAGTTCGAGATGGGGTTGTCGGGAAATACATCAGGGGGAAGGGGATAAATCCACGCGGGAGCTGCATTGGTTTGTTAGTGGCCACAAGAAATTTAGGGTAACCCTAATCACTCTTCGCTTGTGAGTCGGAAGGGGGAGAGGTATCGGGGGCGTTCTGCCGTGTCACTTGACTCGAAATTTTAAAATGGACCGTAAAAGCTAAGAGAGAGATGCAAACGAGTATAGGACACAAAGGGTTTTTTTTCATGGATTCATGAGTAAATCGGAGGAGCTTTTAACGCAAAACAATTTCTGATCCATTCCGCGAGAGATGGATAATTGCTTTATTCGCTTAGATAACTCAAAGCCGTCGCCGCCACCGCTCCGCTTCATCCCTTCGTCGAAAGGTTTTTCGACCACTCCCCGACATAGTCCTTTTATACTATTTTACCGGCGACGACCAAGATTACTTCCTGCTACAGTCGAGAAGGATTCAATTCTGAGAAGTCGTAAAGGTTACCATCAATTAGGTTAGATTCAAACGAAGTTCAGCGTTTTCGCCGTTGCAGAAAACCTTTCGTCCCACCACCACCCTTCGTCACTCTACAAGCCGCTTTTTCCAATAATGGAACCGAATTCAAAATTCGAACGGGGCCGGACGTGCCATGAATCCCGAGGGCGCATTGTCGCCAACTTTCAACTACAGGATTCAATGAACCGACAAGCAAGCGTAAGTAGTACGCTGGATATCGATACTGTTATACTTTGGGGGGTAGATTTTTGGGGGGCGGCGTAGGTGCATAAATAAACCCCGTCTGTCACATACGCAGGGTATCGTGTGTTCTGAAATTTAAATCGCCTCCCCAAATTCTGTGCGTCCGCCGTTCAAATAATTAATATAATGGCCGGAGGAAGTAGCACAAAGACCTGAACCGCTCTTCCGTGACCGTTGTGGATAATTTCACGAAAATCTCTGCCAAAACCAACACCTGCCGCTTCCCCATATGGAAATTATGAGGGGTTCTACTAAAAAACACCCCAAAAGGACATCATACGTCACTGATTTTTTTTGTTTTGTTTTCAAACACTACTATTACAATTTGTCATTTTGTGATATATATATATAGATATATATTTTTTATTCTTGGAAAAAAGATTGATAAAAAAAAAGTTGGTTATCGATTTTGGGATATTGTCCACAATATTGTCTAGAGTATAAGAGAGAAATGAAGCTATTTATTTCTTCCACCCCATATTTTTTCGCGAATAACCTGGCGCAATTGAAAGTTTTGAGCACGAAATAGGAATTTTTATCCCTCATTGTTCGGGACACAAAAGGGAAATCGCGCGGAGGGGTTGGAAGTTATAGGAAAGTGAACGAAGGGGTGGACGGCAATGTATACAAGGACCATATTCTAATTACTTGGGCGGTCGTAATTGATTTGGCTCTGCGAACATCGCAGTAGATGTATCGGTCCGTTGGGAATCGACGACATTCGTTATATCAGCCCTGAGTATACTTCCATATTTGTTTAGTCGACGACATTTATCTTGTAATGCGAACGGGCCCGCGCACCCCCTAAGCAAATTACTTTGATCTCTTGAAATCTTATTCACAATTTGCAAAAAAAAACCAAAAAACCATCAACCTTTCCTTCCGTGTTTTAAAAATAAACTTATCCGAGACAAAGACGCGATACATCTGGTCGTTTATTTTTTTCTGAACGCGTGTTATTTTTTAACGCTAGAAAAGAAGTGCGTCGGGCGTCAGGGGGTTCAACCCTCCGCGTTAGAAAATAACTTCACACATGCCCCGATCCGTTAATTCGTTTTCAAATAACTTTTATGTGTACAGAAGAAAATAATTGGACCACCTTTACGACGTATTTATGCAAATCGCGACGGGCTGCCGCTCGGAGATAAAGTATTAAGAACGAAACCAGACCTGTACTAAGTAATTATTCGATCTTCTCACTGTTGACTTGATGTAATTAATATAGGTATTTATCTTACAAATTAAGATGCATCGCTTCCTCCTTCCCAACCGCAAATACAGAACTCAGGATTCGGTGATTAATTACTCAGATTCTGCTCGCGGGTAGCTTTTGTAACGACGTACCTTCAATTCAACGACACCACCTTTTGTCATTTTATTCATTTTTTATCAAACTTTTTTTTCCAATTTAAATTGGTACTGTTTTAATTTTTCTTTCCAGCTCTTGATTAAACAAGTTCATTAGCATTCCTATATCCCTTATGATATGGTAGTATATTACACTTTGTAACTGATTTGCTGACTACAAAATGCTAATTGGTGTCGTTGTGTAGTAATCGATAGGTGTCCAGAAGGCATTCCAGAAACTGGTAGCAAGAAGAGTCCCTCATATGGTTTAAGAGGGTACTCTTGTATGTGACGTTGCGTATCGTATTGCAGCAATGGCACCAACAGCCTTATTGTATATCTCACCAAATCATCCTCTTGAATACAAACTTAAATATGTGGTGGAACTTGACTTTGCGAACTTTTCTAACAAATTCTTGATTTATCTCTCTCTTGGTGATTGCTCCTGTCACTTTGACGAAGTTTTCTGGTGTCCTAGCACTTCTCCTAGAGCTTCTAGGTTCCTTCACCATTACTTATTTGAACATCAAAAAGCACCCTAGAACAAAAACAAAAATGAGTTAAAATTGAGTTCAACTTCTTGCAACTAACAAAATGTACAACAGCCAGAGTGTTAGCCAAATTGCATTAAAGTATAGAGTAGAAACAATGTGTAGTAATGAAAAAATTTAAAATGCATAGGAAATATACTACGCTAAATATTAATGTATATTAATAACAAAACAAAGTTCCTGGTTATTATTGCAAAATAAATTAATATTCAGTATGTAACTGAACTTTGGAATCTAAAGGAAATATTCCAATTCTATCATAATATATATTAGATGTGATAATATTGTTAATGTGTAAGGTGATAATTTTTAAGATAAGAATTATTGTGTAATTTTAGAATTTTCAGGATGATAATTATTCTTTAGAAGACAGTTTAGGATGTTTTATGTGGTAGAAAAACAACGGTCCAATTAAAAAAGGCCCGGAAAGGGAGTCCGGAGGGAGAAAATATGTCCACAATTTTCGGCCGTCCTAATTAGACTTTTATCGCTGAAGTTATTGAGAGTCCTATGATGACGGTTTAATTCGCGGCACGTCGGGCTCAACAAGTTTTTACCCCTTTTTGGTTGGAAGGTTCATTTGAATAACGCGGAAAAAGATCGCTTCCGGTTTTCCCTTCGCACAGCAAATCGACCAAACCGAACACCGGCCGTCACCGTTTAGGTATTAATCATTCTCCTCTTGGTGCGACAATGAATCCCGAAAGGACTTGAACAAATGACCAGTTAGACCGCGGAATGCGAACTATTCGCCTAATTAAATTTCGCAAACGCGTCCGACGCGTAATATTCTGAATGGGGCATGTCATGGAAGGGAGAGGGAACCGTCCGGTAATCGCAGTTATAGAAACTCGAAGCCACCCCGCAAAAGGTCGGTTCTACTACGGTTTGTTGAAAAGAAAACAACGCGTGCCTATTCAACATCCATAATGTATCGGCCGGCGACCGCAAATCAGATATCGTACGTGATAATGCGACCCTCCTGTATAAATATCAGATCGCAGACGGGAGTCGGACGAGCCCTCTTTCTCTCTCCACACTTTTTTCTCTCTACTTTCAAAAAAAAATAACCCCCTCTGTCCGGCTATTGTTATTTCCTCAATGCTCGACGCTCTATTAAAATATGACGGCGGTTTTGTTAATTACGAGAAAAACCGAACACCTGCTACCACCCGCCCCCACCCTATTTGCTTTCTCTTATGCCCTTTCGTGATCCCACAAATGTCCCATAACTCAATCACGTCAGACTTTGATGTTTTTTCTTTCAATTATTTTTCAATATAATATATTTGGGATCATAGGTTTTTCATCCATATTGGTATATTTTAATGATAGATGTTTTTACTCCAATATATTTAATCGAGTCTACCGGTTTCCTAGCATAGACCATCATCAAGAGTCTATAAGGTTGTAAACATTCATAAAAATACAATGAGAATAAAGACAAAATCAAAAATAAATGAAATCGAAAATAAAATGTTATTTTACCTCGTCGTATAAAGTTGAGGTTAGGAAACACATTTAAATATTGATATGGGTGAACTTATGGATTGTATTTTTATGAATGTTTACAACCTTATAAACTCCTGACGATGGTCTAGGCCGAAACCGGTAAAGTCCATTAAATATATTAAATGGAGATTTTAGTCTAATAAAAAAACAACGTTTAGCGTTTATTATTAGATCTGCTTGTGATAAGCGTTGTGTAAGTAAGACCTTTGATTCTGTGGACCATGCCCTCCTGTTAACTCGGCTTTCTGCTATTGGTTTTACCTCTTCTTGTGTATCTTCGTTCCAGTCCTATCTTTCCTATCGGTTTTTACGTGTCCGCGTGGAATCTGTACTGTTTTCTCCTGTTGACATCAAATGTGGAGTTCCCCAGGGCAGTGTACTGGGTCCTTTGCTCTTCTCAATTTTCAAAAATAGTATTAGTGATGGTATCTCGTGTAACTATCATTTGTAGGCAGATGACGTTCAACTTTATATTTCGCCAACTGTTAACAACCTCCATTGCTGCATCTTAACAACGATCTCTCTAGCGTACTTGACTGGTTTAGACTATGCCGATGCTGCGTATCCCGATCTGTTCGCAGCCCTTTAGGGTAAATTGGAAAGACTTCAGAACAATTGTATACGGTACATTTTTGATTTAGGAAAGTTTCAGCACATTACTCCATATCGTAACAACCTGCAGATAATGGCTTGCCGGAGTCGTAGATCATTTCGTATGCTTACCATGTTGTACAAAATTGTCCATACCCGCACTCCTGCTTATTTGTCTGATGCCTTTCACTTTTTAGCATCACATGACTTGCCCACTCGATTAATGTCGGACTCTACACTCATGTTTCCAGTCCATAGTACTGAAATCTACCACAGATCTTTTACAGTGCAGTCGATCGCGTTGTGGAACGATTTGTTTAGTTTAATAAGTTTTAAAAATGCCTTGAGGCGCCATCTGCTATCTCTTCAACTATCTTCTTCTTGACCTATACGTGTTTGTTTTCTTCTCTAATCTGCTTTTCATCTATCTTTTACTGGACTTTTTTTGTGTGTCTATTTCCTTCATTAATATTCATCATTTAGTATTACTTTTTTAGTAGCCATAATTATTTATTTAAAATTACATATACACTGTTACCAGTTGGGTATCTTGGAAGATATCGCTTATTGCGATAAATTGATCCGTTTGCCTTGATGTCTATATTTGTTATAAATGTATATATTTATGTAAATATTTGTTTTTGAGGCAATTATTATTAAGAAAAAACAAGGATTAATTTTCAGTTTTTCAATTGACGATAAAGTGGACGAAAAGGTCCAAATAAAATAGTGTGGGATTTACGTGTGATGTTGGAAAATTTTTGGGATATAAATTTTGAACAAGCAAGGGACAGGAACGGGACGAATCCGTAAAAGCGGTGACGATGTGGAGCACGTCGTGTCTGGGTATCAACCCCCTGAGTTAAAACCGCGTTTCCAGATTGTCTATTGTGGCGGCTTAAAATTGAATTCACGGCGCTTTTCAAATCGACAACCGCCCGCGTCGCTATCATTGTACGCTTTGCAGTTGTACGACACATTTAGCCCCCCAAACCGTTGTCGAGAACCCACCCCCTCAAAAACGGAGCACCCCTTTTTGGGACTACTCGTTTACGCGAAATTATTCGCGGCAAATTTCCGCGGTATTTTTGTGTAAGGGAGAAAATGATAACGTAATCTTAGCGGTTTTATCCTTGTCACCGGGGGTTGACTACTAATTACCCTTAATAAGTGGCAGCATGTGCGCATTATTACAGTTTCAGAACTCGGTTCGGTCTGGTAAGTGCGGCTTCTACGTTTTCGATCCTGTGTTAAAATAAAATCCTTTTTCGGGAGACAGTCTCGATTAATTACGAAGGGTATCGTGTTTACGGAAACGCGGTGGCGGCACACAGTTTGGGAGAGTAGGGGTGTAGTTGGTTGGCGGTTTCGTTTCGTAACGAGGCGGTCGGTTAAACATGTTTTTCAATGCGCTGCCAACGTCGGCTCAAAAGCCGCGCTCTCAATAGAAAAGCTCGTTTGATCTTAATATGTGCCCCAGTTGCCCAGAACGACAGTGCATTTAAATTCCTAATAATCCGTAAAATCGCCCATTAAACACTTGGGCCACTCGTCGCATTGTGCCTCTTGCTTTGATCTCGGTAAATAAATTATGCAGGTAGCTCGTACGTTATCATTTTCGGCCGCAGCGTTCGTTTAGTGCTCTACTCGGATTTCAAAAATGGAGAGAAAAATCGGTCGTGTGCGCCATATTAAACACCGGTTCGTCGTTCATCCAAATGGAACCATCCCTTTGTAACTGTATACGTCGTCACCAATTTTTATCAAAAACCATCATCAGAGTCATTAAACAATTAATCTCCATCATCCTTATATAATATAAAATAACATCATTTTTTTTTTAAAGATAAGTTTTACATTTGTAGAAGTTTCGTCTGTAAAAGATTCAGATGTGGGGATTTTGTATTCGGTGAGGAATGTGTAACGAAGTTGAGAGGGGAGATAAAGCGATTTCAACGATTTGAGCAAAGAAAAGGTGGTGCGTTTATTTAATCATTTCCGTATCCCATATTTTCGCGTGGTAGGAAAAGAAGTTAAAGGGAGGGGGGACGATACCATTATGCAAATAGTAAATTTAACCAAAACGCTAATATTTCCGCATTTTTCCGGCACTTCCGGTCCCGGTCGCCCGGGGCTTTTTTGCGTGTACAGTTTAACATAAATGCAAACATATTCCGCGGAAGAGATCAGGACGTCGTCCAAGGGATGCTTTTACTGCCGTATAAATTCCTTTCGTTTGTGATAAATCTTTTGAAAAATAGAAGAGACTGACCGCAGAGATCTTAGGGGCTATCCATGGGAATAAGTCTCATCCCCGTTTTTATATTTTTTCTTCTTCCCCCACATTGAAGGAAAAACGACGTGAAGGAACGCACGTTCTTCGTATGGAAATTAAAAAAAGCCAACGCAATCTCCGGCGGAAAGCAGATTTTAAAAACTAGACTACAGATAAGAAGCGAATTTTTCGTTCATCTGTCACTAAACCCTCGGGATACGTGGTTACGGTCGGGACTCGTCGTCTCTCGACTGCGTGAGGCTTTGTCGTTCGATTTGACGTTTCAGTTGAAAAGGATTGGCGCTTTCCAAATTTGCCTCCCGTCCGTCAGTTTACAATAAAACCCATTCTGACGCCCGTCTTCTTATTATCGAACTTTTTTTTTCTTTTCAATGTACATCAAATCCTTTTCAAAAAGTCGCAATTTTCACATTCGATAGATACTGATTTGAATTCGTAAGGGATAAAAAGAAATGAAAATATTTATAAATCAATGGTAGTTTTGGACGTTGAGGATTTTAGATTTGAGAGGGACCGCACCCTTGGAATACAAAATAATGACCTCTTAGCGGCCGTATTCGTAGGAAACGTCGTCGGAAAACACAAAAATACATTTACTTTAAGTGTATTTGCCGCGCGCCATTTATTTTATGAGATGGTCTCAAAAATGAGATTTCGCCGTTTTTTTTATGTACTCCCACCGGCTCTATCTGAGTGTTTTAAAAACATGTGTCCCACCGCAGCCGGGGGGATGAAATATTGTCTTTCCGCGCCGTTATCTCGGGGAATATCTTCATGTTTATACGGTTAAAATTGAGAAAAAGTTAAAAAAGGACGGATTGTAATAATTAAGATTACTCGTTTTTTTAGATTGAGATTAGGCTTTTCGTTTTCTTCGGGAACGTACCGATTGCTTATCGCCATATTTTATCGTCCTCATATTTCAATATATGTGATGCTCGGGCATCGCAGCTCCTTTTTTTATCTCGAGGGATAGCTTTATTTTATCCGTTCGTTTTATGTATTAGTTGACAGTAGATAAAACGGAGTGAATAATGGCCCGCGCCCACTAAAGAGAGGGTCCTCTTCTTAACAGTTTTTCTAATAAACATAGCTTAAGCCGAAGAGGGCCATTTTTCAAGTCAACAACCCCTAGACTTACAAAACCGACCGACCCGAAATCAGATATGCAGATTCTGCCTGTGCTATCAGGCGTCACAGAACAAATGGGTCTCTATCTGGACCAATCTTAACCCGGGCTATGTGTAAGGCTTTACCGGTACCCCATTCTGAATGTTAATATCCCAATCTAACCTTTAACGCCAACCACTTTTCCCTATTTCCTTCCTACAAGACGTTATCTTACAATTTTACATTCGAATCTCCCACCGCGGGACGACATCTAGTTTTATTAAATTAATCACAACCTAAATTTTCGTCAACCTACACTTTCTTAAAACGTCGCGCCATCTTTTGGCCAGACCCTTTAACCACAACATAAAATATTTTATATCAAAACATCTATATTAGTTAGCCCAAAAATATTACACCACATCTATTTAATAATATAATCAAATTTATTTACAATAATTTGCAAATAAGGTCTCTGTATATCTTCGAATATACTACAATTATTTTAAAGATAGATGGTGCTCACAAAACGTATCTAATTTTCAAATAAAACCTAATACTCAAAATCAAAAATTTAATAAAGTTATATCACAATTAGATTAAAGGAATTGGGGTCTGAATCATCACACCCACCTTTTCTGTAAATAAAAATAAAATATTTTTAAAATTAATTTTTTAATATAAGAAAGTTTATTGAATTCACAAATACAAATCAAAGAATTATTTCCAATAACTAGAAAACGATTTTCCTTAAACGGTAGTGTTACATAAGAAATAGTGTTGCAGATAATCGGTTTACTTAAATGTATAAACGTCAGCGATCTGTACAAACGACAATATTTAACGATTTCGAAAAAAAAAGACATTTATAACGAGAAAAACGAAAATACAGAATATAGAACAAAAATTACGCGTCTCCAATATTAATGGTGGATTCAAAAATCATGTGGTCATCCCATTTAATTGACGAAGAATCGATACTTTCAGGTTTAGAGCTAACGTTTGAATATTTGCAATCTTCAACATCTTCCATTTGGTAATCGGGCGGCATACCGATTGCTGTTAGTTGACTTTCCGGGAGTGTTATTGGAAATGGGATTGCCGGTATTTGCGCGTATAAAAGTTCTCTGTATAAATGACAATATTTTGCGATTTCTGCTAAACCGGCAAATTGAGCGTCCGTTTTAGTTGGGAATTGGTTAAGACCAAAACACACATTGGCTAATAAACTGTGGATAAGGGCTGCATCTTCTATATCAATAGAAGCTTTTTCTGAAAATTTTTCGTGTATATCTAGGAACATTAATAAAAGGCCACCTTGCGATTCCCAATTATCGAGATTTCGACAACCCGGTTCAATATCTTTAAGAAGGTATCGAACTAAATCAAAATGATCATTTATTAGTAATGAAGGTACAATATTATTTATAACCATTTCAAGGGTTTTTTCCCAATTACCAGCTTTTGCAAAATGCCTATATGCCTCCCAATCTTTACCAAGTATACCTGATTTATGAGCTTTTACTTCATGTATCCATTCTGTGGGAATACAAAGTTCTCTTACTAATATCTCTTCCAAATCATTTTCTCTTACATCTTGAGGCAAATTTCTATACAAGACTCCTTTAATAGAATTTGTTCGCAAATTAATATCCTCTATAAATAGCAATACGAATATCGCCCATTTGTATAACTCCATACTTTCGAGTTGTTGCGCTAAACAAGTGGTCATATACGTTTTTGCTAAATGGCTGATTGAGCCTACCTCTAAACCTAGTAATGTGTGTAACATTAACCAACTAAAACGGTAGTCTGTGGGTAAAAGAGAATGGGTTTCTGGTTCTAAAACGGGTTCTAATGATTTTGATCTATGACAATGTAATAACATAAGATGATAAAGTATATCTAACACTTTTGTATCTTGTGCACCAGGTGGAAGAGGTCTTGCTGATAACCCAAAGCTTTCAAAATCTTCTTGGAATAAGTCGACGGCCTGCGTTATATCTTGATATCCTTTTGAAATAAACCACAACATAACAGCTAAACATCTTTTCCAATCTAAGTCTTCGCACACACTAAAAACATCCGTTGTTGTGATATCTTTAGTTCCATTTACGTTTTGCCCAGCTACCAACATGTAAATCTTTAGGAACGATGGATCTATGTGATCCCCACTTGTAGATATATTCCAATGGTCTAACTGTTTACTCGCAATCGATTTTGTGGATTCGCTACAATTTAATTGACTCAACAGCAGAGATAAATTAAACAATTCGTTATCAACCGCCAATTCAGCGGCTTTCTCTACTCTATTTCCAGTTAGGTTTATAAATATTCTTTTGTAAAGAATTTCTTCGTCTTCGACCTCTTCTTCAGATAAAGCGGTTAATTCATCGTCGACGGTTGCTTTAACGACTCTTTCTAACCTGATCAATATAAATTTAATTACACCTTTGAGCGGCTTAAATTTATAAAAATTGTTTATTTAATTACTTTTACGGTATTTACGGAATAGGTTGGTTGTGTGATTCAGATGTGGAAACATGGATTTTAATAACAATGGGAAATTGATTAGGTGAGCCTTTGCCATACTATTCAATTTTTATTTATTTTTACTACTAAAAAAAGTGTTTAATACATACCAAGTCGAGAATAAGTCACGCCTGGTTGTTGGCGGTGTTATTGGGCCCCAAAATGCGGTACATAAATTCCAAATTTCTTCGTAATAAGACACCATCGGATTATCAGGATATTCTTTAGCAGTTTCTATCGCTAATGCTTGATGTTTCAAAAGAGACGCTCTTCCTTGCCTAATTGTAAACAGTGGAATATTGTTCTCATCCATCACAATATCGGATGTATCCAAAACAATTTGTAAATGTTCTTCAAATTTTCCTTCAAAAGGATCGAATTCGTTTAATCCCGAAAAATCGACCATTTGGACAGTATTTGCTATTGAATCTTCCGGACAATCAGAATCTAATTCATCCGCCATTCTACTAAAATGGCTCGGATTTACTAAAACCAACCCGCGTCCCCAGCCCACTTTAAAAGAAGACCCTTTAAAAATTGAAGCATCAAGATGATTTCTTGGGTTATACATAGGTTTATCAAAAAATAAATCGCCGTCAACGAGTGGGAAAATAATCGGTTTTATTATAACTGGTTTTCGAAGTTGTTTCTCTGCTTCTTTGACTGCGAGTCCGCGCTTCATTATTTGTGCCATAGACGACCTTCTCATCGTTGTATCAAGGACCTCATCTTCGCCTTCGATAACTTCCAAAGCTGTTTGGTCAAATAGCGATGATTTCATCACGAAAATACTTTTAGGTGAAGCACCATCCAGACTTGTTCTTGAAATTAATGTAGTCGCAAGTGAGTGTTGATCACTTTCGGTGTCTCTCAAACTACTATAATCAAAATCGAGGGTTTCTATACTAGCCCCATTTGGACCTAACGAATCCTCTTCGATTCCGTTAAACATTTCCACATCAATTTGTATATCATCTATGCTTTTTATGACATGATTATGTTCAAAATCGCTCTTGTTATTAACATCTCTTGTGATAATCCCATTAGGAAGTATATCTCCTTTAATAACATCTACACCATTTTTCTGCTTCTCTAAACCGGAGAATTTATCGCAGTTATCTTTATTTTCTGGTGGTTCTTCACCGTCATCAAACGCATATTTGGAAAAATGATCGACCATAAAAACCCACGACCCCGTTTCAGGGCGATAATCCAAAAATTTTGTGCCATGCTTTTCACAAAGATCCCGCAATGTATCTGAAAAATTAATTGAAATTAACATATCCACATCTGTGATTAATTTTCGATCCATTTTTGATTTAGGATAAACACGATCTAACGTAACTTGGGCTCTTCTATTTAATCCTTCACCTAACGGTGGCTTTTTCGAATCATCAGGATAAATGGTTACTTCTCTGTAGCGGAAATGTACTAATTCGTCAAGATTAAGGTTTGAAACGTCCATAACATCAGGGAAAGATACGTTTCCATAAGCTACTCTTCCAATGGTAAATCCTTTTACTAAACATTTTCCATCACTTTGTTTATGTTCTATTAATTTATCTAATGGTGGAACGGTGTAATATTCAGGTCGAGTTAATTTCACCCCACATGAATCAATTTGAGATGTTTCATCCGTTAGGTCTTCATCCAACCTCAATTGAGTTGTTATAGTATCGCCACTCGCTTGTGTTAAACTTATAGAAATAGTATCGGTATTGGTGTTATCCATGATTAAATTTGAATTAAAAGTCATTAAAGATGTCATCGAATCCTGAGCATCCAAAGTTGATGAATCTTTGTATGATTCAGCTGGAACTATATCCAACGTAGAAGCGCTTGCCGTTATATTAACCGAACTACCCGTATCGCTTGCATCCAACAACGAAATTTTCGGGCTCTCACCAACATCTTTTACACGATCTTTACGAATCACCAAACGCTTCGCTGACGTTCTCAACGTAAAGTTTATATTTTCCGGAGTTTCCTTTTCAAACATATCATCGAATAAATTCGTTTTCTTTGCAGATATCGGCAATACCGACAATTTTTTGTTCATCGGGGAAACCACCGCTATCGGAGGAGGCGATTCTAAAAGCTTTTGTATATCTTTTGGATTCGTTACGTATGCAGCACTTGAAGGTTTTAAAGGTGATAATCCTTTTAAGTGGTTGTTGTAACCATATGGGTCAGTGAAATGAACCAATGCTCTTAATTCTTGTGCTTGAGTCTCCAATTGATTACTAGAAATAAAAAAGGAATGTATTAATAAAGAGAAAAACAAGGAATTTAATTAAGAAAAAATTTAAAATAAACTAAATATCTCATAATTGTTTTTTAATTTCACTTTTATTATAATAAAATTAAGTTTTAAAATGTTTTATTCTTCTTGACTTAACATATTCTGTTCTGGTGGTTGTGTTCGTCTCAAATGATGTAAATTGGAACTTCTTTCAGCATAGTGTAGAATTTCGTGTGTTTGAGACGGATCTAAAAAGTCTCATATCCTATTTATTAAAAGATATTTCATTTTATTTCATCCCAGGCGAAGTCCTTGTTCTATCTCCAAACATTCTAAACGCTGGGATTCTTGAAATTTCCTAGTTTTTGGGGAGAATCTTTCATGTTACTTGAGTTGAAGCCGAATCTGATGTGGATGAGATGATGTAACTCCTCATCTACTCATACTACTGTGGAATTGCATTAGATTTTGAAGTGCTAAGGTTCTTGCCCCATAAATATTGACTTAGCTGTCTTAGCATACAGGTACTTTTCTGATCACTCAATTACTCACTTCACTACAACATTTAATTCCATAAAAAAGAAGAGAACTAATTTAATAATACTATAATTTAAATGAAGTGGCCTACACTTAACTTTCACACATTTGTATATAATATTAATTTGTCCAAATCCAAGAAGCCTCTATGGTAATAAAAAATTCTGTTATTCTGTATCTTAATATTATTTTAACAAATTAATTTGAAGAAAAAAATTAAATAGCATACAAAGTTGGAGTCTGCTGTTGTTGTTGTGTATTGAGTTGAAATGGTGTATTTTGTTGGAATGTGTTTCCAAAAAGAGATGTTCCCGAAGTATTTCCAAACACACATTTATTTTGTTGGTTTCCAAAAATAGATGGGGTGCCTATATAAAACAAAAAATCGTTTATTAAATTTACTTTTAATCTAAAATGATTGAAATACCGAATGTTGACTGTGTGGGTTGTCCGAAGGGTGGTTGAGTTGTTTTTCCGAATGTTTGGGAGAGTCCAAAGCTGGGTTGCTGCTGTTGTTGGCCAAACGTAGGAACTTGAGGGTTTGTTTGTCCGAAAATTCCAAATCCTGTGTTGGGTTTTGGAGGTTGAAATAGATTAGTTTGGGTAGGTTGTGCTGTACCAAAAGGAAAACCAGACTGAGTTGTATTAAATCCAGTGGTAGTTGGTTTGCCGAAAATACCGCCACCCGAGTTTTGATTTGTTGTTTGTCCAAAAACATTTCCAAAAGTATTTTGTTGTGGTTGAGTTGCACCAAACATTTGATTAGTTGGGGCGGCAAATGGTTTAGGAGCTGTTGTAGATCCAAATAAGCCGGATGAAGAGGTATTTGCAGCAAATGGAAAGGCAGTTGCTGAAGTTGCAGCTCCAAAACCAGTTGCAGGTTTTCCAAACATGTTTGGAGTTGTTGTTTGGGTTGCCATGCCAAATGTTGACGTTCCAAAATCAGTTCTTGGAGCACCAAACGTTGATTTATCTGGTTGTCCAAAAATTGAAGATGAAGTTGAGGCAATTCCAAAAGGCTGTGGTTGGCCAAACGGTTGTTGACCTTTATTTTTTCTTTGATAGTCTTCAAATCGTAATTCTTCAAGGGATTTTCCCTCATATTCTTTCATACATGTTATACAATGATGTTTTGTGTTTATTGATTGAACAAGACCTGACTTTTGAACGGAATCTGTTCCAGTAACAGGCACAAATTTTATAACAGTTCCTAATTGTCCAGTATTTGCCCCAAAGGTGTTTGTTCCACCAAATAGTCCTGGTGTTGTGTTTGATTGAAACACAGAAGTACTTTGCTGTGGTGTTTGATTGCTTTGAGAGAATAAACCTCCACCACTACTTGAGGGAAAGCCAAATCCACTGGATTTATTTGGTGTACCAAATGTTGTTGTGTTAGATGTCCCAAATAAGCCACTACTAGAAGCTTGGGCAGTTGTTCCAAATAATGATGATCCAAATCCAGTTTGGGATGGTTGACCAAACGTTGAGGTATTAGAGGTACCAAACAAGGGTGTTGCAGATGATGGTGTTGTTCCAAACATGGGTTGAGTGTTTGCTGATCCAAAAACTGGCGCTGCAGAATTAAATCCTCCCGCTGTGCTTCCAAACAATTGATTAGATTGACCGAAAGTATTTGAGGCAGTTGTTCCGAAACCTAACGAACGAAATTAAAAAAACTTATCGTTTAAAGAATGTGGTTTTTTGATGCATACCAAACGTGTTAGGCTGTGTTCCGAAGCCACTTGGCCTTCCAAACATGATTAATAACCAATATACAACGTTTTTACACCGGATACACTAAAATAACACTTAAAATACCACAGTTATCACGATTAAATTCACACGCCGGTGTTGTTGTAACGGACAAAACACATTGCCACCATCTTGCTTATGTATAATGAGCGAAATTCAACATAGCGCATGCGTATTCATTAAAATTATTTGTTTATGTACATCTCGTCGCGTGCATTAGGTCCTTGAAAGTTTGTTTGGCAACAAATAATTATGATTTTCACAATATTTCGCAATATTTGGAAATACTGCGTCATCGTTGTACCTCATTATAAAAACAGGAACTGATGCACAACAAAAAAATTTGGATTCGCATGAGCGCCATCTAAAAACCAGCTTAATAAACTTACATTTACATGTATCACCCGCTAGATGGCACAAATTTATTTAAACATTTAAAATTAATTTAAATTAGTAATACTTCTGTTGCTGTTTCTTAGTTGAAGAAGTCATATATTCACGCTAAGATAGATAGAAGCTGAATCTTAAAATTTCAATTAGTATAATCAAAGTTAACTAATAATAAAAATATTTAATTTTTTACCCAATCATTTCCGGCAACTTCACATTATAAAACCGGAAATAAAAGCACCGGCTAAAAAGAAACGGTGATTGCGTAGATCGCTGGGATGTTAAATGCACCAATAGGACTAAGGCAAGTGCGCACCCTTCTTTTATTGTTAGAAGTATCTAGAAAAGTGCCACTTGCGTGCTGGTTGTCCGATCGAGCGCAGATTTTTTTTTAATCGTCCTAAAAAGTTTGTAATCGAAGTCATGGATGAAATTCCGGATTTACAAGAAGACCAAGGGCATTACCCGGAAATCATATGTGTAAGTAAAAAAAAATTTAATATACATTTTGTGTTTATTATTGTTTTTATTGAAGTTCCGACCACAAACGGATTTGTTCAAAATCACGCCGAATGATAATCTTATTGAGATTGTAAGAAAAACTCGTGGGGCCCTTATGCATCTAATACAAGAAGGCCCTCGACCGTCCATGATTACTTTCGAATGCCTTTACACCACATTAGCTGATTGTTTGAACATCCCGCTGACATCCCATGACGTAATGTTAATCCTCATTTTCCTTCGAATGAAATATCGTCAATTGCACTTTGATATTAGAGAAGATGCGGAGGAGGGACATATTATCTTTCTTGAACGAATTCCAGTTGAATCCAATAATTAATAACAGTTTAAAAAAAAAATAATGTATTTATGTTAGTTTTGCCGTTATTCAACATGGTTGCCAAAAACTGTATTTTCGCATTAAAATTTATACAAAAAATTTTTTTTGTATAAAATTTGATCTCACATTTATAAGAAATAAAAAAATATTTAATAAATTATAAATAGTTCTTTAAAAATTTCTTTTATTTCAATAAATAAATATTAAAAAAATTACTTACAACATGAAATGGCTGTAGAAATGATGTTCTAAAGATGAGGTATCAACTTGGTTGAAATCCTCGTTCTTGGAGCTGCTGCTGTTCATAGCTGCTGTGCAAATAATTATGGATGCTTAAAATCTGCGTTTTTATAGCTTTGGTTATCAAAGTTATTAAATTTTAATTTTTATCGAATGATTAATTTAAAACTATTTCTTAACTTTCAATCTTACGTGTTCTTAATATTACTTAATCGACGTTTAATATAGTCATCCATCAGGTGAATAAATCACGATTATTAAATGTTATAATTGATTCTCTATTTCTCCATGTCTCTTTCATAATCTGTTTCATCCCTTAAAGCAGGATGTATTTGGTCTACCTCTCTTTCTTCTATGTTGAGGTACATTTCCAAGAGCTATAAAAACAATTTCTCTTCCACAACACTTAAAAAATAACTAAATATCTTCTTTTTGGAATTTCAATGCTATGGCCGCTGTAGAGTTAATAATTTAATTAATGACTTTGGTAAGGCAAAATTTGGCAAAATTTAAGTTGGTGTCTGAGAGTGATATTTTAGTATTGGTACCAAAGTTACCAAGTCCAAACGAATACTCATGTCTAAGACTCATAAGCATTTTGTGTTTCTTATCAAAAGTTTTGGAAAAAATAGTTAACAAATAACTGACGGAGTTTCTGAAGGCTGAGCGCATTGTTCAGTGTTGATATAGCTGTGAGACTACGACAACCCACTGAAGATGTCAGGTGTGATCTTGGCGAAACGTCTGCCATTTTCCAAAGGGAACCAACAGAAAGAACGGATGAAATCTCGGATCGACCACAACAACACATACTTTTCCAATTTATTGATGGGTTTTATCACCTGTCGATAGGAAATACTCCTATTCCATTGAGTGAGTCTGTCAAAAACCTCGGATTGGTCATGGATGAGACGATTCCAAGCATCAAGGAAAAATTCAAAAGCTTCAAAACTGGTGTGGTGTGGTTAATAAAATAATTTATTTAATAACAATTATAATTTAATGAAATAAGTGAACACGTTGATTGAATGAATTTTGAAATGAATTACAATCCGCTTTTTGGTTTTAAGCAGATACATCCACAAGGCCTGTTTGTATTATAGGGTCATCACTGAAGGTACCCCTCCATACCTGCACGATAGGATTAAATTCAGAACGGACATAATGTTAATGTTCGCTTCAGGGGTAAACTAACACCACCTCAGCACCTGATTGGCTTGAGTGCCGGCGGGCGTCTGTGTGTAGCTACCTGTCTATGTATACCTGTAACTTTTATCTCTAATTCTTCTGAGTTTTCATTATTTCCTTGCAAATGGTATTGGTATCCTTTTTTTTTCTTTTGTTTGTTTGTTTTGTTTTTTTTTCTTTACTCTTTCTTTCTGTTAGGTTGACTGGAAGATTAGGGTTGACCTGAACTCCGCCTATATCTTCGGGATTTTTTCTTAATAACGCATTCTTTTATAATATTTTTTTATTTTTGTACATATTTTTTTTTGAATCATTCTTGTATTGAATGTGGTATATTATTTATATATTATATTACTTCTATCTTGTATACAGAATTGTAATTATAAAATTATCTAGGCTTTCGCCTGATTTGAGATGGTCTTGCATTGTTATGTAACAACTTGATTCCTTTCATCAACTTTCCTCTTCGTGTTTTATTCATATTGATTCAGTTCATTTGCTACCATAACTTGGTCATCAGCAACGAAAGAGGTTGCCAGGGTTGGATCTTCCATCCATATACCCATTTTCGAGACTTGTCCTTTCCAAGTTATCAACGCTTCTTAAGCTTAAGAGTCAGATATCGAGTTTCTCACCCCAATAACACTCCTAGGGTCCTTATAAATGTTCCAAATGAGCCGATTATGCACCCTACTAAAGCCAGTCTTGGTCAGGATCTCAAACATCTTTTTAATTAACTAATAATAATAATAAGTTTATTGAATATGCATCAAAATATACAATATTCTAGTCAAATAAAAGTCGTAATAATAATGACAATAAAGAAAACAGGTATTCATTAATTTATCTTCATTGCTACAAAGTATTCGTCTGTGGAGTAGAACTAACTCTTAAAACTCTTCATATTCAATGTTTTGAAATGGGGATAATACATTGTATAACTTTATAGATATATATCTAAAATTTTTTTGTGATGTTGTTCTGTGACATGGAAGTTTGATGTCATCTCCTTGTCTGGTGCAGTAGGGGTGAGACTCTGTAATTGTGGTTAGTGAATCCCTGTTTTTGTGTATATAGTCTAGGCACATAAGTATATATGAGGATGGTAATGTCGGTATTTTTAGAGTTTTAAAATGTTCTTGTCGCTTTCTTTTGTAGTTTGAAAACTTCAATTAGGTCACTGGATGCGAAAGTATGCGAAAGGAGGTATGGAAATACACATTTCGTGATTCAGCCATGTTAAATTTTTAACTTTTTAAATAATACTGCCATCTAAGAGGTAATAATTGAACTCTTCTTTCGTCTCTCCTCCAATAGATGGAGTAAAACAGGAACAGTTAATAACCCAAAAACATAAACATAACCTCTGACTCAACATCTGGTGAATTAAATAATATTTATCAGCCTAAACAATGTCTAATTTAACGGAAGATGATTACTGGAAAGAAAGTAGACTCTCCGGATTTTCGTTCGACGATGATGTCAAAGAGGAAACTGTTGATTACAGTGATGACACAAACGAAACATTGTTTTACAACTCCTTGCATAATACAACAACACTCCCAATACATTCTGTTATTTCAAAAAAGGGATTAGATTGCAGTAAGAACGTTTTATTTTTTAATTTTTTATAATATGATGTAAAAAATATTTTTTTTAGTTTTGCAAGATACAAAACTTGCAGCCCGACACAGTGCCCCTGTTGTGGAGGAAACTATTAAAAAATTATTCCTTGGCGTTCCTTGCGTTCTTGACCATTATAGAGATTTAGAACAAAAGCTTGAGCTCCTTCAAAAAGCTTGTGAGACTTTTGATGGTAATGTTATATTAAAGGTAATTCATTAAGGCCAAATTACCATTATATACTAATTAATTTACTAATTTTTAGGTTGTTTTATTTTTGAGAAGAACTCTTAATGACACAAACTTTCATTACCACATTTCCAAGCATAAAATAGCTTTAAATCAATACACAAATTATTTGATTAGTCAATATAAATTCCCAGAATTACACACTGTTTATATGTAAGGTTTTATTAATTAATTAATATTTCACTTAATTTGTTTTATTTTAGGGCTACCGGAAGCACAAACGAATTGGTTTGTTTTCTCCTTTAATTATAAACTAATAAAATTTAATTTTTATAAATTACTTTTTAGATAAACACTTTTTATTTGCCAGCGAGAAATTACACAAGTATAAGAAAAACCAAAGAAGAGATAGGCAACTTTTTTAACAGCCTTGGTAGTATAGTTTCAGCGTTTAATAAAACCACCTTAACCCAATACCAAACCTTCTTAGGTAATAAAAAATTTAAAAACATTTTTAATAAACTCACCCAATTTTTTTTAAAGATTATTTAATAAAATACAACCTAACATCAGATAGTCCGATTGAGTGCTTATTAAATTTATTTAAAGAAAATGTACAGAATAAAGTTTCATCGCAAGATATCGTTTTGTATTGCAACAGTTTAAAAATTGACACAATTCAACAACATTGGATAAAAATAAACGTTTTGGTGACGTCTGATTTGTGGGAAAAATTATTGCAGGAATTCGTTAAACCCAACGCTTTTATGAAAAAAATTAAATGCGATGTTGATGTAGACACTTTAGTCACCGCTTTACACCAACACGGGGCTCCTAAACACATTTTGTGCCAATTTCTACAAGGTATGAGTGACGCAGATCGCGGAATGCATCTTGGAAAGAAATATCAGTGTCACAAATTTGTTATTGAGAAATTGGTAGAAAATCGCGATAGGGAAGCTTTAATTGAGTACAAAAAATGTATTCCTGCCCAAAGTGAAGAGTATTTTTATTTGGAAAAAGAGTTGTTATCGGTAATTTTTTTATATTATGTTTTTTGTTACATTTTTAAAATTTTATTTTAGGATAAAAAATGGAAAACAAAACGAAGGAGTATGATTTGATGTAAAATTCCTGTTTTAATTAGTGTTGGTGGTAATAGATGGCGTTATGTGCTTTTAAGTGTACGGTATGTGACAAAAATTATTAACTTATTTAATAGGTCGCGGTGAAAGGTCGGGATTCGAACTAAAGCGAGTTTTATGTAAAACGTTTACGTTTTTAATAGGAAATAATACTGATAAATTTACATGCCTTATGTTGAACTATGTTCCGGACGGATTAAAATTAAAAATAATATTAATAAAAAACATTTTTAATTATATTACAATTAATTAAACTAACAGGTCAATAAATTAATAAATCTTCGCGGTGCACCGTCGTTCCGTTTGATCTCCTTAAATTCGCTTTAATACTGAACAGTGAATACAGATGGTTGCACGCGCGCCTTCAATGTACCGTCTTCAACTTTATGCGTGCATCTCGTACGCGTTGAGACCAAATGCGGACGAGGCGTCGACTTAAAATTCATGTAGCACTAACAACCGTGTAAAACAAAAAAAAATAGCGTAATACTTTCAATTTGACTAAATTACTTTTACGCCGTCGGGCTTCTTTTAAATCAGCTAATACCATCGCGAGGAGGAACTGGTCGGTTCGTGCTGTTTACGGTCGGAGGAACCATTTTATCCTACTTTAATAGCTTAACTTATTATTCACTATTGGCCACCATTTGAACACATTGCGTAGGAATCATTGGTAGATTTTGTTCACAGTGGGCCTATGCTTACGCGAAAATTGCACTACTCGTTGCCATCGAATAAATAAAATTTATATACTCATCGAGTCGCATCGGTGTTTGTACTGGGGTTCGGTGGGCGTGACATCACGAAAACTTAACGGGGACATACGTGTATTGCACTTGACGTGTATACAATCGAGAGTAATTTTCACATAATAAACATCACAGCGCTATGGTGTATCTCTATCGGCTGATTCCGATCTGGTTGGCGGAGGTTGGCTTCTTTTCGGTGGAGGTTGTAACGGAAACAACCTATGTTCCGATGTCCAATAGTTCGGCCGTTCCACTTCTTCCGGCGCGGCGGAAACGGCTGTTAAACTTGGCACGTATTGCTCAGGCATCCAATCGAAAGAAAACGCGTTTCCGGAGTGTACGTTAGGAGTGGCCGTTGGAGTCGGTGGTGTACTGCCGATGTATGGACTTAATTCTTGATGGCATAGGTCAGGTACTTTTTGTAAAGTGTCCGACCACGGAGGACTAGGATTCCATTGGTCCATGAGGTCACTAGGGTCCACCTTGAGAAGAGTTCGTGGTCTCTCCGTCATATGGGAGACCACCAGCAGTCCGCTTCCACCCTCCTCGTTCGTATGTACATCTGCGACTTCTAACTCTAAATTCTGCATGTCTTTGGGTTTCCTCTTACTATACGAGTAATCTACTGGCTCCGATTCCGCGCGCCGATGATGGTGATGATGTTGGTTATGGTGTGCGTGCGTGGGCGCTCCATGATGCGCCAAATGTGTCTGAATGGGCGCGGGCATCGGCGCTAAATGCACGTATCCGGTCGTTTCATGGCTCGTTGCATATTCTGGTCCTTGATGGTGCTCGGGGTAGTACAAAAGTCTCGTCGAAGTCCCCACGTCGTAGGAGAGACCGTATTGCAGTTTATTTTGAACCGAATAATAGTGATATAGCCAACTATTGGTTCTCATTACGCTTGCTTCCGCCTCTGATAAAACTTGATTTGTGCAAACTATCACCGGCTGTTGATTACTCTCCGAGCTTTCTTTTACTTGTAGTACGCAGTGCATCCAAATCCATTCGCCAGATCTTCTTTGAAATTGGGCTAAAAGAATGCAAGATCGTTCTTGTTCCGATTGAGTAACTAAAATTAGAATAAAGATCGGATTAGAAAAGAATTTTTTTTAAGGTATTTTAACTTACTTAATCTATGTTTAGTTTGGGCTTCCCTAGTCGATTCCCAGTGAAGTAGGCGGTACCAGGAGACTCCCTGAAGGTCGGCCCTCGCGAAGCCGAGATAGAACTCACCGCTGGAAAACAAGTGTAGCAATAATGCCGTTCATAAAGTGACCCGGTGACCCGACCTCCGACGCGGGCAGATTTATGCGCTCGCCCAACAAAGGGCGTACTTACTTGCTGTCGATGTGTATGAAGCGCATGTCCATGGAGTGGATGGAGGTGAAGACGTTCGTGGCGCCCTGGACGACGCACTCTCGCGTCTCGGGCATCGCGATGGGGGTGCAGGTAGCGAGGAACACGGGCTCGTTCCGACTGCACAAAGGCAGGAAAGACAAGTATCTCCCCTGCACCAGCACCACCTGCGAATAGATATGCATGTATATGGCGGCATTTTGGTATTCCAATGAGTCGCATTTCCATAAGGACGCCGGGGCTTATGTGTGGGTGTCATAACATACGCCAGTAGTGTGCTCGGCCCGGCCTAAGGACCGCGCTTTACATATTCTCCCGCGGCTGAGCTCCTCGAGCCGGTTGGTCCTCGACCGATCCACCTCATAGCCGCTAGATGAGGATGTTACCATATATCACGAGATACTGTTCAGCCACCGCTAAACGTAACTCTTCCAACTACTTTTTTCCCATCGACTTCATGCTTCCAATTCTATCATGCAAAATCGAATACTCCAACATTTAACCACCCAGGTACACATTCTAAAGTACATCTACCCCGAGTATACATACCCACGTGTGGCATTTGTTAAATGTTAGATTAGATATAACAGATGCCGTATTTAAATTGGATTACGAATTTGCTATTCTGACAATTCTATCTTAATGAAGCGATAAAAAGGAGTTCGTAGTGAGGCTTAAAAGCGGTCGTTCGAACGATGGAAGCGGCGCGGAGAGGGGAATTAAAAATAAATCGTTGGAGGCTACGAAATTTTTACTCGCGCGTTAGCGGACCAGCGCAGCCTCGCCGGGATAGTACACAGATGCTTTGTGGTGTTGAGCGCGCCGAATGCCGGATCTACCTTTCACTATGCAGTAACTCGCCTCACCTCGTCCCCGCGACCCCCCTCGCCGCGGTCCACCCACACCTAGAATACTACCTATCTAAATACAAGTTGCACATTTAGAATAGGGGCCGGATTAGAGTTTATTATTGTTATCGTCCGCTTGCTCCCAGCGGTCGTTGCGTTAGATCCTACAGCGTTCTAGGGAATCTCCTTCGACGAAACGTTACGATCGCGGATAATTGAATGATCGGGCCAATAACCGTCTCAGTTATCCGATCTATCCACGTAAATTTTTCCTTTTTTCACTTACCTTTTGATCCCCAAATCTCATCTGCCTCCTCGCGTTCCTCGACACATTCATCCTACACAAGAATAATCGCGCTTCATCTCCGGCATTGTTATTGGTTGCTGTATTTACTGGTCTCCCTAATTCACATTGAATAGCTTGATGATCCTGTTTATCGATGATGTCATATACACTGTCACCGTGAATCAATAGATCCTCCTAGAAAATAATTATAGTTATAAATAACTATATATGTAAACCTATTGTTAGGGATCTAATAAAGATCTTAAAAGACTCTAATTGAGATGGTAACATATAAAAACGGGTTGTAACGTAGTTTGAGTAATTGTATCCAACGGGTAAGAGTGTGATATTGAAATCAGTGCGGCGGTACGCGACCGTAAGAATGATTTATGGGTCTGGTCGTGTACAAAAAGGGATTTCGTGGTTTGTGGCGACGCTTCTCGGACCATCAAAGTGGATGACCAAGCGGTTTCGGTCGCCCTATTAATAAGTTATCCGCTCCACCCACGGCGAGCGTCTTTTGTACGGCGCTCTCTATGCAAACGCGCGAACCGGCGACGATGGAAAGCTCGCGCTCGCGAGCTTTATAGCTCGTCGGGCTCACCTGCCAAGCACTCACCATCGAATGGCCCAAGTATTCCGCAGCGTTATCCGATATGTAGAGTAACTTCCCATTTTGCGTCATCATCATTAGAAATCCGCTCAATGCCTACAATAAGAAAATGTAAATGAAATAAAAATATTTTAATAAACTTGATGTCTTAATTGCTGTAGTTTTTGTAATCAAATTTGTCCTAACTTGTAAATCTTAAAGTATGTATTGAATAGAAATGTCTTAATTCTTAGTAAACTGCCGAGATCAGCACTCCTTTCGTCGGTTCGACTTTCGCTTTTCTGTCCGTAGCGTTTTGAAAACAAGATAAATGCGCCGCTGCTTCTAAGACGCGGCCGGTCCATTAGCCGTTTATCTTCAAATAACGAACGCGGGTAGAGGGCGCACAAAGAGCACGGCCGTCTTCGTCGAATCCGGAGAAAACGGTCAATTAATTTAACCAATTCGTGGGCGTGTGCCGTTCTAGAAATGGCGCAATAGAGGGCAGGCCCGGGGCCCCGCGGCTCTGATCCATTTCCTCGGCCGAGGAACGAAATTTCAATACAAAAGGCACCGAAATGTTAAGGACGGCGCGGTTGGCGATCAATTATTGTTTTACTATCGCCCAATCGATCGCATTTTACTCCTCTCAAACAAGAGATGAATCAAAATTATTTCATTATAAACAAATTATTCTTAGAGAGTGGAATTGAAGGATGATAAAACGCTGTTTGGGAATAAAAATTCGATTATATAACACATGTACTTACAAGAAGTGTGAAGAAATGAGATTGGAGAAAATAATTTGGAAAAAAAATATATTGAGTCTTGTCTTGTCGACAATTTGAAGAAATAAACACTTACACGTGAGTGTAACAAATGAGGCGATTATCGTGTGAGATGGAAACGATCCGGTTTAACATCAGTTTAGGTTGTGATCGGTTATTACTGATGATTGGGCCGTTTGTGCGTTATGTTATGATTGAAGATTAGCAAATACTGTCGTCGATTTCGGGCGCTCGCGGAAATTATGCATTCAATGGGCAAAGTAATTGGCATCCACAGGTCGCACACTGAGCACACCATCGGCGCGGCGCTGCGGTCGCTACCTTCCTTCCACCACATCGTGGGAATCCGAGTATGGCTCAGTTCGGTTCGGCTCTTAAATGAAACAATTACCCGGTTGCGTGTTTGCATCGCATTATTGGTCGAATCTCCGGACCGGGACGCCTTTTTATTTTTGCCCATAAGTTCATATTTCGAGCGGCAACTGTTCACACGGTCCGCGCATGTAAATGTCATAAGCAATTATGGATTTTAGAACGTTCTCGTCCGCCTCTTTTAGGTCCTACTGTCAAAAGATGTTTCTGCTTAAAAAAACTCCACTTTTACGTGACTATCTACATCATCAACAATTCAATCCTAATTTGAACCCCTCCTTAACCTATCTTGAATCTCAATTTTACATGTCAAACAACTGACACTAATTTCTGCAATTAATTTTTATTTTAATTTTTTATTTTTCATATTTATTGATTTGCTGCTGAAGATGGCTAATGAGGCCAAAAACTGGAATTAAAGAAAAATTATTTGATCAATATGATCAACTAGAAATACTTGTTTCTGATGTATTGACGTAAGTGTTTGGTTTTTCGCAAAACGTATAAAACAATTAAACGTTTAAGAGGAACTCACTGACAAACGGTACGTTAAAATTTATGTGTTTATGTAAAGCGTTGCGTTCATGTGGATGTAATTAAGGTCCGTTTATCGTTTGTTTCGAACGTTTCCATTTTTTTTATATCATCGACGCTTCGGAACAATGGTGTAGCCGCCAAGATTCCGATATATCGGTATTGCGTAACGATTATTTTTAATGTGTCGATCGAAGGCGGTTCGTTTTTTCTCCGCCGATTCTAGGAATCACGAAAAAGCTAATCGAATTGAAGTGACTTGTCATCTTTGACGACTTCACTATAGTATTCACCGTGAAATTGAAGTAGGCGCTAGGCGAAAACTAATTTTAAATAAACAGAACAACGGGCTAAAGACGACGATATTAGAGAGGTGAGCAGAAAGAGAGACGGCCTAATTTCGCGAATCTCTCGCAATCGGCAACGTCGCTACCCGCGAGCACATAGCACATATATTTATGATTACTTTCTACGAATGCCCGGGATAGAGGCGAAATTCACCTCATGACTCCGATGGCTATCGTGGTCCCTTTAGACGCCGCGATGCATCTCCTGCTTTTATTGAAAGGTTATCAAATTTATTGCGCAAGCGCGGCATTACATCCTCGCGGATTTCAATCGCCAATTAAGAAATAGTTCCGAGGAAAGTCGCCGTATTTATCGGTGTCTCAGCTGGCGACGGAAAAAATCTATACCTTCGGAACAGGAAGCGAATCTTTTGTGACCTCAACGGTCGCGCAAAGGAGAAACCCCGCGACGAACGTTTATGTTCAAGAGAAACTCAGGGTTAAAAACTTCTATCAAATTTTTATTTATTTTGCCTTGTTATTGAAATGTTGGTTGATAAACGAAATTTGTTACAGGTGTTTCTCGGTGAAATTTTGGTATGCGATGGTCGTCGGGTTGAGAGATGACCAGGAAGCGATGATTTTTTATTGATGCGGGGGACCTTCGTCGCATACGACGAAGAACGTACGAGTCTCTCGCGCCGACACCGGATCGCACACGCCCTTTGCCCAATACACGTCCTAATCGATACAGTCGCGGCCTGTATCTGGATTGCTTCACCACATATTGCCATATTTAATGACAGGCTAGAGTACTCAGATGAAGAGCGGTAGATACAGCGGGCGGGTCCGTGGGAAAGTAGCTGTATACCCCTCGGCTTGAGGTCACGCGTTGACCCCGGCCGCCCGGGCCCCCGCCGCCCCGCGATGTCCACCTTACCGATATAGATCCACCCAGGCCGTCTCAACTAGCCCCGTTCCGGGCCCGGCTCCGTTCTTGCGCCGGGTGCCCCAGCGCCAAAAAGGCCTAAAAGAAATCTCGGCCGACGCGGCCGCCCGCCCGACCGTACGTTCTGACCGCGGACCACCGAGAACCAGAAACAAATCGGCCCAATAATTATCTATTACACTACATGTAATTTTTTGTTAGTCACTCTCACGCGACCAATTTCTTTCAACGCTCGTTCAAAACGAAACAAATCTTTTCTATCATTTAAAACTCTTCATGTGTACTGTATGAATCTATAACCTTGTCTATAAAACTATAGCTATTCAACAAGCTTTAGTTAGTGGTCATGATGCGAAGATGGCGGTATACATAATGTGCATATTATTTATGAATAATTCATAAAATTTTCAATGTTCACACTATCTTGCAATCTTTATAAAGAGTCCAGATTCACCTAGAAGGTTGAGTCAACCTACTTTGTTGTGATAAATAAATATTATAAAAAAGTACTTATTTGCATTTCTGCATAAATGAAAATGGTTTATCACTATTTCCAAGGAGAAGAATATAAAATAATATGACTTGAATATGAGTAATATATGATATTTTGCAAAAATATTTATCCGGTGGTTTAGTGATAAAGTAAAGAGTAAACCGATGGTATAATTAAATTGGTTCTTGGTGGGTTTCAATTTAATATTTCTGGTCGCTATCCGTGGTATCCGCGCTTCATCGCGTTTAGTATGAGGGGCCTTAATCCGGAGCTGGTACGGCACCGAGTACGGGCGTCGCGAGAGGCAGCAGTGCGCTGGTTGCGGCGTTGCGCCGTTCCCGTGGACCGCGCGGCAAAGTAATGCTGCTATCTGTGTAATATATTCTTTAATGATCCCCTATCTCCGTTTACAATCTAAAGGGGGACGCGCGGAGAGCCAAACTGGGCGCCTCCTTTTTCTCTCTCCCCCGCCGCCGGGATAAATAATAAATTAAAAAGGCGGCCGCTGGGAAATTCGCCCCGCGAAAGAAATCGGGCCGGGGCGTGTCAGATCCCGGAGAGCGGCGCTTCTCTCCTCCTTTTTACCCACTTAAGGCCGACTCACTCCCATTTTCGCTGTGGCTGACATAATGAAACGTTAAACTGCGGTCCGTTGCGTTGGTGAACGCTGATGAACGAAGCGTTTTTTCTTTTCTATTGAAACATTCGAGAGGCAAATGCCTGTAGGCGCGTCGAATGTAGACGTCGTCGTCGTCCCCGCAAGGATTTAGCGAATAAGATCGAGATGCGCGGGGGAGGTTTGCGTACATAAACGTTTCGCAACTTGTTGTTGGAAGCCCCTCGATCGGTTTTCGGCGTCCCATGATAGAAGTGCGGCTAATTATAATTCCGACTTTGGTGGTACTGAGTTTCTGATCAGATAAAAAAATTCCTCGTTACCCGGACGAGTAAAACCCATAAATCCAGCGTGGTCGGTGACGCAATTGCTCGGCTATGATACAGCTTTATAATTAGGCTCATCTGGAGGCTCGATTAGAGGTCTGCGCGGCCGCGTTTCGTGGGGTCCGGCGCTTACGGTCATACTGTCCGTGCTCCCCTCCCTCTGCTAAGATACATTTGCATAAGGCCGTTGTTTGCCTGCTTCGCGAATGATGCGATAATACCACGTAATTAATTATATATTGTATAATACGCGCTGTTATTTCTTGTTTACCTCGCGTTAAATGTTGCGATTTTCTACACAACGTCGCCTATCATCATCGTTTATGATTATTAATGGCCGATTTTGCATTTCTAAGGCCGATTATACTGATTAGAAACACACACATTATAATTTTTTTTGGCTGATTCTCGAGCAATTATCCGTTTAAATCCGTTTAACGTTAAAGTTATTTCGCGAACGGGACGCGCCTAAGTATAGGAGCGCGTCCGCTAGGTAGCGCTGGCGTACGTGTGAGCGTTGTAAATGGCACTAACCTTTGAAAAGCCTATATTGGGCGTTGGTGGTTGGTGTAATCCAGCGTCGTGGCATTTGAAAGCTGCAAGAAAGATCACAGAACGGCGTTAGTTCGGCTATATACGTGAAGACCGCTTCGGTGTATAATTAAAAATATGTCGGAAGGCGCGCTGTCACATCCGACCGAAATATTCGAGGAGACGCGCGCCCTCCGGCCTTCACCCAAGACACGGACGTCTTCGTCCGTTCGATGTAATTACACACTTTTCAGTCAAGTTACAAAACTTGTAACGATTACAAAACAATCTTTATGGGTTTTAAGGTTTCATCTCTCTGCAATCGTTGAAATCGTTAAAGATAAGGAGAGAAATAATAAAATACTATTATATTCCTTATTTAAATTTCCAGATCGAAATGGTACGACGGTAGTAAAGTGTATGGGTAGAAAAGTTGGATCATTGAAGGTTTTATATTTTCTTTTCTAGGTGATCGTTGAAATCCCCGAGATCGCAATACAGAGTAATGGAGACAGATGGTGTGGTGAGCATTGGTGGATGTGTAAAAGGGATGAGAAGGTCGCATAAGAAGAGTGGCCCATTAAAGGTGGTTATTTTCGGGCGGAATTGGCCATTGTTTATTGAAATTGAAGGCAGCAATATTAAGTCAATCAACGTCGACGCGCCGCGGACGAGGGCACCGCGACAAAATCCCCCATTGATTGGACTGTCAATTAACTCTCCCCGGGACATGTATACGTGCCTGCAAACACGTCTTATCTGATACATACGTCAGCGTCGCGCTTGATGAAATGTTTATAGATCGGCGAGGAATATGTGTCTAACTGGTGTCATTAACTTTCAATTAAGTGAGGACCTTTTATTAAGGCACTTTTTACGCATCGGCTGGTGCACATAAATTTCCTACCGCAGTCTGCCGACAACACACGTACTGCGGCCCGGAACAGGACGGAACGGGCCGCAAAGACGGGCCTGGGACGGCAGAGACGCCACAGACGCCCGATCCACGCTTTATGCAAAGGAGATCCAGGCCTCCTCACCGCACGTTTTATTATTTCTGTCTCCCGCGATACGTCACTCCACGCCAGCCGACGGAAAAAAAGCACCGTGATTGATATACTATTAACTCGACTTTTATTTTCTGCCCCGACCGCCGACCTGTGCACATCTCTTCTCTTCACCGTGCAGATCTGCGAACGCGGCAATACGTCTAACTTAACGCCCATTTCCAACGCGGTTAAAACATTTCTCTCAAATCTATCACGGTCTACCTACATTTTCAATCATATTTTAGTTATTTTCATTTCATCAATCAAATTACATACATAAAATAATAAATTTAACTAACGACATGTAAATTTTATGGTTTTAACACATTTTTTTAGAAAGCAAACAAGGATATTATTAAGTAAGCAATTAAAGTAAATTCTTCCGGAATATAGAAATGTAAGTACGCATAAAATTATATAGTGCATCTAAATTTCCGTATGAATATCAAGGACAGGTTCGACAAACGAGGACCGGCGGTACTTAGTTCTGGCACCATTGTGGTTCCCATGCCGTTTATAATTATCCAAGCATTATTCTGGCTAATTACCCGCCCACAGGCGCGCGCCGTAGCACAGACTTGCGCAGAGAAGGTTCCGATCATTAATATCAAGCGACCCCTTCCGAAGTGGGGCCTCGCGATAATTATCAATTAATAAATTTACGACGCGTATGATGTACGGGAGTAATTTGTATTCCGCTTCGCGCTAATGAATCACTCGGAAACGTGCGGTAACAGGGCGCATGATCGGGTAGCGACAGCGCAATCGCCGAAACGGTTCCTTTTCGAAACTAGTCGACTTTCGTAGGAACGGGTCCATCAATCTTCCTTTTATACGCGCAAATCCCGCACTGACAACGAGTGCCCTGTAATTTTCGTAGACAGTGGACAATAAATTCATAAATCACGGACTCTGACAGAGCGGTGGCGGACGACGCCAAGCCTCATTTTTTCTATGAGTTCGATTTCTTTCGTGTCCTCACTAATTGTTTAGCATTTCCATGCTAACTGACTTATGTAAACAGATCAAATTATAAATTATCGTTTCGGTAACAACTTGGCCATCGACTTAGAACTCGTATCAAGTTGCCGAGTTCTTATTTAAACTTAATCTTAATCGAATTGATACAAACCTTGTTGAAAATAGTTGGCTTTTCTCACGTAAACACAAACCAAAGCCATAAGTTGAAGTTGTGAGAGACGTTGTCTTGTCGAAGGAGGCAGAGGTAATAACTCCCTTAGATTGGCTATTTCTGCGTTGATTAAATCTCGACGAAGTTTACTGGCACCCTTTGTGGACTTGTTGGCATCAAACCTTTAAAAAAAGGGAAAAACCGCAAAGTGATTAAATCAAATTAAGATCAATTTGACGAATTGAGGCGTATTTGAATCTGATCCGAATTTTAACAATAAACGATTGGATCTCTACCATCATTGTTATTATTATCATTACGACCATCACTATTATTACGGGTCTATCTCGTCCCCGGGAATTAAGTAATAAAATAGCTCAACGTGTAATCGAACGCTAAATAGAGACATGAAAAGGTTAATACCGAATAATCGGCGCGTAATAGAAAATGGCGAGAGGCAGTTTACGTCTAAGGCGCTATGAGTTACGTCTTGGACGGATTTCAGGAAGACTTCGCCGCATTTACATGGGCACAATGGATAAATTATAGCAATTATACTTAACGTTGTTTGCTAGCGAGGATCAATTTATCTTTTGGACGTTCGGCGAAAACTTAACGGTATACGCCGTGGCTTGTTAGTTGCGGAGCTTTTTTCGATTTTAACGGCGCATGCTCTCGCGACGCCCGCGAAAATGAGGCCGAGATTAACGAAATATCGGGATTTCTCTTCGCTCCGGGATCGTCTCGCGATAGCAATTAACGGGTCAATTTATTATTAAAACGCTTGAAAATGCCTGTGTTCTAAACCTCTTCCTACCGTTACGTACATATATGCCTTAGTTAACGGATTCTTAGTCACGAAAACTCTTCTATAACAACCTATTAAATATTTTTATGTTAAACTACATATTTATATAGAAAAAATATTATTAAGAGTATGTTATTGTTTATTGATCATAGAAGAACGTGTAAAATAAATTTGTGTGGATGCGCCGGATATAATTTTCATTGTCCCAATCCATTACATAAGCCAATCGGAGTATAGTGTCGTTGCGTAGGCGATGAACATAAAACGGAGTCGAACAGGTGTCGACATACACATTCACGCCCGACCATTCAAAACGCACTCATCCGGGGCCGTAAACGTCCCATTACGCGCTCCTCCGTGTCGTTTCGCTAATTAACGAGCGATTTTTCGGTTTCTCGCCGCTTTACGCTTGCGGTTTCATTTCCCACGTCCTTCCCCAGATGGCGCTCTCTTTTCGCTGTATCCGCGCTCCAGTAAAGATCCACCTCGCGGGCCCCCCCTCGGTGTACCTTCGGGGGAGGGGGGCGACGCGGGGATCGGAGGATCAGAGGTCGAGTATGGAAAAAGTGCCCGGTTCAATCATGATCTGTTTTAAAACGAAAGCCTCAAACGGCCGCGAAGCGCAGGGCTCGTTCTCGGAATGGTAAATTGCGACGTCGCTCTTGGAACGGCAGACTCCCAATCTTATCTTTACGTTCTACGAACTCAACACGTCGATTCTCAACGATCAACTAAATAGGGATTGTTGTAAAAATACAAAATAAATTTCGAAATTGTAAACTATTTTCTGCGCAATCGCATTAACTTTTTTGAGATGGAAATGTACTACGACGCATGCGTTGTATGCTCATCATGTTTTATTGCGTCAAATTTTTAAATTCATTTATTTATATTTGTTTTCTTAACGGGGTTAAATTGAAATTAGTTTTCCCAAAAGAGCGATAACAAAATGTAACCGTCGAGTGTCCGCGCGCCGTTTTTAGACAATGCAGCTACGTCGGCGGCTCGCGATGGCACCGCGCGGTCGCGAAGAGGGGACGCCGCGGGGGCGTGGGGCCACGGCGGGCCGATGGGGGGATCCGGGGGAGAGGCGCTCCGGTACGCCTCTCCGCTCAAACGCGAACTAGGTAACTTAAAGCAGGCCAGAAGTTGCGATACCGAGTTGGGAGGCCGTACCGGAGCCCGGACCCAGTTTGGACTCTGGATGCCCGAGTACATGCCCACAGAACCGTACCTAGGCCCCCCACGATAAATTACATTATACTCCCACCGTTATTAAAAAGTTGCAATACCAACTCAACTTTTGGCTTAAAATTAAGAAAATTATTAATAAAAAAGTACTTTTTGAAGTTTTTCACATTTTTAGACACCCATTTAGGTTCATGTTTGATTAACAAATGATCGGTTTTGATTTTTCCTTTTTAAAATATCCTTGTTACGGCCCTGTTGGCTGGTCTGTTCCCTTTGTGCTCCCCCGCAAATGATCGATAACGCGGTCCGGGCCGTACCGTAGCGCGCAATGTGCATACTGGGTCAGAACACGAGCTGCTCTTGTGCCGGTATTGCACACGGGCAGCGACTCCGGCACCACCGGTTCGTAGCGAAGAAGAAGAAGAAGAGAGGAGCTGAGGAGGTCCCTGGAACAGCGTAGAGCCGCGGCCGCGACGCTCTTTTATATTCGAATTCCTCGTTTATCTCCGCCGGATCTATCTGTCACAATAATGGCAGTTTTGTTCTTCGGTTTGCGTTCGGCCCGCTCCTCAATCTAGCTCCCAATTGTATCCGGCGACGCGTAATACCTCGGGGTACTTTACCTTTACTCTTTAACTTTATAAATCTTAGTTCCGGCAACTCAGATTAACAAGAATTTATCTTTTTTTTATATTTATTCAATTAATTCTCAACATTTTTTATATGGCAACCCAAAAATTAATACATCCTAAGACATTTTATAATCCCCATACATTTGATTCAGTTAATTACCAGAAATTTCAATCCTTAATTTGCCTATTGAGTACTCTACGGATGAGATTAGGTTTATATTTTGAAACAAAGACTTATTGTGCTCAACTTCCTTAGGTTGATACTTAGAACCAAGTGCTCAGTATGTTTCTTGTCAGTATGTTCAAAACAGTTTGGGAAGCTACACAGCAGAAGATATACATTAAGTAATAACTTAATTCTAGTTGAGAAGTCAATAGGTATACATACCTCGGGGTACTTTACCTTTACTCTTTAACTTTATAAATCTTAGTTCCGGCAACTCAGATTAACAAGAATTTATCTTTTTTTTATATTTATTCAATTAATTCTCAACATTTTTTATATGGCAACCCAAAAATTAATACATCCTAAGACATTTTATAATCCCCATACATTTGATTCAGTTAATTACTAGAAATTTTAATCCTTAATTTGCCTATTGAGTACTCTACGGATGAGATTGGGTTTATATTTTGAAACAAAGGCTTATTGTGCTCAACTTCCTTAGGTTGATGCTTAGAACCAAGTGCTCAGTATGTTTTTTGTCAGTATGTTCAAAACAGTTTGGGAAGCTAGACAGCAGAAGATATACATTAAGTAATAACTTAATTCTAGTTGAGAAGTCAATAGGTATATATACCTCGGGGTACTTTACCTTTACTTTTTAACTTTATAAATCTTAGTTCCGGCAACTCAGATTAACAAGAATTTATCTTTTTTTATATTTATTCAATTAATTCTCAACATTTTTTATATGGCAACCCAAAAATTAATACATCCTAAGACATTTTATAATCCCCATACATTTGATTCAGTTAATTACCAGAAATTTTAATCCTTAATTTCGCTATTGAGTACTCTACGGATGAGATTGGGTTTATATTTTGAAACAGTCTTATTGTGCTCAACTTCCTTAGGTTGATGCTTAGAACCAAGTGCTCAGTATGTTTTTATCAGTATGTTCAAAACAGTTTGGGAAGCTACACAGCAGAAGATATACATTAAGTAATAACTTAATTCTAGTTGAGAAGTCAATAGGTATATATACCTCGGGGTACTTTACCTTTACTCTTTAACTTTATAAATCTTAGTACCGGCAACTCAGATTGACAAGAATTTATCTTTTTCTTATATTTATTCAATTAATTCTCAACATTTTTTATATGGCAACCCAAAAATTAATACATCCTAAGACATTTTATAATCCCCATACATTTGATTCAGTTAATTACCAGAAATTTTAATCCTTAATTTCGCTATTGAGTACTCTACGGATGAGATTGGGTTTATATTTTGAAACAAAGACTTATTGTGCTTAACTTCCTTAGGTTGATGCTTAGAATCAAGTGCTCAGTATGTTTTTGTCAGTATGTTCAAAACAGTTTGGGAATCTACACAGCAGAAGATATACATTAAATAATAACTTAATTCTAGTTGAGAAGTCAATAGGTATATATACCTCGGGGTACTTTACTTTTACTTTTTAACTTTATAAATCTTAGTTCCGGCAACTCAGATTAACAAGAATTTATCTTTTTTTTATATTTATTCAATTAATTCTCAACATTTTTTATATGGCAACCCAAAAATTAATACATCCTAAGACATTATATAATCCCCATACATTTGATTCAGTTAATTACCAGAAATTTCAATCCTTAATTTGCCTATTGAGTACTCTACGGATGAGATTGGGTTTATATTTTGAAACAAAGTCTTATTGTGCTCAACTTCCTTAGGTTGATGCTTAGAACCAAGTGCTCAATATGTTTTTTGTCAGTATGTTCAAAACAGTTTGGGAAGCTACACAGCAGAAGATATACATTAAGTAATAACTTAATTCTAGTTGAGAAGTCAATAGGTATATATGCCCCGGGGTACTTTACCTTTACTCTTTAACTTTATAAATCTTAGTTCCGGCAACTCAGATTAACAAGAATTTATCTTTTTTTTATATTTATTCAATTAATTCTCAACATTTTTTATATGGCAACCCAAAAATTAATACATCCTAAGACATTTTATAATCCCCATACATTTGATTCAGTTAATTACCAGAAATTTCAATCCTTAATTTGCCTATTGAGTACTCTACGGATGAGATTGAATTTATATTTTGAAACAAAGACTTATTGTGCTCAACTTCCTTAGGTTGATGCTTAGAACCAAGTGCTCAGTATGTTTCTTGTCAGTATGTTCAAAACAATTTGGCAAGCTACACAGCAGAAGATATAAATTAAGTAATAACTTAATTCTAGTTGAGAAGTCAATAGATATATATACCTCGGGGTACTTTACCTGTACTCTTTAACTTTATAAATCTTAGTTCCGGCAACTCAGATTAACAAGAATTTATCTTTTTTTTATATTTATTCAATTAATTCTCAACATTTTTTATATGGCAACCCAAAAATTAATACATCCTAAGACATTTTATAATCCCCATACTTTAGATTCAGTTAATTTAACGGTTTTCATTTTGAATTTGATGTTACCAGAAATTTTAATCCTTAATTTCGCTATTGAGTGCTCTACGGATGAGATTGAATTTATATTTTGAAACAAAGACTTATTGTGCTCAACTTCCTTAGGTTGATACTTAGAACCAAGTGCTCAGTATGTTCAAAACAGTTTGGGAAGCTACACAGCAGAAGATATACATTAAATAATAACTTAATTCTAGTTGAGAAGTCAATAGATATATATACCTCGGGGTACTTTACCTTTACTCTTTAACTGTATAAATCTTAGTTCCGGCAACTCAGATTAACAAGAACTTATCTTTTTTTTATATTTATTCAATTAATTCTCAACATTTTTTATTTGCCAACCCAAAAATTAATACATTTTAATCATTAATTTCGCTATTGAGTACTCTACGCATGAGATTGGGTTTATATTTTGAAACAAAGACTTATTGTGCTCAACTTCTTTAGGTTGATGCTTAGAACCAAGTGCTCAGTATGTTTTTTGTCAGTATGTTCAAAGCAGTTTGGGAAGCTAGACAGCAGAAGATATACATCAAGTAATAACTTAATTCTAGTTGAGAAGTCAATGGGTACTGATGTAATGTTTGCTTTTGCTGATCGACTTGGTTCTAAATATTTCTAAATATCTAAAAATGCTTAGTATTGTATGTTGTGGTGATGATTAGATAAATTCCTTTGCTAGACCGAATTAGATATTTCAGGTCTTATTGCTGTTATTAGGCAGAAGAGTTATTATTTTAGCAAAGGGCTAAATTCTGATCTGTTTAACTGATATCAAAACGGTTTGGGAAGCTAGACAGCAGAAGATATACATCAAGTAATAACTTAATTCTAGTTGAGAAGTCAATGGGTGCTGATCGTTGAGGTCTTATATATAATCTAGAGAGCGTATGTGGTGGTGGTGGGGGTAATCAGAATGTCAGACATATTGGATGTACCGACCTGAACTTAGTTATAGTTTCAAGTCTCTATTCTACCTACAATTATAACCTCACAATTCTCATAAACATATTGTTATTTTTATTAAAATTTGATTTTTGTTGAAAGTTTTCGAATTCTTTTCGTTTCACACATGTTTTTTATAATTTGGTAGGTTGGACGATTATTTACAACAGTCCATAAAATGTTTCTGGTTACTTGACTTAGAATTAACAATTAAAGACCTCGGTGTAAGAAGGGGACAACTCCTTGTCTTGATAAATGGAGCTACTCTGTTCAGTTTTTTTTTAATAAACTAACAATTATTTATAATCAAAGGTTAGCGTGATCAATCAGAATTGCTTTAAATATTTTCTTCTTAGTTTATGTTAATTATAAGGGTTATGGCTAAACATTATTAAGTTCTTTTAAAATATCATATAATTATTTATCAATAAAAAATTAATGTTTTGTTTTGGTTATTATTTTCTGTCTTTCCAGTTTATAATAATGTAAATTCTTGTATAAGTATATATAAGAATTTCGAATTTCCCGCTAAGTTGGTACATCTAACATGGCGACCTTTCTGGCTTCATTTTAGGCGTGGTGGGGACAACAGCATACGCACTCTAGATTATATATAAGACCTCAATGGTGCTGATGTAATGTTTGCTTTTGCCGATGGTGTATCTATGAAGTATTTGAACATCAAGAACTCGACTTGGTTCTAAATATCTAAAAATGCTTTAGTATTGTATGTTGTGGTGATGATTAGATAAATTCCCTTGCTAGGCCGAATTAGATATTTCAGGTCTTATTACTGTTATTAGGCAGTAGCGTTATTATTTTAGCAAAGGGCTAAATTCTGATCAGTTTAACTGAAGTCAAAACGGTTTGGGAAGCTAGAGAGCAGAAGATATACATCAAGTAATAACTTAATTCTAGTTGAGAAGTCAATGGGTGCTGATGTAATGTTTGCTTTTGCTGATGGTGTATCTATGAGGTATTTGAACATCAAAAACTCGACTTGGTTCTAAATATCTAACCATGCTTTAGTATTGGATGTTGTGATGGTCTTATTGTTGTTATTAGGCAGAAGAGTTATTGTGTTAGCAAAAGACAACTAAACAAATTAAATAATCTTAACATAATTAATATTAGAAGAAAAAAGAAATATAAATAATTATAATAATAAGATTTTTTGGTGTGCACAAAGTGGCCGTCGATGTTTCAGACGTGCACGTATTAATTGCAGCACGAGCCCAGCCTCTTAATATCTTAATAACAACGGCCGAGCGCTAGAGAAGGCCTCTAAATACTTTATGTATTTAATTACCGCGCGTAAGTGTATCGTAAAGCGGCGAGAAAAGTTTATGGCCCTTTTGCGGTAATTTATTTCCCCGCAGGTTTGCAACGAACTGGGCCGAAGAACGTACCAATTAGCGGCCAAGAACCGAAGACTACAGTCCGTAAATTCGTTCAAGACGTCAACATCGCCGAAAAAAATCAATAAAAAAATAAACGATATGTAATAAATAAAATAAATATAAATAAAGATTTAAAATATTTTTTTGTGGGTCGAATCCTGATAAATGATTGTGTCAATCGCGCTGGTTTGCTTTGACGATTCGATTTTTTAACATGTTTCGCGTTGAACCGAAAAAAAGTGAAAAAGTTAATTTCACACCTTCGATCGCTCACACAAAGTTATTTTTCCGGACACTTTTTTTTCCTTTCTGGGACACTTCACGTTAGATGTGTAATTCGCATTATTTACAGTTTGCGGGACCACACAGCGTGCTCTTTGTACAATAGAAAATTGAATTCACTTCAGAAATCAGAACAATTTTTAAGTTAAAATTTTTTTTTTGAGAAGTTAATCTATTTTCGAAGTAGACATATAATACTTACAGAGTAAATAAAAAAATCCGATAAAAGAAATAACCGCGATTACTACAAACTGATTCGGTAATTAGTAAACAATCGGTTATCTAAAGTTCTCTATATTTCACGTTTCTTCGTATTAATCCACTCGCTTGATTAGAAAATAACAAAAATGGAATATCAAAATGGAATTAAATAGTATTGCCGGAAATTAATCATAACCTGGTTGATTATGAGTTAATCATAAAGTAATGAACGAAGAATGATAAAACATATTTCAAATATTTAAAATTTTAATATATAAACATTCTAATAAATTTATATGGGCGAGAATCGTTGACTAAGAATTAGCGCAATATATGTAATTTCTCAATGTTTGATGAATACTGCTTGATGAATTCTTTATTGAAATGAGCGATTAATTTATTCTATTATTAAATACCAAGATTACAAAAAAATCCTTCCAAAAATTAAATTCGGTGATATAATTAAGATTTTCAAATAAGCAACAAACGAAACATTTTGCACCGAACTCAAAACTTCAAGAAAATGTTTTGATTTTACACCACTTAGAATATAGGCTGCAAGAAGAAGTCTGGAATTAACTTGATTTCCAGAAACTGTTTAGAATTACGCTGACAAATTTTCAAGGTGCAAAACATTTTGGGGATGCCCTAAGATTGTATCTTTATTCACGAAAAAAAAAAGTGAAGATGATTAGTAAGAATAATATATATGTGTATGTTTGGAATTAACTGGACCAGAATTTGGATTGCCAGAAACTGTTTGGAATTGTGCTGATAAATCTTCGCGGTGCAAAATATATGTATGTAACTCTATTATTTTAAATGATATGGTATACTTTTTATGACATATTCTGATTCTTCAGACAAAAATTAATTGAGCTTGATAAGGACTTTTGATACCTGATGATTTTAGTTTTTGAGTTATTTCAATACAAATATCGATTATGCCAGAAAAATAAAAATTGGTTCGGTTACTCCCTAGATTACTTCAAATGAAACTTCGTTGGATGTATCGCTTTATCTTATACAGGGTGTTCAAAAATTTAATTACTACTTTACTATATTAAATATAAACGCAAAATGAAAAATTTTTGTATTATGAAGTCATCGAATGAGATAATAAAGGTTATGCAAATTTATGTAAGTTAAAATTAAAGAAAAAAAATTTGTAATAAGGAATTTTCTTGAGTTTTGAATAACCCAAAATAATTGCTATTTATAAAAAACAAACGAATTTATCTATAATTTTGATAAATTTTGAAGATAATGAAATCGTTAAAAAAACTTTTAATCTAAAATAACTCAAAATCTAAAAGCACCAAGTATTATATAGAAACTTATCAACTTATGAAAATTAACTAATTTTTATATAGAGAATCAGAATATGTAATAAAAATTATATCATTTTATTTAAATTAAACCGGAAGTGGCGACCATCTTGAAAATTAAGTTAAGATAAAGATACAACTCTTATGATTTTCAAGAAATAACATTTTTTCTGAGTATATATTTTTGGCAACTCTGTAGTTAAAACAGTTCCGGTTCGAAATCGCTATTAATTATTTTTTGGCTTGAGAATAATATGTTTTAATTTATTTTTAGTGAGGAAGGACATTTTGAAAAAGTACCAAGAAGAAAATATTTTGGATGATGATGAAGAAACAAAATATTAAAAGAGGAAATTCGAAAAAAAGAAGAAGAATTTGAAGAAGTAGAAACATTGTTCTAAGAAACTATAAAATTAAGTTATAAATGAAATATATTTTTGAAAACTTCGGCCGACGGTTAATCTTGAAAGATTAGGAAATCGAAATTTCTTCACTAAGTACTGAAAGTACTTAAAAGTATTTGTTAAAAATGAATGACATTCGATGAAGATGTTTTTTTGATATTATAATAGTGTAAATAAATGAACTTTACCGTGTGAACATTGTAGCTGCGGATAGATAAGGTCATATATATAACACTTCGACGCCACACACTGCGGATTAAAGCACGGTACGGCACCGCATGCTTCTCGCCACGTGAGCGCTGTACTACGACACCCACCACTGGCACTAAGAGGTCTGAGCCTCGTCGAGTCCACGTTCTGTGCCCTTTCCAACGGCCTGAGCGGCCCCCCTATTCAATTGGATAGATATGATGCTCTACTCCTATGTTATGTTATTATTTCTTAACCACTTCTCATTCCATCCACACCTAAAAATGTATTAAAATTTAAACACCCACAGTGAGAATTTAATAAGATAACAATTTTTGAGAGATTTCGGGTAGGATTTACTTTCTTTCTCTTGCATCAAAATCTCCTCAAACTAAGGATGCTGAGAGATTTTAATACCCAACATTAATCTTTATTCTAGTGCTAAATAAAAATTAATGATTATTAGAACGATTAAAGAAAATGTTTTGATCAATTGTATAAAATAACGATTTCTTATTTATTAACAATTTTTATTATTTAATTAACAATTGTTTCAATTTCTTCTTTTTCGAGGATAATGTGTGTTTTGGAAAGCACGTGTTATGAGATTGTCGATTTGAATTGATTGTCGTGTCCGGTGATCACGACACCCAATATCGGGCAATAAGCGTTAGATTTTCCCAGAAATCGATCCCTACGTTTGCTTAACTCGTATTTAAGGCATAATACTTATGGTGTTTGCATGAGAAATTTTGCGTTGGAGTCTAATAGAAAATTGATCTTTGGCATGCAATTTTTAAATCTCTTAAAATGAAAAAATAAGACGGACTTATTATTTCTTTTTTTTTTTTTTTCTTTTTCCCAGCAAGTGTAGTTACATAAACTGCGCAGAGTTTATTTTTAGAATTGTTTATTATAAGATGAGCGTTGTTTTTCGAATTGTTTGATTAATTATCATCTATTAGAACGATTTTGTTAGGATTTTTTCTCAAACTTATTACTTTTTCCAAAACTACATTTTTTTCCCAAAAAAAAATTTAGTTAACCAAGGTCACTTCGATTAGGAATCATTTAATTTAATAATCGAGTTTAGATTTATGTTTAGTTATTAAATGAGCCACCCTGTATCATTGCAAAACGTCTCAAAAAAAATATTGCACAACGTCACGGTTACAAAGACGCCAATAAAAGACGTATTACAGCAATAACGCGACTATCGGCTGCGTAGATCTGTGTGAGAAAAATATTTCGAAACGTCCGGAGTGAAAAGAACCTTTTGTGCTTAGAACACTAAACAGATCCATAAGTCATCGACGTGACTTACGATCGCTCTATTTGCTTTAAAATCGTCGAATTTGACCATTTTTGCAGATTTTCGTACATCAACGCCATCTAAATAAGAAACACTAAACTGGATTCGGTTAATTTCATTTAATAAGAAGTTGCCTAAGTTTAATGGATCCTGTAATATTCAAAAATTAAAGATAATTTCCCCTAATTTGTTACAAGTTACTTAGTAGCAAATTAGAAAATGTACAGCACAATGGGTATTAAAATTGTAACACTTAAAAAAATGTTAAGAGGTCGTAAAAGATGAAATGGGTTTTCTAATCTATATAACAATAAAAAAACCAATAAGGAAACCAAAACAATTACTGTACTCATTTGTTTTTATTAATTACATATATTACACATACAGTTTTTTTTTAATATCTACATATAGACAATTTTAGGTTGCCGATTTTTTTTATTTTATTGTTAAATCCCAAAAATTGACAATACAACATGCCAAGGCAAAAATACTAGCAACTATTGTCACGAATCTTGAGTCGAAGACGATTTACAGGTAGTGTACGCGATACGGCTTAGAAAAATATCGTTTCTCACAGGAAAATTATACTTTGAACGGTTTTAACGACATAGACCTCTGTTGAATCACAAACGAACGTGTGGGCTGCGAGATTCCTTTCGTTTCGCAAGGAGTAACAGAATGAATTGTGGCTTAACCAGAGGCACCCCGCAGGTACTAGCGTTCTAAAGTTATTTCCAAAAAAAAAAAATTATTGCAATTCGAGGGTATGATATGTACCACGTCTCGCAGCTTATAAAAAAAAGAAATTTATTATTAAATTTACCAACAGCAAGCGTAAGCGACTTTTCCACGTCGCTGTATTTTTTATATTTTTTTATATTTTTGTGAATTTTTGTGTATTTTAGTATTCGTACACCGTTGAACAAAAGAAACGGCTCAATAATTGAAAATTTTTCGTTTCCTTCGTACGATTTTATTTTAAGACAAATGTTATTTAAAAACTATCAACTTTTTAATCAATATTTATAATCATAAACATATCAATTTTTGCCGTTTTCATGATTAGCAACCAAATAAAGAAACTGAAAGGCAATAGCCAACAGGGAGATACCAAGCAGGTCGCCCATTGAGGTCAAATAGGGTATGGCAGAGTTGTCAGGGTCGATCTTCCTCTTCCACATCCAATGAATCATATTGTAGGCAACATAAAGGAGCGTCGCGACCTGCGTGACGGCAGCGAGCAAATATACGACAATAAAAAGTGAAGTCATGGTGTTCTCTTCTCCTTTCATATAATCAATCGTATAAACAAAGATGAGGTGTCCCGGTATTACCATCGCCATCAGAACGCGCGTCGTTCTCGCATGAACGCTTTTTCCGCAAAACCCGGTTACCGGTGATATGAAGATGACGTTATCATCATCGACATTCATATCCGAGGTTAAAATACCTAATACTGACTGTTTGTGCAAAGCTGTCGATATCCTACTAGCTTGTACCGCTACCAAATTACCACCCACTCCATTTATTACCGGCTGAAATACAGCTATATTTTCAAATCTTGGCGCCATAAAATCTAATATCAATCCACCCAGAGAACTTATCAACATTGCACCCATTACGGGTGTCCAACCGTTATATAATACATCCCTTGTATGAAGATTTCTTTTTGCTATCCACACCCATAATGGTATCGCTAAAATATATCCCGCTATGATTAATGGTGCCAACCAATCATATATACCTACAAAAGAAATTAAATTAATTAATAATCAGAACTTAATTATTATTAAATCTTACCTATAGATTCATAAAGAACTGTTGAAATCCATGATAACAAAGCCAACGATGTAATATCACCAAGGCTAGCAGCAATTGGTGTGGCAACATTATCCGGATTGATATGACAATGTCTCGATAAGACAATAACTCCAGCTGTGATGATGCCTAACACCAAACTGGCTAAAGACACCGTTACCAAACTGCTGGCACACAAGAGATAAGCATGATTTAATTGGACTGTATAAGTTTTTAGGGCACCCATTACGACAGCAACCACGGAACCAAGAAATCCTACCACAATGGCTTGGCACTAAAATTGGGATGCTTAACAAAAATATTCATCACAATATTTTTTTTGTTGTACCTGAATCAACGTTAAATTTCCAACGATCATTTCAAAAAGTTGTTTAGGAGTATCCATGTGTCCCAAATTGGCTTGGGTTGATAACCGCGATGCTAACGTCATTTCTAGATTACCTTTTAATCCCAATAAAGATGGAATGAGGATCATTAACTCAGTTACTTTTTTAAATACCGGCCAATGCTGGATTTTATCCAAAACTAAACCCGCGCAAACCATTCCGAACCCGGCAATCAGAAATGGTATGAAAACTTGTATGGCGATGGAAAGGTACGTTTCCTGACTACGTCCCCTAACTTCTTCGTATTCAGTGGAAACTTGGGCGACAGCTACCACATCCGGTAACTTTCCGTTATCGTTATCGGCATCGTTCGTCGCCGCCACCAGGGTTAATTCCATGTCGTTTTCGATCTCCACCTCGAAGGCACTTGATGACCCCCCGTCTTCGTTTGATTTGCCACTGGGCTGAATGTGGTTTGGACTGTCCATTGCGTTAGACCCATAGCTCTCTGTACTAAAAAATTTAAAAAAAAAATTAAAATTGCTAATCCTTAATAAAACCGGAACTGGGTAGTATCACGTGTAATTGCGATTGATTTGTAGAATGATTACGTAAAAATTCTTACTTAACCAGTTACTTTTATGCAATTAATTATTCTATTTATCGCGTTGACATAATCTGTTTTTTTTTATTTTCATAATCAAATACATCATTGTGATATATTAATGATAAAATAATAATTGATGATGTAATTGCAATTGACGTCAAAGTATAGTGGTGGCACGTGTTGCTACAAAAAAAAAGTGGATTAGAATATCTCACCTGGATCAAGAAACAATGATTCCCTTGAATGGGCAGAAATTACGGGATAATTTTTTTAATAATGACGCTCCGGGGTCTGGCTTAAAGCACCAAAAAATTTTAGGCTAAAAAAGCCTATGAGGCCACACGCGGCTACATCGTGTACTGCTGGACGTATTGATCCACGACTTGTGGATGAATGTCAGACCCGACAACCCCTTCGAAAAGAAAACGGCGCGAAATGGCGCACGCGCTTATACCGCGTGATTATTCAAAACTGTTTTATAACTTGTTAGTTATTGATATAGATGCTATTTCGCAACGTTTTACAACGGAGATTGTTTGGACTGCACTTTTAGTGAGTCATAATAAAGAAGTATTATCAAGGTAACCAAGATTATCGGGTCGATAATATGATTATATTCTTGGAAGTGCAATGTGAGACGATGATGTAAAAGTTCTTCGAATTTTTAATAAATCTTTTTTATAGGAAATGAAAATAAAATTAAAAATTGTTGAAATTTGAACTATCCATTTGTTGAAGTAGATTAATCGAGTTTTGAGTCGTTTCCTAATTTTGTGCAATTAGACCGGTAGAGAAAATTTTCTGGAAGGAAGATTTGTGTACGAAGTGTGCCGAGTTTTTTAATTTTGCCGTCGCGTCAATCGCCGGCTTAGTTTCAGAAGCAGGAAACTTGCGATTATTCTCAATGATAACGTGTTAGCCGTACATATGATGTAAGAAATGGCATTTTTTTTCGGCCGGCTACACAAATACAAATTCGAGGGATGCGGTGCAAATTTAGGCCACGTGGAGTTACTCGACAATCGTTTCAATGCCAACTTGTTCAAAGAACTTCCTTTCCTACTCCCTCTCTTATTCTTTTTCCCATTCAAAAAGAGAAATTATAAATAAATAATCTTTCAATTACATTAATTTTTACAAGCTAATTTTTATTTCTTTTTTAATGTTTAAGGATATTTATAAAAGTAAGAATTAAAATTAAAAACTTACAATGTGATCATCTGCCAATAGTTTTATTTTTCGCTGGTTTCGATAAAAACAAATATTCATACAACATTTTCACACTGAGGATACATTATTTGTAACACCAACTTAAAGAAGAAACGCGAGGTGTAAACGATCACAAAAAAAATACATCTTTAAAAAGAACCGGGGCACGAGAACGCGAGAGTTGAACGAAAACGGTTCAATTTGAAATTTTGTCAAACTCCTATGACTAAGACGGTCCAGCACGAAACTACTTTAGAACTACAAGTGGACAGCAATAGCTACTAGCTATTAAGTTATTAAATTATTACGCCTTCGTACCAAGGCTCAAATGCCTCAAAATAGCTCATAAATTTATTACCAATTTTGAATTCTTCATATCAGTACGTTTCCACCAAACATTTATACCAAAACTTCTTCTATTCCACTAACACTTACTTTAACATCAATCAAATTTCTAAATCTTGTTATTTTTTCGACGTTTTATTACTATCAAATCGTAATTAATATCTTAATATTTATGTTTTTTAATCCGGAATTGAGTAATCTATAAATATATTATTGTTATCATTAGATAATTTAATTTTCATAGATATCTTTATTTTAACAATTTCATTTTTACATTAGATAAATGTTTTCGCAATAATTTAAGACAAAAACGATTAAATAAAAATTGGTAAAAATTTAATAGTATTTAGCGTGACAGTGACATTCAAAACGATGGAAATTAAAATTTTTTTTCATTAAAACCGTTCAAGACATCTCGCACCATCTACAAATAGAATTCATCTTTAAGCAAGGTTATCAAAGAATTACAGCTAACTTATTGCATGATTTCTCCGTTGAGTTATAGATGTCATATTCTTTTGAATTAACTTAATCCTTAATAAAAAAAATAAGACGTTAATTTTGAATTCATATTTATTTAGGTCGCCTCGTAGTATCAAATTTTTACAAAAATCGAAAGGCGCTTTCACAAATTATTTACATATTTACTAAACGAAAAATCTAAATTAACATAAATTATCTAGAACTGAATAAGTACTATCTTGCAACTACAACTCATTTTTGTTTTGTACAGATCGTTAATCGCCGACATCGCTGTCTTTATCTCCGATGATGTACAACACTTGGAAGGCGACTCCCAATAGGAAGGTGCCCAATAAATCGCCCAAGGCGGTTAAATACGGTATGGCGGAGTTATCGGGGTCGATCGCGGACTTCCACATCCATAAAATCATAACTTGGGCGATGTAGAGTAATAAGAACACTTGTAAGAGAGCGGCGATTAAATAGACGAACATAAAGCTGGGGGTAAACGAGGTATGCCCAGCTTGCAAATAGCTTATAGTGTACGTAAATATTAGATGACCAGGAATCACCATGACCATTAACATGCGCGCTGTTGCGGCATGATTTGTTTCCGAGCTATCAAAAAACGTGGCGCATGGACTCAAACAAACTTTTTCATCTTCGGGTAATTCCCCAAGAACAGACGTTTTATGCAACTCCGTCGAAATCCGACTCGCTTGCACCGCGACTAAATTACCACCAATTCCATTAATGACTAGTTGAAATACTGCAATCCCTTTGTATTGGGACACCGTATAATCCAAAATCAAACCACCTATACTACTTATCACCATTGCTGTTATCACCGGGGACCACCCACTATCCAAAACTTCCTTACTATACTCATTTCGACTAGCTAAATACCCCCAAAGTGGTACAAAAAAGATTCCAACAATAATCACAGCCACCGTCAACCATGGCATAGTCTCCCTGGTGTTATAAAGACCGGATGAAAGCCAAGAAAGCAAAGCCAGAGTTGTTAAATCCCCCAAACTAGCGGCAATCGGAGTCGCAACATTATCCGGATTGATGTGGAAATGTCTCGAAACCAAAATAACACCCACCATAATCAATCCAAGAATTAAGCTAGCCGTAAACGCTGTTCCTATACTGCTAGCACACAAAATCAAAGTGTGTTGAAGATTGAATTCGCCAGTAGGCACCCAGCCGAAAATAACAGCCGCGATTGAAGCTAAAAATCCTACAACAATCGCTTGGCACTGAATCAGCGCCAAATTTCCAAAAATCAAACTAATCTGTTGTTGCCTCGTATCCAAATGCCCCAAATTCGCGTGAGTTGATAACCTCGACGCTAAAGTCATTTCTAAGTTTCCTTTCAAACCTAAAAGGGATGGCACTAAAATGTAAACTTCAGATACGTGTTGATAAACAGGCCAGTGTTGAACCAAATCCAAAAGAAGACTTGCCGCGACCATTCCAAATCCAGCCAAAAGGAACGGGATAAACATTTGTACAGCTGTAGAGAGGATGGACTCTCTACTTTGCTCAAAAGAAACATTTGAATCATCATGTCCTGGTAAAAGTGATGTTCCATCACTTGATGAAATTAATTCGAATTCTTCGTCCTAAAACAAAGCGAAATAAAATTTTATAACCCTGATTTATTTATACAAATACTTGTGCTAATAACATTCTTTCATAAGTAACACGATACATTCTCAACTAACTATCAATTAATTGCACTCATTCATCAAATAGCACTTAAAATATAATGTTCAAAAAATTGAATAATAGGTAATGATAAGATTTTTATTTAATACTTTAATCAATTTAATTAAAACTTACAGTATCTAACAAAGGGGCGTTCATACTCAGTTCTTCCAGGTGGGACTTTTTAATTTTCCTATATCTCAATTCATCTGTCTGAGGCATTTTTAAAAAAACAGTTTAAACGCTTGGGACACTCGTGGTTCCTTTTAAAACTGCGATTCCTGAAAATTGAATAAAAATGTAACTCCACGTCTTAACCGTTAACGCATGATGTAAACACCAAAACTAACCTAAAAGACATCTTCATGGATACCTATTTTTAATTTTTAAATATCAAATCTTTCACGTATCAAATATGTCATAACTGTTTACGCACTTACATGACAACATTACCGACATATCTCATCGCTTATCACTGTGTAATGTGAATTTAACACGACGACATTTCAATCGTTATCAATTAACCAGGGAAAAAGTTAATTGATGGGAAGAAAAATTAGATTTCTTTTCGGATTTGTTTTCATTTTAGTTTTATTCAATCTTCTAACAGTTTTTAATTTAATTAATTTGTTTCTTTTTTTAAATTTAATGAACGTTATTTTAGCGAGATGTGTATTGAGTTGCCTAAGCGATATAAATTTTGAATTTGATACCATTATTTTAAATCCAATCTGCATATCGTAAACCTCATCTTAAGCTGCTTGATTTTAAAACCAAAAGTATTCAATTTTTACATTAAAATCATTATATCTAAACTAAATCTGTTTATGGATGATGTCTTTTTAGTTCATAATAGTCAATTTATTCCTAAAAAACTTTTCTCCATCACCTTTCGTTTTTGAGTTATGATCGATTTTAATACCAAAAGTACTCAATTTTGACATTTTGGGGATTTTCTCTTTATCACTAGAAAATCATTATATCTAAACTAAATCTGTTTATGGATAATGTCTTTTTAGTTCATAATAATCAATTTATTACGAAAAAACTTTTCTCTATCACCTTTCATTTTTGAATTATGATCGATTTTAATACCAAAAGTACTCAATTTTGACATTTTGGGGATTTTCGCTTTATCACTAGAAAATCATTATATCTAAACTAAATCTGTTTATGGATGATGTCCTTTTAGTTCATAATAAACAATTTATTCCTAAAAAACTTTTCTCCATCACCTTTCATACTTGAGTTATGATCGATTTTAATACCAAAAGTACTCAATTTTGACATTTTGGTGATTTTCTCTTTATCATTAGAAAATGATTATATCTAAACTAAATCTGTTTATGGATGATGTCTTTTTAGTTCATAATAATCAATTTATTACCAAAAAACTTTTCTCCATCACCTTTCATTTTTGAGTTATGATCGATTTTAATACCAAAAGTACTCAATTTTGACATTTTGGGGATTTTCTCTTTATCACTAGAAAATCATTATATCTAAACTAAATTTGTTTATGGATGATGTCTTTTTAGTTCATAATAAACAATTTATTCCTAAAAAAAATGTCTCCATCACCTTTCATTTTTGAGTTATGATCGATTTTAATACCAAAAGTACTCAATTTTGACATTTTGGGGATTTTCTCTTTATCACTAGGAAATCATTATAACTAAACTAAATCTGTTTATGGATGATGTCTTTTTAGTTCATAATAAACAATTTATTCCTAAAAAACTTTTCGCCATCACCTTTCATTTTTGAGTTATGATCGATTTTAATACCAAAAGTACTCAATTTTAACATTTTGGGGATTTTCTTTTTATTACTAGAAAATCATTATATCTAAACTAAATCTGTTTATGGATGATGTCCTTTTAGTTCATAATAATCAATTTATTCCTAAAAAACTTTTCTCCATCACCTTTCATTTTTGAGTTATGATCGATTTTAATACCAAAAGTACTCAATTTTGACATTTTGGGGATTTTCTTTTTATCACTAGAAAATCATTATATCTAAACTAAATCTGTTTATGGATGATGTCCTTTTAGTTCATAATAATCAATTTATTCCTAAAAAACTTTTCTCCATCACCTTTCATTTTTGAGTTATGATCGATTTTAATACCAAAAGTACTCAATTTTGACATTTTGGGGATTTTCTTTTTATCACTAGAAAATCATTATATCTAAACTAAATCTGTTTATGGATGATGTCCTTTTAGTTCATAATAAACAATTTATTCCTAAAAAATTTGTCTCTATCACCTTTCAATTTTGAGTTATGATCGATTTTAATACCAAAAGTACTCAATTTTGACATTTTGGGGATTTTCTCTTTATTACTAGAAAATCATTATATCTAAACTAAATTTGTTTATGAATGATGTCTTTTTAGTTCATAATAAACAATTTATTCCTAAAAAACTTTTCGCCATCACCTTTCATTTTTGAGTCATGATCGATTTTAATACCAAAAGTACTCAATTTTGACATTTTGGGGATTTTCTCTTTATCACTAGAAAATCATTATATCTAAACTAAATATGTTTATGGATGATGTCTTTTTAGTTCATAATAAACAATTTATTTCTAAAAAACTTTTCTCCATCACCTTTCATTTTTGAGTTATGATCGATTTTAATACCAAAAGTACTCAATTTGGACATTTTGGGGATTTTCTCTTTATCACTAGAAAATCATTATATCTAAACTAAATTTGTTTATGAATGATGTCTTTTTAGTTCATAATAATCAATTTATTCCTAAAAAACTTTTCTCCATTACCTTTCATTTTTGAGTTATGATCGATTTTAATACCAAAAGTACTCAATTTTGACATTTTGGGGATTTTCTCTTTATCACTAGAAAATCATTATATCTAAACTAAATCTGTTTATGGATGATGTCTTTTTAGTTGATAATAAACAATTTATTCCTCAAAAACTTTTCTCCATCACCTTTCGTTTTTGAGTTATGATGGATTTTAATACCAAAAGTACTCAATTTTGACATTTTGGGGATTTTCTCTTTATAACTAGAAAATCATTATATCTAAACTAAATCTGTTTATGGACGATGTCTTTTTAGTTCATAATAAACAATTTATTCCTAAAGAACTTTTCTCCATCACCTTATATTTTTGAGTTAAGATCGATTTTAATACCAAAAGTACTCAATTTTGACATTTTGGGGATTTTTTCTTTATCACTAGAAAATCATTATATCTAAACTAAATCTGTTTATGGAAGACGTCTTTTTAGTTCATAATAAACGATTTATTCCTAAAAAAAATTTCTCCATCACCTTCCATTTTTGAGTTATGATCGATTTTAATACATCACTTCTTAATATACTATATTGATACATTTTAATATTTATTTTTCTAATAGTAAAGCTACTTATAACAACTTTTTGATGTTATAAAGGAATATATGAGGTTAAATCACATCTAATTTTAAATTTCCGGGGTGAACAGTGATTTTCTTTCTTGCTTAAGAGAAAGTAATGTTAGCGGTTTGAAAACTACTGCACTAGAGGGAGTTACTGTGTGTTGGTCTCAAAAAGTAAATTCTAATTATAAATCTGATTTCGTCGTAAAGTTTATAAAGTGGTGGTGCTGCGATCCCGCTTCCTCTAATTGAAAATTATGACCGGCGAGGTTTTCCTTTCATTTCGAACACATTGCGAAAAGCTCGTGCAGCTTCTCAACCATGAGCAGATTAACAATTTCAAAAACGGCGCGGACGACATGGACCGCATCAAGCAGATGTACGAGCATGCCATTAAAATACCGATAGCAGAGCAATCTCGCGGCAAATCATTACAAGAAGCCGCCAATTTCAAAACAAACGCCAATTTGTTTTATAAAAACAAAAATCTTCTTGAAGCCATTCACCAATATAATCGAGGTGTTGTTACTTGTCCGATTGATACAGGTACGTTTTTTTTTTTTTTATATTAATATTTTTGTAAAATGCTGCATTGTAACGTAAAAAATGTATTGTTAGATATTTTTTGGGCAAAATCCCAATTTTTCAAATTAACCAGAAAGTAGGTCAAAATTACTTTCACAATTATACATATATATATAGAAATTGCTTTTTCTGTCTCTCTAAAAATAATTTTATTAGAAACTAATAAAGATTTTAAAAAAATAATTATATATAAACTGGGCAAAGATCCCAAAAATTTTCCAACTTTCAGGAAATTGCATTTAAAATTTCAACACGTCTAACAATAGTTTTCATTATTTGGCAACCTAAAGGCGTAAAACAGTGCATTAGAGAAGGACAATCAGCCCGTTTATTTTCGTTAACACATCCTAAGTGTCCATAAAAGCCAGGGAGTTGGTAGATGTAGGCGGAAACGTGATCAAAATAACACCACAAATAAACTAAATGGACACAAAATAATAAATACATTTCAAAACTTTTCCAGATGAATCCCGAAAGTTGCTTGCTGTTTTGGTTGCAAACCGAAGTGCGGTTCTCTTTGAGCTTTCCCTTTATAAACAATGTATCGTGGACGTCGATTGGGTTCTTCAAACCGGTTGGTACCCCGAAGATTTGCAATACAAGATTCTTCTGCGTAAAGGAAAGTGCTGCAGCGAGATAAAAGTATATAAGAAGGCTGTTGATAGCATCAAAGAAGCAATTAAAGTTGGGGTAAATACAAAATTATCGGAACAAAAACTGAAAGAGATTCGCCAAATTTTAAAAATCGCCCAAGAAAAATGTGCAAAAAGTGACCAAAATTCAATTGATGTTAAAAGTGAGCAGATAACTTATGTTAAGTTTGACAGAAATAATTTTTATCCAGCAGCATCCGAATCGGTTGATTTCCGTTATGACCCTAATGTTGGAAGATATGCTATTGCAACCAAAGATATTCCAGCAGCTACTATAATATTAGAAGAAGAACCATTTTCAATTGTAGTCGGCAAAGATAACATACTAAAAAATTGCAGCCATTGCGGCTTAAATACATTATCTCCTTATCCATGCGAAAATTGTACCCATGTCATTTTTTGCTCAAACTCATGCAAAGAAAAAGCAAATTATCATCAAATAGAATGCAACATCTTACCAACAATTTACACTTCCGGTGCTTCCGTGAATTGTTTATTATCTTTACGTATCATAACCCAACAAGGTTTAGCGTTTCTTTGGGAAAACCGAAAATGTTTTGGGAAAAAACATGAAGATGGTAGTATTTACAAAAGTAACGATTACGCGAGACTTTATCAACTGTGTACACACACCGAAATCCGGCCAAAAGGCGAATTTTTACATTACACATTTATGGCCATCTTCCTTTTAAGATTACTAAAAAAAACGAGCTTCTTTCCATTCGAAACCCAAGAGGAAGTTTTAAAAGATGAAGAAGCTTACATTGGAAGTTTACTATTAAGGCATCTTCAACTCCTTCAGTTTAACGCTCACGAAATTTCGGAAATGAGAAATACCGATGGTAAATGTGACGTTTCTTATCGTAACAGTCACGTGGGCGGTGGCATTTATCCAACTTTGGCTTTGTTTAATCACAGTTGCGAACCGAGTATTATTAGATATAACAAAGGCACGAAAATGATTGCGAGAACCGTTAAATACATCAAGGCTGGTGATGCTATATTTGAAAATTACGGCCCTATTTATTGCACCCATAAATACGTTGATCGACAGAGAAAAATGAAGGAAAGATATTATTTCGATTGCCAATGCGTTCCTTGCGTCGAAAATTGGCCGTTATATGAACAAATGGACGAGCAAAGTCTTCGCCTTAAATGTCAAACTTGCGAACATTGTTTGATTGTTGGAGTTGATCAAGACAATCCGTTTGTTGTATGCAAAAAATGTAAAACTAAAAATAATATTATGCTCCCATCTTTACAATTAATGGTAAAAATATTTATTGTAAATTTATTTATAAAAAATTAATATTTTTTTTGTTGACAGAAATTGGATGAGTTTACAACAAAAGCTGAAGATTTATTTAAACAAGGTGACTACGAAGGTGCTATTGTGTTTTACCAAACGGCCATGGAATTTTATCACAAGCACATGGTTGCTCCTTTTAAAGATATGGTGAAGGTCCAACAAAGATTGAGAACTTGTATGGTGCACGATGGAAATACTCAAGTGTTGTATAAAAAACCAACGGAATTTCTACCAGTTAATGCTGACCAAAACTCAGAGGAAATATTAAACACTCAACCCCAAATGGTTTAATAATTCAATATTTATTCAATTATTAATTTTGTGCTAGATGTAAGCATTCCATTGTTTGTATATCTTTATTAGTAAAGAAAACATTTGGAAACATAGTTGTTCCAAATAACCTTTATTACCAACCTAATAAATCATCAAATCCCTAAATTAATTTTGCATAAAACGATGATGAAAATTTATATATAGAAATATAAATGCAACCAATATGACAGTATTTTTATTGCAATACGCGATTTGCGTATGATGCGTATTGCACTGCGATATTGGTTGCATACTTGCTTAAAAATAATTTTTAACTCAAAAACTAAAAACTGTTGGTGAGATTTTAATAAAAATTGTTCATAATACACCGAAACGATATAATCGAAATTTTTGTAATAAACCATGAAATCATTAAATCTCTAAATTAATATTTTTGGATAAAAAATTTATTAATACTAAACTAATAATCGATTTCAATACATCAAATTGATTTGGTCATATTGATAGTGATCGCAAAACAATTTTAATCAATACGTTATCATTCGAATTTTCAAGTGTGGCTACATTATTTATCGACAACCTATTCAAGGATTAACTCATTGTCGAAATTCTCGCCACACTAAAAACAACGGTATAACTCAAAAAATGGAAATACTCAAGTTAGTTTTAGTGTTAATGTTAACTTATTTTACGGGTAAGTTATTTTCATCTATTTTTTCTGCATCCAATGTTACAAAAAAAAATATTTTTTATCTGATAAATAAATCCCTAATAGATGCTAGAGAACACTTTATCTTTTTTTATGCAGGTGTTCGAAACACCTGCACCGATTGATTTATATATAAAACAATCTTGATAATCAAACTTTTGCACAGGTGGAGTTTCTGGAAATTTCTTCGTTTGTAATGAAGCGGAAGATTGTGCGGCACCGGAATCTAGTTGTACCGATAATTTTTGTCAATGTCCAATCGGAAAAACACTTACAGCAGATGGAACTAAATGTTTAGATGGTACAAAATAAATATAAATTCGAAATAAATATTTCATAAACTTTTTTTAGTTGTTCTAAGTTATGGTGGATCTTGCACCGATGATGTTCAATGCGCACCTCTTCTTGGAAAAAATATTTGTAAATCAGGAGCATGCGAATGTGATACCGGATACAGATATCATCATGGAAATTGCATAAAAAGCGCAGGGTTGGGAGAATTTTGCGAAAAAAATGAAGACTGTTTTGTTAGTCCGGATTTATTAGCTATGGTTTGTACAGATTCTAAATGTACGTGTAATGTAGATTATTACCCAAGAGGAGAGTTTGATTGTAGACCTTTAGTAAAAGGTAATTTTTTTATTTCTTAAAAAAACATTTATGTATATTAATAAAAAATTTGATAGAATATGGGGGTGCTTGCGCAATGGATAGTGATTGTCAAGGCCTCGAAGGTGCAAAATGCACCAACAACGGTTGTGCTCAAACAACAGAACCGGATATTCCAAGTAAAAAAGAAATTTTTGAAAGGCAAGATGATCATCATCAAAAAAATACTATTGCCGATGACTGCAATACCAATGAAGATTGTGTTGGAGGTGACCCCAATTCCTATTGTTCACCCATCATAAAAAAATGTGTTTGTAAAAAGGGATACTTTTTAAGTTCTGGAACTTGTTATGGCGAACTTGGCATGAATATAGAATGCACAGCTAATTCAGATTGTAAAACAACACCCAGATTATGTGAAAATGGAATGTGTATTTGTGCAAAAACACATTATTATAAACCAGCTCTCGATGGATGCAGTAAAGGTAAAACACATATTTAGCATCTTCCTTTAACAACTAATTATTATTGTAATTCCAGCTGGTTATAAATCAAATGATAAAATCGTCTGTAGCAATGATCTGGGCTGCAACGTTATGGGCCCTCTTGCTTCTTGCGTAAAAGAAACAGATCTCGATTCTTATTGTATATGTAATTTTGGATCAGAACTCAACGAACATTTTATTTGTACTCGTTGTAATTATTAAATTACTCAATTTATTACTATACAATTAATGTTTTTTAATATTTAGCCACCGAATGTGAAGCTGAATGCGCTGAAAACAGCGACTGCACAATAATCAATTCAATTTGTGATAAAGTAAATGGAAATTGCATTTGTCCGGATGGTTATCGATTAGATTTAGATGAAAATATTTGCACTCCAAGTAAATTTTTAAAAATTTTTTTGTACAAGTATTAAATATTTTTTATTTTTAGATTTAGGTTCGAAATGCGATGACACGCTTGCATGCTTATTGGAACACAGCATTTGTGAGGAACTTGATGAAGAGGAAAATGATGATGATAAAAAATGTGCATGCCAAGAAGATTACGTCCAAATTGACGAGTTAACTTGTCTTAAAAGTAAATTATTTATTTTTATTTTACTTTTATTATTAATTTTATTTGTATAGGTGCAAGTATTCATGAAGATTGCACACATTCTTTGCAATGCACGCGCTCCAACACCGAGTGTAAACAAGGCAAATGCGTTTGTATTAACAACCATCTCGAAGTGGGCGATTTATGTATAATGGCGAAAGGTAAATTTTTTACTAATAATAATCCTGTTTAATTCAAAATTTGAAACCGTAGAAATGGGCGATTACTGCACAAACGTCGAGCAATGTCAAAAAACTTTGAGCAAAGACGTTTTGTGTAGAAATAGCAAATGTCAATGTCCATCTGGATACAAAGTAAGCGAGGATAAAAAAGGGTGTTTACCAAAATAGCATGTATAATAATGTATAATAAAATTTTTTTTAATTTAAAAGTACTTATTTTAATTATTTCTTTACTGGATAAGTTCTGCCACTTTTTGCTTAGATAAATGCAAGGAAATTAAATGAAGATAGAATGGGTTAGGTTGATTTAGCCACTTAGAATGGGCAAAATACTGCCAGATAAAGAGGAAAAATCAAAAAGTCATAAAAGTTGATTTTGAAAATAAGAGGCTACCTCAAGTATTGTTTGGGATGTAAGAAATAATCTCGGCCGACTTCGAAACTTGACTCTACATCCCCATGGACCAACTTCCAACGATTTTCCACATGGCCCCAAGAGTCCTAGTACCTCCTCGAATTCTAAATTCTCACTTTTGATGTTTCCCACGTGACACAGTACTTCGGAATTCCCACTAGGGATTATTTTGTCATGATCTAGCGCTGATGTACGGAAATCATGCATTTATCTTCCGTAGGTAAAGAGATGTGACACTCTTGAACACCGAAGTGTACTCGACACGAACTTCACCAAAACCACCAAGACGCGGGGTCTAGCATAGAAGTCCTTGAATAAATAATAACACAATCTATCAAAAGTTTGCAATCCAGACTTCATTTTGGAGATTCTGATTGTGATTTAGAGTATTGAAACGGTGGATTATATAAATATTTGAGATTTAAAATGTTTTTAAATATTTATTGATGGTAAGGAATAATAAATAAAACAAATATTTGTAATAATTGTTTTGATATATACAAATTTGTCGAAAAAAATGACAAATCGAATAAAAATGAATAAATATATATCATCTAGAGTAACAGTCAATATGTTAAACCTAAGGTATTGTTTTAAAAAGGTAATTTTTACATAATACACATCTAAACACTCATCCCCCCAGCTAGAAGATATTTTAACTACGTTATCACTAAATAGCTGCAATAAATTAACAGAAAATCTATGAACTAATATGTTATCGTATGACTGATGTTTATCTCGTGCCAAGACTGTCCTTAACTGCACAAAAACCGTAACCGTTCCATACATTTTTATGGCACAGCCTCGTTTTCAAAAAATGAAAGAAAAACTATAATAATATTACAAAATAAAAACTTGTACGGACTAGAAAAACTCAGATGTCGGTTTCGGCGACCTTTTCTTGTTAGTTAACTAAACGCTGCAGCCTTGGGTCACCTCGTCCGACGGCTGTTGACTCCAATGGTACGGGTGGCACGGGGATTTTCGTTGCGCGTTCTCACTGTGCAAACTTTGTTCTAACTCTAACAGCTGTCCCATAAAGTTCAAATTTGGTGAAATTATCGGCCTCGCCGCCTTCACCATCTTATAAGCTTCCACCAACGATACCTGCTGGTACTTCATTATGTATGCTATTGCTATCGTTGCACTTCTCGATACACCTGCTTGACAATGCACCAATACTCTTGAACCACTTTTTCTTGCTTCCTCTGAAAAATAAAGAAAACAAAATTAATATGTTATTTCCACCTGTATTTCGAGAGTAAAATTAATGAACGTTGGATGTTACAAAATATTTCTTACGAAACCAAAATCCTATAGAGATACATACACGTGCGAGTGTGCGCATAAAAGAGACGGTGGTAAACACACGGTGGTATCACCGTAACCCAGATAAATCGTTATCCGGACGGATTACTCATCGCGCCGTTTCAAAACCGAGAGCAGGTTCGCGACCGGACGTTTGCTTTTTGGGTTGCCTATGAAAGCCGGTGTTTTTGCTTGTTAAACGAACGTTATCTAAATCGGTGCGCAACAGGCGGATCGAACGAACGAACTATGAGTCATCACGGATTTATTTTTAGTGCGTACCCTATGGTTACTGACTGATTTTATTTTATTTATGAAATTAATTTAAGAAAACGGACCACTAAATACATTATATATAAACAAGCAATTAACATATCGACAAAAAATAATTCAAAAAAAAATTATTTGCGGCCGTTTATCACGATACACGTGTCATAAATTTTATTATGCGTAACATAAACTGTTAGAGTTGTCACATCTGTAACGAACCTTATGTACAATACACCGTAATATACATAGGTTTATTTGAGTCATCGGTAATGAAGTTTTATGTACACGTGTCGTAAGATGCATTGTGTTTAGTGATGACACTATAATTTACATTGACATAGATAACAATTTCAAAGTCTTCATTAAACCGAGTCAAAAAAGTTAATTGTAATATTGATTAAATTTAATGTAAGAATGAGTAAACGTTTTTTCCGAGTTATCTATTTTTTGTGGTTTTACTCAACATTGAACGAAAGTAAATCATTTCCTATGAAATGAAAGTATTTTAAAGTTTTTTTGAAATAATAGGTGTAAATTTAACCATTAAATTTGTTGTATTAATTTCTAAATCTCCCTAAAGCAATTCATTGTTATTTAAATTAGGATCATGTATGTACGTAGTTTCTATATCCTTTCTGGTACACTAGGTATTAGTCATAAGTAAATCGCATCTGTTGATGCGGTAACGTAGTAAAAACGGGGTCAGCAAGTGGCCGGTAAAATATCGGGGGAACACTGAATCATCCCCCGGACATGTGCGCAGAGTGAGTCAACCGTATTGTGATGGGGTACCCCCACGTGGTGGTGAGTAAAAGGATATCGAAAGAGAACCCGCTTATTTTTTATTGTTTAAAAACCGTCAAGCTGATGAAAGGATCTGAAATCGTACGCAACCCTCAAAAACGAACCACGTTCTTTTCCGTCACCCTCCTCTGACTCATTCCATCAACGACGACCCGCGACGGCCACGACGACAACGTCGGCCAATGGCCCTAAGAAAACAATAACTGCGATGAGTAATACACCATGATTCAAAAGTGCGCAAGGCCGCCGGCCTAAGAAGCCGAGAGACAAGGACGTCGTCGTCGTTGCCGCTTGGCGAGTTTGTTGGAGTTCCTGCTCCTCTCTCTACCGAGGAGATCTCTAGAGGCATGTGGAAAGAAAGCTGGGTTGTTAGTCAGCGGCTAATTTTACCTGCGGTCGAGCCACAGAGCGCAAACTCCCGTGGTAACAGAAACATCTGCGTTTAACGAACGCGGCCAACATTCATCATAAAACGCTGATGACTCAGAAGACCGTTGGCAAAAAGATATGTTTTCCCTCTTTCCCCATTTTTTTATTGTTATTTTTATTCCATTCCAAACCAATGTTTATGTTTTAAGGTGTACTTTGAGCAATAACGGAATCGACTTGGGGGATTTTCCTTATTTCACTGATTCATCGCTTAACTATGCTCAACAATGTGTATATGTGAATCATTCGAATTATTGAATACTTTATGTTTTTCTTGGATTAAATTTCAAAATAAACAAATTTAAATAACAAATTATATTAAACATACAATTATTTAATAAAAAGAAATTTATCATTTAGTTTGTAAATTTTGAAAGATAACATATCTTCAAATGATCGTTTTAGGCGCTTACCACTTATAGGAACGGGTTAAATGTGGTAAGGCTGCGATAGTGGTTAAATCCTTTACCAGAACCGGAACTCTTAATTACGCAGAATGAAATAAATTTTGCACGGCACTATACATCGATACAAAAAATCGCTTTTATCGAAAATTGTTTCAAACAAAAATTGGTTAAAATTGTACTATTAACAGATTTTTTTAATAAAAAAATTTTGTATCTCCCCTAGATAACACTCTATATTGGTATAAAAATTTAGACAAAAATATTAATTTATATTAATATTTATAAAGCGAAAATGATCCAATCCAAGTTTTTAATATAATCAATGAATCAATTTCTCTTCCTTAACAAAAATCATGTTAAAAGAATTTCCTACTACATAATCCAACCGCCTCAAGCTATCAAAAAAAAAAAAACCAAGGCAAGGTGACTCGGAAACGTCACAAAATGACGTTTAAAACCGGAATAAAAAAAATGTTACTACTTATTGTTTATAACATACCTATAAACTCAAATGCTTCCTCGAAATACTGCTTAAGGTTCTGTTGGCCGGAATCGGATGCCGGAATTTGTTTGTAGGTGATCCCGCACGTTTCGTGGTATCCGGGCAGCTGCGAGGTGACGTTCAATACCCACGTGGCCCTCAAATCCTGAAGACGATCCAAATCGGCTGCATCCCGGCTGTTCCCGAGGTACAAAAATGGTAACACCCTCGAAGCCGGATGCGAATCAATATCCGCTATTGATGGACAAGATGCCGATGATGGTAATCCTCTGGAGGGTAATGCTGTAGCTAACGTTTCCTCGCAAAATTCTTTATGTTTGCGGTGAAATTCGCGATGGCCCCCTTTAAATAAAAAAAATAAAAGAATTAAATTATTGGGTGGTTACACTTTAACCTGAATCAGTTATAAACAAGACGATTGACGTAATCTGTTGATAAAACTAGGATAAATATAGTAAAGGCTATCAGGACATTTCAAGATTATTTTCGTTTTTGATTGTTCTAATTGAGAAAATAATATTCTGTTATTAATATTAAGAAATAAACGATACAATTTCTTAATTTAATTAAGAAAAACTGACTTGGTTATAAATTAATATAAAATATTATTCTCAAGGCACGATGAATCATCTTAGAAAGTCACTGTAGTTAAAATAACAGAAAAGTTAAAACAATAAACAAAGGATTAGGTGAAGGAAAAAAAAGGTTAATATTTCGTGGGAACGACAAATTCATCAACAAACGACATCGTTTTGGCGTTGTTTACGTCTCAAGATGATTCATTTATGTCTACCAAAATTACGCGGCTATAGTAGTAGTAAAGAATAAAACAACAACACCAAACTTTTTAACATATTCGTCTCTCCCGGTCACTATTATATTTCAAACGCACGTTTTTAATTACAATTGAAACAGATATCAAAACAGGAAAACAATCTCCTTTTTCAGCATCACCTTGTTTCTAAACCGTTATGAATCATTGTTTACTATTTTAAATCAAAATATAATATAATAAACAATTTTTTTTTGTTGGTTAAACTTAAGCGATTTTTATATGATTATACAATTATTGACAAATAATTATCATAATGATTCAGTTTTTCAAGTCATTAGTAATTATGTGACTCATTTATGTTTAAATATATTTTAATTTATTAAAAATTATTACGTTTTGTTATTAAGAAATTTATTGTTAATATATTATTTAAAAAAATATATAAAATATATACAAATATATATGAAATATATAAAAATATATATTAAATATATAAATATATATAAAATATATGAATATATATAAAATATATATAAATATATATAAAAAATATATGAATATATATAAAATATATATAAATATATAAAAAATATATGAATATATATAAAATATATATAAAATATATAAAAAATATATGAATATATATAAAATATATAAAAATTTATAAAATATATATAAATATACATAAAATATATATAAATATATATAAATATATATAAAATATATATAAATATATAAAAAATATATGAATATATATAAAATATATAAAAAATATATGAATATATATAAAATATATAAAAATTTATAAAATATATATAAATATACATAAAATATATATAAATATATATAAAATATATAAATATATATATAAAATATATATAATAAAAGAAAATGTTAAAAAAAAATCTTACTTAGTCCTTGTTTAAGCGGTAAAAATGAAAGTACAAGACAACTGCTTTGCCTTTTCAGCCTCATTTTGTGTTCTTCGATAGGTAACCGAAAGGAGAATGAGAACTATAAAACGTTTTTATAAACAAAGTGTCTTTCACAAAAGTTTTAAGTTAGAAAATGGTTATTCACACGACGGAATCGCGTTAAGTTTTGTTGTGTCACAACCCAGATGCGTCGCAGTTGGAACTGGCGCGGCGCTATCCAAATCGGGGCGTCGCGACGTGGTGGGGGACCCCGCACGGCATGCGTCATTCACAACTCGCTCCCGAAACTTGCGTCACCAGAAGGTCACAAATGGAGTCCCTCCAGAACGGACGTCGAACAGACCGCGAAACGAACCGATGGATGGAGAACCTTCTCTCCTTCCTTCGTTTTGCGTTTTGTTTACGTGACCCTGCGCGATCTTTGACACGGGGGAAATGCGTTCGAGTGACAGTGTTCAATAATGACTCATTGTATGAATATTTTTTTTACATACACAGGTTTCTGTTTTTTATGTTATTATTTGATTCATCATCAGCCTAATCCAAAAAAATAAAATCCTTGACACTGACCTATAGTTTTAACCTTAATGCACACAAAACAAAAAAACAACATCTCAACATATAAAAAAACAAAGATTGGACGAAAAAATAAAGTACAATGTGTGTTTGTAAATATTTACGATGTCAGTCTAATTTTAACGCTTATGTCAGAGAGAGCAGGATCGAGTCGACAAAAAATTCGTTAATACTTTAACTTCGTCGTCGTTATCTATATAAAAAATTTAAAAAAAAAAATAATATTAAAAATAATAAGGAGAAAATACGATGACTTTCGCGTTATTAGCAAAGATAGTATTCGCTATCTATCGTTTTATATCTGAATAGAACGTTCGATGGTGATAACGAAAAAAACCGAAACGTGATGGAAAAGTTTATGTTTAAGTAATTATTGTCGTTTCGATTTGTTATCTGTTTGTGACAAAAAGTTAACATGACAAATATGTTGTTTGGAAATGTATGGTTAAAATGATGGAGATGATCCAAATGGTTAAAATGTCGTCAGCGATTAAATATTTGCCCCCTTGCGTGAATCACGAATGTTGCAATGAAACTGTAAATAAAGAATTACATGGGGATTGCGAGACAATGTGTATAGAAAAAAATGACGACTCGTAGTAGTAGAAAAGTAGTGACTAAGATATCGGTTACGATTACGCGATAAACGGTTCAGGTTTTCCCAAAAATAGATGAAATAAGAATTAACGCAATTAATCATGAATTCGCCGTGACTACTCCTGGCAAAAATTTGTAATTTTTTTTAATGAGCTTTTGCCTGAATGTTGACGCCGAGACGCTCTCGGGCCGGGGCAGGTAAATATAGAACTGTGAATCACCGCCTCGGAAATAAAGGGTTATATTTAAATAAATACGACACGACACGCCAGCCTTAAACAAATCGATTTCGAAGGAAGACTCGCGTTTGGAATTCGACCGAATTTGCCGAGAGCTGACGTCACGTGGATGACAAGAATCATTTCCGTGGAATCACCCAAAACAGTGCAAATATTTATTTTCTTACTAACCAACCCAACATGTTAATCAATAATGACTAAACCATTTACGAATCTTATCAATTTTCATATTTTCCATTTTAGCGAAAAAAATTTCTTGTTTCAATTTGATCCTTTCGATTGATTATTATTGACGTCACCGATATATTTTTTAACGACAAAAAAAAGTGATTATATCGGATGGATAATAATCGGAGAGAAATAATTTCTATATTTAAACACGACATTGAAGATGTTTTGGCGTACGAGTGCAAGAAACTAAGTAGAGAAAAACTCTCGAAATGATAAGGGTGTTTGCTCGTTGTGTAACCGCTGCGTCGGAGCTAAACTAATCTTAATTGTACTTAAGAGTATACACTACAGCGTACTTTAGAGTATATATAAAAGTTACGAGAGAGAGTTTTGCGTCTAAACGTAGTAGATAAAATTCTAGAAAGTTTTTTTTTTATTTTCAATAAACATTTAAAGCGGTGACTCACGAATCTCGTATTTCCATTGATATCAATTAATCTTTGGCATTCGACGAGTATTTGTCGTTGAATTTGCGTACATATCTCAAGGACGTTGGAACATTTAAAGGCTAAACTACGAAATACACATTGCAAACCTGACACAATAGCTAGATTAAAATTTTTTTACATACATTTTACAAAAACGGGGACGAAAAACTGCAAACAATAGAAAATCTCATCATAATTTCTTATCAATAGATAACATGGCTATTTGTTATTGCTTGTCACCCACTCAAGCAGTGTTTAATTTTTGACTCACCATGAATCGTATTTGTCAATATGTACTTCAATTATAGATTACTACTAGAGAGTTATAATATGCTCAACTCTGTTTTAGAAATCTCATTTTATTTCAAGCAATGACAACATGAAGCGATAATATATCTTTTCAGTATCACTTTGTTTTACTTACTTGTTACAGAAAGTTATCTTAAAATAAAACAATAACAGGTTTTGTTCGCAATAACAAAAAGCAAGTTGCATCAATAATAAATGTAATCTACATTTAATAGAATGAATGACGTGTTAAAATAATTATGAATAAAATTGTGTTTTTGGAACGACTAAAGCAAAACAGCGAGTGCCAAAAACCGTTTTACTGCGCAGTTTTGCTGTTAGACGCCGGTCTAAAATTTTCGCTCCGTGCTCAGAAATTCAATATTATTTTATGCCTCTCGTGTTTTATTACGTTGACTCTAACAAGAAAAACTTTGCAAAGCTCAGCGTATTTCGTGTTTACACCGAAAGTTATAGAAGGATGTTTATTTTAAATTGCGCATGTCTGCGCGATAATAACATTTGGTTAATGCGCACTTTATTAAATTAATAATTAATAAAAGAGACTTACCCAATAATAAAATCGGTTCCCTGTTGTCTTCAACAAGTGAGGTGAGAACCAAAAGAAGTGGATGCGTGGCGTTGATTCTTTCAAGGTCGGAAGTACTATCATCGTAAATTATAACTTCCTTAAGCGTTCTTTTCTTAAAAAGTTCTTTTCCCTCTCTGGTAACGGCGAGATCACCAAGAGTAACCTTTCCCTGTTGAAGACGTCTTCTATTGAATCTATCGGAACAATTGATGTTGATCGCGCCAATAATGTGACTAACGTTGTAGGAGAAGAAGGCTCGACAATCAACCAGTAGGAAGTCCCGGAGGCCCGTCCGGGAGGTCTCCAGCTTCCGCCTGAGGTCGTCGGCGTCGATGGTCCCGACCTTGCTCAGTATCAGAACCCGCTGGAGAGTGAGGCTCTCAGCGCAAGGGCTCGTTGGGAGGCTGGTGGACTCCAGTTTGCAGCGTTTCGGTGGATTCAGGAACAACGTGGGGCTTTGCGGGGGCCCCGGCTCACTCAGGCTTCTGTTCAGCGGCAGTTTCAGTGCTTCCCTCGATCTTTCCGTCGATGGCTCGAGACAAACTGCCGACATGACGCTGGCGGACGTCAGCTGCTATTACTAGAATAGCCACGGAGAGCTGTCATGAGTGCCAAGACGCACCGTCTCTTTTTAAGGAGCAAGATGAAACGACACTAAACGGACTCGTTCACGCGCTTTTTCAAACGTCCCCAAATGTTTTCCAACGACTGACTCAACTAAATTATTATACCAAACAATACTAATAAATGATAACATTCATATATATATGTATATTTATCATACTCATTGAATACACTATACTACGATAAATTTATATAGAGTATCTTGAAATAACGTTTCGATAAATACAAGGCAACTTATTAAATATTAAAAATTAAAAATAATTTGCTTTTAATCATTTATTAATATAAAATTAAAGTTTCTTATTTCGAAATTAAGGAAAAATGTTATTGTTTACATACTTCTAAGAAACCATAACAAGTCTCTTAGTGATGTGATGTTTTTATATTATTAGAAATCATGTTGGCAAATTTTGACACATATTTGAGACATTATTTAGAAGTGACATGGACCATGTTCGCAGATGATGGACTAGAACTAACAATATTCATCTCATTCTCTTAAGACGGCAAAATCTAAATGTTTTTGGTTCTAGTGTTAGTTTTACATTTAGTTCAATAAAAATATACAACAATTTATTTAGCGGTGAATAACAGTTAAAACTAGAACTAACACTAGACCTAGAACTAGAATCATTCGGGTTTAGCCGCACGTCTCTTAAGACGGCTAAACCCGAATATTTCTAGTTCTAGATCTAGTGTTAGTTCGAAAACTAAAACTAGAACTAACACTAGACCTAGAACTAGAAATATTCGGGTTTAGTCGTCTTAAGAGACTTGCGGCTAAACCCGAATGTTTCTAGTTCTAGGTCTAGTGTTAGTTCTAGTTTTAGTTTTAGAACTAATACTAAACCTAGAACTAGAAATATTCGGGTTTAGCCGTCTTAAGAGACGTGCGGCTAAACCCGAATGTTTCTAGTTCTAGGTCTAGTGTTAGTTCTAGTTTTAATTTTAGAACTAACACTAGACCTAGAACTAGAAATATTCGGGTTTAGCCGTCTTAAGAGACTTAGGGCTAAACCCGAATGATTCTAGTTCTAGGTCTAGTGTTAGTTCTAGTTTTAGTTTTAGAACTAACAGTCTAGATCAGTAATGAAAACTGATTAATCAAAACTTTGCTTCAATCAAATCCAGTGCCATAGAACCAAAAAATTCCTAAAGAGGAATCTTCAAGGAATCAGGAAATTAATTGTACATGTTAGGCATACAATAAATATAGCTGCTTTTGAAGAAGCACTATTTTTGGTTCAAGATATAATATGTTCATCAAATCGCAACAACTTGGTGGCTAAGACATAATTAAGTTATGATTTTGAACAAAATAATGGGTTATAAATATATCTTGGCAAAATTCCAAAATCTTTCTGACCCGTTCAGAAATACTAATGAGACTCAATGGATTTTAGGGAAAGTTGAAAACTCTGTTGACACGATCCCCTAATTTATGATCGATTGAAATAGTAGATAGTAACCAACATGATTAAGTGTTTAAGATAAGATATTCGATCGAATTGTAAGATTGAATACATTCGAAGATAAAAAAGATTTTAATTTAGCATAAGTTAAAAATAATTAATTTTAAAATGTATCGAAACGTTATTTCCAAACATAAAAATTATGGCGTATTTATTATTTTTATTTTAATAACTTTCAAATGAAGGGGATTTTTTAATTTCAACGAATCATATATGCGTAGTGATGCGTCATAAAAAGAGAAAAAATACACACTCACTTAGAGTTTCGTCATAAAACGTCAGAACACTTTTTATATATAATTAAAAGTTTTATTCTTAACATTTAGGCGGTCAAATACACAAAATGTGTAAACAAAATAGTGATGTGTCATTAAAAAAATACGTACATAGAGTATTGTCGGAGCGAATAGCAAGCGATGGTTCTATTTAAATTGTTAATTTGAATTATCTTTCCCTGCAAGGCTCATTGCTACTTCCCGTACCGTATTTTTCAATCAATTTCAATCCGGTGCTTCCGCTTTGGTTGCTAGGTTGATATTTCACTTGTAAAAACCTTGTATAGTTCCGTGTAAATCCAACGAAATTGGTATTCGTTTCAATATTTGTCTTTCATTTAGTGTCCTCGATTCAAATCAATTTTAAATTCAATTCCGCTTTTTTTTTTTTAATTTTAATCCGAAATTTATTACTACACTACGATTTAATAGTACTACTGATCGTTTTTCTCATTCAACAACGTTGTAAATCCGGCTCATTCTTTTCGAAAACGATTTTAACATCGTCATTCGTGACGTTTTATGACGTTATTTTAACTTAATTAACTTTTTTTAAATTTAAATGATTTTTTATATACAATAAAATAAGAAAGCAACATTAATTTATGGGCGTCCAATAAAATTTTTAGATTAGATTACGATGACAATTATTTCTTTTTTTATGGCATCATTTAAATTTCAGAAATAAATTAAGGAAGTTTAAGAATCATATGATTTTAAAACACCTTGGAATTCAATGGGGGGTTTTAAATTCGTCTCCTCTACCTGTTGTAGAAGATAAAATTCTACCTGGACACATCTGTTCGAGGGTTGAACCAAAAAAAAATTTAGGGGGATTTCAAATCAAAAAATTAACCTGATTTTTTTTAATAAAATGAAGATTAAAAAAGGAAATAAAATAAACATTAAACGAAACAATGGTTAATAAACCTTTATATTAAAATTTTAATTAGTGTCATCTTACTCCTTTTTCATTTTTATGTAATATAATTTTAACTTACGTGATTTCTTTTCTTTGCTGATTTAATAAAAAATTGAACGAAAAATAAATTGTTCGACACGAGATGATTTTCTGGATAATCCAGGAACTGTCACAATTGTTTCACGTTGCGGCGAATACCCATTTCGCAAGATCTCACCAAAGTAATAATCCGCAAGGTGTTTGGAGACTCAACATCCACTCATCACTATCATTTCGTTGGATGTCGACGTACATTTCACGTTTTATTTAAAAAAATGTTAACTTATCGATTTTCCCGGTTAAAACGTTTTATTTTATATTGAATTAATCACTGTGCTCGCTGGTTAAATCGGAATTTGAAAATATTCGTTTGGATTTTTTGAACTTTTTCGAAAGATGTTATCTTTTTGAGATAAATGTTTTTTTTTAGTATTATTTTTTAAGTAACAACGTCCGTACGTTTGGGTATCTGAGAGCGTACAGTACGTGACTCACTCCGCGCCGTATATTTAGTTTTAAACCCGCATTGCGATTCGCCGCCGTCGAGTATTATCATTGGCTTCGACGGCTAAGCTCTGCGCAGCCTCGAAAAGAAGGTGAGAGTGCAGATGACTAATACAGACAGGATCGCTTGGCTCGCGCAAGCGAACCAAAAACCAAAAAACCAAAACGAGAGAGAAACAATTTTATTTTAAATTCAAAATATAATAAAATTATATTTTCATTCCTTTCCTATTTTGGATACGATTTCATTTTGACTCGATTCTAATCGTGCGAAAGTACGAAATAAACATCTGGTTTTCTACCAGATATTTCGGGAACACTGACTCATCTCCGACCTTTCTACGCTTTCGGTCGGGATTTGTATTTATTACTTTTCAAGTTTTTTCTTATTTTTTTTTTAATATTAAAATTTTTATTCGTTTTAAAACCATTTTCGGACGACCTTTCCACGGTCGGTTTACTTAAAAAATTATCGATTCGCATTCCTTTACAACTTTCTAATTCACGGTTAACGTTTTCCTACCCAAAACTTAAATCTACTATTCAGTTTCCTTTTTTAAATACACTTATATTTCAAATTTATACGTACAATAATACAAGTATGTATTTTGAGTTGCATAACTTTTTCTCATTTTATCTCTATGTTATACTAAATCAATACTAATAATTTTAGTTACATTTTAACTACATCATATCATTAAGATAACGTTTGTTTATTTCAAAATACTTTAACTGTTATCTAATAACATTTAAAATTGACTCATTTTTAAAAATAAGTAATTTTTTAGACTTTGAATCTAGAAACCAAAATTCCAAATGTATTTTCAATAATACAATGAGCTTTTCATAAGATTTTTTGTTTTCCATGATAGATGAGTATTTGCTCCAAATGGAAAATTTAACTATAAGTTAATTGTTATTCAGCTCTAAATTGTTGTATATTTCTTTTGAAATAAAACTAGAACTAACACTAGCTATCAAGATATAATGGAGAATCAGTTTGCTGAGCTTCTGAAAGAGCCATCTGGGGAATTTGACAACTTTGCTATTTACCATCTCCATAACCCAACCCAACCCGTACCCTCCGATTTTCTCCCAGGTCTCGCCATCGGCTAACATTAGTGTCGCGATGTTATCTTTGGTCACCGTTTCCCGACACACTTCAAAACACCTCGTCCTGTCCGCCGCAAACTTCGGGCAGTGGAACACCGTATGTTCTGGTGTATCCACTAACCCACAGAACCAACACTGTGCAGATGATGCTTTCCCGATCTTACATAAATATGTTCCGAAAATACCGTGGCCCGTTATCACCTGTGTTAGGAAGTAGTCAACTTCCCCCCACTTTCTCTCCATCCATGGTTTTACCTTCGGAATAATGGTCCTGGCCCATCCATCATACTGATCCCACCTATTCTGCCATATCCTCATCAGATCTTCCCTTATCTCGTTCTTGCTCTCTCTCTCTCCCTCTTTCGTGTAGGGAGACTCTTTCCTCCACCAGCAGGTCCATCGGAGGCATACCAGCTATCACCTCGACACTTTCTGCAGAGACCGTGCAATACGCTAATGTTATGCTTATCGCTAACTTCCTGTTTATTGCGTTAAGCATCTTCCTGTAGCACTTATATTTTAATGCTCTACTCCAGGTGGGCGCCGCATACAGCAAGACCGACGTAACCGTAGTAGCTAGCAGTTTCCTTTTGCTGCTTATTGGTCCCCCCACATTTGGCATGATCTTCCTAAGTATATTAGCCATCTTCAGAGCCTTTTCCGTGATCTCCCTGACATGCGCCGTCATTCTCATGTCCTTATCGAGATAAACCCCCAGGTATTTTACCATTGGTGAACTTTCCACCGTTTGGCCTTCAATGACAACCTTCATTTTTGGCACCTTTCGTCTTCCTTGTAGGACTACCACTTCGGTCTTTTTGGCCGCCACCCTGATTCCCATCTCGTTTAGTCTTCTTATGACTCTCTCGCTCGCGTAACAAGCCTTGTCCTCTACCTCTTCCTTGGTTTTGGCGCATACGATGAGGGCAAGATCATCAGCATATGCCACTAATTTCACTCCACGCTCCATATCCATTCGCAGTATTTCGTCATAAAATATATTCCACAGCGTAGGGCCCAGTATCGAACCTTGTGGAACCCCGCTGTTGGTCTGCCATACTGTTCCGTTCGAAGCCACCACCTCCCTCTTCGACAGGAACCCAACCCAACCCAACCCAACCCCAGCCAAGCCAAGTCAAGCCAAGCCAACCTAATCCGACCCTTTTTTTTTGGTGCCTGAGATTTTCGAGCTAGTGGAATTCAGCTCCTTTAAGTCATCTCTCCACGGCTATCCGAAATAAGAACTATACTTACTTAAGCATTTGCTATCAATGTTTATGCCTTTTTGGGTCTAATCCAGTTGTTTAAATGCACTCTCCAGGACTGTAATGAACAATTTGGGTTCAACAGTGTATCGCTTTGTTTTACTCACAATCAGTACTTTATTACTTCTACTCTCTTCAGTACTTTCATGCAATTTTACCGTCATTGTAGCATTCTAGTAGATGTTATAAATAAGTTTGGTATATCCAATCGACTCTGCATTCTTGAAGTGCTTGCAAAACTACCATCAACATAAATTAAATTAAATTTTATAAATACCTCTAAATACCCATCTTGGGGAAATACCCCCGGGTATATATCCAGGAAATTTACCCTTGAAAATAAATACCCGGGTATTTAACAACACTGTAGAAGAGTATTTCCTCCAAATGGAAAATTTAACAATAAGTTAATTGTTATCCAGCGCTAGATTGTTGTATATTTCTTTTGAAGTAAAACTAGAACTATAACACTAGCTATCAAGGTATAACGGCTCTAATATATAATGGAGAATCAACTTGCAGAGTTTCCGAAGTTGGAGCCATCTGGAGAATTTGACAACTTTGCCATTTACCATCTCCATCACCCAACCCAACCCAACCCAACCTAATCCAACCATTTTTTTTTGGCGCACTGTTGGTGCCTGAGATTTTCGAGTTGGTGGAAATTTCTGTTCTTTCCTTCGCTTTTGAATACCGGTTTCGCTAATAAAATATAAAAATATAACTATTCTTGGGCATAACACTCGTTTTTCATCTTTTCTTTCTTTCTTTTCCTTATTATTCGCCTACATTTTGGTTGGAGTCCTCCTGTCTCTCTCTTCTCTTCTCATTCCTTCTCCATCATAACCTCAGTCAGGTAATTCATCACTTCTCTTCCTTTATCCTTTGTCTCTAGAAGTACTTCAAAGATACTGTTTATATCTAATTCTCTTCCGATTTTATTTTATACGTCTTGTCAAAATCCAACCAAATCCAACCCAACCTCACTCAACCCCGCTACACAATGGTGGTGGCCTCTTCGCTTATTATGGGCCACTTGTGTTCAGTGTCTTAAAAAGCATTCCTTTGGCCTTTGAGTTTGGTCGCAATTTTTAATTTTGTCTCCTCCCGTCATAATTACAATTTTCCTTGTTAATTTTATTTTTCGCAGCGCCAATTCGATTGTCGGAATCGTCACAGTTTCCAACTTTTTGAAAATAAATGAGATCTTTTCTATTTGGTCTAACTCCTCTCTCAGTTGATATGCGATTTTACTCTAGATAATTCTTTGCTGCAGTGCTTCTAGATCTCTTCTTGGAATCTGGAATTTATAACGAGTGATTCAATTTTATATTTATTTTAAAAATAACATAAATAACCAAATACAACGACTTTAAAGTGTCTACAAAAGCGAAAGCAATTCTGTTAAATATTGGTTATAAGGTTGAGTACTACTATGTATTAATAAAAATGACATCAAGAACCGCAGGTAAGTTTTGCGGTAGATGTTGCGGTTTCCTATAATAAAATGAAAACATTTTCATGCCTTATTTACCATTTTGGTTCGGTTACTTCTTTGAAACGAAAATGATAAAAACTTTTATATATTTATATAAAAATAAAAAATCCCTTTTTCTATAATAAATCCCATTTAAACCAGATATATTTACAACATCATTGTTTGATTCTGTATTGATCGATAAAAGAGATTAAATAGGGTTTGTTTTTTTATGACGGAAATTATATAAACTGCATTCTGGTAATCAAATTAAAGCGATTTAATTCAATGGTTGAGATGAATGGCGAACGACAACGAGAATACAAAACCCGACAGGAAGTTGAGTTAAATGGAACTGAGGTCATTAAGAGACTTGGTGAATCAAGTTGATTCAAGTTAAAACAGACCCGGACAACGAACTTTTATTATTATTTGTAAAATAAAAAAAAATATATATTAATGAGTTAGTAAATGCAATTGTAGGAATGATAATAAATAATACAAGGACATTTCTTCTAAGAGACGATGGGTTATATCCTTCCTACTTTTGCTCTACTAACTTACTAACATCAACAAGCAACAAGAATAATAAAGAGCACTTAAGAGTTTCCCTACACAAAGTTATTTAAACACACCGCCTACCGCATAGTAAATTACGTAGTATTACAATCAAATAGCAAATAGCAACGTTTACACTTCATTAAAAATGAATCAAATACACTTTAGCTAAATACTAGCCGTTTAGAATAAGTTTGCAAAAGTGTTATCAATTTGTTACAATATCTATATGATACGAAATGAATCACCTTTCTTGCTACCAGTTTAATGGTTATGTAACGTTTACCTTGCGATTAGAGCACACTTTAAATAAGCTTACCTTATCTATAGATAAAATACTTCAGTAATTTTTCGAGAACCTTATTTATGTGGGACAGAAAAGAAGAAATAAAACTAAAATAAAAGTACAAACTTTTTATTTAATATTTTTAGAAATTTAAATATATGAACATTGGTGATATTAATTAGCAAATGAAAAAATGCCTATACACATTATCTGTAAATCTATAAACGAAAGTTAAACATTTCAAAATAAAAACACACACCAAGAGGGCTTGATCGCACCCCTTATTATTTTTATATATTATTTAAACGTGCGGCACGACTTTATAATACAATATGTACATCGACTATCACAAATTTTCCTAAACTCGTAATGGTGCCGACGTCATTGATTCCGGTTTATTACCTTCAGGAAAAAATAACGGAAAAAAATAATGAACAAGAGGCACAAATCTAAAAAAAGGAATAAATAGCACTTGTGATAAGGGGTTTTATCGCGATACTTTTTGATGGTATTAACGTTTGGACGGCGGCACCAAATGGTCCGGTAAAGAAGCCGGGATATCATTTCCACCGATCTTCACGCTTATTAGGTGCATTGCTAGTGCAAACTCCTCTTCATCCAACATTCCATCCTTATCAACATCAGCCAATTTCCAAATTTTACTCAAAACAGTATTCGGTAATTTCGATTTTACCATTTCCGTTTTTGCAGCTGAAACAAAATCATATTTATATATAACTTATCTCAACTTATATTATCAAGTTTATTATTACGTAAACGGATAATGATACACAATGGTATCATGCGTAACGCACACAGTTAAACAATTTTTTTTTAGGTGTGTTAAATAAACATCCTAAATGAGCATGTAAATAATGGTTATTAAAAATTTCAATTTGGGTGTGTTTCGAGTTTTGATTAATTTTAACAAACATGGCGATAAAATTATTATAAAGGGATTATCGAAAAATCCTGCTTGAAATTTATGGAAGAAATATTACTTGGGGCGGCCGATGTCTTCGAAGTCCGAGATTATTTTTTCCATAAATTTCAAACAGGTTAAGAAAAATAATCTCGGCCGACTTCGAAGACATCGGCCGCCTTAAATATTGCTCATGGTACTTGGGTTGGGTTCAAGCAGGGTAGACTTATTGTATTGTTCGTGATACTTGGGGCGGCCGACGTCTTCGAAGTCGGCCGAGATTATTTCTTCCATACATTTCAAGCAGATTAAGAGAAATAATCTCGGCCGACTTCGAAGACGTCGGCTGCAACAAATATCACGAACAATATAATAAGTCTACCCTGCTTGAAGTTTATGGAAGAAATAATCTCGGCCGACTTCGAAGACGTCGGCCGCCCTAAGTATTGCTCATGGTACTTGGGGCGGCCGACGTCTTCGAAGTCGGCCGAGATTATTTCTCTTAAATATTGCTCATGGTACTTGGGTTGGGTTCAAGCAGGGTAGACTTATTGTATTGTTCGTGATACTTGGGGCGGCCGACGTCTTCGAAGTCGGCCGAGATTATTTCTTCCATAAATTTTAAGCAGATTAAGAGAAATAATCTCGGCCGACTTCGAAGACGTAGGCCGCTCCAAGTATCACAAACAATACAATAAGTCTACCTTGCTTGAAATTTATGGAAAAAATAATCTCGGCCGACTTCGAAGACGTCGGCCGCCCTAAGTATTGCTCATGGTACTTGGGGCGGCCGACATCTCCGAAGTCGGCCGAGATTATTTCTCTTAAATATTGCTCATGGAACTTGGGTTGGGTTCAAGCAGGGTAGACTTATTGTATTGTTCGTGATACTTGGGGCGGCCGACGTCTTCGAAGTCGGCCGAGATTATTTCTTCCATAAGTTTTAAGCAGATTAAGAAAAATAATCTCGGCCGACTTCGAAGACGTCGGCCGCCCTAAGTATTGCTCATGGTACTTGGGGCGGCCGACGTCTTCGAAGTCGGCCGAGATTATTTCTCTTAAATATTGCTCATGGTACTTGGGTTGGGTTCAAGCAGGGTAGACTTATTGTATTGTCCGTGATACTTGGGGCGGCCGACATCTTCGAAGTCGGCCGAGATTATTTCTCTTAACCTGCTTGAAATTTATGAAAGAAATAATCTCGGCCGACTTCGAAGATGTCGGCTGCCCCGCGTTATATTTGTGATATACAAAATAATCTCGGCCGCCTTAAATATTGCTCATGGTGCTTGGGTTGAGTTCAAGCAGAGTAGACTTATTGTATTGTTCGTGATACTTGGAGCGAGATTATTTCTCTTAACCTGCTTGAAATTTATAAAAGAAATAATCTCGTCCGACTTAACTATTATTAATAGTACTTGGGGCGGCCGACATTTTATCGCTTATATTCCTTACTTTACGGACAGACTGTATAACGTTTCAATTTAATAATTAAGATAAAGATGTAATCGATATAAAAAAAATAATTCTACGAAAGTAAACGAAGTCATAGTATTTTCTGACCCTCTATTTATATCGTTCACTAATTCGAAATATGTGGTGTTCACGTTCTCAGACAGATTAAAAAGAATTGAAGAATGAACTTAAAAAAACGCTGTTGGCGTACCTAATAATTGTTTTAAAAGAGTGTTGTATAGCAATTTATGAGCGAGTAGGAAAAATTACCATAATTTTCAATTTGCGCAAGACAAACGCGACAATTAATCTTAATTGAAAAAAGAAAATTCCGTTGTCGATAATTAAATAAATACGTACCAGCTCCCGTAACTTTGCCATCGATGGGTTGTAACGATTTAAAGATGTTGTCGTAACTTTGTTTTTCCTTATTAACAATCCATTCGGGTTCACCAAACCCGGCATTAATTCCTTCACCTCTTTTGTAACCAAATGGTGAAATTGTGTCTTCAACATTAACAAATGCCCCGCCCTTGATATAACTATCGTCAATTTTGTTGATGTCTTCTTGAGGAATCATAGCCATTAATTTAGAGATATCGTCGCTAAGCATACGATCAACAATTTCCAATAATTTTGGTTTTAACGGATGGAACTTGGTGAAATCTAAGTTATTGAGAACTTCTTGTACTTTCTTAATATCCGGAAAATCGCCGGGTGAAATTTGGTGTTCACGTTGAAGTTTTTCATAAATTTGTCCTAAATTTTTAATTAATTCTTTCTTCTTCGAATCTTTACCAAAAACACTCGGCATATCTTTACGCAATTCGGAAATGATGAAGGCGTGAACTTTAGCAAGTCGAGCTCGTTTGATTAAATCGTTCAATTTCCGCAAGGCTGCATTTCTGGGTAACGATTGTAAATCTTTGAATAAATCTTGTTCTTCATCTTCGAAGAGACGTCGATTTGTATCAAAACGTAACGGTTGATCCCAAAATGAACCGATATAAACTCTTGCAACTTCGGGTGTTTGCAAAACTTTACCTAATGACCACATAAGGGCCCCATACACTCTCATTAATTGTTGATGATCAATCATATCGGCTTTATTTAAAACGATACGGATTTTATCATCGTGACCTCTTAATGCTTCTATAGAACGACGGAATTCATCGGAAATATCTAATTTGTGTGCATCGAACAGTAATATTATACGATCAACTCTCTCCGCAAACCATTCTAAGACTCCCGTAAAGTCATATCCTCTATCTACTCGTTGCTTCTCACCTGATAAAATTCCCGGGGTATCAATAATTGATATATTTTTTAAAACAGGTGAATCGACTAGAGAACATTGTAGGCGATTAAGAAAGGCATTTCCGAACTTGGAAAGCGGTCGATATTGTCGTTTTGGATCAACGACCAAAGCGTTACCTGGTATCATGCCTTCACGTTCATCATACATTACCGCAATAAATCTATCGGTTGTAGGTTCGGGTCCAATTCTCATTCCAGGAAATTCTTTTTCCAACAAATACCTGATAAAAGTGGTTTTTCCGGTTGAATATTGCCCAACAAGTAAAATCATCGGTTTTGCATCGAAATCCGAGTCCTCCAATTGGGGCGAATGAAAATCATGGAATTGATAGTGGGTTTCCAGAGGGAGAAGTTTTGTCTTGTAGATTTCCTTGAGTCCCTGTACCACATTTTCGTACACATCTTGTTTGTGGTTATCTTTGCTCAGCCAGCTGAACATCTTCGGCTATCTGTCATGCGATACACACCCCGTTGCACGTAATTTAGCACTCTGATTAGTTCTGTCTAGTTCTCTGATAGAAAACGAATTGAACACGTATACCCACTCCCCCTTTTACTGATTAACGTCAATCTCCTCCAAACTATGCAACCCATATAACACAGTTTCATGATTTTTTTTTATTTTTAATTTGTAAAGTAATTCTGACTCAACTTTTTTTATCGGTGATTGTTACGATTAAAAATTTACAATTTGTAATAAAAATTTTTATGTGTAACCGTTACATATTCAATTGTAACTCGAAAAATGTTTTATTTCTGTTTTTAACGAAAATTTTAATATGTATTAATTATTAATTTTTTTATTTATTATCATTATCTTAGCAATAAATTTATTATTTATTATGGGAAATCATCATCAATAATAATTAATGACATATTTCTTAACCCAATTAATTAACTTATTTAGAAATCGAAACAAAAATATCTTAAACTTTTTGTTTATTGCGTACTATTTAACTTTAATGCAAAATCTAAATGTGTAACTTAATTTTCTTGATTATCAAAAAAAAAATGATAGTAAATTGCGACAACTTCATGCCAATGAAATAGTTCAATTATTTACTTATAGATGGCGCTACACGAAAAATATTAAAATTTCTATATCTATCTATTTCATCAAACTTTGACATATATGTTTTAATTTTTATATCATAATTAACTGCTACATTTTTTTCAAAACACATAGAAATAGCCTCCTTCTGCTAGAATACATGCTTCACAACGACTGATGACTTCTTATTTCAGTAGCAGCCATTTGTATTCTGTTTAATAACTATTCTCGTGTGTTAATTTCTATTTCACACACACTTTTCAATTACATTAAGAGGTGCATCTTCAAATAAATCAAAAAGTGTATTGTACAAAACAAATCTGTAATTTACAGCGTTCAAACGTCCATCAAGTACATGCAAACCTAGTAAATTGTTGTTAAATATTCCACCCCAAACGTTGATCGCATGCGGATTTTGTAATGCCCAGATATGTTCATTATGGTAATTATTTATACCATCTCGTGTAAAACATGATTCATCTATCCAGAGAACATTTGAAATGAAGTCGTTATTTTGGGCATGTTGCTGCAATAACTTTTATTATCAATGATAGCATTAATTACAGCTTCTTCGTCCTCTACATTAACTACATGCTTTTGCTGGAGCAGGATTACCTGTTTCTCGAAGTCTTCTGAAAGAATCGCTAAAAACTGAATAATATAGCAAATGACGCTGTTGAAATCTTTCTTGATATTCATTGCTAAAGCCATACACGAAAATTATATCAGCATACTCTTCAGTACTATAAGCGTACATTTTGAGTTTCTTCTTGTATGTAATAATTAACCTTACAGCAAACTGACATATTACAATGACAACTTTGTTTTTGTTGAGTTTGATTTTGCTGACTATTAATAAATTCTTTTTTTAATAAATTTTTTGGTAATTGGATTAGCTATCATATGTCAAAGGTTGATGGTGAGCTAATAAATCACCCTGTATATATATGAAGCGGGAGTCTACCAGCTATCTATCGTGCAGTTGCAGGAACTATTACGTTGACCAAACTGGACGTAACATCGAATGCAACATCAAGGAACATGAGACTAAACAAAATCTAACAATCTGCAGTTGCAGAGCATTGCCACAAAGGAAGACACACCATAAAATTCGACAAAACTAATGTATTAGTTAGAACCAGACATTATTTGCAAAGAATTTCCTATTCATAGGCATAGGAATAACATGAATAGAGAAAACGGCTGAGAACTCAGCCGCACATGGAAAATGCTAGTTATCTTAACAAAACCTACCCACCCGGATTTTTTCATATATTTGTCAAACTTTAACCGATTTCGTCACTTCGAACTTGTTTCTGAAGAAGGTTGCAACATGGCATCCGAAACTTTAAAAATTTTTTCAAAAAACGCACGGTTTAACCCGAAAGTTTCTAGTTCTAGGTAGTGTTAGTTCTAGTTTTAGCTTAAATAAGCTATTTTTGTTCTTTTTTTGCAATTAGATGTAATTGGTGGTTTGAAAACATGGTTTGATTTCTTGAGGTTCTGATACTTTTGTATGTCTTTTTGCACTCTTTTTAGTAGCGCTGGGGTGCCGAATATCTTAGGGCCAAGAAGTAGGTGAGGACCAAGTCACTTTTTGATTTTCCTAGAAACTGAGTAGATCTCTTCCGGTCAGAGTAGAGCAGAGTTTTCTTTGCAAACACCTACTGCAGTGATGGAGTTGATCAGCTTTGATGATGTATTAAAAGTTACAAGTACAAAAGGTTCAGGGAAGACCAAACTATAGCTCCGTGAGCTCCCATGGGTCTTATCACAGACGGATCACATTGTAACCCTCGGGTTTAAGGGTATTCCCATTTGCCCTTCGACACTGGGCGAGTACAATCGTTGCTTTTTTTTGGTTTTACAACAAATGTGCGATTTCCAAGTCAATCCTTTTTCCAAGATATTTCACCTCTAACGCAAAAGTTAATGGATTGTTGCAGAAATCTCGTCTTCGTTCTTTAGTTTCATGAAAAAATTGTTCTTATATGAAAACAAAGATTGCGAATAATAAGATTAGAAATAAACAAAATATGTTAAAGAATTTTTTTTCGACAAGAGATCAAATTCCCAACTTATTATGCAAACAAGTATTAATCATGCGATGTCTTAATACAAATATGTGCGTTTATCAATTCAGTATAGACTATCATATATAATATCAATTTATTTCACAAGATATTTTAATTACAACTCATTTCAAAAAAATTACTTGCTAAAACGATTACATTTGTATAAAATAATTTGTATTATTCATATTTAAATGTATGTTGGCGATTTCATCTGTTAAAATTCCCCTAAAAGATAATTTTTTGTGTACTGAAGGATCGAAAATCCCCTAGGTGTGCGCATTTGTGCCAGTAATTTATCCTAATTTGTCCTAAGTTTCGTCCGACATAAACATTTTGATAATTAAGTTATTTATTTAGGAAAAACCGTCGCGACCCGAGAAATGTCTGTGAGAAGAGCGATCCATGCCGGTAGTTGGTACACGGATTCTGGTAAATTCACGTTTAACCTCAAAAATTGCAATTTTTTTATCATGTCATTCACCTTACCACTATTTCTCAATACCCCAACTTTTAATTACCTTTGTTCATAATTTTTTTATAATTTCTATTTATTTTTAGGCTCAGAACTTTCGAACCAATTGGATTATTGGCTTAATCAAGCTGATTTAACACATGGACCTGCTAGAGCTATCATAGCACCGTAAGTATTGATCATTATTACTTACAGTATTCTATTAATATTTAAGAAATATATTTTTTAATACAGGGTGTATCTAAAAAAACACCGAAAAAGTATTGAAAATTAAAATCAGTTAGGGTGGATTTAAACAACTTCATTCATCTCAATTCAGGAGTTTTCAAGATCACTTTCCAGATTCACTCTGTTTATTGTGATTACCCAAGCATAGAGGAAGCTTAGTTTTGGTAATTTGCACAGAAACATAAATGATTCAAAAGTTGTTCTAAATTTTGGTTCTTTAAAAAGTTTCAAAGTCATTTTGAATCCATTTTGGTGATGATGACTTGGTCGGTGTTTTTTTAATACACATTTTGATGTAGGAAGAATATTTATGTTTTGGGATCTTACCTACTCAATTAATTTTAAGTGAAAGGAAAATTTTTAATCTTGGACCTTTCATTCTTGGTTACAAGTATGCAACCAACTACGCGATTTACGTGTTACAATACCAATACTGTGATATTGGTTGCATACTTGCAATGACATACATAAATTTATGTGTAATAGTCTTATATTTCTTTATCTTTTAGTCATGCAGGTTATCAGTATTGTGGAGCTTGCGGTGGATATGCATATCGACAAGTGAGCCCGGTAGTTGTCCGTAGAGTATTTATTTTGGGGCCGTCACATCATGTTAGATTGCTGGGATGTGCCTTGTCCAGAGCACAAAAATATCGTACTCCTCTCTACGATTTAATTGTAGATACCCAAAGTAACCAAAAAAGAAATTTAAATATGTTCTTTAAATTATTTTTAGTTTAATATTTTTTGTTTTGAAATGTTGCAGTAAACGCTGAATTAGAAATGACTGGTCAATTCGAGTGGATGCACATGGATACAGATGAAAATGAGCATAGCATAGAGATGCATCTCCCGTATATAGCTAAAGTTATGGAAAAGTAATTTTATTATTTATATTATACATGGCGTCTCATGTAACTCGTTCGTTGGAACTTTTGCAAGGCGAAGCTTTTTTTGGAAAATTTCACTATGCTCTTTAAAACCCCATATCTCAGCCAACATTAATGCAAAAAAGGTCTAAATTGGCACCATTACTCTTCAGATGCAGATATAAACATTCCTATACCTACACTGTTGGAAATAATTCACGAGCACACCCTGTATAATCAGAACGCGTGTGTCTAGCGCAATGAAATTTGGTATGGAAGTAATACTAAAGTAGTGTAACTTATCCTCACATGGAGAGTGGCGCAACTCTGTCACATCAATAGCGAGAGTATCCCCCGTGAGCAGCGCGTACCATCGCTACACGACCTGGCATAGAGTTGATAAATCGCTGCATTGTAGCGGGAGGGATTGCCAACCATGCCGCCTCAACTCGCCTCCATAGCTCCTCAACGTTTACCGGGGGAGTCGGATAACGTTGAAGTCTCCGACCAATCATGTCCCAAATATGTTCGATCGGATTTAGATCCCGAGAACGAGCTGGCCATGGAAGCATTCGTATATAGTGCTCTTCCACAACGGTCTGTACAACACTCGCCATGTGCGGTCGTGCATGTATAGCAGACGTGAGCTTCGCCGAACGTTGGGAAACATAACGGGCCATAGCACCTCATCTACGTATCGTTGACCCGTTATTATCTGTTGTATACGCAGCAGACATGTACATCCACCATATGTAATCGCACCCCATACCATAATGTCCGGTTGGCGGTGAATTCGCACGTCACCGGTGCTCAATTCAAATCGTGATTCGTCGGAAAACAAAATGTCCCTCCACTCGGCAACCCACCAATGTCTAGTGTCGACTCACTCATGACGTATGCGGTGGTGCTCGGGTGTTAGTGCAATCCACTGTCTACCAAACGCCGCCGTACAGTTAGCGTAGTGAGTGCGTCATCCCTGGCCTTCGCTTCCAGCTGGCCAAACAGCTCCAAGTTGCCTTGAACGCTACACCCTCAATGTGCATTACATTACATTACATTGCATTGACTATATATCGGGTAGGCGGACCAACCAACCTTGCACCGCGACCCTAAGGATCTATTGTACCCCGATAGATATCGTTATCAAATTTCACCGTGCAGTCCAATGCTCTTAACGAACATTAATACCTTGCTCGGCGAAAGGTCATTCAGATGCCTTGAGGAGATAAACTGCGACCCAAAAATCGAGAATCTGATACGGTTAACGGCAGGGCAGTGGCATAAAACATGCTCAACCGTCTCTGCTTCCTCCGCACATAGTCGGCATTCAACATCGTTGGCTAAACTCAACAAGTTGAGGTGTGCTTTTAATCGGCAGTGCCCAGTAAAAACACCCATTAGAACTTTTATGCTACTACGGGCACCCTCAATGTGCATACCCACAACCATTCCTCGCTTAAGTAACGCGATCGCCCTCCATTCACCCACTTCAGTCTACAGTAAACCTTTATGCTCCGCAAATATTATGGATTTATCTTCACGCGTTGAGATTATATAGGGTGTGCTCGTGAATTATTTCCAACAGTGTATTTGTTGTAGTTTCCCTCATATTGGGAAATTTCTCAAAACATGCACGGAATGAATTAGAAAGCCTTGGAATTTTGACAGTTTTTGGAAGTTTTAGACAGGACGTGTCGAACACAAAGAAAAAATTAGAAAATTTCACAAAAACTAGTTCTAACGAACTAGTTACGCGAGACACCCTGTATTAATGTATGTTTTATTAATCAGCATGATTTATAGTTTTAAACACCAGTTTACTGTTGTACCGATTCTTGTCGGATCACTTAGTCAAGACAGAGAGGCATGTTACGGTCGGATACTCTCTAGTTATTTAGCTGATCCACAGAATCTCTTTGTGATATCGTCAGACTTTTGTCATTGGGGACATAGGTTTCGTTATACTTATTACGATCGGTCTTACGGAAGTATTTATCAATCTATTGAAGGACTTGATAGAGCGGTAATTTTTTTTATACAAAAAGAATTTGCAGAGAATGACATATTTTTGCAGGGTATGGGTATAATAGAAAAGTTGAATCCAACAGAATTTACGAATTATTTGAAAAAGTATGGCAATACGATTTGTGGTAGACATCCAATCGGAATTTTATTACAGGTTTCAATTTAAAAATTCTAATTAAAAGTTTATGTTTAGAAATGTATTTCTTTTTTAGGCTGTACAAGAATTATTGAGGAATGACCACACGCAATCTGCAAGTTTGAAATTCCTAAAATATGCTCAGTCGAGCCAGTGTCGTAACATGAATGACTCGTCCGTTAGTTACGCGTCGGCAGCCCTAGTTTTCGAATAACCTGAGGCCTTACACATATTATTCACCCGGTGACTACCCAATAAATGATAAGTTAAGTGAATTTTTAAACTCACTCTAGTAATAAGCGACATTTTTAATAGTATTTTTGTAATTAATCCATCTACTATACATGAAATTCAAGTGTTCTCCATTCGAAAAAAAAACAAAAAAAATAAATAAATGAAATAAATAAGTAAACAAAAAATGAAACTACACCAACAAACGGACGAGATTTGGACGGGGAAGAAAACAACGTTAAGTTTAGTAGAGGGTTAAATTTTGTTTCTTTGTCATTTATAATTATTTTTTTGTAATTATTACAATTATTTGGGTACCTTAGCCTAAATAAAACACACCAATATTGACTTTTTTTGTGAGGTTTTTATGATCGTTGTACATTTTTGTACTAAAAGATAACAGTGAACGTACGTTTAGACACATCACCACAACTAAATGAATAAAAATAGCTCAGGTTACAAGGTCATAATCAAATCAAATGCCATTGTACTACCTGTGTCCATATGGTGTTCAAATTATGCATTGTAAATTTTTCTATAATTGCATTTTTTTGTTATTATTTTCAAGGAGACTGGAATGGTTTTGACTATAAGCAATAATTATTTAGTTCAAAATATGTAGATATGTTTTTGTAAAAAGAAATTACACAAAGCTTAGTTTATCCAAAATTTCCATTCTGGTCTCTTGTTCATTTTAAGAATATGTTTTTTAAGTTTATTATAATAGATTATTGTGCAAACGTAGAAAAATTTTCCAATTGAAACAAGCCTAATTATAGAGTCTTGACATGATAAATCAGCGATTTTTGAAATTTTAGGCTTCAAAAATAAACATTACTTAAAACTTTCGGTTTGTTGTACTTAAAAACAATGTTTTAATCAATGATGGCAGGCAATACCTTTTTTTAACTTGATTTATTTCGATTTATTTTTATAAAGAACGATATGAATGAGACCGAAGTACGTAAACTCTGTCCACTGAACCATCCATATATACTTCGATGATAAACATTTTTCAAGTTCTACCTCATATCGACTGACCCATTAAAAACAATAATTTACAAAGAATAGTACAAAACGTGTCGTTGTTAGAAATATTGAAGCCTAAAATTTTTTTTCATTATTAAAAGCTGATTCAAAAATTGAAAACTTGTTTCTTAAATTATTCTATATTGTTTTATTAATTGATTATTCTTAATTAATTAATTACCAATATATTAATCCTTTAAGAATTGTTATTAAGTTAGAAAAACGTTTTATTTTATTATTTCTTTTTATTATCATTTTATTAATTTGCATAATCTACTTAAATATTTGTTATATGGTTAATATGGTAACAATAAAGAATAAAAAAAAACTTTAGTGTCAAGCCTAAGACTGTAAAGTTCACGTAAAAAATGAGAAAATAAAATTGCCTTCTGCTAAAGTTTGATTATGTGCATTTTATAACATTCTTGTAAGTGATTTAAAGAAATAAACATATAAATGCAGTTATATTTTTAATTATCCTCTTTTAAGTATGATTTAATACCATATTGATGTACTTCTTTTTATGCGCACCGCACAGCTTTCGTTCCTGTTAAAGATGCATAGCCTCTGCTATCCAATCCCGACTCTCACCTCCACGTTGTCAACCCTGGAAACCTGAGCAACCCTGCTGGAGATGTAGTAATCAACCTGCAGGGCGAACGAGAGCGGGGAAGATGGTCCTCCGACTATTAGGAGGTTGGGCGTCCGGTCAACAACCTTACCTTGTAGGAACAAAAACAGTTACGAAACCTAAACAGCCTCGGAAGAGGTAGGAGCAGGTCCTGCACGAAATGGCAAGATAGGATGATGATGTCAGGGTTCTGAGGATCGGAAATTTGAGGAGAGTCACTGAAAACCGGATGGATTGGAAGAGGATAGTGGAGGAAACCAAGACCCACCCCGGACTATAGTGCTAAAAGAAGAAGAAGTAATGAGTGGGCTACACTAGATGATGAACTATTCGTAGAGAGGCCGAAGTTTTCAAAGTCGGCCGAAATTATTTCTTCCATAAATTTCATGCAGGGTAGACTTATTGCATTGTTCGTGATATTTGAGGCGGCCGACGTCTTCGAAGTCGGCCGAGAGTATTTCTCTTAACCTGCTTGAAATTTATGGAGGAAATCATCTCGGCCGACTTCGAAGACGTCAGCCGCCCCAAGTATCATGAACAATACTTAGGGCGGCCGACGTCTTCGAAGTCGGCCGAAATTATTTCTTCCATAAATTTCATGCAGGGTAGACTTATTGTATTGTTCGTGATATTTGAGGCGGCCGACTTCGAAGACGTCGGCCGCCCCAAGTATCAAGAACAATACTTAGGGCGGCCGACGTCTTCGAAGTCGACCAAGATTATTTCTTCCATAAATTTCAACCAAGGTTGGGTTGGGTTGCGTAGAAGCACGGTAGACTTATTGTATTGTTCGTGATACTTGGGGCGGCCGACGTCTTCGAAGTCGGCCGAGATTATTTCTTCCATAAATTTCATGCAGGGTAGACTTATTGCATTGTTCGTGATATTTGAGGCGGCCGACGTCTTCGAAGTCGGCCGAGAGTATTTCTCTTAACCTGCTTGAAATTTACGGAGGAAATCATCTCGGCCGACTTCGAAGACGTCGGCCGCCCCAAGTATCATGAACAATACTTAGGGCGGCCGACGTCTTCGAAGTCGGTCGAGATTATTTCTTCCATAAATTTCATGCAGGGTAGACTTATTGCATTGTTCGTGATATTTGAGGCGGCCGACGTCTTCGAAGTCGGCCGAGAGTATTTCTCTTAACCTGCTTGAAATTTACGGAGGAAATCATCTCGGCCGACTTCGAAGACGTCGGCCGCCCCAAGTATCATGAACAATACTTAGGGCGGCCGACGTCTTCGAAGTCGGTCGAGATTATTTCTTCCATAAATTTCATGCAGGGTAGACTTATTGCATTGTTCGTGATACTTGGGGCGGCCGACGTCTTCGAAGTCGGCCGAGATTATTTCTTCCATAAATTTCATGCAGGGTAGACTTATTGCATTGTTCGTGATATTTGAGGCGGCCGACGCCTTCGAAGTCGGCCGAGAGTATTTCTCTTAACCTGCTTGAAATTTACGGAGGAAATCATCTCGGCCGACTTCGAAGACGTCGGTCGAGATTATTTCTTCCATAAATTTCATGCAGGGTAGACTTATTGCATTGTTCGTGATATTTGAGGCGGCCGACGTCTTCGAAGTCGGCCGAGAGTATTTCTCTTAACCTGCTTGAAATTTACGGAGGAAATCATCTCGGCCGACTTCGAAGACGTCGGCCGCCCCAAGTATCATGAACAATACTTAGGGCGGCCGACGTCTTCGAAGTCGACCAAGATTATTTCTTCCACAAATTTCAACCAAGGTTGGGTTGGGTTGCGTAGAAGCACGGTAGACTTATTGTATTGTTCGTGATACTTGGGGCGGCCGACGTCTTCGAAGTCGGCCGAGATTATTTCTTCCATAAATTTCATGCAGGGTAGACTTATTGCATTGTTCGTGATATTTGAGGCGGCCGACGTCTTCGAAGTCGGCCGAGAGTATTTCTCTTAACCTGCTTGAAATTTATGGAGGAAATCATCTCGGCTGACTTCGAAGACGTCTGCCGCCCCAAGTATTGTTCATGATATTAGAAATAATAATAATAAGCCCCAGGTTATGTTCGTGTTATAGGAAATAATCTCGGCCGACTTCGAAGACATCGGCCGTCCCAAGTATCATGAACAATACTTTTTTTTATTATTTTATTTTTATATTTTCGAGTTCGCTGTATGCCTCATCCCCTTACCAGGAGGGTTGTACTTCAGAGTTTTCCTTCTCTTTTATTTTCCCCCCATTTAAATCATAAATATGTACTTTTGTTAAACTTAAACATATAAAATCTGTATTACCAACATGCAATGCAAATTTTCATTTATAGATGGCACCTTGTATAATAACCCAACTTCATTTCTAATAAATTAACCGCCCAAAGGTATTTTTAGCACCTCCAAGCTGTTTATTCCCGGATTTAATTTCGTAGCAATTACACGATGCCGATAAACGATGCTGTCGCAATAATTTCATGTTTAAACTTTCTTTATTGCGATAACCCAATATCTACATTCGATAATAAAAGAAAGAAAAAATCACTTAATTAATTAATTAATTTTTTATTACTTTTTATTTTTGAAGTTGGCATTAAGTTTGTTGAAGTTAAAATATAGAAAGTGTTTTAGAAAGTTGGGATTTCGAAATTTTCGTTCTTTTTAAACGTTTGTATTTAATATTTTAACGTAAAGTGTAAATAAAGTGAATGAAGTAAATAAAGTAAATAGTCGGAGATGTTAAATGTTCTTAATTTTAAAATTTGTATAAACCCTTTAAAGTATTGATATTAAGGCAAGTTTACAAGTAAATATCAACATACATGCGCAGTAGCGACCAACGCAATATACCAGATGTAACCTTACAGTTCCTTCTCGATTAATTAAACGCCGCGGCGCGTTCCGCCATAAAAACCCTACAAATCCCGATGCGTTTCAACACCTTTTTCTATTTTCTATCCTAATTTAATAGATTACACACAACTTTATCATTTTCCTATTCATTTTTTATAGTGTAAACGGTGCTTACGCTGACCGACCTAGTTCCAAGATTTGAAGTGCGATCCGACAAGAAAGATGGAATGAACTTTCAGTAGTACAAACAATTTTAATACGTGTTTCGTGCACGTTAAACTAAAGTAGCAGAGAGAAATAGTATTAAAAAAAGGTTGTGTTATTGGGCGTTGTATTCGGTCGCGAGAATCATGTTTAACGTTTATTTCGCGTAGAAAATGTGAGGTGAAGAAGGCGGTGTTTTCGATTGTGTGGCCCCGGGTTTACGGTATTGACACGAGAAGACAATTATCCCTGGAGTTTCGATGATATAAACATGGCTACTACAACTGTGTACTTCTCATGTGTTTAAACGAATGTTAATGATACGTTTGTTAGAAGCTAGATATCAGTCAACATGATCCTATTTAGCCCAGGTGAGATTGCGATAGGGGCCCCGATATCGTTTCGTTTTTTAGTTTTACTCCATTTTGTCGCTTTCGTTTTTATACAAAAATTAGGTTATCTATGTCATTTTCTGTTTTTCCTTATATGTTTTCTTATTAATTATTATTTAATCACGTTTCTTTTTTAATTTCATCTATAATTCATATATTATTTATAAAAGTTGTCTTACGTGTTTCGAAAAAAAACTCATCTTCAGGGATATTTTGGACTAAATATGAAACATTTAAATTCCTTGAAATCTAAGGCAAACAATTATTTGAAAATATAGATTAATTCCCAACAAAGATAAATCTTTCTTTGTAAATTCTGTTTTAAGTTTTTTATCAAGTTGTGCATTAGATCCAAGAATTCTTTAACGCATTGATGACACAGTAAGTTTATCTTGCTGTTGTTTCCGCTAAGAGTTATCTCATAAAGAATGACTATACCAGAAATATATCTAGTATAATAAACATTAATTCTGTGACTCACTTTATAAATTATATACAGGGTGATGATGTTAGAGTTAAAACCCATAAATGGCTTAAGATATTCAAAGTTAAGAAATTTTTAAACATTTTCTTTTATATTTTCAATATGGTTTGTCTTAGAAAGATAAAATTTGGTATACAGTTTTGAAAATATGCAAACACGGGATCAATGCTATACAGGATGTTCACCAAATTATATCCTTGAATCTTTTTTATTATGTCATAAACCCTCATATTTTACAACAAATCTTATCAAACTCTTAGAAATTTTTGTTTAGACGCATCAGACATTTATCAGTCGGTAATAGTTGTTTAAAATGACAAATAATTACAGTTTTAGTAAGCAAACTGGCACTCATTAAACTTTGGAAGAGTGTTTAGGCAATGCTAACACAGTGGTGAGATGATATTGCAAATAACTCGTAATACAGTTGATATCAACAGTTCGGCCATTTCTTAATATCCAAAGTACGACTTGGCGTGTGCCTTAATAACAGCAATTGTATCCATACCACTTGTGCAAGAATTAAAAATTGCTGATCATCCGTTGCGAGTACAGTTTTGCCATATGTACTATTGATGCTCAGTATTTCATGGGCGAGGTTGTATCTTTTTGATCCTGTGGTTGTATACTTATTATTTGCCTAATTTTATCTTTCTAAGACCATATTGAAAACTTTGAAGATCCATATTTAACTCTAGTATTTGTGATTAAAATCATGCCACGACTTACAGAAACACCTTTATATATAATATTTTATTATTGCACTAATTAAGTTGTTGAAATTTTTATGATTCATTCAAATTCTTTTTGTTTTTAATGTAGGCTGTGTCTGCAAGTCAGGCGTTGGTCTGGGCAAGCGATGAACCTCTTCGGCTGCCTATTTCCGTGTGCGTTGGAGCGTAATTGGTGGAGCGTCCGTAGCGACCCATGTATGACCGAAGAGTTTGTGCATAGGATGGGGGTTAACGCGTCGACGACGAGCTCTGGCGAGCCGGGTGGGACGCCTGCAGGCGTAGGGCTGACTGATTCGATGCCAGGATATCGAGATGCTATGGGCGTTATTGTTAGGTAAATAAAATCGATCTCTTTTTCGATCTGAAGTGATTAGAAATGAAATGTCTGCAGGGAACGGAAGAAGAAAGTAACTGGTTTTGCGACGTTGAAGAAGAAGTTCATCAGAAGGAGGAGATCTTCGAAAACTTGCGACCATGGTCGTATGTTGCGCGAGTTGGTCTCTGATTGGAGCTCGTTGGAGGTTTCTGCTCTTTTGGAAGAATATGAAGCGTTGGAATCGTTGAAAGATTTATGTGTTCAAGCCGAACTGGCCAGGCCGGCCGCGGCAACGTTTAAACAAGATTTATCAGACCTGTACGATTTTAAATACTGTACGGATGCTGATTTGGTATATCGTGGCGCTTGTTTTCCAATACACCGTGCACTATTATCAGCCCGTTGTCCTTATTTCCGTGATCTCTTAGCTGGTTGTCCGGGTTATGGCGCAAGAATTTGCTTAGAATTACGTACGGCAACGGTAGACGTTCAACTATTCTCTGCTCTATTACGTTATTTGTATACCGGAGATATTTGCCCTCATGACACAAACATCGATTTGAATTTATTGCGAAGATTACGTGAAGAATTTGGTACTCCAAATGCTCTTGAAGTAGACTTAAGATATTTATTAGAAACCGGAGATTACGCCGACGCCGCTTTAGTGTTTACATCCGACGGTTCCGATTGCCAACGACCCGATTCCGGAAGTTCCGAATACGGATTTCGTCCGAAATTAGAATTACCATGTCACAAAGCTATATTATCCGCTAGATCTCCATTCTTTAGAAACTTATTGCAGCGACGATCCAGAAGTGGTGAAGAACACACCGAACGTGCTCTTCACATCCCCACCAGAATCGTTTTGGACGAAACCGTCATTCCAAAAAGATATGCCAGGGTTTTATTGCACGCTATTTATTTAGATCAAGTCGATTTAACCCTTATTTCTCGAGCTGGATGTGGAGGCGGACTCGGCGAAGCTCAAGCATTAGCGCACACCGGACGCGTTCGTCCTTCACCACTTGAAGAGGCCATGGAGCTGTATCAAATTGGACGGTTTCTTGAACTGGATATTCTCGCACAAGGCTGTGAAGATCTTATACTTGACTGGTTGTCTTTAGACACGTTACCGACCATTTTACAATGGGCTAAACAACCTCACGGTTCTGCTTGGGTTCACAGACAAGTATTTTTTTTTAAATTATTTTTATGAATCAAATTTAACCGATCTAATTTTAGACTTTGCATTTCCTACGCGAAGAATTCCAACCAATTGTGCAATCACCTGTTCTTCATCACCTCGACAAAGAACACTTAATAGAAGTTTTGAAAAGTCCGTTTTTACAAGCTAGTGAACTTGAAATATTGCATGCTGTACTTAAATGGGGTGAAAATGAACTTATTCGACGTATGGAAGATCGAGGTAAGATGTCGATTTTATAATTTTATAATTTTATTAATATTTATTATTTTTTTGTTTAGAACCAAATTTATTGAGTCACACTGCGCATTCTGTGACACGTAAAGGAGTAAAAAAGCGTGATTTAAGTGATGTGGAACTTCGTGAAATTTTATCAGATCTTCTGCCATTAGTAAGAATGGATCATGTGCTTCCGCCAAATAGCGATGTTTTAAACCAAGCAATACGTCGTGGTTTGGTGAGTACACCTCCGAGTCATATGATTGGAGGTGAACGTGAAAATTTACGGGTGAACGCTTGGATAAGAGGAAAAAATAATGGATTGTTTGTCCAACCGAGATTATTTATGCCTTATTATGAGGAAGTTAAAGTTTTGGTTGAGGATCATTTAGTGCAAGATGGGGAAATAATGCGGATGAGAAGATCTCGATATATACCAGATATTCCTGATACTTTGTATATGGTTGAAGATAAACCAAGGGTACATGGAACTGCTGGTGTTGATGTATTAGCTTCGTCACTTCCTGTTCCTGATCCGGGTATAATGAACGCGATGTTAAAAAGGGAACAAAAATTAAAACAATCTCCCATATGTCAGAGAGCCTTGAATTATCCTCTTTCATCACGGCATGAAATATACAAACAAATTCGATTGAGAGTTGTTCGTGAATTCAATCTACCAGATCCGGTAGCGGATATGTTAGAAAACTGTTTTTATGTACCCGATAAAACTGAAAATGAGATTAATACTGTTAGTCAAGAACCCGTACAACCTTCTCCCGCCAAATTATCTATCGTTCGTAATTGTTACAACCATATGACATTTCCAAGACAAAGTGGATATCAACCACCCAGACACGAACTTCCTGCTCTAGTTCCCGAGGGTGAATTTCGGTTTGTAAACGAACCGGAAAGTAGTTCGTGTAGCGATGGACACCTTTCCGATATTATGCCCGACGTTGCAATGGCTACATCAACATTAGGACAAATACAATTACAGGAACAACAAGAAATGGAATTGGATTTAGGTGACGGAGCGGCGCATTTACATGGAAATCCTGCCGAATTGCAAAACCCCCGTCATGTCCCAATTTCTTACCGTAGATATAACTTAAGCACTTATCCGCATATTCGGTCGGACACGCAGGGCTACCACTCCATAATGCCAAGGTACTTATAGTTCCGAACGAACTACGGGAATTTTTAAGGTGGAACACGTACATTGTACAGCTGTGATTTCTTAAAACATAAAAAAAATTAACGTTTACTAGACCAGTTACATTGTGAGGATTCCAAAATTTGACTCTAGTCATTTTGAACAAATTTTTAAATAAAAGTTTTTCTTAAAAACTATAAAAAAGCGATCGATCAAAAAAAAAACCTCAAATCTTCTTTCCTCACAGAAAATTGTAGCACTTTTTTTAATTCGTCTTATGTCTTTGATCAAAAATAAACATCTTTTTGATAAATTTTTAATCAAAGACTTCTTTTAATTTACTAATTACAGCTGTTACACTGCTTTTAGCCCTAGCGTTGTTATTATCTCATTAAAAAATACCTCTCTATATATCTTTCTCCGGTTGTACAAATTGTTTTGCTCGTTCGTGTACCTGTGCACTCGATTACATGTTTCCGTTCGCCAAAGGCATGTTCTTAACGAGGTGTACGCCTCATCTGGTTGTAATAACGTCAATGATCTTTTAGCGCAACTTCGAAGGTACGCTTAGATTGTATCTGCGTTGATCAAAAAAATCTAGAGCCTACTTTAGAAAGAACGAAATAAAAAAGTAATGATATAAACGTTTACGTTTTGTAGATTCCTTTTAAAAACAAAAACACCAAGAAAATTCAAATATTATTCAAAAATACCGAACGTAAACGTTTCATTCAAAAAATATATATTATATATATGACATACATTAGTTTTTCACTGTCTTTTATTGTGTCGAGGTTGCTCTGTCTAAAAAAAACAATACTAAAAGCATTACAAAAAAAGTAAAAAAAACTCTTCCGTGTAAATGTACATATATATAAATACGATCTATATATGAGATGAATTATATATGAATAATATATATATATTTATAGATGTGCGTACGAATTAGTTTAGCTGGGTGCGAATGTAAAAGGGTGTTAAAAAAGTTTTCGTGATGTTGATGAAAATTGAAGTAAAAAAATATATATTAACGCGATCTGTACGAAAACGAACGAGTATGGTTGTAATTTATTATCAAAAATAACGTTTCTTTTAAATAACCAAAACGACAAAAAATGGATTAAGATGAATCATGACTTGGTGGATGATTTCTCCTTCCTATTATTTTCCACGATTGTACAAATACGAAAAAGAAGAATCGTTTAGTTTAGTTTAGATTAGTTTTTTTGAATGTATCGATTTAGTAACGATATAAACAATTTTTTTTTATTCTTTCGCGCGTGCGCATCATTTTATAACGAGTTAAAAATATCGTTGCGCACGCGCTTGGGAATAAATCCAAACTGTTTTAGATTATTTTTTAAGGTTTCATTCTTTCCTCTCTTAATACTTATTTTTTGTTTACTTTTTTCTTTAATACAGTAAAACCTCAATATAACAGATTAATATCGGATTCGGGAGGAAATGCTTAATTTATTTTATTCGTTCATTATATCAAATTAAGATCTTGATCGAGTTTTCTAGTTCTAGTGTTAGTTTTACATTTCGTTCAATAAAAACATACAACAATTTAGCGCTGAATAACAATTCGTCTGAAGACGCACGGCTAAACCCGAAACTTTCTAGTTCTAGGTCTAGTGTTAGTTCTAGTTTTAGTTTTAGAACTAACACTACACCTTGAACTAAAAATATTCGGGTTTAGCCGTCTTAAGAGACGTAGTGCTAAATCCGAATATACAACAATTTAGCGCTGAATAACAATTACAACATAGAACCTAGAACTAGAAAGTCACGTCTTAAGTTGTTTTAACGACTTCCGTAATATGGAGGTTTTACTGTAATTAAAACATTTATCTCTCTTCCTATATATTTTTTTATTTTGTTAATTTAGTTACGAAATATCTGTGATACAGTTCAATTTATCTTTTTCTAAAAGCGTGCGCGAGTGTAGCGAGGTTTGCTTGTCGTGTTTTTCGATAAAAAAATAATGATAAAAAAAAAATAACGTTACAGATCGAACATTTTGTGATATATAATATATACATAAATATAAATACATAGGAAGAAGTGGAGAGACGTATGATGTCTACTGTCGCTGTATAACCTTCATTATATGTTAGACATAAGTCGTGTATGGTTACGAAGAGGAAGATAAAAAAATAATGAGAAAAAAATAGGCTTTTAAGTATTTCCGAGTAAAACGGCCACTTTTCCCTGTCTTAAAAAATTGCCCGATTTCCGCTTTCCCCCCTAAAACAAAAACCAACGAAAAGTCACTGACCCAGGGTACTCGTGTAACTTCCTGTATGTAATATTCTATCGATATGTGATATTTTTCTCATTTCCTTAGTTTTGACGATTTATTTTTCTTTTAATTTATTTCTTAAAGCTAGTTTCTAGTTGTTCGATCACCCCACCCAAACAATCCTCCCCGAGTATACTTACTTTCGTTTTTTTGTGTAAATATTTAATTAAAATTAACGGATTTCTTTACAGTATTTATTTTTGCATATCTGTACATTTCATCAAACTGTAATAACGTTTTTTTTTATTTTTAATCGCTACAAAAAGAAGGATAACTTAAACAAAAAAAATAGGTTACTTTATAAATTATTGAAATAAATATATTACTATTTAAAGCAATTGTTTTTTTCCAACACATTTTAGGCGTTAATCCAAATCAGTTTGTGTTGATTTATCACAACTTGGTTTCTCTTTTCTTATAAACAAATAAGGAATCGTATTATTAATCGGTTTTCGGCACTTAATATCGGTTAATTTCATTTTTTTTAATTTCTCAAATTTCTCGTTTTCCTCAAAGGTGGTATCATCTTGGATTCGGCGTTTTTTCGCGTTGGAACGCGGCGTTTCCAATTGTAAGCAATCTTTATTTAAATCCTGCGAAGATGAACTTAATCCGCTCACAAAATTTTTTACTAAGCACGTCATGGAGGTCCATATGCTGATATGTTGGGATTTTTGAAAAATGTTTTGGGCCTCCTTTAAAACTTGAATATTATTTTTTGTTATTTCTAAAAGAAAATGAAAATATTAATTATTATTAATGAAAAATATTTGATTTAATTTTTTTTTGGGTACCTTCAAATGTTATATCTTCGATTTGGATGCTTGATACGCAAGAATCAAACATGGTATCAAATGAATTTTCAATTTCTAGTTCATCTTGTGTAGGAGTTTCTGTTGCTGTTTCCCAAATTGTTGGGCAGTTCTGAGGGGTTTGAATATCATTAGAAACGTTTTCGATTTCTAATTTTTCTGGGGTTTTTGTAAAAGATGTTTTTTTTAAGGAGCTTTTTAAAGATGTTTGTTCTTGGGGGGTTTTTCTTAATGACTCATAAGTGGGTGTTTCATTAAAAGTAACCGTTCTTGTAGATCGTTTCACTTTTACATCATCTGTCGTTGCGTTGCTAACAAAATCTTCATCAGTTTTACTTTTAATTTCGCTGGTTGTCACTGACTCAAAAATGTTCATAACTTTATCGGAAACGGCTCGCGGTGTGCTCGTTGTTAAATAGCCCATTTTTGAATAATCAAATATTTCACCTCCGGATGGTGTGATGTTTTTGAATGGTATTTCGATGGATCCTGAATCAAAATTAACAATTTTTCCGTTTGTATCTGCGTCGTAGTTTAAAGGAGTTTCTTCGATTTTAGCCAAAGGACATTTGTTATGTAAAATTAATTCGTGGACGGCGCCGAAGATTCGATTACAATCAACGCAATGTAAAGGCCAATGTTTCTCTTTGATGTGATTCAATAAATCATCGGTCGGTAATTTTAAAACTATGCTTCCGTAAGCGCAAATATCACAATTTGGGTAAATATCATGAATTTTTAATTCGTGCTTTTGGCGACATTTTTCACAACAAAATACTTTTATACAAAAACGACACTTATTCTTAAAAAAAAATAATTTTAATTAAAATATAAGATACTAAATTACGAAAACTTACTTTAGTGAAAGATAACATTTTTATTTTAGACATAAAACGCAGTACATTACTTCAAGACTTGATAAGACACAATAAACAAGTTTTGCAGGTGATGTCATGTGTTTTCAAACCAGTTTTTTTTAATATTAATACAATAATTTTCTACATTTTCCATGAATAAATGAAATAAATAATAATTAATTTAATTTTATTTTTTTGCAGAAACCTTTCAATTTGAAAGTATTCAAACAATTTCGTATTGTTTCCAAACAGTGGCGTTTCTTTCCTGTTGTATTGATCCGCTGGCGGGCTATAAATTTCAGGACTCCGCTACCAGTAACCAGTCCTTTTTGGCCAATAGGTGCTGCCACCTGCTGATATGATCCTCCAAATGGAATTTCCTCCATAGAAGCCGCCTTAGGTTGACCGTCAGGTCTCATGGATACTAAATTACAGCTTTAGCATAATCCTAAAGCTCCTTTGGAGCAAGAGATTTACCAATACAAAGAAAAATAAGATGAGTGGAGGTGTTTATGGTGGTGGTAAGTATTTTAACGTTTTCAAATTGATGTTTTGATTGAATGTATTTTTTTTTGTTAGATGAAATAGGTGCTTTAGTTTTGGATGTTGGTAGTAATACGATAAGGGCTGGATATGCTGGAGAAGATTCTCCAAGGTTTGATATACCAACAACAGTTGGTATTTGGAGGGATTCTGTGAATGAATACAAAACGAGATATAACATAGGAACGGTTTCTTTGCACGTCACTCGACCGGAAATGGAAATGGGAACTTTTTTAAGAGAGGGAATGGTTGAAAATTGGGACATGTACGAAAATGTTGTTAATTACGTTTATTATAAACTCCTCCAAACTGAACCACAAAATCACCCAATTTTAATTTCAGAACCAGCCGTAAATCAAATTTTTTTTTTCTATTTCCATTAAAATAACCAACATTTGTTTTAGTGGAACATCCAACAAAAACGTGAGCAAATGACTGAATTAATGTTTGAAAAATACAAAGTTCCCGCTTTGTATTTAGCGAAAAGTCCGTCATTAGTCGCTTTTGCAAACGGACGTTCAACTTGTTTAGTTGTCGATAGTGGCGCAACTCATACATCGGCAGTTCCTGTTTATGATGGTCACATAATCAGCCAAGCAATGGTAAAATCGCCAGCGGGTGGTGATTATTTAACCGCACAATGTAAAGTTTACCTCGAAGGAAAAAACATCGACATCGTCCCCGCCTCAATGGTCGCCTCAAAAGAAATAACACGACCAGATGAAATCCCAAATTGGAAATCCAGAAATTTACCCAGAATGACCACGTCATGGCACAACTACATGACCAAAGAAGTCATGCAAGATTTCCAAGCTTCCGTTTTACACATTTCCGACTCTACATACGACGAGGAAATCGTCAAAACCATGCCAGCTATTCACTACGAATTTCCCAACGGTTACCACAAAGATTTTGGCGTCGAAAGATTTAAAATAACGGAGCCATTATTTAATCTCACCGCTAGAAACGGTTGTGGCATTCAACCAACTTTGGATGTTAGCACATTAGTTACCACAAGTGTTGGGATGTGCGAAATTGATCATCGACCTGTAAATATCTTATTTTTTTCTAATCATTTTCTTAATTGTTTCAATTTTTAGACTATGTATAGTAGCGTTGTTGTTACTGGAGGTAATTCAAACATCCAAGGTTTTACAGATCGATTAAATCGAGATTTACAAAGCAAAGTTCCACCGGTAATAATCTTTTTTCTTAATTTATAATATATAGTTTTGAGTTATAATGAATTTTTTGTTATGAAAATCATCAATTTTGATGTTTTGTTAATTTTCACTTTATTCTTAGAAAATAGTAACATCTAGGTTAAAACTGATTATGAATTAGGTTTTATGGGTTCATTATGAACTATTTTCGTCAAAACTTTTTTTTATCCATCGGTTTTAATTTATGAGTTATGATGAATTTTTTGAATGAAAACACTCAATTTTAATATTTTGATGGTTCTTGCTTTATTATTAAATAGTAACGAAAGCTACGATGAAATAGGGTATGGATTAAGTTGTCTTAGTTCATTGTGCACAATTTTCACGCATAATCTTTACCGCATCAATTTTATTTTTTGAGTTATGATGAATTTTTTGTTATGAAAAGCATCAATTTTGATGTTTTGTTAATTTTCACTTTATTCCTAGAAAATAGTAACATCTAGGTTAAAACTGATTATGAATTAGGTTTTATGGGTTCATTATGAATTATTTTCGTCAAAACTTTTTTTATCCATCGGTTTTAATTTATGAGTTATGATGCATTTTTTGAATGAAAACACTCAATTTTAATATTTTGATGATTTTTGCTTTATTATTAAATAGTAACGAAAGCTACGATGAAATAGGGTATGGATTAAGTTGTCTTAGTTCATGGTGTACAATTTTCACGCATAATCTTTACCGCATCAATTTTATTTTTTGAGTTATGATGAATTTTTTGTTATGAAAAGCATCAATTTTGATGTTTTGTTAATTTTCACTTTATTCCTAGAAAATAGTAACATCTAGGTTAAAACTGATTATGAATTAGGTTTTATGGGTTCATTATGAATTATTTTCGTCAAAACTTTTTTTATCCATCGGTTTTAATTTATGAGTTATGATGAATTTTTTGTATGAAAACACTCAATTTTAATATTTTGATGATTTTTGCTTTATTATTCAATAGTAACGAAAGCTACGATGAAATAAGGTATGGATTAAGTTATCTTAGTTCATTGTGTACAATTTCACGCATAATCGTTACTGCATCAATTTTCCTTTTTGAGTTATGATGAATTTTTTATTATGAAAACCATCAATTTTGATATTTTCTTAATTTTCACTTTATTCCTAGAAAATAGTAACATCTAGGTTAAAACTGATTATGAATTAGGTTTTATGGGTTCATTATGAACTATTTTCGTCAAAACTTTTTTTATCCATCGGTTTTAGTTTATGAGTTATGATGAATTTTTTGAATGAAAACACTCAATTTTAATATTTTGATGATTTTTGCTTTATTATTAAATAGTAATGAAAGCTACGTTGAAACAGGGTGTGGATTAAGTTATCTTAGTTCATTGTGTACAATTTCACGCATAATCTTTACTGCATCAATTTTACTTTTTGAGTTATGATGAATTTTTTATTATGAAAACCATCAATTTTGATACTTTGTTAATTTTCACTTTATTCTAGAAAATAGTAATATCTAGGTTAAAACTGATTATGAATTAGGTTTTATGGGTTCATTATGAACTATTTTTGTCACAACTTTTTTTATCCATCGGTTTTAGTTTATGAGTTATGATGAATTTTTTGAATGAAAACACTCAATTTTAACATTTTGATGATTTTTGCTTTATTACTAAATAGTAACGAAAGCTACGTTGAAACAGGGTATGGATTAAGTTATCTTAGTTCACTGTGTACAATTTCACGCATAATCTTTACTGCATCAATTTTACTTTTTGAGTTGATGAATTTTTATTATGAAAACCATCAATTTTGATATTTTCTTAATTTTCACTTTATTCCTAGAAAATAGTAACATCTAGGTTAAAACTGATTATGAATTAGGTTTTATGGGTTCATTATGAACTATTTTCGTCAAAACTTTTTTTATCCATCGGTTTTAATTTATGAGTTATGATGAATTTTTTGAATGAAAACACTCAATTTTAATATTTTGATGGTTCTTGCTTTATTATTAAATAGTAACGAAAGCTACTTTGAAACAGGGTATGGATTAAGTTATCTTAGTTTATTGTGTATAATTTTCACGCATAATCTTTACTGCATCAATTTTACTTTTTGAGTTATGATGAATTTTTTGTTATTAAAACCATCAATTTTGATATTTTCTTAATTTTCACTTTATTCTTAGAAAATAGTAACATCTAGGTTAAAACTGATTATGAATTAGGTTTTATGGGTTCATTATGAACTATTTTCGTCAAAACTTTTTTTATCCATCGGTTTTAATTTATGAGTTATGATGAATTTTTTGAATGAAAACACTCAATTTTAATATTTTGATGGTTCTTGCTTTATTATTAAATAGTAACGAAAGCTACGTTGAAACAGGGTATGGATTAAGTTATCTTAGTTTATTGTGTATAATTTTCACGCATAATCTTTACTGCATCAATTTTACTTTTTGAGTTATGATGAATTTTTTGTTATTAAAACCATCAATTTTGATGTTTTGTTAATTTTCACTTTATTCCTAGAAAATAGTAACATCTAGGTTAAAACTGATTATGAATTAGGTTTTATGGGTTCATTATGAATTATTTTCGTCAAAACTTTTTTTATCCATCGGTTTTAATTTATGAGTTATGATGAATTTTTTGAATGAAAACACTCAATTTTAATATTTTGATGGTTCTTGCTTTATTATTAAATAGTAACGAAAGCTACGTTGAAACAGGGTATGGATTAAGTTATCTTAGTTTATTGTGTACAATTTTCACGCATAATTTTTACTGCATCAATTTTATTTTTTGAGTTATGACGAATTTTTTATTATGTAAACCATCAATTTTGATATTTTCTTAATTTTCACTTTATTCTTAAAAAATAGTAACATCTAGGTTAAAACTGATTATGAATTAGGTTTTATGGGTTCATTATGAACTATTTTCGTCAAAACTTTTTTTATCCATCGGTTTTAGTTTATGAGTTATGATGAATTTTTTGAATGAAAACACTCAATTTTAATATTTTGATGATTTTTGCTTTATTATAAAATAGTAACGAAAGCTACGATGAAATAGGGTATGGATTAAGTTGTCTTAGTTCATTGTGTACAATTTTCACGCATAATCTTTACCGCATCAATTTTATTTTTTGAGTTATGATGAATTTTTTATTATGAAAAGCATAAATTTTGATGTTTTGTTAATTTTCACTTTATTCCTAGGAAATAGTAACATCTAGGTTAAAACTGATTATGAATTAGGTTTTATGGGTTCATTATGAACTACTTTCGTCAAAACTTTTTTTATCCATCGTTTTTAATTTATGAGTTATGATGAATTTTTGACCATGTTGTTCTTTTATGATAACATTTTGTTGAAATTTCTTTGTAGAGCATGCGTTTAAAAATAATTAGCCAAGCTGGAATGTCGGAAAAACGATTTGCATCATGGCTTGGTGGTTCGATTTTAAGTTCCTTGGGTACTTTTACTCAACTCTGGGTTTCTAAGCAAGAATACGAAGAAGTGGGTAAAGGAGTTGTAAGAAATCGGGGGTGTTAAGAAGACTGATTTTGGTCGTGAATAAAACAAAAAATGAAGAATAAAAAGACATGAATTTGTAAAAGCTAAAATAAGTTCCTATTTTAAATTAACCGCTTATTAATTTTTTAATATATTTTTTATACTACATTTTTGTAGTTTATTAAGTAGTAAGTTGTTCTTGTTTGTTTAATTTTGATGTTAAATTAATGAAATAATCCTCGCCAAATATGTTGAGTTGGAAACAACAAGTTGTTTGCCATTTAAATTAGCGTAAATTAAGTAAATATTTCTGTATTTTTATAAAGAATTGTAGATAAGAATGAGAGAAAAAACAAATTCGTATAAAAATCGTTTATTTCTTTCATATAATCTTGATTTTTTCTTAAAAAATTTGTTCGACCTGAGAGTCAAAAAATATAAATACAAAAATTAGTCAATAAAAAATAATTTACTCTAACAAAATTAATAATATAAAAATTAAAACAACCTACTTAAAAATAAATAAATTAAAAAGTTAATCGTACAGGTTTCGGCATATCGCAAATTGCGTTATGTGCGAAAATCGCGAAAATTCCTGCTAAAGTAATCCCTACGGAGTCAGCAAAACTAGTTGTGGCCATAGAGAATTGTTTATTTTCTTCTGAAACCTAAACAAAAAATGTTTAGCCACCTTAAATTAAATATACAAAACACGTAGAGCACTCACCTCAGTGGAAATTCTATAAAAAGTATTAACATAAGCTCCACCCCCTAAAAGACCTTCCCACAAAGTCAAAATTAACACAACCCAAAACGCTGGAATGTAATAAAAGATAGCTTCCGTTGTGAAGATGGCGACGTTGAAAAGTTGAAGAATCGCCATGATCCAAATATTTTTAATATGAATCAAATTAACCGACGATCTCGATATGAAGACACCAATTTGATAATCAACTTGCAACCATCTATATTGAGCGGCGTGGTCAATGAATGTATCATCATAATTTATTAATTCAAACTAAAATATTAAAAAAAATAAAATTAAATCATACTTTTAAAACGACTCTTACAGTTCCCTGATTAATAAAGTATTCAAACAGATAAACTAATCCGAGAGGGATCATAAACTTCATTAACCCAGGTAAGATAGCCAATTTCTTTTTGAAACTTTCGTAAGGATCATTAATTTCATCTTTGTTAATTTTATGTTGAAGTGCCACATCGCCTTTCTCGTCTGGCTGTCGTAAAATGAACCAAAAACTAAAAATCGAAATAAATATATATTAATAATAAATAATATATATATTAATAATATATATATTTGTTAGTTAAACTTACGATACTCCCATCAAAACGGGGACAATCAACATGATTAAAAGAGCGTTTCTAATTCCGAGCTTATTCAAAGCGGCGTAAGATAAAGCTCCAATCACCCCAGCACCTCCGGTACCAGATGACCACGAAGAAATTACGTTTCTAAATTAATTAAAAAAAGTAATAAAGGTTTTTATTTCATTTTTTGAGTAATTTTTACTTGTGATAAAACGAACTGTATTGCAAATAAGTTACTTCGCCCAGACCCGAACTGAACGATGTTATCACCACCCCAAAGATGGACATAAACTGGCTTTCACTGAAAGCAACCAAAAGGAGTCCACCAGCCGCTGATAAAACACATAAAGCGACGCGTACGCTGAAAAAAATTAATTAGCCAAGGAAATTAATTAATTTTCATTATAACTTACTGGACGAAAAACGGTAAAAATGGTGCTATTAATTTAATAACTAAACAAGGAAGGATATCAGCTAGTAATATGGCCCCCGTTGACATATAATTGCAGTCTCTTTCGCTATTATGGCCCTAAAAATAAAAAAAAAATAGATAATTTCATTAAATTTTAAGTAAAAAAAAAGATTAGAGGTCGTGAGTTTTTATTGATCCTCAATGAATGCCAATTGGGATTAATTGATGTGGCGTGCGAATGCTTTTAAAAAAAATACCCAACATATTCCAATAAACAACCTGTCGTGACAATTCTTGCGCAAACCAAGGGGACTTCCCCACTTAAAAAATTTCTAAATCCCGTTTGTTTTATTCATGACCCGCGAAGGTTGCGGTTATGTTTTTGAAATCTAATTTTAATACAATAAAAATTAAATTCTTGTATTGCGTATCTTTATAACATTTTTTTATTGGTTTCGCGTCCATAAAATAATTAAAATCGCTCGTAATAAAAAAAAGTTAACTACGCAATAAATCAAAAAGAAAATTGTTATATAACGTACTGGTTGTTGTTTTTTTATAAAATTATTTCAAGTATTTGTTAAGTACGAACACACTTGGGTTAGATAGATAACACAAAAAATCTATATACATTTTCTTTCCGATAATTAGACTAAAAAGGAAGGTGTTTTTCATTGTTTTACGATATAATTGCACAGCTTTATCAATAGATCGTTAAAAATTGATTTCAAAAACTTGTTTTCAAGAAACGCATTATTTTTTTAAGATGTATTTTGTTGTTGTCGCACTTCCTAAATGGGCAGATAAATCAAATTTGTAACGAAATTGTGAAACAAAAATGTTTTTGATTATTCTTTTTTATTTTAAATTTATTTTTGAGACGATTGCGAAAATACTCTGTTGAAATTATTAATAATTAAAACGAATCTAAATTTAAATAAAGTTCATTCAATTGTAACAAATCCGTCTTTCATTATCAGCGAATTTCTTGCTGAACGTTATTATCTTTAGTGTTGGTCATGGTTGTTTAATAAACAAAATATTCAAATGCTTTTATGTTTAGTATTTCCGGTATTTTAATTCTTATTTATCATATAAAAATATATTTATCTCAGTGAAAATAAATATTTGAGTTGCACTCATTGCAGTAAGATAAGTTTTCAGGTCGGCTCAAAAAATAAATTACTCACCTCATCACCCCATGTTTCCGGCGTTTGAGCATGTAAAATGTCTTTGGCAGCACTCAACATAACGACGTACCCATAATTGTTACACAACCCAAGAATCCAATAGGCAACAAGATTCCTCCAGTTTTCCTTTTTTAAATTTGGCGTCTCTTCCGGTCCGACAACTTCACCACCGTTCATTTTACTATTTTAATTAAATTATAAAGAACAAAAACGTATTTTAATAAGAAGAAAAGTGTGAATGAGGCCTAAAACATGTGGCGTTTAAAGAAGATTTTACCGCGACCCGTACCAAACGAGAACTTAAACGCTAATAGGATGGCAAAACGTTCTGCAAGTGCTTATATATACGGCCGAAAGGCGGTTTTGGTAGTGTTGAAGCGATGCGTCTTGTGCCAGACATCGTCGACTTTTTTTTTGTATTTTTAATGGGGTTGCTTTTTTGGTAGGTCGCTTCACTTAGTGAGGTGAAGTTGGAGTTTTATTATATTATCAATTTTTTTTATAACATCAATTAAAATGAGAAATTTTATAAAATTTTTATTATTTAACAAATATATATAATAAAATATTTATTTTTGTATTATTATCTTACCATAAAATAAAATGAACCAAAATTTTTTAATTTAAATTTAATCTTTAATAATTTTAGGTCTCAAAGATTTTGTTCGAACGTCAAATTAAGAATATTTCATTAAAAAATTGAGGTTGGGACCTAAAATAATTCCATCTGTGAGAATGAAAATGTATTATTCGAGCTTGCAAAATTACCAGACTCTTCATTTCTGGAAGAAACGAAAATTCTAAATGTTCTGGTGAGAGCTAGCTCCATAAGGAAAAATAAGATGCTTTTACAGAAAAGATTTTAATAAATCTTATTATTAATGAAATTGCTACAAAAAATTTGAATTTTGTATGAAAATAGATTTTATGGATGAGTGAATCTTAGAAGTAATCATGATTCAATTCCATCGGAAAAGAATGCTTTGGTGAACTTTCCAGAAGCAGCGAAAGTTCCAGTTGCTTAGTTTTTTATTAAAAGCCTAACAGGCGCATAAAGTGTCAATTTATTAAAAACAGCCTTGGAACTATTGCACGATTCTGAGAAATAAGAAGATAATAATCTCACCCAATGTATTGTTATGTGCATACAATAGTCAACAATACAAAAAAATAATAATAATGTTCAATAAAAAATGCAATTTAAGTATTCCTCTATTGAGTAGAAGGAGTATTGTGGTAACAATCGCTTCACTTTCCGCCTGAAGATGGGCAACGGCAACTCAGAATATGCTGGTGGCAATTTATAATATAATTTTATGCACATATAATTAGTGCTTTGTTGTGCTCTTTTGATGTGGTGTTGTGGAATGACGATCCTGTTCTTCTGCCTAGTGTCATGTTGGTGGATATCACTATGAGATGAATATCTCATTTTGTTCTTATGCAGAAGGGTAACTGCCGTCAGTATGTAGACGCTAGGGACAGTTAATATTTGCATCGCTTTAAATATGCTTCTGCAGCTATCTCGTCAAGGCTTCCTTTTGCTGGATTAAGAGCTGGTTTTTAAGTAATTTTTGTTGTTACTTTAGCAATCTGCGCAAAATGACCAGATAAGTGTGGATTTGTAGTTTTCCCTCGATGTTTATTAAATCTGTAAATATATTATCTATGCAGGTTGCGGATCCTGGTGATACTCTAAGTAGAAGGATTGGAAAACCATTGGAAAACCCAGGATTGGCTACCACGCCGGCGTCCTGGGTTCTATTCCCAGTGAATACACGCCGAGTCGCCTCCCCGTCCTTCGGAGGGGACGTTAAGCCGTCGGTCCCGGCAACCAGTCTAACATCTCTGGTTGTCGTCAGATACATGTGTAGTTGGAGGTTGTGAACGTAAAAACGGGTTGAAAGCGCGTCTACGCTCTTTGAGCGGTACTCAGCCATGCACCCAAGTTTCTGGGCGTTGGAGTACCAGCCCGGCTGAAGGCGAGGCGAGAAGCGGTATCAGCCTGATCGGATGCCATCTTCGAACATCTTTCACTCCTCCAAATAGACCTACACATGGCCGAAGTAAACCGTGAGGATGTACAAAGGGACCGTTGGGGCCTAAGTGCTTTGGTTATACCACCTGTGGTTTAACCAACCTCACATGAAACTACATACATACAAGAAACCTTCCATTCCAAACATATTGAATATGTTACGAACCGCCATGGAATCTTGGTTGCTATGCATACAATTTGTGTTAAAATCTCTGGAAAGTAGCACTCTATAGTTAGGATACGTTTCTGCAATGTCTACCAGGTACCATTTCAGTTTTTCCTTGTCACCAATGTTATATTTTTTCAGGGTTACAGCTGTAATTTCCACATCCTTTTCCTGACAGTAATCATCTGTACTAAGCACCGGCGTGGACTGGATTGAATCTTTTGTTAATATTAAGACACCGCCACCCTAGACACCTACTCGAGTGTAAGACTGATCACAGACCAGCAAAATATGTTTTCTCAAGGAAGTACCTCACCCACGCCAGTCCCACAGTTGTAGATGTACATAGAACCTTAAAGATCTACACTGATGGTTCAAAAGGACGAAATGGTGCAGGCGCGGGGGTATTCTCTCACGATCCCCTGATTCGCCTCTCAGAACCTTTAGGGTCCAGCACCACCGTCATACAAGCGGAACTAACTGCTATTAAACTTGCTGCTGACTGCATTGTTGAATCCAACAAGCGGGGTAAGTGTTTTACTATTTTTACAGACAGTAAACAATCTCTTTTAGCTTTAAGCAGAGTTATTATAACGTCTGCAGTAGTTATGGATTGTCACAAAGCACTGGAGGAGGCCGCGAAATACAATTCTGTCAGAATCCAGTGGATTAAAGGGCATTCCGGCTCCAAGGGTAACAACCACGCGGACAGGCTAGCCAAACGTGCTGCCGGTAGAGCGCCCTGTGCACCCGAGCCGATAATTACCCCCTCCTTAGCCACTCATATCGAGTTAATAAAGCACATTACCCACAAAAAAATTTTAAACGGGTGGGACCGTACCCCGGGCTGTCATCTCGCTAAGGAATTGTTAAAATATCCTTCAGCCGCAACAGCCCAGTTTTTCGTAGGGCTCGGTAAAAGTGCCCTTCGCACTGCTACAGGTCTCCTCACGGGACACTGTAAAGTAAATAAGCACCTTCAAAACATGAAGCTTGCTGACTCTCCTCTCTGTCGAGCCTGTGAACAGGATGACGAGACGGTTAAACACACCTTGTGTGATTGCCCCTCTCTGACCGACCTCAGATTGAGGACCTTCGGGGAGGAATGGCCAACCACAGATGACATCAGGAATGCACCTGTAGGAGCTGTCCTAGCCTTTGATAAATCCTTAGGCTGGTTGATGTGACCAGAGCGTGTAATGGGAGGATGCACAAGGGGCCCAATGGGGCCTAAGTGTGGCGTGCGGTTTTGCATGCACTCCCCAATCCATACATACATACAAGACACCGCCACCAGATTATTTGTTATATCATGAAGAATACACAGGAATGGGAGCATGTTATAAAAAAACTTTTTGCAGAAAAATTGTAGCAAATTTTATTCTTAACAATATTGCTCTATGCAGTTTTGACCCCAGATACATAGATATCCAGAAAAATAGTATTACGGGAGTTCAGGAATACGTTTGTTTTGTAAATCACAATTAAGATATCAAAACGACCAAATATTAGTCAAATTAAATTCTCGAAAATATTTTAGGATTTCGACAATAGGTTATCGTCTTTGATGATAGTTGAAAAACTTTGGGATTTACCGTATCATTATTTGCACAACATAAAATGTAACAATTTTTAACTTCAATTGAAGATAAATTGAAGTAATAAATTTTGAAATTGTTTTCTTCTTAATTTCTTCAGTACCATTTGCGTCAATCAATTTTTGCGTGATTAATTAATAAATTCTCACGCTAATAAAAAAATTTAAGGTTTAAGGTTGAATGTTTAAATCAAACCGAAATCTTTGATTTTATCTTCTTTATCTATTAAAATAAATGTATACAAAACTACTTGAATTGTTTCAGAAATACTTGAACTTTAATTTATAATTAATAACATTTTCTGTTCTGAATGTAGCTAACGCTGCTTTCTAATGGGGCAGTGCAGTAGATGTTAATCAAATTGGGGTTGAGTAATTAGTTTTATAGTAACAATTAGTTAAAATAATAATAATTAGACTTCGAAGTAGCCCCAAATATCACGACCAATACTTAGTCTACCAAACTTGGTTTCACGCTCCGAATCTCAAATGATACCATTACCAAGTTTATGGAAAAAATAATAATAATAATCTCGCCGACGTCTTTGACGCCGCAAGTGTCATGAACAATACACAGCACAGGAATGGGAGAATGAAAAAAACTTTTGGAAGAAAAATTGTAGCAAATTTTATTCTTAACAATACTGCTCTCAGATACATAGATATCCAGAAAAATAGTATTCCGGAACTTCAGGAATGCGTTTGTTTTGTAAATCAGAATTAAAATATCAAAACGACCAAATATTATTCAAATTAAATTTAAAAGTTATCTTTTTATAGTTGAAAAACTTTGGGATTTACCATGTTATTATTTGTTACCACATAAAATGTAACAATATTTAACTTCAATTGAAGATAAAGTGAAGTAATAAATGTTTTCTTCTTAATTTCTTCAGTACCATTTGCGTCAATCAATTTTTGCGTAGTTAATAAATAAAGTCTCATAATAAAAAAAATTATTGTTTAATCAAAGCGAAATCTTAGATTTTAACTTTTTTATCTATTAAAATAAATGTATACACAAAACTATTTGAATTGTTTCAGAAATACTTGAACTTTAATTTATAATGAATAACGCCAAGGTGAAAAATGAAATATTTAAAATTAAATTTCTTACATTTTATACTCCGTATCCAAAAGGCGATATTCGGCATCGTGAGGGTGTTTGGTAGTTCCCGTCATTTTTGTTTGAAATGTTCTAATATACACTTATTAATATCAGACACTAATCGATCTTAGTACTGAGAAAATTTCGCAACCGGAACATATATATATATATATATATAACAATCAGTTTGATAATAATTTTTTTATAATTTAAAAAAGTACTAATCTAATGATGAGATTTGATTGTTTGTCTTCATGACAAGTATCAAAAATCAACGTTCAATCCATTGTTATTTGCAACCTATCTACCAATTGTAGCGTTGATTTAAACACACATTTTAATTTTAATTGAAACAACTTGTGATAAATATCGATAAATCACAATTTAGTCGTAGTTAGGAAAAATTAGGTTTGCAGATAAAAATAGGCACACCTACAATTTCAAATTACGTCAATTTTTTAGGAAAAAGAAACGCGTTGCAGCTTAAATAAAAATGTAATTTTATTACACCAGTACACAGTTACATACACATACATACCATATTTTTACAGACTATAAACAGTTAAGTGGTATGTATATCATATACGTTTGTACTTCTTTGAGTGAAAATTATTTAATTAGAAATTGACAGAAACTTAAACAAAAAACGAACAGAGAAAAACATATTTTTTTTAATAAAAAAAAAGAAATTATGAACGTTTGGGAAAAAACTGTTTAGCAATGTCATATCTAAAGTGCCTGAGTTGCAAATATTTAAAAGGAAACCAAAATAGTAGTGATAGAAAAAGATATACAAAATGTTAACTAATATATTATGATTCTCGACACCCACTTCGTTTTAATAGATCATACAACCGAATTAGCACAAAATTAAAATACATAATTCTATATCAAAATCTAATTTTTTTGGTAATTCGGTCATAACGTCGAAATACAGAGTATTAATTAATTATCGTACCCGACGTCATCATTGCAAGTATGCAACCAAAATCACAGTATTGGTATTGCAATACGCGATTTGCGCATGATGCGTATTGCACTGCGATGTTGGTTGCATATTCGCAATGATGACGTCGGGTACGATAATTAATTAACACTCCGTAGGTTGCAAGAATAACAATACATTAATAATTACTATACATATTAACCTTTTCCTATCCAAATTGAATTCCGAAATGTGGATTCATCTCATTACAAATCATATATATATATACCTTTGTTATTAAGAATGCAGTAGATGGAGAGTCCATCGCTGTGGACAAACTTAATTAACTCCCCACCTACTACATCCTTAAATGGAACTTCTTATTATATATCGTGATATCGTTAAAGCCAAGAAAGGGAAAATCTTGAACTAAATCAGAGGAAATAAAACAAAAAAAAAAAATAAGAAAAGAATAGTAGTCTCCGTTAAGTTGCTCGTATGGGTTAAGAAATTGCTTCCGAATACAAACCTCGAAATCGGAAAAACGGATCATCGTCAAAAAATCACTGCGAAAAGCAAATATATTTTTTTAAAACTTATGCTTATGACGATGTTTCCTTGAAGTTTCCGGTGAAGTGCGGTGTTTGGATCTAGACGGCGATCTGGAACTAGACTTGTGATCGTATTTGGAAGAGCGGGGTGAGTACGGGGAATAGCGGCTACTAGTGCGGTACCGAGTCTGAGGGCTGTACTTGCCATTCGAACTCGGCGAACAAGGGCTACGGTGTCGATAACGGGAGGTCGTCGAGGGGGAATGTCGACGTATTCTGGGGGGACTCGGCGGACTTGGCGCTCTTGGTGGTCTTTTTCGTGTTGGTGAACGACTTTTTGACCTAAAATCACACACAATCTCGTACTTATTAAACTCTAATACTAATCATTTTTACATCCAAATTTACTTACAATTTTATTACACCAAATTATTAAGCAAAAAGTTTTTCTATACTAGGGTGTTTTTTTTATCTACTTGGAGCTAAAATACTCCGAGAACATAGAAAAGAGACCCCATTTTAGTAAAAATATCATTTTCCTTTCTTAATACAGAGTCTATGTTAATTATTTTAGGACCTAAATCGAATAACTTTATTATAGATTTTAGGTCATACAATAATTATTCCTTACTTCGACTTTTACTGCCTTCATACATAAATAATTTATTAAATGAGTAGAAGAGATTGAAATGTTCTAAATTATTCACCCCACCACTTTCAAAATTAAATTCACCAAAAAATCATTAAAATGGTGGGATAAAGTAAAAATGTTGGGAAGAATAACCTAAAACTCTCCAATTTCTGCTACTTAAATCTAAATATATCTATATAAAAAAAATTGTATTGAAATTGTTACCTGTGTTTTGAAGAGGAACCACTCGAAGAGCTTCGAACATGCTTTTTAAGTTTTCTAGTACTACAACATCATTAACAATCGTGAGCTCGAATAATTTATCGTAGAAAATAAAATAAATCGCGTTTATCAAACTAAATGCAAAATAATTTTGCATTGAATTTGAGTCGTTTATTATTTTAAAATGAAAATCCGCGTTATGTTCGCATCCTATACTCACATGTCTTTGTAGTAATTGGATTCTTCATCGGAGGAATCGATTTTGTCGCCATCGTAGTCGGTTTTGTCGCGTTTGTGTCTAGATGAAGCGGTCTTCTCGGCTTTTTCCTTTTCCTTACGCTCCTTCTCTGACTTCCGGAGCAACTTGCGCCTGTAATGTTCAACTTGTTGGGGCACAGACCATCCGGTCTTGAGAGATCGCGACCCCGATTCTAATTCATCTTGATATTCCATCGCCTTAACCTCGATTTCTCGCAATTTTGTACGCCTTTCCTCGGTCATAGCCCTACTCAATAAAACAGCTCCGTAAAGTTCACTAAATAAACCGCACCCAACACAGTTCCCATACTATTTTTCTCCACTTTTCATTTCATTTTTTTAAATTTATTATTTAAGTGTGTGTTTATGTTTTATTTTTGTTTGTTACGAATTCGTATTACCTGAGGTCGCTACCATCGTTCGAATCTTGAGTGTCGTTCTGCGTACTATCCAAACTCGCGTCCGCGCTACTTTCGAGAAGATCCCATTTACTCGTCGTCATCGCTTGAGCTTCAACTTGTTCGGGGTCCACCGTTTCCCATTTTGATCGAATAAATCCGGATAACGCCACTACACCTACTTTATCACTATCTTTTTCGTCTAATATATCATCGATTGCTTTACCTATGTTTAAATATAAGTCAATGAGAGGCTAAATTTGTTACTAATATATTTACCATCAATATCTTCGTAAGGTGACGGACTTCTGAATTTTTGTTTCATTGCACTTTTTAATAGAGTTGCTCCGTCCATCGGCGCGTCTTCTTCGTCTTCGATGGCGTCTTGTAGGGGATCGCCATCGATGTTGTCCGATTCATTCTCTTCTTCTTTAACCTGAAGGATTAGATTTTTAATTTAGACATTTTAGTGTATATTTTAGTATTTATTACTTCAATTTCGAGCCCTAAGAACGCATTATGCAACTTATCCATAAACACTTTTGGATAAATATTATCTTCCCAAGCTTTAAGCGTTCTTAAAATCCTCGATTTGAATCCTTCAGCTTTCATTCGCCCCTCGAGTTTATCAAACGTTGATTTTAAATGTTTCATTATATCTATTAATCTGCTTTCGAATCTAATTTATAAAATAAATGTTTATTTTTATTATTTATTGTTTTAAAAGAATCTTACGCTTTTCTATAAGATGAAGCCTTATTTATTTTGACCGCACAATTATGTAAAATATCGGATACTAAATAAAGACGTGCGATTTTTTTAAGAATCGTAGTGAGTTCGTTTGATAACGACTCAGTTATGCAATCAGCAACTTCCTCCGCGGCTTCGCTATGTTCAATACAAAACACCATAACTTCGCCGATTTTTTTTGATTCAGGTGTTAAGTTTCGTATTAAATCTTCTAATCGATCTCTTTGTCTATAACAAAAACAAAATTTATAATAAGTCTTACTTAAAAGTAATAGAAATGAAATATTTACGTATTTGATAAAGTTCCTTTTGTTGAAGCACGTTCATCGTCGTCAACAACAAGTTCGTCCGGCATACCGGAAGTGTAACAATTCATTAGCGGCGGTTTCCAAATGGAACCTTCCGTGAACATCCGAAACTCTTTATGGGACCACTCTTTTTGCGAATCACCGTGCATGATTGAATAAATTTTCCAACGATAATAAAGATGCGCTGGGCTTTGATTTTCAAATAAAAACCTAAATACTGGATTATTAATCTCCCGATTCATAATCATCGCCTCAAACATTGGCCCTTCACGTACGACAAATTCCACCATTCGATGAATCAACATCAAAAGGTTTCGATCGGTTGGAATGACAACTTTGACAACAGCTCTACCGAGAACTTCATTAAATTCTTCGGTGGATTTCGGTAAAACATCTTTATCTTTACCTTGGGGTTGGGCGTTAAACGGTAAACCGGATGGTGGCGGTGGAAGTGAAAGTTCTAAAAGGGATGGCGGGATATAAATCGGGTGAGGTGGGATAACAACCGATTTTCCCCAACCCAATTTCATTTCATAACCGATAATATCTTTGCCGTTTAAATTACGTAAAGCTCGCTCGCCATCTTTTCGGCTCATATAAGCCACAAAACCACAATTTCGACCCCGCGATTTTTCTTCGTCGGATCTGGGCCACATTATTTTTATACTTGCTAATGGACCAAATCGACCAAAAATTTCCATTAATTGTTGTTCCGTTATCTAATTAATTTAAAACAATTTATTTATATTGTGATATCCAAACTAATTTATAAAGTAATTTACACAATTTTTAGTACAGTAAAGGAGAAAACACTCAATTGGTTTGTTAAAAGAATCGTGTAAACTCAACTTAACACGTTCGCTACCGGCGTCCAGTTTGTTAATGCATTTAAATGGTGCTTATAGTAAGTTATAATATCGTAGCCTGTACTTGAAAGTCTAGGCTGTTTCTGTGGTGATGACGGGAAAAGTATTTTCTTATGTTTGAAATACGAATACGATCAAAATATGCAAAAAAAACATATGCATCCCATTTAAAATAACAATGTTGGTTGCCAACATCACAAACAAGCAAATTTCGTCAAAAAATGCACCACGATTAATAAAGAAACTTGTACAGTGTGTTAATTAATGCAATATTAGTATGCAACCAATATCACAGTATGCATATTGCAATACGCATACTGTGATATGGGTTGCATGCTTTCAATGATGACTTCGGGTACGATAATTAATTAACACTCTATATTTGAAACATTTTTCTTTAAAACCAATATGTGCCAAAATCGATCTCTTGAGGTTCAGAAAAGAAGTTATAAAGGTCAATGATGAATTCCATTATCTGGAGACAAATTCGCGATGAAATCGAAAGTGTAGCAGAGGTGGAGTTTACAAGAAATCCAGAAAACGCTGGTTTATGCGTAGATCCATGCTTCAGAATGTGGCACAGTGCTGATATTTTGACTATGAATTGGTACATGGGAAAAAACTACTGGAGAAGGCGCGGTAGCAAACGTGTTAATTAATTAGTGTTTTGATTAATGTACCTTAGGATTTAAATTTCCTAAATACAAATTTGTCGTCGTTGGATCTCCATTATCAAAAGATCCAACATCGCTTTTTAAAAATAAATCCAACTCGGATTCAATCGGCGTCCGAATTGAACCTTTGTATTTGTGGCGTTCTTCTCGTTCCTCTTGAATTCTGTTAAAATAATAAATAAGTTGTGATTTAAATTGCACGTTTATTACTCACTGTCTTAATTCTTCCTTAAATGATTCTAAATTGCTCTTAGTTGAAGGTTTTTTCTTCCCTAACCGTTCCGGTTTTCTATCCCCAGCGAGTAATTTTGCGTACGCTTGGGCTTGTTCAGCACTCGATTGTAAATCATGACTACTCGAGAGCCTCGATTGAGGTTTATAAAGTTTTCCTTTCTCTCTAGTATCTTCTTCTATTATTTGGAATATTAAAAAAATTGTTAGTTTTACAATTTTGGTTAAAAATGACATTAATTAATATGCATGTAGTAAAAATTAAAGATAACAAGTATTCTCAGTATGGTGTCATAATAAATTAATGAAATAAGAAAATATATTTATCAAGAAAAAAAAACGTATTTACAAATTTATCATAGTATCCTCTAAAATGGAACTTGAAGGTTGAGGAGAACTTTGTATTTTAAGTTTTTTGGGTATAACAAACGCGTCTAAAATTGTTGGATAGATCATTCCATGATTTTACAACCAATTTAACGCATTCTAAGATATTAAATTGTTTTCCAAAATTCTTTAAGGTTGTAGAATTGAGGTTGTGTTTGGGGCAAGAAATCCAATCAAATTCTGTATCAAGAGTAAGAGTTTGTCCATTGACTGAAAAGGTAATGGGTAACCCCAACTTTCTTATTAAATTGCCAGTAAACTCCCAAGTTCTCTTTATTGACTTTTTTTGTTTAAAATACTCTAGGATTGGCAGAGTGATAAACAAACATAGGTTTTAATTTCATATCTCCAGAAGAATTTGCAACAAGAAGAAGTGTTATCTTTTATAGGTTTATGACCTGGATTTCTTGTGTTAAAAAATTGTTGGGTGTTATTTTCCACAAATTTAGCGAATTCGATTTTATAACGTTCTGCCTCCTTTGTAGCTTCTCCACAACTTTTTTAAAATCAATTAAACCAACCCTTACTAACTTTAGCCATTAAAACGCATATTTTCTATATTTTATATTCAACTTTTTAAGTCATTAAAAATTCTGAGTGCTTTTTCACAAATAAATGCAAATGCACTCCCTTCTCATCTCTTTGTCTTTAATATAAGTAGTAAATTTTCCATTGAAATAGATAAAATTATTCTTGTTTTTCTTTAATACTCATTTTTTTCTACACAATACTAATTTAAAAAACACTTAATAGTTGAAAGCTTATGAACATAACAAGCAACTGTTGTCTACAAAGATTTACTTAATACATATCATTAGATTTATAATTATGATTGGATTTAAAGCCTGTATTGGGTATTGTGGTATGTAACAGTATGATTCATATCATAAAAAGTCATTAAAACATTCAATATCAACAAAAAGAATGGTACATAATTATTATTAACTTCCATTTAAACTTACTTCTTGCCCCAGCATCATAAGTACCGGCTTTAACCCAAACTTTGCTTGATCCATTAAGCGGTGTTTCTTGAAATGTTTCAACAAACTCTTGAAACGCCTTTAAAATAATTAAATAGTTGTAGAACGATTATTATGAAAAAAAAAACTGATTATTAATGAATTCTTACATGAGCCGCCGCTTTTTCTTCTTCTTTTTTGCGTTGTTCTTCTAACTCTTTTTTTGAAAGGGGCCTTTTCCCCATCGTGCCTATGGTAAATGCTTTTAGTTTTTGTTGCGGTATCTTCTAAAAAAACACAAATAATCAAAGAACTTTTTAAAGGCAGATTCGTACGGATACGCACTTTTAATTTGTCCGTCATCGTGGGTGCTTTATCCAAAACTAATAATTAAGAAGCAACAACACTAGTTAATGTAACATTAATCGCGTTTTGTTGAACATTTTGTTGTTGCTTTTTGTACAAAAACCTGACCATCCAAAGCTGGTAACATCACGAATGTGAAGTTAGCTTCTACATGCCTGTTTAGTCTGTTTAGTGTGTATCTAAGAAAACGAGGCAGTTAGAAAATAAAATCCCTAAATACATCACACAAAAATTAAAAATGTATTTATTAATTTAAAAATTAATAAGCATTTTTGATAAATTATAACGCAAATTTCTTTAAATATTAATTAAAATTCTTTAACGTTTTAAAAAATCATAAAATTTAGTAACCTAACCTATAAAACAAACATAACCTTTAAAAAAATCGAACATTATGGAAACTCATCAATTAAAAACGGTAATTAACCACAAATTAATCAATAAATTTTTTATTATACAATTTTAGTTCAGAGACTTTCTACAACTTTATAATGTTATGTCCGACTTATGCTTCTCGAATTGTATAACGACACTTAATTCAAGAGAATTAAACCCCGAAGAAGAATTATGCGTTGATCGTTGCGCCTCTAAATACATAAACTGCAACAACCGCTTGATTAAGGTTTACTCAGGAATGCAGGAGAAGATTGTTGAAAGGCGTATGAAGGAACTTCAAGAAATGGAACAAAAAGCTTTGGAACAACAGAAAATGTTGGAGGAACAGCAAAGTGTAAATGAGCAAAAAGTTGAAATAGAAGAAAAAGGGTCATAGCTGTTTAAAATTTATTAATTAGTTGGTGTTAAATTATTTGTAAATAAACAAATGAATCAAATTACAATTTTAATACTATTTCCCATGCCTTTGAAATTGGTCAAGATCAGTTCAAATCTACCAGATTTCGTATGATGTTGGTGTTTGTATTAATTGGGGCGACCAAGATTACTTTCTCCATCAGTTTGAATCCAGATAAACTCAGCTGTACAACATTCCAGATAAACTCAGCTTTAAGTCAGCTGTACAACATGGTGTACTGAATCGCGTCTGCCTGAAAAATCTACCATATTCCCACGCTTCAGCAGCGTAGATATTGTAGTGATGTTTGCTTCCTCTTCAGGTTGATCAATGGTTATTGCGACTACCACATTCCCACGCTTTAGCAGCGTAGATATTGTAGTGATGTTCGTGTCCTGTTCAGATTAGTCAATGGTCATTGCTTTAAGTCAGCTGTGGTTAGTTTCAACATAATCTGTACAACATGGTTTACTGTATCGCGTTTGCCTGCCAAATCTACCATATTCCCACGCTTCAGCAGCGTAGATATTGTAGTGATGTTCGCTTCCTCTTCAGGTTATGATATGATTTTTTATTTTACATCAACAGCTCGAACCAGTCTTATAAGAATTCTCCAATCGTACGGATAGATCGCCTTAAGTTAGACATACTTGTCCTTACGCCAAACAATTTTAGACGTGTTATTCGATGCGCCATGCTCAGTTTTGTACCCAGATAGAATTAATTTTGTTTTTATACATACTCGTGTCGCTACTCCCATGTATAAATAAATAAATAATCTACATTACAAAACGTACCAACCTCAATGAAAATGAAACGGCTGATGAGCTAACACCAACAAACTGCTAAAATATTAATATTTCCGCCATAATCACGTAGATGTTTATGGTATGGTGAGGTAACTCGTTATCGTTGATGTGGAATTTCTGAATAACTTTGTAAGATATCTGACTTCTTCGGCAAAATACTTCCAATTCTCAAATCTAGTCAATTCCCAAATTCTTGATAGTCAAAAATATTATTATTATTAGGAGTAGAGTTTCCTTATTTATAAGTAGTCGACATTTTTGAGTGTTTCACACACTCTTTGGATCAAAATTGAATAGCAGAAGTGTTTTTAAGAAAAACAATGTATTTGTATGTTCGTCACTGTTACGCCGTAGCTCTAATTATAGTTCTGGTGAAAATGTATTCATCGTCGTTCGTCATGTTTATAAATAGGTTTGTTAATCTTCAAAGAAATCTTATCCACTAAACCTGGCTCAACTGAAAAACACAATTAAATTAAAAACAAGGTTTAATGACTTTCTAAAATTAAGAACATCTCACAACAACATGGTGGAATCGGCTCCTATATTACACAATTTTCTTAAAATCAGAAATTAATTTTTTACCCTTCCTTACCTCGGCTGCTTCGGCTTCCAAAAAACATATTCTGTTGTATTTTTTGAAGAATTAAAAAAAATCTTAATATTTTAAGACATGATTCAACATGATGGTGATTTAAGTGATTAAGGAGATTAAAAAAATCTTGTATTGCAGAAATTTAATGGTCTCAACCGTAATTATGATTATATTTGTGGTTTTATAGAGGCTTTTAGGAGCCGTATCGTCGGAGTGCATCAATTGGTACTTAAACTTTTAGTACACAAACTTTACCCCATCGGAAAAACAACAAATAAACCTTACATATCAAATTAATACCTAATTTAATTAATATCGCACGATTAAAATTAATCAACATTTTAATATTGATTATTTAAACTTCCTGAAGGAAAATCGTTTTGTTACGATAACCAAAGTTATGTGGCTAAAGAAATTTAGAAGAAAATGATGTCGTAACAATAAAAAGCTGTGTTCTGCTTGACCGCATTATATCGGTTGTACTTTTTCTCCTACCTCACGGAATTTAGTTTATACAGAGAGGATCAAATGTGAAATTAAGATAAAGTAAATTAAAATAATAAGAAAATAATCTTAATTAATCACAAATTTTGAAACAAATTAAAAAAAATTTCATTACAAAAAAAAAATCACTCATCTTTATGTCCTATTTAAGTACACATCTTTGTATTTAATTTTCTTTGATAATTCCTGTACTTTCAAATCTTTTTTTATATAATCTCCCACTAAACACCCAATCAATATTCCCTATAGATCCGAAATTTAAGTATAAATATCGGCGGATTGCTACATTTGGCCAACAATCAAGATTTGTTTAAACACACTCAACATGTACTCCCAACTCGTTTTAGTGGCTTGTTTCACCCGTGAGTTTTAAAAAATATCCCTCAAGAATTTTGATTACACTTCGTTAACTTTTCAGTTGCTATTTCTGCAACCCCAGAATTTTACCGTCACATTAGAAGTAACCATGGAGATGGGTCCATCAATAACGACGAAAATGATATCGGCAAAAAGGAAGGTGCTAGTGTTGGGGCTGGATTGAGAAGTATTGCTCAAGGATCTGCACAACAAGCTCACAACGCTGTTCAAAACCAACATTTAGCGGCCAGTCAAGCTGCTTATGTTGCTAAAAATACTTTAGCTCAAGCTGCAGCAGGAGTAAGTCAAAATTTTCTTAAAAATATTTTTTCTTAATAAATCTTTTAGGCATCAGCAACAGCTCAAGCCGCTTTAGCTGGAAAACAAATTCTCCTCCAAGGTTTAGAGCAACAAGTACGTGATGCTAAGGTTGCATTGGAAGGTGAAAGACAACAACTTCGCCAAGCAGAAAGAGCAGCCGACGCAGCTCAAAAAGCATCGAGACAAGCCGCTCAACACGTTAATGTACTCCAAGCAGCCTCGAACGTCGCCCAAGCAGCTTCTGAACAAGCTAATAGAGCAGCCGCTGAAGCTGCCGGAGAATTAGCCGCCCAAGAGTCGATGGTTGGATCTGCCGAACAAAGATTGGAACAACTCACAGATCAATTAAAGGGAGTTTTAATTGATTTTAGAGCAACTAGACACGCAGCGGCCAACGCAGAACAAGCAGCAAGAGAAGCGCAAAATAATGCCGCAAGAGCCGCCGCTGCGGCTTCTGTTGATTATGATGGTCACGATGGTCGTCAGCAAAACGGAAATGGTTCCGAAGAGCATCACGCCGAAGCCAGTGTTCCGGATGCGTCATATTCATATTATTGATAAAAATTATTTTTTTTATATTTGTAATTCTTGTAAGATTGGTTTTTGTTTTTGAAATATATTTTGGATAAAAAAATAATTTTGGTGTTTATAATTAATATATAAAAATTTGTGATTTTTACCTTAATACCGTTAGTGGAGAGAGCTTAGTACAGGAATAAAAGTGATTAAGATGATACCAAAATTTTTTTTATATTTGAGTGTTTGTAATAATAGTTTTTTATAAATGTTAAAGAAGTTTGATATATTATTGATTTATGTTAATTTTTGAAAGATTTGATTCGGCTGATGATGACCTAAAGTAAAGGTCGAAACCGGTTCCGAGGAAATTTAAATAAAGCAGGAATGAAGTTTTTTAAAAATTATTAAGTTTTTTATTATTAATACCTCATTTAAACCTGCAATATGGATTGTATCAAAATTATTGTTATTGGTGGAATACGAATATGAATATGGTAAGATATAGGATTAAGATTTGAATAATGGAAAAGAATAAGACGAATGGTTTAAAATATATAACAGCAGTTTATCAAATAAACACAGACATTTTATAATATTTATATAAAACATAAAAAGTTTCATGTTCAACAAAATAGGTGGTACTAGAAACTTCCCTGGCAAAAGAAATCGACCGCTTGAACCGCGCTTTACTAACAAACATATATAAAAATGTACAAAAAAAAACAATATAAAAACAATAGTATCGTTACTTGTAATAAAAACTTTCTAAAAAGTATTTAGATAAATAAAAAATATAATCTACTTTGGTGCTAATCGTAGACCGGGCCGCCACGATACCCTGGTACATATACACGCTATTTCAAAAGTAGTAGTAGTAAAATGTGTCGCTAGCTATCGAGGTAAGGGGCGGCTCGGTTAACAAATTTCATTTTATTTTTTTTTTCGCGTCGCTTATCGTCTTGTGTCGACAATTGACTATGTACTAAGCCGGGCGATCTGTCCCGCATTTATTCTTTTAAATATTGCACTAACGGTAACTACGCGCAGCCGCAAAAACTGCATTTCAATCCACATATTAAATCGTAAATATAAGAATTACGAACTAGTAATAATAATAATTATACTTCGCTTATTATCATTACCGTCCACGTATCGTAAAAAAGAAGAAGAAGCCTATCCGTATATCGAAAAGTTATAAAAAGTAAAAAATATACGCGTGAAGTCGCGCTGTGACGCGTCGTTTATTTATTTAATCAATAAAAAAGGTCGCTAAAATCAGATGATTCAAAAAGGGTCCGATTAAACAGCGTTTTCGATCTCCCCTTTTTTTCTCTCTTGTTTTCATTTATTTTATTTTTATTATTTTCTTAACTTGTTTGGTTTCGTTTTTTCCCCTATTAGAATTTTGCTTTAATCGTTCATTTCGCTTTACTCGCCGATACGATGTAATAAAAATTTAAAAAAATACGCCCGCCACGGCCCAACGGCCGCAATATTGTTTATTGCACACATCAAAAACTCCGCTAATTACCATTTATAACAGTTTAGTATAAAAATTCAAATTTAAAAAATACAAGTCTTAGAATAGCTGATACTATATATATAATATACTATACATTATCATCCGTGCAATTTATTTAATATTAATACATTAAGACGTCTAATATTTATCACACATTAAAAAATAAAATAGTAGGTAATAGGGTAGGTATAACGTGCGGACGCAAGTGAGCCTCGTTTCGCACTCTACGCCACCCACTTTTCCTTTATCTTTCAATTCTATTTTTTTAATACTCCTTTCTCATTCACCACACGTTTAATTAATTCATTTTTATATAAAACTTACATCTACAATATATCGATCAAAAGTTGATTAATTGAAAAAGCTTTATATTAAATTACGCGCACTTCTTTTTTTTTTTTTAAATCATTATATTTTATTCCAAATTTCGTTTTGATATGAAGTAACGTAACGTTTAGTGCGAAACAAGATTTTCCTTTTTTGAGAATCGCCCCAAATAACGCAAACAAGGCTTTTCAAATTCAATTAGATCAAAATATATAGCTTGAGTAAACAGACATTGTATATTAAATAAATAAATTCCATCAAAATATATATATCAATTTACATATATATATATAAAATACGAACACAAAATATTAAACACCACTATATATAAAAAAAATATAAACTAACACCAATTACATTTAATTAATAAAATAATAAAAATAATAATAAATCTCTAATATACAGGGTGTATTATCTATGAATTTGAGACGAATAAATGTTGGGGGAAAATTAATTTAAAAAAATTGAAATGGTCAATTTCAAACGCCAAGTAATTAATTAATATACCAAATATTTTTGGCGTTTTATATAGTTTGAGTTAGTTGGGGCTGAGGGAAAGGCGGTATTTAAGGGGGTTTAGGGCGGGGGTGTCTGTGGGGCGGTCCGGTCAGGTACTTGGGGCTAATTGCGCCGCCGTCAGCGAAAATATCCGGCGACGTGGATCGCCGGCAGGCTCGCAGATTAGACTAGTATATACAATACCCTGAACGTTGCCGACTGGGACACAAGCATCATGACTGTCTGCGCCGACTCCACTTCGACTTCATTCTTTCATTTGTCATTTCCGGTTAGAGAAATTAAAAAGGATGCGTGCGTATCCTTTATCTACTTGGACCCATTTTCTTTTTTTTATTTTTTTGCATCAAAAACTATTTCGTATCGAAACCGTTCGAATACTTATTTCCATCACTGTATATACTGGCTGTATAACGTTCGCGAGATGGCGACCAGATTTTTTTCAGGTCGCCGCGAGCGTGTTCTGGCTATATTTAGGCTGAGCTATTTTAAGAATGTGTTACACAGGAAACTGAAGTGATTTTTTATATTTAAAAAAATTATTTAAATTATTCCTGTGTTTGAAAAAACGCAAAAAATTCTCTATAAAAGCCCCAGCTTATATTGTTAGTGTTCAATTACACGTCCTCGATCGATTCTCTAACCAAAAATACAATAGAATTGCTCGGTACAAATTTAGGGTGTTATTTATTTTAATTTTTTTTGTTTTTGAGGAGTGGCCTGACTATGTCAACGAAGCTTGTGGTCTTCGCTATCGCTATCGGCGCCGTAGCTCGCCTTCGACCACTCGCGGTCGCGAGAAAAGAGAATTTGATTACACATATCGTATTCAAATATACTTTTAAATATGTATAATTGCTACTAGATAATTGTAATTATGCCTACGCGTCTCCACGGGTCCTCCCATTCCAATGGAACGGAGTCCGCACCGCGATTCTCGCCCCTACGTTAACACCAACGGAACGGCACCGCTCTTGGCCTATCGGCACCCTCCTTCACCAGCGGCTTATGAAATTCTCTACCAGGTCTCGAATGTATCGTTGCCCAACAATGCTCACAATAATACTAAAAAGAAATTACGAAAAAGATTTAATTTTAATTAAAAATTTTTAAAAAAATTTACCTGTAAACAAGTAACGTTGGCGCAAAAGAAAGGTGCAAACTTTCCACCACATCGTTGCCCCTGACACTCATCGCACATTTGGTCATCCAAAACATACGGTTTAACCTCAACGCGCTTATCGATGTCACCATGTTGCAACTGAACGAAACGAGCGCTAATGGCGGCTATGTAACTTTGCTGATTGCTGAAAGCAACCCGGCCGGCCCCTTTTGGATACTTCAACTCCGGATCGGTGTCTATGCCCGCGTAGCACACCCCTCCGTAAAGCCTATCCATAATCATAGCCAACTCCACCGCTTTCAACGGACGTGGAACGCCTCCAACGAAAACCGTTTTTCGTGGATCCAACGGCATCGACGCGTCCAACACGAAATCAGCATCCGAGAGTCTCCACGGCCGAATCTGCACTGGTTTATCTTTGATAGTTGGAGAAGATACGCATAAATATAATTTATCTTCATCCGTAATACAAGCGTCAATCAAACTTTGAACAGAATTCTCATCCTAAAAATGAAATCATCAACATTTTATTAACACTTTTGCGTTGATTTTACCTGAAATAATAAGAATGCATATCCTTTCGGTGGAAAATAAGATTTGCTTTCAGCTTTATGGGGCCAATCGACGACCAACGGTCCAAAACGTCGGAAACTGTTCGTTATTTCATCCTCGTCGATATCGGGAGGTAATCCGCCGACGAAAACTTTCCTCGAGAATCTTTCGCCACCCTCCGAACCCTGCGAATGGGGCGAAGACCTCGATGGGGAGCTCAACGGCTGACCACCACCCAATGATGAATCCACCAAATGACCTGGTTCTTCTAACAAAACAGGACCAGCCTGTTCGTCCAAACCACCAAAATATGGCGACTTTCCTATGTTAGAAAAAAAATTTTTTATTAATTAATTATCGTCAACACAATATGCAATACCAATACTGTGATATTGGTTGCATACTTGCAATGATGACGACTTTATATGTTAATACTAGTGAACTGGTTTAGGAATGATAATAAATAAGTGGGAATCGTCCCCGAAATGGAGGTGGGTTGACCCCATACCGTCGTCTTAAGGTTATTGCACCCTATCCACGTGCCCTATAAAATTGGGGTAGTTTCCGAATCGCAGGGTGTTGGGACGCAGGCGCGCCGTTCCACCTTCCGTGTGCACTATTGACCGGCACTCATTTCGAAAATCGGCCCCAAGGGATACGAAAACAACCCCGTCGAATGACAGCAGCCACGTCCCGGTTATTTTTAGATGTATTTTTAGACTTTTAAAAAAAAATTATTTTTTTCGATAACTAAAAATTTTTCTTAAATGAAACAGACAAAAATCGAAATTGTACCTGATTTTTTGTAGGTGTAAATCCCCAAGGTTTTCATGTAGAGATAAGGTGCTGATAAGGTATTTAAAAACGGTATAAGACCACTGCGGACGTGTGTTTATAGTTAAAAGTACGTATTTAACTATAGATACGTAAAGGAAATAAACCGTAACTAACAATTTCTTATTTAAAATTAAATATTTGAGTTAAAAGCATTCATCATCAGCAACATCGATCGTTGGGTTTTAGGGGAGTTTCGATGTGGGGTTGGTTCAGATTAATCATTCATGTAATTAATTAAAGGACTGACATAGCTGTTATAGAGGAGTGACGTTAAATTTAATTTTAGGTGTTTTAAATTTTAATTTCTTATTTCCTTTTTACTTACATTTATGACAATGGGTTTTTTAGCTATTAAGTCTTGGAATGCTTTCAAAATTGTAAAAAAATTGAATTGGATTTTTGTCGTTAAGGTGCCTTTCAATTTTATTGTTGTGTTTAATTCCTTATGTAATTGTTCGAAATTATTGCTAGATTTAATTTCTTTTTTTTTGTTGTTTATGAAATGTTTAATTAATTGTTTTTAGTAATATTTATGAAATTGTGGTTGCATTATTTTTATTTTTTGTTTTAATTTTGTTTAAAAAGTGACGTCAGAATTACCACACTTAACAAAGCACCTTTCCATTTTAAGTTTAATTTCTAATACTTACATAAGCAGTTATTAAAAAACTTTTTTTACAAAACTTTTTTGGTAATGTTAAAAAAATAGCGGGGGTACTTACCATGTAGGGAGTGTGTAAGCGACGGATATGCGTTGGTATTGCAATTCATTAAACCTGCAAAGGAAGAAAAAAAGGGGTTGAAACTGATCGACTGGAAAAAAATAAAAATTATCGACGGTAGCACGTAACGGCAAAGTATTCAGGTTAATTATTCCATTCGATTAGATTGCGTAACCGGAGGCGGGGGCGAACCAGGAATTGAAGCGGGGCCGTTTCGGCGACACCAAATGTGGGTTACTAAAGAGGAAACCAACGATTACGAACTACTAACGCCCCATACAAAATTAGTTATGTATTTTTATATGTATAATAAATAATAACAAATTTTTGTGCTTATTGTACATTTTTTTGATCGGCACGAGTTACGGCTTACACAATAACTACTATTATTTGCATAATGGACGGTAACATAAGGAAAACAGAAAAATAAGTGCCGATTAGCACCGGGAAGATAATAAGCAGTAAGAATATTGCGCAACATTTTTAGTAAACTCCGATAGCGCGTTGTTGGTAATCAAATAATTACAAAGGTTTTCGTTGCGCAATGATATTTTCGGATCCCTGAAGAAGGCGTTATGAGGGCAAAAAAGGTGTAGAGAGACGTAGCAGGTACGGCCTCCACCTCTTCATTGTCCGTTATCGATCCGCGCATTTTGAGAGGCGTCGCGACGCCGCCGCCGCCGTAACCGCGATGCCACGCATGTGTCATCGTTAAGAGGGGGCGGAGTATACACAGGAAGTGTTCGCACGTGCCAATGCCCTTAAACCTAAAAACCCATCCGGAACTAACTCGTAACTAATAAAAACTTGTAAATAATTATCTTTGATATCTAACCTTTTGGAATACGGTTGATTTGCGTAAATTGATTGTTAGACCATTTAGAAACGGAACCGTACATTTTGAAAAACAATTTTTTTTTTTCTTTTAATGTTTTGTCACGTGTCTTTAGCGTCGTAATTGAGATCCGCGCGCACTTTTCACCGCGACGTCTCGTATTGCACGCGACGTGGCCGGCCTCGCACTGAAGGTTACCGCGGACCGTGACTCTCACAGTCTCGGGAACCGCGCTTCGGTTGCGTCGCACCGCCACGGACTCCGTGGCCAGCAGCACTGTCCTCGGGCAAACGCGATGAGGGGCCGGGGCCGGGGCCAAACGACAACGACGAGTACGACTCCAACAAAGTCCCCCACTTGAAGGCTTCCGCTACATACGAACGAACCATACCGTTTTCAAAAATTATTTATATTCTCAAAATAGTTATTAAACAAAAAATTATTTTTATACTTAATACATTCAATGTACTTAAGCAAAAATAATTGCGTTTACTCACTTAAGGTTTCGGTCCACGTGGCTGAGCGCGTCCGGTTAAAATTCTAAACCAACGGAAAACCACCGTTTGTAAGAAGTAATTTTTTTAAGTAATCTTAAGCCAATTCTACTTCTCCGTTTACTTCCGTAATATTACCTTTATATAACATTAAACTAATTTTGCAACTTTTTTTAAGACATAAAAATCCATAACAGGTATACAAGCTATCCCGTATCTTCCGCGTCAAAGCATTATATGGTTGTAGGATATAAATTTTTCAAAAATGTATAAAATATAATAACCGAACGGGAACTGTTTAAAGTCTCTCCAATACCGATTCACTTCAATAGCGCAAAAAGTTTATTTCTCTTTCCGTGTCAAATCTATTGGTGAGTACACGAAACTAGTTTAGAACGGCGCGGTGGACCGGACGGGGGTGAGACCGATTGCCTGAGTGTGATTTACGATCTCCCTTAAATTGTTATTGGAGGAAAAACAGTTCCGAAAAATTTTATTAGAAAGATCGCTTCAGAATAATCTCAACCGTATAATGCTCTGATGCGGAAGATACGGAAGATATAAACACTAAAATATAACAACAACGCAAGAAGAAGAAGTGTTGTTAAATACTCGGGTTTTTTTTTTTAATTGAGTCGATTATCGATATACCAAACTTATTTATAACATCTACAAGAATGCTACAATGACGGGATTGCAAATGCTTAAGTAATTTGCGCGGATGATATAGTTCTAATATCGGATAGCCTTGGAGAGATTAAACTAATGCTGAACGACTTAAAGGAGGTGTGTACTAAAAATCAACGTGGAGAAATCAAAATTTATGACAAATCTTGTTCCCAACTCTAAGATCAATATTGGAGATAATGAGATTGAGAGGGTTGACAGATAATCAAACAAGCGAACTAAACAGAAGGATCACATTCGTATGGGCAGCCTATGAGAAACTTAGAGACATCTCCAAAAGAAAAGGCTTTCAATCAATGCGTGTTTCCGGTTATGACATAAGGCTCCGAAACATTAACATCAACGGTAGGCACTGCCAGAAGGATCCAAGTAACGCAAAGATAGATGGAGAGGTCGATCCTGGTTCTAACTCTGAAGGACTACATACGAAATGAAGATCTATGAAGAAGAACTGGCGTAAATGATTAGATCAACATTGTGGCAAAGCTTAAGTAGAACTGTTTGGGTATTTACCATGGGACGGGGTAATATATATATAGGGTGTTTCATAATATATGCGCAGAACTTCAGGATGTGATAGCTTGTCCAAAAATTTGAAAAAAAGTTTCTATCAACTTATTCTCCAAAATACACCATTTTCGAGATACAAGCTATTGAAATTTAATTAAAAAAATCGTATTTTACGGATCTCCGGAACCGTACTCATAATAAGCTAAGTTTTGTGCGAGAAAAATTTTTTGAAGTCTTAATTGGTTAAGATTTTGGAGGGATAGTGGTTGTTTTTCACCCCAACTTCTACGCGACTGGAAAAAGTACGGTTTTGAGACATCCATTTGAAACGTCAATGTTTTCTACACAAAAAAGGTACTGAAGGTCATGAGCTTTAAAGTTGACCGTTTTCGAGAAAAATCAACTTTTATGTTGAATAACATGGTCAATTTTTTGAAATACAACTACAAATCATACACGGTTAAAGAAACAACAGAAAAAATCTAAACAATTAAGTTCGGGAGATCGCGGTGGCCAAGGACCTCCTCGACCGATCCAACGGTCTGGATATTCATCGTCCAAGTATTGGCAAGCAACCAAAGTAAAGTGGGCAGGAGATCCATCATGCATAAAGTACATGTTTTGTCTTACAGTTACTTTTGCAGTACTTCTTCTAGAAATTGTCGATAATCTGCACCGTTTAATCTGTTCGGAAAAAAATGTGGGCCTATCAAATGATTACCGACGATGACAGCCCAAACATTTACGGAAAATTGTTGCTGATGATGGCCTTCTGCAATTTCATATGGATTTTCTTCTGCCCATATGGTTATTGTGAAAATTGAAAATACCATTCTTCGACAAAGATGCTTCATCGGTAAACAGAACTTCGGCTCCAAACTCAGGATTTTGAGCTATTATGCCTTGCATCCATGTACAAAAAGCCAATCTTGGCGGAGAATCTCTTGGCAATAAGATAATAAATTCTCCAAACCGTCGAGTGAGATAGGTTTAAGTTGTTTGCAATTTTTCTTCGGATTTTCATCAATTTCGTTGAAGATAGCCTCTTCTACTTGGGGATTTGCAACTTCCATAGGCCGCCCATTATCAGCAGTATTCTTTTTAAAACTTCCATTTTCCCATAGTAGTTGGTGAATGCGTAAAAACAAGTTATGGTGTGGTACTGGGCGATTAGGATGTCTTTCTTGATACAACCGCCTTGCTTCTGCCGAATTACCGCACGCCATTCCGTAAAATTTGTGTAATTCATTTTTAATTTTGTAATACAAGTTTACTTTTTGTAGGTATTAACTAATTGATATTTTGACGTAGCTTATGTTATAAAACTCAGCTTATTATGAGTAGAAAATGCTTACAAACGCTGTTTTCTGTATGATAAACGGTTCCGGAGCATACAAAGCAAGATCACCATGCATACAACAATTGGTTATATCATTTATATATATTTAAAAAAGCAGAGGACCGAGGACAGATCCCTGGGGTACTCCATACTTGATATGAGTCTTACCGCTAGTAGCATTATTGTAAACAGTGTACTGCTTTCTATTTCTTAAATAATTTTTAAAAACTCTCAGTGATGGTCCCTGAACTCCCAAAGCTTCGAGGTTACTAAGCATTATAGCAAGTCCAGGAAAACAGCCAAAACGGTTTTGCTCTCATTGAGATTTCTATAAACAAGTTCTAACAATAAATAATAGCAGTCTGTGTACTCTTACCGCCTATGAAACCATGTTGCTCACTAGTTTGGAAACTAATCATATTCAAATGGGACAATAGTCTACTTTTTAAAAATGATTAAAATATTTTGGCAAAGGCCGACAGCATAGATATGGGTCTATAGTTCTCCGGAAGAGCTTTTGAGCCCTTTTTATGCACTGGAGTTATTCATCCTAACTTTAGAATATCGGGAAATTGACCAAGTTTTATTTCTCTATTGATAATACTTGATAGAACAGATGACAAAACTCCTTTCAGTACTTTCACCGCTTTTGGTTTTATATTATTATGAATTAACTTTCATGATAACCACACAAAATTTATTTTTGAAATATATTTTATCAAGATAACAGACTATTATGGTTAATTTAGACTTTTCACCTCAACCAGCTTCTTTCAAAGAGTAAAAGTTGAATCATAAGAATTACGCCCTCCAAAAGATTAAGGCAGATTTAGGTCCTTGATGAATCTAGTATTGCTAGATAACATGGTTACTTTTAAATTTTGACGTTTCACCTCAACCTAATTCATACAAAAGTTGTCCTAAGAAACCATGAAATTGAAATATTTAAATTTTTTTCAACCTCATGGTCATGTTCATCCCAAAGCTTTTGAGACCAAAGAGTAAAAGTTGAGTCATAAAATGAAACGCGAAATCCATCTCAAGCATTTTTTTTTGTTGCTGCCGGGCTGAGTGGATTGTAACTTACGCCCTCCAAAAGATTAAGGCAGATTTAAGTCCTTGATGAACCTAGTATTGCTCCAAGGTGTTGTTTCTTTGTGGCAGAAGGTGTCAAGCAAAGCTTTCTAAAAAAAAATTTTGGGCCTTAGGAGACGCAGTTACATAGAATCTCTGACTTATCGTTTGCAAAGTCGAAAAGTTTGATCCTCATCTTGTCCAATGTTGAAGAGATGGTAATTTAGAGATGTGTAATGTAAGAGCGACATTAAGTCCTTTTTGTTTGTCTTTGGCCAACGACTTTTCATTAACCACCATGCCTTTGTGACCTAGAACCCACCATAAGGTAACTTTGCCCCTGTCGAGTGTATCATGTAATCTTGAATTGCGTTTAAGGCAGGTCCGTAAAGATATTTATCGATATTTATGTCAAGCCATATTAGTCTAATAAAACACCAGAATTAAAAAAATTTAAGAATAGACAAATATACATGGTAAAACCTAACTTAGAAACAACTACTTAAACTTATTTGATTAGTAGACTGCGATGTCACTTGTGCATATTTAATGTGGGTATTGATTATTGGATGTTTGTTGGTAGTTGTTTGGGCAAAACATCACTGCTTTTCGTTACTATGTTATTACGAAGTTTGTACATTTCACTCAGCGAAGTTATTAATGTGTATATATATCAAGTCCCTTTGGTATAGTTAGAAATCTTTTCTTTGTACTTTCTCTGTATTATCAGCAAATACATATACTAGATAGAAATTACTCAAAAATAAAGCAGTAAATAAAGCCAGCACCCTAATAGTATAGTAATAGTATAGGTATACTTTTTCTTGTAGGCAAGTTCCGATTTGGTAGTGCAATGCGTGTGTTAAGCAGATTTAGGTCGATATGGTATTTATTGTAGCGCCTCGGCCGCAAGCGACCTTGACCATGATGATTAATCATGGATTCTCAATTTGTGCCAAAACCAAACCAACAAAAATAATAAAAAATTTTATTACTTTGGTATATGTGTTATGAAAAGGATTGGCAATGTTGTATTATTGTGCAAATGAAGCAGTTTGTGTTGAACTCATGTTAAATAAAATTTTCAATTAGTCAATAAAATAAAAAAAATTGGTCATTCTGCATTTACGCCTACCTAATCTAGAACACAAAAGTATTTCTGCGCACGCTCTAAAAATGAGTGATGGCCATTGCTTGGAGACGGCGATTTTAGAAAATATAAAATTTTAACCTTCATAACGCATTTTTAAATAAATTTCGAATAACTTAATGTGTTCAGTAATTTTCTGAATAATGAAATAAAAATGTTTATTAGCTTATCCTGATTAGATAGGAGATTTAAAAACAAAAACAAACGGTTATAGATATAATAAACAAACAATCGGATGTTTAAATTAAATTTTCAATGATTCGCGAAATCTTGTTTAATTTAAACCTACACAATTTTTTAATCTTATTATTTCGTTTATTGATCACGAACGGTGTATAATACGTTATCAATTAAACGAATGCAAACTGTTAATTATGGTTAAATGCCGAATTGCAACGGATTAAAATAGATTATTGCGTCGAAATTCCTTTCAATATAATGAAGCTGTAAAGTTTGAAACGTCGAAATATTATAGCAACCGGGAGTTCGAAGCCCACGTGGAACGTTATCAACAGACGTTTTCGACTATAAATAGTCCGGGGACGCGTCGACGTTTCTACTCGAAAATTAGAAAAGCGTAAAATAGCTAGGTGTACAATTATTATTTTAAGACTTCTTCAAATTTTCTAGTTTTGAATTTATAATAACGACGTGTTAAGTAGTCATTATATTACGAGTTTTGTTTAGTACCACGAAACAGTTGTTCTGATATATTAAAGTGTTTAAAGACCAACGCACTGTTACAGCAACAGATGCCACAACTTGTAACTTTATACCAACTGCGATATCCAGTTAAATATCCCGCTGTAAAATAAGCATTAAATTATCGACAATTAAATTTTATTCTTTATGGGAACACTTTAAAAGTGTTTTTTTTTGAATTTTCTATTCGCAGTCAAAGCGGCGTCAAGTTTTCAAAGGACACACGATGGAAAAAGAGGAAGATGATGCCTTTTGTAGGGCTGAGATGGGTATTGATTCCCAGATTTCTCGCAGAAAGAGCCGGGCGCAAAAAAACACTACCAAGCTTTTCGTAAGCCCTTCCAAAATCAATATGGCTTCCGCATTCGTCTACCCTTTCCTACAGTTTCCAACCCTCCAGCAGTACTCAACATGATGTTATCTTGTTTTACAACACCTTTTTAAAAATTTCTTTTTTTTGAATAATTGAAACGAATAAAATTTCATTCCTCATTAGATTCGGTTATGAGATAATCGCGGTTCCAACGAATGATCACGCCGTCGACTTTTGCGAAATAAGAACGGTTTTTCTAATCAATTATTCCCCCTTTCACAACGATTGGATAACGCAGAATCAGAATTCTTTTTTTTTAATGGAATAAATCTTTTTTATATCCAGACAGATTGTGTCGTCACATTATTTGTTTTTCCACCCCGTATCAGGTGTACGTCAGATGATGATAGCTATTGCAAACAATAAAGTGAGCAATAAAAACGTTTAACGTTGAAGGTAGCGAATGTATATTTTGTTCTCGTAAAAATATTTACTAAACAAATCAAGAGGTTGTTGTAAAAATTATAGAATGTCGAAACACTTGCGAAACGCACTTGCGCCTGACGGAAACGGTAAGGTGTGTTATCGTGAACGATTCTCGCTCGATATCTTATCGGAATTTTAGTGAAAACGTCTCCGTGTCTATTTCGTTCTCACGTGGGTGGTAAATTCTCATAAATACTCACCTTTTAAGTCCGACGTGTCGGTTGGTTGACGCATGAAATCGTTCAAATAATGCTCCAACCCGCGCATTGTATCCAATGGGCTGCTACCGTTTGCATTTACTCCACATCGATCCTGAAAATAATAAATAACATTTACCATATTTCATTTTATTAAAAATTTTTAATAAAAAGCAGCTTAGATCAAATAATTGATCCAGATATACTTACCAAGAAATAGTGTATGAAAATTGAGTGCGATTTTTTATTATTAATAAGCAAATTGCAATGTCGTCAAAATGCATTCCAAGTGTCGCCTTTATATATTGAAATGATGTGAGGTGTTGTTTTGATTATAATTAAATTGCATATATTCAAACCGATTAGGATTAACGAGGTAATTTTAATTTGGATTACAATTAACTCGCCTTATAAGAAAAACGAGGATTGTAATTTTCCTGCAACGAACCGTTTCGCTTCTCCAACGACGAGAGCTCAAACGATGCGCATCTAATTTTACAAAGAGGTTTTAGACGTCGCAAGGGCCCTTAACTCGATTACCCTTTTCCGGCCAGTCTGATCGATACGAGCAAATTTTCATTAAAAAATATTCGCAGTTCAAAAATTATTTAACATCACGCCACACATCACGATACCAGAACATAATTTACGGAACTTTTTTACTAATACATATTTAATAATGTCGACATTTGAAATTCATATTAATCATTGCATATTTTGAACGCATACACAATGCGATACAGTCCCTGTAATTTCACCTTCGCTCGATCGTTATACGAGAAATTATTTAAATTTTAATACTTTTTATTACATTTTTTATATTACAAGAAAATAAGAATAACTAAACTTTCTGTTATTGTTGTTGTATATACTATTAAATTTCGTTGAATCGAGTTAATCATATTACATAGACTTGATAGTGTTACATGTTGTTAGTTAATAACCTGCATTTATAAAATATAATAGCATTTTGGCAAGTGCATGTGTTTTTGTTTATGAATCGCTTTATTAGTATCTTAATTGAAATGTATTTATCAATCAACTTTTTTATAAAAACTCAATATGATGTAAATGTAGTGTATAAGTGTAACTCAAATAGTAAAATCGTCTATACAGTGTTATTTTTGGTATGTGTATATATTCTGTCTGTTTATATTTGAATGAAGGTTGATGTCTATAGCGTCCACAAAGAAGAGTAAGATGCTAAGCGATGTAGGATGTATGTATGTAGAGTGCAGTGCAGACGATGATTGCATAGGGAGAGGATCCAAAGCATGGAGGCGAATATATCGTTTTCTGTCCGGACGGAATGCGAAGTAAAAGTGCCTGCGGCTGCGTCTGCGGGTATTTTTAGCTGGTGGATCGGTGGTGCGGATATTTCGGGCGTCGTGTTCACCTGCCACGTAACGGTAGCGAAGCGACGGACGTTTGAAAAAGCGTCGGGAAAACGGACGGCTGAAGAAAGCGAGCCGCCGATCGGGAGCCATGCGCGACATTTATATGGGTCACAATGCGGGAAAATCAATATTTATAAGGCGGACCGTTTTCCCTTAAGTCGAGCCGCGCGGTACACTATGACCTACATTCGCGCGAAACCTCGCGTCGGCGTTATGTAACGCCTCGTAAGCGGTTTAGAGGTAATAAGAAGCGAGGACGAGAACGAGGCGCAGCAGTAGTTGTAAATAAAAACATAACACACAAAACATTGTAGTTAATGGTTTATTTAACAAACAAATAAAAAAAAATAAATGTAAAAAATAAAGGACACAAAAAAAAATAAATAAGTATATCACAGGTACTAGAGGCTAAAAAAAAAGAACTATAAAAGTCTATACACCAGAGGGTGGTAATAACAAAACGAAAACGTCACAAGCAGAACAGCGTATTATGAGCGGCATGAGCAGGTAGTACACAAACATTAGCGCATTGGTGAGATGTGCAAGAGGGCCACACATTACCTGGTAGGACAGGAGTTCCCGGGGTTCGTCCGTGGCGGTTATTTCGAAGGTGGGAGGTTGCTGGAAGTGGCCTTTGCCGGGATAAGAGGTCGACCGGCGGAACTTGACCGGGGAGATGGCCTGCGGCTGTTGATGATTGAATGTAGGGCTCGGTTTTCGATTCCCTACGCCGATCTGTTGCAGCGGGGTCAAATTCGGCACGCTCCTGCCCCGGTTCCAAGCGGAACCCCCCGACCAGCTTCCCTGGCCGGGATTCGTCCAAGAGCCGTAACTCTTGAACAACGGATGACTAGATTGTTGTCGGACGACGTTATGCGGGAAGTTGTGGGCCGCAGTAATCGCCCTCCTGCCCTGGTTTTGGTTCCCAAAGAGCTGGGGCTGCTGGGAGGAGTAATTCTGGAAGCCTAGACCGCCGTTTACGTTTAGGTTGTGGACGTAGCCGTCCTCGACGCCCGTTGACCATAACTGGCCCGGACCAGGACCGGGCGTCGGTGTCGGCGTCGGGGTCGAAGGATTGGCATCGGCAGGGTGGAACAACGGCTCCCTCCCGAGAACCGCAGGGGCTTGTTTGGTGGCTTGCGGCGTCACGTGTTCGGGCAACTTGTCCGTCAGGTCTACGTTTGAGTTGGAGTCGCAATCCTTAGGCTTGTCGGGAGCAGAGCTCGCGGTGATCGCCGAGATTGATGAGATCGCGGTCACACCCAATTCATCTCCGCCCTGGGTACTGCTGGAGATAGCCGCCTTCTCGGAGAGTTCATCTTGCATCGCCGGCCGAGGCTGCGCCTGATGTATACTCGCCGCCTCCGACGTAGGTGTGGTGTAAAATATGGTATTTGCGGTGGCCTTAGAATTCCCCGCGTTGTTCACTGAGATCTCGACGCCACTCAAACCGATGCTCGCGTTGCCACTTAAACTAAACTCACCCATTAGTAATGTCTCGCTCGGTATGTCATATGCCCCGACCAACCACGGACTCCACCTGCCCGCAACTATGGACTCACTATTTGCCTAACCGTTGCCAAATTTCCTTCGAAACAATCGACACAACGCCTGCGCAAACAACAAACCGCTAACCATTAACTGCTTATAGCGCCATCTATCCGCACAAATAATAAACATATTATTATCCACCACCGCCATCTATTAGCGATCACTACAAATATTACTTATTTAGAGAATTTACGAATTCTTTTTAAATTATTATTGATTTCATAATTTATTCAACTTATTCATTTAGCTTAAATACCATAATTATTTATGTATAATAAATATTATATTTATTAGTTAAAGTAAAACTCTTGGGGATTGCAATCCATTCCTTCTTTAGCACACCCTTATACCATTATTTATTACGGAATGCCTAAATTTATTACATTGGAAGTACTTTAGAGCATGAGTAATTACGTTACACCGAAAAACAAAATCGATCGGATACCCGGGGGATGCTTCAGCTTCGTTTCCGAAATGTTTCTAGACGAAGTTAACAGACAACATACTGGATGGATTTTGTAATGGTTATTGAATACACCATATTATTATAATCCGAAGGAAGAGTAGAGAGAAGAGAGTGGTTGTGGTTAAGGTAGAATAGTCGTAGATAGAGAAACTAAAGAGCCCTGTTTTGGTTCAAGAGTTCTGTAGTTCCGGGCAGCTTTGAAGCTTTCCGCGCATATGTCTAATATGCAAAATGTATTAAAATGTATTAAACCAATCTCATGTTGCTTGTTCCTGGAACTTGCATCTCAAAGTTTCTGAATGTTCCTTATTGTTTATGATTGCAGGAACAAATGTTCCTACAAATTGCTTCTTCCCGTGTTTAGCAATAAATATCATTAGAAAATTTAGAAACATTTGTAAACATTTTTGTTTCGGACGCAACGTTGTTTGCCGAGTAGCGACTTTTGCAGCGTAAACATTTGTACCGAAGAGATTAATAAAGCGATTGGCGCAACATATTTAAGGGTAAATCTGGTGCAAAACATATTTTATCAGCTAATGTTTTGCCTACATTTACGTTAGCAGTGCTACTTATACGACAAAAGTTCTTTATATTTCCATTGTCGATCCTGGATTTTGCTATTAAATCATCTTACTTTAATGAACTAATAAGGCGCATGATACCATGTGTATTTCTTTCTAAAAGAGTCGGCCTAGTCCAACATTTATGTACGTTATTTTTCTGTTTTTGCAAAATAATAATTGCAGCCACCGCTGGTTGTATTCAAATGTTTACGATACATTTGTTATTGTTTCTGCTTCCTCAACAGGTTACGACAATCAGGAACAGAATGTTTCCCTTTGGTGTGGATATACCTTAAGATTAATAGTTTTGGTGATCCTGGTGGGGTTGCGTTGTATGTTTTGGACAATATGTTGAGTTGGGTTGGGTTGGGTTAAATTTGCTTGGGTTGGGTCCAAAATGTTTTACATAAAATTTACAACTAGTAATGTTCAAAAAATAAAAGTCCTTGCTTTATTATCTCAGTATACTCTTAGCGAATCGGAGAATTCCTTCATTGCATTGCAGCTTTGTGAGAGCAGAGTTGTTTTAAGGCAAAAATTACTTTTAACTGCAAGAAATGTAATTATTGAAGAAAATGTGTTAGAAGTTGTAGAAGAATTATTATTCAGTTTGAAAAGTAATAAATTTATTTTAATTTTTTATTTATCAATTATTCTTTGTTTATATTAATAGTATATCTTTATCATTAAAATGACTTTAGATAAGCAGTTAATCGATTAAGACAAAAATTAAAATCTAGAATATGTTGTATTGATTTTTTTTTAATTGGATAAGGTAGATTTAGGTTAGTTCATTCTCTATCTCTTTATATTTTCTCGTTATCTCACAGCAACAAGCGTTTACATTGGTTAATCTCGAATTCGAGCGAGTTCATTGGCTTATTCGTTTGTAGGTGATGACGTTTTCACTCGATACTTCTTTAATTTTGTTGAGGATGTGCTGCCATCTATTGAGATCGAGATGATACCTCCTACTGGGGTTTAGGAATTTTCTTAGTTGTACGGTTGGTAGTACGACACAGTGCCAAATTTCTGACAGATAGTCGTTATTTAGGCAAAACAGTTGCAGTGCTAAACAAAACAAATTTTTCGATGTAAAGACTGTGAAATTGCCAAAATTATTTGAAATTGTGGTCAATATTAATTCTTAAGTTTTGATACGTATCGAGTTAAATATAAAAAACGTTAGTCTCCATTGTTCATTGGTAAGTAGAAGGGAGTGGTTTCATTCTAACTCAAACCAGCTATGACTAATACCTGATATAGTTGTTTGTTCTCTAATAGTGATTTCTTAAAGACGCCGTTAAGATGCACAGTTTAAGAGAGCAAAACACCAAAGATATGCTCTCCGCTGGAATAATTGGGGAGCATTTTGGTTTAAAATGGGATCCAAAGAACTTACAAATTCGTACAATGTCCGTTGAAAAAACATTAGAACCCCTTGTTTTACAAGTTACCACTCTTGTCAACACCAAAGGTCCTAGCAAAAAGAAGAAAGGCAAATCCAAGCGCGCCAACGCCCTCGTAAGCACAGTCGAAAAAGCCACAGAAAATTTTATTCAAAAAGGTGAACAAATCGCTTATGAGAACAAAGATATAACTCAAGAAATGCTCTCAGCCGTCGATGAAGTCCGCAAAACGGGAAACGCAATGAGCATTGCTGCCAGAGAATTTTCAGAAGATCCTTGTTCTTCATCTAAACGAGGCAACATGGTTCGCGCAGCTAGAAATCTATTATCGGCTGTCACGCGTCTTCTCATCTTAGCCGACATGGTAGACGTACATTTACTTTTAAAATCACTTCACGTCGTAGAAGGAGACATCGAAAAACTAAAAAACGCATCTAGCCAAGATGAGTTATTGAAAAACATCAAAGACTTTAGTCGCAGCGCGAACGATCTCATGAATCAAGCTCACAAACGTCAGCAAGAACTGAAAGATCTCCAATTACGAGATGACTTAGCTGCTGCACGTGCCGTACTTAAAAAACATTCAACCATGTTGCTTACCGCTTCGAAAGTTTACGTACGTCATCCCGAGCTAGCCGCTGCAAAAGCTAATCGGGATTATGTACTTAAACAAGTTTGCGAAGCCGTTAATACTATCAGTGATGTTGCTCAAGGTCGTACACCACAACCTACACAACCTACATATGAAGGACCTGGTGAATTAGCCGCTGCATTGGATGAGTTTGATGTATGACACATTAATTAATATACAGGTGTCTCAGCGAAACCGGTCATTAGACGTTCTGACCAAAATAAAAATTTGACAATTCAGATACATATTTTGGTTTACTTGTTAACTTCATTCTCGAGTTATTCGAATTTTTCTAGAAAAATCTGCTCCAGCAGACATTTGTTCAAAAACTCGATTTTTGAGATATCAATTTAGGATTTAGAACATGCTTAAGCAACATGATTTTGGTGCCAAGAACGGTTATCTAGATAGTTTGGACACTTTACTAAGGCACGTTAATTTTTCGAAATTTGGAACTACCATAACTTCAATTTTTTAAATGGCTCCCCCCGTATTTTATTACTTAGTCGTCTTCGACGTCTCATTTTACATCTTTTATACCCTATATGTCCTATACTTAACATTAATAGTTTGGGAAATAATTAGGGTTTTTTTTTGAAAAATGTTAAGCTGACCAAAAAATGTAGTAAATTATATAATATAATAAATGCTTTATTCCAACAGGTCTCCACCCAATTACAGGAATACAAAAAGAAAAAAAAATACAAATGTAGTAATGTACAAAAAATAATTGTAAGATATATGAATATATCAAAATGGAAAAATAGTATTATACATAGAATGAATGGTAATCAAGGCGAAAAGGTATATTAGCGATTAATAATTGTGAAGTGTTCTATGATTTTATTGTTAATGAATGACCAAATATTGGTAAAAATGTCGCATTCAGCGGAAATCTGTTTATAATAACTACACATCAGCGACACTGCGTCGATCTAACATAAATTTTGGTCAATTCAGTAAAAAAGGAATGTATTTCTCCATAATTCTTCGGAAATTTTAGTTAATGAAAACACAAAAAATGTGTGAAGAATTAGTGTTTATTAATTTGTTTATCTGTGCAACCGATAATACTTTACCCTAAACTTACCCAAAATTACTTTTCGTCTTCAGGCGCAACGTCTAAAACGAACGATGGACAGAATTAAAAAACGCTCCATTTATTTTAAGATTATACACATATATATATCGGTCCTAGGACCCGACCACGTTTCTCTTAATTATTAACATATACTGGGATAGATGTGTGTTTGTATATATATGTATATATATATGTGTATAATCTTAAAATAAATGGAGCGTTTTTTAATTCTGTCCATCGTTCGTTTTAGACGTTGCGCCTGAAGACGAAAAGTAATTTTTTCGAAACCGGTTGCTCAGATAAACAAATTAATAAACACTAATTCTTCACACATTTTTTGTGTTTTCATTAACCTCAATTCAGTAAGGCCAAAACTGTAAGAATAATCTTTGAATGCGCTCTAATAAATTAACATGTACAGCATAAAAAGGTTGCCAAATCAAAGATGCGTATTCAAAGCGCGAGCGAATCAGAGCATTAAAAATGGTAAGAACTCCAACGGTTGAAAATTCTTCACAATTGCGATATATAAAACCATAAGTTCGATAACATTTCGCGCACAGATTAGTTGCATGGTCTATGAATGTTAGTTTTGAATCAAAAGTTACCCCCAAGTCTGTAATATTATTAGCGCACCGCAAGACTTCATTACCAATACAGTACTCTGTGTGTATCAGCGAATTTCTGGTGTAGGAAACAACGGCGCACTTCGCCACATTTAGAGACAATCGGTTATTCGCGCACCACTCGATAACACTATCCAAACCACTCTGAATAACAACACTATCCGCTCTCCGAGGTAAAAATTTTTAAGTCATCTGCAAAAAGTAATTTACCGCGATCAATGGAGTCCGTGATGTCATTTGAACCTTGAGGCACTCCCGACGTTGGCCGAATAAGATACGAACTGCAGTTCGAAGTATCTGACGCTCGAAGGTAAGACTCCATAAGGAAGATCAAAGGTTTACTAAATCCAACGGAACTCAACTTGCGCAACAACACATAATGATCCAACTGATGATTCAGCCTTCTGAAAATCTAGGTAAACTACGTCTACTTGGCCTCTATCATCTAGCACATCAGACACAAATTGTGTAAAACAAACTAGGTTTGTTACAGTTGAGCGATTCTATAGAAAACCATGCTGGAAGGGTGTTATGTAGGGCTTAATATGTGCGTAGATATATTTGTATAAAATTAATTTAAATACCTTGGAGAAGCCACACAGTAACGAAATAGGTCGATCTCGCATCAAAATAGGATGATACGATCAAAATAGGTGTAGGCATCTCGCACTTTTTGAGAATTAAGTTAAAAAGATACAGGTTATACAGTGGAAGAGGTGAATACCTTGGCTTATTTCGAGCCCAGTCCCAACACCTCAATTCGAGCTGCCAAAGAATATCTGGGAATCATACTACGAACTTTGTCACGTTTTCCATGTATAAAAAATAAATTAAGAATTTCTTGATATGTGTAAATATCATTTTCGTTATTGTTATCGGTTTTAACTATTTTTAGTATTAATATTAAGGCACCTAACAGATAATTATTAGCTCACATGCATCAAGTGACGTAAACAAGTGAGACTGACACGAACTCATTGAGAACCGACCAAAGGATCTAGACAGCCGTTCTCGGCACCAAAACATACTCCATCATGTTGCATAAGCATGTTCTGAATCCTAAATTGATATCCAAAAACAGAATGTTCTCTGATTTTTTGAACAAATGTCGAAAAAAATCGAATAACTCGATAATGGCCGAATCAAATTGCAAAAAGTAAAGTTATTCATAAACCTAGAACCTCCGATTTAACCGGAAGTGCTAGAAATCTGAATATATTTTAGTCGAAGAGAATTCTCAAATTTTTATTTTGGTCAGAACCCCAGAATCTAAGTCTCGCTGAGACACCCTGTACAAAAAAATAACTAAATGATTTTTTTTATAGGAACAAATGGAAATGGAACCTTTAGCTTACAATGAGGTACAAACAAGACCATCCCTTGAGGAGCGTTTAGAAAGTATAATAAGTGGTGCAGCTTTGATGGCGGATTCGAGTTGTACGAGAGATGAACGTCGTAATCGTATTGTCTCTGAATGCAATGCGGTGCGACAAGCTCTACAAGATTTGCTTTCGGAATATATGGCAAACGTAGGTATAAACGTCGAATTATTTTAGAGGGTTTTAAAAGTCCCCGTTTTTTTGATCATATCTTTTTGTTACGCGCCGTCACAGCAATTGCAGGTGCCGCGCGGACTGCCTCGGGTAAATATTGACGTGAAATTGTATGTATGATGTATGTGCACTCGTGTAAACTCGTTTTATTTTTTAATTTTTTGTTATTATTTTTAATTTTTTTTCGAGCGGTTGAAACTAAGCTAGCTAAATACACTTCCTTCGCACTCTAACTATCTGCAGCTGTAACTCGTTTGTTTGTGCATTTTATCAGTGTCCGCTGGAATAAATACATTTTTTAACCTCAGGACATTAACATGATACATTTCGCTTTTATACGATATAATATCGTGTCGTTCTCTTCTTAAATTTTTAATTTTGATTGCGCCGCATGTACAAAACGATTTAATATTAATTGCAGACTGGAAATAAGGAACAAAGTGATGGATTGGCCCGTGCTATTGATCAGATGGGTCGTAAGACCAAAGATCTTCGTCGGCAGCTACGCAAAGCGGTTGTTGATCATGTTTCTGATAGGTAAATGCGTTCTCAGTAATTGTTTGATAATTGTGTCCACAATGCATGTAGTACTAATTAACTAAAAAAAAATAAAAACAACCAAAATTACAATTAACACAATTATATCTTCGATTAGTTTCTTGGACACCAACGTACCATTGTTGGTTTTAATCAAGGCAGCTCAAAATGGCAACGAAAAAGAAGTGGAGGAGTACGCGGTAGTTTTTCAGGAACACTCAAACAAATTGGTCGAAGTTGCCAATTTGGTTTGTAGCATGTCAAATAATGAGGATGGCGTAAAAATGGTTCGATATGCCGCGGCTCAAATAGATAGTCTTTGCCCCGAAGTTATAAACGCGGCAAGAATCTTGGCAGCTCGCCCGCGCAGCAAAGTCGCCCAAGAAAATATGGAAGCGTTCAAACAATCTTGGGAAAATCAAGTACGAATTTTAACGGAAGCCGTCGACGATATTACAACCATCGATGACTTTCTGGCGGTGTCCGAAAATCATATTTTGGAAGATGTTAACAAATGCGTTCACGCACTTCAAGAAGGTGATGCGGACACGCTCGATCGTACAGCTGGAGGCATACGGGGACGTGCCAATAGAGTCTGCAGCGTCGTCACGGCTGAAATGGACAATTACGAACCTTGCATTTACACCAAACGGGTTTTGGAAGCCGTCAAGGTTTTAAATGACCAAGTTATGCCCAAGTTTGGACAAAGAGTTGCCGTTGCCGTCTCTGCTTTATCGAGTAATCCCGCGAAAGATGTCGATGAAAATGACTTTATTGATGCGTCCCGGTTGGTGTACGATGGAGTACGTGAAATTCGACGTGCTGTTTTAATGAATCGCGTAAGAAAACATATCTTATTTTAGGAATATTTTATTCATAATTTTTTTTTGATTAGGCTGATGAAGATTTGGATCCAGAAGATGTTGAATTAGGTGAAAATACTCCGTATGATAACCGTAGTAAGTCGAGTGCTCACACTGGTGAGCATGGTGTTGATGAATACCCAGAAATTAGTGGAATCACAACTGCTAGAGAAGCTATGGGCAAAATGCCCGAAGAAGATAAACAAAAGATTTTGCAACAAGTTGAGTTCTTCCGTAGCGAAAAGCTCATATTTGATCGTGAAGTTGCTAAATGGGATGATACCGGAAACGATATTATCGTCTTAGCTAAGCATATGTGTATGATTATGATGGAAATGACTGATTTTACTAGAGGAAGGGGTCCATTGAAGACCACAATGGACGTTATTAATGCTGCCAAAAAGATTTCCGAATACGGAACTAAACTTGATAAACTTACTAGACAGATAGCCGATCAATGCCCTGAAAGCTCAACCAAAAAAGATTTGCTGGCTTACTTACAAAGAATTCAATTGTATTGTCACCAAATGAACATCACTTCAAAAGTTAAAGCTGATGTTCAAAATATAAGTGGAGAATTGATTGTTTCTGGGGTAAATGTAATTGTTTTAAATGTTAACATCCTTGTGATAATAATTGTCCCCAATTTATTTATTACAGCTTGATAGTGCGACTTCATTAATTCAAGCGGCTAAAAATTTGATGAACGCTGTTGTTCTCACAGTAAAAGCTTCATATGTTGCTTCAACGAAATATCCCCGACACGGAACTGTTTCGGTAAGTATTAATTTAAACACTATCTTTAAATAACCCAAACTTTTTCTTAAATATTATCGCTATTTTTCGGAATGTTAGTACGTAAGTACTTATAACGTGTTTAAACAAAACAACCATAGCAGAAAAACTAAAATAATTTTTATTTATAGTCCCCAATTGTTGTTTGGAAAATGAAGGCACCGGAAAAGAAACCATTAGTAAGGCCGGAAAAACCGGAAGAAGCTCGCGCTAAAGTACGTAAAGGCGCCCAGAAAAAAGTTCAGAACCCTATACACGCATTATCCGAATTCCAAAGCCCCACGGAATCGGTTTAAATCCGATTCCAACCCCGCGTAAGTATAGTGTGATTGCAAACCATGTGCTTGCAAAATAAAATCCTCCGGGCGATAACGACGACATTGTATTTCATTAATTAAGGTACATATCTTAGCCAAATTCAGTATTGTACCCTCTAAAAAAGCTTCTTCTACGTTACTTCAGTGGGATGGGAACGCGTTCAATGCACGGCCAAGAATTTTTTTTTAGTTACAACTTCAACTTTGTGTCTAATTCTAATTCTGTACTTTGTATTTCATTCTAACTTTTTATATTATATTGACATATATATTATCTATATGAATATATATTATTAATAAATTATATTTAAATACACAAGCTATTAATACCTTATCACTAAATTCATCAATTTATATAAAATACTGCAACAAATAATGGGCACCCAAAAAAGATGGGGTCCAAAACGGGGCAGGTACTTTGCGAAGTAACGTAATGGTGGAGGTATCGGGATGGAAGGAGCAAGCGCTCTTAGAGGATGTGCAGAACAGGTACTGGAGGTGAGTGTTGGGGTTGGCTAGGGAGACTGCGGGATATATAGTCAGGGAAGAAATTAAGGTTGATAAGGTGAGGGTGGAGGCGGGTAAGCAAGCGGTGCGTTTTGAGGAGAGGGTGGATGGGCAGAGGATTGAGATGTGGAAGCAGGTACAATCCAAAATATAATGAAATTGTAGTAGAGGGGCTACCAAAGTACCTGATGACGGAGGGGGTTGAGGTGTAGGTGTGGAAATGAAGAAAGGACCAACAGATAATTGATGGAAGATGAGGAGAGGGGGTGTAGGCCGTATGGAGTTTCTACACCATCTGCTGGTAGAGTGTAGTGAGTTGAAGGAGGAGGTGATGGATTAGTGATAGGTGTTGAGGGAGTGGGCAGCAAGGAGAGGCTGAGGAAAGGGATAATGTTCTTTTTTTTTAATATTGTAATCTTCTGGAGACAATAAATTATTATTAATACAACAAATAATATAAAAAGTTATATCCTCAAAATATGATTAATATTTTATGAATTCCGGAAGAAAAAAAAAGTTGATATCATGCTAGCGGAACGGGAAATAAATCAACAGTTTGACGGGTAAAAAAAAATGGCATAAATTAACTAAACCAACACGTCATATTTGAATAAATACAATTTTTTTTTATGTTATCAGATCGAACGTTTAATTAATTAAAAAATGTCGGTTAAAAAACAGCATATTTTGAGGTCATCGAAGAATGTTGGTGCAAACTTTAAATAATTAATTAGAACGATGCTATTTACGTTTGTTGTTTATCACCATGAACGTCGAATCAATAGTACAAACATGAAGCGGACAAAAAAAGTTTAGGTGAAAATAGTATTATGTAGTTAGTGTAATCTTTTTGAAGGAATTTTAAAATAAAAAAATTCTTATATCGTTGACAACATATTTATTTTGACTTTATAAATTTCCTTTAGAACAAATATACAATGACATACAATGATCTTAAAAACATCTGATATGTATACATAATAGTAAACCAGCCTTCGTCATTTAAAATATATATATATATTGAAGTTAACTTTCGATAAATATATGAAATATATTTATTATATCGTATAGTATGTATATATATTTATGTATATAATTTTTTTTAATATTCGTAGTGTCACCTGCACTGCCCTTTGTTTTAAAATTTTTCTTTTGAAGGCATAGTGTACGTGACTAAACCAAAGTTCGCGTTTTCGGGCACAAAGATCGAAAAAATATACATTTATATATATTTCTTGTATTTCTTTCCTTATTGACTTAGATTGTTTACGGTTTTGAAATCCCCGTGCCTGATTGTGTACGTTGAGTGTCATAAAAGGATGAAATCATCGGTTTTCATTTTTTACCATCGCATTGTATTGTTCGGGGAGGGGCCGTCGCGATCCGCGGGCCCGTTCGACGCTAATGGTAAATGTCAGGTCGTTATCGAAACGGAGAACAGGACCCGCGCGTCGCTTTTTTTATTCATTGATATGTACATACAAAAATCACAATGATTTCGACGTTTACAAAAAGCACGCCGCGTTAGGCACATCGCCTATAATCTTGTTCTGTATTAGTCTTGAAAGCAACGTATTCGCTGTTGGGATAAGAACGTAGGCCCTAAGTTCGTTCTATTCCATTTGGAAATAAACGGCGAATAAGAAGCTCTCATCTCGATGGAACCGACAGATATCATGGCGGACGAATTACCCTATTATCTGTCGGTTTTGCAAGCATTGATGCTTTACCAACGATTGCATAATCGCGGCGTGCTCCAAACGTCCGATTTTTAGTGCCGCAATAATTGTCTCGGGAGTCCTTTTAATTTAACTTTATGCAATATGATATGTAGTATTTATAATTACGTGTCTTTTTTTTGTCTTTTTGCTTGTTTGTTTCGTAAGGATAATTAATGTACTTTAAAGACTATCGTCGAATATCACTAATATCTAATCGACATTACCATAAGTACACGATATACTTTATGTATATGTATATAATTATATATAAACCTGGCGTTTCACACGGCAAAAAGTGATGAGGAAAAATTCCATTTTTCTTATAAAACACCGAGATAGTCGAGGAAAAAAGTTCACACTTATTATTGATATGTATCTGTTAAGTTCGACCAAATAGACCTTGGTGCTGATATGTATTCATAAGTTCTGTTGTGTTGCTGTTTCTTGTTAACTTGCGTTTTTTTTTCTTATTTTTTTTGGCGGCGGCGCGGGCGGCTCGTTGGGACAGAAACGCGTCGCCCGCTGATGGGAGAGGGACGGACTGCGCAAGACTCTGCTGCCGAGGGGTTAAGCGGGATCCTCAGTATGGGAGATACGAATAAAACGACTTGCTGAGGGGCGCGTGAGGTTGCGGATGGGCAAACAGGACGGCAGCAGGGTCGAAGATGGTTCAGTCGAGGAAGCCGGTGTTTACTAGCTTCTCCAAGAAGAACTTTACATCACCCAGTTCCGAGTCCTTTATCCCTAACGATTTTAACATTCCCAAATCACCATTTTCCACTGCCATAAACACTGATCGCAGGTGTTCCAAATCCGAGCGCATTAAATGCAACGCCGCTCCAAAATCTTCTATCGTCTGTGATTCTTTAATTTACATAACAAAATTATTTTTATTAAAAAAAGCAGATTTAGATAATAGACCTCGATGGCTTACTAATAAAGTAAGCATCACCAGGTCCATTATCAAAGTTTTCCATGGAAGATGCATTAATTAAGTAAATCGAATAAATTACCTGATAATGCAATGGCAACTTTATCAACACCCCCTAGAGGTTTAAGAGCATCTCTGGCTTTACTCCCAAATAATTTTTCAAGATAATTAGGTCCATGACTAGCCAAAAGTGATTTGAGAAAACTACCCGTTTCTTCAACAGGGGGTCGTTTGGCAGCTGTACAAAGTCTGGAGTCTTCGTCATAGCCGTCCGGACAATCCGGAGCCCCATCGCAAAGATATTGTATGGAAATACAATTACCATCCCCGGGACACTTGAATGGCTCGTAGGGGTGGCAGGCATCGCCTGAAAATCAATGGTATGACATCTGTTGCTTCAGGTTTACTCCGCGCCGACACGCCCTGTTTCAAGGTTAAAGTTCTTTCGTTAATGCTTACCGTTCCTTTTGGAGCTTATATGGCCGTAAAGACGGCTGAGGTCTATGGCCATGGCTGCCCTAGGGATGGCCGCACACAGCGCCACCGCGACCGTCGCGAGGAGCAGCGGGTGCGGCGCCATTGCCACCCTGGTCATCGTCGCGGCGTTGGACTAAAGGACGCGACCGGTGCACCCCTGCAACAAACGGGCGCCGCTTCACGGCTCTACTTTATATAAACTACGCCCCCCGGAGCGTCGCGGCGCTGCGCGCGCCCGCCCACAGCTGTTGCTTCAATCAATAACTACCAAACGGCGAGTCGCGCGACCTCTCTCCACCCTCGGCCACAACACTCGTCTATTATTCAGACGTCACCGTCAATATTTACCGCCACCCCCAACCTCAAAACGACCCAATTTACCCTCAATCTTCACCCAAACCATCTCTTGCGTCTCCGAAATGCTTTATCACATCCCGGAATCCTATAATTAATCCTTTCTCTCCAGAAACGCTTTCATCTTCTGTCGTCAAAAACTTACCTACAATAAGATGCTTACAACAACCACCACCTGTAACCTCTTAGAAATTCAATGTCAACGTAAAAAATCATTATCCATAACTGAATATATGTTGGAATTCAATTTTGTTCTTTTGGTCAACTTGTATACATATGCACGACTTATTTTTTGTGCATGGCAAGGTTGCGTAGCAGATTGGTATTTTGCAGAAAGATATGCTGCCTTTGCATCTTTGCTGTGGCTTTAAATACCAAAAAGGTTCCGCACGTCCAGATATAAGCCATGAAAAAGATCGCGTCTGAATGAAATTTTTTTGTATTGTGTGGGGATGAATGTAGATATGTATGGAATTTCTGTGTGTATACAGAAAAACGTGGCGATTTTATTTCTTTCGTTTGATTTTATTATTTTTATCTTTTAGATCATATTTAAACAACAACATACATGTAATACAGAACGAAAAGGGATAATAAAAAGGATTCTCGTCATAGAAATATGGAAAAGTTAGAATAAGAACAAGCTTAAAGACACAGGTAAACTGTTTGAATTATTTTTTACGATTTTTTTTATTTTACAGTGTTTGTGTTTATTTATTTATTTTAATTATAGTTGATTTTATCTAGAATTACTAGAAAATGGAGCAAAAATAAAAAGTGATTTATAAAGGTCACAAAATTAATTGACTATCCACATGCTTCACGGTCTGTTGGGAAAAACAGGGTCTACAGTTCGTTAACCCTCGAAAATGTGTATTATTGCTCCTGCTTAATATGAGGGTCACGTAGATAGGTCTCGGAGGAAACAAAAGGTTAAGGAACAAAAGCACTAAACAATAATTAAATTCAAAGGAAGGATAATAATCTTGGAAAATATAACACGAAACTGTTTTCCTTTATGAAATGGTTTAAAAGTGTTAACGGTTACGGCAAATAAAATTAGCCGGTTGAATACGTTCCGAAAGAGGGGATTTTTTGTCAGAAACGAACAAAATCGACCTATAAAAAGTCTAACGATTGAACCATGACACCAGTGAAGGTTGATCAGCGATCAAAATGAGGAACATCATAGTGTTATTAACGTTTTTTATAATATTCTCTTGTGGACATTGCGGATTATATCAAAGTAAGCTCAAAAACAAGTTATTTTATCAATTCGTTTTTTAGCGTTATTGTATTTTCCTTTAGATTATGCGCCAATAAACACCCCCGGAAGATTTTACGGTACTCCGTATCGTTTTCAAAACGGGGGATTTTCCGGATCTAACGCAAATTCACAAAGCCAAGGTTTTGGCGGATTTTCCAATTCAAATTCAGGAAGTAAAGCGGGTTCTTTAGGCGGCGGTTCTGGATTTTCAAAATCGCAATCATCTGCGAATTCAGGTTCATTCTCGAAAAATGGGGCATCCGGATCGTTTTCATCCAGCAGCAGTTCGAGCCGTAGTTTTGCGGGAAATTTTGGAAGATTCGGTCAGGTGCAGCATTAAGAGCAGGATTTTAAAATAAATTATGTAACGATAAATAAAACTCAATCAAAATTTTATTTTTGTTTTTTTTTTTATAAAAAGGTACCAATGGTTGGTTTATACAGGTTTAATCCTTTGTAATCGGATGGTTTCGTTGTTAAAATTCCCGTTTCGGATAAATTTGTAGCGTTTAATTTTATGTTTTTGTTGGAAGATGTTAATTTAGCTAAAAATTTTTGATTAAATAAAGGACCGTCAATTTCTGGCGGTTTAGGAGTTGTTTTTTCCACACCAGAAAACGACCATGAATATTTATATTTGTAACGAGCGTCGAATTTTTTTGCTAAATTTAGGAACGATGATCCGAAACTACCCTGTTTTGGGGTTGTTGATGATTCCGGGGCAAAATCTGATCTGCCGATTGCAAAAACGCCGTTGAATATGGCTTGTGGATACCCGTGCGGGTTATTTTCGGATTCTGTTGGTGCAAGTTTTTTTGGGGTTCTTTCTGAAGTGGTGTTTAAATCGTTTCCAAATCTTCCCTCTAATTTTTGCGTGGTTGGAATATTTTCGGTGATAACTTCGATGTTTCTTACTGTGGAAGTTTTCCAAGTAGGGGATTCAGTTATGGTGGTTTTTTTAAACCCGATATTAACCGTTTTTTCCTCCACGTCAACTTTTAAGGTTGTTGTATCTGCTTTGTCTTCTTTTGTGGTGCTTTCGGTTGAAAAATTAATTTCTTCAGTTGTAGTTAATTCATCCATGGGGGTTGTTGCAACGGATATCCCAATTCTGAATGGTTTATCTGTTCCGCAGTTAGTTTCTTCGAGATCGTCATTTGTAACGTCGTTTATTATGTCGTCGGGAATTGTTACCTCATTGGGTACGTTTTCATTGACGTGTAAGACGTTAATGAAAGATTCTGAGTCGTCGTCTTGGTTTTCTATGGGGGATGGGCCATCTATTGCGTCTAATCCGGTTAGTTGGCCTATTTTTGAGTTGTTTGAAACAATTACTCAATAAGAAAATGAAGATAATACTTACCGATTGGTGAAGAAGAAACTTTATGGAGAAGAAACACCAAAAATATTTTTAGATGCATGTTAAATCAGCGATATCTTTCAACGAAATGGACCCAAAACTAGTCGTGTCATCTTTTTATATGGTGACATAAGAATCTGTATTAATCAAAAAATTCGGTATTAAAACAAAATATTTTTTTTTGAATTTTTTTATTTTCCTATAACTTAAAATAACACAAATATAAAACATTTTTATTAAAAAATAATACAAAATATGATTTAAATTGATTTTGATGTATTAATATATAGCGTATAGAGGAGAAAACGTTTTAACATAAATTTGAATTTAAAGTATTGATCCCAAAAACCGCGTTACGTAATCAAATGACATTTAAATCGGATCATATTTGGATCGATTCTCTTAGAAATGTCGTGACATTGACTTCTCAAACACGTAATTATGCAAATCTAAGTGAAAGTAAGGATGTTATCGATTAATTTAAAATATTTTAATAAATTGGATTAATTTACGCCATCTGTTATCGTAACGGTTCTGTAAATAAAATTAGAAATCTTGCAATTAATTTTGCTTGCGAATTCTACACGTGTACATCCTTTGATATATATATGTATTAACGTGAAAGAGTTATTTCGAGTTATTTCTAAGGTATTTTCTCATTGGGATTGTTTCGTCAACTGCCGAATGTGTAATGTTATTTGGCACGATTTAAGGTGCGATAAATATAAACATTTTTCTTAGTACATGAATAAACAAGGTTTATTTAAGGAACTAAACGGGTTTGTTGTGTTTTGAATTTGTAGGTAAAGGGACTTGTTAAAATTAAAACAATTTATTTAATATTAAGATAGTATTTTAAACCTATATGCTAAACAATATAAGTTATAAACTTATATATCCTTAATATTACAATATAATATGTCCTATTGTACAGTTATCCGAGTTTTTTTTATTTCATTTTATATCATTTTACATATTTCAATTATATAATAGGTATCGGTAATATCGCAATAAATACCCTAAAAAACATATCACAATTTCCTACTTGTACGATGGAAAGTAATTTATGTCGTATTAAAACTCTAATATTATCAACCTTGTTGATTGTGCGGTTCACCGTTAAGGATCACACAGATAAAATTCAACAGAGCAACGTAACGAAAAAACGACAAACGTTCAAAAACAGTCTGCACTGACGTCCTCTTTTAGTATTGGAGATCACAAATTCCATAAAACCGCTTAAAACTCAAAAATAAAACTTGTCCGTCTTCTTAATCTTCTCAGTTCCTTTGGCAGTGTGATTATTTCCTTGTGGTTGAATGCCTATGATATAGCGATTTCTAGCTCAACCAGTCGAAAATACGTGATTGTTCTGTTTCTCGCAATTGGCACCACTTAATACTGTGCATGATTTTTTTTAACGTTTATCGGTCGGGGAGGGGGTTTATCTCCAATAATAAATGAGTGAGTTTTGTGTACATAGTTGTTAAAACATGCGCTCAACACAAGACACTTAAAAACAGCTACAGGTTGAAGTCGGCCGACGATAATCGCCGCTTTCCGCAACTGGAAGATTGGGTACATAGTTAGATTTTTGTGGTGCATTAGTGTCTGTATGGTTATACGCTAACAGACGTGTGAAATCTACGAGTTCCCTTATGATATCTGATATTTGTCGGGGGCAATATCTTTTTTTCATCCGGCTGTTGTTGTTGATGTTGTTGTTGTAAATTATACCTCCCTGTATAAGCGTTTGCGTATTATACGACTTATTTATATAGTAAGAGTATGATGTCTACTGAGTTATGCGTCCGTCTTTATTTAAGTTATTTTTAGTTTTGTTAATTTTTTTCAAAAATATCCTCTGAGCAAGAAGTTCAGTGAGTGCGCGGCACGCAAAAGTTTTTTACGACTCTTCGCTATCTTCCCGGAATAAATACGTCGACCAGTAAATCACGTTAAAAACGGCAAACACCAATGGGAACGTTATCCGCGAGATCACGTCGATCCGTTTGGATCTCGTTGGGAATTTTGACAACCACGACTTACAACAATTTGGCCTCGCCTGTTGCATGTGAATCTCACACTGCCTGACCTTCTCTAGGCTCATCGGATCGCCAGGATGTCGTACCAAAGGCTTCTGAAAGGACACACAATGCGTAATGCGCCTGTCCGATCCCGTGCAGAGCGAAAAGAGCCTTACCATTGCAAATGCGGCGTTGCTGTCAGTGTCTATCAGGTCTGATGTTGCGTCCATCGACGCAGCGTGTTCCAATTCGCACTGCCTCCTTTGCTTCTTCATATTCTCACGATGCATGTCCGATCTAGATGCGTAGTTGACCAAAGCGAATTCTAATAATGCTCCAAAAACAAATGTTAAACATACACCGGTCCAAACGTCAATTGCTTTCGTGTAGGATACCGGAGGTAATGACGCGTTTATGCCTGACGTTTGTGTGGCCATCGTTAGAAGAGTTGTCACTCCTAGTGATACTCGAGCTGGTACAGCCCCTTGATCCAACCAGAAGGATACCCAAGAAACGATTACCAACATGCAACAAGGGATGTAAATTTGGATAAGGTAATATGAGAATTCACGTTTGAAGAGAAGATCTACTTTAAGACAACTGTATTCTCCTACAAAACAAATAAAACAAAAATAACATCACACTTACACATCTTTACACCACTTTACCTGTATTCGTTTTACTGTTGCAATAATCAGTCAAAAATTTTTCCAACGTGAATCGTGGTAGGTGTAAATTCTTAACAACTTGCACAGGATCCCCTTCTTTCCAAAGAAACACCAAGTCATTCGTTGTCCAACCATCTAAATTCACAAACATTAATAAAACTACTAACACAATTCTATATATACACTTACAACTAGCCATTCTTAAAGAACACGTTTGTCGATCCAAAGGATATAATTTGAGATTCATTGGACATGAAAGCGTTAAGGATATTCTAAAAATATATTATATAAAAGTATGTTCATAAATTTGTACACAAGCATTTTGAAGATGTTTGTGTACTTAATATTAAAAATACCTTATACTGTATAAAACAGATCCATATGGAAAAATTCTTATGTAGACGTTCGGCATGATGATATTGTGCGTGTGTCCCTCTTTTTCATTGGCAAAGAAGAGATCGGGCATCCAAACTCTGTTGGATTCTGTTAAGGTGAGATACTTGAGTTTTCCTCCAAAATCGTTGAATTTGAGCCTTTCATCGAGCCATTGTTCCCTGAAGGTGAGTTGAACGCTGTATTCCTGAAATAGTAGCGAGTTTATGAAATCACGAGATTAGTTAAGGTGAGTTCATGCAAGCGCATGCAAGCTTAAATACGGCTACTATACTGACCAACGAACCACACTAGCAACAAATACCAACACCGCAACACAGTTTTTGGTCTTTTCCGTCGTGGACCTGATATATACAGCGTATAAAGTAGATAAAAACTGTTATATACAGAATTTTTTCCCCAATTTTTGCGTAGTGAAGACGAAGCTCAGCTTGATAGAGACGAAACGGAAGTGTGCATGCAAAGAGGTTTTGATACGGGAAGTTTAAAAGACAGTACACCGCGTGTTAGTGGTTATTGGAGGGAAGAGGATTTGCTGTAGCGCAACAGTACACCGCCTTTCTTCGACTTGTACATCCATCCAATACTTGACATGACTGGCAGACCAACTCACCATCTTATAATCATCTATTTTGCTGATAGAGCGTAGAAAGATGTTGATCGCCACTACAGTGGGTCCCCCTGTACCAGTGCGAAGAAAAACAAACGTCAATTATCTGGTTCTTTACTTCATTTTGGGGCCCAGAGTCAATCACATCGAGCATTGGCTGTCAACCCCTACAAAATTTACGAACTTTCGCCACCTCACCCCAACACACGACGTACCCCCAATTATTTCATTAGGTGATTGCATATGATTTTCTATCTCAACCAGCAATAACTACTCTCTCATTGTATATTAAACTTAAACGCATGAAATTTATATTTAATCTTTCTAAACATAGAAAATGAAAATAAGATAATACGTTGTTGCTGGCACCCTACTGCTAACGACCGAAAAATTTAATGAGAAGTAGTCTCGTTTAAATTTGGTCGGTCACCGGAGTCCAACGGATGTTTATGATGACAAGCAACTACTCTGTTGGGAAAGAACGTGGAAAGAGGATTTTTTAATAATAATAATAATAATAAATAGTCTACTAGAGCACTACTATATATCGACATTCCCTTTTTTTTCTTGGCCAAGTGGTCAACTTACCATGGTGACGTCATCAATTTTTGAGATACTTCTCACAAAAATGTTGACATTCACTATAGCGGGTCCATCTATATCGATTAGAAAGAAAATTGTGGTCAGTGACTATTAAGGCTACCGAAAGACTGGTTGGGCGTTGATGTCTGGTTGCTTGTTTGTTGGTCCTGACGTTAAACGGTTTTGTTAGTCTTTGGACGGACAAGAGAATGGCACCGGAATTTCAAAAAAATGGCGGCGAGCTGCACTACCTCAAAAGTACGTACATTCTTAGCATAACTCTATCAAAACCTACTATCAAAAGCTCAACGAAGGCCCAAATAGTAGGTGGCGAGCGGCAAAAACTCTAACTAGATGAACTTAAATAACAAATAATATAATTATTAGTTGACTTGATTAATATTTTTTTTAATTTTGTCTAAAATTTATTTAATTTCGACTTTTTTTTTGGTAAAATTAGGGAATCTAAAACGAGCGGCAAAATGGTTTCATCAAAATTTGTTTCTTTTTAGCCTAAAAGAACCTATTTTTGAATCAGTAGCCGCTCGCCGCCAATAAAACATGCGTTCTCTGGTCTCGTGTAGCACTTCTACACTAAGCTACAGCACAGAGTGTCACCGGCCCACGACTTACCATCTTGATGTCACTGATAGTTGCAATACTGCGAACAAACAGGTTTACTCGTACAATGGCAGGTCCATCTAAAGCGATGGACAACAAGTTACATTTGCAGTTTTTCGCACACACCAAACGGGAAACTCAGTTTTCGGTTTGAGTGACTTTGTGACTTGGGGAAGTTGTTTGTTGATGTAGTACTCTCTAAGAGATATAGGTATGAGGTCGATGTTCTTACCTGTTCCGTTTACTCCCGACGGTCGGATTCTGGCGTCGTATCGTCCTGGACCTAAGATCTGATCAAGCACCTCCTTTTCCTTTTCCCTGAAGTTGATCTTGATACTGGAACATCTAAGTTACAGTGGAGGTTAGAAGTTTTATTTGAAAACTTTTTTTTTTAACTTACGTGACCGCTTGAAGTAAAATAGTAATAAGTACAAGCGCAGGGACGATCATTTCCTGGCGGTCCACCCGTTTCCGGATAGTCGCTATCAAAACTAAGTTTGTTGCGATGTTTCACGCCCAGAGGCGTGCACGTCCAAACACGACGGTCGCCGGAAACTTACTACGGGTCCGACGCTCATACTCGACTGTCCGTTGCAAGTGACGACGCTGTATTGATCTGTAAGTCCGGCGTCCACGCGCAGATCCTAACCGTCTGGTGACTGCGCACGGGAATTCGGGGCCACCTCCCGATGGAAACACTCAGCTGAATCCAAAATCGTGGCCCAAACAGTTCTGGTCTTCCGCCAAGTAGGTCTCTTATTCCAAGAACTGCCCATATACCTGCTACGTCAGCGCAAACGTCACTCCTACCGTTGACGTCACATCTACAGAACCTCCGACCTAATCAAAACGCGGCAATCCTTAATCGATCCCAGAAGCAAAACCCGTAAAACATCGAGCAACTTGATACAACCAAACATGCTTTTACTCAATTAACCCATTATTATAATTAATTAATAATCCGGCGCATCCACCAAAAAGTAATAATATTGACTCAAATTAGTTAGATTTAACTATGTAAATAATCCGACGATTCCATTAAACTCTAATTCAAACATAAACATCGTGGATATTGAATCAAAACTTTTCCATTAAACTCAGATTAAATAAAAAGATTTGTTTTTATATTTTACTGCAAAACTATTTTTATTATTATTATTATTATAATTGATTTATATATTCAGTAACAATGCAAGATTTAGTTAAGAAGCTATTTTTAAGTACAACATTTAGCTCGCGAAAAATTGTTTTATCTAATTTCGATGAGCTTTTAGCTCGATAGCTAATTTATAACCAAGTTCTGGTCGTCGATCTCTTCCCTCCACCATAGCTTTGACTTGGTTTGAATTAACGATAACTCCATCGTTTTTAATAACAGTGTTTTTGGTTTTTTCGATATCCAACAAATCAACGCCTCGGCTGCAATCGTCCAATAAAATCGTCCTGTACCCGATTGCCAAAGCATCAACTGCGGTGGCACCGACGCAAACGTCGTAAGCTAAGCCGCAGATGTAAATATCGGTGGCGTTTTTCTGGCGAAGTTGGGCGCTTAGAGTGGTATCGGTGAGTTTTTTATTATCCCAGAATACTGAATAGGAATCCACCTCCGGGTTGGTACCCTTGTACACTTTAATGGCATTCTCGACGACCTGAAAACGCCAGACACGGTTATAAGACTGCCGTTGCGTTTATTAATTTCTTTTATTCGTGACCTTTAACGGTACAATGCGTCTGCAGCCGCTAAAAGTCAGGGTAGTGATATTAAATTTCCGGGAAGCCAGATTCGCACCAATAAAACCGCTGAGAGCAGCAACCCCCAGGAGGCGTCACGTGTGAGCTTTTTACTTTGAAAGTGCACGTTTATTTTTATTTTAAGTTTTTCGAGGAAAGCATAAAATAAAATTTTAAATCATTACTAAACGGAATTGCAGAAATAACGTGTTCCGACTGTTTAATTATTCAGAGGATTAATTGTTATCGATCGACCTTCGGTGGGGAATTTACCTTTAAGTCCTTATGGAGCTCGGATCCCCAGGTATCTTGTACGCAATGTCGAGGCCACAAACGTTGTTTCATCGGTGGGGGGCCTGCAAACGTAACTGTATCGTAACATTGAGCGTTTTCAGCTGCAACGGGACTTGAGGGATCAATTTCCCTTTGATTGATGTTGTCGATAAAAGAAACGTGATCGCTTGGATGCCAATCTAATGAGTAAAAAACGGCGTCGAATTCAACGGTTTCTAAAAGTCTATTGATCGGTTCGACGACTTCAAAACCGTTCTGTTGGGCTGAGCAATTACTTATGTTTAATGTTCCAGTGATAAAGTCATTTTGGACGTCTACGATAAGAAAAGCGGAAATCGGCCGGACTATGACTTTAATCCAATGATTCCAACAGAAGATAAATTCCTCCCTGTCAATGAAACCATCAGCATCTTGATCGAAAATATCGAAAATTTCTTTTAATTTGTTTTCTTCTAAAGAGTAAATTTTTCCTTTGTCGTTCCTGAAGAGGGCCTTGCAAATTAATCGAAACTCATCCAGGTCCAACTTGCCGTCACTGAAAAACTTTGCATTAGCCCAATTTAGGTACGTGAATGTTGCCGGAGCAACCTCATCGATCAAACCCGGATTTAATCAAATTATTTGACGTGCACCAGAAGCATGCTCGATAGGGCACGCGATGGTAATATTTTAGCGCTGGGAAACTTGTGTAAAACACGTTCCGATTAACGAGAGGGGCGCGACCTTCGATGAAGGTCAAAAGCGTCGTTCGGTTTGACATTTTGAATTTCAATTTAACACACTCAAACGACCCCCGTGGCAAAATACATTACCGAGAGTCGAGCGAGCGGAATAAAATTCAATATGAAGCCATTACGCGGTGGTGGTGTCGGTGCATTATTAAAAAATTCCATTTGAATTTAAATGGACAGGTATTCCCTCTGGTTCGTGGTGCCAATGCGACAAATAAATCGATGAGGGGAAACCCGTCGAGCACTCGGCTCCCGGCGGCGTGTTTTGAAACCGTTTCCGCGAATTCCCTAATTGGAAGCGAAAATACGGGGAAGCGATTTAAATTATCACTGATATATTCCGACGGCTTTGATGCGACCTTCTCCGGATTATTCCAAATCCCATCGTACTCGATTGACCTTCATTTCAATATCAAGGTCATATTACTGGATAAACAGAATTGAACTTTCAACAAAAACATCTCTTGGTATTCGTATTCCCCAACCATTTTCACGTTCATTTCAAATTACATTTCGGTAATAATTATATGGCACACGATTATTTTCAAATATAGGTTCATCAGTAATTAAGGCTATTTCGTTTCAATACCAAGGTCATGTTACTTGATTAAACAGAATTGAACTGTCAACAAAAACACCTTTGTGTAATCCCCTACCAATTTCACAACAATTTCCAGCAACCAAAATTATACTCCTAAATTTGAACTCGACCCGTAATTAGATATGTATTAGTTTCACAAGGGTGTTATCTCAAATAAAAACTCCTTTCCAAACTCAAGAAAGATACTATAATAGACCTATAACACGCATTTAAAACCCACCACTTCCTCAGAATCTATAAATATCTAACACGCTAGAAATCATTCATAACCATTATTATATTTACTCCCACAACACTGTTTATATTTCTAATTTTTGAAAAAACCGAAATACGAGAACTAACCAAACAAAAATAACTAACGAGAACCGTGCGAACCGTTAAACTAAAGCGTGTTATCTCTCTCTATGTATTGTATACTTTGTGTGATTAAAAACTTCGCAAAAAAAAGTGTTATCAGTAAACATTAAACGGAAATGATAACGTTTGCTACAATTACATTCAGTAATACTTTAATAGTTATTAATAACATAACGTAACCGTGTTTTAACATTTTACTGTTGGCTATCCTAACCGCGTCACTCCCACAAAAATTGAGTAAATCCCCTACTACAAAACTCGGCCGAATTTAATTTCTTAAAAATTGTGTCTTACCCATTTTTGTCGAACGCAGAGAAACAGGCGTCCATCCTGCAGGTCTTAGCGGTCACATCGAAATCAATGCCCAACGGCGACGTATCCATGGCTCCCTTTAGGTTTCGAATCGGCTCGTCGCTGACTGACACCGAAAAGGGGGCAACTTTTTGGTGGCGCGGGGAGAGGAGGAATTTACGTCGTCACTAAATTCGTCGAGTGTAAAAAAACGCTTCGGTTTCGAAAATATGTGACGTCGTGTGGCGAAGGTCGCGATCAGTTACGCGATGAATGATTCCCGATCGTTTCAACAAAGTAAACTCGAATGAATAAACACCGTATGTTTTTTATGAGGAGGCTCGCTTTTTGTTTGTACAACACTACCAACCGAAGGGGGTTTAGAATACAAATTTTACTATTCTTAACGATTTTATATTCATATATGATGAGTCATCATCACATCATACAGTTTAGTCATATTAATAGGATTATAAGTATTAATAAATGTATTATAAATTCATTGGATTCATGTGAATCCCCGAGTTACGTCAAATTCGAAATTATTAAAAAAAATAATTAATATAAATAATTTTCATATTTCTTAACAATATTGTTAAGAATGAAATTTGCTACAAATTTTGTTCTAAAAGTTTTTTTGTAACATGCTTCGAATCCCGAATATCACCATTAATAACATATAAAACTAGGAATTCATCTGATTTTCATATTTTGGTATTTTTCTCGATATTCACGCATCTGAGAGCAAAAGTGTAAGAGAGCAATGTTGTTAACAATTAAATTTGCTACAAATTTTGTTCTAAAAGTTCTTTTGTAACATGCTTCGAATCCCGAATGTCACCATTAATAACATATAAAACTAGGAATTCATCTGATTTTCATATTTTGGTATTTTTTTCGATATTTACGCATCTGAGAGAAAAAGTGTAAGAGAGCAATGTTGTTAAGAATTAAATTTGCTACAAATTTTGTTCTAAAAGTTTCTTTGTAACATGCTTCGAATCCCGAATGTCACCATTAATAACATATAAAACTAGGCATTCGTCTGATTTTCATATTTTGGTATTTTTCTCGATATTTACGCATCTGACAGCAAAAGTGTAAGAGAGCAATGTTGTTAAGAATTAAATTTGCTACAAATTTTGTTCTAAAAGTTTCTTTGTAAAATGCTTCGAATCCCGAATGTCACCATTAATAACATATAAAACTAGGCATTCGCCTGATTTTCATATTTTGGTATTTTTCTCGATATTTACGCATCTGAGAGCAAAAGTGTAAGAGGACAATGTTGTTAAGAATTAAATTTGCTACAAATTTTGTTCTAAAAGTTTTTTTGTAACATGCTTCGAATCCCGAACGTCACCATTAATAACATAAAACTAGGCATTCATCTGATTTTCATATTTTGGTATTTTTCTCGATATTCACGCATCTGAGAACAAAAGTCTAAGAGAGCAATGTTGTTAAGAATTAAAATTGCTACAAATTTTGTTCTAAAAGTTTTTTTGTAACATGCTTCGAATCCCGAATGTCACCATTAATAACATATAAAACTAGGCATTCATCTGATTTTCATATTTTGGTATTTTTCTCGATATTCACGCATCTGAGAACAAAAGTCTAAGAGAGCAATGTTGTTAAGAATTAAAATTGCTACAAATTTTGTTCTAAAAGTTTTTTTGTAACATGCTTCGAATCCCGAATGTCACCATTAATAACATATAAAACTAGGCATTCATCTGATTTTCATATTTTGGTATTTTTCTCGATATTTACGCATCTGAGAGCAAAAGTGTAAGAGGGCAATATTGTTAAGAATTAAATTTGCTACAAATTTTGTTCTAACAGTTTTTTTGTAACATGCTTCGAATCCCGAATGTCACCATTAATAACATATAAAACTAAGCATTCATCTGATTTTCATATTGTGGTATTTTTCTCGATATTTACGCATCTGAGAGCAAAAGTGTAAGAGAGCAATGTTGTTAAGAATTAAATTTGCTACAAATTTTGTTCTAAAAGTTTCTTTGTAACATGCTTCGAATCCCGAATGTCACCATTAATAACATATAAAACTAGGAATTCATCTGATTTTCATAATTTGGTATTTTCTTCGATATTTACGCATCTGAGAGCAAAAATGTAAGAGGGCAATATTGTTAAGAATTAAATTTGCTACAAATTTTGTTCTAAAAGTTTCTTTGTAACATGCTTCGAATCCCGAATGTCACCATTAATAACATATAAAACTAGGCATTCGCCTGATTTTCATATTTTGGTATTTTTCTCGATATTTACGCATCTGAGAGCAAAAGTGTAAGAGGGCAATGTTGTTAAGAATTAAATTTGCTACAAATTTTGTTCTAAAAGTTTTTTTGTAACATGCTTCGAATCCCGAACGTCACCATTAATAACATATAAAACTAGGAATTAATCTGATTTTCATATTTTGATATTTTTCTCGATATTTACGCATCTGAGAGCAAAAGTGTAACAGAGCAATGTTGTTAAGAATTAAATTTGCTACAAATTTTGTTCTAAAAGTTTTTTTGTGACATGCTTCGAATCCCGAATGTCACCATTAATAACATATAAAACTAGGAATTCATCTGATTTTCATAATTTGGTATTTTTTTCGATATTTACGCATCTGAGAGCAAAAGTGTAAGAGAGCAATGTTGTTAAGAATTAAATTTGCTACAAATTTTGTTCTAAAAGTTTTTTTGTAACATGCTTCGAATCCTGAACGTCACCATTAATAACATATAAAACTAAGCATTCATCTGATTTTCATATTTTGGTATTTTTCTCTATATTCACGCATCTGAGAGCAAAAGTGTAAGAGAGCAATGTTGTTAAGAATTAAATTTGCTACAAATTTTGTTCTAAACGTTTTTTTGTAACATGCTTCGAATCCCGAACGTCACCATTAATAACATATAAAACTAGGAATTCATCTGATTTTTATATTTTGGTATTTTTCTCGATATTTACGCATCTGAGAGCAAAAGTGTAAGAGAGCAATGTTGTTAAGAATTAAATTTGCTACAAATTTTGTTCTAAAAGTTTTTTTGTAACATGCTTCGAATCCCGAACGTCACCATTAATAACATATAAAACTAGGAATTCATCTGATTTTTATATTTTGGTGTTTTTGTCGATATTTACGCATATGAGAGCAAAAGTGTAAGAGACCAATGTTGTTAAGAATTAAATTTGCTACAAATTTGTCTGTGAACATGTTTATGACTGTCTGTGAACATGTTTATGGATACACCTTTTAATGTTTATGGATAACAAACATGTCTAAAGTTGCTCTTTTCGCCATTTCTTTGCCTAGGCATTAGTCTCTAAGAAAACCCCAACCTTGAATTATCGATAATAAAGTATTAGAAGATTTTCATTTTCTTTAAAGCTTTTAAATCTTCTCTAGCAAGGATATCATGAGATTTTAATAACTCATTTATATCATTACAAAAGAAAACTTACCTTACTCAACATTCTTTTCTGGGATGAGTTCAATTTCAAAAATTTTTATCTCATAAACTAAAAGTCATTTTTCCAAACGAATAACTTTATTGAAAACAAGAAACTTTTATTTATAATTCATGAAACATCGAGAAATAAATAATAAATATAAGTATTCAATTTTCTACATACAAACATTTAAACTTAATCGAACTAAATTAACACATCAATTTAACCTTTCGAGTGCACGATTTATTTATTATTTTGTTCAGTCTTTAAAAAGACTATATAATGCACTCGGAAAGTTAAATTAAAATTTTTTTCGAGAAATAATTTTATAGGGTTATAAACATAATTCATTAATAAATATATAGCAAAAAATCACATAGTTATGGAACAAATTTGAGGATTAAATTAGACACAAAAAAACATCTATTGGTCATTTTCAGCGTGCATTCGCGCAGCTCTAGGATTTCTATCTCCCATGACAGCATAGGAAATTCCAAAGTCGTGGAACAATTTTCCAAGGCGAATGGCACGAAGTGCTGACAGGGCACCTCTCTTCGTTTTGAAAAACATTTCGGCTTTATTATTATTGCGACGACTATTATGATAAAGACGTATATATTGCACGGATCCATAACGCGACAACTGACGGCGCAAAGCATTAACATCCACTTCTCCAAATCCCCAAGCAAAAACCAGATAAGGTGCAGAAGATGATCTTTGAGTTGACTCGGTGGTCGTGGATGAGGCCTCAGTTGACCCCGATGATGTTGTTGTAGTTGAAAGTGGTCTTGGAGCACTCCTATTTCGCGAAGGCATGGTTCGCCTAAAGTCAACGGATTGGTACCTATCCGGAATTGATCTAACCCTATTAGAGCGGCTTAAAATAAAAAAAAATCTTATTAATGTATAAAAGTAAAACAAAACGTTCTTTGCTTATTTACCGTACTGATGGACTCAAAGATGGTGATATAGATCTTGATCTAGAATCAGGTTCATCTCCCTTTTCATCCTCAGATGATACAATGGTACGATTTTTTTCCATTTTCTCAGCTGATGTTGAAAAAAGAAAATTAAAACTTCTTTAAACATGTTTAATAACCAAAACGTCTTTTAAACTAATCCGTTAAAATATTTTCATTCGAAAAAAAACGTTTTTTATGTTTAAAAAAAATTTAAACAAGGCATTTTGTGGTTATGTTACCCTAAGTCATTAAGGTCGAAAATCGTTTGAAATTCAGTATACGCAGACTCCACACATTCTTTTAGGAATGCGGGATAATTTTTGTTGCAAAATATTATTAAATCTTACCTTTTTCAATAAATTATTAAACCAATTAACCAATTAATAATAACCGTCAATATGGGATTAGTCGAAAACGATCACAACGCCCTCTACAATGATTATTTTTCGAAATAAGTGGTCGAAAATCGCTTGAAATTCAGTATACGCAGACTCCACGCATTCTTTAAAGAATGCCGGGAGATATCTGATCGTTTTGGGCGAAAAATTATTATTAACTCATACCTTTTTCAATGAATTATGAATTCAAAAATTTAGATGATGCGAACCGATTAGCAATAACTGTCAAAAGGGATCACTAGCGCCCTCTACACTGATTATTTTTCGAAATATTAATTTATTTAATTTAACTTTTATTTAGTACCACATCAAAAAACGATCTAAATACACATTATTAATTAGTCATTATTAAAAATAAATAAATTTATTAAGAAATTTAACAAATAAATCTTAGTTGTAGAGGGCGCATATTTTGACAAATATCGTTAACATCATTTAATTCCCAATTTTAATCTGGTTTAAACGGTAAATTTGTTTCCATTTCACACATTTTATTTTAAATAACAAGTCGTGCATGCGCAGATTATATTTCAAACGATTTTCGACTTTAATTATTTTCGAAGTCTTAATCGAACATGCCTTGCTAACGTTAAACAACGTCCATTTTGTTTAATCCCTTTTCTAACCAAATCTCGTCAAGAACGCTGTTCTCTTTGATATCGAAGCCAGAAAAGGTACCTAATTAATCTAATTTTGTTCTAATATGCTTTATAATTCATTTAAAACGATCAACTCTGTAAATAAGCTGAATTGAGTTTGAGTTTGCGCTGAATGAATTTTACACGATTGTCAACCTTAACACCTAACCTATCTTTTAGTTGGTTAACAAAATGCCTGCTCAAACTAAATCGATTCGTCGCCGATCTATGAGGTGTGGAGCTGTACCGAATAGGTATCAATCTGTGAACTTTAAGGCGCCCAAAAATACCCAACCTTCCCCGGAAATTGAGATAATTTCAAAATTGAATTTGACTCCAACCATATCGTCAGAAGTGATATTTAGAACGCCATCTCCTCCTGCTACGCCTCAAAAACCTGCAGAACTTTGGATGATTTTCGCTTGGGACTTTGGAGAAGTCGACATAAATGCTTTACGAAAGCAATTATCGTGTTATGGGACTATTGAACAAATTCGTATTCAACATTGCGACGGCATCAACAAAAATAAGGCCGATATTAGTTTCACAACAATGAAAGGAGCAGTATCAGCACTTCGTGCAATTCGTATTGGTAAATTTTACGATTTTGGCATTACTTCCGCTGAAATGGTAGAAAGGCCACAGTCGTCTGAACGAGTGATAACAACTCCTCTTAGTCATTTTCATTCTGTTTAATTTTTTTTTAGTTTGTATTAATAAAATAGTTATGTAAAAGTAATGTACAGGTAAATTTAAGCCAATTACTTGTTTAAAAAAGTTTTTATTTTTGTAAATGTAAGTTTTTCGAAACAGTTTAAATCAAAATTTCTTTCCATTATTTGTTTTTTTTTTAATTATTATAATTTTTAATAATTGTATTAAAAAGATCAAACTTTTATTTATAATCCATAAAAAGTTGAAGAATAATTGATAAGTATTTGATTTTTTACAAATTTTTAAACTTAATCAAAAAAAATAACCTATAAAAATTGTCATCAACTTTAAAACTGTTTATCTCATCAACTAAAAGTTATTTTTCCAAATAAATAATTGTATTAAAAAGATCAAACTTTTATTTATAATGCATGAAAAGTTCAAGAATAATTGATAAGTATACGATTTTTAAAAAATTTTTAAACTTAATCAAAAAAAATAACCTATAAAAATTGTCATCAACTTTAAAAATGTTTATCTCATCAACTAAAAGTTATTTTTCCAAATGAATAATTGTATTAAAAAGATCAAACTTTTATTTATAATCCATAAAAAGATCAAGAATAATTGAAAACTATTTGATTTTTTACAAATTTTTAAACTTAATCAAAAAAAATAACCTATATAAATTGTCATCAACTTTAAAAATGTTTCTCATCAGCTAAAAGTTATTTTTCCAACTGAATAATTGTATTAAAAAGATCAAACTTTTATTTATAATCCATGAAAAGTTCAAGAATAATTGATAAGTATTCGATTTATTACAAAATTTTAAAACTTCATCAAAAAAAAAATAACCTATAAAAATTGTTATCAACTTTAAAAATGTTTATCTCATCAACTAAAAGTTATTTTTCCAAATGAATAATTGTATTAAAAAGATCAAACTTTTATTTATAATCCATGAAAAGTCCAAGAATAATTGATAAGTATTCGATTTTCCACAAATTTTTAAACTTAATCAAAAAAAATAACCTATAAAAATTGTTACAACTTTAAAAATGTTTATCTCATAAACTAAAAGTTATTTTTCCAAATGAATAATTGTATTAAAAAGATCAAACTTTTATTTATAATCCATGAAAAGTTTAAGAATAATTGATAAGTATGCGATTTTTTACAAATTTTTAAACTTAATCAAAAAAAATTGTCATCAACTTTAAAAATGTTTATCTCATTAACTAAAAGTAATTTTTCCAAATAAATAATTGTATTAAAAAGATCAAACTTTTATTTATAATCCAAGAAAAGTCCAAGAATAATTGATAAGTATTCGATTTTTTACAAATTTTTAAACTTAATCAAAAAAAATAACCTATAAAAATTGTCATCAACTTTAAAAATGTTTATCTCATCAACTAAAAGTTATTTTTCCAAATAAATAAGTGTATTAAAAAGATCAAACTTTTATTTATAATCCATGAAAAGTTCAAGAATAATTGAAAACTATTTGATTTTTTACAAATTTTTAAACTTAATCAAAAAAAATAACCTATAAAAATTATTAACTTTAAAAATGTTTATCTCATCAACTAAAAGTTATTTTTCCAAATGAATAATTGTATTAAAAAGATCAAACTTTTATTAATAATCCATGAAAAGTTCATGAATAATTGATAAGTATTCGATTTTTTACAAATTTTTAAACTTAATCAAAAAAAAAACCTATAAAAATTATTAACTTTAAAAATGTTTATCTCATAAACTAAAAGTTATTTTTCCAAGTGAATAATTGTATTAAAATGGTCAAATTTTTATTTATAATCCATGCAAAGTATAAGAATAATTGATAAGTATTCGATTTTCCACAAATTTTTAAACTTAATCAAAAAAAATAACCTATAAAAATTGTTATCAACTTTAAAAATGTTTATCTCATCAACTAAAAGTTATTTTTCCAAATGAATAATTGTATTAAAAAGATCAAACTTTTATTTATAATCCAAGAAAAGTTCAAGAATAATTGATAAGTATTCGATTTTTTACAAATTTTTAAACTTAATCAAGAAAAATTGTCATCAACTTTAAAAATGTTTATCTCATCAACTAAAAGTTATTTTTCCAAATGAATAATTGTATTAAAAAGATCAAACTTTTATTTATAATCCATGAAAAGTCCAAGAATAATTGATAAGTATTCGATTTTTTACAAATTTTTAAACTTAATCAAAAAAAATAACCTATAAAAATTGTCATCTTTAAAAATATTTATCTCATCAACTGAAAGTTATTTTTCCAAATGAATAATTGTATTAAAAAGATCAAACTTTTATTTATAATCCATGAAAAGTCCAAGAATAATTGATAAGTATTCGTTTTTTTACAACATTTTTAAACTTAATCAAATAATCTTTTTACAAAAAATAAATAAAACACAAAATTTGTTAAAGAAATAGTATTTATTAACTTAGCATTTCTTAGTTATGTACAATCACCACAAAAATAAATATTATTTAAGAGGTGTTGTTAGGACGAAACTGTAAGTATCTAGGATTTTTTTCGGCCAAAACGCCAGAGGTAAGTCCAATATTTTCAGCTAATTTGCGATTACGAATAGCTCGGAGTGCATCCAAAGCGGATTTCTTCGTTTTATAATAAATATCGGCTTGATAAGTTTTTTCGCTGTGATTTCGACAGATGCGTATGTTTCTAATCACTCCAAAAACATCAACATAACCACGGAATGTGTGTAAATTTACATTCCCGTGGCCGTAAGTGCTAATCATCCAAGATTTCATAGCTCGGTTTGCTGACTTACGATTTGAAGTGAAATCCTCCGGATTATAGCGCTTTGGGGAAGATCTAGTCCTTTTGGTTTTTCTGTAAAATTAAAAAATTTGAAAAAGAAAGAAATTATTTCAACATTTACCGTGTTCCTCGCCTTTGGTTCTTCTGCATGAGGGGTAACCACCAAGGGCGTAGTAATCTCTCGAAATATTTCGTCTGGGGTGTTTTATACCATCCCTTATTAACATTTTGCGGTATCGCTCCAGTCGGGGAAGTACAACGTACTTTCATTTTTATCTTAAAAAAAATATTTTTTTATATCAAAGAGTAACTCAAGGCAGTAAGTAATAGAGTTGTTGTGCTTTGTATTCTTAATTATGTTCTTATCTGTTTCGATACGAATATTTTGTAATCGAAATTTTTGGTTTAAATTACATACTATTATAAGCTATATAATACAATCAAAACACAATATTCTTGGGAATAAAAATTTTAGAATTTTCTATAAGATGATTCATTATCATATAGAATTAATAGATGAACCAAAAGATTAAATTAGATAATGTTGGTAATCACGAAAAATGCAATCTCTTAATTTTAACAAAAATAAAGCACTTGATTTAATTTCTTACCTCTCTGAAATACAATAACCCCGACGAGTTTTACTTAGAAATGAGCAATCAACATAAACGTTACCGAAGTAATACATGCGATAAAAGCACCATCTAGTTCAAATTAATTCCCTCTTTTTAATAACTCCTATCTTTAACTTAACCCTAATTGATTTATAATTTTATATAATTTAATTACATTTGAAAACACGTTTACGTAAAGAAATAGCAGTGGTGAGGTTATAACATCGTGGTTATGGTTGAAAATCGCCCGAAATGTAGTGTACGCATGCTCAATACTTCATTTACAATTAATAATTAATTTTAATCCTTACCTCTATCTCCTGAATTAAAATAGGATGATTAAACAAAGACTAAAATGCGATTGTTAACCGAAAACGAACGGCAGCAACGCCGACGTCGGTTACTTTCCACTAATTTGTTTTTTAGTTACTCGTTGATTGGGAATGAGTAAATATAAAACCTTAACAAAGCACTAAATTATTTATAATAAACACTTTACTGTTTATTAATTTTATTAGTTGATTTTAAAAACTTCTAAACACGATGGTTGACGTTATGAAAAGGAGGGAACTGTTAAGGTCGAGAATCACGTACCACGCAGTCTGCGCAGCTTGAACGTCTCTAACGCGGATTGGATGATTATTTTGGCGGGAAAATTGAATTATTTATTTTTATCTTTTTAATAAATTTATTAACATTGTCAGGGTTTTTGAAATAAAATAAAGATTTTTAATTAAACGTTATTAACACTTTTTTATTTACTATTAATTTTATTAGTTGATTTTAAAAACTTCTAAACACGATGGTTGAGGTTATGAAAAGGAGGGAACTGTTAAGGTCGAGAATCACGTACCACGCAGTCTGCGCAGCTTCAACGTCTCTAACGCGGATTGGACGATTATTTTGGCGGGAAAATTCAATTATTTATTTTTATCTTTTTAATAAATTTATTAACATTGTGAGGGTTTTTGAAATAAAATAAAGATTTTTAATTAAACGTTATTAACACTTTTTTATTTACTATTAATTTTATTAGTTGATTTTAAAAACTTCTAAACATGATGATTGAGGTTATGAAAAGGAGGGAAAATCCAATTATTTATTTTTATCTTTTTAATAAATTTATTAACATTATGAGGGGTTTTGAAATAAAATAAAGATTTTTAATTAAACGTTATTAACACTTTTTTATTTACTATTAATTTTATTAGTTGATTTTAAAAACTTCTAAACACGATGGTTGAGGTTATGAAAAGGAGAGAACTGTTAAGGTCGAGAATCACGTACCACGCAGTCTGCGCAGCTTCAACGTATCTAACACGGATTGGACGATTATTTTGGTGGGAAAATCCAATTATTTAATTTTATCTTTTTAATAAATTTATTAACATTATGAGGGTTTTTGAAATAAAATAAAGATTTTTAATTAAACGTTATTTTTTATTGGAAATAAGAAACATGTTATAATTAAATTTTTTTTTACAAAAACATTTTTTAATTGAAACTGACAAATTTTTTAAATTTTTTTTGGTACCAAATTGGTAATAACTAACTGGGTTAGTTTATAAACGATAAATAATAGAATAAGATACGTAATTAAGACCTAAACCTATCGAAAATTATTTATAAATAATACTTTTATTAACAAAACTGACATTTTTTTTTATTTCTTAGTGCAAAATTGGTAATAACTAACTTGGTTAGTTTACAAACGATAAATAATAGAATAAGATACGTAATTAAGACCTAAACCTATCGAAAATTATTTATAAATAATACTTTTATTAACAAAACTGACAATTTTTTTTTATTTCTTAGTGCAAAATTGGTAATAACTAACTTGGTTAGTTTACAAACGATAAATAATAGAATAAGATACGTAATTAAGACCTAAACCTATCGAAAATTATTTATAAATAATACTTTTATTAACACAAATTGCCTCAAAAATAAAGTGGGCGAACGAAAAAACTTTTAGTACTTTTCAATACAAAATATAAATACTTATTTATTTCGACGATTCTTTCTAAGTTTATTAGCAGCTGGTCCCATAACGGCCGAAGACAATTTAAAGGCGTCGTAAAATTTGCCCAAACGAATGGCACGAAGTACTGCTAGGGCGCTTTTCTTGGTTTTAAAGTAAATATCGGCTTCGTTATTATTTTTGCGTGGGTTGGGGTAAACGGAGACGTTTTGGACGGGCCCATAACGTAATAGTTGTTGACGTAGAGCGTCTACGTCGATTTCGCCTAACCCCCAAGCGAAAATTTTCCAATGTGACTGGGTAGAAACAGTCGATGATGTAGATGGCCTAGGTGAGGCAGATTTTCTAGGTGAGACAGATGACCTAGGTGATGCAGATTTCCTAGATGAGGCAGATGACCTAGGTGATGCAGATTTCCTAGGTGAGGCAGATGACCTAGGTGAGGCAGATTTCCTAAGTGAAGCAGATGACCTAGGTGAGGCAGATGCCCTAGATGAGGCAGATGACCTAGGTGAAGCAGATGGCCTAGGTGAGGCAGATGACCTAGATGAAGCAGATGGCCTAGGTGAGGCAGATGACCTAGGTGAAGCAGATGGCCTAGGTGAGGCAGATGACCTAGGTGAAGCAGATGGCCTAGGTGAGGTACTTGGCCCTGCAATCGGTTCTGGTTGCCGGACCAATTCCCTTGAGGGTGCACGAGTTGACCTCCTGGACCTCCCAGTCCCTAAAGCCCTCCTAAAGTCCACCGAACTGTATCGATCTGGTAGACTTCTAGATCTTTGAGCACGGCCACTAAATTACAAAAAATTAGTAAAGAATAAAATCCAAATTTAAATATTTACCACAGTTCTAATTCTCGGCTCAGCTTCGGTCTAACGATGGGCGCCAACCCCATTGGTGATCGATGTCTTCCTTGACTAGTACTTGGAGAAGAAAATCTCATGGGTGACATAGACACAGACAAAGACATCCTATTACGCCTTTCCCTATCACGCCTTTCCCTATCACGCCGTTCCCTATCACGACGTTCCCTATTACGCTGAGGTGACCTACTCATTGATTTAGCTATAATTAATAAAAAGAAAAAAATTAAATTAAAAGTAAAATTTATTAAACAGTTAATTTGTTACCGAGTTTTGCCGCCCATTTTCCCATCTTGATGATTAGGCTTAAAATTTATCCTGCAAATATTGAAAAAAATATTATTACAAGAATAAAGTTTCAAGGGATACAATTTGAGGTTATGTCGCCAAAGTTATTAAGGAATAAAATCGCGTGAAATATCGTTTGCGCATGAGTAAAGTACTTTTTATTATTAATTTGATTATTATTAAAGTAAAATTACGAAATCCTAACTTTTTCGACACAATAGTAATTGGAAAACGATTATTTGTTGTTTTAAATCCGTAATAAAGTAAAAATTAAAAAAATGTAGGTTAAAAAATGAGTTATCAAGAATTATTTTCGTGGTAAAAAAAGCTGAACATTTGAGGTTATGTTGCCGAAGTTATTATGGGTCAAAATCGCGTGAAACATCATCTGCGCATAAACAAAGTACTCTACACCGCGTAAAACATAAAAGCGATTATTATTAAAGCAAAATGCAACGAAAAGTTAAATTATTCCTACCTTTTTTAATACAATTAAAATTGGAGACGAAAACAACGGTTCAAACCAAAACTAACTGTCAACAGAAATTAAAAAGCAACATGGTTGCCTAGCAACTAAAAAAAGACGTTTTGATACCAACAAAAAACCACCCCATGACGTTGGGATTTCTAATATTAATTAATTGCTATTTCTTTATGTAATTAATGTATTTGTTGTTGTAAATCCGTAATAAAATAAAAATTAGAAGAAAAAATGAGTTATCAAGAATTATTTTTGTGGTTAAAAAAAGCATGGATTTGAGGTTATGTTGCCGAAGTTTTATGGGTCAAAATCGCGTGAAACATCGTCTGCGCATAAACAAGGAATTCTGCACCGCGTAAATCATAAAACCGATTATTATTAAAGTAAAATTTCAAAAAAAAATGTAATAATTCCTACCTTTTTTAACACAATGACAGTTGGAGTCGAAAACACAACGATTCAAACCAAAACTAACGGTCAAAAGAAATGAAAAAGCAATATGGCTGCCTAGCTACTAAGAAGAGACTTTTACTACCAACAAAAACCACCAGGGGGCGTGGGCGTCGATTTCTAATATTAATTAATTACTAATTTCTTGATGTAATTAATGTATATGTTGTTTTAAACCCGTAATAAAGTAAAAATTAAAAAAATGTAAAATAAAAAATGAGTTATCAAGAATTATTTTCGTGTTAAAAAAAAGCATGGCATTTGAGGTTATGTTGCCGAAGTTATTATGGGTCAAAATCGCGTAAAACGTCGTCTACGCATAAACAAAGTATTCTGCACCGCGTAAATCATAAATCCGATTATTATTAAAGTAAAATTTCAAAAAAAAGGTAATAATTCCTACCTTTTTTAACACAATGAAAGTTGGAGTCGAAAACACAACGATTCAAACCAAAACTAACGGTGAAAAGATATGAAAAAGCAATATGGCTGCCTAGCAAGTAAGAAGAGACATTTGCTACCAACAAAAACCACCAGAGGGCAAGGCGTTGACTTCCAATATTAATTAATTACTATGTTTTTAAGTAATTAATGTATTTATTGTTTTAAAACCGTAATAACGCAAAAATTAAAAAAATGGAGAATAAAAAATGAATTATGTAGAATTATATTTCGTGGTAAAAAAAAAGCATGGCATTTGAGGTTATGTTGCCGAAGTTATTAAGGGTCAAAATCGCATAAAACGTCGTCTGCGCATAAACAAAGTATTCTGCTCCGCGTAAATCATAAATACAATTATTATTAAAGTAAAATTGCAAAAAAAAAGTTAAGAATTCCTACCTTTTTCAACACAATGAAAATTGGAGTCGAAAACACAACGATTCAAACCAAAACTAACGGTCAAAAGAAATGAAAAAGCAACATGGCTGCCTAGCAACTAAGAAGAGACGTTTTGCTACCAACAAAAACCACCAGAGGGCGTGGGCATCGATTTCTAATATTAATTAATTACTATTTTTGATGTAATTAATGTATATGTTGTTTTAAACCCGTAATAAAGTAAAAATTAAAAAAATTTAAAATAAAAAATGAGTTATCCAGAATTACTTTCGTGTTAAAAAAAAGCAGGGCATTTGAGGTTATGTTGCCGAAGTTATTATGGGTCAAAATCGCGTAAAACGTCGTCTGCGCATAAACAAAGTATTCTGCTCCGCGTAAATCATAAATCCGATTATTATTAAAGTAAAATTTCAAAAAAAAGGTAATAATTCCTACCTTTTTTAACACAATGAACGTTGGAGTCGAAAACACAACGATTCAAACCAAAACTAACGGTCGAAAGAAATGAAAAAGCAACATGGCTGCCTAGCAACTAAGAAGAGACGTTTTGCTACCAAGAAAAAACACAAGAGGGCGTGTGCGTTGATTTCTAATATTAATTAATTACTAATTTCTTGGTGTAATTAATGTATATGTTGTTTTTAACCCGTAATAAAGTAAAAATTAAAAAAATGTAAAATAAAAGATGAGTTACCAAGAATCATTTTCGTGTTAAAAAAAAGGCATGGTATTTGAGGTTATGTTGCCGAAGATTTATGGGTCAAAATCGCGTGAAACATCATCTGCGCATAAACAAAGTATTCTGCTCCGCGTAAATCATAAATCCGATTATTATTAAAGTAAAATTGCAAAACAAAGTTAAGAATTCCTACCTTTTTCAACACAATGAAAATTGGAGTCGAAAACACAACGCTTCAAACCAAAACTAACGGTCAAAAGAAATGAAAAAGCAACATGGCTGCCCAGCAACTAAGAAGAGACGTTTTGCTACCAACAAAAACCACCAGAGGGCGTGGGTGTCGATTTCTAATATTAATTAATTACTATTTTTGATGTAATTAATGTATTTGTTGTTTTAAATCCGTAATAAAGTAAAAATGAAAAAAATGCAGAATAAGAAATGAATTATCTCGAATTATAGTTCGTGGTAAAAAAAAGCATGGCATTTGAGGTTATGTTGCCGAAGTTATTATGGGTCAAAATCGCGTAAAACGTCGATTGCGCATAAACAAAGTATTTTGCTCCGCGTAAATCCGATTATTATTAAAGTAAAATTGCAAAAAAAAGTTAAGAATTCCTACCTTTTTCAACACAATGAAAATTGAAGTCGAAAACACAACGATTCAAACCAAAACTAACGGTCAAAAGAAATGAAAAAGCAACATGGCTGCCCAGCAACTAAGAAGAGGCGTTTTGCTACCAACAAAAACCACCAGAGGGCGTGGGTGTCGATTTCTAATATTAATTAATTACTATTTTTGATGTAATTAATGTATTTGTTGTTTTAAATCCGTAATAAAGTAAAAATGAAAAAAATGCAGAATAAGAAATGAATTATCTAGAATTATAGTTCGTGGTAAAAAAAAGCATGGCATTTGAGGTTATGTTGCCGAAGTTATTATGGGTCAAAATCGCGTAAAACGTCGATTGCGCATAAACAAAGTATTCTGCTCCGCGTAAATCATAAATCCGATTATTATTAAAGTAAAATTGCAAAAAAAAGTTAAGAATTCCTACCTTTTTCAACACAATGAAAATTGGAGTCGAAAACACAACGATTCAAACCAAAACTAACGGTCAAAAGAAATGAAAAAGCAACATGGCTGCCTAGCAACTACGAAGAGACGTTTTGCTACCAACAAAAACCACCAGAGGGCGTGGGCGTCGATTTCTAATATTAATTAATTACTATTTTTGATGTAATTAATGTATTTGTTGTTTTAAATCCGTAATAAAGTAAAAATGAAAAAAATGCAGAATAAGCAATGAATTATCTAGAATTATAGTTCGTGGTAAAAAAAAGCATGGCATTTGAGGTTATGTTGCCGAAGTTATTATGGGTCAAAATCGCGTGAAACACCGTCTGCGCATAAACAAAGTATTCTTCACGGCGTGAATCATAAATCCGATTATTATTAAAGTAAAATTACAAAAAAAAGTTAAGAATTCCTACCTTTTTCAACACAATGAAAATTGGAGTCGAAAACACAACGATTCAAACCAAAACTAACGGTCGAAAGAAATGAAAAAGCAACATGGCTGCCTAGCAACTAAGAAGAGACGTTTTGCTACCAACAAAAACCACCAGAGGGCGTGGGCATCGATTTCTAATATTAATTAATTACTATTTTTAATGTAATTAATGTATTTGTTGTTTTAAATCCGTAATAAAGTAAAAATGAAAAAAATGCAGAATAAGAAATGAATTATCTAGAATTATAGTTCGTGGTAAAAAAAAGCATGGCATTTGAGGTTATGTTGCCGAAGTTATTATGGGTCAAAATCGCGTAAAACGTCGATTGCGCATAAACAAAGTATTCTGCTCCGCGTAAATCATAAATCCGATTATTATTAAAGTAAAATTGCAAAAAAAAGTTAAGAATTCCTACCTTTTTCAACACAATGAAAATTGGAGTCGAAAACACAACGCTTCAAACCAAAACTAACGGTCAAAAGAAATGAAAAAGCAACATGGCTGCCCAGCAACTAAGAAGAGACGTTTTGCTACCAACAAAAACCACCAGAGGGCGTGGGCATCGATTTCTAATATTAATTAATTACTATTTTTGATGTAATTAATGTATTTGTTGTTATAAATCCGTAATAAAGTAAAAATGAAAAAAATGCAGAATAAGAAATGAATTATCTAGAATTATAGTTCGTTGTAAAAAAAAGCATGGCATTTGAGGTTATGTTGCCGAAGTTATTATGGGTCAAAATCGCGTAAAACGTCGATTGCGCATAAACAAAGTATTCTGCTCCGCGTAAATCATAAATCCGATTATTATTAAAGTAAAATTGCAAAAAAAAGTTAAGATTTCCTACCTTTTTCAACACAATGAAAATTGGAGTCGAAAACACAACGATTCAAACCAAAACTAACGGTCAAAAGAAATGAAAAAGCAACATGGCTGCCTAGCAACTAAGAAGAGACGTTTTGCTACCAACAAAAACCACCAGAGGGCGTGGGCGTCGATTTCTAATATTAATTAATTACTATTTTTGATGTAATTAATGTATTTGTTGTTTTAAATCCGTAATAAAGTAAAAATGAAAAAAATGCAGAATAAGAAATGAATTATCTAGAATTATAGTTCGTGGTAAAAAAAAGCATGGCATTTGAGGTTATGTTGCCGAAGCTATTATGGGTCAAAATCGCGTAAAACGTCGATTGCGCATAAACAAAGTATTCTGCTCCGCGTAAATCATAAATCCGATTATTATTAAAGTAAAATTGCAAAAAAAAGTTAAGAATTCCTACCTTTTTCAACACAATGAAAATTGGAGTCGAAAACACAACGCTTCAAACCAAAACTAACGGTCAAAAGAAATGAAAAAGCAACATGGCTGCCCAGCAACTAAGAAGAGACGTTTTGCTACCAACAAAAACCACCAGAGGGCGTGGGTGTCGATTTCTAATATTAATTAATTACTATTTTTGATGTAATTAATGTATTTGTTGTTTTAAATCCGTAATAAAGTAAAAATGAAAAAAATGCAGAATAAGAAATGAATTATCTCGAATTATAGTTCGTGGTAAAAAAAAGCATGGCATTTGAGGTTATGTTGCCGAAGTTATTATGGGTCAAAATCGCGTAAAACGTCGATTGCGCATAAACAAAGTATTTTGCTCCGCGTAAATCCGATTATTATTAAAGTAAAATTGCAAAAAAAAGTTAAGAATTCCTACCTTTTTCAACACAATGAAAATTGAAGTCGAAAACACAACGATTCAAACCAAAACTAACGGTCAAAAGAAATGAAAAAGCAACATGGCTGCCCAGCAACTAAGAAGAGGCGTTTTGCTACCAACAAAAACCACCAGAGGGCGTGGGTGTCGATTTCTAATATTAATTAATTACTATTTTTGATGTAATTAATGTATTTGTTGTTTTAAATCCGTAATAAAGTAAAAATGAAAAAAATGCAGAATAAGAAATGAATTATCTAGAATTATAGTTCGTGGTAAAAAAAAGCATGGCATTTGAGGTTATGTTGCCGAAGTTATTATGGGTCAAAATCGCGTAAAACGTCGATTGCGCATAAACAAAGTATTCTGCTCCGCGTAAATCATAAATCCGATTATTATTAAAGTAAAATTGCAAAAAAAAGTTAAGAATTCCTACCTTTTTCAACACAATGAAAATTGGAGTCGAAAACACAACGATTCAAACCAAAACTAACGGTCAAAAGAAATGAAAAAGCAACATGGCTGCCTAGCAACTAAGAAGAGACGTTTTGCTACCAACAAAAACCACCAGAGGGCGTGGGCGTCGATTTCTAATATTAATTAATTACTATTTTTGATGTAATTAATGTATTTGTTGTTTTAAATCCGTAATAAAGTAAAAATGAAAAAAATGCAGAATAAGAAATGAATTATCTAGAATTATAGTTCGTGGTAAAAAAAAGCATGGCATTTGAGGTTATGTTGCCGAAGTTATTATGGGTCAAAATCGCGTAAAACGTCGATTGCGCATAAACAAAGTATTCTGCTCCGCGTAAATCATAAATCCGATTATTATTAAAGTAAAATTGCAAAAAAAAGTTAAGATTTCCTACCTTTTTCAACACAATGAAAATTGGAGTCGAAAACACAACGATTCAAACCAAAACTAACGGTCAAAAGAAATGAAAAAGCAACATGGCTGCCTAGCAACTACGAAGAGACGTTTTGCTACCAACAAAAACCACCAGAGGGCGTGGGCGTCGATTTCTAATATTAATTAATTACTATTTTTGATGTAATTAATGTATTTGTTGTTTTAAATCCGTAATAAAGTAAAAATGAAAAAAATGCAGAATAAGCAATGAATTATCTAGAATTATAGTTCGTGGTAAAAAAAAGCATGGCATTTGAGGTTATGTTGCCGAAGTTATTATGGGTCAAAATCGCGTGAAACACCGTCTGCGCATAAACAAAGTATTCTTCACGGCGTGAATCATAAATCCGATTATTATTAAAGTAAAATTACAAAAAAAAGTTAAGAATTCCTACCTTTTTCAACACAATGAAAATTGGAGTCGAAAACACAACGATTCAAACCAAAACTAACGGTCGAAAGAAATGAAAAAGCAACATGGCTGCCTAGCAACTAAGAAGAGACGTTTTGCTACCAACAAAAACCACCAGAGGGCGTGGGCATCGATTTCTAATATTAATTAATTACTATTTTTAATGTAATTAATGTATTTGTTGTTTTAAATCCGTAATAAAGTAAAAATGAAAAAAATGCAGAATAAGAAATGAATTATCTAGAATTATAGTTCGTGGTAAAAAAAAGCATGGCATTTGAGGTTATGTTGCCGAAGTTATTATGGGTCAAAATCGCGTAAAACGTCGATTGCGCATAAACAAAGTATTCTGCTCCGCGTAAATCATAAATCCGATTATTATTAAAGTAAAATTGCAAAAAAAAGTTAAGAATTCCTACCTTTTTCAACACAATGAAAATTGGAGTCGAAAACACAACGCTTCAAACCAAAACTAACGGTCAAAAGAAATGAAAAAGCAACATGGCTGCCCAGCAACTAAGAAGAGACGTTTTGCTACCAACAAAAACCACCAGAGGGCGTGGGCATCGATTTCTAATATTAATTAATTACTATTTTTGATGTAATTAATGTATTTGTTGTTATAAATCCGTAATAAAGTAAAAATGAAAAAAATGCAGAATAAGAAATGAATTATCTAGAATTATAGTTCGTTGTAAAAAAAAGCATGGCATTTGAGGTTATGTTGCCGAAGTTATTATGGGTCAAAATCGCGTAAAACGTCGATTGCGCATAAACAAAGTATTCTGCTCCGCGTAAATCATAAATCCGATTATTATTAAAGTAAAATTGCAAAAAAAAGTTAAGAATTCCTACCTTTTTCAACACAATGAAAATTGGAGTCGAAAACACAACGATTCAAACCAAAACTAACGGTCAAAAGAAATGAAAAAGCAACATGGCTGCCCAGCAACTAAGAAGAGACGTTTTGCTACCAACAAAAACCACCAGAGGGCGTGGGTGTCGATTTCTAATATTAATTAATTACTATTTTTAATGTAATTAATGTATTTGTTGTTTTAAATCCGTAATAAAGTAAAAATGAAAAAAATGCAAAATAAGAAATGAATTATCTAGAATTATAGTTCGTGGTAAAAAAAAGCATGCATTTGAGGTTATGTTGCCGAAGTTATTATGGGTCAAAATCGCGTAAAACGTCGATTGCGCATAAACAAAGTATTCTGCTCCGCGTAAATCATAAATCCGATTATTATTAAAGTAAAATTGCAAAAAAAAGTTAAGAATTCCTACCTTTTTCAACACAATGAAAATTGGAGTCGAAAACACAACGATTCAAACCAAAACTAACGGTCGAAAGAAATGAAAAAGCAATATGGCTGCCTAGCAACTAAGAAGAGACGTTTTGCTACCAACAAAAAACACAAGAGGGCGAGGGCGTTGATTTCTAATATTAATTAATTAGTAATTTCTTGATGTAATTAATGTATATGTTGTTTTAAACCCGTAATAATGTAAAAATTTAAAAAATGTAAAATAAAAAATGAATTATCAAGAATTATTTTCGTGTTAAAAAGAACATGGCATTTGAGGTTATGTTGCCGAAGTTTTATGGGTCAAAATCGCGTGATACATCGTCTGCGCATAAACAAGGAATTCTGCACCGCGTAAATCATAAATCAGATTATTATTAAAGTCAAATTTCAAAAAAAAGGTAATAATTCCTACCTTTTTTAACACAATGAAAGTTGGAGTCGAAAACACAACGATTCAAACCAAAACTAACGGTCAAAAGAAATGAAAAAGCAATATGGCTGCCTAGCTACTAAGAAGAGACGTTTCGTTACCAACAAGAAACGACCACAGGGCGTTGGCATTTATAATATTAATTAATTACTATTTTTTTGATGTAATTAACGTAGATATATGTTGTTTTAAATCCGTAATAAAGCAAAAATTTAAAAAAATTGGAAGAAAAAATGAATTATACAAATTATTTTCGTGGTAGAAAAAAGCATGGCATTTGAGGTTATGTTGCCGAAGTTATTATGGGTCAAAATCGCGTAAAACATCATATGCGCATAAACAAAGTATTCTTCACGGCGTGAATCATAAATCCGATTATTATTAAAGTAAAATTGGAAAAAAAAGTTAAGAATACCTACCTTTTTCAACACAATGAAAATTGGAGCCGAAAACACAACGATTCAAACCAAAACTAACGGTCAAAAGAAATGAAAAAGCAACATGGCTGCCCAGCAACTGAGAAGAGACGTTTTGCTACTAACAAATACCACCAGGGGGCGTGGGTGTCGATTTCTAATATTAATTAATTACTATTTTTGATGTAATTAATGTATTTGTTGTTTTAAATCCGTAATAAAGTAAAAATGAAAAAAATGCAGAATAAGAAATGAATTATCTGGAATTATAGTTCGTGGTAAAAAAAAGCATGGCATTTGAGGTTATGTTGCCGAAGTTATTATGGGTCAAAATCGCGTAAAGCGTCGATTGCGCATAAACAAAGTATTCTGCTCCGCGTAAATCATAAATCCGATTATTATTAAAGTAATATTTCAAAAAAAAAGGTAATAATTCCTACCTTTTTTAACACAATGAAAGTTGGAGTCGAAAACACAACGATTCAAACCAAAACTAACGGTCGAAAGAAATGAAAAAGTTACAAAGCTGCCAACCAACAAAAAAGAAATTTGTTACCAATATAAAATCACCAGATGGCGCTGGAATCTCTAATATTAATTAATTACAATATTGAATTAAAGCCGTATTAAAACTATTCGCTACTATAAGCACAGAATATTGTGATATTCTGTGCTATGAGCTTGTGGAATTCCTTTGAGTTAAACGTGAATTTGCTACGAGTTAAACGTGAATCCCTACCTGAAGAAGGGTCAGATGAATTTGACTTGAATAAATTTCGAGTAAAAGCGTGGAAAATCGCGGTTATATAAATATAAGAGATTCAAAGATAATATAATAAAAATAACACGTATTTGTTATTGTTTTTTCGTTAAAAAAAATATGGATGCGTCAGCCATTAATATTGTATTACCCACGTTATTAAGGTGGAAAATCTCGTAAATTAACATGTGCGCAAATTCAAAACAACATCCACCGTGGAGTGAGATTAGAGGGAAAAATTATAAAAAAAAAAGATTTCTTACCTTTTTTTTCAACGCAGTAAAAACACAACGAAAAAATCAACACGGCTGCTTGTCGAATGAAATAACATTTTGTTAACAACATAAAACAATCAATGCAATTTTTAATATTTGTTTATTAATCATTTTTTGATCTATTTAATTATGTTAATACAGTAAAATAACAAAATCTGTTGTTATTATTATATTGAGGATGTTGTTATAGTTGAAAATCGCTTAAAATGCGCAAACTCTAATTTTATTCACCTTACCTTTCTCAACAAAATAAAGTTTGATAGGATAAATTACACAGAAACTATCAAGAAATAAAACAAGACTTCTTTCAGATTATTAAAGTTACATCAAAAGTCGACGTTGGTGTTTTTAATATTTATTTATTACTATTTCAAACATTTATTTATTAATACTGTTAATAATTTTATATCAATATATGATCTATCTTTTATATGGCGTTGATATTAGATGGTGTATTTATTTTTTGAGTAGAAATAAGGAAGCGATGAGAAATTATACCCATTTATAAATTTGAATTGTATGTAGTGTCGTGTTCTGTAAGTCATTTTGTCAAAACTTAGTTGATGTTGATTAGTTTGTATGGAAATATTAAAAAGGTATGTCAAGGACCGTAAAGGGAGAGATAAACCGTAGTTTATCTGCACGGTCATCGATGGCGCTGTCGGCCAAAACAAAATTTCCTGTAACTAGGAGCTGGAGAAACTAAACAAAATATAAGTTTATTTACTTGGCCCAAAAAAAGCTAAATTAATAAAGTTAAATTAAAAATGTCTTACCTTTCTTTTTATTAAAAAATGAGTACTAAGTAGCATGAATATAAAACACTGAAATGATTAAAAATTAATGAGATGTACGAATTCAAAAAAATATGCAGAAAAAAAGCGTGCTTAATATTTCAAAAATATATTTAACATAAATTTTGATAAATAAATTGTATTAATTTCTTCAAGAAGCTAGGTCTGTAACAAATGTAAGCATTTTTTTACAAGATTTTGTATTTTGCTATGAAGTACGTTCATGTGGGTTGGTCGCCATTCTTAGATTGAAAAAAAAATGTTGGATGTTGACGGACATTAGCCAAAAAGTGTTTATTTTCATTATAAATTTATCGATTTTTTTTTCAAGCAAGAACAGTTCTCTCATTTACCGTTAATACAATAATAAAAAATATATGTATACACAAAAAAAAAATGAAAACGTGAAAAAATTGTTTTTTTTTTTTTAATAGAATATAAATAGGACCTTAAAATTATTTGATTTTACGTTGATTATTGATTCACCGAGTACGGTAAATCAAATTTAGTGTTTTTTGACTATACTATTATATATTTAAAAAAAATGAATAAATAAAATTACGATTTTTGTGTAAATAATTCTTGGAAGGGTCTCGATTTAAAAAACCATCATGTAATTACGGCTATACACATAATTTTATATTCATAGATATATATTATTATACTTCAAAAAACTGTTAACCGAAGAAATAGAAAACAAAATTGAAAAAAAATTTACGTTTATATCCCATACACATGTGATCTCGACAGACTTCTCTCAAGGCAAATTTGAAAATACCCTGACAAAAAATGCCTATAAACTACAAATTACAAACTAACTGTGCTAGAGAATAATTAATAGATGCTGATTTAAATTTTATAATTAATTTTATTATCATTTCTTATTTCATGTTTAATTTATTTTCTTTTTTTTTATTGAAATTGAATTTTTTTTTATTTCTTAGTACCACATTAGCAATCAGCGGGGTTACCTTATAAACGATAGATATAAAAAATAATTCAACATAGAATAAGATGACTAGTTAAGACCGAGTCCTGTTGTAGTATTTAATATTTATCCAATCGGGTTATATTTTTTGTATAAATCAGAAAATCCTGATCAAACACAACCGCCGAGAGAAAAAAATTATATTATATTAAAAAAAATAGTCGCAACTTTTAAACTATAGATGCCGTTCTAAAAATTTAACCCTATCGAAATCGATTTTTATAAATAAGAGCAATTAAAAGAAAACAATTATAAAATTACAATGCCTCAGATGCAACAATTGCGGGAAAATATACTAATACAAAAGATATTAAACAATGTTGTGCACTTTACGATTCATTTCAGTTTTTTTTTCTTGATCAGGATCATTATACAAAAAAAAAATAATAAAAAAATGTTCTCAGTCAAATACATATTGAATTAAACCGATAGAATTGCCGAGATGGGTATAAGTCGTTATTGCACGCAAACTTCACGATATGGTACGCTATTAATTAATTAATTTATTTCAAAAATTCGTTTAAAATTCTTATGTATAATAACAGCAGGAGCGATGAACGCGGTTACGATTTATTAATTAATTTTTTTTTCTTTTCAATCCGCTACGTTTTTATCATTACAAAAAAATAAAAAGAAAAATGAAAAAAAAATAATCAAACGGCAATTCTACGTTTTCCGCTTTCGGTATTATCATTAAAAAATCTAAACAATTAAATTTCCATATACACAAGCACCTAAAGTATTTTTTAATATGACGACTCACATCAGCAAATCTGTAAAAGAAAAACATTTTTAGATAATTTCTTAGTTATATTTACAAGGTTATCTGGATCAAAAATAAATTAGTTGTTATATAATGTTGAATTATCAATCATTAAATATTTTTTTGACCTCCTACTTTCTCGGTGTTCTAATTAATGGTTAGATCTATGAATTTATTTAAACAAAAAAAGAATTCGTGACTGGAAGACTTAACTTCTCTCTCTCTTTACGTGTGACTCATTGATATTTAAGTTTAATTAATGGATAACCTTGTAAATAAAGCCCAATTTGTTTAATAAAGTGTAGAAAATATTTACCAGTCTGTGTGTTGTGTTGCCACGCGTTGTTTGAATTCAACGTATCATCTGTACTGAGGCTATCGACGTTGTTAGCGTTCTTCAATGTTTCGACTGGTATTCTAAAATGTTAAAAAAGATTAGTTCTACGACGGAATTAATATTTCGTTCTTGATTACGCTTACATATTATCGACTGTCTCTATATCTTTCCCGTTCTTGTGCCCATTTTCTGGCGTATCTACTTTTGACCCGTTTAACTTTTCAGACTTGTTTTCTTCATTTTTTTCTTCAGTCTACAAAAACAATCAAAATTAAAAATTTTTTTTTAATTTTCGTTTTCCTACCTGTTGTTGAGGTGTATTATTTTTCCCTCTAGTCCTTAACATAATAGCCTCAACCCTTTTACGCCTCGCCTCCCTCTCTTTTTCTTCATTTTTCAGCCGTTCCTGCAGCTCGGCTTTTTGTCTTTCAGCCTCTTCCCGTGCTCGGCGTTCGGATTCTTCTTTCAATAACTTCATGCGGTTTTCCTCTTCCCGCCTTTGATTCTCTTCCTCAGCTCGTTTCTTTGCTTCTTTAATCGCCTCTTGTAGCCGCTGTTCTTCCTCCTCTCTCAATTTTTCTATCAATAACCTTTGTTGTTCTTCTTCGCGCTGTTGTCGCTCGCGTTCGATTCGTTCTTCTTCCGCTATACGTTGACGTTCCATTTCAGCTTGTCTTTCAGCCTCTTCACGTGCCAAACGTCTTCGTTCAGCCAAAGCGGCTTTAGCTTCTTCTTCAGTATTTATACGCACTTTTGTCATTGAAGTTGTCATTTCTGATGATTCACCAAAATCAATTGTTGATGAACTCATTGTACCATTTTCAATTTTTTCATCAGTTTGTTGTTGTTTAACAGGTGTTTCTAATTGTTTTTCTGATTGCTTTTCAGATTGTTTATCAGACAATTTATCAGATTGTTTTTCAGATTGTTTATCAGTTTGTTTTTCGGATTGATTTTCAAGTTCTTTATCAGATTGTTTTTCGGGTTGTTTCTCCGCTACTTTTTCAGGTTGTTTTTCAATTTGCTTTTGCGGAGGAATTGGTTTCTCTTCGATCGCTTCTTTTTCGTTTTCATGTTCTTCTGATTTAATAAGTTCTTTATTTTTATGGACTATTTCTTTTTCGCTTAAAGTTAAATCTACGAGTTGTCTAAAAAAAATTTATTAAAAAAACCTTTTAATATTTTAATTTAATTTTACTTACTCTGTAATCTGTGCGGTACTTTCAGTAATTACTTCACTATTAGTAGTAACTTTGTTACTATCAGTTATAATTAGATTATCATTAATAACTGTAGTATCGGTTAGATCTTTACTATTATCGATTTGGATTTCATTTTTAACCGTAAGTTCTTCCGTTGCGATGATAGAAGCGGCAACAACAACCGGTTTATTATCATCGTTTTTAACCTCTTTGGCGACGGTTGGTTTTTCTTTCTCTTTGATTAAAGGTTTCGGTTCGACAGGGCTAGTAGTTTGTTGTTGCGAGCTTGTCGGAGACGCCAAAGGTTTCGGGGAACCATCTGTTGGTGATGCCACCGATTTCTTCTTGAGCTTCTCTGTCGATCGAACAAGACTGGACTTTCTTATTTTTGGTAAAGGTGGTTTCTCAACAGCCGCTGTTGACTTTTTCGGATCTGGTGTGCCGTTTGTTGATATCCCGGTTACTGCTATGCTAATAGGTCGAGGTCTTCTCGGTGCCGCTATCGGTCTCATTCGTACATTGACTGAACTTGTGATGCTACTCGTACTTTGTTGACTTAACGAACTGCTAGGTCGTGACGGTGCTAAAAATGCCATTAAAGGATTGTTGATGAAATCACGTATATTATTTATTCAATAATCCGAAGACATACATCGTTGGAAATAATTCACGAGCACACCCTATATAATCTGAACGCGTGAAGATAAATCCATAATATTTGCAGAGCATAAAGGTATACTATAGACGAGTTTCGAGTTTTTCTGTCGCTATGGAGGCGAGGTGAGGCGACTTACCGACTCTATGCCACGTCGTGTAGCGATGGTACGCGCTGCTTACGGGAATACTCTCGTTATTAATGTATAACTTCCATACCAAATTTCATTGCGCTAGACACACGCGTTTAGATTATACAGGGTGTGCTCGTGAATTATTTCCAACAATGTATTAACAATTTCGATCATAAATCGGATTACTGAGTTATAAATAAATTTATTCTAAAACATGTTGTTAGTTCAGTGATTCATTAGCAGCTATTGTGCATAGTAAATGTTTTGGAACATGATTTGAAAAAAGTGTAGGGGGAAACGTATATATGAGCCACCACCGTTGATTTGATTTAAACAAAAAAATAATAAAGTTAGAGATGAAAATTGTAGCATTACTTACGATCCATATTGAAGCTAAAGCAAAGATATTCTTGAGAAAAAGTATAAAAATTATTAAAACAGTAATAAAAAAATATTGCCCGCACCATTAGAACCATTAGATTACCATTTCTTTGAGTTTTGTTTCCGGTGAAGGAGTACTTACCGTCGTGGTTACTACCGGTAGCAAGAAGCTTTTGTTGCCGTAGTTGGGCGGCACGCGTGGTGCGTGGAGGTGGCAACGGACCGACAACGGCCGAGAGCTGGTGCATGCTGCGGCTATCAGATTTGCGTAAGGGCCTTTGAGGCTGAGGGCCAGCTTTGTTAACATTTAGGTGGCTCATGCTACGACTAACGGGGGACTGTTGCGAGCGGTTTAGGGTTCTAAGGGGCGACGCAGGTCCGGCCTCGGCCAGGGCCGGTAGCAGCTCCGCCCTCTTGCGGGGCTTCGCCAGCTGGTCTAAGCGTGACATCGAGTAAGCCCTACCTGGAGAGCGCGTGAACGATTTTCGCGACGGTGCAGACGGCGACTCCCGCGATGGAATGGTCGGCATCAGGTCCGTACGGCGACGCCCTACGTAGCCACTAGCGCAGCCGGCCGGGACTTGAGGAGACGGTGACACTAAAAACAACATTTTTAACACCTTAATATCACACCCACCTTAACACACATCTTCAATAACAAATTTTCATTTTAATCAAGCTTACTTTTTTACCAAACCAGGAACAATACAAATACAATTTATTTTAAAACGTACAAAAAATACCTTTATAAGTTTTCAATGAACATTTTATATGATGTATACAGGATGTTAAGAAAACAAAGCGCAACATTTTTATTTTAAATCATTTCTATCTAGGACGTTACACATTTTGCTTAAAACCCTGTAAAATACCATGCAGATATTATATAACCGGTGCTATTAAATATTCGATATAGGTGAAATGAAAACAAAATCACTAAAGAGTATAAAAAGCGCAAAAATTAAAAATAAATATGTACGAGACGTCATAAAGCGAAACGATTTTGAAACATGCCAGGAGGAAACGTATCGCGGAGCAAAATGGTTAACGGAACAAAGTAAAACAAGTTACGGGCCAAAAAAAATATTTAGGCTTAAGACCGTGATGAGAATCTATACCGAGGGTAGCTGCAGGATCAGTGCTAGAAATATGCCGGTCGACTACGGCCGCCTTATCCCAGTTCATGATCTCATACATAGACGACGACATTCGCATATCTGTAAAAATAAACAGGTCTACCAACTAAACTGCAGAAGACGACGCGAAATAAAATATAAACAAAGGGTGCCTTTGATTCAGTGATTACTTTCAGCGTTTTTATTTTATCATTTATTTTATTACCTTCTATTGAACGTTCGAGGCCACCTGCGGACGTAGCTCTTTTCTTGCTACCTCCGTCAAGTTCCCTCTCAGACTGTCTCCTAGTCAACGGCGCCGCTGCGCTGGTGATATTCTGCGTAGAGGTCGCCCTACGATGACCCCAAAACGACCCTATGGAGTCGGTAGGTTGGAGCATCCTAGGTGTTGACGAACCAAACGCAAACACCATCGAATGCCTTTCGTTGCGTTTTTTCGCTTCTATTCGCGCCTCCCTTTCTTGATTGCGCCTTAAAATCGCTTCCAGCCGATCCCTTTCGGCCTCGTTCATCATTTTCTTGCGCTCCTCCACTTGTTGCCTTCTGTTGTCCTCCTTGAACTTCATTTCTTCAAGTCGCATTTTCCTTTCCATCTCTTTCTTTTCCTTGAAACGTTGTGCTGCTTGCGCTTGTGCTTTAAGCTCATCCAGCTTCTTTTGTCTCTCTTCATTTTCACGTTCCTTTACGGATTTTAATCTGGATTTTGAATCTTCTGAAAAGTTAGTATTAAATTAGTATAATTAATTTTTTTTTGGGAATTTAAAAAAAACACAACATGCATATGTTGCACAACAGATAAGACATTCACATATTTCTTCTGTATGTTGAAATTGTCACTAGTTAGTATTTAACGAAAGACAACTGCGTTTTGTTAGTTGTTAGTCTCCAATGTATTCCCTTTCAAGAGTTTTACCTTCGTAATCGGGGGGGTTTGGCCCCACATATGCAAACCAATGCATGGTTTTTCCTAGAAAATTACACGGAACATCTAACATAGAACAGATAAGAGTAGAAAGAGACGTGAAAGAGGAGAAAATAGAATGGGTGAATTTAGGGGTGTTTATTAATTTTTTTTTGGGGAATATTTTTTACCTTTTGCGACTGATGAAGGACGAGACCCAGCTGTAAATAAAAAAAAATAGTTTTAATATTTAATAATTAAAAAATATTTTTGTATAAAACTTGTTCAATTATAGAAAACAAATTGCCCGTACAATTAGAGTTAGACGACCAAATAAATCATTTTGTAATTGCGAGAAACACGAATTTCCTAGTTTCTACGAGGAGAATTTCAAAAAGTAGCTTTTACCGGCGTAGTATTTGCATGGTCCGTGAGCATCAGAAAGTAGCTTTTCTCGGGTGCTCTTAATTGCATCTCTTACGGCGTCTTAAAGACGTGCGATTTCAACGACAGCGCCTCGTTGCGTCATCCTTTTTCAAATTCCTGCCGCGATTTTATTAAATTCCGATCGGGACCGTTGCGAAAATCGGTTTGGCTCCATATTATTATTATCGACTTGCACAAGGTGCAATTATAAAACGTTCAAATGCGATCCGACCGTTCCAGTATTACAAGGCAGAAATAAAAAATTTTGTCCCGTTTACAATTCAAAATATTCAATACAACCATAAAACCATAAATTTGTGATAATAATTTTCTTGGAAAGTTAGTCATTAAAAAGAATTAAATTATTTTGAGTCGATATCCAAAACAAATTGCACGTAATTTCAGTGTTATCAGAACGGTACATTACCTTTATCATTATTTCTGTTTACATTCATGTTCGTGATATGACTGTATAAAACCATAATTTTGAGTTATTAATCTTTTCGATAAAAATATTACTTTATCCTTGTCGCGCTTACAGTTAACACGGATGAATGATGTTGGAAAGTTAATATAAATTAATTATCTACGATGTTCTTACTAAAATTGGTTCAATTTTTAGTGGACCATGACATATTATTTCCACATAAATTATCTCCAAATCAAATGTATTTGTAATTTTATCAATATTCCTGTTTACAATTGTTATCGATTTTATCATTCATTCAACTTTATGAAACGATAATATTTAAATAAAAAATAAATAAAAATAAATGACTTTAGTGGACCATGATTAAATATTTCCATCTAAAATCCGCGATAAAGACAACGCATTGAAATGCACCTTGCACTTGTGGCAATTTCTTCCAATTATTCAACGACGTCCTTTATGCATATATGGACTTAAAAATAGACGGTGACACACGCGAAACCCATTACGCGATTTTCAATTAAAAACTTCTCGTCGCGTTTCTCGAAACGGAACAGCTGACGCGCGCGGTGTTTTTCGAAATAATCTCTCCTCTCCTTCTCGGTTTTTTTTTCTTTTCCGATATCGTTCTCCGATATCGTCGTCAGTCTCTGGACTATCGGGTTACTTATAGCTTCGCCTTGTAAGCAAGGTCGTGACACCTACGATTAGGAAGGCTCGCGAAGAGAGAGCGACGAATACATTAGAATACAGGACTTAAAAGGCAACATCGGCGATGACGTTGATAATTGAAAAAATTACCTGTTGGATTATTCGCTTTTACTTTTAACTTCACTCCAACTTGATAATCACAAAAACCAATATTTTCAGGAGGCAAAGATGACACTAAAATACTTCTTAAATGTTCTAATGAATTGCTCGGTATTCCTCTCCCATCAGTTTCAGTACCCATATTATTTTACTATTTTATACAAAAATTACAAAGTTTCAAATTTCATATATGCATGCACCACCGTCGCGCGGACACTTCAACTATCAACAATGAACTGTCGCACAAAACGGCCAAACGACGGTTTGTGTTGAGTATGAGTGTGTGTAGATCACCGTTCAGGTATTTGTTATTGGTTTTAATCTATGTATATTAATGCCCACGCGTCTCCAACCTATAAGGAAGGCTGACTCCGGCGAAACTGATTTTAGTGTTGACACGAAGACTCCCGAAGTGAGTTATCGCGCTTTACGATTGTTTATCTCCGGAAAGGAAATTCAACGTTCAACGTCGACGACGATGTTGGCGTTCCAAAACCGTTGCGTAACTCATCGTCGTTGCAGGTGATCCACGCTTACTATTCAATAAAAACCTTTTTTTGTATCCTTTTTTCTCTTTTTATACTTTGAGTATCATAAAATCAAATAAGTTAATTTTGGCCAAAATTATGTAGAATATAGAAAGAAATAATTGCACGAATTAGGGTTGCTACTAAAGTTTAGCCAATAACAAAAGAATCATTTTGTAAGAAGTTGCAGAAAATTTTTGCTCCCAGATGCATCAATGTAGAGAATTTTTCAAAAATGTGAAAATTAGAAGAGTGTTAAAAAAAATCGGTATCCGGAGCATGATACAGAAAAACTTTTACATCAAAAATTGTAGCAAAATGTACCCTTAACACAATGCTATGAAAAATTTTTGCTCCCAGATGCATCAAAGTAGAGAATTTTTCAAAAATGTGAAAATTAGAAGAGTGTTAAAAAAAATCGGTATCTGGAGCGTGATACAGAAAAAGTTTTACAACAAAAATTGTAGCAAATTGTACCTTTGATACGTTCCTCATCAACACTTTTGCTCCCAGAAGCATCAATGTAGAGAATTTTTTAAAAATATGAAAATTAGAAGAGTGTTAAAAAAAATCGGTATCCGAAGCATGATACAGAAACATTTTTATAACAAAAGTTGCAGCAAATTGTACCTTTAATACAATGCTCTGTAAAATATTTGCTCCCAGATGCATCAACGTAGAGAATTTTTCAAAAATGTGAAAATTAGAAGAATGTTAAAAAAAATCGGTATCCGGAGCATGATACAGAAAAATTTTTACAATAAAAATTGTAGCAAATTGTACCTTTAATACAATGCTTTGTAAAATATTTGCTCCCAGATGCATCAATGTAGAGAATTTTTCAAAAATATGAAAATTAGAAGAGTGTTAAAAAAAATCGGTATCCGGAGCATGATACAGAAAAACTTTTACAACAAAAATTGTAGCAAATTGTACCTTTGATACGTTGCTCATCAACACTTTTGCTCCCAGAAGCATCAATGTAGAGAATTTTTTAAAAATATGAAAATTAGAAGAGTGTTAAAAAAAATCGGTATCCGAAGCATGATACAGAAACATTTTTATAACAAAAGTTGTAGCAAATTGTACCTTTAATACAATGCTCTGTAAAATATTTGCTCCAAGATGCATCAATGTAGAGAATTTTTCAAAAATGTGAAAATTAGAAGAGTGTTAAAAAAATCGGTACCTGGAGCAGGATACAGAAAAACTTTTACAACAAAAATTGTAGCAAATTGTACCTTTGATACGTTGCTCATCAACACTTTTGCTCCCAGAAGCATCAATGTAGAGATTTTTTTAAAAATATGAAAATTAGAAGAGTGTTAAAAAAAATCGGTATCCGAAGCATGATACAGAAACATTTTTATAACAAAAGTTGTAGCAAATTGTACCTTTAATACAATGCTCTGTAAAATATTTGCTCCCAGGTGCATCAATGTAGAGAATTTTTCAAAAATATGAAAATTAGAAGAATGTTAAAAAAAATCGGTATCCGGAGCATGATACAGAAAAACTTTTACAATAAAAATTGTAGCAAATTGTACCTTTAATACAATGCTTTGTAAAATATTTGCTCCCAGATGCATCAATGTAGAGAATTTTTCAAAAATATGAAAATTAGAAGAGTGTTAAAAAAAATCGGTATCCGGAGCATGATACAGAAAAACTTTTACAACAAAAATTGTAGCAAATTGTACCTTTGATACGTTGCTCATCAACACTTTTGCTCCCAGAAGCATCAATGTAGAGAATTTTTTAAAAATATGAAAATTAGAAGAGTGTTAAAAAAAATCGGTATCCGAAGCATGATACAGAAACATTTTTATAACAAAAGTTGTAGCAAATTGTACCTTTAATACAATGCTCTGTAAAATATTTGCTCCAAGATGCATCAATGTAGAGAATTTTTCAAAAATGTGAAAATTAGAAGAGTGTTAAAAAAATCGGTATCCGGAGCATGATACAGAAAAACTTTTACAACAAAAGTGTAGCAAATTGTATCCTTAACACAATGCCTTAAACATTTTTGCTCCCAAATGCATCAATGTAGAGAATTTTTCAAAAATATGAAAATTAGAAGAATGTTAAAAAAAATCAGTATCCGGAGCATGATACAAAAACACTTTTACAACAAAAGTGTAGCAAATTGTATCCTTAACACAATGCCTTAAACATTTTTGCTCCCAGATGCATCAATATAGAGAATTTTTCAAAAATATGAAAATTAGAAGAATGTTAAAAAAAATCGGTATCCGGAGCATGATGCAGAAAAACTTTTACAACAAAAATTGTAGCAAATTGTACCCTTAACACGTTGCTGATCAACACCTTTGCTCCCAGATGCATCAATGTAAAGAATTTTTCAAAAATATGAAAATTAGAAGAATGTTAAAAAAAATCGGTATCCGGAGCATGATACAGAAAAACTTTTACAACAAAAATTGTAGCAAATTGTACCCTTAACACAATGCTCTGTAACATTTTTGCTCCCAGGTGCATCAATGTAAGGAATTTTTCAAAAATATGAAAATTAGAAGAATGTTAAAAAAAATCGGTATCCGGAGCATGATACAGAAAAACTTTTACAACAAAAATTGTAGTAAATTGTACCCTTAACACAGTGCTATGTAAAATTTTTGCTCCCAGATGCATCAAAGTAGAGAATTTTTAAAAAATATGAAAATTAGAAGAGTGTTAAAAAAAATCGGTACCTGGAGCATGATACAGAAAAACTTTTACAACAAAAGTGTAGCAAATTGTATCCTTAACACAATGCCTTAAAACATTTTTGCTCCCAAATGCATCAATGTAGAGAATTTTTCAAAAATATGAAAATTTGAAGAGTGTTAAAAAAATCGGTATCCGAAGCGTGATACAGAAAAACTTTTATAACAAAAATTGTAGCAAATTGTAGCCTTAACAGATTGCTCATCAACACTTTTGCTCCCAGATGCATCAATGTAGAGAATTTTTCAAAAATATGAAAATTGGAAGTGTTAAAAAAAATCGCCAATAACAAAAGAATCATTTTGTAAGAAGTTGCAGAAAGATCCCTTCTACAAGTCTTAGAAGTTTGTAAGGAGAATTTTAGAGCACCCTGTATATAGAAATTTAAGTGTAATCTTGAAACTCTCCACAGAAATGAGCAAATTTTTGACAAAATGGTTTTCCAGAAAATAAAAAACATTGAAATGGTCATAAAGACGAATTATTTAATAAATTTCCAGAAAAGTAAATTTTTGCAAAAACATATCATAGTGAGATATTACAAAAATTAAGAAATTTTAACTTTAAAGGAGAATAAAAACGAAATTTATAAATAATAATCACAACAATAACAAAGTAATTAAGTTATGGGAAAATTTCATTTCATAATTATTATAAAAGTACAAGTGTGCAACCAATTATACGTCTCGTTTATTTAATTCTCATTTTTTATAGCATTAACAAAAATTTATTGACGCATTGTTTTTAATTAGCATAAAATAAAAACTTTTCTTGAAGGATCAGTATGCGAGTTAACTTTCTTTTTAGATCTTTCTAGAGAGAGAAACATCTTCTCATATAATAATAATAAAATATAAATTGTAATGAATATAGAAGAATTCAATAAATTTTACCACAATTAGGTTAAAACAAAATAACGTAGAGGTAAATTAGAAAACGATAATACCAAGCAATTAAAAAGATCTATCAAAGAGTAATTAAAAATAAATGTGGATAACTGGATAACAAAACGGTTACGTTTCAGAATAAAATACGAGCGGTGTTAATTATTTCTAATTGTTATTTGTGACTTTTTTGTTTCTGAATTATTAATTAAAAAAATGGTTTGAGTAGATTTATTTAAAGATAATGAAATGAATTAAGTTGGAATTCAATTAGAAAACGTTTGTGTCTTAATTGTGCACACAGTAGTATAACAAAAACTTTCCAGTGCCTTTGTAAGCCGGGCGTTGGAATTCCTTAAAAATTATCCGGTCAGAACCGCGTGGTGTGAAAAGTAGGTGATTTTTTATCGAGGCAATTACGTTGATAAAACTCCATTCCGAAAAATTAGGCCTTACTAATAGCTGATTAATTAACGAGTTACAGTGTTTCTGGTGTAAAGAAGTATTAGTCAGAATCTTGTTAGGTGGTGATAGATAGCGTCAATTTAAACGGGGACATCCTGTACAAGGTGTCATAATTCGAATTGCATAACCATGGCAAAAAGCGTCGACATTCTACGGTGCTTGGTCGGTAATTTTTCACTTATAAAAAGGCGCAAAAAGTCCTTCGGCAGCTTTCCGCAACCGTTAGACGGGGAACTTCCTCTTAAATTTGGTCGTTTCTCGTTTATAAACAAAAAGTCAACCAAAAGTTAAAAAAAGAAAAAGTAGAGAGTATCGAAATAACAGGAGTCGTTTTCACAAAACGCGTAACGCCCAATAAAAACGCGTAACGGTGTGCAGTAGCCTAAAGGATAGAAAATGGATAGATATAGAAAAAAAGTCGAACTCGCTCTTCGAGAAGATTGGACCGGCCCGTGTGGTAATTTTACATTACCCTACTTTCAATACAACAATGTACTAATCTAATAATCTAATGGCTTATCGACGCGCACGCGATTGCAATAGCAATAGCCACCGGTTCGCGATTCATCGGAATTATCGTTATTATTATTATTGGCCGCAATTAAAAACGTCGAGTGAAATCTCTCTTTGTTACATTGGGAGAAAACAAGCGCAAAATTTAATTGCGCGACGCGAAAACGAGCCAATAAACAAACGTCGTCATTGCGACACACCAAGTCATTCCACGATTCATAGTTTTCTTTGGAAATGTGCAACTACACCTAAAATCACATTTACGACGTCAATATACAACAAACAATAGTCCACTATTTATATACCGCGTTTTTAATGGCACAACATTTTATTTTCTCAACTTAAATTTAATACACTTTTCAAAAATATTCTCACGTTAAGAAACCAACAATAAATTAATACTAAATTTTTATACTTATTTTACTTATATTTACTTTTATACTTATCTACATCAACAACAAATATTATAGTATTATTTTTAGTGAGATATTGTAATAGAGGTCGTTCACGGCCGAGGCGCTACAACTATGAGCATTATAGATAAAACAGGGAGTGACATGCTATCTCGATAATATATATATTAAATAAAGAAACTTTCAAAACTATAGAAATTAAAATCATAAAATAAATGAAGAAAATGTTTATGACAAAACTTTAATCTTTTCGCAAAATATTTTTATCGATTCATTTGGTGTCGGTTTCAATTAAATTTTCGTGATTATAAAAACCTATTAGCTATTGTGATTGTTATCTAATTCGTGAAGAAACTTTTTTATGATCCAGAAAATGTATACCTGGATTAATAAAGAAGATCCGTATTCGAATTTCTCTCCGTACGAAACAAATTGTTTACACTTTCGTTGACAAATAAAATTTCACTCGAATTTCTCCGGCAGTATTCGCAGTTGCTTTTTAAAACGTTTTTTTGTAACAAGGTCATCTAATCCAGTTTATGGCAAACGTTTTATTTTCAAAGGAAACAGATGTATCCTTATGATAATTTCCTTTTTCTAAGAGGATACAGTTATTATCGACCTTGTTTCCTTCATTTTTATTTCGGTGCCGACAATATAATATTTAAGCCATTTTAAGAATCCTAATTTAAAGGAAACGATAAAAATAACTAAGATAATATCAAATAGTTGACATCACTCTCCTATAAATCAACAGTCTTTATATGTCGCGTTATATCCTCAATCATGAATTCCTATCTTTTGCGCTTCCTCCCTCGCTATCTCAAAGCAACCTCGTCTCATTTATCTTTAACTTTTCAATTTAATTAAATACTTTGCTAAAAGCCTTAAGTAATAATATATTGTTTATTTATAAAACAATTTGTTATATTACGTAATTGCAAAATTGTATTAAAAATATTCGAGATAAAATTAAGATAAGAGGTAAATGTTGTTGTTTTATGACACGTGTTGTATTTTTAATAAATTTTATTAAAAATTAATTATATTATTTTTTTTTTCGAATATTTGATTATAATTTGGAAATATTTCTTTTTATTCCTACATATTTTCCGCGTATTAAAATGACTAATATTTCAATAATGTTGCATTGGTTTGTTAAAAAAAAAATAGTGAAGGTCGAATGGGTGTAAAAGAGATATCGTGTACTTAACGATTTACATTGTACGGTGGGGCGATTTACAAAACGCGCCTATTATATTACGTAAATATTTAATTAAATCGACCTTATTGGACAGGATTACCAGAATATATATATAAACAAATTTCTTTTGAAAAAAAAATTAATTAATGAAAAAAAATTAGTTTTCTTCCTTGTAGTCGGTATTATTATTTTGATATTCTATATACGCCCGCGTCCTACTTCACATTTTACACCTGGCGGCTTATGGATACCAATGCTATACAAATCTTAACTGTAAAACGAAAACGCAGCGGACGGTACACGATAAGTTGAGCACCAGATTGTTATCGTACATTTCAAAAAAAAAATTAATTAATTAATCAAAAAAATTAAACATTTTTATTAAAACTTACATAACCATATATTCCCCATAGGGGCTTCGTGTAGTAATCGCGGATCAAAATTGAGTCCTTCTAAGTCTTTTTGTAACCTGGATGCATCCATGCTAAGTGCTCTTTCTGGTAATAAAAAGAGATGATCCAGGTTATCCATTTGACTATTTGATTCTTGTCGTGATATTAAAGTTAACATTATCGACAAGGACCGTAGCACAACGTTGCGTATTTTGGTGCTCCGTCTATAAATAGGAACCTTATTATCGAACTGTTTTTCTAGTTCGAACGATTCTTAATAATCCGATTCCGGGTAACGCGAATCGTTTTAATGTCTATAAGACGTCGAAAGCGACGTCTTTCACCCGGTGTCTTTGTTGTTATTGTTTTATTTTGACGTCCGCACGTCCACGTTTTGGCGCACGTTTCGTCGCCTTGATCACTCGGTGTTTACCGTACGAAGTCTCCGCTGTTACTGCCAACTACGAGGAGTTGGAGCTTCGAAAACGATGTTGCGTTCGTGAATGCGAACGCTATGAACCGCCACCGAAGCGTTATCACCGCCTCCAAGAAAGCGCCACGCGAACACCTCGATACGCTCTCCATAATCTCTAAAACTAAATTATTAATAAAAAATCTGTTAGTTCTTACCCTTGATTATCTTAATTGAGATCACCTTCAATGACCTTTTATTTTGTGCTAAAAATAATTTGGAATTTTTAGCACACTTTTTTGGTTATCTTTTTGTGTTATTACGCAAATTTTTATAGATAAAACATTTTGCGTTTAACCCATTTTTTTCTGGTACACACCCTCGATTAGCTTAATTAAAAACATGGTCAATAATCTATTCTTAAATTAAACCATTTTTTTTTATAAATCAAAGAATTATAAACTAACGCCATCTATTGGCAAGAAGATTCATAACTTAATTTACCGAATCTAACGTGACTAAAAAGAATAATTCTTTTATTACACACCCTTAATTTGAATTAAAATAATTTAATTAAAGGTTATTTTCACATTCTGGGAATTTTACTTTTGAAATCACTTAAACAGAAATATAATAAAAGAATAATCTTAAAACAACAAGAAAATCCTTGACCTAATAAAAACCCAAACAAATTTTTCGCTCTCATTTGTCTCGTTAATAAAAAAATATTTAGTCATAGCTTGTTAGAAAACCGTGGCATATTTAGAGAAAGCATTTCGAATAAAAATTTATTTATTATTAATATATTTTTAATTTTTTTCTTAGAGTGAGAGCGGCTTTAAACGTAAAAACTAATAATTAAAATTGTTTATGATGTTATTTATCAAAAAGATAAGTTTTACACACATTGCCGAATTGTTATGAAATCATTGATTGCTAGAAATTCAGCCTAGTCATTATCACCTCTATATATATCGCACTCTAGATAAACTGCAATAACACAATAATATAGTTTAACGATTTTAGGAAACATTTTTGTTTTTCCTAAAGTAAAAATAATATTTACTATCTCTATATGGGAGAAAGTAATTGTGTTATATTCGCTTTATGTGCCACTTACTATAAAAGAACATATAAGTGTTGATTTTCGCCACACCTCGCGCATCCCCGCTCGATAAACGTCGTGTGACCGCAACTTATTGACTAAATTCTCAATTGCTTGAAGAATAAATAATAATTTTATATTTCGCCGAAAATCAGTTTTCCAAAATGGTGGTCCCTCAAAAGAGACAATGCGACACATTGTGTGGAACGAAATCCTAAAAACAATGTGATGCGCGGTGAATCTCAGTCAGGGTGAGATAGTTTCGCCCCGCCCTCATTTAGCACAATTCCAACAAAAGTAAAATATTAAATGAGAAATTTCGATAAAACAGATATAAATTATTTTATTAAAACAACCTTACAACATTAGATCAAGATGCTCCAAGAAATCCAAGCTTCAAACCTGATTAAATATAATGCTTTAATCAATGTACCTATAGTAAAGAGATTGTGTCTGTCTAAAGAGTACCTACACTTGAACAGCTTTTTAAATTGCTGCCTTTGGTTACAAAACAATGTTTGTTTGTTGGACTGAGCAGATGGGATGGAGACGGAAAGAGAAGATAATAGCAATAAAAGAATGATACTAGAATGAGAAAAAAAAAGCTGGCCAGAAAGAAAACTGATAATAAAGGAAAAAGATCAGAAAGAGAAATAAGGTACTGCATTGAATGGAAGGAGAGTGGAAGGAAACTGGTAGTAGAAGAAAGAAACTGAACAGAAATCAGAAAAATTTCAAGGTAACAAGAGAACTAGCCAGAGAAGAGAAGTACTGAAGAGGCACAATAGACGAAAGACGCTAAAAATGTTGAACAAAGTCTGGAAACAGAATAGAGACTGTTTATACATGGAACAGGTCTGGGAATGGGGAAAGAGGATATTTGGGAACGACGTGGGAAAAAGGAGGATAATGCTTTTGAGCTTGATAAAAAGCGTTATGATGTATGGGGATGGAAGAAGCAAGGGCAGTTAGAAAATGTGCAAACCAGGTAGTGGAAGTGGGTGTTGAGGTTGGCTAAGGAGATGCCGGGGTATATAGTTAGAGAAAAAATCTTGTGGGAAATAACTAGAGGGCAGGATAGGGAATTGAAGAGATGATCAATAGATATTGGATGGAGGATGAGGAGAGGTTAGGAAATTAGATAGATAATAATCTTAAAGTTAGCCTACCCATGTACATATTAAGTTGATGATTGTCTTCATATACAGGGTGATATACAGGGTATTAAATATTATATTTCTCTAACGAGGAACTTATTAACATACGGGGAACCACAGCAAAATTCTGTGCTTGCGGCTCGTCTCTATGCAGAAAGGTTTGTAGATAAATATCGTGAATCCTTTTTGCAACGTGGTAAGCAAAATGGCAATATTCGACTGAGGCTTAGGCAACTTGAAGGAACAATTAGACCTGTACACATAGTCAATCACGAGGACGTTTTGAATGTCGTCGAAGAGCAGCATATATTGAGGCACAACCAACTCCATCCATATCACATCCAACGTGTACAAGCCCTACTACCAGTGAATCATCCCCCTCGAGTACAATTTTGCGAGTGGTACCAATAACGTTCTCCACATTTTTCGTTGGAAGTGCGGCGACATCTAGATAATGTGTTAGGCCAAGGTGGTCCAATGGTCTGCCCATCTCGATCGCCCGACCTCAAACATCATGATTTTTATCTTTGGGGTCACTTAAAAACCATAGTTAATACTGAGCAGTAATTAAGATACATTCTGCTGCCGAGACAATTCTACAAAATCCTGATTTAAGCCGCGCTTGTGGTTACTACATTTTTTTCACCTAATAGTAATTATTTGCCATGAGGAATAAATCCTCAAGTTTATGCGTGTAGCTTGAGAATCACCCTGTATGTAATAGTTGGCAGTTATCATTCAGGTGATACTTTTTTTGTGTTTTGGTTCAGAACTTACAAAAAAGTTAAAAATAGTTAAATATACATATTTCGACTATTTCTGGCTATATGTCTGTTCGTATATATATAACTCTAAAACGCAATTAGTTGCGGTGAGGAAATTTGATGTATGGTTATTACACTAAAATTGTAGATTTCTCAAGTTTTAGTCCAAGTCTCCCAACTGGAAGTGGCACTTCATATAAACTTGTACTTTAAATAAAGTATATTATCATAGAGATATAAGATGTAGGTGAAGATTAGGTTGGGTTGACTGATTAAGTAGAGTCATCTACAATCGCGAACACGCATTAAAACTATTTTTAGCTACTGAAAGTAAAAAAAAAAATGTTGAGTGTTAATAATCTAATCGTTTCGAAATAATTTTTTTAATAGTTTTATAGATATTAATATAAAAATTTTGATCGGTAAAAATGTGAGCGATGACGAATGAATTGAAACATCGTGAGTAATCGAACAAGTCCCGTTAGTTATTCACTCATTGCAGAAAGAAAAACTCTTCCTTCAAGGTTCTTCAAGTTTGTAATCTGAGAATTTAACGAATTAGAGAGAACAATCGTTTCTCTAGTAGACTTTGAGAGTAAGTTGAATTGGAACACACGCGTACGTGACTTTTACCTTAGGGTAAAGTTAAAACAAAGCGTCCTTATCGAATAAAAAAATATCGAGGGAAAAGCAAAAGCAATAGAATATGTTGCCCTGAGCATTGAGTATTAATCAAAGTGGCCGCTAATTATAGTCGGCGGCGAATAGTAACAATAAATTGTACATTAAGCGAGGAACGGCTTTCTCTTCATTTTTATTTTTTTCAGTATTTTTGTTGTTGTTATTATATTTGAAGTTATTTTTGATCAGATAACATGAGTCCCATCTGTTCATTTACAATAAAAAGATATTGAAATGTTTATAATCTGTCATAAATTTATTTCGAAAATTGTGAAACACATCAACACAAGTAATAAAATTGTTAAATTAATAGAAAGACAACTTTCTATTAATTTGCTTTTTAATTATTTTCGGCCGGAATTTTTATGTTTTAAAAATAGACATTGTAAGTTCCATCCGTATTAAATTGGTTTAATTAAATCATTTAAAGAACTTTCACGATTAAACGTTTAAAACCTTCCTTCAACATTCTTATCATAATATATATATAAAAAAAACTTGTCATAAATAAAACGCTAAAAGATAATGAATCATGCATGTTTCATATCGAGGGCTACTGAAACGATAACAAACGTATTTTTTAAATAAAAATTTCGATCGATAAATTTTGCTAAAACAGTCGATTACGTGAGAGATAACGTCCCAAACCGGCGTTAAAATGCTTCAAATCCATGGGATAAAACGGGAAATGTTCCGTGTGGTATTTCGTTGAGTGTTTCCAAAAATAATGCAGACGCACTACAGAAAACAAAGAATTGAAAACGGCATATTTTAAGGTTAGGTTCTGCGCCAACCAACTTACTCTCAAACACACCTAAAAATATAAGAATAATCATGAATAATTAATATATATATATTAATATATATTACTGAGTGATGTAAGTGATGAATCAAAAGTTTCAACATCCAAAATTTTATTAACTTATGATTAATATAATGATATAAAAAGGATTATTAATACACAAACATGCATATTAATAGATTAATAGGTGAAATAATTTTGATTCACCCTGTACATAGAATACAATTTAGAGGTTATGGTTAACGAGAAACGGTGACATTTTTCTTTTTCTAAATGAACCGGCAAATATTAACTTTACCTGACCGTCTAGAAACGAAATAAATCAATACGTATTATTGATATATAAAACATACACCACGATTCAAGATATTAACATGTATTAAATATATCTGTCCGGGGTGTAACTCCTGTACAATAAAACAAAAAAAAAGCGGTACGAGGTCATGTTCTGTGACTTCTCCCGACACAAATATACAGTTAAGAATCGAATATTTTAACGTATCAAAAGAAAACCCACGCGGTTTTCTGTATGGAAAAGCCGTGGGCTTGTTAAATTGTGGTTTTTTAACACCCCGGGAAGTGAACAATCTACAGCTGTTGAAACGTTTTAGATTATATAACCGGACGAGGACCAGGGGGCAAAAAATGTTGCACACCCCCCCGGCAATGAAAAAAACGTCCAAATGGATTTGGACGAACGTAAACGTTCAAACTTACCAATGTTTTTTAATTGATCTGAGTTGTCCTGACCGTTTTCTGCCATTTTGGCACTAGTCACTGCACAACACCACCACACTCACATAAACGACATATCACAATATAATGTAGAATGTGAAGTTATAAACGGACGATGGGATTTTGGTACGTTGTGGTGGCAGCACTTGTCTTACACGTCAAATATTCTTCTAGCGATTTCATAGATTTTTTTTATTATTATATTATTAAAGTAAAAATCCAATTTTTTCCTACTTTTTATTATTATTCGCGGTTTAGTAAAATCATTAATCAAATTAATTTGTAAATACTAAACATTATTTAGTTTGATACATTTTACAGTTTCCTGTAATTTAAGCAATCACAAATTTTTAAATATGGTTTAATTCGATTTCCTATGCCCAGAGGGAGCGCCACTGATATTTTGATAAATTCTAGCAATTTTTTATATTAAATATGTAATGATACAGTTAATTCGATATCGAGATTTTCATCAATCTTTCATTATTTTGAGTTATATTTGAATTTATATTAAGATTGGGGTTGATTTGAATTAGACGGCTTAAGTTAGGTTGGGTTTTTATGGGCTCCCACTTTTATGGCATCCAATGGGACCTTCATTCAGGTTTGAGATCGTGAGTAAACCACCAGATGCTACCGTTCTGTTGAAGTGTAGATTTATGCAAAATAAAGATAGGCAGAGTGGTATCATTACAGAAATGTTAAGATTCACATAGTCTTTATATATGAAATGCATCGTGGTGATCAGTTTTGTACATGGTCTGCATCCCAAGACACCAACCTGAATGAAAATTACTAAATTCTTAATATTTTGTAGACATGTAGGAATTTCTGATGAGTTGAAGAAAATTTGTGAAGACTTTATGGCTGCCACGGAATTTCTATCATTGCAAAAATAATCACGGCCGTTTTCGAAGACATCGGCCGAACCCGAATTTCACGGACACAAAGACATTGTATAACTGGTACATACTATTGATAGGACTTAGTAGTCGTTATGAAATCTTTGGACCCGGATTCGCATGGTCCTTGTATCTAAAATGCATCGGGGCGGCTGATGTCTTTAAAGACAGTTTTGTACATGATCTGCATCCCAAGACATACCAACCTGAATGAAAATTACTAAATTATTAATATTTTGTAGACATGTAGGAATTTCTGATGAGTTAAAGAAAATTTGTGAAGACTTTATGGCTGCCAAGGAATTTCTATCATTGCAAAAACAATCACGGCCGTTTTCGAAGACATCGGCCGAACCCGAATTTCACGTACACAAAGATATTGTGTAACTGGTAGATACTATTGATAGGACTTAGTAGCCGTTATGAAATCTTTGGATCCGGATTCGCATGGTCCTTGTATCTAAAATGCATCGGGGCGGCTGATGTCTTTAAAGACAGTTTTGTACATGATCTGCATCCCAAGACATACCAACCTGGATGAAAACTACTAAATTATTAATATTCTGTAGACATGTAAACATTTATGATGTGCTAAAGAAAATTGGCGAAGATTTTATGGCTGTCAAGGAATTTCTATCATTGAAAAAACAATCACGGCCGTTTTCGAAGACATCGGCCGAACCCGAATTTCACGGATACAAAAACATTGTGTAACTGATAGACACTTGATGGGACTTGGTAGCCATTATGTAATCTTTAAATTCGGATTCGCATGATCCTTGTATTAGTCTTGTACATAATCATCTCAACCTGCTTGAGAATTAGCACGAACAAGCTAAACTATTAGTATTAATATGCTAATTTGAATTTGGCAGCACCAACCTAAATCAATTAATCAATCAACCAAAAGAGATAGTTAAATATTACGATAATTTTAACCGGTTAAATAGCTAAGTTAAAGATTAAATAAAAAAATGACTAAGCAAAATATAAATTCAAAATGTTATGTATCAGCGCCAAATTTAAATACAAATAAATCATTTACACAAAACATAATTTATAAATTACATATTAATTTAACCAAAATAGTTTAATATTAATAAAATATCTCAATATCTCATATTATAGAAATTTCTTGTTGAAGTATTTATTTTGAAAGGAAATTTTTGATCGTGCATCATCGGCACGGTCAAGTTTACTTGTGGCGCATACGCCAAATTTTCATATTTTGTACCAGGATATCATGAAACTCAACGAGTAAAAATGGTAGGGATTTTCATATAAATAAGCCACAGCTGGGGATTTATCATGGTAACTCGTGACAGCTCCCGGTGACGCACGAACTTCACGTTAGTTTTGTAACATAACCTAGGTATTTTATATCTCAAATTTAATAGAAGGTATGTTTTAAAAAATTATAAATAATTATTTTATTATTAAAAATATTTTAAATAATTTTGTATTGTTATGTAATCATTTACTTAATTATCACTTATTTATTTAGTCTATCCATGACACAATTTGAAACTTTCTCTCACTAAATAATTTAAATGTTGATTTATACTAACTTTCTTATTTTTTTATTACATAGAACTTCAAATAATCAACATGACTGAAGTTTACATAGTATCTGCTTGCCGTACAGGAATTGGTAAGTTATTAAAAGACCAGGATGTTTATTTTTACTAGATATATCATTAATGATATCAAATTTCACAATGTAGTAATAGAAACCTTCAAAGCAAGTTTTTTTAACACTAAAAATAAACATATAAAAAAATGCAAATTAAATAACCTTTTAGCCTTATTTATTATTCAAGTTTTTTTACTTTTTCAAGGTGCCTTCAATGGACAATACTCAACAATCCCAACAATAAAATTAGGAACAACTGTAATAGAAGAAGCCTTAACACGATCAGGGTTAAACCCTTCTGATTTAGATGAAGTAGTAATGGGCCAAGTATTAATGGGAGGTCATGGGCAAAACCCAGCAAGACAAGCTTGTCTAAATGCGAAACTTCCGCTTGATGTAACCGCAAGAACTGTCAATATGGTTTGTGGATCTGGTCTAAGAGCTGTTTATGACGGTTACAATGCCATTAAATGTGGGGAATCAAACGTTGTACTCGCCGGGGGGATGGAAAATATGAGCCAAGCGAGACATTGTACTTTTTTAAGAAATGGAGTTAAATTAGGAACTTCGCCCCTTGAAGATATGATTTTAGCTGATGGTTTAGTTGATCCATTAATTAAATTACATATGGGGAATACTAGTATGTTATATTTTTAGTTTATTAATTATATTTTTATATTGAAAATTTTTAGTTGAACATTTAGCGAATAAATATAATGTTAGTCGCGAAGAACAAGATGATTTCGCGTTAATTTCCCAGCAACGAGCTGCCGAAGCTATTGGAAACGGTTATTTTAAAAACGAAATTGTAGCCGTTGTTGATTCTAAATTGGGATCGATCGAAAAGGACGAACACGTCCGATTGGATACATCAAAGGAGAGTTTAACTAAGTTACGACCAGCTTTTGAAAAGACGGGATCAGTTACAGCGGGAAATGCTTCTGGAATAAACGATGGCGCTGCGGCGTTGGTTTTATGTAATTCTGATGTGGTTAAATCAAAAAATCTTACTGCATTAGCTAAAATTGTTGGATTTGCTCAAGCCGGATGCGAACCAATTGAAATGGGAATAGGACCAGTTCCTGCAGTTAAAAAATTGGTAAGATTAAAAATTTTGATGATTGCTTTTTTTGATGATTTGTTTTAGATGACTCGTGTTGGTTGGTCAATCAACGACGTTGATTTATTTGAATTAAACGAAGCTTTCGCCGCCCAAGCGATTATTGTTAATCAGCAATTAGGATTAGATCCTTCGAAAGTAAATGTAGCTGGAGGAGCAATTGCTTTGGGACATCCAATTGGGTGTTCTGGAGCCAGGGTTCTTGTAACATTGATTTATAACATGAAACGTTTAAATAAATCCAAGGGAGTTGCTGCTTTATGTATTGGAGGTGGCATGGGAATCGCCATTGCTATTGAATCTTGTTAAATTTTAAAACAATTTATATCAATGTTGCTTTTGAAAAGAATTTGTGTTAGTATTTTAATGAGTATTAACTAAAATTGCAGTATTTGCTTTATTGCGTTATTTGATTAAAAAAAATTATTATTAATTAATCAAATTGAATTAAACATTACTCTAAAAACAATAATAAAATGTTTGTAATAATAAAGATGTTATTAAAATTGTGTTTTTTTCAATTTTAGTCTCAAATTTGTTTTTGCGAATAATGAAAGTATAAAACAAGGATTTGAGATAAAGAAGCCAAGAGAGAACAACAAATTTGCTATTAATTCTTTGAAATCCGCTTATCAATTGAGGGGAACTTTAAAATAAGGATAACATTCACGGTGCCGCTAGTAGCCTGCTGAGTACAAGTCGAGTCATGATCAGGCGGTCTTCTTGATGTCTTGGTTGCGGTTGGAAAGACAGGACACAATAACTGCCGAATTCGTATTGAAAATCATTTATACATGGTGTTTCAGGTTTTTGTAGCAGGACTTTAACAGTCGATAGATCTTTTAAAATTAACATAAATACTTCATATAAACATAGGTCGACAAACGCTTTGTTTTGGAGATACAGGGTGTTCCACTAATAAAATGTATTCGCCTTAACTTCATATCACTTAACTCAACGTATTGTCTGCGATTGGATACCTAAGATACCAGAAGTCGTGTGAGAAAGTGATCATATCCAAACCTCTCCAACTTTTCAACCAACAAACCATGGTCCAAGAAATCAAATTCGACCATCTAGTGCATTCGATATGTACTGAGTAAAGCTGAGTCACCAATCTGGCTGTTGATGAAGTAACAAAAGTTGAGGTTCTCCTCCAAATTGAGTTGCTGTGGAGGATAGCAACCGTGATACTAGTAAATTACAGTGCCCAACTAGCATTTCATTGGTGCCAATTGCTGTAAGCAACCAGAGTTCCAGAGGATGTCTTACCACTTCATGCGCTATTTTATTAACTTGTTTTGATTCACCACCAGCCCAATCAGTATTGTTCTTTATATCTTTAAGTATCAATATGTTATTAAGTATTACATCATTGCTGGACTTTCTTGTTCTTCTTCAAGCAATACAGTCTTGTATGGACTTTGATCTGGACTGTTGCTGTGGTGTCTTTGCACAATTCTCTTCACTCCTCTGCCTCCCTGCATCATTTCCAGATATCTCAGCTTCATTTGTGCTTTTTTGTGACGTATTATGCCTGCAGCATGCATAAGTTGGTCCAAATCGTAGTTTATTCTTATAGTAGCACTTATTATATTACCTCGATTTCTTCAGTGACATTATTTTTTGTTGTAAGGATTCCCTTCTTGCAGTAATCTTCCTTTCTGTAGTGATGAAGGTGTAAAATTTCTTAGCTCTCTGATGTTTAGCCATATCCCATAGTTTGGAGGCTGCATCTTTTGATATTTTCCCTATTCCCAGCAAGACGTTTGAGCTGCAAGGGTCTTTCAATGTTTGTCATATCAAAATTTAGAGGACTTTCATAAAAAAATAAAAATAAAAGATAACTTTCTATTTTAATAATTATTTATTTTACAAATTCATTTCTAAAAAATAACAAATGAAACTTTTTTAAGGTTACAAAAGAAAGATTGACAATTATTAAAATCGATTTTTCACTAACATTGCGAAAAGAAAATGTAATTAATTATTTCTCTGACCCAATCCTTGCAATAAAATGATGCAATAAAAAGTATAAAAACACAACGAGATGGCGCCACATAAAATATTTTAAATTTCATTTCCGTTAAAAAAACTTAACGGTAAAGCGGTAGAATGGAATGCAAAGAATGAAAAATTTCGAACTCTTGGAATACCCACGAAGTTTCTTTGGTACCAGAGGAGCAGAAAGGTTGGAGGTGAATTATTAAATATCTTATTGGTTTTAGAAAAATTCAATTCCCGCTAACGATCAGCGGGGTTCGACGAAACGTCTCAAAAGTATTAGGCTCACATAACCTTCAAAGATATTCGAAAAGAATAGGATTCGAAGCGCGCTGAGTAAAGATTTTTTTGAAAATGAAAACGTCCGTTTATCCTTCAAGCGTATAAAATAAACACATTTATAAAACGGCACGCGTTTGCACTATTCTATAACGAGTATAACGTAACCTTGTGCCCAAAAATAAAAAACGACCACAAATCGAATTCAACTTCATAACTTCACCGCAGATAGAAACTAATCTCATTTACTACCTGCAAATTTAATTTAATACCAACGACTTTTAATAGATTTATTTGCATTCAATATATGTTATATGTATATATAACACTTTAGTTAGTGCAAATTTGAAAATAAAATAACAGATAGATATGTTGCTGATAGTGCGTTGCTGTTTGAACAGTTTCAGACGATTACGTTTTGGTGAGTGTCATGTGAACAGCGTGTTTAGCGTCAGTCGAAGAAGTTACGTCGCGGATAAACGATTAATAAAAATAAATCGTACGATGAATGTAAAACTAACTAAACACGAAACTTTTAAATTCACCGACTACGATTGCATCGGCTTCGATTTGGATAATACAATATGTAGATATAAAGTATTGAATATGGTAAGGTTAGAATACGAAGTATTATCTATGTTTATGGTGGATGAGAAGGGATATTCACCTAAATATTTGTCATTACCCATAGAAGATGACATAGACTTTATGTTAAAAGGCTTAATTTTGGACGTCTACAACGGTAATGTACTTAGAATCGACTCAAATGCCCACATCATTCATGGAAGTCATGGTACAAAGCAATTAACTAGAAATGAATTAAAGCAATATTATGGGGAAGATTGTCGATGGCATGTAACAGATACATTTGCAAAAGATCCTTTACACACCTGGAATGGCCCTTTATCAGAGCAATTACGTACCTTATTAGATTATTTTGATATGCCTGCTGGTTTAGTATTTGCAAGGATTGTTGATACATTGGATGAGGAAAATGGTAATAAGAAACTTGATAGTTACTCAATTTGGCCGGATATTGTCGAAGCTTTAACTTATATGTTTAAAAAAGAACATTTTATGTTAGAAAAAGGTGGTTATTTTCCAAATATGAAAAATAAACCCGAGGAATATATCCATAAATGCAGCGAACTTCTTATTCATTGGTTTGAAAAGTTAAGATCTAATAAGAAAGTTTTATTTCTTATCACCGGCTCAAATGTTGACTTTGCTTCTCACACTGCCGAAAACGCCATGGGAAAAAATTGGAGAGATCACTTTGATATCATTATATTTTTTGCTAAAAAACCAGGATTCTTTACAGAAAACCGACAATTTATTGGTCTCAATGGGATAGAAGAAACCGATCCAGTACCCGATGCAGAACTTAAACGAGGTAGTTCTTATAGTTATGGTAACTGGAAGGGTTTGTACAGCTTCTTATCAAAATCATGTGGGAAAGAGAATCCTAAAATAGTTTATATTGGTGATAATATAATCCAAGACGTTTATGCACCAGCCGTCCACGGTCAATGTGATGCTGTAGCTATTTGTGAAGAACTGGAAGCCGAAGGAGTTTATGGACACAATCAATGTCATAAAGAAAAACATTTGTTGTCATCAAAAACATGGGGTTCCTATTTCCATCATAAGGAGGCTGAGAAGGCCACCATTTGGAAGGAATTTATTCGAAACCATGCGAAAATTTGCATTCCAAATTTAGAGTATGTTGCAAATTACCCTATTGATCATGATTTTCTAAAACCAGATCAGTAATTTAATAATTACAATACACATTTAAATCATTTATGATATTGATTTGCAAAAAATACTGTTTTGTTAATTTCCGTTTTGCCATAGTATTTATTGTAATTAATATTTTTGTTTCGTTTTTGTTTGAATTAAATTATTTTTTTATAATCACGAATAGAATAATTTATGTTTTTTATTGCTCGTTGTTTTTATAAAGAGATTATGTTCAATTTTTGATAATAAATAAATCCATTATATCATTCCTATCTTGTTTTATGTCATTCATTGCCCATATTTGATTAAAAGAAACGTGTTAATGAGGCTTGATTAAAAAAGTTGATTGTATTAAAAATTGTTTCAAATAAAAGTTATTTAAAATTCAATTTTGAATAAATAATCTTAACAAAATAAGTTGATATCTTTTAGTTAAGACCATGTACTGGTATAATATTGATGGTGTTAATTGGGTTGATCAAAAAAGTCGATTATAATAAAAATTGTTTCGAATAAAATTTGTTTAAAATTCAATTTTAAACAAATAATTTTAACAAAATAAATTCAGATCTTTCTTAATTAAGGCTGTGTATAGGTATGTCAATAATTAAGTTAATAGGGCTTGTTCAAAAAAGTTGATTATAATAAAAATAGTTTCGAATAAAAGTTGTTTAAAATTCAATTTTAAATAAATAATCCTAACAAAATAAATTCATATCTTTCTTAATTAAGGCTGTATATAGGTATGTCAATAATTAAGTTAATAGGGCTTGTTCAAAAAAGTTAATTATAGTAAAAATAGTTTCGAATAAAAGTTGTTAAAATTCAATTTGAAATAAGTAATCTTAATAAAATAAATTGATATCTCTTTTAATTAATGCTGTGTACTGGTATGACATTAATGTGTTAATCGGGCTTGATTAAAAAAGTTGATTATAATAAAAAATTTTTTGAATAAAAGTTGTTTAAAATTTAATTTTAAAGAAATAATCGTAACAAAATAAATTCATATCTTTCTTAATTAAGGCTGTATATAGGTATGACAATAATTAACTTAATAGGGCTTGTTCAAAAAAGTTGATTATAATAAAAATTGTTTCGAATAAAAGTTGTTTAAAATTCTATTTGAAATAAGTAATCTTAATAAAATAAATTGATATCTCTTTTAATTAAGGCTGCGTACTGGTATGACATTAATGTGTTAATCGGGCTTGATTAAAAAAGTTGATTATAATAAAAAAATTTTGGAATAAAAGTTGTTTAAAATTCAATTTTAAATAAATAATCGTAACAAAATAAATTGATATCTTTCTTAATTAAGGCTGTATATAGGTATGACAATAATTAAGTAAATAGGGCTTGTTCGAAAAAGTTAATTATAATAAAAATTGTTTCGAATAAAAGTTGTTTAAAATTCAATTTTAAATAAGTAATCTTAATAAAATAAATTGATATCTCTTTTAATTAAGGCTGTGTACTGGTATGACATTAATGTGTTAATCGGGCTTAATTAAAAAAGTTGATTATAATAAAAAAATTTTGGAATAAAAGTTGTTTAAAATTCAATTTGAAATAAATAATCTTAACAAAATAAATTGATATTTATCTTAATTAAGGCTGTATATAGGTACTTATGACAATAATTAAGTAAATACTTAGGGCTTGTTCAAAAAAGTTAATTATAATAAAAATTGTTTCGAATAAAAGTTGTTTAAAATTCAATTTTAAATAAGTAATCTTAATAAAATAAATTGATATCTCTTTTAATTAAGGCTGCGTACTGGTATGACATTAATGTGTTAATCGGGCTTGATTAAAAAAGTTGATTATAATAAAAAATTTTTGGAATAAAAGTTGTTTAAAATTCAATTTTAAATAAATAATCTTAATAAAATCAATTCATATCTTTCTTAATTAAGGCTGTATATAGGTATGACAATAATTAAATTAATAGGGCTTGTCCAAAAAAGTTGATTATAATAAAAATAGTTTCGAATAAAAGTTGTTTAAAATTCAATTTTAAATAAGTAATCGTAATAAATTGATATCTCTTTTATGGCAACATCTTGTTTAATAAATAATTATGATATTAACTACTTTTTATTTTTGTTTAAACATAATTTATACAATCTTAAATTAAATAATACATCATTAAATCATTACAATCTAACATGCTGCGACTCATATTCCTAAAAAAAATTCATTCAAAATTTATAAATGTGTTATTCACAACTTACATTTAATAATTGTTTCACCAATGGAGACATACAGCGATTACAATCGATTTTCCCAACTCCATTTCCTTTTTGAATACATCTACATTTTTGACAAGAACTTTCTCGAAGCGTCCCAGCAACAAGTTCCGCCCATTTCTCTTGGTATTTTTCCAACAAAACTGCTTTAGAAACGGTACCGGAGGTGGATAAAGCTAATCCGCAACACATATCTTTCAAAGAATCGATCATTTTTTCGTTGGATTCGATTTCCTTTAAGACTCCGTGGTTGTCTATGCGGGATTTTTGTGAATCGAAAGCGAGGTAATTTTGATTTTCAAACGGATGGGGTTTTATAATGTGGAGAATTATATCTTTTTCACCCAACAGATTAAATAATTCTTGGGAGTGAGAAATTTCGGAACAAGAGTCACATTGGATTAATATAAAAAGCTTTTTCACTGCTAAACGAAATTCTAATTTTGATGAAAATCTTAGAGTTTCTTCTAGTTTTGATAAAAATTCTTGATTTTGTTGATTTTCTTGGTTTATTAATTTAATCGATTGATTTTGAATTAAATTCGTGTCATTAATCCATATTTTTCCTTGAACAGTTTCTATGAAAGATTTCTTTTTATAAACAACGAAGGCGAATCTATTTTGTGAAAATCCTTTTTTAATTAAAGCTTGATTTAAAGTTTTTGTTAATTCTTGCGTGTTTGCTCGGCAATTTTCTTCTTGGATGAAAACGATGTCTGTTGTTTTTGGGTTATGTCCATCAAAAATTTGTTCGTTGTTATTTAAGTTGCAATTTGCTACAAAAAATAATTTATATTTTTAAGAATAAATAAAAGATTTTTTCTTACCACAAAAATGAGGCATTTTAACTTGAATGTGTTTATAATTACATAATTGTTTATAAACAGCAATTGAAGAACAAACTGAGTTGGAGTTAATTCGAATTCTTTTTACGCACATTTCATAGAACGGTTTTGGGTCGATTATTGGGAAACACGATGATAAAGTTGAGTTGCTCGTTGAGAATGTTAACGAACAAATTAAGTTCATTGCGTTATTAACGAACGTGGGTATTTTGGTGTTATTAATTTTTATTTTCCCGCTTAAACATTGTTCGACTCTCCAGCTTTGGGCGAAATCGTCGATGTCGATGATTGAGGAGCCGTTTGGTTTTCTGATATCGGTGTTTTGCTCGTTATCCATCGTTCCTAGCATTCCATTAATTTTTCCAAAAAGCCACTCAGAAACTTTGAAGGTGCAATAATGGTGGTGCATGTTGCAGTTAATAAATAAACCTTGATTGTTTTCGAATATAATGTTTTCTTCTTCGCGTTGGATGTAAAAGTCGTTTTTGATTAATGGGAATTCAACCGGGTTTGAGTTAAATAAAATGGGTTCTTCTTTGAATGTGTTGAAAGTTATTGAGTTGTTGTGCGTTGTTATGCTTAATGTTGAATTAACATTTTTTGAGTTCAATATAACAGAAAATGAGTTTGTGTCAAAGTTGTTTATTAATAAATAGCTGCAGTTTGATTTTGAGGGATTTAAATGGAAGTGTTTGTTGTTGAATGTTATAAAGTGGTTGTCGGCGATGAGCATTGCGTAATTATTAATGGGGGGCTTAATTGTTGTGTGCAAAATGGTGTAAATCAAAATTTGGATTTTTGATAAGACGTGTTCTAATTGGTCCAAAGTTAACAAGCTAATTTTTTTATAAATGTGGTTATAAAGCGGGTGTTGCTCAAACTGCGGGGATTTATCAAACGACTCCCACTCAACCGGTAATCGTTGAGTTATCTCCAACATCCCATTTTCGGGTTGATAAATATAATCGAAAATTCCAAATCCTTCTTTGGTGCTCCCAAACGTGTTATGGATAAACAATTGCGAATAATACGAAGTCCTCATCCAAACATAACTCTTAATATTTCCTGATACGTCGTAATAATTCCAAAACCAAATTATTTTTTGACAACTCGCATCAATAAACTCCTTGATCTCTCGGATTTTGGGGGTTATCATTTGCAAATACGATTTTAATTCGCGACTAAACGGAATGTACTCATCAATGAATTGGTTTAAATTTGTTACAAAAATATTTATTGTTATTTCTAACACGTCCCAAAGCGGGTTAAAAAACTCGATGTAATTTATCGACGAGACCCAAGATTTTAATTTGACAAAAACCGAAATCATTTCATTTACTTCGCGAAGTTGGTAAACGTACATTTCGATTGAAAATATCGTCTCAACAAAAATAACGTTTATGTAAGTTTTTTGTTGCTCGAAATAAATCGAAGATTCGTTTATTAAATTGATAAGTGGCTGAAAAATCGTTAAGAAAGACCGTTTTATTTTTGTTAAATAATTAATAAAATCGTTCGAAAGCGATTTCGTTAATTTCTTCATATCGTTTAGGCTTAATTTAACGTCTTCGAGGCTTTTATTCAACAAATTTTTTCCGATTTCTTTTATTTTTTTTATGTTAATTTCGTTTATGTGGATTAAATTGATGGATTCGAGTGCTTTTTGAATTTTTTCGAATTTTTTGGGAAAGTCGATTTTGAACTTGATATTTTTTTTAATTGCTTTGTATTCGTTTAGAATGATTTTGCCCGTTTCGTCGTTTAGAATGTCGATTAATTGTTTCCCGATTGTTTGGATGATGTATTTTAAGTCTTTGTATTCATCGACGATTATTTTGTCGAATTCGTGGTGAACGTTAAAGTTCCAAATGATTTTGGTCCAAAGTAGGGAGGTTGTGTTTAGTTTTAAAATGATTAGGCCGTCTATTGTTTCTTTCCCGTAAACGTTGTGGATTAATTCGGCTCTTATTTCTTTGTTGTTTGGGATTCCCATGAAAAGTTGGTAAAATCGCTCTCCGTATCCGATGAGGAATTCAAACGAAGGGGAATCCTCTTTGAATACGTAGAGGTAGTTTAAATTTAAAGGTTCTTTGTTGTTGATTTTAAAATTTATTTGTAACCCCTTCGAATAAACTTCAGTTAGCGATTTTCCGAATATAAAAAGCGAATTTTTTTTTGACTCGACTTTGGTGGTTATCTCGAACTCTTTTCGGCCTATATCGAAAGATATCTTCATGTAATCGGGTGTGTCTTCGGCGAAATTTTTGTACTCGATGATCGCGTTGATTTTGATGTATTCGTTCGAGGTGATCGTTTTTGAAATAAACGCGTGGTCTAATCTCGAATGGGGGTGCCTCAAAATCAACCTTCGTTCATCGATCGTCTCGTTATCAATATAAGTTTTATTGTAAAATATCTCTAAGTGCACCATTTTGTCTTTATCGCCGGAATATTCTAATTCTAACACGAAAATGAAGGGAATTTCTAATTTTGAGAAATCGATCCGGAATATTATATCGTGGGTTAATCCGTTGATGAAAAACTTTGACTCCACGTGGCGCTTATTCAAAACGACGTTGTAGCGCAATTTCGAGAAATTCGAGTTGAGGTTGAGGTTGAAATCGAAATCGAATCCTTTTTTTTGGGTTAAATCAGTTTGAATTTGATACAATTTTTGGTCGTTTAATAATAAATTTCCGTCGTATACGAAATAAGTCGAATTTTTGAAATAATTTTGAGCCAAAACGATTTTTTTTTGCGGCAAATAAAACCCAACTTGGAAATTAATCGAATTCGAGCCGTTTGTTATGAAGTGAAAACCGTAACAATCAAAAAATTCAAATTTAATTACATCCTTTTTAAAATTAAAGTGATAAATCGATTTGTTATCGTAAATAAGATAATTTTCTAAATCGTTTTTATTTAATTGGTAAATAATTGAGTGATCATTCGTTTTTATCCTCGAATAAAATTGCGAATTAATTAACAAATTAAGATCTAAAAATTGGTCGTTTAATTCAGACAGAGTTGAGATGTTAAAATTATTTTCTGTTTTAATTATTTTTATTGCCAAAGAAGAATACTCGAAATTATTTATTTTATAAGGCAACGATATTTTAACCCCAAAACCGAGCTGATTTAAATCAAAAACATAATTGACCCCAAATCCAACCGCCCGTTTTACCCCGGGGTAAAAAACGAACACACTAAAATTATTTCCATCAATTTCGGTACTAAATAAGTAATTTTCGTAGTTTTTAAACGGCGTTTTTAAATTAACACTAAAAATATTAACATTATTTAAAACATTTAAACAATAAATTCGTTCGTTTAAATTCAAAATTACCACTTTTGATTTATCGTATTTATTAAACTCGACGCTATAATTTTTATAACCCTCGAATGGGGTTATAACGTTAAAATAAAAAAAAGAATTATTTTTTTTGTAATCAATTTTCCCCGAATAAATTTGGTTAAAATCGACGTTAATCGTGAAGGTGTTTAAATCGTTTAAATAAATAGCTTTAACCGAGTAATTAATTTTATTGGGTAAATTGATGTAAAAGTTGCAAAAAGGTGCTAAATTTTTGTGGATATGAACCTCGCCGTCCAATTCGTTAAAATGATCCAAAAATGGTATTTTTAGGTGGGTTTCGATGTCCAAGCCGTCTTTTTTGAGATCAAAATTACCGATTATTGACACATTCCCGATTTGTTTCGATTCTATTTGAATTTTATTTAACGTTTTGAATATTTGGTGCCCCCAAATCGTTTCGAATTGAATTAAATTTAATATTTGATTTTGCGGGGCGATAAAATTCAAATAAAACGAATTTTTATTCGCGTAACAAATAAATTTGGTAAATAGGTTGTTGAAAGAATAAATTTGAAATGTAACGTTTAAAGGCAATAAATGAATCGATGTTGATATGCTAAATCCGTTATTAATTATGTTAATATTTTTAATGGTGAAGTTTAAGTTGGTTAAATCAGAAAATTCGTAAACGATTTCGTTAAAATTGTTTTTAAGGTGAAAAGTGATTTTTGAATTTTGATACTCGTGGTTTAATTTGATGTAAAGATGGTGTAAATTAAAAACGATCCCCATTTTGGTGCTGTCGTGGTATTCATTAAACGCGATTAAGCTTTGATTGTTTTGTTGGTATTTAAAAATCGTTTCGGCGAATAATTTCGATCGATTTAGTTTCCCGTGTAAAATAACGTCGTTTAATTTCGGTATGATCGCTTTGAACTCGATTAATGTTTTCGACGAATTAAATTTTGAATCGATCAAATTTTTAAAATTAAAAATTAATAATTTGTGGTCATTGTTGAGGTTATACACGATTTTGGAGTAATCGTTGAATTGGAAATTAAAATTTTTTGTGTTTTTGAATAATTCTAAGAGGTATAATAAATTTTTATTTTTATATTTTAAACAAAAAGTGGTGAAATTGTTTATGTATGTTATTTCAATTTCGTTTTTTATGATGTTAATTTGATTTTTTGATAAGAATATCGATATGTTTTGGGGGTTGTTTAATTTGAAATGGTCCCATAATTTGTATGATAATTCTAATTTTTGTGATTTTTGGGGTAATTCGATGAATAATTCCCCTTCGTTATTTTCGTGGATAAATTCGAATATGATTTCGGAATAAATTAATTTAAAGAGGTACTTATTATTTATGTTGTATTGGATGAATAAATCGTTCGTTTTAAAATAAGATTCGCGATATAAATCGATGTAGATTTCGGCGGATTTGTTTGTATCAAAATCGATTTTGATGTTTTTCGGGTTAAAATCGGCGTCTAATAATAAATTAAGCGTTATGTTTTTGTTATTAGAGACCATATCAAGTTGGTAAGTTGAATTGATGGGAATCATTTTTCCCTCGAAAGATATTTCGTGGTATCCGGGGAAGGATGATTTCATGTTTATTGAGACGTCGTTTTTGTTCGACGAAACATTTAGGGATAAATTAAAATTTATGTTTTCAAAGTGATAAATTAAATAAATTTGGTAAAAAAGCTTATTATTTTTTTTTAAATCAAACTGAAAATTTAATTTTAACCCCAATAAATCATCGATTAAAAATTTCGATTCAACCAAATCATTTTTTACGCCCAAAGTTAAATTTAACGCCCCATTAAAATTCTTCACGATTAATTGGCGGAAATACCCCTTTGAGTCATCGAACGCAAAAGAAATATTTAAATTTTTATTAAATATTAATAAATCACTTTGTGTTTTTTTAATGATGTATTCATCGGTGTCGTTTTTATTTTTTATTATTAATTTGGAGTCGTTGAAGTTGTTGCTTTCGAAAATAATTTCTTTTTCTAAAATTGGGATGTTAATGATTTTCGAGAATTCGAATAAATAATAAAATAAATCGTTTGAATAATCGTGGGCACTCGGCGTGTTGGGAATAAATTCGTTTTTAATGTTAAAATAAATGTTTTCGTCGATGTACGTAAAAGTTAAATTGGTTAAAGTGACCGTATTGTTTAAAACGAAATTAATAAAATCGTTGGAAACGAATCCGGTTAAATTGATCATCTCGTTAATGTTTAAGTTAAAATTTTTGTTGGAGTCTGCGTCTAATTTGTATTCAATTAAGTATTGGGATGAATTTAGATTAATTTTTAGCGTTTTTTCGTCGATTTTGTTTTTATAAAAAAATTTTTGTTCGTTTTGGATTAAATTCGATTTTATATATATTAATATAGTTTCTGTTTCGTTGTATATAAACCCCCCTTTTAAATAATTATCATTATTTTCGAACAATATCTGTTTATTTTCTAAATTAATTAATAATTTTAGTTTGTTGAACCCCTCCCAATCTATGTCAATAAGCGTCCTATTTATATAAAAATAATATTTGCATTGATAATCTAAGCAGGGGTATTCAATCAAAAATTTCGTGTCCAACGTTTTGATGGGGATCACGAGTTCGATGAAATATTTGTTATTATCGTGATAATTAATTTTGATGCTTAAATCGTTCCACATGTTTAATGAGGGTTGTATCTCGAATCGTTTTAATTTTCCTAGGGAAATATCGGAGGCGTATTTAAAATAAGCTTGGTAAAGGCCGTTTTCTAGCTTCGAGGTCCATTTAATTTCGAATAAATTCTTGTTTTCGCTTGATATGTGGATGTGGAATAATTTCGAAACGTCCTGATTAATGTTGAGATTAAAAAGAATTTCGGGGTAATTTTTGAATAAAATCGGGGCTGCCAATTTTCCTTTAAACCCGATTAGATTCGTCGATGTGGTGTTTAACAGCATAAAGGAAATCAAATTTTCGCCGTTTTTTAATATCGAAAATGTGTATATGGCGGGTTGATGCACGTAATTAATTGTTAGTTTATAATTGATGTATTTAGACGACGTCATTAAATAACTTTGGTCGTTATCTGATCTTATTACGACGATTGGGTCGCCGTTGTAATAAATACTAAACAATTCTTTATCTTGCGATAAAGCCGTTTTATCGGCGATCAAAGACAACTTGTGTAATTTGCTGTACATAAATATTCTTATTTTGTTATCGTCAATGCGGTTCTCGAAAATAACTCGCTCATAACCTTTAATGTTAGAGCTCATTTCTAATTTACTTTGAGTGTAATTTTTGTTGATGTAAAAAACGTTGAAATTTAACACACTCGTTGAATATTTAACGTAATAATTCAACACAACCTCGTTATCATTAAAAACATTTTGGCCGTTCACGTAAAAAAATTTTTCGTTATTCGGCAAATCCAATTTAATTTTAACATCGCCTTTATTCACCCCTAATTGTAATTTAACAACATCCGAGTCATAATTAACCCCGATTTTTTTATCAACTTCCAAATCATACTCAAACTCCAATTTACTCGACGCGTTAAACACCCCCAAATAAAAATCAAACACCCCGTTAACTTTCTTAATTGTATCAACATTCAACACGCAATCGATTTTATTTAAATGTGTAGGTGATCTCAACAAAATCATTAAAGTATTATTAATTTTATTATTTTTAACATAATCAAACTCAATTTTGAAATTACCCAAATAAGTCTCATTAAATGTAAGCTCAACCTCAGAATCGGACCAAAAAATGTTTTTGTATTTAGTCAACATTTTCCCCGAATACTCAACATCATCATTTTTATACGAAATATTAGTTACAACCCTCCTCAACTCATCCGCGTCATAATCACCGACATCAACACGAAAATTAACATCCCCAAATATCGATTTGCTCTCAAAAAATATAACTCCAACAACTTTATAACTAAAAATCGTTTCGGCGAAAACATTTTCATTAAAAACCGAAAAACATTTTAATTTAATTTCGTCCCAATTATTCTTAAATAATTCAATATCCAATTTAGATTTATTCTCGATAAAATTTAGCGTAAAACTAGTTTCGTTATTGCGATTCTTAAAGTTCGTTTTAACACCGAAATTAATGTTTGTAACATTTTTATCCGCAACCCCCAAAAAAATTAACACCTTATTTTCGCTTTCGAATTGGTCTAATTCGCGGTTAAATCTAAAAACGTAATCGATTTCAACTTTGTAAACGTCAAAATTTAATTTAAAATAAATGTTGTTTCTATCCAAATTAATAATTAATATTGTGTTGTTCAAAAGATTTAAGCTCGATATTAAATTGACGTCGAAATTGATTTTATCGTCATCGAAAATTAATTCGTTTAATTTGTAGTTTAATATAATCGTTTCGTTGTTTTTACGGAAAGTTATTAATCCATCTTTTTCGATGTTTAAATAGACGTTATCAAAATTTGATTTAAAAATCATTTCAAAAATCACGTCATCGACATTTATTTTTAACACCAATTGGGTTTCTAATAATTGAGCGCTTAAATTCATCGAGAATAATTGTTGATTCATATTTAACGAAGCGCTCCCTCTTAAAATATCGGATTCTACTTTAAAATAAAAACTTTTTTCGTCTTTATTACCTTCCCCATAAAATTCGAGGGGTGCTAAATCAGATCCGATAAAATAAGCCTTTATTAAAAAATCGTTCAATTTTAAGTCTAATTTAACGTCGCCTTTTATCGTGTAATTATTAAATTGGTAAAAAATTTCTATTTCATTTTTTTTATATAAATTATTAACCAAGAAATATTTAAACTTGATATCGTAATCTTTAAACGTTACGTCGATATTAAGTAGGTCGTAAAATTTAAATTTTATTTCGCCATTTAATATATCATTAATAGTAACACCAAAATTATATATATCATCGTTTTTATGATAAAAACAATAAAATTCTTTTTTTAAAGCACTCGATTTAAGCCTCCAAAACGATTTGTTATTAAAATTAATTTCTAAATCACTCGATATTGTTAAATTATCCCAAATACCCAACATTTTTGACGCATATTCGCTGAAATTATTAAAATTATTTTTTATTATTAAAGTAGCGTTATGATTTAAAAATCTCATTGACCAGTGAAGATCAACTTCCCAAATTGAAATTAAATTCCCGTTTAATTGAATACCAAATATGGTGTTGTTATTTTTACCATGATTTATAATAAGATTTTCCATTAAATAACCGTAATATGTGCTGTGTTTAAAAAATAATTGGTATTTACCCGTCATAGGTGAAATGATTTCAAATTCAACGTTATAAGTTTTATTGTTCTCATTACTCCAATGAAGTAATAAATAATTTAATTTGTTTAATATGTCAATTTCAATTTCCATGAGAATATCATTTTTTTGTTTGTTTAATGAATATTGAAATTTCGTTTTTTCGATGCCTTTGAATGGCGTTTTTATCAAAATAAATGATTTCGATTTTTCAACTTCGTAGTTTATTATAATTTTATGTCCTTGCCAATTTAATAAACTGTTCATTTGGCTGTTTGTTTCGTTATTTTTTATTTCTAAATTTCCGATTATTGGGTTTAATGTTTTTGTTGGTGACGTTAATTCGAATTTTCCATCGACATTCATTCCGGTTTTTGTCCAAATATTAAAACAATTCACTTGATGTTCATTATAAATCATTGAAATATTTGTTATTTTATCAATTTTTTCTAATTTTTCAATATTTTCCAATTTATTATTTACAACATGACTCACCCCAAAACCAACGTTATAAATTTCTGGCATTGTTGTTTTCATTTCTAATTTTCCTATTATATGATTTGACGATCTTGATCCAGATAACATAAAATTTATTTGATGTTCTCGCCAAAAAACTTTTATCTAAACATAAAAAACAATTTTTAGTTTGTATTAAAATATTTTTCAAATAAAACTTGTTAAGAATTAAAACAGGAACAACTTTTCTTAGCAAAATTTTTTAAAATTATCAATTTTTTAATTTCCCTGTGAACAGTATAGCAACTTAATTCAAGATTATCTTCCTAATTATTGTTTGTATTAAAATATTTTTCAAATAAAACTTGTTCAGAATTAAAACAGGAATAACCTTTATTGGCACAATTTTTTAAAATTATCAATTTTTTTATTTCTCTAAGAACAGTATAGAAACTTAATTCAAGATAATTTTCTTAATTATTGTTTGTATTAAAATATTTTTCGAATGAAACTTGTTCAGAATTAAAACAGGAACAACCTTTATTGGCACAATTTTTTAAAATTATCAATTTTTTAATTTCCCTATGAACAGTATAGAAACTTAATTCAAGATTATCTTCCTAATTATTGTTTGTATCAAAATATTTTTCAAATAAAACTTGTTCAGAATTACAACAGGAACAACCTTTATTGGCACAATTTTTTAAAATTATCAATTTTTTAATTTCCCTAAGAACAGTATAGAAACTTAATTCAAGATTATCTTCCTAATTATTGTTTGTATCAAAATATTTTTTAAATAAAACTTGTTCAGAATTAAAACAGGAACAACTTTTATTGGCACAATTTTTTAAAACTATCAATTTTTTAATTTCCCTATGAACAGTATAGAAACTTAATTCAAGATTATTTTCCTAATTATTGTTTGTCTTAAAATATTTTTCGAATAAAACTTGTTCAGAATTAAAACAGGAACAACCTTTATAGGCACAATTTTTTAAAATTATCAATTTTTTAATTTCCCTGTGAACAGTATAGAAACTTAATTCAAGATTATTTTCCTAATTATTGTTTGTATTAAAATATTTTTCAAATAAAACTTGTTCAGAATTAAAACAGGAACAACCTTTATTGGCACAATTTTTTAAAATTATCAATTTTTTAATTTCCCTATGAACAGTATAGAAACTTAATTCAAGATTATTTTCCTAATTATTGTTTGTATTAAAATATTTTTCAACTAAAACTTGTTCAGAATTAAAGCAGGAACAACCTTTATTGGCACAATTTTTTAAAATTATCAATTTTTTAATTTCCCTATGAACAGTATAGAAACTTAATTCAAGATTATTTTCCTAATTATTGTTTGTATCAAAATATTTTTCAAATAAAACTTGTTCAGAATTAAAACAGGAACAACTTTTCTTAGCAACATTCTTTAAAATTATCAATTTTTTTTATTTCCCTGTTAACAGTATAGAAGCTTAATTTAAGATTATTTTCCTAATTATTGTTTGTATTAAAATATTTTTCAAATAAAACTTGTTCAGAATTAAAACAGGAACAACCTTTATTGGCACAATTTTTTAAAATTATCAATTTTTTTATTTCCCTAAGAACAGTATAGAAACTTAATTCAAGATTATCTTCCTAATTATTGTTTGTATCAAAATATTTTTCAAATAAAACTTGTTCAGAATTAAAACAGGAACAACCTTTATTGGCACAATTTTTTGAAATTATCAATTTTTTAATTTCCCTGTGAACAGTATAGGAACTTAATTCACGATTATCTTTCTAATTATTGTTTGTATCAAAATATTTTTCAAATAAAACTTGTTCAGAATTAAAACAGGAACAACCTTTATTGGTACAATTTTTTAAAATTATCAATTTTTTAATTTCCCTAAGAACAGTATAGAAACTTAATTCAAGATTATCTTCCTAATTATTGTTTGTATCAAAATATTTTTCAAATAAAACTTGTTCAGAATTAAAACAGGAACAACCTTCATTGGCACAATTTTTTAAAATTATCAATTTTTTAATTTCCCTGTGAACAGTATAGAAACTTAATTCAAGATTATCTTCCTAATTATTGTTTGTATCAAAATATTTTTCAAATAAAACTTGTTCAGAATTAAAACAGGAACAACCTTTATTGGCACAATTTTTTAAAATTATCAATTTTTTAATTTCCCTAAGAACAGTATAGAAACTTAATTCAAGATTATTTTCCTAATTATTGTTTGTATTAAAATATTTTTCAAATAAAACTTGTTCAGAATTAAAACAGGAACAACCTTTATTGGCACAATTTTCTAAAATTATCAATTTTTTAATTTCCCTGTGAACAGTATAGAAACTTAATTCAAGATTATCTTCCTAATTATTGTTTGTATCAAAATATTTTTTAAATAAAACTTGTTCAGAATTAAAACAGGAACAACTTTTATTGGCACAATTTTTTAAAATTATCAATTTTTTAATTTCCCTATGAACAGTATAGAAACTTAATTCAAGATTATTTTCCTAATTATTGTTTGTATCAAAATATTTTTCAAATAAAACTTGTTCAGAATTAAAACAGGAACAACCTTTATTGGCACAATTTTTTAAAATTATCAATTTTTTAATTTCCCTATGAACAGTATAGAAACTTAATTCAAGATTATTTTCCTAATTATTGTTTGTATTAAAATATGTTTCGAATAAAACTTGTTCAGAATTAAAACAGGAACAACCTTTATTGGCACAATTTTTTAAAATTATCAATTTTTTAATTTCCCTGTGAACAGTATAAAAATGAAATTTAAGATTATCTTCCTACTTATTGTTTGTATCAAAATATTTTTCAAATAAAACTTGTTAAAAATTAAACAAGGAACAATTTGCTTTTGTAGGCACCATTTTTTAAAATTATCAATTTTTTAATTTCCCTATGAATAATATATATATATATATATATCGTGTATAAAATAACGCATTAATTAACACTCTGTATATATGTATATATATATATATATATACTTAAAAAAACAATTTTTAATATTTTTTTACCTCGACATCAACATGATTCTGCATAATTAAATACTTGATATTAAATTGTTGTTTCTCAAAATACTTAAAGGGTGTTTCCAATTCTCCATACCAGATTCCTCCAAGGTCATAAACTTTACTTCCAACGTTTAAATAAATTTTTTGATACGTTTCTAATCCCCAAGTGATGTTTAATATTATTTGAGTTGACCTAAAAAAAATGATTTTGATTTCTTTAAATTATTAAAAGAAAATTGAAATCTTACTGTAGCGTGAAAGAAACCGTAACTTTTTGATTGGGGTATTCGAATTCCATGGAATAAATTCCGCCGCCGAAGTTGTGTAAATTTAAATAAAGTTTTTTCTTTAAATCTCTATCTTTGTTCCAATAAAACAAAACGTCGAGTTTTGTTTTTGGTTGAAATGTGATGTTTAATTCGAAATTTTGGTAAATATTTAAGCCCATTGCAAATTGAACTTCGTGATTCCATTTGATGTTGGTGAAAAACTTTTTGGCTTTGTTAAATTCGAAATTGGTGTTAAACGAATTATGATTCCATAATAACTGGGTTGAAAATTCATGAATCGGGGTTTGGGCGTGTAGATTTGTTAATAATAAATCATCGGATGTTTGAAAATTCAACGTAAAACTCCATGGGGTCGTAAAAATCCCATTATTTAAATCAAAATTCCCGGTGAATGAATAATTTTGTAGGTTATTTATCGGCGATTTTAAATAAACCCCATTTACAATTAAAAACGTTTCTTTGGTGATGATTTGTTTTTCGCCAATTAAATTTATTTTATATTCTGCTTCGCTTGTGTTTATAATCTCAGATTTAATCGTGTAAGTATTGATGGGGAAATAAACGAAAATTAATAAATATGTGTTTCGGTTCTTTTCTTCAATTTTATACGAAGCTTCTAATTTTTGTATTTGATTAAATTGGATCAAAAATTTTCCTAAATCTTTGTGGTTAGCTTTGTAATGGGATAATTCGAAAACGTAATCGATATTTTTTTCTTGGCAATTTAATGAGCTTATTATTGCTGCATCAACGACGTCGTCTTCTTTGAAAAATTGTAAAAATTGCGTGGTTTTCCATTTTTTGCCGAAAACATCAACATTTCCTTGTAAGTCATAAAAGAAATATGCTTTTCGTGTTTCTATATTAATTAGTCCGTTGTAATTGGGATTTATACTCGAATTAAGTTTCAAATAAAATCCGTGTTTTAACATATCATAAGTTGTTTGCTTAAAAGTTTTTAGAATCAATGAAATTGTTTCTCCTTTATAATTTGTGTTAAAATCCATCGATAAATGATTAATATCGTAAATTAAATTGATTTTTATATCTCCTTTCGTTGTGTTATCGCCATCTTTTATGATCGATGTTAAAATATAAGAATTATCTTTTATTTTTAACGTTGAATCGAATATGTAATGATTTTTTTTAATGTTAACTTGAAATGATGATGTGAATTCGTCCAATTTTTTGTTTAAATTACCTTTTAGTAAAAATAATTGATTTTTTTTGTAATTTAGATGAATGTTAACATCATATTTCGGTGCTTGATGATTTAGGGTTGCTTCGACGTCGAAAATTTCTTCTTTATTGTAGGTATGTTTTAAAGAAAATGTTAATTTTTTGGGATCATTTTGTTGGATTGATCCTAAAAGATCGAACGAAATCTTATTCGATAACATTTTTAACCCAATTCTTTTTTCGGGGATGTTTAATAAAAAATAACTTGATAATTTTCGATTAATCTTGGAGTTTGGTCTGTCTAAGTCCAAAGTAAAACCGTAAATTCCTTGCTTATGATCTCTTTGAGAAGTAAATTTAAAAATGTAACTATTAAATGAATCATTTTTTTGGGCTGTTATTGCGTATTTAAATTTTCCGGTTAAAGGGAAATATGGGGCGTCAATATACTGCGATGCGTTTACATATTTGATTTGATGGCACAGTTTTAAACCGATTATTTCTTCAAAATTTGTTCCTGTACAATCGTTTCTGTCGACCCCTTCGTTTGATATATCATCAATTTCTTCAATTTTATCATCTTTTATTAAAAATATGCTTGATTCGATGTTGAATAAATCGATGTGATTTTTTGGAGCATTTATTTTGATATCGATCAAATTTCCTTTATCGATTTTAAAAAAACCGTCGATTAAAACATTCGAATTTAAAGTTGATACTGTTTTTAAACCAATTTTAGTGAAATAACTATCAATTTTCATGTTTCCTTCAATTTTAACTGAAGCACTCGGTGATATTTTTCCTTCCAAGTCAAATTTATAATTTTTTAAATCTTTAATATTGATTTTTCCGCTTGTTGTTAACCCTAAAACCGCTGTCCCATTTGATGAAAGTTCTAAAGGAAATCCTAAAATTGTAGGAATTTCTAGTTTTGAATCCAAAAATTTTAATGATTTTGAAAATTCGATATCTTTTAATAAGCTCGTTAATGCGTGAAGAAACGAATATATATCATTTGGTTTTCCAAAAATCCCCTCGAGATTTTGAAATTTATTAAAATTTATTTCGTCTCCAAAAATTTTTGTGTAAAATAAACCGTTTGGTGATTTTTTTAAAGTGTGATGATTGTTTTGAATGTTTAATAAATTTGTTTCGTGCTCGCTTCTTTGATTTTCCAAAAATGTTTTTATCGATTTTTCGGGAAAATAACCGTTTGGACCAAAAATATTTTCAACAATCTCTTCAAAACCTTCAATTCTTGCACCAATTTCAAACAGATTTATAGCTTCCCCAAAAATATCAATAGTAAAATTTAAAAACCCCGATTTAGGTAGATACGAATCTTGACTAAAAATTAAATTACTTTCAACACCAACCCCCGTATCAATTTCATCCAAAAACGTCGAAAATTCATAATTTCGCGAATACTTTCTTGGATCAGTACTAAATTTATGCTTCAAATCGTCGTTTTCGACCAATTTCTTTAAATTTTGTTTCCAATAACTTTCAGTTTTTTGTAAATTTACTAAATGTGACCAAACGAATGATCCAACTTGATTCGTTTCTTCTTCGTTTAAAACGTATTTTATTTTTTCTAATGTTGAATAAGACGAACACCTCATCATTCCTAGATAAGATATTATTCTTAATTCTGAATTTTCTTCGAAATTTGAAAATATTTCTTCGAAATCTTCGATATTTTTGTTTTTATTGCAATTTATTCTTCGGTGTGCTTGAATTGAAGCTACTTTTAAATCTATCGGGACATTTATGTTCTAAAAAAATATATTAAATAATTAAATTATTTAAAATTGATAATGAAATATATATATATAGTAGTCATTTTGACATGGTGATGAATGCACCCGACGTCATCATTGCAAGTATGCAACCAATATCACAGTATTGTGTTATATTATATTATTTTGTGATATTGGTTGCATATAGAAATTTAATTCAAGATTATTTTCCTAATTATTGTTTGTATCAAAATATTTTTCAAATAAAATTTGTTCAGAATTAAAACAGGAACAACCTTTATTGGCACAATTTTTTGAAATTATCAATTTTTTAATTTCCCTGTGAACAGTATAGAAATTTAATTCAAGATTATTTTCCTAATTATTGTTTATATTAAAATATTTTTCAAATAAAACTTGTTAAGAATTAACACAGGAACAACCTTTATTGGCACAATTTTTTAAAATTATCAATTTTTTAATTTCCCTATGAACAGTATAGAAACTTAATTCAAGATTATTTTCCTAATTATTGTTTATATTAAATTATTTTTCAAATAAAACTTGTTCAGAATTAAACAGGGAACAACTTTTGTAGGCACAATTTTTTAAAATTATCAATTTTTTAATTTCCCTATGAACAGTATAGAAACATAATTCAAGATTATCTTCCTAATTATTGTTTATATCAAAATATTTTTCAAATAAAACTTGTTCAGAATTAAAACAGGAACAACCTTTATTGGCACAATTTTTTAAAATTATTAATTTTTTAATTTCCCTATGAACAGTATAGAAACTTAATTCAAGATTATTTTCCTAATTATTGTTTATATTAAATTATTTTTCAAATAAAACTTGTTCAGAATTACAACAGGAACAACCTTTATTGACACAATTTTTTAAAATTATCAATTTTTTAATTTCCCTATGAACAGTATAGAAACTTAATTCAAGATTATTTTCCTAATTATTGTTTATATTAAATTATTTTTCAAATAGAACTTGTTCAGAATTAAAACAGGAACAACCTTTATTGGCACAATTTTTGAAAATTATCAATTTTTTAATTTCCCTATGAACAGTATAGAAACTTAATTCAAGATTATTTTCCTAATTATTGTTTATATTAAATTATTTTTCAAATAGAACTTGTTCAGAATTAAAACAGGAACAACCTTTATTGGCACAATTTTTGAAAATTATCAATTTTTTAATTTCCCTATGAACAGTATAGAAACTTAATTCAAGATTATTTTCCTAATTATTGTTTATATTAAATTATTTTTCAAATAAAACTTGTTCAGAATTAACACAGGAACAATCTTTATTGGCACAATTTTTTAAAATTATCAATTTTTGAATTTCCCTATGAACAGTATAGAAACTTAATTCAAGATTATTTTCCTAATTATTGTTTATATTAAATTATTTTTCAAATAAAACTTGTTCAAAATTAAAACAGGAACAACTTTTATTGGCACAATTTTTTAAAATTATCAATTTTTTAATTTCCCTGTGAACAGTATAGAAACATAATTCAACATTATTTTCCTAATTATTGTTTATATTAAATTATTTTTCAAATAAAACTTGTTTAAAATTAAAACAGGAACAACCTTTATTGGCACAATTTTTTAAAATTATCAATTTTTTAATTTCCCTATGAACAGTATAGAAACTTAATTCAAGATTATTTTCCTAATTATTGTTTATATTAAATTATTTTTCAAATAAAACTTGTTCAGAATTAAAACAGGAACAACCTTTATTGGCACATTTTTTTAAAATTATCAATTTTTTAATTTCCCTGTGAACAGTATAGAAACATAATTCTAGATTATCTTCCTAATTATTGTTTGTATCAAAATATTTTTCAAATAAAACTTGTTAAGAATTAAACAAGGAACAACTTTTGTAGGCACCATTTTTTAAAATTATCAATTTTTTAATTTCCCTGTGAATAGTATAGAAATTTAATTCAAGATTATTTTCCTAATTATTGTTTGTATTAAAATATTTTTCAATGTTGTTTTTATTGCAATTTATTCTTCGGTGTGCTTGAATTGAAGCTACTTTTAAATCTATCGGAACATTTATGTTCTAAAAAAAATATATTAAATAATTAAATTATTCAAAATTGTTAATGAAATATATATATAGTAGTCCTTTTGACATCATTGCAAGTATGCAACCAATATCACAGTATAATATAATATAATACAATACTGTGATATTGGTTGCATACTTGCAATGATGACGTCGAGTACGATAATTAATTAACACAGTGTATATAACTTTATGGAAGAAATATCATCAAGAAGTGAAAATAAAATATCGTTACCTTATAACATTTTTGAAGATATCTTAAAAAATACTCATTTCCAGTATTTCCTATTGATTTTAAAGCAAGTAAAATATTATCTTGGTGTTCTACACTATCAGGGACGCAATTTTGTGATATGGGTTTAGAAATTAATTCAAAAATTTCCTTAAATTCGTCTTCGCAATTATTATCTTTGCAATATTGATGTATTAGTCGTGAAATTGTTAAGAAAGCGGTTTGTTTTGTTGGGATTAAATATTCTTCATCGTTTAAGAATTCCTAAAAAATTTTTATTAATACAAAGATATTTGTGTTTTTTAACATACTTTTAACGAATAAATTAATTCTTTTTGTGGGTTTTTAATAAATCCCAAACTCGTTAACCAAGAGTTTACTAATTGGTGAGAAATTTCTTGGTTTTTATTAAGTTTTTTAATCACTTCAACGCTTTCAATTGTTTTGACGACGGAGATGGCGTCAATAAAGAATTTTCTTTTCGTTTTAGATTCTTTTACTTCCTCGAAAGCTTCGATTAAAAATTTTTGGTCGGGAGTTTCTAGAAGGTTTACTAATCCTGAAAATAATTCAACAACATCTTTTCCTAATCCATTTTTTAATTTTTCATCAATTTCTTCCATGATTTCTTGAAATTTTTCGATATCTCCGGAAGTGTTTTTAATTAATTTGTTTTCTTTTTCAAAAATTAATGATGAGTATAAAAATTCAATCCGTTTTCTTTGATTGTTTAGTTTATTGTAAGATTTTTTAAATCGAAGTTGTTGCGTTAAAATTATTGAAGCTCCATTTTCTTGGTTAGAAAACGGTCGAAAAAGGTGCTTTTCTACACAATCGACGTTGTAAATTTGATTGTTTCGAATAATTTGTTGGCAATTTTGAGTACTTTTTAAAAGAGGCGAAGAAAATTTTGCCTGATTTTTGTTGTAAATTTCAGATTGCCACGAAAATTGTTTGATGGACCTTTTATTACAACTCGTTAGGTCTCTAATTTTTTTAACTATTTTGTTGGAATTTAAATCAGAGGTAATTTCATAATTTGTTTTACAAATTCCGCTAACATCAGTTTCAAAAAAAACGCCTTTATCTCGGCTTGTTTGAAATGACGATAAAATACCCCTTTTTAAATTTAAAATAGGAGTTGTTTCGTCAATTGTTGGACACACCGTAACGATTTTACCATTTTGGAATGAAAATTTTAGAGGATTTTTCTTTAAAGATTCTTCAAATATTTTATTTCCATCGTTTTTTCTTTGAAATGAAATTATTTTCATTTCAAAATCGCATGGTGATAATACATCAATTTCTAAATCGATTTGAAACTCATCGCTTTTAGCGTTTGACGTATTCTTATAAACTAAACTATTTATTATTCCAGTATATTTATATTCGTATGTGTATCCTATTTTATAATTAAAACTATTTTTTGTATCCTTACAATATCTAGAGCATGAGTTAGAGTGGACAAGATTTGCTAAAATAATACGTTAATAAATCTTGTTTTTGTTTTAATAAATGAAAACTTACCCCGCGTAAAATAAAAAAGTATAACAAAAAACACAAAAAACTTTAACATGATTTTTGTTTTCGTTATCAAATCAACATTCTTATCGTTAAAATCAACGTGAAGATTGAATGGTTCGCTTTAAAATACATTTAAGAAAGACTACGTTGATGGTCTGTTCGATGTGGTTCCACGAATCATAGCCAAGAAGATCATGAGAGGTCATTAAATTGATAAGAGAGGGGAAAGTTCAACCAAATTGTTTGTTAAATCAACATTTTTCCCAAAATTTTATTGACGTTCCTAATTTTTGGTGATTTATTACAATTTGCAATTATTAATAACTAATTTACAGCTTATCATCCAGATATTTTGTATACAATAAATCCGGAAAATGATAAATTTTATGAATTAAAAGTTAAAATTATTTATTCTAGAAAACGTTTCGATTTTTAATCAACAAAATAGTTTCATTCCATCATCTCTTCGAATCATTTAACAATTTATCACTTAAAGAGGAAAAGCGTAATTATTTTAAATGGTAATAGACGTGAAGACTCTTCGGGTTGTTATGCAAAAATGGTTGCGAATTGAGAAGGGCAATTTAACCATTTCCGGGTCATATACTGCAGACGATTTATTTATTTATTTATCTATAAATACATATTTAATTAATTTCATACTTTTACCCCAACAATAAACCCATCCAAACTATATTCATTAATAGATAGTTTCAAAGTTCATTCAAAATTTAAACAAAATTAAGATATTTACAAAAAAATTATTAATGAAGAAGAAATCTTTATTAAGTTAATTCGACTTTTAGTTGATAGATGTCATTTTTAGACACTTGGTAAGCAGATGTCCAACCTGGAAATAATAAAAAAAAATGGTCTTAAATTATATGCTATAGTTAGCGACCTTGTCTTGGATCTATACTAGATCAACAGGATGGCAGGGTCAGAATCTGCTTGGTCAATCATAATGAGGTGTTTATTGACGTTTATGCATGCTTCTCAACATTTTCTGCTCTTTAGCAACATGATTTGGATCTTTTTGAAGTCGAAGATAGACATTCTAGATAAAGACATAGAACCAGGATTATCTATACAGGGCAATAAGCAATAAATTTTATCATTTCTAATCTTCCCTTCGTTATCTAAGACCTGTGTCTCCTTGATGTTGCCATGAGATTATTATTTATATCAAGAAGAGCTTGGGCAGTCATGGGGTAACATAAATAATCTCTTATTTCAATCATCTCTGTCGACTTCGAAGACGTTGGCCGTCTTGAGTATTGTTCGCAACACTTAGGGCGGCCGACGTCTTCGAAGTCGGCCGAGATTGTTTCTTATATCACAAACAATACTTAGGGCGGTCGTGGGGTGTCATAAATAATGTCTTATTTCAATAAAACTCTTATTTCAATCATCTCTGTCGACTTCGAAGACGTTGGCCGTCTTGAGTATTGTTCGCGACACTTGGAGCGGCCGACGTCTTCGAAGTCGGCCGAGATTGTTTCTTATATCACGAACAATACTTCAGGCGGTCGTGGGTGCCATAAATAATATCTTATTTTAATAATCTCGGCCGACTTCGAAGACGTCGGCCGCCCTAAGTATTGTTCGCGACACTTAGGGCGGCCGACGTCTTCGAAGTCGGCCGAGATTATTAAAATAAGATATTATTTATGGCACCCACGACCGCCTGAAGTATTGTTCGTGATATAAGAAACAATCTCGGCCGACTTCGAAGACGTCGGCCGCTCCAAGTGTCGCGAACAATAGTTAGGGCGGCCGACGTCTTCGAAGTCGGCCGAGGTTATTGAAATAAAAAATACCTAATACAATACCCTAAGTATTGTTCGCGACACTTAGGGCGGCCGACGTCTTCGAAGTCGGCCGAGATTATTAAAATAAGATATTATTTATGGCACCCACGGCCGCTCTAAGTATTGTTCGTGATATAAGAAACAATCTCGGCCGACTTTGAAGACGTCGGCCGCCCCACGTGTCGCGAACAATACTTAGGGCGGCCGACATCTTCGAAGTCGGCCGAGATTATTAAAATAAGATATTATTTATGGCACCCACGACCGCCTGAAGTATTGTTCGTGATATAAGAAACAATCTCGGCCGACTTCGAAGACGTCGGCCGCTCCAAGTGTCGCGAACAATAGTTAGGGCGGCCGACGTCTTCGAAGTCGGCCGAGGTTATTGAAATAAAAAATTATTTATGGCACCCCACGGCCGCTCTAAGTATTGTTCGTGATATAAGAAACAATCTCGGCCGACTTTGAAGACGTCGGCCGCCCCACGTGTCGCGAACAATACTTAGGGCGGCCGACATCTTCGAAGTCGGCCGAGATTATTAAAATAAGAAATTATTTATGGCACCCCACGACCGCTCTAAGTATTGTTCGTGATATAAGAAACAATCTCGGCCGACTTCGAAAACGTCGGCCGCTCCAAGTGTCGCGAGCAATACTTAGGGCGGCCGACGTCTTCGAAGTCGGCCGAGATTATTGAAATAAAAAATTATTTATGGCATCTCATGGCCGCCCTAAGTATTGTTCGTGATATAAGAAACAATCTCGGCCGACTTCGAAGACGTCGGCCGCCCTAAGTATTGTTCGCGACACTTGGGGCGGCCGACTTCTTCGAAGTCGGCCGAGATTATTGAAATAAGACATTATTTATGACACCCCACGACCGCCCTAAGTGTTGTTTGTGACATAAGAAACAATCTCGGCCGACTTCGAAGACGTCGGCCGCTCCAAGTGTCGCGAACAATAGTTAGGGCGGCCGACGTCTTCGAAGTCGGCCGAGGTTATTGAAATAAAAAATACCTAATACAATACCCTAAGTATTGTTCGCGACACTTAGGGCGGCCGACGTCTTCGAAGTCGGCCGAGATTATTAAAATAAGATATTATTTATGGCACCCACGACCGCCTGAAGTATTGTTCGTGATATAAGAAACAATCTCGGCCGACTTCGAAGACGTCGGCCGCTCCAAGTGTCGCGAACAATAGTTAGGGCGGCCGACGTCTTCGAAGTCGGCCGAGGTTATTGAAATAAAAAATACCTAATACAATACCCTAAGTATTGTTCGCGACACTTAGGGCGGCCGACGTCTTCGAAGTCGGCCGAGATTATTAAAATAAGATATTATTTATGGCACCCACGGCCGCTCTAAGTATTGTTCGTGATATAAGAAACAATCTCGGCCGACTTTGAAGACGTCGGCCGCCCCACGTGTCGCGAACAATACTTAGGGCGGCCGACATCTTCGAAGTCGGCCGAGATTATTAAAATAAGATATTATTTATGGCACCCACGACCGCCTGAAGTATTGTTCGTGATATAAGAAACAATCTCGGCCGACTTCGAAGACGTCGGCCGCTCCAAGTGTCGCGAACAATAGTTAGGGCGGCCGACGTCTTCGAAGTCGGCCGAGGTTATTGAAATAAAAAATTATTTATGGCACCCCACGGCCGCTCTAAGTATTGTTCGTGATATAAGAAACAATCTCGGCCGACTTTGAAGACGTCGGCCGCCCCACGTGTCGCGAACAATACTTAGGGCGGTCGACATCTTCGAAGTCGGCCGAGATTATTAAAATAAGAAATTATTTATGGCACCCCACGACCGCTCTAAGTATTGTTCGTGATATAAGAAACAATCTCGGCCGACTTCGAAAACGTCGGCCGCTCCAAGTGTCGCGAGCAATACTTAGGGCGGCCGACGTCTTCGAAGTCGGCCGAGATTATTGAAATAAAAAATTATTTATGGCATCTCATGGCCGCCCTAAGTATTGTTCGTGATATAAGAAACAATCTCGGCCGACTTCGAAGACGTCGGCCGCCCTAAGTATTGTTCGCGACACTTGGGGCGGCCGACTTCTTCGAAGTCGGCCGAGATTATTGAAATAAGACATTATTTATGACACCCCACGACCGCCCTAAGTGTTGTTTGTGACATAAGAAACAATCTCGGCCGACTTCGAAGACGTCGGCCGCTCCAAGTGTCGCGAACAATAGTTAGGGCGGCCGACGTCTTCGAAGTCGGCCGAGGTTATTGAAATAAAAAATACCTAATACAATACCCTAAGTATTGTTCGCGACACTTAGGGCGGCCGACGTCTTCGAAGTCGGCCGAGATTATTAAAATAAGATATTATTTATGGCACCCACGACCGCCTGAAGTATTGTTCGTGATATAAGAAACAATCTCGGCCGACTTCGAAGACGTCGGCCGCTCCAAGTGTCGCGAACAATAGTTAGGGCGGCCGACGTCTTCGAAGTCGGCCGAGGTTATTGAAATAAAAAATTATTTATGGCACCCCACGGCCGCTCTAAGTATTGTTCGTGATATAAGAAACAATCTCGGCCGACTTTGAAGACGTCGGCCGCCCCACGTGTCGCGAACAATACTTAGGGCGGCCGACATCTTCGAAGTCGGCCGAGATTATTAAAATAAGAAATTATTTATGGCACCCCACGACCGCTCTAAGTATTGTTCGTGATATAAGAAACAATCTCGGCCGACTTCGAAAACGTCGGCCGCTCCAAGTGTCGCGAGCAATACTTAGGGCGGCCGACGTGTTCGAAGTCGGCCGAGATTATTGAAATAAAAAATTATTTATGGCATCTCATGGCCGCCCTAAGTATTGTTCGTGATATAAGAAACAATCTCGGCCGACTTCGAAGACGTCGGCCGCCCTAAGTATTGTTCGCGACACTTGGGGCGGCCGACGTCTTCGAAGTCGGCCGAGATTATTGAAATAAGACATTATTTATGACACCCCACGACCGCCCTAAGTGTTGTTTGTGACATAAGAAACAATCTCGGCCGACTTCGAAGACGTCGGCCGCCCTAAGTGTCGCGAGCAATACTTAGGGCGGCCGACGTCTTCGAAGTCGGCCGAGATTATTGAAATAAGACATTATTTATGACACCCCACGACCGCCCTAAGTGTTGTTTGTGACATAAGAAACAATCTCGGCCGACTTCGAAGACGTCGGCCGCCCTAAGTGTCGCGAACAATACTTAGAGCGGCCGTGGGGTGCCATAAATAATTTTTTATTTCAATAACCTCGGCCGACTTCGAAGACGTCGGCCGCCCTAACTATTGTTCGCGACACTTGGAGCGGCCGACGTCTTCGAAGTCGGCCGAGATTGTTTCTTATATCACGAACAATACTTCAGGCGGTCGTGGGTGCCATAAATAATATCTTATTTTAATAATCTCGACCGACTTCGAAGACGTCGGCCGCCCTAAGTATTGTTCGCGACACTTAGGGCGGCCGACGTCTTCGAAGTCGGCCGAGATTGTTTGTTAAATCATCTATAATATTCGGGCGGCCATGGGGTGCCATAAATAATTTCTTATTTTAATAATCTCGGCCGACTTCGAAGACGTCGGCCGCCCTAAGTATTGTTCGCGACACTTGGAGGGGCCGACGTCTTCGAAGTCGGCCGAGATTGTTTCTTATATCACGAACAATACTTCAGGCGGTCGTGGGTGCCATAAATAATTTCTTATTTCAATAATCTCGGCCGACTTCGAAGACGTCGGCCGCCCTAAGTATTGTTCGTGACACTTGGAGCGGCCGACGTCTTCGAAGTCGACCGAGATTGTTTCTTATATCACGAACAATACTTAGAGCGGCCGTGGGGTGCCATAAATAATTTTTTATTTCAATAATTTCGGCCGACTTCGAAGACGTCGGGCGCCGTTACTATTGTTCTTGATACTTAGGGCGGCCGACGTCTTCGAAGTCGGCCGAGGTTGTTTCTTATATCACGAACAATACTTAGAGCGGTCGTGGGGTGCCATAAATAATTTCTTATTTTAATAATCTCGGCCGACTTCGAAGACGTCGGCCGCCCTAAGTATTGCTCGCAACACTTGGAGCGGCCGACGTCTTCGAAGTCGGCTGAGATTGTTTTTTAAATCACGAACAGTACTTGTGGCAGCCGTGCGGTGCCATAAATAATTATATAATATAGATAATTATAAATAAAATAATAATAATAATCAATGATCAAATAAATATAGAAACTCCAAAAAAAGTTTTCTAGAACAGTCCAACTATCAGTTGATAGATGTCGTATGATGCACGTTTTGGGATTATTTCAGTTTTCTACTTAATTTTTAATTTCATACCATTTCAAATTGAGATGTTAAATTAAAACCGTATTATTTAATAAGATTAAATGAATTAATTAATTAAATTTTGGTAAAATAGAATTCTTTGTGAAATAATTAAGTTAGCCTACAAATAATAGATGTCACATCATATCAATTAATATAAAATATTAAATCAAAAAATTTATTTGTGTAAAAATTCAGTACAAAAAACAATAATAATTAAGAAAAATAGCAAGCAAGATAAACAGCCATTAATTATTTTTATTTGATTTTAATTAACTATATTGGTAAAAAAATAGAAAAAATAAATTATTAAATAAAATTAAAACAACTTATTTTTAAGTGGATTTAGTTGTAGTTTCAATAACGTTTTTATCAGTTGGAGCTGTAATATTGGCGGCTAATCCTCTTAGATCAATGCCTAAGAAGTTGCTGAAAAATGTTAATCCTTTTTGTGCAGTTTCACTAACGGCTGCTAAAATAGCGTCTTCGTTGAAGTCGAGTTCTTCGATTTCCGTTTCCGTCGCCCTGTAATTTTCAAGATAAACCAGTTAAAAACCACAAAACCGTAACGACCCACAAACGGTGAGTTATAAATTATTTTAATCAAGAACCGTGGTAGTAAATTGCACTCCAGGATTCAGGTTAATGATGAAAATCCTGTTATGAATACGATTTTTTTTGAATCCATAGATAACATTATAACTTACTCAGTGGTGATTTCATCGGATTCCTCGTCATTTGAATCCACAGTGGAATTGTTGTCGAGTTTCATCCCATTCGGACCCATCACAAAGCAAGATATGTCGATTTGCGTTTGGATATCTCTTAACACTTTCGGTTCAATTACCAGACATCCTTTCAAACCATCTTCGTGTTTTTCCAATGTTGTAAATCTAGCACAAATTTCCGCTATGTTTTTCACTAAAGTCATACAAGTTGGCGGTGGATTTGGTCCTTTTACTTGTTGAGCATGCAAAATTCTTTCACCATACGAAACATTTACTGAAATTCCCTCGTCTTGAGATATATATTCCATTTGAACACAACCTTATAAATAACAAAAATTATTTACTATGTGATTAAGAATATATTTGAAGGCTTGGTATAAGTGTGATTTTAGGTTGTTAGAGAAATTGTGTAAATACAATTGTGTAGAAGTGAAACTAAGAAGAAGAAGAGTGTGTGCTTTGTTTGTTACCTTGATTTAGGTTAAATACAAATTGGTGTCAAAATATATTTAAAAAAATAATTATTACCTGGTCCTCCTAAATGTACATAAGTAAAGTTGAAATCGACACAACACATACATCCAGGGCCTTTACATAAACATGTTTTGTCAGAGGGATCTTCTCTATTTTCAGCATCGGGCGACGAAAGGATATCTTTAAATCAAATTGAAATAAATATGTTATAAATCTTACAAGTTTGTCTAAACTTACCAAATATATTTGATGTTGAAACCATGGTTATTGTTATGAATAAAAGCAAAGACAAGTTCCATTGGGCCATGTTCGTGTTGGTCAGTGTCGTCGAAGTCCTCTTGAGTTGGGTATTCCACGCGCGGTACAAGAATGGCGTCTCCGACAGACGGTCCTTGGCCCCTATGGAGGTCAACGGGTGACCTAGTTCCTGGGTGTATGGCCCGAGGTGAGCGGACGGCTTTGCTCTTGAAAATGAAACCGCCGTTCGGGAAGGAACAGCTAATTGGTGTCGCGAATCGCCGAATACCGAAGAACGTACGTGTCTGTCCAGTTGGTCTTCATGAATGTTCTTCACCGTGAATGTTAAACGACCGGTTTTCTAGTTGATTACGCTTGCTGGTCGCGTTTTCATCGAATCGTCCGCCGCCACCTTTTGCCAATTTCGACGATCCAGATTCCCGTTAGCCCTTTCCTCAAACCTTATAGCACACCGAGATAAGGTTCAGAATTGCGGTTACCGGACGAGTTACGGCTGCGCGGTTTCATTTTTGAGTGTGACTGCAATTTCAGAGCTCGATTAGCGCTAATTTTAAACCGATTTCATCCGCTAAAACGCTAATTGACGCTATAACAACGGTATTAATTGTCTGTTTGAATTACGCGCATTCGAAACAATCACGTCCTATTTGTATTAATTCTAAATAATGTAAATACTCCATTGATATTGTTGAATCTCATTAGTCAACCTTTACTATATCCTAATATTTGAGTTCATTTAGTTGATACAATTTGCACCATTAGATTGTTATATTTTATTTCAATGAAGTAAATATCATTGGATCATTTAAAATGTGATCAAACGTGAACAATTATTTCAATTATTTAAAACATGTCTTTTCGCTTCGGGAATTAATTGCTGGATTTAATTCTATAACATATTATATATATATATATATTTGGATATTCATTAAATACTATATTTCAAATTTAATTGGTTTCAATATTTCATATATTTATTTTGATCATTCTTAGATTGATGTTTTGGGCTATGTATAATTCAAAATTTCATACATTTTCATACATATATATAATATAACATGAACAATACTTCGGGTCGGCCGCCCCAAGTATCTCGAACAATACAATAAGTCTACCCTGCTTAAAATTTATGGAAGAAACAATCTCGGCCGACTTCAAAGACGTCGGCAGCCCAAAATATTGTTCATGATACTTGGGGCGGCCGACGTCTTCGAAGTCGGCCGAGATTATTTCTTATATCACGAACAATACTTGGAGCGGCCGTGGGGTTCCATAAATAATTTCTAATTTTAATAATCTCGGCCGACTTCGAAGATGTCTGCCGCCCTAAGTATTGTTCGTGACACTTGGGGCGGCCGACGTCTTCGAAGTCGGCCGAGATTGTTTCTTATATCACGAACAATACTTGGAGCGGCCGTGGGGTGCCACAAATAATTTCTTATTTTAATAATCTCGGCCGACTTCGAAGACGTCGGCCGCCCCAAGTATCATGAACAATATTTTGGGCGGCCGACGTCTTCGAAGTCGGCCGAGATTGTGTCATCAAAGTCGGCCGCCCTAAGTATCACGAACAATAATTTCTTATTTTAATAATCTCGGCCGACTTCGAAGACGTCGGCCGCCCCAAGTATCATGAACAATATTTTGGGCGGCCGACGTCTTCGAAGTCGGCCGAGATTGTGTCTTCAAAGTCGGCCGCCCTAAGTATCACGAACAATAATTTCTTATTTTAATAATCTCGGCCGACTTAGAAGACGTCGGCCGCCCTAAGTATTGTTCGTGATACTTGGGGCGGCCGACGTCTTCGAAATCGGCCGAGATTGTTTCTTACATCACGAACAATACTTGGAGCGACAGTGGGGTTCCATAAATAATTACTTATTTTAATAATCTCGGCCGACTTCGAAGACGTCGGCCGCCCTAAGTATTGTTCGTGATACTTGGGGCAGCTGACGTCTCCGAAGTCGGCCGAGATTGTTTCTTATATCACGAACAATACTTGGCGCGTCCGTGGGGTGCCACAAATAATTTCTTATTTTAATAATCTCGGCCGACTTCGAAGACGTCGGCCGCCCTAAGTATTGTTCGTGATACTTAGGGCGGCCGACGTCTTCGAAGTCGGCCGAGATTGTTTTTTATATCACGAACAACACTTGGGGCGTCCGTGGGGTGCCACAAATAATCTCTTATTTTAATAATCTCGGCCGACTTCGAAGACGTCGGCCGCCCTAAATATCATGAACAATATTTTGGGCGGCCGACGTCTTCGAAGTCGGCCGAGATTGTTTCTTCCATAAATTTCAAGCAGGGTAGGCTTATTGTATTGTTTGAGATATATGGGGCGGCCGACTTCGAAGACGTCGACCGCCCTAAGTATTATTCGTGACACTTGGGGCGACCGTGGGAATATTTTAATAATCTCGGCCGACTACGAATAGTGGAACCAAAAAAAGTTACGGTACACCCTGTATATATAGGAAAGTATGTATAATACAGCTGATTCCGTTTAATTGGGACACCGGTTAATCGGGACAACCGCTTATTTGGGACAAATTTCAAAGAACGAAATCGAAACTTTAATTTATGCGTACGTTGGGACAAAATGCCACGGTCCCGATGTGTCCCAATTAAGCGGAACCGACTTTAATCATTTTATATAATCTAGATTTAGGTAAACTCGAAGCTTTTGAATGACACTCTTTAATAAGTTAATTTTTATAATATACTTAATTTTAGTTTTAAATACGAAATTAGAAGTTAAAATATCAATTATTAAACAATCATTGGCTAGTTTAATTTAAAAAAATCTGTGGAATTGCGTGGGACATTTGTGGGGCACGTACGGGAATTGAAAAATATACAACAAACGGGGTAAAGCTAGAAAAAAGTGACGCAAATTGTTATTGCGAAAGTGCGGACGCAGAAAAAAAAGCATGTTTGATGATGTTTTTTTTCATTGTTACGCGAACGTTGGCCATCTGATAGCGGGTAAAATGGTTGCGTAAAACTTAAAATCGAATCGAAAACCTTGGAAAGTGACTCTTCCGCCGGTTCTAGAACCGTTTCTTCTTCGTCGTTTACGCGGTGAGAAGCGAGGCGAGGTGCTCAATTATTTGGTGGAGGGGAAGAAAGAAATGCTTTCTTCAATGACCTAACTGATTTGACCGACATTTTACGGCCCCCTCTTTCCACTTCGCCCAAGAACCCATTGGTTAAGTTGACTGCGCAACAGATATACATTCGGTACTCCAGTGTGCACCTGTCCTCGAGGCATATTATAACTAAATCAATTGTTCCGTGCTGCAGTGCTTAATTTTTTTAATACTTTAATTAAGTTTTTTTTTATTTTTATTCCGTAAGTATAAACTGTGTTGATTGTTTTTAAAAATAAAATAAACTGTGGAATGGACAGTTAAACTCAATCATTTGGCCCGTTTCACTTTATTTTTATTTATTATTTATTTTTTGTTAATAATTTTTATTCGTCTCAATTATACGGTACTCTTCCGTTTTATTTCATAATTAATATGCTAAAGTAAACCGACGAGAATGTTGAATGAAATGTTAATTTGGCCTCGCTTTTAAGAAGAAAATATTCATTCAAAAAAATTATGTCAAATTCACAAATTAAATATTTTTTTATAAATAAAATATATTCGTTATCAAAACGTTCTAATTATTGATGCGGTTAAATAATTTATTTGCCAACTGAATATGTCATTCTAGTTTCTGGTAATTAAAAAATCTTTTTGATGAAATTACATACTGTTGTTGTATGGTGTATTATATTCAACATTAATTAAAACTACAATCACATCATTTACCAAACACTGCCTTTATTCAATTCAGAAAGCACTAATTGGGAGTGGAGAATCAATATTTGAAATAAATACGCATGAACTATGCATGATTTAATATTAATTTACAATAATTTTATTAATTGATTTTAACAAAAGACTTTTTTGTAGGGCGACCAGAATGAAGTTGTCGTTTATATTCGAGCTTCTGTTGATATTTGTATTCCTGGCGTTCGCCGCATCGAGGGTAATCGGTAAGTCCTAGGATATTATTTTCGTAAATGTATATCCATATTCAAACATTGAAAGCCGCATTGGCGTCAGCCGATACGCTAAGCGGCTCGCCGCGGCAAATCTAGTTCGAATACTAATGCTAAAATTACAGGGCCTAGGGCCCACAATAAACAAACAATCGCTGCTAGAATTTACGGATCGCCACGATTGATCGCTTGTTGATTTTGCAGATTCCGAAGGGAGTCATCTTCGAGGTGCCCGCAGGGCGGTCGCCAGCACCAAATTATCCCACAAAAATCGACAAACAGACCAAAACCAACCTAACCGATATTGCAGCTGCAACGCAAAATTATGCAACTGTTGCCGAGATTTTAACATTCCCGTCGTTTCACTTCGAGGCCCAGGATGCGCTTCGCTTCAATACCTCAATGGTGATAAACTTGCCATATCCATGAGTTTCGGAGAGCGAGTTTTAACCAACACCACCATTTCTGGAAGAAGACCTAAACCCATTTGTATGCCACTTCCTGGAGGTGTCTCCAAATTTTGCGGAAGAGTTTACAACATAAAGCGCCAAGGAGAAGATTTCAACGCTTGCCTCGGTTTGGAATTACGAGCTTTGAACGACATCGAAGCTGCTCTAAGAGTATCTTGCTTCAAATTTGGCGCCGACGGTCTTAAAGTACAACCACCTCAACCTCTCCCCGCCGTAGAAGAAGACAACGACGACGACGACGACGAAGACGACGACGACGACGATTACGACGACGAAGACGACTTCGATTTCGACGATGACGAAGACGACGACGACGACGAAGAAGACAACGACGTCGAAGCAGCCGATTACGAATCTTTCAGCCTCTTAGACGATGATTTCATCGACGGATTATTCGTTGGAGAAGCCGAAAGCGACGGAGATGATGATGTCAAAAAACCAGTTAAAAAAATAACATCAACCAAAGCTCCCCTTAAAAACGCATCAACAAGAAAACCATTAAGAAGAAAAGTTACTCCTAAAGCAACCACGCCCAAACCGAAAATTACAACCACCACGAAAAAAATCGTTACGAAAAAAATCATTGAAACAACCACCATTCCAAATTTACAAGCTGTACAAATGATCCAAGTACCAGAACCTCCCAATGAAGTTGAACAACCAACCAAAGATATCAAAAACGACACAATTAATGATACCACAAAAGAAAATAATAAAATAAATGATACATTAACCGACAAAATGAGCGAAATAATAAATGTTAAAATAAACGAAATTCCAGATGATGCCAAAACAAACAAAACAGTAATTCACGACACTCCAATAACAATAACTTCTTATGAAGCCACAGTCCAAGTTGTAACCGATTCCACACCAATTCCCGCCGATGAAACAACATTGAAAGTTGAAACAACAACGGAAGACGAATACATAGAAGAAGGCGAAGAACCAGAACAAAATTACATAATCAAAAATGAAGAGGAAGATGAATCCGAAGAGGATCCAATAACTTCAATGGTCGAAGATGTTTTAGATGATGATGAAGACGTTAAATCAAATGCGACAAAAATCGAAGAATTAAAGGTTAACACCAACATTACTGATAAAAAGGAGCCTAAAGATGTTGTTGATGATGTTATTGATGGAGTCGCTGATATCGTTTCCGACGATGATAGCGAGGAGAATAGTAAAGATGATGATAAAAAGGACGACGATGACGATGATGATATCTTTGGGGACGATGATGATGAAGATAGCGAAGAAGACGAAGACGAAGATGACGAAGAGGCTAGAAGCGGAAAATTTAGACGTTCTAGGCAAAGCAAAGATATGCGTAGTTAGAGAAATCACCTTAATTTATGATTATTTATTTATTTATTTGTGTTTTTTTAAGTCTACAAAATAAAATAAAATAAAATAAAATAAAATAAAATGTAAATAAATAAAAAAAATGCATGAAATTGTGCATGATTTTATTTAATATGAAATAAATACTCGTAAAACATGTTGATATTGATTTATTTTACGAAACAGGAACCCGCACGTCGTTGATTTCTTGTTTCGGAGTAAAAAGAAAGTGCCACACCGCCATCGGCGGTATATAAACCATTGAACTTGAAAAGAAATGTCAGTGTGCGCGAAAGTGTTACACAGCGAGGATGTTGTCCAGAGTCTTGGCTTTCTTTCTCCTCGTTAGCTGTAAGTAATGCGGGCGAAACTGGAACCATGTCTCAAAGAATTCAGTTTCAGCTGTCAGTTCTTTGACAAAACAGAGCAACTTGACGACCGCAACGACAACGGTGTTAAACACAACTACGCGCCGACCGTTCTTATCTGGGTTAAGAATGCCTTGTAAATGCGCTAAGGGAGAATGCGGTTGTTGCATGAATGTACTACAAGGGTTTTTCAAGCAAAAAGCTTGTTTGAATATTACTTACGAACCCGATGAGTTTGCTTTAAATGTTAAAATGGCTGTCAATGATAATGTTTTGTATAAAAACAGTTTTTCTGGTAAGTAAAGATAATTATTATTAAGATTAATTTTTTGAAAACTAAAACTAGAGCTAACACTAACACTACACCAAGAACTTTAGACTTATATAAATAAAAATATTAAATAAAGTTTTGCAATGTTCACATAAATGAATCGTTTATTTTACGAGATGAACAAGTTAAAACCGTCAAAGCTAATTGGTGAGAAGTGGTAGTTGATGTGCTGAAAAGTAACCTATTCTCCGCTTCTCGTGTGATTTCTACGCCACAAAGATAAACGTGCAAAATCGTCTAATTAGGAAACTGCTGCTTTATGACTTCGAACTGGGTCAAAACTCAGAAGTAACTTCCATCGTTTAGTATACCTCTCAACAATGTTTTTTTTTTAAATTTTTTTATGGAGTGATAATTGTGGATTGATGGGTTAATTTTTTTTTTAATACATTGTTTAATGGTAAATTGAACTTGCAGACTTTGAGTAAAATTTCATGTCAATTGGGGTACTTCCCAACCGGAAGTCAACCGCAATTAGCCTAATTGGTGTCTTTGATCTTCCAGGCAAAAACCCGGCGCCGTTTTGCGTCCCGGTGCCCAGGTTTCGATTCGTCGAGTTTTGCGTGCAGTTCTCGAACGTGTACTTTGCGAGGCGTAACATTCACATGTGCATAGATGCCGAAGCCAGTTGGGAAGATTTCACCCTCTTGGAGTGGTCTTTCGACTGCGTGCGGTTGGGGGCGAATGGGGTCGCTGTTGTCCATGAAGAGGACGGGGGTGGTTTACCCCCCAATCTTATAGACACCGAAGACCAAACTGACGAGGACTACGATGATAGTGCTAGAAACGTTCCTTTGAATGAAAAGGATAAACTTCTCCGAAAGACCCCCTTAACAGCCACCATTACTCGAGATGGAGATATTTTGTTTACGACAGATGAAGATTATGAGATGTCTGTGTAATAAAACGGTTTATTTATAGTTTAAAAGAGTTTTATTTACCATTTAAAAAAAGAAATTAGTAAACGTAAAAAGAGAAACTTGAAACGTGATGGGTTTAAAAAGTTGGTCAACACGAATTTAAAGTAGAATAATTGCTTACCGATATTGAATATGTATTTAACGGGAAGTCGAGTGTTAAAGCTCGAAATTTCCGAGGTTCTCTCACGCACTGGGTGTTTCAAAATGTGCGTCTTCCGTTTGTTGTGTGTTTTTAGTTTGTTTTCGTTGATAAGTTCTCATAATGAATATTCTTTTAGTGGTAAGTATATTAAGAGTAAAACTTATGCTAAAAAGAGAGAAGTTATACAAAATAGAAGCCGTAGTAAAAAAGTTAAAAAGAAAGTGTGTATAATGAAAAAGACTTTGTTAAAATAAGTTTTGACCTCGCCGTCCTAATCCAAGATGGGGGCGCCAATTAACTTTGGTCCACGGAAGTGCCATAAAGCAACCCGGGGTACAAAAATATATTTCAATTCTTCCTCGAGCCTTATTACTAGGTTTTCCTTAAAAGGGAACAATTTGAGAAAATTTCATTGTGGTAAGAGTGGGAGACCCTTTCATAAACTTTAATTATGGCGAAACACGAAGGGTAAAATTATTTTATTTCTTCACGACGTTGTTTTAAATAATGCTCAACCTTTTCCTTAAAGATTCATCAAAAGTTAAATAAATAAAATTTAACTATTCATGTAATATTTTGTTTATTTTTAAAATTTTCAGATGATACATTTCCTGTATCAATATACTACGAGGTGGGCACTGGTATCCCATACAAGATGACGTCCATTCGAAACAATTTGTCAAGTTCAATGGCCAGCGGGCAATATTTAACCAAAACCGTCGGCAAATATAGAATATTCGGATATAGGGCGAACGGCTGCTCCTGTCAGGGTTTGGCTTGCAGTTGCTGCGCGGGATTCAATATGCCGCAGCTGAACTTCAACCAAGAAGGTAAGGATTTACGGCCCGATACAGATTTTTCATCTTCGGGTCCCCCATTTTATGGGCTCAAGATAAATCATGCGCCATTAAACAACCCGCGCGCGATCCGGTGCGTTCGCACCTACGTTTCTTCCAAATCGGCGGCATTTATTACCTTATTCAGCGAAATCACGCGATAATTTTGTTTGGAAAAAACGAACCGAACGAAATGCCCCTCGATAAAACGGCTTTCAAATTAATTAAATTCGAACGAAGAATAATTTGTTCCTGGGAATCCCATATTTTTCTCTAAAGTGAGTACTTGGAGAGTTTCCAATCCTTATACTACCACATTTTCTATACATTTCTCAAATATATAGATATTTTCATATCAATATATAATATTTTTTATTATTATATTATTTTTTAATACATTTTTTATGAGGTATCAAATGTAGCGCCTCGCCCTTAAACGACCTCGGCTTAACTAGATACCAGTACATTCTTCAATACAAGTTAATCCGAAGTCGCTTACGACAGTGTTGCAGTATATATTACCTAATATTGCATCGATATGGTATTAATTGTAGCGCCTCGCACGCAAGCGACCTCGGCTTAAGTAGATAACGGTATATTATTCAATCTAAGTTATGCCGAGGTATTATAATATATGTTGTCTAATATTACACCGATGTTGTATCAATTGTAGCGCCTCGCCCGCAAGCGACCTCGGCTTAATCAGGTGATGTAATACATTTTGTCCAACGATGTACTAATATGGTATTAAATGTAATGCCTCGGCCGCAAGCGACCTCGGCTTAACTAGATACCAGTACATTCTTCAATGCAAGTTAAGCCGGAGTCGCTTATGACAGTGGTGTTGCAATATATATTGCCTAATATTGCATCGATATGGTATCAATTGTAGCGCCTCGCGCGCAAACGACCTCGGCTTAAGTAGATAACGGTATATTCTTCAATCTAAGTTATGCCGAGGTATTATAATATATGTTGTCTAATATTACACCGATATTGTGTCAATTGTAGCGCCTCGCCCGTAAGCGACCTCGGCTTAATCAGGTGATGTATCCATTTTGTCCAACGATGTGCCAATATGGTATTAAATGTAATGCCTCGGCCGCAAGCGACCTCGGCTTAACTAGATGCCAGTACATTCTTCAATGCAAGTTAAACCGAAGTCGCTTATGACAGTGGTGTTGCAATATATATTGCCTAATATTGCATCGATATGGTATCAATTGTAGCGCCTCGCCCGCAAGCGACCTCGGCTTAAGTAGATAACGCTATATTCTTCAATCTAAGTTATGCCGAGGTATTATAATATATGTTGTCTAATATTACACCGATGTTGTATCAATTGTAGCGCCTCGCCCGCAAGCGACCTCGGCTTAATCAAGTGATATAATCCATTTTGTCCAACGATGTACCAATATGGTATTAAATGTAATGCCTCAGCCGCAAGCGACCTCGGCTTAAGTACATAACGGTACATTCTTCAATACAAATTAATTCGAAGTCGCTTACGACAGTGGTGTTGCAGTATATATTACCTAATGTTGCATCGATATGGTATTAATTGTAGCGCCTCGCCCGCAAGCGACCTCGGCTTAAGTACATAACGGTATATTCTTCAATCTAAGTTATGCCGAGGTATTATAATATACGTTGTCTAATATTACACCGATATTGTATCAATTGTAGCGCCTCGCCCGCAAGCGACCTCGGCTTAATCAGGTCATGTAATCCGTTTTGTCCAACGATGTACCAATATGGTATTAAATGTAATGCCTCGGTCGCAAGCGACCTCGGCTTAACTAGATACCAGTACATTTTTCAATACAAATTAAACCGAAGTCGCTTACGACAGTGGTGTTGCAGTATATATTACCTAATATTGCATCGATATGGTATTAATTGTAGCGCCTCGCCCGCAAGCGACCTCAGCTTAAGTACATAACGGTATATTCTTCAATCTAAGTTATGCCGGGGTATTATAATATATGTTGTCTAATATTACACCGATATTGTATCAATTTTAGCGCCTCGCCCGCAAGCGACCTCGGCTTAATCAGGTGATGTAATCCATTTTGTCCAACGATGTACCAATATGGTATTAAATGTAATGCCTCGGCCGCAAGCGACCTCGGCTTAACTAGATACCAGTACATTCTTCAATGCAAGTTAATCCGGAGTCGTTTACGACAGTGGTGTTGCAGTATATATTACTTAATATTGCATCGATATGGTATTAATTGTAGCGCCTCGCCCGCAAGCGACCTCGGCTTAAGTAGATAACGGTATATTCTTCAATCTAAGTTATGCCGAGGTATTATAATATATGTTGTCCAATATTACACCGACATAGTATCAATTGTAGCGCCTCGCCCGCAAGCGACCTCGGCTTAATCAGGTCATGTAATCCATTTTGTCCAACGATGTACCAATATGGTATTAAATGTAATGCCTCGGCCGCAAGCGACCTCGGCTTAACTGGATACCAGTACATTCTTCAATACAAGTTAATCCGAAGTCCCTTACGACAGTGGTGTTGCAGTATACATTGCTTAATATTGCATCGATATGGTATCAATTGTAACGCCTCGCCCGCAAGCGACCTCGGCTTAAGTAGATAACGGTATATTCTTCAATCTAAGTTATGCCGAGGTATTGCAATATATGTTGTCTAATATTACACCGATATTGTATCAATTGTAGCGCCTCGCCCGCAAGCGACCTTGGCTTAATCAGGTGATGTAATCCATTTTGTCCAACGATGTAACAATATGGTATTAAATGTAATGCCTCGGCCGCAAGCGACCTCGGCTTACCTAGATACCAGTACATTCTCCAATGCAAGTTAAGCCGGAGTCGTTTACGACAGTGGTGTTGCAATATATATTGCCTAATATTGCATCGATATGGTATCAATTGTAACGCCTCGCCCGCAAGCGACCTCGGCTTAAGTAGATAACGGTATATTCTTCAATCTAAGTTATGCCGAGGTATTATAATATATGTTGTCCAATATTACACCGACATTGTATCAATTGTAGCGCCTCGCCCGCAAGCGACCTCGGTTTAATCAGGTCATGTAATCCATTTTGTCCAACGATGTACCAATATGGTATTAAATGTAATGCCTCGGCCGCAAGCGACCTCGGCTTAACTAGATACCAGTACATTCTTCAATACAAGTTAATCCGAAGTCGCTTACGACAGTGGTGTTGCAGTATATATTGCTTAATATTGCATCGATATGGTATCAATTGTAACGCCTCGCCCGCAAGCGACCTCGGCTTAAGTAGATAACGGTATAGTCTTCAATCTACGTTATGCCGAAGTATTATAATATATGTTGTTTAATATTACACCGATATTGTATCAATTGTAGCAATATGGTATTAAATGTAATGCCTCGGCCGCAAACGACCTCGGCTTAACTAGATACTAGTACATTCTTCAATGTAAGTTAAGCCGAAGCTGGTTGCGACCGAGGTGTTGCAATATTAGGTGTATCGAGATTGCATCGATATGGTATCAAATGTAATGCTTCGGCCGCAAACGACCTCGGTTTAACTAGATATCAGACTTTGCAATCCACTTATGACGTGTTATAATTAGTGATTAAAAATTGAATATATATGTTTGATTATTTTTGTATTTATTTTTTAAGGTTGTATGAGTTTGGGTTACGATCCAAACATATTTGGAATTACGATGAACATGCAATTCAACAACAACTCGGTGTTCGAGAATTCGTTGTCAGGTGAGTTCCATCGAATTCGAAGCGATGTGGGAGTCTGACGGTTTTCTTTGTAGCTCGAAACCCACCACCCTTTTGCGTGCCCGTTCCGATACCTTACATCCCAGGAGTAGATTTCTGTGTAAAATTATTCGATGTTCACGTGGAGGGGAGGAATTTACATATGTGTTTAGACTTCCAGACTAGGCTACAGAGCGCAACAGTATTGGTCCTCCACTTCGACTGTATGCGCTTGGGGGCCGATGGTGTATCCCTGGTGAAACCGGGACAGACGGAGCTCCCTACGACGACGACGACGACGCAGTCTCCACTTTCGGGACTCGATCCCCTCGCGGTTGACTCTGACATTTACGACCCCGTGAATGAAAACAAATACAGGGGATCCTTTCCGAAATTAAAGTGGCCATGATACGACCCGGATTTTGGTTTTCACGCGCTCTCCACACTATAGATATCGATGATAATAATAAAAGAATATGGACTCAAAACGATTTTCCTTTTCTTTTAAATAAAATCTTGTAATTTTGTATTCTTTTTTGTTTGATGGGAAAAAAGAAGAGATTAAATGGGTTGAATTGATACCTAAACTAAAGCCGGGTGCAGTTAAAAGTCCTTTCTTGTAAACTTAATTAAAAGTTGGGTGCGTTTTTTTTGAGTCTAAAACTTGGTTGGCACTATACGAAGGTTATTCCGATAGACATTAGAAAACGCAAAAAACTCTTAAAATTACAATTCTTACGAAAATTTGCAAACAGATTGCGTAATAACCAACACTTCAAGTAATAAGCCCACCGAGCGTCGACGGTCGTATATTATTTAACAACTTAAAAGTTATTCCCGATGATACATAGTTACCCCTATTCCCAACTTGCAACTTTACCCTTGCATTTTTAATACTACCAGTGAAGTTTGTTGTAATTTTCCGCATCGCCTCTAGAAACCTAATTCTTCATTAATCGCAAAATAGTTTTGCTTTTTAAAAAAATCCAATGAATATACTACGAAGTTTCATTTTCGTGGAAAAAAATTCTCATGGAATATCCATGAGGAGTTTCCGAGTTTTATAGCAAAATGTCGATGGTTGTTTTTTTTTTATCGGCCCCTATTGACCATTGGCGGAAGTGTGCGCCCTAAAATGTGTGACACGTGTTGGTTTACACCGAAACCGTTTATTTTGCTAGAGTAATCAATCACACTCCCGCTACGCTTTCGCTTTGACGCGGATGTCGGCTTTGTGGGCCCTGAAAAGAGATGGTCGTTCGCTAAATCGAAATTATTACGTATTACAACTTGTATAGTATACTCGTGGACCATTTTAATACATTAATTTCAATATCTGATTCTTTCATGATATTAATTGAAACGGCGAACTAATCATAAACCATCCCAACCATAATTTTAATACATTAATAACACAGCTCTACGACAAAAAATTTTTTCTATGTTGCCTTGGATATCTTTGCATATTTTTATGTTTTCAAGTGCCCAGATTACGAATATATTCATGAAAGTACTAAATGTGCTGTTGTTTTTTATGATTTTTTACATATCTTATATTTTGAACAATTATCGGCCTTCTGCGCAACTTTTTCGCGCATACAAACATCACGTGATCCCCACTCTCAGACCCTTTGCTCTACAGAACAGCTGAGATCTCAGTTATTTCACAATATTGAAGTACTTAAACGTGAATCTGGATAAGTTGTCATGTGTTAATAATCTAATATATTTGCCTTGTCTTTTAAAACATGAGTTCGTCACGAAGAAAGTGTAAATATTGTATTTGGTGTTTATATAACAAAAAAACAAAAAAGAAATATCACAGACTTTTTCGAAGAGACTTATAATGATAGCGCGAAACTGCTTCTAGACATGCGTTTAAAAGAATACAAATCTACTGAATGGCGCATTTTTATTGACAGTTGTAAAAGAAGTTTAAAATGCGTCTTACTGCACAATGGAAATAAATTTGCATCAATTCCAATTGCCCATTCAAAACTCAAAGAAGAATATGAAAATGTTAAATTAGTTTTAGAAAAAAATAATTACTTGGATTTTTTACTTGGTCAACAAAGTGGATACACGAAATACCCTTGCTTCATTTGTATGTGGGACAGTAGAGCAAAGCAACTTCATTGCTAACAAGATGTTTGGCTTGTAAGAAATTATTTAAGTGTCGGTAAAGCCAATATAATAAGGGAGCCGTTGGTGGCAGAGATAAAATCATACTTCCACCATTACATATTAAGTTAGGAATGATAAAGCAATTTGTAAAAGCGTTGGGCAAGGACAAACTTTCAGACTCTAGGAGCAAATATGAGTATCAAGCTGCACTATCTCCGCAATCATCTGGATATTATAGTGAGGAGGCGGTTCCACCAGGATCTAAAAGTGATGGAGGAAAGGTATCAGGGTCGATGGGATTGTCACAAGATGGCAGATTACTGCTAGTCTTTAAAAAGAGATGGTCCTATGAAAAATTATAAAAGAAAAGCTCATAAAAGGTGTTTTATGGAAATATAACATATGTTTTCGACATTTTCCTCTCTATTTACTTCGATGTATAAAACCACTGTAGACTGTGTAATTTTAATAATAATAATTTTTTTGAATAATTTAATAATATATTTAATAATAATATAATATATCATTTATAATTTAATTATAATAATTATATTAATTTTTAATAATTTGAATTAAAATTAGAACTAACACTAGAAGCTTTCGGGTGCGTTTTTTAAGAAAAGGTTTGACGTTTCGGATGCCATGTTGCAACCTTCTTCAGAAACTAGTTCGAAGTAACTCACTTTAGTGCAATTCACACTAGCCGTGAAAGCCTTCGTACTTATATTTTAATAATTTTTAATAACTTTTAATAATTTTTAATAATTTTTAATAATTTTTAATAATATTTAATAATTTTTAATAATTTTTAATAATTTTTAGTAATTTTTAATATACATTAATTTCAATATCTGATTGTTTCATGGTATCAATTAAAACGGCGAACCAATGATAAAGCATCGCAACCTTAATTAACGAAAATTAAACGACATATTTAATTAACAATTATTTGTGGGGTGTAATATACAACGTGTAATATATTTATTATAAATAAATTTAAATAAATCAAAAAAAAATTATTAGATTTAAAAGGAATGAATTCTGAAAGATATGATGGGGTCTTTTGAGGTATGTTATAAGTGAAGGTGAGGATTAATAAGCTAATTCGGTTTAATAAGACCATTAGATCAGGCGAAAGGCTTGGTTATTATGTCATACAAATTTTGTGACCGCAGAAACCGTCTGTTCGAGTTGGTTTTGGTGGCGAGCGAGTACACGGGGGCGCAAGCGCCACCAAGTTCAGCCTCCATAGAGTAGTTCTGGCACGAGATGTTCAGTCGATGCCTGCGCGTTTTAAAGAACGCGACGTGACGCGATAACGAGGTAATTTTGAAAATCGGAAAACTCGCGCGCTGAAAATTTCGGCGAGGAGTACCCAGGAACATTACTGTGCCAAATTGGGGAGCGAAACGGTTATTGTCAGGGAATACATTTTATCGCAGCCTTGTGGATGGACTGAAAAAAAGTTTTGTGGGAAAGTTGTGAACAAGTTTATTTTTTCGAAGAGTGTCCTTTGAAAAGCTCCCCAGTAAGTTATTCGACTCGATTTTTCAATTGTTTGGTCTTTTTTCACAACAAATCGAGGATTTTCCACGGATATTTTTGTAGCTTTTGCCCGTGGGTTTATTAAATTTTCATTCCCCTATTTTGTTGCGTCGAAAATAAAATACTCAATTCGAATTTCTACGGATATTTATTATTAACGCATCTTCTATCGTATATTTCACTTGAAATTTAATAAACAAAAATATTTACCAACCCTACTAGTGGATATGTATATTTTAAAGAAATCGCTAATGACTTTATGGCCACACCAGCGCCCCAACGGTGTATTATAGGAAAATAGAAATTACACCTCTTGAACCAAATATATTTTAACTGAAAAATCTACGTCGAAAACCGATCATAAAATACAGTGCCAAATTGCCGCACGCCGTGGCAATCTAATAAAGTTTAAACTTTTGTGATACAAAACCCATTACGTTTCCCAGTTTATGTATTTACATATCGCCGATAGCGTCAATTATTTTAAAATGCCATATCTGTTTTCGATTTCCGTAAAAACAACAGAAAACAATAACCACTCACAACAAACATCATTTATCTATCAAGGCGCTAAAATAAAATATACAGTGTGTTAATTAATTATCGTACCCGACGTCATCATTGAAAGTATGCAACCAATATCGCAGTATTGGTATTGGTTGCATACTTGTATACTTGTAATTTATTATTATATCTACTAGAATATTTTAGTTCTGATTAATTATGGAATTAATTTAATCGAAAAGAGTGTTTCTATTATGCTAAGCCAAGCATGAAATCGCTTGAAAATTATTTAAAATAGATTTACAGTTCCGCCTCTGGGAAGATAACCGGATACTCAAATCGGAGAAGGCAATCTTAGAAATTTAGATTAACCGGCCGAGGGTAATTAAGAAAGGACATAAAGGATTTGGGGTTGATACTGACCTCCTTCGCGAAAACGCTGGCAATTAAGACGATAATTAGGGGAGGCGCAGGCGCTTTCGTACGGAAATTTAATAACCTTGAGAGGTTCGGAAGTAAGATTTATTTTCTCTCGAGTGTTTGTGAAAAAGATGCACCTCTTCTTCGAGCCACTTTTCAACGGATAAAAAAAATTAATACCAGCACATATTTCTTCAAGTGTAAGGAGGTACGATGAATGTTGCCGTTGCATACGAGAATTGAGCACCGTCTACAACTAAGTGCTAAAATTTGTTTACGTTTGTGACGTATTATTTGCAGAACACCGTCCAAAATTCATTATAATCTGCTTTCAAAATAAATACTCGTATCTCTGACATAGCTAAAGGGTTTTGTTAATGCATTGCATTGCCCACACTGTGTACATTGACAGCGCTAATTTATTACTGTTAACGTAAAACCCGATTCCAATTTTGACGCCGACGAAACGTCGTCCAAATATTAGCGATTTATGTTTTTCTAGGGAGATCTAAAAGGGCACCGATAAAATTTTTATCCGCTTGAAATTTTTACGACTATCGATTCCGTCTTTACCGGCATTTTATTGCAGCTATTGTTCGAGAAGTTACAAATTGATAACTGCCTCTGCAAATATTTTAGCGCGTTCTGTCAGAAGTTTCATCTTTTCTCATATTTTTCATCTTCCGGTTGGAATCTATATCAAAATAACCTTCTTTTGTAAAAGCTAACGTTTTATTTTATATTAAATTTTATGTCACAATTCATTTTCTACTTTTTATTACTTCTTTTAATCTATCCTTTCATATCTCACTTTAATTCATTTAATATATATATATATACATTTTTTCATTATATTATGCAAAAAGTTTCTACATTTTTTTTTGCTATATTATGCATAGCACAATTGTATAACACCTAGTACCAACTAGATGATGTTTTGCAGCTTTTCCCAGTAGTCCAGTCTGCTTTACCCATAATTTAGATAAATATTGTCATATTTTTACCGTTTCAAGACCAAAACACAAAAACGTATACTGCGATACGCGGAACACACGTTTAGGGTATTATTGTTTTTGTTATAATTCCGCACTATTGCTCGTTGTCGAGAAGCTGGATGGCCTCGATGTTGGGATGATCGTGCATTCTCTTCTCATGTTTAGATGCGAATGCTGCAATTTCTGATGACACCGATGCTACTTTCAAGTCCTGATGGAGGTGCATTCACTATGTACATTAGTACTTTGTTCTGAAATCTTTGAATCAGACTTCCTTGAGGAACTCCGGCTCGTATTTCATGTAGTGGTGAATAAGCGTTTTCCTACTTTACTCTAAAATATCGATCAGAAAGATACGATTTTGAAGATACGTGTATGGGTAGAAGACTTAATACTGCTTGCAGAAGGCTTGAAAATGCTTCCAGAAGACTTAATACCACGTGCAGAAGGGTAAATACTGCTTGTAGAATGTTAAATACTGCTTCCAGAAGACTTATTACTATTTGCAGATAACTAAGTACTGAGGGCAGAAGACTTAATACCACGTGCATAAGGTTAAATACTAAATACTACTTGTAGAGGGTTAAATACTACTCCCAGAGGACTTGAAACTGTTTGCAGAACGCTAAATACTAAGGTCAGAATATATATATAATATAAAAATATGTGATGAAATAAAAAATGTAGTTAGTTAACAACATAAAACAAGTTTATAAACTGTAATTTCACGTGCAGAAGGCTAAATACTGCTTGTAGAGGGTTAAATACTGCTTCCAGAAGACTTATTACTATTTACAGATAACTAAGTAATGAGGGCAGAAGACTTAATACCACGTGAATAAGGTTAAATACTAAATACTACTTGTAGAGGGTTAAATACTACTCCCAGAAGATTTGAAATTATTTGCAGAACGCTAAATACTAAGGTCAGAATATATATATAATATAAAAATATGTGATGAAATAAAAAATGTAATTAGTTAACAACATAAAACAAGTGTATAAACTGTAATTTCACGTGCAGAAGGCTAAATACTGCTTGTAGAGGGTTAAATACTGCTTCCAGAAGACTTATTACTATTTACAGATAACTAAGTACTGAGGGCAGAAGATTTAATACCACGTGCATAAGATTAAATACTAAATACTACTTGTAGAGGGTTAAATACTACTCCCAAAGGACTTGAAACTATTTGCAGAACGCTAAATACTAAGGTCAGAATATATATATAATATAAAAATATGTGATGAAATAAAAAATGTAGTTAGTTAACAACATAAAACAAGTTTATAAACTGTAATAAAACCGTAATCGGTTAATTACGAAAATAATACCTTATCAAATTGACCTGTTGATGAACTAACGAATTCATCGCTGTTACAGGTCGATACAATTTCATACGGTCATTAAAAATAACAGCAACAAAAAAAGATGCTTGCAAAAAAATTTTATAACGAATTTCGTAATAATAAAATAGTCGTAACGAAATAACGAAGTTTAATTATATGCGGGGTGGTGCGAAAACGCGTGTCAGTGCGTTTTAATTGGATTTTGCCTTCAAAGAATGTTTAGAAGGATGTAATTGTCCCTGGGGCGCGTGCTCGTCGGTGTTATCGCACGGGAAATGTCCGCATAAAGGGCCTTTATAAATTATTGCGATATCTTCAACCCCGTTGACGGTGCCATGAAAAAAATATACGGCCTATGAAACCGCTTTGTGGTATCACCAATCTTTTTTGAAGAGGATTTTCATGGTGACAAGATTTAACACTTTGTTTTTTAATAAATTTTAATATACAGTGTGTTAATTAATACGAATGGTGTGATATTGGTTGCATAATGATGACAAAAAATTTCTTCATAATTATTATTTAGTATTAAATCAAAATGTATTTCGATTTTATATTTAATTCCCGTTTATTAGATTTTTATGTATTATTCATGACAATATGGATATTTATTACAAATTCGGTTAAAATAAAACCTGTACCGGTCGGTGTATTGTATTCCTCGTTCAAATACAACGAATGTTTTACTTGTTACGTATTAAAATTTGCAAATATTGTTTAATATTCCTTAAAACCGGAAATCACGGTGAAATAATTAATCAGGTCCCAAATTCATCTATGAACCTCATTGGACATATTTGTAATTTACTGAGGTGAGAATTTTAAATATTGATATTAATCCGATTTGGAATACAAATCAAACATTAAATTGTTCAAATCACATATTATAAATCAAATTAATATCAACAAAAAAAAATTATACTCAGGATTGGATTAATTTTAAGATGAGGTACATAACTGTACATGACCATAGAGGTGTTGTAGTTTCTGAATAACCATAATATTAAATTACATTCGCCTAATAACGTTACGAAATTAGCCTTGAGGTTGCGTTCATAACATCAAACGAAACAATAATCTAATTGAAATGGATATTAGTAATTAGAGAGAGTCTGTCTGTCGGATTTCGTGTCGAATGTTGACGTCGATGTATGAAACAAAAACTGATTCCTTCAAAGCTCACAGCTCCTGAGTAAATGCGCGTTTTCCAAAGCTCCGAACCTGAATCAAGTTACTCGGCACGCATGTCAAAGCTGTTTGGCGATGCGTTGCGGTGGCTGGTTGCTTAGCTACGATTCTCGAGGTGATTTCGTATGCGTAGGAAGCCTCCGTCTGGCACACGTTGGGTTGGTACATGTGTGTGTTACTTGAAAGGTTTTGCTCTTTTTTTGCTAGTTGAGTTATAAGAGAGGAAGGCGAAAAAAATGTTTCTGTCGTAAATAGAAGTAGTAGTAATGCGAGTGAATCTTTGATAAATGACCTTGAGTGAGGAAAAAAGGAAAAGAGCTACTTTTTAATTGCTGCACTTCCTGCGGGCAATCTATCATCAAGTTTAAGAGAGATACTTTTACTGAAAACGCCAACCAAGCGTTTTACTACATAAGACGAAAGTTTGCGCCGTTAAAGCTAACAAACAACGACCAATGTAACCTAATGTCTCCCGATTTATCGATTTCCGCGAAGGCGTTTGTAGTTGACGCGGCTTGATGAAAACTTTAACGAAGATCTCATCCCGACGTCGACATTTGATTTAATCGTAAAATTAATTTATGCGTAAATACAAGCGGGAACAGGCACAAGTGCTTGACGGGGTTGAATAAACTGTAATAGAATTATTTTGCCGTGTTCCGCGGTCGAACCACAACGAAGTGTTTTTGTCAGCCCTGTAACAGTTTATCACGTATAACAAATGAATACGCAATTGGCCCTTTTGGCCCAGGCACGAACACTCCGATAGCAAAAATAATTCACGTTCAAATCGGACCCGAGCGCGCTATATAAATCCTATTTAATTCCCAGACATTTTGTTAATCAAACAAAAACAATTCTGTACTATTGGTCGATTGTTCCAAAATTGTACAATAATATATTTTCAAGTATATATAAACAGAAAAATTAATTACAGTAATGTTAATATAAATTAATAAATCTTTTTATCACTAGATGGCATCCATAAAGCAAAATCGCCCTGTATAAAATGATTACGTGAGTATAAAAAGAATTCAACGACCTCTGAAGAGGTATTTTTTTTCTTTTCTTATTTATATAGGACGTGACGCTGTAGGGGGTAATAGATGTAAATTATGAAAAACATGGTACGGTAATAATACGGCTTCTAGATGGCGTCATGGATACCTTCGTTACAGCGCCGTGTATGGAAATGCCCGTTTAAAAACCGGATATCTTAATACTCGACATGTACGCTTTATAAGGGTCGAATTAACTTTTTACAGCCCAGGCTGCTCGTGCGGGGGCGCATAAATCGCGCACCCTCGCCGGCAAAATCCCGGACCTCCCTCGGAGACCGTCGGCACTGATTCAGTGCTTTTATGGCGCCGCGAAATGATCTATAAAATGTCGACTTGAAACTGCTCAAAAATTAAAAGTTACTTCTCCCGTTGGCGACTGAATGCCGAGCGGTTAAAGACACTTCGCGAGTTATAAACGGTACGCGCCAGTTTCCACTTTGTACAAAATCCGATCTAAATTGTCTACTAGTCCGGTACATTCCGCATAAAGCGACTGTAGGTGCTAATTTCGCTTGAAAACGAATATAGCGCATGTGCTTAAAACGAAAACTACCATTTTGAGAATTTGAGGAGCTTAGTAATAATATTTTCCATAACTGCAGACCGGTGAACGTCGGAATCAACTATTTTAATATTACGAAACGGGCAATTGTCATAACAGCTTCGTAGTAAGACAATTAAGGCGGATAAATATTATCCTTAATTAAAATATTCCAGTGTAATAGGACGTTAAATTTGATTGCGTAACTAAATGTCGAAGAAGTTTTCACACCTACTTAGAAAAAAATCAACCCTAAGAATTATGTGAAGAGAAAAGTTTCGAGCAATGCGGTCACTCTACTCGAATGTATTTTTCGAAAATTCCCCCTTATTTCGCTAGATCGAATTCGGTTCTGGTCTTTCTGTTTAAAATTTCGTGTTTGCTCGAAGGAAGGTTCCTACCCTCCGTTGCTTCTAACTCGGTCAAATACTTATCGTTTCCCTTCCTACGAGTTTCCCAGAAAGATAACGACAGTTTCCCCTCTAACAACCCCTTCTTATAAAGATAACACGTCGCTAAATTGCTTATTATTCTACGTAATATCTCATTCCGAGTATGGAAGATAATATACTTTTTTGCCCTTCTTTTCCAGTCACCTAAAACCAAATCTTATATTATTTATTACTTATTCACGTTTTCATTATCATATAATTAATAATTTTTTTTATATATACAGTGTGTTAATTAATTATCTTACTCGACGTCATCATTGCAAGTATGCAACCAATATCACAGTATTGGTATCGCAACCAAGTGTTAGTTCTAATGATACTGTTAGTATTAATTCTACTTTTAGTTGTTATTCAGCACCAGCTCAATTAAAGCAAATTTGCTCTCAACAATATGGTTCTCTTTCCTAGTTTCGTAGCATTTGTAGTTTTACATGTTGTTAATGGTATCACTCGGGATTGGGAGTCTAAAACCAAGTCAACCCTGCTTGAAGTTTCTGGCAGAAATATCTCTCGGCCGAGATTATTTCTTATATCATGAACAATACTCAGGAATCGGAGTATATTACAAAAAAACTTTTGGAAGGAAGGCTGTAGCAAATTTTATTGCACTTTTGCTCTCAGATGCGTCAATATCGAGAAAAATACGGCAATATGAAAATTGGATGAATTTATTGCTTTTTCAAGTTTCATCATTGCAAGTATGCAACCAATATCACAGTACTGGTATTGGAATACGCAAATTGCGTATTGTGTTGCATACTTGCTATGATGACGTCGGGTGCGATTAATTAATTAATTAATTAACACACTGTATTGCTTTATTTTAAAATGTAAGAATTGCTGTAGTTGTTTTTTAGTGTACTTATTTGAATAGTTAGTAAATTCATATTAAATATTTGAAATATGTCTTTGTCGTATAGAATCGAGTAAGTAATTTAGAATCTGTACGGTTGTCGCCCCTCGAAAATAAATCCCATTGTTTTATAGCGACGAATGGCCCGGTCTTCTACATAAATGACTTCTCCGAAGAATACATTGGGCCCTTTTGTTTTATTGTGAGCGCTCTGGTACACATTCCTTGCCAAAATTTCGCCGACGACGGGGATTTACTTAGCTTCGGCAATTTAGCAACATCCTAAACTGCACGACGGTGCTTAGAAGCTAAGTACGGCCCTTAATTCTTGCGATCGCGGGATTTTTGTTTTATCAATTGTACCCAGCGACCTATTCCTTCCCCTTTTTGGCTTGGACTGAGTCCAAGTTATTTTAGGTCATATATCTTTCGTAACCCCCTTTGTGCTTGAGCCTCCCTCATCGGGAATACCGATCGGTCGATCGTGATATTGATTTGTAGCGGCGAATGCAAACCTAACAAGATCCGAAAGATTAATACGGGACCACCGAATTATCTGGGATGGACCCTAATAGGATTACAAGAAGATCCCTGTCTCCCTCGAAAAACCTACAATTTGAATTAATCTCGAACCGACCAAGTAATCTTGGTCATTTCCAAATTTCGGGTTTTTATTAATAGGCTCCGGGTTACAACCCTAATAGCAGCTTAATCCACCTTCGAAAATTTGAAGGATAAGTCCTTAAAGTACAAGGAAAGAAATTTATTGCATTTTAAATGAAAAAAAAAGTTAAATCCGACTCTTGAATAGTTAAAGCTCGTCCTTTGCAAGGCTTAAAGAATTTAATCAATTCTCCAAAGAGATGTAATCCGCGTGAAATATAAATGAAATCAATATGGCAGCGATTGACCATCGAACTTCTAATCCGATATATCCCTTTCGACGGCTGCAAAGATAATTACGCTACTTTGTAACCTCTCCCAGTCCATTCCCAGCCAGCTAAAAGATTGAGAATGGAACGAGGATGGTCTAAAATAAGTAAAACAAGGCTCCACTTATACATTATGGAGTTTGAAAATTTCACTCACGTGGCTTCGCGTACTTTAAAACGGTCAGCCACTGTTCCTAACACATGCCACGCGGGCTCTATTTCTTTCTAATGTCGTTATGTATTCCCACAGATGCTACCAGAAGTTTACCGCGGGGGGAACATCTTCCTGAAAACGAAACACTTTAATATTAGATAAAACAAGCTGTATCATCTGCGCCGTACCACGGAATACTCTAATCTTAGTAAAGGTTTCGGAATTTAAAACACTCCCTCGTGCAGTCGTGCACCGAACTATAAACAAAACGAGCCATGTTTACGCGTTATACTCGTCAATGAATGATTAAATTATGTAAATTACTTCCATAACTGACATAACCAACTCAGATTATTTACTATAACAATAACAATTCGAATACAATCTAACATTAAATTAATTAGATGATAAAATACAGTACTGTGATATTGGTTGCATACTTGCAATGATGACGTCGAGTACGATAATTAATTAACACACTGTGTGTGTGAAAATAGTTTTAGTGGTTTTATTTTAGAGTGAATAGAAGGTTTTCATGAAGTTGCAATGTTCGGTTATTAAGGTTAAAGTTTTTCGGTATTCGGGTGAAACTTTTGATATCAATCTCGAAACGGCGGAACTTCCTTAAGGCGCCATATGTGCTCCCGATTATTATCCTTAAGCAAACTTTTAAGGCGTTTTAGCAATCTCGACGGCCGAGATAATCATGTGTGAATATTCTCCAGAAAGTTCACTTAAACTTCTTGGGCGCCGAGCCTTAATGAAATTTTTTGCGGTAACGCCAGTGTTTTATGTAAAAAGTTTCGAACCGTAATTAGAGCCTAAACGCTAAACATCGAGAGGAATTCTAAAGGCACTTTAAAACCCTTAAGATGTTTTACTTTTCTTAACTTCCGTTAAAAATCTTACTTATCAAGTGAGAAACTAGACAAAAGACTCGTGAGATCCTAAGATGAAATAATTCATGTTAGTGCAAGCAAAACGTGACAAGCGAGCTCCAGGTTGTCGTACGTGCTTTGAAGTTTTAAGACCTAGGTAAATTGTTAGGGGGTTGTCGAAGAAACTCTTTTTACTAGCGACGGATTTTAATAAATAAAATATTCAACGGATGTCAGGTACAACGTTTAACATTTATTATTCAACTTTGACGTTGGCTGCTTAGATGTATACAATTTAAAAGTCAATGTCTTTATTCCCTTAGCTATTGAGTAACCAGAACAGACAGTACCAAAGTCGAAAATTCCCACCAAAAAAAAAACATGTTGTTTTAACGAAAAATACATTGTTTAAAAATTCGCTCGTTCTGGTTTATATGAAATTATTGATTTCAAATATTTGCTATGCGTGGTGTTCTCGTGGCGGATTGGTGATTGGATTACCAATAAAACAATTAACGTTATCACGGACCGATGTAGGGCTAATTAAACCACACGATCTACATCAAAATTTTATCTTCATATTAAAAGTTATTACCACGAATATCATTTTTTTCACTTTAATTTACTTGATTGTAATTGCGCCTCCACCAAAATTGTTAATTTAAACTTTCAATATACATATATACAGTAAAATCGCAATATATACACTAGTATTAGAACTAACAGGTTTCGGGGTTAGTCGTGCGTCTTCAGACGTAGTAGCGTGGCTGAGTGACACATTTTCTCAGCTATGAATGACAAAATATCAAAGCCATCGTCCAAAAACAACTGATTTTGGAATCTTTGATGCTGCGTCAAGGAGATATATTTCTAATTAACTTCAAAAAGAGAACTTTGAAAACGTTTATCGTTCTACATTTATAGCTGAGGTCGCTTGCGGCCGAGGCAGTGGCTCAGTGACACATTTTTTCAGTTATGAATGACAAAATATCAAAGCCATCGTCCAAATAGCACTGATTTTAGAATCTTTGATACTCAGTCAAGTGGATATATTTCTAATTAACTCCAAAAAGAACTTTGAAAACGTTATCGTTCTGTATTTATAGCCGAGGTCGCTTGCGGCCGAGGCAGTGGCTCAGTGACACATTTCTTCAGTTATGAATGACAAAATATCGAAGCCATCGTCCAAAAAGCACTGATTTTAGAATCTTTGATGCTCTGTCAAGTGGATATATTTCTAATTAACTCCAAAAAGAACTTTGAATACGTTTATCGTTCTGTATTTATAGCCGAGGTCGCTTGCGGCTGAGGCAGTGGCTCAGTGACACATTTCCTCAGTTATGAATGACAAAATATCAAAGCCGTCGTCCAAAAAGCACTGATTTTAGAATCTTTGATGCTCAGTCAAGTGGATATATTTTTAATTAACTCCAAAAAGAGAACTTTGAAAACGTTTATCGTTCTGTATTTATAGCCGAGGTCGCTTGCGGCCGAGGCAGTGGCTCAATAACACATTTCCTCAGTTATGAATGACAAAATATTAAAGCCATCGTCCAAAAAGCACTGATTTTAGAATCTTTGATGCTTCGTCAAGAAGATATATTTCTAATTAACTCCAAAAAGAACTTTGAAAACGTTTATCGTTCTGTATTTATAGCCGAGGTTGCTTGCGGCCGAGGCAGTGGCTCAGCGACACATTTCCTCAGTTATGCATGACAAAATATCAAAGCCATCGTCCAAAAAGCACTGATTTTAGAATCTTTGATGCTCAGTCAAGTGGATATATTTCTAATTAACTCCAAAAAGAACTTTGAAAACGTTTATCGTTCTGTACTTATAGCCGAGGTCGCTTGCGGCCGAGGCAGTGGCTCAGTAACACATTTCCTCAGTTATGAATGACAAAATATCAAAGCCATCGTCCAAAAAGCACTGATTTTAGAATCTTTGATGCTCAGTCAAGTGGATATATTTCTAATTAACTCCAAAAAGAACTTTGAAAACGTTTATCGTTCTGTATTTATAGCCGAGGTCGCTTGCGGCCGAGGCAGTGGCTCAGTGACACATTTTTTCAGTTATGAATGACAAAATATCAAAGCCATCGTCCAAAAAGCACTGATTTTAGAATCTTTGATGCTCAGTCAAGTGGATATATTTCTAATTAACTCCAAAAAGAACTTTGAAAACGTTTGTCGTTCTGTATTTATAGCCGAGGTCGCTTGCGGCCGAGGCAGTGGCTCAGTGACACATTTCCTCGGTTATGAATGACAAAATATCAAAGCCATCGTCCAAAAAGCACTGATTTTAGAATCTTTGATGCTCAGTCAAGTGGATATATTTCTAATTAACTCCAAAAAGAACTTTGAAAACGTTTATCGTTCTGTATTTATAGCCGAGGTCGCTTGCGGCCTAGGCAGTGGCTCAGTGACACATTTTTTCAGTTATGAATGACAAAATATCAAAGCCATCGTCCAAAAAGCACTGATTTTAGAATCTTTGATGCTCAGTCAAGTGGATATATTTCTAGTTAACTCCAAAAAGAACTTTGAATACGTTTATCGTTCTGTATTTATAGCCGAGGTCGCTTGCGGCTGAGGCAGTGACTCAGTAACACATTTCCTCAGTTATGAACGACAAAATATCAAAGCCATCGTCCAAAAAGCACTGATTTTAGAATCTTTGATGCTCAGTCAAGTGGATATATTTCTAATTAACTCCAAAAAGAACTTTGAAAACGTTTATCGTTCTGTACTTATAGCCGAGGTCGCTTGCGGCCGAGGCAGTGGCTCAGTAACACATTTCCTCAGTTATGAATGACAAAATATTAAAGCCATCGTCCAAAAACAACTGATTTTGGAATCTTTGATGCTTCGTCAAGGGGATATATTTCTAATTAACTCCCAAAGGAGAACTTTGAAAACGTTTATCGTTCTGTATTACAGCCGAGGTCGCTTGCGGCCGAGGCAGTGGCTCAGTGACACATTTCCTCAGTTATGGATGACAAAATATCAAAGCCATCGTCCAAAAAGCACTGATTTTAGAATCTTTGATGCTCAGTCAAGTGGATATATTTCTAATTAACTCCAAAAAGAACTTTGAAAACGTTTATCGTTCTGTACTTATAGCCGAGGTCGCTTGCGGCCGAGGCAGTGGCTCAGTAACACATTTCCTCAGTTATGAATGACAGAATATTAAAGCCATCGTCCAAAAACAACTGATTTTGGAATCTTTGATGCTTCGTCAAGGGGATATATTTCTAATTAACTCCAAAAAGAGAACTTTGAAAACGTTTATCGTTCTGTATTACAGCCGAGGTCGCTTGCGGCCGAGGCAGTGGCTCAGTGACACATTTCCTCAGTTATGAATGACAAAATATCAAAGCCATCGTCCAAAAAGCACTGATTTTAGAATCTTTGATGCTCAGTCAAGTGGATATATTTCTAATTAACTCCAAAAAGAACTGTAAATACGTTTATCGTTCTGTATTTATAGCCGAGGTCGCTTGCGGCCGAGGCAGTGGCTCAGTGACACATTTCCTCAGTTATGAATGACAAAATATCAAAGCCATCGTCCAAAAAGCACTGATTTTAGAATTTTCAGTCATGAGTGACAATCTAGCACTGAATAACAATTAAAACTAATTTGTTTTATATATATATTTTTACAAAGAATTATAATTATTTTGCGTGTAAGTTCAAATAGCGATTTAGATCGCTAATAAAACAATTAACGCTATCGCATGAAAAACCGTTTCGCGGTCGTAAAAAATCAATCCAAACGACCGTAAACTTATTATTGCGTGTAAAAACGTCTAACGGCATGCATAGTAATGGGTTCAGTTAATAATCGGTTTGCGGCATGCTCGCAAATATTATCCATGGGGGCCTCGTGCAACGTTTATTTAATGACCTTAACAAGATATTTGAGCAGTAAATCGAAGCGACAAGGAATTAACGTGTCGTACACGTAGCATAGAATGGCTGACGGGATGCAATTATACATGCGGATGTGAATAGTTGATCAGGTGAACTAAGGGTGCGCTCGCTTTGGGTTAAAATATTTCGAGGAAAGAGAAGCCGTGAGGAAAACAGGTGTTTACGATGTACGCAAGTAGTTACAGCGACCGCTTTCTTTTAATATTGAATCGATAGGACACCGCTATAAATATCTTATGGGGTTCGATTTGGTCTACTCTATTTTTATGCTGTGGCATGTCTGTAAATAGGTTAATAGGATGCCCCATCCGTTTGCCCTGAATGAGAGAAATTTAGAAAAAAGATCTCAAAGGAAACTGATTTCTTTTTATTAAAAATTATTAAAAAAGGGATATTTCTTCGCGGGGACCTTAACTCCCTTTAGGGTAGTGACGAGGGGCGCAGGTCAAGTACGTCTATGAATACAAGTGGTGGATATTAAAACTACGCTCCACCGCGGCGAAAAGATAAAATATGACGTGTGGGACCCGAGAAAAGAAAAAAAATAGGTCGACGTCATCCCCGTTTACCTTAGGTAATATATAAAATGGAAAACTATTGTCAGGACGGGAAGGATCCTGTGGGCAGACGTCGATAGCATCCGAAAACCCCAGGGGTTAACTATCATGCCTTATCAGGATTTTCCTTTCGTCAGGTCTCCTGATAGAGGTTCTTGCAAATTGCTCACGAAAAAAAGAATATTTGTATTTTTCGATTAACAAATAAATACTTTTGTAAACTCTAAGAAAATATTGATAAAATTCATCAAATCTATGCCATTAAAGTGCCATGATTGCGGTTTCAAGGTCGCTTATGTCCGAGTAACTACAATATATTGACCAATTATAGGTTGTATAGTAATAAATGTTAGGGTCTTATCTGCAAGCAACCTCAGTTTACTCAGGCGAAGTCATACATACTACACTCTATGTTTAGACATGGTCCCTTTTTGCTGAGTATCTCGAGCTCGACTTAATCAGACGATGTCATACATTTTCGCTATTATACATAGACAATTCGCTTTTGACTGAGTAGCTGCAACATAATGATCAGTTTTGGCTCAATATGGTATTAATAATAAACTTAGGAGATATTTGTTTATCCCGTTAGCGACGCGTAATTGTTGTTCCAAGATAGGATAATGGATCAAAAAATGACAATCAATTAATCATTCCAATATTTCGATTCTATATTGAATCTTCTTCATGGGGTGAAACTTACTACAAAAATATCAAGTCAAAAGTATTAAAAAACTATCAAAGTACAAACTTTTAAACTTACGATTGTAATGAAACTGCCCAAAAAATTATTAACGGATTTAGTCTAAATTTCTCTTCGTACAAAAAACAAACCACGCCGTTACAATTCATAACGCTTAAGCCCAACCAAGCACATGACCGATCAAGAAAAAGTGAAATGGCAACTTTTTGTGAAGCGAAAAGCGCGCGAAAATAAAACTAAGTTATGCAACCAAACATGTCTTAAAACTATACTACCAAAGATACATCAGAATTTTTAAATTTATTTTACAACAAAATTAACGAATAAATATTACTTAAAGAATCTATATCTATTCTATAGTTCACAGTACCGTATTATAATAATTATTACTAACATCAAGAATCTTAACATTCTCAAAATCAAAAATATGATTATTGTCTAAGCTGTGTTGTGCACATGATCTTTTATTACAGCGTAATTGCAATTTTTCAGTTAAACCAGGAATGTAAATTAATTTTTTATATACCGGAGTATTATTAATAATAAAGCAAGGGTAAATGAATCTAAGATGACACTTAACCCCATTGGATGAATTAAGCGATGTTCCATCTTTCCCAATTATATCGAGTCCCGATCCTGTTCTTGAGCTACACTAGAGTACTTGCCTTTGACTGAATCGTTTATGATCACGAAGCGTTTATAATGAAAGGTGAGATTCTGTCGAAGTGGAGGTAACACGTCTTTGTGGACAGGACTTATTCGGGTTTGCTTTTAACGATATTTTAATGACTTAAATGATAAAGTTATAAAAATGTTTAATTTATAACTAAAATTTTTTAAAGTAAGATATAAAAATCAGTTTTAGTCCAGATTTTGGTTTTAAAAAGTTTAACCTTTAAATTCACAAGCTGTTTGGCGGTTGTGCTTCGGTGACCTCCTTTTGTACTTTTTGTACAGTGAATATTCAAAGTACGGTTTAAAATACGTCGGTACTCCAAAAGTTTTAACACCAGTACTTGCTGACCTAGAAACCGGTCGCGTTTTTGGCAAAAATGTTGGCTGGGTAATTGCCCTATCAGTCTGAAAAATTCGTATACGGTGCGCGAAGAAAGATTGTTGGGAAAATACGCGTTTGTACTTTTTATTATAAACACGATGATGTGATGTATTATTGTTGTGACTTTTGCCTACCTGTCATGAAAGGGGAACAAAAAAGTCCATTAGTCCATAAAAAAATACGACCGGGAACGTGTTTCTAAAACTATTTAATTATTTTTTTTGACGCCACGCATATAAATAATTGACAGATTGGATTTTGCCCGGATCACAGTTGGCAAACAGGATTTTCTTTTTCCCTTCAATAAAAACGAAAACCCTTCAATTTTTTCTCCGGTTTTCCTGGTGCAGCAGATCCGTCTTTCAAGAATATAATCCAGCGATACTTTTATTGCGAAGGGGGAACCCGACAACGCTCTACTTGACCTCTGTGACAGGTTCTTAGGATTTATAGCGGGGGTGACACCTTATAATATTAGGATTGTATCAAACTTCTCATTTACACAAGTTTTTATTTCTTTTCTTTCAGACTTTCCAAAGACGATAAAGCAGAGATACTCAAAACGTAAGTTTTTCAATTAACCCTATCGATCGAATCGACATTATGACCTACAACGCCCGTTCAAAACTTGTTGACGCGTTTTATCTGATATGCAACAAGTTGGTACGTGATTTGCACGTCGGATTGTTGTGTGTACCTGGTAGTTATTGAATTTATACTCCCGGTAAGGAACTTCTGCAATTAATAATTTCAATTTGCCAAACCATTTCCACTCGTTCCAACGTACTTCATATTAAAGATTTAATAAAGCCAGAAAATTGTTTAATATGAACATCCCTCTTTAAAATTTCATCTCAACAACTTTTATTTTTCCTTATTTATATTTATTATTCATTTTTAACTTTTTAAATTTTAATAAAGCTTAAAGAACTTTCAGTTAAACAAGTTTATATCAAGTATATATTATATATATTGAATTTTAGAACGTTGCATTTTTGATGGATTACATGGATATAGTGTGTGGTTAAAATTGCGTGTTTAAGAACGAGGAGGTTTAAATTTAAACATTATTTTATCCTATATTAGTTGTATCTAGGATCTGACAGGCAACCTTATTAACCTCTTGGGAGTGGAGTAAGACCGATCGTTTTTAACAAAAATATGACGCTTAATAAGGAGTAATTGTTTTTCTCGGTTGCAAGATGAAGTTAAAGGCGTCAATTTCCCGCGAAGTAGATAACCCTATTGTCCTCATAATTAAAATCCAAGGCTGAAAGCTGCCGAACTTTCGCAGTTAGCGGTGCGCACGCCGGATCTAAGCTGAATAAGCGAAAGACAGTTTAATGATGCCGAGTGTCGCGAAATGAAGTTCTTGACGTAAGTTCCTGAACTTAACCGTGTCGTCTTGCACAATGACATATGTAAATCCCACCCTTTGCCGTTGAAGCGTTCCTCAAGTGCTGCACTTTAGCTTAATTTATACACACATTCAAGGATACAATCGACCGTTTAAAGTCTTAAACTTGTATTGAAAAAAACTGAAAAAGAATGTTGTTTTAGGATTTATGTAACAGGAGATGAAGTTGAGGGAGTTATTTGAAGTAAAACGTTCACTAATAGCTGAGGGTTTATTAAACTTTTTTCCGTGGTTTGAAATTGCAGTTGATTAGGGGCGGTATTTGGGGTGTCGTGATTGGAGGAGTGGCGTAGCCTGTAATAAAGGCAATAATAAATCACCGGTGCCTCGAAATTATACGTCCCCATCGAAATTCTTTTATCCGGCGATGATATACGCCCGCTTGAGTCATTTACGGTGGTATCAGTTGTAGATTGCGCTGTATTTATGGCAGAAATGTGTCTAGTATGCACTAATTCCACAGCCCTTTTTCATCGACCCGCTCGAACCGGGCCTTTGTTTATCGGTACTCGGATGCAAATTTACACCATCCAACGTTTACGCTCAAAATTCTCCGATCGTATCAGATCTTAATATATATGACCCATCCACAACCGCCTAGAAACATTTCTGTATTTGGTAATTGAAGAGGTAATTAACAGTCGTCTTAACTTAACGTTAGAGTCCATCCAAATTATTTCATTAAACATCATAGCAAAGACGACATGGGCAGGGGAAGGAGTGGGGAAGTGAAATTTAATTAACTAAGAGAAGCTCTTGTGTCAAGACCCGTAGTGCAATGAGAAGTGCCAAACCAAAACAACATTTGAGGTAAATTAGATCATGTCATTTGTGCACCAGAGGTAAGATATCCCTATAAACTTTCATTTACGTAACTAATTGGAAATAAAGTAACGAATAGGAAAGCGATTTCGTGGTTTTCGGCTATAGAACGCTATAAATCCGTCGATTTTCACGGAACGACGGAGAAACAAAACCTGGCAAAGAAAAAAATCGAGCGATCATTAATTTTAAATTCTTTTGTAGCGTGTTTTTTTCAAGGAGCCAGTCTCGGGAAAAATTCCGTTGTAATAACGACCCTTACACACCCCTTCCACCGCTAGAAGTGATTAATTTTCATATTGTGTTTTTGCAGGATGGTAATTTGCGTTCAGCGCCGCTTTTTTTTTTCCTTTCAGGTTACATTTTCTGCACCTCCAAAATCCAATTGTAAGTTAATATAAGACTTGCCTTTCTTCTCAAACAATATTACGGTTTAATTATACACCCAGTCTATGTATTTATTATGCAATCAACGGTAATACTAGTAAGTTATTACACTCAACTAAATTAAAAATATACCATTAATCTCAAAAAGCTACTACAACCGGAGGATATGTACGTTTCCGTAAAGTTTTATACGCCGACCTCATAAAGTAACCCTGATTTATTTCCCCATATAAAACGAAATAAGGTGGTGAAAATCGAATTCTCCTCGGCGCGTCGTCCTCAGACTAAAAAAATTAACGCTCTTAAATAGATTAAGCAAACTTCCCAAGGCATTTTTAAAGCGAACTACCACCTCCTGTGGGGATCCGCGAAAGCGAGCCTCCCTCTTCGCTAATTCAACTAAACTTGCCCACTAAATTAGACGGTACTTCCTCAATACTCCCCACGTATCTAGCGGAACTAATTTCCACTGTAATTGTAAATAACAACTGCCGGAATTTACAGGCTGCTAAAATTATTTCATTTCGACTAACTTTAATGCCCCGCAACTTGTATTTCAACCCACAGAACTTCCGAACACTCGAGGTCTCATTACAAGTTACCGCTTGCTTCGTTCAAAATGAAACACACTCATAATCAGTATAATCGCAATATTTTCTAATCTAATCTATCCGATTTCTATGAGTTAGATAAGTTTTTAATAAATTCCAACCAGTTGTCAATTATTATACTAACCATACCAACTTGTATTAGACAATTTTTTACTAATTTTGAACGATATGAAATACACTATTGGAAATAATTCACGAGCACACCCTATATAATCTGAACGGGTGTGCCTAACACAATGAAATTTGGTATGGATGTAGTACTAAAGTAGTGTAACTTACCCTCACATGGAGAGCGGCGCAACTTTGCTGGGTTGCATCAATCACCACTTGGAAGGGCGGTTCAGTCAACAATGCCGTGGCAGAAAAACTCAAAACTTGCTGATTAAACTCGTCTATAGTGAACCTTTATGCCCCGCAAATATTATGGATTTATCTTCACGCGTTCAGATTATATAGGGTGTGCTCGTGAATTATTTCCAACAGTGTAGTTATAAGCTAGTTCCCAATGATTTAGATAAATTTTTAATGATTACTAATCATCTTTTATTGATTTTGACCAACCTAGAATAACTAGATTTATAACTATGATTTAGACAAGTTTGTTATAAATTCCAACCAGTTGTCAATTATTATGAACAACTTGTATTAGGTATATATCATTTTTCAATTATTTAGACAAGTTTTCAATCATTTTGTACAACTTGGGATAGCTATGACTCAATCATTATACAGGCTGTCCCGCAACGATTGTACAAAACTGCATCAGCGTATTCTCTGATCGAAAATAGAGAAAAAAAGTCTAATAAACACAGGTCTGAAAATGTACCATTTCGAGATATTCAAAGTTTTAATTTCATAAGTTGACCTATTGTTAACATCATTAATTGTAACGATTTAGATGCAGTAATTATATGATTACCATGGTTACGATGGTTAAGATAAAATTTAATAAATAATAAGATAATATTAAGTTAATTAATACAGTTCATTAATAATTTAACAAAACAAGTAACAAAGACTGTCGAAGAAAATCGTTCAACCAGCATAAAAACAACAAATATTTAACAAATTGGAAAAGATTCATGTCATAATTTGTTTTACTGTGTCAAATGCATTACTAATTTTATTTTTCAAATCCTGCACAATTTGAACGTATTCAGAATAAACTATTTGTTTTAAATGTCCCCAAAACCAAAAATCTAACGGATTTAAATCTGGTGAACGAGGTGGCCCTCCTCGGCCAATCCACTTATTGCCAAATCTGTTATTTAAGTATGCTCGAGTAGCACGTGCATAATGTGCATATCGTGCATAAAGTAGCAATCTTCTAGAATTTGTTGAGGTAATTCATCAAATGCCTCTGTAAGGTCATTTTGTAAAAAATGTATGTAAGCATCGGCTGTCAATCTCTTTGGAAGAAAAAATGGACCTAATAACTGATCACCTATAATTCGAGCCCATACATTAACACTGAATCGGCACTGATGATGAGTTTCTAGTATTGCATAGGGATTTTCATCATTCCAAACATGCGCATTATGAATATTAAAAATTCCGCTTTGAGTAAATGTTACTTCATCCGTAAATACAATGTTTATGGGAAAGTCGACGTTTACTACCTCTTCCTATATGGCTCACCTACAAAAAATCTCTCTTTTTCGCCATCATTTTCTGTTAGAGCTTGAATGGTGTTGTAATGATAAGGATAAAGCAACTGCTCCCTTAAAATGCCGTGAACGGTTGTTTTGTTAACGTTTTTTTTTGTGCAGAATTTCTTCTAATGCTGGTTGAGGCATTTTCATCAACTCTTCTCAAAACTGCTTCTTCTAATTCCACCGGCCTAATAATACACCATATCCGCCATCTCTTCCTTGCAGTAATTAATAGGACCCTTAATTAATAGGAATACTTAATAGTTTTATTAAATTAAATAGTAAAATAATAATTTCGTGAAGTATTATTTTTTTTTTGATTAAACAACTTATCGTAATCATAGTAACGACTTAATTATTATAAAAACAAATTTAAATTCATGATGTTAACAATATCAACTTATGAAACTAAATCTTTGAATATCTCGAAAATGGTCCATTTTCTGACCTATGTTTATTAGGCTTTTTTTGTTTATTTTCGATCATAGAATACGCTGATGCAGTATTGTACAATCGTTGCGGGACATCCTGTATACACTGTCTTGCACATCATTGCAAGTATGCAACCAATATCACATTATTGATATTGCAATACGCAAATCGCGTATTATATTATATTGTGATATTGGTTGCATACTTGCAACGATGATGTCGGGTACGATAATTAATTAGCACACTGTATATACAGTACGGGGTTTTTCGTCATGTGCCGAAACCGAAATTCGGCTGCAAAATGACATATTAATATTAAAAAAATTACTTTTATTTTTAGTTGTAGTTTATCAAGTATTGCCTCAACAGCTTCGCTGCCTCGGCGACTTCTTTTATAATCAAGTAAACTCTACTGCCTCAGCAGCAAAGCTGCCTCGGTTTCGAAATAACAATAAAAAGGTGAATGAGAAAGTAATTGTGATTGATGAGTAAGTATTGTATGAGTCTAGTTTCCGTAAACGAGATTATGAGACACACGAGTTGTGGAAACGTATTTTTGCGGTTAAATAATTATAGTCGGACTGAACGTGGGGTTAATGAGAACGTAATCGCTAACATAGGCAGGCGTATAAAGAGATCGTAGTAGAACAAAGGGTAGTTGTTTGGCTTGTTTTGCAGATAATTATAATTGTGTTATTAGAGACGTGCCCGGAATCACAATAGATGTGGAGGGAGCGCGGCGCGCACTCTACATAACAATGCCGCAGCGTAAAACTTTAAAATTATTTACGCTCCTATTAGTTTTACCGACGGAACAACGGACTTTCGACCCTCGCGCCCAAAGTTAAGGGAAGTTCGTCATTCTATGCTGTACGCGAGGCGGCCAACTAGTTTACACAAGATCTTAACGGCAAATTACGTTCTAAATCTTATTTGGATATCCAATAATGCTGATTATTGTGCTGCATTAGAAATTCTGCGGGACAAATCTTCCACTATCGATTTTGCAATTGTTACATGCACTCCAATGGGATTCGCTCCGGTTTTGTGTAACACCGACGCTAAATAACGATTTACATTCGCGGGCTAATTTATTTACATTTATACGAACCGCATTTGTTATTCGTCGGATAACTCGTGAGCAGGAAACTACTAGGTGGCGCCGCCTAACCTAGTATACCGTGTATTTATTATTCACTTTGGACTGGAAATATTACGCATAATCCGTTTATCTCTATGTTTTTTCATCTACCTACAAACAACCGCGAACTATAATTCGTTCATCGAATAGATGCAGCGATTTGAATTTCCCATAAATACGCACAAAATTTGAATAGAATTTTTCTATTGGTAAGCCCGGTTTACAAAAGTCAACCAAGAACAGCTCTCTTTCTTTCTTTGTATGTATGTATTTTTGCTTTGTGTGTGAAACTGGCTATTGTGTAATAGTGGGGGAAATAGGCGTGGCTTCGCTCAGTTCACTGCATCTGTTCGATGAACAGAAAATATAAACTAATTGTTACGAATATAAAATAAATTAAACACGAGCTATATTAAAACACAATTGAAGAAAAAATATCATTAATATTGATATTGAACAAAAAATGTATACAATGGGAAGATGAAGAAATCATTTTTCGTAAGCCTACAGAAAGTCTCTTAGATATGGTGGTAAATGACACGTGAACGATAAGACCCTCTTCAAGAAGAGGTGATTTATAAGGTCAGCCGACCGAAAAAGGTGTGTGGGGTAAGTCGATTGTGAGGATATTAAATTTACGAACGCGTCGACTTTAATTAAAATTCGAAAAGTCGTTTAAAAGGGCAAACACGTGATCGTACAACCAGGGTGCGACCGCACACTATTTCTGCGCCGATGGCGGCAACCACCGCCGAGCAGATATGTAACTGTCCGCTGAGGCGACCGCAAGTTCAACTTGCGACGACGTACGTGTTACTTCGTTAATTAACCTTTATCCCCAAGGCGCAATGCCTCAGGTACGCAGTGAGGATATGGCCTACTTACCGAGATGGCACCATTTCTAGTCCTCCAGCGATTACGAATTCTTCAAGTTCTCTCTATCTCAATTAAAATTCTTTTATACGCGACCTTTAAAATTATTAGCAAAGTGACGTCGGTAACGACAATCATGGAATGTTGACGCTCAATCATTGTTCACTCTGTTTAGATTTGGCTTGTCAAAGCACCGCATTGCTGTGTGATGATGTAATGACCATAAATGTGTTCTCTTTGTGATCGTAGCACGCCTTCGGTCAATGTTATGTGTACTATAAAGGATACTCCATTAAACGAAATTTATATAAAGTAAAGATTAATCTGTAGGCGTTATACTTGGATAACGTAGAGAAAATGGCACTAACACTTCGATTTTATCGATTACCGTCTAACTAATAGCAAAGATTTGTCACCGACACGGCCGTATATTTCAAAAATCGCAGAGCGTTGTAAATAATGGGCTCGTTTTTCGGACGTCGACGGAATTTGCTTAATTCTAGGCAACGGAAGGGCGTGTTAGCGCCAGCTTGTACGGCTAGTTATCTATGATAATTACTTTATTTACAGAAGTTTGTGTGGGGTCGTCAGCAACTGGCGGCTTGATAATTCACCGTTAAAGGAGTTGGGCATGAAATACCGTCACAGTTTAGCGTTTTAACCAGCAGTTGGAGTGATCTTTTGACGTTCGCTTTGTAACTACGAAAAGGTGGCTCCAAGGTAAATTGCCGGTATTAACAAAGTGAAAAGCTACCAGCGGCGCGCTCCCGTACAGCGTCGGATCTTATTGGTCGATGAGATCCAGTTTATTAAGCATTCCGTCCATGAATTGGGGTAAACTGAATATGTGCAGAATGCCAACGTGGCGAGCGATGAAGTCAAGAGTTTGACTGGCTCTGTACATATCACGTATGCGTCAGCTATTCCAGTCGAACTTATAAATTTGATATCGTGGACATGTGTACAGACTTCTCTTGCGACTAAACCTTAAGTAACTGCGTGCTCGCTTTTAATTCATTAACTTGCGCCCATTCCGAACTAATTATAAATTCAATTACTCCGGCTTCGTTGCGCGATACGACCGTCTTGCTCCATCCAAAACTTAAAACTAACCACGGTAAATCATTTAGTTCGCCGTCGTCGTAAACTGAAGCTTTCAAAAATTCTTAATTCGATAAAGTTTACTTATATCTTTGCTTAGCAGTGCAGCTGTCACCGTGGCATGGAGTTATTACTCGTCTTGATCATGCCTAGGTATTTGGCTTTGTTTTCAAATGGAATAACAGTGCCATTTATGTCAAAATTCATTTTTGTTCAATTTCTCACAGAATAGATTATGGTATTCGACATACAAATTGTATGGGAGGTAACCAGGATGCTTGAAGAAGAACTAATAGAAGAGAAGAATACTGAAATATGTGGCGTTGTGGACTGATGAACAGCTGTCTTAATTACATATACCGAAGCTTTATTGGAAAACCCACGGGCGGTCATCGGTAGTCGAAGAAGACATCTACTGCAACTAAAATTGTTCCTGGGCTGCATGGATGTGGCATCCCGGAACAGTTTAAGTTGCCCTAAGACATTAGCTGATTCAAAGCTATTATGTTAAAAGGGTTGTTCCACCAACTTAGGAATGAAATATTCATAATTCTATAAAGTTTACTTATATCTTTGCTTAACAATTCAGCTGTCACCGTGGTATGGTGTTATTACTCATCTAAGAGCATGTCCCTAGACATGATTCGGCGTTGTTTTCAAATAACTGTGCCATTTATGTCAAAATGTGGTATTCGACATTTAAATTATATGGGAAGTAGCCAGGATGTTCCCTGAAGTCTGGGAGAGAAAACACCTAGTCTGTAACTCCGTAACCTAGTTTTTGATTGGAGAAGAACCTGAGTTTTTTTTTTCTCATTTTGTAAACTGAAACAACACTGAAATATGTGGCGTTGTGGAGTGACGAACAGCTGTCTTAATTACATATACCGAAGCTTTATGGTAGTATTGGAAAACCCAATACCACCAGCATTAGCAACTAAAACTGTTCCTGGGCTGCATGGATGTGGCAGCCCGGAACAGTTTTAGTTGCCCTAAGACATTAGCTGATTCAAAGCCATTATGTTAAAAGAGCTGTTCCATCAAGTAAGGAATGAAAAATTCATAACTCTATAAAGTTATACTTATATCTTTGCTTAACAGTTCAGCTGTCACCGTGGTATGGAGTTATTACTCATCTAAGATCATGTTGGAGTAATAAAATATGAGCATAAAGGAAGGTAAAGAATCGTAGGCGTTAAAGCGATGCGGGAGTTTTGTACATTTCTTGAGACGTTTGCGAATCCGGGAAATTCATAATCACAGAGTACCGAGGCCGTAAAATATGAGCCCACTAGAATCTAAATACGGGACGAGAAATATTGCTGAAGATGCGGTGTTTTATTTAAAAGTGTAAGGGACCATGGCGGGATATATATGACAGGAACTCGAGGGACTGACAATTTGAAGACTCTCGACCCGGGACGTATAATGATTATAAATTGAGTTTACTCGGTGAGCTGTCAAGGTGATTTTTTGAAGTTTTAAAGGATTCGCGTTTCGTAAAGAACGTGTCTCCAGAATACTAATTTGGGTATACGCCCCGCGGACTAAACGAATAGGGGATGTCATGGTCAGTCGACTTTTCCTCGGAATCCCTCAAGAAAAGCAGCACGAATCCCGAGAGACATGCGGTTTAATATTTGATATTTTCAATCGTCTGTAAATATTGGACGTATTGACTTTACGAAAATTCTATTGTCCCCATATTATTCGAAATCTTCTTAGGAAAAGTAAAATGGACAAAAGACTTAAATGTAATTCGTTTCATGAATGTTGTTATCGTCGCGTTAAATTGATTACATTAACGAGACCTCTACGTGAAGATCAAACAAGAATTGAATCTGCCCGAGTATGGAGTTGCACACAATTAGAACGTTCATATGCGCCGGCGAAACCAAGTTAGCAACGTCTGAGGTAAACCAATTAAACCTCTAATAAGGACGCAACCCCGTCAAGGGAACTGTCAACCGAACGAACACTAGTCGAATTGAAATGATTCTCGTGGGAGGTTAAAACTAACGACTACAAAATCAGATCAATATTTTATTTGAGTGGGTCTTGTTGAATAGATTTCAGATTTCTCCTCGCGGGCATATTAATCTTCGATTTCGTGATGCATGCGATCGCGTCAGGTGTAATTCCCGAATTGTACTACAGGGAGAGCTCGTTAAATTACCTGGAAAATTTCAAACACGCTTTTCTTCCACGTTAATTGGATTGCCTCTTTAAAAGCATTGTTTTGCGCAAGGAAGTGCCTTTTCGGGACGGGAAACGTAAAAATCCATTCGAGTAATTACTTCCCCAGCTAAAGTCCCGTCAATGCGTCGATGGGACCGAGCGCAATATTTTCGCGACTAACTCTCGAAACAAAACAAGTTATCGCACGTAAGGCCGTTCTGTTGAAACATGGCTTGCATAATAGCAGGCTAGGGGTTAATAATTCTCCCCGAACTCGATAGTAATAAATAAGGCGGCAATCCACTTTGTTAAGGCGATTATACAGGTGATACTTCTAGGCTTCACTGTAAATAATCGGCCATTTTAAGGGTTTCTATATCGAACTTCGACAGGAGGCCGCACCCTAACAATTAAACTTATATCATTAGTGTCAAACTTGCATGCACTGATCGATTTTCGGAAGAGCGTACGTACGTATATACGAAACAAACTCACAATTCCTACCGAAACTTTGTTGATCTAACACAATACCGCGGATAACGGAGTTCGTGCGTTAGGTCATAAAATCAATCCACAAATCTAGCTTTGAATTACGTATTGCGGCATCACCCATAAATCTTCTCTTGTTATAACTTACTTCTTCCGTATCTCAATTCAATTAATTCAATCTTCCTCTCTCCGGTTCTACCTTGTTTGCGTTCTCCTATTTAACATCTGGTAAGCAGCAATCACATCACGTGTGACACTTGCGTAGATCTAATCAGGACTACCTCGTCTTTGTGCATTTAACACCGCCACAGTAAACATCAATTGTTTTAACAATGTAATCGGAAATTCTAGATCAAAGATGAGTTTAATACAAATTTGCACTTTATAATTAAAGCTTGGTGAGTCATACCTAAGTACTTGGCGTTGTTTTCAAATGGAATTTATGCCATTTATGTCAAAATTCATTTTCGAAGTCTGGGAGAGGAAACACCTAGTCTGTACCCACGTAACCTAGTTTGTGATTGGAGAAAAACCTGAGTTTTCTTTCCTCATTTTGTAAACTGGGAGTGTGTGGTTTAAGTGCAATACTGAAATATGTGGCGTTGTGGAGTGATGTCTTAATTACATATAGTCGGTAGTCCAAGAAGACATCTACAGCAACTTAAACTATTCCTGGGCTGCATGGATGGGGCAGCAGGGAACAGTTTTAGCTGCCCTAAGACATTAGGTGATTCAAAGATAGAGAATTAATTTGAGATATTACATTAAGTTTACTTTAGATCTAATCTAACATGTATGACCAAAATTGTACTCTTAATGAAAATTGATATTAAATCAATAATTCATTTGCATTTGTAAATGTGTTTCTAATACCCAAGATCTTTGGATTTCCATATATATTGATGAAATGGAAACGATGTTGGAAATCAATATCTATGAATGATACGGTTACAATGTACGATGTATGGATGGGCTATTAGAAAAAGAATTTACTCGAGGTGGGGTTTAATAAGTTTTACGAGAAGTATAAAGTTGGATAACTCTGGCGATTCATCACAAGGCGGTGTACAACTGTAGAAAACATTTTCTAATGCAATTTGAGTTACCTTATTCATAAATGTTTTAGAATTTTATCGAAACTTTTAGACGTGTTCCGATAAATAATGTGTTTCATCGTGGTGTCGTGTAATATGATATTTAGCGTGTTGTATGTTTGTCACGGTTACCAGCCAATTATGAGCAAGAGTAACTAAAAGCTTGTTTAAGAGTCTATATTTGTTTTGGTTAACGTTAATTCTCTTATTGTTTCGTCGTTCGTCGCGGTCCAAATAAACATAATAGTATTGATTTGGTAGCGCGCACAAAGAATTTTAACGTGCTCGTCGTCGAGTATTAAGTTAGTCAAAGCTTGTGATGTAGTACAAATTGCCTATCTAAACATGTGACATGTGTCTACTGGAGAATTGCGGAGTATATTGAAGCGTGTTGCTGTCTATATAAGTATTTACGTAGCTCTCGGGAGAGACGGAGTTGTGAGCTATTAGTAGGTCTGACAAATTAGTGTTTAGGGTTGAGCCGCTCGAGGAAGCGTACGCGCGAATGCCTACATATTATGCCATCGACCTTGTCAGATTTAATTACACCTCCTGAAGGGCTGAACTTCTCTACGGAGGGCGTTAAATTATATTTACCCCGCTTTTATTTCAGTTCTCGAGGGCTATTTATCTTTATTCCTAATGGTCTTACGGCGTTGTACCGAGCAATCTATCAGCTTTAGCATGAGGTACATATGACGTGGTGAGAGATAATAAATTTTAAGAGAAATGTTGAATCATGTAAAGGAAGTTTATGCATCCGCTTAAGCTTTCCGGGCAGGAATAAGAAGCTTAATACTCGAGTGCCGCGACACCAATAGCTATTCAATTATACATTTAGATGCGCGGTGAACGTCTAGGACGTATTTACGCGCCAACAAAGCTACTCGAGACGGTCTTATACTTATTTTAATTGAAATCGTCGTTAAAGTACCTCGAAGCGACGAAGCTCTACTCGCGACGGAGTTTTCCTAATACTAATAACATCAATCTTCATTATTTGGACATCACCCTGCTGTGCAAGTTAAATATATGTCCTCGCCCTTGCAGTCACTTGATATAACTTATAATATAGACGCATTATGGTCGCAATATCTAGGGCGTGAGCATCATTTTTCCTTTAGCGAAACCCATTTTAGTGACATCCTTATAAACACTACGACTCTTGCAATTACTACGATTCCAGGAGATTTGTAAGGTAATTGCTTTCAAATCCCTTACCGAGAGATCGCAGAAAAAGTACATACGCCGCCGCCGCGAAGAAAAACAGATTCCGCTCCTCGGAAATCTTTGTGCGATCGCCGAATTACGGGCTTTAAGCCGTGATTTATGCCCGCCAGCTATGTAGGTCGCTATGGGGCCAACAGATATCGCTCCTGGAAAACTGCATCTACGTAGACAGACGATTTCTGCAACTTAATCTGCTCGGACTTCTTGGACCCAGTTCAACATAATTTGCTTATTTATGTTGTATTGAAAAATAAATAAAACAAAATAAAAATGTTTTGTATTATTCCTTGTATTCGAGAAAACCGTAAGAAACTCAAGACGTTAATGTACGTTAGCGAAGACGTGGGTGTTTTTGCAAATCCATTTCGAAAGTAGGTTAGCTTGCAGCAACTCACCTGTGCGTTCTCTACGGCCCGGAGCGTTGTGGCAACTTTGTAATTTTTTGTGCGGACTGGAGATATTCATTAAAAACGCCCTCGGACTGCGCGAGCACTGTCGGAAACAATTCATTAACTCACAAAGGAGATATCAGATTGTTTCCAGCCAACATCACAACGCCCAAAGGATCCCGACACAATCATCACAATGCCTTGCTTTCTTTTAGCAACATCTTATTCTTAAGATGCGACTTTTCTTTGCGAGTTTTGCCATAATCAATTGCGGTGTCCAACGATTACACTTAATAAGGATTAAACTCCATTGACTTTGATGACGCCGAATGCGTATTAAATCCGGGCTTATTTGATTTATCCCCGATAAATGTGACGCGCTATTTGACCGCACGGAATTACGCGGTTGAGTTACTCTACATGTTTTATTCCAGCGTGTATCAAAGGAAGTTGCACGTCATCAATTTTTGCTGCTATCAAATATGTATTCAACCGAAATACTAATTGAGTATACAATCAAATAAACGGAGGTTAAGTTATTTAGGAATAACGAATAAAATATAAATAAATATATAAAAACGTTTTGAGATATTTTTAGCAAAATATGTAGGTTTTAGCTGGTGAAATAAAAGAGAACGCGAGGAAACCTGGGCGTAAAACGAATAATATGAAGGTATGAAGTTCACCTGTCGCCACAGCCCGGAGATTTGTAGATTTATTGTTAGGCATAAAGTTTAGAGTAGGGTCTGTGGTCGTTTACGTTTATTTCAAGAAATTTCTTCTTTGTTTCAGGATGCGCCCGCAGGAGCTGCCCGCGCGAAAATAGGAAGGCCGATTAGGGACCGAAAGATGGCCGTCCTTCTGAAGAGAGCGTTGCAATTGAATCTCGCCCTGGCCGTCGCAGTTGTTGCGCTGTTAGCCGGTAAGTGCAAACACAATTTGCTCTTTCCGACATCTAGCGTCTTATCGCCGGTTCGACGGTCTCTGAGGCTGGAACTATGCGAACTTCGTCCTTCCTAACTTACTTGATTGATGACCGTTTCGCCTAAGAACAAGTCTCCTACGTCAGATCAATAATTTGCTCTAGGTTATTAGTATTATAGGTACGAGGGTACTGCGGGATTTAATTGATAGGTTATGTTCTGGCGAAACCTTCAACTAGGGTTCTTGGTAAAGATCATTAATTTAATAAATTTCACAAAATCACTTGGTCAATGATAAATTGGTAAGCAGAATGTTGCCAACATAATACAAGGACGATAAGTTATGTTCTATATCCCTTTGTTTTCTGTATCTTTGAATATAAATGGGATAAACACTAAATATAAGCTAAACACCGACTAGTTGTGCAAATTGTTGCAAAATAATAAATTTCAGTCTGCATCCCAGTAATAATGGAATTTTACGTGTTCGTACGTTGTGAGCTGAGCAAGTTCTGTAAACTTTGCTGGAAGTAGGAATAAGAAAACAGGTGCGCCCCGAGACAAAATGCAAAATACGTCTTTCCAGCGCAAAATTCCTGCTGGAGTATAATTAGATGTATAACAAGACACAGAAGATATGAGTTCGTAATTATCAGCGTTTACTCGTCCTCGTTTCTCACTTTTAACATTACACTACCAATCATCGTGTTTTCAAAAACTTCCTTTATATAGTTTACATTACCAGCAGAAAGCTTTTAGAAGGAAACTGTGTAAATGCACACATTTATTTTCATCACAAAATCGTAATAATAATAATACTCACAAAACGCATAAAAATAATTGAAATAAATAACATCTTCATTTTTCATATTTATTAAACTTATTTTCTTAAATATTTTATTTGATTTTGTTTACATTTTCAATATTTTTAAAGTTGGAAAGATTTGATAGAACCAGTACGAACTTGAGGTATCTGACCATCCGAATGCTTCGAGCTATTACTTAATCCGGCAACTTCCCGAGGGACCTAAAATCCTCTAAGTTGAACTTAGATGGCTTCCCGGGACGCTCCACAATAAAATACCAATTTACCAAAAGGTTGCGCTTAATACACTTAATGCTAAACGACTTCGGAGGAGAAATAAAATGATTTCAGGTGTTGAAAAGCCGAAACGTAAAGGGTAATAACGATTATCTTTGAAATGGGATTCACTTTAATACTTAAAATCGCTATACGTGTAAGCGCAAACAGACATGTTCGATCGTGTGTCCGGGATCACGTTTTCTCAGTTGACTAGGCGAGGTAGAAATGCGTAAAATGCAATTAACACACGCATGATTTGTTGAATGAACACTATGATAATGTCGTACGATAGAAGTTTGAAATTTTCAGTAGCGCTTATCGGACCGATAAACTTATAGTTTCAATTTTACCCAGGTGGGGTCGATGTGAGATTTAATGGCCTAGAGAACTGCGACGAACAGATGGGAAAGGGTACGTTTTTGAATTGCCACGGGTTAAAAATAAAGCTCAGGTGCGAAGACGTTCTCCGTACAGCTGGAGACTAAAATTATATCTTCTAATAACATTACAAAAAGCTTTCACTCTCATTACTTTTGTTAACTTTTCTTGTTTTATTTCCGATTATCGCAACGGAAAAGGAAATGCTGACGTTTCCGATCATTAAGGAATATAAATAATTGCGGGGTATTAATTATCACCCCTATTACGGATAAATCAGTGTACTATTCCTTGAAAAATGGGACGACGAATTGCGACATTTATCAGCGCTCCCTCCAAACCGCTCTTTCTGTCGATTTGTTATTTGAAAACATGGGTACATATTTGCGGAATGTGCGCGTATCGGAGATCAGTATCCCTTCTCCTTGTGGATAATAGAGTATTTCTATCGAGTCTGCAAATCTCCAGGCTCCCGTTGCTCCTTACAAGCCAATATTCTCGCCCAGTCAACCCAGCGACGGCAGTAAAACTACTGGCTATATTTGCAACGTCAACACCTGATGGTCCAACCTACTCTCTTCCAAATTTATCGATCTAAATTTTACATTTTTACTGCCAACGTCCAGCGCTCACATAAAACACTAAATTAAATTATGTATTACTTTGTACATATATACAAAACATTTTTATGACATCAAATCTTATACTGTGTCATTTAAAACCGGAATACACTCATAAAATTTATATTTATTGTCCGATTTTCCGACCACTTTTTTTTTGAGCTATAGAGAGGAAAAAAATTTACTAAATGTTACTAAATGATTAATATTATTAACCTGAAACTAGTCATCATATCGTAACACCTCCACCCCACACCAGGAAGTGTGGGGTGGAGCATTGTTTTGTTGGAAATATCCGTGCTGTAGCTCGTCATTGTGGAATTGTTCCATAAAATTGTTCAAAATTTCTCGGTATCATGCCCCGTTAATAGAATTATAGAAAAAGATTGGTCCTATAATTCGTCGTCTTGACATTGCATATGGGTGCCAACCTTTATTGGATACAGATCAGTTTCCACAAATTGATATGGGCCAATCTAAAAGAAATTCTCACTGAACGCTTACTGACTTACCGCTTAAAGCAACCATTCGAAACAACGATAGTTTTAAAAAAACTTTAAACTCACAAAGCGTACGAGAATCACAACAATAACGTTCGATCAGCTGTCAACACTACATATTAAGATAGGCAGCCAATATTACACAGGTATACGCCTGGTGCTATTTATCTAAAGTAGGTTGTAAGTTACAACGTGTAACCAATAAAAGTTAAGTCAAGTAGAAAATAAATGAGTTTCTAAATGAAATAGATAAAAATTGAAAAATTTGTATGTTTGTATATGTCCAATAGAAATACGTTGAAGTGTATCAAAAGGAATCGGAGGAAGATGTGCAACCCGGCGAAGCTGAGTACATTCGTTGAGTCCTTTGCGATATCGTAACAGGAACGAGTGAGTAAGGTCCTTTGAGTAAGATCCCAAGGCGTACTTTTGCTTATTGTTCGGGAACTCCCCCGCTTAAGAATCCGGTGCCTATAAAATTCTATTATCCGCCTTTATCTGGCACTCCATCTCAATTCTCAGTCGACGTTCGAGCGCATTGATTGATGATCGCGCCGGGTGAAACGCACATACAAATCGATACAAAAGTCCAAGATTTAGTTTTCGATTAATTTTTTGAAATCGTTTGGTAACATACATATCAAGTCGCGAGACGTTTAACGTAATAATTCGTCATTTGCACATAGTTGCAATTTCTTTGACAAGGTAACGATGAAACGCAATTCCGTGGAAAATCTTATTAATGGCAAGTTTGTTGCAAACTAAAATCTACTTAACGTCCCGGGGCGTCGTATAAGATGGGATGGCTTGCTAACGCCTCTCTGGCCTGATCAAAGATGTTCTGTCTGAGTTTATTACACCGGCGGGCTGCAAAATCCATGTGTGCACGCCGAGCATCACGGATATTGCGTCTTCTTTGTTTGAGGTGAAACGTGCGCTGCAACGAATCTTCCATTTCTTATATTTTTCATAAGAACATCTAAACAAGTAGTAATCTCGTCGTTCAATCCAAACCCCTCCACATCTATCGAAACGCAATAACGATTAATAACCTACTCCTTAGGTATCAATCAAGACCATTCAACCTTCGAAAATAATATCCAAGGTATTTTTCATTTGTCACAATACCCTGATAGATTATAATCAATTTTCTTTAAGTTTAATGTTTGATAAACAAATCGATTATAATAATAATAATATTTTCGAAGCTATAATAATAATAATTGGCATGGTTGAAAATGGGGAAAAGTGGTCCGTGTTTTCGGACACGAATAGTGAATTTATAAACCTGCCAACGAGTGATGTACGTAAATATTTTGAGAGGAAATGCTGGGAATATGAATGGTGGGATGAATGGCGGATTATAAACCGCGAACTCATATTTTCGGGCAAACACTTTTGTCGGCGCACAATGCTTCAGAGGGAAGCGGCCCTCAAATTATCGATTCTGTATTATAATTGGCGTCTATTATGCGGAAAAAAAATTCGATCTTACAAAAAAAGTGGCGCGGTTTTTAGGCGAATCGGAAGGAATAAATAAACACGCTCGTTACCGTCGACCCTGGCGTTTCCCAAATACTTAGGGCATTCTTTTATGTATGTAGATGCTTTCGCAGTTTAAAATGTTTACACCGGCCTCGCAAACGAGATAATGCTACCTCCGTGCTTTCCTTTTAACCCCGCATTTGCATAAAGAGCGAAATTACTGACCCGAAATGCTTTAATTTTCATCCGTTCGTTTTGACATCGTTTAATACTATGGAAGAAAACTTCTATGAGGTAGCTTTAAATTTACCGTATACTTCATCTACCTCATTGTATAAATATTTCAGATAACGCATCGTTTAGTCCAATACTGTGATATTGGTTGCATACTTGCAATGATGACACACTGTATATGAATGTTATTTTGTGTATAGATATATTTTTGTTTTTTATTAAAACCGGAAATAGTAGAAATTATTTATAGTTAAAAACGTAAAATAATCGTGGAACTAGATAATAAATTCTGAAACGTTAACGCATTTGTCCTGGCATAGCGCGGTAGTGGGAATTATCTTCGTCAAAAATGATAATAGAAAAAACGCACTAACGGGAGCACTGGCCCTGCAAATGAAAACTTTCGGTCCGTATAAATTATAGCCGTTTTTGCCCACTCCGCCGGATGCAGTGCTGGTCTGGTGCGATCTACTTATTGAAATAAATGGATTCTGCATTAATACAAAGTTTTGTTTTCTCCGTGTTTAGAAATTGTTAAAACAAATCGCTGGATGCACTATTAAGCCATTGGACCCGTTTGCGAATTAAATAATTGACGGCCTGTTCACAGCCCCCGTTCGCGTGAATCTATATAACTCTGTGGCTTTATAACTAATTGAGTTGCCTGTTCACAAACAACCCCAATTGGCTCCGTATTTAGATAATTATTCCACAATAATAGGATTACATCTAACGCATAACGTGCCAACGTGACAACAACCATATCCTGAAGGCGTTTTGTATAAATTATAGACGAAACGTTTTACGGCAGCATCCACTCTTAAAGTCGACTACTCTTTTAAATTTAAAATATCTACTACGAACGCAAACGTACACATGTTCCGAGAGCACTTTATTTTCCATATTTCAGTTTGGGACGTAAGTTTTCTACCGTTCTATAACGTCAGCCACACTTTGCATCGAAAATCGATTCTCATTGCATAATACAGTAGGGATGAATATCAACATAAATAACTTATCATCAATTAACCTCCAAATCAATCAACCAATATATCAAATTAAAAATTTCAATCTGAATCTCAATATTCTATTACCATAGCATAGCATTCTACAGTTAAATCTGATGCAGATATAGGTAATTACCAAGGTTTTTATATAAAAGGTTGTCTAGGTTCGTACGCAACCATACTGCGCATTACGTCACACGTGGAAAATAATACCGCCAAGCAAATCAAATTAAACAAATGCATGGAGCACCACATGGCCCCTCGCCCACAAACTAAAATCAAAGTATTGCAGCATAGGAACTTAGACAACCTTTAATATATAAACCTTGGGTAATTACAACTTTTCGCCATTTCGAGAGAGTTTTACACAAAGCTAGACTATCCTTGTGGACTTGTCGTAGTCTCTATGTGAATGTGGTTGGACCTATGATCACATATGGAGCAGCAGCCTGGTATAGGAAAGTCCAACAGACTTCAGTTATCAATAAACTTTCACGAATTCAACGAGTAGCTGGATGGGCAATCTCTGGTGTGATAAGCACAACACCAACTCTACCAATGGATGTTCCTATCTCTCTTGCATTTGCATGTAGAGAACTACCATTTACAGATTTAAGCAATATGCTTAAAAGTATTCAAAAACGTTATCTATCTGAGTACAATAAATCCTTAGGGTCGCGGTGCAAAGTTGGTTGGTCCGCCTACCCGATATGTAATTCATATAAATGTAATGTAATGTAGTGCAATACGTGTAGTCTAACTTTGTATTGATGCTTGATGTCATATTTTAAACCCAAGGTTTAAATTAATCTTATTTTTTAGTATTTCATTATTTATAACGAGTAATATTATGCTTTGGTCCTTTATCAGAGGTTGTTCTTAAAAATTTACACCTTAAATTGAAAATCGATGTAGGTTGTATGAGAAGGATGAATGTCAACTTAAAATAATTTATAGTCAATTAAGTTAATTTTTTGACAGCGTGTACTGTCAAGGTAAAGAAAAAGGGTTAGATTTACTGCCAGCAGATATTAAAGAAACCGTTATTTACGTTTTGAATTGTGTTGCAATAACTCCCGAGCTTTATCAAGGGTTGTTCTTGAAAATTTACGGCGTCACGTCGAAGTTAATTATGTGGCGCAATATTTTCGTTGGCAGCTAGGAGGAGGACCGTCCGTATTCAAGGGGAGGTAATTAATGGGTAGTTTGTTTTAATAAACCTGCGGAGGTGTTAAATTTTGCTTTTTAAAATCTTTAACCGTTTCTGTATTATCGCCTCAATTTAAAATCGCAGGGGAGTAATAATAGAATCTGTGCCAGTAGAAATCAATTCGATAGTCCACCGCAAATACTAGTTTCGAAATTTTCCGGCCTGGCTGATTGAGATATTGTTGCACCAGAAGTAAATGTACAAGTTGGCTCTGGGGGAGAGATAGAGATGGCCGGATTATTTCCATAAATGATTGCTGTACGTTGAAGCTTTAGAAAAAATCTCAACCGTTGCTTTATCCGTAAAGCGTATAACGTAAACGAGAACGGATGAAACTCTCGCAGTTTTTGACGTATCCGTTCCGTATTGGACAAGAGAATTTTTTTTTTAATATAGCGTCGAGAGATAATCCGAACTCTCTAAAGACAGATTAACAATTTATCCTACTTTAATTACATTCATGTCGCTCCGTCTTCAATATTTTTGACAAAAGAAAGTTGGGTTTGGTAGTCATAATCATAAATCATCATGATTTCCGGTTTTACAAAATGTTAATAATAATAAAAGTTAAGTGTAGCATCGCCCGGTTGACTTTTAAAAAGTTTGTAGCAACCGTTTTTGTTATTTTCAACGTAGCCAAGCCCGGTGATGTATTATGTAAATTATCCGCGAAATAAAAGTTGTTTGAAAATATTTCGTTAAATGCGCAGACCAGGACAGAGTTGCCTCCGTACCCCAGGGAAAATTTGCATAACTTTTAATGGTTGTGTTATGTACTCGCGAATACGTAACCAGCAAACTCTGTGTGGTGTGGCAAAAAATGCAGATTGTTTGTACTTCATAGGTATCTAATTATCAAAGAAGCCGTAAGAGGATTTAAAAGCACTTTGAATCATTTTGAGATGTTCTCAAGTGCGTACTACGTCGGCGAAGCTATCGTGTACGAAAGAGGATTGTTTCGACGAGGGAGCGAAGTTGTAATAGACGTGCAGATTGCAACGGGGACTAGCTCCGGTGACATTGATTAAACTTTCAAATAACACAAACATTCCGCTGCGCATATATAATTTTCGTCCTTCGTCCCCCACGTATAAATCTCGCAAAACTAAAACTGTTTCTCTAATATATCATTTAAGACCGAACCACGATCCTTACAGACCTATCAACTTACCGAGATATTAACTTTCACAATAAAGACTACTCCCTACTTATGGCCCAGTAGTAAGTGCTTCTAAATTTACAATAGATACACCAAAACTTTAGAGGCAATACGTTTTACGTGTTCCCAAAGGGTACTTTGTTGATTTTACAAGGATTATTTGACTAAATTTTAGATGTAAACAAGAACGAGAGTTATCCATATCTCACACTGTAATTCCAACTAGCAACTCTCGCCAGCAAGTTCGTGATATGTACTTCTATTCGTCATAACGATGTTGCAACATACAGTGTGACCCATTTAAAACCTGAACACCATCATAAAACTTGCATTTACTGATTTTGTCAAATTGTTGAGAAAAAAGCTCTACTTCAAGACAAAGTGTCACATTTTATTGCAAAACAGACCTATCAACTTACCGAGATATTAACTTTCACAATGAAGACTACTCCCTACTTATGGCCCAGTAGTAAGTGCTTCTAAATTTACAATAGATACATCAAAACCTTACAGACAATACGTTTTACGTGTTCCCAAAGAGTACTTTGTTGATTTTACAAGGATTATTTGACTAAATTTTAGATGTAAACAAGAACGTGAGTTATCCATATCTCACACTGTAATTCCAACTAGCAACTCTCGCCAGCAAGATCGTGATATGTACTTCTATTCGTCATAACGATGTTGCAGCATACAGTGTGACCCATTTAAAACCTGAACACCATCATAAAACTTGTATTTACTGATTTTGACAAATTGTTGAGAAAAAAGCTCTACTTCAAGACAAAGTGTCACATTTTATTGCAAAACAGACCTATCAACTTACCGAGATATTAACTTTCACAATGAAGACTACTCCCTACTTATGGCCCAGTAGTAAGTGCTTCTAAATTTACAAGAGATACACCAAAACTTTACAAACAATACGTTTTACGTGTTCCCAAAGAGTACTTTGTTGATTTTACAAGGATTATTTGACTAAATTTTAGATGTAAACAAGAACGAGAGTTATCCATATCTCACACTGTAATTCCAACTAGCAATTCTCGCGAGCAAGTTCGTGATATGTACTTCTATTTGTCATAACGATGTTGCAACATGCAGTGTGACCCATTTAAAACCAGAACACCATCATAAAACTTGTATTTATTGATTTTGACAAATTGTTGAGCAAAAAGCTCTACTTCAAGACAAAGTGTCACATTTCATTGCAAAACAGACCTATCAACTTACCGAGATATTAACTTTCACAATGAAGACTACTCCCTACTTATGACCCAGTAGTAAGTGCTTCTAAATTTACAATAGATACACCAAAACTTTACAGACAATACGTTTTACGTGTTCCCAATGAGTGCTTTGTTGATTTTACAAGGATTATTTGACTAAATTTTAGATGTAAACAAGAACGAGAGTTATCCATATCTCACACTGTAATTCCAACTAGCAATTCTCGCGAGCAAGTTCGTAATATGTACTTCTATTCGTCATAACGATGTTGCAACATACAGTGTGACCCATTTAAAACCTGAACACCATCATAAAACTTATATCTACTGATTTTGACAAATTGTTGAGCTAAAAGCTCTACTTCAAGACAAAGTGTCACATTTTATTACAAAACAGACCTATCAACTTATCGAGATATTAACTTTCACAATGAAGACTACTCCCTACTTATGGCCCAGTAGTAAGTGCTTCTAAATTTACAATAGATACACCAAAACTTTACAGACAATACGTTTTACGTGTTCCCGATGAGTGCTTTGTTGATTTTACAAGGATTATTTGACTAAATTTTAGATGTAAACAAGAACGAGAGTTATCCATATCTCACACTGTAATTCCAACTAGCAATTTTCGCGAGCAAGTTCGTAATATGTACTTCTATTCGTCATAACGATGTTGCAACATACAGTGTGGCTCATTTAAAACCTGAACACCATCATAAAACTTATATCTAGTGATTTTGACAAATTGTTGAGCAAAAAGCTCTACTTCAAGACAAAGTGTCACATTTTATTACAAAACAGACCTATCAACTTATCGAGATATTAACTTTCACAATGAAGACTACTCCCTACTTATGGCCCAGTAGTAAGTGCTTGTAAATTTACAATAGATACACCAAAACTTTACAGACAATACGTTTTACGTGTTCCCAATGAGTGCTTTGTTGATTTTACAAGGATTATTTGACTAAATTTTAGATGTAAACAAGAACGAGAGTTATCCATATCTCACACTGTAATTCCAACTAGCAATTCTCGCGAGCAAGTTCGTAATATGTACTTCTATTCGTCATAACGATGTTGCAACATACAGTGTGACCCATTTAAAACCTGAACACCATCATAAAACTTATATTTACTGATTTTGACAAATTGTTGAGAAAAAAGCTCTACTTCAAGACAGTGTCACATTTTATTGCAAAACAGACCTATCAACTTACCGAGATATTAACTTTCACAATAAAGACTACTCCCTACTTATGGCCCAGTAGTAAGTGCTTCTAAATTTACAATAGATACACCAAAACTTTACAGACAATACGTTTTACGTGCTCCCAAAGGGTACTTTGTTGATTTTACAAGGATTATTTGACTAAATTTTAGATGTAAACAAGAACGAGAGTTATCCATATCTCACACTGTAATTCCAACTAGCAATTCTCGCCAGCAAGATCGTGATATGTACTTCTATTCGTCATAACGATGTTGCAACATACAGTGTGACCCATTTAAAACCTGAACACCATCATAAAACTTGTATTTATTGATTTTGACAAATTGTTGAGAAAAAAGCTCTACTTCAAGACAAAGTGTCACATTTTATTGCAAAACAGACCTATCAACTTACCGAGATATTAACTTTCACAATTAAGACTACTCCCTACTTATGGCCCAGTAGTAAGTGCTGACAAATTGTTGAGCAGAAAGCTCCACTTTAAGACAAAGTGTATCTAAGTTACTATTATATTGTTCATGATACTTGGGGAAGAAGCAAATGAAGGTTATCTTTAGTGTTCATTTAAGATAAAATTTATAGTGTTAATTCTATTGAAACCTTTTCTTGGGAGAGTCATTGAAAATAGAAACGGAGTTTAAAATGTATTAAATGGGAAAAGGTTCCCCCTATCGCGCGTGTTTTTTCGGTAATCGCATGGGTAAGCACGTAGCGTGTGAGAGAACACGTAAGGAGCGGCCGTCCGAAGAGTTACAAGGAGAGGAAGACGGTGTCATCTGTGTATTTTCTGCGCTGTCACTTAATCCTTGATGGCCGGAGTGCGAGTTAAGCGTCCCCTTTTTCTCCACCCGATATCCTTTTCCCGCGTCTAAAGCGATTTGGACGCCCTTTTCCCGTTTGCGAAGATATCGCACATAAAACAACGGTTTCGTAGAAAATAAGTTTCGTTTCAACACGTCTTCGTGACAAAACTTTCGCTAATTAGTAATGGCTAAGCTGGAAGTGAACGCCACTTAATAATTCAGCCATTATCCTCCGATCTGATTTACATATATAACATATGGTAACATACCGATTTGATTTATCGCATCTATTGGTTCGCCACATGCTACTAAAATGTAATCAGACCACGGATGGTATTGATTTGATAATTAATACCTTCGGGCAATCTTTTATTAATATGGTTTGCTGTCGCTTTATTCATCGCCCTCATTCTATTCACGTAGAATTCCTTGTATTGATACCGAGGAGGCATGATGTATAGACGTTATAAGACGGGCAGATTTATTACCTGGTTGAAATTTTATCTTTCTGTAAATTTAATCGAGACTGGTCTAAGAATGGGTTTCTCGGTCTGCAAATCATTGATCCAACGTTTTCGAGGTATAACGAAAGCAATACATTACGACTAAAATAGAACAATGAGTTTGTTGATGTATAAAGATGAAAGTAGATTGGTTAACCAAGTAAAGAGAAGTCGGGGTAGGTAAATTTGCGGGAATGTTCAGAATGAAACTAGAGGACAGGGCAAAGTTTTGAGAAATTCCCAAGGAAACTGATCGCACTTCACCAGAAGTAGCTAGCTACCAAGCCGCATAGAGAACGTGGCAAGTAATAAAGGGCGTAACTTTTTCTTGTTTCGAACTTGGAATTTATCGATATCGAAAAAATTTAAATAACAAAACAAAACGGCCAAGGCGGCGAAAAGCAGGTCCCCTGAGGCGGAATAAACTTTTCCGATTTTAATTGAAAGTCCCTTGGGATTCAACTTTCAGAACGTAATTACCAAAAAAAAAATATATATATTTTTATATGCACATTTAAATTAGGATTCGGTAGCGGATTTGTGAATGTATATCAGGGCAGAAATCCCATGCATAATTATGGAAATGGCTCTCTCATTTTAACATTATTTAAATATAATTGGATTTCTTTATGGATTTAGCCGACGAGTTCTACGGATGGTTAATGTTTAAATGTTCTCTTCTTTTTGTTTCAGGCAATGGCAACTCTACAATCCCCGCGGAATCGGCTATGTTCGAAGCGGCAGTGGGGAACTCTTCGTCTACTTTGGAGACGACTTTTCAATCTTCCGATCCGACCGAATCCTCTAGTAACCCTTTTACGAAGGCGGAGACTACAACCGAAGTGGTTCGTCACAGCGTGGCTCGCGGCTTCCCTATGCCACACTACCACCAGGACTCCAGGTGGGGTCCATTTTTCGAGGAGGGTCAGGATCCCCACAACATTACCGCTAGGGTTGGATCCACAGTTGTCCTCGACTGTCGCATCGGCCTTCTGCAGGATAAGACGGTACGTTCGACTAATTTATCGATTGTCATTGAATCGCAAATGAGCCTCTGTCTACGTTCCGATTCGGTCCAACTCCGGTCCAGCTTCGGTCCAGTTCATGTCCTAATTGGGAGCGAAAGGACCTATAAATTATTGGGAAGGACCTTCTCTCTCCCAATTCAGAGAAAAGGGTCACTAGATGTTTATACGAACTTGGTTTTAATTAACTTTCAAATATTGACGTGAAATATTACCGATAAGGTTAAAGGTTACACGTAGTAGTTCCAACACGAGCTTAAATGAAGCTTATCTAGGTTTCAAACTAAACTAATTACATTAAAACACTAGATATTTCTAATTCGTCTAATAACACAGCTCTACAACAAAAAAATTTTATATTTTGAACAAATATCGGCTTGTTAGTAATAAAATTTATTTCCCCAGCCATGATTAGGCTTCTGCGCAACTTTTTCGCGCATACAAACATCACGTGATCCCCACTCTTGCTCCACAGAACAGCTGAGATCTCATTTATTTGATAATATTAAAGTATTTACACGTGAATCTGGATAAGTTGCCATGTGTTAATATTTTGTTTCAATTACTGAATGTCCATTCTAATATACTTTATATGAATTCGTTACGGAGAAAGTGTAAATATAATAGTGATTTATTTTGTTATATTTGCGGTGTTTATATAACAAAAAAGAAATATCCAAAAAATTGACTTCAACAGTAACAATTGCAACATACAGAACGCGAGAATGTGAGTTATTACAATTTTTTTGTGAAAATGAAGGACTGATGTACTGTAATGATATCGCGAAGCTGCTTCTAGACATGGGTTTAAAAGAATACAAACTCACTGAGTGGAGCCTATTTATTGACAGTTGTAAAAGAAGTTTAAAATGCGTCTTACTGCACAATGGAAATAAATTTGCAAAAATTCCAATCGCCCATTCAACAAAACTCAAAGAAGAATATGAAAATGTAAAATTAGTTTTAGAATAAATTAATTACTCGGAGCATCAATGGCCGATCTGTGTGGATTTGAAAATGGTTAATTATTATTATTATTAAGTTAGGAATGATAAAGCAATTTGTAAAAGCGTTGGAGAAAGGAGATTGTTTTAATTACATTTGTAGAAATTTTCCGAAGTTTAGTATGGAAAGTTGAAAGCACCAAATTATGAAGAAATTGTACAAAATATAGACTCTAGAAGTTGTAGGGAGGATTCTCTGTGATTGTCACATGATGGCAGATTACTGCTGGCCTTTAAAAAAAGATTGTCCCCTGAAAAATTATAAAAGAAAAGCTCATAAAAGTGAGCAAATCTTATAAAATCATTGATAGTTTTATGAATTGTGAGCATAAATATATGGCAACAAAGCCACTGTAGACCAGTGTAATTTCTAATCGTTTCACTTAAACATTGGTTCGTCTTATTGTGCTAATTTTCTGTTAACGGAAAGTGCAAATTTGGTTGAAAACTATTTAGAAACAAGTTTAAACGAGTTCAATTCTTCGAAATTCCGGGACCATACAAACGCAAATTATCCAGAGTTTCGGAGGTTAGTGAAAAGCGTCCGCGGACGAACTCTGCTCGTTGTAAATTACATCCTGTTTTGTGGTATTTACAAAACAAGACTTCCAAACTAAATTAAATGATTTATAACTTCTGTCTAGCGGGTGGTTTTTTTGTTGAAACCCTTCCTGGTGACTATGGACGACAAACGATAGACCCTCTGCGTTTGTTTCAATTTAAACCAAAGGCCGTAGGTACGAACGTTGCGCATAAATCTTTTCTCGCTATCTTTCAAACGAAGTTATACAATATTACAATTTTTAATGTTTGCTTCTTTTATTTACTTTTTAACATTTCAAACGTTGAATTGTGTTCGAAAATAACCGGTGTGCAAAACTTGATCAAATTGACATGGTAATACAAAACTCGATGAAACGTCGATTCCAACATTACAAAGGTCTTTAGTCGAGATGGATTGGTTCAACATCATCGCGCACCAATGGGCATTTGACATTTCCTATTAACATAGAGTTCACATACGCGAGAGGCGATTACATGCGGTTACGGGCATCATTGTTAATTATATAAACTAACAATAAACAATTGTGGAGAGCAAACGGGCCGCGGAGGCATTTCGACCAACCCCGCGAGCATAAAAAACTCGTTATCCACATCATAAAGTTGCCATTAGCACCAAAGCTACACTGCGCGTTGCTTTTACCAGTGGCTGGTTGAAATTTTTCGATAATTACCAGAGGGCAATAAAAATTTGTTTTCCGGACTATCGCTTGACCTCCCTATTTTCGGTAATTATCTTATAAATCAATTTTCAAACTTTACTAGATATTTACTATTTTGTACAACTTGTTATGTTGTAAATTGGTTACTAGTTGTATTGAGTAGTTTGGACCGAGTAAAGGCGGATTTGTTTCTCTTTAACAAACATCCCGAAAGAAATTGGCAAACATTTAAGTTTAGCAGTAGCCGAGGAAGATAACTATTTATTTAGAAGAAAAAATCAAAGCTAATTATAGCGCAGGAGGTAAACGAGACGTCGCCTCTTAAACAGGAAACAGAGACGAAACGAGGAAGTTAAAAAGTGATCTAATTAGATAAAATTTAATTTTCCCCGCTTCCAGTTGTCAGGGACGGGAAATAAAATGTATAAACAAGCGGGCGTTAAAGCCAAGGATACCGTTTTCGCGCCTTAAATTTTAACCCCCAGGCGCTTCAGAGGAGTACCGGAAATTATAGATCCATATCTGACGCATGTTTATCCAGAAGAGCTGGAAATTTGATCGGCGTCATGCCGATTTTTTGTTAAACGTACATGGAACCACCTCGAATAAAGAAGCAAGCGGACGCGTAATATACAAAGCCACGCCCTGGAATATTCATGGACCGGTTTAGTATGCGAATTACCGACATTATAAATACATGCCGCCCCAATCAACGGCCATGCCAAATTGCTAGACGCGCTTTATCCGTTATGATGATATACAAACTATGTATCAGTTATGCTAAACAACCTTCCTAGCGGAGTATCCCTCGACTTAGTTTGCATCGACCTAAATACACGATTATTCCCACCAACCACTTAACATACATTACACACTCAACATTTTATACAAACATATATTACTGTTAATCACCAAAATAAATATTAGATGATATGATAGTACTACCACAAAACGTTTCAGCAAATTTTATTATTTTATATATTTTTGCTAGACTCTGAAGTATATAGAATATAGAAGACACCATACTCAAAAATCATCTTGGTCATCTTCTGAATTCTGCGTACTACAAAATACTCAAAATATGTAATATCCGGAAATTGGTACAAACACTCAACTCCCAATGTATTGAGGCGCGTAATCTTGATACTACCTCTAAAGATTTCTAAGAATTTCGAACTTCGAGTATACTGCCAAATTCTATATATACCGGTGACAGTCTCATTGTCTATGTGCAAATTCAGAGGCAATTGGTCAATTAAGACGTCCAGAAATTACTAATACAACAATTTGTTGGGAGCATGAACGTTTTTAATAGCCGCGACATGTTTTTACTGTCTTATTGTCCTGCCAGTAGCAATAGCAGGTCCCCTGCAATGATTTCTATAGGGAGGATCTAATCTTCAATGTGCAGTATCTGTAGATAGCTTGTCAAGAAAATCGAGAATCCTGTTACTAATTATTTTTTCAAATACTTTAGAAAAGTTTACATTGGCAGTATTTAGTCTTTTATTGATGTTTGCAAGCAGTAATTAGTTTTTCTATTGACAGAGTTTAGTCTTTCATTACCAATACTTTGCTTCGTCTAGGGGTCTATTTTACAAGCCTAAATTTTATAACCACGTTTGGTTGGTTAAAATATTAATGGCACTCTAAAGTACCAAATGGCGTGGCATCACACTCAGGATTATCATCATGATGCTTATGCTTAAGAGTTTCGACATAACTCATTGATAAACCCAAGGACATTGGGGAAGTACCTGGTTTGACGGTTTTGATAAATAGATTGTAGAAATTAAAATATTAAACTGTTTTCAATCATTACTAAAAGAAACTTGAAGAGTTTTAAATTGATTCGTATAGACATTTATTGCCGAGTGAATAGATAGGAAAGAAATCGCTTACAGAATACGTTTTAAGGACAAGAAGTAGCAAAACCGCGATATTTCAGTAAATTTTTTGCGAGTCCCCCAGCGAGTTTCGGAAGCGGCGCGTCGCGTCGGTTTTTGCTGGAACGTTGGGGTTCGGGTCATTTAAGAAAAGCCATGGCGTAGCGCCATTTCTCCTACGTGTTTGCCTCGCAAGCTCTAATCGTTAAAACGTGACTAAAGAATGCCGAACCCGTGCGTGGTTCGTGCCTTAGCGAAACGCGGCTCCTATCAACTTATTTATGTGTTTAATACGGGGTCGATTTTACGGAAAAATGCCGCCCCGAGTGGCCCCGGCTATAAATTTTAGACCGATACAAATTACGGATCTTAATGTAGGAACGGCACGGGATGTACCTGCGAGGTCAGACACTCAATCTATACGTGTAAGTTCAGCTCTTTTCGCGGCCGTCGGAAGGAAGCTGCTTAGCAATTGAAATATATGTAAACTGAATTTTCACGTTTTAGTATGCAATCTCCCAGCCAACCCCAGGCCTTACCCGTAATACGAGCCGATATATCTTTTACTTCATTGTTACTACACTCACTCAATTTACCCTACGTGTTCCTCGTGAATACCGCAACCGTAACAGATTCAACCGTAAAATTTTTAAGTGCCCTAGTTCTATTCATATCAACCCATCACAAACTTTATGATTTTCGTAAAGGAATATTACATAAACCTTTTTAACAAAACTCACAAATTTTTGGGAAAAACTTTTTCATCATCTACGTTTCCCGTAGAATTATAGTTTTAATTTAAGGTTTGATGATATAAAAAAATAGAGACCTACATTGAAATCTAAACGAACGCGAAGGCGGTAATTTTTCGACTGGAAGTTTGCCCGATAGCTCAATCAACCCGCGTAGAAGGGAGCAATTAGTGCGCAAACTGTGGACATTCAGCCCGAAGCAAATTTGGGAAATCAATAAGACTGGAAAATTCATTTTCCACTCCGCGACGTGCAAAGAGGAAATTATGAGGCAATGAGAATAATAAGCGAAAAAACTCCACACGATTTCGGGTCGTAATTTTCAACAATTTCCAACCTTCTGATACAAACTATCCGATTCTGGTCGTAAAACGACGTCGTCCCTTTAATGTACAACATCAAAGTCAAGGAGAGATTCTTAATCAACGAGAACTACTTGTGATCCCCGAAACATGTCCCGATGTGCAATTTGCAGTTGACGTAAGGGTGTTCTCAGGGTCTTACCGAGGTTAATCAACCGTTCGACAAAAAAGCTCGGCTAAGCTGCCTCCGCGCCACCATTCTCGAAGTCTTTGTTGCCCAGGAGGTAAATTGAATCACTAACTTCAAAGGGCTCCAAGGGATTGTTGAATTTACGCCTGGTCGTGCTGGTTTATTCAGTTTGTAGGTCAACACAAATGGAGTGAATTACAAACAGATTAATCCCGCTTGCCAAAATCCTACATTACTTATATTACACGAAACCCAACTTACATTATAACACCATTTTAACCACTCAATGTCTAAAATTAATATTCCGTTCTAAAACAAATTAGTTCTGGTTAAATAGAATAATAGAATAAATTACTAGAATACAAATTGTAATAACACATGTTAAAAACAACTCTAATCTACACTATGTTTACTATTAATATAGAGTTCATATATTATTCACTTAATAGAGTAGTTAGTGAAGTTATGTAATATATAAAACATTAAATTTTACACTACTTTGAGTTCGGGATACTTCGTACGCATCGCACAATTTAGCTCGGGATTCTTCGTCGATACCACGTGATCAGCATGTGGTGTGATTCTGCTATAATTTAAAATTTAACGGTCGTCCACTGAACGAGTCGGAACTCGAATTCGTCTCAAAACCTGATTTACGTGATATAAAAAGAAAGAACGAATATTTTTATTTTAATTATGTTTGCTAAAATAAAATATTCATGTTATGAAATTACTCCGGAAGATTTTACGTACGAGTTTCTTGTGAAGTTTGTTAAGTGTATTTTATGGTGAATGATTGGAAACTTTAAAGTGGATTAATAGAGCAAAATTAGAGGGAATCTTTAATAATTTTTACTGCTAATTTTACACTAATTAGATTAGATTAAGTAGTTAAATTACATAATGTTATAGAGTAACGATTTTACACTATTTAATGAACACCATCTTCTTACTATTCAGTGTAAAATTTTAATTTATTCACCTGCACTATATAGTAGAAAAGAAATAACTCTAAATATATTGGACCGATCTGGAAGATGATTAGAGTTGTTTTAGATAAATAAGTGAAAGGATATGCATCATATGAAATGGTGTGTTTAATATCGAGTATTTGTAAATACGAGACCGCTTTCCGTGATAAATGATATCGAAGGAGTAATAGTTGTTGTCAAATCAGTAGAGGCCTTACCGAATGACATATGGTGGGTGGTTTGTGCAGGCGGTAGGTGTTCTACGCTGCCATAAAGCGTTCTGCGGAGAACGTTTTGATATATTACCTTTAACTAATATTGCTCCCCGTCTCTCGATTTGGAAGCAGGCTGAGTTAATTGTTAATAACTTAGCAAAGGGGTTGAGAATCATGCCAAAAACGTTAATTACCACGTCTCGGGTGGAACTATTAGTTCGTTTATTTAATGAGATATTAACTCGCTTCGTATCGGGCGATAACACCTCGGTTTAAGATCCCCTAACGCGAGATTTTTCGTGGTTTCAACCCCCGTTAAGGTTAAATAAATTAGACACCGTTGTTTCAACCCCCCGAGTCGTCATTAGTCAAAAGCGCCATTTACGAAATTCCCCGCGACGCGTACAAGTCGTGTTTTTTCATTACGGGGGCGTACTGTAACGACTTTCGGCGACATTGGTGTTGTTGCCAAATTTCACCGACACACTTTAGCAAATGGAAGTCGATAAATCCGGCGCCATCTTGAGCTTTTTTAATCGACCAAAAACCGGGAACTTCTTTTGGTTTAATAGGATTAACGCCGGACCTGAAAATTTCATATTCCAGAAGTTTCCTGCGGATACATTCGCCAGATGTGGAAACTTTTACATCACTTCCAAAACCATTATTACTCTAACTATTATTGGTGGAGGCGCCAGGTGAATATAGATGGATCTTTTTACATGTTACATGAGGAATTGAAAATGTGGTTTATTCGCGGAAATGGTTGCGTATGAAACGGAGTAGTTAAGTAGGTGAGACTAGTAAGTACAAAGGGTGGTAGTTAGCGATATGGTGTTCGCAAAGAGAATACGCAATTAACGCTAAATATTCGCGGACAATTAACAAAGTAGACGTAACGTTATTCGGGCATTAGGGATAATTACCGAAGGGGCGCGGCGTAAGTTTTTAGGTGCGAATTTAGAGTTTTATGGTCGCAATTTGTAGCCGTTGTAAACCGGGACCTGGCAGTTAATTCCTCCGAAGCATACGCGTCAAAATACATTATGTATGCAGCGGTACACGGTACGGCGCCAACATAAAAAGCATACAATGTCCCGAATATAAAGTGGCCCGGTTTCGGGAGGGGGTACCGTGTTAAATCTATTAACGATTGTTTCATTGCTAAATCGATCCGAGCTTCCGTTACGACCAAGCAATGGGGGGTATTCCAAAAATGAAATGACGTTTCCTCCGTGCTTCTGACGCGTTTATCCAATTCAACACGCTACCACAGTTTCAAAAAAAAACATTTCAAAACGTTATTTACACCACTCCAATCATTTTGTTAAAAACTTGAATCAGCTTACAATATCGGTTTTACTCGCAAAATTTGATTGAGACTACCGAAGCCGATTGTATCGAGATCAATGAATTTAAAGGGCGAGCAACAAACATGTTATTGGATCACGTGCAGCTCGTCGACCGTTCGACCTCCCCTCTTTCCCCGCCAGTAAAGGATTATGTACATCAATTGCAACGTTCTATTGTAAAACCTACCCCGTACCTTTGCAATAATAATAACATTGTGTATGTTCATTTGAAATGAAATTGATGTAGGCTACATCGCTTTGCGTTAGGTCAACTTTCAATTGGATGTAATTTCGAAACAGAACGAGATGTTCGGAAGTCAATAGACCGTTCAATTTTCCATCAAGAACACTGGTAAACCAAGCTTTTCTATTTGAAACGAAATCAATCAACTCTACTAAATTAGATTACAATCAAAATTCTTTCCACGGCTCGAAATTCCTTTCAAATGCTGATTGATAACAAAGTAATGAATTTCGTAATAAATTTACTAAAACACCTGCATAGGTCATTAATTCGTTTTCGAGTAGCCAATTTGCTTCAGCCGCGAAAGAAATCAATTCGAAAACAGCGGGGTTTTAAAAAGAAGGATCTCTTCAATATCCCGTTGCGCAGCCAATTTGGAATTCTATTCGGGACCAACCGCCGACCCAATAAACAATGTCCAAACAATAAATTCATTGTAATGCCCTCGTACCAGCCATTTTCCATTGGCGTCCAACGATTTAATTACCCCATCGTGCGGTGGCGTTTATTCACAACAAATTGAACGTCAAAGAATATCATAATATACTCGTTTCAATAAACCAACACTAACATTAATATTAAGATTTATAACACACGACTAATATTCCGTATAACTCTTAAGATGGCTAAACCAGAATGTTTCTAATTACCTAGAGACCTAAACTAACATTAGACCTAAAACTAGAATCATTCGGGGTTAGCCGTCTTAAAAGACGTACGGCTAAACCCGAATGTTTCTAGTTCTAGGTCCAGTATTAGTTCTACTTTTCGTTCAATGAAAATATACAACAGACGCTGAATAATTATTACAACTAGAACTACCGTGCTTGATTTATACATATAGACAACTCGGTATACTCAATATATATATATATATTTATAAAAATATGTTGAGAAATATGGATAATATCGTTTGGTATTTGAAAAACACGATCTATACTGGTGCAGGAGTAATTTCGACTGAATAAACATGTCTTGCTGGTGAATGGCCTTGATTTAAGGACCGCGCTGTATGAAGCCCTACTTCAAAACGCGCCTTCGGAAAACGAATGACTTGCTGGCGGTAGCTTTCGAATACCTTTTATGCGGCCATTGTTATGTTAAAGAGCTTTTCCGACACTGTCTTGTCCAATATTTGAAAATTCGCGGCCCCATTTCCAAATTGTTTCCAAATAGCGCGCTTTACGACCATCGAAAAAAGAGAGGAAGTCGTAAAAATTCTTGTAGAAAAAAAATATTGAACCCGAAATATACGACCTATCGTAAGGCTGCTAGTTATTTGGTTCAAGTGTATCAAGTTTCCGGTGTAAAAAAAAATGTAAATCTGGTTGGGATATGAAAATAGGAGTGAAATGAATTTTATACAATTTATCGTGGGTTGAATTTCTGGTTAAAGGACAGGCTGTGACAGTTGTCGACATCGAGGGTTTCGCAAACACAAAGGGGTATATTAAACAATGCCGGTTTTTGATTTTTTCATTCGCAGATGGAAACAACCTCATATGACTCGTAACATCTGCAAAAGTTTGCGAAATCCATACCCTATCTCGTTTCAAAAACATAATACTTTCACGTCATCGACGAGAGGACAAAACCAAGTTCTATTGTTTTCAGACTTGAATTTCCCAATAGCTTTGATCACGTTTAGAAACGCAAACAGGAAAACACAGGGTTAATGGTTCGAAACGGAAAGAAAAACCGCCTACAAAATGACAACATTCCAATGTGAAGAGCCCTGCATCCGTAGTTTAGCATCTAGTTATTCGTAAGCACGGAAGTTAGTAGCTATAAACCAAGTGCAATCTCAATAAATTTTTTACGTGTAATAACGCGGCCTCGCACCTCGATGTTAGCGCATAACAACGACGTCGAAGTTTGTGTTCAATTTGCCGTTTCCGTCCCGTCGTAACCCTGCAAAAGACCCGCGACTTCGAATAATAGATTCTACATACGCGCTTTTACGACACTTTTTCCGAAAATGTCGTAAGTCAAATCCAATTCTACAATTACTAAGTCAATTCTTGGTGTGTTCAATCTGTTTACTTCGTAACTTTATTGCTAACCTTCTTTTCAACATGGTTTTCTTTTATTATCAAGAATAAACATAAGATACAAGAAATTCTATATTTAACTTAATCATTGAACCATATTCGTTTGATTGACGGTTGTAATTGAAATGTTGCGATGATTTGAACACGACTGGTTTTGACGTCATCACTCAACCAAAATTTCTAAGCTAAAACCAAAAAGTGCATTTGGTGTCAACGTTGGTTCGCTTCAACCTGGTCAACAAAGTACAAGCAAAGTACAGCATCTACAGCTATTTGACTTTTATATTTACTCGATGCAGCTACATTTTGCGATTGGAAAACTTGCTGAATAGAGGTATACGTTGTATTTTGTAATATAATCGATACATTAGTATACATAGTACGCTAATGTAGCTGTGTCAACTGGGCCAGTATATCACAATGACCTTTATTCACGACACAAAACTAGTTGAGGTGGAAACCTGCTTTGACAACCTTTTGCAATTAGTTTTTTATACTAAATAAAGTAAATATATAAAGCATAAAATATTTTGTGCTTCAATATTAATATCTGGGGAATTGTGTATAGTAGTCATGTTTATGACAATTTGAATTAAACTTTGTATAAAGTTGGTAAAAGAAAAAAGAAAAAAAGTTTTGAGAAAAGAACAAGATAACTTTATAAATAAGTAAAAATGTTGAGACAGTGGAAGGTAGGCGAAGAGGGTTCTTTGAGATTTTTGAAGGCTAAGAAAGTTGTGGAAGTTAGTTTAAAGTTGGCGCGAAGGCAAATACTATAAAAAGCTGCGGGTGGTGATCAAAGTTTAATTGGCGAGCGAATGGGAAATACACGATCTGACGCGGCGGGGTGAAATAAGCGGATTGATTGGACGCTCGATTATTTATGGGACTTTTAAAGTGCTTAAGGGCTCTGAAATATGGCTGGCCCGATCCGGATTCCGGTAGGTGTAAGTCCTATCAGTCTTCATTTTATTAATAAAACACCGGGAACGGCGCTTTGCGATTAAACTTTGAAAAATGAGAGAAACTTTTGTTTTTCCCTAGGCCGGAGTCGGGTGGTCGTAAGGCGGCCCCCAATCGATAGTCGACAGCGAACTACTTTAATGCCCTTCGGGCCGCCTGTGCCTTGGGCCGAATTCGAGGATATACGTAATATGATTTAACAGAAAACTAAAGACCGTGAAATTTCCGTAAGGCTTGTTATTGGAAATGAAAATTGAAACGTAATTGGGTAAAACACTCCATTACGTCTACGACCCTTCCACAAAACCTTACGAGCTGGCCCTTAAAAAGGTAATCGCCCGAACAACGTCTTCAAATTTCCTCATATACATACTCCAAAAGTATTTTTTTAATTCCAATTTTTTCTAAACTTTTTAATCAACTACGGAATATGTTTAGTATGGTAAATTTCAAATAAAACTTTTAAAGAAACCTTTGAAAGTCCCAACTTAATTACCGACTTTCTGGTTGAATATTAAGTGAATAAATAAAGCTCGGTTGAGTTGATTAAAAACGAGGCGAGAGCAGCGGACTTTATATAGTCTCAAATGGTAAAGTTGTCTATCAGAAAGACGGGTTTCTTGAGGAAATTTTGATAACCAAATAATAAATGATTTTTACTACAAGTTTTTAATACTCAGTTTAAATTTCTTAAACTTAAAATATTCCGTATTTTGCCTATCACGTTCGTAGCCGAAACCATCACTTTGACATCTGCGAGGCAAAAAATCAAAAATAGAAGTATGCAAGTAAATGAAATAACATCGGACATCCTGCGAAGGAAGTATTAAAGCGATATACCTTGTCCATAAAATCCGTATTAATCAAATTTGACTAAGCCATCAACTAAAGTTCTTTCGATTATTTAAGTAATATTATTCCGAGTAAGGAGCAAACTACTATTGCAACTTAGCCGCTCTACACGCGAAGATGTGTGTTTGTTACTTTTTGTTACTGCTCAATGATGTAATGCAGAAGACATGGGGTAATGTTCAATGATAGTTAATTTCTTAATCATAGCTTCAATGAAAGCATCTTGAGACTACATTAGTTAATTCAAGTATGTCTGCTTTCTGCAACTGGTATATACATAGTTCGAGTAGGTTCTCCAAAATATTTTATGAGGTGATTAAAAACGAGGCGAGTTCAGAAAGATTGAGAAAATTTGGATAAAATTTGATTTTTAGTACACTGTGTTAATTAATTATAGTACCCGAGTATGCCACCAATATCACAGTATTGGTATTGCAATACGCAAATCGTATATTGCAATACCAATACTGTGATATTGGTTGCATACTTGCAATGATAACGTCGGGTACGATAATTAATTAACACACCGTACAAGTTTAGATTTCGTTTATGTAGTTTCGGGATGAATTTGAGTGTTCGGGATGAATTTGAGTATTCGGGAGATTTGGTAGAAGTGTTATACGACCCGTTAGTAATTATAGGGCGCCTATATCTTATCTCTCCAGCCCTTTAAGTACCCGTTAAGTTGTGTAAGTACGTTGTTAGAGGGTGTATAACAATGTCCTACGCCTAATTCCTTGAGGGGTATTATAGTAAAGCGCATACGCGGCAAATAGAGGCCTGCGAAAACAGGAACGGGACGCGAACGTTTACGTTGGGTTGCCTTGAACAGTAGAGTAAAACCTGGCCGTAGCCGGATCCCGTAAAATTTTATCACGGCCGTTGGTACATTTCATTTTACTGCTTTATTGAATTGCAAATGGTTTTTTGAATGGGCCCCGCTCCGCGGGGATTCAATTGAACGGAGAAGTTATGGGACGCAGAAAAATAATAGGGCCCGCTTTGCTGTTACAGACAATAAACAACTTTGGTGGTTACGGTTTTATCTCGTTCTACGTTTCGAAAAGGTAGTGGGTCCATATGCGGTCGCAATCGTCGACACGTTGCCATAATTGTTTGCGGCCACAATGACGTCGTCGTTTTTCATTCAGGGGGGATAAACCGATCGAAGCTCGCGTTAAAGCGGGCGTTTAGTGTAAATAAAAACCAGCTTAAACGGCCCATGAACCTGCGGAGTTATTTAAAAGGTTCGAAAATTTATAGGAATCCGCCCTCCGGAGATCGATAGTTAATAATCTACTCTGTGCGGCCGACGCCGCCAGGGGTAGGATTTTAGTGCGGCCCGAAATAAATCTAGAGGAAGTAATGTTGGTGTTAAACGAAATAGTTTCAATAACCTTCCCAGGCGTTAGAACGTATTACAACGGTTTTAGACCGGCGTTTAGCCCTAAAACTTCGCCTACCACCCTGCGGATTTGCTCTAAATTATAAAGTAGCCCTCTGGTCGTTGCATAGCCGTTAATAGCGACTGTCGAACGTTGATTAATTTAACATCGCCACCGAACGAACTTCCAAATAACTACCAACTTCCCCAATCGACTTTCATTTGTTTAAACCTCATCCAACCGAAACTTACGGACCCTCTAATTTTTCTCATCGAGATTTGGTGCACGATCGGTTTCAAAATTTACCGTTTGCTGCTCAGTCTCTGATAAATTTCGCTGTTTAACGAGAAAATTGAACACTTCCCTTTCGAATTTTCTAAATCTCCTCCTTATTTGACCCTTACTTTAAGATAAATTGACTTTTTCCTAACTCCAAATAAACGTCGAAAATTATCGCCGTGGATATTTCAACTTCCCATTTAGATTTCGATCAACGATGATAAAATTTATGCTTCAAACTTCAACTTATCTCAATAAAATCATTCCAACTCCAATATATATTCAAAGACAAATTTTATTCAACGACTCACAATCAATACCAAAGCTTGTTATAGATAACGAGGAAACCATGAAACAGTAACCGTTCATCTTTGACATTCGCATCGAGAACAACAACCATTACCCAGAAATCCGATTGCTATTAGTCAACCCGCAATTCCTAAATTACAAATGCCGTCCAATAATTGATATTGTCGAACTGAACTGCTTGCGCCCCGAAACTAAAGTTCGCGCGACGTTAATGCACCTGTAGGTAGCGCTGTAAGCCAATACTCACTTCATGATTGAAACCGTCAGTGCTTATACATATATTACCCTCCGAACTACCAACCAATCGAATCCATTTCACCATACCTAAATTGTAATCATCATCTCGAGTTAACGATTAATCAATCATCCGTTATCTTTAATTACATCAATGTTAATATTGTTTATTACATTGCTTAATTAAACTTTTATTTTAAAATTAACTTAATCACTTTGTTGATGATGCAAGCACACAGATACCAGGTAATATTAGGTATATCGGTTATAATTATAATGCGATCGGCTACGTTATCCCTCAAACATGCGATGAGATGATAGCTAAGGGGGAATTATTTAACGACTAACAAGCACACCATTAGATTAAGATAAATACTCCATATTCTTAAACTTACAATTAGTTATTCCGCCTTGACATCCGCGAGGCAAAATAACATCATGAAATAACATCAAACATCCCGCGAAGGATGTGTTAAAGCGATATACCTTGCCCATAAAATCCCTATTAATCAAAATTTAGTAAAACTTAGTCATCAATGCCTTGAGTATAGCTGCGTAATAACATAGTTTGGAGCAGACTACTCTAACGTTCAATGATAGTTAGTTTCTTAATCGGAGCTTCAATGAAAGCGTTGGACATAATTTTGTTTAAATGAAATAGACTTCTGATTACGATCAAAAGGGAGCGATCCATGTTTTTGGGCCCTCTTTGGTGGCATACATTTTGCCCAGATATTTGAAGACAATCATGAAAAACGAGCTTACGCATTGCCACACTATCGAAGAAGAATCTAAAACTACTACATCTTAAGACTATCGTCGATAATTCAAATGCCCGTAGTACACTTTTTGGAGGGTAGAGAGAGAGAGAGAGAGAGAAATAATCTTTATTGGCTACCGATCAGGAGCTTTGAAAGTCCTGATCTTTCCACCTTATAGTATTATGTAATGCATTTTGTTTTACTTAAATAATTTTATGTTTCTTCTTCTGTGATGAGTGTCAGAGTTTCGTATAGGGTCCAGTTGTTCTTGTCATTTTCTACCACCGTTCGTCTCTGGCACATTTTATCAAGCAATTGTCTATTATGTGGTTGTATTTTTGTTCTTACGTATAGATTTTCGTTACTAATGTTGTGCAGTGGATTTTGAGGATACGTAGCAGTTTTTGTTGAAATGCCTTCAACGTTCTTGTATGTCAGAGCTCTGAAATATTTTGCTCGTTTGGTAGCTTCAACTCCTTTGGATTTGAAGTGTTTGAATAGTTTTATGTTATTGTCTAAATCTATACTAAGATATTTAATAACGTTGGAAGGTTTCACCGTGGTTGTGCCAGTATTAGTTTTCGGTAGCTTTGTCTAGTGTGGTGTTGTGTGAGACCAATGTTGTGTCATCTGCATACTGTAGGATGTACAGTTTTGGGTCAAAGCTGGTCGAGTTTTCTGCATAGATATCGTTGCAAAATATATTGTATAAAGTTGGAGACAGAGGAGATCCCTGTGGGACACCTTGCGCTGGCGAAAATGGGAAAGAGAATTTCTCTCCTAACTTTACCTGAAGTTGTCTATTTTTTAGGTACTCGTCTATGATTTTAATTAAGGCACAATTGGCGCCTGTTTTTGGCTTTATTTATATCTAAGAACAGTGCAATAAAGCGCCAGGTTTGGGGATTGTTATAATGGATGGAGGGTAGAATTTTTTAATTTTGATTGTTTTTAGTTGTAAATTTAGAATTTATTTTCTGCGGAATCAGCCACTCCAGCTTTTTGGAAATGCTATATATAATTTGAGTAGGCTTTCCAAAACACATCGACACTCTCAGATTTGTCTTAGGAACGGAGGGGAAAGTTTTGAATTTACGTGATTTTTTTATAATAAACTTAGAATTTCTTTTCTGAGGAATCCAAAAACTACAATTCTTTGGAACTGTTCTAGATGATTTGAGGAGACCATTTAGTCTATTGAAACATCCAAATTTATTCTAGACACAGAGGGGTGATTTTTGTTTATCTAATATAATAAGTTAATTTTAAATTTTATAGTTGGAAAAGGTATTATCTTATAAAATATTCCTTAGTACTCTAGAAATTTTAAATTAATAATAGAAATCTTTAATATTAAATGTAAATGGTCGTTAATAATGAATGGATTGTGTTACAAATTAATTAAAGGTAGGTCGATGTACTATTAAATGGTAGCGGAAGAGATTGCGTTTTGGGTTTGATTCGGCTGCGTCGTTGTTATCACTTGTTATCGCGGTCGCACGGGGGCGCTGTAATAAAACAGGCGGAGTGATTTATACAGTTCCCCTGGGGGCGATAACTGCAGTACAAGTATTTGGCAGCAAGGGATGTCACGGGCATTTCGGGCGGCTGTCATAATATATCAAGATAAAATTTGTGGCGGCAGATGCATAGCATTTTTGATGTTGTATTAATCTCGAGTATTTACGACTGGAGCGAGTTTTCTTTCAATTCCCCGCCTCGATTGGGCACCACCGCCACCGCCTCCCCGGCGACGCGGATGAAATATACTATGGATTTTGTTCGATTCAATCTCTTGGACCCCACGGAACCGGAAGGAACGCCGCTTCGGTGCCGTTTTGTTTTGTTTTTATTCATCCACAACTAAAAATATACCGCGAAAACTCTGTCAGATCAATGGTTCTTCAAATCTCCACCCCAGTATGTATTAAATTTTCATACAGTTATAAATTTAATCTCACTTCGTTATATTTCTATTACATGCCCGCAAACTTTGTGAATATATAAATAAATTATCTTTTATTTAATATGTAAGCTATTGTTTTAATATCACATTTTTGCAGTTAAAGTTGGTTAAAATGTTAAAAAAGTTGCATGTGGAGTGGATAAATGATGTGTGATATTGTTTTCAATGATAGATGTGTTATATTCGGCTGTTAAGTGAACTAAAAAGTTTATGGAAGCATTACTAATTCGTATGGGACAAAAAAAGGATAAAAAGTGTTCAAAATTTTATTGGGGGAATAATTTACGCATAAAAATCAGAATTGTTTGCGTGCATTTGATAAAAAGAGGAGATTTTTGCTTTTAATAAACCGGCAAAACGGTTTATGCGTTTCCAAACAGTTTGGTTTTTAATCGGATTGAAAAACTTTGTGGGCGGTTTTTTATATTCGGGGGCAAATGCAAATAGAGGCAGCATTCGGGTCGCACAGCGGAAAACGAGATTTGATCTCACTACGGAATAACGCAAAACAGGACGACATACTAAACAGTCACACGAGATGGCGAAATAAATATACCAATTTTTGACGCGGTCGAATAGATTCGCGGGACGAAGTTGCGCAATTTATCTGCATTTATTAGCGCCGCTCTGGTGTAGAAAGGAGCTTTTCAGCCTTCGCGGAATTAAATCGTTCGCCACAATGGTATGTGGCATAAAGGCTTCGCGAACTTTGCGCTTCTCCAAGCTGTAACAATAAATCGGGGATGCATGTTAGGAGTAAGCGCTAATAGGGGCTCTACCACCCATTCCACACAGCGCCATTCCGCTCATTGAATTTACCAACTCATCCCCAGTTTTACTTTTTTCCTCAAACTATCAATTGCGAATCCTCGCCCGGCTCAGGTGTAGAGTATTATTACAAACGCAATGAACGTCGAAATTTCCCTCGGAGTACATAAAGTGCTCGCCAGCCCGACGCTGATGCGTTTCAACCCCCGACATTATCAGCGCTTTTATTTCTCACTTCACAGCGTGCTAACGTCTCACCACAACTCTCTTTCCTCTCGCTAAATTCAGAATCCTGGAGAAGTTGCGGATGATGCGCGTTAAAAACGCCTCTTTAAACGTTTAAAGCATCGACTCATAGCACTGAATGTATTTTCAACGCCCGGAAACCGTTTCTGGTTCTATCTTCAACTTGCATCGTTTACTTTAAGCATGCTTGAAAATTCAACAACCAGAATTAACCTTTTAACGATCTTAAAACAGCTATTAACTTTACTGGCTCCGGATAATGCATTTTAGAGCGTTCTCTCTTAATTCTAAAACTACAGAGTGTACTAGTTGTGTTAATTAATTATCATACCCGCCGTCATCGTTGCAAGTATGCAACCAATATCACAGTATTAGTATTGCAATACGCAAATCGCGTATATTGTGATATTGGTTGCATACAAAGAATTAAAATTTTAATAAAACAATCGTTTTAACTAAATAAGTGGAAACGTTTTTGAAGGTAAAACGATATCTAAATCTTTAGTATTCAGGAGTTGAGCGTCACATTCGAGCACTTAAAACTTTTGGGCACACTTTGAAAACGCAAAGGAGCGAAGGAGTCGCGGACGTTTCGCGCTGAATGTTTAATACTTTAATAAATCACGGGAGCAAAATTTAATCTCCTCGTAGAATTAAAAAACTAAACGCTGCGAATAAAAGTGTCGTTTGCGCTTTGCAGGCGTTAGTTGCGCGGGTCCCACCTAGTTTTTACTTGGTCGTTTGTTATTCGTTCATACTTTGTGTAAGGAACTTTCGCAATCTCGACGTCGTCTTCCGGTTATTTTGCGGCAAGTAATTCGGGAACGGACTCAGCCGTGATTTTCACTGTTATTACTGTGGATTTTGTATTAGAGCCTTTTTAAGTTTTTTGGTAGTTAAAATAGTTAACGGTTGGGTAAAAAAGTACCCTCAAGGACAACCGCTAAGTGCTCCCCTTTTGTTTTTGGGGGTTCACACAACGGATCGATAAAAACTACATTTAGCTTTCAACCATTCTGAATTTTTTTATTCTCTTCTATGTTGTTTGCTAGACTCGGTTGTGCGAAAATTTTTGGGACCTCCGATGTAATAAATTCGAATTTACTGCACATTGTTAATTAATACGGGGCGCCGTTCGAGCGGAGGTAGTGAGTTTAGTAAGGCCAAGTCAGCGGGTTTCGTTGAAAACTCCCGCTTCCTTTCGCCGCGAAAACCAATACAGGGCGTGTTTGCCAACTTCGGACGACGATATAAAACACATATTTCGGGTTATAACGCTTTGTTCATAAACGACAGACATCCAAGACCCGAAACGTATTCAGCTTCAACCCTGCGACGTTATTGTTCCGTTTATAACATCTTTTTTTTTTAATATTCCCCACCGAAACTCGAATATTAAGAGAAGAAATTGAGGGAAAAGTGGAAATTCTACCTTTTTATATAAAAAGATGCCAGAAAAGTAACAAAGACGGTTTTGTATTACTCCATTAACGACATTGTGCTTAATAATTGTATATGTTTGGTTGCCTACAACAATTTTCATTAAAAATTCATTAAATGAATACGCTAAATATTCACCATCCCCGATTAATTTTCAGGGTGCAATTAATTATTACACCTCGGTTCGCAATTATTACTAGCGTTTGTTGTAAATGTAGCGTAAATCATTTGGAAAACGAACCGGCAACCAGGGAATAATTGAGAGCGAAAAGAAGCGATCCGGTCCATTGTTTGGTCGAGCCGTTTTTCTGTAATCGTCGTTGCATCGCAAAATCAACACGTATTATTAATTCGGCCCAGTGCAATGCCACTCGAAAACAATGCCAAATTAATATTTTGACGCCAATTGCAGCGCACGAGCCTGGGCTATAGTCAAAAGCTTCAATTTATAGCCTGCATTCCTCAATTTTCACTATTCTACAAATTTTCACCACATAAAATAGTTAAAATAGTTCATAAAAGAACTTTACTAAAAATTTTGTAGAAATTTCTAAATAAAAAAATAATCGCATTAATCATTAGATTATTAATTAAATTCGCTTTAAAATGCTTTTTATTTCATTGCTATATCTCAATTCGTTCTTGAGATACAACATTTTAAATTTTTGCTTCTAAATTCTTCATCAAATAGACAGAGTTGGGTTTAAAAAGTTTGTGGGAAATAAGAAACTATTTATGGCACATTAAATTGTATTAAATTCGTATTAAAATGATCGTTATTTCATCGTGATATCTCAATTCGTTCTTGAGATACAACATTTTAAATGTTTCTTCTAAAATCTACATCAAATAGGCAGAGTTGGGTTTAAAAAGTTGTAACAACGATGTTTATGGGAAATAAGAAATTATATATCGCACATTAAATTCGCTTTAAAATGCTCCTTATTTCATCGTGATATCTCAATTCGTTCTTGAGATACAAGATTTTAAATGTTTCTTCTAAAATCTACATCAAATAGGCAGAGTTGGGTTTAAAAAGTTGTAACAACGATGTTTATGGGAAATGAGAAATTATATATGGCACATTAAATCTGTATTAAATTCGCTTTAAAATGCTCCTTATTTCATCGTGATATCTCAATTCGTTCTTGAGATACAACATTTTAAATTTTTGCTTCAATCTACATCAAATAGACAAAGTTGGGTTTAAAAAGTTGTAACAATGATGTTTATGGGGAATAAGAAATTATTTATGGCACGATAAATCTGTATTAAATTTGCTTTAAAATGCTTCTTATTTCATCGTGATGTCTCAATTCGTTCTTGAGATATGATATATCTTGAAAATTTATATTATATTAATAATAGTTAATAATAATGAAATGAACAAAATTATAACGAGAAACCTTTTACGATTGTGTAACAGGATCAGAATTTATGCTGCCATTGTAGAAATATATGGCTTAATGTCCTTTTCAGTGTATGTGGAGTACAAAACGGTTTGGACGTAAATTTTTTTGAATGCGAATAGAATTGTAGTATTGTCGTTAGGTTGTAATACCTTGTTTAAAAACGATTTATCCTGGTAGCCTTCAAACAGATTGTTCTGGAAATTCACGTCGTGCACATCGGGAAAAAAAAAATCGATAATCGGAAGGACGGATAATATTTGCAATGCGATTTAATTGACGCTTTTATAAATTGAAGGTCGCTTTGTTGACGTAACGTACTTGGTTCGAGGGTATGAATTGATTTTCAATATGAAAAGGAAACTTCAAAGAGTTTCAATGCGTTAATTAAGCAAGCGTAACGAACTAATTTAATTAAAACGTGCGTCAACGTAAGAAGATATTTAATCAATGTTAGAAGTCTGGCAACTGTTTTGTTTAATTAATTCGTAGCATACCGTCGTCGAAGAATTAATTGTATAACTATAGGAACGTAAATACGAAGGGCTTATTTGGCGAACCCACTCGAAGCTTTGTTTTAAGCGAAAGCTTTGGCATTCGGACGCGTCGGCCGACGTCTCTCTACATTATCAATGCAACTTGCAAATAACGATGCTATCTTTGGCGGTAATGAAATCATTCCCGTGTCGGCCGCCGGCAATACGGTTGGATTTCAATTCTCAAATGCGAAGTCTCACCCGAGGCGGCGCTTTTAGGTATTGTTAAAATCATCCCGTTATTTTTGCACGAAGATATTCCTACAACACCGCGAATTCACCACCAACTTCCATTCTGCCAACACAACCCAACCGAACCGACGTCGCTTGATAAAAACTCTTTTATATAGTTTATATAGTGGTTGACAACTATTTAAACCAAAACTAATGAATAAAAGTTAAAGCAAATAATAATTTGCTGAAATGAAATATTTGTAGCTAGGAAACTATATGAAACGCGTTCCACGGCTTGTGTTAGATATGAGAACAAGAGTAATTTTGATATAGGTCTGTATTTGAGTCGTATACGTCGTCGTACAGGAAAGAAATGTCACGGAATTACGTAAACACGAATCTACAAGTTCTGTGCGGAAAGTTTGCAAGTTAGAACGGGTTTAGAGTACGGCGGTCTCCGTTTGGCACATTAGTCCTTTCCGGTCTGGGCCCTGATTAACGGTGGTCGTACAGGACGGATAGCAAAACGTTGGCTGGTTCTAATCAGCACGAAAACAAGCCGGGTCTTGTTGTGCCGCGTCACGAAACTGTTTGCCGAAACTATTTTTTCCCTAGCGTTATTTGCGCAAACAGTTTCTCAGCTTCGCGTTCATTCTTCCAGGTTAACTTTCTTAACACAATCCCCAAACGAACGATCCGTATATATATAATTCCCGGGACAAAAGCGAAAACTTCCTCTCCCAACGGTTATGCCTTTCCATTATTTTGATTAATTAATGCTACTGTGTCGATTTTTTCGTTCTTTTTTGTTCCAGAGAACTCATCGATTTTTCGTTACTAACCCTATGCTTTTGACAAGTGGGGTAATTGTATTGCTGGATAGACGGCGTAATTGGTGAAATCCGAATCCAGCAGATGACAGGGGAACCGACGAAGCTCCTGTTTTCGCGCTTATTGCAATTACACCTTAATTACTTCCTGTGCTACCGCCCATATGGCCATTATCAACCCAAATATCTGATATTTAAACAATGCCGCCGTGTAGTGCTCAACGCTCGTCCAATTATTAACCTCCAATGGCCCCTTCCGTTAATTATAAAGTACATCTCACCAACGTATACGATCCAAATACACTTCTTGCTTTATTTTCCTCTCTATTCCGTTATAATGATGAATGAATAAAGTAATGTTTTATTTACAGGTTAGTTGGTTACATCATAAAGAAGAATCAATGCATTTGCTTACCGTTGGCAGAAACGAATATAGCAGTGATGAACGCATAACTTTAAGTTTTCGTTATCCAAACAACTTTAGACTTGAAATAGCGTACGTGACAAGGAGGGATGAAGGTCTGTACGAGTGCCAAGTAACCACACATCCACCGAAAGTCAAGAAGATTTTTCTCAAGGTCACAGGTCAGTAACTTTCTGGCTTCATCTAACACGGTTGATTACTCACTGATACCCATAAGTCACGACTCGGGGATTTATTTCGTAGGCGTAAAGCCGACCTTTTTATATGTCTAAAGGCGGCATATAGAGCCCATATTTAAGGCGGAACTTTTATACACACAGCACGTAGTTTCCTTAGCAAAGTATACCCAGAAGACAGATTGCTTCATTGTCAACTTTGGTAAAGTCTTTAAGGCTATCTAAAATTTAAAATCTTCCGACATGTAATCGAGGTCGCTGGGCAATTTTAAATTTTAACGTTAAATATTAAGTGAATTAATACCGAGTGCTTTTAAAAGCCGGCAGTAGTAAAAACTTTGTTATTTTTGTTCATTTGAAACTCAAAAAAGAGTTATTATCTGGTTTTTCAAATATGCGCACCGTGAAACGGAGTCAATTTCAGCATTTTTGGAAATTATTATGCCCATATAATACCGAAATGGTGGACACCTAGTAGTTTTATGAAGTGTAATGGAATGTCCCGGTTTTCATATAACGCACAAGGGAAAAATACCGTTATGCTTTTACGAGCAGATAAGTCCATTCTTAGCGGATTAAATTAACGAAAGAGATTGATTATTTCCATTAAGCGAGGAAGGGAGTCTAATTTAAACTAATAAATGGCGGTGCAATTATTATGGATTTCAGCGATAAAAACGCTGTCAATTAAAGAAATTTAACTCGCCCAATTAGGACGATCCGCGTTCCTCTATTTAGAACCATTAAGAGAGAAAAGTTCGAGAGAGTAAAGTGTCGCTGACTCTCCCGTTAAGTGTATGGTAATCTTCTAAAGACTTGCATAATACATTGGAACTTTCCTCGAGGATCTCCCTCTCAAATCCAGATCGCATTAACATTTTAACTTTTATACAAACACTTCTTCATTCCGGTACGATCCGTTATCTTATCTTAACTTTATTTGTTCCAGCTCCGGAAATAAAAATATCAGACGAATCCGGCCGAACCGCCACCGAACGTTATTACAAGGCCGGTAGCGCACTGGAACTAACTTGCTTGGCATCTCAAATTGGAGGTCCGATGGAGGAACATCCTATAAGCTGGAAACACGGAGATCGCACGCTCAGCAAAGGCATCAGGTGAGTAAATATTTGTCAGATTATTTGGACACCTATTTTCTGTCTCGTTTTATTAAAATTTACACTTCTTTTATATTCTGCGAATACCAAGTAACCACTAAAAATCAAAATTCAATATCTAAATTTTAAAAGAATTGTCTCTGATGGTACAAGTCATATTCTCCCTTTATCCTTGTCTCCTGTACGGATAGTTCTAGAACAGCCAGGTTTGGCGATCGTGCACGTTCTTCGCCGGTGTTAATATTCAAGGAGTCGGGGCTTGGTAATATTCCCCGATCGCTGAATTCTGGGGCAACGCAGGGTGGGTTCGGGCAAAACAACTTGAGTGGTTATTCGAAAAAGTACGCCCTCTCCAGGTTTAGTGTCGAAATGCGGCTCGCCGAGTAACGCTTGAGCTCTGAGTACGCCTTTTGAGGTCTGTAAAGGAGCTCCGCACGTGGGAAATCAATTACCGCGCGTGTGAGAAGGAGTAAAATATCAACCCCTTCAAATTCTAAGTGCGCCACATAAATATACCACCAACAAGGGATGCTTCCAAATAGTTTATTTATTTTTAACAAATTTAAACTCATTTAGTTGTTGACTAGCTGAGATATATAGAGCCGATATGTTGAGTTAGTTCATTGGCGTATAATATAATAGGGAGATGTTTGCATTAATAACTCTTGCTAGGCAGAATGTTATCCTACGCATGAATTAAATCTCACAGCAAATAACATCCCTAGATCCCGGATTATCGATTCCGGGGTTGTTTATTGCACCCGACGCATTAACCCGGACTCGTGGAGGAAACCAATTCGAGGCTTGTTTTCACAGAAAAACCGATCTAAACTCTCCTTACACGGTCGTATACAAAGCTCAAACAACACATTAACGTAATTCTGTACGATTTTGAAACTTGTGGTTTTAGTAAAGGTTTCGGTTAAAATCAATAAATCTGGGTTTGACAGTTCGTATAGTAGTGGAGTGTTAACAGTTTTACGGGTGCGGTCGTCCGGTTTATTAGCAATAGCCCGTACAGAGATATCCGGAGTACAAGATGCTAGCTTTTTGAGGAGAGGATGCCTCAGTGTCGAGTACTTTTTACAACGCTAGTAAAACCCGGGCGTGCAGTTGTAAAACTGTAGTGTATCGTGAAGATGGTAAACATAAAGCGATTAATCCAATTGATTGGGCGATACAATTCGTTTAGGAAAATCTTGTTTGAATGGAGCTCACACCTCGACGTGTCTCCGAATTAACTAATTAAACGAGAAAGCCTGTCCTTGCGCAAATCCTACACAGTATTAATTAAAAATAAGTTCCGCTCTGACTGCGAAAGTTTTTAAATGTTAATTGACAGCTTCGCGCCACGCCGAACTTCCGGTCGAAATATTTAACTGAATTTCCCAGCTTCGACTATTCACCGAGCGGAAAACAACGCGGCGACAAAAGTATTTAATTAATTTTTCGTATCCCGAGGTCCATTCGTTAGCGATTTAGCGAGCGCAATCGTGTTATTGTCCACTCCCGCTGTATGTGCTTAACTCGATCAATCTCGATTTCAGGGCAAAAAAGGAGTATTACGATAGTTTAAAGCTTTTAGAATGTCGAAGTAAATCTATCTGAACTTTGTATAAGTTTCAAGGGGTATTTTTCGGTTTCGGGCGATATGGCCGGGGCGAAGGAAAGTTCGAAATTGTCAAGTTAGTGCACTCCCCTCTAGGCTGCCTAGAAAACGGATCGGAATTCTGTTAACCCGTCCGTGCAGGAATCTAAAATATGAAAGTTTCACCAAAACCGAGGAGAAGACCTAACGCTTAATGTTCGATTACAGCTCCAACACCTCCGGCGGAGCCGATAGCGCCGTCTCTACCTTGACCGTCGCACCATTGGAGAAGAAGCATTCCGGAAACTACACATGCGCCGTTGGTACCTTGGCATTCTCTACGGTAGCCGTGCACGTCCTCAACGGTAAGTTATTACCCGAAAATCTGCCAAACTATACCATTAATCATAACTTTACCGAACAACCCCAGTCATCACGAAGTGAATGAATTTTTGCACTTTTTTAAAATCCATTTACACTTTAAACGATTCTTATACCAAAACACTTCATTACAAAACACCATTTAAAATTAAGAAGCATTATGTTTTTTGTTGAACACTTTCTGAATTACACACTTCATATGTTATATTCTCTCAACATAAGGAGGAGTTAGATAACCGTTCAGACTTTTTGCACATCTTGTCAGAAATTCGACTCATACTTTGTCATACACTATATTGCTGTGGCACTAATAGATAGCTATTTAACAGGTAGAGCACAAAAGGTAAGAGTTGGTGATCAGGTATCGCAAGAAGTTATTGTTGGTTCTGGTGTTCCGTCCTGGGACCGCTTCTTTTTGCACTCTATACTTCTAGATTCGTAGTATGCTGATCAATCCAACCCAACCCCACGATACGTCTATGACAAAATTGCATTTAAGTCAGATGACGGAAGATATCCAACCAGGTTTTGTCTTAATCATACCATCAAAGTATAGAACATCATTGTTTCAGCGGTTTTTCACATACCATGTCTATAAATCTTACGGGAGCTTGCCAATGTCGTTTCGACAATTGAGAGACAGAGAGAATCTGTGCATTACTTTATGTGTGGTTCATTTAAACAATGGTAACTTCTTTACAACAATCTGTGATGTACTTTGGTTTGCGATCGTATATTAATGTGCTAAATAAGTGGATATGGTTCTCTTTCGTACACCCCCAAAGTTGTGTACCATATAAACATACAGATTTTAAAATCTAATTAATGAGTTTCCAACTCAACTTCATATCAAGTGTCATACTTAGGTATTTTGGTCCACTGGACTCGAAGCTGTCACGTTTGATCCAATTGTATCGTCTGCAAACGTAGTCAATGTTATCTTAGTAATGTAAGATTCTTCGGAATCTTAATTAATTAATGAAACACAAAATGTGTGAAGAATTAATATTTAATATTGGTTAATCTGCACTACCTGTTTCGAAAAGTTATTTTCGTCTTCAGGCGCAACTGAAAAAACGGAAAGATCGAAACATAATACGACGTCAGGAAACATAAAAGTTAAATCTTACCGTCTATAACGAACGATGGACAGAAAAATTAAAAAACGCTCCATTTATTTTAAGAGTATATATAAACACATATCTATCCTAGTATTTATATCTTAGTGTAGGTTAACAATTAAAATCAAAGAACACGACTAAACCACGATACATAAGATAAGAAAAATGCGGTCGGGTCAATAACAAACTGGTATATGTAACAACTGCACGTACGGAATACGAAACTCATTGCAAAACTGGTACTTCTCGTTGCTGTGTAACAGCAATTATTTTTTTTGTTTTTGTTTTTTGTGTTCTTTACACTGTATAGATCAAGTCAGAACCAACTTCTGTTGACAAAATTTTATAACTTAATATTTAATTTTAGTACCGTATATTACAATTAAAAATAGACAATAAATTGTTTTAGTAGAAAACCGAATGGTTTGCGTACAAATCCACTACAAACAAATTTATTTGTGTATTTCGATGTTTACATGTACGCAAATAAAATAAATAATCCTTGGTACAATTTGCAGAAATAATCGCATTGTGAGTCGTTGGAACTCGAATAGATAGAATTCACCGCTTAAAAACATGAAAGGCGATTATTCCAAATTTTTTTTCAAGTGCAAAACGTTTAGTTTTTTTTTTTAGTCAATTCCGATTGGAAATATGCATTGCGTCACTCCAAACTTTGCCTGGATTATTACTGCTTTTATATTGTTCATTTTGCGTGTTCGTGATTTATTGCTGTTGATTATTCGTGTCCGATTATGAAATATCTGTTTTTTTATGCCGTCCTTTTTAAGTAACCATCAAATTTTATTGAGAGATCAATGTTTTTCATTGATATATGACACGGAAAGGAATTTACGCGGTAAGTTTCGTTATTGTAGCTGTAAGGTAAGAGATGGCACGTGTCAGAAAGTTATGAAAGAAGTGCCCCGAGAAGGTCCGCGACGTAAAAATAGGGAAGTATTCCGGGAAGTCACGGATCTCCACTTACTCACAGCGAAATCAGGAGGAAACTTTCTGATCGCACTTTCACGAGGCCGACTGTGAACAAAAAACCGGAAAGTTGGAAATATTTAGCGCTCACTTATCTATGGATTTATTTTTCTCGTGGGGTTGAGCAAAAATCGATTGCGAAACCTCAAGCTTAAAAAATTTTTTTCATTTTAATTAATTTTAAAAAATTGCATAATACAAAAATGCAAACGTGGAGTAAAAATCAAGTTGTACATGGAGAATGAGATTGGTCCCGTACGAGGAGGTTGTTGCATAAATTCCTGCAGACCGGCACATTCCTAAGTGTCCTGCTGGCGTTCTTCCCTCTAAATTTCCGCACCCCATTTGACTCGTTGAGTCTCACTCGTTCTCACAGAACACTTTGCATCTTTAACTGTTAACATGACGTAAATTGGATCGGCACTTTTCTTCAATTAGGGACCATTCGAGCATCAAAACGATACGATCCCTCGTTTCCCATTAGGTTTTGTTTTCAATACACGTTACACACGACATCTGTTCCAACTTTCCGAATTCCCCGCAGCCAGTTTCGAAACGAACAAACTACTAATTGGAAATTGCATTTCTACTCGAAAGGAGCATGTTTCTCGCTATTTTAGACCGCGGAAAATAAAAAGAAACGCATTAAAAATCTTTAACGTAATTCAGAGAAGTTGTTCCGATTCCCCTCATCCCTTGGGTTCCCGTCGACTCCCACCACTCTAAACCAACCCTCCACCCACTCATCGTGTGTACTGGGGTGTTTCGGTTTTGTTTTCCTCTTACGGAGCACCGCATCAGTAGAAATTGCATTTCCCGGGGAAAATTAAATTATATCACGTATAGCGCCCTATTAATTCCTTTATTTCAGTCCCGTTCCATTAGAATTTGGTCCTATTAACTTCTCGATTCGCGAACGTTGTTGATTCGATTATGTTTCGGTTGCAGAATATTCAATTTTCGATTTTCAAGTATTCGTAATCAATTTAAAATTTCCCGTTTAGCAACAAGAAAAATCATTCGATACGTCTTCGGAACAAACCTTCGAGACGTTAGATGAGAAAACGATTGAAATTGAAATGCAGGGTTAAGGGAAAGCTGCCGACCCTGTTCAAAGCGGATGGAGGTTAGATTAGATTAGCTAAAATACGTTCGGGTTTAACGAGGAAACGCAATTTGAATGCTCGAGAATCGAGTACAAAAGAACTTCGGTTGGGACTGTTTTCAAGGTGGGACAAGTTCCAATTTTCACCGATTAAGTTATTAAACCCACGGCGAAAAGTTTGTTTTTCAACCATAAATATAGAAATCCGACCTTGTCGAGGGTTGATTTATTTCGGGAGAAAATAAGACCGCCCAGATTTATATGGCGCGGAAGGAAATATAAAATATATCACCGCGTATTGTGGGTCTAGGTGGACGATATTTTTTATTTATATCCCCAGATGTCGGAAAACCTCACGGACCGCGAACATCATCACAGTATCATTGTACGGGATTACACGATCGGTTTACAAATTCACGAGATCTTCCTTCTAAATCGATACAATGGGATGTTTTACCTCAACCATATCCGCCCCGGAAAACACCGTTTTTATATAAAGTATGCAACCAATGTCACACTATTGGTATTGCAATACGCGATTTGCGTTTTTGGTTGCATACTTGCAATGATAACGTCGGGTACGATAATTAATTAACACAGTGTTCAAAAGATTCGATTCAGAGGGAAGAATACTTTAGATAATATTAATACGCCAAATGCAAAATAGACCGCAGTGCGTTTCGGTACTCCTCGGCGGACTTCCACAACCCCACATAACGTTTTAATTAAATGAATACATGGGGACGAACCAAAACGCGTAGAATGGAGATTCTGTTAGTAAAATAAATTTACTTTCGCCAAATATTTGAGAAGAGGAAAAACTGCATTTTCCGCCCGCTTTGATACTGGCGCGTCGTCCCATGCATTTTAATTATTACGCGAATTAAAACCTAAAGTTATTTCACTCGGAATATACACATATATTATAAAATACCTAAAAGCAATTTTCAACACTCCTATCTATATAATTAAACGATTTTAATTACACAAGTAATGTTGAATTTTTATGGACAATACTTTTTATTACACTAAAATTCCTCTAATTTCTTAATCTTACATCAAAATGTTGCCTCAATTATACGTAAACCTTAATATTTCATGTAATTCCCAAAAAAAATAAAGCAACCTCAATTAATTCTTAATTAATCACAATTATTGAAGCCAAGATCGCTTGAGGCCGAGGCAGTGCAATTTCAACATCAAATTACTCCTCGATCGCTAAGAATACCGCGATGTTATAACCTCAAGGTGACAGCCATACCGAGGTACTACAATATTGGAACTGAAAGTTCAGGTCCATTTAACGTGAGACAAGCGATTATCTCGAAAACGGTTCAAGGCCATATGAAGGTCACGACCACTTTTTAAATGGCATCCTATGTTTAATCATTTTTTTATAAATAAACAATGTTTAAAACTATTTGAATAAAAAAATTATTTAGATTTTGTCTACAAAAGATGTTTTCGGCAAAACCACACAGTAAACTTTTTTTATTTTTTTTTTAATTACTTTACTTTTATCCACAGATTCAGATTTTACAATAAAATATATAGGGTGCCATTTAAAAAATTGGTCGTGACCTTCATATAACCTTGAAAATAAGGTCAAGGTCAAAGAATTCAATTCCCTTCGCACAACAACTTTCATTTTCGAGATAATCGCTTATCTCACGTTAAATGAACCACCTGTATATATGTATTAAAATTTCGTGCGATTCAGAAAAAATAACGTGCACACCTTGGCCATAACAATAGGTCGTTCTTTACTTCCTTCAACATAGCCAATGATCTCTCTCAACTCTATCTTCGTCACTTCTCAACATCGCACTCAATCTCCTCCGTATGGAGTGAGTACGATGTTGAGAGGTGACGGAGACCATACTAGCAACCTTGGCCATAACAATAGGTCATTCTATATCTTCTTCAACATACTTAATGATCATCCTCAACTTTGTCTCCATCACCTCTCAAAATTGTACTCAATCCATATGGAGGAGATTGAGTACGATGTTGAGATGTGAAACCTTAAAATCGTCACTGATAAAGGTGGGTTCCTGCAACGCGTTTTAGTCGTAGTTGTTGGCATAGTCGTAAGAGTTGTCCAACTTTTAACTTCTTAAAGCTAAAACAATCGGTCGTAACTTGACGCATGCGCACTTTTCTCTTTTGTGTCCTTGTAATATAGCAGTGTTTTGTTTTATTTTATAAATTGAGGTTAGGTCAGTTAGATTTTGTATTTCATTGTATTAAGGTCGTTGTGCGTTATTGTTTCGTTATTATTATAAAACTCTTGTGAGTTTAATGAATATAAAATATTGTTATTAAGCATTTTGGTAATATTAAAAAAAAGTAAAGAATAAAATTTGGTTGGACAGTTTTGAAGTGAAGGATTTGTAATAATAGGAAATGAAAGGGTAATAAGATTTCCTGCTTAGTAGGTGCGATAATTTTGAACAAGCCCGCAAGAAAATTTAGTAAATCGGCTTACCGTTGCCGTTTTCCGCCAAATATCATAGTTCCCACCGTTGAAAATTAAACGCCCTTAAAGTCCGACAGTGTGTTCCCCTATTTAGCGACTAGATATGGAAAATTATTCACCCTTCGCCGACGGATATTAAAATGTTTTCCGGCAAAATTTCGTTGAGACGCGCCCCTCCGGGCGTAGTAAGCAATTTAAGCTTGGCATACCTCCAACGCTCCAATTAAATAATGGCTTACACTTCGGTGGATTGCCTTGGAAACTCAGTCTAGGTATGAATATACAATAGCCGTTTAATCCACTACCGCCACCCTATACGAATTTATCCCACCGCTGCAATAACTAAATCACTATCGGTTTAGGGACCAAACTATTCTCGCCTCAACTATCTTAAGGCAGCGCGCGTCGCGACGACCAAAAGAGGAGAGTTCTCGCACGGTGCAAACTAATTCACCTAGGAATTCACCTAGGAAACCTCGGTCGAGATCGAATCAGACGTCCTTCTTTCCAATTCCAGAAAACACCATCAACCCTAAACTACGAATTGTTGTGCTCGACAATTTCCCCCCATTCTTAGCCAACGTAATGGCTCGTGTTTTACGTTGTAAAACGTAACACGTCGTAACCTTCAGTAATCCAATATAATTCAATATAATATGTTCGTTAAAAAATGTTATAGAGTTTTCTATTGTATTGCAATAAAATACCAAAAATAATAAATAAAATCCCTTCAACTTAGTTTGACTTGATACATATTATGAAATGATGAAATGTAGTACATATTGTATTACACAACCTAATATTATGCGGTGGAAGCAAGTACATTGTTGAGCGTATAATACAATATAATGGAGAATGCTTCTCTATTCAAGTTAAGAGAATATCATAAAGAGGAACCTATGCTAATATGAAATTTATTAGTCAAATTTAATATCATAATATCACTTTTTCACAGTTATTTCTGAAACATTATGTATGCGTATGTATGCTAATTAGGAATTGTTTTAATTTTAATTTAGTTTAATGTGGCGAATCGTAATGTAATATAACTTATACTAAATGAAATTTTAAAATTAAAGTAAAGTAGCTTTAAATTACAAGCGGACCGACAGTTTCCGAGCAAAGCACAATTAGGTAACTTAATAGAATTAAGGGCGGCATATTGCAACTTGTATTTTATAATCGATTTAAGAACTTTACCGAGAAGAACTAAGGCCCTCCGAGTTGCGAATAATGAATTAAATCAATTGATGCACTTAAAAATTGAAGGAAACGGGCGTCGAAGCGACCGCAGCTTCGATAATTTACGGGAACGCAACGACCGGCCGCAGGCGGCTCGTTAAGTCTTCATTTTCACCGGAAAAGGGGCAATAATACTAAAAACGAAGTACCTGGGCATGCGTGGATACACACACGTTTCCCAAAAGATAGCTTCACCAGGAAAAAAAGCGAACGACCTTTATCTTTTAGTTAGGATTACTTTTTTTTGGTCACGGACTTTAAAATTTAATTACCTTCATTTGACAGGGTAATCTGAGGACTATGCATCACGAGTTCAGGGTTTTCCATTGATGAATAACGTCCCAACGGAGGATTCGGCCACAGAACGACCGCGTCGAACCGTGTTATTTGTGGTACGCATCTGGGCAACAAAGTTATTGTGCAAAACAGGCCGATAGTTGGTAATTATTGGTCAGTTTCGCCGAACGCGACCTCGTTCCCTCGACCAACAGTGACAATAACTTCGCTCTATCTTTGGCCTTAGGGGCTCCCTTAATAAAGCGCGTGCAGAAGTTTCGCCGTATAAATCAAAAAACCTCGGACAAAGGGGCTCGAGATAGTGGAAAAGAAAGCAGCCTCTAGGGGCGACACATGTTACATTGATCTGGATGTGTTCATTTTATAAACCCCGAGGCGCCGCCTCTGCCGAGAGTCCCACAATCGATACAACCGTTGTTTTCATACAAATCCCAACCGTGCGTTTTATTATTAAGCGACTTAATTAAGCAAAATTGACTTATTTTCACGTCGCGTGATACTCACCTCTACATAATCCTGCTACGCTTTTGATTTACTACCCAAAAAAGACCACCTTCTAAAATCAGACTCTATCGTTCTACACTACAAAATATCGCGTGCCTTATTTTTAATGCAACAGACTTGCATTAACTAGGACATTTTTTCTTTTCTTCTTATTCATTATATTACATTGATTTTCTTTTATTAATCTTGAAAACTTTTTTATTAATAAATTTAACAATTAATAAATCTGTAACTTAGCATCGATGACAGTCGGGTTTTCTGCGAATTGGTGATGTTTAATACAGTGTATGCCCTTCACCAGTACGAATCACTTCCTCACACCTGCGTGGCATGCTTCGCACTAGTCTGCGAATGAGAAAGCATACTCCAATGCTTTCTCATTCCTCAATCAGGGCTTGTGTCAGTTCCTGTATGGTTAGTGGTGGATTAGCGCGCTTGCGAAAACGTCGGCCAAGCTGATCTCACACGTGTTCAATAGGATTTAGGTCAGGACTTAACTATATGACCTAAATTCCACGTTCTTGCATAAAGTTTCTGGTGATGCCGGCGGTATGTGGCTTTGCATTGTCCTGCATTAGGATGAAATTTTGACCGACGCCATATGCAGCAGGCACCACATGGTGCTCGATGTAATTCATGGCATTTAGTCTACCAGGAACAACAACAAGATCAGTTCTGTTGTCTACACTGATTCCAGCCCAAACCATAACAGATCCCCGACCAAATCTTTCCAAATCCGGTGATGAAGTTGCCAATCTCTGTGATCCAGAGCAAACCACATTCACGCTGCTTTGTGATGCTGCGTACAAGTCTTCTAGGTTTCAAATTCACTTCTTTTAATCTGTGACTAACAGTTTGATCAGAAATTTTTATTCCATGTGCTCATCTTTGGTCGTTTAGGAGGTCTCGTGCTGTGGCAGTACGCGTACGTAGATAGGAAAGGACAAGAGTCGGTCTTGATTTTGAGTACTTTTTCAATTTCGACCTTGTCCAGCTCTTCTAACATGTTGGCTAGTCTCCCGAAACCCATTCCATAAAAACTGAATAACAGAAGATGAAACTCGAAGATGTCGGATAGAGTGGCCATGCTGAATAAAGGCGACGAGCAACTTGCTCTTCAGTAAGATGCCTCATGACGCTTCTAATCATTCGCGAATTCAAAGCATACTTGACATTTTTTCAACGTTACAGATTTCGAAAAAAATTTTTTTGAGCAGTGTATTTAAAAGTTATTGATTTCTATGTTGACCTAAATTATGTTTCTTTGTTTCAATTTTTTCCTCAGTATATCAATTCTTTTCAAATATTAATTGAAAATCGTCGGTTATAAAATCGATATTGTGGAAATTGAAGGTTTAGAATAAAAACGTTAAATTTGCAACGTGTCCGTGTGTGTGCATTGTAAATGAACGTAATGGACATAGGGTTGACTGTGGTTAAGTGGGGGTCATTTTATGCGAAAACGGTTGTGCGTCGAAGGTAAGTTTGCATTATCGATTAATAGGGGAGGTTGGAGAACTCATCGAACCACTTCGATCTGATGGTCACCAATACAATGTTTATTAGAAATTCCTGAACAGTATTGCAAACTAAAGTGGCCATTATTATAATGCTTTGCGATCGATTTGGTTGTATAGAGAGAGCGTCACTAGCAGATATTGGGGTCCTTTTAGAATTGAGTAATATTTTGCGTTGCCATCACGGATCACAGCGCTTTTGGAAAAGCACTTTTTAAGATACTTTCATCCCGGAAGACTTCCCCGTTCGGAGTCGACGAACGTTGCGGGTTGAAATATCGCCAGGGGTTATCAGTAAACGCGGTTTTATGATTTTAACGTTATTCCGGAATTTATCGCCTTTGTCTCCACGTACAAACGGCAAATTGTGCTGTCTCCCTACTAACCTCTACGCTCTATTTACTGTAATTGCCGCAATCTGCTCTAGTCCTCGCAGAAACTCCCACTTGTCATCCAGAAATTCTAAATCTGCTACTCCTTGGACTTGGACACAAAAATCACAAAAGTTAAAAATTTCGAGAGAAAATATTTCATATACCGGAGCAGCTGCTTCGCTAAAAATCTAGAAACACCCTTACGTCTTTAAAATAGCCCCGGGGAGGTATCATTTCGGACACACTCCGTTTCATTTCTACCCTAAGCGGGGCCGAATTTCGTCACATTAAACCCCGGTGCGCTCCGAGTACTTTACCGGGCAGATTTTATTTTCCCGGCTGTTTTCGTCGATTCAGTGAAATATTCGAACAGGGGGAGTTAATTTACAAGTGAAATTAGCCCGGGAATTCTACGACAAAGAGAACCCAGTTATACACCACCGTAACTTCCACGCTTTTTCCCTTGTGTCACACATCCGTTTAAAGAATTTAAATTTTTTTAATACTCTCTAGTACACCTTCAGACGCACGGCTAAACCTGAATGTTTCTAGTTCCAGGTGTAGTGTTAGTTCTAGTTTTATGCTAGCACTGTTGCTATGTAGAACTAACACTATACCTAGAACTAAAATCATTTGGGTTTAGCCCCACGTCTCTAAAGACGGCTAAACCCCAATGATTCTAGTTCTAGGTATAGTGTTAGTTCTAGTTTTAGTTCTAGCAAAAAAAGTAACACTAGATTTAGAACTAGAAACATTCGGGATTAGCCATACGTCTCTTAAGACGGCTAACCCCGAATGATTCTAGTTCTAGATCTAGGGTTAGTTCTAGTTTTAGTTCTAGCACCAAAACTAACATTAGACCTAGAACTAGAATCATTCGGCTTTAGCCGTCTTAATAGACGTACGGCTAAACCCGAATCTTTCTAGTTCTAGGTCTTGTGTTAGTTCTAGTGATAGTGCTAGTGCAATACTAGAACTAACACTATACCTAGAACTAGAATCATTTGGGTTTAGCCGTCTTTAGAGACGTGCGGCTAAACCCAAATGGTTCTAGTTCTAGGTACAGTGTTAGTTCTACATAGTAACAGTGTTCTCTAGCACCAAAAGTAACACTAGATCTAGAACTAGAAACATTCGGGATTAGCCATACGTCTATTAAGACGGCTAACCCCGAATGATTCTAGTTCTAGATCTAGTGTTAGTTTTAGTTCAATAAAAATCTAATGCTGAATAACAATTAAAACTAGAACTATCACTAGACCTAGAACTAGAATCATTCGGCTTTAGCCGTCTTAAAAGACGTACGGCTAAACCCGAATGTTTCTAGTTCTGGGTCTAGGGTTAGTTCTAGTTTTAGTTCTAGCACCAAAACTAACATTAGACCTAGAACTAGAATCATTCGGCTTTAGCCGTCTTAATAGACGTACGGCTAAACCCGAATCTTTCTAGTTCTAGGTCTTGTGTTAGTTCTAGTGATAGTGCTAGTGCAATACTAGAACTAACACTATACCTAGAACTAGAATCATTTGGGTTTAGCCGTCTTTAGAGACGTGCGGCTAAACCCAAATGATTCTAGTTCTACGTACAGTGTTAGTTCTACATGGTAACAATGTTCTCTAGCACCAAAAGTAACACTAGATCTAGAACTAGAAACATTTGGGATTAGCCATACGTCTATTAAGACGGCTAACCCCGAATGATTCTAGTTCTAGATCTAGTGTTAGTTTTAGTTCAATAAATATCTAATGCTGAATAACAATTAAAACTAGAACTATCACTAGACTTTTTTTTGATAAAATTTAACAAAAATAAAAATAAAAGGCTAATGATGTGGTGCTAAGATATATCATCATTGAGGTGGGAAAATTATTGAATAGAGGCTATGGTGCGTTTATCAAAGTCTGAGGGACTATCGAAATATGAATAAGACGTCGCAACGATCCCCGTCAGAAGCTTGAATTGATGACAAGTGGAGGTGTCCCCCTTTGGCCACACCCTGAAATCGATCAGGAGGTTAGGGATGTCCGAGAGCTTTGTGATCGGTGACGACTGGACGTCACCTAAAGTGTTTCACCCCTTATGGGAATTGAGTCATCCTCGTTGTAACGGTTAATAATATTTTTGCATAAACAACGCCACAAATTGAACACGTGACCTTTTTTTTCAACTGCTAACTTATTCTGCTCGCGGCACGGCTTTATTTCGTGTTTTCCTTTTATTCCGGGGACTCGCGCAAAAAAAGGGTATTACAATAAAGATGGGGGAATAACAGATGTAATGGACTGACCCTTTGCCAGGGTCCTAAAAAATCGGCTTCGTGATTATTTCTTGTAAAGTTTGATGAAATTCCGTGCTTGTCTCAGGGGGGAGTTAAAATATAATTTAAATGCATGAGGACTGAAATATATTAAGAAAAATAAAAAGAAAGTGCAGATTATGTAAGGTTATTGTTATTTTCAGTAAATATACGACCACCAAAATCGACCTAATTCGATGACGAGGAGTATTCGTTTTTATTGCGTATCGGCTTTCCTACATAGCCGTTGCATTTACAGGCGATAAACGCATGCCCTCGGTTTATTTGACCGTAAAAGTGTTAGTCGTCACCAACGATTTACTACGTAAGTCATAAAAGCTAACATAATGGCAGGTGTGCGATGATAAGACTTAGGAAACGTATGCATTCATCTCTTCAGTTATCTAAAACCTATCTAAAACCTGAAACTAAAACAACGATGCGACAGGTTAAAAGCTGAGAGGCCCTTTTCGATATGCGCTCGTGGCGGGGATACTGTAAACACAAAGGGCCTTTTCGCCGAAACGGGGTTAAATTCGAGGGGGACACCGGAAGGGCTATCAAGCAGCCCATTCTTCCTTTACTGTCATGTTCAACACGTACGGGGTCTTATCGGCGAAGCGAGCATGTTTTAAACAGCCATAAACCTTCGCCGCGTTTTGTTGTATATTGTAAGTTTCAAATACTACCTTTTTCACAACCCCAAATTCCACTGTCGATTAATATTAAACAGAAATTCCATCTTGCTATTGGCACATTCCAGAAAATTCAGAATTTATAAGATTTCACACAAAACTGATTTATTTACTTATCATGATATCTATAGTAAGAGGGGACTTACTCTGAATCCACATGTGGGTCATTCTATTTTAGATTCGACACGAATTTCTTTCACGTTTCATTCTTACTCTCTCTTTACTTATATATTATTATTATTCTTGCAAAAAATTGTGGCATCATTTCGATCTTGACTTTGCATCTTAGGGATGCTCCTTTGTGTGTTGGAATGTCATAACTCCTGGCGTTTACACGGGTATGGATTCCTTAGTACTTAGCACTCCAGCAGTGCTGACGTTTGCGATGATATTGCAACCGAGTAAATTGTAGTTGAGCGATTCTCTGATGAGGTGTTCTACTAAATTTGGATTATAGCTAAACTATTCTAACACGATTAAAGTAAGGGTCAAAGAAAATCTAACCGAAGACATCCCCACATCAGGGGGAGTTTTCGCTCATTTTTATTCAACTTATTAATGGACAAACTAATCGAGCAAGTAATAACTTTAAGACGAGGATATGAAATGGACAAATTTTGGCTTTATCAACTGAATGAACCCCTGAACTTGATTGTCTCTACTTCAAAAAGATAACATCTCAAGCAGATAATTAAATTTCTCATTTAAGGTCAAATATACACTTTACTCATTGTTATTTGAGTATTTGAGCCACTACCTCAGCAATAAAGCTGCCTCGGCAACTAAATAAGACAGTCGAGTTTAAACAAAATACTTAAATTTCTCATTTAAAGTCAGATATCCTCTTTACTGTTTGTGTATTGGTTACTTAAATGCTTAAATGTTTCATTTAAGGTCAAACATACTCTTTACTCCTTGTTATTTGAGTAGTTGAGCAACTGCCTCAGCAGCAAAGCTGCTTCGGCAACTAATTAAAACAGTCGAGTATAAACAAAATACTTAAATTTCTCATTTAAGGTCAAATATCCTCTTTACTGTTTGTGTATTGGTTACTTAAATGCTTAAATGTTTCATTTAAGGTCAAACATACTCTTTACTCGTTTTATTTGAGTAGTTGAGCAACTGCCTCAGCAGCAAAGCTGCTTCGGCAACTAAATAAGACAGTCGAGTTTAAACAAAATAGTTAAATTTCTCATTTAAGGTCAGATATACTCTTTACTGTTTGTGTATTGGTTACTTAAATGCTTAAATGTTTCATTTAAGGTCAAACATACTCTTTACTCGTTGTTATTTGAGTAGTTGAGCAACTGCCTCAGCAGCAAAGCTGCTTCGGCAACTAAATAAAACAGTCGAGTTTAAACAAAATACTTAAATTTCTCATTTAAGGTCAAACATACTCTTTACTCGTTGCTATTTGAGTAGTTGAGCAACTAAATATAACAGTCGAGTATAAACAAAATACTTAAATTTCTCATTTAAAGTCAGATATCCTCTTTACTGTTTGTGTATTGGTTACTTAAATGTTTAATTTAAGGTCAAACATACTCTTTACTCGTTGTTATTTGAGTAGTTGAACAACTGCCTCAGCAGCAAAGCTGCTTCGGCAACTAAATAAAACAGTCGAGTTTAAACGAAATACTTAAATTTCTCATTTAAAGTCAGATATACTCTTTAATGTTTGTGTATTGGTTACTTAAATGCTTAAATGTTTCATTTAAGGTCAAACATACTCTTTACTCGTTGTTATTTGAGTAGTTGAGCAACTGCCTCAGCAGCAAAGCTGCTTCGGCAACTAAATAAGACAGTCGAGTTTAAACAAAATACTTAAATTTCTCATTTAAAGTCAAATATCCTCTTTATTGTTTGTGTATTGGTTACTTAAATGCTTAAATGTTTCATTTAAGGTCAAACATACTCGTTGTTATTTGAGTAGTTGAGCAACTGCCTCAGCAGCAAAGCTGCTTCGGCAACTAAATAAGACAGTCGAGTTTAAACAAAATGTTTAAATGACTCATTTAAGGTCAAGTACACTTTTCACTACTTCTTTATTGAGTACTTGAGCAACTGCCTCGGCAGCAAAGCTACCTCGGCAACTAAATAAGACAGTCGAGTTTAAACAAAATACTCAAATTTCTCATTTAAGGTCAGATATCCTCTTTATTGTTTGTGTATTGGTTACTCAAATGCTTAAATGTTTCATTTAAGATCAAACATACTCTTTACTCGTTGTTATTTGAGTAGTTGAGCAACTAAATAAGACAGCCAAGTTTAAACAAAATGTTTAAATGACTCATTTAAGGTCAAGTATACTTTTTACTGTTTGTTTTGTGAGTACATGTGAAATATTTTTATAAATGTATTAATCTTTGACCACATAAATGATCGATATGTCAATTTATAATCGTTTATGCAATCCCTTTTGTAAGTTACATGTAAAGTTAAATTGGTCAAACCATAGGTTCATTCGATTTTCGCGGTAATAGGCTTCTGTTAGCGGTTTACATATGTTTATTTCATTCCCGTTTGATTTTGGCGGTTCAATTATCAAATCCAATTGTCCATCGAGGATAGATTCGCTCAATTTTTCTTGTTCCCGCGGCGATTCTGGTTCGTAATTTGCCGGTCGAATCCGGTTATCTAAAAAAGTACGAATCCACCATCGATAAAATAAATAAAGCAATTTTCAACCGCACGTTCCGCAGTAATTGAACGTCACCTTATGACCTCACGCTACATTCGATTTGTGAAGATATCGCGGCTTATCGAAATTCTAGGCAGCGGCCAACGGGTTCGGATTGGCGCGTAGGATGGTGTCGTAGGATTTATTGCTCAATCTGTTGTGTCTTTGTGCTTATCAGAACAACTCCTTTGTAGACAATTTCGTCGAGGACCTCAACAAGGCCCACTTATTAGCACGCCTATTGGCCCATCGATTTCAAATAAAACGAAAATCTTTATTTTATTTATGAAAATTAATCAGCATATAGATAGTAGATATTGCATTTATGTCCAATGTTGAAAATATCAATACTTGACTAACTACATTAAGCGATACTGCAGCACTTAGATATATCATAGGGTGAGAGCCAATTTGCGTTTGCCGTCCTGCGACGCTTATCTTTGCAATTGCACTAATGCCCTTTAATTACGAGTAAATATTTAAGCGATGCTAATTTGTGTAGAAGTAAAATATAAGCCTTGTAATTTTAAATATGTTTAATTTGAACCGTAATAAATTATGTATGTTGCTATATCATTATCGTTATTATATGTTGGTGTGTTGTTGTTGTTGCAGGAGAATTGCCGGCTGCAGTGCATCACGGAAATGGAGCAATATGCTACAACCTCGGTGCGGTGTTCTTTCTGTTGCCGATGCTGTCGACGACGTTATGGCTTAGGTGACCGATGTTGGGGGATGCTTCGGGAGCTTCAAATTGAGTGGAAACAATGGATGGAGGCGGTCGGACGGTACAACCACCAACTATCATATCACGATTCGGAAAAATAATGCCTCAAAATTGCGCGAAAAATGCAAAATAAAAACAACGGTGACTGGACCAAAGCTTACGGAAGACTGTAGAGAGTTGGAAAAAATATATTAAGAACTTCGATGTTTCTGAAATACTCACCGTGGGAAAACATATTAGATGTATATTTAATCCCTAAACGGTTCAGTTTTTTGTTTTGATATAAAAATGAATAAAAAAACGTAATAATACAACCAAAAAAAAAAGCTGCGAGGATTTATCTCCCGGAGACATCTGCGGCGAGATTTACCAGTATAAAACGAGAGGGTGGACTACGTGTTATCCGTTCAATATATACGTTGCACTCCACGCTTAAGTGTTTAATAAAAAACGATAAAGTAAGTTTGCGAAAAATTTATTTCTGGGTGGATCTCGAGGCGTCCGCCCACCGGGTTTCGGATAGGAAAAGTGTTAAGGTGACGGATTATGTGATATAGATAAAAATTTACTGTACATTACCGTTGACGATGGAAGAGTATCGATATTTTTGCCTCCTTTTTTTCGAGGCAGATATAAACCCAACTCTTGATGTGGCGGCCCGTAGATCTTTGGATTGATATTATTTCAATTGTAAACATATATTAAAAAATCGTTATTTTGAAGTTGTCTATATAAATGAAGATTTCAAATATCATTATCATAAACTGTTACGTATAATATAAATGTTTTTTTATTTATTACTCAAATCCCTTTATTTATTCCTCATATAAATGTAAGTACAATTTTATATTATTAATTTTAATATTTAGCATTACCAAAACTAACATTAGATCTAGAACTACAAACATTCTCTTAAGACGGCTAAACCTAAAATGAACCAGCTTTTGACATTTTTTGACCTTGGCCTTATTTTCAAGGTTATATGAAGGTCACGACCAATTTTTTAAATAGCACCCTATATATTTTATTGTAAAATCTGAATCTGTGGATAAAAGTAAAGTAACTAAGAAAAAAATAAAAAAATTGAAACTTCTTTAGAAACAATTAACTAACGTTTATAATATAGCAAGGACAAATAAGATTTATAAATGTTTAAACATTTTCCTACCCGCTTCGATACATTGTCTTTAGTTCTTAATTCTTAGAATACTATTTAAGAATGCTCAACAAAAAAAAAATCGAGAAGAGGTACATCGGGTGACCTGGCTCGTCGGAAATACCTTTGGAAAGAGGTCTAAAAGGTTCCGACATTTCTCCGCCTTTGTCAATTTAATAATAGCATAACGCATAAATAACAAGAGTTCGTGGAACTGCTTATGTCGGCATTTTCAGAATACCGCTTTCAGAGACTTAATTGGTTGAATTGTTTTAAAATGTAACAGGTAAAACTAAATTTGCATAAAATCTGCTTGGCAACAAATTCTGAATTCATTCCACCGTTTTACATTAAGGCAAAGTGTTTAAACTAAGTCATTAGTTAATAAATTAAATCATGGATACTCTAAGTGTGGCAGAAAAGGTCGAAATGATTTTTATTCATGGAGAAAGTGGCAGAAAAGTTGCTGATAGAATCCTGGTCGAAATACGCCATCGAGAAGTACCTTTTACAGAGTTGTGAATGATTTCACTAACACTAGAAATGTGGAATCAAGAAAAAGAACTCGGCGAGTAACTGTAACTACGGAATAAAAGGAAATTGCGGTATTAGCTAGCGTTGAGGTAAATTCTCAAGTTAGCACTCGACGACTTGCAATTGACGGAATATCGAAGATCAGCATTTTAAGAATATTAAAGCGCAACAAGTATCACCCATACCACGTTTCATTGCATCAACAGCTTTATGGAGGTGATTTTGAAAATCGATTAATATTAGGTCAATCAATTTCGGACATCAATTTCTTTGGTAACGTGCTATTCTCGGATGAGTCTACTTTTACAAACAAACGACAAGCCAATAGATATAACATGCAGTATTGGAGCGTTGAAAATCCGAGATGATTGCGTGAAGTAGAACATCAACGACCTTGGTCGGTTAATGTTTGGTGTGGCATAATTGGTCCATACTTTATTAATGGTATACTCAATGGGGAGAAGTACCGAAATTTTTTAGATGACGTCTTACCAATGTTACTTGTAGATTTGAGCAGGGAACAAAGACAAAATATGTGGCTGCAAAATGATGGACATTTTTCACATATTGCACGTGAAGCTTTAGATCGGGATTATGCTGGGCGATGTATTGGAAGGGGAGGTCCAATTTCCTGGCCTGCCAGATCACCTGATTTAACACCTCATGATTTTTTTTTGTGTTGCGTACTTCAGGATAATGTTTATCGCGAAGTACCGACTACGCCAGAAAGCATGAAAGAGCAGATAAGAAATGCATGCAGAAATAGTAGCCAAGAAAACCTTTTAAGATGTAAAGAAAGTTTTAGTAGAAGGGTTAATAAATGTATTGAAGTGGGTGGGGAAATATTTGAACATTTATTATAAATTTTATACTTGTTGTTGATTAATAGTATAGTTTAATCATTTTTTATAAATAAACAATATTTTAAAATTATTATAAAAAATCGGTCGTGACCTTCATATGACCTTCAAAATAAAGTCAAGGTTATAGTTTCCCCCTTCGCACAGAACAACTTACATTTGGTTAAATGTTAAATGGACCACCCTCTGTATTACATGTCATATCAAAATTTAATTCCTCAACAAAATAGATGCATAGAGAACTCCACCATTTAAAAGTTCGCTCTAAAATCAGTCAGGCAGTCAGGTTAAAAAAATTTTACTGTGTAAAAAAATTGAAACTTCTTTAGAAACAATTAACTAACGTTTATAATATAGCAAGACAAATAAGATTTATAAATTTTTAAACATTTTCCTACCCGCTTCGATACATTGTCTTTAGTTCTTAATTCTTAGAATACTATTTAAGAATGCTCAACAAAAAAAAAATCGAGAAGAGGTACATCGGGTGACCTGGCTCGTCGGAAATACCTTTGGAAAGAGGTCTAAAAGGTTCCGACATTTCTCCGCCTTTGTCAATTTAATAATAGCATAACGCATAAATAACAAGAGTTCGTGGAACTGCTTATGTCGGCATTTTCAGAATACCGCTTTCAGAGACTTAATTGGTTGAATTGTTTTAAAATGTAACAGGTAAAACTAAATTTGCATAAAATCTGCTTGGCAACAAATTCTGAATTCATTCCACCGTTTTACATTAAGGCAAAGTGTTTAAACTAAGTCATTAGTTAATAAATTAAATCATGGATACTCTAAGTGTGGCAGAAAAAGTCGAAATGATTTTTATTTATGGAGAAAGTGGCAGAAAAGTTGCTGATAGAATCCTGGTCGAAATACGCCATCGAGAAGTATCTTTTACAGGGTTGTGAATGATTTCACTAACACTGGAAATGTGGAATCAAGAAAAAGAACTCGGCGAGCAACTGTAACTACGGAATAAAAGGAAATTGCGGTATTAGCTAGCGTTGAGGTAAATTCTCAAGTTAGCACTCGACGACTTGCAATTGACGCCGGAATATCGAAGATCAGCATTTAAGAATATTAAAGCGCAACAAGTATCACCCATACCACGTTTCATTGCATCAACAGTTTTATGGAGGTGATTTTGAAAATCGATTAATATTTGGTCAATCAATTTCGGACATCAATTTCTTTGGTAACGTGCTATTCTCGGATGAGTCTACTTTTACAAACAAACGACAAGCCAATAGATATAACATGTAGTATTGGAACGTTGAAAATCAACGACCTTGGTCGGTTAATGTTTGGTGTGGCATAATTGGTCCATACTTTATTAATGGGGAGAAGTACCGAAATTTTTTAGATGACGTCTTACCAACGTTACTTGTAGATTTGAGCAGGGAACAAAGACGAAATATGTGGCTGCAAAATGATGGACATTTTTCACATATTGCACGTGAACCTTTAGATCGGGATTATGCTGGGCGATGTATTGGAAGGGGAGGTCCAATTTCCTGGCCTGCCAGATCACCTGATTTAACACCTCATGATTTTTTTTTGTGTGGCGTACTTCAGGATAATGTTTATCGCGAAGTACCGACTACGCCAGAAAGCATGAAAGAGCGGATAAGAAATAGTAGCCAAGAAAACCTTTTAAGATGTAAAGAAAGTTTTAGTAGAAGGGTTAATAAATGTATTGAAGTGGGAGGGGAAATATTTGAACATTTATTATAAATTTTATACTTGTTGTTGATTAATAGTATAGTTTAATCATTTTTTATAAATAAACAATATTTTAAAATTATTATAAAAAATCGGTCGTGACCTTCATATGACCTTCAAAATAAAGTCAAGGTTATGGTTACCCCTTTCGCACAGAACAACTTACATTTGGTTAAATGTTAAATGGACCACCCTCTGTATTACATGTCATATCAAAATTTAATTCCTCAACAAAATAGATGCATAGAGAACTCCACCATTTAAAAGTTCGCTCTAAAATCAGTCAGGTTTATGAAAGTTTATGTTGACAGTTTTGTCGATATTTAAAATTTATTAGGTTTTAAAAAAATTTCAATGATTTGATTAAGTGCATATTTATAATCAATTTGAGGATGGAAAAAATTCCAAAAACTTTCTAACAATGGATGCGAAAAAAAAAGTGAACGTTCTTTTAATGTAATAAAAAGTTTATTGAGCGTCAAACCGGTTCCTAAATGGTTTTGGGCGACCTAAATATTTTTATACCCAAAATATAAGCCCGTTTTTGCCGATAAAACTTCCGCCCCCGTCCGTTTTGGCGGCGGCGTGTTTCGACAGAGCGTTTTCAATGTAGCAAGATGCCGGAAGACGGCGAATAAAAGGCGGAAAATATCCTCAAATCAGCTTACTTAGTTGGCATTCGTAATGCGTCCGCGAAGTTGGAACAAAAGGTCTTGGCGCACAAAGGTCCTCAATAAAAAAAACTTAATCAAGCTATAAAGGCAAGAAATTGTTATTATAAGTTGTACAAAAAGACCGAAAAACAATAGTAGAAATAAAGAAGTAACGATTTTGTAGTTGAAAACATAATGCGAGGTGCAGCTGTGAGACGAAATCCGAGCCTTGATAATATGTTAAAATATACGAAAGTTATTTGAGAAATTGCGCGCCCTTTCTTATTTAAATCCTCAGTTAGAACTACGTTGTAATGCGTCTTTGAGTTGGGCGTCCGTTGCACTTCTTAAAACTTTCCAGTCCGACCTAATCTAAATGATAATTCATATCAACCGAAGGAAAAATGGAAAATATCGACTTACACTCATCTCCCGCTTAATCGAGCCTCCTCGAGACTGTCTCCGTCTTTCATCCCACCACTCTCTTATTTGTATTCACGTTAATGATATTCAAATTAAATTTATTTCACTGATCGATCTTCACTTCTGCTCTACTTTCCCAGCTGCTTAAATTTCAGCGAGACGGTTAAGTTTCACTGATGTCCTCTGAACTGAAATTTCGCCTTTCAAAAACACCAACCACGGTTTTTTTCACTATTTCCTTTCAGACCGGTTATGCATACGCCACGTACGTTCTCTTTTCATACTCGGGTATTAAAATTTTGTTATTGAAAAACTTCTCGTACGATTATGCCCCCTTTTTGGATTGAATATCCCTTTTTAGAAATACCCTTTTATGTGTTACCACCCCTTTATATCACCGCATTCACGATGCTTACGCACCAGCGTAATTTCAAAACCGAGTATTAACCGACTTTATCCCCTCCTTGTGATATATTTTATAAAGGTTCATATAAATTATTTTTATTGAAAAAATTCTCTCTCTCTGCTTGATAAGTTAGTTTAAAAAGAAAATAATTAAATTTTGTCTTGATTACACTTGTAGTTCTTTTCAATGTTTTTCCATATCACGTTCATCAAGTTCTCTTAACAATGATTGCAAATATTTTTTGTTATTTGTAACATCAACGTGATTCATTATTAACCATGCAATTGTTCGGACGTATTTTGTTTTCGATATTTTCTGTATTTAATATTCGGCATTGCACAGGTTTCGACGCGATATTTTATATCAAATTATTGGTAGAATGTGTTAAATTGATGAATGTATTTAACCGTTTTTCATTTTCCGGTTGGACTAGTGAAATTATTAAAAGATGGATTATATTTCAACCAAAACCCCATTCTATTCGTTTCCGAATAGCGGCTGGGAGTTTATTTTTTCGCAATCGATTTATAATTCAATTACTGTTATACCGAGGACGACGTTTTTGGGGACGATAAGTGAAAGTAGAAGTCGGAATTTCGGGGATTTATGATTTGGACGCTATCGAAACAAAGGGTGCGGAAAAAATAATATCGCGGAAGTGTAATAAAGATACCGCGTTTGATACGATTGGCCAACGTCCAACGCGATGCGTTTTCAATGGAGCTGAACCAACAATTTTTCCCGGAAACGCATTTAACGTTCCGAATCCATATCTGCAACGTAATAGATCGCAGCTTCTTCGTTGAAACCGATATTTTTATTAGCGTCGTTTGTTATTTCAATTTCTGATTACAACGAAACCGGGATCTAAATTTTCGCCTACCTAAACCATCTCTCACGGGACTCCTCGCCATTTAGTATTAAGCCCGCGAAGATATTGATTAATTAACGTTTTCTCGAAAGGGTGAAACTTGTCGGATTGCTTTCGGAGGCTAATTAATAAAAAGCTCCTCCTTCCCGCAAACACCGAGATTTATATCTCTTGGGGTATTTGCAAGTTCAAAACAAATTCATAATTGTTATTTCAACTCTAATTAATTTTGTACTCCTCAAATGCTTACAAAGCAACGTAAACCACACCTTGTATTTTGTGTAACAGGTGTGATTATATCTTTATGTATCTTTGGTTAGTAGCAATAGAAATTATACAGTTTTCGATAAAAAATCAACAATTTCATCTTCAATCCTTTTTTCCTCGAAATTTCAATAATATTATCTTATTGTTTCTATATCATATCATAAATTTATAAGTATCATATCATGATCATAAAAATACAATACTTAAAAATACAGTCGATATGATTTTAAGAAAATTTCGTATTATTTTTGATTTATAAATTAATCAATTTACCATAAAATAAGTTTTTTCTGAAAAATTCAATAATATTATGTTATAGTTTCTAAATCATATCATAAACTAGGATCTTCAAGCTTCACTTTAGCATACATATCATATCATAATTCATATAAATAGAGTCGATATGATTTCTTGAAAATTTCGTATTATTTCTGATGTATAAAATTGACAATTTCTACTTTAATAATGTTTACCTCGAAATTTCGATAATATTATCTTATTGTTTCTATATCATATCATAAACTAGAATGTTTAAGCTACAATTTAACATACCTATCATATCATGATTCTTAAAAATACAGATTTTTTGAAAATTTCGTATTATTTTTGATTTATAAATTAATCAATTTACCATAAAATAAGTTTTTTCTGAAAAATTCAATAATATTATGTTATAGTTTCTATATCATATCATAAACTAGGATCTTCAAGCTTCACTTTAGCATACATATCATATCATAATTCATATAAATACAGTTGATATGATTTTTTAAAAATTTCGTATTATTTCTGATTTATAAAATTGACAATTTCTACTTTAATAATGTTTATCTCGAAATTTCGATAATATTATCTTATTGTTTCTATATCATATCATAAACTTGAATCTTTAAGCTACAATTTAACATACGTATCATATCATGATTCTTAAAAATACAGTCGATATGATTTCATGAAAATTTCGTATTATTTTTGATTTATAAATTAGTCAATTTTACCATTTTTTCAGAAAAAACTTATTTTTCTGAAAAATTCAATTATATTATGTTATAGTTTCTATATCATAACATAAACTAGGATCTTCAAGCTTCACTTTAGCATATATGTCATATCATAATTCATATAAATACAGTTGATATGATTTTTTAAAAATTTCGTATTATATCTGATTTATAAAATTAACAATTTCTCCTTTACTAATGTCTACCTCAAAATTTCGATAATATTATCTTATTGTTTCTATATCATATCATAAACTAGAATCTTTAAGCTGCAATTTAACATACGAATCATATCATGATTCTTAAAAATACAGATTTTTTGAAAATTTCGTATTATTTTTGATTTATAAATTAATCAATTTACCATAAAATAAGTTTTTTCTGAAAAATTCAATAATATTATGTTATAGTTTCTATATCATATCATAAACTAGGATCTTCAAGCTTCACTTTAGCATACATATCATATCATAATTCATATAAATACAGTTGATTTGATTTTTTAAAAATTTCGTATTATTTCTGATTTATAAAATTGACAATTTCTATTTTAATAATGTTTATCTCGAAATTTCGATAATATTATCTTATTGTTTCTATATCATATCATAAACTTGAATCTTTAAGCTACAATTTAACATACGTATCATATCATGATTCTTAAAAATACAGTCGATATGATTTCATGAAAATTTCGTATTATTTTTGATTTATAAATTAGTCAATTTTACCATTTTTTCAGAAAAAACTTATTTTTCTGAAAAATTCAATTATATTATGTTATAGTTTCTATATCATAACATAAACTAGGATCTTCAAGCTTCACTTTAGCATATATGTCATATCATAATTCATATAAATACAGTTGATATGATTTTTTAAAAATTTCGTATTATATCTGATTTATAAAATTAACAATTTCTCCTTTACTAATGTCTACCTCAAAATTTCGATAATATTATCTTATTGTTTCTATATCATATCATAAACTAGAATCTTTAAGCTGCAATTTAACATACGAATCATATCATGATTCTTAAAAATACAGATTTTTGAAAATTTCGTATTATTTTTGATTTATAAATCAGTCAATTTTATCATTAATAAGTTTTTTCAGAAAATTTCAATAATATTATCTTATAGTTTCTATATCATATCAAAAACTAGAATCTTCAAGCTTCAATTTAGCATACATACCATATCATAATTCATACAAATACAGTTACTATGATTTTTTGTAAATTTCGTATTATTTCTGATTTATAAAATTAACAATTTCTACTTTAATAATGTTTATCTCGAAATTTCGATAATATTATCTTATTGTTTCTATATCATATCATAAATTAGAATGTTTAAGCTACAATTTATCATACGAATCATATTGTGATTCTTAAAAATACACATTTTTGAAAATTTCGTATTATTTTTGATTTATAAATTAGTCAATTTTATAATTAATAAGTTTTTTCTGAAAATTTTAATAATATTATCTTATAGTTTCTATATCACATCATAAACTAGAATATTCAAGCTTCAATTTAGCATACATATCATATCATAATTCATACAAATACAGTTAATATGATTTTTTAAAAATTTCGTATTATTTCTGATTTATAAAATTGACAATTTCTACTTTAATAATGTTTATCTCGAAATTTCGATAATATTATCTTATTGTTTCTATACCATATCATAAACTAGAATGTTTAAGCTACAATTTAGCATACGAATCATATCATGATTCTTAAAAATACAGATTTTTTAAAATTTCGTATTATTTTTGATTTATAAATTAGTCAATTTTATCATAAATAAGTTTTTTCTGGAAATTTTAATAATATTATCTTATAGTTTCTATATCACATCATAAACTAGAATATTCAAGCTTCAATTTAGCATACATATCATATCATGATTCATACAAATACAGCTGATATGATTTTTTGAAAATTTCGTATTATTTCTGATTTATAAAATTGACAATTTCTACTTTAATAATATTTACCTCAAAATTTCGATAATATTATCTCATTGTTTCTATATCATATCATAAACTAGAGTCGTTAAGCTACAATTTAACACACCCATCATATCATGATGATTCTTAAAAATATAGATTTTTTGAAAATTTCGTATTATTTTTGATTTATAAATTATTCAATTTTATCATTAATAAGTTTTTTCTGAAAAATTCAATAATATTATCTTACAGTTTCTATATCATATCATAAATTAGAGTCTTCAAGCCTCAATTTAGCATACATATCATATCATAATTCATACAAATACAGTTGTTATGATTTTTTGAAAATTTCGTATTATTTTTGATTTATAAATTAGTCAATTTTATCATTAATAAGTTTTTTCTGAAAATTTCAATAATATTATCTTATAGTTTCTATATCATATCATAAACTAGAATCTTCAAGCTTCAATTTAGCATACATGTCATATCATAATTCATACAAATACAATTGATATGATTTTTTGAATTGACAAGTTCTACTTTAATAATGTCTACCTCGAAATTTCGATAATATTATCTTATTGTTTCTATATCAAATCATAAACTAGAATCTTCAAGCTTCAATTTAGCATACATATCATATCATAATTCACACGAATACAGTTCATATGATTTTTTGAAAATTTCGTATTATTTCTGATTTATAAAATTAACAATTTCTACTTTAATAATGTTTATCTCGAAATTCGATAATATTATCTTATTGTTTCTATACCATATCATAAACTAGAATGTTTAAGCTACAATTTCGCATACGTATCATATCATGATTCATAAAAATATAGATTTTTTGAAAATTTCGATTATTTTTGATTTATAAATTAGTCAATTTTATCATTAATAAGTTTTTTCTGGAAATTTTAATAATATTATCTTATAGTTTCTATATCACATCATAAACTAGAATCTTCAAGCTTCAATTTAGCATACATATCATATCATAATTCATACAGATACAGTTGATATGATTTTTTGAAAATTTCGTATTATTTCTGATTTATAAAATTGTCAATTTCTACTTTAATAATGTTTATCTCGAAATTTCGATAATATTATCTTATTGTTTCTATACCATATCATAAATTACAATGTTTAAGCTACAATTTAACATACCTATAATATCATGATTCATAAAAATATAGATTTTTTGAAAATTTCGATTATTTTGGATTTATAAATTAGTCAGTTTTATCATTAATAAGTTTTTTCTGAGAATTTTAATAATATTATCTTATAGTTTCTATATCACATCATAAACTAGAATCTTCAAGCTTCAATTTAGCATACACATCATATCATAATTTATACACATACAGTTGATATGACTTTTTGAAAATTTCATATTATTTCTGATTTATAAAATTAACAATTTCTACTTTAATAATGTTTATCTCGAAATTTCGATAATATTATCTCATTGTTTCTATATCATATCATAAACTAGAGTCGTTAAGCTACAATTTAACATACCCATCATATCATCATGATTCTTAAAAATACAGATTTTTTGAAAATTTCGTATTATTTTTGATTTATAAATTAGTCAATTTTATCATTAATAAGTTTTTTCTGAAAAATTCAATAATATTATCTTACAATTTCTATATCATATCATAAATTAGAGTCTTCAAGCCTCAATTTAGCATACAGATCATATCATAATTCATACAAATATAGTTGTTATGATTTTTTGAAAATTTCGTATTATTTTTGATTTATAAATTAGTCAATTTTATCATTAATAAGTTTTTTCTGAAAATTTCAATAATATTATCTTATAATTTCTATATCATATCATAAACTAGAATCTTCAAGCTTCAATTTAGCATACATATCATATCATAATTCATACAAATACAATTGATATGATTTTTTGAAAATTTCGTATTATTTCTGATTTATAAAATTGACAATTTCTAGTATAATAATGTTTACCTCAAAATTTCGATAATATTATCTTATTGTTTCTATATCATATCATAAATTAGAATGTTTAAGCTACAATTTAACATACCTATCATATCATGATTCATAAAAATATAGATTTTTTGAAAATTTCGATTATTTTTGATTTATAAATTAGTCAATTTTATCATAAATAAGATTTTTATGAAAATTTTAATAATATTATCTTATAGTTTCTCTATCACATCATAAACTAGAATCTTCAAGCTTCAATTTAGCATACATATCGTATCATAATTCATACAAATACAGTTGATATGATTTTTTGAAAATTTCGTATTATTTCTGATTTATAAAATTGTCAATTTCTACTTTAATAATGTTTATCTCGAAATTTCGATAATATTATCTTATTGTTTCTATACCATATCATAAATTACAATGTTTAAGCTACAATTTAACATACCTATAATATCATGATTCATAAAAATATAGATTTTTTGAAAATTTCGATTATTTTGGATTTATAAATTAGTCAATTTTATCATTAATAAGTTTTTTCTGAAAATTTTAATAATATTATCTTATAGTTTCTATATCACATCATAAACTAGAATCTTCAAGCTTCAATTTAGCATACACATCATATCATAATTCATACAAATACAGTTGATATGACTTTTTGAAAATTTCATATTATTTCTGATTTATAAAATTAACAATTTCTACTTTAATAATGTTTATCTCGAAATTTCGATAATATTATCTTATTGTTTCTATACCATATCATAAACTAGAATGTTTAAGCTACAATTTAGCATACGTATCATATCATGATTCATAAAAATATAGATTTTTTGAAAATTTCGATTATTCTTGATTTATAAATTAGTCAATTTTATCATTAATAAGTTTTTTCTGGAAATTTTAATAATATTATCTTATAGTTTCTATATCACATCATAAACTAGAATCTTCAAGCTTCAATTTAGCATACACATCATATCATAATTTATACAAATACAGTTGATGACTTTTTGAAAATTTCATATTATTTCTGATTTATAAAATTAACAATTTCTACTTTAATAATGTTTATCTCGAAATTTCGATAATATTATCTCATTGTTTCTATATCATATCATAAACTAGAGTCGTTAAGCTACAATTTAACATACCCATCATATCATCATGATTCTTAAAAATACAGATTTTTTGAAAATTTCGTATTATTTTTGATTTATAAATTAGTCAATTTTATCATTAATAAGTTTTTTCTGAAAAATTCAATAATATTATCTTACAATTTCTATGTCATATCATAAATTAGAGTCTTCAAGCCTCAATTTAGCATACAGATCATATCATAATTCATACAAATACAGTTGTTATGATTTTTTGAAAATTTCGTATTATTTTTGATTTATAAATTAATCAATTTTATCATTAATAAGGTTTTTATGAAAATTTTAATAATATTATCTTATAGTTTCTATATCACATCATAAACTAGAATCTTCAAGCTTCAATTTAGCATGTATATCATATCATAATTCATACAGATACAGTTGATATGATTTTTTGAAAATTTCGTATTATTTCTGATTTATAAAATTAACAATTTCTACTTTAATAGTGTTTATCTCGAAATTTGGATAATATTATCTTATTGTTTCTATATCATATCATAAATTAGAATGTTTAAGCTACAATTTAACATACCTATCATATCATGATTAGTTTTATTGACTTAGTTTCATCACTAAAAAAAACAGGGTGTTTGTTGAAGAGATAAATATAAGAAAATGTTGAATAGTTCATTAAACATTGAATCGAAGACAGGATTACTTCCGGAATGATATTGTAAACTATGAGATGGAACCAACGGGGGTAATTCGATTATGCACAGCCGCTGGATAGAGCGTTGAAATTAATTGACCGTCCATCCAGTCCACTTTGGGAAAGTAATCGTGGGTGTGGAACGCCCCAAAAAGGGGCTCTCCTTATTTGAATGCGGTTCGATTAGGGCTCGGACTCTTCCCGAAGGGCCGTTACGCCCATGCGAGCTCTAGAACTTCTAAACTACGTCAAATAAACGTGTTGTTCTTCCTGAAACGGGATAATTGGGCGTCGGCTGTTGCAAATGACCCTGACGATGAACGGGGCTTTTATTTCATCCTAGGAGATTAGTTCGCACATCAACAACGTTTTCGTTTCTCTACAACTTAGGACTTTTTATGTTGTTACTTTACCCATTTGAACTACAACGTCATTTGTGTTATAAATTACGACGTTTAAGGAAAATAAGAAAAGTAGATCGCGAATTAAAATAATCTACATTTAATTCCGAGGAAAGGAAAGTTTTCCGGGGAACTCAGGACGCTTCAATTAATCAAGATCTGCATGCAACAAAAGTGCGGGGAAAGAAGGAACAAGGTCGCTTTGACAGTTGAAAGTGAAAAGGTTTCGCTTTTAACAGACGACCCCCAAACAAATCGACCCAGTTTTCATGCGAAATGAAAACAGTGGTCATTGTCTAGGCCGTTTCTTTTTTAGGTTCGGATGGGAGATTGATCGGGGTTGGTTTAAAGCAAATCCGCACGTCAAAGGGCGAGTTAAATTTTTAAAACCGTTTCTGGTACTAGAAAAACAAGTCTGTCAATTGCAGTTAGAGCAACGATTTGAAGATCAAAGGGTGCATTTACTGCGCGTCCAACCAGCCACGTGTCTTAGCAACCGATCCACTTCGAACCGATTTTCCCTTTGAACCAATATCTCTTTCACCATCCATCGTAAGCATATTAAATCGTTTTACGTGAATAATATTTATTATGGAAAAAGTTTCGAAATAATTACACCGGAACAGAAGATCGACATCATTTTTAACGAAGGCTTTGTTATGGAAATAAAATTTCCTTTCAAGGAGACAAAACTTTTTATTCCTTTAATGGAACAGGAAAATGTTATAAAATAGAATTTTTTAGATTTTGTATTCCTGCGAATATGGAATGGATGTACAATATCATATCACGTAGAACAGAGAGAAGTAAGTCGGGAAAATTCGAGACGTCGTCGAAAATAAGTTAAATTCAACAAGGAAAAGATTATTCGAAGCGTTACCTTGCCCTGGAGGTAGAAGTAGTGGCGGAAATGAGATTATGTAAATACATTTCTTGGGGACAAAACAACGCTCGGTGGCGGCGCGTCTGAGGTGTAGTTCGAAAATAGACCGAGACCTTGTAGAGTGGAAGAACCGCGGCCGCTTTTCGAGGTTTTAAAGCAATCAAACATTTTCATTCGGCAGGAATGTTTGTGGCCACAAACCGGAATTTCTGCCCAGAACATCCAACCTCGGCATGCTATAAAATATTCTGTTACCCCTTTGAAATCTTTTAGATCTTTCTATTTCGCTAACCAACTCATAGAGTTGTTTCGAATCATAATTGATATAAACGTGATTATTTTTACCGTTGTAAAAATTGTATTCGTCCGAAAGAAATAAGTCCAGGGATTTCCGTGTTTGTTGAAACGATAGTGGGTTTAAAATTAATGTGCCCCGCTCGACGACACGACGTTCCCGACAGTGTAAATATTTAAAAAATTCTTTTCGTTCGCCGCAAAAACTTGCGATCTCCTCAAATGTTTACCTCTTTGCGGGAACGAGCGAGCCCCTCGGACATAATTAACAGGATTAAAATTTAATATCGACGGCGCGATTAAGGGATTTCGTGTGTGTAATTGAACCATCACGTTTCGTTTTGCGATTAATTTCTAGTTCCCTATCGAGAGCTTAAATTCAACAGCCCTCTTCGTTTTCGTGTAAACACACCGAACAATCAATCCTAGATTGGCCTCGCTGTCCCATTCTCAAACTTTGAATGGCGCTTTCGCAATTTATACGGCTTATTCCCCTCGTAATTGTTGAGTCCAAAATTTTCGTTACCCAACTCTCTTCGAAATCTACGATAATATTTACGCGAAATTTAAGTAAACCATCGACAAGTAAACCTTTTTAATGTATTCGCTATTATGATAATTTCTCAAGACGTTTCCGTGGTTACCACGAAAATCTACTTTGCCAATGTATTATAAGAACCATATTTAAATTCAAATTATTCCAACAAACTTTACTAAGCCCCTTTCTCAGATTAACGTTTTCGAACTAAACGTATTCCAATTTTCTTAACAATCGCATATATATATATATATATATATATATACTACCGTAATTAAACACCCCCAACAAACTTCTAAAAGTGATTCTTTAGCGAACTCTAACAGTATTGTCTTCTATATATACAGGGTGCCCATTATGTATGGAATATAGTATATATCTTGGTAGGCATCAACTTTATAAAAAAACATTTTATACAAAAGTTGTTTAATACTTTATCTGCCATAATAAGACAGCATTCATTTGTTTTTATTTCAGAAAACAAATGAGCAACGAATAACACTTGAACTTTTTTAAATAGCAAAGTACCCTTTCGTTAGGCTGATTTGATAGAGATTTCTTTTTTCTTTACGATGACGTAAAATTTTACTACCCTTATATCAGAAAATTTTTGAAAAAAATGTAAAAATTGTTTATTAAGAAAATTTAACTAATAACAGTAATCTACTTAGATATCCGAGATCGTCAAGTACCTCGAATACCTCGAATTATTGGAGATGTACACTAATTTTTCGTTTATTTGTTTTATTTTGTACGTAAATTTAATTTACGGTAATAATTTGAGATCTCGGATATCTAGATTAATGTTATTGATTTACTTTTATTAATAAACAATTTTTACATTTTTTTCAAAAATTTTCTAATGTAACGGTACAAAAATTTTACGCCATCGTAAAGAGGAAAGTAATCTTTAAAATCTTTAATCATTTAAAAAAATGTAAGTATTATTCGTTACTCATTTGTTTTCTGAATTAAAAACAATTGAATGCAGTCTTATTATGGCAAATAAAATATTAAACAACTTTTGTATAAAATGTTTTTTTATAAAGTTGATAATTACCAAGATATATGCTATATTCCATACATAATGGGCACCCTGTATATATATATATATATATATATATATAAAATTTTCAAGGTTATATGAAGGTCACGACCAATTTTTTAAATGGCACCCTATGTTTTTGATTACAAAATCTCAATCTATGGATAAAAGTAAAATAATTTAAAAAAAAATTACTATTCTAAATAATTTTTTTATTCAAATAGTTTTAAATATTGTTTATTTATAAAAAAATGATTAAACTATACTATTAATCAACAACAAGTATAAAATTTATAATAAATGTTCAAATATTTCCCCACCCACTTACTCAAATCTACAAGTAACATTGGTAAGACGTCATCTAAAAAATTTCGATACTTCTCCCCATTCAGCATACCATCAATAATGTATGGACCGATCAATTTATCACCAATTATGCCACACCAAACATTAACCGACCAAGGTCGTTGATGTTTACTTCACGCAACCATCTCGGATTTTCAACGCTCCAATACTGCATGACTTGTCCTTTGTTTGTAAAAGTAGACTCATCCGAGAATAGCACGTTACCAAAGAAATTGATGTCCGAAATTGGTTGACAAAATATTAATCGATTTTCAAAATCACCTCCATAAAGCTGTTGATGCAATGAAATGTGGTATGGGTTATACTTGTTGCGCTTTAATATTCTTAAAATCCTGCTCTTCGATATTCCGGCGTCAATTGCAAGTCGTCGAGTGCTAACTTGAGGATTTACCTCAATGCTAGCTAATACAGCAATTTCCTTTTCTTCCATAGTTACAGTTGCTCTTTTTCTTGATTCCACATTTCCTGTGTTAGTGAAATCATTCACAACTCTGTAAAAGGTACTTCTCCAAGGAGTATTTCGATCAAGAAAACGCTCTCGATACAAAGCTACACTATCAGCAACTTTTCTGCCACTTTCTCCATAAATAAAAATCGTTTTGACTTTTTCCGCCACACTTAGAGTATCCATGATTTAATGACTTAGTTTAAACACTTTGCCTTAATGTAAAACGATGGAATAAATTCAGAATTTGTTACCAAGCAGTTTTTATGCAAATTTAGTTTTACCTGTTACATTTTAAGACAATTCAACCAATTAAGTCTCTGAAAGCGATATTCTGAAAATGCCGACATAAGCAGTTCCACGAACTCTTGTTTTTTATGCGTTATTTTATTATTAAATTGACAAAGGCGGAGAAATGTCGGAACCTTTTAGACCTCTTTCCAAAGGTATTTTCGACGAGCCAGGTCACCCGAAGCACCTCTTCTGGATTTTTTTTGTTGAGCATTCTTAAATTGTATTCTAAGAATTAATAACTAAAGACAATATATCGAAGCGGGTAGGAAAATGTTTAAAAATTCATAAATCTTATTTGTTCTTGCTAGATTATAAACGTTAGTTAATTGTTTCTGAAGAAGTTTAATTTTTTTCAAAAGATGTTTTGCCGTTGTACTGGCAGTAAAATTTTTTTGTTTTGGATTACTTTACTTTTATCAACAGATTCAGATTTTACGATAATTATATATATATGTATATATATATCGACTTTGAAGACGTCGACCGCCCCATCTTCCATTCGTTTTGTCTGACATAGTGACATCTTTTCCTTCTAAAAATGGTATTAACCCTTTGGTAATATTATCTAGTCTCCTGCCGACACTACAGTCTTCTGCCAGCAGTGTGTGGTCTTCTGAAATTAGTATCTAACATATTGCCAACAGTATCTAGTCTTCTTCCAATAGTATGTAGTCGTCCATTAGCAATACCCACTCTTCTGCCGACACTGTAGTCTTCTACCAGCAGTATTTAGTCTTTTGTAAGCTTCGAGGTCGACTGAGATTATTTCTTCCATCAGATTCAAACAAGATAAGATTGTTCTCACGTGGTTTTACAAAATTCTGGTGGTCGTGATACTAGAGATCTGGCCAAATGGTATCTTACCTCTTGCCAACAGTTCCAAACTACAAACCAACCCAAGGCAAACCAAAACCGACTCAACCCAAGTCGAAGCATTCCAAGTTAAACCAACCCAAGACAAACTTCAAGCAGAGTAGATATTCAAAATTATATTATTATTTTTATCTCAGTATTATTTTTGATTTGTTTGATCTGGTTTTGAGTAAAAGTAAAAAATCTATGTATATGAAATGTGGTGTTATTGTTTACGGAAAACATAGTGGATGACCTCTTTCAGGCATTACTAATTAAGTAGGACATTGTGCGCTGTCAGCTGATTCGACGGCATAATGAACCACAACACCTGATTGATTATCTCGACGTCCATAAAGCAGCGGTGCCAATTTCTGGTTCATTTCAATCGGCTCCGCGGCCGTACATCATAATTACCTCAAAACGGCGACCCCTGCCGTAAATCGGGGGAATTTGTCGAGCAAGAAGGCGGCGGAAAGGGGCCTGCTATAAAACGAAGGGAAAGGTAAATAAATTACCGGGAAGCTGGCTTATTGACCAAGTACAAATCCGGGGGTTAGCTATACCCAGAATGGTATAGTCGGTAAAATATGTCCTTCTCTTTTTGCTTCGGGTCGAGGACCCGGCGTATCGAATGCTGATGATAGCTCCCTCGAATTTCCTCCACCTTCCCATCAACCCCTACACGTCCCTCCTCACCCTTCCAATTCACTTTTTTACCTTAACAAATTGTACAATACGCAACTAGTGGTTTCTGATCAAGTTCGTTTTCGCAAAAAAATTTATGTGAAGCCGTGATATCGACTACTTTACTACTTTCGGGTATGATTTCTTTACACACGACCACGCCCATCCCAACCGATCGGGGTTGAATTTTCGGAAAGATTAGAATCTTTTCCTTCCGAAGACATCAAAAGGGGTAGCAAACGGTTCTATTTCCGGTCCTGTCAAAGAAACGCTTCCGGGCCGGATTCCACCTTTATTACACGTATAAATATTTAACTCTATAAATCTGGTCGGTGTATCTGGGATGCCAAAAAGTTTACCGGGCTGTCTGCGAATATTTAACAAACAACGTGAACACAAACAAGGGGTGAGGGTACGCGGGGAACGATAAACACGTTGAGGCGACTTCGTAAATCCCAAGTCGACGTCCTTTCCCTAGGCACTCATCAAATCGTTGCTTTCTGACCGCAGCGGAAAGATAAAAAAAGTCTTTAATGACCGAATATTACCTCTGCCATCGCAAGATTACTTCCTTGCTTTTACAGCCGCAGGTTATCGACCCACTCAACTCCATCAAGAAAATCGAAATCGACACAATTTATTCTGTAGACTAATCTTTATCTTTACGACAAATGTTTTTTTTTACAAACGAATCTGTTAAATCTCTCAAAAAAAGTAAGAGTAATTAATTCCTTAAGGTAGTAATCCCCTCGACCAGTAAAGATAATCCCGTTTGCAGCGGCCCGTATTTAGATTTAATCCGGCGCCTGGAAAAGAAGGGATTTTAAAATATCGCGCCCGACTCCCACTAAATCACTAAACTTTTCTATTAGATCCAGACATCCCCTATTGTTAGACTCATTCCCTCTCAATACGGAAGCCGCTTTGCACCGCAACGTTATATTTTCGATATAAACTTCCACGTTCACCGTAAATTCTAATTTCAGGTATCTAAAACTTTATTTAATACCGCACTTCCACCGCCCCAGAAGTTTGCATCTGACGCGCATTCTCGATTACGCCCAAATTAACACTCCCGGAGTCGATTTAAGTTTACGCAAACGCTAGACCTAAATCTACTCTACATCTAATTCTAGACCAAAAAACGTTCATAAATTTATCCAAATTTTGGAACAGAAAAAAACGAGATTTTTGCCGTATAAGTGCAATTTTGTTCTTGGCTGAATTTTCAGTTTTGGAGTTTCTGCAAAACAACCATCCTGAACTGCCGAATGTTTTGATGGACGCATTAAAATGACCGACTTGGTTTCAACAAGATGGTGCACCGCCACATAACGCACTGATAATAACTCAGTACCTGGACGGCAGGTTTCTAGAACGATGGATTGGTACAAGTAAGTGTAAGAGTATGTAATGTTGAACTGGTAAGACGATTCTAATTGTGTGTGCATTATTATTATTATTATTGCTGCCGGGCTGATGAGGGCGGCCCCTCTCGTTACCGCGACCTATAAGATCTATTGTAACTTTAGCCCTCCAAAGGTTTAGGGCAAATGTAGGTCCTTAATGAACCTTAGTATTGTCCTGAGGTCTTGAACCTTTATGTCGGTAGGTAACAGGGGAGTTTTACCGAAGACGTTGTGCCTTAGACGGCCTCTGGCGACGCAATTGCACAGTATATGTTCAGCAGTTTCTGACTCGTCGTTGCATAGTCGACAAGTTTGATCCTCAGCTTGTCCAATGTGGAAGAGGTGGTATTTTAGGGGCACATGGCCGGTTAGGTAGCCTGAGAGCGTTCTTAGATCCCCTTTGCTGAGGCATAAAACCTCTTTGGTTTTGTTTTGCGACGGAGTTATCATACTCTTCGCTTGTCTGTGACCTGGAAGTTCTTTCCAGCGTAAGGCTATCTTTGAAGCCTCCCAGTTGTTGATTATTTGTTTTAGGTGGTTTTTTTGTAGTCCACATCCAGGTTGGGGTCCAATGAAGGGCGTGTTTGTTGCCTCTTTGGCCAGCTTGTCGGCCTTCTCATTGCCCTCAATGTTGCTGTGACCTGGAACCCACCATAGGGTAACATCATTGATCTCTGATCAGTGCGGAGCCACACGTGTAGGCCTGAATTGCCTTTAAGGCGGCCCGACTGTCTGTGAAAATGTTTATGGATGCACCTTTTTGTCCCTTCTGTAGGTTCAAAGCGATGCAGAAGTTTATAGCAAGAACTTCTGCTTGGAAAATTGTTAAGTCCGAGCTGAGAGGCAATTTGATGTGGCTATTTGGTCCACTGATGCCCATGCCTACTCCAGATCTTACTGTCTTTGAAGCATCGGTGTACCAGGCTAGGGCTCCTCTTTTTAGTTGAGGCCCTCCTTTCGCCCAATCATCCCTGCTACTAAATATGACTTTATACGGTTGGTTGAAATTGTATTCCGTCGGTATAAGGTCCGTTTTAATTTCAATCAGGTGATTTAGACATGGGTCTTTGAGGATCTCGAGGTGTCCTCTGAGGTTACCCTGCATCAACTTGAGTGAAGAAACTGTTTTCAATTGTGTGTGCATGAAAATGGAAGTAATTTTGCAGTTATTATTAATGCTAATAAGAAAAGTTGCACAGTTTTTGATGCTCCATCACATGCACCTAACAAAAAGTTTGTAAAGAAAGCAAAGCTTCTTTTGACTGCAGCGCCATCTTTATATTTGATTTATACTCTAACAACAACTTCTTATAAAACTAAGATATGTCAACCCATTCCAAAGATACTTGGCGTGGGAGTTTTAATTGAAACACCCTGTATATAGATATATATAATATTGAAAAAATGATTTTAGTAATATTGTGAAAGCAATTTTCCGCTTTTGTACCTTTCATTTTGGGCAAAAAGCGCAAGTATAATTAAGTCAACCAGGAACGAAATTGCGTAAGTAGTTCTTGAAAAGTGAAATGATGCCAAAAAGATTACTTAACATTAACTGGCACTTTCTTCACCATCTCGCCGTTCTATAACGAATTGTTAATGGTGGGGTGTTCAACCGGGCGATGAAGATTTGCTTGTTTATGAACAATTTAGTCGTGTAATAAAATTGGAATGAACTAGTTGATTATTTGAGTTGTATTAAGTGAGAATTTTGTATAAAAGATGTCAGAGGTAATGTGCGTAGGATTATAGTGAAAAGAAACGACCGAAAAAGGGGAAATTTCGTTTCCTTACTTTTCCGATACGAAATTCCATTCGCAACTCGCGTTCCTTCTAATTAAAGCGGAAACTAAGCAAAATAATCCGTTAAATTTTACTTAAGAATTTCCGTCTTCGCGAAATTCTCTTTGTATTTTAAATAGCTAATTAGAACTTTACACGTTATATTAAACTTTTTAACCAATATTTTAAACTATTAACTTATTTAGATTATGGATACTGCGACTGTGGCGGTTACCGAAGACAGAAATAAATCATCAAAATGGTAAGTAATGTTGAAATGTAAAAGGTTAAAATCGACGATTAGTTATTGCAATTCCCTTCGTTCCTTGAGTAATCCATTATGGCACAACGCGTAAAATTTTCTAAGAACCTAGCAGCACTATTCTTCCGGGCTGTTTCATTGTAACCACTTTAAGTACTTAAGCGGAGTTGTAAAGATTCTGCACCTGGTCTGCGCTTATTGTTAATGGTACATAAATTCCCAATGGCACCTTGTGACTGTTGTTATACTTCTTTTTGATGTTCGAGGAGATTCTTTGTATCAACAAGATATTCAAAATTGGTTTATAATCGAAATCCGTTCTACCAGGTCTTTAATTAAGAAATTTATAAGTCTTACTAGTTTCGGCTATATGCCATCTTCAGAGACTGTATAGAACACATTCTAAAAGATCAAAGTAAAAAAATTTCTTTGAAATATTCATAGAAGATATCTTCAAGTTGAGAAAAGGAAGTTAATTGGCAAGGTTAATAAGGTTTCTGTATAGTTGGAATATCGAGTGGGCCTTCCGGGATTATAGGCAAAGTTGGTACTCAATTATTTATAATCACCTCGCGTGTACAAGAAAGGTTACTTCACAAAATATCGAGAGAAAAACATCCAATTAGGGTTGGGGTTAATTAAGCATTGGGAGCTTATGGAATTTCGGATTGGAGCCGGTAATCGAGTTATTAGGGAGAGGGACGTGCGCGGGTGGACGGTCAAGACCAGCCCATTATCAATCTCTAATTGCCGATATCCGTTTTACGACACGCTTTATTCAACGTGTTCGACCCACCAAAGCGGTTCCGGGTTCGCTAATCATTAATTAAGCGGCAACCCGTCACTGTCGGAATTTTTTAATTGATTTCCGAAAAACGTGTTCCGAAATGGGTTCGATCGTTTGCAATTCAATTCGAACCAAATTAACTAAAATTGCCGCGACTATTTGTCGTCGCAACTTCTCCGCAACGGAACGCGCGGTTAATTTATTTGATGATGTTAATTTGGATCCGATCCGGGCGGTAGCCACAAGCGAGATTAAATCATTACATTAACCGTACGAATTTTTTGATGATCAATCCGTTTGATAACGCAGTACTTCAACAATATTAGTTAATTAATTAACTAAATCTATAATAATGTCACACGAATAGGTAATACTACTACAAACAAGTCCTAAAATATTCCCGAGATATTCCAAGAAATATTCCAGAAGAACTGGTCCACAGTAGGCGAAGTCTCTCTTTAGCCCACCATACAATCGCTTGCTGGCTCTTGCCCTACAAATACTGTAACGTTGCTCTCTCGTACTAGCTCATCTGCCGCTTCATTAAAAATCCCAGATCAGAGAAACTCTGTTATCGATTGATACCGCCAAATCTAATGGCATGGATAGCACAATGTCAGTGCTTATAATGTCTTCCGTAACACAAATGCAAAGGAGATAGGCCAAGCAGAACATCCATTGCTAGAGTTGGTATTGTGCTTATCGCACCAAAATTTTCTTATCCAGCTACTTTGTCGATTTCGCGAAAGTTTATTATAACTGAAGTCGCCGGAGGTTCAATTTTTTCCACAAAGACTACGACAATTCCACAAGGATAGTCTAACTTTATGTAAAACTCCTGGCAAATGTCCATTCCATGAGAGGGTTTTGTCATTACTCCTAGATATTTGACTTCAGACTTCACAATTTATCGGACTTTGGATATCCTCGACAAACAGGTTACTTGGACCATAACGACAATGTCATCAGCATAAGCTTGTATTCCTACATCCAACCCGCTATAGTTGCTTCCACTCCCCTGTCAAGAGCAGCTCTTTCAAGAGATTGTGGTATTACGTTGAACGCACCTTCTATATCCAGAAACGCACAAACCAAGATCTCTTTATTCTGGAGCGTTTTGGATACTCTGCCAACCAAGTGAGTCTGCATGAGAAGCTGTAACGAGGATCTTGCACTGCTGGTTGTATCTTTCACTTCCTCACAGAACCTCCTCCAAGACTCTCTTTTTGCCTTACGAATATTTTTGCTGTAATTCGTTAGACCTTGTTTATATTGCTGCCATTCACCTAATGTCTTGGCGCGGTTAAAAGCCTCTTGTCTTTCGGAGCTAAGAGATTCGTTCCACCAGGGTGTACCCCGATTATTACTTTTAGGTAGGCTGAACGAACTGCCATAGAGATCTGTTCCGTGGTTATTTCAGTCTGATCACAGTTCCAAACGGTAACGATGACACTAGTTATCTGCAAGGCAACTCTTAAACATATCCCAATTATGTCTATGATCTGATTATGATCTGGAATCTATAATATTATTAATTTTAGAATAAATAACTTATATTATTGTAACCATAATTAATTTAAAGTACAATTAATAATATCGCGTGTTTGAGAAGTAGAGGGTGTGTGGTGGGGTTTCGTACAAAGGTCGATTCGGAGCAGTGCTTTCGTAAATTAAGGATGACGCGTCGCCCAACCATTCTAATATAACGCCCTGCGGCATTACGTAACTAAATGTTTACCTTGTACTGCCCGGATTAAATTAACAATGGCGTGTGACACGAAAGGGCCAAGAGACCGGAGGCCGTTTTGTTTTCTTCCCTCACAGCTGGTAGTCATTCGTTTTCGTATCCGTCCCGGGCACGTGGCGTACGTCCGACTTTGAACACGTGCCATTTTCGCGATTCGCGAATTGTTCTAATTAATCACGAACCTGAAAAGGTCCTCACGATCGTCGATGTTTTTTAAACTTACCCGAATGAAATAACAAATTGTTCGGGCGTCCATAAATCTTCATGAACCGCGGAAAAATTGATTTCAATCTTAGTATGGGTTTTTGGTCTTCTAGGTCCGTACCCTGTCTCATCAATTATGGGGCTCCACTCATTCCTTAAACCCGACTCCGAACGTAAGTTGACACTCTGCGCGTCTTACCATTCATGTAAATTATTCAATACCCTTTTTACTAGCTTTATCACTCGTCTATATATCATTTTAAATTTCAATTTGTTATTTTATTTTCTATACAGTTGGAATTGTAAATTTCGAAGGAATGGTAATGTTGATTTTCAATGTAAATGATGATTATGTTAATATCGCACCAAACCGAGGGCGGTGGTCGAAAATACCGACACCATTCGCGGCCATAATGCGTGAATTACAATATCATTTCTACCGGTGCGGCCCGCGCACGACCGGAAATAACCGGACCGGCGCGTAATTTAATAATGCCATGTCGAAATCGGGTATAAATTAATATCTAATAATCCGTCGTTTATTATTTCGCAGTTTTGGTTAACCGACCGTGGCCGCGTTGCTCTCCTTTTGTAACCAACCAACGTTTCGTATCGGTATCGGCAATCTATACGATCGTTTGACAAATATAAACGACTTCGCCCCGATTATCACGTTAATTATAGCAGAATGATTATTAGGCAAGTTTAGAATAGGTGGGCTTTATACATATACGTGAAATTACCTTTAAACACTTAACTACATAAATCTCTCTAATACAAATACATATATTGATTGCATGCTTTATTCAGTCATTAAATCGTACTAATTAACCCATAAAACTTTCTTGCCTTTCAAAATTCATGAAGAAAATAAACATAATAATATATATTGAGAAAATGTCAGTTTCAAAATCGAGCACGTAGAGGTGGTGGTGTAAATTTCGGTAGTAGTTAGGCACATCGAACAGTAATTGATATTTACAATCGGAGTCCCTTTTTAGGAGAGTGTAAAAGAAAAGAACGATGCGGGGGTTGTTGAGGTGGGGTAAAAAGTGGGAGGGTTTCATTAAAATTTTAACAAACAGCCCCCGTCGGCAACAAAGAGGACGCTGACATTTCCTTATAGCAATTTGCTTTAATCAAAGGGCGCCGAAACCAAAACGACTCCAAATTGTAACGCGGATTCTTTCGACTGTTGCAGGAAGGACAGGTTCCCTCTAGTTGTCTTGTTTGCGATCAATTTGGCTCTCGTGACGGCCGTAATCACCCTCGCCTGCTGGAAAAAAGACAGCGTTTGCTTGACGGAACGATGTGTTATAACAGGTAAGGAAAACACGCTCTCCCCAAGGACTACAAAGCATAAATGTGTTTCCCCCATAAAAAGATAGTACCTAGTAACCCGATCAATACACCTTTTCGTATTCCGATAACCCCTCAACTTTATATCTTTTACAAAAAAAAATCAAAATTATTTGCCACCCACAGAAACTCTTAATTGGCTTGCAAAGGGTTTCCATAGATGGCACGACTTCGGAACTTTATCCCACCGAGATTTGCAATGTCAACGCCAACACGCAACCCGGTATTTGCTCTCAACATATGTTTGCTTTTAGCTAATGCCGTACATCGTCATTTTCTTTTAATTGCCACCCTTCGTAGTCAACTCATACACGTTGTTTTTTTTTGGTTTTATTCAACCCTAATGAACCTACTCGTTTCATTTTATTTTCTTCCCCCCATTCATTTTAAATTTCAATAATTTACTGCCAACTTAACAATTTATACATCAAAAATACATTAGTATACGTAGTAAAACACGGATTATATTCATCTTTCAGGAAACACATTATGTAGATATTAATAAAACGACAAACATTTCTTCCTTGCTATTTATTAATAAATATGGGACTAGTTTCGAGCTAAATGCCCATCTTCAGCCAAATCTATAGTCAAAATATAGAAAACAAGTACTTACTGTCAAAAAGGTAAATCAATCTTGGTTAAAATTTTATTATAATGCGTTTTAGAAACCGACTTGACTACCTCACTTTTTCAATTCTAAGGAGTCGTGCAAAATATCTAATCCATCACAATTACATGGAGTATGTTAGAAGAGCTGAAAGTAATATGCAATCTGATCCAAAGGTGTTTTGGGCTTTTACTAAGTCTAAGAAGCGTGCGGATGTCATTCCTTCTACGATGTCATGGAATGGAACTGTTGTCGGCGATGGTGTCGGAGTATGCTCATTGTTTGCTGATTTCTTTTCTTCGGTTTTTGTGGATCCTGCTCCAATCCAGCAGAATGTAGATTGTATAGAAATGGATACCCTTCCTTTGAGTCAGATGCAGTTTGACAGGATTGAGGTTGAGGAGGCCCTGATGGGCATCAGGGTTACAGACAGTATAGGTACTGATGGTATTCCATAAATTTTAATCAAGGAATGTTCACACTCTCTGTCCCTTCCTTTAACTATTTTATTTAATGCTTCATTGATAATGGGTGTCTTTCCTTTATTGTGGAAGCGGGCTTTTGTTCTTCCCATTTTTAAATCTGGGGACCGTGGTGCTATATCCGATTACCGCCCCATATCTATTTTGCCAGCATTTGGGAAAGTGTTTGAGGAAGTAGTTCATGCACGTCTATTCTTTGCCCTTAAGTCTAAAATCAATCCTAGACAACATGGTTTTTTGCTGGTCGCTCGGTGGAGAGTAACTTGCTTGAATATACCCAGTATATCTTATCTACTCTGGATGATTTTTGTCAGGTTGATTCAGTTTATACGGATTTTAGTAAAGCTTTCGACCGGGTGGATCACAACTTACTTCTGTTCAAACTAAAGAAGTTTGGTGTTCAGGGAAATCTTTTGCAATGGCTTGCTTCCTATCTGAAGGAGAGATGCCAGATTGTTTCGGTTAATGGTTTTTTCTCTAATCCTGTGTCGGTTCCTTCTGGTGTTCCACAGGGTAGCCATCTGGGCCCTTTACTGTTTAATATTTATGTTAACGACATATTTGACGTCGTTAATTATGCCCAATGTTTAATGTATGCTGACGATTTAAAACTCTTTCTCCGTATCTCCTCACCTCTTGATTGTTCTAAGCTGCAATCTGACTTAAACAATCTACATGCTTTTTGCTTAAATAATCGCCTTTCATTAAACTTATCAAAGTGTAATGTTATTTCCTTCTCTAGGAGGGTGAACACAATCCACTACAATTATAGCGTCGCTGGTGAGAGGTTGCAACGTGTCTCATTTATTAGAGATTTGGGTGTTACATTTGATTATAAATTATTATTTGATAAACATATCGATACTGTTGTCTCCAAAACCTGGCGTATGTTAGGATTTATTATGAGATAACGGTAGCTTTTTCAAACATTGCTGCAATTAGAAATCTCTATTTTGCCTATGTTTACAGCACACTTAATTTCTGCAGCGTCGTTTGGAATCCTCAGTATCTCTCGTATAAATCTAGAATTGAGCGTATTCAATCTAAATTCCTCAAATACCTTTGTTTTAAATTTTCCATTCAATACATTGATTACGAATCAACTTGCACTTCTTTTCGTATGTTAACCCTCAACCAGCGTCGCTTTTGTGGGGATATATTATATTTTTACAAACTTTTGAACAACAAGTGTGATTCTCCAATGCTTGTTGGTTCTATTTGTGTTCACGTTCCTCCGAGATTACTTCGCTTTGATTTTCTATTTATGACACCTACTCCTAGAACCAATGCCTGTCAAAACTCTCCTTTATTGAGAATGGCAAGATCGGCAAATCGTGTTAACATAGATCTGTTTCAGCATTCTTTCTATGCATTTAAAAAACTGCTCTTTGCTGCAGTTGGTGTGTTGCCTCGAGCGTTCATTTGATATTTGATATACGATATATTTATATCACCTAAACTTAGTTTTAGTTTTTTTTCCTTTTCAATCACTTTTGTACCATTAATGTTAATTCATTATTATTATTATTGTGAACTGTAATTCTATTTTATTTGTATACAATTGGTTGTTTGTGGTACAGTATTATTGGGTTCGACCTGTTTCTATACCCACATGAAATAAATAAATAAATAATAACAACATTTATGTTTATCTCGATCGATCTTATAAATTAACACTTTAAAACTATGGATAAAGAACCAAGAAAACAATTAAAACACAAACATTCAGCGTTGTACTTAAAATTGAGGTTATGTTTCAGGTACAGTATTGGTATTATAGTGTGATATTGGTTGCATACTTGCAATGATGACGTCGGGTACGATAATTAATTAACACACCTAAATCCCCAAGTTTTATGCGTATAAATTGAGAATCACCCTGTATATATCCTCCCTTAATATCTTTTGTCTCCATCACCTCTCAAAATCGTACTCAATCCTTATGGAGGAGATTGAGTACGATGTTGAGAGGTGACGGAGACAGAATTATATATAGACAGAATATGTAATTACACCAAAAATATAAGATGAATAAAAAGGAATTTTTTTCAATTGTAGCAAACAGGGTAATATCATCGATGGATCGTACGATTGACCCTTGTGTCGATTTCTATCAGTTTGCGTGCGGTGGGTGGACAAAAAGTAACCCAGTGCCTTATTGGACATCGAGTTGGGATCGAATGGCCGCCCTAAAAGAATCCCTGGTGCAGGATGTGCTACAATTACTGGAACCCGGCGAGCTGTTAGGGGGTGAACCGGCCGCAGTCAAAAAGGCCAGGGTTTTCTATAGGACCTGCATGAACGATACAGGTAACCCTTAGGATCCCCCAGGTTACCCGGGGGTGCCTTTCGACTTTTAAGTTTCTCTAAAGGCCCAACGCGAACTCCGCTGAAGTACGTGACGTGGAACGCGGACAGATAAAGAATTCTGATAAAATTAACTTCTTTGAGGGGGTGCTTCGTACACGTCCCATCAATCACTGGAACGGATCCGGTAATTTGTCATAGGATCTGAAACGTCGTGGGTCTCTTCCTTCCGGTGTATTTTTTTTTCATCAAATATGCCTATTGGATGTATTAAAGAAACAACTCCACTTCCTATTCGCATCACGAACTCTTGTAAGACTTGACACTGCATATTCTACGTGTTACTCATTTTTTCCTTTCAACCTTTTCGAATCCCTTGAAAAATTTCAAATTCTTTTCGGCTTTTCTGTAATTAATTAAGTTCTTAAGAAAAATGTTTTTAACATTTGCTGATTACTTTGGGGACAATTTGTAATTAAGTAATTAGCGGGGAAAAACTTTTAATGAAATTATAAGTATTTTCTAATCTTTTTTAAGACAAGAAGATGATCAGAGATAAAATGAAATAGGTTTTATGTAAATTAGAAACCGTTAATTACAAAGGTGTAATTTGTAATAATTAATTCCAAGTTAATTAAAGACTTTATAACAAGTTGAATAATAAATGAATTGGTTAGGCGACGTGGCCACCGCCGAAATCAAGGCTCGCCGAATCTTAAGCGAAACAAAGTGAGCATTATTAATTAGTTAATAAAACTCAAAGGCTAATATCCGCATTCGAATTAGAATCGGGGGAGTTTTCCGAGTGGCACAACACCGGGAATTTAATCGGATTAAGGCAGAAACTTGTCCGAGGGGGTTGCGAAATTACGAGGCGACCGGAAATCTGATCGCGAGCTATTTATCAATTATTAATATCAACAATTATTCACGTCATCCAGACGTTATTAATCTTACACACGGTCTCTCTCCAATAGAAGTTTCTGAAACAGCCACGCGACGTATGAGAAGAGCGCTCGCCAACATAGGACTTCCGGCTCACCCATTAAACACAACAACCCTCGACTGGCTGTACGTAATTGCCAATATTAGAAGATCACTTGGATTTCATCTATTATTCGCCTTCGCCGTCAACGTACATGTTCGTAATTCCACGGTTCATCAAATGACCGTAAGTTCCTATCGTTTCTGACCTCCATCAACGCAATCTCCCTCGGGAAAAACCACCGATATCTTTCAATAATCTTTTTTTGTCTTCAATTCTAACAAAATTAAATGCCTTAAATTAAATTAATTAATTATCGTACCCGACGTCATCATTGCAAGTATGCAACCAATATCACAATATTGGTATTATAATATGTAAATCGCGTATTGTGTTGCATACTTCGGGTATGATAACTAATTAACACATTGTATTTTATTTCGGATACAATTATAATGGAGTTTTAGCTTTCGCAAGCATCTGTGGGTTTCCCAGAAAAGCTTCTTCTCGAGCCAATAAAATATAAAGATGCGATAGACTACTACAAGACGTTCATAACAAGAAGCATCGAAGCGTATACAGGAGAAATTGTCGGTTCGATGGAGTTCGCGGAGGATGTAGTGAAAATAAGTGGGAGTTTGGCCCAGGTAAGAGATTTGTAGAGGTCACTATGAGCGTATTAATCATAATTCGACTCGTATTAGCCGACGGCAAGGTATTTTTTTTTGTCGCGACGCTCCGCTATGCAAATTTGTCGATAAATCATCGACGTTGTACGTAAAAGTAGGCGGATGAACACATTGTAAATCAGGGTTATGTTTAGGCCATGACCCCGGCTGATACACGGTCCAGCGCCGGACGCAAGTTGTATGAATTTAATCTCCAACAACTCGCCAGAGGACCCAACTTCAACAGCCCAACATGGCGAACGGTAAGGTTGTTAATCGTTACTGCTCTCTCTAAAATTGCTCAAAACTCTATTTGGCCAATTAAAATAATAAATTTTCAGCAAAAATATTTTTAAAAGCCAACATGAATGATTTATAGTGGTGTTTTCGTAAGCTCGACTTTTCTTTCGTTTATTTTTACCAACTCACGTGTGATTCTGACAATTTAATTAAGCCAGGAATTTAAAAATTTTAACCTCGCCAAATTAATCACGATCATTTCCAGATAAACTGGACGAGATACTTCGATATACTATTTGAGAACGTGAATATAACGCTAAACGCGACCACCGACACCGTCCTAATCTACGATTTACCTTACCTAGAGCGATTAAGCGAAATATTGCATAACGCGAATGAAAGGACACTTGGTAAACATTAAATTCTAATTATTTCCAGTAAACGTTTTCGTACGCCTCTAATTGTTTTAGCCAGATATTTATGGTGGACCACCTTTGCCAAATTCCCTCCGGTTACCACCGAGTTGCAAAAGCTCTCGGCCGAATTTTCCGAAAAAATTCACAAACTTCGTATACCCAAGTGGAGAATCTGCACTCAAAATCTAATGAATAATTTCGGATACGCCATCAGCTACCTCTACATCAAAACGAAATTCGACGATTTAAACAAAACAAAAGCTTTGGAAATACTCGAAGCCATCAAAGAAGCATTCAGGGGCAATGTTCAAAGCGAAAACTGGATGGACACCATAACTAGAAAGAGAGCTTTAGAAAAACTAGATCATATGAGATCTTTCGTTGGATATCCTCAATGGGTTATGAATATTTCTCAACTAGATCATCACTATAAAAATGTACGTAAGACTTTTTTATCAACTTATTATATTTTACGCGAAACTGGTAAGATCACGAAACATAAACCATTTTGTTCGACAAAAAAAAACAGTACTAAACTAAATAGTGTCCGTACTCGTCTCACTCCTTTGATGTGGACGAGAAGTGGTGCAATACCTTTCGGCGTTATTTCATGTCCTAGGAAATCGATAGTGGTGGAACTGACTTGGTACTTTCGTCCATCAAAAGTGGTCTATTAAGTTCGTAATATTAAATTTTGGGATGAAAAATACACTATAAATTCACATTTTTTGTAATGAATATTTAACGATTAATTAAGATTAATTAAGGAAGTAAACAAATTTTGCACTAAAACTGAATCTGTATATAAATTAATGTGGCATGGATTCGGAATGCCATTTTTGAGTCAACACCTCAAATCATACATATCATCAACGCAACATAATATCATATCATGATATAAACTAGATTCCTCGTGGTCTTGATGATCGTGATATTTGGGGCGGCCGACGTCTTCGAAGTCGGCCGAGGGTGTTTTATATACGCAACATGCTATGTATTAGGATTCACAAAGTTTTGGTATTATCGAGGTGTATCTAACATTCTAAATTGGCAGAAAATGTTTGGAAGTATTCTGACCAACCTCAAAACTCCAAGAAGCAGTCTGAAATTTCACTGGCCAAGTATATTATTGCACTGGTTGAGTATCACCATCATCAAGACTACAAGAAGACCACAAGAATATCCTTCAAAAGCCCTTTTTGGCTTTTGTAAGTAAACCAGGTTCCTCGTGGTCTTGATGATTGTAATATTTGGGGCGGCCGACGTCTTCGAAGTCGGCCGAGGTTGTTTTATTTACACGCAACATGCTATGTATTAGGATTCACAAAGTTTTGGTATTATCGAGGTCCATCCAACATTCTAAATTGGCAGAAAATGTTTGGAAGTATTCTAACCAACCTCAAAACTCCAAGAAGCAGTCTGAAATTACACTGACCAAGTATATTATTGCACTGGTTGAGTATCACCATCATCAAGACTACAAGAAGACCAGAAGAAAGTCCTTCAAAAGTCCTTTTTGGCTTTTGTAAGTAAACCAGGTTCATCGTGGTCTTGATGATCGTAATATTTGGGGCGGCCGACGTCTTCGAAGTCGGCCGAGGTTGTTTTATTTACACGCAACATGCTATGTATTAGGATCCACAAAGTTTTGGTATTATCGAGGTCTATCTAACATTCTAAATTGGCAGAAAATGTTTGGAAGTATTCGGACCAACCTCAAAACTCCAAAAAGTAGTTTGAAATTACACTTGCCAAGTATATTATTGCACTGGTTGAGTATCACCATCATCAAGACTACTAGAAGACCACAAGAATATCCTTCAAAAGACCTTTTAGGCTTTTGTAAGTAAACCAGGTTCCTCGTGGTCTTGATGATAGTAATATTTGGGGCGGCCGACGTCTTCGAAGTCGGCCGAGGTTGTTTTATTTACACGCAACATGCTATGTATTAGGATCCACAAAGTTTTGGTATTATCGAGGTCCATCCAACATTCTAAATTGGCAGAAAATGTTTGGAAGTATTCTAACCAACCTCAAAACTCCAAGAAGTAGTCTGAAATTACATTGGTCAAGTATATTATTGCACTGATTGTTTGTGATAGCTAATCTCTCGTTTCATTTTCACATACGACCTCGGCCGACTTCGAAGACGTCGGCCGCCTCCAAGTATCACCATCATCAAGACTACAAGAAGACCACAAGAAAGACCTTCAAAAGTCCTTTTTGGCTTTTGTAAGTAAACCAGGTTCCTCGTGGTCTTGATGATTGTAATATTTGGGGCGGCCGACGTCTTCGAAGTCGGCCGAGGTTGTTTTATTTACACGCAACATGCTATGTATTAGGATTCACAAAGTTTTGGTATTATCGAGGTCCATCCAACATTCTAAATTGGCAGAAAATGTTTGGAAGTATTCTAACCAACCTCAAAACTCCAAGAAGCAGTCTGAAATTACACTGGCCAAGTATATTATTGCACTGGTTGAGTATCACCATCATCAAGACTACAAGAAGACCACAAGAATATCCTTCAAAAGTCCTTTTTGGCTTTTGTAAGTACACCAGGTTCCTCGTGGTCTTGATGATCGTGATATTTGGGGCGACCGACGTCTTCGAAGTCGGCCGAGGTTGTTTTATTTAAACGCAACATGCTATGTATTAGGATCCACAAAGTTTTGGTATTATCGAGGTCCATCCAACATTCTAAATTGGCAGAAAATGTTTGGAAGTATTCTGACCAACCTCAAAACTCCAAGAAGTAGTCTGAAATTACACTGACCAAGTATATTATTGCACTGGTTGAGTATCACCATCATCAAGACTACAAAAAGACCACAAGAAAGTCCTTGTTGATCGTCATATTTGTCTTGAAGTCTGCTCACGCAATGTGTATTAAAGCTATGTATTAAGGTTCACAAAGTTTTGGTATTCTCGAGTTCTGATGCCGGAGGTGTTAAGTTATATGTTTAAAAATTTCGAAGAATTTTGTTTGTAAAATTAATGGAAGAAATTTTTTCAGGTGGAAGTAATAAATGGTGATAAGCTGACCACATTTTTAAACATACGAGAGTCGAGTGCAATTTCGCACCTTGAAAAGCTACGGAAAATTGTGAATCGTAATAGGTATATACGAGGATGAAACGTATTTAGGTTAAAAAAAAGTGAGAGGTTCCGTTTTCTAGGTGGATGGCTCCGACCACGGTGAATGCGTTTTACTCATACGACCAAAACTTAGTTAGTAAGTTCTCGCCTACACTTTTGATTAGTCGCCCTTTTTGATAACGCGTCCGTTTCAGATGTGCCAGTTGGAATTCTACGTCCGCCTTTTTTCGACAACGGGATAGAGTACGTCCAAGCAAGTTAGTTAATTAAGTTAAAGTACGATTTGCAGCGCAATGGATTACGGTGCAGTCGGTGGCATAATGGGGCACGAAATCACTCACGGATTCGACGATAGAGGGCGTCGATTCGACCAAAAAGGGAATTTAAAGAACTGGTGGACGAACGAAACTCTAAGCAAGTACCGGGATCGCGTAGAATGCGTAATTAAACAGTACAATCAGTATTGGATGCCGGAATTGGGACGCGACTTCAAGGTAAGCCCAAAATTCCATTCGTATAAACTGGGAGAAGTAATCCTGATTCAAGTTTTGAAAGCGCGATGTAAATAGATACATCGAGCAGCTTTTACGAAAATGATCCCCCGGCGGGGGATGTTTTATGTATTTTCGCTTGCTCGCTCGAAATCCCATCGTTAAAACTACCCCTATCGTTCGCGCAACGGCGCATTAACGGTCGAACTTATTTTTATACGTCGCCACCAAAAAAAAAATCTACTCGCCATCCATCAAAACTAACAGAAAAGGAAAACAGCTATTTTTTATCATTCCACGTTCTTCTCCTTTTTCGGTGATTGAATTAGTCCATTACATCACACTCTTTTCCGCACTTAAACCAATTCCCTTTTAAAAAAGTTTACTGTACAAGTTAAAAAGTTAAAAAGCCAATTTGTTGTTAAAAAAAAGCTATGAAAGCTCTTTGTTGAAACTGTTATCTGGCGATCGATAAAATTTCTATACTTTTCAAGCTGTCCGATCAGTAGTTGTACCAGCTAACATGAATATCAATTACTGTCATCGACAGTTCCGAACACGAAGCGTCGGCTTTTGCTCGGATTTCAATACGAACGGGGGGGGACCCGCGTCAATCATTATTAATAAACAGCGGTCTAATCGCGTTTCCGGACGAATCGCGTGGGCTAATTGACTTTTTCAGGTGGACGGGACTAAGACGAAGGAAGAGAACGTGGCGGATAACGAAGGGATTCGAGTAGCCTTCAAAGCGTACAAGGACAAGAGAAAGAGAAGGGGTCTCATCTTGCCGGGGATGCCAAATTTCGACGAGAACCGGCTGTTCTTTCTCGCCTACGCACAGGTTTTAGATCCAAACTTGACTATATCGAACCGGGTTTGAGTTAAGTTTCTTACAGAACTGGTGCGGTACCATCACGCCGCAGGGTCTTAGAAATCGACTAGCCGTCGGCAAGCACAGCCCAAATCGAATAAGAGTTCTAGGCACTTTGGCAAATTCAGTGGAATTCGCAGACGTCTGGAACTGTCCTACGGGAAGTCCCATGAATCCTATAAACAAATGCGTCTTGTGGTGAACGGTCTCGCTAAATAAATCGACAAACTTCCTTCTTGAAACTACACTATTTCTTTTACTACGCTCGTTAAGCGGTAGTTGAAGCAATAGAAACTAAGTTTATTCTTGTAAATAATGTGATATATTTTTTTTGAATAAAATTTACAAAATTTAATGTCTTAATAATTTAGTAGTCTTATTAATTTACGTCATCATTACAAGTATGCAACCAATATCGCAGTATTTTTATTGCAATACGCGATTTGCGTATGATGCGTATTGCGCTGTGATATTGGTTGCATACTTGCAATGATGACGTCGGGTACGATAATTAATTAACACACTGTACTTGGCCAGTGTAATTTCAGACTGCTTCTTGGAGTTTTCATTGGTCAGTATACTTCCAAACATATTCTTACAATTTAGATTGTTGGATAGGCCTCGAGAATACCAAAACGTTGTGGATCCTAACACATAGCATATTGCGTGTAAATAAAACAACCTCGGCCGACTTCGAAGACGTCGGCCGCCCCAAATATCACGGTTATCAAGACCACGAGGAAACTGGTTTGAAACTACTAAAAAACAGTTGAATACAGATTACATTATTAATTCTAATAATAAATATACCGCCTTCAAGGTATAGCTACCACCAGTGGTATAAAGCCAGCAGATTTTGAAGCTACAAATGAGCAGTTCTTAAATATTCTGACGGAAATAAATGACTATTTTATAAAGATTTGTCAAAATATTGATAACAATGTTGGTCACCACCTAAATATTGATTATCAACCGTCAGTGGGACACACTTTCTCATTGTATTTAACGGACGCATTTAATAAACACATCCTTCACTGATAGCGGTTTTCCGGATGAGTTAAAAAAGACAGTAATAATCCCAATCTATAGAAAAGGAGACAAGTCCTGCTATGATAATTATCGTCCAATAGCACTTATATCGAATCTTGCAAAAATTTATGAGAAGCTTGTACACAACAGAATTATAAATTATTTAAATAAATATAATATTGCACGAGAATCAAAATGGTTTTCGGAAGGGAAGATCCACCGAACATGCGATGTTTCAACTGTTGGAAAATATCATCTTGGGATTAAATGAAAAACAGGCCACAACAGCATTGTTCATGGATCTTACAAAAGCCTTTACATCACTCAATCCTTTTGACCAAGTTGGAAAGACTTGGCTTTAGAGGTGTTAGCTTTTCATGGAGGAAATCCTATCTATCAGGGAGGTTACAATGTGTAATTGCCCACAATGAACAGGGAGCAGAAATAAGATCAGTTTGGAGAGAAGTCAAGCTGGGAGTAGCTCAGGGTTCCATATTGGATCCTCTATTGTTCCTCCTGTATGTGAATAACTTACCATGTGTAACGAACAACATTACGATAATGTTTGCGGATGACACAACGACTGTGGTGTGGTGTAGCACTGATTATGAAATCCAGAAATCACTTACTGTGGATCTGAATAAACTTGCGGATTGGTTTGAAGCGCACAACATAAAGTTAAGTACAAAAAAAGACGAAAATTGTTAATTATCATTTATGCTCTGACCAGATCAAGGCGAAGTATCGGGATACTGAGGTTGCCAATGTTGAAGATATTTCGTTTCTGGGTTGGAAAATGGATCCTGGACTGTCTTGGACCAAGCATATTGATTTCCTTGCTGGCAAGATCAGTCATTTCTCCTATGCCATTCGGATTATTTCCAGATCAGCTGGCATTGAGGCAGCATTAAGTGCCTATTATGCTTATGTGGAAAAAAGTTGTTCCAGGGATAGGACCAGGTTGTATTAAAACGGCAATTTTCTTATTTCCCCAATATTTCGCTTTATATTAAAGCTTCCTCAAGGGTGAGGTTACAAATTGCGAAGAAACAAGCAAAACACAAAAATTTAACTGCGAACGGTTCGACATGTTATAACCACGTGCGAAACTATAACATGTCGAGCCGTTCGCAGTTACATTTTTGTGTTTTGCTTGTTTCTTCGCAAAAAGAAAATTGCCGTTTTAATCCAACCTGGTCCTATCCCTGGAACAACTTTTTTCCACGTTTACTAACCGGATCGAACAAATTCTCCTGCTTCAATCTAATCTACAGGTTAAATATGGGTTTTTACAATATTATGCTTATGTCCATTCCTTGCTAAGATATGGAGTTGTCTTTTGGTGCCGTGGTGTTGGTATAGATAGAATCTTCATACTACAGAAGAGATGTGTAAGAGCAACCTTTGGTCTCAAAAATACTGATAGCTGTAGAAGTTACTTTAAAGGCTATAAAATACCTACCTTGTATGGAATTTATATTCTGGAATGAGCTGTATTGGTTAGGAAGAATTACTTTGAATTTTTCAAAAAATATGAAATATCACATCCTCGAAACACGCGCGGGAAGGTGAAGTGCTATCTGGTGCCACCAAAAACGCACCTTATAAATAAATAAATATACTTGGCCAGTGTAATTTCAGACTGCATCTTGGAGTTTTGAGGTTGGTCAGAATACTTCCAAACATTTTCTGCCAATTAAGAATGTTGGATGGACCTCGATAATACCAAAACTTTGTGGATCCTAATACATAGCATATTGCGTGTAAATAAAACAACCTCGGCCGACTTCGAAGACGTCGGCCGCCCCAAATATCACAATCATCAAAATCTATAAAGGACCTTTTTGTGGTCTTGATGATGGTGATACTCGGAAGATAATATTTTTGGTTGTCACAAACAACTAGTGCAATAATATAATCACCCATCGATCATGAAGACCAAGAGTACCCTAATTTTCTGACAAAAGTCAAGGTCACAAAGCTATTAATCGTAATAGCCTTGTGTAAAAAAGAAGTTATGTCTCAAAGTGACGATCATCAAGATTACGAAAAACTTGATGTGATATATTGATTGAATAAAATTTACAAAATTTAATATTAGTATTCAAACCAGCATCTCCATCAATCTTAAAAGAAATAAATTTGTAAGAAATAAAGTTTGAACGCGAATATATATAGTTCGGATGAAAATAGTACATATTGAACGTCGACCTAAATTGATATCGTTTCGAAATTTCTGTTGTAGTCAGATTGGGGGCGAAGTTTTTGATTTAACGGTGCATCAAGTCGATTATGACTTAATGGGGAGTATTTTTATGCATTTGGCGTGTCACTAGGTCGTTTGGCGTCATCGATTGACGCCCTTCTCACACGTACGGTTGACAAAAGAGACTGACGTAAAAGCGCGGTGTTCGCGGTCGGCCGGGGCCATGCGAAATGTAAATTTCGAAAAATGACAGCTCGCCGGCCATCCTAATGATATATTATTTATTTTGGGACCGGAACCGACACCATTACAACTGATACGCGTTTTTAAACGCTAACATAAATTCGGCGTACCAACCCCGACCTTGATTTATTAGGCACATAACTAAAAAATACAATGCCTCGTATTGTATTTAATTAATTCGCTCCTCGATTATTTAAATAAAAGGCGCGTAAAGGGGATGAGGGGCGTGAATTTTAGATTTAAATTTAAAATAAATACTAACATGAATTATGGGAAACACGGCGCAAGGTCGTAATCTTTGAAATATGGACAATTTATTATGCAAGCAGAATGTAATAAAATCCCCTGATGGTGTGCATGCACGCTCCTATACCCCGGCTACTTTTTTTCTTCCGTTCTAACGGGACATGCAGGAATTTAGCACATGAAAATATAAAAATAAAAGAGGCGTGTCAATTCTTCACATATCCATTAACCCCTTTTTAATCCCAAATTAATTAAAAAAATATATCATTAATTTGAATTGAAAACTTACTAAACCTACTAAAACAGGTAATACGTCAAGTAATGCAACAAGCTGTCGAATAAGATATCGACTGTAAAATGATCATTCCTTCGACGGTTTGCGGTGTAAAATCTATAACCGTTTAATTACATTGAAAGCCGCCCGAAGAAAATCTCGTAAAGTCCCCCTTTCAAGTCGAAGTTAAAAGAAATCGGATCGATAGTCAGCACAAAGATGAGCCTTTTTATTTCGCGTAATTTATGTAATTAAATCAATACCGGATCTTTATGCACGAATCGAAAAGATGGAACGCTAGTGGATTGTCGGAAAGTTCGTCGCAGAAAATAAAGAATAAACCAAGTTTAATTGCGTTGGCTATTAAGCATTTTATCGGGCGTTCGGATAAGAACGAACTTTCGACATCGTTTTCGAATGCGACGCGCGCTTCGAGCGCAAGCGCAACGGATGTAGCCGCCGTGCCGTCGAGCAAAAGCGGAAACTGGTGACAGTTGCTATCTTAACTGTTACAAAATCAACACGGCATACGATATTCTAAGAACCTCCTAGGAATACTATTCCAACACTGTTATATAATATCACCCGGTAAGTTTCTAGGGCGTCCGAGGATAAACACACATCATGCACCGCAGATACCTTTTGTAACGCACCGCATTCACGTGGCTTTTAGCCGAAATTGCATTCGTTTATTGCTCTATTTCTTCGATTAACTTTTAAACATGCAGCCAGCTAAAATCAATAATGCGACAAATATCGTTCCGTTTTATTCTTGACTTCTTCACAAACACGAGCTTCTAATCACAAAAGAAACAAACTTCGACGACACTTTAAACTGTAGATTCATTAAAACTCTCATTAAACTTCTACCACTTTGATTTAGAAACTTTCAACTCAAACCTTTTAATAATTTAGATCCAAAATTGCAGTAATCACTTCTTTACATACGCAATTGATCATCTTCTAACTTCTACTCTCATAAAAATTGATTTAATATAAAATGATATTCAATTTTTGCAGTACCAAATCAAAATTAATGGTATTCATTGAAACTCTTTGCTTCCTTCAGAATTGCCACAAACACGTTGTAGCTAGGGTGAGATTTGTAAATAAATCAGGTTTCTTGTGATCTTGATGTCTGTGATTTTGGGGCGGCCGACGTCTTCGAAGTCGGCCGAGGTTACTTCTTGCTTCAATTTGAAGCGAGATAGGCTCAGACTCACATGTAGTATGCTAGGTAAAACCTAGTACATCTGCTACTACTCTCGAGGTAGGCTCCTAATACCTACCTTGTATGGAATTTATATTCTGGAATGTGCTGTATTGGTTAGGAAGAATTACTTTGAATTTTTCAAAAAATATGAAATATCACATCCTCGAAACACGCGCGGGAAGGTGAAGTGCTATCTGGTGCCACCAAAAACGCACCTTACTAAGATTCAGAACACGGCTCTGTAGCAGAGTATCAAGACCTTCAATCACTTCGTCTTAATGATGGTGATACTCAATCAGTGCAATAATATACTTGGCCAGTGTAATTTCAGACTGCTTCTTGGAGTTTTGAGGTTGGTCAGTATATTTCCAAACATATTCTTGTAATTTAGAATGTTGGATAGACCTCGAGAATACCAAAACGTTGTGGATCCTAATACATAACATATTGCGTGTAAATAAAACAACCTCGGCCGACTTCGAAGACGTCGGCCGCCCCAAATATCACGATCATCAAAATCTATAAAGGACTTTTGAAGGACATTTTTGTGGTCTTGATGATGGTGATACTCGGAGTGGTGATGCTCACTTTTGGTTGTCACAAACAACCAGTGCAATAATATAATCAGCCATCGTACATGAAGACCAAGAGTAACCTAATTTTCTAGCTAGTGTGATATTTGTAAATAAATCAGGTTTCTTATGATCTTGATGCTCGTGATTTTAGGACGGCCGACGTCTTCGAAGTCGGCCGAGGTTACTTCTTACGTCAATTTTAAGCGAGATAGGCTCAGACTCACATGCAGTATGCTAGGTAAAACCTAGTACATCACCTACTACTCTCGAGGTAGGCTCAAACTCACATGCAATATGCTAGATAAGACCTAGTCATCTCCTATTACTCAAAGTGACCACGTCATTTAGAGTAGTAGGAGATGACTAGGTCTTACCTAGCATATTGCATGTGAGTCTGAGCCTACCTCGCTTAAAATTGACGCAAGAAGTAACCTCGGCCGACTTCGAAGACGTCGGCCGCCCCAAAATCACGAACATCAAGACCACGAGATACCTAATTTACTAAATCTGGTTCCTTATGGTTTTGATGTTCGTAACTTTAGAGCGGCCGACGTCTTCGAAGTCGACCGAGGTTACTTCTTGCGTCAATTTGAAGCGAGATAGGCTCAGACTCACATGTAGTATGCTAAGTAAAACCTAGTATATCTCCTACTACTCTCGAGGTAGGCTCAGACTCACATGCAATATGCTAGGTAAGACCTAGTCATCTTCTACTACTCTAAATGACGTGGTCACTTTGAGATAGGAGATGACTAGGTCTTATCTAGCATATTGCATGTGAGTCTGAGCCTACCTCGCTTAAAATTGATGCAAGAAGTAACCTCGGCCGACTTCGAAGACGTCGGCTGTCCCAAAATCACGAACATCAAGACCACGAGATACCTAATTTACTAAATCTGGTTCCTTATGGTTTTGATGTTCGTAATTTTAGGGCGGCCGACGTTTTCGAAGTCGGCCGAGGTTACTTCTTGCGTCAATTTGAAGCGAGATAGGCTCAGACTCACATGCAGTATGCTAGGTAAAACCTAGTACATCTCCTACTACTCTCGAGGTAGGCTCAGACTCACATGCAATATGCTAGGTAAGACCTAGTCATCTCCTACTACTCTAAATGACGTGGTCACTTTGAGTAATAGGAGATGACTAGGTCTTATCTAGCATATTGCATGTGAGTCTGAGCCTACCTCGCTTAAAATTGACGCAAGAAGTAACCTCGGCCGACTTCGAAGACGTCGGCCGCCCCAAAGTCACGAACATCAAGACCACGAGATACCTAATTTACTAAATCTGGTTCCTTATGGTTTTGATGTTCGTAATTTTAGGGCGGCCGACGTCTTCGAAGTCGGCCGAGGTTACTTCTTGCGTCAATTTTAAGTGAGATAGGCCCAGATTCTCCTACTACTCTAAGTGACCACTAAGTGATTATCACGAATTGCATCATACATGGAAGTGATCCGAAATATGATAGGCAAGTTTTCAGACTACGTCTGCTTGAGGAGTTTTTGTGTTTTTCTGCCATCTTTTTGAAACGCCATTAAGTTATATTGCTCTGTTTATTATACAGGGTGTTCAAAAATGTAATTACCGTTTTATCATATTTAATTGCAAAAAACCCAAAAATGTTATATATAACATCCTATATTTGATTAGTTTATTAGATGTAGGATTTTATTCTCTACAAATTTATACTATACGATCTTTTACTTATCTATTGAACTTTTTGAGATATTCGGGAGTTTGTCAAAATTGTCCGTTATTAGTTAAATGGTGGTCTAAAGTTGTTTATCAATAAATAAATACCATATTCAAAGACTACTGGATTGATATAAACTAACACCATCAGATTTTACTTGCAATTAGATCTAATATCCTATATATATATAGAGTTTTCTTAATTGTGAGGTTGGGTTGGGTCGTTACCACATCGAAATTCCGCATGGGATGCTTTAGAAGTCAGTCTCACTAGAGGACTCAAAATGAATGTAAATACATGCAGATTAGTGGTAGCAATTAAGGTGGTAAGAACTTCCATTACATGTATGTTTCTGAATATATCCCAAATAAGCAAGAATTAGGAAACCCATAAAGACCGTAGAGATACCCATAATGAAAAAAAAAGTTTAGGGGGTCTGGCTCCTAGTAGTCTTGCATTTCCCGATAAAATGTACCCAACCCATTTGACTATGCAATTGCGCGAAGAATTTTTATCTATGTGGTTCTCAAAACTCTTACTTTTTGGTTCAATAATCGTTATTTTTGTAGTTTGTGTTTTGACTTCTTCTGATACCATTCTAGTCATCAATTTGTGGATAGAACTCAAGAGGCTAATTCTCCTTGTTAAAGATTAGTGTATTAGTGTATTTCATATTTCAAAAGATGACCATTAGTCTCCACGTCTGCTTGAGGAGTTTCTGTGTTTTTCTGCCATCTTTCTGAATTAAGTTATATTGCTCTGTTTATTACATAGGGTGTTTATAAATGTAATTACCATTTTATCTAAGCTTGGAAACAGCACCCTCTTGGTTCATAATATGTTTTTATATTATATATATATTTATTAATTTACATGATGATTGTAGAATAATTGTTGTTGAATTATAAAGTAATAATTGGTTAAAATATAGTGTGATAATAGATGATAAAGATTGATGGGAAGATTAAACGATGAATGGATTGAGGATTATGACCCACCCTGTAGATTTAGTTGGAAGTTTATGTCGTCGTTATTTAAATTAAGGAAAACCGTGTCTTGGTACGAACTGTGGAGACGATCTAACCACGCAAATATAATAGCCTGATTGTAGGGATGATATATAGCCACCCCCTAGACGCCGCCTAGAATGCGCCCTTCCCTCGAAGTCGGAATGCCAGGCGATTCCCGGGTTCGGGCAAAAAGTTGCGCCACACAAAGCCGCGGCGGCACTTAGTCGACCAAGTTTATTTTCTTAATTAACAGCCGCCCCCAATGTCGAATTAAGTAATTAATTATTAAAACGGGCCGCGCCGGCGTGTTACATTTGCATTTAAATAATTCAAGCGGGCCCGCCGAAATCGACGGCTCGAATTAAGCGACACGACAACAAGTGTCACAAAACACCGAACGGGCCGACAGAATTATTTAATTAATTCCCAGCTATGGTTTATTATTCAACCCAGGTAATTATTTATGGCCGGGCAACAATACGGATTATATACGGCGTTTGCCCCGTCATTAATAGCCATTCATCTAGACCATTTTTCGAAAATCCACCAACATACATCTATTTATTTACTGATATCAACATAATGTGCATAATTTGATAGAGTTCTATATCTATCTTATTGATTTATGCATATTACAGATGAAAATATATTAAGTGTCGTTCTGCGCATGCACAACAAAGTAATGCGACTGCGCAGAAAAAATGTAGGTAAATTATGATATATGGTCAAGTATTTTTCAAGTGAATTTCAAGAGATAAACAACGTCACCTGTTGGATTTTCAACGCTGTCTTGTCGACTATTAGCAGGTAATTCAGTGCGGTGTCGACGCCATTTATCAAGGACGTCGTAAAGCAGAACAATCGAAGACGAAGAGAATCATGAGGTGTCCGCCGAATTATTCGAGATCTGATAATCGCACGCGGCTTGGATAACAAATTGCCGGCCAGAGTAGACCTTAAACGCGGCCGTAATCCTTTGTCAAATGTTTCCGGCCGCCTCCATTGTTAAACGCGTGATTAAGTGCGTTATCTAAACGCGACATCACACCGCATGTATGCAACCGTCGGCGGATAAATCACAGATGTCAAAAATCGACCACTGGAAATGTACCGACAATTACCAAAGATATTTCGGCTGTAACCATTAATAATAATAATGGACGCCAAACGTTTGATACCTATACACTCACAATGAATATATATTTTTGAATTGAAAATTTTATTGAAAACTAATAATAAGCGGCATAGAACAAAAAATCAAAAAGTAAGATTAATTTAAACAATTTGATTGAAAAAAACCATAACACCTGTTCAAACCAGGGGCGATCTTTTGATAGTGCGAATTGAATTATATCCGCGCGACGAACCTGAATGATTTTCCGTGTTCGTCCATCGACATTTTTTTTACAGTTGTCGCCGCGTAATGGAATTTTATATTGATGATGTCATCCCGACGGTTTTTGTTGGTCAGTTTCGTGATTTATTATTACTAAATTTGGGAGTTCAATTTCGCCGTTACACACGTAACCCGATGACACCGGGCGCTACAAAAATGAAATATCGCCGTCACGAAACTGGCGCATTAGCGCTCGGCGATTACAATTAAAAACTGAACCGACCCTGCAATATTATTTTAAAAATACCTATTTCACAAAATATAAACCCTTTTTTTAGGTTGCATACTTTTATTTCGCCTATTTAGTAAAATATAAAATATTACTTTTCGAAATTCTTCAGAGTAAAATGCTACGGCGCAGAAGAATTTCGAATTGTTTCCAAACGTTTATAAAATAAACTTAAAATTTTTCCAAGTGCCTATAATAAAAAGGAGTAGCGAAGTATTTAGACTTTTAGAGAGAGTCGTTTAAAGCCGGGAGCTTTGTAGTAGCGGAAAATGAGTCGAAATTGGCAAAGAAACTGCTTTTCTCCCTAGAAAACCATGGAACAGCAAGTAGATAAACGCATGGAGTACCTAGGTACTTTTATACAAAAGACTTTAAAGCTGAAGCCGGAGAAGTGGTCGAGAATGATGACAATAGAGGAGCATAAAGCGGTGGTTATGAAATTTTTGGAGAGGCCGCTGCCCATTCTCCTGGTGATTATCCTAACGCCATCGGCTCAGTTGCAAGCCAGCAACTCGTTCCCGGTTCCTTTAAAGAGCAAAGGTAAGGGCTACCGGTGAATTTCGCTTAAAGAAACCCTGACGACTGTTCCCAGGCGTCTACTTTATAAAGAGAGCCCTCTGTAGCGTTGAAAAGGGCAAACCCTCCTCCTCAATTATCGAAGGCGACCTGTCTTGCAAAATAATCGATCAATTAGCGTCGTTGGTCGAGGAGGTGCTCGTTCCTTTGCTGTCCAACTCCACCAACCACGACAAATGGCCCGCGGTCATCGCCAAAGACGTGCAGAAGCACGTCCACAGCTTGAAGAGTACCGTTTACCAGGTAAGCTTTTCCGCTTCCTTTACCACCCTCAGGACTAAAAAAGAAATACCAATTATTTTCCTTGTTTCCACCGCGCACGGCTTCCAATTATCTAGAATAACATGCGACGGTTTGTAGCGATTTAACAATGGTCGTATTGAAAAATACCATTTTTATCAAAATAAACGATTGCACCAGATAAAATTCACAACTAAATTGGCTTTGGCTCTCCATGTGACACACGCAGATATTACTTTGTACGAAAAAATTTATTTTATTACTTTTATTGCACATAGTATAATCAATATTTTTATAAACTAACCACGCGCCTCAAACATTTTTATACATCACTATTTACAAAGCATTCAATTGCAATAAACTTCACCGATTAACAATCCCACAACGCGCAACACGCGATTTTACTTAATACTGTGATATTGGTTGCATACTTGCAATGATGACGTCGTTTACAATAATTAATTAACACACTGTATGTGGGAGTGCATTAGAGGCGTACTCATTATATTACTGCCGTGCTTACATAGTATAATGCCTATCTGGCTAAAAACTGACACAAGAAGTATCCTCGGCCGACTTCGAAGACGTCGGCCGTCTCAAGTATCACGAACCAAGAATCTGGCAGAACCCTAATGAATAGTAATTTGAGTCAAGACCTTGGTTTTCATGATTTTGGGGCGGCCGACGTCTTCGAAGTCGGCCGAGGTTACTTCTTCCATTCATTTTAAGCTAGATAGGGTTGTACTCACGCATAAATACTATAATTTTAATTTGTAATAATCACGGCTGTCTTCGAAGACGTCGGCTACCTCCAAGTATCACGAACCCAGAAACTGGCAGAACCCTGATGAGTAGTAATTTGAGTCAAGATCTTGGTGTTCATGATTTTGGGGCGGCCGACGTCTTCGAAGTCGGCCGAGGTTACTTCTTCCATTCAATTCAAGCTAGATAGGGTTGTACTCACGCATAAATACTATAATTTTAATTTGTAATAACCACGGCTGTCTTCGAAGATGTCGGCTACCTCGAAGGATCATGAACCCAGAAATTGGCAGAACCCTGATGAGTAGTAATTTGAGTCAAGGTATTGGTGTTCATGATTTTGGGGCCGCCGACGTCTTCGAAGTCGGCCGAGATTACTTCTGCCATTGATTTCAAGCTAGATAGGGTTGTACTCACGCATAAATACCATAATTTTAATTTGTAATAACCAAGGCAGTCTTCGAAGACGTCGGCTACCTCCAAGTATCACGAACCCAGAAACTGGCAGAACCCTGATGAGTAGTAGTTTGAGTCAAGATCTTGGTGTTCATGATTTTGGGGCGGCCGACGTCTTCGAAGTCGACCGAGATCACTTCTGCCATTGTTTTCATGCTAGATAGGGTTGTACGCAGGCATAAATACTATAATTTTAATTTGTAATAACCACGGCTGTCTTCGAAGACGTCGGCTACCTCCAAGTATCGCGAACCCAGAAACTGGCAGAACCCTAATGAGTAGTGATTTGAGTCAAGACCATGGTGTTCATGATTTTAGGGCGGCCGACATCTTCGAAGTCGGCCGAGGTTACTTCTTCAATTCATTTCAAGCTAGATAGGGTTGTACTCACGCATAAATACTATAATTTTAATTTGTAATAACCAAGGCAGTCTTCGAAGACATCGGCTACCTCCAAGGATCATGAAACCAGGAACTGGCACAACCCTGATCAGTAGTAATTTAAGTCAAGGTATTGGTGTTCGTGATTTTGGGGCGGCCGACGTCTTCGAAGTCGGCCGAAATTACTTCTTCCATTCATTTCAAGCTAGATAGGGTTGTACTCACGCATAAATACTATAATTTTAATTTGTAATAACCACGGCTATCTTCGAAGACATCAGCTACCTCCAAGTATCACGAACCCAGAAACCGGCAGAACCCTGATGAGTAGTGATTTGAGTCAAGATCTTGGTGTTCATGATTTTGGGGCGGCCGACGTCTTCGAAGTCGGCCGAGGTTACTTCTTCCATTCATTTCAAGCTAGATAGGGTTGTACTCACGCATAAACACTATAATTTTAATTTGTAATAACCACGGTTGTCTTCGAAGACGTCGGCTACCTCCAAGTATCACGAACCCAGAAACTGGCAGAACCCTGATGAATAGGAATTTGAGTCAAGACCTTGGTTTTCATGATTTTGGGGCGGCCGACGTCTTCGAAGTCGGCCGAGGTTACTTCTTCCATTCATTTTAAGCTAGATAGGGTTGTACTCACGCATAAATACTATAATTTTAATTTGTAATAACCAAGGCAGTCTTCGAAGACGTCGGCTACCTCCAAGGATCATGAAACCAGGAACTGGCACAACCCTGATCAGTAGTAATTTGAGTCAAGGTATTGGTGTTCGTGATTTTGGGGCGGCCGACGTCTTCGAAGTCGGCCGAAATTACTTCTTCCATTCATTTCAAGCTAGATAGGGTTGTACTCACGCATAAATACTATAATTTTAATTTGTAATAACCAAGGCGTCTTCGAAGACGTCGGCTACCTCCAAGGATCATGAAACCAGGAACTGGCACAACCCTGGTGAGTAGTAATTTGAGTCAAGACCTTGGTGTTCATGATTATGGGGCGGCCGACGTCTTCGAAGTCGGCCGAGGTTACTTCTTCCATTCATTTCAAGCTAGATAGGGTTGTACTAACGCATAAATACCATAATTTTAATTTGTAATAACCAAGGCAGTCTTCGAAGACGTCGGCTACCTCTAAGTATCACGAACCCAGAAACTGGCAGAACCCTAATGAGTAGTGATTTGAGTCAAGACCATGGTGTTCATGATTTTGGGGCGGCCGACATCTTCGAAGTCGGCCGAGGTTACTTCTTCCATTCATTTCAAGCTAGATAGGGTTGTACTCATGCATAAATATATAATTTTAATTTGTAATAACCACATCTGTCTTCGAACACGTCGGCTACCTCCAAGTATCACGAAACCAGGAACTGGCACAACCCTGATGAGTAGTGATTTGAGTCAAGACCTTGGTGTTCGTGATTTTGGGGCGGCCGACGTCTTCGAAGTCGGCCGAGGTTACTTCTTCCATTCATTTCAAGCAAGATAGGGTTGTACTCACGCATAAATACTATAATTTTAATTTGTAATAACCAAGGCAGTCTTCGAAGACGTCGGCTATCTCCAAGTATCACGAACCCAGAAACTGGCAGAACCCTGATGAGTAGTAATTTGAGTCAAGACCTTGGTGTTCGTGATTTTGGGGCGGCCGACGTCTTCGAAGTCGGCCGAGGTTACTTCTTCCATTCATTTCAAGCTAGATAGGGTTGTACTCACGCATAAAAACTATAATTTTAATTTGTAATAACCACGGCTGTCTTCGAAGATGTCGGCTACCTCCAAGTATCACGAACCAAGAAACTGGCAGAACCCTAATGAGTAGTAATTTGAGTCGAGGCCTTGGTGTTCGTGATTTTGGAGCGGCCGAGGTTGCTTTTTCCATTATCTACCAGGTTTCACAAAGTTAATTGCCAAAACTAAAGTGCAAAGTAATTCTTTGTATTTTAGTAAGTAATTTTAGTAAAATTAGAAGCAGAAAGACTTCTAATTATCCTTTGGCAGAAATCATTTGTACCACCTTATCTGCTCTTTCAAACCCAGAACTATTTGAAAAAATTTCTCATGAAAAAATTTGTTTTAATTTTGTCCAAAAATAAAATTCGATTTTATTCTTAGGTAAAAGGTCATGTAAATGGACAAACAGTTCTGCCAATGCCTGTGGGTGTTGAAAAAGTGCACGAAGTGGAAAAATTATTAATAGAAAGTAATGGTGAAATTTGTGATTTGTATTTAAAAAGTGCAATAGAAGGTGTGGTTATAAAATGGGCTGCGCAAGTAAATGATGTTTTGGCAAACGATTCCTCCGAAAAATTAAACAATTCAAATCCTGTTCCATCTTTGGAAATTCAATTTTGGAACCAGCGGTTAAAAAATCTTGAATTTATTTATGAACAGTTGAAAGAGAATAAAGTAAAAAGCATGGCTGTTATTTTAGAGAAAACAAATAGCGCGTATTATTCTTGTTTTAAAATACTTTTCAAAAATATTGTGATGGGGTTAGCTGAAGCTAAAGATATTTGCTTATATTTGTTGCCATTAAAAAAGCATATTGACGTTTTACAAGACACCGACTTTTCTGATAATCTCCCGCTTTTCGCACCGTTGATACATGTTATTTGCTTAATTTGGAGCAATTCAAAATATTACGATCAAGTCAAACTGATTGTTTTATTAAAGCAAGTTTGTAATTTATTGATTCAAGAAGCAAAGAAGTTTTTGGATCCAACCACATTGTTTCATAGCGATACAGATGAAGCTATGCAACGCATCGGAATAACAATCAGACATTTAAAAAGGTTTTTCAGCCTCTTTACTTATTATAAAGAAAATTTGCAAAGATTTTATAAAGATCGACCGCCTGAGTTATGGACGTTCCATCCCAACACAGTTTTCGAAAGATTTTTCGCTTTTTTAGAAAGATTACAAACCATACAATGGTTTTTTAACACAATTTTAGAATTTTCAAAACTGGAGAAGGTTGAAATCGGTGGTCTAAAAGGTAGAAACCTAAGCGCTAAGGTTGTGGAAGTTTTCGGCGAATTCCAGTCATGCTTTTCCGTGTTTTCCGGAAAATCTTACGACGTCCTCGATCCAGATGACGAATCATTTGTGGAAGATTTCGCAAAGTTCAAACAAAAAATATTCGAGATGGATCTAAAACTTTCCTCCATTTTGGTTCAAGCTTTCGAAGATTGCAACAACCTTGAAAGTGTTTATAAATTAATCAACATAGCTGGATCAGTTCTCGATAGACCTTTGATTAAAGAAGAATTTACAAGCAAATATAACAAAATCGTTGAGATGTTAGAGGAGGAAATTAAAACGGCCGAATTTCTTTTCAGAGAACAATTAAAACATAAAAGAAAACATGGCGAATTTGTCGTTGATAAGTATATGCCCCCTGTTTCTGGTAGTTTAAGGTGGACCAGGAATTTAAGATTAAGGATTTTATCCCCTATTGAACAATTCAAAAAGTTACAACACCCGTAATAATTTTAATCAAACTTTATTTCAAAAAATATAATTATTTAATGTTTTAGGATAACAAAATCCGATAAAGCGTTGGAATTAATTCAAAAATTCGATCATTTGGGGCAACAACTTCGCGATTTTGACAAAGCTCTTTTCATAGAGTGGACAGAAAAAGTTCCCGGCCAAATAGAATCGAATCTTAAACAATGTTTAATAAAAAGAAACGTTAAAACGAAAGATTTGTACCCAAATTTTAACACAGCTGTAAATCATTTTTATTTAATCAAAAATATTGCAATTAAAATTTTAGCTTGCAGCTATTTTAAGAGAAGTCCATTATTTGAGGAATATGGGTATTGAGGAGATTCCGGAAGTCGCGTTAAAAATGGCGGAAAGAAACGAAACTTTCCGAAAATACATAACTAGCCTCAACACCACCATCGAGTGGTACAACAAAATTCGAAGAACTAGTAAAGAGGTTGAGTTCCAATTGATTGAAACTGAATTAGAGGAAATTGATAAATTAGTGCAGAGGGGTGAAAAAAATCTTTGTTGGAACTCTGAAGGTGATTAAAATAAATCTTCATTTCAATATTAATCAATATTATTCAAAATAGATTTGTGGGATTTCATGATAAAACTTCACGAGTTAGTTGGTGGGCTTCAAGATCACCTTCAAAGGAGTCAAGAAAATTTGGTTGAAATCAAAAACATTTTGATACCTTTTGCGAGGCAACCACTTTTCGAACGGAAAGAATCGAAGAAAGACGCAGTTCTTTGCGTGGAAGAACGAGAACAAAGAACGGCGAAGAGATATTCGGAGATAATCCAAGCAACTGATAAGATTATGATCCTTTTGAATCAAAATATGGAACTTTTCGGGATGGCAGATAAACAAGATAGTTTGAAGTGGAATAAATACGTTGATTATGTTGATCAGATTTTAATGAGTTATTTGTATCAATCTGTTGGTTGCAGTTTGAGTTATTTAAATGAACATATGGATCCTTGCAATTCGCTTACTCCGCTTTTTGAGTCCCAATTAATTTTGCAAGCACCCAATATCGTTTTCTTGCCTCCAATGGATCCCTCTCATAAAGATAGCTTTAAGAACTTAATCTTAGTCTTAATAGAAGATATCATGAAAATAGCTGGAATAGTTCCGAGATTTTCAAAAACTTGCACGCAAACTTACGAAGAAGAGATCAGAAACAACAGTGATATAAAAGAAATGAGCGATGATATTTTGCAAAATGTTGATAACGTTGTAGACGATGCGTTTGAGTTTTGCGATAACTACCAAACTTATTCTTATTTATGGTTGGACGATCGCGATGATTATTTGCAACAATTTTTAACATATGGAAGACAATTAACCGGGGAAGAAATCGATTTATTATTTTTAAAAGACTCCCAAGCTCCTAAACCATGCCCGCCAAGAATGGATTCATTCCGAGAAGAAATCGATCGATTCGAAAGCTTATATGCAGAAATCGAACAAATTCAAACCCAAAAAATTTTTAACTCATGGTTCAAACTTGATGTAAAACCATTTAAACAAGCTTTATTAAACACAGTTAGAAAATGGGGGAATATGTTTAAAGAACATTTAGTGGATATGGTCACACACAGCCTATCTGATTTAGGATCATTCATAAGATCTGCCGATGAAGGTCTTCAACAACCAGTTGTTGAAGGAGATTACGAAGCTTTAGTTAACGTTATGGGTTACCTATTAAACGTAAAAGAACGACAAGCAACTACCGATGAGATGTTTGCACCTTTACGCGAAACAATCGAATTATTAACATTTTACGATCAAGATATTCCCGAAGAAGTCAACGTTTGGCTACAAGAATTACCAGAACAATGGAACAACACCAAAAAAATTGCAATAACAGTTAAACAACAAGTAGCTCCATTACAAGCAGCTGAAGTCACCTTCATCAGAAAAAAAATAACCAACTTTGATTATAAAGTAATTTTTTATAGGGAATTATTTAAAAGATACGAGTTCTTCAAATACGGCTGCAAAACTCCTTACATTTTAATCGATAGGATTCATAAAGATCTTAGCATGTTAGAAAATGAAATGGAGAATATCCACGCATCCGGATCTCTTTTCGAAGTAACTGTGCCTGATTTCAAATTATTAAAACAATGCAGAAAAGAATTAAAAATGTTAAAAGTAACTAAATAATTTCTTCCTTCACACAAAAAACTCAAAACATATTTTTTTAGCAACTCTGGGATTATATTAACATAGTCCACACTTGCGTGGACGATTGGAAAACAACGCCATGGAGAAAAATCGATGTAGAAAACATGGATATAGAGTGCAAAAAATTTGCTAAAGAAATACGAATGTTAGATAAAGAGATGAGAACTTGGGACACTTATTTAGGCTTGGAAGCCACCGTTAAAAACACCCTCACATCTCTTAAAGCTGTGGGAGAGCTCCAAAACCCAGCTATCCGAGAAAGACATTGGGATCAACTCATGAGTTCTACGAAGGTATTCGAAAAAATATGTTTGGTGTACTCTTATATTTATATTTTTGTACATAGTGTCTTCTAATCCTTAATCATTGTACATAACATTTTTTTTCACACTTTTCTTAATGTTTTTTACAGAATTTAGCCGCTTTACCCAAAGAATTAACAGTAAGTAACATAAATACACAAAATTACACCAATTTCATACTATCATTACACTTATTTATTTCAACTCGATAATCTACGATTCAAAAAGTTTTTAAGATGATAATTATTAAGTTATAATTAAGATAATAAGTTTTAACCGGCAATATTAATTTAGTATACAGTGTTTGATTTTAGCTGTCACGGCAAATATCTTGATTATTATTGGAGAGTTTTGAATATGCCAGATAATAGAAGTTAGATAACATTTTGTCTAAATCTCCAACAGTAGTCAAGATATCTATTGTGACAATTAAAATCAAACACACTGCATATAAAGTTGAGTTCCGGCAAATACAACACCCCCACTACCTTTGGAATTACTCTGAATACCACTTACCTATTTCAATCTCTCAATTTTGTGAATAATTAACCATCTCAAAAACATCATCATTCTTTGGCTTTGTATATAAGCTAATTAATAAAATTTCTCGATCCAGAAATGTTCGTAAGTACAGCTTAATAGATGCCTAATCTCTTTCTGTTAAAATAAAATTGAAAAAATTTCTAATTCAAAAACATTTTTAGACAAAGATTGTGATGGATCATAACACAACTTTGGCAGAACTTCTTGAATTAAATCTTCATGAATGCGAAGATGAAGTGAAAAATATTGTTGATAAAGCAATAAAAGAGATGTCGATGGAAAAAATTTTGAGAGATCTAAATACGACGTGGTCTGCGATGTCGTTTGAGCAAGAAATTCATCCCAGGACGAAATCGAAACTTCTTAGGGCTAGCGAAGAGTTAATTGAGACTTTAGAGGAAAATCAAGTGCAATTACAAAATTTGATTACGTCTAAATTTATTGCTCATTTCTTGGAAGAAGTATCAGCTTGGCAACAAAAATTAGGATTGGCCGATTCAGTTATAACGGTTTGGTTTGAAGTTCAAAGAACTTGGACTCATTTGGAATCTATTTTTATGAGTTCTGACGATATTAGAAAACAACTTCCAGAAGATTCAGAAAGATTTATTCAAATTGATAAAGATTTTAAACTTCTCATGGAAGAAATGTCCCAAGTTCCAAATGTTGTTGAATCCACGAATCGCGATGGACTTTTAGCCATTTTAGAAGCTTTACAAAGCAAATTAATTCTTTGCGAAAAAGCTTTAGCGGTTTACTTAGAAACAAAACGATTGGCTTTTCCAAGATTTTATTTCGTATCTTCCGCGGATCTTCTTGATATTTTATCAAACGGAAATCAACCTGAATTAATATGCAAACACCTCACAAAATTATTCGATTCAATCGCTAAATTAAAATTTGAAAGCAACGAAGATTCAAATATCATTTTAGGGATGTTTGCAAAAGATGGTGAATACGTTTCTTTTGAAACTTCATGTTCAAGTGAAGGGCCTGTAGAAGTATGGTTAAATAGAGTTCAAAGTTGTATGAGATCCACGATTCGAAAAGGAATCGGAGAAGGGGTGTTATCGTACGAAGAAAAACCTAGAGATCATTGGTTATTTGATTTCCCAGCGCAAGTTTCTCTTTGCGGAACACAAATTTGGTGGACAACCGAAGTTAACATAGCATTTGGCCGGCTTGAAGAAGGTTATGATAACGCCATTCGAGATTATTACAAAAAGCAAGTTTCCCAATTAAGTACTTTAATTACTTTGTTAATCGGCGATTTAAGCCGGCAAGATCGTCAAAAAATTATGACGATATGCACGATAGATGTTCATTCGAGAGATGTTGTGAGTAAATTAATCCAAATGAAAATTGATAACGCTTCGGCATTTCAATGGGTTTCCCAATTAAGGCATCGGTGGTGCGAAAAAGTTAATCATTGCTTTGCTAACATTTGCGATGCTGAATTTACGTATAGCTATGAATATTTGGGGAATACTCCAAGATTAGTTATAACACCTTTAACAGATCGGTGTTATATCACTTTAACTCAGGTATTTATAAATATAAAAAATAAATTAATTTGTATTAATTTTTATTAGTCTTTACATCTTGTTATGGGAGGTGGCCCAGCTGGTCCGGCTGGTACAGGAAAAACAGAGACAACAAAAGATCTTGGAAGAGCTTTAGGAATATCAGTTTATGTTTTTAATTGTTCGGAACAAATGGATTATAAATCTTGCGGAAATATTTATAAAGGATTGGCACAAACTGGTGCTTGGGGTTGTTTTGATGAATTTAATAGGATTTCCGTTGAAGTTTTATCTGTAGTTGCCGTGCAAGTAAAGTCGGTTTTAGACGCGATTAGACATAAGAAAAGTCAATTTGATTTTATGGGAGAGATGATAGCTTTAGTTCCAACAGTGGGCATTTTTATTACTATGAATCCTGGATATGCTGGGAGAACGGAGCTCCCAGAAAACTTAAAATCCCAATTCAGACCTTGTGCTATGGTTGTACCAGATTTTGAGCTTATCTGCGAAATTATGTTAGTTGCAGAAGGTTTTCAAGAGGCCAAAATTTTAGCGAGAAAATTTATTACTTTATACACTTTATGCAAAGAGCTTTTATCTAAACAAGATCATTATGATTGGGGATTACGAGCAATAAAATCGGTTTTAGTTGTCGCGGGGTCTTTAAAAGTACAATTATTTTTAACACTTAATTATTTTTCAAACAAAAACATTTTTAGAGAGGTGATCCAGGGCGCCCAGAAGAAGAAGTTCTTATGCGCGCATTAAGAGACTTCAATATCCCTAAAATCGTCACTGACGACACTCCAGTTTTTATGGGATTAATCGGTGATTTATTCCCAGCTTTAGAAGTGCCTAGAAAAAGAGACGCCGATTTTGAAAGAACCGTCAAACAAGCAGCTATTGATTTATTGCTACAACCAGAAGATAATTTCATTTTAAAAGTAGTTCAATTGGAAGAATTATTAGAAGTTAGGCATTCCGTATTTATAGTTGGAAACGCGGGAACCGGAAAAACACAAGTGTGGAAAACTCTATTTAAAACGTACCAAAACATGAAACGAAAACCGGTATTTAATGACTTAAATCCGAAAGCTGTAACGAACGATGAACTTTTTGGAATAATTAATCCGGCCACTAGGGAATGGAAAGACGGGTTATTTTCCGTTTTGATGAGAGACCAAGCAAATTTAGTCGGTGAACATCCCAAATGGATAATTTTAGATGGAGACATCGATCCTATGTGGATAGAATCCTTAAACACCGTAATGGATGATAACAAAGTTTTAACATTAGCTAGCAACGAAAGAATCGCCCTCACACCCACAATGAGGCTTATTTTCGAAATATCAAATTTAAAAACAGCTACTCCAGCAACCGTTTCACGAGCTGGAATACTTTACATCAACCCACAAGATTTGGGATGGAACCCCTACGTAACAAGTTGGCTAGAAACAAGAACAAACCAAGTTGAAAAATCAAACTTAATCATGCTTTTCGACAAATACATCCCAATTTGCTTAGAAAACGTCCGAACAAGATTCAAAAAAATTACACCCATCGTTGAAACAACCCACATCGAAATGCTTTGCCATCTTTTAGACTGCTTATTATCACCAATTAACACCCCACAAGATTGCCCCAAAGAATGGTACGAACTATACTTCGTTTTTAGTAGTGTTTGGGCTTTTGGATCAGCTATGTTTCAAGAACAAGTAGGTTTTAATCAAAAGTATTAATCGAGGCTAATTTTTATTTTTCATTTAGGCCACCGATTATAGAGTTGAATTTACAAAGTGGTGGGTTAATGAGTTCAAAAGTGTCAAATTTCCAACTGGTGGAACTGTTTTTGATTATTTTATTGATTGTGAAACTAAACAATTTGTACCGTGGGCTGAAAGCTTGGGACGATTTGAATTAGATCCAGATATGCCTTTACAGGTAAATATTTTATCCAAGTAAAATTTAATTCTTTCATAATAGTATCTAGTCTTCTGCTAGCAGTATGTGGTCTTCTCAAAGTAGTATCTAACATTTTGCCAACAGTATCTAATCTTCTGCCAGTAGTATGTAGTCGTCAATTAGCAATATCTACTCTTATGCCAACCCTATAGTCTTCTATAAGCAGTATTTAGTCTTTTGTAAGCTTCGAAGTCGACCGAGATTATTTCTTATGGCCAAATGGTATCTTACCTCTTGCCAACAGTTCCAAGCTACAAACCAACCCAAGACAAAGCAAAACCGACTCAACCCAAGTCGAAGCATCCCAAGTTAAACCAACCCAAGCCAAAACCAAACTTCAGAAACCAACCTAACCCAAAGATTTTATTAAAAAAACGTGTTTATAATCTCGGCCGACTTCGAAGACGTCGGCCGCCACATCTTAAATTTATTTTGCCTAACGTTTTGGCATCTTCAGTGAGTTGTCGTACTCCGACAAAACTTCAAGCAGTATAGACTTGGTGTTATGTTCCGAATTCCGAGTGATACCAGTAACAACTTTATGGAAGAGATAATCTCGGCCGATTTCGACGACGTCGGCCGCCCCAAGTTATATTATTATTTGGGACAGTCGACGTCTTCGAAGTCGGCCAAGATTATTTCTTCCATAAACTTGAAAAAAAGTATCCGCCCTAAGTATTATTATGATACTTCATAAGTATAGTTTTTAGTATGTATAAAATATAATAAGAATATGAATAGAATGTGGGTAACTTTACAAGAATGAATGAAATGTCAGATAATAAAAATGGCGAAATAAAAGGGTTGATGAGGTAAGTAAGAGAAATGCGTAGCCGAGAGAAGACTCTCAATGTTATTTTAACGATGGCATTAAAAAGCAAGTAAAATAGCTGAGTCAGCAAACGGGGTCGATCTCGAATTGTCCTTAACGTGGTCGTTTTGCCCCCACAATTAAGTCGAAAAATTCTTTAATAATAGTATCTAGTCTTCTGCTAGCAGTATGTGGTCTTCTCAAAGTAGTATCTAACATTTTGCCAACAGTATCTAGTCTTCTGCCAGTAGTATGTAGTCGTCCATTAGCAATATCTACTCTTATGCCGACACTATAGTCTTCTATAAGCAGTATTTAGTTTTTTGTAAGCTTCGAAGTCGGCCGAGATTATTTCTTCCATCAGATTCAAAGAAATGAAGGTTATCCTCACGTGATTTTCAAAATTCTGGTGGTCGTGATACTAAAAATCTGGCCAAATGGTATCTTACCTCTTGCCAACAGTTCCAAGCTACAAACCAACCCAAGACAAAGCAAAACCGACTCAACCCAAGTCGAAGCATCCCAAGTTAAACCAACCCAAGCCAAAACCAAACTTCAGAAACCAACCTAACCCAAAGATTTTATCAAAAAAACATGTTTATAATCTCGGCCGACTTCGAAGACGTCGGCCGCCACATCTTAAATTTATTTTGCCTGACGTTTTGACATCTTCAGTGCGTTGTCGTACTCCGACAAAACTTCAAGCAGGATAGACTTGGTGTTATGTTCCGAATCCCGAGTGATACCAGTAACAACTTTATGGAAGAGATAATCTTGGCCGATTTCGACGACGTCGGCCGCCCCAAGTTATATTATTATTTGGGACGGTCGACGTCTTCGAAGTCGGCCAAGATTATTTCTTCCATAAACTTGAAACACAGTATCCGCCCTAAGTATTATTATGATACTTCATAAGTATAGTTTTTAGTATATATAAAATATAATAAGAATATGAATAGAATGTGGGTAACTTTACAAGAATGAATGAAATGTCAGATAATAAAAATGCCGAAATAAAAGGGTTGATGAGGTAAGTAAGAGAAATGCGTAGCCGAGAGAAGACTCTCAATGTTATTTTAACGATGGCATTAAAAAGCAAGTAAAATAGCTGAGTCAGCAAACGGGGTCGATCTCGAATTGTCCTTAACGTGGTCGTTTTGCCCCCACAATTAAGTCGAAATAAATTACCAATTAGCTAAAAGCCCGATAAAGAGAAACGAAATTCCGTAGGCTGTCCTGGTGCACACCGCAGAGTCAATAAGGGTGCGATATTTCCTGAATCTATTAATGGAGAAGAAGCACCCGGTGATGTTAGTTGGAACAGCTGGTAGCGGTAAGACGGTATTAGTAGGGGAGAAATTAACATCCTTATCCGAGAATTATGCCGTAACGAACGTTTCATTTAATTTCTACACGACGTCGGAAATGCTGCAAAAGATCCTGGAGCGACCTTTGGAGAAAAAAGCCGGGAGAAATTACGGACCACCCGGTAACAAGACCCTCATCTATTTCCTAGACGATATGAACATGCCGGAGGTCGACACGTACGGAACAGTACAACCGCACACGCTCATTAGGCAGCACCTGGATTACAATCATTGGTATGACCGGAACAAATTGACGTTGAAGGATATACATAATTGCCAGTACGTTTCGTGTATGAACCCAACCGCAGGAAGCTTTACAATTAACCCGCGCCTCCAACGTCATTTCTACGTCTTCGCCATCAGTTTTCCTGGTAGCGATGCTCTCACCACTATTTACCACGCCATCCTCAGCCAACACCTTGCAAATCCCGAACTTAAATTCCAACCTCACCTTTTCAAGTTTGCAGATAACGTTGTTGCTGCATCAGTTGTATTACATCATAAAATATCACAAATCTTTTTACCCACCGCAATCAAATTTCATTACATCTTCAATTTAAGAGATATCTCAAATATTTTCCAGGTAATAACTCTCATTACTATATTAAGTGTATTAATTAATTATCGTACCCGACGTCATCATCGAAAGTATACAACCAATATCACATCATATTGAGATATGCAGCCAATATTACACAAGTCGCGTGGGTTACGATAATTAATTAACACAGTGTATATTATAAAACAAAATTTATTTAGGGACTATTATTTAGTACAAATGATTGTGTAAATGAACCCTGTGATCTCGTACGACTTTGGACACATGAATGTCAACGTGTTTACGGTGATAAACTTGTTGAGGATAAAGATATCGACGCATTTAGCAAACTTGTCCATGATATCTTCAAGAAACACTTCGAGGTTAGTTTATAATCGGGTTATTTTCCCTTTTTAACGAAGATATACTCCGCAGGATGTCGACGAGTCTTTCGTCTTCGAGAAGCCCAATATATACTGCCATTTCGCCGGCGGGATTGGTGAGCCCAAGTACATGCCTATTGACAAATGGGCCACTTTGCACAAACTACTGACAGAGGCCATGGTCAGCTACAACGACCTCGTCGCAGCAATGAACTTAGTTCTCTTTGAAGATGCCATGATGCACGTTTGCCGGTAAGGAAAAGAAGTTAAACTAATTTAGTTTTGTTCAAACAATTCATTTGAGATCAACGACCCTCATAAAACTTTTTAACCCCAAATCGCGCAAATCAACAATATATCGACACGAGAACTTACTCACAATTTTATTTGGGACGAAAAGTTTGCTCGCCGAACTTTCAACTCTTATTGTATCAAGTCCCTTCAAGATAAAACGTCGTTCGATATTTTAAACTAACAACCGTAATAAAAATCTTTTTTTTTGCAGTATTAATAGAATTTTAGAATCCCCGAGAGGAAGTGCTCTCTTAGTAGGAGTGGGCGGAAGCGGAAAACAGTCCTTATCCCGATTAGCAGCCTTCATATCCGCTTTGGAAGTAGTTCAAATCCAACTGAAAAAAGGTTACGGCATTCAAGATTTGAAAAATGAAGTTTCAGGATTGTACTTAAAGTCTGGTTTAAAGAATGTTGGGATAATGTTTTTAATGACAGATGCGCAAGTTCCCAACGAACAATTTTTAGTGTTAATAAATGATATGTTGTCGTCGGGGGAGGTTCCCGACATGTTTCCCGATGACGAAATAGAAAATATAATTGGGGGGGTTCGGAACGAAGTGAAAGGAGCTGGATTGCCCGATACCAGAGAGACATGTTGGAAATTTTTTATAGACAGGGTTAGGAGGCAATTAAAAATAGTTCTCTGCTTTTCCCCAGTCGGTTCAACGCTCAGAATTCGCTCTAGAAAATTCCCAGCAATCATAAATTGTACTCAAATAAACTGGTTCCACGAATGGCCACAAGAGGCTTTAGTATCCGTTTCACTCAGATTCCTAGAGGCATTGGAAGTACTTCCCGAAACCCTAAGAGATCAAGTTGCACAATTCATGGCTTACGTCCACACTTCCGTTAATACAATGTCAAAGCAATACCTTCAAAACGAAAGAAGATATAACTACACCACCCCAAAATCTTATCTCGAACAAATAAATCTTTATTCAAAACTTTTGCGCCAAAAATCGGAAGAATTATCCGGGAAAATTCAAAGATTAGAAAACGGCTTAGATAAACTCAAAAGCACGGCGGAACAAGTAGACGAATTAAAAGTAAAATTAGCCGTCCAAGAAGTTGAGCTAAAAGAAAAGAACGAAGCAGCTGACGCATTAATCGAAATGGTAAAAATCGAAACCGAAAAAGTTTGTATAGAAAAAAACGCAGCTGATGAAGAAGAAAAAAAAGTTGCTATAATCGCCGAAGAAGTAACGAAAAAACAAAAAGACTGCGAGGAAGATCTTATGAAAGCAGAACCAGCTTTAACAGCAGCACAAGATGCTCTCAACACATTAAATAAAGCCAACCTCACCGAATTAAAGAGCTTTGGGTCTCCTCCAGGTGCAGTTACAAATGTTACGGCCGCAGTTATGGTTCTTCTTGCTCCTGGTGGAAAGATCCCAAAAGATAGAAGCTGGAAAGCCGCTAAAATCGTCATGGCCAAAGTAGACTCCTTTTTAGATGCCCTAATTAATTACGATAAAGAAAACATCCACCCGGACGTAATAAAAGCTATAGAACCTTACTTGAAAGATCCCGAATTTGACCCCGACTTTATAAGATCGAAATCAGCTGCAGCCGCTGGTTTATGCGCTTGGGTTATTAACATCATCAAGTTTTATGAAGTCTTTTGCGATGTTGAACCGAAACGGAAAGCGCTCGCCCAAGCCAACGCCGAATTAGCAGCCGCACAAGAGAAATTGAGTTGTATTAAACGAAAAGTTGCCGTAAGTTTCTTTCGGCATTTTAAAACGAAACTTTTAAAAACATTATTTCAATTTTAGTCGTTAGAGGAACAATTAGCTAAATTAACATCTGATTTCGAACAAGCTATTGCTGAAAAAACACTTTGTCAGCAAGAAGCAGATGCTACAAACGCAACCATTTCTTTAGCCAACAGATTAGTTGGGGGGTTAGCTAGTGAAAATGTTCGTTGGGCTCAAGCTGTTGATAATTTTATTCAACAAGGAACCATGCTTCCTGGTGATGTTCTTTCCATCACAGCGTTTATTTCGTATGTTGGATGTTTTACAAAGCAGTATAGATTGGATTTGCTTCATAAAATGTGGTTTCCATTTTTAAAGAATCTTGATGTATGTTTTCAACGAATACATTGTTGGAAATAATTCACGAGCACACCCTGTATAATTTAAACGCGTGTGTATAGCGCTATGAAATTTGGTATGGAAGTAGTGTAACTTACTCTTAATGCTGGGAGGGGATACATCAATAGCGAGAGTATCAACTCGCCTCCATAGCTCCTCAACTTTAACCGGGGGAGCCGGATAACATTGAAGTCTCTGACCTATCATGTCCCAAACATGTTTGATAGGATTCAGATCCGGAGAACGAGCTGGCCATGGAAGCATTCGTTGGACATGGCGATTAATGTGCATACCTACAACCAAACTGGTCCCTCACACCACACTAAAAATAACCAGTATCTCCCACCCACTTCGGTTATAGCTCCGGAAAGTTCCACTTGGAAGGGAGGCTTAGTCAACAATGCTGCGGCAGAAAAATTCGAAACTCGCGGAATAAACTCGTCTACTCCGCAAATATTATGGATTTATCTTCACGCGTTCAGATTATATAGGGTGTGCTCGTGAATTATTTCCAACAGTGTATATTTTTTTGTTAATAATATTTAATATTTTAGCCACCAATTCCAATAACAATAGATTTAGATCCTTTATCATTATTAACCGATGATACACAAATAGCAAAATGGCAAAATGAAGGATTACCGAGCGATCGGATGTCAACAGAGAACGCAACAATTCTATCAAATTCGGATAGATGGCCCTTGATGATTGATCCGCAGGTAAAAGAGTCGAAGTAAAATCCCTAGGGATAATTTCGTCGTGCGCTTTCAGCTCCAAGGTGTCAAGTGGATTAAGCAAAAATACGGGGAGACATTGCAAGTGATCCGGTTGGGTCAGAAAGGGTTTTTGGACACGATCGAGAAGTCTATAAGCTCGGGGACGACGGTGTTGATGGAGAATATAGGAGAATTCGTCGATCCAGTCCTTGATACTTTGTTGGGGCGGAACTTAATTAAGAAGGGAAAGTAGGTATGAAATATATATGTCATTTGGAAATAGTATTTAATTTGTTGTAAAGGGCCATTAAAATCGGCGACAAGGAAATCGAATATAACCAGAACTTCAGGCTCATATTACACACCAAGCTGGCCAACCCTCATTATAAACCGGAAATGCAAGCTCAGACAACTTTAATTAATTTTACTGTTACTAGAGATGGATTAGAAGACCAATTACTGGCCGAGGTTGTTAAAGCGGAACGACCGGATCTTGAAGAGCTTAAGGTAATTTTAAATTTCTTTTCATCTACCATCAATCTATTTCACAGCCAATTCAAATTAAAACCTGAATAAAATAAATCTGTTCCATTAATTTCTTTTCAATTGCAATATATCTTTGAAAGATATAACTGCAAATTGTGTAACGGCAAATTGACATATTAATAGAGATAGAGTAGTCAGTTAGAGTACATAATGGTACTGTTTGCGCTGTTTAACACATAATTAACATAATAGAATCGATTAACCCAATCTTCCTGTCATATATACGGCAAATATATTCAATGCGGAACAGATTAATTAATTATATAGATGGATTACCGGCCGGTAATAACAATACGCGTTTCCAGGCGGAACTAACGCGACAGCAAAACGATTTCAAGATTATGCTCAAGTCGCTGGAAGACGACCTGCTCTCGAGACTCTCCTCCGCCGGCGAGAACATCCTTGGCGACACTAGCCTCGTAGAAAATCTTGAAACTACCAAGAAAACCGCTGCTGAAATCGAAAAGAAGGTCTCAGAGGCGAAGATTACATCCACACAGATCGACCAAGCTAGAGAACATTACAGACCCGCCGCGGCCCGAGCCAGTTTACTATACTTCATCTTAAACGAACTCAACACTATAAATCCTATTTATCAGTTCTCGTTAAAAGTATATTTTATTATTTATTACCGGGGGAGAATCTCCCCGTTTTAAAATACCACATGAAAATCGTTCTGTTTTAGGCTTTTAGCGTCGTATTTCAAAAAGCCATCGCCAGGGCGGACCCGGCCGAGTCTGTGCCGGACAGAGTTAATAATTTAATAGACTGCATATCGTTTTCTGTTTTCCAGTACACCACAAGGGGTCTATTCGAGTGCGACAAATTAATTTTCGCATCGCAGATGACCTTTCAAGTACTCCACTCCAGCCGACCACCTCCACATATCTAACCCTCTATTTTCCAGATACTACTGATGAGCGAGGAGATTGCTCCTGCGGATCTCGACTTCCTGTTGAGGTTTCCCGTGAAACCGCACGTTACCAGCCCGGTGGACTTCCTGTCCAACTCGAGCTGGGGTGGCATCTGCAGCCTCTCGGCTAAAGACGAGTTCCGCAACCTCGACAGGGACATCGAAAGCTCCCAAAAACGGTGGAAGAAACTCGTCGAGTGCGAATGTCCCGAACGGGAAAAGTTTCCTACCGAATGGAAAAATAAAACCGCCCTCCAAAGATTATGTATGATGAGGGCTTTACGCCCTGATCGAATGATATACGCGGTTATGGCATTTATCGAAGAAAAACTTGGGACGAAGTACGTAGAAAATAAGACTGTTGAGTTCGAGAAATCGTTTGAGGAGACCAGCCCCTCGACTCCTATATTCTTCATCCTCTCCCCGGGGGTCAACCCTTTGAAAGACGTCGAAGCCTTAGGGGAGAAGCTCGGATTTACGGCGGATAAACAAAATTTTCACAACGTCTCCCTCGGGCAAGGTCAAGAGGTCGTCGCGGAAACCGCGATGGACATTGCCGCTAGATCAGGACATTGGGTGATCCTCCAAAATATTCATTTAGTTAAAAAATGGTTACCATCCTTGGAGAAAACACTTGAAAGATACAGCGAAGGCTCTCATCCTGATTACAGGGTTTTTATGAGTGCCGAACCAGCGGCGTCCGCTGCAGCCCACATAATCCCACAAGGAATTTTAGAGTCTTCCATTAAAATTACTAACGAACCTCCCACTGGGATGCAAGCTAATATCCATAAAGCCTTTTCTAATTTCAACCAAGAAACGTTAGAACAATGCGGAAAAGAAGCCGAATTCAAAGTTATACTATTCGCTCTTTGTTATTTTCACGCCGTAGTCGCCGAACGAAGAAAATTTGGCCCTCAAGGTTGGAACAAAATCTATCCATTCAACGTTGGCGACCTCACAATTAGCGTTTTCGTCCTCTACAACTACTTAGAAAACAATTCTAAAGTTCCCTGGGAAGATCTACGCTATCTTTTCGGCGAAATCATGTACGGCGGTCATATCACTGACGATTGGGATCGAAAACTATGCATTTCTTATCTCGAGGAATATCTCCAACCTGATCTCGTCGATGGCGAACTACTTTTAGCTCCGAATTTTGCAGCTCCCCCAAACACGGATTACTCCGGCTATCACCAATACGTCGATGACATGCTTCCACCTGAATCGCCGTATTTATATGGACTCCACCCCAACGCTGAAATAGGATTTTTAACAACCACAGCAGACGATCTCTTTAAAACCGTCTTTGAAATGCAACCGCGTGATGCTGGAGCTTCGGGAGGAGCAACAGTTTCTAGAGAAGACAAAGTTAAACAAATGATCGACGAAATGCTAGAAAAATTACCTGAAGATTTTAACATGGTGGAAATAATGGGAAAAGTGGAGGAAAGAACGCCGTACGTTATAGTGGCTTTCCAAGAATGCGAAAGAATGAATTATCTAACAAGCGAAATTAAAAGAACTCTTAGAGAACTTGATTTAGGATTAAAAGGCGAATTAACAATCACATCAGACATGGAAGATTTAGAAAACTCTTTATTTTTAGACCAAGTCCCCCCTGCGTGGACGGCAAGAGCTTATCCATCATTAAACGGATTAACCTCGTGGTTTGTTGACCTCACACTACGTCTAAGAGAACTTGAAACTTGGTCAACAGATTTCGTCTTACCATCATCAGTTTGGTTAGGAGGATTTTTTAATCCCCAATCGTTATTAACAGCGATCATGCAGAGTACAGCGAGAAAAAACGAACTTCCTTTAGACAAAATGTGCCTCCAATGCGATGTTACTAAGAAACAAAAAGAAGAATTTACGTAAAAATTATTTTTTGGATTTGTTTAGATTTGATTTTTTATTAAAAATGGTTTGTTTTAGGAGCGCGCCGCGAGATGGGGCTTACGTCCATGGTCTTTTTATGGAAGGCGCCCGTTGGGATACTCAAGCCGGGATGATTATGGATTCGAGATTGAAAGAACTTTTCCCGTGTATTCCCGTTATTAATATTAGAGCGATTACGCAGGATAAACAAGATCTTAGGAACGTTTATGAATGCCCTGTTTATAAAACGCGAACAAGGGGGCCTACTTACGTTTGGACTTTTAATTTAAAAACTAAAGATAAACCTGCTAAATGGACTATGGCTGGTGTTGCATTGTTGTTACAAATATAAATTGTTTAATAAAGTTTTGTTTCTATTTCAACATTATTTGAAATATTATTGAATATGCGTGCGCAGTTCCAGTACAATATATAGGGTCAAGTGCTGCCTCGCGCGGCACTTTAAAGTATCAGTTATCGAAACACTTAAACACGGTACCGGTGTACCTTAGAGAATTTCTTAAATTTAATAAAATGGTGCAGTATAAAATAGTAATGGTTCGTCATGGCGAATCGGAGTGGAACGAGAAAAATCTTTTCTGCGGCTGGTTTGATGCTAAACTAAGTGCAAAAGGTAAGTTCGAATTAACCTTCAAGTGTCATTGATATGACCCGATATATTCAAAAAAAATGTTATATATGTTACCGTCAGTCTGTATAATTCAGGTACTCTATACAATGCCTAGGTAATGTATAAAATACCTGGGGTGTCTAGGCAATGTATGAAATATTATGAAGATTATTGTCCCTTAGATACTTTACCTAGGTAATGTATACAATTCTTAGGCATTATATAGAGTACCTGTTGGTTGACCGGCAATGTGTAAAATAAATACATTTTGGTCAGTATTTATCAATTTTTGCTCATAATAAACTTTTTTATAATCTTTTCTGGGTTAACTAACATAATGTCATTTGCTTATAAGTAATCGAGTAATAAGTATTAAAAACTTACGAAACAAAATAATTCTGTAAAAACAAGACGTGGATCTACTGGCCTTTCAGAATTGAGTAAGTAAAATTCTCTCTCTTCTGTTCTCGCCTTTTACACACAAACCGGCTTCGCATTCGGTATTTTATAGAATATCTAGGCAAAGTATAAAATTAATAATATTGCATATATTACCTAAACGTTTTAGGATTTCTATAAATTGCCTAGGTATTGTATAGAATACCATATTATACAGATTGCCGGTAACATATATAATACAAAAACATTTCTTCTTTGTAGGTGAGCAAGAAGCATTAAATGCTGGTAAAGCTTTAAAAGACGCTGGATATAAATTTGATGTTGCCTACACTTCTGTATTAACAAGAGCACAAAAAACTTTATCCAACATACTTGAACAAATCCAGCAAACTGATCTTAAAGTAATAAAAAGCTGGAGATTAAACGAAAGGCATTACGGTGGATTAACAGGTTTAAACAAAGCTGAAACTGCTGCGAAGTACGGAGACGCTCAAGTCCAAATTTGGAGAAGAAGTTTTGATGTTCCCCCACCTCCTATGGAAAAGGATCATCCTTACTATGACATAATCTTAAAAAATCCAGAATTTGTTGATGGCCCATCAGAAGATGAATTTCCAAAGTTTGAGTCGTTAAAATTAACAATTGAAAGAACGTTACCTTTTTGGAATGATGTCATTGTTCCTGAAATTAAAGCGGGAAAGTCGATTTTAATTGCCGCCCATGGTAACAGTTTGCGCGGTATTGTTAAGCATCTAGACAAAATGACTGATGACCAAATTATGGCCCTTAACCTACCTACCGGAATTCCGTTTGTGTACACTTTGGATGAAGACTTAAATCCTGTACCAAACGGTAGCTTGCAATTCTTAGGGGATGAAGAAACCGTTAAAAAGGCTATGGAAGCGGTTGCAGCTCAGGGAAAGTCAAAATAGGATTATTAATTTTTTATATTATTTTATTTAATACTTTAATAAATATATACGCAACATATGAGTGTTTCATTTATAACACACAAGGAAATTGTAAATAAAATTCTAAACAAAGTTGTTATTAATGTTTATTTTTTATAAATATCGTTATTTTAATACTTTAATAAATATACTCAACATATGTGAATATATGTTTCATTGTACATATTAGGTCCTTAGAAAAACTAGATGCAATTTGAAATAAAATTTATTCTCTGCAAAATAGCATTGTTCGGAAGTGTTCAATAACTTATGTTGAAAAAATATACAAAAAAAATTATTGTAATGTAATCGAACGATTCATGTTCGACGGTTATCTTCAGTTTTAATTATTATAGTTGTTAGTGACTATTAACAATGTTTAAAGATTTACTTTTAACACCCTCACCATTATAGTCATAATTATAAATATCATTATTAAGTTATTATTTTATTATTACGTAAGTACACTGTTGAGCAATTGTTAAATATACTTTTCATTTTTTTTTATTTAATTTTTTAATATATTATACGCCTCATCTATTTTTTTATTAATTATATTCTCATTCTGAGTTTAACTCGCATATATTTTATATTATTAGGTACTAAATAGTCGTTAAAACTAAATAACATATCAGACAGAATTATATATAATATAATAAAGTGTATGTATATACAGTACAACAATACTTATTTATTGTCTGGCACTCAGTACGATGTTAGTACATTTTAAATAAAACAACGTTTTTTATTTCTTTCTATTATTAAAAATAATACAATATTAATATAAAAAATTCTTCTTGTCATAATCGTTCCGCGGTATAAAAATGTACAAGTATAATAAAAATCGTTAATACTGCGTGAGTCGAAATAGAAAGATTGAGAAGAGAGCCGGGCGATTATTTAAAATGTACCGTGCTGCCAAACACAACGATTTAAACATTTGTACAATCAACGCAACAATCATGTAGAACATTATAAAATATATTTAACTATAAAAATTGTAACGTTGCTGATATATAGGCAAAGGCATCACTGGAGACAAGTCCTCATCGTCCGCAAGATCATCCTGCTGCTCCTCCAACGGCAGGTTTGCCAATGCTTTCACTACACACAATTTTTAATCAACGTTTGTTTTTTTCTTTTTTAATTCATCATTTCACAGAACGAACAAGCGCAAGCAAACAAAAAATAATAATTTAAGTGGGCACACACCTAAAAACAATCAGCTAGTTGCTAAAATGCATTCATTGTTCGTTGGATTCTTTGGAACCTATGAAAAAAAAATTCTAATAGCAAAAAAAAAACTGCAAAAAATAATTTAATAAAATAAAAATTCACTTTAGTGTCAAAAAAGGCTTCTAAATAAATAAAGTGCAAACTCCATGCCATTTTTTTATTATAAATTTAACTTTTTTTTTTTTGTTTCAATTTTATTTACCTGCTACAATTTTACTCATTTCCATAACTTGCTTCGCCAGAATTTGATTTAGCTGCAAAAGATGTTCGCGTTGCTTCTTTTCTTCTATCATTTTCGTCGTTGCTTTATTTACAATACTTGATGATGGTGTTTCAGACTTTGAATCTTCTAAATATTAAAAAAAATCAAATATATAATTACAAATCCATTTAATTGATTTAATAATACAGGGTTGTGATCTAAAATACTTTCAAGATGGCTGCCACTGTTAATTCTGCCATTAATCAAACACGATTAATTAATAATCAAATTAACAAGTAATCAAACATGATTCATACATTTGATTTTTTTACGTACAATTAAAAGGTGCAATAAAAATTATAGTATTCCATTTAAAATAACGAAGTGGTGTTCAAGGTGGCGGCCACCTTGAAAATATTTTAGATCAAAAGTTCCGAATGAACAACCTAAATTTCAAACCTCTACGAATAGAAAAGTTCAAACGAACCAATTACGTGTATATCTTACCTGTAGCTAAATTAGGTGAGCTAGTACTAATAATTGTAGTATCAGACAACATCTTTTTAATTGACTCAACTTTTCTCAGTCTATGTTCTTCTTCTTCGGCCGATAATTTAGGCAATTGTTCCGGAATGTAACGTTCCGGAATGTTAATTTTATTTGGAGTACCTAATATGTTATCAATGGTGTTCTCATTGTACTTAAGCTCTTTATTGCTTAACGTGGACCGCACCACGTCCGGGGCATCTATTCGCTGCCTTAAAGCTCTCTCCATGTCCAAATCATCTCTAGCTCGGCGTTCCGTTAATTTATCGAAACTATCATCGGTGGGTAATTGATTTAAGCTCTTCATGATTAAATTGTTATTTGGCGCTGTGTAATGTCTTCGTTTTTCTTTAGGAACCGCGCGTCTATTTAATTGTTTCGGAACTGTCTCTTGGCTCATTTCCGTTATAATTTGTCGGGCAGCTTCGCTTTGAAATACAGGTGATAATTCGGGTGATTTATCGACGCTTCCTTCACTCGAAGTTGCTCGGATATCGGAAAACCCCTGCGGTAAACTTGGACTGGACAACGAACTTTGACGGCTTAACACACCACTACTAGTTTTATCAGTTTCAAAACCAGGTGAACCTATATTTGTGGTACTCTGAGTTTTTTGAACAACCCCCGGTCGAAAAATTGTTCCAGAAGATTGAGATGAGGCATCTTCTTCCAGCAAAGGATCCCATTTTCCCGTCGAAGTCTTTTCGCGGTCTCTTTGTCTTCGTTCAGATTCCCGTTTGACTATTCGTACCGTTTTTATTTCTGGACGTTCTTGCGGCATCAACCCAGAACCTTGCGTTGTATCTTCGCTTGTGGAATCACTCGTCTTTAATCGATTATTATAAAATTCCATTTCCGGTGCTTGTTTTAAATCAGTATTTATGTAAAGCGGCGTTGTTGGTGCTGAACTTAAGGAACTTGTTGAATTTTCCCACGATTCCCCATGATCTATTATGTTCATTGTATCTAAGTCTGTTTCTCTCCACAAAGAATGTATTTTCTTTTTATTACCTATGATATTTGAGATATATTATTAAGAGTTTAATAAATTTTATTACTATTATAACCCTATCCCACATTTATTTTGTTAAAACTAAATTTTTCTATATTTAAGGAACATTTTAGCAACTCCCAAATGTTTCAAAATGTTGCTAAAACGATTCGAGACTATTAGTTTTATTATACCTTGATAGTTAGCTGAGGAATTAGCTGAAAGTGGTTTAATTTGTTGTTGGAGGTTATTAGACCTGTCAGTAAGTTGGCGAACCTGCATACTCAACTCTTGTCGCTGACGCTGTAAATCGCCCACCTTTTGTTGGACCCTTTGTAAATCCGATTCCAACATTGCGCTTGTACCAACCACGCAAGGCAAACTATCACCTTAATAAAACAAATAATTTCATTTCAACAAAACAAATTTTTTTTTAATTTTAATTCATACCTGCATTTGAAAATTGTGGTGAACTCCTTTGTTGCCTAGAAATCTGCAACTTTTGCTTCAAAACTAATAATTCTTGCTCCAACCTTGCGTTACCAGCAACGGTCTCCTCCAATTTTTTCGAATTTTGCGCCAACATTAAATGAACTCTACTCAGTTCATTTTCCAGAATAGCCTGTTGTTTGCGTGCTTGTTCAACTTCGGCGGGATCTTTAAAACCTTTATGCAATCTATGACGTAATCCCCCCAGCGCCCTCTCAATTTCTTCTTTATCATGCTGTAATCCTTGTAAAGTCCCCGACTCTTCCTGAATAAGCCTATCAAGTTGGTAAAGTTGTTGTACTTTTTCTTGTAGCTGCATATGATTGGGATTTAAGCGATTCCAATCGCGCCTTTCTTCCGCTAAAAGGCGACGTTCTTGGATTTGTTGGTTAAATTCTAATCTGTCGCGAACGTATGGATTAATATTTCGATCGTTTGGGGATCTATATAGTGATCCTAATTTAACCATGTTGTCAACAAGATTAACCAGGGGTTTTCCCTTTTCATACTATAATTTAATAACATTATTTATTTAATTTATAAATTATAAAAAAAAATTAATAATACCTGTTTTTCTAGTTCAAGTAAATGTTGTTTAATCTGCTCCAATTTTTGTAGATTTTCAAGTTGTTTAGCTGGATCCATTCTATGCAACTGCCCCTAATCGACAAAATAATAAAATTACACCTTCTAAAAATAGAATAATTTCTTCAACATTTGTACTACTGTAATAGAGCCTATCACGTTAAATTTGTTAATTCTGTCGTATCAAATAAGTGTGTGGTGTTAGTATAAACAAAAGTAAAAAATAAAATAATAAAATCAAACCTGAATATTCTCTATTTCAGTATAACATGCCTCTATAGCGTTATATGTATTCGTACTTTGTCTACGCAACTGTATTAATAACAAAACAAGCTCTTCGTGCGTCCTGCCGAGCAACTCGCCAGCGGAAACGTTCATTTTTTCACCCCAGTGCCAATTACCCTGCGTTTCGTAACAAAAATAAATAATAACGGAAAATTTGACCAAAAAATCAGACTACTCTTCTTACCTGTCTGGGTACCTTTTGTCCAGAATTTCCATCATGATGCTTATGATGACCCATAAAATGTTGTTGACGAATTGATCTGCATTAAAAAAATTAAATTATTAAACAAAATAATTTTTTCAAAAATCGCTTACAATCCGTATTCATTTTCGTGTTCCCTAGTAAGATTAGTAATTGATCTTGAGGGTATCGATTGAGAATTAGGATTCCACATTTGTTTGGCAGATAAAGCTCTCGGAACGGTATCTCTGCTGTTGATACAAATCGATCCAGAAGCTAAAAATCAATTTGAGTTAAAACGGGGTTTCTTAAAAAATGTTAATTGAAAATAAAAGAGTTTGTTGGTGAGAAAGAAAAAGAAATTACTTTTTTTTATACAAAATTTACATCTATTTATATTTATACAGTACCTATTGTCGTTCAAAATGCAAAATTGTACCTTGTTCTTGACTGGTGGTGCTTTGCCCCAGCGTTGCCGAGGTCTCATCACCTACGTCTACCGCTACGACACCAACCGTTATCCCTTGTTGACTTTGCGTGTCCGATGGCGCACTCGACATCAAATCCCATTGACGTAATTTTTCCCTATCGATTATAAAATTTTCTTTACGACTATCACCCGGCTTTTGATTTTCAGTATCTTTTTGTTGTTTGCATTGTATAGGCATGTTATAAACGTTGTCATTAACATATGTAACACCTCTCATTATACCACGCGGCTGTTTTTTGTGTTTATCTTTTTTCGTTTCGCCTATACAGTCTAAATCGTCCAAAGATTTCGTATGTCTTTGACTAGCGGTGCGTAATCTTTCCCTCCAAATCGCATCTTCTTCCCACATATAACTTCCTTCAGCTATCGCATTTCTACCTTCATCATTTGGAGATTCTATTTCATTGGCGTCAACGTTTTCACTTAAAACATTTTCTAATAAACCTTCTAATGAATGAGAACGTCTAACGCTCGATGACGGTGGATCCAAATCGTGAAACTTTTCATTCGGTGTGCTTGGGAATAAATTTCTTGTTTCTGGATTTGATTGTAAACTTGTAATAGAATCGATTGCTTTTAATCTTTTTAATGTGTCTGATTCATAAATGTTTTTCTTGTCAATTTGGCCAGATTTATCTGTTAGATTTAAGAAATCGACTGAAACCGAACGAGCTTCAGCTGCCAACTTAAAAGTGTTATCAATTAAATTCTGGCGAGAATTTCTACCAACATTCCTTGAAGTTCTTGTGTTGGAGCACCGTATCGGATTGACAATGTGAGTTATGTCTCGTTTATTAATCATGTTTCCTCGTTGATTATTTAAAGTTAAAATGGTGGAGTTACTATCAGTTGTGTTCATTGATAAATCAGAATAATAATAAGGCGCGCTTCTATTCATTGTAACAGGTGTTGATAACCGGGAATTATGAATGCTATTTATTTCCGTTATAGAAGCACTACTTTCAGCACGTCTATGAATATAATCAGGAGTCAATAAAGATCTTGAACTATCATGTGTATCTCTACTATTTTGTCTACTATGACAAACCGATGGTTTACTACTTTCCGGAGTTCTTTGACTCACAATACACATATTTTCGTAATCATGCTCAACATTAGACACTTGAAGATCCCTTAAATACTTATCCAAATCAACACTATCGATTGTTTCGTTATACCGACTATCTAACGAATCCAATTCGCCGCAAAATTCCTCAGAAACCGGTCTTCGTTTTAACATCCTCTCATAAGCCCTTAAACCGGGTGTTCTTAATTCAACGTCGGAATCGCTGTTATGAGATAACGAGGAGCTATCGCCATCTCTGTTATGGGATTTTGAAAATTTTGAAAATGTAAACTCATCTTTTTGTTCATCTGTTAAACTAAATTCTTGGGCACTGGAGCGTTCATCAAGTTCATCGAGAGGCGGTGGTGATCGTGGAATTGGAGGTGGGGACACTAATTCACTATCAGAACTATCTTGAAGTTCCGGAGCAGTTTGAGTAGCTCCCAAGTAATAAGACGCAGGTCGAAATGAATCTGATAAACTAAATCTAGGGTGACTGGGAGTGTCCAACGAATCGAGATCTTTAGATGCTTCATCATCAGCGTCAGAGCTATCAGATGATTTCTTTTTAGATAACATAAGTATATCGGGTAATTTTTTGGGATCGTCGATGTTTAAAATATCCCGAGTAGGGTGAAGTTCCATATAAACAGGTTCTGATTTTCCAAAGCAAACCATTTCATATGGTTGTTGATTTAAAAGACACAAATCGGAGCCTTGTGTCATCTCCACATAAGGATTTTCATCCGTTTCTAATGTTAAAGCCTCATTTGACGTTGCCGGATCTAATATATTCTTCTTTGGAGTCATGGTCATGTAATTTTCTTCAATAACATTTGTAGCCGATAATTCAACATCTCTTGTTGGAGTTTTAGTTTCGTCGATATTTTCGGTTAATTCAATATTTTCAGAATTTTTATTTTCAAATTCCGCTAAAATACTTTTGACGAGTGCTCCGTTGCTTTTAATGTCGGTTGTGTTTGATTTATCATAATCAAGGCGTAAACTAGAAACGTGAGCAACTGTCGAGGACTCCTTGTTGTAGTGAGGCTGAGTAAGAACGTCGCCATCGATGGTAGTGCTCTCGGTTGTGCTTGGGGCATCAGGACCGTGCAAAGCGGGGGATGGTGCGGTGAACGTAACAGTAGAAATAGGTGCGAGTGAGACGTCAGAAAGGCGCGAGTCCGCGGTCCATCCTGCCTGTACGCTTTCTTTAGTCGAGTCCACTTGTTCTGAACCGGGCACAAAAAAAAGGTGTCGTTTTAATTCTCTACGCACACTCCGTGGCACTACCAGCTCTAATATACCGGTTAATATTACTATTTAGGGTAATTGGGTTAGTGGTCAAACGAAACGGGCGTGCGGAAAGTTAAGGAGGACGACGTAATATGTTAGTTACAGAAGTGGAGGCCCAAGACTTCAATTCAGGCAGGAGGGACCTAGTTCAGACAGACAACCCCGCATCCCGCCAACTACACACCAGTTTATTACGACCCTCTCCGGAGGAAGTCCAACCTACCTTCGTCGTCCGACGAGTAACTATTGTACTGCATCGCCGCCGCCACTCTGGGATCCATGTATGGATCCATCTTCTGATACTCCAAACTCTTGAAATACGACGGATCCTTTCCCATCGGCGGATATGGTCGATTCAAGTTTTGATGAACTTTGCGATTTAACGGCGACTGCAACATCCTTTGCTTCCACTCTAACAACCGTTTCATCGACTCTTCTCGCTGTAATGAGAAACATTTTCTTTTGGATATCTCTTTTATAAATTGTTCGGAATGTAATTTAATCAACCAAACAAAATATCATTTTACAAGGACATACATTGTATAAAAAATAAAAAAATTAAAGAATAAATTTTACCTTTCTTTCACCTTCCCTGTTGATTCGACCTTCTACGCTTCCTCTTTCGGTCTGGACAGAGCTATTTTGAGTAAGTCTAGCACTAGCAGATCGATTGAATTGTTCACGTACACGAGAATCATCAGAATATCCATAGATTTGATCGGGTCGATTTTGCCAGGGGCTAAGACTTCCTTGATCATACCTAGGTCGTGGACTGGTTCGAATATCCTCGAATTCTTTCGATAAAGATCCTTCGCTTAATACACTTCGACTTCTAATAGGTTGTTGTTGCTGTTGTTCTGTTCTTTGGTATTCTACAGGCGTGCTGGTAAAATTAATGGGTTGAGTATTTGATTTCATTAATGGAAAAGTTTTATCCATGTCTATTCTTTTAGGTTGAGGTTGAGGTTGCTGTATATAACGAGGCATGTTTGGAAGGTATTGGGCGGATTTTCTCATTTTTTCGGCATATCTTTCTTCACTGTAAAAGTAATTGTCGCTGGAAGTGTTTCTATTAATATCTAAACTAGATTTAGGCCTTTGTTGTCGGGTTGGTTGCCTATGATTGACTTCGTATTCCAAAAAATCCGCACTATGGGGTCTTGGAATATTACAGGGAGATTTCCGCTGTTGCGGTACGAATTGACTTATATCTCGAGGTCCAAGCATCGAAACGGGTGTGTAAGTTCTTTGCATCGCTGGTATTGTGGGGTTCGATTTCTTAACACTGCTATAAGCCAATGGACTTAGCGGCCTCTTGTACATATATTGTTCAGCGTAAATATCTTCATAATCTTTGGCGTTGTTCGTTTTGGACCGTCCGTAAGTATCAGGTGTTCGCCTCTCGACGTTTTGTACTACATATTCTCTAACTCCATAATCATTTATTCCTTTACTACTGATTTGTTGAACATACTCCGGTGGTGTATAAATCGTTAATGGAGACTTGGCGTTCCTGGGAGGCGTCAAGTATTGAAAAGGGGGGCTTATATATTTCGGTTCAGCGTGATAACGATCGAGAATTTCCGGACTGGGCGATGAATATCCAGCATCGTTTAATCGTCGTGGTTTCGGGGGCGCGTTAGCGTATAAAGGCTGATTGTATTGACTCGCTTCTTGGCTCGGACTACTCAAATCAGTCGTGTTACTCGACGTGTGCATATGTACGGGTGTATTCCGTATCGTTTGCGAAGATTGTTGGAAGAAACCTGAATCGGAATTTTCCCCCGAGTTAACGTAAGTCGACGCGGATTGTACCGATTGGTCTAAATCGACGGTTGATTGTAAAAGGCAGGCCAAATTTAAAACCCTCACCCATTGCATCATTAAATCTTGGGAATCCGCGGATAACACATATGTGCGCATATTCGTGTGTTCGCATTTAAAAGCGTGTTTACGCGTTATTTTATCTTCTGGTCCGCATATTGATACTTTGTACGATGGTAATAATACTGAACCCAATAGTTTTTCTTCTTCGGGGCCTAAATTTAATAAAAAATAAATAAATGATGTAATTAATTTAATTTAAACTTACCTTTATAGTAAAACAAACAATACTCGGAGAGTACAAACCAGCGTTTTTTCCAAAGCATTAACCCTTCCGAACCCTGCTTATGAAGCCAACCTTGCATGGCAACCGGCGCTTCTGGGGGTCTTTTCGCGATTGGTGAGCGTAATTGAACGTGAGTATTATTAGATTTCTTCTTATCGATATTTTCTTTACTTTTTATCGTTGGTTGTACGACTTTAGCAGGTGGCTGTTGTTGAGCTTCAGCTTTTTGTTGGTGATAATGTACCCATACTTGCGCATTTTGTTGAGTCAAGGGCCCTTGAGCATAAATAGGTTGCGGTGGTGGTTGAGTGTGATATATCGGCTGTTGCGCCTTTGGAGGTTGATGCTGATGCACATACTGTTGCGGGTATTTTGAATAAATCGGCTGAGGGTGCTGATGGACGTGAACGTACTGCTGGTTATTAGGTATTTTTAAACCGTATTGAAGTAGCCGCAGATGCTGTGGGGCCAAATTGTGTTGGTGCGCGTGTTTCCCGAGGGGTTCTTGGGGGGGTTCGGGATTGCCGACCACGTTCGGTGTCACCTTCTTATTATCCATGTTGGTGGAGTCCAACCTGAATAAAAAATATCGAGATTTTAGTCACGTAACGCACGTCAAGTTAAATTCGCGTGAAATTAAGTTGTTAATTTAAAGTCGTCCGTGTTGAATTTGAATTTTTTATGGTGCAGAACGTAAACACATGCTCGAAGCTGACCTGCCCTATGGGCTTTAATATGCGCTCGAACGACTGCGCAGCTTTCCATAAACCCTCGGCGTTAATCGCATTTGACCAAATATCATTTATCGAACACTTTCTAGAAACCTTTTAGATTTTACTACGTATAACTTTTCTATTGTTCTCGGAGCAAACAACGTTATTACAACTACCGTGTAACTCATAAAAAATGAAAACATCCTGCCTGTAAATACATATTTCCTTTCACAGCGGACAAAAACATCTGCGATATTGGTTCGGCAGTTGTTTTTGTGAAAGAAGGGGGTGAATACACCCTTACACTCGAAAGAGGAAATATGAGTTATATATATACCAGGATTATAGGTCGTTGTCTAAAATTATTTCGAGAAATCGGAACGAAATAAATAAACGTTTAAATCTAGGACTACATGTTTGCGTGGAGGTATATTTACCAGTCCCACAGCCGCCACAAGCACGAAAACATGTTGAATCCAGCGGTATTTTCGTTTCGGCTTTCAATGCTAAAGGATTAAAAATAAATGCCTATTTTCATGTTGGAACGCGCTCGGAATTCCCCACATATATGACCTACATCAACCCTGATCTCTAACACAACCGCTTATCAGTTCCGCGGCCGCAGAATATTAAATTCACATGTTACGACAAACGATTATCAAACGCGAGACAGCGTATTTTAGATATTTTAAAAATTTGCGACGAATTTGAGTCATAACCGCGGCGTTAACGACAGCGACACGTTTCCTTGTTTTTCCGACAATTTTCCGGATCCATAGGCGGTACTACGCAGGCGCCTTCCCCTTGCACAGGGAGCGTGGAACGCGCGGGCGCCGCGACGCAAAAAAGAGTAAACAAAAGCGCGAATGCGGAACCGAAGTAAAAAAAAGTTGGGAATTATTCAGGAAGCGATTTAAGGGTTTAAAGGAAGTCGTTGAATAGGCAATTTTTTGTTAGGCAAAATTTTCGTGGCCATAAATGGAACGGAAGACTGTTTTAAGTGCCGCGAAATTAATATTCAAACTGTCGAACACCGGCTAAATGTTTGACATGCTGTTTTAAAATCGTGCAGTGGACTACTAATAGGCTTCATGAATAACTAACCCACATAAAGTAGCACAAATTTGCAATTGTTGATAACCTGAGCTGAATTTGTAATAGCTTTCTCTATGACAATTAAATTAATTCATAAAATCCGTAAATAAAAAATTCAAATTAATGCCTCATTCGCTCAACAAACAGTTTTGGGAATTTTTTCGAATCAACACCGTATGATGTCATGGGTGTTTTTGTAGTCTAAGTATAAATGCATTAGTCATGGAAATGTTAATTTTTTGTTAATGTTGATTTTTTTTGTCTTGTTAGTTTTATATTTACTAATTGTAAGTGAAAGTTTTAGATTTTCATTTCAGTTGTGAAAACTAATAATTACCACTTGTAAACATAATCTTCATAGATTGTTTTAAATTACTTTTTATGCAACTCTAAGAAGTTCTTTTAGGTTTATTTTTGGAAATATGTGATGAACCTAATTATATCCAATATACAATTATATTTATGGTTTAATTGGGTTGTTGTCTTTCTTCCTTTTAGTTCTCTTTTCTATAAGATTTCTCTAATTCTAAGAACTTGGGAGAGTTTTAAAAAAAAACAGGCAAGTGGTAACACAAAACGAAGCTTAAAGTGATTACTTATCCGTTCCGCTTTTGTAGAAAGAGGAACGAAAAACCATCGTTTCTTGAGCTAGTTTTACAATAGATAATAGGGTCTTTGGGTGCGTTTTAAGCAAAAACGTTGATTCTTGAACGAGAGATCGTTCGGAATTGCTCGCTGAAACGGAACTGCGCGTCGAGTTCATCGGCTCCCGAAGGTCCAAGAGTGCGTTTGTGTGCATTGTGGAATTACCACGGACGAAACGCCAGGTTCGCGTTAAACAGGCGCCATTCTTCGACAATAAAGGCCGCGCAGCGCGGAGAAAATGCCTGAAGCGGACTTTCTCCAAACGTATGACGGACCAAAAAAATACATCAAACAAGTAAAGGAAATCGACGAAAACGAAGTAGCTGAAGTATAAGATTGAAAGAATAAGAGAATAGGAGCGGTTGAGAGGAGAGTCGTTTAAAATAATTGTGAAACTCACCGTGGAGCGTGCGTACGGCGTTAGGCACGCGAAAAACAACCTTGGGCTGGCTCCTGGCACACATAAAGCCACTGGAACTGGGCGTACGCCGCGTCGAGGTCCCGAAACGGTCATTTTACGTCGCGACGCGCGTCCGGATAACATTCGGCCAACACGGGCCCCGACATATCCCCGGCGGTCATTTCGCGGTTCGCCTCGGAACTGAAACCGAGAGAGAACAGGTAGTCATATCTCGGTAGCGTGGCCGTTCTGGTATCCCCTCTGCCAGCCAACACCTGTCCAACGGCAAAGACATACGCCTGGCGCTGGAGGAGGCTCAAACATGCGTCACCTCTTACGTCACCATGACGGTGGCGACTCCGAATTCCGATCTCCCGCCTAAATAAAAAATAACAAGATGTTGTTAACTATCATAAATAAATAAACAAGATAAAAATATTTACTTAAACTTTCTTTCGGTTCATTCAATACAACGAACACGCCAGTTGAATGTCCTCTTTAGTTAGGCTAACAAGAAAACAAGGTAATACATCCATTCAATCTTCGCCACCCATTACACGTTCACCCATCTCTGGTTAAAATTTTCAAGTTAGATTACATTCCCCTCTATCGACCATCTGCTGCCGAGAGCCGAGATTTTCTTTTCAACTATCTACAAATATACTTCTCTGTAATCTTTCAACATTCTGCGACTGAAGAAAATTTTTACGATCTCAAAAATCTGGCATCTTTCAAATGAATTTGATATGATTCGGCCGTTATTCAATGCCAAAGAGGAGATACGCATGATTGCACACACGCAACTTGGTTTGGGTGTCGCGTTTCGAGCAATACCGCAAATTGAACGCGCATCGCATCCCATCCCAGAAACAGGCCGGGAAAATATAGAAACGGACTTCTATTTCGGTAATGTGTGCCAAACCTCGAGTCCGAACAAAATTACTAAACCGTGCCACAAAAGACCTTCGCTCTTTAAACGCGTTGCGCAATTAGTGGGTTCCCGTTCGCGAGAGCCAAACGGCAATTATTGCTATTTGTATCCGGCATGAATGTTTTGCATCCCGTTAAACTACTTTAACGGATCTTATCTCGTTATAAATCGTCTATTCATCGACTATTTATCTACTATTTAAGCCGTTTAGAGTCCTTGAAATGGTGACCGTTTTTAATTTATATTCAAGAAAGGTCGAGATCTTCTCATAGAACTAAAAAAAAATATGTTAATAAACTTAATATACACCAGCGATTAGGAAAAATCTATCTTATTGTTTTCGGATTTGAGAAGGATTTTTCCAAGGATATAAATAGTATTGAGATAAAACGCTATTAAATTTGGATCGTATATTACACATAACATAGTTGTACATGAAATGCATTTCATGCATGAGTACTGATATATAAAAAAATAGGAATAACTTATGTCGGAAAAACGATAACTATAATGGAATTTCTATAGACAATACACGTAGACTACGTACTATAGATATAAGCATTTTCTTTACTGGTTTATACAATCAACATATACAAATAATAACACGTCGTCGTTTAGATTTGTTTTAAATCGTTAATAATCTTAACGGCTATTTTTAAATAAACGTGTAAAATAATAATATATTAATAATAGAAATTTGGTTATAAGTGTTTTGCTAGAATTTCGAGATTATTATTTGAGTCTTCCCCCTGATTCCGAAAGAGACGACTCCTCCAGGGAACCATGCGTTTGCCTTAAATCTGACATAAGGGCACAAATTAGAACATCTTTAACTATGTCTCACGAGATCGTATCGAACGGGTTTCAACAAAACGCACTCGAATATGGACCCACAAGACTGATATTAGAAAATACATTTAATGTATTCAAATATATGTTATGAAACTGTTGAAATACTTTTATAATATTGTCTCATTTTTTGTTCTTTGCCATTTTTCGTTAGCGAACTCTAAGTTACACAGAAGCGTATTCAACAAAAAAAAAAATAAAATAAAAAATACAAGCTTGTTCGTTCGTTTTGACCCGAATTTTTTTCAATTAGAACTCAATGGAATGCACCCTCATGTTATTATTTAATCTTTTTTGTTTATGGGAATCTACTAATTAAAACTGATCGGCTAAGAGATCACAAATTTCAACCGAAACGCTTTCTTTACTGGAACGCACAGTTAATCTATACATCTGCAACAAAAAAATAAATTATATTTACAAAAATAAATTTTTTTGAAATTTATTAAATTATACCTGAGCGTTCTTATTTGGTTCCAAACGTAATAAACACCCAACTTGTTGGGTTCTCATATGTATTATACCCGCGCAAACAAAATTATCCGGATTCGGATCTATTCCATCTAAAAGTTGCATTCCAAATCCCATTATTTTCGTTCGAGCAGCTTGCAAATCCATTGGAGTTGATGCTTTAAAAATTTTTTGCGAGCGTTGTTGATTACCACTAAAACAAAACAAAATAATAAAAATCTCCATTAAATAAAAACCAATATATTTAATACCCGGCTAAATTTTTCCATCTCGCAAAGAACGATTCGCCATTCATATCCGTTGGCTCAAAGAACTTATTTATTGTTAAAGGTAACTTTAAGTTTATCTTTTGAGAAACGTTATTATGAGTAAATGATATGGCCATACTTGGTGCATCTAAAATGAAAATGAAATTTATTTAGCCATAAATAAATTAAAAGCAGAGATGTACCTGTATAATCATCAATACATTCAGCGTTCAACATCTGTTGAATTTGCGCGCCAGCTTCTAAAGTAGGTTCAACAGGTTTGATTTGAATACTCATTTTGGAAGCTTGTTCATCGTTCCACAATAATGTAGGAACAAAATTTTGCAAAGGTAAGGAAGTTTTGTTTCCGTAGAATAATCCAAGACGTCCCAAGTTTTGACGAAATTCGCTTTTTACGCCAATTTGAATGAGATCGTTTTCAAAAAGGACTCCATTGTTTTTGCAAACGAATTTTTTCGGATTATACATATTATTTTGTGTGGCGCTGTTCGATTTTCCGTAAATGTCGCCTAAAACATCTAGAAGCACCCCGGTATTTCCGCTACCAGGTTGTGATGTTGGAGGTGTTGATAATCCAAGTAAATCGCCTGATACGGTTGAAGTTGAGTTATTTACGTCGTTATTGTGATTTGTGGCCGGAGTGGGACTTTTTCCTTCTTTAATTTCATTTTCAGGAACACGTCCTGGCTTCTTCTTTTTTAGTACGGCTAAAATGGAGCTTTCCCGTTCTGGGAACGCTGGCATTTCTTCCAAAACGGTTGCTAAAACATCTGGGCTAGCTATAATGCTTAATTGCAAGTATTCAGAAGCTCGTTGTTGAAGCTCAGCGTCAGCTGAACGTAAATTACTGTGTTGTTTGAAGACATCTTGAACTTGAGTACGAATTTCAGGGAATAAATTTACGAATTTGATGTAAGTTGAAAGTAGAAGAGCGCGAGTCATTGGAGAACACAAATGATATTTTGAGTGGAGCAATTGGAATTGTACGGACGGCGAAGAGCGGTGATCCCCTGCTATAAGGTTACCAAACTCTCCTAAAATATATCCGCCAACTTTAACCATGTTTTCATGACAGGCGGGGGCTTGTAAAGCTTCGAAGACTGTTTTAGCGGCATATCCTTGCACTTCATCGCGGTTTATTACTATTTGGATAACTCTATACCAAACCTCCTCAGAAACGTAATCTCCAGCTATTCGAATCAAATTTAAAATCACGTCAACATACCAAGTATAATCGGTTGCATATTTTTCAGCTAAAATAGCAACTTTTAAAACCATTTCTTCGCGAATCGAATAATCGGCAGTTTCCAAATAATTCAACATTTCTTGTACGATTTCTTCCGCGTTAGTTTTATCGCACATCGCGTACAACAAATCAACAGCCTGTTGCCTTACCGACACATCCTTCTCCATTTTCATCGACAAAATCACCACTTCTTGGTGTTTTTTAACAGCTTCGTGCGAAAATTCAGACGTAGCCAAATGACACATCGATTCCAACGCCAAATATCGGAGATTCGTCTCCCTATTACTCAAAAACTGACCCAATTGGTTACAAGCGCGCACCAACAAATTCGCCTCACTGTCATTATGAATGATTAGGCTAATTGCCTCAAAAAGCACCGCATTCTTAGCATTCGAATGTTGTACTTTCTTAGATTTCGGCGGCTCTTGCGCTTTGTTCAATATAGTATCTAAACATTCATTTAAACGACCTCGAACGCCGGGATCTTCAGCTGGGGGAGTATAATTTTGTAACAATCTTAATAATTTTACAGAGAGCCATGGTGCTGGCACAAAATAATATGTGTAATCTTGTAAATCTGTGTAACTAGCTGTTACAATCTATAAAAACATAAAGAAATTTGTTGATTCTTTTTATTAATCTACTATCGGTGCGAATGTTCCAGAGACAGGACGTCGCGCCTTTTTTTCTTCATGTAGGTAAGATAAAGGCGCGACGTTCTGTATCTTTTTAATTTATAAATGTTTAATTAACTTTTGGCATGGATAATAGTTAATTTTGATAGGATAATAGAAATAATTAAATAATAAAACATGGGAGGTAAATCATGTTCTTATCTTGAGAATGAATGAACGAAATTTAAAGCGATTGGATTTGGTACAATTCGCATAATTGGGTATATGATGACTCAAAAACAATTTCGAAGAAAAATTCGATTGTTTAATTATTCGCGAGATAATAAATCGGATTTACATTCCAAGATTGGATTTCAAGGAATTTATTGTAAAAAAATCTTACTCTGCTTAATCTTGAAACTGCTAAAGACACGCAACCTTTGTACTCATCAGGGTTTTTCTTAACCAATGCGTCTATTAAACTGGTTGCGGCCGTAACTACACCCATATGTTGATCGTTAAGCAAATGTATTATTCTGGAGGTCCATTCGCCTCCTGGTATGATTTCTTGGGAGGTACGAAACAATCGCAATAAACATAAAGCAGCGCTTTGTTTCACTACATCCATAGTATCCCTACAAATTATAAAATAATTGTATTATTCAAACATATTTATATATCTTAACAGATAAGATTTGATATAATTAAAGTAAAAAATCTTAATCCTAATGATGTAATCGAAATAAAAATTATTTATACCCACCCTGATACTAGCAGTTTTGGAATTTCGTTGCCAAAAGCTTCAGCCATTTCTTTGCTGCCAATATTTGCTATACATTGTAAAGCTAAATTAACATGGATAGGATTTCTGGATTGCAAATCGTTTTTAATGCTCTGTATAATCAGTTTTATAAGCTCGCTGTTTGTGTTGACTAGCACAGATATGAATAAATAACCCTAAAATGTTGATAATCATTTTTTAATTTCTTTAAATTAAATTTAAACCACTCACAATCTGTTTCTCTGAGTATTTGTTAGAAGACAAGAGGTTGACCGCCTCCATGTGTCCAAAATCGATGTCATGACCCAAAAGAAATATGAATAAAAGTTTGCAGACGTATTTTTTCTTTTGGTACCCATCTAAGGTTCTGTCGCCTTTAAATTTACTTCGTATGTTAGCTAATTCCTTGTTGATCCTTTTTATTTCCGCCTCTTTGCTCTTGCCTAAAGAAAAAGGAATATATTTAAATCAAATTTAATCATATCCTTATATATAGTTAAATCACAAAGTTCACTTACAGTTTCTTATGTCAGATATAAATACTGCAAGGCCTCGCATGCCATCTCCTCGAACAGCTGGCATTTTAAGGGGGCTGCCGACCACCGAGATTATTAAAAACCTGAAAATTGAACGGAATTATTTCATAATTTGACCCACATCTCACCCCGTTTGACCGAAAATAACAAAAAGGTCAAATGACCCTCCCCCTGGCCAAGAAATCTAAGAATCTAAACCGATTTTGACAATCAAAAATGCCACGTTATGACTTCACCTACCTTATAGATCTTTACAATAACGATCGAGCGACCAATTTACACACTTAAACGTACCAAAAATGTCCCAATTCCTACCCAACACCCTATTTACAAATTACTCTACGTTATAATGCGAAAGAAGGAGGCGCTACAAACCGGTGTCATGTCACGACAATGTCGGTAATGCAGAAATTATTTCATTTTTTACCTCTTTAGTCATATATATACTATCTCATATTAACTGACTACGGCGGAAAAATAGTGTCAAAACTAGAGTGCAGATATATTTATGTCTGTCTCTGTTATGTCCATTCTATCCAAGAGGCATGCGTGAGCACGCTATTATCTTATTGGACGGTAGAATTAAAAATTAATAGCAGCTGATGACCTTGATGTTTATAAATCACCAAATAAACGATTTTAAATTGAACGTAACTTAAAATCTAAATATTTAGTTATGAGTACGAAGCGGCTGTATCTCGACAACGGTGGGAAAAAATCCTTATAGGCAAAGTGTGAAAATGGGCAAGAGAAATTATTTTGAAGTATCTTGCTACCGCCATCCATTCTCGAATTATAGAAGAAAATATTAAAAACTCGGCTGCCATCAATTCTATGATACTATAGTATGATACTGCATGGCAAAAATGTGCAATACAACTACGACAAAGAAAGACATTTTTTATTTTTTATTTTCATGTAGCCCATTTAGACATCTCTATAAATTCGTAAATCACATTGGTGCGCAATACAATCCCATATAATCTGGGAACCCCGAAAACAATTGTCCACAAGATTCCTCATGAGAATAATATGTATCAACACATTGTTTTACATCAGGCCTTAACTATAACAGACTGAACTATTATCCACCACATATTTATTTCGAATATTTTTTGCGTTATATATTTTTGTGTATATATGTATACTCGTGTGCTTTTGTCATGTACCATAAAAAGAGACATGCTTTACTTGCCTAATTCAAAGCAGATATTCTTTATGGTACATGACAGACTCTGCAATCTAGTTTTGGACTTGCTTGAATATTTGTAATTTCTAGACAATCTCATTAATTCTTTCGCTGCTGTCATGGATTCCATAATGCTATTATCTCTATTGACTCTATTACCATATTTTCCATACATCTCAATATCCTTTCTTGCAGTTTTTTCAAATTCAATTTTATTTAATTGAGGGGAAATCATTACTTATAGAGGGTGTATAAGTAGAAAAAGTTTGAGGGGTTATAGGTATTGACTTTTAAATATGATTCGGGCAAATCTTTCAACAAGCTGGTGTAAACTAGCATAATATGCATTCTTGGTTCGAGCAAAGCCCCTTTTTAGATTTTTATCTATGGGATACACTAAACGACCAGACTTTTCAAGAAAAACCAACAAAAAAGGAAAATATGACAAAAAAGTAAATGTCATTTGAAACGTGTCCAAGGCTGAGACTTAAACAGCGTTTTTTTTTTCGTCGACACGATTAAATAAATGCATCGTGGTTTATGGACGGCATTTGAGCTATTTTTTCCAAAAATTTTAGTAATTCTAAGTGTTTTGGTTTATTTTGTTTTATTATCATTGTTGATGTTTCATTGATTCGTTAGTTGAATAGTTTTGAACCAATTCTAAGCTTGGATAAAGTGTGAAGGAAGGTTCTAGATAATAACATTTTTGTGCTCTCTTATTTGTTTGCTAAGGTAACTTGATCGGATTAAGATACACGATTTTTTAATATTTTCTTCTATAATTCGAGAACGGCTGGCAATATCAAGATGCGGTTTTCACTATGTTCAGCAAATTTTATGGTGACTAAGCATCTGTGAAGTAAATAGTACAAAAAATCACAAAAATATGTAATCGCTTATTTGTTTTAAACCAAACGGTCTTACTGCAAATACGACGTCGCGTCTTATTTCTTTATGTAGGTAAGATAAAGGCGCGACGTACTGTCTAGGACACACCATCTGTTCCAATTGGACGGATAGCTTATATCTGTTTCTCTTTAATTTGTAATTCAACATTATTTGACATATTTTGATAAAAACCGCGTTGAAATCCGCCAGGTCGTTTTCGAAATAAACACCGCGAAATTTTAAAAAATACTATAATTAATAATACTATAATTTCCGCGAAACTATATGTAATATCGAAAAAATAAAATATGCCCCACATTAAGAAGATATCGATTTACCACCAGCACAAATTTGAAATTTTTTTGTCAAATAGTTTTGGAGAAAAAAAATCGCAAAGTAGACAAGGTTGCAGGCGCTCTCAAAAATCGGGTACTTTTTTTACTTAACTCGCGATAAAAGAAAAACCGTGGATCCAAAAATGTCCAAATTAACATGTAATACGCAAAAATGTTCACTGATTACAATAAACTTTACCGCAATTGTTTCCATTGAGCGGTTACGAAGATTTTGCACGGATAGTAAAACCTTAACGGGACATCTATATATTACAGATTATAGGTTTCATATGTACAATAAATAATTATTAACATATTTTAGGACTAAGCCACTTAAAATGTAATTATTACATAAGTACATATTTTATGAATTTTATTATATCTTTGATAAATGTAATAGCTTTATTAAATAGCGTGAGGTTATAAATCATGTTAAAAATTAATTACTATGTATGTATTAATTTAATTTTTAAAAAATTAATGAACAACCTAGGAGCCTAGTAGATAAAGTTGAAATTTAAAGCAATATTCAAACTCAATTACACACAAAAGTACAAATTCTAATTTATTTGATGCATCAATGATAATTTATAATTAAAGTAAACCTAGATAAAGTTGCGTTATAGTTTTGCAATAATAATTGCATTTTAAATCCGCACAAAATACGCGCGAAACATTTTAATCTCTTTAAAATTTACAATTTGCGCAAGCGCTTTCGCGACATAAGACATAAAAAAGACAGCCAATATATCATTCATGTTCGATTAATATTTCTTATTTTAAATTTGAATTAATCAATTTTTATTTGTTAATTAAAATTATCAAATTAATAAAGGAATTATTTATTTCAAAATTTCGATTGATTTAATTTGATTTCAAAATCAATACAATTTGAATTTATTAAAATGTTTATTATTAATAATAAAATTTACTTTATTATTAAAAACACTTACCTTTTTAAAATAATAACTTAAAAGTTAAACTTAAAAAAAGGCTTATTAATGATTAAATGAAACTGGGAGTTGAATCTCAACAGTTAACAAACAACAAAACAATTAGCTTCGTATTGACCACGTCGCTAAATTTATCTCTTATCCCGTTTTTTTTTATTCAATTGAAATAACGATTGTCGATAAATCGGGGTTATTTTATCTTCGGTTTCGATTGCATCCCGGAAAAGCTAATCATACAGCTTAACTTTTAATCATTTCGTAAGTCGTTTAAGTAATGAATTTTAAAGCGATCTTAAATGGTTTTATACGGAAGGCGCCACAACATATCGAGTTAGACGATCCTTAACAAAAATTTTTACATTTCGTTCGAGTAACAGTTACTTTACTCATTTATATTGGGTGAATAGGATTAAGACCTAACTTATACTGTTCAAATTTTATTAAATAAATTTTATTATATTTAACATTTAAAGAAGTATTTTGACATTTTTCTAATTATTCGAAATGTCAATGTCACCTTTTTAACCTAAAATTTATACTAAATTTTGCAATAATACTAGAAAAAAACGTAATTTTTAAATTATTAGATCGATTTTATGGTAATTTAGTACATTTAATGTATTAATATAAAAAGTTTTAATTTATAAATTTGACTTTATATTTGGCGAATGACAGCGAATGTTGCCAATATTTGAATATTGCCAACTTAAAAGATGTATACGACTTTTATATGTATACTGTATAATAAAGTTCGTTGTATAAAATCAGTAACAGTGTAGGTTAAGCCACGTAAAGTGTGCTGTATATATTTCGAGTACTGGTTTTGATACCGGAGACCGTTTCAAATGCAGAATAAAACGCAAAACGCTTGGTGTCTTTGTTCGTTCTAATGATGTTCGAGTCCGAAACCGTACGAAGTTTAACCTAAAAATTAACTGGAAAAAGACAACCATAGATGAAAAAAAGGGTTCCGGTCAAAAGCGAAAAGGTATCTATAATTTACAATGTATAAATAAACCAACCTATTATTGATTAGTAAAAACGGTGGTGGGAGTTGTATTGTAATCTCTTATGGCAAGTTTACTAAATATTATGATTATTATGTTATGATTTAAGGCGGTCGACTGACTCAACGCTGCCCTTCATCATTTAATTACGAGGTTATGTCTTCATAGTGTTGCAAGTTATAAGAAAAAGACAGAAATGTCAGGGCTCACTACGAATGCTCCTACCTCAGCAGACGCTTGTCTCAGCATCGTACACAGCTTAATGTGTCACCGACAAGGGGGCGAAAGCGAGGGTTTTGCTAAAAGGGCCATTGAATCTCTTGTTAAGAAACTAAAAGAAAAGAGGGACGAATTAGATTCACTTATTACAGCCATAACCACCAATGGAGCTCATCCAAGCAAGTGTGTTACTATACAACGAACATTAGATGGAAGATTACAGGTAAATATAACTCAAATAAATAAATAAAAGACTATACTAATCATTTTATTTTTTTTTAATTAAGAATAAAAATATCTTAAAAGTTGCACATACTTCATATTTTTTACATTATACTCATTCAATGAGTCAGTTATAATTTTATTAATTGCGAAATATATTTTGTAAAATATAAAAATTGTGCAAAAATCTTCTTTTAACCATTGAAGGTTATGATTATTTTTTATACAAAATGGCTATGCTTCATCAAAGGCGTCATTTTTTAATAATATTTACTTCAGAAAATCAACATACATGGCTATTTGTCCATTAGAGGAGAGAAAATGGCGCAAATCTTTCTTTTTTTAGGATTCTTTATTTGTTTAGTATAATCATCACCAATGGGCATTACATTTTCAATATTATTTCGCACTGACTTCAGCAATATTGGTATTTCAAGTCTATCTATTACCTGACTTTTGACATGAACAATTTCGCCATCATTCATTTTCTTGATAGTGCTACTTTACTGCACATTATATTTTCCAGTTTTATAAATCAAGAAACAACAACACAATTACCTCAGATAACGCATCTCGGAAATTCCAAAGTTACGCAAAAGCTATGCTTCGTCGTTTCGACTTCGAAAATGAGCACAAAACAATCAAGAACAAGAATTCTTTCCAAGTTTTAAATGTGTCGTTGATTTGACGAAGCATAATCTCGGCCAACTTCCAACATGTCCCAAGAAGTGTCATGAAAAATACTTAGGGCGGCCGACGTCTTCGAAGTCGGCCGAGATTATTTCTCTAAACCAGCATGAAATTTATTTGATTACTTCAAAGACGTCGGCCGCCCCAAGTTATGTTCGTGATATAAGAAATAATCTCGACCAATTTCCAAGACGTACCAAGAAGTGTCATGAAAAATATTTAGGGCGGCCGACATCTTCGAAGTCGGCCGAGATTATTTCTTCCATAAATTTCAAGCAGGATATATTTATTATATTGTTCATGATATTTGGGGCGGCCGACGTCTTCGAAGTCGGCCGAGATTATTTGTCTAAAACAGTTTGAAATTTATGGAAGAAATAATCTCGGCCGACTTCGAAGACGTCGGCCGCCCCAAGTTATGTTCGTGATATAAGAAATAATCTCGACCAATTTCCAAGACGTACCAAGAAGTACTATGAAAAATACTTAGGGCGGCCGACATCTTCGAAGTCGGCCGAGATTATTTCTTCCATAAATTTCAAGCAGGATATATTTATTATATTATTCGTGATACTTGGGGCGGCCGACGTCTTCGAAGTCGACCGAGATTATTTCTCTAAAACAGTTTGAAATTTATGAAAGAAATAATCTTGACCAACTTCCAAGACGTCCCAAGAAGTATCATAATAGATGTATTGTATTGTTCGTGATACTTGGGTACCAACAGTATTTAGTCTTCTGCCAGTAGTATGTAGTCGTCCATTAGCAATATCTACTCTTCTGCTGACACTACAGTCTTCTATCAGCAGTATTTAGTCTTTTGTAAGCTTCGAAGTCGGCCGAGATTATTTCTTCCATCAGATTCAAACAAGTTAAGGTTTTTTTTCACGTGCTTTTACAAAATTCTGGTGGTCGTGGTACTCTTGCTAGCAGTTCCAAGCTACAAACCAACCCAAGACAAACCAAAACCGACTCAACCCAAGTCGAAGCATCCCAAGTTAAACCAACCCAAGCCAAAACCGAATTTCACAAACCAACCTAACTCAAAGATTTGATTAAAAAAATATGATGATAGAGAAAAGTAAGGTTAATTATTAAATAAACCTCACATCTTCCATTTATTTCGTCTGACGTTTTGGAATCTTCAGTGCGTTGTCGTAGTCCAACAAAACTTCAAGCAGGATAGACTTGGTGTTACGCTCCGAATCACGAGTGATACCAGTAACAACTTTATGGAAGAAATAATCTCGGTCGACTTCGAAGACGTCGAAATAAAATTCTTAGAAATTGTTATCTTTACCACTAAATTAATATAATCAATTTTTGAAATACGTTATTATTTTTTAATATTTAAATAATTATTGTTAAGGTTGCTGGGCGTAAAGGTTTCCCACACGTGATCTACGCAAGAATTTGGCGATGGCCAGATTTGCATAAAAACGAATTAAAACATGTCAAATACTGTCAGTTTGCATTCGATTTAAAATGCGATTCGGTTTGTGTGAATCCGTATCATTACGAGAGAGTTGTATCGCCGGGAATTGACTTATCCGGGTTGACTTTACAAACGGGACCTACGCGGCTTGTAAAAGATGAGTACACTGCTGGAGGACCCGTACCAGGGGCGAGCATGGATGTTGACACTGAATTAGGAGTTTCCGTCACTCAAACGATACAACATCATCCACCTCAACAAAATTTTCAAATTCAAGGTCTCCCACAACCTCAAGGTATGTAAAGATATTCTTAGAAAATGTTGATTAATGAATTGTTCCATTGAATGCATGCTTTATCAAATTATGAGTAGTTTTTGAATGGAGAGGGGTTTGATATATTTGGAAGTCGAAGACCTAATTGAAACATAATCAGTGCAACGATGTTGGTGGATTTTATTTTGTTCCTGAATCGTTCGGCTTTTTATTATTTACCGGTTGAATTCTGTTTAATTTTTTGGCCGGTACTCATCGTGATTTGCCCAGTTATTTTAATCGCCGTTTTAGTTATAGATTTCATTTTATACGTTTTTAATATGACATATCATGTTTTAGTTTTTTTTGCACGGTTTATTTATGTTGCGACGTTAGGTAATCCGGGAATGTATAACAACAGCCGACCTATAGGACCACCACAGCCCGTTCCTAAACAAGAGGCACCAAATGATGCATGTCCAAGACCCAATTGGGTTCCACCACGCATGCATTTAGTACACCGTAAGATTTTTATTTATTTATTTATTTCTTTTTTAATTTATTTTCGATTTAATGTTTTTCTGATTCTTTTTGTTCTTTTTTTTCTAATTAGCACCTGTTCCTGTTCACCAACATAACCTTCCAGGTCCATCGCAAGTCCAACCGCCCACCTTACCACATCAGCAACCTCAAAGCGCGTCAAATACTACATTACATGGACAGGCTCAACCGTTTTACAATCCTCCACAACCTTCTGGTGTTCCAGAACGAGCACCTGCTGATACGATGGCTCCAACAATTGGTATTTATAGATGGTTGTCTCAAAAAAAAAATTAATAAAATTATTTAGGTACAACGAGTTCTCCAGTATCGCCTAATCTTCAACAAAATGGTTTTAACAGCACAACAGGCGGTCCCGTTGTAACAACAAGCAATGTTGTTCCTGGTCAAGTAACACAGCCGGCATCAACAATGGGGCAAAATAATTTTACGGGAACAGGAGGGACGTGGACGGGATCAAATACTTTAACTTACACACAATCAATGCAACCGCCAGATAATCGAAATCAACAAATGAATTCTTATTGGAATCATAATAACGAAGTTAATATTTCCGGACCACTTTCAACTCAGCCAGCCCCTGAATATTGGTGTTCCGTCGCGTATTTTGAACTTGACACCCAAGTTGGTGAAACATTTAAAGTCCCATCAAGTTGTCCAAATGTTACGATTGATGGTTATGTTGATCCATCTGGGGGAAATCGATTCTGTTTGGGTGCTTTGAGTAATGTGCATCGTACAGACCATAGTGAAAGAGCTAGGTTGGTTCGATAAAAATAATACAAAAATTAGGATTAAATGTTTTTATTTAGGTTACATATTGGAAAAGGGGTCCAATTAGATCTTCGAGGTGAAGGTGATGTTTGGTTACGCTGTTTAAGTGATCATTCAGTTTTCGTTCAAAGTTACTATTTAGATCGAGAAGCGGGTCGACAACCAGGAGACGCTGTTCATAAAATTTATCCCTCAGCTTACATAAAAGTAAATATTTATATCGCAACGCATTTTTTAAAGGAGTTTTATAATTTTATTAATTAATTTTTTAGGTATTTGACTTACGACAATGTCATCATCAAATAACAACTCAAGCTGCTACAGCTCAAGCAGCTGCTGCAGCTCAAGCGGCTGCTGTTGCTGGACATATACCTGGTCCACATTCAGTTGGAGGAATAGCGCCAGCTATAAGTAATTATAAATGTTACAAAATCTTTAAGTGACATAAAAAAATGTTTTGAATAGGTTTATCAGCTGCAACTGGGATAGGTGTTGACGATTTGCGTAGATTATGTATTCTTCGTTTGAGTTTTGTAAAAGGTTGGGGTCCGGATTATTTAAGGAAATCAATAAAGGAGACTCCGTGTTGGATTGAGGTTCATTTACACAGAGCTTTACAACTTTTGGATGAAGTTTTACATACAATGCCAATAGATGGAGCTCGAGGAGTTGAATAATAATAAAAGTATGGTGGATCATTATCCGACGCGGAATAATCAATAACAAATATATTTTAAAAGAGAAGTGTAAAAAAAAAAAGTCGGGAAAGGGCGTTTTCCGTGGGTAACAGCGCCATCCGTCGGCGACGTCGAAATTTTTTCTTTATTTCAAATCCTGGAAAAATGCCGAAAATACTTTTTTTTTAATGAAGAAATATTTTTATTTAATTATAATTCGGTGCAGGCCCCCGTTGAATATTCTTTACGTTCCCAAGTTTCGGCGCACGACAGATGGCTCTGTAGATTTCAACTTTATATATATATAGAATAACGTTGAAGAATAAAAATAAAAGAAAGTTACATGTATATCATAATCGTGTACGCTTATATTTTCTATATTTTTTTTAATCAGTTTTTTTTACCAACCGGAAATACAATGTTACTACTACCTTGGAAAATCTCCACAATACAAGACAAAAAAACGGTGAACTGTGATCGAAAAATTTTATATAGAGAAATATATTGTTCATAAAAAAATTATTCATAAATTTGTTCATAAAGCATATGAGATATTATAAATATTTATATCTAAGCGATTTCTACCTGGTAACATCGACGGAAATACACGCAAGATTTTTTTATTTCTTGATATTATTACTTAATTATGTTCGTTTCCTTTATTTTTTAAATAAACTCACTACACTCGTGATAAATCACAAATAAGACAAAGTTGTTAGACTTTTTTTCTATTAAATTACGAAGTGTTCGTTGACCCGTTAGTTCATTTTATAAACATATTTTAGATAAGTATTGTTGATTACAGTTATGTGCCATCGTTTTTAATATTTTATTGTTTCTCCTTTTTTTATAATAAAACAAAAAAAGAAAAAAATAAATCCCCCCATCCCCTCCCGTACAAAGGACGGTCACACTCATTCGCACTCAATTTGTTCACGAAATAAATGATCGATTTTGTTATTATTATTATTATATACAGAGTAAATTCTAAAAATGCATTAAAAAATATCTCTGTATAAATATAAATTTTTTATTTCACTTATTTAATCACTTTCATTTTATAAAATACCGCCCGCTCGTTCATTTTCCGCACACGTACACCTAAATATATAATTAGGCTGTGAAAAAAGAAATAAAATAGAGTTAACGAGTGTGTATAAGCAAACAAAAAAAGTGCGAGAGGTACGATATTATATTTTTAAGATTTGCAAGAAGATTTAAAATAAAAACAGAACCCGACGAAAGTTTTGCGTGGATTCGTTTTAGTAATTATATACATGTATACAACTATATACGTATATACACGACACATATATATTATATAAATATACATATTCACCGCTCGGAATACAAAAAAATATATATAAAAGACGTGATGCGTTGCGGATGAAAATTCTCGGCTCGAGTTTGCATCCGGACGTTATTAATAGATATTAAAAAAAGGCATAAAAAGGCAGATATTTTAATAAAAACAACAATTTGCAGGACTCTTTTTTAATCATTATTATTAAGACTAACAAAACGATTTTTGTTCTCAATAAATTTATTTCAATAATTCTTTTATTTATTATTTGAATCCTTCAAACAAACTTCTCCTCATATCTCGACCTCGGCGATTTGTGGGCAAATCATTGTTTATATATCTTGGTGAAAATACAAAGTTTTTCATAAAAAAACTTACCCTCAAACCGCCGAGGTCGCTTGCGGGCGAGGCGTTAGAATCCTCTAAAGTTGACTATTATGTGTGGATATATAAAACCCAGATTTGAGGCGAAATCGTTCCTTATATAAATTGGTAAAAATACAAAATATCAAAAAACTGTTACCCTCAAACCGCCGAGGTCGCTTGCGGGCGAGGCGGTAGAATCGTTTAAACTTGACGATTACGTGTGGATATATCAAATCTAGCGCCTCGCCCGCAAGCGACCTCGGCGATTTGAGACGAAATCGTTCCTTATAAAAAAACTTACTCTCAAACCGCCGAGGTCGCTTGCGGGCGAGGCGCTAGAATCCTCCAAAGTTGACGATTACGTAGCGACATATCAAAACTAGCGCCTCGCCCGCAAGCGACCTCGGCGATTTGAAGCGAAATCGTTCCTTATATAAATTGGTGAAAATACAGTCTCTTATAAAAAAACTGTTACCCTCAAATCGCCGAGGTCGCTTGCGGGCGAGGCGCTAGAGTCCTCCAAAGTTGACGATTACGTGGCGACATATCAAAACTAGCGCCTCGCCCGCAAGCGACCTCGGCGATTTGAAGCGAAATCGTTCCTTATATAAATTGGTGAAAATACAGTCTGTTATAAAAAAACTGTTACCCTCAAATCGCCAAGGTCGCTTGCGGGCGAGGCGCTAGAGTCCCCCAAAGTTGACGATTACGGGGCGACATATCAAAATTAGCGCCTCGCCCGCAAGCGACCTCGGCAATTTGAGGCGAAATCGTTCTTTATACAAATTGGTGAAAATACAGTCTCTTATAAAAAAACTGTTACCATCAAGTCGCCGAGGTCGCTTGCGGGCGAGGCGGTAGAATCGTCTAAAGTTGACAATTATGTGTGGATATATCAAATCTAGCGCCTCGCCCGCAAACGACGTCGGCAATTTAATGCGAAATGTTAACAAATAGAACCTGGAGTATTGGAGTGAAGACAGCCTAAGAATGAAGCTGGGCGAATAACATCAGATAAGTTCCTAAAGGTTGGTCCTGAGGAAGAAAGAAGGAGTTTTTACTGGGTAGTAAACTGTTAATTCCAGACTACCGGCCGAAATAGATACCATCACGAGGTGTCCCTAAGGGCCAATTTTAGCTATAATAAAAAAATATCTTACATATCATATTGTTGTGAAATTTTATGTTAAAATTGTGTTGGTTAAAAAATAAAAAACGATATTTTACGAACAAATTTTATTATCAATAACGATTTTGTGCCATAATCGATTACTCCCAGAAAAAAACCATTCACGCCTCTGAAGAATATTGTTGAAAAATATTTGACACATTAAAACGCAACATGCATCACACGTTCAACATTCATCCTTTGAATGATAGGATTTTAAAGATATTGAGAAACATACAACGGCAGTGATATAACTAAATTAATATCGTAACAAAAGAATTTATAATTACATTTTCGAAAATAATGAATATAAACAGAAAAAATTTGTTTTCGCACAGTTAATTGTATGACTAGTCATATTATTCAATTTTTTTATTAAATCTAAGTATGTAGCTGCCCAAATAATTCTTTTTTAACTTTTTGGTTGTTGGAAAAACATAATAAAAATATACTAAATATAGGTTACCTTTCTATACTTAACTATAAACTACAAAACCCATATGAACTAAAATAGGGATTAATTATAATTACTACAACAAAAGCAAATACATTTAAACATATTAGACACATTAATTAAATTAATTACACAAATTTCATTGCGAACTGATTTCTTGATATACAGGCTAATATCACGCTTCGTTCGTCCAAAAAAAAAAAAATTAATAATTTCCAACTTTCTTATAAACCCATTAATAAACTTATTTTACAGTTTATTCTAAAATTATAAATTTTTTCATTCTCTTAATTGTTCCATTGGGATCTTGGAAACATAATAAAACTTTTATTTATGATATTGTACAATTAGGTTTCTCACTGATATTGCCATCAGCTTTTTCAATCTCGGAAAGGAGCTTGTGAAAGATCTCAGACACCGACTGAAAAAATACAAGATATTGAGCGTCAAGAAATTCTGGTTGGTCTACATACCATGCCATTCTTCACACACAACTCACTCTTTTTACTCCGCAAACATAACGCACTTACGGCATTTTGTTTCGCAGATGTTTCCAAGAACACAGCCTTCCAATCTTCCGCCAATTTACGACCTTCTTCTGATGGTATCATTCGTTCCATGTGTAAATCAGTTTTATTTCCAACCAATACAACTGGAACACTATAATTAAATGATTATGAAACTAATTCTAATATATATATATATGTACTATATTCTAAATTACTTATATGATTAATAATAACCAAAGGGAGGCTTTAATTAATTTTTTTCCTTGTATATTATTAGAACAGACTTACTGGCCTTTTCCCTTTATATCCAATAACTTAGCATAAATAAGTTTAACAACATCAAATGATTTTGGGCTGGTAATGCTATAAACCAGGACATATCCATGAAAATCAATGGCATATTCGGGAGGAAATATCGAGTACTCATCTTGACCTGCAGTATCAACAAGCTTCAATTCATATTCTTGTGAATTAAACCGTGTGGTTTTAATGAATGCTATAAAGTTGGGGAGTGTATAAATTAAGAAATCAACATAGACGAAACTTACTATTTTCAATTGTGGGGTCGTAAGAATCTACAAATTGACCTTCTACGTATTGTATACTTAGAGATGACTTTCCTAAAGATCGATTTTGTAAATGATTATGAAAAATTCTTCGTTATTAAACTTACCAACTGATCTATAACCCATAACGGCTATTTTGCGTTGTTTGGATGTCATTTTTAAGTTTTTTTTTAACTACTAACTTAACAAATAAACGCACAACAACGGTTACTCTTATTCAAGTTCGTAAACCTCTTAAAACATAACAAAAAGTGCGTGTTAGAGCTATTACGTTGAAGGCGGGGACATAGCGTTTAGTTAGAACACAAAAAAATCAATTATTTATTTCTCTCTATCGTCGAAACGACAGCTGTTGCACGGCGCCAAACTGTCAATGGTTGGGTTGATTATTTTTTTTGTGCTGTTTGGTTCTCGGGTTTTACTCCCGCGATAAAGATACGCGCCGCAAAATGCTAATTATCTTTCCTTCTTGTTATTACTTAGACTTGTAGCGCCGTCTTTATTGCCCCACCAAACTCAATTCTATGCCAGTTTAGTAAACGATATCTGTAACGACTACGCTTCAAGGTTGTGTATGTATTTTAAAACGCAATTCCTGCTAATGGCTTACATAACCTATGTGTGTGTGTATCTATATATTTTCTATCACGTTTCAAAATATTTTTTTCAAAATTTTATTATTCTTCATTTATAGATACATGATATATTCTTTTTTGCATTAACATTTAATAACAATTATTACAAGTATGTACGATTTTTTTAAATAAAAATGATAGTATCTCGTTCATAGATGTCGCCCGATGTTTGGTTATATGAAAATTTTTTATCTTAGGCGATGCAGAAATATGTTCAGCAGTCTCGTTGCAAAGTCGACAGGTTTGATCCTCAACTTGTTCAATGTTGAAGTACCCTTTGGTCTGTGTCCTGGTAGTTCTTTAACTTGTTTTAAATCACTTTTTTGTAGTCTATTGTCTTTGTAGTCTGGAACCCACCATAGCCTATGGTCCATAGGGTAGCGCTCGGAACGAAACGGTTTAAAATCTGAGACTGGAAGAAGAACAGAAGCAGTTGGGGGCAGTTCATTAGAAGAGTCCCTTGGAGAGTTCAGAGAGAAGATTTTAGGTATGGATTTTTGGTGAGAAGAACTAGAGAGTTCGAATTGGAGAAAAGGATTGAGTCGATGATGAGTTAGAGTACGAGTTCCTAGAGTGAATTCCAGTGGAAAGGTTCAGACAAGAAGAGCTCAAATCAGAAAGGGAGAAGTAGTCCCCCTTGGGGGCATCAATAGTCAACAACTCGCCTCTCAAATTGGCTGTGATCTGCCGACTTTTCAGCATAGCATGGATTCGTTGGAGGTGTTATCAAAAGCACCGTCTATGTCTATGAAAGCACATAGGACTATCTCTTTGGTTGCAATTGTCTCCTCTAAAATGCTTGTCAAAACATGAAGAGCAGTAATTGTTGATTTTGCTTTCTGATAAGCATATTGACGTGGATGTAGTGGATGCAGAATATTGATCAATTACCTTTTCCATCCCTTTGAGGAGAAATAAAGATAGGCTAATTAGTCTGTATTAGTGATGCAACGGATAGTGATTTTGCCTATATTGCCACATTATTGCGATATTTGAATAAAAATGGAACTAATAAGAAAGCTGATAAGATATGTCAACTGATTTAACTAACGAAGCAACTCTAAAAAGAGAATACTACAATTAATAATTGGTGATATTTCCACAAGAATCCTTCAAAAAATAAATTTTATAGCGAATTTTGATCAAAACTTCAAATATTGTTTTCTCAAAAACAAAAAGTTATTTTTCAAAATGGGTCAGTTCATTGGAAAGAGGACACTTTTATCAACACTTTGGGAAATTTTCATACTCATATTCCAAAAAATCGATTTTATACGAATTTTTAAAACTTAATCGGCGAAAATTGCAAAATTCGAAAAAATTGTCGATCATTTCAAAAATTTATTTCTCAAGAACTAAAAGTGATTTTTCAAAACGGCTTATTGCATTAAAAAGAGGACACTTTAATTAATAATTGGTCATATTTCCACAAGGATCCTTCAAGAAATAAATTTTATAGCGAATTTTGATCAAAACTTCAAATATTGTTTTCTCAAAAACAAAAAGTTATTTTTCAAAATGGGTCAGTTCATTGGAAAGAGGACACTTTTATTAACACTTTGGGAAATTTTCATACTCATATTCCAAAAAATCGATGTTATACGAATTTTTAAAACTTAATCGGCGAAAATTGCAAAATTCGAAAAAATTGTCGATCACTTCAAAAATTTATTTCTGAAGAACTAAAAGTGATTTTTCAAAACGGCTTATTGCATTAAAAAGAGGACACTTTAATTAATAATTGGTCATATTTCCACAAGGATCCTTCAAGAAATTAATTTTATAGCCAATTTTGAAAGTTATCGATGAAAATTGCAAATTATCAAAACTTCAAATATTGTTTTCTCAAAAACAAAAAGTTATTTTTCAAAATGGGTCAGTTCATTGGAAAGAGGACACTTTTATTAACACTTTGGGAAATTTTCATACTCATATTCCAAAAAATCGATGTTATACGAATTTTTAAAACTTAATCGGCGAAAATTGCAAAATTCGAAAAAATTGTCGATCACTTCAAAAATTTATTTCTGAAGAACTAAAAGTGATTTTTCAAAACGGCTTATTGCATTAAAAAGAGGACACTTTAATTAATAATTGGTCATATTTCCACAAGGATCCTTCAAGAAATTAATTTTATAGCCAATTTTGAAAGTTATCGATGAAAATTGCAAATTATCAAAACTTCAAATATTGTTTTCTCAAAAACAAAAAGTTATTTTTCAAAATGGGTCAGTTCATTGGAAAGAGGACACTTTTATTAACACTTTGGGAAATTTTCATACTCATATTCCAAAAAATCGATTTTATACGAATTTTTAAAACTTAATCGGCGAAAATTGCAAAATTCGAAAAAATTGTCGATCATTTCAAAAATTTATTTCTCAAGAACTAAAAGTGATTTTTCAAAACAGCTTATTGCATTAAAAAGAGGACACTTTAATTAATAATTGATCATATTTCCACAAGGATCCTTCAAGAAATAAATTTTATAGCGAATTTTGATCAAAACTTCAAATATTGTTTTCTCAAAAACAAAAAGTTATTTTTCAAAATGGGTTAGTTCATTGGAAAGAGGACACTTTTATTAACACTTTGGGAAATTTTCATACTCATATTCCAAAAAATCGATTTTATACGAATTTTTAAAACTTAATCGGCGAAAATTGCAAAATTCGAAAAAATTGTCGATTATTTCAAAAATTTATTTCTCAAGAACTAAAAGTGATTTTTCAAAACGGCTTATTGCATTAAAAAGAGGACACTTTAATTAATAATTGGTCATATTTCCACAAGGATCCTTCAAGAAATTAATTTTATAGCCAATTTTGAAAGTTATCGATGAAAACTAGACGAAACTGCAACAAGAGATTTTATATATCATATTGGGATTGTTACAATGATTTTGCTAATGATAAATAAAGTTGTATTCAATGAAAAAAGTCCTATTGGGGTTGAACTTGATTATTATCTGCACTGCTTCATCCTTCGTCCAATTAACCCTATGTCCTTCTACAGCTGGTCGAAATTATATCTGTTTGTATGTCTTTTTTTGTATGTACAAGTAAAGTGGTGTGAGACCGCAGTGGTTAATAATTATTGAAAATATAACTTTATTCTTTGTTTCATAGATGTCGTTACATTAAATTTTAATGTTTTAACGTTATCAATGTTTTCAAATAATATTTTTCAATAAAAAAAGTTAATGTCAACATTGATGTAATTTAATTGCAAATAAGGAAAGAATGTGTCATATTGACGTTATTAAAGCGTTTAATGGTTCGAATGAAATTAATAATCGTAAATAGTATTGATTGTGAAATAATACTGGAAAATCGAAATTTCGCAAAAAAGTATAGAAATTAGCACGTGTTTGTGACGTGATTGAAAGGCTTTAAGTGATTTGAGTTGTTATACATTTTTTTTATTAAAAAAAAGTTAAATAGGAAGCGGTTGTAAGCAAATAAGTTGTAGAATAAGTAGGTTTTTATCATATCATATATTTCTTTTTATTTTTAAAGGTTGAGTTTGCTAGTTTTTCGTTATCAAAAGCGATAAGTTTTGCGGGGAGTTTTGCGAGGATTCACGGAGTTTCGCGATGTTCTGTAAAATGTTGGTATTGGTAAATCGTAATATTTAGAATAACGAACGTTGTTAAAAAAAATATGCCGCCACGTTCAATTTCATAATGAAGATATCATTACGCGGTATTCAAATTGATTGAGCGTAAGTAATCCATTTTATTTTTAAATATAAATGTTGTTTAATAAGCGTAGTTAACGAAAAGTCAATAATTCTAAGAAAGATTTTATTATTTGCGATAATAAGGGAGATTAAAGTAAAAATCGATGTGTATATACATATATATTTTTTAAATTAATCTCATATGTAAATCAATCATTTTTTTATCTTTAATTAATTTTTGTGGTAATTTTTTTTTACATAATATAAATAAATATTGAAACCTTTCGTAAAAGTCACAGTAAATGTAGTGTGTGTGTAATATGTTGTGTTAAAACATGAGAAATTTACTAAATCGGTGACGATAGTAGGGACCTTTGGATCGTTTCAGTGTGAACATTGCAATTTACCAGCTCGATTGAGTTTTAGGTTGGATTTTTTATTTTAGTAAGAGTGTTTATCCCGAAATCTCATCTTTTATTAAACAAAAAATACATATACATCTGTTCACACATGAAAATCAAGGCGTCGTGGAGATGTTACGTTCATAAAACGCGAGTTGTATCACGATAGCCTTTTGTTTTCACGCGATTCCAGTTTGTTTATCGCGTTTCGCGTTTGTTTCGCATTCATAGAAAGAGGTTGACCTGCTGTTGCTTCAGGATGCCGTTGTTTGGCAAGAAGGACTCGGACAAAAAGGCGAAAAAAGACGCCAAAGAATCAGATAAGCAACACACGATAGAAGAAAAATATGTTCTCAAAGAATTACTCGGCACGTAAGTGTTAATTTTTCTTTATTTATCCGTTCTTTTTGAGCCATCTTTGAGAAATCTTTCAACATAACCTCAAAACGTCTTTCTTTTTTTTAACTCTTCCAGAGGCGCCTTCTCGGTGGTTCGATTAGCCGAAAGCAAAGAAAAACCAGGGATGCTATATGCTGTTAAAATTATCGATAAGAAGGCGCTGAAAGGGAAAGAGGATTCTCTTGAAAATGAAATTAAAGTTCTTAGAAGGTTAGTTTTTTTTACAAGTTTCTTTTATTTTTTTTCATTCGTTTCTTTTTAGGCTTACACATACTAATATCGTCCAATTGCTCGAAACATTTGAGGATAAATACAAAGTTTATCTTGTTATGGAATTGTAAGTATTTTCCATTGACCTATATTTTCACTAAAATATTTTGAATTTTATGTCATATCTGATTAACCAACAAAAAATCCATCAAGAATGTCAAGTCTAAGGAATAATTTTTTCAAATTAACCAAATTTGATGGTTTGCGAGATTATTTCCATCTAAATGAACATGTTACTTCCAATAAATCTATATCTATTTATATTGTGGGATGAGATTAAGTCTTCTATTCATCCTACAAAACTGTGATATACTCTGCAAACTTACCAATTACTACTACAACTCACTATTACAACTCAATTTTTTATTTTAACATTGAGTAACTGCTATTTTGCTTTCAAGATGTCTATTTAAAGCTGAAATGTACATTTTACTTTTATGTTTCAGCTATAAATAAGTATATCTTTATAAATAGACACTGTTGCTTAATAGGTGCTTTATAGAAATGAAGTGTTAAATTTTTTTTTTTAATAATATCGTTCGCCAGCTTAGAGATGCGAAAATAAAGATAATTTTACGATCTTTTTGCATTGAGGGGAAAAAAGTTTTCTAAAAATTCTAATTAACAATTTTATCTGTAACAATCAACTATTCAACAAGCTCTTGTTGCTATGAGAGCCAAACCTTGTCTCATAATCAATATATTTCGCAATACCAGTTCGCGTTTTTCTCTCAATTCCTTTTTAATTCCATATTGTTATTGATAATATTCTATTCTTATCATCCATAACAGTCTCTAAGTGTTAAATATCAATTTTGATCTATCCTTTTATCTGTGCCAGGTTCCATAACAATACTTGATTCTTCATTCAATATAGCCACATCATAAGTAGCATCATATATTACTTCCAATATCATTTCATCAAGATTCTTCTTCACATCTCTCAAAGTAGTCTTTTACCGACTTCACCTTCAAAGCTTGGGATCATAAACATTCTCTGTGATATTTCAACAACGTTTTTGGAATCACATTCACATCTTTGTATTATATCTTTGAAGAGGTACCGATGATCTGAATCCATCTCTTAGCTTTTTTGCAAACACATTCCTAAATGTGCAGCATGGGAAAATAGGCTATCACAGAAACTATAAGAGATACGAAAAAAGTAGGCGCCATGTCCCTGTCTTTTTTTCGAGACTACTCCAATCCCGCAAACACCAAACCTCTATCTTCTTTTGTTTTTAAGTTATAGCCAAAAAGTCAAATTTTCGTGATTTTAAAAAATGCTCATATTTCGTTTATTTTCCAAATTAGAGAAATGGGGTTGATACGTTCTTAAGACACTTTTTTAAGTAGAATATACTGCCGTCGAAAAATTTTAACATACGTGATGATTTTTAAGATATAACGTAAAGTTTTATTTTTTTAAATACAAACTATAGTTGATTATGATTAGTGGTGGAACGGATATCCGGCAACTATCCGGTAATTTTTTAAAATCCGGCCGGATACCGGATAGTTATCAAATATCCAAATATATTAAAAACCTATTATTTAGTACTCCACCATTCACAGGAATTAGTATCTCTTTTAGGTGTTGGACACTGCAGATAATAATCAAGTTCAATCCCAATAGGACTTTTTTCAATGAATACAACTTTATTTATCATTTAAAATCTCTTGTTACAGTTTCGTCTAGTTTTCTTCTCTTCGCTTGTAATTCATCATCACATTCATTAATAACAGAACTGTCGCTGTTTTCACTTTCGATTATTAATTAAAGTATCCTCTTTTTATAGCAAAAAGCCGTTTTGAAAAATCGCTTTTAGTTCTTGAGAAAAAAATTTTTGAAATGATCGACAATTTTTGCGAATTTTGCAATTTTCGCCGATTAAGTTTTAAAAATTCGTATAAAATCCATTTCTTGGAATATGAGTTTGAAAATTTCCCAAAGTGTTAATAAAAGTGTCCTCTTTCCAATGAACCAACCCATTTTGAAAAATTCCTTCTAGTTTTTGAGAAAATAATATTTGAAGTATTGATAAAATTTTCGATGTTGCAATTTTAGTCGATAACTTTCAAAATTCGCTATAAAATTAATTTCTTGAAGGATCCTTGTGGAAATATCACCAATTATTAATTAAAGTGTCCTCTGTTTAATGCAACAAGCTGTTTTAAAAAATCACTTTTAGTTCTTGAGAAATAAATTTTTGAAATGATCGACAATTTTTTCGAATTTTGCAATTTTCGCCGATTAAGTTTTAAAAATTCGTATAAAATCGATTATTTGGAATATGAGTATGAACATTTCCCAAAGTGTTAATAAAAGTGTCCTCTTTCCAATGAACTAACCCATTTTGAAAAATACCTTTTAGTTTTTGAGAAAACTATATTTATCCTTGTGGAAATATCACCAATTATTAATTATAGTATCCTCTTTTTAGAGTTGCTTCGTTAGTTAAATCAGTATCAAAAAAGTTCATTTTGTATCTTGGATCCAAATAGTAATTCTGGAGAGTAGTCTTCTAGTATATAACTTTTCTTTGGAAATTCTTTTCTGGAAGTTTGCTGGAACTGAGTGGAACAAGCAAAATAAATTATCATATATGCATCGACTTAAAAACATTATTTTCCATCATCCAGATAATTGTTCATATCTTCTAAACAAGAGTATTTTTTTTAAATTAATTTTTATTTTTGTATTATAGAGTAACAGGTGGGGAGCTTTTTGATAGAATTGTTGAGAAAGGTTCTTACACTGAAAAAGATGCAGCCGATTTAATTCGACAAGTACTTGAAGCAGTGGATTATATGCATGAACAAGGCGTAGTGCATCGCGACTTAAAAGTAATTTATATTATTAATATTATTATTATATAAATTTAAATTGATTTTTTTTAGCCTGAAAATTTATTGTACTACAGCCCAGATGAAGATAGCAAAATCATGATAAGTGATTTTGGATTATCAAAAATGGAGGATTCTGGAATAATGGCCACAGCGTGTGGAACACCTGGTTATGTGGCACCAGAAGTTCTAGCTCAAAAGCCTTATGGAAAAGCGGTCGATGTTTGGAGTATAGGAGTAATCTCATATATTTTATTATGTGGTTATCCACCATTTTACGATGAGAACGACGCTAATCTTTTTGCGCAAATTTTAAAAGGAGAATTTGAGTTTGATTCTCCATATTGGGATGAAATAAGTGATTCGGCGAAAGATTTTATAAAACAACTAATGTGTGTAAACGTGGAAAGACGATTTACTTGTCGACAAGCTTTAGGTCATCCTTGGATATCTGGAAACGCTGCCAGCAATAAGAACATCCATGGCACCGTTTCAGAGCAACTCAAGAAGAATTTCGCGAAATCTCGTTGGAAGGTTAATAAAAAATTAAATTATTTATACTAATTTTTAATATTTGTATTTTTTAGAGGGCATATCACGCGACGACGGTCATAAGGCAAATGCAGCATTTGGCGTTAAGTAGCGGAAGTAGCGGGTTGCAACGTAGTCCGATTGCGCAGAGAAGTATGTCTGGTGGGGAATCCTGCGGTAACTTAAACGGGGCCCAGGATAAGTAATAATAATAAAAATAAACGTTAAATAATACAAAAAAAAACGCTACGTCGCTTGAACTCCCTGCGGCTGCCAGCTCACATGACGTTGACGACGACGATGACTTCCGAGAAAAATAAAAGTTAAATAAAAAAAAATTAACGTCGAATCTCTTTTGAATCTTTGCATTTCCGAGAATCTCATATCGTTTCCGTGGCGGACATTCCCGAACAATCACCTCACCAGTACCCGGTAAGATAAAAAGAGGAATATATTCAAACAATTTACAATACTTAAAAATCACAAAAAAATAAATAAATAAATAGAGTGAAGTAGATAACTAGGCGAATAAATAAATGTAAACTCGTCGCTTGTAAAACTTCCCCTTATGACAAGAAAAAAAGATTAATGTTTGCCAAAGCATGTTGTATTGTTTAGAGAGCCAGATACTTATTAACTAAGAGGATCAAACTGAGTCCATGAAAATACCGCTTTGTACCAATAAAAGTAGGCTCGCTTATATTTTAAGCACTTCTCAAATACCGTCTCGTAATAATAATCATATAAGGTGACTTAACATTTAATTGTTTTTTAAAACTTTTTGTTCTTTAATCCCTACTTTTTTATTATTATTTAATTATACTTTAATTACCAGGACGCATTTCTCTAGCGTTAACTGCCAAGATCTGAATCATTTTTTAATAAAAAAAATTTATTCCCATTTTCGGAAAGCTTTGTACATTTAGAATTAAATTGAGAACCAAATTAAAATTCAAAAAAGAAAGAATTGATAAAAAAATAAATAAAAATATTATTTTCTATATATATACATACGTGTGAATATATCTTATATACGAAAAAAAAATAACAAATATAAATAAATATATCTATTATACATAAAAAAAAGGCAAATTATAAATGTATAATCCAGGATTTTTTGGATATTGTACAATAACGGAAGAACTTAGTTCAGTTTTTCAGAAGCAATATTCATTGTTGTAGGTTGTAAGAAATCAACGCTTATGTACTAAAAACGATACGATCGCTTTTTGCTTTTAAAGGAAATAAAATATCATTTTGAAATAATTTTCAATAAAATATATTTTAAAAAGAAAAAGTAAGCTATATTTGTAGATTAAATAAGTCAATATTAAAAAAAGAAATTATATCTAGTATATCTTCAAAATTATTTCTGAAGATATGTTAAATATGTTTAATATATATTTGTAAAACATATATATACAGTTGTGTTATATCTCGAAATATATGTGATAGTCTTTTGCGTTTGAATCTAAAAGAAAATTTTTAGCAAACAGTATTTTATTAGAACCTCAATTGCGACCTCTAAATTGTTTTTGGTGAACAACGGGTTAGCAATTTTTTTAATTTGCTATATGTAAATATTTTCTCCGTCCGATCGAAGACTTTCATTCCAGTATGTAAAGAAATGATTGGGTGGGTCGCACATAAAACAAAAGACACGCAAAAACAAGCTGTTATTGTAATAATTAATTTCTTTTAACGAAGTGTTTTAGATATATTGTGATATCGCATATCAATTAACAAAAAATGACATATTTATAACATATACATGTAAATTTTGATACGTTTTTGCTATAATAGAAATTTTTGCCGAAAAGACAACGATTTAAAATTTAAAAAGTCTTTAATAAAATACTGTTTGCTTGCATAGAATTTATTTTTATTATTATTATTTTTGGTGCAAATATTTCGTCAGAATATAATAGACCATGAAGCAATAGTTTACGTTTATCGATACTGTGATGCTACGTAACTGAAAGAAATTACATAAGTATTAATTTTTTCAAATTTATTCTGTCCGAATATTTCACAAGATGTTTTTAATACTCAAAATATAAAAGAATGAAATTGTTGCGTTGAATTTGTGTTGGCTGTGAATGACGATACAGAGGAAAAAAGTAAGAATAATGTGCTAATCATTACATTCCAGCTCGTTGTATTTGAATTACCTTTAAAATAAATAATGAAAAAGTTTGTTGACACTTGAAAATGAGAATTGGGAAATACATCGATTTTTTGAGATGAAAAAATTCGTTAATATCAAACAAAAGAAATGATAAATCACTTTCCTACATAATGGAAATGTAACTATATATATACAGAGTATATTTAAGGAATATTAGACATAAAAAGTTAATTGTTCTATATATAGTGTATATACAAAAAAAAGATAAAACATAATTTGTATCAGCTAAATACGAGGAGACAACTGACATTTTGTATACTCGATTAGTTTTCACTAGATCTTACCCGCATGACATTTTTAACTTTTATTAAATGAAAAATTTACCTTTTTTTTCGTAAATTTTATAATTATTTTATTTAATGTTTTATTATTTTTTGTTGTACTTTATAATTAGTTAGTTTTTTTTCATATTATGTTCTTATAATTAAATGTTTTATGGGTTCAAAAATAAATCTTTTAACAAAAATATATATCATTATTTACAATCCAATTCAAAAAGTATCTTATAAATATTGAATATCCTACTTTCAGTCTATAATAATAATCATTCGGCTCTGAAGAGCTTAAACGGTCAAAATTTAAATCCTTTTCGGGATTTTTCGGGATAATTCGATGTGTTATATCTTAAAAGAAAGCTTAAATAATAACGATTCCAACTTAATATAATGTTACGATCGAATATTTATAGAACCTTTAAGCGCTATTAATCAAAAGAGCTTAAAACGGTTAAAATTTAAATGCATGTCTCTCCCTTCGATAACTTGTGGATGAATCCGGATATTTTGATGTATTATATCTTAAAAGAAAGCTTAAATAATATCGATTTCAAAATAACATAAAGTTGCAATCGAATATTTATAGAGCCTTCAAACCCGGTTAATCAAAAGAGCTTAAAACGGTCAAAATTTAAATGCATGTCTCTCCCTTCGATAACTTGTGGGTAAATTGGGATATTTCGATGTGTCATATCTTAAAATAAAGCTTATATAATAAGGATTCCAACCTAACATAAAGTTGCAATCGAATATTTATAGAGCCTTCAAACCCGGTTAATCAAAAGAGCTTAAAACGGTTAAAATTTAAATGCATGTCTCTCCCTTCGATAACTTTTGGATAAATCGGGAAATTTCGATGTGTAATATCTTAAAAGAAAGCTTAAATAATAACGATTCTAACTTAATGTAATGTTACGATGGAATATTTATAGAACCTTTAAACGCTGTTAACCAAAAGAACTTAAAACGGTTAAAATTTAAATGCATGTCTCTCCCTTCGATAACTTGTGGGTAAATTGGGATATTTCGGTGTATCATATCTTAAAATAAAGCTTAAATAATAACAATTCCAACTTAATATAATATTATGATCTAATATTTATAGAACCTTTAAACGCTGTTAATCAAAAGAGCTTAAAACTGTTAAAATTTAAGTGCATGTCTCTCCCTTCGATAATTTATTAATAAATCGGGATATTTCGATGTGTTATATCTTAAAAGAAAGTTTAAATATTATTGATTCCAACCTAACATAAAGTTGCAATCGAATATTTATACAGTTTTCAAACCCGGTTAATCAAAAGAGCTAAAACGGTCAAAATTTAAACTCGTGTCTCTCCCTTCGATAACTTTTGGATAAATTGGGATATTGCGTTGTGTTATATCTTAAAAGAAAGCTTAAATAATATCGATTTCAACCTAAAACAAAGTTGCAATCGAATATTTATAGAGCCTTCAAACCCGGTTAATCAAAAGAGTTAACCCGGTTAATCCCTTTGATAATTTGTTAATAAATCGAGATATTTCGATGGGTTATATCTTAAAAGAAAGCTTAAATAATAGCGATTCCAAGGTAATGAAGACTTTCCCTTGCTTCTTTTATTTCAAAAACTTTTTATGTTTTCCATTTTTGTTTCATTACTTCTGATGCTTCTTTTGGCTTCACTACTCCATTTTTCAATATAGAAGTTTTTTCAGCTAATTTTATTGTCTCTGCTGTACTTATTGAAATATCAGATGTTTCTTCTTTTATGGCAGAGTTTTATCAGTTTCTCTTCATCTGCTTCGTCATTTTTTTCCACTTCAATTTATTTTCATCAATTTTATTTTCTTTTTCAGTATCTGGTGCTTCTAATTCAGTTTGTTTTTTATTTATTTCAATTAATTCATTACTTTTGAACTCTTGTTTTTACTTCTTCCCAAATAATTCTCTATAAACAAAGATAAAAATGTTACAAATTCAAAAGTTGTTAAAGAAAACTTTTCTTAATACTTATAATAATACTCGAAAGAGGTCATCACAGCAAAAAGAAAGCTGAAACTGCCTGAAACCCTGAACTTTTCTTTATGAGATGTCGACACAAAGCTAATTTATTTATTTTTAATTTTCTAATAAACAGTAAAAAAGGTCAATTTTTAGGGATAAGATAAAAGTGTAAAATTGTATGGAGATTATATTAAAGTTATCACTTTAGGAAAGGATAGGATTTTAAGATGAGTTTTTGCGTGCCGGTTAAATCTAAATGTCAAATAAGAAGCATGCGACAACAGCCAGTGTCCTGCTTAAAATCGAGTACAAAACGATGTTTTTTATATTGTTTACATTGAATTAGGGTGCTACGTTTAAGAGCGCATGCCGTTTTTGGGTAATTAATCGCGAATCTTACAGGACGGGACACATGGTAAAAGAGGAAAATGTTAAAATTCGGCTCAAAAGGTGACAGCAATATTGTTTATAAATGTACAGTTAGGTTATTAGAGGATACCGAGATTCTTGAATGTGAATATAGGGTAAGATATGAAAAAATAATCGTATTTACATTAAAATCAAATACTTTATTTAATAGCCACATCATAAAGGTAAATACCTATTGGAATATGTGTGTCAACAATTAAATTTAGTTGAGCAAGATTATTTGGGACTACGTTATGTGGATTTGGCAGAACAAAGGGTAAGCAACCAATTTTAATTCATACTTTATATCATAAAAAATACCATTTAGCATTGGTTGGATCTTGGAAAATCAATTTGTAAACAAGTTAAAGATCTTGACCCAGTGCTGTTTAGTTTTCGCGTAAAATATTACCCGCCTGATCCGTTCCATTTAAAAGAAGAGATAACACGTTATCAAATTTTTTTACAATTAAAACGAGATCTTCTCCATGGGCGACTTTATTGCGTACCAAACGACGCAGCAATGTTGGCCGCTTTGATAATCCAGGGCGAATTAGGCGACCACGATCCTGAAGTACATCTGGGGAGTTATATTTCTGATTTTAAAATTCTCCTTAAACAAACTGAAGCCATCGAAGATAAAGCTATGGAAATTCATCAAAAACAATTGAAAGGATGGAGCCCTTCTCAAGTTGAAAATACATTTTTAAAGCTTGCTTCGCAATTGGATACTTACGGTGTTGATCCTCATCCTGTTAAAGTAATTTGATTGTTGTAAATAATTATTTTAATTCAATAAAATTTTATTTGTAGTTTCAAGATAATCGTACTAATCAATTATACTTGGGTATAAATTATAGCGGTATATTAACGTTTCAAGGAAGCCGAAAAACGCATCATTTCCGCTGGTCGGATATACAAAAGATTAATTATGAAGGAAAAATGTTTATAATCCACTTGAATCATAACGATAAAAAGCACACAGTTGGTTTTAAATGTCCAACTGGAGCCGCTTGTCGTCACGTTTGGAGATGTGCCATTGAACAAATGTTATTTTTTACGTAAAATCATTTCATCGCAATAAAATTTTATTCGAATTAAAAAAAGATATCACTTTTAGATTACCTACCAGTTCAGATGCACCGTCCGTTGTAACAGGTGGCGGATTTTTTTCTTGGGGTACCAAATTTAAGTACACCGGAAGAACGGAAAAAGAAATTTTAGAAGACAACGCCAATTTAAATAGAGAAGAACCAAGCATACAACGAACCGCCAGCCTTAGGAGGAAAGCCTCAAGCGTACCGGCCACACCTTCAACTCCTTTACAACCGCATTTAGGTAAACAATTTTTAATTCATTTATTTCATTCTACATTTCATTATAATTCTAGGTTATAGCAGTTTGCCACGGTCCAGTCACTCGGATGTAGGAGGATCTAGAATTGAAAATAGCAACAGCGCTGGGTTATTATCTAGTTTGGATACTCCTCCGCAACAGTATGGTGATATTGCTTCACTGGAGACTGTTACTGAAGATCAAGAAGCTGGTGGTGTTGCAAAATTACGAACTACAGGTAAATATGTTGTTGGAAAAGTATAACTATACAGGTAGCCCTCGGTTAGATCGGCCGTTTTCATCACTTTTGGAGTTTCTTCATTAACTCTGACTGTTCATGATCTAATTCTTTGTGTTATTTGTGTAGCAATGTTCTCTGACATCTTGAGCAGTAACATCTTTTAATTCCAAATCAATTGCAAGCCTAGTCATGTTTTCAATTAGATTCTCCTATTTTGGTACTTCTTCAAAATCGTGCATTAATGCTGGCAGAAGTTTACGCCAAACTCCATTTAAACATTTTGGCGAAACTTCATCCCAAGCCGATTTTACATTATTAATGCATTTTAAAATATTTTTTTAAGCGTGCTTACTTCTGATTGATGAAAAGATTTGGTTTCAAGATGGATTTTGTTACTTCAAAATTTTGTATGTACAGTCGTGATCTTGGGAAATGCACACTCAAGGTCAAGCGCTGTTGTGAGATCCGACATGCCGCTGGATAAAAGGGCTGAGCCGAGCGCCTACGAGTCAAGAGCTTCATGTGCGCTGGGCTCAGCCCGTTTAGCCATCGGCATGTCGGATCTCACAACAGCGCTTGACCTTGAGTGTGCATTTCCCAAGATCACGACTGTACAACGATTTTTAAGTATTGACCAGTCTATTGAAGAAGGGCGGGCCCAAAACCAGTGACATGATTATCAACTGGACTGAGCGTTTCGCATAGTTGCCGGGGAAAACAGTGATGCCAATAGGTTAGGCAACCAACTGTGATCATTGTAGGTAAAAGCGACCGGCCACACGGCAAGGTTAATGCTATTGCGGGGCTGATAAATGCGCAAATAAGAAAAATATCCCTCTACTATGCAATTCTCTGACCTGCTGTACCTTTGTCAGTGACAATAAGTTAATAATAACATTTTAATAATGTCATTTTAGATATTCATATGAAGCAACTTGCTCATACTTGTCTTATTATGCTGTTTTAGTAAGAACGCTTTCTTATGGCGCGGCCTGGCTTATGCCTACAATGGGTAATGTTGGTGGCATACCCTACTGGCGTCACTTTATTCGGCGAACACGCAGTCCAGTTGATAACCATGTCACTGCCCAAAACTGGTTTAGATAAATAATAGTATATTATTATATGAGCATATAATGAGGGCTATTATTCATTCGATGAGTGAATAATAGCTCATTATATGCGAGTAGAATACTATACTTTGTCCACGACTATTGAAATTGATTCCATAAATTTATTTTTTAAATAAATTTTTGAATAAAGGTTAAACGTCAATGTGACACAAATTCAATGTTACTAACTGTAACCAACTTCACAACAATTTGTCAAAATTAAGTGTCAGTTTTATAAAACGTCGTTTTCTTTACGAAAATTAATTAATTTATGCTTAAATCATACGAAAAAAGGAATTTGTTTAGGTTTTTTTAATGTCAAACATTTAAAAACTCCTAAAAAATTGAATTAAATTGACGTTTTTTGAACTTTTAACGTTTAAAATAATTATTAGTAGTCTGGTCAAGATGGCTACCCGTGAATAATGATTATTATTCACTCCGTGAAAAATGACTACCATTTTGTTTTAGAAAACTTATTCATAAGGTATATATTATAAGGTAGTCGTGGACAAAAAATATTAATCACCTAAGCATAATTTGTTTTTTATATACATGAATATAATACATGCCCAACAATCAGTAAATACGTTTAGTAAATAAATTTATTATTAATTATGGTTATAATTTCTAGTGCATTTCTGAAGTGATACCCTGTATTGCCACATTATTGCGATATTTGAATACAATTAATAATTAAATTGGTGATATTTCCACAAGGATCCTTCAAGAAATTAATTTTATAGCGAATTTTGAAAGTTATCGATAAAAATTGCAACATCGAAAATTTTATCAAAACTTCAAATATGGTTTTCTCAAAAACTAAAAGTTATTTTTCAAAACGGGTTAGTTCATTGGAAAGAGGACACTTTTATTTACACTTTGGGAAATTTTCATACGCATATTCCAAAAAATCGATTTTATACGAATTATTAAAATTTAATCGGCGGAAATTGCAAAATTCGAAAAAATTGTCGATCATTTCAAAAACTAAAAGTGATTTTGCAAACCGGCTTGTTGCATTAAAAAGAGGACACTATAATTAATAATTGGTGATATTTCCACAAGGATCCTTCAAGAAATTAATTTTATAGCGAATTTTGAAAGTTATCGAAAATTTTATCAAAATTTCAAATATTGTTTTTTCAAAAATTAAAACTTATTTTTCAAAACGGGTTAGTTCATTGGAAACAGGACACATTTATTAACACTTTGGGAAATTTTCATACTCATATTCCAAAAAACCGATTTCATACGAATTAATAAAATTTAACTAACTATCCAGTTGTTAGATATCCGTTCCACCACTAATAAACACTAAAACTAACTACAAACAACGAAAATCGTTTTAGTATATCGGGAAATGTCTCGATCGGTCGAGACATCGGGGATTCCCACAGTAATTATGAAACGGCGTAAATTGAACCGGCATAAACCAAGGGCTACCTGTAGTTCTAAAATGTACTGATTTCACCCAAAAGTCAAGTTTTGGGTTGATATGATAAACTATTATTTTAAAATAATATTTTCGATTTAATGTTTTAGTGTTAAAAGAAGATTCAATGGATCGTTTTAGCGATTATTGTTTCCGAGATTCATTTGAGCATTCATCGTCGGAATCTCAATTAATAGAAAATAATTATAGAGGTTATGAAACGAATCATCCATCGCATAGATCGAGCAGGAGTCAAACGCCGCTTTCGCATTCGCAGGTGGACGGTCGTATATGTTTGCCGAACGCGACGTTTACTACGCAAAAATCGGTTCAAAAGCCGCGCGCTTTCAACGTGATGAAAGCATTCATCCCTTCCTTTATAATAGTGGTAGTAATTGTTTTGCTAGCCACCATTGTAATGCTAGAAACTGATAGTGAGCTGTTCGGAAGCCTTAGAAGTATACCTGAAATCGAATCGTTAAAATACCACTTTTACGAGCCCGTGAAGAAGTTTTTTCGTGACAAAGTGCGCTTCTGATCGGGCTGTTGAAGCTGTACTCCCGTACCTTTGGAAAACATTCCAGTTCTTGCTTATATTTCTATTGGGCTTTATGTTTTATTAAAAAAAAAAGATTTAGAGAAAAAAAAGGAAGTTGAATCGATGTAATTAAAAAGAGAATAAAATAAAATACAAAGGCAGAAAATTATTCATATAGTATAATATATATTTTGCGAAAATTTTGCAATACCGAAAATACGAAGTGTGTGTGCGTACGCGTTTAAATGTACGTCCGTTTACAAAAATTTCACTTTTTTTTCGTTCGATTTATTCCATTTTTCAGAGAGGTGTAACATAGTTCCTGCTCGCTGTAGCTGCTAATAACAAAAAAAAATAATGTTACAACTTTTTAAATAAATTTTCGATCATAGGTTTTCAAACAAGCACAAACTGCATTTACTTCTTCTTGTTATCGAATCGTTAGCTAATGAATCTCTTAGAATCTCTAACTACATATTCCGTTTACATTTATTTCTTATTAATTTTATGGCACTTGTGTCGGGTTTCTCTCGATTACACCTTCACGGGTTCCAAATATGTTTATCTGTGATCTGATCTCAAATATATATTGCTGATAGAAAATGTGTACAAAACATTATAAAAAAAGTGAAAACGAAAGTGACTCCTTAAAAAAATATGCTAGAAATATAAAGGTGCAATCAAAAAAATTTTTTTTTCTTGTTAAGTTTTCTATTTTACTTTTATATTTTATACGCTGTTTCGTTTCTAAAATAATTTTGTGGGTCCATGTAATACAAAATGTATTTTTAAGATGCACAATTACTACTCAGAGTTAAGGTTATGTTTAATATTTCAAATAATGATAAAAATAACGAGATCTATTTTAATTATATACTTTATCGTCGCATCTAAAACATATTGATAATACAAATTTAATTGAAATATTTAACGTAACCTTTAAATTATTTAAATTATTTGTTATTGTTTGTTATTTACCAATTAATATACAAGGATATTTTAGATTTAAGAGAGTTAGGGGCTGCATTTAGAATACTTAACGATAAATTTTGGGGAGGTAAAAGGGCCAGTTTGCGTTCGGAAAATATATTTGCCAAGCAATTAATATCAAAAAATAAAATAATAACAACATTCGAAACCTCCATTCTCTTACTCTACTCGTAGATCGTCCGTACAACGTGTTTCCTTTAAGAAATCTCCTTTTTAAGCGTTATTTTTTCATGTCCTAATCTCTAATGAATCTAGGTAATTTAACGTACACCTTTTTGCCAAATAAATAAACTTAAGTCAATTAAATGTTTTTTGTTGTTTATTTTATTCCTTCCATCTTTTACTCCAAAAAAAAGCAACATTTTAAAAACTTCGATAATTATGACTAACAAAGAAATTGTTATATCTTGACCAAGCGTTTCTTCGATAAATTTTGGTATTTTAGATACCTCAAATATTGGCACGATTTTTTTATCGCATTCTCCGTTGATTTTGGTATATAAACCATGTTCGACAAGGTACTAATTACTTCGAAACGAGATGCTCAAAGTTCTCGTAGTGCTTACAATTATAGTAGTAACATCTTTCCACGGTAAGTAATCTACAAGATGCTTTTTTTATAAATTCTAATTTCCTTCTTTTAGTATTTAATGATACAGACATTGAAGAGGATGGCAAGAAATATGAAATCAATCAAATTCGTATTAATTGCGCTAATTTTTTCGAACATAATTCTTATGGCAATCAGCTTGCGTTTGATTTTCCGCTACGTAGATCGCCTTGTACCGGTATACCAGGGTTGTTAAGATTAAATACCATTATGATTTATACATTTTGAAAGGATTTTGTAATAAATAAATCTGTACGCAATGTGGAGAAGAATGTTATTGTAAAAAATAAATTCAATTAATTCAGAAGCAAATTTTATTAATTTGTAAAAAATCTCTCCTCTCCTAAAGAAAAATTAATTCTAAGTTTACAGTTGAAAATGACGTATTTTTAAAATGGCTCTACAGAAAATCTGGAAGTGCGAATAGGCAAGAAGTGTACTAGAGGGGCTATCAAAATTATCTAGAGTACTCCCACGACTTTGGAATATCTAATTTTTGAAAAAATTAATACTACTAAAAACGATAAAAATTTAAATATTCATCCATCCGGTCCGAGATAAATCTGGCGGTGTGGATAGACAAAAAGTATCCAAAAAGACCTACTCGATTTATCTAGAATAGTCCTAGAGTGCTGGAATCCGTGATTTTTGAAAAAAATTAACTCTAAATTTAAAGTCAAAAATGACGTATTTTCAAAAACTCTATGATCCTACGGCAAATCTGAGATGCGAATAGGCAAGAAGTGTACTAGAGGGGCGACCAGAATTATCTAGAGTACTCCCACGATTTTGGAATATCTAGTTTTTGAAAAAATTAATACTACCAAAAACCATAAAAATTCAAATATTCATCCATCCGGTCCGAGATAAATCTGGCGGTGTGGATAGACAAAAAGTATCCAAAAAGACCTACTCGATTTACCTAGAATAGTCCTAGAGTGCTGCAATCCGTGATTTTTGAAAAAAATTAACTCTAAATTAAAAGTTAAAAATGACGTATTTTCAAAAACTCTCCTCTATGATCCTACGGCAAATCTAGAGATGCGAATAGGCAAACAGTGTACTAGAGGGGCTATCAAAATTATCTAGAGTACACCCACGATTTTGGAATATCTAGTTTTTGAAAAAATTAATACTACCAAAAACCATAAAAATTCAAATATTCATCCATCCGGTCCGAGATAAATCTGGCGGTGTGGATAGACAAAAAGTATCCAAAAAGACCTACTCGATTTATCTAGAATAGTCCTAGAGTGCTGCAATCCGTGATTTTTTAAAAAAATTAACTCTAAATTTAAAGTTAAAAATGACGTATTTTCAAAAACTCTATGATCCTACGGCAAATCTAGAGATGCGAATAGGCAAGAAGTGTACTAGAGAGGCTATCAGAATTATCTAGAGTACTCCCACGATTTTGGAATATCTAGTTTTTGAAAAAATTAATACTACTAAAAATGATAAAAATTCAAATACTCATCCATTCGGTCCGAGATAAATCTGGCGGTGTGGATAGACAAAAAGTATACAAAAAGGCCTACTCAAGTTATCTAGAATAGTCCTAGAGTGCTGCAATCCGTGATTTTTGAAAAAAATTAACTCTAAATTTAAAGATAAAAATGACGTATTTTCAAAAACTCTATGATCTTACGGCAAATCTGAGATGCGAATAGGCAAGAAGTGTACTAGAGGGGTGACCAGAATTATCTAGAGTACTCCCACGATTTTGGAATATCTAGTTTTTGAAAAAATTAATACTACCAAAAACCATAAAAATTCAAATATTCATCCATCCGGTCCGAGATAAATCTGGCGCTGTGGATATATAAAAATGCTTACTCGAATTATCTAGAATAGTTCTAGAGTGCTGCAATCCGTGATTTTTGAAAAAATTAATTCTAAATTTAAAAATGACGTATTTTCAATTCCTCTTCCGCTTCTACGACAAATCTGAAGGTGCAGATAGGCAGAGTGTGTTAGAGGGCCTATCCAAATCATCTAGAGTAGTTCCAGGGTGCTGGAGTTTCTAAATCTTGTTAAAATAAATTTTAAGTTTACCACTAAAAATGAGGTGTATTAAAAATTTGTCTTTTTAAAAATATTACAAGAATGAATATAAATGAAAAATATATATACATAAATATCAAATATATTTCCATCTAAGAAACCTCAAAACAAAAAATTTATAATTTGTTAACAGGATAATTTGAAGGAAGTATATGATTACACTTAGGTTTAAAATTGAGCGTAAATACTGCATTGTTGTATGGCGAACGATGCAAAATTCTATTTTGCACGTGACTTGCAGGTAATTTATCAACGAATGGAACTTGATCATTTGTTTCATCAATACTTTCTGGATACAAGTCATCACCTACAAATATATATTTGTATATTCGGTTGCATACATTACTTGAAAACGAAATAAAAGATATTACCTGGAAGGATTGAATATAAACCATCCTTAGTATCGACTCTTGATGGAAAATATCTTTCAACGCCGTGTACAGCCCTTTCCCCGGAAAATTTGAGTAAATTATCAATATCGAGGAAATTTTTCAATCTGCACATCTCGTAAAATTGCGGTGGAGGTAATAAAATTTCTTCGTTTCTGTTTCTTGTTAAGTAATCAGCCGGCGTTCCCCACTTAAAATTTAATTACAACTAAAGTAGATTAAAATTTAAGGATAATATTTACTTCCAAATGTGACACTTCCATTTCTTCAGCATAAGCAGCTGGGGTTTGTTGAAAAGCTGTGAGGAAGAAAGCAACATCAAAACGAATTGGTAAAGATGGTGGGGTCACCCAGTTAGCCCATTCTTTAAGAGACCAAACATCAGGATATATTTCAAATTTTCTGCACATCTCTATAAATTTTTCTGGATCATCATGAACTTTAAGTTGCCATTTTTTAATTTCAGGAAGATCTAAAATTTAATTTTAAATATATTTTATTATTTTACATTATAATTAATATTGTTTTACCAATAAAAGAACCCCATCTAGCAATTCTTTCTTTATAATTAATTTTATAACTTCTACAAATAAGAATACCACATTCCTCAAAAGTTTCACGAATAGCCCCAATTCTTAATGAAAGAAATTTCGGGAGATCAACGTCATTTGTATCCTTGAATAGTTTGGGACGATTATCCTTGGGATTGAGCTTATCGAAAGAGTCATACTTAAAACCGAAATCTTCATAGAGTTTCAACCAATCTCTAGAGACATCAGCCTTACAGATGGCGCCGCCGGGAAAGACATAGGTGCCTGGCATAAAGCCAGACCTGGAGCTCCTCTTTATGGATAATAATTTGTAATTGAAATCAGATTGTTTTTTGGCCGGAGCAAACGCGGTTTTCGCCACCAAAATTATGCTGGCCGAGTCCCGCCACGGTTTCAAACTAGGCCGCATCTCCGAACGATAAAATCAACGTACGGGAACACTTTAAACTTTGCAACCGTACATATTTTCAATTATTCTGTTTTTAGGTTAGGCGCGCTCACTCCGCCTGCGACTAAAGTTCGAGACTGACGCGTTAAAATTATGTTCTGAAAAAAAAAACGGACTCCGTAGATAACGTAATTGTATTAGCACTATTAGATACTGTATGTCGTTTACTTAAGAAGTAGTTCGAGAAATCTTTGGATTTATTGAAGGTTATTTTTTCAAAATGTGAACAATTTTTTTTAAATCAAAATTATTTCGTTAATTAATATTGATGTTAAAGCAAAATTCATGCAATATGAGCAAAATAAAATCTGATTTTGTCATGATACATCAATATTTGGTGCAATAGTCAAAAAATTATGTGGTCATCAAAGAAATAATGGGGGTTTGCAACAAGCCGAGGTCGCTTGCGGCCGAGGCAGTACAGTTTTAGGGTAGAAACTTATGGAATGAAGTTGATTTTGACAAGATACGTCATTATCTGATGTAATTGCAAAAATTGATGTGCATGTCTAAGGCGTAATGATTTTATATAATGAGCCGAGGTCGCTTGCGACCGAGGCAGTACATTCTTGAGTTTTGAATCTAAAATGGATGCAATAAAATCTGATTTTGTCATGATACTTCAATATTTGGTGCAATAGTCAAAAAATTATGTGTTCATCAAAGAAATAATGGGGGTTTGTAAGAAGCCGAGGTCGCTTGCGGCCGAGGCAGTACAGTTTTAGAGCTGACTCTTACTGACTATTGTAAAAAAAGTGTTATCTATGCCTAATGATATTATATAACGAGCCGAGGTCGCTTGCGACCGAGGCAGTATAGTTTTGAACCTGAAATGGATTCAATAAAATGTGATTTTGTCATGATACATCAATATTTGGTGCAATAATCAAAAAATTATGTGTTCACCAAGGAAATAATGGGTTCCTGCAACAAGCCGAGGTCGCTTGCGGCCGAGGCAGTACGTCTTGAATCTAAAATGGATGCAATAAAATCTGATTTTGTCATGATACATCAATATTTGGTGCAATATTCAAAAAATTATGCGCACACCAAAGAAATAATGGGGGTTTGTAACAAGCCGAGGTCGCTTGCGGCCGAGGCAGTACAGTTTTAGAGTTGACTCTTACTGACTATTGTAAAAAAAGTGTTATCTATGCCTAATGATATTATATAACGAGCCGAGGTCGCTTGCGACCGAGGCAGTATAGTTTTGAACCTGAAATGGATTCAATAAAATCTGATTTTGTCATGATACATCAATATTTGGTGCAATAGTCAAAAAATTATGTGTTCACCAAGGAAATAATGTGTTCCTGCAACAAGCCGAGGTCGCTTGCGGCCGAGGCAGTACAGTCTTGAACCTGAATGGATTCAATAAAATCTGATTTTGTCATGATACCTCAATATTTGGTGCAATAGTCAAAAAATTATGTGTTCACCAAGGAAATAATGTGTTCCTGCAACAAGCCGAGGTCGCTTGCGGCCGAGGCAGTACAGTCTTGAACCTGAATGGATTCAATAAAATCTGATTTTGTCATGATACATCAATATTTGGTGCAATAGTCAAAAAATTATGTGTTCACCTAAGAAATAATGGGCGTTTGTAAGAAGTCGCTTGCGGCCGAGGCAGTACAGTTTTAGAGCTGACACTTACTGACTATTGCAAAAAAAAGCTATCTATGCCTAAGACGTAATGGTATTATATAACGAGCCGAGGTCGCTTGCGAACCGAGGCAGTACAGTCTTGAACTTGAAATGAATTCAATAAAATCTGATTTTGTCATGATACATCAATATTTGGTGCAATAGTAAAAAAATTGTGTTCATCAAGGAAATAATGGGTTCCTGCAACAAGCCGAGGTCGCTTGCGGCCGAGGCAGTACGTCTTGAACCTGAAATGGATTCAATAAAATCTGATTTTGTCATGATACATCAATATTTGGTGCAATAGTCAAAATATTATGTATTCACCAAGGAAATAATGGGTTCCTGCAACAAGCCTAGGTCGCTTGCGGTCGCGGCAGTACAGTTTTAAAGCTGGCACTTACGGAATGGAAATTAATGTTGTCAAAATACATCAATATCAGATGTGAATACCAAAAATATACATCTAGGGCTTAATAGTCTACAAGGCTACCACCAACGATTCTCCAACCAACAAGACGCCAGTTCAAGGCAAAATTCTCTAAAAAACATCTCTAATATTTTCAAGAAACAATCCTGGAGAAAATTATCTAGCAAACATAACAAACGCAAAATAAAAGTCTGCCAAAAGTTAATTTTATAATTATTGTATTATTATGTTGGCTAATACCTCATAGCCACATTTGGTGACCCCGACGTGGTGTGGCTATGAGGGGAAGTGGATGTAGCGTGCTGTGGCAGCAGCTCCATTTAAAAACATAAAATTGTAATTCATTTGTTATTATTTTTATATTTGCCACACAATTGTTTTTGAAGCAAACATAACAGACGCAAAATAAAAGTCTGCCAAAAGTTAATTTTATAATTATTGTATTATTATGTTGGCTAATACCTCATAGCCACATGTAGGAATTAAAAGACTTATCCTGCAAATATGGATATAATGTACTTAAGTCAGTCTGAATCAAATTTTTCATGATCTTGATTCAAACTATTCACTTTTCCATCGATAATAAAATACGCAAGTAATCCAAAAAGCGTTAGATATAAAGAAGTTATAATTTTATCATAAATCTGTTTTGAATGTATAATTTTGTAATAAAAAAAATTAATGATGGGGGTGAATTAAGTGTTCAAAAACTTTTGAAAATGTTTGTATATAAGGTGACCCCTTATTGGCGGGTTGTCGATCAGTGACGATGTAAAACAGCCGTGCGGTGGCGCCATCCATCGGGTTCTTGGGGAACGAGGGCGGTTTGTGTAGCCCGCTCTAGTGGGGAATGTAAATGCGTGCGGTGCACGGGCACGGTGGACCCCAATTTTGTACACAAATAAGGGCCGCTCCCGGCTAAATAACGGAAAAACAGTGGACGGAGTGAAAGAAGTGAGCCCTAAAACGATTGTGGCGGTCAACAGGCGATCCGTGAAGGTGTTGATTCAACATTCTTCAGCTAAATACACGTACATTCTTTATGGACGATTTCAAAATGGAGTAGAACTAGTACTTGGCTATATGTTGTTTTGTTGCCCTACCATAACTTGAACAAGTTCATTTTTTGTGCCGGCCGCATCTGATGATAGTTTTCGGGCGAAACTCTGTGACCTGTTAAACGAACCTGTGCCATTAATTAGAAAACAAATTATAAAAACAAAAAAAACGGGGGCCTCCGTGGTAAACCTCCTCCAATGCCGGGATTACATGACCTCTCGCATTTCTAGTCTATCCCAGCATTCCAACTCGAAACGAACATCTATGTAAGGTAAGAAAGATATTTTCATTCAACGCACAAACCACTTCTTTTAACTCTTCATCGTTTTCGTTTCATTTCTTTCTTTGCATTCATTACCATCCTTTACCTGTGTTTTCACGTGTTCAAGTTTCGCGGAATAGTTCTTTGTCTCTCTCAAAATCATATTTACACCTCACCTCTTATCATTTACATTCAAATTCACAAAACAAAAACAAAAAATATTCTTATTATTTAAAATAAAGGAAAACGCGTTTCGAATATTTAACTCATCTTCAGCCTTTTCTCTAATATATTTTTTTTATTGCAAGAAAATGAATTAAGCGTGGTTGATTAATTGTTGTTGTTTTCCGGATAAAAATACAATAAGCGTAGACGAAAGGAGTGCGAAACCACATAAAAAATCCTTTATATCACCTCGTACTGCAAATTTGAAACGAAATGAGAGACCTCCTAAATCCCGGGCTAACGATGCCCAAGGCGAAATTTAGTAACTTTGACCCTTAAAGAAGACGAAACAATATTTGCTTAGTACACACAAACAAAATCGGAAAATGGGAGGAAAACAAATCGTCCCGATTTTTCCTTCTGGCGAGAAAATTATAAGCTCCGTGCTCGGCTAATAAAGTAGCGTTTGTTTTCTCGTCTTTTTCAGAAAATAACTTAATCATCAACGTCGGGGCGTTTTAGTAAATAACGTTGCAATAAAGTTGAAGTAAAAAAGCGACGGCTTCTCCAAATCTTTAATGGAACTAACTTCAAGTTTAATAACCCCACATAATCATCTCATAGAACTATTAATGCGTCTTTTCATAACTTATGAATTTACTCAATTTAAGTTTGAATATTCAAATATGTAAGTTTTTAGATTTCAAAAATGAAGTTGTGAAAGATTTTAAAATAGATTTTAGAAACATCCGTTTAATATTTTACCCGAAAGGAAATTGAAAATTGAATATGTTCCCAAATTGCGGATGTTCTTAAAGGAAATAAACATTTCACGTAATATATAAAGATTACATATATAGACCTTTTTTTCGAGTCTTGATATGTCTAGGAATTAGGAATAAATTCATGTTATAAAATAAATTCCTTTACAGATAATTTTTGAGATCGCGTTTGAATACGTGTAACGTTATAGCCTCCAGCACAACACTCGGCAAACCATTGAATATCCCAATTCCTGCATACAAAGGCCCTGTTCTGATCATTTCGTATTGAAAGTTGGGGACTAGGAAATTGGGAACCAGTAACAGATTTCTATTTATAGTGATGTGATGATGCAAAATTCTGAGACGTAAAAAAATATTTTGTGGTTTAAAGATTAGGTGGATGTTTGAAAAACTTTGAATTTGTGATGAATACTAAAAAAGTGATTTTGCAGTCTTTGATACCAATGATATTTGCAATTTAACCTTGTTTAACTTAGAATGGAGAATATGTGATTAAGCCGAGGTGCTACAATTAATACCACATTGATACAAAATTGGATAACATAAAACAGTACTTATTAATGGAGATGTACAAGGTTTGAGGTTTTGATAAAATGTTTTTTGATTTAATATTATACAAAATTAATAAAAGGAGTTATTATAATGCAGGCTTGCAGCTACCAACATGGATGAAGAACGAAACAGTAGAAAAGTATAGAAAATTCTTTCTGGATATATGTATCTTGAGTCATAGCTGTGAAAACTAGATAGAGTGAGAAACGAGGAAATTAGAAGAAATACGAAGCCTGTTCTGCAAATGGTGGATTATATTAAACTGAAATGGTATGGGCATATGGTAAGGATGGAGGACAATAGGCAGGTGAAAAGAATTTGACAAGCCAAGATGGAGGGTAGAAGCAAGAAATGAAGGCCACGAGCTAAGTAGAGAAATAAATAGAGAGATCTTGTCCTAGAGGGAGGCAATGAAGTTGGCAGCTAAGAGAGGAATGGAAAAGCTTTGTGTCGAACAGGCACAGTTAAACAGAGAAGTAGACCTCAACACCTACGGGTGTAAAGAGGATTAATTCTTATGATAAAATTGATAATTACACAGATGATTTTGATGAATGTATCCAAAAAGCCATTTTTTTTGTGCATAACCTCAAATATCTTAAAATCCTGACATGATGGTCCAATTTTGAGCTCGGATTATGATTTTACGCAGAAAATTACTTCGGAAATGACCGACAACAAAACCTTGCAGATCTGTGTTATGATTCATCATTGGGATAAAGATGTATTAAGTACGAATTCTTCTAATTTTGATATTATCGTATATTTCTCTATATTGATGCATCTGAGAGCAAAAGTGTTAGGGAACAATGTGTTTAGGGCAAAATTTGCTACAACTTTTGTTCTAAAAGTTTTTCTATATCATGCTCTTAATATTGTTTTCTTTTCATCAACCAATTATGAAATGACGAATTCTTTTAATTTTAATATTTTTGAATTTTTCTCGATATTGATGCAGTTGAGAGCAAAACTGTTCCAAACCAATGTGTTAAGGACAAAAAGTTTTTCTGTATCATGCTCGGAATACAGTTTTTTTTTTCATCAACCAATTGTGAAATGACGAATTCTTTTAATTTTAATATTTTTGAATTTTTCTCGATATTGATGCAGTTGAGAGCAAAAGAGTTCAAGAGCAATGTGTAAAGCAATGAATTTTGGTTACTATTACTAACCAGTTCCAACCTAAGCAAGAGCAGAGAAATCTCCTGCACAACTTTTACAGCATCACGGATATCGTTTTCATCTTCAAATTTTCTTCTTCCCACAATAACTTGTCTTTGTGGTTAGCCATGAGTAGCTTCTAACCTAATCCCAAATCGCGCATGGATTTCTTACCGATGTTCCTCAGAATTGATTTTGTTTTTTATGCCAATGGTGGAAAGTGGACATTTTTGGCATAAGATTATCCATAAAGATACAATTTATTTTATGCCGTTTTTCCATATCACCAATTTAATGAATGAAAAAACTTTGTGTCGAACAGACACAGTTAAACAGAGAAGTAGACCTCAACACCTACGGGTGTAAAGAGGATTAATTCTTATGATAAAATTGATAATTACACAGATGATTTTGAAGAATGTATCCAAAAAGCCATTTTTTTTGTGCATAACCTCAAATATCTTAAAATCCTGGTATGATGGTCCAATTTTGAGCTCGGATTATGATTTTACGCAGAAAATTACTTCGGAAATGACCGACAACAAAACCTTGCAGATCTGTGTTATGATTCATCATTGGGATAAAGATGTATTAAGTACGAATTCTTCTAATTTTGATATTATCGTATATTTCTCTATATTGATGCATCTGAGTGTAAGTGTTAGGAAACAATGTATTTAGGGCAAAATTTGCTACAACTTTTGTTCTAAAAGTTTTTCTATATCATGCTCTTAATATTGTTTTTTTTCATCAACCAATTGTGAAATGACGAATTTTTTTAATTTTCATATTTTTGAATTTTTCTCGATATTGATGCAATTGAGAGCAAAAGAGTTCAAGAGCAATGTGTAAAGCAATGAATTTTGGTTACTATTACTAACCAGTTCTACAACTTCTACAGCATCACGAATATCGTTTTCATCTCCAAATTTTCTTCTACCCACAATAACTTGTTTTTGTGGTAAGCCATGAGTAGCGTCTAACCTAATCCCAAATCGCGCATGGATTTCTTACCGATGTTCCTCAGAATTGATTTTGTTTTTTATGCCAATGGTGGAAAGTGGACATTTTTGGCATAAGATTATCCATAAAGATACAATTTATTTTATGCCGTTTTTCCACATCACCATGTTTAATCTAAAATCCTCGAAGAAGAGAAAAATCTATGTAATCTAAGCATTTCTAAGAAATCCAATATGCATCTTTATACAATTACTACAAATTTACACCATTCCACTTAACAAACAAATTTAGTAAAAAAATGCCCACAAAACTGCGATATATGTTTGCACCAATGAAACAAATTAGATTTTTAGATGATTTTTAATAAATAATGTATTCAAAAATGGAATTAATAAAGAAATCATGGTAGGGTTTCGAAAAAGTTTATAAAACTTGTGTGGAGAGTCGAACTGGTGCGCCAATACGCGGCGCTGTTAACTGAATTTGCGCCGTAAACTCAGTTTCGTCGTGACTGCGGTAGAGTTCTGTCCATCCCCTTTCTATCGCAGCGTGTTCTTCGACGTTTGTCGCGTTTGTAACCTGTTCGGACGTGCTAGGCGCGCAGTGTCGTGTTGTGCGCGACTTTACTTTTTGATCTCGCCCACGCTTCCTCCTAACACGACTGATTGCGAACGGAAGGAAATAACATTGGGTACGTTCCAGGTCAATATATATATATATATATATATAAAGTTTTTTTTTAAGTAATTTTTTGTGGTGAAATCGCGCATTTAACTGAATCTCGGCTCACGTACCGTCCAAGGGAATTCCATTATCTTTCTTGTTAAACTAAGGGGGATTTACATTTTAAATGAAGGAGTAATAGAATTAAGATAAAATTAACTGAAAGCTCTTCTATCTTGTCCCGGCTTGGTGTACGGTAACCGAAATTTACATATATCCAAGTCTCTTCGGGGTTTATTTTTGCTCAAACGCATTTGCAGTAATTACAATATTATCGGGCAAACGCCAATTTCAGCAAAATCACTTTCGAAATTTAAAGGTAATATTTAATGAAGAATTACTTAATCGTATTTATATTACTAAGCAAGCACACAAAGTTGGAAATAGCCCAGCAATTTCGAGGAAAATATTGCAATATTTAGTGTCATCAGGAATTCAACCGCACGTATCCCGGAATTCCACAAAACATACGGTCAGCGCGCGAAAAATTCTAAGTCGAGGTCATAAAATTCGGTTATTATGCACATAAGGGGCTCCCATTTCATTTTTCGCGGAAGTTGGCGCATTTTTGGAACAGTTCCACGGTTATACTCTCTCTGTCCTATCCACTCTTCTAAGTTCTAATAAAAAATTATATAATTTATTCCTAACGTATAATCCATAAACATTAACCCATAATTTAATTTTTTTATTTATTAAAATATTTATGTCAGATCTAAGATGTAGGCTAACAAAACAAAATATAAAATATAATCGCGAGTTCTCAAGATCACTGCTACAGGTCAAGCAAAACAAATTTTATTTACATTTCTCGATATCTTCGTCGGTTTGAATCCGATTATTGACATTGTTAGGCCTTTGCAAATATGCTGAAGGTTACTGGCGAACGTTAGGTAGAAAATGATTTATGATGATTATTTGGAAAATGTAAAAGATTTTGGTTGGGAAAATATTTAAACGAATTTAATAAATAATTACTTCAATTTTAAGATGGAAGCGAATTTTTTTTATAAATATTTTAAAATAAGGTGTATAATGCGAGAGGGTAAAAACCAACAAAGGGTTTGTTTTTGTAACGAACGTTTCCCTGTTTAGTATTCATTTATTCAATTCATTATGAAATTTTTGTAAAAATCCTCCGATCGCGGTTGAAACGAAATCTCATCGCAGTTTTTGTAACGAAATTCATGGTGAGTTCTATAGAATGGCCATAGTACTTATCATTATAAAGTGGTATATTGTCGATAAAAAAAGTAAGGGGGTAAAAAAAACACAAGAGGGTTACTTTTTTAGCAAAAAATAAGCCAAGATTTATGAGCTTTTAGGGTGCGGACGTAGACAGGGGGCGCGAGCAAACTCTACGTAGTCGATATATATCGGTATTGCTTTTTAAATTTGTCATCCCCCTTTTTTCTTTTTTTTTCTCTCGAATACTTTTAATATAATCGATGGGACAAACAAAATAATTACCATTACTACTCGTTTTCGATCCGGGCGACCCCAGCTAGATCTAATCCGGCGATAGCGACGACGGCCAATTTGTAATTTCCCACCCTTAACGATTCCGTACGGAAAAGACGCAACCGGTTCGCACGGTTTGTTTTAATCCAGTTTCAAATTAAATTTGGACGAGGCGTGAAAACGCGCTCGGGGGGTCGCGACACGCCCCCGTTTGGGGTCAGGCCTTCCCCAAACGCCGTTGCACGCCTCCCTCGGGGAGCGAATAAGCGATTTTTTATAACCACTTATTCCCTCGGATTATAGTTTGCGCAAAGTGGTTATACGTTACGTGACCGACTATATAATTTCGACGATTCACGAAAACCCCATTCTACTTACCCATAGACTAATATTAAACACGAAGAATGTTATTTCTTATTTGATTTATTTACATTTTAACAATTTTCATTCTAAAACCAAGAAACTTACGTGAATACTAAATGAAAGTAGTTCTCAAGATATTTGGCGTCATGAACGGTCGGTGTACCAAAGGTTTAGATATAATCTTAAACTCTGTCAATTCTAAGAACAAGTCACTTACAGAATTTGTCATGTCTCAAAGACTCAAAGCAAGGACGAAGGGTCGTTGGCCACTTAGTCAGTTGGACGACCTATACCAGACGATGACATGAGGATGTTACTTACATATACTCTCAATACAAGATATTGATGCAAAATAAATCATCTTTTTTAAATATTCAAATTAATCCATATTTTTTACAAATAAATATTACTTAATAATTCATGAACATTGAACATCATTATAAATAATTTTAATCCCCTACTCAGATACATCTTTCAAATAAACTTTTTCAAACGATACCAACCCAACTCCGCCTAAAACCAAAAATTCCCAAATATGTGAGGTTATAACCCAAAAATTAAAGGAGATAGAAAAAAGTTTTTGATACATAAAATATTCCTTCTTGATCTAGGAATAACTTTCAATAAATAATTTTAATTCACCAAGAAAATATTTGCAATAAACGATTTTGACTTATTCAATTTGACCAACCTAACAAAGCCTACAATTAAAACTCACAAAATTTAACATTTTTGCGATTAAGTTAGGGTACAACCACACATTAAATGAGGCTGGAAATAACTCTATAACATTCCTTCTTGATTCAGGTACATCTTTTAAATACACTTTTTTAATCAATCATCAAGTTTTGCCAACCCAACTCGGCCTAAATCCAATAATTCCTAAATTTGACGTTTTTCATTTTATATTTAAGTTATAGCCCAAAAATTAGAAGAGATAGAAAAAAATTTTTGATACATAAAATATTTCTTCTTGATCGAGGAACAACTTTCAATAAATAATTTTAACCCATCAACAATTTTGCCAACTTAAAAACAAAAATCTCCAATTTAACGTTTTCTACATTAAGATACATTTTATTTAAAAAATTATAAGATGTGGAAAAAATCTTTTGTATCAAAATCACTCCTTATTCACCAAGAAAATATTTGCAATAAACGATTTTGACTTATTCAATTTGACCAACCTAACAAAGCCTACAATTAAAACTCACAAAATTTAACGTTTTTGCGATTAAGTTAGGGTACAACCACACATTAAATGAGGCTGGAAATAACTGTATAACAGTCCTTATTGACTCAGATACATCTTTCAAATAAACTTTTTCAATCGATCATCAAGTTTTGCCAACCCAACTCGGCCTAAAACCAATAATTCCCAAATTTGACGTTTTTCATTTTATATTTAAGTTATAGCCCAAAAATTAGAAGAGATAGAAAAAAGTTTTTGATACATAAAATATTCCTTCTTGATCTAGGAACAACTTTCAATAAATAATTTTAACCCATCAACAATTTTGCCAACTTAAAAACAAAATTCCCCAAATTTGACGTTTTCTACATTAAGATAGGTTTTAATTAAAAAACTATAAGATGTGGAAAAATTCTTTTGTATCAAATTCACCAAGAAAATATTTGCAATAAACGATTTTGACTTACTCAATTTGACCAACCTAACAAAGCCTACATTTAAAACTCACAAAATTTAACATTTTCGCGATTAAGTTAGGGTGTAACTCAAACATTGGATGAGGCTGGAAATAACTCTATGACATTCCTTATTGACTCAGATACATCTTTTAAATAAACTTTTTTAATCATCCAGTTTTGCCAACCCAATTCGGCCTAAAACCAATAATTCCTAAATTTGACGTTTTTCATTTTATATTTAAGTTATAGCCCAAAAATTAGAAGAGATAGAAAAAAGTTTTTGATACATAAAATATTTCTTCTTGATCTAGGAACAACTTTCAATAAATAATTTTAACCCATCAACAATTTTGCCAACTTAAAAACAAAAATCCCCAAATTTAACGTTTTCTACATTAAGATAGGTTTTAATTAAAAAACTATAAGATGTGGAAAAATTCTTTTGTATCAAATTCACCAAGAAAATATTTGCAATAAACGATTTTGACTTACTCAATTTGACCAACCTAACAAAGCCTACAATTAAAACTCATAAAATTTAACATTTTCGCGATTAAGTTAGGGTGTAACTCAAACATTGGATGAGGCTAGAAATAACTCTATAACATTCCTTATTGACTCAGATACATCTTTAAAATAAACTTTTTCAATCGATCATCCAGTTTTGCCAACCCAACTCGCCCTAAAACTAATAATTCCTAAATTTGACGTTTTTCATTTTATATTAAGTTATAGCCCAAAAATTAGAAGAGATAGACAAAAGTTTTTGATACATAAAATATTTCTTCTTGATCTAGGAACAACTTTCACTAAATAATTTTAACCCATCAACAATTTTGCCAACTTAAAAACAAAAATCCCCTAATTTGATGTTTTCCACATTAAGATAGGTTTTAATTAACAAACTAAGATGTGGAAATAAATCTTTTTGTATCAAAATCACTCCTTATTCACCAAGAAAATATTTGCAATAAACGATTTTGACTTATTCAATTTGACCAACCTAACAAAGGCTACAATTAAAACTCACAAAATTTAACAATCTTGCGATTAAGTTAGGTTATAACTCAAACATTGGATGAGGCTAGAAATAACTTTATAACATTCCTTATTGACTCAGATACATCTTTTAAATAAACTTTTTCAATCATCCAGTTTTGCCAACCCAATTCGGCCTAAAACCAACAATTCCCAAATTTGACGTTTTTCATTTTATATTTAAGTTATAGCCCAAAAATTAGAAGAGATAGAAAAAAGTTTTTATACATAAAATATTTCTTCTTGATCTAGGAATAACTTTCAATAAATAATTATAACCCATCAACAATTTTGCCAACTTAAAAACAAAAATCCCCTAATTTGACGTTTTCCACATTAAGATAGGTTTTAATTAACAAACTAAGATGTGGAAATAAATCTTTTTGTATCAAAATCACTCCTTATTCACCAAGAAAATATTTGCAATAAACGATTTTGACTTATTCAATTTGACCAACCTAAGAAAGCCTACAATTAAAACTCACGAAATTTAACATTTTCGCGATGAAGTTAGGGTATAACTCAAACATTGGATGAGGCTAGAAATAACTTTATAACATTCCTTATTGACTCAGATACATCTTTCAAATAAACTTTTTCAATCGATCATCAAGTTTTGCCAACCCAATTCGGCCTAAATCCAACAATTCCCAAATTTGACGTTTTTCATTTTATATTTAAGTTATAGCCCAAAAATTAGAAGAGATAGAAAAAAGTTTTTGATACATAAAATACTTCTTCTTGATCTAGGAACAACTTTCAATAAATAATTTTAACCCATCAACAATTTTGCCAACTTAAAAACAAAAATCCCCAAATTTGACGTTTTCCACATTAAGATAGGTTTTAATTAACAAACTAAGATGTGGAAATAAATCTTTTTGTATCAAAATCACTCCTTATTCACCAAGAAAATATTTGCAATAAACGATTTTGACTTATTCAATTTGACCAATCTAACAAAGCCTACAATTAAAACTCACAAAATTTAACAATTTTGCAATTAAGTTAGGGTATAACTCAAACATTGGATGAGGCTAGAAATAACTCTATAACATTCCTTATTGACTCAGATACATCTTTTAAATAAACTTTTTCAATCATGCAGTTTTGCCAACCCAACTCGGCCTAAAACCAATAATTCCCAAATTTGACGTTTTTCATTTTATATTTAAGTTATAACCCAAAAATTAGAAGAGATAGAAAAAAGTTTTTGATACATAAAATATTTCTTCTTGATCTAGGAACAACTTTCAATAAATAATTTTAACCCATCAACAATTTTGCCAACTTAAAAACAAAAATCCCCAAATTTGACGTTTTCTACATTAAGATAGGTTTTATTTAAAAAATTATAAGATGTGGAAAAAATCTTTTGTATCAAAATCACTCCTTATTCATCAAGAAAATATTTGTAATAAACGATTTTGACTTATTCAATTTGACCAACCTAAGAAAGCCTACAATTAAATCTCACGAAATTTAACATTTTCGCGATTAAGTTAGGGTATAACTCAAACATTGGATGAGGCTGGAAATAACTCTATAACATTCATTATTGACTCAGATACATCTTTTAAATAAACTTTTTCAATCATCCAGTTTTGCCAACCCAATTCGCCCTAAAACTAATAATTCCTAAATTTGACGTTTTTCATTTTATATTAAGTTATAGCCCAAAAATTAGAAGAGATAGAAAAAAGTTTTTGATACATAAAATATTTCTTCTTGATCTAAGAACAACTTTCAATAAATAATTTTAACCCATCAACAATTTTGCCAACTTAAAAACAAAAATCCCCAAATTTGACGTTTTCCACATTAAGATAGGTTTTAATTAACAAACTAAGATGTGGAAATAAATCTTTTTGTATCAAAATCACTCCTTATTCACCAAGAAAATATTTGCAATAAACGATTTTGACTTATTCAATTTGACCAATCTAACAAAGCCTACAATTAAAACTCACAAAATTTAACAATTTTGCAATTAAGTTAGGGTATAACTCAAACATTGGATGAGGCTAGAAATAACTCTATAACATTCCTTATTGACTCAGATACATCTTTTAAATAAACTTTTTCAATCATGCAGTTTTGCCAACCCAACTCGGCCTAAAACCAATAATTCCCAAATTTGACGTTTTTCATTTTATATTTAAGTTATAACCCAAAAATTAGAAGAGATAGAAAAAAGTTTTTGATACATAAAATATTTCTTCTTGATCTAGGAACAACTTTCAATAAATAATTTTAACCCATCAACAATTTTGCCAACTTAAAAACAAAAATCCCCAAATTTGACGTTTTCTACATTAAGATAGGTTTTATTTAAAAAATTATAAGATGTGGAAAAAATCTTTTGTATCAAAATCACTCCTTATTCATCAAGAAAATATTTGTAATAAACGATTTTGACTTATTCAATTTGACCAACCTAAGAAAGCCTACAATTAAATCTCACGAAATTTAACATTTTCGCGATTAAGTTAGGGTATAACTCAAACATTGGATGAGGCTGGAAATAACTCTATAACATTCATTATTGACTCAGATACATCTTTTAAATAAACTTTTTCAATCATCCAGTTTTGCCAACCCAATTCGCCCTAAAACTAATAATTCCTAAATTTGACGTTTTTCATTTTATATTAAGTTATAGCCCAAAAATTAGAAGAGATAGAAAAAAGTTTTTGATACATAAAATATTTCTTCTTGATCTAAGAACAACTTTCAATAAATAATTTTAACCCATCAACAATTTTGCCAACTTAAAAACAAAAATCCCCTAATTTGACGTTTTCCACATTAAGGTAGGTTTTAATTAAAAAACTATAAGTTGTGGAAAAAATCTTTTGTATCAAAATCACTCCTTATTCATCAAAGAAATATTTCGCATCAACGATTTTAACGCTACAAAGCTTAGAGTCAAAATTTATAAATTAGTCTATACCACAAAAATGGAAAAATTAGTTATTTTTAGTATACAAGTAGTTTTAATGTATAAAGGTTTGTGATGATAATGTTCTTTTTGTAAGATGACGAGCACGTTTGTTGGTTATTAACTCCTTATAGAGCGTAGAGGTCGATTTAAAAGGCGTAGGTCTATTTTTTTTACTGGCGGCGTTTACGACGATGATTTTTATGGCAATCTCGGTCGTATTATGTAGCAATTTATGTGTTCAATGGACCCACCGCGGAGGACTTTTGATCGATAATGCACGGGGTTCGATTTACGTGAAAACCGTTATTGTGCTTTCTAAGATTTCCTAGAATGGTTAGGTTTCCCTGCGGCCGTAAAAGAAAATTGTAAAGGTACTGTGTGGAGATGCGATCTTCGATAGTGTCGTGGTAGAGACTGTTTTTGGGTTGGTGGAAAAGTAAAGCGACCCGGAAAGTAGGCGAACCGTAAAACATCTCAATTCAATTACCCTCGCGACGACTAATTGCCGCGGTCGATATCGAGGAAAGCCGTAGTTGGGACGAAATTTGAATTTTAAGATAGAGTTGACACCCGCGTAACCCATATTGTGTGTATCCGGCGTATCGATTTTACATCAACCCGTCCGGCGGCGCACAAAGAAGTGGTTTTATTAATAGAATCCACTTCTCGACGCACTGCAGGCCACTTTCCTCGGTTCTCCCGCCGACAAATCGCCGGGATCGATCAATCTGCCCACTTTATCCGGGATATTTTATGTACTAATTACGGGACGTTATCTTTCGGAATGTTTTCTAGTCCGAGTTGTCTCGGCCCGGCAGACGTCCACTTTTCATTTTAATTGCCACCTCTCTATCAACCGACGGCGTTAGAACGCCTTCCCCCATTTATTTGCGCTTTATTCATGGTAAATCTATAAACTTTATCGCCTCTAACTGCGTTCCCGGGCTATTTCAAGGCGTACTAAACCATTTCATAGTTCCGACTGTTTTCGAATGGCTCCCAAACTCAACGTCTCGCCAAGACACGTTCTTAATTGCTTAACTTACCCGAAATTTTACGTTATATCATCGCTACCGTAAAAACAAACTTATTTACAAACTAACTAAATGATTTTATTATCTCTTTTATTTTCAAATTCAATTCTCTAAATTACTTTTTAAAAGCTTAATACATTTTTATAGTTATTTTCTACAAGATTACGTAGTCTTTCTTGGTAAACATCTTTTGATATCGTTGTTGAATCATAACATACTTTTTTTCCTCATTTACTGACATCATTTATTATCCGAGCTATGAACAGCAGGTTAAAAAATGCAAAAGATTTTTTTGCATTATATATATTATTTACATTATTCTAGAAAATAATTCATTTCAAAATAATATTCTTTATTTGTATTTCGCGGTAAATACGATCGATATGAAAAACACAAGAGCTTATATGCGAATTTATAAAATTGAATTGTTACGATATGCAACGAATAATTTTCAACACAATGTATTTTCCAAACAATACCCGCGAAAACAAAAACGACTAATGTACGGGTGCTATTTGCTCCCAGGTGCGTTCCGAATTATTTTCCAATTTTTTTAAAACATATTTTAAATATATTGGATCCACTTCCGATGGACTATTAAAACGTTTGAAGTCGCATTAATTAACTAATCGATTTAATTAACGAATTTGTTTAATTAGCCATTGAAAAAATAAATTAAATGTCCCGCTTGTGTCATTATGCACACAAATAATAAATAATAAGTGTTTAGTAAATATATATAGAAATCGAATTTAAATTAATGTTTATTGATAATAATACTAAATTATTTAAAATTGTATTTTAATTATATATATAAAATTTTTTTAGGTTACCTCAATAATTATTGATTAAATCAAAAATTTTTTTAAATAAATGTTATTTAGAATTGAGTCAGTAACAAAGTTTATTAAAACATTTTTATTGAATAATCGATTTTATAAAATCTAAGATTTCCCTGTGAAGAGTACGATGAAAATTCAATTTTATTAAAAATTGTTTCAGACAATATTTGTTTAAAATACGATTTATAACCGATAATTTTAATAAAACAATTTGATATTGTTACTTGATGGCGCTATATTTATATATATATATATATTTATATACATATATATAAAAATTTTTTAGGTTACCTCAATAATTATTGATTAAATCAAAATATTTTTTAAATAAATCTTATTTACAATTAACTCAGTAACAAAGTTCATTAAAACATTTTTATTGAATAATCGATTTTATAAAATCTAAGATTTCCCTGTGAAGAGTACGATGAAAATTCAATTTTATTAAAAATTGTTTCAGACAATATTTGTTTAAAATACGATTTATAACCGATAATTTTAATAAAACAATTTGATATGGTTACTAGATGGCGCTATATATATTATTTATAATCATATATATAGAGTTTTTTTAGGTTATCTCAATAATTATTGCTTGAATCAAATTTTTTTTAAATAAATCTTATTTAGAATTGACTCAGTAACAAAGTTCATTAAAACATTTTTATTGAATAATCGATTTTATAAAATCTAAGATTTCCCTGTGAAGAGTACGATGAAAATTCAATTTTATTAAAAATTGTTTCAGACAATATTTGTTTAAAATACGATTTATAACCGATAATTTTAATAAAACAATTTGATATTGTTAATTGATGGCGCTATATATATATTTATATACATATATATAAAGTTTTTTTGGGTTATCTCAATAATTATTGATTGAATCAAAATTTTTTTTAAATAAATCTTATTTAGAATTGAGTCAGTAACAATGTTTATTAAAACATTTTTATTGAATAATCGATTTTATAAAATCTAAGATTTCCCTGTGAAGAGTACGATGAAAATTCAATTTTATTAAAAATTGTTTCAGACAATATTTGTTTAAAATACGATTTATAACCGATAATTTTAATAAAACAATTTGATATAGTTACTAGATGGCGCTATATATATTATTTATAATTATATATATATAAAGTTTTTTTAGGTTATCTCAATAATTATTGATTGAATCAAAATTTTTTTTAAATAAATCTTATTTAGAATTGAGTCAGTAACAAAGTTCATTAAAACATTTTTATTGAATAATCGATTTTATAAAATCTAAGATTTCCCTGTGAAGAGTACGATGAAAATTCAATTTTATTAAAAATTGTTTCAGACAATATTTGTTTAAAATACGATTTATAACCGATAATTTTAATAAAACAATTTGATATTGTTACTTGATGGCGCTATATATATATTTATATACATATATATAAAGTTTTTTTAGGTTATCTCAATAATTATCGATTAAATCAAAATTTTTTTTAAATAAATCTTATTTAGAATTGAGTCAGTAACAATGTTTATTAAAACATTTTTATTGAATAATCGATTTTATAAAATCTAAGATTTCCCTGTGAAGAGTACGATGAAAATTCAATTTTATTAAAAATTGTTTCAGACAATATTTGTTTAAAATACGATTTATAACCGATAATTTTAATAAAACAATTTGATATTGTTACTTGATGGCGCTATATATATATTTATATACATATATATAAAGTTTTTTTGGGTTATCTCAATAATTATTGATTAAATCAAATTTTTTTTTAAATAAATCTTATTTAGAATTGAGTCAGTAACAAAGTTCATTAAAACATTTTTATTGAATAATTGATTTTATAAAATCTAAGATTTCCCTGTGAAGAGTACGATGAAAATTCAATTTTATTAAAAATTGTTTCAGGCAATATTTGTTTAAAATACGATTTATAACCGATAATTTTAATAAAACAATTTGATATTGTTACTTGATGGCGCTATATTTATATATATATATATATATATATATTTATATATATATATATATATATATTTATATATATATTTATATACATAATATATATATAAAATTTTTTTAGGTTACCTCAATAATTATTGATTAAATCAAAAATTTTTTTAAATAAATCTTATTTAGAATTGAGTCATTAACAAAGTTCATTAAAACATTTTTATTGAATAATCGATTTTATAAAATCTAAGATTTCCCTGTGAAGAGTACGATGAAAATTCAATTTTATTAAAAATTGTTTCAGACAATATTTGTTTAAAATACGATTTATAACCGATAATTTTAATAAAACAATTTGATATGGTTACTAGATGGCGCTATATATATTATTTATAATTATATATATAAAGTTTTTTTAGGTTATCTCAATAATTATTGATTAAATCAAAATATTTTTTAAATAAATCTTATTTAGAATTAACTCAGTAACAAAGTTCATTAAAACATTTTTATTGAATAATCGATATTATAAAATCTAAAATTTGAACAGTAAAAATTTGATATCCTTACTATATATTATATATATATATATTGAGATAAAAACTGAGTTATCAATAATGAGACGTCATCGTGTATTCCGCGTGGATTTCCCGATTTTCGACACGCTATCTACCGGCGTTTTCCGTTAAAAAAAAAACAGGTATAATCCTCGGCGAGGAGGCGATCCAGACTACCATATACAGTGAGGATTTGAGAGCAATATAGATTGTTATTATAAGATATCAAAACGTTGTGGAAATACACGGTAGCCTGCGAGTAGAATACAGGATGAGCCCGTTTCTGGGGGGATTAAAGAGCAGGGCCGAGTTGGGGTTGGAGGTGGAGAAGGCGGCCTGGAGAAGAAGGGTCGTTTGGGGGTTGGGTTGGAGAGCAGCGGCAAGAGACTGCAGCGGGGAGGTCCTATTTTCTAAATTACATAATGCGCGTTACTTCCTCTATTTATAGCGGACCGGGGGTGACTTTTTGAGCACCGCATCGGGGTTACGACAGCCCCCCTCCTCCCCTTCTAAGCAAATGCGGCGGATCGCGAACAGATGGAGCCTCCGCCAAACACAATAATTACATTATCGAGACCGTTAATGGGTTTAAACTTTTCGGGGGGAATTACGTTGAGCAGCGCACCTTAATCGCGTCGAAGTTGCCAACCTTGTAAAACCAATTTTGGGGGGGTCCGTACTGCAAATAAGTGATTTATAGCTTCCTGTTGTTCCTTTCTTCGCGAGACGCTCGATTTGTATTCCAATTGCGTACCAGACGGCTGAAGAAGACGTTACTTTTAATTGTTTCCTACGCATCGTACGCGACGTTACGTCGCATCACGTTTTTCTCACACAATACATTACACATCCTCGATAATATATATTGATATATTCAATACTCACTTCGCATAGATAAAACAAACAAAAGGAATTTTTTACATATTGGATGATTAAGACTTACTATTGTTGACTGTACACGATTAGGCAACGAATTATATACAGTGTGTTAATTAATTATCGTACCCGACGTCATCTTTGCAAGTATGCAACCAATATCACAGTATTGGTATTGCAATACGTGATTAGCGAACACACTGTATGTGGTGATACTCTAATGAAGAATTCAACGTGTCCGGATGATACTCATTGATTATCTCTGATATTTGGAGTGGTGACTTATTAAATTTGCACATTGTATTATAAATGTTTGATTACATGATTTGATATCTGTATATCTAGATCGTTAATTTTGCATGTTTTTCTACACGATTTATCTTTTTTTTTTTTAATTAGCTGGTGATTATTTTGACGTCGCCGCGGACTTCGTAAGCTCTAATCACGTTGAAAGCTCGTCCTTTGATATTTTTTGAAATCAAAGTACCCGCGTAAGCCGTAACGCCGCTAACCCCTTTGTGTGTGCCGGGTAATTTTTAATCTAATAACGTCAGGGGCGTATCGCGGCCATATTAATTCCCTTCCGAACGCTCTCTATCTCTCTTCTTTCTCTGCTCTTGACCAGATCTCCGCTACTGGATTCTACAGGTGTTAATGGTTTGTCAATAGCCGGGACTTTGTAAATAGTACGGGATATCGATATTTGCGAGTTGATCCTTTGTGTAATATCCCATCGCTTGGGAAAAAAGAAATAAACTTCGTTTATGCTCGTAATACGTGTGTTTACAATTGAGCGTTTCAATTTGTTTTTTTATGCTTATTTACACAAGCAAGACATCTAATTGGAAAAAAAGTAGTAGAAAAACCTAATGAGTCATCACTTGATCGATAAAAAAATAATTGTACTAGCTTGAGAAACCATGACCAAATAAAAGTATTTTTATCCGCAAAAATTCTTATTGTTGTGGTTTTGGTGGTTTCTTATAATTGCATCTTTCTATCTGGTTTGATTCATTTCTTAGATATTATATATGAAATCGAACTTTTAAGAATACCTTTTCTTTTTTATCTTACTTTCAACCTTGAACTACATAAAATACATGCGCAGTAGCATTATCGGGTACAAGAAAAAGTAATGCGATTGCGCATTACGTCACGTTTAAAAAGTCGTATTGATGACATATTTTGATTACGACTTATTTAGTGGTTAAATTTTATTAAATCTCGAAAAAAGGGTGGAGACGTTCGCACGATCTTCGAATGAATATGCACGACGCGACGTCGATCGTCGGACATAACCTTTTTTTTTGATATTTCAGCGTTAGAGTCCGTGATTCACTCCTTAAATATTCCCAACATGCATATCAAGATGACGGGCATCGTATTCCTATATATATACGTATATAGATATAGTGGTCGGCGTCGACGTGACAACTCGGGGTGTCGCAACCAGACAATGCCGTTTAATGAGAAACGTACACAATGCGTTTCTTTCCGATCGCCCGATAAAAAGGATCACGAACTTAAGGCCTTTATTGGGCGCCGCGCAAAAGTTGTCCGATAGAATGTAACCCACTTTCCGTTTATCAACGTTTGCAACACAATCCGCGCTCGAAAAGTCTTTGAGTACGATTTATCGTTGTTATACGTATTAATTTGCAACTCGGTTACTTAAACATCCAACGTTTTGCAACCAACCCAAAATATATATGCGTATAAAGCATACCGATATGGGAAACGATTGAAGTTTATTAGTATTGGTAGATGCCAATTTCCTAAAAATACCTTGGGTATTATCGCTGTTGGTTCCATCTGATCGTAAAAAGAATATTTGTCTCTACGTCGTACCATTAATTCTCTTTGACGATAAATGACAGGCTTAAACGTTAATAGCTGGCGACAATGGATTGTAAACAAATATAAAGAAGGCGAACTACCGTTCGCGTTGAATGTAGATCGATACGAAGAATTGTGGGGGTGGAACAAGGACTTTGATGTCCCCTTTTTTCTCGCTCCGACAGGGTGGTTGTTAAGACTCTGACATATTCTTGATATGTTAATAATATAACTTATAGTTTGTTGATGTAGTTTTCTTTGGTCTTAATAAAAGCGTTAGAAAGAACGTAAAATTTAAAAACTTGCAAATTAGGTTAATGTAGCCTTTCCTGTACGGTACTGAAGCCGCCTTGGTAATTTATTAAAGGAAAAAAACTCGCCTGCTAATTGCATTTGTAAAATAAAGCCCCCTTTCGGCGTAATTTGTTTTACATCCATTTCGAGCGGATGCATTTATACTTTATGCCATTCCCTGTACACCATCTATACTTTAATCTTTAATTTCATTCTTTCGGCTCCGATCTTTGAAGCGTTTTAAAATTTTATTTAAGCTTTTATTTTTAAGTTCCACCACTTTCAACATGAATTTACAAATGAAATTTTAATTTAAATAGATTTGAAAAATTCATTAGTAAATGGAAAGGGACATTGACGTAATAGAATTTTTTGTTGTTTTTTAGTAATGACGTTTGAAGAAAGCCCTGCGTGCACCAGTGGAATGCACCAGGCACCATCCCACCCATGGTTTTAAACCGAGGAGAGCGGCGCAGCTCGTCAGCTCTGGCCGGGGTCGTGGCCAGGGCCTGGCTGCTGGTTGTGGCGGCTGGATTGTGGGGCCTCGCCAGCGCGGGGGACCTACTAGCGCAATACCCGGGCCCAGACGATGAGCCGCTCCGGTTCTCACATTTGGCCCTGGACAGGAGGAACAACCGTCTATTCGCGGCAGCAACCAACAGACTCCTCCAATTCAGCGCCAACTTGACAGTAGAGCATCGCGTGGTAACCGGCCCCAAAAACGATAGTCCCCTATGTCACGCAACCGGGTGCGCAACCGGATCGGGCATACCGACGTCTCTCATGGACAACTACAACAAGATCCTCCTGATTGAACCTGAGACGGAATATTTGATATCGTGCGGGTCTTTGATGCAAGGGGCGTGCTACAAGTACAAATTAAATAATATAAGTGCAAATCCGGATTTTATCGCAAAGAGTATCGCCGCCAACGATCCCCAAGCATCTACGTACGCTTACATCGGTCCTAGGCGGTACAATTTATGGAGTAGGCCTAACGTTATGTACGTTGGTACGACATTTACGAATAACGGCGAGTATAGACACGACGTACCCGCTATATCTAGCAGAGACTTAGATACATTAGAATTAGCCGAAGATACTTTTAGTAAACAGTCACAATTGACAATTGACGTTAAGTATCGTGATCACTTCTTGGTGCAATATATTTATGGTTTCAACGCAAGCGACTACGCGTATTTCCTACTTGTTCAGAAGCAGTCGTATCTACCCGAGCAGGAAGAGCTCGGTTACGTTTCTCGATTGGCGCGCACATGTATCTCGGACGCAAACTATGACAGCTACACCGAAGTTACTCTTGAATGTACCGTCGGCGAGCGGTCTTTTAACCTCGTACAAGACGCTAAACTGACTAGAGCTAATGGTGAACTGGCATCTACGTGGGGTCTGCGACAGGGCGACCTGATACTGGTGGCAGCTTTCCGGCCTGCTAGGGGCATCACCAATGAAGCTCTCGAACATTCCGCGCTGTGCTTGTATCCGCTGCGGGACATTGAGGAAAAGTTCAACGAGAACATCCACATGTGCTTCAACGGGACGGAGAAGTATAGGAACATGGGATACGTGTCGGGCCCTATTCAAGACGGCAAGTGTCCCAGTGCCGGAAATGCCGGAAACATCCACAACTTCTGCGAAGCCGGTTTAAAAATTAGCGGAAATTTACCACTTATCGCCACCGCCTCTTTAACATATTACAACACCTCTCTATCGGCTGTTGCCACGGCTACTACGGGTACTCACGTCTTAGCCTTTTTAGGTACAACAGATGGAAGGATCAAAAAAGTTTTATTATCGTCCACACCTCATCCCACCGAATACGAAGAGGTTACAGTCGATCACGGGCATCCTATACTTCCCGATACTACTTTATCACCTCTCGGAGATTATTTATACGTTTTATCTACTTCAAAGGTACATAAACATGTATTTTATTTAATTCCCAAACTTACTAATTCATTTTTAGATCTCAAAAATTAATGTAGAACATTGCAGCAGCTACACAAATTGTTCCGAATGCTTAGAATCTCACGATCCTTATTGCGGGTGGTGTTCTTTAGAAAAAAGGTAATTAAAAAATTTTTTTTTTATTTCATTTAAATCGAAAATGTACGATTGATACTTTGGAACATTTTCGAGCTTATTTCAATATTAATTTTAGTAATTATTAACCTAACAATTTTTTAAATACTTTAGATGTACTGTTCGGAGTGCATGTCAAAAAGCACATAGTTCACCACCAAGATGGTTAAGTTTGGGTACGGGACAACAGTGTATCGATTTCGAACAAGTTTTACCCGATCGAATACCTATCAATCAAATGACCACGGTGCAGCTAACTATAAGAACACTCCCCGATTTATATAACGGTGCAAAATACAAGTGCGTTTTTGGCGACGCCGAACCAATTGACGCGAATAAAACCGAATACGGGTTATCATGTCCGACGCCGAGTATTTACACTCGTCCTAAAATTCCATCGTCCAAAGACCACGTTTTGGTACCGTTAAGCGTACGTTCATCGGAAACTAATAAAGATTTCGTTTCGCGGAGTTTCGCTTATTACGATTGTTCGAAACATAGCACTTGTATGGACTGTGTCAAATCGCAATGGTCGTGCAATTGGTGTATTTACGAAAATAAATGTACTCATAATATATCTAGTTGTCAACGAAGGGTTATTAGCGGGGAGAATTCTAACGAAGACTCCCAAAATCAAGGCAGCTTATTTTGTCCGAGATTTAAAAAACGCGATGTTATTTTATTGCCAAATAACGTTCCTAAAGAAATGCAATTTGAAGTTGAAAATCTTCCGCATCCTCAATCAGATCACACCGGATTTCAATGTATTACAAATATCGAAGGTGCTAAAATGCGAGTCCCAGCACGTGTAGAATCCAACCGTTACATCGTTTGTGAAAAAAGAATCTATTCATATGAAGCCTTAACTGGTGAATATGAAGCAAGCGTAAAAGTCGTTTGGAATAGAGAGCATCACATCGATTCTATGAATATCACTCTATATAAATGCGACATTTTAGGATCGCATCGTGAACACGCGGATTGTTCGCTTTGCGTAACCCGAAATTCAAAATATGAGTGCACCTGGTGTGGAAATACGTGTAGTTATCGTGAAAGTTGTCAATATATACCGCATTCTGAATGTCCTAAACCAAGAATAGATATGATAAAACCTTTAAGCGGGCCTATAGAAGGCGGCACATTAGTAACCATTGAAGGAAGTAATTTAGGTTTAAAACGCGAAGATGTAAAAGGAAAAATAAGAATAGGTAATGTACCTTGTGAATTGGTAAATTATGAAGTATCCGTTAAAATACAATGTATAACCGGACCTTCTGGTACGGAACAAACTGCGTCAATTATAGTAGGAAACGAAGCTGGAATTACGGAGTCATCCGTAAAATTCAGTTATAAAGATATAAGATTACGCGGCGTTTATCCAACGATGGGTCCTCAATCTGGAGGAACTCTACTAGCTATAACAGGACAATATTTGAATATTGGATCGGATATAACCGCATATTTAGACGGCCATCTTTGCCAAGTGAACATAACGCAAGCTTCCAGCAGTCGATTAACTTGTATAACGTCAAAAGCAGCGAAACCAGTGAATATTGGAAAGTTAACTTTGAGTATAGATGGTGCTAATCGTACGTTAGAAGGAAATCCTTTCAATTACACATCAGATCCGACGATAATGGAGATAAAACCATTGAAAAGTTTCGCTTCCGGCGGTCGTATGATTTTCGTACACGGTTCGAATTTTGATAGTATTCAAAAACCGGAAATGGAAGTGTATCATAACGAACCGATTCCGATCAATCGCACCACTTGTACCGTCCTCTCATCAACTCAAATGGAATGTCCAAGTCCGTCGATTATCCGACATTTTTCGCGTAGCCGTGTAGTCACACGCCGATCTACCCGTAAACATAATTCAATGAAATCGTCCGAAATGCAACGTTCTTTACGCATTGGATTTATAATGGACAACGTTGTAGCCGTGCGTGATTTAGAAAAACATTTTGGTCATATAAGAACACTTTTATTATACGTTGAAGATCCCATGTTTATCGAATTCCCAAAACAAACCAAATTATATAAAGGTGATACTTTAGTAATCGAAGGTGAAAATTTAAATGTAGCAAGCGACGAAACCGACGTTTATGTCACAATTGGTACTAAACCTTGTAACGTTACCAGCTTGGCGATGACCCAACTAGTTTGTTCACCCCCAGAACAACAACCAGATAGCACAGATGAAAATGGAGACAAAACAGAAAATAATTTACCATTAGTTGTGGTTAGAGTCGGCAAAAATCTTCGATTTCCAATCGGATATTTACGTTACGACGTCCTCAAACCGTTCACGTTACCTACAGAAGCCGTCTTAATGATTTCTATTGGAATCGCTTTATTCGTCATCTTTTTAGTTGGCATTCTCATCGCTTTACGGAGAAAATCCACTCAAGCCGAACGAGAATATAAAAGAATACAAATTCAAATGGATACATTGGAAAGTAACGTTCGTTACGAATGCAAATTAGGTGAGTTAAAAAAATCATTTATATACTTTTCTTTAATAATATTAATATTCTTTTATTTAAGCTTTCGCCGAACTTCAAACTGATATGACAGATTTAACAGCCGACCTTGTAAGCTCAGGAATACCCACATTAGATCACACCAGTTATATTATGAAAGTGTTTTTCCCCGGAGTAAGCGATCATCCAATTTTAATATCACCCAAAGTAAGTAAAATTTAAATATGTACAGTAAAATCTCGATATAATAGACAAAATGATGTAGAACTATAAAACAGAGAAAAATATGAAAATTTGATGAATTTACAAGTTATTAATGGCACAACTCAGGAACTGGATATGTTACAAAAAAAGTTTTAACACAAAAATTGTAGTAAATTCTATTCTAAACAATATTGCTCTCTTTCACTTTAGCTCTCAGAGCCATAGATGTCGAGAAAATTACGAAAATTAGATAAATTTATTAGTTATTAATGGTGTTACTCGGTATTTGGACATATTATAGAAAAACTTTTAGAATAAAAGTTGTACTAAATTCTATTCTAAACAATATTGCTCTCTTTTACATTTGCTCTCAGATCCATAAATATTGAGAAAAATACTAAAACATAAAAATTAAATAAATTTATTAGAAGTAGTTATTAATGGTGTTACTTGGGATTTGGACATGTTATAGAAAAACTTTTAGAATAAAAGTTGTACTAAATTCTATTCTAAACAATATTGCTCTCTTTTACATTTGCTCTCAGATCCATAAATAATGAGAAAAATACGAAAACATGAAAATTTGATGAATTTACAAGTTTTTAATGGCACAACTCAGGAACTGGACATGTTACAAAAAAACTTTTAAAACAAAAGTTGTAATAAATTCTATTCTAAACAATATTGCTCTCTTTCACTTTAGCGCTCAGAACTGTAGATGTCGAGAAAATTACGAAAATATGAAAATTAAATAAATTTATTAGTTATTAATGGTGTTACTCGGTATTTGGACATATTATAGAAAAACTTTTAGAATAAAAGTCGTACTAAATTCTATTCGAAACAATATTGCTCTCTTTTACATTTGCTCTCAGATCCATAAATATTGCGAAAAATACGAAAACATGAAAATTAAATAAATTTATTAGAAGTAGTTATTAATGGTGTTACTCGGTATTTGGACATATTATAGAAAAACTTTTAGAATAAAAGTCGTACTAAATTCTATTCTAAACAATATTGCTCTCTTTTACATTTGCTCTCAGATCCATAAATAATGAGAAAAATACGAAAACATGAAAATTTGATGAATTTACAAGTTCTTAATGGCACAACTCAGGAACTGGACATGTTACAAAAAAACTTTTAAAACAAAAGTTGTAATAAATTCTATTCTAAACAATATTGCTCTCTTTCACTTTGGCTCTCAGAGCCGTAGATGTCGAGAAAATTACGAAAATATGAAAATTAGATAAATGTATTAGTTATTAATGGGGTTACTCGGGATTTGGACATGTCATAGAAAAACTTTTAGAACAAAAGTTCTACTAAGTTCTATTCTAAACAATATTGCTCTCTTTTTCACATTTGCTCTCAGATGCATAAATATTTAGAATGTTTCTAGTTCCAGGTGTAGTGTTAGTTCTAGTTTTATAGTTATTATTATTAATAAATCGAGATTTTACTGTAAAATAAATAATATTATTTCATATTAAAATAATTTTTTAATATTAGCTAAGATTAAATGGTCCAAGAACGAATTATGACGCAGCAATGCTTCAATTTGAACAATTAGTGAACAACAAAAATTTTATATTAACATTTATCGACGTTTTAGAATGCCAAAAATCGTTTAATATACGCGATAAGTAAGTATTTAAACAAAACGATTTAATCCGATCTTTATTAATAATTTGTTTTATTAGAGTAAATGTAGCGTCATTATTAATGGTCGTTTTAATGAATAAAATGGAGTATGCGACGCATATTTTAAAATGTCTCTTACTGCGTTTAATAGATAAATCAGTAAACACAAAACATCCGCAATTAATGTTGAGACGAACTGAAAGTGTGGTTGAAAAAATGTTGACGAATTGGATGGCGCTTTGCATGTATTCTTATTTAAAAGAGTACGCGGGATCCTCATTGTTCCTTTTATTCAAAGCGATAAAACATCAAATTGAAAAAGGTTTAGTGGACGCGATTACTCACGACGCAAGATATTCGTTATCGGAGGAACGGCTTTTGAGAGAACAAATCGAACATAATGTTGTGGTTAGTAAATAATGCTGTAGGGTTGTTTTCGTTAGGTGTAGTGTAGGACGTCTTATGTTTTCAGACGTTGCACATCGTCCAAGATGACCTTGATGAGAAGATTCAGTGTAAAGTCTTGGATTGTGATACGATAAGTCAGGTGAAATCGAAGATTTTAGACGCTTTATTCAAAAACACCCCATTTTCAATGAGACCATCAATACACGAAGTTGATTTGGAGTGGCGTCACGGAAGAGGCGGGCATTTAACACTTCAAGATGAAGATTTAACAACAAAAAATATTAATAATTGGAAAAAATTAAATACGTTGGCTCATTATGGTGTTAAAGAAAGCGCTGTAATGTCGTTGATTTCACGTCAAAATGATAGTTTTAATAATTGTAAACAAGCGTGCCATAATTGCGTTTCCGGTATGTATTTTAATAATTCTTTATCGCCTATTATTGCGACAAACGGCGATATCGAATCTGGACATAACATGAGAATATATCATTTAATTAAACCGATGGATGATCAACACTATACTAATAACAAAACCGGTGAAAGAACGCATAAAGCGATTCCAGAAATTTTCTTAACAAGATTGCTATCGACGAAGGGAACCATACAAAAATTTGTTGATGATTTCTTTCAAACCATCCTCACTGTAAATGAAAATTTGCCACCCGCGGTTAAATGGTTATTCGATTTATTAGACGAGGCCGCAAGAAAACACGGAATTCAAGACCCCGAAGTTGTACATGCTTGGAAATCAAACAGTCTTCCCCTAAGATTTTGGGTCAATTTCATTAAAAACCCAGATTTTATCTTTGATATTAATAAAACAACTACACTTGATTCATGCCTTTCCGTTATTGCGCAAACTTTTATGGACTCGTGTTCGACCACAGAACATCGTCTAGGAAAAGATTCACCATCAAATAAATTATTATTCGCAAAGGTAATTAAATGAAATTTTAAATATAAATTTGTAACATTAACAAATTTTTTTAGGATATTCCAAGGTATCGTGGAATGGTCGCCAATTTTTACCAACAAGTTTCTTCTATACCTGCCATAACCGACCAAGAAATGGGCACTGCCATGCAAATTTTATCGGCCCGACAAGCTGATGAATTTGATACTATAGCTGCTCTCAAGGAACTCCATATTTACGTTACTAAGTATAGAGATCCTGTAAGTGAATAAAAAACAAATTCAATTATAGTATTAATAAAATAACTACATATTTTTTTGTATTTTAGGTAATGGAAGCATTGAATAGTGATTTAAGTTGCCGTCGATTGCACCTCGCACAAAAATTAGACAATGTGGCGTGCATATTAGGTGGTGAAGAGACATCGGCTTGCTGACCAGATGAGTCACCTGATCCCCCGTTGCCCCGAAACCCTGCGCCCTGATCCGAGCGCACCAAGCGACGAACGAAAACCGTGACGTTCCGCTAACTGTGATATGGCGCACACGATCAGGTGACTGTGATGGACACGTACTTACCCCTCCAGTGGTCGCTAGTTTCCTTCCTGAGTGCCTCGCTACGCTGAAGGGACGTGGCTCACCTTCTTGAATTCGAAGGGAGTGTATAACTATTAAGGAACACGAAGATTAAGAAAATGAAACAAAAAATAAATTAAAAAATTTTGAGAGGAAGAACGTTGTGCGCACGGTCTACAAAAAAAAAACAAAAATTAAATGAAAAAGATATAATAAGATAAGGCACTACCGTTCAGTCCGGAGTAGATTAGTTAGACGAGACGAAAAAAAAATAAAATGAAATAAAAAAAAAAATAATTAATAGGTTTAAAAAAGAAGAATTTTTAAATAAAGTTTAAATGGGTAAAATACGCTGAATGTCCGGGACTAATAATGTTATTACTTCTCTGAAACATTCTAAATCCTGTTTGAATGTCTTTGTACATAGGATTTCGTGGCAACTATAAGTAATTGACTTAAAACGGTACCCGAGTTTTATTTTATTTACAGTTCGTAACCGAAAATTTTAAGACTGGTCAATTTTTAATAAAATAAACATCACACAAGTTTTGACACAAAAAGTTGACGAATATTTGTATACTTGTGTTATTTTAATTCAATACGAATTGAAATAATAAAACTCTTGTATATTAGGCGCGTTACTTGAGATGCGAACGTTTTTTTGGGATTTGATGTTAAAGAAAAGACTCTCGACCGACTTAAAAAAAAATTAACATTTATTAGTCGTGCACGTTTGGTAGTAACTGTGCCGGAACTGCATTTATGTCAAATCGTCTTCACGTCCAGTGATTTGTAATGTTACTATTATTTTTAATTACATTAAAAAAACTAAGAATAATATAAACGCATATTTGTATCTCGATATTTTTTTGTAAATATATGAATTGTGCATATAGATTATTATATCTATAAAAAAAAGTTAAGGCATACAATTATTTTTTATTAGTATTGTGTTAGGCGTAACGGGAAAAAAAAACTATAAAAAAAAAGATCCATATTTTATCGTTAGTTCTTCTATGACTCCTTCAGTAGTTTGTAAATATTGATGGTCCTTGATTTTTAACGATTGATGTATCGTTTTATACACACACTGTTCGTAATTGTAATTCGGTAATAATGTTTTATTCGACCCAAGTTTTCTATTTTGAACTCGAACTTGTCTGCTACGTAAATCGACATCTTAACATCGACTCGAAACAAATTACAAAAGAAAAAATAAATAAAAAAAAACACCTAGAAGATATTGGCTTTAAAAACTATTTTTACTCAATTTTTATTTATTACTTTTAGTACATTTTTTTATCATGGGTAACTAGATAAATATATTTTTTTTATTTATTTCCGCCAGTCAAATTCTCATTTTCTAATAATTTTTATAAAGCTTATTTCGCAACCGCAATTGTTTTTTTATATATATATTATATAAATATATTATTATTTCTTTGGTATGTGATTGTGACTTTAAAGCTTTTTATATAAAGTGTATTCTTTAGTGATATTTTTTTACTCTATTAAACATGTATTCCAAAAAAAAATTTGTCTTTTAATTCAATAACCAAACTATTTAATAATAATAATAATAATTAAATATAATAACGCAAAATAAATAATGTACAGTTTATTTAAACTAAAAGTGGAACTAATATTAGACCTAGAAATATTTGGGTTTAGCCACACGTCTTTTAAGACGACTAAACCCAAATGTTTCTAGTTCTAGGTCTAGTGTTAGTTCTAAAACTAAAACTAGAACTAACACTAGACCCAGAACTTGAAACATTCGGGTTTAGCCGCACGTCTCTTAAGACGGCTAAACCCGAATGGTTCTAGTTCTAGGTCTAGTGTTAGTGCTAGTTTTAATTGTGACTCAATTCTAAATTGTTGTATAGGTTTATTGAACTAAGTTATTATTTACTAAGTTAACCTCTAGTTTTAATTGTGATTCAATCACGACGATAGATGAGAACTATATTCTAATTAATTGACAATTCATCTATCAAATTTGAAGATTTCGTTCAAAGTGAAGCTTTCAATGTTAAATGTAGCGTTTTAATAATTTGTTAAAGATCTAATTCACAATTTTCTTGTCATTTGACATTTCAAATGGCAAATAAATGTCGTTTCAGAATTAATTGACATTTCATCCGTCAAAATTGAATATTTTGTTCAATGCGAAGTTTTTAATGCCAAAAGTGACAATTTAATAATTTATTAAGGATCTGGTTCACAATTTTCTTGTTGTTTGACGTTTTGAACGACAGATGAAAGCCATTTTCTAGAATTAATTGATATTTTATCTTTCAAATTCGAAGATTTTATTCAAAGTGAAGCTTTCAATGTTAAATGTAGCGTTTTAATAATTTGTTAAAGATCTAATTCACAATTTTCTTGTCGTTTGATATTTCAAATGGCAGATAAATGTCGTGTTTTAGAATTAATTAACATTTCATCTGTCAAAATTGAATATTTTGTTCAATGCGAAGTTTTTAATGCCAAAAGTGACAATTTAATAATTTATTAAGGATCTAGTTCACAATTTTCTTGTTGTATGACGTTTTGAACGACAGTTGAAAGCTATTTTCTAGAATTAATTGACATTTCATCTGTCAAATTTGAAAATTTCGTTCAAAGTGAAGTTTTCAATATCAAATGTAGCGTTTTAATAATTTATTAAAGATCTAATTCACAATTTTCTTGTCGTTTGACATTTCAAATGACAAATAAATGTCGTGTTTCAAAATTAATTGACATTTCATCTGTCAAAATTGAATATTTTGTTGAATGCGAAGTTTTTAATGCCAAAAGTGACAATTTCATAATTTATTAAGGATCTAGTTCACAATTTTCTTGTTGTTTGACGTTTTGAACGACAGTTGAAAGCTATTTTCTAGAATTAATTGATATTTCATCTGTCAAATTTGAAGATTTTATTCAAAGTGAAGCTTTCAATGTTAAATGTAGCGTTTTAATAATTTGTTAAAGATCTAATTCACAATTTTCTTGTCGTTTGATATTTCAAATGGCAGATAAATGTCGTGTTTTAGAATTAATTGACATTTCATCTATCAAAATTAAATATTTTGTTTAATGCCAAAAGTGACAATTTAATAATTTATCAAGAATCTAGTTTACAATTTTAGGGTTTAGCCGCACGTTTATTAAGACAGCTAATCTCGAGTGTTTCTAGTTCTAGGTCTAGTGTTAGTTCTAAAATTAAAACTAGAACTAACCCTAGATCTAGAACTAGAATTATTCGGGTTTAGCCACACGTCTCTTAAGACGGCTAAACCCGAATGATTCTAGTTCTAGGTCTAGTGTTAGTTCTAATGCTTCTGTTAGTTCCTGCCAATTTTTTCATTGAGTTAAGTTTTTGCTCAAAATCACTTTGAAAGGAACACACTGCTTTTAAATGAGTCGTTTTTGACTTCATAATAATATTACAACCATTATACCACATATATTAATATTTTTTTTGAATTGGGGACAAATTTAAGTTTTAATTTAACTTGTGGGAAAATTTGAATAACATAAATCTACTATTTAATATTTTCTTTTGTTAACTTATCCTTGAAAACAATGCATGAAAAGCGAAGTTTTTTTTTAAAAGTAGGTAACAATTTATGAATTCAAGTCACAACTTTCGCAATTGGTCCTTCCATAAGAAATCCTTGCGGTTGTGTATACGAAATATGCTAATTATATTTGTTCAGAAAGTAAAAAATAAAAAAAAATTTAAAAAGGCGGAATTTTAAAGAAATTGTAAGAACCGGTTTTTTGGTCTAAATTCGAAACAAACGAAATAACCGTTAAGTTGTGAGATGAATAAGCTTTAAATTCATACAAAATGTTTGTATATATGCATAAAATTGTCTCTCCCTATGTATTTAGATCCAGGTGATTTAGAATATATACATGTTATGTATAGTTATTGTATAGGTGATATAGTAGTTACATCACGCATGCGCTAAATGGCAATTTAGCGGAAACGTCGTTACTCGCGTTTGTATTTCGTCGGAAGCAAAAACAAATAGTTGAGAGAGCGTAACCGACGTATTTCATATTGAAAAGGGGTTCGTAAACGGTTAAATGCATTGTTTTATTGGTGGTGCAAGCGTAAAGATTGGTTGCCGTAGTTCAAGAATTGGTTTAAAACCATTGTTTTCCAAAGATTTTGACCGTTCTTAAAGATGGCGGACAGTAAATTCGGTTGCTTTTGTACCCAGTAAGTATTGAACGGCCCCCTTTTCTTTTTGGTATTTGTCCTCCCCGCGTTGGCTTTCACCATTAACATATTTAACACAATTAAATTTCAAAAATAATTATTTCCTTTATCATCCCACAAAAGTCACCGTAGTTTTAACGTTTCTCCCATTCTTAACACATTCTTCTCCAAAACATTGAATGCGCCCCAATTCGTCTTTATTTCTGAGTGAGTAATTTGGGGGGCCTGTGTGTGTTTTTAACGTGTTGTTTTATAGGTGGTTGCTTCACAATGAGTGTAACCGGGGACGCGGCTGTATTTTCGTTCACGCTGATTATTCGGATGTGAATGTTTTCACTGAACCCAACGAACATTTGGACTATGTTAAGGGTATTTACGAGCCAAACCGCTGTCGCAAAGGCAGAAATAGACGAAACAACGCCAAGTCTAGACAATATTCAACAGCCCAAACACAATATGCCAATAATAACGGTGGCTGCAGGTAGGATATTAACATCCAAAGAGGAAATACAACTCAAATTGTCTTCCCAATGGCTCAGTATACAAGATAATTCACATAATATGTACTCTATATTAAGTTGTATTATAGGCTTCAAAGTTGGGTCTTCAATTTTTAAAACATTCAATATCTTAGTAATACATAAACCTAAAAAAACCAACCCAACCCAACCCTACATTTTGATACACTTTTTTTACCTTTTGGCAGATTTAATACATTTCTCAAAAATGAGGTAATCATGTATTAAATCTGCCAAAAGGTTAAAAAAGTGTATCAACATTCACCATCACCCTTAATCAACCTTTTGGAATGCCTCAATTGATCTCAACTTGCTCAACTCATAACATACAGTGTCCGCCAAAAAATCAGCAACACCCGTTTTATTTCTGTTCCATTGCATCAACGTTTCTGACACTTAGCTTATATGGGAGGTTCACACCGATCTTTCAATCTAAAGTATTTTCAAGATGGTGACCACTTCCGGTCCCCCAGAAGTAGACCTCAACTTCGTTATTTTAAATGGATTGCTATAGTTTTTATTGCACCTCTTAATTGTATGCAAAAAATAAGTTGACTTTGATAAAAGTTATTGGTACCTAGCATTTTTCGTTTTTGAGTTATTTTGATTTTAAGTTTTTGTAAACCCCATAGCTCAGCCAATATTTATTCAAGACAGCTCTAACTTGGTAAGATTATTCTTCAAATGATATCAAATAAATTGTCATTTGTTGTATCAGAGTATCTTATACAGGCTGGTCAAAAATTGAATTGTCGTTTCTCCATATTCAATGGCAAGAAACCAAAGAGAGATTTAATTTTTTACCCAAACCTAATTTTTGTTTTCATTGATTCATTTATTTGTTGTTCTATTTGTTATTTTTGGTAAATAAAAGATTATCAATCAAAGTTAATTCAAAAATAAATTAAACGAAAAACCGTCAAAATATCATGTCCTAATAAAAATATAACCGATTTCCGGCATTTCCCAGCAAATTCCTTTTCTGGTGCGCTAATAAAACATTTACACCATTTAAAATTCACCTTTTGTCAATGAATCCAGAAAAAAGGTAATTCACTTTTAGACCATCCTGTACAAGATACAGTGATACAACAAATTACGATCTATTTGACAGCATTTAAAGAGTAATCGTGCCAATTTAGAGGTTTTTTGAATGAACGTTTGCTAAAAAAAATTTTAAATCAATATAACTCGTAAACGAAAAGCGCAAAGTACCAATAACTTTTATCAAAATCAACTTATTTTTTCGCATATAATTAAAAGGTGCAATAAAAACTATGGTAATAAAAAGTTGTGGTCTATTTCCGGGGGACCGGAAGTGGCCACCATCTTGAAAATATTTTAGATCGAAAGGTCGGTGTGAACCTCCCACATAAACTAAATATCAGAAATGTAAATGCAATGGAACAGAAATAAAACCAAATTTGGTTTTTCTAGCTGACTATTACAAATATATTGAATGTGTATTGAATACAACTTGGTGTAGAGGTAAATTGCGTTAAATAATCTTAATTTATTGTCCTCTACAACTCCATATCGGTTTTTATGTGAATCACCCTGTATATAATTTTTTAAAATTTTATTATAAATCTGTTTTATATCACATATATGTTACCATTATCTATATTCAATCTCTGATATTGATTTGTATTAAACTTGAATTAATTTATTGACTACATTTTGGTGAATCCCCAGAACGTCTTATCATATTAGTTTACTGCTACGTGAGTTGTATTTCATTAATTTTATCATTAATAAGGATTAGATTACGACGCTACTCAAACGAAAAGTGATTGTGTTCGCGGAAGAGTAAATAATTCGACTTAATCAAGAAGGAATCTGTGAATAATAAGTAAAGATTTTAACTATTAGTGGTAACATATACATTGATATAAAAGCGGTTATATTTCGTAAAAAGAAATGTTTCAATCATTTCGTCGGAAAGTTTTATGTTCTTATTTTTCGATTGTAAAAGTGTTTTATTGCTGTTTCAGTTTAATTTTCTCTTTGTTCCGCGAAAAAAATCAAACGGTATTTTCAAACATTTTTAATAAATATCGTGATAAAGTTGAAAATTTCAACTATAAAAAGAGTCATAAACGCCGTTTACACATTTTTATAAAATGCGTCAATAATAGTTGTTTCATCAATTAAATAGCGAAATTTGAATGATTGCGATTTTTGTTAATTTAAAACTGAACCAGCAGTTCAACGGCTTGCTGAACCAGCGATAAAATTTATATCAAGCGTGTTGAGTTCTTAGTTTAGTTATTAGATAGTATGAGTTTCCATGACAGCTTGTACTGGTAAGTACACTTATTTTACGCGTAGTTTGGAGCTTTTTACACCTGAGTAACACAGCACGCGGTAAAAGGGTCTCTTTGTCTTGGCGTTTGCACAGCTGCACAAATTTCTTGTTGCAACCCAAAGACTAAAAATAAAACTCCCCAGTTCAATTTTTATTTAAATTATTTGTTTTTTAACAGCGGAATCAATATGCCTTCTACGTCGTCACACAATAGTGCCTCTTCATCGTTAGCCAACGCTCCCAAGTCTGAAGAATCGATTCACACGGCCAGCTGCAGTACCGGATCAAAGTAAGATTTCAAAATAAAAGGATAATTTAATTCTTAAACGATCTTAACAGAAAGAAAACGAAGAATCATAACAACGGAAACATCTCCCATACAGCAACATCCGGCGCGTTAAATAAAGACGCATTAAAAAAATCATCCGAAGGGGAATCTTCGCGGAATTTAATGAATCTTAAAACGACCATCAATCTCGAAGAATGGGTTAAAGCACCTGAATTCATTCCGAGAGGTTATTCCAACACAGCTACATTGAACAATTTCTCGAATTTAACCCTTGATGAGGATAAAAGCAAACGGAAGCTTTGCCCATACGCTGAACGCGACGGGCTTTGCAAATACCCACCGGGCGAATGCACCTATTTACATGGAATGCTTTGCGAATTGTGTAGCCGCGCCGCTTTACACCCCTATAATGAAGAACAACGTAAACAACACACCCAAGAATGCATTAAACAACACGAACGCGACATGGAACTATCATTCGCTATCGCTCGGTCAAAAGAGAAAATCTGCGGAATTTGCTTCGAAACTATCATGCAAAAAACGGCGGTTGAACAACGTTTCGGGATTTTACCAAATTGTAACCACTGCTTTTGTCTAACTTGCATTAGACGGTGGCGACAAGCTAAACAGTTCGAAAATAAAATCATCAGAGCTTGTCCTGAATGTCGCGTCACATCCGATTTTGTTTGTCCAAGTACATATTGGGTCGACACAAAAGAAGAAAAGGAAAAGGTTATAGAAAACTACAAACAAGTACTATCAAAAAAAGACTGTAAATATTTCAAGAAAGGTAACGGTAGTTGTCCTTTTGGAAACAAATGCTTCTATCTACATGCATTAAACGATGGGTCCAAAGTTGACGTTGGACCACCACCAAGTCACAGATCTAATGAATATACTCCAGGATTTAATTTAATTCAGGTTAGTAAATCAAAAATTAATTCCTTTCAATTAAACTTCGCGGAATAAATCGTATTCGAACTAAAATAATGTTTCAGGAGGAATGGTGATTACAATTAGGAAATTATCTACATTATTCTGCATAAGCAGATTGACCACCTTTGAAATTCAGATTGTAGTGGTTATATTTTAGAATTTAGTAATAATAATTTGTTATTTGGATTATTATGGGCAATCTCCGCAACAAGAAGTACTCTATAAAAGTAAACCAATTTTTTTAATTCGTTTATTATCATATGTGGCAGCGAGGGATAAACAGATAGAATTACTTATGATAACAACCCACCCATAGGAATTAATACATTGAATTTTATATCTTGTTGTATCAACAGGAAAGCATATTCTTTCTTTTGAACATAAATAAAAATAAATTATATAATCCCACATAATCAATTTTTCAAATTTTATCAGTTAAATCAAATAAATAACCCAAAAAAAAATCTAAAAAAACAATTACAATTGAATTTCAAAGACGTTTTCTTACCTTTACTTCGTACATAAATATTTTTAATCGTTATACAATTCCTCTTGAAACAATTTAATACTACAAAATATAAAAAATGATCCAAGTTCTACAAAATACAAATATAAAATTAGATTTACCTTGTATAGGAAAAAGAAAATGTATCCTCACGTTTCAAAAAATAAACCATTGTTTCTGTAACAATCACCTCGTAAAACGCGCAATAAACTCGCGCACCATGAGTGTTGGTCTGATTCGAGTCGGGTTTCTAATTCAATTCCGCTTCTAAACTCGTAATAACGCATGCGTTCAACGTTCTCGAATAACAAAGCGAGACTAACGAAAATTTAGCTCGACTTTTTAATAAATAAGTTTGAACGTAGACGATGTTAATCTGGTAGTGGCGACGGGCGTCAGTCCCGCAGATGTTGCTACTATAAACATATTTTTCAACTTCTAAAATAATTGTTTGATGCGACATCGCTTTGCAATGATAATTTTATTCATAATATTTCTCCATCAGTTTTAATACTGTTATAGCTGATTTTATTAAGCAATTTTGACATTTTGTGATTTATGCTGTATCATTAGAAACTGGTGATAGATAAATATGAAATAATTATGGATTATGATTTCTTGATGCATTAGGAATAACTTTTATTCATAACGTCTTTCTCCATCAGTTTTAATACTTAAGTTATAGTTGATTTTTTTTAAGAAAAATCGTTCAATTTTAACATTTTGCGATTTATACTGTATCATTAGAAACTGGTGATAGATAAATATGAAATAATTATGGATTATTACTTATTGATGCATTAGGAACATTTTTTATTCATAACATCTTTCTCCGTCAGTTTTAGTACTTAGGTTGTAGCTGATTTTATTAAGCAATTTTGACATTTTGTGATTTATGCTGTATCATTAGAAACCGGTGATAGATAAATATGAAATAATTATGGATTATGATTTCTTGATGTATTAGGAGCATTTTTTATTCATAACGTCTTGCTCCATCAGTTTTAATACTTAAGTTATAGTTGATTTTATTAAGAAAAATCGTCCAATTTTGACATTTTGTGATTTATGCTGTATCATTAGAAACTGGTGATAGATGAATATGAAATAATTATCGATTATGATTTCTTGATGCATTAGGAACAACTTTTATTCATAACGTCTTTCTCCATCAGTTTTAATACTTAAGTTATAGTTGATTTTTTTTAAGAAAAATCGTTCAATTTTGACATTTTGCGATTTATGCTGTATCATTAGAAACTGGTGATAGATAAATATGAAATAATTATGGATTATTACTTATTGATGCATTAGGAACATTTTTTATTCATAATATCTTTCTCCGTCAGTTTTAGTACTTAGGTTGTAGCTGATTTTATTAAGCAATTTGGACATTTTGTGATTTATGCTGTATCATTAGTAACCGGTGATAGATAAATATGAAATAATTATGGATTATGATTTCTTGATGTATTAGGAGCATTTTTTATTCATAACGTCTTGCTCCATCAGTTTTAATACTTAAGTTATAGTTGATTTTATTAAGAAAAATCGTCCAATTTTGACATTTTGTGATTTATGCTGTATCATTAGAAACTGGTGATAGATAAATATGAAATAATTATGGATTATGATTTCTTGATGCATTAGGAACAACTTTTATTCATAATGGTTTTCTCCATCAGTTTTAGTACTTAGGTTATAGCTGATTTTATTAAGAAAAATCGTCCAATTTTGCCATTTTGTGATTTATGCTGTATCATTAGAAACTGGTGATAGATAAATATGAAATAATTATGGATTATGATTTCTTGATGCATTAGGAACAACTTTTATTCATAATGGTTTTCTCCATCAGTTTTAGTACTTAGGTTATAGCTGATTTTATTAAGAAAAATCGTCCAATTTTGCCATTTTGTGATTTATGCTGTATCATTAGAAACGGGTGATAGATAAATATGAAATAATTATGGATTATGATTTCTTGATGCATTAGGAACAACTTTTATTCATAACGTTTTTTTCCATCAGTTTTGGTACAGACGTCATTGCTGATTTTTTTAAGAAAAATCGTCCAATTTTGCCATTTTGTGATTTATGCTGTATCATTAGAAACCGGTGATAGATGAATATGAAATAATTATGGATTATGATTTCTTGATGCATTAGGAACATTTTTTATTCATAACGTCTTTCTCCGTCAGTTTTAGTACTTAGGTTGTAGCTGATTTTATTAAGCAATTTTGACATTTTGTGATTTATGCTGTATCATTAGAAACCGGTGATAGATAAATATGAAATAATTAGGGATTATGATTTCTTGATGCATTAGGAACAACTTTTATTCATAACGTCTTTCTCCGTCAGTTTTAATACTTAAGTTATAGTTGATTTTTTTAAGAAAAATCGTCCAATTTTGACATTTTGCGATTTATACTGTATCATTAGAAACCGGTGATAGATAAATATGAAATAATTATGGATTATTACTTATTGATGCATTAGGAACATTTTTTATTCATAACACCTTTCTCCATCAGTTTTAGTACTTAGGTTGTAGCTGATTTTATTAAGCAATTTTGACATTTTGTGATTTATGCTACATCATTAGAAACCGGTGATAGATAAATATGAAATAATTATGGATTATGATTTCTTGATGTATTAGGAGCATTTTTTATTCATAACGTCTTTCTCCATCAGTTTTAATACTTAAGTTATAGTTCATTTTTTTTAAGAAAAATCGTCCAATTTTGACATTTTATGATTTATGCTATATCACTAGAAACGAGTGATAGATAAATATGAAATAATTATGGATTATAATTTCTTGGTGCATGAGGAACATTTTTTATTCATAACGTTTTTCTCCATCAGTTTCAGTACTTAGGTTGTAGCTGATTTTATTAAGAAAAATCGTCCACTTTGACCACGTAATTGTTATTTGTACGGATTTTGAGTAATTTTATTACAGTATCGTTGTAGTGGCTTTAAATATACTTATGTTAATTTTAATACAAGTTTCTCATACAAAAATGTAATTAATTGTTTTTTTTTTTTTTACAGCGATTATTAATGTTGGGGTACTTGCGTGATAATCTAAGCAGTGATTCGCTGGAATTCGACGATTTGCTTGGATGGGTCGACTTGGAGATGTTTTCGGATACGGACGATTCTGTATTTTCAGATTGCGATTTCTCGCATGAGTTCTACTAGCTCTGGGGGCCGCTACCGCCGCCGTCATACGTGCTGCGGCTTAGCGTATACGTCGTCGTCATGTACTAGCAATAACCTGTGTATTTCTTTTGAGCCATCGCATTATTACGATACCTGTCCATCCTGGAAAAGTAGTTTAAATCCGCGTTTCGGTGCTTCTCCATGGGAATCTACGACCTGAGCAAAAAAAAAAAAAAATTCAAGTAATCTAGTTAAGAGTAAAAACAAAAAACTAGGGTTAGCGTTTTTTATATCGTTTCTTTTAGCTTGTAGTTGAGATTATTCCGATATTTTTCTTTAACGTTTATGTCTGCTCTGCGAAGTAAAGCGTTTTGACGTTTGCTCTTTCGTTTCCGATTTATGTGATAGACGCTTTAAATTCTAATAATAATTAGTGTTAATATTAATTATTATTATCAATTGATTTAATACTAACTTCTTGCGGATTGATTCAAAAAAACAAAAAAAACGTTGGTAAGGAAACTGGAAAATATGAAACAAAAAAATTAAAAAAAAAACTACAAAAAATAATATATATAATATACATATAATATATATTTCACGTCAGCTAAAGGTAGTTTTTAGATTATTTTGCAAATGTATCAGTGCCCTTAAACTGTGTCCGTAATGTTTATTAACGTCGTTTAGTTTCCGCAAAAAGTGCATGGGCCAGTTTTTTGGTTACTACAACAATAATCAAGCTAAAAATACATCAACGCACGATAACCTCTCTCTAGTTTATTGAGTAAACGAAGAGGCTCCTTGAAATATATATTTAAAAATGAAAAAAATCTCGATGTTGAAGCTTGTTGTTTAATTCGCATCATCAATTAGGAGTCTGTACATAGCCTCGCGGAAAAGATTCATTAAATCTGACTTTATTTGTAAATAAATATAACCAACCGGCCGATTAATGCATTTTTCTCGAATGTTTTTTTAAATATTGTTAATTATTTTTTTTTTGGGAGCCCAAATGAACATACTCCTGCGCCCGTGCCAACCTTGCAAATTTTTCTATCTGTGTTTATATCTGTGAGTTCTTGCAAATGTTTTACCTCCGATTAATACTGTACTATAGTTATACTTCTGTTGGGAATTATTGTTTATACGTTATATGATATACAGCTAATAAAATTGTTTTGGTCTATCTACTTAATTGTTTTTATTTTAGTAATGTTATGGCCCTTATTCACTATGGCTCATGGTGGACCACTAGAATGGTCATAGAATGATGGCGCCCTTTGATGTGTGTCATTTACATATATATACTATCTCCTATATCGCTGACTCCCTATCTAAGCAATGAGTGGCGAGCGTTTCCATCAAAAGAAGACGGAATGATATATGTTTTGTCTTTGTCGGACCCCCGTGTCGCGAAAGCGCTAGCGCGAATCGTAAATTTTAAAGAGTTTGAAGTGTTTCGCGCGTATTTTATGCAGCTTTAAAATGCAATTATTATTATAGATGGTTTACTTTAACTATAAATTATCACTGATGCATCAAATAAATTAGAGTATATGTACTCTAAATGTTTATAAAGAAAAATGTTTCAAGAAAAGGAGGACTTTGAATTCTTTTTTATTACACTGAGACCTTTCCTTCTACCTGCTTAACCAATTTTTAGGACCCAAAAATATCTCCACTACTCTCTTTCTTTTTTATTTTACTTTTAACACTTTTGCTTCACTTTCTTAACAAATAACAATTACATTTTAAATTGCTTAGTCCTAAAATATGTTAATAATTATGTTATTATACACATGAAACCTATAATATACATAACTAAATATTTAGATTTTAGGTTATATTTATGTCAAACATTTATTTGTTGATTTATAAACATCAAGGTCATCAGCTGCTATTAATTTTTAATTCACCGTCCAATAAGATAAAAGCGTACTCATCACGTGTTCACACATGTCTCTTGAGTCGACGGGGGTACGACAAAGACAGATATATATATATATCTGCACTCTAGTGTTTACACTCTTTTGCTGCCTTAGTCAGCGATATAGAAGATAGTATATATATGGTCATTTACATCCTTTACCATTATTTATAGCCACTTCAGGCCATCACCCCTCTACACAATGGCGATGGCAGTGTCCCATGATAAGCCATAATGAAGAGAGGTTTAAAAAATAAATAATAAACAAATAATTTTGGTGGACATTTTTTAATCAGTCACTTATATAAATCACAAAAATCGAAAATACTAATAACAAGTGAATAAGTAAATCCTTAATATTAAATGCGGAAAATATATTATAAATAAGGTGGGTATCACCAAAAAGAAAAATAATAATAATCAAAGGGTTAAGGCGTGTCTTGCTGGCACCTAACGGAAGGGCGCTAGCACTTGAAGATTTAGCGCGCCGCCCCCATTTCGATCTGAATGTTTTTAGTAATCCCCACTTCACCTTAATGTTACAATCAAACGAAACAGTATCTCATTTCTTAGCTAGTTCGTAGGATAACCAATCTAAACCTTCATACAATCCTTGTCCTTGACTCGCACAAGTTGCTTGTATAAACCACTATACAAAAAAACGAAGTTATTAATAAATTTTAAAGAAATAAAATAATCTTACATGGCGGTTTCGTATTTGATTCAAATTCAATTTATCTGTGAGTTCAGCAGCTGTCATAGCATTGGGTAAATCTTGTTTATTAGCAAATACTAACAAAACAGCATCTCGCAATTCATCTTCTTGCAACTAAAAAAACAAAGAAAAAACATAAATATTTATACATATTGCTTCATTGTGATTTACCATGTTTTGTAGTTCTTTTTCAGCTTCACTGATTCTTTCTCGATCATTAGAATCGACGACAAAAATAAGTCCCTGGGTGTTTTGGAAGTAATGTCTCCATAAAGGACGAATTTTTCCTTGGCCGCCCACGTCCCAAACAGTAAAGCAAATATTTTTGTACTCGACAGTTTCAACGTTGAACCCAATCGTTGGAATAGTAGTAACGATCTCGCCGAGTTTTAATTTGTACAATATCGTTGTTTTACCGGCAGCATCCAAACCGACTAAGTAAATAAGAACGTTAATGGTTAAAAGAAAATATGAAAGAGGGGTTTACTTATTACCCATCAAAATCCGCATTTGCTTCTTTCCAAAAAGGCGATTCAAAGCGTTAGAAATCGTTAGCCCCATGGTCTATTCGATCTTGCCACGTTGGATTTAAGAAAACTTCGAATGATAATTACGAGAGTAACTCAACTGACAGGACAGTTTTACAACACATACGTGTCTTACAGTTATGGTGTATACTTCAGTGTTACCAATCTGCTATTTTTATTTTACCCTAAACTTTAATGAAGTTATACTACTTTCAATACTTCATTTTGAATTTTTATTTATATATAAAACTGTAAAAAAATCATTACAATCTTAATTTCTTATACTTATTTGATATTTTAGTCCCTCAAATAATTCAACGAACCCCAATTAATTAGCGAAGTTTTAGAATTTGAAACATCGCACATTTCAAGAGTGTTTTTTGGTTACAAATAAATCTTCTTTTTCACCTTGTCTTTATCCACTCCTGATGTAAGCTTATTCGATTTGTTTCACGCCATTTATACTCTGTACTCTCATTTGCAACTCTTTTGTCTATTGTGGTCTTTTTCCACAATACCGATATTTTTCAGTATTTTCGTATTGTATATTATTTCGATGCAGATCTCTTAACGGCAAATGTAACTGTATCATTTATGATTGAAACTCTTAAACAATCAAATTTCCCAAAGTTCTAATTTCATTAAATAGACTAACGGACGAAAACAAAGAAAATCTACCGAGTACATCATATGAACAAAAATATTTTGCTAGTACATCAAGTGAACAAGGGTAATTAACATTAGCAAACAAATTAAATATGGCTATTAAAGAAAAATTATCATCTTCTCCACTAATTTCCAAAAATCTCACTTTGGAAGCATTGGTAGAAAAGGAAATGAGGTGCTTCGACAACGAGGGTATTTGAGGTAGTCATCTTCAAAAAATTTATGACTACTTAATCACCATTCCTCCAACAAGCGTGGAATCAGAGAGGGTTTTTTCATCAGTTCAAAGTTTTTATATATATATGATTAATTATTTATTTATTTTACATTTTTATAATAAATTTATTATCAAATTTCGTTTAATTCATTATTTTACCTCTCCATTTTTAGCTTCCTTATATTTTTTTCCAATACCGGTATTACATTGAAAATATACCGAAATACAGGTATTCAATTTTCCCAACCCTATCTGTCTCCGAGACAAATCCCCAGCATCTTTGGTTTCTCCTTAGCCTCCTACATCACTAGATTATGGATTATGATTTCTTAATGTTTTAGGAACATTTTTTATTAATAACGCCTTTTTCCATCAATTTTAGTACTCGCGTTATAGCTCATTTTATTAAGAAAAATCGTCAAATTTAGACATTTTGTGATTTATGCTACATCACTAGAAACTGGTGATAGATAAATATGAAACAAGTATGGATTATGATTTCTTGTTGTATTAGGAACATTTTTTATCCATAACATCTTTCTCCATCCTTTTTAGTACTCACGTTATAGCTCATTTTATTAAGAAAAATCGTCAAATTTAGACATTTTGTGATTTATGCTACATCACTAGAAATTGATGATAGATAAATATGAAATAATTACGAATTCTGATTTCTTGATGTATTAGGAACATTTTTTATTCATAACCTCTTTCTTCATCAATTTTAGTACTCAGGCTATAGCTGATTTTGTTAAGAAAAATCGTCAAATTTTGACATTTTGTGATTTATGCTATATCACTAGAAACGAGTGATAGATAAATATGAAATAATTATGGATTATGATTTCTTGATGCATTAGGAACATTTTTTATTCATAACGTCTTTCTCCATCAGTTTTAGTACTTAGGTTATAGCTGATCTTATTAAGAAAAATCGTCAAATTTTGACATTTTGTGATTTATGCTATATCACTAGAAACGAGTGATAGATAAATATGAAATAATTATGGATTATGATTTCTTGATGCATTAGGAACATTTTTTATTCATAACGTCTTTCTCCATCAGTGTTAGTACTTAGGTTATAGCTGATCTTATTAAGAAAAATCGTCAAATTTTGACATTTTGTGATTTATGCTATATCACTAGAAACGAGTGATAGATAAATATGAAATAATTATGGATTATGATTTCTTGATGTATTAGGAACATTTTTTATTCATAACGTCTTTCTCCATCAGTTTTAGTACTTAGGTTATAGCGGATTTTATTAAGAAAAATCGTCAAATTTTGACATTTTGTGATTTATGCTACATCACTAGAAATTGGTGATAGATAAATATGAAATAATTACGAATTCTGATTTCTTGATGTATTAGGAACATTTTTTATTCATAACGTCTTTCTCCATCCTTTTTAGTACTCACGTTATAGCTCATTTTATTAAGAAAAATCGTCAAATTTAGACATTTTGTGATTTATGCTACATCACTAGAAATTGGTGATAGATAAATATGAAATAATTACGAATTATGATTTCTTGATGTATTAGGAACATTTTTTATTAATAACGTCTTTTTCCATCAGTTTTAGTACTTAGGTTATAGCTGATTTTATTAAGAAAAATCGTCAAATTTTGACATTTTGTGATTTATGCTATATCACTAGAAACGAGTGATAGATAAATATGAAATAATTATGGATTATGATTTCTTGATGTATTAGGAGCATTTTTTATTCATAACGTCTTTCTCCATCAGTTTTAGTACTTAGGTTATAGCGGATTTTATTAAGAAAAATCGTCAAATTAGACATTTTGTGATTTATGCTACATCACTAGAAATTGGTGATAGATAAATATGAAATAATTACGAATTATGATTTCTTGATGTATTAGGAACACTTTTTATTCATAACGTCTTTCTCCATCACTTTTAGTACTTAGGTTATAGCGGATTTTATTAAGAAAAATCATCAAATTTTGACATTTTGTGATTTATGCTATATCATTAGAAACCGGTGATAGATAAATATGAAATAATTATAGATTATGATTTCTTGATGTGTTAGGAACATTTTTTATTCATAACGTCTTTCTCCATCAGTTTTAGTACCTAGGTTATAGCTGATTTTATTAAGAAAAATCGTCAAATTTTGACATTTTGTGATTTTTACTGTATCATTAGAAACTGGTGATAGATAAATCTGAAATAATTATGGATTATGATTTCTTGATGCATTAGGAACACTTTTTATTCATAACGTCTTTCTCCATCACTTTTAGTGCTTACTGATTTTATTAAGAAAAATTGTCCAATAGGATCTTAGTAAACCTTCGAATTGCGCACTCTGCCTCTGAGACTGATTCCCAGCATCTTTGGTTTGTTCTTAGCCTCTTGGCACTTTTTTTTCGTGAACGCGGCGGTATCATCCCAACCTAACCCAATTTCTTCCATAAATGAAATGTCAGATTTTAAAATGAAATTACCCCAGACAAGTAGAGTCAGCCTCCCTGATTCTGAGAGACAAATTCGATGATATTGAATGATAGATTAAATTCAAAATACTAAGAAATTATTTATTTAACATCTTCCTGAACAGAAAAAAAATTTATAATATTTTTTATTGATAGAAAATTTGTTTAAATCAAAAATCAAATTAAATCAGCCAGCAATAATAATAATAATAATACTTTATGATCTCGTTTTTTCCCTAATTAGTACGAAGTTGATAGTCCCCATTTTGAGTGATATATCTCACCCATGGTAATGCTTGGTATCCGCTTTTTTCAATAATTTTTAAGTAACGAACCTAAAAATAAATTAATTTAATAAAAGAAACGATTGTTATAAAGTTAATTAATGAATTAATAACCTGGATTCCGGAAGTGGTGAAATAAGGTATTTCAAATTTAACTTGAATAGGTGGTTTTCCTTCAGAATCTTCGCACTCAACGCTTGGTAATCCAAAATGAGCTCTCATTAAGTACTCTTTACCGCCTGGAAATGATTTAATCGACCAAGTAATAGCGTTTTGTTCTGGAGCATACTTTGCACTCCCAATTGTTGTTTTAAATTTAGGTGAATCTGCATCACCGGGAACCGGAATAACGATTTCGACGTTATTTGCAGTGGAACGTCGTTTAAACTGCGATTTTGCTTTAATCATGTACTCAACCCTGCTATGAGCGTGACGTTCGATTATCGATTCAATCCAAATTAATGGTTTCACGTGAGTGTTTAACCGATACGACATCAATTCAAATTCGCCATCTGGCGGAATAAATGAAATGGTCCTATCGGTTTCAAATCTTGATAATCGGACGCATTGATGAAATTTAACGTCTTCCAGTTCGACGGATTTTGATTTACCACGACCGGTACTTTCAAATAGAACCTTATCGTTTAGTCCTAATCGTAATTCTGGCATACCGGACAGGTATACGCGCATTTTTATTGCACCAACGATTTCGCTACGTAAAACATTGCCGTTAGCGTTTGCTAATAAATTAACTGATTCGATAACGTCAAGAAATACTTCATTTTTTCTATATTTGATACCCTCAGATCGCCAAGAAACGGCGTTTGTTACCGCTAAAGGTATCCTGGGTTGTATTTCAAGTTTATGGCCTTCTTGGGTTATGTATTCTTGCAGGATTTTACTATCCGTCGTTTGTGGATAACCAAAATCGAGCAATTCATCTAACAACTCGTAAATAACGACGAAATTATCGCGGATACTTTCTTCCTCTAATTCTTTAAAATACTCAGTCATCACTTGGACTATTTTATGTAAAAATACAAACACAAGTGCTATGTTAGCATTTTTCTTTGTCGTGCTTACAATATACAAATTATTCGTTTTTATATAAGCAAAAGTGCAGTCTGCTGTTTGTAATATAGGCGTTAACAAACCTTCCTCTTCTTTTTCCATTAATAGGGGCATAAACTTCTCGATCACTCCAAGGTCTATATCACCTCTATAGTTCCGTGATATTAAAACCTAATTTTAAAAATTACATAATTAATTTCAACTCATTTTCATTATTTGAAGTAGCATAAATAACATTTCTTTATTATTAATTACTCAAATAGGGGCAATTTCATAACTGTTGCCTAAAACATTTTGTTAATAACTTAGTCATGATTTAATTTGTTAACCAGTTCCCTCATACATTCCACAATCCAATAATAAATCTTGTGTGTACCTTAAACATTGATTTCTGCAGACTTGTATTGTATCTCATACTAAAACTGTGGTGATACTCTCTTAAATAATCTTGGTTATTAATTATTAAAGTTGTAAAGAAATGTTATTTATAACATTAACGTTAATAAACTTACCTTTCCCTTAACATCTAAAATATAAATCGCCGACGACGACATAACGATGGCTTTTTAAGGTATATTTAATAGAATCACACCTGGTACAACTAACCTCTACACTGTACTATCAAAAATTCCAATAAAAATATATCAATGTGAATCTCGTGAAACGTAACTAGTTAATATCATTTTTTTAACGATTATATTAAACTGGGTTATTTGTTTATCGTAAAATTACAACATTTACATTACACGTTTAGTGTTGACTTTGACGCCATCTATAATTGATTTAAAGACACTATTTGGCAACGATGTCAACCAACCTTAATTTTTTTCTATTTTATTCTCGCACAATCAAACTCAATAATTATTATTTTATTACTTAATATTTCTAATTTTCCGAGTAATTTAAATAATTCGCATTTTAACATAGTTTTTTTTTACAACGTTGCCAAATTTTCCAAATTAACACCTCTCTGATTCATTCATTTCTACCTGTATAGATCAACAAAACTAACCTGATTGTTTATTGAAAATATAGGTTTTCCTAAATCAATATTTTAATACAAATTCAATCATTTTTATCAATAATTATTTCATCGAAATGTAATATTAGTTTTTTAATTCATAATTATACATTTTTAAATAAGATAAATATTGATAATTATTTAAAACTGTCTGGTTTAAATAACCTGTATTTTCCTACGCCTTTTTTTATTATCTAATTATTTTCTTAAAATGTACATTTATATGAAAAGAAAAATGGAATGTTGAAAACTGCTAGCTGCATCATAATCAGGAGAAGCCATAAATTCTTAAACCTTAGCTGAGGTTGCTTGCAATCAAGGCGTTGTATTATGCATTGTTCAAGTTACCATTGGTATTGCATAAATTGCTCCACATCGCCCACAAAGGATCTCAACTTAATCACTTGACATCTTACATCCTCTATTTGAAGTCTAACCAAGGTTGCTTGCAGCCGAAACGCTGCATGTATCAATAACATTTAGGGCGATATGGTATTTATTGCAGCGTCTTGGCACCAAATAAATCATGCGAAATAATACATTTCTATCATAATTAATGGAAGCCATAGATTCTACATTATAAACTTTAGCTGAGGTTGCTTGCAATCAAGGCGTTGTATTATGTATTGTTCAAGTTACCATGGTATTGCACGAATTGCTCGAAATCGTCTCTATAAGTTTAGCCAATATGTTACATTATGTATAATAAAAAATATAAAATAAATTAGAATTATTTTTTAATTAAAATCATCTATTTTTTTACTATGTTATAACAAATATTATCATAAGCTTCATTTATCTTCAACAGCTCCTCTTTCATCCTGTAGTTTTCTCCCATTATTAATTAATAAAAAATTTGAATAGGAGCGAGATAAGTTAAAAATGTTATTATTAGGAGAAAGAGTCAGAAACACGTTTGTTGTTATTTGGCACAGCGTTCTCAATTTCTTCTTGTACTGCTCCAACAATGCCATTCATAGTATTCTTATGATTCAAATTCCCAACTTTGTTCAATATGACCTAAAATCACAACAACTTTACGATTGCACACTAAATATTGTTTTTGTCTGCAGTTGCAAGTATCAAGAAATGCTGGAGGTAACTTTCCAGAAACAGAGGAGCAAGAATAAGGAGAGAATAGTATGGAGAAAATATCTACAAAAGAGTGTCAAAGCACAAAACATCTACATGATAGCATTAATAATATAGCTACTATATGATAGCCAAAGACGAGGTTTGAAAATTAACATCAGCAGCACCAAACTTATGGTGGTTAGTAGGAATGATACTCCATACACTTGAATAGATATTGATGGAGAGATCATCGAACAGGACAAACAATTAAGATACTTGGTATGGATGGTCAATGAGGATTGGAATTTCAACAAGCTACAACAACTTTTCTAAGACTTTGAAAATTTCTCACGGACAAGAACCTTTTTCAGCCTCAGATATAGGATGGTAAAGTGCTACGTCTTGTCCGTTTTCCTATATGGGGTTGAGACATGAACGCTGAAAATATCAAACATCAATAAAATTGTAGTCTTTGAAATATAAATCTTGCGGCGACTGTTGAAGGTGTCTTGAAAGATACCATTTCCAACGCCTCATTCTCCAGTTAAAAATTGAGGGAGGAAAAAGAGGAATAGCTAGAAAAAAATTTTCGTGGCTAAGAAATATCCGTCAGTGGACTTCCAAATATTACAGAACGCAGGAATCTGCACTTTAAGAAGAAGTGGCATCAAAATTGCGTTGCTTCAAATCCTGTTAATCATTTCATTGAAGAATTAGTTCAGATATAAATAAAAAATAATACAACTTACCTGAATAGTCTCTTAATTATTAACTTCTGGAACTATCCCTGATTGCTGACTTTGAAATTTTAAATAAATATTGAAGACTGGAATAAGAATCAAGAGTAGCCAAAAACCGTAAAAAATTCAAAATCGTAACTAAATCCTAACCAAATTTATATACAATCGGCTTACAGATAAAACATTCATATCGGGTAATAAATTTGATGCCCGATACTTCTCCCTTTTTATGTATAACCGAATCATCATTCTGCTCTTTCGAACCATCAAATGCTTTAGGTACTCCAATGGCTAAATACGCCATCTATAAAAAACTTGTATCTCAAGAAACAGCAAATAGTTCTTGTTTGCCAACATAAACAAAATTCCCTGGTGAAATATTAAAATATTATGGCGGCAAATTTAAACAAATTCAATGTTAGTATTAAAAATTAATGAGATTTAATTAAAATAACGAATACAAAAATAGTATAAAGATTGAAATTAAATTTAATTATTAAATTAAAGAATTACAGATTGACTTGAAGAAAAAAATAAAATGTTGTGGTAGCAATGACTGAGAGGTGACGCGGCAAATTTAAATTTGGGCGAAAAGATTTCTATTTAACTAGAAATGAAGTTGAATTTTGATGTAAATTATATAAAAGGATGGATTTCGATGATTGTTTTTAGTAAAATGCGATGAATGTTAACGTAACGCGTTGGGGAAAAAAGAGAAAAATGGTAAAAAAAATCCGCCGTCCGTATTTCGATCTATGTGCAGTTCCCGGCATGCAACCGTAAGTGGGAGTAATGTCTGCCTTTTCCTATACGCGACCTGCATGTCATCTGTGGAGGTCCTCTTTAATCTGAGGTTTACGGGTACTCGGCGAATGATGTACGCGTTTCGTCATTAACGATGGGGCCTCGTTACGCCCTGATAGAGAAATGTAAGTGAAACGGCCGTTTATTGGCGGCGAACTGGCGGTATTTGTGTGACAATTGTGTCCCGGAGCCTGGTGACGTAGTACTCCATTGTACTTGAAGTTTGTACTCTGGAAAGTTGTGTTCTTTTTCCTATTTTTACCTCGGAGGGGAGCCCCCTAAATGTAGGTACGTTAATCGTTTCGACAAATTGTTTTTCACGTTTTTCCTATTTCTAAAGTTTAAGTGAAACGTTTATCTCCTACACGACATATGCGAGGTAAAAAATCCTCTTTTACTCCGTACTACGACATAGTATGTAAACACATAAGACCCCGCCCCACACGATATTGTCATTTATTAATCAATTCTCGTACGTTATCGATGCTTCTTTTACTTGAAACGACACTTTTTCGGACAGTTTCATTTCTATATTGATAAATCGAAACCGGGAACGCGCCCGTTAGGTCACTTTTTATACATAACCTAAAGAACATCAATTAGTTCACCAACCCCTCAATTTACCACCACTTTTTTTATCAATATTTATTAACAACCTTTTTAACAATATGTGCTTGTGATCGATAAAGGTGTGTATATTAAAATTACATATATAAGAATTAGCCTACTTTTATTTTACTTGTTCTACTTAATATATATAGTTTTCTTATTATGATATATGAGACATTAAACCTTACATAATACAGTTAATTCTGCGTTAATCTTAATTATCAGTTCGTTATTGATTGTAAATCATCTTTTATACTATATATTTTCCAAATAATTATTTACAGCGCTTTTTTATGCAGGGTGCGGCAGCGACTTATAACAACTGTTGATATATATATTTGATGTACTTTATATTTAAGCTAGATTAAGGTTTCTACATTTATTATTTCATAACGCTAGTCGAAAATTATTACATATTTATTTCGTACTACAAAATCCTATATAATTATGACGAATTTAAAAAAAAAATGTTACATTTCTTTGTAGGGATAAATTAATGCAAATATAAGTCCGAAAGAAAAGCTGAAATAAAAATTGGACCAAAAAACATTTTGGATTTTTGAAAAATGGACTCATCACACGAAAGGCGTCTCTCAACTCATCCATGGAAATACCCCTAAGAAAATAACAAGAGGCTACTAACTAAAATGTATAGCCATAAACGACTTCTTCCATTCGTTTCAAGCAAGATAGGCTCAAACTCATATGCAACATACTATACATTGGGATTCACAAAGTTTACCCAACCCAAGTACGAGTCTATCTCACTTGAAATGGACCGAAAAAGTAACCTCGGCCGACTTCGAAGACGTCGGCCGCCCCCAAGTATCACAATCATCAAGACCACAAAGTTCAAAAGTGTTAAAGTCGAATGTATAGCACAAGTTTAGCCATAGACATCTTCTTCCATTCGTTTCAAGCAAGATAGGTTTGAACTCATAGGCAACATACTATACATTAGGATTCACAAATTTTATCCAACCCAAGTACAAGTTTATCTCGTTTGACGTCTTCGAAGTCGGCCTCCCAGAAGTATCACAATCATCAAGACCACAAAGTTCAAAAGTTCTTCTTGGCTTTTGTAAGTAAACCAGAGTCGTCGTGGTCTTGATGATCATGAGACGTGTGGCGGCCGACGTCTTCGAAGTCGGCCGAGGTTACTTCTTCCATTCGTATCTCAACCCTTCCATGGAAATATCCCTAACAAGAAAGAAGAGGCAGTGTTAAACTAGAATGTATAGCACAGGTTTAGCCGTAGACATCTTCTTCCATCCGTTTCAAGCAAGATAACCTCGAACTCACACGCAACACGCTATGCATTAGGATTCACAAAATTTACCCAACCCAAGTACGAGTCTATGTCGCCTGAAATGAATGGAAAAAGTAACCTCGGCCGACTTCGAAGACGTCGGTCGCCCCCTTAGTATCCAGAGTCGAAACCAAAGTCGTCGTGGTCTTAATGATTGTGATACTTGTGGCGGCCGAGGTTACTTCTTCCATTCGTGTCATGCGAAATAGGCTATGCATTAGGTTTTCAAAAATTTTGGTATTCTCGAGGTCTAGCCAATACTCTAAACTGCAAGTAAATGTCTAAACTGGCCAAATTGTAAATTCCTAAAAAACATCTGAAATACACTGGCCAGATTCCAACTAACAATAACAGTCTTAAGAGACGCACGGCTAAACTCGAATATTGGTATATATATCGGGGTTTTACTGTATATTCAATATGGATAATTAAAGGAATGAACATATCTTGTTCTAAATCCACGGAGAATCCAGTAACGGCGCTATCTGAAATTTATGATGATGCGTTAAGTAACTTCTCCTGCCTTTCGATGGTGCAGCTTTAACTCCAAACTTGTTATTCGACCACGTTCACCCTGCGCTTTTATTTCGCAATTTAACGAGTCACATTTTCTACATGTGTCACTTCTAAGTAATAGTTTGAAAGTCATTCTTTAAAGCAATCAAAGTTTTAGGATGTGCTTTCAAGAAGCCTTTCTGGAACAGTTTCCATTTCTAGGAATTTCTCCTTACGTAATACGACGCACCAACGATGTTTTTATTAATTTATTTTCGAATTTTTCAATCAATTTGCTTTCTGCCTCCCGATAGCTGGAGGCCGATTATGTAGAGACTGAATTTCTCCTTTCAGCAAATCCATTTTCTATATCTTTCTAGAATTTGGTAAAATTTAATCTGGAATACACTCTTCCAATCAGATTCTTTGCCTCTATTATAATATATATAACTCAACAAACAAAATGTAAAAATCACAACAAAATTACAACAACGTTAATATTTATTAAGTTAACTGATGTTCAACACGACGTTAACATTGTCGCTTTCTCATTATCAAATCATGTCAACGTTGCATTGTCTTAACTTGGTGCTAATTGAGCCTAATACAACAGGGCCAATAAACTCCAAGAAATATTACGAAATGAGTTGGTTTAAAATGTTAATTAAAAGACGTTTTTGTTTGATAAAGTAATAATTATGCGTAGACATCAAGTTTAATTCAATGAGGTGCTGTGTAAGTTGCTTACGTGCTTTGAAATTCGGATTACACAACTATGCTGCACATAGTTGCCATAATTTATGACGATGTTACTTTTTTGGAATATATTACAGTCTTTGTGTTGTGCTTATTTGTTTAAAATTAATTGAAAGTTTATCGTTATAAATGAATGTTTTTTTTTTAATTTTCAGGATGCAACCAAATGGATAAAGAAATATTAATTAGGAAGTGTTGTACAAGTCGCAAGTTATAAGTTAGGAAATCGCAGATTTACTGAGGTAGGAAACCGTTCGACCGTCATAGGTGACGGTAAAAAATCCCCGTAAACCTAAAGAAAGTTGCAATCTGCCCTTTAGCATCAGTCCGTCACACTACGTTTCATGAATGTCGCCACTGTTCACGTCATTCCGGCCTATAACCACAGCTGTCGCACCGTTCGGAGATAATCTAGGTGTCTGAAGGCGGTGCCTGAATTATCTGCGGACGAATCGGTTCATAATATGCTTATGTATTGTCTGTTTTGCATGTGTACAGGAATATTACATGACATTTCATGATGGCTACTAACCAACTCATGGATTCTTGCTTGTAAGTAGGGTAGAGGTCCGTTTTACTCGAAATATCTTTAGTTAATATTTACCTGACTTGCTATCGACACATGCCGAACGTTACGTTATACCGTTATCAATGAATCAATCAATATTGATACAACGCGATAAGAAGCGCGTTTGGTTCGACCTGTTATAAATAGAAATCTCTATCGAGTTTTAAAGTATTAACAGTTTTAATTTACGAGAAAATATGACCTTATACTGATACGAGGAAAGATGGATACCTCTCGTAACGTTTGGTAAAAATAGCTGTTTTCTATAGTAGCTTTTTGTTATCTTTTGTGACGACGTATTGAGTTTCTGTCGAGTAGACATTTTAACCGCAATTACGGAACAATGAGTCAGTGAACAAAGTGTGTTGACAAGTCACCGTTAAATACCGCATGCCTTTACTAATATTTTCTTTTTTCTACTTTTCTTTCGATTTAGTTCTGTTATAATTCTTAAATACTAACTGCAGAAGCTTTAGCTAAATAATTTTACTTTAAACTGACAGGCTCGTGAACAGAAGGGTCGAACAAAGACAAGAACACAGCATTACTCACACTGAAATTACCTCAAGGTAGGATTTCTGACAATCATTCATATCTCACTCTTATCATTTTTACCGACAAACCGCTCCATCCTACCATCAAATTCATTGTATGTTGTTTTTAGGCGAATTTTGCAAGAAAAATTACCAGATATGCAACATTACAAGTAAGTAATCATTTAGACTCCTTCAATAATCATTTAAAATTTTTAACAACGCAACTTTTGCATTTCGAGCAATGCATTTAATAAATATTTGCAATGCCCGACGCCATTATTTAAAATATTCAAACTACTTTCGATTGTAAAACAGAGGTCCGGATGGCGGTGGCTCAGTAAACGACACGGGCTATCACTTGCACAGCAATGGGCATTCGGAACATTCACCAAACTCAAGCCACATGTCTGTGCACAGCGACGAGCCGTTAGTGCGTACCCACAAGCAACAAACAACTCAACAGGTGACTACCGTCACTAAAGTGGTGCGTGAAATTCAACAAATCGGAGACGGCCAACCGGGCGAGTACGTTCCAGTACCAATCGGGGCTTATCCCCATCCAACACACTCTAGAACCCAATACGTGGACTACATGGAGCAACCAGCTCATCATATGTACTCCCAGTACCATCAGCATCCTCACTACCAAGATTACGAGCATTATCCGGCAGCTTATGGAACGTACATGGGATATCCACCCGGAGCAGATCGTCCACCGACTCCTCCCACTCCTAGCGAACATAGCGGAGCACCTTCTCCGTTACCTCTATCCGCTCAGCCGGGTGGCGCTTATTTGCCTTCCGGCTATGACGAATTAACCGAACATTATCGTGTCACTCCATCGCCCGGTGGACCCATTGTACTTGACCCTTACCAAGATGATTCTGCTGTCGTCTATGGTTACGTTTCACCATCGCCCTATGGCACCGCAGGAAATCACCCGGGACCAACATACGATGCCAGGAATTACGAGGAAGCGCTTAATGGACCCGTTCCGTCAATGAGGTTGTACGACGATGACCTAGAGAAGCAAGTCAGCAAAATGTCTTTACACGGACATCCTGTTGGGCTTCCACATAATAGAACTCATGGTATGGCTTCGCCGGGTAGTGTCGGAGGAGATGAAGATCAAAGAGGTTAGAATTTATTTAATTTTTTTTTAGAAAATTGTCGATCTTTTTAGTAATAATTCTTTAGGTATGCGTTGGCGTGATCCAAATTTAACGGAAGTGATCGGTTTTCTAAACAATCCAAACAACGTAATTAAGGCAAATGCCGCGGCCTATTTACAACATTTATGTTACATGGACGACCCCAATAAGCAAAAAACAAGGGCGCTAGGTGGAATACCTCCTCTTGTTAAACTGCTTAACCACGAAAATTTGGACGTTTATCGTAACGCTTGTGGTGCGTTACGAAATCTTTCATACGGCCGTCAAAACGACGAAAATAAGCGGGCCATTAAGAATGCAAACGGCATCCCCGCTCTAATAAATTTATTGCGGCGGTCAAACGAGGCTGAAATCAAGGAATTAGTTACCGGCGTTATATGGAATATGTCGTCCTGTGAAGATCTCAAGAGATCGATTATTGACGATGGAGTTGGCACTATTGTGTCATATATTATTATGCCACATTCCGGATGGGATACTCAAGGGAATCATGGGGAAACTTGTTGGTCTACCGTTTTTAGAAACGCTTCCGGTGTACTTAGAAACGTTAGCTCAGCCGGGGAATATGCCAGAAAAAAATTAAGGGAATGTGAAGGTCTCATCGATTCTTTGTTATTCGTCGTTCGATGTGCTATCGAAAAGTCCAATATAGGAAATAAAATTGTTGAGAATTGCGTTTGCATTTTGCGCAATTTATCGTATAGGTGCCAGGAAGTTGAAGATCCTAATTATGATAAGAATCCTTTACCTACACAAAGTAGAGTTTCGGCAAATTCAAAAGGTACTTAATTTTTTTTTATGGAAATATATTACTTTAATTTATCATTTTTTGTTTTATTAGGTGAAAATTTGGGTTGCTTTGGTGGAAGTAAAAAGAAAAAAGATTCCCAATCTTCAGAAGTGAAAGAAAGTAACTCTGGAATATCAGGGATAGGTGCAAATAGTGCAGCAGCTCGAGGTGAACCGGTTCGCGGTACTGAGCTTCTTTGGCAACCAGAAGTCGTCCAATCGTACTTAGCTTTGCTTCAAAGCTGTTCAAATCCGGAAACTTTAGAAGCAGCAGCGGGGGCGCTACAAAATTTAGCAGCTTGTTATTGGCAACCGAGCATAGAAATCCGAGCAGCTGTGAGGAAAGAGAAAGGTTTGCCGATTCTCGTCGAACTGTTGAGAATGGAAGTGGATAGGGTCGTTTGCGCGGTGGCCACCGCTTTGAGAAATCTTGCCATTGATCAACGCAATAAAGAATTAATCGGCAAATACGCAATGAGAGACCTCGTTCAAAAATTACCTTCGGGAAATCCACAACACGATCAAGGAACATCTGACGATACGATCGCCGCAGTATTAGCCACATTGAACGAAGTCATTAAGAAAAACGCCGAGTTTTCTCGATCGCTCCTCGAAGCGGGCGGAGTCGAAAGACTCATGACCATAACCAAACAAAGGCAAAAATATACACCTCGAGTGCTAAAATTTGCCGGTCAAGTATTGTTTACTATGTGGCAACACCAGGATTTGAGAGACGTTTATAAAAAACACGGATGGAAAGAACAAGATTTCGTTACCAAGACTGTTGCCGCAAGGAATGCCGGGCCTAACTCACCAAACAACGCCAATTCAACACTTAACAGACCGATGGCTTCTCAAAGCGGCACACGATACGAAGATAGAACAATGAAAAGAAATGCACCACCTACAAGAGGTGTTGCACCAGTTTATCAAAGAGTAAGTACATATTAATATATTAATTTTATGTTGTTTTTTAATGTTATGTAGATAGCTTAAATAAAAAGTTTTATACAAAGAATGATTTTTTACACTTTTTATTATTTATACTAGGTGAGTCATTAATTAATATTAATGTATATATTGAAAATTAAGTGAAACTTCATGACTTACCTCGTATATTTATGTATTTTCTGTTTTTTCTTTTAATGTTCTTCCTTTCTTTTTTATTTTAATAATGATGTGAGTGGTTCTTATTTATTGGAATAGTTTTTTGGTTGGATTTCTGGTTCCAACTTGTGAGTTTTTCTTTCTTGTGTTGTTTTAGAATGAAGACATTCCGATGGCGGATATGGCGTACCCGGAGCCCCAACCGCCTGTCGGGGGCGTCCGGGCTTATCCGCCGGGTCCGGGCACGAATCCGTCAGCTGTAAGTCATTAGCGAAACGAAAGCGCAATCCCCTAACTGAGAGTCAATTCTTTCCCTAATTGATTAAGTGAAGTGTGCGCTGTACGGACCTACTACTAACTTAAAAAAATTAAAAAAAAAAAACGTCGCACCGCAGACTCTTGCTCAATACCTAGCAATATATATACGGCAACATACATTCCTTTCGACCGTTGTTGCATTATGTACTAGCAAAATAACCGTATAATGGCGAAACGGATCAAGTAAAATAAATAGCTAATGAAGGGAAAACGCAGAAATGGCCTCATTTAACAGTATTCACTTTTAGACTGTTATAGTATTTCTCGATGTTCGTTGTACAGACGTAAACGGTGTAGAAGTTTGGATGTAACAAACCCGTGTAATATACCGGGTGGTCTATTACGCATTGCTCAAGGCCCCCCGCTATATAAACTTTGTGTATTATTTTTAGTTTTTAATATAATCATTTTAAGTAAAAAAGGAACAAATTGATTTGTTTAGAGCTGACTTGGGCAACGGGTAATTCACTATCTGCGTATACGATGTAAGTAAAACTAACTAACCCCTGTATCTATTTGTCACGTTCTCTTAATCGAATTGCATTAATTTGCAACTAAACAAATAGCAAATAAACGAAAATAATAGTCATAATGAAATAAATATAAATAAATAAAACGTGACGTAAGAGAACGTTTCAATCCGTTTTTACGATTTTTACTTGTCTGGCCACACCCTTAGTCTTCCGTTACATTGGAGAGGAACCCCCCTTTCCAAGTGTTCGTCGACAATGCCACTAACTATACATCTACATTTCCGCTAAACTAAACTAAAAGAAAGTCGGGAGTGCTTTGAAAGGGGGGAAACTTGATTTAGTGAGACGAGAAGGAATCTGTATCGATAGCCATAGCGTAAAATAAACATTGATACTATATACGAGGTGATAATTGTATAATTAAGGCAGGGGTGGGCAGTGAACGGAAGGCCCTGAAATAGCAAGCAGCAGCGTGTCGTCCCTATAGAGGTAAAGGTAAGGTCGGGTGTGTTTAGCTGCTCAGGGCCTTTGGTTTACTGCGCACGCAGCTGTTTGCCAGCAAACAATTGGCCCTGCCCAGCGGACCAAATTAAACGGGCCCAATTGTGACTGCGGTTTCTGTTATAGCCCGAACCGTTGTACGCGCAGGTGAATATGGAGAAGAAACGTAACCGTCAGTCAAGCCTGAGTAACGCCAATCACCTGGAGGACCCGCAACTAGTAGCTCCCACCGGTAAGGACTCGTGGGTCTAGTCCGACCTACACTTGTTATATATCAATGTTAAAAAGTCGCATGTTCAGATATATAAAAAATGCACTGATTCATATTAAATATGTAATAATATTTAGTTCTTGGTTTACTGTGATGAGCTTTGAAATAAATTTTTGCTGTAAATATTCTTTTCACATCCAAATTCCTCTTTTTTATATATGTAATTTTTATTTTGTAAACAATTTATTATTATTTTTTGTTTTCGAAATACATTTTTTTATTTTAAATAAATTTATTATTATATACTTAAATTATAATCAATATACACGTTTATAAATATATTATAGAAATTGTTTTAATTATACAAAAATATATATATTTCATTTTTTATAGGTATACATATAAAAAAGCGCGTAAAATCATCTAAAATAATTCAAATATACAATAGTCAATTTTAATATTGTTTTTAATAAACCAATTATCATTAATTTCTGTCTATTTTATTACCAAGTTTAACTAACATAATTTTGAACCCAAACAACACCAAAAATAAATAAAACAAAAGATTTTCGTAAGGTATAATTTATTTAATACAAGTAACAAATAAATAATATAAGAAACAGTCTAAAGTAATCTAATAATAGTAATAAAAAGGTATAAAAAGTCGGTTTCTAAGACGGTTCAAGGTAAACGAATTCATTTTGAATGTTCGTTTCGTTTGATTATGTACAAATCGTCAAACCTTCTTAGAATTGGGGAAGTGTAGGAACCATATCAGCGAGCAAGTTAAGTACTGATGGATCATTTTTGCTGTCTGCTTGATATGATGAGATCACACATGAATTTGGACGTTCATAAATAAAATGGCAAGATGCAAATATAAATAGGAATTTAAAATTTCGAAACGGGATCAATAAATTATAATCACAATTGAAAGGGCTAAACTTAATAATACGTTTGTTTTCGATCCTGATGAGGAGCCTGATGGTGAAATATGAGTCGGTTTATCCGCTGAAATTAATTAAAAATTAATTCATAAAAATATTTTAATGATTGATTGGATTACTGTTTGGTTTTGTTGAAGGCCTCATTGTTGAATGTTTGATTTTTGGATGTACAGGTCTTAATGTTGCGTCATCAAAGATTGTAGTCTCGAATTCAGGTTCCACACAAGTTTTCGTTAATTGTTTTTGTTTCGTGAGCTTCATTCCAAGAACCCCCTCCATTTTTCTTTCACAATGAACGCCGGCTTCTCTTATAATGATATAATCTTCATCATCAGTGACTATAGAACCCACAAAACATTCAAACGTCCCAACCGCGACACTATCATGTCGTTTTGTGTAAGTATATAATTGATCGTTTTCCCTCCAATGTCCGAGACAACGATATTCTCTTTCTTCGTACATTTGCGACGTTTTGCAATCGTAAACTTTATAATACATCAAATCCGGCGTTTTGCAATCCGAAGAAAGCGACCCGCAAAACGATCCGCTTTCCGGAATGACCCCGTTGAAAATTCCAGATATGGGACACCGTAAAGTGTTGATGGGCTGCTTTCCTAGAGAGAGGTAATCGAGGTTAACGGAGATTTTCGCACGAGGAACAATGCGCATGAATGATAAAAACTAAAAACTCGATGAATTCTCACGACTCGAAGCAGGTTACATAACGTTTTAATTTAACTTACGTCCTTGAGTTATCCATCCGTCCTGTCCAAAATTGCTCTCATCGCATAAAACTTCATCCCTACGTATACTTGCCTTCAAACCGAATAAAAATTCGAATACGTTATCATCACGTTGTTGCACCCACAAACAACTATAACTTTTTTCGTTTCCACTAAAATCAAAATTAAATAATTACAAATTTTTTTAAAACAAATTTTTTTACCATTGGGCCCGAATATGAACAAAATATCTATTGTTCGCTTCCGCTGCAAGACATCGTAAATCATATTTGACAAAGTTGGCTTGATCCCTATAGACGAAGGTGTTCCGGTCTACAGTGACATGCTCCCATTGGCCTTGCAGCCACTCGGGAAACCTGTCAACGCCAGGAAATGAAACCAGATCAGTTTTTAGGCGTCCGGCTTTATTATCTTTACCTGCACACTTCATTCTCCGTTTCCGCTACCCATGGCGAGTCCTCCTGCGGCGATGGCGTCAGCTCCATCGTCTCGTGACCTCTCGATGCAGTTTCTAAACCACCATCGCACGTACTATCTCTACTTAATGCTAACTTTACTATTCCAGTCTTTTCATTTTTTTCAAATAACTAACAATAATAAATATAATATAATAATATATATATAATAATAAATTTAATACGTACTGCACATCTGTAAGTTGGTTGTTGTCGGCTATCTTCTAAAGCAAGATAGTGTTGCCCATTTTGTCCAATCCACTGACCGATGCAGCTTAGTTTAAAACCTACAAACCAAATAGTAATGCAATAAAAAGCGGACGCGACGATGATTAAAACAAACTACCGTATCCTTCCGGGCAGTTATCGAAGCTAAGACTCATTTCAGACGCCGATGGACACATATTGACGATTGCGTTGTCCGTCATGCATCTGTTAGTAGAATTAATGTTGGGAAAATGATACTTCACCGAATACTTATCATCGATCGGACAAAATTCTTTTTGAGTTGGTCCATATTGATTTTGAGTTTCTAAAAATTTTTATTTTCATACTAAATAAACTTTAACACCTTAAACTTACTAAATAAAATAATTTCTACGACTCCATCTGATTTAGTGGCATCATCTTTTGGACACGACTCAATGGCGTCTTCCTCTTTAACGTAACATTTCGATAAATTCGATGCGCGCACTTGAAGAACATTTCTGGATTTGAGACTGAGATTAAGACAGTTGTTGCATAAATAATCGTCGGTGCTGAAAAATTTTATAATTATTATTTAAAAAAAATGAACGGGAAGGTTCATCCGCGTACAAAGAACCGTTGCTTGCTGTTGTTCGCGTTTACCAACGACTCGGTCTGTTTAGACGTAGAGCGATTGTATACGCAGATTATGAATGTTAAAACCGTAACGTTTAAAAAAATTTCAAAGTTTTTTACGCACCTGGTTGTGAAGATGAAATTATTATCGTATCGTCGGGTACAAGAACCCCATAATGGCGTTCCGGTAAACGATATATTTATTGTACTATATTCTACTGCGTTTCCTGTATTCACACTTTTTTGCATTACGAATTCTCCTACGTATTCTGGAGGAAAAAAGCATACCGCTTCTATACAAATTCCTGAAACAAATAAAATAAACATATTTTAGTTTAGGTGTGGGTTTCAACGTACATAGATAACTGTGGAATTTCCAAAGAGGGCACAGAATAAGAGGATTACAATCTCTTTTAAACGAGGAATACAATGGGCTACATCCGGTTGAGAACGACTGTCAAATATTTACAATGTCGCGTACGGTTTACCTGGCACTTGAATTTTTGATAAGTAAAACTCGAAATTTTTTTCTTTTTCTTCGGCATAAAATAAAATTTCGAAGAAGCAGAAGTCTACGCAAATTGAAAATTATCAGCCAACACGCCACGGCACCGCAGTCTACCGAAACAGCGTAAATTATCATAATTTAGGAGATCGTGCCGTTTAAGTTATTTGTGCCTCACGGCGGGCCGTTTATCCCCAAATTGCCGGCCTGCCATTATAGCACGCGTTGCACACGTGTGTGCATCGAACTACTGCTCTTAATTGTACAAGATGACCTTGACTTCAAAAGTACATCATAACCTTTCTGAACCAATAAGTGAAACTTCGTTATTATTAATATACTCACCGATGCGCAATATATATTTATTACCAGCATTTTCCCACACTATATGTAGGTACTGCCATGGTTCATATTAGAAAGTGAAGTACAAGAAATAATAACCTTTAAAGGTAAATGTTGAATATGTATTTATTTTTATCACTTTGTTAAGCATAACTTACTTAAAATTATTTTCAGAATGAAATTGGATTCCATGAAGTTAAAAAAAAATTAGTTTTTTATCGAGGATGATTTTGAGGTTGATCCAAACAGCATCCGTGGATACAAGATCCACCGCGGTTGAGATGGAATGTATAATTAAATATAAAAAAAGCGTATTGCAGTCGAATGCACCTGTCGTAAAACAAAACCAAGACCCTCGCCGGGATTTTCTTATGTATACCGGCCGTCTGGCGAGAGAGACTAAATTGCTCTCAAGCCGTACTGGAAAGAACCGAAAATAAGAAGAAGAGGACCGAACAGCGGCCATTAAATAGTTAAAAAGGAAACGGCTACTTTGCATAATGCGCAAACTAGAGTTTTTTTCTTAACTCTCGAGATTCATACCGCATCGTTTCTTTACGTACATTTTTGAACAATTTTTTTCAATCTTCGTCGCATTTTGACGATCAAGAGGAATGCGAGGTGATTAGTTCCCTCATTCTCTCTCTTTCTCTTAAGTTTCACTCCGGTTCTACCTGCTTCAGTATTCCGGTAGTCGTGATACAATGGTCGCAGCAAAAGAAAGGAATATAGTATAGTATTGAGGTTTCCAGGTGCCTCTACAGGTGGCAAGCGAGTTGTCGCTACGCAAATACTAGCGTTCTTACGATCTCCAGATCGGTAATTGTTCGCATTCCGCGGATGGATTTTCGATTTTCGATCGCCTGTTTATAGAATCGGAACGTGTGGGATGAAAATTCCTTTTGCTTCAAGGCATTCCAAGACGCCTATCCCTATCCTACCGAGATGATACAACAATAAAGACGCCTACGAAAGACTCGTCCGCAAACTTTTTTTTTTCTTTATAACAATAAATCACATCTAAGAAACACATAAAAGCTATGTTTGATATATTTATTACAAATATATATAGTTTTACTTGTTATTCATTTTGCTAATTATTGTTTGTATCAAAATATTTTATAAATAAAACGTGTTAAGAATTAAACAAGGAACAACCTTTGTAGGCACCATTTTTTAAAATTATCAATTTTTGCATTTCCCTGCGAACAGTATAAAAATGAAATTTAAGATTATTTTCTTAATTATTGTTGGTATTAAAATATTTTTCAAATAAAACTTGTTTAGAATTAAACAAGGAACAACCTTTGTAGGCACCATTTTTTAAAATTATCAATTTTTGCATTTCCCTGTGAACAGTATAGAAACTTAATTCAAGATTATTTTCCTAATTATTGTTTGTATTAAAATATTTTTCAAATAAAACTTGTTTAGAATTAAACAAGGAACAACCTTTGTAGGCACCATTTTTTAAAATTATCAATTTTTGCATTTCCCTGCGAACTGTATAAAAATGAAATTTAAGATTATTTTCCTAATTATTGTTTCTATTAAAATATTTTTCAAATAAAACTTGTTTAGAATTAAACAAGGAACAACCTTTGTAGGCACCATTTTTAAAAATTATCAATTTTTTAATTTCCCTGTGAACAGTATAGAAACTTAATTCAAGATTATTTTCCTAATTATTGTTTGTATCAAAATATTTTTCAAATAAAACTTGTTTAGAATTAAACAAGGAACAACCTTTGTAGGCACCATTTTTTAAAATTATCAATTTTTGCATATCCCTGCGAACAGTATAAAAATGAAATTTAAGATTATTTTCCTAATTATTGTTTCTATCAAAAAATTTTTCAAATAAAACTTGTTTAGAATTAAACAAGGAACAACCTTTGTAGGCACCATTTTTTAAAATTATCAATTTTCTAATTTCCCTGTTAACAGTATAGAAACTTAATTCAAGATTATTTTCCTAATTATTGTTTGTATCAAAATATTTTTCAAATAAAACTTGTTTAGAATTAAACAAGGAACAACCTTTGTAGGCACCATTTTTTAAAATTATCAATTTTTTAATTTCCCTGTGAACAGTATAGAAACTTAATTCAAGATTATTTTCCTAATTATTGTTTGTATCAAAATATTTTTCAAATAAAACTTGTTTAGAATTAAACAAGGAACAACCTTTGTAGGCACCATTTTTAAAAATTATCAATTTTTTAATTTCCCTGTTAACAGTATAGAAACTTAATTCAAGATTATTTTCCTAATTATTGTTTGTATCAAAATATTTTTCAAATAAAACTTGTTTAGAATTAAACAAGGAACAACCTTTGTAGGCACCATTTTTAAAAATTATCAATTTTTTAATTTCCTGTGAACAGTATAGAAACTTAATTCAAGATTATTTTCCTAATTATTGTTTCTATCAAAATATTTTTCAAATAAAACTTGTTTAGAATTAAACAAGGAACAACCTTTGTAGGCACCATTTTTTAAAATTATCAATTTTTGCATTTCCCTGTGAACAGTATAAAAACAAAATTTAAGATTATTTTCCTAATTATTGTTTGTATCAAAATATTTTTCAAATAAAACTTGTTAAGAATTAAACAACGAACAACCTTTGTAGGCACCATTTTTTAAAATTATCAATTTTTGCATTTCCCTGTGAATAGTATAAAAATGAAATTTAAGATTATTTTCCTAATTATTGTTTGTACTAAAATATTTTTCAAATAAAACTTGTTTAGAATTAAACAAGAAACAACCTTTGTAGGCACCATTTTTTAAAATTATCAATTTTTGCATTTCCCTGCGAACAGTATAAAAATGAAATTTAAGATTATTTTCCTAATTTTTGTTTGTATCAAAATATTTTTCAAATAAAACTTGTTTAGAATTACACAAGGAACAACCTTTGTAGGCACCATTTTTTAAAATTATCAATTTTTGCATTTCCCTGTGAACAGTATAGAAACTTAATTCAAGATTATTTTCCTAATTATTGTTTGTATCAAAATATTTTTCAAATAAAACTTGTTTAGAATTAAACAAGGAACAACCTTTGTAGGCACCATTTTTTAAAATTATCAATTTTTGCATTTCCCTGTGAACAGTATAGAAACTTAATTCAAGATTATTTTCCTAGTTATTGTTTGTATAAAAATATTTTTCAAATAAAACTTGTTTAGAATTAAACAAGGAACAACCTTTGTAGGCACCATTTTTTAAAATTATCAATTTTTTAATTTCCCTGTTAACAGTATAGAAACTTAATTCAAGATTATTTTCCTAATTATTGTTTGTATCAAAATATTTTTCAAATAAAACTTGTTTAGAATTAAACAAGGAACAACGTTTGTAGGCACCATTTTTTAAAATTATCAATTTTTGCATTTCCCTGTGAACAGTATAGAAACTTAATTCAAGATTATTTTCCTAATTATTGTTTGTATAAAAATATTTTTCAAATAAAACTTGTTTAGAATTACACAAGGAACAACCTTTGTAGGCACCATTTTTTAAAATTATCAATTTTTGCATTTCCCTGTGAACAGTATAAAAACAAAATTTAAGATTATTTTCCTAATTATTGTTTGTATTCAAATATTTTTCAAATAAAACTTGTTTAGAATTAAACAAGGAACAACCTTTATAGGCACCATTTTTTAAAATTATCAATTTTTGGAACAACTTTCCTTGGCACAATTTTTGAAAATTATTAATTTTTTAATTTCTAAATTCTTTTTAAGACGGTAAAGTGAGGGTTTCTCGTTGTTACGGAACAAAATCCTGTTCCTTCCTCGAGATTCGACACCCGGTATACGATTACACACGCGATATCATGTTACCCATTGTTGAGGACAACAAGAAAAAAAGAAGCCCATACGCAACAGTCGAGAGACGCATCTGCGAGACTACAAAGTAAAGCAAAATTAAAGCATGGAATAATACGATTAGAGACAACGCATCGCTGCTTTTTCCGCAACTATGTATTATAAGCTGCTTGAAATAATTACTCGCATTTCTAATACGCATTTTTTAATATTCCTATATTTTTAATAAGAAAATATCGTATTGTTAAGATTATTGTTGCAAAATTTATGAGACAGGTAGAAGTTAAATTAAGAAAAGCAAACATCCGATCAAGAATCCGTCAAGGTATGGTGCGGAAATTAAGGGTGATGCCGCCTCCAGCAGCGCGTGGAATCGAAGGTGAAGGCGGCACGTCGGAAAACTACGCAATTAGCTCGCGCGCTAACTGTTGCTCTATTCAAATTGGTCAATTATCTCGATTTTTTTCACGCTCATTTTCTAATTATAGCACCGTCGACTTTATAACGGCGAATCTTTGTACATTCAACATACTATATTTATCCGCAATGTGATTAATTTAAATCATATTAATGTGAACGCCACTATGACAATATGACAGTGCTTTTAGAGCGTAAATGTGTTAAAATTGTTTAATATGGGGTTTCCCAAAAACCCCCCAGGTGTGTTAATTATTGTTTTGCTCGCTTGGTTACGCGGAAGAAATTAACATAATTATCAAAATCGTATTATAAATATGTATATATAATTGAAAATTTATGACGATAATTTGTGATCTAATTAGAATTAGATAAAAATTCAACGACAGGAAAGAATTTTAATGATGCAACCCGCGCTTCCTGTTGGAGATGAGCTCATTAAGAAAACTGGAAGTGGTCATTTCCACCGGTGTCTTCTTTCTGTGTTTCTTTAGAAGAAACGATCTGCCAATTGCTTGCGCATCTCTGCGTCTAAATATACGATACGCAGATGTCCTGCTCAATACCAGTTTGCCCGGGAAGGTGTGGTTAATTTATTTTCTTTTACCCGACGTCGGCTTCACCATCCTATTTATATAAAGTAAAAAAAGAAGATGCTTCGTCTCGTATACTTTTAGTGCCCCTAAATAACGAATATTAAGGTCACATTCCAAGGGATACATTGTAGACTAAGAGTTACACACCTACCTTAAAATATGCCGGAGCTATATTTTTCGCTGAATTCATTTAAAATTTAAATTTTATCTAGGTGACAACAATGCCGCTAACGTAAACTAACATAAACTAGATTTCTTTTTCTTATTTGTACGAAACTGTTCGTGGAAACAATTTGTAGTAATTACCGACCTCTTTTCATAGATCTAAATCATCGTTTTTTCGTTTAACGGTCGCCCAGGTAAACGTACTTCATTGTCCGGAAGCGGCGAGCGTGAATTATAGAAAGGAATTCTTTAAATTAAAATTTAACCATTAGTTCGAGTGAATATCATCAAATGAGTCATTTGATGGATCCACGTCGAAGATGTATTTCTTGGAAGATGTTGTTTACCACAAATCGATGACGATTATTCTTTGAACCCAAAGATATCTTCTGCCAACAAAAGATTAGCTAATTGAAGAATATAATAATTTTTGATGACACTTCTTAAACAAACGTGATATAACTGAGAATATAAAACTCTTTCACAGAATTTAAAATACGTGTACAAATTTTTATGACGATTTCATTCGTTTCTTCATCATACTGATTTTATGCAATCATTTTTTTTGTAATGAATATAACGTGAGATTTTAATTAAGGTGTGAATTATTAATTACATAAAGAAGCTTTTGGTAGTTAATAATTGATAAGAAGTTTGCAGGTTGAAACATGTACTGACCTTGCAAGAAGAAAATAAATACGGTGGCGATTCCATAGAAACCAGCAAGTTCCATTGTAGTTAAACTATGTGCCACCGTCTGTTTTGCAAAACTCAACACGGCACCGTCACTGTCAGCGAGAAACGCGCTGGAATTCTGGTTCTTTTGGCATTCTAACTGAAAACCGGCGTTGTGGTCACGATGGAATCTGGTTCCAACAGGTACGTCCGCGAGTCAACTCAGCCGACCGCTGAATGAGAAGGACGAGGGTCTTTATGAATGAATGAGAAAACAACTCTTGGGCAGCCTCGACTGAACATGGTGCGCATGAGCACTTAGCTCTCAGCGCACGGTCAGAATTTCTCTCGGGAGGCGCGCCTGTTTCCGCTTTTCTATCCGTGGCAGATTGTTGTTGTTCTTGCGATTAACAGTACGGTGTACTTGGAATTCGCAAAACAGCTGACACTCGCGTTCCGCGCGATGTTCCACGATTGTGGCTAATTGCTGCTCTTGTTCTACCAACTTCCGTGCCGCTGGACGAAGACTTTAAATGCGGAACTAAGAAATTTTCCTTATGAAAAAACTAAAGAACTTCCTTTTTCGATAGAATCTTTTTACATTCATCTCTTTGATACAACAACCTAGATTTATTACTTTTACCATCACCCACTGACAACTAGAGTTTAATTCCCAGAACGGTTATATCTTTACATCAATTAAAACAGGATTATTAACCTTCGTGATCCCGGTAGAACATTTACGGTGAATTCAACATCCATGATCCTTTCTAATTTCAATAAATTCCCATTATAATTATTTCATATAAAACAGGTCCACTCAGAAAGAAATATGATTATCAATGAAGATTATCAAGTTGGCACCAAAAAAGAAACTTTGAACTGAAGAAACCTCGACGACTTGGTTTACTTACAAAAGCCAAGAAGAAGTTTTGAAGGACCTTCTTGTGGTCTTGATGATGATGATACTTGGGAGGTTATTTTTCGTGCTTGGGTGTAAAGGTTTGTTCAAGAATAGCAAATCATTGTGAATCCTAGTACATAGTTTGCTGCTCACAATACTTTAAGTGGTAACTTCATTATTTGCGTTCCGTGCCATATGTGTCAGAGGCGACCGCATCAGAACCTTGGTCCTAGCAATCGGCACTTGGTATGTGTTGCTACTTCTGATACCAGGTTTGAGTATAATGAATCCAATTCGAGCAAGAAGTGCACAAAATTTTCTACTAGCATCTTCTCTACGATTGCTCAAAGATGAAAAGTTAAATTCTTCCAATAACGTAGTCAACACTGTAAGTATTTAAGAACTTCTTCTGCACTCTCTCGATCTAGAGATGTGTAACACTGCGCTGTGCGGCGCAATTGAGTTAACTCAGTACAGTGTGTTACGTGCGCTGATACCCAATTTTAAAATGAGTCAACTCAATTGCGCTACCGTTGGTGTAGTATAGCGCGCCAGTGTGGCTTGACGATTTACAAATATGTATGTAAGTGAAAATTAAATGCCTTAATCACGTATAAAACCTTCATTTGCTAGAACTTGGAACGAGACAGCAAGCGGTACCGGCGCAGTTGACCGGCGATAGATAGATGTGATGCATCCAGCAATTTGTGTTATGGCGCAAGTGAGTTGATACATGGCGCTAACTCACTTAGGTGCGCTAGTATCAGTGTGCTAGCACAGCAAATTTTGCTGTGTTACACATGGTTATCTCGAGCATGAGCTGGTAAGAAGTACAACAAAGATACCAAACCAGAGAACCATATTCTAATTTTGTACGAACAAACGCATAGAAAAGTACTGTTAATGCGGCTACGTTGTTAATTTTTTTACATTTTCTGATGATGAAACTCAATGCACCAGAGGCTGACTTTACTATAGCATTAACATGGTCTTTGAATTGTACCACACAATCACAATAATTAAACGTTATTGGGTTATTACACCTTGTGTAAGATACGACAACGCATTTTGCTATATTAAATCAATTCCATTCTGTACTAACCAGGAACTGATAATGTTCAGATTGCGCTGTAAGATAACACAGTCTTCAGGGGATGTTACACGAGCGGATATCGTTAAGTCATCGGCGTAAGAAAGCAGGACCCAGGTTGGAACCCAGATATTGTGGAATTAAATTCACGAAATCATTGGTAAATCCAAGACTGCAGAGTTTAGAAAGAAGTATTGCATGATCTTGTAAAATCTGTGTAAATTATATCAACTTGTTGCCGTTTATCCATGTGCTCACTGATTAACTGCGCTGATGATCAGATATATATGGGCGAACACAGTATCTCGAAGACTTTTGAGCAATTGTTCAAAATGCTAATAGGTCGGTAATTTTCACTCGGCGTTATCCGAGTTTTTTTCCATACTGCAGGAAAAGTTTTGGTTTTTAAGCATAATTTATATATAAAGGTTAAAAGTCTGCTGAGGAAGGGTGCACAATGTTTAATAATAAAAGTTGGGAGCCCGTCGTCGCCAGCTTTCTTTAATCGTTTCATACAGATTTCTACCTCCTCGACAGAAAATGGAGTAATGTAGAAGCATCCAGGACAGTTTATCCAAGTTACAGTTATTAATAGTTGTAAGTCCAGGATTGAAGGCTCCAGAAAACAAGACAGAGAAGGCTTACACTACTTCCAGGGGATCAGAGATCTCAGAGCCAACAGAATTAAAATGTTTCTGATTCACATAACGCCAGAAATTTATGGGATATACAATTCACGAGATAAGCCTGATAATCAGAATCTATTGCATCCTTGGATAAACGACGCAACCTAACATATTCATCGTAATATGATAGTTGTTTAGATCTCCTCCACTTATTAAAGTAGTGCTCCTTTATATTCAATATACGTTTAGTGCTTCCAGTAAACCATAGAGGAAATTTCGACGGAGATAAGCAGTATTTGGGTACATGTTTTTCAATAACGTTATAGATGTTATAGTAAAATTTTTCCACAGCAATATTAATATCCGAGCACATGAATATATTAGACCAGACAACACGACCAATATCGTCTGATACTAAGTGAATCAAGAAACAGTTCCAAATCATCCAGCAGAACATCAGGAGGTATGTATAGCGTAATAATAAATATGCTGATCGAGAAATAGACACATTTACCAACAATTACATCAATTAGCGGAGCAATAAGAACGCCACCGCCCACTCTTCTATCCACAAGACGGTGATTACGATAATTTCTAATTACATTAAATGTAGTAGGCAGCAACTCAGAGTTGGTGATGTCCGGAGATAGCCATGTTTCGGTAAGCAAATTTATATCGAAATCGGTAGAATTTGTAGCTGTGTATTATTGGTGAGTTTTTGTTCGTAGTCCTTGCACATTTTGATAAAATAAACGAAGTGTGTGAGTCTTCCTGTTGGATCCTATTAATTTCCCCGTTGGATACTTCGATCATTGCAAGATGACACAATTCTAGGTCAATTTTGTAGAAAGAATTTTGCAGCGGTGTTTTGTCTGTTGTTAGCTTTGAACTTATCAGATTTTAATACTGACTTAATGTTCTTAAGAGCATTGTGAACTACATCAGAGGAGGAAAAAGAGATTTTCAATGGGCGCTTACCCAATCGTTTTACAGTAAAATCAGGTGTCTGGATTTTCAAATAGTGAAGTATCTCATTTATCCATCTAATACTGCTTTGTTGAATGCTACTAGATTACTCTTACGTTTTTCCCGGTCCGAAATCTCTTGAACTATGTTTTCAACATATGACTATGGAGGCGGCAGAAGGACATTCAGCTCTAAGGATTTCCAGATCCTTCTGCAGAGTTACAACAAGGCTTGTTAGTTCGTGTAACTTTTGTAGTCTTCATGATGGTGATACGCCAGATAGATGAACGTCACCAAGCCAAAATAATAATAATAATAATAATGTCTTTATTCGTACCAACATCAAATTAACAAATTAAATATTCTATACAAAACAAAAAAAATAAAATAAAATAAAATACTAAATTCACTAGTAAATTATAATAGTACGAAATGGCGAAGTTCAGTGCAATTCCATTATAATAATATTCAAAAAATTCCAAAACGTTCAGCAACAAGCGAACAAACTAGATATATAAAGAAAATAATTAAAGAAATACCTCTGCCAGTACAGACAGAAACGGAAAAAAAAATGTAAAAAAAGAGAAAACTAATACTTAATAAATGCCACCTTCGCCTTACATTTAAATAGTTAGGATGGCCGTCTGTTGATCAAGTAAGCAACCAAACACTCGCTTTTTAAATGAGGAGACGCTTGCAAGCAGTTTCGTTTCAGTGGGTAAATCATTGTACATCTTTACAATCTGATAACTGAAGCTCCGTTTAAATAATTCCGTATTGTGGTTAGGAGGTGACAGAGCCCCCCTGAATCTCAAATTCAAGTTATGAATGTCAGTGCGATAATGAATTTTTTGGCATAAATATTGAGGCTTTTCTCTCTGAATTATGTTGTAATAAAACACACAACAATGCAGCTGCCTCCTACGGACCATATTAAGCCATTTTACCTCTGTCAACTTATGTGAAATTCTGTCATACTTCCTAATCCCGAAAATAAATCGCAGACAGGCGTTCTGAACCCTCTGTATGCGCTGCTCATCGACCCTAAGTAAAGACGGCCCATACACCACATCTCCAAAATTAAATTTTGATAAAATCAGCGCATTACAAAGTAGAGTCTTAGTGTTGACAGTGAGAAATTGGATCTAAATTACGTGCTTCAGATACAATGGGGAGCGTTGATCCGTTGACCGTTACCCTGACATCTCCACCATAACGCAAAATATCCATTTTTCGGCCAAATATCATAACTTTTGATTTATTCGGATTGATTACTAAACTGTGATGGTTGGCGGCAGACACCAGATCCGACAATTCTATATTCAATAAATTCAGATAATGTTGTTGTTCTTGAGGTTTATATGATATATACACCTGAGTATCGTCTGCGTAAAAATGAACTTTGCAGTACTTAAAAATATTACTTAAAGGTGCTGTGTAAATTGAGATCAGGGTTGGGGAGAGCACAGAACCCTGCGCCACACCCGACCCAAAAAGGCGTACATTAGATTGATGGTTAGACAGCTGCACGTATTGTTGACGACCACTCAAGAAATTCTCAAAGAATGGAACTGCTGAATCTTCCAGCCCATAGTGCTTTAAAATAGTTAGTAAGAGGTTGTGATTTACTGTATCAAATGCCTTCGTGTAATCCAATAGAACGAGTATAGTCATGTACCCTCTATCTGTTGCACCCATTATGTCATCGATTACACACGTTAAAGCAGTCGTACAACTGTGACCATGTCTAAATCCAGACTGAACCGAAGGAAGGATGTTATTAATTTCCAGGTGATGCTGCAGTTGAACATTAATAATTTTTTCCATGATTTTTGACATTACCGTTAGTATACTTATTGGACGAAGGTCAGAAACGAGGATCGGATTAGCAACTTTTGGAATCGCGCGCACGACTGCTACTTTCCACAAAGAAGGAAATACACTATTTTGAATACAAAAATTAACAAGATGTGTGACATAAGGCAGTAGAGATGGCATACAGTATTCTAATGTTTTAACCGATACTCCATCGGTACCAATTGCATTAGATTTAATTGATTTCAAAATCTTCAGAACATCGCTTTCAAATACTGTAGAAAATCTGAGAGGGATTACAACACGTTCATTTAAGTTGGAATACATATTATTATCAACGGTGGTATTAGTGCTGGGAAGCGAATCAATAAAGAAATCGTTAATAATAGAAGCATCTTGAAAGTGGTTAGGAAGCGATCTATGTTTGGACTTAATTAATTTCGTGTAATATTTGTAACCAAGTTACGCGCCGTTTTATATAGCTGCCAATGCGCGGGGTCTCGTGAGCGCTTAAAAGATTGAAGCAGTTTATCTCGATTTTGCATTGCTGCTCTTAGTTCAGCAGATATCCAGGGGGCCCCTGGCTTAGTAATTCGAGCTTTCTTTAGCGGCGCGTGCAGATCCAATAGCACTAGTATATTTTCAGTTAGAAATCTAATTTTTTCATCTATAGTCTGTATCTCGTATAGAATTCGCCAGGGCAATGATTGTAAGTGCTCATAAAACATTAACTCGCTAAAACCAACGAAGTTCCGATATGTCTTGAAAAGGGGTACGACCCTCTCCTGTGGTGTATGTAGCTCAACAAAGACCAGAGAATGATCCGACAGATCATTATCCAACACCCCACTATCAGACACTAATTCATCGTTAGAGAACAGAATAACATCAAGCAAAGTGGCAGTTTTCGGGGTGACTCGTGTTGGCTCTTTAATTAGCCGCTGCAGTCCAAACACCTCCAGAGTATTAATTAATTCAGAAACAGCTGCCGTGTCAGATTTGAGCATATCTATGTTAAAGTCCCCAACGCATAAGACATCGTCAGCCAATACATACCATTGAACCAATGAATACCAATGAATACCAATGAACATTCAAAATTTTTTTGAATATTTCTAAGTATTTCTAAAAGATTTCAAATTGGTGTTCAAGCATTTTATGATCATGGATTTCCAGAAAACATCGAAAATTGTGGGTATTTCCAATTATTTCTAAAGACCATAAGAAATTTGAAGAGATATTTCACAATGTCATTCATGAAAACATTATTTTGATTCCAAAGTGCAATAAATCACTAATAATTTAAAGCGATCATAACCTCAAATGAATTAAACCGTTAGTAATAAATCTTACATCATCATTTAACGAACGGTCATTTTAAACACTTTACCAATTAATTCGATTTCTCTTTAATTTTAGCGTTTAAACCCAACTAAGGATCTGTACTTATTAGAAAATGCGATTACCAAATCGGATGGGAAACGAGTTTGAGAGCAAAACACAGAGGAAACGAGAACCAAATAAGACCAGATCTATTTTCGGAATTAAATAAGTTGAATTTCCTTTAAAACGTTATTTATTATTTATATTAAAGTAATACAAAATCAAGTTCTCGCGGATTTCTTCACCTTATCGTATGCTTCGGGGAATGCTCGTTCGCAATCGTATTTTTTACGTAATTTGTCGTACAACTCATGATCGAACATTGCCCTAAATTCTTCTCGCGTTGTATAAGTGTCTGCGTATAACATTTGGAATCTAAAATAAAAAATTTAATTATTATTACAATAACGAGCGTTTAAAAAAACAAACCCCTTTACGTCCGAAACAAATTTTTCTATTTTTCTCGTACTTTTAACCGGATGGAAGTCGTTAACTTTAGGCACTCCATAAACTCCAATATCTACGTACATTTCGTCTTTACGTGTGTATGAATGGACCATACCTGGATCAGCGGGTAGATTAAAAGGGCATAACCATAAAGGATAAACTTTAAATGTAGAGTCGAAAACTTGTATGCTTTGTTTTAAATGCCCAATGGGTACTAGCATGTCTTGAATAACGTGATTGTTCTCGTAAAGCTTTTTAATAGCATCGGATTGGGTGAGTTTCAACAAGGATACTTTTGGCGGAACAATCCAGCCGAGTAAGTACCGGAAAAGCACGTTATTTCCAAACGGTATGATGTCCTGGAAATGAAATTCAAATTGCGTTGCTGTTTTAATCGAACGAAATATGCAAATACGTACTTGTAACTCCCAAAATATTGATCTTGTATGCCTGTGGTAATAATCCCGTAGTGGTATATATTCGTAATACCCCTTTGAGTCTTTTTTGCTTTGAACGTGTTTAAAAAACCACGGTTTATACCATTTTCCGATAGCGTTAATCTTTTCATTTTCAACATCGTCCGTCATAACTCCAGTCATTATTACGCCTTCATTGGGACCGTACATTAATCCCTCGATGAATTCATTCCGTGAGTCTTTACTAACTCGAATAAATTCTTCAGAAATTTTATTTAAATCGGAATATCCTTTATATGAAAGTTTCACAAATTTTTTCGCGGGGATTAATTTTATTTCAACTGCAGTTAAAATACCTAAGGTTCCATAAGACCATGGCACTGAATAAAAAAGATCTGCGTTGTTATTTTTTGAGCAAGTTATAACACTGCCATCGCTAAGTACTAATTCATAAGATACGCAGGTGTGTTGAAACAATCCGTACCTATGGGAGCTTGATTCAATTCCCGTACCCATCACCAACCCCCCTACCGTTAAATCATCTAATTCCGGAAGCACAGGGATTGTCCAACTTAAAGGATTTATTGTTTTTGTTAGTTGACCCATTGTGACTAAAGGTTCAACCCTTATTGTCTGAAATAATGAATGGAAAAGTTCCAAAAAACAAAACCAATCGATACGGAACACAAGATTTTTAGATAACAAGTCACGCAAACATCCCTAAGTTTGGCTAGACGAATAAATAAAAACCCTTTTTTCTTACCTGCTTTTTAGTGTCAACTTCCAAGATATCAACTAGATTAACATCAACTTTGTAAAAAGTGTTCTTGTACAACGGTCTCCTAAACGATGTAGTTTGCCATCCAGGCCTTGAAGTACACATCTTCGTTTTCTTTCCATCCTGCGCCCACCTTTTCACTTGATCCTGAACGTGTTTTACTTTATTAACGTGATTCTTCGGTGCACTACTTAATTTAAACACGACGTAATTGCGCAGATAGAAGAGGATATCGTAGACGAAGGATATAGGCAAAAGGAAGAAACACACGAACACCCAACGATAATTAATGAGTATGTATTCGACTAAACCCGGTTTGTACGTCATGGTGTCCAAGTTATTTTTAATGCGATCGCTACCAAGGACGTTGTTTCATATCAACAATTTTACGATATAGACAACTTTTGTGACGAATAATTGATCTGACGTAACAAAAATTTTATTGGAGTGTTATATCTTATCTATTTCAATGATTTCTAATACTTTAAAAAATTTATTATGAGTAATTTTTATTGTATCAAAAAAGTATTACTTTAAATATACCGGGTGTTTCATTTAAAATGTATATATTTATATGTGCCATTTAAAAATAAACTCTCCGTTATGAAGATATCAACAAAAACAAAAATAAAATAACATATAAGTATGAAGGCTTTCACGGCCGGTGTGAATTAAACTAAGATTAGAACTAAAACTAGAAACTTTCGGGTTTTGCCCTGCGTTTTTTAATAAAAGGTTTGACGTTTCGGATGCCATGTTGCAACCTTCTTCAGAAACTGGTTCGAAGTGACGAGATCAAAAAATCGGTAACTATATATAAGTCGGAAAAACTAATTAATAATCAGTTAACGCTAATTACAAACTAATTAATAACTAATTGCGTCGCTTCCGGTGTGAGGCGGGAAGAGGTCTTCGTGTTCACCACCATCTTCCATGTTCTGCTAAGCTCCCAGCCATCTTCTCTGTTGACGTTATTTTTATGTCGGTGAATCTCTATGGCTTCTCTTGTCAGTCTTTGGTAGTATATGTTGTCCCTAGCCAGCACCTTTGTTGAAGAAAGTAACGCCAACCTTCTTGAAGGTGAAGCACCACATCGACTCCGCTGCAGCACGTAGAATTTTGATTAGGACAGAACAAGCACTGCTACGAGAAAGAATCCACAAGACTTTCAATGATCTACAAAAAATCCACCTCCCACTTTCCAATTGTATGTCCGGAGAAGACTGGGACAAAGTGGACAGACTAACAATGGAGAAGGCTAATCGCGAATTTCAGAAGACCCATGACACACACATCAAGAAGTTTGAATCTCTGGAACGCCGGTCGCAAAAGAAAAAAGGTAATCGTTTACCAGTAGAAACAATCGTCATTAACAGATCGAATATCCCACTAACGAAAGACGAAACCTTTGTGCGAAACTACGCAATCGCCCCGAAAAAGGTCCCAAAGGAGGAAATCATCTGCGAAGTGGAAGCAGCTGTTCGAGGGATGCCTGCACTGAAAGCCGAAGAGATCCGACAAGAAGTTGCGAGAGTATTGAAGTCAGCAAAACCACCAAAATCCAACTTGACGGTTGGTGAAAAGAAGGCACTCCGATCTATAAAAGAAAAATCAGAAATCGTCGTGTTACCAGCAGACAAGGGGAATGCCACCGTTGTTATGGACAGGAAAGAATACGACGACAAAATGATGAACTTACTGGACCCAGCCACCTACAGGAAGATCAAGAAGGACCCCACAGACAAAATCGTTAGAAAAATGAAGGAACTGATAAAATCCACAGGAATTCCAGCAGAACAGCAAAAAGGTTTGTTTGTGCAGGCGCCGGTACCACCAAGAATCTACGGACTACCGAAGATTCACAAACCAGACGTCCCCCTCCGCCCTATCGTCAGCGCCATCAACTCCCCAACATACCAGCTGGCTAAACATCTTGCAAAGATTCTGTCCCCCTTTACATGTAACACGGAATCGTATGTCAGGGATTCTACACATTTTGTGGAATCGGTAAAAGGTGTAAAGCTGGATGCTGGGGATATGTTGGTAAGTTTTGATGTGGAATCCGTGGCATTGCTGCTGACAACAGAACTTTTAATTCCTCTAATCTTTGCGTCATCGCCAAGCAAGAATTCCATCTTGTTGAAACGTCCTGTTTCACTTTTAGCAGAGGAAGTTTCATTTGATCCTGCATTTTGGCCAGTTCACCAGATGCTACAGTGCTTCTTTTGTAGATCTTCATGTTTGAGGGCGTCCATAGTACATAGGTTCAGCGTATGTGCTATACAGGGTTAGTGAGTCTTATTGAGATGAACAGTGATAGCGTTTCTCATATTTGAAGTGTTATCTGTTACAATACAGTGAACTTTTTCAAAGATATCCCAACTTTGAAAAACTTCGCGAAGTGCGCTGGTAACATTTCCTGCTGAATGACGATCAACCAATTGTTTTGTTTCCAGTAGCACTACGTTGCCTCAACTTAAATTAAAGAATCCTGAGGTCGCTTGCTGCCGAGGCGCTACAATTAATATCATATCATCTCAAAACTATTCAACAACAAAACATGCCCAGATTGCCGAGAGTTTCCCGTTACTAATCCCGTGTTCGTGATATAAGAAATAATTTAGGCAGCCCCAAGTATCGTGAACAATACTTAGAGATTATATGTAGTTCATGTCATTTGGGACGGCCGACGTCTTCGAAGTCGGCCGAGATTATTTCTTCCATAAACTTTGTTAATGGTATCACTCACTACCCTGCTGAAATTTAATGAAGAAGTAATCTCAGCCGACTTCGAAGATGTCGGCCGAGATATAGGATAATCATATAAGTATATATATACTTGGACTAAATTGAAATTATTTCTGTGATGGGTGGTCTTTAGTTAAGGCAAAACTGTAGCATGTCTTGCTTAAATGGAATTTTAACTACAAACCGTGCATCATTATCTCGAGCTGTAGGTTCATTAAAATAACTTGCGCTGTATTGTTTAGATGGCAACAAAAGATTGTAAAATGTTATGCAAACATTCCAATGTTTCATAAAAAAGCTCGTTTCAAGTTTTGGCATATAAAATAATAAATACACATTTTGTATATAAATTGAGTTAGTTTGGAGTTGTTTATATGAGTAAAAGCGTAACAGGGTACACGTTATTGGATTTGTGAGGATTGGTTTTAAAAACAGTATAAAAAGGAATTAGATTGGGTTTAGAATAAGAGAAGTTGAAACGCGATCAATATTGCGCTTTTCTAGGAATATATTCTTTTTATAAAAGTATCTCGTATGGAGTTTCCAAACGAGAAAAAATGATTAAATCAAGCATTGGTGGTGTGGTGGGACGTTATCAATCGTAACTAACAAAGAATTCTTTGTGAATAGTATAGAGGGGTTGACAGGGCATCGGGCTAGGAGTAAATACGTAAAATTATATAGTACGGGGTGGGTCCTGGAGTAGAGGGCGCTGAGGAAATACAACGAGGCAGGCGTGGAAGTTATTGATCCAAAGTATTCGGCATTTACTGGTTCACCAATAAGGTGGGGTTCCATCATGCTGTCTGCATTCGCCATTCGGACTGCAAATACCCAGTTGCTCTCACCGTAGAGAGAAGGAAGGCGCGTGTGTATGGCTTCCAAGTCAGCTAATATTTTTATCAAGTGCAATCGTTCCGTCAACAATTAGACCTCATGATCGGTTCATTTTGGAATTTGTGCAGAGCGTGCCCTTCAATGCCAGTAGATAAGGTAACCGATAAAAAATGTGAAACCTAAACGGGCCGAAAACTGAGTATTATCACTCTTTCAGTTGCACTCTGAGTACAGGAGCACGTACAGATGGCATGAATATACTGGGCCCAGGCAGGAAGTTATCCGCCGGGCACCAACAACACAACCCGGCGTCGGAGCAAATTCCGGTACGACCCGAAAACGAAAAAAAAAAACTAATTGGAAATACGCCGAAGCCATTTTTTTTTTCAAACAAAGTCATTTTTAATTTTTAGATGAGAAACCTAACGAACCGCCGAACACAACGCGGATCGATGAAGAGACACAGAACGAATGTAAGTCAATAAAAAGAGTGATCAAAAATGGACGTATCATTAGTTATATAATGTCTCCAGTGCCAAAATTGGAACCGGCTCTGCCAAGACGAAAAAAACATCCTGATTTGGCCTACCGTCACCATGAGTTCCTTGTTAGCGATGGAACCAATGGAGACGCCATAGATGTTGGCACAACCGATAGGGCCAGGGTAAGAAAAAAATGCACGCTCTCCTCTTATTTCACCATTACAAACACACATTGAAATACCACACGCAGAACAACCCGGATTAATTCGCTTCTCGCTTCACCTTAGACTTGGTTTTTTATTCTATCGTACTCTTACCTTGCCTTCGCGGGAGGAATCATTGATTTTTATATCCTGCAGTAAACCACGGCCCTAACGATTTTACGTCCCTCTCAACCAAATAATGTCATTGCCCCCTTAAACTTATGCCCATCTCAACTTGTACTGGTCACCGCTTTTGGGCTACCAGTGCAACATAGAAATGCTATATCGATCTTAAACTGCGACTTGGTTTCCAACTTGCTTTAATTTCCTTTATATATAAACATATATATGGGACGTTCTTTGAAAAACAATCATTTAGTCAAAGAACCAATCGTACGAGAACTTCCCATTTTTAATTAATCATTTTAAATACGTAATGTGTATCGATTTTCGCGAATCTCGAAATTAACCTCAATAACTCGTCGTTACTGAGCCCAAAAAAAAAACAACGTTACCGAACGAATATCAATCTGCCGGTTTATCGATCGCGGCTCGGTTTACGTCTTGAGAGTCGTTTTTCGTCACCACAACCAGTAAAATGGAAGGAAATTCTACTTAAAAAAGATGCTTTGTATTTCCCGGAAGTAATCTCGCGAAATAAAAGCGTAACAAATTTGGAAGCGTGACAAATCAGGAAAGAATTCTAGTTTTCATCTTTTTAGAAGTAAAAATGCGCATTTTATAATTATTCTAAATTTAGTTTCGCTCTCGCCGGGATTTGAGAAATTACGTTTCATCAAAGTTGGAGATGTGCAACTCGCAAACTAGAGACGGAATATTAAAGAAGCGTTTCCTGTTGCTAAAGTTCTATTTCGCTTATTAAACAGATGGCTTCGTCTCAATTTGAATCATTTGAATTAAACGCCTCCTCTTCTAACGTCATCCATCGTCAATCATCGGATATTGATTTTCCTTCCCGGGGAACTAATTAGCAATTTCAATCGGCAATTACCGCCGGAATTTGAATAATGGTTGATGTTCGTCTCAAGTTTGATCTTCTCCAATTTCCCAAAGTTAAATAATTCGAAACTTTGTTACATAACATAATTTAATAAGTTAAAAAAATTTTTGTTGTGTATTGTTTAAAAAATAAAAATTTTCCTCTTGTTTTGTAATTATAACCTTAATGATTATTCAACGAAAATTGGATGCCTCAGGATTAAATATTAATTAATGCTCGGGTATACGCAGGAACCTCCGCTCATCATCTGGAGGTATCATTTATCATTTATAATTAATTCCGTGAGATTAACCGAAAAACAAAAAGAATTCAGTTTGCCCAACCTTTTCTTAATGATTGGGATCGTACAACTATTAATTTATGTGTGTGTGCGATATGTATTTTTGATAAACAACACAGGTGTTCGCTCAAATTAATCTTATCTTTAAAAAAAATCCATTGCATTATTTATCGAAACACGTAAATCTAAATGAAATCAATAAAATCGTAAAAAAGTAAGAATAGAAACTTAAATTATGTACATTTAAACATGGTATATTAAATTCGCGCAATTATTAGGTACTCGAATCGAGCATTTGCATACGCGATGATGGGCCATTACGACGTCGTACGGCGAAGTAAATCTGCTTGAAGTAGTCCTTCACTAAAGAAAAAAGCGGGTGCACTGCACAGTTGGCGTTAAAAAAAAGAAAACACCCGTACAACGCCATTCGTAGATAATTAGACCCACTTTAGGTCACCGTCGAGTGCTAGTAGACCGCGGCGATTCCTTGCTTGCATGATTTTCTTTAAACCTTTGTTATTTAATAATTTGACAAAAGAAAGTTTTGTTTTTGTGTTATTATATATGTTAATTAATTATCGTACCCGACGTCATCATTGCAAGTATGCAACCAACATCACAGTGCAATACGCATCATACGCAAATCGCGTATTGCAATACCACTACTGTGATATTGGTTGCATACTTGCAATGATGACACCGAGTACGATAATTAATTAACACACTGTATTTGAATATTATCGATATTAAAAAAAAATTCCTTGACCGAATTCTACTCAAGTAGGTTGGCACGGTGCCAAGAACCGGAAGGATTTCGTTTCACGTGAAAATTGGAATTCTTGGTTAAAAATTGAACTCTGATTGAAGAAAGTTATAAATCGCGATCTCAATGTATAAGTTAATAGGCGAATTCAATGAATGAATGAGTTCTTCTAAGTTTTAATAGATGATTTTTTTGAAATAGACGAATTGTACAGTCCGGGTTCTAGTGCATGAGTAAAGGTACCCTAATGCATGAAAATGGAGACCATTAAAATGAATACGTTTCCAAGCGAGGATGTTCTCGATCTCGTGCATGGCCGTGCCTTGTTGGGAAAAGGTGCGCGGAACGTAATTGGCATGCGAAATGGACGGTATAGGAAGGAGAGATAGAGATGTATTCATTTTAATTGCAGTCGACGGAGAGGGAAAGCTCGCAATGGAAGCCGTCCAGGCGCAGCAAATCGGAAGGTCCAGCCCGGTCCACGACGTTGACGCGGTCGGAAAGGCGGCGGGATTCGGACCCGGACTTGGAAAACACGGTAATGTCGAAAATAGGTCGAAACCATCGGGTAAGCTAAGATTCGGTCCAGAAAGGTTGAGATGAGTAGTTCGTTCGAAAGATTCCTCCCCCTCAAGGTTTAGCTTCGTCCCTTATCGTTTCCGTACACAATTTCGAAACGCAAGCACGGCCGTACATGAGTGACTCATCCACGCAGGGTCGCGATCAGGGTCTACTCCAGAAAGCAATATCCAAGATTAGCACTGAATACAGACTACAATTCGCTTGGCCGCAGGGCCACATGTCGAGACGGGACCAGGAGACCACTCCCAGGAAGTCGCAGTCCATGAACGCTATCAAGCCCCCAGCCAACGCTGTCATCCACAAACGACGTGGCGATCTAGAAAATAAAGATGGTAAGTCCGCACTTTTTATCATTTATCACATCCTCAACGTTTTCTCTTCTATTATAGCAAGCGAATTGGAACCATTAGTAAACGACAATACCATTCATGAATATCACGAAACAGCCAAAGACTTTAACACCGAATATAAGAAAAAATATAGACCTTTCTCGCAATACGATTACGCCGAAGGTAAATTTAAATCTAAACAAGAAGTTCATGATTTAGACGACGAAACAAAGAACGCTTTATTAAATGGTCCTACCAAGGAATCTTGGTACAAAGAAGTCGTTGAATTGAGAAAGAAAGCTGGGGAGTACAGAACTAGAGGACGAGGAACCGACATAACCGGCGATAAAATCACTGACGTTTATAATAAACAAGTTGAACTTTGGGATCAAGTATCTAGAAGGTCTTCACTTTCTGCATTATCTTTAGCTTCAACTACACACAGGTAGTTGAATTATGTCAATCGATTAATCGATACTTATTCATTTTATTTCTTAGGGCATATACTAAAGAAGAAAAAGATCAAGAAAATACTAAAAAAAGTTCACCGACTAAAGCACTAAGAAATGCCGAGAATTCTGCTAGAATGGTAAGGGATATGATACGTCATCACCTTGAAAGAACAACCGGTGGTTCGGAATTTGACGGTTTAATATTATCGCCAACGCGTGAAAAATTGGAACCGACCATACCGCGTAAAGACGATGATATCAGAGGTTCGCAGAAGAATAGTCCGAAGAAAAATTCGCCGCAGAAAGTGTCACTTCAAAAGAAGTCAAAATCAAAGTCTGTTCCTAGAACTGGTAAGCGGTAGATTGAAATCCGTACGTCAGTTGAGACTATTTCCCCTGTGTTACTTTAGTTAGGTCCCAATCAGTAGGCCCAGTAGAAGTAAATTACGAAAAGCGCTCGCCGAAGCGCCAATCTCGGTCGGCCACCGTCAAGGAAAAGAAGAGTAGCAGTTCATCGACAACTCGTAGACCTAGGCCTTGTACGTATAAGCATGGGCTCTACAAGTGTGTGCCAAAAATATCGTGTTGTGGCTTTTTAACTTGACTATGACTATCCTTATTCCGTCCAACTATAAGAAAAGAATTGATAATGGTATTTTTTGTAGTAAAAAATCTTATTAAGAAACCGTTATCAATTTCACTATCTTTTAACAGTTTCCACACAATTTCTTCTTAGAGCCCTGCATTTTTTGGTGTGTTCGCTTATTAGTAACCTATAGTACTGTGCGGTTTTTTCTTAACGTTTCTTCCGGTTTTAGCATCCCTGAACACCACTTCCCGATCTAAAAGTAGACCAGTCCCTTCACAGTCAGAGGACGACCGGTCGGGCAAAACAAAATCAAACAAAGCTCAGTCTAGCCAAAGAGACGCAGCAGACGGAAGCGAAGGTAAGCGAACAGGTGTCCGAGGAGTGGGCCCGACCGTACGCGGTAGGCGGATTTTTGGCACACACGAACGAGAAAGTGCCGGATCGTACAAGCGGGAGGGAAGCGTCCACTGATTGGGACTGTTGACGTTTTCAGCGGAACCTGCTCCCACCGTCGACAGAGCCGAGAAAGAAGAGGAGGAGGCTGTCGAGCCCGAGCCGGAGCCCGAAGTCATTAGCCTAGAACCCGTCGTAAAGTCCCCTCCCGAACCCACCCGGGTTAAGTCGCCCGAGCAGATAATCATGCGTTCCCCCGATCCGGTCAACTGGACCGTTCCGCTCGATACTGGAAAAACCTTTACTGTCACTCAAAATGTCAGAGAAGGTAACTAGAAACAACAATGTTCGGACTTCATCTAATGTGTTGCTCGATAGTTTTCTTTTAGGTAGTTTAGAAACTTTTTTGACTTGCAACACCGGTAAAGAATATATTTCACTTTTCTTAATCATTATCATTATCTCAGTTCAATTTCAAGGATTTCTTATCTCTTATTTGTGTATATGTCTCAAGCATGCCCAGACATTTTCAGGTGCCTAATTGTTTATTAAGATAAAGCCACCCATAAAATAATTTCTTTTAACATTTGTCTATTTCAAAGTCAAGCAACATCTCTTTTTCCCCGTCACCGATGTAATATTAGTTGTCTATTTTGGTTAATTTCTTTTAGACCCTGTATAAAAGTATGATAATAAGAATTCTATTGCTTTATTTTGAAAGAGGACCTTCATCTTTTATTAAATTTATTAAATTAATAAATCGTTAAGTAGAAGTTTGATAAAGTTGTAATAGGTGTAGTATGTTATAGAATAAGTTCTGACGAGTTTTTCGTAGGTGACATTAGCGCTCGACCACAGAGCGAAGTAAAGGCCTGGACGCCACCGGAAATACCGCCCCCAGTAGCGCAGTCTGCCCCGCCGGAACTGCAACAGCAGAAAGATCAAGGCATGTCACTGTCGTAACTTCGGACCTGATTTCTGCTTACCATATCCGATTTGGTTGTATTGCTTTAGGTATGGATTTAGCAGTCAAAGCATGAACTAAGGGCAGTGCAGTAACAGTTAATTAAACAGGCGAGTACTAGCTGGCAACAGACTTCACTAAAGATAGAATGCCTTGCACGTCGCCTAGTCGCTTAAGTTTTGTTGTAATCAATGCAAAATAATAATAATGTAAATGAGAACGTAAACGTAAGCAGAAAGACTGAAGAGTTTGAACTTCCGGTGGGGCAAACCTCTAGTCTACTGACGTGCCATTTTTACAGCTAGGAGAGGAGGGAACGACGACCCGTCTAATGTAGAACCAGTGGAAACAGGTGCAGAGGAGATCGAGAGACCGATTATCGAGCGGCCCGACGAGGGCTCTAGCTTAGACTGTCCACAGCGCGAATCCTCTAGCACTGCCAAAACTGTTAATCCACTAGCCGAATCGAAGTCATTCGCTTCCGATGTACTCGAGAAAGCGCGTAACCGTTTCGACAACTTTTGGAGGAAGAACTCTAAAGATGAATCTACCTAATTGATATAAGTGTGCGTTAGTATAAGACGTATTGCCTAATCGCCATTTACTCTTGTAACGAATTCAACAACCTCCGGGCACCGTCTCCGCTGGCTCGTGGACGCGACACAGGGCGACGACTGGTCATTTATACGACTTTTGCGCATTGCGCGTTATCTCATTCGAGAATCACTACTCCACTATTTAATAAATCTACTCTGTTATAGGGACGTAAACTACGTCGGCGATTATGACGCCGCCGCTACAATAGCCGTAACATACAATTAGTTGCCAAACTATTTAGCCGTCGATAGGTTTTGTAAACTGCCCGATTCTGATACAGGGTTAGAGAACGGCGCCCGGAGGATAGCATATACTCCAGATCAACAGTCCATGTTAAATGTTAAAATTAAAATAACGAGTGAATAACAAAACCGTAGTCGGAAGAAGTAATGAGAAAATTAAAAAAAAAAAAAAGAATATTTTTCGTTGATTTTAAGCTACTCGACCCGGCCTTATTACTAACTGCTTATGTTCATGCCATCCATATATATTTACATATAATACATATACTGTACGCGTAGAAATGAGAATCGAGAACGTGAGGAAACCGAGCGAACGCATATGGATAACTATTTGGAATTACATCCCATCCGTTGCAGCGCCTACAACACGAGTCCGACCCTCGAAACCCTACCTCGGGTTTTGCTGAGACTGCACTCCGATATTAACTTTCATATATATACTATATTGATAACGTTGATATATTTTGTGTAGTTGCGTTTGCTTGCGAACTTGTTGTTTGTTACTTTAGTTTACATCGAAATGCACTCAAAACTATATGATCTTGCAGTATTAAAATAAATAAAGTTTCTGTTATTAAAACATTTTTCTTTCATAATCCTACAGTCTTTAATTTTATTTCCTTCCCACACTATTAATAATAAACAAAACATCGCCAATAAATACTTGTTCTAAAATCAGATTTAAAACTAATTTATTCCAAAAATGTAATGATATAAAATAGCATCATAAACTATATAGGTATATGCATAGTAACATTAAAATACTAATAAATAAAAGTTGTATTTTTCCGTCAGAATAAAAATAAAGACGTAACTTTTAAACGCGAACGAAGCCAACTGAAAAATGGTCGCGCCGAAGCGTGAAACGGAGAGTTGGTGGATTGGAGAGAATTGCCAGGAACTCAGGCCGCGGCAGTGTTGTGTTGGAATGCTAGCAGTGGCCTCCTCCCGTACTTGTCCCGGATGATGGGGTCGCCGTTCCTGATGTTGAATACTTTAGGTCTCCATCGCAGATGTATTTACCCGAAATGAAACGTCGTTTGACTAGAGACAGACGATAGCCGGGTCCCACCAATTGAAAATCTAAACCGGACAATGTTGTTCCTTCGCAATTAAATTGCGATGAGATTATCGTTGGCGTTAGCGGGCCATCTTGATTCTCCAAGTCGAATCGTGCCAACATTGAACCAACACCGTGATTCTCCGAATGTTGTGATAATTCCGTGTATTTCCACTGAATAAAATTCTTCTCCGAGACCCTAAAACCAAACTTAATAGATTAAAAACAATTTAAATTATATACAACAATACCATTGCGCAGTTGGCTTCGAATTCAAATTCTTTATAGTTCCTTCTATAGGCACAGTAACGGTTACGTTTAGTAATGGAGACGGAGAACTCATCGCGTGCGAATTATATTTATAATCCACTTTGAGACTTGTATGCGATGACTCGCACTTCCAATAAGCAACAAGTTGGAATGGACAGGAATTAGCTCCTGGTTTTGATTTTATCTAAAATGAATAAACAATCAAAAAAGTATTAACAAAAAAAAAATTTATATACTTGATATTTAAGAATATCTACGTTAAAATACGATGCGGTGGGGTTTTGTTCTGATTGTTTTTTTAACAACGCACTTAACGCTGTCATATTAAACTCAATCAATACGCTCTCCCCTCCAATTTGCTTATTATCCCTAAAAAGATTTAAATCAAAATTGAAATATGGTAGTGAAAACATAAAAAAGTACTTACATAGAAACTAATTGTTTATTAGGTACTATATTGCTTAATCGATGGGTATTGCGAACCCTAAATGATAATTTAGCCGGATTTGGATTATTAGCCAATACGGTAACAATACCAGCTGGAAACGATAGCATCATCTCGCCCGACATTTTTACTTGGCACCTAAACATGCTGAAAATGAGTAATAATACCGATATGAAATGTTTAATTACCAACCTAGTCTCGTCGGCTCCGCGAAAATAGGAATGAACAATCTCGTGAAATGCAACCGCTAATGGAATGGTATCGGCCATGCCGATTGTTAAAGGTGAAGGTCCTCGAGAAATCCCGACGGGAACTCCTGCCGTTTTAAATTCAAGACTACCAACGCTATCAGCTCGCGCTATTGGCGCAGGACTTATATGGCCACGAGCATGAGCTTCTGATTTTCGAGACGGCGGTCTTGGAATTGACATATAACCGGATGTTGGTGTCGGTGTTTGTCTTACTTTTGGTGGGGCACTTGATGGAGGTTGGATATCTCCAACTTCGGTAAATAAATCTAATTCTGTTAAATAAAATTTTAAGTAAATTAGATTTGTGTTGTTTTTTTATCTTACCTCCATATCTTGAAGATCCTGATAAAGTTGGGGAATTCAATGTTGGTTGAGATGGGCTTTGTAACGGAGCGTACGGATGTGAACTTGTCGGCGTGGAAGCATTAGAAGCAGCGGGACTTTGAAATAAATTTAATCCAAGTAAATCACTGCTGGGTTTAGCTCCTAATTGTTGAGAAACAGATTGCGATCGTTTCATAGTATTATCTTGACCGTCTAATCCGGATCCTCGACGACCAAGACCTCCACCAACAGGTGAAAGATATATATTTTCAACGGTAGCTCTTAATTCATCAACGGAAGCCGATATCGGAGCAGCACCGTTATTCAACGGTTTAATTTCAACATGAATTCTATTTTTTTCACGATCATCATCGGAGTCAGAATCTGAAGATGAATAAAATCCTCGTTTGTCGTTGTTAGGCCAATGATGTTTCGGCGCTTCCGGTTGGACAGCATATCCTTCAGTATCTAATTCCGGTCCTTCTGGCTCAGCTTCTGCTAACGGAGGGGTTTCTTTTACTTCTTCGCGTTCTTCTCTAAATTTTTATAAATAATTGATACGAAATGAAATGATTTCTAAAAATAAACAAAAATATTTCTTACAAATCAGATTTTTCTTCTTTATTACTTTGATTATCGGAATTGTCCTTTTTCTTTTTCGTTTTCTTCTGCTTAACTTTTTCTCTTCTACTTCTTAAAAACCCTGAAACATAGCCAAACAACAAATCCTATATTAACGACTTTTTTAATTAAACAGGAATTGCGAAAAATCTAAAGAATTTGTTTAATATAATAACCCTTTTCCCACATCCTCTCCAACGCGTTGAAAGACATTGAATTGACGCGCGTCAATTAAGTTAATGTTACCGCTTTATTACTACATCCTATGCACTTACAATCTTTGATGTTACGAGTATCTTTTTTAGACATTTCTTTTTGCGATGCAATCAGAATATGTTGATTGACCTTCTAGGTGTTAACCAATTCAAACTCAAACACCGAGTAACTCGTCGTCGACTTAACGCTCGTTTATCAATTTAATGGGTGAATCATTTTAACTGAAATTATTAGAACTGCCGTGCACCTTTGTTCGAAATGGAATTCTTTTACTACTCGGTATTTTATCAAAAAATATCGACTAACCAATTTCCCTATAAAAGTATCATTTTAACGATAACCTCAAAACTAGAAATTGTGAACAATTTTTTATTGAATTTCATGCATGCGATAGCGATCATTTTTGTTCACAACACAAAATTATTAACATTAATATTATAACATATAGAAGATTTAGAACCATGCACATTAAAATATGAAATATTATAACATTTTTAAGGCGTATGTTTTAAAAAATGCCTTTTCATTGTTTTTTTGGGTATAGGAAAAATGTTAGATACTAGAAAGAGAAACAATTTGAAGCAGCAGTAGCAATAACAATGCTGGAAATATTAAAAAATCTATCTATTGTGATGATTTTCTAAAATAATGAAGACTTAAATCAGAATTATATGACAATGTTAATTAATTATTACAATACTGAAAAATTTTGATTTTAAGAATAAAAAAAATCTAATTAATTATTTTGTAACATTGAAATTAAATTTTCAGTACTGTATAAAGAATTTTTCTATACTGTTCTAAAATATATAACACTTTTTTTTAAATAAATGCGATTCTAATATACAGGGTGCCCTAAGATAATAGACCAACTATAAACTTGGAAATAATAAAAAAATACAAATAATAATTTCATTATTAATTTTAACAGTTGTACTTTAATGGATCAAATTTATAAAGATTTATAATGTGAAATCAAAAAGTCGCGGGTGTAATTTAAAAAAAAAATCGTTAATTCTCAAAATTTCTTGATGAAATATTCGAGATTTAGAAAGAAAAGTATGACCTTTTTAACGAACAAAACAGAACTTGAAAAACTCTATGCGTACATGAGATAATAATTTTTGAACTCAACCTCAATTTCTTACCATAATTTTTAAAATCAAATTGTTAAAAATGTTGGGGGTTATAACGAAACGTATAATCTTTTTCATGAAGAAAACCGTATTTGAAAATCTCTATCCGTTCATGAGATAATAATTTTTGAACTCAACCTCAATTTATAACGTGGGAAAAATTTTGAAAAAATCATAAAAAATCGAATTTTTACGTTTTCTTAATGAAATTTTCGGGGCTTATAGAGAAACGTCATAAAGAAAACCGTATTTGAAAATCTCTATTCGTTTTTAAACTCAACCTCAATTTATAGCGTAAATAATTTCTTACCATAATTTTTTAAAATCGTACAAAATCAAATTGTTAAAATTTTTGGGGGTTATACCGAAACGTATTATCTTTTTTATGAACAAAACCGCTCTTGAAAATATCGATTCGTTCATGAGATAATAACTTTTGAACGCAACCTCAATTTATAACGTTACCAATTTTTACCATAATTTAAAAAAATCATATAAAATCGAATTCTTAAGATTTCTTAATGAAATTTTCGGGGTTTATAGCGAAATGTATATTCTTTTTCATGGATAAGGCCATATTTGAAAATCTCAATTCGTTCTTGAGATATTAACTTTTGAACTCGACCACAATTTTATTAATTTTCTTCATAACTAACGACCGCAATTTACTTAATACCAAAGATTTCACGACCTCACATATAATTCGTTATTATATTAGTTTTTGCTGTATTTTAAATTTATTGAAATCAATGTTTTTTGTTTATTTTTTTTACCATTTCCAAGTTTTTTTAATACCCTGTAGAAAAAACGCAGAAAAATAGGAGCATATCAACTGATTTAATAAAAAACTAAAAACTAGATGAAAAATTGCAAAAAATAAATTTTGTTTTGGTATATACAATAGTGCATAAGGTGAGATGCTCCTAAGAAAAAAAAAATAATTGAGAGGTGTAGAAAAGGTTCAGACCAAATACCGAAATAAATTATTAACGGAATGTGAATAAAAAATAATAAATAGTAAAAGAAAGAGCGTCCGCCAACACAGTGTAAAAATAAAGATAACAAAATGGGAAGGATGAAAATTGGGGTGGGATTGAAGGTGTGTTGGTGAAATGTTTGGGGGAGGTCGTAAAGAAGCCCTACAGCGACCAACAGAGCGTGCCAGAGGCCACCACCACGAGCCGATGCCCGCAGCATGCACCGTACAAAGAGAACTCAGAATTACACTTGGATCCTCGCTGGGCATTACGCGACATCTGCTGGCCGTCAGCGGAACTTGTCGGACTTGACGGGGCGCTGCTGGGCCCGGCTCGGCCTTCACGTGACCCTGTGAACATAACACAATCCCAAGCCCTCGTTAAGAAGCTGCTACAGCGACACAGTGGGGATTTTGCCTCGACCTTGCACCTCAACAGCAACCTGCACAAACAATTTTTTCAGGAGCAGAGTCGATCAACACCCCCATTGCACGAACGACTCTCCAATAACGTACCCTGGGAGTTAGACATAAACAGATTTAGTAGGGATGTTGTACGACGGGAAGGTTTGGTATGTGTTGGCATAGACTGTGATCCCGACATATCAGGCCCGTTACCTTCTTTCTTTATTGGTTTGGCTGTATCCGGATCTTGGACGGGTGATGTCATTGGTTCTTCCACATCTACCAATCCTAAGAAATTACAAAATATCTATTCATCAAAGTTATCCATTACTTAATCCTTTATTCATCTTGAAGTTCTTGAAGGAAAGTTAGTTGTGCCAAATGATAATAAAACATGAACGAAATAAATTTGAAATGAATGATGAAATTAATTGAGGGATCCTATCTATATTATTTCAAATAAGCAACTACTATTTCCAATAGAAGCTGTTTTTGTATTAAGTTCTTACCTGGTTTCTCAAGTCCTGTATATTTACTTAAAACAAACTGTTCAAGAAGCTGATCAACAGTGAATTCTAAACACTGTTTTCGAAATTCTTGGTGAACTTGACCGACAGCTTCGTGTGTCCATAACAATAACTGAGCGTAAGTGTTGAGGAATTCTTTCATTTGTACCAAATGGGCTTCTTCCAATTCTTGGAAGTGTTTACATGTTACCGACATTTTTTTCTCAAAATCGCTTTTCGTTGAACCATATTTTTCTACAAACGATCTATAATCTTCCTGGGATTTTTTCAACTTTACTTCAGCTTTTTCTATTTCTTTAGGCGACGAGTTTTCTTTTTTAAGCTTCTCTACTTCCACACCTCTTTGCGTGTAAAGGTCTTTCGTCTTTTGTACCATTATTGTTATTGATTGCATTGCTTGTACAGCTTCTAAAGTACCCGATTCATCTTCTTTCACCTAACAATTATAAAAAAATTTTATTTTATTATTTATACAGTGTGACAAAATGTTATAGAAGGAAAGTTGCTTCACACTTAATATTCTATTAGCTGGCATATTTAAAAAAGAAAGTGAGGGAGACTCATAGATTATTAAATGTGTAAGAATTTTTTATAAGAAGGTTTTGTCCAATTGAATTTAAATATCAAAACCTCCTACAACTTTTATTTTAAGAATAAGCTGTTAACAGAGGAAGTTGATAATTACAGAAAAAGATAAAAGAAGAGAGGAGATATATATATGTATATATATATATATATATATATATATATATATATATATATAAGTAAATGAAATAATAATGCCAACAAACTCATAAAATAAACTAAAGAGATAAAGATAAGTTTTGAACACTCAATTTGCGCATTTTATTCAAAGTTTATTTGTGTTTTAAATGTATATAAGAAATAGTCAGTTTGTTGATAAGATTAGTAGCATTAATTGAAAAGAGAAAAAAACTTTATCACTACTACAGGATTTATCTATAAATATAAATGGGAGTTAAAGGAAAATTTTAGAGCATAACAAAATGTATGAATAATGAACTTACTGATTTATGTTTTTTATGTAATTCTTCTGCATATTTACTAACTTCCTTGACTAGATCAGTAACCTTTTGTACCATTTGAATATGAAGCAGGGATAACTTTTCTGCAAAGGCCTTAAGAACCTGCCAAAGAGGCGCAAAAGTTCCTTGAGTACAGCAGCTGCCTGCTTGTTTAGCAAGCTTAGCAAGTAATTTGGAGTTGTTCTCTTCCAAATTAGAAACTTCCCTGAGGAAGTCGGCCAATTCTTTGCTTGCAACCAACCCATATTTCATGTTATGATAGAGCACGTCGAACCCATTGTTTTTGGCCCCCTAAAAAAATAAAATCCTTCATAATAAGTTTATGGTTATAAATTAACTACGTTAAAGCAACGTTGCCAAGCCTACTAACAATATTCCTCATTAAATGCTTATTTCATACAACAGCAAAACATTAAAAAATAATAAATCAAAAATCAACGATCGTGAAGCGATTAAATCATATAAAGTTGGGCTATGAGGCCCCCTCGAAACGTAACTTACCCAAAAGTAATCATTGAAGTCCACCGTCATTTTTTCGTCAATATCGATGTAACTTTCGACGCGCAATCAACCACCCCATTAACGGAACACGAAACTCATCGTTATAACGCACCTTAACACCAAACAAAAAATCCAAGAACTGTCTAATATACTCTAAATGTTCTCATAACACGAGGGGGCGGATCATAACACAATTCCACTTTACCAATTCATCGTCAGATGGCTCCACCTTCAAACATATTCATCCTATATACTAAAGAAACGAAAACGACTAAAGTTGATATAACGGAAAACACACTGAGAGAGTGGGACTCCAACTCACAAAAAGAAATTAAATTAAAGAAAGAGATAAAGATATTGGGTATTTCCATCTTGTTCTTTTATATAGAAATTTTGAAACAACTCCTTTAACGTTTCAACTTTGTGTATATTTGGTTGTCTATATTATTATATTTTAAATTCTGCCATTTATACTAATGACGGTTTCACCTACTTTTCATATTATTGTATTTTTCTCGATGTTTGGGCGCAAAAGTGATAAAGAGCAATACTGGTAAGAATAAAATTTGCTATACTAAAACTTTTTTTTTATCAACAAAACGACGATTTTGACATTTTCGCATTTTTATCGATATTTATGCATGTGAGAGCTAGGTTGGCCAAAAATGCAGTGGGTTGTTAATTGAACTCAACCTCAAAATGAATCAACTCAATCCTTAAGGAAGTCACAGCTGCGCAAGTGGTTGGGTCGGGTTGCTTTTGGAATCTAGCAACCTAACCCAACTACTAAGTAATCCTAAGCAACCCAAGTCTACCCCAAAGTAAGCCAACCCAACCCAAGACAAATTCAACTCAAAAGTAAGCAAATCGCAAAGTTTAATTTCAAAATCATCTTCTTTTAATTATTGATATTTTATTAAATATTAAGATTAAGTGGTATTTTAAAATTTTTTATGGTTATTAATAAAGATAGCTATTGTTATAAAAATAAAAAAACATAAAATTCAAGTTCGATAAAAAAATGTATTAATTATTAAGCCAACTCAATCCCGAAGCAAGTCACAGCTGCGCAAGTGGTTGGGTCGGGTTGCTTTTGGAATCTAGCAACCCAACCCAACCACTAAGTAATTCTAAGCAACCCAAGTCTACCCCAAAGTAAGCCAACCCAACCCAAGACAAATTCAACTCAAAAGTAAGCAAATCGCAAAGTTTAATTTCAAAATCATCTTCTTTTAATTATTGATATTTTATTAAATATTAAGATTAAGTGGTATTTTAAAATTTTTTATAGTTATTAATATAGAGATAGATAGTTATTGTTATAAAAATAAAAGCCATAAAATTCAAGTTCAGTAAAAAAATTTATTAATTATTAAGCCAACTCAATCCCGAAGCAAGTCACAGCTGCGCAAGTGGTTGGGTCGGGTTGCTTTTGGAATCTAGCAACCCAACCCAACCACTAAGTAATCCTAAGCAACCCAAGTCTACCCCAAAGTAAGCCAACCCAACCCAAGACAAATTCAACTCCAAAGTAAGCAAATCGCAGTTTAATTTCAAAATCATCTTCTTTTAATTATTGATATTTTATTAAATATTAAGATTCAGTGGTATTTTGCAATTTTTTATAGTTATTAATAATTAGATAGCTATTGTTATAAAAATAAAACTCATAAAATTCAAGTTCGATAAAAAAATTTATTAATTATTAAGCCAACACAATCCAGAAGCAAGTCACAGCTGCGCAAGTGGCTGGGTTGGGTTGCTTTTGGAATCTAGCAACCCAACCCAACCACTAAGTAATCCTAAGCAACCCAAGTCTACCCCAAAGTAAGCCAACCCAAGCCAAGACAAATTCAACTCAAAAGTAAGCAAATCGCAAAGTTTAATTTCAAAATCATCTTCTTTTAATTTATGATATTTTGTTAAATATTAAGCTTCAGTGGTATTTTACAATTTTTTGTAGTTATTAATAAAGATAGTTATTGTTATAAAAATAAAAAACATAAAATTCAAGTTCGGTAAAAAAAATTATTAATTATTAAGCCAACACAATCCAGAAGCAAGTCACAGCTGCGCAAGTGGCTGGGTTGGGTTGCTTTTGGAATCTAGCAACCCAACCCAACCACTAAGTAATCCTAAGCAACCCAAGTCTACCCCAAAGTAAGCCAACCCAACCCGAAACAAATTCAACTCCAAAACAACCAAATCCCAAAGTTTAATTTCAAAATCATCTTCTTTTAATTTATGATATTTTATTAAATATTAAGCTTCAGTGGTTTTTTACAATTTTTTATAGTTATTAATAAAGATAGTTATTGTTATAAAAATAAAACTCATAAAATTCATGTTCGGTAAAAAAAATTTATTAATTATTAAGCGAAAAAAATTTCAAGTTAACGGTATCATATAAATATATACAACATAAATAACTGTGTAGAATGCCATACACTATCGTACTACAAAAAAAAACAATTATATTCGAAGTCCATCACATACGATTAGATTATTGAAAAATAAAAAAAAAGTCTAGACACCTAGTGCCCACGGACTAGAACAAAAATAAAGATACATGTAGAGTCGACAGCTATAAGTCGCGAGAGTGCGTTTCCCTTCACCGTCATAAGTCATAACGCAAACTAACTGAGTGTACGCTATTGAGATAATAAAAAAAAGGAGTAGGTTTAATAAAAACGAAAAAAAAAATGTATACGCATATATGGAAAGTAAATATGAGAGTACATAAGTAGCAAAAAAACTATTAAAGGAGCGAAATGCATACAAATACATTCGAGAACGTACGTCCCTACGTAAGTAAAATGGTAAAATAGCGAAACAACGAATGGATAGGTTGACTTGTTAGTTGGCTATGTACCATTTACGAGGATACCTCTGACCGCCGACAGCATTCTCAAACAACAACAACATTTCAACAGTCTCACTTATAATTAGTAATAATAATAACAATATCATCGGACTGGCCAATCCGTGGCTAACCATTCGTAAAAAAAAGCCAGTTAGCTCATATTTACTTGACTATGCGCCAAGACGAGAATATCTTTTTTTTCTTTTGGGAAACGTAGTTCTCTTCCCGCCAGTCTTGCAGACTCCAGTTCTCTTTCAGCCTGGTTTAACTCCCTCCTAAGTGCTCCTGCACATTCTTGTTCTCTTGCAATCCAATCTAACGCCATTTGTGATCTCATATCATCATCTAGGGCTCTATTGGAATAGTGAGCGACAACTTCCTGTCGACTACATTGCCTCTCCCTCATCGCCTTTAAGCTACCATTCCAATGGAGTAATTGAAAAACTGTCATTAGTTCTTGAAACTCCAACATTGTTCTACCTTTATTCGATTCCAACATAAATCTAAACGCCCCTATTCCCGTATTAGGATTATCAGCTTCCTCTTGATCCCCTTTGAACGATGATCTCGCCTCCGACACTGCTTTTTCGATGAAGTCATCCGAAATTCTTCTAGAAGGATGCTCGTTGAACACTGAATTCATTAAGGCTATTTTTGCGGCGCTCCGTCTTGCTTCTGCTTTTGTTGGACAATTCTATATATTATTGAAAAAACGAGAAAAAATTATATGTATGATTAATTGCGGGTCATTATTCAGATTAAATCGGTAGGCGGCGATTGAAACAAGTTTAAACGTTGCGTAATGTTCTATTTTAAAGTTAAGGATATACGTTTTGGAGGTAATACAGGAAAGAAAGTTGATAGAGGATTATGTAATATATTTGAAAGTTTTAACAATAACATTTATATGAGAAGTGATTAAATTGAGTAAACCGAAAAAACCCTCGAAAGAAAATTAATGAATGGTAGTGAATACGAATAATATTTACTACCATTCATTATTTATTGCAACGTGGAACTTAGTGTACAGGTCTGGTCAACGAGAACCTTTATGCATCGCCATTCATGACTAACACGACGTGACGAAACGGCTAAAAAGCTCGTCTCGAATTATTTTAATAAGCGCCTCGCTAGAACACAAAGCCCGAGCTGGACCTATTATGTGCGGGCCCCCGGATACAAAGGGTCTTTTCATGACCGCGCTGTGAGATGTTTGGCTTTCGAATTAGGAGTTACCTGGAAGCTTCCAAAGCACGAACCGCCCGGAAGCGTGACGTAACAGACGTATGGCTGCGAGTTCGAGGGCACCGATTCATAAATTACCAAGGCGCCGTTGCGCAGGTCCGCACCTCTCGCTTGCTTCATCTGCCAGAATTCTTGTAGGGCCTCGACCACATTCACTAGATAATAAAAAAAAGAATCATAAAAAAATGATGTTGTCAATCGTTGAAGGATAAAAGAAAGCGGAAAGGATGTCACGAGAACACCTTTATTTGTTAATTTTGGCGTGAAGTCACGTCGAGCCGAATGTCACACGAGCCGTAAACGCACGGTCGACAATCGTTTGACATATAAGCGGTCGTAAAACGATTTTCGACCGGAACGACTCTCGCGAATTCAAATGCTACGGAACATTTGCCGGGACGTTTAGTGCGGTCATAAAACACCTTAATATAACCTGTAATCTGACTCCGAAACGCGGCATACGTCATTTACAATTGACGAATTTATGTTGTTATTGAAACATGCTTACCATTCATCTCGCGAAATCATATTTGTTTTGCATTTTTATTAAAAACAAAAATTTTATTCGTAATGTATTATGTATACATCTTGCGGACAGTAGCAAATAATTAAACGGAGACGCGTAGGATGGATATACAGTTAATTAAAAATATGTAAATAAGTATACGTTGGTGGAATGTTGTAGGATACATAATTAAATTGTAAATATCAATGTATCTACTTCAAGAATATACCTACATATATTGCGATAATAGTTAGAAATGAAATAAATGATACTTGAACTTAGTAGCTAGAGTAAGTATATAGACGTAATAAAAAAAGAATTTTATGGGGTTATAACCCGGAAACTATGTGTAAAATTTTAATTGCGACCGTAAATGGCAAAGTTATTAGAAATAGTTAATGGTTTCTTATACACATTAGTTAACATCTATCATTTGAAAAAATATAGGGGTAAGTTTTAATAAATTTAAAGTCGGTGTATACGAGTTTTGGTATCTCGCTTCCAGATTAGGCAACTCGCGCTGGTACATACATCCGTTTTGGGAAAAAGGGCCAAGAGCGCCCGAGACCCGAAACAAAGCGCGGCGAGTTTTTAAACTTTTAATGGGCCGAGTTACAGTTCAAACGAAATTTATGCCGCGTGTGCAACTTTTTTGCCGTCTGCCAATGTCCGGCGCGGCGGAGAGGACCGAGGACACAGGTTCGAAAGGATCCCACACCGGTTTTGCGCTCATCCGCGGGTCCGAGGCATGTTTTAGGGATCGGCGGAGAGGTAAGACGGGGGTAGGTCGAAATTGTCGTGGTCGTCGTCGTCGACATACCGCGATATCCGGCGTCTTCGTACAGTTGGAGCATGGGCGTAGTGGTCGAGCACGTCCATTGAGGGTCCGGGTAGACCATCATATCGTACGGATCGCGCCCGGGACACGCACCTCGCATCAATGGACACCGCACGGAGGCTCGTTGAGACACATTCTGTTGCTATGGGGACGGTCCGCGTCGTTTCGCGGCCGGTGCCGAAGAGTTAGACCCGAAGAACTTGTACTACTAGTAGCGGAGTTGCCAGTCAACTCCGTTCAACTCGTCAACGGACGGGCAACGCGGGTTCGGTAATTTGCGAGATGATTGCCACGGGGACTGCTTCCACTTGCCACTTGTCACAATGCACTCCTCCGGCCCTCGGACGTCGTATTCCTTCTCAAGTGAATAGACACTTTTGCTACGTGAGCAACCTCTTTGTCAGCGAGCGAGAGACCGAACGGCCGAACGGGTCGTCGTCGGGTTCACGTCCGCCGGTTCAGTTTGCCCACTCGGTTTCTCACGACTACTACGCTACCTTTGTGTTTTCGATTTTATTATCGAATTTGTTAAGAGGCCGCCGCGAACCTCCTCTCCCGCTCAACTCCCCACCTCTCCTTCACCACCTCCTGCTTCTCCACCTCTTCCTCTTGATCTTTCCCCCCCTTGCCCCGTTCCTGTCTCTTCACTCTTGTGTTCTCCTTCCACCTTACCTCTACCTGTTCATCGTTGGTCTTTTGTCGCCCTCCGGATCGCTTCGACTTTGTCAACCGGCGCGACAAATTCTTTTCTAAAACTACTAGGTACCTAATGAATGGCAGCAGCCGCCGGATGTGCTCTTAACTTCTTACCGACCTCCTATCCAACTATACACTTGCCCTCCTATCGGGATAGCTCTCGCTCCTGCCAGATTACTACTTTCCGTTGAAACTCGTCACACCTTGTGCGCACCTGAGTTGCCTGACTTTATACGTTAACAAGTTCGTAACACTCGTATCGGATGATCTATGAGGTCATTCTTCCTAAAAGACCTCATCTATCTCCGTTGATCTTTTGAGACCAAATTATCAGGTGTTTATCATGAAACCACCAAGATTGTCAGATTTCATTATTATTAAGATAATTTATTGCCCATTACACAATTCGAACTAAAATTTATAATTTAGCGTCAACGAAATACACCTATTATAGTTAAGTCAGAAGTTTTACGAGATTCCCCTCGTTCCAAGAACTACTTATAGGAAATCTAAATCCTTCATATGGCGAGAACTGCTAAGTGAGTGAAAACTGGTATTTTTACTGCATCACCATTCATCTTATAAAGCTTACGAGTTTATTATGATCAGATCATACCGTTTACGAGGTCGCTCTCGTTCCAGGAACTAGATAAACGATCTCAAAGGATCACTCGTTGTGTTCATCGTTCCAAAGAGGAGAGTGCTACTTTTACTGGTTAGGAGATCCACTTTCAACTCGTTCTCATTGCAACTGATACTTCTTTATATTTTACGGTCCGTATCTTCAAATCTTGTTCAACAGATTGGAATTTAATTTTTGATTAACTTTAAAAAAATGTTAGTGTTAGTTGTTTTATACTGTGCGGAAACGGTAAAGATATATTATCTTGATGGATCGTGAGAATAAAACGTCCCAGATTTCGGTGAGCTCCTTCTGCAACCGAGACCTGCGATGACTGCGGATGGCGCCCCCACCGCCATCCGTAGAGCACACCGCCGCCGCCACGCTCTCATAAACCATTTGCATCGGTCTCGCAAGCAATTAACAAGCCAAGGAGAATTCTTGGTCCACCGCGGCGTTGCCAAGCAAGCGGATGGCAGAGCGCATAAATTCCGTATCAAACGGCTTATTTGAGTTTGGGACCCGAAAAAGAAGACGCGCCCGCAGGTGAACGAACCGATCCTTAGCGCCCCATTGGTTGCGCTGGCCGCGGGAGTAATGAAATTTGATATTTTACGATTCCTGGGAACACCGTCGACGTATTGCGTCGTAATTCGACGCTTATTATTTACTTTGTTCGTGGAGGGTCCTTATGTTCACGTACCCACGGGTTATAATTAAATGTCAATCTAAATACGATTGTTTTAAAATCTCCTTATTTCTCTATTCCACTGGGAATGTGGGAATAAAAATGAAATTTCTTCTCTACAAAGTTTATTTTATTAACAAATCGTAAAAAGTAAAAAAAAGAAGTTATTTGGTCTTTTTTCTGCGCGCATTAGCCAAAGGAACTTGATAAATAACTATAGCAGTGGTAACAGCTTCCATGCGATCACAAGAAAATCACCAATTTTAAACAATATCATTGGATGCGACGTTATCAAATCCGTTAATAGGCGGCTTTGTTACTTCCGCCGTGTACGATTTCTTCCGAAGCTTCTTATCTATATGACTCCTGAATAATTGTATGCAACACGAAAATATGTGTAGCACGATTAAGAACACTAATACCAAAACGCATACTATGGTAGTTTTCCCTGGTTTTCCCCAATCTAATACTGGATAAATAAATGGCTCTTCATTCCTAAATAATACAAAAATTAAAATTATGTATTAAATTGAATTTCTTTTCTATATCTTAATTTGAATTTTCGCGAGTAAAAATGTTTAAATTCATAAGTGACGTAAAAATGTGCTATGGTTATAGAAAACGTAACCGCAACTTTTTTCATTGAACGGTTGCCGAGATATCAATCTTCAAAGTAACCTATTTCGAACTGTAAATTGAGGGGTTTCGGGTTTTGGAAACAATGGTGGTACTGTTACGATAGTAAATGATGGAGCTATAAAAAATAATCGATTGGATTTGCTATTTTATGATATAATCATTATGACATTTTCAAGATAAAATATAGAGCAGAAATTCAATTTTTTCTTAAAATATTACCTTGAAGTTCCACCACAAAGATGGTAAATAATACTGAATACGATATATACTATGCCAAATAACACAGACCAATAACATTGTACAAGGTACAAAGGATGTGCGACTACAAATAAGTCGATTAACATTACAAGCGAGTTGGTACCATGTACAAATATGTTTTGAGCATCAACTTCCATTTTGGTTTCTACAAAAATAAAAAGAAAACGAATGAAATCATATAAAATATAAAACGAGCATCGCTTAAGCGGATTATATCGTAGTTGACAGGAAATTAAATGCGCCAAGCCAAATGGAAGTAATCGCGTTGTATAAAGAGGATTTTAAACTAGTTGATGGAAGCATTAGATGTTTAAATAAAAATAAAATATAGTGCAGATTCAATTTAATCCCGCTACTCGAAACGGTTTAATTGTCTAGTGTTCGTGACGTTAAGTCTCGGTGGTGACCAGTTAACATCGATTGGACAATTGGCAATCATTGTAATAAATTGTAGTTCAATGTCTTTACAGTTTTTAGGTTGCACCTAAGATTTATACGTTAATTTAAAATAACTCTTGTTGACCTCGTTTCATACCTCCGTATCGATTAGGTTGGTCGCATGCCCGTTTTCTTAGTAATTTGCATAAATAATGTTTCTTAGTTAAATCTTTGTACGCAACAAAGTGTAATAAATATTTATAACCGGAAACAAAATGTTTGGCAGAAAAAAAATCAAACACGTTATATAGTATTTTGCATATTGCCGTTTACTATTCATTCTGGCGTTTTGATTGTGAGATCTGATTTATGCGTAGTACCAGAGTGTAATACATTTTACTGCTTTATTATCGATTGAATTCCTTTGCGTTATATTTAATTTATACGTTGCAAAACGAAAAAATAATTTTGTCAACAATGTTACCATAAAAAGTTAATAAACATCTGATAACACTAATCCAATTATATGGGTGATTAAATAACTTTGTTAACCTCGAAAATTAAAATACAATAATGAATATAAAAATTATAATTCAGTTATTGCTTAATCACGATTAATTAAATGTCCATGTGAAGCACCACCTTCTCGCGTTCCCGAGCTCACGTGTCGAATATATTTTGTTTAATAGTTTAATTGGTCCATACCGAAGAGAACCGAGTCTTTAAGTTTAAATTTTCTTAATTAAAGACAATAGGACAGATGATTCCGAAATTATTCTCCGAAAAGTCATCAAAAAATGTATCTATTTTTTAAATTACTACCATGATTTAGACATATCGAAGTTAATAAGCATACAATTCCCTATTGTAATATAACACGTGATTAGTTACTTTTTACCGGTTTTATCAAGGTTATTATAGCCTTTCGCTCATTACAATAAATGTGCATAAAAGTTCTTACCATCATATAATAAAGCCCAATAAAGGACGGTTATGCCAAATGCAACATCAGTTGCGATTATATTCATAACCCAATACATCCTATAAGTAGCAGAAGTCCATACACTACCCCCAAATCTTTTAAATTGACAGTACCAGATTGTCAGGGTTAGAGCGCATAGAAGTGATTGAAGGAAGCACAATGAGTAACCCCAATTAGTCAAATAAATCATCCATTTCGCGCGAAAATGAATACTTTTATCTAAATGTTTTGGATCTATCACAGAGAGTAGCCAGGTGCCAAATAGGAATGCTGTCAGTAACCATCGATACAATATATATAACAAACTCGGCCTATCATCTTTTTGCCACTACAAAAAAGAATTTTTAAAAATGATCGTTTATTCTCATTATTCTTACCTGAGATTTAAAAAATATTTGAGGATCATGAAATTGCATTAGAAACCTATGCCTGGCAAACTGCCTTTTCCATAACTTCAACATCATATCCTGGAACATTTTAAAAACTAAATTTAAAATCAATCGTTCCGGTCAGAAGAAGATTCAGCGCGCTCGCGTAGTGGCAATTGCTAATAATTGTTTTAATTTCACGTGTGACTTTTGACCGGCCGAATAGTTTTCGCGTACGTTCTATGAAAAAATAACAAAAAATGCCGTTAAACCGTTCCGGTAATTGAGGCAAAGAGCGGATTTTGCGAATTGGTATGATCACGTCGTAATCCGACGCGTAACGACGCTGTCTGCGTTACTTCGAACACCACGTCCTGTATATATATGCAAAAGTGAAATTTTATTACACAATGTCATTTTCTTGTCCTTGTGTAGACAATTTTCACAACTTTTTTAAATAAATTTAATTGTATTGATTTATAAAAACTATTTTAAGTATTAATTTTTTAAATTTAAATTAAATTTAAATAAAAATTATTTGCTATAATTTTATTCTTACCTTATTATAATTATAATATAATCACGATTTATTCTAACTACTCGAATTTTGGAACAATACCAGACGTAACAGTCTTCCGGTAACGAATGCACACCTCCGGCAACCACGTTCGTTACAATTAACCCCCTCGTGCGGATTCACCTTGCGCATGCTATCTGGCGTGAATCGTACAAGAGTGCACCGAATGGTAGCGGTCTTCTTATCTGGCCAATTGTTTCGGCAAAGTTAAGTATTATCGCACGGCTCAATTCGGAGAGGATTAACTGTAATACACCTATTGTATTAATCGCGATAGGGTATCATGTAACATATATATAATGAGTTTGCGGAAATTTCCTAGGACTGTTTTTTTTATTTTGCAAACGCGCCACTTTGCCCATGATAAAATATCAACTGCGCCGGTTCTTTTTAAACGCCTATTCTTCAATGATTATTTAGAATGGAATCGTATTGTGAAGTACTTAAAGTAATAAAAGAGTTGATGGATCGTATTGATAGTACGTTCACCTACACGATTTTTCCATTATCAAATTTAAAATATTGAAAAGAAACTTACCTTACTTATTTTATGCGAGATTTTTTTCTGGTTAGAAGTAAATTGAGTTTTTTTTTCTAATCAATAGTCGTCCTTGTAAACCATCGATTGGCGTAAGAATGGTTCGACATTTTCCCCACCAATCCGGCAGCTGCTTTAGGGTTGAACGTGGGGTATCACAGTTGAATGAATGCGGAATTAATTTTAGGACACAAAGTTAGCACGCAATTTTTTTCGATTTTCAAAAAAGAAAATTAGGTATTACCGTCCGTTTCGTGGACTGTATGGTTCTAAATTTAACTAACTATCACGGTAACGATTTTTTTTTAGATTTTCTAGGATGTATAGTATAATAAATAAATGGAAAAAAATATGTTTAAAAGTTTATTAAATAAAGCTGTAATTCTAAATAGTCGCTTATCAATAATAACTTAGTAGCAAACGCATCTCGCGTTACTATTGCACAATGAATACGGAAATTTCCTATGCTCTACACCAGTCGTATACCAATTAAGGCTAGAACATGTGGTACAAAGATATTGTCCCACGTTTGAAAAATTTTATAATAAAATAACTGTAATAGTATAAAAAAGATCATCAAATAAAATAAAAATCTATACTATACTCGCGATCATGTGAATGTCAATCACAACCTAGTTGCCCTGATGATGGCAAAGAAAAATAATATAAAAATAAGAAACAATACTCCCGATTAAAAATTAAATTAATAATAATAGATGTCGACGTGGACTGGAAGAAGGAACAGATCGAATGTGTACTTAATAAATACTTAATTACATCACTTGTAAAATTTGGCTAGCTTCGAAGGCGGTGCCTGGAAGCAGGATCACCGGCGTGGACACATGTCCAGCTTCGATGCATATCATATTCGGGTATTCATCATCCCCAAAATCAGCCGTCTCCTTCGCTTGATCAACCCAAGGATTCCAAACAACCGTATCCGGAAAATTATATTTCTGGATGCGCATCTTACGCCCCGACACAACATTAGTGATGATATGCTCCTGGGGAGTATTCTGATAGATCCTATCAGTCCATTCACAAATCGTCACCACATCTCGCCCTTCCTGATAAATTGCCCCATCTCTTGTTTTATCAACAAATGTACAACCATGCAAACCCGTTATTTGACATCGTCGTACATCAGGCACCTTGAAGTAGGTGTGCAACAGCATATTGAAACTGAACGTTATATCCTTACTTGGATTGAATATCGCTATATTAAAATGCAGTTCCTTTTCACGCAATATCAAGCGGTATGTTAGGCGGAATCTTTAAAAAAAAGAAACTTGTATATATCTTTTTCTTAAAATATTAATCTAAGTACAAAATAATAATAATAATTGAAAGAAGATTATTTAGAAATTTATAAAACAAGAATTGTCTTACAATGAATCACGAGTATGAAATAATCGCCTCATTACGAATTTTAATAAATTGCACATTTTATAGTTGATTGGCAAATAATATGAGTTAATTATAGAACAAGTATAGACGATTCTTCAAACTTATTATATTAACACATATTGCGCGGGAAGCGACTAAACTCGTTTTGCATGGTATTGATGCCCGATACACGGTAAGACTTTGGCGGCGCAAAATGTGTTAAAAACAATGATGTAAGCGTTGTATAAATAAAAATATAATGTATAACAATAATTAAAATAGCGCCTAAAAATCAGCTTAAAAGCGTCTATATCCGGAGCCAAATTTAATAGTGTTTTGACACCATTAATCATTACATGATGTATGCTAAGGCAACGTAGTATGTCTAGGATTTGATGTTCTTGCATCATGTTGCTTGTACAACTACTTGGAGTACATCTTTCGGCCTTATTTTTGGATTTATCATCATAATCATTATTTCCTTGAAATCCAGTTTCTCATTAATCTCCAGTGCTCTTAAAAATTGTATTAAAATGTTTTTGATCATCATAAATAACATTGAGGTTGTGGAAACTTGAGTAATTTCGAATTGGGGAAGTTCATCTCAACAATAATCAACTTTTATTGTGGTTAAGTATCGGTACAATTCTAAATTTAGAAGTAGAATCATCTCCAATAATTAATGAAAGCGCATCTAGTACAAAGAATGCGCTGAAGCTATAAATTAGATAATATTGTGCATACTTAGTTAAATATTTTCAAAGTACCAAAGTTAATGCAAAAATTTGTGAATCATTGCAGGTAAAGTGGTCTTTCTGAACAAGGTACAACAGAAGTTTATTAAGATAAAATGTTCCTTTTGCCAAATTATAGTGATATGCCAAGTTTTAGAAATTTAAAAAATAAAATCGTCGGCTGCAATATATAATATGTTCATCAATTTTGGAAGGATATGGAATTAATACAACTCCTTGGCATGAAGTGATTTCGATATAATCAGATTCTCCTCACTAAGTCTTGCTATAATATTAATTTCAAAGCATAACTTAGCTTAATCAGGTAAAATAACATATTCCCCATAGTAAGCTTAATCAATGTTGGTTGTGGTTAAATCTCTGTAATATTTTGACCACCTAATAATCCTAACAAATAACAATTTGTAATATGTGCAATAGTTAAAAAAGAAAGAAGTCAAGGTTTCTCTATTAACTTTATAACTTAACCCAGTGGGGTTTAGAGTTAATAAAATATCTTACGGAGAGCTCCACATGGATCTGGTGAAATCAGTATCCATAAGTGAAAAAATAGCCTCAACATCTCCACTGGAGAGACGTTCAGGCGCTTTTTCCAAGTTCCATCTAATGATGCGAGCAAATCCATGTTGGGGGCCAAATGCCCAAGGTCCAAATTGAGCTGAAATAAAATGTAATGAAAAAATTTGTGATGATGAAATTGTATTAACTTACGAAAAACGAAAGGAATTCCACCCCTGATGGGTTTCTTTCCATCAAAGACGGCTTGTTTGCTGTAAATTTTTATATTATTAAGGTAATTAATAATTTTTAATAATTAATTACCTGACGAATAATTGTTCTTGATTGTTAACCCTCCAAGAAACGACAGTAGCACCTTTAAAATAAAATTAGAAATAATTAATTTTTGTATAGACAACCTGAAAAAGTTGACAAAGTAATGTCTTGGTATGAAAACAAGTGAATAGGATATGAATTCGAGTGTAAACAAAAAAAAGTTAGGTTATGTCGAGTTTTTTCAAGCATTTTTTTTAACGGTTTTGTAAAAACATGAGAATTCCATTGAAAATCGACTTTTATTTGTAGCAGAACATATGTAAAAGCGAAAAACGTCTATTTACCGTGTAAATTAATAGTACATGTCGTGTTATTTCCTCTGTCCAGAACGACAACACTGGTAGCGGCCATCTCAAAAGCTCTATCCTTTCTTTACACGCACTTCAACACTTTTACACTTTTCTACCTGCGCGGTCAGTAGACAGGTACTACGTCCCTCTATCGGTAAAAAAAATCAGTGCATGTACTTGGCATAAACCCTCCACTTGCTACTAGATCGGGATGTAGTTTTCGTGTCCACCTTCAACTCTCTAACTGATGTGGAATAGCGACGCGGCCACTTTTTTGTGCATCTTTACAAAAAACTAAATTATTCCAGCCCCGGCCGAGCTCCGGCATCATGAAAACAATGCCATCTACCAGCCACAAACCATATTGATCCAACGTACAGAAGACTATTAGTATTTCCACGAGATTGTTACAACTTACCTTTCATAGATGGAGCTAAATGTCGAGTAAATTTTGTCACAATTTTCGATTTTGCTTGTACTTGATTCAATTTTTTTTAAATAAAACAACTTATTTGGATTTTCATATATTTTAATGTACAAATACATAAATTTTGTAGAAACATGATTTAGAGACATGTTCACATATATACTTTCTTCCATAATTGTTCCTATATATGTACAGGATTTAATTTATTTAATTTAATTTTATTTATCTATGGTGTGGGTGTAAGGAACACCGGGAGAGTAACGTGGTACAGATATAACACGTATAACATGCGTTTATAGGTAAAATTTCATTCGAACACCCTCAGGATCAACAACAGTTACGCTACCAAGTATCGATATAAATAATTTATACGATTATTAACGTGGCAATAGATTACGTCTCAATTAGAAATATATGTATGTACAAAAGACGATCGCGTTGAACAACTTATCGAACTAACTTAAATGGTTATATCTCCGTTTATGCCTGCTCGTTTTCACATCCGTCCATTGTCCGTAGCGATTATGAAACACATAATATCAAGGAGGGCGCGTATACCGAGCCGTAAAGTCACAGTAATAAAACGGGTATTCTATTCGCGAAACCATCTATAATTCAGTTTTCATCCGACCTATTTACTATTGTGTATTCCACCATCCCCAAGAACTTGTTTACATCAAATTTTTTATTATTCATAAAGTATATGAAAAGAATTTCCTTAAACATTGTCCTTAAATCTTATTTTTCAACATTTCCTTAAAAAAAATGCATTTTTTTTTTTACTTTAATGGAAATAATTACCGTAAACTATGTATGTAGAGTCTTGAGAAAAGTATTTCAACATCATACCCTTAGGAAGAAACTCGGTTATGCCGTGAACTTGTTAAAATCTCTTTAAAATAGTTTGTTCAGAAAGTTTCCAAGACTTAATCATAGATGACACTATTCGCATAGCTTTTAAAGTTTAAAGTTTACCAGATATTAGGAAGTTATGAACAACACACCTTTATTAAGAAATCTACTCCTTTAAAATATTTGAGGTATATTTAGAAAATTCTAATTAATTATATTCTGGGAGATGGTTTCATATTCACCCTGTGTTATTTTTTGCATAAACAGTTATTTACAGACAGATTCACTTTCGGGGAATATTTTGTACAAATAAATATAACAGTCACACATACACACTAAGGAAGTCTGGTCCACTCTTAGAAACAGTAGGTACGCTGTCCCGGGCACGTAGACGTTGGTGTCGCGTTGACGGGACCTTGTCTTCTGCCCGGGTACTCTGGTCACCCGTAATAATAATGGCTATTTGCGGATCCGCTTAAACTCCTAGGTACGTCCATTTCAATACTTGGTTTCCTCAGGGTATGATTATGAACCTGGGGATATCTCACCACTTCGGCTATACTCCCTAAGGGTAAAGCAGTGTGAGGACTTAGTACATGAGTTGGTGGTAATGATGGCGTGAGGTCGATGTCAGCATCAACTTCACTAATGTCATCGGTGAATCCGTTAGGGAGTGAATTATCTGTTATGTCGGTTTGTTGAAACTTGGGTTCTTGTTTTGCGTTACGTCGTTGGAGAAGGAGTCTTACCACGAGGATGGTAAGACACAGAACAACCCCGCCGCCCACGCTTATGATTAAATACAAATAAAAGCGTTCTTGATTTTCTGAAAAATTTATTTTTGTTAAAAAAAACTTTTTCTTCGTCAACTGCGTTCTCTTTTGGAATTATTTATTAAACGTGATCAATGAAATGCCGAAAACAGTCAAGAGGTGCTTAATAAATAAACATCCAACTGATAAATATGCATCCATAGATAATGTAGAATTACCACGAGATATCCAACCCTCGCTTAAGCAAGCAAATGGCTCTTGAATTAGTTATAACCTCATTACAGCGTTTATGGTGGCTTTATTGAGTATTTACTTTTGAATCGAAACAACACTGTTTAAATTTGTAATTGCGATTGTTTTCCAAAAGAGAATATTTAACAAAAACCATGCTTTATCATGCTTATAAAGTTATAAAATGCACATTAAGCGGGATTTTTAAAGGATGTTACTTACGTGTAAGAAACCAGTAGGTATTAATCCAATCAGAAACGAATCCTATACCTTTATCGCTATCGGTGCGTTTGGTGGTATTGCAATATCTGAACGGGATATGATCGGCCTGCATGTCTTTGAGGGCTTTGCTTTTTTCTCGGCTGTGGCGGTAATGGGGGCGGTGGGATCGAGGGTAGGACTTGTGGGCGCGAGGCGTGCTTTTTGCTCGGGACGCTAGGGAATCAAAGCTCGCTGCAACGGAAACACGGTTTCAGACGGCCTTCGGTCTCCGAACGTGCGAGGAAGCCGGGCGATTAGCTTTAAAAAGCGGCGGTTCTTCCTAAAGTATGGTAACGTTTACTGCGAACATGCACTGTCCCGTTATTACTACCATAAGGGCTGCTAACCTACATTTTCTTCTGACGTTTTCCTACTAAAACCGTCATACCTTTTTACGGAGAATTTAAAGTTTTTTCATTAAAGATGTTACTGAGAGATTTTACTGCTTTTCTAGAAACTATTGGTCTACTTTTAAGTTGGGATGAAGTATACGGACTCATTCAATTATTTTTAAAGTTGATTCGAAAATAAAATTGCAATTTTAGTTTTATTATTGTTTTTATTTTTCGTATAATTCGTGTCTTAAAATTGAAATTTTACGAATTTGAAGAAAAGACGATCAATTTTCAGAGGGAAACGCGAATCCAATTCGTCCAAAAATCGAACTTGAAGCATTCTCGAATATTTATGAAGTAATCAGGTGGGGCCTTTTAATCCCAACCGAGCGCGAAGTCGGGATACCTGGTGCCTCGCGCGGATATTGGCGTCGCGTATTGAATTCAGAAATTTGTAATGGTTAGCAGCCCGATCGGAGATAGATGGTGAGACGGGGTACGTACCTGGTTCGCGTTCCTTCGCTTTAAATTGCGGGGGCAGCTTCGAACTGGTGGCGGCCAGGTCGTTTGTTAGGTTGTCCCCTTTCGGCGACCCAACGATGCTGGGGGCGGGTGGTGAGGCGGCCGACTCTCTTATGAATTCCTTCCCGTCGTCGTAGTTATCAAACTCGGGGTCTTCGTTGTCATTTTCCGTTTCCAATTCGTCAGGCTCGAGCCTGCCCTCGTACTGCTCCTTTAGGATCTTTCGTGGCACTGTAAATCATTTCACGACGAGGTGAGACCGCAACGGTTCAAACCCAAAGGACCAACGAGGCCCGGAAAGAAAATTCGCTCCGGACCTCGTAAGGGGAGAACTTTTGTTGGCGCGCTAAATTATTAGAAACCTTGGAACTTACCGCACGTGTATACCACTTTCAAGTACATCCTCGATTCTGGTCTACAGGGATTTCCAAACGTACTAGCGTCAGCCGATAGTTCGCAGCTTCGTTTTCCGTGGCATATTTGCATCACAGTTTCCATAGCGTAACTTACTAAACAAGCTAAAAGAAATCATACAAAACAAAGTTATCTCTTTCAAAATTTATTTAGTTTACTTTCTTCGGCCACTCCTTGCGGCTGGGGACACTGGTAGCTTTCATATTCAGTTCGGCCATAACTGGCGCTGTAAACTGCGACTCTTGAGTGCGGGTTACATTTCAACTGAAGTATTTCGTTTTCACACGCTGTTTTGCTGCGAAATTCATCTAAAAGAACAAAGTCCGCCTATATTGCCAAATAGAAATTCCTATCTTTCCAATTGCATTTTATTTGCCACAATATCTACTGCAAGGTCATAAAAAATAGATAAACAATAAATCAGAATGGAGTTCGCAATTGGATTGTTGCGTCGAACAAATATTAGATTTTTTAAAATATTTTCTTGTCGACAAAAATATGCCATGGTAAACTATTTTAAATGTTTATATTTATTTTATTCTCGTTGCAGTTCGCGTTTTGTTGATTATTTTATTGTATTCCATAATTTTATTAATCTTTTGTTATACATTGCAAGTATGCAACCAATATCACAGCGCAATACGCATCAATACATCATCTGCGATGTTGGTTGCATACTTGCAATGATGACGTCGGGTGCGATAATTAATTAACACACTATATTTGGGTTATAAAAAAAATAATTATTTAAATTGATATTAGAAGTTTGAAACTTAAGGTAAAATTGTATAAATTATGCAAGGCGCTTCCGGGGTACCTGATATTGATTCTGGCGCCCACTTCGCCATGCATTGGAATATTCGTACAATTTTGAAATCACGTCTTGTGTAAAGTGCCCGAACTTAGGAGGTGGATATTTGAATCGCGACGTTAGATTGTTTCGGAAGGATGAAAACAAAAGAACCGAAATAGTGCTGGCGCGTCGTGGCTCCTTGCTGCGAAATTGCTGTCATCACGCGCTATATTGAATATCAATGGGGGAGTGGGAAAAAATACGTACATGGTCTGCATTTGTAGGCGATTTCGACGTATTTCTGCATGCCGGGACAGGGGTCGCCCCCAAACGTTTCTGGCGATGTGTCGATTTTGCATTGCCTCTTTTTCTGGCAGGCTTCCACCACGGTCTGTAAGAGCGAGTACTAGGTACTGTCAGTTAGATCAGCTGTTATTTTCCCTCGATTGAAGAAGAAAACAAACGCAACAAGCTACAGTAGGTAGTCGAAAAAGGATTGTTTGAATTTTCGACTACCTAACTGGCAGCGTAAGGCGGAGCGAGGCGTTATCAGTGAACGTAAGAGGTGATGTATGGTTCTTGGTGAAAAATCCAAAAATAACTATTTCATGTTGAAATTGGGTCACTTATTCTACGTTAAATAATCGAATGCGAGAGGGTTAAATTTCCGGTGGGAAATCGACTATCACAAGCTATAGACCCCAAGTGGCGGGAAATCCTCTTTGCGTATCATAGTATCAAGTGTAACTTTACGCGTTTTGGTTTCAGGTGTAACACGACGAATTCTGCATCGATACGTAAATTGGTTAGTTATTATGTCCTACCGTTGACAGCAACGATGATCAATACTAATAACCAACTAATGTGCAGCAATAATGACCTACGGGCATCGGATACTAATTCTCAATGTTCATAATGCCGTAGTCTTGCGGTCGAGTTGAATTTGCCCTGGTTTTGTACCTCTAATTATATACCGGATAGATAAAGTATTGCACTTACGTTCACGTGCCATGTATCCATAAATAAAGTGACCACACACAATACGCCAAACAAAATAGATCTAAAGTTTAACCTCTTACGTTTACTGATTACCACCTTGGTTTAAAAGAAGACGAAAAAAGTGCTCGAGTGTGTTTTGTGTGGTGGGTACAAAGTATGAAAGTTTTATGATACTTACCACTCGTCGTTATTTGTGTGTGCTGTTAGTATATTAGCAAAAGCTCGGCAAAAGAAACGTTAATAAAGAAATGAGAAAGTCGAAGCCAAGGAAGACATACGACCGTTGCTATCGCTTTGTTAGGTACTTTTTCTCGGTCGCCAGTGGTCGTAATTTCGCGAAGCCCCTCGGTTTTTGAATAAGGGCCCCGGCGACTATGTAACCATAATTGCGTTCCTCGGTCGGTCCAGCGAAAAATTCGCTTTAGGAGCCATGATTTGTTTTGTCCCGCGGATCCTATACCTCTCTTAGGTTATAATACCATACTAAATCTTCGTTGAACGCCCTATTTTCCGCCGGGGATATATACCGCTCACGTTCACGCTACACCCACCCTTTGATAAACTATACTACTCCCAGTTATAACTATTTATTAAATTGATTTACTAACTTCGCTACTTTTCACAATCTCCGGGAAAATTCTTATAAATTGATAATGATTTGTATTTCGCTTAGAGATAATTAAATCTAAATAATTCAAGTCATATTAATAATGACAACTCGCGTCCCACGCAAACACGCACAAATAGGAAATGACTGATTTTCAATTACAGATTTAATTGCACCGGAAGTGTAAAACCGACCCAGTAAACTAAAATACTACAATGCTAATGAAACGTCAGAATTTAATTAATTCAATACAGCTTCCGTAAATTGACTAGCCAACCGTGGACCCACAATTTTGATTTATCTTTTAAAACCCTCATTCAACGAGGGCAGTAATTCAAGTAACTTGAGTATTATTTTGTATACGATAGCCGCGGCCGCAAATAAAAAATGTTGGAGGTTTGTATCAAAATTTCATGCTGACCTGTAGTGCTTTCGGCCACAAGCAGGACCCAGCTGTGCCGTCATCAACCTCCCGACGGCCGCACAATCCATTAGAAGGCGCCGACTTTCCGTACTGCGCTACCTGGATCAGGATGTTGGTCCCTGCGGGACACTTGAGCACCACGATATCATTGTCGCAACCGGCTTTTTGATATGTCTTCAATGTCCCTGATAAAAGAGCTTTGGTTGTAGATGAATTCGAAATACACAGCCACCACCAACGTTAGTTACCAATGATGACATGAAAAGAAAAAGATACCTTTGTTAGTTACGCACTTCAATTATATTTTATGTATCAAAAAAATTGTTTACCTATTTAAAATATAATAGAAGTTTATATGAATAAAGGGAAGGAATTGAATGAAATATGAAGCAGTATGTATAATTAAGCAGTAATTGTATTGATTATTCTCCGAAACACAAAAGAAATTGTTGTGCTTCTCAACATTATGAAATTTGTTTGATGTAATAAAAAAGTGTAAACCACTGGAAACGATTTCATTCGACTGTCGATAAAATTAATTAAAACGAAGTGTGAAAAACAGCGTTTCTTTTCAGATTTAAACGGCTTCAGCATAAAGCACTTCTTATTCAAGATCAGTTTAATTAATCTGAAGAATTTCAATTACAATTTAACCCACCCTAACGCTTTAGGTGTATTTATGCCGAAAGTTTGCAAAGCAATCGTCTCGAGGCGTGCAGCTGATCCGGAATGGTACTTCGATAGTTTTTGCGGATTTCTCGCTTTCAAAATTACGATAAAAAAAAATTCTCTTCTCATTTTTCGTTTCTTAATGGACAGCTCGTCGTTGGGAATCCTCCTAAATCTTTTATGGCAGAGAAGTCCGGTCAACTTGATATTAATTATTTCGAGGATGGTTTATTTAGGGGACTCGAGTGTCAGCCATGAAAGAGTTCTCTCCAAAAACCAACCGGAGATGATATAGAACTCATCAAGAATTTATTCGGCGTCTCTTACATAGACCTGCAAACATCTGCGACATAAAAGCTTTTTCTTCAAGTTTTACGTGCATTTGCAACCTCAAAGCGTATCTTGCCACGTTTAATCGCCTTTATTATAAAACGGACGGTGTCATTATGTTTATTTTCGTTTAATTCGCTCTGCATCACTACAGTTACCGCCACCCTTTTACTGCCTCTAGGGGGTACTAATGTAATAATATAACGACACAACCGCGTCGTCTAATTCCCTGAGTAATTTACGAAAGAGTATTAAGATAATTAATAAAAAAATCTACTCAAGGGTTTGCCTTTTCAACTGTTATCATGAAGAAAAATATATATTATAACCCAACAAAGCCGTTCATTTAAATTTTAATAAATAATAATTGTTAAATTATTAAAGTTTGCTTTGTACATAGTTAGTTCGAGCTGTTGAATTAATTGTGGTTGTATCGAATCTCACTTCAGTTAAGTTAATTTTAGGTTGTTAGTTGTGTCGCAGATTGTTTAGTATTTAACTTGCGCGCTAAGTTTTAATCGTTTGCAATAAACGTTAAATTAAATAGAATTTAAAGTTTTTTTATAAAATAAAGTGATTTATCGCCGTGGGAACTTAAAATTTGTTATAACCGGGCACTTTGCCGCTAAAAAATAGCGGGTATCAATACCATGCAAAACGAGTTTAGTCACTTCCCGCCAAATATGTGAAATCCGCCACTTCAGTTAAGTTAATTTTAGGTTATGTTAGTTGTGTCGCAGATTGTTTAGTATTTAACTTGCGCGCTAAGTTTTAATCGTTTGCAATAAATGTTAAATTAAATAGAATTTAAAGTTTTTTTATAAAATAAAGTGATTTATCGCCGTGGCAACTTAAAATTTGTTATAACCGAGCACTTTACTGCCAAGAAGTAGCGGGTATCAATACCATGCAAAACGAGTTTAGTCACTTCCCGCTAAAGATGTGAAATCCGCCACTTCAGTTAAGTTAATTTTAGGTTATGTTAGTTGTGTCGCAGATTGTTTAGTATTTAACTTGCGCGCTAAGTTTTAATCGTTTGCAATAAACGTTAAATTAAATAGAATTTAAAGTTTTTTATAAAATAAAGTGATTTATCGCCGTGGGAACTTAAAATTTGTTATAACCGGGCACTTTACCGCCAAGAAGTAGCGGGTATCAATACCATGCAAAACGAGTTTAGTCACTTCCCGCTAAAGATGTGAAATCCGCCACTTCAGTTAAGTTAATTTTAGGTTATGTTAGTTGTGTCGCAGATTGTTTAGTATTTAACTTGCGCGCTAAGTTTTAATCGTTTGCAATAAACGTTAAATTAAATAGAATTTAAAGTTTTTTTATAAAATAAAGTGATTTATCGCCGTGGGAACTTAAAATTTGTTATAACCGGGCACTTTACCGCCAAGAAGTAGCGGGTATCAATACCATGCAAAACGAGTTTAGTCACTTCCCGCTAAAGATGTGAAATCCGCCACTTCAGTTAAGTTAATTTTAGGTTATGTTAGTTGTGTCGCAGATTATTTAGTATTTAACTTGCGCGATAAGTTTTAATCGTTTGTAATAAACGTTAAATTAAATAGAATTTAAATTTTTTTATAAAATAAAGTGATTTATCGCCGTGGGACTTAAAATTTGTTATAACCGGGCACTTTACCGCCAAGAAGTAGCGGGTATCAATACCATGCAAAACGAGTTTAGTCACTTCCCGCCAAATATGTGAAATCCGCCACTTCAGTTAAGTTAATTTTAGGTTATGTTAGTTGTGTCGCAGATTGTTTAGTATTTAACTTGCGCGCTAAGTTTTAATCGTTTGCAATAAACGTTAAATTAAACAGAATTTAAAGTTTTTTTATAAAATAAAGTGATTTATCGCCGTGGCAACTTAAAATTTGTTATAACCGAGCACTTTACTGCCAAGAAGTAGCGGGTATCAATACCATGCAAAACGAGTTTAGTCACTTCCCGCTAAAGATGTGAAATCCGCCACTTCAGTTAAGTTAATTTTAGGTTATGTTAGTTGTGTCGCAGATTGTTTAGTATTTAACTTGCGCGCTAAGTTTTAATCGTTTGCAATAAACGTTAAATTAAATAGAATTTAAAGTTTTTTTATAAAATAAAGTGATTTATCGCCGTGGCAACTTAAAATTTGTTATAACCGAGCACTTTACCGCCAAGAAGTAGCGGGTATCAATACCATGCAAAACGAGTTTAGTCACTTCCCGCCAAATATGTGAAATCCGCCACTTCAGTTAAGTTAATTTTTGGTTATGTTAGTTGTGTCACAGATTGTTTAGTATTTAACTTGCGCGCTAAGTTTTAATCGTTTGCAATAAACGTTAAATTAAATAGAATTTAAAATTTTTTTATAAAATAAAGTGATTTATCGCCGTGGCAACTTAAAATTTGTTATAACCGAGCACTTTACCGCCAAGAAGTAGCGGGTATCAATACCATGCAAAACGAGTTTAGTCACTTCCCGCTAAATATGTGAAATCCGCCACTTCAATTAAGTTAATTTTAGGTTATGTTAGTTGTATCGCAGATTGTTTAGTATTTAACTTGCGCGCTAAGTTTTAATCGTTTGCAATAAACGTTAAATTAAATAGAATTTAAAGTTTTTTTATAAAATAAAGTGATTTATCGCCGTGGGAACTTAAAATTTGTTATAACCGGGCACTTTACCGCCAAGAAGTAGCGGGTATCAATACCATGCAAAACGAGTTTAGTCACTTCCCGCCAAATATGTGAAATCCGCTACTTCAGTTAAGTTAATTTTAGGTTATGTTAGTTGTGTCGCAGATTGTTTAGTATTTAACTTGCGCGCTAAGTTTTAATCGTTTGCAATAAACGTTAAATTAAATAAAATTTAAAGTTTTTTTATAAAATAAAGTGATTTATCGCCGTGGCAACTTAAAATTTGTTATAACCGAGCACTTTACCGCCAAGAAGTAGCGGGTATCAATACCATGCAAAACGAGTTTAGTCGCTTCCCGCGCAAGATGTGTTAATTTGTAACGGTTTTGTAGAAAATTATTATTTCAAATGTACAAAGTAGTGTTTGCGTGATGAAAAAACACGAAACGAATAATGGTGTTGTCGTTGTTGTTGTGTAGTTAAAGTGTCACACCCCATTTAATGCTATTAATTCATATAACGTGACGGTGGATTAAAAGATGCATTATGGTTCCCCTATTTTGTCGGTGGGGCTTTTAATTCGTAGTCGACCACTCCCAGTTATTTAAAATGCCCGTCGAACGTTCCATTAACGTTTAGACGTCAGGCAACCGCCCCACGATTCGACTGTCCGTCACGAATTTTTATGATAAATTCCAGCCAAACCATTACTATTGATTCGACGTCACGGAGTCGAACTCGCCGGCGAAGAACTTGACTCGCTGGAAGTTGGAGTACGATATTTTGTCGATCGAGTTCCTATTTGAAACACAAATTTTCAGGACGTCCGAATAATGGCGAAACGTGAACAAGTTCCGACGACGGAGTAACCCGGTCCGGTCTTCTATAAATGGGAGGATTAACCACTCCTCCGATTTCCTGGCGTTGTGCGAGAGTTCATTTGTAACTTTAACATGCAGCGACTCCGCAACTGGAGCATACACGGTGACAGATAGCCCGGATTTGAGAGACCATGAGGCGGCGGCTTGCCGCACAGCAAAATGAACTTCCAAAACGAAATTTTCGGACTTCTCCTCGCGGGTCATCCCGCGTCGTTAAGCGTTTTAAATTAAACCTGGAATAAGCGCAAATCCCTATCCTCCCTCATTTCGGATGGACCACAAATTTGACGCCAGCGGTTGGAAAATCACTTTCGCGTGTTTGTTTGCGTAAACGGAGGCGAACCCACAATGTCAACAAAAGATCTAATTCTATTTTGAACAATATCCAAGGGTGTTGTTACCTTTTACCTAAATACCCCGATCATCCGTTAGTTAGACGCTTTTAAGCATTAGAGATGTAAATTAAAATTTAATTTTAATCATGGTAAGATTCCTTCATGTAGGGGTTCGGTAAACGGTGAATGATCGGATGAGGTTAGGGATAGTGACGTCTGAAATAGTAAATTCTCCTTTGCAATGTCCATTAGTGGTCCTTGGGTTGGGTGAGAATTGCATACCTAATCAACAGGACTATGTCGAACAATTAGTGGCCTTATACATAGTAATGAGTGTCGTAAAATCGGTAAAATTGCTTTGACAATTTAGCTGCTGCCGAGTCAATTACACGCCGCTAAATAAATTTGCAGTTTTCAACCATCAGCGCCGTCGGACAATTACACCCTCATAATTACGCAAACCGCGTTCCATTATTGATAAATTAATTTTATTTGCAAATGACGTGTTTGCAAGTTGTAATCCTCTCTGCGGACAATTTAAAAAGTCAGTTTATATCGTTCCTAGGAACGAGTATCATCATTTATACCCTAACTGACTGATACCGTACGATAACGTCGTTACCGCCTCATCAGCAAGTTATCTACGCGACCAATGAGGTTTGAATTTCATCACGGCTCTATCCTGGAAACGCATGACAAGTCGCGGTGAGCACGCAAGTCGCAACATGACAGCGCCGCATAGCTGTACGTATTTCAGTAGCACAAGGGAGGAAACTAAATTATACTTTAACATCATAATATCTATATTACTCTATATTAACCCAAACAAATAATATTAAAAAAATAATGTGTGGTTATATAAAATCAATATACACTTCGGAACAGCACATCAACATAAATGAGCATTTTCGAATAATGAAATTAATGAATAAAGTATTAAATATTAAAATAATTATAAATTACCTCTTCAATTAATCCAGATACAAAACATACTTCATTTGATTATATTGCTTTAATAATATTTAATATTTTTTACCGGTTTCGGGATTGATAATCATCAGGAATTTCATTTACAATATGTATTTATGCATTGTTTATAATTTAAAATCATATACGTTTTAATTAGTAACTAAACAGTTTTCGCATAGAACGGTTACTTCATTAAGAGGAACTCTAAGAATGTCGTAAGCTCCAACACAAAGGGCAGTCAAAATGTCACTGCAACTATGTAAATTCTCTAAACGCATAGGTCAAACGTTTTAGACGTGGTGTCTTGTTTCAAAGACAACTTTATCGTCATGACGCTGGCAAACTTACCGATTTGAAAATCTATAAAATCTACATGCTTGACGTGACGTCGCCGAACTACGAAGAAGATCAATATGACAAAAGTGTTTTCAGTGAAATTGCACGTCCCGCACAAATATATTTTTATTGCCTTTTGAAATCAATATTATATAAATTTTGTCAAAAGATATATATGAGTAGTAGCTAGGATATATTAAGACAGGATAATTGAACACTTTGGTCACATTTTAGAACGCCGATTTCATAATGTACCTGAAACGGAGACGGCGATTTACTCCCTCTATAAATCCGGTTCAATATGTATTTTAAGGAAATTCTAAGTGCTCCTCGATATCTACCAGGCGACAATTTTCCAGTCTACAATCGTATGTTGAGCGGAAAGTAAACATTATTTCCGCTATAAACTTGGATTTATGAACCAGTACAACGATGTACGAGATGGTATTCGATTTTTCATACTTTTACATTTTTATATCAAGACTATACGAGGATTTTAGTATGCTAGTTTTATTTTGTTTTGGCGCAACAATATTTTATTATTTATTGAAGTATAGGTAAACATGGATAGTTTAAAAGTAAACATTTAGAAAAGATGTAATAGAAGTTGAGAAAGAAAGACAAAGTAAGCAGTTCTAGGGCATGGAAATTATTCAAAAAGTTTGCAGGAGCCATTATTTGTGCTGGCGGGCGGTGGCTATACTATAAAAGACGAGTCCCGCAAACAGGAATTTCGAATTTTCATGTTGCCGATAGCTATTGGAAACAACGTCGGCGAATATTGGTGGTATTTCGGTCTAATTTCAAACTTATCGGTTCGTTCATTTCCGTCCTTAGTGACTTATTAAAGGGGGTACCACGATAAAATGCGGACGCCACGAAGAACTTTAATGGGTTAAAAAACGTTAACGAGTTGACTCTGGACCGGCGGCTCTTCCGACATTAGGCGTTAATTAATCATGACGCACGAGAATCTAGCCGAGAATTACGCTCGAAGGTCGATAAGAAAATGTTTCATCGTCGATTAATTATTTTCGTGGTATTACACATCCGGTTTTTAAGAGATAACTATCATCTCGAGTTGATGTTGAAATCGCGACTTGGTCAAGAGCTACTACCGCTTTTATTGTGGATAAAGTGGAGCAATTCCTTCGAACTAATTGAGATAAAAGGAACCGTTTGAAGGACCAGTTCAAGAATCCTTCGGGCAGTTTTATTTACTGCTCTATCCGTTCGTTTATTTCTAAGTTTCGTTCCAAAAATCTTTGGAACACAGTGCGTAAAATTTCTTTTTACCCCCGCTCTCACTCTAACGAAGATAAATTCGCTCTAAAATGAAAGCAATTTCACGTAAGATATGTATGGTCATACATACGTGACTCTTTTTCCATATGTATTGCATAATTTATCTACGTATATTGTTAGGGCTGTCGCGTATTTTTTATACCGCTGATACGTTATCGGAAAAATGTCAAGCCGCACATTCGTCTTTTCCGCATTTCGGATTTATCGCCATACCATTAGACTCAATTTTTCGTCTACTCGAATTATTACCGGAAAATGAAAAACCAAATTACCCTACTTGCCGACCAATAGAACGACTAATAACACATTTCCGACATCCACCCCCTCGACTTCCGCTTACTCTTCCTTACCCTTCACCCACCCTCTTCGCTCCCTTGGCGCTTTATTGGAATTTTCTGTTCTACGTCGACGTCAAAACATATCGGATACAGACCCGGGCAATTTGCTAATGAAAAGATTGATTAGCGTGTAACGAGGGACACATCAAAGATGTTATTATTCCGTATTTGCGCGCAAAACTAATTGCCCCATTCAATTTTGTAATTTATAACGGCTGCAAATTAAAGTATACATGTTGGTATTATAATATGTTTTAAATATACTTCATGAAAGAAATAGCAGTTTTTTAATCAATCATATATAGATATATATTTGGCGTACAGACATCAATGAAAATGAAATGGCAGATGAGCAAGCACAAACAGTACAAAATGTTTGTCGTTAGCATTTTGCCAATGTTATTCCAGAAATTTTCATGCAGTGTAGAGTGTGGGCAGATAAATTATTTAGCCAAATAATAGATAGGATCATTTGAGATAGAGAAAGTAACACCAAGATTACGCTGATTGAAAGTTGAGTTGGAATCGTCGTTCTTCTGTTTCAAGTAATATAGACTTGCTATTACGAGGTCAAGTATGCAATAGGTTCTACAAAGTCCTGGTCTTCGTTGTACTCGGTGTCGGCCGACATCTTCGAAAACGGGTGTGGTCAATTTTATTCATAATCTGCATCCTGAATCATACCGCCAATAAAAATGAAATGCCAGATGAGCAAGCACAAACAGATAGTGCAAAAAGTTAGAGAATAATGTAAAAGTTGTGTTTGTACTTTTTTTTTATTAAAAGATAAATGATGTAATATTGAAGAAGAGAAATGGTCTGCATTTCAATGAAAATAGTTGACGAATTTCTAAACTCATCCTAATCACCAACTCAATTTCGATAATAAATTCGGTCGGGAAGACAGCGCAGGGCGTCGGCGTCGCACAGTACGAATTTATTATCCTGAAACCTAATTAATTAATCGCGTTGGAACCGCCGCAAGACGAAACAATCAATTATGGGCAATTATAACGTTGTTTGGAAAGTCCTAGCTAAGGTATCTCTTTCAATTAGAAGCGTCGAAGTCGGCACGTCCCGTCGACAAGAACAAATCGGTTGGAATTCGAAAACGGAGTAAATCGATTCAGGAACTTTTTAATTTTGGGGGAAAAAAGTTGGGGGGTCTTAAAAAGGTGTTAAGTATTTTATTTTAATGGTAGGAATTTCTTTTGAATTAAGTATTCCTTTCGTATAGTTCATTGACAAAACGAAAACTTTCGGCATCTGCATATCAACGCTGTTCGATACGTACTTCGTACGTATAATCAAAGTTTTCAAGTTGAGAAACAACTCCGGAAATACTGACGTCAAAGATGGCTCCGGAATGCAAACGCGGCGCCGCGAAACTTCTATGCTCCTCGACGTCTTTAATTAAAACCGTCGAAGGCGCTTTCCGTGCGTAAAACCCTATACAAAAACTTCATTAATACCATAACCAATTTCAGCTATTTTTTTCTAGAATATTGTAGGCAACTGGATTATTCGTTTATCGAATAAGAAAAGTTTCCGAGGTTAACTTTTAAATTTTAAAGTGAAACGGAATTGCTTTTAATATATTTTTAAAGTTTACTGGAAGAATGACAGCAGAACGTTGCGCTTTGTAAAATTAAACTAGATATAAACGAAAGGCGAACGACGGATTAAAGGTGGGCCATTTCTAAACGGACCCGAAATTAATTTATCCTCAAGACCCCGTTTCGTCACGTAATGTGTACTCAACCTCCACGGTCGGTAGTCGTCGGCCTGTCAAAGGGAGTATCGATCGTTAACCCCTCGTCAAAAGACAAATCTTCGTATTAGCATAAAGGAGGAATAATGGGTTTAATTAGAAAGATCTCGACGGGCGCCAGATGGTACGAAATATTAATACAAACCCGTTGCCTTATATGAAGTCTCCACACTTCCTAGGATATGAGCGTTCGAAAAACACGTCGCCTACCGGATTTTAAACGAGGCCGATGAAAAGAATGCTTCGGGCTGTACAAACGGTAATGCCACGAATAATGTCACGTATCTTTTGCAACCCTGATATCTCGGAAGAATGCCGATCGTTTCCCTAATCTTTGACCCCGATTCGAATCATAAAAGGCCGACGTCGAAGTTATCTGTGTACCTCGACCGGGATACTTTGTAATTGCGGATCCTTTTCGTCTTACAAAAGATTTAAATTCTCTTCAAGAAACGACGAACAATCTCCATAACCCCATCGTTCTACAAAATGATTACTAATAAAACTTATTATGTTTTTTTTCTGGACATTATTACAGAACGTTTCTGGTCGAAATTTTGCTGGTGTTATCTTGCTATTTAGAATTTGGACAGATTTGGAGACGCCCCAAGTGTCAGCAATATCAAGACTACATGAAGCAATTTTGTTTATAATCTGCATATTAAGATGCGCAAGTACAAATAGCCAGTACAAAATGTTGGTAGTTAGAATTTTGTCAGTGCTACTCCAGATATTTTCTTGCTGTTTAGAATTTGGACAGATTCTTCGTCGTTTGAGATAGAAAGTAAACTTCGAAGACGTCGGCCGCCCCATGTGTCACTAATTTCAAGACTACATGAAAGCAATTTTGTTCATAATCTGCATATTAAGATGTGCAAGCACAAATAGCCAGTACAAAATGTTGGTAGTTAGAATATTACCAGTGTTATTGCAGATATTTTCTTGCTGTTTAGAATTTGGGCAGATTCTTCGTCGTTTGAGATAGAAAGTAACCTCGACCGACTTCGAAGACGTCGGCCGCCCCAAGTGTCACTAATATCAAGACTACACGAAAGCAGGTTTGTTCATAATCTGCATTTTAAGATGCGCAAGCCTGTACAAAATGTTAGTAATTCTAGGTCTAGTGATAATTCTTAGTTGTTATTCGTTTGGTAATATTTCGTTGGTAACGCTATTATATTCTGTACAATGTCTAATTTTTTTTGTGAAAGCCAGTAAAGGAAGTGCCAAAACGGAGCGGCAGGATTATTTATGGTTCCATTATTGTAATTTATGTGGCAAATAAAAACAAGTGCGAGCAATAACGTTTGACTCGCTCACGCAAGCAGCGTCAGCTGTGATTTTCAAACTTAACCGCAACCCGCCTGGACCGCTGAATAAATTTATGGGAAAATTCGGACGTTGTAGAGAAGCTAGGAACGTGTAAAGTGAGAACGTAACAAGAGGAAAATTAGAATTTTTCATTTGCCTCGTGGCTTTTCGTGTTTTTCTTTAATTTTCTGTTCGCCGATTCGTTCGTTGATTGAATGTACAGTAAACAAGGTATTTGCTTGATTAACTGTATTTGGAGCGCTGATTGGTTAGTTCATATCGGATTGTTAGCAAAGTTAATGTATTTATTTCTGCGAGTTGTGACACCAGGTATTTTATTAATTTTTGTGTTACCCCATTATTGGAAACACACGTGTTCAATATACGGAAATTGTTTAAATTTAATGTCAACGTGAAATAGCGTCGAAACCATTTTTTCGGTGAAAATGGCTATTTATTACTAAATTTAATGAATTTATACCCACATTTATTTACGGTTGACACTCAATTGTTTAGCACGGCCGATTTTGTATAAAATTCATTTTCGTTACGTAGTTGTAATAATTTATACGTAATAAAAAATGTTGCTATGAATAAGTTGCAGCTAAAATTAAGGGGTGCAATTAGAGTCTCAGATTCTAAATGCTTCATACTATCTTATTAGGTAGAAGAGGCGTACAATTTAAATTACCCCGGGCTTAGATTTATCCTCTTTCATAGACTAATTAGCTTACATTTGTCAAGACCGCGATTTAGTAAAACGACGACGTCGAGAAGGCGTACTTCTATATTTAGCGAATTCCGAACGCACGCGCGCCTTCTAAGCCCTATAAGCCTCCCGTAACACCGAAATCCGTGATTACGCGAGATTTTAACAGACAATTTAATTGCATTTCTTCCTCTGAGTCCGCGCGTGTATAAAAATAAACTTGCTTACAGGGGCGAAGACAAAATAAATAACCCGACGAGCGGCGTCGTGTTTTATGACAGTTCATTTAAGGGATATTTGGCGTGCAACCGGAGAGAGTATCTTTCAACACAGCACGTGAAACCGGCAACTTTACGAGATACAAAAGCGGGATTTTATCGGGACGGAAAGCGCTAAAAGCGACGACTTCGATTAGAGCGGCGAAATCTTGTTTTCACATCTCCAACGGTCTCATGCACTCCACAAACTTTTACATCTATAATTTTCCTACCAACTTCGTACCGGCCGGAATTATATGCTCTAGGATTACCAGTCTCCATCTTGGGCCTCCACTTTGAGCTTCACCAAAACCCCTTTCGTAATGACGGCGTTACCTACCCCGAGTAACCTGTAAACATTCTCGAAACTGTTTCACCAACTTTAGGGAGGAAATGCAAAAATGGTCTGGGCCTTGAAAGGAAATAACAAGGTACTCGCGAGTCCATTCTACTCCTCACAAAACGGAAGCAGTCGCGAGCGCGCGGTCGGTTTTCTTGTTACACACGAGGGCCGGAAAATCAATTTACCTCGACTTTACCACGCTCTCTCCAAATTTCTAAAGAACGTTATAGGATTTCCGTTTGAAAACGGCAATTGCCTGGGATAATTACTTTCCAAACCACCAAGACTGCAAACCCCAAGGCACACTTTTTTACCTCCTTTTCGTAAACTGACCTCTTCAGATTTTAGTTCTCCAAAATTGATAAAAAAACATCAACTTTATCATATTATTTCATATCCGATTCCAAATCAGCTTTCACGTAGTCTCGATATTGATGACATTTCAGGCGGCCGACGTCTTCGAAGTCGTTAGTACGAGCACCAGAAGTAATATTAGACCTAGAACTAGAAACATTCGGGTTTAGCCGTACGTCTCTTAAGACGGCTAAAGCCGAATGATTTTAGTTGTAAGTCTAATGTTAGTTTTGGTGCTAGGACTAAAACTGAAGGTAACACTAGACCTAGAACTAGAAACATTCGGCTTTAGCCGTCTTAAGAGACGTACGGCTAAACCCGAATGTTTCTAGTTCTAGGTCTAGTGTTAATTCTAGTTTGTGTTAGTTTTGATGCTAGAACTAAAACTAACACAGTTCTAGCATCAAAACTAACACTAGATCTAGAACTAGAAACATTCGGGATTAGACATACGTCTCTTAAGACGGCTAACCCCGAATGATTCTAGTTCTAGATCTAGTGTTAGTTTTAGTTCAATAAAAATTTACAACAATCTAACGCTGAATAATAATTAAAACTAGAACTAACACTAGACCTAGAACTAGAAACATTCGGGTTTAGCCGTACGTCTCTTAAGACGGCTAAAGCCGAATGTTTCTAGTTCTAGGTCTAGTGTTAGCTTCAGTTTTAGTTCTAGCACCAAAACTAACATTAGACCTACAACTAGAATCATTCGGCTTTAGCCGTCTTAAGAGACGTACGGCTAAACCCGAATGTTTCTAGTTCTAGGTCTAGTGTTAATTTTAGTTTGTGTTAGTTTTAATGCTAGAACTAAAACTAACACAGTTCTAGCATCAAAACTAACACTAGATCTAGAACTAGAAACATTCGGGATTAGCCATACGTCTCTTAAGACGGCTAACCCCGAATGATTCTAGTTCTAGATCTAGTGTTAGTTTTAGTTCAATAAAAATTTACAACAATCTAACGCTGAATAATAATTAAAACTAGAACTAACACTAGACCTAGAACTAGAAACATTCGGGTTTAGCCGTACGTCTCTTAAGACGGCTAAAGCCGAATGTTTCCAGTTCTAGGTCTAGTGTTAGCTTCAGTTTTAGTTCTAGCACCAAAACTAACATTAGACCTACAACTAGAATCATTCGGCTTTAGCCGTCTTAAGAGACGTACGGCTAAACCCGAATGTTTCTAGTTCTAGGTTTAGTGTTAGTTCTAGTTTGTGTTAGTTTTGATGCTAGAACTAAAACTAACACAGTTCTAGCATCAAAACTAACACTAGATCTAGAACTAGAAACATTCGGGATTAGCCATACGTCTCTTAAGACGGCTAACCCCGAATGATTCTAGTTCTAGATCTAGTGTTAGTTTTAGTTCAATAAAAATTTACAACAATCTAACGCTGAATAATAATTAAAACTAGAACTAACACTAGACCTAGAACTAGAAACATTCGGGTTTAGCCGTACGTCTCTTAAGACGGCTAAAGCCGAATGTTTCTAGTTCTAGGTCCAGTGTTAGCTTCAGTTTTAGTTCTAGCACCAAAACTAACATTAGACCTACAACTAGAATCATTCGGCTTTAGCTGTCTTAAGAGACGTACGGCTAAACCCGAATGTTTCTAGTTCTAGGTCTAGTGTTAATTCTAGTTTGTGTTAGTTTTGATGCTAGAACTAAAACTAACACAGTTCTAGCATCAAAACTAACACTAGATCTAGAACTAGAAACATTCGGAATTAGCCATACGTCTCTTAAGACGGCTAACCCCGAATGATTCTAGTTCTAGATCTAGTGTTAGTTTTAGTTCAATAAAAATTTACAACAATCTAACGCTGAATAATAATTAAAACTAGAACTAACACTAGACCTAGAACTAGAAACATTCGTGTTTAGCCGTACGTCTCTTAAGACGGCTAAACCCGAATGATTCTAGTTCTAGGTCTAATGTTAGTTTTGGTGCTAGAACTAAAACTAAAACTAACACTAGACGTAGAACTAGAAACATTCCGTTTCTTAAGACGGCTAAACCAGAATATTTCTAGTTCTAGGTGTTATAACGTTAAAAATAAAAAAAAATTGGATTGATTGGTTGTACTTGGTCCAAATTGTTCGCTTGATTTATTAATAAAAGAGGGTTGGTCAAGTAAACGCTTCAAGGAAGAATGTAAATCGATAATGTTATTAAATTACGGTTCGTGATTTTAGATGAGGAATTTTTGGAATTTAAATACCGAGGTAAGTTCGGAATATGTTTCTTTCGGAAAATTAAACACTGTGTCGGTAATCGAGCAAGAAATACCGCATTGTCTATTTTCGGGATTTTAATTACAGATAATGGAAAGGGGCACACCCTATCCAATTCTAATCGGTAAGATTAATTATTTCCTCAGTCGATCTCCGTACGTTTCTCCCAGACACCTCGTTTTTTGTCCTATTTCTTTCATTAATCAAGTGAAAAGTCTCGAGCAACTCGCCCGTAAACCTAATTAAACAGACTTCTTAGATTATTAAATTTACATTAACGAATTTTTCGAGAAATTTTTATATTCAGTTAGACGCTTATTTTGAATCGAACAATGTTAGCCATCACTTAACAAAATTGGCTCGACTTAATTCGGTTTAACTTGCGTGTTCACGAGTACGAACGGAAATGAAATCTGGCTGCTCCACCAGCCATTAATTATGAACGTTAATTAATAATGAACGTGCGCGTTGTTACAGTGAAATAGGGGTGGCTAGGGTTAGACAAATACGGCTTTAATAATTTAGAGTTTATTATTAATTTTAAAAGCTCTATAGCTTTATTACAATAGCTAAAATTAAAACGTTACTGCACACGGTAATTCTCGTACCTTGTTCATAAAAAAGACAAAAACCTTTATGTGAAATACTTTACCATTATGTAGCTAGTTACACAGAGTGGTTTAGTTAGTTTCCTATATCGTTATAGGATATCTACTTTGATTACAACAATGTATCATTGGATTACGACGCATCGTAACGTGAGGATCGGTAATATCGGAGGATTGAAGTTTAAATTTTCATACAAGATTTGATTACATCAAACATTAATTAATGAAACTTTATATAAACCATGCTAGGGTTCATTGTAATTTGTCTACTACAAACAATACCATGTTTTATGATGTTTTTATTTTGTGGCATGATGGTACGATGATAAATATATATATTTTTTTAATTTGACTGAAATATTTTTTTCCCTTAATACTATAAAAGATTTCATCAAAGGTTTAGGACTATTCAGCTATGGTGATGAATGCATATAAAGTGTTTTATTTTAGCTGTCACAGCAGATATCTTGATCATTGTTGGAGATTCGAAATAATAATGGAAAGTTTGCTGAATACCTGAAAGAAACTTTTACATCAGACAGTCCAACAACTATTCTAAATAGTGTCCCTAGCGTAATTCAAAGTGATCAGCAGAGTAATATACCATGTGTGGGAATGAAAGAACTGTATCATGAAATACAAAAACTAAATATAAAGAAATCAGTATAGTATGACTTAATTAATGGAGAAACATTGAAACATCTACCAAAATGGGCGATTACAAAACTATTACATATAATTAATGCTGCTTTTAAACAGAATTATTTCCCAAGCATATGGAAAGTTGCTGAAATAATAATGATACCAAATCCTGGTAAACCCCCCACAGATGTTATATCATATAGGCCAATCTCATTATTACCCTTACTATTAAAAAGTAAACTAAACTGCTTGAAAGATTACTATTAAAAAGACTAAAACCTGTCATAGAAGAAAAAGCCTTAATACCAACACATCAATTTGGGTTTCGGAATAAACATGCAACAATAAACCAAGTGCATAGAATAACGAATACTATTGAAATAGATTCTGCTCCGCCGTATTTCTGGATGTTGCACAAGCTTTCGACAAAGTCTGGTTAGATGGTTTAAATTACAAACTAGACCAAATACTACCATCAACGTATTTTAGAGTAAAATAGGAAAACGCTTATTCACCACTACATGAAATACGAGCCGGAGTTCCTCAAGGAAGTGTGCTTGGCCCAATACTGTACTTACTCTACACATTCGACCTTCCTCAGGTACCAGAAACTTTAACAGCTACATTCGCAGATGACACAGCGATCTTGGCTGTTGCAGAAAATGAAGTAGTTGCAGCAAATAAGTTACAATTGGCCTTAAATTCAATAGAAAACTGGACCAAACGATGGCTAATAAAACTAAATATAAATAAATCGACATACATAAACTTTACTTACAAGAAAGTAAACTATATCCCAGTACATATAAATGGCAATGCAGTATCTTGGTATGACGCTGGATGCCAAACTCAAAAGAAAAGCTCACGTCAAAAAAAAACGTGAGGAACTTGGTATCAAATTTAGACACCTATATTGGCTTATTAGCATGGCTTATAGTATTTATTTAAAACCAAAATGGACATACGGAATACAACTGTGGGGTTGTACCTGCAAGACAAATGCAAGTCTGATTCAAAGATTCCAGAACAAAGTACTAAGGTGCATAGTGAATGCACCCTGGTATATAAAAAACACCGACCTCCATCGCGACTTCAAAGTAGCATCGGTGTCATCAGAAAGATTGCACGACCATCCCAACATCGAGGCCATTCAGAAACAATAATACCCTAAACGTGTGTTCCGCGTATTGCAGTGTTTTGGTCTTAAGACGGCAAAAATATGACAATATTTATCTATATTATGGGTAAAGCAGACTGGACCACTGGGAAAAGCTGCAAAACATTATCCGGTTTAATTTGGTGTTAAAAATAAGTAACTAGTTAGTATGTATTTACTAGGTGTTATACAATTGTGCTATGCATAATATAGAAAAAAAAATTGTTGGAAAGATCTTCGAAATTAGCTAAGATTATTGTTCATGGTACTTAGATGCAAACATTATTTCGATTAAAACAATTTGCTATAACATATTTATATTTGTTAGTTTGGTTTAGTTGGGTCAATATTGCTTGAGAGTTTTTTTGGTGGAAACTGTAAACCGCATTGGAGAGAAATCATTAATAAATAATGGTGCAGTTGAAAACTGACTTGTTAATGCAGTAAACTGATGATTTTTTAATGAGCTCTACGGCGCAGTTAACCTAATTCTGAAACTTTGAAAAGTTCGACATTTGTCTTGGGAACTCGATCCTGTTGCCTAATTAAAAATGCGATGTTATTATCTTAACAAGGATCGTAGTGAAATACCAAAAAGGAGAGTGAGCTGTTGGGTGGGTTGTTAAACGTAACGCTGTCTTGCAGTTAGGGAATCGTAAAACGCTAGTAAACTCACTCGAGTCTTGAGCAACAAGCCATACGGATGAAATATCCTACAAAATTAACTTCAACTTGGAACAGTCTGATCATAACGGTGGAGGTTAGAGTGCGATAACGATTACGTTTACCTCCGTTTAATTTTTCTACGTCGACGGCATGGTTAAATATCGTTATGGGTGGAAGGATTAGCACGTTTAACCTCCAATTTCCGATAACGAGTTTAGTCGAGCCGCGAGTATTGTTTGCCCGGCTGCACATTTTCCGACTTCGGCGTAAAAGGATTATTAGATAAGCCAGCGGCTCTTTGGATGAGTCCTCAAATCGTCGTCCTTGGGTGCCCAAATCGAATTTCACACTTATCGGTGAGCTCTGCTTAGAGAACTTTCCGTATTATTCTCGAACTCCTCGAGGTGCCCGAAATAAGTTCATTAAACCAATGCTTTTTCCTTCAACGCATCGATCAAAATTTTACTTCTCTTCGACTCGTCTTCTGTCTTGGGGGACTAACTTTTCCCTAATCGACGTTTTGCTTAAATCAAAAGTTCAGAATCGAACAAAAATATTAATGGGATACAAATTTAATATCACAATATTGGTATTGCAATACCAATACTGTGATATTGGTTGCATACTTGCAATGATGACGTCGGGTACGAGAATTAATTAACACAGTGTGTATATATTGATATATATAGATATTTTCTATATTGATGCTGAAGTGAGTGTGTTCTTTAGCGTAATAATTGTTCAGTTTTTTTTGTGATATCTAACGGTCTAAGCGACCGGGTTTTATGTGGGGCGTTAAGTGTACCGTCCGAAATACGAGATAAGGCGTTGATTACGTCAAAAAGGCGTGTTTCCCTAATAAAAAGGGGCTAGATAAAAAGCTCCGAAACTCCATTAGGGGTTCCGTGAAGCTCCTCCCTTATATAAGCTGGGCTTGTGTGTAATTAATCCCGATCCCTAAGGCAAAGGCGGTAGTCGATGTCCAGCGTTTAATATTTGTTTTTGCGCTATCCTGATGGGTCACTGAGAGCTGCCTTGCTGTAAGTATACCGGATGTGTGGGTTGTTTCTAGTTTTGTTTATAGAGGGAACATTATATGTATGCGTATGGGGAAATCGAAAAGGAAAAGAATTTGGATTTGGATTTCTATCCAATTACGCTTTGCTGTAACTGAACTAGATTTAAAGTGGCTGATTGTTTTAAAATTGATTCGGATAGAATTCCTCCAACGTGAGCTCAGCAAAAGCACAACGGGGGCGATAATCCCGCAGATGGCAGTGTGTGCTTTTTAACCGACCCGAAACGGGCTGTATATATTGCCAGTTAATTTTTAAAATGCTTTAAACCGTTTACATTCTGACCGGGGATTTTAAATTGCTACCGTACGTAGAACAGTTTCCGCGGATTTGCTGAATATTTAAATACGCTCTGGCAAACGGCCCTCGAATTTAGTTATTTGCATTATCTGGTACGCTTTATCTCGAATCTCCAGGGAGCGATTAGGCTCGTATTTGCGCCCATGACCACGTTCCTTTCCCACTTTTTGACTGCCAGATAGCGGTAAAAACCCGCGCTTCAGAAACGATCCTAACGAAGTCGTTCAAAATCTGTTAGACTCCGTATTGGATCCAGTACATCTGTACCGTCCCTTTCTGATTTTTTTTCAACCAAACGGTTCTGCGAGCTGTATATAAATAGATGAATGGAGTGGTAATGACCCAGACAAAGCCGTAATGATTACAACCGCAACCTTACACCTTCAAAGAGTAATTACTTGGGCTTCTCGGCCCTTTTGCTTTCCAGTTCTTTGGGAACCGGCAATTATTTTGATCAATATACACAGGGGCCGATTGTCGCGAAACGTAATTAGTGAAACGTAACGAATTCTTCGGTTTGCCGTCGAATAAAGCCCAAGGCTCAACCACTCCATCTTACTAACCTCTATTTATAGTCGCGGCTCGGATTTATTTTCGCTGTCAGCGAACGCGTAAAATTCGAAACACGCCCCGGCAACATACCCTCAATGAAATACTCCGATCCTAATTGGCAATAATTTTAATGCACAACTTGAACGGTTCGCTAAATATACACCGTTTCTCAAGTCCATTCCGTAAAGGAGCCTCGCACCGAAATGACCCCATATCTGGAAACTACAGGTATTCCTTCTCGTAATTCACCAAATTAGGACGCCGAACCGACTTCCAAGAAACTTCGTGCGACAGTGGCGCGTACCAACTTTGCGATTTAATATGATTTCGTCGGTTAAGTTTCCCGCCGCTACTGTGTTTCAACTGAAATCACTTCTAAGTCTGAACAAAAAGTGCATCGTATCATTACTTTATTACTTTGTATCTCCTGAAGGTAGGTAGTTAGCCAAAAATGTTAAGATACAAAAGTTTTTTTAAATATATTTCAATAAAGATAAGTTAAGTATACAAGATTTATACGGCCAGCCTAAGTATTGTTCACGATGCTTGGGGCGGCCGACTATGTGTTCCATAAACTTGGAAAAACGGAATCATTTGGGATTCGGAGCATGAAACCAAGACTACCAAATCTCGTCTTCGAGGCCGCCCTAAGTATTGTTCGTGATACTTGGAGCGGCCAACGTCTTCGAAGTCGACCGAAATTATTTCTTCCATAAACATGGTAATGGTGTACCACTTGGTATTCGGAGCATGAAACCAAGACAACCAAATCTCGGCCGACTTCGAAGACGTCGGCCGCCCTAAGTATTGTTCATGATACTTGGAGCGGCCGACTTCCAAGGCGTCGGAAGATGATTTCTTCCATAAACTTGGTAATGGTATCACTTTTGATTCGGAGCATGAAACCAAGACAAGCAAATCTCGGCCGACTTCGAAGACATCGGCCGCCCTAAGTATTGTTCATGATATTTGGAACGGCCGACGTCTTCGAAGTCGGCCGAGATTATTTCTTCCATAAACATGAAAAAATTGACTCACTTGGGATTCGGAGCATAAAACCAAGACTACCAAATCTCGGCCGACTTCGAAGACGTCGGCCGAGACTAATTCTTCCATAAACTTGGTAATGGTATCACTTTTGATTCGGAGCATGAAACCAAGACAACCAAATCTCGGCCGACTTCGAAGACATCGGCCGCCCTAAGTATTGTTCATGATATTTGGAACGGCCGACGTCTTCGAAGCGGCCGAGATTATTTCTTCCATAAACATGAAAAAATTGACTCACTTGGGATTCGAAGCATAAAACCAAGACTACCAAATCTCGGCCGACTTCGAAGACGTCGGCCGCCCCAAGTATCATGAACAATACTTAGGGCGGCCGACGTCTTCGAAGTCGGCCGAGACTATTTCTTCCATAAACTTGGTAATGGTATCACTTTTGATTCGGAGCATGAAACCAAGACAAGCAAATCTCGGCCGACTTCGAAGACATCGGCCGCCCTAAGTATTGTTCATGATATTTGGAACGGCCGACGTCTTCGAAGTCGGCCGAGATTATTTCTTCCATAAACATGAAAAAATTGACTCACTTGGGATTCGGAGCATAAAACCAAGACTACCAAATCTCGGCCGACTTCGAAGACGTCGGCCGCCCCAAGTATCATGAACAATACTTAGGGCGGCCGACGTCTTCGAAGTCGGCCGAGACTATTTCTTCCATAAACTTGGTAATGGTATCACTTTTGATTCGAAGCATGAAACCAAGACAAGCAAATCTCGGCCGACTTCGAAGACATCGGCCGCCCTAAGTATTGTTCATGATATTTGGAACGGCCGACGTCTTCGAAGTCGGCCGAGATTATTTCTTCCATAAACATGAAAAAATTGACTCACTTGGGATCACTTGAGACTCAGAGCATGAATCCAAGACTACCAAATCTCAGCCGACTTGGAAGACGTCGGCCGCCCTAAGTATTGTTCATGATGCTTGGGGCGGCCGACGTCTTCGAAGTCGGCGGAGTTTCAAGGTTCGATATTTGGAAAACGGTTAAGTTTATGTGATGTTTTTTTTCGACATTAGTTTTTGACTGACCGTGTAACTTAATTTGTCTTTATTATAATAGATTTTAAAAAACACTACTATTTTTGTATTTTAATATATATATAAATTAATGTAATAAATTTTTTATATAAAATATCGAAAATATCATATAACATATATTCCCAAAATTTAAAATAAATTACACATGAATAACCGATTAATAATTTATTAATGAAATATAGTAACATATATTTGTTGAGTTCTCATTTATTTCATTGGATATTTTAACTGATCGAATAATTATACTGGGTTAATATACTTCCTCAACTTTTGCAGCAACATGAAATGTGGAATAAAATTAAATACACAGTGTTAAATTTTTAATATAACCAATCGGTTTACTCGTGTGATATGGACGTGGGGGTGGGTATTTTTCATTACTGTTGGGATTTGAAATGTATTGAATTCCCCGATTGGTAATAAAACCTTTCTACGGACGAGATTTTTAATAATTCCTCGCGTTGCATAAAATTAACGAAATGGAAATTATAATTATTTATCAGTTCCACAGGTACTCGCCCATTCGTGAGCTTTTAAATACTTTCTTAAAGCTTCCCCGTTGGAAAAGTGCGCTTTGAAAAAGAAACTTAAATACATTCATTTTATAAAACAAAATTGCTGGTGGATTTAAAATTTTTCTTTGAAGACTTATATTTGAAGTAAAAATTTCCAAGAGGGTTTACAAAGGGGTCATTCACGGCACGAGCTTTCATCGTTTTTGTCTGCTCGGTTTCTATTATCGTTTTAAAGTGTACGTCTATTGCCCAAGCACAAACACTTGAAATATTTACCCGCTCGCATATGGATCTTTTACGACTGTTGACAGGCCATGACGGCTATATCTCTCTGATCCACTTATATCCCTTTGCGCGAGACGCTGGGATTCCTTACAAGAAGATTATTTAACATTACAGCTTTATTAAAGATCCTTCTGCTTCGTGTTTCCATTCATATCTTACGTACTTATATCAAAACTTTCATTTTTTATTAGTACTAGTGACTTGATAGTTGTAGTGAAGGAATCGAATTTTGTCCAAAACTTCACGTAACTTCAAAGTCCTACGGCGGCAACGATTTCGTCCCCGTGTAATCAGGACCGACTTTAACGAAAAATTGGTACCCTCTTTTCCGCCAAAAGCAAAGTTTCCTTCACGGGTTTAACTTTTCGTAACGCCGGATTAGCGAAAGCACTCTTTTCGATTCACAATTACCTTTGAAATGCTTCATGATGTTAAAAAGTGTTTGTAACCTCTTTTTGATTTAAATAACCCAATTAAAAATGTATTGTATCATGTTTTAATTAAAAATGTGCGTACAACATTTGGTCACATCAATAGAATAGCATTGATTTGGCGTAATGCTATTAGCGAAACGCAAATTGAATAGAGGACGAGAAACGCCCACGCCCATTGAGAATTCAATTGCAGCTAATAAATCGGCTATTTATCGGTTTTTATCTGTCGTATTTGAATAAATATTATTTTAATTTCCGAAACGAAACAGGACTGACGTTTCCGGACGATTTAATTTAAAAGTTACCCGCCTGGGAGACATAAATTTCCCAACGGCTTTCTTTGCTTATCAGCCCTTTCTACACGCGTAGCCGTTCGAATAACTCTTCGCTCGTCTTAATCCGCTTTGATGGCGTAATAGGACCGGAACAAGACGTACAATAGTCAGCTTTGCCGTTCTACGCTTGCTTAATTAAGGAGAATTCCAAGAATATCAAAAGCTCTAACACAAAGGGTAGTCAAAATGTCGATGCAACTATGCATGGGCCAAGCATTAGATGCATTAAACATGATATTTTATGCCATACCATCAAAAATCTTTTGAAAAATACGTTGAAAGCGTAATTTGTATACATTGAATTAGAATTAACATCATTGACAGAATAGAATATAATTAGGGCAATTCCTTTGCCTGCATGGTATTGATCGTGGAATCCTTCAAAATGTCTTTATCCTAGTAGCGGTGGTAGGGTGCACCGCTGCTACTATTCAACGTTCAGATATTCCACTAATTCAAGACGCGCCACGCTTCCTGCACAAAGCAGATGTTGCCGGCTGCTCACGACAGCCACGAGTGAGCAGCCCTGGGTATACTTTGCATGTTTTATTCGGCCGTAATTAAACTACTTGCGACCGAACCCGGTCGAAATCGGACAAGTGGTAAAAGTTGCTATATTAAATCTGTCCCGGAGCTGGGATAGTCGGATTTATTAAACAGGATCCAGATTTCGAAGTCGCCAACATGAGACCTTACGCGTAGAAATCCTTTCAACTCTTTTGAGCTTGTTAGACAAGTTATCAGTGAATAAATAAATACAGTGTGTTAATTAATTATCGTACCCGACGACGTCATTGCAAGTATGCAACCAACAACACAGTATTAGTATTGCCATACGCAAATCGCGTATTATACCGAGAGATCAAAAAAGCCGGTCCGCTAAAAACTACTTTCCCAAGCGCTTGATACCAATACTTACTGCCCTCGTCACAGCCTCCTCCCATCTCTACTTGTTTTTAATTTTCAACGTTCTTATTGGTCGACGAGGTGATATCGATTTTTAGTTTCAATGGTTTCGATCAGCTGAGCTCAGAGCGCTCAGAGTCGTGTTCTGGGTTTTGGCGTTTGGTGTTTTCAATATTTCATTATGAATTTATTGCGGTTTTATTTAATATTATCTGTCTTTATTAAGACAAAAATTCGATTGTGATTTTTCTCTAAGGCAAATAATTATTTTATTTTAAATCGGTTTGGTATAAATTTCGTTGATTTATTTTTAGGTTAAATCATGCCGTTCACCTTAGAAGAAGACAAGTTTCAAAGTTTCTTCTCCAATCTTATCTTCGAAATGGAGTAAAAGATCAAAATGGGGTATGAAAATATTCAACAAGTCTTTGTGTAGAGGAATTTAGGGAGACATGCCTGGAAAATGTAGTGAATTACCTTATGTCATGACATTAGGAAAGTTGTCAAAGTGGTTTGTTACAAGAATTCATTGAATAATTACATGATGATGAATTGGAAGAAGGATTTTTTCAACATGACAATGCAACTGCATGAACAAACAAAAGATTCCTTCATGCATTTCATGATGATTGAGTAATCGGTAGAGGATGTTGGCCACCTCACTCACCCGATCTAACCCCACTAAATTTCTTTTCATTCGGTCATTTCAAAAATTCTGTCTACAAAAACCGTTTACAGACCATAGGAGAATTGGAAGATGCAATACAACACAATGTTCAACAAATAACTGCAGAGCAACTTGTACAGGTCTTCGATAATATGAAAAGACGAATCACTTTATGTTTAGAAAAGAATGGTCAACATTTTGAATTCGTTTTATAATAAATAAAACTTCTAAACCTTTATTTTTATAATAAAATAAAAGATCTTTTTTTGATTTATGAAATAAATTAATTACAAAAGAATAGTTTAAAGGGTTTTCTTTTTATTAATTAATCCTTTTTAATTATTTTCATCATAATTTAAATTTACATCATCCAATCTAACTCCAGAGAGAATTTATTTCAAATTTTGTTTAACGAGAGTAACACTTTTAATTTTGTGCGTGTCAGTTTTTAAGGTTATGTTTACTAAACTAAAAGTTTCCTCCCATTTCCCCACCACTATTAAAATAAGTGGAAGGAGGGTGTGACCGCTGTGACGAGGGCAGTAAGTATTGGCATCAAGCGCTTGGGAAAGTAGTTTTTAGCGGACCGGCTTTCTTGATCGCATTGTATTATATTATATTATAGTGTGATATTGGTTACATACTTGCAATGATGATAATTAATTAACGCAGTGTATATAATAATAATAATGGTATAATTAATAAATAAACGTAATAGAATTTACTGATTTGTTAAAGGTTCGATATACGTTAAAATATGATTCAAAGCTACGAATCTCGAGTCATCAATCACTCATAATGTGAGGTTAGGCTGAACAGCCTTAAAGCTGATCCATCGTTGATTAAGGTTCCCGTTCGGCATTCGCGCTTTTCGTATGGTCCGTCAGGTCGTAAATTAATAAAATAATGATTTAGCGACTGCGAAGAAGCCGAGAAAAACGGGAAATTGACGCTAAACCGAGCCTGGAGGGTAAATCCTGCCGTGTATTTGCGTTAGAAGTGGCCGGGAGTTCCCTGGGACCACCCGCGGTATCGATTGAAGAGCGGTAGTTCGTTTGGGGTTTTAGTGCCAAAAATAAACGGAAGTAACTGGAGCTCAGGCGGATGCCTCGTTGTTGCACCTGTTGAAGATGGATGAAGTCAGATATGCAGCGTTCGACGAATTACGACGGATTAAACCGTGATGAATTACACTTTGGTTAAATATTGTATCGATTTTTAATATTTATAGAAAACTAGAAACTAAAACAACTCGCCGGAGGTTCCGGTATAGTTTTTTATATATTTTTTATTTCCAATAGTTCGACAAGCGCTCGCACCGCTCCGAATAATGTACATCGGTACGTGCAAGCATGGTACTCTGCTATCTCGATAGAGGCAGTCCCCGGAGCCGGAAGTGGAGGAGGGTAACTGCCGGAATATTAACAAAAAGCCAGTAAAACGGCCGCAATAAATCCCGACTGGAGACGGGCTACATGTATCTGACCGTTTGCGCCGAGCGCGCATATATTAGGAACGAGACCGATTGCATTTAGCGAAATTTCGCCATCGGGCGTATCAGATTACTCAAAGAGTTACCGGTAGCAAATTCTACATTTTGAAACCCGCCTGCATCTAATGCGGGTCCTCTTCGAATTGCTACACTCAGCTCAATATTCCTCGAGAAGTTCGAATCTTTCAAATCCTTACACTCACTATCAAAATTTCATTTGAACCTGATTTTGATATGGAATTACTTTTCTCCTACTGTCACCTAACTCTTTCTTAAAGTGACTATTTCTTTTTCATCGACATCTTAGAAGTCAGCCGAGATTATTGTTCATGACACTTGGAACCTTGTAATAATCTCGGCCGACTTCGAAGACGTCGGCCGCTCCAAGTATCATGAACAATACTTAGGGCGGCCGACGTCTTCGAACTCGGCCGACATTATTTCTTATATCAAGAACAATAGTTAGAGCGGCCGACGTCTTCGAAGTCGGCCGAGATTGTTGTTCCAAGTATCATGAACAATACTTAGGGCGGCCGACGTCTTCGAAGTCGGCCGAGATTATTTCTTATATCAAGAACAATAGTTAGAGCGGCCGACGTCTTCGAAGTCGGCCGAGATTATTCCAAGTATCATGAACAATACTTAGGGCGGCCGACGTCTTCGAAGTCGCCCGAGATTTGGTAGTCTTGGTTTCATGCTCCGAATCGCAAGTGATGCCATTACCAAGTTTATGGAAGAAATAATCTCGGCCGACTTCGAAGACGTCGGCCGCCCCAAGTATTGTGCGTGATATAAGAAATAATCTCGGCCAATTTCGAAGACGTCGGCCGCTCCAAGTATCATGAACAATACTTAGGGCGGCCGACGTCTTCGAACTCGGCCGAGATTATTTCTTACATCAAGAACAATAGTTAGAGCGGCCGACGTCTTCGAAGTCGGCCGAGATTATTGTTCCAAGTATCATGAACAATACATAGGGCGGCCGACGTCTTCGAAGTCGGCCGAGATTATTTCTTATATCAAGAACAATAGTTAGAGCGGCCGACGTCTTCGAAGTCGGCCGAGATTATTGTTCCAAGTATCATGAACAATACTTAGGGCGGCCGACGTCTTCGAAGTCGGCCGAGATTATTTCTTATATCAAGAACAATAGTTAGAGCGGCCGACGTCCTCGAAGTCGGCCGAGATTATTCCAAGTATCATGAACAATACTTAGGGCGGCCGACGTCTTCGAAGTCGCCCGAGATTTGGTAGTCTTGGTTTCATGCGCCGAATCGCAAGTGATGCCATTACCAAGTTTATGGAAGAAATAATCTCGGCCGACTTCGAAGACGTCGGCCGCCCCAAGTATTGTGCGTGATATAAGAAATAATCTCGGCCCAATTTCGAAGACGTCGGCCGCTCCAAGTATCATGAACAATACTTAGTGAGTGATACCATTAATAACTTGTAACACTTCTAATTCAGCAAATTTTCATGTATATATAAAATATATCATATTTAATTGTATTAAGTACAATGCCATCTATGAATCAATAGTTATTACAACTCATTTGTAAGATAATTATGAAATTTGACTTAAAAATTAATTAATATTGAATTTGATTCGTATTTACAAGCTGCGTGATTTGAAGGTAGAAACGAATAACTTCTTCGTTGGCCCAAATCCGACGGTATTGCGAATCTATAAGTTCTCATACAGCGTAAAGTGGATATTCGAAACCCGAAAGTTGTTTGCGACTTCTGCTAAACGGTCGCCTTTCATATAGCTGAAAGCTCAAATCGAAGCTTTCGTTCTGATAGTAAATAATGGTAGTGACATCCACATTAAAAAATGAAACTCTGATTTTTTTAGTTTGCGAACAGTTTTATTGTAGCCGAAACTAACTAAAATGTAGAGTCGTAACGTTAACGTAGGAAGTTTGGTGAAGTTATTAATGTATGAAGGACCCTCGCGGCGTCCACTTCACGTTTTACAATGCAATTATTGCTGGACCCACCGAACTAACTCGTATAGAGTTAACTGTTAGTTTTAAACCAATAAACCACAACTCTCATTTTAAAAAAATACAATCAGATAACGAAGAATGTGATATCAGTAAGCAAGTGAATTCGAAAGCGAACTTAACTATTGATTTCACATATTTCACCGATCTTTTTCACCCATTTACTTGGCACATACATCCAGTAATGGTAATCTCAGAGTTAGGTTAAAATCGATTTTTATTATTTTATTTTTTGTTGAATTAGAAACATTTTGTTAGTGTTGATGTTAAACGTGAACTTTATTAAAGTCTCGCACGTAGCTGAAAATAAAGAGTTCAATTTGTTTCAAAGTTTACCATTATTTCACTTTCGCGGGATCATTTTTCTCCGCGAAATGTGGCGCGCTCCAAGTTCGTTTTCTAAATAACTTTGTAAATTCAATTTTGAATCGATTTCCGTGAAAACTATCTCTCTTATTCGAGTACGGTGTTATTTACAATGTGTGTACGATAAATTATATTTCCATTTATCGAAATTATTATTGTTATACAAGCGGGTGTTATTTTACTATAATTTCGCACCCAATTTCAAATTTAATTATGCAATAATATTTAACCACATTAATATCAAATATATCAATACTTAAATAAATATTATGGGTAAAATTAATTATATGAGACGGGGGTCTTATGAATTTCATTAATAACAATGAAATAATCCCATCGAAATAGATCGCTTCGTTAAAACATCGCGCGCATACTTTGGACTATTTGTTAACGAAATTAATTACTGCGAAGTGGCGGCGCGTTTAAGTTTTAGTGTAAATCTTGGCGCAACTTTAATTATAAGGAGAAAGGTGGGTTGGCGGCAAAGATTGTCATGGGTATGAGTGCACTAACTGAATACCATAATTACATTAAACCATCTATTCAACGGCGTTACCCTTTGTCGAATGTTACCATAAGTACCAAACAAAAGTGCTTAATTCGGTCGGCCAAATTCGTACCGAGCGAAATCGATAACCGAATGTTCAAGCCCAGGCTTTATCCGTGCAAATGTTGACAGAGTTACAGATAAAATCGAGATATTAACGTTACGAGTCCCGGATAACTTGTTCATTATTACACCGCGTCGACGAACGTTTTTGCTGATCTTGGTTACACGGGAACCACATTAATGTACACCATCGAAATGATACGTTCTAAAATATAAATTCTCTAACGTTATAAATGGCCAACAATAAATCTTTTCAATTTATACGGCCCGAACAACTTTATTGTGCTCCCTACTTCTGTTTGTAAAGGTTCTTTGGAAACCCGATACATAAACCACCACGAAATTAGTGTAATCTCGGTCGCAATACGTCACTTTGGTTAACCGTATTGGAAAATCGAAGCGAAAATAAAAATATGGCACTTATAGAGATTATTTTTTCCATAAACTTCAATCGTTCCGCATTCAGAGTGATACCAATAACAAGTTTATGGAAAAAATATTCTTGGCCGACTTCAAAGACGTCCAAGTTGGCCACTCCAAGTATCATTAACAATATTTAGGGCGGCCGACATCTTCGTAGTCGGCCGAGATTATTGTTCATGATACTTGGAGTGGCCGACGTCTTTGAAGTCGGCCAAGTCTTCCTTGTAATAATCTCGGCCGACTTCGAAGACGTCGGCCGCCTCAAGTACCATGAACAATAATCTCGGTCGACTTCGAAGACGTCGGCCGCACCAAGTATCATGAAATATTCTATTATATGTCGGCCGCCCTAAATATTGTTCATGATACTTGGTGCGGCCGACGTCTTCGAAGTCGGCCGAGATTATTGTTCATGATACTTGGAGTGGCCGACGTCTTTGAAGTCGGCCAAGTCTTCCTTGCAATAATCTCGGCCGACTTAGAAGACGTCGGCCGCCTCAAGTACCATGAACAATAATCTCGGTCGACTTCGAAGACGTCGGCCGCACCAAGTATCATGAAATATTCTATTATATGTCGTCCGTCCTAAATATTGTTCATGATACTTGGTGCGGCCGACGTCTTCGAAGTCGGCCGAGATTATTGTTCATGATACTTGGAGTGGTCGACGTCTTGGAAGTCGGCCAAGTCTTCCTTGTAATAATCTCGGCCGACTTCGAAGACGTCGGCCGTCTCAAGTACCATGAACAATAATCTCGGTCGACTTCGAAGACGTCGGCCGCACCAAGTATCATGAAATATTCTATTATATGTCGGCCGCCCTAAATATTGTTCATGATACTTGGTGCGGCCGACGTCTTCGAAGTCGGCCGAGATTATTGTTCATGATACTTGGAGTGGCCGACGTCTTTGAAGTCGGCCAAGTCTTCCTTGTAATAATCTCGGCCGACTTCGAAGACGTCGGCCGCCTCAAGTACCATGAACAATAATCTCGGTCGACTTCGAAGACGTCGGCTGCACCAAGTATCATGAAATATTCTATTATATGTCGGCCGCCCTAAATATTGTTCATGATACTTGGTGCGGCCGACGTCTTCGAAGTCGGCCGAGATTATTGTTCATGATACTTGGAGTGGCCGACGTCTTTGAAGTCGGCCAAGTCTTCCTTGTAATCATCTCGACCGATTTCGAAGACGTCGGCCGCCTCAAGTACCATGAACAATAATCTCGGTCGACTTCGAAGACGTCAGCCGCACCAAGTATCATGAACAATATTTAGGGCGAGATTATTTTTTCGATAAACTTCAAGCTCCAAATCGCTTCGCATCCCGAGTGATACCAATAACAAGTTTATGGAAGAAATATTATTTCTTATAAGATTATTTCTTATATCAAGAACAATAGTTAGGGCGGCCGACGTCTTCGAAGTCCGAGTCGAAAAGTCGAAGTCGAAAAGAAAAATATGGCACTTTTCGCAAAAAAATTAATTCGATGTATACTTTTAATTTTGCATTTAAGACTCAAAACAAAAAACAAAAATTCTGAAAATTAAGGTTACGATAAATAATAATCGCAATGCGTCACTCATTGAATTGAATAATAAAAAAAGAACAATAGCCAGCGATCAATTCTAAAATACTTGGAATAAATCACGTTAATCAACACTTTTATAACAACCATATGATCGCATTACTATTTTTGTGAAATTTTTGAAATTTCAAAATAAAATTTAATTTTAATAATCGTTAGTAAAGCTTAAAAATAAAAGGGTTTAAAAAAATAAAAAATTGGATATATTTTATAATTCCACAGAAATATATAGCGGGTTTATTCATACTATTCAATAAATTTTCAATTTTACACAAATTTTTCAATTTCCACATGAAATGCGGAAAAATGGAAAAAAAATTCTATGAATTTCAAAGTGTGTGAATAAATAATGCTCATCCTGGTTAGGATTAAAGCCGATTAATTTATATTGATGGTCACTAATACGATCATACATTCATCTCTACGAAATTTAGTAATAATTCGTGATTTGAAATGTACATTCAATCGTAACCGGACTAATTTGGTATAATAGCCTCATAATTCGATATCCACGATCTCTTTTTAATGATATAAAAATATTTTTTTAGATTATGCTTTTAAAATAAAATAAATTAAATTAATAATTATGTCGTGTCTAATTGAAAATGGTTCCGTTCCAATTAAATATTTGAATATTAACCATAACAAAACGGCTTGAATAACTACAGCTTGTTGGTAGACAATAATTTGTAATGTAACCAGGTATTATGCATTATTAGGTTCAATTAATTCGCGTACGCTTTTTGCAAGCTAATTAAGCGCTTGTTCATGTGTAGAAACCGTAATTGGCTTTAAATAACCGGTTCCGTTGATTAGTGCGTAATAAATAATTTACTATGCATTATGCTGTAATGTATATACTCACTATTTATATCGTATCAATTTTACACAACATTCAAAACACATGTATTTTTCATTTGAAAGTATTCAGTCAAAGCTATAAATTAATCATAATCCGCTTTATGTAACGTTGTTATATTTATATAATTAATTTTCAAAGAATTATTTATTCATGTTTATTTAAATCTATCGATAAATATTCCACGTCGAAAGTTCGTAAATTGTTGCACGCATTAAAGTAAATTTCGCCTCTCCCAAAATCCTCCCTTTTTAATTAAAATCCGTTCAGTTCCGTTTTACATTCGCGTTTATACAACCGCCCACCAACTTTTCGAAATAGAAACGCATACAGTTCTTTCGTACCAATCGTAAAACGCTTCATCCCTTCGCAATCTCGGGGATTTTGAACGAGCATCCTTAACGTGATATTCCAGCGAATAGTTTTATAATTGAATTGTTGAAACCACCATCTGTGTTATTTTCACCCATTTATTTTTTTTTTAACTACAGGTATTTAATAAGTTTTTATAACACCTCATTTTTGATATTTTTACTTATTCAGAATAAAATAGAAATTTTTTTAAATCACATAATCCTCTTTTATTCTTAATATTTCTCTATATATATATACAAGGTGATTTATTAACAAAAAAAAATGTTAATGAACATATGTCATATTTCAATTATTTAGGAAATTATAACACTTTAAAGTTTTAATTTTTATATCATAATTAACTGCAACATTTTTTTTAAACATAAATATTACAAATATTGTTCAAAATAGCCTACTTCTGACAACAATGACAACTTTGTTTTTGTTAAATGTTTGATTTTACTGACTATTAATAAATTCGCTGCAGAAAACTTAATAAATCAGCCTGTATATATAAATTATTGTAATTATAATTTAAAGAATTTAATTAAATAAAATCGAAAATTTTTGTTACAACTGGTTTATTTTTAAGTTTGAGTTCAACCTGACATGTTTCGGTCAAATGACCATCATCGGAGGTATCGTAAAAGGATATATGAGAAACAACATACAATAAAATAGAGCAACTGCTGCATTGTGACCTTGTACAATGCATCCTAACCTTCAACTTTAACGTGGCTCCCGGTTATCTTGATATTATCTACAAAGAATACTTAAACACACATCTGTCAGCAAAAATTTTGAAACTTTCTTGCAGAATCAGGCAGAATTAAAACGCTATCAAAATACACTCAGTGGCCTTTGGAATCAATTTTAGCAAAATATGTAATCCCCCTATTTTCACATAATCTAACTGTCAAAAAAGATACTAATTCAAAAATTCCTGGGAGCCGTGTTTATTGAAATTTAGAAATGAAACTTATTATAAATTGAAGCTTAAAGCTTTCTGTTTAAATCGATGTATTATAATCGTTGGGTTGAATTAGAAAAATATTGAGAAAAAGAGTATTGAGTTAAAACTAACATTTTCGTATAACCTAAAAGTGTGAAAAAAGATGCTAATTTAAAAATTCCTGGAAGCCGTATTTATTGAAATTAAGGAATGAGACTTATTCTAAATTAAAGCTCAAAGCTTTCTCTTTAAAATGTTGTATAATAATTGTTGGGTTTGATTGGAAAAATATTGACAAAAAGAATGTTGAAATAAAACTTACATTTTCGTATAACCTAAGAGTGTCGAAAAAGATGGTAATTTAAAAATTCCTGGAAGCCATATTTATTGAAATTAAGGAATGAGACTTATTCTAAATTAAAACTCAAAGCTTTCTCTTTAAAATGATGTATAATAATTGTTGGGTTGGATTGGAAAAATATTAGGAAAAAAAGTGTTGAAATAAAACTTACATTTTCGTATAACCTTAGAGTGTCAAAAAAGATGCTAATTTAAAAATTCCTGGAAACCGTGTTTATTGAAATTAAGGAATGAGACTTATTCTAAATTAAAGCTCAAAGCTTTCTCTTTAAAATGATGTATAATAATTGTTGGGTTTGATTGGAAAAATATTGACAAAAAGAATGTTGAAACAAAACTTACATTTTCGTATAACCTAAGAGTGTCAAAAAAGATGGTAATTTAAGAATTCCTGGAAGCCGTATTTATTGAAATTAAGGAATGAGACTTATTCTAAATTAAAACTCAAAGCTTTCTCTTTAAAATGATGTATAATAATTGTTGGGTTGGATTGGAAAAATATTAGGAAAAAAAGTGTTGAAATAAAACTTACATTTTCGTATAACCTTAGAGTGTCAAAAAAGATGATAATTTAAAAATACCTGGAAACCGTATTTATTGAAATTAAGGAATGAGACTTATTCTAAATTAAAGCTCAAAGCTTTCTCTTTAAAATGATGTATAATAATTGTTGGGTTTGATTGGAAAAATATTGACAAAAAAAATGTTGAAACAAAACTTACATTTTCGTATAACCTTAGAGTGTCAAAAAAGATGCTAATTTAAAAATTCCTGGAAACCGTGTTTATTGAAATTAAGGAATGAGACTTATTCTAAATTAAAGCTCAAAGCTTTCTCTTTAAAATGATGTATAATAATTGTTGGGTTTGATTGGAAAAATATTGACAAAAAGAATGTTGAAACAAAACTTACATTTTCGTATAACCTAAGAGTGTCAAAAAAGATGGTAATTTAAGAATTCCTGGAAGCCGTATTTATTGAAATTAAGGAATGAGACTTATTCTAAATTAAAGCTCAAAGCTTTCTCTTTAAAATGATGTATAATAATTGTTGGGTTGGATTGGAAAAATATTAGGAAAAAAAGTGTTGAAATAAAACTTACATTTTCGTATAACCTTACAGTGTCAAAAAAGATGCTAATTTAAAAATTCCTGGAAACCGTATATATTGAAATTAAGGAATGAGACTTATTTTAAACTAAAGCTGAATGCTTTCTTTTTATAATGATCTGTAATAATCACACCTAATAACTATTTATCAAAGAGATAAATTTTTGACTTTTTGAACAACAAAATTCAACACCACTTTTCACATCTGAATGAATAAGTTTAAATATACCTAAAAACCCTACAGTGCGGATTGCGTCATTTTTTATACAGATTCTTTCTTGTATAGTAGAAAGTACCGACCGCTCTAAATGGGCCGAATAGATTACTACAGTTTAAAATGAGTGTTTAAAACTACTGGTACTTTAAAGTACCGTCGGGACACAAAGGGTTAAAGAAAGAATGGATCTACTTATTCAACAAAAGAATTTAATGTTATAAATAAACGGAGAAGTAATTACAATAAACTAATCAACGTAATATCTCGAGCGCAAAGCACGTTGATCTTTAAATTCTCCAAACAGAGGAAGTTAAGCTAACAATGAACGTTTAGGTTGGAAGTAGGTGGAGGTTGGATAATTACAGTCGCAACTACGATACGCAAAAGCTTGGTCGTTTGAATTTCTTGGAGGTTGTTAAGCATTATCTTACCATTAGGGTGCGGTGAGGGTTGTTGAGAAATTGAAAAATGCTTTGAAATGTGGCCGGAGGCAGTGAGTATGTGACAAAGTTATCCAAGCTCGTGAGAGCAAATAAGGAAATGATAGGAGCACCCTCGGTGTTAGAGTAAAGGCGATAAAGTTGTCGAAGATTAAAAGATGGCTGACGACCAGCCCCAGCGGGTGAGGATTTATGGGATTTATAATTCTTTCCTTAGTAATATCTCCCGTCTTCCGGATAATGCTAATGTTTATCAGGTCTCCGTCCAAAAATTTGGAACTAAGAAAGCCGCATAAATTTTATTCCGATCGTTACGGGTTTTTATGGAATCACCAGAAGCTTTATCTGGGCATCCAGAAATGTCAAAGTATCAACTAGAGTCGTTATTTCTTATCTTTTTAACGGATGTCGCTAGCCGCGCGGACGATAACATTTTATTCTCTACCGATTGCCGTTTCACACACCTATTCACAATTCTTCCCTCCATTAGTCGGGGTGACAACCTTCAATAATCCAATGGAGAAATAGCTGGGATTTCGTGCGGTAGACTGACGCCCTTTTTGACTACTCATCCATTCCGGTACAGCTCATTTAAAATTAATTCCCACTTCGGAAAAACCTCGCAGAGAAAAAAAATAGCCACTCGTCGATCTGTGAAAATATCCACCATTTTATGGCCGACTCCACATGCTAATTGAATGAAAATTGCACCTACTAACGATATATTGATTTTTCGGGAAAATCTGCACCACCAAATAGATCAAAAAAAACTAAAATAATTGCCGCGATATATGTAGCGTATTCACCGAGCAATTTTTTTTGCTTTATGCTGATTCAATTGCACATGCGTATCATAAAATCAAATTAATATATAGCATATTATGGGAACTTGACATGTATATCGATTGCATTAATTGCAGCGTCAGTAAATCAGCGTTGTGCTAGCATAACTTTCGTGGAAAGGGGGCGTATCCACCACGAGGGGGCGCACAATCCCGTGCGACATTCACATCACGCACCCCTAGGTTTGCAACCCGCGCCGCTCTGCGACCACTAACGGATTCATTCCGAAATCGCATTATTTATCCACGTCAACGTGTCCCGTTGCCACCTCGTTTACAGTTTAAGTGATTGGCTTTATGTACAAGAATCAGATGCGTCTAATTTCAACGAAACCCACTACGATCAAACAAGATCCCAAGATTAAGACAATTACTATAGATAATTGGCAAAGGATATCGAGTAATTAAATATGCATGGCTATATCGAAGATCGATACAAGCTGATTAGATTTTGGACTTATAATGAATCAATTGAAGCGAATGAGATCGCACAAAAAAAGGTTTTTTTGGATGGTTGATTTCAGTTTGGTGGTGGAATGGGGTTACGACTATTCAATTAAACGAACGTCCGAAACCAAATATTTGCTTGGAAACTTGGGAAATGATTTAAACTGCGTCCCCAGTGCGCAAGGTTCCACCGGAAATTCCGTAAAATGGGTGCGACATCATTTTTCCTATTAGAGCAGGTAATTTGAATTTACCGGCCATTCGATTCGCTTCTTTTTGCGACCAGCTCCATTATCCTTTCTACTTCGTTACCGTAAGTGATATTCCCCGCATGAACAGAAGAAAATCTAAATGAAATTGAACCAAAAAAATCTCTTTTAGTGGAACGGTTGGAGTTGTAATTGCCCCGTCTACGTACGGCACAGTAATTAATTGGTTCTGAAAGGCCGTCAATCAAATCTAATTACGTAAATAGTTTAATTTGCTCGACGGTAGGATGTGATACGATAACGTAATAGTCAAATTGACGGTTAACGCGTCGTAAATCATATAAAATTTTAATAGAATTGCACCACCAATGATAACCTGAAAAAAATACATTTAGCAAATGGGTGGAAGAAGCAACGAGGCGAAATAAAAACCGGGTAGTAAAACAGCATCCATTAAATATATGAAATCGCTTTTCTTGTTAAACTCGTGCACATTGAGGTTTGGCTACTCAAGTTATTCTCCTGGAAAAAGAGGGCGTTGTCCACCCCTCGATGGTCGCGACGCCGTCGTTACGTATGTATCATTAATTAGGAGTGGAGATATAAAGATGTTATCCGGTCATCGGGATCACGGCCGTAAAGCTCGACCCCTTCGTATTTCAACCGTGATAGCGAGTTATAGTATAATTAAACTTGTCCACTTTCTTGTTATTTGTTCCTAACACTCGCGGTCTCTCCCCTTCGTTTTTATCCTACTCGGGAACCGATTCGAATTCCCAGGACATCCAATCGATGATTACGGTATTACTATCACGAAGAGGGAATCGTTAGAAAAACCTACGAATCGCACAATACAAATACAGAATTTTAATTTACGCGTTATTGTTTTCTCGTGACATTATTTATTTCTTTATTTATTTCATGTGGGTACAGAAACAGGCCGAACCCAATAATACTGTACCACAAACAACCAATTGTATACAAATAAAATAGAATTACAGTTCACAATAATAATAATAATGAATTAACATTAATGGTACAAAAGGGATTCAAAAGGAAAAAAAAAACTAAAACTAAGTTTAGGTGATATAAATATATCATATATCAAATATCAAATGAACGCTCGAGGCAACACACCAACTGCAGCAAAGAGCAGTTTTTTAAATGCATAGAAAGAATGCTGAAACAGATCTATGTTAACACGATTTGCCGATTTTGCCATTCTCAATAAAGGAGAGTTTTGACAGGCATTGGTTCTAGGAGTAGGTGTCATAAATAGAAAATCAAAGCGAAGTAATCTCGGAGGAACGTGAACACATATAGAACCAACAAGCATTGGAGAATCACACTTGTTGTTCAAAAGTTTGTAAAAATATAATATATCCCCACAAAAGCGCCCTCAACCAGCGTCGCTTAACATACGAAAAGAAGTGCAAGTTGATTCGGAATCAATGTATTGAATGGAAAATTTAAAACAAAGGTATTTGAGGAATTTAGATTGAATACGCTCAATTCTAGATTTATACGAGAGATACTGAGGATTCCAAACAACGCTGCAGAAGTTAAGTGTGCTGTAAACATAGGCAAAATAGAGATTTCTAATTGCAGCAATGTTTGAAAAAGCTACCGTTGATCTCATAATAAATCCTAACATACGCCAGGCTTTGGAGACAACAGTATCGATATGTTTATCAAATAATAATTTATGATCAAATGTAACACCCAAATCTCTAATAAATGAGACACGTTGCAACCTCTCACCAGCGACGCTATAGTTGTAGTGGATTGTGTTCACCCTCCTAGAGAAGGAAATAACATTACACTTTGATAAGTTTAATGAAAGGCGATTATTTAAGCAAAAAGCATGTAGATTGTTTAAGTCAGATTGCAGTTTAGAACAATCAAGAGGTGAGGAGATACGGAGAAAGAGTTTTAAATCGTCAGCATACATTAAACATTGGGCATAATTAACGACGTCAAATATGTCGTTAACATAAATATTAAACAGTAAAGGGCCCAGATGGCTACCCTGTGGAACACCAGAAGGAACCGACACAGGATTAGAGAAAAAACCATTAACCGAAACAATCTGGCATCTCTCCTTCAGATAGGAAGCCATTGCAAAAGATTTCCCTGAACACCAAACTTCTTTAGTTTGAACAGAAGTAAGTTGTGATCCACCCGGTTGAAAGCTTTACTAAAATCCGTATAAACTGAATCAACCTGACAAGAATCATCCAGAGTAGATAAGATATACTGGGTATATTCAAGCAAGTTACTCTCCACCGAGCGACCAGCAAAAAAACCATGTTGTCTAGAATTGATTTTAGACTTAAGGGCAAAGAATAGACGTGCATGAACTACTTTCCCAAACACTTTCCCAAATGCTGGCAAAATAGATATGGGGCGGTAATCGGATATAGCACCACGGTCCCCAGATTTAAAAATGGGAAGAACAAAAGCCCGCTTCCACAATAAAGGAAAGACACCCATTTTCAATGAAGCATTAAATAAAATAGTTAAAGGAAGGGACAGAGAGTGTGAACATTCCTTGATTAAAATTGATGGAATACCATCAGTACCTATACTGTCTGTAACCCTGATGCCCATCAGGGCCTCCTCAACCTCAATTCTGTCAAACTGCATCTGACTCAAAGGAAGGGTATCCATTTCTATACAATCGACATTCTGCTGGATTGGAGCAGGATCCACAAAAACCGAAGAAAAGAAATCAGCAAACAATGAGCATACTCCGACACCATCGCCGACAACAGTTCCATTCCATGACATCGTAGAAGGAATGACATCCGCACGCTTCTTAGACTTAGTAAAAGCCCAAAACACCTTTGGATCAGATTGCATATTACTTTCAGCTCTTTTAACATACTCCATGTAATTGTGATGGATTAGATACTTTGCACGACTCCTTAGAATTGAAAAAGTGAGGTAGTCAAGTCGGTTTTTAAAACGCTTCCATCTACAGTGCGCCCTCCTTTTCTCTCGAATTACTTTAATGGTACTATATGAAAACCAACTGGGAAAACCCTTGATAGCTTTGCGTTTTAAAGGGACAAATTCGCGAATAGCAGTATTAACATAGTTATAAAAAATTTGAACAGCGTCATTGATATCACGACCAGCGAGCTCTGATTCCCAGTCAATTCCATTAAAGTACTCATTCAATTCAGGAAACCGGGCTTTTCTAAAACAAAAAGCATCACCATGATGTATAGATAATGAACGAGTAAATGAAATTGAGCAGGAAAACTTTAGAGTGGAGTGCGCACTGTCCTCAGGAAGCAATGGATCACTACAAAGAGATAATTGATGTACATCAGCAGAATTCGTAATAACAAGATCAACATTATCACGAATGATGTAACAAACTCGAAAATGAGGACGACAAATCTTCCCTCGAGGGGTATGGTTTTTGCGGCTTCCCGGTTTTAATTTTAAATAAACGTATTTTTAAACACTGAAACAACAAACCGAGCTTTTGTGCGTGCGGGAAAGTACAGTAACGTGAGGGACTTAAAAATATACAAAACCCTGTGAAATCTGTCGAGGTGTGTGAAAGATTAGATGGGGTAAACGCGTGTCGACGTCCCTTGCACCAGGGACATCCATTTGTTGGCTTTATTGGTGCTTCTAGAGCAAGCGTCGCAAATTACCTCTGGAAGTTCAGTTTTTGAAGAGAACCTCATTCGATTTATCTCGCTGGAGATCGAAGATCAAAGATCGACCCCTTATACGAAAATAGCGACTATTATTAGTCGAGGTTCTTTAATAACCCAGACTTCATAGGATCGGTATAAATAACTGCCATCTCGGTCTCCATCGCGATAAAAGCGATTTAAAACTTTACCCCGTCCGCAGACAAGTTAAACAAGTGGGTGATTATGGTAATTGGTGAGGCGTGTTTTTGACGTTGAGTAGGTTTAAATAGTGAGCTCTTCTACAAAAATTCTAATTGGAGGGACATATTTCTGGACTTCATCGTTAACTTACCATTTCTCTTTCTCTTTGTCAAGAGTTAAACTTTATATTCGAAAAACTTAATAAACTAAATGGTGTATTGAAGGGTTAGTAAATTTCCGCACCATATATTCGATTTGCAGACCACAAAATCCCACCATCAATAAAATCAGACGTATACTTCGTTAGACATGAACTTGAGGCAGGAGGCATCCCGGATTTGCTAATTTCGCGTTTCCGGTTGGACGTGGGCGGAATCTTTACGACCACAAATTTATTATAGGCCCTGTATTCGGGGTCCCATGGCACCTGCGGTACTTTTTACGTGTCGTAACAGTGTGCGTAAAAAGTTAAAATTGAGTCGACTGATATTATTCTTGTCGAGCTAATTTGATATTTGCGGGTAATAGAAAAAGTTAATTTCGGCTCTTCTCCAATAATAAAAGTTGCCTTGTCACGACGTCGACGACGCTGTCCAATATAACCTTCTCGGTGGCTGAAAGGAATGTTGTATATGGTTTTCCCGGACTGACAACGAGTGTTTAGGCACTTTCTGGATAGTTTCCTTCAAACATCAAAGGTAACCGACCCAAATGGCGTTTTCAATTAACCGCAACAATTCGACATGTATTCTCCCTCCCTTAACTTCTAAGACAATCAGTAATTAATTAGTTCTGTAGCGTGAGTGAACTTTGTTTAAAGCCATTACATCGGCCGTACAAAGTAATTTACTAGTAGTTAATACGTCGATAAATAACCCAGCGATCCTTAAGGTCTGTTAATGTCGAAATTTATGCGTTTATAGTAAATTCCCTAGGTTTTGATCAGTTACCGGCCGAGCACGCATATATCACATCGCTCGTTTAACGACCCCCTAATACTGTAATAATTAACTGCGATAAGTTTCACCTACTCGAGTTTAAACTATCATTAGCTACATATCATATTTACAACACCAAACTAACCTTACACTTTCTCTATCATTTTAATATAAATCCCAAAATAAATTTATTATCATTTACATACTTTTTTTTAATATATTTACAGGGTGTGTCAAACGTCTGGAATATAGCCAATAACTTCGCCATTTAGTTATTATTGTTTTTTGTTTCGTTGCTATGGCAACCAACATTGTTATTTTAAATGGGATGCATATATTTTTTTTATGCGATGAACATGTCAAATCATATTGTTGTATAAAAAAAACAAGAAAAACTGCGAGATTGCTACAAAGAAGACTTGGCCGACTTCGAAGACGTCGGCCGCCCAAGTATTGTTTGTGATACTTGGGGTTATTTCTTCCACAAACTTATTAATGGTCTCACTCAGGATTCGGAGCATAAAACCAAGTCTATTCGGCTTGAAATTTATGGAAGAAATAATCTCGGCCGACTTCGAAGACGTCGGCCGCTCCAAGTATCATAAACAACTTGGGCGGCCGACGTCTTCGAAGTCGGCCGACATTATTATTCATGATACTCGGAGCAGCCGACGTCTTCGAAGTCGGTCAAGTTTGCCTTGTAATAATCTCGGCCGACTTCGAAGACGTCGGCCGCCCAAGTTGTTTGTAATACTTGGGGCGGCCGACGTCTTCGAAGTCGGCCGAGGTTATTTCTTCCACAAACTTATTAATGGTCTCACTCAGAATTCGGAACATAAAACCAAGTCTATTCGGCTTGAAATTTATGGAAGAAATAATCTCGGCCGACTTCGAAGACGTCGGCCGCCCAAGTTGTTTGTGATACATGGGGCGGCCGACGTCTTCGAAGTCGGCCGAGATTATTTCTTATATCACGAGCAATAGTTGAGGCGGCCGACGTCTTCGAGGTCGGCCGAGATTATTGTTCATGATACTGGGAGCAGCCGACGTCTTCGAAGTCGGTCAAGTTTGCCTTGTAATAATCTCGGCCGACTTCGAAGACGTCGGCCGCCCAAGTTGTTTGTAATACTTGGGGCGGCCGACGTCTTCGAAGTCGGCCGAGGTTATTTCTTCCACAAACTTATTAATGGTCTCACTCAGAATTCGGAACATAAAACCAAGTTTATTCGGCTTGAAATTTATGGAAGAAATAATCTCGGCCGACTTCGAAGACGTCGGCCGCCCAAGTTGTTTGTGATACATGGGGCGGCCGACGTCTTCGAAGTCGGCCGAGATTATTTCTTATATCACGAGCAATAGTTGAGGCGGCCGACGTCTTCGAGGTCGGCCGAGATTATTGTTCATGATACTGGGAGCAGCCGACGTCTTCGAAGTCGGTCAAGTTTGCCTTGTAATAATCTCGGCCGACTTCGAAGACGTCGGCCGCCCAAGTTGTTTGTAATACTTGGGGCGGCCGACGTCTTCGAAGTCGGCCGAGGTTATTTCTTCCACAAACTTATTAATGGTCTCACTCAGAATTCGGAACATAAAACCAAGTCTATTCGGCTTGAAATTTATGGAAGAAATAATCTCGGCCGACTTCGAAGACGTCGGCCGCCCAAGTTGTTTGTGATACATGGGGCGGCCGACGTCTTCGAAGTCGGCCGAGATTATTTCTTATATCACGAGCAATAGTTGAGGCGGCCGACGTCTTCGAGGTCGGCCGAGATTATTGTTCATGATACTGGGAGCAGCCGACGTCTTCGAAGTCGGTCAAGTTTGCCTTGTAATAATCTCGGCCGACTTCGAAGACGTCGGCCGCCCAAGTTGTTTGTAATACTTGGGGCGGCCGACGTCTTCGAAGTCGGCCGAGGTTATTTCTTCCACAAACTTATTAATGGTCTCACTCAGAATTCGGAACATAAAACCAAGTCTATTCGGCTTGAAATTTATGGAAGAAATAATCTCGGCCGACTTCGAAGACGTCGGCCGCTCCATGTATCACAAACAACTTGGGCGGCCGACGTCTTCGAAGTCGGCCGAGATTATTTCTTATATCACGAGCAATAGTAGACTTCGAAGACGTCGGCCGCCCAAGTTGTTTGTAATACTTGGGGCGGCCGACGTCTTCGAAGTCGGCCGAGATTATTTCTTATATCACGAGCAATAGTTGAGGCGGCCGACGTCTTCGAGGTCGGCCGAGATTATTGTTCATGATACTGGGAGCAGCCGACGTCTTCGAAGTCGGTCAAGTTTGCCTTGTAATAATCTCGGCCGACTTCGAAGACGTCGGCCGCCCAAGTTGTTTGTAATACTTGGGGCGGCCGACGTCTTCGAAGTCGGCCGAGGTTATTTCTTCCACAAACTTATTAATGGTCTCACTCAGAATTCGGAACATAAAACCAAGTCTATTCGGCTTGAAATTTATGGAAGAAATAATCTCGGCCGACTTCGAAGACGTCGGCCGCCCAAGTTGTTTGTGATACATGGGGCGGCCGACGTCTTCGAAGTCGGCCGAGATTATTTCTTATATCACGAGCAATAGTTGAGGCGGCCGACGTCTTCGAGGTCGGCCGAGATTATTGTTCATGATACTGGGAGCAGCCGACGTCTTCGAAGTCGGTCAAGTTTGCCTTGTAATAATCTCGGCCGACTTCGAAGACGTCGGCCGCCCAAGTTGTTTGTAATACTTGGGGCGGCCGACGTCTTCGAAGTCGGCCGAGGTTATTTCTTCCACAAACTTATTAATGGTCTCACTCAGAATTCGGAACATAAAACCAAGTCTATTCGGCTTGAAATTTATGGAAGAAATAATCTCGGCCGACTTCGAAGACGTCGGCCGCTCCATGTATCACAAACAACTTGGGCGGCCGACGTCTTCGAAGTCGGCCGAGATTATTTCTTATATCACGAGCAATAGTAGACTTCGAAGACGTCGGCCGCCCAAGTTGTTTGTAATACTTGGGGCGGCCGACGTCTTCGAAGTCGGCCGAGATTATTTCTTATATCACGAGCAATAGTTGAGGCGGCCGACGTCTTCGAGGTCGGCCGAGATTATTGTTCATGATACTGGGAGCAGCCGACGTCTTCGAAGTCGGTCAAGTTTGCCTTGTAATAATCTCGGCCGACTTCGAAGACGTCGGCCGCCCAAGTTGTTTGTAATACTTGGGGCGGCCGACGTCTTCGAAGTCGGCCGAGGTTATTTCTTCCACAAACTTATTAATGGTCTCACTCAGAATTCGGAACATAAAACCAAGTCTATTCGGCTTGAAATTTATGGAATAGTTGGGGCGGCCGACGTCTTCGAAGTCGGCCGAGGTTATTTCTTCCACAAACATATAAATGGTCTCACTCAGGATTCGGAGCATAAAACCAAGTCTATTCGGCTTGAAATTTATGAAAGAAACAATCTCGGCCGACTTCGAAGACGTCGGCCGCTCCAAGTATCACAAACAATACTGACGTCTTCGAAGTCGGCCGAGATTATTGTACATGATACTCGGAGCAACCGACGTCTTCGAAGTCGGTCAAGTTTTCCTTGTAATAAGCTCGGTCGCTCTAACTATTGTTTTTGATATAAGAAATAATCTCAGTCGAACAGAACAATATTTGTAATATTTATATGTTTAAAAAAAATGCAAGTAATATGTTTAGTAAAAATGTAAAAAGTGTCATTAACATTTTTTTTGGTAATTGGATTAGCTGTCATATGTCAAAGTTTGATGGTGAGCTAATAAATCACCCTGCATACTCAGCGGCATAAAAAACGTATCATCTAAAATGATGACCAGTTTCAAACTACAATAACTTTTGAACGTATTGCGGTCTTCAATTTCAGCAGTGTTGAATAATGAAGAATGCGTGCTTTTTTCCTACATTTTGAAGCTTGCTATGAGGTGCATCGACAAAAGAAATTAATTTTAAACACTTGCGAGGCTTGTAGTCTAGTCTGTGCTGATCACTTCTGTTTTTTGTTCAAGTTTCTGTTGTTGTTAACACCAAAGTTACAAGCTCTAAAAGATAACGCAGCTTGTTCTGACAACATTTGGTGATCGTCAAACGAAGAATAATCTCACAGTGCAACATCCTCCCATTGATTGCCAAGATAATTTATCTGGAAAACTTTGTACTGACTATTATTGCTTGCTCATCTGCCATTTCATTTTCAATGATACTAGTATGATGCAGAATGCAAATCATGTACAAAAGTGACCACGGGCGTCCATCAGAACTATGTGAAATCTGTTGGACAACATTTGGTAGTGATAAGTTTTTAATAATAAAATTGATAATAATAATTTAAAATTACGATTGTAGAGTACTCCACTTAGTAGCAAAAATAATTTATGTTCAGAAAAAGTAAGTTGAAAGCGTGCTCCGTTAACATAAAGACATTAACCTATTTCAATTTCCGTGAGTTTTTAAAAGGTAGTAGTAGCAAAGTTGGCGAGGGTTGCACTAGGCTAACACATTCATTAGCATATTCGGAACATCAAAAATTCTAATCGCCCCCTTAAATCCTAAAAGGGGACGGCGATTATTTTAGTCTCAGTCCGTGAGCCTTTGTTTGAAACAGCTCTACGTATGATTTACAGGTAATATCGCTAACACCTCGCTTGAGTAGTTTAGCTTTTTATCCGGTAGACGTTATTTGCGCTAATGGTAATCCTTGCGAAATGCAGAGTGAGATACGTAGACGTGGCTGGTTTCGAAAGCGAGACTAAAAAGGGTCGGTAATGAGGATGTTGAAGTCGAATTCTTTGACGGCGTTATTTATTCCCATTCAAGGGAACGACATAGGAACAGACTAAGAAACGGAGCCTCGAAATTAAAAGGGTTATTAGATAGAAACTCTTCTCGGGTTTTCACAAGCCAGTAAAGTTTGCGGAAAAATTAAATTTGTGATAAATTCTTGTTCAAGCGACGAGAGTAATAATTTAAGTAGAAACTTTAAATCGCCTTTCTTCTGAATAAGAAATTTCTTACTACTAACTACATAACTTAGTGACCTTTATTGACTTAGATATCTAAATTTAAATTTCGCTCGATACATCTGCCAATATAAATTGAAGTGTACCTATAAATAAATATCAAAACATTACAGTGACAAATTGCTGACCAGTGAAGCTTATGGGCATGTATTTATACATAAATTTTGCGAGTGGCCTTTTCAAAAAGCTCCCATTTGTTTCATGTTTCATTTAGTTATAATATTTCTGCCACTCGTCATTGAACGACAACCTGTGACAGTCCGGAAAAACTCATATTCCAATAAAATTCAGCTGTTATTCGGTCGATTAAATTCGGATTAGTTTCTATCGAACAAACGGTGTGATAAAAATGGGACGACTCTCGACTATTTTCACTGTATTTCAAGCTATTGTGGCTGTCTCAAAGCGTCCTTTATCGACACAATCTATTTTATTTTCAATAAGATTTTAAAATACACAAACGTTTTCTTTAACATTGCTCTTATGGGATTTATTTCTATTGTATTTCATTGGAACGTTTACAAAACACTATGTCTACTTTGTTTTCGAAAAAGATTACGGACAAACCGAAATATTTTATAAGCCCCTTTACAATAAAATACCTGGTATTCTCTGGAACGTTCTCCTACCGACTACTTTCCTCTCAAAGGAAAAATCCCCTTTCATGTGCTCTCCGTGAATAAACCACCTAACACTATCGAGGATTGGAGTAGCTCTAAAATTTGCTGTTTATTTAAAAGGGTTTCCGTAAAGTACCGAAGAAAAGTATTAAAAGTATTATTAAATAAATAATTATCTTGATTAAGCGATTAATTTGAGTTAACACATTGTTGTTTGGGGTTAAATTTATTCCGGCTCAAGTTCCATTTCCTTTCCCACTTCCGGCATCACTTTGCCACGCTTAAACTTCAGCAAACAAATGGTGTAGAATTGTAAACAATTGGACGCCCTTACGCAGTCCGTTGTTTTGTTTGGATTGGCGTTGATCGATGTGAAAGTATGTAAACTTCTGGTGGATATGGGATAATTTTGAAATTTTCGTTGAAACTTTTTTCAGTATTTTTAAGGTTTCTATCTAAATCGGTGACAATTTCGATAATATCGTATCTAAGCGTTAAACAAATTTACTTAACCGCACAGATTCTGAGGTATGGCTTCGAGATAGTGGACCCTAACGCCGGGGGATATCGAGATGGTCGTTCCAAAAAGCAGGACGTATTGCCGCAACTTGGGTCGCCCTAGAAAAACATAAACGACCGGATTGGCCTTATGCCGTCGGGTTTAGAACGAAACTGGCATCGAAGAGAACAGTTGTTTAATGCATTTTTGGCCAACCACCAAAGTATATCGAAATCTACTTTTGCGGGATGTGACATTGAAAATTATGGTTTTAGAATAGATAGTTTATTCATCATGTGGGATTTTCGAACAAATGTAATACTTAGATTAGGTAAAATAGTAGCCATAATTATCATAGCCATAATCGAAACACATATTTTCCACTTGAATATGAAGTAAATCTCAAATAGCTAGTATTTCTGCATCGTAATTCCGAATGTTTCTAGTTCTAGGTTCTAGGTCTAGTGTTAGTTTTAGTTTTGATGCTGGAACTAAAACTAACATTAGACCTAGAACTAGAAACAGTCGGGTTTAGCCGTACGTCTCTTAAGACGGCTAAAGCCGAATGATTCTAGTTGTAGGTCTAGTGTTAGTTTTAGTACCAGCATCAAAACTAACACTAGATCTAGATCTAGAAACATTCGGGATTAGCCATACGTCTCTTAAGACGGCTAACACCGAATGATTCTAGTTCTAGATCTAGTGTTAGTTTTAGTTCAATAAAGATATACAACAATCTAACTTTGAATAACAATTAAAACCAAAACTAACACTAGACCTAGAACTAGAAGCATTCGGCTTTAGCCGTCTTAAGAGACGTACGGCTAAACCCGAATGTTTCTAGTTCTAGGTCTAATGTTAGTTTTAGTGCTAACATTAAAATTAGAACTAACACTAGACCTAGAACTAGAATCATTCGGCTTTAGCCGTCTTAAGAGACGTACGGCTAAACCCGAATGTTTCTAGTTCTAGGTCTAGTGTTGGTTTTAATTCTAGCACCAAAACTAACACTAGATCTAGAACTAGAAACATTTGGGATTAGCCATACGTCTCTTAAGGCGGCTAACCCCGAATGATTCTAGTTCTAGATCTAGTGTTAGTTTTAGTTCAATAAAGATATACAACAATCTAACTTTGAATAACAATTAAAACCAAAACTAACACTAGACCTAGAACTAGAAGCATTCGGGTTTAGCCGTCTTAAGAAACGTGCGGCTAAACCCGAATGTTTCTAGTTCTAGGTCTAATGTTAGTTTTAGTGCTAACATTAAAACTAGAACTAACACTAGACCTAGAACTAGAATCATTCGGCTTTAGCCGTCTTAAGAGACGTACGGCTAAACCCGAATGTTTCTAGTTCTAGGTCTAGTGTTGGTTTTAATTCTAGCACCAAAACTAACACTAGATCTAGAACTAGAAACATTTGGGATTAGCCATACGTCTCTTAAGACGGCTAACCCCGAATGATTCTAGTTCTAGATCTAGTATTAGTTGTAGTTCAATAAACATATACAACAATCTAACGTTGAATAACAAATAAAACCAGAACTAACACTAAACCTAGAACTAGAATCATTCGGGTTTAGCCGTCTTAAGAGACGTACGGCTAAACCCGAATGTTTCTAGTTCTAAGGCTAGTGTTGGTTTTAGTTCTAGCACCAAAACTAACACCAGATCTAGAACTAGAAACATTCGGGATTAGCCATACGTCTCTTAAGACGGCTAACCCCGAATGATTCTAGTTATAGATCTAGTGTTAGTTTTAGTTCAATAAAAATATACAACAATCTAACGTTGAATAACAATTAAAATCAGAACTAACACTAGACCTAGAACTAGAAGCATTCGGGTTTAGCCGTCTTAAGAGACGTACGGCTAAACCCGAATGTTTCTAGTTCTAGGTCTAATGTTAGTTTTAGTGCTAACATTAAAACTAGAACTAACACTAGACCTAGAACTAGAATCATTCGGCTTTAGCCGTCTTAAGAGACGTACGGCTAAACCCGAATGTTTCTAGTTCTAGGTCTAGTGTTGGTTTTAGTTCTAGCACCAAAACTAACACTAGATCTAGAACTAGAAACATTCAGGTTTAGCCGTACGTCTTCTAGTGTTAGTTTTAGTTTAATAAAATTGTACAACAATCTAACGTTGTGAAAATTATAGTTTTAGAATAGATAGTTTATTCATCATTTGGGGTTTCCTAACAAATGTAATGCTTAGATTAGGTAAAATTCATAGCCATAATCGAAACCCATATTTCGCACTTGAATATGAAGTAAATCCCAAATAGCTAGTATTTCCTCCAGCTGGCTACTGGTGGGATGATAATACATCCCTAGCCTCCAGTCCTAGTTTGAATTAAACGCAAACGGTGACAATACGAGTCCGTCGACGACGCCAGAACAATTTCTATCCTACATCTAATCCGTGCCTAGAATCGATTACTAAAACGTGCCGTTTGTGAAAGCGTTGAACCGAGCATTACTGACTAATTCAAAAAGAATTACCACTATGTGGGGTGCAAAAGCAAATTCGCGAGTGGAAACTAGGCCGTTGAAACGAATACCGTACGGTTTTTGGGTTTCTCGTTTCTCTGCACGTTATTCTTGCACCGTCACTTGACCTAAATTTCAAACTATCGAAGTCCCTTCCGCCCAGGAAGTTCTGCTCCGAAAACGCCACTTCCGACTTTCCGCGACTTTTCCGATGCCACTAGTTTTGCAAGTTGGATAACTCTCTTTAGCAAATTAGACGTACTTATGAATCTTCTTTCTCTATCTGTCACGTGATGTTAATTTTTTTTTCGGTTAAAAAATTAAAAAATTAAATTTTTTCTTCCAAGGCAAACAACGGGCAATTAAATTATTTTCACGCCCTTTTGAGATAGAAGCTTCCAATTAATAAAGTATTAGTTAAATTTTCTCTTGTAAAAACAGAGTTAATGAAATGTGTAAAGCTCTATTGTACCCTATTGTCGTTTCCCCTTGGTTGACCTCGGTTCTTTTCCATTAACGACATTTTCTTTTATTTGTAAACCACCCTGTCTCAGCATGACACGTTGACCTGAGCATATGCGGACGGGTCATTGATTAAAGTTAAATTTACCCGCCTCCAAGTCCCTAGGGAACTAAGGAAATTGGCTGCAGTATTGACGGAAATAGTATTTGTCCTGAAGCAACATACCAACCCCCTAATAAAAAAAAATCTTCGCCGAACAGGACATCTGCATTGCAGTTACGTTTTGGGCAGTTCTGGAAAGCATTCGATTTACACTCCACTTTTATGACGTTTCAAAGGGAAACAGTTTGGCGGATCCGTCTATGTATTTTATTGATTTTATATTTAGTACACTTTTTGTTGTCAATTTCAAATTACCTTTTGTAACACCGATACAATTATATCGGCATAACTTCTTGATTTCAATAGAAAAAGATATGAAATATTTCGCCTAATACTAAGAATTCGTATTTATCGCCGCATTTTTATCAACATTTGAGGGTATTTAAGCCAACGAAATTTCAATTAATCGCTATACTGTATTAACAAGTGCATTTGAAAACATGTCCCGCGAATTACCATCGACTTCTTCAAATTTAGAATACATTCCGGTTCCACCAACTGTGTTAAGACGTGCTCTACGCAAGAAAATCCACATCGTTTGTATACATGGAGTTCAATACGCAGGGAAATTAATAAAAATTGATAAACAAACCAACGATCTTCATTTAAAAAATGTTACCATCACTTATGGTAATGGCATAAAAGAATACGAAGTGTACGTTCATCTCAGCTACAGAGCCACGCGCACCTTCTTTCTTCCAAGAAACGTTTTCATCAGAAATGTTTGTGCCGAATATCTCGTTATTATAAATCATGCATAAATTTATTTTTATTATATGCACGAATTGTATTCATTTATAATAATGAAATAAATGAAAAATAAATAATATTAATTAATATATCTTATTTATTTCCTAAAATATTCTGGAAGTATTTCTTCCATAAATTTATTAATGGTATGCGAAGCGTGAAACCAAGTATACCTTGAAGTCTGAAGACGCACTGCTAAATCAGAAACTTTCTTGTTCTAGGTCTAGTTTTAGTTCTAGCACCAAAACTAATATTAGATCTTGAACTAGAATCATTCGGCTTTAGCCGTCTTAAGAGACGTACGGCTAAACCCGAATGATTCTAGTTCTAGATCTAGTGTTAGTTTTAGTTCAATAAAAATGTGCAACAATCTAATGTTGAATAACAATTAAAACTAGAACTAACACTAGACCTAGAACTAGAATCATTCGGCTTTAGCCGTCTTAAAAGACGTACGGCTAAACCCGAATGTTTCTAGTTCTAGGTCTAGTGTTAGTTTTAATTTTAGCACCAAAACTAACACTAGATCTAGAACTAGAAACATTCGGGTTTAGCCGTACGTCTCTTAAGACGGCTAAAGCCGAATGATTCTAGTTCTAGATCTAGTGTTAGTTTTAACATTTTTATTGAACTAAAATTAACACTAGATCTAGCACCAAAACTATCATTAGACCTAGAACTAGAATCATTCGGTTTTAGCCGTCTTAAAAGACGTATGGCTAAACCCGAATGTTTCTAGTTCTAGGTCTAGTGTAAGTTTTAATTCTAACACCAAAACTAACACTAGATCTATCACTAGAACCATTCGGGTTTAGCCGTACGTCTCTTAAGACGGCTAATCCCGAATGATTCTAGTTCTAGATCTAGTGTTAGTTTTAGCATTTTTATTGAACTAAAACTAACACTAGATCTAGAACTAGAATCATTCGGGTTTAGCCGTCTTAAAAGACGTACGGCTAAACCCGAATGTTTCTAGTTCTAGGTCTAGTGTTAGTTTTAATTCTAACACTAGATTTAGAACTAGAAACATTCGGGATTAGCCATACGTCTCTTCAGACGGCTAACCCCGAATGATTCTAGTTCTAGACCTAGTGTTAGTTTTAGCATTTTTATTGAACTAAAACTAACACTAGATCTAGAACTAGAATCATTCGAATTTAGCCGTTTTAAGAGACATACATGAAACTTTCTAGTTCTAGGTTTAGTGTTAGTTCTAGTTTTAGTTCATATATAAAATTATAAAAAAATAAACAAAAAATTGTTTGTCATGATTAAAGAGTTAAGAGAGTGCCTTATTGAACTTGGCACTAAGTAAGAAGAAAAACAAAAAAGAAAAACGATAACAACCTCGAATGCCGGAAGCTATTGCCTTCCAACCGCATTTGTATAAGTGAATTAATATCGATTTATCGTTCCAATATCCACCGGCATCCTGAGAGTGGCGCTAGTTGTAAATGCATTAAACTCCTTTCAGCGTTGTCAGGTTGCAATCGAAGTAAACGCGGGACATACCATGCACCCTGGGCCATTTGCATTTCCGCAGCAACCCCTATTCCTCATGTCTCAAAATACCTGCCATAAAATCGAATTATCCCAATACCGCGGTGGGTTTAACACGCCGTCACCCTTCCCACTAAATGCCATAGTCACATCAACTAACTAATTAAGCTTTGCGGTGCGAAATTTAGTTTCTGGTAACAAAGACAAGATATTAAAGGCGGATTGATAAAGATCAAGTCTGATCATAACGCAGTGTGGTTGCGTGATTTCGCTAAGCCACGATGATTATGAATCGTGGTTCTAATTAGGAAATATATTATTAGGAAGTTTGAGTGCACTTTGATAAAGTTTCGTACACCAATATCCCAAGTTTGCTTAACCATAAAGCAATTTTTATTTAAACATAATAGTTATGGAAAGTTATATTTTACCCTGTAGGGTCATTGTGTTCGTTTTTTTTTCCGCAATCAACATTAATCACGTCCCCGTGCGTCCGTCCCTACGAGTTCATTAAATTTTCTGAATAACCCGTACTTCGGCAAGCAATTTTTTTTAAGTGAGCAAAAACAATTTTAACAAAAATAAGGCTGGGGAAATGCGGTAAGCCGAAAAGTGAAAAAAACATCGTGTTAACATCGTAAAAATTCACGTGCAACGTGTTTGCAGGATGGAAGGAAACCGGCACGACAAGATACATTCACGCAAATATAAATTTCGCACCGTTTTTGTTTCGGGCACTTCCGCGTTCGCCCTGTAATCGAGATTTCGATATATGGCCGCTGTTTTCGACCTGCCTGAACTATGACAGAAACGGGCTAAATCTGATGTCCTTTAAACTACACTCATTTATCACTTTTATCTTCTCATACAAAAAATATAGACTAAAATGCTCCATCACTTAGTTCATAGCTGTGTTTTAACTCACTCTTTTCCTATTTGATTTTAGCTGTAGTTTGTGAACAATGTAGTAAAGAGAAGGTAATGAAACAATTTCTATTGTAATGATCTCGGCACAAGTGTATATCGACACTTCATCGAGGCATTGAGAACATGTGTATTACCTAATAACAGTAGCGGAAGATATAGAGGCCGCTCGAATCGCATCTTAAACTCTAACTGCTCGCAGTTGTCGCCTCACTTAAAGTCGTCGGTGTATGGTTATTGGAAGCTTTCGGTGTTGACCTCTTTACGACCTCGACGATGCTGGACGATAAGATTCTGCTTGGAAACCTAAGCCTTCTTAAGCGCCCACCAAAAGAGAATAGTTGAATTGTCTAGGCGAGACGTGATTTTAACTATTTCGACCAAATTCCCTTGTTATGCCGTCTCCGCTTCGTTTTATTGATTTCGGCGGCCGCCGGCGTATTTTTCTTTTTAAAACGTTGGTTTGCGCTGAAGTTAAGACTTGCACGGCGAAGTATAAAGGGGTCTTTTGAACCCGGAACGAACTCATCAGGAACAAATTGGCAAAATTTATTTTTCCTTCCACTTTAAACCTGCCACTACATTGCGGCACAAACTCGCGTATTTGCATCTGGCTTTCCTTTCGGACTTGATAAATTAGACATTCTCAGAAAATGGGATCTTACGTCTCAACTCAATTCAAAAAAGTTATTTGTTAAACTATATTTATTTTGCCTTCAAACACATACACTGTGTTAATTAATTATCATACCCGACGTCACCATTGCAAGTATGCAACCAAACATTCAACCATGATTTTAGTTTTAGATCTAGTGTTAGTTTTAGTTCAATAAAAATGCTAAAACTAACACCAGATCTAGAACTAGAATCATTAGGGTTTAGCCGTACGTCTCTTAAGACGGCTAACCCCGAATGATTCTAGTTCTAGATCTAGTGTTAGTTTTGGTGCTAGAATTAAAACTAACACTAGACCTAGAACTATAAACATTCGGGATTAGCCGTACGTCTCTTGAGACGGCTAAACCCGAATGATTCTAGTTCTAGATCTAGTGTTAGTTTCAGTTCAATAAAAATGCAAAATGCAATCTGGCTTTCCTTTCGGATTTGATAAATTAGACATTCTCAGAAAATGGGATCTTATGTCTCAATTCAATTCAAAAAAGTTATTTGTTAAACTATATTTATTTTGACTTCAAAGACATACACTGTGTTAATTAATTATCAAACCCGACGTCATCATTGCAAGTATGCAACCAATATCACATCATTAGTATTGTGGTGCATGATGATTGAAAAAAAATTGAAATGGAACATTTAATTGGTGAATTAAAGGAAAGAAACTTTTGGATGGAAGAACGTTCGGTAGCAAGCTGAAAAAGACAGAAGGCTTTGTAATAGTAAGAATCCTGATGAACGATCGCCCGAAAACAAATTTCTAACTAAAATTATGTTCCGTCGAGTAAATTGACTTAATTTTCGAAAGTATAATAAAAAGTTTCTCTCTTCTTTGGGCCAACTTTGCGACAACGTATTGAGTCCTGAGGGATAAAGCGAAGAACTTACTCGGGCCTTATAATAAGGAGGACGAAAGTTCTAGTCTTATTTTTATCTTAACTGTCCCTTATTGATTATTAATTCTTGATCGCGATAAGTTTTAGTCGGGAAGCGGATTAAAAGGTTGTTTTATATCTTTCTGGTGATTAATTAACAAGTGGATTGCGGCGAGGAGCCAAAGACGCGTTGAGTGTAAATGATACATGTGCCTGATTGGGCAAGCACTGTGCTGCTTGGCGCAGGGCAGCGTGCGTAGATTAACGCTGTTCTGGCTATCAATGGTAGCGATGAATCAAGATATCAGATAAGGCAACAACCGCATGGCCTGTTAAAACAATAGAGGAAATGCCGATAAATGAAACACGGCCATAAGCCAACAAAGACACCTACCAGACACCCGGAATCGATCGGTTTATATTACACACGAATAAGTATACTTTGCAAATTCGACTAGTTCCGCATAGTGTTTTGAACGTTCATTTATATAACGGAAAGATAAATACGTCAGTTTACACCGTGGCTGTCCGAAAGAAGTAAACTATAGTGTACAGGATTGAGATCGCACGTCTATTTATTCGGTTGTAGTTAAATACATCTGCGGTGCATTTAAATCCGCCCTCTCCTAAATAAATTACTCCTCTCACGTATACCGACCACCGAGGAGAGCATACAGAACACAAAGGGGCCTGCAGTTATTGGATTCTGGCGGCCGTGCTGACATTCATTCTGTTTAAGACCGATTAGCAAATCCCCGAACCGCCGCCTGCAGTTTCCACACCTTTTCCCTTTTTACAAATACTAAAAGAGATGTTGGTTACGACGATATTCGCATACATAGTAGTATTTTAATTTCATTGGTTTATAACTAAAGATTTACCTCAACAGTTATTTATTTACCTTTGATGCCCAATTTTGAATAATGAAGTTGCATTCTGCGGTTCAGCATTATTCGAAACAAAACGACAAATCAAATGCGGTAGCACTGATGCAAAATCCCAGTACAAAACAGATGGAAACAAATCGCGAATTAGTTCGGTACTAACCGGTAGATCACCTTGTTTAGATCGCGCGTTTCATTTATTTACGATTGTGAGAGCGTATCTAAACTCTATTTACAAATAATTTAGTTTATATTACAGCCAGAGCTATTACAATCTTTTATAATGGCGAACGCACCGTGGGAATGCAGGAAATTGGAGAGAAATTAACGAGGGAGTAGTAAAACACATTGTATTTTCGATTAAAAACATATACTGTGTATCCAGATAACAACTGAATGATTACGGATTGTAATTTTTTTTAATGCATATTGAGATATGATTTATAATTGGGAAGTGGTTCAACACACTACTAAATTACTAATAATATAATCCGTTACAGGTTTGAGTTCCCATCGTATGAAACAATCCCCTTAACCTCATTTTCCAACATATTATTACAACCGTCTCGTATCACCACGTAGTGACACGCGGCTATCTCCGCACACATAATTGTAATTTAGAACTCCATTAAGATTCTGCAATAAGATACGCTCTCTTGTATCATTTGTAACTTGCCCGTTTTCACACCACGTTGCTATCTACGCCGTAGTAATTACCGTTAGTGGGTCGTTGTTATCCCAAATTACCAGTAATTGTTTTCCCGTATTTGGTTAATAAAAAAATTTTCAGTGTTAAAACACAAGGGTCGAAATATCTACCATATTTGGCTCTCTTCGAAGTTGTTCTAGAATTGTTTGTTCATAATCTGCATTCTGAATCATATCGGCATCAATCAAAATAAAATGGCAGATGAGCAAGCACAAGATATAATGCATGGCAAAATATAATAATCATAAGATATATTGCAGTATGAGGTTGATCCTTCTTTATTTGAGATGAATGGTGAAAGCAACCTCGGCCGACTTCGAAGACGTCGGCCGCATCAAGTATCAAGAACATCAAGACTATGTAAAAACTGGTTTGGACCAATTATGATTTTTGGCATAACTACGACGGCAACTATCTACCATATTCGGCTATCTTGGAAGTTGTTCTAGAATTGTTTGTTAATAATCTGCATTCTGAATCATATCATCAATGAAAATGAAATGGCAGATGAGCAAGCACAAATAAAAATTTTGCTAATGTTATTCCAGATATCATCAGGCAACCAAAGCAACCTCGACCGACTTCGAAGACGTCGGCCGCCCCAAGTATCAAGAACATCAAGACTACGTGAAAACTGGTTTGGATCAATTATGGTTTTTGGAATCCTCGGCCGACTTCGAAGACGTCGGCCGCCCAAGTCTCATAAACATCAAGTCTGCGTGGATGCTGATTTAGATCTTCGAAGACGGATAGGTTTAATTATTTAGTAATCTAAATTCTATCCATCAAGTTTTAATAATAATGTTTATTGCCTCAAAACAAAATGATTACATAAATATATACATTCATAACAAATATAGACATCAAGAACGGAATATATAAAATAAAATAATAATATTTTGACCGTATCAGAAAACGGAATAACGGTGTCGCCAAGCCTCAGTTGAAGGGTAGTTAAGGAATTAAATTGGCTTGCGTTTTACCTGGATTCAGGTTAAGTCCATGACGTCTAGACCAGTCAAGTACGCTAGAGAGATCGTTGTTAAGATGCAACAAAGCATCTGGGAGGTTATTAACAGTTGATGAAATATAATGTTGAAGATGCTATCACTAATACTATTTATGAAAATTGAGGACACAGCACACTGTCCTGGGGAACTCCACATTTGATGTCAACAGGAGAAGAGAGAACCAATAGCAGAAAGCCTAGTTAACAGGAGGGCATAGTTCACAAAATCAAAGGCCTTACGAAAATCAAGTAATACTAGCAAGGTAACACAACGCTTATCACAAGCAGATCTAATATCATCGGTGATCTTAATCACTGCTGTAGTAGTACCATGCCCTTCACGAAAACTAGACTGGTACTTATTAATCAGATTAAACTCCTCACGATATTTCTGAATGTATAAATAAGCTCAATAAGTTCAATAGCTTTTAATAACGTAGATGGAATAGAAATGGGTCGAGTCACCAACATGGGACGGAGATTTAATTTTTGGAACAATTGAAAATATGTGTTAGGGGAGTAATAACTATATCCAGAATGGGTAAGAGGAATCTAAGTCCAATACCATCTGCTCCGACTTTAGTGGACTTGGAGTAAGTTAATTGCAATCTTTTAGCGTTTTTGCATCGATGATTACAACGGTTGCGCAGCGGTTCGAAGACTACCGTGATCAGTTTTGCACATTTATATCGTAGTCCAGCATTGATGAAAATGAAATAAGAGATGAACTAGCACATAAGCCAGTGCTGAAGTATTTGTATTGAGGGTAGTGTAATTTGCCAAAATGGTTTAAAACTTTTTTTTGGAGTTTTCACGAATGTTAAGAGATGAATATGTTATTTAGTTTAGAATTAGTTATAAATAAAATATATTCAAACATAAATATAGGAGATTTTACTTGTACACGAGGAATTTTTAGTGTTAATTACAAGTCATACTATAAAATGGGATGGCATAGTAATAAAACAGGTCAACGAAACCGTCTTAGTAATACTAAGAGTACCTGGGACAGTTAAGTTAATGAAATTTCTCCGTGATTTACATAATTGTAACGAAGGGAATTTGTTGTAGCGCTACTAATGTCTTGTGGTGCTTACAATGTGCCGTACAATTAAGTACGTCGTCATTAATCACATCACGGCGACATGGTGTTTGTAGGATTTGCATTTTTAGTTAAATAGAATTAGCCGGATAGTTATTAGCGTATTTCAGTTTCACCTGAGAGGGTAATAAAGCCACCAACAATTACAGAACATCACATAACAACTGGGATAAACCTGTCCGGTTGTAGTACACAAAAGCAAATAATAAATTTTGGTTGGTGCACACAATTTGCGACCTATATATTATTTCCACGAGAAGGAGTTTTGTTGAAAATACTGTTCCTACATGATCGTGTCAGTTGTTATTTAAATTTAAATTATAATTTGATTAAAAATAAATTAAATTTTAATTTGATCTTGTTTGTAATAGTAAGCAACGTGCATGGTAATAGTAACTAAGTAGTGGTATAGAATGGCTTGAAGGCATGTTTAGTTTACTTGAAGGTAGGAAGTGCCGTCAATTGGAAACTTAGTTGTGTATCTCAACCGGTTGCGGTTTTATATAAGACGCTGAGCGTTTGTAAACCTTCCTCGTATCTCCAACGTTAGTATTATCTTCCAGTCTGACGAGCACGAATCGTGCTCGTATTTGAAACAATTCGCATGCATATTATACAAAAGACCGCACACTGTCCTTTAGATCTCCTCCGAAGGAGCCGATCAAAAAAGAGTCGTTCGATGCAAAAACATTCAAAAAAAAAAAATGTGGTTATCGAGTGCTAGGCGTTTTTACAACGGCTGCCAATTTAATTGAACTGCATTGATCGAAAGAAGAGCGATTCGCGTGTCCGACAACTATGCGCTGGCAGCCGACGGAGAGGATCATTTGTCTGCAATTAAATTTAATTGGCCTTGTTGAGGACATGGCCTGTTTTCAAACGAGCGAGTGGACAACAGCCACTTGTCAGAAAACGATAAAAAGCGCACTTATTTTCGAACCCGTAAATTGACACGAAAAACTACGGGACGGTCCTCGATTAAACTAAAACATCAAATTTAACTGGTTAATAAATTTTGAAACCCGAAAAAAATTTTAACCCACTTTCTTAAGGCATCAAGAATCAAAATGAAAATAGAAGGTTTTGGTAAATTTGGATATATGCGTTGGTATTTCCGGAATAGAATAACAAATGGTTAGGAATCGACGAAAAGGCATTTATTACTCTCCCCTATTCATTCATTACTCGTTGGCAGGGTTCGTATGACAGCTAATGGAGGTTGAAGTAGTTGCAATGCGGTTAGTGCGACCAGAGTTGCCCGGTAACGATCTGATAGTAGAAGTTTAGCAATATCCGTGTCATTTGTGCATTCCGCGATTAAAAATTTAATTAAACTTTTGTTATCTCCTAATTTTGACGCAGCATATTTATTAGAAAAACGGTCAGATTTTTAACTTTTCCCTCGGAGGGTCATTGTAAGTCGGGTAAAATATGGAAACGTGTTTCTTGGGATCGGCTTGAAATGTTTCGTGAAAGTTTCCCAAAACTTCAGCTAGGTGTGCTTTAGCACAAGATATTTCTAGGCTATATTTCATACAACCAAATCGATGCGATAATACACCATTTATAAAAATGTGCAAAGAGAGTAGTCTATACGAACGGTTAAAAACATGTTGAAACAGGATACAGTGTTTGACAACTTCTAACTTACGGTAGTCGACAATAAAGTTAAAACGCTATTGTGTGTAGAAACGAGTTCGAAACGGTTTAGAAGCGTGGAGTACTAACTTTATTTGTCAAGGAAGTTCCGAGCATAATTCACGGTTCGCGATTATAACGCTTACAGATAAAAGGAAATTTGCTGAAAGCAGAACGCGTCATGGATACGGTTTAAATGTGTATTGTGCGACAGGCTGTTACACATTTTCATTTTGTTGTTCGATCGTTACCAACGGAAACAGCTAAAACGTTATTGCTACAATTCGAGCATCAGTCGAAACTAGTTGCTTAAGAAAATAACCGTCGCGGCCCGAACGTGTTTCGCCTAACGATAATATTAGCTTAACAGTGGAAATTTTGACGTTAACACATTCGCTAACGAAACGACACGATTATCCCGTTATAATTTCTCTTCAGTTTCGCGCGGAGGTCTGTATTTACGTTGGTTAACTGTTAAAACTGAATGGTGTTGGCTGAACAACTGCTGATGCAAAGGAAAGTAACAAAGTGCAGCAAGTGTTTTCGCCTAACATTTGGCTACGGATGCGAACTAGATAACGAAATGCTACTAACTTCTGGGCGCAATGCAAAAGTTATAGTCCGGAAAGTTTGACGTTTGTACTAATTGTAATTACGTTGCCTTAAACGTCTACCTTGACGACGCTTAATAAACAATTTGTATTGTCTTTTTGTTTCTTTTGTCATCATAAAAAAAAACTCCCTCGACTCCACTTCCAAAGAACGCGTCGACGAAAAAAGCCCATTATGTGTCAGTTTGGGTGATGTAGTGTTTCATATAGACGCAAGAAATGGTTAGCAGAAATAGAAGTTTGAGATGTAACCAGCTCATTTTACAGAATAATGGTACAAAATTACAACTTTCAACAAAGAAAAAGGAAGGAAACGATATATTCAAAAGAGAAAATTATGGGGCGTCGCTTTAAAAGAATCTTTGTAGGCAACGACCTCGTTAACAAATTAATATAATAACATACAAAAAGATCCAATCTTTTCGAATATTCAAATTTAAATCGATCACAACACAAAATATTCCTTCCAATTGTGTCGTTTTATAATGGTATTCCCAAGATGATAGTCGCTGAATTTAAAAAGTCAACTGACAAACGTTCGATGTCTCCACGTTGCCGCGGGCGAGAGATCCAAAAATTGAATGCAGACGAAGCAGGTTTCCTCCATTTCCACCCTTCCTCGTCTAACTCCTTCACCCACAAAAACATTTTTTTATTAATCAAATACGGGAAAACAATTATTGATAATTTAGGATTACAACGACCCACTAACTTAATAGACTATTAAATACAGGGTGCGGCAAAACTTTTACAGGATTCATTTTTTTTGCCACTACTCTAATCAACATTGCTTGAGGAATACGAGCAACCTCTTCTTGAATCGTTTATCGTAGAGCAGGCAGAGTCCTCGGACGACGTTTATAAACTTCAGCCTTAAGAACCCCCATAGAAAAAATCACAGGGAGTAAGGTCTGGAGATGGGATGTTTCCGCGCAAAGACATCAAGCATTCTGGAAATAGCTGCCTCAATTCTGAAGACATCCTGTTGAATCTGTAGCGCATTGAGTCACACATCCGAGTTAACGGTCACTGTCACTCCTCCTTCTTCAAAAAAGTACGGGCCGATGATCCCGACACTACTAATCACTCACCACACGGTAACACATTCACTATGCAGAGGCTTTTCATGGAGTTTCCGAGGGTTTTGTATTCATCAATTTCTAGCAAGATGGGATCGAGTTTACAAGTGTGATGCAAATCATGTGCAAAACTGATCACGGCCGTCTTCGAAGACGTCGGTCGAGTCAGAATTGACTTGATGTTTTTGACACTTGGGGCGGCCGACGTCTTCGAAGTCGACCGAGATTACTTTTCAAATCAATTTCTAGCGAGATGGGATCGAATTTACATATGTGATGCAAATCATGTGCAAAACTGATCACGGCCGTCTTCGAAGACGTCGGCCGACCCAGAATATCGCGTACACTAGGTACAGTGTGTTAATTAATTATCGTACCCGACGTCATCATTGCAAGTATGCAACCAATATCACAGTATTTATATTATAATACGTTATTTGCGTATTGCAATACCAATACTATTGGTTGCATACTACTATTTACATAATAAAAGTAACCACATATATTTTTTAATATGTTCCTAATAATTTTTTCTAAAATGACAAACTGAACGTGATTTAAGCGAAGATCATAGCCTGAATATAATTACAATTACTTATATCATTGTACGTCCTTAGAATTTATCGTACGACATTAAATTAGCTTTGTGCCGCCGTCTAAGGGCACAATGACGTCGAGCGCGTGGACGTAATGGTGCCGTGCGGGTATTTGAGCATGTTCCGTCAATTATTATAGTGCCCTTTATTTCCGAGTGCAACTTAGGATACATTATGGGTTAATGTAATGGTATGTAAGGTAAAAGAAGTAGAATTGTCCTAATTAATATCGATACTGGAAAGAAAAGCGCTTCACGTTAGAAGGCAAACATCGTTACGCGAGGAAATTGAAAAAACTTTTTAATTTTATAGCACGATGCACAAGATTGGGGGAGGACGACCAAAAGTCGGTAAGGGCGGCAATTTGCAATTTAATAACTTTTTAGCTTATTATTTCGCGACTGTGCAACAGAAATTGCACAATTTTCTTTGTCACGCCAGCGGCCGCCTCAACAAAATATCTTTAGACCAAGGGGGGCCTTTCCTTTCGAGAATACAAATAGCTATCCTTTCTTGCATTTTCACTTTAAATTAACTATTAAGTGTGCATAATAAATCTTACATCCGCAGATTATTCATACTTCATACAAGTTAGATTTGTTTTTTAGAAATTAGAAAGCTAAGTAAAGTTGTCGCCGTTTTTGCGAAAAGATTTCTAAAAGAAATTGTGCTACTCTTTAATGGTGTTCACCAAATCGGTAGCGAAGTGAATTCCGGTCGGGATTGGTTCGACGAATCAACGTATGAAAGTATGAATTGCGCGGAAGATAATGACTGGGTCCACAAGAGAAATTGGGCTCGTTGTTGCAAGGCAGATATTAACGCTACACTTGTCGACACCGCTTTCCCATAGCACTCGTAGCGTTGAAGCCAATTTGTAGCTCTCGCATAGAGGGCGCGTAATTGTGAGGCGTGCTGGTAATGAAACACGCACACACCGGTAGGCTTCGAACTACATTTTCGATGTCCTCTTGATTGCTTAATCTCCGTCTGCTCGCCAACTATTACTTGATCGGAACGTCTTGTTTTAGATGATTTCTAATTATACCAACAATGAATTGAATTAAATTGTGTTTATTTTACATAAAAGTTATTAAAAATTAAAATTATAATAAGAATAATCGACGTCATCATTGCAAATATGCAACCAATATCACAGTACTGGTATTACAATACGCAAATCGCTATATTGGTTGCATACTTGCAATGATGACGTCGGTTACGATAATTAATTAACACACTGTAGATGCGATTTCGATAAAATATTGAAAGATTAAAGAAAAGAATTGAATTAGATTGTGTTTATTTTACAGAAAAAAAAAGCAAAGCGACAGAAATGGGTGGTGTTTAAACCCGATCGCTGAATGCGACAGTTTTTTTTTTGTTCAGTTTGGGAAGTAGCTGTACATTCGACGATTCGATATCTGGTTGTCCAGATAACCGTGGTGAACTGATATACGCAGAAACGTGAAAATCGCGCCTCTGTAGCGGTACCGCTAGCGTCAAAACTTCCGCCCGTAACATTTAAATTGTCACTTTGGCAAAGTTTACGCTTCCCGATCTCGCGCGACTTATCCGACTTAAAGTTATCTCGGGTAGATATTCTCTGGGCCATTGAACAACTTAACACGGGCTTGATATCATCTTATTCCGGCTCATCAGGCACTGATGGGTGACTTTGAAATATTCTAAAAATAGCTCGCTTAAGGCGTTAATGCGTCGAATTAAATACCAAGAATTCACGTTTCATATACGAATAAACGTTAAGAAAATAACTCAAAATATACATTTACTAATTTTATAAATTAATTGAAAGCTAACATGCATTTATCTGTATTTGCTAACTTCAAAGCTTCACCTTATTTATTCATGTATATTTAATTGATTTAATTATATATTATAATATATAGTGTGTTAATTAATTGCAATACGAATACTGTGATATTGGTTGTATACTTTCAATGATGACGTTGGGTACGATATTTAATTAACACACTATATATATAGTTATTTAGCGTTAGATTGTTGTATATTTTTCATTGGGCCGTGCGTCTGAAGATGTACTAAACCCGAAACTTTCTAGTTCTAGATCTATAATAATGTTTTAAATCTTAAATTAATTAATTAAATATTAAAAAATAGTAATAGAAAATGATAATAGAAATAAATAATTCTTTGGACAGATACAATTTTTCGGTGCGACAAAAATTTAAATGTATGATTTATGAATCTTTTATTGGTGAAGTCGGCACGTTGAAAAAACTCGAAGGGTTATAATTTATTATACCATTTTGTACGTTTTTGTAGGTCCCTTTGAAATGTGAGTTGTTTTGCAATCACGTTCAGGAATTTTTTAAATAAAAAGTTGCAGCGGGTGGTAAAGGTCGCATTTCCCTATCTTTTCTGCGCGGACTATGCGCAGTCGTACCTGTATTGCATCGATCAGACATTTTCATACAATGTTGAATATATTATTTTCGTTTGTACACCCACACTAGGTGATATATGCTTCGTCGATTGCGAAAAAGAAATATTACATTCGTAACATTTTTACGCAAAGTAACACACTCTTTTATGGCGATCGTAACTTTGCGATTTTACGGTGCCTTGCGGAATAAACAGAAACTCTATGGATTTTAATACATTAACTTTCGGTATACACCCAAACGCCAACAAACGGTTTCGAGAGAACTTCGACGCTTTGTGCCCGCGGTCGACTAATAAACTTCTCTAAATTCCTTTGCTCGTTCTGTAAGCCATGCCGGGATCTTGAGCCTGGCGTATCCTTTGAAGGAGGAGTCCTCGCCGGACGGAGAAGACATTTTCGAGACGTTAAGCGACTCTCCATTCAACTGTAACGCCTCCCCCTCCCCACCAAACAAGGAAAACTTACTTATGGGTATCAAAAGCGCACTAGAATCGATTATACTCCGGAACGAAGATTATACGACGGATTAGCAGTTTCCGCATTGTCCTTGTGCGGAACTTGCCACTAATAAAATAAACTGACTAAAAGAATTAAAATTATAATAAGAATATGTACACTGTGTTAATTAATTATCGTACCCGTATGCAACCAATATCACAGTATTGGCATTGCAATACGCAAATCGCGATATTGGTTGCATACTTACAATGATGACGATAATTAATTGACACACTGTAGATGCGATTTCGATAAAATATTGAAAGATTAAAGAAAACGAAATTCGCTTGCATGGGGTTGAAGAGCACAAGTCTAGCAAAGTAAATATCAGAAAACAAGGTTACAAGAAAACGGGAGAAGAGGAGTCCAATCGATAAGGGCGAATCTGATTATGTACGTCGTCTTATTTTCATCGCGCCGTGTTTTTGCGGCCTACGTCAAGAAGTATGGAAAGTGAGGCACAAAAAGGACGACCCCGGGCCTTTATAAATCCGGCGCGGGCGAAGTTTTAAAATAAATTCTTAAACGCCAAGTTTGTACGGGCGCTGTCTCGCCTCACCTGAATTCTGTTGGCATAATGTCAAGTAGTTAACATGTTAAACACCGGTTTTGTTTATGCAGTTAACTTGCGGCTAGCGGCCCGCCTTGTTCGAGTAGTCGCGGATTAACGTGAAATAACTAACCGGGGAAAGGCTCGTTAAGCCAGCACTCGTTAATTGAATTTTTAGGAGGAACTGTTAATTTCCTCTCTATTCATAAATTTTCGAGAGAATTTCCTTAGAGGAAGGCGAATTATTCATTTTGAAGGCAGCTTATTTATAGCCTCATTCTCGAGTTGTTAACATAAATCCACTAGAATAAGTGCTTTTTCGTCCTCATCTGAAAAATGCCTTCACCGCAAATGCAAACTTAATCGTTCTATCTTATCATCTTACCACTATCTATACTATTTATTTTTATACTATATTTATCTGCAATCTCAACTATACAATGTAACCGAGGTCCAATTAACAGAAAAGCTATGACATAACATCTCAAAGGAGTCTCTTCAACGTTTCGTAGAAAAGAACGACTTTGGAGTTCTTGGTTTATCGTCTACTTTTGTACTAAGATGCAAAGTTGACAGCACGACATTTTTTGTGTTCTTTTAGGTTATAAACTTATGTCTTGTCGTGGTCAGGTGCAAATAATGATTCACTCTCAGATTTTTTTTTGTAGCTAAAATTTCCTTCTTTTAATAGAAAATGAAGGAGTAATTTTTTTTTAATCTGCCAATTAAAATGATAAACATAAAACCTGGAAATAATCATGTCCTGGCACCTTTTCCGTCATACTACATCAATTATGTTTCACATAGTCTTGGTGTTGGTAGCACTTGGTGTCGGCCGACGTCTTCGAAGACGGCCGTGGTTACTTTTTAAATCAATTTCAAGTGAGATGGGATCCAGACTATCAAATAAAAGCAAGTTTATCTCACGAAAAACCGATGGCAAGACCGATTTGGCAGATCACGCGTATCACGAGTAGTAGAATCATGCGAAACTTCATAGATAACACATTAGACACTGTTTATCTCGCCGACCTCGACGGCGACCATGATTTCAGCACTGCCTCATGTGTTAGTTCTGCAAAACTGAGTCCGAGAATTCCAAAAACCAGGTAGATTAAGATTGTACTATCAAAAATATAAAGTACCATATAAAAATTCGTTATGACATTTATATCACGTTAAAAATAACATATTGCAATTTTATTTATATTGCAATATGTTTGCGAGATATTCTTTTGCCTCAAATAAAAAAAAATCCAACCTGTATAGAAATAAATTGTGTTATATACGTCGTTATAAATAATTTAAATAGAAGCATTAAAAAGTTTATCGATTAATAATTTACTGGTCTACTTCGTTGGGATCGAATAGAAATTAGCCTAGTGGTTTAAATTAATGGGGGTTTGAGTTCGTACGAATGCTGTACAGTCACAAAGACTGGGTTAGGTTGTATCAAATTATGCATAATGTGCCCCAATGGAACGTTAAGGCAGTACGAAATATCCAAGAGAAGGTTTTAGTATATCTGTTTCTACATTATTAGTTATTAAGGTTAACTAGAAGTAAAGAAGGGATGGTGTTGCGAAATCGTTGTTCTGAGAAAAGTAAAAAGGGCTACTTCCTTCCCCCACGACTGTTTTTCTACCATCGTCTTTATTGCAAATGAAATATTGATCCAACCGTTATGCAAATTGAGTTCCTTCATTAGCTTCTTCGGTAGAACTTAAGTAGATGGTTGTAGAGTTTAATTTAAATAATAGTCGAGTAATATTCCAGATATTAGCGCAAAAACAAACTGGCAGGTTTTAATATAAAGCAAGGTTCGCAGTGAAAAAGGTTTTTTTTTTGGAACAGCGGCAATTCATTTGGTATCGTTATATAGACGACCTTCCGGTTTTTTCCCTATTCGTCCCTTGATATTTCGATAATTTATTATGATCGCTATCTCCGTTCTTTTTCGAACGAAATCCAGCCTATCCGTCTTGGCCATGCGATTTGTCTCCCTGCCTCTTTTACATTCAGTACTTAAATTATTTATACCCCCCGTGTACTTCAAATGTAAACCCTACCAACAGATATATCAAGAAAAAGATATTGGAAACTTTTCCCCCTATGGTTCCGATGGAGAAATTAAACTGACCAACTTTTAAATTGATATTGACACGTCGTACCACAACGAGCTTAGCAGATGTTGCTTGCCCTTTATGATTCGCTAGACCAGGGAATAAATCAATATCAACTATAACGACATGGCGTCGCTGCCCATCTAAGGTAACCCTAAGTAAGACGGACAGCTCGAAGCCAAAATATCCCATTGATCTTTATTTTAAAGACACCCTGGAATGCCTGGAGGTCGATTTGTTTAAATTAAGAGGACGGAATTGGCGTCGTAGTTTCCGCGAACTTAACCTTTTTTTAAATACTAAACACGACTTAAAATAGCATTGTATAAACGCCAGAATACCAAACCGTCTACAATATCCACTTATTTCTATTTTCGTTCTATTAAATATTCCAGGTTTGTCTACAAATACCTAAATAAAACTGCATATTGCTGTATTAATAACCGAGGTGTAACGCCGGAGGGGAGACTGCGGTGGTTTGGATTAAAAATTCAAGGGACATGTTACGGAGCGCGGGATGACAAGTTAAGCTGCGAACAAGCATCGCATTTGCATACGCGTAGATCTCGACGGCTCCCCATATTTCTACATTTAACCGGCCTTTCTTTTTTGGTTTGAATGTTTGCCATGAAAGTAGCTTGAAATTAAAGAGTCGCAACGTAATATAACCTTTCCTAGTGATTAGTAGGCAGAATTTTTTAACATACATTTTTATGAATATAACTTCCGGCGTATTCCTCCCATTATTCCCTTAGATTCGATATTCAAATCCCACAAAGGTATTCTCGTCAGGTCTGGAATAAGCCCTCCGTTAACGTCTATGCATAAAATATGGCAACAAGGCATGCTTTCATGGCAATTTTATGCATTATCTAGACAAAACTTCACGTTTTACTGCGATTGAAACTCATTTGTAAACGTAAACTTTACCTCATCGAATCCCTTGTAAGAGTTAGAAACTTAGGTGCGAGGGAAGTTTAGTAATATTCAATCAAGCGGCATCACTTATGATAATGAAGCGCCGCTTATATTGGCGCGCACCTTTAGAAATTTTACTACCTTTAATGGATTCACGAGCGACAGGGAACGGAGTAATAAATTTAGAAAAGCCCCAGGCAAAAGGAAGGGGAAGGTGGCGAAAGGAAGAGGACGTTCAAAATCGTTGGTCGAGTCGAGAGCCTAATGAAGGGGGTATTTGAACAAAATAAAAGTTATTACGGTGGTTACACAAGCCTAGGGGAGGTCCGTTAGAAAAGCATCCGACCAACGAAAAGTTACGTGCGCTTCCGCAATCTACGTCTTAGTTTAAAGGTTAAAATACTAAACACGAACTTTTGTAAACACACGTAACTACGTCCATCCCGCTTTCTGATATACTGCTCCTCCCAATTATAAGCCAAATAAACAAGAACGTTAAGTATGATTCGCGCGAGAACGGATTGAAAACAAACCGTTTTCCATTAAACTAAAGCGCCACTTCACCGGTACATTTTCAATGCAATCTAACTTGTACAGTCTATACTAGTCCCGGAACAATTGGAAAATCCTGACCCTTTTTCGGCTTTGGGGTTTCAAAAGGATTTGTTCTCAGGTATCACTCAAATCCCGAATTGCCTGTTTTACATTCCACTACGATCGGAGAGATCGATATCTTCGCAACAGCTCGATAAAAAAATTGCGATAAAGTTTATGGTAATCTCTGAACATTACTACGTAACATATATCAAGTTGAACATTTTTGGTAAAACGGTTTACGACTTCAAAAACGTCATCCATAAGTATTGTTGTGTTTGATGTGCTAGCACCAAAACTGACATTAGACCTAGAACTAGAATCATTCGGCTTTAGCCGTCTTAAGAGACGTACGGCTAAACCCAAATGTTTCTAGTTCTAGGTCTAGTGTTAGTTTTAGTTCTAGCACCAAAAGTAACACTAGATCTAGAACTAAAAACATTCGGGATTAGCCATACGTCTCTTAAGACGGCTAATCCCGAATGATTCTAGTTCTACATCTTGTGTTAGTTTTGATGCTAGAACTAAAACTAACACTAGACCTAGAACTAGAAACATTTGGGTTTAGCCGTACGTCTCTTAAGACGGCTAACCCCGAATGATTCTAGTTCTAGATCTTGTATTAGTTTTGGTGCTAGAACTAAAACTAACACTAGACCTAGAACTAAAAACATTTGGGTTTAGCCGTACGTCTCTTAAGACGGCTAAAGCCGAATGATTCTAGTTCTAGATCTTGTATTAGTTTTGGTGCTAGAACTAAAACGAATACTACACCTAGAACTACAAACATTCGGCTTTAGCCGTCTTAAGAGACGTACGGCTAAACCCAAATGTTTCTAGTTCTAGATCTTGCATTAGTTTTGGTGCTAGAACTAAAACTAACACTAGACCTAGAACTAGAAACATTTGGGTTTAGCCGTACGTCTCTTAAGACGGCTAACCCCAAATGATTCTAGTTCTAGATCTTGTATTAGTTTTGGTGCTAGAACTAAAACTAACACTAGACCTAGAACTAGAATCATTTGGGTTTAGCCGTACGTTCTTAAGACGGCTAAAGCCGAATGATTCTAGTTCTAGATCTTGTGTTAGTTTTGGTGCTAAAACTAAAACTAACACTAGACCTAGAACTAGAAACATTTGGGTTTAGCCGTACGTCTTTTAAGACGGCTAACCCCGAATGATTCCGTCTTAAGAGACGTACGGCTAAACTCCAATGTTTCTGGTTCTAGGTCTATTTAGAACTAGAATCATTCGGAATTAGCCATACGTATATAAACGTACGTATAGATATATAAATGATATTTTCTTGATGAGTAAACATATTTTTTTTAAATTGACTTGTAGTTAGAAAGATTGGATTGAAGTAGAAGTAGATAAATTGAATTTAGTAAGTTAAGAATGAACGTACGGTAGTAAAAGACAGGATAAGTTCGTTAACTTCGATGATACACGCGCATTAGCAACAAACGAGCTTGGTACAAGGGCCCACGTAACGGAAAACATGTTTTCCATTAAACAGCTCATCTATATTTCAAAGCTCCGAGCTTAACCCGTTAAAATATCTGGAGTATTCGTCGGTAGATATTAAAAATTCAAACTGGATACGTTCCAATGCATAAGTAATTAAGCGTAAAATCCGAAAAAATTGGTGAGATTTTTCCAATTGAATCCGATGCTGAGGATGCACGAAAAATTTGGCATTCGTCATGCGAGTATTCTAAGTTTCGTAAAAAGGGAGTAGGACAGTTATTTCCTACTACTTGATATACGGCATTACGACGATCCTAGCAATTCGGGCAATTTTATAAATTGGAGGAAGTATTGTGTGTTTCGAGGTACGGACGTCGATTCCGTATCAAAAGCCGCTTGGCAAAAAATTAGATTTATGTCGCTACACTGCTGCGTCAGTAAATATCGCTGTATAGAAACTTATTTTCTACTCTGTACACATCGAAAATAATAATAGAAAATGAAATATCTTCCGAGATGCTCCATTACAATTCCCTTATACACTTTATATTATCGTTCCACTTATTTATTTTTTTTATATTTTATAAAAACAGTTTCCGTTTAAATATCTACATTCAAATCTTTGTGTCGATCATCCATAATTCAAAAGCGGCTTTGTGACGAAAGTAAATTTTCCGGAACTGCTATTCTCGGCACGTTGGCGCGGTGTTCTCCGTTAACAAAGTCTACACGTAAGTCATTCAATATTCACACTGACATTTCTGGAGACGTGCAAATCTTCCCTCCTTCCCTTTTCCCTCGTGGTCCAGAATGCGTGCAAGATATGGTCAGTTGCCTTAGTAACGCACGACCTCGTTGCAATGATTTAATGGCAAACCGAAGAACCGCTCAGGAACATTCCGTCAGGATGCAATTACATACAAGGAAGTAAACACTCTCGTAATTACTGCCATATCGCATGCAGCCTTGTCGGTATCCTTTCACCCTAAAAAAGTACTTCCATTGGAAATCGATCGCGCATGCAATTTTCGAAATGGCGAAACTTGGAAGAACAATACTATGCCCGTATAGCAAACACTACACGCTTTAATCGGGTTGCTTTAATCATCGCACATTTGATACACGTCACAAAGGATGAAGTAACTAGCAGTTCAAAGGATACTTTCACAAAAATCAAAGCTCGAATCTACAGACGTACATGTGTCGTACTCAATACACTTTCATCCCTCGTTAATGGCATATATCGCATAATGCGATATATGCTTTCGAATATACCATAATATATTATGACTGGATGTCTAACTTATTAACGAAGATTGAAAATTTAAGTTAATTCTATAAAATTAATACGAATTTTTAAGTAGTCCTTTTCTGTCACATTTATCTATAAATTGGGTCCACTCCAGATCTGTCCTGATCCTCGAATAAATCGGTCCGGGAAAGGAGCGACGCTCCAGAGTTTTTAAACTATCCTTTAAGTAACCTCCGGCAAAGTAATTGCAGTTTCGGGTCATATTTCTCTCGAGAGGTAATCGTGATATAGATTAAGCGTTTCTGCGAATCCGCGGAGCCATAAATCCGGTTTTATTAAGTCCGTCAACAGGAAAGTGGGAGTGGTGAAAAATTTTGCGCCAATTTCTATGTAGACGGTGAAATATTGTGCGCATTAATTAGCACCTTATTGTTTCTTGACGGCGAGGTGGGAGGAGTATATTTAAAAATGGGTAACTTAATTACGGTAATCTCGGGAATACCTGCCGGCAGAACTCGGAACTTCACTGAATGCCCAACTTAACACAATTGGTCTCCGAAACGGCCGTCTCGAAAAAGTCCGGAAACTTTTTTACATATTCCAATATTCATAGACCCTCATCTCGGCGGCCACAGTAAATGGTCCCTTTAAAATTCAATCAAAATTGAATAAATTTTGATCATTTAAATTAGCATTCGCTTGAGAAACTTTCTTAATAATTCGTCAAAAGCATCGCTGTCCCGTCGGCGTCATCTAGTGCGTTACGAGCAATAACGTCAACGATATTGCGCTTCATTCTGAGCGAAACGAATGAACCTTCCAGCATGATTACGTTCGTTTGTCCAGGTGCACAGTAACAATATAATCAGCGGGATGTTTACCTAGAATGTAATAACAGTAGCGAGTAAGTATTTTCTACCTCGCTTCCGCTAGTCTCGAAAAACGACACAGTATTTGCATTCCTAACTAATCATAGTTTATCACCGAATACATACTTTATTTTCCACATTAACTTCCTACACCTACATCCGCTCCAATTCGAAATGGATCTTGTATTGTGGAAGTTTTTAAAATCATCCCAATCACACGCCATTACGACCTCCACCCGGATACATCTATCTTTCTTCACATTCTCATCCGTTTCATTACTAATTCTATTCCTCATTTTATGACTTCAAACTTTTTTAATCCTACTAAAATCTATAAAATCAATATACGGAGTTAGTACAAAAGAAGTATCGGGTTTAACAAGGCGATAATTCGGCAAGTATGACAGATACAATAGTAAATGACCTCTAAGTTTGTCGTGCGCATGCCCAAGTCACGTCCGCAGTTGTCAAAATGGCGACTATGCAACAGAAAGCGTTTTGTGTGCTAAAAAGAAATTGATCCTTCAAGTCATCAAAGCGTTCTACTATCGTATCAACAATTCTAGACCACAGGTGTAGTTGAAAAACGTCAAAGCACCGTAAGATCACGAGTATCTGATGCAACAATGGATTAAGGTTTGTATATAAGAGGTTGTCTAAGTTTATACGCAACCATACTGACAAATAATATCGGGAAATAATTCAAATTTTAAAAATAATTTAATTGAATTACTTTAATATATTTAGTGTAAAATAATAAATAATTAAACTTAATTTTTGATATAAATTCACTTATCATAAAATAATTGAGGAAAACTAAAGTAGTAATTGATTTATGTTATACTAGAGAAGATACTTCAACCACAAAATAACCAGAAATGACACTGACGTCGATTCGATTGATGTTGGCGGCACCTCGTTTTGTGACCTCGATTTAAAATCCGCCATTTTATCACGAGTTACCAAAAGCACAGAATCAAGGTCCGTTGAATAAACATACTGTTATCCAACTCCCTATGAATGTATCCGTCTTTAGAGACGTGCGATTCAAATTCTAAGTATAGTGTTACTTTAAGTGATAGTACTAGTGTAAAACTGGAACTAACACTATACTTAGAACTAGAATCATTCGGGTTTAGCCGTCTTTAGAGATGTGCGGCTAAACCCGAATGATTCTAGTTCTTGGTATAGTATTAATTCTACATAGTAACAGTACTAGTGTAAAACTAGAACTAACACTAGACCTAGAACTAGAAACATTCGGGTTTAGCCGTCTTTAGAGACGTGCGGCTAAACCCAAATGATTCTAGTTCTAGGTCTAGTGTTAATTTTAAGTGATAGTACTAGTGTAAAACTGGAACTAACACTATACTTAGAACTAGAATCATTCGGGTTTAGCCGTCTTTAGAGACGTGCGGCTAAACCCGAATGATTCTAGTTCTAGGTATAGTATTAATTCTACATAGTAACAGTGCTAGTGTAAAACTAGAACTAACACTAAACCTAGAACTAGAAACATTCGGGTTTACCCGTCTTTAGAGACGTGCGGCTAAACCCAAATGATTCTAGTTCTAGGTCTAGTGTTAATTCTAGTTCTAATTGTTATTAAGCGCTAGATTGTTGTATATTTTTATTGAAGTAATTGCAAGGTTAAATATACGTATTAGAAAAGGTCGTATATTAGATTATATACATGAACTAGAAGTGACACTAGCGGTATCCCGCCAAATCTTTATCACCAATAGCAACATACCTTGGTAACTCGTTATAATATGGCGTCAGATTTGGCGGGATACTGCCACTGTCACTTCTGGTTATTCTGTGCTTCAACTCTCACTAAACATGACGTTGAGGTTGCGCGCGAAATCCGCCGCCGCTTATGCACTATGTATTATAGCACTAGTATAGGAACCTAGACAACCTCTTATATATAAACCTTGATAGTGGATGCGATTAGAAAATAGGTTGCTTTCTATCTCAAACGAAGCAGAATCTGTCCAAATTCTAAACAGCAAGAAAGGAAGACGTCGGCCGACCCCGAATGCAACGAAGACTAAGATTATGCGAAACTTGATGGATTCTTGAGTCTATATCATTTGAAGCAAATGGAAAAGTAACCACGGTCGCCTTCGAAGATATCAAATCAGCTTTCATGTAGTCTTGATGGTGGTGATAGTTGGGGCGAGATTACTTTCTATCTCAAACGAACAAGAATCTGCGAACCGAAGTGTATTGCAACTTTTAGGAACATACGTTACATCAGTTTCTAGATTATGCACCAGCGCATTTTGAGTTTTTGACAGTAACATATGGAAATCGCTGGATTGATCGAGGTGGATCTCACTTGTGGCCCTATATATATTCGTCAGCGTTTTTGCCAATAACATTTTCTTGTAATTTAGAGTTTTGTGTTGATAATATCGTTTACCGTGTAATTGTTTAGAGATTGGTTTAAATTGAGTTGACAATCTTTCGGTAAGCCGCCTACAGACACCTTCCGTCCAAGTAATTACCAAGTTTGGAGATAAGTAGAATAGTTGTCACTAATAATGAAGGTCGATAAAGCGAAGTGTGTCGCGTGAAAGAGAAGTTGGACTATAAATCAATATCGGTTAGCGATACCTTGAATCAACGGGAAATTATTAGTACACACGCGTGCGATATATGATACGAGAGAATTCGAGTAGGTTCGTAAGCGAATAAATCGTTTAGAACCGTAGTAATTCAGAACAAAATTAACGGTGATTTACGTGGCCGCTCTCGACCGTGAGCACCTTTTTACCACAAACCGCGGCCGAAAATATATATCACGACGAAAATTCAACTAGACCTTTTAAATTATTTGCAATTTAGTCGTACGGACGTCCTATTCAACCATTTAATTGTATCTTTTCCACTTTTCTCTTCCCTATTGTTCAGTCGGGTCGCGCGCGGTGTACGAGATAAATCAAAAGTGATGTTTAAAAAGGATTGACGTTAAGGTGTTAAAAGAACTATTCCGTCGGCCGATAAAATTTATGTTCAAGGATTTGCATTTACGGCAGGAGGTTGGATTCGCATACAAACATTTCACGTGCAATCGTATCGATTGGGAGGGTCACAAAAAGAGCGTTCCGCCACTCCTAATCTAGGGCTTAACCTCAATCTCGTATATTAGTACCGCGAGCGAAGCGCACCGTTCCACTGAGAGAAAAAGGATGCTTTATTACCCAAAAAAAAACACTGTTAACAATGATGATAATGTTTAATTGGAATTTTACGAATTATACAAATTCATTCATAAACATAAACGCACAGGGAATCCGTCCAAATGGGTTGAACACGTAATAGATAGAAATGAAGCTGGACATGGTCCAACAAGCAAGACTATAGAACTATAAATACAGGATTAACCAGGTTAATTGAAACTGAAAAGTAACTATTTCCAGCATACCGTGCCAGTAAAAAGAGCAAAATTTAATTTTGTTTTAAAAACAGCCAAATCGTGCACGAATTGTCGGACGCGTTGATCGGTGAACCCGGCATACGGCATAGGTAAAACGTTGTAAATCGAAATAACAAAGGGAAAACCACTGGTAATTACTTCAAATAGAATAATTTGATTGTTTACAGAGCAGGATATAATTCAATGACGCTTTGTACCGGAAAATATCCAAAACAAGATATTTAAAAAATGAAATAATATATTTCGACCGATAAACATGACAATGAATTGAAATCCCTATTAATTTACTACCTTGGCTATGTGCAGATTTGTTTACATTTCAATAATTAATGTATTTCGAATCCGCTAATCAACATTATTAACAATAATTTATTTTTTCCCCTAAACACTGAGCAGAAAACAATTTTCGAATGGTTCGATTCATATTAGAGAATGTAGTGGGACGTGTGGATTCAAAAAGACCCTCTGGTGGATACAAATTTTCCCTTTTAGTCGGTACTCAAGCAGAATTACAGCAGGAACTTCTCTATCTAAGTCCTGCGAAGGATATGAGAAAATATAGTGGCTCGGAGGCATGATAAAGGGAATAAAAGGACATTATCGCGGTGGTAAATCAGAGAGTCCGTTTTAAAGTAGGCGACCTCCGGAGCCTGACGTTTAAGAACAATGGATTAATCCCGAAAGAAGTAAACGAAGCAATTTCTAGCCAACGAATGGAGGCGATGAACCAAAATTTACATTGTCCTGGAGTGATTTACAGAAATCTACTTTAAGAAAAGCAGGGTTATTGCTGAAATATTTGACGGAGCGTCCGAATTTTCGGGGATTTATGGACGGTTCGTGGAAAGTTGTATAGAGAACGGTCGGGTAGGTCGCTTGGATCGTTTAGTTCGCTTTGGTCCCTTACATGGGAAAACCGTTACCGAAAAGGTCTTTCATTAAATACGACTATGCAAGCGATTCCTCAAACGTTGTGCCATTTCATCCCGTTTTTAGTATGCAAATGTATTCTTCCGAGTCACGATTTTAACTATGATTGCGGATTTATTCAATTTCACAGTTGGCGTCCAAGACGAACGGAATCGTCTTGCCAAGTATCACTGTTCCCGTCCGATTTAATTAAACCAGACTTACTTTTATTTGACTTAGAATTACGCTAGAATAGAGACTAACTTCTCAAAGCTACTTGTTTCACTTATTTTAGAAACAAATTCGACGCCACAAATTGTAAAGATATTAACCCTAAACTCGCACTGCACAATGAAAATTAATTACGAAATGTGACAGCGATTAATTTAATGAGAAATTCCATCTCTAGAGTACAATATATTTCCTAATGTGGGTGGGACAGTCACGTGTACTGCGGCCAGCAAATAATATTAAAATTACTAGACTAATGGTGCCATAAAGTATGTCACCGGATGACGTACAATTTACATACTCGATAAGGTATGGTAACGGGGAGAATTTAGCGTGGCAGCGCAACCGAAATGTCTACCTTTTTCCTCTCTTTCCTGTCCGGATTCGAAATGCGAAATAATATCCCCCGGAGTGGAGATTAATTTATATCATTTCAGAATTTCCCTTTTTACTTGCTTATTAAGTACTTATAATCGAATTAGGCCTGTTCTTTTAAAACCATTTCTCGAGAAAGTTATTGTAGAGGGTGAACATTCGGAGAATGGCTTTCCTTTCCTTGTAATTCACGACAATTTTCTTTTGGGATAAAGTCATCGGTATGCAGGACGGATAAAGAGTGGATAGACTTGACAGACGAAGCGAACAAAAAATAAAGAAACAAAAACGTTTACCGTCTTTGTTCTGTAATCATCTATTCTAGTTGGAGATAGACAGCTCTATATATGCTGAAGCATCCGGTCAATCAGGGAAGTGAAAAATAAATTTGAGAAGGACCTTTTTTTCGTCACACCCTGGATCGTTTGCGGAACTTTTTGATAAATGAATTTGTTGGCGGCTCAACTTAGTTTTGAAGGTTTTATTTACCCACTTTTTCACCTCGGCCTTTGACGGTAATATTTCACTTCCTTCAGGTCTCCTTTTCCTACTTTTGTTAGCGTTGGGCCATCCCAATTCTCATCTCTCCTTCTTCCTTCCGCGTTTCTCACGGAGCTTGCGATGTTGCAGGATGCCAAATTGTTTACTGCGCTAATTCAACCCTCCACCGTTGAGAGGCGGTGGCGATTCGAACAAAAACGCGTATTCCGAATGCATTATGCATGGCCCTTCGCCGCGACTGGAAACACATAATAGATCTCGTACGGTGAAACCCCGCGGAGGGACGCCGAATAACAAACGCCCGGGGAGTTGATTTAACGCGAAATTTCGTTACGCTCGTAAAACGACGCTTCATTGGGTTCCTGAAATATTTTCAGGACGTATATCAATTTTTACAACGTGTGGCGAGTTGCGAATCTGAGTGTTGTTGCCTTGTGCAATTCAAAATAGAGGTATAAAGGGGGCGCGAGACGAATGATACTCAAAATAGAATAAACCAGACGTCGACGCTCTACGGCTCACTCTCATAGTGTTCCTTTCGTAATAGCTTCACCGATGACATCATGTACGCTTTATCTTCTTAAGCCAAACCCATCTCAACTCCTCTACTAAGGATTTCATGGAAACGTAAAAAAGATTTTATCAAAACATAAAAAAGATTTCATGAAACGTAAAAAGGTTTTAAAAAAACTACATGAAACTGCAAAAAAAATGCTGCATGAAAACGTTTCATGAAGGGCTGAAAATTCAAGGCTTGACAGCGTTGACAATTTACATCACACGTGATTAATTGGAATTGCAAATCTTTTTGTTGATTATGTTTAATATTTTATTCTTATGGTTGCGTGTGACTCCACTTTTCGTGCTGTAGCGTATTTTTCTCGAGAAAAAGTAGCATAACTGAATGAATTACGACGAATATCGGAATAACAAAGTATGTTATTTTTGTTATCGCTATCAGAACGTTGCAAATTTTACTATTTACTTTTTAACATTTCCTAGAAGTAGATAACTGGAAGCGTCGTCGCGTAAGCGAACGAGAACCTTTTGCAAATACGAAGAACGCGTTTCAGGTAGAATTATTGCCCTCCACTTCTGGAATGCGAAATAGCAAACAAATTCCAAACTCACCCTTCATAAAGCGTAAAATGCTAAAGTTCGGACGTAATCTCCAATACCCCACGTAACTCCGCTAGTTCACTCGCAGTGAAAAAGTAAGTATTAAACTTTTACGAACGTGAAAGACGTTTACGCTTTTCGATCTAAGAAATATTTCACCATATTTTTTAAGGTATAGTACATCACTTTTTGATAACTTCATTTTAATATTTTTTTATATAGTGTGTTAATTAATTTCATACCCGACGTCATCATTGCAAGTATGCAACCAATATCGCAGTATTGGTATTGCAATACACGATTTGCATATTGAGGTAAGTTGGGTTGGGTTCAAATTCAAAAAGATTTTAACACCGTTTGTTTGTGCTTGCTCATCAGAAATTTCATTTTTATTGGCGGTATGACTCATGGATGCAGATTATGAACAAAACTGACCAACTTCCTGAAGATATCTGCGAAACCTGTTGGAAAGTCTATATTACTCGAAATAGATGGAGAAATAACCACGGCCTTAGGGCTTGATACTCGTGATACTTGGGTTGGACGTGAATTTGAGTTAGATTTTGCTTCTCAATACATTAGATTTGGATAAAAATGGAGTTAAATTGAGTATGATGAGGTTGCTTGGGTTTAAAAATTATTACTTTTGCTCTCAGCTGCATCAAGGTCGAGAAATATTCGAAAAAATTAAAATTAGAAGAGTTCGTACTTTCACAAGTGGTTAATGGAAGAAATCGGTATTCCGAGCATGATGCAGAAAAACTTTTAGAACAAAATTTGTAACAAATTTTACCCTTAATAAATCGCTCTCTAACACTTTTGCTCTCAGATGCGTCAATGTAGAAAAATATTCGAAAATATGAAAATTAATAGAATTCGTAATTTTACAAGTCGCTAATGGAAGAAATTGGTATTCCGAGCATGATGCAGAAAAACTTTTAGAACAAAATTTGTAGCAAATTGTACCCTTTACACATTGCTCTTGAACACTTTTCCTCTCAACTGCATCAATGTCGAGAAAAATTCAAAAATATCAATATTAGAAGAATTCATAGTTTCACAATTGGTTAATGGAAAAAAAACAATATTCCGAGCATGATACAGAAAAACTTTTAGAACGAAATTTGTAGCAAATTTTACCCTTTACACATTTTCTCTTGAACACTTTTGCTCTCAAATGCATCAATGTCGAAAAAAATTCAAAAATATGAAAATTAGAAGAATTCATAGTTTCACAATTGGTTAATGGAAAAAAAACAATATTCCGAGCATGATACGGAAAAACTTTTAGAACAAAATTTGTAGCAAATTATACCCTTTACACATTTTCTCTTGAACACTTTTGCTCTCAAATGCATCAATGTCGAGAAAAATTCAAAAATATGAAAATTAGAAGAATTCATAGTTTCACAATTGGTTAATGGAAAAAAAACAATATTCCGAGTATGATACAGAAAAACTTTTAGAACAAAATTTGTAGCAAATTGTACCCTTTACACATTTTCTCTTGAACACTTTTGCTCTCAACTGCATCAATGTCAAGAAAAATTCAAAAATATGAAAATTAGAAGAATTCATAGTTTCACAATTGGTTAATGGAAAAAAAAACAATATTCCGAGCATGATACAGAAAAACTTTTAGAACAAAATTTGTAGCAAATTGTACCCTTTACACATTTTCTCTTGAACACTTTTGCTCTCAAATGCATCAATGTCGAGAAAAATTCGAAAATATGAACATTAAAAGAATTCGTCATTTCACAATTGGTTGATGAAAAAAAAGCTATATTCCGAGCATAATACAGAAAAACTTTTAGAAGAAAATTTGTAGCAAATTGTACCCTTTACACATTTTCTCTTGAACACTTTTGCTCTCAAATGCATCAATGTCGAAAAAAATTCAAAAATATGAAAATTAGAAGAATTCATAGTTTCACAATTGGTTAATGGAAAAAAAACAATATTCCGAGCATGATACAGAAAAACTTTTAGAACAAAATTTGTAGCAAATTGTACCCTTTACACATTTTCTCTTGAACACTTTTGCTCTCAAATGCATCAATGTCGAGAAAAATTCGAAAATATGAAAATTAAAAGAATTCGTCATTTCACAATTGGTTGATGAAAAAAAAGCTATATTCCGAGCATGATACAGAAAAACTTTTAGAAGAAAATTTGTAGCAAATTGTACCCTTTACACATTTTCTCTTGAACACTTTTGCTCTCAAATGCATCAATGTCGAGAAAAATTCAAAAATATGAAACTTAGAAGAATTCATAGTTTCACAATTGGTTAATGGAAAAAAAAACAATATTCCGAGTATGATACAGAAAAACTTTTAGAACAAAATTTGTAGCAAATTGTACCCTTTACACATTTTCTCTTGAACACTTTTGCTCTCAAATGCATCAATGTCGAGAAAAATTCAAAAATATGAAAATTAGAAGAATTCATAGTTTCACAATTGGTTAATGGAAAAAAAAACAATATTCCGAGCATGATACAGAAAAACTTTTAGAATAAAATTTGTAGCAAATTGTACCCTTTACACATTTTCTCTTGAACACTTTTGCTCTCAAATGCATCAATGTCGAGAAAAATTCAAAAATATGAAAATTAGAAGAATTCATAGTTTCACAATTGGTTAATGGAAAAAAAACAATATTCCGAGCATGATACAGAAAAACTTTTAGAACAAAATTTATAGCAAATTGTACCCTTTACACATTGCTCTTGAACACTTTTCCTCTCAACTGCATCAATGTCGAGAAAAATTCAAAAATATGAAAATTAGAAGAATTCATAGTTTCACAATTGGCTAATGGAAAAAAAACAATATTCCGAGCATGATACAGAAAAACTTTTAGAACAAAATTTGTAGCAAATTGTACCCTTTACACATTTTCTCTTGAACACTTTTGCTCTCAAATGCATCAATGTCGAGAAAAATTCAAAAATATGAAACTTAGAAGAATTCATAATTAGATTGAGTTAGGTTGACTCGGCCTTAAACAACCTTGTTATATTGATCCATGATTAACGTATTCCGTAAATGTTAATTTATAAATATATTAATAATAAATAAACCAATAAATAATTTAATAATAATAAATATATTAATCCCCTTATTGTTTACACATGCCAAGTACAACTTGTTCGAAAGTGTTAGTCTAACTCCTGCTTTTGACAAACAATAATTATATCTGCAGGCTATATCTGCAATTAACTCACATACACCTTTCATGTAACCCCTACTATTAGAGTTAATAGCTTTACACGAACACTCAAACCACTTATTTAATCATCCGCATTACTTTTAATAATAAATATATATTAATACAATGTGGAGAAGTAATTTTTAAAAAAATAAATTTGTTAAAGTAAATAGCGTGAAAAACATTTTTATCACCACCCTTGTTTATTTATGGCTAATAATAACAATAACCGTTGTTACTACAAAACCAATTTGGGGAAACAAACATAACAATGAAATATATTCCATATTAATTTTTAGCAGTGTTTGTTGCATATTGTTCGATTTTTTTAAACGTTTTTGTTATTTGACATTTTTGATATCTTAGCAATTAAAATGTGGGCATATTTCGAATTCCAACACGGTTGTCCGCATAATTCGTACCCTATGAGACGGCCGGCCTTATACGTTTTGCATAATATGCAATAGCCAGAGCAACTTTGTTAGGGGAACTAGAAGCCCAGAGAAGACGTAACCGAGGACGTGTTCACACGTTAAATTTGAAATCTGCAGTTTTAATGCATACCTAATGAGCGCAGCTGGTACCCAGCATCGGTTTATGATTCGCGAAATTCTCTTGCAGGATAACAAACTGACCGACCACTATAATGGGTCCTCCATACAGAGTTTGGAATAAAATAATTATTTGAAATCAAATCGATTATTCTAAATAAACTTGACTAAAATTTATTTTCTCCCGTTCGAAACCAATTAGTTTCTATAATCACTGTCCTATTGAGATTTATGCGAGCGCGTTTGTTATTTCATATATTGCTATTCCGATATTTAACTCTCAATCAATTAAAAGTGTACCAATAAATTCGTTTGCGCAAAACGCAGAGAGATACAATCGACCGGAAATCGACAACGAAGGAATATTTAATGAGGGTTGTTTGAAATTTGAACGCGTACCGTTTGTGTCTTGCATCATACTCTATAGATTTCTACGTTTACTTGATTGTGCATTGTTTTGTAGTTGGAAGGATGCACTTCTATAAACAGCACGAAAAAAAAACCACCTACAATTCTATTGTTTGTTCACCAACAGTCCTCGTTTACCGTATTCAGCACAAAAAGATTCAGTGAAAGAGTCTTTCAAAACAACCTTAAGGAATTCGAACGTTCCTCAGGTTTCCTTCCATTCTCCTATTCTTGAAAAATTATAAATTAGCGAACCTTAGACGGTGCCGCCCGTGCCGCTGACCTTTTTAGCTGCATTTTTAAGTGTCACCCCTCTCGCTCTCTATTTAACAACCCTACCACATTTTATACCCTTTTTACAGACAAGAAAATACAGACTCACACATTAATTATTCTATAGACCAGACATTTCGTTCCGACGTAGTCTACAACGATGCACTTACATTTTTTTTAACACGACAAGTGGTTGTTTCAATCTTATTTAATGTGCTTCTCCACTTCTCTTTTTACTAAAAAACATCTGTGAGGGAATTAAAATTGATACAAAGATACAAAATTATTAACGATTAGTATTTTAGCACGAAATTATTGTTTGGTTTTCGAAGTCGGCTGAGATTATTTCTTATATTAACAGAAATAATCTCGGCCGACTTTGAAAACGTCGGCCGCCATACGTATTGTTTGTGATACTTCGGTTGGCCGACTTCGAAGATGTCGGCCGAAATTATTTCTGTTAATGTAAGAAATAATCTCGGCCGACTTCGAAGATGTCGGCCGCACTAAGTATCACGAACAATACCCGACGTCCTTGAAGTCGGCCAAGCTTATTTCTGTTAATATAAGAAATAATCTCGGCCGACTTCGAAGACGTCGGCCGCCATACGTATTGTTTGTGACACTTAGGTTTGCCGACGTCTGCGAGGCCAGCCGAGATTATTTCTGTTGATATATGAAATAATCTCGGCCGACTTCGAAGACGTCGGCCAACCCAAGTATCACGAACAATACCCGACCGGCCTCGCAGACGTCGGCTAACCCAAGTATCACAAACAATACGTATGGCGGCCGATCTCTTCGAAGTCGGCCGAGATTATTTCTGTTAATATAAGAAATAATCTCGGCCGACTTCGAAGACGTCGGCCGCCATACATATTGTTTGTGATACTTGGGTTGGCAAACGTCGGCCAACCTAAGTATCACAAACAATACGTATGGCGGCCGACTTCACTGACATCGGCCAACCCAAGTATCACGAACAATACCCGACCGGCCTCGCAGACGTCGGCTAACCCAAGTATCACAAACAATACGTATGGCGGCCGACTTCGAAGACGTCGGCCGCCATACATATTGTTTGTGATACTTGGGTTGGCAAACGTCGGCCAACCTAAGTATCACAAACAATACGTATGGCGGCCGACTTCACTGACATCGGCCAACCCAAGTATCACGAACAATACCCGACCGGCCTCGCAGACGTCGGCTAACCCAAGTATCATAAACAATACGTATGGCGGCCGATCTCTTCGAAGTCGGCCGAGATTATTTCTGTTAATATAAGAAATAATCTCGGCCGACTTCGAAGACGTCGGCCGCCATACATATTGTTTGTGATACTTGGGTTGGCAAACGTCGGCCAACCTAAGTATCACAAACAATACGTATGGCGGCCGACTTCACTGACATCGGCCAACCCAAGTATCACAAACAATACGTATGGCGGCCGACGTCTTCGAAGTCGGCCGAGATTATTTATGTTAATATAAGAAATAATCTCGGCCGACTTCGAAGACGTCGGCCGTTATACGTATTGTTTGTGACACTTAGGTTGGTCGACGTCTGCGAAGCCAAGTATTACAAACAATACGTATGGCGGCCGACGTCTTCGAAGTCGGCCGAGATTATTTCTGTTAATATAAGAAATAATCTCGGCCGACATCTTCGAAGTCGGCCGCACTAAGTATCACGAACAATACCCGACGTCTTCGAAGCCAGCCAAGATTATTTCTGTTAATATAAGAAATAATCTCGGCCGACTTCGAAGACGTCGGCCGCCCCAAGTATCACGAACAATACCCGACCGGCCTCGCAGACGTCGGCCAACCCAAGTATTACAAACTATACGTATGGCGGCCGATCTCTTCGAAGTCGGCCGAGATTATTTCTGTTAATATAAGAAATAATCTCGGCCGACTTCGAAGACGTCGGCCGCCATACGTATTGTTTGTGATACTTGGCTGCGCAGACGTCGGCCAACCTAAGTATCACAAACAATACGTATGGCGGCCGACTTCACTGACATCGGCCAACCCAAGTATCACAAACAATACGTATGGCGGCCGACGTCTTCGAAGTCGGCCGAGATTATTTCTTATATTAACAGAAATAATCTCGGCCGACTTCGCAGACGTCGGCCGCCATACATATTGTTTGTGACACTTGGGTTGGCCGACATCTTTGAAGTCGGCTTAGATTATTTCTGTTAATATAAGAAATAATCTCGGCCGATTTCGAAGACGCCGGCCAACCTAAGTGTCACAAACAATACTTGTGGTGGCCGAAATAGTACAATCGATACAATTAAAGGTAAAACGCAATTATTTTGATAATAATTTCTATTCTACAGGAAATGTACTTTATAATTACAATAACAAATCTCTTAATAAGAGTCTACTTGTATTTAACTAGTTAATGCATTGTTCGATAATGTTGAAGCTAAAGCTTTACTGGGGTTAGTGGGATCACAGGACAGGATGGAACGAACCGCAAGGCGTGGCTGTAGGTTATTTATCACTGGTGAGAGGTCGTCATAGACAATACTGGTACACGACAAGTCTATCTTTGTTTATAACGAGAGAGGGTGGAAGAGAGAGGAGTGGCGAAATTTTGCCGAACTTTCAATTTTGAATGTGTACGAAACGGGGACGAAGTTACAGCTTGGGGGAACTAAAAACTGCCGACGCTTTATTATTTAAATGGGCCGTAAGAGCTTTTGTGGGCGTAAGTGGACGACAAAAGGATTGGAATTAAGACGACGGCCCGAAGTGCGCAACCACGACATGTCAAAGAGAATATTTATATAAAGACGTGCCAATTGTTTTCTTCCGACACTTGAGGTACTAAATTCTTTTTTATTATTTTGAAACGTTGGGAATTCGATTTTTGATCGGCTTTAAACGAACTGTCGGTAGACGCAACAGGAGCAAAGCCCCAGGTGACATTAAGTAAGAAAATTCAAATCACCCCCTTACAAACAATTTATTTTATCAGAAAAACGACACCGGATCAATTATTAATTTGAAATTTAGTTCTAATCCAATTTTGTAGGTACCCTAATAACATTTCCGAACTAAATAAGGGTAGTAATTGGTCGAATGCCGAATGGAGGCACGAAGAAGGGACGAAGCCCATCTTTTTTTTCTCGAGAGGATACCAAGGATCGTTATTAAAGCTCCGCTTCCTTAGATTAACGCGTTCCCGTGCGTAGAAGGAAAAGTTTAAGACCTCGATGCTTATTTATGTATTGAACAACTTGTTAATTGAGATAATTTCAGGTTTTGTGGAAAAGTTCCTCAAAGTCATTTATATTTAAAAAGAAGAGATTTTTTTTCAAATGAATTAATTGTGTGTAAGTAAGTAACGTGAGCACATAAATTTAAGGGAGAAAACATCGAAAGATGGCCGACCATTGAATTGCAGCCGTGGCACTTTAAAATTTTCTAACCCAGCTTCGAAACATCTGCTGAATTATTTACAACGCGACACACGATTTAACAAGCGTTGTCTGTTAACGTGGCCCCAAGTAAATTGTTCGAATCACCAGTGATGTAAAAGGGAAGTAACTAAAAAAAAACTGTACCGCACACTTCGTAGTGGCATGTTCTTCGGGTATTAAGTGGCACGTGCTTTAAAAAGACGTGGCGGAAAAATTACGATCGCGAAACTTATAGTATGCCGCAGCATGAATTGCGTGAGTTAGGCCACAAACTTCATCGTTCCATAAAGTGGAGTGTATTTTAAAAATTACGACGCAACGATATCTAAGTAAAATCATGTTTTGAAAAAAACTGTTGGAGAAAGCAAGTGTTACCTTTTCAACAGATAACTTTTTAGTAAACCCGGATTGTGAGATAAGTAATGGGAGGTGAGCGACAAAAAGGTCGCCAGACTTAAATTTTATAAAATTAATGATACCAAGTTTTTATCCAGTAAAATAATGGGCCCCTTGCGCTGCATTCACTGTATATATGACATGTGAACGTACGCCGAGTACCGGTTGATGTATGCGTTATATTTCTACACTTTTTGCACATATGCATGCCGCAATAAATTAACCCCAAAAACTTTATTTTAGCTACGTTCTGCTACAGCGTTGAAAGCATCGTTTAGCTTATTTCTCTGACTGGAAAGTTTTTGCATATTACATTAAGCTTTAAAACTTATACATTCATAGATAGAATAAAAAGTATCAAACAATAGACACAAAAGCTTCACACCTGGCGTCATATATTATAAGCTTTAGCAAAATAATTTTTAACACGAATGTTTAGAAAAGTATTTCAAAATTATTACCAGTTTGAATTCAAAAACAACAAATACACGGAGTAACTTTAATTAAAAGCCAACCAAAATATTGCACACACTGCGGATTTACTAATTCAGTTTTTTCATCAACGAAACAATACTTCTCCTTCTCTTTTTTCTCATCGAGACCGTGTAATACCACGTAATTATGAGCTTGTTAAAATTAATGGGAATTCGCTTTTTCTCGTACTACGCCGTTTATCCAATAATTTAACCACTCTTCTCCAAAACGAGTGTTACGCGATCGTTTTGACGATTCAACTTCGTGAAACCTCGACAAAAAAAATCCCAACAATTAAACGGCGATAACGATTACAGTTATCGTATTCGATTACAGTTACAATCTTGAAAATCAGTTATATATAAATTTATTAAATTTTCTACAAAAAATTCATATTTTTTATATCAAAAGATATAATTTCGAAATATCTTCGAAATCGGCCGCCATAAGTATTGTTCGTGATACTTCGACTTCGAAGACGTGGAGTATTATTCGTGATACTTGGGGCGGCCGACGTCTTCGAAGCCGGCCGAGATTATTTCTGTTGATATAAGAAATAATCTCGGCCGACTTCGAAGACGTCGGCCGCCCCAAGTATCACGAATAATACTCCACGTCTTCGAAGTCGAAGTATCACGAACAATACTTATGGCGGCCGACGTCTTCGAAGTCGGCCGAGATTATTTTTTGTTATATAATATACGCAAGTATCACGAACAATACATATAGCGGCCGATGTCTTCGAAATCGGCCGAGATTATTTCTTATATTAACAGAAATAATCTCGGCCGACTTCGAAGACGTCGGCCGCCATACGTATTGTTTGTGATACTTGGGTTGGCCGACGTCTGCGAGGCCGGCCGAGATTATTTCTGTTGATATAAGAAATAATCTCGGCCGACTTCGAAGACGTCGGCCGCCCCAAGTATCACGAACAATACTCCACGTCTTCGAAGTCGAAGTATCACGAACAATACTTATGGCGGCCGACGTCTTCGTAGTCGGCCGAGGTTATTTTTTGTTATATAATATACGCAATCTCGGCCGCCATACGTATTGTTTGTGATACTTGGGTTGGCCGACGTCTGCGAAGCCGGCCGAGATTATTTCTGTTGATATATGAAATAATCTCGGCCGACTTCAAAGACGTCGACCAACCCAAGTATCACAAATAATATGTATGGCGCCCGACGTCTTCGAAGTCGGCCAAGATTATTGCTGTTAATATAAGAAATAATCTCGGCCGACTTCGAAGATGTCGACCGCACTAAGTATCACGAACAATACCCGACGTCTTCGAAGTCAGCCAAGATTATTTCTGTTAATATAAGAAATAATCTCTTCGAAGACGTCGGCGGCCATACGTATTGTTTGTGACAAGATGTGGGCCGCACTAAGTATCACGAACAATACCCGACGTCTTCGAAGTCAGCCGAGATTATTTCTTATATTAATAGAAAGCCGATATATTAATAGCCGTTCGTGATTATTTCTGTTGATGAACAGTCTGAAGTATCACGAACAATACCTCACGTCTTCGAAGTATCACGAACAATACATATAGCGGCCGATATCTTCGAAATCGGCCGAGATGATTTCTTATATTAACAGAAATAATCTCGGTCGACTTCGAAGACGTCGGCCGCCATACGTATTGTTTGTGATACTTGGGTTGGCCGACGTCTGCGAAGCCGGCCGAGATTATTTCTGTTGATATAAGAAATAATCTCGGCCGACTTCGAAGACGTCGGCCGCCCCAAGTATCACGAACAATACTCCACGTCTTTGAAGTCGAAGTATCACGAACAATACTTATGGCGGCCGACGTCTTCGAAGTCGGCCGAGATTATTTTTTGTTATATAATATACTCGGCCGACTTCGAAGACGTCGGCCGTCCCAAGTATCACGAACAATACTTATGGTGGCCGACGTCTTCGAAGTCGTCCGTAATTATTTCTGTTGATGAACAGTCTGAAGTATCACGAACAATACCCCATGTCTTCGAAGTATCACGAACAATACTTATGGCGCCCGACGTCTTCGAAGTCGGCCAAGATTATTGCTGTTAATATAAGAAATAATCTCGGCCGACTTCGAAGATGTCGACCGCACTAAGTATCACGAACAATACCCGACGTCTTCGAAGTCAGCCAAGATTATTTCTGTTAATATAAGAAATAATCTCTTCGAAGACGTCGGCGGCCATACGTATTGTTTGTGACAAGATGTGGGCCGCACTAAGTATCACGAACAATACCCGACGTCTTCGAAGTCGGCCGAGATTATTTCTTATATTAACAGAAATTAAGAAATAATCTTGGCCGACTTCGAAGATTCTGATTTGTTACACGATTTGACGATTCAACTTGATAAAAGCTCTACAAATAAATCTCAACAATTAAACGGCGATAACGATAACAGTTATCGCATTCGATTACAGTTACAACCTTGAAAATCAGTTTCTTTTCAAATTACCCTTTTGTGTCTAATGGCAGCTACAATAAAAATAGGTCCGGCACCCGTTATTACCATTTCAAGGGATCAATACTTGGTTTGCTTTGTGATGCAGATTATCTCGACAGCATTGTCCGATTGGGTTAGTTGAACAGCCATACTGTATCGACCAATTGAATGATGTAAGAATTTAAATGATTAATATTAATGATTTAAGATATATAACAACATTTTAAGATAAAAAATAAGATATGTAACAACAAGAAATAATTAGAATTCAAAAATGAGTGGATTATGAGATTTAGTCAGAGAAGTTGTAATATAAAATATTTGTTATAGTTAAATATGACTAGAATATTGCACAGCGCTTGTAGTTAGTTTCTCTATTGCAAGCAGCTAACAATTCACATTCGTTTAAACATAAATTCACCAAAACCTGCAATTTGCCTGGATGAATTATACATTGTAAATTTGCAGTTCAAAGGCTGGTATAACACTTCGCGGCAATCCCGCGAAGCTTGTAAATTATCGAAGCTGATAATTCCACGTTAATAAATGGCCATTGTCCGTGAACGCCCGAAACTTATATAAAGCAGTTTATGCGGCAATTATTTAATATATATAAAAACGTTAATATATTATATTAAAGATCAAAAATGCCTTTCGCTTACATTTGCATTAAGCGAGTCTCCCAAGGTATTGAATCTTGTTGGAATGTTTAATAAAGTAAATTTTGAGTCGAAATCGTTTTCCTGAAAGATCCGGAGCACCCGTACGGGAGACAATATGGCCTATGTTTATCTACTGGCACAGTAATTCGGGCCATACGGTCCACAACGTTGAGTATTGATTTTACCGCGACTTATGGCGCTGTTTCAACGGGACGTAAACAATTTTTGAAGAATTGAATAGGTTTTACGGTTTTCCACCGCAAAAATTGTGGGAGCTTCGAGTACGCAAAAACTATTTTAGGCCCCAGGCTCTGACCGATGGTAATCAACTGCAAATTGCGGTGTTAACGAAACACTCGTTCCAATATTTGCCCGAATTGATCCCCCAGTGGAATGATTGTTTAAAAATAAACAGTTTCGATTGCAGGAATGGGGAGATGGGAAAATAGATGCAAAAGTAATTATGCTCTGCGGCATACATTTTTTTTCACTTAGTTCAGTTTATATATATATATATATATATATATATTTGAGGATGTTGATTACTGTTTTATGTCGTTTGCCTTTTGGCGTTATATACATGTGTGTTACAAACGTAATGAACACCTGTCATAAGTAACTTCAAAGGCTATTGTAATAAATCCGGTGGAATGAATTTAAGCCCAGATTACCATTTGAACCTTTTTGGGATATGACAGGACTTAAAAGGTTTATAAGCGGTGTAATTAATTGACATTTTAATTAACTATTATCATTTTCCATTAAAACCATTAAATGAATTTATTGGGAGTATTTTAATTTACTCCGGGCGAAGCGACGAGTAATAAACCAACGTTTAATTGAAACGGAAACGAACAAATCTTAAGTGGGCAGTTTTTAAGGGGTTTCGAACGAGTGCTATACCGTGTTTGACGGAACGCGAACGCTATAAACTTAAGAGGCCCTTGATAAACAACTTTCCGTTCCATTTTCTAATTCCGCTCCCAAAGTAGTAACCGCGTTAATGGGGTCCGTTGTCATGCGAAAACTGTAAACGTCGAATAGATACAAGGATTTTTTACAGTGTCATCTCCTCCCTTATATTTTATTACGAGCACTATTCGTCTTAATTCCTTTCGAATGAGAAAACTAGAGCCGGAAAATTCTGTACAAAAGGTATTTGCCCTCTTTCGTCTATTACTTTCTACGACGTTTGTCTCAAAGGGTTTCTTACGAAACTGTTGATTAAAAGGGTGCTAGGTACATATTGAGTATTAAATCTTTGTTTAGTGCCCTTTTCACAGCTAAAGGCGTCGTTTCAATCTTACTTTCTCTGCTCACTTGGAAGCTATAAAGAGAAATTATAGTTCCTAGATGTACAGTTAACTCAAAAATTCATGCAATAAAATAAAATATTTGTTACACATTAAAGTTCGAAACTTTGGCGGATCTGGTTTAATGTTTTTCAAACCTTTGACAGACAGGTTAACGCTCAAGCGAGCTGAAAACACCTCAGCCACGGTCCGATATTGAAACTTCTCGAAATTTACCAATTTCCACCAGTCACCACTCGAGTTATTACTTATACCGGCTCGCGGCTATGATGGAAAGCTCGTTTTCGAAATGTCTAGGTCGTTTGTGAAATGAAGATGATAAATTCTCTCTTAACCGATTCCGTTTTATAATAATTTATGAGATTAAATTTTTTTAACTTAAATTTTTCGAAAATAACATTTTAATACTTGACGAAAATGGCTGTCTCGTAATAAAATATTGTTTTACAAACTACGATTAAGACATCAATTTGCGTTAGCGGACGAACTTTTAACGTTCCCCGTCGTAAAGCGCTTAAGGCATTTGGTTATTACTCGTTGCGGAATTAAATTGAAAAGTTCCTTATAAACTACACTAGCGACAAAGTATCAGCGGTTAGGAAATAAGAAAATTAATTAAAAGTACAATACGGCCCGTTCCAGTCCCACCTGCATAACTAACTATATTTTCCGGGATTTAATTAAAATTAAGTTTCAGAGTTTCACCCGCCATCGATTATTTTCATGCAAAACGAAGCAAACGTATTTAATAAACACTAACGGTGAACGAGTGTGCGTGTAACACTATTACGGCCGTGTTTACTTTCCATACCTCGCTTGTATGCAACTTGTATATCGGCAAAATCCCGCGAATGCTCTATTTTATTGAGGCTCTACCTCGATAGTAAATATTATACGAAAGATATGAACCTATTTCTACATCAACTACCAAGCAATATCAATATATAAAATTTATATTGTACAGTGCGCGTCAAATGTAACGCGACTGTATTGTGTTCGTGCTACTCAGAATATGGCTAAACTATAAACAGCAAGAAAATATGTGGAAGTACATCAAAGAGTTATATAAATATATTATATATATAAATGTGAATATTAAATATTCGAAAGATCAAAGAATCTCTATTTTCACATCAACTACCAAGTAATATCAATATATATAATTTATATTGTACAGTACGCCTCAAATGTAACTCTTTTCCTATGTAATTAATACACAGTGTATTAATTAATTATCGTACCCGACGTCATCATTGCAAGTATGCAACCAATATCACAGTATTGGTATTGCAATACGCAAATCGCGTATTACTAAGCGTATTATTAAATTAGATATATGAAATAATCTCGGCCGACTTCGAAGACGTCGGCCGCCCTAAATATTGTTCGTGACACTTGGGGCGGCCGTGGGAATATTTTAATAATCTCGGCCGACTTCGAAGACGTCGGCCGCCATAAGTATTGGTGACCGCGATTATTGTGTTCGTGCTACTCAGAGTATGGCTAAACTATAAACAGCAAGAAAATATGTGGAAGTACACCAAAGAGGTATATAAATATATTATATATATAAATGTGAATATTAAATATTCGAAAGATCAAAGAATCTGTATTTTCACATCAACTACCAAGTAATATCAATACATAAAATTTATATTGTACAGTACGCGTCAAATGTAACTCTTTCCCTATGTAATTAATATACAGTGTATTAATTAATTATCGTAAACGGCGTCATTATTGCAAGTATGCAACCAATATCACAGTATTGGTATTGCAATACGTAAATCGCATATTACTAAGCGTATTATTAAATTAGATATATGAAATAATCTCGGCCGACTTCGAAGACGTCGGCCGCCCTAAGTATTGTTCGTGACAACAGGGGCGGCCGTCGGAATATTTTAATAATCTCGGCCGACTTCGAAGACGTCGGCCGCCATAAGTATTGTTGACCGTGATTATTGTGTTCGTGCTACTCAGAATATGGCTGAACTATAAACAGCAAGAAAATATGTGGAATTACACCAGAGAGGTAAATAGATATATTATATACATAAATGTGAATATTAAATATTCGTAAGATCAAAAGAATCTCTATTTTCACATCAACTACCAAGTAATATCAATACATAAAATTTATATTGTACACTACGCATCAAATGTAACTCTTTACCTATGTAATTAATATACAGTGTATTAATTAATTATCGTAAACGACGTCATCATTGCAAGTATGCAACCAATATCACAGTATTGGTATTGCAATACGTAAATTGCATATTACTAAGCGTATTATTAAGTTAGATATGTGAAATAATCTCGGCCGACTTCGAAGACGTCGGCCGCACTAAGTATTGTTGACCATGATTATTGTGTTCCTGCTACTCAGAATATGGCTAAACTATAAACAGCAAGAAAATATGTGGAAGTACATCAAAGAGGTATATAAATATATTATATATATAAATGTGAATATTAAATATTCGAAAGATCAAAAGAATCCTTATTTTCACATCAACTACCAAGTAATATCAATACATAAAATTTATATTGTACAGTACGCATCAAATGTAACTCTTTCCCTATGTAATTAATATACAGTGTATTAATTAATTATCGTAAACGACGTCATCATTGCAAGTATGCAACCAATATCACAGTATTGGTATTGCAATACGTAAATTGCATATTACTAAGCGTATTATTAAGTTAGATATGTGAAATAATCTCGGCCGACTTCGAAGACGTCGGCCGCACTAAGTATTGTTGACCATGATTATTGTGTTCGTGCTACTCAGAATATGGCTAAACTATAAACAGCAAGAAAATATGTGGAAGTACACCAGAGAGGTATATAAATATATTATATATATAAATGTGAATATTAAATATTCGTAAGATCAAAAGAATCCCTATTTTCACATCAACTACCAAGTAATATCAATACATAAAATTTATATTGTACAGTACGCGTCAAATATAACTCTTTCCCTATGTAATTAATATAGTGTATTAATTAATTATCGTACCCGGCGTCCTCATTGCAAGTATGCAACCAATATCACAGTATTGGTATTGCAATACGTAAATCGCATATTACTAAGCGTATTATTAAGTTAGATATATGAAATAATCTCGGCCGACTTCGAAGACGTCGGCCGCCCTAAGTATTGTTCGTGACACTTGGGGCGACCGTGGGAATATTTTAATAATCTCGGCCGACTTCGAAGATGTCGGCCGCCATAAGTATTGTTGACCATGATTATTGTGTTCGTGCTACTCAGAGTATGGCTAAACTATAAACAGCAAGAAAATATGTGGAAGTACACCAAAGAGGTATATAAATATATTATATATATAAATGTGAATATTAAATATTCGAAAGATCAAAGAATCTGTATTTTCACATCAACTACCAAGTAATATCAATACATAAAATTTATATTGTACAGTACGCGTTAAATGTAACTCTTTCCCTATGTAATTAATACACAGTGTATTAATTAATTATCGTAAACGACGTCATCATTGCAAGTATGCAACCAATATCACAGTATTGGTATTGCAATACGCAAATCGCGTATTATTAAATTCGATATATGAAATAATCTCGGCCGACGTCTTCGAAGTACTAACTAATGTTCGTAACACTTGGGGCGACCGTGGGAATATTTTAATAATCTGATAGAGCCATAAGTATTGTTGATCGTGATTATTGTGTTCGTGCTACTCAAAATATGGCTAAACTATAAACAGCAAGAAAATATGTGGAAGTACGCCAGAGGGGTATATAGATATACCCCTATTATATATATAAATGTGAATATTAAATATTCGAAAGATCAAAAGATTTGTTAATATTGGTTGTTAAACGAATTAGTATGAGTAGTGATTTTTGATACATAAATGTTTGAGTTGATTGTACATGTACACAGCTATAAAAAGGGATATTGTCCGGCGGTATAATTGGAATGGCGTAAATTTACAAACAGAAGTTGGTAAAAAGAGAGACGAAAAGTCCGTTACATTTTGCAGACGAGGTCAGCGCTATGAAACGGGCAATAAATCAATTATATGGGGTAGTTTTGAAATTGAAAACGCGCTTCAGAAGGGAGAAGATTTATTTTCGCGCCGGGTTTGACGATAATGTAAATTCTATACTTAGCCGTAAACAGAGCAGCGGTTTTGAGCTGGCACCTTATTCCGCTTGTAAATTACGATCGTTTACGATTATTGACGCCCGGCACGGTATCGGCTGTCATAATAGGAACTCGTAAATTCTACCGCACAATGACCCAGGCAAGGATCACGAAATTTTTGGTTACTAATTTCCAGTTTCCTTAATGACCGACCTTCGACCCATTAAAACAGACACACGTCACCGGTAGCATATGTGGCATTTCGGCTTTGTCATTCTAAATAGCAAACCATTATGGCTGCATGGCCGGCTGATTTATACAAAAGCCGACCACAGCTTGTAACTATACCTAATTAGCCGTTGCCACCGGTGTTTGACATCCGAATAAGCCGGAAAACGTTGTAATGCTCAAAATTTTAGTTCGTTTTTCATAGAGACCTCCACATGATTTCCAACTACAGTTTCGATTCAATTCACCCAGCATTTTTTTATTTCTGCTGTGTACATACCGGTTGGGAGTACACACCAACCAGCTCTCACAGTTGCGAATAAAGGATTTCACCGATATTGGTAAATTTTGTTTAATTCCAATTTGCTCGTTTTAATATTCCTTTTACGTACACAAAACCTTTCGTTTCGGGTCATAATTTAATATTACTTTTTAATCCTTACCAAAAATAATAAAAAAATTCAAAAATCCTAATTGTAAATAAATAGGATAACAAGGTTAGTTAAGATCAAGTAGAAACGTTTGTCGGTTATAGAAAGCGAACTCAGAATAGTTATCAAAAGTGGACCCTAAGGAAATTCTAGATTTGAGCAGAGCAACGGGCGAATCCTCAGAGATCGCTTAATTGGTGCTAGATAGTTGAGTGTGATGGGAGGACGTTATGGCTAAATTAGAGTAAACTGAATGTTTCGGGAATGAAAATATTAGTTTGTATCCACGTTAGACGTAATAGGAATGTATGTTTATTAGCTAATTGGACGGGGTTGTTTTGAAATCCCAACAAACAGATGCCATATTGCAAATACGCGTTACGCTACTATTAGAGCGATCCCAATTAGTAAACCTCGAAGACACGTGGTTCAAATTATCGCGCTTTTCCGCTTTTCACACCGCGAACCACGGCAACATGTCACCATTTGAAATTAAGGGTTGAGTTTAGTCACCCAGCTTAATCCCTCGGTCCGGTTAAGAGCGGATCCTGGTTACGGAAGAATTTGGAACAGTCAATTCCGAACAAGAAAGCGCTGGTGTAGAGATTATCGATTGAGGGAGATATTTGAATTGCTCTCTGCGAGAGCGATTCAATTTTAACGTGTTCTATTAACCCAACGGCGTCCAGCGCATCTGCGCCAAGGCACAACCCTACCTATAACACGCCTGATCGGTCCTGTAAATTGACGCGACAAAAACCGACCGCACAGAAATTTTCCGTCCTTCTATTGTTTACGCTAATTGCCCTCACCATCCAACCAATCCTGCCAATGATAGCTTCTTGATGATTCTTTTGAATTTCTTTTCTAACCTAACTAACGATTTACACTTATCTTTCATCTAGATACACTTATTATGACATTTCATTAACTTTGAGGCAAAATCCGTAAATTAGTCGGAATGACAAATAGGTAAAGTTCAATGATCGATACCGTGAACTTTAATCTAAAATATTAAAATAAGAAAAAAATGGAAAGGGGACAATTAAAAACTCGTTAAACTGTCGATTATTTCTTTTTTCGTTAATTGCGTCCTTTCGGTTTAGTTTGCTGTTTTCTTTTTCAACAATTTTCCGATTCCCCTTCTTTATGATATAAATCTCGTTGGTTTGCGGCATATTCCTAGAAAAGTTCCGAAACAGAAACGGATAAGACACTCTCTGGAGAGCCTCTCATTTAAAAATCTTAATTACTCGGTTAATCTTAGATTGTTGTTTGCTATTTTCGGGTACCGTCCACGGCCTCCGTGTCTCCTTTATGTAACGGGTTGCGCGGAGAGAAAATCGCTTTGTCTTTTTTCCACCGCTTGATAAATGCACTGTCACTTTGCGTCTGACAGTCTAACTACATTTTAAATCGCCGACTTAAATTCAGTGTTATTTCTGCAATTTAAATGCATAATAAATCTCGGTATACTCCAATGGTTGGGAGGAAGGGGCCACTCTTTGTTATACAACTAAAGAAATCACGGAAAATACATTCGTGCAACAGTTGATATATGTTCTCTTTAATATTATTCATCTTCACCAATATCAAATTTACCCAAAAATATATTAATAACTTCTAATAATACATAAGGACTGGACATTTGTAAATAAATAATGATTGGTGTTAAGTCCAATATGATATATGACTCTAGGAACAACATTAGATACTACTTGCAGAAGAAGACAGAAAAGAGCTAATAAAAGACTTGATGCTGCAGAGGACTAGAAGATAGACTGCTTGTATGGGGACTAAACACTGTTCGCAGAAAGCTAGATACTGCGGACAGATGAGTAGATGGTGTTTATAGAAGATTAGATACTTCTAACAGAAGGCTACTACTGGCAGAAGACTAGATAATGTTTGAAGAAGCTTGTAGGAGACTTGATATTTCTGGCAGAAGCCTAGACTGTTGTCAAAAAACTAAAATAAACTAAAATTGATATTAATGAATAATTTATATTGCCCCAAGTGTCATGAGGTGGTATTTTCTGGTATACGAAATACAGTGTATTAATTAATTATCGTACCCAACGTCATCATTGCAAGTATGCAACCAATATCACAGTATTGGTATTGCAATATGCGATTTGCGCCGAGGTTGCTTGTTCTCAACCAAATCCAACCCAACCCAAGTATCATGAACTGGTATTCTCTACTATTCGAAATATGTGAGAGCGGCCGACGTCTGCGAAGTCGGCCGAGGTTTTTCAAGCCGTTTCAAGCAAAATGTGATCATACTCGGCCGACTTCGGAGACGTCGGCCGCCCCAAGTATCATGAGGTGGTATTTTTTGGTATTCGGAATATTCGGTGGCGGCCGACGTCTTTGAAGTCGGCCGAGGTTACTTTATCCCAACCAAATCTAACCCAACCTAAGTACCATGAGCTGGTATTCTCTAGTATTCGAAAATGCATAATAAATCTCGGTATACTCCAATGGTTGGGAGGAAGGGGCCACTCTTTGTTATACAACTAAAGAAATCACGGAAAATACATTCGTGCAACAGTTGATATATGTTCTCTTTAATATTATTCATCTTCACCAATATCAAATTTACCCAAAAATATATTAATAACTTCTAATAATACATAAGGACTGGACATTTGTAAATAAATAATGATTGGTGTTAAGTCCAATATGATATATGACTCTAGGAACAACATTAGATACTACTTGCAGAAGAAGACAGAAAAGAGCTAATAAAAGACTTGATGCTGCAGAGGACTAGAAGATAGACTGCTTGTATGGGGACTAAACACTGTTCGCAGAAAGCTAGATACTGCGGACAGATGAGTAGATGGTGTTTATAGAAGATTAGATACTTCTAACAGAAGGCTACTACTGGCAGAAGACTAGATAATGTTTGAAGAAGCTTGTAGGAGACTTGATATTTCTGGCAGAAGCCTAGACTGTTGTCAAAAAACTAAAATAAACTAAATAAACTAAAATTGATATTAATGAATAATTTGGGTCAAAAAGATTAATGTAAAAATAAAAAAATAATGAAATTTTGGTTAAATCAATTCTATCAAAAGTATGAAAAGTTGAGCTGAGTAAAACAATTAATGCTGCCAATAGCTGTTGCGTCACGTTTTCAAAAATAAACATTTTCGCTGCCCGCGGCCACTGAAATAGATCAATAAGAGAATGGCGGTACGTGCTTGATATACGTTTATTTTAACGGCTTAATTTGCGGTCGATCGCTTACTGTAAGTACCATAGAGGTTTTTATTATTGATTCAAAAATAGGTGGAAGGGTTGGAACTGAACCCGAGGGGCATAACGTGAGATGGCTTTGTAGGGCAAAAAATAAAAATAATAGGAAAACAACCGGTCGTGCACGGCGATCGCGGAAGTTATTTGAAATTCAATACAAACGTCTATTTAAATATCCTGCAGTGGCGGCGTCGCGAGTACTGCCACGGATAGATATTAAAAATCTAAAAGAGGTGACTTATTTAAAAGTTAAAAATCACGAATTTGTCAGCATTTTGATTTATCGCCCAGTTCTAATACTGACAAGTCATATGTTATCGCAAACTAATGGATGACATCTCAGAATCACTTACTTCGACCTCCTTCTACAACTCTCTCAACTACACAAACATAAGTACAAAGAAATAGATTTATTACTTTTAAAATTGTTTTTGATTCAACTGTAAATGGGTTTATAATAAGGAACTAACTTCAACAAACATGCTTCAAAAATCCATTCATCTAGACAACCATTTTTACATATTAAAAAATTTCAAAAAAGATTCAACAAGAAATTTGTATAAAGCTAAAAGTGAGTCAATTCATTTGATGACAAATAAGGTTAATCTGGAAATCTGGGGTCAGGTGTACCCAAAACGATTTCGGTTATACGTCACTCACAGTCGTTGATCGGGAAATATTGACAGTAATTGTGTAGACGCGATATACAGGGGTCGATTCACAACGTCATTGGTGCCACTTATACCGTGGTGAAATTTACTTTCATTTTCACCCTTTTTTTTTGGTGTCGGAAAATCGGAACGCGTTAAACGAGAATTAATTTTTAATTTGCCGAAACGGAGCAGTAAGAAAGAATGCGACCACCAGAGAAGAAAGAAATTAATGATTACGGTGAGATTTCACCGTCACTTTTCTTTCGTTTATCCAACCCCTCCCCTCGTGGTCGAGGGGGTAAGACAAAACAAAACTATCAATCATATTCTAGAATTACGTATCGCACGGTCTCTTCTATTTCTATTTTCGCTTTCGCGTCCCCCTTCGAAAACGCTTAAGCCGAGGTATGCTTACAGAAAATAAATTAACGACCCGTGGAATGTATGTGGTGCCGTATTTCACATAGCTGACAACATTTTTATTGTGTTTTCATTGTATCTAAAGATGATTTGTCACTATTTGTTTGGACACTCCAATTTCTTTCTTTTTATTATATTATTTTATCTTAATCACCCGGTTTGAAACGTTCAAATTGAATGAATCACAAAATAGAGTCATATTGTTGTTTGTTAAAATTATGCGATAGGAAGATGCAAACGAACTTGGGTAAACTCAGCGACGGATCAATTGGTGGATTCTTATGGAAAATTCATGATTCCCATGGGACCCGTCGGGGATTTGGCGGGCGCCCGCGGAATTCCCGTAAAATGAACAGGAAGGGCAAAACTTGGGGGAGCACTTTGTGGATAATTTTCATAACACACGCGGGGGTGCATAAATTTTAGGGTACGTACCCATCGGCCTGTGGACCAGATGTAAACGTTCCTTGTTTTAAGGGAAATACTCATCATTACACACCAACTTAAACCGTATATGCAACAAAATACGCGATTTACGTATTGCAATTCTGGTATGTAAAATATCAGACGTGTTTTTCCATCCATTTCAAAGAAGGTAGAATCATACTCGGCCGACTTCGAAGACGTCGGCCGCCCCGAGTATCATGAGGTGGTATTTTCTGGTATACGAAATACAGTGTATTAATTAATTATCGTACCCAACGTCATCATTGCAAGTATGCAACCAATATCACAGTATTGATATTGCAATATGCGATTTGCGCCGAGGTTGCTTTTTCCCAACCAAATCGAACCCAACCCAAGTATCATGAACTGGTATTCTCTACTATTCGAAATATGTGAGAGCGGCCGACGTCTTCGAAGTCGGCCGAGGTTTTTTAAGCCGTTTCAAGCAAGATGTGATCATACTCGGCCGACTTCGGAGACGTCGGCCGCCCCAAGTATCATGAGGTGGTATTTTCTGGTATTCGGAATATTCGGTGGCGGCCGACGTCTTCGAAGTCGGCCGAGGTTACTTTTTCCCAACCAAATCTAACCCAACCCAAGTACCATGAGGTGGTACTTGCTGGTATTTGAAATATTCGGAGGTTACTTTTTCCCAACCCAAGTACCATAAGCTGGTATCCCTAGTATTCGAAATATGCGGGGCAGCCGACGTCTTCGATGTCGACCGAGGTTGCTTTTTCCATCTATGTCAAACAAGATAGAATCATACTCGGCCGACTTCGAAAACGTCGGCCGCCCAAGTATCATGAGGTGGTGTTTTCTGGTATACGAAATACAGTGTGTTAATTAATTATCTTACCCGACATCATCATTGCAAGTATGCAACCAACATCATCGTATCGGTATTGCAATACGCGATTTGTAATATTGGTTGCATACTTGCAATGATGACATCGGGTACGATAATTAATTAACACACTGTATTCGGTGGCGGAGATTGCTTTTTCAATCCGTTTCAAGCAAGATATGATCATACTCGGCCGACTTCGGAGACGTCGGCCGCCCCAAGTATCATGAGGTGGTATTTTCTGGTATTCGGAATATTCGGTGGCGGCCGACGTCTTCGAAGTCGGCCGAGGTTACTTTTTCCCAACCAAATCTAACCCAACCCAAGCACCATGAGCTGGTATTCTCTAGTATTCGAAATATGCGGGGCAGCCGACGTCTTCGATGTCGACCGAGGTTGCTTTTTCCATCCATGTCAAACAAGATAGAATCATACTCGGCCGACTTCGAAGACGTCGGCCGCCCAAGTATCATGAGGTGGTATTTTCTGGTATACGAAATATAGTGTGTTAATTAATCTTACCCGACATCATCATTGCAAGTATGCAATGACGGCGTATGTAGTATGCAATGAAGGCGGCCGACTTCGAAGACGTCCAAATCGACGAACCAAATCTAACCCAACCCAAGTACCATGAGCTGGTATTCTCTAGTATTCGAAATATGCGGGGCAGCCGACGTCTTCGATGTCGACCGAGGTTGCTTTTTCCATCCATGTCAAACAAGATAGAATCATACTCGGCCGACTTCGAAGACGTCGGCCGCCCAAGTATCATGAGGTGGTGTTTTCTGGTATACGAAATACAGTGTGTTAATTAATTATCTTACCCGACATCATCATTGCAAGTATGCAACCAACATCATCGTATCGGTATTGCAATACGCGATTTGTGATATTGGTTGCATACTTGCAACGATGACATCGGGTACGATAATTAATTAACACACTGTATTCGGTGGCGGAGATTGCTTTTTCAATCCGTTTCAAGCAAGATATGATCATACTCGGCCGACTTCGGAGACGTCGGCCGCCTCAAGTATCATGAGGTAGTATTTTCTGGTATTCGAAATATGTGAGAGGTTGATGTGATATTGGTTGCATGACGTCGGGTACGATAATTAATTAACACTGTGTATATATAATATTAATGATTAAGGAAAGAAATTAATAAAACTTTCCATAAATAATTAAATACAAGATGCGAAATAGTTAGATGCAACATATGTTGTGGTCTGAGGTTGTATCTCACGTTTTTGCAAGGCTATTAAATGTTAATCTCACCCCCATTCGCCGGCAAATAATTAAGAGCTCGGTTTAACGATTGTATCCCGGCGTTCATATTTCACGTTTTATAGGCTTGGTCGCGTAAACGAACCGTTCGCGATCATTTTGGAATGGTTCGCGTTGTGGACGTATTCCGTAGGAAATTTGCATAAGAAAATTGAACCAGCGGCCGGACCCTCAACCGCTAACTTGAATATGCTTGTTTGTGTTGACGTTTCGAAACTACATCTTATTGTTCAAATCCGTTTCTGTTTACCCAATTGCTTTCCACATATCACACCCATACATTCTAAAAATAGTATTAAAAAATACGGCCATAAAAGTCCCTCTCGGGTTCTATTTCAATTACTTAAAAGTGAAATTGCTTTAAAAAAAACATAAAGTTTCATAAACTGGGAAACGAGATGGATTTAATGTTTGTTTTCGGGCTCAGAAAAAATGTTTGCCAAAAACTGTATTTAGCAAAGCATTCATGGTAAATATGTCTAAAACTAATTCGCGGTTGCTTTAAACGATTAAATTAAATTAAACATCCCGAATATAAATTTATAATTGAAAATACTATTGATACTAATTTCATTATAAAATAGAAAAAAAGTTGTCCACGAGGCTTAGAACTTTTAATAACTTTTCTAGTTGGTCATTTCAGTATAAAGTTTTTTAATCTTAATGAAACATTTTACAGATAATCCTCGAATAATAAAGTTTTCATCGCAAATCGTTATTTATTATCATAAAACAATCGAAATTTGTTGAAAGGTGTTGATGAATGAACTTGTTTTAACTCGGCTTGCCAAAAAACATAACCGAGGAACGATAAAATCTGGCGTATTTTGTAAAGATATAATTTTGCTTTTCGCGAGTTACAATCAAAATATTTACAATATCATAAAAGAAGGAAATCCATTTAATTTTTTCTAACTTACCCAAATTATCTGCAAAAATATTCAGAGTTAAAACTACGAGAAAAAACAAGATTTTAAGTAATAGAAACATGTCCACACTTTAAGTCACTTAAAACAGGATTCCCATAACTATATTTATTAAAAAATATACTTTTTTTTGATACAAATTCGGTTCGCACGAGTCGAACGTAAATAACGTGCGCGCTCCGGTTTTCTATCCGAAGTACGTCCTGCTAGAACGACAGCTGCGACGTTACTGAGCGTCCTGAGCGTCGTCTCTTCGGCCTCCAGAATCTCTCAAATCTCGACGCACATCGACGTCGATTCTACAAAAAAAATAAACACAAAAAAATAAATACCAAAAAAAACTAACAACATTTATTTCACTAAATATGGAAAGAAAAATCATTTATTAGCGAATTAAAAGATTACAAACTCAAAAATAATAAGTTCAAATTGAAAACATTTTAGTAAATTTAATGTTAATTCCAATAATTACATATTCCATTGTGAACAGGAATAACCTATAAATAACTACAATTCTATGTTAAAATACAGGACGATTAATAATATATTACAATATAACTTAATTTGAACATTTCGAAGTTGAAATGACAATTATTAAAGCATGAAAATTATAATCGCTTAACGTTCGGACGGGTTTTAACATATTAGTATCGATTTCTTGCTAGAAAGCTATTTACTATCAATATTTACATATGGTTAACGATTTTATTACCTATAATACGCAATTTCAACATTAATAAACGCTTCACAGAATTTTAATTTAATCACGAATCGGCTAGACTGTAACCGTTTAAATTATTAATTAACCAGATTATTAATTCGTATCCGGATCGTTGCAGCGGTGGATTAAGGATTCTGTTACACTAACATTACTATATTGGCAATGTTGGGTAAAAGCCCACCACAAAAATTTTGTTCCCGTAAAATTCCTATGATCAAATTCTCCAAACCTTTGATAAAACAAATGGGTCAAAAAATTGTTTTCGTTATAAAAAAAATAATATCCGATTACCAAAGCAAAAAATATTTATTTTAATACGAGATATATTCTATTATTAACATTTGTCTTGATTTAAGCTCCCCATTTTCTGTCATCTGGACGTTCGGTCTTAATTTAGAGGGGAGGGTTTTTTACGCCTCGTAAAATAACTATATTTGAAGGTACACCTATTTTCAATCGAGATAAAACTATTTCGGTGCCATTTATTCTTATTATAAGGTATCTTAAAACGCTCTCAACGGACTTTCGTCGAAAAGAAAAACGAGAAAAACCGATTTCGAACGTCTGTTCGAGAAAAATATAACTGAGGGGAAAAGCTCGCTGTAATACAGGTGTGGCTGCCTATAACAAAATACCGTCTAGACCGGTCAATTAAATTATCCGACATGCAAAGCCAAACCTTAAAAATATTGAATATTTATTTTTCTGTATGCATCGTAGATGTACATTTAATTCAGGCAATTTAAATGAATTCTTGTTATTTCGAATGATTAATTATTTGATTGATATTAAAACCCACATTGACACAAATTTTATTACTAATATTATCTATGCCATTACAACTGCTAGGCAAAGACCTACAATTTATTATTATTAAGAAAGGCACATATAACCCTCTCTTTGTCTATCCGCAAAACACTTTGAAAACACTTTGGTGATGACCGAGAAGGAAATAGAGGAGAAGAGAAGAGAAAAAGAGAGCGAGGAGCTTATTGCCTCTCCGAGCTGGGTATGTAGGATAAAATGATAGTTAAAAGCAATATTTTTGTTTGTACTTATGTGAAATAGTGAACGAGGACAAAAAGAAAGCGCAAGCGGTTCCAGAGAAATAGAAGACGAGGAAATGGGTTTTTAGTAGGGCTAGACCTCGTTCCCACATTATCCGACCGACCATAGGTCGAGTGTGTTTGCAGATTTTTCCCCAACCTCATTAAAATAAAAAAAGGTTGGGTTGGGTCTGAAATCACATTGTGCCAACACCCACAAACCACAAATCAGAACGATCTAGCTTGTCTCCTCAACACTCCTTTGTCTGCTCCTCAATGCCGCAAACCCAATTTTCAGAAACTTCTGATCACATCGCTGGAACTTTATAGCAATTAATATCTTGTCACCACCTCCAAATCCAATAGAAGTATATGGATGCTTTTCGTTAGACACTTTCTGCTCAAGAACACCGTCAAGCAATGTTCTAGAACCTTTATCCAAGGACGAAGCCCTGAGGATAGTTTATATAAAATAACATTTTCCTGTAATTCAAGAACCAAGCTTAATTGCATAATTGTATCATCATCTTTAATTGATCGAAAATAATCTCGTAAATAACATCTATGTATTCAACACACAGGCGCAATTGATACTAGATTATCATCAAAAATAACAACAGTCGCTCCAATCTCTTTTATCAACATAAACTCTATTGCTTTCTTTCAAACTTCTATTTAACATGAAAGAGACACAATCAATAGAGGTGGTTATCAGAGTTTTATCCAAGCTTTAGTGCATTAGTTTTTAGCAAATTATCACAATAACATCCTCATTTAATTTAGCACCAATCTTTTTTCTTACTTATTATATGTAATGCGAGTTGGCAGAAATGATCCAACTAATTACTAATGAAAGCCGCGTTCTGAAGATGAAAATAAATCTCGTTGAAACAAATACAGCACCTCCCAACACAAATCCAAGCTTGTGAGCCAAAAATAAGGCGACGTATAGCACTCGCGATACCGACGAAAATGTGCACAGAAAAATAACAAGGAACACGAAGGTGCGACTTATGAAAGCTCTGGATATAGTTTTATGGATGTTGCACATTCACCATAAATTCCCGATTCCTCAGAAATGAGAAGGCCGACTTAGAGAGGAAATATCAAGAATTGATTCCGGAATACATAGGTATTAATCGAATTAATGGATCTACCATAAATCACTTATTTGCATTTATATTGTGCATTAATAATCAGGAGATCGATATTAGATTAATGCTGGTACTGAATGATTTGCATTATTAAATCATAACTGAACTATACTACGCTTTAATTGGATAAAGAGGTACATATTTAATTATCTCTTCCTTATTTATTAATATAGGAGTATTTCTTTAGGAGTAGTCTTATAGCGCCATCTATAAACGAAACGATAAAGCTTATTACAATATTGAAATAAATTTTAATCAATACTGTAAATTTTTAATTCTAAATTAAAAATAATTCGTAATTATAAATATCATATTTTTTCTTTGGAACATTCTAAAATTAGCGGATTTGAAACTTTGAAGATCCTCGGTAACATATCGGTGAGCGATTGAAAAACTTCGCTTGATATTCCCTGAAAAATAAATAAAATTAATTAAAATATTTATTGATACTTCTTATCTTATACTTCGGGTAACATAAACTGTAAATTTTTTAAATCGGATCCTCCCCAAGACGCCATTTCAATCATAAACCCTTTAACGCATTTGAAAATTAATTCAGCTCGTTTTTCGCACCACGAAATCGTCATATCTTCGCTCATTTCGTAGCTTAATAATAAAGGGATCGTTAATGATGTTATATCGTTTGAACAAGCCGTTTTTACAATATTTCTTAATCCCAAAACGACGGGATGTCTACTGTTTATATCGTTCCCTCTAATACTATCATCAGCAACGATATGAAAAATAACATGAACTTGTGATAAATTCGAATGTCTTGTGATATAAAAATCGCCCGATTGAAGATTTCTACTTGATTTACGATTCGATGAAGCCGAATTTAACGATTTTTGTTTTTGTAAATTGTTTATTATTTCAAGTTGGTCATCAACGTGTTGAAAATGAAATTCGGTTGTTTTTTGACAGATTTTTCGAAATTGCTCGGTGACCCTCGATGGTAAAACGTCGTCGGTTATTAAAACTAAACCGCTTAAATCGTTTGAATATAATCCTAGTGCTGTTTGAAGGCATTGAGGGGTTGGTGATCTAAAATTTTTTTTTTATTATTAATATGAAATAAAAAAATTTTTTTTCTTACGAATCATCATCAACATCACATAAACTCATAACATTTGCTCTTAAAATACGAATATTATGCATTTGCTTAAGTTGGGAACCTAAATGAATTGTAAAACTTTCTTCTAAGATTTGATTCTCAATTGTGCTTTGTCGAGAGATTGTTGAAGTGGCTAATATTAAGGAAGGTGGGATTGGTGCTAAAGGGGAAGTTTTTGGTGTGGGTAAAGATTTATTTGCTTGACTTTGTTCCAACATTTGCATCAACCATTCTCTGTATTCCCTGCGTTGAGCTTCTTTTAAGGTGTCTATTTCACTGTGTAATTTAGCTTGAAGCAAAGTTTGGTCATCGAAGTGTTTCCCAATTAATGCATTAATATCGGATTCTGTTACACCTTTTTCTAAACGCTTTTCTGCTGCTGACATTTCATCACCTTGTCTAATAAGAAAAGTAAGTGTAAATAAATTAATAAATAAGGCACATTACTCATCAGATAACATTCTTATTAATCGATCTCTTTCGTAACATTTTTCTCTGACTGTTTGGGCATAAACATGTTCCCATTTGAGCATTGTTTCTAATGCTGGGGAATGTACCATTTTGTGGTAGGCGGTTGCGAATAATTCTTCATCTGAAGCGCATTTTCTTTCACCATGATCAGCCATTTCCTTATTAAAAAATTAAATTTAATGGGGTGGGGTAAAAGTGTTAATTATATATTAAAAGAGTGGAAGAGAAGGACCTTAACTACGCCCTGTATACTTATCCTTTCATTATTAAGTTATAGATAATGTAATGATTTCAATTAATAAAAAGGCATTATTATTATTATTATTATTATACCTCTCTCATTTGCTTTTCCCATTCTTTAGCGAGTTCTTCCACGTCAAATTTATTCTCTTTGCATTTTTTTAATAACTCATTCGTGGATTTGTTGTATTCTTCTTCCGTGTTTTCGTCAATGAATTGGGTTAACACCGCGATTAAGTCTTTTGAAGCGTAATCTGGTAATTCGTATTTGTTTAAAAGTATATAAGCCAGTTCTGAAACATTTCCATTGATGGGGATTTTAATGTTCTCCTCGAAATAATAATTCTCAAAAACGTAGCTAAAAGTAACATCCATTTTTGTTGACAGATAAAAGTGGGGTTATGTTGTGTGACGTCAAAACTTAATTTTTTAATACATGTAGTTTATACATACATACAAAAATGTCTGTCTACAACGTTCCTGTTATTCCGTTGAACTTAAGAAAAGAAGAAACGATAATCCAAATCGCGGAATCTTTCAATTATTTATCCGACGTCTCAAATGATATATTTAAAAGAATCTCTTCTAGGATAGAGAAAGATGCTGAGCATTTAAATCAATTAAATGGAAGAATTGACAAAGTCAACTTGAAAATATCAAAGCTTTCGGGCGCTAAAAAAGCCATTCAGGTGTTTTCAAGCAGTAAGTACCCAGCTGCTGATTTAAACCAGCCCTATAAGACCTTGTTCGATAACGAAAACATTCCAACAAAACAAACATTTCCTTTAAAGTATAAAGATGAGCCTGTAAACGATGACCAACTCGAAACGCTACAATTTTATCATTTAAATTTCGTTGACAACCAAAAACCCAACTATGAGGGTTTAGGAGAAATCCCCAAAAACAACATAGAAAACGTTAACGACGTGTTATTGTATAATTCAGGCACCAATTTATACAACAAATACATCATAGCAGACGCCCTCAAAATCCTGCAAAGAACTAAAAAGGAAGTAGTAAGCGATGGCCCAGAAATTGGCGCCGCGCCTCTATCCATATCAGAGCCAACCACCGTAAATAAACACACAGGAGAAAATTACTTCTACAGCCCACATTTAGGGGATGTACCCACAATCGACGTCCCAATCGATTTACCCGACTTACCAGGAATCGCGGATGATTTACGATACACCGACAATTCAGACAGAACAATTGCACCCTCAGTCATCACCTCACCCAACATTCCAGAATTACCCGAAATCATCACAACACCAAACAAATCGGAACAAATACAACCCAACATCCAAATCGACCCACCCACTAATTCAAAACTTGAACCAAAGATTGAAACAAAAATTGAACCAAAAATTATTTCGCAAATTGAATCAAAACCGATCGAATCCACACCAAAAGAAACTGAGCCTACACCAACATCTTTAGAAACATCTTTAGAAACAGCATTAGAGTCATCATTAATTAATGAACTTCCGATTATTGAAACTCCCTCAAAGCCCGTTATACCAGATATGCATGCAACTTTAATGGACGCGATTAGAAAAGCGGGGGGAATGAAGAAATTAAAAGCGACTGAGCCGAGGAAAAATGAAGACGAAGTGAAAAAGAAGCCGAGTGGAGGTGATTTAATGGCGGATTTGCACTCGAAATTGTTAATGCGACGAAAAGGAATTTCGGGGGCGGAGAAAGCGAATGGAATCGAACCGGGTTCGGCTATGGATAGGATTTCTGCTATGTTACCACCACCGCCGGTTAAGTCTGAACAATCTGAAAGTGGAACTACTGATGATGATTGGGAAGATTAATTAAGCAGCATTAAAATAATAATAATTGTATTCTTTATTTAATAAAAATTAATTTTCTTGATTATTTTCTTTGTTAGCTATTTCTTGGAGCATTTCAAGTTTGTGATAAAGCCGCAAAGAAGCCTGAAATGTTTTAATTTGTACCTAAAATAACAATATTTCATTTTTCTTACATAAGCATCAGTTGCTGCATAAATTTGTTGTTCTTTAGATAAAGGAATAACATGCCATTGACTATTTCGCACCTTTTTGTCTTTATTTATCCTTAAATTAAGCTGAAAAGAAATGTATTAAAAAAAATTTTATTATTAATTTATTTTCTAACGAATTCGCCGACTAATTTTTCCATGCTCCATCTTCTAGTCGATCCTAATAATTCGTTAGCTTGTCGCCCAGCATCAATACACCGCTTTACAGCTTCGTCGTCATCAAATCCACCAAAATCGCGTGATAATTTTCGAATATCGTTTTTAATATTAACACCAACTAATCGAACGTTATCAACAACCAATAATTCCAATAAAGATTTAGGCAATTTTAGAATTTGGCTAACATGAAAAACATAGCATTCTTCAAGAGATGGACTAATTTGAATAACTGCGACTTTTCCTGGACCAGTTTGAAACGTAAAAGGCCATTCCAAATCAAATCCTAATGGAAATATATTTTTCGTTGCTTTAACTTTATCAAGAATCGCATCACAGCTCATCGCAAAGTCTATAAACGTAGTTTGATAAATGACTTTTCCGTTATATTCAACAAATGGGCGTGTATGAAGCTCATTTTTTTTCTTTAAAGCTTCTTCCTTAAAGAGAAGTTTTATTTATTAATACTTTAATTTAATTATATTCACCTTTTCTCTTTGAATTCGTTCTTTTTCTTCTGGAGGAACACGCGATCGCGTCAACATCGTGATCGTTTTAGAATTGGCGGGAAAAATATACCATTTTAGGTTAGCTTCAAAGTTATAAGTAAAAATAAATCAAGAATCTTTATGATGTTTGCAAGGTGTTTATAATAAACATATATTTTTCGATAGATAGTTCTATTTATTTGAAAACACTTGCTACGATCGATATGCATACATTTGATTGCCTAGTTTATTTTTATTATTTGTCTCATTGGTACAAAAAAAGAAAATAAAAAAAAGAATCTATAAGGTAAATAAAAGACGAAACATTTTTATTTAATATACATGTTTTGATATACAAGGTGTTTCGGGTTAGGTTCAATATATTAAAAGTAGGTACTCGAAATACAACTTAGGCGATCAAGCTGCTTTTAAAAACAGAAACGGAACCTGTCTGTCTCTCTCAATATCTAAATATGGCAAAAAGAAAAATGGAAATGATATTGTTGAAGGAGGGATTGGGATGGATATCATATCATTTCGCGTACACACTCGGTGTCCAGCTCTTGAATTAAACATCGCATAAAAGCCATTTCCTTTCGAGCGTTATCGAACATTGTACGCGGATCAGTTGCCGTACATCTTAAACAATTTGGCGCAAACACCATCGCTAAATTCGATGCGTCCATTTTGGTATGTTGAACGACCTCCGGTTGATTAAAAGTCTGCAAGAATCGTATTAAATAGCAGAGAACCAAACGATGTAGTGTTGGTAATCGCAGCACCAAATCACAAGCTCTTCGTGGCGTCATTGGCTCTGCTATACATTCTGGGTACAATGAGTCAGGAATTAATGGCTCGTAAAGTTCGCGCAACCATAATTTTAACAGATTAGCTGGAACGTGAGCGTCGCTAGGCTCGGATAATTCCCAACGGTCCATCTGCGCTTTCAGACGGGCTACTTCGTCTACGTCCGCGGAAACTCGAAAGATTCCTTCTGTACTTAAACCTTGCAATCGAAGTACTTGTTGCGAAAGTTCAACTTGCGGCCAAGGCAATTTCCGGTTCGGCCAACGGGTTACTTGAAGTTGCATTACTTCGCGTAATGTATTTCCGAATAAGCTCGCTTGAAATATTTGGGTTCGTGCCGACTCGATGTCGTCTATCACTGGTCGACGAGCGGTCCGTTTACCACCCGTTCCTATACGTTCTAATCTTTGGCAAGCAACTGTAGCGTAATGATTGACCTTTAATAAAAAATGTATATATTTATTTGTAAAAATATTAATACATCAAATTAATATTATGTTCAATAAAATAAAATTTTTTACTAAAAGGAAGCTATACAAGTATAATGATGAAAATCCCAACCCAACCAAGTCAGAAATTCTTTTTCGATTCCAAATCAGTTTTCATGTAGTCTTGATGATACGTCGGCCTAGGTTACTTTTTATCTCAAACGAAGAAGAATTTGTCCAAATTCTAAACAGCAAGAAAATATCTGGAATAATACTGGCAAAGTTCACTTTTGTTCTGAAACGGCTGAGCGTGAATCAGTAACCTGATGGATTCTTGGCCTCGTAAAACCGAGTCTACATCATATAAACCTAACGGAGAAGTAACCACGGCCGTCTTCGAAGACGTCGGCCGACGATTCCAAATCAGCCTTCACGTAATCTTGATGTATGTGGCACTTGGGGCGGCCGACGTCTTCGAAGTCGACCGAGGTTGGTTTCTATCTCAAACGAAGAAGAATCTGCCCAAACTCTAAACAGAATGTAAATATCTGGAATAATACTGGTTAAGTTCTAACTATAAACATTTTTGTACTGACACGGCCGTCTTCGAAGACGTCGGCCGACCCTGAGTACAACGAACACTAAGACTATGTCAAAACCTGATGGATTCTTGGCCTCGTAAAACCGAGTTTACGCCATATGGACCTAACGGAGAAATAACCACGGCCGTCTTCGAAGACGTCGGCCGACGATTCCAAATGAGCTTTCACGTAATATGATCTTTGTGACACTTGGAGCGGCCGACGTCTTCGAAGTCGGCCGAGGTTGGTTTCTATCTCAAACGAAGAAGAATCTGCCCAAATTCTAAACAGAATGAAAATATCTGGAATAATACTGGTGAAGTCTTCGAAGATGTCGGCCGACGATTTCAAATCAGCTTTCACATAATCTTGATGTTTGTGACACTTGGAGCGGCCGACGTCTTCGAAGTCGGCCGAGGTTGGTTTCTATCTCAAACGAAGAAGAATCTGTCCAAATTCTAAACAGAATGAAAATATCTGGAATAATACTGGTAAAGTTCAAACTACAAACATTTTTGCACTGACACGGCCGTCTTCGAAGACGTCGGCCGACCCTGAGTACAACGAAAACTAAGGCTATGTCAAAACCTGATCGATTCTTGGCCTCGTAAAACCGAGTTTACGCCATATGGACCTAACGGAGAAATAACCACGGCCGTCTTCGAAGACGTCGGCCGACGTTTCCAAATCAGCTTTCACGTAATCTTGATGTTTGTGACACTTGGAGCGGCCGACGTCTTCGAAGTCGGCCGAGGTTGGTTTCTATCTCAAACGAAGAAGAATCTGTCCAAATTCTAAACAGCAAGAAAATATCTGGAATAATACTGGTGAAGTCTTCGAAGATGTCGGCCGACGATTCCAAATCAGCTTTCACATAATCTTGATGTTTGTCACACTTGGGGCGGCCGACGTCTTCGAACTGTTTATGCTTGATCATCTGCCATTTAATTTCCAATATGAGTCAGAAGAGACTAGGTATTATTAAATGCTATGAAAGCATACATGGACAAATAAAAAAGCAAAAAAGGTATAAATATTTTGAATGTAAATATAAAATACTAAAAGAAAAGAAATTTTAAATTATTGAACATAATATATTATAAAATTATATATACCTGTACATGTATAGGCCACCTACTAACTTCTGGAAAGACCCTGGCAAATGTAGGATCTCTATGTCGATTTAAATATCCAAGTAAAGCGGGTTGAAATTCAGGGCTGGGTGGTACAAAGGCTAAAGCGATTGTAAGTAATTCCCAACCTTGAAGCAATGATTCCTTCGAGTGATTCTCGGTGGTTTGTCGACAAAGTTGGACGAATAATTCGTCTCTAAGTAAAGGTTTGGCGTAAGCTGCGTTTAATATTTCCATAAGTAGACAGTTTTTGGTGACGTCCGGTCGAGATTTCCGGTCGCCCATGTACATTTGTACTTGACGGAATATTTCCAATGCTTGTCGAGCTACAGATTTACTAGAAGCTAGTAATGGACGTGATAAACCTCTATTTGACCAACTGAGTAAGTCTCGTACACTAGCTTTTCTTCTAAACAAACCTCGTCCGCCTAGATTTAAATTGTCGGCGGCAAATTTTTCCATGTCAGCCTCTCGTTCGGGTTGTAAGGGAGGTTCGGCAAGCGGTTTGAGCAGAGGAGCGGGTGCTCGTTCTCTGGGGGGTTCAGGAACGGAGGTTGGAAGATTAAGGTACTCGGGATTACGCGCATTTCGAGGCAAATCATCGGATTGATCTGAATCTTCATTGTCAGGTTCATGACCTGTTAAAGATCCACTACCTGAATCCGAATGTTCACTGTCGGTATCTCTACTATTTTTTAATAAGAAGTGTTCTAATGGCAATAAATTTGTATCGTGCCAGTTTGAATATAAAGGGGCTTCTGGTACACGTTGACTAAAGCTACTACTTCTACATAAATCCGTCGATTTTCTTCTTAATTGTGGTGTACTGGCTGATAAGCTTAACACTTGGCCCCTGCTTACGGTTTCGCCTGTTTGGGTACTTTGGTGACTGGTCGCAGCAGGGGAATAGTCTGTATTATGTTTAAGGGTTTGTAACTTGGCGAGAGGAATGATATCACAATTGGTAGGTTTGTGCCAAACGGTACGTCGAGAACTTGCATTGTAATAATAAAATCTAGCCGTGTTCGTATCGAATAGTTCCCACCACTGGTTGGAGTCTGTTCGCTTCACCGGGACACCTTCTGGGGGATCCCATACGCATTCTCCAGTTGCCAAATTTGCGTACATATGCTCCCCCGTACGGGGCTCGATTATTTCGACCCATTCCACTCTACAACGAATTTTTAACATGCCGCGGGTGTGTCAATGTAAATATTGATTTAATACCTGCATGTATTAGAAGCCATTTGTTGACATTATTTTAACACCGTATCTCCAACGTTTTCCTCTCATGTTAAAATGGAAAGTCTCTTTTCCTCGGATTCGCTATCCATTCGCAACACACTATACAGATTTTCAAAAAAAAAACATAACAAATAATAATGACCTACAATGAAATGAAGTAGGCCACCATTGGCACCATTATATTATTACCAACATAATCTTTGTTTTCCCTACATCCTCCTCGGATTATACAGGTGTCTTAAAAGTAAATCAATTTAAAAAAAAAATGATTATTTTCATTAAACGATTACCAAGATATCGGGAATCAAAGGATTTGTAACGGTAAATTCACACTATTTTTGAGCTCTATACCACAACACGCATGCGCTTACTCTCAAAAAGTTAACCTATCAAGAAATTTAAGACGTAACTAATTTAACACATTCTTTGTTTTAGTATTTATCGATTCAAGATGCAGATACACAAGCTTTAAGGGCGACGTTTATATTAATTTTAATAATGGCATATACCCCAAATGAAGAGAAAGTGTACATGTACTTAGAAAATCGTGATATATTATCACAAGTAGCCGAGCTCGTTGAGGCTCGGTTAGTTGATTGTGGATGGAGAGATCAGGTTAGAATGGCTTGTCGCAAAAATTTGTGTGAAGGCACTACACCCCAAACAATGGATAAGTTATCTTCCGAAATAACACCCGTTGCTCGAGGTATGGTACCTGACGCAGTTAAAAAAGAACTTCTACAAGAACTCGAACAAGCCATTTTAACAGAAGCTAATAAAAATTCAACATCTAAAAATCAACAATAGTACAAAAATTACGTCGTAAAGATATTAATTCAAATCATTTGAGCCAATTTATTATTATATCGCTACTTTGAAATGTAATAAATAAATACAAAACATAAAAATGTTTTATTTTAAAGGTTGGTCACCATGAATGTGTCAAATTTTAACCTAACCTAACCAAAATAAACAAAATGCCTCTACCAGCTGCTTTACAAGCGAAATTATCAAAAAGAGGACTCATACTAGGTAAATTATAAATCTTAATTTATTTTAATACTAAAATAGATCAGAATGCCTGTTCGCGTCGGACAAATCGTTTCTCCAAATACTTTTTTTTCTTTAAATACCTTTTTTATTATTGTGTTATGTTCCATTCTAATTATGTGGGAGTACCAGTTTAGTTGCTTTTTCTCTATTTTGCTGATTATCTGCTTTTGATCTACTCCCAGTCTTATTTCCTCATTCCTTATCCTATCCCAATTCGTCTTCCCCACTATTTTCCATAAAAATTTTATTTCCATTTTATTTCTTGAAGTGTCCATGATTCACTTGATATTGAGACTGACACTGCATTGTACTTATACCTAAAAATTGTTCTGTTTAGAGTATGATGTACTTCCATCTTGTGATATACCCAAGTACTCATATGATGATACTTCTATTTTTTTGTTCCTTAATAAATATTTCTTTCAGGTTATTTCTTCTGTCCATATTTCAACCAACTTCCTTGCCTTTTTATAGTTCTCTGCTATCAACACTATGTCGTCAGCATATATTAAATTATCTATTTTTACTGGTTCCAAACTTTTATATCCTATTACCGTTTGATATTAACTTGTTCTTGTATTTTTTATCACTCTGTCCATTAATATTAAGGTTAAGTACCCTACTCGCCTAAGTGATTTTCGGCCAATATCGATACTTTCTGTATTATCTAAGGTACTTGAACGCTTGGTGTACCGTGAACCTTGTTAGTTTTGCTGCTATGATGCTGCATTTAATGCTATGGATCATAGCTTATTGGTGTCGTCTCTGTCTGCTATGGGCTTTGCACCTGAGTGCGTTACTTCCTTTTGCGTGCGTGACACTTCACCTTCTTCTGTATTTCAAAGTGGTGTACCTCAGGGAATTGTATTGGGTCCATTACTCTTTTCAATTTTTATAAACACTGTTACCAAATTCATTTTATTCAACTGTCACTTATGGATGATCTTCAAATCTATACATCAACAACCGTGAATAAGCTGCCGGTATCCATGGCGCGGCTTAATAATGATTTGTCCAGGATACTTCACTGGTCTAAATGTTTTGGCCTGAGTTTGAATATTGCCTAGACGCAAGCTCTAGCATTCGGTTACTTGCAAAATTTTACTCTTTCAATGATATGCAACTGATACTTTTTGACAATGTTCTACATTACACCAATACGGTCAAAAATTGTCAAAGTCAAGTTGTCAAATTCAGTCTGCCTGTAGAAAGGTCTATTTTTGTTTTCATTCCTTGCGTAAACTTGGTTGTTTCCTCCCCCTTGCTGTCCGTTGTAATCTTTGTTACTCATTAATACTGTCCCCCATAGATTATGCTGATGCGGTATATCCCGACCTAGCAATTGCCCTTCGTAATAAAATTATTTTTGACCTGGGTAAGTACGACAATGTGACGCAATATCGTGATCTTCTCGGATCCCAGTATACTTGTACACGAACTTTCAATTTATGTCGTCTCGTGGTCTGCGTACTAGAGCACAGTCTGATACGTTACTCATATTTCCCATTCATCGCACCGAGATGTGCATCTTTAGGCAGGCTATACAGCTTTGGAATAGTTTACCCATGGAAATACGCAACACTCTCTCATGTTGTGTTTCTTCTTTTTTTTTCCTCTTTGCTCTTTTTTTCATTTTGCTTAAATGTTGACTTGTTTAATAATGCCATATTGATTTTTTTTTACATACATTGCTGGTTGGGTCTTTTGACCTCTTGTCAACATACACTATTAATTAATTCATTTATGTATACATATATATTATTTTTCTCCTGTATTAGCTATGTGGCAATAAATTTATTATTATTATTATTAATATTATAAATAGCAAGGGGCTTAGGTTATCGCCTTGTTTTATTCCCTTGGTCATTTCAAATTTCAAAATCAATTATGCCCTTGACTTTCTTGTACAGGTTTTCAATTATTTTTGTTAGATTTTGTGTTACCATTAGTTATTCTAGACATTTCGTTTGTTTACTCGCTCTGTATGCTGCTTGTGCATCTTCTAATTTATTTTCAATTACTCTTCTTAACCTTTTTTCTATTATCTTAGTGTATAATTTGTAACGTGTAGATGATAGTTCGCGTAGTTTCCTTTTTTTATGTATTGGTAAGAGGAACTTTTCTGCATAATAATTCTTAAATTTATAATTAAGATACTAATTTATCGATTTTTTTGTTTTAAGAAACCCCATCATTAGAAAAAGATACTCATAATGATTACAAAGGTTTCATAACATGTCCTAACAAATCCAATCAATACCATCAATGTACAAATTGGTGTCAAGTTCATTGGAAAGGTATTCCAACACCGGATCCACACTACGCTCGATGTGCTCGTCGTTTAATCGAAAAATATCCACTACCGAGTAATTGGACAGATGTTTTCGATAAAGGTTTAGGTCGATATTACTATTGGAATATGGAAACCGATATGGTATCGTGGTTACCGCCAAAACACCCCAAATCAAATCCAACGGACTGTGCTGCAAAACTCCGAATGAAGTTGCACAAAGAAGATGAAATTGAAAATTCGGAAAACGATCGTGATTTGGATAGAAAGAAGGATCGCGATAGGTATTATCGGGATAGGCGAGAGAGGGATGATCGGGATAGGAAACACAAACACGATGACAGGGAAAGGCCGTGGAGGAAAAGAAATGATGACTTAGATCCTATGGATCCGTCCGCTTACAGTGATATTCCTAGAGGGACTTGGAGCGATGGACTTGAACACAACAAATCAAAAGCTGATTCGACAGCAAGTGGAGCTTTATATCAACAAAGACCTTATCCCTCACCTGGAGAAGTTTTAAGTGGAAATAAATTAAAAAAACGAAGAGATTCATAAATTTAAAAAAATTATTTCTACTTTTTAAATATATTTATATTACTTATTCAATATAATCTTTTCATTTCTATATTTGTATTCATTTAAATAGTTAGACTAATTTCAGCCAAGCATCTGATTCGCATCATAAACAACATTATTCCCTGGATGAAGTCAATTGCTTAACAAATACTTATTAATAAAAAAATACACACATTCTGCCAATTTATGTATGATTTCTTTAGGTCAAAAGAGCTGTGTAGCAGGAAGTACTATAGTTTGATTTATATTGATCATAGTCGAAACAGTTTTTACAGACACGCATGTATAGGTTGTACTTCCCAAGAAGCCATATTGATACTTCTAAAGGTGCTTCAGACAAACAGTCTGGAATGGAAAAATTGATGATTCTTCATTCTAAGCGTTACTAAAGTCGCTAGAGTCAAAACGGTCATTATATCTTGAAGATATTAAGATGATACAATATTTAGTTTGTATTTGTACTTTTATTAAGTTTGATAATCTCGATTGTAACACCGCGATCGCAAGCCACCCTACATACAGCATTAAATTATGAGGTTTTTGTAAAACATAATAAGATAATAGAGAATTAGTTTTACAGTGTGATTAGATACTTACTTAAAACAAAAACAAACCGCAAAAATACAACAAACAATGCCAAAACTAACACGACAAAAGTCTACATACAATGCACTTGAGTTAAAGAAATCAAGTAGGAGTTGCATAAAGTAGCTGGCATTGCGTTTTCTTTTTACTTAATTCAGTACATCTCAGCCGAGCAACAGTCCAGACTATATAATAAGTCTGTACATCCAAGAATCGTACAAAGAGTTCGCAAAAACCGCTGATTTCAGAAATAAATCGCCGTCTTCGACTAGAATTTGCTCAATCTCATGTCGACAAGGAAATGGATTTCTGGTCCAGAGTTTTGTTTACCGACAAGTCGAAGTACAACCTTTTTGAAAGTGATGGTTGAGCAAAAATTTCGAGGAAACGAAACACGGCGATGGAGTTGAAAAATTTGGTACGTAAAGTTGGTAGTGTCATGGTTTGAGCAGCTATAATAGCATCTGGTGTAGAAAAACTGGCATTCATTGGTGGAATTATAGATCGGTATAAATATTAAAGTATTTTAGAACAAAATTTGAGCTTGGCCTTTGAGGATCGCTGGATATTCCAGCAAGACAATGACCCCAAGCATACCGCAAATCTTATCAAACATTGCACCCAGGCAGTTGAATACATGTGCATGTAAACTTTTGTCCTATTAATTTTGTAGTACAATAACCTCATAATTCAATGGTGTTGGAAACGAAAATTTGTAGTGGGTTTTGAAACAACACGTGAAAGTCGGCGAAGAATTATTTGTTGAAGTTTATGAATGTTCTTTGAATTCTCCCTGTATATAGTGTTTTTGTGCGAGCATATTATGTAATAAATAAGTTTATCATTTAAATATTATAGCTGGAATCTGATACATCGAGCGTATTTTTGTATCGGTATTCTTATAATAATTTCATGCACTCGCGCAGTACCCGTTATGTATGTCGGAAGACTTAAAACGTTAAAAGTTGACTCGTTGTGTGTAGCGGTCTTGATTGAGGAGACAAAGAGAGGTACTAAAGAAGAGGAGCGCGGGGATAGTGAAGGTGTTAGGAGAAGGGGACCGCGGTTACAAGGCCGGTCGGTACATAATTGTGCGAGTTCAAACGGAAAGCCGACCCTTTGATCTTTGCCGAAACGGCCCTCGGAAAATAGACGGGCGCCGCACGCGCCGCCGATATTTTTATCATACCCGACGTCCCGATTTTTCGTTCCCGCCCCCGCCGGGGCCCCCCTTTTACAAAAATTCAAACCGCCACCGCCTCTTTGGTTTTGATTTTGATTTTGTCGCCCTTCAACGGGAGGATTCGTAGAGTGCCCCCAAGGGAGGGGAACGGAGAGGCGCGGCGGCGGGGCAACTGCCGGCAGCCTGTTGATAACTTGTTTTCGGGGGACGTGAGGGGGCCGCTTACGCTAAACTGTGTAGAGATGCGTGCGAGCCAAAGCCCGGCTCGACGGGATATTAAACCGTTATGCCTCTCTTTCTATGTAAAAAAAATATCCTACGGAAATGCGCTTTTAAATTATACCGTTTATTTCATTTAAAACAAGGGGAACCATTTTAAATAAAAATCGAAGGGGTTCTTCTTCGACCGTTTTTACTAGAAAAACTTTGAAATCTACGACCTCCCTTCTGGGAAGAAACAGGTAATTTTATAACTTCAGGGCCGTATTTTTAAATACTTCTTTTTTTGTTATTAAACTGTCAGTGTCATATTTGACAATTTATAAATGTCAAATGGTTTACATTGACTTGTTTTTTAATATATATAAAATCTTATTATATTGTAATTAATAAAAAATTTTAAATAAATTTTTTTACGTACATAAAAAGAAATAATAAATAGTGGATATAATAAGATTATTTTAGGCGAATAAAATAAAAAATTTTATTAAGAAAATGTGATGTTACGGCCCTGTTTGGTAGAAGTGCTTTGATGTTACCGCGTTTAGGAAAGCGCCGTCTCGCACCCATCTCTAGAGTCGTAGTTGTTGCACCTGGTTATTTGTCCGTAAGATGCGCGTCGGGTCGGTTCTTGGGAGCGTGTACGAAATCTAAAGTCGTGGGGGCCCCCACAGTAAGGCCTAATTAGTTTGAGATCGACCTTTACAAAAAAAAAAATATTAAAAGAAAAATGCTACTGAGCGGCAACGTTTACGTTCGGCGGTTCGCTTAAGCAGCCCCCCTACATCATCATAACACGCACACGTTCCGCGTTCGTTGTTGTGCCGGAGGAGAAGAAGAAGAAGCACAAGAAGAGATGGCGAATATTTTCGTGAAATGGTGGAAAAATAAGTTTTTAAACAGCTACAAACAGTTCGCAGGTGAGTTGGAGTTCTAAAATTAAACAAATGTGTGCGTTATATATCATATATATAAATTCGATTCTTTGTCTATTTAGATGCTAGTTATGGGAAAGTTTCCGACACGGAGGAGCTCCTTGGGGCCGTACGCCACGATAGCGACATCGACGACCAATTAAGAGTCTCCTGTACTACACCCCCGTGCGATAACAAACCCGAACCATCCCCGGGCACATCTAGTCCGTATCGATGCCCCTCTTGTCCACGTCAAACCAACAGAAAACTCAACTTCGAACAGTTTTCTTGCGACGTTTCCCTCGAAGACGGCATCGACAAATCCGGACAACAAAGACAAGAATTTTCATTCACCCTCTACGATTTTGATGGATATGGCAAGATTACCAAAGATGTAAAACAAAAATTTCATCCTTTATAATTATTTCTTTATAAATTAATTTTTTAATTATAGGACATTGCCGGATTAGTAACAACAATATACGAAGCGTTAGGTTCTTCAGTAAAAGTACCCCACTATGGAAGCAAAACAATTAGGGTGAAACTAACAGTATCTCCAGATCAGCGCAAACACGTAAGCGCAACACTCGTAAACTGTCCAAAACCGGACGATGACGCAATAAAACCGGAAATAATAATCCCAGAAGAACCACCGAAACCGTTACAACCCGAAAAATCTTGCAATGTTAAAAAAAACCACCACCGAACCCGCACTTCCGGCCTAAAAAAGCGAACTTGCCGGCGTCACCGTTGCTGCGAAATTCTCGCCAACCGCCAAGCGAAAGAACAAACAGAATCTGTTAATGTATCTGACGACGCCTCCGAATTTAGCGCAACCGGGGATAACACCAGCGAGGAAGACCGCGATTGCTCCGAATATCAATACACATGTGGCAGGAATAACACTAAGGAAGGAAAAAAGGGGTCCAAAAAAGTCGATGGGAAAAAGGAAATTTCCGAAAACATCGAAAAAAATGACAACAAACAAAAATTAAGATCAAGCTCATTACAACGAAAGGAATTACTCGAAATCATCCAAGCTAACATGAATAAAAATAATTTAGAAGAAGGAACTACACGGTTAGTATATCATCTTCTCCTGATCCTCATGCCTGATACCTAATTCTTTTATATCTGCTAGAGTGTTCCCTCTCTTCTTTTTCTTATCTTTATTCTTTGCTTCAAATATCTTTTTTATTATTGTGTTGTGTTCCATTTCTAATTATGTGGATTTCTCTCTATTTTGTTGATTATCTCCTATTAATCTACTCCCAGTCTTATCCTACCCCACTATTTTCCATAAAAATTTCATCTCCATTACTGTGATCTTTCCTTCTTATTTATCTTGGAGTATCCATGATTCACTGGAATATCTTGATATTGAGACTGCCACCTTGTTGTACTCTTTCCTAAAAATTGTTCTCTTTAGAGTATGATATACGCCTTCTATACTTCCATCTTGTGATATTATACTACCCAAGTACTCATATGATGATACTTCTATCTTTTGTTCCTTAATAAATACTTCTTTCAGATCTTTCCTTGCCTTTTTATGGTTCTCTGCTATCACACTATGCCCTCAGCATATAGTCAATTATCTATTTTTACTGATCCTAACACTTTCAATTTTATCTTTTTATCTACCTCCTTCTTCCCAAAAATTGTTCTGTTTAGAATATGATATATGTTGTTTGTTTTCCTTATCCTTGCATTTATGTCTAAATCTATCCTTCTATCTTGTGATATTATACTGCCCAAGTACTCATATGATGATACTTCTTCCATCAATTTTGTTCCTTGATAAATATTTCTTTCTGGTTATTTTCTAATTCTCTGTGATGAGCACTAAGTCTTTCCTTCTTATTTATCTTGGAGTATCCATGATTCACTGGCATATGTTGATATTGAGACTGCCACCTTGTTGTACTTCTTTCCAAAAATTGTTCTCTTTAGAGTATGATATACGCCTTCTATACTTCCATCTTGTGATATTATACTACCCAAGTACTCATATGGTGATACTTCTATCTTTTGTTCCTTAATAAATACTTCTTTCAGATCTTTCCTTGCCTTTTTATGGTTCTCTGCTATCACACTATGTCCTCAGCATATAGTCAATTATCTATTTTTACTGATCCTAACACTTTCAATTTTATCTATCTCCTTCTTCCCAAAAATTGTTCTGTTTAGAGTATGATATATGTTGTTTGTTTTCCTTATTCTTGCATTTATGTCTAAATCTATCCTTCCATCTTGTTATATTATACTGCCCAAGTACTCATATGATGCTACTTCTTCCATCTATTTTGTTCCTTGATAAATATTTCTTTCTGGTTATATTTTAGTTACTCTGCTATGAGCACTTTATTCATCCTTTAATACATTAAAACTTAATTAATATTTATTTTAATTTTTAGAAATCACACAACAACTGAATCTCAAAACACAAATACTCGCCATTTAAAAACAACATCAAAATCGAAACGTCACCCAAAAAAAGCAGTTCCAACTCTTCAATATTTAGCAAATATTATGGACCCGGCTCATTTCTACGTTGATTTAGCGTCGTTTCATAACGCCACGCAATTAACAAACAGTAACATACAATACGATAAATTAATCGATGCGGTTATGTGCGTATCAAATAAACGCGTACCGGTTCGAAAAGTACAAGTTTGTCGCAAACACGCCGCCGTTTGTTCGAATTCGAATCAAGGTAACGATAAACCCCAGAAACGTTCGAAACTGTCCGAATCTGAATACAAGACGTTTCGGAAGCACACGAAAAAAATACCGCAAATCGTGTTAGGGACGACGTCCGCCCCGCATTATTTGAGACATCGTAATCGGCAAGAAGATCAAGCTCGGGCGATGGCTCAAGTTGTTAGGTGGTTAGAACGCGAATTTTCATCGAATTTTTATACTAATGAAGATGGGCAGAAAAAGAAAAATAATGCGGCTTCGTCGAAGGATGGAGCTTCGCCGACGGAAACTCCTACACAGGGTTCTAGCGTGGAAAGGCACGAACATTATCATGTACACGAACATATACATCATCATTATCATCATTATGAAGAAACACCTATCGTGGTTTAAGATGTTGAAAAAATATATATTAGGAATCTCGACGAAGAAATCGATGACAATAAGTATTTTTTTTTGTCCATGACTGAATGTATCTCTTCCACCGGAATTGTTCCTAATCCACTTTTTAAAAACTTTTAATCTTTAAATTTGATTTATTAACTGATTTCGTCGAAAACTACAATACTCATGGTCAAGATGTCTCTTTTTGTTTTTTTTAGTTTAGTAATTATATTAATCTAAGTAAATTTGAACTAGTCTCTCTACTATTTATTCTCTTATCGGCACATTTAGATATTAACCGAACGATGAACGTGTAAAGACTGACTCATCCTATTTATTATTTTTTATTAATTTTTAGAGTAAGCGTTAGGGATCGTTTGATATTGATTAATTAATTAACGTGCCTTTAATAATAATCAAAAGATTTAAATAAAAAAAATGAGAAATCGCGCAAAAACTCACTACCTCTGTACAATACGTTTTACTTTTTCACGTGAATATATATTTACTATATGTAAAATCTCTTAATAAAAAAATCAAACTGTATTTTCGTATTTAACTTGTTCTATATGCCGTATATTTATATTATTATTAAGCAAACTCACCACGTTTGCCGCACTCTACTCTTATTAAGTGTAACTTTTTTTTGTTTATTTATTATACACAAAAATGTTATGTCCTATTTATATTTAATATATCTCGTGTATATACAATTTCGTTTCATTTTTAAAACATAAAATTAAAAAATATGAACACAAAGGAAGGTAAAAAAAGATTAAAAGAATAAATTCCAAAATTTTTTTATTGATAAATGTACATTTTGCTGAATTACGAACAACCAGAATGGTAGAAACTTTAACAATGAACATGCAACGAAAGTGGTGGTGTTCGTAAACATGTGTATTACGGTTAAAAGAGGATTGTTAATAATAACCGGAAATCGTGAGACACATGTATCACACGCACAACGTTTGTGCATATTTCATTCTTAGAATTACGATACCGAAACGTACAATTACAGTAACTGTACAGCCATTTGTAAAATGAATTGAGATAGACTTTATTTCATTTTAGGAAGGTGGGGGGTGTAATCTTAACAAATTTCTCTGTACGTCACACGCAAAAACGTCAATTACAAATTACTTAGCCATGAATGAAACAAGTTTGTGTACAGAAACTGTAAAATAAAAAAAAATTAAATTAAAATGTTATTAAACAATTAAATAAAAGGTAACAATTTAAAAAAAAATTTTTGTGTTGGATAGAATAAGCGTAACATCAAAAAAAAAATAATATAAGATTTGTTCTAGCAACGCAATCGCTGCTAAAACAAACGTAATATGCCTTTGGCACAAATGAACCTGCAACGAATCGTTATTTTTTTACACGACAGTACATGAAAATTGAATTACTCACATCCGACGATCTTACAAATAGTAAAACAAACAAAAAATTAAAATCGACTTTTTACATTTAAAGTAAGTAATGGCACAAAAAAACGGTTATTACCGGCTGTGAAAAACGTCGCTACCCGCACAGGACTCTTGCAAAAAAAATATGCACGAAATGATGTGAAATAAAATTTAAAAAAAAATAAAATGTGTAAAAAAAAACAAAATAAAAAAAAAGTTTGTATGTACACTCGTTTTACAGAAACTACACTAGTCCTCTATTGTCTCTTTGTACACCTAGGATGTCTATCATCTCCCAGTTTAAATTATGTACAATAACATAGTGCCACTCCCAGAATAATTAATAAAGAAATTCGCGGGCACAGACTAGCCATTTTTTAAAATTTACGTTTCATCAATCGTCACAACGAAATTAACAATTTAAGTGAAAATAATTAATAATAATAATTAATAGTCAAGTGAACTTTCATTTTTTTTTTCATAGAGCTACAACACACACGGCATATTTATATATAGAATTATATATTTATATTTATAATATACACAGTCCATTAATAAACAACTATATCAGGTTTTGTCAGATATTTTTTAATTTTATTTTAATTATACATAAACCACCAAATTAAATTTAACATATGTGATCGTTCATCAAAAATCGATCTTATAATGGGCGATCACATCTTTTTAACTATATAACCTTAAAAAAATTCAAGTACATGAAAATGCTACAAGAGAATTTTGTTCCCCATTTCTAAAGCACTGATTTAATTAAATTTATTGATTTTCGATTGATTCATACATATAACGAAGGTCCTACTAACCATAAAAACAACACATTTATTTAATAATAATGTTGGTATATTTTTTTATTAAACAATAATACAGAATTAGATGTAACCTGTGTGAGATATTTATTGATATCAAAAATCAAATACAAATAAAAATGATTGGGCAAAAAAATAAAATGATCCAACAAGAAATATTCGTATATATTCAGCGAAGAAAGAAAATAAAACACTTTGGTAAATAACATTAGACCAATAAAAAAAGTTTATCACGCAGAACTATACTCCCGCAAAAGTTTTTTAACAATCTATTAATAAAGTCAAAACAAATAATAAAGTCGATAAATGATCTGTCAAAACCCTTCGAAAACTTGACACAAAATAAAAGTAGTAAAATATGTTTTGTATAGTCGGTTCATTATTAGACCCATGTATATAAAAAAACTAGACTTTTTTTCATTTTTTTTAAACACTTTGTTTTTAAAACTTAAATTTTTTCTTTAGTTATTCGAGTAATGATTAGAAATAGTTGGAGAATCGTCTGCGCACGCACAAAACAATTTCTAACTATTTAAAATGTTTCATTACAAGAATAAACACTTTGACTCTTGTCTTAGTATTTTTTAATTATTTCGTTTTCGACTTGTATATTTACATGTATGTATTTTTTCAGGTGGTATACGCGCGGTAAGTTAATTAATTAATTTTTTTATTTGGCGAGACTACACACCCTCCTACTGGTCACTAATAATTGTTTCTTCCGTTTTTACGTCCGCGATGCTCGCCATTGCTTTGGTCAACACAGTTGCGTCTTTTAAGGACAGCACCTGTAATACTTGCGGGGGGTCGTTACCCGAACCCTGTATCATCATGGAATGTGTAGTTAGACCCGCCGGCGCTACCGTCAACGTTTCCATGTTATCTCCGCTATTTGGTTCAACTTTCGGTACTTGTACTACAGGTGTAACACAAACCGTTCCATCACCAGCCGTATGAAGATGTTGTATATTTGCCACCATCGTTTGATACATCGATGCCGATACCGGTACCGTTATTACTCCACTCACTAAAATTGAAAACAATAAAAACCATTTTTGAGGCTTCAATATCAAATGGCCCTCTCTGTGTATAGTAAGAATAAGTATAATAAGAAAGTTTCTTACCATGTCCATCTTCACCAGTAAGAATAATTTGTCCTTCAGTATTAAGTGTTGCTTCCGTAACAGAATTTAAATCAACAACTTCTCCTTGACCACTTCCTTCACTGATCGTTTGAATTGTGTGCACTGGCGTGCCATCGCCTTGTGAAGATTGTATGGTGGCCATACCTTGCACATGGGCTGTTGTACCATCAGGTAGCGTAATGATCGGGTTGTTAGGATCGACTTGAACGATGCTTACGGATCCATCCGGATTGGTAATGGTGTGCAGCACAGCCGGGTACTGCGTCGTTATCTGCAAGGTGGGAATCGTCTAAGATTGGAGAAATTTCGGAATTAAATAGTATCTCAGAGTATTTCTTTGCCAAAAAGAAAAACTAATCTAAAAATTTTTTTTTAATAATAATAATAATGATAAAGTAAATAAATCATTAATATGCACAACTCAAAAGTATAAAAACCAAGCTAACACACTCTATATTTACTGTAAATAAATTTTTTTTTTTCCCAAAAAAAGACATTCTCAAAGAAACTAAAAAATTTAAATAATCGCAAGTCAAAATGAAAAACAAAACTAATTTAAGAAAAAAATTGGACGAATTAGAAGACGACCGCCGCGTAGAGAAATTTTTTTTTTGATACAGTCGGTAGTCTCCTAGTAGGACACGACAACATCGATAATATATGTGTGTAATGGGACTACGAACATCCACATCGGAACTATATCCGGCAGGGTCAAGGCAGACCTGCGTGGAAGAGCCCGATATAACCTCGGGCGATGTGGCTATGATCTGAGGTGAGCCATTAGCTTGGATCTGTATCTTATGAGTTGGTATCGAGCTCGTATGCATTTTTAGCACCCCAACTGAGGTACTGACATTTGCGTTTGCCGTTGCTACGGCATTTGCTTTCTCGTCCTCTTCGGTAAACGCTGGCAGTAAATCTTCACGTCCGTGGTATTTGTAGCAATTAATAACAATTTGTCGAAGGGCGTGAGTCCAAGATATCTATAAAACATAAATGATATATATTAAAAGAAAACAATTTTAAAAATTAAATAAATACCTTTTGTTTCTCATCCTCACTTCTAGCATCCATTCGAACATTTGCCCAAGGTAATTCTTTGGGCCACCACGGTGGACGCGTAGATTCCCTTCCCCATCCCGGCTTTCCTCTTCCAGTCGAATATTTTAACATCAATGGTATAAAAGCGCGCAATTGAGCTTGTGTCATCTTCTCAACGGGAGTCGGAATACCATCGATGATCAACGGTGGCAATTCGAAGAGTGTGGGATCATCTTGAACCGGGGGAGGTGCTTGGTGCGCGAGGGCACTCTCCAATTCTTCCATTATCATGGAGCGGAGATTTTTGATAACATCTTCAAGCGGTTTCGCACCGAATACTTTATAGCTGGTGTTCGGTTTCCCCGGAGTTGCCACCAAGACGATCGCTTGCTGACCAACACGTGTCGCGAATTCGTCGATCGTTTGTCGAAGTTTGCGTAGGAGCCGATTCTGGTGGCGCTTTCGAATCGATGGGTTAGTTTCAAATGAATGGGGCCGCTTCCGTTTCTTCGCCGAGACGATAGCAGCGGCTGCGGCGACGCCAACGGGCCCAGCTGCTGCTAGTTGCGCTGTTACCTCATCTCCTAGAAAGAATTTTTATTCACTTAGTTACATGTAAACGCATAATAAAATAATGCAAATAATACTTATTACCGAATAGTATTAAAGCGTCCTGTAAGGTTAAAGGAGTAAGATTATCTTCACTTTCGGGGGGTTTGGGTAAAATTGGCACGTATTTTCCAAGGTTTGGGGTCATTTATGTTAAGTTATGAACGTCTCGATCGTTTATGACGAAGTCTCGTCGTCTGTGTATGCAACCTACTTAATTGCGCGGTAAAATAAAGTGCGCGCTTGTGGTATATTTCAAATTTCAACTTAAAATTTTTTTAAATAAATTTTAAATTAAATGTAATTTGTACAAAAATTTTGTTAAAAAGTGGTTTGTTTAAAGTTTTCTAAATAATTTGAAAGTGAGTACTGTTAATGGTACTTTTCTTTTACTTCTTCATTAATTATAAGTAATATTTTCTTAGTGGAAACGAACCAAATCATCAGGAACTCCTTTTAAATTAAATTTCAGTGTTAAATCGTAATAAAAACTTACTGTCAATAAGATATTTTGTTGTCGTTGCAATGTTAGAAACTCGATTAAATCGAAGAGGCTATTTTATGTCTTAAGAAATGTTGATTTAATTAGGAGAAATGTTTCTTGAAGATGAGTTTCGATTTCTTGAGGATGATTAAGTTTAATAACTGACTTGAAGTAACTCTATGCGGATAATAGTGTTAAATAAAGCTTATGTATCAAATTAAAAATATACCTTGTTTCTAAATGTACTACTTGTAGACTGCTTGTTTCATGTTTCTTGCTGATTTTGGACATATTTAGAGCCGATGTTCAATAAATACAAAGTAAGACTACGAATAATAACTCATAGTCTTGATGTTCGTGATACTTGGAGCGGCCGACGTCTTCGAAGTCGGCCGAGGTTTGAAAGAACTTCGAAGACGTCGGCCGCACTAAATATTGTTCGTTATACTTGGGGCGGCCGACGTCTTTGAAGTCGGACGAGGTTCGAAAGAACTTCGAAGACGTCGGCCACCCTAAGTATTGTTCATGATATAAGAAATAATCTCGGCCGACTTCGAAAACGTCGGCCGTACTAAATATTGTTGGTGATACTTGGAGCGGTCGACGTTTTCAAAGTCGGCCGAGATTGTTTCTCTTAACCTGCTTGCAATTTATAGAAGTAATCTCGGCCGACTTCGAAGACGTCGGCCGCCTTAAATATTGTGCATAATACTTGGTGCGGCCGACGTCTTCGAAGTCGGCCGAGATTTTTTCTCTTAACCTGCTTGAAATGTATGGAAGTAATAATCTCGGCCGACTTCCAAGACGTCGGCCGCCCTAATTATTGTTCATGATATTTGGTGCGGCCGACGTCTTCGAAGTCGGCCGAGGTTCGAAAGAACTTCGAAGACGTCGGCCACCCTAAGTATTGTTCATGATATAAGAAATAATCTCGGTCGACTTCGAAGACGTCGGCCGCACTAAATATTGTTTATGATACTTGGGGCGGCCGACGTCTTCGAAGTCGGTCCAGATTGTTTCTCTTAAGCTGCTTAAAATTTATGGAAGTAGTCTCGGCCGACTTCGAAGATGTCGGCCGCATGAACAATACTTAGGTTCATGATATAAAAAATCATCTCGGCCGACTTCGAAGACGTCGGCCGCACTAAATATTGTTGGTGATACTTGGAGCGGCCGACGTTTTTGAAGTCGGCCGAGGTTCGAAAGAACTTCGAAAACGTCGGCTACCCTAAGTATTGTTCATGATATAAGAAATAATCTCGGTCGACTTCGAAGACGTCGGCCGCACTAAATATTGTTTATAATACTTGGAACGGCTGACGTCTTCGAAGTCGGCCGAGATTGTTTCTGTTAAGCTGAAATATTGGGGCTGGGATACTTCTATTGTCCGTTTTAAGCAAGATAGGCAATATGTTATGTATTAGGTTGTCACACAACATTCTCTTTAACTACCACTACAAAAATATAGGTGTGTGTTATTTGGGAATGTTTTCATTATATTAATTACTAAATCACCTAATCCAATGCGAAATAACTTAAGAAATGAGTTGAAATTAATTAATTTCAACAACTCAAAACGTTAATAATAACTTATTTCGTAAATTGCATGAATTTAATTTGTAATAATAAATACTTGGTCCAAGTTTATTATTTTTCCAAGATTTTTGATAAGTTTTTTTAAAACATTTTAGTGTTTGTATTAAACTACGCGATTTGGTTATCAATGACAAAACGAATTTCAAAGTATATGCAACGTGATAAAAATATTTTTGTAATGACCAATCGATTTAGTCATGTAGAATATCTCAGATGATTAATTACCCCATCCACCATTTTTTTCTAACTACTTGTGTATTTTTCAAATAAAAACAAATAACTATACAACTATTTTATTACAATATAATCCAAATGACTGTCACGAAACGATATCATGCATGATTCTTAAGGGAGATGTATCTTGAGGGATTAATATAAAAAAAGACCTAAAATAAAAAGTATTAAGAAGCATAAATAAAAATAAATGGATGTGAATACTATGATGATATATATAAATACAATGAATATTGATCATACCCATAGCGGCTGTTAAAAGATCGGCTCCTTCATCATAGGAGCTTGGCGAAGATGGGCAATTGTCTTCATCATCATCTGATGGGCCAGAAAGGCCTGCTGGTGAACTCACAACCATGGCTATCTGTTCGTTTGATTGACTACCGTTGGAAGTGTTCATCATAACCATGCACCGCTAGCGAGTGTGGAGTCGTCTCACCGGCCCCTAAATATAAGATAAAAAAAAGACACTGTAGTAAGTCAGATATGTAACGGTCGTCATCTTACATATTATAATATACATTTTGCAAATAAATGATTGCAAAGGCAGAGATGTTGAACATTGCTTTTCTAGCCTACACTATAAAATCAATAACTGATGTTGGGGTCTCCCCTTGTCCCCCGCGAGACGACGGGAAATAAAATACAAATAATCGCGGGGGCATGATTTTTGAATAACTCTCACGTATTTAAATGGACCTCGAAGATCTTTTCGAATGGCGTTTTTGTTGGTCGGAACGTGATGATGCATTGGAGTTTGGTGTAGAGGAACCCGTAATATGGCTTCCAATACTTTTAGATAACAAATAATCGGTAAGGCGTTTGTGACCGTCTTTGAGGGAACATATTCTTCACGGTGAAATCTTTGAGCACGAAACACATGTGTCGTAGAACGATTTAAAAAAAAATAACAGAATCGAGACGAATCGCGCGTCCGCCAAGAGAGCTGAGCAGGCCCAGTTAAAATTATTAGTACGGCTGCGTACGCACCTGCGTGTATGTCGCACATTTAACACGAAAACATGTATGGCGCCGAAGCTACAGCACTTAATTGCGAGGAATAATCCCCGTAGTTTCCATTTTCGTACGTTCCATAACGCTTAGCCACTAAATATCCGGCCTAACACCGAACCGTGCAGAAACAAATTTACGTCACATTACTAAATATCGATCGTAATAGTCATTGTTGGTAATGTCGGACATCAATTTCGACTCCGGGGCCATATCGTCTGGACTTGCGCATTTCGTACCACGCACGCAAAACTATGAATTTCGTCGACTTACCTATTCGTCAAAATGTCATTTTTTTTTCTCTAGACTTTTCTTCTTCGTTTCTCGCTGCTTTAATGTTCACTCCGCGTCCTACATTCCAACGTTTCGTTAAAATAAAGCACGCGAACACCCCACGAACCCCACGCCATCTACTGGCATCGCCCCGCCGTGAGGCCTCAATCTTCAACCGTTCAAACCACTTATTTCTCTATAACAACCCTTTCCTTCCTTTTGTTTTACTCCAAAATTGTTATTTTTACAATATTATCTCTTCCGCGCATTTTTTTAAACAAATTCCATTGTGCGCACGTGCTCGATTACACGCATGCGATTTTCACGTTTCTCTTTCTCCTATTCAAACAAAGATGGCGCTTCACCAACCACTCTTTATACAGTCATAACACTACATCGCCATATTATTCAGTATACACTATACAAAATACTTTATCACTATGTATGTAGTAATAAAAATTATATGTTATTCGTTGAGCTTGAGATTAGATCAATTGTAATGTAGGCTTTTTGTTAATTGATAATAAAGTAATATATTTTACCGGCTACATTGTAATTAGTTACTTTTATTGCGATTTTATATATAATTGCATAAATAATCAATAGATGGCGTCAAATATTTCAAAAAGCTTGACACAAGATGAGAATGTCGTTAATCGAACTTGCGTAGACTCTATAACTTGAGGTTTAAAGCCTTGCTTATCAGGCATATCAACCCAGAAATGGACAAAACATTACAACATCTTTGCCGTAAGCTTCCTCGACTGAACTTAGTGCGGGGAATCTCTGATACTGCCTTATCAATTAATACCAACCCAAAACTGGTCTAGATTTTGCAACATCTCGATCTCAAGCTACTTCGCTTAATCGTAGGAGGAGAATCTACGACCTTACACCCGAGGCTTTACAATGAAAATCGTATCAACCCAAGAAATTGAGAAAACATTGAAATCGCGAGCATCCCGACTGAACTTAGTGAGGAGAATTTACAACTTTAACTGATTAAGCGGCTGAGGCACTACAATTAATATTTTATCAACCCAAAGATAGCCAAAACATTGCAACGTCTTGGCCGTAAGCTTCCTCGGCTAAACTTAGTGCGGGGAATCTCTGATACTGCCTCATCAATTAACACCAACCCAAAACTCGTCTACATTTTGCAACATCTCGATCTCAAGCTACTTCGCTTAATCGTAGGAGGAAAAATCTACGGCCTTACGCCCGAGGCTTTACAATGAAAATCGTATCAACCCAAGAAATTGAGAAAACATTGAAATCGCGAGCATCCCGACTGAACTTAGTGAGGAGAATTTACAACTTTAACTGATTAAGCGGCTGAGGCACTACAATTAATATTTTATCAACCCAAAGCTAGCCAAAACATTGCCACATCTTGGCCGTAAGCTTCCTCTGCAAAACTTAGTGCGTGGAATCTCTGATACTGCCTTATCAATTAATACCAACCCAAAACTGGTCTAAATTTTGCAACATCTCGATCTCAAGTTACTTCGCTTAATCGTAGGAGAAAAATCTACGGCCTTACGCCCGAGGCTTTACAATGAAAATCGTATTATCCCAAGAAATTGAGAAAACATTGAAATCGCGAGCATCCCGACTGAACTTAGTGAGGAGAATTTACAACTTTAACTGATTAAGCGGCTGAGGCACTACAATTAATATTTTATCAACCCAAAGATAGCCAAAACATTGCAACGTCTTGGCTGTAAGCTTCCTCGGCTAAACTTAGTGCGGGGAATCTCTGATACTGCCTCATCAATTAATACCAACCCAAAACTCGTCTAAATTTTGCAACATCTCGATCTCAAGCTACTTCGCTTAATCGTAGGAGAAAAATCTACGGCCTTACGCCCGAGGCTTTACAATGAAAATCGTATCAACCCAAGAAATTGAGAAAACATTGAAATCGCGAGCATCCCGACTGAACTTAGTGAGGAGAATTTACAACTTTAACTGATTAAGCGGCTGAGGCACTACAATTAATATTTTATCAACCCAAAGATAGCCAAAACATTGCAACGTCTTGGCTGTAAGCTTCCTCGGCTAAACTTAGTGCGGGGAATCTCTGATACTGCCTCATCAATTAATACCAACCCAAAACTCGTCTAAATTTTGCAACATCTCGATCTCAAGCTACTTCGCTTAATCGTAGGAGAAAAATCTACGGCCTTACGCCCGAGGCTTTACAATGAAAATCGTATCAACCCAAGAAATTGAGAAAACATTGAAATCGCGAGCATCCCGACTGAACTTAGTGAGGAGAATTTACAACTTTAACTGATTAAGCGGCTGAGGCACTACAATTAATATTTTATCAACCCAAAGCTAGCCAAAACATTGCAACATCTTTGTTGTAAGCTTCCTCGGCTAAACTTAGTGCGAGGAATCTCTGATACTGCCTTATCAATTAATACCAACCCAAAACTGGTCTAAATTTTGCAACATCTCGATCTCAAGCTACTTCGCTTAATCGTAGGAGAAAAATCTACGACCTTTCGCCCGAGGCTTTACAATGAAAATCGTATCAACCCAAGAAATTGAGAAAACATTGAAATCGCGAGCATCCCGACTGAACTTAGTGAGGAGAATTTACAACTTTAACTGATTAATTCGAGGTCGCTCGTGGCTGAGGCACTACAGTTAATATTTTATCAACCCAAAGTTAGCCAAAACATTGCAACGTAAGCTTCTTCGGCTAAACTTATCAATTAATATACCAACCCAAAACTGGTCTAAATTTTGCAACGTCTTGCAGAACAGGATTATTTTCAGTATCGGGGATTTTTTTAAATTAAACATGAAATAAATATAAAATAATCAATTTTTAATCAAAAATTTTTTTAACCCTAAAAGTGATAAATTTAAAAATACAAACTGATAAAAATTAATTAAAAACACATTACAAATTTTTTTAAAATATTTTATATTTAAAGAAATATTAAAAACAGAATGAATATGTACATTAATAAGGAACAATAAAATCCATTGTTATAATTTTAGTATATGCGATGATTGGATGTACGTAGATAATCGCCGTCCTCTTGACAGTGCGAAAACAATTAAGACGTGAATCAATAAATAAAAGATAAGATAACGTTTTGTTATCGACCGATCGTAGCAGTAACATTCCTTGTGCAATACTGTAACCCAACACAAACATAATTTCAGCGGGGAATCATGTTTTCCACCAACAGGCAAGGGTCTAACGATCCTTTTGATGACCATGTTACAGGTAAAAAAAAATTTATTATTGAGTAATTATTAATGACTTAATAAGTAATTTAATTTTGATCTAAGTAAGTTAATAAATAATAAATTTATTGTAGATATAGATTTATCTGTTTTTAATTCACCGTTGAGTGATTCAAGCATTAGAGAAAGTAAGTTTATAATCGTTTTCTTTTCTATTTAATTTGTTCATTTCTTTTTCTAGCTACAACATTTTTGGATACACCGGATCCAATTCCAATAGTGGATCAACCAAGCTTGGAAAGTAACTATCCAGGAAGTAGAAGACCAATTCCCGTCGCAACAATCGATTGGCAATCATCAAGAGATGGTCAATTTATTCCCAGGAACGGATTAGATTTTTTAAATGGCGTCGATAAATTATTTATCCAACAGACTGTAGAATTAAACGAACGTAAGATAATCTAAGATAAATTTATCTCATTTTAAAATTTATTTATAGGAATTAATAAATGATTCACAGAAATTTCTTTTTAGTACTTGCAAATGTTGATTCAGAAAATAGATATACAATAAAAGTACCAAGAGGTGAAACGCTTTATTATGCAAGCGAATCATCGACGAATTTCCAAAGATTTTGTTGTGGATCAAGTAGAGCATTTACGATGCGTCTTTTTGACCAAACTCAACAAGAAGCGATTGAATTTCGGCGACGTTTAGCATTCGGAAACTGTTCGTTTTGGTGTTATCTTCAAGTATTGGAAATTTGGCTTCCTCCCGGTGAACTTGTTGGTTATGTTAAACAACAAATGACGTTATCACAACCAATTTTTCTCGCTTATAATCGACACGGAAATGTTGCTTATAAAATTGAAGGTCCATCTGATACTTGTATGTGCATTTCTAATGGGAAGGATAAACATTTTAAGATATTTAATCCCGAGGGTACCACGCAATTAGGAAGTGTTAATTATCAATGGGATCAAGTACAAACTGATTATATCATGTGTGTACAGTTTCCATCAAGTAGTATTGATGATAGATTAAAAGCCATTTTATTGGGAGCTGCATTTTTATTGGTAAATTATTTTAAAATCACAAATATAAAGATATTAATTTATTTTTTGTAGGAATATATGTATTTTGAAAGATCTAAAATAACTGGATGCTTAAGGTGTAGCTGTTAAGTAAAGAAGACGATATTAAAATATTAAAACGGAAGATGTAACAATAAAATAAATATATTTTAATACTTTTAAAAATTGTGAATTAAAAATAATAATGTACGTTTCACCAAATATAAATATTCTGCTTATCAAACGTTAGCTTCCTTTATAAAAATTATTGTAAAATTTTCGAATTCCTTAGAATGAATATTAGATAAAACAAAATTATCAAATTCTACCAATGAGTTGGCACACCACACTATAAAAGTGGAATTGTCACTTGTCGTACATCAGTTTAAAAAAGTGATTACTTCAAACGATTACAATGGCAGAATTAGCTCAAGATACCGGCGCTGTAAAATCAGTTGAAATTGTTGAAAATATCCAGAAAAATCCCAACGATGGTAACAACAAAGAAGGTTGCACCGACTTAATACCGTAAATAATTTTTAAAATTTCTTTAATTCCTAAACTTTTTTATTAAAAAATTATTTAAAATCTATTTCGGGGTAAAAATTTCACTAAATAACCATAAAATGGTGTAAATTTCAATAAAATCACGTTTACTTTTTGAGAAAAAATACGATTTTTTTTAAAATAATTTGTTTAAATCTACTTCGGGGTCAATTTGTGCGAAAATTTCACTAAATATCAATAAAATGGTGTAGTTTTTAATAATAAAATTCGTTTTAAAAGATTACTTAGTTTTTGAGAAAAAAATTTTTTTTAATTTATAAACGTTTTTTATTAAATAATTTGTTTAATATCTATTTCTGGGTAAATTTGTGTTAACATTTCAGTAAATATTAATAAAACGGTGTACAATAATAAAATCCGTTTTATAAAATCACTTCTAGTTTTTGAGAAAAAAGTTTTTTTTTTAATTTGTAAACATTTTTTAACGAAAAATTTGGTTCAAATCTATTTCTGGGTAAATTTGTGTGAAAATTTCACTAAATATCAATAAAATGGTGTAGTTTTTAATAATAAAATTCGTTTTAAAAGATTACTTAGTTTTTGAGAAAAAATTTTTTTTAATTTGTAAACGTTTTTTATTAAATAATTTATTTAATATCTATTTCTGGGTAAATTTGTGTTAACATTTCAGTAAATATTAATAAAACGGTGTACAATAATAAAATCCGTTTTATAAAATCACTTCTAGTTTTTGAGAAGTTTTTTTTTTAATTTGTAAACATTTTTTAACGAAAAATTTGGTTCAAATCTATTTCTGGGTAAATTTTTGTGAAAATTTCACTAAATATCAATAAAATGGTGTAGTTTTCAATAATAAAATCGTTTTTAAAAGATCATTTAGTTTTTGAGAAAAATTTTTTTTTAATTTGTAAAAGTTTTTTATTAAATAATTTCTTTAATATCTATTTCTGTGTAAATTTATGTTCAAATCTCACTAAATATCAATAAAATGGTGTAGTTTTCAATAATAAAACCCATTTTAAACAAACACTTTTACTTTTTGAGAAAAAATACGATTTTTCTTAAATAATTTGTTTTAAATTTATTTCGGTGTAAATTTGTGTGAAAATTTCACTAAATACCAATAAAGCGGTGTACTTTTCAATAACAAAATTCGTTTTAAGAAATCACGTTTACTTTTTGAGAAAACAAATTTTTTAATTAATCAATTTTTGTCGAAAAATTTAAAAATTAGTTTCGTAAAAAATTTATAAGAAATTTCATCAATAACTGAAAATAATCATGATTAAAAAATTACTTTTACCACTTAAGAAATAAATTTTTGAAATTATCGAATTTCAATCATCACTTCTTGCGGAATACATTTTGGGAAACACTCTTTTTTGGATTGAATCACAAAATTATTGAGAAATTTCTTTTAAGTAAGCCTATTACAACAATTTTTTTTGATTTATTATTTAATAATTGTTTAGATGGTACCACGGAAAAATTTCTGATGAAACCACCTATAAACTGCTTAAATCGAATAAAGATGGTTTATTCCTTGTAAGAGATTCATTAAGATACGCCGGAGATTTTAGTTTATGTTTAACATATTCTAAAAGACTTTTCGATTATCGCATAATTCGCGATAATTATGGAAGGTTGACGATAAATCTTGAAGATTATTACGATTCGTTGGAAGAAATAATCGAGACATGCATACACCGAAAAAAAGAATTATGCTATTACCTCATGGAATATGTTACCAGGGAAATGAAAGCGCAAATAATAGGGGATATTAACGTGAATTATATTAAAAAAGGAGTTTTTGGGAAAACATTTATTGGTTGTATTCAAAATAGAAAAGTTTTAATTTCACCAATTGATGACCCTGTCGAAATGCATGAAATCATCAAGAAAAAACTTTGTCATAAAAATCTTGTTAATATCATTGGCTTGGCTTTAACCGACTCTGGTTCAATTAAAACTTATAACATGATTACTGTTTATATGGAACATGAACCTTTGTTAAATCTTTTAAGAAAGCCGAAAAAATATCCTTACGTTAGAAAATATGCATTCAATTTTTGTAATGACATTTGTATGGGAATGGTGTATTTAGAAGAGCAACAACTTTGTCATCAATTTTTGGCAGCCAAAAATGTTTGGATTACCAAAACAGGAATAGCAAAATTAGCCAATTTCGGAATTTGTAACGAATATTTAGGCCGATTCCAAGATTTTGCACACACCCATGTTGCTCCAGAAGTTTTAATCGCCAAAAAGCATAGCATCCAAGCTGATATGTGGAGTTTTGGTGTTGTTTTATGGGAAATATATAACCACGGTAATTTGCCATATTCTTACATGTCTTTATCCAACATTTTCAAATTTTTAAAAGCAAATAATCGACTTACTATTCCTACAAAAAATTGTCCACGTTCTGTACGCAAAATCATGCGGCAGGTAATTTATAAAAAAAATTTAGTTTAAAATTTATTAATATAAATCATTTTTTAGTGTTGGTGTTGGAAACCTGAACAAAGACCAATTTTTCGCCAGTTGTTCGTTGTGTTCCCAAAACATCGTATTCAAATGAAAGATTGTCCGAAATTTTTAGAATTTTGAAATGATTTCAACATTTTTATACGTTTTTAATATGTTGATTTTTCTTTTAATAAATGTAAAGGAAATATTAAAACAAACACATTGAATTTAACACGTTTTATTGATTTTTATTTTCTTTTTAATCAACAGTGAACTAAAAATAGAATTTACAAGTTACAAAAGTCCAACCGATCAGAAAAGCGAACATGACGCGACGCGAATGATATGGTTCCCATTTTTGACGGGGGGCTGGGGAGCTTTGGGCAGTTTCAACCCTTAGCAATTAGTTATTCTTTGTATTTTTCTGTATAAAAAAGGAGTACAAACGTTTTATATTAAAAACCGGTAGTCGAACGAACGTAAACTTAAATTGAAAGTATTTTAATTAATTGTTATTGTTAGTTCGGGGGAGATCGCCCGTTTACTTTATTTTTTTTTTTTTATTATTTTTTAAGTGTTTTTTTACCTCGCGATCGCGTTTTTTTAGACGTCCTTCAGCTCCGCAGGCACTTCATTCTTAGGATGTTTATTCTCAAAGTGTTGTTTGTATGTTTTGGGATCTGGCATTTGAGCCTATAAAAAAAGAAAACAATTATTAGTAAATTAAAAACAATAAATTAATCAATTAATCCAGAATTCTACCCAACCCAAGAGGAATCGAAACTCTTCTTTTCTGCATGTCTTGGGCGTTCCAAAAATATTTTAGCCAATAAATGTCTCATTATCATCAAGGGTAGTTTAGTTGGGTTGAGTTGGTTTTTGTTACGTTAGGTTGGGTTAATGCCGAATGTTTGGCCTTAATAGATTTAATTTTATAAAAATAAATTATTGCATATTCCCCCCTAGCTGATAAATGTTTGATATCTTACCTAAATAAGCATTCTTTTTATTTATGAAATAAATTGATAAAATATCGCAACGTTCTTGCTGCGAATGCGGTTTCAAACGATAACGACTTTTGTTATTGGTTTGAGTGACCAATTGTTTTATGCAAAGCCGCCTTGCGCCCACTGTGTAATACACCTGCATAAGGTTATCTCGCTCTACAATAAATGTTGTGAGAAACATTATATTAGACATATACATTGCAGCACCTGACTTCAGCTATAAACTATTTTGCTCACTAGATTGTATTTCAAGACGTCTTCGAAGTCGATCGAGATTTTAATCTGCTTGAAATTTATGGAAGAAATAATCTCGGCCGACTTCGAAGACGTCGGTCTCTCTAATTATTGTTCATGATATTTGGTGCGGCCGACGTCTTCGAAGTCGGCCGAGATTTTTCTCTTAACCTGCTTGAAATTTATGGAAGAAATAATCTCGGCCGACTTCGAAGATGTCGGCCGCACCAAGTATGATGAACAATTCTTAGGGCGGCCGACGTCTTCGAAATCGGCCGAGATTTTTCTCTAATCTGCTTGAAATTTATGGAAGCAATAATCTCGGCCGACTTCGAAGACGTCGGCCGCACCAAGTATGATGAACAATACTTTGGGCGGCCGACATCTTCGAAGTCAGCCGAGATTTTTCTCTAATCTGCTTGAAATTTATGGAAGAAATAATCTCGGCCCACTTCGAAGACGTCGGCCGCCCTAATTATTGTTCATAATATTTGGTGCGGCCGACGTCTTCGAAGTCGGCCGAGATTTTTCTCTTAACCTGCTTGAAATTTATGGAAGCAATAATCTCGGCCGACTTCGAAGACGTCGGCCGCACCAAGTATCATGAACAATACTTTGGGCGGCCGACGTCTTCGAAGTCGGCCGAAATTTTTCTCTGATCTGCTTGAAATTTATGGAAGAAATAATCTCGGCCGACTTCGAAGACGTCGGCCGCCCTAATTATTGTTCATGATATTTGGTGCGGCCGACGTCTTCGAAGTCGGCCGAGATTTTTCTCTAATCTGCAGAAATTTATGGAAGCAATAATCTCGGCCGACTTCGAAGACGTCGGCCGCCTTAAGTATTGTTCTTAATACTTAGTGCGGCCGACGTCTTCGAAGTCGGCCGAGATTTTTTCTCTTAACCTGCTTAAAATGTATGGAAGAAATAATCTCGGCCGACTTCGAAGACGTCGGCCGTACCAAGTATGATGAACAATACTTAGGGCGGCCGACGTCTTCGAAGTCGGCGGAGATTTTTCTCTAATCTGCTTGAAATTTATGGAAGAAATAGTCTCGGCCGACTTCGAAGACGTCGGCCGCCCTAACTACTGTTCATAATATTTGGTGCGGCCGACGTCTTCGAAGTCGGCCGAGATTTTTCTCTTAACCTGCTTGAAATTTATGGAAGAGATAATCTCGGCCGACTTCGAAGACGTCGGCCGCCTTAAGTATTGTGCATAATACTTGGTGCGGCCGACGTCTTCGAAGTCGGCCGAGATTTTTTCTCTTAACCTGCTTGAAATGTATGGAAGCAATAATCTCGGCCGACGTCTTCGAAGTCGACGTCGGCCGCCCTAATTATTGTGCATAATACTTGGTGCGGCCGACGTCTTCGAAGTCGGCCGAGATTTTTCTCTAATCTGCTTGAAATTTATGGAAGAAATAATCTCGGCCGACTTCGAAGACGTCGGCCGCTCTAATTATTGTTCATGATATTTGGTGCGGCCGACGTCTTCGAAATCGGCCGAGATTTTTCTCTAATCTGCTTGAAATTTATGGAAGCAATAATCTTGGCCGACTTCGAAGACGTCGGCCGCACCAAGTATGATGAACAATACTTTGGGCGGCCGACGTCTTCGAAGTCGGTCGAGATTTTTCTCTAATCTGCTTGAAATTTATAGAAGAAATAATCTCGGCCGACTTCGAAGACGTCGGCCGCTCTAATTATTGTTCATGATATTTGGTGCGGCCGAGTTGGAAGACGTCCAAATAAACGCGAAATAATTGAAGATGCAGTGAAATAGACAAACTTTCACATTCTCCAAATGACCTCTATAATAAGGAAATAGAAAAAGAACATATTATTTGATGATAATTATTTTCTGGTACAACCACAATAATGCAGAGAAATATTGAGGTTGTTTGGAATTGCTTTAAGTAAACAACAAAAATGTAACTGTCTTCAAGTTATGAAAATTGTTTTCAAACACTAAAAAAAATTAATTATAGATATCGGATTATTTTAAAACAATACACAGAGTTTTTATCACACTTTTAAGATAAGTATCAATTGTTTAATCATAAAAAAAGTTACGAATTAAATTATTTGGCAAGTTTTATTTAAAAAAGTCCCGTAATTGACCAATTAGAGATGGTTTTCTATTGTTAAATTGAAAGCGGGGATTTACTTTCTCTTCCATTCTGCACGGTTTGCGCTAATAACTTACCTTGCAAACGACGCAAACGTGTACGAGCGCCTTTTGAGCTGCTTTTTTCTGATCAGTGGCAGAGTGTCCCTGTTGCTTCTTCATTTTGGCAGATCTCTCAGCTGCTTTGGCTTGAGACTGGAGTTTTTGTTGACCTCTAGCCATGATTATTAAGTTGTGATTGTTCTAAAAAAAAATATGTTAGGATTAGAAATCGTTTAATTGATCCGTAACCTCTCCTTAAAGACGTCGATATAAAAACGTGTTCGAAAAATGTAGCTGAAAAAAATTTTTTTAATACACTTACTTTGTCTTTTTCTCTGTTTTTTGGGTTAATTAGTGTGTTACTTCCGTTTTGACGACGCGGTTGTTTGTTAAGAAGTTTAAAGACGTCGAAGTTGAGAAAAAAAAACGGCAAACAGCCTGTACAGCTGGCCTTAAGCGGCTCTCGATGCTTTCCGTTTCCCTTCCAACATAAAACTGCCAATGGACTCTCTAGCAATGCACCTCTCACATTTTACGTCTCCATCTGTCCTAGATTATTGTCGTTGTTGAATAAAAAAAAATTCCCCCTCAATTAGAAAATTTTCAAAAATAATAATTTATTAAAACAAATTATTAAATTTCCTTTAACATACACTTTTAGAATTTTAATTTTGTTTCAGGATTTAAGTTGGTATTGATAATATACCGAACGTATCATAAGTAATACAACAAAATATTTAAAAAAAACGAAGAAAGATGATGAAAGATATCGAAATCGCGAAGAATATAAAGGATTACGACGCAAGGGTTAAATAAATTTACTATAAATCATATCGATTAGATAACTTTTGAAGTTTTCTATACATATCTACAACGAGGATACGTTCTTAAATAACAACGACCTTGAATATTGCGTAGAAAATAAATTCATGAACGTACACCGAAAATGACTAACATTTAGCAGAGAACAAACAAAGGTATCGAACAACACGTTGTTTAAAATATATTGTATCGGAGAGACCAAATTAAACTTAAAAACCGTTTAAAATCCATCAAAAAGTGTACGTTAGAAAATACACAACCCACATTATAAATAAGATCTTCGACGTCATTTTTTATTAACTCTTAAGCAAAAACCTACTCGTTTCTTTATATTAATCAAAAAAACATAAATGGAGGGATTTGATGCGATATATTACGAAGATGAGGAAGAAAATCCTGAAGAAGCTGAGCCAGGAGATGTAGCCACCGTGCCCGATCCAGTGATACTTCGTGGAGCTGGAAATATGACCGTGTAAGTTATTCGCTTTGTGTATGAGTAACTTTTATTTATGAGATGATTTGTTTAGATTTGGATTGAGTAATCGTTTTAGTACCGAATTTCCTAGTGGGTTAGTTTCAAGAGTTGCCCCAGAAGAGTTTCAAGAAACCGTCATGAGGATAAACAGCGTACTCAAAAAAACATTACCTGTTAATGTCAAATGGTTGTTTTGTGGCTGCTTATGTTGCTGTTGTACTTTAGGATGTTCATTATGGCCTGTAATTTGTTTAAGTAAAAGGGTAAGTAATTGTCTAAAATAAATGAAAAATTATGTTGTATTAGAAAAAAGTGTTGTAGCAAATTTTATTTTTAACAATATTGCTCTTGGTTACTTTTGCTTCTAGATGTATAAATATCAAGAAAAATGTGAAAATTAGATCAAATCAGGGTTTCACATTGTTATGGTAGCTCACAGGATTCAGAACATTTGAGAGAAAAGTTTTACTCTTAAAAAAATATGAAAATTTGTAGTTTTACAAGTTGTTAATGGTGTCACTTGGGATTCAGGGCCTAAAAAATAATCTCCCGCCCTAAAGATTGTTTAGATTTGTGATACTTGATATTTCGAAATATTTCTTTTATAAACTTCAAGCAGGGACCAAAATTGTCATATTCATGTATTTTTAGAAAAAAGTTTTAGTATAAAAGTTGTAGCAAATGTTATTTTGAACAATATTGCTCTTTATCACTTTTACTCTCAGACGCATAAATATCGAAGTTTAAGGAAGAAATAATCTCCCGCCCTAAATATTGTTTGTGACACTTGGGGCGGCCGACGTCTTCGAAGTCGACCGAGATTATTTCTTATATTAACATAGATAATCTCGGCCGACTTCGAAGACGTCGGCCGCCATAAGTATTGTGCGTAATACTTGAGGCGGCCGACGTCTTCGAAGTCGGCCGAGATATTTCTTCTATAAACTTCAAGCAGGGAAGAAAATTTTCATATTTACGTATTTTTAGAAAAAAACTTGTAGCAAATTTTATTTTTAATAAAATTGCTCTTTATCACTTTTACTCTCGGATGCATAAATATCGAGAAAAATACGAAAATTTGCACTTGGGATTCGGGGCGTGGGAACAAGCCTATTCCGCTTGAAGTTTAAGGAAGAAATAATTTCCCGCCCTAAATATTGTTTGTGACACTTGGGGCGGCCGACGTCTTCGAAGTCGGCCGAGATTATTTCTTATATCAACAGAGATAATCTCGGCCGACTTCGAAGACGTCGGTCGCCATAAGTATTATGCGTAATACTTGAGCCGAATTTTCATATTTTCGTATTTTTCTCGATATTTATGCATCTGAGAGCAAAAGTGAAAGAGAGCAATATTGTTAAGAATGAAATTTGCTACAACTTTTGTTCTAAAAGTTTGTTTATAACATGCTCCATTTCCCGAGTGTTACCATTAACAACTTGAAAAAGTAACAAATTCATCCACTTTTCATATTTTCGTACTTTTCTCAATATTTATGCATCTGAGAGCAAAAGTGAAAAAGAACAATATTGTTAAGAATGAAATTTGCTACAACTTTTGTTCTAAAAGTTTTTTTATAACATGCTCCGTTTCCCGAGCGTTGCCATTAACAACTTGAAAAATAACAAATTCATCCAATTTTCATATTTTTGTATTTTTCTCGATATTGACGCATCTGAGAGCAAAAGTGAAAGAGAGCAATATTGTTAAGAATGAAATTTGCTACAACTTTTGTTCTAAAAGTTTTTTTATAACATGCTCTGCTTCCTGAGTATTGTTCATGACATAAGAAATAATCTCGGCCGACTTCGAAGACGTCGGCCGCCCCAAGTATCATGAACAATACTTAGGGCGGCCGACATCTTCGAAGTCGGCCGAGATATTTCTGTCAAAAACTTCAGACACGGTAAACTTGGTTTCACGCTCCGAATCCCGAGTGACACAATTAACAACTTGTAAAACTACGAATTCAACAAATTTGTATATTTTTCTCAATATTTATGCATCTGAGAGCAAAAGTGAAAGAGAACAATATTGTTAAGAATGAAATTTGCTACAACTTTTGTTCTAAAAGTTTTTTTATAACATGCTCCGTTTCCCGAGCGTTGCCATTAACAACTTGAAAAATAACAAATTCATCCAATTTTCATATTTTTGTATTTTTCTCGATATTGACGCATCTGAGAGCAAAAGTGAAAGAGAGCAATATTGTTAAGAATGAAATTTGCTACAACTTTTGTTCTAAAAGTTTTTTTATAACATGCTCTGCTTCCTGAGTATTGTTCATGACATAAGAAATAATCTCGGCCGACTTCGAAGACGTCGGCCGCCCCAAGTATCATGAACAATACTTAGGGCGGCCGACATCTTCGAAGTCGGCCGAGATATTTCTGTCAAAAACTTCAGACACGGTAAACTTGGTTTCACGCTCCGAATCCCGAGTGACACAATTAACAACTTGTAAAACTACGAATTCAACAAATTTGTATATTTTTCTCAATATTTATGCATCTGAGAGCAAAAGTGAAAAAGAACAATATTGTTAAGAATGAAATTTGCTACAACTTTTGTTCTAAAAGTTTTTTTATAACATGCTCCGTTTCCCGAGCGTTGCCATTAACAACTTGAAAAATAACAAATTCATCCAATTTTCATATTTTTGTATTTTTCTCGATATTGACGCATCTGAGAGCAAAAGTGAAAGAGAGCAATATTGTTAAGAATGAAATTTGCTACAACTTTTGTTCTAAAAGTTTTTTTATAACATGCTCTGCTTCCTGAGTATTGTTCATGACATAAGAAATAATCTCGGCCGACTTCGAAGACGTCGGCCGCCCCAAGTATCATGAACAATACTTAGGGCGGCCGACATCTTCGAAGTCGGCCGAGATATTTCTGTCAAAAACTTCAGACACGGTAAACTTGGTTTCACGCTCCGAATCCCGAGTGACACAATTAACAACTTGTAAAACTACGAATTCAACAAATTTGTATATTTTTCTCAATATTTATGCATCTGAGAGCAAAAGTGAAAGAGAACAATATTGTTAAGAATGAAATTTGCTACAACTTTTGTTCTAAAAGTTTTTTTATAACATGCTCCGTTTCCCGAGCGTTGCCATTAACAACTTGAAAAATAACAAATTCATCCAATTTTCATATTTTTGTATTTTTCTCGATATTGACGCATCTGAGAGCAAAAGTGAAAGAGAGCAATATTGTTAAGAATGAAATTTGCTACAACTTTTGTTGTAAAAATTTTTTTGTAGTATGCTCCGAATCCGATTTATTGTTTATGATATAAGAAATTATATGATATTATGCTGAGATTATTTCTTATATCATGTTCAAACTCTTTGAATTTACTTGTTTAGTGCTTTGTATTTATTAAGATCTTTATTTTTCTGTAATATTCTCTCGTTCATAAGTTGTAGAATTTCGCTATTTATCAGTATTTTTGGTGCGTTCAAGTGCTGTAAAAATAAATGCGTCGATTCTTTTATCATAAAACTAATATGTTTACTTACACATTTTGGTTATCTTGCATTTTAAATATTTAATTGTAATACAATCTATTAATGATATCTAATCATTCAAAAACTAACAATATTATTGGATTTTGCAGACACAGCATTCGTTAAATAAACTGTTGGAATGGGAGAATAGTTATTTATATCATAAGTTGGGGTTACACTGGAGACTATCGAAGCAACACTGTGATTCGTCATCTATGATGGAGTACGTCATTCTGATAGAATTTTTACCAAAAATTCCTATTTATCGGCCAGATTAGCGTTAAGAATATTAATATGAATAAACAGAAATCTTTACGCGCTTAAAGAAACTTTGTTAGAAAGCACCGAGTCGTTTTTTTTGTAAATATGTGAAATATATGTGATAAATAATGGTATATATATTTGTGTATATACAGTAAGGGAATTGTATTAGAAAAAGAAAATTGCTGAAACGGTTAATTATATTAATTTATTATTATTGCGCAAAAAAAACAGTTGAATTTTTCATTTTTTGTATATCAAATTATTATTGCTGGTTAATGTTATTTATTTTAATTAATTTGCCAAATTAAAAAAAAATCGGTTTTTACAGTGGCTGAGGAAAGAAAATGTTTTGTTTTCTTTTCTTTTACTCACCATTGTAGATACTTAACGTTTACTGTATAAGACTGACAATTTGTTGTCTCAGGTAAGATAAGTTTTGTAAATAAAAGTAAAAAAAATTTTTTTTTGGGAAATTTGGTAAAAATTAATTATTAATTTAGACATTAATTATTGTAACTAATCATTTTTGAAGAAAAAAAAAATAATAAAAAAGCGGAAAATGTTTGGTACAAATGAAGTGTATTTATCAATTAGATTAATAAAAAAATTAGAAAATAATAAACACGATTATATAATTTTTCGGTTTATTAATTCAATTAATGATTAATTAAGTATATCATTTTAAAAAAATGAATAGAATCATGTCGATGGAATTGAAGAAGACAAAATAATGCTTATTAATTCGATAAGTAAGAAAATAAAAAATACACGTGCGAGAATTTAGCGTCTCTATATAAACAATTTGTCAATTCGTTGTCGTTAACAGACCAAATTTGTTAACACCCCCGTCACTGTTATACGTTGATCGTTTCAAATCTTGTAGAATTGCAGTTTTTTTTCTTTAAATAAAAATATAATATCAAATGATTTTTTTTTTATTTAAAATTTCATCAAAATCCTAAAAATACAATTTAAAGTGCTTTTAAAGAGGTTTTACTGTTTATGAATAAAACTCGATTTTTAGTACACATTTTTTATTTAATCATTGTTATTGCTTTTACATGTATAAGTAGATTACAAAAATATATATATTCAAACGTTTCACGTTCTATTTTTTTTTTAATTTTTGTATACGGTTGTGTTAAATACAGTTTACAAGAGAAGAATAAATTTTCACGTGGAGTATTATTTCGTGATTAGAATAGATATTGAAAAATACCTGGAATGTATATAAACTAAACGGTCATATTAACAAATACAAAATCTTCTTTTTCGTTATCACACCATCAACTAATACTTTTTTTTTAAAACAAACAAAAAATAATTGGTACTAACAGAAGCGAGGAGAATATTTACACTTCGTTAAAACTAGTTAACAAATACACAAAAAAAAGAAAGATTTGTGGATGCTTGTAATAAAAAATTTCTGTTGCGTTTAAAATTTTTTACCCTGTTTTCATTATTTTCGAAATCAATTAATTAATAAATTAATAAAAAAATATTCAATATCATTACAAAATTTCAGATAAATAAGCTAGGATATTTTTTATAAATTGTTTAATTTGTTTAATTTAAATTAAATACCCAATGGAATTCGATCGATAAAATTAGCTGGAAATTGTCCGCGAATACCATCCGATTCACCCAATAACCATTCGTCTGAAACCCTACGTAGCACCTTGATGGTTTGACCAGGTTTCAGGGCGAGATCCCCAACCATTTGGGGAACAAATTCGTATAAAGCCGTTACCACATCTTCTTCATCAGTGAGCGGTATTTTTATCTCAATAAATGAACGCGGAAACATTCCTTCTCGATCACCCACTTTTCCATATAACCAATCCTTATCTAAACGCTTGATTAAGTAGACTATGTCGTTTTCCTGTGGCAAAAATTAAATTATTTAGAGCCATCTATTACCAAAGCGTTAAACAAATTTAATAGAAATCTCCAAAAAATCTTAATAAGCATGCGCGCCATATAAATCACCTTTTTTCTTTTTCTATCAACTATAAAACAACTAACAATAAGAACACCTTTTCGTCATTAGTTTCTTGTGAGCTTTGTTCAGTGTAAGAGGTAACAAATTAAAAAAATTAAATGATTCAAGTCTTAAATTTTTTTTTTATTTAGACTAGAATGAGTGCTCATCCTCACTATCCGCCGCCACCACAACAAACGGCAACAACATCATCTACGCACCAAGAATCTTTGGATGAAAAAGAAGCTCGTTGGAGAACAGATCCGGTTTTAAAATCGATTTTTATGCGCCCTCAAAGACCCGAATTGTACCCATTAACAGCTTGGGAGAGCTGCCTAAACCCAGTAACAGCGTTTTACAATAATGTAATTGATAGAAATCTCTCTGCTTATACACTGTATCAAAACGTTGAGTATGCAAGGCATACATCAAGCAGATTATTTCCACCTAACGTTTTGGCAGAAATGTCACGAGTTATGCGTACAAAGCTACAAGAAGTTGATTTTTTGGATCGCCAATGGGTTAATGTTTTACAAAAAACAGCTGCATTCTTTCAAAATTCGCCAATGTCTAATTACACAATTCTTCCCCCATTTGTTGTAATTAGCGAACAAGAACAATTTAATATTGCGGCTTATTATGCTTATCTCGATTATGGTCAAGCTGCAAATAGACCAGTATATAGATTTGGACAAAGTGGAGATACTCAAAATAGGGGGGAAGTACTTAATAATACTTTAAAACGCAAATGGAGCACTGAAGATGTGAATGAGCCCAAAAAGAAAAGAATGAATTTTCATAATAATAACAACACTTTTAGCCATACTTCAAATGCCGCTATGAAATGATTTTATTAATTATTCAAGTTCAAAGTGCGAAAGGCTAATTTTTTTATTGTAATTCAATTCTACCAATTGTTAATCTATTTATATCGGCCACTTTGTTACTTAAATTATAAATTATATCATATAATCATGTAGTAATTTGTAACCAACATTTTTCAAATAAAAATATTTATTACTCATACATTTTTTTCTTTGCGATAATTAAAAAAAATCCGATCCAGTTATTCTATTTCAATCTAATCAACAGTTTTTTTTATCTGGTTATGTTACTATCAACGAAAGATTAAAACAAGCACAATGAATAATTTCATAATGCAAATATAATCCATAAATAATTAAATTTTTTTTTACTCATAAACGGTTTGGAATTGAGAAATGAAATTTCGTGGTATTGTAAAAGAATGTTTGAGGATAGTTTGTAAGAAATTTAAAATTTTCTCGATGAACAATAAAAATTTTTGAAAAAAGTCGAATTAAATGAAGTGTTATTTTCTCCTAAATCGATTATAATTAAGAAATAAAACCATTTTGAGGTTGCAAGAGATTATTTAGAGTTAGGTTATACCAAATAATTAATTTTTCTAAAAAATAATTTTTTGCCAAAGTACAACACAAAGAAATTTTTAACGCAATGGAATATTTTTATCTCTTTACTTAAAGAAAAAAACTAAAGAGACAAAAAACTTGTGTTATTTTAGCAAGTACTACGTCCTAGTAAAGTTTCCCGATTAAAATCTGAACCAACCTGTATACAGAAAATAAGTATTTGGTCAATAATGACAGCGGATGACGCAGGAATGTGAGTTAATTTTTTTATTTTATTTTCATAAACTTTAAAAAAAGCTAGATTTATAAAACAGGAATACAAATTGATAAGAAACAGCATAAAAGTTTGATAAAAAAGAATAAAATTTGATAAAAACGGAACAAAAAGTGATAAAACAAAAATAAAACGTGATAAAGAATAAAAATTGATGAAAAATGAATAATAATTGACCAAAACGGGAATGACAATTGATAAAAAAATTACAATTAATAACGACTCGAAATAACATTCATAGTCTTACCGAGCTCAACATTTTGGGATTTTCCTCGAAAACTAAGATATTGGTTATTTGAGCGATTTTCAAAGTAACTTTCAAGATTTATTTGTTGATAGTACGCAATTCATAATCTTATCGGTGCTATTCATTCATATTGTTATTTACTCTATTGTTGTACACTTCATATTTTCTTAATACGCAACGAATATAATATGTATAGCTTCAAACGGAGCTGACATCGATTAATAAATCTTTAGGAAAATGTATTAATCGCCATTTTGACTCAAACTGAGAGGTTGTTATGTCATTTTCAAAACGACCAAATGACGTAGTAAGAAATTAAGACGAGGCATCTTGGCTACAACCCACCACTACTAAACTTAAGGTAATTGATGCCGCACCAAGATTAAATTGGACAACATATATAGCACAGTCTCGGTTTTAAGTGACCTCAGCAATTGTGACATTACATCTTAAAAATATTAATTTTGAGAATTCAGATTTACCCAATTGTTATTCAAAACATATAAAATTTTGCATCCAACCTGGAATAGTTTACAAACTTGATTAAAAGTATATAACATTATATCCAGTTGTAGCCAAACCCTACAGTATTGATCACTTTTGAGTTCTTGTGGTATTAATTTTTGAACCTCGCCCGCAAGCGATCTCGGCTTAGTTGGGCTAAATCATACTTTCTGCATCCTCAGCTTCATCGAGACTGTGTTTTGAGTGGTGGGTGACTGCCAAGATGCTGCTTTATTAACCAGTTTTGACTTGTAGTGGTGTTAATTCTAGAACCTCGGCTGTAAGCAACCTCAGTTTAATTTGACTAAATCATGCTTATGACACTGTGTCTATTGTTCAATTTATTATCGACATCGTCATAATCAGTCAATCTAATTAATATGATCAAGTAGCAGGTAGTTGGCAAATCAGGTAGACTTAATTGTTGTTCAAAACATATATAATTTAGCATTATATACAGAATAAAAATAAAAAATCAAGGTTAAGGTTAAACTACTTAATTTAATCAAATTAATTTAAAAATAATAAAATTTTATTTATTTCGGCCAAATTAGGACAAAATACTTTTGAAATTAATGTTGGCCTTGAAATATAGCAACTCACGTTGAAATGAAAGAAGCAAGATTAACTTATATCAAACACGATTTAATTGTTTAAGCTGCAGCTTTAGTTTCATAAATATTCCTATATCTCGAGTTTCTGGGAAATGATTTTATAAGCGCATTTGTTGATTGTAAGTTTAAAAAAAAAATTAATTAATTGAGAAAAACAATTTTTGATTCATAATTAAGAATTAACAAAACGCTGTTGAATCAGTAGTAAACGATGTTTTCTTTTTTTTCTATTGATAAATAGCAAGTGAGTAATAACGATAAAACTCAATCGCTTTTGGTGTTTGTATTATTTATTAATTAATTATTTTCAGTACAATTATAATTATTTTTTTTAATTTTTGCTTCAAAAAATTTTAAAGGCCAATAAAAAAGAAATAATAGTTACTATTTTCTTTTTTTTTTAATTTATCGCGCGCAACAATTCGTGAATAAAGATTAGCACCTTAATCATCCACAAAACCAGCCAATCCCTCAATTAACTACTCCCCACCAATGCGAAATTACCAATAATTCTGGGTAACTCATAGATTAAAAACCATTTGTTTTCAACAATCCGAACGGTGAAGAAGAATTATTCCACGGTAAGAATCAAAACTTTATTCTATCAGTTTCAAAACAATTCTAACACACAACAATCCTTTCAGTTCTCTTTAAACCAGTTAAAGTGTTGGGTGCATATCCTACGGCAAATTGAAGAAGCAAAATGAATCATCAATTCTATCCGCAAGTTTTCGTCAATGACAATAACAACGATAACATCAACAATATGAATGAAAATACTCCAAGAATAGAAATAGTAAATCCAGTAAATATCCCAAAATCTACTTATGAACCATCAACCCCCGCCCCTACCCCATTTCGACCAATTCCTACTCCTCTTCCTCCCTATCCTTCGCTACCACCCCAATATTTTCCATCCCCAACGCCAACTGTTTATCCGGTGCAAACTTATCCAACAATTACTCCTTATCACCCAACTTATCGACTTCCTCCAACACCATTGGTAAGAGAACGTCGCCTTGCCCCAATTGATTTCTTCGACCATTCATTCGAAGAAACATTAGCAAGACTCCAACATTATTATAATCGCGTTATTTTGAAATGCATTGATCTCTTTACGACCGCACAAATAAACGAATATCAAAGAATTACCGGTTCGAAACGTTTAACGCGCGATGTAGTGATGGAAATGTATCACCTTGTCGTCGCTAAAAGAGAAGAAGCTTTGCAATTAACGAAAATGTGGAAATCCCTTATAGGCTCTACTATAGAATTTTTCAAAAATTATCCGATCACTCATTACGAAAATCCATTTCTTTATGAACCCACTCCCCCAATAACATTTCCTAATGAAATTTCAAGCTTTCAACAACCCAGTACCTCTTCAAATTTGAACAATTCACATCAAACCTATTATATAATGAGACCAAATCAGCCGATACCGGAACAAGAAATAAAACGCGAAGAGGAACAACCTGCGTTACCGGTGACTGTAAGAATTGAAGGGAAACGGAAATGGACCCCGGGAAATGGACGTTATATCAAGAAATCGAAGAGAGCTGCCAACGCGGAGGAACCAACCAGGAAAGGTACCGAGTAAATTTATGGAAACGTCAAGGTCAGGGTGAAAATTCATTATTATTATTATTATTTATTTTATGTATTTGTATATTTGTATTATTCCTTTTAATTAAAATATAAATCTAAAATGTTATTACCCAGTTAAACTAAGTTATTTAATTCTCATTTCGGTGACTCACTCATTTCCATACATTTTTTTGTACGGTAAGCCAAAATAAGGTTTACGTTTTTTTTTTTATGAGTTACGAGCTTTTGTTAATCGATAAAATTCGTTTCATTCGCTCCGATTACGACTGCAATGGCGTTGTATTTAAAATCGATTAGAAATTGATTAATTTTTGAAGAAAATAGATAAATTTAATTTTAAATCATTTCAAATTAATTAACTCAATGAATAATTTTCTATTTTTAAGGCTCTCAATGACTCTAATTGACCCTCAGTGTATATTAATATATCTTCCTTTCTTTAAATAACTTCTTTTCTATAAATAATGATTAATAATTGATTCGGAATGATTTTAAGTAATCAGTAATAAGCCAAAATTGATTTAATTGTTATTCAGCGTTAGATTGATGTATATTTTTAATGAACTAAAATTAACATTAGATCTAGAACTAGAATCATTCGGGATTAGCCGTCTTAAGAGACGTATGGCTAATCCCGAATGTTTCTAGTTCTAGATCTAGTGTTAGTTTTGGTGCTAGAACTAAAACTAATACTAGACCTAGAACTAGAAACATTCGGGTTTAGCCGTACGTCTTTTAAGACGGCTAAAGCCGAATGATTTTAGTTCTAGGTCTAGTGTTAGTTTTGGTGCTAGAACTAAAACTAGAACTAACACTAAACCTAGAACTAGAAACATTCGGGTTTAGCCGAACGTCTCTTAAGACGGCTAAAGCCGAATGATTCTAGTTCTAGGTTTAATGTTAGTTTTGGTGCTAGAACTAAAACTAGAACTAGACATAGAATTAGAAATATTCGGGTTTAGCAGTGCGTCTGAAGAAACTTTCTAGTTCTAGATCTAGTGTTTACATTTTTATTGAACTAAAATTAACACTAGATCTAGAATCATTCGGGATTAGCCGTCTTAAGAGACGTATGGCTAATCCCGAATGTTTCTAGTTCTAGATCTAGTGTTAGTTTTGGTGCTAGAACTAAAACTAACACTAGACCAAAAACTAGAAACATTCGGGTTTAGCCGTACGTCTTTTAAGACGGCTAAAGCCGAATGATTTTAGTTCTAGGTCTAGTGTTAGTTTTGGTGCTAGAACTAAAACTAGAACTAACACTAAACCTAGAACTAGAAACATTCGGGTTTAGCCGTACGTCTCTTAAGACGGCTAAAGCCGAATGATTCTAGTTCTAGGTTTAATGTTAGTTTTGGTGCTAGAACTAAAACTAGAACTAGACCTAGAACTAGAAATATTCGGGTTTAGCAGTGCGTCTGAAGAAATTTTCTAGTTCTAGGTCTAGGTTTATATTATTATTGAACTAAAATTAACACTAGATCTAGAACTAGAATCATTCGGGATTAGCCGTCTTAAGAGACGTATGGCTAATCCCGAATGTTTCTAGTTCTAGATCTAGTGTTAGTTTTGGTGCTAGAACTAAAACCAACACTAGACCTAGAACTAGAAACATTCGGGTTTAGCCGCACGTCTTTTAAGACGGCTAAAGCCGAATGATTCTAGTTCTAGGACTTTGGTGCTAGAACTAAAACTAACACTAGACCAAGAACTAGAAACATTCGGGTTTAGCCGCACGTCTCTTAAGACGGCTAAAGCCGAATGATTTTAGTTCAAGGTCTAGTGTTAGTTTTGGTGCTAGAACTAAAAGTAGAACTAACACTCTCTTAAAATGGCTGACCTCGAATGATTCTAGTTCTAGTGTTAGTTCTAGCATCAAAACTAAAATATATCTACATGATATGAAATCCATTATATCGAAATTTTATTGTATTTATGATTTGTTTATAATTAAATGTTAATTTAAAGATAATAATGTTTATTATCGATTTTGATTGATAATTCTTATCTGGAATAACATTGATAATTTTTTTTGACTAGGATTTTTGTGAAATTTGGATGACTTATAACTCATTACCACTATAATTTGAAATGAATTTTAATTAATGAATAACCTCTATTTATAGAAAGGTAGAAAATATGATAAAAAAAAGTATAATATACCTGTAAAGGAAGATCATCAGGATGATTACCAGCATAATTAAACAAAGCCAATCCGAAGGGTACAATTCCATCAGAAACATCTTTTGGAGGACTTGGTGGTGGTATTGTAGGCATTGGTGGTGAATAATTCGAATTAGGCATTCTAGAAGTTCCAGGAACTATCGAAGGCACTTTAACACTTGCTTTGGCTGATTTTTTTGGTGGTTGAGCCCTGATTATGGTAGGCATATTGATTTGAGCGGAGGTTTGAAGGCCACTATTCCATGGGCTTATGTTAAAAGGGGATGATTCCATGTCGAAACTTTTTTTACTTGAAGCCAAACTACTGGTGCTACTATTAAAAGAACTTGATATACTTCCACTAACTAAACGACTTGTTTTTGGAGAACACGGTGGGCTCCACTCGATCATACAATCATCATCTTTTTGATTTAAAACCCATGTTGATTTACTTTTTTGAATTTTTGATAAATCAGGTGGCGGCGGACGTGGTGGCGGTTTCTTTTTGATATTTTTTTGCATTTGAGTATTTCTATAAAAAGGATTATTTTGGTGTATTGATGTTTTAGGTAGGTGTGATATATATTGATTATATCAAGATATACTTACTTTTGTTGTTGGTTATTTTTGTTTCGACGAGCCTCTTCAATAGAAGGGGCTGGCCTGGTTGGTATCCGCATGTTTTTCATGAAGATTCGTTCATATTCAACAAGATCTAACCGAAACAGACGAAGTATTAATTTAGAATGACATCACAATAACAATGTTCACAGCGGGTCGGCCGCCAATTACAGGTTAAGTCGAGCGAAACGCCACTGGCTTAAAGACAGACTATGTATTAGTTATGTATAAGAAAAAGATAGATATATCAACGGTTGTTCGATTTCGGTTAGAATGAAAAATGTAACGAAAATTTTCGTCTAACTTAGGCAACTTCAATTACATCTTTTTTCTAATATTACTTAAAAAAATTTTCGTACAACATCAAAAGTGATTAAATTCGTTTTAAACCCATTCATTTTGTGGCTTTTCTGAACATTAAGAGAAAACGGGGAAAGGTTAGTATATTTGACTTATTATTTAATAAAGATTTGTTTTTGAGAGTGTTGTTTGAACATGTTATTTGCGTTTTTGACATTGCTTATCATTACGGTTAATAGAAAAATAATTGCAATTGATCTTGAGGGTCAGATTTAATGTGACGGGAACGTCGAATATTATTAACGTTTATTTATTCGGATGAATTGCAAACAAGCACTATTTTAGATAAGAAACTTGTTAAATCACACTTTATTAATACAATGTTAAATACATTGTTTTAATTTTTCTTTAGATTAAATATAATAAAAATCATTAAATTCATACTCCCAGAATATATTCGATATCAAATTTTAATTCTTGTAGAAAGATCGAATGAGTTATTATTAATAAAGCAAATTATTTAATTAAATTGCAAAAGTTGACTTAATTCATGTCCGGTACAAGCGGAAAATCAAGTACAAAGCTCAGCAAAAGTGTAGCCCAGATCATTAAGACTCCTTGGCAAAGAGACTTGAAGATAGTCCTTATTGGTAGTCATCACTAAAAATGAATTTTGCTTCCAATTATATAAACTCAATAAATCCTTTCCTCCCGCAAAATCCAAGTTAAACTTAGTTCTACCTTATCCATAACCAAACCAATTACATCAGGAGTGTCTAATAATATCTCATCTTTCGCAATAGCAACCTAAGACTCAAAAATTTTATACTACTCTATTCTACTAATGACGTATGCAGCTTCCAGATGGTCCAATGGACTTCCGCATCATTTCAAACTCCTTACTAGCTTACCCCAGAACAATTCGACAACTAAACACAAAATCTCACTTCTTTATATTCAAAATAATTTACCGCAAGAAAGATTGGATCGGCCAGATGCTGGATGTAGCAAGTTATAAATTCAGTATACAGGGTGTTCCGGTGACTCGGGGCATAAAATTAACATCATATACTAGAGCAAAAATGATGACGATTCGTGAAAAAAAATTATTATAAAAGTCTTCAAATGGCCAAGATATGGGCCATCAAAGTTCAGAAATTTTAACACATTTTTCTAAATATTTTCAATATCATTTATGATAGAGCGTTGAAATTTGGTACAGGGTAAACAAATATCAAGCAAAATCATTAAACTAATTTTCACTTTGATTGGGCGGCGACAACCATGCTATACAGGCTGTCCCTAAAATTTGTTTGCTCAGAACTTTTTTGTTCGCTCGTAACCCTACATTTATTTTTGTACTTTTTAATAGAAAATTTATTTTAGAAACTTTTATCACTCTTTGAAAATTTTGATAACATTGACCGTTTTCGAGTTATACGCAAAAATGTTAAGCTTTGATTTCAATCGTAACAAACAAAAAAAAGGAAACATATTCCGTAAGATCTGAGTTGGCGATGACAATTGAAAAACGAACTGAGCTAATAACCATTATTTGCATAAATTTCTAAGTGCAGATTTAGTTAAATCCAGCGTTAATTTATTTTAGTTGAATAAAAGAATGTAATTTCCAAAACGATAAATTTAATTTTCACGGTAACAACAAACAAGAACATAACAAAAATTCTAACACAAATATTAACAAGAACAATAAAATTATAAACAAATAGTAATAAATAAAAAAGAAGAAAAAAATACTAAAGCAGATGTTCAAAAACACTGCCTGATATCGCCGTCTTAAATTAAAGCGCACTCTGCGGAGACCATTGATCTCAGTTCGAAGTTGATCAAATGAATCAACAATTCGCAACCTCAGTTGATCAAGTGAAGTTATTTCAACGCAGTAAACTAGCGATTTAACGCGTTCCCATAAACAAAAATCTACAGGTGTAAGATCCGGCGATCGGGGGGCCAACTTATGGGTGCACCTACTCCTCGTTCAATCCACCGTCCCGGAAAACGTTTCCTCAGAAATTCTTGGACAGCCTGTGTTTTATGCGCAGGAGCACCATCATGCATATACCACATTGCTTGCCTTGTGTTTAAAAGAACATCATCTCAAAAATCATCTAATTTCTCTAAATGTCGCCTGTATGTATGTCCATCCAGCCTTGATGGTAAGAAAACGGGTCCAATAATTACGTCGCCCACAATGCCAGCCCAAACGTTATGAGAAAATCTCCAGTGTGATTTCCAAGTTTTCTTAAAAAAATTAAATTTTCGTCTGCCCAACTATGTAAATTTCTCAGTGATGATTCATCTTTAGAACTGATCATCAATTTGGATTTTGTGCTGCATTATTTGGCAATATGCCAAATGCGCAGACTGGCCAATTGCCCACTGCGACTGCAATATGCATTGACATTGCCCTAATGTCAAAATCATGTCAGTTTGTTCACTAAATGTGTAACTCTCCATTTTGAACACTTAAAATTAATAATAACTAACTAACAGAACTATCGTTTGTGTTTAAACGACATAATTAATATATTCTTAATATTTTCGCGTATAACTCGAAAACAGTCAATGTTATCAAAATTTTCAAAGAGTGATAAAAGTTTCTAAAATAAATTTTCTATTAAAAAGTACAAAAATAAATGTAAGGTTACGAGCGAACAAAAAAGTTCTGGGCAAACAAATTTTAGGGACAGCCTGTATAATGGTTGTCGCCGCCCGATCAAAATTGGTTCAATGATTTTGCTTGATATTTGTTTACCCTGTACCAAATTTCAACGCTCTACCATAAATGGTATTGAAAATATTTAGAAAAATGTGTTAAAATTTCTGAACTTTGATGGCCCATATCTTGGCCATTTGAAGACTTTTATAATAATTTTTTTTCACGAATCGTCATCATTTTTGCTCTACTATATGAGGTTAATTTTATGCCCCGAGTCACCGGAACACCCTGTATATGTATAACAGCAAAGTATATTTTTTCCAACAAGGATATTTTCGAATCTAGTTTCCAATGGGAGAGTTTTTGGCATTTCTATAGAGGTTCTCTTTGGTTGTAGTCTTATTAGAACCAACTTTGACTTATTAAGATATAATCCGCTGGGATATCTATTTGCACAAGTTGAATCAGATCAAAATCTTTCATTTTTTTGTTTAAAAATCGAATCAGAAATTATTAAAAATTAAAACATTGTTTTAAAAAAGCATAAAAAATAAATTATTTTAATAAGCAAATTTAAGCGAAATAAAACGATTTTTTTAGGTCAGTAAGTTTAAAATAAAGCTAACGGTACGTTCCGTATTGCCTCTTTTAAGTAGTGTTAGTTCGCTTTAAAACGATGGATCGAAAAGATGCTTTGGAGTACGTTAAAAAAATATTTGATATCATCGAAATCGAAGGAGTATTAATCCCGGAAAATAGCCCGGTGATAAATTTTAAGCATCCTCATGAATTATTGGTAACGAAATGTATTAATTTATTTATTTATTTAATGTTTTTAATTTTTAGGATGGTTTATTAGATTTAAATTTAGGCGAACCAACACGATCGAAAGAAAATTTTCTACAAGAAATCAAAAAAATAATTAATTACAGCGTAAAAACGTGTCACAAACACTTTTATAATCAACTTTATGGCGGTGTTGATCTTTATGGTTTCGCTGGAACTTTATTAGCCGAATCTTTAAATACAAATCAACACACTTTTGAAGTTTCCCCCGTTTTTACTTTAATCGAACAAGAAGTGATTAAAAAATTTGCAAACGTCGTCGGTTATAAAAATTATGATGGCATTTTTTGCCCTGGGGGTAGCATAGCTAATATGTACGGTATCATGTTAGCGAGATACTTAAAGTACCCGGAAATAAAAGAAAAAGGGTTATTTGGATGTAAAAAATTAATAATTTTCGTTTCTGAAGAGGTAAAGGTTGATGATAAATCTGATTTGTTTGTAATAAAGAATTGATTTAGGGGCACTATTCCATAACAAAGTCGGCGAATTGGTTGGGGTTCGGAACTGAAAATGTTAAAAAAATTAAAACGGATAAAAACGGAAGGATGTGTGTTAAAGATCTCGAAGAGAATATTTTAAATTGTTCTGAAAGTGAAGATAAACTTGTCGTTATAGCCACCGCTGGAACCACCATTTATGGGGCAATCGACCCAATTGATAAAATCCAAGAAATTTGTAAACAATATAACATCTGGATGCATGTTGATGTAATTTAGAAACAATCAAAAATATTTTAATGCTCAAAAAATTTTTTTAAGGCATCATACGGAGGAATACTCTTATTATCGAAAAACCACAAATCGAAACTTAAAAACATCCAAAATGTGGATTCATTAGTATGGAATTCACATAAAATGTTAGGGGTCCCCCTTCAATGTTCATTATTTCTAACAAAACATTCAAATTTATTGATGGATTGCAACTCCGCTTCTGCTAAATATTTATTTCAAAGCGACAAAATGTACGATACAAGCTTCGACACTGGCGATAAAAGCATACAGTGTGGGAGAAAAGTCGACGCTTTTAAACTTTGGACAACTTGGAAATTACGAGGCGACCAAGGATTAGAAAAATTGGTCGACACCGCTGTTGATTGTTCCAATTATTTTAAAAACTCCATTCAAAATAAAGAAGGATTTAGACTGATTAACGAAAACGTTGATACAACTTCAATTTGCTTCTTTTATATTCCGAAAATTTTACGAAACGTTACTGAAGACGACGAGTGGAAATTGAAGCTAAATTTAGTCGCACCATCTATTAAAAGCAAATTAGTTCTTTCAGGAGATTTAATGATAAGTTACACCCCCATGGCTTCAAAAGGACTTTGTAATTTTTTTAGATTAGTTGTAACGTGTCATCCGCCGAGAAATTACGAAGATATGGATTATATTATTGAACAAATTGAAAATGTTGGGGAAAAATTTACTTTATAATGAAATAAATAATTTTTAAGCCAAAATCTTTATAAATATTAATATTATTCAATATTTACCCACATTCTTAATTTGAATTGCTTAATATCTATAATGTACCTAGAACTAGAAACATTCGGGTTTAGCCGTACGTCTCTTAAGACGGCTAAAGCCGAATGATTCTAGTTCTAGGTCTAATGATAGTTTTGGTGCTAGAATTAAAACTAACACTAGACCTAGAACTAGAAACATTCGGGTTTAGCCGTACGTCTCTTAAGACGGCTAAAGCCGAATGATTCTAGTTCTAGGTCTAATGATAGTTTTGGTGCTAGATCTAGTGTTAGTATTAGTTCAATAAAAATGCTAAAACTAACACTAGATCTAGAACTAGAATCATTCGGGGTTAGCCGTCTTAACAGACGTACGGCTAAACCCGAATGTTTCTAGTTCTAGATCTAGTGTTAGTTTTGGTGCTAGAATTAAAACTAACACTAGACCTAGAACTAGAAACATTCGGGTTTAGCCGTACGTCTCTTAAGACGGCTAAAGCCGAATGATTCTAGTTCTAGGTCTAATGATAGTTTTGGTGCTAGATCTAGTGTTAGTATTAGTTCAATAAAAATGCTAAAACTAACACTAGATCTAGAACTAGAATCATTCGGGGTTAGCCGTCTTAACAGACGTACGGCTAAACCCGAATGTTTCTAGTTCTAGATCTAGTGTTAGTTTTGGTGCTAGAATTAAAACTAACACTAGACCTAGAACTAGAAACATTCGGGTTTAGCCGTACGTCTCTTAAGACGGCTAAAGCCGAATGATTCTAGTTCTAGGTCTAATGATAGTTTTGGTGCTAGATCTAGTGTTAGTTTTAGTTCAATAAAAATGCTAAAACTAACACTAGATCTAGAACTAGAATCATTCGGGGTTAGCCGTCTTAACAGACGTACGGCTAAACCCGAATGTTTCTAGTTCTAGATCTAGTGTTAGTTTTGGTGCTAGAATTAAAACTAACACTAGACCTAGAACTAGAAACATTCGGGTTTAGCCGTACGTCTCTTAAGACGGCTAAAGCCGAATGATTCTAGTTCTAGGTCTAGTGTTAGTTCTAGTTTTAATTATTATTCAACATTAGATTGTTGTACATTTTTATTGAACTAAAACTAACACTAAATCTAAAACTAGAATCATTCGGCTTTAGCCGTCTTTTGAGACGTACGGCTAAACCCGAATGATTATAGTTATAGAAATATTCTGATTTAGCTGTACGTCTCTTAAGACTTCTAAAGCCGAATGATTCGATGAGGTCTAGTGTTAGTTCTAATATCAAAACTAAAATATATGTATATGATATGAAAGTTATTCTAGTTTTACACTAACACTATCACTGGAATTAACACAAGACCTAGAATCATTCGGGTTTAGCCCTAGGGTTGACCAATAGCAACACTTCTTTTTGCTGCTTCAATTTGAAAACACTCCTCCGAATTAAAAAATAGAGTATAATCACTTTTTTATTAGCACAAAGGTGACATAAAGGTTTAGAAGCACATCGTAAATGAAAAAGTTCAGCGCACTCAAAGCAAGATGCTTCTTCACTATATTTGTCATTGCAGATTGGACAAACTCTGCGATGTTCTTCCATTACCAAAACTGGTGATAAATTTTCATTGGTGTCTTCGTCTGCTACATTGTATGTTTGAAAGCAATCGATTGTGGGTAAACATTGAATAGCCACAATGTGTTGTGAGCAATCGTGAAATACTCGCAACGCGTTCTAGATACTTTTTTTTTTTTTAATTTATTGTTCATTCCCAAAAAGACATAAGAGTTCATAACAGGTAATAAACACTAAAATATAACAATAACGCAAGAAGAAGACATTTCGAAATCAGTTTAACCTAAGATTAAGGTAATAAGTCCTTGCTTCTCCCGCAAAGGAGTCCAGACCATTCTGATTCTTCACCCGTTGTGGTAAATCATTAAACCACTCCGCCGCTGCTGCTTTAACACTTCTTCTCCCAATGTTTCTTGCAAGGGGCAAGATGTGAATATTTTGGTTAGTTCTTATTATCTTATTATTTTTGATTTATTTTTATTTTGTATTACTTGTAGCTTGTCAAGGTCTTTTTTACGAGCGTGACTCCAAAAAGCGCAAAGATAATTAAAGTAAGAGTGAGCATAGGCATAATAAATAGAAAATCTCGTTTCATTGTTGAAATATTGACCATTACGTTTTAGATGATTATACCATTTAACTTCTTTTGTATTAATTTTATATGGTATTCAAACGTTAATCTGTTATACTACCACAGCAATAAGAAATGAAAAGAGAGCATATTTCTTGTATGTCAGTAGCCAACAAAATAAAAAATTATTATGGAATAGCTTGAAAAGGTTGAATATCAATAAAAGTAAGGATGGTTTGCTGCCGCATGAGTTGCAAAATGCAGAAGAAATTAATAATTTCTTTTTAAATAGTGTTAGGGATATTGCAAATTCGTTTACTCCTGTAAATGATGAAATTCATAACAGTCATGTATCGTCAGAATTCTCTTTTAAAACAATTGAAACGGCAGAACTTTTAGCTATTATTAATTCTATATCGTCAACAGCTAGTGGAGTGGACGGAATTAGTGTTGAAATGTTAAAAATATGTTGTCCAATTATACTACCTTATGTGGCGCATATAATTAATTACTGCATCACGGAAAACGTTTTTCCAACATCGTGGAAGCAAGCTGTCGTACTTCCTTATCCTAAAAAAAAAAGAACCGAAAGAATTAAAGGATTTGCGTCCTATTAGTATTTTACCTGTGTTGTCGAAGGTCATGGAGAAGGTAATGAAAGTGCAAATGATGAATTATGTTGAATCAAATAGTTTATTGCCACAAGAACAATCGGGATTCCGACCTGGGTATAGTTGTACAACAGCGATGTTGAACTTAACTGATGACATATTGTGCGCTTCAGATAATGAACAGTATACTGCAGTTGTTTTTTTGGACTTTTCTAAGGCCTTCGACACTATAAATCACGTGAAATTATGTAATACTTTAAAATGCTTGGGTTTTACTGAAGGTGCAATTTCTCTATTAAATAATTATCTTACTGTTAAATAGAATGTATCGTGTGGCAGCTGACTATCAATTGAAAATCAACCCAAGTAAATCCATGTATATGTGTCTCGGTAATGCCAGGGCTAGTAGCAGACCTGTGTTAAATATACAAATGAATGGTGAAATAATCAGTTTAGTTCAGGAATCCAAATGCTTAGGGTTAAGAATAGATAATACTTTTAGATACAGATCGCAGATTGGCTATTACATCAAAAATGCTTATTCTTATTTGCGTGGACTTTATCCTCGAGCCTATCTTACGGTGAATCTAAAAAAGCAACTGTGTGAGTCTTTTGTTCTATCCCAGTTTAATTATATGGCGCCACTCTACCACCCGGCTGTTGATGTGGTAACTTCTAACCGCATACAGAGAGTGCAAAACAGTTGTCTGAGGTATATTTATGGTATTAGAAAATTTGATAGAGTTACTCATAAGCTAAAAGATATAAAATGGTTGTCAATGAAACAAAGAAGAGACCTTCATAGCTTATGTCTCTTCCATAAAATTATAATCTCATGTAAGCCAGAATATCTGTATAAAAAAATTAAGTTCAAACCGGCAACAAACCCATATGTTACGAGATTAAGCAACCTATATATCCACCAAAACATCGAACGTCTCTATTTGAAAGAAGCTTCAGCTATCACATTTACAAATCTTATAGTAAATTGCCAAGTGATATGCGAACTCTGAGCTTATACACATTCAAGAAGTGTTTGATGCGACTGTGGTTTCAGCAGCAAGGGGGAGAATAATATCTGATGCTGGGATATTTACCGTTGGTAGGGTGGAGTTTGTGAAGGCAGTATAAATTTGTGTTTTTTTTTTGCTTTAATTGTTGAAGTATCTTATAATTGAAGGGATCGGGAGAAAAAAGTGCCAAGCATCATTTTGGCCTAACCAAATTTAGCAGTGCTGTCTATGAGTAAATTGAACAAATTACAAGCAGCACTGTTTAGATTTCAATTATTGCCGTTAGATTGCTCTGTATTTGCATTGCATTTTATTACCTCAACTGGTTGTTTGCAAAGTTTTGGGGAAGACAGTGTCAAGCTCCTCATGAGAAATGGAGGGAAAGAGGAAATGTGTTAGAAATCTTAAAGATTATTATGAAAACTTAGAAGACTTGTATGAAGAATTTGATGACAGTGACAGCGATCCCAATTATTTAGCAACATACCCTCCCTACACCAAAACTGTCATGTGGACCTGCATTTTACTGCAGGAAACTGTGGACCTATAACGTAGGTATCCATAACTGCACTTCTGGACAAGGTTTTATGTTCATGTGGGATGAATCAGTTGGAAAAAGGGGTAGTGATGAAATAGGAAGCTGTATTGTAAAGTACTTATTAGTAACAAATGTCCACGCAAAGAAGTTGGTAATATTTACCGACAACTGCAGAGGACAAAATAAAAATTGGAACATAATGGCGCTTTGGTCACACCTTGTAGCTAGTAAACGTTTTGAAACAATAGAACATTACTTCCTGATAACTGGGCATACTTATCTTCCATCAGACCGTGACTTTTCAAAAATAGAAAAGTATCATACCAAGCACTGCCAAAATGTGTACAGTCCTGGGCAATGGAGAGAGATAGTAGCAAAGTGTGGAACAAAACACTGAACTTCATCGTAACATGCATGATGAGTGAGGATTTCCTCGATTTGTCTAGGGTGCAAGAGACCTACTTTAACACAAAAAGCAAGTTTTGTACAGATGGTGTTACTCCTCCACGATTTTCCAAAGCTATTTGCTTTAAATTTGACAGCGAAGAACCTTTTCAAATGAAACTCAAACACTTGATGAACGAAGAGTTTTTAGTGTTGAACCTAAAGAAACGTGGAAGAAGTTCTATTCAAGCACTACATTTAAAAAGAAATGCGCCCAACAAAATCAATAAGAAAAAATTAGATGATGTCAAATCCTTGATGCAATACATTCCTCCCATCCACCATGGATATTACAATGGCCTACAGTCTTCCGCTGAAGTAGACGACCAAAAGGAAGATGTTGTGGTAATATAGGCCTATTTGAAAAGTACCTTTTTGGTTAAGAGTATTTTTTGTCGATGACAGTGTGTTTTAATAAAAGTACAAACAAACCTAATGTCTTTTATTTTTGGGGAAAAAATGCCAAGCAACATTATTCAGTGCATATTTTTCTATACAACCATTTTTATCTTATAATAGCGTTTTTTTTTACCTACATCTTCACTTTTAACGGTATATAGATACATGACCTTTGTATTAAAAAACTTTGGTTTGTTGTCTGCACTAAAATGTTATTTATGGATTTAGCCAAACTTTCAACTTGCTATATCTCAAAACAACAAACATGATGCTTGGCACTTTTTTCTCCCGACCCCTTCAATTCATATCATATGTTTTTTTTTCTTTTATTTTCTTTCTTATGTTTTTTTTTTGGTTAATTTTTATTTTTTTCTCTGCAACCAACTGGGTTGGTATGAGCAGACTTTGTCTGGAACCCGCCCATTGTGTTACTTCTTTAATTTATATTATGAAACAGAATGTTATTTGTATTCCATGGAAGGCACAATAAAGATATATTATTATTATTATTATTATTATTATCTAAGACAATGCCCAAATAGGTATTATTTGTAACTTCACTCAACCTAATACCAGATAATATAAGTTTAGGACTTTATTGCTGTTTAATTGAATATTATTTTTATCTATCCAAGAGCAAACATTGTCAAGATCACACTGAGCATCAGAAAAGACAGAGTTCATAGACTCGCTGTAGAACAAAACAGCATCATCCGCATACAAGGCAAGATCATGCATTCAACAATTCGTTATATCATTTATATATATTAAAAAAACCAGAGGACTGAGGACAGATCCCTGGGGTACTCCATACTTTCTTTATATGAGTCCTGCTGCTTCTATTTCTTAAATAATTTTTGAAAACTGTCAGTGATGGTCCCTGAATTCCCAAAGCTTCGAGCTTACTAAGCAGTATAGCATGGTCAACCACATCAAACGCCTTACACAAGTCCAGGAAAACAGCCAAATCAATTTTGCTCTCATTGAGATTTCTATAAACAAATTCCAACAATGATATAATAGCAGTCTGTGTGCTCTTACCGCCTATAAAACCATGCTGCTTACAAGTTTGAAAACCAGTCGTATTCAAAAGGGACAATAGTCTACTTTTTAAAACTGATTCAAATATTTTGGCAAAGACCGACAACATAGATATTGGTCTAAAGTTTTCTGGAAGAGTTTTTGAGCCTTTTTTTATGCACTGGAGTTCTTCTTCCTGTCTTTAGAATATCGGGAAATTGAATAATGTCCGATTTCGGTCCGTTACGGGTAACATAAATATTAAATATTAACCTCCACCTATGAACCAAAAACTGAAATTCTTCAAACGCATGCGTATTAAAGAGTTTCGCCACCTGTACAAACCATTATATTAAAAAAAAATTAATAATAATAATAACACAAGATATCAAACGCAATAAATAACCAAAATATCAGGAAGGTGTTATATGGAGGTATTTTTTTCGAAAGAAAATGAAGGTTCGTTAACAATTAAATAAAAATTACACAAAATATGTCATGTTTTTGGAGACACATTGGAGAAACGGGGCTCCAAATACCCAATGTGAAAGATGTGGACAACGTAACGTTTTATTTAATATCCGTCCGTGTGGATGAAGTTACTTGGTCCGTTTCGAGACGTTACAGCGAATTTTACGACCTTCACCAAATGCTGTGTAATGATCACGGTGTTTCCAAGAATTTGCTACCTCCGAAACGTACCATTCGAAATAAGTGCCCCAATTTTATCGAAACTAGACGACAAGCTCTTGAATGTTATTTACAAAATATATTTAATTATTTAAAACGCACCATGCCTAGGGAATTCGTCGAATTTTTAGATTTTAATCTGTATGATACCTTTTATTTATTAAAGAAATTGGCTTTCCGGTTTTGTACTGAAGGCGACAGTATTGTTAACAAAGAAATTACTACTTTTAATCCATTAGAGGTAAAGTATAACACTTTTAGATTATTTTTTAATTAAAAAATTTTTTTTCAGTTATATTCGATTAGTATTTGTTTAAAACAACCTTTCCCAAACGTTGTAGAAACAGATAAAAGGTACGAATTTAGTCATGTCTTAGACTACTGCACTCAATTAACAAGTTTGTCTATTAATGGGATTCCAAAAAAGTTTTTATTAAGCAACATAGAGCCAAATAAGTTACCTATCGATCTATCAATATTTAAAGTATGTTAAAAACCTTTTTGTACCACTTTTTTAATAAAAAATTTATTTTTAGGGGTTGAGATCATTATCAATTCATTACATGCCTTTAAACAACGTATCTAGTCTTGGAACTCTTCGAAATACCGTTGAAAAACTTTCTGTGGCGAAATCTTCCATAACAAATATATCAGATATCCTCCAATGCGATATATTACATAAATCACAATTGTGCAATACTCAAGTATGGACTAAACTGGAGTCTTTGGATTTAAGGTTTAATAATTTAACAGAAATTGGCCCAGTTTTAAGTTTAGTCCCAAATTTAAAGAAGCTTTATTTGGGTCATAACAAGATTACAAAATTAGGGGACGTTTCCTCATTAACAAAACTCACTCATCTTTACATAAACGATAATTCAATCTCAAGTTGCGAAGATTTGCACACAAAGTTAGGAAATGTGGTCGTTTTGGATTTATCTCAAAACCTCATATCTTCACTAGAAGGATTCAAAAAGCTTTACTCATTAGAAAATTTAAATTTAAGTAGTAACCAAATAACCGACATTAATCAAATAGCCAACGTTGGTAATTTACCCTGTTTGGAATATTTATGTTTAACTGGAAACGTCGTGGCCACAGTCGTTGATTATCGCGCAAAAGTTTTTGAATGTTTCGGACCCCGCGCTAAAGAAATATGTTTGGACAACGAAAAACCCACTCAAAGCGAACTTGACAAAGCCGCCATTTTTCAAGCACTAACAATTGTACGCGAAGGAAGAACACCCAGATTTTAAAAACAAAATGCAATAAATTTATCCAGAAGTGCTTCATTAAGAATGTTAACAGGCTGTGATGGGAAAAATATAATATATTAAAATGTATATATCAATGTAACAATGAGATATTATTTTAAATAAAAATGTAAATGATAATAAAAGATATTAATAAATATAGAACTGATTACTTTATTCAAAATAAAAACATTTATAACTCGTTAATATATATAAAAAGAAGTTCTTAGGAAGATACTTGGAGAGCAAATAAATGACGTTTTAGATGGTTTTTAAATGTCATAAAGTGAGGAATATTGCGAATCTCAGTAGGCAGACTATTCCAAAGGGTTATGGCCTGCACAGTAAACGATTTGTGGTAAATCTCAGTACTATGGGTCGGGAACATAAGCAAAGAATCTATACAGTACAGATACCCTGGTTTATACTGGCTTAATATCGATTGATAAGTTTAAAGTTGAAGTAGTCAACCTTTCCATCAATATCGGCCATTCGATCTTTTGCGCATCAGACAACAGCAAATCGTTATCAATACGACCCAGGTCATGAACGGAAATAATGCGTTGCGAGGAAATATGTTGTCCCATTTGCACTGTACAGGGTGGGCAAATTTGGGTGTTATTATAGGCTATCTCAGAAACTATAAGAGATACAAAAAAACTAGGTGCCATGTCCCGGTCTCTTTTTCCGAGACTAATCCAATCCCGTAAAGACCAAATCTCTATCTTCTTTTGTTTTTAAGTTATAGCCAAAAAGTCAAATTTTAGTGATTTCAAAAAATGCTCATATTTCGTTTATTTTTGACATTAGAGAAATGGGGTTAATGCATTCTTAAGACACTTTTTTGAGTAGAATATACTGCCATTGAAAAATTTTTAACATAGCTGATAATTTTTGAGATATAATATAAAGTTGTATTTTTTTAAATACAAACTATACTTTATTATGATGTTACTGAAAAGAGCATGTTTTTAGCTTTCCAATGATGTATCGCACGCATGATGTTTCTGCGGAAAATAAGCGTTATTTTTCAATTTTTAAAATATTAAAGATTAAAATTCAAATTTTTTATTATAGTAGGCGAGAAAACGCTAAATACTACTTAGTTACTATAGCAACGTGAGTTTACTTGTCATTTCATTAGTGAATTTTGCGAAACTAGTTTCCCGTTTAAGAAGTTCCGCATTATCTTTAAATAAAACGATAAAATTAAATATAGAATATATTGGAGTCCGCTTTGAAGTTGATACATAAGTCTTCATATCCCCATTCAAACGGTGTTTCAATGGAAAGTCCGCTCCCAGTTTATGATTCCTAATTTTCCTCTATCTCACCCAATTTCAAAAGAAAAGATTGCTGATATCAAAAAACTTCTACATCTTATGTTTGGGAAAAACTGGGAAAATACTACCGAAGATTTCATTCATTGATAACCGATATGATAACTGTTCTAATCTTACAACCAGTAAGTTGAGTAGAAGAAGATGACAGTTTATGACTCTTTAGTTCCTGAAGTTGTCCATATTTAATTATTCATTAATTAATACATTTCTTGTATTTTTAATAAACAAACTTTAAATGCTAATCATTTTTTATTAGTGAACAAAGTCAGGGATAAGATGCTGAGAAATTTAAATTAACTATTCAAAGTTTTTATTCGTTGGTACAAAACCAACTTTATTCTGTCATATTCGTGCAAAACCATATATTATAGCCACTAGGTAGTATTTACTGCCCGAACCTGCCTACTATAATCAAAATTTTGAACATTAGCGCTTACTATTTTCGAATTGAAAATTAACGCTTATTTTCTGCAAATACACCATACATGCGATACATCATTGGAAAGCTAAAAATATGCTCTTTTCTTTAACATCATAATCAAGTGTAGTTTGTATTTAAAAAAACACAACTTTGTGTTGTATCTCAAAAATCATCAAGTATATTTAAAACTTTTCAACGGCAGTATATTCCACTTAAAAAAGTGTCTTAAGAACGTATCAACCCCATTGTTATAATTTGAAAAATAAACGAAATATGAGCATTTTTTGAAATCACGAAAATTTGACTTTTTGGCTATAACTTAAAAACAAAAGAAGATAGAGGTTTGATGTTTGCGGGATTTAATTAGTCTCGAAAAAAGAGACCGGGACATGGCACCTACTTTTTTCGTATCTCTTATAGTTTCTGAGATAGCCTATAATAACACCCAAATTTGCCCACCCTGTACAGTAAATTAGATCGTGATTGGAAAATTGAGGACCAGGGAGCTGACCATGCGTAAGTATGCTGCTCGGACGAGTCGTAATAGTAAGATCCAGAAAGCGAATGCGATGTAGGAAGATGCAGGATGGACAAATGTAATGAGGAAGCAATGAAGCGAAGTTTATCACTGCATGAGTCATTTTTAGGAGACAAATATTGAAATTCCCATCAGGAGAATAGTGTTATAATTAAGAGTGCCTCTTAAAGGTTTCCTCCAATTGATCAAAGTAGTTAACAAGAGAAGGACAATAAAAAACGCCTTGTTGTAGGAACTTTTCAATTCCACAAGCATGAATTCAGCCCCCTGAACTGACCCATCGGAGGATTCGATAATCATAGCACGAAGGGTGTCCCTGATAAATAAAGCCACTCCCCTACCTCGCGAAAACAGACGATCGTTTCGCAAAAGACCAAATCTCTTTGCGAAACTAGCGGCGGTTTTGTAATTTTTCATCTTGAAAAACATATTCAAAGCGGTTAGCGTCAACATTTGATGCACTGGTTGTAGATTACTTTCGGTAACACTACGAAACAAACTGCAAAGACTTCAAAACAACTGCATACGGTATATCTTTGATCTCGAGAGATCTCAACACATAACCCCATACCGTAATTATTTGCAGATATTAAGCTGTCAGAACCGTAGATCGTTTTGTATATTAACTATGTTATATACTGTTCTTCACAATCAAACCCCGAGGTATCTGTATTGTATATTTCAACGCTTGTCGTCGCATGGTTTACCCACTAGATCTCAGTTAGATTCTGTGCTTATGTTCCCGACCCATAGTACCGAGATTTACCATAAATCGTTTGCTGTGCAGGCAATAACCCTTTAGAATAGTCTGTCTGCTGAGATCCGTAATATTCCTCACCTTGTAACATTTAAAAACCACCTAAAACGTCATTTATTGGCTCTCCAAGTATCTTCTTGAGAACTTTTTTTTCTCCCTTTTCTTCTCTTCTTCTTTTATTCCAGCAACTATCATTATGCACCGTTTTTAGTGACCATAAGTTTAGCATAGCACCTTGCCGTTTATTCATAGTTTTTCTTATATAACTTAGTATACTGCTGATTGATTGGGTTGTTTGGAAGACATCGCTTACGCGATAAATCGACCCTTTTGCCCGTATTTATGCATTAAGTTAAATGTATACATTTTCTTTAATTTGTATTTTTTGTTTCTTATTATGGCAATAAATTTATTTATTATTATTATTACTATGTGTAAAATACGCCGCCATTCCACATTGGCGTTTTTGTTTGTCAATGGTGCCTTTTTTGGTGTGCAATGTAACAATGAGATATTATTTGAAATAATAAAAGATATTAATAAATATAGAACTGATTACTTTATTCAAAATAAAAACATTTATAACAAAAAAAACTCGTTAATATATATAAACAACTAAATAATACTTATTTTCTTAAATCTAATGATACAAACTTTGTAGAGTACTAATTCTTAACCCGGAACATTTCATACCAATTTCAGAAACTTCGCAAACGTTACACAAACTTCCCTTATACTCCGGTAAGTAGCTTGTGGAACAAAGCGGACATTTTTCTTCAGCATTACCCCTATAAATCGGTTTATAAGAAAGTCCACACAAATTAAACGGATTATGTTCATCGTATTGCAAATTAAGCTCATCCGTTAAATTATTATCACAAGCTAAAAGCAATTTTCGCGTTTGCTGCGCAACTTCCGGTCGCGGTCCTAACTCCAATAATCTCTTAGCGAAACTAGCGGCGGTTTTGTAATTTTTCATCTTGAAAAACATGTTCAAAGCAGTTCGCAGCGTCAACATTTGATGCACGGGTTGTAGATTACAATGTGTAAAATACGCCGCCATTTCACATTGGCGTTTTTGTTCGTCAATCGTGCCTTTTGGTGTGCTTTTACGCAACGTTTCCATTTTTAATCCAAGGATATACTCGCTACAAATTTTTAATAATTGTTCCGCCTCCGCCGTTTCTTGTTTGTTATCAACAACCAATAAGGTCACTTGAAGCAATAACTCTTGGAAACGTTCAATCGCCTCGGAAAATTTACCACCGGTGGTTAATTGATAACAAACTTGTAAACGTTGAACTAAATCTTTTAGTTTAATCGTTATCAAACGCTGAGGTTGTGGACGCTTTGGATCTTTCGATAAACGATTTACGTTGTTACTAAAAGGCGGAATCGTTTGTTGCCATGTAAAATATGTTTTTGATGACATGTATAATGTTGAGAATAACGTGCGATATGGAACAAAATTTACCACTCCAATCTAATTAAAAAAAATTATTTTTATAAAAATTAATGATATAAAAATAAAGCTTACCTGATCATTTAGAAGCCTACAAGCATACTCAAACGATCCAGCTGAGATATGATCTGCTGGTAATTGCGAAACTTTAGCCCAAATCGTTTGGCTAGAAGTACCGCTAGTAGGTAAATGAATAAAACCACTTCCAGCGGCGGTTTGTTGAGCTGCAACTTCAGGAATGACTAAATCGGTGTCATCAACATCCCAACCACCATCTCCATCACCACCTCCCACATCCATTTTCTTCGTAATAACATCTCCGTCTTCTTGTTCGTCTTCGTCATCACCCCAGCCTTCAACTTCGACAATATCACCTCCCTCAATGTTAGTGTCAATATCAAGATTGGCCAAATTGGAGGTTTTAGCCATGGAAGCGCTTTCGAAGAAGCCACGATTTACTGTCAGTAAAGGCCAATTTGTTTCTGCTTGTTGAATAGGGGGTGGGGGTTTTAAGAATTTCGCGTTTGGTTGAACATCAGGAACGGGTTTATCACCAAAAGTGCTCTTTAATTCTTCGGCTTCTTCGATTAAACCGTGGGTGGCGGCTGTTAAATAAGCTAATGAGTTTAAATTGGTTTGTTTGAGAAGGCGAACTCGTTCCTCAACGTCTCCCAATAAAAGAGTTCCATGATATTGTGCAGATTTTTCTTTGCGAATCTCAGCAATTTTCGTCATTTTACGCAATTTATCCAAATTGCCGGTTATTAAATACAAAAATGATAATTTATCGAAACTTTTCGTACGTTGATAACACATTTCAACCACTTGATGGTTCCCATGCATCAAAGCGGCTTCCGCTAATTGATCCCAACATTGCTTGTCGTTTAATGATTTTGCCGCATCTAAAGCAATCTCAATGTTTCCGCATTCTAAAGCGAGCGTAAACCGCGTTTTATCGTCTTTTACGAAATGTAAAGCAACTTCCGGGTACCCTTTCTTTTGCAAGTATGAGATTATCGCCTGGCCGACTAAACGAGCATTTTTAACCATATACAAAACATCTTCGTATTTATGGTGAATCAAAGCGAGTTTAAATTTGAATTCTGTTGGGTCAATTGTGAATGTGCGCGGTTTGCATTCACGGTCTAAGCAAAATACGTTGTTTCCTTTAACCCGGGTTATATAAATTGGTAAATCTAACGTTCGGATAATTCCGTGATCACTATTTGTTGAAAGAAAAAATTAATTTTATTTAATTTTTTTATTATTTAACTTACCCATTAATTAAAGTATATTTTATATGATTACTGGTTGTGTAAATGAACACTCCGGAATCATCCCAAGCTCCAGATTTAACCCTGCTACTTTCGTGAAGTGAACAAAGCAAATCTAACTTTCTATTGCATATAGTTACACTATGACGACCTAAAAGCGCTACATAACCCATATCTGATGACCACTCAACGTAGCGTAAACTTGTTACTTTTACTGTAAACGAAGAAATAATTTTATTTTTAATTCAATATTCCCTCCGTACAAAAATAAGTGTGCGATATTGATTTTTTTTTCAAAAATTAAGAAAATGCTGCGTCAGTTGTCGTTTTGAAAACACTTATTAAAGGTTAAGTTTTTCACTGTCATTAAAGTTTTGTAATTTTTCCTACAATATAAGTTTTTAATCCTGTTTAAGAAAATAATGGGAGAGAGGGAAAACATTTGGACAAGAAACTGAAACATGGTTCAACTAAAATGACAGCGAACAAATTTAATACAAAAACGAAAATAAAATTGAAAGACTGAAATATTGGCTGTCAATGCTTAAACCAGAAATTTTAAATGCTGAAGCTTCCAAATTCATCGATATGTATGACCGAATTCATGTAGACGAGAAATGATTTTACCATACAAAAACAGCTGAGACGTACTACCCAGTTGAAGGCGAAGAGAAACCACGCTGAAACAAAAGTAATGTTCTTAGCCGCTGTAGCACGTCCACGTTGGAATCATTCTGAACACAAGAACTTAGATGGAAAACTTGGCACTTGGCCTTTTGTGTTTTTGGATCCTGCTAAAGAGAGCAGTAAAAATCGGACAGCGGCAGCAGTTCGACACTTTGAAGGGGAACAGTGTTAGACACACCATTATTCGAATGCAAGACAGACTGCATGCCAGCAAAATATGTATTTCCAAAGAAGTACCTCACCTACATCAGTCCCACAGTAGTAGATACACACAGAACCTTCAAGATCTACACTGATGGTTCAAAAAGACGGATTAGTGCAGACGCTGGGTTTTTTTCTAACGATCCTCGAAACCTTTAGGGACAAGAACCACCGTCTTACAGGCGGAATTGATTGCTATTAAACTTGCTGCTGGTTGTATTGTTGATTTCAACAAGCGGGGAAAGTGTTTTACTATTTTTAGAGACAATAGACAATCTTTGGCAAATCCCTAGGCTGGTTGATGTGACCAGAGCGTGTGATGGGAGGATTTATTATTGGAAAATTGTTGCCTGAAATTCAAGCAAATTAGCCAAGATCTGGTCGTCGCCAAACAATTTGGATCCAGCAAGATATTCTTCCTGGTGACAATGAGTTTAATGAAGCATCAAATAGAACTGGGTTCAAAATCAAAATATTATGTCAGCCATCCAATAGTCCCGATACAAACGTCTTAGATTTAGGCTTTTTTAATGCAATGCAGTCATTGCATCAACAATCGGCTTGCAAAATTGTAGACGAATTAATTTTTGCTGTTGAAAAAGCCTTTTCCGAATTGAGTTCGGATACTTTGAATAAGGTTTTCCTACTTCCAACCATGAAAGTACATGGAGGTAATAATTACAAAGTGCGGCATATGAATAAAGATCATTTATAGAGAATTAGTAGGCTTCAAGTTTCTATTAATTTTGATGTAAAAGGTTATAATTTCTGGCACATTTCTGAAGTGACACCCTACATTGCCTACATTATTGCGATATTTGAATAAAAATGAAATTAATAAGAAAGATATGTCAACTTATTTGGATCCAAGATACAAAATGAACTTTTTTAAAGCTGATTTAACTAACAAAGCAACTCTAAGAAGAGGATATTTTAGTGGGGATCCTTCAAGAAATTAATTTTATAGCGAATTTTGAAAATTATCGATGAAAATTGCAAACTATCAAAATTTCAAATATTGTTTTCTCAAAAACTAAAAGTTATTTTTCAAAATGGGTTGGTTCATTGGAAAGAGAACACTTTTATTAACACTTTGGGAAATTTTCATGCTCATATTCCAAGAAGTGGATTTTATACGAATTTTTAAAACTTAATCGGCGAAAATTGCAAAATTCGAAAAAATTGTCGATCATTTCAAAAATTTATTTCTCAAAAACTAAAAGCGATTTTTCAAAACGGCTTGTTGCATTAAAAAGAGGATACTTTAATTAATAATTGGTGATATTTCCACAAGGATCCTTCAAGAAATTAATTTTATAGCGAATTTTGAAAATTATCGATGAAAATTGCAAACTATCAAAATTTCAAATATTGTTTTCTCAAAAACTAAGAGTTATTTTTCAAAACGGGTTGGTTCATTGGAAAGAGGACACTTTTATTAACACTTTGGGAAATTTTCATACTCATATTCCAAGAAGTGGATTTTATACGAATTTTTAAAACTTAATCGGGGAAAATTGCAAAATTCGAAAAAAATGTCGATCATTTCAAAAATGTATTTCTCAAAAACTAAAACCGATTTTTCAAAACGGCTTGTTGCATTAAAAAGATGATACTTTAATTAATAATTGGTGATATTTCCACAAGGATGCTTCAAGAAATTAATTTTATAGCGAATTTTGAAAATTATCGATGAAAATTGCAAACTATCAAAATTTCAAATATTGTTTTCTCAAAAACTAAAAGTTATTTTTCAAAACGGGTTGGTTCATTGGAAAGAGGACACTTTTATTAACACTTTGGAAAATTTTTATATTCATATTCCAAGAAGTGGATTTTATACGAATTTTTAAAACTTAATCGGCGAAAATTGCAAAATTCGAAAAAATTGTCTATCATTTCAAGAACTGAAAGTGATTTTTCGAAACGGCTTTTTGCATTAAGAAGAGGATACTTTAATTAATACTTGGTGATATTTTCACAAAGATCCTTCAAGAAATTAATTTTATAGCGAATTTTGAAAATTATTTCAAATATTGTTTTCTCCAAAACTAAAAGTTATTTTTCAAAACGGGTTGGTTCATTGGAAAGAGGACACTTTTATTAACACTTTGGAAAATTTTCATACTCATACTCCAAGAAGTGGATTTTATACGAATTTTTAAAACTTAATCGGTGAAAATTGTAAAATTCGAAAAAATTGTCTATCATTTCAAGAACTTTTTGCATTAAGAAGAGGATACTTTAATTAATAATCGAAAGTGATAACGATTCTGTTAATAATTAATGTGTAATTGGGACACTTATTTCTGGACGGAGGGAGTAATAATTTATTAATTTTTACCTTGCGCAACAGTTCTTTTTTGTTGAACATCAAATAAAATGACGGAATCGGAATCCCTTAGAAGTAACATTCCGGTTCCAGCATAAAATATCTCATCGCAATTAGGAGTTTGAACCTTTTTGGTAACTTCGTTCTTTAAATTTTTAATAACCAATTGATAAGTTCGATCCAAAACGGCGAATCGGTTCCTGGCGACCCATAACGAAGTAATTCCAGGCGATCGTTTCCCTTCGGCTTCCGGGACTTGACTTTCAACGTTCGAATCGGCATCTTTTGGAATTGAGTATAAATCGTACGTGCTATTCTCGACTAAAGTAGCACGAGTACAAAGCAAAACAGCGTTTTCAGCGGGGTTAAACGACATGCTATAAACCGGGGTTTTCGCGGGAGTTCTTATTTGAACAACCGGGAGGTCTTTGGATGTTGTAAAATCTAGCTTACGCAAGCAGCGTTCTTTAACGTAATATAAAATATTTCCGAATACGGTGTACGCCGGTCTTTCGCGCTCTAATTTAAAGATAACCATGCCGCCATCGTGACCGGCTGCGAATAAATTTAAAGTTGGATGAGCTGTTAACACCCAAAAACGTTCGTGTTCTCGCCTTGATGTGTATAAACACGTTCTTTTTGACATATCCCACACGCGGATGCTTTTATCTTCGCTGTTGGATAATAACACATCTTGTCTTGGATGAAATAAGACGCAAGAGACGTTATTGTAATGTCCCCGACATGTATCTAATTCCCAAGCTTTCGAATCGTTCATTCTCCATAATTTAATTTGCCTGTCGTCGGCACCCGAAACAATTAGTGGCAAAGTTGGGTGGAAAGATGCCCAATTAACACCTCGATCGTGACCTTCAAGGACGTGCTTTACAACCGCGTCGGCTTGTCCAAATAAATCAGTAGCCCCCGGATTTTTTAAATGATCCTCTAACCCACCAGGTCCAGGGGCAACATTTTTCTTTCTCAACCCCGAGATATCCCAAACACGAACCGTTTGGTCCAAAGAAGCCGAAACGAGCATATCCTCGGTCGGGTGGAACATCGCACACATTACATAGTGGTTATGGCCGGTTAAAACGCATATACAAGCACGACTTTGCCAATTCCAAATGCGAATTGTTTGGTCGTCGGATGCAGATACAATCCATGGGTATTCGTGGTGAAACATTGTTGTACGAATGTAATCTAAGTGGCCCAAAAGGGTGAAAATGCAACGTTTTTGCTTGTAGTTCCATACTTTTATTTTATAATCATCACCCCCTGATACAAACAAGGGTTGTTGATTATGGAAGCAAATTCCTCGAACCGGACCGTCGTGTTCATCAAATTTTTCAAGTAAAGTACACATTCGGTAATCCCATAATTGAATCACTCCGATGTGTAAACTAATACAGAAATTTTATTAATAAAATAAACTTAAATATTAAAAAAATTAATTTACCTCGCTAAAACCCATGGTCGTTTAGGGTGAAACGATAATCCTTTCACCCTGGCTGACTTAGTTTCGAATTTTATGAGCATTTTGGGTATGCTCCACGAATACGTGTACTTTCTGGGTTATGTTTGATGACGTTGGCACTTAGTACCTTAAAAAATCATATAAATCAATGATGAAACTTATCAAATCTTGTTTATTTATCATCAATAATCATTAATAAGTAAAATTTGAGTATATTTACCAGCTAAATAATTAAATTATGACCAAAAATTTCCTTCGAACCGCCAACGTTTATCAACCTCACAACCACCAGCGCCATCTACAAAATCTACAATCACCCAACAATCACCCACAACATTAAAATTTTCATCAAAATACTTTAAAACGATTATTTTTACAAATATTTATTTAATATTTAATACTTAACAGACATCTTTTTAGTTTTAAATTAATATATTAATAAATAAATATTAAATTATAATCATCAATCATAATAGCGCCATCTATCGGTACAATTTTAAAAAAGAACACTTTAAATTTCTAACCTAAAAATTAAAGCTTCCCCGTTTGTTAAACAATGTCTACCACAATGTAAGTTATTTACTGCTTAAAATGAGGCGTTTTCTTAATTATTTTTCTTGTTTTAGTTGTTGGAAGAAAGTGTGGTTAACACTTGCTGGTGATATACAGGGGGTGACTGTGGTGGAAGCAGAGAATGTTTTAAAGTTATCGAAAAATAAACTTTTGGAGGGATTGGGGCAGTACAAACCGTATAAAGAAGGTACTTTAGATCTTATTCCAGTAATCGCCGCTAAGATTAAAGAAAAAGGGGGCCAATTGGAGAAGTTTGTGGAACAGTTTAATATTCATTTGGTAAGATTGTCTTAATTAGTGCTGGGTGATTTTATCAAGTATCAATATTATTCAAATTATGAATGAATTCAAAATTATAACATTTTGGGTGTTCTTATAAGCTATCTCAGAAACTGTTGGACCACTAGAATGGTAGCCATGATGGCTAGCATGTTTGCTTCCACACAGTGGTATAGTCTAGATGGCCCACTGTAAGCAACAGGCGCTGTTGACTGAAATGATTAAGAAATTTCCTTTACCATCACCATTATCCACCACTTATGGCCACTTCATCACCCCTCTACACAATGGCGATGGCTCGCAGTGGTCCATGATAAGTCATAGTGAAGAGGGGCCATAAAAGATACGAAAAGAGTAGGTGCTATGCCTTGATCTCTTTTTCCAAGACTAATCCAATCCCGCAAAGACCAAACCTCTATCTTCTTTTGTTTTTAAGTTATAGCCAAAGAGTCAAATTTTCGCGATTTCAAAAATTTCTCATATTTCGTTTATTTTTGAAATTAAAGAAAAGTGGTTAATACATTCTTAAGACACTTTTTTGAGTAAAATATACTGCTGTTGAAAAATTTTAAACACAGCTGATAAATCTTGAGATATAACATAAAGTTGTATTTTTTTTTAATACAAACTATAGTTGATTATAATGTTAGTGAAAAGAGCATATTTTTAGCCCAACCCAACCCAACCTCATTTCTCTAATTTCAAAAATAAAGCACATGAGCCATGGCACCTACTTTTTTCGTATCTCTTATAGTTTCTGAGATAGCCTATAATAACACCCAAATTTACCCACCCTGTACAATGTGTTTGATTTTAGTTGTCACAACAGATATCTCAGCTACTAATAAGTAGTAATAATACTTTCTTACTAAAAAATGTTCAAACTAAAACTGCTAGGAAAAAAAAATAAATTGATTCTCAGTAATTTATTAATTACATATTCAAAACACATACACAAAATGCAAAAATTTATTCACTCTAATAAAAAAATAAACGAAAACAGTACAAAACCTATGCACAAGCCAAACACAGGCAGTAAACAAAATTTAGAAAACGTAATTATAAGCAAAAAGTGGGTGGAATTTTCTCTAATTTTTCCAACAAGATGCTCTTCAACTCAAATTTACTAGAAACTTAAAGTTCCCGAATTTTGGTATCTAAATAATTCCATAAATTTTCAATGGGATTTATGTCTGGGTTTTGGAGTGGTGTTTCCATTACATGAGGGCAATTATATAAGATTAGATGAGGGAGTTTGATCCATGTTGATCAGTATTTTCTATAATATAAATTAAATAAAAACAATACTTTTCCTGGTCTTTTTTATTTTACCGTTTCGGCTTATGCCATTATCAGAGACATTAATAATACAACATTAGATTTTGGCAACACATTCTGTTGCTCATATAGACGGCTTATCACAAAGATACAAGTTAAAAATTATGAAATATAAACATATTAAAATGCATGGTAGAAGTTAAAATTTTACAATAAAATATAAATCAACACTATAAATTCGCATTGACGGTCACTAATGTTGTGTTATTAATGTCTCTGATGATGGCGTAAGCCGAAACCGGTTAGACAGTAAAGTAAAAAAAAAACAGAAAAAGTATTGTTTTTATTTAATTTATATTAATTATATAAGAGCCAAGAACGTACTTTGTACGCCTTGTGTTTTGGATCGTTGTCTTGATAGAATCGCCAGTCATTATTCCCTCGATGAAATGCAAACATCCTGGTCCAGCACCTGAAAATGACCTTCACACTACCACAGATCCGCCACCATGTTTCACAGTTAGTCTTAAATTTTTTAAATGCAGCTCCTCATTTTTTCTTCTCCATACTTACCATCTGACCCAAAAATGTTATATTTACTCCCATCAGTAAACAGATCAGTTTTCCACAAAGAAAAATCTTTATTTTCACCTTTCTCCCATGTAAATTAGCATTATTAGTTTCTGACGGTTGACGCACTAGCTTTTTCCCCTAGCTCATTCTCAGCAATAATAGCCAGCTTTGGCTATTAACAACACAACAATTATATTATGAGCGCTCTTTGGCTTGTTTTCCACCCGATTGTAGATACTGAAGCGCTTTATTATATCGTGCGCCATAGAATGGCTTCTTTCTACAATTTTTGCAATTTCTCGTACCGATTTTCCTTCCTGGGAATGTTTAAGCACTAATTTTCGAATTACAATAGTTGCTTGGCGTTTTGTCCAGACATTTCGAATAAAAAGCTAGATTTCCGTCAGCTGTCTAATTTTTACTTATGGCTGCCTTAATTTAGCGCTTAATTGATTATTATCCGAGTTTGGTTTGTAATTGGCTTGGTAATTATTAAGTTTGTTGAAATACACTGAAATAGATGTCAACATAATAATACTTCGATACTTGATATTTTACCCATCACTAACATTAATAAAATAAACGCCTAATAATTATTTTTTTAATTAAATATAGAATTTGCAATGCGATATAGGTTGGAAAGTATTTTGTAACTTTTTAATTTTTGAATATTACGGAAAAGTGGAAGATATACAAAAAATAGCTGAATATGAACTTTATAACTTAAATTTGTTTAAACAATTGTGGTTGTTTTATTCATCGGAAAGAATGTATATGATAAAAACGATGAAACATATTTTAGAAAATAGTAACAATCAAAAACATGGATTTTATAAGCTTTATGCGAACTTTTTGAAGGAAATGGATATCGTTAAAATCCGGGATTCGCTTTTTGACCAATACCAACTGCTTACCAATGAAATAAAACGCGACAACGAACAATGTTGTCTTGATTTTAAAGATTGGGTGACTAGGAATCATCGAGAACAAATCGAAACTTTACATTGTATTATGATTACGATGAGTTATAAACCGTGTAACATAGATGAATTTATTTTACTTATCGATGTTTGTAAGAAACATGCCTTTGCTTATATGCCAAGTAATGATGGTATTTTAACAGTTTGCGAACCGGAAGAGTTAAAACATATTAGAATGATACAACTTGCTGCTATGTTGTTGGCGGCAAAAACTTTTTGGGAGGATTCGGCGGGGTTCCAAAGACACACGGAGGCAATAGGAAATAATATATTCCAAATGTCGAATACTAAAGAACTTTCGATTTTATTAACACTTTATATTTCGCTACAATTAGCGACGGGAAATAAAGAATTTATTAACAAAAATTCAAATTTGTATACCAGATTTATTATGTTTGCTTTGGAACAAAAGGTTTATTATTATTTAAACGAGCTAATATCACTTAGCGATTGGAACAATACTTTTATTGGTGAAATAATGAAACAAACAATATTTTATTTCGTCGAATACACAAGTTATAATTTCGATGATTGCTCAACCGTATTAATTGCTGATGGTATGGATGACTTAATAAGTAAGTTAGCTGAAAATCGCGAATTTGCAATATCAATGATGACCTCTGATAGCGTTTATAAAAAATTCTATGTATCAACTTATCAAATGATGCCACACACCTTTGTACCATTCACAAAAGTCTCGACACAACTATTAAAACATAAAGAATTATATGACTTCGTTTATGAAATGTTAAACGACGTAAAAACGTTTGCTGAAATTTATAATGAAACCCCATATGATGGGCAAATCGTTTTAAGACAAGACTATCAACCAAGAGGAGTTAAATCCCTCACTATACCAACCGGAACAAGAGCTGTCATCAGAAAAATTAACACAAATGTATACATTATATTTGATTACGCTTATAAATACATTGATGTATTAGAATATATGGCGTCTTTAGTTGTGTCTGATACTGATATGGCGAAAGAAAATATGCATTGTGTTGAATTGGGATATAAATGCCTTATTCCTATTTTACAAAAAGATTTGGGTATTAAATTCTATGGTGGATTAAATTATTTACAACCAGTTCTTTTAAGAACATCAACCCGACCAATTATTAATATAGATTTAATCGTAACGTGCTTAGACATCTGCACGTTACTTTTAAATCACGAACCAGAAAAAATAACTGACTTTTTGGTAATAAACAACTTTTTACCGCACGCTATGAAAGATTTAACCGTAATCGAAAAGTTTTTCGAAAACTCATTTTTAAACACGTGCATGTTATTACACACAATTCGAGAAGAAATTGGATTGGGAAAAGTCAACGTATTATTTTCGTACATAAATTTTTTAAAAAAATTAATTGAATTGAAAAAGTGTGTGCACAAAGTATTAATACCAGGAATGGTGTTTTTATTTGTTCATATATTCCCAATACATTTAAATTGGTTGTATGAAACAAACCTTCATAAACAACAATTATCAAATGAATGTCTTGGGGTTATATTGAGTGTATTACAAAATAATTATCAAGATCTTAATGGTGATGATAAAACGATATACGACTTTTGTTTCTGTTTAATAACCGATCATTCACCAACGATTGAGTTAATTAATAAATTATTCCGAATGACGAATTCATTTTTAAATGCTTATATAATGACTAAAGGTGATTGGGAAAGACGGTCATCGATTAGCTTGGTACAATGCCTCAAAAAAGTTTTGGCCATTATTAATATAATATTATTACTACACAATCGAGGTGAACGGAATTTAAAAGGAACAATTTTTTTGGAAATGTTTCTTGATAGTACGGTTAAACCGAGTTCGTTAAAATTATTAACTGGATACATGCAACAATCGTTTGATTTAGCAATACCAAAATTATCGTGCCAAATATTGAAGAAGTTAGCTATTAACTCAGATATTCCAATGTTATCATTGTTAGAAATGGATAAATATCAACTACAATGCACGTTTTTAGAGAAACTAAGAGATCCGTTAGAAGAAGAAAGTTTAAAAGTGGCCATATTAGATTTAATAACACTTTGCGTCCAAAATCAAAGCGGGATGATCGTTGCATTTTTCGATATATCAGGATTACCACATACTAATTGTGTTGATATCGGCGATAGCGTGAATGCTTTTATGGAAGAATATCTCGAGAATATAAGAAAATCCACCGATTATTTATACAGCCCAATACAAGCAGCCGTATTAGATTTATTTCATGCTTTATGGATGTATAGAAAAAATATGATTGTGGATGATTTAACAAAGAATGAAAACTTTTGGTCAACACTCATGGATCCTTTATTTAAAGACTTAAAATTACCCATAAAAACATACACCAAAATAATAAGCATATTAACGTACGAATTATTTAGAAGCAAAGGATCCAACGAAAAAATTATTGAGGTTATTAAAAAATTATTTTCAACTGAAGAGAAACACCTCAAAGCATGGTGTAATTTCATAATAAAATCATTAGAAGATATCACAAATTTAGAACTTTTACGTACTTGGAAACATTTACTTATTGCAATCTGCAAAAATTACTCCCAAACAATCGCTGATAATAAACAACAAAAATTATTAGTTGAAGCGTGTTTAGACGGAATTATGGAGCATTTCTCCCAAAACAACGACATAAGAGTATTTTCAGTTTGGTCGGAAATTTATTTATCATTAATTACGCAATATCCCAATTCATCAAAAGGAATTACATCGAAAGTCTTGGAAACATTCACTAAATTATTTAAATACTTAGAAGACATTTATACCGAAAAAACGAACCATCTTAACGAAGTCATATTATCAATTTCCGTAAAAACAGTGCCTCATTTAGATGATATATCAACCGAAACATTAACTATCGAACAATTTTTACGAGCCGTTGGGAAAGTTTTTGAAAAAGAGCACGAGAAAATTAAAAGACACGAAGAAGGATCAACATATTCGAATTGGTTGTTACTAATAACGTTTGGCACCTATTTATTGCAATGTGAAACAAAAGTGTGTCTAGAATGGTTTAAAGAAACGCAATTTTTAACGAAAATATTACATTCAATCGCACCGTTTATACAAAATTCGATATACTTTCCAATTGGAAAAATTACAGTACAATGTCTCATTGCTTACGCAAACTCTCCGTTAGTTGATCATTTTATGTACGTCAATTTTGAGCCATTTTTTGATTCAACGCGTCCATCAGAAAGATATATTCACTCAACCGAGTTATCATACAAAAACGCTTTACCATGGCATTTTGAAAATTGGTGGTTAACTTACACCGGAATTATCCAACTAATGACAATGTTATTAAACAAATTTGGACGATTAATGCTAACCAAATTAATGTCTTTCGCTTTGGTTCATTGCGACGTCATCAAATATACGTTAAGATTGCCTTTAGTTACCTCAGAAATAACAGCTATAAGATTAGTTAGAGAATGTTTAAGATTTACTTATGCTTTATTGGATTATAAAGTTCAATGGAGACTTATTTTTCCACAAATTTATTTTACTTATTTGGTAAGTAAATTATAATACTCCGAAAATATAGTATACATTTAAAAAAGTTATCCCTTTTAACCTATCTTGGGCATGCAATAAAATTATTTGCGTATTAACGCATTAATAAAGGGTTAGTCTCAAATCGCCGAGGTCGCTTGCGGGCGAGGCGCTGGTTTTGATGTATCCACACGTAACCGTCAACTTTGGAAGACTCTAGCGCCTCGCCCGCAAGCGACCTCGGCGGTTAAGATATATGAAGAACTATTTTCCATCAAATCGCCGAGGTCGCTTAATAATAATAATAATAACTTTATTAGTGCTCTATGCCCAAGGCTTACACACGTCATTTTAAACAGAATATACAACAAAATACAGACGCAGGAGCCGAGAAGAAAATACAATAAAAATACATTCATACAATGACAATATCACTCCTTAAAAACTCCTCGACTGAGTAGAACGCACCCGTCATCAGGAAATTCTTCATAACAGTTTTAAATTGCTTGTGTTGTCGTGCTCTAATAGATTGCGGTAACTTATTATACAAAATCTGACCAGTATACAAATGACCTATCTGCGTTCCACTTAACCGACAAAAATCTACGCACATGTTCGTACGGTTTCTGGTAAAGTAACTGTGCACGTCGGCGTGCGTCTTATACTGTTCCTCATTACTATGAATATACAGCAAACATTTCAGAATAAACAATGATGGAAGCGTTAGAATATTCAAGGATTCAAAGGCGAGGCGACAATCTTCCCTATAACTAAGTTTTGCCAACACTCTCACAGCTCTGCGTTGCAAACCAAACACATAATTACTTGCTGGACTCCCACCCCAGGCAATAATACCATAGTCAATCATTGAGTGTATCAGCGCATAATACGCTGTTTTGGCCACCTCGACAGATACCGAGCTCACTAGTCTACGTAGTAGAAAAATGTTTCTTGAGATCTTTTTACCAATTTCAGCCACATACACATCAAATTTCAGATCTCTGGAGCTCACCGTTATGCCCAGCAATCTAGCAGGGGGAAAATCACCCACACAGTCCCGTTTTTGGGTGAAAAGTGTCTGAACCGTTTTGTCTTTATTCAAACATAGTTCATTAGGTACACACCAGTCGTTCGCAGCAGTCAACAGTTTGTTTGAGGAAGACATTACCTCCTCGTAGTTTAACCCGGAGACAAGCAATGTAGCATCATCAGCGTACAACAAACACTTTACACCCTCTCCCAGGTAACCAGGAAAATCATTAAAGTACAGGATGAACAAAAGGGGCCCCAAAATAGATCCCTGAGGGACACCCCTGGAGATTGGAAGTTTTCCAGATACTTTGTCTCCACATTTAACCACTTGAAACGTATCGGACAGGTATGATTCGATAAGAGCAACACTATTTAAATCAAAGCGAAAAACAGACTTCAGCTTCAGGAGAAGAATACGGTGCGACACACTATCAAAAGCACGAGACAAATCAAGAAATAGAGCAGCACAGTACTCCCGATCTTCATACGTACTGTGACAGACATTCATAAAATTAACAATCGCATCCCCGGTGCTCCTACCAGGTCGAAAGCCGAACTGATTCTCGAAAAGCACATCATACAATTCCACGTGTGCCATTATTTGTTTGTAGATTACGCGCTCAAATATTTTGGACAGTATCGGGAGAATGCTAATGGGACGATAATTCGAACAATCGTTTTTATCCCCATGCTTAAAAATAGGCACAATGGAAGCTATCTTTAATTGATCCGGGAAAGTATGTGATCGCATCATGCTGTTAACCATTATGGTAAGGGGCGCAACCATGAGGCTAATGTTACATTTTATAGCCCCCGTAGAAACACCGTATATGTCTCTAGTTCCGTTTGTCTTTAAACACTGTAGAACACTTCTAACTTCACTCTCTGATACCTCAACAAAAGAGAAAACAGGAACATTGTCAAAGTTACTACGACACAGATGTAAGGGGGGCCCAATAGACGGGCCGAGTTTAGCAACATTGTTATTAGCGACATTTACAAAAAAGCTGTTTAGATTATCGGGATCCATATCCGCAACATTCTGCTTGTCCACACTGACCCTGCACCCATTAATCAAAGTCCAAGAGGCCCGCGATTTGTTGCTCGATGCGTTAATGTATCCGACAGCGGCCTTCCGTTTAGCCTCAACGATGCCATTACGGTACGCCGACTTTGCTCTATCCCTCATTTCCTTAAGATTAGCAGTTCCATAACGATTGAAAAGATTGGAAGCGAGATCACACCTGAGTCTCATCTGACGCAGTGTATCATTGAACCACTTTACGCCTCCGTCACAATTTCTAACACGTTTTCTAGTTAGAGGATACGCCATATAAAAAGTTGAGTATAAAAAGTTTCACTTGCGGGCGAGGCGCTAGATTTGATATATCCACACGTTTGGTCAACTTTGGACGATTCTATCGCCTCGCCCGCAAGCGACCTCGGCGGGTTGAAGGTAAATATTTTTTACAAGAGACTTTGTATTTTCACCAAAATATGTGGGAACGATTTTGCCTCAAATCGTCGAGGTCTCTTGTGGGCGAGGCGCTGGTTTTGATATATCCACACGTCAACTTTAGAAAATTCTACCGCCTCGCCCGCAAGAGATCTCGGCGGTTTGAGAGTAATATCTCTACTTCCTCCAAATACTTAGTTATTAATAATATAGAAAATAAATGTATACAATATTTTCGGAGTTAATTATAAAGATATATCTTTTTCTTAACTAATTCAAAATTAATTTTAGCAAGCGATTATTGAATCAATCAACGCATCAACAGCGATTATTTTACGTCCAACGGTATTAAAGTTTTTCGCGATTGAGAAATCGACGCAATTATCATTTGTGGATCATCTTCCAACGAATAGTGTGATTCAAATAATGAATGGATTATTAGAAGTGATTACTTACAGTTGTTTGTGCTTAACGAGAGCTTGCCCGACGTTTGTGAACTTATTAGAACCATACAAGATACCATTTCCGGATGATGTGCAAGTTGCGTATCATTTTCATATTCCCAAGATTCATGATGAAAATGTGAATGTGTTAAAATATGGGTCGCTGTTGTGTTTGCTTCATATTTTATGTAAAACGTCTTCTGTATGTTGTTAGCTTTGTGTGGTTAAATAAATTTAATTGATTAAATGTTTTAGGGTAGTAAAAGTCAATCGAATTCAACGACGGATCTTAACGCATCCGATTTGACTTCATCGCCAACAAAATCGGATTATTTATCTTTTGTGTGTCCGGATTATTTTGGAAGATCAATTTCCGATAAATATACAACGTTACAACCCTTCGCTTCATCCGAACACACGTTTTCAACAAAATGGTTGACGGGTTTACAACCAGACCGCGTACACTTTGCTTTAGAAACTTTAACAACATTTTTAGCGAAACAAATCTATTTAACAACTCATTTCCGAAGACTTACACCTGCGGAGCTTTACCACGTCAAACGAGAACTTTGCTCCGAATTGTTATATTTTCAAGAATACACAAGAAAAAAGAACGCTGATCAACAACAATACAAAACGATTGATAATTTTGTTTTTAGAAAATTTTATGCGGGAGAAGCACTGCCTTATTTGTCAATTGGTGAAGTTCAAAGATACGCCAAAGTTTCAATTTATCAACAATTTGAGGAATGCGAAATTTCACCGAGATATGGTGATTTTCTTGATTGCGATATCGACGACGATCGAGTGTTTTACGAAGCGAATTGTTTTAAATCGCTTATTCCTTCGAAAAAATCTATGGAAAAACGAAAATCGCCCAAAGTAACGACGCGTTATCATGGGATAAGAGGCAATGAAAAGGTGCTTGTTGAGAATGTTTACCTTGGATATTCTCGCGATAATTTACCGATAAATCCCGCTGATTATTTGTTATTACTTTCACATTGGTTCTTTCACGTATGTCAGTTATCCCATTGATTATTAATTCGTTTTATTTTTTTTTATTAAGTTAAAAGAAGTTTCATTAATAATTCATTTTTATTTTTTAATAAAGTTAACAAAAAAATCAAAAATAAAGTGTTTCATTTACAAACTACATTTACACCTTGCACAATTATCTACCACTTCTCTAAATGTTTATAAATAAATTTAGATATATATATGTTTATTAAATTAAAAATATGTTCACCCCTTGGTGATGTGATGTTCCCAAAATCAATTACAATTTTCTTGTCATCTTAAAATGTGACGAAATTCGTCCAATTCATATATACTGGTTGATAATCTAAAAAATTTCATAATAAAACGATTTTTTTTAAATAATCTAATTTAATTTAGTCACCTCCCAATGCTGTTTAATAAAGAAACAATTTCCGTGCGTTTCAATTGGAAATCTTTTTTGTAGTCGCTTTCGATGTATAAGTTACTGCTGGTTTGACGATCAAACATTCCTGAGAATAATATTTTCAACGCTGTTCCTAATCCTTGAACCTAAAAATATTTTTTCAACGTTATTTTGTTATCACGTTTAAAAAAATATTTTAACATAATTGAAATAATATTTAATAAAGTGGGATTAATATATTTCGTAACTTATGATTGAAAATGGATAAATGATAAGATAGCGACAATCTCATCAAAATAAATTGCTTAATATAATTTGAAAGGGATTCCCAAACACTTCATAAACAAATTAAGTTAATTAAAAAAATATTTACCTGTAACTTTCCCCACAGCTTACATTTATCACACCCAACGCAATCCATGATATTTGAAACGTTCCTAAAATGTTGCCGAAACTCATTTTTCAATTTTTGCGATTGTTCGCCACCGTTAAACATAACATTTTCGTTAAAATGGTCCGGGAATTTCTTAACGATGTTTAATAAATCAGTCACAGCCAATTTGGTATCCCAATCTTCACTTTCATTACCCGTATAAAACTCTTCCCTTTCAAGATAGTGAGAAGCTTTCTCTAAAGCTCTTAATTCAAGTAAATAAACAAAATATAAATTACGTAACCAATTTGGACCTTCTCCGTTTGTTGTTTCCGGCGAAAATCGACGCTTAAATTCATCCAAATTATGTCCCCATTTCCCTTTTTCTTCAAGACCAAGCTCCGATTGATCCGATAATAAATATTTAGCGCTTAAATGTATATTTATACTCGAATGAAGACCAGATATGGTTCGATAAAACACTCGCTTTTCTAAACACATCCCACTAAGTTTTTCGCTTTGAATATATGCATTTAACGACGATTTCGGTCGGAAACAATTTTCCATGTAAATACTATTCCATATTCGATGTGCTGAAAATCCTCTATAACCTGTATAACGTTCAGGATTCAATAACAAATCAACATATTCAGCATCGTTATCGTTTTCATTTATATCGCAAAAATTGTCTTGGGCATCATCATATTTTCGCCACAATTCGAATTCTTTTTGAATTTTTGCACTTATTGTGGTGTTCAAGTATGATAATTCTTCATTGTAATCTTGATCACAGCTTTTTTGTAAGTACTATAAATTATATAAATTTATTAATTATACATTTTATTTATATATGTAGTTATAAAATCAAAAAATCGATAAACTATGTAAAAATAAAAGGATTGGTAACATTTTCAGATCTAATTTTTGCAATAATTAATATTAAAATTAATGAATGAATTATGGGTGATAGGGGCAGTTCTCCTGAGCAATACAAAAGCATAAAGACCAGAGTGCGAAGAGTTAGCGGGGTTGCGATGGAGTCTGCTTTATCAGAGTAATGACTGTTATAATCTATTCCATGAATGTTTTTTTTTTTCAAATATAACACATTTTTCCCAGTACATAATAAAAGGGTTAAAATAAACGTGAGAAGCAGGTGCAGATTATCGCAATCGGTTCTTCTTTGTTGGTTTCGCTGGGTATGATGGCTGCGAGTAAGAGAGATGCTTAATCTTACGAAATTTATAATACCTGTAAGCGGGAATATCTACTACTGGTAAATAATGAAAAAAAAGAAGCTATACAAAGAGCTGCCATCAAAAATAAGAAAATGTGGGAGATAATAAGCACAGAAAAAGGCACCAAGGAAAAAGTATTATGTATTATTAAGTTATTATTAATTATTAAGTATTATTAAAAATATGAAACGAAGGCATAGTCAAGACATATATGACTTTACCGCTATTATGATCAAATAATTTTCAATAAATGTGTGGACGACGGAGTGTTTCCAGAAAAACTCAAAATTGCCAAAATAACTCCGATCTATAAGAAAGGTGACAAAAGCAATTACGACAATTATCGCCGGATTGCACTCTTGCCAGCCTTCTCTAAGGTATTTGAACAAATTATCAAACGCCGTCTCTTAGACTGTCTAGAGAAATATAACATTCTAAGAATGAACAGCAACATTATCGAACTTATTAGTCACATCACGGAAGCACACGATGATCATGATAGGGTCAGAATAATCTTAGTTGGGCTTTTGATACGGTAGATTATGCCATCCTGTTGTCTAAACTTGATTATCATGGCATCAAGGGAAAAGCAAATAGATTGCTAGAATCGTATTTATCAGGACGATATCAGTGTGTCAGGTGGAAGTCGGATCTCTCTGAGATGACAGAAAGGAAATCCCCAGAGATCAATACAATAATGTATAAAGTGCTATGTCATGTCTCTATGCGGGTGATACCTCCTTTGTAGTTCGAGCTGCTGAGGATATTGAGAATAGTAATAATGTGTCTGCAAAGACTCAAACACTAGACTTCTTTCTCCAACAAGATAAGAATACTGTAAAGCTTCTGGGCCTGATGTTCGATATCTCATTAAATTGGGGGGGAACAAAACATATAAGCAGATTGACACATTGTGCTACGCTAAAAGTCGCCAAAAACGGCTTATTTCGCGTGTTTTGACAGATGGAAAGTTGTAAGCCGTCTTTCAAAAGATATTTTAACAATTCCGTATTTGCATGTGTGAATTTTGTGCATAAAAATAAAACAAAATATCCGAAAAACAATCATCTGCATAACTGTGTTGGATTACTTTTTGAAGTACCATCTCATCGCCTTAAAATAACACGACAAGGTGTTGATTATCACGAAATTTGATAACAAGTTACCGAATTGTATATAATCTTAAAATTAAGCAAAAGTTTATTAATTTCTAACTTGCGAAAAATTGTAGTCTAGAGATTTTGCATTGTGCTGTGTTTTGTATTGGTCTATCTTCTTTTCTTTTATAACGAATTGTACTACCTTTGTAGACAAAAAAATTGAATTTGAATAAAATTCAAAATCTCCTCTATAAAAGCTTTGATGACGTTTACGAAGTTTTCGCGTAAGATCAAGAACACACAAATGTGCATCGTTCCTAGTCTTATTGGATCTCTTCTTCTAGCGCATATGATTCTAGTGGCATCTCGCTCATACACCTTTTATTGATTTTTATTTCGCGCCAATCGTGTGCGAAAAGAAGCCCAGTTTGAAAAATAAAAAATTATAGAAGTTTTCAATTTTGCCAAACTAATATAAGCCAATAAAAAACAAATTTGTAATTTTTATTTATGTAAAGAATTTCGAAGAAAATTCGTCAAGACAAATTTAAATAACATACAAAACAAATTAAAGCAGAAAACATCTTACTCAAAAATAGTGGGTCAATATTTGTGTAAAAGATTAAGAGTTGTTATTAATAGTGTAATTATTAAAAATGTTTTTTTATCAGTACTAACAATTTTTGAGTTATTTTCTGACTCATTTATTTCAAACAAAAGAAGTGCATAAAATGTTAATTCTTTGTTTGGTTCATAATCTTTATTATTTTGGATAAAAACTTTTTTTTTAATTAAATTATAAATTTATCTCACCTTATCCTTCTCTTTTTGTTCGGATGGCTCTTTTTTAGCCTCCCCTTTCAATCCAGGTGGAATTAAATCTTCATCACAGGTTTCCACATGGCAATATCTAATTGCACATCTACTATCATCAATCCAAAAGGGGCAGTTCTTTTTTAGATTAACTTTGTAGAATCGAAAGTAGTCCTTTGTGAGTAGACTTCTTAATCTTGGGTAGATTTTTACGTTGTTAAAATAATCAACGGTGTCCACATTGCAGGTGCAATCATCAATACTTCCTTGTAACTATATGTGTATATATTGTTTAATGTTTTTTTTGAGTTTTATGTTTATTACCTGGCAAAAGCAATCGTCGGAATCTTCTCGTACTCCAAAGTATCCCAAACATTGCGTGAACACCAACAAGAGTACTGACATGTTTAGAAAAATCATGGACTTGAACTTGTACATGGTTGATGTTTGTTGTTCATCGAGTAGCAAGTTGAATGTGTTCACTCGAAAAACTTTCGACTCCCCCCCGTTATTTTTCACATTTAACTTATTTTTTTTTTATGCAACGTGATTTAATCGAATAGATATTGAACACGTACCTATTCGTGTCATTTTCACTATGTGACCAAGCTCGCGTTCACTCCAACAAGAATAGAATATATTCGTATAATTTGCAGTTTACGTCTCAGTGATGTAATCAGTAATCATAAAAATAATGCAATTATCGGGAATATATTTATTGACCATAAAAACAATAAATTCAATATCTTACACTATCTATGTGTATATTCTACATCAACTATTATCCACAAGATGGCGTAAAAAAGAATTATTTCCATTAGCGTTGCCAACCTTACCGATGTAGAAGATAGTCTACCGAAATAACACTTAATCTATAAATTTTCAAAATTATAACAAAGTATTATGAAACATATCGTACTTAAAATCAATTCAATTATATACCTTATAAGAATACCCTACTTATATTGCATAAAACTATATACCAACGATATGGCAATGTCGCTCGAGCAACGTCGTTGCCGAGTAGTAGCTTTAATAACTTGAAAGAGCCACAAATTCATAAAATTTTCATATTTTTGTATCTATCTCGATATTGACGTATCTAATAGCAAAAGTGCAAGAAAGCAATATTGTTAACAATAAAATTTGCAACAATTTTTGTTATAAAAGTTTTCTTATAACAAGTTCCGACTCTCAAGTGTTACCTTTAATAACTTCAAAGAGCAACAAATTCATAAAATGTCATATCTATCTCGATATTGACGTATCTAAGAGCAAAAGTGCAACAAAGCAATATTGTTAACAATAAAATTTGCAACAATTTTTGTTGTAAAAGTTTTCTTATAGCAAGCTCCGATTCTCAAGTGTTACCTTTAATAATTTGAAAGAGCTACAAATTCATACAATTTTCATATTTTTGTATCTATCTCGATATTGACGTATCTAAGAGCAAAAGTGCAAGAAAGCAATATTGTTAACAATAAAATTTGCAACAATTTTTGTTATAAAAGATTTCTTGTAGCAAGTTCCGATTCTCAAGTGTTACCTTTAATAACTTGAAAGAGCTACAAATTCATACAATTTTCATATTTTTGTATCTATCTCGATATTGACGCATCTAATAGCAAAAGTGCAAGAAAGCAATATTGTTAACAATAAAATTTGCAACAATTTTTATTGTAAAAGTTTTCTTATAGCAAGTTCCGATTCTCAACTGTTACCTTTAATAACTTGAAAGATCAACAAATTCATAAAATTTTCATATCTATCTCGATATTGACGTATCTAAGAGCAAAAGTGCAAGAAAGCAATATTGTTAACAATAAAATTTGCAACAATTTTTGTTGTAAAAGTTTTCTTGTAGCAAGCTCCGATTCTCAAGTGTTACCTTTAATAACTTGAAAGAGCTACAAATTCATACAATTTTCATATTTTTGTATCTATCTCGATATTGACGCATCTAATAGCAAAAGTGCAACAAAGCAATATTGTTAACAATAAAATTTGCAACAATTTTTGTTGTAAAACTTTTCTTATAGCAAGTTCCGATTCTCAACTGTTACCTTTAATAACTTGAAAGATCAACAAATTCATAAAATTTTCATATCTATCTCGATATTGACGTATCTAAGAGCAAAAGTGCAAGAAAGCAATATTGTTAACAATAAAATTTGCAACAATTTTTGTTGTAAAAGTTTTCTTATAGCAAGTTCCGATTCTCAACTGTTACCTTTAATAACTTGAAAGATCAACAAATTCATAAAATTTTCATATCTATCTCGATATTGACGTATCTAAGAGCAAAAGTGCAAGAAAGCAATATTGTTAACAATAAAATTTGCAACAATTTTTGTTGTAAAACTTTTCTTATAGCAAGTTCCGATTCTCAACTGTTACCTTTAATAACTTGAAAGATCAACAAATTCATAAAATTTTCATATCTATCTCGATATTGACGTATCTAAGAGCAAAAGTGCAAGAAAGCAATATTGTTAACAATAAAATTTGCAACAATTTTTGTTGTAAAAGTTTTCTTATAGCAAGTTCCGATTCTCAACTGTTACCTTTAATAACTTGAAAGATCAACAAATTCATAAAATTTTCATATCTATCTCGATATTGACGTATCTAAGAGCAAAAGTGCAAGAAAGCAATATTGTTAACAATAAAATTTGCAACAATTTTTGTTATAAAAGATTTCTTGTAGCAAGTTCCGATTCTCAAGTGTTACCTTTAATAACTTGAAAGAGCTACAAATTCATACAATTTTCATATTTTTGTATCTATCTCGATATTGACGCATCTAATAGCAAAAGTGCAAGAAAGCAATATTGTTAACAATAAAATTTGCAACAATTTTTATTGTAAAAGTTTTCTTATAGCAAGTTCCGATTCTCAACTGTTACCTTTAATAACTTGAAAGATCAACAAATTCATAAAATTTTCATATCTATCTCGATATTGACGTATCTAAGAGCAAAAGTGCAAGAAAGCAATATTGTTAACAATAAAATTTGCAACAATTTTTGTTGTAAAAGTTTTCTTGTAGCAAGCTCCGATTCTCAAGTGTTACCTTTAATAACTTGAAAGAGCTACAAATTCATACAATTTTCATATTTTTGTATCTATCTCGATATTGACGCATCTAATAGCAAAAGTGCAACAAAGCAATATTGTTAACAATAAAATTTGCAACAATTTTTGTTGTAAAACTTTTCTTATAGCAAGTTCCGATTCTCAACTGTTACCTTTAATAACTTGAAAGATCAACAAATTCATAAAATTTTCATATCTATCTCGATATTGACGTATCTAAGAGTAAAAGTGCAAGAAAGCAATATTGTTAACAATAAAATTTGCAACAATTTTTGTTGTAAAAGTTTTCTTATAGCAAGTTCCGATTCTCAACTGTTACCTTTAATAACTTGAAAGATCAACAAATTCATAAAATTTTCATATCTATCTCGATATTGACGTATCTAAGAGCAAAAGTGCAAGAAAGCAATATTGTTAACAATAAAATTTGCAACAATTTTTGTTGTAAAACTTTTCTTATAGCAAGTTCCGATTCTCAACTGTTACCTTTAATAACTTGAAAGATCAACAAATTCATAAAATTTTCATATCTATCTCGATATTGACGTATCTAAGAGCAAAAGTGCAAGAAAGCAATATTGTTAACAATAAAATTTGCAACAATTTTTGTTGTAAAAGTTTTCTTGTAGCAAGCTCCGATTCTCAAGTGTAACCTTTAATTACTTGAAAGAGGAACAAATTCATAAAATTTTCATATTTTTGTATCTATCTCGATATTGACGCATCTAATAGCAAAAGTGCAACAAAGCAATATTGTTAACAATAAAATTTGCAACAATTTTTGTTGTAAAAGTTTTCTTATAGCAAGTTCCGATTCTCAACTGTTACCTTTAATAACTTGAAAGATCAACAAATTCATAAAATTTTCATATCTATCTCGATATTGACGTATCTAAGAGCAAAAGTGCAAGAGAGCAATATTGTTAACAATAAAATTTGCAACAATTTTTGTTATAAAAGTTTTCTTATAGCAAGTTCCGATTCTCAAGTGTTACCTTTAATAACTTGAAAGAGCTACAAATTCATACAATTTTCATATTTTTGTATCTATCTCGATATTGACGCATCTAATAGCAAAAGTGCAAGAAAGCAATATTGTTAACAATAAAATTTGCAACAATTTTTGTTGTAAAAGTTTTCTTATAGCAAGTTCCGATTCTCAACTGTTACCTTTAATAACTTGAAAGATCAACAAATTCATAAAATTTTCATATCTATCTCGATATTGACGTATCTAAGAGCAAAAGTGCAAGAAAGCAATATTGTTAACAATAAAATTTGCAACAATTTTTGTCATAAAAGATTTCTTATAGCAAGCTCCGATTCTCAAGTGTTACCTTTAATAACTTGAAAGAGCTACAAATTCATACAATTTTCATATTTTTGTATCTATCTCGATATTGACGTATCTAATAGCAAAAGTGCAAGAAAGCAATATTGTTAACAATAAAATTTGCAACAATTTTTGTTGTAAAAGTTTTCTTATAGCAAGTTCCGATTCTCAACTGTTACCTTTAATAACTTGAAAGATCAACAAATTCATAAAATTTTCATATCTATCTCGATATTGACGTATCTAAGAGAAAAAGTGCAAGAAAGCAATATTGTTAACAATAAAATTTGCAACAATTTTTGTTGTAAAAGTTTTTTTGTAGCAAGCCCCGATTCTCAAGTGTAACCTTTAATTACTTGAAAGAGGAACAAATTCATAAAATTTTCATATCTATCTCGATATTGACGTATCTAAGAGCAAAAGTGCAAGAAAGCAATATTGTTAACAATAAAATTTCCAACAATTTTTGTTATAAAAGTTTTTTTATAACATACTCCGATTCCCAAACGTTACCTTAATATCTTAAAAAATAAACAAATTTTTCAAATTTTAATGTTCTGATGCGGAAGATGACCTGTATATGTATATAAATTCATTTATTAACTTCTACCAAACATTTTCTGACTTTGTATTTAAACCGACATTTGTATTTACCGACATTTGGTCGGCATAGGTTGGCAACGTTGATTTCCATGTAATTCGCGCCATCTATATTCTTAATATAGAATGATATAGATGTGTGTATAGATAATATCAGTAATATCACATAAACAAAGCTGATTTTAACATGGAACTAAACGAAAATGCCGACGTTTCACTCGAACAAATAATACAAAAAAATATCGCCAAGTGGCAAGATGCTGAAAATCCTTTAGCCCCATTAACAGATTCCCAATGGGATATTTTATATCAAATGGAAGATGTAGTTAAACAATTATATTATCAACAACCAACTGAAGATGTAAGCTTTTTCATAAAACTTAATCAATATCTTAATCCTTATTTATATTTATGTATAGATTACCCCAACTGGCAAAAAGAACATAGAAACCAACAATGATTTTATTTCATGGATGGTCGACATTGAAAATGAAATGCAAGATGAAAGTCAACGCGACTTACTCGTTTATTTTAGTGGGTTAAACATTCAGGCGAAACAATGTAACGAATTGTTACAAAAAACTGAAAATGTTTTGGAAAGTTTAAATGATTTGGGGTTGCGTCACGAACGTGTTGTTGCAAAAACAGAATCTTTGCATGTTTTAAGTGAAGAATTAATGACTTGCCAAGCAGAGTTAAAACAAAAATCCATTGATGTTGAAGAAAAGCTGAAATATTTTATAGCATACCCTGGATTAAGTAATGGCGTCGAAATGTTAGCTAATAATGTGAATAGTGTTGAATTTATACATGTTTTAGAACAGATTGATAATGCTTTAAGATATTTAGAGAATTATGTAAGAATTTTTATTCACAACCATGAAAAATTAATTGTCTCATATAACTTTTTGTTCAAAACCCCTTCTCATCCAAGTTATAGAACTTTAAATCTGCAACTTTCTTATCTCTTGACATTTTACAACTAACAAATTGTTAGTTAACTTCATTTCTTTGACTAATAATAACCAATCTCTGAATTAATTCACTTGAGCCTGTGTATTATTTATTTTTTTTGTGATCAAACTAACAATTTTAGGAGAAAAAGTTAAGAGACAAAAAAGTTGCGTACTAAATCCCTCTATTTCAATCAAGTTTTTAAATAGAAAAATGTAAACGCATTAAAAAGTTCTGATGCAAAATATTATAGGGGTTGATTTTTTCACCCCTTTGTAATAACATTTTCTGGTATCATTTTAAGTGTCATTTTATTAGCAAGTTATCTGCCAAATTTCATTCTTCTTAATTCCTCCATAATGGATTTATTAAACAAAAACAATTTTTTCCCCTAATTAGAGTGCTGTAACTCGGTAAGGAAGGAGTTTTGAAGAAAAAGTTATATATATTAAAAGTTCTACTCCTTGAAATATTTCGCATGAATTTAGAAACGCCCTGTATGTTTTCATTAATTAATTTTTAGTCGAAATTTAAAGAAACCTACAATTTCAAATTGAAATACGAAAATTTATTGGTTGTCGCTTTACAAAATGTGTTGAAAGTTTTTGATCAACTCGTTTCCGAAGCTAGCCAACTCCACGGAAACGAAAATAAAAATTTGTTGAATGTTAGTACGGATGTCGATGTTAGTTTAGACTCCGCGTTTGCATTTTATTATGGGAAATTTGAAAATGCTGCCGGAAAACTTTCAAAAATCACTAAATATATTGAAGAAAACTCAGAAAATAATAAAATGTAAGCATTTTCAGGTTCCACTATTTGTACAGTTGTAACTGATTCCGTGCATGTTTTGATAAATTTCCCAATATGAGGGAAACTACAATAAATAGGTATAAGAAAAAATATTAGGCGTTCCATTTAAAATTTTCTACTTCCTCGCCATTGAATACAGAGAAACAGTAATTCAATTTTTGATTACCTGTATAAGATACTCTGATACAACAGAGTAATCGTGCCAACTTAACGCTCTTTTGAATGAACGTTGGCTGAGATATGGGGTTTTAAACAGCATGGTGAAATTTGCCAAAAAAATCTTAAAACCAAAATAACTCGAAAACGAAAATCGCTAGGTACCAATAACTTTTATCAAAGTCAACATATTTTTTTACGTACAATTAAAAGGTGCAATAAAAACTATAGCATTCCATTTAAAATAACGAAGTTATGGTCTACTTCCGGTTGACCGGAAGTGGCGATCATCGTGAAAATATTTTAGATCGAAAGTTCTGAATAAAAAACCCATGTTACCAAAATTTCAAACCTTTAGAAATAGTGGAACCTGAAAAAGTTATTAAAAAAGTACAATTTAATTGTAATTAATAAATTACAGGTACAATAGAACTCTTTGGGATTGTCAAAAATCGTATTTTGCTCAACGTTCTGCAATAATGTCGGGTGCAGTATCGGTAGCGTTGTTAGATTTGAAAGAAAAACACAAAAATGATCACAGCATTTTATTCCGATCCGCGGTTTTATTCATCATAAAAATCTGTCAAGATGAAGCAACATGTTTTCGATACTTTTTTAAAGGATCTTCAACTCAATTAGAGTAAATATAACTTTATGTAACTTTTTAATAATAATAATTATTAATAATTTTTAGCGAATATCTTGTAATGTTGTGCCAAAATTTATATGATGTTCTCCGTCCTTGTTTAATTAATGTCCATCATTTAGAAGTGCTCACCGAGTTATGTACAATCTTGAAACAGATGGTTAATGACCAAATTCAAAGCAACAGTGAGTATATTTTTGTTTCAGATTAATTAATTTTATTTTTGTGATTATTTAAGATTCGATGGATCAATTAGTTGAAATAATAATGCAATTAGTACATGATGTTGAAGAACGTTTGGTGTTTCGTACAAATATTTTCTTTCAACATGATTTAATAAAATACGAACCTTCACCCGGAGATCTAGCCTATCCCGAGAAATTAAAAGAAATGGAAGACATCACCGACGAAATTGCCGAAAGACGAACTGAATCGAGAATGTCTACTGTTTCTGTTGATTTATGTGATCGCGCCAATGTTACTGGGAATTATACGGGACAATTTCGATCGTACACTGGGAGTAGGTTTAAAAAATTAATTTTTTTTTTAATTAACTTAATTTATTAATAGATTCCCCCGCTGATCTTCACGGAATGTGGTACCCAACCGTAAAACGAACCTTAGTTTGTTTATCAAGACTATATTTCTGTTTAGACAAAGAAATTTTTCAAGGTTTAGCTCAAGAAGCTTTATTAATTTGTACAAAAACCGTTGAGAGCGCAGCCGATAAGATATCAGCAAGAAAAGTAAAATTAAAATATTTTTAAATAAATTTTAATTAATTTTTTTTTTGTAGACTGTAATGGATGGCAAATTATTTCACATAAAGCATTTATTAATCATTCGCGAACAAATCGCACCATTCCAAGTTGATTTTACATCGAAAGAAATGAGCTTAGATTTTAGCGGCGTAAAAACGGCGGCTGTCGGTTTGATACAAAAACGGGATAAATTATTTGCTTTGAGTAGCAACAATGCGTTATTAGAGTTTCTTTTGGAAGGTACGCCGAAAGTAAAAGAATATTTGGTCGATTCTCGTAAAGAAATCGATAAACAATTAAAATTGGCTTGCGAAGTCTTCATTTCCAACGCAACCGAACTTTTAATAGGCGACTTATTGGTGTGGATTAAACGCGCCGAACACGTCCTTTCAATAATCAACGCCCAGACTAATTCTCAAGCATCACTGAGAGAGCAGGAGTTTGGGCGTCCAAAGAATTTATCCGAAATTATTTCCGGGACTTCGCGTTTATTAAAAACGAAAATACCCGACATTCAAAAAGCTATGCGGTTGTATTTGGCTAATAGAGAAACCGAATTTATTTTATTCAAGCCGATTAAAAATAACGTTTTGAATTGTTTTCTTCAAGTCGAACAGATCATTACAACCGCTAAATATACGACTGATGATCAACTCTTAATCGCTTGTCCATCAACGGAACAATTAAACGTTTTGATTTGCTCCGTTTCGTTAACTACCGACGCTGATAGAAGTCATTCAAGAAGTTTTGAACCATAAAGTTTATGATAAAGTTGCTCAATAAGTATTAATGTTATTAAAAGTTTATTTTTTTGTTGATTCACTTTTGTAATGAATAAATTATGTTTGAAAAAAATGTTGATTTATTTTGAGGGATAAGACTGTTAAGGATAAAATAAAACAAATATTTTTAAAATATTTAACTGCCTTTTTCATTTAATTGCTCATAGTACCACTGCTACAAAATACGACAGAACTTTTTTTACGCTAGTTTGTCACATAATTTAATTAATAATCGTTTTAAAAAATAATTAGAAAATAAACAACAACATATACAAATTGACTATGAATAGTACAACTGGTATACAACAACGAGTTTATTAAGTTGCGAAATAGTAATAAGTTACGTAAAATAAGTATAAATGTAAAGTGTAAAATATAAAATATATTTACATTAAAGATTTACATTAAACGCTACATAAATATAAGCACCCTTTTTTTAATGGTAAAAGCGAAATTTACCTTAATTTTATTTTTTTTTTAATCGTGAGTAAAATAAAAAGAATACTAAAACGGCAACATTCAGAGCAAAATAGTAAGTACATATACAGAAAAATTGCCAATCGTTAAATTCACTTATATACACGTATCGATCAATTTGATATATCTGATATTATTCCTTGTTTTTCGATTATTGCTAAGAAAGATTTTTTTTTTATTCAGTAGTCTCAAGCGTGTGTGGAGAGTGATCGAATTGGTAACAAAAAATACAAAAAAAAATTATAAAAACGACCCTTTGCGAACACTTGATCAATATGTTGCATCGTTTATCAATTACAATACGATTAATATTTATATTTATTCATTTTTTATTTATATATATATATATATATTTATATGTATATGCTTTGTATCATAAATAGATTTACATACACGTCAATGTGAATTACGAGGCTACTAAAAACGCTGAGAGAAATCCACTGAAACAAGATTTTTTTTCCATTTTTGTTAAGATACATCTATCTCACTACCACTCGCGGCGACGAAAGCCGTAAAATACGACAAAAAACGAAAAAATTCTAAAAGTTACTGAGCAAACAACGAAACGTCAGACTAGAGGTAAAATTGCATGCGTTAAGTCTTACAGTAAAAACGAAGTAAATGAACGGAACCGTAAACGACTCTTCTAGGTATTTTTTAAAATTTTATTATTATAAGGGAAGGGATTTTTTGGGACGAGGGGGATGATGGAGGCGATGAAATTGGCGCGTGCACGTCGTCCTCACGTTTATTTACAAAAAGCTTCCTATCCTAAGCACATCGATGTTTCGAGACAAAACCATCTTTAAGGTTTTATCTCTTCCAAGCTTTAGCAGCGAATAAAGCGGAGAGCAAACGGAATACAGACCTCGTACGCTTGGACATTTTTCTTTTTTTGACAATGGACTCTTTGATGGACGGCGTATACTACATACGTTAAGGAGGGGTGGTGTTTATGTGAGTGTGCATGATTTCTTTAGAGGGGCGGATATCGTGGATTTTTTAATTAATTATATTTATTTCAACTTTGTGTGGAGGCCGTCACTTCTAGATTTTGATCTTGGTAACGTTTCACCTTTAATCAATTAATATAATATTAATTAAAGACGATAATTAAATAATCTTGTTAATTAATCTTACCTTTACTGTTTTGTTTTCCGTTATTAATACTTTCAGATTTATACATCCTCATGGCTCGACCTCTGCGATCGAGGATCAATTTATCGGCTCGAACAAACATGCCATGTTTTGGTTTGCACGTGAAATACTTAACACCTTGCACGGTGCCATCATTTTTTCCTTTCGGGGCGTCTAATTCGACGCCGACCCACGTGCCATTAGCGAATTCCGTTTCTCCAATGTATGCAACGACTCCGGACGAGTTGTAAGGACGAATTAGGATACTTTCGCCGACTACCACCCACTCGGGAACTGGTACATCGGCTAGTTTTGTGAGATCGGGACGGGAACCAAAATTATTATCACCAACATCTATTTTTATGGTTAAAATTAATTTTTTTTTTAATATTTTTTTTTTATTTACCTTCTATTTTATCGTTTGAGCTGTGAAAACTGTCTTCACTTAACACACTTTCTTGATCAGTTAATTGCGGACGGATCTGGGGAAAAGACGCCCTCTGTTGATTAGTACCTAGACCTTTGCCGTTTTTCTTCACCCTCCGGACTACCCTTCCAGGTGACAAATTCACTTTAACAACCCCTCCACCAACTTGCGCATTAGTCTCCTCCGTAATGTTGTTATAATTCCCATTCATCGCTTGGAAAGAGCCATCCGACGACGGTTCCTCATTAATGGAGCTTTCAAATAAATCGGGATCCGAGGGAATTCGATCGGAGACTTCCGTAACGGACTCCAAGTTGACGGCGGCGTGGCGCATTTCAAAATCCGGGGTGTTATCAACGCTCACACTCTTCAAAGACATCGAATCATCAAGGGTCAAATTGCTAGATGAGACAGTTTGGGAACCATAACCACTGGAACTTGTGCTTGGGGTACCTGTTATTTTCGGTGCCAACTCTACCAACGAGTCTAAAGTGCGCGAAGTTGTCATCGAGCGACGTCCTTCTTGTGTTGATTTTGCACTACGATGCTAATTCATCCAATAATGATTAATTATTATCAATAATTATAATTTTTTATTTACCGAACGCTGATAACTTGTAAATTCCTGACTTTCGTTATCTTCAGTCTCGGAGCTTTCGTCTGCGATGAGATCCAAAGAATGTTTTCTTGGTAATGGGACTTGCTCTTCATGAAGCGTGGTCATCCGCAAACCAATTTTTTGATTAGCTGGGGATACCATCCCGGAAAATACTACAAATTAAAATAATATAAATAACAAATAAAATAGAATAATAAATAAAACAAAAAAATAATATCTCTGGTTCTTCCCGGTAAAAAGAGCTATACTATAAAATAATAATAAACGGAAAAATACACGAAAAATCTCATGCGGAAACATACGTTTTGTTGTTCCTGTAGGCTGCTGTATACGCAGCGAGTTCAGATTCAAATTCAGATTTAGGAACGTCGGCCGGGCTGAAATATTAAAATTATTTTAGACGAGCGGCAGTGAAGCACCGGAAAATGGCAAATATATACAAACAGGTACCACACATTGTGTTCTTTTTTATTTAACTTTTTTCATCGCAGGTAGAAAACATATCTCGAACTCTCGTAATACGTAGAGCGATGGGAGTGGAACGTGACACTTTCAATTCAACGTGAAGTCAAAGAGACCTTGTACATTCAAACAGTATTTGAAGAAATATCAATAATAAATTTAAGATTAAATTTCAATTTCTTCATATACCATCCGTGTACCTTCATCTCATGCAGATTATTTGGTTATGGTTGTATCCACACTTTCATTTAAATGCATTACAATAAATAATTTCTTTTAAAAACAGGCCACAATGCAATTTCTATTCAAAAAATCAACCACATTACAAGTTCTAAATAACTATTTGGTGCTATGTTACTTCTAAAAGTCTCTGTGACTTCATCGCAAAAAAAATAAGTGGGGAAAGCTATAAAATATAATAAAAATTGTGGTACGAAAGGGGGTGGGGTGAGGAGCATTCAAAAATGTCTCATGCCATTTCTACACGAACGAAACTAACAATAACTCGTGAAATGACTTGGTGACTGCGGCGAGAAGCGACCAGACCATTTCGTTTAGCTTAGAAATATATCTGATATTGCAAATAATTTGTATCAGGCACGAAATGTGCAATAAATATCAAATATAAACCAAGCAGAAAGGCACAATTTCAGGTATAAAAAACCACCCTAAAATTGTGTCAATACACACCACATTTGATTTTTACACATAAACCGATTTCAAAAATAAAAAAACAGCGGTTTCCACCTATTCAATTCAGTCATATATATATATATATATAGATATATACATATGCGCATTATAGTACCATAAATTTGTTTAAGTACTATAACGATACATACGTATAAGTCGCAATCTTAGTAATTGCAAGCCTCCATTTTACCTGAAAGAATGGAGCCTTGTGGTTTGCAGAAAAATTTAGAATAACAAATTAGTAAAGCTAGGATGAGTCGTCAATGTACGAGATCAAATAAAACAAATAAATAAAACACAATTACAAGACAAGTGATAAACATGTAATAAGATGTAGAGGAAGACGTCGTGATGTAAATATAATAATCGAAAGCTGACTATCCTTCAAACTGTGTTCGTAGTGAATCGTAGTTATTCAGATCCCCTATTCTAAAAAAACGCTCATTGTCTATTCTAAGTGGAAATTCTTTTTAACTAAAAAAAAAATCGACCGCCGCCGATATTTTGGTACGTACCTAAAGCGCCACCTGTGCGTGGTCGTAACGGTGTCGTGTTGCCCAAAATGTCGCTATTCAATTCATTGACGCTCTCCGATCGTGATATGTTTAGTGATTCCGTGCTCATGTCCATCCGCATGAACTGCACAACACAAAAAAAACACAACACCGTGTTATTTTCAATACCCGTTATGAAAGGGTTATCAAAGTTTTTTCAAATCTTTTTTTATATTAAAAAAACAGAGAAATCGAGCTTGGAGTTAGAGAGACATAGAAAGCATTTTTACCCCGTTCTTGTTCTCCAACGCCTGGGATGCAATAACGACAGAGAGAAACAATGACATCATAGTATGGATGATAATGCCACTATTTTTTTTTAAATATAAATAAAACGCTTACGTGAGAAAAGTTTGGTACGCTTGCCGTTTTCCTCATCAGCGGTTGTCCTTTAGCTTGTTGAAGTTCCTTCACTGCTACACTCTGTCGCAACCTATCCAGTGATAAGATGCTTTCAACTGCACTCACTCCTCTTGTATATTTTTCTATTAAAACAATTTTAATTTAAATATTAATAAAAAATACATTTAAGATATGTCTTTGAACTCTTTGTTTCATAAACTTCAAGCTGAGTAGACTTGGTAACGTAAGCTAAAAATATGTAAATATGAAAATTTTCTTCCCTGCTTGAAGTTTATAGAAGAAATATCTCGGCCGACTTCGAAAATGTCGGCCGCACCAAGTATCACAAACCATAAGTATTATGGCGGCCAACCCAAGTATCAGGAACAATACTTATGGCGGCCAACCCAAGTGTCAAAAACAATATTTAGGGCGGCCGACGTCTTCGAAGTCGGCCGAGATTATTTCTTCCAGAAACTTGTTAATGGTGTCACTCGGGATTCGAAGCGTAAAACCAAGTCTACCCAGTTTGAAGTTTATGGAAAAAATAATCTCGGCCGACTTCGAAGACGTCGGCCGCCCCAAGTATCACAAACCATAAGTATTATGGTCGCCAACCCAAGTATCAGGAACAATACTTATGGTGGCCAATCCAAGTGTCATAAACAATATTTAGGGCGGCCAACGTCTTCGAAGTCGGCCGAGATTATTTCTTCCAGAAACTTGTTAATGGTGTCACTCGGGATTCGAAGCATGAAACCAAGTCTATCCTGTTTGAAGTTTATGGAAAAAATAATCTCGGCCGACTTCGAAGACGTCGGCCGCCCCAATTATCACAAACCATAAGTATTATGGTGGCCAACCCAAGTATCATGAACAATATTTAGGGCGGCCGACGTCTTCGAAGTCGGCCGAGTTTATTTCTTCCATAAATTTCAATCAGGGTAGACTTGGTGACGCTCCAAATCTCGAGTGATAACATTAACAACTTGTAAAACTACGAATTTAGCAAATTTTCGTATTTTTCTCAATATTTACGCATCTGAGAGCAAAAGTGAAAGAGAGTAATATTGTTAAGAATAAAATTTGCCACAACTTTTGTTCCAAATGTTTTTTTGTAGTATACTCCGAATCGACATCCGCCGCCGCGTTATGAACAATACTTGGGGCAACCGAGATCTTAAAATTTTTCGCTAGCTATCTTATTTCAAGAAAAACCCCGAAATTTTTCCATATGTATTAATAATCGTCGGTCGCCCCAAGTATCACAACCATAAGTATTATGGTGGCCAACCCAAGTATCAGGAACAATACTTATGGCGGCCAACCCAAGTGTCAAAAACAATATTTCGGGCGGCCGACGTCTTCGAAGTCGGCCGAGATTATTTCTTCCAGAAACTTGTTAATGGTGTCACTCGGGATTCGAAGCGTGAAACCAAGTCTATCCTGTTTGAAGTTTATGGAAAAAATAATCTCGGCCGACTTCGAAGACGTCGGCCGCCGTAAGTATAAGGAACAATAGTTATGGCGGCCAACCCAAGTATCATGTATATCCATCAACAATATTTAGGGCGGCCGACATCTTCGAAGTCGGCCGAGTTTATTTTTTCCATTAATATCAATCAGAGTAGACTTGCTGACGCTCCGAATCTGGAGTGATACCATTAACAACTTGTAAAACTACAAATTCATCAAATTTTCGTATTTTTCTCAATATTTACGCATCTGAGAGCAAAAGTGTAAGAGAGCAATATTGCTAAGAATAGAATTTGCCACAACTTTTGTTCCAAAAGTTTTTTTGTAGTACACTCCGAATCGACATCCGCCGCCGCGTTATGAACAATACTTGGGGCAACCGAGATCTTAAAATTTATCGCTAGCTATCTTATTTCAAGAAAAACCCCGAAATTTTTCCATATGTATTAATAATCTTACCAATATATGTTTCACCATCTTCTAAAGAAGTATCTTCTCCAGAAGCAACTAATTGCGCTAAAGATTCTCGATCTTCAAGTTCTTCGCTCGCTTTTGGAATGTTAGAAACTAATTCATACGTAACACCCGTATGCGTAATAACATCCGTGCGAATAATTCTCCGTTTTAACCGATCCGTAATACTTTGTCGCTTATAAATATTTAAAGCGATTCTTTTTCGAAGTACTAACTCCATAGGGGCGGGATGCGATAGACGAATTGTTATTCTTAAAATCAAATAAACGCGATCGTTGGCATCCGTGACTTTGTTGAGATGTACGTTATCGTGTATTGATGAATCCCACGATGCGACGGCGCATACGTCTTTTTCTAAATGTTGTAATATGTGTAGTGGGTAGAACATGTTGCCCATTTCCTTGGAAAGGATCGAGTTTTTTCCGGTTGTCGAAACGGATTCGCCTGATTGGTTGGTTGTTAAATCGTCGGCGTTTAAGTCGAGGAATAAAACCGGGACGTAGGGTTCCATTCCCGCGGGTGGATTCCAAATGGCTGGTGCACCAGGAATTCCGGAACCGGGTGTTGGAACAAGAACCGCGTTTCGTTCCTCGGTTAAACTAATCCATTGATCGACAAGACTTTGTTCCCTTTCTTTATCTTGCTCGGATTTGTCGGATTTATCCAACAATTTTTTTATTTGTTGATCTAAATAATCTTTACGCCGTTTTAAAGCGTCGCTCCATTTTTCGCGCAAAACCGTCAAGTCTTCCTCTTGATACGAATCTAATGGCTTTTGTAAACGCGATCTAACTGTTATACTACCAACTTCAATCTTTAAAATCGTTTGACAAATAATCGGAAGTGTTCCGGAATTTTGAACCGGTTTAACGCGGACTTGGATTCTGCGCTGTTGGCCTTGACGTAATTGATAAACCCCACCGGTTAAAACATCGCCTTTATTGCTCACTTCAACCGGTACGTATTCACCAATATCGTTCAATTCTTGTATTTCAACCCATAATTCAATTTTTCTTGTTAATTCCGACCAACGATCCGCTAACGAGCGGGCTTTCGTTAATTTTTGTTCGGTGAGTTGCTCAACTTCCCACCCAGGTTTACTCCTGGAAAATCCCGGACTGCGATGTCCCCACACTTCGATCGATAAAGCACCTTCAGTACAATGTTCTAAAAATTCTTCGGTTATAGGTACAGTAAATTCTTTGATGTGATCAAATTTGAACGTCATTGAATCTTTATGGCCGCGTAAAGCATTTCCGGAGTGAGGTTCCGGTTCCAGAGGGGGTAACACTATGGGTTCAGACTGTCTATCGTTCCAAAACGTGTACTGACAATAAACAAAATTTGATAACGATAATGGCAAACCGGATGCTTGTTTAATGTGTACGCGGACTGTTATTTCCGATGATTCTGATGTATCATCGTCTTCTTCGCTTGATGCAAGATCAGAGGTGTTTGATGCAGCTTCGCCATCTCGATCTTGCGGTAATATTCCCGATATCCTACTTAATTCCACCTAAAAGTGGAAAAATAATATATAATAACTAACGCAACTAAATAAATTACCTGTAATCTCCCAGAAACTTCACCCTGTTGACTAATAATCGGTGTGTGATAATCCAAAACGACGTCCGCAAAAAGACACTCCAAGAACACATTAGCAACACCAATAAGATTATGATTTTCTTGGGACTCAAACAAATCGTTCAATTTATAAGCTTGAGATTGTAAAATGGAATCTTTAAGACTATTATCTTTGTCTTTTTGCTCATCATACATTTCCCGCATATCGATTAATTTATTCTCCAACTTTTCCATGTTCCATATTTGGCTCGCAAAGTTCTCGCGTTTCACCAAAATAGCCGGTTCACTTACAAACGCACCTTTCTTTCTATTCGGGCTTAAATTAGCCGGCGGAATTTGTAAAGTGACACTAAATTTCGCGTACAAATCCATTTCTTCTGCGAGAACATTAGCTTCTTGTACCAAAGCGTTTGCTTTTAAAATTCCCGATTTCAATTCGTTAATACTTCTTCTAAACGTTTCGTCTCGTTCTTGCGCCCATTTTTCAACGCGCATTTGAGTCGTTGGTGTGCATGGTGTATTCTTACCGAATCGAAGGGGGTCATAAGAATACGGCGGATATGGAGTTGATGGAGACATGATGTTTCTTAACTGTTGAAATTGTCGTTCGTATTCTTGGCGCTGTTTCTCCAACGCAACTTGTTTATCTTCTTCGTGTTGTTTTTCCAACCGCGAAATCGCCGCTTGAATCGGATCATTACTTAATTCGTTTAACATTAATTCGTCGCGCGCAAAATTATAATCGATATTTTGGGCTGGAGTTTGCGGCTCCGATGTTGAAACAATCGATTTGGGACAATTCACCCTAAAGAAATGGTGATTACCCCAAACGATTCGATCGCCGTGTCTTAATTGCGTTTTTTTAACAATTTGGGAACCATTTATGTACGATCGAGCGTTGGAAAACGGTTCCATAAAAACTAATCCATCTTCTATGGTAATTAAACAATGTTCCGGTTGAATTCCTAACCCAGAAAGTTGGATGTCCGGTTCACCTTCAGCTCCACGTCCGGTAGCTCCAACGACGGTTCTTTCTTTTAAATAATAAACTAATAATTCATTTAGGGATGGATCAGCATTTAAATTAACTAGATAAAATTTATTTTTTTCCACCTTTATACCCGAATCTTGAATGCTTATTCCCATTTTTTCTAGAGTTTGTTGTCTTTCGTTTTGTATCCGTTCTGTTTTCATTAATTTTTCTTCCCAGGTTTGAGACATCTCTTTGTAAAGTTTTTCACTTTCGCTTAGTTTTTGATGAATATTTACTCTTTGAATGTCTTCTACAGGAGAACCCTGGCAAATAAAAAAAATCATTATTGATTAACTTATTTAACACTACTAACTTACTGTAGCATGTTTCAACATTTCTTTTAAAGCAGCAACTTCCTCTTGTAATTCCCTGATAATGCGAGCATTAGGATCTTCGTTAACCACGGCGTGATTAACGATTCTTTTAGCTCTATCTGCGTATCTTAAGGTAGATAATGTTTCTTCGTAATTATCGGCAGCGGGGGATATGGTGGCGACCATAACGGTTTTGCTGTTACCTCCCAAGTTGTCTTTTAAGAGCCACGTTAACACGGAATCGCGATAGGGTACGAATTTGTCTCGATTTTTCGTAGACGTAGCTTGATCGGCTAATTTGGATATAACTAGTCCCAAGGTTGTTAATGATTTATTTATGTTTGAGCCTTCTTTTAATCGTTCGCCCACCGCGCCAGTTTTCACAGCCCTTTCCGATCCGGCTAAATCGACTAACGAGAGTCGGCTTTGTTTTTCGCCGGAAACGCCAGTTTTGACGTCGGTTAAAGTTTGCGTTAAAATGACCGTAAAAACGGCGTGAGATCGAGACGATTCGCTGTTCATGTTCGTCGAAGCAACCGTTCGAGACTTATTACCCTCGGCCATTAAAGTTTCAATGTCTTTGAATGACGTTACAGCCAATTGTGAGAGCCCATCAACGTAGGGTCCTAATACGTTGTGTTCGCGCACCTTTAGTGATTGTTTATTTGTTTTCGGGTCGAGTAAATCGTGAACTTTCTCGTTATATATCTCCATATAGCTCACTTCCACTTTATACGTCAATTCAGAATTTTGTTTTTGTGAGATCAACTCAAATAGGGAATCGCATAATCGCGGGATAATCCCGTTTTTATCCTGCGAACCCATCATCGTGTACGATTTACCAGAACCTAAGATAATTAAAAACGTTACGTTTTCGATTTGGGAATTAATTTTTTTGTTTACCAGTTTGGCCGTAGGCAAAAATGCAAGCGTTATAACCTTGGAATGCATTGTCTAAAATGTCCCTACCAAGACATTCAAACACTACCTCTTGAGATGCGTAATCTTCCCTGTGGGGGTCGACCGAATAAAAACAATGATCGAATGCAAACGTTTTTGGATTTTTTCTGCAATAAAAGTAAAGATTGAAATTGTGTTGCTCATCTTTGTCTTTGTCCTACTTTCATTGTTTAGAATATCTAAATGGTGTTTCGTAATGTACTGAATAAGGCTTTTGTTCTGGTTATAAAGAGTTTGATTTTAATTGTCACAACAGATATCTCGACTTTAAATAAATAAAATACGAAAATATGAATTCTTGCCGAATTCTTAGTTTTACAAGTTGCTCATAATACTTGGTGAGATGAACAATACTTGGGAATCGGAGCATGTTATAAAAAAACTTTTAGAACAAAAGTTGTGGCAAATTTCATTCTTAACAATATTGCTCTCTTTCACTTTTGCTCTCAGATGCGTCAATATCGAGAAAAATACAAAAATATGAAAATTGGATGAATTTGTTACCTTTTCAAGTTGTTAATGGTAACGCTCGGGAAACGGAGCATGTTATAAAAAAACTTTTAGAACAAAAGTTGTAGCAAATTTCATTCTTAACAATATTGCTCTCTTTCACTTTTGCTCTCAGATGCGTCAAAATCGAGAAAAATACAAAAATATGAAAATTGGATGAATTTGTTACTTTTTCAAGTTGTTAATGGTAACGCTCGGGAAACGGAGCATGTTATAAAAAAACTTTTAGACCAAAAGTTGTAGCAAATTTCATTCTTAACAATATTGCTCTCTTTCACTTTAGCTCTCAGATGCATAAATATCGAGAAAAAGATATAAATTTGCTGAATTCGTAGTTTTGCAAGTTGTTAATTGTATCACTCGATATTCGGAGCGTGAAACCAAGTTTACCGTGCTTGAAGTTTTTGGCAGAAATATCTCGGCCGACTTCGAAGATGTCGGCCGCCCTAAGTATTCTTCAAGATACTTGGGGCGGCCGACGTCTTCGAAGTCGGCCAAGATTATTTCTTATGTCATGAACAATACTCAGGAATCTGAGCATGTTATAAAAAAATTTTTAGAACAAAAGTTGTAGCAAATTTCATTCTTAACAATATTGCTCTGTTTCACTTTTGCTCTCAGATGCGTCAATATCGAGAAAAATACAAAAATATGAAAATTGGATGAATTTGTTATTTTTTCAAGTTGTTAATGGTAACGCTCGGGAAACGGAGCATGTTATAAAAAAACTTTTAGAACAAAAGTTGTAGCAAATTTAATTCTTAACAATAATGCTCTCTTTCACTTTTGCTCTCAGATGCATAAATATCGAGAAAAATATACAAATTTGCTGAATTCGTATTTTTACAACTTGTTAATTGTATCACTCGGGATTCGGAGCGTGAAACCAAGTTTACCGTGCTTGAAGTTTTTGGCAGAAATATCTCGGCCGACTTCGAAGATGTCGGCCGCCCTAAGTATTCTTCATGATACTTGGGGCGGCCGACGTCTTCGAAGTCGGCCAAGATTATTTCTTATGTCATGAACAATACTCAGGAATCGAAGCATGTTATAAAAAAATTTTTAGAACAAAAGTTGTAGCAAATTTCATTCTTAACAATATTGCTCTCTTTCACTTTTGCTCTCAGATGCGTCAATATCGAGAAAAATACAAAAATATGAAAATTGGATGAATTTGTTACTTTTTCAAGTTGTTAATGGTAACGCTCGGGAAACGGCGCATGTTATAAAAAAACTTTTAGAACAAAAGTTGTAGCAAATTTCATTCTAAACAATATTGCTCTCTTTCACTTTTGCTCTCAGATGCGTCAATATCGAGAAAAATACAAAAATATGAAAATTGGATGAATTTGTTACTTTTTCAAGTTGTTAATGGTAACGCTCGGGAAACGGCGCATGTTATAAAAAAACTTTTAGAACAAAAGTTGTAGCAAATTTCATTCTTAACAATATTGCTCTCTTTCACTTTTCCTCTCAGATGCATAAATATCGAGAAAATGTGAAAATTAGATGAATGTGTAGTTTTCTACTCCAAATAATATTGTTGTAACCAGATTTTTTTATAGTTTTAACTTAATTTTTTAATAAAATTGGACATGTTGCATTAAAAATTTTAAATGTATTCGCTGTATCAATTTTCAAGAATATATCCGATAATAAAGTATTAATTATTCTTCTACAACATTTTGTCGCATCTCCAACAATAACCAAGACATCTGCTGTGACAGCTAAAATCAAACACTGTATTATAAAATTTCTTTTTTTAAAGTTATTATCAAAGTTATTTCCGGTAATTATTATCAAGTGTGATAAAAAATGTAAAAAAGTTATTAAAATAACTTCAATGATATAAATGAATATATAAAAATTTTATCAAATTTGATAATCTAAAAAGTTGAAATTGATTGAGTAATTATTAAAATTTATTACTTAAACGTTAAGTAATAATAAAGTAATTTATAGTTATAAAATTAAAAAAAGTCTGATTATAAAAAAATTCTTTTTCCAATTGTTACTCAAGGTCTTTTAAATCATTTCAAAATATAACCGTGATTTCAGAATAAATGAATTTTACCTTTCCATTTTATCCAGTGACGAGGGATGTTGCAAAATAGTTTGCTGCTTTTCCATTTCCACGATGCATTCCGTTCCAAGCTCCAGTTCTACAACATAATTATGAAGTATAGCCCGCCAAAAAATAATAAACTTAAATCACGTTTATGAGATAAGCGAAAAGATAATCAATTAGTCAAATTCTAGTAATGATTAAAACGGATTTGAAGGGGTTAAATATTTGTCATGGATGTTGACTTAGTTGTGCTAGAACATATTGTTTGTTATTGTCCCTTGAGATCATTGTGCGTGTTAAAACGCAAAGAGGGGGCAATTTAAGAGGTGGTGCGTTATTAGCTAATCAAACATATACTAATATGAACACGGTGTCGCCGCGCCTTCATGTTCAATTTGTCTAATTAAAACAGTAAATGTTAGAGTCAAGGTGAAAATACTATGTATCGACTTTGACAGATGTATTTGATAACGTCGATAAAATGAACTATATATTTCTAATATTGGCGATCGTCATATGTTCCCGACTCATTTGTTTTATTCACGATGTTTAATTAAAACATAAAACTTTTTATTGACAATAGCATTGTGGGTATTTATTTTAAGAGGTACAAAGATTTTTTTTGTGTCTTACCTCTCCTGCTGAAAGGACGGACTCGTACCGCAACTTTAATCTTATCCGTCGACATTTTCGTCCCTCCAAGTTTTTTCAAAAAGAAAAAAAGGGGCCACAAGAACGGTGATCACAGTCACAGGGCACGTCACACAGCGTCGTTGTTGTAATCCGTCGTGTGCCTATCCATTATCGAACATAGTCGAGTGCGATCTACTCGTTGGACTCGATGGCTGTCACAACAACACGCACCAACTTCGCCATGTTTCCACAATACAGAGTTGAGAGAATATCGGACAATGCGCCGAGAACGCTTCGAAGCTGCGCAAACCCCTCTGTCTTCAACGATAGGGTTTACCTCCTCTATTCGCGACGTTCGCGCGTTTCATCAGTAACAACTTCAGTTTTAATAAAGAAAAACCAAGCTGCAAAATCGATTTTCGATTTGGTTATTGCTGTTCAAATCCGCAAGTAGATTTCTATTCTGGTTCAATTTTGAACATTGGTTGTAAATGTTGTAATGTAGAGATGGCGATGACGGCGTTCGGGTAATTCCGGGTACTTTCGGGTATTGGAATTAGATGCGCGCGCATCTACACACCATTTCGTGCGCGGCACTTACATTAAAATTCAATAATTTATAAAAAAAACTTCTTTTACGAGTCGCGTGACTCATCATCGGCTGAGTCACACTTCTTGCTTCGCATCACTTTCAATAAAATAATAAAAAGAAATTACTTCTTCACCTCCTTTTATTTTTCTCATCTTAAGTTGAAATTTAGGTCGACTAAGAACGTCTTGATATTGTCCTCATTTAAATTTGGGGCGCAATAAAATCACATCGCTTAAAAAATAAATTTATTTTGTATCAAACTTAATAATAAACTTTAGTTAAAGCTAACGATTTCCGCCTAAATAAGACATTATTTAACTGCGCGAGGTGGTGCAAAAACCCAGCGTTAGGCCAAACCCTTCTTTGATTAAAAACATAATTCAAAGCGGTCGCAGCATCCATTTGCTTGCAAATCATCATGTAAGCAATCACAATTGTGGCAGAACGAGAGATGCCTACAACACAATGCACGAGAACCCTCCCCCCCGAAGCGATTGCGCTTTCTATAAAACGAGCAGCCCTTTCAAAATACACAGATATGTCCCAAGACGGCCTATCGTGCCCGGGTATTCCCATATACTTAATTCCAAAATGTTTGTAATACATCTCATTTGTATTCACTTGATATTCGTCGGCTCCTTCCGCGCAATTTAACACGTGCGTAAAACCATTATTCACCAAGAATTTCCTATCTTTCGCTGCATATCTAATCATACACACAACACAAAAAATTTGATTTAAAATTAAAAAAAAATCATACTCACTTATCACCCAAATAAAGACCCTTATCGATTTTATTAACCGAATGGATATTGGAAACACTCGTTATCGGGTTTGATCGAACAGTACATGTTAAAGTATCCACGAGATCATTTAAGTATTTCCCAGTGATGACCGTTTGAGATGCTGGTCTCAACGTGCCCTAAATCATCACAAACAAAAATGTTTTAAAAATCAAAAATGTTTCGAAACTTTTCTTACACTATAAACACTATCGCGCCACATCTTCTCAACAACACCCTGACAAGACTAAGACGCTACGATCTAATCCACATGTCTTAATGAAAATGAATGAGTAACATCACTAATTTTACGCCATAACGTCGAGGTGCAACAATCCGAACAACTATTGACATTAACGCACGCAGTTTCAAAAATAGCGCCTTGAAACGGTGCCAAAAAGATGATCGGAACGACGCAATTTCAATAAGAATTCGTGAAAAACTCGATAAAAATTAAGTTTAGATTAACTATAATTTAGTTACAATAAAATTAATTAAATAATATTAATAAATTCTGTTTAAATTAAATTCTCATCTTAAAAATTTTTGGTAGGAAAAGTGTTTTTTACGAAAAGACCTTCAACTATGTTTTAAAATTAGCCATTATTTACGCAAATCTGGAATTTTTCTTATTTTTAGCAAAGGTTACCATTCTATAACAGTTTTATTTCTCGGGATTATGTGACTCTTTATTTTTTCTCTGGGGATACATTGTTATATTATTTGGCTTTGTTGCCAGATCATTACAAACTCGTGGTTGATTTATCATAATCTAATTTAATCGATTAATTACGATTCGTTTAAAACTCTTCTAATTTATTTATAATTAATTAATGTTGTAAAAAAATCACGAGAAGAATCACAATAAGAAATACTCGAGGTTTGTATTTATGATGTACCAGCTCCAGCGCCTCGCCCGCAAGCGACCTCGGCGGTGTTCAAAGATATCGTTCTTGGAAAGTAAACCAAACGTGAGAAATCGTTCATCCTCATTCCGCCGAGGTCGCTTGAGGGCGAGGCGCTAGAACCGATTGCTGACATTAGCTTTATGTTTATATAATTTATATACAGCGCCTCGCCCGCAAGCAACCTCGGCGATATCATATATATTGTTCATTTGATATCTTGGAAAGCAAACCGAACATACAACATGTTAATTTACTCTCACTTCGCCGAGGTCGCTTGCGGGCGAGGCGCTGGAGCTGTTACATCATAAATCCTAACGTAAACTTAATGATATTTTGTGAGGTTTACTTTCAAAGACATTAAAGGAAACGATATCATCTCATATTGCCGAGGTCGCTTGCGGGCGAGGCAGTGGAATTGATTCGTAGCTTCTAAATGCAAAATTTCATTGAGTTGAGGTTTGTATTTATGATGTGTCAGCTCCAGCGCCTCGCCCGCAAGCGACCTCGGCGATGTTCGAAGATATCGTTCTTGGAAAGTGAACCAAACGTGCAACACTTGAATGAGAAATCGTTCATCCTCATTGCGCCGAGGCGCTAGAACCGATTGTTAACATTAGCTTTATGTTTATATAATTTATATACAGCGCCTCGCCCGCAAGCAACCTCGGCGATATCATATATATTGTTCATTTGATATCTTGGAAAGCAAACCGAACATACAACATGTGAATTTACTCTCACTTCGCCGAGGTCGCTTGCGGGCGAGGCGCTGGAGCTGATACATCATAAATCCTAACGTAAACTCAATGATATTTTGTGAGGTTTACTTTCAAAGACATTAAAGGAAACGATATCATCTCATATTGCCGAGGTCGCTTGCGGGCGAGGCAGTGGAATTGATATCGTAGTTTCTAAATGCGAAATTTCATTGAGTTGAGGTTTGTATTTATGATGTGTCAGCTCCAGCGCCTCCCCCGCAAGCGACCTCGGCGATGTTCGAAGATATCGTTCTTGGAAAGTAAACCAAACGTGCAACACTTGAATGAGAAATCGTTCATCCTCATTGCGCCGAGGCGCTAGAACCGATTGTTAACATTAGCTTTATGTTTATATAATTTATATACAGCGCCTCGCCCGCAAGCAACCTCGGCGATATCATATATATTGTTCATTTGATACCTTGGAAAGCAAACCGAACATACAACATGTTAATTTACTCTCACTTCGCCGAGGTCGCTTGCGGGCGAGGCGCTGGAGCTGATACATCATAAATCCTAACGTAAACTTAATGATATTTTGTGAGGTTTACTTTCAAAGACATTAAAGGAAACGATATCATCTCATATTGCCGAGGTCGCTTGCGGCCGAGGCAGTGGAATTGATTCGTAGCTTCTAAATGCAAAATTTCATTGAGTTGAGGTTTGTATTTATGATGTGTCAGCTCCAGCGCCTCGCCCGCAAGCGACCTCGGCGATGTTCGAAGATATCGTTCTTGGAAAGTAAACCAAACGTGCAACACTTGAATGAGAAATCGTTCATCCTCATTGCGCCGAGGCGCTAGAACCGATTGTTAACATTAGCTTTATGTTTATATAATTTATATATAGCGCCTCGCCCGCAAGCAACTTCGGCGATATCATATATATTGTTCATTTGATATCTTGGAAAGCAAACCGAACATACAACATGTGAATTTACTCTCACTTCGCCGAGGTCGCTTGCGGGCGAGGCGCTGGAGCTGATACATCATAAATCCTAACCTAAACTCAATGATATTTTGTGAGGTTTACTTTCCAAGACATTAAAGGAAACGATATCATCTCATATTGCCGAGGTCGCTTGCGGGCAAGGCAGTGGAATTGATATTGTAGCTTCAAAATGCAAAATTTCATTGAGTTAAGGTTTGTATTTATGATGTGTCGACCTCGGCGGGATGAGAATAAATTAAAGTGTTATATGCTTAGGTTACTTCCAAGACATCAAGTTAATGATATCATCGAACGTCGCCGAGGTCGCTTACAGGCGAGGCGCGAGACTTCATATATTAACACGAAATCGTCAGTTTTAGAAGATTCTAGCGCCTCGCCCGCAAGAATCCTCGGCGAAGTGAGGTTTACGGACCAAGACATTAAAAGAAACGGTATCATCTCATATTGCCGAGGTCGCTTGCGGGCGAGGCAGTGGAATTGATATAATAATAATAATAATAATAACTTTATTATCCCAACAGAAATTTGTTTTCCAAAAAGAGAGATAATATTATAAACAACATAATTAAGCCTAAGAACGTACATTAATTGACATAATAAGAAGTAAATAAATACAAATAAAAAGAAAAAGAAAGAAAACATATTCAATGAAAAATCAAATAACAACAATTTAACAAACTGCTAAGTTAAACATCGAAGAATGATACACATTCGGTCGTATTAGCAGCTCGCATTAATTTGTTGAATGGGGAATTTAGTCCAATATTTGTGTGACCGCGATTAGTAGTAAAAACATTAAAGTCACGAGCACCAAACCTCGGAACTTTTATATTCAATTGCGACAAAACACCCGATGCAACCACCACACCCGACATCACATCCCGAACAAATCTTGCTGACATACACTTCCTTCTGTCTTCAAGGCTCTGGAGTCTATAACGATGTGAGAGATAGGGATAGTTCAATTCCCCTCGAGGCGGATAATGACCAAAGTCCAGGAAATGCATGAATCTAACAAATTTACGTTGTACCCTCTCGATGGTGGTGAACAATACAGCAATATTCAAGTTTGCTTCTTACGAGTGTAAAGTAGAGTTTTATTATTGTGTTTATATGAGCAAATTCCAAACTATTTCTCGTTATAAATCCAAGTGTTCTGAGGGCGTTCGTCGACGTCTTGTCAACATGTACAATGAAAGACAAACCAGTGTCGAACCATACACCGAGATCCCTCACCACAGAAATGCGCGATAGGCAGTCAGTCCCAAGTTCATAATCAAAATTGATGGTGTTACGTTTCTGGCTATATATCATTACCTGACATTTGGAAGTATTCAGAATCAATCTATTAGTAGTACACCACGAATAGAGTTTATTTAAGTCCAACTGAAGTGAAATGCAATCCTGTTCACTACCAATAGTAGTAAACAACTTCAGATCATCTGCGTACAATAGGGCATTGGTGCTAAAGCTCATTGGTAAGTCATAGCTTCTAATATAGTATATCTAGTATATCATAGCTTCTAAATGCAAAATTTCATTGAGTAGAGGTTTGTATTTATGACGTATCAGCTCCAGCGCCTCGCCCGCAAGCGACCTCGGCGGGGTGAGAATAAATTAAAATGTTATGTGCTTGGTTTACTTCTCAATGATATCATCGTCGCTTGCGGGCGAGGCACAAAATTACCCATTCAACATACAAACATATACATCACAAATACAAACCTAAACTCAATGATATTTTGAATTTAGAAGCTATGATATCAATTTTAAGCGATCTCGACAATATGAGATGATATCATTTCTTTTAACATTTTGAATATTTAGTTTATCCTCTGCAGTGCACACAATATCAAAACACCGTATAAATAAGAATAGGAGGAAAATGAAAGGAAAATTAATCACATATATGTGTGCCTTGTAGAACTTTATAAAATAAAACTGTATAAACAAAAATTATTGCTTTTTTTTACATCCCATGATTTAGAGGAAAACTATTGTAATACAATAACCTTAAATATATTGCTATTAAATATAAATACTTTTGATTCATGCAAGTGTAGTTTAATACCAAAACATCCAGCGATATGGTTAAAATAATACGACATAAATTTACCATCACAATTTATGTATAAAAAATAAACTCTGGAATTTGTCCATCTTCAACAGATGAACCATTATTATTTCCCGCGGCATAGGAAAATTGAAAAACAACTCTTTCACCTTTACTACATTGTAATATCACTTTTCTTAATCCTTTTGTGCCATAATAAGAATCATTTCCCTTAAACAAAAAATAATAATAGCAAATACATCTTTTTTGAAATAAAAAAACTTACTTTCAACGTAGCTATCGCGATATAACTAGTATTAGGCATAATCTCAACTGGTTCTTTGAACATGACTCGAAATGTGCGACTAGATCCATCCGAATTGAATTTAGTTTTATTAAATCCAACTACTTTAGCGGTATGCGTATGAAGAATTTGTATGGTGACATCATATTCTGATGGTCCATGAACGGAACCATACAAACCTAATCCGGCAATGAAAATTCTTTTATCAACTTGAAACCGGATTCTATCGCTGGTTCCGTTGTAACCCCATCGGCTCTCCACATCAACAAATCTGTTGGCAACGCATTCGCGTCCCATCATACAACATCTAGGGGTTTCTGAGAATTCCGTCGCTGGTTTTGGATTTAAAGTAAAGTATAAAAATAATTGGACGATTTGAGCATCTGTTAAAAATCCACTTTGTGCCGGACCGGATGCGAATTCTTCAACACTCATTAAGGGATATCTTAGAAGATTAATGCATGGTCCTAAAATTGCGTTGCGATTTTCATTGGTTATTTCTAAATTTTTTCTACGACATTGTGCGTCAGCCCAACGTTTTACGGCTTCGTACAAACGAATCTCTCGGATTCTAAGCGTATCTCTTTGCAGTACACACAGTAAAGTGTCAAAATCTATGTCTAAGAAGCCTTCCGAATCAAGCGAATCTTGCGTTTTCTTATCAATCACATCGAGACAATTTAAAACTAATTGTGATTCATCAAATAATCGAGCTTGAGATAGTAATAAAAAGGCGTTCTCGCTACATAAGTTACATTCTAAAAACTCAACACAATGCTTTTCTAATTTTGGTAACGAATACTTCTTGGCAGTGTACAAAGTTGTCATAACGTTCTCTGGCCCAATGAAGGCATTGTCTAAATAAATATGTTTTAATAAGTTTTTAAAAGCAACGGGTTCAACATCTGGAAGCTCGATATCTTTCGCTTCATTCGATAAGTTACTATAGAACATAGCTTCAAACACCGAACTGCTTATAGATAGTATAAATTTATGAGCTGGAATCCTTTCTCGTTGAACCCCAACAATAAAAGTCACATCAGACATCAAAGTATTAAATAAAAGTATACCTAAACGATCAGCCATTGTAGATTGTTTCGCTTGCCAATTGTACCCGTTAACGGGAGAACCATCCAAAGCAGAAAAACCAGCCATCAGTCTCCTTTCATCATCTTGGTACCGCTGCTTTTTCTGCGAATCTTTAGTGCGATTCTGCGGAACGTCGTCGTCGTCCTCAAAGTTAACCGTGTTCAAATAGGTGTCCATTTGAACCACATTTACAATTTCTTCGTCAATGTTAAGCTGAACGCTAGGAATGTAAATATTTACGTTCCGTTCTGTTTATGTTGAGGACGAAAGTAGCAGAAGTGAGCAGAAGCAAGCAGAAGTACTTTACGCGCGCTCTGGAACAAAATTTTAACGGTCCGTTACAATACTAACAAATAAGCCGGTAATATAGGGTTTCTACGTTGACAGATTTCTCCCTATTAATGATTTTCTTTTTATGTATTGCTGTGATACAACTTTATACAATTAAGTTGTATATTTCTTTTATAATTAAACTTCATAATATTTTTAAATTTTATTTTATTATTAATAATAATGGTGGCGCCACGTTCCACTATATACTACGAATGCTAATAAAAAAACCGTTTTTCCTCATTTGAATCTTTGCTAGAATCTTCTAGAAAACTGACGATCTCGTGATAATATACAGTTGCTCACAAAATTGAGTATACAGCGGAATGGAAGATAGATAATTGTGAAAATTTCAAATAATTATTAATTTATTTTAACCCTTTGTGTCCCAAGAAGTTAAAAATTTTGAAACTTTGTGAAAAACTTTCATTACTAATATATAAAAATATAACGTTTTTTATTACGTTAGAAAATAAGTAACACTTGCTTTAGCTAAATCACATTATGATATTCAGAAAAACAGTTCTTTTTTCATTACAACCTAAGTAAACATTGCACGCAGTACATTTTGAGTGGGGTCTAGCTTTGGCAGAACAATTTTCACAACTTCCTCTTTCTGCGCTACGACATTTTCGTGGACGCAGTAAATTTGAATGTTTATTTATCAGTCCTGTAGCTACAGAACGACGAAAAAATCTGATAGAATATTGAGAAAAAACATATTGAGCAAAAACCAACATTTTCGCATAATGTAAGTGTCAAAAAGATGCTAATTCAAAATTTTCTGGAAGCCGTGTTTATTCAAATTAAGAAATGAAACTTATTTTAAATTGACGCTTAAAGCTTTCTGTTTAAATCGATGTATAATAATCGTTGGGTTGGCTTGGAAAAATATTAAAAAAAAAAAATGAAAACAAAACTTACATTTTTGTATAACCTAAAAGTGTGAAAAAAGTTGCTAATTTAAAAATTACTGGAAGCCGTATTTATTGAAATTAAGGAATAAGACTTGTTCTAAATTAAAGCTCAAAACTTTTTCTTTAAAATGATGTATAATAATTGTTGGGTTGGATTGGAAAAATATTGAGAAAAGAGATGTTGAAACAAAACTTACATTTTCGTATAACCGAAAAGTCAAAAAATATGCTAATTTAAAAATTCCTGAAAGCCGTATTTATTGAAATAAAGAATGAGATTTGTTCTAAATTAAAGTTCAAAGCTTTCTTTTTAAAATGATCTATAATAATCGTTGGGTTGGCTCGGAAAAATATTAAGAAAAAAAAATGTTGAAACAAAACTTACATTTTCGTATAACCTAAAACTGTCAAAAAAGAAGCTAATTTAAAAATTCCTGGAAGCCGTATTTATTGAAATTAAGGAATGAGACTTGTTCTAAATTAAAGCTCAAAGCTTTCTCTTTAAAATGATGTATAATAATTGTTGAGTTGGATTGGAAAAATATTGAGAAAAAAAATGTTGAAACAAAACTTACATTTTCGTATAAACGAAAAGTGTCAAAAAAATGCTAATTTAAAAATTCCTGGAAGCCGTATTTATTGAAATTAAGGAATGAAACTTGTTCTAAATTAAAGCTCAAAGCTTTCTCTTTAAAATGATATGTATAAAAAACGTACTGGTACTTTAAAGTACCGTCGGGTCACAAAGGGTTAAAGTTTGTGATATACAGGGTGATTCACATAAGAACCGACACAGAGCAGGGACATGTAGAGGACAATAAATTAAGATGATTTAACGTAACTTACCTCTATACTAAGTTGTACACCTGAGGAGTTATAGGCCTTCAAAGTTGGGTCTTAAATTATTAAAAAGTTCAATATCTTCGTAATACATTAAGCTAGAAAAACCTGATTTGGTATACGTTTTGAGTGTACCACGGGTATTAATTGATAGCAAATTGAACTCAATTGAGGCATTTCAAAGGGTTGATTAAGGGTGATGATACCCTAAATTTTGACTGATTTTTTTAACCTTTTGGCGGATTTAATACATTACTACTTCATTTCATGTGGAATTTAATTCTAAAACTTTTCCTACTCTTATTATTTTTTTAAAAAAATTTTGTCGTTTTCGTAAAAAACTTAAATAACTAAAGACATGTATTTCGTAATGTTACTTAAAATAAGCGAAAATTCAGTAGTCGGCTATGAAATTGTACGTCAAACTTCACAAATAGGTTATAAAGTTAATTGACGACAAGGTTTTATAACCTATTTGTCAATTTCACAGCCGACTACTGAATTTTCGATGATTTTAGGTAGCATTAACGAAATACGTGTCTTTAGTTATTTGAGTTTTTTATGAAAACGACAATGTCTTTTAAAAAATAATAAGAGTAAAAAAAGTTTTAGAATTACATTCCACATGAAATGAGGTAATAATGTATTAAATCCACCAAAAGGTTAAAAAAATCAGTCAAAATTTAGGGCTGATTAAATTAAATTAATTAATTAAATTTTACTATCATCCCTAATCAACCCTTTGAAATGCCTCAATTGGTTTCAACTTGCTACTAATCAATACCCTCGGTACACTCATAATGTATGCCAAATTTGGTTTTTCTAGCTTAATGTATTACGAAGATATTCAATGTTTTAAAAATTTAAGACCTAACTTTGAAGGCCTATAACTCCTCAGGGGTACAACTTCGTATAGAGATAAGTTGCGTTAAATCATCTTAATTTATTGTCTTCTACATGTCCCTGCTCTGTGTCGGTTCTTATGCGAATCACCCTGTATATGTATTAATAACAATCTTATTAACTAATTTGAATTCAAAATAATCCATTTTTCCAAATAAAATAATAACAATATTAACAATAATAAAAAATGACACGAAATTCACGCCACAAAATTGAGTATAAAGTTAAGGCAAAGTGAATAAGTTAGTTCAGTATTATGTTTTGATAAGTTGTAAGCCCTCCATTGGCATCAATTGTCTTTTTAGTTTAGTTTGGCGAGATTCTATCTCAAATTTTACAAATTTAATTCGCTTTTGTTTCGACACTTGCTGTTTTTTAACTGAAACCTGACTTTTCTCCATAAATGTTCAATAGGATTCATATCCGGAGACTGTGGTAGTGTTTTTAGTTGTTTTGAAGTATTGTATAATAACCATTTCTTCATAAGGTATAATGTATCATCGGGATTATCATCTTGTTGGAACCAGTACACAGTCGGAAGGTTGACTCTTTAAGAACTTTGACGTAAATTACGATTTAAAATATCTAAATAATAACAAAATTTTATCATATTTCCCTCAATAAACTACAGTTCCAACGCTGGCTGCCACGGACCCGCACAGCATATCCCCACAGTAAGTGATACGAAATTCACTACGAAAAAAGAATTTATAATAATAATCAATTATTTTTAGTGTATACCTCGAATTACTGTGTTACCACTTTACTAACATTAACATAACGTCACCAATAAAACATGGGGATGGTTCAGTAACGTTGTGGGGATCAATGGCAGCCAGCGGCGTCGGAACTATGGAGTTTATTGAGGCAAATATGATAAAATTTAGTTATTTGGATATTTTAAAACGCAAATTACGTCAAAGCTCTCAAAAACTTAACCTTCCGACTGTGTTCTGGTTCCAACAAGATAATGATCCAAAACATACGTCATACCTTGTGAAACAATGGTTATTATATAACATATCAAAACAACTGAAAACACCACCACAGTCTCCTGATCGTGAACCTGATATGTGAACCCCATTGAACATTTGTGGGGAGAAGTTAAATTTCAGTTAAAAAATAGCAACTGCTGAAACAAAAGCGAATTGAGAAATGAAATTTGTAAAATTTGGGATAGAATCTCGCCAAACTACACCAAAAAGTTAGTGGATTCAATGTCACTGCGAATGCAGGCGATAATTGACGCCAATGGAGGGCCTACAGCGTATTAAAACATAATACCCACCTAAACTTATTCACTTTTCCTTTACTGTACACTCAATTTTGTCACGTGCATTTCGTATCATTTGTCATTATTATTAATATTGTGATTATTTTATTTGGAAAACTGGATTATTTTGTATTCAAATTAGTTAATAAGATTGCTGTTAATATATATATATATATATATATATTATATATATATATATATCACAAACTTTAAAATAAATTAATAATTATTTGAAATATTCACAATTATCTATCTTCCATTCTCCTGTATACTCAATTTTGTGAGCAACTGTATGATATCATTAACTCATCAAGCACATAACACTTTAATTTATTTATCTTTAGAAGCTACTGCCTTGTGCTTGGTTTACTTCCAAGACATTAAGTGAATGATATCGAACATCGTCGAGGTCGCTTGCGGACGAGGCGCGGGACTTCATATATTAACACGAAATCGTCAGTTTTGGAAGATTCTAGCGCCTCGCCCGCAAGCGACCTCGGCGAAGTGAGTTTTACTGTCCAAGACATTAAATCAAACTATTATTTAATCAATTACCTATTACTAATACTATTAACTATTATTATCAAACTATTTATTATTATTACCATTAAATTAAACTAAGTATTCAAGGTTGGGATGAAAGAAAAAAGCAATAATTTTTGTTTATACAGTTTTATTTTATAAAGTTCTACGAAGGCAAAAAGGCACACATATATGTGGTTAATTTTCCTTTCGTTTTCCTCCTATCCTTAGTTCCTAGCTTAAATAATATAATACTTTTTATTGATTGAAAATTAAGTTATCCCTGCTTGATAGCGAACAGGCTTCGGGCGGCGGTTAACACGATGGGACCAAAATAAAATTAATAAGATTTATCTAAAAAAAAAAAATGGTCCAGATTGGCACAACAACGGGATACTGCCGCCCGAAATCTATTACGCGACTGTAAGTCTTGTCAACTATAGGATACGATTCTTTTTATTTTTCGTACAAATTTAGGCACTATCGTAGATCACATTATATAAAAGAAAATTTGTCTAAGGGAGGGAAGGATGCGAATATGTGATGAGGTGTTAGTGGAAGAGTTGTGAGCGGGACAAAAGGGGCCAATAACAAACAAAAAATCTAACAACCAAATTAATTAAGTAATCAATAGTAGATAATAATAATAAATGGATAACAAACGATCAAATAAAATTAATTTTTTCCCTAAACACGCCAAAAAAAAATCTTTTTTGGGCGTGCCAACAATTAGGCTATTCATATTATTAAAATACTTTTCATTTTTCTTTAAATATATATAATATATGTATATGTATAATTTTTCCATATAAATATTAAAAAAGGTGTTCTTGTATCTCATGTACACTTGCAAAAGTAAGAAAATATAAAAGTTTTCAAGGAGGGGCCGTTGGTAACTATATGGGAATAAGGGAGGAAATCTTGGAACAAGGATCTTTAAATTTTTTTGTACACCAGATACTTACGAACCCGTGGTCGAGTTGATTTCAGCGCATTGCGGCGATGCAGACGTGGTGCGTTGATCGTTTACCCAGGACATCGCCGAATCGTTACTCTATGAACGAACACAATCAGCATCTCCTACTACGTTTTCACCATCACTTACGTATCTCCGAACCGCCTTACGATTTCTACCGGAATCTGAATCCGATTTCCTCCTTTTCTTTTTCGCCGTTAACGATTCTTGGCCGCTGTCATCATTTTCCGAATTCGATCCACCCCCATTTTCCGTGTCCGAACTAGAACTCGACGAATTACTCGAACTATCTGAAGCCACCCCCGATGGTTCTTCTAAATTAACTCTATCAGCCAACATCGCCAAACGTGGCTCTTTTTCCCGCAGCATCTTCAACCATTTTTGCGAAAGTTTCGGACGCCCACGTGCCGTTTTGTGCCAAACAACCGGGAAATTCGTACGACTACAAAAGTTTTGAGTGACTGCAATTGTCGTATCTAAATTTAAAACGACGTGCCACCAACCGCCAGGAACAAAAACCGTTTCACCCGGTTTTTGTAAGATTTCTATTGGTTTACAGTCATCCGGCCATGATGGTTCTTTCGTTTGTGGATAAATCAAATTAAACCAAGTTATTGCCTCATCTCTTTGTTTACCTCCCATTATACCAGTTACTTTTAATAATTCTTTTGGAGTATTTGTTGGAAATAAACACCAACTGAAAAAAAATAATATTTTTAGTTTTTTTTTTAATTAATTTCATAAAAACAGATAGATAATTAATGAATAAAAGATAATGATTAATTATTAAACCCCATTTTATCATCCACATCATAGTGTGGATTACGTACACCCATGTTGGGAAGGACATTCATTCTCAGTTTACTGCAAATAGACTGATTTCTGCAAAAAAAGCAGTATTAAGTCTTCTCCAAGCAGTAGTAAGACTTCTGCAATGAGAATTTAGTCTTGACCAAGCAGTATATAGTTTTCTTCGAATAGTATATAATCTTTTTTAAGGCAGTGTCCATTCTGCAAGCAAAATCAAGTAGAATTTAGGTTTCTGCAAGCATTTTCTAGCCATCTCCAAGCAGTATTTAGTCTTCTATTAGCAATATCTAAACTTCTGGATGCTTTATCGCGGCTTTTTCAGCCAAAATTTAGACTTCTGCAAGCAGAATCTTGTCTTCTAGCAGCTTGGATTCTGGAAGCCTGGATTCTACCTCTAGAAGCAACATCCAAGCTTCTGCAAGCAGATTCTAGGAAACTGTAAGCATCAACTACTTTTGTTTTCGGCAGTATCTACTTTATTGTCAATCGTCCTGAATTTAGACTTCTAAAAGCAGAATTTAGGCTTCTGATAGTAGAGTCTAAGCGACAGTAAGTAGCATCTAGCCTTATATTAGCGGTATATAGTCTTCCATAAGCAGAATCTTGGTTTTTACAAATAGTATCTAGACCACCATCATCCTAGCTCCTCTCTGTCTCAATGATTCGTTCTAAAAAACAAGTAGTGAAGCGGTATTTAGTCATCTTCAAGCAGTATTAAGTTTTCTAGAAAAACCTCTAGTCTTCTTCAAGCAGTACGCAGTTTTATTTAAGTAATATGTGGTCTTCGCTAATCTTCATTGATTGTATAATCTTGTTCAAGTAGTATTTAGTATTCTTGAATGAGAATTTTATTTTTTTAGACACATTAAGCTTAAATACATCTTGTAATAATGAAATTAAGAACTTAATTCTGCTGATTCTAATCTCATTCTTGATACATAAATATTTAAGATGCCGCAATACGTTACGCGAGGCTTTCGCTAATTAGGGACAATCGAAGCGGTTTATCGTCCTTCTGGAATTGTTTCAACATGAAACATAACCTAATTAAGTGAATCACATTTTTTTTATTAAACTTGGCGATAAGAAATCCGCAACGATTTATGCATATTATTAATCAATGGTTATTTAAATCATATCAGCGTATTCCCAGTACTTAATACTGTTCTGAAAAATGTGATAAGGCTAAATTTTAATTTTTAAGGAAAAAAAAATGGTTATGATTTTTAATTTTGCAAAACAAGATTTATAACTCACGTTTCGCCAACTACTTTTAATAAACATCTTTGGAATATTAGCTGGTTATAAAGGCCAACTATTAAAATTACCCATAAAATTTTATTGTTTCAGATAACATTCTAAGGAATTATTCATTTCAATGATTCAATCACATATCACAGGCTTTTAATAATAAAAGCTTTAATAATAGTTGGTTTAGTCATAACAAAGGCTCTTGTATTTCTTCAGATAACACCTGTACTAATCAGCTAGGGATCGGTTTTGAATGAGAGAAATGGAAACCGGAATGTGGGCGTAAAAGCTAGGGTAATAAAATTTTTTATTGGTTTGCTGTTTTGAAAACAGTTTTAACTCACCGTTTATGACCGGTTATAAGCGCGTTCCATGCGCTTGTTCCTAAGGGGTCTATGTGAATTCCTGTTCCTGAACGAGCTGGACCCATTACAAACCAACGATATGGTGGACGCTTGTTTTCACCAGTGTATTTGAACAGATCATCTCGAAAATAAATAGGAACTTCATAGTCTAGTAAAAGTTTTCTACGACGTTCGTGCTAAATATTAATTTAAAAAAAAATAAACATATTTAGTGTATACTTATTATATACTTATATTATTATAAGTATACTTATTATAACTTACTTCACCAAAATTGCTATCAAAAATATACAATGGGCTATCATCTTTAGTCTTGAGCATATAATGTATATAATATTTCATTTTCATTTTGACGCTATAACCTTCGTTATCCTCCCCACATTTGAATTTTTGATTCCTATATTTCTTGGCGAGTTTCTCGAGGGTCCATTTCCTTTTTGCTTGCCATGTATCTTGGCAGCCCAGAATAACGACGGGTTTCGAGGGTAGCTCGAAGTTTGAAATGAACTCCCTGATGGAGCAAAGAGATTCAGTGATCCTTGGGCAGTTGTCTTCGAATTCCCAGTACTGTTCGAAATCGTCAGCATAGCGATGTTGGGTCCAAGACTCCTTGGTGTTAAGTTCTAATTGCACCGAAAAGGGGATAAATAGATTTGTTTTTTTTATTGATATAGCGATATTTTAGGTTACATTTTTTTACTAACCTGGCCTAGCTTTCTTCTTAACCTCCTTGATACGTTTTTTGGCCCGGTGATTAAATTCGTTCACGTCCTCCATCATTCGCGTCTCGAGTGTAAATAGTATAAAATAATTACATCGAAAAATTTATCACAATGCGTTAAACACTACGTGAGTTACTGTTATTTTATATGCCAGATGTCGCTGAACTAGCGGGTGATTGATGTGAAATTAGTTCTTATATCATCAAGGCTATATACGTATATCTGGACAATTTCAGTTTATGAATTTAACTAATAAACAATAAATAAAATTGATTAAATAAATAAACGAAGATTAGTATTAGATCTTTGTTGAAAAAGAAAGTTCTTGAAAATCGTTTTATTTGGGTATATTGAAATATCTGTTGTATTACCCCCACTACTTAAAATATAAATTTCATCTAAAAACCAAAAAAATTAATTTCAAAATATATTGTCTTAAAATTACTAAAAAATTTGTTAAGATCAATCAAAATAATAAAAATTACGATATTTATATTAATGCAGCGCCATCTATTGAAAAAAATACTAAAGAACTAAGTTTTCTTTGATTATTAATATTAATTGAGGTTAAAATTAATCCATTTTTTATCAAATAATAAAGTAAACATCAACAAGTTTCAATTAAAAATATTTATTACAAAGTCATGAGAAGTCAATAGATGGCGCTTCGGATTTTTAAATATGTTACATCTAAATTAAAGGTTATTTTGAAACTTTCATTATTACATCGTCTCTCATTCACGAGTAGAATTTCTAATCCCAGTGTTTGATTTCGAGTGGTTTCGAGAATTCATTATCGAAATTTGGAAATATTAATATTAACATTTTTTGTGAGACTTCTTTGGGAATAATATGTTAATCTATGTTACCTTGACGTTTCAGTGACAACATGGCATGTCGTATGTATGCAACCTCGGCTATACTTGGAATGGTGAATCTATGATTAAGCTGAGGTCGTTTGGTTTTAAAAAGCGATGTCGGCTAAATGCAAAACCAGAAGATTTTGCTTAATGAAACCGAGGTTGCTTGCAGAAGAGAACGATCCAAAACGGATTAACACATATTACAGGGATATACAGAGGATTGATGTGGTATTAATTATAAGCGACCTCGGCTAAACTTGAAGACAAAAAATTTATATAGTATATGTTATTAACAAGGTTGGAATGATGTAGGGCCTCGCCCGCAAGCGACCTCGGCCAAACTTGAAGTCAAAGAATTTATATAATATATCTTATTAACTAAGTTGGGATTGATATAGAGCCTCGCCCGCAAGCGACCTCGGCTAAACTTGAAGACCAAGAATTTATATAATATATGTTATTAACAAGGTTGGAATGATGTAGGGCCTCGCCCGCAAGCGACCTCGGCCAAACTTGAAGTCAAAGAATTTATACAATATATTTTATTAACTAAGTTGGGATTGATATAGAGCCTCGCCCGCAAGCGACCTCGGCTAAACTTGAAGACCAAGAATTTATATAATATATGTTATTAACAATTTTGGAATGATGTAGGGCCTCGCCCGCAAGCGACCTCGGCCAAACTTGAAGTCAAAGAATTTATATAATATATCTTATTAACTAAGTTGGGATTGATATAGAGCCTCGCCCGCAAGCGACCTCGGCTAAACTTGAAGACCAAGAATTTATATAATATATGTTATTAACAAGGTTGGAATGATGTAGGGCCTCGCCCGCAAGCGACCTCGGCCAAACTTGAAGTCAAAGAATTTATACAATATATTTTATTAACTAAGTTGGGATTGATATAGAGCCTCGCCCGCAAGCGACCTCGGCTAAACTTGAAGACCAAGAATTTATATAATATATGTTATTAACAATTTTGGAATGATGTAGGGCCTCGCCCGCAAGCGACCTCGGCCAAACTTGAAGTCAAAGAATTTATATAATATATCTTATTAACTAAGTTGGGATTGATATAGAGCCTCGCCCGCAAGCGACCTCGGCTAAACTTGAAGACCAAGAATTTATATAATATATGTTATTAACAAGGCTGGGAAGATGTAGGGCCTCGCCCGCAAGCGACCTCGGCCAAACTTGAAGTCAAAGAATTTATATAATATATCTTATTAACTAAGTTGGGATTGATATAGAGCCTCGCCCGCAAGCGACCTCGGCTAAACTTGAAGACCAAGAATTTATATAATATATGTTATTAACAAGGTTGGAATGATGTAGGGCCTCGCCCGCAAGCGACCTCGGCCAAACTTGAAGTCAAAGAATTTATATAATATATCTTATTAACTAAGTTGGGATTGATATAGAGCCTCGCCCGCAAGCGACCTCGGCTAAACTTGAATACAAAGAATTTATGTAGTGTGTTCTTAACCATGTTGGGGTTGATACAGTATTGTAGCTCCTCGGCCGCAAGCAACTTCGGCTAAACTTAAGGCGGGGAATATGATTTAGCCGCAAGGTCAGCTGCTTTAATCGTTTGAATACGGAGTGCACTCGGAGTTCAGTTTTGAAATCTCTTAATTAATTCTCAACAACTATTGATCAGAATAACAGATGAAATTCTAAGAGGGAGATTTATGAAAATAATAACTAAAAAGCAGATCGCACCAGATATTTAATGAAAACTATGTTGATAATGCGCATCATATATTATTAGTAGTTGTGTTATTAAAAAAAATGAACAAATTAATTAACAAACAATTTTTTATTTATAAATAAATATAAAAAATTCCAAAAACAAAACATTAACTCCATTGTTTACAGAGATTCTATCTTCTATTATTCTAAGCCTATTATATAGTAATTAAATTAAACGTAAGAGAGCAGAGGAACGAGGTAGTTCGCTATAAAATAGCTCCAGTAGTACTCTGAGAGTGTTACGCGACATTTCAGTCATTTTTAATCGAAGTAATAAAAATTCAAAAAAACTTAATTTAAAATAATTCGCAATGTTTATATTTCTTTTTCTCGTTTTTCTAACAACCGCTGAGTGTAAAGCACCGCATCATAATCACAATCATAAGTAAGTTTAGTGAAAATTTATAGAAACGGAGTATAGAAATAAATTTTTTTTTTGGGCAAATAGTAGTCCCCATTGTAGCGGAAGTCCGGGGAATACGTCAATTTTGAAAGAAAAATCGTTTCTTAGGGAAGAAGTTAGTTTGTCTTTGCGCGATATTCTCCCTTTAAAACCGAAAATGTACGATAAAAATCGCGCACCGAAATTCCAAGGTCAACCAACGATCGTCTACTTCCATGTTACAGTTTTGTCCTTGGACTCGATCAATGAGGAATCAATGGCAAGTGTGAATCCTTTCAAATTCGGTACTCTAATCCTTTCAACAAATCATTTTCCTATTAAAATGAAATTCGGTTAAAAAGGAAATTAAACGTTGCCTATTTTATAGACATACGTCACCGATATTTTTCTTGCACAAAGTTGGAGGGACCCTCGATTAAGACTACCTGAGAATATGAGCGAGGAATATAGAATTTTGGATGTAGATTGGCTCCATAATATTTGGAGACCCGATTGTTTCTTTAAAAACGCCAAAAGTGTTACATTTCATGAAATGACAATCCCTAATCATTATTTATGGTTGTATCATGACAAGACGTTACTTTATATGTCTAAGTATTTTAAAAAAAATTTAATAAATGTGTTTATGATTTGCTTATTTTTTAAGGTTAACTCTCGTTTTATCATGCGCAATGAAATTTGAATCTTATCCTCATGATACGCAAGTTTGTACGATGATGATTGAAAGTTGTAAGGAAATAATTAATTTTGTTAATTTTTGAGTTATTTTTTTTGTCGTAGTGTCTCATACAGTACAAGATTTGGTGTTTATATGGAATTTAACCGATCCTTTAGTTGTAAACGACGAAATTGAACTGCCTCAATTAGATATAGCAAATAATCACACCAGCGATTGCACCATACAATACTCAACAGGAAATTTTACGTGTTTAGCCGTGGTTTTTACGCTACGTAGAAGATTGGGTTATCACCTTTTCCACACGTATATCCCGTCGGCTTTGATTGTCGTGATGTCTTGGATATCGTTTTGGATCAAACCGGAAGCGATCCCGGCGAGAGTTACTTTGGGGGTTACATCGTTATTGACGCTGGCCACTCAAAACACTCAATCTCAGCAATCTTTACCGCCGGTTTCTTATGTTAAAGCCGTGGATGTTTGGATGTCGAGTTGCTCGGTTTTTGTTTTTTTATCTTTAATGGAATTTGCGGTTGTTAATAATTATATGGGCCCCGTTGCTACTAAAGCTATGAAAGGGTATTCTGATGAAGATTTACATTCTGATATAAATGAATATAAGGTAAAAAAATTTTATGCTGAAAAATATTGCATTTTATAATATATGCGCAGGACTTCAGGATGGGAACGCTTGCTTTTGTTACTTGTTCTAACGTTTACATACATTTTGTTTAATTGTAAAATAAAATTTTTATTTCAAAAAATTGACCTCGCACAAAACTTTGCTTATTATGAGTAGAATTCTGGGGATATTCACAAAAAACGATTTTTTTATTAAATTTCAACACCTTGTTGATGACCTAAGTTGATAGAAACTTTTTTTTAAATTTTCGGACAAGCTATCACATTCTGAAGTTCTATATTATGAAACACCCTGCATATTGCAAGTATGCAACCAATGTCGCAAATCGCGTGTTATAAAATAAATACTGTGATGTTGGTTGCATACTTGCAATGATGACGTTGGGTACGATGTACGATAATTAATAAACACACTGTATATATATAATTTTTTGATTTTTTTTAGCCAGATATAGAGCATACGCGTTATAGTATGGTGAGTCAACCACAATATATGACATTCTGCAATGGTAGGAGTATAGCATTGTGCATCGATCAATTTTCGAGGTTTTTCTTTCCGTTTTCATTCTTAATCCTGAATGTGGTTTACTGGACGACGTTCCTCTGATTCGCGCGTGTGCACAACGCTCCGATTAATTAGCGACCCCGAGCGTCGAGACGCCCGTCGCCGGTAAAGCCCGCAGTTTGTAATCCAATTATAGACGACACCTGGTCGCAGCAATGAGAAATTATAAATAAACCCGCGATACGGTCTCCGGCGGCTCATCCATCGGAATTGTGATCGTTAAGCTTGGATATTACGTTCTAAATAAACAAGGTCCGGCTATGTTCGGCTCTCTATTATCTATCTCTTTTTATTTCTTTTCCCAAATATTTTCCTTTTAACTGAAACATAAATTTAATAATTACAAAAAAAAATTTGTAATGATTTTTAATCGATGCAGAAATTGATTAATAAAGAAATCAAAAAAACAAAGGGTAATAAGCGCCAAGGTTACAAAAAAATCGTTTAATATACATAAACGGTTCATAAACACGTTTCTATTGAGAAATACTACTTAATTTACTAACTTTGAAAAGAGTTTATTTTAAAATTTTTTTTAAAAACGAAAAATTTTTTAAAATACAAGGATGTAGTTGATATTGATGTAATTAATAAAATAAATAATTTAAAGGATGGATTATTTGTAAGGAAAAATATTGTGGAGTTATATTGGAGGCGATGTGGAGTGTGGTGTTTAGGCGTCGGTCCGGCGCGTCGACGCACAGCGTCGCAGGCGCAAGCTCTCCGCCGGGCGGCGAAACGTTTTCAGTACCTCCAGAAGACGCTCGGCACGAAGAACATAACACACGCACATATACACACACAAAAATGGTGCGGCTAGTGCTCGTCGACGACGATTAGCGTTCGTTTCAGTTAAAAGATAACGACGTCGCGACGCCGAACCAAGGCGCAACATCGGGTCCGGGAACGTCTTGACGCCGCGTTCGAATACCAACGAGTTCTCGTAGTTTAGTACACGAAGGTCTGTCGGTTGATCAGTCGCGAGGAAAGGGTTAGGGGAGGCGATAAAAAGAGAGAGAGAGAGAGAGAGAGAGAGAGAAAGAGAAGAGAGCTAGAGAGGGTGTTGTAAAAAATCGCGTAAACGCGTAAAAGGGTTAAGCGTGTAAATAACGTGTGATGCGGAGGGCGATGATGCGAGAGTTGATGGGACTGCAGTGCGCAGAGTGTTGAAAATCAATCGCAGGTGGACGGCCGTTTGGTAATGGGACAGGGTCGGTCTTCAGTCGCCGAACGGTGACCCTGAGGAATGTTCATCCCCGACACCCTTCGTAGCTGCATGGTGGAGCCCGATGTGTCGTCGTACCTTCAAACCCCGTCCACAGGACAGGTGCCTAAACGATGCTACACCCTCCTTAGATCCCCTCGCGGCGTGATATGTAATTAACATGATTAACATGAGTGTTTCTGTCCGGGGGCGAAGGTGGACGCCGCCCGCGGCCGCCTCCACCCGAGCCGCCGTTGGTGTTGAATTTGATGTTGGTTCTTGTACGTTATTTATCGTTGTACGTTGTACTTTGTACGTTTTTAAGTTTTTATTTTATAAGTTTTAACGTTGTGCGTTGCTGCACCGCCCGTGCCTATATCTATCTTCTATTTCTTTTAATCTCAAAACATCATCATTCCTTTCAAATTTTCTTTTTCCCTTATCCGTAATCGTTCCCTTTCTGTTTTTACCGTGCCATCGCTATCACTGCGGTACTATGCCGCTAGGAGCAGCGAGCGATCCTTTGCTAGCGGCTAAAAATACGCGTGTATAAATAAGTAAGAATTTAAAGACGAACATCTAGCCCCGCGTCTGCTAAAACGACGCCGACGTTGGCCGCTGTCAGATTACCAGGACCCGGACGCTAAAAGCGACGCTTTTATCCTTTTTGTCCTCTGCTACGGATTCCGCTAACTACCTTTTTTAACTCTATATACACGTACATATTCAATCAACAACTCAAATTTATCTTCTTTCTACAAAAATCCTTTCCAAAATAAAAATACCTAAAAATAATTAAGTGACCTTTGGGTTCCGCATCACTAATACCATCATTTCCATGCATTACCAAAATCATTTCCAAATTCGAATCCTAAAGAAAACAACCATAAATTATAAGCTTTTTGCATGAACCTAATTAAAATTTTCGATTACCGAATAAATAAAATTAATGAAAATAAAATTATTGCTGCTTTTTTTGCATGTCTAGTGTAGCCCCAAAGCTTACTTTCATTTCCGATTAATAAGTTAACCAAAAATCTTAACATCCTTAAAAAAATGACTTCTTTCTTTTATTGTTTTTTTTTATTTAGATTGCACAGTTCTTAGAAGTTTATAGAATTTTCCTTCGATTTGTTCCTTTTTCGCAAATATCCGCATTCCGGGTCGAAAGTAACAATAAAAAATTTTAAAGAAAAAAAGGAAAACAATCCATACACTGCAGAACATGTATCGGAGGACTTGAACCCCGGGTTGAACCTCGTTGAACCTCAGGAAACGCATTCGAATGCAGTGTTTGCGATGCATTTTCATTCACGTCTGGTCTGTGCGATGCAGTCGTTGTGTGCATGCGAAGTTTTACGTGACCAATAGCCCCCCACAAGTAAAAAGTTTTTTGCATTCTAGAGTGACGACCCCTCATTTTTTTATTTATTTATTTTCCGTTTTGTTTTCGTATTCCGCTTCGCCTCCAGGAAGTACTAAGATCTATTTTAAATTTTCTTTACCAATTTCTTGTTTGAAGTAACAGGTTCTATCCGCTATCAGCCCCCAGAGACAGGAACAGAAAATATAATACAAGTAAAGAAAATTATTATCTATTTTTTTTTTATATCTATTTCTTATCATTTTTTTTTATCAATTTTTAAATGTATTTTAGAAATATTTTTTAATTCTATCTTTTTTAGACTTTTTAGATCTATTCAAAAATTAATTATTTTATTAAAATTAAATCAAGTCATATTTTTCCTTAATCAACCAAAAAAGAAAAAGATACATATTCATATATATAAAAGAAATTATTTTTTTAGCTCTCGGCATTCGCGTTTCTTGCACAGCCCCTCCAATATCTGTGTAAATAAGTGTGTACGAGCTGGTCAGTGTGTTTTTTGTTTTCTCGCTTTTATTCTAAACGTTCTGTTCTATACTCCCTGTGTAAGAAGATATTGGTCGCGATTTGGAATCCTTCTAACAAGCCGTCGAAACGTTTTTCGATTGCAGGACGAATTTCACCCGTTCATTGAGGCCCTACTGCCTTTTGTAAAGTCTTTTTCTTACACATGGTTCAACCTGCAGGCAGCGAAGCGAAAGTATTACAAAAAACATGAAAAGCGGATGTCGCTAGAGGAGGAGCGCCAGTGCAAGGAGGCTTTGCAGGTATCCGTCAAAAAAAAATTGGAGATAACGTCCGGGAGATGAGACCCACGAATGGTTTCAGAATGAGAGCGCCGAGGTGAAGCAGAAATGGGCTTCTAGGCTGTTGGGGAAGCTGAGGAAGGACATCACCCAGGAGTGTAGGGAGGACTTCGTCCTGAGCATCACCGGGAAAAGGCCAGCCGTCTGCGTCCTGTCCAATCCTGACCAAAAGGGGAAGATGAGGAGGATCGATTGTTTGAGACAAGCCGACAAAGTTTGGAGGCTAGATCTTGTCATGGTAATCCTCTTCAAGGCTATCCCTTTGGAAAGCACCGACGGGGAACGATTGGAGAAGAACCCCGATTGTTCCCAACCGGGGCTTTGCGTCAATCCCTACCATATCAACGTTTCTGTTAGAGAATTGGATCTTTACTTAGCCAATTTCATCAATAGTCACGGTAAGATTGTTATAATTATTATTATTATTTCATCATTCTTAAAAAAGATCTTTCTAGAAATTATTCGCACCACGCGAGTATTAAAAGATTTTAGCTAGTTGGAGCACATCCAATTTTGCTACGGTTGCTATAAATTTAATGAGATTTTTAGCATCTCCTAAATGCGCACTTAAGACCCCTACTTTATTCCTCGCCGGGATTAGTTTGCGTTGTTACGATTTGTCCGGTTTTTGATGATTGGAACATTTCCGTTATATATTTTTTCTATTCTTAAACTCATGTTTAAGTAATCGATCATAATACAAAAGTAGATCACCAAATTCGTGGATGAGTTTGCAATTTTCATTCTCCCTCTCAAAAAAACAACGGTCAATCGTAAACAGATCGAAATGATTAACGATCTTTGAAAAGAATAAAGCATTCTCTCGTCTTTTTCAGAGATACTAAGTGGGGTGTGTTACAACAACAACAATAAAAAGGAGGATGAGAGGAAGACTAAGGGTACGTGTCTCTCTTGGTATTTTCTTTGTTTTTTTAGTTAGTTTTATTATTTTTTTGCTACAAAAAAGTATATTTTTTCGTTGTCGTTTTTCAATGAAATCATTATTGTTATTTACGAGGTTGGTAGTTACAGGATATACGCACAACCCGTACAACGGAGTGATATGTAACGATATAATTCTAGCAACTGGGGTCTTTTCGTCGAAGGAACTCTGGAAGCTCTCGAAATGTAAGCACCTTATCTTTTTTTCTTGATGCGAGCCTTAGGCCCTTCACCATGGTAAGTCTTGCGTGTTCTTTCAGCGTCGATTCTACACGAGTTAACGGATCCACAACCGACCATCAACAGCGTGAAGGTTGAACATCCGGCTTATTATTGCAATAGTTACGGTGAACAGGGTCCCGTTGTTGGAGATAGAGCCGGATCAGTTGATCCAATGGTAGTTTCGGCAGCCTATTGTGAGTATATTTTTTTATTTTATACGCATTCTCGTTTCAATTTTCTCTCCATACGGAGACTGTATTTATTTGTCTAGACGGTCACATTAGAAAATCGATAAGGGAAAGATTCATGAGCACTGCAGGAACGCCGGATTTTAGGGTGTCCTGCATTGGGGGGAATCTCGGCGAAGGGTGGGGGAGTTGGAGATTTATGCCCCCGCATTGGGGACATACTCGAAATGCCGATTTTCCCCAAACCAACTCTTTCCGACTTTAACAAATTTTATTTTCTTTTCCTCCTTTTTTATTGCTTTCATATTTCTCGGAATGAATTGTATTTCAACATTTTTGTAGCGATGCCACAAAATACAACGTTGGTTTCGTCGAGTTCACAATCGGCGAGTCCGAGCACGTTATTTTATCAGCACAGTCCTGACACGCATCAACATCAACATCAAAATCAAGTCAAGTATCCGGAGAATGGTCACGACTCCCTCTCGGACTTCGTGTCCTTCGTTTGCCAGGAGACGGACAACACCTCGCAAACGGCGCAGGTGAGTTTGTTTATATTTAGGCCACGTCCGGCGAATGCAACCGGGAAAGCCGTAGTAAATTTCGCGCTCCCAAAATAGAAAAACTCTATTAATAAAACGAACGGGTTGCGTAAATACCGCGGCCCGTGTCTTTTTCTCTCTCTTGTGCGCGATTTTAAAGAATTGATAATAATCGCTCGATGTTTCAGATGCAAACAAATATTTCAAGAAGTCCAAAGCCGCAGTACTTTCCGTCGACGATGCTACCGCCACCGCCGCTGCCACCGATGGCGCGACCCGTGGCTATTATCAGGTCAACGGGAGATGTTACGATGGGGGGAACAAATTCACCTCCGGCGAGTGTAACACCTCCCGGAAGTGAAGCATCGCCGGCGGACGAAGTGCCAGAGATAAGTTCTTCGCCTCCTCTGAGTCCCGGTAGCCACGAAAGGAGGAAATCACCATCGCAGAGGGGAGTGGCGCCAACCAGTAGTCCATATTCGCCGAGCCGGGATTACTCGTCCTTCAATCACTTCCACGGGCAGCCGGGACATGTTGGTTGTGCGCACTGTTGGTCGAGCGACACGACGTCTAACGGTGATGTTTGTTGCAGCTTTTCGGCTACCCGACGATGGGCGCGATGTCTGGCGTCATCAGCCCTACCAACCTCAGTATGTACTCGCCAGGGGTGACGACGTCCAGGGGTACGCCGCGTTCTAGCGCGATAGCCCGATGGAACGCGCCGCTTTTTGCGTTGGACCAAGAGGATTTCGGGATGATCACGCATCCGGTCGGCGGCGGAGGCGGTTCGGGTGGCGCTGCCGAACCCGGCGCCATTATCCTAATGGAAGACGGCGCCGGGTCCGGCCCCGTTCCGGTTCCGGTGTCGGTACCTGATCATGTATCCCAATGTTGTACCAGTACAAACCTAATCTGCGACGCCGACAGGTTCTTCCAGTCGACGGATCCGTTGGAACACGCCCAGCGCGATAACGAACAGTTATCCACACCCAAGTCGCCTTGAAAGTTCTCGGACAACGACTCGACTGCCTTATGATCCTGCAGCTTCTTGCCGATTTTACGTGTGACGGTTCCGTTGGGTTCTCCTTCGTTTCGTAGAGGCTGCTCAAGTAGCGCGTAGGCGTAACGTAGGTCTTAGTCATAGACTCCGTGCCAATCGAGGCTGTGCAAACGCTCCAGCCGCCATCGGCGAGGTCGAAATTGCGATAATCGACGCGCGTTCGATGTACATGTCGACTTCGAGACAGAGTCGGTCACGTAGTTTCAATTCCGTTCCTATGTTGGGTAGATTATCCAGCGGTGCTTGTCTTCCACGACTGCGCTTATCGTCCGGCGGCGCCCCCTCGCGGCGTCCTCCGCTCGTACAAGCAATGAGCTGGGTCTGTGCCTTAGTATTACAATAATATTGATACCGTAGCTATAGTTGTTAGAGACTTTCGTATATATTGAGCTTGCTCACAGCGCGACGCCGGCTCATGGATACTCATACGGGATCCGCGGTATCCTCGCCCGTGCCTTCTTCCTTTGCGATCAACCCCGGCTCTCAACGATCGGATTACCCCAAATTGTTGTTACGCACTTTTCAGTTTTTCGAATCTTTAACGTTTTTCAGGTCAAAATAACGTTAACTCTTTTCTATCATCGTGTAGGTTATATATAAGGGCCGGTCGCTGAGAGTTGCGTGCGGATCTGCGGGGAAGACTCCGTGAGGATACTGCGGAGGGAGAATTGTCAAACGCGCCGACGCGGCGCGCAAAAATATACATAGCTAATATGTATATAACATATTTATATACGTATCTACGATAAGGAACGTGTAGGGGGGCATCGGGCCGACCATCCGTTCGTGGGACACAGCGGCGGATGTTGGTCTCGGGTCGGCGCCCCCCGGCGCCCAAAAATCTACTGTGATTGAGTACCTTTAAAGCAGTTGAGATGCAGCGAAAGGGCTGCGCGTCCGGTCACCGCGCGGCCTTCAGGTCAACCGCTCGTCTTACCTTCTTTATCTTCTCACTTCTCTAGTCACGTGTCGACGGAGTGCCCCTGACTGATAAAAAATACCCACTCTGCTGATCCAACTGTCCCGACTAACTCCTCGTACTGCTATCGGGTCACTCCGGAGGTCAACGGTGTAACTCCGGCTGCTCTTCTGGTCCATACCCCATCCACGTACTTTTACTACTCTAGTGTACATAACATCCAAAACTTTGTTACTTTAACACGTACTTATAGAATCGGGTGATATTATAACCAGTGCCATAATATTGTTGACTCAATTGTTGGACGTGTTTTCCACGTCGGTAGTGTTGGTTATTATTATTACGGATATTGTAGAGAAAAAAAAGCTTAACAAGAGGCGAATGTATTACATTACTTTAAGATTAAATCAGAGGGTTTATTTAATAGAATTTCACGATGTTTTATTTTCCCTATTCCAAACAAATTAACACAGTTTCATGTTTTTGGAAACTTTATACTTTGCCCAAAAACATTACATATTATAGTATTTTAACACATCTTGCGCTGGAAGCGACTAAAGTCATTTCGCGCGTATTTCACATCTTTAGCGGGAAGCGACTAAACTCGTTTTACATGGTATTGATGCCCGCTACACGGTAAGACTTTGGCGCCAAATTAATATTTAGGCAATGAAATATATATATTATCAAATTTATTTGTTTTAATAATATCTGGAACCATTAAGCATTATCTTATCTTACAATTAGTTAGACTCCAACGAAGATGTAACTTATCTAAAATAATTTTTTCTTGTTTTGAAAGATCGAAGTTGAGATTGGCGTTACAAAATAGTTTGAAAATTTCAATAATCAATACTGTTCAAAAAAATTTTATTTTAATACTTTGCACATGCGCTGTTACTTCAACTTCCTTTTCACAGATGGTGCTAAATTAATAGTTGGCGGAAGGCGTAATGAGTAATAAATTGTGTACGTAAAACTTGATAATAAAAGAGGAGGGAATGTTTATGCTACACGGATCGTCTGATATTTTAATTACAAACAGTACATGTTATTTTTTTACAAAAAATCATTGATTCGGTTTTAGTTGTGTAGCAGCGTCCGTTTCGTTCGTGTGGAAATTCTAAGGTAAAATTATTCCCGGGTTTCCTTAATTTGTTATTGTTTATCGATAATAAGTCCATCGATACGTCAAGTTCTGTTAGATTTTTACATAAGATTTATCACACAATGAGTAAGCAATTTCTTATCGTGTATCTAAGATTTTTGTACTCGACGCTGCTAAATCTAGATATTTAGGTGAGGTCCTGATCTTTATTTTTTGATATGGTTTTTTTTAAATTAAATAATATTGATTATATAAGTTATATGTTGGGATTTTTATTTAAATTTTTATTTTTAATTACAACCTTGCTTAAACAATTAATTTACTTGAGTGTGATGATGTCTATAAACCACTTCATAGTGTTATTTATTAGTTGAAGTACTTCAACTTATCTGTTTTAATAAATTATGTATTCGAATATAAAAAATTTCAAGTTCTTTTTGTTTTTGCACTCAGCATCGCATTTAATTGTGATTTAATAATTAATGCGAAATAATTGGGAATAACGGAAATGTATTAAATAATCCATAAATAGGCACAAAATGTTATTTAAAATTTAAGTGGTCAACGTTATCGCATTAAAGATAGCATTTCAAGTGCAAACCGCGGTATATAACCATTTCGAACTCCGCGAATAAACAATAATTTGCAGCTTCGTCTTCGGGAAGTCTACAAGGTTAGTAGCCTCGACTTTCTTTACTTTCCTTCCTCCACATTTCACCGAACGTTTTCACATTTAAGTTTCATGTCGTCGCGAAGCTTGTTTCGTTTCCATTTCGTTCTAAAAACGTTTTAATATTTTGTAAAAATGCGCTGTAAGATTCGATAATATTAATTTTATAAATATATATCAAATAATAATATTTATTTTCTCGTGTTGTAGTTAAAACCAAAGAACACAAGATGTACGCTGTTGAAGACGATGATTTTGATGACGTTAGTAATCTAATTTCGAATCTATTCTATTTTTAATTATTTTTTTTTAATATTTTAGTTCCAAGATGCTTGCGAAACCTATGATATGTAAGTTTTATTATTTTAATAATTAATTTTTTATTAAATTTTTTCAATATTAGGCCAGCTGATATGACGCTGGAAAAATCGTTGCAAGAAGCTCAATTGGCCATTGATTATTTCTTCAATAATAAGTTTGATGAAGCTCGAGGTTTGGTGACACCATAGTAAGTGTACCTTAAAATCCAAACTTACCTAAAATAATTATCTTTATCTTTTAATAGTGCTAATTCAAGTTTGTATCATTCGCTGGGCAACTCAGTATTTTATTTCTTGGAAGCTGTGTTAACATTCGATCCTCACTACATTGGGGAAGCAAGTAATGCTTTGAAATTGACATTAAGTGTATGTAATCGCTACAGGAAGAAGAACACCATAAGCGAATCGGTTAAAAGCATGGTGGGTAAAACCAACTATGAGCAATACACCGAAATGGAGGCTCACGCCGAACAATGTTACGCAGAATGTTTGCTTTTGAAGGCGTTGTTGACTTTTATGGAAGATGAAACTTTAGCCAGCTTCATCAAGGCTGGCTTAAAAATCCGGTCGTGTTTCAACTCGATGAAGGATTGCTCCCAAATCCTCCAAGAAAAAAATTGGGGATCTTCCCCAACGAAAGTCCACTTTGAGAGCGGGGTTAAACTCGGTTTGGGTGCTTTCAACTTGATGATATCCATGTTACCAGGTCGCGTTATTAAATTACTTGAATTCATCGGGTTCTCTGGCAACAAAGAGCTTGGTTTGGCGGATCTCCAATCTGGCTTCGAAAATCAAGGTCTTCACCAAGTACTTTGCGCGATGGTGCTTTTGGGCTACCACCTCATCACCATGTACGTTTTAAGCGACGTCCACGTCGCCGACGGATTCGATATTTGCGAAAAAATCCTTGCCAACCAATCCTCCAAATACCCAAACGGCGTTTGGTTCAACTTTTTCAAAGGAAGAATGGAGTTTATGAAATGTAACTTAGATGGCGCGATAGAATGGTACACCAAAGCTTGGAAATCCCAAGATAAATGGGAACAATTCCATCATTTCTGTTACTGGGAATTAACTTGGGTCAACTGGTACTTTCTCATTTCATAAAAATAAAACTTAATTAATTAAATCACTTTTCAGTTTAAAACAAGAATGGGGCCAAGCCGAACAATTCACAACTTATTTAATCGAGAAGAGTAAATGGTCAAGGACATCGTATTGTTACCAAAAATTCGCAATCATGCTCATGTCGTGCAACAACAAACCAAACGACCAACAAAAAGCCACCATTGAAGAATTATTAAAGTAATAAATCAAAATTCTTAAATAAATCAATTAATTAATATCAATTTATAGGAAAACCATCAAATACAAACAACGCGTCGCGGGAAAATCAATCCCAATAGAGAAATTCTGCGTTAAGAAAGCCGAAAGATACTTAGACAACCCAAACAACCTCATCGTACCAATCTTAGAATTGATGTATCTTTGGAATATGTTTAAAATTCTTAAAGGCAATCAAAAAGTAGCAGGAAATATTCTTAAATTGATCGAATCTGCCGAAAAAAGCTTGGATGGTGGAAAAAATAAATACGACACCGATAAAAAAGCTGTTTTATTGTTACTTAAAGGGGCTTGTTTAAGACAACTTAATAGTCCGTTACAAGCTTTAGAAGCTTTGGAAGGTGTTTTAGCGTTACAAAAGAACATCGTTGAAGATACCTACACTGTCCCATTCGCTGTTGTTGAAATTGGGCTCCTTGAATGGGATCAAGGCAACACTGAAAAAGCTATTGGGGCATTTGAAGACGCCAAAAAGAATTTTGCCAGGTATTTCTTGGAAGCCAGATTACATTTTAGAATACACACCGCTCTTCAAGAACTTAAAAAGGAGTAAATGAAAAAAATAATAACATCCGTACTTAGTGTTGTTACTTAAGTTACCACTAAACTCCAAAGATAATATATATTGGTTATTGTTTATACCTTCGATAAGAGTACAGTTATTTTTGTACATGTAATAATTTTTTTTTAAATAAATCGTTCGTTATATAGATGATTTCATTGTATTTTTATTGACGTGATGCAATTTCAATTACGATACATTCCCGGTAATTTTCCCGATTTAATTGTTTACGCGTTCATAGAAATGGGACAAAAACAATTCGTGAAATCAAGTTCAAAAGTGAAAATCATTTTGGAATTTCATTGACAATTCATCGCTTGAATTTAAATTATATATTTATTGTGTCTTGGTATAAGGCATTTTCTAACTCTCTCTTCTCTAATTGTAAAGTTTTATTTTAAATATCGCATTCTTTAGAGATGCGTCATAAAGAGATATATTTTTACTATTTCAGATTATCTACTAAATGTAGATTATCGGTTTTATATTATATTACATATTGTTAATATTGTGCTAATTAATCTTCTGCTAACTAACCTTGTGCTAACTAACCTTGTGCTAACTAACCTTGCGCTAACTAATCGTCTGCTAACTAACAGAGAGTTAGTAAGTTTAAATGTCTATAAAGAGTAATGATCCTTCAAGAAATTAATTTTATAGCAAATTTTGCAAGTTCTCTATGAAAATTGCAACATCGAAAATTTTATCAAAACTTCAAATATTATTTTCTCAAAAACTAAAAGTTATTTTTCAAAACGGGTTGGTTCATTGAAAAGAGAACACTTTTATTAACACTTTGGAAAATTTTCATACTCATATTCCAAGAACTGGATTTTATACGAATTTTTAAAACTTAATCGTCGAAAATTGAAAAATTCGAAAAAATTGTCGATCATTTCAAAAATTTATTTCTCAAGAATTGAAAGTGATTTTTCAAAACGGCTTTTTGCATTAAAAAGACGATACTTTAATTCATAATTGGTGATATTTCCACAAGGATCCTTCAAGAAATTAATTTTATAGCGAAATTATCGAAAAAAATTGCAACATCGAAAATTTTACCAAAACTTCAAATATTGTTTTCTCAAAAACTAAAAGTTATTTTTCAAAACGGGTTGGTTCATTGAAAAGAGGACACTTTTATTAACACTTTGGGAAATTTTCACACTCATATTTCAAGAAGTGGATTTTATACGAATTTTTAAAACTTAATCGTCGAAAATTGAAAAATTCGAAAAAATTATCGATCATTTCAAAAATTTATTTCTCAAGAACTGAAAGTGATTTTTCAAAACGGCTTTTTGCATTAAAGAGAGGATACTTTAATTAATAATTGGTGATATTTCCACAAGGATCCTTCAAGAAAATTTTATAGCGAAATTATCGAAAAAAATTGCAACATCGAAAATTTTAGCAAAACTTCAAATATTGTTTTCTCAAGAACTAAAAGTTATTTTTCAAAACGGGTTGGTTCATTGGAAAGAGGACACTTTTATTAACACTTTTGGGAAATTTTCAACCTCATATTCCAAGAACTGGATTTTATACGAATTTTTGAAACTTAATCGTCGAAAATTGAAAAATTCGAAAAAATTATCGATCATTTCAAAAATTTATTTCTCCAGAATTGAAAGTGATTTTTCAAAACGGCTTTTTGCATTAAAAAGAGGATACTTTAATTAATAATTGGTGATATTTCCACAAGGATCCTTCAAGAAATTAATTTTATAGCGAAATTATCGAAAAAAATTGCAACATCGAAAATTTTACCAAAACTTCAAATATTGTTTTCTCAAAAACTAAAAGTTATTTTTCAAAACGGGTTGGTTCATTGGAAAGAGGACACTTTTATTAACACTTTGGGAAATTTTCAAACTCATATTCCAAGAAATAGATTTTATACGAATTTTTAAAACTTAATCGGCGAAAATTGAAAAATTCGAAAAAATTATCGATCATTTCAAAAATTTATTTCTCAAGAACTGAAAGTGATTTTTCAAAACGGCTTTTTGCATTAAAAAGAGGATACTTTAATTAATAATTGGTGATATTTCCACAAGGATCCTTCAAGAAATTAATTTTATAGCGAAATTATCGAAAAAAATTGCAACATCGAAAATTTTATCAAAACTTCAAATATTGTTTTCTCAAAAACTAAAAGTTATTTTTCAAAACGGGTTGGTTCATTGGAAAGAGGACACTTTTATTAACACTTTGGGAAATTTTCACACTCATATTTCAAGAAGTGGATTTTATACGAATTTTTAAAACTTAATCGTCGAAAATTGAAAAATTCGAAAAAATTATCGATTATTTCAAAAATTTATTTCTCAAGAACTGAAAGTGATTTTTCAAAACGGTTTTTTGCATTAAAAAGAGGATACTTTATTTCATAATTGGTGATATTTCCACAAGGATATTTCAAGAAATTAATTTTATAGCGAAATTATCGAAAAAAATTGCAACATCAAAAATTTTACCAAAATTTCAAATATTGTTTTCTCAAAAACTAAAAGTTATTTTTCAAAACTGGTGGATTCATTGGAAAGAGGACACATTTGGGAAATTTTCAACCTCATATTCCAAGAACTGGATTTTATACGAATTTTTAAAACTTAATCGTCGAAAATTGAAAAATTCGAAAAATTGTCGATCATTTCAAAAATTTATTTCTCAAAAACTGAAAGTGATTTTTGAAAACGGCTTTTTGCATTAAAAAGAGGATACTTTAATTAATAATTGGTGATATTTCCACAAGGATCCTTCAAGAAATTAATTTTATAGCGAAATTATCGAAAAAAATTGCAAGATCGAAAATTTTATCAAAACTTCAAATATTGTTTTCTCAAAAACTAAAAGTTATTTTTTAAAACGGGTGGATTCATTGGAAAGAGGACACTTTTCTTAACACTTTTGGGAAATTTTCAAACTCATATTCCAAGAAATGGATTTTATACGAATTTTTAAAACGTAATCGGCGAACATTGAAAAATTCGAAAAAATTATCGATCATTTCAAAAATTTATTTCTCAAGAACTGAAAGTGATTTTTCAAAACGGCTTTTTGCATTAAAAAGAGGATACTTTAATTAATAATTGGTGATATTTCCACAAGGATCCTTCAAGAAATTAATTTTAAAGCGAAATTATCGAAAAAAATTGCAAGATCGAAAATTTTATCAAAACTTCAAATATTGTTTTCTCAAAAACTAAAAGTTATTTTTCAAAACGGGTTGGTTCATTGAAAAGAGGACACTTTTATTAACACTTTGGGAAATTTTCACACTCATATTTCAAGAAGTGGATTTTATACGAATTTTTAAAACTTAATCGTCGAAAATTGAAAAATTCGAAAAAATTTTCGATCATTTCAAAAATTTATTTCTTAAGAACTGAAAGTGATTTTTCAAAACGGCTTTTTGCATTAAAGAGAGGATACTTTAATTCATAATTGGTGATATTTCCACAAGGATCCTTCAAGAAATTAATTTTGTAGCGAAATTATCGAAAAAAATTGCAAGATCGAAAATTTTATCAAAAATTCAAATATTGTTTTCTCAAAAACTAAAAGTTATTTTTCGAAACGGGTTGGTTCATTGGAAAGAGGACACTTTTATTAACACTTTGGGAAATTTTCAAACTCATATTCCAAGAAATGGATTTTATACGAATTTTTAAAACTTATTCGGCGAAAATTAAAAAATTCGAAAAAATTGTCGATCATTTCAAAAATTTATTTCTCAAGAACTGAAAGTGATTTTTCAAAACGGCTTTTTGCATTAAAAAGAGGATACTTTAATTAATAATTGGTGATATTTCCACAAGGATCCTTCAAGAAATTAATTTTATAGCGAAATTATCGAAAATTTTATCAAAACTTCAAATATTATTTTCTCAAAAACTAAAAGTTATTTTTCAAAACGGGTTGGTAATAGTTAAAGTTTAAAATGTTTAAATTTGCTGTAGCCAAGAAAACATCAGGAATGAAGCTGGTCGAATTACAATTTGCAAAAAGAATGTGAAATAGTTCAGTGTGCAAAAATCTTTACTTAATTTCTATGTGAGGGAACAACTGTATAATGTTTGATTATCTAATGCTTCTAACATCCTGTTGTGCAATCTAATTGTCTCATAAAACATCGGATACATAGTATTACTTACCTTGACTAATTCCTTAATAATTATATATTAAAAAAAAATTTACAAAGTTTAAATAAAATTTCGTAATTTATAACGAAGTAACGCAAACGAAATATTGCTTCGATTGCAGTTTAAAGTTGTTAATTGAATGAGTCATATAAATTAAATTAAAATGTTGCAAATTGGTGAGAAGTGACAAAATCAATTTTGTAAGAAGCAAGAGTTAACGTAATACCAATAACAGTAAATTTATTATGACCATATAAATAATATAATAAGTCTAATAAGGTCGATATAATATCGTACTAAATTACTGATAAATATAAATGACAGTCATCTGGTTGTAATAAATGTGAGAATACAAATGTGAACAGTAAATAAATTAATCTTTGCACGTTTTGTCTTGTGATAAATTAACATCAATTTGTAGTAAACGAAAACATCTTAATAAAGTTGAGCAATTTATTGCGACAGTAAAAGAAATACTTTGGGCAAACAAATTAATGTTTTTGCATGAAGTGACCTCAATCTTGGTTTGAACGCATACATAAACAAGCCTGAAACGATTTTCTTATCAAAACGAACAGGAAACAGAAGCTGATTTACCATTGTTCGCGTTTCAAAAGAATTGTTCAAAACATTAGAAACTTTTTCAAAACCGTAGTGTAATTTTTTTATTACGGATTGAAAAAGATTTAGATAGCATCGAACTGCGTAACTTATCGTGTATAAATAATTCCTTATCGCACAATGGAATTTATTAAAAAATGGCATATTTAAATAAAAGTTTGACGGGAAAAATTGACGAGTTTCGGTTATAAGGTAATTTCCTGCCGCGGCGGTAACACAGTGGTAGGAGAAAACTGACGCAGTCCGAAACGACACGACCAGTTACCACTTCTACCTGCCGGGAGTGAGTCGATTCAGCAGTACACCTGCTGCAAGTGTAATCAAAACATGCCAAAAGGTGCATAACGTGGTCAAAATTATTCAACACAACCTCAATAAATTATTAAAAAGAAGAATAAACTGAAAAAATAGAAGATGTCGAAGATAAATGGTAATAACGCGCGCTTGTGTCACATCGTCAAACGGGACCACTTCGATGGTTACGGTTTTAACTTACATGCCGAAAAAGGCAAGTCGGGTCAATATATCGGCAAAGTAGACAAGGATTCTCCGGCTGAAGCAGCCGGCTTAAGACAAGGCGACAGAATCTTGGAGGTGAACGGTGTCCCAATCGCAAATAAGACGCACAAACAGGTGGTTGAAGCGATTAAGGCCGAACAAGACGAAACGAAGTTGTTGGTAATCGATCCAGACGACGAGGATAGACCTGATGTAACGAAAACGCCGGAGAAGTCATCGCCGAAGGAAGAAAATAAGAAGGGAAACCAAGAAGCTAACGGTCCCCTTAATCTCAACATGACGGCAGCTGAGTTGAGGGCCACGTTGGCGTCGAAGAAGAAATTCGATCCGAAGAAAGAGTCTATGGACTTTAAGAAAAAGTTTGATATAGTGCAAAAATTATAGTGATTTAAATAAATTTTTTCGTTTTATATCTACTTGGTAAGATATTTAGTTAACAGTTATATATTAATTTGTAGACTTAACTTTTTAACAAAAAAATAATGTATAACTAAATTCGTGGTTGTCGCGAACGACCTTCGACTGCCTATTACCACATTATTGTATACCCGGAAAATTCCTCGAATCCCGGATTGGTATCGCTACTTTTTTATTATTAATCGGCGATCGTCAGGATGTGTCATTATGCGTTACGTGTTTAAATAAAGTTTATTTTTCGAAGCGTTTTGTTTTCACTGATCCAAGGTTGCGGGAGCGGCAGCAAACCTATATGTGTTAAACACCATGGAAGGCCGACGAGTCTTCTGAGAACCTTGATTCCGTTCGAACGGGCTAAGTCTGCAATCAGAACGGAGCAAAATGCTCTCTGATGCGGACGCCCGACATCCGTCCCTTAAATCAGTGCTCATAGAAAAAGATGAAACTGGAAACTGTGGGTTTCATTTAACCAGAAGCAAGTGGGATCCCTATCCCTGGATTACTTCCATAGATCCTGGTTCTTCAGCCGAAAAATCGGGTTTAATGAACGGAGACTGTCTTCTCGAAGTTAACGGAGAAGACGTTCTCGGTCAGAAGATCTCGGACATCGCCAGTTTAGTCAAGAAAACATCCAACGTCACTCTTTTTCTTTGGAATTCAGGCGTAGACGATTTGTGTTCCCCAGAGGTAGGTACTTTTTTCCTTTTTTACCTCCAAAACAAGGTCCGGTTATAGCGTCTTCGGTTCGAATACCTTATGATTTCTATTTAATGTATCGGATGACCTTCGATGGCCTTGGCCATACCATCATCTTGTTTACGTTTAAGCCACATCGTCGCTTCTCGCTTCAACACTCCGCAAGACAATGACGCGGGGAAGATGTTTCAACGGAAAATAAAAAAATCGTTTCGTGGGAATTACATAAATAATCTCGATATTTACAATAGATGCAACGGAAAAGAACAATTTTAAAACCGCGTAATAGTCCTACTCGACCTTCACAGAACGCTAATGCATTTCGTTTTTTTCTTAACTTTGAAAGCAACCTTGAAGGTATATTCAATACTAAATTAATTATTTATAATTTTTTTAGACGATATGTAGTGGACCTATGCCACGAAATTTTCAAAAATTAACGGCGTGTACTTCATCGATCCTCGGATTTCTAGAATGCCCAATATGTTTAGATACAATAGGACCACCTTCGTATCAATGTGATAACGGCCACTTAATTTGTATTCGTTGTAGATCGAAAACCGAAAGGTGCCCAATTTGTAGAAATCGTTTAAATAGAGGAAGATCTTTATTAGCCGATCAGGTAAGTTAAAAAATTTTTTAATTTTTTGTTATTAATACTTTTGTTTTAGATTTATAACGTAATTACGGAAATATTTGAATTGAAAGAAACACCCGGAAACATTCGAAACAATAAAATTCAACAAATATTTAAAATTCCACAAAAAAAGGAAATTAAAGTTCCTGATATAAAAGTTACTCACGCTCACGCAAACAAATTTTTGGCGAAACTGGTGGGGAAGTCATCGTCCGTTGATAATTTATCAACAAATAATACGAGTTCCAATTTGGGATTAAGCGATAATAGCTTAAAAACAAAATCGTTATCATCGACGGAAATTTTTAATGGAAGTCCCACCGTTTCAAGAAGTAATTCGATTAAAAAGTCATATAAAAATAGCCGATTGGGCGCGTCATCATCGATATCTTGCCACAATTCGTTCGAAAACCTTAACAGAGTTGATGATGAAGCCCGCTTTATTTCTTGCCCATTCGAACAAAGTTGCTCGAATCCGATTGACTCTTCCAATTTAATTTTAGAACACTTTCAAATAAACCACACCGGGCCGCTTATCCAATATTTTAATTCCTCCTTTAAATTATTCCCAAAAAATATTCATGATGTTAACAACACTTATGTTATAAATTATTTTAATAAAATATTTATCGTAAAAATTTTAAACGAAAAACCAAATAATTTCCACATTTGGAGTTGGGTTAACAACAACAAAGATGGCGACACTTTCTACATGGTTTTAAAGGTGTCTCATAAAAATGAAACATTTTTAAACATTTCACTTCCATGTTACCCCATAAATAAAAAATGGAAAGACATTAACCAAATGAAACATGGCGTTAATTTCAGCAGCACCGAATTTTTCTCAATTGATGATGTTATCTTAGAAATTATTATTAATACACAAAATAAATAATTAAAAAATTGAAATTTAAATTTTTTTACCTCCAGTTGGTACCACAAAAAACGCGCTAAATTCAAAAAAAAATTTATAAAAAATTAAAAAAAATCGAAATTTATTTAAAGAATAAATTTACGATACACCTCGGACGCCGAGAGTTAAAATTATACAATCAAAATAAACGGTCGATACAGATAGGGAAAAGTAAAATTATTGAATGGGAAAACTCGAATGATATTTATAATCTGATAAACAACTGCGTATGTAAGCGAGATCGCTACCCGTTTATAAAACGATTTCGAATCGAAATAAATTCGAAATGTAAGAAATTAAAACAACGTTAAATACAGACCGCAAACACAAGTTTTGTGGATCGTTTTTTTATTCACGATCCAAATCGAAATACCTATGGAGTATAAATAAATATAGGAGAACAGAAGAAATATTCGACTTTTTTCTCTTTTTTTCAGATGACGTTATAAGCTTAGTGAATCATAACAGTTACGTTATGTACACGTTACGTTTACGTTCAGACAAAAAATACTTCATTTATTATTTTAGATATATTTTGAATCATTCTTTCTTGCGATAAGAATATTACCCGTTAAGGTATACTTTGATTGACCCATATTAATAAATGCAGTTACTCCGATTATATCTAGCAGTGTATTGATAAAAGTCGATTAGATGTTTAAGAGTAACTTAATTGACTTGTTTTGTTGATTGCAAAAATTTCTGCCTGGAAGTATTTGTTAATGTTTTAGTTTTCTAGGAGCAACCTCATATTTAGGGGGTGTGAGGTTGCTGCCAGAAATCCTTTGAATACATCTCTGAACAAATTAATAATAGATCTTCATCATGAAACGACTTATCTCACAGATAGTGATGGTAACACCACATCGTTGTGTTTGTCGCGGCTAAAACAAAAATCTATATTTATAAAACAATTAATACTTAATTTATTATTTTAGACCTATTTTGAATCATTCCTTCTCCGCATTTTCAATTTTATCTAGGATCAAAAAAAACCTGACACTGAGTTTTCTGTCAGCTTAGGAGGTGTGAGGTTGCTGCCAGAAACAATTTTTAATACATCTCTGAACAAATTGACAAATTAAGACAAATTCAAGACAAATCGCTCATATTTAGGGGGTGTGAGGTTGCTACCAGAAACCTTTTGAATACATCTCTGAACAAATTAATGATAGATCGTCATCATGAAACGACTTATCTCACAGACAGTGATGGTAACACCACATCGTTATGTTTTCCGCGGCTAAAACAAAAATCTATATTTATAAAACAATTAATACTTAGTTTCCAGCTTTGTGTCTCTTCATTACCGACTTCGCCAATCTCACCACGATTTGTACTTAAAAATTTTTCTCATAACTAATTCCTTTATATATATCAAAAAAGCCTGACACTGAGTTTTCTGTCAGCTTAGGAGGTGTGAGGTTGATGCCAGAAACAATTTTTAATACATCTCTGAACAAATTGACAAATTAAGACAAATTGCTCATATTTAGGGGGTGTGAGGTTGCTGCCAGAAACCTTTTGAATACATCTCTGAACAAATTAATGATAGATCTTCATCATGAAACGACTTATCTCACAAACAGTGATGGTAACAACACATCGTTGTGTTTTCCGCGGCTAAAACAAAAATCTATATTTATAAAACAATTAATACTTAGTTTCCAGCTTTGTGTCCCTTCATTACCGACTTCGCCAATCTCACCACGATTTGTACTTCAAAATTTTTCTCATTAGTAATTCCTTTATATACATAAAAAAAGCCTGACACTGAGTTTTCTGTCAGTTTAGGAGGTGTGAGGTTGATGCCAGAAACAATTTTTAATACATCTCTGAACAAATTAAGACAAATTGCTCATATTTAGGGGGTGTGAGGTTGCTACCAGAAACCTTTTGAATACATCTCTGAACAAATTAATTATAGATCTTCGTCGTGAAACGACTTATCTCACAGTTAGTGATGGTAACACCATATCGTTGTGTTTTAGGCGGCTAAAACAAAAATCTATATTTATAAAACAATTAATACTTAGTTTCCAGCTTTGTGTCTCTTCATTACCGACTTCGCCAATCTCACCACTTCCTGTACTTCTAAATTTATTATTATTACATAAAAAAAGCCTCACACTGAGTTTTCTGTCAGCTTAGGAGGTGTGAGGTTGATGCCAGAAACAATTTTGAATAGATCTCTGAACAAATGAAGACAAATTGAGACAAGATTAATAATATATAAGTTTGAAAGTAATTAGAATGTGGTTGACGTGACGTCACGTTATTATAAAGTTATGTAAGAGCGACATCTTTGGAATTTAAATAGAAGTAGGTAAAATAAAAATAGTGAGTTAAATAATAATAGTATAATAATAAAAATTAGTGAATAAAGAAAGATGAGAAGATGAAATAAAGTAAATTTGAATGTGTTTATAAACGTAAAGTAAACGATCGTGTGAATCGGTCTTTAGACGTAAAAAATAGTAGCGAATATAGTAACATTTAGTATTTCTCCGCATAGGTATTTTGGTGTAACGTTGGTAGCAACGCGTGTGGACAGTTTGGCATTTTGTGATGTGAGATTTTTATTAAAAGTTTTTATTATCATGTAGGAGACGATTTTAAAAGAGAAAAGAACCGTCGACGGTAGGATTTCCGATGCGCGATCGTATTCGGCGCGCGTCCCCACGCGAAAAACAAACCTAAACGGCACAATATCCTCTGTGCGTCTGTTCAAATTTGGTTAAGAGAGATGAAAATAAAAAATGAAGGAATGCAAATAAAAACATTAGAACATATGTGGTAAGGAATACGATTTTACGGAATTGAATCGTAACCTTATATCCCGAACATTACGGTATCGGTAATTATTGAAATCGTCAAGGACTTGTACTTTTATAACAATTTTAATAAAAGTGATTCACTGACATGTTGACTGTGTAAAGTTATACTTTGTGAAATGATCAAAGAAAAATCTGAGAAGGGACCGGACGGCGTCAAGGAGGAACCTGGTAGTTCCGATAAAGAATCAACCGGAACAGACGTTCATGTCAAGAAGGAAGATGATCCAACGGGAAGTAGTTGTGGTGTTAAAAAAGAACCAGGAAGACCAATCACTAAAAACGGAGGCATTATTGGTTCCACAAATACAGGATCGTTACATAACGAAAGGAAAACGGAGGAGGAAACATCTTCCGGTACAGACAACCCTAACATCCCTTTAAAAACAGAAGAATGTATCCCACCCATAAGCGGAGACGCTTTTGGATTAAATATTGCTTCCTCAGCCCCCGCACCACTCCCAGCGCCTCCCGACGGAGTGCAACCGCTTGCCAGTAACGTAATAAATAAATCCAGCAATATGGAAGTGCAATACATGCAACAACAGAGCCAGATATTCGTATTCTCAACAACGTTAGCTAACTCGGGCGCCGAAGAAGTTTTACAAAGACGTTATCCTTCCATTATTGCCTACCACTGTGCTCAGCCAGGGACGAAAAAATATTTAGAAAAGAATCCATTCAAAGCGACACAATTTAATAGACAAAACCCCGCCCAGTGGCTGAACAATCTCGCTATGATGAAAAACAAAGGGTGTACGAGAAGTCCGGGTTTAGGTCCAAAAACACAATCATCCCTCGATAACTTTCTGGGCACGGATAGTTTAGAAGATATGGTTGCTTTAACCGAAAACGAACTCAGTTGGGAACAGAAAAACAATCATCACCTCGAAAATTTAGAGGGTGTTGGTAACGGTTTGCCCGACGTTCCGGACATGGATTCTTGCTCCCCTTCCTTAGCAAACGTACAGCCCTCATTGCAGGGCGTTAAAGTGCCTGACGAAAATCTGACGCCTCAGCAGAGACAACATCGCGAAGTACAACTAGCCACCATTCGTAAAATCCACCAGATCCTCTTCCCGGAAGATCAAAATATGGAAGGAACACCCGCCAACGAAGTTCTCGACATGCAACCTCCCAACGACTGGCAAAAACTCCAAAATCAATTTTTTGACAACCAAAAACCTCCCGCCACGTCTCAACCATCGAAACCTACCCAAATTCCGCCCCCAAACACTTCAAATCCTTCCTCATTACCGCACAGAGAAGTAATGAGGGGAGGAGGTCCTTCAACGACGACCGGTCCACGCCTCCAAGGACCCCCACCGCCGTATCATCAAACTCCCAGATCTGCCAGTGTCCCCATCGCGTTGCAAAGCCCTAGTCCCGCGTCTCCCAACAATCCCACCTCCAACCTTTCGCTTCCTTCTCCAAGGGCATCCTCCGGACTCAATTCGCCCGCGGATCCTAGTAGACCGTTTGGTTTACCAAACAGACATATGAGCCCTACGTCGCAGGATTCACCACAACCACCTCGATTAAATCACAGTAATCCTGGGACACCCGTTTCATCACATGTTTCTCCTACCGTTACTTGCAGTACTAGCGAACCCACTACAAGCAGTCATCAACAAAATACAGGTAAAAATTATTATTTAAAAAAATTTTTTTCGTTAATTTAATTCGCTTTTATTGTAGATGGAATATTTGGTCGTACACTTCAATCAATAGCCCAACAAAAACAAATGCTTACATCGTCATCGCATCCACCGTCGCAACCAGGCCCTGCCGTCTCAAAGGAGCCAAACCTAATGCCCGTGCCATCGCCCCAACAGATACAATATTTGAATACGTTTGAAGGACAAGAACTTATAATCCAGAAACAACCAAATACCAGTTTAAAAGAAGGAAATATGATATCCCCACCGTATGTATTACAACACAATCTATTTCTTGTTAATCTATCATGTTTTTCTTTTATTTCGTCGAAACTACATATCACATTCCTTCGCTAAAAAAAATCTATGTATTGTTCTTTGTTAATTGATACCATGTAGTTCGTAGAAAAAGGTTATTATCACCCCTTCCACTTGTATGATGATAAAATGCGGTTATATTAAGCAGGGTTCTGCCTACAACGATGGACAGTGGCTTTAACAATACTCCAGACTTGCCACACACTCGAGGCTCGTGTCCCAACACGCCGACATCGATGGATGTTGGACCAAGGTTTCCTTCAACACCTGGTGTAACATCGGAAGGTTGCCGATTTCAAATTCCTAGCCCTCACACGCCTACTACACCATCAGGTAAATCTTGTTACTTAAATTATTAAAATTTTCTTTATTTTTGTAACTTAACGATTAAAAGAGAATACTTTATTAGGTGATAAAACGCCAAGACTTAGCGGTCCAGGTCCGGGATCGGCACCGGGATTAAGTCCGCAAACAGTGCCAGGTCCGACGTCAGATCCGTTAAAAAGTGATTTGTTCCCAACTCCAAGTCCACATATGATGGATGCGAATAGGTTCCCGGGTCCGAGCGCTTCTCCAGGATCGAAAATGGGAACATTTAACGTTCCTCCGCATGAAATGCCGGGTTACGGTTGCGTGCGGGGTGAAAACGTGCCGTTGAACCCGAACTGTACGAGTGCCATGCCGGGAAACCCAAAGGTATCCCATTTCGACCCGATTTCGTCGCTGGCGCAAATGAGCCAGCAGCTGACAAATAGCGTGCCTAGCTCGTTAAACGGACAGGGCGGCCAAGGGCCGGGAATGATGAACTTTGGTTCGCCGTCGATGCACATGATGGACCTGGGGAACTGTCACGGCATGAACGAGATGGACCAACCACCGGCGGGTATGATGGGAATGCCCATGCAAGGGCCGCCGCATGCGCATGGTTTTCATTCGCCGTCGCCGATGGGGCCGATACGCTCTCTATCTCCGAAACTAACAGGTGCCTTTCCTAATCACATGACGATGCCTCGAATGATCGGCAGACCGCCGGGTCCTAACCCTTACAACGGAGCGAACGTTCAAGTGAAACCGAGCGCCCCGAATACGATACAATACTTGCCGGCGAAGCCGCAAGTCGGCAACGCTCCCGGCCCGAGAGGGCCTCCTAGTCTCGACTTTTTGCAACGTTTTACGGCGCCTATCCCTAATATGGACAATAAAATGCCCACGCAAAATATGCAGTACTTCCCGAATTGCCCCGCAAATGGTCCTATGCAAGGTGGCCCTATGGGCGCTCCTCATATGAGCCACATGGAAGGACCGATGGGCGATGGAACGATGGGTCCGGGTCCAATGATGGGAGGACCATTAGGGAATGGCGCCGGACCAATGATGGGGGGTGGGATGGGTATGCCCGGGATGATGCCCATGATGCGAATGAGGCCGCCACCGAACATGATGCGGATGCCGCCGCAGATGGGTTTTAACGGCCCGGCGGGCGGCGCGCCCGACGGGATGTTCAATCCTGGACAGCCCAATCCTCAGATGTTCGTTAGCGGCCCGAAGGGCAGCCCCATGGGCATGGCTCCGGACGCTAGCCAGCCACTTCCACCGTCGATGGGACAGAACAATAGCTTTAAGAACTCGGCCTTCGTCGGCCCGACGACCGCCGACCCTAACTACGCACAGCAATATCACAACTTTCAGCAGCAGCTTTACGCTACGACCACTAGGAGTCAAATGGGAGGACAAACTATGGGGCACGGCACTTAGCTTTTATTTTAATGTTGGACTATCGATTTTAGTATTGGACGCTCGTCCTGAGAGGTTTCACTATTGCTCATTATTTTATTTCTATCCATCTGTTAAATCATTTATTGTAAGTTTATGAGTATTCATCATTGAATTGATAACAATAAAGTTCTATATTATATATCTCTTTATGTTTTTATTCACACAACAACCTTATCATATATTTAACAAACAATTAAAATTATACTAAATATAAATGTTATCTTATTTTAATTTTTTATAGACAAAACAATGTTAATTGGGTTGCCTAAACTTAAAATTAATAATTAAAGTATTAAAATTTTCGGGTAATATTCATTTTTGTAGTAACGTTCTTCATTTATACAGCAAAACTGATTCTTTTAACAAGGGTATAAAAAGTTATGTGATGTATAATAAGTTGCCTGACAACCACCAGTTGTAGTAGATGCGCAAGAATTAACACTTTCCGGCACTCTCTAGGTACAAATCGCACGTGTTTGTGTCCAATCGTTTAAATAAAGTTCAAATTAACAGTTAGAGATCGAAATCGTGTTTTATAGTAGGATATTAGCAACATGTCGAGTCAAAGAAAAGTGAAAAAAATCGGAGACACAGGTAGTAACGAAAACAGTCTCGAAAGGGGCAACAACGACGAGGAAATCCAAAAAGCCCTCGAAGAAGTCGACTCCTGTCAAGATGAAATAGACGCTTTAAACGCACAAGCAAGTGATGAAATACTGAAAATCGAACAAAAATACAACTTGTTGAGGAATCCACTGTATTCCAAACGAAATGATTTAATCAATAAAATACCACACTTTTGGGTCACCGCAGTATCCTTTATTTTCGTTATTAACACGTTTAATTACAAGTAGTGTATTGTGATTCTTAATTTTATGTAGTTTGCAAATCATCCAGACTTATCGGCTTTATTAAGCGACTCCGATGAAGACTGTTTACATCACATGACAAAAATAGAAATTGAAGATTATGATGATATTAAATCTGGTTATAAAATACATTTTTATTTTGAAGAAAACCCCTACTTTGAGAACCAAGTCTTGACTAAAGATTATCATTTAGCTTCAATAAGTAAGAAAAGAAATATTTTATTAATAAATGTTTTATTCTCCTGATCCTTATGCCTGACTTTTTCCACTCCCTCAAGTTCTTGGCTAATTCCTTTATATCTGCTAGAGTCTTCCCAACTTCTGCTATTCTTTCCTCCTATTGTGTGATGTTAATTTCTAATTATGTGGGCATACCAGATTAGTTGCTTTCTCTCTATTTTGCTGATTATCACCTTTTGAGTCTTATTTCTTCATTTTTCCATTGCTGTGATCTTTCCATCTTGTTTATCTTGGAGTGCCAATTCACTGGCATATGTTAATCTATATATTCCATTAATAAATCTTTAATTATTTATTATTTTAGCGGAACCAATATCTACATCAACAGAAATAAAATGGAAAGACGGTTACAATTTAACCCAGGATAAACACACCCAAAGTAAAACGTCTCGTAAACGAGCGTTTGAACAAAAAACATTTTTCGCATGGTTTACTGATCATTCAGATCCAGTTTCGGACGACGTAGCTGAAGCTATAAAAGATGATTTATGGATAAATCCTATTTCTTATTTCTTATTACCCGACAGTATAGATAATGGGGTAGATGATGATGAGGGATCTGATCAAGATGAAGAAAACGACGATGGAGAAGACGCCACCGCTGATAATACTGATGAAGATATGACGGACGTCCAAAATTCAGTTCAGGAAGAATCCTCAAATGCTTAATCTCATTTCATCAAGAATTCGAAAATAAAAAAAAAAAAAATTTTGCATTATAATCTTATACTATAGTTTTATGCATTTATATTTATAAATTACGAAAATATGTGTATTATTTGAATTTAAAGTGAGGTGAAATATATTATAATAAACTTTATTTCTAATAATTGATGTTATTTTATTTGATAATTTTAAAAATGATCATTTGCGACTTAATTTGAACTTGTTATTCTTGTTAAAAATATCTAATCTAAATATAAATTGTTATTTGGAGGTGACCATTATAAATAAATGTTTATTTGTTATTAAATCAATTCATTATCAAATTCACAGTTAATCCCACAAAGTAGGCTGTGGATAATTTTCCGTTACATTTTTGAAATAAAACAAATGCCGGTTGACAACAATCATTAGACCCAAAAATCCTCTTGGACGTTTATGTCAGAAAGTCAAAGCATTAATTCAACGTAAATAATGCCCGTGAGTCGTCTTGATATTTATTACAGAAAGATGTTGCTCTCAAAGTTCTTTACTAAAGGTTGGGGAGACCCCGATCGTATAATTAGGTAAGTAAAAAAATCGATTTTTCAAAATATTTTAGGTTATGTTTTGACACACTCAATTTCAGACTTTTGCAATTTCGCAAAATCATTTCTAACCGTGATACCTGCTTCGGTTTAGTTGATCGCGATCACCAGATCGACGTCTTAAGCGTAAATATTAATTATTATTCATTTATTTTTGATTTACATAACCATATCTTTTTAACCATATTGTGCTATACTAATTGTGTGTGTTTTAATAGCAAGAAACTTGGACTGATTGCTATGTAACCAATGGCAAGTTTAAGTCGCCATTTGCCTTACAATTACCTGATATTGTTCATGAAGAAGTGAAAGATGCTTATTTTCAAATGATCGTACCCAAAAAATGGATCCACGAACCTTATCGTCCAGTTTGTATTCATTTAGCTGGAACTGGAGATCACGTAAGAATCATTTTTGGCGAATAATATAACAGAGCTTGCTAGAATGGACTTTGGAAATAATGGAAATATAAATATTAATGCTCATAAATAGAATCTAACTCTGGTTATTACTCCCCAAATAAAAATTCGGGGTATACCCCAAGTTGTCTATATGATGTATAAATTAAGAACGATTTTTTTCATTTTTGTTGAACTAAAACTAGAACTAACACTAGAACTAGAAAGATTTGGGTTTAGCTGCACGTCTCTTAAGATGGCTAAACCCGAATGATTCTAGTTCTCGGTCTAGTGTTAGTTCTAATATTGCACTAGAACTAACACAAGACCTAGAACTAGAATCATTCGGGTTTAGCCGTCTTGAGAGACGTGCGGCTAAACCCGAATGTTTCTAGTTCTCGGTCTAGTGTTAGTTCTAATATTGCACTAGAACTAACTCAAGACCTAGAACTAGAATCATTCGGGTTTAGCCGTCTTGAGAGACGTGCGGCTTAACCCGAATATTTCTAGTTCTTGGTCTAGTATTAGTTCTAATATTGCATTAGAACTAACACAAGACCTAGAACTAGAATCATTCGGGTTTAGCCGTCTTGAGAGACGTGCGGCTAAACCCGAATGTTTCTAGTTCTCGGTCTAGTGTTAGTTCTAATATTGCACTAGAACTAACTCAAGACCTAGAACTAGAATCATTCGGGTTTAGCCGTCTTGAGAGACGTGCGGCTAAACCCGAATGTTTCTAGTTCTCGGTCTAGTATCAGTTCTAATATTGCACTAGAACTAACTCAAGACCTAGAACTAGAATCATTCGGGTTTAGCCGTCTTGAGAGACGTGCGGCTTAACCCGAATATTTCTAGTTCTTGGTCTAGTATTAGTTCTAATATTGCATTAGAACTAACACAAGACCTAGAACTAGAATCATTCGGGTTTAGCCGTCTTGAGAGACGTGCGGCTAAACCCGAATGTTCCTAGTTCTCGGTCTAGTATTAGTTCTAATATTGCACTAGAACTAACTCAAGACCTAGAACTAGAATCATTCGGGTTTAGCCGTCTTGAGAGACGTGCGGCTTAACCCGAATATTTCTAGTTCTTGGTCTAGTATTAGTTCTAATATTGCATTAGAACTAACACAAGACCTAGAACTAGAATCATTCGGGTTTAGCCGTCTTGAGAGACGTGCGGCTAAACCCGAATGTTCCTAGTTCTCGGTCTAGTATTAGTTCTAATATTGCACTAGAACTAACACAAGACCTAGAACTAGAATCATTCGGGTTTAGCCGTCTTGAAAGACGTGCTTCTAAACCCGAATGTTTCTAGTTCTCAGTCTAGTGTTAGTTTTAATATTGCACTAGAACTAACTCAAGACCTAGAACTAGAATCATTCGGGTTTAGCCGTCTTGAGAGACGTGCGGCTAAACCCGAATGTTTCTAGTTCTCGGTCTAGTATCAGTTCTAATATTGCACTAGAACTAACACAAGACCTAGAATTAGAAGCATACGGATTTAGCCGTTCATCTCTTAAGACGGCTAAAGCCGAATGTTTCTAGTTCTAGGTCTAGTGTTAGTTCTAATGTTAGTGTTGAGCAAGATCTTTCCTATATTAGTCCATTATATCGAGATTTTGCAGTATTATTTTTTTTTTAATATTAATTAAAAAAATATTTTCAAGTATTTTTGGAAACGTCGTCACATAATGGCAAAACCACTTCTAAAACAAGGTATTGGGTCAATTATCCTCGAGAATCCATTCTATGGTTATCGCAAACCGAAGGAACAAGTACGCTCATGCTTATTTAACGTTTCTGATATATTCGTAATGGGTGGTTGTCTTATACTGGAATGCATGGCTTTAATGCATTGGTGCGAACGCTTAGGCTACGGCCCATTGGGCGTAACGGGATTGTCAATGGGAGGTCACGTAAGTTATCTTAATGTTTTTGTTTGTTACTCAAAGTTCGCGCGAGTGTGTCCATTCCGGTTTCGGATTGGATTCGTTGCGAATACCGACTACGTACCAAAAGGTAAAATTCAGGACTAGATCACGTTTGGGGGTATTTATTTTGTATTGTAGATGGCTTCTTTAGCGGCTACAAGCTGGCCTAAACCTATAGTACTCGTCCCTTGCCTTTCTTGGTCGACTGCATCATCTGTTTTCACAGAGGTAAATATAAATTGTTATTAAAAAAAATTATATCATAAAAATAACATTAATATTTGAATCTTTAGGGCGTAATGAGTCAAGCTATAGACTGGGACCACCTACAAAAGCAGTACTTTTCTAACAACAAATATTTTGATGTATTAGCCAAAATGTGTAAAATCGTCGATGACGCTTGTTCTTGCGGACTCGCGCAAATACCTGGTAATTTCAACTTTTAACTCAAATTTTCATAACATTTATATTCTTATCTTTTTAAACTTAGAATTCAACTACATAATAAAATCCATAATACAAGAACAACACAAAGCGGAGTTATGTTACATCACGCCTTATGAGCTAGTCTCGAAAACCAGACAAGCTGGTTACGAAGCGCACAGAACCAAAGTGTCATCACCGAGCCTAATTTTGCCGGTTGACGCAATCGCCAGAGCGCTCAATTCTAGCCTGAAACATCTGATTACCATCGTGTCTAACAATCTACAGGAAGTGAAAGTCCGCGATAAGGAAGCGGTTTGGTTCATGAGAGGCCTAATGGATGAATGCACTCATTTGAAAAACTTTGATGTACCCGTTGATACCTCACTGATCATCGCAATCTGTGCTACACAAGATGCGTATGTTCCAAAACAGGGTGTCAGTGCGCTTGAAGAAGTTTGGCCCGGATGTACCGTCCGTTATCTTGATTGCGGACATGTTGGTGCTTATTTATATCACTTGGATATATTCCGGTAAAAAAAATCATTAATAAATAATTTTTGTCTCTTGGAATGTCATCTACAGCATTTCTAATCCTAAAATTTTAAAAATTAACAACATTTTGTGTGTTCACTGTTTCTTTAGTCATCTTTAAGGAGTATCTAGTGCTAAGTAGTCGCTTAGAAGCAGTATTCAGCAATATTTAGGGCGGCCGAAGTTTTCGAAGTCGGCCGAGATTGTCTCTTCCATAAATTTCGAGCAAGTTGAACTTGGTTTCACGCTCCGAATCCCGAGTGATACAATTAACAAGTTTATGGAAGAAATAATCTCGGCCGACTTCGAAGACGTCGGCCGCCCCAAGTGTCATAATCAATATTTAGGACGGTCGACGTCTTCGAAGTCGGCCGAGATTATCTCTTCCATAAATTTCGAGCAAGGTAGACTTGGTTTCACACTTCGAATTCCGAGTGATACCATTAATAACTTGTAAAACTACGCAAATTAGTATTCTACTGAGAAATACCTTGCAGACAAGAACTTTCCTAATATACAGTGTGTCGACGGATAGATGAAACGACTCTTATAAAATGTAAATTTTTTTCGATATTAACTGTCATCTTTTGGGGTTCAGGCCTGCTTGATTAAAGACTAATTTTGAACATATTTTCAAATTTTAAAAAACAAGTGAGTGTTGATACTGAAGCTAAAACTTCTTGTGTGTCAGGTAAAGTACCTTTTCTGTTTACAGTATGGTAAAATGTTACTAAGAAATTTTATTCAGAATGAAAAGTTATGGCCATATGCAAATTTTCATCAGCCTACGTTGATAAAACCTATTGTTTATTATTTTCGTCAACAGTACCTTATTACGACTTTTTGTTTTGAGATTCAGATTATTAGGGAGAAATAAACAAACCATTCTGAAAATGTTCACAAGAAATTAAGTGTGTGTTCGCCCACAAAGGAAAACAGTTGATCATAGTTAATCAGTTTCATCATAATTTTTTTTTCTTAGAGTGAATACTTCCTGCTGTAAGAAATCTTTTGATTAAACGCCAACAAGTACTTCTTTTAATTGCAGTATTTGGAAATTTTTCACAAAATGAAGCAATAATCGGTTTTTTCCCGGTTCCATAACACTGAATCACGTAAACTTTTTCCTGTAATGTTAACATTCTGTTTAAAAAACACTTTAAGTTTACTAAATTCCTATTTGAGAGATTAACAGTGACAGGAAAGCAATTTTGTTTCTCCATGGCAGTCTTTGTTAGAAATAAAATTGTTTGATATGGATTTTTTCAAAGTAGGCCGATCAATCCGAAAATTTGCATATGCCCATAGTTTTTCATTCTGAACAAAACTTCTTAGTAACACTTTCACGTACTGTAAACAGAAAAGGTACTTTACCTGCCACAAAAAGAGTTTTTCTTTCACTGTCAAGGCTCACTTGTTTTTTAATAATTGATAATATGTTCAAAATTAGTCGTTAATCAAGCAGGGCTAAACCCCAAAAGATGACAATTAATATCGAAAAAATTTTACCTTTTATAAGAGTCGTTTCACCTATCCGGGGACACACTGTATAAATACTGGGTTGTGAATGGGTTGTAAGGAAGGATATGTAATATCTTGTGTCTTACGAACTGTATATTATTGACGAGAGTAATGTATCATCATACTTATTCAATAAAACTATTATTATTATTATTAATCAGCAAATTTTCATATTTTTCTCGATATTTATGCATCTGAGAGAAAAAGTGAGACAGAACTATATTGTTAAGAATAAAATTTGCCACAACTTTTTTCTAAAAGTTTTTTTGTAGTATGCTTCGAATCCTGAGTGTTTTATCATGACATTCGTGATATAAAAAATAATCTCTGTCGACTTCGAAGACGTCGGCCGCCCTGTCGTGAACTAAATAGTGTTGGGGCCGACGTCTTCGAAGTCGGCCGAGATTATCTCTTCCATAAATTTGAAGCAAGGTAGACTTGGTTTCACGCTCCGAATCTCGAGTGATACCATTAACAAGTTTATGGAAGAAATAATCTCGGCCGACTTCGAAGACGTCGGCCGCCTCAAGTATTACGCACAATACTTATGTCGCGAAATTATTTCTTCCTTAAACTTCAAGCAGAATAGGCTTCTTCCCACGCCCCGAATCCCAAGTAAAAATACAAATTCAGCAAATTTTCGTATTTTTCTGGATATTTATGCATCTGAGAGCAAAAGTGATTAAGAGCAATATTGTTAAGAATGAAACTTGCTACAACTTTTGTTCCAAGTGCCATAATCAATATTTAGGACGGCCGACGTCTTCGAAGTCGGCCGAGATTAGCTCTTCCATAAATTTCGATCAAGTTAGACTTGGTTTCACGCTCCGAATCCCGAGTGATACAATTAACAAGTTTATGGAAGAAATAATCTCGGCCGACTTCGAAGACGTCGGCCGCCTCAAGTATTACGCACAATACTTATGGCGGGAGATTGTTTCTTCCTTAAACTTCAAGCAGAATAGGCTTCTTCCCACGCCCCGAATCCCAAGTAAAAAAAAAATTCAGCAAATTTTCGTATTTTTCTGGATATTTATGCATCTGAGAGCAAAAGTGATTAGGAGCAATATTGTTAAGAATGAAATTTGCTACAACTTTTGTTCAAAAATAAAGTGATAATGGATGCATTTAATAAAAAAAAAATTCTAAATATTAATTTAAATATTTTTATTAATTTTTTCTTTCAGAAACTGTATTATTGAAGGTTTCAAACGTGCAATGAAGAAGGTTCCTCCGCCCGCAGCTATGTAGCCAATAAATTTACTTAAAAAAATATATTTTTTGCTTTGCAGTTAAATGTTCTGGACTTGTGTGATACACATCTTTGTGTAAAAAATTCCAGTATTGTGTTCAATACGTTAATGTGCCTTAAAAAAAAGATTTATACTTTCTGACATGTACCTGACAGACTAATTTTTGTGATACTAATTTTAAATTAAAATTTTCTTGTAAAAAGAAATGAATTGTTTTTTTTTTAATCAATAAAAGGGGTTAATAGAAATGAAAAGATGATTGGAATTAGAAAATTTTTTACTTGAGATTTCTTTAAAGATAGGTACAATAATCTAAGTCTACAAATTATTTGAAACGTCTTGATTTTATAAACTTTTAACTTCCATTACTATGATACAACAAAAAAAACCTAAATATAATACAAATATTAAAAAATATTATCCATTCCATTTCGTTACGAAAACATTAACGAAACAATATGAATATACATATATATTTATTCATACGTCCGGCAAATATTTATACATATATTATTTTTTTGTTTATATTTTAATATATATACTTTTATAACTTAACTCTTAAAAGAAAACGGAAACGAAATCATTTTTTAAGGAGTATAAAATAAAGCAATATTCATTATGACCATGAGTAGAAAATCCCCGTCTCCTCACAAGGCAACAGTCACAAGCCATAACTACAAATAATCACATAGGCGTATATAAAAAAACGGCAACAGTCCTCCCATTTCCGACCCCCACAAAAAAACCCACATCTATTTAACGGACCTTTACAGCTGGCACAAAAAAGCCGTATTTGCTCAACCACAATCCTACACCAGTACCCAACAGCAATGACAGCAAATTCGTGAGGAATAACGTGCAGAGACCTCGACGAGAAAATACGCTATCATTACCCACTTTGGCATAACGTAAACTCAAAACATCAGCTTTTGGTGTTCTAAATGTCCAATTTTTTGGTGGTTGTTGATCAGGACGGCTACTCCAATCACAAAAAATTTCTGGATCCTACACAGAACAAAAATAATAACAAAATTTTGAAACTAAAGCTATATCTATACATACATCTTTAATTTCAGTGTTAAGATAATAGGATTGCCATTCCATAATAAGTGGAGTTCCTTGAACTGGGCTGTTTGGAGGTGATTTAGGACTACTGCGTGGCGAGACGCGTGCAGATGATGAATTGGATTCCCTTTGAGCTTCACGAAGAAGCCGGATGTACTCCTCTGGGTTGAGTTGAGGAGTTACAGATCCTGGGGTTCCGCCACCTTGAGAACCGCAACTGGATCCGATATGAACCCAAGACTCTGAAGAATTGTCTAAAGTAAATTTGTGAAACAAAAAAAATAATGTGAAAATGGAAAAGTAAAAAAAAAGGTATTAAAAATTGTGCGTAGTTGTGTACGTGTATTTTTGAAACGTATTTGACTGAAAATGTCGCACCAGATGGTATGTAAACAATGAAAAAAATAAATTGAGTTCGGCGTTTTACCTCCTAAGATATCGTCCACACTTGATTTTGACGATGACATCGTGCTAATTATCCGGTTTCGTTGGTACAACGATTGGAAATCGCTTGAAAACTGATTGCTGGTTGACGAAAGTCACGTATTTCTTTAGATTTTTTTTGCAGACAACGGCAGAGCATACGTGACGAGTAGCGAATGAACCAGTCCGGAATCCTTCTTTGTTTGTTTCCTTGACGTTGTTGCCCACGTGATCGAATCCACCAATCGCAAACCACGATCAAGTCGACATGTTGGCTGACGTACAAATTAAAACGTAGAGATGATATTTGTCTGTACGCAATATAACTTTTACTGTAAACAAGACGAACAAAAGTAAAAGTAAATTTTAGATCCCTCCTTTTTCCCCTACTCCTCGCGAGATAAGTATTTTTGTCAGGGTAACAAAAATAAATGGACAATGGATGGAAAAATATCCTTGTTTGTGAATCATTTTATTAGTAGGTGTATTATTTTTATAGCAATGCATTCACGCTGAATAATGCAACAATAAAATCAAATCATTTTTATAACAAAATTTAAAAGCTACGCTGTAATGACCACAAGGTCAAATGATACGATTTATCTTCAAATCGTATCTTTTATTTTTTAAACAAAAACAATGCTGATAAAAATTATTAAATCAATACATTGGTTCCAGAAGGATTTTATGTAAACACTATTACATTATTAAAAAAATTAAACAAAGGATTACTCAAGTTGTTTTAATGTTTATTTTCTTTTATAATTTTATAATAATAAAAACAACGCTTTCGCCACGATTGTTTTTGTACAAAAAATTGCTTTCAAAATATATTATGAATCATATGAAACAAGATGAAATCAAATTATTAATGAAAAATAAAATTTGAAATCATCTTCAGTTAATTCTAGCATTATCTGATTTTTTTTGACATACATTTATTCTTAAATTAAAGGCAGACATCATCTATGGCGCTACAAACCTGTGCGTGTCTTGGCCTTGCAAAGTTTCCTGCTCCATTCATCCTTATTCTATGTAGGTATCCTCCAATCTCTAAATCCAATCTTAAGTAAGTTTCCACATGCATCTATTACTGGCGCCAGTTTATGCATGTGGAAATAGCAAAAATCCATTGGCGCTAGTAATTACAGCGTTAATAAAGTTGACCGAACCTCTATTTTTTGGCGCCAATTATTATTATTGCTACCGGGCTGAGGTGAGCGGCCTTTCTCGTCACCACGACATATAAGATCTATTGTAACATATTTTGTGTCTTAGGCGACCTCTGGCAACGCAATTACACAGTATATATTCAGCCGTTTCTGACTCGTCTTTGCAAAGCCGACAAGTTTGATCCTCAGCTTGTCTAATATGGATGAGGTGTTATTTTAGAGGTTAAAATGGTAGCACAGATTTCCTCTTGTTTCCAGGATGGATTTGATAGCTGTATGCGTGTCCGTGCGGTTCTGGTCCTGAAAGTCTTAGTTCACGTCGGAGATCAATGATACATTTAACACTCAGCAAGGTTTCCTGTAAAGCCATAACAATCGGAGATCAAGATAATTTCATATTTGCTCTTTAACATTGTCCTGGAAGAGGTAGTAAGAGATGCAGGATTCTGACATTTCAACAACATTCAACAAATCAACGCAGGGAGAACAGAAAAAGATGAGAGCTTTATAATTTTCTGAGAATTAGTTAAAACAATAATAGACAACAGTTATAATAATTATATAATAACAATAAAAATTACTTTTTATACCTTTATTTCATTATTTTAAACAAAAATAATACATAATCAAACATTTTTAAACAATACAAAATATTTTTTTTTTTAAATAAACAACAAAAATCAAACTTTTAAATACATTTCTCTTAAGACCTACAATCACTCTCCTTTTTTAAAGCCTTTAATGTATCATTTTCTGGATCAAAAACTAATTTTCCTAGCTAAAATTAAAATTTTTTAATTAAATTATATTTAGTTTTAATAAAAAAATTTATACTTACAATTGAAAGAAAATATGCTACATCTAATCGAATTTGTTCCCGTATTTTAGCTTCATCTGAAGTTAAATCAACATTTTGGGACGTTTCGACTGAAATATTCCGACTTTTTAAACGCCTCAATGATTCTTCGGTTTTGCAAATTGAGTGTAATACATCTTGGATAACGGTTAAATACTGTTTGGCGATTTTATCAACTGAAATGTTGCTGATTTGAAGAACATCGTCTTTTAATATATCGATATAATTGTTGTGGAATGTTACGATTGGTTTGACAATTTCTAAAACGTATGAACTAGGTTCGGTTGGAGCGCTTTTATTAGTTCTTCTGTATAATCTAGGGATCGACCCAACTTGTTGCAACAAAATCTTTCCTTTTTCAATGTTTATGTTAATTAGTTGGTTAACTACGTTGTCGTAAGTATTGTTGAATATCTTTTCGTTACAAACAACGGCTTTTTTAATTAAAGCTTCAAAATTTTTATGCACTATCTTATAAATACTTTCTTTTAAGTTGTCTTTTATTTCTTCGCCCAAAAGTTTTTTCAACAACTTTATATCTAAAAGGCAATTTATTAAAAATTCTTCTGAACCAGCTTCTTTAACCGATTTCTCAGCCATCACGTTTATATATTTTAAATATCTTCCTTGCAATAACATTGAAAGTTTAAAAAATTGGTCACAAAGGTGGTTTAAATATATATCAGGATGAAAACAATGATTAATTGACCTCCAAAAAGCCAAGGTTGCTTTTAATTTTAATTCAGTGTCCGCCCCTGTATTTAGACTTTCATTTAAACTCTCATTTTCAACCAAATCTTTTTCAAAGCTCGCTGAAATTTGTTGGTGACGTATTTCAAAGTAAACGGCTAAATTAAATCGTTTCATGTGATCGTGAAATGACGCATCTTTTAACGTAAAGTTTATCGATGTTAAAAAATTAAATGTTGCCTGAAAACGTTTTTGAAACAATTCAGGATTTCCCGATGATGTTGTTTGACTTAAATTGTCTCGTAATAAACGATCGGCTGATTTCCAATAGGAGTTTATTGTGAAGTTAAATCCTTTCAAATCGTGGTTTTTATCTAAAATGTTGAATAAAAACGACATCTCTTTGGTTTTAAACGCTTCGCTTTCCTTGTAAAGTTCGTTTAAATCGAAATTGTGATTCTCTAAATTTTTTAAATTAAATATTAGACTCAAAACGGGATCAACGAATGTTGTTTTATACAACAATTCGGCATCTTCTTGTCTGTTTAAACTAACGTAGGCTCTTAAACATGAATAAACAGTTTTGTCATCGCGATTTTTGATGCCTTGAATAAATTTGTTATCGGTGAGAATTTTTAATTTCTCCTCAAGAGATGGGTTTATAATATTCTCGGTTGTATCCGTGGTTTTAGACGCTTTTAAATGGTTAACATTTATCGAATACTCATCAATTGCACGCTCAAATAATTGCAAATCAATTCCGGAATCCTCGATTTGCTTTTGTACGATCGCCTCAACGTATTCCGCTATATTACTTATTGAGGATATTAATGATGTGTAGTGTTGGTCAGTGTGGAGATGCTTTGATTTAATTAGGTGTTGTTTGCAAATATTTTCTGTTACGGATATTAACTCGAATAGCCCGAAGATCTCTTCGCGGAATTGCGTCAAAGGAATCGTTAATTTGTTTAAGTATAAACTAAGCCCGCTTAGTGCTTGGGCTAAAATTACGATCGGTTCCGTTTCTTCTTTTAATATTTCAGTCATTGATTCGTGGAGTTCTGAGGCGTACAATTTTAAGTTCTCCGTGACTTCGTTTAAATCTTTCTTTTGGGTACATTTTGATAAAGTTGCGTTAACCGCGAAATTATCCTGGAATCATCATTATTAATTAATAAATTATAACTGTTGATATACATTTTCATCAATTAATTTCGTTATTTTAAGGGGACCGGTTTCGACTGGTTATAATTTAACTTAGTCATCTTCAGCCGAATGGTCAATAAAAACTGTTTATAGTAAACATGTCAACACAAAGAATAAACATATGAAGAACACTTTAAAATAAAGTATTTATATTATATATTTTTTATTTATTATATTTTTTACAGTGAATTTCGCATAAGATGCAATAGACAAAAATATATTTCCATACCAACCAGAGCGTACCTACTTACTTTGTCTATGTTAATACAATTTGACAACCTCGATATAACGGATCAATACGAGGAACGCAGTGTCTGTACAAATAAAACTAGACTAACACTAGAACTAACACTATACTTAGAACTAGAATCATTCGGGTTTAGCCGTCTTTAGAGACGTGCGGCTAAACCCGAATGATTCTAGTTCTCGGTATAGTGTTAGTTCTAGTTTTACACTTGCAATATCACTAGAACTAACATTCACACTATACCTAGAACTAGAATCATTCGGGTTTAGCCGTCTTTAGAGACGTGCGGCTAAACCCAAATGATTCTAGTTCCAAGTATAGTGTCAGTTTTATATAGTAACAGTGTTAGTGTAAAAATAGAACTAACACTATACCTACAACTAGAATCATTCGGGTTTAGCCGTCTTTAGAGACGTGCGGCTAAACCCGAATGATTCTAGTTTTAGGTATAGTGTTAGTTCTAGTTCTACATTTGCAATATCACTAGAACTAACATTCACACTATACCTAGAACTAGAATCATTCGGGTTTAGCCGTCTTTAGAGACGTACGGCTAAACCCGAATGATTCTAGTTCTAGGTATAGTGTTAGTTCTAGTTTTACACTTGCAATATCACTTGAACTAACATTCACACTATACCTAGAACTAGAATCATTCGGGTTTAGCCGTCTTTAGAGACGTGCGGCTAAACCCAAATGATTCTAGTTCCAAGTATAGTATCAGTTTTATATAGTAACAGTGCTAGTGTAAAAATAGAACTAACACTATACCTACAACTAGAATCATTCGGGTTTAGCCGTCTTTAGAGACGTGCGGCTAAACCCGAATGATTCTAGTTCTAGGTATAGCGTTAGTTCTAGTTTTACACTTGCAATATCACTTGAACTAACATTCACACTATACCTAGAACTAGAATCATTCGGGTTTAGCCGTCTTTAGAGACGTGCGGCTAAACCCAAATGATTCTAGTTCCAAGTATAGTGTCAGTTTTATATAGTAACAGTGCTAGTGTAAAAATAGAACTAACACTATACCTACAACTAGAATCATTCGGGTTTAGCCGTCTTTAGAGACGTGCGGCTAAACCCGAATGATTCTAATTCTCGGTATAGTGTTAGTTCTAGTTTTACACTTGGAATATCACTAGAACTAACATTCACACTATACCTAGAACTAGAATCATTCGGGTTTAGCCGTCTTTAGAGACGTGCGGCTAAACCCAAATGATTCTAGTTCCAAGTATAGTGTTAGTTTTATATAGTAACAGTGCTGGTGTAAAAATAGAACTAACACTATACCTACAACTAGAATCATTCGGGTTTAGCCGTCTTTAGAGACGTGCGGCTAAACCCGAATGATTCTAGTTCTCGGTATAGTGTTAGTTCTAGTTTTACACTTGGAATATCACTAGAACTAACATTCACACTATACCTAGAACTAGAATCATGCGGGTTTAGCCGTCTTTAGAGACGTGCGGCTAAACCCGAATGATTCTAGTTCTAGGTATAGTGTTAGTTCTAGTTTTACACTTGCAATATCACTAGAACTAACATTCACACTAGACCTAGAACTAGAATCATTCGGGTTTAGCCGTCTTTAGAGACGTGCGGCTAAACCCAAATGATTCTAGTTCCAAGTATAGTGTTAGTTTTATATAGTAACAGTGCTAGTATAAAAATAGAACGAACACTATACCTACATACTAGAATCATTCGGGTTTAGCCGTCTTTAGAGACGTGCGGCTAAATCCGAATGATTCTAGTTCTAGGTATAGTGTTAGTTCTAGTTTTACACTTGCAATATCACTAGAACTAACATTCACACTATACCTAGAACTAGAATCATTCGGGTTTAGCCGTCTTTAGAGACGTGCGGCTAAACCCAAATGAGTCTAGCTCCAAGTATAGTGTTAGTTCTAGTTTTACACTTGCAATATCACTAGAATTAATATTTACATACACTCAACAGACCTTGGGTATAACTAGTTGAAACCGGTCCCATTAAAATAAATAAATTAATTGCAAGAAAAGCAGATTTATTTATTTATTTACTATTTTGATAAATAATAAATTATTTTGTAATAAAGTTTTTTACCTTTAAGTATTCCGATTTCCATTCGTTTCCAGGATCCATTTTCGAGGTTATGTTGTTTTGTTTTTGTGGCAAAACTAACAGAAAGAAATTTAGAAAACTAGATGGCGCTGTATTAATGACATATTTTTTTGATTTCTTTTTATATTCAATTAAATTATCCCGTAATAAGATTACCCCGAGAATAAGCAACCTGTTAACAAGGTTGCTACTAAATTTATTCTTATATTATTAATTTTTAATTGATTGAAATTAATTTAAATAAAAATAAAGAGTATCTACAGCATCTAAGAGATGGCGCTAAAATCTAAGAATCAATAACTGTTATTACTGTCATTTTAAGGTTACCTGTCATAATTGGCTATAATGAAGAAAAGTTAACAAATTAAATAAATTAAACGAAAATGGCAGAAGATTTATCAATTCAAACATTATCAGACGATTGCATATTTATTGGATCCCCAATATTGGAACAAACCGAAAATTTAGAAGATTGGCTCAATAAAAATGGTCATTACTTAATAGCAAACGATTTAGAGACTTTATTAACGGAAGATAACGAGAATATAACGTCCGATGAAAAAGACATTCAGTTAAAAGTAAGTAAAAAAGGCATCAAGAATATAAAGAACCAAAAACAAGACAAAATCATAAACGTTGAGAGTTGCGTCAAAAAAGGCTTAGAAGTGTATTTTTCTTTCAATGGAACAAAAGTTTCTGTAAAATTTTTTGATAAAAACAACAAAGAAGTGATGCACGAGTATTTGGCGTCTTTATCAGAGATGAGTGGCCCTATTTTAAAAGAAAAGGAGCGCCAAAGTGTTATTGAAGTAACAAAAATATCGATAAACGAAATCCCTAATTTATTTATACCTTGTTTACTCACCGAAATGGGAATCCGAATCTTTTTGTGTCCCCAAAATATTTGTAACCAAGCGTTTTCAAGAATCGGGACTGCTAAACTCCACGCTCTCGTCCACATTGGATACAAACCCTATCAATGTGATTACCCCGATTGTACTTGGGCATTTTACACTCACTGCAAATTAAAGCGGCATCAAACCACTCACGAAAAGCGCAAAGATTTTGTTTGCCCAATCGATGGTTGTTTAAGACGTTTCACGACGATTTATAACTTAAATAATCATAAAAGACTTCATGAACGTCCAGCAGAACTTCCTTGTCCCGTTGAAAGTTGTACAGAAAAATTTCAAAGCGTACGAGATCGCGAGAAGCATTTAAAAACGCACGACCGTTCAGAAGCGCCGTTTAGATGTTCATTTCAAAATTGTAATCGATCGTTTTTTTTGACGAACGCGTTAACCGCACATACAAGGACCCATGACCACAAAGAAAGTGAATTAAAATGTAAATGGCCTAATTGCGGGAAAATTTTTGAACATCCTTGTCGATTGAAAGAACATTCGAGGAAACATACGGGTCAAAGACCCTATTTATGCACTTTTGAAGATTGTAAATGGACATTTTCAACCGCTAGCAAATTAAAACGACACCAAAGTATACATACAAACGAACGAAAATTTCATTGTACCATCGGTACATGTAACAAATCATTTTTAAGATCTGAACATCTTAAAGAACATACTTTAACACATATTGGTCAAAGAAGTTATCAATGTGAAGGTATGTATTTTATTTTAATAAAATATTTTATAAAAATAATTATTAAAACTTTGGTAGTGGAAATAAACACAAAATGTTGTTAAATTATTATTATAGAGTCCACAGGTAAACAATTTTAGCTGGGTATTTACATAACAAGATTTCTTAATAATGCGATTTTGTGATATCTGATGATTTCAGTCAAAAATAAAAAAATATACAGTGTGGTTTATCACATACTGAGCAGACTAAAAGGGTATGCACTAGGGGTCAAATTGAAGATATTTTTATAATAATGTTTTGACCACAACTTAATAATCACAAAGATATAGAACGTTAAAGTTGCACACGCAAGACATCTATATTTGGAATGATTTCCATACCTTCACAAAACACTTTTCTTCGATTAGTCCATACAGGAAGAGAGACAACCTAAGAAAGGTCATGGTGGCGATAGACCAAACAGACATGGAGTGAATATAGCAGAAGAAATTCTAGAAATTGTTGATGCAGATCCAAGTGTTAGTAGTCGTCAAATTTCCCATCAATTCGAAGTTTCCCAGACTTTTGTTTGGCATACATTGAAAAGTAATGGTTTTGCAATGACTCCCGCTGATTATCCTTTGCAGCTGCAATTTTGCGAGTCCATAAGTATTGTTCGTGATACTTGCCGAGATGTACAAAGATGAGCAAAATGACAAAATGTTAAAATGACTAAAATTAATACATTTTTCTTGATAAAACACTCGGGATTTAGAGTATACTACAAAGAAACTTTTAGAACAAAAGTTGTAGTAAATTTTATTCTTAACAATATTGCTCTCTGTCACTTTTGCTCTCAGATGCATCAATATTGAGAAAATACGAAAATATGAAAATGTAGTAGATTCGTAGTTTTCGGAAGTTTACGGAAGAAATAATCTCGGCCGACTTAGAACACTTATTCATGATACTTGGGGCGGCCGACGTCTTCGAAGTCGGCCGAGATTATCTAAACAGACATGGAGTAAATGTAGCAGAAGAAATTCTAGAAATTGTTGATGCAGATCCAAAAACTAGTACTCGTCAAATTTCTTACCTCAAAGTTTTCCAGAACTTTGTTTGATACACATTGAAAAGTAATGGTTTTGCACTGACTCCCGCTGATTATCCTTTGCGGCTGCAATTTTGCGAGTCGCCAAATAGTACCTACCCTTTTAGTCACTTTTAGTCTGGGATACCATTCTAAAGCGAGTTTAGCCTTTAATTGTAAGAAGACTCAGTTGATCAGTTAATTTTAACTCTCCTAAGTCTTCATCATTTGAATTACGAATTCAACGCGAACATATTACTATACGAAAAATACTTGGGACGGCCGTGGGGTGTCATAAATAATTTCTAATTTTGATAATCTTGGCCGACTTCAAAGACGTCGGCCGCGCATAAGTATTCTTCGTGATACTTGCCGAGATGTCCAAAGATGACCGAAATGACAAAATATTAAAATGACCAAAATTAATCCATTTTTCATGATAAAACACTCAGGATTTGGAATAAATAACAATATTGCTCTCTTTTACTTTTACTCTCCGATGCATAAATATTGAGAAAATACGTAAATATGAAAATGTAGTAAATTCGTAGTTTTCGGGAGTGTGAAACAAAGTCTACCCTGCTTAAAGTTTACGGAAGAAATAATCTCAGCCGACTTCGAAGACTTATTCATGATACTTGGGGCGGCCGACGTCTTCGAAGTCGGCCGAGATTATCTAAACAGACATGGAGTAAATGTAGCAGAAGAAATTCTAGAAATTATTAATGCAGATCCAAGTACTAGTACTCGTCAAATTTTTCACCAATTATCCTTTGCGGCTGGAATTTTGCGAGTCGATAAATAGTACCTACCCTTTTATTCACTATTAGTCTGGGATACCATTCTAAAGCGAGTTTAGCTTTTAATTGTAAGAAGACTCAGTTGATCAGTTAATTTTAACTCTCCTAAGTCTTCATCATTTGAATTACGAATTCAACGCGAACATATTACTATACGAAAAATACTTGGAACGGCCGTGGTGTGTCATAAATAATTTCTAATTTTGATAATCTTGGCCGACTTCAAAGACGTCGGCCGCGCATAAGTATTCTTCGTGATACTTGCCGAGATGTTCAAAGATGACCGAAATGACAAAATATTAAAATGACCAAAATTAATCCATTTTTTATGATAAAACACTCAGGATTTGGAATAAATAACAATATTGCTCTCTTTTACTTTTACTCTCAGATGCATAAATATTGAGAAAATACGTAACTATGAAAATGTAGTAAATTCGTAGTTTTCGGGAGTGTGAAACAAAGTCTACCCTGCTTAAAGTTTACGGAAGAAATAATCTGACTTCGAAGACTTATTCATGATATTTGCGGCGGCCGACGTCGAAGACGCTTAACTAAAAAAATTTAAGTTATTGGGTAAGGTCACTTTTGTTTATCAGGTGTTATAGGCTTAGATTTTTTCTTTTTCACAATCGACTGTATTGGGGAAGCTTTGTCTCGAAGTTCCTTCACTAATAATATTTGATATAATAGAATATTATACAACCATCAATTTACTTGTATTTGTAGACGGCACAATAAAGGTATTATTACATCGTTTACATATTTAATGTGGCACGCACAGTTTATAACGTAAATAAAAGAAGACTTAATTCTAAAATAAGCCACACTCAATTTGTTGAATTGTTTCATAAATAACAAAAAATCTTTGTTGAATATGTGTTTATATCCACTAATTAATTAAATAATTAAGTCATTTTTTTATATATATTTGTTTAGTTTGTGCAGCAACATTCCTGGGAAAATCAGCACTTTTCCTCCATTTAAATAAAAGCCATCCAGATCAAGAAGCTTGCGCTAGAGCTTTACCGTTTCAAAATAACGAAAAGATTAATCAGGACGTTTTATTAGAGCAAGCGATTCAAAGTTTGGGGGTTCCGTCAGATATGATTTTAGGGCCGGGCTTGTTACCGGAAGAACCAATGGAGCTTTTGGAGACGGAAAATTTTTCAACCGTTAACCTAAGGGATTTGGATTAAATAAAAAAATGTTTTTTCGTTATATTTTCGACGCTTTCTTAAAAATTTATTTTTTCTTCGCTACTGGTTGAGCTATTCTTGTTACACTTGAGCCTTTTCGCTTGCTATTATTAGATTTATTTACCTATTTTTGTACTTTTGGATGTTGATTATTGAACGTTGAAAATGTTGATAATAAATTATTCTGGAATGGTTTTAAAAACATTATTTTTATTTTCCTTTTTTTATGTTAGATTAATATGAGGGAAGAATAATACTAAAAAAAATAATTTCTTTGCTGGTACATTTATTAATATCTTCACATATAAACAATGTATAGTATACATGAAAAATTTTGATGCACCTAAAACGGTTGGGTTGTTTCTTTTTTTTTGTCTTATTTCGTTACATATTTACTCATTAGTTTCTTTTTAATTTTAATTCCTTAAATTTCCACAATAGAATTTTCTCGGGAAAATCCTTAATTTTTTTTCGTGTCCCATTTACATCTACTACTTCTACGTCGTTATTCGTGTACACAAAAAATCACATATAGAACACACACAGCGTCGTGATATCATCTCAAAATTAAAAAATTAAAATAATGTTAATTAAATTCCTGCGTGTTTGCAGATGATAGATGACATCACGATTGCTTACGGTTTTATTTTTTTATATTTTTTTTATTTCTTTGTGAAAGTCTACGTAAAAACTACCGGAATGTATATATATTGTTAAAACGTAGTCGGAAAACGATTCGGAGCTAACGAACGATTTTTTTTGTGATAATCGTTTCGAATGTTACATTTTTTCTAATATAAATATGAAAATAAGTTAAATTATTACTAGTAATTAATTAATAACAAAATACTTATTATTTATTTTAATAAATAGTATGTACAATATTTTTTAAATTTTTTCTTTCGAAATTATTTTTTAATTTTTTTTTGGTATACTTTAATAACAATTTTTTTTTAATATTATGGGGGTGGGAAGTTGGTTTGATACGGGATGTTCAAAAAATTTTTTTTTAATTTTTTCAACACCACGTTATTTTATTTAAAAATATATATACAATCGAATCTACCCACATTGATAATTTTTTTTTAAAGAGAAAACATTTAATATATAAATTCGTTTACCTCGCCACCTCAATTACCGTCTCTTAAAAATTCCCCTCTACGCACTACATCACATTGTTGCCTTTTTATTAAATTTTTTTGATGTTTTTTTAATCTTGACTCCTTTGAAAAAAAATTTTGATTAAAAACAAATCATTTTTATCCATTATTATTTTTTTTAGATTTTCTTTTTAATATATTTAAAACGTCTTAAATCTTAACGAATTATTTTCCTTTTTTCCGCATATGTACACTAATCGATAGACTTTTCAACGATAATATCAAATATTATCCAACCAACTCAAAAAAGTGACAACGTAATTATTTTATTTTTTCTCTTCATTATATCACCCTAATATGTATTTTTTAAGCAGGGTATTCAGACATCTTGGCGTGATCGATCTTGTTGGATTCGACCGAAAAAAGAAATAAAATAGAAAACTTCTTTTAGATATTTTTTTGTTACTCGACCATTTCTTCGATAATTTATAAAGCCCTACGCATCACAGAAAAGTTGGACCCCATCAAAACAAATTCACACTACCCTACCTATGTTCCTTTTTTTTGTATCTTTTAATTTCTATATGTAGCGTTATCAGATACTTTTTTAATAATTATCTGGCAACTCTACCATCTAAACTCTACACAACCTTGACGACGGTTTGGATTTGTTCACAACGACATCGACTTGTTGAAAGGTTACACCAAGAATAGGATACATCGAGTTACATCTAATTTTTTTGGTTTTTTTGTTGTTTTTTGGTTCGGTTATCTTTTCAAATGCACAGTTACGCCGACCAAAAAATATATACGTTATATTACGCTTAATCTAGAATAATTGGTTGTAAATAAATGAGAACGAATAATAATAGAAAAAATTAAAGGTTGAATTCGGGGTAAAACACTTATAACATCGAACATTTAGTCACGTAAACATTTATACATCGATTATAGTGTAGCGTTAAGTAATTTCCCGGAATTTTGATCGGGTAACCGTGCTTGAAAAATAAATTTTTTAATCTTCCAAGTCATCAATACAATTCTTGATCGTAATTTAAATCTTTTTTAGATATGCCCCATTTTTTTAAGCTTAATCATATATTTTTTTAATCTAACTAACTGATTTAACTAATCTAACTTAATCTAGTTAAGATAGTTATATTAGTTAGTTGATATTAATATTAATTAACTTTTCCACAATACATATTTTTGGATTAGCGCCATCTTGTGTGCGAAAGTAGTTTACACTTTCGCCGCGAGGAGGCGTTATAAGTCGTTTTCTCGAGGGGAGAGCGATTTGCTAATAGATGGGGGGAATTACACGCTAGTTACCGTTTTAGACTCGAACTGAATAAGTTGAAATAGCCAAAGCGAGTTAGAACACCGTTGAAAGAGGGCGCGATTAACAATTTGTTGAAGCCTTTTTCGACGGTGTTCAAATCCAATATTAAACCCCAGGAAATCTTTTTTTTTTGTTTTTTTTTTTGATTTTTGATTTTGATGAAGTTTATTAGGATTTAAAATGTGAAACTTTTAAGTAACTTTTAACGTTTTTGTTTTGGGGCTTAATAAGAGTTGCTTAAAAGTTTCATTTTTGATGAAAAGATATGACTGGTTTCGAGTGTTTTTTCCGGAAGGATACAATTTTTTCTTTTTATTTTTGAAGTGTGTCCCAGTTGCCTAAATTCCCTGCATACGTAAATCGCCGTTGGATGGCGTTTACGCGTCGAATGCTGAACCTACTGGCTACCTTGTGCTCACCATGATGAAGATGAGGGCGAGAACGGTGACAGAAGTGTTTGGGAGGCCAGCGGAACCAGTCTGCATTGCCGCAGGATGTTCCCCTACGATGTTTATTATATTACATACTTTTTGATCGTACGCTTTTAGGAAATGGGAAACGCTTCACTTCGTCAATATGGAGATTTATTAATTTCCTTTCAACTCTCATTTCCATTTCCCACAAATCTCCGACGGACATTTATTTCCGCACATTACTTCATTATTTTTGACGCTTTAAAAACTATTCCAATATACTTGGAGCGTTTCCCATTTCTTTACTAAAAATGGTGACTTCGAAAAAAAAAGGAAAGAAGGGAAATCCACGACGATGTAAGTACTTCTTCAAACCCTTACCATTGAGCACGTGCACTCTTACGCTGGCTACGTCTGCGTTCGAAGGACTGCAGGAATATTTGCCCGAATCCGCGATGTCCGCGTGCTGAATTAGCAGGAAACTTGTCGTGATGTCACCTTTTTCTGTTATAACGCTCACGCCACCGCGACTTGAATCATAACTGATCACCTAAAACAAAATTGTCTTAGCGTGATCAGCATTTTCAATAAATAGTCTCTATACTAATATATATATAGTGTATTAATTAATTATCGTACCCGACGTTATCATTGCAGGTATGCAACTAATATCACAGTATAGGTATTGAAATACGCGATTTGCATATTTGGTTGCATACTTCGTCGGGTACGATAATTAATTAACACACTGTATGTATAGAGACTGTTTAAAAAAACTCTAATTATTATCTAAATTTGGATCTATTAATTTTTCTAAAATATCCATGCTAGTTAGTAATGTTGGCTACTACAAAACTAAATTATAATCTATATACTAAATAGCAAAATTTGGCAAATTTGGAAAATCAGCACTCGTCTACTTACGAAGTTCGTTTCAGACTTATAATAAATACTCAAGAAAATCTACAAACATAAGATAAAAGGTGTGTATGTAGCTATGCTATGAAGCTGAAAATAAGGCGGCATCGCCTTGAGTGCTGTTCAAGCCGTACTTACATCGTCGTGATGGTACCAGAAAATGTACGCAGGCGGCTCAGGGCTGAACCGGATCGCGCACGTCAAGTTTATCGTGCTTCCTTTATCAACGTGCAAATCAGGTCCGCCCAGGATGGCCGCAGTCGGTACTAAAATATAACCAAAAATTTTTTATTTTTTTTAAATTTTTATTATTATTAAAAAAAACACGCCAAAAACTTCATGAAAACAGTCCAAAACAAAACTTTGTATTTACTGAGTCATCAAGAAAAAGTGTTCTTAACAAAATATGGTAATGAGAATGATCGCGTTCCGAGTGGTACACATTTATACCGTTCACAAAGATAAAGCGAAACCAGAAATCGAAATTACCCGCCCGCGAAATAACAACGTAATGAGAGCGGAATGTTCAAAACATGGAATAGGTTTTTGGCGCGATGTGTCAACGGCCCAAGTAATTTATCACGGATATATTGTCGGTGCCGTTTCCCGTTCGTTTCACAGAAACGATCTTTTTACTGATCAACATATTTATTATATTTATTTATTATTTTTATTACTTTTTCTTGATGATAATATGCAATCAATTTCACTTAAAATGCAATATACAAAAATATATTTCCAGTACTTACTTTGTCCCACATAAAATGCAACATGTCTGAATGTTTCTGATTGTAGGTCTTATGTTAGTTCTAGTGATTGTGGTAGGTAGTACTAGTTAAAATAAGATATCACTATGTTCTATATTTTTATTGAACTAAAACAAGAACTAACACTAGACCTAGAACTAGAAAGAGCCGAATGTTTCTAGTTCTAGGTTTTGTGTTAGTTCTAGTGATAGTCCTAGTGCAATACTAGAACTAACACAAAACATAGAACTAGAATCATTCGGGTTTAGCCGTCTTGAGAGACGTGCGGCTAAACCCGAATGTTTCTAGTTCTAGGTCTTGTGTTAGTTCTAGTTTTACACTAGCATTATCACTAGAACTAACACAAGATCTAGAACTAGAATCATTCGGATTTAGCCGTCTTAGAGACGTGCGGCTAAACCCGAATGTTTCTACTTCTAGATTTAGTGTTAGTTCTACTTTTACACTAACATTATCACTAGAACTAACACAAGATCTAGAACTAGAATCATTCGGATTTAGCCGTCTTAAGAGACGTGCGGCTAAATCCGAATGTTTCTAGTTCTAGGTCTTGTGTTACTTCTAGTGATAGTCTTAGTGTAAAACTAGAACTAACACAAGACCTAGAACTAGAATCATTCGGGTTTAGCCGTCTTGAGAGACGTGCGGCTAAATCCGAATGTTTCTAGTTCTAGATCTAGTGTTAGTTCTACTTTTACACTAGCATTATCACTAGAACTAACACAAGATCGTCTTGAGAGACGTGCGGCTAAACCCGAATGTCTCTAGTTCTAGATCTAGTGTTAGTTCTTAGATTATCACTAGAACTAACACAAAACTACCCATTACCTGTACTATTAAGCTATGTTGCATTTTATGTGAGACAGTGCAAGTGCATAATAGTTTCGTAACTATGGTTACTGCATTTATATATTACGAGTTATATGAAATTTCTGGTATATTAATATTAAATTTTATAAAACTGTTAGTATCAAATAATAAAGTAAGGATTTTTTTTTATTTTGGGATTAAGAAAAAGTACGTAATAAAATTAAGCACTCAATGAACCTCTTTTACTAAACACCTCATCGTTCGGTTCCATTGTTTCATTGTAGTCTCCGTATTCTGAAAAACCTGAAAGATGTCAGAGCTAGTGTTCGTTGACAAATCCTAAAAGAATTATTAATCATGTTCGGAACGGCCTTTATGAAAGTTATTTATATCGGTACGATGCCAATTTAGGGTTCAAGTATTGTTGTTGGTCCTTTTTTTTTTGGAACCTATTGTGAACGGATTAAGTTGGCGTCGTGCTGATATAACGTCGACCGGAACGTCGAGAGAGAGATAAAAAAAGTGACGGCGTCGTCGTCTACTAATTACGTCCGGAAATCGGGTCAAACTCAACTCACCGACGACGGTCAGAGTGACGAAGTAACTCTTTACTGGTTGGGTGCTGATTTGGCATTCGTAGATTCCGGCATCCCTTTTCTGCGCCCATTTCACTTGTAGGGTCCAGTCGTCGGTTTCGGGATGGTGATTCGCTTGGAAACGTTGATCGCTCGTATAAGTGTAACTTCCAACCGTTAAAATATGAATATCTCTGTGACGAATCCAAGATACCTATAAAAATTTAAATAAAATACTAAAAAAAAACGTTTCATTTTATTTAAATGTAGTGTATAAAAATTATACTCTCGGATTTTTTTTAAAGTCTAAAAGCCACGAAAAAAATCGTCGTGTGGCAAAACTTCTAGGTGCGAGTCGGCGAAATGAATAAATTTATGTTTCCCTTGGAGCCGATCGCGACTTTTGTGGCGAATGTACCAACGGTAGTGATAGTCTTAGTGCAATACTAGAACTAACACAAGACCTAGAACTAGAATCATTCGGGTTTAGCCGTCTTGAGAGACGTGCGGCTAAATCCGAATGTTTCTAGTTCTAGGTCTTGTGTTAGTTCTAGTGATAGTCCTAGTGCAATTCTAGAACTAACATTAAACCTAGAACTGGAATCATTCGGGTTTAGCCGTCTAAAGAGACGTGCGGCTAAATCCGAATGTTTCTAGTTCTAGGTCTTGTGTTAGTTCTAGTGATAGTGTTAGTGCAATTCTAGAACTAACACAAGACCTAGAACTAGAATCATTCGGGTTTAGCCGTCTAAAGAGACGTGCGGCTAAATCCGAATGTTTCTAGTTCTAGGTTTTGTGTTAGTTCTAGTAATAGTCCTACTGCAATTCTAGAACTAACACAAGACCTAGAACTAGAATCATTCGGGTTTAGCCGTCTAAAGAGACGTGCGGCTAAACCCGAATTCTAGTGATATGATTCTAGTGATAGTCCTAGTGCAATTCTAGAACTAACATTAAACCTAGAACTAGAATCATTCGGGTTTAGCCGTCTTGAGAGACGTGCGGCTAAATCCGAATGTTTCTAGTTCTAGGTCTTGTGTTAGTTCTAGTGATAGTCGTAGTGCAATTCTAGAACTAACATTAAACCTACAACTAGAATCATTCGGGTTTAGCCATCTTGAGAGACGTGCGGCTAAATCCGAATGTTCCTAGTTCTAGGTCTTGTGTTAGTTCTAGTGATAGTCCTAGTGCAATTCTACAACTAACATTAAACCTAGAACTAGAATCATTCGGGTTTAGCCGTCTTGAGAGACGTGCGGCTAAATCCGAATGTTCCTAGTTCTAGGTCTTGTGTTAGTTCTAGTGATAGTCCTAGTGCAATTCTAGAACTAACATTAAACCTAGAACTAGAATCATTCGGGTTTAGCCGTCTAAAGAGACGTGCGGCTAAATCCAAATGTTTCTAGTTCTAGGTCTTGTGTTAGTTCTAGTGATAGTCCTAGTGCAATTCTAGAACTAACATTAAACCTAGAACTAGAATCATTCGGGTTTAGCCGTCTTGAGAGACGTGCGGCTAAATCCGAATGTTTCTAGTTCTAGGTCTTGTGTTAGTTCTAGTGATAGTCCTAGTGCAATTCTAGAACTAACATTAAACCTAGAACTAGAATCATTCGGGTTTAGCCGTCTTGAGAGACGTGCGGCTAAATCCGAATGTTTCTAGTTCTAGGTTTTGTGTTAGTTCTAGTGATAGTCCTAGTGCAATACTAGAACTAACACAAGATCTGGAACTAGAATCATTCGGGTTTAGCCGTCTTGAGAGACGTGCGGCTAAATCCGAATGTTTCTAGTTCTAGGTCTTGTGTTAGTTCTAGTGATAGTCCTAGTGCAATTCTAGAACTAACATTAAACCTAAAACTAGAATCATTCGGGTTTAGCCGTCTTGAGAGACGTGCGGCTAAATCCGAATGTTCCTAGTTCTAGGTCTTGTGTTAGTTCTAGTGATAGTCCTAGTACAATACTAGAACTATCACAAGATCTAGAACTAGAATCATTCGGGTTTAGCCGTCTTGAGAGACGTGCGGCTAAATCCGAATGTTTCTAGTTCTAAGTTTTGTGTTAGTTCTAGTGATAGTCCTAGTGCAATACTAGAACTATCACAAGATCTAGAACTAGAATCATTCGGGTTTAGCCGTCTTGAGAGACGTGCGGCTAAATCCGAATGTTTCTAGTTCTAGGTCTTGTGTTAGTTCTAGTGATAGTCCTAGTGCAATTCTAGAACTAACATTAAACCTAGAACTAGAATCATTCGGGTTTAGCCGTCTTGAGAGACGTGCGGCTAAATCCGAATGTTCCTAGTTCTAGGTCTTGTGTTAGTTCTAGAATTGCACTAGGACTATCACTAGAACTAACACAAGATCTAGAACTAGAATGATTCGGGTTTAGCCGTCTTGAGAGACGTGCGGCTAAATCTGAATGTTTCTAGTTCTAAAAAAACCGTCTCATTTTATTTAAATGTAGTGTAAAAAAATTATACTCTGGGATTTTTTTTTAAAGTCTAAAAGCCAAGGGACCACCCACGAAAAAAATCGTCGTGTGGCGAAACTTCTAGGTGCGGGTTGGCGAAATGAATAAATTTATGTTTCCCTTGGAGCTGACCGGGACTTTTGTGGCGAATGTACCAACGGGGAGTCGGATAATTAATTGCCGAGGTAATTTTCGAACCAAATGGCGACAGTTTAAAGCAGATCGCCCTTAGGGGCATGGTCCCTGTACGGCGAAAATTAAATTTTAATTAAAACTCTCGGCAAACACTCTTAATTCGACACTTATCTGGTCCCGTTGTACTCCCAAATTACAACAACAAACGATTTCTCACCTTTTTAAACACACCCCAAAATAACAATAAATTTAAAGAATTTTATTTATTTTAATAATAATAAATATATGTTGTAATGGTTAGAGTTTTTTTATTGGGTATATTAAATAAATATATTATACTCATTATATCCCAAATTATTTCCATTATATTCAACCTATTAATTAACAGTTTCATTGCACATATTTTAAAATAAACCTACTCACCGGAATTAATCTATGACAAAAATATTAAAATTTAATTAAAATTCTCAGCAAATACCAATAATTATTATCGAATTTCACCCGAAATTGCTACACACACAATTAAATGATTTATTAATTTTTTTCTTCAATTAATATATATAGTTGAATGACTGGAAATGTAGTATGTAGAGGATGTGATTTAAACCAAGCTGAAAGCGTTCGTAATATGACATTAATCTGTCTAGAGAACATATTCTGATTAGTTCTGCGCGTGGTAACGTCGTCTTTTCAGTCTTTGATCGAGTACGAGCTACTCTGTCTTCGGTAAACCACGAGACACTCGAGAACGCGAAGTGGCGTCATCTGCATACGACGTAAACCGAGGTTATATTTGAGTAATTATAAAATAAAGATTTTAATAATAATAATTAAAGTAAAACAAAAAAGGAAAGGTTTGATATAGGCGAAATCGATAATTTAAAACTTTACGAAGCTGTAATTCGTGGAATTAGTTTAAAGTTGAAAGTTACTCCGGTACGGGGCCGAAAATGCAGTGTAGCAGTATAGAACGCAATTATGACGGTTACTTATTCAGTTTCCGCGACGGTTCGAAGTTTTTATTAGATTTGCACTCCCCGACAATGTCGAAAATAGACGTGGTTCGCCCATCGGCTACGTTACGGCGACCGATTTAAATAATTTCTTACTTAAACAATTAAGTGAACGCCCGGCGAGTTCGTTATCTCATACCCAATGGAATATTGTTTAATCTGAACCATTAAATCAACACTTCTCCAAGAACCACGATTCCATTTTTCGCTAGATTTATGGCAAAAATCTTAAACATATTACATTTAATATATGTAGTACACAATTGGTTTGTTAATGGTCTGTGTACTCGAAGCGCATTAGCATCGCGTAGCATTAGCCGAACATCACCATTCCCCATATACAGGGCGTTTAACAGTGCTTAACGTGACATGCATCAAATTCGCCTATTTTAAAATAAAGCACGTCACCCTTAAGGATAAGTTATCGTTATTAAGGCTGACCGCTCTTCCTTTCAAAGTCTCCGTTTTCTGCTATACGTGCCCCCGACGCTGTCCATATTGCCAACTTGATCAAAGGCTTTTGTTTCCCGTTCGACGATAGACGCCAACACCAACGGAACATGTGACAAAACCTATGCTTGCGATATTCATTTTAAAAGCGCACATCAACGTATCGATTTTAGATTTTATGTACGTACAATCAACTCAAAATTTAATCACCTAAAACCTGATTATATATCAATAAATCAATTATTCAACTAATCGGTGCATTTATCTAAAAAGGAATATAAGTAATCATTTTCACTCTTTAATTGCATTTCATTTCTCAGATTATAGTTGAAGCTAACACTAGCATTAAAACTAACACTAGAGCTAAGTAGTTAATTTTATAAGTTAAATTTTCTTTTAGATTTTAGACAACCTCAGAATTAGAAGTTAACAGATCCTCAAGATCCTCAGATCCTAAAGAGAAGCTAGAACAACTATTAGGTCCATTTGCCATTGTTGAAAATAATCACTGGCAGTCATTTTTCAAACATTTGAGACCATTTTTCAAAATGCCTGCACGTTATTTATTATCAAATAAATTACTAGACTACGAGCATGAAAAGTTGATGCTTACAGTGTGATGGTTGGAGCAACCAAAGGAACGAATCCATACTTAATTTCATTATTACTACACCAAATCCTGAGTTTTGGAGACATTTCAAAAATAAAAACTGAAAGAAATTACACCAAAGCAGCCATTTCCTTAAAATTGCCTGTGAAAAAAGTCTTTTTGATACAATTGCATTAAAAACATTATCAGTTTGTGAAACAGTTGAAGATATACTATACATAACCCAACTGGAAGGAAATAAACCAAGGTTAACCCAAGTAGCTGCTTGCATTTATGAATTGGAAAGTCATTTTGAAACAACTCTTTGCTTAAATAAGAAGAAAGGAAAGTAAAAAACAAATGGGAATAAATCCAATCCATCTTGCTGCAAATATTCTAGATCCAAATTTTAATGGAATTCATCTTAATAGAGAAGAACAAATACAAGGAATAGAATTTATAGACAATATGGCTACTGTGACAAGCTCAGATCAGTCTGCAAAGGTAATGGCAGATGACTTTGTAAAGCTTATGGTAAACAATGCAGCATATGTAAAGGAAGAAATCATTTAGCTATAGTGTGCAAGAAAGACCAGAAGTATGTCAAGAGAAATGATGGAAAGAAGATAAGAAAGGTTGGAAGAAAGTAAAAGAATTGAAAGAAAATGAGGAAGACTCGGATGATAAAATTATAGAAAAAATTATCAATAATTCTTCAAGTAGCGATAATATTATTGCAGCGCTAGATTTTCTTTTTAATGATAAATGGCTGAAAGTACAATGTGACATTGACACTGGTGCAAACGTCAAAATATAGTGGAATATTATGAAGATATTTTCAAAGGATATGGATCTCTACCAGGGGATGTAGAAATACCAGTAAGGTAACCACCAAGAAGAGTTCCAACAGCATTGAGAAAAGATTTAAAAGAAGAATTGATACATTTGGAGAAAGAAGATCATAACACAGATAGGGTGAGTAACATTTTATTAGTAAAGAAGGAAAAGACATTTAGAATATGTTTGGAACCGATTCCATTATATAAAGTAATGAAAAGACCAAATTGTCAATTCACCACAGTTGATGAAATATTGCCAGAGTTGGGTAAAGTCAAAGTTTTTTCAACAGTAGACACAAAGAAGGGTTTTTGGCAAGTTAAATTATCGGAATCTAGTAGTAGATTAACAACTTTTTGGACACCTTTTGGAAAGTATAGGTGGAAAAGGATGCTATTTGGTATAGCCTCAACACCTGATATTAACGATATTGCTTCAAATATTCAACCTTTAAAATATTACAACACAAAAGAATCTGTGATTTTGGAACGTGATGCTAGTAGTTTTGGATTGGGAGCAGTTGCATTTCAAAAAAATGATGTTATAAGTTACGTATCCAGAGCACTTACTACATCTGAAAAACTTATGCCCAAATCGAGAAAGAACTGTTAGCAATAGTGTTCGGTTGTACAAGATTCGACCAAATGTTAATTGGAAATAGAGTAACAGTAAAAACCGACCAGAAACCTTTAAATGCACCAAAACGATTACAACAAATGTTAATGATACTTCAAAGATATAAAATTGAATTAGAATATGTCACAGGAAAGAATAATGTAGTAGCCGACACATTAAACGATAGTTATTATAATGAAATATCGAAGCACAAAAGAATCAATATTTTCAAAGTATTTGAAAAAAAGAAAAGTGCGACTTATTTACAGGTTACCGGAGAAAGACTTAAAATAATTGAAGAGGAAACTTTGAAAGACAAAACTTTACAATAACATTTATTATAGATGGTTGGCAATTCCTGAAAACATAAAAATATACAATCAGTATAAACACGAAATATCAGTGCAAGATGGAATTTTATTCAAAAATGATAGAATAATAATACCATACAATTTGAGAAAAACTATGATTGAAAAAGTTCATTTAACTAGCTAAACGAAATTTATTCTGGCCATTAATGCCTGAAATACCTAATCAACCAAATGAAGTAGTGCAGTCACACAGTGAGAATAATGAAAAGAGAATGGAAACAGAGTTAGAAGAGAAAACGAAAGAAACAAATAACAATGATACAAACAATTTGAAAGAAGAAACGAATGAGAATAATATTAACAATTCGAGGTACAAAATAAGACAGCAAGAACCAATAAAAGCGAAGGAAGAACCAAGGAAGAGAGAAGGGAGACAAAGAAAGATACCTAAAAAGTTTGATGATCATAAACTTTATTAAAAGAGTTTAAGAACTTAATTTATATATACAGGGTGTCTCACGTAACTGGTTCGTTAGAACTTTTTAAGGTTCCATTATTCGTAGTGGTTTGAAATTTTGGTAGCATGGGTTGTTCATTCTAAACTTTCGATCTAAAATATTTTCAAGATGGCCACCCCTTCCGGTCTACCGGAAGTAGACCACAACTTCGTTATTTTAAATGGAATGCTATAGTTTTTATTACACCTTTCAATTATACGTAAAAAAATATGTTGACTTTGATAAAAGTTGTTGGTACCTAGCGTTTTTTGTTTTCGAGTTATTTTGATTTTAAGTGTTTTTTGACAAATGGTCTTTAAAAGCCCATATCTCAGCTAACGATCATTCAAAAAAGCTCTGCATTGGCACGACTACTCTACAGATGCTGCCAAATAGATTGTCATTTGTTGTATCAGAGAATCTTATACAGGCTGGTCAAAAATTGAATTATCGTTTCTTAATATTCAATTGCGAGAAAGTCGAAAATTTTAAATGGAACACCCCATATTTCTTTACCCTATCAGAAAGGGAATCCATTTAAAATTTTCGACTTTCTCGCAATTGAATATGGAGAAACGGTAATTCAATTTTTGACCATCCTGTATAAGATACTCTGATACGAGAAATGACAATCTATTCGGCAACATCTGAAGAGTAATCGTGCCAATTAAGAGGTTTTTTTAATGAACGTTAACTGAGATATAGGCTTTTAAAGAGCATGGTGAAATTTGTCAAAAAAAGCTTAAAATCAAAATAACTCGAAAACAAAAAATGGTAGATAACAACAACTTTTATCAAAGTCAACATATTTTTTTATGTATAATTGTAAGGTGTAATAAAAACTATAGCATTCCATTTAAAATAACGAAGTTGTGGTCTACTTCCGGTAGACCGAAAGTGGTGGCCATCTTGAAAATATTTTAGATTGAAAGTTTAGAATGAACAACCCATGCTACCAAAATTTCAAACCTCTATGAATAGTGGAACCTAAAAAAGTTCTAACGAACCAGTTACGTGAGACACCCTGTATAGTTAAGTTAGTTATTTTTAGTTTCAAGAGTTTAGGTTGGTAATAGAAAGACGTTAGATGTTAGAGTATTATCTAATAAAAATAGTGTGTTAATTAATTATCGTACCCGACTTTATCATTGCAAGTATGCAACCAATATCACAGTATTGGTATTGTAATACGCAAATCGCGATATTGGTTGCATACTTGCAATGATGACGTCGCGTACGATAATTAATTAACACACTGTACATTTTAAAATCCGTGGAAAAATAACATCCCCTTTTTGGGTCGACATTATAATAAAGTAATGGTCAAGATATTACTCAAGGCATACAATACGCAGAGCTTTTATTAATATTTAATATTAATATTATTAATATTTAAGTGATTTGGACATTTTGCCCTGAATAATAACTAGAACTAACAAAAGACTAGACCTAAAACTAACACTAGACCTAAAATCATTCTGGTTTTTGACCTAAAATGTTTAATTTGAAGTTTTTGATTCAATTATAAATGAAAATTGAAAATAATAGGGTTAATAATTCAAACTTTTGGTTTAATAGTGTTTTAAACGCATTGTACATTGTAAATTCGATGCGGTTTAATTTACTTTAGGAATAATTTACGAGTGCTCGAAAAGAAATGGGAGTCTATTCGGTGCGAAAGGGTTGGCTTGGGGACACTACGCGGGTAATCACTGCAATTTTCATAAATTTTTGATTGTGTTCGTTCCTTAGTCGTGGAGTATTGTTACTTAATATTTAAAGGGCGTTTCGGAATAACCGTGTGGCATGTTAATTAGACCTTAGACCTCTAGGGATGAGACACGCATTAAATTAGAGGGATGAGAAAAACATAATAAGAAATACCAAGACTATATCAAAGGGGTTCGCATATAAAATATATACCTGGGCAATTTTTCCCGGGAATACGATCTCTCTGCGGGCATTATCGCGGCCCATTCTTAACCCAGCCCTTCCAATGGAGTGTAAACCAATACAGATAACTCCGGGCGTATATCACCGAAGGAGGAAATGAAAAGTAAACGGTCATTCCTCGTGCAATTACTGACTATCGAGTTAATTTATAGTCACTATATAGATATTTAGGGCCTTAATGTGAGGTAGCAAAGTGTAAAACAAAGTTCGATGAGGCGAGATGATCGGCAACGACACCTACGTCGACAACGTCGTTTTTCATGAAAACATGGTAAACACGATGAAGGACTTTAACTAAGAAAACAATGACCCATATATCCACGTAACAAATAAAAGTTTTTAACTTTTTAAATCGAAATATTGTTATTGCTGATATAAAAGTTTCGTAACTATGGTAATCCAATACGTTTAAAAAGAACGATAGTTTACTTTAGATGATACAGTCGGCATAAAAGTGAAGTATTATGATTAAACCGTCTTTTACAATGATAATAAAGGGGAACGCGTGTAAATCTTATGCGCGGGGGCGTAAATACGAATATATGCGGCGTTTTACGGTTCGCGGCGAAAAAAGCTCGCCATAAACGGACGCGCCGAAGTAGCTATCCCGTGATTTTGAAAACGGCGCCGTAAATCAGACGAATGTCGTGGGGGAGTAAATAATAGGGCGGCCAATCTATGGCGTGCCGAAATCAAGACGTCCGCGGGAAAAGGCACCCATACTAAAGTCTTCGGGGTGCGGGATTCTACGCTATCGACCGGCGTCGCGACGACGCCACCCCTTCATCCACCCCAAGACCGGCCACAGTTATCCCTTATCACTTACTACAATTGAATTCTGACCTTTCCCCTTTATTGCCGATCTTATAATAAAAGTCAATTATTGGCTGTGTTGCTCTTTTCAATTTCCATTATTAATAAAGATTATTTTAAATAATCAATTTTAGTGTTATGTGCCTTTGATCTTGTGTAAAACAAAAACTAAATAACTATTATTTTTTGAATTCATTTCTAGACGGTCAAGATATACTGACGCACGTAAACATCAAAGAGACAACAATGGCCGGATAATTTGTAAGCCGGCTTCTGCCGTTGTGACCGTTTTAATTGGGCCATACTTTTAAAAGCTGAAGGCCGACGGGAGTACGACACCACGGAAAAAAGTGCCCACAGAAGTGGGCGTTTTTAAGCCCCGCGAAAAAGCTCCGTTCTTTTGCATTACGTGGTAGACGTTTTGCACTGATAATGGGTCGGCATGCGTTTGGTTTCTCGCGACTGTGTTCGTAAACGGCTTCATGTGTTTGTGCGTGTTCGATTTCCACATTAAAGAGAATTCCTATAAGTGTTTCAGGTTTTATAAACTGGAAAATATTGGATTTTATGACTTTGTTGGAAATAATAGCAAATAATTTAAATGAAGTGGATATTAAATATTAAATGAATAAGAATGGAAACTGATTTTGTCAAAATTCAATATTTGATTACTTTGATTTCCATCTAAGTTTTGGAACTGAACCTTATTATGTGTACACCTAAAGAAAAATGGTTAGCTGTTTTAGAGCTACTTTTAAAGTACGTTACTGCTTTTCAGACTGAAAAAAAACTCTTTGTTATCCACTACAATTTACTATTACTGTAAGTTGCGCTGAAGTAAAGTTACAGGAAAATGAAAATGAAACGCTTTCCTATTTCGGCCAGCTTTCACGAACTTTATCACACTGTTAGTTTGAGTTCATCCTCACTCGTAAGCGACAACCAAAAGAAGGAACTTAAAGTTTTGAAAGCAAAAGATTAACTTGGTTAATAAAAAATAATCTTTTATATGTAAGTCTTTCAAAGTAAAACTCTGGACTAGCTCTCAGCATAGAAAAGGCACTCAATAGTTCAAATCTTATAGTCAATAATACACTGTTGGAAATAATTCACGAGTACACCCTGTATAATCTGATTCCATTGCGCACAAAATACGACAACAACCTGGTCCCTCACACCACACTAAAAACGACCGGTATATCTCACCCATTCGGTCTCCATAGCGAAGGAATATTCCACTTGGAAAGGCGGCTCAGTCAACAATACCACGTCAGAAAAACTCGAAAAATAAACTCGTCTACAGTGAACCTTTATGCTCCGCAAATATTATAGATTTATGTTCATGCGTTCAAATTATATAGGGTGTGCTCGTGAATTATTTCCAACAGTATATTTTGGGCGACCGAGATTATTTCTTCCATAAAGTTGTTAATAGTATCACTCAGGATTCGGAGCGCAAAACCAAGTCTATCCTGATGAAGCTTATGAAAGAAATAATCTCGGCTGCTCTAAGTACAGGGTGTCCCAATTTCGATGTCCACATAGGCTATCTCCGAAACTAAAAGAGATAGAAAAAAAAGTAGCTTACATGTCATGATCTCGTTTTTCGAGAAAATGCTAATGCCGAAAACTCCGAACAGCTATCGTCTTTTGTTTTCGCCCTATCGGCAAAAACTGAAAATTTTGCGAAAACGACAATCGCGAATATCTCACTTATTATCAAAGATGGAGTATTATAAATAAAACATTATATGGGCAACTTTTTACGAAGAATTCAGTGGCGTAGGTAGAATTTTTTTCCCATCTTTTATTTTCGAGATTTGAGACATAACTTTATTTTTTTATTAATATTATTACTTCCCATCCTGTTAGATTATGTAAATAAAAAACTTTGCTTTTCAGAAGGGTATCTTTTATTTTCGGCTCTACCGGTTTCGACTAATTCTTTTTAGTCATCTTCAGGAGCAATAGCCACCTGTTACACAATTTAAAAATTACATTAAAAACTAAATTAAAAATATATAATAAATTTTGTTCTTCAAAAAATACATGTTTTTAGGTTATTTCAAAAATTAACTTACGTCTTTTATACTTTTAATTTTCGAAATCTGGAATCATCTCTTCTTTCATCAGTACTTTCTTGAATTATTCGTTCTTAAATGTTGTTAAAATTTTCTCTATTTTTATGTTTTTCCTTATTTTTAGTTCACGTTGAATGTTATTATTAGTAATGGTTGCTTTATCTTTATTTTTAGGTTATGTTCAACCTTGTGAATATAGCCGTGTATTCTTTAAAATTTAAATAGTTTAAAATATTGTGGTAAGGTTAAGTTGGCTGAATACATTTTGTTATTTTTGTGGTCACAATTAGCATAAATATTATTTTCCTGTTATTATATGAAGCTTCGTTAATGTCGAGTGAGTTCTTGGTGCTTGAGTCAAGGTTTAAAAATTCAATGTCATGTTATGTCAAGTTAGCGTTTTAGTTAGGGAAATAGGGAAAGAAAGGATAAAAGGCAGGAGAAAGGAAAGGAGTAGTTGCCATGGGACCCAGATAGTTGCGATTTTAGAGTTGCAACCATGGCTTTAAAATCCTCGTTCTTCTGGGGGTTTCTTTTTAGGGAGGGGTGTATGGTGTTTTTGGCTGAATATATTTTGTTGTCTTTGTGGTCATAATTAGCATAAATATTATTTTTCTGTTATTATATGAAGCTTCGTTAGTGTTGAGTAAGTTCTTGGTGCTTGAGTCAAGGTTTAAAAAAAATTCAATGTCATGTTATGTCAAGTTAGCGTTTTAGTTAGGGAAATAGGGAAAGAAAGGAGAAAAGGTAGGAGAAAGGAGAGTAGAGGAAAGTAGAGAAAAGCAAAGTTTTTTATTTACATAATTTATTTTTTTAAATGGAAACCATAGTTGGCTATGACCTAAAATAATTTGTTATTTTCTGCTGATAACAAATATATATAGTTTGTGGGGCATATTTCTTATAGTTATTGAATAATTAACAAAAATTCATTTTGTTCTATCTAAAACTAATGTATGTATTTAAAAGTTAATGTTGCTATGGTGATAACCATACATACTATGATGGAACATAATGTATCAATTTTTTTTGTTCTTTCTAAAACTATTGTATGTATTTAAAACTTAATGTTGTTATGGTGATAACAATGCCACGATGGAAAACATTGGGTACGTTCAGCAGGTGTCAACAGTTGAATTAAATCAGTCAGCTGGTTGTATGAGCTTTAATACACCGGAACGAAATCGGCTGAACAAGCAATTGAGAATTAGCAGTTCAGCATAACCTAAAACTATGGCCAACAATAATATTTTTGAAAATTTTGTGTTATTACAAGAGATAATGGATGATGATGTTGATTTTAAGGCTCATTTCATTTTATACAGTTCTGCCAGTTCTCAAAATTAAAGGGGAGAAACAAAAAATATTAATCCTAACCTAGAATTTCCCAACCGCTGACAAACTATGCGCAGATTACTTACGCTGAGATATTTACTAAACTGCTGCGTAACAGCGCTGACTTAGCATATCGTTCAGCCGCGACTGCTAATATAGCAACTTAACAGTTGACACCGGCTGAACGTGCCCATTGTTTCCAATTATTGCCAAAGTTTGTAGTAGTATTTAAAAATTCACTGACAACTCTGGCATTATGTGCTGGTGCTCCGTCATATTGAAAATATATCATTTGAGACTTATTTAATGGCAAATTGTCGACCAAAGGCACAATGTGCTGCCTTGATATATTGAGGTATTACCTGAGTTTAAGTTTTTATGATAGATACTATATGCCAACATTCTATTATCTAAAAGGGCACACCATACATTGAACCTCAACCTTCTTTGAACACTCAGAGACTTCATTGGTCCAGATGACATTTTGAACAAACAGCAGATTATATAATTTTTCTAAATATCATCTACAAAATTCTAATCTTAGATTGACATCTCCTGCACGTAAATAATGAGTTAGGCCCGCTTTGTATGGTTTATACATATTTTTCTTTCATATTCGGAAGCAGCGGTTTTTGGGTCAGACGTCTTGTTCAATTTCTCTGCAAGATGTTGATGGATTTATCGCAAGTGAAGCCAACACATTGACTTCATCCTCTTGCAGGCCATTTTGGCATGTTTTTGCACGTGGTTTGGGGATGGACCAAAAATCTATTAAATTTTCTGCTAACCGGCTGAAGGTTCTTACGTGCGGTTGTCTTCTTTCTGAATACCTTGTGAAATATAATTCCGCGGCTAACGTCGCATTCTTATCTGATAACATATAGCATTCCATCATGTTACATTTTCATAATTTTCGAAGTTCATTGTAAAAGTATATATATTTGTTATCAGAAGAAAATAACAAATTATTTTAGGTCATAGCCAACTATGGTTTCCCTTTAAAAAAATAAAGTTACGTCAAAAATCTCGAAAATAAAAAATGGGAAAAAAATTCTACCTACGCCACTGAATTCTTCGTAAAAAGTTGCCCATATAATGTTTTATTTATAATACTCCATCTTTGATAATAAGTGAGATATTCGCGATTGTCGTTTTCGCAAAATTTTAAGTTTTTGCCGATAGGGCGAAAACAAAAGACGATAGCTGTTCGGAGTTTTCGGCATTAGCATTTTCTCGAAAAACGAGATCATGACATGTAAGCTACTTTTTTTCTATCTCTTTTAGTTTCGGAGATAGCCTATGCGGACATCGAAATTGGGACACCTGTACACTGTGTTAATTAATTATCGTACTCGACGTCATCACTGCAAGTATGCAACCAAATACGCAAATCGCGTATTGTAATACAAGTACTGTGATATTGGTTGCATACTTGCAATGATGACAAGATTATTTCTTCCATAAAGTTGTTAATGGTATCACTCGTGTAAAAACAAGTCTATCCTGCTTGAAGTTTAATAAGTTTTTATTTCTTTGTATAAGAAAAATATAAATCGATATAAAAATTTGAAAATTTAAGTTTAGATCTGTTTCCAATATATTATCTGTTTTTTAGATTTATATGGTGAAAGAATGAGATTAAAGGGCAGTGGCTGTCGTATAAATCTCGTCTGAGACGCCGAGACCAGTATCAGTATTATTTACAGAAATGATTTATTCGCTATTATTTCGGAACCGTTCACGCGAACAACGGATTAATTGTGGTCTTAACCTCGACTTGTTGTGATTCTTTCAATTCTTTTCTTCGCGGGTGTTCGATTCGATTCGGTGTCTTTTCCGATGTCGTTAATTTTCCTCGTCGAGGAGAATCAGTTTCTATTCACTTATTACTTACGGTTTTATTTCCGATATTTCGAACGCGACAGCTTAAATAGGCCGATTTTCCAACGAGGGCAGTGACATTTTTCGGAGTTGTTAAGTCGAATTGAGGATCAAATTTTCTTGGAGGTAGCGTCATCTCAGGCATCGGCGACGTCTGGGGCCCATCCAAGGAATTGTACCCGATTCTGCGCCCAGATGGTTGAACACCTCTTTTCACCACCTGCTCGGCTGTAATTTGAAAAAAAAAGATAGCAATTAGCGTGAAATCAATGGAAAAGGAACGAAATCCGACCGTGTGGCGGATTTCAATTTTTCGGGGAATATTTGATTTGCTATTTAACTTTTCGATTAAATGGAAGTTCAATCGGAAAATTCGGATCGAATATTAATGTGTACTTTGCAGGCCGTTTTTTTCACCAATTAGCCTCGCTATGACCTAGATTTATGACAGAATTTATCGGAACTATTTTTGCACACTAAAATACACTTTTAATTTAAATTCAAAGAAGAATATTTGAAATAGGATATTCTAATAGAAAAGAAATTTCAATTTAAAATGTAATGGTAGAAATGTTTGTATTATAGGATATAGTATTGAAAGTCAGAAACATAACGAGCTCAAACAAATCGTCTCCGATTCTTGATACACATCAATTATTGATTGTGCCGCTTATAAGTTATTCAACCGCGACGTCCGTATGGATTCGGTTCAATCAGAATCGCACGGGGAAACGGGAAGAAACGGATGCGACGGCAAATAGAATTGAAATTGATATTCAAATTCACCCTATCCCCTTTGCCCGTTTTGTTTACACGGTCTCTTTAATCGGGCACAACTTGGGATTCATTAAGCCGGCCGATCCACCTTAATGTCTTGAGAACTTTGAGCCATAACTTTTAACTAATCCATCTTCCGTACATTAATTACTCGCCGATTCAATTTACCGGCTCGGTCGTTCGGGAATTTCGAACCCGTTTTTAATTAATCAATTCGCGACGAGCGAATCCCATCGCCGTGTCCATTCCGAACGGTTAACGATGCCCAAATCGTCCTCCGGTTCCCGTTCCTTCGATTTCTCCAAGGGGTGTCTCTTTCGCTCCCTTTTCTTTTCTGTTACTAATTGGGTGGGTGATGTTTATTGTTTGCGATGACAAAAGAGGCCACTCGAACCGAGGCAAGGCGACTAATAGTCGCACTTTTCCGATCGGCTTGTCGTTGGCGCAAAAATGCTACAACGAACACAAAGAGTTGTCCTGCCCAATGTTTCCTGTTATCAATCAACCCTCCATTCGTTAGTGTATCACAGAAAAAGGGGAAGGATTTATTATACTCCAAAATACAAAAAAAAATCTACGCTATATTACATTACATAGACTACATATCTGGTAGGCGGAATAACCAACCTTGCACCGCACCCTAAGGATCTATTGTACTCCGATAGATATCGTTATCAAATTTCACCGCGCAGTCCAATGCTCCTAACGAACATTAATACCTTGCTCGGTGAAAGGTCATTCAGATCCTTTGAGGAGATAAATTGCGACCCAAAATCAAGTTGAGGTGTGCTTTTAATCTGCAGTAAAGACACCCATTAGAACTTTAATGCTGCTACGAGCTAGTCCTAAAATGTTCCCGGGTTTGACAGTGGCGATGTTAATAAACACCTTAGCATGTCTCATTCCAGGAGAACTAGTCCACAGTAGGCGAAGTCTCTCTTCAGTCCAATCTTATATTTGGCCATCGCAAATGATACACCAACTGCTGGTTCCGGTCCCACAAACGCTTTAGAGCTGCCCTCTCGTGCTAGCGCATCTGCCACTTCATTGCCAGCAACCCAGATCAGAGAAACTCTGTTATCACAACTCAGTCTGTTTAATGTTCTCTTACAATCATGTCAAGCACCCATGTCAATAGCAAATACTTCCGCCTGGAAAACAGTACAGTACGTACCCAGGGTGTTAAGGAAGGGGTTAAGGAAGCGAAAGTTGGATGGACTAATCCGCCCAACTATCCAAGGTGAAGAAATTCCTTTCTCAAAGGAAGTCAAATATCTAGGAGTAATCCTAGACAAAACCCTGTCATGGAATGGACATTTGCAGGGAGTTTTGCACAAAGCTAGACTATCCTTGTGGACTTGTTGCAATCCTTGTGGAAAAAATTGGGGTCTTACCCCTGAAAGACTGTACTGGCTCTATGTGACTGTTGTTAGACCTATGATCACATACGGAGCAGCAGCCTGGTATAGGAAAGTCCGACAGACTTCAGTTATCAGTAAACTTTCACGAATTCAACGAGTAGCTGGATTGGCAATCTCTGGTGCGATAGGCATAACGCCAACTCTAGCAATGGAGGTTCTGCTTGGCCTATCTCATCTGTATTTGCATATAGAGAAAGTGGCTAGAACAACCAATTACAGATTTAAGCAATATGCTCAAAACTGTTCCGACATGTCCTGTCAATGGGCTGCGGAAGACATTATAAGCACTGATACTGTGCTATCAATGCCGTCAGATTTGGCGGTATCACTATCAGTGATTAATGCTCGATACCAGATTGTACTGCCTGAGCGGCAGTCCTGGATCGAAAATGAAAATTCTCTGGTTCGGGCAGACATTTGCTTGTACACAGATGGATCAAAAACGCCTGAAGGGGTAGGAGCAGGAGTATACTGCCAGACACCTCGAATTAAGCAAGCCTACAGCCTGGGTACGTACTGTACTGTATTCCAGGCGGAAGTATTTGCTATTGACATGGGTGCTAAAATCCTTCTTGAAAGAGGGGTGAAGAACATGACAGTACGAATTTTCTCAGACAGTCAAGCCGCTCTCCAGGTGCTGCAAGCCGTGAAAACGGTGTCGGCTCTGGTTAATGATTGTAAGAGAACATTAAACACACTGAGTTGTGATAACAGAGTCTCTCTGATCTGGGTCCCGGGTCACTCTGGGGTTGCTGGCAATGAAGCGGCAGATAAGCTAGCACGAGATGGCAGCGCTGAAGCGTTTGTGGGGCCGGAACCAGCAGTTGGTGTATCATTTACGATGGCCAAATATAGGATTGGACTGTGGGGTGAAGAGAGACTTCGCCTACTGTGGACCAGTTCTCCTGGAATGAGACATGCTAAGGTGTTTATTAACATCGCCACTGTCAAACCCGGGAATATTTTAGGACTTGCCCGTAGTGGCATAAAAGTTCTAATGGGTGTTTTTACTGGGCACTGCCGATTAAAAGCACACCTCAACTTGTTGGGTTTAGCCGACGATGTTGAATGCCGACTATGTGCGGAGGAAGCAGAGACGGTTGAGCATGTTTTATGCCACTGCCCTGCCGTTAACCGTATCAGATTCTCGATTTTTGGGTCGCAGTTTATCTCCTCAAAAGATCTGAATGATCTTTCGCCGAGCATTAAAGGTATTAATGTTCGTTAAGAGCATTGGACTGCACGGTGAAATTTGATAACGATATCTATCGGGGTACAATAGATCCTTAGGGTCGCGGTGCAAGGTTGGTTGGTCCGCCTACCCGATATGTATTCTATGTAATGTAATGTACCCAGGGTGTAGGCTTGCTTAATTTGAGGTGTCTGGCAGTATACTCCTGCTCCGACCCCTTCCGACGTTTTTGGTCCATCTATGAACATACAAATATCTGCCTGAACCAGAGAATTTTCATTTTCGATCCAGGACTGCTGCTCAGGCAGTACAATCTGGTATCGAGCAGTAATAAACAAATCTACGCTAATTCAATATGTGTCAAGTTGTTTAATAATAACTAATAAGAAAGCTATGCAAAATGCTTTGTGTGAAAAAGAAGTAAGAATAAAGTTCTCCATTTGTAAAGTGTTTGTGTTTCACGTTGGGCTTTGTGCACGGCTCGCTAATTAGGAATGCAAATCATCGTCGGCAGTACGTACAACTGTACGTAAGAAGTTCGCGTTCGCTTGTAAAATAAATTACGGCCGTGGAGTATTTAAATAGTCGACGTTCGCAGATAACGGCGATCGCCGCCCTTTAATTGCCCCTTTAGCTCGTTAAAATAATTACGGGAGTCGGAAGGCGTTGGGAGGCGGGTTCAGACGATGGAGGCGGATGCCGAATGATAAAACCCGCGCGTCTCGAAACCGGGCGTCACGATAAATTTTTACACGGGACGGTAAATCAAATCGCCCCCGAGGGAGTTCGACTGTTACGAAAAAAGAGTGCAAACAGATGAAAACGTGCCTCGGACGACCATCGATCCACCGACAGCCGCCCTCTGAATTTTCTGGAAAAAAGCCATCGAAAATGAGTTTCGGGAGAAATGCAGGTGTCCTGCCGGAATTTTGTCCCCGCGGGGGATGAAATGTGCGCCGCGAGAGGGCGCATTTCGGTGGGTATAACACAAATGAAGGAATACAACTCTGCCCTGGCCTCGGCCTCGGTTCCCGTCCCGGGATCATGGTCGTAACGTCGGATGTCCTTCTGGTTCGTAAAAAGGATATGGGCCCGGGACTATTCTTACCGGATAACGGCCGAAAAGTAGATTGCTTACTCGACTTCCGCACGTCAATAAATTATCACCCTGTATTTTCGCCTGTCTTTACTTAACGGTGAGATCCTAACATCCCAAATTTCCCCTTCAACGAAAACCCTATTATTTTAGCTTTCCATCAATATCAAACATTATTTATTTTATGTACTGACCCAGTCGTATAACTTTCCTCTCTTAAACTCCTAAACCTAACAAACGTTATTTCCCAAATAAAATATACACTGTGTCTCGTGATTTTTTTCTCCATTTAAGTCGACGACGAAGACACCCTGTCGAATACCTAATGGCACCCTAGCTTTGATATTCAGGGCGTTTCCTGCTAGCACCTGCAGAGGCACGGCGACTCGCTTTGTAGGGCCCTAACCAGGTCTAACTGCGACTTTTTGCAAATAGTGCGGTATTATCAAACCGAGCATTCGACGTAAGGCAAATAGAGTTAGTGGGAAAGGTCGACGGAATAACAATGTGGAAACTCGAAAAATTGCCTTGTTTTTAACGTGATTTACCTGAACCAATAAAACATTTCTTTACTTTGATTTAGCCAACATTTTAATCATATAACTTTTTTATTTAATTGCCAAAATTGGATTCTATATACACTGTTGGAAATAATTCACGAGCACACCCTATATAATCTGAACGCGTGAAGATAAATCCATGTTTGCGGAGCTCCCCAGTTAACGTTGAGGAGCTATGGAGACGAGTTGAGGCAGTATGGTTACCCATCCCTCCCGTTACAAAACAGCGACTTATCGACTCTATGTCTTTAGTACTATGTCTACTTTAGTACTACTTCCATACCAAATTTCATTGCGCTAGATACACGCGTTCAGATTATATAGGGTGTGCTCGTGAATTATTTCCAACATCTTCAGCAGGTTATTTTGTACAATTTACGATTCATTAGTTGCAAAAAGTTGACACTTAATTACAAATTAATAACATTCTCACCATAATTGAGTGAATTCCAAATTATCATTCATCAATATTCACTTATCATTATTAAGTAATGATAAAAGTTTTTCGATCTGTTAACGCAACTTCCAAACATAAACTACGATATTGAAAGGTAATTAAATGTTAATGGTAATAAGTCTTCGGCCATTAACGAGAATTTAGTTGAAGGGAAGGTACTTATGTTTGTTAGTTATATTACGGTTCTCTGAGTTGAAGGAGTTATTTGTGGTGTATCTGGTTTATAGTAAATAGATGGCGGAGTTTATGAATGATGCATTTCACAAGCTAGTTCCAGTTGAACAAATAAAGGCGTTATATAAACAATTGATGTAAATGTTTTCGCATGTCACTAATCACAAAGTAAAAGTGTCTCGAGGGTAATATTATTGTATTCGGTTGGAATAATAAATCCTTCCTACTGACGGTAGTAATGTCACAATAAGAAGCATTACGGCTGTTGGGACGGGTGGAAATATTTGCCGCAATAATAGCTGACAGCAGCGCGGTATATAGCCGTATTATAAGCAAGGAGTCCGTAGCCATCTGGCGGAGTCAGTGAAATACAATATCAGGTTTATGTGTACCTACACGTCTCGACGCCGACGCCTAGAAATTTTAACCGACAGAACTAGGCTCGCATTAACATGAAATTCGTTAGTTGTCCACCAAAAAAGACTAATTCACTCTGACAGAATAAAATCTTAAAAAATATTTAGTGGTAAGCCAAGGTATGTAGGTATAGTAGTTCACGTATATGTATATTTAACACTGTGCCTAAAGGACTCAATAAATTCGGGGGGAAGTGAGGCGCAATGCATACGAGATGCAGCTAGAGTCCTGAGGGAGTCGCAAGCTCGCCCCCCACGTGACCGGTAGCTTTCCGTCAAGGGACCACTACGAACGGCTGTTTATTTTAAGTGGATAAAAGGACTGTCGTTCTTTCGGCCAATTTCAAACTCACTTTTCTAACAGTGTAAATTTAGACTTTCTGAAATTTCAATTTTAGGTTCATAGCACCTGTGTCTGGGTGAATTCGTGCAAAAATATTCCATATATTTTTGGGGATATTAAAAATAAGATGATTCGTCGATGTCTGAAGAAAACTGCTTAAGATAATAGCCGCGAGCATTCATCAGCTATTACCGAATTTAAACTTCAGAGCCGAAGTTAGGAAGTTTCGGTTATTAATAGCCCCTTCAGTTACTTTTGTTTATAGCGGAACTTCGCTTTGCTCGCCTTTAATGGATGATTTATCTTTTTTTTCCAGGACATTTTTTTTCAAAGGAACTCATCCCTTCATTTTAAAAATTAATTAAAAAACTACAAAAAAATGCCTTTTAACTTTCATAATCTTTATAACGCATCCTTATACCATATATTATCCACCTTCAAGGTTACTTCTCAATTGTCTGTAAAAGGTTTTCGAGTAATTGATCGCAACGCTTAAACTTCGGTCGGAAAGTCTCGTAGAACAGTGGGTGAAATATCGGCTCAGGTCGCGACATCCCCGGAACAATGGGCCAACAACGGCAGACTTCCACGATGAACAGTAGTGAATCTCGTCATAAAAGCTAACGCTTGATGACCTCTGGTGGCAGTTTTAAATGAGCCACCGCGCCAACGATACCGGCACCAAATGTCAATTATTTTCAAAATCGCTTCACTGGATCAGAGGAAGGGAAAGTCCATCCGGACCGTAGTTATCCGGAATTGACGGATCCGAGCCTCAGGCCGGACGAAATTTATGCCGGGGAACCGTTTTGTTCGCTAAAAAGCACGTACAGAACATAGAGTAAATTGTGGATTTTTCCTTTCTAGTAATTTCCTAGTTTCCTCAACAATCACGTCTACGAATCATTTCGTTCACCACCATCATTAAAACTACAACCACTAACTCTCTTTAATCTTTGAGGTTAATAACATCAATTATTAATTATTATATATATGTTTTAAGTCTAGTGTTAGTTCTAGTTTTACTTCAATAAAAAATATACAACAATCTAACCCTGAATAACAACTAAAACTAGAACTAACACTAGACCTAGAACTAGAATCATTCGGGTTTAGCCGCACGTCTCTAAAGACGGCTAAACCCGAATGATTCTAGTTCTAGGTCTAGTGTTAGTTCTGGTTTTAGTTCAATGAAAAATATACAACATTGAAATAAAAGTAGAACTAACACTAGACCTACAACTAGAATCATTCGGGTTTAGCCGCACGTCTTTAAAGACGGCTAAACCCGAATGATTCTAGTTCTAGGTCTAGTGTTAGTTCTGGTTTTAGTTCAATGAAAAATATACAACATTGAAATAAAACTAGAACTAACACTAGACCTAGAACTAGAATCATTCGGGTTTAGCCGCACGTCTCTAAAGACGGCTAAACCCGAATGATTCTAGTTCTAGGTCTAGTGTTAGTTCTGGTTTTAGTTCAATGAAAAATATACAACATTGAAATAAAAGTAGAACTAACACTAGACCTACAACTAGAATCATTCGGGTTTAGCCGCACGTCTTTAAAGACGGTTAAACCCGAATGATTCTAGTTCTAGGTCTAGTGTTAGTTCTGGTTTTAGTTCAATGAAAAATATACAACATTGAAATAAAACTAGAACTAACATTAGACCTAGAACTAGAATCATTCGGGTTTAGCCGCACGTCTCTAAAGACGGCTAAACCCGAATGATTCTAGTTCTAGGTCTAGTGTTAGTTCTAGTTTTAGTTTAATGAAAGATATACAACAAAATGAGGCTAAATAACAACTAAAACTAGAACTAACACTAGTATTAGAACTAACACTAGAACTAGAATCATTCGGGTTTAGTCACACGTCTTTAAAGACGGCTAAACTCGAATGATTCTAGTTCTAGGTTTAGTGAACTAATAAAAAAAGAAAAGAAAATTCGATAAAATACATGGTGATGAAGTGAAAAAAGAGAAATATTCAACCTGTAAGACTTCGTCAATAACTTAATTTTCTTGAAAGGGATTGCTAAAGGAAAATAGTGGGTATATTAGATTACGAGACTAGTTCCGTGGTTCGCGTGATGACTCGTTACGACTTAAGGAAGCTCAATTGAGGCTCCTAATAGAATTGTTTGTGCCCCGCGACCGAATAGAGACGCTTAAATCACTAGCTTACCATTCAGATGTGACGCTAATCGCTTGATTCCACACGTACGCGCCCGCCGTCGATGCATATAATTATTTGCCGTCAAATGATAATATTGATCTACTCCCAACGTCAAAGGGCCAATGCGTGCACGATCCCCTTAGGGGATGTTTACGTAATTGCGTTACGGCCTACTAGGATATTAACCCCACCTCCAAGTATTCTCTTCAAAATAGAAACCTTTTTGAATTATATCATATAACGTATATCACATGTAAATCAATAATCAATTTTTGTTTTTCTTCGTCTTTTTAGATTTTACTATTTGAAGGTCAAATCAAGGTGAAAAGGAAAGTAAACTGTAAATTACCACTTTGTACGTTATTAATAGCACGGTTATGTCACCTAGATTGGATGATTAGGTATTTAATCGCCTTATAAACATGAACGGTTTCAAGGGAAATTACTACTACCCTAGTAACGGGTTAAAACGTTAATTAAAAAAAATGGGGAATCTCGAAAAGTCAAGATAATTCTTTAGGAGTTGTAGTATGTAGAATAGGGTATAAATGATATATTCTTTGACGGTGTTATTTCGATCGGACCACTTTAAATTTAACATTGAACAACACTGGCAACGTCTTGTCTCAGTTTGAGGCCTTGAATAATGCATGACTGACATTTTCTACTTCGCGGTTTTCGATCACCTCTCAAGATGTATTAACGATGAGTCGGGATGGCAAAAAGGTGATCCTCGTTTTTTTTTGTGACGATAAGACGACGACGCCGGGAGTACGAAATTAATAAATCCTGGCTCGTCGCGTCCGGGCACTATTCCGGTTTTCAATTTAGAAGCGATTATGATTTAGTGGCGGATGTGTATCGACCAAACCGCGGCACGCGTGGAAGTTACGGTTAAAAACGGGGACCAGATCACGAAACTTCGCAAAAACAAGATACTTTTGTATTATAAAGGTATAAATTTTTTTATGTGGTTTATGTACGATGACCCCTACACAGGAAAAAATCGTTTCGTGTAAAAATTTTAGAAAAAATTTTACAGTACGACATGTACTTAGACTTCGGGATACTTCGTAGGCATCGCATAATATTGCTCGGGATTCTTCGTCGGTACCACGTGATGTGGTGTGATTCTGCTATAATTTAACGGTCATCTTCTGAACGAGTCGGAACTTGAGACCTGATTTACGCGATTTAAAAAGAAATGACGATTATTTTTATTTTAATTATGTTTCTTAAAATAAATTCATGTTGTGAAATTAGTGGAACTTCCGAGTTCGTTGTGAAAATTGGTAAGTATATGCAACTATAGATACTGATTACATATATATAATAGTTTATTTAAATTTAAATTATAACAATATATTACAAGTAAAAATAAAAACAAATATTTTATAATTTTGATTTTTATTACAAACGTAAAACTTCCCTAAAAATACTCTACTTCCTATTAAAAATGTATTTTTTCCTGTGTAATATTTATAATTAGATTAATCGATTTACACGAAATTAATACATTATAAGTTTATTAAATTATACCGTCGATTAAAACGCGACCCTAATTGCCACTCGGTACGGGAGCGTTTTCAAACCACTTTATGCGTACTACTGTTAAATTGGCATTGTTATTTTGCTTATTATTATTAAATTTTCGCAGCGCGCGCCGAATTTATGGCATTAACGAACCGCTTTGAACCGGACCTGATTAATGGATCCCATAAATTGTCCTGTCGTTAATATCATATTGTTATAATTCGCGACCCTTGTACAATGTTTGATATTCACCCTTAACGTCACAATTCACACATCTCCTATATATTATTTAGGAAAAGTTGGTTACACCAATCAGAGGTTGCAACAAACCACGTTTTAAAAATAGGGTTCTTTTTTATTTCTTGTTCGTTTCCTCTTTTCCGTGTCTTTTTTAGTTTCCTCCCCAGACTGTAAAAGCTTTTATCAGTGCGAGGGCAGTCGGGACGTCGCTTCACGCCCTCGCGATAATCGCGAGTTATTATAGTGAAGACAAAAGGGGAGGGCGGAGTGCGTCGTCCGAATCGGATTCGAATCGGATTCGAAACGGGAATAAAACTAAATTATTCAAAGTTCCGTATCGCCAGCGAATAGTCGCCCCCGTTAAGTACCCCATTAGCCCTAATAAAACGATCGAAAATTCGAATCTCTTATAGATAGTCGATAACGTAACATAGGAGGTATGAGTTTCTTGGCAGAATTTATTTTCAAGATTCGAAATGGGAATAAGGTAGAGTAGATATCTTATTGTTATTTAAGTGATTTAAGAGAACGATAGTATGTAAAATTGGGGTCCGTTGGGAAGCGTAAAAGTTCGGGGCGAAGACACCAACTTCCAAGTTTGCCGTCGGGAGCACGGTGTCGCGGCCGAAGCCCTTCCTTTCTCGAGTAGAGTCGGATTGATGGCCGACCCCCTACCAAACTAAGTTAGGAGTAAATTGTTGTGGCTGCAACAAACGGAAGCCTGATTAGACGACTAAATGTTACGAATATTCCCGAAGTATTCGTCACTTTACATTTGATAAAGACGTCACGACGTCCTCTTAATTACACGATAGATAATCTCGCCTGTCGCCGCCCCAAAGAGGTTAATGGACCGGTTACGGACCACTCCAGGATGCCCGCAATAATTATAAAGTCAGGGATTTGATAACGTCTCCCGGGAATATCGGAGACAACGTTAACATCATCTTCGTCGTTTTCGTCGTTTTCGTCGTCGTTCTCTTGGGCTTTGGAGGGGTTTGAAGAAGGTTTTCGGAGGTCATCGAAGAAGGAAATTAACCCTACCCTTTTACAACTAATCCCTTCACTTTCTTATCGTGAAAACGACGTCGATACAATAGGATACCTTCTTCATCCGCTACAGAGGTCATGCGATAGGGGAATTACAGAAACGTAATCGACGACTGCGAATGCAGAGGCCAACCTTTTATTTATTGCCAACCGGTCGATGGACCTGCGGGTTTCCGTGTGAGGCGAACATTAAAATTAGTCATTAGCCAACGTTTATGGACGTCGCGTTCCGGGATTTTCAGCCTGCTGCTCGTTAGCGGCCCGTTGAGGAATTGGATTTACGTTCCAGATATCCCTAGATGCTAATAAAGACGTAATGGACATTTTGTTGGAATGCTTCCTTACAAAGATTTCTCGTTTCCTCCACCTCACACTATTCCCTGGAGTTTTAATACGAAAACCTCTCTAATAATAGAAATGGAAAAATATGATAATGTTTTTGCTTAAATTAAGAACTTAACAATAATAGATTTAACGTGGAATTTGGGGAATTAGTACAAAAAGAATGTGAGTTTCGAAGAGAAAGGTAGTTTTAGTACGAGTTTTAAGCCGGCAATAAAATATTAATTAAAGCGATAGTTTGTGTACCCAATACGCGCAGAGTACTTTGTGTAAGTTACGTTCATAACTCAGCCTAAGTGGAGCAAATAAAATCTGGAAAGTAGGTAGTAGGTTTAAACAGCGAACGGTCCGTTTCACTGTTTTCCCTTGATTTAGTGGCGTTGGGTTTAAAGCATTTTCCACCGGATATCCGGGTCCACCTTTTCCTCTTCCTTTTCCGCGTAAACAAAAATGATCGTGAGACCGTCGCGACGCCTCGTAACGCGTCGCCATAACACAATGCCCTAAACTGATTGGCTGGCAGGAGCGCTCGAAATCTGTCAGAAGCTCCGCAAATTAATGGGCTCGCTGTCTAGCTCGTGTAGTGCGGTTTCTGCTCAGCTCGCGAGAGAGCTGAGATACTTTATCGTCGAGTGTACTTTTCTAATTAACATAGAGTAGATACTCCGAGGGATTGCATGTGCGCCGGCGAAATTAAACATTCACGGTGTCGTCGGTCTCGTCGGTCTACAATTCGGTTTTGCCCGTCGCTCATCCTTCAATGTAATTGTCGCCACAACTTCACCTATATGAAAGCCGTATTTATAAACTCTCTTGTTAACACCCTTTTAATCTGGATTATTAATAAACTTCTCATCGTTCATCAAAACATCATCTTCATTCGAATAACTTAAAGTTATTTTAAGAAGTCCCATAAAAGATTTCATGTATGATGTTTTCGATACTGAACCTCCCGAGGTGAACCCAAGGAGTGTATCCAAAAAGTTAACGTAAACTTTGGACGGCAATTTTTCCCGCACAATAAATTAAAATGAAAACGGTTGCGAACATAATCCGGCGATTTCCCCGGCGGCTGTCCTCAATTTACCAGCAAATTCCACTTGCTATTTTGGCTTTGCTGTTAAAAAAAGCGTGAAAATAACGCATTTCCAAAAAAGGTGAATTTTTAAATTAAACCTTTTATTTACAAAACATTGGGCAGAAATAGGAAGATTGTTATGAGGAAAAGGATGAGGGTAGCAAAACCCCAGAAAACGTAGAAATCCCACGTCGCTTGGGATAAAATCGACGGAAACGCACGCTGTCGACGTATGGAAATATATCGACGCCCGAAACGAGCAACTACATTGTTTCGCCGTTTCATAAAACTCGGACAGAGCGAGCCCTGTCAAACGGCGCCCTCGCACGCAGCGAATAAATACGAGTGTACCGGGGCACAAAAAGGCTTCTATCGTTCCCTCATCTTTTTTTTTCTCTTCTGCCAAAGGAATTTAGTGAAGCCTGAAGTGGGACGCCAATCGATGACGAATACATTATATAAATTATTCAAGAATTGTGCAAACCACAAGCCGTGTTATGCTAACGAGAGTGTCGACGTGCGCATTTACCCTATTGGGTAGATTTTTCAAATAATCATATAAAACCAACACTGAAGCTGTTTCCAGCATCAGTAACTCTTAAAATACTTTAAAATTATATATATTTTTACAAAAGTTTATTCAGATAATTTTCTTCAAAATTTTGGTTCAAAATAAGTTGGACGGCGCATATAGTAGCACGTCGGCCAAATATGACCTTAATTCACCTTGAAATGGAAAATCTACATTCCTACATTCTCTGTTCTGGCCAAAACGCCCTAGAATATGTTATTAATATCTTATCAGGAGTATAGTAGAAAATGTAATTTTAATAGTCGAATATGTTTGAAATGAACGTTTAACGAGTTAGTTGCGTTTAGTAGAAGAGCTCGTAAAAAGTAAAGTAAGTGTGTAAGAAAGAATGATAAATATAATTTCGTTATAAATATATAAAAAGGGGTGTACATTTGTTATTGATTGGTATACGAGGTATAAAATTTTAAAGCCAGAGATACGTAACGATTTGTACAATATTTTATACTAAACGTAAATAGTCCCAGCGTGAAATAGGCTAAACAATTGGTTTCGACAGTTGACCTCTGAGGCCGAAATCGCATCGCAACTCGACCGTACTAAAATATGCACATATCGAACAAACTTTTTGTGCGTATGAAACGGATGATTTTTTTGGAGTAGAAAAAGCTTTTATTTTCATATCTTCACTTCAGATATTTACAATAATTGAACGATTTACGCGATCGGGTGTGATTATTTTTAATAACGAAACGTCGGTTTACAATCATAAATAACGCAAAGGGGAAAAGTTTTTAATAACTGTCAATGTGTGGTAACGGTGAAATTTCCACTTCGATTCCGCGTCCGCCCTCCTTCATGAACAAATTAAATGAAATCGATAAACATTTTTGTTAGTCACATCGCGCGTATCGCTCGCGAATTGCAGTTTAGCATCGTTGGAACGATGAAAAAACGGAATTGATCCTGCACTGACAGTGGTATTAAATCGAACGTTTGTGTGTCCGCCGAACGGGACAAAACGGGCTCTACCTCGTTTTAAAACAAAGACAACGCGCAGCTGCGTCCTCTCCGCGTTACCCGAATAAACTGCTTAACTATTGAACCGAAACTACACGCCGGCTCGCGCATTACACATTATAGCCGATAACGCTCCAAGTTTTACCACGATATTTTTAACTTTCCTTCTTTTCATCTCTCTCTATCTTTCACCTTTTTTCTCCCTTTTCAAATACAAACCAAACTCAATTCACTATTCTACTATAGAAACTAGAATCCTACTATCGATTTCAACAAACAGTCTCTCCGCTAAACCAATATTGTTCTATTTCAATCCCATTTCTATTTGATTTCAAAAAAAATTATATTTATATATATGTATATAGTTCTAGATCTAATCACCATGTACTTCATCGAATTTCATGTTAATTTATAAACATTTTGCAAATGCCTAATAAAAAACGGATTCAATATTCAGGGGTATGCTGATGACCTGGCAATCACAATCATACAATCATAACTCAACTAATACAGAAAGCCCTACTACTCACCAGTACTTGTTGTAGAAGCAATGGGGTGAGCATCAATCCAAATAAAATCGTAAAGCAGAACTATTAACCTCAAAACAGAAGTTAAATACTTAGGGGTAATACTAGACAGTAAACTAAATTGGAACTCACACTTAGATAAGGTGAAGGAACTGAGGTCTCAAACCTCGAATTGCTCATTGGGTCTACGTAGCAATAATCAGACGCATGGTCACCTACGCTTCATTGGTTTGGTGGCCAAAAACAAAACAACAGCTGGCACAAATCCAGCGGTTAGCATGTCCGACGGCTGCTTTGGAAGCCCTACTCGGTCTCACACTGCTCCATTTATATATACAAAAGAAGGCAACTTCAAGTGCCTTATCACTGAACAGTTTCTTCACTCAAGTTGATGCAAGGCAACCTCAGAGGACACTTCGAAATCCTTAAGGACCCAAGTCTAAATCACCTGATTGAAATTAAAACGAACCTTATACTGACAGAATACAATTTCAACCAGTCGTATAAGGTCATATTTAGAAGAAGCGATTATTGGGCCTCATCTAAAAAGAGAAGCCCTAACCTGGTACACCGATGCTTCAAAGATGGTTAGATCCGGAGTAGGTATGGGCATCAGTAGACCAAACAGCCACATTAAACTGCCCCTTAGCTCGGACATAACAATTTTCTGTACCGCTTTGAACCTACAGAAGGAACAGAAAGGTGCATCCATAAACATTTTTACAACAGTCGGACAATTCAAAAGCCCTACACGTGTGACTACAAACTGATCAGAGAGTGTACCAGCAACCTGAGATAACTCGCTAATGGTGGGTTCCAGGTAACAGCAACATTGAGGGCAATGAGAAGGCGGACAAGCTGGACAAAGAGGCAGCGACACACCCTTCATTAGATCCCAACCTAACTGTGGACTACAAAAAAGCTACCTAAAACAAATAATCAACAATTAGGAGGTCTCTAAGGTAGCCTTATGCTGGAAAGAACTTCCAGGTCACAGACAAGAGAAGAGTATGATAACTCCGTCGCAAAACAAAACCAAATACCACCTCTTCCACATTGGACAAGCTGAGGATCAAACTTGTCGACTTTACAACGACGAGTCAAAAACAGCCAGAAGTCGTCTAAGATACAGAATTTTCGGTATTACTCTCTTGACTCTCTTTCCGGCACAATAATAATAATAATAATAGACCTAGAACTAGAATCATTCGGGTTTAGCCGCACGTCTCTAAAGACGGCTAAACCCGAATGATTCTAGTTCTAGGTCTAGTGGTAGTTCTAGTGGTAGTGTTAGTTCTAGTTTTAGTTGTTATTCAACTTTATTTTGTTGTATATTTTGCATATATACATTTATTAATATAAATTAAAAATTGTAAAAAGAAATGGTAGTGGTAAGATAAGCTATGGTTCTACGTTTAGTAAAGGTCTATTCTGTCCAGGAAGACAATAGGACAACTTACCGAAACTGATAAGGCATTGTTTCATTATGTTAAATAACAGTTATCTATAGTAAATAATAGAGGATGTTTGAGAAGGAACCGCGAATGCGGTTTCTGCAGAAAGAGGGAAGAATAGGAGAAACTTTGTTATTCGATCGGAGGCACGTCGAATTGAATGGCGAGCGTACAATTTTGCATAATTTAAAAGTTCCCCTTTGAAACGGAGCCCGTATATTTCATATAATGGTAAGATCTACGTACAAGTGCGGCCCCGAGTCGCGGTTCTTCTCGATCTATCAGAACTGCATCGCAGCTGCTATCTCTTTATGTCGACATGAATTGGTTGGTTGCAAAAGAAGCTGGAGATCGCCTCGGAAACACGTTGGAGATGCGGTAAAGACGTCACAGTTCGGATACCGCAGTGGCGAAATCGCAAATTAGCTTAATTCTCGCAGTGTTAAATGGGGTTCGGGTGGAGTTATTTTTAAGGGAAGGTTTCGTGTTTGCCAGTAGTAAACATAATTCGGGAAATTGCTCCGCGGGAGTTTTGTGTCTGCTTATTAATCGCCGTCGCGGTTATTAAAGCCTCGACGACGCAGGGTCGCCACTAAAAATAAGTCAACTCTGATAAGTTTCACTTACTCGACCCAATTATTCTTTCCAACCCTTCGGATCGATACGACCGAGGTTGTAAACAGGAACTATTCCAACTATGATCCGATCGACGAAGTCTCACGAGAGATGGAAAAAAATAATAAAATGGAAAAAAAATGTTCGTTCGAGCTTTTGAACTCGTTTTGCCCTCGTCGAAGTTGAGCACATTAGACTAGATTAGTTTGTAATTGGGATTTTGAAAATTGACCCTCGTCCCGATTCCCACAACTCGAATTTCACGATCATATAATCGGTTTAATACTGTAAAATCTCTCGTCAATTTCAAAAATGTTTTGTTGCTCAATGTTGAGATAAAACGAATTTTTCTAACGTGAAGGTGAAATTTACCGTCAAAATCGTTCTCGCGTAAAGACGAAAAGACGTCCGGAAAACATCGACGAAAAATCAATCTTGCACATACAGGTGTACTCGTTTGTTACTTGAAAGAAAAATTTATGTCGACGTCTTATTTGTGTTTATAAATAGGATTCCCGCCGATACATTACGGGATTTCGTGGTGTGGAAATGCGCAAGCAAAGTTGATCGGGCATTGAATCTTCTTACGTAAGTAGAGAAGGAGAAACAACATAAAGCAGTTTATCTCCGTCCTTTAAAAACATCAAAGGCAAAATTTCCTTTTAATACCAGCTTAAAAAAAAAATCTTTTATCAATTTCAAATCGGCTGAAATGGAACACCTCTATCGTGTAGGCGTTGAGTATTTATTAGCATATATAATGGGGTGTTACAGTGCGAGGGTCGCACCATCAGTAATTGAAACTCACTACCTATCGTTATTGATCGGTAACCCGCAATTCCGATCGTAATTAATATTTTCCCTAATGATCCTTAACGTTCAATTATTATCAGAACATCAAAACGTTACCGATTTCTCATCTCATCATCTTAATACACTTTACAAACTAACGCGAAACATTCAACAAAATTTTATATACGACTTTAGATTTTGGCTTTTATGATTTGGAATTGCCGCCGCGTTTAGGATAATTTAGTACACCCTTACATTAGCCCGGAAGACGCATTGTGCGAGGTAACGGCAATAAGTTTTAAGAGATTTATACTCACGGAGATAAAGCGCTACTACGAACGGGGTCGTTTCTCCCTTCTTCTTATCCTTTTCACCCCTTTTCTCCTTATTTAGTTATTCCTTTGGACCCCCGAAACTGACTCGGGCGTGTCTGATCCGATTCAAACTTCATCGATCGGCCTACAAGAGCTCGTACATGCGTGGGTATACATTTACTAACTTTATCTATATATATATATATTGTGAGAGATAAATTTATAAATATATTTTTGTAATACGATCATGTATAACCCAATATTATCAAAAGCTTGCACTCATATTTTATGTTTTAATATGGAAAAATCGTACAATGTGATTTATTGCTCAATATCGTTGAAATTGCGAAGATGCACATGTACGAAACTAGTAACGAAGTAACTTTAGTATTAAAAATTGCACTAGACCGAGAACTAGAATCATTCGGGTTTAGCCGTACGTCTCTAAAGACGGCTAAATGCGAATGATTCTAGTTCTAGGTCTAGTGTTAGTTCTAGTATTTCACTAGCCTTATCACTAGAACTAACACAAGTCCTAGAACTAGAATCATTCGGGTTTAGCCGCACGTCTCTAAAGACGGCTAAACCCGAATGATTCTAGTTCTAGGTCTTGTGTTAGTTCTAGTTTTAGTTCAATGAAAAATATACAACACTGAACTAAAGTTGTATTAGTTCTAGTGATAGTCCTTGTGCAATACTAGAACTAACACAAAACCTAGAACTAGAATCATTCGGGTTTAGCCGTCTTGAGAGACGTGAGGCTAAATCCGAATGTTTCTAGTTCTAGGTCTTGTGTTAGTTCTAGTTTTACACTAGCATTATCACTAGAACTAACACAAGATCTAGAACTAGAATCATTCGGATTTAGCCGTCTTGAGAGACGTGCGGCTAAATCCGAATGTTTCTAGTTCTAGATCTTGTGTTAGTTTTGATGATAATCCTAGTGCAATACCAGAACTAACACAAGACCTAGAACTAGAATCATTCGAGTTTAGCCGTCTTGAGAGACGTGTGGCTAAATCCGAATGTTTCTAGTTCTCGGTCTAGTTTTAGTTCTAGTTTTAACTGCTATACAACGTTAGATTGTTGTATATTTTTCAATGAAAGAGGTTTGAGTTCAATGAAAAATATACAACATTGAACTAAAACTAGACCTAGAACACTAGTACTCATATTTAATATTTTAATATGAAAAAATCGTTCCGTTCAGCGTACAATACGATTTATTACTCAATATGGTTGAAATTGCGAAGATGCACATGTACGAAACTAGTAACGAAATAACTTTAGCCTTAAAACTAACATTAGACCGAGAACTAGAATCATTCGGGTTTAGCCGCATGTCTCTAAAGACGGCTAAATGCGAATGATTCTAGTTCTAGGTTTAGTGTTAGTTGTAGTATTGCACTAGCCTTATCACTAGAACTAACACAAGTCCTCGAACTAGAATCAGTCTTCTCTCTATCTAGTCTTGTGTTAGTTCTAGTTTTAGTTCAATGAAAAATATACAACACTGAACTAAAGTTCTAGGTGTTGTGTTAGTTCTAGTGATAGTCGTAATGCAATACCAGAACTAACACAAGACCCAGAACTAGAATCATTCGGGTTTAGGCGTCTTGAGAGACGTGCGGCTAAACCCTAATGATTCTAGTTCTAGGTCTTGTGTTGGTTCTAGTGATAGTCCTAGTGCAATACTAGAACTAACACAAGACCTAGAACTAGAATCATTCAGGTTTAGCCGTCTTGAGAGACGTGAGGCTAAATCCGAATGTCTCTAGTTCTAGGTCTTGTGTTAGTTCTAGTGAACGAACTAGAATCATTCGTCTTGAGAGACGTGTGGCTTAATCCGAATGTTTCTAGTTCTAGATCTTGTGTTAGTTTTAATGATAGTCCTAGTGCAATACTAGAACTAACACAAGACCTAGAACTAGAATCATTCGGATTTAGCCGTCTTGAGAGACGTGAGGCTAAATCCGAATGTTTCTAGTTCTAGGTCTTGTGTTACTTCTAGTGATAGTCTTAGTGCAATACTAGAACTAACACAAAATCTAGAACTAGAATCATTCGGGTTTAGCCGTCTTGAGAGACGTGCGGCTAAATCCGAATGTTTCTACTTCTAGGTCTTGTGTTAGTTCTAGTGATAATTTTAGTGCAATACTAGAACTAACATAAGACCCAGAACTAGAATCATTCGGGTTTAGCCGTCTTGAGAGACGTGTGGCTAAATCCGAATGTTTCTAGTTCTAGGTCTTGTGTTAGTTCTAACACAAGACCCGGAACTAGAATCATTCGGGTTTAGCCGTCTTGAGAGACGTGCGGCTAAATCCGAATGTTTCTAGTTCTAGGTCTTGTGTTAGTTCTAGTGATAGTTTTACAACATAGCATTCTAGTGATAGTTTATCAACATTCGGATTTAGCCTCACGTCTCTCAAGACGGCTAAACCCGAATGATTCTAGTTCTGGGTCTTGTGTTAGTTCTAGTGATAGTTTTAGTGCAATACTAGAACTAACACAAGACCCAGAACTAGAATCATTCGGGTTTAGCCGTCTTGAGAGACGTGAGGCTAAATCCGAATGTTTCTAGTTCTAGATCTTGTGTTAGTTTTGATGATAATCCTAGTGCAATACCAGAACTAACACAAGACCTAGAACTAGAATCATTCGGGTTTAGCCGTCTTGAGAGACGTGTGGCTAAATCCGAATGTTTCTAGTTCTCGGTCTAGTTTTAGTTCTAGTTTTAACTGCTATACAACGTTAGATTGTTGTATATTTTTCAATGAAAGAGGTTTGAGTTCAATGAAAAATATACAACATTGAACTAAAACTAGACCTAGAATACTAGTACTCATATTTAATATTTTAATATGAAAAAATCGTTCCGTTCAGCGTACAATACGATTTATTACTCAATATGGTTGAAATTGCGAAGATGCACATGTACGAAACTAGTAACGAAGTAACTCGTAAATTTTTTTTCTTATTATAGCGGTTGGTAAAAGTCGTTTGTTAATATTATTTGACGAGGGGCAAACTTTCGAAATGAGCCAGAGGTGAACTGTCAAAGTTAACGGCTCGACTCGCACGCCCGTAAATTCCCCCCTAATATTTACGTCAACTTTTATTAGATGGAGTATTTGCATAGCGCTACGGTAAAGTTTGTAAACGCACCGGAGATTCTTTATTTTTGTTCGCGGGGGCACGCGCCAAATGGCGTAATGGCCTCTTATTTAAACAGTCATTTGTACTATTTGTATTGTAAATGCGAGAAGGGCGCGTTTTCGTTTACGTTTACCTTCAGTCATTAGTTTTACCTACATATTATAAGCAGACGAGGTAAATATTGGCCCAATCCTACAATTTTTATCATTTGTTCACTTCGACGTCGTGACGCCTCGAATTGAGGGCGATTTCTTTTTTTACAGTAAATCCTCTCCGCGGCCGAAGCTTTTCGGGTCAAAACAACAAAGCAACGCCCCTGGAGATAAACGCATTTTCAATTTGCCGTGTCGGACTCGGCGGTCGTTAATTCTAATTTATCATTCTTTACGAACTTAAAACTTCCTTTAAATAATAATAACGATTACGAAACAATACATCTCAAGTAATCAATTATAATAATGGTGAATATGCCTGAAGATGCACTACGAAACACGAAACTTTCTAGTTCTAGAACTAAAAATTTTATTATAACAAAATGAGAATAATACCTGTAGTAACATAGGGAACAACCGTTAATTTCCAGTATTATGCAGTGTGTAATTCGGCGGAATTTAATTTCTAATAATTATTTCTACCGTGACTCGGTGCAATTACAACACCGCAATCCTCGGCGTGCATTAATTATCGCCTTACTTATTATTGCCTGTAATGCACGATTTCGCTGTATGTAATCGATAGAACCGCAAAGAGAACAAGCAATCAACTAACCCAATTTGAAATCTGAGACGTTAATTGAGATTATTACGGTGTGATTGTACCTAACTAAATATTAAGTATCGTATAGTTAAAAATTTTAATTTGAAATTTAAAATCTTTTAAGTACTTGGTAATAAAATTTTAAAGGTATTTAAATTGTGTACTCGAAAGTTGAGAAAAAGTTTGTGTTTTTCCAATAAAGCCGTTTTAAAAATGCATACCTCGAAATGTAACAGGCGACCCGAAATAAAACTTTCAACAGCCCATAAACAAAACTATGACCTTCTTAAAAGGAGATAAGATCGATCGGTTGAGGGACTTTAAATGCATCGTTTCGAAGATAAAGACTTCTTAAAAGAAAAGAAGGGGTAATATCGAAAGTTTTTTCATTAAGAACTTGTATGGAAATTTAAGAATAGGGTGATAATAATCTTAAATGTGTTTTTTTAATCAACAATATCATAACAAAATTTCCTTTTATTAAAGCATAAATAATACTTTACTAATAAATCTCCTCAAATGATATTCTGACTACGAAAGCATAATCACCAATGTTTTGGCATCAAAGATACTAGAAATACTAAATTAGAAAAATCAAGTTGCATAACAATGGAGAAAGTGGATTAGTGAGGAAGAAGTTTTGGCAGATTTTGTATAGTATTGGGAAAAGGAAAAAGTTTGCGAGGCAATGGAGTTTGAGAAGAATATGTCCATTGCGTAATGCAGAATATATATTTGCAGTATGCAGAACTTTGAAACTCGGCCAAAGTCCAAGACGACCCAACCCAACCCAACCCAGCCCAAACCAAACCAACCCAAGTATTACGAACAACTTATGCCGGCCGACATCTTCCAAGCCATAAAAAATTTCTTATTTTAATAATCTCGGCCGACTTCGAAGACGTCGGCCGTCCCAAATATCTTCGCGATACAAGAAATAATCTCAGCCAGTCGCAATTATCATGAATAATACTTATTAAACTTATTCGAGATTTTTTATGGCACCCCACGAACGACCCAAGTATTGTTCGTGCAGACATTTTTTTGCAATATGTTCCCATTGAATTCATAGTTTTGCAAGTTGTTAATGGCATCACTTAAGATTCGGAGAATCTACTCTGCTCAAAGTTTACGAAGGAAATAATCTCGGCCGCCATAAGTATTGTTCGTGATACTTGGGTTCGTATGGATTTTGCTGGGTTGGGTTGGGTTGGGCCGAGATTATTTCTTGTATCACGCAGAATATTTGGGGCGGCCGACGTCTTCGAAGTCGGCCGAGATAATTAAAATAACACATTTTTTATGGCACCCCACGAACGACCCAAGTATTGTTGGTGTAGAAATTTTTTTGCAATATGTTCCCATTGAATTCGTAGTTTTGCAAGTTGTTAATGGCATCACTTAAGATTCGGAGAATCTACTCTGCTTGAAGTTTACGAAGGAAATAATATCGGCCGACTTCGAAGACGTCGGCCGCCATAAGTATTGTTCGTGATACTTGGGTTCGTATGGATTTTGCTGGGTTGGGTTGGGTAGGGCCGAGATTATTTCTTGTATCACGAAGAATATTTGGGGCGACCGACGTCTTCGAAGTCGGCCGAGATTATTAAAATAACACATTTTTTATGGCACCCCACGAGCGACCCAAGTATTGTTGGTGTAGAAATTTTTTTGCAATATGTTCCCATTGAATTCGTAGTTTTATAAGTTGTTAATGATATCACTCAAAATTCGGAGAATCTACTCTGCTTGAAGTTTACGAAGGAAATAATATCGGCCGACTTCGAAGACGTCGGCCGCCATAAGTATTGTTCGTGATACTTGGGTTCGTATGGATTTTGCTGGGTTGGGTTGGGTAGGGCCGAGATTATTTCTTGTATCACGAAGAATATTTGGGGCGACCGACGTCTTCGAAGTCGGCCGAGATTATTAAAATAACACATTTTTTATGGCACCCCACGAGCGACCCAAGTATTGTTGGTGTAGAAATTTTTTTGCAATATGTTCCCATTGAATTCGTAGTTTTGCAAGTTGTTAATGGCATCACTCAAGATTCGGAAAATCTATTCTGCTTGAAGTTTACGAAGGAAATAATCTCGGCCGACTTCGAAGATGTCGGCCGCCATAAATGTTGTTCGTGATACTTGGGTTGGTTTGGATTTTGCTGGGTTGGGTTGGGTTGGGCCGAGATTATTTCTTGTATCACGCAGAATATTTGGGGCGGCCGACGTCTTCGAAGTCGGCCGAGATTATTAAAATAACACATTTTTTATGGCGCGAAAATTAAATGATTGTAATGGATGTATTATTAACAAAATGATTTTAGTGGAATTTGAGAAAAAGAATTGGTTAATCTTATTAAACTTTAGATAGTGGTAGATGGTAGTACGTTTATGTTAATCCGGAGAAGTTCGTCCACTCCTTGTGGGATAACCTAAAATTTTAATAATAGCTCACGTCGAGAGTTATTAGCGAGTCCGTTCCCCGGCCGAGTTTCTACTGCTTAACCTAATTGCGCGATTGTAAGTTTTTAATTAAATTTGCCGGGGCGGTCCGGATTTTTTTACTTACTATTTTAACCAGGCAATTAATTATCTGGAATTAAATTTACTATTTAACAAAGTGTAAAATTTTTTTCTAAGTATTAATTTGGAGGCGGCGGTTTTAACGGAATTTAATACAAAGACGAGGACGGGGCAACTCGTTTACGAGACGTTCGGCTTTAAAAAGTTACTTTTTCGATTACGCCTGCTGTCGAAAGTTTATATAAATTACACTCCGGGCGCCTTCTTGGAACTTAGTGGCAACGGCGGGGTCCAATACAAACACTTACAAATCAGCTTTCCTACAATTTTTGGTTCTTGCTACACTTCTTCTGAAACAGTATTTATACTTCTTTATAGGAATGACCAATAATCAAAAAACTTATTTTATATATTTATTTGTTTTAATTATCGTACTCGACGTCATCACTGCAAGTATGCAACCAAATACACAAATAGCGTATTGCAATACCAATACTGCGATAGTGGTTGCATACTTGCAATGATGACGTCGGATACGATAATTAATTAACACACAATTTTTATTGTTAATATTAAATGGTTTCATATTTAAAAAGATATCCCTTATGAAATTGTTTTCACGTAAATAGAAATTTATCATCGACGGTGTCCTTTGGAGCGACGAAGTTTAAATTGGCAAAGTTTACCAGGCTCAAATGACGCGCGGCTCGTCGCGTAGTGTCGTTTTTGTTTATTTCGTTTTTAGTAGTGAGGTTCGGTTAGTTAACGTGTTTATTTTCGAAAAATTTCGAGCGGAACGCGTGTCAGTGGTCCCGATCTTACAATTAGCGCCGCTATTTGCATAGTACGGGTGCGGGGCTCGTTAGTATTTCGGTTTTTCTTATTGCCTGCGGTTAATTACCCCTTTACCTTTACCGGACATCGGTCTAATTTTCGTTGAAAACCACCCTCGTTTTCGAAATCCGAACGGTTTATTACGCGGCTTAAACGTAAACGCCAACAACGTCTGACTTAATTAACCGCGTTTTAAGCGCGGTTAGAGTAATTAATTCCGACGTCTCTGATGAAACGAAAAAGTTGGCTGCGGGAAATTGAAAGAATTAGGTTAGAGATATACCAGAATACCAGCAGCTCGGTTTTGGAGAAAATGCAGAGGGTAATATATGCCAAAACCCTCCCCGTGAATTTGGTCAAGAGAGTCGGGTAGCGTACGTAAATCGCAGATCCGCACCTCACCCCCATTTGTTATTGCTATCTTTTGTTCATCTTTGCATACGCTCTCGCCCCCCTTGAAGTATTATTTTTCGTGCCCGCCGGTTCAGGTCGTCCACGGAATTTTACTTCCCTCCCGACAAATTCGAATCGGATCCGCCTCATATCGAGCGAACAGTTGATTCCGAAAAGCTCCCCTTTCCGAAAACCACCCCTAATAAATAAACGTCCGGCACAGAGCATTATTAATAAGCTGCGACCACCGAACGAGAAAAGAATTCTATCCGATTCGGTGACCCTCCGCGTTGACTTCTTTACGATCTCCACTCGTATAGAGATTTGTTTCGATCAAACGTTACGTACAAAACCTATAAAAACCGAAAAACAATAACTTATAGATAAGGGTTCTTAGATTATTAAATAATTCAAGTACCTATTTTTTACTTTGATGTAAATTAGACGGAGTAAAATAGAGTGCTTACGTAAATTACTCGGGATTCAGGAATAACTGGACGCATTTGCAATTAAAATGTCGCGCCAGTCGATACGATAAGTCGCCACTAAAAGCTTTAGGTGCGCGCGAGCTTTACTCGAAAGCCGCCTTTCTCCGCCGCCGTTTTCAATTTCACGCGACAAAAGGCCGCAATTCGTTTCTGCGATAATTTTGATGGGAATTTGATGGACCGACCGATAAACGAACTCACTTTTGACCGTAAATAGCTTCGATTGGACGTCGCGACAAATACGGACTGTCCTCCTTTCTATACTCTCGTTTATTCCTCTTTTCCTACCACTCTATTTTCTCATCTTACTTAAACGCAACTTACAATTAACACAGTCAATTTTCTTTCTATATTTCAATATTTTATTATTTTACTTTTATCAATACAGCTTTATATCTTATTCTAGTTTTAGTTCAATAAAAAATATATAACTAAAACTAGAACTAACACTAGACCTAGAACTAGAATCATTCGGGTTTAGCCGCACGTCTCTAAAGACGGCTAAACCCGAATGATTCTAGTTCTAGGTCTAGTGTTAGTTCTAGTTTAACTGCTACACAGCGTTAGAGTGTTGTATATTTTTCAATGAGCTAGAACTAACACTAGACCTAGAACTAGAATCATTCGGATTTAGCCGCACGTCTCTAAAGACGGCTAAACCCGAATGATTCCAGTTTTAGGTCTAGTGTTGGTTCTAAAACTAAAACTAGAACTATGACAATAATAATAATAATGTTTATTTGTCGCAAAGAAATATGCGTACAATAGTCAACAATACAAGAAAATAATAATAATATGCAATAAAAAATGCAATCTATCTGTCTTCTTGCCGAGAATCTTCCTTTCCAATTAGCGCAATTCGCTTTGTCACCACTCTTGAAAAGTGGCACTACCTTTGAACCTTTAAATTCTTCTGGATAAATTCCATCTAGCATGCATCGATTGATAGCATCTGTTAACGGTTTTGTTATTTCGTCTCGTATACTCTTTAATAAAACTGATGAAATTCCATACAAGTCTAATGTATTTTTTGATTTTCTGTATGACACTTCCGACATCTATCAAGTCTACTGGCGTGAGGAAAATAGAACTCGCAACCGACCTGCTTCCCTTCACGAAGATTTCCGGACAGAGCACAGGTCCAGGTTCAAAATGCATCTGGTTACCAATCTTACAAAAATAATTATTAAAGTCATCCGGAGTTGGACTATCATAGTGACTACTGGTGTGTAATTTCTTTTGGTAGAATTCGTTTTTAATTACCGTCTAAATGGTCTTGTATAAAGTTGAAAAGAGTTGTAGCTTTTTGTTCTTGAATTGCTTCCTTGTATTCTAATTTGTATCGCTTGTAAATTTCCATGTGCTCAGGCAAGTTCACAACTGTTGCCATAGTGTGCAATATATCCAATATTCTCGTTTTGTTCTGCAGTTCTGGAGGAAAATTCATTTGACAACGTCTTTTCTTGGTATCGGGTACTTCTTTTTCAGGAAATATGCGATTGAACGAATTTGTGAATGCGTTATGGAACGAGGAATAACCAAGATGAGCATTTGGCCATTGCGTCCCACGAAGACTCTAGACCTGTATTCCAGGTACCATTTCAGTTTTTCCTTGAAGATGTTTAAGTCACCTAGGTGATCGATATAGACAAATAACTTCTTCTATATGCTTTTCCTGACAGTAATCATCTGTACTAGGCACTGGCGTGGACTGGATTGAATCTTTTATTAATATTAAGATGCCGCCATGCTTATACTGTTGTCTACAGAAGGATGGTGCAATTTTCAAGTGTTCTCATTTGCAAGTTTTTTTTTTGTTTGTCTTGTTCTAATAAAATCTTTTTGGATAATTATATTTAAACTAATTCCAGTTTTAATTTTGTGAATAAGATGATTTAAGACTTTATGTAACTCCAGTTATGAGGATAAATGCCTTTCAAAAGCAAGATTGTGGAACACCTGCAGGATGCGAGTTGAAGGTATATACATAGCCTTCCTGCGGTGTGGTAGTAAATTTGTGGTAAAGTGTTCAAGTTATCAAACGAAGAGTGTGTCGTCCGGGTGTATGTCACCCGTAAGCGATATATAAGGTGGTTGTATCAAAGGAGAGACACGAAAGGAGGACGTGGAGTGAGAGGTTGGGTAGGAAGACGAGCAAGATGCCGTTCTCGATGCAAAACTGGAATCCTGGCAGGTTAACCCGCGTATCAGATCCTGGTGGGATCCCCGGGGAGCGGTCACCGTCCCATTTCCCCGCTATGTAAATCCAGGAGGCGACCAGGCACCTGGACAAACTGTATACACGCGCGGCGGAATATTTCCCATGGGGTATCTGCGAACTGGGTTGTATCCCAACTTAATTTTAGGGTGATTATGGACGTCGGAGAGGAAACGGCGAGTGCCAAGGAGATGCTGAGTCGAGGACGACGTGCGTCTAGCTAAAACGCATTTCCAAGCAGCATGATAGCGTTGGGTTTTGGGCGAGTCGAATCGGAATGAATGGATTCGTAAATTTAATCCCGGTCGTGTTTGCAAACTTGATACGGATTGGCACCGAGCGGGGCATTAAATTAGATTAAGCCCTGCGTACGAGATGCATTCCGAGAAGCGTTCCTCTTCTTGGTCTGACCGCCCCGCGAAAATTGTTATTAGAGAACTTGGTCGGACAGAGTTTCCATTTGAAAATTTACGGCCTCCTGGATGCCCGCTATTAAATTTCCCGTTGCGGGCCGCTTCTAGTCCTGCCCATTCTACCCGGTCGAGGTACAACAGATAACGACCCCCAACTTTTTTCATTGTTCGAACTTGTTTGCCGGGTCACCTGATTCCACGAAACTACGATATATTTTATTGCCCGTGTCGAATGGGTAGTACAATAAAACTCGTCCATGTAATACAACTTTACCTTAATTAGGATTATCGTGATGGAATCGATTAATATCTATTTATCATCACCCTTAAAGATTAGAAAGTATATCTTTCAATTTTAAATAAAGCGTTCGGACGGGTGCCCCTTTTCTGAGGAGATTTATAGAGGTAATTGAGATATTTCGACTTCGGAAAAGGTAATTTCTCCGAGATCCCCGAGAAATAATCCCTTAATAGCGCCCTAATTAATTACATTCATAATTTTTATTTTGCTTCCTTATCTGTGCAGCGTCTTTCCTTTCGCAACGAAAACAAACCAATCTCAGTAATGAAATTTCCATTTTTTCATTGCCGCCCGAGTTTTTAATTAACCCTTCTCGGGGTGCCCAGATTTCGAACGGGTGTCGAAACGTTCATTTTACCAACAACTTCCCACGGAAATAGTTAATTCCGAAAACGTTTCTCATCGGTAACGAACTAAACCGCTTTGTTGCACATATTTTTTGATAATCACAATATCCCCGCTTTCCGCCGGTACTAATAAAATTACATTTGAAACATGATCACTACTGATACCGGTCAATGAAATTCCAACCCCAAACGAACTAATACACAATCACCATTTCCGCTCGCGTGCAGTAAATCAACTAGATTGCACGTTGACGTTAGTTAATTTGGCTCATGTTACTAAAAGCTTTATTCACTGCAAATCTAATTATTTAATTAAATCACTGTGTGGAAACTTATAATAATTAATATGCCTTTATACGATCTTTATAAAATTAATCTTATTAAGATTTGACGTCTGATATGAATAGAACGTAGAGTACGTATGTATTCACTCAGAAGATGTGTACTAATTGTGATGAGTTGATGAGGATTGAGAAGCGGTGACACGCCCAATAACGTTAAATATCATTATTCATTTGGACAATACGGTGAGGCCGATTATTAATCCACATCGTGGAATGACAGATGCGGGCGCATTGTAAACATGGCGTTCATTAGTCGTCGGCTATTATGAATAATTGACAAGGAATGATATCGATTGCCGAAACCTGAGGTTTTCGTAGGGCGTCGACGTTTTGTCGGCGCCTGGCACCGATTAACCGTTTGCGATTCGGCGTCCCGTAATTGTTTTAGTTTTAAATTGAATCCCTTGTTTCCATTTCGAACCGATGGAACGGAACGTTTTTTCTTTTTACGTCTCTTTTTGACTATGGAACGAACCGTAAAACTGCACTTCTCGTTATACCCACTCTTCTTTGTTCGACAGTTGACATCTTCCCCGAGAGATTGAGTGCCATGTTTTCATTGGCTCCACGATTTATTTTTCATATCTCACCGGGCTATGTCGACATCCATACTTTATTCGCTGCGAAAGTTTTGTCGGCGTTTTCAATCATTTTTCAAATATCGTCCTCTACCGTTGCTTAAAATAAGGCTTATGAGGCGGACCATATCGCGATACCTTACGAGTTTGCCTCCCGTAAATTCCATTTGCGAAACGAATAAATTCTCCGCTTAATAGAGCCCTTTCCCCTCGAGTTATACCTTTGATTAAGCTCTCGCCCAGTCGAATTCACCCTTAAATTCTCGACGTTTAGTTATTTTTCGATTCCTACTTTCGCAAAACCACCCACCCGTTTTCCGCCTCACGTCTTGAATAATTAATTGAACCGGTTACCCGGTTTCGTAGCGGAAAGATGCATCCTTTGCTAGCGTCAAAAACGTCCAAATTGAATAAGTTGCGCCACTCGAGCCGCGCCCAAGAATTCGAATTATTCTAAAGGTTGCTTAAAGGCGCACCCTCGATCCTCGTCGAACAAGCTTCGTATACGTCGACTTTACAAAACCAATTCACCAACATGAACGTAAACAGACTAGATTAATTATCTTAGACCTTTGTATATACTTAATGCTCACATCTATACATCAAAACATGTTATTCAACATTATTTAATATAAAACTATATAACTTCATATATATATATATATATATATATAGTGTGTTAATTAATTATCGTACCCGACAAACTATGCAACCAATATCACAGATTGGTATTGCAACAATTTATTAACTTAAAAAGCCGTTTAAAAAATATGTAGATATATTTTAACAATTTAAAAAGTATTGAAGTTTTGACTATATTAATTTGCCTATTGACTTACCGCTTAAACAACGATAGTTCTAAAAAGAACTGTTTCGAAAAATATAAAGGCAGCAAAAGACGGTTAAAGAACAAAGCAAATACGGAAACCCACAATCACAACAATAACGTTCGATCAGCTGTCAACATCTGGTTACTAATTTAAAATTATCCAAGCTACCACTACATATTGAGATATGCAGCCAATATCACACAGCTCACGTGGGTTACGATAATTAATTAACACAGTGTATTTACGGCTACTATTTTTTTAATGGTACTAATTGTAGAAACTGCACCAATAATTCTTTAAAAAAGTAAATCGTAGCAGCTATGCTGATATCTCATTAACAAAGTGGATTCTACTGCCTCGGCCGCAAGCGACCTCGGCTACTATTTCTTTAATGGTGCAAATTGTAGGAGCTACACCAATATTTCTTTAACAAAGTAAATTCCACTACCTAGGCCACTATTTCTTTAAGGGTGCAAATTGTAACAGCTACGCCAACATTTATTTAAGTAAGTAAATTCTATTGCCTCGGCCGCAAGCGCCTCGGCTACTATTTCTTTAATAGTGCAAATTGTAGGAGCTACACCAATATTTCTTTAACAAAGTAAATTCCACTGCCTGGGCCACTATTTCTTTAACGGTGCAGATTGTAGGAGCTACCATAATATTTATTCAACGAAGTAAATCCTACTGCCTCGGCCGCAAGCGACCTCGGCTCGTATCTGTTAAACGGTGTAGAGTGTAGCGGCTATGCTGATATCTCATTAACAAAGTGGATTCTTCTGCCTCGGTCAAAAGCGACCTCGGCTCGTATCTCCTTAACGGTGCAAATTGTAACAGCTACGCCAATATTTGTTTAAGTAAGTAAATTCTATTGCCTCGGCCGCAAGCGACCTCGGCTACTATTTCTTTAATAGTGCAAATTGTAGGAGCTACACCAATATTTCTTTAACAAAGTAAATTCCACTGCCTGGGCCACTATTTCTTTAACGGTGCAGATTGTAGGAGCTACCATAATATTTATTCAACGAAGTAAATCCTACTGCCTCGGCCGTAAGCGACCTCGGCTCGTATCTGTTAAACGGCGTAGATTGTAGCGGCTATGCTGATATCTCATTAACAAAGTGGATTCTTCTGCCTCGGTCAAAACCGACCTCGGCTCGTATCTCTTTAACGGTGCAAATTGTATCAGCTACGCCAATATTTGTTTAAGTAAGTAAATTCTACTGCCTCGGCCGCAAGCGACCTCGGCTACTATTTCATTAATGATGCAAATTGTAGGAGCTACACCAATATTTCTTTAACAAAGTAAATTCCACTGCCTGGGCCACTATTTCTTTAACGGTGCAGATTGTAGGAGCTACCTTAATATTTATTCAACGCAGTAAATCCTACTGCCTCGGCCGCAAGCGACCTCGGCTCGTATCTGTTAAACGGTGTAGATTGTAGCGGCTATGCTGATATCTCATTAACAAAGTGGATTCTTCTGCCTCGGTTAAAACCGACCTCGGCTCGTATCTCTTTAACGGTGCAAATTGTATCAGCTACGCCAATATTTGTTTAAGTAAGTAAATTCTACTGCCTCGGCCGCAAGCGACCTCGGCTACTATTTCATTAATGATGCAAATTGTAGGAGCTACACCAATATTTCTTTAACAAAGTAAATTCCACTGCCTGGGCCACTATTTCTTTAACGGTGCAGATTGTAGGAGCTACCTTAATATTTATTCAACGAAGTAAATCCTACTGCCTCGGCCGCAAGCGACCTCGGCTCGTATCTGTTAAACGGTGTAGATTGTAGCGGCTATGCTGATATCTCATTAACAAAGTGGATTCTTCTGCCTCGGTCAAAAGCGACCTTGGCTCGTATCTCCTTAACGGTGCAAATTGTAACAGCTACGCCAATATTTGTTTAAGTAAGTAAATTCTACTGCCTCGGCCGCAAGCGACCTCGGCTACTATTTCTTTAATGGTGCAAATTGTAGGAGCTACACCAATATTTCTGTAACAAAGTAAATTCCACCACCTAGGCCACTATTTCTTTAACAGTTCAGATTGTAGGAGCTACCTTAATATTTATTCAACGAAGTAAATCCTACTACTTCGGCCGCAAGCGACCTCGGCTACGATCTATTTAATGCTGTAGATTGTAGCAGCTATGCTGATATCTCATTAACAAAGTGGATCCTACTGCCTCGGCCGCAAGCGACCTCGGCTACGATCTATTTAATGCAGTAGATTGTAGCAGCTATGCTAATATCTCATTAGCAAAGTGGATTCTGCTTCCTCGGCTACTATTTCTTATATATATATCTTATATTGAAAGATCGAAACGTATTAGGATGTGGTTGAGTTTTTAGCAAACATGGTATATTTAGGTTAATAAATAAATGAAAGTTTTGAAGAAACATAGATCATCTTGAAAGAATTTTTCCATTGTGGAGAATTTAGTAAATGCGGCGACTCGACGAATCGAGTCCGAGAAGCGTTTCCCGCAGTATTTTAGGACCATTAGCCGTCATACGCGGTGGCGGCGGCGGCGGCGGGTCGTTACTGACCCAGTTCCTTGTACCTATTTCCGGGCTCTCCGAAACGTATTAGCGTCGACGCAAAACCTAAAAAACATCCCCGAGTTGTATCCCGGGCGTATTGTAATGGGCCGCGTTCGAGTTGCCGCCTGAAAAATTGTCCCAGCCGATAAAACGAAATTTCTAAGGGAGAGGCCTCAGATTCTCCGTTGTGTGACTATCGAAACGTTTACAGTCAATTTCGAGGGATGAGGAACGGCCTAAACCTAACGCGGCGCGAATTTCTCACTGCATTAAGCCGCGTGCCATTCTAATTTAATGGCATCTCGGAATCTTAATGCAACACACGTCCGCGAGAAATTTTCGAGTTAACGCTAATTCAACTCTCGGTATTTTGGTTATTTCGTACGTTGTCGCATTTCTACAAACAAATTTCTTTTCTTTCCGCGACGTGACGTTACGGAACCCGCAGGAATTTTAGATGATCCCGAATACCATCTTTGTTTTCATCTTGAACGTGAGTTTTCTTCAGATTTACGGTTTATCGACTACCGTCACCTTTCATTTACAACACGTTTTACTTCATTTATTATTTCACTGCCTACACAGAAATAACAAAAGCCCCCTCTCAATTAAGAGACCTAATTCCGAAAACCTATCTAACCGAGTCGAAATAGCCTTAATAACTCGACGTCGAGGAATTTCGTTGGAATTCCACCCCCCTAATATGCAAAACCAACACGGCGCGAGTTCGTTAAGTCCGACGAGGGAAAGACTACGGTAATAATTAAAGTTTACGCCAAGCGAAGTCAAACGTTCTCACCTGCAGGCACCCCGTTACGAAACGCTTGATGTTTTATGTATAACCGTTATTGTTTAAAATCGATTCGGCAGTTTAAAGGGTAATTTTTAACAAAAGAACCGTGTGAAAACTAACTAACTCTGTAGGATGCAAATATGCAACCAATATCACAGTAGTGGTATTGCAATACCAGTACTGTGATATTGGTTGCATACTTATATATATAATGATGACGTCGGGTACGATAATTAATTAACACACTGTATATTATTAAAATTTTAAATTTGGTGATGGGGAAAAAAAGTTCGAACACTCTGGGTATATCGAAATTTTAAAATAAAAGTCGTATATGGGATTTTTATTTCCGTTGTTTTGTGTACCACTAACGAGTTAACTGTGTTTACTAACTGTGTGGGATCTCTTCCAACGATTGCTTTCGTAAAACGTAATCCGCGCTACCGGTTTTAATTGAACGCAAATATTTTCCTCGTATCGACGGTGTTTTTCGCTTTAGCTGCTTTAGTACGACAAGGATACGGAAACTGGAGAGGATCGAGCTTCAACCTTACTCGGAGGTACGCTTTATGTCGAGGAAAAGTTGGTCGGAAGTATGGTGGAGGCGCCGGGTCCCTAATGATTCGATTTTGAGAGGGCGATTAAGTTAATCAACCGGAGTTTCCGGTGCGGTCCACAGTAATATAATTTTTTTAACCCTTCGTAGAACTCTCTGCGAATACATAAGAATTATCCGGATGGATCTACAGTAAGGAAGATGAATGGTCTTGCGGTCTTCCGTCGTACGAAAGATATCCATTACGTACCGACGTTGGTTTCTTCTCAGTTGCAGGCTGTCGCCGTTTAGGAAATGAAAATTAACATCCGTTAAGCAGACAACGGGAACAAAGCGTACTCTCGCGTCCGCCTAATATTTGCCTTGCCGCCATTTAATTTGCTTACATTTAATTACAAGACAATCCGGCGTTCGCGTCCGTTCAAAATTCGCTATTCGCGGTGACGACGCGCGTTAATTAGGAAAATGGAGCATGACACCCGCGCAAAAAGGCGAGAGCTAGACGTCATTTTGATATTGGCCCGAAAGTTCGTAATGCACCCGCTGCCAACCAACTTAACCTCGCGAGTGCATCGCGAACTTCTACCCGGAAGGAGCTGCTTAAGAAATTGTTTGTCTCGGACGACGGTGAAAATCACGCGACGCGGCATTGCGATTCTATTAGCAGATTGTCTGTTGTTTGCCATGCTATACTCTTCTGTCTACTTGTCCCTAGTGTTCCCAGTTTATTTACTACCACGACCCTCTTCACCCTTTATTTATTATACACCATTTGTGTAACCTTTTTTTTTTCATCGCAAAATCATTTATAAATTGTATGTTTCTTATTCTGACTTAATAACTTTGTTTATTATATAAATTAAGTTATAACAGAAAGACACGTTTTATGGCAGAAAAGTTGTCCAAAAAATTTTGCTATTTACATGGCGAAGATATTACTCCTGGGTTAGGTTGGGTTCGGGTTGTATTGCACTGGGTTGGATTTGGGTTGGGTTGGACTTACTTTAGTTGGGTTATTGTTGGGTCAGTGTGGAGAAAAGCCGTAAAGTTCATGCATTACCGAAAACTGCTGCAGAGAGTCAACCGAAGACTCTGCATTGGCATTACGGCGGCGTACAGAACAGTCCCAGCGGTGGGAATCGAGGTGGTGGCAGGTATGCCACCGATAGACCTGCTGGTTGAGGAAAGGAGTGGAATATATGAGAAGGGAAGGGAGTCGAAGGTGGAAAGCAGACGAAGGACGATGGAAGTATGGCGCGATAGATGGGTGGAATATGCCGGGTGGACAAAGGTTATGATACCAGATTTGGAAGCATGGGTCAGTCGAAAAATTGGTGAAGTAGATCACTATACCACGCAGGCGCTTACCGGGCATGGGATTTTTGGCTGTTATTTGAAGAAAATCGGAAAGGTCCAGACGGAGGAGTGTTGGTCCTGCGGGGAGGTTGATACCGCCGACCATACGCTTTTTGTGTGTCAGGAGTATGAGGATGTAAGGGAGAAATGCCGTGGAGAATGTGGTGAAAGGCCAAACAAGGAAAACGTAGGTAGAATTATGTTGAGGAGTGAGGCTGACTGGAACTCGGTCACAGAAATGTTTGGCACGATTATGAGACTGAAGGAGAAGATGGAATGGCAGAAGGAGAGAGATGGGAGCAAGTGATGTGTTCGGCGGAGAGAGGAAGAGGAATGAGGGGGCTAGTTCCCCCTCATCCAGGTATGAATCAAATAGATAAATTTTTAAAATAATGACGGGATTTCTCTTATTACTGCATAAACCAACCACGCCATTCGAGAGACGAGAACGAGGACGGGAGTGACAGCTGAGGACAAGAGAGGGAAAGCATTGGTTTGAAGCCGGAGAACAGGCAGTGAGAACATTTCAGGGGGAACATTTCCCTCTCACCCAAGTATGAAGGTAAGATGAATGTAATTCAAAAAAGTGACGGGTTGGTTTTGTTTGTTTATGAACGTCCGAGGAGAGACATAAGGAATGAAGAGTATGGAAAAAAGGGTTATTGTTGGGTATATGTTTCTTATTCTGACTTAATAACTTTGTTTATTATATAAATTAAGTTATAACAGAAAGACACGTGTTATGGCAGAAAAGTTGTCCAAAAAATGTTGCTATTTACATGGTTAAGATATTGCTCCTGGGTTAGGTTGGGTTGGTTTAGGTTGGGTTCGGGTTGTATTGCACTGGGTTGGATTTGGGTTGGGTTGGACTTACTTTGGTTGGGTATATTGTTGGGTATATGTTTCTTATTCTGACTTAATAACTTTGTTTATTATGTAAATTAAGTTATAAGAGAAAGACACGTTTTATGGCAGCAAAGTTGGTCAACAAATTTCGCTATTTACATGGCTAGGATATTGCCCCTAGGTTAAGTTGGGTTGGTTTAGATTGGGTTCGGGTTGTATTGGACTGGGTTGGATTTGAGTTGGGTTTTATAGCAGAAAAGTAGTCGAAAGAATGTCGCTAATTACAAGACTAGGATATTGCTCCTGAATTGGGTTGGGTTGGGATTAGACTTGGTTGGGTTTGGGTTAGGTTGGGCTTACTTTGGACCTAGGATTATTTGGTGAATAAGTTGCTTTGACTTGTGTTGGCATGCTTTTAAGTTGGCCTCCTGTGGAGTTGGGTGAATATTAAGACCCGAAAACCAAATAATTTATTTTCCACAACTTTTAGTCAAAGAGTTACAAGGACATATTAATTAAATATGAAAATAAATGTAAAAGTAGTTGAAGTGCAGGACAAAAAAAAGAACATTGTCCTGAAATGTTGGTTGGTTCGGGTTTGATTGGTTTGCACTTGAGTCAGGGTTGAGTATTTCATATAGGGAAGTTATTTTTATTGGAGGAAACAGAAGGGTGTATTTCGTTAGGTGGGCGCTTTGAAGTGTATAGCTCCTCGCTTCCTCCCATATTATTATTCGAATCGCAATAAAACGGGGTGTGTAATTTAACATTGTGCCGGGGTCGTGGCGGGCAATGGCGTGCAATGGCGGGCAATGGCGGGCTCGATTCGGTCCTTGTGGCCTATTTAACGTCAGGCGCAGCGCGTTGCCTGTTTGTAACATATGCACGAACATATCAGTTTGCGCCGTTTAATAAATAAAATTTTATGTGTCTGTTTCAAAACGGCACCGCCACGGCCCCGTTATTTGACCCTCGTTCAATTTTCACGAACCGCCCCGTTACTGGCGTAACGCGGTTCTGAGTCTACTCATTAAAAATTATTAAACTATACGCGCAATTTTCCCTCGGCCTCGTTTTTATTTTTCCGCTAGTTCGATTCCATTGGGAATTTGATGGAACGGGTCTGGGAGCAAGCATTGAGAAACCGTAAGTGTTTCCCCACGTAATCGATGACGCCATAACGGAGCGTTGATTGATAGGGTAGGTTTGTGTACCCGAACTTTCAAACGGCATCGTCGATCGTCGATATTTCAGCAAAATTTAATATTGGAAGTTTTCGCTCTATAAACAAAGATATAAATTAACAATACTTCGCGGCGTGGGGAACATTAGCGCGGGATGGACGTGTTTTTAAACTCAGTTCCCTCTCGCAGTTTTGAAACCTTTATGTTAATTAAGTCGAGTTTCCCGACAAACTTCGACTGCACTTGTAGTTCCCCTAACAACGTACGGGAAAACCCGGGGAAAATGCCGCCGGTCGAAAATGCGAACATCGACCGTTTTCCCAGAAGTGGATTAGAAAAAAAACAGATCCGTGGCAAATTAGAGATACTGTTCCACGAGGATATTACCATCAATATTGGATGTCGTTCGGGCAATTCCATTTTAACATATTTTCCCGGAAAACTCTATCTGTTTGTCGATTAAACCGGGATTATTTTTGTGGGGATAATTTGAATCACACCAAAATGCGAACCGAGAGGAAAAGTTTACTTGGAGCTTTCCCGTTAACTCTTTTACGCGTAACTCATTAAACCGACCGCGCAATTGTAAACACCGTGTATATTTAACGCGAACAACAATTCGCGGCGACGAAAGAGCCCGGGTTTACGCGGTATTACATTAATTACGGAAGTTGGCCGTAAGTCGAGCCGAGACGGGGACGCGTCCGGACCATTTCACTCCCGGAATGCGAGAAGAACCCTCTTTCCACTTCCCTTTTCCCTTCCTAACCCGGAATTACTATGAATACCCCACCAAGAATCATCACATCGAAATCTCAAATTATACTTGTAATTTTTCTTCTTTAAATTACTTTCGTTCAAAATCATCAATAAAGACTATCTCCAAGACACCAATCCGATGCAAGCTGGTGGTCAAATATTTGGGCATTGAAATATTCAGATATTGGAATCAAGCTGCAAAAACAGTATGGCAAAATAAACATATTAGAACTGAAGCCAAAGCCCTATATTAACATATGCAGCAGAGACTCGACCAGAAACATCCAAATCAAAAAGGATACTAGAAACTGCAAAAATGAAAATAATGCAGGATAGACAACATCAATGAAGAAGTATTGGAAGACTTAGAAAAAGGTGGAGTGACAACCTTCCAAACGATTATGGAGCAATAAAGTGAAGAAAGCCAGGTTATGCCTAAATACAGAAAGAAAAAGAAGAAAAAGAATAACATAAAATATATACAGGGTGATTTATTAACTCACCATCAAACGTTGACATATCAATTATTTACAAAATTATAACACTTTAATGTTTTAATTTTTATATCATAATTGTTCAAAATAGCCTCCTTCACAACGACGAATTAAAGAGTTCTTCAGCCGAATTAAAATGTCTGGTTGATTTATTATTTCAGTAGGAGCCATTTGTATTCTGTCTAATAACGGTTCTCGTGTGTTAATTTCCACTTGATACACAATTTGTTTCATTTGACCCCATAAGTAGAAATCCAATGGATTAAGGTCGGGGGATCTAGGTGGCCAAGCAAATGGACCATTATTACCAATCCACTTGTTTGGAAAATATTAGTTTAACTACTCTTCCGCGATGAGTTCAAAATGAAGTTATTGTTCAAAAAAAATCTGTAATTTACAGCGTTCAAACATCCACCAAGTACATGCAAACCTAGTAAATTGTTGTTAAATATTCCACCCCAAACGTTGCTGAAATTTCCTTGGTCTACTCGCATGTGGATTTTGTAATGCCTAGATATGTTCATTATGGTAATTATTTATACCATCTCGTGTAAAACATGATTCATCTGGCCAGAGAACATTTGAAATGAAGTTATTATTTTGGGCATGTTGCTACAATATCCATTCACAAAATACTAACCGTTACTGGTTATCTCCTGGCTCAACATTTTGACTTACATGTATGTTGTGTGCTATTCTTCGAGTGCTGATGGAAGGATTATCAATGCATTAATTACTGCTTTTTCGTCCTCTACATTAACTACTTGCAAAAACCTTACACGCAGATTATATCAGACTGACTATTAATAAATTCGCTGCAGAAAACTTTATAATTTCGTAAATAATTAAAATAGGACATATTGGATTAGCTATCATATGTCAAAGTTTGATGGTGAGCTAATAAATCACCCTGTATAGTGTTAATAATAATTATTTGATCAAAATTTGTCTGGAATGCTTGTGGAAATCTTCCTAACATAAATTAGCCGGGTGTTTTCGTCGCGTTAGTGCCGGTTTACGGCCACACAGTAGAGGTAACGGTCGAGCAATTCCTGGCGGTATTAATATGACGCGGACGTTGCGACACTTGAAAACGTAATGCAATAATTCAAATGCATTATCTTGTTTACGCCAGCTGTCAGCGAGTGGGAGAGAAGGGCGCCACATAAAGTTGGTACAGCGGCGCACTATTCGTCATTCGAGGGGGGTGTCGGGACGGCCGGGGTTGGGTTAGGCATTTTTAAACGCCAGAGCTTAATGGCAATTTGGGGAGGGAACCTAAACGCGAACTAATTGCTGAACGATTTCTATTCTCTCACTCTCTCTCTCTTTATACTATACATATATAATAAAAATTTTGTTATAGTAATAATTTGCAAGTATGCAACCAATATCACAGTATAGGTATTATAATACGCGATTTGCGTATTTGGTTGCATACTTGCCATGATGACGTCGGGTACAATGTAATTAAAAGAATTAAAAGAAGAGAAATCATAACATCTACGTTTATAGGAACTAAGAAATAACTTTTGGCTTCTTATTTCATATTGATGTCTAACTTAATTATTGAGATACGATTTTTTGTAATTTGAGTATTTGTATTTTGGAGTAAATTACCCGATATGGCGATAATAGCAATTGATTAACCTAATAGCGTACCGATTGTAGTTGAACCGGTAGAAGATAGGCATCCTCTCTGGACTAATGGTTCAAAATTGAATTATTTCACGAGGCTATTTGTTTATTAGTGTAATGGTAAACAAATCGAACGCCACGAAAGCAATATCGTTGCACTCAAGGGCACTCAACTAGTCGGAAAATTAAATAAACAAGCGTTGGAGTCGAGCCAGACTTAAAAATACATAACCTTAAAGAAAATCAAAAATTCCATCTTTAATATTACAATAACTAATTTGGATTTTTTTTAGATGCACGTTTTTTAAAGATTCTTAAAAGAAAGGGTAAAAAAAATATGACGGAGCACGGGTCGTCTGGTTCTTTTTCGATCACGGTGACATTTATTCCCGAAAAGTCTAATAAATGACGAGGCCCGAGTTCGAAAACAGGGCCGGATATCTGTAGGCGACCCATCGATCACGATTTTACTTAAAAAAACCCACCCCCAGCGGACAAGCGGTAATCCGTCTATGTACCGCATTAACGTTTAATTATTCAATGTTTTGGTCTTTCGCTTTCAATCGAATTGAACGAGAAAGTCGGCTGAATGCAAAGCGAAATTCGAAGCGACGGTGGCGTCGCGATGCCTCTACGAACAATTGACTCCCCGGCCCAGACGACGTTTAAGTCCACCTCCGATAAAATCCGTAACATCCGCGACGCCCGGCGGCGCCGTGTTTGTCTTCCACAGACAATATAGATATACCCGCGGATCTCGCTCTCTATTTCAAACTTTCAGAATTGTTCTTATTGTGTCCTAGCGATTTTAACTCGAGTTCTAAAACCCCCCTGGTTCCGAATGCGGGATTTCCATAACGTAGAACGTTTTCCGAGAAAATTCATTCTGGGAGAATGTAGATTTAGATGATCGATATCGATATTTTAGATTATTTATATTAATATTTGTATTAGTAAAGTTTAAAGTGATTGTCGTAAGAACATGGATTGATCATTAATCGTTCAAAATCTAGGGTAATAGGTACCACTACGTTGCTATCTTGTTGAGAACCTAGTGTAAATTTAATAGTAGGAGGTTAAACTATTCAATTCTGTTAGGTAGTTTGACCTCTATTTGCAACATCTTGCAACAGCTGCACGAGGAAGCATTTAATAAAAAAGTTACGTGTGAAAGTTGATATTCGATTTTGATATTTAATATTATCTGTTGCTATAGAAGGTTAATTTTTAAATTCATCAAAAGGCAAATTTAATTAGAAACGGATAAAGTTCATAACAATATCCCGTCGGGACCTCGCCAAGTCCTGATTAGTTTCATTTGTGACGTGAAGGCGCTAATCCGGCAGATATATCCGACGTGGGCTGGGTTAAGCTTCTTATACAATTATTATTGATTTTATATTCCTCATTAAAATGCGAGGAGGCGTCTCGACGCGCGAGCAAACTTCCTGCCCGAGACGTCATCTTCTCCGGGGGTGGAAATCAAAATCGTCGAACCGCGAGTAATTACGGGCCTATAGAAAATTCCACCGGGGTTCTGAACAAAAGGAGCACCATCGTGTATGCGGACGCGAAGAAAAAGCAAAACGACGCTGGACGTATATTGAGATAAGGATAAATGCGTCGACGCGTCGGTAGGCGTTCACAGGCCGTAGGGGAAGTTGGGGGAATCCCCGGCCCTTTGTATGGTTTGACGCCGTTCGTCCGGCAGTAAATATTCAAAGGAGAGAGAGCTAAAAACCAATTGTTGTCGGCACACGCCGTTTGGTCCGGTCTTTATGCGCTAGAGGTGCGAGCGGATTCGATCGATAATCGTAGGCGCCCGGGACCCGTTATATATTTCCTTTGGTTATTTAACGGGCCCCGTGCATTATTAATCCTCTCTTCTCCCGGTTTCGGGTCGACCCCGTTCGTGTAATGGAGATTGATACCGCGAATTATCTTCCCAAACATTCGGTCGTCGCGGCGCCAAATCCTCCACATTCGTCCTCGTACCCTACATCTTCAACAACCATCTACAATCGAATACTATCATCTCAAAAAAATTTTTTTCCTTTAACTCAACTCTTAAAACTATATAATGATTAATTAGAGTCTATCCATTGATGTCTTTTGGCAAACTTCGTTATTAATTGTGAATGCCAGAAAGTTGGAAGATATTTTTCGTCCGCCCATCTTGGTTTTGACCTTCCCTTAGGTCTTGCCTTGCATTTTCCTGGTAATTCATTTTGACCACATATCTTTTCCATTGCAATGTTTGCATTTTCATGTACTTCGAGATTATGGGCTCCTTGTAGTAGCTTTGTAGTTGCTGGCTATATCTTGTTTTTCTATATATTATTATTATACACTGTTGGAAATAGTTCACGAGCACACCCTGTATAATCTGAACGCGTGTGTCTAGCGCAATGAAATTTGGTATGGAAGTAGTACTAAAGTAGTGTAACTTATCCTCACATGGAGAGAGCATCAATAGCGAGAGTATCCCCCGTGAGCTACACGACGTGGCATAGAGTCGATAAGTCGCTGTATTGTAGCGGGAGGGATGGCCAACCATGAACTCGCCTCCATAGCTCCTCAACATTAACTGGGGGAGCCGGATAACATTGAAGTCTCCGAGCAATCATGTCCCAAACATGTTCGATCGGATTCAGATCCGGAGAACGAGTTGACCATGGAAGCATTCATATACGGTGGTATGCGGTCGGGCATTGTCGTGCATGTATAGCAAACGTGGGCGTCGCCGAACATAGGGAAGCACAACGAGCCCTAGCACCTCATCTACGTATCATTGACCCGTTATTGTCTGCTGTATATGCAGCAGACATGTGTAATCCCACCCCATACCATAATGTCCGATTGGCGGTGGATAGGGCGTTCTTGTACCCACTGCTTGAGTAGACGCTCACCACGTCTCCGACGAACCACATCACCGGTGCTCAATTCAAATCTTTATTCGTCGGAAAACAAAATGTCCCTCCACTCGGCAACCCACCAATGTCTAGCGTCGACCCACTCGTGACGTATGCGGTGGTGCGCCTTCCCTTCCCGCTGGCCAAATAGCTCCGAGTTGTCTTGAGGAGGACATACGACGTCAAATATTATGGATTTATCTTGACGCGTTCAGATTATATAGGGTGTGCTCGTGAATTATTTCCAACATTGTATATTGGGCTTCTCAGGATCTTCCTCTCGCAAAATATAGTCTATGTATGTCAGTTTCTAAGTTAGCGTCCAAGACTGCCAGCCATAAGTCATTATAGACCTTATAGGATTTCGGATGTCGATGGGACAAGTGCCGACTTTCCTGGTTACTTTTTTGGTCTTATCTTCTTTTTTGTTCCATTCCACGTGGTTGATATATTGGATATCATAGATCTTGTTGTTACTTTCTGATCAATTCTGGCAAGCTCTCTTGAGTTACTTCTATAATCTTGAAATTCAAAAAAATATTTATTAATTAAATTAATTTCTCATTAAAGAGAATTAATATGGAATTTAATGACATGACGAATATATAGGTATAGTATATACGCATATCTATCGTCCAAAGGGAAATGGTAACCATAAACGTAGATTCCACGAAACCGCGAACTGGGCATTGAAATTAAATGGAAACATGTAACTCCAGGGTGGGATTGAAAAGGCACCAATTACGACTATACCTTGGTCAGTCATGCAGAAAATTTCTCCAAAACTGCTTCAAGTTTTAATTACCTACACATAATTACATATTAGCAGGTTGGTAAAGGGTAATGGACGCATCAAAGCCCAAAGTCCAAATTATAGATATTAAGTTGAAACTAATACGGTGTTGGGGCGAAATCGGGATTGAATTGAAGCGGAAGAGGAAATTAATTGAATCCAGCTAAAACCGGCGCGTGTACTTCTTGGTTTTGAGAGTCTGGATAATGGAAGCTACAGAAGGGGACTCGTAGGGGGTTAAGATAACTAACGCCCTCTCGTCTCGCGGACGTATTAAAGTTGGCATGACCGGAGTAGTAATCAATATACACGGAGTTCCCGGAGGGCGGAACCGACCTTCTCTTTGCCAGTCAATAAGGCGTATTTAATCTGCGGAATACATCTGCATCTGTAATTTCGGGTGACTCCGCTTCCAATATCAATTACCTAGCGACTCGAGAAATATTAGTCCCATTGTCCCTAACAAACCCGATTGTTTGTCGACCTCCACCACCTCAGGCATCTCCACCTTTACCGGTATATCTCCGAGTCTCGAGTCTTTCTCTCCCACTCTCTCCGCGCTTTTCTCTTTACTTCTCTTTCTCCTCTAAAGGTAAATAATAAATATGGCGGTCGAGACCTCATAGAATGAATCATCGCCGTCATTACGACCGAAAAAAACAATCCGCACACCGAAAATGTAACTTAATAAATCTCGACGCTTGGGCGCCAAAATAGAGAGTAAAACCAGTGAGAGGGAGATGGGAAATCTCGGCCTTAGGGCGTCAGGTTTTCGCCGCTTTAGTTCTCCGGTCACATAGTATAAATTGTCGACGTATGATCCTACAGGTTTTGCATCTTCCAATTGCCGAGATCTCGGTGAGAATTTTAATACGAATATCCAAATCGACCCCCCTCTTAATGTGGAACACGTAAAGTGTTTGTAATTATTCTCGGCGCGTGCCTTGAATCCACCCCTTCAATAATCGTTCAAAAAAATCTTACTTGTATGTTAATTCATTAATCATCATTGTAAGTATGCAACCAAATACGCAAATCGCTTATTATATTATATTATACTGTGATGTTGGTTGCATACTTGCAACGATGAATTAATTAACACAGCGTAATCTCCTCTAGGAAATGTCATTTAAACGAAAAAAGCTTTTTTAAAATTTCTTTTCTTACCGAGGAAATGTAAAAAAAATTAAAACAAAATTCTAGTAATTATAATAATTTACAGCTTTAAAAGAAATTATGAAAGAGTTTTGCCGAATCCTGGCGTTATTCCAGGAGTCCTTCTAAACGGCGACGACGCTAAAATTCAGTTACCACTGGAACGTCGCGGTTCTACATCGATTTTCACTTGTTTACCTCCTCTAAATGCAAGATTTCGATGGGGACGATAGTAAATCACCCCATGTATACTATTATTCTCTATTAACCCCGTTCGTTTCTTCAGGTAAAAACAATGCGATAAATCCGCGATCGAAAAATGACTAAAATAACTATAAAAAGATAAAATTCTAGAACACCTGTATTCCTTGATCTCTTTGTACGTCTTCAGACGCCTTTTGAAAAAAAAGGAGGTATTTACCGCATTACGAATCTCTTTTGTAAGGCTTCAAGGGAGGATAATATCGATTGTCGTCGAATATATTTGGAAGGAACTTTTCCAATGCTAACCTGAAACAGAAAAAAAATGTGAATTAGATATTTCCTTCGTTGTATCGCCCAAAGTGAAGAAAGTGATAAAGAGGGGTAACTCGGAGAAGATAACGAGGTTTGTAGCCGGCAAGTCATCGTTATTAAAAGTTTTGCGAGTCGCCCTTTGTTTAAAGCTAGTAATCGAGAGATAGAGGAATTACTCATTTAAGGTCCGGTAAAGTTTTTCCCTTAAAAGCCATTTGGGCCGAATGAATTATTACTCTTGATTAGACGAGACGGCGGCCGAATGCGCCTTCGCTTAAGATGAACGCCCCCCTAAATATGGAATGTTTCATTAAAACTTGCTAATTGGGATACATTCTATGGCCCCATCGGTGTTTCGTTTTGTTGTGATGAGTTATTTCGCGCGAAATTATTTTGCCATCTCACCTTTTTAAAATACCATCATCTAAAAATGATTTTCCCAACAGATTTTTGAGATCTATAATAATGACGGAGAAAAGAATTTTAATGGAAACCCCAACAAGGAATTAAGATGTTTCGTTATTTATCCGCAAAATATTTATTAAATGAAATTCCATTTCGTCCCACCAGAGAGATGGTAGTCTGGCAGTGTCGAGACATAATAATAACATAACTTAATTATCTGAACCGGGGGAGCAGAGCCTTTTAATTAAAATAGCTTTAATAACATAAACGAACGGCCGATGTTTGCGCAGTTAACACGGACGTAGTCCGTTTCGAACGAGTTATCCGGTCCCCTTTTCTTGATTGGTGCAAATGGACGGTCTGATTAATAACGAAATTTCTATCTGAAAAAGCTCCGTATTTAAAAAAATGTCTGGATTTCCTTCCTGAAAAATTCGGACGCGGAGCAGAACGTGAAAAGGGTCGAGATTGCGGCTTAGAATTTTATCCCTCGGAAGGAATGGCGTTATTCATTTACATTAGTTTTATATCAATGCGTTCTTCTGCGATTCGGGAGGGGGCCTCCTAATGAATTTATGAGATAAGCCCCCGGGTCGACTCGACGTCCATTTACGGCCCTCTCTATCTCCTACCAAGAAACCCCAGTCGCAAACCCATCCGCAAACTTTAAGGTAAAAGCAAACTTGAAATATGAACTATTTCTACGAATAAATTCATAACGGGTTAGTTTGTACTACTTTAATAAAATATTTAATTTACTAGTTCTAACTTATGAAGATATCTTTACTTATTCTATATTAAATATTATTACCTTCATATCATACATCTTAAGATCTATATATATAACATTTTTAGAATCATACAAAGATTAATTTATCGAGAGAAATTCAACAGACACGTGCTAGAATGCAATAAAATAGTTTAGACGTGTTCCTGAAGATGTGCAGGGGCGAAACTAGAATAAATTAATAACTTCATCGTTAAGTGTGTCACAAACTTGGGATGTACATATAGATGTACATATAGAATGGTGTTGTGCATAACAAAGAAGATAACTTTTGTGTAAGTGACGAAAAGTAGAACTAATACAAGAACTAAAAACATTCGGGTTTAGCCGTACGTCTCAAAAGACGGCTAAACCCGAATGTTTCTAGTTCTAAGTCTAGTGTTTGTTCAATAAAAATATGCTACAATGCGCTATCTAATGCTAATTAGCGCTACTTAATACTGTCACTAGAACAGACCCTAGACCTAGATCTAGAATCATTCGGGTTTAGCCGTACGTCTTAAAAGACGGCTAAACCCGAATGATTCTAGTTCTTGGTCTTGGGTTAGTTCTAGTGATAGTGGTAGTGTAAAACTAGAACTAACACTAGACCTAGAACTAGAATCATTCCGGTTTAGCCGTACGTCTTAAAAGACGGCTAAACCCGAATGATTCTAGTTCTCGGTCTAGTGTTAGTTCTAGTGATAGTGGTAGTGTAAAACTAGAACTAACACTAGACCTAGAACTAGAATCATTCGGGTTTAGCCGCACGTCTCTCAAGACGGCTAAACCCGAATGATTCTAGTTCTCGGCCTAGTGTTAGTTCTAGTGATAGTGGTAGTGTAAAACTAGAACTAACACTAGACCTAGAACTAGAATCATTCGGGTTTAGCCGTGCGTCTTAAAAGACGGCTAAACCCGAATGATTCTAGTTCTCGGTCTAGTGTTAGTTCTAGTGATAGTGCAATACTAGAACTAACACTAGACCTAGAACTAGAATCATTCGGGTTTAGCCGTACGTCTTAAAAGACGGCTAAACCCCAATGATTCTAGTTCTCGGTCTAGTGTTAGTTCTAGTGATAGTGGTAGTGTAAAACTAGAACTAACACTAGACCTAGAACTAGAAACATTCGGGTTTAGCCGTCTTTTAAGACGCACGGCTAAACCCGAATGATTCTAGTTCTAGGTCTAGTGTTAGTTCTAGTTTTAGTTCAATAAAAACATACAACAAAGCGCTATCTAGTGCTAACTAGTGCTACTTAATGCTATAACTAGAACTAACATTAGACCTAGAACTAGAATCATTCGGGTTTAGCCGTACGTCTTAAAAGACGGCTAAACCCGAATGTTTCTAGTTCTTGGTCTAATGTTAGTTCTAGTTTTAATAGTTATTCAAAAGTTGTTATTATTGTTTTTGTTTTAAAAGTAAATAATGAAGTGTAATAATAGTGTAGTATACTTATGAGAAATAAAGGTGTGTTGAAGTGGTTGTAGACGAAACCAGAAATTCAATTCACGAAATAACGACGAGCCGTACTCATATCAAACGCGTAGTTTGCACCGTAATTGCCCTCCGGTAATGTTCTTGCAAAAATCCCATTACCTAAGCCCATTTCCTGCAAGCGAGAGCGTTGGAAGGCAAAAAGACCTGAATAGGCTTGAATTTTCGACGGCGCAATTAATATGGTGATTTTGTTGATAATTCCGTGGGCCGCGACGGTCGGAAGCTTTAAAGTTCGCCGGAGGGAGACAAAGCCGTAGTCAATCACTGTCAAAAACTACTTGACGGCGATTGTGGATTCCGGTTCGTTATAATCTTCAGTAAGCTGTTGTGATCTGGAAGACAACAATGGCAACAAAGAAGCTTTAGAAAATTAAACCGGCCCCATTTGCATACGGCGCGCGTCGTCGAAGTGAACTTTCCGTCTCTTGACGCCGATGTCGTAAATAAACGTTTATCTCAGTCGATAAAGTATTGAAGTGTGCCTTCCTCGAAACCGATCTGGGCCGCTTATTTTATTATTTCTTTTATTTTTGAAATTCTCCACGAAAATGTACTATTTTGCGAAGTCAACTTTGCAGAAATGATAAATAAAGGCCCTGATTTATAAAAACTGTCAAAAACAATATTTTCCATTTGAATCATTAACATTCCGGAAACTATAAATTTTTGTACTAACTCAGAGTACATTGTCGTAACAATTCTCGTAAAGTGAGATTTTTATAGCGAAAGATGTAGGTGAGGCATAAAATTTTCCCGTAAAGCTAAATAAATAAAATTTTCCTAAAAATGCGTGATCATACGTTTTGGTCAAATTGAAATAATATTTTTAACCCAAACGACATTAGTAATATGATCGAGTAAACTGCGGTAAATCAATCGTGTGCTGCAGACAAAAATTAGCAAAATATTACCGACCGCTTAAAAGACCTTACAAGATATGGAACTTTAGTTTTAGTTCAATAAAAATATGCAACAAAGCGCTATCCAGTGCCAATTAGCGCTACTTAAAGCTGTCATTAGAACTAAAATTAGACCTAGAACTAGAATCATTCGGGTTTAGCCATACGTCTCAAAAGACGGCTAAACCCGAATGATTCTAGTTTTAAGTCTAGTGTTTGTTCAATAAAAATATGCTACAAAGCGCCATCTAGTGCTAACTAGCGCTATTTAACACTGTCACTAGAACTAACACTAGAGCTAGAACTAGAATCATTCGGGTTTAGCCGTACGTCTCAAAAGACGGCTAAACCCGAATGATTCTAGTTCTCGGTCTTGTGTTAGTTCTAGTGATAGTGCAATAATAGAACTAACACAACGTTAAATAGCGCTAGTTAGCACTAGATAGCGCTTTGTAGCATATTTTTATTGAACAAACACTAGACTTAGAACTAGAATCATTCGGGTTTAGCCGTCTTTTGAGACGTATGGCTAAACCCGAATGATTCTAGTTCTAGGTCTAGTGTTTGTTCAATAAAAATATGCTACAAAGCGCTATCTAGTGCTAACTAGCGCTATTTAACGTTGTCACTAGAACTAAAACTAGACTTAGAACTAGAATCATTCGGGTTTAGCCGTACGTCTCAAAAGACGGCTAAACCCGAATGATTCTAGTTCTCGGTCTTGTGTAAGTTTTAGTGATAGTGCAATAGTAGAACTAACACTAACAACCCAACCCAACCCAACCCGAATGATTCTAGTTTAGGTTTAGTGTTAATTGTAGTTTTAGTTCAACAAAAATATACAACAAAGCACTATGTAGCGCTAATTAGCGCTACTTAATGCTGTCACTAGAACTAATACTAGACCTAGAACTAGAATCATTCGGGTTTAAAGAAGACGGCTAAACCCGAATGTTTCTAGTTCTAAGTCTGAAAGATGTACGTATTGCATAAAATTTTTCCGTAAAGCTAAATAAATAAAGTTTTCCTAAAAATGCGTGATCATACGTTTTGGTCAAATTGAAATAATATTTTTAACCCAAACGACCCCAGTAATATTATCGAGTAAACTGCGGTAAATCTATCGTGTGCTGCGGACAAAAATTAGCAAAATATTACCGACCGCTTAAAAGACCTTACAAGATCTAGAACTTTAGTTTTAGTTCAATAAAAATATGCAACAAAGCGCTATCTAGTGCCAATTAGCGCTACTTAGAGCTGTCATTAAAACTAAAACTAGACCTAGAACTAGAATCATTCGGGTTTAGCCGTACGTCTCTAAAGACGGCTAAACCCGAATGATTCTAGTTCTAGCTCTAGTGTTAGTTCTAGTGATAGTGCAATACTAGAACTAACACTAGACCGAAAACTAGAAACATTCGGATTTAGCCGCACGTCTCTTAAGACGGCTAAACCCGAATGATTCTAGTTTTAGGTCTAGTGTTAGTTCTAGTGATAGTGTAAAACTAGAACTAACTGTCTACTAAGTCTACTAAGAGCTGTCATTAAAACTAAAACTAGACCTAGAACTAGAATCATTCGGGTTTAGCCGTACGTCTCAAAAGACGGCTAAACCCGAATGATTCTAGTTCTAGCTCTAGTGTTAGTTCTAGTGATAGTGCAATACTAGAACTAACACTAGACCGAAAACTAGAAACATTCGGATTTAGCCGCACGTCTCTTAAGACGGCTAAACCCGAATGATTCTAGTTTTAGGTCTAGTGTTAGTTCTAGTGATAGTGTAAAACTAGAACTAACACTAGACCTAGAACTAGAATCATTCGGGTTTAGCCATACGTCTCAAAAGATGGCTAAACCCGAATGATTCTAGTTCTAAGTCTAGTGTTTGTTCAATAAAAATATGCTACAAAGCGCTATCTAGTGCTAACTAGCGCTATTTAACGCTGTCACTAGAACTACAACTAGACTTAGAACTAGAATCATTCGGGTTTAGCCGTACGTCTCAAAAGACGGCTAAACCCGAATGATTCTAGTTCTAGGTCTAGTGTTTGTTCAATAAAAATATGCTACAAAGTGCTATCTAGTGCTAACTAGCGCTATTTAACGCTGTCACTACAACTAAAACTAGACTTAGAACTAGAATCATTCGGGTTTAGCCGTACGTCTCAAAAGACGGCTAAACCCGAATGATTCTAGTTCTCGGTCTTGTGTTAGTTCTAGTGATAGTGCAATACTAGAACTAACATTAGACCGAAAACTAGAAACATTCGGATTTAGCCGCACGTCTCTCAAGACGGCTAAACCCGAATGATTTTAGTTTTAGGTCTAGTGTCAGTTCTAGTGATAGTGGTAGTGTAAAACTAGAACTAATACTAGACCTAGAAGTAGAATCATTCGGGTTTAGCCATACGTCTCAAAAGACGGCTAAACCCGAATGATTCTAGTTCTAGGTCTAGTGTTTGTTCAATAAAAATATGCTACAAAGCGCTATCTAGTGCTAACTACCGCTATTTAACGCTGTCACTAGAACTAAAACTAGACTTAGAACTAGAATCATTCGGGTTTAGCCGTACGTCTCAAAAGACGGCTAAACCCGAATGATTCTAGTTCTCGGTCTTGTGTTAGTTTTAGTGATAGTGCAATACTAGAACTAACACTAGACCGAAAACTAGAAACATTTGGATTTAGCTGCACGTCTCTCAAGACGGCTAAGCCCGAATGATTCTAGTTTAGGTTTAGTGTTAATTCTAGTTTTAGTTCAACAAAAATATACAACAAAGCACCATGTAGCGCTACTTAATGCTGTCACTAGAACTAATACTAGACCTAGAACTAGAATCATTCGGGTTTAAAGAAGACGGCTAAACCCGAATGTTTCTAGTTCTAAGTCTGAAAGATGTATGTATTGCATAAAATTTTTCCGTAATGCTAAATAAATAAAGTTTTCATAAAAATGCGTGATCATACATTTTGGTCAAATTGAAATAATATTTTTACCCCAAACGACACCGGTAACATTATCGAGTAAACTGCGGTAAATCAATCGTGCGCTGCGGACAAAAATTAGCAAAATATTACCGACCGCTGTCGCTAATTGCGATTTGATTGTTTTAATCACGTACAGAGTTCGCGATAAATTCAAATCCTGTCGTATTTTTTGAACCCTCCAGCGATCGTCAAATTAAAATTTGAACGTACAAAATATTTAATTGAAATTACTGTTTAGATGAAATTACATTTATTGCAAAAATATGTGATTTTTAAGGAACATAAAAAAATGTGATTTGGACCAGAAAAGTCAGTCGAACCGAACGGAATAAAACAAGCAATGAGGTGTAAAACGGAGCCCCTCGGAGAGACGTAAAAGGTGCTCAGGAACATCGACACGGTCCGAAATCTGCTTCGGGGGTAATGCGAAAAGTTGGGGCTAGTGGTGTGGGGATTTCTCTCCCAAACGGTCCGAAACGCGTCGATTTATGTGATTTCATTTCTGCTATGGTCGATTTTTCGTTTCCTTAATTTTCGCAGTTTAATTGCATGCGAGGACCGAAAAAGGACGCAGGTGCCACAGGAAGCGCCCCTAATACCGCGGTATTACGACCGAGAGATTAGAGTGCCGCAGAATTCTCCCGGGACCACCATACCTCTCAAAACTCAAAGACATTGATGACTCGACCAGTTAAACTTCCCCGGATCGCCATCCATGCATAACAGCCTCGAACAACCGCATACTTTCCGTCGTCTTTGGCTCTCGGGCAACTCAAACAAGAGTTTTCCCCCACTTTGAATTTAATAACGACCTTCCACGCGAACGTGGAAAAGCCATTTCCAACCAAATCTCATTGCAAACACCAACTGTTTAAACACACTTACCTCCGATCATCGTAACATCTAGACAAAATCAAAATGATACATTTAAAAAGATCACTTTTAATATAGTGTTTTTTGATTCGTGAATTAAACGAACAAGTGTACTAATAATAGGATTGATTTTGGTGAGGATATCAATGATCTTCCGGTGGTGGTAACGCAGAAGGCCGAAGTCGACGGGCGTTCAATACTCATTTGCAAAACGGGGAACGAGTCGGAACCGGCTCGGAAAATTATACCGCGCTGTAAATCGACGTTTGACCTTAATTGTTTTGGGACAACGAGCAGGCCATTGTTTCTGCAATTTCCCTTCGCCGCTCGACAACCATGGTACAAACAGGCGGTTCGCGAATTGACGGCTTTGGAAGTGAGCAGTGATTTTCACAGGGCCCCCTTTGGGAGTTCCGCAGGTTTGATGCAGGAAAACTTGGAGGTAGCCAAAAGGATTTGCAATGGCGATACTAGTCAAAATAGGGTTGTTCGTTATAATTCGTCGGGATCGCAGTACGAAATATGTAAATTTTTAAGCACAAAGTGCATGTCGTGACTAGGAGTGAACGGAACTGCGCGGCAAAGCGCACGTCGACTCACTGCTTAATAGGACCGGACGCCAACCGACAGAGTAAATAATGGAGAAGATAACATCCGCCGACAACAGCCCGATAATAAAAGATACCCATAATAAGACTTGACAGACAGCATCGACAATCGTTTCGGCGCCACCGAAAAAAAAATTCCCTCCATTCCACAAATCGATTTGCTTCTATTTACTTTGCCTGAATTTTAATTTTCGCAATGCAAACGATTCCCAGGCCGCTCGCGGTGACTCCGCAACGTTTGCACAAACGCCATCGAAACCATTTCAAATACCATTTTGTAACTGCCGGATTTAATTTTTTCTCGCTTTAATACCTAAAAGGTATAATGTCTAAAAAAAAATCTCCTATAATATAAACACCATAATAATAATAATATTCAATAAAAAATGCAATTTAAGTATTCCTCTAATTAGTGCTTTTGATGCGGTGTTGTGGAATGATGATCCTGTTCTTCTGCCTAGTGTCATGTTGGTGGATATCACTATCTCCGTTAGTGGTAACTGCCAGTATGTAGACGCTAGGGACAGTTAATATTTGCATCGCTTTAAATATGCTTCTGCAGCTATTCCGCCAAAGCTCCTTTTGCTGGATTAAGACCTTGGAAGTTTGAGGCGATGATCCCCACACCTCAATGCCATATTGATGTATGGAAGTAAAGTGGCTGTGTTCTAGCAGCTTCATGGGTTGAGATAATCCTTAATCTTCTGATGAGGTAGGTTGCTGTCGCAAACTTTTTTGTAACGTATTCTATATGTGAATACCATTTCAGGTGGGAATTTATGTTAAGACCAAGGAATTTAATGGTATGTCCCGTATCTGGTTCTCTATTGCTAAGTATGAGTGATTGCGAACTACTCTAAATGTCACGTCAAATCAGCCGTTAAGTTTTGTGGTAAGTCATTGATATAGATCAGGAACAAAACCGGGCCTAGAACAGATCTCTGTGGCACTCCCTGTCCTATCTGTCTTCTTGCAGGAAAATTTATGCATGTTTTCTTAGTATCGGGTACTTCTTTTTCAGGAAATATGCGATTGAACGAATTTGTGAATGCGGTATGGAACGAGGAATAACCAAGATGAGCATCTGGTCATTGCGTCCTACGAAGACTCTGATTGAATTCAAGTATTTTCTCTGTTGTAATTAATCTTATCTTTCTCATATTTGTAATGCTTGTGATTTTTGTTGTTACTTAAGCAATCTGCGTAAGATGGCTAGATAAGTGTGGATTTGTAGTTTTTACCTCGATGTTTATTAAATCTGTAAATATATTATCTATGCAGGTTGCGGATCCTGGTGATACTCTAGAAGGATATATTCCAAACATATTGAATATCTTACGGAGTGCCATGGAATCTTGGTTGCTATGCATAAAATTTATGTCAAAATCTCCGGAAAGTAGCACTCTATTGTTAGGATACGTTTCTGCAATGTATACCAGGTACCATTTCAGTTTTGCAAATCCCATCAAACCCGAATGATTCTAGTTCTCGGTCTTGTGTTAGTTCTAATGATAGTGCTAGTGCAATACTAGAACTAACACTAGACCGAGAACTAGAAACATTCGGGTTTAGCCGCACGTCTCTCAAGACGGCTAAACCCGAATGATTCTATTTTTCAGTCTTGTGTTAGTTCTAATGATAGTGCTAGTGCAATACTAGAACTAACACTAGACCGAGAACTAGAATCATTTGGATTTAGCCGCACGTCTCTCAAGACGGCTAAACCCGAATGATTCTAGTTCTCGGTCTTGTGTTAGTTCTAGTATTACAGTATGACTATCACTAGAACTATCACAAGACCTAGAACTAGAATCATTCGGATTTAGCCGCACGTCTCTCAAGACGGCTAAACCCGAATGATTCTAGTTCTAGGTCTTGTGTCAGTTCTAGTGACAGTGCTAATGTAAAAGTAGAACTAACACTAGACCGAGAACTAGAATCATTCGGATTTAGGCGCACGTCTCTCAAGACGGCTAAACCCGAATGATTCTAGTTCTAGGTCTTGTATCAGTTCTAGTGATAGTGCTAATGTAAAAGTAGAACTAACACTAGACCGAGAACTAGAATCATTCGGATTTAGCCGCACGTCTCTCAAGACGGCTAAACCCGAATGATTCTAGTTCTCGGTCTTGTGTTAGTTCTAGTATTACACTATGACTATCACTAGAACTATCACAAGACCTAGAACTAGAATCATTCGGATTTAGCCGCACGTCTCTCAAGACGGCTAAACCTGAATGATTCTAGTTCTAGGTCTTGTGTTAGTTCTAGTATTGCACTAGGACTATCACTAGAACCAACACAAGACCTAGAACTAGAATCATTAGGGTTTAGCCGCACGTCTCTCAAGACGGCTAAACCCGAATGATTCTAGTTCTGGGTCTTGTGTTAGTTCTGGTATTGCACTAGAACTATCACTAGAACTAACACAAGATCTAGGACTAGAAACATTCGGATTTAGCCGCACGTCTCTCAAGACGGCTAAACCCGAATGATTCTAGTTCCGGGTCTTGTGTTAGAACTAACTAAGCTAGAAACATTCGGATTTAGCCACACGTCTCTCAAGACGGCTAAACCCTAATGATTCTAGTTCTCGGTCTTGTATTACTTCTAGTGATAGTGGTAGTGTAAAACTATAACTAACACTAGACCTAGAACTAGAAAGTATGGATTTGCTTCTATTTACTTTGCCTGAATTTTAATTTTCGCAGTGCAAATGATTCCCAGGCCGCAACATTTTGCCTATTACAAATACCATTTTGTAACTGCCGGATTTAATTTTTGACTTAAAAGGTATAATGTCTAAAAAATTTTTTCCATAATATAAACACCATAAACGGGATAAATAAAATGAATCATTTAAAGGACATTAAAATAAAGTAACGGGACGAGTTTTGGATCAGCGAAAACGTTTGGAACGTCGCGCGCGTTCATGGATTTTACAGCGTCGTAAAAAGTGAAGCTCTTAAATATAAATACGTTTGACGTCTCCGCGAACGGGAGAAACTGCTTCGTCCGCTGTAAAACGCACTTAATTACAGAGGACGAGCACAACAAGAATTCTGCGAAGTCCGTAATTTCGGGTAATCGCGTTTCCGTGCCGGTAAGCGAAAAAGAGGCCGCGTTTCGGTTTATGCTAACTCGGGGAAACGCCCAGAAACAATAACAGAAGCCCGTCGGTTCCGATGATTAAGGAAGAAGTAGGGCCAAGGACCGAGAGCTGGAGAGGCGAAAGGCGAAACGGGAGGCTCGGAGATAAAGGGGAGGCGGGAAACCCTCTTTTCTAGAGGGCGAGCTTTTAAACTTCCTACGGACGCTTTCGAAAAATTGACCGCGCCCTTCGACGTGTTAATGCGCGTCCAAAGTTTTTCCGGTAAACAAGTTTCGGGAACGTCGTTTGCTATTCAAAGGGGAAGATCTAAAACCTTATGCATTTATTCAACGGAGGCAGTCCCAATAAACACCTAACGGAAACTAACACAAACTCAAAATTACAAAATTTCATTCAACAAAAGTATAATTTTTTTCTCCTTCGAGAGTTTTCGATAAGAAGAGCATCTCCGTAGAGGTTTTGCAGTCAAAGAAACCGATCGAAATTGTCCGTCTGCGACTTAGCCTGTCTATAAAAACATCAGTATTGGCTCCGCGGGTCGGGCCCTTGGGTGGAAAGTTGAGCAAAACTTTTATTTTCTGAACGGCTCAAGAATAAGGAACGACTTTCCGAAGAGGGCGATGGACGCGACTCATCAATAGGGGCGAATTGCCCTAGAAAATCACCCAAACAATCGATTCCTTCACTTTTCAATTTTAACTATCCCATTAAATCTCATTGTATATACACTGTATTCATTAATTATCGTACTCGACGTCATTATTGTAAGTATGCAACCAATATCACAGTATCGGTGTTGTAATACGCAAATCGCGATATTGGTTGCATACTTGCAATAATAATTAATTAACACACTTTAAAATAATCATGCATAATTAAATTATCGTACCGAAGAAGGGTGCATTTGGGACTGTGTTGCAGACCGACTACTTCATAAATATTCTTGTCGACGTTATTATTCTCGAAGGAAGCCAAACCCGCCTAGGGGAAAGTGTTTACCCCCCTTGAACTTAATTGCCGTCACGTTCGTGACATCGCAAAAATTTTCTCTTCCCTTAGTTTAATTCGACAATCTTATCTTAAATTAATCCTAAGAGAAATGATTATAAAATATAATAATTATGTTTCAATTAATTTTTTTAATTTAAACAACGAATACAATATCAAACAAGTGAAGAAGAATAAGTCATTTCCAGATGGTAAGATTGCTGTTAGGACGATAAGATGGTTTGAAGTCTCTTAAAGACTTAACGACTGGGTTTTATTGTCTAACAGATGATTTAATTACATAGTAAACTTTATGACGGTGCCATTAACAGTTTTACGACACTTTTCTGGAATTTGGGCGTCCGTTCACTACATACAATGTAGAACAGAATGGATCGATTCGGGGTTAAAAATTCGGTATTACCCATTCGATTCGATTCGAATTAATTATCCCCGATTGGTGGCGATTATTTAATTGGGAAAAATCCATGCCGCTCCTGTATCCATTTACAAATATGGCCAATTGATATTTTAACCCGGATTTATTAAATACTCGAATTTACGGTCACTGTAAATTTTAAAACTCGTTTTTGTGTTATTGGCCACTCGACCAACTGACGTACCACGTGCCCTCAATCGTTAGAACCAAAATAGAACCCACCGAAATGTAAAAACATCTTTAGAACGGCTTTCAAAATATACATTTTAACATGTTCAATTTAATTAAATTCAAATTAATATAATAAAAACTAACAAAAAGAAATTCGAAAGTTTTGGTACATTATTTTTTGTGTTGAGTGGTAGAAAGTTAGGTGTAGACATGGATAATCCATTGAGGGTCGCCCGGAAAAAGTTACGGTCCCGTACCTAATTGAGAGCGGAATGATAATATAAGAATATAATGGCGGCGGCGCGGGGGCTTTGTTCGCAGGGTCGCGAAACGACAAAAAAATTTACATAAAATCGCCATAAGTCGCGAGAATTTTGTCGTGCGTCCGCCTCCGATTAACATAAATGGAGAACACGCCACGTTCAAATCGAGCCGATTCCTACCTTTTATTTATAAGACGCGAGTATAAATGTTTAGAATAACTTTTATTAATACTCAACAATCTATTTTTGAATAACATTAATAATTAAATAGAAAATGCATACTTGAATTTTGTTTTAAGAGGCGCAATTCCTATCAAATCCAACCTATTTTAGTATAAAGAATTTGAATAAGTCATAAAAACCACAACAATCCATTTCAAATAACGATTTTATAGTCCATTTCCGATAGACCGGAAGTGGCGGCCATCTTGAAAATATTTCAGATCGAAAGATGGGGATGATCATCCCATATACACAAAATTTCAGACACGTAGGTGCAATATACCTAGAAAGAATAGAGAGTTCATGACTTTTTGGCACACACTGTATATAAATGATTACATATAATACATATAAATGACGTGTGGAGATTTATAGAGGTTGATAATCAAGTTGCATAAGTGGACTAAGTCTCAATTAACTGTCTTCCCCCCAAGACAACATCAACGTTCATGAAACTGTAATAAAGCTGAGTATGATGGGATTGCATTACAACAAGAATTAATTGGCAAAAGTAGCGAATTAGAAGAAAACTTCCCAGCACAACATTTTGATTGACCTGATTAGTTCTACTATATTCATTAGAAATCAGATAACGAATAAATTGCTTTTCTCGAACACAGCAGGGTTTTTGCGGAATATCTTAGAAAATAATCAGTCGCGTTCTTTGTTATGAGAAAAATCACGGATTTTATCAATATCTAAAAGTTATTAAGGTTTTTGAAATTTGTTCCAAGAAGATTACAGATTTATAGGAATAAACTTGTTCAAAACATTGCAGCACCTATTATTAATACACTGTTGGAAATAATTCACGAGCACACCCTGTATAATCTTAACGCGTGTGTCTAGCGCAATAAAATTTTGTATGGAAGTAGTACTAAAGTAGTGTAACTTACTCTCACATGGAGAGCGGCATAACTCTGCTGGGAGGAGAAACATCAATAGCGAGAGTATTCCCCGTGAGCTTCGCGTACCATCGCTACACGACGTGGCATGGAGTCTATAAGTCGCTGTATTGTAGCGAGAGGGATGGCCAACCATGCCACCTCAACTCACCTCCATAGCTCCTCAATGTTAGCCAAGGAAGCCGGATAACGTAGAAGTCTCCGACCAGTCATGTCCCAAACATGTTCGATCGGATTCAGATGCGGAAACCGAGCTAGCCATGGAAGCATTCGTATATGGTGCTCTTCCACAAAGGTCTGTACAACACGCCCGATGTGCTGTCGTACGTTGTCGTGCATGTATAGCAGACCTGGGAGCCGCCGAACGTAGGGAAGCACAACGGACCGTAGCACCTCATCTACGTATCGTTGACCCGTCATGGTCTGCTATACACGCAGCAGACGTGTACGTCCACCATATGTAATCGCATCCCATACCATAATGCTCGGTTGTCGGTGGATAGGGCGTTCTTGCACATACTGCTCGAGTAGACGATCACCACGGCTCCGACGAACTAAAATTCGCGCATCACCGGTGCTCAATTCGAATCTTGATTCGTCGGAAAACAAAATGTCCCTCTACTCGGCAACCTACTAATGCCTAGCGTAGACCCACTCGTGACGTATGCTGCGGTGCTCGGGTGTTACTGGAATCCGCTGTATCGCACGACGCGCTCGCAGTCCACTATCTACCAAACTACGCGAACTGTACGGCGGACAGTTCGCGTAGTGAGTGCGCCTTCCCATGCCGGTGGCAAAACAGCTCCAAGTTGTCTTGAGGAGGACACACACGACGCTAAAGCGCTGAGCACAAGAGCGCGATCCTCGTGTGCTGTGGACGCGCAGGGCCGTCCCGGCCGCGGCTGAAGGTACCTATGTCCTACCTCAGACCATTCTCGCCATGCCCGTTCCAATGCCGATAACGATCGCTCGAGACGACGCGCAATTTCACAGAACGATACACCCTCAATGTGCATACCCACAAACATTCCTCGCTCAAACTCGCTTAAGTAACGCGATCGCCCATCCATTGCGCACAGAGTACGATAACAATGTGGTTCCTCACACCACACTAAAAACGACCGGTATTTTCCATCCACTTCGGTCTCCATAGCGACGGAATGTTCCACTTGAAAGGGTGGCTCAGACAACAATGCCGCGACGGAACAACTCGAAACTCCCTGAATAAACTCGTCTACAGTAAACCTTTGTGCTCCGCAAATATTATGGACTTATCTTCACGCGTTCAGATTATACAGGGTGTGCTCGTGAATTATTTCCAACAGTGTACATACAATTAATTCTACATGAACCCAGAAGTGATTATCACTTTGCAATTAATACCATAAGAACCCAATCATGCTTAACACATTGCAGCAGAAAATCTATGACATCAGCTGATTAAGTCTAAAATTAAGTATCCTGGAGTTGCTAAGGCTGAAAAAAGGGGTGCTATGACATTGAATTGATTAGCTATAGCAGTAGTTATAGGATTAACTATGGCACTAATTATAGAATTAGGTATGGTATTAGATATAGCGCCAGTTCTGATATTAGCATCAACTGTGGCAGCATTAGCTTTGGGTTGGGTTGGGTTGGATTTCCAATAATGTTGATGAATTTCCTAGATTTTCCAAACATTTCTAAAGATGTACACAGATTCCTAAAAGATTTCCAATGATACCCAGACATTACTGACAACCCAATCGTTCTGACATTAAGTTTTGGATCAACTTTTGCAGTATTAATTATGGCATTATTTTATAGCAGTAGCTGTTTCAGCAACTAAGGTAATAACTAAGACAGTTATGTTTTTGAATGAACTCGATGATTGCATTGCATTTTTAAGTCATTTGAAATAAGTCATTAAGCGTTGATTTATTTAGATCGTTTGGTGTTGTAAACCTTTAACAACAATTAATAGAACGAGTCTTAATACACGTACCGTATATCCTAATGAAAGCGATATTGGAGGATTGCAGTGGAAATGGTTGGATTTCGCAATTCGCAATTTCGTTGCTAAGCTTCGCATTCATCGCGGTCTATGCGAGGTTAGGGAAAAAAGAAGGAAGTTTATCGGTCGACGGTTGATTGATAATCTCGCGATTTATTTCCCGGACCGCGTGACATTATGTCGCGAAGAATGGACGACATAATCCGGCGTTTAACGGAGGCCAGGGATTAATGCACCTACCGAAGTACTGAATTCATCGGCGTTGGGTGCCGGTTCCGCTAATACGACCACAACGGTTATTAATTCAATAGGTCTTGTTTAAAGCCGCGCGCGGTCTGCACAAAGGCCGATTCGGCATAATTCCGTATCGAAAACCGCTTTATCGGCTTCTATCCGCTTCTACGAATCTAAAATCGTGCTGTAACACTTTATCCACGCAACTTTCATTCTATTTGCCCTTTCATTTCACATCATTAATGATGCATAATTTTATTCCAAAACATGAAAGGGATATTACTGGTTTCGAATTTCTATTCATCATCAACTGCATAACGCGGCTTTCTACATTCCAGGTATTTTAGTTTTAAATGTTTTGATTTATGTGTAGTATGGCATATTTGAAAGAAAAATAGTGTTATAGTTTTTTTTTGTTAAAATGAAAGAAGAAATAAAGAGAAATAAAGGAAAGTGAAGCGACCGCGTCGACAAATAGCAGATAACGGCGCTTTGGGTGGGAATTAAAAGTCGCCCGGTTATTTTTTCGGGTTATTTGCAGATGTGGGGTGCGAATTTATGAATCCGCACACGCACCAGCGCCGGTAAAGCCCAGCAGATATTTATCTTTATTTCGTTAGCGCTAATGTAAGTGTATACGAGCGTAATGTACGATGGCGCCACCTGGTTCGGGCTGGTGCTGCGACCGCCTACCGTATTTACAAATGTCCGCCCGTTAAGATAAACGGCTATTGTAATTCTATTTAATACAGGTTGAACGAGGCCGCGCTTTGAGCCTGTACCCATGGTACCCAGCTACCCGCGCTATTACCAACCCCCACCTATGATTGTAAAATAGTTCACCAACCCTACTATACAGCTTCGACGTATTCGCTCCCTCTACAACACGTTAGTTTTCTATTTTCCCCAACTAAAAAAAAAGCACACTAATTCCCACGGTTTATCCACTTGATACCTCGCTCAACCATATTTTATTTCATTTTTATTTTTTCCTTATACAAGAACCGGGTTAAAATAAACCAAGTTAAACCCAACGTACACATTTTAAAATTTTTTACCAACCTCTAAGTAAATTTTTTTTATAAAGGAAAAATTTTAATATAAAACTTCTTACTTGCTTGTATAATAATTCTATATAATTGGTCATCATTGTAAGTATGCAACCAATATGACAGTATTGGTATTGCAATACGCGATTTGTGTATTTAGATATATTCAGTGTGATATTGGTTGCATACTTGCAATGATGACGTCGGGTACGATAATTAATTAACACATTGTACATCTTGGATTTTGCACCGTCAGAGGATGTAAAAAGAATCCATGAAATAACAAACATATTAGGAATGCGTGTCAAAATGGAAGAGTACAGAAATCCAAAACAAATGCCCCAGTACAAAAGGTGTCAAGGTTGGAACCACACCAAAGTTTATTGCCACAAAAATCCGAGATGTGTTAAATGTGCTGGTCAACACTGGACCAACGAATGCACTAAAGCCAAAGAAATCCCGGCTAAATGTTTCAACTGTGGAGAAAATCATCCAGCGAACTACCGAGGATGCATTGTGATTAAGGAACTACAAGCCATCAGGAACAAGAAAGCAGCAAATTCAAATAAAATGCCGAAAAAGCGAGTGGTGAAACTGCAGAAAAAACTGTAAGTACATTAATCGATAAGAAAGCTGACAGGAAATTAGATCTAATACTAGAAAAAATACTTGGTGCAACGTACATACCACCGAGACATAATCTCAAAAGAGAAGATTATCAGGAAATTCTACTACATCTTGACAACAAATTTATAATTGGAGAAGACTTTAATGCAAAACATATGTCTTGGGGTTCTCGCTTGACAAATACAAAAGGAAGAGAACTGAACCATGCAATAGAAGCCCTAAATTGTGAGGTGCTCTCCACTGGGAAGCCAACTTACTGGCCAACAGATAGAAGTAAAATTCCGGACCTGCTTGATCACTCAAAGACACATGGCAGCCCGTAACTCTATCCCACCAGTTCATAAACTTTTTGTGACTAAAATCTTTAATTATCTCAATCTGAGTTGATAAGGACGAAGCGATTATCGGTTCAGGCGAACATGGCGCTCACTTGGCAGCCCTTTTGGCAAGCTTATCAGCTTGCTTGTTACCTGAACAAGTGGAGTGTCCTTTTGTCCATTGAAGTATAACGCACTGCGGCCTTCTCCATTGTCAGATGACAACCCATAACAAGTCCTGAGGTAATTGTTATTCTACTCAGGGCTAAAATAGCTTGTCTACTATCAGTGTAAATTGTAAAAGTCTATATTATGGGTAAAGCAGACTGGACCACTGGGAAAAGCTGCAAAACATTATCTAGTTTAATTAGTTATTCATAGTGTTCATAGTTCCTGAAATATTCAATTGTTTTTCCAAAATGTAATGGGCACATTGCAGCATCTTTTTAAAAACAATGTAAAAACGACATTCTTTCCAATTTTGCATTGAAACTATGTCAGATAATAGTCAAAGCCAGTAGGTAAATGGTAGTATCCAAAGATATTAGATACGCTATACAGCGTGTTCATAAGGCTTAGTTACTTTTGATGTTTTTTAAATAGAACACCCTGTATATTTTGTGCTAGTTGAATTGCCCATCAAGATACCTTTAATAAACGATAAATATATTATATATCTAACTTAAGTAGTTTTCCTGATATATAGAATTTAAAAAAGTATGTGTGATAAAATATGCGTTATTGCACTTAATATTATATTCTGTCTATTTTTATCACTTTTTTTTGTTCTTCCTTTTATTATTTGATTAATATTTTATAGTGTAAAATAATTTTGCTGCCATATACCAAATTTTAATGCGACTTGGTATTTTATGAGATTTAAAAAGATGTAAGTAATAAAATCTGCAATTGTTCTGCCATATAATTTACGACTTTGCCATTTAATTGTATTTTTTGTATTTTTATTACGTTTTGATTATTTATTTATTAAAGTTTTTTTTTTTAATTGTATTTTAATATAATATTGCTGATTTACAAATGACAGACAAACAAAAAAGAAAAAACAAAAGAAAAGTAACAAAAAATATTACATTCTGTCACTTTTTTAAGTACAATAATGCCACTTTATTACACATTTTTCTTTAAATTCTAAATATCACGAAAACTATTAACGTTAGACATATGACATACTTATCATTAATTAAAGGGAACTTGATGAGCAATTCAACTAGCACACAATATACAAGGTGCCATTCAAAAAACTTAAGAAAAAGCCATTCGAAAAACATCAAAAGTAACTAAGCTTTATAAACACTCTGTATAGTGTATTTAATATCTTTGAATACTATCATTTACCTACTGAATTTGACTATTGTCTAACATAGTTTCAAGGCAAAATCGGAAAAAATGTCGTTTTTACATAATTTTCAAAAAGATCCTGTAATAGGCACAAATTTAGTTGTATTCATAATATGATAAAATATACAGGGTGTTCAATTTAAATAAATTTTGGTACTCTCCGTTACGCTTAATAGAACACGCTGTATAAGTGAAAATAATTTTATGTAATAGAAAGTGATGACTCAAACAATTTTTATATAAAATATTTTTTTGGTTTTTTGTTGATACTAATAACTCATCCTGTATATAACTTTTTTAAATTTAACTTATTTGATGTAATTTTTCTATTTTCCAATTATACAGAATATTTTGGACCCAGCCACCTATACGATTTTATTTTATTTATTATATATTTCTCCTGAAGATTGCTTTATAACCGAAATCGGTTTTGATTTAAAAATGATTTTTGAGTTTAGTGAAAATGATGATTTAGTGAAACGAATAAAATGAATATTTCTTGATTCCGGGTTAGGATAGACGGCGGAAATCTAGAATCAATCGTCGATATGTGGAAATAATAGCCTCACGTCCGGATCTGCGCGAAATCCGACGCGAAGTTCCGCTAATGAACATGTTTATTGAATTCGATTTGTAAAAGCGTGCCCTCCCCGCTTTTTGATTAATGGAAAGAGTCGCTGCCGCCGGGGGAGATATCAATCCCTACGGATACGTGTCTATCCCTTATTCATCAAACCCTCAAAAGTTGCTTCATCCATTTCGCGCCATTCGTGGACCCTTTCTAAAGATTCGAACAAATATTTAAACGTTTATCTTTAAGGGGGGCTGTGTATGTATGCAGTTAGAAAACAATATAAAACGACGTGGCGGATCATTCTCAAGGGGGCAAGATACAATGGAACGTTAAAATATTAAAGACTCTGACGTCAAAAGCGCACTGAACTACTTCCAACAACCCATTTCGTAATAGACGATAATGAATTGATGGTGTGGGTAAGTTCGGTTTATATCGGAAATGAGACGTAATTAAAAGTTTGTCATCTTCATTTTAAACAAATTGTTAGATAATGTATACCGTATCGCTGCGTCACGTTGGTGGTTGCGGTAACAATGTACTCCGCAGGGTTTAACGTTAGTTTAATAAATTTAGGGGGGCAAATTGCATACTCTCTATCGATCCAGTTTTATATTGGAACGGGGCCGTGCCCTTAATATATTGTCGACCCCGGACGCTGAATTAACAAGGTGACAAAATCCGCGTTATCCGAAAATAATGGCGCCTTTCACTCCTCCCCTAATCCAAAGGATTACGTGAATTAACAAAGAATTATCAAGCTCACTTCATAAATAACCGTACTCGAAGTTAACGCAACTGAAGTTAATGTAACTGAAGTTAACGTCATACGCCCCGGTTCAACATCCAACGAGCTGTGAAACGGACTATTAGTTATTCTATTTTCACATTTTCCTCCTTTTAAAATATATTAATAAATAACATTTAATTACATTTAAGAACATTTTTACGATTTATTCTTAAAACGCGAAATACACCGCCCTAACTTTGACTCCCCGACTACACAAAAGGAACAAGATATTCCGGAATAAAGTAGGAGGAGACGATACGGGCTCTCATATACAATGGCAAACGCGGATTTCTATATTTCTGTATTGGATAATGGCCAAGAAAAGAGGAACTGTTTTATTTTTATTAAATCCTTCCCTTAAGATGAATGTCTTTAAACCTATTGTATTCTATTTTTTGGACGCACTAAACGCCCAACATCTATACATAGCAATATTAACTATTGTTTATTTAAATAGCATATGACAACGTGATTTATTGTTTCCTCCCAAAATATATTATTATGCCGTGAGAAATAAAATAAAATATTAAAAGAAAAATCATAACATATATATAAATATATATATATATATTAATAAAATTACAATTTTTTTTCTAATATATATTTATTATATAATATTATATATAATAAATATATATAATTGTATATATAGTAGAATTATTAATTTGATTTATTGTGTCCTCCCATAAATATATTATTATAGAGTGAGAAATAAAATAAAAAATTAAAATAAAAATCATAACATATATATAAATATATAATAATTATATAATTATAAATATAAATAATATAATATATAATATTATATACATATAATTGTATATATAGTAGAATTATTAACTTGATTTATTGTATCCTTCCAAAATATATTATTATGCCGTGAGAACTAAAATAAAAAATTAAAATAAAAATCATAACATATATATAAATATATATATATATATATATATTAATAAAATTACAATTTTTTTTCTAATATATATTTATTATATAATATTATATATAATAAATATATATATTTGTATATATAGTAGAATTATTAATTTGATTTATTGTGTCCTCCCATAAATATATTATTATAGAGTGAGAAATAAAATAAAAAATTAAAATAAAAATCATAACATATATATAAATATATAATAATTATATAATTATAAATATAAATAATATAATATATAATATTATATACATATAATTGTATATATAGTAGAATTATTAACTTGATTTATTGTGTCCTTCCAAAATATATTATTATGCCGTGAGAACTAAAATAAAAAATTAAAATAAAAATCATAACATATATATATAATATATAATAATATATATATATTAACAAAATAATAATTTGTTTTTCTAATATATATTTGTTATATAATATTATATATAATAAATATATATAATTGTATATATAGTAGAATAATTGTTGTTTGAAAGAATTAATGGTGATAAAATCATGGTTTTGTTGTTTACAAATTATGCGTGCAAGGGGGCACAACTAATTAATGCGTTTTGAAGCCGCGTCTACAACTAAAAATAGAGGGTTAACCGTGTGCCAGTTTAGAATAGCCACGACGGTGACAAGGAACTCGCAAGTATTTGTATATGAAGATATAATTATCAGATATTCTTCGTACACCGAACTTTTACGGTGAAGTTATTTTAGTCGTAGCAGCAAAAAGTGCTAGAACAATAACTAATAAAGCGTTATTTGTACGTTTGAAGATAAAAAAAATTCAGGTTGGAAGTTTACGATTGTGATACAAACACCAGAGGCGCGTTACCTACAACGGCTGTCATCATGTGTAGTAGTGATAAATTGCCCTACGGCCAATCACAATTCATCGTGTCGAACATTGAATAACTACGACACTCGCTATTTGTCCAATTCACAAATTACTAATAGCCAGACGTAATTTCATATTTCAATAACAAAGGTTGCATTGAAAAAAGGCCCTATTTCTCAGTATGTCTTTTTTCAAAAAATGTTATCACAATCACTAAATGTACCTGTATCGGTCCAGAGGAGGCAAAATATGTAGAAGAACGCCTGGTAGATCAAGAACGGGTACATCTTCGATGTCACCAAGAAGAAATCACTTGAAGTTAAATAATTTTTGGCGAAAGTTTTTCACTCACAACGTAAAACTGTCACCGGCTCGAGTCTGTTTCGTAGGTTAGTCCCCACCACTTTCGGTTTCGATAACAGCCTTATAGATGTCACACTCGTCAAATGGACGAGAGAAAATGAAGAGGTTCTGCGACGTTCGCGGAGTCAACAGTGGTGCTCGCGGCGTCGTCCTGAGTACCTAGCGTCGTCGTTAGAACTGAAACCACGGCGCGCTCGTCGCATTTATAGAGGGAGAGTACCCGCCAAACGAGTCTTGCGCCCTCTGGGCTAGAAAGCGCGCTGGCTACGAGGCGCGGAAATCGATCACGCGCCCGCAAAACTGAAAACCAGCCGAAACTTGCAAAAATTAGCGCAATTAACCCGCATGGACACTTTTTGCGACCTTTCACCGTCCCTCTACTATTTGCCGTTTGTCCAGAATTTTTGATAGCACGAGATCCATTATCTTTTATGAACGCTGAAACGAATTGCGTCACTATTTACAATGTTCAACCCATCCATAATTCAATTCAAAAAACATCCCTTTATTATTTTAATAAGAAACATTTTTGAAAAATTACCTTCATTTATCTGGCAAACGTCGAAGATGTAAAGTAACCCATCGATATCATAAAATCAACTTTGCATAAACGATGAAAACAGATTTTACTGCATCTTATAGACATATTGAGCAATGAAAATTTGTGTTATGGCTTACTAGTTTAACTTTTGACTAAACACTGACTATATTAGCTCTGCTTTTAGTACAATAATAATATACAAGAATCTGTCAAAACTAGAACTAGAAACATTCGGGCTTAGCCATGCGACTCCTGAATGTTGAAAGAGCTTTGATACCTAGAACTATTCGTTTTCTAGCTATTTTAATTATCATTTTCATTCAGCATCAATAAGTTTTTTAAAATCGTTTTCGATTGTACAAGCAGCATACTTAAAAATTTGTCTAATTACGCTTCAAATGTTCACATGTCTATCTTATACAGGTTGGTCAAAAATTGAATTACCAATTTTTGATACTTAATTGCAAAAAATCGAAAGTTTAAATGGAGTACCCATATGTTATTTACCTACCTTAAAGATTCAAGTTTATGGTATGATATAAAAACTATGATATAATATTATATTGTAATTTCCAGGAAAAAAATGTTAATTTTATAAATCAAAAATAATAGGAAATTTTCAAAAAAATCGTATCGACTGTATTTTTAAGGGTGTTGATATGATATGTATGTTAAATTGTAGCTTAAATATTCTAGTTTATGATATGATAAAAGAAGTTTATGATAATATTATAGAAATATCGAGAAAAAAACTATTAAAGAAGAAATTGTCAAGTTTATAAATTAAAAATTATACGAAATTTTCAAAAAATCATATCGACTGTATTTTTAAGTATCTTGATATGATATGTATGTTAAATTGTAGCTTAAAGATTCTAGTTTATGATATGACAACAAAATTTTATGATAATATTATTGAAATATCGAGGAAAAAACTATTAAAGAAGGAATTGTCAAATTTATAAATCAAAAATAATAAGAAATTTTCAAAAAATCATATCGATTGTACTTTTAATGATCATGATATGATATGTATGTTAAATCGTAGCTTGAAGTTTCTAGTTTATGATACGATCAAAAAAATGTATGATCATATTATTGAAATATCGAGGAAAAAACTATTAAAGAAGGAATTGTCAAATTTATAAATCAAAAATAATAAGAAATTTTCAAAAAATCATATCGATTGTACTTTTAATGATCTTGATATGATATGTATGTTAAATTGTAGCTTAAAGTTTCTAGTTTATGATACGATCAAAAAAATGTATGATAATATCATTGAAATATCGAGGAAAAAATTATTAAAGAAGGAATTGTCAAATTTATAAATTTAAAATAATACGAAGTTTTCAAAAAAATCATATTGTCTGTATTTTTAAGTATCTTGATATCATATGTCTGTTAAATTGCAGCTTAAAGATTCTAGTTTATGATATGATAAAAAAAAATTATGATAATATTATTGAAATATCGAGGAAAAAAACTATTAAAGAAGAAATTGTCAAATTTATAAATTAAAAATAATACGAAATTTTCAGAAAATCATATCGACTGTATTTTTAAGTATCCTGATATCATATGAGTACTAAATTGTTGCTTAAAGGTTTTAGTTTATGATATGATAAAAAAATGTATGATAATATTATTGAAATATCGAGGAAAAAACTATTAAAGAAGGAATTGTCAAATTTATAAATCAAAAATAATAAGAAATTTTCAAAAAATCATATCGATTGTACTTTTAATGATTATGATATGATATGTATGTTAAATTGTAACTTAAATATTCTAGTTTATGATAATATTATTGAAGTATCGAGGAAAAAGCTATTAAAGAAGAAATTGTCAAATTTATAAATTTAAAATAATACGAAATTTTCAAAAAATCATATCGACTGTATTTTTAAGTATCTTGATATGATATGTATGTTAAATTGTAGCTTAAAGTTTCTAGTTTATGATACGATCAAAAAAATGTATGATAATATTATTGAAATATCGAGGAAAAAACTATTAAAAAAGGAATTGTTAAATTTATAAATCAAAAATAATAAGAAATTTTCAAAAAATCATATCGATTGTACTTTTAATGATCATGATATGATATGTATGTTAAATTGTAGCTTAAATATTCTAGTTTATGATATGATAAAAAAAGTTGATGATAATATTATTGAAATACCGAGGAAAAAGCTATTAAAGAAGAAATTGTCAAATTTATAAATTTAAAATAATACAAAATTTTCAAAAAATCATATCGACTGTATTTTGAAGTATCTTGATATGATATGTATGTTAAATTGTAGCTTAAAGTTTCTAGTTTATGATACGATAAAAAAAAGTATCATAATATTATTGAAATATCGAGGAAAAAACTATTAAAGAAGGAATTGTCAAATTTATAAATCAAAAATAATAAGAAATTTTCAAAAAATCATATCGATTGTACTTTTAATGATCATGATATGATATATATGTTATATTGTAGCTTAAAGTTTCTAGTTTATCATACGATAAAAAAAATGTATGATAATATTATTGAAATATCGAGGAAAAAACTATTAAAAAAGGAATTGTTAAATTTATAAATTAAAATAATAAGAAATTTTCAAAAAATCATATCGATTGTACTTTTAATGATCATGATATGATATGTATGTTAAATTGTAGCTTAAATATTCTAGTTTATGATATGTATGTTAAATTGTAGCTTAAATATTCTAGTTTATGATATGATAAAAAAAGTTTATGATAATATTATTGAAGTATCGAGGAAAAAGCTATTAAAGAAGGAATTGTTAAATTTATAAATAAAAAATAACACGTAATTTTCAAAAAATCATATCGACTGTATTTTTAAGTATCTTGATATGATATGTATGTTAAATTGTAGCTTAAAGTTTCTAGTTTATGATACGATAAAAAAAATGTATGATAATATTATTGAAATATCGAGGAAAAAACTATTAAAGAAGGAATTGTCAAATTTATAAATCAAAAATAATAAGAAATTTTCAAAAAATCATATCGATTGTACTTTTAACGATCTTGATATGATATGTATGTTAAATTGTAGCTTAAAGTTTCTAGTTTATGATACGATCAAAAAAATGTATGATAATATTATTGAAATATCGAAGAAAAAATTATTAAAGAAGGAATTGTCAAATTTATAAATTTAAAATAATACGAAATTTTCAAAAAAATCATATTGTCTGTATTTTTAAGTATCTTGATATCATATGTATGTTAAATTGCAGCTTAAAAATTCTAGTTTATGATATGATAAAAAAAAAATTATGATAATATTATTGAAATATCGAGGAAAAAAACTATTAAAGAAGGAATTGTCAAATTTATAAATTAAAAATAATACGAAATTTTCAGAAAATCATATCGACTGTATTTTTAAGTATCCTGATATCATATGAGTATTAAATTGTTGCTTAAAGGTTTTAGTTTATGATATGATAAAAAAATGTATGATAATATTATTGAAATATCGAGGAAAAAACTATTAAAGAAGGAATTGTCAAATTTATAAATCAAAAATAATAAGAAATTTTCAAAAAATCATATCGATTGTACTTTTAATGACCATGATATGATATGTATGTTAAATTGTAACTTAAATATTCTAGTTTATGATAATATTATTGAAGTATCGAGGAAAAAGCTATTAAAGAAGAAATTGTCAAATTTATAAATTTAAAATAATACGAAATTTTCAAAAAATCATATCGACTGTATTTTTAAGTATCTTGATATGATATGTATGTTAAATTGTAGCTTAAAGTTTCTAGTTTATGATACGATAAAAAAAATGTATGATAATATTATTGAAATATCAAGGAAAATACTATTAAAGAAGGAATTTTTAAATTTATAAAAATAAATAACACGTAATTTTCAAAAAATTATATCGACTGTACTTTTAAGGATACAAGATGATACGTATGTTAAATTGTAGCTTAAAAATTCTAGTTTATGGTATGATAAAAAAATTATATTATTGAAATATCCAGGAAAAAATTAAAGTGAACAAAATTTGAGAAGTTTAGGTGCAATGAAAGCAATAGGTGTTGCTGACTTTTTGGTAGACACTGTATATATATATATATATATATATATTGTAAGATATGTTCAGTAATTGGCTTTTATTTTTAAAGTCGTATAAGGAGATGTAGGAAGAGAGGAAAAAAGATGTCCATTGGAGTTTTCCGGGTGATTCAGAGAACACTACCGGACGTAAGGAGAATTTAGCGTTGCCGGAAAATGTAACAAACTGGCTTTTGGAAGGGCCGCGACCCCCAAATGCCCCATTCTGCAAGTCAAACGGAAGTGAAAAAAATTAAAATTAATTTTTAAAATTTTCCGTTCTCCGTCTGGACTATTCGGAATCTAATAAGACGCTTAAGTGGATTTGCCACGAATAAATTAAGCTTCGGATGGTAACTATAAAATGGAGATGGTAACGACTTAATAAAAAAAAAATATTCAGAATATGATTTTGAATACAAGGATTAAATTTAATGGTGGAAGAAGGAGATGGATTGTAAATTATTGAATGCCAAACGAATCAACCACATATTAATTTATGTGGTTTATTGACGCAATATCAGGGCAAGGGTGTTATTATCGAGTTTAATTAGACGCATAACTACTAAACCGCGGATATTATTTCGTCGTTTGTCAAATTACAATTGGCTGTAACCTCGAATGGTGACCGCAAATTCTATAAGTATTCAGTTCAACACATAGGGTAACTCAACGATAATATCGTGGTTTAATTTTCGAAATCCACGAATAGTGCTTTTAAAATATTATATTCGCGTAAACTCTCGTTCCACAAATGGGATTATTTATACGGCCTATTAATAACGGAAAGGGGCCGTATCGTCATAAATATAATCGCAAATCGCGCGTCGCAATAAAACGGAAAAAATCGGCACGAAATTGTTTCGCACCTGTCGATTTTTTTTTTTCAAACCATTAACGAAAAAAATTTAATTTTAAAATATCCACCCATAAAGCGAGGGCAATTGAGACAAAAACTACAATCCCAGTTAAATCGCAAACATTTTATTTACCTTTTAATTTATTCATACAAAACCCAATTCGTTACGGAACGTTTCAATTAAGCGAAATAAGTGAAATACCAAATTACACGTCCCGTGCCGTATTCCTTAATTCTCTAAATATTTCCCGCTTTAGCCCGAAAATGGACGCGATCTTTATCGCACGCAATAGAATCATAAAGTTGTTCTTTCTTTTCCGTGAATAAATGTTGTGGAACTTTCACAACATTTATTTTATTTTTGGCACGCTTATTTATTATTATAAATTGAATTTAATACATCATTAAAAGTACACGATAACGAAAACTTTGATATCTGCGATAACGACGAAGAAGCTGAGATTCCTCATTTAAGTGCAGGCACGTCGCGGCGACCCGTTAATACCAAAAATCGATCTCGGCTTGTGTTACGACCATTAATGCCTCGTTTGTTACCATCAAATTGTGCCCGATTATCGCCGCCCTGTTATAGATTATAGATTTTCGAATCGGCTTTCTCAAATTGACTGGGTATTAATGCTGCCGTTCAATCGTCGCATAACCCAAATTTTCCCAAGCATGGTCCAAGACGTTTAATATATGCACGATATAATGATATTTTAGTGAAAACTTAAATCAAAAAGTGAATCACAAGACGTCTAATAACTGGGTATTATTATTATTGCAAGTGTAAATCAGTGAAATGTCCGCAGGAACAATCGATGATTTGTTATCTTACCGAGGTTAGTTTTCCTTCCAGGAGTCCGGAATTAATCTACAACGAACTAGTCTGGTATTGCAGGCATTTCCATTGTCCACTTCAAATACGCAGCATTCCGACGATGTACTCAATACATAACCGAATCCGGTGTGGCTTGTAGAATTGTAGCTAAGGCTTCTCCAGAAACTGCAAACATAGCGAATCGAGCTTGGATCCTTCGCCTGTTTGTTAAGAAAAACGAATTCACAGAAAACAGATCCCTACCGTTTCATGTAACATTTACGGAAAGCCGAAATTAGCATGCTAAAGAATGCAATACGCGAACCTTCGTGGATGGTAGGGTCGACGGTACGTATTGCCATGGTGTCGCTGGTTTTACTCGACCTACGTGATGTTATTCGGTACGTGAGATTCTTAATATCTTCTTGTTAAGCAAAGAAGGCCATTGTTGCATTCTGACTTTTATGAAACTTCCAATTAAAAATGTTTATTACGAAACTCTTGTACAAAGGCAGTTGTTTATTATGAAAAATTTCATTTCCCTATTTATTAAACGAAAAAAAAAATAAATGAAACTAGTGTTCGCTACTTGTCTACAAAATTTCACTAAACCCTAAACTATAACAACTTTTTATATATACAGTGTGTTAATTAATTATCGTACCCGATGTCATCATTGCAAGTATGCAACCAATATCACAGTATTTGTATTGCAATACGCAAATCGTGTATACCATATCACAGTATTGGTATACGCAATTTGCGTATTGCAATACCAATACTGTGATTTTTTTTTCTATATTATGTATAGCACAATTGTATAACAGCTAGTAAATACATGCTAATTAGTTACTTATTTTTAACGCCAAATTAAACTAAATAATGTTTTGCAGCTTTTCCCAGTGGTTCAGTCTGCTTTACCCATAATATAGACTTTTGCAATTTACACTGACAGTAGACAAGCTATTTTAGCCCTGAGTAGAATAACAATTACCTCAGGACTTGTTATGGGTTGTCATCTGACAATGGAGAAGGCCGCAGTGCATTCCTGCGTTATACAGGGTGATTCATTAGCTTTATGACAAACTTTGGCAGATGAAAGGTGATGCGATTCTAAGGAAAAAATGTTATATGAATATGGGTCCGATTCATTTTGGTTAAAGAGTTACAAGCCTTTGAAAATTTTACACAGTTTAATAGGCAAATGAAAATGTAACATAAAAAATAAGTTTAAAAATTACAAAAATTGTTCGAAATATCCGCCTTCAGCTTGAAGTATGATATTTGGATCATTCCGTATACTATTAGCTGCATCTTGAATTCTGTCCAGTAGTTGCTGACGGGTAGTAACTTCTACATGGTACACAACCTGCTTCACGTGTCCCCAGAAATAATAATCCAGCGGATTTAGATCTGGGGATCGTGGTGGCCAGACTACTGGACCTCCATTGCCAATCCATTTGTTTGGAAAATGTTCATGTAACCAAGCGATGACTTCTCTTCCTCGATGTGGTGGTGCACCATCGTGCTGATACTACATATTTTGAACGATGTTAAGTGGTACGTCGTCGATAAAATCGAAAAGGTTATGTCCCAAGAAATTTCTGTACATATTTGCATTTAAGCGTTCATTTATCACCCATACAGGTAGCAAAGAATTGTTAAAAATGCCACCCCAAACGTTTACACTAAACCGTTGCTGAAATCTTCCTGGTCTAATTGCATGTGGATTTTGCAAGGACCACACATGTTCGTTATGATAATTATTTATGCCGTCCCTAGTGAAAGACGCTTCATCAGACCACAGAACTTGGGAAATGAAGTTATTATTTTGAGCATGTTGCTGAATAATCCAGTGGCAAAATGCTAAGCGTTGCTCAGTACCTCCAGGATGTAATGCTTGAACATTTTGGCGATCAAACGGATGTAACATTTCTCGATTCAATACACGCCATACAAAACTTTGGGATATTTGTAACATGCTCGCAATACGCCGAGTACTAATTGAAGGGTCGTCAAGTACTAAATCAATAACACGTTCTTCATTTTGTACATTCAGATCATGGGGACGAACGGAATGTAGTGGAGCGGGGTTACCTGTTTCTCTCAGTCTGCGAAATGATGCACTAAACACTGAATGGGCAGGTTGATGTCTATTTGGAAACCTACGAAGGTATTCTCTTGCTGCTTGTCGAGCGTTTCCGTTACAAAGCCCGTATACAAAAATAATATCTGCATATTCTTCAGTCGTAAATACATGCATTTTCGTTTTCGATCAAAACTCTGCCAATTATAAACTTTGAAACACACAGAATAGAGTAAATTGAAATGTTTGACATAAAGAACTCAGTTTTGTTATCACAGCCAACTCTGTATTTGTGTTTCATAATTATTGTTGCGATTGTTGCAAATCTTTACTTCGTCGATGTGAAGCGTGCATTCAAGCTGAAGGCGGACATTTCGAACAATTTTTGTAATTTTTAAACTTATTTTTTATGTTACATTTTCATTTGCCTATTAAACTGTGTAAAATTTTCAAAGGCTTGTAACTCTTTAACCAAAATGAATCGGACCCATATTCATATAACATTTTTTCCCTAGAATCGCATCACCTTTCATCTGCCACAGTTTGTCATAGAGCTAATGAATCATCCTGTACTTCAATGGACAAAAGGACACTCGACTTGTTCAGGTAACAAGCAAGCTGATAAGCTTGCCAAAATGGCTGCCAAGTGAGCGCCATGTTCACTTGAACCGATAATCGCTCCGTCCTTATCAACTCAGATTGAGCTGAAGATTTAGTATTAATATTAGAGTTAAAGATTTTAGCCACAAAAAGTTTATGAAGTGGTGAGATAGAGTTAAGGGCTGCCATATATCTTTGAGTTTATTAGTTAGTGATAAAAAGGGTTCTTTGTTACATACTTTGTTATTTAGAGTAATAATTACTGGTGAGTGATCAAGCAGGTCCGGAATTTTATTTCTATCTGTTGGCCAGTAAGTTGGCTTCCTAGTGGAGAGCACCTCACAATTTAGGGCCTCTAATTGCATGGTTCAGTTCTCTTCCTTTTGTATTTGTCAAGAGAGAACCCCAAGACATATGTTTTGCATTAAAGTCTCCTCCAAGTATAAATTTGTTGTTAAGATGTAGTAGAATTTCCTGATAATCTTCTTTTGAGATTATGTCTCGGTAGTATGTACGTTGCTCCAAGTATTTTTTCTAGTATTAGATCTAATTTCCTGTCAGCCTTCTTATCGATTAATAATAATAATAATAATAATAATAATAATGCATTTATTTTACAAAGAACAAAGAAGAAAAATTAAATCAATACATTCACAAAACTAATCTTAATTTACTAAAAAATTAATTTAAACTAATTTACTTAAAACTAAACTTAATTTCAATCACAAAACATTCTTTCTGGAAAAATGGCGCAATTCGGTAGAAAACCGTTTTTCAATTACGCCAAAAAAAAAAACACGACAACAAAAAGAAAAACAGCAGCGCTCAAAAACTCAACACATAAACTTGCACACACTTGAACACTAACCAAATAATAAACAAATGAAGAGAAAAAAAAAATATAACATGTCGTCCTCGTCATCGACAAGATAAAAATGCGAATGCCTCAAGCTAAGCCAGACAAATACCTAGAGTATTTCCGTTTAAATGTGTATACCGTTGCAGACGATCTTACATCTAACGTCATATCATTGTATATTTTAGCAATTTGGTATGTAAACGATTTCTTAAAGAGCTGAAGGCTATGTATCGGGGGAGTCAGCGTGCCTCTAAATCTTATATTCAATGTATGCACGTCAGATCGGAATGTAATCTTATCATATAAATATGAAGGCTTCTGATAGGTGATAATCCTGTGATATAGACAAGCTGAGTGCAATGCCCGACGATTACACATATTCAACCAATTCAAATCAAGCAACCGGTGACCAACATGCTGTCGCCGTCTAATTCCGAAAATTAACCGCAAACACGAATTTTGCACCTTTTGTATCTTTCTTTTAGACAGATAGGAAATAAAAGATGAATAGACAGCATCGCAATAATTGAAATTCGATAACACCAATGATTCACATAGCATAACTTTCGTTTTTCTATTTAAAAAGTGTCTGCTATTATAAATTAATTTTAAATTACAATATGCACGTTGTGTGCATTTATTAATAAACTCTGCAAACTTAAGGCCGCTGTCAATAATTAACCCAAGGCTTTTTACTACTTCGTTAAGAGGGACATATGTATTATCTACAGAAATTTTAAGTTGTGCAAGTATATTTTGTCTTTGCCGTTGAGGTGCAAAGAGAATCATTTCAGTTTTCGCAGGATTAATCCGAAGACTATGACGTCTAGAGCAATCGGCCACACTCTGCAGATCCTCATTAACACGCTCACAAGCAAATCTCACATCGTTCGGCCGAAATGAATAATACAACTGAGTATCATCAGCATAAAAATGAGACTTGCAATATTTTATGTATGTAACAAACTGACTCGTATATATAGTATAAAGAAGAGGTCCAAGTACCGAACCTTGCGGAACACCGGATGACAAATAGAGAGCATCTGAGGATTCATTTTCAACAATTACTCTCTGCTGACGATTTCTTAAGTAATCACGTAACAACGCGCTTGCCATGTCGTCCAAACCAACAAACTTCAAAATAGAAAACAACAAATCGTGATTAATGGTATCAAAGGCTTTTGAAAAGTCTAAAAGGCATAATACGGTCGCATTTCCCCTGTCTAGCCCAGAAACAATATCATCAACAACATGAAGTAGCGCACTGGTACAGCTATATCCAGGCCGAAAGCCTGATTGTGTCTCTGGCAAAATATTATTTTTATAAATAAATTTTCTCAGCTGAAAAATAAGAATTTTTTCAGCCACCTTAGACAAAACTGGAAGAATGCTTATAGGCCTTAAATGAGCAAACTCAGTAGGATTGCTAATTTTCACCAGTGGTTTAACCAAAGAACACTTCCATGCGTCTGGGAATACGCCATGGTTTATACAAGTATTAAGTATATGTATGAAATAATCTATAATGTGTGGGCATGATAGTTTTATTAATGCAATATTTAGATTATTAATATCTGCAGCATCACTTTTAATTGAAGAAATTGCAGTAATAACATCACACTCCGTAACCGGACTAAAGGAAAATGTTGACTGAACAAGTCTATTATTTAGATAAAAATGATAAAGCGAAAAAAATGAACTTACAGTTTTTTCTGCAGTTTCACCACTCGCTTTTTCGGCATTTTATTTGAATTTGTTGCTTTCTTATTCCTGATGGCTTGTAGTTCCTTAATCACAATGCATCGTCGGCAGTTCGCTGGATGCTTTTCTCCACAGTTGAAACATTTAGCCGGGATTTCTTTGGCTTTAGTGCATTCGCTGGTCCAGTTTTGCACTTTTGACACGCATTCCTAATATGTTTGTTATTTCATGGATTCTTTTTACATCCTCTGACGGTGCAAAATCCAAGATGTACAATGTGTTAATTAATTATCGTACCCGACGTCATCATTGCAAGTATGCAACCAATATCACACTGAATACACCTGAATACGCAAATCGCGTATTGCAATACCAGTACTGTGATATTGGTTGCATACTTGCAATGATGACGTCGGGTACGATAATTAATTAACACAGTGTAAGTAATACATATATTTCTTAGAGTGGTATTATATTTAAAAAGTGAGATTGTGTACATTTTGAGAGTGGACGCGACCCGATTTTCCAAGTGGAAACGTAGGTATTATTATTATATGGGATATTGCGGAAGTTTCGCGATCAGATAAACGAGTTGCGCGCGCCTTTGGAAAGGCTCGGGTAGTTATTAAAATCGCCGGGCGCGGCGACGGTATTTTTAAAATGTAAAATCTAATTACAACGTCGACTGACGCAGTTATTCGCCGGTCGACGTTACTCGCACGCACGCAAATGTAGCAATTTTTATGCAAATAAATTCTATTGTCGTTATATATAGCGTATGTCTTTATGAATATACATTAGCAGCGTATCGGTAGTGTTTATAACCGTAAAGCTCAAGCTCGAACGAGTTGCTTGAGGTATACGGGGATCGATCCGACTTGAAAGAAAGATACTTCACGGAAATGAAATGTTTTAATTAATTGACGACCACGATATTGGAAATTCTTCATGGAAGGAAACTCACGTCACCGGACACCATTTTAATTCCGGACCCCCTCTTGTAAACGCGAGCTTCGTGTTTCCCTTGTTCGGTCGGTCGAGATTAAAAGTCCAACTCTGTCACCTTTGTTTTGACTGTTTCCACCAGCGCCGAGAGCAATTAACTCTTTCCATTTTTTTTCACAATTTTCCTTCCTACTTTTTGTTTATTTTATCGACTCAACTACCAATGAAAACCGTTAATACTAACAATAAAACGTTAATTATATTATTTCACCCCGGTTCATTATTAATCGGACGGACACCGTTAACACCACCCTTGTTGTTTATTGTTATGGCAATAACGAGGTAAATTTCACCATTTGTTGTTTCATTCGTCCAGGGATACGTTTTAAATCATATTAACGAAGTATGTCGATCTATACGACCGTTTGTTATAATTTGATGTTGTTATACTTTCTGCATATATATCGTCATTAATATAATAGTAGAATCCAATCGTATCACTTTAAGACTTATTTTATACTTTAATTTTACGTCTAAATTTTAATCAATCGATTTAATAAAATCTGGCATTTTTAATATTTTTACCAATTACACTGTTGGAAATAATTCACGAGCACACCCTGTATAATCTGGACGCGTGTGTCTAGCGTAATGAAATTTGGTATGGAAGTAGTACTAAAGTAGTACTACTTTGCTGAGTCAATAGATCAGTCATCTGATCAATAGCGAGAGCATCCCCCGTGAGCAGCGTATAGAGTATAGAGTCGATAAGTAATATTATGGATTTATCTTTACGCATTCGGATTATATAGGGTGTGCTCGTGAATTATTTCCAACAGTGTATTTGCACAACCGATGGGACACCCTGTACAATATAATCCATTTCAACTTTAGAAACAATTTCCCTGTGAATAGTACAGTGAAAATAAATTCTAAGTCGGAATCATCGTGTATTCAATTTGAGTAGAATTGACCTGAATAGAAGTTTTCCAGAAAAAAAATTGTTCGGCAACGCCATAATGTTCATTATTTCCGCCAATTATTTCGAGTTATATCTGTCGGTCGGCAACTAGAACTGGAGAACGGGACGAATCTTCCTGAAATTTCATATGGCCTGTTCTTGAAATCATATTATTATTAATACGCCATCTGGTGAAATCTATTACAAATAACATTTCGTTTTTTAGATATTATTTGTATGGAAATAATAAATTTCTTTATTGAAACATCTCGTTAACATATAAATAGGATAGGATTGTTGATGATAGTGGTAATAAAACTAAAAACGAATAGTAATTTTTTAAATGGATAGATTAAATAAAAGTGGAAAATTCAGTGTGCTCGGATTAAATCCTGGACGGACAATCCATCCACTAAGGAAGTAACCCGGCGTCCGGTATAATACTGTCATTAAGGTTTAATTTATCTTCTCTCGCATTTTCTGGCAGTAGAATAAAGGAAGAATATTGTTTCTCGCTTAATATAAACCTTTTGAGGGGGAGGGCGATTTTGTGTGAAGTTAATATAAAGTAATATGAAATAAATTACGAATTAATTAATTAGGAAAGGGGTGGAAAAGATTATTTAAGGCAAATAAATAAATTCTTAGCGGGCGCGCAATACCGTAGGAACGTAATATGCGCTGAACATGTAGGTTAATGTTCTTTGTAACTCAGGTCCTGTGACAACAAATCTATAAACCCCCGCTCGGTTGCATTCGCGAGACGATATGATGGATTGTTGCTCAGCTCGACCTATTACCAACTTCGTTTTATCCCCGTAGAAACATGTAATACTACCAGTATATGTCTATATTGATTCATTGCTTTTGAATCCACTTTTATTATTTTTTTTAATTTATATTTTCATACAAAATTGTTTTCATATTGCATTGTTGAACAAAACAGAAATAATTAAAACACTAAATCATTGAAAAACATACGAAAAATTCATACCGGGTGTTTATTAATCGAAAATAAACGAACGCTGCTCCATCTGTTGAAAGAAAAAAGTAAACCACGGAAGGGGTTGATTTTGTACGTAGCAATTAGGTTTCGACTATAAACGTGGTCGTCCAATATGTACACGCGTACATGGAGATCGATACTTGAGTTGTAAACAACTTTTTAGTTTTATGAGCGTATCGTAAAACGTTATTGGAATAACCGGGGATCTAAAAATACATTTTTTAAAGCCCCTTTACGAGAGTGTCGTTAAAGAAAATCAAAAGGTAAATTGAAAAGGACTAAATAAAAACAGAATTTAAATATTTCTTTACATAAATTTCCATACTAAATTTTTTATAAAACAAAAAACGAAACCTACCCCACTTGTACTTTACAGCTCGCTTAAATAAAAATCAATAAACCAGTTCAACCCCCCTTGCAAAGATGACGGGGTTGTTTCAAAAAAATTTTTAAATTAAAACAATTTTTTAACTTAAAATTTTAAAAAATTATAAATTATTAAAAATTTTAGATTAAAACTTGGATTATTAAAATTATTTTATACTTAATTATATGTATTAATTAATTAATTATGATTTAATTAAAAAAAATAAAAAGAAAAAAGTTAAAAAAACCAAATTTTGTAATCAATTTTTGGGAGGTTTCAACAAAGGATGTGATGTATTCATGCCCCAATAGAGGGAGCTTATGACTTGCTGAGACCTGCTATTGATTAGGTGGTTCTTACGTCATGACATAGTTTCCTCAAAAAATAAAATTATAAAGTAACAAAAAAAATTACCCCTCATATTGAAATAAATCTGCTTTAACGTAGATTTATGTAGATAAAGGGATTCTAAGAAAATTTTAAAATCCGATAAAGTTTGTATGGTATTTATTATAAATTTTTCAAGTAAATTTGAAAAGAAACGTCTTATGTTCGCGAAAATTTAAATCCTACAATAGAAGGATTACGTTTCAGGAGTCGAGTGAATAGAGAATAAGATCGTGTTACGGTATCCAACAGGTTTCGATTTCCATCATCTCCTTTAATAAATACGGATAAGATGATGAACATTTTAAAAGAAGATCGTAATAAAGTCGGAGAACAGAAAAAAAGGCAAAAAGGAAAACAAATCCGAGATAGAAAAACGAGACGATAGCAAATAAGAATACTTAAAGAATTATACGGAATTTTTCAATTAGTTTGTGGAATGTAGTGGGAGAAAGGAACAACCGCCGATGGGTATAGTGGACTTGCTGCTACTTGTTGCTGGTGAGCGTGCCGAAGAAATGTTATCGATTAATGTTTGGCTGTTTGTTAAATATTCAACAAGTACGCAAGCGTAGGACAGTATAGGCGATGCGGGTCCGCGTTATACCGTCTTCCAGTAGTACGCTCCAGGTACATGTTCCTGCAGGACACGTCGTCAGTAGCCCAACCCATCTCAACCAGCGTGCTCCAACTCGCGATGTCAAATCGCAAATAATCACGCAAAAAGAATAACAAGGTAAGACGTTTAAATATCAAACATTTTTTTACAACATTTAATTTGTAAAACAAATAAAATTCAATTAAAAAAAATCAATTAATCGGGACTTTTAGTATTCAATTGTTTGTTAAACAACAAAAAGGAAATTTTGGCAATAAATAAATAAAACTTTGTTTAAAACAAAATTTCGCAGTTATTCGCTACATATTTTATTATATTAAATTCAACAAGTGGAAAACGCACATGGTATGAATTTTGTTGCAACAAGACATTGCAGATATTTATTTTTGCAAAACCTTTCATTCCGGTTCAGCTATTTAATTCCATGATACTATTAAATTGTGCACAAATAATTCGTTGAATGACCGCACCGTGTGGGCGTAACAATGAATCTACGTTCTACTAATTTACGCTAAAAATATACTTTGATCAAAATTACCTAGCTGGCGAACGGCACCAAAGAACAGGGCGTTGTGACATGCAATTAAACTTGCAATTATCTTGCTTGTACAGAGGATGCTTGCGTATTTAATAGCAAATTGAAACTTATTTTCTCAATTTTCCGAGAATTAATTTTAAATGACCCAGATTTATTCAAAACCACTAAAACCACTTTATTAAAACTTTTACTAAAGTTACTTTGTTATATAAATTTTCGGGAATTTTGTGCAAAAACGTTATTTCAACTTTTAGAAATTAATTAATTTATAATGATCTTTATTTTTAATTTAATATCAATTAATTCTACTTCTATTAGTATTATTACTAACATAGTATGCATTTTTTAGAAATATGATGAAATATTATATGGTTGTAACTTTTGCACAAGTGTCTAATAACGCGATATGCGTATTGCAATACGAATACTGTGATATTGGTTGCATACTTGTAATGATGACGTCGGGTACGATAATTAATTAACACACTGTATTATGCGATGTTTCTAACAATGATTTCTAATTTTTCATTATGTATATTTTCCAATTTTCTATGGATTTACTATCCATTACACTATCTTTTTCAATATAGCATAGATTTGAACTTATCTACATCGATATTACTGGAGTTGCGTTCGAGATGTTCTTTTTAACTCCTACATCAATGTATATTCATACGCGTACGATGCATCGAGGTCAGAGTAATATTACTAACTGGTTCACACCTGGTAATAATAAAAATTGGCCCTGAGACTCAATTTTGTACATTGTGTAAAATTTTCCTAAAACTTCTATAACAAAGTAAAAAAAAATTTATTATTTAACTAGAAACACAAGGTCTTTGTCGTAAGTGCTATAATATTAACTCAGGACGATAGGAAGTTATCTACTTTAGAAGTTTGCGCATCCTCAACTTTGCTCTATGCAACCAACAGTACAGTATTTGTATTGCAATATGCAAATCGCATTATTGGTTGCATACTTGCAATGATGACGTCGGGTACGATAATTAATTAACACACTGTATTATGCGATGTTTCTAACAATGATTTTTAAAATACTTTTATGTTGCTATGTTCCAAGTCATCACATTTTCATAGACTAGTTAACATCACAAGAGTTTTATGACCATATGAAACAATTCCAATAATAAGTTTTGCCGAGGTTGCTTGCAGCGAAGACGCCGCTATTTGTTATAACCAGACTTGAGTGGATGTATCATTCGGCTTGGTAATCTCCGTCATATGTTTAGCCAAAACATGCAATATATATTTTCCAATTTTCTATGGATTTATTATCCATTACAGTTTTTCCGACGAATACTTTGTTTCATAACGAAGATCTTTTAGCTTTATTAATGGTTACTGTCACATCCGTTTTGATGATATCAACTCAGTTAGTTTCCTATCAGAATATAGCATAGATTTGAACTTATCTACATCGATATTACTGGAGATCAAAGTAATATCACTAACTGGTTCACACGTGGTAATAACAAAAATTGGCCCTGAAACTCAATTTTGTACATTGTGTAAAATTTTCCTAAAACTTCTATAACAAAGTAAAAAATAAATTTATTAGTTAACTAGAAACACAAGGTCTTTGTCGTAAGTGCTATAATATTAACTCAGGACGATAGGAAGTTATCTACTTTAGAAGTTTGCGCATCCTCAACTTTGCTCTATGCAACCAACAGTACAGTATTTGTATTGCAATATGCAAATCGCGTTATTGGTTGCATACTTGCAATGATGACGTCGGGTACGATAATTAATTAGCACACTGTATTATGCGATGTTTCTAAGAATGATTTTTAAAATACTTTTATGTTGCTATGTTCCAAGTCATCACATTTTTATAGACTAGTTAACATCACAAGAGTTTTATTACCATATGAAACAATTCTAATAATAAGTTTTGCCGAGGTTGCTTGCAGCGAAGACGCCGCTATTTGTTATAACCAGACTTGAGTGGATGTATCATTCGGCTTGGTAATCTCCGTCATATGTTTAGCCAAAACATGCAATATATATTTTCCAATTTTCTATGGATTTATTATCCATTACAGTTTTTCCGACTAATACTTTGTTTCATAACGAAGATCTTTTAGCTTTATTAATGGTTACTGTCACATCCGTTTTGATGATATCAACTCAGTTAGTTTCCTATCAGAATATAGCATAGATTTGAACTTATCTACATCGATATTACTGGAGATCAAAGTAATATCACTAACTGGTTCACACCTGGTAATAACAAAAATTAGCCCTGAAACTCAATTTTGTACATTGTGTAAAATTTTCCTAAAACTTCTATAACAAAGTAAAAAAAAAATTTATTAGTTAACTAGAAACACAAGGTCTTTGTCGTAAGTGCTATAATATTAACTCAGGACGATAGGAAGTTATCTACTTTAGAAGTTTGCGCATCCTCAACTTTGCTTTATGCAACCAACAGTACAGTATTCGTATTGCAATACGCAAATCGCGTTATTGGTTGCATACTTGCAATGATGACGTCGGGTACGATAATTAATTAACACACTGTACTATACGATGTTTCTAACAATGATTTTTAAAATACTTTTATGTTGCTATGTTCCAAGTCATCACATTTTTATAGACTAGTTAACATCACAAGAGTTTTATTACCATATGAAACAATTCTAATAATAAGTTTTGTCGAGGTTGCTTGCAGCGAAGACGCCGTTATTTGTTATAACCAGACTTGAGTGGATGTATCATTCGGCTTGGCAATCTCCGTCATATGTTTAGCCAAAACATGCAATATATATTTTCCAATTTTCTATGGATTTATTATCCATTACAGTTTTTCCGACGAATACTTTGTTTCATAACGAAGATCTTTTAGCTTTATTAATGGTAATAACAAAAATTGGCCCTGAAACTCAATTCTGTACATTGTGTCAAATTTCCCAAAACTTCTATAACAAAGTAAAAACTTGTAAAAAAAAAAAATTTTATTGTTAAACTAGAAACACAAGGTCTTTGTCTTAAGTGCTATAATATTAATTCAGGACGATAGGAAGTTATCTACTTTAGAAGTTTGCACACCCTCAACTTTGCTGGTTGATATTTAATTTCGAGATGTTAATCTTAAAGTTTCGTACGGGTGTAGTATAAGGTTACAAGGATCCAAGTATAATGTGCATTATAATAATGTAATGTCGAGTTATTAATGTAATATTAATTATTAATGTTGTAAAGTATTAAAATATATTACGAGATATAAATATAGGTTTTAAAAGTGAAAAAAAAAACCGATAACTGCTAACGGAGCAACGGCCATTCAAACTGAAAACAATGGGCACAACGGACGAATTTTCGCTCGCCTCGGGGTATTTAGCTCGAATACAGAGGGATTTTATAAAGAGAATTCAATTTCAACTGCACGACGCTGAACTGTAAAATTGTATCGACTATAATGGCGATTTGGAGAGGTTCGTTTCTTTTTCTTTTTATTGTCTACACCCGTCAACATTGAAAACAAATAGAAGCCTTCCTGCATACTTAACAGTAGCAAACGTAACATAATTTTTTTTTCCCAAGTTTTCTTCCGTAGCATCGCTGGTTTCCATTTCCATTCAGCTTTCACAATGTTTGCCCAACGTCCCGGGAAGATACATATCAACGAGAAGGTGCTGATGCGTCTTTCCGAAAAGGCCAAATTGGACAATTCTCAGAAAGGATACCTGTATAAAAGGACTGCCGATCAAAAGCAGTGGAGGATGCGTTATTTCATTTTATATCAGGTAGGTTAACAAAAATCGACAGTCGAAAAGCTTTTTAATAAACATTTCCAGGAATAGGTTTTGTGCACATATTCGCAAAATCAATAATGCTTACGTTTAAAAACTTTTAAACATTTCATTTATAAACAAAATCTAAATGTATAATAAATAGTATTTCATCCCATAAATAGATGTTAGCATTCAACTTCGTTATACTCCATAACACGGGGGACGGTTTATTACCTCGATGATGATTTCGCGGATTGAAACCCGCTGGAATGCAATAATTTGCTTTCCCATTCCTATAATATGCTGGTCTGAACTCCGATACTTCGTAATTAAATAACAAACAAACTCAATAGGGCATATACTCTGTGTATTTACCGACGTAATAGATCTCGTTTGATGTATGTCATATTTCACGATGATTTATTGGATTTATAAACAAAATTTTATACCCGTTATATTAATTATTAAGCTCAATTCCTAATACGTAGCTAATCCTTAAAGCCTCCTATGAGATTTTAGTGGATCTATTACCAATCTCCTTATCACACTAATTTCATCAACGCTTATATCTTGATTGTTGGTGGAGATATGACTAAATGTTATAGAAGAAATGTTTAAGTATTATATTTATGATAAAACACTTGGGATTCGGAGCATATTTCAAAAAATCTTTTAGAAATATCGAGAAAAATACGATAATATGAAAATTTGTAGTAAGTTGTTAATGGTATCAAGTCTTTGCTTGAAATTTATGGAAAGAAGCATCTCGGCCGACTTCGAAGACTTCTGCCACCTATAAGTATTGGTCATGATACTTGGGGCGGCAGAGATTATATCATATATCATGAAAAATACTTAGCACGGCTATCCTACCGGAAATTTATGGAAGAAACAATCTCGGCCCATAAATAAGTATTGGTCATGATACTTAGGGCGGCCGACGTCTTCGAAGTCGGCCGAGATTATATCATATATCATGAAAAATACTTAGCGCGGCTATCCTGCTTGCAGTGTATGGAAGAAATAATCTCCAAGTATCATGCTTAGAGCGGCCGACGTCTTCGAAGTCGGCCGAGATTATATCACATATCATGAAAAATACTTAGCGCGGTTATCCTGCTTGCAGTTTATGGAAGAAATAATCTCGGCCCATAAATAAGTATTAGTCATGATACTTGGGGCGGCCGACGTCTTCGAAGTCGGCCGAAATTATTTCATATATCATGAAAAATACTTAGGGCGGCTATCCTGCATGCAGTTTATGGAAGAAATAATCTCGGCCGACTTCGAAGACGTCGGCCGCCCAAAGTATCATGCTTGGAGCGGCCGACGTCTTCGAAGTCGGCCGAGATTATATCACATATCATGAAAAATACTTACCACGGCTATACTGCTGGAGATTTATGGAAGAAATAATCTCGGCCCATAAATAATTATTGGTCATGATACTTAGGGCGGCCGACGTCTTCGAAGTCGGCCGAGATTATATCATATATCATGAAAAATACTTAGCGCAGCTATCCTACTTGCAATTTATGGAAGAAATAATCTCGGCCGACTTCGAAGACGTCGGCCGCCCGAAGTATCATGCTTAGAGCGGCCGACGTCTTCGAAGTCGGCCGAGATTATATCATATATCATGAAAAATACTTAGCGCGGTTATCTTGCTTGCAGTTTATGGAAGAAATAATCTCGGCCCATAAATAAGTATTAGTCATGATACTTGGGGCGGCCGACGTCTTCGAAGTCGGCCGAAATTACGTCATATATCATGAAAAATACTTAGCGCGGCTATCCTGCTTGCAGTTTATGGAAGAAATAATCTCGGCCGACTTCGAAGACGTCGGCCGCCCCAAGTATCATGCTTGGAGCGGCCGACGTCTTCGAAGTCGGCCGAGATTATATTACATATCATGAAAAATACTTAGCACGGCTATCCTACCGGAAATTTATGGAAGAAACAATCTCGGCCCATAAATAAGTATTGGTCATGATACTTAGGGCGGCCGACGTCTTCGAAGTCGGCCGAGATTATATCATATATCATGAAAAATACTTAGCGCAGTTATCCTACTTGCAATTTATGGAAGAAATAATCTCGGCCGACTTCGAAGACGTCGGCCGCCCGAAGTATCATGCTTAGAGCGGCCGACGTCTTCGAAGTCGGCCGAGATTATATCATATATCATGAAAAATACTTAGCGCGGTTATCTTGCTTGCAGTTTATGGAAGAAATAATCTCGGCCCATAAATAAGTATTAGTCATGATACTTGGGGCGGCCGACGTCTTCGAAGTCGGCCGAAATTACGTCATATATCATGAAAAATACTTAGCGCGGCTATCCTGCTTGCAGTTTATGGAAGAAATAATCTCCAAGTATCATGCTTGGAGCGGCCGACGTCTTCGAAGTCAGCCGAGATTATTTCTTATATCATAAATAATATGAGTAATAACATTTTGTCATATCTCCAACATTAATCACGATATTTGCTGTGACAGCTCAATCAAACAAATTATATATATTAATATGTACAGAATATGCTGTTCTATTATGAAAGTGAAGAAGATCAACGCCTATGTGGAGTTATTTTCTTGGAAGGTTGCTATTGTGAAAGAACTGTATGTCCGAGTACTTCTCAAACGGAATACGTAGATGATGGGGTAAAAAAGAATAAATACAGGGTGGAACAAAATGTTTTGAAATTGAAATGTTATTGTTTAGTTTGTTATAGAAATATCGTTCCTGAAAGATTCGATTAGAAGTTACGAGTTGAAGGCAACTACGGAGATGTTATGCGATCAGTGGTTGCAAGCCATTAGGAAAGTCGGGTAAGTGAAGTGTTTATTTTTGTTTGGTCGGAAGTCGTTTTGATTCCATTTCCTGTGGTTTTGAATTTCCATTAACTATTAACTGCTTCTTAAGCTCGGTACTTATTTAGCGGTAAAGTTAACTTGTATACGTAATCCTCCGGAGAGGTCGCGCTGCATACCTGCAACGATTCGTTCAGTTAATTTGATTGTCGATAAGTATTAATATTTACGAGAAAGGTTATTTTGCGTGTGACTAGTTGCATTTGCATCTATGTCCGAAATCGCCCTTTGATGTTCCTTTAGCTAGATATTCCGAGAATGTAACGCCAATTCAAACTTCCGGGTCAATGCAGATGAAGGTGTCTAGGTTACGTGGGCGTTTTGCATTTCGAGATATTCAGACCGTTAGATCCAAAGTACTTATATTTACAGTAGCGTTAGTTTACTCGCAGCTCGGATTACTGAAAATTGCGAAAATGGCACGAAAATGCTTTGTATCTGGATGGACGTAATTAAAAGGGATCAAAAGGAACATCCTATCCAGTGCATTTACTAAATTACCACATCGATTTGTCCCTTTCGTTTGCGTCGCAAACGCGGCGATAAATTTTCTCTCTCTATTTTCAGCTACAACGGTTTAAAAATGGCTAATCAGGAATTGGACGAGAAGCATCGACATCTTGTTCAAATCCTCGAGTTGGAAAAGAAAACTAAATGGAGATACGCCAAGGAATGCGAGGACCTCGATAAAGAAGTGAAAAGATTGAAAGTCGAAGTAAGCAAACTTCCTGCGGATTTGAGCGACTTATTTGTACCCATAACATTATAAGCTTCCCGCTGGGTGCAAATTAGATTGCTCGACTTCCTTCATCAATAAAATTGTATTTCAACAAATTTCATTTTTATAACCGTAGATGATAAATCTACGAAGGCAATTTAAATTGATGCCGACAGAAACTCCCGCTGATATGGCGAGGTCGGGCGCAAATTCTCCCGAACTTCGTAAAATAAAAAAGGTACAAAGCTTCTTCAGAGGTTGGTTATGCAGAAGGCGATGGAAACAAATTGTTGAACAATACATTAAAAGTCCGCATGCGGAGATTATGCGAAAAAGAAACAGTTTAGTTTTCCAAATGCTTGAAGCCGAAGAGGAATACGTCGATCAATTGGAGATCTTAATAAACTGCTTTATGAGACCACTAAAAATGGCGGCCTCATCCAAAAAACCTCCTTGTTCTCACGATGATATAGGCGCAATCTTTCTCAACTGCGAAACGGTCTTATTCCTTCATCAGATATTTTTAAAAGGGTTAACTTCTCGCGTGGACAACTGGCCTAATTTAGTCCTCGCGGATCTTTTTACTATCTTATTGCCAATGCTGACAATATATCAAGAATACGTCCGCAATCATCATTACTCAATACAGGTGCTCACGGGATTGAAACAAAATACGGCCTTTCATAGCTTGTTGCAAAGGTTAGAGGAGAAGCCAGCTTGCCGAGGAAGAACATTGGAAACATTTTTAACGTACCCCATGCATCAGGTGATTAAAACACATGAGGTGATAAAAATTTATAAAACTCCACGTTTTAGATTCCTCGATACATAATCACACTTCAAGAAATCATCGCTCACACTCCTCACGAACATGTCGAGTCAAAAACGTTGAGCGAAGCCAAGCAACAACTTGAAGAATTATCGAGGATTATGCATGACGAAGTAAGTAAAATCTATCTTTACCGATTGAAAAAAAAACAATAGGAATATCTTGCAGGTGTCGGAAACAGAAAATTTGAGGAAGAACCTATCGGTGGAACGGATGATCATCGAAGGGTGTGATTTATTATTGGATAATAACCAAATTTACATCAGACAGGGTTGAAAATCTTCTTTAGTGCATCCTTCTTGATTCTAGTGACAGTTTTCTGCTTATAGGAACGTTAGTGCAGGTACCGTGCGCCGGAAGTGGTAAGATCAAGGTGAACTTCAAATGTGATAAGGAAGTCATACGTCAATGTTTCCTATTTTCCAATCATCTGATTATTACAACTAGGTCGAATAGCGGCAGGCTACATTTAGTGCCGATTATCGGCAAAATAGCTTTAAAAGACGTCGAGCTTATCGAGGACCCGTGTGAAGATAGCTGCAACGGTAATAAAGCTTTTCCTCTCGGCGAAAGGTTTAACGAGCTTTTCTAGGTGACGCCAACGGTCGAAGAAACAAGTACAACAACTGTGATTTTAAATTAATAGTTACTTTAGTGGAAGAAGGAACTAATAAACTTAAAAATGACACCGTCGTCGTACATTTACTTTCCCCGACGAGACAAGAAAAGCTCGCTTGGATATCAGACATTAGTCAGTGTTTAGAAAATATTTCCAGAAATGATATCTTGAAACCGGCCATTCACGATACTAGTTTGGTGTGCTTACCTCGTTGCGTTAAGAACGACAACAAACTTTTCGATGACGAAGACGACATCAAATTCAGCAGAACGCTTAATTCATGCAAAGTTCCCCAAATTCGTTACGCTACATCTGAGAAATTACTTGCACGGCTCGCCGATTTGCGATTCCTATCGATCGACTTCCTGAACACCTTCCTCCTCACATACAGGATTTTCACCGATGCAATTACATTACTAAACACCTTGAAAAACATCTTTTCTAACACCGATTTTCAAACTATGAGTACAATGTTGTCCCAAGAAGATCTCGACACCGTCGACGAGAATCTCAATATTTATTACGGTAGACGAAGGAGCAGTCTCATCACACCCCGAAGAATTAGCGGAGCCAGTAGCGTTTCCGGTTATTACTCCGAATCTTCCGAACGCGATAGATCTCACAGTTACGACTCAAGAGTATTTGGGCATCGCAGAAGAACTTTGGAGAAATGTAAGTGATTATTATAAATCCAACAAAAATAAATTCGCGATTCTTAGACGAAGAAGAACCCAATGAAGAAGCAGTTCAAGTTAACGTAATTAGCCCCACAACTCCCGAAAAAAACATCTCCACACAAATAAGAGTTTCCATAGACGTTCATTATTCCGAAAATTCAGGACCCAGCACTTCAAGAAGGCGAAGTTCAATTATGAATCCCGGTAAGTTAATGTTTTTGGAAGATAAAAATCATTTTTAATGAAGTCGTAGATTTTAATCTTTTACCAATTACTGAGAAGCAAGAAAAGGCGCAGAAAAAATCGTTGAAAATATTATTAGAAAAATCGCCGGAAGGATCGTTGTTAGAAAAATCACCAGAAAAAGATTCAGCGGATCAAAGTCAAGATAAGGAAGAACAAGACGAAAAAAGCGACCCCAATAGTATTAAAGTAGTTGAAGACATAAAACCACCACTTTCATCCCCAACTGAACGTGCTCAAACAGCCGCGTCGAAGTGCGCCAATACAGTGTTGGAGTTTGCTGCGAGAATCGCTATTAGTTGACGGAGAGAGAGTTTTAGTTTCGTCAGGGTAAGATCTATAATTATTATTTCTTCTTTTTAACCTTAAAAAAAATCTAGCGATACTACGAAAAGCGAAGATCAACTCAAGAAGGTGTCATACCCCAATACATCTTAGAATCAGAAACGATGCTTCAATATACCCGAGCTGGCGTGATTATAACATCATCGCATCCCACGAATAGAAGAAGTAGCTTTTCAGAAACTGCTAGAGCTTTCGCTGTAGCTACTGCAGCTTCCACAACTCCACGAGATTTAAGTATGGAAGAAGAATCGGTTATCAGAACGAGACATAAAGAAAGTATCATCGCCACAGCTTGTACCATGAGAGTTTTAAACATTTTAAGGTTAAATTTAAATAAAAATTAAATCCAAATAGGATAATTAAAAAATTTTAGGCATTGGATATCAAAACATATTCAAGATTTCGAAAAGAACGACTTATTGAAGTACAAAACACTCCAGTTTTTAGATGAGATCATTTTTAGTACCAACTTGAGTCAACCTGAATATAAAGCTGCAACGAAATTAGTGCAGCTACTCGTTGAACGAGACGTTCCGAAAGAATCAACCACGATTCAGGAGTTGCTTAGTCTTCCAGCTGTAAATAATTAAATATTATTAATTTAATCAATTAATTTTTTATTTTTTCAGTGTTTTATTGATAGCATTGAAACTCTGTCAGCTCTAGAAATCGCCGAACAACTGGCTTATATCGAGCACAAGATATTCATATCCATCTCTTGCGAGTAAGTATTTTTATTACAGCATAAATCAAAAATTTTCTTATAAATAAAAAAAACTGTAGAGAATTTCTACATCAAGCTTGGATAAAAGAAAATAGGATGATAAAAGCGCCTAATATATGTTTGATGACGAAACGTTTTAATGACGTTTCTCGTCTGGTAATGTCAGAAATCTTACGACGATCTTCCGTAAGTGGAAGAGTGGCGGCTATCGAAAAATGGACGGCAATAGCAGACATTTCAAGATGCTTACATAATTACAATGGGGTTCTTGAAATAATGGCCGCATTCACCAACACTTATGTTTTTCGATTAAAAAAGACGTGGGAGAAGGTTTCGAAAACCACAAGATACACTATCGAGAAACTCCAAGCGATCGTTTCGTGCGATGGGAGATTTAGGGCTTTAAGAGATGCTATACATCATTGTGACCCTCCATGCGTTCCATATTTAGGATTGTATTTAGCTGATTTAGCGTTTATCGAGGAAGGAACTCCGAATATAACCGAAGACGGGCTGGTTAATTTTTCAAAAATGAGGATGGTAAGAAAACCGATTATTTATGAAATGATTGGGAACGTATTTAATTTTAGATAGCACACGTAATACGGGAAATACGTCACTTCCAGCAAACGACCTACAAAATTGAACTTGCACCAAGAGTTGTAAATTACCTCTTGGATACCACAACTTTATTATCAGACGAAGAACTTTATAAAATATCATTGCAACACGAACCGAGGGTGGCGAGATTAAGTCAAGCAACTATAAGCTCTTTGCCATCAATTCCTTGGAAGCGATCGTTCAAAAGACGCTCCACATCTCAATACTAAGTAATAATTATTTAACAATAACTTTTTTCATTCACTATTTATAAATATACGCTTTTGAAATTTTCATCTTTTTGAAATTACAAATTAAACGTTGCATATCGTATGAATATCATGTTTTCGTCGTTTTCCATTAATTGTAATAATGAAATTAAAAAAGTAGATATAAAAAAAATTAAAAAAAACTAAAAAAAAATGAAAATGTTCAATTATTCTTGTTAACGATGTTTAAAGTTTATCGGTAGGGATGTCTGTCATGTTTAAGCCTGACATATCAATTGACCATCCTAAACCATATGGATCATTATATATTTTCGATGTTCTACAACCTCAAATAAATAAGACACTAGCTATTTGTCAATGGCAAATAGTCTATTTTTGAAATTTAAACCTTTACTGTAGAGAAATAACTTGATGATCATAACGATTAATGAATATTAATTAATAATATAAAAGATAATTCTAGAAGGTTTTAATGACAATCGTTGGGAATTTTACCCTTTTCTTATAAATTTAAATTAAATTTAACCAATTTTAATTCCTAAATACAACAAAAAACATACGTACTTGTTAAGACAATATGCACTCATCTTCAGATTTAACTATGGCAGAAATGGATTGATGAATACGGCTATTTAATATGGTTATACGTAAATATCTGACAATATTTAAAAATATACAATTTTATCGATGTTTTTCATAAATGTTTGTCTATCTGTTGAGATTTTCTCCAAATTTTATTCATAATTAATATCCGTAAATATATACACATATATATATATGTTAGAAAATTAAAAATAAACGTTTCTGTTTCTGGATCTCTGGATTACTGTATTATGGAAATATATATGTAATGTTACAATAAAAATATTCACAAATAATATCTTGTTTTATTCAAAACACGTAATTACAGTTTCCATTTAAAACTATTTTGTTGTTCAAATACAGTGTTCGCCAAAAATCTGAAGTCGAGGCAACACAATACGAATACCTGTTGCAGGATGATATAGTATTAATTACTGAGCCTCGGCCGCAAGCGACCTCGGCTTAATTAGTAAATGATCTACGATTTTAGTTGATAGAGTCGAGATCACTCGCGGCCGAGGCGCTACAATATCAAGCCCAGTGTTACGATGACATAATAACAATCACTGGACCTCGGCCGCAAGCGACCTCGGCTTAATTAGTCAAAAGATCTACAATTCTATTTGATAAAGACGAGACCACTTGCGGCCGAGGCAACACAATATGAATACCTGTTGCAGGATGATATAGTATTAATTACTGAGCCTCGGCCGCAAGCGACCTCGGCTTAATTAGTAAATGATCTACGATTTTAGTTGATAGAGTCGAGATCACTCGCGGCCGAGGCGCCACAATTTCAAGACCAGTTTCATGATGATATAATATTAATCACTGGGCCTCGGCCGCAAGCGACCTTGGCTTAATTAGTAAAAAGATTTATAATTTTACTAGATAGAGCCAAGGTCGCTTGCGGTCGAGGTGCTACAATATCAGGATTAATAAATTAGTCAAAAGATCTACAAATTTACTTGATAAAGCCGAGCCCGCTTGCGGCCGAGGCGCCACAATATCAAGACCGGTTTCAGAATGATATAATATTAATCACTGAGCCTCGGCCGCAAGCGACCTTGGCTTAATTAGTCGAAAGATATACAATTCTATTTGATAAAGACGAGACCACTTGCGGCTGAGGCAACACAATATGAATACCTGTTGCAGAATGATATAGTATCAATTACAGGGCCTCGGCCGCAAGCGACCTCGGCTTAATTAGTAAATGATCTACGATTTTAGTTGATAGAGTCGAGATCACTCGCGGTCGAGGCGCCACGATATCAAGACCAGATTCAGGATGATATAATATTAATCACTGGGCCTCGGCCGCAAGCGACCTCGGCATAATTAGTAAAAAGATCTACAATTTTACTAGATAGAGCCAAGGTCGCTTGCGGTCGAGGTGCTACAATATCAGGATTAATAAATTAGTCAAAAGATCTACAAATTTACTTGATAAAGCCGAGCCCACTTGCGGCCGAGGCACCACAATATCAAGACCAGTTTCAGAATGATATAATATTAATCACTGAGCCTCGGCCGCAAGCGACCTCGGCTTAATTAGTCGAAAGATCTACAATTCTATTTGATAAAGACGAGACCACTTGCGGCCGAGGCAACACTATAAATACCTGTTGCACGATGATATAGTATTAATTACTGGGCCTCGGCCGCAAGCGACCTCGGCTTAATTAGTAAATGATCTACGATTTTAGTTGATAGAGTCGAGGACGCTCGCGGCCGAGGCGCCACAATATCAAGACCAGTTTCATGATGATATAATATTAATCACTGAGCCTCGGCCGCAAGCGACCTCGGCATAATTAGTAAAAAGATCTACAATTTTACTAGATAGAGCCAAGGTCGCTTGCGGTCGAGGTGCTACAATATCAGGATTAATAAATTAATCAAAAGATCTACAATTTTACTTGATAAAGCCGAGCCTGCTTGCGACCGAGGCGCCACAATATCAAGACCGGTTTCAGAATGATATAATATTAATCACTGAGCCTCGGCCGCAAGCGACCTCGGCTTAATTAGTCGAAAGATCTACAATTCTATTTGATAAAGACGAGACCACTTGCGGCCGAGGCAACACAATATGAATACCTGTTGCAGAATGATATAGTATTAATTACTGGGCCTCGGCCGCAAGCGACCTCGGCTTAATTAGTAAATGATCTACGATTTTAGTTGATAGAGTCGAGGACGCTCGCGGCCGAGGCGCCACAATATCAAGACCAGTTTCAGGATGATATAATATTAATCACTGAGCCTCGGCAGCAAGCGACCTTGGCTTATTAGTAAAAAGATCTACAATTTTACTAGATAAAACCAAGGTGGCTTGCGGTCGAGGTGCTACAATATCAGGATTAATAAATTAGTCAAAAGATCTACAAATTTACTTGATAAAGCCGAGCCCACTTGCGGCCGAGGCACCACAATATCAAGACCAGTTTCAGAATGATATAATATTAATCACTGAGCCTCGGCCGCAAGCGACCTCGGTTTAATTAGTCGAAAGATATACAATTCTATTTGATAAAGACGAGACCACTTGCGGCCGAGGCAACACAATATGAATACCTGTTGCAGGATGATATAGTATTAATTACTGGGCCTCGGCCGCAAGCAACCTCGGCTTAATTAGTACATGATCTACGATTTTAGTTGATAGAGTCGAGATCACACGCGGCCGAGGCGCCACAATATCAAGACCAGTTTCATGATGATATAATATTAATCACTCAGCCTCGACCGCAAGCGACCTTGGCTTAATTAGTAAAAAGATTTACAATTTTACTAGATAGAGCCAAGGTCGCTTGCGACCCAGGTGCTAGAATATCAGGATTAATAAATTAGTTAAAAGATCTACAAAATTACTTGATAGAGCTGAGCCCGCTTGCGGCCGAGGCGCCACAATATCAAGACCGGTTTCAGAATGATGTAATACTAATCACTGAGCCTCGGCCGCAAGCGACCTCGACTTAATTAGTCGAAAGATATACAATTCTATTTGATAAAGACGAGACCACTTGCGGCCGAGGCAATACAATATGAATACCTGTTGCAGAATGATATAGTATTAATTACTGGGCCTCGGCCGCAAGCGACCTCGGCTTAATTAGTAAATGATCTACGATTTTAGTTGATAGGGTCGAGGACACTCGCGACCGAGGCGCCACAATATCAAGACCAGATTCAGGATGATATAATATTAACCACTGGGCCTCGGCCGCAAGCGACCTCGGCATAATTAGTAAAAAGATCTACAATTTTAGTAGATAAAGCCAAGGTCGCTTGTGGTCGAGGTGCTAAAATATCAGGATTAATAAATTAGTCAAAAGATCAACAAATTTACTTGATAAAGCCGAGCCCGCTTGCGGCTGAGGCGCCACAATATCAAGACTAGTTTCAGAATGATATAATTAATCACTGAGCCTCGGCTGCAAGCGACCTCGGCTTAATTAGTCAAAAGATCTACAATTCTATTTGATAAAGACGAGACCACTTGCGGCCGAGGCAACACAATATGAATACCTGTTGCAGAATGATATAGTATTAATTACTGGGCCTCGGCCGCAAGCGACCTCGGCTTAATTAGTAAATGATCTACGATTTTAGTTGATAGAGTCGAGGACACTCGCGACCGAGGCGCCACAATATCAAGACCAGATTCAGGATGATATAATATTAACCACTGGGCCTCGGCCGCAAGCGACCTCGGCATAATTAGTAAAAAGATCTACAATTTTACTAGATAAAGCCAAGGTCGCTTGCGGTCGAGGTGCTACAATATCAGGATTAATAAATTAGTCAATAGATCTACAAATTTACTTGATAAAGCCGACCCCGCTTGCGGCCGAGGCACCACAATATCAAGACTAGTTCAATATTCAAGACCAGTTTCAGAATGATATAATTAAACACTGAGCCTCGGCCGCAAGCGACCTCGGCTTAATTAGTCAAAAGATCTACAATTCTATTTGATAAAGACGAGACCACTTGCGGCCGAGGCAACACAATATGAATACCTGTTGCAGGATGATATAGTATTAATTACTGGGTCTCGGCCGCAAGCGACCTCGGCTTAATTAGTAAATGATCTACGATTTTAGTTGATAGAGTCGAGGACACTCGCGACCGAGGCGCCACAATATCAAGACCAGATTCAGGATGATATAATATTAACCACTGGGCCTCGGCCGCAAGCGACCTCGGCATAATTAGTAAAAAGATCTACAATTTTACTAGATAAAGCCAAGGTCGCTTGCGGTCGAGGTGCTACAATATCAGGATTAATAAATTAGTCAATAGATCTACAAATTTACTTGATAAAGCCGACCCCGCTTGCGGCCGAGGCACCACAATATCAAGACCAGTTCAATATTCAAGACCAGTTTCAGAATGATATAATTAAACACTGAGCCTCGGCCGCAAGCGACCTCGGCTTAATTAGTCAAAAGATCTACAATTCTATTTGATAAAGACGAGACCACTTGCGGCCGAGGCAACACAATATGAATACCTGTTGCAGGATGATATAGTATTAATTACTGGGCCTCGGCCGCAAGCAACCTCGGCTTAATTAGTAAATGATCCACGATTTTAGTTGATAGAGTCGAGATCACTCGCGGCCGAGGCGCCACAATATCAAGAGCAGTTTCATGATGACATAATATTAATCACTGGGCCTCGGTCGCAAGTTACCTCGGCATAATTAGTAAAAAGATCTACAATTTTACTAGATAGAGCCAAGGTCGCTTGCGGTCGAGGTGCTACAATATCAGGATTAATAAATTAGTCAAAAGATGTACAAATTTACTTGATAAAGACGAGACCACTTGCGGCCGAGGCAACACAATATGAATACCTATTGCACGATGATATAGTGTTAATTACTGAGCCTCGGCCGCAAGCGACCTCGGCTTAATTAGTCAAAAATTTTACTTGATAAAGCCGAGGCGCCACAATATCAATACCTCAGAATGATATGATTAATTAATGAGCTAAAATCCTATTTTTGTGTAAAAAATTTGAATATTTAATAAAAATCGAAAACGATTTTGTAGAAACTTTTTGACAGACACTGTATTTTAATAACGAACGCATCAGCTCTTCACTCAATTTTTTTTAATTATCAAACAGCTTCGAAGTAGTTAATAATATCACGAGTTTTGTAATTAACTCGTTGATTAAAAATTCATTTCACCGAATAAAATCTTCGAGTACATAAAGAGCTCTTTAATAAATCGATCAGTGGGTTAATTAAAAGTGAGAAATTTTTATTGAAACCCGTTGAAGGGGTTAAAAATATTTTCAATATTTATTTGATGAATATGTTGAGATTTCTGAAAACATGTTTACTGAATCTTTTTCCGGAACGACAAATTTTCAAGTTTATTTATAAAAGCTGAACGGTGACAAAAACATGTCGATAAGATTCGACGCGCCCACTTACGCTTCACGACAAAATAAATTGCATTTGAACGGCTCTTTCATATTTTTAATATCATAAAGAATACCTAGAAAATCAAGCTTTGAAAAGTTACCAAAAGACTAAAAAGACTGCAACGACACATTCCCTCACTTAAGATAAGAATAACTTCTGGACCTGAAATGATAAAGAAAAGCTGAAGTCTTAAATCTTTTCCGTTTGAACTATCTACAGAGAATGAAATCGCCATAACTAGCCCTTTAGATTTCAGCAGTAAAAGCTGAAAGACGTCTGACAACCAAGTGTATCGAAAGGTTTCTTGGCGTTAACAACATTTAATAAGTTCTCTCAATTTAATTATCGAAAATTAATTTCAAGTTTGCAAATTCATAAATGCGTATAGCAAGTAATAAACATTTAAGGTAAGTAATTACAAAAAGTTATTAATATAATTAATTATGATAATAAAATAATTATAATTCTATAACAAAATGTTTTTTAATGCTAATCAACTTACCTAAACCACCATCTAGAGACGAATAGCATAAACGTAATCTTAAAACGGAGCGTCATCTACTATTCCCAACGGATCATCGAAACGATCCCTTCTCCTTACTTTAAATTCATTTAAGAAATCATAGACGGTGCTCCTAATTTAACATCAAACTAATAAAACAAAGATTAAAAAATGATATAATTAATGTAAAATAAAACAAGAATTGGTCTACCTTAATTTATGCAATGACTTATATGTAGTATACAAAAAACTAAGTGGTTCAATATTGTAACCGTGACCACCCGTGACATTCGACATTGGCCTTTGAAACCGGCTGTGAAAACCCGGACAATCAAAAACACCCAACATAAAAAAAAAAACAAGTTAAATTATCCTTATATTATATTTATGCAGTTTTACCTTCCACTTTCATTGTTCTTTTGTAACTTTTAGTTTAGTTTCTTGTAGTAAACAAAGTAATTTTGAAAAGAATCAAAAAAAAAGTTATATACAGGGTGTTTCGGTGACTCGGGGAACAAATTTAACCACATATACTAGAGTGAAAATGACCACGATTCATATAAAAAAAAATTAGTAAAAGTCTTCAAATTTCAAAGATACAGGCCATCAAAGTTAGGAAATTTTAACAAATTTTTCCAAATATCTTAAAGGTTAGATAATTTATGGTTTGGATCGGTCCGCGGGAACAATGCTGTACAGGCTGTTCCTAAAGTTTGTTTGCTCAGAACTTTTTTATTCTATCATAACCCTACATTTATTTTTGATGTTGGGTTCCAATTTCAATAATAGCACAAAAAAAAAGAAATCTAAGTTTTTGAACGTTTCCTTTAGTATTTTTTATTACTTGTCTTGTTATTTTATGTACTTTTTTTATTATTCCTGTTAGTGTTGTCGTTTTTTGTTTATTTTTTGTTGATTTTTAATTTATTGTTTTTGAATTCTTTTATTAAACCAACTAAAACAAATTAAAAATGTGATTTAGCTAAATCTACACTTTTACATGTTGCAGACATAATAGTTATGACAGCTCAGTTCGATTTTCACTTGTCATTGCCAATTCAGATTATTTATTTATTTATTTTTTTTAGTGTTATTGAATTCGGAGCCTAACATTTTTGCATTTAATACGAAAACGGTGGTTTCTATCAATATTCTCTAAGATTGATAAAAGTTTCTAAACTAAAATTGCTCTTAGAAACTGCAAAAATAAATGTAGTGTTATGATAGAATAAAAAAGTTCTGAGCAAACAAACTTTCGGAACAGCCTGTATAGCATTGTTCCCGCGGACCGATCCAGCTCAAAAATTGCCTAAAGATTTTACGTGATATTAGTTTACACTGTACTAAATTTCAACGCTTCACCATAAATAGTGTTTAAGATATTTAGAAAAATGTGTTAAAATTTCCTAACTTGGATGGCCTGTATCTTTACAATTTGAGGACTTTTACTAATTTTTTTTTACATGAATCGTCATTACACCCTGTATACACCCTGTATACAGGATGATTCAAAAAACCGCTCAATAAAACATTATCTGCAATAAAAAGCCCTTTTTTAAATCGTCTACGCCATTACTAATTTGGTCAAACGGGCAGTATTTTCGTGTCAAATCATCAATTATCTATCAATTGGTCAGTGGGAAACACGGGTTTGTAGAAAATTTGTTAATCCAATCAAAAACTGTTGCTTTAATCAAAGTTTTGTGAGAGACCAATTGATAGATAATTGATGACGAAAATACAAAATTTATAAAAAGTTTTTTATTGCAGATAATTTTAAAGAAACTTTGACAACTTACATCTCGTTAAGGTGGCATTTGTAAGCCCATATACAGCGTGTTAATTAATTCCACGCCATCATTCCAAGTATGCAACCAATATCACAATGTTGATATTGCAATACGCAAATTGCGATATTGGTTGTATACTTGTAATGATGACATCGGGTACGATAATTAATTAACACACTGTATATTAAGACTAGAAGTCTGTTTTTTAGAATCACCCTGTATATATATAATTTCAAAGAACTAATTTATTTTTTTAATTTATTGCTAATTTAACAATTAAAAAACAGGTCGTTAAGCATTAGTGTTTCTAATAACAACCTACTCATATTTATGAAAAAAAAAATGATTGATCGAGGGTCAATAAACGGTTCAGGATTCTAAAAGTTTTAAGTCGTGAATAGAATGGATGTTTTTAGATTAGCAATTTTAAGCGGTTAATGTGATAAATCCTTATGAGGCATTTCGTGAGATATTTTTTGATCTTATTATTATAATTCTTTTTTTTGTTTCGTCTTAAGTCCGCGTCCGTCAATAAGACTTCTTCGAAACCAGTAGTGGTGGGGGTCAGTATTGACAGGACTAGTTTTATATAGGAGGCAAGTTTAAAAACTGGAGACTTAAGTCTTGGTCTTTATTCATCAAAAACCCTTTGGCATGATGGGGTTTTTAATTCGACTATTCGTTGTGTGTTGTTCCCTACATCTAATTAAGTGCTTAGAATCATCAAATTTAGATGACACCATCGTCGTTGAATGTACGTATTTTTTAAGTATTAATATAGTTTCCTTTTTTTTTCAAAAAGTTTATTGTTTAGAAATTTTTTTTTGAATTTTTTTTATTTAAATTTATTTTATTTGGTGAATCGCAATAATAGAACAATGAGAGATCGATAGCCAAATATTGAAATTACAATAACGGTATAGCCTACACACTCGGTGACTTTGAATAAGATCAGGTCATGTGCAGAATTTTTACTTTGTCTTTTGTCCGCCCATAACAACACTTCGAAGGTCACCCCGTGCGTTCACCTTTTCTTTCTGGATTGAATCGTCCTTTTGGCATTGCAAAAGGTGACCATATCAAAACAAGTTTAATTAAGTTTATTTGCACAAAACAAAATTACAAAATTAGATTTATTTTATTTCTTTCATTTTCTAGCTGAAGCCTACAATAGGCAAACTCGCCAAATATTTTTAAACGCCATTCCAATCATTTTGCAACAACCCGTTTTCGAAGATTTATCAAAATCGCCTTGTTTCACGAAAGATGATGAAGCAGGGTTATGCATGTCCTTTAGGCAATGTTATCCAACTACGGAAGAACCAAACTTTCAAAATTGGTTGTTAAGCGTTCAAAATACTTGCGAATATCGCACGGCGCAAGGCAGAAAAGTAAGTAATTAAAAAAAAATTAACAATTAAAAATTTTCTTTTAGCTTGTAGGGGTTTGTTGCACTGGTCTTTCTTCGCAATCAAATTCGATCCCTTTCCAAATCCTTAATGATTCTTCTGTAGTTGAAAAACAATTTATTCACGGAGGATGGCCACCTCCGTTACCAACCCACCCCCCTTCCGTTACAATTCCTCCTCTTCCAACTCATCCCCCAACCACTTACCCTCAATGGACAACTTCAACTCTCAAACCACCAAATTGGCCACCCCAAACTACCAAACCACCAAATTGGCCTCCCCAAACTACTAAACCACCAAATTGGCCTCCCCAAACCACCAAACCAGTTTGGCCACCAAATCCTACTCCGGCAAAACCCACTCCTCCAACAACAAGTTATTCTGAGTGTGGAATGAAGAATGGGGATCAAAATAGAATTGTTGGTGGACATAATGCTGATATAAACGCATGGCCGTGGATGGCTGCTTTATTTAATAATGGAAGACAATTTTGTGGGGGTTCATTAATCGATAATATTCACATTTTATCAGCTGCCCATTGCGTGGCGCAGTAAGTCTAACAAAAAATTAATTAATTTTCATATTTATTGTAATATTACAGTATGAGTTCTTGGGATGTTGCTCGTTTAACGGTTAGATTAGGCGACCACAACATCCATTCAAACTACGAAATTCAGCATGTTGAGAAACGTGTAAAAAGGGTGGTGAGACATCGAGGATTTGACTCAAGAACTTTAGTAAATAAAAAATGCGTTTTAAAACAATTTTTATTTATTAATTTTTAATTTTTTTAGTACAACGACGTCGCTGTTTTAACGATGGATTCTCCAGTAACATTTTCAAAGCAAATTCGTCCAATTTGCCTTCCAACTGCTTCGGATGGCACAACTGGACGAGCGGGACAACGAGCAACCGTTATAGGTTGGGGAAGTTTAAGAGAAACCGGACCTCAACCATCCATTTTGCAAGAAGTTGACATTCCAATTTGGAGTAATACTGAATGTAGAATTAAATACGGCCCCGCTGCTCCTGGTGGTATTACCGAGCATATGTTATGTGCTGGGCAAATCGATAAAGATTCTTGTAGTGTAAGTTTTGTAACATTTTATATTAATCAAAATTAATTTTGTTATTTATAGGGAGATAGTGGAGGTCCGTTAATGATAAATTCTGGAAAATGGACACAAGCTGGTGTTGTATCCTGGGGAATTGGTTGCGGAAAGGGACAATATCCCGGAGTTTATAGTAGAGTGGAAAGTTTTCTTCCATGGATTCAAAAGAATTTGAAAGATTCTTAAATCGTTTTTTGAACACGGATTTTATTTACTTCATTTTATTTATGTTTCCTATGAATGTTTAACTTGAATATTAAATCGATTTGTCTAATAAAAGCTGAAATATATAATTGTTTTTATTTGAATGAATAAAAAATCGCACAAAGACGTTACTATTTTGGTTGGGGGAGGGACGTTTCAAATCATTCGTAAAGTCTAATTAGGCGAAAACGTCAACAGTAAAGTGTAAATTTCGTCTCGTTAACACCCGTTTGGGGGCATTAATTTTCTAAGCAGCGATTTTGAGAGACGTGAACGCGTAATTTAATACAGTTCGGAATCGACAAACAAAGCCATATCGTTGTTTTTAGTGAAGTGGGCGTCACTCCTATTTATTTCTAACAACTACCAGAGGACGACTCTCGGTATCAATTGACCGAAAACTTTTTTGTCGAAGCCAAAAATAAAACAAATTTTTTTAACGATTTTTATTTAATCTCATCTAAATTCATTTCGATTTATAAACGCATGCATACTTTATCAATATCATAAAAAAGGAAAACAAACATATACAAATTTTAAGAGTCAAACACCTCCAATTAAGTAGATTATAATTATGATAATAATAATAATAATATAATACTGATACATTTAAAAATAAATATCGTTTGAAGAAAGGTGGGCTATTTTCCTCTTATTTTATTTTTTATTCGCCGCTCACTGTATATATACAAGGCCTGTAGTTAAGGTGAGACTCGGTAGGGCCATGTGTTAGACCGGAGCGGCACGAAAATAGATATATTATATACAGTTTGAGGAAATATCTACAAATTAAATGACTCTAAAGATATACTTCCACGTTATAAAGATATTTACATCCCCCTTTTCATAGCGGCTGTTCTTGTTTCAACTCCAACGCCCACACGTGTTGTGGCCAACCTGTACGCCCTTTTGCCCTTCTTATTGTGCTGATCATATCTTCCTGTTTACATAAAAAGAAAAAAGCATCACAACAAAAAAACAAACGTAAACATAACTCATCCTACAAAAAAACTTTTCAACGGAAATCTCATCATCGACAACAAGAAAAAATATGCACAAGTTCATTTTACATCCTCTTACTACATAACAAAAATGTTTATGTTTCAACTTTAAAGAAGATATTTCATTTCATTTTTATACTCAACATCTTCATCTTTTATTTTTTATTTTTTTAATATCACTGTACCCAATATTATTGTTTTTACAGTCATATTTTTTATTATATAATAATAAATTAATTTTTTTTATTTTAATTTTTCATTAAATTATATAAAAAATTTTAAACAACTTTACATTCATCATATTTCCACATTTTTTGACTTGAGATTGTGGCTCATTAATATATAATTAATTAAACACTAGACTTAGAACTAGAAACATTCGGGTTTAGCCGCACGTCTCTCAAGACGGCTAAACCCGAATGATTCTAGTTCTAGATCTTGTGTCAGTTCTAGTAATGGTGTTAATATAAAACTAGAACTAACACAAAACCGAGAACTAGAAACATTCGGATTTAGCCGCACGTCTCTCAAGACGGCTAAATCCGAATGATTCTAGTTCTAGGTCTTGTGTTAGTTCTAGTATTACACTATGACTATCACTAGAACTATCACAAGACCTAGAACTAGAAACATTCGGATTTAGCCGCACGTCTCTCAAGACGGCTAAACGCGAATGATACTAGTTCTAGGTCTTGTGTTAGTTATAGTATTGCCCTAGCACTATCACTGGAATTAACACAAGACCTAGAACTAGAATCATTCGGGTTTAGCCGCACGTCTCTCAAGACGGCTAAATCCGAATGATTCTAGTTCTAGCTCTTGTGTTAGTTTTAGTATTACACTAAGACTATCACTAGAACTATCACAAGACCTAGAACTAGAATCATTCGGATTTAGCCGCACGTCTCTCAAGACGGCTAAACCCGAATAATTCTAGTTCTAGATCTTGTGTTAGTTCTAGTATTACACTAGGACTATCACTAGAACTATCACAATACCTAGAACTAGAAACATTCGGATTTAGCCGCACGTCTCTCAAGACGGCTAAATCCGAATGATTCTAGTTCTAGGTCTTGTGTTATTTCCAGTAATAGTGCTAGGGCAATACTAGAACTATCACAAGACCTAGAACTAGAAACATTCGGATTTAGCCGCACGTCTCTCAAGACGGCTAAATCCGAATGATTCTAGTTCTAGGTCTTGTGTTAGTTCTAGTATTACACTATGACTATCACTAGAACTACCACAAGACCTAGAACTAGAATCATTCGGGTTTAGCCGCACGTCTCTCAAGACGGCTAAATCCGAATGATTCTAGTTCTAGGTCTTGTGTTATTTCCAGTAATAGTGCTAGGGCAATACTAGAACTATCACAAGACCTAGAACTAGAATCATTCGGATTTAGCCGCACGTCTCTCAAGACGGCTAAATCCGAATGATTCTAGTTCTAGGTCTTGTGTTAGTTCTAGTATTACACTATGACTATCACTAGAACTACCACAAGACCTAGAACTAGAATCATTCGGGTTTAGCCGCACGTCTCTCAAGACGGCTAAATCCGAATGATTCTAGTTCTAGGTCTTGTGTTATTTCCAGTAATAGTGCTAGGGCAATACTAGAACTATCACAAGACCTAGAACTAGAATCATTCGGATTTAGCCGCACGTCTCTCAAGACGGCTAAATCCGAATGATTCTAGTTCTAGGTCTTGTGTTAGTTCTAGTATTACACTATGACTATCACTAGAACTACCACAAGACCTAGAACTAGAATCATTCGGGTTTAGCCGCACGTCTCTCAAGACGGCTAAATCCGAATGATTCTAGTTCTAGCTCTTGTGTTAGTTTTAGTATTACACTAAGACTATCACTACAACAATCACAAGACCTAGAACTAGAATCATTCGGGTTTAGCCGCACGTCTCTCAAGACGGCTAAACCCGAATGATTCTAGTTCTAGGTCTTGTGTCAGTTCTAGTGATAGTGTTAATGTAAAACTAGAACTAACACAAGACCTAGAACTAGAAACATTCGGATTTAGCCGCACGTCTCTCAAGACGACTAAATCCGAATGATTCTAGTTCTAGGTCTTGTGTTAGTTCTAGTATTGCACTAGGACTATCACTAGAACTAACACAAGACCTAGAACTAGAAACATTCGGGTTTAGCCGCACGTCTCTCAAGACGGCTAAACCCGAATGATTCTAGTTCTAGGTCTTGTGTCAGTTCTAGTGATAGTGTTAATGTAAAACTAGAACTAACACTAGACCTAGAACTAGAAACATTCGGATTTAGCCGCACGTCTCTCAAGACGGCTAAACCCGAATGATTCTAGTTCTAGGTCTTGTGTTAGTTCTAGTATTGCACTAGGACTATCACTAAAACTAACACAAAACCTAGAACTAGAAACATTCGGGTTTAGCCACACGTCTCTCAAGACGGCTAAATCCGAATGATTCTAGTTCTAGGTCTTGTGTCAATTCTAGTGTTAGTTCTAATTTTAGTTTAATAAAAATATGCCACATATTGATCTCTTATATTAACTAGCGCCACCTACCACTGTCACTAGAACTAATATTAGACCTAGAACTAGAAACATTCAGACATGTTGCATTTTATGTGGGACAAAATATAGAAATATATTTTTGTATATTTAATTTTAAGTGAAATTCACTGTATATTAATATTAATATTATTAATATATATATATATATATAAATTTTAGATCATAGATATAATTTCCACCCCCTTATGATAATTAAATTTATCCCCTAATTTAATAATGTAGATATGTTTTGACACTATCCGTAGCGATGTAGATAATAAAAGGGGGATGAAAATCGAATTAGAATCCTCTAATTGACCGCGGCGCAATCGCGTTGAGTATATTTTCTTGTACGTTACACGAACCAGAAGGCCCCCTTTGCAGATTAAATAAGATGAAAAAAATGAACTTACCGAAGTGTCGCTTTTCGGGGAAATCTGTCCTGATGTGCACTCGTTGACTTGGATGTGTGATGAATTTGTTGATTTTCGCCCGTGTGTTGTTAACTCCGCCCGGAAACCCCCCGCTGGATCGTCTGTTTCTAATACTTCGGTTAAATAAGAAATGTATGAAGTTGCTAGTCTTAAAGTTTTAATCTAAAAAATTATTTTTATCGTAAAAATTTTAATTTTTCTTGTTGATTGATTCACCTTGGATAATTTGGTATCAGCAGGAACATTTGGTATACAATCTCTTAAATCTGCATAGGCATTATTAATACTTTGAGTTCGACGTCGTTCTTTCTTATTAGCAGTATTTCTTCTTTTTACAACTCGAATATACGGCGTTCTTAAACGATCCATATCGTTATCTTGGGACATTACATTATAGGTTTGTTTAAATTTTGAGTGACAATCGTTTTGAGAATAAGTTATGGGTGTGTATATTTGATAAGGTCCAACAACTGGACTTTCAATTGGACCGCTTGGCGATGGCGAATCCGAACGTGGACTACTCGACCAAAAATTTGATTCTTCACTAGGACCAATATTAGATCCGTCTAAAAACAAAATTTAATATAAACATTCAAAAAATTAATGTCAATCTCTTTCTGTTTTGAAATTAATCCAACATTTAGTCCTTGTCATAAATTGTTTATTGTTCCAAGTTGTAAGTCCTACCCTAGTAAGTACACAGTTGGCGAGCAAGTGTTCGTCATTCACGGGGATTATATCATACATACATATTATACATATATATCTATGTATGTGAGCGACGTTTTTTGATAAGCTTCTACAAGTGGCACTCGGAATAAAAACGTCTACGGCGACATCTTGACTACACGGACCGTGCAGTAAATAAACACTGAGCGTAGAGTAAACAATTCTTGTCCACTGGAGTTAATATTGTCTGTTTTAGATAATTTAAGACAAGATATTACACTTCATAGACAAACTGAAAGATTTATTTTCATATTAAGTAAATCAAATTAATTCAAATTTTACATCATTTAAGTACATTGATTATATATCTTGAAAATTATTAGGTTTATATATATAAATAGACGATTTAAGAAGAATTTTGATAATTGTCTAAAAATACTAAAAACTTTAAAAAATCATATCTGCCAAAATTTTTGAAGTAAAGCAATGATTTATATTTTAAATTAAAGTTGAAAGATGATATTTTATGAAGTGATTAAAATAATATTGGGTTTTATTGATAAAATTTTTTGAAAAAAAGTGTTGTGAAAAAAGTTGTAAATATGTCAAAATAAAAAAATAAAAAATCACCTTTCAAGTATTTTTGGGAGTTAAGAAACGATTTATATCTTAAATTGAAGTTAAAAGTTCTTATTTTATGGTAGCATGACTCAACATTGAGGTTGATAATAAAAATAAGTCGATTAAAAATCTAAATGAAGAAAGTTGATGAAATATGTTATTTTGATAATTGCCTAAAAATACAAAAAACTTTAAAAAATCATATCTGCCAAAATTTTGTAAGTAAAGCAATGATTTATATTTTAAATTAAAGTTGAAAGATGATATTTGATGATGCGATTAAAATAATATCGGGTTTTATTGATAAATTTTTTTGAAAAAAAGTGTTGTGAAAAAAGTTGTAAATATGTCAAAATAAAAAATCACCTATCAAGTATTTTTGGGAGTTAAGAAACGATTTATATCTTAAATTGAAGTTAAAAGTTCTTATTTTATGGTAGTATGACTCAACATTGGGGTTGATAACAAAAATAAGGAGATTAAAAACCTAAATGAAGAAGTTGATGAAATATGTTATTTTGATAATTGCCTAAAAACTTTAAAAAATCATATCTGCCAAAATTTTTGAAGTAAAGCAATGATTTATATTTTAAATTAAAGTTGAAAGATGATATTTTATGATGTGATTAAAATAATATCAGGTTTTATTGATAAAATTTTTTGAAAAAAAGTGTTGTGAAAAAAGTTGTAAATATGTCAAAATAAAAAAATAAAAAATCACCTTTCAAGTATTTTTGGGAGTTAAGAAACGATTTATATCTTAAATTGAAGTTAAAAGTTCTTATTTTATGGTAGCATGATTCAACATTGGGGTTGATAACAAAAATAAGTCGATTAAAAATCTAAATGAAGAAGTTGATGAAATATGTTATTTTGATAATTGCCTAAAAACTTTAAAAAATCATATCTGCCAAAATTTTTAAAGTAAAGCAATGATTTATATTTTAAATTAAAGTTGAAAGATGATATTTTATGATATGATTAAAATAATATTAGGTTTTATTGATAAAATTTTTTGAAAAAAAGTGTTGTGAAAAAAGTTGTAAATATGTCAAAATAAAAAAATAAAAAATCACCTTTCAAGTATTTTTGGGAGTTAAGAAACGATTTATATCTTAAATTGAAGTTAAAAGTTCTTATTTTATGGTAGCATGACTCAACATTGGGGTTGATAACAAAAATAAGGCGATTAAAAACCTAAATGAAGAAGTTGATGAAGTATGTTATTTTGATAATTGCCTAAAAATACTAAAAACTTTAAAAAATCATATCTGCCAAAATTTTTGAAGTAAAGGAATGATTTATATTTTAAATTAAAGTTGAAAGGTGATATTTTATGATGTAATTAAAATAATACCGGGTTGTATTGATAAAATTTTTTGAAGAAAGGTGTGAAAAAAGTTGTAAATATGTCAAAATAAAAAATCACCTTTCAAGTAATTTTGGGAGTTAAGAAACGATTTATATCTTAAATTGAAGTTAAAAGTTCTTATTTTATGGTAGCATGACTCAACATTGGGGTTGATAACAAAAATAAGGCGATTAAAAACCTAAACGAAGAAGTTGATGAAATATGTTATTTTGATAATTGCCTAAAAATACTGAAAACTTTAAAAAATCATATCTGCCAAAATTTTTGAAGTAAAGCAATGATTTATATTTTAAATTAAAGTTGAAAGGTGATATTTTATGATGTGATTAAAATAATATTGGGTTTTATTAATAAATTTTCTTAAAAAAAAAAATATTGACAAAAAAGATATAAACATGTCAAAATAAAAAATTACCTTGCAACTATTTTTGGGAGTTAAGACACGATATATGTTAAATTGAAGCCAAAAATTCTTATTTTATGCCTATACTAAAAAATTTGATGAAAAATGTAACCAAAAACTTAAAAAAATCATTCCTACCACAATTTTTAAGTCAACGATTTCTATTCTAAATTAAAGCTAAAGTATAATATTTTATGATGTGATTAAAAAAATATTAGGTTTGATGCATAAAATTTCTAGAAAAATAATATTACGAATAAAATTGTAAATGTGTCAAAATTAAAAATCACCTTGAAAATATTTTTGGGAATTATGTCTTAAAGTTTTGCTGCAAAATGTTTTTAGAAAAAATTGTGATCTAAAAGGCAAAAACTATTTCTGTGGAATTTGATGTCTAAAATATTCAAAATGCTGTGATTACAAAAAATTTTACCACAATTTTGTTGCAAAAAAAGTTAAGGGATTGAATTCCAATTTTTTTGGAGAACTTACCTGTAACAAATCCAGAGTGTCCAAACATAGTTTGAGGTGGTCCATAGCTGGAATAATGATACACATCTTGTCCATCGTTTCCATTCGCGAAGGACATCGTTGGACTTGGCTTATAACGTTTCTTTTTTTTTAAATCGTGTCAAAATCGGCTTCCGTTTCAAGCCCGGACGGAGACTGAACCGAAAACTGGGATATGCGCACTGAACGCTAGATCCTATGGGATACTTCAGGAGGACGTGGATTGGACGGTTATTTCTGATCCTTATTGCAAACCCTTAGTCCTGTAGGCGGCTCCTATTCCAAGCCACTCCTTCTTTTTCCATCGGATTATGTTTTGTATTACAACAAACAAATCAATATTTAATCTTTATTCGAGATATATGTTAATTTTAAAATTAAAAGAATTTTATGTTAATTTGTTTTGCACGAAAATAATAAAGGAAGAAAACTATATGGGAGGTATTTTTAATAGGGTAAAGTGGATGTTTTTTTTTGCTTTTTTTTGACAAAGTGGGTACATTGAAAATTATTAGGGGCGACACGAGGGGCCTAACGACACGGGATGGTACTTTTGCTGGACCGTACAAGTTTACCCTGGCGCCAGCCAATGCATTTACGCACTTTCTCGTGTGCACTATATTTTACTCCACTTGAAACGCTAGATAAAGAGGACCGTTTAAAGGCGTTTAAAGTGCCTAAGTAATTTTATATAGGGAACAAGAATTCGACCATTCCTTTATTTTTTATCATCAATATTTTTATCTTAAAAATAATTCTTTTAACTTTATTATTTTTCTTTTTTGATATAATTTGATGTTCAAATTTAATCCGATTAACGCACCAAAAATCAATAACATAATTACAATTAAAATTACGAATTACTATCTCTTTGATTTTTTTAACCCTTAGTAAAGCATCCGGTTTTGTTTTAGATCCTTTTGTTTGGAAATGGCAGGCGTATTTCGAGAAAAACCACATGGCCGCAGTAATCAACCTAAGTGGAGAACACGAGTGCACCTGAGCAAGAAAGAAAAGAGTCAAATAAAACGCGATTTTAAACAACGCTAAATTTATTTATTCCAACCCAATTCGAAGGTTTAATTTTAAACGAAGCGAATACACCCACCTTTATTTTTAACAATCGAATTAAATAAACACCTACTTTAATAAAAATTAAAATCATTAAAAAAATTTATTATTTAAACAAAACAAATTTGAAGATTTTGTTAAAATTTAACAAATTTAACAATTTAAAATTTGAAAATTTAAGCGACATCTTATCACAAAACACTTAACTTTGTAGATGTATATTTGATACATAGATGGCTCCACTAGTTATATATACAAATTTAAAAAAAATCATATTTAAAATTAAAGCTAAAAGATGATATTTTGTGATGAGATAAAAAACATTAGGGTTGATTCACAAAATTTTGCGAAAAATAGAAAATAGACAATTATTTCTGGGAGATATAAAATCGTTATAAAACACTAAACCTTGTAGTTGTACTTTTGGTACATAGATGGCACTACTTATTATCCTTTTAATTCAAAATAATATATACATATACATACAGTGTGTTAATTAATTATCGTACCCGACGTCATCATTGCAAGTATGCAACCAATATCACAGTATTGGTTAACACAGTGTATATATAAGGAAGAATCATTGGCTACTTTAAATATTATGAATAATATTTAGGGCGGCCGACGTCTTCGAAGTCGGCCGAGATTATTTCTTATGCCACAAAAAATTCTTCGGAATTATTTCTTATATCAGGAACAATATTTGGGGCAGCCGACGTTTTGGAAGTCAAACAAAGGCAGAAGTAATCTCAGCCGACTTCGAAGATGTCGGCTGCCTCAACTATTTTTCAAGATGTATGAAATAATCTCGGCCGACTTCGAAGACATCGGCCGCCCCAAGTTTCATGACCAATACTTAGAGCGTTGTATATACAAATTTAAAAAAATCATGTTTAACGCAATTTTTTAAGAAAACTAACAATTCATATCATAAATTAAAGCTAAAAGATGATATTTTGTGATGAGATTAAAAAACATTAGGGTTGATTCACAAAATTTTGCGAAAAATAGAAAATAGACAATTATTTTTGGGAGATATAAAATCGTTATAAAACACTAAACCTTGTAGTTGTACTTTTGGTACATAGATGGCACTACTTATTATCCGTTTAATTCAAAATAATATATACATATACATACAGCGTGTTAATTAATTATCGTACCCGACGTCATCATTGCAAGTATGCAACCAATATCACAGTATTGGTTAACCCAGTGTATATATAAGGAAGAATCATCGGCTGCTTTAAATATCATGAATAATACATAGGGCGGCCGACGTCTTCGAAGTCGGCCGAGATTATTTCTTATGCCACAAAAAATTCTTGGGGATTATTTCTTATATCAGGAACAATATTTGGGGCAGCCGACGTTTTGGAAGTCAAACAAAGACAGAAGTAATCTCAGCCGACTTGGAAGATGTCGGCTGCCTCAACTATTTTTCAAGATATATGAAATAATCTCGGCCGACTTCGAAGACGTCGGCCGCCCCAAGTTTCATGACCAATACTTAGAGCGTTATATATACAAATTTAAAAAAATCATGTTTAACGCAATTTTTTAAGAAAACTAACAATTCATATCATAAATTAAAGCTAAAAGATGATATTTTGTGATGAGATTAAAAAATATTAGGGTTGATTCACAAAATTTTGCGAAAAATACAAAATAGACAATTATTTTTGGGAGGTATAAAATCGTTATAAAACACTAAACCTTGTAGTTGTACTTTTGGTACATAGATGGCACTACTTATTATCCGTTTAATTCAAAATAATATATACATATACATACAGCCTGTTAATTAATTATCGTACCCGACGTCATCAATGCAAGTATGCAACCAATATCACAGTATTGGTTGACACAGTGTACATATAAGGAAAAATCATCGGCTGCTTCAAATATCATGAATAATACTTAGGGCGGCCGAGATTATTTCTTATGCCACAAAAAATTCTTGGGGATTATTTCTTATATCAGGAACAATATTTGGGGCAGCCGACGTTTTGGAAGTCAAACAAAGGCAGAAGTAATCTCAGCCGACTTCGAAGATGTCGGCTGCCTCAACTATTTTTCAAGATATATGAAATAATCTCGGCCGACGTCGAAGACGTCGGCCGCCCCAAGTTTCATGACCAATACTTAGAGCGTTATATATACAAATTTAAAAAAATCATGTTTAACGCAATTTAAAAAAAAAACTAACAATTCATATTATAAATTAAAGCTAAAAGATGATATTTTGTGATGAGATTAAAAAATATTAGGGTTGATTCACAAAATTTTGCGAAAAATACAAAATAGACAATTATTTCTGGGAGGTATAAAATCGTTATAAAACACTAAACCTTGTAGTTGTACTTTTGGTACATAGATGGCACTACTTATTATCCGTTTAATTCAAAATAATATATACATATACATACAGCGTGTTAATTAATTATCGTACCCGACGTCATCATTGCAAGTATGCAACCAATATCACAGTATTGGTTAACCCAGTGTATATATAAGGAAGAATCATCGGCTGCTTTAAATATTATGAATAATACATAGGGCGGCCGACGTCTTCGAAGTCGGCCGAGATTATTTCTTATGCCACAAAAAATTCTTGGGGATTATTTCTTATATCAGGAACAATATTTGGGGCAGTCGACGTTTTGGAAGTCAAACAAAGGCAGTAGTAATCTCAGCCGACTTCGAAGATGTCGGCTGCCTCAACGATTTTTCAAGATATATGAAATAATCTCGGCCGACTTCGAAGACGTCGGCCGCCCCAAGTTTCATGACCAATACTTAGAGCGTTATATATACAAATTTAAAAAAATCATGTTTAACGCAATTTTTTAAGAAAACTAACAATTCATATCATAAATTAAAGCTAAAAGATGATATTTTGTGATGAGATTAAAAAATATTAGGGTTGATTCACAAAATTTTGCGAAAAATACAAAATAGACAATTATTTCTGGGAGGTATAAAATCGTTATAAAACACTAAACCTTGTAGTTGTACTTTTGATACATAGATGGCACTACTTATTATCCGTTTAATTCAAAATAATATATACATATACATACAGTGTGTTAATTAATTATCGTACCCGACGTCATTATTGCAAGTATGCAACCAATATCACAGTATTGGTTAACACAGTGTATATATAAGGAAGAATCATTGGCTGCTTTAAATATCATGAATAATACTTAGGGCGGCCGACGTCTTCGAAATCGGCCGAGATTATTTCTTATGCCACAAAAAAATCTTGGGGATTATTTCTTATATCAGGAACAATATTTGGGGCAGCCGACGTCTTGGAAGTCAAACAAAGGCAGAAGTAATCTCAGCCGACTTCGAAGATGTCGGCTGCCTCAACCATTTTTCAAGATATATGAAATAATCTCGGCCGACTTCGAAGACGTCGGCCGCCCCAAGTTTTTCAATTTTTTAAGAAAACTAACAATTCATATTATAAATTAAAGCTAAAAGACGATATTTTGTGATGAGATTAAAAAATATTAGGTTGATTCACAAAATTTTGCGAAAAATAGAAAATAGAAAATTATTTTTGGGAGATATAAAATCGTTATAAAACACTAAACCTTGTAGTTGTACTTTTGGTACATAGATGACACTACTTATTATCCGTTTAATTCAAAATAATATATACATATACATACAGTGTGTTAATTGATTATCGTACCCGACGTCATCATTGCAAGTATGCAACCAATATCACAGTATTGGTTAACACAGTGTATATATAAGGAAGAATCATCGGCTGCTTTAAATATCATGAATAATACATAGGGCGGCCGACGTCTTCGAAGTCGGCCGAGATTATTTCTTATGCCACAAAAAATTTTTGGGGATTATTTCTTATATCAGGAACAATATTTGGGGCAGCCGACGTTTTGGAAGTCAAACAAAGGCAGAAGTAATCTCGGCCGACTTCGAAGACGTCGGCCGCCCCAAGTTTCATGACCAATACTTAGAGCGTTATATATACAAATTTAAAAAAATCATGTTTAACGCAATCTTTTAAGAAAACTAACAATTCATATCATAAATTAAAGCTAAAAGATGATATTTTGTGATGAGATTAAAAAATATTAGGGTTGATTCACAAAATTTTGCGAAAAATACAAAATAGACAATTATTTCTGGGAGGTATAAAATCGTTATAAAACACTAAACCTTGTAGTTGTACTTTTGATACATAGATGGCACTACTTATTATCCGTTTAATTCAAAATAATATATACATATACATACAGCGTGTTAATTAATTATCGTACCCGACGTCATCATTGCAAGTATGCAACCAATATCACAGTATTGGTTAACCCAGTGTATATATAAGGAAGAATCATCGGCTGCTTTACATATCATGAATAATACATAGGGCGGCCGACGTCTTCGAAGTCGGCCGAGATTATTTCTTATGCCACAAAAAATTCTTGGGGATTATTTCTTATATCAGGAACAATATTTGGGGCAGCCGACGTTTTGGAAGTCAAACAAAGGCAGAAGTAATCTCAGCCGACTTCGAAGATGTCGGCTGCCTCAACTATTTTTCAAGATATATGAAATAATCTCGGCCGACTTCGAAGACGTCGGCCGCCCCAAGTTTCATGACCAATACTTAGAGCGTTATATATACAAATTTAAAAAAATCATGTTTAACGCAATTTTTTAAGAAAACTAACAACTCATATCTTAAATTAAAGCTAAAAGATGATATTTTGTGATGAGATTAAAAAACATTAGGGTTGATTCACAAAATTTTGCGAAAATTAGAAAATTATTTTTGGGAGATATAAAATCGTTATAAAACACTAAACCTTGTAGTTGTACTTTTGGTACATAGATGGCACTACTTATTATCCTTTTAATTCAAAATAATATATACATATACATACAGTGTGTTAATTAATTATCGTACCCGACGTCATCATTGCAAGTATGCAACCAATATCACAGTATTGGTTAACCCAGTGTACATATAAGGAAGAATCATCGGCTGCTTCAAATATCATGACCAATACTTAGAGCGAGATTATTTCTTGCATAAATTTCAAGCAGTTTTAATACAAAATAAGATATATAAGGAATAATGTGGTATTAAAAAAAAACAATAAAAATGCATTAATAAAGAATGTATGTTTTATTAAAATACGATGATAGTGTAAAATCTATACAGTCGGTATACAAGGCCCGCCTGAAACGTGATATTGCATAGGTTTTCATATTAAGTACATTATAATTGTTTTAAAAGTCTTCACCTTGAAAATTCTAATAAGATCTTAAAAGACGTTGTTTGTCAAAAATCTACAATTCCGTATGCTTGGATGGGAATTTCTTTAATATTGCATTGTAGAGATTGTAGAAGGCGTAAACACTGACCGTGAGAATAACCACCAAAGCAATCCCAAAAACCACTGATAAGAAACTTCCATCGATTATGCTTGAATTTGGTCTTCTTCTCTCTTCAGTTTCATATTGGGCAGCTTGACGATCCGCCATCAATTTTTTCATGTTGTTGAGTCTTTGTCGAAGCTCATCTATGCTTTCAGATGGAGGAGAATCTAAAAAAAAAAATTTTAATTTTATTTGGACTTTTTGATTAATTTTTAAGCTTAGTTTTCCGATAAAAATTAATTGAAGAATGTTTTTAGCAAAAGTGGTGGTTATTGTTTGTTTTCGGGGGGGTTGATATATTGGGGATCTGTGTCCCTAAATGAAGTCCCTCAACAGCTGTGCGAGCGTCGGTGACGTCAATATGGAAAGAGCGACTGATCGTGTTTCCGGGAATAGATTGCTATATTTAGCGATTTTATGAATGGACGCGAGCGAATTCGTTTCCACGAAACGGTACGGAACGCAGTTTCACTTACCTGTTTCCATCGTGGTGATAACGTCACGAGATCGGATACGGGACGTGGTGGAATATCGATTGGCAGGATTTGGTCCAGTTATTCCAGCAGGATGAGTGGGTCTCAGATGTGCGCGCGCTTTCCCGGAGCGTCCGTTCGTCCTTACAAAGACGCGGGGGTTGGTTTAAGCCGAAAATCCACTAAGATTTAAAGAGAGAATTATCGCCGACATATTTGATAAAAAGAAATAGAAATTTTTAAAAATATAGTTTACGCTAATGAGCTTGTAATTATATTTAAAGAGTGGTGAAAACCGATGGGTGAAGACCCGTGTAAGTGTGTCTGTAATTGTGGTTGATGTCTTCCGCGAGTGTCCTATCGATTACGTCGAGCGCACGAAGGGCTAGTGCCCCCTTGCTCTCGTTGTAAATTGCCCCCCGTTTTCTAACACTATATTGATTTTTGATGGGATGAAAGGAAGCCGCCCCTATGTTGAAGATTCCCGCACGTTTTAAACAATGTGACCTCAGTGTTTCCCTTGCGTTTGATTATTGTGACTGCATCCTCAACATGGGCACCCGTGCTGCTGCATGTAAGGATACAATATCTCGTTGGACCGATTATCTAACATCCGATGATATCATAATCGTCGGATCCAACGCAGACCACTATACACATATTATCTATACATACTCATTCCATTGACAATCAAAGATCCTCAATATGAATGGTAACACCTAGTGTTATGAAACGGAAACACTTCATTGCGCCCTCTTGTAGTTACTACTTAAACAACGCGCACTCATTGAAGTCTTTGATTGTCACTTGTACAAAAAAATAAAGACAAAACTTTCATTCATCTTAATCATATTTTGTTATTAGTTACAGCAAAGGTGCGGAGTCTATGTGACTACCAGCTACGATTGATGCAAGGGGTCCTTCCACCCCCATCGGGGGTGGATATAGCAAACACTATCAAGTATTTTTCACAAACTCTTCTCAGTAAGTCTACCAAATTTATTTATCAAGGTTGTAAAGATAACTACATGGAGTTTCATCAGGAATATTTTCACCAAAAAAAAATTAAATATAATTAAATCAACCAAAAAAGATAAAAATTGAGAAATTTATATACTTAAATTTATATACCGGTAGCAAAAATACATCATTCTTGCACTCAGGAGATAATCCTCCATATGTTTCTTCCATACATCTTAAAAACATAGTAAACACTTCACTTAGAAAAACATTCACAATTTTTAAACACACAGCGCACCCACTTCAATTATAAAACCCGCAAACAAAAATCGTATGGCGATGTTCAATGTGCAATGACAGTTGCAAGCATTCAACTGTTTACATTTCACCACCGTTCCAAGTATGTGTAAGTTGGTACCTATTGAGAATGCCACATATGTTTAGTTATGGAAAATTTTATTCAAGGTCAAACATTTTTATATAAAATTATAAAATATTTATCTTAAACGTTTCAGTTTTTTGTTTCAGGAATACTCGATTAAGACAGAAACAAAAAAAAAGATTTTTTTGGTAAAAAGTTTTATTATTTTGATCTAACGACACTCTATATACAGTGTGTTTGATTTTAGTTGACAGATATCTCAACTACTACTGGAGATATGACAAAATGTTATAGAAGGAAATTTACATTATTTTATTATTATAAATTTGCCACAACTTTTATTCTAAAAGTATTTTTGTAGTATCCTCCGAATCTCTTAATCATGAAAAATTAATTAATTTTGAAGACGTCAGCTGCCCCCATGATAAGTTGGCCGAAATTATTTCTTCCATAAACTTCAAGCAAGGTAGACTCAGACTTTCCGAGATTATTTCATATATCATGAAAAATGGTTGGGGCAGCCGACATCTTCGAAGTCGGCTGAGATTACTCTTGCCTTTGTTTGACTTCAAGGACGTCGGCTGCCCCAAGTATTTTTTGTGATATAAGAAATAATCTCGGCTGACTTCGAAGACGTCGGCCGCCCATAGGTATTGGCAATGATACTTGGAGGAGCTTATTTCTTGTATCATGAACAGTACTTAGGGCGGCCGATGTCTTCGAAGTCGGCCGAGATTATTTCTTGTATCACGAACAATACTTGGGGCAGCCGACGTCTTGGAAGTCAAACGAAGGCAAGAGTAATCTCAGCCGACTTCGAAGACGTCGGTTGCCTCAATTACCAATACTTAGAGCGAGATTATTTCTTTCATAAATTTCAAGCATTGTAGACTTGGTTATCATGAAAAATGGTCGGGGCAGCCGACATCTTCGAAGTCGGCTGAGATAACTCTTGCCTTTGTTTGACTTCAAGGACGTGGGCTGCCCCAAGTATTTTTTGTGATATAAGAAATAATCTCGGCCGACTTCGAAGACGTCGGCCGCCCATAGGTATTGGCAATGATACTTGGAGGAGCTTATTTCTTGTATCATGAACAGTACTTAGGGTGGCTGACATCTTCGAAGTCGGCCGAGATTATTTCTTATATCACGAACAATACTTGGGGCAGCCGACGTCTTGGAAGTCAAACGAAGGCAAGAGTAATCTCCTGCCTCAATTACCAATACTTAGAGCAAGATTATTTCTTGCATACATTTCAAGCAGTGTAGACTTGGTTTCACATTCCGAATCCTGAGTGATACCATTATCAACTTGCAAAACTGTTGCAAATTTTCGTATTTTTTTCGATCTTTAGAAATACAATGAAATATGATTCCTCTTGAAACACCCTGTTTATTTATAATTTATATATAAAAATTAATTATTTTTTTAATGTATAGCTGTTCTAAAAGATGTAACTGATTCTCCTCTTGAACTTCTCAAGGATCCCGAGATGGATGCAACTCGCCTCGCCCTCTTTCCTAGTTTAGACTATAAAGCTCTTTATAATTCTTTAATACCACTGATGGAGGTTGCTCCATTAATTCAGTATGGGTTACACGGTAAAGCAAAATTTTTAAATAATTTGCTTAATTTTGTAAAATTTTTATATTTTAGCTTTTGGGCAAGCAATTTTACAATGCCTCGGGTGTCTGCTTCCGTTTCTTGAACACGATTTAATAGATAACCTTCCATACTTAACCGCATCCTCCGTAGCTGTATTACCTAGCAGTCTTCACCAGGATATCGTAAACTCTTTGTGTTTCTACATCTTGCCTTTTACGATAAGTAAGTTTTAATGAACAAAGCTGCATTAAATAAATGTTTATTTCTTTCAGCGCGATATAATAACAGGGAACATGAGATCTGTCAGTCTATTTCTGCGGTAATAATGATGGTGTTTCAATATTCAAGTAACCCAGCTCATCATTGTCAACTGTTAGAATGTTTGATGACTCTGAAACAAAATATTCTGAAAGATATTTTGAGCGTTATCGCGTATGGGGCAAGTACGGCTAGGTCATCAGCTGCTAAGTTACTTTTTTATTATTGGCCACCTTTCAATGCAAATCTTTTTGATAGAAAAGGATTAATTTGTAAATTTGCAGGTGCAATATTTTTGTTAAAATAATATCGTATAATAATTGATTTTCATAGATTCCTCACCATTTGTTTGTCAACGGGATTCTTGTCCAAACGCAGGAAGTGCAGAAGCGGCTAAAGTTTGTTATGATCATTGCATATCTATTACCTTTGCTGCTGATAGTCCACCACCTTTATATTTATGCATCGAATGCGCAAATGAAATACATAGAGAACACCCAAATCAAATGTTCTTCGATATTCTTCATCCTATGCAACAAAAACCTATGATCTGCGAAAATAAAGTATTATTATAATATTTTTTTTTTTTTAATTTTATTTTGTCTTGCTCAGAATTGTAGATCGACTGATAAATCAGCAATATCTATCTGTTTTTCCACCGAATGTGCTAGTTATAATGGTAACCATCCAATAAGATACTGCGAACAGTGCCATAATAACCGTCATAACACCAGGAGAGGTGGAGATCACATCGTGCACAAATGCGTACCAGCAACATGGAACATGGATATAGAAATGCAAACATACATGGTTGAAGCAGTTGTTAGCCTTTTAAAAGAAGCCAAAATACCTGTTGTTGAGCAAAAAGAACCTACTGATGGCAAAACTCCACCTCCCCCAGCAATTGACAATATCACCATTGAAGAAAGACAACAATTAGGAAAATATGGAGTATGGTTATTAGTCGGGAGATGTTCTCCAGTTGAAAACACCCCAGAAGAAGTCTTAGGAAGACTTTTGGCGATGTTGTTTCATTGGTTTCACGTCACAGCCTATTCATATGATGGTCTTTACCCAACACTTAAATAATTCCTCAATTTTAACATACACATTTAGTTGTAGGACAAGAAGAAAGTACGCTGGAAAAATTAAAAAACGATCACGTATGTGATTGGCTCAAAAATATCGCACAAACACATTATAAACTCTTCATATCGTGCCTATTACCGCATCCACCCGAGTTTGCTCAAGTTGGTGGTCACTGGTAAGTTAAATCAACCAATTCAAAAAATTCAAATTTTAAAATCGTATCTAGGGACACTTTAGCGTCAAGAACATCGCATCTAAAAGATGGTTTAACTCGTCTCTTTTGCCTTACTTCCTACGATAATGTAATAACACAAGAAATTTGGGATTTTGTTATGCCACATTGGATGGACGCTATTGTGAACGACGTCCCCGAGAAAGAACTACCAGAATTGAGAACTATATTAAATAAAATATTAGAAGCTCAAATGTGTGATATTGAAGCTGATATCGCCCCGAAAAAAGTTTATAATTTTGTCGCTATCAGATTTGATAAAACAACGGCGAAGATACAACAACAAGCTCTGCAATGGCTTCAGGTAAATAAAAACTTTTTATTTTAATTGAAATGATTAAAACATTTTAGATACTCACCATGTTGGAGATAACAATAAAATTGGAATTTTTATATGATATCTTTGGAAAAGGAGTGAATTACATGAAGTTAGGAGCTGAAGAAATTGAAAAAATGATGAGGATTTTTAGGGAAGATGGAGAAAAAAAATCTCCATGTAAAAATAAAAATCATTTTTAATCAATATTTTTAACTTTAATTATTTTTTAGCTCTCTTAACTGATGATAGCGACTCAACCGTAACTTCATTCTCGGACGATAGCAGACCATCACAACAAGCTGATTGCGAAAGCGATGCGGAACATAATTTATTTTGTTGTATTCTTATGTTAGATATTCTACTTAAACAAATGGAACTACAAGCAATAGATAAACATACCGGACTAAACTCCGATTTAAGCAAAAATGTTTGTGGCCTTCTCAAATGTATGCTTACTGCCGCTTGGATTGGAAGTCATTCTTGTAGCGTTAAATCCGATTGTGGATACTGCGAATCTAGTATTATGTGGCATCAACTTTCATTAAATCTCGTTAAATATATGAGTCCTATATATCCTGTACATCCTCCTGATGTAAGATTTCTATCACATTCTTCTAATTAATAATAATAATAATATATAAATTATTTATTAGCCACCAATAGAAGATTTATACGATGATCAAAGCAGAAAAAGTCCACCTGACGGAGATAAAAAAGAATGCAAAGCGGATGTTGTCCTAAATGTGCCTATTCCTGAAGTGCACTCGGTTGGAGGTGTTCTTGTAAACATGCCTCACGTCTGTTCTGTACGCAATGAACCCAATAATTCGAAAGAGTAGATTTAGAAATTACTTCTACTCCTTAGAACTAAGGGGACTAAAAATTTTAATCTGGCAAAAAATGTTGTATAAGAACATTTTCAGATCATGACTGCTACAGTTGAAACAGTTTCGGAACAACTCGATCTCCCAATAATCCAATCAGATAGTCGGACGGTGCTTTCGGTTCAACGAGCTTACACATTAACCGAATATGATGACCGTACGTTAAAGAGAAATGCAATCATCAACATCACACGTAGTAGATATTCGGGTTTTAGCCACGCCGATCCAGTCTCAAGCAACGGAAGAAGCGTTGGAGTCTCCTCCCGAGGAAGACACCGAGAATTGCTGGCAGACATCGATTGGAAAATTCAAATTTTGCGTGGAGGACTTGCCGAATCCACTTCAATACATCTATCAACTTCTGCAGGAATTATCCAAAACAGACAAACCGGACGTTTTGTATTACATGCTTCAGTGCCTCAACGTGCTCTGTCTTCATGGTGACGCTTGTACGAAATCTTCAAAGGACCACCGTGGATTTTTTATTTGGTGCCAAGAAAATTTAATTATTCGAAAGTAACCTTACATTACAATCTAATTCCTTTTAACAACCACTTTTTTTTTAAGTTTATGGGATTTACTAAACTCCGAACACTCTCACATCTGCCAAGAAGTAGTACCTCTCCTCCTCCATTGCATCACTCTCCCGGCAGGTTCCGACGTATTTTGGAGAGTGATCCAAGAGGAGTTTCACAATATTGATTGGCGAGTACGTTTCGTTGCAGTTGAAAGGGTCACGGTCATCGCGAGGTTTATGGATTCTAGTCCTTTGAGGAATATTCTCCAGTTACAAGCTGCCTTAGCAAACGCATTCTGTTATTTAATTTCCAGCATGGATGATCCCAATGTTTATGTTGCTCAAAGAGCGACTCTTTATTTGGGAACTATTCACGACGGAGCGATTAAAGTAAATATTCATAACGTTTCGTATGGTGTCTTTTATATTGCTTAATACCCACATTAAGCATGGAAATTTTTATAAAATTCCAATGGAAGCATTGCTTTTTTTATCGTATTAATATTACGAATTACACTTATATATAATAATAAATATATTTATTAAGTATATGAGTAATTCGAAATATAAACGATTTGAAATGTAATCGTGCGCATGCAGCGTGCTAAAGTGTTTATGTGTAAGTGACCTTACAGCTACATTTTTTCTCTCGTCTAGTCGTTAATAATGTGTCTGGAAACGCAATTTGATTCTGTGATAGTCGATAGGCCAATGGTGCTCCAATCGATATACCAATTGCACAATTCTCTAAGTGAGCGTAAGATATTGACGTGGGAGTTCTTCTTGAATCGATTTGACACGCTTTTTTTGGAAGCGCAGATCAATTTTGAAAAATCCGGCGATATTTCTTATATGAGAGGTAAAATCTTAATTTTTTTGTTGAGTCAAAAAAGAATTGTTGTGCTTTAGATCTTAGGAACACGGATTTGAATAGTGAGGTCTTCATTCGGAAACTTCATAGAGCTCACGAAGCCCTTTCGCACTCGGATGGAAGTGGTGTTAGTTCCGTGAAGACGTTAAGTGCTAGCTTTGGCACGAAATGGCCTTATAAACGAACTATGTCGGCCCCTGCTTCGATAATTCCAAGACAGGATAATAGGGGTAGCATAAAATAAGTTAATAATAAAATAATTTAATGTTTATTTTTTTTAGAATCTAGAGAAAAAGTTTATAGCCGGCAGTATTCCGCGCCGATTTTAAAGAGGAAAACATCGCGATTCGGATTGGGTCAGTTCTTAGGCACTATAAACAACGTGTTAGGTAGAATTTAGTTTACTAGTTACTAGATGTGAACCAATAGTATTTTCTTCGAATCTATGTGTTAGAACCATGGTTTCAGATGGACATGTGCACTCTTTAAACGTGGTGGACGATCAGAACTTGCTGGGATATCTCCAAAGGGTCATCGATTTGGAAGAAGCGGATAAGGAGACGATGCATCTCTTGGTGTTTCTGCTGATGCAGTTCCTCTCGAGATCGGATCAAGCCTACCCAACCGAAGACAAGTACATATCGAAATCACAAGACATCGTTCTGCGGCATCTTTACCTCCTATTAGGCTACAGCCAAAACGATAGATGTCACTTTCTGCCACCTCAACGTCTACGATTATCGCCAGCGTTTAGCGTCTTCATATCGAATCTTCCTCAACTTTTAGATCAAAATCATCTAATGGGGCGAATGCTGTTATCGACCTCATTGATTCTTTTGCATTATTCTCCTTCCCCGTTTTATATGCCAAATAATTTGGAGTTGCAACAACCCACTTACAGTCTTTGGTCCTTGGAACCACACCTTAGAAGAAATTGGTTAATGGCGCTTGTTGTGCTTTTATACAAAGTATGTTCTCCGATTATACTTAATTAAATAAATAAATTTCCAAATTTTAGTACCAATACAACCAACAGCCTCATTGCCTTCATTTGACTTCCTTGGTCAAGATTGTTTTGAACACCCTAGATTCGCAGCACCATCATTGCAGGAGAATCCCAGCAACTATTTTGATGGGAGCCCCATCGACGCGATCTCGAGGTTAAAACTAAAATTCCTCATTTTTAGTAATTATTTAATTTTTTTCTTCAGATGTTAGTCAACCATCTTTAGGCGCAGAAAATGAACAACACGAAAAATTAACAACCCCACCTTTATCCCCAATGTATTCCGACGGGCAATCAGTTCAAGTATCTTTAAGCTCCAAAGGGGGCAAAACCCAAGTCATTTACGCGAAACCTTCATCAGCTGCAAGCATGGAAACGCATTGGGAGGAAGCTATTCAATGCATCCCCGATAAAACATTACAAAAAACTAAATTCGCCGAAATCAGCTTAGACGCTGATGACACAGAATCCGAGTTAAACGCAATCCCAGAAAGCGATTTATCCGATAGCACTTTACATGGGAGTGTGCAAGATTCATTTGATGAAGGAACAGAAGATTTATGTTACCATAAGTCCGAAAAATCGTGTATTAAAGTGCAAGAACCCCAAGATCAGCGATCCCCAAAAGAAGTTTATATCAGCAAACTTGTGAAACATAAAAGGCCCATTTGGATAATCGGGAGTGAAGAGGAAGCGCTAAAATCTTGGGAAAGTAAAACATACTCCATCCAAGAAATTCCAAAATTTGAAAACGGCTCCGGAAAAAATTGCACCAAACCAGGAAATGTCACCGTAGCAAAAACCTTAACCACAGATTCTCACAGACAAGTTACTTGCTCCTCCATCGACACCCAACACATCAGCAAACCAACTCCTTTAGGAAAACATAAAAAAATTATTGAACCATGCATCACTCCCGTTAGCACACCAGTCTCAGATTGCGAAGAATGTCTTAAGAATCAAGTTCTCCCACCACCCGCCATTGAAAGACTTTTACCTATCGGTTCAATTAAACCACCAGGTAATAAATATTTAATTCTTAAATTTTAACACAAACAAAATTAAAAACTAAGTATTTAAAGTACCAAGAAACACGACATTCCCGTTTTATGAAGACACTACATCCACGTCTTCCGACAGTTCTTTATTAAATATGGAACTTGCCATAGGTACACTAACCTACACCTCAAACAAAACAAAATTACGTTTAGTTTCAACAATTTCTCTTTTAGATTCTCCAAAAACAAACATTTTCGCTATATCCGGTATAGAAACTCAGCTAGAGATACCAAATCAAGAACGACTACTACCAATCGGACACCACACTAAAGATATATCTCAATTAGTCGAAAAAGTTAAACAAGCTTTAGGAATCAATGCCCAGCACATAACCAAAATTCCAGAGTATAAGAAAGTTGAAAACGGCCGGGATTCAACTTATTATACTCAAAGTCCTAGAAGACTTATTAAACAAGTCGCCTTGGAGAGTCCCCCACAATATGATATAGAAGAAACTACAATTACATTTAAAAGTATTAATATGGACGGAAAAAGTACGCAAACATATTTTTATTAAATTATTGTTTAATAACATTTTTCTTAGAAGAATCCACAACTAATCATCGACATCCTATTAGAAAAGCTGGACCTTTTACAATTCGACCATATCCTTGCAGGGAGTCCAAAAAAGCCGGTTTTTGGTTAAGCCCCCAATTATCTCCAAAAATCGAAGGCAGCGATATCAAACAAAGTTCTTTTCGCATAGGGGATGAGTGCGTTACTGAGAGATGTTCAGAATGCGGTACTGTTAAAGAAGAATACAGCGACGAAGAATTAGGATTGTGTATTGTATGTTTAGGAACGTTTATTCATCGTGAACCATCATTAGCAGCACCTATGTTACCAGATATTCTTAATATCGTTGCAAAGTAACCGAAATTATGCAAAAGTTATATTTTTTTTAATAAATTAAATTGTAGAGTTGCAACCAATGCAATGTATCCCTGGCAAAATGAGAGCAATATTCATCTTCCTGGAGGAGCAGTGAGTGTAGCCCATCAATTTCTTAGATGCGTTTTACATCAACTTGCACCAAATGGAATATTCACTCAAATGTTTCAAACACCTACGAATGAAAAATGTAGGATACAATTTTTCAAAAATGTTATTCAGGCTTTGATTGATTTTAACGAATTAAATCCGGTGGCACCATTGCAACTTTTATTAGAGGTAATTGTTTCTTTATTAATTATTAAAATAATTTATTTATTAATTTTTTTTAAGACATTGAATTCGAAGAAAACTCTTCCACTGGATGCTTTACCAATTATATTAGAAAACTTAGCTTGTTATATGGACTGCTTGCCATTAGAAGCCGCTCTAGGATCAAATGCTCCGTTATGGAACAATGTTTTACAACAAATGGAAACGTTTTTTCGTAGAATAGTATTCCTATTACACGGGATAGATAATTTAACCGTCCTTTTAAGAATAATAATAACAATCTTTAAGATCCCTTTGATAAATCAATACAAAGGAATGTTGGAACCATTTTCGAAAATAATGAGTCATGCTATCCAAACCAACGTATTAAAATACAACAATCTGGTTGATATCTGCTTCTTGTGCAATAGGGCGTTCACGAAAGATCGCGATAAGATGTTGTTGAGTAGAATGGTTGTTTTTGAACTTGTGCAAGCTTTGAAATTTAAAACTTGCATTCCTGATGCGAACCTTTTGATGTTGATCAACTTAATACTTCAAGATGTGGGCGGATCAATTCCAGCTAACGTTGTCTTAAAAGATATGAATTCCATAACGGTTGATTTTACTCCTATTTGGAATACTAATATAGCAGAATGTATGAAAGTACATTTAACGGATATCTTGGAATTTTTAACTGATTTTCATACCTTGGCAAAAATAAAGGTTAATAAAAAAAATGTTTATTAATTAGATTAGAATTGTTATTAAAATTTTTTTTAGAGTTATTCCAAAGGGATTTCGATGGGATTAAATGAAGATACTTTAGGTGGTATTTTCAAATGTAACGTAGCTCAATACTTGGCATTGGAAATTAGTAGAGGAAACGGGAGAGATAACAGAGCTGTATCTCGTTATTTACCTTGGTTGTATAATACATCAACAGCTCAACAACCGTAGTATATAAAAATTTTTATTTATTATTATATATTTATCTTTTTCTTTTCAGTCCGAAAGAATTTGTGGAATGTATAGGTCATGTAAGATTACTTTCGTGGCTCCTCTTAGGGTCATTAACACATACAGCAATACACGGAAACGATGCCACTCATTTAAGTCAACCAATACCACAAGAAGCCTCTTGTCAAATCGCCGATCACATCCAAGTAATAATGGCAGGTTTCGCGGAACAACCAAAAGCGTCCGTTTTACACATGTCTTCCTTGTTTCATACATTCATACTATGCCAATTGTGGACCATTTATTTGGAACAAGGCCTAAATGCCCATCTTCCAATCACGGAAGCATACAATGTTACCATGAATATCCTTTTTGATTTTTGGGGAAAAATAACACCTTGCATTTTACAATTAGTCCAACAATCAAAAGTTGTAAGATCATTAATAATTCTTATTATGCAATAAATAATTTTATTATTTTCAGCTAAGCGAAATAGTATGTCTTCACTTTTTAAATCTAATCGAAGCGTTAATTGAATGCCACTCGACGTTCATCACGAAATTATTCCCACTTTGGATTCCAGTTTTAACGTCACAAACTATTCAAGTTAATATATTAATTAAAACGATTTTTTAAGCAATACAAATTACTTTATGTTTTAGTTACCCGGTCACCTTCAAGTTAGATTACAAAACTGTTTAAATTTCGCTCCAGATGTACATTTAGAAGGTCTCCCAGAAAAAATTAAAACATCTTTGCAAAATCCAGTATTATTACGCTGGCTACAACGTTTACAGTTCAAAATGGGCCAAATAGAACTTCAGTCATCGACAGCAACACAATTTTATTCATTGTAGACAATAGTATTTTATATCAAATATAAAAATGAGTTGAATTTTATTTTATTTGTATTTTTTATTACTTATTGTAGCATGCTGTGCACACGACATGTACAAAACAAAAAGAACGTTACTATATAAAATTATTAATATTATTATCATTCAAATAATAATTAATCGATTCTATCAGTCCTGTGAATGTAGTTCGTATTATTACTTATTAAAATATTAATTTATATTGTGGACACATATATATACAGCGTGTCCCGTATCTTCCGCATCAGAGCATTATACGGTTGTAGGATACATTATTCTGAAGCGATCTTTCTAATAAAATTTTTTCGAAATGTTTATAATAACCGCACGGGAACTGTTTAAAGGAACTGTTTTTCGTCCAATCAGCAGATCGCAAATCAGACTCAGGTAATCGGTGCCACCCTCGGCCGGTCCGCTACGCCGATGATAACTCGTTTCCCACGTGTACTCACCAATAGATTCGTCATGGAAAGAGAAATAAACTTTTTCGATGAATCAAAGTCGTCCGTTATTGGTCGTCGTTAAACAGTTCCCGTGCGGTTATTATAAACATTTCGAAAAAATTTTATTAGAAAGATCGCTTCAGAATAATGTATTCTACAACCGTATAATGCTCTGATGCGGAAGATACGGGACACGCTGTATATATCCACAATTTGGTGACCCCGAAGATTGAACCTGCCTCCGACGAATTATTTTTAACCTACCATCACGATTACTTTATACCTGCACCCGAAAATTGAACCTGCCCCCGACGAATTTTTTGAACCTACCCCAGCGATTACTTTATACCTGCACCCGAAGATTAGCTTGAACCTGCCTCCGACGAAATATTTGAATCTGCGCTCTACCCATACCCAATAAAGTCAAACCCAAGCCATATTACGTCAATTGACAACAAAACGTCAAGTCATTCCATCAAGTTAGAACAAGCGCCAGCCCAGTCCCACAACCATCAAGATTCCAAACGTTTTGTTTACAGTCGTGTGCCGGTGAGTAAAGTCACTTTTCATTCCTATAGGACTAAATATTAAGAGGAATCAAAAAATTAATCATATTTTCAACAATTTTTATTTAACAAAAACAAATATTAAAAAAATTACTTTACTTTAATAGAAAACCTAAACGTATTTTCTAGACAATTTTTTATTAAAAATGATTGACCCTGCTGATGGTGACAATACCGCACACGAATTGCAAAATATTTCAAAACTGAAATTACCACCATTTTGGCCTTCTAATCCCGATATTTGGTTTCGACAAGTTGAAGCACAGTTTACTCTAACTAGAATTAGCAGTGAAAAAACAAAATTTAACATGCTTTTGGCAAATTTACCCACTGAGATCATCTCTACCGTGGTAGATCTCATACAGAACCCTCCAGACATAAATCCATATTCTTCACTCAAAAAATTGTTAATCGACAGGTTATCATTGAGTGAAGAAAAACGGCTGGACGATGTTCTGTTAGGTTCGCAAATGGGAGATCAAAAACCGTCAGATTTTTATCGAGCGATGTTGACCACGGTTGGTGGTTCTCAAGTGGTTAGTCCAAATTTATTATTAAAATTGTGGCAAAGGAGACTACCTCGTGTTGTTTCGGTTGCACTCCTCGCTTCTGGCAAAGAGGACGTGGTGGACATTCTTTCCATTGCCGACAAGGTGTGGGAATCAATGAATTTGACGTCGACCTCAACACACCTCTCGGAAGTTCAAAAACATCGCACCACAAAAACACCACCACACGACGAATTACTAACAACAATCCAAAATCTGACGTTAACGTGTCAAGCACTAGTGACTACCATTACACAACAACAACAACAACAGGACAAAAAATTTGGAAAATCAAATAAATTCTTTGACTACCCAATTTCAAAACATACCAACAAATACGTCGAAGAATTGTAATTGTAATTGTTTTCACAATTCTCGAGATAGACATCGTTCTTCGTCACGTCACTCGCGGAATAGGTCTAATTCTACGAGTTATTCGACTATTTGTTGGTATCACCGTAAATTTGGAGACAACGCGGTTAAATGTGGAGGAACATATTGCAAATTTTATAATTCCTTCACCGACAAAAACAAAAATTTTCCATCGACATCAAAAAACTAATAAAGGTTTCAAAAGAAAAACAAAATTTTTCCAAATTCAAAATTTTGACAAAAAGTCAACCTCAATTTACGGTAAATTCTGTCAGTTCGCGACTTTTCATTTTTGACAATCAAAATAACCTAAATTTTTTAATTGACACTGGAGCTGACATTTCGGTTCTACCTCACAAATTATATCCGAAACGTAACCAAGATACCAACTCAAACCTTTACTAAACCTTACTACATACGGTAAAAAAATGCTTACAATTTCATTAAATCTAAGAAGGAATTTCCCATTCGTATTTACTATAGCTAATGTTAGTAAACCAATCATTGGTGCGGATTTCCTTCATGCATTTGGTATCTTGGTGGATATAAAAAAGAAGCGATTGGTAGATTCGAAAACCAATTTGTTTTCAATTGGTTCCATTGTCAAAAATACTATTCCAACTCCCAAAATTTTTTCTTTTGAAACCAAATATACAACACTCCTAAAAAGTTTTCCAAAATTAACGTCTACACCGGACTTTACAAAACCAGTTGGACATAACACTCGACACAAAATTGTTACCAACTCACACTTACCGTTTTGTCGTCCCCGACGTTTAGACGTGCACAAACACAACATCGCAAAGAAAGAATTCGAACAAATGGTGGCATTAGGAATCTGCCGACCCTCTTCTTCTTCTACAGCGTCGCCTCTTCACATGGTTCCTAAGAAAGATTCCAACGATTGGAGACCATGTGGAGACTACCGACAACTCAACAACATCACAGTTCCAGATCGTTATCCTCTTCCGCACATTCGAGATTTTAACTTACATTTACACAATTGCAAAATTTTTTCAAAATTAGATCTGGTACGAGCTTATCACCAAATTCCTGTAGAAGAAGACGATATTCCTAAAACGGCTATCACTACACCGTTTGGTCTGTTCGAATTCACGAGAATGCCTTTCGGTTTACGTAATGCGGCACAAACCTTTCAAAGGTTCATAAACGAAGTTCTATCTGGCTTAGATTTCCTATTCGTATGTCTAGATGATATTCTAGTAGCCAGTCGCAATGAAGAAGAACATTATCTTCATTTACAACAATTGTTTAAGAGGTTAAGCTCTTGTAATATTAATATACAACCAACAAAATGTGTTTTTGGAGTTACAGATTTAAATTTCCTAAGTCATCAAATTTCTGCTGAAGGCGTTCGCCCTTCGCAATCTAAGGTTAATGCCATAACTGAATTTCCAAAATCAACCACACTAAAACAATTACAGCGATTCTTAGGAATGATAAATTTTTATCACAGATTTTTACCAAACATCTCAAACATTTTAGCTCCTTTACATCATTTATCAAAAACACTTTATTCACAAAAACTTAAATCAATCACTTCTTGGACACACCTTCACGACATTTCTTTCACTACAGCCAAAGAACTTTTATCAAAATCCGTCACTCTTGCACACCCATCACCACAAGCAACTCTTTCACTGACGACAGACGCCTCAAGTAAAGGTATAGGAGCAGTTTTATCACAGACTATAGACAATAAAACACAACCTTTAGCATTTTTTTCTCAAAAATTATCTTCAAGCCAAATAAATTATTCAACTTTTGATAGAGAATTGTTAGCAATTTACACTAGTATCAAATTCTTTAAACATTTTTTACATGGACATCAATTTGTAGTTTACACTGACCACAAACCTCTAATCAACACAATTTTTTCTAACACAGAAAAAACTCCACGTCAGACACGATATCTTACTTACATAACACAATTCACATCAGATATCAGGTACATTACAGGAGAATCAAACATTGTAGCGGACACGTTGTCCAGAACAAATATTGATTCTCTAAATTCACAGTACCCTAACACACAAACCTTAAAAAACGCGCAATTTAACGATACAGAATTAACACATTTACTAAACAAACAATACTCAAAGACACAAACTACTAAATATAACCTATCGCAACAAACAACATCACATTCAGATGTAAAGCTTTGGTGCGACATTTCAACAAACAATCCTGGTATTCGCGCTACTACACACATCATCAAAACACGATTCTTTTGGCCTCACATGACAAAACACATTCAGTTATGGACAAAAACCTGTTTGCGATGTCAACAAACAAAAGTTCAAAAGTACACAAAATCACCTATTAGTAAAATTCCGATACCAAAATTAAGATTCGATCATATCCACATTGATTTGGTCGGTCCTCTCACTCCGCCCCTTGGCTGCACATATGTGCTCACCTTAATAGATCGTTTCACGCGTTGGCCAGAAGCTTTTCCTCTCAAAGATATTGGTTCTTCTTCTATTGCGGATACTTTGTTTCGGCATTATTTCAGCCGATTTGGCATTCCTAGCACTATAACCCATGATCAGGGACGACAATTCGAATCAAAACTCTTTTCAAAATTTCACACCCTTCTAGGAACACGTCAAATTCATACATCCACCTTCCATCCCCAAAGCAACGGAATTTTAGAAAGGTTTCACCGTTCTTTAAAAACAGCCATAACTGCCAGAGGTAACACTACGAGGTGGAACAATGATCTTCCCTTGGTTCTCCTAGGCCTCAGATCATCTCTTAAGGAAGACCTAGGTTGTTCATCTGCCGAACTTGTATACGGTCAACCACTTAGGCTTCCAGGAGAATTTTTTGTTAATATTCAACACCCTTTGGAATCTGATCCATTGCTATCTAGTTTACGAGAAACATTCTCTTGTTTGAAACCAGTAAACACAGTTTTTCATTCTAACCAAAAACCATTTATTCATTTCAAAATTTGTTTTTGTCAAAATTAATGGGATTCAACCCTCTTTAACACCAAGATATGAAGGCCCATTTAAAGTGATAAAAACATTTCCGAAATATTTTGTAATTTTCAAAAATAACAAGGAAGTAGCTGTTAACATCAACAACCTTAAACCAGCATTTCTTTTAAAAGAAAATTCAACATGTCACCACAGCGAGGCAATCAATTCTCATAATATAAAAATTCAAAAAAAAGTTACTTTCAATTTTTAAATATGATTTCTTTTTTTTTAACCACCATATTCCTCTTTTTATTAATCTTTATAGGAGGGGAAGTGGCTGTAGCTATGCACACGACATGTACAAAACAAAAAGAACGTTACTATATAAAATTATTAATATTATTATCATTCAAATAATAATCAATCGATTCTATCAGTCCTGTGAATGTAGTTCGTATTATTACTTATTAAAATATTGATTTATATTGTGGACACATATATATATATCCACACTTATTATTAACAAAAAGGTTTTTTTTAATAACTAAATTTTGATTATGCCATCTAGTAATCAACACCAAAATCATTATTATAACTCCAAGAAAATCATAAAGATGGCAGTATAAATTAGATATTTTTCAACCAATCAAAATTGGCCAACACAAAGTCCAGCGCATGAGCATTTAATAGCCACGTACAATCGGGTAGCGTGATAGGAGAATCAAAAAGACCGGTTAGTTGCTAAAAGTCTGTGAAGTAAGTTTGAAGTAAATTCGAAAATAAAACCAACAAGATGTGGTTAAAACTATTTGCGTTCTTCTTTATTGTAACGTGTATTTGGGCTGGGGAGAAAGATGTCGCCGAATACGGCGACGATGATTTTTCGTCGAAAGTGTCCGAACACGACACTGTCTTAGTCATGTTTTATGCCCCTTGGTAAGTATTGTTGTAAGAATTTGATAAAGGTATAAATCTGCATGGTTGTTTTTAAAGGTGTGGTCATTGTAAGAGATTAAAACCTGAATATGAAAAGGCTGCCGAAGATTTGATTCGAAATGATCCTCCTGTTATATTGGCTAAAGTCGATTGTACAGAAGCTGGAAAAGAGACTTGCAACAAATTCAGCGTTAGCGGTTATCCCACCTTAAAAATCTTCCGAAATGGTGAAATGTCCCAAGAATATAATGGCCCTCGTGATGCTTCAGGTATTGTTAAATACATGAAAGCTCAAGTTGGACCCAGCTCGAAAGAACTTAAAGATCTCTCTGCTTTGGAGAAATTCCTTGTTGCTGATATGGACGTTTCAATAATTGGACTTTTCGAAAAAGAATCAGACCTAAAATCAACTTTCTTCAAATTAGCTGATAAAGAACGCGAGAAATTAAGATTTGGCCACAGCACCCACAAAGAAGTCATGGATAAATACGGCGTCACCGACGGCATTATCCTATTTAGACCACCTCACCTAGCTAACAAATTTGAAGAAGATATGATTAAATACACCGGAGAAGCTTCAACAGTTGACCTCCATAATTTTATTACCAGCAATTACCACGGTTTAGCTGGACATCGCAAAAACGACAACAAACAAAATTTCAACAACCCATTAATTACTGCTTATTATGCAGTTGATTATGTTAAGAACGCCAAAGGAACTAATTATTGGCGAAATAGGATTTTAAAGGTCGCTAAATTATTTAGTGGTCGTGCCACGTTTGCAATTAGCGCTAAAGACGAATTCCAACACGAATTAAACGAATATGGAATCGATTTCGTTAAGGGTGATAAGCCAACAATTCTCGCAAGAGACGCCAAAAATCAAAAATTCATAATGAAAGAAGAATTCTCCGTTGATGCACTCGAAGGTTTCGCAAACGACCTCTTAGATGGAAAATTAGAACCTTATTTGAAATCTGAAGAGATCCCAGAATCAAATGATGGCCCGGTTGTTGTTGCAGTTGCTAAGAACTTTGACGACGTCGTCACCAACAATGGAAAAGACACCTTAATCGAATTCTACGCGCCATGGTGTGGACATTGCAAAAAATTAGCTCCAACTTTCGATGAATTGGGTGAGAAATTAAAGAACGAAGATGTTTCCATTGTAAAAATGGACGCAACAGCAAATGACGTTCCACCAACGTTTGAAGTTAGAGGTTTTCCAACTTTATATTGGGTTCCTAAAGACTCTAAAGATAAACCAATCCGATATGAAGGTGGACGGGACTTGGAAGATTTCGTCAAATATATCGCTAAACAAGCAACTAAAGAACTGAAAGGATTCGATAGGAAAGGAAATGAAAAGAAGGAGAAGACTGAGTTGTAAGAGAGGAAGATAGAAATCTGCGAAAGTTTCTGAGTGGGAAACTATTTTTCGTTTTTGTATTTTTATTGTTCTTGTGGATTTAAAATAAGTGTAGACCTCAATAAGTTTTTGTAATTAAAAGATTTTGAAAAATTAAAAATAAGCTTTTAATTTAAATATTCACATTTTCCAATCCAACCATTTTTAAACTAACTTCCCAAAGTTTTTTGGCATCATCTAAATTTCTTGCTTGCATTGCCGGTTTTTTTCGTTTACAATCTGAATAATACAATCCCGTTTCTTTGGCAATTTCTTCATCAACTGCGCAATATATTGTAGTTTGGGCACCTTGTTCAGGTGATTTTAAAAATACCCACATAATTGACCTCCAAATCCATCGCAATCCTCTGAAATACACGTCATCTAAATGCCTTCCCAACTCGGTTGTTATCACGCCTGGGTGTAAGCTATACGTAGTTATTTGAAAAATATTTTTCGCTGCTAATCGACGTGACAACTCCGTGGTAAACAAAATGTTGCATAATTTGCTTTGCTGATACGCTTTCAATGCTTTATATGGTTTCTTTTCAAAGTTAAGGTCATTAAAATCTATTGTACCTCCTAAAAAATAACAAAATAATCTTTTTAATCTTAAAAAATTGTTGAATCATAACGTGTATGCGCTACGGATGAAACATTAATAATTCGCGCCGATTCGCTTTCTAATATTTTTGGCAATAATAATAGTGTGAACAAAAAATGTCCCAAATGATTCGTTTGCAATTGCATTTCGTTTCCATCTTCCGTTTTTTCATAGGGACAACACATTACGCCTGCGTTGTTAATTAAAATATCTATTTTGTCACATTTTAATAAAAATCCAGCACAATTTCTGACAGATTTAAAACTTGCCAAATTCAATTCTGCCAACTTTAACGTTCCCAAGTTAGAATCAACATCTTTACACGAATTTTTGATATCTTTTAAAGCTGTTTCGCCTTTTTCTAAATTTCTGCATGCCATGATTACATTTGCACCTACAAGAATATTGTTAAAATTGATATAATTTATATAGTGTGTTTGATTTTAGTTGTTACAATAGATATCTTGAGTATTGTTAGAGATATTACAAAATGTTATATAATAAATATTGAGAAAAATAAGGAAATTTGCTGAATTAATATATTAATATATTACTAACTTATCTTCTATAATATTTTGTCATATCTCCAACAATAATCAATATATCTGTTGTGACAGCTAAAATCAAATATATTTTTAATAAATACCTCTTTTAAATAAATCTAAAGCGGTTACTTTACCAATTCCGGTATTTGCGCCTGTTATTATAACAGTTTTTCCATCTAATCTTGCTGTGGAGGTACATTTTGCAAAGAACAAGCCCATTTTGATGTCTTCCTATCTTATCTGTATTCTAATTACTGACAGGTGCTTACTTATTCCGTTATTTCTTTAAAATTAATTAATGGTTGCCTAATTTTTGTATATTATTTTTAAAACAGTCTGAGAATGCCGATCAAGACCTAAAACATGCCGCATCAATACTGTTTATTCAGAATTAAGTTCATACCATAATTGGTTTTAATTAATTATAAGGTTAGCGAAGATTCAAATTTATTAAGGTCACGGTCATTGACATTAAGGAGATGAAGGAGAAATTAAAACAGTTTTCATTTTCAATTTCTTTCCTTTTTAGTATTACTTAAAGGTTGTTTTTGTTGTTACATTGAGCTATAATTAATTCTAACCTTAGGGAAGTTCACAATTTACTAAGGACATTTCAATGTCATTAACATTAAGGGTATGTGAAGTCAGGTGAAATAGTTTTTGTTAAGATCCATTCTACGATAGAGGGCACTACTAAATTTAATTTTCTATTTTAGCCACATCATGATAAGAAGTGGAAAAGAATAATATTATTATATTTGAAACGACATGCTTTGGGATATTACATATAATTTGTTTAATTAGGCTAACATAATCTAAAAAATCCAGACTCCCACGCACCATTAAGAAGTTAAATTACATCAAAATAGTACAAACTAATTTATTTTATATTGTGTATAATCATTTAAACTGTTCATAAAGGTTACTTCAACAGTTGTGGGGCCATCTAAAAAAATAATATTTTAATAACACTTAAATGAGAATTTTCATTTTCGTACCCATGGGAACCCACGATGACTCTTTTGAGTTTGAATCTTTTCTAGCTGAAGATAAAGCTCGTCGTATAGCAAAGGGTATTGCACATGACATACATAATGGAGGCTCACCAACGGCTAAAATTTTGTTGTAAGATTTCGTTATCATTATTTTTTTGAGTACCTTTTGATTTAAAAACTCCGACCGGGTTAGCATTATTTTTGGGAAATTTTACACGAAAATCAACTGGAATATCTTTAGCCCCGGGTATTTTGTAATTCCAAGTCCTGTTTGTTTTGACTTCACCGGTTTGGTCCATAATGATTTCTTCAGTTGTCCAAAGACCCATACCCATCACAAAAGCTCCTTCGACTTGGCCAATATCCACAGCGGGGTTCATACTATCCCCGACATCTTCGAGAATATCCACGCGAGTTGTAATATGATTACCTGTTAGAATGTCTACTTCTACTTCAGCGGCACATATTCCATAAATAACATAAGGTTGTACTTCTTTTGTGTTGAATCTAAAAATAATTAAATGTAAAAGAATTTTTTTGTTTCAAATTTATTTACGAATATGTAGCATATAATGGGATGCTTTGATTGTAGCATTCTTGCACGATCTTTAACCAAGTGGGATCTTTTATTTTTTCTTTCACCGGTTTCATACGATTTGTGAGAATCTCCGCTGCTTTAATAACGGCCTAAAAATAATTATGGTAACAAAACATTTTTAATTAATTCAAAACTACCCACGTGGCAAACTGATTCACTAGTGGCACTTCCACCAGTTGCTATACAATTCGGAGATGTCATATTATTAGATGGTTTTACTTGAATTGCGTCTAAAGGAACTCCAAGGCAATAAGCACAAACTTGAGCTACCTAATTTAGAAAAATTTTTTTTTATTATTGTTATGTAATTTTATTGTTTTATACCTTAGTATTTATTCCTTGTCCAATTTCGATACCCGCGTGTGAAACAGCCACAGTTCCATCAACGTGATAAACGGATATCATCACATTCCAATCGCCAAAAAGTTCGTAGTGATAGGCCATCGTTACTGTGGATAAACCTTTTTTCCTCCACCTATTATTTTTGTTAAATTCTTCAATGTTTTTCATTCGCTCCTTAATATCGGCATCGATTAAAAATTGTTTAATAAATTCTAATACTTTTGGGTGAGTTTTGTCATCCCAATTCGCTAATCGTACATCGATGGGATCAAGTTTGAGTTCATAAGAAATATGTTCCATGACAGTTTCAATTAAACCAAGTCCTTCAGTGGTGCCTGGTGCCCTACAGCTTATATTTCCTGCCGTGTCAGTTAATGTATGATAGGATGTAATATCAATCGGATCGGTTTTATATCCATTCAAAACCATTGGAATTAAAACATTTATTATTGGTTCATTTCCACAAGTGCTATAATCCGCGTATACAACTATGTCTAAATATTGGATAACACCTTTATCGTTAACCCCAACTTCATATGTTGCATAACATGGTATTCTCTTCCCGACTGCTGTCATATTTGTTTCAAACGGAATCCAAATTTTAGTTGGCCGCTTTTCTAAATGCGCCCCAAGAGCTGCGTAACACGAAAACATCGCATTTCGAGTTATTTTTCCACCGTATCCACCCCCACAACGTCTAACATGCACATTAATCTTATTTGCTGGAATTTTACAACTATCAGAAATCGCATGTTGTACAATATCAATCCATTGAGTTGTAGGGAATACATCTAAACCATCCTCAACCGGAATTACATTACAACTATGCGTTTCCATATGAAAATGATATTGTAATGAAGAAAGATAATTTCCTTTAATTACATGTTTAATATCGTTTCCTTTCGATTTTCTGCCATGAGTGGCATCAGCCACAATTTTATCTTTAACGTTATTTTTAATAATATCTTTTATCGTCAATAAAGGCTTTTTCGTTGCCGCTTTATATGTTACTTTTACCAAGTCAGATGCAAGTTCTGCTACTTCTTGAGAGGTTGCTACCACCATACCAACCGGTTGTGAGTAATACTCTATCGTTTTATCGGCAAATAATTTTTCTTTGATTGGTAAGTAAGCTGTAAAATTATTATTACCAGGAATATCTTTTGTTGTATAAAATGATACGAATCCTTTCAGTTTCTAAAAGCAAAAAGAAATATATTGAAGAAGCTAAGACAAAATTAATTTAATTACTTACCGATGCTTCAGAAAAATCAATCTTCTCTATAGTTGAGTAAGGTGCTGCTTTAGCAAGAACTAAAGCAACAAAATGTTGTCCAGGTTCATCGGGATAATCAATAACATATTTAGCAACCCCCGTAGCTTGGGCCATCGCTTCTAATTTAGAAATAGCTTTAGTAATGGGATAAATATTCTTGTTAGGATTTAAAATATCCTGCGTTCCCTTTGAAAGGGGTCGTATTAACTTTTTCCCGCCAGAAATCATTTGGGGAGCAACAATAAACGAAGGGGCAACGCTTAAAACAAACTTGTAAAAAAGAGCAATCGCCAAACCTTTACGAAATTCAGGTTTCGGGTCTGGTAATACATAATCCGGTTTTAATTCTTCATCCAAAGTTTTGTAACAGAGTTGCAATGAGTCGTTATCAAATAGCTTTTTGCCTTTAACGATAGCTTCCAATTTTGTTGCGTGAATAAATGTTGGATTTATCCCACCATACGCAACCCTTGCAGATTCAACAATTGAATTTTCATCGAGTTGGACTAAAAATGCTGCGTTTACTATTGCGTGTGCATTTTGAGCACGTGGCATGATCTAAAAAAATTATTATTATGTTAAATGAAGTGGTGATTTCAAAAATTTTTTACTTTGTAGCTGTTGAAGAGATGTGACGAATTTAATGGTGGTAATATAATTTCCTTTATTATTTTGTGCTTCATATCCGTTTTTAAGTAAGTTAATAAATCGATTTTTTCTGTTTTATTTTTTGACGCTAAAAAGAAAATTTTTTATATATTTTGATTTTTTAGTTTTGATTTATTTACTTAAGGTGATTGTTGCACCGACAGTTTCTAGAATGAGAAATATATCTGATGGGAATTCGTTGTGTTCATGTTTAATGGAAAGATTTCCTGCAATTGTTCCTATCTAAATTAAAAAAAATTAATGAAATAAATATGATTAATATAAGAAGAAGCATACATTTCTGATGGGTTCACTGGCTATTAAATCAATATGATCTGCAAGTACATCTAAATAACTAAAAGATTTATGCAATTGAGAAGTTGCTCTAAAAATTGTTTTTAGCTCGTTTAATGATGTGCCAGCTCCTATTGTAACAAGACTTTCTGATATAGTGTTTGAACGTAAATCTTTTGCACCAGCTATTTCTATATATAAATCTTTATCAACATCTTTATAAACTCCTTTCGCCGTGTTTCCCCCGACTAATTTATACGAAGCTTCTGGGTATTTTTCAAATAATTCAAAAATTTGTGCTATATTAACCACTTTATACCATTTAGAATTTGAAAATTCCAACCCAAATGGGGCTAAATTCGAATGAAATAATTGCGTGAAATCTTTAAGTTCGTCTTTGAGGGGGCAACTTGGCACATCTTCAATATCATGATTATAACAGGTTGTTTTATTTTCTATTTGAGGAGTTAAAGATTTAAACGCTTCTAAAATTGGTCTATATCCTGTGCAGCGGCAAAGGTTTCCTCCTAAAGCATCCTCAACGTTGCTTTTGGTCAAATTTGGATTCTTAGATAACGCATACATCGACATCACCATTCCAGATGTACAAAATCCACATTGAGTCCCGTTATATTTAACTAAAGTATCTTGAATTTTACTAGGTGTTCCTGAAGTATCTTTTAACCCTTCCACCGTTACAATTCTCCAATTATCACAAGAAAATATCGACACCAAACACTATTTTAAAAATTTTTTAAAAATTGTAATTATCTATTTAATTAATTCCTTACTGAGTTGATGGCTAAAGTTTCATTTTTACCAGTAACTGGGTGTTTAATTATAGCTGTAACAACGCAACATCCACAACCACCCTCTTTACACATCACTTTTGTACCCGTCAAATTAGATACATTTCTTAAATAACTGTTTAGAGATGTGTGAGGGGCATAATCAGATGATTTAACTAAAAAAAATGAATGAATAATAATTATTTCGTGTTCTCGTTGTTCTTACCGATGTGAAGGTCATCGTGGATGTAAAATTTAACTTCATTTTTGCTAAAAAAATTATAATTTGAAAATTATTTAGGTGTTAATTAAAAAATTCTTACATTTCGATTGAAGTTTTGTTCCAATTTACACCGAATCTCAAGAAATTCATTCTGCTACTGCCGTTCACTCAAACTTTACGCTCAATGGTTTACTGCGCGGATTCAATTATTAAATTACCTACTTTCACCTTCAGATGTTCAATAAAATAAAAAAAAAAACAAAAGTTGCGTTATAAAATTTGGCTTAAAAAGATTAAAATAAAATTTTTTTTATAAATTTCATTTATTTTAATAAAACAATTTATTAATTGTTAATTAAGATTGTTTATATTGCGTATAATCATTTAAATTGTTCATAAAGGTCGTCTCGACCATCTAATAAAAGATCACGTAAAAATTCAAGGTCTTTTATAAACAAGATTTTTTATTACATTACAAAAAATCATTTGGAAAACTAAATAATATATAAATAAAAAATTTTTTTATACTTTAATTAATAATTGGTAATATTTCCACAAAGATCCTTCAAGAAATTAATTTTATAGCGAATTTTGAAAATTATCGATGAAAATTGCAACATCGAAAATTTTATCAAAGCTCAAAAACTAAAAGTTTTTTTTCAAAACGTGTTGGTTCATTGGAAAGAAGACACTTTTATTAATACTTTGGGAAATTTTCATACTCATATTCGAAGAAATGGATTTTATACGAATTTTTAAAACTTAATCGGCGAAAATTGCAAAATTCGAAAAAATTGTCGTTCATTTTAAAAATTTATTTCTCAAAAACTAAAAGTGATTTTTCAAAACGGCTTGTTGCATTAAAAAGAGGATACTTTAATTAATAATTGGTGATGTTTCCACAAGGATCCTTCAAGAAATTAATTTTATAGCGAATTTTGAAAATTATCGATGAAAATTGCTAATTATCAAAACTTCAAATATTGTTTTCTCAAAAACTAAAAGTTATTTTTCAAAACGGGTTGGTTCATTGGAAAGAAGACACTTTTATTAACACTTTGGAAAATTTTCATACTCATATTCCAAGAAATGGATTTTATACGAATTTTTAAAACTTAATCGGCGAAAATTGCAAAATTCCAAAAATTGTCGATTATTTCAAAAATTTGTTTGTCAAGAACTAAAAGCGATTTTTCAAAACGGCTTATTGCATTGGAAAGAGGATACTTTAATTAATAATTGGTGATGTTTCCACAAGGATCCTTCAAGAAATTAATTTTATAGCGAATTTTGAAAATTATCGATGAAAATTGCAAATTATCAAAACTTCAAATATTGTTTTCTCAAAAACTAAAAGTTATTTTTCAAAGCGGATTGGTTCATTGGAAAGAGGAGACTTTTATTAACACTTTGGGAAATTTTCATACTCATATTCCAAGAAATGAATTTTATACGAATTTTTAAAACTTAATCGGCGAAAATTGCAAAATTCGAAAAAATTGTCGTTCATTTTAAAAATTTATTTCGCAAAAACTAAAAGTGATTTTTCAAAACGGCTTGTTGCATTAAAAAGAGGATACTTTAATTAATAATTGGTGATATTTCCACAAGGATCCTTCAAGAAATTAATTTTACAGCGAATTTTGAAAATTATCGATGAAAATTGCAAATTATCAAAACTTCAAATATTGTTTTCTCAAAAACTAAAAGTTCTTTTTCAAAGCGGGTTGGTTCATTGGAAAGAGGAGACTTTTATTAACACTTTGGGAAATTTTCATACTCATATTCCAAGAAATGGATTTTATACGAATTTTTAAAACTTAATCGGCGAAAATTGCAAAATTCGAAAAAATTGTCGATTATTTCAAAAATTTATTTCTCAAAAACCAAAAGTGATTTTTCAAAACGGCTTGTTGCATTAAAAAGAGGATACTTTAATTAATAATTGGTGATATTTCCACAAGGATCCTTCAAGAAATTAATTTTATAGCGAATTTTGAAAATTATCGATGAAAATTGCAAAGTATCAAAATTTCAAATATTGTTTTCTCAAAAACTAAATGTTATTTTTCAAAGCGGATTGGTTCATTGGAAAGAGGAGACTTTTATTAACACTTTGGGAAATTTTCATACTCATATTCCAAGAAATGAATTTTATACGAATTTTTAAAACTTAATCGGCGAAAATTGCATAATTCGAAAAAATTGTCGTTCATTTTAAAAATTTATTTCGCAAAAACTAAAAGTGATTTTTCAAAACGGCTTGTTGCATTAAAAAGAGGATACTTTAATTAATAATTGGTGATATTTCCACAAGGATCCTTCAAGAAATTAATTTTATAGCGAATTTTGAAAATTATCGATGAAAATTGCAAATTATCAAAACTTCAAATATTGTTTTCTCAAAAACTAAAAGTTATTTTTCAAAACGGGTTGGTTCATTGGAAAGAAGACACTTTTATTAACACTTTGGAAAATTTTCATACTCATATTCCAAGAAATGTTGAAATGGCGAAAATTGAAACAATTCGAAAAAATTGTTGATAATTTCAAAAATTTATTTCTCAAAAACTAAAAGTTATTTTTCAAAACGTTTTGGTTCATTGGAAAGAGGACACTTGGCATAACCTAAATTAAGTCATCCTCATCCTCACTCTCTCACAGATTCTCCTCGCCCGACTCTAGCTTCTCCAGGATATATTCCAGTCTTCCATCTTTGCATCCATAGAAATAGAAACAATAAGAAGGAGAGTGAGACACAATTAAAAAATGATCTAAGTTCAGGAACTCTATCACGAACGCAATTCACGCGTTATTTGATATTTTCTAGGCATAAAACTATCAAAAGCTACATTAAGAAGATGGAGGTTAAATTAAAGCACACTTTTTTGTTTTCATTTAATTTTTAAAAATATTTCAATCCCCAATTAATAAAAATCTACATTAATTTAATTTATATTGCGTATAATCATTTAAACTATTCATAAAGGTAGCTTCAACAGTTGTGGGACCATCTGAAAAAAAATATTTTAAAAACATTGAAATAAAAAAAATTTGGTCGTACTCATAGGGATCCACGATGACTCTTTTGTTTTTGACTCTTTCCTAGCAGAATCTAAAGCTTGTCGTATAGCAAAGGGAATTACACATGCCATACATAAAGGAGGCTCACCGACCGCTAAAATTTTTTATTTATTTATTTACTTATTTATTTTTAGTTTTTTGAATACCTTTGGACTTAAAAATTCCAACGGGATTTGCATTATTTTTGGGAAATTTGACCCGAAAATCAACTGGAATATCTTTAGCCCCAGGTATTTTGTAATTCCAAGTCCTGTTCGTTTTGATTTCGCCGGTATCTGCCATAATGATTTCTTCAAGTGTCCAAAGACCCAAGCCCATCACAAAAGCTCCTTCGACTTGGCCAACATCCACAGCTGGATTCATACTATTCCCGACATCTTCGAGAAGATCCACGCGACTTAAAATATGATTACCTGTTAAAATATCTATTTCTACTTCAGCAGTACATATGCCATAAATCACATAAGGTTTCACTTCTTTCTTATTAAAGCTACAAATAACATTACTTAATAATGTATGATTTATTATGATTTTTTATTTACTCATAAGTTGCAGATAAAGGAATGTTTGCCAAAAAACATGCTTGAACTAATTGAACCCAATTTGCATTTTTGTTTTCATCTTTTACTGGTTTCATGCGATCTTTAATAACTTCTGTAGCTTTAATAACAGCCCAACACACCGATTCACTAGTAGCACTTCCCCCAGTTGTAAAACAATTTGGCGAAATTAAATTATTAGACGGTTTTACTTGAATCATTTCCACGGGTATACCAAAACAATAAGCACAAACTTGAGCTACTTTAGTATTAATGCCTTGTCCAATTTCGATTCCTCCATGAGCGATAGAAACTCTTCCATCTACATGGTAGACTGAGACAAGTACGTTCCATGGTCCGATTATGTCGTAATGATAAGCCATAGTTACTGTGGATATACCTTTTTTTCTCCATCTATGGTTTTTATTAAAATCATTAATAGTTTGCTTTCGTTGATCAATATTTGCATCGATCTCAAATTGTGTCATGAAATCTATAAGTTTTGGATGATTCGTTTTATCCCAATTTGCTTTTCGTACATCGATAGGATCAAGTTTGAGTTCATAAGCAATATGTTCCATTACAGATTCAATCAAACCAAGGCCTTCAGTTGTACCTGGTCCTCTGCAGCTAATATTTCCTGGAGTGTCTGTTAATGTATGATACGTCTGTATTTTCACAGGGTCGGGATAATAACCGTTAAGAATCATTGGAATCAACAGTTGCATTTGTGGTTCATTGCCAGATGTGCTATAATCCATGTATGCATCTACATCTAAATATTGTATGACGCCTTTTTCATTAACACCAACTTTGTAATTAGCGTAGCATGGAATTCTTTTCCCCAGAGCAGACATGTTTGTTTCAAAAGGTAGCCATATCCTAGTTGGTCTTTGTTGTAAAGTTGCCCCAAGAGCTGCTTGGCAGGACGGCATTGCATTTCTGGTTATTTTTCCCCCATATCCACCTCCGCAACGTCTAACTTGTATGTTAATCCTATTCGTATCAATATTAGAACTCATAGCAATACCATGTTGTACAATATCCATCCATTGAGTTGTTGGAAACACATCTAAACCATCCTCGACAGGTATCACGTTGCAACTTTGAGTCTCCATGTGAAAATGATATTGTAATGAAGAAAGATAATTACCTTTTATTTCACGTTTAATATCATTTCCTTTAGTTTTTCTGTCAACTTTGCTATCTATTACTATTTTTGTCGTATCATTCTTTTTAATTATATCTGGTATTGTCAATAAGGGTTTTTTCGTTGGCTTGGTGTATTGTACAGTTACCAAATCAGCAGCACGTTCCGCTATTTCTTGAGTAGTGCCTAACACCATACCAACAGGTTGTGAATAATATTCTATCATTTTATCCGCAAATATTTTTTCTTGCTTTGGCAGAAAGCTAGTAAAAAAATTGTTACCAGGAATATCTTTTGATGAATAAAATCCTAAAAATCCTTTAACTTTCTAAAACGAAAGATTTTTAACAATAAAACAAAACGTATTTGTTTATTACCGATGCTTTTGAAGTATCAATGGCATCAAAGGTTGAATAAGGTGCTGCTTTGGCAAGAACTAAAGCAGCAAACGCCTGTCTAGGTTCGTCAGGATAATCCATAACGTATTTGGCAGCACCTGAAGCCTGAGCTTTCGCTTCTAATTTCGAAATAGCTTCTGTTATAGGATAAATATCTTCTTGTGGGTTCAAAATATCTTGAGTTGCAGTTGAAATAGGCCTCACCAACTTTTTTCCACCAGAATAGTACCTTTCATTTACCATATATTGAGGGGCTATACTCAAAACATATTTGTAAAAAAGAGCAATTGCTAAACCTTTACGAAATTCTGGTTTGGGATCTGGTAATACGTAATCCGGATTTAATTCATCATCTAAAGTTTTGTAACACGATTGCAAGAAGGCATCATCAAATAGTTTTTTGTTTTTAATAGTAGATTCCAATTCTGTTGCGTGAATAAATTTTGGATTTATCCCACCATACACAATTCTTGCGTTTTCAACAACTGAATTTCCATTAAGCTGAAGTAGAAATGCTGCGTTTACCATTGCATGTGCGTTTTGAGCACGTGGCATAATTTTATAACTGTCGAAGAGATATGATGTATTCAATGGTGGAAATGTTACCTCCTTTATTACTTTCTGTTTCATATCCATTTTTAGGTAGTCAACTAAAGTTACTGTTTGTGTTTTATCTTTGGATACTATATTGAGTGTGGCACCTACACCTTCTAAAATAAGAAAAATATCTGATGGAAATTCATTATGTTCATATTTAATCGAAAGATTTCCTGCAATAGTTCCAATCTAAAAAAAATATATTTTTATGATGAAGCAAAAAGTGTATATATCTAACTTACATTTCTGATAGGATCAGTAGCTACTAAATCAACATGATCAGCAAGTTTATTCATATAGCCAAAAGATTTCAACTTTGCAGTTGATCTAAAAAAATCTTTTAACTCATTCAATGTTGTTCCAGCTCCAATAGTTGCTACTCTCGTCAAGCGCAGTTCTTTCACTCCAGAAATGTCTATGTATAGTTCTTTATCAGTGGTTCTATAAACACCTTTCGCGGTATTTCCCCCAACTAATTGATAAGTAGCTTGTGGATATTTGGCGAATAATTCGAAGATCTCCTTAATCGTGAAGACTTTGTACCAAGATGATTCGCTCAATTCTAATCCAAACGGTGTTGTGTTTAAGGGAAATAATTGAGTCCAATCGTTAAGTTCGTCTTTTAACGGACAACTTGGCATATCTTCGATGTCATGCGCCTTACATGGCAAATCATTTTCCAGTTTAGATAAAGATTTGAATGCTTCTAAAATCGGCCTATAACCGGTACAACGACAAAGATTACCTCCCAAAGAATTTTCCATATCAGCTTTGGTTAAATTTGGATTTTGCAATGCTGCATAAGCTGACATAATCATACCCGGTGTACAAAATCCACATTGCGTTCCGTTATATTTTACTAAAGCTTCTTGTATTGCGTTATAATTTCCTTTGCTATCTTTTAAACCTTCTATTGTTACTATTCTCCAACCTTCACATGAAAATATTGACACTAAACACTATTTTAAAATTAAAAAAATTATATAATAATATATGCAGTTATACAACATTGCAAGTATGCAACCAATATCACACTGAATATATCTGAATACACAAATCGCGTATTGCAATACCAATACTGTGATATTGGTTGTATACTTGCAATGATGACGTCTGGTGCGATAATTAATTACACTAATCTTACAGAATTAACAGCTAATACAACTTCTTTCGTTGTAACTGGATGTTTGATAATAGCCGTAACAACACAACAACCACAACCACCTTCTCTACACATCACTTTCGTTCCGGTTAAATTTGATTGTTTCCTTAAATAAGTATTTAAAGAAGTGCTGGGAGAAAAATTATCTGTTTTGACTGAAAATTAATTTTATTATTACACCCTATGGGAATGATAAAATCTTACCGATATGGAGTTCATCGTGAATATATAATCGAATTTCATTTTTACTACAAATTAAAATAAAATAATAACAAAAATGTTTGAATTAAATTTTCTTACATTGGCATAGAATTTTCGTTCCTATTGGAACCAAATTTTAAAAAGTTCATCATTTTAGAATCATCAATATTAAATCTATTTCAACACTGAACACAATTTACGGTTTATTATTCCTAAACGACTGTTTTGAAAATAAATGCAAAATAAATAGAAAATAAATAAGAGTCGCGGAAATGATAAGAAAAGCAATTAATGCATCTATTTTGGTAAAAGATATCTTTCTTAGTTGACCTTTAATTTCGTCTATTTCAAAATTAAAGCAAAATAATTATTTTTTCTAAAAACTTTAATTATGATAAATAAACAGATTTATTTATTTATAATTGTTATCTAAGAGGATTTTTTTCATTTTAGATTTATGCAATATTTTATTTATTATTTATTAATAGTCCTTGTTTTATTTTGCTTTAATCTATGCTTTACGCAGCAACCCTCAACATTGCATTAATTAAAATAATAGATGTAATAAAAATCTTGTTGCCGCCCCAAGTATCATAAACAATACTTAGGGTAAGTATTTTTCAAATTTTTTAATTGCAGAATATTTTTATTTGGGAATTTATTTATTCGATCGTCCTAAATATTGTTCATGATACTTGGAGATAAAACACTCAGGAATCGGAGCATACTTCAAAAAAATTTTTAGAACGAAATCTTCGAAGACGTCGGCCGCCCCAAGTATTTTTCGTGATATAAAAAAAATTCTCAAGTATTCAAGTTCCATAAATTTTAAGCAAGAAAAACTTGGTTTTAAAATATTGTAAAAATTAATTTGATATAATAACGATGATTAATAAAGAATCTTTTGTTACGTCACTGTTTTTTTTAACAGAAAACAATAATATTATAATAATCAATATTAAAATAAATAAAAAATTAAATTTCTAAATAACACTTAACAAATTTTAAATTTGTAATAAAAAGAAATTGCGTTATCATTTCAAGTGAGTCATTTATTACGATACAATCAGTTTATAGACAGAACGATGTAAACAATATCTACACAATAGATTAATCAAACTTTCGAAGATTAGTTTTATCGATAATTTTATTCTGGTTGTACCCTTGATGTTAAGCTACGATACGCCACTGGTTAGAAGTCGTAGTTGTTAAGCTGTCACTGTCGCGGGTCTAAAAAAAGAAAATGAGTTGGTTTCTTTGACATTTTTTCAAGTAAATACAGTTACAACTACACCGATTTTAATAAATTTAACAATAATACGTCGATTTCGTTTAGATAAATATAAATAACAGCTTTTTGATCGTAGCCTTTGATAAAAAATAATCAAAACAAACAACATGGAATCAACCATTTCGTGTATCTTGTGCTTTTTCCAAGTGTTCCTAGCATTAAACCTTTTGGATTGTGATGCGGCAGAAACTGATATTGTTTTAGATGCTAAAGCTCAATCAACGCATCGTTTGGATACATTGAATTTATTGTCTTATACTATATTATTAATATTAACAGTGTTGACTATTTGGTTGTTTAAACACCGTAGAGTAAGTTTTCTACATGAGACAGGACTTGCTGTTATTTATGGTAATAATAATAATAACAAAAAAGTAGAGATATAAAGATGTATATTTGTATAATTATTTTTTTAGGTTTAATAGTAGGAGCTATAATACGTTATGCAGGAAGTACAGATCCTGTATTATCAATGACAGTAATTTCAAATGATGACAAATATAATTCAAGTCTTCCACCTGACATATTATCATTAAAATTTCCTGTAAACGGTTTATTAAAGAATAAATCCTACGAATATACATTTCGTGGAGAAATAAACTTGCAAGATAACGAGATAGATTTAAAAGCAACATTTGATCCGGAAATATTTTTCAATATCATTCTACCACCCATCATTTTTCACGCGGGATATTCCCTCAAAAGGGTAAGAAATTGTTTTAAAACAAAACATAAATATGACTATATACTACAGCTTATTAATTCACTGCATGCGTCCCACAACTAACGTTTTTAAAAACTTTCAGAAATATTTCTTTCGCAATCTTGGTGCTATACTAACATACGCAATAATAGGTACCGCTGTATCTTCGTTTTTGGTGGGGGCGTTGATGTACGGCTGTGTCCAGTTGATGCCCGCACATTTGGCGAGTAGTTTCACGTTTTTAGATACGTTATACTTCGGTGCATTGATATCCTCCACCGATCCGCTTACAGTATTGGCAATATTCCACGATCTTCGGGTCGACGTCAACCTTTATGCCTTAGTATTCGGCGAAAGTGTCTTAAACGATGCTGTTTCTATTGTATTGAGTGGGTATGTTATTTATTCATGTTTTATTTTTAAATTATTTATTATTGATCATTTTTTTTTGATAGTTCTATACAAAATTATGGAGAAAGATATTCTGGAACTGGAGATTTTGAAACTATAGCGTTCTTTAAAGCCGTTGGCGATTTTTTCGGAATTTTTATGCTATCGTTGTTTATCGGAGCTGTTATGGGATGTTTCACAGCATTAATATCCTTTTTATATTTGATTTTCATTTATAGTGTCGGACCGAAACCAATAATTAATTGTAGAATATTTTTATTTGAGAATTTACTTATAAATATTGTTCATGATACTTGCGGATAAAACACTCGGGATTCGGAGCATACTACAAAAAAACTTTCAGAACAAAAGTTGTAGCAAATTTTATTTTTAACAATATTGCTCTCTTCCACTTTTGCTCTCAGATGCATAAATATCGAGAAAAATACGAAAAAACAAACTCGGCCGACTTCGAAGATGTCGGCCGTCCCAAGTATCATGAACTTAGGGCGGCCGACGTCTTCGTAGTCGGCCGAGGTTATTTCTTATATCACAAGGAGTATTTGGAGCGGCCAAATAATCTCGGCCGATTTCGAAGACGTCGGCCGCCCCAAGTATTCTTCGTGGTATAAGAAATAATCTCGGCCGACTTCGAAGATGTCGGCCGTCCCAAGTATCATGAACTTAGGGCGGCCGACGTCTTCGAAGTCGGCCGAGCTTATTTCTTACATCACGAAGAGTATTCGGATCATCTCGGCCGACTTCGAAGACGTCAGCCGCCCCAAGTACTCTTTGTGATATAAGAAATAACCTCGGCCGACTTCGAAGACGTCGGCCGCCCCAAGTATTCTTCCTAATATAAGAAATAATCTCGGCCGACTTCGAAGACGTCGGCCGCCCCAAGTATCCTTCCTAATATAAGAAATAATCTCGGCCGACTTCGAAGATGTCGGCCGTCCCAAGTATCATGAACTTAGGGCGGCCGACGTCTTCGAAGTCGGCCGAGGTTATTTCTTACATCACAAGGAGTATTTGGGGCGGCCGAATAATCTCGGCCGACTTCGAAGACGTCGGCCGCCCCAAGTATTCTTCCTAATATAAGAAATAATCTCGGCCGACTTCGAAGACGTCGGCCGCCCCAAGTATTCTTCCTAATATAAGAAATAATCTCATCCGACTTCGAAGATGTCGGCCGTCCCAAGTATCATGAACTTAGGGCGGCCGACGTCTTCGAAGTCGGCCGAGGTTATTTCTTACATCACAAGGAGTATTTGGGGCGGCCGAATAATCTCGGCCGACTTCGAAGACGTCGGCCGCCCCAAGTATTCATCCTAATATAAGAAATAATCTCGGCCGACTTCGAAGACGTCGGCCGAGGTTATTTCTTACATCACAAGGAGTATTTGGGGCGGCCGAATAATCTCGGCCGACTTCGAAGACGTCGGCCGCCCCAAGTATTCTTCCTAATATAAGAAATAATCTCGGCCGATTTCGAAGATGTCGGCCGTCCCAAGTATCATGAACTTAGGGCGGCCGACGTCTTCGAAGTCGGCCGAGCTTATTTCTTACATCACGAAGAGTATTCGGATCATCTCGGCCGACTTCGAAGACGTCAGCCGCCCCAAGTACTCTTTGTGATATAAGAAATAACCTCGGCCGACTTCGAAGATGTCGGCCGTCCCAAGTATCATGAACTTAGGGCGGCCGACGTCTTCGAAGTCGGCCGAGGTTATTTCTTACATCACAAGGAGTATTTGGGGCGGCCGAATAATCTCGGCCAACTTCGAAGACGTCGGCCGCCCCAAGTATTCTTCCTAATATAAGAAATTATCTCGGCCGACTTCGAAGACGTCGGCCGCCCCAAATATTCTTCGTGGTATAAGAAATAAGCTCGGCCGACTTCGAAGACGTCGGCCGTCCTAATTATCATGAACTTAGGGCGGCCGACGTCTTCGAAGTCGGCCGAACTTATTTCTTACATCACGAAGAGTATTCGGATCATCTCGGCCGACTTCAAAGACGTCGGCCGAGATTATTTCTTATACCACGAAGAATATTTGGGGCGGCCGACGTCTTCGAAGTCGGCCGAGATTATTTCTTATATTAGGAAGAATACTTGGGGCGCCCTAAATTCATGATGCTTAGGACGGCCGACGTCTTCGAAGTCGGCCGAGCTTATTTCTTATACCACTAAGAATATTTGGGGCGGCCGACGTCTTCGAAGTCGGCCGAGGTTATTTTTTATATCACAAGGAGTATTTGGGGCGGCCGAATAATCTCGGCCGACTTCAAAGACGTCGGCCGCCCCACGTATTCTTCCTAATATAAGAAATAATCTCGGCCGACTTCCAAGACGTCGGCCGCTTAACTACTGTTCATGATACTTGGGACCAAGTACTCTTTGTGATATAAACGTCCGATTACTAAATTACTAAATACGCCGATCAAATGCGTAATTATTAGTGAACGAAGTTTCGGTCGAACACTATTAATTTTTTTCATTTTTGTATCATATTTTTTTCTTAACTCAAATTTTTACTTGACGAAGTTTACTAGAGTTAGAGATTTTCCACTTTTAGAGTCGGCACTTTTTGTACTTATGTCTTATAGTACGTTTTTAATCGCCGAAGCTTCTGAGCTTACAGGTAAAACATATTAAAACAAACTTTGTAATTGTATTAATAAATTATGTTTTAGGGGTAGTATCTGTCTTATTTTGCGGGATGTGTCAAGCCCATTACACATACAACAACCTTTCTGATGACTCGAGACAACGTACGAAACAAATGTTTGAATTACTTAATTTCTTGGCGGAAAATTTTATTTTCACCTATATTGGAGTTTCGATGTTCACGTTTCCCAAACACCATTTTGACCCGTTGTTTATTTTAGCTGGATTTGTATCCTTTAATTATCTAATACTAAAAAATATTTTATTTTATATTCTAAATATTCCTTAATTAAAAAATATTAGATATGTGCTATGATAGGAAGAGCCGCAAACATATATCCGTTATCATTTTTGTTAAACATAGCGCGTGAACCAAAAATTTCGCCGAATTTCCAACACATGTTGTTCTTTTCTGGTTTACGCGGCGCTATGTCGTTTGCTTTAGCAATACGCAACACCGTCTCCGAAGCTCGACAAATCATGTTAACCACAACGTCGTTAATCGTTATTATCACAGTTATTATACAGGGAGGGGCCGCTTTACATTTGCTTTCATGGTTCCAAATACCGTAAGAATAATAAAACAATAAAAATTATTAAATAACACTTTTTTATGATTCTAGTGTAGGTGTTGATGAAGAAACTGAAGCTTTATCAAATCAAGCGTCTCAAAATGTAACTAAAATTAATTTTTAATTATTTCTAGATGTCACAAAAAATTTTTTAGGGTAATGGAACCCCAAATTATCAAGAATGGAACTATGTAGTTGGCGGGGATATGCCAAAACCGAACGAGAAAGGTCTTTTGGCTCGTGTATGGGGTAGTTTCGATACAAACTACATGAAACCGCTTTTAACACATTCAAAACCAACTTTATTGGAAACTCTCCCTGTTTGTTGTAATCCTCTCGCACGATTACTTACAACAATGGAACAAATGACTCAGGTAATGAACGATTTCAGCTCTAATTTGCATCATCTGACTTCTAAACATTATAGGAAGGTGGTAATGCGAGAAACGGGAGTGGCTTAATCGATTCAGATTCCGATTTATGTTTGAACGATACCGATTTGACACGAGATCGATACCCGAGTTCAATAAGAGTAAGTACGGATTAAATGTGTATCTGTCTCGTTTTAAATTTTGAGATAAAGCAATAAAATTGTTTTCGCAAGCAGCAAATACAATCGATCAGTGGACACCAGGTGTAAAAAGTCTATAAAAATAACTATTTTTTAGCTTTATTCGCAATCAGGATTTTTATTTAACTATCGAGAAAAAAATTAAGCAGCAAAATAATTATATAAACGTAATTGTTCCCTATTAAACAATTTCCTATACGTTTATGTGTACAAGTTGATAAACTTATATTATTTTGCGAGTACTAGTCACTAAAAAATCCTAAATGATAGCTTTATTTTTCAGAGGGATGTTTTTTTGTTATATTTATATATATTTTGTAGCCGCTAAGCTTATTGTCAGTATTGGCGTGTTTATTAGATATTTAAATGTAAACGTTCTTTAGTGAGAATAGGTTTTTTTTAGTTTGGATTATTGTAAATAGTTTGAAATAGAAAATATTTTTTTGATCTAATTAAAAAAAATATATTAAAAATCGTTTTTAACACCAACGTTTTGATGTATTTGGAAGCATTTACCCATTTATAAAAAAACGTAAATAGATTTATCACTATTAATAATCTAAGAGTGTAGAAAATGCAACGCGTAAGAAAAATAGCTGTATATTTAAATAAATTTAAAGTTTTCTTTGTTTATATTTAGATTATTTTTGTGTATTATTATAATTACCGATTTTTATGGCTGTGACCATTTTTGTTGTTATTCACTTGTAAACCAGTACTTACAATATTTACGTTTATTCGATGGTTATAAAACACGTTTGAGAATGAATCAATAAAAGTTTCTTTTTGCCACAATAAAATAAGTAGTTAAATAAACTTTATTTCTTCCAAGTTTTTTTTCCTAAGACAATAAAAAACAAATATTAACATTAAATTAAACTTATTAAATTTGACATTTTAATTGGAGTGACTTTGCAATAAAACTTAATGTATCGGTAACTTCATCAATCTGTAATAAAGAAAAATTTACAAATACGAAATATACTGTGTGTTTGATTTTAGCTGTCACAGCAGATATCTTAATTATTGTTATTGAGCTTATTTCTTATATCACGAAGAGTACTTGGGGCGGCCGAAGTACTCTTCATGATATCAGCAATAAGCTCGGCCGACTTCAGAGACATCGGCCGTCCTAAGTCACATCTAAGTATAGTTCATGATACTGGGCGAGTAATTAATCAGTAGTCGAAATATCTTTTGTGACAACAAATCACGTACACTATATATGTAAATATATAGATTTACAATTTTAGACGTTGGTTTTCCTGCACCATGTCCAGCCCTAGTTTCAACACGAATCATAATAGGATTTTTTTGTTGAGGCAAATCTCCAATTTTCCGTTGAATTTCAGCGATGAATTTTAATGAATGTAAGGGAACGACGCGATCATCATGATCGGCCGTTAATAATAAAGTGGCTGGATATTGGACATCTTCGTTTTCAGGAATTTGTACATTATGCAACGGTGAGTATTTATACAAATATTTAAATTGGTCCGGTTCATCCGAACATCCATAATCTGTTTTCCAAGCGTATCCTATCGTAAATTTATGGTAACGCAACATATCTAAAACGCTAAAAACCATTTTTTTACAATTACATAAGATTTTGTGTATTTTACCCGACTTGGCAAATAGCTGCACCAAAAAGTTGAGGTGCTTGATTAATGCAAGCAGCAACCAACAATCCGCCATTTGATCCACCTTGTATGATCAATTTTTCTTTGCTTGTGTATTTATTTTCGATTAAATACTTTGCCGCGTTTTGAAAATCATCAAAACAATTTTGTTTGTTTTCAAATCGACCCCCATTATGCCATTTATCGCCGTATTCACCTCCTCCCCGAATATTTGGGAGAGCAAATACCCCATCGAAACAATCCATAAATATTAGCCGTGTAACTGAGAATGAAGGGGTTAACGTGATGTTAAAACCACCGTATCCATACAAAAGGCACGGATTTGTTCCATTTTTAATCAATCCCTAATAAAAAATTCTATGTTTAAACAAATAATATTAAAAGAAAAGGTTACTTTTTTGTTAACAATGAACATTGGAATTTGAGTTCCATCCTTGCTTTCGTAAAAAACTTGTTTGCTTTCATATTTATTTGGATCAAAATTTTCCAGTTTAGTTTCATAAAAAATCTTAAAAAAAACGGTTATTAAGTATCACTAAAAGATGATTTCTTTTACTTCAGGAGAAATCGGTTCTTGGTTTAAATCAACTTGATAAATAACATTAGGTTTTAAAAACGAACAAAATCCGTAAAACATTTCGGCGGAATTATGTTTTTCTGACAAACAAGAAATCGTTCCCAATTCAAGCGGAAAATCATACATTTTTTCGCCACTTTCTAACTTATGAAGAGACATCACGTTTTTAACATCACGAAGGTAACACAAAACCAATTGGTCGTTATTGACTGGTTTCGCCCAATCTAAAACGTCGTTTTCATGGACGGGGATTAAATCCTCCCATTTATCATCTAAATTATCGAAGTTAATCAAAACTAATTTATAATTAGGGGCATCTTTGTTTGTGCGGAACACAAATTTTCCTTTCGTATTCGCAACATACTAAAAAAATTATAAATAACATGATTTAAATAGAAAAGATGATTTAATTACTTCATAATCGGCTTCAAATTCAGTTACAACCGGATGTAAATCTAATAATCCCGAAATTTTTTCGATATTATCCAATCGGGCAAAATATAACAAATTATTTTTACTTCCTTTTATGGACGTTACAATTAAATATTTCCCACAATTACTTACTTGTGCACCTCTATAAACAAAAATTAATAATTTTTAAATAAATTTATAAAAAATGTTTACATCCTTAATTGAGGATCTTCAAATTGAACGACAACGACATCATCAGATTGCTCAGTTCCTAATCTATGATAATAAAGTTTCTGTTTTTCATTACTATCGGTTTCTGAACCATCTGATTTTCCTTCTTTATCTAAATATGCCTTTAAAGACAATAATGAGTTATTATATAGTGTGTCTCTGGATTATCTCGCTATAAATTAATGAATCCAACATTTTTTAAATATCATAAATTCATAAGATAAATTAGAGGGCGGCCGACGTCTTCGAAGTCGGCCGAGAGTATTTCTTATATCACGAAAAATACTTGGGGCGGCCGACGTCTTCGAAGTCGGCCGAGATTATCCGAGTACTCTTCGTGATGTAAGAAATAAGCTCGGCCGACTTCGAAGACGTCGGCCGCCCCAAGTACTCTGTGATATAAGAAATAACCTCGGCCGACTTCGAAGACGTCGGCCGCCCCACATACTATTTGTGATATAAGAAATAACCTCGGCCGACTTTGTAATCGGCTAAGATTATTTCTTCGTATTTTTCTCGATATTTATGTATCTGAGAATAAAAGTGAAAGAAAGCTGTTTTGAAGCTCTGGAGAGACAGGATAAACCTCGACCTGGACAACATGATGAGGGACGATAGGCGCTGGGATAAAAAATGCTTTGTTCATTATACCTTATAGAAAGACAATCCAAAGGCACTCTAATATTACATGTTAATTTTAATATCCCTTACACAATAAAAAAATCCTAAATCATCATGTGTCCAAGACATGGAAGTAAATTTAACCTTTTTTAACACTTCATCATAATCTTTTCCTGTATTAACATCCCTGCATTTAATTTCTAACCAATCAGAGCCATTTTTGCTTAAGCCATAAGCAAAGTAAGCGCCATTTTCAGAAAAATCAACCCCAGATAAAGCAATTGTGCCATCTTCTGATAACAAATTTGGATCTAAAAATACTTTAGCTTCACTATTTAATGTTTCCTGTACATAAATAACGCTTTGGTTTTGTAAACCAGTATTTCGAAACTGAAAATATTTATTTCCATGTTTATATGGTGGGGAAAATTTGGGGTAATTCCATAATTCAGTCATTTTTTTGTTAATTTGGTCTTTTAATGGGTAGCTATCAATGAAAGGTCGTGTAATCGCGTTTTGAGCGTCAACAAAAGCCTTGGTCTCTTCCGCATCGGGGTCTTCAAGCCATCGGAAAGGATCCAAAACCTAAACATTATTAAAAGAATTGTTAAAAATACAACTTATTTTTATGTAACTAATTTTTACCTCAACACCATGATAATTATCTTTAACGGTGTCATCCAAACGTGCCTTCGGATATTGGAAAGACATTTTTCTTAACGAACGGAGAACAACACTTTGAATTCTAAAAAGTCAGATTTAACTTAACCTCACTTTCTTTTTGTGTAGGATTGAGACAAAATAATAACCTCAAAGTTGCGAGACGTAATAAAACGGGCATTAAATAAAAAATTCAGTTATTTTATTCTCAAATTTTGTGTGTTAATTTAAAATATGCTTTTTGATTATTTATTTTTGAAATATCATAACTTCTAAATACAGAATATTGATACAGGGTTACCAATTAAAATGAAATAACCAAAATCAACAGATTTAAATTTATTGTCCGAGATAATTTCACATTAGAATAGACATAATTGATTAAAATTTAGTACATTATTGCTAATTAAACAAAAGAAAATGGAAATTTAATACTGATACGCATAAATCACAACGCAGTAGTCCTTTTAATTTAAGATAAGTCAATTTTATTTCTTATTTCAAGTTAAAAAGACCACCTGTATAACGAAATGTGTAAACGATCACAAGAAGCTCTGCGAATTTAGATTTGTTTTAAAAATTATACTATTACAATAAGAATAAAAATGGAAATTTTTGTACATTTAGGTTGTGTGAGGTGGAATTGGAGTACTATCATCGCCTTTTTCCCAATCTTTCTTTTCCTCCTCTTTTTTGGTATCATCTGTAACTTGGTTTTCCCAATTTTGAATTAATTCGACTACTTGCATATGCCCAAACGCCAAAGCTTCATCGGTTGGGGTCTTCCCCCATCGATCTTTAACATTGTATTTAACGTTGCAATATTTTAATAAGAAATCAACACATTCTACGTGTCCTTCAGCCGATGCTAAATGCAAAGCTGTTCTTCCGTCGTAATCGGATAACGTCATATCCATACCGGATAATTTGTGGCGTCTTAAAGCTGTGATATCTCCACTGGCGGCGCAAAACAGTAAATTGACTATATTTAAACCTTTTGTTTCAAATTTATGCCTCCTTGGATCAGATTTATTGGTTGCGTGTCTTAAATTATCGTACCGATGGAAATTAAATTTTTTCACCAACTCTTCGCAAAACTGCACACCTTTGCAACTGTTTCCTAAGGCATCTAATGGCGGCGACCAAGTACTAATACCCATTACGTTGGGAATAACTACAATTAAACCACCACAAACTCCAGATTTCGCTGGAAGACCAACTTTAAAAGCGAATTGACCAGAATAATCGTACATCCCACAACTATGCATTAACGATAAAGTATCTCGAACGCTTTCTGAGTTCAAAACTTTCTCTTCCGTTAAAGGACATATTCCACCATTCGCTAAAGTAGCTGCCATAACCGACAAAATATCGCAATTAGCTTCCATTGAACAACACTAAAAAAATAAGAATTTTTAAAACGAATTTTTAATTTTTTTTAATTCATTACTTGGAAATAAAAATCCATACATTCCCGGAAACTAGTTTTCTCGGGATAACATTTATGTTCTCTCATAAAGAACCCTAAAGCGTAATTTCTATCAGCCGCTTCCCTTTCAGAAAGAAACACGGCATTATTAAAACCTAAGTCATCACCACCAGCTAATCGTTCAAAATAATTCATTGTAAAATCAAATTTTTCCGCCAATGTCATTTCAGGTTTTACTAATGTTTTTAATAATGCACATACTAAAATTGCTCCTGCGTTTATCATGGGATTATGTGGTTTTTCTGAAAAAAAAATATATAGTAAAGAATTTGCTATTACGAACTAACTCACTATTATGATCTAAAATTAATTCATTAAAATTTCTTCCACTAGGTTCTTGTCCAACGTAATTATGAACGACATCTTGTCCAAGTTCATCTAAAGCTATAGCATATGTTAATGGTTTGCTGCAAGATTGGAGAGTAAAAGGTACGTTGACGTCTCCTATTGAGAATCGTTGTCCATCGATGGTGCATATACTAACTCCCCAGTGGTTCGGATTCATCCGAGATAATTGCGGAATATAATCTGCCACCTAAAATTTTTTGGTGACATTTATAATTTTGATTAAATTTTTTATGGAATTACCTTTCCGTTTCGATTATCTTTACATTTCCAGTAGATCTCCTCGATATCTTTCGAAAACGTTTGGAAGTCGGGAATAATAAATTGATGCCTAAACGCTCGCGTAATTAATCCTATATTTTGACTTACAATACTAAAAAAATTAAAAATTGGTTTCTCTTAGTAACCACATTGTAATTAGCATCGTTAAAATTATCGCCAGTTTAACACTTAATTAAAGATAATCATTGGGATCGCGTTAACTTACCTACGGAATGTATCAAGATCGAGTTTTTGAGTGTCAATTGAGCCACCCTCTGCGTTTGATCTTTTTTGTGCCCTTTTGATATTGTCCATCATTTCTTTCAAACGCGGGTCATTTTTACGTAAACCAGTATTTCTAAGAGCCTTTGTAGAAAAGAGGAATTCAAAATAATTAGTTTTCTCGTAACTAAAATAAAAATTTACCGCTAAAAATTTTCCCATTGATAACAACCCAGTTTCTTGATTTTTGAACATTTCAAAAAGAGCCCCTTCCGGTTCATCTTGTTCTGAGGATCTATAAAAATGATTAATCATTAATGAAAATAGTCTGGAAATGTTTGGAATAAAACGCAACTTACAAAAACGAATAATTTGGGTCATGGATAAAAGAATATTTCCGTCTGAAATGTATGTAAAAGAAAACAAAAAATAAAATAAAATTAAAAATAAAAATAGGAGGGAATTAAATTTAAAAATTAAGATGTAAAATAAAATAATATAGAAGTATACATTTTAGCCAAAAGATGTACCTTTGTGGAATTTTTCCTTCATTATATTGAGTAAGATCTGCCTATAACAATAACAAAAAAATTATAAAAATCAAAAATTTTTTTGATTACTCACATTTTCATTAAAGGAATGATACGAATGTATATGAGAATTTTTAAAAAACGCTCTACACGCGGTATAATTCGTTTTCGTTTCGTTTCTTAACAAACAATTTAATATTATCCGTTTCATCGTCCTTTATCCAATAAAGGTGGACTCTTTCGTAATGGACGGTTCTGAAAATATAGTGGCGGATCTATACAATTCGGACCGTAGGAGCGTGAAAATTAAGTGCGCGCGCATCATCTCAATTTGAATCGGACCTTTTGCTATATATAACGTCACTAAAATAAACTGAAATTTCGTAAAAAAATCAGGTAACCAATGTCAATTAACGCCTCTACGCCAATGATCCGTACTAAGCGTAAACACCAATTATTTTTCCATTTTGTTACAACTATTTCTATCACACTTAAAATTTCAAATACACGATAAATTTTATCAAAAATGCGTTGGATATTTAGAAAAATAAGTTATAAATACAATATTTAATACGTTTATTACAAATCGTTTTTTTTTTTGTTCACATACAAATTTCAGTACAAATATATATGCGTTTATTTATTATTAATACTTTGGTCGATATCGCTTAGTTTATTAAACTAATCGTAACTCTATGGGAACTTAAAATAAATTATTAGCTGCACACGTGAACACTATCAGTGATATGCTTCGTTTTCTATCGGAGAGGGGGGGAAATAATCATATTTTTATTTATTATTTCAACGTGTTTGAGGGAATCTTATATAACTATAAGTGTTTAACCAGAAACGTTAACGAATAACAATAAACTAATTCGTTCTGAAACATTTCGCGACCACATTGGAATTAATCAAATTTTAAAACAGTAACTAATTTTGCAAAAAATTTCGTAATAAATCGGCGTGATTTAACTTAATACAAAAATAAATAATTTTTTTAAGATAAATCACAAAACTAATATATAAATTTATTTACAATTATGTACATGGAAAACAAGTTTCGATCTAGATAATTAGATAAGAAGGTAGCTAGTTGAATGAGCAATATTTTTTTATTATAATTAAATTATTCAAAAATTGTATTTATTATCAGACTTATTGACTTGATACATTTTCTTTGTATTTAATTAAAATTTTGGCAAGTTGGCCAAAACAATTTTTACATCCTAAATTGTGAATAATAAGTAATAAGTAGTATATTTATTCCCTTTTTAAACAATCCTAATAATTGTTATCTTAAAAATACTGAAAGATGATGTATAAAAAATATGCACGCAACGCACTAACCATATTTTAATCATTGCTATAGGTATCACAGGTTAGAAAAGAGGACATGAATATACAGGATATAAATCATCCTATATAAAAAAATTGCAAGATATAGTTAAATGGTTGTCTCAGAATCCAAAGGCGAAGAATGACCTTGAGAACTATAAGCTGGAGGACCATTATTTAAAAACGCCATTGATCGCATGCTATGTCTATTGGGGTTTGAGCTTCGTTTTTGTGGGACTTGAGGTGTGGCTCCGTGATAGTGTTGTGTGTTATAATTAATAGCACGTGTACCGTGAAAATTCGAGTAACTCGATCTAACACTCGCAGGCCTGTTGTTATACAATTCGTCGAAATCTTCGGGTTCGTTTAAAGATTGCGTCGAGGATTGCTGATAAGTAGGGTTCGTATGACCGTTACTTTGCCAATTACTTTGCAACGATAACAAATTATTGTTCGAAACGTTGCTATAATAATTCGGTAAAGTTTCAATCGGGGATGAACTCGCTGGCGGATCATAATGTTGTATTTTTTGCTGTTGCTCGAGAAGTCTTGTAACAGGATTTTGTGCCATTCTTCTTGAACTCCGCGTTGATGACCTTGCAGTGTTTTGTCTACGACTACCCGTACTATGGCGACCGGAAGAACCCCTTTGCATGACGCTTCTTCGTTTTACACGACGAGGGGTCATTGGTTTTGGGGATACTTGAGATGGAACATGATCGGTAGGAAAATCTGGACTTTCACTACCACCCCGTCCGTCCATTTGCGTATTAAACTCTATGGAATAGAGAGAAGTACGGTTCTTTGGTTTACGCAGTTGCTTACGTGACGCTAAATATGAATAAAAATATATGAATAATAAAGAAAATTAATTAATTTTATTATTTGGATTAGTTACTACAAAACGTGCAAAAATTGCAGTCATACAACTTATTAAAGATAAAAAAATACAAGATGGCACCCAATAAAAAACTATAAAGGAATAAAAATAATACTACATGCGTAAAAATAAATAACAATAAAATAAATAAAAAAAAATAAATAAAATTGAGATCAATAAGCATCTTTTGGTGCGGAATAAAGGGATATTGGCCTGGCCACACTGTCTGGGCTGATGGAACAGTCGACGTCCTCATTCAAAGCGTCACGATAAACCGAACTTTGGAACCGTATTAGGTCCGTATGAACGTGGTTACCGAACGACGACTTTTGTTTACCATAACTGCCGCCCACCTTAGATTTGTTAGAATGCAGCGATAAGAGCGATTCAGTCTTGTCAGAATAAGCGTGCATCGTATGCAAAGGGAAACTATCATTCTCCACGTACATCGGTTGCAAGGACATATGATGCGGATCTTTACCATCCCCACTGATATAATTAACTGAAAATTAAACCGTTAAAACCACCACTTAGATACATTTCATTCAATACATTCAAAAATCACCCTTTCTTTTTATTACATTTTATATAACATGCAATCTAAACATTAAGTGATAAATAAATCATCATGCTAAATTGAATTAAAAGAAAAGAAAGAGTAATTCAAAATATAGAAACTATAAATTAAATAAATAATGTAATAATGCGGATGATTAGCAGGAACATAGATACAATGCAACGCCACCGAATGCAACTTACCATATTGTTTGTGGATCAAACCCACCAATGAAATCAACTGCAAGCACATTTAAGTGTGAAAAGTACGCTACCACCAGTTTATTATTTTTTTTTTCTGTTAGTATAATCATGATCTAAGCCTAATTTACAACTTAAAATTTGAATGAAATTACTTACAACTGTCATCTTCTTCTAAAAATGTTCTACTTAAACATAGTCCGGATATTATTCCGAAAAACTGGAAAATACAAAATTAAAAAATTATAGAAAAAAAGTTGAAAACATACCGCTAAGAAACATTGCAGACCAGCTTGAAATATTTCAATGTAACGATAATCAATGATGCAATTTTTATCTTCATACATAGGCATTGATCCTGTGACATTAAGAGTACCTTGACATCCAGGACCATTTTGGCTCCACCATGTATAACTATCCGGATCTAATTTAATTACAATATTTTGCTAAAACATAATAATATATTAATTAAAGAACTTTATAAAAAATTTGTCCAAGTATCATGGATGGGGCGGTTATTTAACAAATTTTCATATTTTTGTTGGTATCTATGCATCTAAGAGCAATATTATTAAGAATGAAATTTGTCAGAAAGAAAGAGATAAACATTGAATGAAAGCAATATTGATAGATATGATCCACATCCGTAACAAATGCATGAAATGATGAAGAGGATATTGATAATAATTATGATAGCATTGACAAATTATCTGAGTCTGTAATAAAAAATAACAAAGCAGGAAGGGTTTTAAAGCAGACTAAAAACTTCATCAATTAACAATTAAATTACATCATACTACTTGGTTATTTAGTAGCATTGTAACCTAATAAAAAACTTACCCTATGATCTAATATTCCTATATCTAAGTATAAACAGATAAGGAACATATTCCATCCAAGATAAAAAAGATGCCAAACGGAATACTAAAAAAAAATGTGGAAATAAAAAATTAATATCTACAAAAAAAAGATTCTTACCGAAATTATGTACTTTGGTCGATATTGAAAGGTACCATAAAATCCAAAAATAACAAATATTATTTGGAAGAAGTTAATTAGAATGGGTATCCATAAATAACCTAAAAAATCGAAGACTTGCCGTTGGGCAATCGACACCTGTTTAAAAAAAAAAGAATATTTTTATAATACTATGATAATAAAATAGATATCTTTAAAAATAATCTCTTGCAATTAGTTAGCATTCAAGGAAATTGATAACAATGTGTTGAACAATAACTATCGCGTTTAAATAGAAACCGATGATTAAATTGTGTGTTAATAATAATAAGATTTTGATTTAAAAAAATAATTAAAAATAGACTTACTATTTGAAGAAAGCATATTGTTAACATAAAAAACCGTTGCTGGCAAAATCCCATGTCATTTGCTTTAAGTTTCCTCAGGGAATCTTCTTTGCTGTGAATTTCACGAGGTCGAGCACGAAAACTGATTCGAAACGGTTTTATCGTTACCTCCCATTTTACGACACACGAATCATGTGTGACTCAACATTGAACTGTTCCATAACACTGTCATCGAAACCGAGAACATTGTGATGATAAGATACCTGCTGGATCGTTTGTTGTGTATCAGGTGCTATTCATCTTTCTCTCACGCATTCCTCGGGACATTTAACTCATCGTCAGATCGTCTCTTCCTCCAAGCGATGTTATTCGCCGAATACAAATGGACTTTCAACCTTCTAATGCGCAAGTCAAAAACTATAAACGCGCGTAGTTTTAAATTTTAAATGTAAATATTCTTTCTTTTTAGCCGTATGCATGGTTTTTGGTGCTAGAGCTAACATTAGACCTAGAACTAGAATCATTCGGCTTTAGCCGTCTTAAGAGACGTGCGGCTAAATCCGAATGATTCTAGTTCTAGGTCTAGTGTTAGTTCTAGTTTTAATTCTAGCACCAAAACTAATTAAAACAACAACATTACATTAAAACTAACATTAGACTGTTGTATTTATGTAGTACTGATTAGTAATATTGTATGTTTTCATTGAACTAAAACTAGAACTAACACTAGACCTAGAATCATTCGGATTTAGCCGCACGTCTCTTAAGACGGCTAAAGCCGAATGTTTCTAGTTCTAGGTCTAGTGTTAGTTCTCGTTTTACACTACTACTATCACTAGAACTAACACTAGACCTGGAACTAAAATCATTCGGCTTTAGCCGTCTTAAGAGACGTGCGGCTAAACCCGAATGATTCTAGTTCTAGGTCTAATGTTAGTTTTGGTGCTAGAACTAAAACTAGAACTAACACTAGAACTAATACTAGACCTAGAACTAGAAAGTTCGATTGTTGAAATAACATAAAAATGGTGATAGAAAAGAAAATTAATTATTAATCAATTAATTATTATATTAATAATTACAAAATATTAAAAATTTTTTTAAAATTAAAAAAAAATAATTTTGATAAGTTGTTGAGAAACGTATATCGAACTTCATACAAACAAGTATATTTGTGTAATTTAGTATTTATTAAGAATTGATAACACAGAAAGATGTTGGGGTCGCGTGCAATGCTGCATGTTTTGTATTTTAAGCTGCCGGTTTCTGACTTAAATCTAACAAAAAGTAATCGCCCAATGCAGTTCGGCCAGTTGTGAAGAAGTGCATTTTACGTCCGCGTGCAAAATGGATAATAACGAAGAACGTAAGCCTCTTTTAATGTATGTATAAGCATTATTTATCAGCGATTTTTTTCATTTTGCATACGTTTTATATTTATTTTTCTTCGACCGACAACGTTTTCAATTTATTGTGGTTTACCGTTCTGTTTTAATAACATGTGGTTTTTACTAAATTTTAAATTCAGATCGAATGGAATGCACTACGGGGCCAGATTCAATCAAAACGACCAAACTCCAACCAGTTCACCAAGCAGAAAAGTTATTTATTGTGTTCATGGTAAACCCAGTACGGGTTGTTGCAAAGTTTTAGAAGGTGAAGTTATTGATATTGATAATAGTAACGTTAGTATTGCTAGTAATGCGAGAGAAAATCAAGATGCCACAAATGAAAGTGAGTATTTTATTAATTAATAATTAATATAATTAATAATTTTTTTTAATAGTAAACAAACATTGCCATGTCACGCAATCTAAAGAAATAGATAAAAATGCCCGAAAGAAATTAATTATTGCTAGTATATTATGTGTGATATTTATGTTGTTGGAAATTACAGGTAATGTAACTAAACGATGTGGAATAATTTTTTTAAACACTTTATTTTTTTAGGTGGATACATTTCGGGTAGTTTGGCAATAGCAACGGATGCAGCTCATCTTTTAACAGATTTTGCAAGTTTTATGATTTCTTTGTTTTCTATATGGATGGCGACAAGGCCAGCAACGAAAAATATGCCTTTTGGCTGGTATAGAGCCGAAGTAATTGGGGCTCTAACTTCAGTTCTTTTAATTTGGGTGGTAACCGGGGTATTAGTTTATTTAGCCGTTCAAAGAGTAATTGAGGAAAATTTTAATATAGATGCTTTTGTAATGCTCGTGACGTCTGCTGTTGGGGTTGGAGTAAACTTAATGTAATATTCTTTTTACAATACAGTGTGTTAATTAATTATCGTACCCGACATCATCATTGCAAGTATGCAACCAAATATGCAAATCGCGTATTACCATACCAATACTGTGATATTGGTTGCATACTTGATGACGTCGGGTACGATAATTAATTAACACAGTGTACATATTTTTAAATAATTTCTATGTTTTGTTAGAGTAGAATGGGATTAACACTCCACCATCATGGTCATTCCCATACAATGGATAATAAAAAACATTCGGATGAAAATATAAATGTTAGAGCAGCTTTTATTCACGTCGTTGGAGATTTCTTGCAAAGTTTTGGCGTTTTTCTCGCGGCTTTGGTGATATATTTTAAGCCGGAATACAGACTCATCGATCCAATTTGCACATTTATATTTTCCGTGATTGTGTTGATAACAACTTTTAATATTATAAAAGATACTTTGCAAGTGCTCATGGAAGGAATACCGAAAGGAATCGATTTTAACGACGTTATGGGAATCTTTTTGGAAATCGAGGGAGTTAAACGAGTTCATAATCTGCGAATTTGGGCTTTGAGTTTGGACAAACTTGCTCTTTCCGCTCATCTTGCGATTGCTCCCGAAACAAATCCGCAACTTATTCTTATGATGGCCACTAAAAATATACACGAAAAGTATAACTTTTTCGAGATGACCTTGCAAATTGAAGAGTTTCAAGAGATAATGGAGGATTGTTATCAATGTAAAAATCCTGTGTGATATTAATAAATATTTTATATTATTTTTAATTTAAAATAACAGTTTTATCTCTTTAATATTTTGAACATAAAAATAGTTTAACTCACGGCGAATAGATGGCGACTCCATTTAATTTTTAAATGATTCGGAGCACGGAAAGTTTTCGAATAAAATAAAATTTATTACTCCAAAAACTGTTTGGGTCAAAAAATTTAAATTGCGTCATTTTAATTAGATTAGATTAAATATAGATTTTTTTCGGCTCTATAAAATAAATGAAAACTTATAGTGTCATGTAATATGATAGCTTTGATATTAAATAACCCTGAATGGACACATATAGAGTATCAGAGAAAACTTATGATTATAACGGGATTAATGAGGCCGGGACCTGACCAGGAGGATTATAGAACTCTCTAAACTCCAAACAATCGGGCAAGTAATAATCGTAATTGTAAATGTTTGACGTCGGGAGGTCGATGTGGAAGTAGATTGAAATTAATACACTGAAATTAGTGTGTTGGAAAATGAATTTCTCTATCTAACGAAATTACGGGATTTAAATTGGATCGTATTCGATGGACTCGTGACCGAGAATAGAAAATAAATTCGATGCTATAGGACACCGACCCCCTTCGATTATTATTTGAAATCCTCATCCAATATCGAGGGAGGAGTTTGAAATTCTTTCGCCAGACTTCCATTAAAGAGCTTTCCGGAACCACGGGAAGCTTTAACCTCCTCCCATTAATAATACTTTTTTTTCTTTTATACACAAATTATAAAAAAAAAATAAATATTCGCCTGAAGATGAACCCAATCTGAAATCGGTCCCATTAAGGAACTTTTTCAAGGATATCATTTATTTTATATATTTAATATATTAATGATGATGATATACATAAAGAATAGGATATAGACAGGTTGTGACAAGCGCATAGAGGTTTAAAAGAGCTGGCGCTCAGGAGGGTAGGATGAATCCTTTTGCGCGCAGTTGTGTACGAAGCGCCGTGTTGTTAGGACGCCCTTTCACCTCGGTTCCTTTGGAATCACGTGGTAAGTTTTCTCCCTTTTTTTAATTAACTCCCCAGGAGACCCGGCATGGCATTATTTACTTTTTCCTTCTTCTCTCATCCGACACTTTGCGCAACTTATTTCCCCTTCGCGTCGAATATTAATAAAAGAACTGGCGTTGAGAATGAGTTTGTACAAGTTTCGAAAGATGCGAATATCCGCTTTACCCTGTGTACGAAATTGCTTTTTGGCACACAGCACCAAAAATATGTTCTATTTTCGAAATGAATTTTGATCAATTAATTTTAATTCAAGAGAAGTTAACAATTTGTTTTTTAACAAATTTTATTCCAAGTTGTGATACCGTCGCCCCTTAGAGGGAAATAAATTTTAACTTTAAAAATTTTTATTCTCAGCAGAAAGTTTCAAGTTTTATTCTGATTTATGTAAAAATTTATAACTACAATAAAAAAAATTAAAATTAAACTTACAAAGAGTTTCTGATGTGCTTTTGATGTGCTAATTACTTTTTGATAACTATTTCTGCGACAAACAAAGTGACGAAGCCATAAAAACGTACTTGATTTAAAAAATCCATCCAACAGAATGCAATAACCAAATTTTCGAATTTCCGATAATAATTTTTGAGCGTAATGGCTTTTTCTGTCGTCAGTCGAACATCCCAATTATTATATTGATTCGTTTCGACGAAATGGGTCCACGTTAGTTTTGTTTCCCTTGAAATTTCTAATTTGGACGACGATTTAACGCAAATAATCCGCGGCAAATAAACATTGTTAATGGTGCCCAAAACTCTCATAAAACAGACCTCGGTTGACATATTTATTGTCGTTCATTCGATTATTTAATTTATCCCGGTATCGCTTTTTTGTATAATAAAATTTGTTAAAAATCGAGTTCTTGCGGAATTTTTATGAAACTATCACAATTTGTAAAGAAAATCATCTACTTTTTAATAAAAAAATTTGAATTAACTGAATAAGTGATTAACTTCAATATTATATAGATTAACTGAATAAGTGCGGTTTTGTTCATGAAAAAGTACATACTTTTTTCTACAAGTCACGAATGTTTCATCAAGATATCTTGCTAATTCGATTTTTTACGATTTTTTTAAAAAATTGCTAACTTCATAAAAACAAAAATTCGAGTTAACCTCAATAATTAATATCTCAAAAACGAATTGAGATTTTAAAGTGCGGTTTTGTTTATGAAAAAATACATACTTTTCTCTACAAGTCGCGAATGTTTCATCAAGATATCTTGATAATTCGATTTTTCACGATTTTTTTAAAAAAATGCTAACTTCATAAAAACAAAAATTCGAGTTAACCTCAATAATTAATATCTCAAAAACGAATTGAGATTTTAAAGTGCGGTTTTGTTTATGAAAAAATATGTAGTTTCCTCTACAAGTTGCGAATGTTTCATCAAAATATCTTGATAATTCTTTATTTCACGATTTTTTAAAAAATTGCTAACTTAATAAAAACATAAAAATTCAAGCTAACTTTAATAATTATTATCTCAAAAACGAATTGAGATTTTAAAGTGCGGTTTTGTTTATGAAAAAATACGTAGTTTCCTCTACAAGTCGCGAATGTTTTATCAAGATATCTTAAAAATTCTATTTATCACGATTTTTTTTTAAATTGCTTACATAAAATCATACAAATTTAAGCTAACTTCAATAATTATTATCTCAAAAACGGATTGAGATTTTTAAATGCGGTTTTGTTCATGAAAAAGTACATACTTTTCGCTATAAATCGCGAATGTTTCATGAAAATATCTCGATAATTCGATTTATTGCGATTTTTTTAAAAAATTGCTAACTTTATAAAATATTAAAAATTCAAGTTAACTTAAATAATTATTATCTCAAAAGCTAATTCAGATTTTCAAATGCGGTTTTGTTTATGAAAAAGTACGTAGTTTCCTCAATAAGTCGCGAATATTTCATCACAATATCTTGATAATTCGATTTTTCACGATTTTTTTTTAAATTGTTAACCTACAATCATAAAAATTGAAGTTAACCTCAATAATTATTATCTCAAAAACGAATTAAGATTTTCAAATGCGGTTTTGTTCATGAAAAAGTCCATACTTTTCTCAATAAATTGCGAATGTTTCATCAAAATATCTCGATAATTCGATTTATCGCGATTTTTTTAAAAAATTGCTAACTTTATAAAATATTAAAAATTCAAGTTAACTTAAATAATTATTATCTCAAAAGCTAATTCAGATTTTCAAATGCGGTTTTGTTCATGAAAGAGTACATACTTTTCTCTACAAGTCGCGAATGTTTCATCAAAATATATCGATAATTCGATATATCGCGATTTTTTTAAAAAATTGCTAACTTTATAAAATATTAAAAATTCAAGTTAACTTAAATAATTATTATCTCAAAAGCTAATTCAGATTTTCAAGGGCGGTTTTGTTTATGAAAAAGTACGTAGCTTCCTCTATAAGTCGCGAATGTTTCATCACAATATCTTGATAATTCGATTTTTCACGATTTTTATTAAATTGTTAACCTACAAAGATAAAAATTTAAGCTAACTTCAATAATTATTATCTCAAAAACGGATTGAGATTTTTAAATGCGGTTTTGTTCATGAAAAAGTACATACTTTTTTCTACAAGTCGCGAATGTTTCATCAAGATATCTTGATAATTCGATTTTTCACGATTTTTAAAAAAAAATGCTAACTTCATAAAAACAAAAATTCGAGTCAACCTCAATAATTAATATCTCAAAAACGAATTGAGATTTTAAAGTGCGGTCTTGTTTATGAAAAAATATGTAGTTTCCTCTACAAGTCGCGAATGTTTCATCAAGATATCTTGATAATTCGATTTTTCACGATTTTTTTAAAAAATTACTAACTTCATAAAAACAAAAATGCGAGTTAACCTCAATAATTAATATCTCAAAAACGAATTGAGATTTTAAAGTGCGGTTTTGTTTATGAAAAAATACGTAGTTTCCTCTACAAGTCGCGAATGTTTTATCAAGATATCTTAAAAATTCTATTTATCACGATTTTTTTAAAAATTGCTTACATAAAATCATAAAAATTGAAGTTAACCTCAATAATTATTATCTCAAAAACGAATTAAGATTTTCAAATGCGGTTTTGTTCATGAAAAAGTCCATACTTTTCTCAATAAATCGCGAATGTTTCATCAAAATATCTCGATAATTCGATTTATCGCGATTTTTTTTAAAAATTGCTAACTTTATAAAATATTAAAAATTCAAGTTAACTTAAATAATTATTATCTCAAAAGCTAATTCAGATTTTCAAATGCGGTTTTGTTTATGAAAAAGTACGTAGTTTCCTCAATAAGTCGCGAATATTTCATCACAATATCTTGATAATTCGATTTTTCACGATTTTTTTAAATTATTAACCTACAAAGATAAAAATTTAAGCTAACTTCAATAATTATTATCTCAAAAACGGATTGAGATTTTCAAATGCGGTTTTGTTCATGACAAAGTCCATACTTTTCTCAATAAATCGCGAATGTTTCATCAAAATATCTCGATAATTCGATTTATCGCGATTTTTTTAAGAAATTGCTAACTTTATAAAATATTAAAAATTCAAGTTAACTTAAATAATTATTATCTCAAAAGCTAATTCAGATTTTCAAATGCGGTTTTGTTTATGAAAAAGTACGTAGTTTCCTCTATAAGTCGCGAATATTTCATCAAAATATCTTGATAATTCGATTTTTCACGATTATTTTAAAACTAAGTTAAAAATTTAAGCTAACTTCAATAATTAATATCTCAAAAACGGATTGAGTTTTTTAAATGCGGTTTTGTTCATGAAAAAGTACATACTTTTCTCTATAAATCGCGAATGTTTTATGAAAATATCTCGATAATTCGATTTATCGCGATTTTTTTAAAAAATTGATAACTTAGTAAAATATTAAAAATTCAAGTTAAATTAAATAATTATTATCTCAAAAGCTATTTCAGATTTTCAAGTGCGGTTTTGTTTATGAAAAAGTACGTAGTTTCCTCAATAAGTCGCGAATATTTCATCACAATATTTTGATAATTCGATTTTTTAAAAATGGTTAAAAATTGATTTCTTATTTAATTTATGAAACTCACAATTTTTGAAGAAATTACTTTTAATAATGAAATTAGTGTTTGAAAATCCAATTAATCCTTGGAAGTTATAAATGTTGTTGAGGTAAATATATTGTGATCGATTTTTTTTATAAATTTATTATTAAATTAAAAAAATATTATTTTTTGAGTGCTTGTATTTTTGATGGTCTAATGAAGAGAAGATATGTTAATGCACATTTGATGAGTCGGCCTCGTCAACTTTAGGTAGACGGATCGATAAAGAGCATACGGACAAAAATTCCAGCTGCATTTCACAAATTAATTTTACAGTGCGTAGGAATTAAATGTTTGTTGCCGGTGGTAAATTGGTTGCCACTGAAATCCCAGCTAATACTAGCAGTAAAAATTTTATACCATAATAACTCTAACACATTCAAAAAATTTTAGAATAAATTTATTAATAACATAAATTTATAAAACAATTTATAAAAAAAAACTAAAAAAGGAAGGTGATTACTTCCCCGTATTTGTTCGACTATCTTATTACATCGGAAAACCGTAACTTTAAGAATTTATTTCGTTGAACGACATAACTGTATTATAAAGAAAGTTATTGGGTATGAAAACGAAATCGATATAATACGAAAATACAAATAACATCATCTTGTGGTTAAACCAATAAATAATTGCGAAGTAAAATGATGAAATAAAAGTAATGGATGTTGAAAAAATGGTTTGAGATAAACTGCATTCGATCGAAAATGACAAACGTAGTAGTAACGCGGCGGGGAGTGAAATAAATCAAAACGGTCATCGTTCTCTTTTTGTAAATTATCGTCACATTTTGAAAGCCGAAAGTACAAACAGAGTTTTCGATTTGGGGATCCCGACACGTCAGACATTGGTGTAAAAGGAACGGGCCGCGTGAAATATGGGCATAATCTATCGAAATAAATCAATGCTGCGGGCCTTTTTTTTGTCGGCCCAGGAGCTCCGCTATCATTTACTATGTTCGGACGTTCTGTGGGCCCCCCAATAAAAGTAAATTTATGGAGTACGAGGTACGCGACGAGACTGCGAAAAGGGCCAAACAAACTGCTAATTGGATTCGGCTTAAGCAAATCAGAGGGCCGTTTACGCGCCCGAAAAGTGTGCGCAGGAAATTTTAATCATCCCCCTCATACAGGGGGTAATTATAATCTACTTTATTACTACGGCGATATTGGGCTTTAATTACGTACCGGGCCAAAGTTAATTTACTGCATATTTTGACGTCGATGAGTCTGAACAAAATAAACCCTTAACAAAAATAACAAAACTAACATTATAATCTAATCGATATTCAAATCTCATTTTATTACCTATAAAATTATAAATATTGACTTTAAATTATCTTGTTTCAAAATTGTTCGAAAATAATTTTTTTTGTTTTGTTTATGTGTGATGCGGATTTATATTTATCCGCCAATTTTACCCGGACGTGTCGACGTATACAAAAGATAAAAAAGTGGGGTGAAAGGTTGTTTTGTCCATATTGCGACCGAGCGGTAGCGCTATGTATATTTTTATAGCAATATTTCCGAGTTTTTTTTTTGTTACGGGGCTTATTCGACGACTATGGGGTTAAGATTCTTTCATTAAAGCGGGTTGGTCGCAACAATTGGTCGTTATTTGGAGGAAGTGTACCCGAAAATGTGCGACCTATCGAAGTGTTAATTTAAAATAATTCATAACGTTCGACGCGATCGGAAATAATTATCCAGCAAAACGTTAAAATCGTCGGCATGTCGTGTATCGATTGAGTTAGGGGGGCGCTCCGGGGGGGGTCGCCCATAGTTATTGGACTGTTTATAATAATACTGTTACGGTTCGCACGCAGTAATCAACGTAATTAATTACTTTATAATATAAACAAGTATGGAATAGCATAAATTCGGGGCTGGCTCTATTCTAAAATATGGGCACAAATTGAAATGAAATTTGCAATAGCGGCCCCCCTAAACTGGGATGATTCTGTTTGTGTGCGGGCGGAGGAGCCGGGGGTTTACGCTTGGACCGACCTCCATGTCTCTATTTCCATTAATTCCGGTTCGTTTTCAGACGAAGCGCCAGCGCGGACAGGTTTGTAATTACCGCGTTCCAAAGCTTGTAAATGTAAATCAAATAATAAACTGCAACGTGTGAATAAATAGGTAGTTATTTTTAAGTTTACACATCGTGGGGCATCTTTATATAATTCATTCATTAGTTATTATTTTAATGTATAATAATACAGTGTGTTAATTAATTATCGTACTCGACGTCATCATTGCAAGTATGCAACCAATATCACACTATAATATAATATAATACGCGATTGGCGTATTGCAATACCGTTATTGTGATATTGGTTGCATACTTCCAATGAAGACGTCACATTGTACATGTTATGTAGTTTTTAATAATATTAATTCTTTATGAGATTTTCAAATCCTAAAACTTTACGTTGAATTCAATAATAATGTGTGCAAGTAACATTGTGGATGACAACAGGGAGATTATTCCAAAGGGAAATCGCATGCAACGTAAAGGACTTACGATAAATATTGCTATGATGAATTGGGAATATGAGTAACAAATCGGATTGCGATCGTGTGGGCCGGTTGTGAGCTGACAGAAAGCTAAACTTATTGAACAAATACAAGGGGGTTAGATATAACCGATCAAATGCAAACTGCAGCATACGAAAGAATGTAGATCCAATACTGATCCAGATTAAATGTGAAGTGAATATAATTATTTTGTAATTTTTGCAGCAAATCGATGGAAACAATAACTGAATATAAAAACTGAATAACAGCTAAAACTAACACTAGACCTAGAACTGGAAACATAACAACTAAAACTGAATAATAACTAGAACTAACCCAAGACCTAGCACTAGAATCATTCGGGTTTAGCCGTCTTGAGAGACGTGTGGCTAAACCCGAACGATTCTAGTTCTAGGTCTAGTGTTAGTTCTAGTTTTACACTATCACTAGAACTAACACAAGACCTAGAACTAACACAAGACTTAGAACTAGAATCATTCGGGTTTAGCCGTCTTGAGAGACGTGTGGCTAAACCCGAACGATTCTAGTTCTAGGTCTAGTGTTAGTTCTAGTTTTACACTATCACTAGAACTAACACAAGACCTAGAACTAGAATCATTTGGGTTTAGCCGTCTTGAGAGACGTGCGGCTAAACCCGAATGTTTCTAGATCTAGGTCTAGTGTTAATTCTAGTTTTACACTAGCACTATCACTAGAACTAACACAAGACTTAAAACTAGAATCATTCGGGTTTAGCCGTCTTGATAGACATGATGCTAGAACCTAGAACTAGAATCATTCGGGTTTAGCCGCACGTCTCTCAAGACGGCTAAACCCGAATGATTCTAGTTCTAGGTCTAGTGTTAGTTCTAGTTTTACACTATCACTAGAACTAACACAAGATCTAGAACTAGAATCATTCGGGTTTAGCCGTCTTAAGAGACGTGCGGCTAAACCCGAATGTTTCTAGATCTAGGTCTAGTGTTAATTCTAGTTTTACACTAGCACTATCCCTAGAACTAACACAAGACTTAAAACTAGAATCATTCGGGTTTAGCCGTCTTGATAGACATGATGCTAAACCCGAATGATTCTAGTTCTAGGTCTAGTGTTAGTTCTAGTTTTACACTATCACTAGAACTAACACAAGACCTAGAACTAGAAACATTCGGATTTAGCCGCACGTTTTTCAAGACGTGCGGCTAAATCCTAATGTTTCTAGTTCTAGGTCTAGTGTTAATTCTAGTTTAGAATTAGAAACTCAGAGTTATCATAAGGTCACCTTTTCTAAGCAAAACTTTTCCTTTCCAAAACTATCCAATGCCCATTGCAAGTGCATAGTAGTTTCGCAACTATGGTTACTGCATTCATATATTGAGAGTTATATATTATTATTATTATATGAGATGATTGATACTCAGAAATAATAATGTTAAAAATAAGATTGGAAAAGTTTTTTAATTAAAAAAATAGTGATTACAAGATAATTTTCGTTGTTAGGTTTTGCTAAGATAATTAAGATTAGAACACCCTGTATAATTATCTTATGAATAATTGGTTCTCCGGGTTGCATATCACCCCATCCACCAATCCATAATCTAAAACGGGAAACAGTTTATAAACTAATTATCCTCGCTTCGTTCTTTGATAGATGGCTTACCGAAGCGTGGAACGGACCAAATTCCATTACAACTCCGAGCTTAGACACTGATTGATGCTTCACAAATAATTTACTTTCTTTGCTACTTCTCCGAAGTAGCTAAATGGCGAGAGGAAAAAAATAACCAGGCTGCTAGCGAAACGGGGTTGGAATGAATGTTGCAGCTGTCAATCCGACCCGGAACTAAATGACTTCTACTCTACTCTAGCTGCGGCTGTAGACCTACCTAGGTTGAGCGGGCAGCAGAATAAAATAAAAAGTAAATTCTTTGTTATAAATTAGTTGTAATTTTTTTATTATGAAGGATCTTGTTGAGTTAGGATTTAATGGAAGGGAAGTAGGTAGTAGGCAATAATGTTTATATTCCTTAAAGTTATCAGTAAAAATGAAAAGAGCTTTCATGAACAAAAGAGCGGACGGAGGCCGGGCGCGATGCGAAAACCCATTGTTGTGATTTGCAATTTGCGCTCGGTCCGGATATGGAAGCAAAGGAATAAAAGAAAAAATGTACGAGTTCGTATCCTAACAGTGGAGCTTTAAAAAATGGCAGGAAGCGAGAATTTCCAATACGTATTTTGCAATCGACTCGCGTAATACAGCCTACATAATGTATCTTTTAATGTCGGGTTTACTGGATTTACATGGGGAATTCGATTAGGGAGCGTTTTAGAGCCTCTTTGCTCGCGGGACGACGAAAAGGAATCGGTAATGAGGATACACTTTTGGACGGCGAGTTTTTCATTAAATTTTCGATACCATCTTTGTCCCCTTGTTTCCGGCCCTTTTTCCGGGTCTCTTCCGGCGTTGGCATCGGCCAAAATTAAAACACAACGAGTGCCGTCTATTTGTTTGCACGGCAAACCAACTCCTGGCGGCGCGTTGCCGTCGGGAATCGATACGTTCATCTCCTAAAGTGCAATCGAATCTATTTCCATAGTGGAGTTTAACATTTCTGCCCTGATAGAATACCATCGCGTCTCTATGGTAACCACTACTTCGCAAATATCCATTTGCCAACGTCTCCACTTATGACCACTTCTTGTTAATCAAACATCTGTCCACCAACTTGCTTTAGCATTTACTCCTAATTTGTTTATTACATATTTGGTGACTTTGCGTCACATCGGAAAGCAAAATTGTGTTCTGTCACCATCCTGGGTGATAGTTTATCGATACCATTTAACCTACATACAACCTCGACGATGATTATTTCATAAAGCACGTCGCCGGATCGATAGTAATTATTTTCGGTAGTGGTCCATCTCCCTCGACGCCTAAATAAAACTCCGTTTTTGGTCTCCCGCTATCTCAAATCATGTACCGTTTCCACTTCGATTCCAGCTCGCATTGTTTGAATATTAAAGTAGCCAATGCGGGGAAAATATATTTTTGACAACCCTATAACTACAAGATTTGTTACCGATCGATGTAAACACGATCCGAACAGATGCGAATCTCATTTCCTTCGAAAACTACCATGTACAGAAATGTTCAAAATTACCTCACAAATACAGTTCTATACGCAAATCTTTTCACATATTTGAATTAATTTAAGCTTTGAAGTTTTAGTTAATCATTCATTAGATAATAGAGTTAAAAGATTCGGTGGGCATCTGAGTGCTGGGCGCATCTGATATATTACGTAATAAGGACGGACGAAGTAATAAGAGTGGAGCTAAGTAAGCAATGATGGCGCAATAAAACAATAAAGCACTTTACTTTATATAGTAGGTGCCACTAGGAAGTTTCTCAACAATTACCTAGGAGTAAATATTAGAAGCATCTGAGAGCGGCGGCGGTTACGGCGGGAGCTTTTTCTAATTAAGTTAAAGGAGGCGGCACGCAATATGGTAGGACGAAAGAGCGCCATCTGCGTCAGAAAGTCACATAACTAAGTTTCGTTTCGTTATTTGGCTACAGCATTTCCAATCAACTCATTGAAAATAAACTTTATCTTAAACTTGAAAAATATTTATACTTTTGAAACGAAAAGACAGCTATACTTCCAAGAAAAGGCTTCCCTCACACGTTTCCATCCTGATGCGAAGAACGGAATAAAAGAAAATATTCAATTTACCTAAACGCCCTTTCTTAAAGCGGTTAGCGCGGCGACTCCGAGAATTGAAAGACATCGTTTGGAATTTAAAAGAGTCCCTTTCATCTCGACCTCTCCCTTAAGAGAGCATAACAACGTTGATGCAGATAGCGTCGCGGTTTTCACGGCCGCGTAAAAACCGCGCTGAGTTCGAAAACCGTAAATAGGAGAATTTCTTCTTTCATCTACGCCGGGTTCCGTTGAAATATCGTCATTACAGTGATATAACCATTAGTATTAAGAAAACGTAATATCTTTTAGACTTGTATACAAAGATAAAACTTCAATATGTTTGTCTAAGTATAAATAAGCTGGATATATTAAGGCTGTTCGACCGCTACGACAAACGTATTTCCAATAATACGCAAGTATGCAACCAAATATGCAAATCGCGTATTGCAATACCAATACTGTAATATTGGTTGCATATTTGCAATGATGATTTGTATTTCCAATAATACGCGTTAACCGTTTGAAATATCAAAAAAAGTTTCAAACAAAAGTTGTTTAAAAATGGAAAATTTATACTTCTTTTGCGAGATATTTTATTAATTATTGCTAATTACCGAGATTATTAAGAAGCATTTTTAAAAGGGATTAGAAGAAGCGTAGATAATTATTAAATTAAATTAAACGAACACTTTTTCTAAATAACATTTTTTGGTATTGCATAAAATAAAGGAGGAAAATTTGAAATTCCCACGCAATATTTATATTACAATATTTCGGCGTGGGAATTTCTAATTTTCCTCCCTTATTTTATGAAATATCAAAAAATGTTATTTAGAAAAAGTGCTCGTTTAATAATTATCCACACCTCTTCTAAGCCCTTTTAAAAATACTTCTTAATAATCTCGGTAATTAACAATAATTAATCAAATATCTCGCAGAAGAAGTATAGATTTTCCATTTTTAAACAACTTTTGTTTGAAACTTTTTTTGATATTTCAAACGGTTAACGCGTATTATTGGAAATACAAGTCATCATTGCAAGTATGCAACTAAATATGCAAATCGCGTATTGCAATACCAATACTGTAATATTGGTTGCATACTTGCAATAATGACGTCTGGTATGATAATTAATTAACACACTGTAATAGATAGAGTTAGTTATTCTTTGACCTAGAACTTACGTTGATGTAAGACGGGGTCTTATTTTATGTGTAATCGCAAACGTTTTTTAAATAAATCTTCTATTCGTGAATTACGAATCATAATTTTACCTTCAAAAGGTAAATATTCGAGGATTTTACCGGAATTTAAGACTACATTTATTCTAAATTAAAAAAAAAACAAAATTTATCATATTACATCATTAATATAATTATTTGGGTAGACATTGTTGTTAAATTTAAAAACTATTATCAGTCAAAACGTTTGTTCGAAATGAAATTGGATATTGTTATCGAAAATGTAACGCTTCCGGTAATCGGAACGTCGAATTGTACGGTTCGTCGAAATTGTAAAATTGTTAATTAGCCTCGTTAATTAATTACATGTAGGGCACCCTTTTTGGAACTGGGCCGACTTTGCACATAGGCTCTAATTGCATTATTATCAATATTTACCAGAGAGAACGCTTTGATCTAATAATACTATTAACGGCGACGGCAGTTCATAATTTACCCAAGCTCGGGCACACATTTTGTGATGTACCAGCAAATCTCTCTCTCTCATGCGAATGAAATTCTTTTAATGAAAAACAGTAATCCCCCTATCAAAATCTATCACAATTATTTTTTGTTACAGATGCCTGGGATGTGAATGAAGTATAAAGGGACAAATGGAATCCTTGGTGCTTCTGGTGGCTAACATTATCATTCATGGTAAGTACAATTACATTAAAATCAATACAAAGAGACGTTTTATTGTGAGTGATAAAAAGCTAGATACTGCGGAACACTAAATATTGCTGGCAGAAGAGTAAATACTGTTGGCAGAAGACGAAATACTATTGTCAGAAGTCTAAATATTGTTGGCAGAAGATTAGATGCTATATGCTATATTGTAGTCTGTAATGATGCAAGAAACCAAAAATGATGTGTTTGTAATTAATGATTAAAAATTTTAGTGATGTTAATTTAAAGGAAGTGTGGCCATTATTCACTCGGTTGAATTCCGGTTTGTGTTAAATGTATCAGAACCCATTCAGGGACACGGCCCGTTTTGAAATTAAGTGACGCGAAATGATGCCGCTCCGCTATCGCCATTTTGATAGCGAAGCCCTCTCGCACGCATTACTGATAATGCGCCCTGATACACAACTAACCCATTCATCTTGGTATATCGCGGCCAGGCCATGAATCACGATGCTCGGAGCGCCGCACACGCGGACAACTAGCAATCGGCGTTAATATTCAAAAATAAACCGACCGCCGCGACACGAGTGCCCCCTTTCGGTAGCACCCGAAATCAAACGCGTCGAATGGCGTTGCGAAAAGATTTATTTGGAACACGATATTTAGTTCTGTAACCCGTTTTTCATTGGTTAACGGCGACGTGTTTGATTATTAGTGATGCAGACTTGTATATTTACACAAACTAAATGCAAATAGATGGTTTATTAAAGTTTCAACATGATTCCTAAAATTGGCGCGGCCAAATCCATCTTGATTAATACAGTGTCTTAATTAATTATCGTATGCAACCAATATCACAGTATTTATTTTATAATACGTGATTTGCGTATTGCAGTACCAATACTGTGATATTGGTTGCATACTTGCAATGATGGCAAAGCTTTTTGTTGTAATCTGTTTTTTTTGTTAGTTACGTTGTGGTAGCTAGAAATTTGATGATTTCATCATCTTATTTCCGGATGTATAAGTAAATAAAAGAGACGGAAAGAGTGGATTAAGCCGAAGCGAGAAATAACTAAGTTACATAAAAACTGAGTTTTCGTCGCGGGGAAAATTGAAACTATAGAGAGAGCGGTAGAAAAACGATACACAATTGGATTAACCCTTCCCGGTTGAATGAGGGTTGGAGGCAAGATCGGAGAACGTCGCGAGTTCGGATGGAAGCAGAAATTGGTTGGACATGTGAGCGTGGCAGTTCTTGATCAAATACTTTATCTAAGAGAAGTCGAACTGAATAGATAAACTCGGCATGGAATAAATGGAAGTCGTCGCGGACCCGTTGGGAATTAGGGAGAAGTTTTTCAAACTAAAATCGAAAACACCGAACTTACGGATTCGATTAGAGCCGGCGAACGGTGCGGACGCGGCTTCCATGTCTTCGCCATTAACTTTCTCATTAAACGTGCACCCTTTACGCTCGACTTTATTACCGGTTGCTTTGGAGCACCCCCACCCCGTTAGCTCCAGGCTGTTTTTTCGCCGCCCCTCGGGAAAATACAATTTAAGTTTCGAGCGGTGCGCCGAATTACACCCGTGTTTATACCTTAATTACGCCCTCGATATTCGGCCTCGATGATTCAACAGGTTCACGAACAAACTCTAGTCCGCAGTCGAGAGAACGGCAGACGGCACGGAAAGTTTAATTGAACGTTATAAATTAAGGGAATTATAGCGCTAACGTTGCATAGATTTTCCCTTTCTAAACAATACCATTCACCACCATCTACCCTCGACTTTGCCGACAACTTCTTAATCGTTTCATTGTCGACTATAACTTACACATCCCAAACGTTCATATGTCTGGAATCGTTTCTCAGAAACTTCACCAAACAATTCCCCTTTTTGTATCTTATTACTTAAACATCCTCTGAAGATGATCAATAACAACCGAAACCTGTAAAATAAAAATTAATTAGATAGGGGCAAAAACGATATAAAATTCGTGAGAATGAACATTCAGTAGTTACGGGGAGAGGGGGTTAGAAGATAAATGTTTTGGCGGGTGGGAAAGTGCGGGTATCAGTTAGAAAGCTCACGGCCTTTTACAGTCTTAGCCGTGGTGGTTCTTCCGGAATTACTTTGAAAGTCATGAATGATCAACGAATGCCCGATAAAGTGGATGGGCGGCCGAAATATATACAGCTATTTGAACCTGGCCCTAATGAATTCTAAACCCGACCGGATTGAATTGGACGCCGCGGCGCCGCCGTCGCTAGATCGATAGTCGAACCGTATGAAATTCAACTAACGCCATCGGATTATCGAAGAAGGAGAGGCCTCAACCCCAATATTTTGTTTCCCTTTACAGTTTTTGCGCAAAAAAGAAAATCTTCTCTTGGTGACGTCACACCGTACCGGAGAGCGCTGGTAATAAAGCTCTTCTAATCGGCTTAGTTGCGTCTGCGGAACGGCTCCCCTATAACATTCAAAACGTGCGCTGCCACTGGAAACGGAAGAACCTCTAATACTCTTGTTATAATCGCGTTTTGTACTTGTTTCTCTTTTTCCTTTTTTATTATTTATTCTGAATGTCTACGAAAACATTAATAATAAAATTACTTGTACGACGAGAAACTCTAAACACCTCAATAATTAATCTACCAGTCCATCCAAAATTAATTTAATAACACGTAACGTCCACGTGGACAAGTTTGAATCAGTAATAAAGTTAGACTATCTACAGTGTGTTAATTAATTATCGTACCCGACCAAATATGCAGCCAATATCACAGATTGGTATTGGCAACGCGACGAAAGTTCCTAAAAACGATGGCGACAATTTATTAATAATTAAAAAAATATTTCTGTCAGAATATCTCATCATCATATTGAGATATGCAGCCAATATTACACAGGTCACGTGGGTTACGATAATTAATTAACACAATTGCAGTGTTGTGATAATGTGAAGTAATAAATATGTGAATAACAAAAATTGTACTTAAAAGTTGAAGTTGAGTCAGAAATAGAAAGGATTTGGAGGGTAGGTTATACACAAATACAACGTTATTTGATGAAGTTTCGATGCGGCCTCGCGGCTAATGAGGTTGGGAACACTTTAATGGGGTTGTCCGTTTGTGTGGGAGATGCGAAAGTTTGTGACGTTGTAAGTCGCGGCAAACTGAATTTCGTTTCACCGGATTTCAGAGCCGGATTTTAGTCCAGGCCGCGGGGGGACGCGGAGAAATAGGGGCTGCGATACATTATCGATGTTTATCGCGCTGTAACGCGCAAATTGGCGGCGATCCCGACAATTCGTTCAACGTTTTTCCTGCGGAATAGGTCGATAAATGCGACGCGCAAACAATGAATATTATATGAGGGCCGATGCAGGCGATATTTTGATTGCGCCCGTTTCGGGGTTTGAATATTTAGGCGAGTTACGGTCAGATTGCGTTCGTATACACAAACGGGACGCCGAGACTTTTATTATTAGATTATTGTAGTTGCTCCGGGTCAATTATAATAGCACGGGTATTGCACTTGATAGTCAGTAGCGTATGAAGGGACTCCAACTCATCAGTCGGTAATTTGCATGTAGTAATCCGTTTAGGTAGTGTTCGCGTTGTCGAGCAAAGCAATACGCTGGATTAAACATGTTAATATGAAATTTACACTTCGTCGTCTCCACACTACGTTAAAAAAAAATTCATGCCCAACGTCCACTTCAAAATTAAATTTAATTTATCCAACTCTAATTACATATATTCAACACAAAAATGTATTTTTACACACACACACATACATACAGTATGTATATATACAGTATGCAACCAATATCACAGTACTCGTATAGCAATACGCAAATCGCGTTATTGGTTGCATACTTGCAATATATGTATATATAAAACAGTCGGGTTAGGTTGTGTTGGTCGGGTGAACCCAACCCGATCCTCGATATACAGTGTGTTAATTAATGATCGTACCCGCAAGTATGCAACAATTATGACAGTATCGCAATACGCAAATCGCGTATTACATATATACAGTATTGAATGTGTTTTAGTTTTTGTTTTTATATTATTAAGAGTATAGATGTCAATAAAATAACGAAAATTGAAGAGGTGATAGTTCAAATAAAACTTCTATAAAATTCGAGAACTAAGCCAAAAAGGAGTTGGCAAATAGCCTGTACAATATTACACATGAGTACTTCCACATAAACCGGCGTCGTATTACGATCATGCCTTTCCTTATTGAATTGTGCGAACACCGTTTAGAAAAAAAAAGGGTGAACATGGAAAGACCATCCGTCGGTCGATTGTAATAAAACATCTAAAGAGCTGGAGGGTGGTCCGGGATCGGATTTCACCAGCCACTAATTAACGTGCCTGTTAAGTCCGAATGGGATGGTTCCCGCGCGTGCTAAGGCTTCGTTTGCGTGCAAATTGAGATCGAAATTCGCACTCCGGGATCCGTCAACTTTTTGTAACGGTTCCATCACTTTAGCAAGCTTCTGGCCGACTTTTGAACTCTGAAAAGTACATACAAAGTGAGAGGCGGACGGATTTGTCACGACGCAGAAAGGAAAGCCTATCTAATTTTAACTTTCAAAGTGTATCTAGCTGTCGACTCGATAAGTAGCTAAGATTCGAATCTTTTTTGGGGAGACGGTCGATGGCGGGATGGTCTGCGAAAATCGATACCAGTTTTACATGGCGATTTCTGAAAAGTGATTTCTGCGTTGCCGCGTCGGGACGCACGCGACAATGACGCCCGACGGAGCGCCGGTTTAAAATTCATAGGATTTTTTCCCAGATCTCCAATTTACATATTTACCACCATGATTTGTTGCCTTGCAATTCTTTCCGTAACAAAAAAATTAATTCTTCCCCTCTCTAACTTCTGGGACGAGTTAACCCGAAAGTTCGGATACAATCAAATTATTCAGAGAAAATAAACATTATTCATAAGACTTTTTTAACAGCATTTCAAGAAGAATGCAACATAGATTAGTAGAGGAATTTTTTTTCAGTGTGAATTCTAATTATATTAATTAAAACGAAACAAAAACTTTAAAGTTTCCGTTTTATCGAGAACCTGAAGCGTAAAAATAAACGGGGCATCAAGTGGCATTTAAGTAGAGTTCGACCCCCTTAAACCGACTACGCCCCGTTTATGCCCGATATAAAAGCTCCTTGCCCGTCACGTACGCTGCCCGCTTATTTTTCCTTTACGTAAATGCCCGTTCGGCGTCGGTTAATACGATATAGCTCCCGTTTAGCACGAGGCGCGACTCATCTCTTATTTCGGTCACGTTCTAGGGGTGGACGCTCAAAGTCACGGGCCCGTCTTCCTCCAGGAACCCCCGTCCCACCTGACGTTCTCCAATACTACTGGTTCTCAAGTCAGCTGCTCGGCTCATGGATCACCAAATCCTCAAGTCGATTGGCTTCTACAGGATAGCCAAACCGTTACTGCTGTACCTGGACTAAGGTAAGATCGAGATTTAATAACAATATTTTTGTGTATTCTTTTTGACTTCTTCATCACTTAGTACTTATCCAACTCAACCCAACTTAACCCAACCCAACCCTTTTTTACCAGCACACGTCGGTATAAATCTTCTGTATGTTTTTCAGGTAACTCGCAATAGATAGAGGTAGAAATCGGTTGAAGGTCCTTTCTCCTGCCAGATGTTCACATCTTTAATGAATACGCTGGCCCAGCTCTTGTAGTTTATCTACCTCCCTTGCCACTTTAGAAGCATCTCCTGCCGCACTTCTTTTCTGTTATTGCCCTTGTTGTTATAGTTCTCTGTTCTCTCCCAAACCATTAAATCTACGGGAGGGCACCCTGCAAGAGCACCCACTGCCTCGATTGACACTGTTCGATAGGCCGCTGTCATGGAAATGGCATATCTTCTTTCAATGCTTCGGAGCATGTTCCTATACTTTCCGTATCTAAGTGCAGTCTGCCATGCATGAGCTACATATAGCACCACTGAACTTATCGTTGTCGATAATACTCGTCTTTTCTTTTGAGACGGACCTCCTATGTTCGGCATAATTCTACATAAGGTGTTCAGCATTCTGGTCGCCTTTTTGCAGGTTATCCTCACATGCGTCATCATCTTGATGTCCTTGTCCAATGTTACACTCAGGTATCTTGCTACTTATTGTTGTATTACCCACCCTAATGTTCACTTCATTGAACTTTCTTCTGCCTTCTAGGACTATTAACTCCGTTTTCGATTCTTCAATCCTTAATCCAATTTCTTCAAGGCATCGCGTATTCTGGTTTCGTGGCCCCTGAAATTACAAGGGCCAAATCATCTGCGTAGCCTCTGACGCCCTCTTCCTGCTTCAATACTAGAACCTTGTTGTAGAAAAGGTTCCACAGTGTTCCGTGCACAACTGATCCCTATGGCACTCCGCAGCTCATTTGCTTCTTTTGTCCGTTCGGTAGATATATAATTCTTTGCGAAAAATAGTTGCACAGAATGGTCTTTAAACCCAACCCAACCTAACCCAACTCAATCCAAGCCAACCTAAGCCTTTTTCTGGACAGAATACTTTTTCAATTACTTAAAAGATTAAATAATTAACATTTTAATACAAAAAATTTTTTTACCGTTTGATTAAAAACTTAGAATTGAAAGAATTAAACCGATTAAGAGAAAATAAAATAAAATACGGATTGCGTTTGTTCCCAATGGTTTCCTGTTCGTTGAATTGGGAATAAAATTGGAATCGGGTCGGTTCAAAATAGAATTAGGGCTGTATAAAAAGGCAAGTATTAAATATTGTAGAATTTGCGAATTGTGCCTGTTTAAATAAATAATCCGTAAAATCAATTTGAATTGTCGATGGTTTAATTTTTTTATTATTTAGGGGGGTGTAAAAATGCGAATTGAGATAAATCTTTGTTGAGATGGTTAAAGTACTCGACGTTTTAAAGTGAAAAGAACACTAAGCTTGTCGGCGACAAAGTTTTTGAAACAGAAAAGCAAAATGTGAGAGAGACAATAATTTCAGTACGAAATTAAGCCGTCGTGACAAATATGGGTGGGAAAATAAAATACGTAGGGTGGTTTTTCACGAGGCGAGGTTTCCGTGTAGAAATTAGAAGTATAAATATTTGTTGTGACAGTTTATTTTCCGTGGTCTCCGAAAAATTTGGTGTAATGAATGGGCAAGGGAAGTATAAGTCATTCTTAAGCAAAGGGAGAGCGCAACAATGGGAAGAGAAATTTATTTAACGACGAACGTATAACTCCATTGTTTTCGCGTTTATTTGTAGCGATATGTGGGACGATCCTTTTTATTATTATTTTTTTTTTATTATTTTTTTTCGTTGGCATTGGTATAACGAAGAGAACGCAAAGTGCGGGATTAAAAAGCTCCGCGCGTTCGGGGCTTTTCCTTTGTGGAAACGATCGAGGTCCCCTTTGAAACGGGAGCAGAAATAGTTTATTCTAATGAAAACCTCTTGCGTGCGTTGGGGACAAAAATCAACCATCCACCCCTATCCTAAAAGCACCGACATCAATCTGAATTCCCGATCCCAGTCAATCCACTCACTGTTACCGGCTTACGCGAGGCTTCCCAGTTTGTCCCATGCATTTATAATAGGACTGCCAAAGTCCATTATTTATATGGTCCATACTGTCACACGTAGCCAGTATCGATCTTCACAAAGATAGAAACGAATTCCGGCGACGCAATTTTACGAAGTAGGTATCTCACCCACCGGAAACAGTTTTATTTCGCAAAAACCATTTTTTGAAATCATTTTGATATCATTGATCAAATTGATATGTATACTTTTACAATTAAAAAACTACAAACAAAGTTGAGTGCTTTGATATATAAATGCTTTTTATTTTGCGAAATCGACGTCAACGTCAATTTACTAATGAATCGATCGTCCGCGAAACTGCCCTAACTAAATATCAACGCGCCGCCGACGCCAGATTATAAAGTCACTTCATTATTCATCGTTTAATTATCATGTTTGTTCGCAATAGTTACCGCGTATCGATTGCCATGACCCAATTCCTAAAATCGTACCTTCGTGCCCCTCATTATTATTGGACCAACCACTAATCCTGTTCGCCATTTATTTTACTAGCTTGTTATGCTATTTACTACTACACATTATGTGTCCCCCAAATCATCTGTTGCGATGTTACATCGTTTTGTTGGTTTACATAAACAAGAATGATTGCCCAACACACGCTCAAATTTAGAATCCTCTAAATTTATACTAAACTACAGTCAAACATAGTTCAACTTTTCGTTCAATAAAAATATACAACAATTTAACACTGAATAACAATTAAAACTAACACTAGACTTATTAGACTTACAGACTTACATTAAACCCGAATGTTTCTAGTTCTAGGTCTAGTGTTAATTTTATTATTAGTTAAATAAAAATATTAATTAACTATTATAATTAGTTTTACTGTATCACCATGATAAGATGAATTTAATTACAGTCTGTTCGTTCGATGCATAATTATTTTTCGCTTCATTTTTTTGTCGAAGAAAACTTTAAATTAGCATCTCAAATAACAAAAATCGTTACCGTCTCTTTTTGTTTATATTTTTAATTACTTTCAAGATAGATTTTTCCGTGCCATAATAATAAAGTTAAAAAAAAACCTTTTTTAGAATATTCCAGTGCACTTCATAACAAAACTGAAGAAGTAGAAATCTTAAGGCGTACCCAATTAGGGGATGTATTATTTTAAGTCTTCTTTTCCCTTATTATTTGGGGATTGTTGCGGAGCAAAAATGAATGGGTTGCTATTAAAATAGGGTCCCCGTTGGATAAATAAATAAATAGAGATTTCCCGGTATGAACCCCTTCCAAATGGGCAAAGTTGAATAGGACGGAAGCGAGTAATTACCGAGCGCTTGGTATCTTGTACGCGAGTGTCGCGGGTCGCATTTAATCGCGCGGCTCAGTTTTTTACTCCTTTAGAAAATGGAATAATGAATGAACCCCGCAATGTTTGAATCTAGATATTCTAGATCATAAACACCTTAGAATTAGTTTTAATTTTAAAGTATTAATTTTGATATTTTCATAGTAACATTATTTTAGCCATGCTAGAATAATTAATAATAGACGTTAATGTCGGGTTGTGGCGTTCCTGAGTGCGTTTTCCTGTACTGTGGTTTAAAGATGAAATCAATATTCTCATGAATTATACATATGTTTGTAGAAGTGACCGCCGCGTTAATAATCGCACTTTATACTTGCCCAAACACAGCGAAAGGGGCGTCATCTCATACGCGTAGCGCGTCGCGTTACGCCACTGTGGGTGACAGTTATTCGACTATGGTAGGGTTGGATGGACAAATTTGGTGGACCGTTACAATTCTCTCAGGTAATGTGTGCTTTTGGTCAACGAATCCATTACGAAATCTCATCTACCTAAAGCTTTGTGATGTAAACTAAATTTGTGTTCACCATCAATTTTATGTAAATCTAAAAAATAATTAAGTTTCGATATTCTTTCAAGATAATACAATAAGACTCCGAAGCTTTTCCGGTTTTTAATCAAAGTTCGAGCATCCGTAATTCGAGCTCGACTTTCTCTTCTCTTAAAATCCTTTGATTACGGGTTATTGTTTCCTTTTTATTTTGAAACAACTCGCAACGAAGAAGAATCCAATATGTTAATGGATATTTAATCATAGTTCGTGAACTAACTTTGTACGCTTCGTACTAGAAGTAAACATAACTGAGACGTAATAGTAATTAGTTTCATCGTTGAAATCAACATTCTTTCAAGGTTCTTGAAAAATTACTTGCTATCCCGAAACTGTTGGAGGACTTAGAGTAATATGTTTCCAATAGTTTCGAAATTGGATGGACTTTCCGTGGCTGTCTGGTAATGTATTAAAACGGACGATGCGACGGTGCCGAATGAGGCGTAGTTAATTTCTATGACACCGCGCATTGATTTTACGTATAATCAAAAGAGGCCTTCTATCGATACGGGATCCTGCAATCCTGATGGGATTGCGATTGAAATGTTTGAGGAGACCTAATTCGGAATGGCGGACCGGGCGCATCGATTACGCTGTATACACAGTATATCGGTTGGGAATTAAGGCGACCCGTATGTTTCAGGCAATCACTGGGCAACGGTACTCTCTACTTCCCACCCTTCAGAGCTGAGGACTACCGGAAGGACGTACACTCAACCGTCTATCGATGCAGGGCATCTAACTTGGCCGGCACAATCATCAGTAGAGATGTTCACGTTCGCGCAGGTATTATATTATATCATTTTACATAATAAACTTTTTCTCCTTAGTTAATTTGAGATAACACAAAAATTTTTAGAGCCACAATTTTTCTTTTACAAAGAAACCGTTCGATTAAAGTATGGAAATGTGTCCCCAGAACTCTCTCAACGTCGTCGTCCGAGTGCACGAAAAGTCCAATCCAACCGTTTGAATGATTAACACGGTCGCCCGAGCGGGTTGTGAAATGAAGATAATGTCGTCTAATATTTAAATAGATGGCGCCACGGGTAAAAAAGGACCACCGGCGATCCGAATTATTATTAACCCAGTCATTTCGGTCGCAAACTCGCTAATTGCACGACAGAGTTGCCGCGAACTGTTTCCCTCTGAATAATACATACTCGAGAGTTGTGATTTCCCATGGTGCTTACACCCGAAAAAGAATAAAACTCCTTCATACTTATAATCGCTACTTATATAAGGTGATTCTCAACCTATACTAAAATTGTAGCAAAAGTTTTTTAGTTTCAAATCAAGAATACATATAAGATTTTAAAATGACATCGAAGCAAGTGTTCCAAGTTGTTTCCAATATTTTCTATGCACAATTTTGTAACAACAATTTGTATATGAATCCTTGCTCAGTATTCACTTCCTCAGCTGCAATGTTAAATGCCTATTCCTCAGTATCAGCCAAGAGGACTCAATCTTGATTTTGTAATCATTCATAACCATTACGTACTTTGTAATCAGGAGATTTTTTTCTTTAATCCCGCTAACACCTCGAACAATAAATTTATTTCCGGGATAGGAAGGACTATTGAAACGACAATTATTTTTTCACATGTATTAAAGTTCTTCAGGGCTTAAATTGTTACAAACTAGTTGTAAAATAATACAAAAAACTAACAAATTGTACTTGAAACAGCGAAAAATATTAAAAATCAGCCACGACGCACATCTTAAACCGTTGTGAGAACCACAAAGATTGAACATCGGTCAACGAATAACCGAGAAAACAAGTTTTTAAACGTGTTTTTATTTAAAAACTTGTTTTCTCGGTTATTCGTTGACCGATTTTACGCAGTTTTAAATTAAAATTTTATTTAATATTTGTGTTAAAATATAAATTTATTTGATACATTAAGAAGATTTGTAGAAAAGGTACAAACCGATTAATATTTTTTCATGAATGCTTCAACGTGTTCCTTTTTTAATTACGGTCGATTTTATGAGTTACGAAGCGGGGATGTATTGTTTGGGGTTTGCGCTTGTGAAATAAAAGGGCGGCCGTTGAATGGGGTAGATTCCATCTAACCATATCCGTTCGACGGAGATCCGAGTTATCGAAACAATGGAGCTCTTGATTCGGCTTTTTGAATCGAGACGGATCACCATTCAGTGTTTAATTTACATCGATTCTTCGCCGTCCGGGTCCATCCAAAGCCGAAATTACTTACCATTTGGAGGGGTGCGCCCATTGACGCGGCCGGATTCGTTTGCTTGGAGTCCCCGTTTTCTGTAAATCTTTTGAAAAAAGCTTGGGATCCAACCGCCCTTTTTGTTTGCTCTCGAAAACGACCGGATTAAATAAATACGTAAGTGAACCGTGAGTGTTTGTTTTTCGCTAATGCGAAAGGTAACCGTATTCTAAATTAATGCGTCACTGTTATTTCAAGCTCTGCTAGGTGTAAATATGCGATTTTCACGTAATCCAATTCTCATTTTAATTTAATTCATTATTAATCTCGGTAATGTAACAATCACTTTATGATTTGTTTTTAATTACGAGGGATACATATAGCCCTAAAATAAACTAGTTGCTGGACATCTTGAAGGGTTTAGCTCAGTTACGCGATTATCGTTCCAGCTTCAATTAGCAAGTTTACGGAGTAATTAGTTTATGAACGCCCTGGTCGTTTGAGGATGGTGTGAGAGAAACAGAGCGACTTAAAATTGTATGGTGTAAATTAAAATTTCACCCCAGTAAATCGGTGCGGTTCCTTTAGTACATTTTCTTCTTATTCTTCGGACCCCTCTTTGTCACCTTTTTGTATTCATACCGCGAGTAAAGATCAAAAGATACCCGCAAAAAAAAAGACAAAAACCCGAAGGGAGACTAACGGATCGATATGGAATTGATGAGCGAGAATGAAAAACCGTGAATATGAGTGAGCGGATATAAATATGCATATTTCAGACGGCGGCACTCTTAAAGGGACATTACCATTTCAATTCGGATGCAACTCATAGCCGGTCACCGCGCGAAAATGAAAAAGGATGGTGGCAAGAAGTCTCCTGGAATCGATTACACAAACATTTTCAGCTTTTAAGTTGCATGTGTACACAGAAAAGCTCGAATTTAAATATTTCACTTTCGTGGAACGCGTCTCAAAGCTCCAGAATCATTTAGTTGCGACGTGAACGGTTTGCGATTTCCCGGACCCCAAAACGCAATTATGACAGGCGGAAGCTGTAAAGGCGACTACGAACGGCTTTCGAATCGAGACATATGAAAGGTAATTGCGTTAAAGACGGGCGGCAAACGGGACCTAAGAAGACGAAATCCGGTTGAGAAGTCGCGATCGATATTTCTTGAAACCACAAATGTTACAATAAAAAGAAAAATTAAATAGAAAATAAAATCATAAAGATGTAGAGTTAATGTGAAAATTCGTGCATTGACTTGTTGATACATATGAAGGGTGTAATGTTTTTTATGGCTAAATAAAAATAATTAAATTTGGGTCAATTGTTTGAAATGGCTATTGAATTACCCAAACCTCTTTCAAATCAATAACGTTCCGAGCGGATAGTTCTTTTCAGAGGGAGGCCGCGATTCTCGTTAAACAATAGGGCGATTAAACTGTTGTGCAAGTGGGCGCGTGCGCCAGGAGGCCAATCATCCGAATTGTACCCTTATGGTTAATCGCTTAAGTTGTAGAGCGCATTATTCGTTATTGCATAATAGTTTGTGAATTTATTCGCAAATTGGGTGAAAAGAGTTTGTACGCTGTGCGTGCGTGTGTCGTAATTAAAATAATAATGCAGTTAATATCGATCGAATGTCGATACGCAGCGCAGGTTGTCGCACTATTATTACACTGTATTAGGGGATTGATAGGGGTGTTTACCCCGTTTTCCAATAAATATGGAGAGGGGCACGCGTCCACGTCAATCAGGGGGCTGGCAAACACGGCACCCGATGCTCGTGTGGCACGGTCCCGGACAGGTCGCGTATCCGCATCCTGTTAATAATTGGTTCCACTCTTTCACACAAGTGCCCATTCACACGATCTTTCTCGCCAACCCTAAGTGTTACACTGGGTAAACATCATAATAATTTCACACTACTAATTTTCTCTGAAGGGTGGCAACCAACGAGCACCCTTCGCGGCGATATCCAAAGGATCGCCTTTCAAATTTGCGTCAGTCGGAACGAAACACGTCGCGGTGCCGCGGCTCCAATATGGCTGCTGGGCATCGAATTGGCATCGGAATTGACGCGATTCTGTTAAAATTCGATTTAGCTAGTTTTCAACTACATCCCAATTGAACACTGATAGTTTGAAGCGGTTATAGGATCTCGCCCCAGGTCTGCTCTCACCTCTCTCTATTTATTTCATCCGCGTGTGTCGCTACACGTTCCGTTATCAATATTCTACCCATTAATATACGCACTGAACATTAATATCATAAAATCGAATAAAACCTGATTTCCTAGTTCATTTACGCCAATAATTTTGCATCACTATAAAGCAAATTAACGTATCGCTTTATCGCATTATATTTATATCCCTCATTTCCTTCGTTCAAATTCAATGATAGAAATCACTGCAATTTGATTAGATACTATTTCCATCTAGAACTAGAATTTATAGCAACATTGCCGTTGACCATTGATGAGGTATATATAGTCTCCAGAATATACAGTCATCTAGAACCAGAATATATATACAAATATAAAACAGTCGGGTTAGGGTGGGTTGGGTTGGTTCGGGTCAACCCAGTCCGAACCAACCCAACCCACCCTAACCCTACTGTTTTGTATATGAATATATATTCTAGAATATATAAAACAGTCGGGTTAGGGTGGGTTGGGTTGGGTCAGCTCTACCCAGCTCGACCCAACCCATCCCACCCTAACCCGACTGTTTTGTATATGAATATATATTCTAGTTTTAGATGACCCAATCCAATCCCTCTAACCCAATATATATCTGATTGTAAAAATGTATCTATTATTTAAATTTGTATACATCTATTAATAAATAGTTAAAATATATTTGGGTTGGATGCATCATAATTAATAATGACAGTAAATTTCTTCATAAAGTTTGAAATGAATGTTTAAATGTAGGAGGCTTGAAAATTTGTAGTTACATAATGTACAAGCAAACAGTTGTTTTTTGTGTTTAGTAAAAAGTGGTTGAAATGTAGTAGAAGGATAATATGCACAAAAAGCTTTTGTCGAATTAGAGATCAATACACAGCGGAAATACACCGACAGAGAGACGCACACATGCACGGCAAGAGAAACTGTCTATTTCAATTCCAACTTCATCAATCTCTTCACTGATCTCGCAGCGCTCGGTAGCGGTATTCATCCGACGCCATTCAAACGGGAATTTCGCGCATTTGTTTCTTTCCTTCGGTTCGTTTTTACTGGGGGTGTGGTTTTAATACGGACCTGCACGTGTGTTTGTGGAAAAGGCTGATTAACACACACACACACAAAGAAAGCAGCGACGAAAAGCGGCTCTTTCGCCGGGCGAGTTTTTTTTCACAGTTCCCCTCGATAATGAGCTGATATCGATAAACCATAAAAGTTTTTATTGCCCAGGGCTCTACTTTACGGCCCGACAGCATAAAAGTCTCGCGAGCGACGGAATAAATTTCGAAATTGGTCTCTTTGTGTTCGTTTCAGTGGTCAACCAACAGTATGAAGTCCAAGTTTACCATACCTACGTCTTAGCTGGAAACACGGCCGTTTTGCTTTGCGTGATACCGTCGTTCGTGAAAGAGCATGTCAGTGTCACTTCCTGGTCAAGAGACGATTCAATTCTCCTACCCGGTTCCAACATGGGTGAGTATTCAATTAATCGTCCATAAAACCAGACGGGCCTTTAAAACATTTATATATCCACTTCGAACTACCCATTACCGTTCACAAAGAGCAACGGAACGCCGCTAACGCGATTCTCTCCGTCAAGGGACCAAGGGCTCTCTAAGAAAAGAAAGTTAAATTGAATACCGTCCCGCTCTGCTGGCGTTATGTAATAAAACAAAGAGACCGGTCGCCTAAATGGGCCGAATTTCCGCAAAGAATTCCGCGACTCCGATAATGAACTTCCGAAGAACCTCGTATGTAACCCTCTACTTATCCCCATCCACCATATAAAATCCGGTTATTTCCTTTAATTAAATTCCTTAGATACTTACCCAGTTTTTCTAAGCCTGTAAATTACAAGTTGAAACTTTGAAAAATGAAGAACCAAATCTTATAAAGAACCTTCACGTAAGGTTACAGTTGAAATAAGATTCAAAAACTTTTAAAAACTGAGTGCAGAGAAGTTGAGAGGTTGGTCTTAACTAGTTCCTTAACGTAGCCGCGAAACGGTCGTCTCATCCATTCCTTGCATTGTAGGAGGCCGGATAGTGGTGACTTACGGGAGCGGCGAATTGCATATTAGGTCGGCACGTGCGGAAGACGGTATGGCGAAGTACTCTTGCTTGACGTTACACGCCTTGACGCAGGAGCGAAAGAGAAGCGGAGCGGCGATGCTTACTGTCACAGGTTAGTTACATTAATTTCCTGAACAATACAACACTCCACCAAAATGCTAGTCATTAAGTTTGCTTCCCATTCTTTGTTATCTTTATTTTTATTATTAGAACCAACGGGTAGTATGCCACCAAGATTAGCACCGTCGGCTCAGACGTCGGTATCTGCGGATAGAGAATCAGATGTTCATCTAACGTGTTCGGCACAGGGAAATCCACCGCCTACGTTCAAGTAAGGTTTTGCTGGGCGCAATTTCATTAAGCCCTGTTTAACATACTCGGATAGTCGTACGACGCGCTCGAACGTGCCGTAAACCGTTTATTATCCTTGTCGGCATTAAATTGTTTTGACAATCGCAGCTGGTTTCGAGACGTGAATGGGTTGCTGCAGCCCGTCCACTCGTCGTCGCGTTTCGAGCCGCTACAGGATGTCCTGCTTATTAGAAGACTGAAGCCGGAGGATTCGGGTAAATGGACCTGTAAAGTCTCCAATCACTTCGGGGAACAGCGACTCGATATCCAATTAACCGTCACAGCTCATCTGACTCTACACGTTCTGCCCCAACTACAGGTAGAATTTCCTCCTCCTTCAGTGAATTGACCTTAATCCTATCTCATTTTGTTTCGATTAGGTTATAAATTCAGGGGAGAGTGCTATTTTTAACTGTAGCGTCTCGGGGTCTCCGGTAGGGCGTAGCTATTGGCTCAGAAATGGGGAGGTGCTGTCCCCCGATGGAAATCCAAGGATTAGGCTGTTGAGTCCTCTTGTACTGGCAATTAATAGGGTGACGAGGCATGACCGTGGGATGTATCAGTGCGTTGTACGTAACGATAGGGAGAGCGCTCAAGGAAGTGCTGAACTAAGGCTCGGAGGTAAGTAGCGGAATAGTAGATCCTTATCGCGCCCTCGCGAGACGGAAAAAAAGCGAGAAATAACGTTATAACGACACTCGGTGAATTTTCGTTTTACCGGGAAGGTAAAGACGCTTTAATGGAGTGATTTATCATCACACCCCGAGTTTTAATGATATTTTCTTTAATTTTCCCGGGGACGCCTGCTTTACGGAGGGCAGATTCAGATTCGGCTTTATTCAAGTATAAAATTATTTTATAGCAAAAGAAAGGAAGCCTCAGCGTAAAATATCGTTGACGGAAACCAAAACTCATTTCCTGTCGCCACCCCGGCCTGAATATCTTTCTCTTAACGGCGCCGAGCAAGTTCTCGACCGTATCTGGCTAAAATTTATTCTTGTGTAATGACGAATTGAAAACTTTGCCTTCTCGAAATATTTCCAATCAACTTTTCTCTTATAATTGGAACATCTTTCCTCCGACTCTCGGAAATTGAAACTTTGATATAAACAGGTAGAGTGGATCATCTTCTGATACATAATATAACTTTTTTAATCATAAATATTTTGCGTCGTCGTTTACTTCGTTCATTCGTTTTTGTTTATGTAGTCGATAGTTATTGAGTATTGATTTTCAGATACGGTTCCCGAGTTACAGTACACCTTTATAGAACAAGCGTTAAGACCGGGACCTCAGGTTTCCTTGAGATGTTCAGCAACAGGATCTCCTCCACCGCAATTCCGATGGTTACTGGATGGAGAATCCTTGTCGGAACTGAATATCGGCCATAGGTAGGTGTAACGAGTTGTATTAATTAATAAAATCGAATCGGGTTTCTGTTAGATACGCTATAGGACAGTACGTAGACCACGCAGGGGACGTTATAAGTCACCTGAACATATCAAGCGTACGCGTCGAAGACGGCGGATTATACAGTTGTCGGGCTGTGAACTCTCTCGGTTCCGTCGAGCACGAGGCCCGGCTCAATATTTATGGTAATGTTTTATTCATCATTGAGAAGGAAGTAAGCGTAATATGCTTTGATGTAGGGCCGCCCTTTATCCGCTCGATTGGCCCCGTTAAGGCCGTAGCAGGATCGGATGTTACTCTCCATTGTCCTTATTCTGGGTATCCCATCGGATCCGTTCGATGGAAGCGGCAAGGACAGGATTTGCCGATAGACCTTCGACACCGTATCGAGGAAGGTGGATCTCTGACCATCACCAGACTGGATCCTTCTATAGATTCAGACTTGTATACGTGTTTTGTCAGCGGCCGAAATGGCGACGTCGTTCACCGCAACATTCAGTTGGTCGTTCACAGTCCACCGATTCTAGAACCCTTTTCCTTTCCCACGAGCCTTCAGGAGGGTGGCAGGGCGCAAGTGACTTGTTATGTCACCTCCGGGGACATGCCCATCCACTTCGCCTGGTACAAAGATGACATGCCGATTTCCGCCAACCTAGAGGTAAGCTCATCGCCAATTTACAACCGACCCGTATGGGTGTGTGTATCAATATCGATCGGTTCCAAAGCGAAATGACGGGTTATTCCGTAAATTACCTTATTAAACTAGCGCACTGTACTAGGGATGAGGCTCAATAGCACCGCTTTTGTTTCTGGTCGCAGCTATTTCCATTCGGCCGCAACGCAACTGTGCGAAACGCGCTTTTATGCTTCGTTTTCGCTTTTCAAAACAACGCTCGTGTCACGACGGAATCAATTTTCGCTTCTTGATTGGGTGAAATTAATTAAAAATCCCGTTAGGCGGTAGTACTTTGGTTTTTCCAATATTTCAATAGAACCCAATCCGCCGCTTTACACAATGGGATCGACAAAGCTATTTTAATCCTTTTTATTGTTAATTACTCGTTTGTTCAATACATTGCAACCTTTCAATCGTAATTAAATATTATTTAACATTTTTTCACACTCGAATTTCACCCATTCTTATATCGCACTAACACTATTTGAAAAAACGTCCATAATCGAATCCATATTTTTATTTCAAAGTGCAAATACACAAAATCACTTCAAAATTAAAAACCTCCAAGAAAAATATTTTAATATAGATATTGTTTTAAAATGTTTTTCTCCGAAACGATTAGGAATTAAGAAAAGAAACTTTTTGAGGTTATGTAGGAATGTTTGAGGTTAGATCATACCAAATTACAATCTTCCCACCTTTTCTAATATATAAATATCACACGGTTTCGCACCGTTTACTGGCAATTTACCCCCACTTCTGCATGATCTGTCCCAAACGCGCCGACGCACAGTGGTCCGAGCGGTAAGAAAACCCGATCGAAAATATTATTTTGGTGTTAGCAATTAGCTAGCTTTATGAAACTTGGCATATGATTATAAGACCAAAAGGGTAATGTTGTGTCAAAATTTGAATTAAATTCGTCAACCGGAAGTAGTACTACGCAAGCAGTACTTTATTTAAATTCATACTCATTTTCTTTTCATATAAATTAGGACTTTAAAGAAGAATATTACTATAAAATTTTGTGCAAAACATTAGACGTATATTACTTCACATTTTTTTGTGTAATTACGTGATCGCAAATTTCTATCTAAATTGTTTTATAGAGGACCTATACCGGATGTCTCACGTAACTGATTCGTTAGAACTTTTTTAGGTACCACTATTCGTAGCGGTTTGAAATTTTGACAACATGGATTGTTCATTCGAAGCTTTCGATCTAAAATACTTTCAAGATGGCCGCCACTTCCGGTCTACCGGATGTAGACCACAACCTCGTTATTTTAAATGGAATGCTATAGTTTTTAATGCACCTTTTAATTATATTCGACAAAATAAGTTGACTTTGATAAAAGTTATTGGTACCTACCATTTTTCGTTTTCGAGTTATTTTGTTTTTAAGTTTTTCTTTGGCAAATTACTTTATGCTCTTTAAAACCTTATATCTCAGCCAACGTTCATTCAAAAAAGCTTTAAATTGGCACGATTACTCTTGAGATGTTGTCAAACAGATTGTCATTTGTTGTATTAAAGTATCTTATACAGGGTGGTCAAAAATTGAATTATCGTTTCTCCATATTCAATGGTAAGAAAGTCGAAAATTTTAAATGGAACGCCCCATATTTTTTTACCCTATCAGAAATGGAATTTGATAAAAATGTGGCAAAATTAATTGGCAGAATTAGTTGGTTAGATAGCTCAATTTTACTTAGCTTTTACTAAAAATGTTTTAAGAACTATTTGAGAATAAACTCATCGCTCTTAATTTGAAGTGATATTGGAGACCATAATACGTAAGTTTGCAGCCTACTTATAGTAGAATTTTCCCATGATACTGAGATAGTCCACATACATTTCAAATTATTCGAGATAATATAAAATATTTTGTTATATTCACCAACATAACAAAATTTATCTCAATTTGTGTGAGTCTTCTTCATTTTCTAGATCTTGTTCCTGTATATTTACTTCTTCATCATTATTGTCTTCTTCTTCACTTTCTTCATCATCATTATCTTCTTCTTTACCTTCCTTTTCTTCTAGAGATTTGTCCAGTATAAGTAAATTTTTCATGTCTTCATTCATATTTTTATATCTTTCTGAACATTCTTTATAAAAGTTACTAATAAATGGATCGGAGCTCAGTAATAGTCTTTTAAATAAATCTTCAATCTTCTAAAACTTGTTTGAAGTCTACCACATTTTCTTGTGTGACACTCTCTAAATCTGCGTACTTGTTTGTTTTTTGCTTCTTGATAAATAAGATCCACAATTATGTGTTAAGTAATCTTTGACTGCCAATTTTTTGGTTAAGGCGCACGTTGGCGCAAGATTTCTTTCTTATACTATGTACACCATACCTTCAGCAATAAAAAAGTGTTAGCTACAATTGTTCGATTTTGTTCGCTCGCAAGATATTTAATTTAAAAGATTGAATGGTCAAAAAATATAAGTATTTATTGACGTCAATAGAAATGGTTGTAATTTTTTTCAACAAACATCTTTTGAAATTTGGAAAGGCGTAAAATGAAGACCTTTCTGTACTTTATAAGAAACCAACGACACAATATTTTCAAGTAGTGATATACCATCTTTTTTGTTTTCTAAAGTTGTGTCGTTTTCTAAAAAATTTCCTTATACAAAGTAAGGTAATTGTAATAGCAATTTATTTCGCGCAGTAGCTATTATAAAACATCAAAGACTTCATAAACTTCACTAAGAGTCTATTAATAGTTAAAATATATGTAACATTTAAAAAAACAACACTATAAAATTTTTTTTTTAATTGATTTTCGATCGGGTTTTGAGTATTTTCGGACCACTGTGCGACACGCCACCAGTATGACAGAATCGAAATGAAATAACCGTTGTTGTTTGAGGTTAAGTCATATTAGTTTTAAGGTAAAATATTCTTTTAATTAATTTCGTAATTAAGTTCTGTGAATCTTAACGGGTGATCACTTTAGTTTATATAAAATTTTAAAAATCTCCGATTCAATTTGATGTTTTTTAAAAGTGGGATTAAAAAAAAAATGTTTTCTCCAAAATTCCAAGGAATTAAGAAATGCAACTTTTTGAGGTTATAAAGGAACGTTTGAGGTTAGATCATAACAAATTAAAATCTTCCAGAGCATTTCTTAAAAATTTTTAAAATTGCATTGTCGAATTTTTGCACGATTTTTATATACTTTCGTATTAAAATTCCATAAAAATTTGCATAATAACTCTTCTCTACAGAGAGCTTGAAATTTTATCATTTACAACAAATATAAATTGATTGCACTTTGCATCAAAATAATATTGTAAACTTTGTTAACAAATTTTATTCGTAATGAAATAAATAAATAAATGCAGGCGCCTCCGCCAAAACTATTGATTATCATTTTTCGCTGAAATATGCTAAAAGTAGGTCAATATTAAAAAAAAAAGTTCAATTTATCTTTATGCTTGATAGATAAAATACAGTTCTGAGGTGTTGAATAATCAATCGATCCGTGGCGCGAACGTAAGATGGTAAAATTCGCGCCTGTCCCCGAGTTTTACACCCACTGCGCATAAATAATGCATTGAATTATTTCTCGCATATCTCGGAAAGGTTGCCGAGCGGGCCGCCGAATTCTACAGCATGTTAATATTTAAAGAAGTCTCCTCGAAGCATAGCGGAGCTTACACCTGCGTGGCGAGTAACTCCGCAGCGAGGGCGAACTATACGGCGAACTTGATGGTGAAAGGTGCGTGAAAGCCGCAACATGTTCAATCTTGCATAACCGGGGGTGTTTTGTTTTTCACAGTTGCGCCCCAATGGGTCATAGAACCGCAGGACGTATCGACTTTATTAGGAAATCCAGTTCTTGTCGAATGTTCTGCTAAGGGATTTCCTAGGCCTCAGATAACGTGGCTGAAAGGACAAGGTAACATGGTCGTATATTTCCAATAGTTTATTTATTGGATTATTCGTAGGGAAAACTTCTAGTGATTACCAGCCGGTATTAAATTTGCATGGTAGGACACTACTGTTGGCAAACGGATCCATGTTGCTTGACGCTGTGACACCTCAAGAAGAAGGACATTACTTATGCAGGGCTACGAACGGCATCGGGTCCGGTTTGGGAAAGGTTATTTATATCGACGTGAACGGTAAAAGACCGAAGGCTTTCGCGGACTTCTTCTCGATCATCGATTCTTTCAGAACCTGCCCGCTTCGACGTTCCCTCCAGGAACATATCAACGAAGCGAGGGGGACCGATCGCATTGGTATGCCACGTCTACGGCGACCTCCCTATCGAGATCTTGTGGACCCATAACGGGAACCGACTCGATCTCAACAGCTATAGACTTACTGTAACCGAATCCAAGAGCGAAAACGGGGTAAAGTCTCAGGTAACTATCAATAGAAGCGATCGCGACGACTCCGGCATCTACAAATGTCACGCGGAAAATGCTTATGGGAGAAGCGGACACGTGATCAACTTAGCTGTACAAGAAAGACCCGATCCACCAGCTTTTTTGGAAGTTGTCGAAGTCGGAAGTCGATCTGTTCGACTGGCTTGGAAAAAAAGCTTTGATGGAAACAGTCCCATTTTAGGATATTTGGTTCAATATCAACCGCTTGGGATTAGTAGACCTGATTGGGAGAATGCTGCTACGCAAAATATTACATTACCAGCGATTACATCAACTACAAGGTTAGTATAAATAATAAGATTTATGCATTAAAATTAGGATATCCGGGAAAGTAGTTTTTTATCGGAGGGAGGGTTAAGGAAGGAGCACTTATTGAAAATTCCATCCGCCATTATAATTTGATGATGGCAATCGAAGGATTACTGTGTTTGCTCCACTTCCAGTGGTGACGACCCACGAGAGAGCGCAATAATCGGCAGCCTGCTGCCTGCCACTGCATATAAAATAAGGATGCTAGCGGTGAATGGCATCGATCAGAGTCCGTTTACTGAGGATGCAGTGGTGAAGACGCAAGAAGAGGAACCCTCGGAGTCTCCTAGAGACTTGCGGGTGGACGCCGTCGGGGCTGGGGAGTTGTTCTTGTCGTGGCAGGTGCCGCCAAGGGAAACTTGGAACGGAGAACTCCTCGGATACATCGTCTCGTGGAACGAACAGGGCAAGACGTCGAATAACACCAAGACCTTAACGGTGAAAGGCTGGGCCACAACCAAAGTTCAATTAACGGGTCTCCGCAAGTTTACTCGGTACGATATCACCGTCCGCGCTTACAACAGCGTTTCCGTCGGTCCCCAGTCCGCCACCATAACTGGCGTTACCAAAGAAGGGATTCCCGAGGCGCCGCCTCAAGATATCAGCTGTTCACAAATCTCCTCGCAGAGTATGAAAATCTCGTGGACGCCGCCTCCAGCTCAATTACACGGCGGCGTCATCCAAGGATATAAGATTTTTTACAGACCAGTCGTCCTAGATAATGGTGAGTTCTATTTCCACCTTATTTTTACTTCATTAAAAAAATCATTGAAAATCCAGTTGATATCTCAACAACCGGCGAAGTTAAACGCACGCCTAGCACAGACACTTATCTTCACGGTCTTTATAAATACACCAACTACTCCATCAAAGCTTTAGCTTACACCGGCGCTGGAGATGGTATATTAAGTTCTCCGTTATTTTGCACAACCGAAGAGGATGGTAAGTATTTTTTAAAGATCAATTTTTTTTATTTTTAGTTATATATAGTTGTTCAAATATTAAAAAAAAGAGGCAAACTTAGGTTGGAATTCGCAAAAATGTCTGTATTGTAAACACGCGGGGTATTTATGTAGTCGGTGGAATTTTTAATAAAAACCTGGGGACGGTTAAAGCTTGGGTGTGCGAATGATATTTAGCTCGGCGTTAGCGGCGGCGCATTCATCGTTGTAATCTACGGTTCTAACGGACTCTATGGTAGATTATGTGACTGATCGCACACGGCCGTATCAGTTTCAGTTTTGTATACACGCGCCTGGCGCGTCGCTTTGTCCGGCGCATCGTGCGTTTATTTGTGCAGCGGACCATTCATCCATTTATAATTACCAACTCCTGTCCATAACTTTATCGTGCCGCCCGATTTTACATGCCGTGTGTTTCGAAACCGTTCACGGGAAAACGAGGACCCTTTCGGGTCCGGCGCGTATTAATTAGGCAAGCTGAGGGAAGCTTTCGACGACCGTATTGCATAACTCTGCGGATATTTTTTTTCACAGTACCGGGACCCCCTGCGAACATAAAAGCCGCTGCGTTGACCGGTGAATCGATCTTGGTTTCGTGGTTGCCGCCCACGAAACCTAACGGAAAGATAAACCATTACACCGTGTACGCTAGGGAAGCTGGTAGAGTTGGAAAACACACCAGTTATGCTCTTAGAATGGAGGACAACCCCTACACCCACGGATTAATGTTCGAAGTCCGCAATCTCGTAGAAGACAAACTCTACGAGTTTTGGGTGTCTGCTACCACGAGTATTGGAGAGGGTGAACCTACTTCCATAGTCGCCCAAGCGGCTAAATCTCGAGCTCCTTCCAGGATCGCATCCTTTAGTCAAACTTTACAAAAAGCTGTAAAAACCAAAGTTCTTCTTCCGTGTCATGCTGTTGGAAATCCCACCCCTAGAACTCGATGGATACACAGAGATCGACCGATCACGTTTAGTCCTTATTACGAGGTAACATCGGATGGACATTTAAGTATTCACAGCGCCGATCAAAGTTTGGGTGGTAATTACACCTGTTCTGCAAAGAATCTTTTTGGCGAAGACGCCATTACTTATACCTTGATAGTTCTTCTTCCACCCCAAGCACCGGTGTTAGAGGAACAATTTACAACCGCGAAAAGCATCAGAATTCGATGGAGCGTCCCTAACGATGGAGGTACACCAATACAAGGTAATTCGAAAATGTATCCGTATCACGTTTTTTGTTTGTACGTTGATCCATTTTGTCGATTTAACAAAGTTTATTTAATTTTTGAGCGTATTTGCCTATCAGGCGGACGACTGTCATCGTTAAAATTGTCTGCGGTGAATTTTGATTCCGTTATACAATTGTTAAATGAAACTGTTTTACTTGTTTTTCGTAATATTAACAATTGAATTATTGATCCAATGTACACCGTAGAGTTTCAGTATTATAAAAGCGTTTTTAACAAGTTTAAATTTTATAACTCGATTATTACCTGCTGACAAGTTTATTCGCGAAGCACATCGTCGCGTCCTGTTTGGGTTAAATACGAGGTAACCTTTCGATTCCGAAGCCGATAAAACAGGCGTTAAAACGCTATCCGCCGCAGGTTACACATTGAACGGTAAAAAGGAAACGGAAAACTGGTCGTCGATGGAACTGTCGCCGGAGCAAACCGCGTACAACTTCGACGATTTGCACTGCGGCTCGCAGTACCACCTCTATGTATTGGCTCATAACAAAGTCGGAAACGGTAGCCCTAGTCCCATATTGACGTCGCGCACTAAAGGGGGCCCACCCCAGCTACCGAAGGAAAACGATTTCATAGTCACGAACGCGACAACACTCCAGTTAAATTTATTCAATTGGCCAGACGGCGGCTGTCCGATATCACAATTTTCCGTAACATACAAGTCCCTCGGAGCAGACAAATGGGTTCTGGTATCCAGCAGCGTCTCCGGCGAGAAACTCCTCGTTCAGGATCTGCAACCAGCCACGTGGTATCAGCTGAAAGTAACCGCCGAGAACGACGCCGGTGTATCACACGGCTTATTCAACTTCGCCACCACCACCCTTACAGGGGGTAAAATCCTCTCTCGGCAAGAACCGCTATAAAATATTTACAATCGATGTGTTTCAGCCCGCGTATTACCACCACCCAACTTGAACGAAGATCTCCCCGCGTCCGCCGGCTTCGGATACAAAGAGCTGTACATACTAATACCCTCACTATGCGCCTGTGTACTAGTTACTTGTATCGCACACACGTGCTACCGAAATTTCAAGAGGAAGAGGTGACGCTTTTCCTGAAATATTCATCACCCTATCCACACGATTGTGTATTTACAGGGGCGTCGAACGAGAGTCGCAACAAGCGGGGGAGGAGCCAGACGAGAAAACCGTCGATAGGGAAAATAGAAGGAATTGTCAACAAGTCTACACTTCGTCACCTATTAAGGCCGGCGATAAAATCCCCGATGATGGTTCGGGCATGTACGAAATTAGTCCTTACGCCACTTTCAGCGTTCCAGGAAACAATAGTAGATCTGTAACCACTTCGACTCTCGACTACACTATGCAATTCAAGACTTTTGGCCATATCGAAGACGAAGACCATAACGCCATCCCTTACAGTAAGAATGCCGGAAAACATAGTTGGCACAAACATCGTTATTATAATACAGAAGGTTGTATCAACAGATTCAACATCTTCTATAGAAAATAATTTTTATTATTAATTTTGTTTTTTATTATAGGTGTTCAACAAACGAGAATTAGGGGTGGCAGGATAGCTTCAGCAAGAGGTGACTCAGAATCGGACGATACTAGCGGAAGTCCGTGCGGTGAGTGCCCAAGCAGTTCAAATTACAGAGTCCCGGTGAAGTCTTCGCGAGGTGAGAAGGAGCAGAATTGCGCCTCGGGTTACGAGACGCTGCTGGTTTCAGATCTCTTCCGGCCCGACTCCAGCACAGAGTCAAACGAGGTGTCTCCGCTGGCGGAGCGGCGAAACACACCCCGGCACGTCGGGGGTCATCGCCGCCACCAGCGAGCTGCAAGTTCCAGCAGGTAGCCACTAAGGTAGTTTTAAAAAATTTAGTATAGTAAAAAAAATTTTACAAATTTAAAAATTATTTATTGGTTACAGCTCAAGACAGCAACCGGAAGAAGGCACTTCTTCGGGCGCCTGTCTCCAGCCGCCAACTGGGTTTTCCGACAGTCGGGAGCTTAGTGAGGCCGAGTGCGATCGAGATATCGCACAGGGGAAGCTGTCCACGGAGTTAGTAAGCCTTCTGTCAAGGTAAAATGTATAATACACTACAGGATATGACTACTAACTATATATATTCGATAGGTATCAAGAAAGGAAGGAACAGGAGCGCAAGGAATTTACTATACATGTCTAAGGCGCAACACAATATAGTGTTCATCTAGTTCTGCAGCCGAATTAACGCTGATTTTATGTAAATATTACGAAATCGTAATAAATAACATGAAACGTGGGTGTTGTTTATTTTATCTATTTTTTTATTTTCATTGACCATAATGACCATGAGTGGTTCCGTTTTGATGCAATTCTTTGTTATCATGTATCGATAATAAAATTTCGCAATCGTCCAAATAGTAAGATAACCGGTAAGATAGAAACAAGGCCGGCGATAACAATCGGTAATTAAGGTCGAAATTTTTTCCACAAACCAGATTCGAAGGCCCCCATTGAGCGGGTAAAAGTTGCGCCAAATATTAACATTGAGAAATGAGTATCACGTTCACGAGACTTTCTTGTTTCTAGCGATACTCCTACCTTTGCGTTGTTAGGACCTTGACAATCCCAATCCTAAGAAAAAGAAGGGAGCGTTACCGAGAGTGAACGTATATGTTAATGTTTGATGTTTAACGGGTTCTTACAAAGTTCAAATTCTTTCGAAAAATGTTCTGCCCTGGTAAATATACAACTTTCTGCTCTGTTTTGCATGCCGCCCATTTCGTTACGCGCGTCTTTTTTTTCCTCGAAAATCGAGTTTGCTAACGACACCGCACGCACCGCGTAATATTTCCAGTACCATTGTGGGCCATAGTAATACTTTCACAAATTGTTATTCCAGACCTTTAACGTGTCGCAGCATTATACAACGTGAGGCCCGAGTACAATTCGTGTGAAATTAGCTTTATTCACAAAATTAAAGTTACATAAAATGTTGCGACGCGCGAAGCTCCCCACGATTTTCCTTCGAAATTAATGAACAACGAATCCACTCAATCGTAATTAAATTAACGTCCCACAATAACTCTTTATAATAATCCTCTACCGTAAATGTCACTTGTCTTGCGTACTTTCCCATAAACAAGGTCAAGTCCAGCCGACGTACAAGAAACCGGTAGTATATAGTTCAGGAAAAATTAACCTCTTACAACCAACGATTAATATCGAAAAAACCCAAAAAAAAACAAGTTCTCCGTGATAGTAATTTAAACAAAGTTTAATAAAACTTTCACTAACACTCTATAAAATACTTTGTGTGAGATTTTGAAATACTACCATAGATAAATACGAATGTAAATACATTCTCAAATGGCAAACTGATATTATCACGAATCCAAGTTTAAATTGTAAATCGTGTTCTTAACCCGTAATCGATTTAATCACGAGAATATCTACAACAAGATTACTCATTAGTTCTCTTTTCCATTTTAAACAACATCTGATTATTTTTTATTTTATTATATCAATACAAACTCTGAATAAATTAAATATATATATATATATATATACCTGACTGTTTTATAAATATATATATAACATACATATATAAGTACGAAGGCTTTCACGGCCGGTGTTAATTGAACTAAAATTAGAACTAAAACTAGAACTAACACTACAAACTTTCGGGTTTCGTCTTTTAAGAAAAGGTTTGACGTTTCGGACGCCATGTTGCAACCTTCTTCAAACTGGTTTGAAGTGAAGAAGGTTGCAAAATGGCATCCGAAACGTCAAACCTTTTCTTAAAAGACAGTTGCTAATGTTAGTTCTAATTTTAGTTCAACATACATATATATATATATATATATATATATATATATATATATAAGTCAGGTTAGGTTGGGTCGGATCAACCCAACTCGACTAGTATATATATATATAGTAATTTATGAATAAATTAATTAATTAAAAAAAAATTAAATGTTACAAAAAAAAATATATATATATATATACCTGACTGTTTTATAAATATATATATATATAACATACATATATAAGTACGAAGGCTTTCACGGCCGGTGTTAATTGAACTAAAATTAGAACTAAAACTAGAACTAACACTAAAAATTTTCGGGTTTTGCCGTGCGTCTTTTAAGAAAAGGTTTGACGTTTCGGACGCCATGTTGCAACCTTCTTCAAACTGGTTTGAAGTGAAGAAGGTTGCAAAATGGCATCCGAAACGTCAAACCTTTTCTTAAAAGACAGTTTCTAGTGTTAGTTCTAATTTTGTTCAACATATATATATATATATATATATATATAAAAGTCAGGTTAGGTTGGGTCGGGTCAACCCAACCCGAATAGTATATATATATAGTAATTTATAAATAAATTAATTAATTAAAAAAAATTAAATGTTACAATTAATTATAAATAATATACAGGGTGGCCGTAGGCATATATCCGGACGAGGCCGTATGTAGAAGTGAATGCGGCGCAAGAGGCGAGCGGAAAATAGTGTCTCTAAGTGGGGACCCATAGTTTTCTCTTGTGCTGTAGTGTCCCCACTAAGGCATTTCACTTAAGAGGGACTTTACTACCAAGAACGGTCCAGTCAGTGGCACGACATTTGCGATTTCACTAGTAACGTGCACACCGTAATCACATCAGAGGAGAAAATCTGCCCGCCGCACGTATGGCTATGTGTTTCTAGCTCCTGCATGTGACAGTGTTTTAAAATTAAAAAAATCGGTGCCTGTTCGAAGAAAGCAACAGCCATGGTGTACAAAAACACCGTAACCATACTGATATTAACCCTAATCGGTGAGTACAATTAAAAAAGAAACCCTAATTCGGGTATATGTGTATAATTAATAATTGTGTTGTGCACATGTATACCAAAAAAAAAAGATTTTTTGGTAATATTTTGAAAATAAACAAAATAAACAATAGCGTTGTTACGGGTGGTTTTTTTTCCGCACGAAATCAGCTTACGACATCAATGAAATCGTTTCACAATGGCTCATTATACATGTGCACGCGTACGCGTACGATTTTTCGAAATTTTTTTAAAAACTCGACCGATACAGATTTAATTGGCCCGTTGACCTTCGAGAATTTTGCCTTTACTTAGCTTTCTCCTCGCAAATAGATTGATAAAAAACGGCGTTACCATTAATTTCAGTTGTATAACGCTTCCCTAGCGCTACGAAACTGTAACAGACTGTCGACGTTCGCGACGAAAGTGAAATTGCTAAAAGAGACGAAATTTATGACCGTCACAAACACCTAACAGGTTTTCTAATAAAACGTTTACTTTACTTACAATTACCCCGTTTACTACATGTACAATAATCTCATTTAATCCCATTTTTGGTGATATCATAAAATAAATTATATAACTTGAAGAAATATATTTATTTGAAACCTTGTAATTCTAATTAATTGAACCGTAATGAAAAAAACAAAGCAGCTAACCCAAATTAACTCATTAAACGTCCGGTAATATGTTGAAATCAATTTTCACTTCGAGATTGTTAAAGGACGTATTAATAAGCATATTTTATTCAAATCCGCAGGTTTATAGTGTAAAAAATAAAACAAATTTAAATTACAAATTAAATTTTTTTTTGGTTTTTATAAATTCCTAATCAATTAACGAATTTGTGGAATGTTCTTAACATAATAGACCAACATCTTACGCAATCCATTCTAGATACTAATTAGACCCACAGTGTGCGAAAAACACTCTTACTGTAATAACCAATAAGGTATAGAGCGAGAAGAAAATAGAAGCAGATGTCCATAAGCGATTCACCTGTACAAAAGTAATTTGTATAACCAAGAAGTAGGACAAACTCTCGCTCGACGCTCTAGACCTTGCCATACGTCGAAGAATCGCTAGTATCTCACCTCATCGTGCGTGCGCGTTTTACTTTGAAAAAAAAATCGCGCCAGCCCATTCTTATTGTTCCTCTCGCCGAATATACGATTGTTCTACACGTTCGATCGTTGATAACATCAACGATACCAATCGCACACACATAATTACTTCCTCTCCGGTTATTTCGTTAGATTTTACGGTCAACGTAGTAATTGTTTAAAAAAACAACTAAAACCCCGCCAGCTACATACTTAAAGAGGAGTTAAAGGTCAAGACTTTGAAACAATCACCTTATTTATAGTTACAACTATAACTGTTTATGTACTTACTTTATAATCGATTCATACTTACACATAGAACCTCTTCATAATCCAAGTAGAGTCCATTTAGTATTTGCTTACATCATACAGAGTTCGCATACGTTATTCAAATTTCACATAAAGTCTGCAAACTCCATCTAATGTTCGCATACTCCAACTAGGATCTGCGTACTCCATAAAAAGTTACATAATCGATGTAGAGGATGCATACATCATATAGAATCTGAATGCTTTACTCATATTTTTATATAGAGCTTACAGATTCCATCTAATGTCTGCAAACTCTATTCTATGTATAATCGTAAATATAGAATTAACATACTTGTAGAGCTTGCATAAGTAATGTGGAGCATGCAGACATCATATGGAGTCCATATACTGTATTCATATTTTCATATAGAGCCTACAGAATCCATCGAATGTCTGCATATTTTATTCGTACTCTAGATAGAGTTATCTTTATGAAGTCACACACTCAAAACATCCATAAAAAACTTTGATTGAGGTTGAGAATGCATACATGATATAGATTCTGCATGCTGTATTCATATATTTACATAGAGCCTACAGAATCCATGTAATGTCTGGACACTCTATTCATGTTCTAGTAATTTTTTCCATAATTAATGTAGATTCAATATAGTCTGAATAATCCATGTAAAATTGGTGTAGAGTATGCATACATCATGTGGAGTCCGCATGCTGTATTTATATTTTGACATAGAGCCTACAGAATCCATATAAAGTCTGCATACTTTATTCAAAATCTAAATAGTCTACAATTTGTGTTGATTTATTTGAAACGTAATAATAGTAAAAGAAGTAAAATATTCAAATTAGCAATTATTTCCAGAAATTAACTGGTATTAGTACGGAAAACGACAAAATTGGACGTTAAATTAAACAAGGTGGTTGTTTGTTCTAGGTCAATAATTCGTTGTGTTTAAGTGTTTGTTGACGTTTCGTTCAGACTCGGCGGTAGCGTTCTCGGTGCTAACGAAAATAAATGAAAGGTCATTTAACTCAGCATTACTTAAACAAACGGCTGTTTTGGATTGAAATCGTATTCTTAAGCGATTTCGGTTTGTGAATTTGTACAGGTTTGAATTTTTTTGTTTAAGTAAAGTTGCGTAACTGGGATATATATTAATGTATAGACAATTTTAGATTGGATTTATGTATCGTATTACGTATCTTATTGCCGTATTATATTATAAATTAGTTACGAGTAACGTTAGTTAGAATTTGCGAAATACTAATTACGTTGGAATTTCAAAACTAGTTCTTAAAGTAGCCGTAAATAGGGAAAAAAAATTGTTTAAAACAATCGAGCGATGATGGCAATAGTTTAGTCATAGCCTTTCGATTAGGTAAAGTATTGTAATAAACTTGGTCTTTATTAATAAAAGGCGAGTGCCGTCGCAAGTTTCGCAAGAGACTTCTCTCTCGACGCCCGTTTGAACTTTTGCCATTTTGCAAAACGCGAAACAACGCGTTTCCACGTCGCTCGGTGTGGCAACGTGGGGCGTGATTTATAAGGGGATCCGAAAAGCCGTGCATTTTTCAACTTACCCGAACTGGGTAACCGTATTAAACTGCACGGCGAGCGCCTCCGTTAAACGCATATCAAGCAGCCACTCGGGGTGAAAGTAAAAGGCGAAAGTAATAGATTATATGTTTTCGACTACTGTTACTCCCACGCGAATCGCAGTTACACAAAAATACTAACTTTTTACGTAACTTTAACAAACGTTACGACATTACACGAATTTGGTATTCCCAGAGTGAACCACATTTCAATTATAAATTAACAACTTTTTTTATTCAAAAAAATATATATATAGTAGATTTATTTATAGTTGATTAAAGTGAATTCAGTTTGTAATATAATCTACAGAGTTTAATTTAGTAAGGCTGCTGTACAAAGTGGTATATAAGTGTGTAAAGATGAGAAGGTGAATATATGAGGGTCTGCGAGCGCACGCAAGTCCATAACTTAATAAAGAGCTAAAGAGAAAACACAAGCAAACAAATTATGGTTTATTTGAGTTGTTGTAAACGGTGATATCGCCAGGTATCTGCGGGCCAAATAAGGGATAGCGGCCCAACAAAAGGCTGGCAAGGCCTGGGATATATCGCAATTCTTGCAAACGTCACTAGTTATTATTTATTTACGTGAGGGCCACGAGAAATATAGCTTTACTTTGAAAGCTCGACAGACTAACATTAAAATTGCCTGTGTGGTACTTGTAGTTTGGTCTGGTAGAAAAATAGTTATTTACAATTCCTTTGCCTCGGATGCGATGGAAGTCTCATCTTTTTGCTATAGAATAATGAATGGCTAGTAAACAGTTGTGGATAATAATTTGTCTCCCATCATCTTCATTTTTTTAATTATTACTATTTTTTGTCCATTTTCCCATGATATATAGGTACCTTTTACAAAAAGGCCTTGGTTGTTTATATGTAGGTATAATTGTGAGAGAAAAAGAAATAAATAAACATTCAACGAGAACCTTCACCTCAACCGTTTTCAATCTGGCCGTTGTTTTTAATGTTAAGTCAGTTAGGTAATAACAGAAATGTATATGCAAATGTCAGCCCGGGTTCATAGGTTACCACTATTATCATTTCTTCAGAAACCATCAAGGTTCCAAGATGACCACACCTCATCGGAACGAGGCGAATAATTGCAAGATTTGAAGTAATTATCTTGAATTGTTTATGGAGCCGTTTACATTACGTAATCTTTCGTTAAATGTCTTCAGCATTCGCTGAATACTTCGCCCGTTCAGTCCAAAATCAATTACTTCACGAGTGAAACTTCTCCACTTCCTGTGTTGAAAAAAGTCGTACTCCATATACGTCAAGTATTGCTTAACACCCTTAATTAAACAAATAGGTATATATCTCAATGTCTACCAACGAGTCTATAACGTTCACGAAACCGTGAACATGTAAATAACAACTTTATGAATACTTTTTATTATGAATCTTATATAACGGTTTAATCTCTGACCTAACTGCTTTAACCTTTTGCAACTACTTTCACACCAAAGTATCATCGTACACATAGACATCTTACAGTTCATAACCTTTACAATTAAATGACATCAGAATGAACTAAAAGTATTTTAAGAAATTTATATGGTTAATTATTTTATTTTGTAATTTATGTGTGAAAGTGAAAAAAAAATCGCTCAAAATGTCAAATATGGTTATCTCCGGAGTGAAAAACCGATTACATAACCCACAAAAAAGATGTGTAAAAAAGTCGTTTATGGAGACATTATGTTAATTGATGTCGCGAAAAGTGGAAATTATATAAATAAAGTTTGGTCGTCGCCGAGGCCACTTAGAAAAAGAAGGAACAAAGAGACGGCGATTTAGAAATTCCTTTTGTCTTGGAAAGTGAACGTAAAGAGACGAGGGTCAGGCAGTAGGCGGCGGCCGTAAATGCCAACGCACCGCTGTTCTAAATAGGCTTAATGGGACGAGAAAAGAAAAAAATAAACAGTCGTAAGGCCCTGTGCCTTCCTGCGGACCGATCCGGATGCCGGATCGTGCACTTTCAGTGCACAAGGTCGCAGGCAAAGTGTATAATACGCGTAACGGCGCTCCACGAACTCACTTTCACTGTTATACAAAACTCCTTGTCCAAGAAGGGGGCCCGCGCGAACCAAAGCAAACTCGACTTCACCTCAAACTCGCGACTCGCATCGAGTTTATTAACCCATTTTTTACGCCGCTAATTGTATTATTTTACCGATTGCAACATTTTTATCTAACGTAATCTCAAAGTTACCTTCATATTTTGTAACCTTTTTATCGAACTCATTTTTATTAAATTCATTTTTATTATCTCAACATTCCTGAAGATGATTAAAGGACCGAAAATAGTGAGATTAATATTAAATTTAATTAACGTAAATGAAAAATGATATGTCACCGAGAAACGATTTATAACGTTGGTTTGTTTTATTTTTTTTAAACAACCGTGGGGTTATTATCGGTTGAAAATCTGCGTTTGCAAGATGGTGGTGTATTTATTATGGTACGTCCCCAAGCACCCACGATTCTATCTAATATCGTCTGCTTACGGTGTCGTGTAGGATTGGATAGGTGTAAAGCACACGCTATAATACTTATCATAACTTAACCTGTCTTTTTATCAAGATCACGCGGTGAAAACGCCTCGGAATCTAATGTTTTTGTGCCTTTGTTTATAACCCCACCAGTACTTACATGGCAAGACAACAAGTGTGAATGGAGGAATCTCAAGATTACCACTTAGGATTCCAAGATTGTTGCTTTTTGGTTCTACAAAAATTTCTCAAAAATACTTTTCTGAAGCAGTTTAAGTTTCAATTCTGCCCCCCGAGTGTATTTAGCCGGTTTATTCAATCTCCCTCGGTAAATTAGGACAAAGGAAAATCTCCAAATACGGATTTGTCTTGCGCTCCGCCTGCGGCCTTTTCAAAGTTCGCCGGCGAAAGAGAGAGAGGATAAATCGGAGATAGTAAGGTCACCACGCGACCACACCCGTGATTATAAATTGACCTCGCGCGTTTTATAATCAAACTGATCACTCGAAAGCTCGATGCACGTGGAAAACAATTTTTTCTCCACCTTCGATTATCCCCAGGTACCCGTTTGTTCCACGCTTTTCAACGTTTATTTGCTCCAACCGATCCCTTCGTTATCCACTACCAATTTTTTTCCATTAAAAACATTCCCTTTTGGGTTTATTCATGAATATATTCTACAAAGACAAATTTACACCATAAAAAACTTTGATCATAATTATTTTCGATCTAATTACACGGTTCCCTGTATAAAACATTCCTTTGTTTCAAAGTTGCACAAATAATTGAAAGGCTTGACACAAATTCTTGCAATAAACTTTGTAATTGAACTGCTTCACAAGGATTTTATAAAAATAATATAAAATTATATAACAATGTTTCATAATAATAACATTAAATAAAGAGACTTTTTTGGGGCAACAAGGTGGTGAAGTATCAAATAGAACTAACAAAAAAACTTTCAGTGGGATGGACCCCAGAGGTTGTTCTCCAACTTGGTCCAACACCTCACCATCGATAAAGACAGAATGTTGAACCTTGACCAGAAGAAAGTGATTACCATGAAACATTCCAGTTATGGATTTTATAATGATTAGGCGATATCTAAGTCTATCTCAAAGATGTCATAAAGTCTCTCGTCCAAAAACTATATTTTCGGCTGCACCACCATCGACTTGCCAGGAATAACATTAAAAGATTGAACAATTTCCAATAAAAAAATAAAATCGACCTTCATATTGAAACAAAGTGAACCTGGAGAAGTTTTTTATATGGTAAATGAAAGCGAAAAAGTAAATAAAAGGATCACATTAAGGAATTTAAGAGCCTTGGGGAATTTGCCATTTCCAGCTTTGCTTGGATGATTGACAAATTGATAACTTAGCCCTGTTATGGTAAGCCCTAGAGGAAAGAAATCCGCTCAATAATAATTTTATGGCAAAACTTGAAAAAAAATGAATTTTTGATAAACTCCAAGATGGTGGAAAAAGTCTATCTCAAAGATGTCATAATGTCTCTCGTCAAAAAACTATGTTTTCGGCTGCACCACCATCGACTTTCCAGGAATAACATTAAAAAATTGAACAATTTCCAATAAAAAAATAAAATCGACCTTCATATTGAAACAAAGCGAACCTGGAGAAGTCTTTTAATTGTAAATGAAAGCGAAAAAGTAAATAAAAGGATCACATTAAGGAATTTAAGAGCCTTGGGGAATTTGCCATTTCCAGCTTTGCTTGGATGATTGACAAATTGATAACTTAGCCCTGTTATGGTAAGCCCTAGAGGAAAGAAATCCGCTCAATAATAATTTTATGGCAAAACTTGAAAAAAAATGAATTTTTGATAAACTCCAAGATGGTGGAAAAAGTCTATCTCAAAGATGTCATAATGTCTCTCGTCCAAAAACTATGTTTTCGGCTGCACCACCATCGACTTTCCAGGAATAACATTAAAAGATTGAACAATTTCCAATAAAAAAATAAAATCGACCTTCATATCGAAACAAAGCGAACCTGGAGAAGTCTTTTAATTGTAAATGAAAGCGAAAAAGTAAATAAAAGGATCACATTAAGGAATTTAAGAGCCTTGGGGAATTTGCCATTTCCAGCTTTGCTTGGATGATTGACAAATTGATAACTTAGCCCTGTTATGGTAAGCCCTAGAGGAAAGAAATGCGCTCAATAATAATTTTATGGCAAAACTTGATAAAAAATTAATTTTTGATAAAATCCAAGATGGTGGAAAAAGTCTATCTCAAAGATGTCATAATGTCTCTCGTCCAAAAACTATGTTTTCGGCTGCACCACCATCGACTTTCCAGGAATAACATTAAAAGATTGAACAATTTCCAATAAAAAAATAAAATCGACCTTCATATTGAAACAAAGCGAACCTGGAGAAGTCTTTTATATGGTAAATGAAAGCGAAAAAGTAAATAAAAGGATCACATTAAGGAATTTAAGAGCCTTGGGGAATTTGCCATTTCCAGCTTTGCTTGGATGATTGACAGTTTATCTTGCGAATTGATAACTTAGCCCTGTTATGGTAAGCCCTAGAGGAAAGAAATGCGCTCAATAATAATTTTATGGCAAAACTTGATAAAAAATTAATTTTTGATAAAATCCAAGATGGTGGAAAAAGTCTATCTCAAAGATGTCATAATGTCTCTCGTCCAAAAACTATGTTTTCGGCTGCACCACCATCGACTTTCAAGGAATAACATTAAAAGATTGAACAATTTCCAATAAAAAAATAAAATCGACCTTCATATTGAAACAAAGCGAACCTGGAGAAGTCTTTTATATCGTAAATGAAAGGAAAGGTGTCACATTAAGGAATTTAAGAGCCTTGGGGAATTTGCCATTTCCAGCTTTGCTTGGATGATTGACAGTTATCTTGCGAATTGATAACTTAGCCCTGTTATGGTAAGCCCTAGAGGAAAGAAATGCGCTCAATAATAATTTTATGGCAAAACTTGATAAAAAATGAATTTTTAATAAAATCCAAGATGGTGGAAAAAATCTATCTAAGTCTAACTCAAAGATGTTATAATTTCTCTCGTCCAAAAACTATGTTTTCGGCTACACCACCATCGACTTTCTAGGAACAACATTAAAAGATATTGCAAATTTCCATATATTGCAAATCCAAGATGGCGGAAAACAAAACACAAATTAATGGTGCCATCTTTGCGTTTAAAAGTGAATTAAATAAATTAATTTTGAAATTCAAATTAATTGCATAAATCCAATTATATAAAAAGTTTTTTAAATGTTTAAGTTGACACACAATAATTATTGTTACAAAATCACGTCGGATTTAATTGTTAATTACAATAATTATTGAAGAAGAAAAAGAAACCGGACGTCTACATTAAGTTTACGCTTAAGCAAGCATTATTATTTATTTGTTTTATATTAGTGGCTCAACTCTATAAATAAATATTGTTTTTTAATCAAGCTGGTGTATGGTAGAGAAAGAGGAAGTGAAATAATGTCAGCGAGTCGTGTAAAAGTAAAATTTAGGACGGTCGGTTCAGACGTTTTTGTCCCAATTTCATTAATAACTTTCATTTCGCGCCGCGTCGGTATCGCGCATAACTTTCGTCGGCCCAAGCCGACTCGTACGACGTTCGGATGTGAATTATTTAACAAATATGACGACCAAATACAACTAGCAATATCTTTGCAATTATGGTGACGTCATATGTCAACTTAGTTTGCGGTAACGTGTATCGTTTCAACACATTCTATTGTAACTCTTTATTATTGTCAATACGCGTTCCAGCAAACGCGGAGGGCTTATATAATGTACACGGTTTGGTTGGTTTGCTCGCCATTCTACCAACCCAGTTTCAGCGAAACTGTATTCGTTCAGTTTACGTGTTCCCTTTTCCTTTCTATTTAATACCGGTTTTTTTTGTTAATACACAATTACTTTTTAACTTATTCATTTTCCTAAAAAATTTCCATCCATATTTCTGGGAGATTAATTAATGACTTTTAAAATTTTTGTGTTAATCAAAATGATGTTATTATAATTGAGGATATTAGGAAGGAATTATAAAGCTATTATTGGGAAAAGACGAGACTGGGACGTGGTCCAAGTCGTTTAAAAAATTGGAATTTAAATATAGCCCCGTTTTCTCTCCCTCGATTATCTTCGAAGTTCGAAATATTTCATTAAATATCACCCTTTAAGTTCGATTTAAAAGATTGCCTTTTCTGGAAAAGTTTACTTTTATCTGGTATAGTAAATGAAGGTTGTGTTGAGCAATAAAATCTCCGATGACATAAAATATTCAGATTATTACGGGTGGGAACAAAAGAAAAATGCTGATTTGTTGTCTTATTTACGTAAACAATAATAATTAATGATCGGTTGCGAAACGGTAACACTACTGGGTGTGCCTTCACATTCGGTAGTGTGGTTATTGATAATTAAAAAGGCAAGGTCTTGGGCTTTTTTTGTTTGCATATCCTGTACCGTACGCCCACTCCCGTTCCATATCAAGGTTGTCCCTCTCGGTAAGGATAAACGTATTTCGATCGACCCATTACGTAAAGCAACCTTGCGAGACCATATTTTTTTCTCGTCGTCCTCGCGACAGTTACGGCTAAAGTTCATCGTGCCCCCTTAATCTTCCAGGTTTCGCGTCTGCACAAAGAAAGATCAGCAGGAACTCGCAGCCCGTCGAGGAAACGAAACCGGAGGTGAATTTCCATTGTCCGGAAGAATTCGGATACTACCCACATCCGACCGATTGTACATTGTACCATGTATGCTTTTTCGGAAGGCCTGTATTGGAATCCTGCACTGGGGGATTAATGTACAGCCCCGAATTACAAACATGTGATTGGCCGAGAAATGTCGGTTGCGATGGTTCTTCCGACGTTTCAGTGACATCTATAGTATCTTCTTCGAGCATACCCAGCAGATCATCCGAATCTAGAACTAGATATACAGCTCCACCTCCTCCACCACCCGCTCAACCCGCAGCTATTGTGACATCTAGAGGACAACCGAAAAGTTTACACCACACCGAAATTATTAAGGTAGGATTAAAATTATAACCCAACCCAACTTTATAATCAGTTCACCTTGATATTTACAATATTACTTTTTTCTTTATTATCAATGCAACGACATTCAATCTTGAACTTTTTCAGTTGAGCCTTTGTGTGTGGTTTCTGCTGGAAATGTAGATCTGGTTGATAAAAACCTCCTTTCACATTTACATGTACTTTTCTTCTCACTGGACCTTGAAGTTTTCTTGTAAATTTTCTAACGCAACGTCAACACGTGTCGAATTTGTGGATGCGCTCAATGCCAACGTGACACAGTTGCATATTTATCGCGAAATACTCTACAAAGAAACCCTGCGTCCATTGACATTGATTTTACTTTCTCTTTGTCTTGTAGCAACCTCGCTATTACGACGACGATGATGACGAGCCGATCTCCGACCAAATTAGCGATAGACAACAAAGAATCAATCGGGGGCAACCGAAAAAGGTCAGCGACGTACAGAGGGATAGGGACGGATTAGGGTTGGCTAACGCTATTCCGGTAAGTGAGTCCACAAGAATGAATTGATTTCGGTTATATCACGAAACGTCTTCCCAGAGGCCAAACCGCAGAAACCCGTTAAAAAGATTTTCCCACCTTTTAATCTTTATAATCCGTTACATAATAGAGACAGCATACAATTACGTAACCATAATTCACATACTGTGCAATAAAATTAATTAAACTTAACAATAACTGGTAAACTGATCTCTCTCTTGCAGTCGTACAGCGGTCGGGGAGAAAAAATTAGTTCGATTTCCTTCGGAACTCAACAACAGAACCTGAACACGTATAGGTGAGGTATTAAAACTTCCTTTCTACGTTTCGTAACTTAATAACGTTGCTTGATCCAGTTGGACTGACGTAAATGACTTGACTGAGAATAAATTGCGACGAAAAAGACAAATTAGAAGGTAATTTTGTAGGGTTAACTGTCGACCGTGATTTACATAATGAAGGTGAACTTTTTAGCCGGAATGACTGGCATGGTGGCTTCAAAAACACGTTCAACAGACGTAATCCTCCTTTTCTTTTGGTCCCTCCTCCCCCGCAACAAACTTACAACACCAATTACCAACACTTTTTTCCTTCAACACAAAGCCAAGAGGAATTCAGGCCGTTTATACCTAATTACAAGGTACCATATCCGAATCAACAAAGCAATTTCCAATTCTACAATCTAAACACCTTTCGATCCAATGACATAGTTACGCATCCGGTGACATTTAAACCGCGTCAGGAAACAGCCACTAATAACGCAACCGTCGTTAAATTCTCTCTAGTTCACGAGGATAAACCGAAAGTAACAGAAGCAATTACGAAATCGTACGATTCGCGGCCTGCAAACCACAAGCCAATTTTCTCCGACGAAGAGTACGATTACGATGATGATAACGATAATTCTAGTATCGATTACCACAAATACTTACATAACTTTCAAAGCCCATTGAATATTCCCTCTCCTACAACTAACAAACCAGACAAATCAACACACGCTTCCTTGAAATCCACCACCTTACCCAACGAATATTATTATTACGACGAAGAAGAAGAAGATTTATCCACAACAACTAAAAAACCAAAAACAACAACTAAAAAACCAACGTCAAGTATTCCAAAAACCACAACCGGTAAAGATGACGAATATTACTACGAATATGAATACGAGGATACTCCAAAACCAATCAAAAAATCCAACGACGTAAAATACTCCTCTAAATACAGAAACGACCCCAAAGATACCCCTCAAAAATCTTCCATTTCTTCAACCATCCCCACTCCGACGCAGAAAACACAAAATACCCCGATAACTACAATCGCGACCACTGCGAAATATGGACAAACTAATATGACCGACTATGACAAAATGACTATTAGGACCAGGTAAATTAAAATTTTTTTAATGGTCTACATGCACAGCACTGGGTGATTTGAAAATAATATAGAGTGAGTTGAGTTGTAAGAAAAACATATTGAACTAAAACTAGAAACTTTCGGGTTTTACCGTGCGTCCTAAACAGGTTCGAACCTGTTTCTGAACCAAAACGTCTTCTTAAACGTTTTTTTAAAAGACGCACGGCAAATCCCGAAAGTTTCTAGTGTTAGTTCTAATTTTAGTTCAAAAAATATATTTGTCAAATTTGTCAAAAAATATGTTTTTCTTAAAATTCAACGAAACACGATTAAGTTATATACACAATAGTTATTTTAGTATTGCGTGTATAAACTTGTACATAGCCTCGTTCCGATTTCGCCATTTTAGGGGGACATCCTCATGGTTAATCTTTTCTAGTTTAATTTTAATGGCGAAGTAAGCCGTTTTGCATGCATTTTTCCAGTTCCCACGTTCCGGAGGCGCTTGAGAAACGCGGTAAAAGGTCACACGATTGTACATGAAATTGATTCGCGTTACGTCATTTATTTGTATATATATGTATACGCATTTTTTGCAGCTGCAATTGTTGTTCCCATGGCAATGGAGGTTCTCGGTGGCGAGAGCCTCGATCTGAATATTATAATCGCGCCGGTGAAAGTAACTTGCAATTATGAAACTGGTAACGTGGCTTAATGCATGCGGACTGATACATATTCGTGACAATTATCTAGTCGATTAAACGCGCCGCTAACTAACCCAGGAGCACCTATAGGAATAGTTTAGAAGGCAAGGCAACGATCTCTGGGTGACCTTAATAACCTCCCGCGTTATATAAACACTAAATGTCAGGCTGGGTCGGAAACAATGAGATTGCGTGTTATGAAACGACTATAAACGTCAGGTTTTCGTTTGTTTTCGCAGAGTCGAAGAGGCCAGTGTCGTTCCGCAAAAAGCACCCACCATCACCTCCGCCAAAAGCTACAACACCAGTCACTACGACTCCACACAATATGATCCTTACTACAATATATATGATGAGGTCGAACTCTACAGAGATGTTGGTAAGAAAACATCGCAAAAACAACATTCCTTTTCTAACCAAGTTTTATCAGATTATCCTCAACATTACAACACCAACAATGGTGGAAGACAATCTTCTCAAACAACGTACCGAGGAACGCCGGCACCTGCCATCCAAGTAATCCCAACTCAAGAAGATGTATCATCAAAACGGCACAGAACTAACATCTACATTCAAAATCCGTACCAAACTCAAGATATTTACCAACAACCCACTGTTTCAGAATACAGTGACGAAGCATACGTATGTTAAATAATTCCTTTTTTTTATATTATTATTTTTATGCCCGTTTCAATTCAATAGGTTGACGATCACACCAATTACAGACAAACAAGTAGACAACCAACAAAGTAAGTATAGCAGAATTATTAAAAATCGCGAATTATATTAAAAAATTGATTTCTGAACATATGTAAATATAATTTTGAAGCCCTAGGGGTGAGAGTTATGATCTCAATTACTTAGAGGAGAACGCCACCACGAAAAGAACTACAACTACCGCTAGAACTACCACTACTACTACCACCACCACCACAACGACGACCCCGCGATTAAATCCTAGCCCAAAGAGCACGACTCCAACAAGGTACTACAAAGAAGAAGAGCGTCTCCTCAGATCTCGACATTTACCTCTGCTTATCGTGTATCTTTTTGTAGTATCTTCTGTTCTGCCCTCGTGTTGCTTCCTTGATTTTAATCGTTTCTTCATCTAGATTAGTGGTTTTCGAAATACATTTGAAAACTCCTGATTTAGATAAACTAGCTATGTAGTTCTTTCGCTTTATGTAATTCTAAAAACTTTTATAAACTTTCACCCTTTTGTGACCGCTGAAACTGCTTTTCGTTCATTTAAACAGTCACAAAAGGGCAAACCCAAAAAAGGTATTTAAATAATAGGCTGTTTCGTTTATTCTAGCTCAACACAAACAGTGGATATAAACCAAACCGTACCGCTCACACCATCCACAACCTTCGATCCTCTCCCAGACATAGACAATGACACAATAAGCGAGAACAGTGATACAGAGACAAACGAAACTAGCACGCTTGGGTCTAGTGGGAAAGGGTTAGCAAATTTTATTTCATCCAGCACCACACAGCCGCCAGCTTATCACTTTATTACCAAAGCGTCTAAGTCAACTCCAGTTGCTTCGACCCCTAATTATATAGAGAACTATACTTATAGACCTAGGGTTAGAGTGCACAGAAAAAATAGGGTCATTGCGCCGACCACTTATGCACCACCAAAATTCTTTCTTAAATCTGTCTTTCTATCGCCTTCTTCAACTACTACTAAGTATTCTACAAAGTATTCAACAAGATATTCCCCAACCACCCCACCCACTACCACCACCACTATTTTAACAACAACAACTAGATTTAGTACTACTTCAAAACCCACATCAACAACTACTAACTATATTTATCCATCATTTAACGTAGAAAATTTGGATAACGTAGATACTAGCACAATTAGACAAAACAGGATCATCAAAACAATCAGGAAATTCATAAACCCCATTGCTATTAATAACGAATTCGCGGGTACGACTAAAAATTACGAACACCCGAGTCGCGAAGGTATTTCTATTGAGAATTACGTCAACAGAAACTTTCAGGATAATTTCGATGACGAATATTTTGAACCTAATGTTACGACTTCGAGCAGGTACGTTCCGATTCCAACCAAATCGACAACTAGAACTACCACAACAACTACAACACCAAAACCTACGACGACAACACCAAAACCTACAACGACACCAAAACCTACAACGACACCCAAACCTACGACGACACCCAAACCTACGACGACAACTCCAAAACCTACGACGACAACACCACAACCTACGACTACAACCTCTCCAAAACCAATTACAACCACAATTCTTCCTGACTTAAATCAACAACCTTACGACGAACCAAATTTGTATGTTGGACCGAATGAAAAGAAATTTAGACCGACTGTAGAATTTCCAAGTCCAGAGGACTTATTAACTCGACAGGACCAACCGAAACTCGAACCAGATCTTCCACAACCTTACAAACCAAAACCAATCGTGAAACCGGACTCGTTGACCAAACCAACCCTCCCAACTAGAACGTCCCGGGTAAATAATGCCATAAAGTCGTTGATAGCTCTCGGCGGAACGCGCAGGCCGAACACCAAATGTACCGATGCTAAATGCAACGAACTGAACCAGAGGTATTTATCCCTCTACTACGCCATTGCATGATCGCCCATCTTACTTACTTCTTCTGCACCAATTTCCTTAACCAGACGGCCGCAAAGGCCCGCTTCTGTAATCTCGCAACTCCCGAAACGACTGGATGTTGACTAGACACTGACGAATTTCCCCTATATCGCACACACCAACCATTATCGGTTGACTCATTTGACGGCTCCGTTGCCCTGTAGTGATTTTTTTACTGATACATGGCGCATGGTTTGAGCTGGGGTTGACTTGTTAGTAACTCTGCACTAAAAATCGACTACAGCTCTCTTCAAACCGAAGTTAAAAACCAATTTCTTTTAGATCTCACACCAGGGGTAGAGGTTCTGCCCATTACAGTGTTAGTGATACTGGAGTACAAGTTAATAGAGGAACACCACCACCGTAAGTTTGAAACTTTTTTAAATATATCTAATTGGATGACATATTTTTGTGTATTTAGGCGCAGTCGATCAACTCTAAAACCATCAACATCTATCGTTTCTAAAGCCCAAGAATTTGTTGATATATACAGATTCCCACCTCGACGCCCAGATACAATTTATCCCCAACCAGTTCCAGATAAAGCAGCAGCAAAATGTAGAAAAGATGTTTGTTTATTACCAGATTGCAGTTGTGGCGGAAAAGAAATACCCGGTATGTATTGAATAGTTTATATTTAAGTAGTAGAAGTAGCCAATTGCAGAAGTGGAATTTTGGCAGATTAAGAATAAAGGACAATGTAACAAATAATGATTTTTGATAATTAGGAAATTTACCGGAGGACCAGGTGCCTCAAATAGTCTTGTTGACATTTGATGACGCAGTCAACGATTTGAACAAAGAATTCTATAGGCAGCTCTTTGAGCAGGGTCGGGTCAACCCAAACGGATGCCCGATAGCTGCTACTTTTTATGTTTCTCACGAATGGACTGATTACAGCCAGGTGCAAAACTTGTATGCCGATGGCCACGAATTAGCATCGCATACAGTGTCGTAAGTGGCCCAACTTGGCCTATTTTTCCTGTTACTTTAGGTGCCGGTTCCTGATTTCTACTTTTAACTAATCATAACTCGTCAATTCTTTCGATTTCAACATTTCTTTTTTCTTATTTTTCCGCTTGGCATACTAATCCAGGAGATATACCTGTCGATCAAGTGCCGCAAATTGTACTATTGACATTTGACGACTCCGTTAATGATTTGAACAAGGGACTCTATAGCGATCTTTTCGAAAAGGGAAGGGTGAATCCTAACGGTTGTCCGATCGCAGCTACCTTCTACGTTTCCCACGAGTGGACCGATTACAGTCAGGTTCAGAACTTATACGCTGACGGCCACGAAATCGCTTCACATACCGTTTCGTAAGTCATCTCTATCCTTTGTAAAACGCACTCATCACTAACTCGCACTGCACTAACTAAAAAAATACTTTTTTTATCTTCTATTATAACTAATCATGTTTGCTATCAAACTGATCATTTTCTAATTATCCTGAACTAAAATAGGCATAGTTTTGGAGAACAATTTACCCAAAAGAAATGGACTAAAGAAGTCGCTGGACAAAGAGAGATTTTAGCAGCTTATGGAGGTGTTAAACTAGAAGATGTCCGAGGAATGAGAGCCCCCTTCTTATCTGTAAGTTACTTTATACATTTATGAATATATATAATATTAATATTTCTTCAAAAAAAGGTTGGTGGCAACAAAATGTTCAAAATGTTATACGACTCCAACTTTACCTACGACTCTTCCATGCCTATTTATGAAAACAAACCACCCAGTTGGCCTTACACTCTGGATTACAAACTTTTCCACGACTGCATGATCCCACCTTGCCCCACAAGATCATACCCGGGAGTATGGGAAGTCCCCATGGTGATGTGGCAAGATTTAAACGGCGGACGATGCTCGATGGGCGATGCTTGCAGTCACCCCGCTGACGCTGACGGAGTCGTCAAATTATTAATGAAAAACTTCCAAAGGCATTACACAACGAATCGTGCCCCATTCGGGTTGTTTTATCACGCCGCTTACTTTACTAAGGACCACCACAAAGAAGGATTTATTAAATTCTTGGATACTATCAATTCTTTGAAGGACGTTTGGTTGGTTACTAATTGGCAAGCTCTCCAATGGGTAAGGGATCCTACACCGATTTCGAGATTAAATGGTTTCCAACCTTTCCAATGCAATTACAGCGTAAGTATTGAAAGCGATATATTTATATTTATATTGTTATACAAATGTATTTTATGTTGTAGGATCGTCCAAAGAGATGTAATAATCCGAAGGTGTGCAATTTGTGGCATAAATCTGGAGTGAGATATATGAGAACTTGCCAACCATGCCCCGATATTTACCCGTGGACTGGAAACACGGGAATACGCAGTAGTAAAATAGATAATGATATTGAAGATTAAGAAACGAACACTGCCGTGGCCTAATAGGTCGAACACAACAATTTAAATTATTTTAAACGGTCGGCAGTTGGCGGCGTTATTTTTAAACGTCGCCAAGTGCCACTTACCGTCTATGTATCTTTCGGAGAAAATTATTTATAAGAGTATCGCGATGTTGCTGAGGTGTTTGCGTGCGTCACATACCTCAGTAACATCTATACCCATTGGTAACTTATGTATATATTATAAAATTTTGCAATTTCTACTATCTCCCCGGAACAACTTAATTTATTAACGTTCTGTGCTTCAATAGCGACAACCAGTGAGGCAGAATTCAAATTTCTTAATGTTCAGTATAGCGTATGTGCAGCAATATAAATAGGAGAATGTAAAATTTGTGGCATATTAAAAAAAACTTTTTTTTTAATTAAATCATTTCTTTCTTGAACCTTTCCCGTGACATTTCAAAACTAATATAGCGAACAAATAAATAATTCAATATCAAATTGATTGAGTCGGGGTGGAGGGACGTGTATAAAAGCTCGAGGCCAGATTTTTGAAGGGCAAATACAAAAATGAACGTTCACGTAGTTCTTGCATTTTTAGCTGCAACGGTCGAATGCAAGACCAGAAAAAGAGCACTACAAAAATCGCACGAAAAACCCCAAATAGATAAATGGACGGATAAAATACTGGGGAAAGATTTTTTTAATCAAGACTCAACATTGGCGAATTTAATATCAACTGTTATTAATAACCACCTAAAAGATTGCGTTCCAATAATCATATACGATAATCATAGTCGAAACAAATCATCACTTTTGGATCAAATTCTAAAGAAAAGTGAAATCAGTATACTACATGGTCAAATATCCGATGATTTCACTTTAAAGCAAAGAAGGCTAATGGATCCTCAACCGAACGCCTGCAAGAGTTACGTCCTACTTTTACAGGACGTTATAAAAACAAAGGATATACTTAAATTAAAAACATCCGAGAAAATTGTTATAGTCACGAGTGCCTCACAATGGAGAGTCAACGAATTTTTATATTCCGAATTATCTCGAAGTTTTGTAAACCTATTAATAATTTCACCTACTTTAGATTCGCTCGTTAATAACGAAGCTTACGTTTTATATACTCATAAATTGTATATAGACGGATTAGGTTCAAGTGAACCAACAATCTTAACATCTTGGATTAATAATTCTTTTACAAGACCGGAAGTTCAGTTATTTCCGCAAAAATTAGAAAAAGGATTTTCCGGTCATAGATTTATTACGTCGCTTTCAAATCAGCCCCCTTTCGTCATAAAAACAGGTACAGATGATAACGAGGATATCGTTTGGGACGGCTCGGAAGTGCGGTTATTAAAGTTATTGTCAGAAAAATTCAATTTTTCCATCGATTTTAAAGAATCAATAACGGATGTTGAAAAAAGTCCGGCAGACACCGTAATAGATTCCGTAATAGAAAATAAAGCAATAGTCGGTATTTCTGGTATTTATATAACAACTGAACGATTACGTGACTTGGACGTCACTTATCCACACACACAAGATTGCGCTGCATTTATATCCCTAACATCAACTGCTTTGCCAAGATACAGGGCAATTCTGGGCCCTTTTCATTGGTCAGTTTGGGCTGCCCTTACGACCGCGTACCTTCTCGGTATATTTCCCTTAGTATTCGCAGACAAGCACACGCTCGTACACTTAATCAAAAACCCGGAAGAAATAGAGAACATGTTTTGGTATGTTTTCGGCACCTTCACCAACTGTTTCACCTTCGGAAAAGAAAGTTGGACAAAGTCCGATAAAAACACGCCGCGAATCCTCATGGGTTTCTACTGGATTTTCACCACAATCGTCACCGCCTGTTATACCGGTTCAATTATAGCTTTTATCACTCTTCCCATTTATCCGATCACCATAGACACAGTTCGTCAACTACTTTCGGGAAGATTCCAAATAGGAACACTAAATAAAGGCGGTTGGGATTATTGGTTTAAAAACTCAACCGATCCCTACACTGAAAAATTATTTAAAAACGTCGAGTATCTTCCAAACATTGAATCAGGACTTAAAAACACCACCAAGGCTTTTTTTTGGCCTTACGCTTTCTTAGGATCGCGAGCTCAACTCGATTACATCATCAGAACAAAATTTACTAGTACCAATAAAAGACAACTCCTTCATATTAGCTCGGAATGCTTCGTCCCTTTTGGCGTTAGCATTATTTTTGAAAAAAACTCCGAATATAAAGATTTCATCAATAAAGGTATCGGTAATATGATTGAAACTGGGTTCATGATTAAATTTCAAAACGATATTGAATGGAATATGATGCGTAGCTCAACTGGTAAACTTTTACAGGTAAAAATTATTATTTCAGCTTAACACAAAAAAAAAATAATAATTTTTTAGGCAAACACAGGAAATAATTTGAGAAGTATAATAGTTGATGATAGATCATTATCATTAGACGACACACAAGGAATATTTTTGTTACTCGGCGCTGGTTTTCTAATGGGCTTAGCGGCCTTAATATCAGAAATGTTAGGCGGTTGTTTTAATTGTTGCAAAAGAAGAAGATTAAGTGGTATCAGTTTAAAAAGTAACCCGAGAGTTTTCGCTGTGGCAACACCCCGCGAAAAAATCGATTCAAACTTGATTAAAAATGACGATTTAGAAACGAAATTTTTTGGGGATCATTTTGACGCTTTTGAAGAAGCGGAGGAAGTTCCCAGTGGCGAATAGATAATTAAAATCAGTTGTGCATGTGTTAGAAATTTCCAAATGAAAAATTATCTAACTATGCACACCAAATTTTTATTATCACAACGAGAAATAATAGTTAATGGAATTATTTTTGCGTTTGTTTCTAAAGAACAAGTTGGTATATAAAGCGGCAATTCGATTAAATAGATTAAGAATTGCCACAGTACATCACCAAATCCTTCATTTAGAATATAACCAAATTAATAATAAAAAGTGCTTGTCGAAAACAATAAATAAATATATGATTGTCTCAATTACATACTAACAACAATTAAGATCAACCGTATATCAATTTATTATTTTAACTATTTAATTTCTAATTTTAATTTCTTACCATGATTATATCGGCTTAATAACTGTTTCACACTTCGAAAATTTCTTTTAATTTCGATGCTAATATACTCCAGAAATGTTTTGCAAAAAGTTATCGTTCGATAGAAAGAACAATAGCTCAATAGCTTTTAATAATTATATTGTTCTCGTTACAATCGAGACATAAAATTTGTTTGTTACACGATACGACTTTTCCCATGTAATTACAATCGAGATATCGACTTATTTATTACACACAGCTTATTCATTTATACTACCCGCTAAAATGAAGCGCCATCTCTTAGAAAGTAACGCAATCTTTTTATTTTATGCAAGAGACATCTCTTATTAACAGCCTTAACTACACCTCTTTTTAATTAGGAATCGTTATTTATTAATTATTATTTTATTTATTAACTAATATTAAAATTAAAAACACATTAAGTTAACTGCAATTTAAGTGATGTATTTGTAATTTTATAATGTATTTTGGAATCAAAATAAATAATACTTGTCAGTAAGTGTTTAACAGTGTTGCCAAATCATCGCCTTGAAAAGTGACGTTTTTAAAGCGCTAGTTGGTGGCACTGCTTCCAAGTGATGTGCATGTGCAACGATTGGGGTTTGGGGTTGTGATATTTTTTTTAATTTAAATTAACCTCAACTACCCACCCCTTAATTATAAACGAAAAGGTATCAAAATTGGCAATTCCCAGAAAATGATGAACCCGATGGCAAATCGACGAAACGTCAAATCGCCTAAGATCACCCCCATTACTGAGGATTATCAAATCACGAATACCGTCCTCGGGCTTGGAATCAACGGGAAAGTTGTCGAATGCTTCTCTAAAGCTACAAACGAAAAATTCGCACTCAAGGTAAACAAAATTAATCATAATTTATAATAGAGATGTAACATATCAATTGTTGTAGGTGTTACACGATTCGATGAAAGCAAGAAGAGAAGTTGATTTACATTGGAGAGTCAGCGGATGTAGACATATTGTCAACATAATAGATGTTTATGAGAACACTTATAAGAGTGTTAAATGTTTATTGGTTGTTATGGAATGGTAATTTTTTATAAACAAATTTTATTATGAGATTATATTAAGAATATCATGACAAAGAGATGATGTTATATAACATTTTTAGATCTATTTTTCTAAAATTTTTATTTCTGCTTTGAGAGAACTACCAAAAATTAATTTAGTAAATTACCCTTAAATTTAATACTAATAACTGCCTACAAAAGTAGTAAAAATTTTATTCTTAACAATATTGCTCTCTTTTACTTTTGTTCTAAGATTTACAGAATCCAAGAGAAATATGGAAATGTAAAAAATAAGTGAAATTGTGGTTTTACATTTGGTTGATGGTAACACACGGTATTCTGAATATATTACAAAAAAACTTTTAGTATCAAAGTTGTAGCTAATTTAATTATTAACAATTTTACTCCCAGATTTATAAAAACAGAAAAAATTATGAAAATGTGAAAAGTTTATAGTTGGTTCTATTTTCAGTTCAATATAAATAATAACATAATAATCTTGGCCGCCCCAAGTATCACAAACAATACTTATGGCGGCCAACCCAAGTATAATGAATAATATTTAGGGCGGCTGACTTCGAAGACGGGATTCGGAGCGTGAAACCAAGTCTACCCTGCTTGAAGTTTATCAAAAAAATAATGTTGGCCGCCCCAAGTATCACAAACCATAAGTATTATGGTGGCCAACCCAAGTATCATGAACAATATTTAGGGCGGCCGACGTCTTCGAAGTCGGCCGAGATTATTTCTTCCATAAATTTGTTAATGGTACCACTCGAGATTTGGAGCATGAAACCCAGTCCACCCTGCTTGAAGGTTATGGAAGAAATAATCTCGGCCGACTTCGAAGACGTCGGCCGCCTCAAGTATCACAAATCATAAGTATTATGGTGGCCAACCCAAGTGTCATGAACAATATTTAGGGCGGCCGACGTCTTCGAAGTCGGCCGAGATTATTTCTTCCATAAATTTGTTAATGGTATCACTCGGGATTTGGAGCATGAAACCAAGTCCACCCTGCTTGAAGTTTATGGAAAAAATAATCTCGGCCGACGTCTTCGAAGTCGGCCGCCCCAAGTATCATAAATAATACTTATGGCGTCCAACCCAAGTATCATGCACAATATTTAGGGCGGCCGACGTCTTCGAAGTCGGCCGAGGTTATTTCTTCCATAAACTTCAAACAGGGTAGATCCCATTAACAACATGTAAAACTACAAATTCAGCAAAATTTCATATTTTTCTTGATATTCACCTCAAGTATTGTTCGTGATATAAGAAATAATCTCGAGAATAAATCGAGAATATCTTGTAACTATTTCTTGCATCAAAAGTAATAATCTCGGCCGACGTCACTTCTCAAATTCTTGACTATGCAAAGATTTTTAGCCAAATGTAATAGCTTAGGTCTTGGCAATGTTCAATCTCAAGCTATATTAAAGCTACTAAGTTTATCTGCAGTTGTTGAGGTATAAATTGAATGTCAAATGAAGCTAGCACGCTCCAAATTTCTATATAAAAATTTATTACTCACAAAAATTTCGTCACATAAACATAAATTAAACATTTTCTCAATTGCAATTTTTATTATTGAATTATTGTAATATTTATAGTATGGAAGGTGGTGAACTTTTTCAACGTATTCAGGATCGTCAAGATGGTGCTTTTACAGAACGAGAAGCTGCTCAAGTGATGCATGAAATATGCATTGCAGTAAAATATTTACACGACAATAATATAGCACATCGCGATTTAAAGCCTGAAAATTTGTTGTATACTAAACAAGGACCTCAAGGAATATTAAAATTAACGGATTTCGGATTTGCAAAGGAAGTTCATACAAATACCCTCCAAACGCCTTGTTATACTCCGTATTACGTAGCCCCCGAGGTGCTTGGACCTGAAAAGTATGATAAAAGTTGTGACATTTGGTCTTTAGGGGTTATTATGTATATCCTGTAAGTTTAGAAATAATTTGGTTTTAAAATTGTAATCTATATCTTCTTTGTGGTTTAGATTGTGTGGATTTCCGCCGTTTTATAGTAATCATGGTTTAGCGATATCGCCTGGTATGAAAAAAAGGATAAGAATGGGACAATATACATTTCCGGACGTTGAATGGCAAAATGTTAGTCAAATGGCGAAAGATTTGATCATTGGAATGTTGAATGTGGATCCGATCAAACGACTGAGCATCGAGCAAGTGATTCGAAATACATGGATAGCTGTAATATATTTTTTACATATATATTTTTAATTTTTCATCCAATTCTTTTTAGCAATATATGGCTGTACCTCAAACACCTTTACACACTAATAGAATGTTAAAGGAAGGTGAAGAAATTTGGCCTGAAGTACAAGAAGAGTTGAATAGATCACTCGCAACAATGCGCGTTGATTATGACCAGGTCCATATAAAAGATTTGGATAGTTCGAAGAATTCGCTTTTAAATAAGAGACGTAAACGCTCCGTACACCCAACAGAAAGTTAAACAAAGCGCAAAAATGAAATTAATAATAATTCTGTAGACGCAATGATTTTTTTGTTTCTGTTTGTTTTTAATTAACAGTATTCCAGTTTTGATGGGATCGTCATCGATTTAAATAATGAAATAATGTACTTTCAAAAGTGAGAATAATTGCGTTTTCTTTTTGTTATCACTTTTGATGGTATATTATTAAATAGTTTTATAAAACATTTCACGTGCCTTCGCTGTAAGTTTTAATATATTAGAATATTTCTGGCAGTGACAAGTTTAAGACATCACACAATAATTCGAAGACAAAGATTGTGATTTTAAAACTGCATTTTTTTCTTTAGCTTTATTCCTTCAAAAAAACAAAACTTTTAGACAGCCATGATTAACATTTACGCGTTTTTTATTGTTTCCTATTTCGTCAAGTTTTTTTATCGTTAAATTTCAATGTACTTATTCATCATAATTATTTACGAACAAAGTTTTCCTAGTTGAGTTATTACTTGTATTAAATGTTCATCACGTCATAATGTTTTGTATTTCTTTTTTTAATCAAAATCGTCGCAATAATTAACAAATAAATAAACAAATTCGTGATGTAAATAAATAAATCCATGTTAATGATAGTTGTTATCCATTAAACAAATATAATAATATATAATTAAAGAAAAAAAATCTATTATTTATTTTATTTATAAATATATGAACATTTGACATTAAATAAATACAAAACTATTAATTACAAAAGAAAATCGATCTAAGGAAACGAAGATAATAATCATTTATGAATTTACACGGTGATTATAAAAGGTCATTAACATATGCGTCATATTAAGTCCTGCTGCTAACGACACGACAAATATCATCAATACAATGGGCATTGCTAATAGAATGACTTGGGTACGCTGTAAAAACTGCAGGGAACTATAACCTAAGAATGTTATATAAATATAATAACAACAAGCTATTAACCAAAATGTATTTCCAATAAACGTTGAAATGAACCATTCGTGACTTATTAAACCTAAAATTAAATTAAATCAAAAATAAAATTATTATACATTAAAAACAAACAAAATTTACCATTGAAAAAAAATAACTGACAAAAATGTAGGATCATTAGCGGTGGAAAAAATGCATTTAAATGCACATCAAATGTGTAGCCCCATTCGACATCTTGATCGGCGCCGTTTCTAAAATACTTATTAGCAATGTACCTAAAATTAAATTAATTTATTAAATTTATAGATTAATTTTCGCAACGTTATTACCAAAATATCGTAGCGATCACCAATCCTGCACCTATGCAGTCTACAAATATAACGTATAACATAAAAAATACAAACTGGAAGAATCGTAATTTTAAAACTAAAGCGAACGCAATTGAGGTAACTAAAAATTAAAAAAATTGTTATTAGATTTCTTTTAAACTTCACAGAAATAGGCAACTTGCGCCTAACTAATTTCTAAAACAAGGTCTATAGACACAAGTTAATCATGCGATTTTACACCATTTAAGATCTATGAGGAGTCTTTGCAAAACTAATAATTCAACGGCAATTAAAGCGTGAAGGACTGATGTAACTTATAGAGAGAAGACATGTAAAGATAAGTACAAAGTAGTACCTCGAAATTAATAATCAAATATGTGCTTGGATATGGGGAATAAAGTGTTGAAGAGAAATGATAAAGAATGAAAGCAAGAATAAGACAATGGTGGTTATTAATGGAGGTTACAACCTCCGATCAACTGTTCTGCGTGATAAATAGTAAATTTATGAGCAAATACCTTCAAATGCAAAACTTTTATCTTGACAGATCAATTGGAAAATATGATATGCTATCAAGAATATAGAAGAATAAAATGAGGAAAATTGAGGAGAGATAGTTAGTGGGGATATTTGCAAAGGATGGATCAAGAATACTGAAGAAGAGAGTGATCAAGAAAATCACAACCATTTTATGTAGGAATAATTCTTAAACCTAAATAAACTTGATTTTTGGCTATCCGTCGGCGTATCCCGTTTCCAAACCACGGAAAAAGTGGATCGGCAAAAACTTCAAAATCGCGTAACTTTTGATCGTCGACTTTAAATTTCTTTCTGACCGTTACGTAGTGATCCTAAGGACTCCCCGCGTGTTTTAGAATAAGTAAAAAAATGTTCGAGTTTTTTTTGAAAATGCCTAGAGACAGAGCTTGGAAACGGAAAATTTCACCGAAACAAATATATTCCTATGGACATCATGGGTCCTTTGGCTATCCGTTGATGCATCCCGTTTCCAAATCGGCCCGGTAGATCCTGAGATCATTCAAACCACGGAAAAAGTGCATCCGTCAAAATTCAAAGTCGCATAACTTTTGATCGGACGCTTCAAATTTTTTTCAGACCGGTACGTGGTGATCCTGAGGACCCTCTGCGTGCTTTAGAATTAAAAAAAAAATCGATTTTTTTTTTTGAAAATGCGACTTCAGCTGGACCACAAAAAAGACAGAGCTCGGAAACGGAAAATTACACCGAAACAAATATATGCCTATGGACATCATGGGTCCTTTGACTATCCATTGGTGTATCCCGTTTCCAAATCGGCACGGTAGATCCTGAGATCATTCAAACCATGGAAAAAGTGCATCAGCAAAAAAATCAAAATCGCGTAACTTTTGATCGCCGCCTTCAAATTTTTTTCTGACCGGTGCATGGTGATCCTGAGGGCACTCCACGCGTTTTAGAATTAAAAAAAAATCGAATTTTTTTTTTGAAAATGCGACTTCAGCTGGACCACAAAAAAGACAGAGCTGGGAAACGGAAAATTACACCGAAACAAATATATGCCTATGGACATCATGGGTCCTTTGGCTATCCATTGGTGTATCCCGTTTCCAAATCGGCACGGTAGATCCTGAGATCATTCAAACCATGGAAAAAGTGCATCAGCAAAAAAATCAAAATCGCGTAACTTTTGATCGCCGCCTTGAAACTTTTTCTGACCGGTGCATGGTGATCCTGAGGGCCCTCTGCGTGTTTTAGAATTAAAAAAAAATCGATTTTTTTTTTTAAATGCGACTTCGGCTGGACTACAAAAAAGACAGAGCTCGGAAACGGAAAATTACACCGAAACAAATATATGCCTATGGATATCATGGGTCCTTTGGCTATCCATTGGTGTATCCCGTTTCCAAATCGGCACGGTAGATCCTGAGATCATTCAAACCATGGAAAAAGTGTATCAATAAAAAAATCAAAAGCGCGTAACTTTTGATCGTCGCCTTGAAATTTTTTTCCGACCGGTGCATGGTGATCCTGAGGGCCCTCTGCGTGTTTTAGAATTAAAAAAAAATCGAATTTTTTTTTTGACAGTGCGACTTCAGCTGGTCTACAAAAAAGACAGAGCTCGGAAACGGAAAATTACACCGAAACAAATATATGCCTATGGACATCATGGGTCCTTTGACTATCCATTGGTGTATCCCGTTTGCAAATCGGCACGGTAGATCCTGAGATCATTCAAACCATGGAAAAAGTGCATCAGCAAAAAAATCAAAATCGCGTAACTTTTGATCGCCGCCTTCAAATTTTTTTCTGACCGGTGCATGGTGATCCTGAGGACCCTCCGCATGCTTTAGAATTAAAAAAAAAATGAGCTGGACAAAAAAACCTCAGTGAAATTTTTACCCTTTTGTTAAAAGCAGCATTCATCATCCTAAGGTTAAAGAAAGAATGGCATAAATAAGAGTGTTTCATTTTTGGATGTTTCAATTCAACATTAAAGCAACATTTTTATGAAAATAATACTTGTTTCTTTAATATTTTTTTAAATACTGATAAGCTATGAACTGATAGTATTTCTATACACCTGGTACATACAGACCTTGTTTCAAAATTAATTAATCTTACCAAATAACCAAAACGAAAATAAGACTAGAAATGCAGGATCATCTCGGGCAAACTGCGATTTAGTTTCTAAACAAAAATTGAGGTTATGATTTGAAATTTTAAAGTGGATTTATTTATGGCTTACGTTTCCTGTATTGAAAATTTTTATATACTTTTTGAGGCGCTATAAATAAATAAACCATTTGCCAGAATGCGAATTCGAAGTCCATCTGATCAAATTTGAGCATCCTTCGTAGGTACTTATATCTTTTCGTAGCCGCAGACATGCAATCTTTCGGGTGATTCGCCGGGGGCGGCAAAGGGCTGCTACTCTTCATGTACGCCATTATATTAATGTTTTGAAGATATCAAGAAAAATTATTCAATTTGAAGAAGACGTTATTTGCATCATCTCTATGGGGTTTGACGTACACTGTTGAGTGTAGCTAACTTCACGTTTGTTGTTTTCTAATGTTAATTAAATTAATTGAATTGAAGGGTTTTATTTGTTGTTTATAAAATTAACGTTAAATTTAATTGGTTATATACCGTTTAAATTAATATTTATAAAAGAATTTAAGTTATAATATTTTCTATATTTTGATTAGTCTACCAAATGATTTAACCGGTATTCTAAGTATTAATTTAATTGGTGTTTTCTCGTTTATTTAGTTTTATTTTTAATTGTTAATGTGTTTATGGAATAATAGGGAGTTATTTTTATGGGGTGACTCGCTTAAATAAATAACAAACGTATATTATCAAATGTGGCGCTTTTGTCTACCAAACGTCGAGGTCAGTCTTGGAGTGGCGTGGTGTGTGCTATGTTGTGAATGTCGGTTCCGAACGTTTTAAATAATTATTAAAAATGATAGCTGGTCCAAAAAAGGACGGTAGCCCGAACACAAAGTACTTTGAATCGCCCGAAACATTAACAGCCCTAGAAAACGTAAAACAATGGCTCCAAAAAACCGCAAAGAAGGTAAATATATAGACGCTTCGTCAGTTTGTTAGCGGATATATTTGCAGTTTTTAGCAATTATTTTAATGTATAAAAGTTTTCGTAAATAAATAATGAAATTTTTCTGTTTTTTATTGTTTAAAAATGTTATTGTTTATTATTGGTAATTATTTTTTACGCGGAGGGTTGCGCCATCTGCAAAAAACCCTGATGATGAACCAAATAAAAAAATCGGGGGTGCTTTTTTATCTTTTTTATGATATTATTAAATACAAAAATTTATTTATAAGAAGAAAAATGTAGATAGCATTTTCTAAATATCTCTTTCGATCAGTTTGGTAAATATACAAGGTGTTTCAAATTGATTGCCCATCATTGGGATTTCATTAGTTAAAAAAGATTCAAATCACATAGTTTTTGAGATCCTAATTTTAGGTATGGAATTTGAGATAAATATGTGTGTATAACTAATATTGCATGTTCATTGTTTTTTTTATTTTTTGTTTTGAATTACTTATTTCGTTAGTAATTTTAATTTATCATTAATGAATCACAATGGGAAAGGAAAATTTTGGTTACGTGGGGTTTAAATTTTAGTACATACAATCAGACCCGCCAACCAACAAAACTCTATCCGCCCTGGTCGTTCAGCTCCTCCAATTTCAAGAAGACAGCCTCGGGAAAAACGTTCAAAAGCCGCCGATGACCCGCATTCCCGTCAAATATTTTATGGATTTCAAAGCGGGCGGCGCGCTTTGTCACATGCTGGCGTCCGCGTTCAAGTTTAAACACGAACAGGGCTGGAGACGTTTCGACTTTCAAGTCGGCAAAGTAGGTTCTAAAAAAAAATTGAAAGATTCAAAAGATTAACATTAAAAATTTTTTTAGACGATTGGCCGACAATTCGAACGATTAATCGAGATGTTTCAAGCTATGGAAAAAACGCTAATTCAAAATAAATTTTATACCTTGCCTATTATTTACGTTAAACCGGATATTGACGTAAAATTAGCTACACGGCTTAAAGAGATTATACGAAAACGTAGTGGGCAGGTTGTTGACGTAGAAGATGTAGCTACACATATTTTGTATCCGCACTGTGACCCATTAGAGGAGGAATACGCCAGACCGGTCGCAAAACGTGATAAAATGGTCCTCATGCATTGGTATTATTTTCCGGATTCATATGATACTTATGTCAATTTTGAAGCGACCCCCGAAGGATTACCGCTGGATGTTCCACTCCAACATATGCCAATATGGAGGGTATCATCAACCTGGCTTTTGGATTCTGATCAATATAATGAGTGGATGGCCGAGGAAGATTACGAAGTTGACGAAATGGGTAGAAAGAGAATACATAAAATGAGGATGTCCGTTGAGGATCTTATGAACCCTTCTGGTGCTGATTTAGAAAGAAAGTGAGTTCAATTTTTTCTTTTTTTCCTTCTTTTCTTTTTGTGTTATCTGTTTTATTATTTTTACTGGATAGTTGTACACATATATTTATCAAACTTGATCAATTATTTTATTTCAACTCTCTCAATAACTTTACAAAACCAAATAAATCTTTATAAATAAAATCCATCATTTCGTTCTATTTCTTTTTCCAGGAAAAAGCAGAAACGTAAACGATCGCCTTCGCCTCCATTGAAAGCGGTGACGAAACGAAAGAGCGGCCGTGGTCCAGCTATTTGTAAGAAAACGCGACCCGATGATTTAGAAACGGAAGATTTGACAAAGGACATGGACGAACCCGTTCCGGAACCGAATATAACGGAGGTTAACCCGGTTACTCCTGGACCTCCAGGACAACCGACAAAAAAGGATCACGAACTTCAACCCTTAAAAGGTGGTTCGATTACGGATTTAGACGAAGGCGATGAACGCAATGAAGATTCTCAAACCGGTAAAAATAGCGATAGCAACACTCAAGATGATGGGCAAGAAGATAACGTTACCGAACAAACTCATCATATTATTGTACCGTCATATTCATCCTGGTTTGATTATAATTCAATACACGAAGTAGAAAAACGGGCGTTACCTGAATTTTTCAATGGCAGAAATAAATCGAAAACGCCCGAAATATATTTAGCTTACCGTAATTTTATGGTGGATACGTATCGGTTGAATCCAACGGAATATATTACAAGTACAGCTTGTAGAAGGAATCTTGCGGGGGATGTTTGCGCGATAATGAGAGTACACGCTTTCTTGGAGCAGTGGGGATTAATTAATTATCAAGTTGATACCGACTCTCGTCCAACGCCGATTGGACCACCTCCGACTTCTCACTTCCACATACTGTCTGACACTCCATCTGGATTGCAACCAGTTAACCCACCAAAAACATGTCAGCCCAGTGCTGCTAAAACATTACTCGATCTTGACCGTGCGCAAGAAATCAAAAAGATCGAAGGCACAGATCCCATGGCAGGATTCGGATTAAAACTGGACCAATACGCGAAGAAACCCGCTGCTTTACGTAACAAAAGTGCAGCTTCTCTTGCTAGAGATTGGACAGAACAAGAAACTTTATTGTTATTAGAAGGATTAGAAATGTACAAGGATGATTGGAATAAAGTATGCGAACACGTGGGTTCTCGCACGCAAGATGAATGCATTTTACATTTCCTTCGATTACCAATCGAAGATCCTTACCTAGAAGATCCAGAAGCTGGGGGATGTTTGGGACCACTAATTTATCAACCAATACCATTCAGCAAAGCTGGAAATCCAATCATGTCTACAGTTGCATTTTTAGCATCGATCGTAGATCCTCGAGTAGCTGCAGCAGCTGCAAAATCAGCCATGAATGAATTCGCAAGTATAAAAGATGAAGTTCCCGCAGCCATCATGGACTCGCATTTAAAGAATGTTGAAGCCTCTTCAACGGATGGCAAATTTGATCCTTCCGCCGGATTAGCACTTACAGGAATCGCGGGAACCGTTCCAGAAAAGGAAGAAGACGATAAAGTGAAGAAAGAAATCGTTGATAAAGAGGAAGAAAAATCTCAAGATTCAACTGAAACGAAAAAGAACGGTATCGAATCATCCGACGAAAAACCGGGTGAAAAACAATCCCCTTCGGAACCCATGGAAACCGATAAAGACGAAAAAATGGATACGACAGAAAGTAAAACTGAAAAGGTTATAAGAGATTCTGAAATGCAATCGGCAGCCGCGGCAGCTTTAGCTTCGGCCGCGGTTAAAGCTAAACATTTAGCAGCTGTTGAAGAACGTAAAATTAAATCATTAGTTGCATTATTAGTAGAAACTCAAATGAAGAAGCTTGAAATTAAATTGAGACACTTTGAGGAGCTCGAAACAACCATGGAAAGGGAACGTGAAGGATTAGAATATCAAAGGCAACAATTAATTACGGAACGACAACAGTTTCATTTGGAACAATTAAAGGCTGCAGAGTTTCGTGCTCGGCAACAAGCACATCAAAGGTTACAAGCTGAACAAGGTCAATGGGCGCAACAACAAAATATGATGCCTCATTCCGTACCAGCTACCGAAAGTGGACCGAGTACAACTCCAACACCACCATCTCCGCAAGCGGCAGCCGTTACATCACCTGCTCCACCACCTATGTAACGGTTATGAAAATCGTATTTAAAAAGAATATAAAACAAATTAATTAAAAAAAAAACTAATTAATTAGTCAGTGGATTTTTTATGATCGTGAAATAAGAATTGTGAAATTATCAAGTTTTCATAATGTTTTGAAGTTAAGGGCGACTTTATTAATTAATTTTCATTATTAGGTTAATTTACTTTGTAACTTTTTTTGTTTCATTATTGTTCACTTTTTGCAGTTGAGTTACGTGATTACGAGATATTGTGTCAATATTTTCTTATTAATTTTCATTTTAGATTAAGATTAATTAAGTTTCCTGGAACAATTCCTTGTCTTTTATTCAGGATGATTTATAGAATTGATTATGTACATACATTATTTTATTGAGCCAATTTATTCAATGAACCTTTTTTCGAATCATTTGCAAGATGCAAGATGTATTAATTTATCTTGATAGAGTTGTAAATATAAAATTGATTCCAAATTTTGTAATTTTATTATGACCCACACGATTTTTTTTAATTGAAGAAATATACTTAGAAATTATTTGGAAGTCCTTGTTTTATTATGATACCTGTGTCATTTTGGGGTTGATTAAAACATAACGGTTTATCAAATAATTTTTATTCGTTATATGATATAAAGAAACACATTCCCTATAAAGTTATCTAATATATACATTTCAATTTTTCATATAAATTCAAAGGTAAATTAAAGCAAAAAAAATCAAGGGAATATTCGAAATTTTGTCACAAATAAGACAAAAAATTGTTTATATAAATAGACTTACAAATAAATGACATAAATATAAAACGACGTAAAAGTTTAACTTTTAAATTAATGATTTAGATAGAGGATTCGAAAAAATTTTAAACTAAAATAAGAATTACATGAAATTAATAATAAATTAATATTATTATTACAGTAGTCAATTTAGTAATAGCTTATCCCAGTCAATTGAAACGTTATACACCTCTTGCTCCAACCAAAGATAGTAGTGCTTTTTAAAACTCTCGGAGAGTTCATGTTGAGTACCCAATACACTATTTAGGCAGTTATCTACTGGTTCATAATCAACGTCCTACAAAAAAATAAATGAAATTTGAGTTAAATTTTAAAATAATTTTTTTTCCACCTTTGTATTTGTAGTATATCGGCGATTATTAAACCTGTCTACAGATGCTCTCAACGCGCATTCCTCACCTTGAAAATCCCAAGGTCTAGCATCTAAATCTAAACAAATAAATCATAAATAAAATCATATTTTTTAATTCTCATTTTTTTAATTACCATTTCCAAACGCCCAATCATCGTTGAGATGATGCCTGACTTTAGCATAAATAGCACTAATTGTTTTCATATTCGATTTTCTCCACTGTCGTCCCAAATATTTCGTTTGCATTTTAAGCAATTTTAAAACGTACAATTGCGTCATTGCATGTCGTACTTTTAATGTACGTTTTAAAATCGGGGCGGATTTGAAAACAACAAGCATCTTAAAGAAAAGTTTTATATATTTATATCAGTACTTCCTGATACAAAAATATTTGTATACATACAGGGGGGTGTTCCATAACGAAGTATCAAAATAAACTCGCTTGAAGTATATGGAAAAAGTAACGCCCCCGAATGTTTTTAATACCAGAAAATATTAATTTGATGTGATATTTAAGGCGGCCGACGTCTTCGAAGTCGGCCGAGGTCACTTCTTCCACTAGATTCAAGCGAGATAGGCTCAAACTCACAAATAATATGTTATGCATTAGGATTCGCAAAGTTTTGGTTTTTTCGAACCAACCTTGCACCTCGGTACTAAAATTGATGGAGAAGTAATCTCGGCCGACTTCGAAGACGTCGGCCGCCCCCGAATATTTCCAATACTAAAGTTACTAGCTCATGATACTTGGGGAGGTTACATCCTCCGTCTGTTTCAAGCAAAGTAGATTTAGACTCACACGCAACATGTTAAGTATTAGGATTCACAAAGTTTTGATTTTCTCAAACCAACCTTTGCATCTAAGTACTAAAACTGATGGCAGAAGCAACCTCGGCCGACTTCGAAGACGTCGGCCGCCCCCGAACATTTCCAATATCATAGAATACCAGAGTTAATGATACTTGAGACGGCCGACGTCTTCGAAGTCGGCCGCCCCCGAATATTTCCAATACTAAAGTTACTAGCTCATGATACTTGGGGAGGTTACATCCTCCGTCTGTTTCAAGCAAAGTAGATTTAGACTCACACGCAACATGTTAAGTATTAGGATTCACAAAGTTTTGATTTTCTCAAACCAACCTTTGCATCTAAGTACTAAAACTGATGGCAGAAGCAACCTCGGCCGACTTCGAAGACGTCGGCCGCCCCCGAACATTTCCAATATCATAGAATACCAGAGTTAATGATACTTGAGACGGCCGACGTCTTCGAAGTCGGCCGCCCCCGAATATTTCCAATACTAAAGTTACTAGCTCATGATACTTGGGGAGGTTACATCCTCCGTCTGTTTCAAGCAAAGTAGATTTAGACTCACACGCAACATGTTAAGTATTAGGATTCACAAAGTTTTGATTTTCTCAAACCAACCTTTGCATCTAAGTACTAAAACTGATGGCAGAAGCAACCTCGGCCGACTTCGAAGACGTCGGCCGCCCCCGAACATTTCCAATATCATAGAATACCAGAGTTAATGATACTTGAGGCGGCCGACGTCTTCGAAGTCGGCCGAGCTTACTTCTTCCGTCTGTTTCAAGCGAGATAAGTGTGGACTCACACACAATATGCTATGTATTAGGATTCACAAAGTTTTAGAAGTTTTAGTTTTCAGAAACTAAAAACAAACACTATCAACATGTCTTATCAAAGTCAACATATTTTTGTTTCAACCATTTAAAAAAACATACATTTATGTCAGTACTTTGTTATGGAACACCATAACACAAAAAATTTCTTAATGTCATTTATATACTTTATTTTAACTAAAAAAAAATCTTACCATTATCCTAGAGTGTTTCCATTTAGTTAATTTATTTAAAATTCTTAACAAATTAATACATGAGTATATATTTCTCCATGAATATGGCGCCGCGTAACCTATTTCTAAACTTTCGGCAGTGAGTTCAGGTTGATCACCAATTACACATGCTGGGAAATCGAGTATTGGAATCCTAAAAAATATGGGAATGAATATGTATAAAAAAATAGATGATTTAATAGTTACATATTTATCGCTGAAACAAAACTCATTACGTTTTGATTAAAAAATTTGAGCACTAGCGGTATACAGTTTGCGAAAACTAAATGTTGAGACATAAAATCAAATTGACACACATGGTTCAATTTGAAGTGTTTTAAAAGTAAAAGAAGAATCGCTGAGACGGCTTTTACTATTATTTCTTTGTGTCTATTTACATCTAAACCAAGTTTCATTGATTGAACAACAGTCATCCTTAAAATAAAATTATTCAATTATGGATTAATTTAAGTTTTTTTTTTCTTACGGCATTTCATCTGGTAAAACATCCGACATAATATTTATAGAATCTGTTTTAGCTTTTGAGGTAGGTGCGGCTGCGAGAAGAATTTTTAACAAGGCGATCATGTATTGTGGTAAATTAGGTAGCATAGCTTGATATAAAACTTCGGTTGGAGTCATTTCAATTTCTTCTTCTTTACACGATAATGGATTTCTAGCTATTTCCTCTTCTTTTTGTATTTGTAAATCAGCTAAGGATGTGTACATATGCTCTTTTAATGTGCGTACTCCTTCGTGAATAGGTTGAGGTAATCCTGCTAAGCTGTCACGATCATCTTGAAGGACATAACCGATAAATTTCATTCTTGCACTTTTTAAAAATACGTCTATATCACGTTGTCGTACTTTAGGTTTCCATGGTAAACCACGTGATGCTGGAAGTTGAACGGGAGGTGTCATGGGTCTTTGATACTCGCCATACATTTGTCTATCGGTATTATCGACGGGTCGTCTTTCTTCGCATTCGGAGAGTTCTTTCATTATTTCTTCCCCAATTCCAATACTACCAGTTTCTAATACAAGCATTAATGGGTCGTGATCGTCTAAGGAACTTTGCTTGGTTAACCCTTTTCGAAACATCCTAACATTTCTTTTTTGATTTTGCATTTCTAATAAATCTGTAGCGCTCGCAGGTGGAGATGAAGCTCTCATATTTTTAGCTATTTCCATGGTGTCTTCGTCTAAAGGTGGGAGTCCGATTTTTTCGCGTTTCACCGCTTTCATTAATCGTAACTCTTCCATTCCTCCTAATGATACTAAAATTAATTTCCACAGCAATAAAAGAACCTTTTTCATTGGAAAATGGGGGGCGGCTCCGCTGCAAAATCTTGTTACCATACTCAATAATTTTATTACAAGTAAATCATCGCCGGTTGTATTTACAATTTCGTTGGTGAATGAATCAACCTTTGCTTTATGTTCTGTGCTATCAGAAAGATTCTCATTTCTTATTGCTTCGGTTATTGTGTATAAAACCGAAAGAATTACGCGTAAATCTTGACTATCAGCTAATGATACTGCTAATTTACGCATTGCAACATGAGCTGCTGCGCTATTTCTAAAGAAATAATTAACAAAATTTTAAGAATGATTTTAAAAAATTTTTGCACTTTTACTTACTTTATTTTTTACATGTTTCGCCTGACTTAATAGGCATCATCAGGAGACATATTATATTTAATACAGAATATTTTATTAACCAGTAAAAGTGCAAAATTTTTTTACTTATCTAAGTGTATTAATTAAATAAAAGATTTACTTACTCGATTTCAATGTTTAATAAATCAGTAAAAGCTGTAAAAACGCCAAGTTCATACAAAAGTAAAGAATTTCTATGAGCCCACTCTTGCTGTTCAGCATCAGATTGAACTTCAACCCAACATCCCTGACAAATATATAAAATACACCTCGCGGCTCTCATTCGAAGCACTTTATTACTAATTTCTAACTGATCAAGTAATTTCATCACAACAGATTTCTGATTTTCAGCTGCAAGTTTCTGCCAACAAGGAGGCAAGTTATACTGTTCCATTTGATCTTCAAATGCTCTCACATTCAGCTGAAATTCCGGTTGTTCTGTGTAACTATAAAGTTCAGCAATTTCGTTTGCTGCTGTATCCGTGTCATCGTATATAAAGTCGAGATCAGGCGAGTCTGTTCCACCTCCCTAAAGAAAAGAATAAAAACGTTTAAAAAAGTACAAACAAAAGGAAATAAAGAATGGATTCATTTGTGGGGAATTGGAAGTTTAGAGGGCGTTTACTCAAAAGGAATACGTGCATTTAAATCCAAGAACCTCTCAGTGAGGTCCAATTTGATGTTGTCATCCATCTTTCGAACTTGTACAGTGGTAAACAACTTTTGAATATCGCCCTTTTCAATGCACCGAAGCTGTTTGCGCCATCATTACGCGAGGAAATACTGATTTTCAAAGAAGGACTTACATCGGAATCTTGTCTCTGTCTTCTAATGATGTCCCTAAGTTTGGGCATGCCTCTTTTACCATTTCCATTACTATCCATATCGTAAACTGGTTGAGCATACTGCTTGTATACTACAAAAAATCATTAATTTAGGGTTGAACGCGTTCGTGTACTGTATTTTACTTCATAACGAATACAGTTTCCTGTAAAATTCTTATAGATATCTTTATTATACTTACCACAACAAATTATTTTATTATCTAGATGGCGCTACCAATAAAACTATAATTTCAATTATAATTATAATATTTTTAACTTTGTTTCTTATCGTTGTAATAAAATTTCTGCTTTGATTGTCAATGGAAGACGTTTGTTAGAAACAGAGTTGCTCAAATTCAAGACATAAAGGTTACAAATGGAAGCATGTTAAATCAAACGACAATCCAGCGGACATAATTTCGCGTGGTTTAAGTCCTATCAAATTAAAAGAAACGAAATTGTGGTGGCATGGTCCGCAATGGTTATCTGACGATGAAAGCAAATGGCCAAACTCAGAAAATAACATCAATAGATCAGAACTACCAGATCAAGAAAGAATATCGAGTAACTTTCAAGTTTGTATTATACAGGATGTCCCGCAACGATTGTACAAAACTGCATCAGCGTATTCTATGATCAAAAATAAACAAAAAAAGCCTAATAAACATAGGTCCGAAAATGGACCATTTTCGAGATATTCAAAGATTTAGTTTCATAAGTTGATATTGTTAACATCATGAATTTAAATTTGTTTTTATAATAATTAAGTCGTTACTATGATTACGATAAGTTGTCTAATCAAAAAAAAATAATAATACTTCACGAAATTATTATTTTACTATTTAATTTAATAAAACTATAAAGTATGGCTCCTATTAATTACTCCAAGGAAGAGATGGCGGATATGGTGTATTGTTACGGACTAGCTGATGGAAATGCGTCGTTAGCAGCTCGTCATTACGCGCAAAGGTTCCCGAACAGACGATTGCCTAATAGTCACACCTTTAGCAGACTATTTCTCAGATTAAAAGAAACGGGAAGCGTAACCCACAGCCATTCCACGGAGAGACATTACACAAGACCGGTGGAATTAGAAGAAGCAGTTTTGAGAAGAGTCGATGAAAATGCCACAACCAGCATTAGAAGAATTTCTGCACAAGAAAACATTAACAAAACAACCGTTCACCGCATTTTAAGGGAGCAGTTGCTTTATCCTTATCATTACAACACCGTTCAAGCTCTAACAGAAAATGATGGCGAAAAAAGAGAGATTTTTCGTAGGTGGGCCACACAGGAAGAGGTAGTAAACGTCGACTTTCCCATAAACATTGTATTTACGGATGAAGCAACATTTACTCAAAGTGGAATTTTTAATATTCATAATGCGCACGTTTGGAGCGATGAAAATCCCCATGCAATACTAGAAACTCATCATCAGTGGCGATTCAGTGTTAAAGTATGGGCTGGAGTTATAGGTGATCAGTTATTAGGTCCATTTTTTCTTCCAAAGAGATTGACAGCCGATGCCTACATACATTTTTTACAAAATGACCTTAAAGAGGCATTTGATGAATTACCTCAACAAATTCTAGAAGATTACTACTTTATGCACGATGGAGCACCAGCACATTATGCACGCGCTACTCGAGCATACTTAAATAACAGATTTGGCAATAAGTGGATTGGCCGAGGAGGTCCTGTCCCGTGGCCACCTCGTTCACCAGATTTAAATCCGTTAGATTTTTGGTTTTGGGGACATTTAAAACAAATTGTTTATTCTGAAGACGTTCAAAATGTGCAGGATTTGAAGAATAAAATTAGTAACGCATTTGACACAGTAAAACAAATTCCTGGTATCTTTGAACGCATTAGAAGTTCATTTAGAAAACGTATCCGTTTGTGTTTAGAAGTAAATGGTGCGCATATTGAACATTTATTATGACATGAATCTTTTCCAATTTGTTAAATATTCGTTGTTTTTATGCTGGTTGAACGATTTTCTTCGACAATCTTTGTTACTTGTTTTGTTAAATTATTAATGAACTGTATTAATTAACGTAATATTATCTTATTATTTATTAAACTTTATCTTAACCATCGTAACCATGGTAATCATATAATTACTGCATCTAAATCGTTAGAATTAATGATGTTTACAATAGGTCAGCTTACGAAACTAAAACTTTGAATATCTCGAAATTGGTCCATTTTCGGACCTATGTTTATTAGACTTTTCTTGTCTGTTTTCGATCAGAGAATACGCTGATGCAGTATTGTACAATCGTTGCGGGACACCCTGTAGAAGACATCTTATCAAGATTTTCTAACTTTAACAGACTCCAGCGAACCATAGCTTACTGTTACAGATTTATTAACAACAGTTTACGAAACAAAACTAAATTTTCAGGAACATTAACAGTGGAAGAAATAAACATTGGCATATTAAAACTAATACGCAATATACAAATTCAACATTTTCATCGAGAAATAACCGATTTGCAAAAGTATTCATTAATAAATAAGAAAAGTAAACTATTGAAATTGTCACCAATATTAGAAAACGACGGCATACTCAGAGTTGGTGGACGTTTGAGCAATGCAGACATAGATTACAACATTAAGCTCAGCGCGTCCATGACAACAAAACAAAATGTCATTGCAATTAATATTATTATTTATTACGATAAGTGTTTCTTTTGGTGTAAAAGCAAATCAATAAATAAGAAATTAGAGAAAGGTGATTCATTTCGAACTTTTCCCAAACATCAGCATTACAATGATATATGCCCCAAGTGTCATGACCAATATTTATGGGCGGCCGACATCTTCGAAGTCGGCCGAGATTATTTCTTCCATAAATTTCAAGCAGGGTAGACTTGATTTCACGCTCTCAAACCTGAGTGATATCATTGACAACTTGTAAAACTATGAGTTCAGCAAATTTTTATATTTTAGGTCTTTTGGCAGCAGTATCTAGTCTTCAGAACACAGTAACTAGTCAAATATCAGCAATATCTAATCTGATAGGCATATCTAGTATTCTGCACGCAACATTTAGTCTTCTGCACGCAGTATTTAGTCTTCTGGGCGCACTATTTTGTCTCCCATTAACAATATGTACTTGTCAACACCCCAGCGGGACTTGGGTTGCTTCGTAGACGTCAGACGTCAAGTATTGTATATGCCTCAAGTGTCATGACCAATACTTATGGGCGGCCGACATCTTCGAAGTCGGCCGAGATTCTTTCTTCCATAAACTTCAAGCAGGATAGCCGCGCTAAGTATTCTTCATGATATATGAAATAATCTCAATACTTATGGGCGGCCGAGACTCTTTCTTCCATAAATTTCATGCCGAGTAGACTCGCTCTCAATCCCGAGTGATATCATTAACAACTTGTAAAACTATGAATTCAGCAAATTTTTATATTTTAGTTCTTCTGGAAACACTACCTAGTCGTCTGAAAGCAGTAACTAATCAAATATCAGGCATATCTAGTATTCTGCACGCAAGATTTAGTCTTCTGCACGCAGTATTTAGTGTTCTGGGCGCATTATTTAGTCTCCCATTAACAATATGTACTTGTCAACACCCCAGCGGGACTTAATTAATTAAAAATTAAATTATAAGACAAAAAAACATTTATTTATTAAATATCTCTCAAATTATCAAACACAAATACAAAAATTTCTTTTTTTTACATATTTAAAATAATTTTTTTTATAAACATAATAATTTTTTATAAACACTTACTTAACGTATTGACCTTTATAATAATAGGTACATAATTCAAACATTTTATTTAAAACGTTTGAAAAGTAACCATGATCTATAGAATCGACTACATTTTCGCTAATATTAATCGAAAATTCTTGTGTAAATGGAATTATTAGTGGATCACTATCTTCTGGTTCGTTGTCATCTTTAAGATCATTCTTATTTTGATCGGATGGAGTTCCCTCATCATTATGTGTCATCTTTTCTAATGTAACAACGATCTCGTCAGTACTTGTATTAGCAGAACTTTGATTGTTTTTGTTAATACCAGTATTATCGACCCACGTAATTTCGTAAACATTCCCCATCACATCAGTAATAACATCTTCAGTGGGAGACTTGTGACGCGTGAAATTTGCAGAAAAATCAACAACTTTCAAATTTTTCTTGTTGACTGGAGTTTTATTTTCATCCAAGGTTGTAGGAATCAAATTAATATCATTTTGGGTTGCAATTTCAGTATCGTGATTTACTTTTATTTCTTCGTTGATGGGAATATTTGATACTTTCTTGTTATGGTTTGCGATAATTAAGTTATTATTTGCAATGAGCCGCTCAAAGCGTTTTATTGTACTAATTCTTGATAGACGGATATTTGGATTATCTAGCGGGAATCTTTTATTTAATTCATCAATTTTTTTTAAAAACGTTTTTCTCAACAACCTTTTTAGCATGGGTTGTTTCTTTCTGTGGCGGCGACGTCTTAATGTTCTGGGACGATTCATAACTTACAAAACTAAACAAAAATTTTGTTTATAAAAATTTGTTAGATCAAGTTTCTGAGATATATGAAATATTTCGCGGAATTTAATACTTGGCGTATTGATATAAATTAGAAAAATCGGTAACTCGAGCATATTTTTAACTAAATTTATCAATGTTATTAAGAATCGAATCAAAAAACGTATAGTTATTAGGTTATGTATTGTCATCTCAAAAAGGTTATAATTACATCGAGTAAAACAAAAAATATTGTATTTCTGATTACTTACAATTTAAATAGGAGCACGTTTCAACACCTTCGAAGTTATTTCTAATAAGAAATCACAGCCAATGTGCCTCTTCCTCGAAGTGGGTGCAAAAACAAATTAAACTTTATCTGGCGCATGCGCGTTTTATGCGCTGCTTGAAATTTCACCTCTATGTAATGCGGGAAATTTAAAATTAAAAAAAACGAAAAAATTTAATAAAATAAAAAGCGATTTATTTTATTTGTAATAAATCTAAGAATTATTGAATATTACAGAACTTAAAGATAATTATAAAAATACAAATAAAATAGTAAAAAAAAGAACGAAAAGGTAATCTAAAATAAGATTGTGTTACATCTTGTGATTTTGATCACTATTTATTATTAATGATGTCAATTAGCAAAATATCCTTCGGTGCAACCCAATTAACTTTGTATGTATTACCAAAATTATCAGTGATGAAGTCATCTTGAATTGATATTTTGTTCTGATCTTTAATAGGTTCCTCGTCGTCATCAACAATAATGATCTCATCTTCATCAGCTTGATCATGAACATTTTGATCAAGTTTATACTCGACAGCGAGAGATTTGTTGAATTCAGAATCTGTCCAATCATCATCAATGATTATAGTCTCTTCATTCAATGGGACTTCGTTAATTTCCACAGTTTCATAATTATTCTCCTCCACTTGTTCATAAATTAGGTGATCGTCGTTATTGGAGCATGAGGATGCATGTTCATATCCAATTGTAATTTGACCTAGAACGTCAGCGTATGGCAGACGCCAATCAGCAGATTCCTGCTTAATATCATCAACAACACTTACATCTTCAACTGGGTGTTTAGAAATAAAGACATTAATACATGGTGGAATCTTTTTCAAATGTTGAAGTATGTCTTTTCTATTAGTTAAATCGTCTAGTGTTCCCTTCAATAAAGATGGTCTATTATTTAATGATGTTAAAGACATAAAAGAACCATTAGGTAATTTTTTAATCACGACTGTGTTCTCTGCAGCTATTGCTGTTAAATTTTGCTGTTGTAACTTGTTGTGCTCAGATATCTTCTTTAGAAACCTCGATTTCAACACTGTTTTTAATAAGCTTTCTTTCTTTTTGAGATGTCGGTAGTGATTTGGTGGTGGAGTATCCATAATTTTGAAGTATCTTCAAAAATTAAAACAAAAAAAATAAATTATATTATGATGAAATTTTTATGAATTTAGCAAAAAACTATCTTGGAAATTTGATTTACTAGAGGTAGTTCCAGCAGGAATACATCAACCCAGAAAATATTGGATAGACTTAATTAAGCCGAGGTCCAGCAGGATTTAACCTTGGCACAATCATGATCAGAGATCATTGGATATGACATAATAATTATAAAAAAGGTAGCCAGCGTACTGCAACGCTCCAGCAGGAATTAACCTCGCTAAATCAAGACCACAAAATGTTGGATAGACTTAATTAAGCCGAGATAACTCAGCACGTTGTAACAAAACTAGACAGCGTATTGCAACATCCCAGCAGGAAATGGCCTCAACAAAATCAAGACCAGAGAACGTTGGATGTTCTGAATCAAGATTAACCTAACCAGCGCAATACAACACTCCAGGAGGATTTAACCTCGCTAAGCCAACACAAAAAAATGTTGGATTTCATTTAACAACAAACTATGTCTTACTTTTTAATTAAAACATAAATGTAGGGTGTTTAGAAATAAAGACATTAATACATGGTGGAATCTTTTTCAAATGTTGAAGTATGTCTTTTCTTTTAGTTAAATGGTCTAGTGTTCCCTTCAATAAAGATGGTCTATTATTTAATGATGTTAAAGATACAAAAGAACCATTAGGTAATTTTTTAATCACGACTGTGTTCTCTGCAGCTATTGCTGTTAAATTTTGCTGTTGTAACTTGTTGTGCTCAGATATCTTCTTTAGAAACCTCGATTTCAACACTGTTTTTAATAAGCTTTCTTTCTTTTTGGGATGTCGGTAGTGATTTGGTGGTGGAGTATCCATAATTTTGAAGTATCTTCAAAAATTAAAACAAAAATAATAAATTATATTATGATGAAATTTTTATGAATTTAGCAAAAAACAATTTTGGAAATTTGATTTACTAGAGGTAGTTCCAGCAGGAATACATCAATCCAGAAAATATTGTATAGACTTAATTAAGCCGAGGTTCGGCAGGATTTAACCTTGGCACAATCATGATCAGAGATCATTGGATATGACATAATAATTATAAAAAAGGTAGCCAGCGTACTGCAACGCTTCGGCAGGAATTAACCTCGCTAAATCAAGACCACAAAATGTTGGATAGACTTAATTAACATTGTAACAAAACTAGACAGCGTATTGCAACATCCCAGCAGGAAATGGCCTTAACAAAATCAAGACCAGAGAACGTTCGATGTTCTGAATCAAGATTAACCTAACCAGCGCAATACAACACTCCAGGAGGATTTAACCTCGCTAAGCCAACACAAAAAAATGTTGGATTTCATTTAACAACAAACTATGTCTTACTTTTTAATTAAAACATAAATGTATTGATAATAAGCCTAAATTAATTATCATGTGTCAAATATTAAATCCGAAATATGTAAACAAAAAGGTTAAATAAATAACGTATTGATGAAGAACAAAACACGATAAGGGATTAAAAATAGAATAATGAGAATCAAATTATGAATTACAATGATGTTTGATTACTTACAATTAAATTGGAGCACTTTATAACACTCAAAGTAGCTTTTAAGAAGAAATCGGCAAGAAGTTGTTTATTCTGGTGTGTCAAATATGAACGATGGCGTGGGTTCTGCTTCTCGCGCTTGCGCTATATGGGGATATTTAGGAATTTAGTCTCTATAGCAAGGCGGGAAATTTAAAATTGAAAAAGGAAATAAAAACAAGATTTTATTGAGGACATTGTTTAATATGAAAATATGTTTTTTTAACAAACATTATCAAAATATTACGTCCTAAAATATTCTTTTTTAGAAATATACAGTTTGGCAAATACTGTTATTAGGTTTTTATTTTAATTGTTGTTAAGCTCACAGTAAATATCACATATTTATATAAATATGGTAACATGAATATTGTATCAAAAGATATTTATAGTGATCTTTTTTATAAAAAAATTTAAGTGATTGTAAATAAATCACTGAAATTTTTGAAATACTTAGAACTACAAAAAATAAACTAATAGTTTATATCTCAAAAGATATTTACAATAAAATGAACGATAACGTTATTTAGAATTTTACGGTGATTGTAATCAAATCACAAAAAAATGTTTAAAACGCTAAGAACTTGTTGAAATTGAATAAACTTATATTCTATCTAATACTGTTATTAATAATGACTACAAAAGATTATTTAATACTTATTTTAAAATACCAAATTTTTTTAACTCAAAATAAATACTACTTGTTTTATAAATGTAATAACAAGTATATTGCAAAATAGTTATTATCACAAGATATCTACAATAAAATGAACGACAACATTATTTAAAGTTTTGCAGTGATTGTAATCGAACCACAAAAAATGTTAAAAGAAAGATTTGAAATTAAAAAAATAAACTTATATCTAATACTGTTATTAATAATGACTACAAAAATTAAGTAGCCAAAAAAACATACTTATTTTAAAACACAATTTTGACAAGTATATTGCAAAATAGTTTTTACCAATAATGACATGAACGAAAACATTATTTAGAATTAACCACCAAAATTGTTTAAAATGCTAAGAACTATCAGAAACTAAAAAAATAAACATATATTCTATCTAATACTGTTATTAATAATGACTACAAAAAATTAAATAGCCAAAAAAACATACTTATTTTAAAACACAATTTTTTTTTCACTACTTGTTTTATAAACGTAATGACAAGTAAATTGCAAAGTAGTTTTTACCAATAATGACATGAACGAAAACATTATTTAGAATTAACCATCAAAATTGTTTAAAATGCTAAGAACTATTAGAAACTAAAAAAATAAACATATATTCTATCTAATACTGTTATCAAAAATTTACGAATATTTAAAAAACATACTATTATATAGTTCTTAGAGTAAATATCACGTTTTATATATGTAATAACATGAATTAGTTGGCAAAACAGTACGTCTATATGCGAATAGGAACATATAATAAAAAATTAAATTAAAAAAATGAACAGGAAACACCTGTTTATATGATATGTTGATATTATTCAGGTTTTTTATATACATCAGTAACATTCGAATTATCACTTACGATGATTTTTTCAAATGATACTTCCTCCCCTAAGATTTGATTCAAGTTATCTTCTACGATCTTGATTGAATCAACATCATTTTTAACGGCGGAGTCTTCATTAACTGCGGATTGGTCAAGCCAGTCAATTTTATACTCAACGCCGTCATCATCAGTTATGACAGATTCAGTGGGGGATTTGTAGTTAGAATCAGCATCGACATCAATAATGGATACGTCCTTTTCTTCTCTGGGGGTTACATCAATCCAGATGGTTCCATCGTCTTCTTCTATTCCGCGATGAATTTCATCTAGGATTGATCCTCCCATTGAAGTTGATGGCATCATATCCATTGGAACTGTGGTGTTGTCATCTGACAGCAGACGAAGGTAACTTAAGATTTGTGGGTTCCCTGCAGCTGTTAGCTCAAAATGTTCTACCAATGCTTTCGTAGCTATTTGCATTCTTCTATTTGTTAGTTTTAATTTGTTTAAAAGAGCTATTTTTTTTAATAAATTCATCCTCATTACTAATTTTCGTAACATTCTTCGGCGATCCATAATTACGAGTTGATACTAAATAAAAATTAAAAAAAAAAAAAATTAAAAAAAAAAATTTAAAAAAAAAAATTAAAAATATTTCGTCTTTTATGAGTTGCCATTTTGTGAATATAATTTAACAAGATGGCGGAATGAAATGTGTAAAATTATAATTATTAAAAAATAAAATTTAATTAGAATTAATAAATCCTTAAAATAATTGAATCATTATTTAGTTTCGATAAAGTCGGAAGATTCTTTTTAACCTTCTTCTAAGAATTGCAATATGAAGGGTGAGATGACGTAATCCCTTCTTCCGAAATTTTTACGATCGATTTCTATCTTATATATAATATTAAAAAATCAAATCTTAATCAAATCTTAATCAAATCATAATTAAATCATAACCAAATCTAAAATACTGGCAAATAAAAATGGCAACATTGAAACCATGCATGATTATGATTATTTCATCGAATAAAATAAAAAGAAATTAAACAAATCAAAACAGTTTTTGATTACTTACAATTAAGCTGGGGTAGAACTTGGAGTAGTAACAGCTTTGGAGTTGATTCTAACCGGAGGTGTGTTCTTAACGCGTAGCAAAATGGAAGTGGGGAACTTTATGCAGCATATGCGCGTTTTATACCCATCAGGCAATTTGACCTCTATGCACGGCGGGACATTTGAAACTTAAATTTTTGCTAATATCTCCGTTGTCTTTGGAGGTAGCTAAATAATAAATACATCATTATAAAGCCTGAGTTTTTCTTCATCTACACCTCAAAATCATCAAACTTCAATACTACCATAGAACCCAGAATTAAAGAATTATTAATTTGAAAAGAACACCTGCAGGATATGCATGTTGGAAACTTTCCACTTTTATAGGGTTGCGAAATCGATGACGATACTTCCTGTTTTTACACAAACCTCGTTTTTCTTGGAATTAAAACGGTTTCGGGATAATAACTTTTTTATATGATAATAATTGACCTAGAATGTCAGCGTATGGCAGACGCCAATCAGCAGATTCCTGCTTAATATCATCAACAACACTTACATCTTCAACTGGGTGTTTAGAAATAAAGACATTAATACATGGTGGAATCTTTTTCAAATGTTGAAGTATGTCTTTTCTTTTAGTTAAATCGTCTAGTGTTCCCTTCAATAAAGATGGTCTACTATTTAATGATGTTAAAGATACAAAAGAACCATTAGGTAATTTTTTAATCATGACTGTGTTCTCTGCAGCTATTGCTGTTAAATTTTGCTGTTGTAACTTGTTGTGCTCAGATATCTTCTTTAGAAACCTCGATTTCAACACTGTTTTTAATAAGCTTTCTTTCTTTTTGGGATGTCGGTAGTGATTTGGTGGTGGAGTATCCATAATTTTGAAGTATCTTCAAAAATTAAAACAAAAATAATAAATTATATTATGATGAAATTTTTATGAATTTAGCAAAAAACTATCTTGGAAATTTGATTTACTAGAGGTAGTTCCAGCAGGAATACATCAACCCAGAAAATATTGGATAGACTTAATTAAGCCGAAGTCCAGCAGGATTTAACCTTGGCACACTCATGATCAGAGATCATTGGATATGACATAATAATTATAAAAAAGGTAGCCAGCGTACTGCAACGCTTCGGCAGGAATTAACCTCGCTAAATCAGGACCACAAAATGTTGGATAGACTTAATTAAGCCGAGATAACTCAGCATGTTGTAACAAAACTAGACAGCGTATTGCAACATCCCAGCAGGAAATGGCCTCAACAAAATCAAGACCAGAGAACGTTGGATGTTCTGAATCAAGATTAACCTAACCAGCGCAATACAACACCCCAGGAGGATTTAACCTCGCTAAGCCAATACAAAAAAATGTTGGATTTCATTTAACAACAAACTACGTCTTACTTTTTAATTAAAACATAAATGTATTGATAATATGAAGTTATTAATAGACATATAGAATAAGCCTAAATTAATTATCATGTGTCAAATATTAAATCCGAAATATGTAAACAAAAAGGTTAAATAAATAACGTATTGATGAAGAACAAAACACGATAAAGGATTAAAAATAGAATAATGAGAATCAAATTATGAATTACAATGATGGTTGGTTACTTACAATTAAATTGGAGCACTTTATAACACTCAAAGTAGCTTTTAAGAAGAAATCGGCAAGAAGTTGTTTATTCTGGTGTGTCAAATATGAACGATGGCGTGGGTTCTGCTTCTCGCGCTTGCGCTATATGTGGATATATAGGAATTTAGCCTCTATAGCAAGGCGGGAAATTTAAAATTGAAAAGGAAATAAAAACAAGATTTTATTGAGGACATTGTTTAATATGAAAATATGTTTTTTTAACAAACATTATCAAAATATTACGTCCTAAAATATTCTTTTTTAGAAATATACAGTTTGGCAAATACTGTTATTAGGTTTTTATTTTAATTGTTGTTAAGCTCACAGTAAATATCACATATTTATATAAATATGGTAATATGAATATTGTATCAAAAGATATTTAGTGATCTTTTTTATAAAAAAATTTTAGTGATTGTAAATAAATCACTGAAATTTTCGAAATACTTAGAACTACAAAAAATAAACTAATAGTTTATATCTCAAAAGATATTTACAACAAAATGAACGATAACGTTATTTAGAATTTTACAGTGATTGTAATCAAACCACAAAAAATTGTTTAAAACACTAAGAACTTGTTGAAATTGAATAAACTTATATTCTATCTAATACTGTTATTAATAATGACTACAAAAAATTATTTAATAGTTATTTTAAAATACCAAATTTTTTTAACTCAAAATAAACACTACTTGTTTTATAAATGTAATAACAAGTATATTGCAAAATAGTTATTATCACAAGATATCTACAATAAAATGAACGACAACATTATTTAAAATTTTGCAGTGATTGTAATCGAACCACAAAAAATGTTCCAAGAAACATTTGAAATTAAAAAAATAAACTTATATCTAATACTGTTATTAATAATGACTACAAAAATTAAGTAGCCAAAAAAACATACTTATTTTAAAATACAATTTTTACGTAATGACAAGTATATTGCAAAATAGTTTTTACCAATAATGACATGAACGAAAACATTATTTAGAATTAACCACCAAAATTGTTTAAAATGCTAAGAACTATTAGAAACTAAAAAAATAAACATATATTCTATCTAATACTGTTATTAATAATGACTACAAAAAATTAAATAGCCAAAAAAACATACTTATTTTAAAACACAATTTTTTTTCACTACTTGTTTTATAAACGTAATGACAAGTATATTGCAAAATAGTTTTTACCAATAATGACATGAAAGAAAACATTTTTTAGAATTAACCATCAAAATTGTTTAAAATGCTAAGAACCATTAGAAATTAAAAAAATAAACATATATTCTATCTAATACTGTTATCAAAAATTTACGAATACTTAAAAAACATACTATTATATAGTTCTTAGAGTAAATATCACGTTTTATATATGTAATAACATGAATTAGTTGGCAAAACAGTACGTCTATATGCGAATAGGAACATATAATAAAAAATTAAATTAAAAAAATGAACAAGAAACACCTGTTTATATGATATGTTGATATCATTCAGGTTTTTTATATACATCAGTAACATTCGAATTATCACTTACGATGATTTTTTCAAATGATACTTCCTCCCCTAAGATTTGATTCAAGTTATCTTCTACGATCTTGATTGAATCAACATCATTTTTAACGGCGGAGTCTTCATTAACTGCGGATTGGTCAAGCCAGTCAATTTTATACTCAACGCCGTCATCATCAGTTATGACAGATTCAGTGGGGGATTTGTAGTTAGAATCAGCATCGACATCAATAATGGATACGTCCTTTTCTTCTCTGGGGGTTACATCAATCCAGATGGTTCCATCGTCTTCTTCTATTCCGCGATAAATTTCATCTAGGATTGATCCTCCCATTGAAGTTGATGGCATCATATCCATTGGAACTGTGGTGTTGTCATCTGACAGCAGACGAAGGTAACTTAAGATTTGTGGGTTCCCTGCAGCTGTTAGCTCAAAATGTTCTACCAATGCTTTCGTAGCTATTTGCATTCTTCTATTTGTTAGTTTTAATTTGTTTAAAAGAGCTATTTTTTTTAATAAATTCATCCTCATTACTAATTTTCGTAACATTCTTCGGCGATCCATAATTACGAGTTGATACTAAATAAAAATTAAAAAAAAAAAAAAATTTAAAAAAAAAATTAAAAATATTTCGTCTTTTATGAGTTGCCATTTTGTGAATATAATTTAACAAGATGGCGGAATCAAGTGTGTAAAATTATAATTATTAAAAAATAAAATTTAATTAGAATTAATAAATCCTTAAAATAATGGAATCATTATTTAGTTTCGCTAAAATCGGAAGATTCTTTTTAACCTTCTTCAAAGAATTTCAATATGAAGGGTGAGATGACGTAATCCCTTCTTCCGAAATTTTTACGATCGATTTCTATCTTATATATAATATTAAAAAATCAAATCTTAATCAATTCATAATTAAATCATAACCAAATCTAAAATACTGGCAAATAAAAATGGCAACATTGAAACCATGCATGATTATGATTATTTCATCGAATAAAATAAAAAGAAATTAAACAAATCAAAATAGTTTTTGATTACTTACAATTAAGCTGGGGTAGTAGTTGGAGCAGTAACAGCTTTGGAGTTGATTCTAACCGGAGGTGTGTTCTTAACGCGTAGCAAAATGGAAGTGGGGAACTTTATGCAGCATATGCGCGTTTTATACCCATCAGGCAATTTGACCTCTATGCACGGCGGGACATTTGAAACTTAAATTTTTGCTAATATCTCCGTTGTCTTTGGAGGTAGCTAAATAATAAATACATCATTATAAAGCCTGAGTTTTTCTTCATCTACACCTTAAAATCATCAATCTTCAATACTACCATAGAACCCAGAATTAAAGAATTATTAATTTGAAAAGAACACCTGCAGGATATGCATGTTGGAAACTTTCCACTTTTATAGGGTTGCGAAATCGATGACGATACTTCCTGTTTTTACACAAACCTCGTTTTTCTTGGAACTAAAACGGTTTCGGGATAATAACTTTTTTATATGATAATATGATATGAACAAAACTAAAGATAATGAAGAATCGACAAGAATTTTTTGTAAATCTTCGGATTAATTAAGCCGAAGTCGACATTTTTGCTAATATCACCGTTGTTTTTACTCTTTAGAGATAACTAAATAATAAATACATCATTAAAAAGCCTAAATTTTTCTTCATCTACACCTCAAAATCATCAATCTTCAATACTACCATAGAACCGAATTAAAGAATTATTAATTTAGAAAGAACACAATGTGGCATATGCATATTGGAAATTTTCCACTTTTATAGGGTTGCATAACAAAAATCGAATACGACACGTCCTGTTTTTACACAAACCTCGTTTCTGCTGAGTATTAAAACGCTTTTGGGATAATAACTTTTTTATATAATAATATGATATGAACAAAACTAAAGATAATGAAGAATCGACAAGAATTTTTCTGCGGAGTTGTAAATCTTTGGATTAATTAAGCCGAAGTCGACATATTTCTGTCTTGATCGTTGGCACAGGATTCGAATTGAGCACACAAGTTGGTTTGACCAAAATTGGTTTGTCTTGTGGCGCGCTAGAAGTAACGGGAGGTGTGTCAGCAGTTTGATGTTTAACATTAAGTGGTTCAGGCTTCTTTCTTCTCGTTGAGGTGCGCTTTTCTATCATGGCTGGCATTTGTATTGGTACTAATTTTGGCACGGTCTTAATACATTTTTTTACAAATATAGCAGGAGTTGATGGTTGAGGTGTTTGTCCCACAAATCCTGGAGCATTAATATTCGCTGGTAAAGTTCCAGAAGTATTTACATTTATTAATATTGGCTTTTTTGTAGATACGGAAGGAGTTACGTTTATTAATAATGGCGTTTTTGATGTTCCAGGAATTAAAGAATTATTAATTTAGAAAGAACACAATGTGGCATATGCATATTGGAAATTTTCCACTTTTATAGGGTTGCATAACAAAAATCGAATACGACACGTCCTGTTTTTACACAAACCTCGTTTCTGCTGAGTATTAAAACGCTTTTGGGATAATAACTTTTTTATATAATAATATGATATGAACAAAACTAAAGATAATGAAGAATCGACAAGAATTTTTCTGCGGAGTTGTAAATCTTTGGATTAATTAAGCCGAAGTCGACATTTTTGCTAATATCACCGTTGTTTTTACTCTTTAGAGATAACTAAATAATAAATACATCATTAAAAAGCATAAATTTTTCTTCATCTACACCTCAAAATCATCAATCTTCAATACTACCATAGAACCGAATTAAAGAATTATTAATTTGAAAAGAACACAATGTGGCATATGCATATTGGAAATTTTCCACTTTTATAGGGTTGCATAACAAAAATCGAATACGACACGTCCTGTTTTTACACAAACCTCGTTTTTGCTGAGTATTAAAACGCTTTTGGGATAATAACTTTTTTATATGATACGAATAAAACTCTAAGATAATGAAGAATCGACAAAAATGTTTCTGCGGAGTTGTAGATGTTTTTATTAATTAAACCTAGATCGCTTGCGGCCGAGGCTCAGTGTAGCGCCTCGGCCTATATTGTAGCGCCTCGTCTTAATTAATACATTTATTTAATTAATTTTTGTCTTAATTAATACTTTATTAATACATCTAATAATGCCAAAAACAGTTTTTATACAAACGGAAAAAAATAAATCAATGATTAAAATTTTTTTTATATCAAAGAATGGAAACTAAAATATGTGTATGAAAATTACTTAATTAAAGTAGAGAAATCAAGATTTTCTACAATTTCATTTTCCATAGATAACATACATAGGTCTTTATTAATTTTAATTTGAAAAAACTGCGTTCTCCAGTTGCAACTGTTACTGATATTGTTGGCAGAATATGTAGAGTTATCCAGGTGTTAGGAAACAACTCTTAAAGTGAGTCTTTCAGGTAATGTTGCAGACTCAAGATTTCGTCACACAATAAATCTCCATTAATATCCAATTTAAAGTTGAGTGTTAGTTTTCAGTGCAGAATGATTCAACAGCTGTTCTTTGTTTTGCTTTTCTTTCATGGCAAAAAAATGTCAAGTTTCAGAAAAATCTTTAAGATGGCTAAATCTTTCTTTATAGGCATAAGCACCGTGTCTAAGAGATTATTAAAGAATTGTACTTCAAACATTTTTTTGGGGTTAAAAAATTGGCACACATTTAGTTTAACTTGCGATGTCATTAATTCTACCAATTCATTTTGTATATTTTTGCCACAATAATGGCCAGCCAACTTACCTTTTATAGCTAATTTGAGATGCTCCTTCATGGCAGGGTCAAACCTTGCCAATAATTGTACAAACCCTAGAAATTTCCCATAATTTAAGGTAAATAATTTATCAGAAGATCATCCCCAGGCGATCCTAAAGCCACTGCTGCTAAGGCCGAGGCAATATTCTAATTAGGAATTATTTCCAAAAAAATATTTTTTAATTCTGTTAAAATAAAGAAAATAAAACAAATGTTTTAATGGAACGAAATGAACTTTTATTATATTAATATTTCAATGATTACACAAACAAACATGATTTAAGTTAAATTATTTTTTTAAGAACATTAGAACTAGTAACACATTTAATATAATTAAAAAATAATTTACAAACAAGATAATTTCATTTACATTTAAAGCTATTGGTAGGAAATACTCTTTGGTATTGTGATGATAGCCGCAAAAAATTTTATTTTAATAAAAACAGCATAGTTAAGTGATTTATTATTAAATTCTAGCAAATTATTTAAAAATTGAAAATTCCCATTAAAAATTTCATTACAAAAAATTATTAAATAATATAATAAATTGCATAATTTTTTAATTAAACGAAACGAATAAATATATATCTCAAAAATAGACGAAATTTATGTTAAATTATTTTTTTAACGAACACCAAAATCAGTAACATATTTCATATAATTATAAAAAAATTTGCAAACGCCACAATTTCCTTTGCACTTACAGGTTGGAAATACTTTTTGCGATTGTAATGATAGCCCCAAAAATTTTATTTTAACAGAGGCATAATCAGCACCGTATCGCCTACAGATGTGAGATGTGTCATTAGTCATCACACATCTATGTACGATTTTAGGTAAATGAGTGAGGCAATAGGTTAAATGGCAGTTGCTGCAACCTTTCAAAAATACGATTTCGTTGCAGCCAGCCACCCAACACACCTCTAAAATTCTAGCAGGATTGTTCAAAAAATGTCGACGAAAATCCATGTTAATGGTTTCATTGCTGCGTCTTCTTTGTTGAACGATTGTGCTTACACAAGGTTGGCGAAATACTATTGGAGGGTTTACAACCTAACATAAAAATTAAATACAATTATTAATTTTTTTTTAATTTTATTTTTTTAATACTTACAACATTTTGAGTCACAGTCGAAGGTGTAGCTACAATTGTGGTTTCACATATTTCTGTCTTGATCGTTGGCACAGGATTCGAATTGAGCACACAAGTTGGTTTGACCAAAATTGGTTTGTCTTGTGGCGCGCTAGAAGTAACGGGAGGTGTGTCAGCAGTTTGATGTTTAACATTAAGTGGTTCAGGCTTCTTTCTTCTCGTTGAGGTGCGCTTTTCTATCATGGCTGGCATTTGTATTGGTACTAATTTTGGCACGGTCTTAATACATTTTTTTACAAATAGAGCGGGAGTTGATGGTTGAGGTGTTTGTCCCACAAATCCTGGAGCATTCATATTCGCTGGTAAAGTTCCAGAAGTATTTACATTTATTAATATTGGCTTTTTTGTAGATACGGAAGGAGTTACGTTTATTAATAATGGCGTTTTTGATGTTCCAGGATTTGCATTTACAAATAATATTGGTTTATTTGATGGTATAGGAGGGTTTGAGTTTGATGGTGCTGGTTTTTGTGAAGATTTTGATGTTTTTCGTATTCTTAAAATTTCAGGATTTACATTTATCAATATAGACTTGTTTGAAAATGCAGAAGGATTTGAAGGTCCAGAAACAATTATATTCGTCGATGGTATTGGTCTTTTTAAAATTCTAGGATTTGCATTAACTAATAACATTGGCTTATTTGAGAATCCAAGAGGACTTATTTTTACTAATGATAATGGTTTTTGTGAAGATGTAGGATTTGCATTTATTGATTCTCCTGGAGGTCCAGAAACATTTACATTTTCTGACGATTCCGATTTTTTCGAAAGTAAAGAAGAATTTACATTTATTGATGATTCACGTTGTACACTTACAGGTGTTTTTCGTTTTCTTGAAGGTAAATAAGGCTTTATATATACTCGTGGTGTTGAGCCCTTTAAAGTCTCAGAAGAATTTACATTTGCTGCTGACATTGCTCTTTTTGAGCGTCTAGGATATGCATTAGCTGATTCTTTTGAAGATTTAGAATTTCCATTTATTGCTAACATTGATCTTTTTGAACGTCTAACATTTACATTAACCGATGATATTGCTTCTTTTGAAGATTCAGGATTTACATCAGCTGGTGATATTGTTTTCTTTGAATGATTTTCATTCACCGCTGACATAGCTCTTTTTGAACGTGTACGAATTACATTAACTGACATTGGCCCTTTTGAAGTCTCGAGATTTGCTAAAGTCTTCACTGATGTTATTGGGGTTGATTTACCTGAAGACGTGGGTAAGTTTAAGTTTGCTAACGTTGCAAGGCGAGACAAATCATCTAGTTTTGCAGGTTGCCCCGACATTCCGGCAGTTGTTGTTATTAAATTAGATTGGGGCCAAGCTACGGTTAAAATTGCCAGTGAAACTTGGCTAGATTCGCCCGCATTTTTGGATAACACTACATTCCGTAATATTAACTGTTTAGGTTCGCCTGAAGATCCAGGTGTTATCGTTATATATCTCGGCTCCCCCGAAGAATTGGGCAAATTTAAAACTGTACTTCTAAGTTTAGATGCATCTAAAGCTCCCCTTAATTGTGGAGTAACAGCAACATCAACCGTATTATTTCCTGTACCTGTTAAATGTTTGACCCAATCGCGAAAACCGTCTACCAAAACAGGTTTTGTCTCATTAACCGGAACTAACTCGTTACAAACGTTTGTGTTATTCGATTTCGGCGAAATTGATCGTTTACGACTTTTGGTAGCTTTACATTCGCTTGGGGGGCTATCACGACGCGATTTTCGTTTTGGAGCGTCACTATTAAAGTGATAATGAGCTTCATCGGAATTATTCGACGAATCCATGCTTTAACTGCGGTGAAAATAACAATAAAAAGGAGTATTTCGCGATTTAAAATAATTTTTGTACCAACCTTCTTAATTGAGCCCAAAAAGTCGTTGTTATAGTCACACACACAAGATTTTCGCGTTTTTGAGGTTAAAATGGCTGTTATGTAGATGCCTTTTGTTTTTGTACTCGCGCATGCGCAACTTAATTTTATCGCGAATCTCGACCGCAACAACGCGCGGGAAATTTAAATCAAAAACGTTACAAAATATATTTTTATTATCATAAATAAACATTTATTCGGAACATCACTTTTTTAAAGTAGTTTTGGAACGTAATAAAAAAAATACTCTTCTTTGGTCTTATTAACTAACATTAAAAAAAAAAATAATAAACAAAAACTTCTTTTCGCCATTCATTGTAACAAAAATATTTCTTCTTAGTTGCTAATTTGTGTTAAAAAATTATGATAAATTCATGCTTTCATCTGAAATTAACAAAAATTATTTTTAAACATTAAATTAATAAAAAAATTACCTTCTTTACGAACAATAGTAGTAAATCCCGAAAAAAATCGAATGTACTGATAAAAAAAGTTGCAATCAATGCACAACCCCATGCATTCACATTCTGGTAAATACTTCTTAAGATCAATTTTACGCCCCCAACTTCTAACTTTACGTGAGGCGTGTTCAGCTCCGGACCGTTTAAAGTTAGAAGCTACATCGAAGCTTTCATTGGCACAACCATGGTGTCCTTTTGGAGCGTGTTTATAGCAATAAGTGAGATAACACTCCCCACAGCCTTTTAAATCGTTTACTACTCTGCAATGCCGGAACCAACACATTTGCAAGATAGCACCTGGATTTTTTAATAAAGCGTTTATAACCATCGGATCGGTTCGTGAAGGTGGAAACGATAATAAATTTTTATTTGGCGATGATTTTGGCTTGGAAGAATCAATGATGATTGGTGCATCTTCAGGGTTAGCTGCAAGCAGATTTTTTAAGATAGGTTTTAAACATTTCTTTACATCACTCTCTGTGACTTTTTGGCTGGGAGTTTTTTTAAGAAGTTTGAAACCTTCCGGGTCCCTTATACGCATATCTTCAAAAACAAGGTTTAAAGCTTCGTCTAAATCACGACAAGTAATTTTTCCTTTCTGCTCTTTTTCAACCTTTTTATCAACATGCACATTTTTCTCTCGTTTACTGTGAATCGCATTCAAATGATTCCTTAAATCTCCTTTTATTACTTTTGGTGTTGTTACTTCCGTTATTTTATTACGCTCTTCTGGGAGGATACCTTTTTGATCTCGTTTTCGTTTCAGATTAGGTTTCGTATCTACAACTTCTTCGATTAAGGTTTTAATTGTAATTTTGGTACCTTCGTTTTTCTTATTTTTCTTTTTCTCCATAAAAAGAAGAGGATTTGTGTCCTAACATAAATTTTGCAAAAATAAGAATTAATTAAAAAATAAAAATCATAATTTTTTATGTACAAAGTAATTGGTGCGTGGCTCTATAATTAATATGAGCACTCAGATGTGGCTACCACGACCAAAGGACCTCGGCTAAACTTAAGGCTAAAAATCTAGAACTTTGGCAAGCCTCTATATTTAATATCATATAAACACAAAACTGGCCAACCAGTTATAATGAATGATCTACTACTTCAGCAGAGGGAAATCTACATACCTGGCTTTCTTGGTTATGCACTCTGCGTTTGATATGGTGCCAAGGCAAGAGGTCTGGAAAGCATTACAGTGGAAAGGGACTCCCCACAACTGATGGAAAAACTAAGAAAACCACGGATATACATGGAGACTAGGCTATCCATAAGGAGATAAATAACATGGGAAGTGACGCAGATTTCGGCCAGCCGAGGGAAGACTATGCAGCAGCTCAAAGATCTTGCTGGGGAGAGGAAAAACTTCAGAAGATGGATCCCAACGCCCCGATAGGAGCACATTGTGGAAGAGAAAGGAGAGAAGAAGAAGACTTACATGCACTGTTCTGAACCACTTTTGGGTTCATATAATATTAATTGTAGACACAAAATTATAATAATTAATGTAATAAACTTCGATTAACTTGATAAACAATCACAAAACCTAGACAGAAGATGAAGAAGGTTTGCTAACTAAAAAAAATAGTTTGTTGGGGAGGTGCTACAATTCACACCACCCCGATACTTCGTTGTATAACCCTCGGAAACTTTTGCGACTAAATCTTAATAATTAAAACAATATATTAAAACATACTTACATAATTAGCTGGTATATACGGTTTTTTTGCATTTTCTTCCTTATTGATAAATAAATGATCCATATTAACTCTTGGATTCATGTAAGTCCACGGATCTGGCGTCATACAAATGTAGTAATCATCAACAGTTAGAGATTTCTTAGATTTGTTGAGATCATCAGATTTTTTGAAATCAAATAAGTCAGTAGAACTGAAGAAATCTATACTGCTAGCGTTGGAAAGTGTCGTGGAAGTTCCATTATTTATCACAATTATTTTAGTTGATTCAAAATCATCCGGAATTGAATCGTCGTCTTTAGTTAAATCAATGATTGTCACATCACTGTCTGTTGAGGAAGACAGTTTATCTTGGACACGTTTTTGACTCATCTATAACAAATTTGTTAATTACTACTAATATTTGTGTTAAGTTTTTGATAGTTAAAATTGTTTAAAAATCAACATTTGAGTCTAAGAAAAGCATGGAATGCACTTGGATCAGATACGTGTTTAAATAATACTCACCGTGTGCTGCAAAGAACTCATTAAATATTTTCGTGGCATAACACAAATAAATAAAGGACAACTAATCCCAACGACTCGAGGAGCCCAAACACGAGACTGAACTAAACCATCAAAAATAGTACAAATCAAACTAAACCAAACTAAAGTTAGGCAACCACATGCATTTCTAATCGCGTGCTATAGCTTTAAAACTGAGTACGAGTCATTCAAACGAAGTCGTTCAAACAATCCACACGTTCCGTTCCGAAAGACAAATGAACAACATCTGACACCGTTGTTTACAGTACTCACGTTTTCGGTGATTCCCAAACGTCACTCAAGCACCACCAAAGGTATTTATGCGCAGACCGATTGAAGAAGAAACTTTGAGTTGGACAACCCGCTAAAAAAAGTGAATTCAAAAAAAAAAAATACAAACTAATTAATATGAGAATAGTTAGATTCTCGATAAAATTCCTCGATAATTTTGTTATCAAATATTGCGATGACTAACCATATTCTTAGACGTAAAATTTCAATTTCGTTCATGACCAGGTTGAATATGGTCTAATTATGATTTAGGGATCGAATTACAACTCAATTTTTGCGAAATTTTACTAATAATGTGATATTATTAATTAACTAAGTTGAGTTAAAATGATGCTTTTTGAGGATGTTAAGGATTGGATTTAGTTTGAATTTAAAAATGAAATTGATTTCAAGAAATCTTTTATGGGGAGTTTTTGCTTTAATTCATAGATGGCGGTTTGAACTAAAATTTGGATTTTTAATTACAATTTTTTTATTATTTATTTGTTAATAAGGAAAAGAAATAAAATAAAAAAGTTTTTAATGATTTCTATCGTTTTATTTTTCTATACATATTTTTAATTTTACAATTTTTTGGCAACATATTATTTTTCCTATCTACGAAACAAACGTACCTACACAGTTATTTACAAATTGTATTACACAAAATACTGTAGAAATGGATACCCGCCACCTTAATTTAAGATTTTTTAGAACATTTTTCGATATGTTTGCTTCCAATTTTGGCGATAAGATACGCTGTTTATATTTTCGTTACAGTACTGATAATATGAAGTGATAAAACGAAAGAGTAAAAATATGCTTTTTTAAAAATCTGGTCGTATGTACAATAAACTTTTCGGTGGTTTTTCGATGATACTTAAATGTTTTTATTTTTTAATGACATCCAACAATGTAACTAATTTTTGTTTTAAATTAAAAGGAATAACATAAAGTGTAACAAATACGTTTATAACAATTCTAAAAACGACCCCTTACATTCAGCGCAATCCTTAACGATTCTTGAAAAATCTCCAAATTTATAACGATAATAATCTAACATTTCTCATTTTTCTTATTAATATTTTTTTAATCATTGTCCCAGTTTTAAAAAACACTATTGTCACAGATTCCTAGTAATAGTAGACGAAGATTGGATTCGGTCGGGTTTTGAAAGCGACGAAATGAGCTCTAAATATCACAATTTGTGCCTGCAATCGTACCCGAACCTGCACCCTGTTTTAGTGCGTTTTTTTGACTAATATGAGTTGTTGCGCTAACACGGAAGGCGTTACTAAACTAGTAAACGAAGCGGACATTTTTCATCACCACCTATTTTGAAAAATGTTCGTTTCTTCACAATTAAATCGAAATTTTTATTCCGACACATTGACGACGATCGTTTTGCCTTTCGGATCGTCAAACCTATCCATTGTTTTCATATCCATCATCATCATCAACCCAATCGCCATAATCGTTGCCAACAAAAATGTTATGAAAATCCCAGACCAAATTGCAGGACTTGTAAAACCGACGCAAAAGTACGCATCACCAAATTTAAAATTATTTACATCTTGAGCTTCTTGGAAAGGTTGAATCTACAAAAAATACGTTAATTATTTATATTAGGATTTGATTCAATTTTTTACCTGAAGATTCTTAAAGCTCAATCTATCCCCATTCGTAGTCTCAAAAACTTGTGATGTACATTGATACGAAAATCTACGTGGTGGATAAACTTTGTTGGGGACTTTAAAGCTGTAGGTTGTTCCTTGAACAAGATCAACACTTTCAAAATACCAATAAGTTCCCACATCCAAAGTTGGATCAAAACCGAATTTAAATCTAAAACAAAAAAATAATTTAATTTTATTACACATTTTAATCGATTTAAATGTACGTCAAAACAAAATTTCCCCCTGATATCGTTGCTATTAATGTTGTACCCTGCACTTCAGTTTTAACTGTTGTGAGTTCATTTAATACGTAATTTTGAAAAATGGGGGCTTCAGTTGCGTATGCCAAAAATTTGAATTCCGCATCTTTAATGATCCAAGCATTGGCTGGGATTTCTCTTACTTTTCGACTTAATACTTCTTGGGGTGCAACCTAAATTATTTTAAAAATTAATTAATGAGATCTCAATGATTAAGTAAATTTACCCAAGAAGCTTGTTTTCCAGTGAATAAAGCAACAACATTTTTGTACTTCTTTAATAATTGATCATAAATATCGACAATAATTTTATCTAAAATAAAAAAATTATTGCAAAACCCAACCCAACCCATATCACATGACCCAAAAAAAAATTAACTCACCATGTCTTGCAAGCATATGATTTCTATCTTCATCATCTTGAACATCATTTAAATCAATGATAATCGCGGAAGATTCAATATCTTCACTTTTAAAATCTTCAGCTGCAATGGTGGTGATGTTCTCGCCGAAGAACTTAAAAACTGCTTTTACAGGTGTTTGGACTTGTGGGAGGTAAATTGTACTGACATCTTCTTTGATATTCGATAAGCTGTTAAAAACGCGATCACCTGATTGTGTAACAGCATTAAAATCTTCTGGACTTAGCTATAAAAGTAACCCAATTAAAACAGAATTATTTAAAAAATGCAATTCTTACATTGGGTTCTGCAAACGTAACAAGAATAGTATTTTCGTCTAAACGATTATGTATTAATTCCCCGAAATTGTCTCTTGTAAGTTTTGGCAAAGCTGGCACGCTTTCACCTGATCTAAAATTTATAATAAATAATAATCAGAAATGTAAAGGTACTACAAGTTTTTGGTAGGTGTGGTACAATTTCGAAGACACTTACTTTCCTGTTTGCCACAAATAAACGGGAACAAACTCACTGGATACAGCTAAATTAAACGTGAAAAGGAGGCCAAGTAATGTTACAAGCAAACTATGATTCTTTAAAGCCATGTTTTTAGGCTTTTCTGAAGGAACTGTACGGTCACAAGTATTTCGTTAAGATCACGTGAATCTACTGATATGCTTTATAATCATGTGTTACACAGACAACTACCCAATCAACACTGACATCTGGATTTCTCAATGGAACTTTAAACCGAGAATTTATAACATATAATTTTGTATCTAGCGGCATCTCGGAAACACTTTCTAAATTATAAAGTTATATTTGATTCAAATAAAATATTCGTTAAGCAACTTATTCAGAGATGGCGGTGGTAATTCAAAATTAACGGTTATTGTTACAACATTCAATTGTTTCAGGTCTAAAACGTTCGATATTATTATGGATTGAAAACTTCATAAAAAGTGATGAAAAGAAATTTAGGAACAACACACAAATTATTCATCCAACCCCGACACTAGTTCTATTCCAAGACTTCATGAAAAGAATAAAATTCGTACAGGAAGTTTCCATGGTGAGCATTTCGTTTTATATTAACATTTAAAAATTGCTTAAAGTCATTAGTTATGTTTGTAGCTTGTGACTATCATCATCAAAGTGGTTCTTTTCACAATTTGAGCAGCAACGATGAAATAGTAATTGGCTGCAACACGTCCAATTCATGGAAATTGAATTAAAAGCAAAAATATCACTAGATCTAGAACTAGAATCATTCGGCTTTAGCCGTCTTAAGAGACGTACGGCTAATCCCGAATGTTTCTAGTTCTAGATCTAGTGTTGGTTCTAGTAATAGTACTAATCAAAATTAATACATTATGGATTTGTAGATAATATGCTGTATACGGCAAGAGGGGATCTCTCCGAAACTAAACCTAGAAAGAACCCTAACGAGATCCTAAAATAAAAAAACACCGAAACTTATCCAAAAAGAATGCAATATTAGCTACAAGATAAGATTGATTGGTTGCCTAACTAATAAGGGATTTAGAGATGGAAAAGTTATGATTATTGATTAGATATACTAGAAAAAGTTAAGAAGTTAATCAACAGATGGTGTTAATACGTCGAATTATCAATTAGAAAGAAAATTTATCCAACCTGGAATAACAATAAACATTTTTTCGCTGAGAAATCTTAACAAAAACTATGATTTATTTCCAAAACGAAAAGTGCCACCTATCCGTTACTATTAAAACCGTTAAATTTGCCTTTTTAAAAACTTTTCATAAAATTCAAAAGTTTTGGAGCTTGATAGATGGCGCGAGCAACTTGCACTTTACAATATAAAGTTGGATAAATAAGTTTAAAAATTTCTATAAGCAAAAAGAAATTAATCAAACATTATTTTAATTTATTGTATTTAAAAGAAATTATTGAAGAGATAAAAAAAACAAGGTGTTAATCTTTTTGTACAAACAATAATCTTGGTGTTAAAACGGTAACTGGTTTTAGGGGAGGAAGGAGGAGATGCAAAAAGCGCAACTGAAGAAGGGAAGGGACGTCCTACCGAAGCTCCGGAGGCTACCCGGAACACGTGCTGCGTGCGCACGGAACGAGAGCAACGTGGCTCCGGATGCAGAAAGCGCCAACGAAACGAACAGTCTGCAGGCGGTACTCGCTCGAAAGAGCGAAATGATTTCGAATACTTAGCGTCGGGACGCCGTCGGGGACGACCTTTTTTTCGAATAGTTTTTCGGAAGCGTGTCGATTAATTTCGGATGTGACAGTGCCTTATGAACGAGGAGATTAACAGGCAGAACGCTGTCAAAACAGTCTGAGGAGCAGGCGGTTGTCCGTCGCCAAGGTTTGAAGAGTTTTAAATAAATTCAAATTTTAAGTTTCACAACATACATAGATAGTTTAAAAATGATTTATGAAGTTAAAACATTTTCAAAACCACTATCTTTAATGATGACAGCTTTTATTTTCATTTTTATCTTAATTTGTTGAAATCTATATGTTATTTCGATTATAATTTTAGATATATTCAGTTTTGAAAGCTTCAAATATAGTTTTTATATTTATGATTTTCAATTTTTCTTCTAAATTACTTTCTTGAATTTTTTTGTTTTGTGATTAACTTTAAATCAGATTGATTTAATAAACTGAAATAGTTTTGATTTAAATAAATAGTTATTATAAATTAAAAATTTTGTAAAATGAATTTGTTCGTTCGTTGAGGCGGACATTATGTCGTTTTTATTGTCTTCTTTTGTAAATATTGATGAATTTGCGGTGGTGGCGATAAAATCGGCCGGATCACTCGGCGTTCGATATGATTTACACCGCGTTCGCGATAAGCTGATTTATTTTGTTTATACAAATAGTCGCGTATGCGCTGATGGCTATTATGCCGTTATTTTCCGGGTTACAGGAATGGACAATTCCGCGTATGTCCCGAATGCCGCCCACCTGAACTCGCCGGCGTTGGTCGTCTTTTCTCAGGCCGGCGGCGGTATCCAGGACGCCCTAAGGATTCAGCGTCCATTCAATCCCCAGGTAAATAAATATTAAGTCGCCAACAGAAAAAATTCTATTACAATGAGCGGTCGCGTTACTCGGTCAGTTTTGTAATTGGAACACCATTTAGCATTACATTTCGCGTTTAGTTTCAGATGAGCGAAGCGTCCAAAGACCTCCACAGACCGTTCACCGCATCGGGGTTTGGTCTACGACATATAGAAGCTTATGGAGGAATACCCGCCCATATTCTCAATCACCTTCAACCGCAATTCTTACACCCAGGTCTATCCTTGGGATCCGGAGCTTTCCGACCTCTTGGCGACCTTAAATCCTTTCCATCCCCATCGGCTTTTGCTCCTCCAAAATGCTTAAAAATCGAGACGGGTGGAGACTCCGTCCATGGACAACACGGACATGGTCACGGAATGTTTTCACCCCAAGAAGAACGTTTTTTGGGTCCAAGCCCAAGAACCGACTCATGTTCCCCAGCCAGCGCATCCATGTCCCCGCAACCAGGGACAATTGGTTCTGTAAAAGAAGAAAGCATGGATGCCCAAATCTCCGAAGACGGAGATAATCCTCAAGGGCAGATCCAAGAAAACGACCAACAAATGAATGGCGGTGCTCCCGAAGACGGCAGAAGATTCCGCAGTAAGTAGGAATTTGATATTTCCGTCTTTTAGAGAGGGTATCAATGAGAGAGCGATCCGTAACTCTCTCCATATGGTCGCAGCCGTTCGCGGAGGAAGTATTGTTAACGCGCGGTGTTTATTTCGTTTACGAAACGAGACCAGTTGGGACGTGTCGGAAAAAGCCTGTTTCAGTCCGCCGAACACAATGCCCAACTGGTTTTAAATAAATAAATCGACCCAAAGACAACCATGCTAATTTATCACAAGGTTTTTTTTGGTTTGACGATTGACAAGATTAATCTGGTTTATCATATTATTAAATTGAAGAAATTTAGTAAAACTTTGAGGTTGAAAATATATAAAAGAAATATATTTATAAATAGAAATATTCAGTTGTTGGAAAGGTGTCAGTGTAAATAGGATAAAAGGGATATTTCATTCCCTTTCTGTAGGGGAGGTAAAGGGTGGGGTGAGGACGTTTGAGGATTGGAAGAGGGATTGTTTTAAATTATAGGTCGTATTGAAATATCGGTGATGTATCGCGCCTCGAAGAATTTTTATGGTTCGACGGCTCTTCCCTCCTAGTGCAGATATATTACTTTCATTTCGAATCAATTGTAATTCATCGAGACGCGCGCGGGGTTTCGGTTGGTGTAGAAATCATCCTCACCCGCAATTAATGGGATCCCGAAATTAAAAACCTAAAGACCGAGAGAGGACCCCCGATTATTGGCGGCAATTATTCCCTCGCCGTGAGTCGCAAATCAAAATCGGGCAGCGCCGTTTCGATTTATCGGTTATTACGTTTACTCTAAATCACGGAGATAAATTAACTGGGATAAATTAACTCGGAGTCAATCAAAACTATCAAACAAAAACATGACGTCTCAATAATCCCCTAAGGAAAAGGGGTTTCGAAAGGAGATATTTGACTTTGGAATGCATTGAGGCGGTTTAAAGGCATCTCCGACGCTTTTCTTCAAACTTCCGGTATACGGCGGCGCGTTCTCAGTAGGTGTCAAGTATTAGTGACACCTTTTGAGAGAGTCTTCCATTCAATACCGAACTTCGCATACCTGCTCAGGGCACACTTCGGAAAGGACCTTCGACACAACATAGAACAGCTGGGATTGTCTTTTTTACGCTGTCTCCCTTCGTACATGTTCCCCTTACCCCCGTGAGAAATCAATTTCGACCTTATTAACATCGCGAGACACGCGACAGTAAAACTTTTATCGCCTCCGAGGCCTCCACGTTGCGATTGTCTCCTTGAATTGCATTTTTTTTACTACTACAGGATTTTATAGAAATTATACACATGCGCAATACCTTGTGTACAATACTTAAATGTTACTGCGCATATGCTATTAAAACAAAAATGGGATTTCAACAAAAAAAATGTGAACGAAAAAAAATGAAATAAAATCGACCGCCCATAAATCCAACGGAATGATTAAATTATGCGTTTTGCACAGTTTAAATATAATTTTGTATTCCGGCGACGTCGAATTGTTGGTGAGTGTGTAGGATTGTCCCATAAAATCGCGGGGACACGTACGGGCTAATTGCCGCGTGATGGGGGGACGTGCTGTTCCGTCGCCTCTACCGCTGCCGACGCAACTTTCCATACCGGACAAATATACGAACCATTTTTACTTATCCCCTCGGTTTGCAACGTTTGAACATATGTCGCTAGTAATTCATTATAAAGTATTTAGGGGTTAGTATAAAATTTTATTTTTTAAGACTTTACTTTTTAATCTAAAATTCTACCTAAAAGTTGTCAAAAGAATTAAGACTCCAAAGAAGAAAATATCATCCCAAGTGCTGGATAATAAGAATCTTCATTGTCAAAAGAAAAAACCTTTTTAACTCTTTTAGAATCGTTGGTTTTTGAAAATGTGTTATTGCTGTGATTCTTGATTGGGAAGGTCGAATGCCATCGGCTGAAATATGATAACTAAGAAAGTCCAATGATTTAACACATTTTAACAACTTTTGATAGAGAGCTATTAGCAATCTACTCTGCCATCAAATTTTTCAAATATGGAAATCAATTTATAGTATATACAGATCACAAAACTCCTCGTCAAACTCAATATCTAAGTTATATTGCACAATTTACTTCAGATATCAAATACATCAGAGGAAATTCAAATGTTTTCGCAGAACTTCTATCCAGAACAAACATCGGATCTCTAAATTGATCTTATCCAGATTTTCTAACCCTTAGCAATGCTCAACTTGCTAACACAGAATTGTCGAACTTACTGAATAAACAATTTTTCAACAATCCTTCAAAATCTTATCGTTTGGCACATCAAACAACATCACAAGAATTTATATTTCACAACAGTTCAGACAAGTAATTTTCGACAAAATTCATAGCTTATCTCATCCCGGAATGCGTTCCACCATTCATGCAATCAAAATAAGATTCTTTTGGCCACACATGCCAATTAAATAATTAAACTATGTTCAACGATTACTCAATTTTATTTATTTTTCAGTGCTACATATGTTTCAGAAATAGTGAACATAGTGAAGAGTGAAATATCTATAATGGTGCTTTTTCCTTTTCCAAGGCTCAGTAATTCTGGAATATGACAAAATACATTGCTCATCAGAACATGTCACAGCAAATTCAGATTTGGACCAAAGCCTGTTTAAAATATCAACAAACAATTATCAACATCAAAATTAGCTTTTCCGCTACAAAATATCTCATCTTCCTTACTGCTTGACAAAAATGTCTCAAAGTCTTTAATTGAAATGGAGAGAGGTCTATAAACCACGAAGATAAAACACCAATACCCATTAATGATCCACTACATTTAGCAAATTAACCCAATTTAATTTGCTCCATCGATACTTATCCAGACTTTCTTGAATGCAACGAAGAAGAGCCGAATATATGGAATTAATAACATCAATCCCTTTAGTTCGTTCATGGATTACACCCTAAAATTATCCGAAGAAATCTTTGTTCTAAGTTTAGCTAAAATCGCTTTTGGATGGGATGTTGTTAGTTGTGGTATTAATTAGTCGGCTGGAAAGGAGAATTAATATTAATAATTCTATATTACATAAATTTCCTGTATCATCATCATAGTGAAGAGTGAAATATCTATAATGGTGTTTTTTCCTTTTCTAAGACTCAGTAATTCTGGAATATGACAAAATATATTGCTCATCAGAATATATGTCTGATGATGCATCAAAATCAAATAGAAATGTTACTCAAGTTGTTTATTTAGAAGATTTTACAATAGCTGCAATGAAATAATATTTTCGAATATATGATGGGATGTTGTAGAGTTGAGAGTAATTACAGAAACGTTCATTTCAATATAAATCGTATTCAAACGTAAGCAGGGTCTACAGGAGCAGAAGTTTTGCCTTAGTATTGTGTGTAAATTGAGACTATTAATAACAACTGGTTGAGTATCAATATGTCCGATCGGATAAGTAGCCATCTACATAATTCATGTATTTAAATAACCTTTCCTCTTGCTTATTACCCTATCATCCCGTCATGGTCAGTAACTGTGCCGATTCAAAGTCCCGCGGCCGTATAGAAATCGTCGAACGGCGTAGGTAAATTTCTTTTGCGGGCATTCCACTCTCCCAGGCGATATCGTTATTTTTCAGGGTAGAGTCGGACCCATCAGCGACGCTGTCACACTGTCAACGAGGAGAACCAATAGCTCGATTTATTCCTGTCGTTTATCTATCTTTGTGCTTCCAATCTGCCTTCTCGGCCGCTGGTTTGCATTTCCTTTACTCCGTCCCTCCTAACCGCTACGAATTTTTTTTTCATTTTTATTGTGCCGATTCGCGACCGCCAATAAACGGAATTATACCTTCAGACTGTATGCTAGCGCGGTTTTATTAAACCCCCGTAAAATACGGATTGAAAGCGAGAGCATAGCGTTAAAACACAACTACACCGGGTTCGCGATCGTAAACTTGCAGCTCAATAGACTTTATGCCAACATTTTGACAGTAATAAGTAAAAATAGGAACCACCGACGCTCTTAATGTGTTAACGTTCTTCGAAACACCGTTAAAAATAACGATTAAAAGACCGTTATGACCATAACTACCTATTTACCACTCACAACCTTTCTTGCTGTGTAACATCATTAAAATTTTCTCAAAAGATCAAATTCCACTATTAAATCTCTTCATCTTTTTAAAAGATCTTGTTAAATAAATGCGCATGTGCAGTAACATTTTTATATCGAATAAAAAGTAATACGCATGTGCAAAAATGTGCAAAAGTGTGTAAAAGTATGCAAAAGGAGATATAATAAAAAAAAGAAATTTGATACTTGGCTATTTAGAAATTGTAATCTTTATGATAACTTAGGGTGAGTTTTGCGTTATCGAAATATTGCGGTTATGTTAAATGGTTTTAATTTAAAAGTATCCATTCAAGAAGGCGGTTAAAAGCGAGCTCGCTCGGACTTATGAAATTATTACCCCAAATAAATGAGGAATTTTCTTTTCGTCACAATGAGTTTAACGCGTTAAAGAAGCTGCGAAGTACGAAGGGTGGGCGGTAATTATGGTCGAGCATCGCTCGGAGCGTTCCCCAGAGGCTTTCATTAGGCGGTCACCTTTAATGCCGGCGCCCTTATCAAAAACTCTTTTCTCCAGTCATCCCGGCCCTTTATTGCGACTTACCCTCGGACGACTTAAAAAAAAAAGAATTTTAAAAAAATAATAAAAATTGTGGACGGCGTGTTTTTGACTTTTAACCATGTAAAGTTTGCAGGAGACAGAAGTATTTTGCAGTTGTCGCATTTGCCGTCGAATGCACTCTACGTTTCCCGTCGCGTTGCATGTCATTTTTTGCCACCCCCTTGTACACGAGGGGTGGTCATACAATCAATTACACAAACCTCGCGATGCGTAAGTGACAAGGTAGTATTTGCGCATTTTTAATTGAACCCACCGTTTGGCTTGTTAACGTTTTGTTTGGCGACTTTGCATCACCCCCTCTTTTTAAATACCCGAAGATATGGACGATACGGGAGGCGGTCTCTACTCGGCGAAATTAAACAGAAAAGTCTCCAGATTGAATTTGCGCCGGCCCCGGCGCTAACAAGGTAAAGAAATCAGGAATAAATCCATTTAATTAACGACACCGAGGTAGCCCCCATCCCTTAAAAGGGGAGGTAGATATAAATTTCGTTTCGTATCAACGTATTCCTTTTAATTAAATTAATTCTATTTCACACTTTTTTAACTTAACGATGTAACCTTCTATAATTGTTTTAAATAAAATAAGAAAATAAGAAATTTTTGTTTTATAATAAAAAGATCAAGTGAAATCCTGTACTGTCTGACCGTCGTCACTCAAGTATCAGTCGAGTTGAATACAGTTATTTAGTAATACCTGGCGACCCTTAAAGTCCGAGAGACGTCGCCGTCTCCACCGTGGGGGGAGTTATTGCCCTTTTGCTGGGAGTGAAACGTGCTAACGTTTTTACATAACAAAAAAGCGGGTCTTCCGTGTTATGATCATGTTAAGGAGAGAGTTATTCATCCCGTCTTGGCAGGATCATCCCGCATTTGAATTGTTAATGGGCGAGGGGGTGGAGGTCGGTGGATTCGCGGCCTCAATCAAGTGTCGTCACCCTCGAGCGGACGAAAAATCTCGAAAACGGCTCGATCCGGCGTTGTTGTGATTCATCGGGTTTTGGAAGGGTTGCGGCAGCCGTTTTGTGGCAAAGCGACGCCGCAATAACAAATCATACATTACCTTCTGTTAACGGATTTTAACAACCCCACACTGAGCCCAGGACATTAGCGCGCAAAATTGGACTGTACGCGGATTTTGACGCACCACAAGCGGTTTTGCATTTCGTGGTCGACACCTTTTTTTTTGCTATTATTCCAACGCTTTCCGTGTCGATGGTTGATTTCATGGCAGAATGTAACGACTTCACGCTAATCCTTCCAATGTACACATCTAACACCTTTTTTTGCTCCGGCTTGTTCACAAAAGTGTTACAAGCGACCAAGTTTAGAATAGGGGTGCGAATGTATTATTTACTGACGAGATTTGTGACTGCTCCCGAAAGCTGCCGTTGTTGGTCCCGGATTAAAAGGGAGTAAGTAGCGGAGAAGTCACCCCATCGAACCGTCACCCCACGGATAGCTCACAGCCTACAATGAGCGAACGCACTCCGTCAAATAGCGATTTTGTGCAGTCTAGTGGAAAACAGGTGTCCCTGCACAAATAAACGCCTAATTGGTCCGTTCTACCATACCCAATTTGACACCAAACCGTTTGTTAAATTATCTTATATCAGGTAAATTTAACACAAATCTTTCCTTCCTATTATCCTATTAATTGTATACACTTAATTTTATTAAATCTTTTGTATAAAAAAGTATATATATAATACTAGACGTAGAAGAAGAAAGTTTCGGGTTTAGAAGTGCATCTTCAGAGTCTTTAAAGTAGAAATTAAAAATTTTTCTTATAAATGACTTTTAATTTTATGAATCGAATGAAATGGAAAGAATGTATTGGAGTTGACAAAGCGGTATTGAAAGTTCACATCTCGTAGTATAAAAAAATCGATATTTCGCAACCGCAGGAGAAAACCGAAACAAACACGTTAAATACCAAACGGGGCAGACCGTAGATCTGCGGGACACGTATTTAAGGTATTCGACAATGGTAATGTTACTTTTATAGAAGCTATTCTCTATAATTTATTTCTATAAACACGAGTTTACCATTGTTCGCGTGTAGGAACAAGCGGCAACATGTATCCCGCATTCTTCCATTCGGAGCGGGACAACTTATTTATGCCCGGATTGTTTTCAAAATACCTACTTTTTCCCGCTACCGGTCGCGTCTTTGTCTTCTTCTTGGGACCGCGAACGTGTCCGGCGGCGACGACGTCGTTCTTCATAACAGACGTCGGCGTCGAGCTAACGCAAACGGCTTTTAACCGAATTATTTCGAGGGGCGGCGGCGGCGTCCCGACGCGGATTCGATTCAAGCGTTTTCGTTTCGAACGTTTTACGTTTTTTATTGGAAGAGCCCAAAGTCGTCGGGCTTTTGTTCTTTCTTGTCGGTGAACCGTAAAGACGAGCGTAGAGGGAAGGGCTCTCTTTTACATATAAGAAACAGGTAGGAGAGCCCCCGTGCATGTGAGGCATGCAGTCCTCTTCGCAAGTTTAATTGATTTATAGCGTCGGATTCTCTGATTTGTCGACAGGCCAACGCTAGTACATTCATCCTCAAAAGATTCGACGATATTCGGCGTCGTCGCTTCTTTCGGATCCTTTGTTTCATTTCATGTTTTACATCTCCTATAATTTAACCCAAAAATTAATTTATTGATTAATACATATTTCTTATTAGTTAATTTTTTATTTCAGTTGGTCCATTGTTTGGAAGTGGTTTTGGTGGTGCCTATACATTTTCCGTACCAGGACTACCACCAGCTGCCCATGCAAATGTCTCGAAGACGAGTTTCCTCTTTGACCATGGTAAGTAGCTAGAACTAAAATTAACGCAATCTCGATATCTCGCGGCAGGATGTAGCTGTCCTGATGAATGATTCATGATGAATCATGTTGAGTCTTATCTTTCTTTCAATTGAAAGGGAAATAGTAATAAAAGTAATCCTTTTAATTCCGTCTGGTGAATAAAAAAAAAGAAAACGTTGTTGATAAAGTAATTTTTAAGCAAGCAGGGTTGTAAAACGGCGGGCCATGTTCTGCGCAAAACGAAATCAGTTACAGAGCGAGATAATTCTCTTCAAAGACCGTAGAAGTGATAGTTAAAGTCGGAGAGCTGTCTAAAGGGCAGAGAGCGGTAATTATCATATTTCAAAGGGTGCAAAATCCGGGGCCAGGTATTTCCATTAGCGAGTACCAAAGGGGCGGTAGTCTCGGGGCTATCTAACTTTCTCTATCGCATTTTTAAGTCATTGCCTTACTTATCTTTTTAATTGTCTGCTCCTCCTCGGTGTAACTTTTAGATTGTCGCCAACATAAGGTCGGAATGCTGGGAAATCTGCCAGGGGGTTGGGTGCTTGGACGGCGGGGGAACTGCTTTGAGCGACACCTTTTGATCGTTCACCCGAGGTGATCCGGGGCCTCTTCTGTGCTTCCGAGCCGATGCTAGGCTCCGGGACGACATCCGTCGTAAAAAGTCTGATACTGACATAATTAAAGTACAAGCAGTGTAATTTTACTTAATTAAATTCCCTTCTTTGCGCCGAGGACAACTCGGGAGGCTGCACCCCTCCTGAGCAGGCCCCGATGGCACACGGACGATATGAAGTTTTTTCCACTCGATGAACATTAAAACTCGGCGTTTAATTTCATCAGAGATCTCGACGGAGATTTCTGACCGTAAAAAGACAAGGCTGACAAAACTCCCCCTTTCGACTTCTTTCGACCCCCTTCAACTTTTTAAACCTCCTCACATTAATAAGCCTATAAACAATCTTTACCAATTATCATTATCTTTTCATCAACATTAAATGAATTTTATTTATTTTTTAGATAGATTTACGGATTCTGGTTTACCTGAAATGAAAATTCAAGGTGAGCTGTTGAATTTTGCGTTTGAAATCGCGAAGAAATATATTTCGTCAGCCGTCCGCGGTGACAGCACAAAGGGAGCGTTTAAACGAAAAACAATAAAAGCGTCGCCCCGTTTTATGGGCATGTTTACAAGTTGACAAATTACACAGTTACAAAAACTAACAGGTGCGGCCCCGGATCAAGGTGCTAACTTATATCTTGAGGGGCCGAACACGTACCGGCACGTACCGCTTGATTGAGCTCTTGGTCCACGTTGATCGCGGTTGCCCGTAAATATGATCTTCACCGATATCAAACTGAACCCAATCCAATCTTATCGAGATTATGAAAAACCATAAATCCAACCGATCGCGTTTTTGATAATCCTTTCCTTCCCGGTCCCGAGGGCGTATATAAATTATTTTATATTGGCACGCCTCTGGGTTTTGATAAGATTTACCGGGAACATCGCGGGACGACCGACGTCGCGTCGCGTAGCCCGGAAAAACCGGGGGCAATTTCTTTCGGGGAAATTGTGGGATCTCGCCGGCAGTTTACAGTGTTAGCGATACCGCGCGCTTTCGAGGGGATGTCCCTAATATCAGGCCCTTTGTCGGAGATTGCCCCGCCATAAGCATGTGGCAATTTGCCCAGACACCGTCGAGATAACGTGGGCGCTTGAAGGATCGCTACATATGTGAACTTATAAACAAACAGATCCCCTTCCCCCCATACTCAAAATCTCCTTGCATACTTTCTACCCTTAATCGAGCACATAAGAGCGTCATGGGGTGCTTTTCCTACCCATTATTACCTAATAGGATCCCCGAGTAATGTCTACCTTTGAATTTTTTATTCACCACACGATGACGAGGGTTTGTTTTAACCAAGACTGTTACTTTATTTCTGCATCATACGCTGTATGATGATGTTAATTAATTATCATCATTAATCATCATTGCAAGTATGCAACCAAATACGCAAATCGCGTATTGCAATACCAATATTGTGATATTGGTTGCATACTTGCAATGATGACGTCGGGTACGATAATTAATTAACACCAAATTATTTCTACAAATCATTTTTGATAAAATCGGATGACTAGTGAAAATGAAATGGTAATAACGTAAAGATTTGGTGATGTGAAAAGAAAAAAGAATGACGTAGCGTAACTGAGTGAGTACGACTACTGACAGATCGTAGATTGGGTGAACGAGTAAAACATTAATGTTATTCGATTATGGAGGCTAGGGTTTGGTAAACGGGGGATATGAGGCCTCGGGGCGCCGGTTTTTATGGTGACATTCGAGTCGAGATCAAATCCCGAAATATGTCCTTCCGGCCACTTAGCCGCTGTCAGAAGTCGTAACATCGAGCGTACAATTACCGGCTAATTGAAACGAATCAAGCCATAATTGGAAATATCGAGATTGGGAGCTGGGTCGTTTTAATCGTTGGTTCCGCGAGGAGGAGTTGAGAAGTCGAGGAGGCGGTCGAAGGAGTTGGAACGGTCCTAAAAATGTGAATCCTCGACAAGGTGGCGCTCAAGTGTTCTACATTTGGCGCCTCCCGTCCTGCAGATTCGAGCGCCTGCTGAGGCTCCGCCTCTTGACGGCCGCCTTCGGCGCGAGGCTAACTCGCTGAAATGTCCTAGCACCTCTCCCCGGACCGTACATGTCGCACACGTGACGCACGCACACCACCGACGGTGTCGGCGATAGCTTCAGCCCAGGGCTTTTGCAAGCCCCGATAACATTTTAAAATATAGCCGCATTCCGCCCTTTGTACTTTCAAATTTAAACTATCTCGCTTCCTTTCCGGGCTAGCTGAAAATCTAAATAGGACCTAGGGAACCACCCCTACATGTTCACCCCTAATTTCCGATTTACTGATTTCTTCCTACACACATGCAATCGACTGGCTAACATATCTGTTACCCTCAGGGACCAACCTGTCCTTTCAACATCATTCTCAAAATCATATACTCCGTTTTTGCCAATTTATATGATTTCATATAAAAGTTAAGGTTAATTTAAAAATTTATAAGATACGGTCCTGGAAAAACGAAGCGAGACGACATCGGAGTTTTATACGGGTTTATTTCTTTATTCCAACCTGTCTAAATTCCATTGTTAAAATTCTTCGGATAGAAAAAGTAGGAACTGCTCCGGCAATAAGGACGGGATGGTTCACCTTTTGTTGTACGTGGTTCGGCTCTCTCTATTTTCGCGACCGCGACGGCTCCCATAAATTGTTAATTAAATTTCCCTGTCCAGAAAAACCTATAACGCGACCTCTCCCATTATTTTCGCGAAATAATTCTTTTTGCCGCTGCGGCCGACCGCGTTTATACCCCCGGAGGGCTGAAAAACGACACGCTGTCACTCTATTGTATGCAATTTACTGCCGCGTAATACGTTTCGGTGATATTAAAATTTGTAGTGATTGATGAAACGCTCGCTCAAAGAACTTGCGAATGTAAGGGGCCCACTATTTGCACCACCCTACTGTATTTTGTAACGATGTGGTTTTTTCACAACATCATCGAATTTCAATATGTACATACACAAATTGATTTATTGAAATTTTTTTTCTATTATTCTGTTTATACCAAATATATATTAAAAAATATATATCTTTAATCGTTTAGTGTAGCTTAATGTCATACAAAATTTATTGGGGTTTTTCACATGACTCCAGATGATGGTTAACCACCGAAACCGGTAACATTAGCAATGTCTTTATAATTGTTGCCGCCATCATCAGGAGTGGAAAAGGGATGTCAATTAATAACTTATGCTTTTGGTACGTTCTTCGTTTTTGTATTAATTACAATTCTCCAGGAAACTTCTACTGGTGTCCAGGCGTTTACCGTCGGTAAAGATTCAACTAGCTTTTACACATATTCTGTAGTTACATTTGTCTAAGTCAAATATTATCCGTTCATACAACTACTTTGATTTGAATGTGGTAGTCATCTCTAATCTCTCCCTTACATTTGAAAGAAAAACCAAAGTCTTTCCTCCTGTGTTCATGGTAAACCAAGGATTCTGCAATATGTCTAATATTAACGTATTAACGTTATTTCATTTTGCAACGGTTCATGAAGTTACTAAGTAGAGGTAAATAGTGCACTTTGAATCATGCAACTTGAAGACACTCCTCCTCCTCCTCAGTTATGTCTACCTTTAGTCTTCCTTAATATATGATACATCCATCAAATATATATTGAGCTATTTAGCTACAAAAATATCTTGGGCTAACCTACGTTTTACCCTTGCACAGTAAGTTCTTGAAGAGTGGAATCTTCCTCTTACTCTTCCTGCTGAGGGGATTTTGGTGAAATTAGGTGTTTACAGTTCTTCTACATTTCTCCTGATCCTGCGCCATCTCTATAGCCTGGTGCAGCGAGTGTTCTGTCAATTCCCTAAACCTGTCTACTCATCTTATCGTTGATCTTCCTCGTGCTTTTTTGTCCTCCATTTTTTCCGCTAGGTGTCCAAGGTAGCTAAGGTATGATCTATTATCTTGATGATTGTTGTTGTATGATCTGTAGTAATAGCTTGGTTTTTCCAAATCTTGCTTAGTTTTACTGTGGCCGCGCTAGTTATAGCTAGGCACCTTTTTATTTCTTCGCTGCACCCACCAATCTTAGTTATAAGAGCACCTAGGTATACAATTTGAACAACAACTTCATAGTTCGCAACATTCCTAATATCGTTGTTTTCGAATTACCAGTCTTTTATCATTACCTTAGTTTTTGATTAATTTTTAAGGCTGTAGTCGTTTAACTTTTCCCTCTAACATTTCCGTTAGTTATTCCTTGCTTACTGCGATTATCAGCACGTATTGGTATTATTCGTTATTGACAAAAACAAAAATAAACTATCTATAAATTAAAATTATATAAAAGGATAAATTTATACCATTTATTATCCTTTATTGGTGACCTCGACTACAATGAAGAGCTGCAAGTTCTCAGCTACTTCTATCAGAAGAAGCCAAAAAACTAAAGAATTTCAAGAATTCCAGAAAGAAACTTCACAAGAAGCATTGAAGTTCTGTAATCAAAAAAAAAAAATTACATTTACGGTTCATCTACATTCTTCCCGTCCCTGCGCCATCTGTATGGTCTGGTGTATCGATGATCTTCCTCGTGCTCTTTTACCCTCCATGTTCTCCTCTACGACAAGGTTTTCCATTGGACCGGTTTGCCTCGCTAGCTGTCCAAAGTAGGTAAGGTATGATTTATTATGTGGCGATTGGAATAATTAATGACTTAGCAAGGCGTGGTGTTTCTAGCAATAGCTCGGTCTTTCAAATTTTGCTTACTTTTACTGTGGCCGCTCTAGTTATAGCTAGGCACCTTTTTATTTCTTCGTTGCAGCCACCGGTCTTAGTTATAAGAGCACCTAGGTATACAACTTGGACAACAACCTCGCAACATTCCTAATATCGTTTAGTTTTTGATTAATTTTTAAGCCTGTGGTCGTCGTGTAAGTCTGTAGCCGCGATTATCAGCATGCATTACACTTTCCTTAGAGCATTCATAAGGCAGATAATTTTTTCGAAATTTGCACATAAGGCAAACAAAATAAAGATACATTCAGCATTTATATTACTTCTATACGTTTGCTTCAATACTTCCTTTGGGATGGCACCTTTCTTATTTTTGACTCTGCAATCATTCGTTTTTATTGAATGGTTCCGCCACATTCCTTATAATTACTTAGCTGTTACTTTTTTCTTGTTTCGCTTTGTTCTTGGATTTCTTATTCTAAGACGTCATACGGAAGCAGAAAATTGTTGCCTTTTCAACGTGAAGAAGAGTTTTACTTGAATTGACTTAGAAATCTGTAGGTAATATGATAAAAGCCAGCTCACTCTCACAACGTTGTAATGTAAGCAAGTTGGATGATTTCAGTTGGACATTCCATATATTATTAACTAATATTTTTTGAATATTAGTTCAGTTGTAAGCGACATCGACAGTGCTCCACAAAAAGCTTAAAACCTGAACTTATCTGATATCAACGTGTATTTCTTTCCAGTTAATACGACAAGTTGATTGCAGTTGGCTTCTTCCTTATTATTTTTGATTCTTCTGCTACAATTGGTACTCGCTTATTCCCCACACTACTTAAATTGTGTTAACCTGATTTTTTATTTCTTTCCCATTAAGGTCAACTGTGAGCATATTTTTCAGATTTTCATCTAGGAACTCAGTTAACTAATATTTATGTTGGAAATAACAACGAAATAATTAGGAATGTCTCAAATTATGTCAAAAATTATCAAGCAGTGTGATTAAGTCTTTATTTGTGTTATTCCATACTTGTAGAGCATCAATTTTGGGATAGATATAACAAAGTTGAGTATCGTCTTATTAGAGTTGCATTTACAATTTTGCAGTGTAAATAAGAAAAACGATTTGGCAACTCTAGAATGTTATGTAAGGGTTCTTGATTTGGGTCAAGGTTCCTTAGGTAGGAAGAAGTTCTTAAGAAGTACAGAATGTGGCAGAAAACTTCCCTTTTTGTGATTGAAGCTGATGGGATAAGCAATGTGAGACACACATATATTAAGCGATCGGGACAAGTTCTCGATGATCTGGTCGAAGCCATAACGTTCCTCAAGTACTATCTAATCGCTAGTAAGCACCATTTTGAAGTGTAACATCTTAATATTAACAATGAATTCTTAAACTACCTCATTGGTAGAAATGGCAGAAATGAAAACTGTGACTTTATCTCGGATTTTGGCATTAGCCCAAATTATTGACCAGTTTCGTTGTGTTAAGCATCATTAGGCAGATAAATAAGAGATATTCTATTCTTTAGATATATACTTTATACTTTGCTGAATTAATACAAGAATTATGCAAGATAAATATAAATTTTTGCTTGTTTTGCAAATGTAAATATAAAAGTGACAGTTTATTACAATTTGTTATGTAAGAATAAGAACAAGAAAAAAATTGATTAGGTACTTAGTAACAAATGTTTATGGACTTTAATATGATGTTTATGCAATGCATATTTCTTTGTTAATAACACATGTTTAAGGTTGAGGAATAACTTTTTGAATTTTTTCTTGACAACTTTGATAGCTTGGTGAGTGGCATTGAGGGTGGCGTTTGAAAGGGGAGATTTTTTTTTATTTCAGGGCAACGGACGGCCGGCAACGATTGGGCCACATTAGTCTTGATAAATATATACGCGCCCCCGCAGGTCGTAAATTCGAGTTGAAATCTCAAATCTAAAAGCCGCCGAACAAATAACGCTCACCGCCAACTCAGGTGTACATTCGATCGCGAAGGGCGTGCCATGGTTTGGCCACGCCGCCAGCTCTGAACATACCGCCTCCCTTCCCCCACTTTTGTTCACATCACTGAAAAACTGGCCACAACATAGCCGGATGTAGCACCACCACCACCGACGGCGGATGAAACCGATACTAAATTCTTTCATAAAAAATTATATTAAAAATTTTTTGTAAAATTCTTATATTTTTTTAAAATTGTTTTAAATTATTCTCCCAAATTATCGTTGATTATGTTAAAAGAATGATGTATACGAATTACATTGGAGTTATCCCTAATGCGTGGTGTTAAAGCAAAGGTGACAACCCCTAAATTGATGTCACCCTAAATCTTACTAACCTCGTTTCAGTCAGGGGCAGGGGATTTACAAACAAGGTTTTAAACCTGTAACGGTTCACGGTGAATGAAAGGCATTTCTGATTACTATTTTATTTTATTTTCCAAACTTAACTTTTTTGATAAATTTTAATATAGAAGTAATAATAGAAAACAATAGATGGCGCGATTTGAATTAAAAAAATTGACAAAAAAAGTTTAAATCTTTTTGTATTATATAATGAAACTCTCCTAAAGGGATTTTTTTTGTGGGTATAATATCCGGGGTGGAAAAGTGCAGCTATGCAAATGCAGCTTATTCAGGGATTCGCCGTAAAAGTACACAAAGAAGTGAGAAACTGCGGTAGCGAAGCAAGCAAATTTAAAATTCCGCGCAATCTAAAATTTAGATGTAGAATTTGCGTTCACGGGTTCGGATCGTCTTTCCGGCAGTTGTAAATTACGTGCGCTAATGCCATATTTCGCTAGAATCCGGATGGAATAACGTATTCGGATAAAATATTCAGGTCTCATAGCGGCAATGCTAGAGAATCAGCCCCCGCGACCTTAGAATCAGCGCGGATTATGCCATATCGATTGCCGTTTTAAAAGCGATTTCATTCTGTTGCTCAGTTATTAGGAGAATGTGTTTGCGAAAAGGGGTTGGCGAACCGGCGACCGCAACTGTTTGGAATATTAAATTCACCACGTGAAACACGTGCCACAGCAATTAAAGTAAACCGAATAGCCATGTAAATCGCTCAATTTCGCACCCCTTCAGCACAACTTAACCATGAAGATGTTATAATATATTGTTACATTAAAACATGTCATTTATAACAAATCTTATCAATCATAGATGGCGCATAAATAATAAAATTCCAAAGCAATTTCTGTGAGTTGACTTAAGTTCACAAACGAAGATTTGCGTAGATCTCATACTGTCTATTTTCGGGATTTACGTTGTGACGTTCACATTTCTACGGGATTTACGCGACCAACGCTTAGGTGATTGACGTGAGTGAGGTATATACAAGCGTTGGAGCGTTATTTCAAAGAAGCCGCGAGAATAAATATACCGTTAAATAGATTTCGAGCTGCCGACGCCGAATCCCCCGGGCGACCCGTTAAGGAAGGACCGAACGCCCTTCCTAACCACCGCCGCAGAAAAACGAACACCAAATCCTGTTATCATAGCAATTTCGAAAGCTGTCTTCAATTTTTTTTCCGCGCAAAAGGTTCAAATTGATCATTCCGCACGCCAATGCTTTCAACACACCCGGAAACTCTTTGATACTTTCCAATCTTGTTCAATTTTAATCTTACGAAGAAATTGAGTTTTTTTTTACTATTTTCAATATTTATTTTTTATTATTTCTTAATCTAAATTGTTTATTTAAGCCGAGCTAAATGATTCGGTTAAGGATTTGGACTTAACAAAGGAGAAAGCTGAAGAAAAGAAGAAAAATTTTCCCAATTTTTCAAACAAGCATTAATCATTGTTTATTCTGTACATATGGAGAAAACGTTTGTAACTATTGTGCTCATGGTTGGGTTGGGTCAGAAAAAAGAGGATTTTGCCATTTTGTCCCAATTAGGACTAATAAAACAGTTGAAAACCTTATCTAAACGTAAAAAATGTTTTAGGTATATCTACGTGAAGACTTTTGAAAAAGCCTTTTATTTGCATGAACAACTAGGCGGTGTCAAAATACTTAGAGGTGAAAGCAGACATGGAAAATTTGGATATTGACGGCTGCCAAACAAGGAGGTACGAAGAGTTTACATACCTGAGGTCTTTCTTCAGTAAGACTCAAATCAAATTTTGAGAGGGATATAGCTCATAGAATTAATTTAGTGCGTAAAGCAATAAAACAGCTAAATGGCATGTGGAAAAGATCTGCACTAAATGCAGAATATACCCATCTATAATCTATAATGGACGCTCTCCGACGAAACTGCAAAATATCTAAACTCCGGCACATTACAAATAGTGCCATTAAACAAATAATGAACGCAAATGGAATGATGAATTAGGCGATCTTGCTGCTTTGAAAGTGAAAGTAATGCGGATCTTGCATCGAACGATGACAGTGTCTCATATTGGAGTATTCCCAGCTTGGAGACAGAAATATCTTGTTGCGAAACACTTCCGGAATTTAATGAAATCCAACTTTCATTATTAAAACGAATAAAAGACTTAGCGGGCAGAACAAGTTTAACGCTCAGTAAGATCAACTTTATTTTAACAACATCCTGGAGAAATTTAAACACTCATGATGTTTAATAAGTCTAAAAATACATGATTTCAAATCGAGTTACCTATGTTACATTAGTTACCAAAATGTAAATTAAAATTATATAAAAGGATAAATTTATACCATTTATTATCCTTTATTGGTGACCCCGACTACAGTGAAGAGCTGTAACTAGCTACTTTTATCAGAAGAATAGAAAAAAACTATAAAGAATTTCAAGAAGTCCAGAAAGAAACTTCACAAGAAGCATTGAAGTTCTGTAATTTAAACAAAAAATTGATATTGAAGAAATGCCAGTTCACCAGGTGAGCCATATTACTTTCAGCTATAAGAAAAAAATAAAATATATAATATATAAAATCAATAATAATTTAATTATTTATTACCACATTAAGCAGAATTAACAGTGACAAACTAAATATAATGCAATATTGGCAAACTTACCTACCGAAATTTTTTCAGCTGGTTGACATAATCCAAAATCCACCAAATATAGAGAAGTATTAACACAGCGATTATCCTTAAGCGAAGAGACATGTCTAGATAACCTCATTTCTGGTTCCAATATGGGTGACTAAAAACCATCTGATTTTTTTCGTTCCATGTTGACCACAGTTGGAGGATCTCACGTAGTTAGTCAAAAATTATTGGTTAAACTATGGCAAAGACGATTAGCAAAAGTTGTCGCAGTAGCACTTCTTTCCTCTGGAAAAGAAGAAGTTCAAGATTTTCTTTCCATTGCTGATAAAGTTTGGAAGTCACTAAATTCACCAACTCATCAACTCCCAAATACTTCCAAGTAACATAGGTAACTCGATTTGAAATATGCGATTTGCCACAATACACTTTTTAAACAGTCATCTTATTTATTCCCAGATAATTTTGTTGATGTCATTGAGGAGCAAGATTTCATCAAGACATGAATTTTGTTGAGTGGAAAAATGTATATATGAAATTGGTAGGGAATAAGTTAATATGTAGGGGGAGAATCAAAACGGTTTTGGTTTCATAGTTTGATAACTAGTTCCACAGAAGGAACTAATGGGAGCTTTCCCCGACAACTAATTTGCAAGTTTAAATAATGGCGTTTAATATCGATGGGGTTTAGGAGAGCTTTAATAGATTTAACAGGTCTGCGGTGTCGGCCGCCAACTTACATAAGCTCGGGAAGCCGCAGGTCGGATAAACGGAGGCGAGAAGTGGGGTCGGCGGCCGCGGATTCGAGTTAAAGCCCTTAGGAAATCGCAGGTTGCCCACACGAAACTGATGAGGTATTGATAGTTCCGGGTTGTCCGCACCAGCTGAACCAATTACGTTTCGCAAATCCTTTACAAATCAAGTCGCGGCGTTGACGGCACTCTGATCCCGCTAAACCGTCAGGACTCTGAAGTCCCAGATGGCCGCGGCTCCCCTCTTATCCTTCCATCTTTATGTAGATTACTTTAAACCGGCCGCAAAAAGAAACCTAATCGCTTTTTGCGAGCCGCCTCCATTCCGATAATGTTATTAGCTCCGTTTTTGTACATGTTCGGATTGGGGTGGAGCATATGTAGTAAAAATTTCAAGTCTGGTCACGGCTGTATCGGTAAACCGGGCAATCTTGGTGGTCAAACTGTCCTTGCCTTCCCCACACGCCCCTCATAAATCCCTCATTTTTCGCCAGATTATCCCCCAGTCAGGACAAGCCACTTACAAGTATTGTCCTTTTTATGGACGAGCTTGTTGTCTCGTGTTTATGGTGTCCGGGCTTCGATGGGGTCCACGTTCCGCTAAGTTTGACATTAAAAAGGCTACTGCGACTCCCCCTCGCGGACGTAAATAACGTTACGCGAGACGACGGGCTCGATATTGCTTTAATAAAAAATCGCTCCTTTAATTCCGCTTTAAGCGGAGAGGCGCGAGCGGCGATTTCGAGATTTCGAAAAAGGGGGGAATCAAGTCATCAATTCAATTGCTGATACGTTTCACAAACAATCCGGTCGAAATGGCGGCACTAAGCGGTCGTATATTTTCCCCTCTTAACACAAATTTAATCCGATGACGTTTGCAACAAAGCTATACAATAAATTACCGATATAAAATAATATCCGAGTACGGGGCGGCGGTCTTTGCATTCCTTTCCCGGTGTCATTCCCTTCACAAAACAGCCCAATTACAAGTGCGAAAACGAATTGTCAACCGGGGGGATGCGGCCCGTTAGGGTTAGGGGTTCTCTCGCCCGTCGAAAGGTTGGGGGTACTTTGGACGCAAATTTGCACCCCGCATTCATCAGTAACCGCGACACTGTTCTAAAATGATTTATATCTCGTGTCAACCGGGTGCCATCGGCGCGTCATACGTCATAAACAAATAACCTACGCCACTCTCAATTGAAATTTTTTTCTACTCTTAATCCCATACGTTATTTTACTATTTTTGATTTTTTTAATGACATAGTTCTTATACAAGGTGATTTCATTCAACAAAAACAAAGTTGTCATTGTAATATGTCACTATTTTTTTAGGTTTAATTATTACATACAAGAAGAAACTCATGCTGATATAATTTTCGTCATTTGCGTTATTTGCCATGTTATGCAGTTTTTAGCAATTCTTTCAGAAGACTTCGAGAAACAGGTTATCCTGCTCCAGCAAAAGCTATTATGTAGTTAATGTAGAGGACGAAGAAGCTGTAATTAATGTTGTCATTGATAATCGTTCCATCAGCACTCGAAGAGTAGCACACAACATACATGTAAGTCCAAATTTTGCATGGCGCGTATTGAACCAAGAAGTCTTTCATCCGTAGCGTAAACAGAATGTTCAAGCTCTACAGCCAGGAGATAATCAGCAACAGTTAGCATTTTGTGAATGGTTATTACAGCAACATGCCCAAAATAATGACTTCATTTCAAATGTTCTCTGGACAGAAGAATCATGTTTTACACGAGATGGTATAAATAATTACCATAATGAACATATTTGGGCATTACAAAATCCGCATGCGATTAGACCAAGGAAATACTAGGTGTACTTGATGGACGTGATGTAGTTGATTTACTTGAAGATATACTTCTTAATGTAATTCAAAATATGTGCTACCAGCACGATGGTGCCCCACCTCATCGCGGAAGAGTAGTTGTCGAGTGTTTAAACCAATATTTTCCAAACAATTGGATTGATAATAATGGCCCATTTGCTTGGCCACCTAGATCCCCCGACCTTAATCCATTGGATTTCTACTTATGGGGTCAAATGAAACAAATTGTGTATCAAGTGGAAATTAACACACGAGAACAGTTATTAAACAGAATACAAATGGCTGCTACTGAAATAAGAAATCAACCAGACATTATAATTCGGCTGAAGAACTCTTTAATTCGTCACTGTGAAGCATGTATTCTAGTAGAAGGAAGAATTATGATATAAAAATTAAAACTTTTAATTAACTTTTTTTTTTTGGTAATTGGATTAGCTATCATATGTCAAAGTTTGATGGTGAGCTAATAAATCACCCTGTATATTATAAATTTTATATATTCAAAATGTTGTCGAGTGAGAAATGTTTAAATACGATCTCTTCGAATTATCCCAAGCATTCTCGATGGAGCGGTTATAAAGGCGTGACAGCAAAAAAGCTTTGCAACGTAATTTCGCATCGCCACCGCTTTTTGAGGTAATTGCAGGAGCGTCGTCCGAAATTCCTGAGGAGTGAGCCGGGTGAGCGAAGAGGAAAAAGCGGTCGGGCGGAAAAGGAATGGTCGCGTTGACAAGTTAGTATAATAACTTCGATTTTATTACAACACTTATTTTTATTGATATTCGCGTACAAAGAGGCCGCTGAAAAAAAAACTGGCCGATGATTAATGGCCGCTTACACATGTCCTTTTTTCAATTACAAGCGGAATACAATAAGGGATAACGCTCGCGATAAATAAGTATTAGCGCGTACGAGTTTTGTGATCGCATATATACAGTGTCTTGCGCCCCTTTAGCCATCGTTGTCGGGGCGTTTAAGGTGCATGGGGTGGTGGAAACCGATGGGGTAGAAACCCGAACACGCTCGGAATGATAAATGGTCACTCATATATATATATACGGACATTTAGAGTTCGTATCGCTTGTAAAATCCGACGAAGGATTTAAGGATTTTGTCCTTTCGCACCTTGGAATTTGTGTTTTCACGAAATTACACCGCCCCTTATTTCTCACACACCCGGATAGGGATTTACGTAGTAATATCGTCGCGCTGCCCAGAAAAAGAACACAAAAAGAATTTATTTTTTTCCAACCCACAAACGGTTATTGGATTCGCGGATAATGTACTTCACGAAAAACCTGCATTGTTTACTCGACCAAACTCGCCGCGTTTACAAATGCACGATTGATGTATGTACGCCGTCAAAATAAAAACAAATTGGTAATTTATTTTCCTCCATTTACAATCGCAAATATAACGAATTGTGTTTTAAAGTGACACTCCGAGGTTCAATAATTATGTTACTACAGTTATTTGTTAACTATCTACAATTTATTTTCAAAAAATTTATACAAAATTTACTATACTTATTATAGACTTCATTGGAAATCAAATCAAAAAAAGATTCCAGAGAGACATCAATTGATAATGATTGGATTCAAAAAATTTCCTGATTTCTATAAGTTGCTACAATTTATTCAAAATGTTTTTGGATTTCAAGGATTTTCTAAGATTTAAGTAGATGGAATAAAATTTACAATGAATCTCTAAGAATTTGCAGAAATTTTCAATTTTGCAACAATTTCCTGAAAAATTCTATGCATTTCTAGACAACACAAGTTTAAAAGTCTTGGAGACTAGACATCAGCAACATACAATTTGGATTCTGCAAAGTCCTAGGAACATGGGAAGCACTGTTTGCATATAATGTTATGGCACAAAGATGAACCACGACCTATATGTATGCTTTATAGACTATAACAAAGTCTTTGATAAAGTTAGACATGGTCAACTCATAGAAACATTACTAAAGAGGAGGATAGACCTTAGAGATATAAGAATAATCTCAGGTTTTTATTACGGCCAAAAGGCAACAGTACGAGTGGAAGATATGATATTTCAAGAAGTAAAAATAATGAAAGGACTACGTCAAGGATGCATACTGTCACCAATAGGTATTAATCTGTACTTCCAAGACATAGTAGATAAAGCACTTAAATGAAAATTAACGGAAGGGCAATGAATAATCTAAGGTATACCGACGATAGCAGGAAAGCTCGAAGATCTACAGATGATAATTAATAAAATTGTCACTCTGAGTGTTTAGCCGCACGTGTCTTAAGACAGCTAAACCCAAATGTTTCTAGTTCTAGGTCTAGCGATAGTTCTAAAACTAAAACTAGAACTAACACTAGACCTAGAACTAGAATTATTCGGGTTTAGCCGTCTTAAGAGACGTGCGGCTAAACCCGAATGTTTCTAGTTCTAGGTCTATTGTTAGTTAGACTAGTTTTAGTCATCAGACGCACGGCTAAACCCTAGTTTCTAGTTTTAGGTCTAGTGTTAGTTCTAGTTTTAGTTCTAGTACCAAAACTAACATTAAACCTAGAACTAGAACCGTTCGGGTTTAGCCGTCTTAAGAGACGTGCGGCTAAACCCAAATGTTTCTAGTTCTAGGTCCAGTGTTAGTTATAGTACTAATGTTAGTTCTAGCTATAGTTGTTATTCAATGTTAGATTGTTACATATTTTTCATTGAACTAAAACTAGAACTAACCGATGGTACTAACGACGAAGTAAAACGGTGGTCGTTTTGTGTAGTACTTGTAGTTAAAATGCATTAAGTTTCTCGATTAAGGACAGAGGGGTTTTTTCAACTTTTCAACACCCCTCCAACCATACTATTTTACTTCTAAGATTTCTATAAGTAAAACTTGAACATTTTATTTTTCTTTTTTACAGGAATGAGGATTAATAGAAGTCAATAGAGGGCGCTGTTTTTGAAATTAAATAATTATTTAATTATACTTTTTGATTGTGTGAAATTAATTTTTGGTGAATACAGTATAGAACTAACCGATGGTACTAACGACGAAGTAAAACGGTGGCCGTTTTGTGTAGTACTTGTGGTTAAAATGAATTAAGTTTCTCGATTAAGGACAGAGGGGTCGTGATACGATTCTAGTTCGGAAGTTTGTCGAACACGTTGCGACGTCGAACGAGGACGAAGAGGAGATCGTTCTTCCCCCTTTATCGAGACGGAACTCTGGTAGTCACCTCGAGGCGTAACGGGAGTTTTTATTTTCAAAAATGACCGACAATGTCGGTTTACGATCGCGTATAGGAAGCGTAAACGTTCAAGTCGCCCGCCTGTCTCTTTTACGGATATATTGTGTATTGTAAAAGTTTGAGCCCCGTTGTTGTGTACGCGCCGAGTTGGTGTCAATTCTTTATGACGGAGGTCTTTCTCCGCATCCCTTTTTTATAAGCCAATAAAGTGATAATGTTGGCGATTAATGTAAACGAATTTAACGCTAACCATATTCACGAACCGTTTACGACGGCCATTAAACAAACTTTAAATTAGTAACTTTATTATCCAATTGGGCACTCGCCGTTCTGAATACGCGTGTAAGTGCCAAAAATAAAATATAAGCATTCTTTTCCTCGAAAAGTACGCGGGTATTTATTTTGAAACCGTAAAGTGCCTTAAGTGTCCACAGCGGTCTTTAAAGGCTATTTTTGTCCCCTATTTCACGACGCGCATGTCTCAACTCTTAAAAGCAACAGTTTACAGTATCTTTTATTATCCATTGTTAAATAATCTTTTCGAAAACTTTCCGTTCTCGCCGGCTATACGGAATTCAGTAGCAATCGTATTGTCTGATAAATCTCACCAATTCATATAATTGTCGTTGTAATGAAAAGCAGGAAAAATGGCCTCATAAGAGAAGGTTAAGTGCGTCCCCGTGTAGGTGGCGTCCCAAATATAATATAGCCTGGGCCCTGCGCCCAGCAAGGGGCATTTTATGAAGATATTAATTTTCAAATTGTCAAGTAGTGTTACTGTTATTATACTTACAAAGTAATAACCGCACGGGGGATTACGAAATGAGCCCAAGAGGCACCTGAATTAATTAATGAAATCTGGCGTAAACATCGTCTTTGAGACTCCTTCTAAAAAGACGGCGAGCCGTTTTAATCCCGGCACCGTGAAACGAACGAGTAATTGCCTTTTTAGAGACCTTCCCCCCTCTTCTCCGGATAAATCGACGCCCTTAATACCTAACCGATACATTATTAATTTACTATGGACATATGTACGCGACCGATAACGAAGATAAAAAACCCGTCGCGCTATCACTCGGAAAATGCCCGAGTAATTACTAAATAATGTAGGGTTATTCTGTATGCAAATTGCGATTATTTTTTTTACGCTGTTGTTTAGGATAACGGGATTAATTAAACAGGTAGCACACACGGAGGCAGCATATGGCGTGCCGAGCTCAATCTTATATCTGTCAAATAACTTTTACCGGCGAGATTAATGCGTTGTAATCGATATTAAATAAACGAAAACAGGTGTGCTACCGAATTTAGTACATATAAACAGATATACTCTGATTATTTTATTTTTACACTAACTTACGGTCACTTGCTTTTTGACACTTTGTAATATGACACTTTTAGTACAACGAAAAATACACAACAATCTAATACTGAATAACAACTAAAACTAGAACTAACACTAACATTAGAACTAACACTAGACTTCGAATGCTATAATAAAACTATACAATTAATTAATAAAACAATAATTACTATTACGCAAGTACTACACAAAACGGCCACCGTTTTACTTCGTCGTTAGTATCATCGGTTAGTTCTATACTGTATTCACTAAAAATTAATTTCACACAATTAAAAAATTATATAATTTTAATTTCAAAAATAGCGCCCTCTATTGACTTCTATTAATCCTCATTCCTGTATAAAAGAAAAATAAAAGATGTTCAAGTTTTACTTATAGAAATGTTAGAAGTAAAATAGTATGGTTGGAGGGGTGTTGAGAAGTTGAAAAATAGGCCTAATTCTTTTAACGGTGTTGAGAAAGGACGTAAAGACAAACAGAAGAAAAGTAGCGTAAAATCCGTTGAAATATATTAGAATTTGTCATGTTAATAGTAGCGGATTTGTAGCGTTCGGCGATAGGGGGAGAGTTTTGGGGGGTTTCGCGGGGGCACCCGCATGATGGGACCTGATCCGCGCCACACCTGCGGGCCCCAATCCGTCACTATGCGGACATCATTCATGGGATTAGCCCAGCTAACCTTGTTAATTGCTTGCTTCTGCCGGGAACCGTTCGTAAATCAGCACCGGCTAAAAGGGGATGAACTGGGCTCAAGTCATCACCGAAATTTACACCGTCCGACCTGTAAATATGCCCGCGTTAAGACAGCGATCGCTATGCTGTAGCTGGGTTTCACGGTTCCGGGTTTCAACCGATCCTTTCCTGATCCTGGGGCGTAACTCCACTTTACACCTCGAAACACCTACGTCCCTACTAATTTATACGAAACGTTTTAAATCGATTTTGGGATGTATCCAAAAACGGCAATTTTACGATGTTATTTTTAGGTGTCTCAAACGTTTAAAGATGGTGTTAATTCAAAATTAAATCCGCTACCGATATTTTTTATAGCAGCGAATTAATAACTAAGTATTCAGCTGGAAAATCGGGGAAGGCATTTGTTTTTCAATCCCCTTTTTCGATGAGAAAATCGATGCGAAGAAAACGCGGACGTTATCGGAGCCCTCATTATGGTGCCCCTTTTTCGGAAACCACCGGAAAAGTAGCGTTTTCATTCAGTAGGCGTCGGGGCGCACCACTGTTATAGTCACTCGCCGTCGCTGCAACGCGTGCGTACGTCATTAGGCATATTACAAACGGGAAAACTAACTCTCATGAACGCCATATGGCACAAGTCAGTAAAACCCCGCTCCCTCCGCTGCTGGAGTAATTTACTGCGGTCGGACGTATCATTAGCAGGATTGACATCTACCAAACTCCTCCTCGGCCTATTCGTTTACCTAAACGGCAACCTTACCCCATGCAAATTCGACCCCAGATTATTTATCCAACTACCCAAACTTTTTTTTTGTTAACCATTTCACAAACTACTTTTATGACAACATATTATTAATATAACATTATATATATACAGGGTATATCAAAAAAATTTACTGACACTTCGAATGGAATGAAATGGAGTAACTTCGAATACAGAAGACAAATGTAATTGATGAATCATGTTCGCAAATTGATGGCCATTATTGTCCAGACAATGCAGACAAAACGAAGGTGATGGAAGATCTTGCTGAAAGTAAATCTGGTCGTCATCACCAAACTTCTCTGAAATTTGTGGACCTACTAACACCAGAAGCAAGTTGGTCCTATGATGTTCAATGCGGATATCTTACACCACACTGTTACTCTACATCTTCACAAAATTGAACTTTCCGATCAGGATCATCTTCGTTGAGAGCATGGATTACAGTTGGAATGTAGCATTCCCAGTGCAGACGCTTCATGATGCGATAGACGCTACCTTTTGAGCAGTTTGTCGAAAAGATTTCTGTGGTGGTCGAAGAAGTGTTTTCTGCACCTCCTCTTATAATAATAATAATAATAATGCCTTTATTAATAAGTCGCAAAAAAAGGAAAGAAAACAATAATACACTCTTAGAAAATAGACTTATTTTCTGGACGAAGTTCAGTTTGGTTATTAACCAACTGCTCTTCCACTTAATCCAGAATATATAGAAAATATATATATAAAGCAAAAATGAGAATGTTTTTAACAATACTAATAAACAAAATGAAAAAAAAAAAAACAAAATAACAAAATACGACGACATGTCAGTATAAAGCGATACATTAATAACTCAGAATATAATTAAAAAAAAAATCATGATGACTCAAGCAGGAGGGAGGATTTTAATTTACTCTTGAACGAAATACAGTTCAATCCTATAAGGTTCATAGGTAGATCATTGTACGTTTTAGCTATCTGGTAGGAAAAGGATCGGTGCGAGGCGCGGCGTGGTACCGTCAATACATCTTTCCTCCTTATATTAATGTTATGGACATCGCTTCTGAAAGATAGGCGTTGCAGCAAGTAAGGAGGCCGCTGACTTTTAATAATTTTATAATAAACGCAAGTTGCATGCAGTTTACGTCTGTTTTTCATGTTCAACCACCCGGTCTCTGCCAACTTATGACTAATATGGTCATATTTACGAATTCCGTAAATAAACCTCAGACAACCGTTCTGAAGGTTCTGGATACGACGCCCACTCGCCTCCGTTAAAATTGGACCATAAACAACGTCGCAGTGATTTAATTTGCTTAGAACCAAGCTATCACACAGCATAATTTTTAATTTTTTACTTAAGACATCCCTATGGGCATACAAGAGACGCAGGGCGCCATACCCACCCCTCAAGCACCTGGCCACATGCTCCTCAAACCTCAACTGATGATCCAATGTGACTCCTAAAATTTTTATATGATCAGAAACAGTAAGAGGTTCGCCATCCACCACCAATTGACCGGATATCAAAGGCTTAATCGCTCTCCTTGTGACACTACCGCAAAACAGAAGAACAGAAGACTTAAATGGATTTAGCACAAGTTCATGGCGTTTCGCAACATCAGAAAATAATGCTATATCTGAGTTAAATTTTATGCAGGCATCAACCCAATTATTTGGATTAAAATTCAGCAGAAGCTGTGTATCGTCTGCATACAAGTGAATCTGCGAATGCTCGAGAACCTGGTCAAAATCAGATGTATAAATAGAGAACAATAGTGGCCCCAAAATGGACCCCTGAGGGACTCCACGAGTAACAGACAGAGCGCTCGACACTTGACTATTAATCTTCACAACCTGAGACCTGTCCGACAAAAATGACTTTATCAAAATTGCAGCTTGATTTCCAAGACCAAAATAATTAAGTTTAGATGCAAGTATATTATGATTTATTGTATCAAATGCTTTGGTGAAGTCCAACGATAACAAAAGTGCGGCTTGCCCGGCCTCTCTAGAAGCAAATACATCATCAGTAAGGTTCAATAAAGCTGTTGCGCAACTGAAACCCGAACGAAACCCAGATTGTTGATCTGGCAGTATACTATACCTTTCGCAGTGTGCTCTAAGTTGCTTTTCCAAGACTCTCTCTAAAATTTTTGACATTACTGGGAGGATACTGATCGGTCTAAAATCCCTTAGGGCAGAAAGGGAAGATACTTTAGGTAATGCAATTACTTCAGCCATTTTCCAGGCATCCGGAAAAACTGATTGATGAACAGCAGCGTTTATTACGTGAGGAATATAAGGAATGAGAAAAGGGGTACACAAGTCAATCATCCAGATTGAGATACCATCAGAACCCACCGCTGCAGTTTTAATGTTATTAATTATTATAGATACTTCATGTTCATCAACAGGCATAAAAGCTTGCATTATCTGCACTCTAGGGTTTACATTATTTTGATAAAATATGGGTAATTCGGGATCAGTCTGGATATAAAGTGAAGAATCACCGTGAACAAAATAATTATTTAAATCGTTTGGAAGAAAAATGTTAGACACTTTGTTATCGATTTTTTTATTTATATTTAGATGTTTAATCTTTCTCCAAAGAGCCTTTGGATCTTTACTACGTAAGGCGTAATCATAGTATGCCTTCTTTTCAGCCCGCACCGTTGATGTTACCAGATTGCGATGCAACTTGTATGAAACCCAGTCTTGAGTTAGCTTAGACTTTTTGAATTTTTTAAGCGCATCATCTCGAATAGACATTAGTAGTTTAATATTATCTGTTAGCCAGGGACTGGGAGGCTTTGTAAACCGTCTAGTTTTTAAAGGTGCATGCAAATCCATCAGAGTAAGTAAACAATTATTGAAAAAAGTTATTTTATCATTCACATTTTCCTGGTCATATATGTTTCTCCACGGAATTGATTTCAGATCGTTCAAGAATTGTGGATAATTAATGTTTTTCACATCCCTGTATGTACGATAAATTGCAGCAGGCCTACCGATATCAAATGCCAGCTCACACTTTACTAGTTCATGATCAGATATATTAGGTACATTTACAACATCAATACTAGTAAACAGCTTATCATTTGTTGTAAAAACTGGATCGAGTAAAGTTTGCGAATCTTCTTTTCTCTTCTTTTCCAAAGCTTTGTGGATGTCCGTGGTAGTCCAAAACGTTTCTTGTTGACGTTCTGGGCGGTTCGATCTGCTTCAAATTTGTCTTTGTCGCGTTGGTGGCGATTTTGCGAATTCCCTTCTGAATCGTCTTTGCACTTCAATGACGTTTTCGGTCTTCCAATAACATTTCACGACAAATTTCCTCTCTTCCAAACTAAGTTGATTTCCCGCCATGCTGTGATTAATTAATTACACCTGCAAAACAAAAAGGCAGCGTGTTAGCGACAGTTAAAGTGTGAGTAAATTTTTTTATGTAGCCCCACTCAAACATATTTTGCAAGATAAATTCTATTTATCTATATTGACTGAATTTATTAATTAAAAAGAAAGTATATAGTTTGTAATAAATTTTGGCTTCAATAAATTTTCATGAAATACTTTTCACAAAATAAAATGAAAATTCGTCGTGATACTTTGTCCTATTAATATGCGGGTCGGAAATTACGTCGGTCAAACGAATCTCATTTGGTGAAACTTTCTGATTTTATGATTTTATGGTTTTAAAATGATTTTGATTTTGGGGGAGAATCGGTTTAGTCGAAGATTTGCGAAAACCGCTAAAGGGGGTGCTGCGGTAGCGACGAACAGTAATTGTTGCAGACTGCCTCAAAACGTTCCGTAACATCTGTTACATCCACCATTGAAGGCCACAAATGAAGGTTTCAAATTTATAGCCCCTCAAAATTAGTGGAAGGGTTAATTTCGGGCTATTAATTCCGCGGCTTAAGATCGCGTCAACTATTCCTCGTCGTGAGGGAGGGGAATACATTATCTTTATGCCGTCACTTACTTAGCGCACGGGGGCTTAATGAAAAAAACGAGGAAAAGCGCGCCCGTCTGATTGCTTTATTAGGCTAAATAAGGCGAGGGCGACCTTCTTTTGATCGTTCTTGCAAAAACGTATAAAAAGCTTGAATAAATTGACATATTCTGCCCTAAAGCTTGTACGCTCCGAACCCGTATTGTGTTACCCACTACACGATAAGTGTCTCACTTTGACTTTGCACGCAAACTTTTAAAAAATACAACCCGTTTAATCTCGTTTGCTTTTTATTAGCCTCCAAATCGAATCCTTTGCAATCGAAAGAAAACCCGAAACGATCCGTTTCCATTCTACCTATCGTAAATCGATCAATTCCGGTTCTCCGCTCTCCAAATACAATTAAGGAATTCAGAGTCCCTAAGAAATTAGTGGAATCACTCGGAAACATCAAGTTCAATATAAATTTCTCGTAACCCTACGCCGTGTTTATATGCTAGTGTTACTGGCAGGTGCTAATTGGTAAATTGAAATTGGTCGGGGTTATTGCGGTATTATTGAAATGTTTGGTCAGGATTTCACGTGCATATTTGCCAGAGCTAGGGACACGCTCACTCGACAATCGGATTATTACCCCTTCATAACATTTACGTATTACGTTAATTGCTTAATTATTCCTATATTAACTTACTTATATTATCTTCTTCGGTAAAATAAATAATACGTGATAGATTTGGGTTCTGGTGTTCGATAAGACTTATAATAAAATGTAATCCCTTTAGTGGGTCCGTCGGGTTTTTGTGGTGACCGTTGGTGATTTTGTCATTCGTGTAGGCGAACTGTTATATCGAGTTTTAATAGCGAAGGATACCCGGTGCGTCGGAGAGGATCCAAACTTTCCTAATATCTTGTTTTGTGAAGGGACTTAAAATCGCTATCTGCTCGTCGACGGCCACGACGCGTGCGTTTGGAGGCGCTCGTTTCGACGTAATAAAATGTAGATTTTTCCAACGGACCCCGCTGAAATATAGGTGATAGTTACAATAAGTATGTGCGAATGTGGAAATATGTGACCGTAAATAATGGTTATAGTGTTTGGTCTGGGGTTGCAAATCGAGCATGCCGAGTAGGATGAGGATCCCCCGTTTCCATTGCGAGGCCAGCGAAACCCCATCTACCCGGTCTACCGGAAACAATAACACCCGACTTTATTCTAAGACATTTGCCGCACATTTATGGCTAGTGCAATGGCGGCGATATTAAATATTATGCATCCCCGACCCAAGCCACAAACAAAAACGCCGCTCTTTGATAATTGGCGTGGACGCGAAGGCATTATGCACGGTTCCGTGGCCCTGCGTTCATATCAGCATTCCACAACGATCTCTGCCATCCCGCGAATTAACCTCAACAGTTTCCGCACACGATCGTCTATCCTTTCTCACACCTGTTTCTTTTGAAGACGTTACAGGTAACAAGCGGAAGCGCGACCCCTCCAGTTGTCCAGTCTGTGGACTGACCATTGCACCTGGCGACCTCCAGATTCATCTAATGCACGAACTCGAACGTTTATACAAACTATGCGGATCCGGCATTATTGCAGGCAGAAAAAGAAAAGCAGATCTAACCAGACCTCCAGCTCTTCCAGGCGATACTGGACCGGAAGGACGTTGGGAGGTACCCATTTATTTAATTATTCATTCATTTTAATAATCCTTTTTTAATTTGCAAGACGTTTCAAAGGATAAAAATCAATAGACAAGGTAGGCTTAGAATCAAAATCAAAAAAAGGAAGAATGAAGATTGTCCCGTTTGCAACGAACGTGTTAATAGATCTCCAGAAGATATGGCGTTCCACGAAGAACAATGCAATCGAAAGGTAAAATAAAATAAAGTAAATTAATATAAATTTTAATTAAAACAAAAATATTAGAATATCAACGATGAAGATGAAACGGTGGACGTAGAAGGTGATTCGGAATTTGAAGAATGGAGTGAAGGTCAACGTAGACGAACAAACGCGTTAATAACGGCGGGAACAACACCAAGCAGCAGTGGAAGAATTAGCACGGATGCGGAAGGTGATGATGTGATTGTTGATGGGGACGAGCAGGAGGAGTCTTCATTTGGCCCATCCCAGTATACCGAATCGGACGTGGTGATCAAGAGTTCGCAGGAAAAGCAAAAGGAAAAGGGCCAGTCGCAGGTGGCCACCGTTAACTCGAGCGGCGACGTAGAGGTGAAAGTCGAAAGCGGTCAGCAGTGCGACAGCAACGTCAGCACATCCGACGCAGAACCGAGTAGCCGTGCCCAGTTGATTGAAGAGTTGAAGAACAGGATTCGCCAGCTGGAAGCCGAAGGATCCGGGGATCCGAACGCTGGCGACGTTGTCGAGGACTATAAATGTTTGATTTGTTTGGTTAGTTTCTTAACTTTCTTTTTGGACACTTTTTGCAATATTTATTCATTTTAGGAACATTACAAAAAACCAGTTATTTCAACGGTATGTTGGCATGTACACTGTGAAGAGTGTTGGTTACATACTTTGGTGAGCATTATTTTTTTACTTTTAAAATAAATTTTAAATCATTTTTTTTTAGGGAAGTAAAAAAGTGTGTCCACAATGCAGTATGATTACATCGCCATCAGATTTACGACGTATATTTATGTAATGTTCTGATATAATTGATGTAAACTGTTCTACTCAATACTTGCATTTTAAACGGTTAATAATAATCCAATATTAAGACGTCGATCCCGTCATTTATAAACGGTATTAACTCACACTAACGAATTTTAACATTAAATGGACATGTAACACAAACTTACTGTATCTATTCGACTATCGCACTAGCTTTCATTTCTCATTCTCTCACGATCTCATACGACACGAGAAATATACATAGACGAGTAGATTACGAAAAATAAAAAAATAAAACGGAGCCTATATAGCTTAGTGTATGAACTAATAACCAACCTATCGATGTGATGTTCTTTGAACTAAAATAAATTGAGAATTCACTTAGAACATATTTTAGAAACCTCACATTGTTAATTATTTTATTGTAATTATTTAAATGTAACATATTTAAAAACCCGATTTTATTTTTTTTGTGTATAGTAGTTATTTAAATTATATTAAATCAAATCATTGTTGTATAATAAAAAAAATATTGTACATTTTCTGTAGATATACATATTACGTACTATTATATCAATAACAATAATAAATGTCATATTTAAATTTAATTTTTTTAATTATTTTATTAAACACACCAAATATTGATCGTCTTTTAAGACGGCTAAACCCGAATGTTTCTAGTTTTAGGTCTAGTGAATAACAATTAAAATTAGAAAGTTTCGGGTTGAGTTCTGCATCTTCAGACATTTAAGGGAACGATATAAACATTTTGGTTTAGTCTTGCGTTTGAATAAGAGATGTCGTTTTAGCTACAAGTTCAATTATGTAATTCGAATTAAAATTAAAATAAAATTTTATCTTAATTATAAACGCACAACATATTAATCAAGCATTTTTGTTTAAGTAAAAGTTTATATGGTAACATCATGGTAGAATTACTTTAACTATTAAAAAAGAATTCTATTGCCAAAGTTAATTTAGTTCACTCTATAAGAATATTTGTATATAATACGAATTAAAAATAAATCCCATTTTTATTCATGATTTGTTAATAAATAATTAGAGATTTTAAACAAAATAGGGAATTGGGTATAGTAGTGCCCTCTATCGTTAATTAATACGTTGATTAAAGGTGTCTTCACGCAAATTGAGGCCACTTTCAATACTAGATGGCGATAGCATAGAAATTTTTAAAGAATAAGTAACGGTTTTTACCACGCGTGTTTACAGATCAATCAAACTTTACGAAACGGCATCACTATAATATTAAGAATAAGAATAAACCAAAAAATGTCACGTTTAGAACTCACCACGGAATTAGACAACGAACAAACAGTGTTGGAGCTTCAAAATAATCTTTCTCAATCGAGACAAACACAATGGAATAACGTTATTTGGAAATATTCCCAATGTTTTGATGAAGATACATCTATACAATTCGATAATTTGGCAGAACAATTTGATGACAATGATGATACCGATTCGAGTGAAAGTGATGATGAAGATGAGTTAATGGTGAAAAAAAATTCTATTCTAGAAATGAGTCAACGTTGGGTTGGTATTTGTAAAAGAATGGATACATCTACTGTATGCCATTTTTGTAATACTTTAATGGCAAGTAACTCTAAATGTGCAGATAATACTTTAGATAATGTAAATACAAATAACATAAAACATTGTAAATCAATTCCCTCGAAAACCAAGGACAATGAAAAGAGTTTAATGGAACAATATATAAAGGAAACTAATTGTGGATTAACAGTAGTGGAACTTCTTGCAGTAAAAAATATTGTTGAAAAGAAAGTAGGCGATTCTTTAAAGAATGTTGGGTTTCGATTGAATTCCACTCAATGTGCGAACAACAAAGCTTTATACAAAAAAGTTAAAGAGGAATTAGTAAATTTACTTGAATTATTAGTTATAGATGTCTCTATTAAGAGTTTATGTGTTTATGGAGAGTACGAAAGCTGGAAAGCTGACAAATTATTTTAATTAATCTCACAAAAAAATACTGTTTTTTGTAAACCTCCTTGTTTTATTTATTGTATGAGTTTTTTTATAATAGATATTATTTTTGTATAATAAAAGGTATGTATTGACTTACCAATTTAAAATTGGAGCTAAAACTTCAGAAAATGTACCTAACTTAAAACATTACAAATAAAAGTTTGTAATTATACATCTATTTATCTTCACCTAATTATTATATCATTATAAATGATTTCAGGATGTAAAAATTTGAAATTAACTGTAAAATTGTGAGTTTTGGAAGCCTCCTTGGTACTTCTTTGTTGTGGGTTGTCATGTAGTGGTTCTTCATTGTGAGGTTGGAACATCTCTATACGTATATTCTTTCTCTTTGTTAACATGATTGTCAAATTAAAATGATTGGATTTCATTTCATCCAATTGATTCTCTTAAGATTTATTATTAAATCTTTTTTGCCATGCTTTGGCAAAAAAGATGTTATCAAACTATAATTACAGAAAAGATTTGAAAGAATTGATGGAGACTTCAAAAACTTGATACAGATTAAGATCTGTATGGAGAGCTGCTTCAAACTGTTTGGCGATTTGATGATGTAGGCTTCATACGAAGTTGATATGATTAGTAAATTTACTTGAAGTATTAGTCATAGATGCCTCTATTAAGAGTTTGTGTTTATGGAGCGTACGAAAGCTAACAAATTATTTTAATTAATCTCACAAAAAAAAATTGTTTTTTGTAAACCACCTTGTTTTATTTATTGTATGAGTTGTTTTATAATACATATTATTTTTGTATAATAAAAGGTCTTCAGAAACTTGTTTTCAACAAAAATATGTATTGACTTACCAATTTAAAATTGGAGCTATAATTTCAAAAAATGTATGTAACTTAAAACATTGCAAATAAAAGTTTGTAATTATACATCTATTAATATTCACCTTATCATTATAAATGATTTCAGGATGTAAAAATTTGAAATTAACTGTAAGATTGTGAATTTTGGAAGCCTCCTTGGTACTTTGAGTTTGGAACATCTCTGTATGTATATTCTTTCTCTTTGTTAACATGATTGTCAAATTAAAATGATTGGATTTCATTTCTGCCAATTGATTCTCTTAAGATTTATTATTAAATCTTTTTTGCCATGCTTTGGCAAAAAAGATGTTATCAAACTACAATTACAGAGAAGATTTGAAAGAATTGATGGAGACTTCAAAAACTTGATACAGATTAAGATCTGTATGGAGAGCTGCTTCAAACTGTTTGGCGATTTGATGATGTAGGCTTCATATGAAGTTGATATGATTAGTAAATTTACTTGAAGTATTAGTCATAGATGCCTCTATTAAGAATTTATGTATTTATGGAGCGTACGAAAGCTGATAAATTATTTTAATTAATCTCACAAAAAAAAACTGTTTTTTGTAAACCACCTTGTTTTATTTATTATGAGTTTTTTTATAATAGACATACATATAAAATTACATTTGTGTTCGTTCTGTACGTAGGGCCCCATTGTTCATTGAAATTCGTTAAATTTTGTGCCGTTGAACGATTTTCGTATAATAAAGGGTCTTCAGAAACTCTTGTTCTCTACAAAAATTCGTATTGACTTACCAATTTAGAATTGGAGTTAAATTCTTCAACAAAATTTGTATGTAACTTAAAAGATTGTAATAATGGAGAAATCGTTGTATCCTTTTATTAAATTATTTAATTGGGGAAATTAACTTTAAAATTGTGAGTTTTTGAAGCGTCTCCTTGTTACTTTGAGTTTGAAACATATCTGTACGTATATTCTTTCTCTCTGTTAACATGATTGTCAAATTAACATGATTGGATTTCATTGATTCTCTTAAGATTTATTATTAAATCTATTTGCAAAAACGATGTTATCTATGAGACTTCAAAAACTTGATAAGAGGTAACTTGATGCCAAGTTGATATATTTTTATAGTGAACAAAAATTTCTTTAGACCCTGTATAATAATAAGTTATAGTTAAACGAGAGTATTTAGAATACATTGAAGCGATACATTGATTGACAGATACAACATCGATCTTGTAAACGTTCACACCAAGGCGCATTTGCAATTTCGAGAAGTAGACAACGTATGTAAACATGTAAAGTCTTAACAGAATATGCGGGGATAGATTATTTAATGTATATAATCATATTTTCAGGCACACAAAAGGCACGTTTTAAAATATAGTACACGTTTTTACATACATGTCACGAGTACGGTATATTTTTTAAATTTTTTTTTGCACATTGAGTCGATTAGAGACAGAGTCGTTTTCATCCTTCCATATGATTTGGTCTATCGGATTCCCTTTCGCTAACTTCGTATTTGCTTAGATTCAATTCGGATTTGTCACTCACCAAACAGTACTGGCACCGCATTTTTGTGTCATCACCTACCTTGACAGACTGCATGATCACGCATAGCGTTATAAATGAGACTGCAAACAATACTGTTGGAATACTAATAGCTATCACTAGCTCCTTCCATGTTTTTTGCAAATCATATCGTGCTACTACCATAAAAGAACTGTTCTGAAAATTATTTGATTCATGAAATATACCAAAATAAAATTAAAAGAAGCAGCGTATTTTTTTGTGTATTTACAAGTATTAAGTTACCTTATTATGAAAGCAGTGGAATCTGGATTGTGCAGTTTGATTTCTGCCGTCTTTACCGTGCGTGTGTAAAAACTGGCGGCATTCGCCTTTTAACGTGTTGACGCAACCATCGAGGTTAATATAAAGGTGTGAACTATTGTAAATGGTAAGATGCGATTGCATCGGTATAAAATTTTGCTCGGGGTCGAGTGATTCACGCCATTTCTTTTGTAAATTCCAGAACGTGGTAAAGTTCATTGACGGTTTTGGAACGTCTATCGCGTTGTAAATGGTCCCGTTAATGCAATCAGATGCACTGCAATAAAAAGAATAAATAATAAAAATATTGCGTTGAAAATTTCGTATTACTTAATTATTCCATTGGTTCCATTATTATAATAAACAGCTTTGAAGCAAGACATCATAAGAATATCATTTTTAGTTTCTCTCCAAATTGTTTTTGGAGGAATAACTTTTCCTTCTTCTCGTCCATTAGCCATTGTGGTGGCTATAACACTTCCACAATAAGCTAAATGAAGTGTGTTATCAACGGATATAATAACATTTTTGAGAGAGCTGTAAATCGTATCGCAATATCTGTCGCAACTAAACGCACGTTTGATTTTCGTGCATTTTGCTCCTTTGCACTCGAAAAATCCGTTTAATTTAGTGTTATCTTTATCTGAATCAACCACGAACCCATCAGCTTTATAATGACACTGATAAACTTGAGACATATTCGTGCAGTGTCCCAAAGAACAATTAAAAACGCCGTAGAGTGTCTTACATTCCGTGCCGTTATTACAATTATATTTTTTTAATTTCCCTACGTTCGCCTCAGGGCATGAAACCGAAATAAAATTTGTACACCCTTCCAAAATCAACTCAGTTCCATTTCGTCTCGTTGTCACCTGAATTTGCGGACAAAATCCAGAGGTTTTCGTCAAACACCATTCCCCGCACGACGCCCAGCTACAATTGTTGATCATACTTGTATTTACTGTTTGACACATTACTGGCACCTCCTCGTATCCGGAATGAAAAGCCCTGTATGAAGGGATGTAGATGGCGACTGTCAGATAAATCAACGAGACGCTGCTAAAAACGACTATTAACTGGCAAAAACAGATGCTTCCACAAATTCTTTTATCTTGTTGCGGAATCATCCGCGGTTTACATTTATTACGGCGCCCCATCTTACGTAAGGCACAGAATGCTGAGAATTGACAGAACTCTGGGAACCGTCATGTTGGAACTGTATTGATGAATCTTATTCACGCAATCGTCAACTAAGCGCATGTCCCTTTATCCTTCCTACGTCTATTTAATTTTTCATTCTTTTCCATAATATATTTATATATAAATTTTATATAATTTAGTTTAGGAATAAAAAAAGAAATAAAACAAATAATTTCCATAAAAAGAAAGAACTTTTTATTGCAGTGTCATTCGTAACAACATTTGAAGATTAAAGTCGAGTATAATTATTAATTAATTATTGATTATAACTATAAACTAACATAATCGAATAGAACTATGATAAAGATTAAATTTGTACAACGTTTCTCGTATTACTTTTCCGATTCACTACGCGTTTAGTCCTCGATCGTCGAAAACGTTTTGGAAAAGTAACGAATGGCGAATTTGTTTATTTTAAATTTTTTGCGAGTAGCGAACTAGAATTGTGCGAGGAAACCGTTTTAGTTTGCGAAGATCTTTGCACCACTAAGTCTCTAACTGGAAGTCCGCGTCGTATCGCCGAAGCTTGGTGTAGCGCTAAGTTTTCAAAAAGTTCTGTAACCGTCAGTAGACCTCGTCGTCGTCTTCTTCATCTCTAAAACAAATTAATAATAATTAATTTAAGTTAATTTTCTGATTTTAGTTAAAAAAGAATTAAGATTACTCACACATGTGGAAAATGATGCATGTATTTGTTACAAGTACGTCCACATCCCGGACAGTACCAGTAACTTAAAATTGCTATTGATGTTGCAAAAAGTAAATTAGGTATTGCTATAGAAAGAATGAGCTGTCTCAAGGTGTCATCCCACGAATATCTAGCCACTACTGTATCTGGATAAACTTTGCTGTAATAACAAGGAAAGGGAGTCCCAGCACTTTCATATCCATATTGCTGAGCAAATTCGGTACAATTTACACTCGGTGGATATCCACAACCTTCGGCGTTTACTAAAAGTCTAGTATGGGCAACGTCCCAATCTAAGATAGCTTTGGATTTGTATTCGCGGAACGGTAACCGTGAGTAATTCACCAAAATTTGGTGGCACTTGGTGACTTGGCTGGTGCAGCCTTCTCTACAAGAAGCCCAAGAACAATTCCTGAGTCCTTCGGCATAAATATGGTGCGTCGCGACGCATGTAACGGCCTCGGTTTCGTAATTCGCCATCAAACTGGAGATGGCGGGATCAACGACAAATGGAATTAGGAACAGGAAGGCGAAGACGGAAACGAAGGCCACAGTTCCAAGGCATAGTGATGCGTAGAACTTTGCAGTCTCGACGATCGATATCAATTTAGGTACGTTTTTATCCATTTTTTTGGTTCTTAATTAGAAGCTTCAGAACTTGACAATGTAAAAAGAATTATTTTTTTAAAATCTGAAACAATATAAAAATTTAAATCTAAGTCAACACAAACACAAAGAAGAACAAAAACAATAAAAGCTTACTTTTTTTTACAATGCCATTATTGAGTTTTCTCCTCTATCTGCCATATTATTGGCCGAAGTACTTTTTTCGAATTCAATTTGAGCATCAGTGCATCCCTGAAACCGCATTTTGGCATCATCACCAACAACTACGGTGCGTTGACATAAAATAAGCGTAAGGCACGAGACAACGAACAGAACGGATGGCAGTACGAAAGCGACCAAGAATTGTTTGGTTGTGGTGGCGAGATCGAAACGTGCGACGACGATATCAGTGTTTTCAGCTGAATAGAAGCATGGGAAGCGGGCGCGAGCGTTATGGTCGGTCCCATCCTTCCCATAAACCCGCAGGAACTCCTTACATTCATCTCGAAGGGTATTAACGCAACCCTCGAGGTTAATGAGTAAACGACTTTCGTTGGCGATGAGCAAATCCGGTTCGGGAGGAGCGATTTTTCTTTTTTCGTCGAGTGGTATCGTGCTAAAAACGCTCAAATAGCTGAGATACGTAAAGTTGGTAAGATCGCTTAGGACGTTGTTTGCTAAAAGAGAACCATTTACGCAGTCTACAGCGACAACACCCTTGGTGGTATTCATGATGCTGTAACATGACGTCATCATGATGTTGTCTTGTGATTGGTTCCATATTTCTTCTTCCGTTTCTAATTCTAGCGCTCTCTGACATTGAGATAAATAAACCTTATCCCCGCTTAAGAGTATAACGTTTTTATTTCTCGTTGGGATGTCTACGCATCGTCTATCGCAATTGTAGGGTATTCTGATTCTTTCGCAAGTTCCTCTTTTACAATTGTATAAACCGTCGAGATCTATGCAAGTTATCTTACCTCTTCTGCCGGAACATTTAAGCGCCGGATCGGTTTCTGTAAAAATGCACTCGAAAGCATCTGTTATGTTGATGCACGTTCCCGTGGTGCAATTGAATGTTCCGGTGAGGTTCTTGCACTCATCCGCTATGCAACGACTTCTTTTCGCGTTCTCCTGGTCGATTCCGTAGCAAGTTTTATTCGCGGTATTCGTGCAATTAGCCAACAACAAAGAGGAACCGTTGTGGCGCAGATTGACATATATCTGCATGCAGGAACCGGACGTTTTGCTCAAACACCACTCACCACAGGATCCCCAGTCGCAGTTTTCGACGATGACGGCTCTCGTGGTCGTGCACATGACGGGATCTTCGGTAATTCCCGATTGTAGGGCACGAGATGAGGGTACGTAGATGGCCACGGTCAGATAAACGATCGCCACGCTACTTAAAACGAGCGTCATCTGACACAGGCATATCGTACCGCATATCCTACCGTCTTGAGGTGGTATTATGAGGTCCTCCACTGGAATTGGTTTCTTTTTGGGCATTTCGCGAAAGCTGGAGGAGTAGCGCGACCAGGAGGACTAGCGAAAATATGCGACGGTGTCGCTGCATACGTCACAACCACCACCGCCACCGCCGCCAACGACCCTCGTCGTTACTCCGCCGGGGTAATCAATAACACTGCGGTTTCGAAATCAATATTGCGCGTTCCAACGTTTAACAAAGTGTAGAAAATCGTGATTAAAAAATTCGCGAAACGCCACCACAAACCGTCATCGATGCGATTTCATCGCTCCGCGAGTACTTACCTCTGATTGTGATAGTCGTTACAGAAGGTTTGATAATTGCCAGGCGCCGCCGTTTGACGTAAAGCGCGGTCAGCGGGAGACATCTGGCGTAAGCCTTCGTCAAAATCGATAACCTCTAACCCACCAGTCTCTGACTGCAGTATCCCTGAATAGTATGTCAAGCGACAGTCGGTTGACTCGGGTGAACCTATTTTCGAAAGACGGTGCGCGAGGACGCTTCTGACTATGTAAAGGTGTTCACGCTATCAGATGGTGGGGTGCAAGATTAAGGGACCGCTCGCGCCGCAACGATGGGTGAGCAAGCTAACAAGCAAACTTGGAAGCAAAAGCTCCTCTTCTACATCACCGCCTTCTTCGTACTGCTCGGGACGTTCAGTTTGTTCTCTTTCTTATTCCTCGTGCCTTTCGTCATCGATCCCGCGTTTACCACTATCTTCATGGAGTTCGACGAAACGCCGGCACTGTGCGTGACAGTTGATAACGAGAAACGACAGGGTGCCTCCAACTGCACCTGGACCTCGTGCAGGGAAGGCTGCACCAAGGAGATTTACACCTGCAGCCAACTCCGTGTTAACTACAAAAGAAACGTCACCGAGAACTCAACCGGCGTGACGTCCACCACGGAATTTACCTCAGCCAGGGAAGAAAGATCCCTCCTCAGGGATGACTACGATTACATGTAAATTTACTCTTTACAAACTTTGATGATCCATTTACGGATACGTTTCTTTGCTTTCACGAGTGTGCCAGTTATTTTTGAAATCAGGTCACCGCTCGTTATCAACATTCCGCAGGAAAATACCACTACTGCAGATGCCCTTCCGACCTCATTAAGTCATTTCATAAAGATCGTTCATTTCGACAATAACAACTTCATTTTGAATTCATTTACTTGTTGACACACTTTGCGAAAATATCACACATTTATTACATTTATTAATTATTAATTTAGGAAATAAAGTGGTTTGGTAAGGTTAATACTATTAAAGGTTTCCTTGAATTCTATTTCCGTTTTGTTTCCAAACAAAAAATTGATAGTTTTCTTTGTCCACAAAAATATCTCTGCATATAAAATTCATTGCAATCAATAGGTCACCATTGACCTCTAACGAAATCTGTAAACAACTCTTTTTTGTTTTAACGAATATTTACAATTTTTTTATTATTTAATAGGAAAGAGGATGAAGAAGACTACCCTAATGAGGTGGAGCCTACGGGATTGATGGGTGACAGCTCCGAATGGTATTACACGGGAGCCAAGCTTTTTCCAAATGTAAAAGGCTGCGGATACCCACCGATGCTAAATTGTAGCATCTTTTACCAGCGGTACCAAGACTTGGGTACGAACTTTTCCTGCTACTACAGCAGGGTCGATCCGGGCCTGGTAATCACCGACCTGGACATGTGGCAAGTGTACATGAACCTAGTGTACGCGATGGCAATTCCGATCCCGTCCTTTATATTGTCCGTCATCTACCTGACCTTCGCGTACTTCAAGATCTACAATGACGACGACGAGAAAACGCCGCTTAAAAACAACGCAGAAGAGATGGACGTCGAAGGCGAAAGTGTGCAGGAAACCGTTCTCCAACCTGCTAGTGGCGTACTTACTCCTGCCAGTGAAGCTTTTCGCGAAGACATTGCTGGATTTGGTCACAATTTTGTCGTCGCTATGGCTGATGAAATCAGCAGGGAAAGTTTGGCGGACGGAGTTGTCAATTCAATCTCCATACAAGGGTACGTCGTATATAAACAAATTTTTAATAAATAAAACTTTCTTCTCGATCCGAGCATTATACGGTTGAAGGATACATTATTCACGAATTTACGGAAAAAGGTTATTTCTCTTTCCGTGTCGAATTTATTGGTGAGTATACGTGAGAAACGTGTTATGAACGATTTATAAGAAGAAATATTTATATACTTCAACCGTATAATGCTCTGATCCGGAAGATACAGGACACCTGTATATATATATTAATATTTCTGAGGTTATCTTAATAATTATTTGTGATACCAAATTTTTTTATTTACAATATTTGTTTAAAATTAAATTACGCACAACTTTTATTAATAACATTTTTTGAAATAACACAGTTTTTATTTCTCTGTGAAAAATATTGCAAACCAAATTATTATATTTATCGAAAAGTGTTTCATATAATATTTGTTTATAATGAGATTTCAAATCGAATATTTTAATAAAATTTCGTGATATCTCCACCAGGTGGTGCTATATACTGGTATAAAAATGAATATTTTTGAGGTTATCTTAATAATTATTTATGATACCAAATTTTTTTGTTTACAATATTTGTTTAGAATTAAATTACACACAACTTTTATTATTAACTTTTTTTGAAATAACACAGTTTTTATTTCTCTGTGAAAAATATTGCAAACCAAATTATTATATTTATCGAAAAGTGTTTCATATAATATTTGTTTATAATGAGATTTCAAATCGAATATTTTAATAAAATTTCGTCATATCTCCACCAGGTGGTGCTATATACTGGTATAAAAATAAATATTTTTGAGGTTATCTTAATAATTATTTATGATACCAAATTTTTTTGTTTACAATATTTGTTTAGAATTAAATTACACACAACTTTTATTATTAACTTTTTTTGAAATAACACAATTTTAATTTCCCTCTGAATAGTATGGTAGCAATTTAAGACATTTCAAACCAAAAAACTAGGTGGCGCTATACACTGGTATAAAATAAATATTTTTGAGGTTGCCTTAATATACATATATATCTTGATATTTAATTAGTTTATTAAAGAAATGAAATTTTTTGTTGCAGAAATATTGAGAGAACCATAACGACGAGTATTTCAATAAATGCGGGTCCCATCGCTGACATCTAATACAATGCAACGCCTTATTTTTTGAAACAGAAATAACTACATATAAAATCGTCGCTTGGTAACGTAAAAACTTGAGAAAAAAGAAATACCTTAATAGTCACTATTATGATTCAAAAATTTCGGGGAACACTAATGAAACTATAATAATAAATACTAATAATATTTGCTTGTACTTGCACCGATGTAAACTTTCTCTCGTCACCAGCCAACGTGGATAAAGAGTTTAAATAATAATAAAGGCGCGTCATCTCTCGTTTAGTTTTCGTTCGTGAGAATCAGAATCGCACAAGAAAAAAATTCTAATAGGATAAAAACGTAGTACTATACCAATATTTTAGAACAAAAAAAAATACAGTCCTGGACGACAACCAAAGTGATGCATTAGATGTAAATATATATCTTAATAGACTGCTCAACGATGTAGCGCTTCGACAACCTTTGAATAGGGCACAATACGGTTCAGATTCGTACCAAAAACCTCAGTACGTGTGCAAATTTGCCGGGCCGTTTCCTAATGCATTGGACTGTACAAGAGCGTTTACAAATCCTATGGATTTTAAATTTTCTAACACTTCAGAGCTGTCGCCGGAACAAGCGAGCTCGATGTAAAACGGTTTTTTTGCGATATAATTGTGATAATTAGATGCAGAGTTCTCTGAATATTAAAACTATAAGTGATAGGAGCGCGTGTATGTTGTACAAAAGACGGAACCCAGAGAATTTACAAGGTAACGCCACGCCATCATTTTTCGAAAAATTTCGTTTCTGAACTCCGCTTCGGGTATTTTTTATATACATACATAAAAAAACGAACGTTTTCCTTCCTTCTGAAACGGAAAGGGCGTTACACCGTCACGTTAAAAGGATAAATGGGAATATAAATACAATTTATTAATACGATAGCTTAAGTTTATAATGCTTTCTATTAAACACAATTCAAAGTGCTTGACGATGCTTTTATATAGTATATATAGTCTATAAATATACGATACAATTTATGACTTGTTACAGTTTATTTACATTGTTGAGAGAACGAACCTATGTCGGTAAATGTTTGAAAATTAAATCTACATTACTTCGCTGGCGATATCGACTTATTACTTAATCACGTTATCCGTTGATGAGTTATTTAAAAAATTTAAATTAATGAAAATGTGAAAGATCATTCTCCATAAAAGTGTGTGTCACCTATTGACAATAATACTGCATTATAGAACATAACAACGAATCATTTCGAACGGTCGATATCGTGCTGCGTTCCTCATTTCCTTTCGGGAACGGTATCTTAACTGTTTGAAGCGTATACAGGTGGTCCATAAAAATTAACCAAATGAAAGTGCGAAAGGAGAAACTTATTTTCAAGGTTATTTGAAGGTCACGACCAATTTTTTTTAAATGGATAAAAGTAAAATAATTTAAAAAAAATTACAAGTAGACAAAATCTAAATAATTTTTTTATTCAAATAGTTTTAAATATCATTTATTAAACTATACTATTAATCAACAAGTATAAAATTTATAATAAATGTTCAAATATTTCCCCAACCACTTCAATACATTTATTAATCCTTCTACTAAAACTTTCTTTACATCTTAAAAGGTTTTCTTGGTTACTATTTCTGCATGCATTTCTTACACGCTCTTTCATGTTTTCTGGCGGAACAAAATTAAGAAGTGTTAAATCAGGTTAAATCAAGCATAATCTCGATCTATGTGAAAAATGTGGTCATTTTGCAGCCACATATTTTGTTTTTGTTCCCTGCTCAAATCTACAATTAGCCATCAATAAAGTATGCACCGATCAATTTATCACCAATTATGCCACACCAAACATTAACCGACCAAGATCGTTGAAACTCTTCTGGATTTTTTTTGTTGAGCATTCTTAAATATTATTCTAAGAATTAAAGACAATGTATCGAAGCGGGTAGGAAATAAATCTTATTTGTTTTTGTTAGATTATAAACGTTAGTTAATTTTTTAATTTTTTTTTTTTAATTATTTTACTTTTATACACAGATTCAGATTTTAGAATAAAATATATAAAGTATTATTTAAAAAATTGGTCGTGACCTTCATATAACCTTGAAAATAAGGTCAAGGTCAAAAAATGTTCGAGATAACGTTAAATGAACCATCCTGTACATGCATACCTTTGACAACAGCATCAGTAGCGACAAAGAGCGGGAGTAGAAGCAAGGACACGTGTTATTTGTCATTTTTGTACGTGATAAAAACCGCGTGCGATAACCTTCATTTTGTACTTTACACATTCGATGTGATTGAACGTAAATACGTCACCCGTCCGAAAATAAAAGTATAACTCACGCTTAGAAATGGCTTCGCCGATAGCCGCAAGCCAATTCTAATCAATAAAAAGTACAACTTCAGCTTTATCGGTTCCGTTCACCTTCCTACTTGCGTTCGACTTACTTTCGTATTCGCTAAGTGTTACACGTAAAATGTACATAATTATATTTCAATGTTGATGTACCAATGCAGATTAAAAAAAAAAGAGGATCCAAATCCAAGGGCGACACAACACTGCAGTAAGTCACTGTACATAGGATTTAACAAATGGACAAAGTACTAGAACCTCGAGATATTGTTACTAAGCAAAATTGTTACGACACAAATTATTCGCTAAATATTTATAAAAAAGTCTAATTATTTATATTGTCATCAGTTCGGAAGTCAATAAAAATGATTTAATTAAATAAATTTTTTTGATAAATCCTCAAATAAAATCCTTAAAACGAAACGAGTAGTACTCATACGAGTCCGTCTGATATTTCAAATAGTGCACACCATTCACCATAAAACCCAAGATGAACCAAGAGATCGGGTGTACCGGGTGCGTATCGGGTACCGGTGAACGGAGAAGCGTGGAGAAGTCAGAAGAAGTGGAGGAGTGAAGAAGAAGCTGACTAGCGGACAAGCGGAGGAGGTTACCCCCACCTTGGACGATCGCGATTTCTTCGGGGGCTCTCACCGTTCGCCGCGCGCGGCGCGGTGGTGAGACGGTAACCGCATAGGTCGTTGTAACCTCGGGCGCGGCCGACCGTTCGCGGCCTTACGACGGACGACGAAGAAGACGTACGCGACGTTTTCACGACGCGCTGTAGCGGTGGTACCGCGCCGCGTGGCCCCAATATGTCCGCGGTGGAAACGGTGGCAGAAGCGGAGGCCCAAGACCCGAGATGATCCTCGGCGTCACTCGAAGCGGCTTCAACCGTCCAAATGTCCGACGACCCAGAGTCCGAAACCGGCGACGGTGCGTGGACGTCGTCGGAAGAAACGACGCGCGCCGCCACGAAAAAGTAAGTAAAGTCCTCCGTTTTAACGCGCGAGAGAGTAGTAATTCTTTCGAATGGCGCTTAGGTACGTGACGGTCGGATCCGTGCGCTACGGGATCCGTCTGGGAGCCGTGTCGCCGCCTCCGCCGGGAGCGGGCCCGAGATACCGTTCCCGATGCTGTTGGCACACTGCCGCGGACGCCGCGCCTATTAATAGCAACGATATATTTAGGTGCGTAAATAGAGTGAGGATGGCCGAGGATGCTACGTCAGAGCTGTCCGAGCGGGCGATAGTGTGCGACCAAGTGTTATGCTCCACTAAGGCCCTCATCAAGAACCAGCTGAAGAGACGCGGCTTCCGGCCTCCGGCTTATGCCCGCGTTTGCGAGTGCGGGTACCTTCAGACTGTGGACCCTGCCAACCTGGATCGGCTCCCGAGATTCCGCTTCGGCGGCAACCGAGGTACCAACGCCGGCAAAGTGCGAGACAAGAAGGACAACAACAATGAGCAACGCCTCCGCGAGCTCTCCGATCGCCTCAAGCGAGTACCCGTCCCTCCGCCACGCACCAGACACCACCCCCAGCCGAACAAATCCCCCCCGGAGCCCCAAATCCCATCAGACACACCAAACACCTCCGACACCCCTAATTCCCCCACACAATCTTCACCCTCCTCCACATCCTCAACCTTCATCCCAACCTGCACCCTCCCCATCCGAAGCGCTTCTTTCTCCCAAGTCGACTACTCAGCCGACGACAAAAAATACGTAAGAAGACGCACCCAAAACAATCCCGATTGCGTAACTCACGCAGAATACACCCTCCCAAGACCAAAACATCGCCAAACCACCCTCGACGTCCAACCCAACCCAACCCAACCGCTCTCCATCCCACCCGAAAACGAATTCGAGAAGAAGAAAAAACGAGACAAATCCAAACGCCGCAAAGGGATGTACATTTCCCAATGGCCCAACGAAGAAGAATCCGCCATCCCCCAAGCGGTTTTCCAAGAAGAATCCGACATACCCAAACTGCAAATTAACAACGACTCCATACCCGACGATACATCCATCGAACCCATCAGCCCAGATGATGGCCAAACCCTCGATTGGCCCGACCCTCACCGACTCAAAATCACCAAAAAAACCCTACTTCGAGTTGATTCTTTTTCGGAATCGGAACCGGATCAAACCAGCGATCGAAAATCGGATAAATTCAACGTTTCCGATGTATCGGATTCGGAAAGCAGGTTAGATCCGCACGTTCCTAGGCGATATTACAAGCGACCTTTAAGGGGTCCTTATGGGCAGATGCTCGAAGCTGAGATGAAAAAGCCGGAAGTGAGGAAAAATCAATACAGCGATCTTAAATTTTTGGAGGAGCTTTCTCCGGGTGCGACACGTGCCAGGTCTGCTCAACCTCATCCTGGAAAACCCGTCGTTTCAAAAAGAAAAGTCAGTGCAGATTCCGGAACTACCCATGCCAGTTTACTTAGTGAATTAGACCAAAAGTTAGTGATTAGTCACCAGAGGACTACATCAAGTCCTTCCAAATTGGAAGGACTTGTATCCGCGGACCAGAATACCAACGAAATTGATCGCCTTCTTAGAGGAAGTTCTGAACAATTAATATCGGAAAGTGGATTACAAAAGCATAATGTAAGTAATTTTTTTTTACCAATTCTTCTTTAATAACCAATAAAGTGTGTCAATAAAAACCCAGTTTTAGTTCAGAGTAAGTGTATTAGAATTCTAACTATGCGTTAGTAATCAAGAAAACTTATTATAGACCAAGGTCACTTTAGCGTAAACGCAATGAAAACGCAATCAATCACGTAAGTAAATGATAACACAAACAAATTTCAATTCAATTTAAAAAATGTTTTAACCCAATTTTCAATAATCAACTGGTCGTTAGCCCCAGAGCTAATTCAAAACACTCCATAACAAGAACCCGCCCAACAGCAGTTTCTTAGTATAAAACTGGTTTTCACTGTAATTATACAGAGAAAGTGGTAATGATTAAAGCAAATATTTAAGAAACTTCGGCGCCAGCCGAATGGTTCTAAGAGCTCGGACAACTTCCTTTGTCTCGAATTCTTGTTTTACCGCACAATTAACAATATTATAGACACCATAAAACAATTCATAAAGTTAAAATCAACAAATTTTTAATTTAATTCTACCGGTTTCGATTCATTTAGAATCATCTTCAGGAACACGCCATTTTGAATTAAACTAAATATTTTCATTCCACCACCGTGTTCGAAAAAAACATAAAACTAACGGTTAAACGATACTTTATTCAAAATGACGTGTTCCTGATGATGATTTTAAAATGAATCGAAACCGGTAGAACTAAAATTAATAAAAATCTATTTAAAAAATTAATATTATCAAATAAATTTTTTTATTAAAATAATAATAGTATAATATTATATTATAGACAATATAATATTATAGACACCATAAAACAATTTATAAAGTTAAAATCAACAAAATTTTAATTTAATTCTACCGGTTTCGATTCATTTAGAATCATCTTCAGGAACACGCCATTTTGAATTAAACTAAATATTTTCATTCCACCAACATGTTCGAAAAAACATAAAACTAACGGTTAAACGATACTTTATTCAAAATGACGTATTCCTGAGGATGATTCTAAATGAATCGAAACCGGTAGAACTAAAATTAATAAAAATCTATTTAAAAAATTAATTTTATCAAATAAATTTTTGTATTAAAATGAAAAAGAAAAGAAACGTTTATGAATTGTATCTTAAAAATTTGTTGGAGAAGTGAATGAGGAAAGGTATTTCTGGTAGCATTGGAACGTAAGGAAAGCATTCGAAATTCTTAAAGTTCGCGTTGCGTAGCAACGAATCGGCGCCCCCGTTCGTCGACGTCCCTCGGCGTCGGGACGCAATGCGTCGACGCAAGGCGTCGGTTGTTTAGCGTTTCGATCCTGCGACATGATTGTAAGGTGTGGCAGCTGAGTGACTCGCTATGTTTAAATGAGCGGGTCTAGCGCAAGGCGCGCTTTGCGCCTAAAACTTGAAAACTGTACAACGACCGTAGATGATAGTGAAGATGACGCCCACTATGTGTCCACCATCCGAACGAACCCCCTGGTGAACAACAATGACACCGTCGTCATCGCGACGTAAAATGAAAAACACAAAAACCAATATCGTTTATTTTGCAGGATACGAGGACACACGTGGTTGTCGAGCTTTATGACAACGAAAGGACGTACGTCGAGTCGCTGCAGATTCTCGTAACGGTGAGTGTTTCATTAAAATCATCCTTTTTCTATTAGGAATTAAATTGACGTCAATATTTACGTTACAGAAATACTTGGAACCGCTCAAAAATCCAGAGAACTCCGGCCTTCTCGATGCCTCTCTCGTCGACGAAATTTTCTTCCAGGTAATTTTACAACCTTCGTTATTCATTTGGATATCCCGAAAGCTTTCCTGTAGGTACCTGCCATTTTGGCCCATCATCAACTCTTTTTGGACGAACTTAAGAAACGACATGACCATTGGGATAAAAAGCAAAAACTCGGAGATGTCTTTCTTGACATGGTATAACTCGATTTTATTCATTTATAACTCAAATTACTTATATTCTATCTTTATTCAGTTTTCTAAACCTGAAGTAGTTGATGCCTACGCCAATTACATAAACAATTCAAAGAGGGCAAGAGAAATTATTAAAAATGCTCAACAATCGAAACCAGCCTTTGCAAGATTTTTAGAGGTAAATAAACATCTTTTTAATATGTTATAGATTTGTTCATTTTAAGCAGAAAAGTTCCTAAGGTAACTGAGATACAACCAGATAATGCATATTGACTCTATTATTATTATTATATTGACTCGTGCAAAATATGCTGTTTTGTTACGGTTTCTGTAATCCAAATGTTTCCTAACCGAATGTTACCAGAATTAGCAGATTCTAGCATTTACTCGAACATTCAACAGATTACATGAAACCAATTCTGTTCCAAATATGGCAGGTGTGCAAACTCTGAATGAAGTTGAACAAATTTCAACCAAGACTTTCTGCTCGTCTTGGTGTTCCTCTTGAGAACATTGCGTACTCATGGTTTGTATCTATTCCATGTTCAATCAGTACAACACCTTGAACCAACAGACTTTGCCAGAAGATTGGAATTTTGTGGATAACTAACCGCCCCTTGGTTCCTGTAAAATTCTTTGTGAATGTATGGTGTGGAATGATTACCAATAACTTAATTGGTCCTTTCGTACCACCCGAGTGTCTAACAACGGACAGATATTTAGAGTTATTGCGCAATGACTTTCCAATACTGTTAGAAGATATTCCTTTGACTACCAGAGAGACCTGATCTTCAAGAGATCAGCCAAGTGCATCGAGTTAGGCGAAGAATTTCGATATTTTATGTACACATTCCAATAAATCAATTTATGCATTAACTTTTCTACTTAAAATGAACAAATCTATAACATATTATCGTATGTACCATTCCTCACGAAACTCATATATTATATATTAATTACATAAATAAATCATTTTAGGCAATGACCAGAGAACATAAAGGAAAATTGGCCTTAGATTCATTATTAATAAAACCAGTTCAAAAGTTTCCAAAATACGAATTGTTGTTGCAACGACTGCTAAAACATACTGATCCATCACATCCGGATCATGCCCTCCTCTTAAGCGCGGAAAGAGTAATTCATGAACAACTTTTAAAAATAAATTGTACGGAACGTGAAACGCTTGAATTAGAACAGCTCAGGGAAATCGAAGGATTAATTGAAGGGTTAATAGAATTAGTATCAAACGACAGGCAGTATTTGAGACATGATTTGGTTAATATGACGGCTGGGGGAGGTGCGAGAAAAGAAAGAGCGTTGTTTTTGTTTTCTGATCTACTTCTAGTGACTAGCATTAAACGAAGAAGTGGTACGATAAAACGACCGATTCCGGTGGGGCAAGGAACAGTTGCAAGTAGCCTTGAAGCCAATAAGTACAAACTACTCATGAAGATTCCTTTGCAAGAACTTGAAATACTGAGAGCTAAAGATGAGAATTTGCGACAGATGATGGTAGAAATCGAAAATTTAACGGAAGATATAGCGTTACTAAATCAAATGAATGATCTTTCATGGTCTTTGCACTGTTCTCATAAACAACTCGATGATGTTATCAAGGAAATGTTGGGAAACCTTAATAAGCAATTAACGGAACAGCAAAATAGCGATTCACAACTTTCTTGTTTAGATTTAGCTTTAAATACAAGGTAAAATGTTCCAATACTTTTATTATTTTCAATAATTTTGCAATAATGTTAATATAGCAATGGTCTTCAGAACATTTCTATAATGTTTTTGAAGCCGGAAAAGAGGGCATCATGGGAGGAATCATTCAACGAAGCTAAACATAAATTAGCTATCTCAGGAGATAAACGAGCGTGTCCCGAATTAGTCACTGCCGTTCCCATTAGAAAAACCAGAGCTGGCCTTCAATTTACCTGCGCTGCTCCAACAATTGGGGACAAAGGCAAAGATGTGTGGGTGTGTAACAGTGACGGTTATGTGGGCCAAGTTTGTATTCTTAGTTTAGAACCAGAACCCACGGTTACTTCTTGCAACGGCGTGTGTAACGCCAAAATACTTTGCATTACCTCAGTACCTGGAGTCAGCAATAGGTAATTAATTAATTTTTTTTATAAATTTTATTGTCATTTTATTTCTAGTACTGTTAATAACAAAGGCCTAAACATCAACGTAACTAAAGAAGACCAAAATACAATACAATTCGATAGTAGTTCTTCTAGCGAAGAAGACAGAAGCGATTGCGATGAACAAGATGAAAGCAGAGTTCCCACTGGAACAAATACTGATACTATAAATCTAGAAAACGATGATGCAGATACCCAACAATCAACAATGTGGTTAGGAACTGAAGATGGTTGCATACATATTTATAACTCCAGCGATAATATCAGAATTAAAAAGAATAAGTTTAAATTACAACACGGGTCAGCTATTTTAAGTATAATGTAAGTATTTTAAAGTCATTATAAGATTTTAGGGCTTTTCCGGTCATCAAATTTAAAAAAAAAAAATTTGTTTGAAATCTTTTTGGATATAGACCGATTTCGACATTTAATTCGCCATCTTCAGAGTTAAATAAGGTTAAAAAAACTGGTCCTCTGGTTTGTGTTTGTTGGGTATCTTTATAAATCCCTAAAACTTGCCAGAAAGCAATCTTTTGAAATCATTGAGAATCTGTTGGAAATCACGCTATGCTGATACACCAAATATTGTGTATCTATGTATAGTGTATCTTGATTATCTTTCTAAATTCCTAGAAATTGCTACTGATTAATTGATATGCCTAAACGTCTTGCAGGTTGGTATATCTAGAAATTCCTGAAAATTGATAGAGATTAACTGACATTCCTAAACATGTTTTAAAATTCCAGAAAATAATTAGAAAATTTTCGATATCTTTGAAACTTCTAGGAATATATCTATTAAAGGAATCTTTTAGAATCATTAAAAATCTCTCTAAATCCCTAGATGTCAAGTATAAATAGGGATACTTGATAAATCTTAGATATCTTATCATAGATATATTAGAAATTTATTTTATTATTTTAGGGATCTTTTGAAATCATTAAAATAGATTGGAAATTTGTAATAATGCCTAGATGTTGGTAAAAATTCCTAATTCTGCTTGATATACATTAAATATTTTTGAAAATTCTTTGAGAATTTAGCAAGATGTTTTGAAAATTCATGAAATGCTTCCTGAGTAACTTTAGAGCAACTTGAAAGAGGCTAGATTAGTTGATATCCCTAAACATCTTTTAAAATTCCTAGAAATCGTTAGAAAATTTTGGAAACCTTTAAGAATATTTATACATCTACTAGAAATCTATTTAAAATCGTTGAAAACATCATCGAAATGTTTATGAACTCTTAGATATCCATGGAAATGCCTAATTATGCTTAATAAGTCTTTAGATATTCCTTGGAAGATAAATCTTATATATGCTTATATTAGAAATGCTTATACGTCTTCTAGGAATCTTTTGAAATCATTAAAATAGATTGAAAACCTATAATAATGCCTAGATGTTGGTAAAAATCCCTAATTCTGCTTGATACACATTAGATCATTTTGAAAATTCTTTGAAATCCTAACAAGATGTTTTGAAAATTCATAAAATGCATCCTGAGTATCTTTAGAACAACTTGAGAGAGGCTAGATTAGTTGATATCCCTAAAGATCTTTTAAAATTCCTAGAAATCGTTAAAAAGAATTGGAGATGTTTAAAAAATTTTATACATCTTCTAGAAATCTATATAAAATCGTTGAAAATATCATCGAAGTGTTTATGAACTCTTAGAGATCCATGGAAATCCCTAATTATGCTTAATAAATCTTAGATATCCCTGGAACGATAAATCTTATATATGCTTATATTAGAAATGCTTATACATCTTCTAGGAATCTTTTGAAATCATTAAAATAGATTGGAAATCTATAATAATACTTAGATGTTGGTAAAAATCCCTAATCCTGCTTGATACACATTAGATCTTTTTGAAAATCCTTTGAAAACCTAACAAGATGTTTCAAAAATTCATGAAATGCATCCTGAGTAACTTTAGAGCAACTTGAAAGAGGCTAGATTAGTTGATATCCCTAAACATCTTTTAAAATTCCTAGAAATCGTTAAAAAATTTTGGAAACCTTTAAAAATTTTTATACATCTTCTAGAAATCTATTTAAAATCGTTGAAAACATCATCGAAGTGTTTATGAACTCTTAGATATCCATGGAAATCCCTAATTATGCTTAATAAGTCTTTAGATATTCCTTGGAAGATAAGTCTTATATATGCTTATATTAGAAATGCTTATACATCTTCTAGGAATCTTTTGAAATCATTAAAATAGATTGAAAACCTATAATAATGCCTAGATGTTGGTAAAAATCCCTAATTCTGCTTGATACACATTAGATCTTTTTGAAAATTCTTTGAAATCCTAACAAGATGTTTTGAAAATTCATAAAATGCATCCTGAGTATCTTTAGAACAACTTGAGAGAGGCTAGATTAGTTGATATCCCTAAAGATCTTTTAAAATTCCTAGAAATCGTTAAAAAAAATTGGAAACGTTTAAAAATTTTATATACATCTTCTAGAAATCTATATAAAATCGTTGAAAATATCATCGAAGTGTTTATGAACTCTTAGATATCCATGGAAATCCCTAATTATGCTTAATAAGTCTTAGATATTCCTGGGAAGATAAATCTTATATATGCTTATATTAGAAATGCTTATACATCTTCTAGGAATCTTTTGAAATCATTAAAATAGATTGAAAACCTATAATAATGCCTAGATGTTGGTAAAAATCCCTAATTCTGCTTGATACACATTAGATCTTTTTGAAAATTCTTTGAAATCCTAACAAGATGTTTTGAAAATTCATAAAATGCATCCTGAGTATCTTTAGAACAACTTGAGAGAGGCTAGATTAGTTGATATCCCTAAAGATCTTTTAAAATTCCTAGAAATCGTTAAAAAAAATTGGAAACGTTTAAAAATTTTATATACATCTTCTAGAAATCTATATAAAATCGTTGAAAATATCATCGAAGTGTTTATGAACTCTTAGATATCCATGGAAATCCCTAATTATGCTTAATAAGTCTTAGATATTCCTGGGAAGATAAATCTTATATATGCTTATATTAGAAATGCTTATACATCTTCTAGGAATCTTTTGAAATCATTAAAATAGATTGAAAACCTATAATAATGCCTAGATGTTGGTAAAAATCCCTAATTCTGCTTGATACACATTAGATCTTTTTGAAAATTCTTTGAAATCCTAATAAGATGTTTTGAAAATTCATAAAATGCATTCTGAGTATCTTTAGAACAACTTGAGAGAGGTTAGATTAGTTGATATCCCTAAACATCTTTTAAAATTCCTAGAAATCGTTAAAAAATTTTGGAAACCTTTAAAAATTTTTATACATCTTCTAGAAATCTATTTAAAATCGTTGAAAACATCATCGAAGTGTTTATGAACTCTTAGATATCCATGGAAATCCCTAATTATGCTTAATAAGTCTTTAGATATTCCTTGGAAGATAAATCTTATATATGCTTATATTAGAAATGCTTATACATCTTCTAGGAATCTTTTGAAATCATTAAAATAGATTGAAAACCTATAATAATGCCTAGATGTTGGTAAAAATCCCTAATTCTGCTTGATACACATTAGATCTTTTTGAAAATTCTTTGAAATCCTAACAAGATTTTTTGAAAATTCATAAAATGCATCCTGAGTATCTTTAGAACAACTTGAGAGAGGCTAGATTAGTTGATATCCCTAAAGATCTTTTAAAATTCCTAGAAATCGTTAAAAAAAATTGGAAACGTTTAAAAATTTTATATACATCTTCTAGAAATCTATATAAAATCGTTGAAAATATCATCGAAGTGTTTATGAACTCTTAGAGATCCATGGAAATCCCTAATTATGCTTAATAAATCTTAGATATCTAGAAATCTATTTAAAGTCGTTGCAAATATCATGGATGTGTTTATGAACTCTTATATATCTATGAAAATCCCTGATTATGCTTAATAAATCTTAGATATCCCTGGGAAGATAAATCTTATATATGCTTATATTAGAAATGCTTATACATCTTCTAGGAATCTTTTGAAATCATTAAAATAATATATATCCCAACAAGATGTTTTGAAAAATCATAAAATGCATCCTAAGTAACTTTAGAACAACTTAAGAGAAAATCCCTAAACATCTTTTAAAATTCCTAGAAATCGTTAGAAAATTTTCTAAATTATGATTTCGACACTCGGTCTACATCATTTCAATATAAACATTAATTATTAAAGTATTATTTATTTGTAAAAACCGGATAAGCCCATTTCTAAAAAAATTTTTTAATATTAATTTAATATTTTATTAAAGATATTTGGACAATAGGGTGTTTGTAGCTTTATCAAATGGTGATATAGTTATTTACGACAGAGATAATCGTAAGAATATAAAAAACATTTTTTTCTTCAATAAATAAATTTATTAATTTTTATTTTAGAGGGAGGATGGAACACAAATTCACCAATTAATGTAGCGGTGGGTTCGATAGGGATGCCAATATCAAAAATGATCCCAAACGCCGGAAAATTATGGTGCGGTTGTGGTAATACAATGAAAGTGGTTAACATACGAACGTTAACTGTAGAAAACACGTTTACTATCAACAACGATTCCAACAAATCGGTCACTTGCATAGTAATATGCGGAAACGGGGTTTGGTTGTCTTTACAAAATTCTTCAGTTGTTAAATGTTATCATGCCATATCGTTTGAGTTCCTTTGCGAAATCAATCTTGCTCCAGCAGTCACCAAAATGTTAACAAGTACTAAATGTTAAATTTTATTGGTGAAGTGTTATTTAATTATATTTTTTTAGGTTGTGATGATATTATTCGACAGCACAAAGCAGCTTGTCTTCGAGTGACATCGTTGTTGGCTTGTAAAGATTTATTATGGGCGGGAACATCCGCTGGAGTAATCTTAACGGTGCCTCTTCCCCATATAGGACCATCCATGACAAAACTATCATGCGTCCCGACCATTGTAGGAGTTCCTCATGGTCATACAGGCCATGTGAGATTCTTAACGAACATAGAATGGCACAGTCCGAACGCGGAGTCGCAAAGGCATCAATACAAAGGCAAACCGGAACAAAGGAACAGTTCGAAATTGCTCATTATTTCTGGTGGCGATGGTTATGAGGACTTCCGGAACACAAACTTATCGGAGATTGCCGGCCGGGAGGATTCTACAAATCACCTCTTACTCTGGAATATATGAATTAGGAATACACGAACTTTGGAATATATGAAAATTGGCATTTTTTTTCAGTTTCTTACGTTCTTAAGAATTGTTAGATGTGTTGCGAGAGCCGTTTAAATTTCTCTTTGCCCGACGCGGCACTTATTTTTTGAGTGATCAATGCATTTTCTTTGTAAAACGTGTGATAGTAGTATTAGGTGTATTATTTCTATTTAGTACGTTCCTATGTGTATGATACGAATGATTTATTTTTTTTTCCTTTTATCCATGGACACGGATATCGACCAGTTTTTAGACTTGCACAAAACGCGTTAGAGAAGCTCTGGGTATATACATATATATATATAAATATATATATTTAGGTAAACGTAAGATAAGTGGGCAATTAAAGTGTCAACTTATTATTTTCAATATTTCATTTTTAATATGTATAAAGGCAAACCCCAAATTTAATAAAAATTATTAAACAAATTCGTTTTATTTATTTAATTTAGTTTTGGGTTGAAATGAAACGAAAATCAACCGCATCTTATATATGTCCATATTAGAAATGCTTATACATATTCTAGGAATCTTTTGAAATCATTAAAATAGATTGGAAATCTGTAATAATGCCTAGATGTTGGTAAAAATCCCTAATTCTGCTTGATACACATTAGATATTTTTGAAAATTCTTTGAAATCGTAACAAGATGTTTTGAAAATTCATAAAATGCATCCTGAGTAACTTTAGAACAACTTGAGAGAGGCTAGATTAGTTGATATCCCTAAACATATTTTAAAATTCCTAGAAATCCTTAGAAAATTTTGGAAACCTTTAATAATTTTTATACATCTTCTAGAAATCTATTTAAAATATCATCGAAGCGTTTATGAACTCTTAGATATCCATGGAAATCCCTAATTATGCTTAATAAGTCTTAAATATTCCTTGGAAGATAAATCTTATATATGTCTATATTAGACATGCTTATATAATTATTCTAGGAATCTTCTGAAATCATTAAAATAGATTGGAAATCTGTAATAATGCCTAAATGTTGGAAAAAATCCCTAATTCTGGTTGATGCACATTAGATATTTTTGAAAATTCTTTGAAATCGTAACAAGATGTTTTGAAAATTTATAAAATGGATCCTGAGTATCTTTAGAACAACTTGAGAGAAGCTAGATTAGTTGATATCCCTAAACATATTTTAAAATTCCTAGAAATCATTAGAAAATATCCATGGAAATCCCTAATTATGCTTAATAAGTCTTAGATATCCCTGGGAAGATAAATCTTATATATGGTTATATTAGAAATGCTTATACATATTCTAGGAATCTTCTGAAATTATTAAAATAGATTGGAAATCTGTAATAATGCCTAAATGTTGGTAAAAATCCCTAATTCTGCTTGATACACATTAGATATTTTTGAAAATTCTTTGAAATCCTAACAAGATGTTTTGCAAATTCATAAAATGGATCCTGAGTAATTTTAGAACAACTTGAGAAAGGCTAGATTACTTGATATCCCTAAACATCTTTTAAAATTCCTAGAAATCGTTAGAAAATTTTGGAAGCCTTTAATAATTTTTATACATCTTCTAGAAATCTATTTAAAATCGTTGAAAATATCATCGAAGTGTTTATGAACTCTTAGATATCCATGAAAATCCCTAATTATGCTTAATAACTCTTAAATATTCCTTGGAAGATAAATCTTATATATGTCTATATTAGACATGGTTATATAATTATTCTAGGAATCTTCTGAAATCATTAAAATAGATTGGAAATCTGTAATAATGCCTAGATGTTGGTAAAAATCCCTAATTCTGCTTGATACACATTAGATATTTTTGAAAATTTTTTAAAATCGTAACAAGATGTTTTGAAAATTCATAAAATGCATCCTGAGTATCTTTAGAACAACTTGAGAGAGGCTAGATTAGTTGATATCCCTAAACATATTTTAAAATTCCTAGAAATCATTAGAAAATGTCCATGGAAATCCCTAATTATGCTTAATAAGTCTTAGATATCCCTGGGAAGATAAATCTTATATATGCTTATATTAGAAATGCTTATACATATTCTAGGAATCTTCTGAAATCATTAAAATAGATTGGAAATCTGTAATAATGCCTAGATGTTGGTAAAAATCCCTAATTCTGCTTGATACACATTAGATATTTTTGAAAATTCTTTGAAATCCTAACAAGATGTTTTGAAAATTCATAAAATGCATCCTGAGTAACTTTAGAACAACTTGAGAGAGGCTAGATTACTTGATATCCCTAAACATCTTTTAAAATTCCTAGAAATCGTTAGAAAATTTTGGAAAGCTTTAATAATTTTTATACATCTTCTAGAAATCTATTTAAAATCGTTGAAAGTATCATCGATGTGTTTATGAACTCTTAGATATCCATGGAAATCCCTAATTATACTTAATAAGTCTTAGATATTCCTTGGAAGATAAATCTTATATATGTCTATATTAAAAATGCTTATACATATTCTAGGAATCTTTTGAAATCATTAAAATGGATTGAAAATCTGTAATAATGCCTAGATGTTGGTAAAAATCCCTAATTCTGCTTGATACACATTAGATATTCTTGAAAATTCTTTGAAATCCTAACAAAATGTTTTGAAAATTCATAAAATGGCTCCTGAGTAACTTTAGAACAACTTGAGAGAGGCTAGATTACTTGATATCCCTAAACATCTTTTAAAATTCCTAGAAATCGTTAGAAAATTTTGGAAGCCTTTAATAATTTTTATACATCTTCTAGAAATCTATTTAAAATCGTTGAAAATATCATCGAAGTGTTTATGAACTCTTAGATATCCATGGAAATCCCTAATTATACTTAATAAGTCTTAGATATTCCTTGGAAGATAAATCTTATATATGCCTATATTAGAAATGCTTATACATATTCTAGGAATCTTTTGAAATCATTAAAATAGATTGGAAATCTGTAGTAATGCCTAAATGTTGGTAAAAATCCCTAATTCTGCTTGATACACATTAGATATTTTTGAAAATTCTTTGAAATCGTAACAAGATGTTTTGAAAATTCATAAAATGGATCCTGAGTATCTTTAGAACAACTTGAGAGAGGCTAGATTAGTTGATATCCCTAAACATCTTATAAAATTCCTAGAAATCCTTAGAAAATTTTGGAAAGCTTTAATAATTTGTATACATCTTTTAGAAATCTATTTAAAATCGTTGAAAATATCATCGAAGTGTTTATGAACTCTTAGATATCCATGGAAATCCCTAATTATGCTTAATAAGTGTTAGATATCCCTGGGAATATAAATCTTATATATGTCTATATTAGAAATCTTCTGAATTTATTAAAATAGATTGAAAATCTGTAATAATGCCTAAATATTTGTAAAAATCCCTAATTCTGCTTGATACACATTAGAAATTTTTGAAAATTCTTTAATATAGTAATTATTTAATTTAGTCTTGGGTTAAAATGAAACGAAAATGAACCGGTAAAATTCGTATTTATATATATTTTTTTTCAAAATTTAAAATAATTACTATAATACATTACTTAAAACTAGAAATAACTTGCCTACGCACTTTGTTTTCGTGTCGAGAGAAAATCATGGAAACTAAGCTCTAGCATATAGAGTTGATAAGTGAGTATTCGTTGTGTCCTCTTCGGTAAATCTTTTTAACAATCATGACAATATTTACATCGTTTTACACTGTATACGCCGACGTTTTTATATTTTTATTTAAGTTATCCGGTATATAGGGGGTATATAAAATATGTCAGTACATTGTTCTAGAATTATTTTATTTTTTTTTCCTTTATTCATCTTTATTTTAATTTAATTAACTTTGTGGAGATCTGCTTGATCTGATTAAATTGGGAATATCAAAAAATAATGAAAAAAAAAAACGAAAATATTTGACACTCCCGGTGGTATCGGTTCGTTGAATTAAAGCGACAGAGCGAAACACGCTTCTTTAAAATTCAACATTAAAACACGCAAAACGCATTCATCCTCCGAGCAAGGGTACGGGTTACTTTTTTCTTTGTCTCTTTTGATTTGGTCCAGATGTGTACGCGTCGCCTCGTCGTCGGCGCTCTCCTTTATTGTCGAAATCTACGCGAACGAAACCGGGTTAAAACCGTTCGAGTGCCCACGACTTCTATTTAAAAACGTACATGAATAAAACCGGAAGATCTACTCGACCTCGAAATTACCCTTACTTTTTCTTAGGGGTCATAAAAAAAATGCGTGTCCGATTGGAATTTAACGAGAGACACTTTTTCGGGGAACGTCGACGACGCACGGCTTAAGATATATATATAGAGCACTTTGGGTGATTATACATATTTCAAATCCCTAGATCCTAAAACCACGCTTATCATTTTTTTTTTAATTACATTAAACAATTCGAAAAAACATCGTTGATCACAGCATTTGTAAACCAAGGGCAATTTTAAAGCATCTAAATGAGTCGCCTTGACATCATTTTTAATCAGGGGGCGCCGCTAACCATATTCTTTTTTCTTTTCAATTTCGTTGTTTTGATAAATTTTGAAAATAAATTTTGAAAATAATTTTTGAATACAGTGTGTTAATTAATTATCGTACCCGACGTTGTCATGTATGCAACCAATATCACAGTATTGGTATGCGTATTTGGTTGCATATTTGCAATGATGACATCGGGTGCGATAATTAATTAACACAGTGTAGCTGTGAATTGGTCAGATTAAATTTAGTGGCGCCCACTTGGTCGGGATTTAAAATTTGAAGGTTTTTTGCAAGCGTATATCGATTAATGCGCTGTTCCCAAGCATTTGTATTACAATAAATCTGCGACGAATTATTATTATTATTATTATTATTAAGCGTCAGTGTAAGTGTATATTAATATATAACTTGAATATAAACGACGGGCCTCCCATTTCGGCAACGTCATCTTCTAAGTTAAGCGTTGGTCTTGTGCCCTAGTTTTCCGTTTATCCGTTTCATTTACTTTAATTTTTTAATTTAAAAACACTACTAAATTAGTTTTAATTTAAAAAACTACTTCGAACATGAGACCTAGTGCTTCGTATGTGATTGTGAGTATTGGTTACGTCGGTGGTTCTTCTTCCGCTGCGTCGGGCACCCGATGAATTGCTAATGGTGTAATAGCGACCTGACTGGGAGTGTTTAACAGAGCCGTTTCGGAGCAGTCTTGTTCCTCTTTGTCCTCTTCGGATTGTGGGTCCTCCTCTGCGGCCTCTATGGCAACAAACAATTCATGAATATGCACCCTCTACGGCAACGAGCTACATGCTACACCGAAACCGCCGATTATATACTAAGTAGTCGCATTACGTTTCGATTCGGAAACATGAGGAATTCATGCACATTCCACAATCCGCGTCCCCAATCAATTACAAAGAAATCTAAAGTAGACTCAAAATACTTTTTAAAGTCTTACTATAAGTTTCTTTGACGTCGGGTACGCACCAGATAGAAAGAAAAAATATATATAGTAATAATCTAGGTGACACAGATCACGTTGCGAATGTGCAAAACTCACTGAAAAAAACCCTACAACGACGTAGACGATGAGTAACCATCGTACGAGGCTGCAAAATCAATACAGGTTTTTGAAGGCGCCCGCAGCGCTCTCGACGGCCACTCACCCGAACTTTCGGTGGTTGTTTTAGGGCTGGCAGGTTCTCGATCCGACATTTCAGCCATCGTTGTTGTTACTTGGGTTTCAGGACCTCCCAAACCAATCCCGTGGCCATGGACGGACGAGTACTGGTACTGCTGGCGATCCTGACCCTGTTCCGCCTGTATGTCTAAAGATGGTACCACTATCACCACTTCACCATCGTATGGCGAACTTAAAAAATAAATTTCAAATTTAAATTGTTTTGTATTCGGGATTTAAAACTTCCTTTATAATCCTAACCTTAAAGTAACTTTTTTCTTAATCCTATTTCCTAAATCTGAATATCCCCGATGCATAGGTCTCCTTGTAACCGACACCGTAGGTGGTTCCTTAAAATTTTTCGTGATAGGTGAACTGGGTTCTGATGTTAGCTTATCAACTAGAATAGGTTTCGGTTTAAGTGCTAAATTGGGAGGGTTTCCCGGTGGTCGTTCCGATGGATCCGGCGATACGGGAACGCCGGGTAAACCAAGAAGACGTTTTCGGTCTTCCATATAGAGCTCCATGAGTTGGTCGAGTTTCATTTCGATGTCGTCAACCTAATTAAAAAAATAATTATAACAACAAAATTTTATGTTTTAATAAAAAAAACTTGCCTGTCGCTCGACTTTGACAACGCGGGATGCTAAACTAATTTTGGAAGCGTACACATCTTTGGCTTTGGACCCTTGTTTACCAAGTATTTGATCTAACCTGAAACGCCGAGGGTAATGAAAAGTTCAACAATATTCGATGGCGCGAGGATTTGGATGGGTTTTTTTTGTTTGGGTGGAGAGTTAAGTTAAACCATGCACGAGAACTACGGGGAACATTTACCAAAAAAAACGAAATGTAGTATGTACAAAAAACAAAGTTTTGTGCGGGACATGAAATGATTTGAAACTGGTTTTTTGAAAAATTAGTTTGAATGGTCAGGCCGCTTACCTGAACTGCAAATTTTTCACTCTATTCAAAAGGTCGGCATGTCCAGAAGAGTATTGCTCTATAACGTCTTTAACATCGTAAGGTTTCAACGCTTCTCTAAACTTCTTTCGTGCCACAAAATACTTGAGCTACACACACAGAGGGCGGTAGAAAGAGAGGGGTTAGAGTCGCGCCATAACTAGTCTAGCGGGATGAGAGCTAACGAGTTTTCAAAGTTATGCCCGGTCCAAAACGCAATAATGGGACTCAGGTACGCCGTTTTCACCACTTCCGCAAACTTCGAACGAGGCAAAAACGGCACGTATATACAAAAGCGTCCCCTCTGTTCCAAGATTTCCGCTCGAATGTTTTGGAACAGACGGAACTGTCGAGGCGCTGAAGGATATTCCATGAAAATTTACATCCAACTTTATTCCGTCAACGCCTTTTTTATTTTTCTTTACAAGTAAAATGCCACACTTTTAGGATTAGTTACAGTTAATCACAATTCAACATCAATTCATAGCAAGAAATTTTAACATTATTAAGTGTTCATTAAAAAATATTTATATAAAGTTTTTACAAACACTAGGTTCTTTGGGTAAAACTGACTGACATATGTTGATATAAAACATCACAAATATATGATACTTCTTATACAAATAAAATCAGGGCGATTTTTTGATTTTTTTAAGTTTTTAATAAATCCAAATATTAGAATATTTGATTTTAAACAATTTTAGATATTTCATCAAGATTAACATATCGATAGAAATGCATCATTTTAAAATAGAGATTTCAAATATTAATTTGAGATATAACTCATTTCTTTATCTTCACAAATAAGATCAGGGCGATTTTTTAAATTTTTAATAAATTCCACAAATATTTGATTTTAATCAATTTCAGATATTTCATCAATATTAACATCGATTTAAATGCATCATTTTAAAATAGAGATTTCAAATATTAATTTGAGTCATAACTCATTTCTTTATCTTCACAAATAAGATCAGGGCGATTTTTTAAATTTTTAATAAATTCCACAAATATTTGATTTTAATCAATTTCAGATATTTCATCAAGATTAACATATCGATCTAAATATGTCATTTTAAAATAGAGATTTCAAATATTAATTTGAGATATAACTCATTTCTTTATCTTCACAAATAAAATCAGGGCGATTTTTTAAATTTTTAATAAATTTCCCAAATATTAGAATATTCGATTTTAAACAATTTCAGATATTTCATCAACATTAACATATCGATTTAGATGCATCATTTTAAAATAAAGATTTCAAATATTAATTTGAGTCATAACTCATTTCTTTATCTTCACAAATAAGATCTGGGCGATTTTTTAAATTTTTAATAAATTCCCCAAATATTAGAATATTTGATTTTAAACAATTTCAGATATTTCATCAAGATTAACATATCGATTTAAATGCATCATTTCAAAATAGAGATTTCAAATATTAATTTGAGATATAACTCATTTCTTTATCTTCACAAATAAGATCAGGGCGATTTTTTAAATTTTTAATAAATTCCACAAATATTTGATTTTAAACAATTTCAGATATTTCATCAAGATTAACATATCGATTTAAATGCATCATTTTAAAATAGAGATTTCAAATATTAATTTGAGATATAACTCATTTCTTTATCTTCACAAATAAAATCAGGGCGATTTTTTAAATTTTTAATAAATTCCACAAATATTAGAATATTTGATTTTAAACAATTTCAGATATTTCATCAAGATTAACACATCGATTTAAATGTGTCATTTTAAAATAGAGATTTCAAATATTAATTTGAGATATAACTCATTTCTTTATCTTCACAAATAAGATCAGGGCGAATTTTTCAATTTTTAATAAATTCCACAAATATTTGATTTTAATCAATTTCAGATATTTCATCAAGATTAACATATCGATCTAAATATGTCATTTTAAAATAGAGATTTCAAATATTAATTTGAGATATAACTCATTTCTTTATCTTCACAAATACAATCAGGGCGATTTTTTAAATTTTTAATAAATTCCACAAATATTTGATTTTAATCAATTTCAGATATTTCATCAATATTAACATCGATTTAAATGCATCATTTTAAAATAGAGATTTCAAATATTAATTTGAGATATAACTCATTTCTTTATCTTCACAAATTTTTTAATTTTTTTAAATTTTTAATAAATTTCCCAAATATTAGAATATTCGATTTTAAAAAATTTCAGATATTTCATCAAGATTAACATATCGATTTAAATGTGTCATTTTAAAATAGAGATTTCAAATATTAATTTGAGATATAACTCATTTCTTTACCGTCACAAATAAGATCAGGGCGATTTTTTAAATTTTTAATAAATTCCCCAAATATTATAATATTTGATTTTAAACAATATTTTATCATAATTAACATATCGATTTAAAATAGAAGATTCAAATGAATGATTTTTTGAATTTTTAATTTTTTAATAAATAGAATTATTGTTTTAAAACGTTATTATTATTAGTTAGTATGATATATTTTTGATGTTTATCATCAGTAAAAATGATGTATTTTTAATGGACACTTTGTTAGTTGATATTAGAAGGTGAAAAAGTGATTGAAATTCGGTTTGACGCCTTATGCGGTGCTAAAAATTTGAAGACGAAAAAATAAAAAATACAAAATACGATAGGGGGGCGATAAAATAAGGACGGCAGAAGACGCAAACCGATGGTCAATTTTTTTTCCAAAGTGTACCTAGCTTGCACGATTTTCACTCTGCCAAGCAAATCTACATGTCCGGCCGAATACTGTTCAATGACATCTTTCACGTCATAAGGTTTCAAAGCTTCCTTAAACTTACGCCTTGCTACAAAATACTTTATCTAAATGACAATGAAACAACCGAGTCAATCATTTTGTAATTTTTTTCATTTTAACTTTTTTTCTATATCTTTTCTTGGTATTAATAAAATAAAAAAAAATTTTGATTAATTATGGGCTTACCTTTCTAATAGCCCTGATAGCGCCTTTATGTTGGTTTGTCAATTGAACAAAGCGCGGTTCTTCATCTTCATCTACAAAAACAACAATAATAACAAAGAAAGAAAAGAGACAAGTACTTATATTTTGCAGTGTTTTTTTGAGTGGGGGTGTTAATTTGAATACTACCTACCGTCGGAGTTCCTTTTACACAACGTTGCCGTTTCTGCAACAGAATCCTCGCTGTGGCTTGCGTTGAGGTTACGATTCCCGTTTCCGGTACTGGAACCTGCAAAAGAATGCGCTAAGCCTAATTAACTCGAGGACATCCTACTTCACGTACCCAAGTTTTCCGACGACGCGTTCACATCCGCGAACGTCCTGCATGCGGCCCTTGGAGACCCTTTGTGCATGGAAGGGGAATGTAAGGATGTACTCTTGTGCCTTCGGATCGTGGGTAAACGGCTCACGAAGGAAGCGTTGTGCTTGAAACTACTTGAAACCCTCCTAAAAAAGTTTTAAGAAAATATTTACCTCAAAAAATTTTTTTTGTTATTTACTACAATCTCATGCAGTAATTTCGAAAAATTTTATTATATTATCAAAAATTGATTAGATTGAATATGAAATTTTATGATGGACGTCGGTTCGTTTTATAATTTACGATCCGGATGTAATTACGGCCAACTTTCGACCGGTTATAATTAAATTGTTGAAGTTCTGGCCTTCTTGGGTTCCCGCGACTGCTTGGCCGGAAATAACGCGGCCCGAGGCGTGATGTACTCTATAATAGACGGAATTCGCGAAATCCGTTCCGAAAATGGTTTTCGGAAATCGGCCGAACCGCGTTCAGCGAATAATAACCGAACGCGGCCCGTATAAGCGCTTAAGCGGATAATCCCTGCATGCATTTTGAACTTATCCACTCCAACAACGTATATCCAAAACCTAAACTACCTGGATACGTGCATGCATTACTTAAAATCACTTACATCACCGACGATATCGTTTGAATTTTCTCCACTACTTTATCCGCTTCCTGAGCTTTACCACTTTTGTAAATTAAAATATGAATTTATTTTTTTATAAAGATTTATATAAATAATATTTATATGTGAAGAAAATGAGATTTTTTTAAAGGCGTAGATGAAGAATTTTCTTTTGGAAAACGTGTTCGTGAGTGAATTTATTGTGGTATGTTGTAGTGTTCCTGTAGAGTGTAGACCACTCGGGTAAATGGAAGTTTTTTGCGAGAGTGATGTTCGAAATAATGGTGCCGGAGCGTCAGGATGAACGTGATTTATCATTTATTTTATTGCATTCAGTGTTCACCAGACCCGGTAAACAGGAGTAGGCGCAAATATCGGAATTGTTTATGCGCGGCTCACCTGCACAAATAAATCGGGGATTTTTATTAACTCCGCGATACCTGACGGCTCGCAGAACCCGCACGGAGAACCCGTCATCTCTCACCATTCATAACACTTTCAGATTAATTTTAGACGATCGAAATTAAATATGCGCATAAATACCAAAAAACCTCGATGGGTCCGTCTAAATATTTAGAAAAGGTTTCAAACAGAAACCTATACATGATTGTTACATCTCCAACCCAGGGAGATTTTTAAATCCCAGAAGTAAGAACAAAAAAAAGTTTTACTTTACGAGAGAGGTATTCCGCTAAAGCCAAGTTAAAAAAAATTTAATACACCAAAACCTTTTAATTCCATAATATCGTGACATTTTACATTTATTAATCTGATATGCCCCGTCACGCAACTCTTATTAAATCGCCTTATTTTATATTAAAACAACATAAAAATTAAGTTGTTATTCTAATTACAGTTAAAACTCGATATAACGGTAAATTCAATTTGCCACAACTAAAACTATAACTAACACTAGAAACATTCGGGTTTAGCCATACGTCTCTTAAGACGGCTAACCCCGAATAATTCTAGTTCTATTTCTAGTGTTAGTTTTAGTTCGACCGCTACGACAAACGTATTTTCAATAATACGCGTTAACCGTTTGAAATATCAAAAAATTTTTCAAACAAAAGTTGTTTAAAAATGGAAAATATATATTTTTTATGTGAAATATTTGATTAATTATTGTTAATTACCGAGATTATTAAGAAGCATTTTTAAAAGGGCTTAAGAAGTATAGATAATTATTAAACGAAAACTTTTTGTAAATAAAATTTTTTGATATTTCATCAAATGAAGGAGAAAAATTAAAAATTCCCACGCTGAATATTGTAATAATTTCCTAAGTTTTGTATTAGCCTCGCCCTCAAAGGATTGGTGGTGTTGCGAACCAGTTTTAGCGAGAGTATTTATAAAATGGGTATTTACCCCGGTCCAGTACATATAAAAGTGATACAAGTAAAAATATAACAGCTCGGTCAAAAATGTAGAAGAACATGATGAAATGGGCGTTGAAGACGTTTCAGTTGAGCTTTGTCACAATGTTGATCGCATCATTTACGCCAGTTCTTCTTCGTAGGTCTTCATTTCGTATGTGGTCCCTCAGGGTTACACCCAGTATCGACCTCTCCATCTTTCTTTGCGTTACTTTGAGCCTCCTAATAATGGCCACCGTTAATGTTAAAGTTTCGGAACCCTATGTCATAACCAAAGGAGGAAGCACGCATTGATTGAAATAGGGAAATCTGCTCATGAAGATATCTCTAAGTTTCCTGTAGGCTGCCCATGCGAGTATCATCCTTCTGTTTAGTTCGCTTGTTTGATTATTATCTCTCGATACACGAACCTCACGGCCAAGATATATGGCTGCGATGCGAACCAACTGAGATGAGTACTTTAAGAACAATAGTGGAAAAGACAAGAAATCGAAGAGATAGAGTTAGGAACAAAATTGTAAGAGAATTTTGTGGATTCGGAGATGTCATGAGAGTTGCTAGGAGAAAAATAAAAAAATTTAATGAATACTTCCAAAGAATGGAAGAAACCTGGCTGATTAAGACAGCAAGAGACCAAAGATTAGCTAGAAAGAGATGTCGGGAGACCAGGAAGTTGGATTTCCAACTCTAATGAAACACCATTAATCATGCGTAAAAAACAGGTTACAACCTGAATAAAAGAAGAAGAATAATAAGATCTTAAACTCAATCTCTGAAATCAACAATCTCATGGATCTTGGAATCTTGGATTTGATGGAAGTTCAATATGACTAGAAAAGAATCAAACAACAAGAATTAATGGAGCACAAAAACTGAATTTAGTCATTAATATTAGACTTATACTCAATTCAGGACATTCAAAGTTGTTTTTCGAGCATTAAAGAAATCGTTAAATATTTTCGAAGAGTATTACGTAAACGACAATGGTCGGTAGTGAAAATATAAACTTTCCCGAAATATATGTACAGGGTGGTTCAAATTCGATGTCCGAATAGGCTAACTCGGAAACTATAAGAGTTAGAAAAAAAGTAGCTTACATGTCATGATCTCGTTTTTCGAGAAACTGCTAATGCCGAAAACCTCATAGCGCTATCGTCTTTTGTTTTTCCCCTAGAGGCCAAAATTGAAAATATCGTAAAACCAATAAGTGCAATTATCTTGGTTATTATTATAGGTGGAGTATTATAACTACGACATTATATGGACACTTTTTTACAGAGAATTTCATGACATAGTCAAAACAAATTTTTCGGTTTTAGATTTTGAGATATCATGAGAATTTTCGTTTTTTAAATGAAACAACCACTGATTATTCGCTTATTAAATTAGTTATTTTTTTCGGATTACAAAAATATAGGGTTCAACAGGTCTATTTCTTATTGTTTTAGAATAAAGCTAAAAATAAACTTTTTTTATAGAATTTCCATCTAGTGTCGTCGAGGAAATTAAATTTACAGTTTCCTGTAAGTTACGGGGCGGTAGGTACAATCTAAAAAGTTAACAATTAAATACGAAGTAATTTCTGGTATTTAAAAACAAATAATTTTTTAATATGTAACATTCTGACAAGTCAAACTTTTCAAAATTTGCGTAATTGATCTTAAAAACAGGATTTTTAAAGTGACACTTCAGAAAATTTTTGAATACAAACAAATGTTGCTATGTTTATTTGAATTAAAAAAAAACATGAGCGCCATCTATCGATAATTTATTAGGTCATTTAAAAATAATATTAAATCGTAATAAAGAATGTGAAATAATGTCAATCTATTCCAACTTTTGTGTAAAACATATATAAATTAAACAGTTCAACAAATATATTTGTTTCAAATATCAGAAATATGTTTTTTTAATTTTTAGTTATAGAACCGTAATTTACAGGAAACTGTAAATTTAATTTCTTCGACGACACTAAAAGAAAAGTTTATTTTTAGTTTTATTCTAAAACAATAAGAAATAGACCTGTCAAACCCTATATTTTTGTAATCAGAAAAAAATAACGAATTTATTAAGCGAATAATCAGTGGTTGTTTCCATTTAAAAAAACGAAAATTGTGATAATATCTCAAAATCTAAAACCGACAAAATTTTTCTGACTACGTCATCAAATTCTCTGTAAAAAAGTGTCCATATAATGTCTTAGTTATAATACTCCACCTATAATAATAACCAAGATAATTACATTTGCGGGTTTTACGATATTTTCAATTTTGGCCTCTAGCGGAAAAACAAAAGACGATAGCCCTATGAGGTTTTCGGCATTAGCAGTTTCTCGAAAAACGAGATCATGACACGTCAGCTACTTTTCTTCTAACTCTTATAGTTTTCGAGTTAGCCTATTCGGACATCGAATTTGAACCACCCTGTACACTTTAAAGCTAATAACACTAGGAATGTGTATAAATTTGTTAGACAGTTAAGACAAAGGCACAAATCGCAAACAGCTCTATGCTGAGATGGAACAGGAAAAATAATATATGATAGTGAAATGAATGACATTTGGAAAAGTTATGTCTAAAACCTATTAAGCATAGAAACTGATTTGGAAATAGACAGCAGTCCGTCACACCAAAGAAAGGATAGTGTCATGGAACCTATATCAATCAGTGAGGTTCAAAACGCAATCACTGCGTCAAAACATGGAAAGGCATCAGGGATTAATGCGAAAGTATTCAAGATAGAAGTATTATCACCAATATTGATGTTAAAGCTTGGAACAAGATTTGTCCTAAATTTTGTTGATATTTAGCCCGACTCTTGCACACGCATCCTGTATACGTTCAGCATCAGTTTCATCTCTCCAAGGCTATCCGAAATTAATTGTTAATTATTTAATATTGCCATCAATGTCTATACCTTTTTGGGTTCAATTCAGTTGTTTAAATGCACTCTCCAGGACTGTGATGAACAATTTGGGTTCAACATTATATCGCCTTCTCTTATCTCACCCCCAATGTGTATTCGGTCAGTACTTTCATGCAATTTTACCGTCACTGTAGCATTCTTGTAAATGTTATAAATATGTTTGGTGTATCGATAATGGACTCTGCATTCTTGAAGTACTTCCAAAACTGCCACCAACTCAATTTAAATCAAATAAAACTAACTAAATACCCATCTTGGGTAAATACCCCCGGGTATATATCCAGGGAATTTTCCTTTGAAAATAAATACCCGGGTATTTAACAACACTGAGCGAGATCGTGCGTTGAATACAAAAATTAGAAATTCCCACGCCGAAATATTGTAATAATTTCCTCCTTCATTTGATGAAATATCAAAAAATTTTATTTAGAAAAAGTGTTCGTTTAATAATTATTTACACCTCTACCAAGCCCTTTTAAAAATGCTTCTTAATAATCTCGGTAATTAACAATAATTAATCAAATATTTCACATAAAAAGTATATATTTTCCATTTTTAAACAACTTTTGTTTGAAACTTTTTTTAATATTTCAAACGGTTAACGCATATTATTGAAAATACAATAAATTCTAGTATTAGTCCGTTATATCGAGGTTTAATTGTAGTTAAAAAATTTTAATGAAGTTTTTGGTTAACTTGTTAAAAAAAAACTAAATAAAGTACAAAATGGGATAGTTTATGAAGCAATCGATGTCGTCAAACTGAAATTTAAAGTAGTCTTTTTATTGCAATTTTGGGATACTTCATCGGCAATATGTTCGCAAAAATCTGGTCGGACTGAAGCGAAATCGATTTGGTGATTATTTTTCGACGTTCAATATCCGAGAGGGAATTATTCGAAAATTGAATCGGTTTTGGCAAAAAAGAAAAAATGATGTTGTTGGGAATTTAGTGTTTAAATAGAACCGTAAACACGGGTTTACATTAATTATTTCCGGGGGCCGGTCGGCATCGATTTCGCGGAGTTTACTTGCGGCACGTCTTTGAGATCTCTCCTCGTCGCGCCCGAATACTGAATCAATACCGGCAATTTTGCGTCAAATCCTCCCGCGCGTTCCGGCCCATTTAAAGCGTTGTTTATCTTCCCGTCCTATTTTGTTCCGGACCCTGAGGCAAAATCCCGTAAACAAATGTCACTTGCAGAGAATCGACCCCGGGCCGAAAGATAACGGATAACACTTCCCCAACTAAATTAAAAAAATATTTTAAGACCAAAAAATGACTTACGTGGGCGGACTCGGCAAAGGAACCTGATGAATTTTCCACGTCGCCACAGATAACGAATGTTCATCAGCAGCATAACACCTCCATAAAGATTGTATTAACATAGCAGCTGGCTGCCTTCGCCTTATCATATGCTTTTGTCTTTGTTGTTGTTGTACCTTTAACGCAAATCCTGATCCTAAAATACCCTTCAACAACAAAAAAATATAAACTTGTGTTCTTTAATTCCAATTTTCCTCTTACAGCTGGCAGTGCAAAAAATGAAATTCCTAGTAGAGCACAAAACGAAGCAATAATTTTCCCTTGCCACGTTTCTGGAACCATATCACCATAACCGACGGTGCAAAGCGTTATCTAAAAATACACAACAAAAATGTCGTGGAGTTTATGTTGCGCGCCAAAACTTACTACTCCCCACCATAAAGCTTGGGCAAAGTTGGAAAACTTTTTATTAACATCTTTCTCGGCTAAAAAAACCAAGAACGATGCAAAAATCAGGCCCAAGAACCCGATGTAAAGGGTCGTTATCAGTTCTTGTCGATGGGCATAAACAACCGACCCCAAGAGTTTCCATGTACCGCCTCTTCGATCCATTCGAACCATCCTCAAAATCTGGAAGAATCTTAAACCGCGTAAAGCGCTCGCTGCTAATAACTTCCCCTCCATTGTTATCACCACGACGGAAGCTACTATTGTTATCACATCTGCAAAAACCAACCGGTTGGAAAGAGTTTTAAAAAATATGATACAAAATAAATTGATGTTGTTTTCCTTTCCACTCAGTTGATCGTCAAAACAAACACTCGGGGTGTTGAAATTTATGCGGCAATACATAAATTCTAGATAAAATAAAAGACTTATTGCTCATAAAATAACACCAAGCGTTTTATTACTTGGAAGAGATATTAAATGCATATATTTAAAGAATAACCCAAACAAAAAAAATACAATTGTTACGTGTATAAAACAACGCATAAACGACACTATTATGTAGTTTATCGTTGAATAGACAGATTAAATAGGTTGCATTCTGGTATGAATTACCAGGTCACCGAAGTTAATTTGAAATTCATTGTTCGAGAATGAAATGAATTTCAACAATGCATAGTCAACGTTATTTTATTTTAATAAAAATATTTTATTAAAAAATCACTATATTAAACAGCCACCTCAATAAATATATATTAATTTTACTAATTAATTCGTTATTTCAAAGTGCAGTGTTGGATTCAAAATTAATGAAAAGTCCAGTTTTCGAAAAGATTCGAATCTGACAAAGTAAATTTCAAATCGTAGCAAATATCTCATCGCGAATAAACAAGGTTGGATCGTTTGTTAGGTAGAAGACAGTTCCGATATATCGCTTTTCGTGCTCCAGTTATGGACCATCAAAGTTTAGTAGATATGTCGCTTTACGAAACTCATACAAACGACATAGTAAAAGTGAAAAAAAAAGCAATCATCGAAATAATTTATAAATTTATTTCTTGTTTCACGTTGTTTATTTTATTTGCCTTGTGTTTGTTTCCAATTAACAGCAGCCTGTTCTCAACTCGCAATTGCTTATTCTTCCTTCAATATTAATTACCTACGCTTTGTTTTTTTAAGATTAATAGTTTGGATTAGAGAAATATCCCTACGATTTACAATCTAAGGGTTATTTATTAAAATAAATCTGATTAAGACTCATAAAGTAGGTCAACGCGTATGAAAGATTATTTCCTAGATACAAGTGATTAATTAATAAAAATACACTGTGTTAATTAATTATCATAACCCACGTGACCTATGTAATATTGGTTGCATATCTCAATATGTAATGGTTGACAGATGATCGTACATTATTGTTTGTTCTTTAACCGTTTTATTTTTCTAAACAGTTCTTTTTAGAACTATCATTGTTTCGTCAATAAACAAATCAACATAACCAATCTGTGATATTGGTTGCATACTTTGTCGGATACGATAATTAATTAACAGACTGTATAACAAACCTATAATACAAAAAGGCCTTCTGAGAAATTTCAGTCTACCAACATAGCCTTGATATCTGGACCTACACCCGGATGACCAAAGCCTGAAGCTGAATTCGATGGTAAACCAAATAACGACAACCGTCTCCATGTAGAAGAGTATTTGGCCGGCGATGTCTTCGAAACCTTCGATGGTGGAGAAAACGCTCAGCGTCAGGCACATGAATACCATCCAAAACCTGCAACGTCGATAACGACGGGGATTGATTAACGGCCCTTGGGGTGGGAGGAGGAAGTGGAGGCTTGGACTTACACCACCATGTGGTAGAAAATGGCCTCGGTCCCTCGGGGACGCTCCAGGAAGTTGTAAACGCGGCTCTGCAGTCGTCGATATCGGGCATCCCGTCGCGACGCTCTGTAATTCAGTGGCTTCCCAAGCAGACTCATTCGGGGCTGCGTCAGTCGACCGTGTTTTTGACGAACAGTCAAACTACAAACAAATCTACCACTTACACAAAACTCAAAAACATCATTGTATTACGTAAATATACAGGGTAAGGAAAGTAAAAAAAACCCATCTAGATAACTCAAGGTCGTTTGAGGCCGAGGTTCTACAACATACAAAGCTAAGTATGTATTTTTGAGCGAATTTTTTTACTTTCCATATTTATACAAAATACTTGTGATTATGAACAATCATAACTAAAATAAAAAATGTGTCATGCATCTTATAGGGATAATCTTTTTAAAATTCGCGTTTGTTTTGAACTGAGTCGTTTACAACAGATTTTATTAATAGATCTTTTAACTTTTCCCCTTCTCAAGTTTATAGCCGCGGACGACAGTTAAACTTCTTTAAATTATATACGGGTTTAAGTGGGAGGACAACCGATGTATACGTTAAGTAATAATTCATCGAAATAATTCTTGATAAACTAAATATTTAATACGCAGGCGACAATCGTGCTCATCGCATGCAACACATGCTTCTTCGGAGGATTGCACTGTGGCTAAAAAGGAAAAGACAATTCAAATAAAACACAGACACGTTTCGAACCGAGACGACCGTATAATTTCGAAATAAAAAGACAACACTCACACCAAAACGGCAATGGGGCAACTTACACGCAACTCTGCTTTTTTAATCCGCCGCACCTGTTAAACATTACATCGTGTTATTCTAGCCAATGAAAACGCTTCGTTGAGCACCGGGTTGAAGTTAATTTTTTCTGTCTTTATTTCTTACCGAACCGTTTTGCCCGCCGGAAAAATTATACGGTTGAAGTATTCATCAAATATTTTCTCTTTTGACCTCACATTAATAGCAAATAAAAATTTTGGCGGCACCGGTTTTAAACTAAAAATTCATATCTGGAAAAGCTGGATGGGAATCAAAACGAGTCCCTCGCTGAATGTAAACAAGATTAGTTTGCGAATTTATTTTTGTGATATTAAATTGTTTTAGTTTTTAATAAATTTGAGATGAGTTGTGTTAATTAATTATCGTACCCGACGTTATTATTGAAGTATGCAACCAATATCACACTAAATATATCTGAATACGCAAATCGCGTATTGCAATACCAATACAGTGATATTGGTTGCATACTTGCAATGATGACGATAATTAATTAACACTGTAGTTAGTAAGAAGATTTATATTATCCAAGAGATGCGTAATTAATAATTATAGTTAATTATAACCCGCAGCAGTGATAGAATAACAATAGTAATTAGCTGACGCACGGCAGTTGGGGAAATTGAAGGGAACCCAAAACGCTGATCCTACCACGAAAAAGAGGGAACCGGAGGTGGAACGTTAATACAGTAATAAATATTTAGTTGATGTTGCGGTGACAAAAGTGAAGCGGTCTATTAAAGCCTTCTTTAAATTTAAAATTCTATTTCCAGGTTATAACTTTTGAATTAATTAAAAAAAAAAATTATCCTATAAGAACCTATTTCACTCGATAACGTTTATTTTTATTAGGAACACATGTCGCGTGGTATAAGAAAGCTGGGCCAGTATATTTACCAAATCCTCCAGCTACGCGGCGATCGTAAATGTTTTTTCGCGATTTTTCATCACCAGTTGCCATGCGGCGGCCTTTTTTGACACGAACCGTAACTCGTAGTCAGGGGGGTGTTTCGAACCTAAAACGAACTCTTTCGGTTCACCGGAAGTTTAAAACACGCAGTCTGTGTGCAACACAGGTGAGAGGTTGATTGCGTTCTGCACCACCACGAACGATTCTCCGCCGCACGACTCCTTCCGAACCAGAAACCGACAGACATGCGCTACCCGATATTTTCACGATCGTAAACAACTTCTACCCGTAAACAAAAAATAAATAAATAACAAAAATAAGCTAAAAAAACTCATCTATTTATTTAACAACAGATTGGGGAATGAAACATGTCAACTCTGACAATTTAAACTTTGTGAGATGGATGGGTAAAGTTTAAAAATAGTTGATTCAAAACTTTTTGGTGATTCTAAACAGGTAGAAAAGAAGAGGAATAACTAAGTTCGTTACTTAACTCTATTAAGATAAAGACTTTACTCCTTTTTTCTACGTTCTTTATAGAAATAGTTTTCGTAAAGTGACAACTTCGAAATACCCAATTCAACTTAAATCACTTTTCTATACTTATCAAAAAACATTTCAACTATTTCAATCATAAAGTTTTTTATATACTTGCTATATCATTTGATATATGATGGTTGTCTCTGATAGCAAAAGTGAAAGAAAACGATATTATTTAGTATAAAATTTACTAACGTAAAAGTTTTTGTGTAATATGTCAAAATCCTGAGTTCTGTCATTAACAACTAGAAATTTTAGTTTAATAACAATACTAACACTACCACTAGAACTAACACTCGACCTAGAACTAGAGTCATTCGGATTTAGCCGAACGTCTCAAAAGACGGCTAAATCCGAATGTTTCTAGTTCTAATTAATTATAGTATAGTCTCCGATATTTCTGGTGGTTTTTATGACCCTCAGAAACAGTAGTGGCAGTAATTATCACCCGGAAAAAGTACCTGGACATGATTTATGATAGGTCCTCCTAGGGAACTAGGTCCAGCGACGCACTTCTTTTTTATTTTATTTTAAATTCAACAAAATAAAACAGAAATGTAGTAAAGAATATAAATTTACTTATACTTAAATGATTTTACAAAAAAAAGCAAGTATTAATTTATAATATAAAAATTAAAACATATTTTTTATAATTATCTTAGAATTAGTGTGAAAAGATAATAAATTTTATAATAATAATCATAAATTATTTAACCAAATGTACTTTTTAGATAGATTTAAATAAATTGTTGTATTTTCACACAAAGTAATGATATTTAAGTTTTTAAATATTATGTTATTGAAATTTTCGTTAATGTAGACCTGAGCAACTCACGCCAGAGTTTGGGGTTCGTAAACTACCTGTATACAACCCCATCTTTGTTCGTTATATGACTGCAATTAAATCATAAAAACCACCAGAAATATCGGAAACTATACTCGACGTCATCATTGCAAGTATGCAACCAATATCACAGTGAAATACGCATCATACGCAAATCGCGTATTGCAATACCAATACTGTGATATTGGTTGCATACTTGCAATGATGACACACTGTACTTTTAGTTCAATGAATTAACCGTGGGAACTTTTTTTAAAGGAATAAAATTTGTAATTCTATAAACAACGTAGAAAAAAAAAGTTTGATTAAATAGATATATATAATCTTACCTCTCTGGGTCTCTGTTGTCGGTTTTATTGGTTATATCTTCAGAACCATTTCTGGTAGGCATAACATCGAACTCGACGGTTTTTTTGACGGTGGCAGGCGCCGCGGCGGTTAGCAAGGGACGCTGCGAGAGGGATGGTGAGTCGGTGGGCGTCGGCGAGGACGTCCCAGATGTCATCGTCCAGTCACATCGAGGTGGTGGTGGTTAGGGCAGCATCCTCCCTGGACGGAAAACAACGCACTATTTTTGCGTGCCCCGGCTATAATATTATTGTCTTTGCACCGGCGGCGCGGTTTAAATTTAGAAATCAACTATAAGCTTTCTTCGGCCGAGATCGAACAAAACCACAATGTAAATTTGTTCTAATTCGCTACAAGGTTTAAATATAGTACCGGGCATAACTTGTGTAAATCCACCTTTTAACATACATCGGTAATCATCGCTTTGATCTAATTCGAGTCGAATCGCGAGAAAACTCGCGCTTAACGCGATATCGTCACCAAATTCAATTTTCAAACCACTTTATAATTAGCCGACAATCGATTTGTTTTGTTTTGCTTTGTGACTCAAATAACTCATCGATAGGAATAGCACTAATAAAATGAAACTTAATACTTCCAAATTAACTTAAATTATAAAGATTCAAAAAACTGGTTCGAACATTGAATTAAAGGAAACAGAAACAGACCATAATCATTGAAATTCGAAGTAACAACATTATATCGGTTGCAACATTAACATTATTCCAGGATCCGAAAACTAAAATACCAGATGATTAAATCCTATTTTTCATTCGGATCGAGGTGGATTTAAGCGAAGATTAATCTTCATTAGGTCAAATAGTTTCCGAGTGGATAGATTCAATCTGAATTATCGCACAAATTACGACTGTAAACCCCCCAGTAAACCATTGAATTACAATTTTTCATCCCTATTTTTTTTCTTTTCAAAAATCCCGATTATAAACTTGTCGTATTCGTTGGATTCGTTGAAAAGTTGAAAACAGAACCCGAGAGTTCTCCGTACACTTTTCAGATTAAAGGACCAGATTGAATCGATTTAAATTATGGATTAAATCCACCGTTTTTAAACCCTTTCCTATTTTAAGGTCAAAGGTTACAAATTGCTCGAGAAATTTCTTAACCCTGATCGATCATGCGGATGCTTTCTAAATGTAATCATTTTTGACACGCTCAGAAATTTACATTTTAAGATCGTTTTTGATTGACATTTACGCCGTAAAAACAAATTTTACTCATTTTTACTTTTATCATCTAAATTATTTATTTTTATAAAATTTACAATTCATTCTCAACTTAAACTTGAACATTGAAAATTATACATGTTAGTTTTGGTGCTAGAAATAAAACTAGAACTAACACTAGACCTAGAACTAGAATCATTCGGGTTTAGCCGTCTTAAGAGACGTACGGCTAAAGCCGAATGATTCTAGTTCTAGGTCTAGTGCTAGTTTTGTTGCTAGAAGTAACACTAGACCTAGAACTAGAATCATTCGGGTTTAGCCGTACGTCTCTTAAGACGGCTAAAGCCGAATAATTCTAGTTCTAGATCTAGCTTTGATGCTAGAACTAAAACTAGAACTAAAATTACAGCTAACACTAGCATTAGAACTAACACTAGACCTAGAACTAGAATCGTTCGGGTTTAGCCGTACGTCTCTTAAGACGGCTAAAGCCGAATGATTCTAGTTCTAGCTCTAGTGTTAGTTTTCTTGCTAGAAGTAACACTAGACCTAGAACTAGAATCATTCTGGTTTAGCCGTACGTCTCTTAAGATGGCTAAAGCCGAATGATTCTAGTTCTAGGTCTAGCTTTGATGCTAGAACTAAAACTAAAACTAAAATTACAGCTAACACTAGCATTAGAACTAACACTAGACCTAGAACTAGAATCATTCGGGTTTAGCCGTACGTCTCTTAAGACGGCTAAAGCCGAATGATTCTAGTTCTAGGTCTAGTTTTAGTTCTAGCACGAAAACCAACACTAGATCTAGAACTAAAAACATTCCGATTTAGCCTTTGGCTTTTCAAAAGATAGAATAAATTGTTCAAGAGGAAGATGAATTAAAGGAGAAGATGAAGACCACGTGGATATTGTTTACTTCATCTGTTTAGTGTACGAAGTAAAGATTATAGTTCAAAAAAAATGTTGTCATAAATTTGTAGATTACACCGGAAAAGTTTTTAGGTTGAACTTTAATTGGCATTTAAAAGGTTCCCTCTAACAAAAAGGGAGGAGGAATTAATCTACCTTTTTTTCAAATTCCCAACGGGGGGTTGTGTTTTTAAAGGCTAAGTTCTTCCGGTCATCGCCCGTACAGAAGGGTCAAATGTTCAGTTGTCTTTCGCCGGTCGTTTTGGTCAGCATGGTAGGAGCACATCTCGTCACACGAAAAAAAAATCGGTTCACGAATCCGGCGATCCGGTGAGGTTTCGCTCGCGGACGATCGTGGACTAAAACTAAAATACTAGCGCGGTAGCGATTCCGCGCAACGAGAAAACGTCCGTCTCCGCCCTCCTGGAAACGCGCTACCCTCAACCACTGACAGTTTTCGAAATGAAACCCCCCCGGTATACGCAAATTTTTGTTATTCTTTCTAGCCCCCCTCTGGGGGAATCGATTCCGAACTCTGTCTGTCTGTATTTTATACATATTCTGAATAGAAATTCGATACTTCATTTGAATTTCTATGAAAATCCGTGTTCAATCTACTTTTTAATTTCAAGTTTTTTGAATATTTATGAATCAAAACAACATTTTTTCGTATCGGTAATAACATTAATTTACATTTCGTTTTTGTTTGGGCAAAAAATGTTATACGCGAAATAAATGAACTGGCGATGGCGCAAATTGTTTTTTTATCATATTTATTTTATTTCCCATATAAGCCCGAACATGTGTTAATCATTAAAAGTAAGCAGATAATCGATCTTTTAAAACATTGCGCCATCACCACCGCAAAAGTCCAACCAAAATAGTTTCGACAATTTCCCAAAAGATAACGTTACATTATTGAGGATTAAAAATATCAAAAAAAAATTAATTAATACATTTGTATATATTCAAAAAATAATTACATTATTCTTCTGATACTTCATCTTCATTTAGTTCACATTTCCCGTTTTTATACGCATCTAAATTTGATTTTAACTCCTCGATAAACTCTTGATACCCAGCCGTTTCTAAAGCATCAAAAACTCTTTCGGCGTTGATCGTTTCTTTTTGATGATCAGCATCTCGACTTAACGTGGTAACGTAGAAAATAAACATGGATGCGGCCCAACTAACCGAGTTTACGAGATCCTCGCTTAAATGCACCGATTCCGGTAACGATTTAACAATTATTGATCGAACCGCGCTCTTGGGAAGTTTAAAATTCAATAATTCCGGTAATTTCCTCCCTTTAATTTCATTAGAAATGTCACCCATTTCGATCACGCACGTGAACCACTTCGTTGTAAATCGATACTCAAGAACACGTGTTCGGTATTTTTTTTTAGAAACTGGTATTCAAGAGTTAAAAAAACAAAATAATTAACATGATTTTGAATATTCTAATGATTTCTAATGGATGTTTTCTTGGTGGATATTGAAAGGGTAAATAATTGCGTAACAATTGTTTATTAATGGAAGTTTTTTAGGAAAAATAAAACGAGTTCAAACTGAAGATCGTTTTTTTTAATTAGATAAGAATTACAAAATAAGAAAGAAACTCTCTTAAAAAAATAGTGTTCACAACCTTGCTTGAATGATAAATATCCGTCTCAGACTATGTACAGCATGATCAAAATTCAACTATCAAATATCCTACGTCCGGTCAATATCGATAGAAACAAGAGTTTAATATTATTTTTTTAAAAATTTTATAATTAATAACTAAAATTTAAATAAACGAATTAAATAGAATCATAAATAATTTTTCCTAACTAACCCTAGGAGATAAAATAACTTAACGATTAGAGTAAAACAGCCGGTTCATAAATTTTAGATTTTTTATTTATTAACTTTAGTTTCGAAACCGACCATGGTGTTGCGCTAAAATAATCAAAGGTCAGATTTTTGTAATTAATTTTAATTAATTTTTAATTATTGGTGAATTTCTCGTAAATTAACATGACTAGACAAATATTAGGGGTCACATGTAGCAGGTACGGAGCGAGCCCTTTATAAAAACCTCTCATCCTCTCGTATTTCCATGTCCTCTTGACGCAATCCCAAGTACCCTCATACGTGTGATGTTGATCTTGCAATCTAGCTCTTATCACCTGATAAGGATACGTAGCAGCGGCCGCTATCAATTTTGAAACGGCCGCAAAGAATAAATACTCTCCGGTAGTCTAAAAAAAATAAAATAAAATATAAAATACACCACATTTACTTATTTATAATATTTATAATAATAAATAAGAAAAGAAAAAGGAAGTTATTTATTTGATAATAAAACGATAATAAGTCCACTTGGTTTTTTGTTTACCGAACAATGCCCGTGTTTCGTATAAATTCTATTTCAAACAGTCCGTCTATTTTTAAGAGTCACATGTCGCATTCGCCGCTCGTGTTTGTCCGATAAACTTTAAATGCACACCTCGGAGCTCTCGCCTCCTCGAAAATATTTTAAAGGCGCACTTTCCGATTTAACGCGTCTCAACTTTTACCCAAATTAAATTCATGACAAACAAACACCACGAATTGACGTAACTTAACCAGAATCTACTAAACTAAATCTAAAAACATATTATCTCATTTCCTTACTATTCTAATATTATTTTTGTTTTATTTTGGTATTATTCTAGCATGATCTTAATTGCCCACGCAAAATATGACGAGAAATTCACGAGATTTACATCACAAAAACAAATAACGTTTCATCTTTCGACGAAGATAACCTTTTCACTTGTTAACTTATCGCTACTTATGACACACAGTGAAATTGAAGGCGTGACATTTTGTTGTTCCCCTCATTGGTCAAATTAATCTTAACATAACTTTATTTTTAAATCACTTTGATTTATTAAATTTATCAATTAAATTAATATCTCAATAAAAATGATTTATACATATAAATATATATTTTATATATGTTAAGTACCCCTTGAAAGAATATCACGATGATTTAGAACATAAAATATCTTATCGCTGATGAACTTGAATGTCACGTTTTTTTGATGATTTCCTTATCTGATAAAATTGTTTGATAAATTAATTATAAGCGAAAAGTAAAAATTTAAGGAAGTTACTAAAATAAGTCACAATAATCAGTCGAGTTAGAAACAAAATTTATTTATATATTAATTACACGAAGTTTTCCCAATAAATTGAAAAAAAAAAATTTTTAGTATTAAGCCTTAATGAACCGAAACATATAACAATGACCCTTACGATAAGAAAGCATAGAGTCCAATTAATACGTTATCTAAGCAATTTCTTACGAAACCGCTGCCAAAAGGAGTCTTTTGCAATTTATTCAATCACCCATCATATGATATAAAAAAAAAATTGCGCCCAACCCAACATTCACGGTCACCTTGAAAATTCCATGAATACAAAGTACCCCATGAAAATGGTTAAAGTTAAAACGTAATAAACCCGTTTTCCGCTGAAAATTACTCACCAACTTGCTATCGTACGGCAATGTCCTATAACGGTTGTAAAACGCCTTCATTTCTTCGTACGTCATAAACTGGAGGGCGCCGTGGGTCACTCCAAACATCCCAGGAACGAAACCCTGCAAAGTAGCTATAAGAAAAAACCCTTTTTCCTAAATCGCGCGCACACTAATAGTCAATCCAACAAAAAAGGAAAATTCAAATAAAAAAAATTGACACTAACCCGATAAAGCCCCCGCACTCCCTCTGTCCGGTAAATCTTAACTAAAGCGTCCGTCATCCCTCGGTAACACTTACTACTTGCAACAGGCATATCCGAGCCGTATTGCAAGCACAGTCGAGTTTTTACCACCCAAATTGGATTGGTTACAAGTAATGTAAGAACCCCAGCTTCCGCTGCCGCTATCATATGCAACGATGGCCCCAACGGTTGCGCGCTATCACCCGCTTGTATCCATGTTTTTATTGTGTTGTAGCTAAAAAGTCTCAAAATAAAAAAAATTCTAAACAAAACCAAGCCAAATCTTACAACAGGAAATAACAACCCCATGCACTGCCGGAACCCCATACGTTCGGAGCAACACCTCTATATAAACCTTTTACACCTTCCTGTTTAACTATTGTGTAGAAAGCATTTGTTAAACTACTATATTGTGGTATTGTTGTTCGGCCGTCGCTTACTGAAAATTAAAGATATAACATTTTAATTTTATTATTTTATTTTATCCTATATCGTCCTAATATTAATTCCTTGAGGTTATTATAGATTTAAATATAATTTAGCAACTTCAAATTTTCATTTTCTTAAAAGAAAACGTTACACAATTACCAGCGTTTGTATATAAAGTTTTAAAAAATGATTTTAACACAATACTATTTTTTCATTTTTCTTAATTAACCATTTTTAGGGTGCCTTCTTTTCTTTAATTTTTGATTAAATCCTTCGCAGCTTCAGGAGCCAACAAGTTTTTCAAACCAATCGATCTTTATTGACAATTTTGTGTCAATTCAAGCTTACCACTATTTCTTTGTGGTTTTTTTGTTAGATTATTTATTCATATTCAGGTTGATCACTTTTTTGGGATTTCTGCATTTGGCGATTTTCTGTCAAAAAAATCTTATCACGAGAACATCTTTTAGCTTTATTATAATTTTGACTTGATCAATCCATCACACCTCCGGGAGATCCAGGAAATCATTTGGAATATCTCTATGTGAAACATTTTTATATCTCTTTTTGAAGCCACGAGAATTTTCCAATTTTGGGTTGTAATTACACGGTTTGTTAACTTAATAGTTATTATATTGTTTTATTCTTATTCGTGGTGTTGTGGTGATGTAAATCAGCGTGATGGGCTTATTATTGTTGGCACGTATATGAGTGAACAACAGGAAGTCGCACTTTAGATTAGTTTTAACTCTTGTTTCACTTCTAATTTTATTGCTTTTGTTACCGCTTCGCCTGATACAATATTCAACATATTCCAGCTTCTTAAAATGATATGCTACTCCAACTAGTTAGGTTGGGTTCTTTTCTGCAGATGTCAATAAAAAATTTCTAGCGAATTCTAGAAATATTTTTTCCTGTTAAAATTGCCACCTTGGCCAGCTTTCCGAGAATCCGAAACAATTGCAGTGGTAAATAAAACAATTCTTTTCATTCTTTAATAATAATTTTATTGGAGATTACCTTGGCGAATAAATCCATTCCATTTCTCCGAGAGTGTTCCTATTCAATAAAATTAGAAAATTATTATTAAAAAGATAAAGTGGCGATATTAATCCTCTTCAAAATCTTCTAATTTTTTTAGATTCGCATATCAATAATAGACTTATAATATAAATCCAACGCAGGCTAAGTAGGGATATAATATGAATGAAACAACACAAAAATAATAAATGTTTAGAGAAAGTGACCTTTTTACCGCAACTAATCAATATCACGACAAAGAAAGTCCATTTTCTCAGAATTATGAGTCATTATTGATCGAATATGTAAAATGTGAAGGTGTTGATTAAACGATCTAGAATACATTACAAAATTTTATGGTGACCATAAAAACGCGTTTATTAACAACAAAAATTTTATGCTAGCGTAAAAGTAGTGAAAGTTTTTTTTAGGAAATAAATTGGGAAATATTAGAAACTTTTAGGAATTTTTTATGGAACCAATTTAAAATTTCCATGAAGAGCCAATTAAGTAACAATAAGCAATATTTAAAACTTATAATAACACTTCAAGGACTAAAAAATTCTAAATAAGCAAATATAATAAAATATAATGACTCACCAGCAAACCTAATTTTCATCAGATCTAAAGGATGCAGGATAAGCGTTGAAATAGCACCACCAGAAATCCCAGCTAATAAGTGCTCATATTTAACGCTACTGAGAAAAGATAGTGCGTTATATTTGTGTGTGCCCGAGTTCTTCTTCATTGTGTCCGTTGCGTCAGCCGTTGTTAATGAATAAATATTGTCCCTTTAGAATTCGATCATCTTGTACCGGAAACTTATGAACACCACCTAAAGGAAAACGTTTCCGGATTCGCGTGAAAAAATTGCAGGTTATGTAATTCACGTTAACTGGGCGCCAAAATTTCACTTGAAATCACTTACGTTCAATCGCAACAAATCCTTTCCACTCGCGTTTATCCAGTGTCCATTGGTGATACTCTAGAAATTTGATGAAAAATGGAACTATGGATGATGGTGTACTCTTTCTGTGACAACACGATCGTGGCGCGATCTAGTATTCTCTAATACGAACTATATTTGTACGGGTGCGAACCAACGCGGAACGAATCGCGAATGCAACTACCAGAATTCACGCTTATTAGCGATTTATATATCATTTCGCCATTGGTTGCGCGAACCATCACGTGACCGCGTCCAGAAAAATAAAATACCTCACAATTATAGTGTCGTTAACATCCCATTTCATGACATCACGGAATTATTGGCCTCTAATTTATCAGGAAATCATTATCTCCTCGTTCATTAGGCAACCCATTTTACACCACCGCACGTTTGGTTCTATATGTTATACATACAAAGATATAAGCTTCAAAATAAATAAAAATTTTATACAGTAAAACCTTGATGTAACGGACAAAAGCTTTTTAGATACTAGATACTAAGAACTTTTTGTCTCTGAACTTTTTGACGGATTTAGCCGTCTTAAAAGATATATGGCTAAACCCGAATGTTTCTAGTTCTAGGTCTTGTGTTAGTTCTAGTTTTAGTTGTTATTCAGTACTAGATTATTATCTATTTTTAATGAACTACCTAATATAGAACGTAGCGGTGTGGATAGCAGTTCGAATTTGTATCCCCGTATTAATCCGTTATATTAAAGTTTTACTATATATTATAAATATTTTTTTTATAAAAATATATTTATAAACCTAAACTATTTACATTTCTACATCTTTCATTTAAATAATGGACGGTTAGCATGGATTTGGACAGATGTTCGATGATATCTACTGTTTGTTTTTCGCCAGCACATAAAGAGAAGTATACACAAAATAATAGTAGCGATAAGGCACGCGGGAAGGACAATATATAACAATGTGCTATGCAAACTCTTCACTTTATTGCTCTCTAAACAAATCGCAAACATTTCTAAGTCACTTTCAGGGATTTCATACGCGCAATCTACAATTAAAAAAATCAATTTAAATATTACTTATTAAAATACATACCATTAATTTGACAAATAAATTCCCCGATAATCTCAACTTTCCGGGCTTGAAGCCATCTTTGAATATTACTACAATCACAATCAGAAACAAATCTTCCGGTAAACTTCGTCATATCGATTTGTTTTAGCATGCACAGCCCAGCAAAATGGGACGTTTTCATCAAAACGTCTTTATTTCCCGATATGTTATAAAAAATCAACGTCGGGAGTTCCCCCAAATTAGGCAACTCTCTCATATCGTTAAACGCAATTTCTAACATCATCAACGGACTTAATATCGGCTTCCCTTTCTCAATATCATACGCAACATCAACATCTTGATGTTCACTTATATACAATTTCTTTAAAGATGGCAATTGAAAAATCGTTTTTGGAATCGCCAATAACGGATTATAACTTAAATGCAAAAGTTCCAACGATGTTAATTTTAATAATGCTTTTTCTTCTATTTCAGTGATTGTATTATCGGTTAAATATAAATATTTTAGACTAGAATAACGTTCAATATCAGTTTCTTTGACTTTTCTTATGCGATTATATGATAAGTCCAATACCTAAAACACATTATTTAATTATAACAAAGTGATGGAAATCAACAAGATGAGATATTAAGTAATCAAGGTACTTAATTTAATTATAAAAAAAGTTTCTTACCTCAATATTTGGATTTAAACATTGCGGAATCTCCCTTAAACCCAAATCGTAACAATCCGCGCCTTTCATATTATGAACTCTTTGATTTCTACATTTTTGACAAGAAATGGGTTGATCGGCTCCGACGAAAACGAAAAGTAAAATCCAGAGGTAAATCGCGATCATTTCGCGTTGAAAATCACATAAACAATAGTAATGATTCCGACTATCTGAGTAATCTGATTATTTTTTGACGATTTTAACGATAACAATTTTTTTTTGTTTTGCGCAACTTTAGTTATCTGGAGTATCTCGCATTTTATAATTAATAAAAGTCATGAGTAAGCCCGCATTGGAGATCTTAAATTAATCCAATTATTCGTTTAATTTCTTCAACTTAAGTCTGGTGTAAACTAGATGTTGCAATTGTATTACAAAAAGTTAACACTAACAATAAAACGAAAAAGATAAACATTGTTATCGTGGAATAAAGCAAAATAAAAAAAATACTTACACTCTTTGTTTACCTAAATCACGAGTATGTGAAGTTAAAGGATGCTGTGAAGTGCATTACTTCTTTTTTAAGGGGACGTCTTCGTCAGTTAAGTCAATCAAGAGTTAATTGTAGTTTATTTACGAACAGATGCGTCGTTAAAACGGTTAAAAATGAATTGTCGCCGGATTCTTACCTAACTCTTTATTGTGTATTACAGCGACAATTCAAATAGAGTAAATAATTAGATGGGAAGGGCCGGCCGTGCGACGGATGATGATGCTCCCTAATTAACTTCGATAAACAATAAACGTTTTCAAATCGACAAGAACAACCAACGTACACCATTGTCTGTTACACTGTGTAATCGTGTCACGGGTTAAAAGGTCGAAACGATAATGATAGCGTCCCAAAGCGGATCCTTCCTTCTCGTTATTGCCTTTTAATGACCCAACACTCGTTTGATCATCAATACAGCACCGTTCCACGCGAAAAACTAGACAAAAAATTAAAAACCGCAATTTTTTCTCTACGAAAAAACCCTAATAACCATCATCTTCGGCCAATTTTGCCATACAAAACAGTAATTATCACCGCACGGTACTCAATTTAAAATTGTTCTACGTCATAGCTTATAGTTCATCGATATTATAATAGATGGCACCTCAATAACGATTACTTCAAATCTTTAAAAGATGTCGCTTCTTGCAGGTAACTTTTTAGAATTTTAATAATTGTTTCTTTAAAAATAATTAGTTTAATAATTAGTTTTTATCTTAAAAAGTAATAAAAAAAAGTAAATATTAAAAAAGCAAATATTTTGACATTTTAAATTGAATGTACGTGGCGCCACTGTACATGACATTCTACTATAAACATTATCGTACAACGAGCCAATAAGAATTCACCACGAAACTTTCGTTGACGATTAGGCACCGGTTCATTTACATTTAAGAACACGTTAGCAGTTTCGAATCGGAGACCGATACAAAGAAAAATGTTGCTGTACCTGGGTAAGTGATAACTTAAACTATTAAAATTTTTTATCGAACTCTAATTTGGGTTTAAAATTGTTTTAGTTTTGGCAATTTTTTTCGAGCAATCCCTAGGATTGTATCCAACGTCTTCGAGCGTCATCGACCTAACGCCTTCGAATTTCGATAGGTTGGTTATTAACAGTGATGAAGTTTGGGTGGTAGAGTTTTATGCCCCTTGGTGTGGACATTGCCAGCAATTGGTACCAGAGTATCAAAAAGCAGCGGGGGCTCTTAAAGGAGTTGTTAAAGTAGGGGCTGTTAACGCTGATGAGCACAAAGAATTAGGTGGCAAATATGGTGTACGTGGATTCCCCACTATTAAAATATTTGGTGCCAATAAAAAATCGCCTGAGGATTACAATGGGGCAAGATCAGCCCAAGGCTTAGTTGATGGGGCAATCTCAGCAGCTAAAGCTAAGGTAAATGCTCAACTTGGTGGCAAATCCAGTTCTGGATCAAAATCTTCAGGTGGTTCAGATAAAGATGTTATTGAATTAACAGATAGTAACTTCGAAAAGTTGGTGATGCAATCTGAGGATATGTGGTTAGTAGAATTCTTTGCACCTTGGTGTGGACATTGCAAAAATTTAGCCCCTCATTGGGCGGATGCTGCAACTCAACTTAAAGGAAAAGTTAAATTAGGAGCTTTAGATGCCACAGTTCACAGCAGCATAGCTTCTCAATATGGAATCCAAGGTTATCCAACAATCAAGTTCTTTTCACCTGGTAAAAAGGATTCAGACTCCGTATCGGATTATAACGGCGGAAGAACAGCTGGAGATATTGTCAATTGGGCATTGGAAAAACTCTCTGAAAACGTACCTGCACCAGAATTAATTCAAATAGTTAATGACGTCACCTTTAAAACAGCTTGTGAAGAAAAACCTTTATGCGTCATCGCTATTTTACCACACATATTAGATTGTCAATCGCAATGTCGCAATAACTACATTGATCTCTTAACAGAAATGGGCGAAAAGTACAAAAAGAAAATGTGGAGTTGGTTGTGGGCGGAAGCTGGCGCTCAATTTGAATTAGAAAGTGCTTTGGACATCGGCGGTTTCGGTTATCCAGCGATGGCCGTCGTCAACGCGAAAAAAATGAAGTACTCCATCCTACGAGGATCATTCTCCAAGGATGGCATCAACGAGTTCCTTAGAGACCTCTCCTACGGCAGAGGAAATACCGCCCCCGTTAAAGGGGCCGAGCTTCCGAAAATCGCTAAGACTGACGCTTGGGATGGCAAAGATGGCGAGCTTCCACCTGAAGAGGATATTGACTTGTCTGACGTCGATCTTGACGAAAAAGACGAATTGTAAATTTTCCATTGTACCGTTTATTTTTTTTTATAGAACGTAAAATGTCCCTCTTTACTTTCCCCTCCATCTTTAATGTAATATATTTCTCATTGTCTCTGCACCTGTAAGTTAAATAACACTAAACCGCGTATGTATGTAAAACATTAATGTTTGTAAGAAAAGAAAATTATTATTTCTAAGTGTCTAAATAAAAAAAAAACGTTTTATTAATAAAATATATTTGATAATAATTGCTTTTTATTTTATCTCTTTGATCATTTAACATTAACACTCACATTTCGTGTCAAGTTATGGTATAGTAATCGATACTTTAAATAAATAAATTTCTGTTGATACAATAGTATCGCATTACAAATGATAATTTATACAAGGTTTAGGTTGATATAGTTACATAACCAGCGCCTCGCCCGCAAGCGACCTCGGCGAAATAAGAATAAATTAAAGTGTTATGCGCAGAATTTGCTTTCCAAGGCATCAAATGAACGATATCATCTAATATTGCCGAAGTCGCTTGCGGGCGAGGCCCCACAAGATAATTTATACAAGTTCTACGTTGATATAGTTACATACCCAGCGCCTCGCCCGCAAGCGACCTCAACGAAATGAGAATAAATGAAAGTGTTATGCGCAGAGTTTGCTTTCCAATGCATCAAATGAGCGATATTATCTAATATTGCCGAGGTCGCTTGCGGGCGAGGCCCTACAAGATAATTTATACAAGTTCTACGTTGATATAGTTACATAACCAGCGCCTCGCCCGCAAGCGACCTCGGCGAAATGAGACTAAATTAAAGTGTGATGCGCAGAGTTTGCTTTCCAAGGCATCAAATGAACGATATCATCTAATATTGCCGAGGTCGCTTGCGGGCGAGGCCCTACAAGATAATTTATACAAGTTCTACGTTGATATAGTTACATAACCAGCGCCTCGCCCGCAAGCGACCTCGGCGGATTGAGAATAAATTAAGATGTTATGCGCATAGTTTGCTTTCCAAGGCATCAAATGAACGATATCATCTAATATTGCCGAGGTTGCTTGCGGGCGAGGCCCCACAAGATAATTTATGCAAGTTCTACGTTGATATAGTTACATAACCAGCGCCTCGCCCGCAAGCGACCTCGGCGAAATGAGACTAAATTAAAGTGTGATGCGCAGAGTTTGCTTTCCAAGGCATCAAATGAACGATATCATCTAATATTGCCGAGGTCGCTTGCGGGCGAGGCCCTACAAGATAACTTATACAAGTTCTACGTTGATATAGTTACATAACCAGCGCCTCGCCCGCAAGCGACCTCGGTGGATTGAGAATAAATTAAGATGTTATGCGCATAGTTTGCTTTCCAAGGCATCAAATGAGCGATATTATCTAATATTGCCGAGGTCGCTTGCGGGCGAGGCCCTACAAATGATAATTTATACAAGGTTTAGGTTGATATAGTTACATAACCAGCGCCTCGCCCGCAAGCGACCTCGGCGAAATAAGAATAAATTAAAGTATTATGCGCAGAGTTTGCTTTCCAAGGTATCAAATGAACGACATCATCTAATATTGCCGAGGTCGCTTGCGGGCGAGGCCCCACAAGATAATTTATACAAGTTCTACGTTGATATAGTTACATAACCAGCGCCTCGCCCGCAAGCGACCTCGGCAGATTGAGAATAAATTAAGATGTTATGCGCATAGTTTGCTTTCCAAGGCATCAAATGTACGATATCATTTAATATTGCCGAGGTCGCTTGCGGGCGAGGCCCTACAAGATAACTTATACAAGTTCTACGTTGATATAGTTACATAACCAGCGCCTCGCCCGCAAGCGACCTCGGCGAAATAAGAATAAATTAAAGTGTTATGCGCAGAATTTGCTTTCCAAGGCATCAAATGAGCAATATTATCTAATATTGCCGAGGTCGCTTGCGGGAGAGGCCCCACAAGATAATTTATACAAGTTCTACGTTGATATAGTTACATAACCAGCGCCTCGCCCGCAAGCGACCTCGGCGAAATAAGAATAAATTAAAGTGTTATGCGCAGAATTTGCTTTCCAAGGCATCAAATGAGCAATATTATCTAATATTGCCGAGGTCGCTTGCGGGAGAGGCCCCACAAGATAATTTATACAAGTTCTACGTTGATATAGTTACATAACCAGCGCCTCGCCCGCAAGCGACCTCGGCGAAATAAAAATAAATTAAAGTGTTTTGCGCAGAATTTGCTTTTCAAGGCATCAAATGAACGATATCATCTAATATTGCCGAGGTCGCTTGCGGACGAGGCCCTAGAAGATAATTTATACAAGTTCTACGTTGATATAGTTACGTAACCAGCGCCTCGCCCGCAAGCGACCTCGGCGAAATAAGAATAAATTAAAGTATTATGCGCAGAGTTTGCTTTCCAAGGTATCAACTGAACGACATCATCTAATATTGCCGAGGTCGCTTGCGGGCGAGGCCCCACAAGATAATTTATGCAAGTTCTACGTTGATATAGTTACATAAGCAGCGCCTCGCCCGCAAGCGACCTCGGCGAAATAAGAATAAATTAAAGTGTTATACGCAGAGTTTGCTTTCTAAAGCATCAAATGAACGATATCATTTAATATTGCCGAGGTCGCTTGCGGGCGAGGCCCTACAAGATAACTTATACAAGTTCTACGTTGATATAGTTACATAACCAGCGCCTCGCCCGCAAGCGACCTCGGCGAAATGAGAATAAATGAAAGCGTTATGCGCAGAGTTTGCTTTCCAAGGCATCAAATGAACGATATCATCTAATATTGCTGAGGTCGCTTGCGGGCGAGGCCCTACAAATGATAATTTATACAAGGTTTAGGTTGATATAGTTACATAACCAGCGCCTCGCCCGCAAGCGACCTCGGCGAAATAAGAATAAATTAAAGTGTTATGCGCAGAGTTTGCTTTCCAAGGTATCAAATAAACGATTCATCTACAACTGCCAAGGTCGCTTACGGGCGAGGCCCTACAAATGATAATTCTCAAATTTTATTTAATTATTATAACTTTGTTCATAACAAATTCAAACATTAAACACAAAAATCACATTCACATATACTTCGATCGTTAGCAAACATATTTTGATCGATTACAACAAACATGATATATATCTCATATATTTATTGAAAAAGTATTGAAAATTAAAAGATGTTGATTTTGCGCAAATGCGTGACTCATTCCGCGCATGTCCAACATGGCAGTTATCAAGCGAACTCATCAATATAGTTTCTTACCTACACAATTTTTATTCTTTATATCATAACTTACTTGTTCTCAATTTTGTGTATTTAGTGATACGCAAGAATTTATTAATTTCGCGTAATATTGGAGTAATTCGATGTCGCACAAACAAAAGTAAGTTACCTTTTAAACTTTGAATGCGTCGAGATAAATCAAAGAATCACCTAAAAAAAATATGAAATACAAAAAATTTTGTTGAGTAGAATTAGATTGGGTTACATATTAAATTGATATAGATTGGGTTTTTTTGATAACAACCCAATCCGATTCCATTTAAATTATAGATAACACCATCATTGTTTAATAAAGTAATATAATATACTTGGTGATTATATGATATATACACTTATTATTGCACAATTTATTTTTTGAAGGGAAATCCACAGAAGTCATGACAATGAAGGGACAACCGAATTGGAATCACAATTTATTTTACGATTACCTCCAGAACCAGCAAAAATATTAAGAGATGCCATTCACAATAATAGCACATTAAAAGATCGCATTTCAATAAAAATAGAGAATGATTTAAGACAAGGAGAGGTTCGTGTTGACCATTGGTACATGCATGCTAAAGTTGTTGATCTCCCAACAATTGTAGAGTCATTAAAAACAATAGATTCAAAAGGATTTTATAAAACAGCGGATATTTGTCAAATGTTGCTATGTAGAGAAGAAGATGATATACAGCCAGATGAAGACACCCCACAAAAAAAGAAAAAAGATCCTAATAAAGTTGAAAAGAAATATTTATGGCCACATGGCATAACACCTCCTGCAAAAAACGTTCGAAGACGCAGATTTCGTAAGACTCTCAAGAAAAAATATGTTGAAGCACCTGAAATAGAAAAAGAAGTAAAGCGATTACTTAGAAGTGATAATGAAGCATATGGTGTTAAATGGGAAGTCATAAACGAAGATGATGATAAAATTAACAAGGGTACTGTGATTAAAAAGGAACCACTCGAACCCAACCAAAACATAGCTGAACATGAGATATTTGGAAGCGCTGTCAGTGATTCTGAAGAAGAAGACGCAACTGTTAATGTCATTGATGAGCTTGATGATAACAGTCAAATATCAGCAGATGATAGTCACTTGACTGATTCTAATTCAGTTATGGTAATATGTTATTTTCATTTATTCCAGAAAATTTAGTATCCCAGACAAATTATATGTGAGGTATTTATTTAATTTAAAAAAGTATGAAAAAGGAGTTAAAGAAATTTTTTTCTAATTTGTGGCTTTAACTCAAAAAAATGTAATAAAAAAGTTGGTAAAAAAATTTAAAAAAAAGTTAAGGATATGTTACAAAATTGGCCTTAACTATTTTTTTGTTGTGTTATCTAGTTGAGGAAACAAAAATACAATCTAAGCCCTTAACTATTATGATATATCAAAAAATATGAATTACCCATAAATTAATTTGTGATTTAAAAAAATAAAAAAGAATAATAAGTAGGTTAAGGATATGTTACAAAAATTGACCTTAACTATTTATAATATTTAGTTAAGGATAAGTATACATTTATACAAAAGTATGAACTAAGCCCTTAACTATTTCAATACCTAAAAAGTAACTAATTCAATGTTGTTTTCCCTTGTCTATTAATACAAAGATGTTAAGGATATGACAGGTTTTTAATTGCCCTTAACAAAAAATTAAATACAACAATTATTTTTTAAAACTTTTTGAATTAAATGCAAAGGTTAACAATTTTATTTTTTAGAATACCTGCGTCGACACGAAAACGCTAACTGAATTTTCCAGCGACATGTTTAGAGCTATTAATAATTCCCCGTCGATTATGCAAGAAATGGATTATTACCAACAAACCCCCAGCATCATCAACTACACAACACAAAATCTCAGCAAAGGTTTTTTCGAAACCTTTCTTAATTTACCCCAAAAACAACAAATTTTTTTATATTTTTAGTTGGCATTGAACAAAGATTAGAAGAACTCGAAATAGAACTAAACGATATCAAAGAAAGACAACAACAAGAAGAATATAAAATTGAGAATATTGAAAATTTCGCGCTTAGACAGCGATTCCAAGATAACGTTAATCGCTTACTCCAAGATCAAATGGAGAAAGAACAGGAACAATATGAATTACAAGAACTCCTTAAACAAGCTTCATAGAGTTTATTTAATTTAGTATTTTTTGTATAAAAATTATTATCGTAGAGGTTGGGGCCCCGACCAATTATTTTTTGTTGCGCATGCGCATTAAGTACGATTTATAGCGCCATCTATATACCAAACTTTTTATTTCTAGAAATTAGCACACCTTTTTCGGTTACTTTTTTTGTTATTATTAATAAATATATTTGGTGTGATTTAATAAAAAAAATAAGGCCAAAAAAATATTTATTTAATATACAATTCTATATGACTTATTAAGTAGATAAAAGTGCAACATTGATTTCTTTGACCATTTTAACACGATGTAACATTTTCTCTAATCCATCCTTCCCAAGTGCCATGGTAGAGTACCAAACGGGGCTGTCTGGAACGCAAGAACGTTCCGGTTGCAAATAAAAAACGTCATTACGTGTCTTAACGCTTTCGGGGCACTTAGACAAATAGAATTCATATAATTTTACTGGACATCTTATTGGGTTTTCTTCGTTTTCTTGTTGCTCGTAAACTTTCTTTTTGCGATTACCTTCTACTGCTGTTTGAGGCGGATAAAAACGCAACAAAATATTTCTTGAGCTTGTATTTTTCGATGTGCCCGGAGTGTTTGGTACTCGCTTCCAATGCTTCATAATGTGAGAGAATGAAAGTTGCATATGTTCTTCGACATTCTTAAAATGATTTAAATAAATGCTTAATTTAAATTATTATTTTTATACAAACCGTTAAATTGAAATGTTTTGTATTAAAAAACATTAAAGTGCTCAATAAAACGTGAGGTGAATGAGCGCCTAATTGTTTACTTTCCCATAAATGTTCCTCTTCAACGCGCGTTACAATGTATTCTACAAAAAATTGAATTAAAATGTGACATTTTTGAAGAAAATTACTTCTTACGCGAGTCGTTGTATAATGTGGAGAATTTTTTGCATATTTCATCGAGTGAGTCGGTGAATGATTCATAATAGGGATCGCAAAAAATATTATCGATCCTCCCATTTTCAAAGAGATATTGTTGAATTCCTAAACATAGGTAGTAAATTGTGTCCGGGGCGTATTCGGATCCGTTTGGTTTTCTGACTTCTTTTATAAACAAACATAACGAAAAATTTAATTCGTCAGATGTTAATTGAAGCAAATCTGTTTTAAATAATTTCACTCTCCGCGATGTTTTTTCTAATTCTTGATTTTTATTCGTTACCCATTGTTTCCAAGCGTTTACCCCGAACGTATACTATCAATTAAAAATAATAAATTAGAGTTAATTATTAAAATTAAAAAATAAATAAAAATTAAATTTTTTATAAAATTAATTTCCTGAAGGATCCTGGTGCAAATATCGCTAATTATTAATTAAAGTATCCTCTTTTTAGAGTTGCTTCGTTAGTTAAACCAGCATCAAAAAAGTTCATTTTGTATCTTGGATCCAAATAAATTGACATATCTTATCAGCTGTCTTATTAATTTCATTTTTATTCAAATATCGCAGTAATGTGGCAACAAATTATACACACAAATTATAACCGGCTTTTCGCAAAATCACTATCCGTTCCATCACTAGTTATAACTATATTAATCTTTACCTTTAAGCACATATTTGCATCTGGTTTCTCGGCAGGTTCCGATGGTGGTTCAGGGGAGGGATCTTTTTCCACGGGGGGTTCTTGCACGTTACTTGGTCTACCTCTTCCTCTACCACCGCGACTTCCTCGGCCACGTCGTCTAGATCCGCGGGTATTTTTTACCGGTTTAGGTGGACTTGTTTCTTCGGATTGGGTTGCTAAAATGTTTGTTTTATTACAAGAATAATGAAATTAAATGAATAAAATACAAGTATTGGCTGTAATTGTGTTAGCGGTGAGGGCTCCTTCTAAATCAACGGCGGGTTCAGTGAAATTGATGTTTAAAGCGAATTGAAGAACGTCGTCTCCAAAAGCAGTGCTTTGTGGTTCTTGAGATTCTGGGCTATAAGATGTTTCGTCTGCTCCGTTATCTTCCGTTTCGGATTCTGGTGGTTGTTGGTCTTCCTCTGCTTCCTTGTCATCCGCGTCGGCTACTAATTGAGCCATAACTAGTAAATCTTGTTCGTATGGGTCGCTTGGTGTGGGTTGGGACGTTTTAAATTCTTTAAGGATTCCGCTGGTTCCCGTTTTTGTCATAGGTATTAACATGGGTACTGGAATTGGTAAAGGAAAAGGTATTGGTTTTAAATCGATAAAATTAAACATGTGTATAGGTTGTGGAATGTATACAGGAACAGGTAAAACTTCAATATCCGTTGGGTTAAAAAGATCGGTTTGGGTTTCTTGGTCAACCATGACAACTTTCGCGGAGGTTTCTGCGTTTGTTGTTTCAGCTTTAGCGCTGGTCATAACGTTGCGGACTTCAGGTTGCTCTGGTGGACGTACCACAACAACGTATTTGATGGGTTTCTCGATTTCTGGTGATGATATTTCTTGCGGTGGTGGTGGTGGTGGGGGTGATGATGGTACATTACGATTTTGTTCGTTGGCTAACGAACGGACACTAGTAATAATGGGTAGTTGAGAAGCTGTGGTTTGTGCTGGTAAGCTTTGTTTTCGTAAACTTTTTTTCGCAACGCGTTTTATAAAACTAGGAACAGCGTTAATATCAGCAACCCGTAAAACTTGGTTGCATGGAATATTTTTTATGCATTTATACGAACAGTAACTCTTCAACCCGCTATTAGTAGTGATGTGATATATCATATCACCCGTGTTTGAGCATGTATTACATTTTCGTTTTTCTAATTTACGATGTGATGTTGCGTCATATAACACTTGACAGTTCAATGAGCACCACATTGTACATTGATCGCCTTCAAATTTTTGAATCATATCGAAGTTATACTTTTTTACCTTACACCAACAGCAAGAAATAATTTTGCGATTAATGTTTATATAAACGTTTTGACACGTTCTCGAACAAAACCTTACAATATTCCCTTTTGAATTAACCATATACAATATAAGATCTTGTTTGTAATAATATTTCGTGCACATTCCACACCGAACCGGGGAAATATTATTAACATACTTAAAAGCTTTGAAACAAGGTTCGCTACAAAATCGAGATTCTTTTACTTTATCCGTAAATTCAATTTCAATCAATTTTTGTTTATGACAAACAGAACAAGGACCATCTTCTTTAATACCTTCTTTTAAATTGATATAATTATCGCGACATGTTTTCGAGCAAAAATCGGATCCTTTACTTTTTGTTGCTTCTTCTTCGGTTGTTTCGGGAATTTCCATTTGATCTCGACAAAACAAGCATGATTTTAAACCTTTCTTATACTCAGTTAAACATGTTCCGCAACAAAATTGACGGACGTCGAAGCCGAAGCGTACGCAATATTTTCCAAGATAAACGTCCGAAACTTGATTCTTACATGATGCACAAAATGAACCAATTTTTTTTTGATAACTTCCTTAAAAAAATAATTTAATAAATAAGGAAAAAAGGAAATAGAAATTTATATACTTAAGCATTTCATTTCGCAAAATTCTAAACACTCCCATGATATAAACGTTTCTACACTTGTTAATCTCGTCCCACATTCCCCGCATGAACGAAAATTATCTTCTTCAACTTCCACAACTGGCGTGGAGAAGTTTTTAACGCGCAAATCACGCACTATAATGTTATCGACATTTTGTTCTTTTAGTTGCTTTAGGCATTCTTCAGAACATATGTACATTTGATTTTTATTTTTTGAGCATGTATATTTCGGAACATTCTCCTGTATAAAAATTTTTTATTTACTATTTTTTTTATAATATCAAGAAATCTTACCGCATTACACATCATACACTGTTTTTGCTCATCCCCTTTGGATAAATTTACCACATATTTTCCATCCCATTCAGGATATTCAACAGCATCAATTGTTTCTGTATCATCAGTTGTTTCATTAATGTTAGAAACGGATTGATCATCAATTGATACTTGATTGTAATTATGTTCCTAAATTATAAGATGTATTAATTGATATACAGTACCTATAAAAATATTTATTACTTGATTTTGATTAGTATCTGGAATAATACATTCCGCATCATCAGCTGTCCAATCAGAAGATGATTCACCGATAGGATCAACAGCAACTTCATCCTGTTCGGTTGTATTGCACCCTTTATCTTGTTCCTTTTCGGTATCGATATGCATAAAAGCAGGTTTATCGGTTGGGTTTTCAGTTTTTGATTCCTCATCGGCTGTTGAAACATCTTTTGAATCTTCCGTATGAATCTAAATGAAACACAAACGTTTTTAACACTTAATGGACGGACCCCGTAGATTTACGTCTTTCCGTTGTGACTTCCTAGGACGGGCCACATACAGTATTGGAAAAAAGTAGAGCAACTTTTAATTTTTGTAAATTAAATTAATGCTTTTCCTTAGGGTTTACATTACTATGGTAGTGTATATTATATAGCATTTATGTAGTGAAGATTTTACAAAGCCTTATTTTATTAGAAATAAAATAAAATTATAAAACTTGGGTTTAAAAAAACTAAAACAACTTTACTAAGAAATACAAAGATATGGTTAATAAGAACGAGTTTTTGATAAGATACATTCGATAAGACCAGTCTTAAACATGCCTCGTGGTGTAGCTGTTTGTAAAACTGTGAAACAAATGGTTATTAATGATTTTAAAAACAATGTGATATCGCTCGCAAATTCTCTTTACACAAATGTGTAGTATCGCGAATTATTAAACAATATCGTGAGTCGGGACTTGTAGACTTGAAGAAAAAATATGGATGTCTTGATAGAATAATCAAGTCATCATATCCATTTTATTCTTCAGCCGAAATTAAGGCTGAGTTTGGAGGTATCAACATGTATAATACGCAATAGATTAATTGAAAATAATAATAATAATAATAATAATAATTTGGCTTTATTAATAAAAAAAATAATGACAATAATTATGCAAAAGCAATACGTAGGGCGGAGTTAGGAATCAAGTTCCTCTCTACCACTCAACCCTACAAACAAAAAAAAAATTAAGTATTAATAAAATAGAACAAAAGAAAAATTAAAATTAAAACAAAAAAAAAAATCAATGTTTACGAAATTAACAATATTAAACAAATCAAAAATAAAAAAAAAAACAAAGGAACATATATTAATTGCAATACATATGCATGCGAAACTCAGCAACTATACGCCAGATTGTTCATCCATTAACATTTGTCGCAGTTTCTTCTTAAACGCATTCAAATTTAGAGACTTCAAAGAGCCTGGCAGCGGATTATAATATTTAGGAAGGCAATAAGTGAAGGATCGTTCAAATAACGAGGTCTAGTTTAGGAGGTGTAATAATACCTCTATTTCTAATATTGATATTATGAACATCTGTCCTGAATGATATTTTGTTGTATAGATACGGGGGCTTCTTCAACATGAGAAGTTGATGGTAGAATGATAATAAATGCAACTTTCTTCTGTTGGACATATTTAACTAACCAGCATCTATTAATTTATGAGACACATGATCATACATGATCATCACAAAAGGTGAAATTACTAAGTACAAGGGTATCGCACAGTTTTAACAGTGTAGCTTTAGATACTGTGTGCCTAATGCCATAAATTAATTTCAACGTTGCATATGATTTATTGGTTTTCTGTGTAATATGTGTTTTAAATCTAATATCTGAATCCTGATACAATCCTAAATTACGAAAACAGCATCCTACATTAATTCGCTGGTCATCAACTTCTATACTAAAATGAGTAGAATGTTCTTCTCGCAAACCCCGCCTACCAAAAAGCATCAATGCCGACTTGGCACCATTCACCTTCAAATTATGTCCAGACGAAATTTCCACTAAGTTCCTAATTTCCCGTGTTAAAATAGTTTCAGCCAGAGACACATCACTGGGAGCAAATCTCAGATATAGTTGGGTGTCATCTGCGTAAAAATGACAGCTACAGTATTTCAAACTATTTGAAAAGTTGGATGTATATAACGAAAACAAAAGTGGCCCCAATATAGAACCCTGCGGCACACCCGCCGACACCCGCCGGCAAATAAACTATTTGCCTGAAGACCAGCGAAAAAACCACTTCTATCAAAAAAAATAAATAAAGCTGCAAAACATACAACTGTACATTGAATGGAAAAAGGTATTGTTTAGTGGTGAATCCAACTTAACTTATTTAAAAGTGATGGAGTGTAATATGTGAGGCGTCCAACAGAAAAAAGGCTGATTTCTAAGTACATGCAGCGAACATTAAAACATGGACGTGGTTTTGTGATGGTTTGGGGATGTTTTTCTGGTTTTGGTGTAGGCCCTATACACCCTTATGGGAATAATGGACAGATTTCTGTATCGTGATATATTAAGAAATGTTATGGAACATTACGCCGACGAAAATCTGCCTATCTCTTATAAATTTCAACAGGAGAACGATCCGAAACACACGTCTAAGGTCGTAAAGGAATAAAATTACGTAAAATTCGAAATAAATATAAATGAATGGTCTAAAATATGGAATGAAATCATTGACAATTTAATACACTCAATGTCACGAAGGTGTTGCGATGTCATTAATAACAAAGGATATTGTATTAAATACTAAAAAATCTTTGCTTTTTATTCAATTTAACTGTTATTTACCTATAAATTGTTAAATTGTTCTACTTTTTTCCAACTCAACTTTTGCAATTCTATTTAATTTCTATAAAAATAAAGCTATATTTGTAAAAATTCGGCTGAACAATGACTACATAATACACAATGCCATAGTAATCTAAAACCTGACGAAAAACATAAATTTAAAATTTAATATAGAAAAATTAAAAGTTGCTCTACTTTTTTCCAATACTGTAGATCTACGTTTTTGCATTTTTCTAGATTTTTTTCTTATACAACTATAAAATTTGATATGTTCATCGCGTAGAGGGATTTATCCTCTATCAAAATATGCAAAAAAAAACATATACAACAAAAAACTATACAAACATCGCCAAAAAATGCGCCACGATTAATAAAGTAACTTGTATTTGAAACATATTTCTTTAAAACCACAAATGGCATATTCACAATTAATTTTCGAATTTACTCAGCTGAAAGGATTACCCTTGAGAATACCATATTTTCTTAATTAGATCCTTGTTTAGATGTTTGGCATCATTTGTACCAACATAACTTTTATAATAGCATAGAACACCTTCTTATAAAGAAAGTTAGAGTTTGTGGAACTATATTACAGTTTTGTTTCATTTTAATTGCTCTTTCTTTAATTCCTTAGTAACATAATGGAAATAAATTAAATGGAAACAGTTTAAATAATAAATAGATTTTACCTTTTTGCATGGTGGTTCTGTATCTGAATCAGAATTACAAGCAGAAATTTCACGTTTTAAACTTGAATTTTCAGCTGATTTATCTTCTTCATCTATCTGTTTGTCTTGGTGAGATTTTTCTTCATTAACATTTTCTATTTCTGTTTCTTCATCAATCTGTTCTGGTTCTACCTCAACTATCTCATTCTCCGCTTCAACCATCTTAATTTCTTCCTCAACCTCCTTCGTTTTCCACTCAACCTTGTTTGTTTCTGATTCAAATATTTCTGTTTCAACCTCAACTATTTCATTTTCTGCCTCAACCATCTTCATTTCCTTCTCAATCTCCTTTGTTTTAGACTCAGCTTTTTCTGGTTCAGATTCAATCTTTTTAGTTTCTAACTGATCTATTTCAGTCTTTTCTGTATTTATAACAATCATTTTTGTATTTAAATCATTATCTTTATCTCCCTCAGTTTTTTTTGTCTCTAAATCAGCAGTTTTTGCTTTTAAATCAGTCTTTTCTATATCAAAATTACATTCTTCAACTTTTTTTGTATCAACATCTTTTATTGCTTCTAATTCAACTCTTTCTACATTTAATTCAGATTTATGCAAATCTATATCTGATTCAACATTTTTAGTATCTAATTCAATATCTTCTGCATCTTTCACAACATCCTTTACATCTAATATAACCTTTTTTGCATCTTCCTCACTTTTATCTATATCTATTATAGTTTTCTCGATATTTAGTTCTTTTGATTTAAGATCTTCTGGTTCTTGAACCAAATTTGATTCATTCTCAACAACATTTACGTTTTCTTCGAGAGGAGGAGTTTCTGTATTTGTTGAGGTGGTGTTTTCTTTAACACTAACCTGTTCCTCCATGCTTTTGGCACAAATGATAAGCTAATAAATGAATGTGTTAAGGAATTCGTTCCGCTGTTATTTCACTGGATTATATAGCAACAAATTGTACAGATACGGTTTTAGTGCGGTGTTTGGTTTTTGCAGCATTTGAAGCTAACTTCATGTTAATTATGTTTGGTTATGATTTATGTAAAAAGAATTTGGAAATATGTTAATTAGGATTTTTATTTTTTTCTGTTTATTGTAAAAATGTATTATTAACGGCGTTGGAAATACATAAATAACTTTTAATATGTTTTATTTCCAAGTCTTATAACAAAAGTTGGTTGGGTTGCATAAGGCCATTTAATTATTTCATTTAATTTTTATAACAACAAAATATTCCGTAAATAATATAATTATAGGAACATTAATCAATGAGTAACACGAGAAAATCGTTGTGCGATATTGTTGCGAACCCGTGTTTTTCAAAGATAAAAACCCCTATGTTATATAAAAATTTTACATCACTCTTACATTATACATTTCACTTTCTATAACTCCTACAGAAATTTTGTAAATAAAAATGTTTTTGTATTTTAATATTGTATATTAATTTTAATAACACATCCCTTTTTCTTGCTTATTATAAACACCTACTTTGGATCTAGGTGGAAAGATCTAGATAAAAAAATCTTCTCACAATTTACTTTCTTTTTTATATTAAAATCACGATTTTGGAGAAAAAACCGTAAACACTTAATTGGAACTAAGCAAGCATAAAGCACCAACTCTACTAAAGTTTAACCCACTCCATTGTTCCCTCATGTTTCAAACTTAAAGCTCGTCCAAGAATCAGTTGAGTTTCAACTTTCACATATAGTGCGTACTTTAAACGTGTAACATGTTCATGTTGGGGCAGGTGTGTATTTATTATTATTAAATTTTCAAAATATATTTTTAAATAAAAATTTATTTCAGATGGTTTTCTTGTTATACTTAGCATCAAAAGCTTTTGGTGATAAAAGTGGAAATTTTAGTGTCTCAATCAATACTTTTAATAGAACTAAAAGAGAACCACCAACGGGATTTGCTCCACCAAGTTTAAATGCACCCACAACCCAACCGTTCTTTCCACCACAAAAACCTAATTATTCAGCGCCCACCCCAAATTATGGAGCACCCACTCAAAATTATGGAGCACCCACCCCGAATTATGGAGCACCAACTCCCAATTATGGAGCACCTAATCCAACTTACGGAGTGCCAAACACAAATTATGGTGTCCCAAATACAAATTATGGTACCCCAAGTCCAATGTATGGACCAGCTAAGCCCCAATATGGTCCTCCTCAATATTACGGACCAACAAAAACTCAATATGGACCACCAAAACCACAGTACGGAGTTCCATCGGTTTATGGACCTCCAAAACCGCAATACGGAGTTCCTCAAAATCAATATGGACCTCCCCAAAATCAATATGGACCTCCCCAAAATCAATACGGACCTCCACAAAATCAATATGGGCCTCCTCAAAATCAATATGGGCCACCTCAAAATCAATATGGACCTCCACAAAATCAATATGGACCTCCTCAAAATCAATATGGGCCTCCACAAAATCAATATGGTCCTCCACAAAATCAATATGGTCCTCCGCCAACTCGATATGGAGTTCCTCAAAATCAGTATGGAATTCCAAAGGCTTTTCCTCAATTTCCGACAAGACCGTTTTATGGTGGTTCAAGACCGATTTATAAACAACCAACTTTGTACGGATTCAATCGGCCTTATTACGATCAAGTTCCGGTGTTATCTAGTTATAGGTCATATTATTACGAGCCTCCATCATCTGGTTATGGGACATCAACGTACGGATACCGCTCAATTTATCCAAGAACGGTTCCACCACGGCCGTTATTTCCTTTACAAAAACCGACATTGTATAGCCAAAGATATTCTGAATTGGCTGCTAGCTTTAATTCTCCGCAAACTGGTTTTATACCACCGTCACAATCATCTGAAGAGTATCGCGATGTCTCGTTTGAAGATACAAGACCACCAATACGATTTGGCGATGCGCAACCAGCGCAACCCGCAGCGTTTACCGGACCACCAAATGTGGGACCTTTTTCTGGTGAGAAACAATATGATGGATACTCGAATTACGATCAAGATGAAGATAGCAATGGAAATCTATATGGACCAACTAGTTATAATAATCCGGGAGCTGTTACATCTTACGGAACGCCCGTTAATTATCCGATAAGATATCAAAACGATGCAGATGTGCAAAGTGCTTTTTCTAGTATTAACGTTAAATTTGCTGCAAATCCGAATGTGACGGTACCAATAAATATAAAAGATAAGAAATCTGGTAAGATCTAAATAATATTATTCAGTAAGGTTCAAAATATATTTTTTTTTATGTAAATAGAGTCATCTTAAGAATTTATTTTCTTATTATAGCATTTATAAACGTTAATGTACACAAATAGTCATTAAATCACCTTTTATTTAAAAAAAAACTTTTTTTTTTGTATTTAACGTCGTCGATTTTTCTTTTTTTGTTGATTCTTTTTAGGTTGATTCCTCGTAGCAGGAGAGGGTTCCACGCTAGATGATGTATCAACCTCCACATCACCCGCTGATTTACTCGAAAAATCACTAAAATTGATTTAAAATTAATTACTAATATCTTACTATTATTATTAATTAATATCTTACAATAATTCCGCTTGCCCAGAAGCTGTTCCTTGAGAACCTTTAATAACATCTTTTACTCTACGATCACGTTTCTTTCTATAACCCGTCCTTTCATACTTTGGAAGCCACCTTTCGGGATTTGGAGGTACTTTTGGATCGTAATTTTTAGGTAGTTTACCTTTTTTCTTGTGACTTTTACGTTTTTTCTTTGATACTCCATTTTGACTATCCAATAAAGGTGTGCTATAAATAAATTAATTAATTAATGTCTTAATTGAATTAATTTTGTTACCTGGGTGTAGAACCAGGAGAATTCTCCCCAGATTTGGAAACAGCACTTTTCTTTGTTGATAACCAAGCGGAACTCTCAACAGAGTCGGTGTCTAAACCTTCAACAATTTCTTCTAATTTATAAAGTTTTGAACCTAATTTGATGGCTTTTAAGGGGTCAAATTCGCCGTATGCGATGACTAATTGCGCGATGGTTTTTTTATCGTTTGGGTTGGAACGTAATAATTCTTCTAAGCTTCCAGCGGCAACCGCTGCTTGTCCATTTCTTATATGGAACTCGGCTGCTTGTCTCCACAAATTTGTGAGATCGCTTTCTTGTTTTTTATTCATTTTGTACCATTCAACTGTGTCTTTATAAATGTTTTGGGCGACTTCTTCTTTGCCTTCCGCCAAATACAAAGTGATTAAAGCGCCAACAACACCGGGTTTGTACCGATTTGTTCCAATATCTTTAAGGAAAATTTCACACGCTTTTTGGCGATTACCTTCCATTAGCCACAACTGAGCGCGGCATAATGCTAAAAATAACGCATCATCATCGTTCGTTGTTTGGCATTTTTCTAATATAGCCATCGCTTTCTCTAATTGATTGTTTTTCACTGCAATGATAGTTTTTATGATTGCTGTTTTAACTTTTAATTCAGGCCAAGTCGCCTCGATGTTTTCACAAGCTTTTCGACATTGATCTAATTGGTTAGTGTAATATAACAACAAAGCGTTATTAAAAGCGATATTTTTTCGTTGAGAGGACAACAACTTAAATACTAATTGATCGTTTGTTGCAACTTTCATCTTTTTTTTTGAATCGAAAACGTTTTGATCGCGATTTATAACAACTGCATTATTACAAGCGACCGCCGCCAAAGCGGGATCTTCTAATTTTAATTTCAAACTATGCACGTATAACCCCTGAGCTTCTTTTATCCTACCCACTTTTTGATATACAAAGGCTAATTGAATTCTAAAAATAAACAAATAAAGGATGGGTGAGTTTTGAAGTTACTTAATAATTACTTGACATGAGCCAATTCAATTTGAATTTCATCTTCTGTGGCGCCATCTTCCTCTAATGCTTCCCTACATAATTTTTCGCAATGTTTAAGCTTTTTTTCAGCCTCTAAATAATAACCTTGTTGTAATAACCGACACGCTTTGTTGTAACATAATTCATATGTTTCTTCAACTGAGGTATCAGAAGTATTCTAATAAAATTAAAAAATTATTTAATGAGAATTTAAAGAAACATTAACATACAAAATTTCCTCCCATATAAGCCAAAGCTGCATTCATATTAGTTTCTCTTTCATTAACATAATCATCATCAGTCGACTTAATAATATTTTCATATTCTGCGACAGCATTATCGAACATCTCGATACGGTAATAAATTTGGGCACGGAGTTCTGATAAGCAAAAATCGACCTCTTCAACCTCTTCAATAACTTTAAGAGCTTCTGTGCATTTATTACTGCGGTACAAGCAATAAGCTTTTTCAAATTGTAAGTTCCTAAAATAGTTATTTTAATAATAATTGTAATAATTGTGTTAGAGAATTCTTACTCTGAAAGATTGGGATGTTTCTTCATGCAATTAATAGCTTCATCAAACTTGGACGATTGGATAAGACAAACAACTTTGCAATGGAAAGCGGTTGCTTCATTGGGGGATGCATGAAGGACTAGAATTTGAAATAACATTGTTATGAAATTAAATCTTATAAATGAAATTAATAACATTAATGATTTAAGATAACCGCAAATATGTTTTTAAATTGCATGGTGTAGTTGTAAAGAGAAAGTTAAGTTTGCTTCCTTACTTTTGTTGGCTATTTTTAAAGCTCTATCATAATCCCCGTTTTGTTCTAATCTGTACAACTCGGTGTAACCCTGAGTTATACTTTTTTCTTTAGCACTTTTATCACCGCTCATTTTTGCACACCATACAATCTGTTCTGTATCAAGTGAAATGTCACCTATAGCGTGGATCCTTTGACACAATTTTGACAGTGGTTTTGACGATTTTAGCGCCATCTATTCAAAACAACCTGTATTAAAGGTACATAAACTTACCTTTAATTCAAATTTATATGAATTTTAATATATAAATTTTAATTAAAACGTATATATTAACGTTTTAGATAAATTTGTATGAGTTAATTTAATATTGGTTAATTGTGAGGTTATTTTAGTAGTGGGGAAGGTACAGCAACGTGTGTATTCTATGTAAGACAACTATTATCCAGCAGATGACACATTATTATTCAAATATTATTGATTGTTTAAAAGTGATAATTGGTTCTCTCCGGAACCGCTTTCGCATTACTTTGGAAATACAAAAAAATTTTCAATTATAATTATTAAAACACCCGGTCCAGGGTTGCCAATTCCCAACCCATGTTTTTCTCTTCTCCTTCTTGATGTCATTTTACTTTGGGCTTTTCTTTGGACTCTCCTACCAGGCCCTTGCTCCCGTCTCCTGTCTCCTGGGTATTCCTCTCTTCATCATTTCACATAAAAGGAAAAACAATCATTATTTTACCTACAGTGCAAACTTTTTTTTATTGAGGTCCGTGAAAATCTGCTAACAGACACCTGGCCTGAAACTTTGGACGCCCACATAGTGTGGGGTTGGGGAAAACTAAAAATCCACTATAAATTCCTTTCCTCGTCTTATCCAGAAACACCTCACGGGTTTTCTTCGAAATATATCAGTACCCTCCGATTCTCTGCTTACATAGCCATGGCATCAACGGTTCTCCTCCTCTCTCATCTAATTTTTCCTCTAATCTGCTCTTAATCATAGGTTCGTAAAGTTTACCGTAACATTTATGGAGGTACGAAATTTGCTCAAAGTAAGCTTTCATCTTTTAACAACCACGTTTGTCCTAAAGTTGTCAGAGGCGATGTTGCCTTTCTCACGAAGTTCCTTAACTGTAGAGACCTATCGAAGTCGAAACAAGCGAAACAAAAATATAATTTATTATATTTGTCGAACGATATTTTCTGATCCCTCTCTTTCTGAGACACAATGTCCTTTGCTTGCCAAATCTTTCCAAAGTGGAAAGTTTGCACAAATTTGACGAATGCGAAACAGTTTGCGTCGAAGACAAAATGGGATTCATTCAAAGTATTTCTGTGAATGTACAGTTCTACGCAGGGTGTAGTGTTCTCATCAGCACAACGAAGAAGTCGTGGAACGAGGGTTTTGCATCGTTCGACAAACAGTAGTAGAGACAGTTGTAGGTTGTTAAAAGATGAAAGTTTACCATAACAGTTCAAAAGACACATATTTGTTTGCTCCAGATTGTTTCTGTATTAGGATCATTCTTCCAGTTTTTCATACATCTCGGAATGTGTTATCTCTTAGGAGGTCATTATATACCGTAGTTAACTTTTCTTTTCCTGCACCGAGTGTGTCTTTCACAATTTCAGGCGTTACGTTGTCCGGTCGAGGAGCTCATGTAACCTCATGTATTTTCTTCTAATTCGTCGCAGAGTCTTCACCATGCGTCTTTTTCCGCTTCTTTAAGTTCCCTCTTTGCTTCTTGATACTGTTTTTTAGCGGGTCTCTTCTCTAATTAATTTTCAAATGTTACATACAATCTGATCAATCTTCGTCTAAGCTTGTTTGCTTTTTCTTTGGCAGTCTTCGATAATTGCCGTCTCCTCCATTTTTCTTCTTCAATCGTCCTCCATCTTGTCTACCTTCCTGGTTTCTATACTATATATTATACAGGGTGAGGCACGGGAATCAAGTGGTTTTGGAAGGGCTGTTTTTCTGTCGTTATAGAAGAGCACCGCCAGAGCAACAATGGCTATTCTTCGACCCCTGTTTCATAATCATCTCGTTTCGAGATTTGGTGACGTGTTATGGTCCCCTCTCATTTTTTTCTATGGAGATACCTGAAAGAACATGTTTACAAGGACAAGCCCTAGACATTGGTTGAGTTGAAAGAGGCGATCCGTTAGCAAATAACCCAAATCAATAGAGACTTGCTGGAAAGATTGGAGACCAATTTTCTTCAACTTTTTCAACAATGGAAATGGTCATCATATGCCAGATTTAATTTTCCGAAAGTGAATAATAATGAAATGTTATGTACTTATAAAGATTTTGCCTCACCCTGCATTAAGGTGCAAGGTTTTCTGCAACCCAACATTTTTCATCACTCGCCAATATGGGATACAAAGATTATTCATTACTTTTTGCATTGCTATTATTTCAATACATACTGAGCGTTGTTGTCCGTCCTCTCTTCTTATATCACTGGTTGCTATTCTCATGGTTTCTTGCACTCTCGATTCTTCCGACTCTCTTCCTTCTTCCTTCGCCAAGAGGCTACCTGGTTGGGTTGAGTTGGGTTGGGTTAAAAAAGCTGCAACCCAACCTAATCCAACTCAATCCAAAATAACCCAACTCAACTCAACTCTTATTCTTGTATTCCCTTGGGTTTTAAAAGAACCCAACCCAACCTAACAGGATCTCCCAAGATTAATAACCCAGTTAGGTTCATCTAAACGCAACCCAACCTAACCAAATCACATCCGGAGTTCATAACTTGCTCGAAAAAAGAATACATTCACATTGTTTAGCAATTAAATGTGGTGTGCTTCAGGGTACAGTCTCGAATAACATTTAAAATGATTCTGAGTATGATGTGGAAAGCTACTCGCAGTCTTTTATATATCTTTATAACACATTTAAATCATAGTGATTCATCTAGTAGCCAATAGTTGTACTACAAATTTCACATAGAATATGCGAGTTGCTTCAAAGAATATCGAATATCCCGATTTCATGTTTAAGTCAATGTGTACGGATGAATATTATTGAATATGAAGAAAATAATGTTGTATGAATAAGGATTGATAAGAATTTACAAATAAAATGGAGGTGCCATCTATTGAGTTTAATCTGTAATGTTAGTTCATAAAGATGACGTCATGGTTTTGTTACCGCCTCAAATAGTTGCTATCCTTGTCGGGAATAATGGGAAATATGAGTAATTAGTTGAGTTGAAAACCGTTGGGCGTTTTGAGAACTAAAAATCTCAACAATGATAAGATCCGGAACGGTAGAGGATCGCGATCGAAGATAAATGGTCCGTTAAAGTGTTACGTTTAAGATAAAAATTTAGTTTTCGTAGAGTTAGTTCGGCAAAGATGAATCGAAATACTTCCGTTTATAACAGATAGTTAGCGCTAGATACAACCGCCATTGTTGTATAGTTGATAGGTAAAGAACGGGTAGGTTTTAAAGTGAAAAAAAGTTGTGTGCGTTGGGTTTTTGTTAAGTTTTGGTGAATAAAGTTTTATACAAATCGATCTTGGTAAGCGTTTTGAAAATGGAGTACGTCGAAAGTAGGTAATGGGCCCCCCAGGATCAATGTGGACCCACAGGATTGATGTTCATCATGTAATTCGTGTGAAATGGACGTGACCATGTAAAGACAACAGAGATTAGTGAGGGAGATGTTCATTTCAATCGAACCGGAATGGGAACCGTGTACCGGATGCGTCCAACCCTATGAAGTAATGCTTAAGTGGTGTCTCCTAGGCAAAGAACTTGCACTCAAGCCTTTCTGCTATGGGGGATTATGCGCTCTACAAGGTTCTCCACACTTACGCCCCGGCCAATGAAGAGAACGTCCTCCATGTACTAAGAGATGATGTCTTGGAAATTCCAATACAATCACCAATTACCAAAACTAAAAATCCCAATAGATCTAAATTATATGCTTATAATAGACGTACGGGCCAACAAGGATACGTTCCAGGTATTATAACAAATTATTATTAAAAAAAAACCTTAATTTATTAATGTTTTTCTTTTCCATTAAACCCACTTACAAGGAGAGACCATGATTTTTTGACCCATTTTTTTTTCTTGGTGAATGGCGAGAATAAAATGGGCAAGAAAAAAATTGTTTTGAATTTTTAAGTGCACCCATTAAGAGAGATTTGAAGAGATACTCCCCATAACAAAGTAATCTCATAAATTACTTTACATAAAGATGACCAATCAATCGGATCAAGAACATTTTTTTTGAAAATTATAAAAATAAAATGCTATATTTATTTTTTATTTTATGTTTTATTCATTATCAAGGTTCTTTAAGGTTACATAAGAAGTCGGGTGAGGTGTGTTGCATCTTAATGTTATTTATTTATGCCTTATTTTTGATAGGACCTTTGTCTCATTGTCATTGAAACGCTATTCGCTTAATTAATTAATAATTAGAGAACGAATTTATAATTTAAAATTAAGATGGAAGCATTATTTGTCAATACCATACTTTGATGAACCTTAGTATTGCTCCAAAGTCTTAATTTAAAAAAATTTCGGCATTGCAAAGTCGACAAGATTGATCCTCAGCTTGTCCAATATTGAAGAGCGACTTTAGGCCCGATTTGATGAGGCATAAAACCTGTGTCCTGGAAGTTCTTTGAAGCTTTCCATGTATTAATTACTTGTTTTAAGTGGCTTTCCTTACTCAGTACTTAACCTGGTTTCTGATAGAGAAGTATTTTTTGGAAGCACTAAAAAATTCAAAACTTTTTTCCATAACACCAAGATTAAGAATGAAATTTCTTAAATGACATTAATATTTTTTCATACAATTTTTAAATAAAAAAAAAATCAAGGGGTTGATCTAATTTTGTTTCTTGTTTTAGTGGCTATAGTTAAACTGTTGGGTTCAGAGGTAAACAACACCATTCACCATCCTTCTGCTATAGGAGTGGAAGCTGGTACTGAAGTACAAAAATTGATGCAGGGTATGTTATTAACCTAGTTTCATGTTTCGTTTTTTTCCTTCATAAAAGTTAAATGAGTCTTGGTTTTATAGAAGACACACAACGTGTTGACGTGCATCGTCTCAAAGAATTTTACACTGCCACACCTATTTTATGTGCTCACTGTAAGTATTTATAAAAAATCCTTTTTTATTTTACTTCTTTACTTTATAATTAAATTCAATATTATAGGTAATGATTATATATGGGGTATAGGAGTAGTTGGAGAAGAGTGTTTAGGTAAGTTTAGGTACCTTTTTTCAATCTAGTGATTTCTTTGGTGCACAATACGAGTGAAACTTCTGGCACAGTAACACAATCTTCTTCTCGTTTACGCTGTCCTTGAATCGACAATGCACGTTATTTCCTGGTTGATATTTCGAGCGTTATAAAAATCGCTTTAAATATATTTTATTATGATTTAAAAGCAAGATGCAACACGCAGCCTTGAGTCCAAAAATACCACCAGAGTACGTTGATTAGGATGTTTGGTAGATTGTTTTGTGGACAGGTTGACCAGAGTGGTTTCAAATTTCACTATTCTGATAAGATTACGTAATTCTCACCCGGTGTGTGTGCGATTGTGGCGGAAAGCCACAATTCAACAGTATCTATTTTGACTTGCTTAATCAAAGCTATATAACAAATTCTTTTTTAACATGTAAACAGTTTAATGTTTATTAATGTACCATACACCACAACAGATAAATATTTGCGTTATAATCTGAATATAATTTAGTCTTTTTAAATAAAACTAATGGCCGGAATTAATAAAAGTCGTAAAATGGCTTATCGTGTAAGTTATGGACTTTATCACTTGGCAATTTTTTTAATCATCCATACGGAATTTAAATATATTCCTAGGTGCATGCTTGAAATATTCGAATGATCAACGAACAATTTTACGTTAACTACTGTATTGCAGAATGTTTATAGTATGAAATTATGTAAATAAAGTGTGTACAAAGTCATAAATTGCTCGAAAGTGAAAGGATATTTTTCGTTTATTTGAAACTGACTTTTTGTTATATTAGGATTGTTTTTATATTAATCCGGTGATTAGTTAAGTTAATTTTGAATATTGATTTGAAATAGCCGCAATATAAGAAATTAATGAGAGATTGCAAAAAGGCTTATCTAGTTAGCTTGTGGACTTTGTTACTAAAGTTTAAATTAATCATAAATATAGTTCTTTTTTGTTTTTTACGTTTATATCAACATACAAAAGATGACGGCATACGAAGTATTTTTAAAAAGTGCACGTTAATAAAACGCATTTATTGGTTATTCCCTGATATCGTACTGTTATTTAAGGCAAATAGCGCATTGTGCCGTTGAAAATGGTATCGTTAATATGACCGTACACAATAAGCAAAATTGTTTTAATAAAAGAATGAAATAGCCAGGTTGAAATAACTTTGCATTGTTATGAAACGAACGAGTTTGTTAACTCGCTTTAACAGGTACTCTGCGGCATGAACAATTAATATTTAATACCACAACCGCAATAAATCACCGGTTTACGACGCGACCGACAGCTCACGAGAATAATTGAAATCCAAGCCGGGCTTCGATTTACAAGAACGGCCAAGCTCCGGCGATTTTTAATCGGGACCGAGATGTGGCAACCGCGCCGCCCAGTTCAAAATCAGCACCGACCAACGCATATCTTTTGGATAACTCGTCGCGTCAATCCGCGGCAACCGCGTTTACACGACAATTATATATAGCGGTTACGCGAAGAAGAAGAGGCCGAAGAAAAAACGAATAAAAGTGGTTATGAGATGGTAAAGAGTTTTGAAGATATATAGATAATCGCAATTGGTAACGCAGGAACGAAACGAAACGGCGTAAACGCGCGAGAGTAAAATCGCTACGTTGCACATTCGGAGGCGATTGCGAAAGTTAATTGACGCAGCGTAGTCGAGTTTTGAAGGAACGGTTTGCGATACGCACGAGGCGCGAGGCCGCAGTTCGCGCTGTTGCTGCTGTGAAGTAAGCGGGGGAGGGTCAAGGGGCGACATAGAGAATTGGTGCGCAGTCTCGGTGGCGGTCGCGTTCCTTCGACACCAGGTCGACTGACCGAACGGCGCCGACGTGGGCCAGTCGATGTCGGACGCGGTCGGGGTCGGTGGTTATTCCGCCATATAGAAATAGAAATGCGAGAGCGGCGACCGGCGTAGGGAAGCGAAAACGCGAGAGGACAAGAAATAATAAACGACGACGTCGGAAAGGACAAGAGAAGTAAAACGAAGAATAGAGTGAGAGAGATATAGACTAGGAACCGACGAAGATGATGGTAGGATGAGTACGGAGGAGAGACTGACGACGGGTGTCGAGGATTCCGACGAGGCGAGGGTCGGGATGTACTGCCAATTTCGTCTGCCGGACGGCAAAATGTCCGCAGCCAACGTCGGCGTCGTCAACATAGACTCGGAAAACTACATGTTGAGGGGTATAAGCCCGGTGCCGGAGCAAAGGCCGCGATCGTTTAACGCGGACGCCGCCGCAGCAGCAGCCGCCGCGACGTTCTTCCTCCGGGAGACGGTATCCGGCGTCGCCGTCGCTCCCGAGGAGGCCGAAGTGCCCCCCAGCTACTGTGCCAGGATCCTGTCGTTTCACTCGTTGCTCTGCACCTGTTGTGTTTCCTGTTGTTGCATGTGCGGTTCTCTGTGTTCCCCAGATTGCCACAATTGCTTCCATAAGGTCTGCTCGAGGTTCTCCTCCGAGCGTTCTTGCCAAAACGTCTCCGACCCCCTCCCCCGGCAGACGCTGGACTCTGAGAAGGTGAGTGAAACGAACGCCTCTGCCTTATAATAATATATGTATGCCTTTCTGCCAGACCCTCAACCTCTCGATTTCAACCTCTTCTAATCTCCTCTTACGTAATTGACTAACGCCGGTTTGTTGCCGAAAATCTGGTCGCGCTCCTATCGGCCGAGCGCGTCCACAACAGTAACGGCCTTGAGTTAAATTTACACTCGAATTATGGAGAGCGAGCTACGGCCTCCGCAGCAGCAGCACCGATTGCACCGGCTACCGTAACGGCAACGTTGCTCCTATTCATGCTGTCGTCCGAATTTCTTTACTGTTGTATACACCTGCTGTAGCCAAAGAGATTCCGAACTGCTCGAAAGCAACTCAAATTCCTAATGAGATTTACGTCGACGTCTCGCCGGTTCTAAGGTGAACCGCATATGCTAATACGTCCTTAACTCGTTCGCATTGAATAAGGTTTTACTTTTCGCTCCGAGCGCGCGACGACTACGACGACGACGACGACAACGACAACGACGTCCTTGTGAGCTCGACCGCCACTTCTCTATTCCTTCCTTCCTTCTATTCCAGACCTTTCCGCGGTCTCTTTCTTCATCTCGCCCTTTCGCACTCTTTTCTAACGTTCAAAACCACTAACCACAACAAGTTTTCGATTCATTCCGCCTTTCAGATTCCTTTCTTTACGATTTCGATTGTTTCTCTAATTTCGAATTCCGAAACTCGATAAAAAATATCGATCTGTTAATGTGCTTTGCATAACGTGAAATTTATCTTATTGAGATGTTCAGAATTCTTTAGATGACACACTAGTTTAATGAATCCGATTTTTTTCTTCAAAAACTGTTCGGTTCTCAGGGCCATCTTCTATTTTTTTTTATACTATACCGGATCGGTACAGAACATTGATTTTACATAAATAAGCAATAAACATTAATAATATATGGTTAAAAGTTCTTGTACTATTTTTTTTTGAAGTTTTAATTAATATTTGGAATAAGATTATATTACGTAAGAAATTGAAACTATATTTCCATAAAAATGTTGAAAACCGAATTGATCGGAAAGTGATGCGCGATAATCGGTGGCGTTTGGACGTTGGCAATTTCGTTTAAAACGTTTTGCGATGTTCCTCTATCCGCGGAAAGGTGAAAATTTTTCCAAACCCGAGTGAATTTCTCCACATCTTGGCAACAGCAATGCCGTATAATACGCGTCCCTATTCTCTACTTCGATTATATATTACCAAGTGTGCCGCGATAGGTGTACGGTTAACCAATGGGGAACGAGGCTACGTTACTATGTTGTACCTCGCTCGTGCGCACGGGGTACGCCGTGCCAGAGTCGACCAGACCTCGGCTGAGAGAACACTAAACGAAACCGGTAGAGAGAAAGCAAGCCGCTAGTGCAAAAGAATGACGATTGTAACGATGAAATAAAAAGAAACCGGTAGCGCAGGCGGCGAGGAGACCCCCCGATAGTTTTTTTTTATTTTGTCGCCGCGAACTCCTAACCTTTACCTTCTTCCTCCCTCGTTCTCGGGGACCGTTTCTCGGCCCGGCCTTGTCAACCTCTTTATTGTTGCTCTCGTTTCAGCCGATTTCCGAATGGACCTCACTGCACGTAGCAGAATGGATGGCCGCGTTAAATTTTTACTCCTACACTGACGTCTTTCGGTGTAAGGATATTAAGGGGATCGATTTAATTCACCTCGATGAAGACAAACTGATGGTGAGTACACGACGCCCCTTAGCACCCCCGGGTATCAATCGTTCTCCGGTGTCGAACGAACCCCATCTATCTTATCGTCTACGATTTTTTTTTAAATCCTTTTACATCCGATTCCATTTTTCCATTTGCGCACCGATACTAAAGTATGCGATAGGCGTTTTTAAATAGCATTGTTAGCGGCTATAATCTCTATCTAAAAATGTTGGTTTCGCTCGTTAATAACTTCTTAAATAGCCGTGTAATTTTGCACAACGGCCAAGCATTTTTGTTATTTCATTCGATAAACGATACATTTCCTTTTGTCAGATTCTATTCCTTTGTTATTTTGTTTTGAATTTTATCAATGATTTTCTAGGATAACATAAATCCGTAAATATTGTTTAGTATTTATTATAAATGTTTTAATATTAATTTTTAAATCATGTGTGTTATATATCAATTATGTATTTTATCGGTTGTCGATATAAATCGTGATCCACTTTGTGATGTTGCAGATTATTTTTAATGATGTAAATTTAACCTTAAATTTTCCAATTTATTTCATTAAGATTGCATCAATTATTCGTAAAATTAAATTGGACATCAATTATTTTTTATTGTAAGAGATCACCGGTTTTGAGTAACGTTCATATCTGTTCGTCTGTATCTAAAAAGATACAGAAAGTATTATTAAACGAACAATAAGATTCGCTCTTGTTTTTAAATTAATTAAAAGTACAATTACAGAATATGGGTATCAAAGACGAGTTTCATCAAAAAGCGATTCTGTCCTGCATAGAAGAATTAAAAACGAAACAAACGTCCAATACGCCGACGTCGCCGGAGATCAAAGGGGAAGACGAGCTGGTCTCGCAACACCTGGGGCTTGCTCAGCATAGTTTTAGCACATTGGAAAAGTGTACGAAATGCCAGAAGTATCTGCGAGGGCTCCTGCATCAGGGGTTCTTTTGTCAAGACTGCGGTTTGATAGCTCATCGCACGTGTGCGGCAAATGGATTACCTGGATGTGTATCCATTGGAGAAAAAGTACCCATCGTATCATCAGTGTTTGGCAGAAGCCTTTGTTCTATGTTTAACGTTTCCGAAGCTCCAGCTCCGGCCATTGTGATGATCTGCACGCAAGAATTGGAAGCTAAAGCGAAAGAAAACGGAAGTCTGGAGCTTTACAATCTTTACGCGTCGACGGCACCCCCGGAGTTCAATGATGTTTGCAAAAACCTTGGCGATTACAACGCGGAACACTCCATGCAGGATTACTCCGCTATGTGCGTCGCTAGTATACTCAAAAAGTTTCTTAGAGAACTTCCCGACCCTATTATACCAGTTCAATGGTACGACTTATTCTTGGATGCAGCAGCAAGTAAGTCGCTTCGCATTTTTATCTTAATCTTTTATAATTTTCAGTCTTATTGCATTATTAGATAGTAAGATTATTATATCAGAGATGTAATCAATTTATTTTAAAAATGTATATCTTATCTTTTTTTCCTTTTTTTTTGGGTTGGGCGTTTTGTATGCAATATGTAGAAAAGGTGTGTGCATGTAATTTATACCGCGAAATTAAATTAAACTGATAAAAAAACCAATTCATTGTTTTAAAAATCATTAATATAGTTATTATCCGCTTGCATTTAGCTGGCGACGTAGAACGTTACCCCCACCATTTCCCCACTTTAGCTTTGGTTCATCAGCTGATTTAAGCAAATGAATTATTCAGTTTATTTGTGCACTCAAAACTTTATTAAAATATAAATTATTTATAGGAATAAAAAATGATGATCAATGTGAGTCAATGTTAAACCAACTAATACAACAAATACCGGAACATCATAGGAGTACCCTTAAATTTGTCATGGCGCATCTATGTAGAATGTGTCGGATGGAATACGCTCGCGGCAACCGAAACCCCCCAACAGTGCTCGTCCAAGTAATGTGCCATATATTATTACGGCCACCTTGGGAGCATATCATGTAAGCACAAAACGTAGTCCTTTACGTAATCCTTAATAACTTACATTTTTGCTGTTTTTTTAGCCAGGTGGTATACAATACTCACCATCATAATAGAATAGTGGAATTACTTTTAATGAGATGCGATTGGGGGGAAAAATTACCAGAATTTGCGTCAGCACCGGCGATACCACCCAGAAAATCATCCCACATAGGTCCCCCTACAGCCATTAACAAAGATAAACCACCTCCTAATCCAAATTCGACAAGTTTGCAAGACGCGGAATGGTATTGGGGTGATATTACTCGAGAAGAAGTGAACGAAAAGCTTAGTGATAAGGTGGATGGAACGTTTCTTGTAAGAGACGCGTCAAGTAAATGCGGAGAATATACTTTAACATTACGTAAAGGTGGTGCCAATAAATTGATTAAGATCTGCCACTCCAACGGAAAATATGGTTTTTCCGAACCATATCAATATCTATCGGTCGTGGATTTAATTAACCATTTTAAAACTGTCTCACTCTCGCAATATAATTCATCGTTAGATATCAAATTATTGTACCCCGTTTCGAAATACAATCAAGAGGAAGAGATGAACAACAATGAGGATATTGAAAGACTTATAGAACATTTCGTTGATATTAATCGTCGATTAAAAGAAAAGAATTGTCTAGTCGAGCGATACAAAACTGATTTTAATAAGAGTTTGCAGGAGGTGCACAGTAAACGGCAAGCACTCACCGCGCTCAAAGAACTCGTCACCGTTTTTAACGAACAAGTTGTCACTCACAAAATATTCAAAAAGGAAGCGCAACCGCACGAGGTTGCCAAGCTCAATGAGAACAACGACATTCTCAGCTGCCGTATGAAAATGATGGAGGAGAGTTGTGAACAATTAGACGAAAATCTCAGGCAACGCGAAGACTATAATAGATCTCTTGAACGAGAGATCGTTTATTTAAAGCCGAAAGTTCGTGAACTTGTTAAAGAAAGGGACAAATATCATAGGTAAGAAATCTTAAATTTTATTTATTTATAGTCGTTATAGTTTTAATATACTCCTACTATTATTATTTTTATTGTAGACTTTTGCTCAGACGTGGAATGAAACAAACTAGGATATCACAATTAATGCAAGATCCGGAGAGTAGTTCTGTGATAGATTCGGTGGATGACTGCGACGTGGAAACGTTGCCGCATAACGAGGAAAAGTCATGGTTCCTGGTGAACTGCGTGCGATGTGATGCGGAGCGGTTGTTGGCGGGAAAAGCGGATGGAACGTTTTTAGTGCGAAAGTCGAGCACTCACCAGTACGCTTTATCGATAGCGTGCAACGGCGTCGTGAATCACTGCATAATATTGGAAACATCGAAGGGTTACGGATTTTCGGAACCGTATATAATATACGATTCGCTCAAGTCGCTGGTGCTGCACTACGCGCAAAACTCCCTCGAGATCCATAACGATTCTCTCAACACGACGCTTAAATACCCGATAAACGCGTACGCTGTCAAGTGATATATATCTATTATAAGTTGCTGTGAAGTACTTTTATTCCCATCAAGTTTTCTCGTGTATGTGATTTTATTTTAATGAATAATTAATTATATATTTATAGGCGCGTGTACGTATATATAGACGTACAATTTTTGGGGTACGTTTGTGTATTCGTACGCGGGTGCGCGAGGAGGTTTAACGCAAATTATACGTGTATAGAGGGGACTTTCCGATAAACACCATGTTTAAAATGACTGTGATAAGTGTACTAAAGAAGAGGATTTTTTTACATATTACAAAAAATAATTATATAACTTCCCCCCATCGGGAGAGCAATGTAATCGCGAATATTACGTAATAGTGAGACTATGTGCGGATACGAGTCATTACCAAGTTACAACGCTTTGCGCCACGCACGTAACCTGTTTCGAAGCCATGTTCGTTTTATCCGAGAGCTCTACAGTTTACGTTTCTTCTAGTTACGTGTACTTAAACCGTTATTTGACGCGCGCGGTAACTTGGTCTTCTGTTTTATTTTTATTTTTTTCTATTTTTTAATTAACAATTCTCGCACATGTTGTATTCTCGTTACTTAACGACCCCGTCAACTTAACGTTTACTTTATATAGTCGGTACCCATCGAGTCCGCTCCGTTTTATTTTTTTACATTTCACTCTCGAAAAAATAAATTCATTCTATTCGAGGCGAACACGACGACTAGCAACTATCAGTTTATTAAGAGTAACAAAAATACAAAAGTTAACGTTTTCTCTTTATCTTTTGCACGTTTATATTTTTCATGTGAACTGAATGCAATAAACATTGAAAACAATTTAAGTTTTAATTTTCTTACACCAACTTAAAAAAAACATCTAACTATACTAATGCGTATGCTGCGAAATTTGCGATTCCACAACGATTCTTGTTGCGTTTTAGCCTCATATAACCATTTTCGCCCCATCTGTTTCCCCACCAATTCTTCAAAATCCACGCATCTTTGGTGTATCCCACCAATAACATCGCATGGTTTACCGTGTTTGATTCACAACTTTGATCATCGTAGATTCCTTTACTACAAAAACATTTTCTTAGGGATTTTCTTAAATATTCTTTTATACTTACTGATACAATTGGAATGTTCGTGGTCTTGCATTAATTGATACAGCAATTGGTCCAATTTTTACAAGGGCTTTTTGTAAAGCTTTTTCATTCCTTGATGGTAATATAGACCAAGAAGTGACGTTAACCAGAGTCTTTCTCGAATCGTATTTGCATTTATTTTCTTTGGCAACGTACGGATAGTCGTCGAAAGCCATTAACCCACCAACCTTGTCCAAGTATTTCAAGGTGTTTCTCAACGACCCTCCGCTACAGCCAAAATTCCCCGAATTCTTGCTGCAATCCACGATCTGTTGCTCGCTGAGGGGAACCAGTTTGTTGGTGTTTTTAAAAATTTGCGCTTGAAGCACGCAAGCTATACTGAAAGCATAACAAGATCCACAATCTTTTTGATTAAAAACGGGCGTGGTGAATCCTTCTTTTCTCCAATCAATTTCATCCGGTAAATGATTGATTTTTTCAAAAATATCGCCCACCATCTCCACGTCTATTTTCCTGTGAGAACTTTGGGTTAACTTAATCATTTTTTGTAAGTATACACGAGGAGACTATAATAAAATACAATCAATAAGAAAAAAGTAAGTACAATTCAATATTATACCAAATCGGCGAGATAATTTTCTTGTATCAAATAACTATGCTCCCCCATCTCAGCTTGTTGATTATGGCTTTTTATTAAATTTAAATTATTTTCCCAAGCTTTTCTTCTATTGACATCGTGATTTCCCGAATAAGATTTATTAAATTTATTCTTTAATAATCAGAAAAAAAAATGGTATTTTATTGAAAATTAAAAGTTTGGGGGGCTTTACCTTAAAATCATTCCATAAATTATCTAAATGTTGATCGGGAAGGCTTGAGGAGAATATTAATGAAATCAAGCATAAAAATACGATGTTACCTTGTTGCATTTTGCTAACTACTGATAAAAGAATTGGAATTTTTGTTGAATTGCAATATTGTGTTTAATTTTTCATTACTAAAAAATGCGAATTAATTCAAATTATGATTACAAAAATGTTGTATGTCAGTGGTTAGCAAAATTTTTTAAGTCAAGGAGAATTTTTGCAATTAATATTTTTTAATTTATTATTTATTTTAGTAACATTAAATTAAACACTGCAAATTTCATCCATTTTCCTTTCTACGATTTTTGTGTTAATGTTGATATAAAATTAATTGTAAAGGCTCGCCCGTAAGCGATCTTGGCTTATTTAAGCGAAATCATTCATCTTCAGTGCTAGGTTCGGGTTGGGTTGGGTTGAGTTGGGTTAGGTTGGGTTGGGTTGGGTCTTCCAAAACATTCCAGATCTACAATATTACATGGCATCCTTAATAAGAGGAGACGGCGCCCCGGAAAGCCGCAAAGTTTGTTTCTAAAATATTGTATTGTACCAGACATAGTACTTTCCGCCGTCATTTCATGAAAATTTTATTTAAAATTTTTCAATAGAATTGATGGTTTATGAAATATTAGATACACACAGGAGTTAAATCATTTTTTATTCAAACATTGATGCTTTAACCCATTTGCATCAAAGCGCGGAATATTCCGCGAACCGCGACTGTCTTCTATCACCAAGCGCGGAATATTCCGCACGCCGTAAAAGCCTCCATCACCAAGCGCGGAATATTCCGCGACTGTCTCATAAAACCAAGCGCACGATGCAAATGGGTTAAATGAATGTGTAAAGACCCGTCACCTCCACCAAATATCAAATTCTTTCAAAAATTAAAGAAATTAAAATCATGTGACATTTAAATCAAAGAAAGTTGTTTTTTTTCTTTTAATAATACATCTTCTCATCAATAGATGTCATCGTAGCGATGTTTAACTTGATTTTTTTTTAATTTAATCTATTTTGTACCAAAAATAATGATGATTTCGTGATAATTTTTAAAAGTACTTAAAGAAGTGATGAATATTTGTGAGGAAATGCTGAAATAAGCGTTTAAAATGGGATAGAATGAATGAAATTTGTGGCTCCCTCTATTGTAAGATGCTTGATGTAGGAAAAAAAAGTGAGGTCGTATGTGGTCGTGCCGTTTGACAGTTCTTTCGACGTTCATGTGCGCGTATATATGTATATAGATGTGTATTTTTGACGCGCCGACATGTTTATAATGGTCCGAAATTAGATGGTGCGTGCAATGGTGGTGTCAGTTGATGCTATGTAACGGTGGAAATAAAGGTTTTAGAGGTGAGAGTAGCGCGTGCAGACCAGATATGGCCGAATCGGGAATCGATCTTGGTTTCGACCTGTCCGCATATATGTCAGATGATTTCGATCTGCAAAATCTAATCGATTTTGATGATCTGCTCGGCACGCCTAAGAACCAGGAGTTCTTCGAGCTTCGATCCAAAACAATGCCGGTTACCGAAAGGTAAGATTACTAAAAAAAAAAAAAATAAATGAATCTCCAAATAAATATTTATCACGTGATTCTTATTATTTAGCTTATATATGTTATAATAAGTTTATAGAAGAATTCGATTAGGAACCATTTCTAATTACAAATGGTATTTGGATACTTTGAATTTCCCTCGACGGACGTCGGCGAAATTACTTCGTCGTTGCCGATTCAAAAATAGAATAAGTCCTTCGAAACGAATGACGAAAATCTGACGCGTCGCAATTGAAAAAAGGACCAGAAAATTTCACTTTATTGTGCGCTCATTTATCGGCTGATTTCTCTTTTGTTTACCAAAATCATCGAATATTTTATTAACCCACTTTTTTCCTCATACTCTTTCTTTCTCAATTTCTCCGATTCACCTTTTTTTCACTTAACCAATTACACTTTCATAAAAAAATCTCTGTACACAAAACCGGTTTACGTTTTATATTAACACCCGAAGATTTAGCTTTTTAATCATAGATGGCGCGCTTTGTTAAAACAATTCACACTGTATTTCAGTACTTTACATGCTAATTTTTACGCAAACCTTTAAATTATGTGTACACATAAAACGTCATTTTTTAAATAATAATATATTTAAATAAAATTATGTATTAATAAAAATATGTTATGGTGACAAAACAAGAATTTTAATCTTTTGTATGTTGATATAGTATTATGATTACGCTTAAAGGAAGTTCTTTTGCGTCAGCAGATTGTAGTTTGTTGGAAATTTGATGACACGGCTTGTATTTAACGGTACGATTGAAGTCCACATGTTTTATTTGTGACTAAGTATAAAAATTTAAATTGTTTTAATCTATACCTACAAAAAGTTAATTTTTTATTAAAATAAAATAATCAGATAATTTAAATGAGCCACCTGTTTCAACTTAAATTCTTTTGCGGTACAATTATTGATTAAAGTACTTAATCAATGATTCATTCCTCATCAACAACCTTCTTAATTAATAAAAAAACGAGAAAAATAAAGATATATATTTTATTCGATCATAAATTTCCGACGAGTTCACGCGATTTCTCAATTACCCGCACGTTGTCGCCACGACAATTTGTTTATTATTTAATACCTGCAGGATCGGAGCTTTATGGATCCTTTATTTTTTTTCAATATGGAAAAAAACTAGAAAAACAATGAAGTAAGATAAAGATTGGAGTATTTGTCTCCGACAAATATGTAGCCAAATGCAATTTACGATAAACAATCTTATCGGTATGGTCAGATAAACTTATTAAATGTCAATTACATTGATAACAACATCGACTTGTCAAACGCTAAAACTATATATTATTTAAGACTAATTTAAAAAAAATTAAACATTAAAATTGTATAATATTTATACAAATTAATATTAGCTACATAAGAAAATTGTTTCAGATATTTTATTAAAGACAATGATTAATTTTTGATATCTGAACCAATTTTGACACATGGTCACTGATCCAATTGAGTCAGAAAGAATTTCCTGTAATAGGAGAGATCTTAATGCCTTGGCAGATAAAGTCAAAATTGCCATCCGTTCTAAGGGAAAGAAAAGCTCTGTGACCAGATGATGTGTATTCAGAATTCTTCTAGTTTCTTGACGATAGATCCATTAAATTCTTTACTAACATTGTTAATAACATCTACAATACTGGAAACATCCCAAATGAATGGCATCTCTGAGTTCATACTGCTGAAAAAGAAATGGGGAGCCAAGATATGTAGTGATTACAGAACCATCAGCCTCAATGAGAATGTCAGACACACAGATGTGGGTTTGTTAAAAAAGTAGGCGCTGCAGAAACATGAACCGTGACATATTCAAAGAGAGATCAAATTTATGGAAAAAATAATTTCGGCGAAATATTTAGGTCGGCCGACATCTTCGAAATCGGCCGAGATTATTTCTTATACCAGGAGCATAACTTGTATCATGAACAATACTTAGAAAAGCACAATCAAAATTCTGCGAGAGCATTCTCTCTCAACTTTTATTCAACCTCTACTCAGAACTAATATTGAAGGAAGTCCTAAAGAATACCAATATAGGACTCCTTCTGAATGGAGAGCAGAGAAAACTTACAAAAACTTTACTGACAAGAGATTAATATTAATAAGACCAAGTTCATGACAGTTAGCAAGGAGACTGTTGGAAGTATCACAGTTCACCTACCTGGGGACCATGATTAATGATGATTAAGGAGTTACAATTTAGAGATTACTAGATGGCTAAACTGTTCAAAAGTCACAACCTCAGCATCAATATCAAAACCAGAAGGATTTCATAAGTGAATGAAGTAATTAACAGAACAGCGATGGAGCGAATGGGAAGAATTTAGAAGTATTGAACACCATCAAAAGAAGAAAGTTAGATATTTTGGACATATCTAACCATGAGATCCATCCTCTAAAGGAAAGTGTATAGTAGAAGAGGACCTTTATAATTCCTAAATGATCCCGCAAAGTATTTAACTTTAAAATGTTAATAATTATTATCGTTAAAAGGATTAGTTATGGTAATTGATATAACCCAACCCAATAGTATTTTTAAAACAAGTTACTTATTATTATGTGGATTGTGTATGGTTATACACAAAAAATGGAAATACTAAATTTATTAATTTCTTTTTAGTCCCCCCAATTTAAAGACGGCAACTCCAGTATCTCGAACTCAATTGAAATTACAATTGATGCGAGAACAAGCTTTGCAGCAAGAAGAACGTTTACGGGCTGAGCAACAACGAAGAGAAGCTCAACGGCCTCCTGCTCCTGCTGTTAAAGTGCCTATTCATAGTATAGCTTTGGATGTTCCTCCACAAGTCTTACAGGTTTGGTTTAATTAAGTTTTTTGATGTATCATTTCTAATCTTTTTTTTGTTACTTAGGTTGAAACAAAGTTAGAAAATCCTACTAGATACCACGTGATTCAAAAGCAAAAGAGTCAAGTGAAACAATATCTAAGTGAATCTTTTCAACAGCCGGCTAACGGTAGCCTTCTTTCTCATCTCCATCAAAAGATCTATCCATCGAACGTTCAAACTCATAGTGCTCCCGGTTTGGGGAACGGAAACTTCTCGAATGGCGCCACCATCGCCGCTGCCGCAGTTTCATCTTCGGCTAATGTTTACGGTCAATGTCCGAATCCTAACTTAACTCATTCTCATTCCTCTTATGGTCCCGGAAATGGCCCTTCTCCTAGTCCAAACGATAGACTTTCGGTTACGTCGCCAGCACTTAGTTCTGGAGCAACCAGTGCCTCGGAGGTAAGTAAAAAAAATATTAAAAAAAAACAAGGGAAAATAAAAATTGTTTTCTATGCTTTTTGTGTTCGGTTTGAGAGTCATTAACGTACGGAAACGATCGAATGCAGGTATAAATTTAAAACGTGCCCATTGTTTTGTCGACGTACTTCGTATAAACGTTGATTTCTGGCATACAATTTTATGACAGTAACAAACGTATGAAGAGGTCGTGAAAAACACGTTTACGATGCGAAAAAAATTTTTGTTTTATAATTTTCTAATATCATAACTAAGAGGAAGAATTAAAATGGTATTAAAATTGATTATGAATGAAACATAACAAATTAGATCGTTGTAAATAATTGAATTGTGTTATAAATTTTTGTGACATTGATCGGTTATTATACAATTTTTTTATTATTTATTATCTAAAAAATGCTTAGATAAAATTAAAGATTTACGATTTCTTTTTTGTTTAAAAATGATTTCGTTTCAAACATTTTCTCAACGATGATTGGGTGGCAATCTAGGTATTTTATCGAGATACGGCGCAACGATTATTTATTGCAGGTGTTTGACCGTCATCAATTGTATATATTGGACCAATTATGGGTTGATAAAGAACTAATCTCGCCTATTATTTCTCTCATTGATTATCTCAAGCGTGCTTTTGAATAATTTATTAGGGGGGTTATAAACTGTTGCACGTTCCTTTTTTATTTTTATTTCATTTTTTTGCCCCGCATTCGAAGTGATTTCATGCTAATTCGCTATTGTGGCTCGAGCCGAGAACTTTTGCGATGGCCAATGTCACAAGAAATCCGTACGACCATTACAATCGGCGCACGTCTTGCCCAGTTTCATAATGGTGTCATTGCCGTTAGTGGCGACGAAAAAAACCATCGATGGAAAATAAATTATGACATTTTCGTATCTCTTGCTGGATTATAAACACTAATCTTAACCGAGTTATCACATAATCCTTTGGTACTGTATTGATTAAATCCTTTTTACTAGTACCTTCTATTTCTATTTGACACCCTAGATTAACGAAAGATCTGTAAGGATTTATTTTCAATTTATTTTTGAACGGGCTTAGATTTAAAACAATTTCATTCATTTTTTTTATTAAGTTAATAACTCAGGATTTAAGTTTTATATCTTGTTTTATTAAATTAAAAAAATATGTAAACTAATATTTTATTTGATGAAAATAGTTTAATTTGTCCTATATTTTGTGTAACAAATAAGTACGACGATATAATATGAACAGACAAGATAACCGTTATAAATAAATCGGTATGCTCGCCTTCTTGAGTTATATATTTACGTGTAAACATTTGCAATCGTTTCGTAACATTTTTATAGCCACAATGGTGTCGACGCGATTCATTCAAAGGCCTTCGTTACGATTAAAATTTTTTATTTTTTAATCCCCACTCTTCTGTCTATTAAATGCTGTGTATATCTTTTGATTGAGCTGTGACAATTTGAAAATCGATCATTCTTTATGTAGAAATTTCCCGATAACGCATCGCAAAACGATTTAAAATCGAGTCATGTACGGTTTTTGCAAGCGCGATTATATCGGCACGGACAATAAGCGATGAGCAAACTCAACCTTGCATAATGCCCTCTCGTTGTTTAGTATGTAATAACGTCCATTTAGCTGATTTAACTTTCCAAACACCACTAAATATATTGCCACAGCGGTTGCTGTAGACGAAATTAAAGTGTTTATTATTAGTAATACTTTGTAATTTATATTAAACATTTTTATATTAAAAAAATCTTATTTTATTTTTAACATCTAAAGGTGTGCAGCCAACGAAACTTGTGACGTCAGATAAACCCGCTTCATGGGTTCAATTGGATAATGTGAAGATCTAGAGTCTAGAGAACGACGTCGCGATCGCAAACAAACCAATCACGATTGCCAACCGTTATGTAATTGAGTTTTAATAACTTGTACTTCAATTTCAAACCACAAATACTCTTCGGTTGTATTAAAAAAATTGTTTTAATTTTTCATCATCGTCAAAGTTTATTGCGAACCAAATCAAATCTTTATCTACACTATCTCAAAACGTGCGTTATAATCCAAAAGTTTAATTACACCCATAAACGACCATTTTTTTTAAGTTTTTCATTTTTTCTTCTTATTTAAGAAGGCGTGATGCAACAACCGTTTATGAGTTATCGAGCAAATACGTAATTCAGCCGATAATTAAAACTTTTTGATGAGGTAGTGTGAAAAAAATTTTTTACATTAAAGTTATTTTTGGAATAAAAGAAATATTCTCGAATTATTAATATTATTTAACTTCAAAGTTTTAAAAAAAAATTTTTCCCAGAATGTATTAGGACTAAAACAATGAAATTGCTCGAGGTTGTAAAACAGGAATTAATCATTATTTTACTACTAGATTGAATTTTTTAAAGTTTATAGTTTTTGAGAAAAAAAATTCTAAACTCAACCATGAAATTTTTTTGTTATGTAATTATTAAAAAACAATTTCCGAGAGAAATTCTTACGAATTAACCTAATATTAAGAACAACTCATCTTTATTGTATTACTACTTTCACGATTCTATCATTTATGGTTTTTGAGAATAAAAAAATAAACTCAAAACGAGATGACTAGCTTATTTGATGTGGTGAGAATGACAGGTATAAATATGGATTAATAATAAGATAAGAATATTATAATCAAAAAATTAAAATCGGCAAATCAAAAATATGAATAAGGTGATGTTGTGCACCTTCCGTCACAATTTATGAATATTGGGGAACAATTTTGCCATTGATATTTAAGACTCGAAGAGAGTTGTGATTTCTGCATTGCATTTCTGCTACTTGTATATTACTTATCTGCTATATGTTGATCTGCCGAGATCATCTCCATCTTTATGGTCTATCTCGTCTCTATCGCTTGGTATGAATAACAATGATATTCATACCAAGTTGTATTCGTGATATAAGAAATAATCCTGGCCGACTTAGAAAACGTCGGCCGCTCAAACTATCATTAATGACACTACTTGGTGCGGCCGACGTCTTCGAAGTCGGCCGAGATTACTTCTTATATCACTAACAATACTTGGGTTGGGTTGGTTTTACTATTAACAACTTTATCTAACAAATAATCTCGGCCGACTTCGAAGACGTCGGCCGCCCCAAGTTGTATTCGTGATATAAGAAATAATCTCGACTGCCTTCGAAGACGTCGGCCGTTCAAAGTATCGTTAGTGACACTACTTATTGCGGTAGTGAAACCAACCCAACCCAACCCAAGTATTGTTAGTGATATAAGAAATAATCTCGGCTGTCTTGGAAGACGTCGGCCGCTCAAAGTATCGTTAATGACACTACTTGGTGCGGCCGACGTCTTCGAAGTCGGCCGAGATTACTTCTTATATCACTAACAATACTTGGGTTGGTTTTACTATTAACAACTTTATCTAACAAATAATCTCGGCCGACTTCGAAGACGTCGGCCGCCCCAAGTTGTATTCGTGATATAAGAAATAATCTCGACTGCCTTCGAAGACGTCGGCCGTTCAAAGTATCGTTAATGACACTACTTATTGCGGTAGTGAAACCAACCCAACCCAACCCAAGTATTGTTAGTGATATAAGAAATAATCTCGGCTGTCTTGGAAGACGTCGGCCGCTCAAAGTAGCGTTAATGACACTACTTGGTGCGGCCGACGTCTTCGAAGTCGGCCGAGATTACTTCTTATATCACTAACAATACTTGGGTTGGGTTGGTTTTACTATTAACAACTTTATGGGATAAATAATCTCGGCCGACTTCGAAGACGTCGGCCGCCCCAAGTTGTATTCGTGATATAAGAAATAATCTCGACTGCCTTCGAAAACGTCGGCCGTTCAAAGTATCGTTAATGACACTACTTGGTGCGGTAGTGAAACCAACCCAACCCAAGTATTGTTAGTGATATAAGAAATAACCTCGGCTGTCTTGGAAGACGTCGGCCGCTCAAAGTATCGTTAATGACACTACTTGGTGCGGCCGACGTCTTCGGTGTCGGCCGAGATTACTTCTTATATCACTAATAATACTTGGGTTGGGTTGGTTTTACTATTAACAACTTTATGGAACAAATAATCTCGGCCGACTTCGAAGACGTCGGCCGCCCCAAGTTGTATTCGTGATATAAGAAATAATCTCGACTGCCTTCGAAGACGTCGGCCGTTCAAAGTATCGTTAATGACACTACTTATTGCGGTAGTGAAACCAACCCAACCCAACCCAAGTATTGTTAGTGATATAAGAAATAATCTCGGCTGTCTTGGAAGACGTCGGCCGCTCAAAGTATCATTAATGACACTACTTGGTGCGGCTTGAGATTACTTCTTCTATCACTAACAATACTTGGGTTGGGTTGGTTTTACTATTAACAACTTTATGGAACAAATAATCTCGGCCGACTTCGAAGACGTCGGCCGCCCCAAGTTGTATTCGTAATATAAGAAATAATCTCGGTTATTATAAATAATCCAGGTTTTTTTGCAGATTTTGTTGATTTTAAGTAATTATTTGCAGTTGTAAATAACTTACTCCTAGATCCCCTATCGAAAGCCTTTTCTGGGTTCAGAAACCTTAAAGTCATTTTTCTTCCATCCATAATCGCGTTTTCTGTGATTTGTCTTCAACGGCTCGGCTCCACCGATTGTTACATCTCGCTTCTTGTATATATTCTTCTATATATATTGTCACATATACTTCAGGTCCATTGCAATCTCTGGATCTTGATGTACTCTGAGAGGATTGGCTCCTTATAATGGCTATATCTTGTCTTATTTCTATGCTTTTTGCCAACTTCTAAATCTTACAGTCATATTTCTATATGTATATTTCATCTTTTTAGCACTTCCATTAATCCGTTGGAACAGTGTTTCAGTAAATGTATTGATTAGTTTTTTTGAATGAAATAAAATTTAAAGCTTAATAATTAATTTTTCCTGAAGATGACGCGTATTAAGTATCGAAACCGGTAAAACCGTAGAATAATTACTTGTAATTTAAAAATTGTTATAATTATTCTAAGCACCACTCGATATAAATAGATAAGCATCTATATGAAATGATTAATATTATTTAAAATGATTTTCCCACGCTTTTTATATTAGTGTTTAGGCTACTGAAATGTTATCGAAGTAAAAAAATAAATGTATAGTAATAATAAGATAAGGTAATAATGGTTGGATTTATTGTTGGGTATATTATCTGGATGGTCGGTTGGTAGAAATCTGAGCGGGTCAAGTCGCGTGTGACACGTTTTGGTAGTTGTCGATCGCGGTCGAGCGCGTCGAGTCGACGTTTCCCGAGCGCGCGATATCGAACCACCTGTTTAAAATTGACTTAATTGTCGGCGAGCAGCTATTTATCCGTTTGTTGTACCCGCAAACAGCACGACGCCGTTTTAGTAGCGCTGTACGCGTCTCGCTGTAAACCACGTTGTGCGCGTTTTAAAAACTCACTAAATAATTAAAAGTTAACTTGATTAATTAATTTGGAAAGGAATTGGATAGAAACGTTGGAGGAGGAAGATTAATTTTTTTAATAAATTTTAAATAAGTTTTTTTTAAGTGTTTTTGTTAAGATGCCGGTTTATAATATAATAACTAGAAGACGAAAGGTAAATAATAGTTAGTTTACTATACAGTTTTTCCTAAGTTATTTTTCCAACCTTGAGCGGGTCGACTCGAAAATTATAACATCGATATTTATTGCGATACACTTCCTTATTGTTACTCGTCGAAGCAATTAGCCGGTTACGTCGCGCGCACCTCAGCCTTGGAGGATTTTCATTCAAGAGGGTATCTAGAGAACTCAGACTCCAACGCCGTTGCAATTTACGATGATTTCTCTCATCCGTTTTGTTTGAACAAGTAATTCGCGGTCAGAGAAGAACAACTAAACGTAATTGAGCGGCGCCCTCGTTAGCACGTTTCGAGGACCTAACGACAGATTCGGTTTTGAAAAACAATAAAATCAAGTTATATAAGAATCGATTTAAGCAGAAATGTTCATAATTCAAGGTGAATTTAAAACACGCTTTTCCTATCTTTTTTTTCTCTTGCAATATCAATTCATGTTAATACATTAGGTATTTAAAACACGGGGAATAACCCAGTTTTCACTTCGGCCAATTAACCGATGAATTGTACCCGAGCCGGTTTTGGCCCAATCACCTAAATGTCATAAACTAAAAAAAGTGTTTTAAATAAAAATTCTCTCCCAATTATTTTTTTGGTCGTTTATCCTAATCATTTCTCCGATACTGAATCTACGTCCTAACCCAGTAATTAACTTGAAAAATAACCTTTATCTCCAAGATAAAACCTTTTGAATGAACGACGCTTTATGGCGTTATTGTTACAATTGCCACAAATGCACGGTTAATTTCTCGACTTTGAGTGTGTTGTAATAGAGCTAAGTGAATCACAATTTACACAAAAAAATAACATTTTATGAGCGGCGTTTTCTATGAGTTCTTCGTTTAATAATGTACGCATTGAAATTATGTAACCGGATTCAGCCACTTTTTCATTTACAAAATACAAAAAAAATGATTCATTTTCGTACGAAATATATTAATTGTGACATTTTTTTATTTTTAATTTAATTATTGCCACATTCTTTAGTCACTACATCAATTTCGATTTAAATTCGTGTTGAATTAGCATATAAATTCCTTGTATTATTTTTATGGGAACATTAATTGATAGATAACATTTTTTTTTCATGAATGGACACTTCAAAATTTTAAATATTTTTTAATCTGTGCTATCACAAAATTTTACTTGTTGAGTGTAGATTAATCAATTCATGATGATTTGTTAATAGTAAAAGTACTATTTCAGGCCTTGAGTGCGAGTAAAAATTACGAAAGTAACCAAATGTGTCAATAATCCCCTGAAAAAAACACATCTTACATATAAAAGAAAAGACAAAAGAATTTATTCTATTTATTGCGTCTTCACTTTAAAAATACTATTTGTAGTTATCTCCCATAACGAGAAATCCTTGAATTGAAGTTTGATCGCATCTGAAAAAAAACCTTGAAATCATTCTAAAACGTTATTAATAAAAATCAACGTCCCAGCGACATAATCAGTGACAGTATTGACTGGGGTAATGAGACGGGAATCAATTGACCCTAACGTAATAGATTATAGATTTTCTTTTTAAATCATAAACATTTGTTATCAATTATTGATCGACATTTTTTACGTGGCGAGACACGTTTTCAGAGAAGAGGCTGCACGTTTCTAGATAAAAAAATCAATCGAAAACCGAAGCGGAGCGCCACGAAATTTTAGGCTCTATTTAAACGCTAACTCGGTCGTAAATATATCAAGTCTCTGATTTACTGTATTTAAATTTCATAATCGTCTTTATCTAACGCTGATAGCAGGTGACGCACTTGAGGTGTTGTCGCCTGCACTCCAAACTTGTACATCAAACATCTTAATTATTTAAGAAAATAAAATTTCAAACGAAAACTCATATCGATATGAAGAACGTGGAGCAAGATTTATAGAGATTTTTCAAAATCCTTAACAAAATATAGATGTAATATTTTAATACCTTCTTATCTTTCGGGTCTAGTCAGGATTATTTTGTTACATAACGCGATTTAAATCTAGTTAAGATTATTTCATACTTTCATCAGATTAATAAACACTTCATTTTAACTTGGACAAAAACAAATATTGAAAAAATATTTACACTGATGCTGAAAAGAAACTCTGATAATCTCTTAACTTAAAATATCTGGATTATGTCTTGAAGAATAGACTTAGAAAAATATTGCGTGAATTATTTTTTAGTCTTTGCGTTTTTAAGAAGCAAACAAGTTCAAAAATAGCACTCATGTACCGAACCATGACGTGCTAATATATAATTTTCATAGATATTAAATGTACGTGCTCATAATGTTAAGTTTCATAAATAATTGAATAAAAAAATGTTCACCCGAATTTTTTTTGGTTGTTTCTTTTGCAGGCCGAGGACCTACTGGATGACCTACTGTCGCTGGAATCTAGTTCGCTCGCGTCAGACGGTTTCAAAACGTCCGATAACTCGTTGACTTCCACCGAGTTGAATATCAAAAATGAACCAGCGATATACACCGATGCGGAGCTGCACGCCCTGGCCAAAGATCGACAAAAGAAGGACAACCATAACATGAGTGAGTTCGAGCGGATTCGGTGACCGCGATTTTCAACCACACACTTTCTAAACGGCCGCTGTTGTCGTTTTCAGTCGAACGAAGGCGAAGGTTCAACATTAACGATCGTATCAAGGAGCTCGGCACCCTTTTGCCAAAGAACAACGACCCATACTTCGAGATCGTACGGGATGTCCGACCGAACAAGGGTACCATCTTAAAGTCTTCCGTGGAGTACATCAAGTGCCTTAAGAACGAGATCCAAAGGCTTAGACAAAACGAAGCCAGACAAAAACAAGTCGAGCTTGTCAATAGACGTTTGCAACAAAGAATACAGGTAATTTAAATACAGGTCATATTCATTTCGTTTCGTTTCGTTTCAGGGTTTGGTTTTAAAATTAAATAATTCAACACGGTAACCTCAAAAGTAACTCTTTTTACTTTTTAATTTCTTGTAAGATTTCATAGAACCATAATAATTTAATCATAAACCCGATAAATGAGTAAACGCCTTGTGCGGTATACGCGGTTATGTTTATTCGTGCTAATTGAATCTGTTTAGTATTAATTTGAAATAAGACCACTACACTTTAATGCGAAATGAAATTTAGAAACAAGCGGGAAAACGATCCTTAAGTACCGTTTACGTAACGATGCGTATTTGGACACACAAAGTAATATTTATCTTAATAATATAACCTTTTTTACGTAAATAACTAAGTATACAAATAAGCAAGATGAAGAAAATTGCGTAAAAATAAAGTAAACAATTGTACGTCATTGTTTCATGTATATCAAGATTACTTATCACAACAAAAAAATAATGGCACGTAGTCTTTTATCATCATTAACGTAAATTTACACTAAACACATTTCAAAAAAGAAATTTCATCTCACAAACAAAACAGATAAAGAATCTACTAAGTGATACCCAAATTTTTATTTGTGATTTTAAGTAAACAAAATTTCTTCGGTAATTCTCAGTATACCTGGTCGTAAATAATAATGATTACATAAATATACTGCAATTATCATATTATGACTAAGAGAAGGAATGAATTTGACTCTTTTTTTTAATACATTAATAAAAAATTTTATGCAGATTACATAAGGGTCATGTATTAACAGTATTATTAAAATTAATTAAAAATTATTTATAATTCTGAGGGTTTTACCTTGAATTTGTTCTTGGAGTTAATCGTTTATTCATGAGCTACTCTTCCAGGAATTAGAACGTCAAGCAAAATCTCATGGTTTACCCGTGTCGGACTTCACCTGGCACGGATCCACGTCCAGTTCGTCGCTTTACACAAATGGTTCCTATTCTAAAGTGCAAAATCCAACCGCGGCTATTATGTCTTCTATACATCTATTAACTGAGCCTAACCCAAAGGTAAGATATTTTAAATCGGCATAAAAACAAATCGATTTTTTTGATTTCTTTTTTAGATGCCAGATGTAATAACAGACGCAACGCTTGGTTTATCTGGAATGGATGAATTAATGGACGATGATGATCATCCTGTAAATGGAGTAAATGGTGATCCAATGTTGTCTTCACCTCACCCATTACATTGCGATCCTTTGTTGTCCTCCCCGGATCGTGGAGGTGCTGTATCCGACTCGATTCTGCTGGAACCAAGGCTGCCAACGCCAACGAGCCACATCGATCCCGTCGACGGCGACACCCTGGACATAGATATGATCGCGTGATGCCGTTGACGGGATTCGAAATCGAATGTGGCCAAGATTTTCTTTCTTATTTTTTTCTTTTCTAAACCGAGGAGTGTAGCAGTACGAATTATTTCTAGGAAATATTGAATGTCTCCGTAGTTTGAAAGCAATTGTATTTTAATCTAGTATTTTAGAGATTAGTTGCGTATCCTGAGGCGAGATTCGGCTCCCCCTATGACAGGCTTTTCGAGTACTTACTCCGTGGGCTCATATTGCATACATTATGAATCTCGCCGCTGCGTACGCTTAGGATCCCCGTCTCCCTCATGCCGCGACGGGGTTTTGTTACCATAACGCACAGTGACATTTTCGATTGTCATAAAAAAACGAGTATTAAAATGTGGTACGTATGATGTACCCCGGATCCTCCGTGCCTTATCGCAAAAAGGTCCACTACTTTCTATAGTGATATTAATAAAAACACTCAAAGTACGCCTTCCGATTTTTTTCAAGTAGATTGTAAAAACATGTGATATACTGTTAAAATTTTCAAGAGTTTATATAAATATATATATTCAAAATACGTATACATATACAAGAGAGAGATAAAATTATATATTATATATGTAAAATAACGTACAAAATGGTGCCCCGGCGTTCAAAACGTCCAATTCACTGAGAACCAGATTTTTTTTGTTTGCTATGCATACATATTACGGAACTTGTTGATTATACAAGTTTAAATGTTACAAATTTGTTTTATTTATTACCCACCTATTTTATGATCCCATCATTAACAACCCTTTTAGCTTCATTATATCTAATCGTTCTATTTTGCGATTCTACTTTCTATAGTAGCTATATTAATTAGTATTTATTAATTATTAATTGAATATTTAATAAGTAAACGTCTTTGGGATGTATACATGAAAGATCCCAAAATAGATCTCTGAAGATGAGCGGAAGAAAGGATCGCGAGACTTGAGTGTAGCGCACATCTGGAACAATAAACCAGGTACAACAACGAGGCTAATTTTATAAGTATCGAGGTTTTTGATTGAAAACGCAGAATTTATTTTCTCAAGAATCAAACACTGCAGTAATCTAGGATTATCCTAGAGCAATCGAATAGGTTTTCTAGTACACTCCGTGCATATTCGACTTACGTAGAAGCAGAGAAGTGAATTTTTGAAAATACTTCGTTTCTAGTAGTAAACTTAGAATTCATTTTCTTAAGAACTAGGAACTGTAACACTCTAGATAATTCGAGGAGGCTCTCTGGAACTATTCTCACCATCAGATTTGCAATACATTTGGAGAGATAAATATTTAAATTGTCAGCGTCTTTAAGATAATTAATGTTTATTTGCATCATCAAATTTGACGTAGGAGCGGGGGTATAAATATTTGAATTTTCGCCGTTTTAAATTGTAAATTTAGGATTTATTTTGACAAGAAGCAGATAATGTAGTAACCTGGGAGTACTTTAAACAATGAACCCTGTTTATCTACACCACCAGAATTGCTGTAGGGGCGGAAGGTAGAATTTAATTTCTTGCAAAACTGCAGCACATTGAGACTCCGCCAGATAACTCAAGTAGGTCTTCTAAACTCGCATAAAATGTCCATTATAGTAATACTTTTGAAACTTAAATATTCTCGGTTCTATGATTATTTGTTATAAATTAATAAATTCAATACTTATTTTGAAAAATTAATAGATATAAGTTTTTGAAATTGATTCGGTAATATTGATTTTGTGTAAATAAATAAGTTTTAAGATGTAAAGTTCCTTATTTACTTAAAAATAAAAAAAATGATAATAAGACAGTTCAATTCGGATATTTTCGTAAATCCTCGGTTCCTAGAGGTTTTTGACAGGTAGCCGGGCGACGCGTGGCGCTACTGTGACGGTACATTGAACTAATGTTAGATAAAACATGGCCGTCGAAAGATCACATTTCTTTGTTATAAAAGCAATGTTTATAAATTAAACGGTCTATCGTTCGTGCTGTCGGTGTAACGGTGGACAATGCGCGTGGTCCTGGTTGTATCAGAAACATGAACAACAGTCCTCGCTTCGAGGTTCGGTCCTCATAGTGTTAGTGGTGCGTGTCGTATACGGTCTTGGATGTCTTTAGAACGATGGTGACGAGTGGAACTCGAGAGATTCCGGAGTCGCGGAGAAATGTCTAGTGTAGCCGTCGTAAACAGCACGAAAATGCCCCTGTCTCGGACGCATCCCTTTAGCGTACACGCACCCTCGCACTCGTTTATACAAGACAGCATACAGGGTGGACTACCGCCCCTAAAACCCACCTCTGGGGCTGTCCTTAAAGATCAGAGCCCTCCAACAACTTCTACAGGCTCCGGACCTGGCCTTCCTGACCTTCAATCTGGTTGTACTATGATTGCTCCAAGTGTTATTGGTCGCGCAATTAAAGGATCTACATCAAGCCCTTCACAGCAGCTTCAACAACCTGAGAAACCTAAGACTATGGTCGCCACTCCTGAACAGGTTATGAAACTCTATATGAACAAGCTCACCCCTTACGAACATTACGAGATATTTAATTACCCGCAAATTTATTTTATTGGGGCCAACGCCAAAAAACGACCAGGAATTATAGGTATTTATCTATCAGATTTCTTAGTATACCACTTGTTGCTTGATAAAAACATTTTCATTTTAAATCTTTATCAACTCCAACACAATAGGAAATTTCATTTATCGGAATTTATTTTTTTTTAATTAAAATTTTCCGAATCTGATATTTTTTATTTCTCGTAAACAAAATCGATATTGTTAAACTTAACTCAATGGAGTTTCCTGTGTGATATCATCACTCTTTATACAGAAACAATTAGTTCAATAAACATTCCAAATCGATCTTTTATTACTATTAAAATGCATTCTTTATTTTTATGAATCATTGCCTTATATACCTTCTATATTCTAAATATGCAGTATGTTAATTAATTATTGTACCAGACGTCATCATTGCAAGTATGCAACCAATAACGCGATTTGCGTATTGCAATACGAATGCCGTGATGTTGGTTGCATACTTGCAACGATAAATGATGACGTCGGGTACGATAATTAATTAACACAGTGTATAATGTGAATAAATTATGGTTTTAGGAAATCCAAACAACTGTGATTACGACAATGAACAGGGATCGTACATCCACATACCTCACGACCACGTCGCTTATCGCTACGAGGTGCTGAAAGTAATCGGTAAAGGATCGTTTGGACAGGTGGTAAAAGCCTACGATCATAAAACGCACATGCACGTCGCCCTAAAAATGGTACGTAACGAAAAACGATTCCATAGGCAAGCGCAAGAAGAAGTCCGCATTTTGGAACATCTTCGTAAACAAGATAAGGATAACACGATGAACATTATTCACATGTTGGATTCGTTCACTTTCCGCAACCACATGTGTATCACGTTTGAGCTACTTTCGATCAATCTGTACGAGCTGATCAAAAAGAACAAGTTTCAGGGTTTCAGTCTTCAGCTGGTGCGCAAATTCAGCCATTCGTTGCTTCAGTGCCTGGAGGCGTTGTACCGTAACAAAATTATCCACTGTGATATGAAGCCGGAGAATGTACTACTTAAACAGCAGGGTCGGAGCGGTCTCAAAGTAATCGATTTTGGGTCATCCTGCTATGAAAATCAAAGGATTTATACTTACATACAATCGCGTTTTTATCGAGCTCCCGAAGTTATACTCGGAGCTCGATATGGTATGCCGATTGACATGTGGTCCTTGGGATGTATCTTAGCGGAACTTTTAACCGGGTTTCCTTTACTTCCTGGCGAAGACGAAGCAGATCAATTAGCTTGCATTATAGAATTGCTGGGAATGCCGCCTCAACGTTTACTCGACCAATCAAAACGAGCCAAAAATTTTATTAGTTCGAAAGGGTATCCACGTTATTGTACTGCTTCGACGCTTTCCGATGGTACTACCGTGATAACGGGTGGTCTAAGTAGACGCGGTAAAATGCGCGGACCACCGGGTTCGAAGGAATTAAAAAAAGTATTGAAAGGATGCGATGATATTTTATTCTTAGATTTCATAAAACGGTGCCTGGAATGGGACCCGGAATTACGGATGACACCGTACGATGCATTGAGACACGCGTGGCTACGTAGGCGTTTACCACGACCACCAAACGAAAAGATCGAACCTTGTCGTACATCGTCAGCACCAAGAGGTACCCCCAAAACGAACACTTTGATTAATAGCAACAAAGTGGTAAGGGTACAATTGAGCGATGAGAGGTCCGCTACGCTGCATTCTCAGCACAGCAACCACTCGGGAAAGTTGCCGTCGGTTACGTAGCCCCATCTATCTCCGTTTCACCATGTGATCGTAGGCTAAGGCGTTTAGTTAATAATTGTGTTTCAACACACATATCTTGTATTTTGCAGATTGTGATTTTCCAAGTGGGGTAAAACAAATCAAAAAAAAAAGAAAGAAAAAAATACAAAGCGAGAAGAGGAAACAAAATAAAAAAATGCGATCCCAAACGATTTACTTGTGACGTATTACACATTTCTCACTTTTGTAATACTCTATCCTATAATGAATAAACTACTCGTGTAGTAAATAGAATTGTATCGTGGACGTAACGGTCAACTTTTTTTGGTTTACGGCGTTTGCCAAAAAATCTATCGTTTTTTGTGATCGTATCGTTTATGTGATATACGCGTGACTTTAGTGCTTTATCGAAAATTTCAATGTTTCATCAGGTCATCACTTAATTCATTTTTTCCGACATATATCAGATGTTTCTGAAAAATTTAAAATATATTACACTTTTTTAAACTTAAAATAGATCGATTTAACCCAACTTATAACCTTTGAAATTTCGTATTTGAATCGACCTATTTTCTCTTGGAATTCTTTTTATACAAGTTTTTCAGAATCACCTGTATAGGTTTTTTTGCTCAACCGATTGTGCGGTTAGGTCAATTTTAGTTTTATTTAAGTCTTTTAGCACAAGATCTTCGTTCCTCACACCCACATTGACTATCTGTCTTGTCTCTCGTCCGGCGTTAATTGATAAACCGCGGAGGAGGAGACGGCTCAATTTTCATTTGAAAAGACATTTTCGAATTTTTTTTCAAATATTTATTAATGTTATTTATTTGAATTTTCTATTTGTTTTTTTTGTTTCGTTTTTATATTCTCTTAATTTCATCTTGGTAATTATGTTAGAATGGATTAATTAACTATGTGGCAATATCGAAATTACGAATGTGCGTCAATTGTTAAAAAAATATGCCTGTTTATTAATTATTACCTGTGAACAGACGCGGCACTGTGCAGACATTTACTGTGATCGTTTGGCGGCAAAACGTTTCTACATTTTAAAACGTTTTACTGCCGCTACGGGAACTGTGCATGTTTCGGCCGAACGCTCCGGTTCTTGTAGGTTTTATATTATCCTCTTCGTAGATTAGATGTTAGTACTGAAATTATGGGTTCGAAGGTTGAAAGAAAGAAGATAAAATATTTAAGGAGGAAAACGTTAATTTAAGTTTTGTTAGTCCTACCCAAAGAAGTGCATTGTATTTCTTGCCTAATTCGTTTTGCGTGAAAACTATTGAATTTCCGGATTCGGTGGCGTTTAATTAATTTTTTTGTAATTAATACTAGATAGGCGTAGTATGACGAAAATATAATCCCCAAAAAAAAGTAATGGTTATAAATCGAAGTCAGTTTTTATGATAGGGAAAAGTTATCACGAATGAAGAGAGTTTGGTGATATGTGTTACATTAGCTATGTGCAGATAGTGCCTATAGATATTGTTGTATTCTGCTAAGTTGCACGTGTAACGAGTATATACGCTGTAAATAACGATAATAATGTATAAGGATTTTTAAGAGTTTCGTAAACAACTTGCTTTCTATCATCTCCAACCCATCCCTCCCCGTTAACCGTGATTCCGCATATCCGCGCATTTGCGTATCCGCGTCGGACATCCTCATTAGTTTCTGAAAGTCTGAAAGTATCTCTATGAGCCCAGTGTTTTAGTTTGCCGGGTGATTAGAGCTACGCGCGCGCGTAGGTCTGTACATAAATAAGCCAAAGGTTTAAACAAACAAAAAACACTCGCGGAAACGGAATAATAAAAATAATAACTCACTGCCGTATTCAATATGTTTTCCTTTTACGTCTTTCTTTTCCTCTCGAGCTGATTTGACACGTGTGTCGTCGATTCGACGATGGGTAAACGAACCGTTACCCATTTCTAGATTAATTTTTAGATACATTTTTTTTAATTGTAGTTTGTGAGTGATTAGCATAGTTGTAATGGACTTGTATTTTATTGTAAAAAATACAACAAAAATACCGCCAAGGGAAAATGAGGTGGAGGCGCCTCGGACTGTAACAAACGACAGCTTGATCTCTTTATTTTAATATTGTAAGCGGCCAAACATGTTCGTATAGAAAAAGACAAACATGTCTCGCAGACGTTTCGCACGGAACACGCATTTCTTCTGACAAGCATTGTTCTGATTTTTTTTAATAACAGAAAACTACCTAAAAACAACCCCTCCCTCGACTAACGTGCGCTAACATTTTTTTTTGTCTTAGCAGTGATGTGATGTATGTATTTAGTTGTCGAATTTATATGTATGTATAATATGTAAAAATTTTTCTTGTCGTTTTATTGATCTAATACACTTTTGTCACTTAAATACCTAAAACCTTAAATTAAAATCGATCCTTAAGATTCTTGGAGGTAGGTAGTTTAAGAAAACAATAGAAATCTTATTTTATACTACGACTTAACTGTTCCTGCTACATAATAAAATTTTTCGCATTCATCCTCCTCGTCATATTCTACAACAATTTTGTGTATATGTCGATGCCAGAATAAATATCTCACTGGACCAAAAATCATTTATTCATATCTATATCCTTGCAAAAATCCAACTCCATTTTAAAGTAATAGTTTTGTTGTGTGCTAACTAGGTTGCATATCGTCATTACTTAAGATCTTAAATTGAAATTGCTTCGTCACTTTTCATTCATTACGAATTCAATTTGAGCAATTTGATAATCTCATATCGATATGCTTAGATAACATTGAATTATTATCAACTGGTTTGCAATAACAAAGTTATTCTTGAGAAACGATAGAAACTTAATCTCTATAAATTGGAGTTATTACAAAATATTTTGTTGATTACATTGAAAAACAGTAGTGCTGATTAGGCAACTAAAGATACCTATTTGACATGATAAGATCAGTTTGTTAGCGAACGGCTTAGCGTGAATTGTTCGCGAATATCAAAAAAAAATTCACGTTAGGAATTGTAAGAATAAAGCTGACGTAAATGAGCTGATGTCTATCGGTATTACTTGTTGCATGTCGGATAAACGGATATCGCCATTCGTTTTTGTCAGAAACGATCGATACCGCCGCCGTCGTAAAGCGGCCTCTTGCGTTAGTTAGGGCCCCTCTAAGGTCCTTTAGGGTCGAAAATAGCACAAAACAAAGGCGATCTCGGGCAGTGGCTCTAACCGCGTCGAATGGTGCGGGGGTGAACGGGGTCAGAGAAGTTGGTAACCGAGAGTCGAGGGCCGTGGGTTGGGACAAACGGGAAAGGTAAACAGAACGGTGTCAGGGTTAACTTTCGTAGACAGCAGCAGCCTGAACGGTGCGCGTGCGTCCAGTTGTTCAATCGCAGCTGTTCGTAGACGACGTCGTCTACGTTATATACGTTACACGTATATCTATATACATGTGTATGTATGTCGGATGAGACGTGCGGTCGAAATGGACGTCGGCCGACGCCGATGTATTCCTCTTCGGGGTGGTGAGTCGACGACGCGGTGGTAGTCGACGATTTTTCGTCGTTATCCTTCTTCTCCTCCTCCACCTGGTCCCTCGGTTCACCTCCGCCTCCACCTCCTTTTTGATCGAGTGCCGATTATGTGAATCGCCATAGATGGAAGACAACAACAAGGGGGCTAAGCAGCGGACGCGTTCAAATTCGGCGAGGGTTCTCGTCTTCGACGAGCCGGCCTCTACGCCCCAACAGCAAAAACCCAAATGTTGGCACCACGGCTCTGCCCATACCCAGGGGGCGCCCAACGCAGGTACAATACTATTTATAAGACGCAAAACAATGTTTGTTTATACTTGTATTCCATGTAAATATTTTTGTCAACTCTAATTTCATAATAATATTAAGAGTAGCTTTTTAGTATTGCAAACTCCCAACGAAATCTAAAGATAGATATCGTGGTACTGCGCGTTGTTTATATCCTAATTAGGTGTAAATATTGTATAATACCCAACATAGATGTTATCAAAAAAAGACTTTTGGAATTGATGAGTAATATTTGGACAAAACAAATATATTTATTGTTTGTAAATCTTTAAAGAAAGATGTTTAGGAAAATTTGTAAAACAAGTGTTTTCATGATCCTATAAATAAGATTTACACCAACATAAGATTGGACTTAACAAAGGAAGCCAAAACGGTAGCCATAAAACATAATTTACGGTTATATCGAGCTCGTACATGTACGTAATTTTGGATTTTACAAATTATTTTAGTGATTAATAAATATGTTATTAATTGTTTCATATCCGGAAGATTATTCAATAAAAATTTGATAACAAAATTTTCAATCGAAATTCTTAAGCTTATATTCACTATACCGTACAATAATAGATGATTTATTGGCGATGGATTTGCACGCATATTCGATATACACCTTCCTTCACGACTGCCACATTTTTAAACGAGTTAATTTTAACCGGCAGTCTTTTAGCGGACGTGTAATGGTCAAAGTCGGAGGTTCTACGCAAATTGTCTTTTAATAATCTTAATTTTCTACAAGTTTATAACGAGATGATCTTTGTTTTGTTAGACGCACAACCCGTGCCCCATTCCAATCTAGTGCGTTTCCACAATTCTGCCCTTGGAAAATCGGCACCATCCTTATCCGCAAATATGGTACGTAAGAATAAATTTATTTCATTTTTATTTAATAAATTTCTTAGAAGGATGTGTGGATTGGAAGAAGAAATAGTAGACCAGCGGTAGTACACAGACTAAGTTTTGTGGCGAATACATCACCTACATTACCTAGATCTCATTCACCAATATGTGGGAGCCCAATAGACAGTCCACGTACTCATTCGAGTTATTTAAACTTTTCTTTCGTCCCGATAAAACGGTATATATATAATATCATTTTATGTTAAATAATTATAATTACTAAAATCTGTTTTATTTTAGGATACCCGTGGGGTACAGGGGCGATGGTAGACGATGGTCAGTAGCATCGTTGCCTTCGTCCGGTTACGGTACAACTCCTGGGAGCTCGAACATGTCATCAAAATGCTCGAGCCACGAGAAGTTGCACCAACTACCCCATTTTCCGACATCGGACGATATGCGCTTATTGACACATCATTTCTCCAGTAACGAAAGTAACACGTCATTACCCGGTATTAATTATGACGAAACGGTTACGCACAGGTCACCCTTGCATAGGCCGCGTTCTCGAAGTCTGAGTAGTCCGAGTAGATCTCCAATTGTCGATAATGAAATATCTATGATGAACGTACTATATAAAGAGCGATTTCCGAAGGCAACGCAACAAATGGAAGAGCGGTTGGGAAATTTTATAGAGGAACATAAATTGGTCGACGCGGAAGAAAACTGTGATTTTTTACCGATCGTTAGATTCGTTCACCACCAAGTACTCGAGATGGCTAGAGATTGTTTGAATAAATCTCACAATAAATTAATAACCAGTCGATATTTTTACGAGATGTCCGAAAATTTGGAGCGCTTACTAACCGAGACCAAAGAAAAATCAGAAGAAGCCGCTACGCAGGTTACAGGAATAATAAAAAAGCTTCTTTTAATTATTTCTAGACCCGCTCGACTTCTTGAGTGCTTAGAATTCGACCCGGAAGAATTTTATCACTTTTTAGAGGCGGCTGAAGGCCAAGTCAAGGTTACACAGGGTATTAAAGCTGATATTCCGCAATATATCATTCAAAAGCTGGGGTTGAACCGAGATCCCATTGCCGAATTACAACGCGAACTTCGAGATTGCAATTGGCCGTCGGGAGATGCACGTTCCGCGGCAGTTTGTCTTACTTCAACGCCAAATTGTAAAAAGTTCGGCTCGACGGTACCCAGCGAACAGAATTTTGAAGTAATCAAACTTATTTCAAACGGCGCTTACGGCGCCGTATATCTTGTCAAACACAAACAAACCCGACAGAGATTCGCAATGAAAAAAATCAATAAAAACAACCTTATGTTACGCAATCAAGTCGAGCAAGTTTTCGCTGAAAGAGATATTCTCAGTTTCGCGGACAACCCATTCGTTGTTAGCATGTATTGTAGCTTTGAAACAAAAAAACATTTATGTTTGGTTATGGAGTATGTTGAAGGCGGAGATTGCGCCAGTTTATTGCGAAATACCGGCCCTCTTCCGCCCGATATGGCAAGATTTTATTTCGCGGAAACTGTACTCGCTGTTGAATATTTACATAGTTATGGAATTGTACATAGGGATCTTAAGCCTGATAAGTAAAAAGAATTAATATTTTTTTTTAATGAGAATATTTAATTTTTTTATTTTTAGTCTTTTAATTACCGCTTTGGGGCATATCAAACTCACCGATTTTGGGTTAAGCAAAATGGGCTTAATGTCACGTAAATATTTTTTATGACTGTTTTAAAAAATCGTTTTATTATTTGCTTTTTTTAGTTGCTACAAATTTATATGAGGGGTACATTGATTGCGAAACAAAACAGTTTTCTGATAAACAAGTATTTGGTACGCCTGAGTATATCGCCCCAGAAGTAATTTTGCGTCAAGGTTATGGAAAACCCGTGGATTGGTGGTCGATGGGAATAATACTTTATGAATTCCTTATTGGTTGTGTTCCATTTTTTGGAGAAACTCCAGAAGAATTATTTGCGCATACCGTTAATGGTATTGATTAATAATAAAAAAATTTTATTTAAGTTTATTTTAATTTTTTTTGTAGATGATATTGAATGGCCCGATAATGACGATTGGAGTGTTCAAGAAGAGGCTAAAGATTTAATAACGGTCCTTTTGCAACATTTACCCCGCGATCGGTTAGGTACAGGAGGTGCTCAGGAGGTAAAAGAACACTGTTATTTTAGTGGTCTGGATTGGAACTCACTTTTAAGGCAAAAAGCGGAATTTGTTCCGCAATTAGACAACGATGAAGACACTAGTTACTTCGATAGTAGAATAGACCGTTATAATCACGACTTGGAGGACGACACGGATGATACGGACGATTCCCCAGTTTTCGGGTTGTTTTCGTCGTGTTCGCCGCAATATCGCAAAGCGCAGTCCACGTCTAAAACAACAACCACCACCACCACAGAGTCGGAAAGTAACAGCGAATCCATTCGAATCACTACTTCCGTTGTTACAACTCCAGATACACCAGAAAATCCTGATTTTAAAGCTAAAATTAGGCCTAATGTGTTAACTCCCGAAAAGGACTACTCAGATTTGGTTCCGATTGAGCATAGGAAAATTACTTTGACCTTTAATAAGACGGTTAGTACGCCTGAATCGTCTCAAACGGATAGTGATGATGTATCACCTCAGATACAACGTAGGAGAAAAACTGGACACGCCAGGGATATTCTACCAAAGTTTTCCATTTCCGTCGAAGATGAATATAACGGGTAAGATTTTTTTAATTTTATTTTGTGACAAAACTTGTGAATGATTTTTTAATTGGTGTTAGAATTAATAAAGATATAAGAAGAAATGTTATCCAATTTTGGCCTTCTTTTAAAAGGTATTGTAGAATAGGTGCACTTTTTTACCATTTAGATCAGTGCCTATTTATCCATAAGGCATGTAAGGAAACCGTTCTTGTAATACAAGGAGGTTTTATTTCGAGATTTAAAACGGCACTGATTTAGATCCATCAATTTATCAACAAATTACTTTGAATATTAATGTTTTTTTCCACAGCAAACTAAATACAAGTTCATCTAACGAAAACATCAGGGAATTATGTCCAAAAATGTCCGCTCCTATCGCATTACCCAACAAACATCGGTCACGAGCCGTTGTAAAAAGCGCCTCAGCTTCAGGTTTATCGCTCATCATACCATCGGGTATTAAAAAAATCACTACAATAAAAGAAATCACTAAAATATTACTCCCCCAGATGATTTTCAAACGCATCCAGTCGGAGTGCACTCACCGAACGGAGGTGGTGGATCAAGTACCGCTAGTTCAAGAGATACTTCACCATGTCGGGAATTATCACCGCTTGTTACAAACTTGAAACCCCCGATAATAATTAGGAGAGGCCCTAAAGGATTCGGATTCACGGTTCATACAATACGCGTTTATTACGGGGATACCGATTTTTATACTATGCACCATTTGGTTATGGTAAATTTAATTTTATCGTTTCAATTTCGATCTAATGCATTTTTTAGGCTGTAGATGAAGGTAGTCCAGCTTTTGAAGCGGGTCTTCGACCAGCTGATTTGATAACTCACGTCAATGGAGAAGCGGTACAAGGACTTTATCATACTCAAGTGCTTCAATTGTTGTTGGGCGGAGCTGAACACGTTAGTTTGAGAGCAACCCCGCTTGATCAGACTTCGATACAAACCGGGGGACGTAAACGGGAACCTGGCCAAAGTAAACTTGCCAAGCGCAGCTTGAATCGGCAACGAAAACAGAAACGAGATAACGAGAAACGGCGAAAAACGTCGTTGTTTCGTAGAATAAGCAGTAAAAGGGCTAGTGTTGAAATGCAACAGGTAATATATTTTTTTGTTTTGATTTAATTCTGATTTTGTTGTGACGACATAGATGGCAGCTAGTATACAATCACCGTTAACTGTAACTCCAAGTAGAAGTTTTTCGTCGTTCCCAAGATCGCAAGATGGCCCTCAAAGTACCGTTCGTAACACCTCTTCCAATCGTTCAAGTTTGTCACCGTCGGATTCGTTCAATCAACACTCAAGCAGTTCATCTTCTCAAACACCATCGACATCTCCGAGCCCAACTCCAGCAACTAGTGGACGAAATGCGAAACAACACTATCAACAACGTCCATCCACCTTGCACGGGTTAAAGCACAAGCTTCATTCGAGTTCTTGTAGCAAATCTTTGCATGCGGCGAGTCCTTCCTGTCCCGCTAACGTCCCCGGTCGGAGGAAATCGGTGGGACATATTCCTTTATCGCCTTTAGCTAGAACTCCTTCTCCTTCCCCCCTCCCTGCATCTCCAACAAGATCTCCGAGCCCTCTCGCTTTTCCTGTAGGTCACCAACCAGGAAGTTCAAACACCACGCAATCATACAGTCCAAGCGCAGGTACAGCTCCGGTTAATACAACGTGTGGTCAATCAAAGAAAAGTTTTGTTCGTCCTAAAAGTACAGAACCAGGATCTCCGCTGCTTAGAAGAGCTTTATCTCCAGATCGGTTACATCCGAGAAGCGCGGAAAGCAAATGTTCCCATATTTCACCTTTGTGTTCATCAGGAAACGCCGTATCTGGGGTAAAAACTCACCCGGGCAGAATTGGGGGAGCTGGAGCGGTATGGCGACCCGCTTCAACTCACGAACGCGATAAAGATAATGAGCCGGAAACGAATGTTCCATCGATCGAGGCTTCGAATAACATGTCTAACAACGAGAATCGATTGTCATTATCACTGGCTGCTCCGGGCGAGTTATTACCTCGAATTGCTGAAGAAAAGGATAGCCCAACTAACGGCCAAGAAAAGAAACCGAGTAAATGTGATAAACAAGTAGAGAAAGTGGAAAAACCGGATAAATTAAAGACCCAAACTGATACTAAAAATACTAAAAAGTGATTTTAATTGCACTTGTAATATATATTTTATTATGTTAGGTTAATTTTGTGTCAAGTTTTTGGAATTGTTTTATTTTATATTAAATTGTATCAATAATAATTATTTAATTTAAAAGAAAATATCGAATTGTTCTAATAATTGTTATCGTGATGTACATATATGTATTTACACGTGAAAGTATTCAATATCATGAATGATGTAATTGTAATTATAAGATGTGTGCGCCATGCCCGTCCATCGTCCACAAACAAAGACTAATAAAAGTTTATTCGCCCAATACGAGGGCTCACTCATGTTGTAGCATATCTTAAAAAAAAATGAAAACAAAAAAAAATTCGCCGTGCTTTGGCGATGCACCGTAACGAATGAACGAACAGTTCGATACTGTTACGTGTACATTGTGATAGTTAATTTTATGTAATTTCAAAATCCTAAAAAATTATTAATTGCTTTAAATGGTGGATCACGGGCACATTGTGATTCATGTACATTTCGTTTAATCGTAAAGTCAATATTAATTATTTATTCTAGCATTCGTGGCGACTATATTTGATCAGTTCACTTAGCATCTCACTGGTATGTCTTTCGTATTTTATAATAGTTGCAGTTGTATTTATTGGTTTGATTTTTATGATAGCAGCCCCCGTTCGTCGCTTTTTATTTTTTAGTTTGTACATAATACAATCAAATTTTAGAGGGATAAGGCGTACAATGTGCAATCAATTGTTTCGTTTTGTTTCAATTCCCAGTAGGTCTGGGTTATAGATGTGTACTATGTTGTGAAATCGAAGAATGCTCATGTATAAATAGTACTTAAAATTGGATTTAGAATTTTTAAACCGTCTTCTTTGATCCGTTTTTGTCGCACCAATTTCGTTTTCGTGTAAGTTTGTTTCTCTGTGGCAATAGCGTCGTTTGTATTTCTACATTTTCCGCTGGTAGCCCTTTGTAGACGAATGTACACGAAATATATGGATCGCTTTGCAAAATTACCTACAAATGTTTTTTTATTTAACGAATCCTTTATGTCCTGATCCTAAATTTCATTCTTTGATTCAAAAAGTTTTGTATTTCTACTGAATGTGAGAGTTAACATCTCTTCGCCAAAGGATGGCGGTGAAATCGTACGGAGTTTGCGTATAATGTAAGAACACAATTATACCCTGTATTTTTTTTTGTATCTATTTTATAAACAAGAGTTATTTTCCTATGTTCGAGATGGTCATAATTTTTTTTTTAAATCAATGTTTTTGTGATTTCGTGCGGTAAAACATCCGGAAATGAGTTCTTCCGCATTCGTCGGAAATAAGTAGTGGGAAAAGAAGCGAGGTCGTTCGAAGTTGTTCAAAGCACACGGCTGTGTTGGCAGAGAGGAGGTCCTTCCGAGAGGTCTGCGCCTCGATATGGGGCTCGGCGTGTGCGGTCAGTGCCGTGGTCAACCAAAACGTGTCGTTCGTTCGATGAAGAAATGTTGGTTTCTTTGTGCGCGTTAAACAAATTTGTTCAATAACATGAGGCACTTATTTACAGACCCATTTAGGTGCTTTAACGATCGATTTTTTATCAGCTAATAACAATGAGCAATGCACGGACGGTTTGCTTTATTGTAAACTGAAGGACCGCAAGAGTTGCAGAGTGGATATTATTGAAAGTTTCGTGGAAATCCGGTTCGAGGTGAGTGTCATTTATTATCAAATAAATCGTAATTGCGCGTAACAACGGTGTGTATACGTATCGTGGACTGCTTCGGGGTAAACAGTCTTTGTTTTAAGAATTTCCTTTTGTTTCGTCACAACCGCAAACTAAACTGTTTATTAAACCGTTTGTAATGTTCATCGTTTCGAGAAACGGGATCGTGTTATTGACATCTTCAAGGTCATTCAAATAATCTATGTAGAAGACCTACTCAATACAGTCTTATTTTTCGTTTCCACTTTTACATCAACCAATGATGATTATTGGTATTAGAAAATCGGTATTTGCCAACTTTTTCACCGATTAGGTCAAGGGCTTCGTTACCTAGCAACATATGGAAATTTCACAACTTATCGAATATCCACCGACTCATACAAATTGCCAAATACATTTTTTTTATATTAGACATAATTTTTAACAATTTTTACTCATTCTCGTTATCTATTTGCGTTGGTGTACACAATGGGAAAGAGCCCCAGAGAAAGCGACTCTTGGTTCTGAAGTTGCGTAAGTTAAGTTTGCAAAACTGTTATTAGAAAGTGTATTCCATCTAATGAATTTTGATAATTTTGTATTTCGGGCACATTTAAAAAAAAATTTTTATTTAATTTGATTCATAAATATTTATTAGCTGAGTGGGATGTTATCATGATGTAAAAATATTTCAACACAAATTATTTTTTTAGATAGACACTTTTGGCCTAGGACAGCCCTTTTTTAAGAAACTACTTCGTACTTATTTTTCAACATAAATAAAAATGACTGTGAATAGTACGACGAGTGGTCACCCTACAACTGGGGATGGTTCCGTTACAAGAAGAGGCCACAGGAGGCAAGAATCAATGTATGCAATGACCGGTTTATATTCGGAGGGGGTTCCCGAAGAAGAAACAACAGCGGAAACGGAAACGGAACCAACTAAACCACCCCTGCCACCGACAAATTATTGCCATGACACCGTCGTGAAGTGTCATAGCAGGAATCCTTCAACTGGATTTGACAGGTAAAATATTTAATATTGTCTATACTTTATTTTTTAATTTGGAGGAGTAAAATAAAAAGTCACGTTTACACAGTGTAATTTTTGGCAGGAATTTTAATACCAAAACTGTAGTTATATATATATATATATTAAGTTGCATGTTTTTATTGAACTAAAACTAGAACTATCTACTAGACTTAGAACTAGAAACATTCGGGTTTAGCCTCACGTCTCTCAAGACGGCTAAACCCGAATAATTCTAGTTCTAGGTCTTGTGTTAGTTCTAGTTTTACACTATCACTAGAACTAACACAAGACTTAGAACTAGCATAATTCGGGTTTAGCCATACTAAATCCGAATGTTTCTATTCGGCCGGAAACATCTCGAATTTTCCCAGTGTAATTTTTGCTTAAAACAAACCAATAGCAACCTTTCTTTTTGGCGCTTCAATTTGAAAACACTCGCCCGAATTAAAAAATAAAGTATAGTAACCTATATTTGGTTATGATTAATATAATTTAAAATTGTAGAGATAAAGCGACACGTAGTGCTTTATATATCGAAACGCCAGCTGTGATAATAAAGGATGCAAAAGAATGTGGAATACTCAAGTGCCGACCAAGTTTCATACAAAAATATGCCGGTATAAAGGTATAAAAAAAAGTATTAATTAAATCCTTTATGAATATAATTAATTTTTTCTAAATTTCCAGTGTTTTGTTTTACTGTTATCGTTCCTGGTAACCCTTCAACAAGCCTTGAGTTCGGGTTACATAAACTCTGTGATAACGACGATAGAAAAACGATTCGACATCCCTTCGAGTCTATCCGGTTCGATCGCGTCGTCTTACGAAATCGGGAATGTGATAACGGTGATTTTCGTCAGCTATTTGGGCAGTCGAAGACACATTCCTGTTTGGATCGGAGTTGGAGCGGTGATTATGGGAATCGGTTCGCTAATTTTTACAATACCGCACTTTATTTCCGAAGAGCACGGGAGCGGTGCAAACGCTAATGCAACCGCTGAAAATATGTGCCGGGTAGTTTCGGTTAGAGAACAAGACATGGGATTAGGACGATTATCGTCGGGCTTATCGTCGCCTAATTTAGGACCACACAACAATTTGCGAGGAGATAATTGTATAAAAGGGACCCCATCAACTACAATTCCAGTGCTTCTTTTCGTTTTAGCACAGTTATTATTGGGTTGTGGTGGGTCTCCTTTGTTTACTTTAGGAACGACATACGTTGATGATCACGTTAAATCAGATAGTTCGTCAATGTATATTGGTTGTATGTACAGTATGGCTGCATTTGGACCTGTGTTAGGATTCTTATTGGGGGCTTATTTATTATCGTTTCATGTAGATTCATTTTCAAATTTAATTGATATAGGTGAGATTGAAATGTTTTGGTGATACAATCTCAAGATGAATTTTTTTAGGTCCTGGTGATCGCCGTTGGGTTGGAATGTGGTGGGGTGGATTTCTTTTAAGCGGAGTCCTTCTGCTTTTAGTTTCCATACCATTTTTTTCTTTCCCGAAAGTGTTGTCAGTTGAAAAGGAACGCAAACGACTTACAGAAAAAACTGCCACTGTAACTAGCACTAATTCTATTGTACCTACACAAAAACCATCTGGTAATACTACTAATGATTCTGGATATGGAAAGGATATTAAAGGTATATCATGCATTAATATTCGGCGTTATAAAATATGTTTATAATAAAAAAATTTAGATATTCCCCGTTCAATGTGGCGTTTAGCTTGCAACCCCGTTTATATTGTAACGTGTCTTGGAGCCTGCATGGAACTCGTTATTGTATCCGGATTTGTTGTATTCTTACCAAAGTACTTAGAAACACAATTCAGATTAGGTAAAAGTCAAGCTAGCGTTTTCACAGGTAAAATTTTTTTCTGTTTTATAATTCTTTTTAATACGCCTTTTTTTTAGGTTCAATAGCTATTCCAGGAGCTTGTATAGGAATCTTTATGGGCGGTTGGATCTTACAAAAAATGGAGCTCCGCCCGAAAGGTGCGGTGCAATTCGTTTTGATCTCAAACACGATGTGCCTGCTTTGTTACGCGTTACTCTTCTTCCTTGGTTGTGACAATCTAAAAATGGCCGGCACAACCATTCCGTATTTTAATAGCACGCTCGCCGAACCGTTCGAAGTCAATCTAACGTCATCATGCAATTTTGGTTGCGAATGCACGACGAATGACGTCGAACCGGTTTGTGGTAACAATGGCTTAACGTACTTTAGCCCGTGTCACGCGGGCTGCACGTCGATACTTAGATCTAATTATACCAACTGTGCCTGTAAGACAATTTTCCATAAAAAAAATTATTTTCCAAAACGATTTCATTTACATTTTAGGTATTCATGGAAATATGAGCTTAATTGGTGGCACAACTTCCGCTATGTCAATATCAAGAGACGACTACGCTGAAGTTACTGTAGTCCCAGTTGCAACAGCTGGGCCATGTAATTCTTCGTGTCACACAATTTACCCATTTTTAATACTTTTATTCTTTATGACGTTTATAGTTGCAATTACACAAATGCCACTATTAATGATAGTACTTAGGTATTTATATTATATTTAAAAAACTGGTTTTATGGCTTAATATTATTTTATACATACAGTATTTTATACATACAGTATGCAACCAATATCACAGTATTGGTATTGCAATACGCAAATCGCGTATTGTGTTGCATACTTGCAATGATGACGTCGGGTACGATAATTAATTAATTAACACACTGCACTTATTAATGGTATCACTCGGGATTCGGAGCCTGAAACCAAGTCAACCTTGCTTGAAGTTTATGGAAGAAATAATTTCCGCCCTAAGTATTAATCATAATACTTGAGATTGTAACTTTGTTATTTTAAATATCATAGTATGATTTTTCTTGCATATTCCGATCCCCCTTTAAAAATTACATCGACTTTAACAAGGATTGTTGATACTTAATGCCTTTATTTTTTGAGTTATTTCACTTTAAACGATTTTTAAGTGATTATTAATTTATTCTTATATTTCTAAAATTTTAATTAACACGTGTTATAACAATTCAGAAGCATCAAGATTTTCCTAAAAAGAGATGAGAAATAATTTTGCCATAAAATCATTTTTAAAAAAATTAATTAAATTTTTTTTAACAAAATTATTTTTGTATTTTTAAGATCTGTAAGTGAAGAAGAACGTTCATTCGCATTAGGAATGCAATTTGTTATATTTCGTCTCTTTGGATATATCCCAGCGCCGATTTTATTCGGGAATTTAATAGATTCAACGTGCCTCCTTTGGAAAAGTTCATGTGATGAAAAAGCCGGGCGCTGTTTACTTTACGATATCGAACAATTCCGATATCGTTATGTGGGTCTTTGTGGTGGCATTAAAATCCTGGCCCTTGGTATTTTCACTTTGGATTGGTGGTTAGTTCGTCGTCGTAAACGGCTCGATGAAACCGCTGTAATAACAGTTAATGAAGTCGTCGGTTCAATTATAAGTTTGGATAAACGTAAATATTAAAAAAAAATGTGTTGTTGATTTTTGATTAATTTTGTTTTTGTAGTGTTTGAACAAAAAAATTCACATAGACGTCACCGTCGAAATTTAAGTTCAGTATCGACGTATTCATGTCCACCGATTCCAAATCCGTCAACCATGAAGGCCTTATACTCATCTCAACGGACAATTTCTAGTCACGACTCGAAACAGAATAAAGTTGATTTGAGTCTGTCGCTGAGGAGAGAAATAAAACCGATCGTCGACGTCGAAAAAAAATTAGATGAAGAAGAGAAAAAAGTTGATCTAGAATCTGCAAACACCGCCGCGGAATAGTTTCTAATGAATAAAAATAAAAGAAGGGTAAAACTATTTTTTATTTTTTTAGTGTTGCAAATTTGTCAATTAGATGTATCTATTGTACCCGTATTATTCGTTTACTCACATATAACTGAGATAATTTAATCGTTTAAGTGCGATTTGATAAAAAATTCGTTATCAAAAAATAATAATGCGAACAAAGGAGATATTGTATAATCAATAAAAAACTTTAGTGTGCTATAATTTAAACTTAATTCTCGAGTTTCTCATATTATAGCTAAAGCATGCTAAAGTTTCTTTTTATTGAAAATGCTATATGCTGAATCTCAACATCACTAACAAAAAAATTAGATCTTATCGCCGTTTTTAATTTTATTTTTTAATTAATTTAATTTTTTTTTCACTAAATTAATTTTTTTTTTCTTTATTAATTTTAATTTGTAAGGTTTTAATTAAAAAAATTGTAGGTGCGGCCCTGAACAAAAAAGAATATATAAACTATATTTTTGTACGTTAAAAACGTTACTTTTACTCACAACAACCGCAACGCATCTCACTATTACTAGTCCTATCTATGCAACTATTTCTTTTTTTGATTTATTCTTTATTTTATTTTAAATGGTGTGGTATCAAAAATTATTTTTAAATAATTTTTGATATGACCACATAATCCTATTGCGGCCGTTGTTCCCCCATGTTTTACACGCTCAAGATTTTTCCAACGTGACATACGTGTAATTTTATATGTATATTACCAATAAAAAACACCTTAAAGTATACTTTATTTTTTATAATGTTAAACATTTTTTTCTTGGAAAGTAACTGCGTATAGCCTTATATAATGGAGGGAAAAAGTATATTTGTCCCTCTTTCTCGTGTGTACATTCGACTTGATTAGTACTATGGGCCAAACGGCCAAAAATACTGCCAACTTGGCATAAGGTTAAACGATTGACAATCCTGTTCTAGTAAACATTGTACGTCGCGAATCTAACTCGCTAAAATAAACGTAAAACTACTCATTTTCGGTTGTGTTTTGCTGTTTAGTGCGACCCAAACTTCTTTGAAGGTAAGTTTTATCTCCTATTACTTCGAATTCATCGAAAACTAAACATATATATTTTGATTTAGAATTATAACAATAAAAATATAAAATTAGTCGAAATCAAATATCGTATTATTGTTTTTGGTTTCGACCACAACACGAAAAATTGTTTTCGAAAAATATGAGATGTTTTGTTCTTTATTTGACTGCCCGATCTAAAAATAAATGACCACGGGACAAAACTGAACGTGACCAAGACGCACTTTGCCTAAATGGCAATAAAAATATTTTTTTTTATTAATAGAAATTTCATTAAATCAATAATTCATAGATATTTTTATGAAAACTTCATTATCTTTTAATAACACGTACTCGTTGATTCAAATCTTGTTTTTATCGCCATTTGTACTATAGCGTTACTATGACGACCAATGTTTTTAACCAATACTGTATCGTGCTAACACAAAGCGGTTTTATAGAATTGATTAAAAAAATTAAAATTTTTTCTTGGTTTTTAACACAACATCAAATCATATATAAAATTGGTGTTCACTTTGATTTTGGGTTGGGTTTGGAATTTCTGGAAATCTTTGATTTCTTATTCTTACATCTTAAGCAATCACAATCTCTAAGAGTAACTCTTATGGCATTATATTGTTAAAAAATACAAATATTGTACATAAACTGATGGTGAGTTGCGGATAACTTCTCCAGAAACTTTATTTATCATGAAATTCTTACTAAAATAAGTGAATTTGAAGTCTGATCATAAGATAATCAAGTCTGATCCTTATTATTAGAAGTATACATATTGCGTATTAGACGTATACGCGGAATCATTCAGAACTGTTCGGAACTACACAACTCTTGAACTTATTGACAGATATGACTTTCATTTGTCGCCTTTAATGCGTAGCCTCACTTCTTGCTGCCGTATAGAGTTTAGCTAAGACTTCCTTGACGACGTGGTGTGATTCATGACTTAAAAAATATCGTCTCGTTGGTATCAACTGGGAGTGCTTAAGGCCATCTCCTTGCTTAGGCCTGGAGAGCGTGTGAAATTTAAATTTTTGGTCCTTGATATTCTTCGATTATATCATCCTTTTAATCCGGGACTCTATGATTTTAGTCAAGACTTTGTGCACAGCAAAAGAAGAATGAATACGAATATGAGGAAGATGAGTAAAAAGTTTAAAATGACGTCATATAAATCGTTGAAGGAGTCAACAAGAGATGGAGTTGATAAAACATTAAGGTTGGTAAAGGAGGTAATTGGTATATTTTAATACTTTCGTGATTACGTTATAAAGGATGTTTTATTGAGATTTATATTGACACATTTTAAGCAATATTTAATAAAATTTTATATAAAATCATATTGTTATTTTGGTTTGCATCAAATGATGATGAATCATTTGTTATTTACACATCGATTTAGTACATGCATATAAAAAGATAATGAGATATGGCGTCATATAAATTGTTTCTGAGAAAATCAAGAGATGGAGCTGTGCGACGTCACTGGCAACCATTTTGAATTGTCGACGAGTTGGACTATAGAGATTTCAGTCAAGTGTCGGTCGCCGTGCGAGCTAAAGCGTTTTTTTCTCTCCCGCAATTGTCGTGCAATTTCAAAGGGCTTTTAGTCAACTCCATTTTCAATGTGTATGGCTAGTGCAGTAAGTAAATGAATTTTGATAAATATTTTAAGTATACTCGAATATAGTATAATTAAGTAAACGGGTATACGATGGATTGGAGAGCTAAAAAAAGGGGAATAATTACAAAAAAAAAAAAAGAGAAAATGGGAGAGGTAAAATATTTTTTTTCTTTTAACTTTAGACGTGGGGGGAAACGATGTAGAGAGAGACTCCAAAAATATCTCCTCCGCGTATCCAAAGCCCCCGGCGATTTTGACTGGCAGTTATTTAAAATCCCGAACCGTTCCTGCTGGAAATCGCCACGGCAGGAATGGTTTCGCAACGTTGAACAACGCGTTCTCAGAAAACTCGTTCGATCCTGTTCAATTCCCAATCGAAATATATCAGTAATATCTTTCCATTTTTTTTGTTACAAATAAATAAAATAAGACTGATAAAAAAATATTCAAGAGGACAATCGTATTCTCAGTACAATTGTCATCACTCGACTTTAATAACATTTTGCTTTTGCGTCAGTTGTTGCTCGACCTTGTTTCAACAAAAGTCGTTCCGTCGATTGTTGAATAGTTACGTCACTATCTCTTCGAGAATATATTAATAAAAAAAATTAAAAGGATCAGATATTAATTGCAATTACACATATTATTTTAAAAAAATAAAAAAATCTTGAGTATACTTTGACCGTGATTTATCTTTAATCATATTAATGTTATATATATATATATCTCATTTTTTATATCTTGATATAAATCAAATGATTAATATTAAACAAACATCATCGATTTATTCCCATCACAAAGATTTGTTCGTTAAAACAACTTTTAATATTTCATCATATTTTAGCGAAGTAATTGAAAAACTATTTAATGAGTAATTTGATAAAACGAATGGAATCTGCGAAAAAAATTTGTTTGAACTTAAGATAAGATTCCTACAATTTCGATTTTTTTCTTATCGATTGTTCGTATTAAACTTAACCTTTGTTTCGCAAGCCGATTTCGGTATTAATAATAATTGCAAATTATAACTCAAGGATGTGATCTTGACGTCACTCCAGATCATCGATTTCGGTGACGATGATGCAAATGATAGGGGATTTTTATTATGTTTATATAAATACAGTAAAACCTCGTTTATTTATTAGTCCATCCATATTTAATCCATTAAATTAAAAGAAGTGAACCCCAAAAATGAAGTTAGAAAGTTACCGACAACTCTCTCCATAACTCCCGGAACTTTCCAAAATGTTCCTGGACTTATAAACAAACTATTAATACAATATTTGTTAATAATACAAAAATTCGATTCTGAAGGTGCGATGACCTCGGAGATTCTTTACCCCTTGTATTTTTCTTTTATTACGGTCGCGACCTCCCCTCCGGACAATGTTCTTCTTTTTTCTTTCTAAACGCGCAATAATGCAACGTGAAGAATCAAATTGAAACTGAACTAACGATGCGTCTCTTTGTTTGTTTTGCAGTTATTTGGTGAGACAGTTCTCGCATACATGGAGTTCCACTTGGATAGCGCGGAGTACTGCCAGGCCCAACACAAATAAAGAGATCCACTAGTCTTTTTTAACTAAAAGAAATATATATTTGTTTATTATTCTTATAGTTAGACGCAGTTGATCGAATTGTACGTACCTTTGTAACCAAATACAGCCACACGTAAGTGAAGATTTATTTAAAAAATTCGTATTAATAAAGTTATAAATTTTTTTTATTTACATCAGAGTTTTCCGAAATCGAAAAGCTTGCTGGGGTATTGCATATCAAAATAAAAAAAAGAAGTAAAAAAAACACTAACAACAACAGTGTAACTGGGAGACATTAACCAATTTTATCGTTTTACACTTAGAAATTCAAAAAGACTGATCGACCGACACTCATTCTAAAAAAAATTACATAACTCGCGGGACGGGCTCTCGGTAAATTAGTGACAAAGTGCTCCTCGCGAATCCCGCCAACATGCGCCAAAAGGATATTAGGCCAGCTCCGGCTGAGATCGAGCACAAGGGGTTCAAATTCCTTATCACAGACAGACCCTCAGATCAGAGTATTCACACCTACATCCAGGTAAGAAATTTAACTACCTGACTTGAAAACCAAATTTTTCCGTTAGTTCTGTCTAACACAAACATTTTATGTAATATTATTTTTTGGGTTATATTTTGAAAAGGAATTGAAGCGTCATAATGTGAGCGCAGTTGTGAGGGTTTGTGAACCATCGTACCAAATTGATGAGCTCAAGAACCAAGGTATTGTGGTTTACGATCTCGAGTACGACGATGGGACCTTCCCACCTAACCAAGTCGTCGAGGAGTGGTTTAAACTCATCAAAAAGCACTTCCATGATAGTCCCGATGCGTACGTTGCCGTTCATTGCGTTGCGGGACTTGGTAGGGCTCCCGTTATGGTCGCTTTGGCTTTAATTGAGCTAGGACTTAAGTACGAAGAGGCAGTTGAACTTATCAGAGAGTAAGTTTGTTTTGATGGTAAACTGTAAAGAACGAACATATAGCTTGTTTATTTTTGTTGTGTAATAGAAAACGTAGAGGAGCGATAAACGCAAAGCAGCTGGCATTTTTAGAAAAATACCGTCCGAAGTCGAGACTCAAGCAGAAGAACGGCTACAAGAGCTCGTGCTGCGTGCAGTAAAACTATCCAATCCCACGACAGTGTTCATCGATAACCAATATTAATTTTAGCACTATACTTACTTGATTGATATATCTCTGTGGTAACCGAGACAAACTAAAAGTATTTTTCGGAGGCGAAAATGTAAAAAAAAATTATATCTATATAAATATATATACACTCACCGAACGCCGAAGTGACGGATGAGCTGGAGACGCGTCTGCATGTGGCATTGACCCAAGTTTCGTTAACGTTTGCTGTAGCCGCGATAGCTTGGTCATTTCTGTTATCCCATTTTAAACATTTTTTACTTCTGTGCTAAACTATGAATTGCGATATTTTAACGACATCCGGTATTAGTGATACAAAAAATAATTTTTCTCCTCAATGCCCGTATACGAAGAATTTAACAGTTTACGCAGAATTGACCTGGTAGATAAATATATATTACTGTCTCCATTTTATTATATTTTTATTTTGTAAATGTATCGAACAGTGTAATTTTAGATTGGAAATAATGATGTGGAATAAACAGTATAACGTGTTTTTCTTATTTCGTTATACCCGGGGTATTAATTAATATTTAGTAGAAAAAAAATGTTCTGGCTTAATAATTTGTTTAAGCGCCATCTATTTATAACCTAGCAATGTAATGACCAGATTGGTTTGGAACTCGACTTAATAAAATAATTTTAGTTTCGCTGGAGAATAAAAGATGTCGCTGTTTTTTTTATGTAAGTTAATTTTTTTAAAGAATTTATGTTATTTGTTGGTGCATAACATTTAAAATTAAATAAAAATTTTTGAAAAATAAATCTTTAATTATGAAACCCTTCTTTAACCCTTTCAGAACAATATGGAGTTACTCATTATAATATTACAGCTTCAATTTTTTTAATTTCCCTATGAACAGTATTGAAATGGAATTCAAGATTATCTTCCTAATTGTTGTTTGTATCAAAATATTTTTCAAATAAAACTTGTTAAGAATTAAACAAGGAACAACTGTTGTAGGCACCATTTTTAAAAATTATCAATTTTTTAATTTCTCTGTGATCAGTATAGAAACTTAATTTAAGATTATCTTCCTAATTATTGCTTGTATCAAAATATTTTTCAAATAAAACTTGTTAAGAATTAAACAAGGAACAACTTTTGTAGGCACCATTTTTTAAAATTATCAATTTTTTAATTTCCCTGTGAACAGTAAGAAACTTAATTTAAGATTATCTTCCTAATTATTGCTTGTATCAAAATATTTTTCAAATAAAACTTGTTATGAATTAAACAAGGAACAACTTTTGTAGGCACCATTTTTTAAAATTATCAATTTTTTAATTTCCCTGTGAACACTATAGAAATGGTATTCAAGATTATCTTCCTAATTATTGTTTGTATCAAAATATTTTTCAAATAAAACTTGTTAAGGATTATACAAGGAACAACTTTTGTAGGCACCATTTTTTAAAATTATCAATTTTTTAATTTCACTGTGAACAGTAAGAAACTTAATTTAAGATTATCTTCCTAATTATTGCTTGTATCAAAATATTTTTCAAATAAAACTTGTTAAGAATTAAACAAGGAACAACTTTTGTAGGCACCATTTTTTAAAATTATCAATTTTTTAATTTCCCTGTGAACAGTAAGAAACTTAATTTAAGATTATCTTCCTAATTATTGCTTGTATCAAAATATTTTTCAAATAAAACTTGTTATGAATTAAACAAGGAACAACTTTTGTAGGCACCATTTTTTAAAATTATCAATTTTTTAATTTCCCTGTCAACAGTATAGAAATGGAATTCAAGATTATATTCCTAATTATTGTTTGTATCAAAATATTTTTCAAATAAAACTTGTTAAGAATTAAACAAGGAACAATTTTTGTAAATTATCAATTTTGTAATTAATGACAAGTACTTTTGGAGATATTAAGTCGATTCCATACTTAATGAACACTTGTATATATACAATTAAAATTTTAAATGAAAAGAATAACAAATTAAGAAAAGAAAAAGTTTGGTTTTGATATAAGCTTTATTTACAATACGAATAGTTGATGATAGAGACTAAAAAACATGTAAAATGAATAAATATCTCGCAATACTTAACGACCGGAAGGGAGAATGTTGTCGCAGTAAGCTTTCAGGCTTGGCTTCCAGTTAGGTTTGTACTGCAAAGAAGAGGGGAAACCGTTCCGCACAACGTCACAATGAACATAACAAAACTATTTATATCGAATATATCACATTCCTACATACATTTAATAATGTACTTGTATATGTATGTATGTATATATATTTATATTATCAGCACCTTGACATTTTTTATTCACTGGAACACAGTTTTTTAAGATAATAATAATGTTAACACGGAATGCAGATATGATCGGATTTTTTTGTTAATAACTATGTACAGGTGGCCGATCCGGCCGTTCAAATACTGTTGCTGACAATGCCCAACCGCTCTCGATATACGATCGATGCCAACCTTCGTACGGCTGACTACCAAATAAAAATTAAGTTGACTTCTTGGAATGCTTGTTTCTAAGCAAAAACTATGTGACTAGAAGTGGAAAAATATGCTTGTTTTTTTGCTGACCGGCGATGTAAATAAGGGATCAACAAGTGTTCCGATACGATAATTTTTGTATGTATTGGGACACTCGTATGTGAATGCAGTCAACGTAATTTCGCTTTGATGTCGATTTCGGGAGACGAATACCGGATATGGCTTAACCGTTAAACGCGACACGTTTAGTAGATCTGATAGCAAAACCTATACGATAATAGTAACGCTAAAACACAAGTACGATTATTACGCTAGCTAGAAAAAAGAGTAACATTGCCTACATAATAAACTTTGGAAACACACTTAAAAACAACTAAGTAATAAAAAAGAATTTCGACAAGTTTCGCCGAGGAATGCAAGAAGATAGACGACGACTGTTTCGGTTTTATTTATTCTTATTTTTTTTTGATAACAATAACAGTTGTTCTGATTGTCGCAAGTTGGGTAAGACGAGAAATTCAACTGTCTGCTTTATATGTGAACGTCGACATTATGCAAAACATTTTATTATTGCACAAATTTGCACCAGAGGCTGACCCGTTTACGATAAAACCCCCCCAGTTCAACTAGCCCATTTCTGCCTTCATCTAGCAACTACAGCTGCTAAGTAAAAAATAAGTTATCTTAAGTCGCGGATTTAGGGAGGACATAATCGTTCGGAACAGCCTCCGCTCTTTGGTTTAGGCGTAGTTAACGTTAACGAACTATAAAAAATCAAAATTAATAGGCGTTTGCTGTCAGTTTCTTCGATAAGAATCACTTAGAATTGCCGCGAAGGTGACAGCGAACGGATTTTTTTCTTAGGCTCGACTTTCGTTCATTCATTTGTCCATCGCTTTAGTTTCAATTTTTTAACAGACAAATCAACGTACGCAAGACAAGAAACGCGCGAACAAAGATTTGTTTTGGACGAACAATAACAATCATCGTTAATGCTAAGGAACGTACTGATATCGCAAAATAACCAATAGTAACACGAAGATTTATAACTCCTCAATTGTAGCACCGTGATTCAACCATCTTATTGGAATGTTTTTGGAGTATGGATATTTTATGCAATTGGCTTGTACAAGCTATGATATGATTGATTCTAGCAAAAAAAGTTTAGTTTAGTAAAATTTAATTATAATTGGGAAAAATTTACCTTGACAAACCAATTTGGATAAAATGCAAGAATTAACCACAATAGAGAACAATGAGATGGCGGATTCCGTAGAAAATTTATTGTTACTTTTGGTTATTTTGTGTTGATGCTTTCCGATGAGAACCTGGATTTTACAGAACAGAGCGTACGCACTATGACGACGAGTACCAATTTGCGGGGGCGGCGGGTGCACTTTTTCCGGGATGGTACAGGTGAAAACCCGCTCCCGTAGTACCGTGGTGATAAAATTGGGGTTGTTCTACGTATGAATACACCTGGGGTTTTAAAGGGAGTGGCCCATCAGGATACTGATGGCGTAAAACATCTTGATAGATAGGGTTCTCAAATGTTACTCCACCATGGAGTTGCTGATGCTTATCCCGTGGTGAGACGCTGGACGGAGGAGTCATGGCCGTGTGGTAATCCCCTGAATACGTGGTGGAATAATTTTGGTGTTGCGATAGCAAAAACTGGTGATCATTATATGATGAAGAGCTTTCGCTTCCAGGGGGAGTGGGAAGTGGTCCCGCTTGTGTATCACCGGTATAATAAGTGGTACTTCCTGTTCTTGTGGAACCGCTACCGCTTATACCGTGAACGTTAGCACGGATAACACTCTCACGATTGGCATAAAGTTGTCTAAGAAGAGCTGAAGCTGGTAAAGGCCCTTGTTGTTGTAACTGTTGATGTGCCCCAATCCATTGGATAGTTGTTCGTTGCTGCTTTAAAAGAGCGTCTGTGCTAAAGTCTGTTGGTTGATGAATCGGGGATTTACACGCCGGAAGATGTTTGGACATAGCGTTCTCGAGATCTTTAACAGACGTCCCGGATTCTTCGATAGATTTTGGTGACGTCGATTCGGGTACGGGTCGGGAAATTCCCGTCGAATGACAAGACGTGGACGGGGGACTAAGAACGACGTTTCTCCGAGGTGACTCCTCGTCGTCGGAAGATCCGGAAGTGGTCTCGGTGAGTTTCCTCTTGTTCCCTCTACCAACACCGGTTGATTTTCTTCGGGTGCCATCCGCTGTTGCTGCAAGATGAGCTACTTCATCCGTTGTCGTGGTGCCGGTTCGTTCGGAATCATCGGCTTGGGTGCGGTCGTCTCCATTCTGTCGAGGGTCTTGAGGAGGGTTGGATGGTCCTCCGCTAGTGCGCCCATCTTAGCACATAGATACGACATTTAGAGATAGTTAATACAGGCGGTACGGCAACGTACCTCCTCGATCCGCATCCGGGGACCCGTTTTCCGGGTCATTACCGCTTGGGTCCTCTCGCTTTACCGTCCTCGTGCTGTCCTCCATTTGGCAACAGTCCATTATTAGGTTTTCGTACTCTCGACCACTAAAAAAATGATTTTCTTAAACAAAATTAATATTAAAAAGAAATACCATTACCTTATTACGTAATTTACGCAAATAATATTTTGTTCGTCAGCATTTTTTGTATTGCACACTACGGTTGCGCAAGTCTGCACCCAAGTATAACCGCCACTTTTATTCATTAGCCGGTAATAATGAGTCAAAACTTGTCCTTTATTTATCACTAAAAATAAAAGTTTGCAATAAAAAATATTTTTCATTTCGCTTTTTAACTTACAATCAACATGGCACTTCCTCAATTTATTCGCATCCTCACCATGGCACAGTGTGTATAAATTTCTTCCCGTTAATTCATCGGCTGAGTAATCAAGGAGATCGGAAACTTTCGGTTCACAATGCGCTATCCGAAAATCGAAATTAATCCGCGTTACGAACATATCCGATTCAAGTCTGATTTCGTGGACGCTAGGAGGCGGCAGAGCGATCGCGAGGGCTACCATACCAAGGAGGGGTGGCTGTGATTTTCGAGAATGTGAAAATGTGTATTGAGGTCGCAGTCTGCACAACATTAGAACCACCTAAAAATTAATATATTAATTTAAAACAATTAATTTAAAATTTTGTTTTAAACTTACTCTATACCCTGAGGATTTGAAATGGCAACCTCTCTTGGTTAACGTTGATTTCATGCGTACACAAAATGCTCTATCTAAGCCTCTGTATGTGGGATTACTTCCTAATGTCATTACAGTAGAAACTGAAAAATGAATTAATAAATTAATTAATACTTACATCATAGTTATGTGAAATCGGGACAGTTGAAGTACATCAAAACAATTCTTGACTACTCATTAAGACAAAAAAGTCAAAATTATTTAAAACATTACAAGATGGATGAATTTAAAACGTGTATGACACGATAAATGCGTCAAAACAATTTTTGAACCGGTTTGAAAAACTTTGCGTCTGCGCATCATCCACCAAAGTTTTTCAAACCGGTTCAAAAATTGTTTTCGACGCATTTATCGTTTCATACACGTTTTAAATTCGTCCATCTTGTAATGTTTTAATTAATTTTGACTTTTTTGTCTTAATGAGTACTCAAGAATTGTTTTGATGTATTTCAACTGTCCCGATTTCACTTAACTATGATGTAAGTAAATTTAGAGGTTGTTTTTTCTTGTTATTAGTAACTTCGTTGTTTTTTAGTAATTGTCTTTAGAAGAAACAAAGTTTCGAAATATTGCAAGTAATAATTTAGTTACTTTTTAACAGTTTTTGTGATCAAGAACTCCGCTTAACGCTTTAATAAATTAAAGCGTCATCTTTTTGTATAAATATGTAGTTAAATGTGGATATATTCACGGAGTTAAAGTAGGGATTGTTTTGTGAGTTGCCATTGAATTAATAGATGGCGTTAGGTGTGCGTTGCATTAATGGTGTAGGTGGGAAATCAAAGTTTTATTGGGTAAAGTTTTGAAATTTGTAATTTTGTATGGGGAGCGCAACGCGATAGTAATAAAAATGAGTTTACGACTCGATTTCCCAAATCGATTGTTTTCTAGGTTACCTAACGAGGGAAGTTTTTTCTTTTCAGAAGCGTAAAGGACAACAAGCGGCTAAAGAATAGAATTTATTAGTCGATTGATATGCAAAAGAGCGCGTCGACGCGGAATGCGATGTCCACATTCGTCACCCGGTGGTCACTGATTTTTTTAAATCGGCATTCAAAGCGAGTCGCGACGTGCCTTATTGAACGAAACCGACCGTTGGGAAACGTACTTACCATCAGGATTGTTTGTACCGGCGTTCGAACTTTCCTCCGAACTACTCCCCGGCGAAGCTACACTTTGGCTTTGGGCCAAACCCAAACCCAATTGTTCAGCCATCTCAGAATGATCTTGATGGTGAATGTAATCAAATATACTACTACCAGTCATCTCCACCTAGAAAAAAAATTTTTTTGCTAAGACTATAATAAATTGAAATCATAAATAAGGGGTGTAGATGTAAAGGATGTAGAGGATGTAAAGGGAGGGTTGAAATTTAAAATCATAGTTGGCTTGGAGGAGTGGACGTGCAGAACTAAGGTCGGCCATGTTTCCGCAGTTGCAAAGTCCCTATTGATTGTAACCCGGCAGTCACATTATGAATGGCGGGCACGGCGCTGCAGAGGTCTACGTGAGGAGCATTCGCCATGGGGGGCGGCGGCCGCCCCCGCGAGTGGGTGGAGGTCCGCTCCGGGCGGCCTCTCTCCGTTGCTGCTGCTGCCGTTGCCGCCACCATCAACCCGACTAAAACTCACCTGCGAAAGGCCCAAGTAAATGGACACCGTCTCCGATATGTACAAGAATCTACCATCTGCTGCTAGGGCTAATGCAAAACCATCCAAAGACTATAAAATAAAATAAAATAAAAACAATAAAGTATAACTTTTTAAATAATTATCTTATTAAAATGTTTAAATGACTTGTGTTTTCTCATCGCGTTCAGTAGCTTCTTAAAATTTTAACAATGGAGCGACCGCCGCCCGTAAACAACAACTTATATTTATTCCGGCGAGGCAGGGAGTAGATAAAAATCAGAGTTTCATTCATAAATCCATCTCGCGGCATAAGAGAAAACACATACGTTTTCTCCCTTTTTCACAAACCATCTCCTTCTAAGTAGATGAACCCCGTATGTGCAATCAAAAACCCGTCGCAATATTTCCTTATTAAACAAAGATCGTAGTTAGGGGTCGTTATCGCACCGAGACTAGGAAAAGTTTAGCGACGTAACTTAATAAATGGTATTTTCACCAGAAAGAAAATGAAAGAGTTTCATTTGTTAGGGGGAGGGAAGACGTCGCGACCAAAGCTACCTATTTAACGATTCCCATCGCGTTCAACCGGTCACTCTTTACGCGCCCCTGGGACACAAGGCAAAATTGCGCGGAAGAAACGGGAAATACGACCCCTACCTGCAGGATGTGTGTGCCTTGATGTTGCTCGAATATATCCATAGCCAATCCAGCAGCACCTCTTGCTCTTCCCGCTGTAACAATTAATATTTATTTACAAATTAAGATACATTTCAGATTCGATTTTTATTCGACTTATAAAGTTCCCTTTTTTTCTGGCAACAAAGCACCGATAATAATCACAATAATACTTATTGCTAAAATACGAGGGAATTCTTTTAGCGCCCTACACGAATCGTATATTTCCGTGGGGGGAGACGTATGAGCGACATAGTATATGGCCGGTGAAGTGTAGGGTCCATATATCGCACCGTTTTTTCTTTTTGGGGTGTTTGTCCGATATTTTTAGTTGGGATAGAGACGTCAGTCGAGAGTCGCCAGCCTTTCTCCTTTTTTAAATTCGTAATAGCGAGCCCCTTCCGCGCGCGCACGCCGACTACAAAGACGACAATTATTCGTCCTCCAGAAAGAAATATTATTTATTCCGCGCGCGCATCTAGACGCACATGAGCCTTCTGAATATTTTTAAAATGGGACACGACGCGCATTTTAAGTGCGCCCGCAAACGCCGACGTTATACTCCGACGCCCGTCGTTAGGTGTGTGAAACCATTTTTGTTTTCCAACAACAGGATAAACAATAATATTATTTTTATTTAAAAAAAAAACTATATAGGTTATATGTTTAAGGAGAAATTAATTTTGTTTTGGGAATCCCCTTAGTTAGGAAATGGAAAATAATTATATATATATCGAGAATTTCATATAACTCGCTATATATGAATGCAGAAACTACTATGCACTTACACTGTCCCACATAAAATGCAACATAGGTTAATATTACAGGCATTGGTAGAACTAACACTAGACCTATAACTAAAATCATCCGGGTTTAGCCGTCTTATGAGACGTACGGCTAAACCCGAATGATTCTAGTTCTAGGTCTTGTGTTAGTTCTAGTGATAGTGCTGGTGTAAAACTAGAACTAACACTAGACCGAGAACTAGAAACATTCGGGTTTAGCCGCACGTCTCTCAAGACTGCTAAACGCGAATTATTCTAGTTCTAGGTCTTGTGTTAGTTCTAGTTTTAATTCAATACAAATATGCAACACAGTGATATCTTATGTTACCTACCACTGTCACTAGAATTAACACTATACCCAGAACTAGAAACATTCGGACTTAGCCGCACGTCTCTCAAGACGGCAAAACCCGAATGATTCTAGTTTTAGATCTTGTGTTAGTTCTAGTGATAGTTCTAGTGCAATACTAGAACTAACACTAGACCAAGAACTAGAAACATTCGGGTTTAGCCGCACGTCTCTCAAGACGGCTAAACCCGAATGATTCTAGTTCTAGGTCTTGTGTTAGTTCTAGTGATAGTGCTAGTGCAAAACTAAAAGAAACACTAGACCGAGAACTAGAAACATTCGGATTTAGCCGCATGTCTTTCAAGACGGCTAAACCCGAATGATTCTAGTTCTAGGTCTTGTGTTAGTTCTAGTGATAGTGCTAGTGCAAAACTAAAAGTAATACTAGACCGAGAACTAGAAACATTCGGATTTAGCCGCACGTCTTTTAAGACGGCTAAACCCGAATGATTCTAGTTATTGGTCTTGTGTTAGTTCTAGTGATAGTGCTAGTGCAATACTAGAACTAACAATAGACCAAGAACTGGAAACATTCGGGTTTAGCCGCACGTCTCTCAGGAAGGCTAGTGTTAATTCTAGATTAGTTCATTAATTCAATACAAATATACAACATAGTGATATCTTATGTTAACTAGCCTAAACAATTAACATTAGACCTAAAACTAAAAATATTCAGACATGTTGCATTTTATTTGGGACAAAATAAGTTGTATATTGCATATATATATATATACATAGTTCGTTTTTTTGCTATAATACTTGTCAATGTAAATTTTTTAGGGTTTTTGTTGGTATTATCTAGGATCCTTATAAAATTTATGTTGTTTTCCTGATTTTTAGTAACATTATCAGTAACTAAATAGTTGAGGTTAAAATACTAATAAATTTTTAGATAAATACGATTTTAACGAAGTACATATTTGTTGTAAAAACGTCATACAAAGTAATTAAATAGAACAAAACACCTTTTCTAGGTAAATAAATGGCAAATAAACACCCCACAATATTTTTTATACACCTTTTCTTTTTGAATAACGAAAACTCAAACATCAGTGTGACATATATATTTCAAAACATGATAAAACAAAACTCCCTGTTTATTTTGCCAACTTTACAACAATTTGGTAGGTATTATAGAAAAAAAATGAACTATATATATATATATATATATATATATATATATAGATATAGAGTTTAAAAAGAAATAAATTTTGAATAATAATACAAAGGGTCTTAATTTTGTTTGTGAATAATATATAAATCCCCTTGGTTTGGAAATGTAAAATAATTCGATATCAATGTCAATTCATTAAGGGAGGCGGATATCTAAGCGAGAACAAATTTGTCGTAATTATTTCGACCCCTAAAGATTCAGTCGCGGAATTACACTTGTAAATTTCACCGAGTTTGGTTTACAATAAGCGCCCGGTAATTTTATTAGCCGCGGCCGCGAACGAGCGGGGAGGGGGAATTGGGTTTACAAATTTAGCAGTGAGGGTCCGTGATTAGATTTACATGTTAGTTTTTGGGGGTACCAACCCCCGGGTCTCTCGTCAGCGCCGCCCCCCCAAAACGGGTCGAATCCCGTCCGCGCACTTTTCATTATTCACCTCATTAGTCGTTGACAATTCGATTATGGAGGGCCCTCAAAAAAGATAAAAAGAAGGAATAACCTATACTGAGTCATTATATAACGTGATGTAGATGCTTCGTTTTGCGATAAATATCGATAGATATACGGAAAAACGCGTATCTTTCATAAAACAATATAGGAAGGGCGGGGTCTTCTCCCATGGGCGCTTTGACCGCTGGCCCTTGCTTACTTTACCCAGTAATTCAATAACGTCCCTTCGGGTCCTTCTGCTTATCGTATATCATTACAGCGATTGCATAAAAAATTGAACGACCTTTAGGCGGAAAAGTAGCAAATTATGTACAAGATAATTTTATTTTCAAGTAAAAACATTTAGAGAATTTCATGTACCATAAATGCTTGTGAGTGAGTGCATTTCAGTAAAGGTAGGGAACTCAAAATTTACGCTTATATAAGTTTAATGACGTCATTATGACGCTATCCAGTTATATTTCAATTAGTCGAACGAGTTTCACTTCTGTAATCGCAGGTCGTAACGGTTGCCTGCTGCGTAGAAATTTATTATCTCCTTCATTTAGTGTCTAAAACATTTCAGCGTCGGATTAAGTTATTATTTATTAAAAAACTTTTTATTTTTTAGTTAAATTTGTCCTTTGTAATAGAGCTTAATTAATTTATACGCCGGAAGCACTATTTTGTTGCGATCGTACAAGGGTTGTTAACAATAATCACGCCAAAGGGCACGAACACGGGGGCGTAATTATCTAGATTTCGCCCTCCCAGATACCAGATAAAGTTTAATTTATCCATTTTGTCGTTAAAGTTTGTGCCGAGGGCGTCGTATGTATATATGCAAAATCCTACGTGGTGTTCTATAGAAATTATTTAAAGATACCCTTAGGTAATGTTCCAAATAAAACTTCCACTTACCATGGGATCAATTAATGTGGATGTTTCAAATAAAAACATTTTTTTGCAAACTTGTCCAACAAAACATTTTCAAGTTTGTCAAAATAAATAAATAGAATTTTTTTTATTTTACCTTTTAGAGTTTTGTTTGGTGGAGGTCCATCACGACTCCACGGAGGATCGCCGTGCCCGGAAAAGTCTCTGAGTTTCAGGTACGAAATGGTCAGTCTGATGATGCTGGCCTTGTCCAGCTGGGACGTGATGGCGGCCGGAAGTGGCAGCATCTTGGCGAGCTCGTAGAACTCGAAGTTTTCCTTGCCCCTTCGGGACCTGGCCGCGTCCCGGCTCTTCTCCTTCCGTAACTCTAGGATGCTGTAACGAAAACGAGAACAAGGTTGAGAGTAGACATCTCGGAACCGTTACTCGATAAACGCGAAACCGTTCTTAATGAATATCTGGGGCGCAACGAAAGGGGTTATGATTCATCAACGAATACGGCTAACGTCGGTTTTAGGGGGTGGATTTATTGTCATTTCGATAATACATCTAATACAATACATAGAACACAAGTAATACATTAAATACAACTAACACCAGTTTATTACATTTTTGTGATCTCCATCAATTCTAATATTACCAATGAATCAGATATATTTTGAATTGTATGCAAATCGGTTTGATGATAAATTAAGATTGAAAGAAGTAATATAAGTAATATTGAATTTTTGTGATCACCATTAGTTCTAATATTATAGTAAGGAGTATTGGCCGAAAAGAAAGCTCCCATGGGAGCTGCTCGTCATTAAAGTAGAGTTGAGGGGGTTGGTATGGTGGAGGTTTTTCCTTAAAGAGAGAGGGAGTTGGTCATAAAACGGGAGGCCGACATAGTCAGCACCTTGCAAGGAAAACGTCTTCGTTTTACTGTCCATCGTCCGTTCCGGGGTCGGGTAACCCATGGGGAATTGCAGAAGGTGTCGCGAGGTGAGGATACGGCGGAAGGCCAACGGTAACCTAATAAAAGCGGACCAAGAGGGGGGGGTTCCCGAAGCCCCAGGACTCTCCCAAGGGGCCCCCGGCCAATTCCGATCAATTTTATCGAAACTTCACCTTAATTTCGTTTTCACACGTCGGCCCTTGCGGAAAAGGAAAAAGGCCTGCGTCGCGGCGCAAATTGGCCGAGAGCAAAAACAATTATGCTGGGGGATGCCGAAACTAAAGAAGAAAAGAGCGGCGGACGTAAGGGAGCCACCCCCACTTTTATCCATAAATATATTATTCGACGGCTGTCTGTTGTGGTGTCCGTCATAAATTACTCACATACTACTCTTTTTTATCACCAAACACAAACGAATTTCGGAGAAAGTCTCTCATGACGAAATAACACAAAATCTAATTATTTTTTTAGATCTAGGACAGATTATTTTCAGCAAATTTTATTAATTATTTATACAAACGACACAAAAAAAGACCGATCACATTTTCAAAATCTACGCGATCTCACTCGACGGGGAAACGTTACTTTTGAATTTTATCCCTCCTAAGGGACGTTGAAACCGGGGCGTCTCGCCGCGGCGGCCTCGGGACCTCTCGAACCCCGACTCCCTCTGGGACCACTGATTTCAATATTATGGAAACCGCCGCGATATTTCCAAATACGATGTTTTCAAGCATCTTTTTCAAAAAGCCGAAATGTCTTTGCATGTTTCGTCTTTTGGCTTAACCTCGACCACACCCCGATGTTAAGGGCACGTTATGCGCTACCGCAAATAGACCAACCAACAGGAAGGGTCAAGCTTTTATTATTTCCTGACCGGACCCCTTAAACCAAGACAGCTTTCATTAAAAGGGTGACTTCACCCAAGATGATACAACTATATTCTGTATTTTTTTTCCTTTCAAAAAATGTTTATTTAGAAAATTATATATATATTGACTCAACTTGATTTTAAAATTGTCGAAAATTGTATTATAGATTTGGAATTTCGGCCTTAATTATATAATTATTAAGAAGAAATGAGATCTTGTTTGCTTTCAAAGAAGAATTAAGAAATTGGGAATCCAACTTTGAGTTATACATTTTGAGGTTTCATATTTTTTAAGATATTATTTCACCTAAATTTGAAATATTATTGATTTTAAAATTGTTAAAATATGCTACTTATTGGGAATTTCGGACTTAATTATATAATTATTAATAAGAAATGAGATCTTCTTTGCATTCAAAGAAAAACCAAGAACATGAGAAATCCCACTTTGAATTTTATAAGATCATATTATTAATTTTGAGGTTTCTAACTTAATTTAAACGTGTTATTTTAGTTATTTCAAATGTAACATTATATTTTCTAAGATATTATTTCACCGAATCAATTTTGATTTAATTTTACTTTGAATTTTGTTAATCGTGAAAAATTGATATATAGAACCAAATTGATTTTAAAATTGTTAAAATATGCTATTTATTGGGAATTTCGGACTTAATTATATAATTATTAAGAAGAAATGAGATCTTCTTTGCATTCCAAGAAAAACCAAGAAGTTGAGAAATCCCAATTTGAATTTTATAAGATCATATTATCAATTTTGAGATTTCTAATTCAATTTAAATGTCTTATTTTAGTAATTTCAATTGTAACATTATATTTTTTAAGATATTATTTCACCTAATCAATTTTGGTTTAATTTTATTTAGAATTTTGCTAATCGTGAAAAATTGATATCATATAGAACCACATTGATTTTAAAATTGTTAAAATATACTATATATTTCGAATTTCGGACTCAATTATATAATTATTAAGAAGAAATGAGATCTTCTTTGCATTCAAACAAAAACCAAGAAGTTGAGAAATCCCACTTTGAATTTTATAAGATCACATTATTAATTTTGAGATTTCTAATTCAATTTAAACGTCTTATTTTAATAATTTCAATTGTAACATTACATTTTTTAAGATATTATTTCGCCTAATCAATTTTGATTTAATTTTAGTTTGAATTTTGCTAATTGTGAAAAATTAATATCATATAGAACCAAATTAATTTTAAAATTGTTAAAATATGCTATTTATTGGGAATTTCGGACTTAATTATATAGTTATTAATAAGAAATGAGATCTTCTTTGCATTCAAAGAAAAACCAAGAAGATGAGAAATCCCACTTTATATTTTATAAGATCATATTATTAATTTTGAGATTTCTAATTCAATTTAAACGTCTTATTTTAGTAATTTCAAATGTAACATTATATTTTTTAAGATATTATTTCACCTAATCAATTTTGATTTAATTTTACTTTGAATTTTGTTAATCGTGAAAAATTGATATCATATAGAACCAAATTGATTTTAAAATTGTCAAAATATGCTATATATTTGGAATTTCGGGTTCAATTATATAATTATTAAGAAGAAATTAGTATTTTTTTGCATCCAAAGAAGAACTAAGAAGTTGCGAAATCCAACTTTATATTTTATAAGATCATATTATTAATTTTGAGATTTCTAATTCAATTTAAACGTCTTATTTTAATAATTTCAATTGTAACATTATATTTTTTAAGATATTATTTCACCTAATCAATTTTGACTTAATTTTACTTTGAATTTTGTTAATCGTGAAAAATTGATATCATATAGAACCAAATTGATTTTAAAATTATCAAAATATGCTATATATTTGGAATTTCGGGTTCAATTATATAATTATTAAGAAGAAATTAGTATTTTTTTGCATCCAAAGAAGAACTAAGAAGTTGGGAAATCCAACTTTGAATTTTATAAGATCATATTATTAATTTTGAGATTTCTAATTCAATTTAAACGTCTTATTTTAGTAATTTCAAATGTAACATTATATTTTTTAAGATATTATTTCACCTAATCAATTTTGACTTAATTTTACTTTGAATTTTGTTAATCGTGAAAAATTGATATCATATAGAACCAAATTGATTTTAAAATTATCAAAATGTGCTATATATTTGGAAATTCGGGTTCAATTATATAATTATTGAGAAGAAATTAGTGGTTTTTTGCACTCAAAGAAGAACTAAGAAGTTGGGAAATGCAACTTTGAATTTTATAAGATCATATTATTAATTTTGAGATTTCTAATTCAATTTAAACATCTTATTTTAGTAATTTCAAATGTAACATTATATTTTTTAAGATATTATTTCACCTAATCAATTTTGATTTAATTTTACTTTGAATTTTGTTAATCGTGAAAAATTGATATCATATAGAACCAAATTGATTTTAAAATTGTCAAAATATGCTATATATTTAGAATTTCGGGTTCAATTATATAATTATTAAGAAGAAATTAGTATTTTTTTGCATCCAAAGAAGAACTAAGAAGTTGCGAAATCCAACTTTATATTTTATAAGATCATATTATTAATTTTGAGATTTCTAATTCAATTTAAACGTCTTATTTTAATAATTTCAATTGTAACATTATATTTTTTAAGATATTATTTCACCTAATCAATTTTGACTTAATTTTACTTTGAATTTTGTTAATCGTGAAAAATTGATATCATATAGAACCAAATTGATTTTAAAATTATCAAAATATGCTATATATTTGGAATTTCGGGTTCAATTATATAATTATTAAGAAGAAATTAGTATTTTTTTGCATCCAAAGAAGAACTAAGAAGTTGGGAAATCCAACTTTGAATTTTATAAGATCATATTATTAATTTTGAGATTTCTAATTCAATTTAAACGTCTTATTTTAGTAATTTCAAATGTAACATTTTATTTTTTAAGATATTATTTCACCTAATCAATTTTGACTTAATTTTACTTTGAATTTTGATAATCGTGAAAAATTGATATCATATAGAACCAAATTGATTTTAAAATTGTCAAAATATGCTATATATTTGGAATTTCGGGTTCAATTATATAATTATTAAGAAGAAATTAGTATTTTTTTTGCATCCAAAGAAGAACTAAGAAGTTGGGAAATCCAACTTTCAATTTTGTAAGATCATATTATTAATTTTGAGGTTTCCAACTCAACTTAAATATCTTATTTTGATTATTTCAAATGTAACATTACATTTTCTATGATATTATATCACCTAATCAATTTTGTTTTAATTTTACTTTGATTTTTGTTAAGCTTGAAAAATTGATATCATATAGAACCAAATTGATTTTAAAATTGCCAAATATAATACATATTTGGAATTTCGTACTTAACTATATCATTATTAAGAAGAAAAGAGTGCTTATTTACAGTTAAAGAAGAATTGAGAAATCCCACTTTGAATTTTTCAAGATAATATTATCAATTTTGAGGTTTCCAACTTAATTTAAACGTCTTATTTTAGTAATTTCAATTGTAACATTATATTTTTTAAGATATTATTTCACCTAATCAATTTTGATTTAATTTTACTTTGAATTTTGTTAATCGTGAAAAATTGATATCATATAGAACCAAATTGATTTTAAAATTGTTAAAATATACTATATATTTCGAATTTCGGACTCAATTATATAATTATTAAGAAGAAATGAGATCTTCTTTACATTCGAAGCAAAATCAAGAAATTGAGAAATCCCACTTTGAATTTTTCAAGATCATATTATCACTTTTGAGGTTTCTAACTTAATTTAAACGTGTTATTTTGGTTATTTCAAATGTAACATTACATTTTCTAAGATATTATTTCACCTAATCAATTTTGATTAAATCTTACCTTGAATTTTATTAATTTTTGAAAAATTCATATCATATAGAACCAAATTTATTTTAAAATTGCCAAATATAATACATATTTGGAATTTCGGACTTAATTATATAATTATTAAGAAGAACCAAGAAGTTGAGAGATCATATTTTGAATTCCAAGATCATATTATCAATTTTGTCAACTCATTTTAGTTATTTGAAATGTAACACTACATCGTCTAAGACATTATGTCTCCTAATCAATTTTGTTTTGAATCTTGTAATTGTTGAAAAACTGTCATCATATTAAGTCAACTCAACTTTGAAATTGTCAAAATTGAGTTGATTTTTTTGTGTTGCCACAGTATAGAGATTCAGGTCATATAGATCTAATTTGAAGTGATTTTGGAGTTTTTGGTGGTGATGATAATAATGAGTTTGAAAATGGAAAGGAAAACTTGATAGTCGGCCATGTTGTAAAAGCTTTAGAGCTTAGGTGTTAAAATCGAATGATGGGGGGAAGGTTTCGGCGTTTTCGGCAGTTATTCAGCGTCAAATAAAGTATTAAATCGAAACGCGCCGGGGGCATATATAAAAGCGGGGTCTTCCGAGATCGGTAAATCTCCTCTACCGTAACATGTGTTCGAACTGACAAATACGCGAGTCACCCCTCGTTCCCCCGGTCTCCCACACACAACCCTGACGTAAATCTCGCGGCGTAGGCGACCGGGGGTCGAATTATTTTCATATAGGAAATAGGCTAAAACAGAGATAAGTATAACATGCCCTGGTTCGAGGAGAGAAGGCTGTTTGTAGGGGACACACAGATCCGCTGGTACGAACCAGGAGTGCGTGAAGGCCGGGTTGATGTTCACTCCTAAGCCCACTGGTGTCTGCCTCTGCAGACTGGAAGATACTGCATAGTCCATGGCAACTGCTTGATATGGCAACATCGCGATTCAAAAGCAAACACTATTCACCAAAAGTAATAACCCGTTCTTGTCCTTTAACTTCAAACCGAAACGAAATCGTCCAAGACCGAATACTCTGAGTGTTTTCAGGTTGTGTACCGTACGCGGATTGTATGCGGAGTGTATCTGGTGCTGTCGTATCGGGTACGGTTCGGTGACGGCTCCGGGGGCCTCCGCCCGAAAGTGGGCGGACGCTTAGCCGGAGTCCGGAAACTCCGGGGCGTTCGGCCTGCTGATTGGACGAAACGGAACGAGCCGAGAGAGCGCGCCGTCTACAAACTGACGCCGATTTGGCTGCTTTTCGCCTCTGGAGTCCGCCTACACGCCCACGCGTCCGGATCAACAAGTAGCCGATACGCTCCCAATGCCATGCGTCATATTATCACCTAATCGAAACTGCTTCCGAAAAAAAACCCTTACCAACTCTTTTTCTCTTGCCATTCTGACAATTTTACTCCCACGCACAATAATCAAATACCATTTCATAACAATCATCATATAATCGATAATATCATACACATTCAAAATTTAAAAAAAATATATATTATAAAATTTGGTTTATTTTTAAAATTTTATCTAATATATTAAGAGAGGGAAGTTATGTAAATGTTCTTCAATACGGAAGCGAGCAAATTAACTCAAAAGATACAAGGGTTGGGTCAAGCGGTCGGTCGACTGATATAAATTAAGATATTCTAATTAGAAAGTCCGGGTCCTGAGGGTTGGTTCGTCTAAAAGTATTCCGGGTTTTTGCGAACGTATGTATTCGTTGGAGGAGTAATTGTTTTTTGTAGCTAACTTGGAGATAACCGAAGGGGAATTACTAAATGTCCCCGATAGGAGGTTGTCGTATTAATTCCGCCGCGTAGATAAGACATCCTTTCCTCTTTCCACCGCGTTATTTCATTTCTGCTCCCCACCCCAACCCTCTCAAGAAAAGTGTTAATGCTTCCCGATTTTTTTTTCTTGCTAATTTATTTTTCGCGATCGCAAGGGGCCTGACCGCTTTACTTTACCCCAAAATCCTCTTGCGAGATATAAAAATTCTACCCGCGTATGCCTCAGAGATAACTTTCGTGGAACACGGACCTTTTCCTTTCGCCCCCTTCTCGTTCAAACTCATGTTTTTACTCCAACCAAACTGTTTGTATGGAACATTATTTTTCACAGAAATTGATTTTACTACTTACTTTCATAACCAATTAATTAAAAAAAAAGTTACTTCCTGCCTTGATACATAAATAACTATTAAACGTCAAAGTTCAATTCGCTAGGGAAATTCATCTTGTGTCTTCCGATGGAATCACTTATGAATCGGAGAAGATGCGATTCGAAATCGTCTATTTCACAGTGCGTTAAACGCGAATGCGACCCTCGAAGAAGGTTTCGAGTTGACATTCCCGGTTGATATTCGAGTCATCTCCCGAGGAGCAATCGTAACCAGTAACGAGTGTATTTTTTTCTTTTTTTTTAAAGATAATCCGATTTCTTGGAAACCCGGAATTCGCGCTAATGAACTGCGTCATTACTGTATATTTACCTACTTGAGGAGGTTGATTTAAGGGGTCCATGGGGGACCGCGTGTAGGGGACTAAACTAATCGCGATCCGCACCCTCTTCTATATGCCCACAACACAGAGCCCTCACTATCGATTAGCCCAATATCTATCGAGCTATTGAATAGCGTTCGTTAGGTACAATTTGGATGAATTTTTCCCTTTGGGGTAAGGGCAATTTTTTGTTATATCTTTAACGATCCGAGGTGCTGCATTCTCAAGGTCGTTTATTATTCGTGATGTTTCAAATAACTAGTGCTTTATATATTCAAACAGAAAGAAATAAAAAGAATGTGGGGGTGATTTGTAACAATAAAATCTGTTCGTAAAGAGGCAAGTACATGTGCCCTCGAAAATTCGCCGTTTTAAAAACCAATTTACGTTTAAAATATGGAGACGTTGCTCATACGGTACTCGTTGGAAGCGCTATAAAAACTTCTGGGGTTTCGCATAAGAGTTGGGGTGGATAAACTCGCTCACGAAGAATTATTACTTTATACTTCGCGTTCGAATTAAGGAGACATCGGACGCCGATGCGAGATTGTTTTAAGTGTGGCCCCGTTCTCGAGGGACGTTCGACCCGGTTTGAAACGGGGAAAACTAGTTAAGATGCAAATTGGCACGTGCACCTGTTTGTATTAGAGCTTTACTCCTTCCAACACCATCGCATCAACGTCTTATCAAATTGAGTTCAGTTATTATTTCATTTATAATTATTTTCACAATTTTAACCAAAACGTTATTTCTACTAAACAATAAAACGTAATTTATTGAACTACAAATTTGATCAGTTTTAAAACGACCACACTCGGGAACACGACGTTAAGGATTGATAAGGGTGGCCGAAACGGCCCTAATTGAAAACTAATTGGCCAACTAGAGCCGTTAAACGAGAATGAGTGCCTCCACAGCAGAGGTATAACGTAGATTTAGATCGCGCGAGTGCCCGCAGGAGGCAATAAACCGGCTCCGTTGCTGCTGCATCTCCCTGTCGCCTTCGCCAAAATTCGTACTAAATTAGATAAATTCGACCTGATACAAGCTTTGTACTAGATAGGTCTCTACCGTTTTCGAGATAACCAAATATGTTAATCCAACAATTGACCCGAATCGATTACATCTACTTAAACGAAAATCTAAAATATTTTATTATATATATATATAATAATATAATACCTATTATACAGTTATTGTCAGCAATTATTTGCTAAAGTATCCTTGTGTCATTACCTTACATGAGTTTATAGCAGACAATGATCATTGATTACTGGATTATATACTGTGTTAATTAATTATCGTGCTCGACGTCATCATTGCAAGTATGCAACCAATATCACAGTGCAATACGCATCATACGCAAATCGCGCATTGCAATAAAAATACTGTGATATTGGTTGCATACTGGGTACGACAATTAATTAACACACTACATGCTATTATAACTCTACACTCTTTTCGTTAAGATATCGTTTTTCCAAATTTCTGCACTATTTATAGCTCCTAAATACAAAATCCCCATGAATTAAGGTTTATATTCATAATGAATCAGTCCTGCCGCCTCGCCCGCAAGCGACCTCGGCGAAGTGAAGATAAACGACTTCTTATCCAAGTATTGTGTGCTTAGTTTACTTTCCAAGGCATCAAAGAAACGTTTTTATCCAATATCGCTGAGATCGCTTGCGGGCGAGGCGGTGGAACTGATATCATAGCTCCCAAATACATAATCTCATTGAATTAAAGTTTGTGTTCATAATGAACCAGTCCTCACGCCTCGCCCGCAAGCGACCTCGGCGAAGTGTAGATAAACGATTTCTTATACAAGTATTAAGTGCTTAGCTTACTTTCCAAGACATCAAGTGAACGATTTTATCTAATATCGCCGAGGTCGCTTGCGGGCGAGGCTGCAGGTCTGCTATATTATGAACACAAACCTTAATTCAATGAGATTTTGTATTTGGAAGCTATGATATCAGTCCCAATGCCTCGCCCGCAAGCGACCTCGGCAAAGTGAAGATAAACGATTTCTTAGTCCAGTATTGTGTACTTAGTTTACTTTCCAAGACATCAAGTGAACGATTCTATCTAATATCGCAGAGGTCGCTTGGTGGCGAGGGGGTGGAACTGATATCATAGCTCCCAAATAAGTAATCTCATTGAATTAAGGTTTGTGTTCATAATGAACCAGTCCTGCTGCCTCGCCCGCAAGCGACCTCGGCGAAGTGAAGATAAACGATTTCTTATTCCAGTATTGTGTGCTTAGTTTACTTTGCAAGACATCAAATGAACGATTTTATCTAATATCGAGTTGAGATCAAGTTTGCATTCATAATGTATTAGTCCCATAGTTAATCGCTTCTGGTTAGAGAGCACAAATATAGCAACCAGGAAATTGCTGTTATTTCCGATAAGTGAAGATCATTTTACGCATTATCGATTTTTTGCTACTAAATGCTGACATTGAATAACACAATTCTATGTCTTAATTACACATAGTCTTTATATTTTGCGTTTAGTGGCCAAAATTGATACCATTAAAAATAAATGTTTAACTCTTATTGATGAATCATTTGGTATTGCCATGAATCCTAAGATCTTTCTGGAAAGAAAGATGCAGAAGAAATCATGCCCAAAACATTTGACCATGAAACTTAAGCAAGTATATTTTGCCATAATAAAAATAAGTGTCTAAATAACAAAAATTTATATATATATTTGTGTTAATTATAAGAAATAAAAAGAGTATATTTGAAATGAGATTCTTTTAAGTGTAATTGTCGAACGGTGGGTGTTTTAGAAAGTCAACCCTTTCGTTTTAATTTCACAGACAATAAGGCCCAGATTCTTGGCTTCTTTTACTGGTCTCCGTAGTGCGATTTTTCGCCGTAATCCGGTATTACCGACGGTTTAGAAACGACCCTGAAATATGCATCGGTATTATCCGCCGGAGACCCGGGGAGGAACGGATTGCGCGTTCCCGCGAGGGTTGAATGTAAATAAGACAATAAAAGTAAATCAACGGGAGACGCGAGACGTCAAAAAAGCTGGTATTCTGAACGTTTGGAGGCGCCGCGGAAGGTGTCGTCGGGAGTCGTAAAACCTCCTCTCCGGTTTTCTAGACCAATTTCGGTAATCGGCGCGAGGTGCTGCGCCAGCAAAATCCGCCCCGGCGAGGGCGGAACCATCGAATACCACCCGAAACTCGACGACAGTTCCCAGAACGCGTACACAAATCTGTCACGTTTTTACGATACAAATCGTCAGCGACTTGACGATTTGTAAAGACACGACCACGACGACTTACTTTTACTATCTACGTCAACCATCTGGGGACTGGCCGTGGTCATAATTTTGAATCCCGCTTCGGGGACGGATGGTTATGACCCTCCCGGACGGGATATAGAAATAAAACAGTCATTCTTATCAACTCATCCATAAACCACAATTTTCATATACTACCCATCAACAAGACATATTACTTTCCATATTGCAAAATTGATAAAATAAAAAATAGTTATTTCAAATTTATTTTAAATTTATTCGATATAAACACGATGATGACTAAAGACAAGAAGCTTAAATTGGTGATATTTTTCTGACAAGGGGGTTGTAGTAACAAGACAGAGAAATAAAGTGAACAAGCTGAGATCGAGCACTAAGAAGATAACTCGTGTAATAGACACGTTTCATCTCCCAGCAGCTACGAGGAGTATCTAATTTGCATACGCTAAAAACCTATAATGCGGGGCAGAACAAGGAAGTGTATTTTTATCGCATCTTGCCGCCCGAATGAATACATAATGCGATTCACATTTGTTTCTGTCGCAAACCTTCCGTTTTTTTAAGGGCGGTGGTTTTGGGGGACGATCCGAATTGGAATTATCTCGCGGAATTGCGTTTTTAAACTCGCAACGACATATGTTTTTGATAAAAATGATGAGGGTTGTGAATCGAATTTAAATGATTACGAATCTTAACTTAATTGTTGTAGGAATCCATGTTTATATGTAAAGGATAATATTGGTTTTGACTATTATTAGTCATCATCAACCATCACATCAAATATTTTAAATATTTTCCTTTACAATCTTAACTTAGTCTTTGCAACCCTTTTGGAGTGACGAGAACAGTGGATAGAGGGTAGTGACGGAAATTGCAAAGGAAACGCCAAACGGTTATTGTTGGATGGGATTAGCACGTCGAGGAGAAAGAGAGCGTTTCGTGGACCTCTGGACCGTAAAGCTGGGGATCGGAGGGCGTTATCTTGATGTGTCCACAAAAAAGGGCTACCTACCAAACCCAACGCGAGCAGGTTAATTTAATTATTACCACGCGTTCGCTTATCTCGTCCTAGTGCAAATTTATCGTTTTACCCGTTTTTCTTCTTGAAAAAAAGAAAAAAACCGATGTAGATAGCGCCGGCGAAGGCGTATCAGGTAATGGGGTGAGGATACAATAGTAACGCACCCCGACCTGTCATAATATATTTCTTGCGCAGTTACTTCCTCATTTTAACGACCGATCTTTATCGTAAGGCCCGTTAAGACCGAAACATTATTCCAGGAATTTATAACGGCTTAATAAGGGACCTGCTCCTTCGCGCTGCCCTCTACCGGTGGCAACGACGTTATCTTTACAGATTTCCGTGTCACAATTTATAACTTTTTCTCCTCATAATTTAAGTTATACATACAACTTCACTCCTACAACGATGTTTTTTCAAAATTTTATTACAAAAAAATATATATATCGCACAAGACGTTGGCGTCTCAATTTCCGGTGTAATCTTGAAAACAAGATTTACAGTGGCGGAAACTCTCCCGTCGTATCAGTGTGTATTTAATTAGAGCATTTCCTCCGTTGCACAATTTACATTTTTCGGGTCGCGTCGCCGAATAAGGTCCCGTTATTAATGACACCCCTGTAATGGGGCGCGTGCCACCCCCTCTCTGGCCGATGCTAGATAGAGCGGGAAGGCGACTGTTTCTAAATGGAAATTCAACGCCGATTTATCATTCACGGTCACTTTCCGACGTGCGTCGTTGATGATTTTGGACGAAGAATGTCAGTAGAAAAAAAATAAAGAAAAATAAATGTATTGAAATTGTTCTTATCCATCTTCACCATAAGATAATTAAGTTATAAACCAAAATAAAATATACTAAGGTTCTACCTTCTTCGGTAGAAGACCCTACAAAACACATAGGTAATCCAATCATGTTAAAAACACCTAAAATTAGCTTAAACTTACGTCAATCTTATAAACAATACACATATATTAGTTAATATCAAAGCGCGCGTTCTTTTTAAGGTTTGAGGTTAAGTTGTGTGTATGACGGTAAAGTAGATATCTGATCAATATAAAATATGGGATGCATTTCAATCTACTTTACCGTCATACACACGACTTAACCTCAAACCTTAAAAAGAACGCGCGCTTTTGAAGATGTGCTTTGATATTAAAATTTGATGATTTGAACAATTTATCTAATGTATGTGTATTGTTTATAAAATTGACGTGTACTTACGTGTTTTGTAGGGTCTTCTACTGAAGAAGGGCAGGGCAGAATTTATTTTGGTTTATGACTTAAAAATAAATTTGTAATTCTTGTATCGACTGAAACTTTTTTCAAATTGGTTTTCGTTTAATATACTTTTAATGAGATTACTTTCGCAACTACTTATTTAAATTGGATTACTTGGCCGTGCAATTGGAAATTGCAACCCCAGAGAAAATTTGTAGTAAAACTAGTGAATTCTATGTAAATTTAGCGAGGGGCGAAGTCGTAAACTCCATACCGGCTCTAATTTGTAAGACGTTGAAAAAAGAGCCGGGGGACGGCGTCCGTTAACGAAATTTACAGACGATAAAACGGGCGGCAATTAAAAATACTGCCGAGAGGATTAATTACGGAAGCGAGTCGGAATTAAAGAAGAAAGGTGCGATTTATCATCTGAGAAGCCGTCGTCGATGCCGCCGCCGCCGCCAGCGACGCATCTACCGTTTAAGACCGTTTTGTAATAAGGAAGGAGTTTGTTAGTGCACGGGGTCGTACGTTATGACCTCACGGGACGTGGGAAAAGCCTTATATATACAGGGTGATTGATATTAAATAATTTCCCTAAAAAAATTTTTTCCTTTTCAAAATTTCCTTCTTTTTGATTTCAGAAGCTGAACTTTCGTAAAGCGACTACCGTCGCGAATCCAAATCCAATCACCATCTCCGTCGGCATAAGTCGAGGCTCTATTTTGGTTTATAGCTCTAAATTATACGGTCCACGTGCGTAATTGGCTGCGGCGTGCGACGGCCCCGGTCAGAGAGAGGGCCGAGAAGGTCCGAGAGAAGGCCGCGGCTGTCCCACGTTGATTACATGGCTGCAGCCGCAGCATCTCGCGTTCGCCTTACCATATTACAGAGGGCGGGGGAGCACGCAGCAGGGGTCACTAGTCCCTGCAGGACCGCTTGAGGTCACCTATATTTCGGTGACACCAGACGCGCGGCGGCTTTTAACGTCAACGTCAACCATCATCACCATCGCCGATTACCAGAGGTAAATATTGACTTCTCCTAAGGGCTCTCGGACAAATACGACGGAATTCTAATTGAGTGCGAAGTATATTGCTTGGGGGAGAAACGACGTCGTGACCCAAAAATTACCAGAGGAGACAGATCTTCATCATCAAACAAACGTTTTCATGGTCAATCTCAATCACAGATTTTTATTTATTTATAAATTATTTATATATATACTATAATTTATTACAAAATAATACACTAAAACCTCTACTTCTACTTTTAGTTCAATAAAAATTTACAACAATATAAAGTTGAATAACAACTAAAACTAGAACTAACACTCGACCTAGAACTAGAAACATTCGGGTTTAGCCGTACGTCTTTCAAGACGGCTAAACCCGAATGATTCTAGTTCTAGGTCGAGTGTTAGTTCTGGTGACATTGTTATGTAGCGCTAGTAAGCACTAAATTTTATATTGATATTGAACTAGAACTAACACTAGCATTAGAACTAACTACATACATATGAATGTTTCTGTATATAAGATGATATACAGGAAGTTAGAATCCTTAAAGTAAGTAGAGTTTTGTCGTGAAGAGTAAATAGAAGCAGTCTGTGAAGTCATATATTTGGATAAAATTCTAATCCCGGTAGCTTTGCGGTTCGCTAAGAGTTAGTTGAGTGCAAACTCTTGTTAAGATCCGCGCCGTTACGCGACGCGAGCGTAATCCGCGCCCAGAGGGGCCGTAACGCGCGCGTAGTTTTCTTAACTTCCGCTAGGTTAAGAGGACGGCAATCTGGAATCGAAGGCGCGAGAGAGGCTTGGTCCCAACGCTTCCTTGAGTTGGGAAGCGTCCCTTAATCGAATCAAGGGGATCCCCCCCGGGGAGTCTGGGCCGCGTCCATTACCGGACTCGCTAATAACTTTTTAAGACCGCGCCGTAGAACGTCATTACGAAATGACTGCCGACCCCGAAACGTAAGTGTCGTTAGTGGATCCTTTTTACGACCGGATTTCCGAGGACTCCGCGAAGTTCCCCTTCGGAACTAATTCGAAGTAAACTAACCTATGCCACCCGGTAACCTTCCGGATTCAGCTAAAACAGTGAATCATGAGCGGGCATCTTTTCCTTATATTCCAAAAGGAATCTAACATACACGGTAATTCGCCACCCTTCGAATACATAAATGTAAATACGGCGAAGGTCGCGCGTACCCCATGTTTTCGATTAATATCTTCAGTCGAAGGGAGTTGAAATGAATAATTGCCAACAGATTGCTCGGTGCTACAGGGTTTGTATAATGGGGGCTGTCGCTTCCCGTCAATGGGGGCGACTATTATGTTACCGACTGACTGACAGCGGGACGTCGAATGCAAATTACCACTACACTGCCTGTTCTACATAAATGAGTTTAAATTGCCGCGGAATTAGCTAACACGATTATATTTTCCACTACCCTCTTTCACATTTCTCCTCCCATACACTTGTAACCCGATATTATTTAAAATAAATTATCTTTCAAATCTTTATTTTATTCATTTTTTTTGAGTGATCCCTTTTAAAGTAAAATGGCACTTAAAACTTATTGTCATTCTAATTTTCTTAGTACGAGGGGTGAAATTCTACTATTGCTGCGTTAAAAACTCACTTTTAAGAAAGGGGAGAAAAGAATTTTTAATTTGGGCGCTTCTTAAATCAAAGAAAAATATGTTTCCTAATGTTTTAAGTTTGCGAGAATACGTGCCAGATCTAGTGGAATACTGTTTATCATCAACGTATTTTAGCTGGAAGACGCTTTGAAGAAGAGCCAGCGGAAACCAAAACTATGGCTCCGATATGTGGATGACACGTTTGTGATATGATTAAGTCCCATGATTCCATCCCACGATTAAGTTTACTATGGAAACAGAAACTGCCGAAAAACTACCTTTCCAAGATGTGTTGGTCACCAGGACGACAAATGGACATATGGTGTATATCGAAAGAAGACCCATACCAACAGGTACTTGCAGGCATCATCACATCATCATCTCCAATAGAAGAGGTCCGTGATCCGTACTTTATTTCAGCGAGAATATCAAGATAACTTGAAGAAGGAGCAACACTTTTTACGAAGCGTGCTGCAGAAGCAGACATCAACCGGGCCATCAAACAGCGAAAGCAGAGGGAGGACGCGGTAAGTACAAAACCACTTGGATTTATCTGTCTTCCCTATGTTTCAGGTGTTACGGAACGAATTACCAGGCACCTCAAGAAAAACAACATCATAGTGCGGCAAAATTCGGAACACACTCCCGATAAACTAACTCCATTAAAAGTAGCAGGAGTCTACCGACTATCATGTAGTTGTGGGAAGGTTTACGTTTTCCAAACTGGACGTAACGTCGAGTGCCGCATCAAGGAGCATGAAAGAGATGTAAGGTTGATGAAGATCTAACAGTCGGCGGTTGCGGAACATTGCCATACAGAGGGACACCAAATAGACTTCGAACAAACAAAGGTGCTGGTTAGAGACAACAGATATTACCAGAAACTGACAAGAGAAGCCGTAGAGATCCATCGACATAGAAATAACGTCAACAGAGAGGATGGTTGCAACATGGCATCCGAAACGTCAAACCTTTTCTTAAAAGACGCACTGCAAACCCCGCAAGTTTCTAGTATTAGTTCAATTTCCTAATGTTTATTTATATTTATTTTTGTTCTTTATATTCAAATAGATGATACGAAATAAAAAAAAAATAAAAAGAACAGATTGAAGGGAAATGTAATGGTTGAAAAAAAAAAGAACGTGTAGGAGAGGAAAGCAGTTGAGGATTGGGTCCTGCGGTCGTCCTGCGAAGCGCCGAAAAGTTGCCCGAGGGTCGGCAATATGTCGGCGGTCATAAATCTTCGTTAGGATGACTAACGGCTATCGAAGACGCGACTCCCGCACAGAAATATTACGTAATTTATATGGAAATGCGTCGGATTCCGCGTCATTGGGAGATATGAATGAAAAATTCAGTAGCCGGCCGCGAGAGGACGCGTCGGAAAAGGAGGAGGATCGAGTTGAAGGCTCTGGAGGCCGCAGATATAGAGAAGGCCCCCGGTTTCCTCCACTTATCTGCCCTGATGTTGATTTTGCCAACGGAATGCCCTGCGATTTATGGGCGCGACGCGCCTCCGGGACGGAGCAATAAGCGCGTGCCTTAACTTTTTCATCAAAGCGTAAACAAGTCGCAGGAACGTTAGGAGGCGCCCGAAAAAAAGGACGCAGGATAATTGTCTCGCGCGTTCCGCTCGGCTTAATAACCCGCCTGCTCCAAATTCCGATTTCCGCCTCTTTTCGAACCTTCAGACCTCTTGCCTTTAAAATTAAAACGCCTTACTCCTCAACCACCCTAAATATTTTCGATCTTAATAAAACCCACCAACCGTCAATGCACTCTCGGTAATAAACTCCACGACGATTGCCAAAGTTTTTTATAACCAAAAAAACTTTTTAATACATTCTTGTTTCATTTTAAAAAATACATCATCAGGAGCATCCCAAAAATTTCCGAAAAAACTCCCACAAGTATAAAGAAAATTTTATAAATTTAACGGTGCATTTAAAAGAATGGGGTCGAATACGTAATTGAATAAATTTCATTGGAACGTTTATTACGAAAGACGTTCGAGTTTGTTAAATGTCTCGGAACGGCATCGGAAAGGAAAGAAATTAGCCGAGAGGTCTTCAATTTGGTTTTGTTCCCTTTAATTCCCAATTCCCCGTTATTGCGTAGCCCTCCCGCGGTGAGTCTAAAAAAATCTAAAGTGGCGACGAAGATCCCGGATATGAATATAAAGGGCGATCACCGAACGTCCACCGCAGTATAGGTTTGCCGTTATTGCCGATGAAGGCTAGGATAGGTGACGGCGGCGACCGTAAAACAAAGCCACCAGCGACCTTTAAAGAATTTTTTTCCTCTCCCCGGACCCGCATTACAATTGGAAATTGAAACGGGCCTTATCGTCGCGGTAATAGAGGTCCACCAGTCGTACTTTTCGAACCGAATACGACCTGCCCCGTGGTCCGGTGGAGTAAGGTAATAGCCGATAAATGATTCAAAACCATCTACGACTCTCTCTCTCCGTAACTTCTTTTACGGTCCGCGATACTCTTTTCCCGATCGATTCCGTTCGCCCGTGAAGAAGAGAACCAACTCTCAAATCCCCGTCTAATTCACCAACGCCGCCTTCTCATTTTCCGTACCTTGTCCGTACGCCGTGTGCGTAACTATCAATTTTACGTTCGTTATTACCTTTCGAATACACTGGGAACGAAATTGACAAAATTACATTATTGACATCTCTCTCACTCATTTCTTATATTCACTATACTCATTATATTCTTCATCATCACCAATCTTTCCACTACTAACCTTACCGGTTAATATTAAACATTTTTTCAATATTCTCACAGATATACTCACAGAAAAGTTTTAACGCAGTACTTAAGAATCCTGAAGAACATCAAAACAAGAAGACATGAGCACACAACCTAAGTATTGGTGATTACAAAGTATTAAAACGAGATCCATGGAAAGTAGTCACTATGATGAAAGGAACCATACACAAGCAGCCATAATAGTAAATCAAGCTGAAAACATTTCTAGTTAAGAGTTGCAAAGAGAAACTGACTTTAGGATTGATAATTTGAATTTTTATGGTTTTTGATAATTTTGCAAAACATTTTTAAAAAGTCGATTCTTAAGATATCTTGATGCAAATATTGGCTATTTATAGAAGAAAATATGTACTTTCTTATGAAAAAAACCGTGCATGAAAAATTTTATTCGTTTTTGAGATAATAATTATTAAACTAAACCTTAATTTTTATGATTTTTATTAATGTAGAAGAAGGCAGCGCTGCTATGGTGAATGTGGTGAGGAATTTGCCGATTTTGAGTTAATTGGACAAGATTTCAATGTAAGGTGCTCATCATGGAGGAGATAGAATGGTGATAAGAGAGACAAATTTATTAATGAGTAGACTATCATAAATAATAGGGTTGTGCTGAATGATGATGATAATGAGCTAGCATTTCAAACTGTGATGAAAGGTAGTCTCGCCTCTTCCAGATCCGGAGAGTCCGGAAAAATCATTAAGGTTGCTTGAATCCATACAATGTTAAATAAAGAAAATTTACCAGCAGAACAAGAATTAAATTCGATCAAGACCATTCCATCAACTGATTAAGTATAATTTATCCAGCTAAATGCAAAACTATGATGACATGTTGAAAGATTTCAGAACATAATGTGTCATGATCTATCAACTGTGTTAATATTATGGCTAGGGAGATCATTTTTTATTAATTTTGATTTCAGTTTTGCTCCTGAAGATGTTATTATATCTTGAAATCCGTAGAGTGTGATAATGAATTTTTCTGGGTTATAATAAAAATGAAGAAAAATCAAAGTATGAAATAAAATATGGTGTTAGATATTATGAAGGTTAGGAGGATACCGCAAGAAATTTACGAGCGGTAGGCCAACATTAGTTCGTTTTGGATGTAATAAACGGGATCTTAGTATTGCGGTTGGATTTCCTCGTTTCTAATAAAGTCGGGCTGCGTTAACGCCTTTATTACTCGCGGGCGCGCGTCCTGTGGCGTATATTTGTAATTGATTAGAATCGGAGTCGCCCCCAGGACGGACGGAGTTGCCGTCGTTTACCGTCGCACGACGGAAACTTGGACGTGAAGCGCCGCCGGAATCCTAATTCGACGGGCTCGAATAAATAACTGAATTAACATTCCCGCTACTGGCCGACGCGACGCGGCCGCCTGCATACGAAATACCATGAAAAACGCGTCGACGCGTGACTTCCTGCGGCAGGTAGGCTCGAAATTGATCGGGAATCTGGGAGCAGCCTTTTTATGATTTCTATCTAATTTAATTAAAAAATAAAAAGGATGAAATCATTTTCGGGACACCTGTATAACCCGTATAATCCTGTATAGTTGTTCATTCATAACCACTTTTTTATACATTAAAATCAAATTATTTATAAATTAAATGAGTTAGCTTTAATTCAATATCAATAAAAAAATTTGTTATGATTTAATGATTTAATATACAGGGTGATTTAGTTAGAGTCGAAAAACCAGCGGGATGTTTTTCGATTATCAATACGACGGACATGTGATTGACAAGGGCCGGTCGAAATTAGCGCGGGGCCGATGGGTGGCGACCGGACAGGAGCGCCACGAAGTCTGCCACGAAGGCCTCGGCTGCAGGAGCAGGAGCAACAGCAGCATCAGAGGCAGATCCGAGAGCGGATCCTGGGCGGCCTTGGACGCACGGTAAGTCTTGGAATACCGATCGGTGCGTTTTTTGCTACGAAAATCGCGTATTAACATAAGAATTTACTATCGTCTAAGTGTACTTTGTTAAATTCCGTCTGAAAAGTTGGCGGCGATAAAGGTATTTTTACGAGACGGCGTGCGTCTTTTGTTCGTTGATTTTCTGTCGGCCGCCCATCGAGGCAAAAAGCCACGTCACCGCACGACTTCACTTCGTCTCCTTTTACTTCTTTTCCTCTGCTTCCCTTAATTAATTACACCCCAATCGCATTTTTTTTAAATATATTCTTACATCTTGTAGTCTTGATGACTTTTTAATACTTTTAAAATAAAGAATTTACTTTTTAAATTATAAGTCACCTTATATACAGACCTTTGTATTTATACTGCTTAAGTTTGCAGAAAACAATGTTGGAAGCAACAGAAGCGTGTTGGTGGACCATGAAGGAATTAGTCCTGCAATTAGCTGAGAACAAAGTGGAAGTAATTATTATGGAAAGCAGGAGAAGATTAACAACATAGACAAGCTCTCTAACCGTGATTCTATAAGTGTCTAACAGAGATATGGAAACTTGCGACAAAAATTTGCAAAAAACAACTTCTTCTTCAAATAGTTGAAGATCATAGCAACAACAAGAACTTAACAACGTTCCGCCAAAACAATCTGCAAAAAACGAGAGCGGGTCTAGGCTATGTAAGATCAATTAATAGGTTGAGGTGCATAAAACATTTCTTCTCCACAGTGCCAAAAAAAGAATTAGATGGGGATTAGGATATCTAAGAAGCAAATTATTTTTACACTTTTATTTTACACCCTATATATGCAAAACGCGAAGAGACAGGGAGAATAGAAGTATTTTAATCGCTACCGGTTTTTTTCTCCCCGGAGTAACAAGTGGTAGCTTGTAGCAACCGAGGAGGCTTATCCCTGGAGTGTTTGTCTTAATTATCGGAACGTCGCAGGACAAGCTAGTCATTAAAATAAGGTCCCTCGAGCGGGAGGAGGCCGCGGCGCCTACGGTTTCGAGCTAATCTCGTCGTTTGTATCGCATGAAGGCAATAACATCGGAACCTGACAGCGCATTTATCGAAAAGTGCCGGCCTTTCCAATAAACCGTGTGCCGAAGATTGATTCGAACGCGGTGTCCCGTCGCGATGAACTACTCTCTCCTCGTGCGCCCGGTTTATAAACACGGTTCCTTGGAGTTAAGAGAGAACACGATTCCTGGAAAAGGAAAGTATTGAAAATATGCCGATAAAACATCGATTTGGAGTGGGCGAAACAAGAAAAATGACAAGGGATCTTTTGGTATGACGCCACCCTCGCCCCCAAGATTAGTAGGGTATACGTCAAATCCGTTTTAATTTAAGTGGGATATCGCGGTGACCGCTGGGGGAAGTGGATCGCTTGTATCATCGTAACCGATTGTAAAATACATCCCCGACCAAAACCTTCATTCCGTATCCACGAGAAGGGCGACTTCGGACGTTGCATAATAATACCATAAAACCGTTTTCTTCCCAGCTGACCACCCTCCCAGTTGCCAATCATTTCCTCTTCTTTCTAAATAGCTTAACCCAAACAAAACTTAACCCAATGAATTCACGTTTTTAATTTTCCCTCAATAAAAACGAAAGCCCTTAATTCCGACGCGTGACCTCCCAGCAACAAGTAATTAAAAATACCACCCCACATCGTGAAACGGGATTTGAGTGTCCACTTCATTTGCATGCGGGCAGTTTGTAGCCCGTAATCCGTACGCCTTTATGTAAATATCATCGTATAAATCATTGGGGTTAACCTATTAAGCACCTATTAGTATTTTTAAATAATAACCCTCTTAGTATTTCAACAAAAAATGTTAAAAACAAAATCGTTTCGATAAATTTAAGATGCACGTGCCCGTAAAGTGATTTTAAATGTAAATTAAGCGAAAAAAAGACGAGTCAAGCCATACAAGAAAAGATAGACTCAAATCACAATACGCGTTGATGGAATAGATGGTTATCAACATCCCCGTGCGTTGTTATCGCGACGTTTCCGATAGATGCTTCGATAGAGTTCAATGTTAGTTATAAGAAAGACGAGATCAGCTGATTTGATCGAGTTGTTATGTTACGAAGGTAGCCGAGCCGTAAAAAAATGAAGGTGTGAATTTAAAAAGAGATGACTTACCGCGCGTTTACCGATGACGGGTTGCCAACTTCGTCGACGCTCGGTTTCCTGGAAGCAAACCAAAAGTCAGGAAGGTGCCGGACGTCAGCGCACAACATTGCTTCGAACGTGACGGGGTTGAATAGTGAACTACGGGTAACGCGCCGCCAAAAGCGACTTCGCACCCCTGCCGCAAAGCAACCCCCAAAATAAGTCCTATATCTTCATATCGCCCCTCTCTCTACTACCATTTTCGCTCCCTTTTATGTGTACCGTTTTCGCGAAGAAGATTCCGCGAGGTCAGCAACGGACTTCGTCCGTCACGTACCTTCGCTAATCGAGACCGCCTCGATTAAGAAACGCTGCCGCTAATTACCACCGCGTTATCCCGACGGATTAACAGGAAGGCAAGCTTTGATTTATTATCTCAGCTACAGTTATTATCTTACAAGTATTAATGGAAACGATCGCAAATTTCTTTAAAACGTTACAAATAAAAAGTAACTTAAATACTTCTTCTCACTTTACTACAAAAAATGTTGTGCACACCTCCCATACATTTTTTTGTCTATTAATAGCTTTTAAGTCACTACATACTAACTCCTACGCAAAGCTTATAGTTATACCCAAGGCAAGTCAACTTCTCCAATTACGATAATAAAGCACTTAAAGAGCTACTTGATTTATGTATGTTTAGTTTGCGTTTAGTATTTGAGATTGTTTTAGTTCAAAAATTTTTATTAAAATACATCATATTTTATATTTATCTCTATTCTATATTTTATCTCTATAATAAAAAAGTGGGTTAGGTTGGATTCAAAATCCAACCCAACCCAACTGTATGTTATTTTAAATACATACAATTGGAAGCGAGCTGAATTGATACTAATCGAGATCCAAGAAAAATGAAATTTGATCCAAAATATCTACCATAAATGACAAAAATCGTGGAATAGATATACTGCCTAAGTTTGCAGAAAACAATGTGGCTGCACTCATAGTCAAAACAGCGGCAAGAAAAATCATGATGACCTTCCTCAGCAGAGTGTTGGTGAACCATGAAGGAATTAGTCCAGCAATTAGCTGAGAACAAAGTGGAAGTGATTATTATGAAAAGTAGAGAAGATTAACAACAAAGACAAGCTCTTACAGATCGTGGGTTATTATATAAGTCTCTAACAGAGATATGGAAACTTGCGACAAAAATTAGCAACTTCCTCAGAAGAGTAATGGTGATGAAGGAAGAAGAATAAAGGAAGATACTAAGAAGATAATGAATATTTGAAGAACATAGCAACAACAAAAACTTAACAACTTTGCGACAAAACAATCCAATTTTACTATCATTTACGTCATTAATAGGTTGAGGTGCATAAAACATTTCTCCTCCTGGGTGCCAAAAAAAGAATTAGATTGGGATTAGGATATCTAAGAAGCAAATTATTTTTACACTTTTAATTTTTTAACCTCCGCCGAAATTGAACCATGAATTCCCAAAACTGGATTATCGGTGACCCACTTAGCAATTAATGTTACAACCTATAAATTTTCAGTCAAATTTAATTTTATCTAAAAACTGATAATCAATATTGTTGATTTAATTACACCTAATTATAAATATATATATTATATACCTAATTTGCATATAGTTCAATGTTATTAAACGTTAATTCCATTTTAGATTTATTAAAATATAACACCAAAAACTTGGTCCTCAAACTAATTAGATTAGCTTTGTGGTGTTGACAAAACTTTGTCGAATCCGACATTCATATATTGACTTCAAATAACAACATGAGAACACAACAATGTTATATACACATTTAGGTAGATATTTTTATATTAAAGTCATAATGATGTATGTTTATGTGTGTGTGGAAATTGTGAGTGAGAGATTGGTTTTTATGTGTGGGGGTTGTATGCGGAAACAGTTATTTTGAAGTGTACAGAACTAAAAATATGAAGAGGGTGAAGGAAGTGTAGGAAGGTCGCGGGGGTTTGTTGAATAAGTAAAACTGTCGGATGTCGTATCGTTACGTATTCCGTAATATGTCGAAGGCAAGGAGCTCGCCCGCATTCGGCGACGGTATTAGCGCTGTATTATTTACCCGAGACGGGAACGGTCTAATATTCTTTAGTGCGCCGGCGGAGTCGCCTAAGGGCCCCCGGCGGCGGTTTTTTTTCTTATTTTTTTTAAGCTGAAGAATGATTTACGGCGAACAAAAATACCCGAGCCGACTTATTAAATTAAAACGGCCGGCGTCATTTTTTATTAATACTTACCGCCTTGGCCGTGTGTCGCGCGAGCTTGTACGCGATCAGTAAAGGTAATTTCGAGTTGTCGCGCCGCCTTAAATAAATTGACGTACCATTTTTACCCGATAAGTGATAATACGTTATTCCCGCGCGAGATTAATACGACTCCTTGTGGATCACAGCAGGTTATTGCTAGCTCGACCCAGGGGGAGTCACTACCGAAAAAAATATCTTGTTTGTTATAAAACCCCCGATTTGATATCTTCTCTCTATTTTATATTTTATTTAAAAATCACTTTTTAAAGTCATAGACATAAGGAGTCGTCATATACAGGTGTCCCGTATCATCCGCATCAGAGCATTATACGGTTGAAGGAATTTAAATAGCGGAATTTAATATTCACGGAAAAAGTTTATTTCTCTTTCCGTGTCGAATCTATTGGTGAGTACACAGAAACGTGTTATGAACAGCGCGGCGGACCGGCCCGATTTTAAACGGGAACTGTTTAATGCGGTTATTATAAACATTTCGAAAAATCGCTTCAGAATAATATATCCTTCAACCGTATATTGCTCTGATGCGGAAGATACAGGACACTTGTATATTAAATATACCTCAGGGATGAGGTGTACACAACAATACTTGTTAATGTTATTTTTAAATAAATATTATTATTAGTTTCCGTTAAATGTGGAATAAATCGAATCCTTGGAGTTAGCGATCAGATAAGGTTGGATGCGCGACAGTTGAATAATATAGTTTTGTCGGAGTATAGCAATCGGTCCCGGGGACGGCCGCGATCGTTCCTAACTATCTCGGGATCTACGCCCGGTTGGAGGACGAGCTATTAATTGGTCGGGCAAACCAAAAAGCTCACTTACCCGGACGGGACAATGATATAAGTTCGGAGCGCGCAGGCGGCGGCATCCTCTGCGGGTACACCACGGAACACAATAAATTCAATTAGTATTTAACTATATTGCGGGATAATGGCGTTCGTTATACGGCGAATTAGTCGCGGGGATCGATGCCGATTCGATAAATCCGACGGCGCCTTTAAAAAACCGCGAATCCCGATCTATACATCTTTGGTATAATTAACAAAAGAAACATAATTTAACCTTTTACGTTTTGTACCGTTTTCCCAAAACGAGAATGCACAACTTGTATTCCCCCTATTTTTTTTTGCTTTTTTTTTCTAACGATAGTTTGATGTAACCGGACGTGTCGTAGGGTTTGTTTTAATCTTAATCTTCCGCTGTCCAACAGATGGCCGTACATCAAACAATATTGCAGGACGGTAACACGGGTTTGATTTATAGCGAAAAAACTAGAGAGTAATTGCGGTAGTTTCCACAATCCACCCTCGAACCGGACCGAAGCGGGTTTGTGGGGCCGCCATCGTCGTATCGGTGGTTTTAATTATCGTATTTTTGCTTGGGCCGTGCCGGAACCATATTCGGACAGGCGACCATCGGAACGATGGAACACAGTGGTGGAAAAGGTCGGTATCGACGTGGATACGAAGTTATGGTTCGCGTGTCGGTACGTCGAGCGCCATTAATCCTCGCTGGAAGTCGGCCGTTTTATTTTTATTACGCGTAAAAATAACGAAATGTTTTTTGGTCGCGCTCTTATAAATACGAGCCGGCCGAAACCGGACCGCGTCTTCTCTCGGCTCTCGATTCTCGAAAACGATTAGACCATAGTCGGACGGTGGCCCGTATATGGGATAGTATTTGTTTCGCGGAACCGTAGCGCCGATTTCGACGCGGTTTTAATCGCGCCGGGGGCCCGCCGAAGAGACCGTCATCGTCCCCGAAGGCCCCCCGGCATTCCTCCCCTCGCCCCCGTACGTTTATGAGATCTCTAACTGCGCTATAAATCAACACCCCACGCCGTCGTACGTAATTAAACGGGACTCGACATTCGCGTCCACCTGTCGTACCCACTACACAATTCCTACTCATTCTGACTTCATATCATTTCCTATCATATCGACATTTCATAATTTTCTACAACTTTTTTTTTAAATATACATAATTTCTTACTGTTGATCGATGTTTTTATTAAAAATTCCTTTCCTTTACATGTTTCGGTACATCTTAGATAAGCCATCATCAGAGGATTCTACAAATAAATATCAAATTATAGATAATCAACTTTAAAGAATGAGGTTATGTATATTCCCTCGAAACACTAAATTTATTTATTACTTACATCGTCAGTGAATTTGGAGGACTTACATCCTATTATTTACTATTAGGATGTATTTATCGTATTGTTCAAACATTAAAATTAATTATTTATAAACATTGACCTTGCGGCTTCTCGGACGTTTCCGGTTTTTAGCGCGCTCATAACTCATAACCTAATTTCTGATCCTAAGAACCGCCTGTAATTATCCAGTTGTAATTTGATACCGGTGTTTGTTATTAATGTAATGTTAAATTAATTGTAATGTTTGAGCAATACGATAAATGCATCGTAATAATAGTTATTTTTTCTCCAAATTCACAAAATTCACGATGTAAGTAATAAATAAATTTAGAGGGAATATACATAACCTCATTCTTTAAAGTTGATTATCTATAATTTGATATTGATTTGTAGGAACCTTCTTATGATGAAACGTGTAAAGGAAAGGAATTTTTAATAAAAATATGGATCATCAGTAAATTCGAAATTTATAATTATATATTGTATACTTGAAGTTGGATTAATCTTTTTTTAGTAATATCAAGGTGAAGTGGGTATACAAACAACGATTTCTTTTTGTTAATATTTTTAATAGTGAATTGGGGCGTTGACGGTCGCTCATTAAAATCCACGTATGCTGAGAATGTGGATACGCAAGTCGTACGTGAGACACCGAAGACGTTCGGGAGAGGGCGTTGTTGCGTTGTGCGATCGGCGATCGGTGATCGGCGAGAGAACGGCCGAGAGACGACGACCATATATTTTTGCTAGAAAATAATCTGGATTTATTTCGGTCCGCGGCCAAAGCCGGAGGCCGCCCGTCGGCGGACGGTGACGGTCTATTGTGACGGTGACGGCTTCTCTTTTGACCGGACTCGCTCAGTTACCCGTTAATTTATTCGATCGCCTAATAAGGCCCTACCGGCCAACGAACAATGGTTAGGCCTTTTTCGAGAAACCCTACGTACGCGGACCTTGTAACGCGGAGTCTTTCACTTCAATTGTGTAGCCTCCGTTATTATGAAAAGTTAAAAGAATAAAATAAATATATGAGGAGTATAGGAAGGAAAACGCCCCCCGTGGGATTAATTTTAATAAACCGATTAAAAATTTGGCGTTATCCTCCTCCCCCTAGTGGCAATCCCGTGGTTTGAAAGGGTACGCTTATTTAAACAAATTATCCTCCGATACCCTTCCGACGTAATCGAGGCCTGGTAATTTCGTAACGGGTTTCGATCGACGGACGATAGAGCGGCCCTAATCGACCGGGAGATAATTTATAACAGTTTTGCTTTATTTTCCACCCTCATTAGCCGATGCCCGTGGCTCGTCTCGTCCCGTCCGAGAGCAGCGTCGGACGCTGCCGATGCCGGAGAAAAACTTTCGAGTATCGACGCATACCTATAATGGCAACGACATAACAAAAACCTGACCGACGAAAGGTTAGCGGCAGCGGCAACGGCAACGGCAGAGAGACCCCCGTCTCTTACCGCTCAACTCGCCTTCAACTCCTTCTCGACTGTCGACTCTCTCAACTCCTTCTCAAGTCGAGAGAACTAAGAACTCCGAACTGCAAACGGAGAACTGTTAGCTGTGAACGGACGCTCAACTTCGTTCTACGATTCTTTCGGTCTTCGATTCTCGTTTACGTACTACACACACACACTCACACAAACACCGTCGTCCAAGTCGTACCCTTTACCTTTCTCGCTTACCTTTCAGTCCAGCAGAGAGCGTCGTCGCGATATCTGAAACAGAACAGAAACGACCGTTAATATAGTATAGTAACGCTCGGAACCGCCGACGTCAAGACCTCTCAGGCACCGACGACCCAACAACTCCAAACCTCGACTCTCCGGGTGATGGATCACCACGGAGATTAATTAACCGCGAATATGCGACCGCTTTCTTCCCATTATTCGCTTTATTAACGCCCCGCTAATTGCGTTTGCACACTCTCGGCGACCGCCAAAGCATACCATTCAAAATTGATACTAGTTTACCATTTATAACCCACCCGCATTTTATAATGCAAATAAAAATGATTAAAATGAAATCGATTAGGAAAATCATGATGTTTAGGAATTGCGAATTGAAGATTACAGTAGGTTGAGGAGGTTGATGCGCGTCCATAACCTGGACGCCGGTCAGGTTTTAAGTCCGATTGGAAGTTTTTTGCTCATTATGCGTCCCCGGCGGCTTTGGCCCTTTTTCGGCTAACAAGGAATATTCGTCAACGCGGCTCAGGAAGTGAACAGACTCTGACGACCGAAACGTCCGACCGTGTCGCCAAAAAGAAGACAGGCCATTGTCTCGGCGAGGACCGGCCCTCCGAGATGCTCTCGGCGCAAAATATCTTCAATTGTTCCATCGGCGGCGGCTTCCGATCGGAAGATCGAACTCCCGAACCACCAGAAGATATTCGAGGTTTCCGATTGACAGAGATCTTGACGTATTTGAGGTTTTTTGAAGTAACCTCACTTTTGATTCATTTCATTCATTTGATTCATCAGATTGAGCGGGATTATTTGAACGTTCCTCTGTTGTAAAACGTACCAAGTTTTATCGATTATTTGTTGAGAAAGGACTTCTCACGTGCCAAAGAGCGGACGAGCGCCGGCGGGGGCGCCACCGTCGCGGACTGGTTTTGCAAGAGTCGCCACACTCAGCCGCCGCCGGACGGAGAGCGTCTCACCACTTTGTTCATTAAGACACGAGATTTCAATTAAAGCGACACGCTTAGTAATGAGATTATAGATTTATTGCCGGCCGCGATTATTACGCCGCAGCAAGCGGACGATCGACGACACGCGACGCGACTCCAAGATCTTCGACTCCTTCCCCGCGTTCTTCTATCGTCCGGATAAGGCGTCGGTACGATTTATTAAAAGCTTTGCGATCCGGCGAAAGGTGAAAGATCGAATGTGGGCATCCGGCCGAAAGATCCAAAGAGGGCGCGGGTCCAATGCATATCAATGGGCCGACGTCGTTCGGGTCGCCGCCTGAGCGACCCGATGAGACGAGAGAGATAGGGCACAATCGAAGAGTGCTTTATTAAATCCGTCTCGCTCCCATTGTCGGCCTTCTAATCGTGCCCAGGACGACCCCCGAGATTGGCAGCAATATCCGGGTACAAGACGGCCGAGGAAGTCATCCACTACGAACATACGCCATTATTTCGATAGCACTATTCGTCACGTCACCCTCGCTAAACCTAATTTTATTTATTAAAATGATACGTAACATCATATCAAAGATTTATTTAATTAAAACATTTTTTCTTGTTGTTGAATACAAGCCTAACTTATCGATATCGATGTGAAACCATTTCAATAATAGAGGTTGTGTGACAGGTTTTTCGAACGGTCCATGCCGGAATCGGCTTGGATCACTACAAAGGCGAATCGAAACCTCGATTCACGGCGGGGCATTTACGTCCGCGATAAGGGACTTCCCCTTCGCAGCTTGGCAAAAGAAATATTAAGCTGCGAAATATGTTCCCTGGCGAAATTATAACGCGAAAGTAAATGATCGAAACGGGCGGGCGGGCGCGAGGAGCCTTTTAACTTCGGCGGGGGGCGGCCTCCTTTTTATTTTCACGGGCGACAGACGTTTTGAACGAGCATGTAAAGTAGCCCCTTTATTAGGAAGGAATTGTGTTTTTTAGGGAGCGGTAACAAAGTGCGAATAAATTTCACGAATTTTCACCCTACGAGTTCACTTCTTGTTTCTTGCCATTAGGGCCCTATCTGTTCGCGTGTCTTGTACTCACATACTTTCTCACTATCGCTTGCTACCTTTTAGTAAACCAAGACCCGACTCGTAAATCTGCTTCCAATCGGTTTAGTTGTTTAGAAAACAAAAATGAGCAAAAATTCATTAAAAAAAAAACTTGATTCGTTGCACTTGAATTGAAATTGAAAATGTATTAGGGATGAATTATTAAATACTTGAAACTGGAATATTTTCTTTTTCTATCAGATCATTATGTCGTAAAACAATTTGTAATGGACTTAATATAGCTTTGGCCATTGATCGAGGACGACGCGTCGTATTAAGTTTGTAGGGGCTTTGACGCGCTTTTGAATGCCATTCGACGCCGGGACCGATCCTCATTGACGATGCGGCTCGTGCAAGAGCCGTTACCACCATATGCCCGCCGGCAACTTTACGGAGAGCACTACTTCCAACCACATGTTACAGTTCGGGTCGGTTTATGCCCGTTACATGGCCCTTCCCTCCGCCGCCCACCACACGAACGTTAACCCTTTCGATCGAACAGATTTCAAATAAAACAATTTCATAAATACATTTTTTTTACGTCTATGTAATTTTAAAAAATGATGAAGTCGAGATTTTGCAAATAACATTATTTAAGATGCTGAGGGTTCTGAGGTTGGTAAAGATGTAAGACAGATCACACGGAGGTAATGTTTATTAATGGGATAAAGACGAAGGGGGAGAAAAAAGCTAACGTATTCATGAGTTAAAATTGATCCGGTACAAGGAGCTTTGATTTTGCGTCCCCGCCGATGAAAAATATAATAGGTAATAGGAATATGATGCGGGGGAAGGCTCCTAATCAAAATGCATAGAGGCCGATCCTGAACGAGACCGGGAAATTAAAATAAACCTTGGATACCGCTTCCCTAATAAATGGCGCGAACTTGTAGGACCTAAGAAGCAATTTCCCGAAAACTCCGGAGCACTTAATCCCGACCGTATTAGATTAGAAGATGACGACCTCGCTCGATTTATTTTTCTTCCCCTTCGAGGGTCCAATGTAAGCCACTTTTGACTAACCTCTTCCCTTTCATTCGTTCACCTTTCTTCCTAAACTCACCACTTCACGTCACCATAACCGCGACGCGCAGTGTCCGGCTTAAGATCGCGCGGTCGACTAAACTCTATTGACGGTCGCACTGAGTAATTCCCCTTTAGTATAATTGCTCTAAATTAGTTTAATATCTGTACCGCGTCGCATCCACGTTCAACTCTCAGACAACCCACCTTCTTTTTTCCTCTCACTTACTCTTCAACACATGTTATAACCACACTTTAAAACAATACTACATTTATTTGGTTTTATATATATAATGTCAAAAGCCATAACAAATTTATTAGAAATACCCCTCTCACCATAGAAATATTTAATTAAGTGTCAGAAATATGTGGATTAGTCTTATATACATATATATATTTCTTATGTTCTTCGGTTCATTTGAGTTGAGATAGATACGACAAGATCTTTGTTTGCCATGATCAAATATTAGCTGGAAAAGTAGCACCTGGCCGATGAGCGTTTGACCTTCCCGCCTGCGGATGGCCGCGTTTGATCTCTTGGTCGTCTCAAGAGGGGGGCGGAGCGCTTCTTGGCGCGCGTAGTTTAATTAGCGGCCGCTTCCAGAAGTATGCAAATCGTCGTGGCTCCTGCCCGGGTGTTTCTCAAATATTTCCCTCTCGGAATTATTTAGAGCGACTCATTCCGATAGGGGGCGCCAACGCTAAGAAGCCGGAGTTAATGTTTTTACGGGCTGCCAAGGGCCGGGTGGCAAAAAGAATTTGCAAGTCTGATTTTTTTCCGGGCCCCTCCGGTCGATTATTCTTTAAAATAGTTCGGCCCGGTCCCCCCAGACATCGAAACGTCGCGGCGAGGACCGCTTACGGGGGGTGGGGGCAATTCGTTCAGAACGACAACCTCGTAATTGCCACTCCTAGATGCATTTTCTGACACCCCCTTCTTTCCCCTGTTGAACACCACTTTTTTATCCGACTTTTACAAAGCCTTAGAAACATAAGCTAGAGCTTTTTGACTGTTAGGGTAGTTACGTTTAAATCTAGTGTTTAAAGTGTGCCGCGCGTGTTCAGAAAAGCCTTCGAAGAAAAAAAAACTGGGCTCTTATAAATTCGGCGTTCGCGGTGGTCCAATTTAGAAGGGCCCCGAATATTGACAAGTTTACCCCACGGGCGGTGAGGCTCCTTAGAAATGCGGCCCACTCGCGGTTTGATATTCCGCCCTCGTACGCTCGCAAAATCGATAGCGGAACTAAAGAACAAGTGCGAACTCGGCAAAAAGCAAAAATAGAAATAGAAATGGTCGCGGCCGGTGTACATCGAGCACCGGGATATCGCTACGTCGCGCGGTCTGCGCGTTTTAGCGCGTTTCCGCGGCAGACCGTCCGCAAAAATGGTCGCGTTAAAATTGTCGGGACGCGTTCTGCTCCCGGCCGTACGTGACCGGGAGCCAAAACGGCGCATTACGAAACTCAAAATATTTCGCTGCGAGAATGAAATTTGCCGGCCCGCGTTTGTGAACGATGGAACCCGCTTCGTTGATCAATAGCTACGTAGAAACGTTAAAGTACAACTACACAAACAAATTCCATTCTTTTAACACAACTTTTTTATATATATTATCCATTTTTTAATCACAATGAGTTTTAATGGATGAATTTAATGAATTATAGAATATGACGTATATAGATAAGGTTGTAACTATATCGCATTAATACTAAGTTGTTAATTGAAACACATGTTATGAAAGAAAATCTACATGGCTATACAATTGATTAAATAATCTTTGAACGAAGTGTGATACCAAGTATTGTATTGAAACATTGTTGATAACGATTATTAACAACACATAATGGATAGATAGGGAGGAGATATGATATGTTATGACTTCTAATTTAGTTGATATGGAATTGGTGAAGTGGGTAAAATGAAATGATTTAGGTTGTTTTGGTAAAAGATATGAAGAGGGTGTTGAAAAGACCCAAGTGAAATGGCGAAGTGAAAAAAGGAAAAAGGTGTTTCGGTGTAAGGGAAGAAGTGGTCCCCAAGCGCAGGTCGCGGGGCACGTGTCCAAGGGTGGTTTCACGTGGCGCGGGGACGCCCCATGCAAATAAGCAACAAGTTGCCGGTACTCACCGATAGTAGGAGAAGGCCTGCGGCACGTGGAGATCCATTGGGGAAGGAGGATGGTGCCCGGAGGGGTATCCGTGGTGGTCGCTGGTTTGGAGAACGGTCCCAGAGGCGGACGCGGCGGCAGCAGCCGCGACGGCCGCCGCCGTGTGGTGGTGGCTGAGCACCGCCGCCCACGGCGACGACGCGAACCCGCCCGTATGCTCCAGGTTGGACAGGCACTAAAACCACCCGGGGGATCACCAGAGCGTAACGCGCGGGAGCGTCGCGGACGCGCCGGACCCGTGACTCGTCAGAGAGGACTCTCGGCCATTGATTGCGCCGATGCTGAATGACCGAAAGAGTTACCGAAGGCGGATCCCGAGCCGCGTGCGTAGCCTGCGGTCATGTGATCCGGCGGGCGGCACTTCGGCCCTTCCTCCGCTTCCCGATACACTCCCACTCGACGTGGCCCCAAACTCCTTCTCGCGCCGTCGCCACCGCCACCACCACCTCCATTCAACATCTCCAACCACCATGCACAACAACTCATCATTCCGCCTAACTTTACTACCATTAACAACAAGAAATATCAATATTCATACATTTCACACATTTCTCTTCATTTTAATCTAAACACACAACATCCAATTAAACATTTCTTCTACACTTATTATTAAAATTGCATCATATTCATTTCATGATGTTAACAAAGATTTTTTCAGCGAAAAGATCTGCTAAACGAGTGATCATAATTGAATTAAAATCAATCAAATATGATTTAAATCCGATGTGAATCAAAGTCAGATTTAATATGATATATGATACTTATACGGAAAAAAATCACAAATCCATATTTATTATTAATTAATTAATTTGTAGAGATAAATATCATTAACAAAAATTTAGATGTTTACAAGTATATAAGATTAACAAATTCATAGTGGCCAAAATCTACAGTGGTTCCATCTAGCAAAATTCGATGGAAGTTACCTGGAAAAATGAAGGTGGGAAGTGAGCATACCGTTAATTGCCTATTTATATTCGAAAACCGTGTGGGCTTGTAATTCCTTTCCCGTAGCGTATCGATTCTATCGATTTCCCCGAACGGGCCATTCCGTATTTCGTCGGCGAACGCAAGTTTACACTTTTTCCTTGCAACTTCGCGGAGGCGAATTCCTGTAAAACATCGGCTCTGACTCGGCCAAGCGTCAAATTAAATTTCGGTATTGTTGCGGTGGATTGTGGGAAAAAGGAATAAATAAAAAATAGTAAATCTAAATTACTTCGATAAAATTTATTACTCTTCCAACGTAATATAAAACATTACAAAAAATCTAAATTATGACACTAAATAAGTCCTCGTTAATTTAGGTTTCTTAAATATATAAAACAAACAACGCGTTAAATAATAACGTACTTGGAGGATAAAAATCGATGCTGAAAGGCGGCTCCTAGCGCCACCTTGCAGCAGATAGGTCAACTTTCAAAATAATACAGGGCGGCCATTTATAAAAAAGAACACATTAAGTAATACATTTAAGTGAAATACATATTCAAAAATCAAGGATAAAAAGGGGGAAGAAAAACAGACTTGTAAACGTTATATATAAAATATAAATATAAAAAAACGCTATACTAAATGTAGTATTACTCTTGTAAAAAATCGGAAAATGCATAGAAAAAATATATCGTCTCCGATCTCTGCTCTCTGTTTCTTAATTTAAGATTATACCTCTTTCTCTCGCGTTTCACAAAATGTAAACGTTATGTATTTACAGGCATAACAACATGCTATACGATATAAATTGTGTTAAAGTTGACTGCAGCGCCAATCACGCCGGTGGCGGTCCGCGCACGTAGTGCAAATGGGGCGTCAACGACAACGAGAATGTATTCATATTATCGCAACAATGAGGCTCCAAAAGACACGCCACACACAATATTGCCATTAACGCTAATTGGAAAGGTATCGAAACTCGGGTTACCCTTCTTAACCATGACGTTTTTGTTGATCCTTGTGGATATGATGGATCCCCACCATCTGGAGCTGTAGAAGTCGATTCCACGCTAAAATAAAAAGGAATTTTTATAATGACTTGTAATTCTCAAATCTATTTCATCAAATTACGCGTATGTAATTTGATGAAATAGATTATTGTTGATTGCGAAAATCGTGGAATTCGAATGATTGAAGGGTGGAGAAAATATCGGCAGATGTCGGGGGTAAGCTTGTCCGGAACCTAATTATCATATGAATAAGTTCATTTTGAACGGCAGGATAGGGTGGACAAGGGTTAGAAGCGGAAGAATGCCCTTTATCGTTCCCTATTAGGGGTCGAAATAATACCCATACCTTGATGAACCTTGCATCGAGGGGCAGGTCCGCACGACTAGCGACTGGCATTTTTTCCTAACACTCTTCAACTCCTCTTCGGCGGCAGCCAATCGTTCCCCCATCAATACTCTGATCACGCAGTTCGGCGACATGACGGCTTCTAGTTGTTTTACAGACTTTCTGATCGACCACAGTCGGTGCTCTCTTTCTCCCGGCTCGTGTTCTGACCCTTCATCCGACATTCCGCTGTCCGAACAGGATCCTTCGAATAGAAATTCGGAGATTTTCGGATAACCCTCAACGGAATTATCGGGTGATGCTTCCGAAAGTAATTTATCAACATCGCGTAACGATGATAAAGTCTGATTGGATAAAACATCACCTTTCACGGCAGCATCTAATATTTGGTCTAACGTTTGCTCATCTTCCTTCAAATCTATTCTTAACTTATCTAAACGTTTCTCCAAAGTTTGCCACGATTGTTTCAAATCTTTAAGCAAAGCGAGACGACCCAAAACCCCACTATGAACTTCGTACCAAGTACGATGCAACTCAGATATGTCCCGTTTCAAAAACGATGAACTGTACTCTTTATCGGAGAGGATGAATTTATGGACGGATCCTATGAGCGTAAAAAGCTTCGATTTGTGATCCAACAAAGTGTCTAGTTCCACCTGAAACCAACCCAAAACGAAAATGTCGGTAGTTTTTATTTTATTTTTTTTTCCCGTTTCCGGATCTTTTAGCTCTACCACTACCCCAAGAGACCTATAAATTTCCACAGCCTGACATTGACGATTGCGGTCCCATATATTATGCACCTTTATTACCCTACCACCGAAACGACCCGGGTTATTTAAAAGTAAAGACCCTTTACTCATTCGTCCTCTACACTGTGACCTTAAATCTTAACCACAAAGTCACAAAAAATATAATTTCATAATTTTTTAAATAAAAACATTGATTTTGTTTATTATTCACGTCATTATTAATTTTTTGATTACTTAACACATCTTTAGCGGGAAGCGACTAAACTCATTTTGCATGGTATTGATGCGGTAAGACTTTGGCGGCAAACAGCCCGCGCAAGATGTGTTAATATCATTATTTGAGATTTATTATTTATAATTATATAAGAAAATTTATGTATTAACTCACCGTATAAAAATCGATGTCCCTAGCAATGTCATCAATACAATCGACAGCTGTAACTTCCTCAGAAATTTTAGCTTTAACAAGATGTAGTGCGTCCTTAACAAATAAGATTTGTCGCTGTAATTCCCTGTACTGTTTCATAGTGAGTGCACGATCCTTTAAGCTGCGCCAGCTCGATAACAAATCTATAGAAAAACAATGAAATACGAGGATTTAGTAAAAAGCCTGCATAAATAACTTGTCATTTGTTTTAAAACGATGTGATAACGATGGGATTAGGATGAACCGTTTCCGTGATCAAACGGAAGTTATTTTGTTTGGGCTTTTTGTTTGGTTTATTAACATATGAGACGTTAATAAAAAATAACTAAAAAAAAACGATGATTCTACTCAGTTAGTTTAGTTTTGTTTTTATGTACATTTGAGATGCTCTACCGACAGGCAAAAATCCTTACCGTTTAGACGATATGTTTCCTAGTTACGCGTCTTCAACAAGTCTCTAGAAATATTGCACTGAGTATTCAAGAATAAGGTAAACAACGTCTCTACAAAAGTTGAACTACACACATACGCAAAAATAAAATAATTGGTTACTCAGAAAATAAAAGCATATATTTCTCAAAAATAAAAAAGAAAAAAAATAGTTACCATTGCGTGTTATTAGTGTATAATGCATAAAGAAAAAAAAACAAAAATATACAACCATATTATAAACTAGAAGTAAAAAGAAATAGACTGGGTTATGTTTATATATATCAATAAAAAAAAATGTCACTGTATTTGTGTATCATTTCCTTTTCTTTTTGGAGTCTTTTATAATCCGCAGACTAGCGGCAAGGCCGATTCTGCACAAAAAGTGCCTAACTATCTCCAGAAATGTATCGAGGAAGTAATTAGTAAACACGCTCCAAGCTTCAAACAAAGAAATAGGAAACTTATCCCTACCTTGGACTTCACCCTTAACACCAGGGCTATTATCTCTATTCAATACATCCGTCAACACTTCTATAAAACAGTTGCAATTATCCAATACATCCGTCTACAAAAAAAATTATCAATTTCTACCACCACGTTCAATAATAAAAAGAATCTAGAGGACCACTTTACTTACGTAAAGTTTACTCTAGTATTTTCTTATTAATCGGTATATTTACCACGTCGTTGTTTACTAAGTAGTCTGTTAATCCAATTTCGAGTTGGCGCTTGTAAATTTTATCCATTGAATTAAATTCTTGACGATTTGCGCGAAGTAAACTTCTAATATCGGAATCGCAATCCGAATCGGAATGTAACGATATTTCTTTAATGGTGGCGGGAAGCATCATTTTGCGGGGAAAAGGCGGCGAGAATCCCGGATTTGTCGACGCGGACCAATCCGATTGGCTTCCCAGGAAATTTCCATAATCCTCTCCAAATTCCAACAATTTTCTTGCTGCGTCTGAATCATGCGTTTCACTGTATTGTTCAGACAAATATGCTTCCTTAAAATAAAAAATAATTAATAAATTAATATTAAAAGTACGAAATAATTACTTCTTGAAAACCATCCCAAGCTTGCTCAGACATTGAACTCGATTGTTCTTCTGCTGCAATCAAACTATTTTTTCCTGGGCTTCCATCTCTTACTATATCGACTTGGGCAACCGATTTTTGACGTTTAGGCGTTTTTAAACTTGATAGTCTATGTTAAATATTAAATATTAAGGGAAAATAATATATAAATAGAAGTCTAACCTTTTTAATTTACGATTGTCTTCGCTTTCTCCACCACTTGTTGAATCACACATAAAATGACAAATTGATATCGCGGAAGGATCGCTAACACTATGACGATCAGCTTTCGATCTAATGTGACTATGTCCCGAAAATGATCCCGATTTAATGAGCGTCATTGAATGATAAGGGGATCCATTATTTTTCCGCTATAAAAGTTAATATAAATAATACGTATTTGTAGATTATATATTTATACTTACATCATATCGCTTCCTTATTTTAAATCGTTTACGTCGACTTGACGAACATTTATCTTCAAATACCAAAGCGGAGCTTTCCTCAACTGTAGATGAGGTGGAATTATTTCCTTGTCCGTTACATCCATTGGTATCTTGATAATTTTTTGATAAACTATATAAAGCGGATTCTGATGTGGAAAAATTTTTTGGTTCGTCATTCATTCTACCAGTTAATTGTGATATGCATGAAACGCTCCACGGTCGAATATCGGTGCTTAATTTGCCGCGTTTAACTACTTTTGGTGTAGCTTCCAAGTCTACAAAGGAGGTGTTTTGGGAATTACAACCCAATGCCCTGTATGTGATGACGCTTTCATCGTTTTCTTCCGAAGTTTGGGAATCACGTTCGTCGTCTTCTCCGCTTGCATCGCAACTACTATCAGGGTCTTTTGGTTGAATGTTAAGCCATTGTTTGACTCTGTTGAGTTTATTTACAGGGACTTCAATTGAGTTACCACGCGCTCTTTGCGCGGGGGATTCTCTAACTAATTCTTCGGCTTTTTGAACTAAATAGTGTATGTTTTCCGTTATTGGTTTTGTGACATCACCGTTTTCTTCGGTTCCGTTTCTATCCTTTAGATCAAGTACGGAAAAAGTCCATTCTTCTTCGTCGTCGGTGGTTTCTTCGCATTGGTTATGGGTTTCTTCGGGTTTTTCCAATTTTAAGTCGTGTTTATCCATTTCGGAGTCTGTGTCGATGTGCTTGAAGTAGTAAGTAGCTTGGTTTGTACCTTGTCGATTCGATCTGGAAATAAAATAATAAAAACACAAACAATTTGGTAGAAATTAAATAATTTACCTCGTATAATGGCTTTGATCTTCGGTGAAGATTAAATCATGTTTATCGACTCCTTTGACGAGCAAACCATCAAGTTCGTCAGCTGAAGGCGTTGGCACTGTGAGTCTGGGATGTTTAACCGCTGGCTCGTCTTCGAGTTCTGTATCAGATAAGTTGTACTCGCTTTTAAGTAAGTTTTCAATATGACACTGCCACTCCAAAGACTTAAGAAAGACCAGATGCCATCTCTTCTCTAAATTCTCAGCGACGCGCTTAGCGCTGGCGTTGTTACAACTGGCGTCGGTACGCTGGCACACTTTAATCAAGGAAGTTACAATCTTCCCATGGTTTTCAATGTCGCAGTGTACAACCTGTAGAAAAAATCGTTTATTATTAATGCTGATCGATATTTAGACGCTTGAAAATTCACGTTCGCACCCACAGCCTGATTAGATAAAGTGTTTTTTTAGCTGGGTTTTTGATTAGATAAACCGATCGAAACGTATCTACGAATATAATACTGTATACTTTCCGTCGACACAAAGAATGACCGATAAAAATCACGCTCTGCGCCCGGAGAGCAATTATGGTGGAATTAAATAGTAATTATGCCCGCTGCCAATCCCTCTCACGCCGAGTCGGCAAAGTGGATAGTTAAGTTCTAACACATAATTACCCAGCCGAGTCGAGGTTGAAATATCGGCCAAATTTGAATAGCGATGATATTCGCCGCAAGCACAAAAACTACATATTTTCAAAACATTTCTCTTCACAACCAGCTCTTATTAACTCTTATTCTATTCGAATTAAACACATAAAATATGACTTGTATGAAAGTAATGGAGAAATTTGATTAATACTTGTAGATAATTACACGAATTAAATTGTAAAATTTAATGTAACACAATAATAATTTTAAAATAAAGATGGCGAAACAAAACCCGTAATCTTTTGTTATAATATAAAAGTAATAAAAATTTATGAAAAAGGACAATTAAATTGTAATTATGATACATTCTAATGTTTCCACCTTGAAACCACATAAATAATGACAACATTCTCTAAATTATCGATTCTCCGAAACTAAGCTTTGGTTAAAAATTAATTAATGTACTATTTAATCAGTAAAACAAAACCACAAAAGCGTACACTTACGACATCGTAAGAGAAACCCCGGAAAATGGTTGGAAACTAAAAGATGGCCCATCGAAAAGATAAAATAGTCGCGATTACAAGATTTATATCTTGACAATCGAAAACGCCGCTAGCTAAGTTTTAAGCGCATGCGGAAGTAGACTGATAGACATGCGCTCAGGCGACCTTTCACAAGAGAACAAAGCTATACTTTTCATCATTCGCAATGTCAATTAGACGTTTATACATGACAGTAAGGAAAGAGATAAGATATTCGATAGCCGTTAACTTTTAACGCATTACGGAACGGCTTAAATATTAATGAAAGAGAAATGAATTGTTACGAGGCCGCTGCGGCCGAGGAAAGGAAAAAGAGGATGCGTTTTGAAATCAACCGACCGTCGTCGTGACTCACGGAGCCGACGTGGAGGCTCAGACACGCTTACAGCGGTGGTAAAGGCGTCGCAAGAGGTCGCCTCGAAAGCGCGAGCCGTATGATTGAAAGTTTCTATTCTTCCAGTAATTGAATCATTCGAGACCGAGAATGCGCGGTGATGCCTAAAAGGGGATCTCCACAGTTGATCCTCCTTGGTTTTCTTGGGCGACCTTTGCCGCTTAGGAGCAACGTGCTGACTTTCTCCATCGAGGTTTCGGTGAGAGATCGCGATATTAATCGTCGATGCCCCTCCAAACCTACTCCATCTGCCCCGGAATCTCCAAACGTCAACAAACAAGATACTATTTTCATCTATTTGTTTATTTTACACATCTCATATCCATACATACCACGTTTCAGTGGGCCAAGACAAAAGTTTTATAATATAATCTGATTAATTTAGTTAAAAGCCGTCGGGTCAAAATGCTTCACCTCAATCTTACTCTTTTATTTCGTTGGAACGTCGTCCATGACGAGAATTAATAGTTTTAACAAACGATTTTTTTATATGATGCAGTTATTAGTCGAGAAAGCTGCAAGCGAGAGTTTCACAATGTTGAAGCAATTTGTAATCTAAAACATATATGTTCTAGCGCCTTTCATTTTGCAATCCGTCTATAATGACATCACGTCTATTCCGCGAGCGCGATCTTCGCTAGAAACCCACCATTTATTCGATTTTAATGGAGGAATAACGTTGCCGCGCTCTAATTATTAAACCTCGCGTGGTGCCTCGACAACAACGTTGGAAAAAAAGTGACTGTTTGACGACGATCTAATTCGAGATAACAATGCCTAGAGGCAGGAAATTGAGTTAACGCCTTCCTGCTGCGAACTGGACCTGACGCTAGTCAGGATTCCGGATCGGTTTTCTCAGAAAACGTGCCGATTTTTTCCCTGCACGGTTCGACGGTCGTCGTCTAAGAAAAGTCCGGTTGGCTGTCGCGACTGTTCGACTTCTGCAGGTTTCGAAGAAGAAAAAGAAACACCAGGTTAGGCGTGCCTACGCAGGCTAACCTGCCCGGACAACAGAACAGGCCCGTTTAAGACCCAACTTTTTTTCTCTTTTATTCCGACTCTCAATAACATTTCAACAACATCTCAAAAAATTTTAGAGAAAGTTTCATTGACACAATAAAATTCTCAAGTACAGGTATTTCAAATGAAAATTTTCTTAGAAATTTCAAACAATAAAAAATGTTTTTTGATGTAATTAGATTCTTCTTTAATTTACTAATTTAATTTGCATATTGCTGATAATTTAGTAATTCAAACCACGTAACCAACAACATCGTGCTAATTACTGTTAAACTTATCTACCATTTTCTCTTATTAGCTTTTTGATTTCGATACTAATTTCTACGAACAAAATTAGATCATACTATGAAGAAATTAATTAACACTTATTTGTCCTATAAAAAAATAAATTGTGTAAAACTAATTAGTGATAAAATAATGTGTACATAAAATTTTTTTAATATTTTTCTTTTCTCTTTGCGTGATCGTAATCGATTAATCTATTAAAAGGAATTACCACGAATCTAAACATTTGATTTATTTAAGCTATAAATCGGTCTACGCTTTCTACGCCACATTAATAACGGATGTGTATATTATATATTTTGGTTTGTATCATCTAAAATTTTTAACGTTTTCGATGACCCAGATTTTATAGAAAACTTATTTATAGGAGCAGAAAAATATAGGTTATTCGGCAAATTCTCTAACTACCACAAGAAATGCTCTCACGCGTAAAAATAACTAACAATAACAAAATCTAAAAACATTCAAGGACTAAGATATAAAAAAAAATTTGTTGCGTTATTAGTTTTCCGTTTCCACGTATAAACTTTTGAGAACCATACAATGAGCTCATAACCAAAAATAGTAATAACTTAAACAATAAGTTCTTTTATATCATTTTTATCGTATCAATGACAACAGGAAACATGCGTCAGTGACCACTGTAAATATGAAAAACATTGCGTTTTCGTGCGAGTTCTCCGGAAATGTAACTTATTATGTATGTGGTTTACTGTTTCCGTTTATTAATTTTGCGGTATTGAAAAAGTTTAGTTTGAAAAGAACAAGCAAGATGCCATAAAAAGTAATGTCCGTCGATCTTCGACGGTTATTACAATGATTCTCATCCTAAGAATCGAGACCAATCTTGACTTTTGCACATCGACTGGAAACGATTTTAAGTAGCGGTACGAATGTCCGTTAGGTTCCCCGTAAATAGAATAGAGGAGATATCAATTAGCCCCCCGTATTTATACCGGTAGACGAAGCGTCTGCGTCTCTGCAGGGCATCCTTCTTCTTCCGTCGTCTGCCTTTGCGAGGGTTTTAAAGACATTCGGACCGACTGCACTACATACACACACACATATACACAACGGGGTCCGGACAAAAATTGAGTTTAACGACCTCCTCTCTCAGTCGCCGAGGCGTTATTCAACAACGCACGCTAACTCTTAATGTCAACACCAACGAGCGCGCGGGGAAAGTAAAGAAACCCTACGATAAGATAGTGGGCAGCGTGGAATTATTAGTACCCCGCACGCTGCCGCTGCTGGTTTTCGCGCAACCAACGTATTTTTAGACACACACCAACCACGTTTTCGTTTCTTCGGCGACTTTATAGCAACTCACCGTTGGCAATTTGAATGTCCTCCTCTCTCAATGAAGAAACCTGGTGGGAATCACCGATCAGGCGACTTTGACTGCCGATCGTTCTTTCATAGATCGATTAACGTAGAGAACAGCGCGACGCATGGTACGACGACCACCATAGGCACCATGGCACCAACACCATAGGAACCACAACCGAACTGACGCCACCAGCATCTGTTATCCGGCCCTAACAAAAGTGGCGGCCTCGGGTAGTCGAACGATGTCGAACGTACTCGATGATACCCGACGCGCCGAACTAGTTCCCTCTAAATATAAGCGAGTGATAAAGCGATGACGCGATGATATTCGCGGGTTCGCACTATTTTCAACTTCGATCTTTCACAACGGACCGCGAATGCCCCACTTGACGGAAATAGTTGGGCGACATGTTTTTTGTTGGGATTCGCCCGAATTTTGAACCGTTCCAATTTACCGATGATGATGTGCCGCGCTCTACGATAGAAAGTTTATTGAACGATTGGTAGAGATCTAATTATTAGCGCTTTCACCAAGTTACATTTTCATTTCTTCTACTTCCGATACAATAACATTATCTTCTTTTATATTGAAATTTTAAAATCTTTTAAACCAATCTAATTTCTAATCTCATTCAAAACTTGCAAGCTTTCGATTACGCCTTGAAATTGTTCGAGTGGTAAACCTATTAAATTAAATAAAAACGAAACGGAAACAGATGTCGCCTTTTTTAACCCTCATGCAGAGTATATAAACAACAGCTGCAATGTGGGTTGTTTAAGACACTTTTTTTGAAGTGTTAAGCGTTAAAATTCAAATAACTTACCTTGTGTTCTAAAGCTTTCTTTTCAATTTCGGGCTTGGTCCATTTTGTTTTAAAATTAACGGGTTGCAACATGATTTCGATATTTTTTATCCAACCCTGAAGACACTTTACCTCATGATCCAAATCTTAAATAAATTATTCAAATTTGTTTTGTAATATAAAAAAACTATGCAACCGATAATGCAAAGGTGCTATTTGGGTTGCCTATTTTATTACCTAAGCAGTTTTCTTCGTGACAGCCGCAATCTGAAGATTTCAAAACAGACTCCAACGATTCCCACTTGGCGTTAAGTCGAGTGAGCCTCCATTGGACTTCTTCGGAATATTCGGGATTTTTTGCAATAACCTGAGTGGCCCTCTCATTAAACAACTTATGGATATCGCTCTTTTTCGACATAGCGCTCATCAAGTGCTGAAATAAAGAAAATCGTTTAGATAGTTCACTTAAAATAAGATCCCACTTACAGCCCTAAGAGCCTTATCGGTGACGTTCTCCTCAGTGCCGTAAATGACCTCTTGAACGCTATTCAACCAAGAATAGAGTTCAGAGAATTGACGGCAGAAGACTTCAAAAGACCACATCTGAGATTCGTCAGCCATTTCTCCATTAACCTCCTAGAAAATGTTGGTTATAAACATGTTGGATTAGAAAAGTGCACCCTTTTTACCTGGCAATTATCAATTATATTGTTGTTCATGATATAATCGTAATTGGGTTGGAGGGCGGACCAGAATTCATCCTTTTGGACGCTGGCGCTACTGCCCCAGGACCTACGGGCGATATTCTCCTTTCTACGTTTTGTAAGACTGTTGAACGGACGCGTCTTGATAGCCTTCTCCGGTGTTTCGAACGCCTGGAGAGACGACAACGAGAAGCTCGTCTTCATGGCGGAATTCTCAAAGCCTGCAAGAGTGGCGCGTTCAGAAATCCGGGCCAAAATCGTTCGCGCGGTTGGCGGTTTCGCGAATCTATTTGCGACTCTTAAGAGTCACGCACCAGAAGATATTGTAGGGATAGGTCGGTTATTTTTGGAACGACTGGAAACTAAAAGAGTTTCCGGCGACGGCCTAACTACCACTGTCGCGCGCTTCGTTCTAATTTCAACCAATTTAGGACGCCACAATCCTCAATCGATACTTAACTTAACTCACCGATGAAACGACTTAACAAACTCCTCTACTTATAATATCTTTCTATAAATACTTCCGGTATCATACTCAATAAGCTTCTCAGCACTTAAATAGATCGTCTATTTTAAGGTCTAGAGAGAAATTTTAAATATCAATACTGCTCAAACTAAACTTTACAGACCATTAAACTTTAGAGAACATCAATGAAAACGCATTTAAATAGAAAAGTTATTTTAAACTACTACAACTTTAGAAAGAATTTCAAAAATCAATGCCATCCAAATATAGCTACATATGTATGTACATAATGACCTTTTATAATGTACTTATTACACAAGAAATCAATATTGATAAGAGCATAATGTAAAAGTGGTATTTTAGTTTAGAATTTGTTTTGGAGAGTGCGATTAGGTAACACCTGAGCAAGGACTGCTTGATTTGCATTGACAACGAACGTAATTCTCGAATTGGTAGTCGCATAAAAGTGGTCGCATACGAGTCGACAGTTTCAAGACCGGCTTTGCGCAACGTCTACGCAGGAATGCCTTATGGTTGTGCGAAAACGCTCGAACACTTACTCGTGCCCACCGGCATGTTGACTATGTTGACAATTTTTAGGCGAGACGATACCCACAGTTACCTAGAACAAAAAAAAATTTATTTATAATGTGAACTCTAAATATCTAGGGTAAATGTTAAGGACCTGAGTAATTAGATTACCCTGCATTTGCGTGCGTAAAAAACATATTTTTTATTCTTTTACGTCCAGATGTTTATATATATATATTATGTTAATTAATTAAAGTATTACGGGTATAGAATGACATAAAATATTTATTGGCAATTGGTAATTTAGGATTTTAGCACACGGTGTGGCTGTTAACGGTCGCGAATCCACCTCGAGGGTTCTGTATTTTCGAGCGGCTCGACACAGTAGCCTCTATTTCAGCGCGCACCTTGAAGTGCTCAAATTACGTATTGTATCATATTGCGTGGAGAGCAAAAGACAAAGTCCGGGGAGCAGTGTTAATTGGTTCGGTCTCCAATTAAAACTAAACGTCCCGAACGTCACGGATTTTGGGTTTGACTTTTAAAGATCAAGACGAGAGACCTGAGGTCACTCGTCGGGGTCGTGCAAAAGCGATATTTGATTTTCTATTTCTAAGCCGATAATTTTTATTGCGAAAGGCACTGGCGTCTTGTAGACGGGTTAGAACCGTATCACTTTCGATCGGAATTCGCATTTGAAAAATTTTCCTCAAACCAGCCGTCGAGGTGCTCGACTCGTCGATTTTTACTTTCGAACGCTTTCATCCCGGACCGAATAAGGGGGCGTCTGGGGTCGTTGTTTTCATTTGTTTTTATGTCACTTGTTTTTAAGTCATTTGTTATCTTTACTCACCCAATGTAGATTTGCCCTAATGATTTCCCATGGTTTGCCATTATTTGTTACGTGCACTACTACATTTAACGCTTCTTAATCGAGCGACATAACCTTACTTTCTATACGGTACTCCACTATGGAAAATCAGACATTTTTATTTGAAGGGCTGCTCTCGCGATTTCACCACCGCAACACAGATCGCCGCACATAACCTAACGTTCTTATTAATACGGTGATGTTTCACCGACAAAAACCGTTTACGGCAACCGACACGGCGCCACCTACCGGACTATTCAACGTAAAACTCAACTCCTGCTGATGTTCCTGCAGCTCCGTTCGGAAATACCAACCGTTTAAAATTCACCACACACCTGACGTTACTCATCGAGCAATCACATCCATACCATAATGAAATTATTACATTCTCTATACGTCCCATACTCCGTCACGATTTAATTTTAAAACTATTTTTAAACTCCATACTAAGCCAAAATTATTTTTTAACGGTCATTCACTCCTTCTACGGACATAATTAACATAGATGAGGGACAAAAAAAGAAATAAATAAATTTTAAAAAAATATATTTACGTTCATTAGCTCCTAGGGATGTGAACAAGTATAGAAAACATTACAAATGAAATTCAGTATTTGAGAGGCAATATCTAGGCACCTAAATGAGGTATCAACAAAAAAAAAACGATAACGAGTTAAAAAAACTTCCCAAAAAAATATTTAACCCTGTAACGCACACGTAATATATTAATATACTTTTTTAACTGATAACATGGAAATGCGTTAAAGGGCTATTATGTTCTGCATGCGCAGAAAATGTAACATTTCAACGAAATTTTATATTATTAGTAGACATGTCGCGGAAGCACTGCGGTCAATTTTTATTATTAAAATAAAAACAAAATAATAAACGCCATTATATACGAACGCGGTAACAAATTCTAACAGTTATTAATCACATTCAATAGCGTGGGTCCCTTTCGATTAAGGCAGGGATGAACACAAATGACAGGTAGTCGCAACAGTCTAGTAGTACAGTGAAAAATAGCGGAGGCCGACCTATTTTTTTAATTTTAATTGACGAACTTTAAACCGATCGTCTTTCCGTACGCGTTTTGCATCAGTCTTCTTAACTCCCGCAACTTTCTAACGCGCGTTTCTAGCTTGAATTCTTCACCAACGTTTCGACAATGCTCAGTTGACCAACTTTTTTCACTAAAAATTAAAAAAATTCAATAAAATAATTACAAAAAGTTAATTGGTTCTTACCTATTTAAATCTGAACTACGTAAGCTTCCAGTTCCCGATATTATAGCCCAAGTTCCTGAATTTGTCGATGACATCGAATCCGTACGAGTTCGTTTAATAGCGGGCATATTTACAGGTGATGTTCCACGAGTTTGAAATCTATTTTCTTCTTTGCAAACATCTGGTACAGATCTATAAAAAAATATTTTATTAAATTAATTATGAGTATTATTCTAGAGTAGATACTATCAATTAGATATGCAAGGTTTTGTTGTCTGAGAAGAATCATAATCCCAGCTCAGAATTAGATCATAACATCAGGATTTTGAAGTACACAATATTTTTTTTGCTCTATTCTATTACATCATTCAGTACTACTTTCTTAATAAGGTTCTGTAAAGTGTGGCATTGACTTTTATGACAATGTCAGCTTCGTTTTGGAAGAACGAATATCTTTCCTGATGTTTGGGTCAACTTCCGCATGCTTGAGAGCTTAATCAATCAATTCAACCTTAAGTTCCTGAGTTTATTGGAGTTTATACGACTACAGAATCAACTGGGAAAACGGAGGGAGTATAAAAATGTTCATTTCTACATTTTGATAACAAAAGTGCACCATACCAATTGGGTGATTCATTCAAACTTTGGGTTGGGTTGCAAATAAGTACAATGATGGTCATAATATGTAAAAATTAAGACTAATTAATTCTTTTACTTACAAATGTTCAAAATCATCGGATAACGATTCGTTTGGAGAAGCATTACGTTCTTGGGATCGAACGCTAACAGATGATGCATTTGAATTTAAACTAAGGCTAGAACCAAGTTGATCTTTTGAATCTACAGTGTCAAATTTTTCTTTGTTCTCTGCGTGATCACTTGCCCGATTCAACAATTGCTTATTTTTTCTAAAAAATGTAATATATTTATTAACACATCAATTAATTTTATATACAGTATGTCCCAGGAGAGATGTTACAAGAGGTATAGTGACCTAAAAATGTTTGAACTTTCTTTTAAAGATGACGAATTAAGCTCTGCTTGGTGTGAAGAGGATTTTAAGAATATTTTTGAAAATTTTTAGTTCAGGTAAAGTAAGCTTATTCTTCATGATACAGTAAAATTTCATTAAGAAAAGTTGTTTGGAATGAGAAATTATGGCACTATGCAAAATTTCAAAAAGATCTACCTATATTGCTTAAGCCGTCATAATTTATATTAGATCAGAGTGAAGACACTAAGAGCTAGTGTCTTCAGGGGTGGTTAATAGTTTAGAAGGGTAGGTTGAAAGTACAAATAGGGTCAAAACGTGCCCTATTATGAGTTAAACATATTCCCCAAATGTCATTTTCCTAGCGTTTATGGCTTTTGAGAAAGAAAAATTAAACTAAAATTTTCCGCCATATTTGGAGGGGTGAAGCTCCTTAGGGGAGCCGAAGTCGCCCATGGTTCATATATGTTGCAGTCATTCAGATACACCTGTATATTTAGGTCATTATACTTCTTGTAACATCTATCCTGGGACACACTGTATATACAGAATGTCCCGAAACTCAACGTCAAGCGGGCACCGGGTGAGAGGCCAACCCATACCTGTTCTGGTAAAAATAAGAAAAAAATTCTATGTCTCTTAGTTGAGTAGTAATAGACATATTTTTGAAAATGTTAAAAATCGTTATGCATGTCCTGTACGGGATTGCATACAGAATACCCAGAAAGATGGATTGGGCGAACCACGGTTCGATTACTTGGCCTCCTTATTCTCTGGGTCTAAATCCCCTTGATTTTCTTATTAGGATTGCATAAAAGAAACAGTGTAGTAAAAACCGATTGAAAATCTTGCCGAACTGCGCCACAATATTTATGCAGCAGCAGAAGAAACAAATGCAAAGAGATTTGCACAACTAGTAAAAAGATCTTTTTTGTGACGATACAGAGCTTGTATTACTGCCGACGGCAAATAATTTGAGCTACTAAGGCAAATTTAGTATTAAGAAAATAATGCTATAAAATTAATAATAAATAAATTTGTTTGTTTAATTTTGTTTTTAGGTTAACCTTATTTGAAAGTCTTTTTGCAAGACATCTTGTTGAAACCACATTTTGTAGTTCCTAGATATTGACTGGCACATCTTCTAACAAAGTTAAGAGGAAATAAAAAGTAAATACAAATAACATACAAAAGTATGCATTTTTTAAATAACGTGTTTTTTGCAGAAAATGTTTTTTATGATAAGAAAAATGGCGTGTTGTACCATTTTTGAAACTTGACTAAACAGGCCATCTTTTAAAATTACTTGCCAAGGGTGTTGTACTACCCCTTTTTGTAGAAATTGTATGTCAAACTTGACAGACATAAATTCTTTCAACTTTAACTCAATCAAATTAATATATTTTTTTTTTCAAAACTAACGATTTTTGTTGTTTGATTTGTGACTTCTACAGTAGCATGGTTCATAAGGAATACATTATTAAATTGGGAACATTTCTGACCGTAGTACCTAAAGATATGATGTACAGGGTGTCCAAATTTCGATGGGTTTGCAGGGTATCTCAGTTATTATGAAAGATAGAAAGTTGCGGCTTTCGCGAACCTGAGCTACTTTTTTGTGAAACTTACAACGGCGCAAACTAAATTTTCATAGCCCTCTTCGTTTTTGATATACAGGATAGAGATTTTCAGACACCTCCTGTATCTCGGCTATCCGGAAACGTAAAAACGGGTTCTAATAGATTTTTTCACGTAGAATCCAATGGTGCACGTAGAATTTTTCTAGTCATCACGGTTTTTCAGTTATAAAGAGTTAAGTATTTTAGAAGTTGAGTATTCAGTATTTGGGTTGTGTTTATAACTCAAAAACCGTGATGACTAGAAACATTCTACGTGCACCATTGGATTCTACGTGAAAAAATCTATTAGAACCCGTTCTTACTTTTTTATTAAGTTTGCGGATAGCCGAGATACAGGAGGTGTCTGAAAATCGTAAATTTCAAACACTCCCTGTATATCAAAAACGAAGAGGGCTATGAAAATTTGGTTTGCGCAAGCTTCGCGGAAGCTGCAACTTTCTATCTTTCATAATAACTGAGATACCCTGCAAACCCATCGAAATTTGGACACCTGTACAGGGCTGATTTTCAACGTTTTCAAAAATATGTCTATTACTACTTAACTAAGAGACATGGAATTTTTTTCTCATTTTTACCAAAACAGGTATGGGTTGGCCTCTCACCCGGTGCCTGCTTGACGTTGAGCTTCGAGACAGCCTGTATATATACCTACATGTAATTGGGGTTTATACAGAATTCCTCATCTTCAATATGTTTCAACATATAAAAGCAAAAATAAAAAATTTCTTCGTTTTTGCTTCTACGATTTGGTAGATCGTGTCCGAATAAAAACCAATCATAAGCAACGGTTAAATAGAGCATTTCTAAAGGTGATAATGAGTGATGTATTACGCCGTCAGCCCACATGCTTATTCGTACTAAAGAGACAAACATGGGTGTGCGATCCCATCCGCTTATACAATGGATGAGGGTGCTGTCTTTTCTTTCATGCATATATTTAAGAAGAACTTTTAAATAATTTTGAGTCATTTCAACTAAATTCCATTTCCGATAGTTTTCCCAACGTATGTTGAGCTGAGCTAAGGGACCATCTTGCTGAGGAGGAACTAATTCTGCGTCAATAAACGGTTGCTCCCAATCAAATTGTAAGTCTTCGGCCTCGTAATTATTTAAACGAAACTCCGAAAAAAATTCACAGCCGGGGTAAGGTAGGGAAAGTAAATTAAAGTGTCCGTAATGTCCGTATTCTTCCGTAACCTTCTCCGATGACGTCACACTTACATTGTACTTGATTTTTTTCTTCTCAACCATCAAATCAACTATATTCATAACATTGTAACTTTCTAATAATTCGACATCTAAACTTCTTAAACGATATATATCCATATCTGTTATGTGTTTTACTTCGTAGCCAAACACACTTTTTATTGTGTCGTAAATATGTCTAGCGTTTAACTCTAGAGGACCAGCTAGAGTCGACGATCTTAATAGATATTTACCTTTATACATTATCACAGGCATTGGAAAACGAGCGCGGCACCTTGCATATCTAGAATTAGTTATTAAACTTTTTAATTGTTCACTATTATACAAATTTTCGTATATAGTCGGATTATCGTTTTTCGGAGACTCCAAGAATATTAATTCGCTTGGATAATGATTGCACAGCTCTGGATTACTATTTTTAATAGTAAATAAAGTATAATCTAGTTTCATTAATCCAATGGTGTTTGACATACAAGCTATGGGCTAAAACAAAGCAATACTGAAAGGGTTTTTTAAAAATCGTGCGAATTTCCTTACAACAGCATCCGTACTATTCGATTTATAACCATTTTTTGAAAAATAATCCAAAAGATCCTCGACATCTTTCATACTAATGCGCTCCACGCATTCCGAATTTAGAACGTCTCCAGACATCGTAAATCGTTTTTGCGTTGTACTACCTAAAAAAGATAAAATCATTTTTTCGCACATGAGGTTTTTGCGTTGGTTGTCATTATGCTAATGTTTCAATCTAAAATAGCCCACCTTATCGTTTTTCCTTGGGAAGTTATCACCAGCATTATATATATACAATTTAACTAAAACACCAATTCAAACGAACACAAATTATGACTGCGTCTGGCACTGATTTTGAGGTTTATGCGAAGTGCGAAGCTAAGCATTTTTTTTTATTCAATGTGATTACAAAAGCGACATCTCTTATTGTTTATAAAACTAAATAACGTGGTGACATCTTTTATCACTTAAGTGAACTAAATAAAGGTTAATAAAAAAAATACGATGTAATTAATAAAATAAAGAATAAATTTATGGGTACTAATAATATCATTAAATAAATGCGTTGTTTAAAGATCAAATTACATAAAGTTGATTATTTTTGATGTTAGATGTCGTTGAAGTAGGACCTTTATCGCACCGTTCTGGTTAAGTTTTCACGAAGTAGGTCTTAATAAGACTTTAATTACTAATCAAAATTAAAAAAAAAACTTAATTAAGGCTTGAAAATAAATCTTTATTAATAACTATGTAATACTTGAGCTACTGCCTCGGCTTCTATTGATATATTGGTTCTAAAAGAAAATTGCAGCAGGACTACGTCGGCTTCTAATGAGATATTACTATTATAAAGAAAACTTTCTTAATAACTTTGTAATATTCAAGCCACTGATATTAGTTCTAAAAGGAAACCTTTACTTATTGAATCTTGGGCTAGTCGTTAATAATGCCTTGTACTATGTACAAACAGCACATTACTAAAACATTAAGTGTTTGTTTTTTGAAATTAAAATTACTCTATTCTTTCAAAGATATTTTTAATTTAAAAATGAAAAAGATGCTTTGTGAATGTTTTGTACTGTCTTTGCTTAATTATTGTATTCCTGTCTACTATCCATGTTTGGATTCCATGGATAGATTGAGAGTGCAAAGAGTGCAGAACGCTTGTATGAGATATATATTCAGAATTAAAAAATTTGAAAGAATCTCTCATAAGCTTAAAGAGTTAACTTGGCTGAATATTCATAATCGTTATACTCTACAGGCTTCAGTGCTGTATCACAAGGTTGTCACAACTGGCTCGCCTAATTATTTGAGTAAAAAGATTCAGTTTAGAGGGGATCTACACAGTATAAATATTAGAAATAAAAATGTTGTTAATCCGCCTGCTCATAGTACAGCTCTGTTTTGTCGTGCGTTTAGCTACTGTGCCTATAAGCTGTATAATTCTATCCCCGTCACCATTCGGGCCAAAAGGGAGGGTGCTTTCAGAACGTTATTGTTTAGGCATTTATTTGAGCGACAGTGACTTCTTGTTTGCTTTATAGTGGATCAATCTAATTTTAATACAAGTGGAATAATTTGTTTTTGTTTATTTCATTTTATTATTTTTTATTTTATTAGCTCATATATAAGATAGATTATAAGTGAAATGAAGATTATAATGCAGAATCAATTAATAGTTTTAGTTTTTAGGAGTAGGCATGTACTACGATTGAATAAAAGTGCAATTATTTTTAAGGTTAAGTGGAAGAGCAGAAGCGGGCCATATTATGGTCGCATTCTGAACTTCGCCTTAGGATTTCCACCTGTTTTGTATTTAAGTTATTTTTCTTTTTAAATATTGTTTTTTGTTCTTTTTTGATTATCTTTATTTTGCATTATAGTAACTATAGTTACTATTATTATTGTTTGTTCTCTTTACTCTGGAAATAAAGGCAGTTTATTATTATTATTATTATTATTATTGCTTTATAATACTCAAACTATTGCCTCGACAGCAGGGCTGGCTCGGCAGCTAGTAATATATTACGACTGCCAAGAAAGCCTTATTAATAATTTTGTTATGTTCGAGCCACTGCCTCAGCAGCAGAGCTGCTTCGGCTTCTAATGAAGTATTGGTTATAAAAAGAAATAATCCCTTGTTGCTTTATAATGCTCGAGCTATTGCCTCGGCAGAAGAGCTGCCTCGGTTTCTAATGAGATATTACTATTATAAAGAAAACTTTCTTAATAACTTTGTAATAGTCAAGCCACTGCCTCGGCTTCTGATAATATGTTAGTTCTAAAAGGAAACCTTTACTTATTGCTTTATAAAACTCAAACCATTGCCTCGACAGCAGGGCTGTCTCGGCAGCTAGTAATATATTACGATTGTCAAGAAAGCCTTATTAATAATTGTGCAATATTCGAGCCACTGCCTCAGCAGCAGAGCTGCTTCGGCTTCTAATGAAGTATTGGTTATAAAAAGAAATAATCCCTTGTTGCTTTATAATGCTCGAGCTATTGCCTCGGCAGCAGAGCTGCCTCGGCTTCTAATGAGATATTACTATTATAAAGAAAACTTTATTAATAACTTTATAATAGTCAAGCCACTGCCTCGGCAGCAGAGCTGCCTCGGCTTCTAATAATATATTACGACTGCCAAGAAAGCCTTATTAATAATTTTGTAATATTCGAACCACTGCCTCAGCAGCAGAGCTGCTTCGGCTTATAATAAAGGATTGGTTATAAAAAGAAATAATCCCTTGTTGCTTTATAATGCTCGAGCTACTGCCTCGGCAGCAGAGCTGCCTCAGCTTCTACGGCGATATTGGTTCTAAAAAGAACTTTTGTTTATTGCTTCATTCCCTTGTTACAACTCATTCATTTATTCATTATTACGTTACATTATCACTGCGTTAAGTGTGAAGCTAAGCATTTTTTTTATTCAATGTGATTAAAAAAGCGACACCTCTTATCGTTTATAAAACTAAATAACGTGGTGACACCTTTTATCACTTAAGTGAACTAAATAAACGTGATATAAAGTAAGATTAATAAAAAAATATGATGTAATTAATAAAATAAAGAATAAATGTATGGGTAAAATCATTAAATAAATGCGTTATTTAAAAGATCAAATTACATAAAGTTGATTATATTTGATGTTAGATGTCGTTGAAGTAGAATGCGTCATAGGTCATACTACCTTTATCGCACTGTTCTGGTTAAGTTTTCACGGAGTAGGTCCGGTTGTGTAGCGTTGCCTTTTTTGAGGCTGCGGCCTTTGACAGGCTTAAAAAAAAAATAAAATTAAAGCAAACATTTTCGGCAAACTCAGCAAAGAATATCGAAATAGTGTGTAATAAATAAAAAAAATGACACGTGAGTGACGCGAATGACCTTCCGAACGGCCGGTTGACGGTTAAATGACGTTCGTTTTTAGGCGGAAATCAACGCGAATTGGCCAGGGCTAAGAATCAAAGGAAACAACTCGAAAGTTCTAAAAAGAAACCTTCCGGGGGGGACGGCCTAACGTTGGAACAGAGAAAATTTCGGTAAAACAGATCATAGAAAGCAACTTTATTTTTACATATTTAAGTTTAGTTTAAAGTGTGTAATAAGGGTGAGAGTATCCTGTTTATAGGGATGCGGAAATGATGAGAGAAAAACAACGCAAAAAAGAAGATGCGGTACCCAGCCAAAATAAAAAATAAGTTTATCAGGAACTGATCCATGTGTCATTAAATCTTTTTTTAATATTTACCAAGTATTATTAACCATTTAACTTGTATTTTATTTCATAGGTGTATAAATAAAATTTTTATTAATTCTATTTTTATGTTCTCCTTAGCCATATTTACCCCTTCAACATTTCGTTGAATATTTAACATTTTTAAATGATAATTTTTGTATGTTAATTAATAATGATGATTATTAAAAATTTTGTTTGTATTCTGCAATTGTAATTCGAACATGTAAACTACTTCATCACGAAACGACTAAAAAGATATTAAGACGAAAGAAGATACAAGAATGCTAGAATGGAAAAAGTGGAGGATGAGTTCAAGAATCTTCTCAACAACTCATTCATCTTTCTCAACTTGACGTCTTTTTCCCAGCATCTTGGATTTCGTCAAAATCTTCCTGACATGCTTTAGAACATCCTTCCAGTCATCTCCATGCTCTAATCCCCATAAAGTTTGGATCTTCTTCCACAACGTCAAGAAATTTCTGCATTTTGTCTGCCTAAACGGATTTCTAAAGACCTTAACTGTGAGGATAATTTGACTATACTTGGAATATCATGAGATGACTCAATGTCGGCAAATTAATTTATTATTAATTAATTATTGCTTTATAATACTCAAGCCATTGCCTTGGCGAGGTATTCCTGTCTCGGCTTCTAGCGATATATTACGACTGCAAAGAAAATTTTAATAACTTTGTAATACTGCCACTGCCTCGGCTTCTAATGAAGTATTGGTTCTAAAACGAAACCTTTACTTATTGCTGTATAATACTCAAACCGTTGCCTCGGCAGCTAATAATATATTACGACTGCCAAGAAAGCCTTATTAATAATTTTGTAATAGTTTAGCCACTGCCTCGGCTCCTAATAATATATTACGACTGCTTTTTTTAGTGTTTCTTATTAAAATATTGCTGTAAACGAATAAATATTAAAGTTAAGCTTGTACTTACTTTAATATAGTCCTTCCAGATTTTTTTTTGAGGCATCACGCATTTTTGGAATTGTTTTGGATGCCGTTAACAACCTAATATCCTGATGCATGAATTAATCATAACGTTGAATTGGTTTATTTTATTTGAATGGAACGACTTAGTGATGATAGTAATATTAAAAAAAAAAATGTTGTTAATATGAAGTTAGTTATACAAGTAAAAAAGAACGGCTTAAATAAAAAAAATTTTAATATTATTCCACAAAAAAGAAATTCATTTATTTTTTTATTTAAATAATGTTTTTTAAATTTTTTTCGTTTTTTCCTTTTTTTTCAAATTTAATAATAAACCTTAAGGGCTACAATAAAAAATATACAACAGATATACCTAACATCCAACAAATAACACAACATTTATATTTAAAAAAAAAGTAATTAATCATAGAACCTATCTATAATATCGCCATATTTTTCCAGGATTACGTTACGTTTTAATTTAAGTGTAGGACCTAAAATAATAAATTTATACGTTATTAGGTTATTTAAAAATAATTGGAAGTTATTTTTACGTGTCCCAAAATAAATATTTTCACGTAAAACGTTTGATTTAAAAAGTTTAATTTTCTTACCTAATTCACCAGTAGGAATAGAGAAATCTTTAGGTAACAAAGCAAACTTTTGAATTTTTTGAGCATTAGAGGTAGCTTGCTTGTTAACTCTATCAATTCCGCCTTGAATAGCTTGCAATAATTTCGGATCAGGTCCAGCTTTAAGTACTTCAGGAATCGTAGATGCTGGACATCCCAAACTCGACAACCAATCTTTCACTTCTGGTGTTAATTTATCTAAAGGAGCTGCAGTGTCGGGGTCAACTTCCGTTTTCAAAGTAACCAACAAAGACAAGAACTTGCGTTTATCACCAATTAAGACGCAATTGCTAACATGTTGCAATTCCGCTTTCACCAATTGTTCAATAGGAACTGGAGGTACATTTTCGCCTCCAGCGGTAATTAACAATTCCTTCAATCTACCAGTAATATACACCAAACCTCTTTCATCAATTCTTCCAATATCACCGGAATGTAACCAACCTTCTTCATCCAAAGTGTCTTTAGTTTTTTCTGGTTCATTTAAATAACCCATAAACACATGCCTTCCATACATGCAAATTTCGCCATGACCTTGAGCATCTTTGTTATGAAGTTTTGTTTGCATGCCGGGTATCGTTGGTCCGATTGTATCAAAACCAAAAGCGTCTAAAACTCCCAAAGTGTGCGCTCCGGCAGCTTCCGACATACCAAAAGCTTCCATTATAGGTAAATCTATACTGAAGAAATATTTTTTGATGTCTGCCGCCAACGGCGCGGCCGCTGATACGAATGTTTTACACCTTTCTAAACCGAGAGCTTCTTTAATTTTTTTGAAAATTACGGAGCTAGCCACTGAATAACCAAATGTGCTCGATTCGACACTAAAATTTAAAAGAAATATTGAAATTAAGATAATAGAATTTGTATTGTAATATTTACCCATTCATTTTTTTCATATAATGTTGTAAACTGTTATTTTTAGCCCAACTGGCGATCATTTTTTGGATAATACCGCCACTAGCTGCAATTTGCATCATTTTTTCATGCATTTTCTCCCAAACTCTTGGTACAGCTAAGAATCTGGTTGGTCTAACTTCTTTTAATGTGTTAACCAAGCTTCCTTTAAGAGCGTTTGGATCAGCGAAGTGGACCGAAGCAGCGACTGACATGGTGATGTAAATATCGACGACTTGGGCTGCGACGTGACTTAATGGAAGATAACTTACGATGGATTCCATTCCGTCTTTTAAGCCACCTATTCTTTCACCTATAGCTATAGCGTCCCATGTTAAGTTATCGTGGGTTAACATTACAGCTTTTGGATTTCCTACAGTTCCAGACTAAAAAAAATTAAGTTAATCATAAATTGGTGCGAATAAATTTATTGGTCTTACAGTGTATACTAGAGTACAACATTCGTTTGCACCCATAGTTTTGAGAACATTCTCAAGTTTTTCATCGCTTTGCTCTCTGCCGATTTGAAGCACTCTTTTCCACTATTAAAAAAAATTTTATTTGGTGATTATAAAGTTTATAAAATTAAATCTTACGCTTAAAACGTCTGGTTTATCAGGGATCCCCTCGTATTGAATAATTGCTTTTAAATGAGGCAATCTCGATTTGATGGAAAGAATTTTCTCCAATTGTTTGCTATCTTGGACGACAATGATATTGGCTCTGCTATTTTCCGCGCAATAAAAACAAGCCTCAGCCGTGTTTGTCGTGTATATACCAGCGGCGAATCCACTAAAAATAATTAATAATAAAAAATCATTTCAAAAAATTAATTAATTAAATTTACCCGGCGTGAATAGCTGCCAAATCTGATATGAACCATTCGGGGCTGTTAAACCCTAAAATGCATACCGAATGATATCTTTCCAATCCTAAAGCAATAAATGCTTTGGCGACAAGACGGACTTGTTGTTGGTATTCTCTAAAAATAATTAATAAAACAATAAAAAAAAAATTTATGTCATCAATTGTTAATTATAAATCTAATATTGGAATTACGTATTTTTAATTAAAAAAAAATTGAAAAGAGAGACGACGAAGTGTTTCAAGGACCAAAGACTAGAGTTACTTTCAAAAATGCTTAGTAGCCGTGATTTAAATGCCCTATTATTGTCAGACAATAAGACGCATGTTAATACGATTTTATTGCGGAATTGTGATTTAAATTTGTGAAACTAACGTTTGATGGAATTTTGAATAAAATTAAAATAGTCGACGATTAAAATGATTAATTTTAGTTTAGATTCAAGTTCACCGACTTATCTCAAATAATATTAATTAAATGATTACTCGTAAAAAAATGAGGCGAAACTGATAAAAGAGCAACTCCTTACATAACTGCACGTTAAAAATTAACTCCGGGATTATCTACTACTCCAATTCGGTGAATGTACTTTACACCTCAGATTGTTATCGTTTCAAACTTACTTTTTCATCATTACTTTAAGTGTTTTTCTAATCAAAACTAATTCATTATGTTTTTCTTACTTACCTGTAAGTAATTTTGTGCCATTTTCCATCAGGTAACTTAGTACAAAGAGCAATACTATCGGGATAATTTGATACAGTTCTTTTTAATAATCCCGGAACCGACAATGGAGGGTTTCCTGATAAATCTTTACTATTATTTGGCATTCGAATTTTAACGCATCCTGTTGGATCAGCTGTGTATAAATTTTCAGCGGGAATTATTTGATCCGGACCTTAAAAATTAAAAAAAAAACTGTTATTATATACATATTTATATATATAATTTGGTACAATGCTAAATATGTTGGTACCAAATCAATTATAAAGTGATATCGTATGTTGTAATAATGTTAATTTAAGGTTGTGATGTATTAAATGAAGGTATTTTTAATCCTTTTTACATATTTAATGAAAAGTATAAAAAAAATTTTGTTGGGGAACAAAAAAATTGGTATCATACCAAATATATTTGGTACCAAAGCTATAACACATTCAATTGGCTTATTTTTGGTTCCTTCTTATATTTTTGATGGATATTTTCTTAAATAAATAATTTATGATGCTAAAAAATATAAAAATGTGGTACCAAGTCGGCGATAATGTTATATTGAGGTTGTGATGTATTACATGAAAGCATTTTTAATCCTCTTTACATATTTAATGAAAAGTATAAAAAAAATTATGTTAGGGTACAAAAAAATTGGTATCATACCAAATATATTTGGTACCAAAGCTATATTAGGGTTATAACACATTCAATTGGCTTATTTTTAGCTCCTCCTTTTATTTTTGATGGATATTTTCTTAAATAAATAATTTATGATGCTAAAAAAATATAAAAATGTGGTACCAAGTCGGCGATAATGATATATTGAGGTTGTGATGTATTAAATGAAAGCATTTTTAATCCTCTTTACATATTTAATGAAAAGTATAAAAAAAATTTTGTTAAGGTACAAAAAAATTAGTATCATACCAAATATATTTGGTACCAAAGCTATATTAGCGTTATAACACATTCAATTGGCTTATTTTTGGTTCCTCCTTTTATTTTTGATGAATATTTTCTTAAATAAATAATTTATGATGCTAAAAAAATATAAAAATGAGGTACCAAGTCGGCGATAACGTTATATTGAGGTTGGGATCTATTAAATGAAAGCATTTTTGATCCTCTTTACATATTTAATGAAAAGTGTAAAAAAATGTTGTTAGAGAACCAAAAATTGGTATGATTTAATGGATATTTTCTTAAAAAAATAATTTATGAGACTAAAAAACCCAAAATAAGGTACTAAGTCAAATTAATGAGAAAAAATGTTTATTATAAGATTAAATTAACTTATTAAATCTGAAATTATAGGAAATAAGAATTAATTGATTAGGATCATAAAATAATTGATAAAAAAAAATTGTAAATAATAATTTTCCGTTTAAACAAAGAAAAAAAAAATAAATAACATACCATTACTAGGTTTTTTATTATTATTATCATGTGATATTCCATTCATTTGTACTGACATCTTGATGAGTTTCTAAAACTGGAAAATTATGTTGTTCAATTGACTCTGACGAAAAACTGAAACAACAAAATAAAAAAATTAGATTTAAATGATGATTTGAAATCATGCAACAAAAAAAAAAGTGTAATTATTTATTGTACACGTTATTGTTATGATAATTAATTAATTGCCAAGTTACTTAAGTTAGTAACTGAATTTAATTTATGTACAAATCGTGATTAGATGTTTAGATTTTCTAGTGGCCTTGTCCTTCGGATTAAAAAAAAGTAAAACGCGCTTAAACCATTAGAAGTAAAGAAAACGAGCAATAAAGGAAGGTGTCTAATTTTTTTTATTTAACGATGCGGCTGCGTTAATCGAATTTGGAAATGTTGTTTAATTCCTTGATTTAAGTGTTAAGAGACCGCACGAGTGTTATATCAGATCAAAGATATCAATCATAAACAAAAAAAAGTTATATTTATATTTCTTAAAATAAAATAGATTTAAATTTTAACGATATTGTGGTTAATATAATATAAAAAAATTAATATATGTGGAAATTTGTTGATAGCGTATTTTTTATCACTTTATGGTATAGATAATATTATCTACATTTAAAACCTAATAAAAAGAAAAATATTTCTTATTTTATAAGGTTTTAATAAATAAAATACCTCAAGAAGAAAATTTGCAATTCATTATATCCATGGTATTAATAATCTAAGTAGATAAACAAGAATTTCCACGTATTACCTCGTTGTAATAATTTAATTACTAAAAATATCTCACCGCCCAATTGTATTTAAATCCTTTTTTGGAAACTCTATTTAATAACTAACAAAACTAATTAATTTTACAAAAATTAATTTTTCTTGTGGAATATCGACCGTAAACCAACCATTTGTCGCGAGAAAGTGTACACAATACGATTATTAAATTCAAAAAAATAACGATCTCAAGGCGACGCTTTGCTTATTATTAATGAATTAACAATTTACCTGTTGCGGTGCTTATTTTTATTGCAATTTGATTTCGATTAAAAAATTTAAAAACACAAAATATAACTAAGTCGCACACGCACAAGTCACTAAACACTCGCCCCGCGACTGCAATAAATATTTAGCGACCGCCAATTTATAGTTATCTAACTCTATGGAAATCCGTTATCTTATTGACTCATGTCACCCATTTTTTTTTTTTTTGAAACCGTCCGAATATTCTGCCCTAAGTATTACATTATATCGTTTTAGTTTCGTAATTTTTTGACTGTTAATATTCGACAACGAATTAAAGAGGAATTCAAGTCAATTGGGTTTAACTCCAATTCAAATCTATTTTAACTTTTGTTTTTTTTAACTTTGACCAACTTCCTTAATGAGATTATAATTATTTTTGTAACGTATTTATAAATAAAATAATATCAAAAAAAAAATTATATTTATTATTTAAAAGTAAGTTAAAATAATTATTTTAATAAAATATATGTAAGGTGAAATTTAAATAAAAACATTTTTTTATGATTTCGATACTGTTATCTAAATAAGTTTCGATACGGTTAAATTTTAAATTTTTCAAAAATAGCATGGGTTGCGTCCTAATAGCGAAATCCCGAATCAATGTCATTTTATCGCGATAACGATTGAAATCGAGTTGTGTGAAAAGATATTCGGGTACACTTTGACCTGCATCGTACGAGCACTTGTATATGTATGTAATACATATATAACAAAAATGATTTTTACAATATCTATTAGAGCGGATGACAACCAAATCAATTGATATTGGCTCCTATACGAATTAAACCTTGAAACAATTTTTTTTTAATAAATTTAAATAAGCCGCGTATTTAATTTAATTCGTTGTTATCTAATTGATAAAAAGCAAATTGCGCTTTGCAACCCGTTTAAAAAAAAACGTAAATATCTAAAAAAAATATGAATATGTCTACTTGAATATTATCAATTATTAGTTATCATTGTTTTAGAAAACAGTAGTAATTCGCAGGGCATTGTTATAAATGGGATAAACTTTGGACCATCGAAGGTACCTCGTTATCTATAAAACAATAAATTATCGAGTGTTTGGAAGAGCACGTTTTTAGGTGTGCAAGATGACTTTCAGTTGAGTGTTGCATCTTGTTGCAAAATTAAGATAAGCGAATTGAGACGTACTTGAACAGAAAATAATTAACGAAAAAAAATAAATCAAAAAATGGGCGTCAACGTTTTTCGAAATTCGTTTTCGTTGGCAACGTTTGACCTTTAGATAATTATGCCGAAAAATTACGAGATAATTTTTGTATTTTTCTAAACTTAATCGCTATCGACTTAATTTGATTATAACGAAAAAAATATGTATTATTTTTATTTAATTAATTAATGTTTCATATTTACCTTACTTGTATATTAAAAATTTTGGAGAGCACGAGTTTAACTTGGACACACAAATTTTTATTAAAACACGTGTTTCAAAACGAGTTATCTCAGGATTTAAAAAAATTATTTTTTAAAAAGGCGGGTTTTTAAAATTTTTGAATTTTAAAATTGTTTCTTTTTAATATCTTCTCTAAAAAGAATGTGTTGTTGATACTTTGTCCATCATATCATTCTGAATCGAGTTATCGCGACCGATTTTTAAATCCCAATCGATCGAACGATATTGTGACGTCGACTTTCTGTGTTTATTTATAATAATTTCATTTTCAGTGGCGTGATTTCCAATAAAAATAATTATTTTTTATTCTTTGTTTATTATTTTTTTGTTTGCTAATTTATTTTTATATTAAAGGCACTTACCAATTTAAATTGAAAATTTAATCGATTCACAATATGATCACGCACAAAACATCGTACGACTTTCATTTAATATGAATCATTCCCCGGCTTTTTAGAGGTGCAATAAGTTCCCTTATCAGGGAACCTTATTTACACAAAAACTCGGCGTTTAGGTAACTTCCACGAGATAGCAACGTTTAATCCTGCCCACGAACCTATTCGAGTTTAGATGCGAATGGTCAGAAAAATGAATGCAACAGCAATTCTTAAAAGAAAATCCGCTAACCGGTACCTATCTTACTGAGAAAATGTAGACTAGGTCAACTTGATCCGTTATTTATCCTTTGTTTTCTTTCTATAATAATTATCTAAGTGATTCTTACCTTTTTTTTGTAATTTAAAAACTTTTCATTGTATCACTTAGTAAACGTGAAATTGTTAATATTTTTTACTTATTGCTGTGGTAAAACGCGAAATCTTTGTAAAACACAAATTTCATTTGGAAAGTTTTTTTAATTTAAACTCTTTCAATTCAAATTTTTTATTTTAAATTTTTAATTATAATTTATAATTGAAAGTTTTGAAATGGGTAAAATAAATCAAAGGCGACATCTATTATTAATTTCATTATTCTATTATGGTGGTAATACAGTTTACTGTAATTATGGAGGTATTTAAATAAATCAAAAAATAAAATTAAATCCTCAATAATTTATTAAACCCCATACAATATAAAAATAAAACTACTGGAAGTAACATTTCTTCATTTCAACTCAAAAATCACTCTTCTCTTCTGCACTTTCAAAGAATTCTTTATTTTCAGTCAAAAAATTTTTTTGACTTTGATGGTAAGAATCCAACACGGTATAAAGCGATTCGAAAAATTCGATTGCGCACGTTAAGGTTCCTTCTCGTAATTTTCCGAAACCTTTATCTAAAAAATTAAAAAATCAAAAATTGTTTTAATTAAAAAATGTACATTTAATACTTTGAGGTACAACGACGTCGTTTATTACGACCGTTTGATGCGATAAAGCTGCCAAAAATCTTCTTAATATACAAGTTCGTGTTAATTCGGTAATCGGATTGATTTTACTTAAAAAATGTAAAAGGTATTCGATTAAAAACGCAGATTTAATTTCGAAATGGGAAAAACATAATTCGGGTTGCTTGTAGTTAATAACAATATTTTCCATGTCGTTTGTTGTTATGATCGGCTCTTTTAAGCTTTCTATCCAATCGTGTAACATCGAACATAACACGATCAAATCAGTTTCAACCTCCAATTTTAACCACCCCGACTGAGAATTATTTATATCCGTCTGCAATTTTCTAACTTCCTTTCGTTTTTCGCCGTCTAATGTTGAAAAATCAACCAATAAAGCGTTCTCTACAATTCGAACGTCTTGAATCATTATTTGTTGAGGCTCCCAAAGAAGATTTTCATTTTCTAATTCTTGGAAACATTTATTTTCTGCTAAGAGGTCTTCATTTATATCATCAGTATCCAAATCTATACACATATATTATACAATTATATACACTGTGTTAATTAATTCTCGTATCCGACGTCATCATTACAAAGTATGCAACCAAATACGCAAATCGCGTATTGCAATACTAATATTGTAATATTGGTTGCATACTGATAATATTGTTATGAATTTTGAATTACCTGAGAATGTATCGCTACAATCTGATGGATGAGGACTTGATGGTGCAGAAGGAATTGTTAAGAAATGTTCGTTACTCGGAGAATTTAAGGTATCAGGACTTAATAAATTGCCTAATAATTAAAAAAAAAATGGTTACGTCATAAATAAATAGTAATCAAAAATACTTTCAGACGCATTGCTACAAATACTGTATAAACTTTCATGTCTAACAACACCATTCCCAGATTTAGAGCAAAAAAAGTCTGTGGTGATCGGTATGTTCCAATTTTGCGGGAATTCGTTCACCCAACATCCGCATAGTTTTAAAATACGCTCACAAATGACATGGATTATTTTTGGAAAATATTTGTACATCCTTTCATCGTAACCGTGAAAAAGCACTTTTTGCCGCCTTAAAAACCTAGCTAAATTAAAAGGAGCCATGTATTTTTCTTTTTCGCATTCTCTAAAAAATGTGTGTTATAAATAATATATTAATAAGCTCAATTAATACTTTATAAAAAACGTTAATCTTCTCGGTAAAATGAAACTAGCAAAATGGCGAACGCACACAATTTGACCCCGAGTTTGAACCGAACCCGGTCGTTTATATCTAACGTATTTAATTGCATCGTTCGCTTCTGCTTTTAAAGAATAAACCAGATAGCACGAGATTAATACTCCAGTTCTTCCTAAACCTGCACAATTTTTTCTTTTTATATTGACAAATTAATATAAATCAAGTTACCAGCGTGACAATGAACAGCAACTCTTCCTTCCGATGTAGCAAAAGCTAAAACTTTAACCATGTTTAATAATCCTAATAAGGTGGCATCTCCGTAATCTTTCCAAGCGAAATTATAATAATATACTAAAAAAAGATTTATGTCAAAAAAGGGATTAAATCGATGCATATTAAATATTTTATCGAATTAAATTTAATAACGGTATTTAGTGAATTAAAGTGCTTTATTAAGTGCCAAAACGATATTTAGTATCGATTTGACACAACTATTGGTTCGTACTCTAGAAATTACATAAAATTACTATCTTGCATAATATATGTTTTCGTTCTTGACCATCCCGATATAAAGGGAGTTTGAATTAGATCGGTAATTCACTTCTTATCTTGGATCGGGGTACAAAAAAACCGTGACCCACTTTTTGACATATCGTGCACTAACAGGTAACAAACATATTAAAGATGCAACACCTTTTTTTTGTACAAGACCCGTTTTGACAAGTTGACGAGGTCTAATAGGGTTATGAATAATTGAGTCGGTTGCAACAAGTAAATTACTTTTTAATTAGACACCCCAAACGACTATTTTTGTATTAATATTTTTGATGTGAATTAATGTATTAGTACTTGCGCTAAAAAGAAAATTTTGTATCGATCTTGATGCCCGCTTAAATACTTACGACTTTTTTATGCAGGCGAAACCCGCGGCTTTTCCAACGTGTAGATTTCCGGAAGATAAGAGTGCCAGTTTTAAAATAGCTAGCATTAATATTCATTAACTTGCGCAGTACAAATATAATTCTATGCTTTTTTCTGTTATTTTGATTCATTTTTATTTATTCCAGAAAAAAATAATATGCATCTTAATTTACAAATAATAAATAAATAACTTACTCTTATTCTCCATAAAAATATTAGGATCATAAGAAAAACCGGAACTTTCTAATGGTTGTCCACAACTAGCGTGTTCCCGCGGGCATTGTAAATTTATGATTGATTTGATTCCCAAACTTAAAAATTCATACATTTTTTTATTATTATTAAGTACCTAATTGATTTTACCTTTCGAATTGCTGTAAAATGTTCTTTTTGACGATTAGAATGGTACTAGGTCGTGCCATCGCAAGAATGTCGGAAGTAATCCTGCAAAAGATCGACCTTGAATTATCGTTAGGAAATAACACTCGGACGTTTTTATCAATTTGCTATTGATTCAATGAATTATTTCACAAAACGAAGTATTAATAACGACAGGTGTTCAATAATAACCGACATAAACACGTATAACTTGTAATACAAAAAAATTGTTTCTTTTAACTTACCAATGAGAATATATTCCTTGCACGGCCAAACTATCAGCAGTCCAATTATCCGGATTTTCATATTTACAATTAATTCCGCCGCAAAAAACGCTACATTGTATCCCCTGAGGTGTTAATCTCCGAATATGATCGGATAATTTGTTATAATTAGCCGCCACCAATTCGGACGTTGCGTTTGGAGATTTTAATTCGCGGACGTCGTCCATAGTCTTTTTCAAAAGTTTGAAAATTCGCGCGCGATCATATTGCGTCCGCATGCAGTTGCATTCGGCGCCGATTTACGTTATATAGCACCGCAACGCGATGGTCAAAGACACCCTCGTCACCCACACAACGCCAATATGGCGCATGATCGTCTATTTACTGATATACATCTCGTTTCTCATGGTTACTCAGTGGTTTCAAAAAATTTTTATTTCCCATTAACATGTAATCCTAGTAATATTCAATAAATACATTTAGTAAGACTATTTTAAGTAATATTAATCATGTTCGATATTTATTTATATACAAAATTAATTAGTTGTTGATACATCTTTTAGAACACGTTGGGTTGTATAACTAATTTTTACAACACCCATCTTATTTATTTATTACAAACTACAAGTAATTGCAAGTATGCAACCAAATACGCAAATCGCATATTTCAATACCTATACTGTGATATTAGTTGCATACTTGCAATGATGACGTCGGGTACGATAATTAATTAACACACTGTATGGACAATGGAAAATTAAACTCAAAAATTGTTCCTATATCCATATATCCATATATCCATATATCTTTTAATTTATTATATACCCACTTTAAATTATTCTTAGTCACACCATAACTTTTATCTTTACATTTTTTTGTTTCTTATCGTGTTTGAGTTATTGTATATAAACAATACACGCAAATATTTGTTCCAGGTAAAAAAATTTTTTTTTCGGAGCTCATTTAATAAATCTGTCTTACACAAAGTGATTTTTGATGTATTAGGAAAAAATCCTTGTTAGGTTATTGATGGAATGTTACTAAATTGCGTCATATTGGCAATACTCACACTGGCTGGAAAGAAAATAAAAATATATACTCCTTTCTAGAGGGGAAATCTATCAATTCACACTTCCTTTCTCTTAACGCAGTTAACCTCCATAAAGGACAGTCGCTATCTAGTTACATTTAAGCATAGGCATTTAGAAATTTGCATGGTCACGCAGATTAATTGAGAATGCTTTTGGTTTAGTGTCAACTAGATTTCGTGTACTAAGAAGACCAATTGAATTAGAATCTGAAAAAGTGATCCTTGCATAATTTTTTAATGACACGGTCTAAAACACTACACTCCTTATGGTAGATGTGGAAAATCACAAACATGGCACAATATAACCAGACAGTAGAGACTAGTGATGGAACGGGTAGTGATTTTATGAAAAGCCGGATACCGGATATTCGGCCATTATGGTATAATTTCTGGTGCATTTCTGAAATGAAACTTGAAATAAAAATGAAATTAATTAACTTATTTGGATCCAAGATACAAAATGCACTTCTTTGATGCTGATTTAACTAACGAAGCAACTCTAAAAGCAGGATAATTAATTTAATTATAATTGGCGATATTTCCACAAGGATCCTTCAAGAAATTAATTTTATAGCGAATTTTGAAAGTTATCGATGAAAATTGCAACATTGAAAATTTTATCGAAACTTCAAATATTGTTTTCTCAAAAACTAAAAGTTATTTTTCAAAACGGGTTGGTTCATTGGAAAGAGGAAGCTTTTATTAACAGTTTGGGATTATTATCTGCAGTGTCCAACACCTAAAAGAGATACTAATTCCTGTGATTGGTTGAGTACTAAGTAATAGATTTTTTAGTTAATCCTAACCTTCGTGGAAATTTGGAATCCAAAGATTTCTTTACAAATTTATCTATGAAGCATAAATTTTCCATTTGACTTCAAAATTTTCTCCTGCTGACTTTTAGTGTGTTTTCGTTTGCTATTGATGTTCTGGAATTGGCAACGAAGGTTATGTATTTTATCCTTTACTTCTATTATCGAGATATTTTGGTAATAACAGTCGTATCTATGGGCTTCAAGTCACGATATTATTCTATATTAGTATCAATTTAGAAAAAAATTCAGTTCTCATTAATTTTGAGGGCGATTTCAAGAAATATTATGTTATTAATAAAAAAATTAAATGATATGAAATAAATACGAAGTGGTTATGCAACCCAACTTGTTACTTTTTATACTAAGAACCTTTTCCGGGATCGTTTCGGTGTTAAAATGAAATTTATAAGTAATAAAGAAGAAAATGAGATAATATGGGTGTACATAATATTAAAACATAAATATCTATGAAAACGTTGACAGGAATAATAAATAATTAAAAGTAATCGTTGTAGAGTGCCGGTTTATGTATTGATTTTGAAATATTCGAATTGAATCGTTTCATAGGTTTTAGTAACGGATGATTGTTAAATTGTTAACGAACGTGAGATCGGGTTGTTTATTAAAAATGTTTCTTAAAATGTACGTTTTTATGGCTAAAATAATAAATGAAATGTTTTTAAACGGTGATATTTATTTGAATTCGGAAGGTATTTTGACTAACTAGGTGCAGTTCCGTTGCGTTCTCTTAACCCCCCACCACCACCTATATTGCCCCGTGCCGAAATATTTTGTTGCGTTGATGGTTATTCTCCAGCGTTATCTAGGATTTTTTTTCGTTTTAAAAAAAAACTTATTCGACACCCATTTAGTGACGAGACAGCCAGAGTGATTTAACGTCCCCGTACACGAAACGACGATGAAAATGGAGTGGACACCCCAACAAGAGGGTTTACGCGAGATTTTAACCTTATTGAAGGAATCGCAATCGCCGGACACCGCTACCCAAAGAGCTGTACAGCAAGTATCCTTTTTTTAATGAAGCGTAAACGAATTTTATCAATTCAATATTACATCAACTTTAATCAACATACATTCGTTTAGGATAAATCAGTTTCTTTTTTTGCCACCTCACTTCCATAACTATTCCCCAGTTTTTAATATTTTCATTTGTTTAGGTCGTTACACAACCGAGTTAAATTTTTTCCTTAATAAGAATCTTCAGAAATTGGAACAATTAAGTAAATATCCCGATTTTAGTAACTATCTTATGTTTGTTCTAACAAAAATGGTTCAAGAGGATGAGCCAACACGTTCTTTAAGTGGTTTAATATTAAAAAACAATGTTAGAACTCACTATCATAACCTAGTGTCTAGTGTAACAACATTTATAAAGCAAGAATGTTTGAGAGCTGTTGGAGATCCATCACCTTTAATTCGTGCCACCGTTGGGATTCTTATCACTACGATTGCCAGTAAAAGTGAGCTGGAATCTTGGCCCGAGCTACTTCCTGCTTTGTGCAACATGTTGGATTCGCAAGATTATAATGTGTGTGAGGGCGCGTTTGGGGCGTTACAAAAAATATGTGAGGACTCAGTTGAAGTTTTGGATGGTGACACCGTTAATCGACCATTAGACATACTCATTCCAAAATTTTTACAATTCTTTAGTCACTCTAGTTCAAAAATTAGATCCTGTGCAATTGGTTGTGTCAACAATTTTATCATACAAAGGTCACCTGCTCTTATGTTACACATTGATGCCTTTTTAACGGTAAGAAAAATAATTATAGCAAAACCTTGATATAATGGATCTTGTTAAAACATGTTTATAGATAATGTTGGAGTTTGGCCATACATCTCTTAATATGGCTAAACCTGAATGTTTCTAGATCTAGGTTTAGTGTTAGTTCTAGTTTTACTTCAATATTAATATACAATTTAGCGCTATCTAAGACTTACTAGCGCTACTTAACACTGTCAGCGCTAGTTTATATATTAATATTGAAGTAAAACTAGAACTAACACTAAACCTAGAACTAGAAACATTCGGGCTTAGCCGTCTTAAGAGACGTGCAGCTAAACCCGAATGATTCTAGTTCCAGGTGTAGTGTTAATTCTAGTTTTACTTCAATATTAGTATACAATCTAGGGCTATCTAAGATTTCCTAGCGTTACCTAACATTGTCAGCGCTAGATTGTATATTAATATTGAAGTAAAACTAGAACTAACACTACACTTAGAAATAGAATCATTCGAGTTTAGCCATACATCTCTTAAGATGGCTAAACCCGAATGATTCTAGTTCTAGATGTGTTAGTTCTAGTTTTACTTCAAATTAATATACAATCTAGCGCTAGCTAAGACTTACTACCGCTACCTAACACTGTCAGCGCTAGGATTATATATTAATATTAAAGTAAAACTAGAACTAACACTACACCTGGAACTAGAATCATTCGGGTTTCGCCGCACGTCTCTTAACACGGCTAAACCCGAATGTTTCTAGTTCTAGGTGTAGTGTTAGTTCTAGTTTTACGTCAATATTAGTATACAATCTAGCGCTATCTAAGATTTCCTAGCGCTACCTAACATTGTCAGCGCTAGATTGTATATTAATATTGAAGTAAAACTAGAACTAACACTACACTTAGAAATAGAATCATTCGAGTTTAGCCATACATCTCTTAAGATGGCTAAACCCGAATGATTCTAGTTCTAGGTGTAGTGTTAGCTCTAATTTTACTTCAATATTAGGATACAATCTAGCGCTATCTAAGACTTACTAGCGCTACCTAACACTGTTAGCGCTAGGATTATATATTAATATTAAAGTAAAACTAGAACTAACACTACACCTGGAACTAGAATCATTCGGGTTTAGCCGCACGTCTCTTAAGACGGCTAAACCTGATTGATTCTAGTTCTAGATGTAGTGTGAGTTCTAGTTTTACTTCAATATTAATATACAATCTAGCGCTAGCTAAGACTTACTAGCGCTACCTAACACTGTCAGCGCTAGGATTATATATTAATATTAAAGTAAAACTAGAACTAACACTACACCTGGAACTAGAATCATTCGGGTTTCGCCGCACGTCTCTTAACACGGCTAAACCCGAATGTTTCTAGTTCTAGGTGTAGTGTTAGTTCTAGTTTTACGTCAATATTAGTATACAATCTAGCGCTATCTAAGATTTCCTAGCGCTACCTAACATTGTCAGCGCTAGATTGTATATTAATATTGAAGTAAAACTAGAACTAACACTACACTTAGAAATAGAATCATTCGAGTTTAGCCATACATCTCTTAAGATGGCTAAACCCGAATGATTCTAGTTCTAGGTGTAGTGTTAGCTCTAGTTTTACGTCAATATTAGTATACAATCTAGCGCTATCTAAGATTTCCTAGCGCTACCTAACATTGTCAGCGCTAGATTGTATATTAATATTGAAGTAAAACTAGAACTAACACTATACTTAGAAATAGAATCATTCGAGTTTAGCCATACATCTCTTAAGATGGCTAAACCCGAATGATTCTAGTTCTAGGTGTAGTGTTAGCTCTAATTTTACTTCAATATTAGGATACAATCTAGCGCTATCTAAGACTTACTAGCGCTACCTAACACTATCAGCGCTAGGATTATATATTAATATTGAAGTAAAACTAGAACTAACACTACACCTGGAACTAGAATCATTCGGGTTTAGCCGCACGTCTCGTAAGACGGCTAAACCCGAATGTTTCTAGTTCTAGGTGTAGTGTTAGTTTTAATTTTACTTCAATATTAGTATACAATCTAGCGCTATCTAAGGCTTACTAGCGCTACCTAACACTATCAGCGCTAGGATTATATATTAATATTGAAGTAAAACTAGAACTAACACTACACCTGGAACTAGAATCATTCGGGTTTAGCCGCACGTCTCGTAAGACGGCTAAACCCGAATGTTTCTAGTTCTAGGTGTAGTGTTAGTTTTAATTTTACTTCAATATTAGTATACAATCTAGCGCTATCTAAGGCTTACTAGCGCTACCTAACACTATCAGCGCTAGGATTATATATTAATATTGAAGTAAAACTAGAACTAACACTACACCTGGAACTAGAATCATTCGGGTTTAGCCGCACGTCTCGTAAGACGGCTAAACCCGAATGTTTCTAGTTCTAGGTGTAGTGTTAGTTTTAATTTTACTTCAATATTAGTATACAATCTAGCGCTATCTAAGGCTTACTAGCGCTACCTAACACTGTCAGCGCTAGATTATATATTAATATTCAAGTAAACTAGAACTAACACTACAACTGGAACTAGAATCATTCGGGTTTAGCCGTCTTAAGAGACGTGCGGCTACCTAACAGCGCTACCTAACACTATCAGCGCTAGGATTATATATTAATATTGAAGTAAAACTAGAACTAACACTACACCTGGAACTAGAATCATTCGGGTTTAGCCGCACGTCTCTTAAGACGGCTAAACCCGAATGTTTCTAGTTCTAGGTGTAGTGTTAGTTTTAATTTTACTTCAATATTAGTATACAATCTAGCGCTATCTAAGGCTTACTAACGCTACCTAACACTGTCAGCGCTAGGATTATATATTAATATTGAAGTAAAACTAGAGCTAACACTACACCTAGAACTAGAAACATTCGGGTTTAGCCGTCTTAAGAGACGTGCGGCTAAACCCGAATGATTCTAGTTCCAGGTGTAGTGTTAGTTCTAGTTTTACTTCAATATTAAGATACAATCTAGCGCTATCTAAGACTTACTAGCGCTACCTAACACTGTCAGCGCTAGGATTATATATTAATATTGAAGTAAAACTAGAACTAACACTACACCTGGAACTAGAATCATTCGGGTTTAGCCGCACGTCTCTTAAGACGGCTAAACCCGAATCTAACGCTATGTAGGGCTTACTAGCGCTACCTAACACTATCACTAGAACTAACACTCAACCTAGAACTAATGATGGGAATACCGCTCATAACCGTTTCGCGCTCCAGGAACGGTCTCTACACAAATATACCGCTCCAAAATAACGTGACCTTGAGCAAAAACAGCTTTATTTCGTAGCAAGTTAGAAAAATTCTTATTATATATTCCCTACCCCTAATTGTCATAATTAACTCACTACAAATACGTAAGTATATTACTAACGTTCTGTAACGGGTGTTTTAAAAATCGCATGGAAGCGGTACGCTCCTCAAAAACACCACTCCAAATTACCGTTCCTCAAATACGGCTAAACCCGAATGTTTCTAGTTCTAATGTTATTTCTAATACTAGTGTTAAGCTAGTAATAATAATAGCTCTAGTTTTAGTTATTATTCAGAAATTAAAAACTTCCCCATATTAATCCGTTATAACGAAGTTTTTAAAATATTTTTTTAATAAAAAATTTTTTTAATACCAATTTTTAATTTATTTATATAGAATTTGTTTCACGTCGCATCTGACGAAGATCCGGAAGTTCGTAAAAACGTATGTCGAGCGCTTGTTATGTTATTAGAAGTGCGTATGGATCGTTTAATTCCCCACATGGGTGATATAATCGAATACATGCTGATGAGAACTCAAGATAACGACGAAGGTGTCGCTTTGGAGGCGTGCGAATTTTGGCTATCGTTGGCCGAACAACCTATATGTAGAGAGGTTTTGATTAATCACTTAAACAGGTTAATTCCCACACTCGTACGTGGAATGAAATATTCCGAAATCGATATTATTCTATTAAAGGTTAGTTATTTTATCATTTTTTTTCTCTTAATACTTAATGAATTGATTTAGGGTGATGTTGAGGAAGATGAGGCTGTACCTGATAAAGAAGAAGATATTCGACCACGTTTTCATAAATCAAAAACTCATACGATGATGAAAACGGCGGGCGCCACAAATGCTAATGGTTCGACGATGAATGAAAATGGAACAACAGACGGTGATGAAGATGAGGAAGATTTTGATGATGCAGACGATGATAGTTCATTATCAGATTGGAATTTGAGGAAGTGCAGTGCAGCCGCTTTAGATGTATTAGCAAACGTATTCAGAGAGGAACTACTACCTATATTAATACCAATTCTAAAAGAAACACTTTTTCATCAAGAGTGGGAAATAAAAGAATCTGGAATTTTAGCATTAGGCGCAATTGCGGAAGGGTGTATGTCGGGGATGTTAAACCATTTACCCGAACTAATACCGTATTTAATAAATAGTCTCAATGATAGAAAAGCTCTTGTTAGAGCTATTACATGTTGGACGTTAAGTCGTTATTCACATTGGGTCGTTTCGCAATCCCACGACTCATATTTAAAACCGTTAATGACGGAATTACTGAAAAGAATATTGGATAGCAATAAAAGGGTGCAAGAAGCGGCTTGCTCCGCCTTCGCCACGCTAGAAGAGGAAGCCTGCACCGAATTAGTACCCTATTTAAGTTTCATACTCGAAACGTTAGTTTTCGCATTTTCTAAATACCAACACAAAAATTTGTTGATACTTTACGATGCTATTGGAACTTTAGCTGATTCCGTCGGCCATCATCTTAATAAACCAGCTTATATTAACTTATTAATGCCACCGCTTATACAAAAATGGAACGTACTTAAAGATGAAGATAAAGATTTATTTCCGTTACTTGAGGTACCTTTTATATCAAAGTTTAATACTTTTAAAGGGGGTATCCTACTTTGACTTGTTAGTAATAGATTTTTAACACTACTGGGTGTCCCATGTAAGCGCCAAAGTACATACTTGAAGAATTGTTCTCATGTTTTATCTATTTTTCCTTTTTTCTTTCTGAATTATTAATAAATAAGGTTTCAATAAACAAAATGACTTAATCATAAAAGATGGATTCAGTAAAACCATAAAAAGTTAAAGGTGGAATACCCGCTAAATCAAATTTTGCGCTGTATACAACATTGAATTAACATTTATTTGTTTTAGTGTTTATCAAGTGTAGCAACAGCATTGCAATCAGGTTTCTTACCATACTGTGAGCCAGTGTATCGTAGATGTGTATCATTAGTACAACAAACCCTGTATCAACATATGGCAAACACTCAAAATCCGGAACAATATGACGCGCCTGATAAGGATTTTATGATCGTGGCGTTAGATTTGTTGTCGGGTTTGGCGGAAGGATTAAACGGACATATTGAAAAGTTGGTGATGAACAGTAACATAATGCAATTGTTGCATCATTGTATGCAAGATCCCATGCCGGAAGTGCGACAGTCGTCGTTTGCGTTGCTTGGTGATCTAACCAAGGCATGCTTCCAGCATGTGCGACCATGGATACCTCAATTTTTGCCGATACTTGGGCAAAATTTAAATCCCCAATATATATCTGTATGCAATAACGCCACCTGGGCCATTGGAGAAATTAGTATAAAATTAGGTAAAACATTTTTTTGTTAATCAATCAATTTTTTAACACAACATTTTAATTTTTAGGAGCAGACACCAGACCATACATTGTTATTGTGTTGAATCAATTGATTGATATTATCAATAGACCAAATACCCCTAAAACTTTGTTAGAAAATACAGGTAGACCAACTCGTTTAAATGAAACTAAAAATTTCCTTTTTGTTTTTTATTACTTACTTTTTCATTATTATCGCAATAGTGATGAAAAAGTAAAGAATAGAAATCTGATTTTCTACAGGAATCTCTCTGGTAGCATAAAATAAAGATGAAAAGAGATATGTAAGACGATTTTCGACGTTTCGTTTCGATTTCGAAACGTCAAAGTTGTATTTACGATTTGATTGATAAAAATGGAACGACAAAAGCGACAAAAAATAATCGACGAAAAAATGGATTGACAAAGAAGACAAACATCGAAATCTATACATTTTTTAGTTGGCGTTTGTTTTGTACTTGATATAATAATTTTTTAATTTAAATATGATTTTCGTTATAATTATTTTTGGAAAAAGGGTTGTTCCCTTTTTATCAATTTTTACAACAACTTTGCCCATATTACTTTTTATATTTATTTACCATTAATGCTAATATTTTTCTATAATTGTGATTATTTGTCGTTAATTCAGTTGGGGTTTTTGTTTGTTTTTTTGTTCTCGGTGGTTGATCTGTAGCCATTACAATCGGTCGCCTGGGTTATGTCTGCCCACACGATGTCGCGCCTGTGTTACATCAGTTTGTCCGACAGTGGTGTGTAAAAAATCTTTTTATTCTTTATACTAAGTTTGCATTTATCTTATTTATTACCGTTTTTTTATCTTTTTCTCTCTCTATCTCTCTCAACTTGAAAAAGTGAAACAGTCGAACGGGACGACACGTCCAAAAAACACTATATAGATAAACCGGATATATCAACTATTACGAAATTTTTCTTATATTTATTGACACCCCACAACTTTTCAGGTGTACCTCCTTACGTAATATACGTGACAATGAAGAGAAGGATAGTGCTTTCAGAGGGATGTGTCACATGATTTCCGTAAATCCAGCGGGTGTCGTTCAAGATTTCATCTTTTTCTGTGACGCTGTCGCTTCGTGGGTTGCACCTAAAGAAGATCTTAGAGAAGTATTCATTAAGGTAAATAAAAGCTAAATACTTTATAATATATCTATATTATAAAGATAAATAATATGCCTTCAAATAACATTTTTTCACATCTTATTAAAATCACGCATATATTTAAAGGCATATAATAACAGGTTAAACTCTTTTCTTATATACTATTTATTTATTTATATTATATTGTTATTAATTTTCTATTATATTAATAAAGAGTTTGACTTAATATTGTATTGAAGTAATAAAAAAATTAAATAAATTTATAACTTTAAAGATATTGCACGGATTTAAAGCTCAAGTAGGTGAGGAAAATTGGAGACGTTTTAGCGATCAATTTCCACCTCAATTAAGCGAACGACTGTCGACGATGTACGGGGTTTGAAAGCCCAATGTGTGACCGATGCACGGGGATTAAGAAGACAATCGCGTTCCTTGGGTGGGAATCAGACGGCACGGGCCTCTGCCGCAGGATGGGTGGGATCATCAATTTTTCTACAAATCTAGTTGTGTTAAACCTATACTCAAAAAAATACGTATTTTTCGACATCCACATGCTGAGACTATCTTGGGTTTCAATTCTTAACCGTGTATGTAAATAACAATGTTTCATTTATTAAATTGGGCTAATTTGGTTATAATTTCTTTTTTATTTTAATTATAATTATTTTTATATCATCTTTTATTAATATTATTCCCGAGACGTCTCGTGATACCACGACTGAGTATAGGTGTCAATATAAAAACAATTAAAAAAATGAGGATTTTAAGAGAAAATTTTTGTCGTATCGTTGCAATGTGTAGTGGATATTTTTTAGTGCTAGATCGATTAGATGGGATTTTTTGATAACCATTTTTTTTGTTGTTTTGTTTTCTTTGATTATTATTTTGTTAAAAGAAAAGCAAACGGGATTCTTAACGTTTTCGATCGTTACACACCGTTTGACTTGTAAAAAGTCCTTCTCGTAAGTCTCCTGCCTTATAACCTACAAGAGGACTTCTGACTTTCAATTCCTCGCACCTTGAACGTCACGTGTAAAACGTTACCGGACGAATCCTGTGTATCCTAGTCCCTTAACTCTCATCCGAAAGCTCACGGTGGCCTAAAAAAAAAAGATAAAAAAAATAAATAGTTATGCAAATGTCGAACTACAAATGTGATATTTAGCGATGGATAAATCCTATTCATTTGTGATATATTAGACTGTTAACCGCTTGAATTCATTTTCAAATCTCTGGAAAAGTAACAGAGCATAAAAATGTTATATATGCAACATACAGTGTATATATATATATAAATATAGAATTGTTTTATTTCTTATTCTATGGCTAGTAAATGCAGAAACGCGAGTAAAAGAATTTATTATTTAAATCACCGTCATGGTTTCTATTTCTTGTCGTCGTTATTAACATGTTGCATATGATGATAACTTAAGACCCATAGTGAGTTGATGGGTGTGCAGAAGTCTTCGCGTTCCTTCTACACTCCATGTTCCATTCCTTTTCTGCGTGTGTCAACGCATTCCTCTCTAATACTACATTATTATACTATTAGTAGCTGTATAGACGGTACAAAATTTGAATTACTTTTTCTTTCCTTTCTCTCTGAAATGAAATAACGTCATTTTACGCTAAGTAACTTCGTTTCAAATCGAAACGAAGACGTTCCTCTCGTAACGAGGAACGTGGCCTTGTATTAAAAATGATCATATGTTGGAATGTTTGCCGATTGTATGCCATAATTATTGTTTCTTTTCTCTTTGAATTTTACATTTTGCGATTTGATTTAGTTCCTTTTAATGAATTTCAATTTACTAGTAGCGGATCTTAGTGATAAAAAACAAAGGCAACCTTCATATTAGGATTATTTCTTTGTTTGGTTGATGTGATTTAAATACTATTATACTATGTTTAGCGTACATGGTGTTGTTGTCTGTAATCTGTAATTGTTTATAAACGTGTTTATCGAAGGAGGACGCTAAAAAATTAAATAATACCATTGTTGTACTTACACTTTACCTTACCATTGTTAGTTAATTACATCTGGCGGATTTTAGGGTTATTACATTAACTACTTGCGTACACGACCTCTAGCTGTACATTCTTTCTAGACCCTCTTTCTAAACATTTTTTATATAACATAATTTTTTTTTGTATATTGAACAAGCCTATTATTTTTATATGTTATTTTATCAATGTATATTTGTTTTTCTTTTTTTGAAAAACATGAAATTAATAAATATCATGTCTACAATTTTAATAAAAAGGTTTTTTTTTCATACTTCCTAATTAAATTTTTTGTTGCGCAACATATTCCATCTCGTAATCAATTAGAAATTTCAATGTTTAATTGATTACTGAAAAGTTTTAATTACCGAAGCGAGCCTGTTTTATCGTTAGTGCTTTTGGCCTGCGTCAAATTATTGATTACGGGATCTGTCCTGCGCACTTCCGGTATAAAATCGCGAAATTACTCTGCGAATCACTTACTTACCATCGAGTCCCCAAACGAGAATATCTGTTTATGGTAAACTTTTAAGGAGGTAAGCTGCCTATTTTTCAAATTCATTTCTCCAAGCCGGTTTTTTACAGAATCATGCATTTCTCCACGGCCAAGTTATTGATGATATTGGCGTCGTTTGCCGGAACTCATATTCGAGCCGAGGAAGGGTCGCTCCGAAGCGCCCTAAACGCGATCAGCAAGCGCCAGCAAGATTTGGGCGATTATCCCAAGTATTCCGACGACTTTTACAATGACCCCGAGCGATATTTGGCTGAAAATGGTAACGATCTCGCATTTCTCAACTCTCCAGATAAAAACAATCAAGGTAATAACTAAATTTAGATTTCTAAGATTGACATCTCCTTCAAACGTCCTTCAAAATACTAACTTGTAGATTACAAAGATTCTATTTACGAGTACTCTGCTGATGATGGTGACAATAAAATAATATCATCGGCTTTTCGGGAACGCATCGAGGAAGATAAATCGCGACAAAAAGAAAAATTTGAAAATTTAGCTTCCGGCGATTTGAACGAAATTAATAGCTCCGACGATAACGCCGATTACTTAGAGTTTTTACACGAATTATGGGAGAAATACGGTAGGAATTACCCGGAAATTTTAAATTATTACATGGGAATCCACGCGAATAAGGGTGATATCAAAAAACGGAGCCATCCACATCATTATACAGGTTTAGGTTTAGATTCTGTCGGAATGAAAAAGCGCAGTTACAAACCCAACGAAGCCGCCGATTACTTATACTTAATTAACTATCCCAATAAAGACGACTACTCAATATCCAAACGTTTTCCGGTAACAAAACGAAGCAGCAGCAATTATTACCCAATCCCTTACACCAACGAGTTTAACAAACCGGTGAAAAGATCGCCAAAAAAAGAGGTGACCCCAACAAAAACCGATCCCAAAGTCGCGCAAGATCTAAGCAACATTTTTAACCCGGAACATAAACATCACCCCACTGAAAAGCCGGTCACCAAGCCAAAACGGACCGAGCACGTCTCCGAAAACGAAACAACTAAAAAATCTCAGGTTACAACTTCCTCAACAACAACCACATCCACAACATCAACAACAAAACGCCCTGATAGCGACGCGGAAAAAGGGGATGGAAAGCCGATTCAACTAAAAAAGAAATCCATCGATTGGTCCGACTATTTTGGAATAGACCGCAAAAAGAAATCAGACAACTTAGATAACGAGTGGTTAATGGAACGTTATCATAAAGCCGTAGCAATGGCCTCTAAAAGAGATAAACAAGACACAAACCAGAAAACGACCGAAGAAAAAATTAATGAAATGGACACTAAATTAAAGAACATTGAATACGCAATCGTTGATGACGCGCTTAAATTTACGGGCGCTCACGAAGGAGCCGTCGATTCAAAAGAAATTCAAGAAGTTAAAGACCGCGTTATATCCCAATTGGCAACCGCTTACAGTTTGGAAAAAATGCGCAGGGCTTTGGGCGAATACAGAAAGAGCGTTTTAAAAGAACGAAGCCGAATGAATAATCGCGAAAAAAATGATAAAATCGACGAGAAACGTTTATCCGTACCCAGAAAATCAGCCGAAATGGAAAAGGAAATGGACGAAGAAGAATTTGACAATAATATTAAATGTACCGATGAAAATTGTTCTAAAGATAAATATGGAGAAATGCGCGATGGAAACACTTTGGAGTATTGCCCCAAAGTACAACGTGTTTGTAGCGAGGTTGCTACCGTTTTGGGTCATTATGGAAAAATTTTTGAACCAGCTTGTGCTATGCATCAAATGTGTTTACTTTGTGTAAGTACAATTTTAAAATTTTAACGAAATATATTACATTTTTTTTTTATTTAGGCTGATAATAGTTGGTTTAGTCCAACCCGTCAATGCAACATGCTTTTCTTAAATAAAACCGATTATTTATGCAATGATGATATGGAATGTCGCGAAATGGCACGTCACTCAGTTCGATATTTATTAGATGTGAATCATTTGTTGAGGTCAGAACCGCCGGATACTTGCGAACTGGTCTGTTAAGCTACCATAAAAGTTCAAGATGACTACATAAACAAAAAAAATTAAATAAAATAAAATGAGGGAGCCCGAAATATCGCGGCTCCCGTCGGTGTACTAATGATGTTTTCAAAACGTATACAATGTAGGTGTTGCTTAGCGATCTTATGTTCTTTCTCGATGTGTCATCCTTTATGTGTCTAAGACACCATAAAAAACTAAAAAAAATTGAAACAAAATAAATAAATAAATCGAATATGAACAAGGATTGTTAGTGGAGAAAAAAACAAAAAAGACGATTTTAAATGAATTGTTTTATTCATTATTTATTAATTGGGTGATCATTAAGCTGTTTATTGAGATATATTTTATGTTTGCGTTAATGGTAATTATTTTACAGGTGAAAGTTTTTCTATTGAAAATAAAAGAATTTATATTGTTTATATTTTCCGAAGGGACTTGTAAAAAAAAATATATAAGAGATAAGATAATCTGTACTATTTGAAAAATATACCTTTAAATTTATCCAGCATTTCGTTTTTTGTTATTATTCCCCGAATCTTATTTGAATTCACCACACTTAGAAAATTCTAATTCGAAATTATTTTGCGGTTGTTTCGTTCAATACAATTATCATAAATTTACAAAAAATTAAATATTCATGACTCTAAGACTATATGATTCGAATATAACTTTTTAATATATTATTTATAAATACAATTTTGACCTTTTACACTTGTCTTTGAATTTCAATTACTTACATTCAATTAACTTGCATCACTTTTTACATCTCCCTTACTGACCAAACAGGCAAAAACAACGTTATCCTTGAATAAGTGACATCATAAAATAATACTTTTTAAATGATATCACATTACTAGAAATTTAATTCATTAGGATTCATAGAAACATCTAAAAAATTGCCAAGAAATTATTCGTAATGAAAGATAAGCTTATTTATAAGGGGTGATTCATCAACATCCTCGAGATTCAAGTTCTTAAGTAGGTCATTGATCGAGATTTCATAAATTATATCGAAAGGTTATTTATAATTGGTGATTATTCTTAACAACCTTAAGGTAATTGTGGGCCTTGTCTCTTAACTCAAACTGATGCAGGGTAATCTCAGAAGACATCTCGAAATCCTCAGGGATTAAATGTACTGATAGTGTGATATGTACAGCAAAGAAGCAATACTAAGTTTCATCAAGGACCTAAATTTGCCCTAAACCTTTAGAAGGCGTAAGATAAAGTGGCCACCATTTTGAAAATATTTTAGATCGAAAGATGCAATGAAACAAAAGAAAAATATGTGTCCGAGGATGTTGACTCGAGATCCAGTCATAAAAAATACAATATTAATTTGCTTTGTGTTATTATCCTAAACTTCGTTTATCTTTTTGTTTCTGTCGATGTGATAACACGTTAATAAATGAGTCGTTGTCTCGAAGGTAATTTTTTAATGAAGATGGATCCATGTAGCACTTGTCTCTAACTTAGGCAGATAATAGTTTAATAAAAGTAAAAAACATTTTTTTATTTTAATTTCTTTATTTTATATATATATATAATTTTTGTACAAATAACAATAAACAATTATTACTATTTTTATTAATTACATCATAAATAACAAGTACGGTATCAACGTAAATTCGCCGTTATCCAATCAAAAAAAGCTCCAGTGCTCGAATAAACCCCGTAATACCCAGGCTCGGCGCATTTGACACCATAAGAAACAACACCAAACAAATAATACACAAATTGTCCATTTTCCTGTCTCGGCAACATAAAAGGACCGCCAGAATCGCCTTTGCACGAATCTTTTGAACCATCCGGATATCCCGCACAAAGCACGTTATCGTCAATTATCGCCTGTTTAATTTTTGAAAATGCTGCTTTACACGTTTCTGTGCTCACAATCGGCACACTTGCGTATTGAAGTGTGCTACTTGATGGGCCATCTAAAATTTATTTTTTACACACAACTTAGTATTTCATTAAATAATACATACTAAAATATATTGATCCCCACCCGGCGACGAACCCATAATATTTAACAAATTTTTGCGACCTTAAACTGGGCGAAGTTGGTAAACAAATCGGCCAAACTGAGGCTAGAAAAAAAATTGTTTTTCATTAAGTAAAAAAAGAAAGTCTTTTCTATTGTATTAAAAAAAAATGTCAATGTCGATATATATAAATTCATGGACGAAAATCTATTGAGATTGCCCAACGATACGTTGACCGAAACCCAAAAAAAAATAAATTCATTCAAGGATTTTTTTTTCTTTTGAATGCATTTGAACAGGATGTTGTCTAAGCGGTCGATCGTATTACGCGCAACCATACGAGCAACTATTAAAATTCTATTTTTAACGGATACCCGACGCTTCGAATTAGAATTAAACACTTACGATGTTCAACCTTGTTTGCCAAAGTCAATATTGCAATATCGTTCGTGTAATGCATAGTATTATAATCGGCGTGAATCACTTTATCGATTATCGGTACATCTATTGGATTAGCACCTTCGGTGTCTGAATACAATTCTAATTCGCCAAGTCTTGCTAAATATCTAAAAGAAGTATTTTTTTGTGAAAGTTTAAAAAAGTTAAAAAAGTCAGTTTAATCTTACAAATCATCCCTCCCTTTAACACAATGAGCAGCTGTTAAAACGTGTTTTTTAGTAATCAAACTTCCCCCACATAACCACCTGGGTTGATTTTCATTTTTTGAGTTTCTATAACCAAGCGCAACCATCCAAGGAAATTGTCCCAATTTTGCGGGGGTTCCCCCAACCACACGAAAATCGGTGGAATTTGTTAAACCACATGCTGGAAACGTGGGTAAACTGTTTGAGGATCGATCTTCGAGATTATCGTTGATTTTTGCGGTTGTTGTGGAAGGAGTTGTTGATGAAGTAGATGAAGTGTCGGGAAGACTCCTTCCGTATTGTGGGCAACAAACCATTGGTAAATTTCCGGAATAACCACAAACTGATCGGACCAAATAATTTCGGATTTCTTGGTTTTGATTTTGAGTCTTTAAGAGGGTTATCAACGGCTCGCAGGAGTTTATGATGATGCATCTTCCATCATCCCTCAATGGTGTTGTACAATAACGATCTAGAAATCAAAATTTATTGCGTAATTAAAGTTTCAAAATGTTATTATATTAATGATAACGTTATCTCTTTCCAAAGAACTTTTTTTAAGAAAATACGCACCTTGACCTGAAACGTTACTTATAAAAGATGTTACAACTAATAAACACACCAATCGCATCATTTTCACTACAAAAAATGGGTTGTTGTGATTTGTAAAGATAATTCAACACTGAACCTCCAACTTCTGCGGTGAGAGTATTTAAACGAACGACGCGAAATGCACAGAAGGCCATTGTTAAGGTCGATTATACCAGATTTACGATGTTACCGTATTACTACTACGATATGAAAGCGCTGTCTCCTCCGAGATGTAGCAGGATTTCCCTGATTACAAAAAAATTTCAAAAATTTACACCATACTCGACCTCAAAGAAAAAAGGAAGAAGCTGAGTCAAGTTGTTCTTGCTCTTGTTGAATCATTGATCTCATTTTACAAGGTTTATCCTAGGACGTTTTAAAGCACAAAAATTAATAATTTAGTACGATGAAAATAAAAAAATTATAATAAAACTAACAAATCCATCAATTAGATATGATACAATACAAACATGTCGTGATTACATCTCATCATAAATTATATAAAGTACAATGTAAACGTTAATTGGATGTTTACTTATACACGCATATGGGCAATTTACTCAGGAAGTCCCGATTCCAAAAAGCCTTTTAAAGCATCATCAAATTAATTATAATTTTGTGTTTAAATTTAAAAATAACGCGCCTTTTTTAAATTTTTTTTTAATTTTCGCCATCTATGAATGAATAGCTGAAACTAACATAACCAAACAAACGTCATAAACGTCAACCAACTGGTCCAATTTAATTCGATCGAATTATAACGTTTTCGCCCTAAAACAAGTAAAATAATATGGCAGGGGCAAAATTACAAGACGATAACATTCCTTTAGCTGACGATGATCCCCAAGGTAAGAAAATCTTTTATTATATTTAAATTTGATGATATTAATAAATTGATATAGTTATTATTCCTGATGAGCAAGATGCGAATTCAGTTTCTGAGGCGAACTCTTCAAGTATGATCCACGGCCGTAGCATGGAATCGATTCAATCCACATTTACTAACGGGAGTAGCAGCCCACAACATCATAGCTTGGAGGCTGATTCCAGCCCGGACGAACAAGAGGAAAAAGCAAGGTTAATTTCCCAAGTTCTCGAGCTCCAAAACACTCTCGATGATTTATCTCAACGCGTTGATAGCGTCAAAGAGGAAAACTTAAAATTGAGATCTGAAAATCAAGTTTTAGGGCAGTATATTGAAAATTTAATGTCTGCCTCGAGCGTATTTCAATCTACTTCTCCTAAAATTAAAAAAAAGTAAAGAAAATTAAGCATGTTGGATTATTTATCTAGTCACTAAGCTTGAATGTTGCTTGTATATATAATACACTTGTATTGTGTTATTTTCTACTTAAAATAATTAATGCACTGCACTTAAAATCAAATCAAATTTCATTAGCAATAGGTTTTTTTGATAAATTATGTTATTTATGTATCTAATTAAGGAGAAAGAATAAAGGAACATTAATAAAAGCAATTTTTTTGATTTATATTAAGATATTTCAGCAAATACTGCAACCAAGGACAACTTAATAACACCCAGATAGCTGGTGGAAAAACTTGGCACAATACATAACATTATAAATATGGGTGAGGAAGAAGATGAGAACCTCAAAACAGCAGAATGGTCCATAAAAGAAGTGAAAATATGTGATATCCAGGATATTGTGAGTTGGCCTCTCAAAAGAAGTGGTAATCTTCTGGATGTAGTCTTCCATAAAGATAATTTGAGTAGATAGTGAACCCAGCATTCTACTGCTTAATAGACTTCTGATAAAATTACAGTTAAAGTCTTTCTTAATACCACAATAAAGAAATCTATCTGAGTAGGAAAGCCATTTCTGTTTGGACATTTTTAACTTAAAAACAGTGAAACAATAAGAAAAAAAGCGGTAGTGCAAGAGCTGCAATATAGAGACAAGTAGCGATTCTAAGATTTGCAAGGCGTCGTAGCAGTTACAGCCATACAGTTTCCAGAATGCTAGAAACCTTTTTCATTCCACAAATGCTTGTGAATGAGAATACTCATTTCCAACAAGATAGATAATCTTGGATGCTTCAAATACAGTTGGATCTGGAGCCATGGAGGGCTGGACAAAAAAATAGAAATGGGGGCTAGGAAAAAAAACAGACCAAATTATTTAAAACATAATTTTCTTGGGTTCTCAGTGAATTGGTGAATCAGAAAAAAATGTCGACCTCTTTTATGACATCCACAACACTTACTTCTTTTGAGTCAGGTTTATCTTGCCATAGTTTTTGTCATAGTTCCATTTCGTTGTTGATATTTGATAAATTTTAAAATTGGGAAAAGACTTCACCAGCTTCTACGAGGTCTTCAAGGGACATGTCTAACATTTGAGCCAGGTGTAATTTAGATAAGGAATTAATAATCGAGTCTAAGTATGGTATTATTAAAGACCTCCGCCAGAATTCTGAGGGGCTTGCTGCTGGGTGGTTGTTCCGATTTTGTTGTCTCCCAACAATATCGGGCACTGATTTCATGTCTTTTCCCAGTCCAAGTTTTTCTGCAACGATAAATAATATCATCTGTGACGTTTTCTGGACCGTTACGGTGGTTTTTTATCAATTGGAAAGTGCGACTAATATGCTGGGATATCTTAAGTACATCCAAAGCTACGGATTGAAGCACATTTCTGAGAATAAACGAAACTCTAGAAGCTGCTGCATGGAGCTGATGGAGCATTATAACAGAAAAATTCTCTTTAAAAATTCTAATATTTTTGTGTTTCTTGAACTGATTCTTGAAAAAATTTAATAATATCTTTGTTGGTACAGACAGACTGTTTAGATCATTAATGATGAAATTTAATTTGTGTGCCGAGTAGTGAAAGAACAAAGCTTTTTTATATTTTCAGCGTAGGATTAACCATCAAATCCTAAACCAATGTATTTGTCCGAATCAAGATCTTCTTCTGCCAAAAACTGATCTATTGCTTATGCAATATATTTCGCATCCAAAGCATCAAGCTTGACGAATCCGAGGAATACTTCTTGAACTTCCTTGGTTTCCTGATCAAAATATTGCATCCTAATCGATAGTTGTTCAGTACTCGAGATGTATATTTATTGTGTTTCTATTTTATTTTTTTCGAATAACCATTTTTCAAGCAGAAATTCTTGCTATAAACGCTTTGAACCTACAAAAGGGACAGAAAGGTGCATCCATAAACATTTTCACAGACAGTCGGGCCGCCCTAAAGGCAATTCTGGCATACTCCGAACTGATCAGAGAGTGTACCAGCAACCTCAAAGAACTCGCTAAGGGTAATGTTGTTGTTGAGGCAGCTAAAACGCCCTTTATTGAACCCCAACCCAGTCGTGGACTACAAAAAAACACCTAAAACATGTAATCAACAGTTGGGAGGGCTCAATCGTTGGAAAGAACTTCCAAATCACAGACAAGCGAAGAGTATGATGAATAAACAGGTTTTATGCCTCAGCAAATGGGATCTAAAGACGCTCTCAGGTGTCTAAAATATCACCTCTTCCATATTGGACAAGCTAAGGATCAAACTTGTGTAATTGCGTTGCCAGAAACAAAATTTTCCCTTTTGACGCCTAGAGACATAAAGGAACAAGACCTTGGAGCAATACTAAGCAATAATAATAATGATAATTAATTAATTTGAAGTTTTAAATTTTGAAAGTTGAAAATAGATAACCCAAATAGCGTAAGAAAGTAATTCGAAGGGTATTTACTAGATGGCGTTATTTGTTGTTAGTTTTAAAAGTAAAGTAAAAATTGACAATAAAATACGAAATTGGTTGTTATAACAGCGATTTGTGTAATGTGATGTAAAGAAGGAATTTGGTTAGTAATTTTGGTTTAATTTCCGATTGTTTGTAAGGCTTTATAGCGACATTATTTGGAAGTTAGGAAGCAATCATAATGTGATGCAAAATAATCGTCCATGTAAAAATCAATTGGGCTGTGCCATTTAACAAACCCAACAGTTATGTACAGTCATTCGCTGGCCGACTGTACATCACGTAGTAGCTCTTTATAACCTATAAGCTTCGCGTAAGGCTCGGAAACTCACGAGAGAACTCATTTTTAAACCAGAGTTTTTACGGGACGATTACATCGGGTCGGTTTTCTTTTTTTCGTACGTGCGCGAATAAAAAAGTTAATTTCAGGAAGACGTGTCACTATTGCCATGGTGTAAAGTTTTAATTTACAGCCTATTTTTCGCCGTTTCTCTTGCGCTGTACCACCACAGCAAATCGATGTATGAGTAGGGAGAGTTCCCGATGTTTGGTGTGCGACCGTAATAAAGGAGAGAAAATAAAAAACCTTGTTGTTGGGATTTTGTGGGTTGGTGTTATTATGTAGGGGAACAAAAATGTAAGTTGATTTTTTCTCACATTTTGTTTCCCCGTTGTTTAGCAATTGTTTTTGTGTCGCGTTTTTTTGTTTTACTATTTTGTTAACGGAACGGTTTTAGAAATTGAACTTTTATGAAATATATATGCATACACTCCATGATTGAAAGTGAGCTACACATTTTGTCACTTTATACGTAGAATCAGTTTGGTACAAGTTTTTTTTGTTCGTTTCTCGTCGTTAATTTTAAAATGAACCATTTCATTCTTAAATTACTGAATTCTTCCTCGTTTCATAAAAACTCGGCTCTTTTATGATTCGTTTTGTAACAATGCGAGATAACACGTTTCGACTTATTCGACTTCATTTTCCCAAGAAAAAGAAATTTTTACCTGCTCAACGCAGGTAAAAGTACAAACTTTTTTTACAACTATTTCCTGATAATCTAGATCAACTATGTAAATATACGAAAAGGATGGCTACTAGAGAAGATAAACGAATAGAATTATCCAATGGAGATTACAACAATGCCAAGAATGAGCCTTTTGATTTCATCGTACCACCTGAGGCTCCCGTTTTTTTACCCTCCGAAGAGGAATTTAGCGATCCGCTTAGTTACATCGATAAAATAAGGAGTATTGCTGAACAATGTGGTATTTGCAAAATAAAACCACCACCAGTAAGTTATCAGCCATTTTATCATACTTTTTTCTAAGATAAATTAATAGGGTGTGCCACAAATAACGTTCTATTCTTTTCTATTACACTTTACAAAAACAAAAATAAATTCATTTTTCTTTATCTTATACAATTCTAGAATTGGCAACCGCCATTTGCAGTAGATGTGGATAAATTAAAATTTACACCAAGAATACAAAGATTGAACGAGTTGGAAGCAAAAACAAGGATCAAATTGAATTTTCTCGATCAAATAGCAAAGTTTTGGGAACTACAAGGATCTTCTCTTAAAATCCCCATGGTAGAAAAACGCGCCCTCGATTTATACACACTGCATAGAATAGTACACAGTGAAGGCGGATTTAATTCTGTCACCAAAGACCGGAAATGGTCGAAAGTCGCGAGTATGATGGGTTATCCGCAAGGGAAAAGCATCGGAGCTATCTTAAAAACGCATTACGAACGATTATTATACCCATACGAGGTGTTTTCGGAAGGCAAAAGTATTAAAAATTTGAAAAAAGAGCTTCCACCGGACATGAAAAATGATGATGATGAGGAATATAAACCTCATCGCATTGAAAGTCGAATGATGATTAATAAGAAAGGTGGATGTCGTAGGAGGGAAAAGAAGTTATCTGAAAGTGATATTAAACCAAAAACTGAGGTAAATAAAATTATTTTATATACTATATTATTTATTAATCCTAGGCGTTATTTCCTTATCTTAAAAATGCTTCTTATAAAACAAATAAGGAGTCGAGTTGGAAATATGTTGGAATCCTACAAATAAATTGAATACCAGCCAATTTAGAGTCATACAGTGTCTTTGATTTTAGTTGTCACAACAGATATCTCAACTGATAAAAGTTGCTCCACACTTAATATTCTATTATCTGGCATATTTTAAAAAGCAAATGTCTTCGAAGTCGGCCGAGATTATTTATTATATCACGAAGGATTCTTGAGGCGGCCGATTCCGAATGCGGAGCATACTACAAAAAAAATTTTAGAACAAAAGTTTTAGCAAATTTCATTCTTAACAATATTGCTCTCTTTCATTTTTGCTCTCAGATGCTTAAATATCGAGAAAAATACGAAAATATCAAAATTCTCGGGATTGGGAGCGTAAAACCAAGTGTACCTTGCTTGAAAGTTATGGAAGAAATAATCTCGGCCGACTTCGAAGACGTCGGCCGCTCTAAATATTGTTTGTATGTGGCGGCCGACTTCGAAGACGTCGGCCGAGTCCGAATTCGGAGCATACTACAAAAAAAATTTTAGAACAAAAGTTGTAGCAAATTTCATTCTTAACAATATTGCTCTCTTTCACTTTTGCTCTCAGATCCTTAAATATCGTGAAAAATACGAAAATATCAAAATTCTCGGGATTAGGAGCGTAAAACCAAGTATACCTTGCTTTAAATTTATGAAAGAAATAATCTCGGCCGACTTCGAAGACGTCGGCCGCTCTAAATATTGTTTATGACATGTGGCGGCCGACGTCTTCGAAGTCGGCCGAGATTATTTCTTATATCACAAACGATTCTTGAGGCGGCCGACGTCTTCGAAGTCGGCCGAGATTATTTATTATATCACGAAGGATTCTTGAGGCGGCCGACGTCTTCGAAGTCGGCCGAGATTATTTATTATATCACGAAGGATTCTTGAGGCGGCCGACGTCTTCGAAGTCGGCCGAGATTATTTATTATATCACAAAGGATTCTTGAGGCGGCCGATTCCGAATACGGACCATACTACAAAAAAAATTTTAGAACAAAAGTTGTAGCAAATTTCATTCTTAACAATATTGCTCTCTTTCATTTTTGCTCTCAGATGCTTAAATATCAAGAAAAATACGAAAATATCAAAATTCTCGGGATTGGGAGCGTAAAACCAAGTGTACCTTGCTTGAAATTTATGGAAGAAATAATCTCGGCCGACTTCGAAGACGTCGGGCACTCTAAATATTGTTTATGACATGTGGCGGCCGACGTCTTCGAAGTCGGCTGAGATTATTTCTTATATCACAAACGATTCTTGAGGCGGCCGACGTCTTCGAAGTCGGCCGAGATTATTTATTATATCACGAAGGATTCTTGAGGCGGCCGACGTCTTCGAAGTCGGCCGAGATTATTTATTATATCACGAAGGATTCTTGAGGCGGCTGACGTCTTCGAAGTCGGCCGAGATTATTTATTATATCACAAAGGATTCTTGAGGCGGCCGATTCCGAATACGGACCATACTACAAAAAAAATTTTAGAACAAAAGTTGTAGCAAATTTCATTCTTAACAATATTGCTCTCAGATCCTTAAATATCGTGAAAAATACGAAAATATCAAAATTCTTGGGATTGGGAGCGTAAAACCAAGTGTACCTTGCTTGAAATTTATGGAAGAAATAATCTCGGCCGACTTCGAAGACGTCGGCCGCTCTAAATATTGTTTATATGTGGCGGCCGACTTCGAAGACGTCGGCTGAGTCCGAATTCGGAGCATACTACAAAAAAAATTGTAGAACAAAAGTGTTAGCAAATTTCATTCTTAACAATATTGCTCTCTTTCACTTTTGCTCTCAGATCCTTAAATATCGAGAAAAATACGAAAATATCAAAATTCTCGGGATTGGGAGCGTAAAACCAAGTGTTGCTTGAAATTTATGAAAGAAATAATCTCGGCTGACTTCGAAGACGTCGGCCGCTCTAAATATTGTTTATATGTGGCGGCCGACGTCTTTGAAATCGGCCGAGATTATTTCCTATATCATGAACGATTCTTGAGGCGACCGACGTCTTCGAAGTCGGCCGAGATTATTTATTATATCACGAAGGATTCTTGGAGCATACTACAAAAAAAAATTTAGAACAAAACTTGTAGCAAATTCCATTCTTAACAATATTGCTCTCTTTCATTTTTGCTCTCAGATGCTTAAATATCGAGAAAAATGTGAAAATTTCCTGAACTTGTAGTTTTAGACGTTTTTAATGGTATCACTCGGAATTGGCAGCATGAAACCAAGTCTATTTTGCTTGAAATTTATGGAAGAACTAATCTCGGCCGACTTCGAAGACGTCGGCCGCCGTAAGCATTGTTTATGACACTTGGGGCGGCCGACATCTTCGAAATCGGCCGAGATTATTTCTTAAATCACGAACAATGTTTGAGGCAGCCGAAATCTACGAAGCAAATAAAGGCAAGAATCTAAGATTATAATATAACTTATTTAAAACGACCAAAATTAATCGATTTTTCATTTTGGAACAAAAGTTGTAGCAAATGTTATTTTTAACAATATTGCTCTCTTTCACTTTTGCTCTCAGATGCATAAGTATCGAGAAAAGTACAAAAATAAAATATATAAAACAATAATTAAGATATCTACTGTTACAGCTAAAATCAAGCACTTATTTTTATAATCTCCATTTTTGGAATCTCAGCTGCAGTATCTCACTTCCTGGGTCACATCCCCATCACATCCTGCCTGCCATATCTGTTTGATCTAAAATTAATTCTCAAGCCGTATTCTTTGAGATGCCTGGGCCAAGTTCTTATCGCTCTTTCCAGTTCGGCTTTGTTATCTAATACCAACAAATATTGGTTTTAATTATTAGTTCTGAGATTTCATCCATAACTGGGATGAAGGCATCCAGGTTAAAGGGTTGCTATGATCATCAACTTCAATTTCCAGGTTGAGGCTCCGCGAGTTGCATAAAGGGCACGCTAGAGCCAAATCTCTGCGTATAAAAAATGCATTCTCACCTCACTTAGAATAATGAACTAATATTTTTTTGATATTTAGGTTAAAATAAAAGATGAAATGGCCGACGATAACGGCGATGGTGATAACAATAAAGAACTGAAACGTCTTCAATTTTACGGGGCTGGTCCAAAAATGGCCGGTTATAATTTAGACAAAAAAGATGAGAAAGCTCGATCGAAATTAATTCACTACGATATGGATATAGACCCGGTAATAATAACTTTTCTTTCGTGTTATTTTAAAGTAACTTTTTTTCTTTAGTTGGCAAAGTATGTTTGTCATAACTGCAATCGCGGCGATTCCGAAGAGTACATGCTACTTTGTGATGGTTGCGATGATAGCTATCATACATTCTGTTTAATGCCACCGTTGGTCGAAATCCCGAAAGGCGATTGGTGTTGTCCGAAATGCGTTGCTGAGGAAGTTTCCAAACCCACCGAAGCATTTGGATTCGAACAGGCCCAACGCGAATACAATTTGCAACAATTTGGTGAAATGGCTGATCAATTTAAAAGTGATTATTTCAACATGCCGGTTCATGTAAATAATTATTATATTGGTTAATGTTCATTTTAATTCTTTAATTATGATTTTTAGCTTGTACCAACATCGATAGTGGAAAAAGAATTTTGGCGCATAGTGTCTTCCATAGACGAGGATGTAACTGTCGAATATGGCGCAGATTTGCATACAATGGATCACGGTTCGGGTTTTCCAACAAAGAACTCGTTGAATTTACTTCCCGGCGACCAAGAGTACGCTTACTCTGGTTGGAATTTGAATAATCTTCCAGTTTTGGAAGGTTCCGTTCTCGGTTACATAAACGCCGATATATCGGGAATGAAAGTACCGTGGATGTACGTAGGGATGTGTTTTGCGACGTTCTGTTGGCACAACGAGGATCACTGGAGTTATTCCATTAATTATCTTCACTGGGGTGAACCAAAAACTTGGTATGGAGTTCCCGGTTCGAAAGCCGAGATGTTTGAAGAAACCATGAAATCCGCAGCCCCTGAACTGTTCCAATCCCAACCAGATTTATTACATCAATTAGTAACAATTATGAATCCTAACATATTAATGAACGCTGGTGTTCCTGTTTACCGAACCGATCAACATGCCGGAGAATTCGTCATTACATTTCCAAGAGCTTATCACGCTGGTTTTAATCAAGGTTATAACTTCGCTGAAGCTGTCAATTTTGCACCAGCCGATTGGGTTTGCATGGGACGAGAATGCGTGTTGCATTATTCGCAATTAAGACGATTTTGCGTCTTTTCCCATGATGAATTAGTTTGTAAGATGGCTGCTAATCCAGATAAATTAGATATCACCGTTGCCGCCGCTACTTATCAAGATATGTTGCGAATGGTTGAAACTGAAAAGAAATTAAGGAAAAGTTTATTAGACTGGGTAAGTTTAAATTTAAAATTATTAAATGATTTGATTTAATTTTTTTAAATTTTAATAGGGTGTAACAAACGCTGAGCGCGAAGCTTTCGAATTACTTCCTGACGATGAACGTCAATGCGATGTGTGTAAAACGACGTGTTTCATGTCGGCGATATCATGTTCGTGCAACACAAACGTTCTGGTTTGTCTTCGTCATTATTCCGAATTATGTAAATGTTCTCCAAAAAGTAGAACTTTACGTTATCGCTACACGCTAGATGAGTTGCTTCCGTTATTACGCAATTTAAAGACGAAAGCGGAGTCATTCGACCGTTGGGCCGATAAAGTAAAGGACGCTTTAGATAGAAACACGCCGAAATCAATGCACTTGGACGAATTGCGACAACTGTTTCAAGAGGCACAAGGAAAACACTTTCCAAAGTCCGACTTGATATTGACATTAGCGAACGCGATCGAGGATGCGGAGAAATGCGCTAGCGTCATAAGGCAGTTGGATTTAAACAAAATTCGCACCAGAAACTCGTATGACCATAAAAGCAAATTAACGTTGGAGGAATTAACTTTGTTTTGCGACGAGATTGATAGTTTAGCATGTATTTTAGACGAGGAAAAAATCATTAAAGAACTTTTAACGAAAACTTCGGAATTTGAAAAAGAAAGCAAACGAATCCTAAGTTTACCATTAAAAGAATGTTTAATGCAGCAAGTGGAGGACTTGGTTAATAACAGCAACGATTTATGCATTGAATTACCATCTTTACAACCAATGCAAGATCGTTTAAAAAAATTAAAGTGGTTGTGTGAAGTACAAAGTACTCGACACTTGGGGGATGTGGCCGACATTGACACATTAAAAAAATTGGTACAATCGGGTAACGTTTTCCCATATGATAGCGTTATTTCCAACGTTTTATTGGAACTACAAACATTAATCACGGAAGCTGAAGAATGGGAACAACGCGCTCAAGAATTATTAAAGAAAACCGGTTCTGATATCATTTCAGAAGCAGAACAATTAATCAAAGAAGCTTGCGAGATTGAAGTGTTTTTACCAACGGAAAATGTATTAATCGACAGCTTAAATAGCGCGAACGAATGGTTCAAACAACTTCAAGAAATGAATTCCCTTGAATTTTATCCGTATTTATGCTCGATTGAAGATTTAATCAAAAAAAGTAAAGGTTTTCAGTTCCAACTTGAAGAAGTGGAGCGCTTAAAATCGTTCGTCACTTCAGCTTTATCATGGAAAGAGAAAACGAGTCGAATATTTTTACGAAAGAATTCAACCGGAAATCTAATGGACGCTTTATCACCAAAACTAAATTTTACAATAACAAAAGGAAGGAAACGCCGAGATGAGGACGAGTACATTTTATTAAGAGATAACATGGACCCAACCACGGTAGTGGCCCGATTTAAAGACGCAGAAGAAAAAGAAATGATCGGATTAAAAAGTTTGCGAAAAGAAAACTTAGAGAAAAGCCTAGAAAACCCGGACGCAACATTTTGTATTTGCCAAAAAGGTTCATTTGGTATCATGATGTCATGCGATTTATGTAAGGATTGGTTTCATTCTACTTGCGTTACATTACCAAAGATAGCAAACACAAAAATCAAGTCTAATCTAACCACCGCTATGCTTCAAATCGGTTACAAAGACAGCAAATTTTTGTGCCCGAACTGTTTAAGAACGCGCCGACCAAAACTCGAATCGATTCTCAGTTTATTAATGTCCTTACAAAAATTACATACGAGATTACCCGAAGGTGAAGCTCTGCAATGTTTGACCGAGCGCGCGATGAACTGGCAAGATCGCGCCAGACAATTATTGCAGAGTGACGAACTCGAATCGGCTTCAATAAAACTCAACGGAATTAATCAAAAATACAACGGCGAAAAATCCAAACAAAACGACAAAAATTCTTTGAATACAATTAATGGGATTATTCATTCCTCTCCCGAAGATGTTACCGATGGTAATGCCAGCCCTATCGGTAATTATTGTGGGAACATTTCCGATGACAGTGGTAAAGAAGACTCCGAAAATTGTCAGGACGAACATACATATTCGATGCATTTGGCAAGGAACTCAGAATCGGAATATATGATACGTTTAAGCGAAACCGTCAAAGAACAGTTAGAAGATTTAATGGTCGAAGGTGATTTATTAGAGGTCACTTTGGATGAATTACCACAACTATGGCAACTTGTCGTTGCCAGTAGAGATCATGATAAGGAATTAATCCTTGTTGATTTTGATGTAAGTAATAATTTTTTTATTTAAAATAACTCTCGCACACAAACGCTACGCAACCGCGACGCCATCTTGTTAGACTAACGTCTTTCTCCTTCAGTTTTAGTACTCACGTTGTAGTTTATTTTATTAAGAAAAATCGTCCAATTTTGATATTTTTGGGATTTATGCTATATCATTAGAAACTGGTGATAGATAAATACGAAATAATTATGGATTATGACTTCTTGATGCATTAAGAATGTTTTTTATTCATAACGTCTTTCTCCATCAATTTTAGTATTCACGTTATAGTTAATTTTATTAAGAAAAATCGTCCAATTTCGATATTTTTGGGATTTATGCTATATCATTAGAAATTGGTGATAGATAAATACGAAATAATTATGGATTATGATTTCTTGATGTTTTAGGAATATTTTTTATTCATAACGTCTTTCTCCATCAGTTTTAGTACTCACGTTATAATTCATTTTATTAAGAAAAATCGTCCAATTTTAACATTTTTGGGATTTATGCTATAACATTAGAAAATAGTGATAGATAAATATGAAATAATTATGGATTATGACTTCTTGATGCATTAGGAATATTTTTTATTCATAACGTCTTTCTAGATCAATTTTAGTACTCACGTTATAGCTGATTTTATTAAGAAAAATCGTCCAATTTTGACATTTATGCTGTTATCATTAGAAACTGGTGATAGATAAATATGTAATAATTATGGATTATGACTTCTTGATGCATTAGGAATATTTTTCATTCATAACGTCTTTCTCCATCAGTTTTGGTAATGACGTTATAGCTGATTTTATTAAGAAAAATCATCCAATTTTATCATTTTTGGGATTTATGCTATATCATTAGAAACTGGTGATAGATAAATATGAAATAAATATGCATTATAATTTCTTGATGCATTAGGAATATTTTTTATTCATAATGTCTTTCTCCATCAGTTTTAGTACTCACGTTATAGTTAATTTTATTAAGAAAAATCGTCCAATTTTAAAATTTTTGGGATTTATGCTATATCATTAGAAATTAGTGATAGATAAATATAAAATAATTATGGATTATTATTTCTTGATGTATTAGGAACATTTTTTATTCATAACGTCTTTCTCCATCAATTTTAGTACTCATGTTAGAGCTGATTTTATTAAGAAAAATCGTCCAATTTTGACATTTATGCTGTTATCATTAGAAACTGGTGATAGATAAATATGTAATAATTATGGATTATGACTTCTTGATGCATTAGGAATATTTTTCATTCATAAGTCTTTCTCCGTCACTTTTGGTAATGACGGTATAGCTAATTTTATTAAGAAAAATCGTCCAATGTTGACATTTATGCTGTATCATTAGAAACTGGTGATAGATAAATACGAAATAATTATGGATTATGATTTCTTGATGTTTTAGGAATATTTTTTATTCATAACGTCTTTCTCCATCGGTTTTAGTACTCACGTTATAATTCATTTAATTAAAGAAAATCGTCCAATTTTAACATTTTTGGAATTTATGCTATATCATTAGAAACTGGTGATAGATAAATACGAAATAATTATGGATTATGACTTCTTGATGCATTAGGAATATTTTTTATTCATAACGTCTTTCTCCATTAGTTTTAGTACTCACGTTATAGTTCATTTTATTAAGAAAAATCGTCCAATTTTAACATTTTTGGGATTTATGCTATATCATTAAAAACTGGTGATAGATAAATACGAAATAATTATGGATTATGACTTCTTGATGCATTAGGAACATTTTTTATTCATAACGTCTTTCTCCATCAATTTTAGTACTCACGTTATAGCTGATTTTATTAAGAAAAATCGTCCAATTTTGACATTTATGCTGTTATGATTAGAAACTGGTGATAGATAAATATATAATAATTATGGATTATGACTTCTTGATGCATTAGGAATATTTTTCATTCATAACGTCTTTCTCCATCACTTTTGGTAATGACGTTATAGCTAATTTTATTAAGAAAAATCGTCCAATGTTGACATTTATGCTGTATCATTAGAAACTGGTGATAGATAAATACGAAATAATTATGGATTATGATTTCTTGATGTTTTAGGAATATTTTTTATTCATAACGTCTTTCTCCATCGGTTTTAGTACTCACGTTATAATTCATTTTATTAAAAAAAATCGTCCAATTTTAACATTTTTGGAATTTATGCTATATCATTAGAAACTAGTGATAGATAAATACGAAATAATTATGGATTATGATTTCTTGATGTTTTAGGAATATTTTTTGTTCATAACGTCTTTCTCCATCAGTTTTAGTACTCACGTTATAATTCATTTTATTAAAAAAAATCGTCCAATTTTAACATTTTTGGGATTTATGCTATATCATTAGAAACTGGTGATAGATAAATACGAAATAATTATGGATTATGATTTCTTGATGTATTAGGAACATTTTTTATTCATAACGTCTTTCTCCGTCAGTTTTAGTACTCACGTTATAACTGATCCAATTTTGACAATTTTGATTTATGCTACATCACTAGGAACAATGGTACATCTCTGCTTATGGGTAGCGTATCGTTGGTGTGCGAGGGGCCTAACTATTAAAAATATATGTAAAAATAAAAAAACTTGTAAATTGTAATTATTTCTTATTTAAATATAAATAGGTATCAAAATCACCACAACGTAAGGGTCGAAAACGTCGCTCTGAAAATGAAATAATACCAAATGGTAAAAAACCAGCGGAAGTAGTAAAAAAATTAAAACCGCGTCGTTCAACAAATTCAACAAAAGAAGTATTAAAACCAGGTCGTTCTGAAACTGGTGGTGGAGTTCGTGGTCGACGAAATTGTCGTCGTGGACAAGAACATTCCGACGATGATGAAATTGAAGATAAATGCGCGGTGGAATCATGTTTGCAGCCGTCTGGTGAGGAAGTTGTCCAGTGGGTACAGTGTGATGGTGGTTGCGATTTGTGGTTTCATATGGCGTGTGTTGGTCTCTCGATTAAAGACATTAACGAGGACGAAGATTACATTTGTATAACGTGCTCGCAAGGTAGCGTCAAAAATGGACTCGTTAATTTAGATCATTTAACGCCGAATTTGAACTCGGTCGAAATTGATTTTGAGGATGCCGTTATCAATCAACAACAAGCTTTATCTTGTTTGTCAGAAAGAAGTTAATTATTGCCTTTTTTGAGTGGCCTGTTTATGGATGAAAAATGATGAGAGAAAAAAATGATAAATTAGAAATTTTTTGATTTTTGTTTTGAAAAATACTAGATACACACTTTTACGATGGGAAATTAATTAATTGGTTCAATATATTTTAATCATTTTTTTAAACATTATACCCACTTTATTATCATTTAATTTAAACTATATGGAGTACAGTACAAATCAATTAATTATTAATATTTTATTAAAGAAAAAAGCGTACAATCGATTTTTTGGTGGATGTAACAATAAATGTGGTTTGAAAGAATTTAAGCTTGTCGGAATAGGTCGTAATAAACAAAAAATTGTATATAGTAAGGTTAAAAAAGATAAGTCACGTTTTCTTTCGATTGTATTATTTTTGTGACTCTTCGTTTTTATTTTTTTTTATTTCGTTCGTTTTGTTTTCTTTTTCAACTTTGTAGATAACCTACACACATCATAACTTACGGTTATTTAAAACACTGTTTACGTACCTTCCAAAACTGTGATTTTTTAATTTATTAATTCAACAATTAGATTTTAACCAGTTTAAAAGTAAACTAACATCTTAAAGTTCATATCTGTAGAGATCTTCATAGCAATATTTTTTTTAAATCGAGCTAAAAGGTATGTCGATTATTAATTTGAACCATTTTGTTGTTATTTAAACATTTTCGTTTAAAATGTCTTTTTAAATAACCGTAAACCAATAAACAAATTAAAAGTTGATTTTTTTTGTGATAATTTCCTAGTAGTTAGTTTGTATAAAGTATTTTTAGACGAAATGGTAATCGTATCTTTATTTTTTCACAACGGCAACAACTGCGTTATGTATTTTGTTCCAATTTTGCTCTTTTTATAATTTCTTTTCTATTAGGAAACTTATTGATACATCAAAATTGCACTGTATTTATTTTAAACAAATTAAAACGTAAACTTCGTTTTTTTAATTAAATACTTATTAATTTAAGTAAAAAAAACATTAAAAATACGTCACCGTCATCAACATATATTACTTTTATACTCACTTGTTTATTGTACTTTATTAATTAGTTTAGAAATCGCACATTGTAAAAAAATAAGTCTCGACGTTTATTATTAATTAATTCTTCTCATCAACATAACGATTTAACATTTGTGTCAGTGTTGTATTAATCATGATTTAGATAGTTCTTTCTCAAAGTATTGCGACCCAATTTTTTCATTTTCATAAATTACTTCCATTATTTTCTAGAGTCATTCACGATTAGATGTATAAAAAATCGTATCTATCGAAGACAAGTTCTCAAGAAATACTGTATAATTTATTATAAAAAAGCTGCTTTTTTATTTCAACCCCTTACCATATCCTTTTATTTAAATTTATTACGCGAGGAAGGTTTATTAAAGCAAATTTCTTTTTATTTTCAACCATCGTGTTAGTTAATTAATTATAAATAATATAAAATTGGTTTTGCAATTAAATAACAATTATAAAAATATTCTGTAAACATAAAAAGATTTTATTTAAACTATTTTTTTGTAGCCCTATTGAGAATATCTTCCAATTGGGGTTGAACGTCACCCAGCAAAGGTCTCTCGCACGGTTCGGCCGCCCAACATTGTTCCATTAAATTCCAACATTCCGTGTCAAAATTTGGCAAACACTCGGGTCGCATACCCTTTTTCACACTATTCCATAACTGTTCTTTACTCATAAAATGTTCAAAATGTCCCGGCAACTCCACCCGCCCGGCACATAAAAACCAAAAAAGTACTCCAAAAGCATATACATCGACGCTAGAATCGTAACGCCCGGAAAGTAATTCCGGGGCCATGTGAACGGGCGTACCAACTACACTACCAGACATCATAGCCTCCGGTATGCAAAATCCGAAGTCTGTTAACATTGCGCGTTCATTTCCATCCAACTAAAATTCAAAAAAATGAGTAATAAAAAGATGATTAAAAAATAAAACTTACTAAAACATTTTTTAGTTTAACATCTCTGTGAACAAGACCTTGGGAGTGCAAATATCTGATTCCTTCAACAACATCAATAGCGATTTGAATGCGGCGGATAAATGTGAGACCATCTTTCAACGCGCAGAATAAATCTCGTTTCATCCTCTCCATAACTAATAACACAGCCGAGAGACAACCATTTCCATAGTTATGATCAATAACTGATCCTCTTAATTTTACAATCCGAGGATGTTCCGGAATTGTTCTTTTAAAATTCATTATCATTAATTCAATATTTACTCTACTAATAGTATTGTTTATTAGTGCGCCCAAAGTATTGTTCATGATACTTGGGTTGGGTTATAGATATCATGAACAATACTCGAGATTCGTAGCATACTACAAAAAAACTTTTAGAAGAAAAGTTGTAGCAAATTTCATTGTTAACAATATTGTTTTCTTTCACTTTTGCTCTCAGGTGCATAAATATCGAGAAAAATCTCTTTCATAGTAATAATCTCGGCCGACTTCGAAGACGTCGGCCGCCCATAACTATTATTCATGATACTTGGGGCGGCCGACGTCTTCGAAGTCGGGTGAGATATCATAAACAATACTCGAAATTCGGAGCATACTACAAAAAAAATTTTAAAATAAAAGTTGTAGCAAATTTCATTCTTAACAATATTGTTCTATTTCACTTTTGCTCTAAGGTGCATAAATATCGAGAAAAATCTCTTTTATAGTAATAATCTCGGTCGACTTCGAAGACGTCGGCCGCCCATAAGTATTGTTCATGATACTTGGGTTGGGTTATAGATATCATGAACAATACTCGAGATTCGAAGCATACTACAAAAAAACTTTTAGAAGAAAAGTTGTAGCAAATTTCATTGTTAACAATATTGTTTTCTTTCACTTTTGCTCTAAGGTGCATAAATATCGAGAAAAATCTCTTTTATAGTAATAATCTCGGCCGACTTCGAAGACGTCGGCCGCCCATAAGTATTGTTCATGATACTTGGGTTGGGTTATAGATATCATGAACAATACTCGAGATTCGAAGCATACTACAAAAAAACTTTTAGAAGAAAAGTTGTAGCAAATTTCATTGTTAACAATATTGTTTTCTTTCACTTTTGCTCTAAGGTGCATAAATATCGAGAAAAATCTTCTCTTTCATAGAAATAATCTCGGCCGACTTCGAAGACGTCGGCCGCCCATAACTATTATTCATGATACTTGGGACGGCCGACGTCTTCGAAGTCGGCCGAGATATCATAAACAATAATCGAGATTCGGAGCATACTACAAAAAATTTTTTAGAATAAAAGTTGTAGCAAATTTCATTTTTAACAATATTGCTCTGTTTCACTTTTGCTCTAAGGTGCATAAATATCGAGAAAAATCTCTTTTATAGTAATAATCTCGGCCGACTTCGAAGACGTCGGCCGCCCATAAGTATTGTTCATGATACTTGGGTTGGGTTATAGATATCATGAACAATACTCGAGATTCGAAGCATACTACAAAAAAACTTTTAGAAGAAAAGTTGTAGCAAATTTCATTGTTAACAATATTGTTTTTTTCACTTTTGCTCTAAGGTGCATAAATATCGAGAAAAATCTCTTTTATAGTAATAATCTCGGCCGACTTCGAAGACGTCGGCCGCCCATAAATATTGTTTAGGATACTTGGGGCGGCCGACGTCTTCGAAGTCGGCCGAGATGTCATAAACAATACTCGAGATTCGGAGCATACTACAAAAAAACTTTTAGAATAAAAGTTGTAGCAAATTTCATTGTTAACAATATTGCTCCGTTTCACTTTTGCTCTAAGGTGCATAAATATCGAGAAAAATCTCTTTTATAGTAATAATCTCGGCCGACTTCGAAGACGTCGGCCGCCCATAAGTATTGTTCATGATACTTGGGGCGGCCGACGTCTTCGAAGTCGGCCGAGATATCATGAACATACTCGAGATTTATTTTCATACTACAAAAAAACTTTTAGAACAAAAGTTGTAGCAAATTTCATTCTTAACAATATTGTTCTATTTCACTTTTGCTCTTAGATGCATAAATATCGAGAAAAATACTAATATATGAAAATTAGATGCTCAATTGTTTTTTAGAATACGGCAGATAATAGAATATTAAAAGTGGAGCAACATTTTGTGTCAAATGTTTTTCTTTCATCGCTATTACCTGGTATAATAAAATTCCATCGCTAAATCATTCCAATGTCTTTCATCTGGTGGTACAACTGATTTAACAGCGCAAGGTTGTACTCCACCCCAGGGTTCACACGCAAAAACAACTCCATATTGTCCTCTACCGATTTCAACAATTTGTCTGGGCATCCCCCAGCGTATAAGATCACATAACGACGTACTTTCAAGGGCGAGCCTTGCAAATTTCGGTGCCAGTCTTTTACGAATATCGATTCGTTGCTCTTCAGTCTCTTCAAGTTGTCCAGATAACTGGTTTTCGATTAATCTCATAGCGGAATGAAACGCCTCGTGCGACGATTTAACGTGTTCTTGAAATTGGGATGAAATCGTCTTCGCCAATCTGTGGTAACTAAGCGAATCTAAAAGTTCTAAGATTACTTGACGTTGCCATTCGCGATCGAATCGGACTTTTTGGGAGCACGTGTGCCATTTGAACGGGAAGTTTTGTACCAATTTTCGAAGCCGATCAACGAAAGATTGGACGAGGGAGAAAGTCGCAAACGATTTTAAGTCTATGTTATACGCAGCGTTAACGATTTGTTTAACAGCGTCGGATGCGAGTAGACTACCTTCGAGTTCATGACAGTTTTTCTCCAAGCTTTCGAGACATCTTTGGAGGGTTCCTGTGTAACTTTCACGCAAGTAACCGACGGAATGTACTAAACGTGACGCGACGATGTTTGTTAGTTTTTGAAAAACTAAATGATGAATTTCCATGGTTGCTACTTTTTCAAATTTTATTTCGTTTTCTATAAATTGAATTAAATTGAATTATAAAAATTTTTATTTGTATATTAGAATTACCTTGATATTCATATCCATCTAAAACAACATCAATATTATTCCTCATCTGTTCTAGAGAATCCTGGATAATTTTAACCATTTCAGTTTGCCTGATAAGAGCAATATCCATAAGTGATTTAAAAAGTTTTTGCTCAACATCTTGGGCGTAATGGATTCTTCGAGGAGTAATTTGGATCTCTCTCGCCATATCGAAAGCGGATAGAATAAAAATTCGAAGGCAAACGTTATGTAATTCGCTTAATAACGCAGATAGCTTTAATAGATACGCTTTTAATACGTTTCTTACGAACAAATGCAAATGATCTTTAATCTGAATATAACTAATTACTTCGTTTTCTACCATACACTCAGAACAAAGCGCTTTTCGAATGGATAAATCTGGCGTTTGTGGATAATCAGGTAAAAAACCGAGCCGTGATAATTGCGTTTTAAGATCGATCATGATTTTATTTAACCCCACGGGATCTTTATTATCTAATAAACCTATCCTAAGAAATATAATCGCGGCATCAGAATAAAGTTGTTTTAAAACGCGAATATTATGAATATCAGATTCGGTGAGCGCATTTTCGGTTACTGCATAGATAAAAATTGGGTAAATCGAGTCTAATTGTTTTGAGAGTACTTTTTGTAATTCATCTGAACCGCAATCGGGCGGAATATAAATGTTTATATTCTCTTTTAAAATTTCTGCTGGAATTTCAACTTCTATTGTGGGACAATGATCTGTTGGAGATTCTGAATTATCACGTTTTAAATCATCTTCTGCTATACCAGTCCAAGGTTGTTGCAGCGATTTTAATGAATCAACAATCTCATATTCTGAACCTAAGGTTAATCGTAACGATTTACGTATACCATAACTGATTTTTACCTGTATTTGAAATTTAATTTTGTAATTAAAAAGGTTAAGGATAAAGTGAGAACAATATAATTTACCCATCTCCAATTAGATTTGAGTTTTTGTGGTAAAAGTTTATAATTGAGTAAAAAATTAACAAATAAAGCTTTCCCAAAACAAGTTTGACCAAGTACAACGAACGCTGGGGTGTTATCCAACACTTTATGCAACGTCTCCACAGTGCAAAAAGTTAATTGTTGTTTTATTTCATCTATAACATATGTACATTAATAAATAAACATGAAAATATTATGTTATTCCTACCTAAAACTTGTCCATTTTTAATATCTTCTATAGCACAATTTGTATCTCTTAATATTTTTTTTAAATACGACCGGTGACGATTAAATTTACGAAATTCAACTGGTATATTATTCAACATTTTCAAATAAACTTTTTAATAATACTGTATTGAGATTTATTCATTTCTATTTCCGACTTGGTCAGTGTTTTGACAAATGACAACAACTTTCAAAACTAAAGAGATATCTGTTATATCTAATCGTCATTTGACCTAATAAACAAACACCTTTTTGGAATAACCAATGTTTAAATTCTTCATTATCTTAATTACTTAATCATTGTTTACTAATAATAATTCGTTTTATTATTAAATTCAAATTATTAATTCAACAAACACGGTCTGTGTTAAAATTTTTTTTATTACAGCTATTACTCAACAGATATGACTATATTATTTAAATATCTTCGTTCTCTTTTACATAATTAGCACCTACATTTAAAAAAAATCTTTTAGACATTTTTCTTGAATGTACTGGAAATAGTGTCTTTTCAAATCGGAAACTTTAAGATATACAGAATGTTATTTTGAATGGAATGATATATCTGGAGTATTGGCTACACTTCGAGAATACCAAAAACTTTGTGGAACCTCGGCCGACCAAAATATCATGAAATGGAATTCTTGGGTATTGAAAATATTCGGAGAACCAATATTCGAGAAAACTCCAACAAATGAAAGAAGTAACCTCGGCCGACTTCGAAGACGTCGGCCGCTCCAAGGTGACAAACATTCAAAACATTTTGCATATTGCTTAGGGTTTCTAGAGTATTGGCTAGACCTCGAGAATGCCAAAACTTTGTGAATCCTAATTGAGTGTGAGTTCGAGCATATCTCTTTTGAAACAAATTGATCCTCCAAATATCATGAAGTGGAATTCTTTGGTATTGGAAATATTTGGAGCGGCAAGATTGGCTCGAGAAAACCAAAACTAATTCCTAATTAGTATATAGCGCGTATTATGCTGATTCATTCCTTGTTGTCATATTCAATACTCATACGGGGTAGCAGTCCAAGTAGTGCATATATCTTTGCACTGCAACGGAGAGCGGTGAGAGTAGTGGAGGGTCTTGGGTACACAGAAGACTGCCGAGATGTTTTTAATAGATTAAAGATTTTAACTCTGCCCTCACTTTTTATTCTCGAATGCGATTTGATAACAGGCGACATTTTGCGGTACATGTCGATATTCATGAGCATGATACTAGGAATAAGTATAAAATTTATAACAATTACTTCCGTTTATCCAAAACGCAGCTTGGACCAGAGTACTTATCTCGAGTGGTACTTAACAGGCTGCCGAGTGAATTAATAGCAGAGTCTAATAGAAGGATTTTTAAAGGTAGCTTAAAAAAATGTTGTGTCAGAAAACATTTTATTCTGTGCAGGAGTTCCTAAATGCAGGGATCGGATTGTAACCACCATATAGCTTGTGGTTTTTGTTTATGCTGGTGTATTTATTAAATAAGAAAATGTATTAAAAGTGTATTTATTTAGACGAGTGTATGAGCAACAGCTTAGTAACACAATAAAATATTATTATTATTATTGCCTGTGATTTCGAGCATCTCTCGCTTGAAACAAATGGAAGAAGTAACCTCGGCCGACTTCGAAGATGTCGGCCGCCCCAAGGTGACAAACATCAAAACAACTTCAAAACATTTTGCATATTTCTAAGGGTTTCTAGAAGATTTCCAGAGTAATATTCGGGGCGGCCGACGTCTTCGAAGTCGGCCGAGGTTACTTCTTCCATCTGTTTCAAGCGAGATGGGCTCGTACGTAGGCGCAAAGGTTGGTTCGAGATAACCAAAACTTTATAAATCCTAATTGCTTGAAGAAGCAACCTCGGCCGACTTCGAAGACGTCGGCCGCCCCAAGGTAACAAATACCAAAACAACTTCAAAACATTTTGCACATTTCTAAGAGTTTCTAGAAGATTTCTAGAGTATTAGCTAGACCTATTGGAAATATTCGGGGCGGCCGACGTCTTCGAAGTCGGCCGAGGTTACTTCTTCCATCTGTTTCAAGCGAGATGGGCTCGTACTTAGGCGCAAAGGTTGGTTCGAGAAAACCAAAACTTTATAAATCCTAATTGCTTGAAGAAGCAACCTCGGCCGACTTCGAAGACGTCGGCCGCCCCAAGGTGACAAACATCAAAACAACTTCAAAACATTTTACATATTGCTGAGGGTTTCTAGAAGATTTTTAGACTATTAGCTAGACCTATTGGAAATATTCGGGGGCGGCCGACGTCTTCGAAGTCGGCCGAGGTTACTTCTTCCATCTGTTTCAAGCTAGATAGGCTCGTACTTAGGCGCAAAGGTTGGTTCGCGAAAACCAAAACTTTGTAAATCCTAATTGCTGGTGATTTCAAGCCTATCTCACTTGACACAAATGGAAGAAGCAACCTCGGCCGACTTCGAAGACGTCGGCCGCACCCAGGTGACAAATACCAAAACAACTTCAAAACATTTTGCATATTTCTAAGGGTTTCTAGAAGATTTCCAGAGTATTAGCTAGACCTATTGGAAATATTTGGGGCGGCCGACGTCTTCGAAGTCGGCCGAGGTTGCTTTTCTTCTACTTATCTTCTTCTGTAATCATTTCAGAGTTTCTGCATATATTTGGTCTGGACCGGTAGCTGGGCCATATTTTTGGAGTCGTAATTTTGTTAATTTCGGCTTAATTAGATGGAATCATGCATTCTCCTTTCTGAAATATCCGAAATGGCAGAACCTCCTCTGATCAGCCTCCACGTCGTTTAGCCATCGTCTGCGCGATCATCCCGGAAGTCGATCCTTGGATTTCTGTCGGTATGCTCATTTTACCGCCCTCTCCTCTGACATCCTCTCCATGTGGCGGGCTTTCCTTACTTCGGTTATAATAAGTTGGAATTTTATTTAATCCAGACTGAACTGTCTTGACTATGAAAGTCAAGTCATTCTCTGTTTTAAATTAAGTTGAGGTTGGATTCCATGAAGTCCTTAAATCTAAATATCTTCAAAATATATTACAAGACAAAAAAAAAGTAATAAAACAAATAAAATAATTTATTTTCTAGGAATTCGAGTATTACAATTACCATGTAACACAATAACTTTTTGTTTACACTTAAAATAATCTTCGAATATGTCCTTATAGCCATGATCCCGCCACCAGGTGCAAAGTTGTCGATTAAAACCACATGATAAAGTTTTAAAAAACCGCGGATGTTCGAAACCAAGTAGAGTGTAAAAATCTTGATCTCCCAAGTGGCCCTTAAAATTGTATTTGGACGTGAGTGTGGATACAAATTCGGTTGAGAGCACCTTTTGCCTGTATTCGTTTGATTTTCTTATTGCACTAAGATTTATTAAGATCACGCCAGAATTGTAACCTTGGAAACCGTTCGGATAGGAATCGCCCAGTCTTGTATTATGCTTCAATTTGTATGAATACAAAACGTGTCGATAAACAGGCGTTAATTCTGGAGCTAAGCCGTAAAGAGTACTTTCATTAAAGCTAAAAAATAAAATATACATTATTTTTTTATTTTGTATTTTTGAGGAGTGATTACTTTTTAAATTCGTTAAATAAATTTAATATATCTTCTTTAAAAAATACATCACAGTCAAGCATAACAGCTGTTTTTTGTGTCTTAGGTGCTATGCGATATAATCCTAATGATAAATAAAATAATGAGTCGCTATAATATGTTCCTAAAACGAAAATGAATTAATTAATTGTACTAAATATGATAAAAAAATACAAACCTGGTCGGGAACTAAAATGTGGTTTCATAATATCAACAATATCCATAATACTATTCGCTGCAGAATGAACATTATAATACGTATATTTGAATATAAAATTTTCTGTTGTATTAAAAATACTTTCAGCAATAATTTGTGAATTGCTATCAACAAATATATGAAAATGTAAAGGCACTGAGCTAATTTTCAATAAATTGTTTATTAAATGTTTAAAATTATACATTAACGGTGATTTATCGATAACTTTAGTAAAAATCAACCACACGTTGAAATCATCGTCGGGTTGTATTATTTTCGATTCATTTTTAATGGTATCGTTCCACGAATTGTGAAGACGCTGGGTATCGGAGGAATGCGTTTCTTTAATTCGAACCCCATCGAGAATTGTGAATGTACATAAAAACACCAACAGCAAACTGAGAAAAACTGTTAAATTAAATAAAATCTTCACGTAAATTGTTCGTACATTAAACATTTTCACTTTTTAAACCTTTTAATCATCTCTCACTCTAACTTAAATGTTGCGATCAAAAATTATTTAATCATCATCATTAAATTAATACTGTTGCCATGTAATAAAAACAAAGATCTATCGCCATCTAGTTTAGTTAACCTCAAACAATCCCAACAAATTAAACAAACACTTCATAACATTTTTCTTTCAAATTTCAACAAACTTTATTTATTTTTAATTATACACATAGTGCGAGTTGCGTACTCACAAATAATCACAAATTTAAACATTGTTTATTTATTTATTAGGCCAAATGACTTTTAGATCAAATACATTTATTTTTGATTTAGGCATTTATACTTTTATTTTGATTATGTTTTTAATTGCGATTTTGTTTTATTATACAGTTAATACATATTGCTTAATAGATGGCTGTTTAATGTTTATTTAAATAAAAATTAATATAATATTAATGTTCTTAATTTTTGGCGATAAAAAGATTTATAAAAGAATTAATATTATTACTATATTAATAATAACTTGATTTAATTGTTTTAAAAATTTGTGTTTATTTGGTTGCTTGCGCTTCACGAATTAATGATGAATTGTTTAATCAATTTTTGATAGTGTGTTAATTAAGTCTGGGAATTAGAGTATAATTTATTTATAATTAAGTGTTTAAACAAATTATTAAACGAATTATTGATTAAATCATGAAATTTTTTGCTTAATTTGTTTTAAATTGATAAATTAATAATAATTAAAAAAATTTTCTTTATAAAAAAGTGCCAAAAAAAATTATATTAGGGTTAAATAAGAATGGAAATAAAAATGTGGGGGTTTGTTTTTGTTGAATCATCTTCTTAAGGGGAAAAATCGATACTTGTTCCATTTTCAGTGTTTCCAGCTAGTATGAACCTCATTTCCTGGTAGAAACATGAAAATCTCGGTCTCTAAAATCGTTCTGAAAGCGATTGATGTTGAAAAAGGGCTGTCAAAATTACATAACGTCGCACTTTTAGTCGAAACTTAAAATATACCATCAAATATACCACAACCCCAAAACATCTCTCCACAACCTCAAAGCATTTCTCCTAAACCCCAAAATATATCCCCACAACCCTGAAATGTTTCTCCAAGGCCTCAAAGCATTTCCTCGATTCGCCTAGATTGCCTAATTTTTCTTTTAAATTTAACAAACTTTATTTATTTTTAATTATACACATAGTGCGAGTTGCGTACTCACAAATAATCACAAATTTAAACATTGTTTATTTATTTATTAGGCCAAATGACTTTTAGATCAAATACATTTATTTTTGATTTAGGCATTTATACTTCAATTTTGATTTAGACGTCTTAATTTTGATTTTGATTACTTTTTTAATTGCGATTTTGTTTTCAATTATATTTATTATGTATTTAATACATCTATTGCTTAATAGATGGCTGTTTAATGTTTATTTAAATAAAAATTAATATAATATTAATGTTCTTCATTTTTGATGATAAAAAGATTTATAAAAGATTTAATATTATTACTATATTAATAACAACTTGATTTAATTGTTTTAAAAATTTGTGTTTATTTGGTTGCTTGCGCTTCAGGAATTAATGATGTTGAGTTGTTTAATAAATTGTTGATAAAGTGTGTTAATTAAGTCTGCGAATTAGATTATAATTTATTTATAATTAAGTGTTTAAACAAATTATTAAACGAATTATTGATAAAATCATGAAATTTTTTGCTTAATTTGTTTTAATTTGATAAATTAATAATAACTAAAATAATTTTCTTTATAAAAAAGTGCCAAAAAAAATTATATTAGGGTTAAATAATAATGGAAATAAAAATGTGGGGGTTTGTTTTTGTTGAATCATCTTCTTAAGGGGAAAAATCGATACTTGTTCCATTTTCAGTGTTTCCAGCTAGTATGAACCCCATTTCCTGGTAGAAACATGAAAATCTCGGTCTGGAACGGTCTCTAAAATCGTTCCGAAAAGCGATTGATGTTGAAAAAGGGCTGTCAAAATTGCATAACGTCGCACTTAAACTGTACATTCATCGAAACTCAACACGTTTCCATATAAATCGTTGTGAAAACAAACGAAATATTAGTCAGTTGTATTTTTTTAAGAATTACACATTTTCAAATCACGTTTAGTTATAAACTAAATCAGCAAGTGAACCAGTTAACTAATCGTGGCCGGCCCAAACCGTCGTCACTGTTTAAGAGCAGTACTTTTCGGGGCTAAATACGTGAATTTCGAGTGGAAAATGTTTACCTTGTGGTATTCGGTGTTATCATGGAAAGAGTACAGGTACGTCAAAAAATATGGAAAAATACCGGTTTTCTTCACGCTTTTCTAACCCTCATTTTCATTTATTTATTCAACAGCTGTATGTATTTTTGGACGCTTGCCTAATTCTATTTTTGCATAACGTTATTTAGCCAATAATTGAAAAATAAATAAAATAAAAGAATCCTATTTGTACCGTAATAAATAGGCGAATTCGTTAATTAAACGATCTTTAAGTAAATAACTCTTTATTCCAGAGAAAGTCTTATTTTAGAGACTGTTTCATCTGTGCTAATAATAAATTTGAATACTTTTTTTCGTTGTTATCTCTCACGTATATACACATCCATGTCACCACATGGAGCTTGTTGTTCTCGCTATATTTATACCTTACTAATGGTATGGGGTAACCCACAAATTTTAATATTATAATCAATGACTTAAAATTAATTCCGTTTTTATTTAACCTCGAAATATAAAATGTTTTTTGTTGTTTAAAGATTTCAGGGGAGTCGGGAGAGCTATTTTATATTTAAAATCGGCATAACCCTGGCAATGGATGTTATAGTAAAGTATTTTTAGAAGATCACGTGTTTAAACCCGGGCGTTTAAATTGAATATCTAGCAAAGCTTGGCGTTCTCTACGAAAAATCTTAAAATCCCGACTTCGTATTTATTCGATTTATGACTTTTTATCGTAAACCATAAAACCATTGTAAATTATTATTTTTTTTTAGCTCAGGTCGTAATGTTTACGACTGCGTTCTTACGCAATAACCCAAAAGGTATTTATTTCACCAACTCTAATAGGGTTTTCGACTTATTCAGTGTATTTTCGTCTCGAAATCCACGCATTGCGAAAATAGCATCTACAGCACATGTGGCAGGTGCAATGTGTATTTCTAATTCTAAGCGACTCCCCAACAAAGACCATTTAGATAATTCACCTTTTAATATATTTTTTAAAGTAACTTCACGAGAAAACAATCGTATTTTTGGAAGATGTTTCTGTTTCTATTTTTGAATCCATCAAAAACCATGCCAATACTTAATTACGTAATAAAAATTAAAAAAATTTTTTTTGTTGTCTTATTTATCAGTGTGTCAAAAATTGAGATAACGTCCATCTTTTTTATTATCTATAAAATGATTTATTTTTTATTAAAAAACTATTTTGTCTCCATATTTTGAAAATAATATATTTTTTAGGTTATTTGCTAGACATGCATATTTATTTCGAAGAACCCATAACACCCGATTAGATAAATTTTAAGCCGCACTTTCTGAATAATACAATTTTCTAGAAACTACGTTATCGATACCTCAATTACAAAAAGTTTTACGTGCAACGTTGTGAAAGATAAGGAATTAGATAGCTTGTGAAACGTAATAATAAAAAACCATGCGCTTGTTACTAAGGGTTTGGTGTTTTCGCATCTTTTACTTCTTATTATTCATTTATTTTACTTTATTTTTATTTTTTCCATTAAGGGAAACCATACAGAAGACTCTCTTCCAAACTACACCCCCCCATTCAGCTCCACAAAAACAAGAACCACCAAAACCAACTATTCGGCCAACCACCCCTCAAAATATACCATCAAAAATACCACAACCCCAAAACATCTCTCCACAACCTCAAAGCATTTCTCCAAAACCCCAAAGTATATCCCCACAACCCGGAAATGTTTCTCCGAGGCCTCAAAGCATTTCCCCACAACCCCCCGATTCGCCTAGATTGCCACCTTCCTCTCCTAAACAAAGCCCAAAGATTCCCACACCCGTTCAATCAACGAGAATACCATCACCTCAACCACCTTCAAGGTTGCAACCTGTTAAACCGCCAAGATCTCCTTCCCCCCACCCTATTTTAAACGAACAATTGGACGACATTGATTTTAACGATGAAGATAGCGAAGAAGACGAAGATTCCGTCATAAATGGGAATGATTGGCCCGAAGACCTTAGAAACCCATCCCAAGATATTATTAATATGGAGAGGATGCAGCTGATTAGGGAAAATGTTAAAAAACCGTATGATTTTTTTTATTTTATAATTTTTTTAACATTTTATTGAGTTGCTTTTGTTGATTTTACTTGCTTTTATATTAACAAGCTAATTAAGATAAGTTATGCTATTATACTATAATATTATTCAATATAAATCCAAATGACTAAATCATTAAGTACTTGCATCGGTATGGGCTAAAACAAAGTTATTAGTCTATTACTAAGTCTCTAATTAACCACTTCATGTGCTTTTGAGTCTACCCAGAAGATCTACCAAAGGAAACTAACATTAATCACTCGTTCATATCAAACATATCATTATAGCTACAGATTTAATAATATTAATGTTGCAGTCTGGAGATCTGAAAGACTGAAATGTTGTTATATGTCACATTACATAAATATAATACATAAATTTGTACACAAAATCAGCAAATGGATGAAACCTTGGTAAATGTAATTAAATTGCTAGTGTTAGTTTTGGTGCTAGAATTAAAACTAGACCTAACACTACCACTACAACTAACACTAGACCTAGAACTAAAAACATTCGGGTTTAGCCGTACGTCTCCTAAGACGGCTAAACCCGAATATTTCTAGTTTTAAGTATAGTGCTAGTTTCAGTGCTAGAATTAAAACTAGAACTAACACTAGACCTAGAACTAGAATCATTCGGGTTTAGCCGCACGTCTCTAAAGACGGCTAAACCCGAATGATTCTAGTTCTATGTCTAGTGTTAGTTCTAGTTGTAATTGTTATTCAGTCTAGTGTTATTTTATCTAATGTTAGTTTTGGTGCTAGGACTACAATTAGAACTAACACTAGACCTAGAACTAGAATCATTCGGGTTTAGCCGCACGTCTCTCAAGACGGCTAAACCCGAATGATTCTAGTTCAAGGTCTTGTGTTAGTTCTAGTGATAGTGCTAGTGTAAAACTAGAACTAACACTAGATCTAGAACTAGTATCATTCGGGTTTAGCCGCACGTCTCTAAAGACGGCTAAACCCGAATGATTCTAGTTCTTGGTCTAGTGTTAGTTCTAATGGTAGTGTTAGTTCTATTTATCATTGAACTAAAACTAAAACTAACACTAGACCTAGAACTAGAATCATTCGGGTTTAGCCGCACGTCTCTCAAGACGGCTAAACCCGAATGATTCTAGTTCAAGGTCTTGTGTTAGTTCTAATGGTAGTGTTAGTTCTATTTATCATTGAACTAAAACTAAAACTAACACTAGACCTAGAACTAGAATCATTCGGGTTTAGCCGCACGTCTCTAAAGACGGCTAAACCCGAATGATTCTAGTTCTATGTCTAGTGTTAGTTCTAGTTGTAATTGTTATTCAGTCTAGTGTTATTTTGTCTAATATTAGTTTTGGTGCTAGAACTACAATTAGAACTAACACTAGACCTAGAACTAGAATCATTCGGGTTTAGCCGCACGTCTCTAAAGACGGCTAAACCCGAATGATTCTAGTTCTTGGTCTAGTGTTAGTTCTAATGGTAGTGTTAGTTCTATTTATCATTGAACTAAAACAAAAACTAACACTAGACCTAGAACTAGAATCATTCGGGTTTAGCCGCACGTCTTTAAAGACGGCTAAACCCGAATGATTCTAGTTCTATGTCTAGTGTTAGTTCTAGTTGTAATTGTTATTCAGTCTAGTGTTATTTTGTCTAATGTTAGTGTCGGTGCTAGGACTAAAACTAGAACTAACACTAGACCTAGAACTAGATTCATTCGGGTTTAGCCGCACGTCTCTCAAGACGGCTAAACCCGAATGATTCTAGTTCTTGGTCTAGTGTTAGTTCTAATGGTAGTGTTAGTTCTATTTATCATTGAACTAAAACAAAAACTAACACTAGACCTAGAACTAGAATCATTCGGGTTTAGCCGCACGTCTTTAAAGACGGCTAAACCCGAATGATTCTAGTTCTATGTCTAGTGTTAGTTCTAGTTGTAATTGTTATTCAGTCTAGTGTTATTTTGTCTAATGTTAGTGTCGGTGCTAGGACTAAAACTAGAACTAACACTAGACCTAGAACTAGAATCATTCGGGTTTAGTCGCACGTCTCTCAAGACGGCTAAACCCGAATGATTCTAGTTCAAGGTCTTGTGTTAGTTCTAGTGATAGTGTAAAACTAGAACTAACACTAGATCTAGAACTAGTATCATTCGGGGTTAGCCGTACGTCTCTTAAGACGGCTAAAGCCGAATGATTCTAGTTCTAGGTCTAGTGTTAGTTTTAGTGCTAGAACTTTTGGCTATAACGGACACTCTCTTCTCTGTATTAATTCGTTATATCGAGGTTTTACTGTATCTGATTATCTATATGTATGACTTGGATATTGAATTGTTTAATTATTGGATTTTTTCGTTTAAATTAATAAAAATATTTTTTTAATATTTCCTTAATAAAATGATAAAGTCATTTAGTTTTTTAAATTTATATTACTTATTAATAATATAACAATATCACAATGACTATAGATAATTTATACAAATCATTGATAAAATAAAAAAAATTGACTTCAAATTTTAGCTTAATTTGAAAACGTTTATTTATACATATTAACATCGATTGGTTATTGATAAAACGTGAGTATTCGTCATGTGTTATCAAGGTTTCTCGAAATAATCAATCAGTTATACGGTACATAGACTTTTCGAGTGTAAATGTTGTCTTATCTTTCATTAAATCGAATTTATTTAATTTATAGTGCTTTAACGAGGTGATTAGTTATTAACTTATTTATTAAATGAAGGTTGATTACGTAAAGTTTTTTTTGAATCGAAATTTTAAATAAAAATTTGTGTTAAGCGTTAAACTGGGCGTTACATAATGCGTTTTAACGAGGTCTATTTTTAAATCGAAATCTTCCTAAAAATTTGTTGAATCGCGTTGTTTAGAAAATTAGATGTTTCATCGATTTGAAATGAATTAATTAATTAATGTTTTGTATACAATTGGATTAATTTTAAACGATAAAGATGATTTGGAGTTCGAAAATGGTGTTAATTTTAAAAAGTATTAATGATTTAGATTAGATTAGAAAATGGGGATAGTTCAACAAGTAATTGTATTATATTTTTAATAAAAATGAGGTATAATTTTGTGGTTTATACGACCTTTAGGTCATTCGGGCTATATAAAATTTCTAGTATACGTCACGAGATGGTGGGGTAACAAGTACCTATGCAGAAGGTAGGATAGGAACCTCATTCAGTTTACTTGGAACCTTCATCAGTGAGTGTTCGTACCGGGTTCGAACTCTAGTTCTTTGGTAAGAACATTTTTTTACACAACAATTTTTCATAAAACTATTTCGCCACATCTCAATTTATTTAATTTATAAATAAAAAAACTTTTAAAAAAACCAACGTGGTTAAACCGGCTAAAAACTTAGTACCCGGCGTATGAATTTTTTTAACGAACCTAAATTAGATCTAATTGGATAAGTTGTAAGTTTAGATAAATTTTCTGTTGGATTTAATTTTTTTTTTGGTGTTATTACGCATTATTTCGCGACAACTCCCATCGAAATGACTCATACAATCATCCAGGCGTGCTAATTCGTCCCGATTCAGCAATGTCATTCCGTTGGTACTGTAAAAAATACAAAGTTGCGGTTGAAAATTTTTGCAATCATGTGGTATATTCATGTTATGTAACTAAAACAGAACTGGGCTTGCGCGAATTTCAACCCAGGGAAGGTCAATACCCATATTCATTTTTTTTTGTTAAGGGTTAATTTTTATAACGAAATAATGTAATACCCGGTGTATGTAATATGTTTATCACGAGGGATTTACAAGTAATTTTTTTTTATTAATATTGAATGTATAATTTTTTTAATGTCATATTGATGAAGATAAAGTCTAGATTTATTGCATTTAGGATTGATGGTGATATATAAGATAACCAGCAATAAAAAGATAAAAAAATCTTTTAGATAGGGCTATTAATTCCAAGTTTTGAGTGTTGAAAAGCGTTCATATTTGAAGAGAGCACAGTATCGATCGATACGGTGTGATAGCGAGAGGGGTTGGATTTTGGTGGGTTATTCGGCGACAGTCAAGTACAGTTTTGGACGTCGTCCGGGGTGCTGTGGGCGTCGGTTTTTCTAATGTATGCCTGGTTATCCCCATTGAGTTATTTAGAGTTTAGTAGTAGTAGTGTCCCTAGAATAGTGGTTTTTTAAAATTCTTCTTCATCCCCCGTTCGTGGTCGATTCGTTTTTTTTGTTGTTATTCTAAAGGAAGGAAATCGGTAAGAAAAAAATTAACATGGGCGGTTGCACATCAAAGGACAGCCCCAAAAAGGCTAAAGAAGAACAAAAATCAGGGTTTGTAATTCATTAAAGAAAGATCGGTGTCGGTATCTGCATGGTCCACGTATTCGTCTGTATTTGTATATATATATGTAAAAATAATTTTAATTAAAAAAAAATTTAATTAATTAACTTCGGACTAATTTTGTTTAATTGTCGTCCTAAGTTAATACAAACATGTAAATATTTATTAATTATTTTTTAACATTAAATGTAACATTCTAATTATTTTTTTTTGATGAATAGAAAATCTGACATAATGGTTGATCAAGCAGTTTTGGATAAATTGGAAGCTGGCTTCAAAAAATTGGAGGCCAGCGATTCCAAATCGCTCCTCAAGAAGTACTTGACCAAGGAGGTCTTCGACAACCTTAAGACCAAGAAAACTTCTTTTGGTTCATCCCTTCTCGATGTAATCCAATCTGGTAATTCATTTTTTTAACAAATTTTCGAAACCTTTATCGAATCCAAACAAATCCTTGCTTACTTATTTGCTTTTGATAACAAGGTGTATTGCGTCAATATTTACAACATACTTGAAGAAAAGATAAACTTTATTTTATTAAAATTGTTTAGGTGTTGAAAATCCGGATTCCGGCGTCGGTATCTACGCCCCCGATGCTGAATCCTACACCGTTTTTGCCGACTTATTCGACCCGATCATCGAAGACTACCACGGTGGTTTCAAGAAAACTGATAATCACCCACCCAAGAACTGGGGTGATGTTAACACCTTCGGCAATCTTGACCCAGCCGGCGAATACGTTGTTTCAACTCGCGTTCGTTGCGGCCGTTCCATGGAAGGTTATCCATTCAACCCATGCTTAACTGAAGAACAATACAAAGAAATGGAACAAAAAGTTTCGACAACTCTCTCTGGACTTGAAGGCGAATTGAAGGGAACCTTCTACCCGTTAACTGGAATGAGCAAAGATGTTCAACAAAAACTCATCGATGATCACTTCTTATTCAAAGAAGGTGACCGTTTCTTGCAAGCTGCCAACGCGTGCCGTTTCTGGCCAACTGGGCGTGGTATTTACCACAACGACAACAAAACCTTCTTGGTATGGTGTAACGAAGAAGATCATCTTCGTCTTATTTCCATGCAAATGGGTGGCGATTTGGGAGAAGTTTACAGACGTCTCGTAACTGCTGTTAATGATATCGAAAAACGTATTCCCTTCTCTCATAACGATAGATTGGGCTTCTTAACTTTCTGCCCAACCAACTTGGGTACAACTGTACGCGCTTCCGTACACATTAAAGTACCAAAACTTGCCGCTAACAAAGCCAAACTTGAAGAAGTCGCTGCCAAGTACAACTTGCAAGTCCGCGGTACTCGCGGTGAACACACCGAAGCCGAAGGTGGTATTTACGATATCTCTAACAAGAGGCGTATGGGTTTGACTGAATTCGATGCTGTCAAAGAGATGTACGATGGCATCGCCGAGATCATCAAGATTGAAAAAGAGTTGTAAATTAAAAATGAAAGAGCAAGAATTTAAATGAAGATGAAAAAGAATAAGTATTCATTTCCATTCGTATTATTATTTTGTTTTTTTTTTTTCGGTGATGCTTTCGCACGCTATTCTATTATTACGATAATATATTAACGAGTAATAATTGTCGGCGGTTATTTATAGTATTTCAAACATGTAGTCTGCTTTGTTTTCGATATTATGGTCAAAATTATGTTTACGATAAGTGGACTGGCCGACAAAGTAAAAAATAATATATAACTATATAAAGTGTGCATTGGATATCTTATTTTGAGAATGATTACGTTTAATCGTAACGTGAATTATTTTTTTAAGTTATCAAAATTTGTTACAACTGTTTAATAAAATACATCCAATGTAAAAATAAACCATCGTTATTTCATTACCTTTTTAACCTTATTTTATGTTATTTTATTTTATTTAAGTTAAGGTAAGTAATTTTAAATTGAAATAATAAAATCAGTTTTAAATACTTATGGGATTTTTTTATTAGAATGATAAGTAAATTTACAATAAACTAAATATAATAACTTTCACATATAGACAATTTATATAACAATAATAATAATAATTGAATCGCTGCAATAATTACTCACTTTGAACATATAGTAAACTTTGCAAACATAATTTTTTCTACCGCTGAGCTGCACTAGGAGTAGATGCATTATATTCATATATAAACTTTCTTCTCTATACGTTAAATACGATATAATAAATATTGTTAATTTTTATATAAACACAACCTAATGAATCAGGGCAAAAATAATACACATAAAAAGATAGAAAAAAAGTTATCAAATTATTATTTAACAACTCTTTTTAATCGCGTTATTTTTTATTTATTTTTTTAAGTTTAATTTTATGCGTTATTATAGTACAATAGGGACGAAGAAAAATCAAATTGAAACAATTCATCAATTATACGAATATGTATAACAATATCTGTACATCGAACAATCGCATATCTACAAAAAAAACTAATAAAAAAAAATTAAACGCAACTGAATTTGACTCCGTCTTCGCTTGAATAACAATTGTGGCAGTGTAATTTCTGATTGCGTACTCTGACGTCTGTGCCCATACGGCCGTCACCAAGCCTCATGTGGCACACACAACATTTGAAACATTCCATATGATAGAAAAGACATAAACTTTCAATTATCATCGCTGCTCCACGACCTATAACAAATAATTTAAACTGTTTTAATCTACATAAATTTAAATAAACACAAAAAGACTTAATGTTGACCAGATATTCAATTAGCATACAATTACTAATAAGGAAAAAAAATAATTTTTAATTTACAAGAAAACGATAAACATTGAGATGTAATAGCAGAATTTGAGATGTCTTTATTTTCAAGGTTGCTCAACAAAATATTCCTATCAATATGCTTACAGCATCTCTTTATATCTTGTTTTAATGGCAGCATTAATTCTGCTAGTATCAGGATTTACTTATGCAGAAGTGTTAAGATATGATACCACCTATTTTTCAGATTTTTATATTTTTCTATTCATCTGAGAGTAAAAGTGTAAAAGAGCAATATTGTTAAGAATAAAATTTGCTACAAGTTTTATACTAAAACTTGTTTCTAATATGTTCTGAAATCATTGGGCTACCATCAATAAATTGTAAAATAACGGTATCATGTATTTTTCACATTATCTCGATATCTATGCATTTGAGAGCAAAACTGTAAAAGACTTAAATTGTTAAGGATAAAATTTGCTACAACTTTTATACTAAAACTTTTTTTCTAACATGTTTCGAATCCGGTGGGCTACCTTCATTAAATTGTAAAACGACGATATCACGTACTTTTCACGTTATCTCGATATCTATGCATTTGAGAGCAAAAGTGTAAAAGAGCGATATTGTTAAGAAGAAAATTTGCTACAACTTTTATACTAAAACTTTTTTTCTAACATGTTTCGAATCCGGTGGGCTACCTTCATTAAATTGTAAAACGACGATATCACGTACTTTTCACGTTATCTCGATATCTATGCATTTGAGAGCAAAAGTGTAAAAGAGCGATATTGTTAAGAAGAAAATTTGCTACAACTTTTATACTAAAACTTTTTTTCTAACATGTTTCGAATCCGGTGGGCTACCTTCATTAAATTGTAAAACGACGATATCACGTACTTTTCACGTTATCTCGATATCTATGCATTTGAGAGCAAAAGTGTAAAAGAGCCATATTGTTAAGAAGAAAGTTTGCTACAACTTTTATACCAAAACTTTTTTTCTAACATGTTCCAAATCCGATGGGCTACCTTAATCAAAAAGTAAAACGATGATTTCACATTTTCATATTTTCCTCGATATCTATGCATTTGAGAGCAAAAGTATAAGAGAGCAATATTGTTAAGGATAAAGTTTACTACAACTTTCATACTAAAACTTTTTTTCTAATATGTTCTGAAATCATTGGGCTACCATCAATAAATTGGAACACAACGATATCATCTACTTTTCGCATTTTCTCAATATCTATGCGTTTGAGAGCAAAAGTGTAAAAGAGCCATATTGTTAAGAAGAAAATTTGCTACAACTTTTATACTAAAACTTTTTTTCTAACATGTTCTGAATCCGGTGGGCTACCTTCATCAAAATGTAAACCGATGATTTCACATTTTCATATTTTCCTCGATATCTATGCATTTGAGAGCAAAAGTATAAAAGAGTAAAATCGTTAAGAATAAAATTTGCTACAACTTTTATACCAAAACTTTTTTTCTAACATGTTCCAAATCCGATGGACTACCTTCATCAAAAAGTAAAACGATGATTTCACATTTTCATATTTTCCTCGATATCTATGCATTTGAGAGCAAAAGTATAAGAGAGCAATATTGTTAAGGATAAAGTTTACTACAACTTTCATACTAAAACTTTTTTTCTAATATGTTCTGAAATCATTGGGCTACCATCAATAAATTGGAACACAACGATATCATCTACTTTTCGCATTTTCTCAATATCTATGCGTTTGAGAGCAAAAGTGTAAAAGAGCCATATTGTTAAGAAGAAAATTTGCTACAACTTTTATACTAAAACTTTTTTTCTAACATGTTCTGAATCCGGTGGGCTACCTTCATCAAAATGTAAACCGATGATTTCACATTTTCATATTTTCCTCGATATCTATGCATTTGAGAGCAAAAGTATAAAAGAGTAAAATTGTTAAGAATAAAATTTGCTACAACTTTTATACCAAAACTTTTTTTCTAACATGTTCCAAATCCGATGGACTACCTTCATCAAAAAGTAAAACGATGATTTCACATTTTCATATTTTCCTCGATATCTATGCATTTGAGAGCAAAAGTCTAAAAGAGCAATATTGTTAAGTATAAAATTTGCTACAACTTGCATACTAAAACTTTTTTTTAATATGTTCTGAAATCATTGGGCTACCATCAATAAATTGGAAAACAACGATATCATCTACTTTTCGCATTTTCTCGATATCTATGCATTTGAGAGCAAAAGTGTAAAAGAGCGATATTGTTAAGAAGAAAATTTGCTACAACTTTTATACTAAAACTTTTTTTCTAACACGTTCCAAATCCGATGGGCTACCTTCATCAAAAAGTAAAACGATGATTTCACATTTTCATATTTTCCTCGATATCTATGCATTTGAGAGCAAAAGTATAAGAGAGCAATATTGTTAAGGATAAAGTTTACTACAACTTTCATACTAAAACTTTTTTTCTAATATGTTCTGAAATCATTGGGCTACCATCAATAAATTGGAACACAACGATATCATCTACTTTTCGCATTTTCTCAATATCTATGCGTTTGAGAGCAAAAGTAAAATTTGCTACAACTTTTATACTAAAACTTTTTTTCTAACATGTTCCAAATCCGATGGGCTACCTTCATCAAAAAGTAAAACGATGATTTCACATTTTCATATTTTCCTCGATATCTATGCATTTGAGAGCAAAAGTATAAAAGAGCAATATTGTTAAGAATAAAGTTTACTACAACTTTCATACTAAAACTTTTTTTCTAACATGTTCTGAATTTGGTGAGCTATCATCAACAAATTGTAAAATAACGATATCACCTACTTTTCACATTATCTCGATATCTATGCATTTGAGAGCAAAAGTATAAAAGAGCGATATTATTAAGAAGAAAATTTGCTACAACTTTTATACTAAAACTTTTTTTCTAACACGTTCCAAATCCGATGGGCTACCTTCATCAAAAAGTAAAACTATGATTTCACATTTTCATATTTTCCTCGATATCTATGCATTTGAGAGCAAAAGTATAAGAGAGCAGCTTTATATTGTTAAAGATAAAGTTTACTACAACTTTCATACTAAAACTTTTTTTCTAATATGTTCTGAAATCATTGGGCTACCATCAATAAATTGGAACACAACGATATCATCTACTTTTCGCATTTTCTCAATATCTATGCATTTGAGAGCAAAAGTGTAAAAGAGCCATATTGTTAAGAAGAAAATTTGCTACAACTTTTATACTAAAACTTTTTTTCTAACATGTTCCAAATCCGATGGGCTACCTTCATCAAAATGTAAAACGATGATTTCACATTTTCATATTTTCCTCGATATCTATGCATTTGAGAGCAAAAGTATAAAAGAGCAATATTGTTAAAGATAAAATTTGCTACAACTTTTATACTAAAACTTTTTTTCCAACATGTTCTGAATCCGGTGGGCTACCATCAACAAATTGTAAAACAACAATATCACTTACTTTTCACATTATCTAGATATCTATGCATTTGAGAGAAATACCGTAAAAGAGTAAAAATGCTATGGATAAAATTTGCTACAACTTTTATACTAAAACTTTTTTCTAATAAGTCCCGAATGCAGTGGGTTTCTTTAATAAGCCATAAAACCCTCCTAGTCAAAATAATTCTCTTACATTCTTAATTATTAGATTTATTGCAACAATTAAAATGAATTGTTGCAATATTTACCTTATAATAATCGAATTTTATCAACTAAAGTCAATACAAACTCCCCATTATTAATAAATAGATAAACGTATCAGAAACTAAACTTTATTGTAAAAAACGAAACATTGAAATAAAAAAAACATTGTGTTACAACTTAAACTTTATCTTAACTATATAAAAAAATAAAAATCTATTCTCTTCTTGTTGAATAAAAATATTTTATGTAACTAAAGATTGAGATCGTCTTGCAGCTCATTTCTTGAGATTCTTCAAAGACTTGGCGATTACATAGTTACTAATCGTCGAAAAAATCTTGTTTTATAACTTAAACTGTATCAGAAAAAAATAAAAATCGTTTTCAAAACAAAGATTCATCATCATTCTTGAAATGTTTCGAAGATTTCCTGATGGAACGATGCATATAGTAAAAATAACATTAATCATTGAAAAAAATCTTGTTTTATAACTTAAACTGTATTGGAAATAATAAAAATCGTTTTCACCACAAAGATTCATCATCATTCTTGAAATGTTTCGAAGATTTCCTCATGGAACGATGCATATAGTCAAAATAACATTAATCATTGAAAAAAATCTTGTTTTATAACTTAAACTGTATTGGAAAAAATAAAAATTGTTATCCCCTTCTTCTTCACCATTAAGATTTGGTGTAATTAGAAGTTCAGATCATATTTAAATCATAAAATAAACTTAAACTGTATCAAATCAAAATCATTCATGGAAAGAGTTGGTAACATTAAGAAAAAATTTAAGAATCGGTATCCTCTTCTTGTTCAATGAAAGGATTTTGAACAGGTAGAGGTCTTAATCCCCTTGAAGCTCTATCTCGTTGCATTCTGCGAAGACTCGGTGATGGAAGAATGTACGTAGCTACTCCACGAGATCGTCTATAACGGATAGGTCTCTCGATGTTGCTGTCACCTTCTTCTGCAGGGTAATAAATTACATTGGGAGTTGATACTGATGATCCCAATGTTAAAGAATTATCGCTTTGGGACAACAAATCAGGCTCTGTAAAAAGTTGAGGGTTATTCGGTGTTAATCGTAGAACAAGTACAAACCTCCAAGGTTGATCGATGAAGAAGCCCGAGGAAAATTGGTGGTGTCCACGTTGATCGCAGATAAACGAAGGAGATTCGATGGAATTCCTTGCAACAAAGTTTCGCTGTTGTTTTCCGGTTCGCGCTGTGCATCCAGGAAAAGTACTTCGTAGATGATCTCAAATATGAATCTCAGAGGGAAATTCACATAATCAGCAAACGTTTCGAAAAACACATATAAAAAATTGATCATCGCTCTAAAAAGACGTCCAATAACTCCTAATTGGCACATTTTTAATTACTTCTTAATAGATTTTCTTCACACACAACTCAACTTAAACACAACTCAACTTGTCGATCGTCGACGATAGATGATAGTGGCAGATGTGAGCTTGCAACAGCTTCCAACACTTCCGGGAATCACGTGACCGGAAATAAACTTCATCCCCAACTCATAAACTTTATTAAACTCGAATTTCGACCACTTTTAAATCAAAATCCGAATAAAATCAATCAAAATAATTATAAAATGAGTTTTTACACTACTCAGCTCTCATTTTAAACATAAAAACAGTAATTTAAATAAATAAATCAAAAAAAATTTTTGCGGCAAAACAGTAGTCTTCCCAAAATACCAACACAAAAAAATTAAAATAATAATTATTAAAAATTTGTTGAAACTTTAATTTTTAATCAAAACGATTTAATTATGCTCGTATTGATATTTGTTGCTATTTTCATCGATAATTTACATTAATTAATCGATTTGAAGATGTTTTAAGTGATAAAAAAAACAACGGACGATCGCTTCTTCCGCTTTTGTGGGGACGGAAACGGCGATTGTCTGTTGTTTTTTCTGGGGGGGTATTTAAGGGCGGCCAAATCGCCGGGCACCTCAGTTCATCTGAACTATCCTGTAGTGTAAGGTGTGGTAGTGTTAGTGCGAATATTTTTAATGATAATTAAGCCGAATTAAGTGCAAATGGGCCAAATTACCTGTAAGTCTTTTCTTTTATTACAATTTACAACATTTAAGATAAATTTTTATTAAAAATTTTTTTTGAAAATTAAAATTATGAAAAAATTTATCATGATTATTATTTATAAGTTTGATTAAGTGTATTTGAAGCGATTTAGGACCCTCGGGGTTGATTTTTAAACATTAATTTGTTTAGCATGGAAGGTTCCCGAATGTTCCCGAATGTTCTAGAACATTCTCCATTTTTATGTGTAATACGCGTTTGTGATTATAGGTGGCAGCTCATTTTTTTGAAAATTCATTTTAATTGCGATTAAGTTTAAATGAATTAATTAATATTAACTTAAATCATTTATATGATTAATTTAAATTAATTTTAATTGCTGATGTGAAAAAAAAATAAAATTTGGTATAATTCAAATAAAAAAAAGTGTAAAATTTGCTGAAAAATCACTTTAAAGTTTTCATCGACCATGCTAATTTGGTTAAAAAGCATATTTTCGGGTGAAATACGGTTGTTTCTTAGGTTTTCGAAACACAACGACTAAAATGTTGTTGTTTACCATCTATAAACTAAAGGTAACCTAAAATCTGTACCTGATACTGTTGGCAAAAGACTAATTATTGCTATCAGAAGATTAAATACTGCTAGTAAAAGAATAAAAACTGCTTGAAAAGAGGAAATACTATTTCAAAAAGTTACCTACTGCTTCTAAAATGCTACATACTGCAAAAAAGGACCACAACTTCCTTGGAAAAGAGTAGATACTGTTTTCAAAATAATACCTATTGCTTCCAGAATGCTAAATACTGCTGTAAAAGATTTTGACCTACTTGGACAGGCGGAATACTACTTCCAATGACTTTAATAATTGTTTGGAAAAGAGGTATGCTTTCCAAAATGACTAATACTGCTGGGAGATACAATTATCTGCTTGGATAAACAAGATACTGTTTCCAAAAGACTATTAACTTCTTTCAGAATGCTAGATATTGTTGGGAAAGACCATTTAATGCTTTCAAAAGACTATATACTGCTGCCAAAACACTACTAAGTGCTTGGAGACTATTTACTGAAACTATTCTTCTGTTAAATGATATCATTTTGTGTCCCATTGCTGCTACAACACTCGATTCTTTGTCACCCAGATGCGACATATCTTTTTAGAGTGGGGTGGGGCCCCCTCTTTAAACGTTACGTTCGGATCCATCTAATTTACTGATTTATTTCAGAATTTTGTGTAGAAATTCCACTTTGAGTTAGGTTAATTAACATTTAAAGCAGCACTAATCTCTCAAATGTCGGGTTGGGCATGGAGCAAAAGGTGAGTTGTTAATTCCGGGTCGGGTTAGCCGTGCGTCTTCAGACAGAGATTACATTAAACCCGATACTTTCTAGTTGTTCAAGTGTTAGTTCTAATTTTGCACTATCACTAGAATTAACACAAGACCTAGAATTAGAATCATTCGGGTTTAGCCGCACGTCTCTCAAGACGGCTAAACCCGAATGATTCTAGTTCTAGGTCTAGTGTTAGTTCTAGTTTTACACTAGCACTATCACTAGAATTAACAAAAGACCTACAACTCCACTAACTTCCACTACTGTTTTAATTCAATAAAAATATACAACATAGTAATATCTTATGCTAACTAGCGCTACCTACCACTGCCATTAGAACTAATACAAGACATAGAACTAGAATCATTCGGGTTTAGCCGTCTTTAGAGACGTGCGGCTAAACCCGAATGTTTCTAGTTCTAGGTCTTGTGTTAGTTCTAGTGATAGTGCTAGTGTAAAATTAGAACTAACACTAGACCGAGAACTAGAATCATTCGGGTTTAGCCTCACGTCTCTCAAGACGGCTAAACCCGAATGATTCTAGTTCTAGGTCTTGTGTTAGTTTTAGTGATAGTGCTAGTGTAAAACTAGAACTAACACTAGACCGAGAACTAGAATCATTCGGGTTTAGCCTCACGTCCCTCAAGACGGCTAAACCCGAATGATTCTAGTTCTAGGTCTTGTGTTAGTTCTAGTAATAGTGCTAGTGTAAAAGTAGAATTAACACTAGACCGAGAACTAGAATCCTTCGGGTTTAGCCTCACGTCTCTCAAGACGGCTAAACCCGAATGATTCTAGTTTTAGGTCTTGTAGTGATAGTGCTAGTGTAAAATTAGAACTAACACTAGACCGAGAACTAGAATCATTCGGGTTTAGCCTCACGTCTCTCAAGACGGCTAAACCCGAATGATTCTAGTTCTAGGTCTTGTGTTAGTTCTAGTGATAGTGCTAGTGTAAAACTAGAACTAACACTAGACCGAGAACTAGAATCATTCGGGTTTAGCCTCACGTCTCTCAAGACGGCTAAACCCGAATGATTCTAGTTCTAGGTCTTGTATTAGTTCTAGTAATAGTGCTAATGTAAAAGTAGAACTAACACTAGACCGAGAACTAGAATCATTCGGGTTTAGCCTCACGTCTCTCAAGACGGCTAAACCCGAATGATTCTAGTTTTAGGTCTTGTAGTGATAGTGCTAGTGTAAAACTAGAACTAACACTAGACCGAGAACTAGAATCATTCGGGTTTAGCCTCACGTCTTTCAAGACGGCTAAACCCGAATGATTCTAGTTCTAGGTCTTGTGTTGGTGCTAGTGTAAAACTAGAACTAACACTAGACCGAGAACTAGAATCTTTCGGGTTTAGCCGCACGTCTCTCAAGACGGCTAAACCCGAATGATTCTAGTTCTAGGTCTAGTGTTAGTTCTAGTTTTACACTAGCATTATCACTATCATTTTTTCTAGTTCTAGGTCTAGTATTAGTTGTAGTATTAACACAGAATCTAGTCATTATGCATCGAAAGCCTAAGAAAAACAAGGGTATTTAGTGAAAATAAATTTACTTTTAAATTTATCAGATTCATTTTGTGCGTGGCTATAAAATAAACAATTTATAGGTTAATTGTTGACCGGTTTAATAGAAAAATGCGTGGTTAACATTGCTTGTGACATCACATCGAAACTTTAATGTGTTTTCGGTACGTTCTACACTTTTCCACATTCTTTTTATTATTAAAAAATGATTAAAATTAATTTAATTTAATTTTATGAATGTTTGAATTTTTCCTTATATTTATTTAGGTTGGTAGTTGACAGCTGTTGTTTGGGATTTTTCCATAACTTCTTTGTCTTTCGGGGTTTATTACGCATCTAACTTTTTTAGTTACTTAATCATATTTACAACAACGTTTAATTTGTAGCGAATATTAACGCGGCACCTGGTGGTGTGGAGCGTTTTGTGGGCCTCATTATGAACACGATGGGGCACTTTGTGGGGAATTATATCGAAATCAAAGATATTTCCCAGTTCTTCAAAGATGGCGAAACGAAACGGAGTTGTGAGGTTAACCTCCACCGTCAATTATTAGCGTAAGTATAATTGTTAATTAAAATTGATCTCAATTGAAACATATTTTTCGTTTAGTCGTAAACGGGATTTCAGAAAAGAATTGCAAAGGTATCAAGAGAATCTCTTAAATTGTCAATGTCACGTTTGTGTTGCAAGGGCTATGTGTCATGTAAATGAAGTGGAAGAAAACTGGGATATTATAGCCGAATTCTTGGCTAAGATTACTGGGGATGCGTCCATGAAGTTGGAGGCAACTACAATGATTAATATCATCAAAAATTATTTCCCGGTCCTGCAGTTTGATCTGCCGGTTTGCTCTGCACAAGTTGATAAGAAGGATGTCATTCTTAAATCAATAGAAGAAGATTTATTGAAACCATTGCGGACATTGTTTGAGACAGGGGTAAATTAATTCTAAATAATGATTTACTTTAGTAATAAGGTTTTTTTAGAAATACAAGAAAGAAGTTGAGATGGATCCAGCTCTAATTGGGCGCCCCCGTCCAATATTAACTGATGATATTGCTATGTTTAATATATTAGATGATGAGCCAAGTGATGAGTGCCACAAAATTGGAGCCCTAGTTAAACAAAAGCTTAAAGAAGAGGAAGAAGGAGGGCCCCCTCCTTCTAAATTTCGTAGAGTACGCAATCGAATCGCTGATCCTCCTAAGCCGGAAGAAGGTCCTTATGTAGATTTAAAGGCATTAATCGGTTTTCAGGGACCTTCTTCGTCCGAAGCTCCAAAAATCACCGAGGAAGAGGTAGCAGTTGAAGAGGAGGCAGAGGTAGAAGAGTCCTCATCTTCCAGCGAAGCCAAAGAAGAAGCACCACCTCCAGTGGTAGTCCACCCCGTAGCCAAAAAGAGATCCAAAAAGAACAAACCAGTTGAAGCTCCAGCACCACCCCCCATAGCTGAGACAACAAAGGTTAGCAAGAAAAAGAAAACGATTCCTCCAACAACACCCCCCGTTATTGAGACAAAGAAATCCCGCAAAAAGAAGAAAACCGCGGCAACCCCAGAAGTTGTTGAGCCACAAAAAATCAGCAAAAAGAAAAAAGAACTTGAAGTTATTGTTAGTTCACCTCCCGTGGTTGAAACGCACAAGTCTAAAAAGAAGAAAGCTGCTGAAATTGAAACTCCAGCCCCGCCTCCGGTTGTTGAGACACAAAAGATCAATAAAAAGAAGAAAACTGTTGTTGCTACCGAAGTTGAAATTCAAAATCAAGTGCCACCTCCCGTTGTCAAAAGACCAAAAAAGAACAAAAAGAAGAAAAACATTCCTCCTGTAGAAGTGGAAACCCCTCCCCCAGTTGAGACACAAAAAATAAAAAAAGGTATTAAAATTATTAATCTTTTCAAAGTCATTTATAACTTTTTTTGTTGCAGCCTCAAAACCAGTTACTTCTACTCCTGTAGAAACGAAAACGGATATCCACCCTGATGCAACACCAAAAGTACCCAAAGTACATAAAAAGAAAAGAGGGGGAGCACCCCAACCAATCAAAGAAGTGGTTGTTGCTCCTGAACCCAATAAACCTGTTAAACATAAGAAGAGCAAAATTGATGATAAAACCTCTCAGAAAAAGGTTGAAAAAGCTCCGCAAAAATTAAAAACACCTCCACCACAAGTGATATCGGAAGATGATGAAGAAGAAGAAGAAGAAGAAGAGGAGGAGGAAGAGAAGTCTGAACAAGAAGTTGAAGAAACTTACGAAGAAGAATCCGAAGGTAATTTATTTATTTAATTTAATTTTTTAATTAATCTTTTAATTTAATCAATAGAAAGTGATGAAGAAGAAGAAACTGCTTCAACTGAGCCGATTGCAACAACTCCTAGTACATCACAAGCAATGACACCAGTTGGTGTAGAACCAGAAGAACGAGAGTTTGTCCTTAGAATGGTTAAAAAAGGGTCGGGCTATGAACCGAAGGATATTGAAAGTCTCCCTGAGGAGTTTAGAGGGGCATTTAAAACGTTTCAAAACGGGCTGAAAACAGCGCAACTTAAGTCTTCAGTTTCGAATCCGAGTGCTTCAGCAACTCCTACGCCGCCAGCTTCACCTATTAAGCCTGCGAGAAATCCGAAGAAAAATCCACATGTATTGAAGAGTCCCCAATCGGTTAAATCGAATCCTCACCCTGTTCAATCAAATCCTCGTCTGGTTTCATCAAATCCCCATCCAGTTTCATCAAATCCTCAGCCTCCTCAACAGAATCCTCAACCAATTCAACAAAATCCTCAACCAATTTACTCAAATCCTCATCCAATTCAACAAAATCCACAACCAATTCAACAAAATCCACAACCAATTCAACAAAATCCACAACCAATTCAACAAAATCCACAACCAATTCAACAAAATCCACAACCAATTCAACAAAATCCACAACCAATTCAACAAAATCCACAACCAATTCAACAGAATCCACAACCAATTCAACAGAATCCTCAACCAATTCAACAAAATCCTCAGCCGGTTTATTCAAATCAGCCAATGTATTCAAATCCAATTCAACAAAATCCTCCACCAGTTTATGAAACTGCTCAACCAATTCAACAAAATCCACAAACGGTTTACCCAAATCCTCAAACAGACCAAATAAATCCTCAACCAATTTATTCAAGTCCTCCTCCAATTCAACCAATTTATCCAAGTCCTCCTCCAGTTCAACCAATTCCACAACAAATTTATCCAAATTATCCTCCAGTGCAACCAATCCCACAACAAATTTATCCAAATTCTCCTCCAGTTCAACCAATATATCCAAATGCTCCCCTAGTTCAGCCAAGTCCTCAGCAAATTCAGCCAAGTCCTCAGTTAGTTCAGCCAAGTCCTCAACTAGTTCAGCCAAATCTTCAGTTAGTTCAGCCAAGTGCTCAACCAATTCAGCCAAGTCCTCAACTAGTTCAGCCAACTTCTCAGTTAATTCAGCCAAGTGCTCAACCAATTCAGGCTACTCCTCAGCCCGTCCAACAAAGCCCTCAAACAGTTCAACCAAGTCCTCAACAAGTCGAACCACAAATAATACCTTGGGAGGTTCAACAGGCTATGAATGCTAACCCACAAATGTATCAGAGTGATCGAAAAGAAAGTCCAACATTATCCGCAAAGTCTTCAAATACGCGAGTTAGAATGCCCGACCCAGACCGAATGAATATAGAAGACCTAATTTCTTCAGGTCCTATAGAAAAACCTCCACAGGCGACTGTAAATCCACTCATAATGGCACGCCGAAAATATGGAAAAGTAATTCCAACTATAACTTCTTATCCCGCACAAAGAACGAAATCTGTTGAAAAGTTGCCTTCGGAATTTCCGGATGATCAGCCATTTTTACCCAGTAAATTACAAGCATCACAGAAGCCGCCTTCTCCTGAAAAAACTGCGCCAATTCAACCTGACACAACGCAATTATTAAAAAGCCAATTGAATAAATCGGGGTTATCGATTTTCGATAGTATGTTTGGTATTCAACCTGATGATGATAGCAGCCCACCCGCGGAACAAGATGTAAATAAGAAACTTCAAGAACTTATGACGTTAAAACAACCCGCTCCGGTGCAAGAAGTAAAACGTTCCGCGGCGAAAGATATACGTCTAAATTTACCGAAACCTATCCCAAAGCCGCAACAGGTGGTACCGAGTTTACCAGGGACTTCTAAACAGATTGTAGGACAATTTAATCAACAGCCACAATATTTAGAAGATCCGAATTTGATCGAATATGAGCCTCAACAGACTCCACCAAGATTCAGACAACAGCCGAATTTATTAAGGACGTCTCCACAGACTCCACCACAACCGATTCAGCAGTCACAATTATTAAGGACGTCTCCACAGACTCCACCACAACCGATTCAGCACCCGCAATATTTGGAAACCCCAAATTTATTAGAAACTCAACAAAGATTCACTCAACAGCAGAATTTACCAAGTCAATATCCACCAGCAACGCCTCAACAGTTTAAACCAAAATTGATTCAACAACCGCTATATTTGGATCAGAACCAATCTGCTATAAATTACCAAGAAGCATTGGAGTTTGTTGACGTCCCCTCAGGTTCATGCGATGGATCAGGTAAAAAAATTAAAATAAAAATTGTAATTTATTCATTTGTGTTTTTTTTTCTTTCAAATTAGGTGATATGACAGAAGAATCACCAAGATATCCTGAATATCACAACATTCAAGAAGAATATCGAATGAAACAAATGAGAGAAGCATATTCCTCACAATTAGCTCGACATGACCCAGCGATACAAATCGCTCTCACAGAGGAGAAAGAAAGACGTCAATCACATTTAAAACCAGAAGGAGATACCTCCCAAAAGAAAACATTATGGGGACGAAAACCAGTGTATTATTGGTCGGAAGACGAAGACATAAGTGGTACACCTAGGGACATTCCTAAACCCCCTCCATATAGAGGTGCTCATATTCCAAATCCAGACGTACACAGAAAAGCGAGTTTGAAAAAATCAGCTCTAACGTTGAGAAAAAGCGTTTCCGAAATTAGAGAAAGTCCTAGGTATTACGAAAAAGAATCCGAAGTAAGTACTGCAGACGAAGAAGAGTTTGAAACTCAAAAACTTCCAAAAAAGTCATGTTTGAAAAAACCATCACCCACGATGCCACTGAAAAAGAGCTTCTCCGAAGTTACAGAAAGTCCTAGATATTACAAAAAAGAATCTGAATTAAGTACTGCAGATGAGGAAGAGATTCACAGCGAGATGGAAAGATTACCTAAAAAATCGTGTTTGAAAAAACCATCACACGCTAAATACTACGAAAAAGAATCTGAAGGAACCACCGGCGACGAAGAATTTCAACCTGACACACCCGATCCTCAGAAAACACCACCTCCAGGTTCAACCTCGACTTTAGATACAGCTGCTACAAGCACCACAACATCCAAACACGTATTTACATCTTCACCCGAAGATGATGATGATGACGACGCTAAAACTGTTAAGCGATTTGTTGCAAAACGCGTAAACATCGATGACGATACCGAAGGCGTCGAGTTTATACAAGACTACGAAAGTTCCGAGGAAGAAGGAACGGTAACGATTCAATACATACAACCAACGACGAAGCCCAAAATTGTTTCGATTCGTGGGGTACCTGAACCAGTAAGAGTCTCGAAAAAATCTTCTCAACGTTATCCACGAAAAAGTAGATCCGAAGAACCATCAAGTAAAAGGACGTCTGTGTCTAGAAGATTAACTTTTGATCCTACGACTTCGGAGCAACGATATCCGACGATCTCAGAAGCACCAGTTTATGAAGAAAGTGAGATTAGTTCTAAGGTGCGTAATATTGATGAACAAGGTGTGGAGCAACAACATGAAAAATCAATGACGCAGCACCATATTGACACTTTTCGGCAAGCGTTGAAGGTGAAAGAAGAAACTAGCAAGCCGTTAAGTAGTGTCCAAGCTAAAATAGCCGATCTTGAAGCAGACGAAGAGATGCTAGGAATTGATTTCTATAACATGGACAGTCGAGTGCTGCGGCATCCGGAATTAAAAGCTTATTTTGACAAGAATCCGTTGATTTACGCGAAAATGAAATCCTCTGGGTTATTATCAACGATGGTGGGGGAGAGCGAAGGTAAGGTTTTTATTCTTTTTAAAACGCATTTCTAAGTTTATTCAATATCTAGATCAAAGTGATATAACGCAAGATTCGTTGGAGGGAGACCCCGCGCATAAAGATATGAAAAATAAACAGTATCTCGCGTATGCTCAGGAAATCGGGCGAGCGATTGCTCGTATTATTATCGGCATATCACAACATTTGGCGGATTTAAAATCCCACGGTGGTCACACGCCTATTGAACAAATTACGTTGATCATGATGTTTAGAGAAGCGTGCGAATCCGTTTTTAATAAGACCTTATACGCTTTGTTGGCTCGTAGCATTAATTCAACAGCTGTGTTTCATTTAAAAGAAATGTTCGACGAATGCATAAAGCATTGCACAAATAACGAAAGAGATTTAATGACAAATTTGTCTCCGAACATGGTATCATTCGTAAATGATCCTCTTATTATTAGATTAAGACCTCGAGACGGGGCTACGCAGAGAATTGAGATTGGGGAGCAACGCCGCGGGCTCTTCATATTTAAATACAATTTCTCAACATGTATGAGCGCTTTCGAACGGTTTGAAGCTGTAGGGGACGGACCAACAATTGATCGCAAATGTCTTTTTGCACCCCCTTTGTATACTCCTGATAAATCATCTACGGATGATGACGCGAAACAATCTACTTTAGACGACGGCCCCGATTCTAACCCCTTACCATTTTACTTATTCTCGCAACCACAAGATCCACCGAGTCATCAAGTGGAAGGAAAGTCTTCCATTTTTTTTCAGGCACTTGACGTTCTTTCCGGTCAAGGCAATCGATTCTTACAAGATATTCACGTTGAAGTAAATAAAAATATTGAGGATGAAACGGCCAAGACAAGTCCACCAAAAAGATTGCAAGAATCTAGTCCCAACGTTGTATCCGCTGCAACTAATACCGAAAATTTAGAAAGCGAAGGCAAAGAAGCAAGCGTTCCCATGATTAAACTTGTGATTCAAACTCCGAAATCAAAAAAATCAAAGAAAGCGAGTAAAGATGTGGGTACTTATTCAAAATTGCAACCAGAAGTGGCTTCCACCTCAATTCAAACTGATCAACCTCAAGAAACCGAAAGCGCAAAAGAAGCAAGAATGGAACATGAAAAAGACAAATTAGTACGAGCTCTCCATAGAGAAAGAGAGGCCAAAAATGAGGCAAGGTTAGCCCTTGCAAAAGAAAAACAAGCTAAATTAGTCCTGCAAAAAGAAATAGACGCCAAATTAGAACAGCTAAAGGAACGAGAAGCTAAACTTGAACGAGAAAATGAAGCTAAACTTGAAAAAGAGGCTGAAGAAAAACATCGTAAAAAATATGATCGTAGGCGAAGACCTCGATCAGCACCGTTCCGGTTTCCGCCACGAGATGAAGACGCCAATATAAAATCGGAAGATTCCACAGAATATTTATTGGAAGCCGAAACACGCACACCTAGAGGTGATAATAAAGTAATTGATATTGTATCAGATTCCGAACTTCAAGAAGCGCTATATCTTGAAAAATCAAGAAAAACGGGTAAGATTTCAAAACCTAAAAGAACACCACGCCAATCAAAACAAATCCAAAGTCGTAAACGCGAACAACTATATTTTGACCTTCCATCACAAGAAGCTGAATTGATAACGGATAACGCATCAGATTCAGAATTGCCAACGGTTATGATACGCAAAACCGACCCAGGCAGAGGACGAGGTGGTCCAAGACGGGTTCTTAAACGTAGATACGCTTATTTTAGGGTACCAGAACCATCCTCCGAGCTTGAAATAGATACTGAAATGGAAGAGACTATAGAACAAGTTTCTGATAAAACCGGAATACCACCCGCAAGCATTCTTCGTGCATTACAAACAGCAAAGAAGGAAACTTCACGATCTGCATCACCGCGGAAATTACCACTCCCTGAAGCGGCACCACATGTTGCAAAGAAACGCACCCAGAGTAAAAGGAGCCCACAAAAAGATTTATTAGAGCAACTCCTTATGAAACCAGCGGCTCCACTTCAATTCGAACAACCTATTTTAACGACACCCAAAAAATATTTAGATGAAAGAATGATTGGGTTAGAAGGATTCGCCGGAGACACATCGCTTGAAGAGACTACCACTTCTGTGCATGATGCAGCACCTTATAAGGATATTCCTGCATTTTTGTTACCCCCCACACAATCACCTCCTCCAAAACCTATCGCGAAAGCAGACGTTGCCTCCAAAAATACATTGAATACAGTTATGGAGTTATTACAAACAGGTATGAGGAAAATCCAAGAAGGTGAAGAATTCCAATCGTTGCAGTTACCAAGTACATCTCAACAATTACCAGTGTTGCCTCAATATAATCAACAAGCTATGACAATTCAGCCTTATCAGATGGCTCAAGCTAATTTACCAGAACCGCACCTAAATTATCGGTTTACAGACCCTACTTATCAACGTGCTCAAACACTTCAATACCAAGAAGTTCGCGGCCAACATAGACCACCACCCATCCAGCATGAACAACGTATAGATTACCAACGTACTGATGTCCAATACATAGACCAACCTCAGATACATATTCAACGCCCTGCTATAAGTGAACAGCGATCGCCAGAAGAAATATATAAAAATTTAATAGAACAATTGCCGCGAGATCAATTGCTGGAGTTGCACGGTAAAATCGGGCAATCAATGGGAATTCCCCAACTGTCAGATACGCCCGAACAGCATCCCAAATCCGATCATCGGCATAAAGAAAGACACATGAAAGTAAAACCAAGTCCTCCTCAAGAGAGACAACATCGCGGTACACCTGCTGAATTGAAAGTGGCCGAAGATAAATCTCTAAAGAGACCTCGTGCGGCACCAAAGAAAACTTTGGAAAAACCAAAAATGTCGGGCCCTCCTGCTCCAAGCCCGGAAAAGCCGAAATATCACACCGCTGAAGAGTATCGGGCGCCAAAAGAAGAACCAAAAAGAATTAGACCGGATTCTACATCCTCCTTTAAATCATTAACTCGAACCTCCCAAGGAGTGGAATCGCCAGCACTGACCCATAGAACGGCAACATCCCATAGGACATCAACGTCGCATAGGACGGCAACAACACATAGAACAACAACAGGGAGCAGAGGCGGCCCCTCCGAATATTCTGATTATGACGACCAAATTACCAGATCGACTCATTCTCCTCGTGTATGGCGAGAGGAATCCTCAACTGTCACCGCATCAGAGTATGAACCTCAAGAATCTGATCGCAACGCACCAATAGATGACACCAAATACTGTTTTACCCAAGACGAAGGGTACCCCTTACTAGATTCATACCAATTTGGTCAGGCTTCTACCACCTACCCTTTACCGAAAGTATTTGGACAAAATGACCCAATTCCGGCTGTAGGAAAAGGGCCCAAACCTCAATCACCAAGGTAAGCAAAAAAAAATTATCTCCATAGAGATTAATTAATAAAATGTTGCGTTTTACAGCCAAAGTAAGCAAGAACAGAAAAAAGAAAAGTCAAAATATAGGACATCGTGTAAAGAAGAAAAATCTTCAGCTAGCGAAGATACAGATGAAGATGACGATTGCAAAAAAATTTCTAAAAGTAAAGAAGCACGACGAATTAGTACCACATCAGATGTACAACCTACAACTTCAAAAAGTAAATCGAATCCACTTAAAGGCGATCAACATTATAGAAAGAGAGCATACAGTGACACAAACTTAGTTATTGGTTGCCCAACGACTCTGTGTACAGAAGAACAATCTTCAGATAGCGACGATACAGATGATGTACAATCTACAACAGTTAAAAGCGATCAATATTATAGAAAGAGAGCACACAGTGACACAAACTTAATTATTGGTTGCAGAGAAACTCTGCAAAAATTTTTAAGAAATAGATTCGAAGAATGTTTGTTTGTATCTGGAAATCTATGCCAAGATGGTGCTGATGCGAATAGGCTTAATTTACATGGAGGAATTTGGGAGAATGCAGTGTTAGACCAATCTCAAGTTTATTATCAACGTACTCGAGGTGCTCAAAGAATGTACAAACTCCTTCTTAATAACTCGCCATATATATACAAAGGGCAGGCGAAAACACATAAAATTATATTTTCTGACGATTATCTGCACGATGCTGGGCAACAAAACGAAGATAAAGGATATTATAAAGATATTATTGCGCCATTTTTATCGTCGTTTGCCTTTAAATGCGATTGGCGTTCGCATAAGAAACAGGTTGAAGATAAACATCGCATAAAGAAACCTTCAAACGCCACGGATATAACCACCAGTTTTAGTTCTGATTTGAGTTCTACAAACACTAATGTTACATTATCAGTCAGCCAGGACAGCGATTCAGTTACGATCGAAACAACTACAGTGGAAAATGTGCATCAAGATTCTGATCCGACCTCTATTACCACCACTCCACAAACGCAGGCGTTAGTTCATCAACCACTTTATAGAATCTCGCCTTCTGGTAGTAAAGAAAAGCTATTTTGCAGTCAAGAAAGAGCGACAAATCTAAATCAAGTGATAACTGTAGAAATGTTATCATCTCTTAACATTATGCCAGCGATAAATCAAATGGTCGATGCTAGAATTCAAGAGATAATGCAAGGAAGTCAATTGAGAACACTGACCAAATCGATTAGTGTTGTTCGTACCGTAAGCACATTCACCTCAAAATATCATTCGGAATTCATATATACGCCTAGATCAACGCCTGGAAGATCGTCCTTGGAGAACGAAACTTTACAAGGAGTGCAAGAAGTTCCAGAAGAACAAGAAACTCCAGAAGAACGAGATATTCTAGAACAACAAGAAGGAGTAGATCTGTTACCATATGACACACTAACATATTATAGCGGAACTGCCGAATCAACCACCGAGGTTGAAGGTGATTTAGAGTCCGAATCTTCGGAAGTAGTTGCTCCATTAATTTGGCAAAGAAAACAACCATGTCTGCTTCCCCCGACCAACCCTTACAATCTATTATGGCAAAATTATGATATAAAACAGAACATGCCGAGAGTTCAAATGATCGCTCAAAAACCAACAGCAACACATTTTGTAGGTAATGCTCAAGAAAAGGATGCAGCTGCTCTAGCCAAAGAACAGCTTAACCCACAAGAATTCGAAATGGTTAAAGCGTTAGGCGAAATACGCACTGAGGTTCGAGTGAAATCAACTAAATTATTTGAAAAACCAGGTCTAAAAGGGGGAGCTCCTCCCCCTCCACCTACTCCAATTCCGAGAAAATCGCTAGCTTCAACGACTAGTGATGTCAATAGTGAGATAGCCACCAACGTGGAAACACAAACAGAGCCAGAAACTACAACAGAGAAAACACCTAGCGAGGTATTTCCAGTAGAAAAAATGCCTGCTGTAGCCGAATGGATCAAAACTGTATCTCCCGAGAGAGGATATAGCATTTCGGAAGGATCTCAGACTGATGTGACCGAAATAAGTGACCGAGATCAGAAAGGGGCAGATTATTCCTATGCATCGTCACCACACTCATTTTTCAGCGCATTTCGAGAGGACATAACAAGCAGATTTCATGAATGGTTGAATGTCTTGGAAACGATCTATACACAACCTCCTAGATTTCATCAAGAAGAAAAACCAGTAGCGCCCGGTTTCCCTTTCCCTGGCACCAGCGCAGATTGGGACACAGATCCCTACACGATTTGGTTACAACGTAACAGTCTTCTAAATAAAGACTTGGAAGCAGTTGCTAAACAAGCGAATATTGTTGGCGAATTACGAGATGATGTGCAAAGGACTCAACCCGACGAACTTCAACAACACGAACAGGAATTGGCCCGTCAATGGAATAATTTTTGCGTAAAATATGGGAGAGCTCCGTTGGAAGCGTTTAAAGGTCCTCATTCCACATTATTACAACCCACCTCCAGTGCCTCTTCTCATATAGAACCAGACGCTGCTAGCTCTGTGACTGAATATAAACATAAAGAAAACACTGACAGGATTTTAACAGAAATTAACACACTTAAAGGCATAATGGACCGACCGATTGCCGAGAAAAAAGAAGAAAAAGTAGTTGAAAGTGCTAGTACTGCCGCTTCCGACATTGAGCAAGCCGTTGGTAAAGTTATAATTGGGAAAATATTAACCCATAAATCGCCGCAAGCAGAAGCGACCAAATCGTTATTAGCACAAGCATTGGCAGACTTTGCTATAGAAGATGCTTCGACTTCGGATCTTACATCGACTGAAACAAAGGAGAAACCAAAAGACTTAAGTGCTTATCGAGTTCAAGGTGCTATTCCTAAGCCTAAAAAAGAATCTAAGAAAAAATCTAAAAAAGAATCTAAAACATCTAAGTCAGGTAGGTCGGAGTATGACCGAAAATTACCGTTCAATGACATCTTTTTGGAAGGTGATTATGGTACTATGGCTACTAATACCACGGTAGATCTAAGTACAGAATGTTCTACAACAATAGAAATAAGTGAAGATCAAGAACTAATACAAAAAAGGGAAATGCAGCAGTTACAACAAAAAATCGATAGTTTGGAAATTGAAAGATCAGCTGTAAAACAACGCGAGTCTCATGACACAGCTGGTACTTTTACATATATGGATAAACCTGTACAAGTATTTGACAAATCATCGAATAGTTGGAAATGGCTCACCGAAACTGTTCGAGTATATAACCGCCCCGAAGAATCTTTGGAAATGCCAGAAGAACATCCAGAAGAATATCCAGAAGAATACGAGGAAATCGCAGATCCAGGTTTACAGGGACAACAAGTGAAACCGAAAAAGTATCGCAAAACACATAGAAAAGAACGTGTTTATTTTAAAAGGGGAGGCACTGGTTTAGTCCAAGATATATACACTGAGAATACTATAAGTGAGTTTGAAACCGACACCGCTTCGTCGATATCAGTCGCCAGATCAGCAAGATCTTCGCGTGCTTATCTCTCTCAAGTTTCGAGCGTTATTGAAAAGGATCCCGCGGAGGAAGCACGTTACCAAAAGAAAATTGATACATTAAATTCAGATTTACAATACGCGGTTAGGTTATTACTGGATATGAACGATAGAATAACCTCCAAAGAGATTTACGAAATGGTCACAAACCAAGACTTTGATAGAGGAGTCCAACTAATCGACTTTGTCATGCAAAAATTCCCTGTGGGACCGGAGAGTGCTGAGAAAATGAAGAAGTGGACCGCTCAAGTAAATAAATTGGGAACCGCCCAGTTAATTCCGCCACCGAAGGTTGATATGGGTCATAGACGCAAGCATCACGATTCAAAACCCGGAGAATCATCTCACCACAAACATCAACATCGTGCAGAAACAGCCCATAAAGACAAAGCGCCATATAATGATTCACCATACAAAGGAGAACCATTGGCGTATAGGCCAGAATCGGCTCCTAGTACAAGACATCATGAAGCACAGGTAAATAAATTAAGACTCAAACAATTGGATTATTTTACTGTTAATTTCTTTTCAGCATCACGAACGATATGAACATCGGGGGCAATATGATCGACATGGACAGCACTCACGACATCATCAAGAAAGATCTAAAAGCGAACAACCCACGGCTAAAAAATCACCAAGCGACCAAGCTAAAAAATCAAGGTCACCCGAGCCAGGTGGTTCCCCCAAATCACCAGAAGACCTCTATGCGGATCAACATTTGGTTCCTCCACATAAGCAACGTTTGGACTTTCACGATGATGACCCAAAAAGTCTTATCTGGAAGCCGGTGAAGAGAGAAAAGGCGATTAAGAAACAAGTCCGGAAAGATCCCGATGCTGCATTTTGGGATAGAGATTAATATTTTTTCTTTCAGTTTATCATAAATTATTTCAGTTTTTGTTTTGATTTAAATCAAAATTATTTTTTTCAGAGTTACATTTAATAATATTTTGAGTACAGTTTTTTTGTTAAATAAAGTTTTTGTTCGTTTCAATAAAGTTTTTCAAATAATTGTGATTTTAATTAATTTTTGCAATCATATTAGATTTTAATAAATAATATAGCACTTTTGCTCTCAGATGCATAAATATATAATATGAAAATTAGATGAATATGGACATATTATAGAAAAACTTTTAAAACAAAAGTTGTAGGAAATTTTAAAATATGTTAAGAATTTTAGTGTTTCGCAAATTTTGTAGATATCGACATTACCGTTATTTATTAACAAGATTAAGACATGGAAAAGGTATTTCTAAAAGATTAATACGCGAATTCGAGTGTAATCGACGAAAATATAGCATCTTAATCATAAAATTTTGTTAATTTGTTTAAACAAATCGCAATTTTGCTTTAAGTAGTTAATAGATGTCACCCAAAGCTTTGCAATAAGGCGCAAAATAGTACACAGCCGATAACTGCGCGTGCGTGGCCATTTTGGATAATATCGCGTACGCTAGTTGGCTTGTTTGAGTGTGGAAAATTTTCGAAAGAGTGAGTTGTGTCATCGCACCATGTGGCATTGGATAGGTAATTTTTGTGTTAAATTTAATAATTTTAACTAAAAAATCGGTTTTATTTGCTCTAGTTGCTTTTGGTTTTATTATTTTAACGCTACGATACTTTTGGCGATATTTATCAGAATCGCGTGGTAAGTTCACGTTTCAAAATGAACGTTAATACTTATTTTAATTAATGACTCAATTGATTTTGATATAAAAGCATTACAAGAAGTACCTAACGTAGAAATTAGCACTTCTATGACAAAACCAGATGAACAAATTGATGATGAACAACCTTCGACTTCCGGATGCGAGCCTCGAAAGAAATCGGAAGCCATCTTTAATTATCAAACAAAGATTATGCTTGAACGAGTGTCGGATGTGGTAAGATTTAGATTTTTATTTCTTTTAAGAATTAAATACATTTTATTAAATCATTTTAGCAGGTGGGAGCTGAAGTATCACCTGTAATTCGTTCACGTCGTCAACGTAGACGTCCCTATGTCAGTGCTTCACCATTTTCCGAACTTCAATGCAACAAGGGGCAACAAAAGGACTTTGATGAAGGTAATACAACTGAAACTTCATCATTAGATTATGCGGGTCAATCTGAAACGGCGGTTTCTATTCCCGATGAGTGGGATTCTAACGAGTATGCGGATATTCCTGAATATTTTCACGATGTATCTAACGATCAGGATTCTTATATTAACGTTTTCGAGTATAATGATCAATTAAATTCCGCTGAATCCTCTACAAAGAAGGAATTATCAAAAGATAAAGATGACTAAATTAATAATATAATTTTTTTATGTTATCTACATACTATATTCGAAATAGTATATTTAAAAAAATAATAATTTCACAGTACCTAATTCGTTGCTGCAATTCGAGCATTTTTTCTTTCCGCTAACGCTAAGCATTTTATCTTGGTTATCGGCTAGTTGCACGTGCGGGGGATACGACAGCGGTTGCGCATGGCCCAAATAAGGATGCTCAAAATACTCTTTAGTCGGACTGTGTTCGGGTCTAACACTATAAAAAATATTAACGTTATTTTGATAAATACGAGCTAACTTTTCCGTTTTATACCCTCCACCATGTCCGAAAGAAAGAAAAAATATTTACGTTATTAAGTTAACCCGTTAATAGTGTTATTAAAATAATTATTTTTTTGATCTACTAGAATTATAGCACATTTCTCCTAAAATATCTTACCTCCTAAGAGTCGGTGGCATGTTGGCCCCATTTGCCCTATTTAATATCCTTTGATCACCAATATCTTGATGTTGTTGTTGCCAATTTCTCATATTACTATTTTGTTCCGATATTCGCCGTAATTCCGCTTCCTTAATAAAAAATTTGTTTATTTTAACTCAATATTTTTTGTATTATTTATTTTAAATGATTAACCTGATATAACCAATGCTGATTGTAACTTTTTACTTCCGGGTTAGCTTTTGGTGTTATCCAGTTGTCATTGTGCCTAGGTTTTGGAACCGCACTCAAGACGTGTAAACTATGCCTCGTTAATGGTCTCACTTGTTTATTACCATGTTGAACGTTATCCATTTCGATTGGATTTAATCTAAAATAAATTTAAATATTAATTTAAATTAATTAATAATTTACAATTTACTTATTAACAAATCGCTCCGTTTCGTGTTGTTCTTTATTGCCCAATTTTTTTCGATACTCAATATTCATTCTTCCATTGTTACAATAATCGGAAACGGATCGATTGTAAGCGTGTTGAATATCGGGCATTGATTTGCGATATTGGTAATCAATTTCCGGTGATGGGTGATGATAATTGGGAACTTCAGGATGTGGTTTTCGGTACTCTGAAGCTACTTGGAGTTCAGGCATCGATTTTCGATAGTTAACTTTGTCGTTATACGTTTGTGGATAGATCCTCGCATCACAGATGTTCTCTAATGAATGTCTATTTTGGCGGAGTTTTTCGCGGAATAACATGTTTTCGCGTTGGCGTTCAAATTCTTCTAATTCTAGTTGTTTCAGTTCGGCTTCTACCCGTAAAACTTCCGAGTCTTCATCATCTAAATTGGTCCTGTAGGTATTCTATTACAAAAAAAAATTTTATAAATAAATCATAAAATTATAAGTACGAAGGCTTTCTTCACGGAGGGTGTTAATTGAACTAAAATTATTTGCAACGTTCTTCAGAAACTGGTTCGAAGTTTCTTCGAAAAGTGGTTCATTTCGAACCAGTTTCTGAAGAAGGTTGCAACATGGCATCCGAAACGTCAAACCTTTTCTTTAAAATTTTTATTTTTAGGTGATTTTCTTTCCATTTTATGTGTATAAATTAAAACTTCGTTTTCTGCACTTTAATGGATTTTATTTATTGTTTTTTTCTCAACCGGTTTCGCTATATTTACATGGAGCTCTATGACACATCACGTTTTTAAACAATTTTAATCCTCTTCAATCATACTTAATAAATATCATCTATACCGGGTGTCCCTCAAAAGTGGCTCATCCCCATATTTTTCTTTATTATTGGTGATATAAGAAAACCATTTGGAATGCAAAGTTAGGTCGCTAAAACGGATTATTACGACATGAAATCATTCTTTTTGTACTTCCGGTTACAGCGGATGTGAGTACTAATTTCGCTATTTTTTTAAACCTATAATTTTTTTTTCTTCAGTTGGGTTGATAGTATAATTTCACATAACTTTTATTTGAAAAAATTTTCACGATAGCTTATAATTTTTGAAAAATGAATTATTTTCGTTATTTTATAACGTTTTAGTACCTTCGGAAAATGTATTACAACTTTTGACGCATAGTAGCTAGGTTAATAGTATAAACTACGTTATGTCCCTCTTGATTTGCTATTTCCCAAGCAGTGATCACTGCTATACTTTAGTCAGTGGTTCGTTTTTAATAATGGTGTAAATTAACAGTTGTATTAAATTAGTTTTAAAAGAAAAACGCGATCAAACAATTAAGTTTAATTCAATTATTTTTGATTTTTTTCTTTATTTTTTGTTCTTTTACACTAAATGTTCTGTAGCTGATAGTAACTTACAATGTCCATTGTACATTATAATTTGGATTGTTTACTTTATTTTGGTTAAAACCTCTCAGATCATCTCGAATGTATGTGCTTTTCTTGATAATTTATGCTCCACACTATGCTGCTTACAGGGTATTACTGACTATTTGTATTGCGCGGGGGATTTAAATATAAATATGCTGGATTTTAATAGCACATATACAGAGAGGTTTAATACGCTTTTAGAAGAGTTATCCCTTTCTCAGATGATAAATTCTCCTACCCGTATCACCACAAACTCGAGTTCCTTGATTGACTGTTTGATCACTAACAACCCGGACGGTTGTATTAACCAGGCAAGCATACCGATGTATATGTCAGACCACAATCTTGTTCAATGTGACATTACTATTTCTGATTCAAGGCCCATTCCGATTACCAAATTTTGTAGACCTATATCAAACATCGATGCCTATAGTCTGAAGGGTGATTTATCCCGGTTACCACTCTATGCAATCTATCTTATAACTGATGTTAATCAGAAAGTACATTTTTTAAACACTCATCTTTTGGCACTTCTAGATTTTCATGCACCGGTTCGGTCACTCAGATTACATAGGCCATTTGCACCATGGTTAACGGACACAATAAAACTAATGATGTCGGTGAGGGATAGAGCCTTATCTCGATATAAAAGAACTAAATTAATAGCGCACTTCGACTACTACAAGTCCTTACGCAATTTAACGACTTCTGCAATACGACGAGAAAAGAAATCTTTCTTAAATAGTACATTTGTGACTAGTGATGTAAAGAGTAGTTGGCGGCTGTTATCCAAGTTGCAGATTGTCAACAGGTCCAAACCCACTGTTCCCGCACATTTAGATGATGTTGGAAATATTAATGATTATTTTGTGAATTCTGTTGGTTATGCTGATGTGGATGATGATTTGCTCACTTTTTATGGTACAAATATGCTTTACCCAAATTCCCATGAGAGATTTTCGTTTGGACTCAGTGACACCTCTTCGATCATTAAAATTTTAAATGGCGTTAAATCAACATCTTCTGGTATAGACGAATTGAACATCACATTTATAAGAATGTGTCTCCCTGAAATATTGCCCTACATTGTACATATTATAAATACCTGTCTTGAACAGTCTATTTTCCCGGAAGCCTGGAAGATTGCTTTGGTAATGCCGTTGCCTAAAAAACCAAATCCAGCAGGTTTGGCGGACCTGCGTCCAATTAGTATCCTGCCAGTTATCTCAAAAGTCCTTGAAAGGTGCATGGAGGTCCAATTGCGTAAATATATTAGTGATCATAACATCTTGCCCACCTCTCAGTCTGGTTTTCGACCTAACCATAGCTGTACAACGGCTCTATTAAAGGTAACAGACGATATTATTAGAGCTCGTGATGGCGGTCTATGTGGGATACTTGTACTGCTGGACTACAGTAAGGCCTTTGATAAGGTTAACCATTCAATGCTTTTAGCTCTTCTGCGCTATGTTGGTCTGTCCGACTCAGCGGTTTTGCTTTTGGAAAGTTTCCTATCCAATCGTGCTCAGATAGTAAAATTGAACAATGTATCTTCATCATCACTGCCTGTGAGAGTGGGAGTGCCACAGGGGTCTATTCTGGCTCCTCTATTGTTTTCCTTGTATACATCCCAGTTACCTAAGTGCATTCAATATTCGTCGATACACATGTACGCAGATGATACCCAAATTTACATAACCTTTCCAAAGGAACACCTCGCTTCTGCTTGCTCAAAAATAAATGCAGATCTGAACGCTATTTTAGATTGCTCGCACAAGATGGCACTAACTCTCAATGCCACTAAATCTAAGGTAATTATCTTTGGTAACTTGGACTCTGATAGTGTCGGTATATTTTTGGGTGGAGAGAGGCTGGTAGTGTACCCTGAGTCAAAAAATCTGGGTGTGCTTGTCGACAGCAATCTGCGATTCAGCAGTCATGTCACCGCTTGCGTGAAAAAGGCATATGGTGTTCTTAGATGCCTCTATCAACACCGACACATTTTAAATATAATTACAAAGAAACGTTTGTGCGAAACACTTGTTCTGTCAAATTTTGTGCATTGTGCTGCCATGTATGGTCCATGTTTAACTGGGTATGAACTTCATCGTATTCAAAGGGTTCAAAATAGCTGTCTTCGTTTTATGTATAGCGTTCGTAAGCGTGAAAATGTGTCAAAATTAGTCACACATTGGTTACTGCAAAATGGTTAAATATCAGAAACAAATTCAAACATCAGTTCTTGTGTCTTGTGCACAAGTTAATTACTACGGGGACTCCACCTTACTTATATAATAAAATCACCTATAGGACCGATGTTCATAACTTGAATCGTAGACACAAAAATACTATCGCCGTTCCTGCTCACAGGAAAGCTCTTTTTAGGCGCTCCTTTTCATATAATGTGGCCAAGGAGTATAATTCCTGTCCTGCTGAATTTAAAAATAAAAGTCTATCCGTTTTTAAAGTTAACTTGCGTAACACCTTGTTTCGGCTTCAGATAGGTCAACATAATCCTTATGCTGCCTCAGTGCTCTGACATTGGGTTGTTATCTATTTATTGGTTATATAGGGAATCATTTGAATTGATTAATTTAATTACGTCGTTTTCAACTCTAGGTTGAGTTGGACTCCGCCTATTGGCCGCAGATTGTTATTAGTTTCACATATAGAATGAATTTTTCATTTATTTTTTTTTTTTCTTTATATTATTGTTTAACTTTTTTATGTTGGTTGTTGCGGTCAATAAAGTACTATTATTATTATTATCTGACCTCACACCTTTAGATTCTTTTTATGGGGCAAAATCAAAAATGAGCTGTATAATACACCAGTAAGGTCTCGTGAGGTATTAGAAAATAAAACGAGTTAGAAATTGTATTACCTAAATATCTCCGCAGGAATAACGTCGAGTCGTTAGATCGACAATACGCAAGATACAATTATGTCAAAATCGAGGCGGGAGCATTTTGAAAACTTAGAAAATTAGTTTTTTTGAACTTACAATTGAATTAAATTTAATTGTTGGATAGCGTTTTTCTTTTAAAACTAATTTAATACAACTGTTAATTTACACCATTATTAAAAAAGAACCACTAAAGCATAGCAGTGATCACTGCTTGAGAAATAGCAAATCAAGAGGGACATAATGTAGTTTATACTATTAACCTAGCTAGTATGCGTCAAAAGTTATAATACATTTTCCGAAGGTACTAAAACGTTATAAAATAACGAAAATAATTTTTTTTTTCAAAAATTATAAGCGATCGTGAAAATTTTTTCAAGTAAAAGTTATGTGAAATTATACTGTCTACCCAACTGAAGAAAAAAAAATTATAGGTTTAAAAAAATAGCGAAATGAAAGGGACACCCAGTATAGTTTAACAATAGAAATAAACAAGGAATTACCAAATGAATCAAGCTAAAGTATACTTTTGTAACAAATTGACGTAACTCTCCTGAAGATGCTATGTAAATATAGCGAAACCGGTTGAGAAAAAAACAATAAAATTCATTAAAGTGCAAAAAACGAAGCTTTTCTTTAAAGACGCACGGCAAAACCCGAAAGTTTCTAGTGTTAGTTCTAATTTTAGTTGAAATCATGAAATATATTTACCATAGGAAAATATGGACGGTCAAATTTTTCGCTACCTAACGTATCGTAGGTATCGGTTGAAATGCACTTGGTATTAACTGGACTTAGCGTCGTTTGGCTGGAATAATCACTATCGCGTGATTTTTCTTCTTTCTCCACCAATTCGATTATTTCACGTTCTTTTTTCGTAATCTCATCTTCTTCCGATGTAAAACTACTAGTTTGCTAAAATTATTATTTACTTAAATTAAATAAACCAATTAAAAAAAAATATTTACTTCGCTATCTTGTCGTTCATGAATCGGGGTACTAAAATCAGCGATGCTACTGCACCAAGTATCGCTGGATAGTCGGCCTCTTTCAATCTCCAATCCAGAATCTTGACTACCACCGCGACTATCTTGCAATTTTTTATAAAGACATTTTTCTTTTTCAAGAAAACTGTTGATATCCGGTGGCTTGTCGATGCAAACTTCTGGATGGATTTGATCCTCGGTGGGTTCATCGAGCCCCAAAAAGCTGGATCGTTTGATGTGGATTTCTTTTTTGATTCGTTTAGTGGAATTGATGCGGCGAAAATTGTTTTCGCATTCGGCTTCCTGGTCGCCGTCAACTTGATCTTCAGGAGGAGGTGGGGGTGGTTTCACCTTGGGCGGTTCGAGTTTAGTAGCAGGATTCATGAAGTCTAAATTTCCACTCAAATCGACGTTTTCATAGATGATTTGTGGCGGTTTGGGTTCTAATTGCGGTTTTATTATTTTAAGGGGTGGTAAGGCGTTTTTGATTTCGAGTGTAATAAATTCCTCGATGATTGTCTTTAAATTTTCGAAGGAAGAAGACGGATTTTGGTTACCGATTAGATTATCTACAGTTTGTTGGGGTGCGCTTTGGTACGTTTCGGCTTCTTTGGATTCGTCTAGTTCGTTCGGTTCATTCACCTCCGGGTGGTTTTCTGTTTCTTTGACAACACTTAATTGTTCGATGCATTTAGGTATTGTCTCGATTTCCTCGCACTGCTCATCAGATTGGCTCACCGAGCAAGAAACGTCGGACGTTTGAATCCCGCTATCTTCTCTATCTGACGACATCGTCATTAGATCGGTGGAGGAAGTGGATGGGGCGTAGTTGGAGGGCGTTATGCTGTTGTAGTCGTCTAAATCGGGTAGGGCTTTTTCACACATCAAATCTAGGCATAAATTAAATTGGTTTAAGTTTATGATGTACCTCTCACTCACCTTCTTTTGATTGTGTGTAGTCTTCCCTTTCGAAGATTTCTTTTCGTTTTAAAATGCTTCCTTTTGGTATGATGCACTCACCTTCTTTGGTCTTCTTGATCAGGTCGTCGCCTTCAAAAATCTCCCTGCGTTTGGAGAAGCTCCCTTTGGGAAGGATTTGCTCGAACTCCTTGACGTTTCGGCTTTCTGCGGATTCGAAGAGGACTTTACGTTTGAATATGTTACCTTTTGGCACGACGCTTTCGACTTCTTCCCTAATTTTCGAGTAGTCTTGGGTGGATTTATTAAAAACCGATTCGTCGAAATTAATTTTTGTTCGAATCCTTGTTCGGTAATCCTGGATGGCTCCTTCGTACGTGTATTGTTCTTTGGGCTCGAGGGTCTCTTCGGGGGCGGCGTTCCTCTTCAAAAATTCGAAACTAGAACGGAGTTGTATCTTTGGAGGTACGTATCGCTTGGCCGGGGTCTGCTCCTCGTCCTTTTCGATTGGTGTCTTGGTATTGGTTTCGTCTTCGCTTTGACTTTGGTTTGAGTTGCTCGATTCCTTGTTGCTGTGGGCGTAGTCTTTTTCGTCCAGCACGCTGCTGTTGTCGTCGGTGTCCACGTCTTTGATGCTGTTCGTCTTGGAGCTGCTGCTGCCGATGCCGTAGTCGCTGAGGTCGTTACCGTCTTCGTCGTTGTAAATCGGGATATTCAGCCTTTGCCTTCCTTTGCTATAAAAAATGATCGCGGAATGCGTCACGTCAATAAAGGCTCAGTTTGCACCTACCGCTCTTCAACCATCTCGTTAAACGTCTTGTTCTTCCTTTTGGCTCGATCGTGGTCTTCCAGCTCATTCTTTTTCACCTCGACCACCCTTTCGATGATGTGCTCCTGACGTTTTCTCCGGTTGTTCCTCCAACTATCTAAGTTCTAAAACAAATTTGGTTTTATTGAGGGAAGGTGGATTTTACTAGAACGTACCAGCTGCCAATCTTCCGCTTCTTCTCGCACTTCTTGCCGTGCAATTTTGGTCTCCTCGAATTTTTTCACCTGGTCTTGAGCCTTTTGAATTAATGGACAGGGCGCTACCTTAACGAATTGCATTGGATTTGCAGCCGGTTTCGGCGGCGGAGGCTTCGTCACCCGACATTTCGTCGGTTGATACTCGGTGTTACCCTAAATCGAGGAAAAATAAAGAAATATGAAATGTTATGGTCATTAAGTCTATTGTTTCTTTTGTTAAGCTAAACCAGTAACAGCCTTAATGCTCGGATAATACCTTCTTCTCAACGTTGCTTTCCGGTTCCATCATACCGTTCACTTTATATTATGGATGGCTGCAACAAAAGAACAAACCGTTAATTGTTGTATGAACTGTTCCTATGGCACATGCGGTGTAAAGACGCTAAATGGATACAATGGCGAGGACAAACGTTTTAATTTTAACACCAAACTCTGCTGGTTTATTGCCATCGCGAGGCCCTATTATTTAAGTTCGAATGAAGTGCTTACGTATAATGGTGCAATTCCTAGCGTAATAACGTATTATACAAAGTAATCATATCCACTGTATTCCATAATAACGAGCAATCTAGGAAATTGAACGAAGCAAGGGGCTCGAAGTACAAAATCCATTATCGCAAAGGGTTAAAAAGCAACATAATGGCTAAAACTAATTTGGAATCTTAACGAGATTCGCATCCTGTGTTCGGAAACTCGGCAGGTGACTAAAAGTGAAATGAACGAAAGAAAATTTTTGTGCGAAACCGAAATTAAATGGGGCAGCGATTTCTCAATCGGGGGAAAGTATCGAAACGAATTAGCGAAGGTGAAATCATTATTACCATATCAAATAAGCGTAGAAGAAGACACGATAAATATAATTAATAGTTTTTATTAATTTTGATTTCAACTTATACATCGACTTCAATGCGAGCACATGTATTTTCAATCGTTGTAACTGGGAACGCGCTTTTGCCGGTTGTATTTATACACCTGGCTGGGTGGAACATTGCGTTCTGTTCTTAATTTTCACGCGGCTCTCAATCGATAGAAGGGGGCTCCCTAAAATGGCACGATGCCTCTCTTGCGGTCTCATGCCTCTTTGATGCGTAATTGTGCCAATTCGTCAGGCGGCTCGAGCTCGTGCGCCCGCAACGGTAAAAATCGAGGCAAAAAGGCACGCCTGGAATGCGCCGACTATTACCAAGGTCGTCGTTGTCACATCTCTTTTACAATACCGAGTATCGGAATTTACCACAATACAATAAATATAAGTATTAAAAAAAATTAAATTTAAGGTATTATAAAAATATTCGTAAAATGCATAAAAAAATCTATGAGTGTATCTGAAAGGCATCTTAGGATTAAGAGGGGTCAGCGTTTTTGTCTTGACCGTAGGAGCTCGGGGCCAATAAATGATATATGATTCACATCCTATGTAAGCCAGCTGCCACGGCCGTTTCAAGGTCGTCGCAGGCAGGTGCGGACCTTTTAAGGGTGTTCCTTCCCCAGGCCTTTGGAACGCCGAAAAATCACCAATACGTACCAGGACGATACCAACCGTTCCGGAGCCTCTTTAGAATCCGGAGGCCATATGGTATACGGCTCTTCAAGAAAAGAGAAAAACGTCCAACGGTAACAAAATCGTTAAGTGATATTAGCCCCGCCAAAGCGGCTACTTCCTGCTGTTACTGTTTCTACTCCTGGTGCAATAACGTCACTTTCAGACTGTTAATATCCTTATCTTCTCTGCAATATATGTTATTAATACAAATTTTTTACATATTATTTCTAATGTTAAAATAGTATTTTGAATTAAAATGCATCAACCCCTTTGTTGAGAAAGAAAGAATTACTAAGGAATGATGGAGTATATGAAGGTACCTCTACATCTCCATATCATTAAGAGGTATCAAAAGCGGACTAGATGGTATATCACATGTAGTTTCCATCAAGAGTGGCACTATACATTGAGAATGTTGTCGAGGTTGAGTTCGAACGTTGAACCTTGCAGCCGGCTAGGTCTCTACATGTTCCTCGGAATATTAGCTATACGGAATACGCGTTTAAAAAAAAACCTCTTAGTTGCTCTTAACTTGCTCGCGTGAAAAGCGTATTCAACAATCCGGCTCAGAGTTACGTAACTTCGACCAATTCGCCTAATTACAACGTAGGTAACGCAATCCCGCTCAGGATGTCGTCTTGGTTTGCGATTTCCCTGTCTACCAATCAAAGCAATTTCCTTTTAACTTTTACAAAAACAATTTTTTTTTATTCAGTTTAAAATCAAAACATTTCTAAAACGAGATTTAAGATTGCGAACGGTTTCAAACAAAGAGAAACACTTTTCTCAAGATTTCCTTCATATTCCATTCATTCTCCATTGTTAAAGACTAATTAGTTTTGGAACGAGTTGAGTTGAGTTGAATTGTTTTCTTGTTGTTGTTTTATGAAAACCGTATCTTTAAAATCCGTTTTTAATTAATAAAATATAAAATTTTCGAAATGGATTTTTGGTATTCCATGTATCTTCGGTGGAGTAATTAAAATCGTATTAAGCCGGATTTAGGTCGTCGGAAAGTTCTGAAGGTATAAATAGTCATGGTGAACGACGTAATTAGGGATTATCATTTTTATGTTAATCTGAATCTAGTAGTACTGGATTTCAAACTAGTTTGTTAACTTTATCGTTGCTATATTTGTGAGATTTGTTATTTTCGACATAATTGAATCACTAATCGTAATACATTACATTTTTATTCGTTTCTCAAATCGTTTCGATGACTAATATGTTACAGAAATACTTTCAAGGATTAGCATTGACATAGTTCAATCGATTATAATTAACATATTTTAAGAAAATTCCTATTTAAACAATGTCAAGGATCTTAATATAAAATAAAAGGATGCGAGGAGATTATGTTGTGATAAAAGTTGACGCAACAGGAAGTGTGAATCTTGCATCAATATTATAAAACGTAAAAAATATTGAAATAAAACTAAAAAAAAATGTTATGCAAAAAAGTGGTTCTAATTCAAGGTTGAGTAACTGTAAAGCAATATCATTTTTTTTATTCTTCAAGTGTTTTGTATGCATTACCTCGAGCAAGGCCGATTTTTCATGTTTGCTCTAGAATCGCGAATTGAGCAAAAAAATTGTTTTTAACTTTCTAAATTTTTTTTATTTAACTCAGCCCAATTTTCCAGAGGATAAACACTTTCATTAGGCAACAATTGCCGAAATAACAATGGTCCCATATATATTATGAGACTATATCCGTACAATTTACATTGAGATTTACGTAACTACACAAAACGTGCACATCGAAACAAGAGACGCTTTACTATTTTTATCTTGGAATTTGATAACAGCCTGTTTACAATGTACTAAGTTTTATCTCAATATTGTTCTATAATGGTGGCTGTATAAAGTGTATGCGGGTTCTACTTACCGAGAATACATAAAATTCAATGGAATTTTCACTCCTTAGATAATTCCCGATAAGTTTTATCATCTTTTAAGTTTTCATTGTTGGATAAAATGCTTTTTTAACTCATGTATTGTAAAATAAATAATGTTAGATTTTAATAACCAAATGATACAAAAGCAAGGAAGTAAATGGCCGTTGTCTCATTGTTTTGTGCGACGGCCTCGCGGAAATAACGTTAATGGCGATGGGATTTCCTGCTCTCTTCAGCACCGAAACAACAAACGTACTCTAAAAATATACATTTCACGTTCGTACTGTGGTCTCTGGTAGTCGGTCATTTACAAGAATCATATTACCGAACGTATTTTGTTACATTCTAACGTAAACGTATACTATTCCTTAGTCCGCAAGATCTCATTCCTTATATTTTTATAATATAGATTTATAAAGTCCAAATTGTTGTCCAGTTATTTATTTCCACTTATTGGAAAAGTAGTAAGAATAACTCGATGGGGTTCGGATTTCTTTGTTTAATAATTACCTGGGTAGACTTCTTTGAAAGGTATTTTCATGAATACGAATTTTGACTTTATAAAGAAGCTGTAATACGCAGCAATTATGATATATTTACAATTTTACCTTCTTAGAGTTGCAGGTACAAAAAAACCTTTTTGGTTAAGACCCTTTTTCTGGGGATTTCTGTATTAACTGTATTTTTGGTTGCACATTTGCGTTATGCTACACTGTTCTGATGAAACAAAGAGCAGAAAAAAGTTTTATTATTTCCATAAAAATATAAGATTTCCATTTGACTTTCATTTTCCTACTTCTGGCAAAATCTTTCTTCTACATTAACTTGGAAATCAAGATGTTCTGGTATTCCTAGAGTTCCTCTTAGTAAATGACAGAACTTATAAAGGAAATAAACAACTTGATACTCTGTTTATGCGTCATTGGTAAAACGATTTAATTGAGGTTTAACATAATGAAATTCCAATCTTGTAGTCACTATTTCCTCTTCTCATTATCTCAGTCTAAATCGTCTTCAGATTTATTTCTAATGTTTTTCGAAAAGATCACATAGTGGATAATTGATGAATACACAACGGGAGCCCTCTGAGCTACTCCCATTCATGTTGAAGCTTCCTTTTCAAATTCATAATCTTCCCTTTTCCTTTTAAACTCTTGGGAGAGCTCTCAAATCTCAATACGTGCCTTAAAAGTGCGGCACAAAGATCTGTAATAAAGAAAGGACATAAAAGAAAGCAAAGAATAAAAATAAAATTCTTAGCGGATTGTTTACTCGTTATTGAGAAACCTTGAAAAGTATGCCTTAATTGTGACTTACAACATAGAATTCTTATCAAGGTGGCCATCAAAGAAAATGTAACGTGTGAATATAACGTTACCATCCATGGTTATAGCGAAAAAAAAGAAAAAAGGTTGGAAAACGTCTATTTTTCTGTTGGTGCAGTCGCCAGAGTTCCAGATGCATAATGCATGAGCCCACGCCCCTGCCTATGATATACGAAGCGTTAATCATCACATGTTAGTACGCCCACGTTTGCGCGGTCACGTGTTGCTTTAGGCATATCCACAATATGCGCGTTTCTTGGGCTAAGTTGGTTAGAAAATAATTTAATTACGCGCAAATTGAAGTTTGCACAATTTTGCAATATCTCTTCTATCTGCTTCCGGCCTCTCCAATTACATAAAAAGTACAAATAACTGTAATCCGTTATATCATCAAGAATGATCAAGATCGAGAACGATGAATCGCTTTTTATCTTTTGTTGCGTTTTTAATCTGCTCATCGAGATTAATGTTGCTTTTTGTCAATAACATGCTACAATATGTACTTAAACTATCTTTTGAGAGGTATGTTACGTTGAAAAAAGTGTCGTAATGACTTCCACTTGCATGCATGGAAACGCGTCCCGATCGCGTTAATATTCAAATGTACTACGACGACGTCGACGACGACGGCCGCGACTTTCACTTGCATTGTTTCTGTGAAAATGTACATTAGGATTGTGGGGCCGCTAACAGGTTCTCTAAATTTAAATCGCCTCGGTTTATTTTTCCGGGGGCCGCGTTTCGAACTGGTGATTCATTTCGTCTGTCGGGCGGTGCGGCGGGGAATTTTTAGATCCTCTGCCCTCTCTTCTTCTTTTTCTTCTTAATCCTCCTTAATATCTTTCAAATTTCTACGATTAATAAAAAATCTAATTTAATAAAAATCGAAAATATTTAACAAAGAGAATGTGTGTATTAAAAAAAAACTTTCTCTACAATTTATTAATAAATTCTTGAGAAATTTTTTTTGAGTAATAACACTCAATCGACAATGGACAATTTATATTAATAAGATATAAAGCGGTTATGCGCTTTCGCTATTTAATAATCCCGGAAAAATTCTATTTTATATTTTATTTTCTTAAATCGATTATTGTCGCCGAGATAGAAACCGCATTTCTACGACGGCAAAAACATAAAAGAAAGTCAAACTTAATGTAGGGGAAAGGATGCAAAAAAAATAGCGCACAAAATCAGCTGTTCGCCCGACCATGGTAATAATTAATTGATCATTCCATAGGTTTATTGTAATAAACGTCGATCTTAGACGACCAGAGATGGCCGCTTCGGACCGGTTCTTCTTTGCCGGTTGTGCAAGGCCATGAAATTTCCCATTTCCATGCTTATATAGTGATATCACCTTACTTTTTTTTACACTAAACTAAATACAGGCGGGGTATTTAATTAATACACTACTTAATTTATTTTTAATCACTATTCATTTAAAGAAATTATATTTTAATTACAACTTTTTTTTTAAGAAAATATATATATAGTTATATAGTTCTAATGCTTGTGATAATTCTAGTTTTAATTACTATTTAGAACAAGATTTTTATATATTTTTTATTGAATTAGAAACATTCGGGGTTAGCCGTCTTAAGTTGGTTCTAGTGATCTAACACTAGCACTGTCACTAGAACCAACACTAGACCTAGAACTAGAATCATTCGGGATTAGCCGAACGTCTCTTAAGACGGCTAAACACGAATGCTTCTAGTTCTAAGTCTAGTGTTGATTCTAGTGTTAGTTCTAGTTTTAGTTGTTATTCAGCGGTAAATTGTTGTATATTCGAAAGATATCGGCCGCCCTAAGTATTGTTTGTGGTATAAGAAAAATCTCGGCCGACTTCGAAGACGTCGGCCGCCCCAAGTATCACGAACAATACTTAGGTTGAATAACACTAGAACTAGAACCAACACTTGACCTAGAACTAGAATCATTCGGGTTTAGCCGTACGTCTCTTAAGACGGCTAAATCCGAATGTTTCTAGTTCTAGGTCTAGTGTTAGTTCTAGTGACAGTGTTAGGTAGCGCACATAAGCACTAGATTTTACATTGATATTGAACTAAAACTAGAACTAATACTAGACCTAGAACTAGAATCATTCGGGTTTAGCCGCACGTCTCTAAAGACGGCTAAACCCGAATGATTCTAGTTCTTGGTCTAGTGTTAGTTCTAATGGTAGTGTTAGTTCCATTTATCATTGAACTAAAACTAGAACTAACACTACACCTAGAACTGGAATCATTCGGGTTTAGCCGTACGTCTCTTAAGACGGCTAAATCCGAATGTTTCTAGTTCTAGGTCTAGTGTTAGTTCTAGTGACAGTGTTAGGTAGCGCACATAAGCACTAGATTTTACATTGATATTGAACTAAAACTAGAATTAACACTAGACCTAGAACTAGAAACATTCGGGTTTAGCCGTCTTGAAAGACGTGGGGCTAAACCCGAATGATTCTAGTTCCAGGTGTAGTGTTAATTCTAGTTTTATTTCAACATTAGTATATAATCTAGCGCTATCTAAGACTTACTAGCGCTACCTAACGCTGTCAGTGCTAGATTGTATATTAATATTGAAGTAGATAGTGCTAGATTGTATATTGATGTTGAATTAAAACTAGAACTAACACTAGACCTAGAACTAGAAACATTCGGGTTTAGCCGCACGTCTCTTAAGACGGCTAAACCCGAATGATTCTAATTCTAGGTCTTGTATTAGTTCTAGTGATATTGCTAATGTAAAACTAGAACTAACACTAGACATAGAACTAGAATCATTCGGGTTTAGCCGTCTTGAGAGACGTGCGGCTAAACCCGAATGATTCTAGTTCCAGGTGTAGTGTTAGTTCTAGTTTTACTTTAATATTAATATATAATCCTAGCGCTGACAGTGTTAGGTAGCGCTAGTAAGTCTTAGCTAGCGCTAGATTGTATATTAATATTGAAGTAAAACTAGAACTAACACTACACCTGGAACTAGAATCATTCGGGTTTAGCCGCACGTCTCTTAAGACGGCTAAACCCGAAAGTTTCTAGTTCTAGGTTTAGTGTTAGCTCTAGTTTTACTTCAATATTAGGATACAATCTAGCGCTATTTAAGACTTACTAGCGCTACCTAACACTGTCAGTGCTAGATTGTATATTAATATTGAAGTAGATAGTGCTAGATTGTATATTGATGTTGAATTAAAACTAGAACTAACACTAGACCTAGAACTAGAAACATTCGGGTTAGCCGCACGTCTCTCAAGACGGCTAAACCCGAATGATTCTAGTTCTATGTCTAGTGTTAGTTCTAGTTTTACATTAGCAATATCACTAGAACTAATACAAGACCTAGAATTAGAATCATTCAAGTTTAGCCGTCTTGACAGACGTGCGGGTAAATCCGAATGTTTCTAGTTCCCGGTCTAGTGTTAGTTCTAGTATAGCACTAGCAATATCACTGTCCCGTCACTAGCCGGGACAGCCTGCATTAATATATTGCGAATTATATGAAATTCCCACGCTTATAGATAAACATAATTTTGCAAAAACGGTGAAACAAGTCTATTTTGATTTTTCAAAACACACATTTTGAGTCCATATTCACTTCCCGATAATCATCTGTTTTTAAATTATGACGTCATCAACAAAAAATTACACTTTTATATTTCGTAATAAAAAAAATTGTTGATGAATACTGAACATTCTAGAACTAGAATGATTCTAGTTCTAAATCTTGGAAATCTTAGAAACATTCGGGTTTAGCCTAGTGTTAGTTGTAGTTTTATATATATATATAGGAATGAGATTTAACAAAAAGTAAATTTACTTATTTGAACTAGAACAATGCGCCATTCTGTATCAAACAAGAGACTGAATAGTGACGAAAAAGGAGGTCAAACCACCGCTACACGTGATAATTTGATTACATTTATTAGATTTTGCTGTTTTTTTTTTCTAGATAGCATTTCTTTAGATGCGCCATTATTAGTATATTGACCTAGGACTTTGCTTAGTTTATAAACACAACAGCAAAGGTCAAGAATCATATAAAAAATGAAATAGGTAAAATGATTTCGAAAATACATAAACGATTATTTTTGTTGTGAAGTGAGCAATTATAGAAAACAATTAGAGAGGAATGTAAGAGGAGTATTAGTAATATGCGTTGAGCAGGTTTAAACTATTTAGGTACCTACACAATTCTTGTTGAAAATAGCGTTACGTAACGTTGTTGCTGCAAAACGACAGTTTAACTTGTGCCTCAAAGATTTCTGGGCGCTAAAATTGTCGTGACCTATTACAAAACAGTGAATACCTTACATTCGTTTATTCATTTCTTTTTAACATTAAAATCGACCTTCGTGGAATTCTCAAACCTAATAATTACGGAAATATGTTAAAGCAAAAGCAAGAAAATACTTCTTGTGCACGCAAATGTCACGAATATAAAAGAAGAACTTTTGATGTGCCGATATATATCTTTGATATATTCTGCATCAATGAATTCGAGAAATGATTTTAATTTATAATTAAATTAAAAAAAATTTTTTTGAACAGACCTTTTTTTTTAAAAGTTATCCCATGAGAAACATTGTTTATTCCCGCACATTCACAAAAACGTCGAAGTCGTAAACGACTGGGACGAGAAAGAAATCGGACATCCGCACGCTCAGAACCTCAATATACAACTACGACAATCGGGGTCTCGATGCGCGAAAATAAATAAATAAATATTTAATTAAAAAAAAAACGCGAACAAGAGCGTTCCAAAGCAACACACCCCTCACTGCACAAACAGAAATGGTTAGGTATGAGAGAAATGCACCAAATCGACGCATGCGTATTAAAAAATATTATAATTTTTGAAGAAAAATTAAAAGAATTCAAACCGTACAGATATCCTAAACGGGCAATAGTACTAAAACGCACCCATTTTTAAACATCCCAAACTCACAAAATTATTCCATTTCATTCTAAATTAATACATTTCATCAACTACACGAGAACAGTATTAAATTACTCCGTAATTTCAAACCTTTTAGGCCACCTCACGATTAGGTCGCGTTATCTTTAGCACAAATAACATTCAATTCCGATTTAAAAAAATTAAATCAATTTTATTATATATTTGGAAATTATAAACAAATTTTATTAATAAATTTGAGTTAAACTTTGTTTAAACTTGAAATTTTAAGATTTAAATCAAATTATATAAATAAATCTTTTTTATCTTTATCCCCCCTTTCAAAGATAAGAAATTGTGATGGAATCAAGTTATTAACAATATAACAACATTGATGTGCGCTTAGTTTGAGATCATGACTACTAGATGGCAGGATTTTTTGAATATACTTTTCAATTTTGATTAAAATCTGAGATTGAAATCATTCAACAATAAATTACTTCAATCGGACTCTGGCGTTGTTTTTTTGGCATCCCTAAAAATTCGGGTTCAATGATTCGTTTGGAACATATTGCGTTCTTCTATCATTCCATTTGTATTACCATAAATTTGTGCAAAATAAAGTCCGCTTAGACAACCCTCCACACGCTGCATTAAGAACGTCTTTGATTCTGGATATCAACCCGAACAGGCTTAACATTTTTGTTAGGATGATATTTCTGTTTCGTAGAGCTTTTGGGATGCACCCAGTATCCTAAAGCACCTAAAACCGCGATTTCTTTAATCAGCTAATAAAATGTCAATTTTCTAATTCAAATAAACTTGAAATGTATTTTTTTAAATTTGTTTTTTTTTCAAGATCTAAATCAATAAAAATTCCTGTGAAATTATAAATGCCTTGGTTATTCTTACATTACCTTACATACCTATTTCCTTTCTGATCCTATATTTGTAAAGAAATATCAAAATGTTATCAGAAAATCCGCAAATAAAGTCAAATAGGCTACAGAAAATGAGCTTTTAGAAGAAAAAGAAGAACATTTACACATCACAGATGTAAGAAAGCAAGTAGAAAGAAGTGGGAGAGGTGTGAAATAGAGGTTCATGTCTTTTGCTTCTTTCTACTTTTTTTCTAACATAAAAATCTTCAAAAACTTTTTCCTCAATTGAAGTTGGAACATACATTATTGAAAAGTTCATAAATTAAAGATGCTAGATAGTAAGCAGAAAGAAGTCGTGGAGGTGTTAATTGATGCTTCATCACGTTGGCTCCTTTCTGCTTACTTTCTGGCATAAAATCATCAAGAAGTCTTTCTTCAATTAAACTTGGAACTTATATTATTGAAAAGTTGCTTTTTTTGCTTTCTTTCGGGCATAAAGTCTTCAAGAATTTTTCCTTCAATCATATTAGGAACTTAAATTATTGGAACGAACACACATTAAAGTGCTAGAAAGCAAGTAGAAAGAAGTCGTGGATATGCTAAATAAAGGTTCATACCACTGCTTTTTTCTGCTTACTTTCTGGTATAAAATCTTCAAGAACTTTTTCTTCAAACATATTAAGAACTTAAATTATTGGAACGATCACACATTAACGTGCTAGAAAGCAAGTAGAAAGAAGTCGTGGGGATGCTAAATAGAGGTTCATTCCCCGGCTTCTTTTTGCTTTCTTTCTGGCATAAAATCTTCAAAAACTTCTCCTTTAATCATATTAGGAACTGGAATTATTGGAACGAACGCACATTAAAGTGCTAGAAAGCAAGTAGAAAGAAGTCGTGGGGATGCTAAATAGAGGTTCATTTCCTTGGCTTCTTTTTGCTTTCTTTCTGGCATAAAATCTTCAAGAACTTCTCCTTTAATCATATTAGGAACTGGAATTATTGGAACGAACACACATTAATGTGCTAGAAATCAAGTAGAAAGAAGTCGTGGATATGCTAAATAAAGGTTCATATCACTGCTTTTTTCTGCTTACTTTCTGGTATAAAATCTTCAAGAACTTTTTGTTCAATCATATTAAGAACTTAAATTATTGGAACGATCACACATTAACGTGCTAGAAAGCAAGTAGAAAGAAGTCATGGGGATGCTAAATAGAGGTTCATTTCTACGGCTTCTTTTTGCTTTCTTTCTGGCATAAAATCTTCAAGAACTTCTCCTTTAATCATATTGGGAACTGGAAATATTGGAACGAACGCACATTAAAGTGCTAGAAAGCAAGTAGAAAGAAGTCGTGGAGGTGTTAAATGAAGCTTCATCACATTGGCTCCTTTTTGCTTACTTTCTGGTATAAAATCTTCAAGAACTTTTTCTCCAATCATAGTAAGAACTAAATTATTCGAGCGATCACACTTTGTGATGCTAGAAAGCAAGTAGAAAGAAGTCGTGGATATGCTAAATAAAGGTTCATACCACTGCTTTTTTCTGCTTACTTTCTGGTATAAAATCTTCAAGAACTTTTTCTCCAAACATATTACGAACTTAAATTATTGGAACGATCACACATTAACGTGCTAGAAAGCAAGTAGAAAGAAGTCGTGGGGATGCTAAATAGAGGTTCATTCCCCGGCTTCTTTTTGCTTTCTTTCTGGCATAAAATCTTCAAAAACTTCTCCTTTAATCATATTAGGAACTGGAATTATTGGAACGAACGCACATTAAAGTGCTAGAAAGCAAGTAGAAAGAAGTCGTGGATATGCTAAATAAAGGTTCATATCACTGCTTTTTTCTGCTTACTTTCTAGTATAAAATCTTCAAGAACTTTTTCTCCAATCATAGTAAGAACTAAATTATTCGAGCGATCACACTTTAAGATGCTAGAAAGCAAGTAGAAAGAAGTCGTGGATATGCTAAATAGAGGTTCATATCACTGGTTTCTTTCTGCTTACTTTCTGGTATAAAATCTTCAAGAACTTTTTCTTCAATCATATTAAGAACTTAAATTATTGGAACGATCACACATTAACGTGCTAGAAAGCAAGTAGAAAGAAGTCGTGGAGGTGCTAAATTAAGATTCATATCACTGGCTTCTTTCTGCTTACTTTCTGGTATAAAATCTTCAAGAACTATTTCTTCAATTACAGGAAGAACTACATTATTCGAGCGATCACACTTTGTGATGCTAGAAAGCAAGTAGAAAGAAGTCGTGGATCTGCTAAATAGAGGTTCATATCACTGGCTTCTTTCTGCTTACTTTTTGGTATAAAATCTTCAAGAACTTCTCCTTTAATCATATTAGGAACTGGAATTATTGGAACGAACGCACATTAAAGTGCTAGAAAGCAAGTAGAAAGAAGTCGTGGAGGTGTTAAATGAAACTTCATCACATTGGCCCCTTTTTGCTTACTTTCTGGCATAAAGTCTTCAACAACTTTTTCTCCAATCATAGTAAGAACTAAATTATTCGAGCAATCACGGTTTGAGATGCTAGAAAGCAAGTAGAAAGAAGTCGTGGATGTGTTAAATAAAGGTTCATATCACTGACTACATTCTGCTTACTTTCTGGCATAAAATCTTCAAGAACTATTTCTTCAATCATAGGAAGAACTAAATTATTCGAGCGATCACACTTTGTGATGCTAGAAAGCAAGTAGAAAGAAGTCGTTGATGTGTTAAATAAAGGTTCATATCACTGGCTACTTTCTGCTTACTTTCTGATATAAAATCTTCAAGAACTTTTTCTTCAATCATATTAAGAACTTAAATTATTGGAACGATCACACATTAACGTGCTAGAAAGCAAGTAGAAAGAAGTCGTGCGGATGCTAAATAGAGGTCCATTTCCCTGGCTTCTTTTTGCTTTCTTTCTGGCATAAAATCTTCAAGAACTTCTCCTTTAATCATATTAGGAACTGGAATTATTGGAACGAACACACATTAAAGTGCTAGAAAGCAAGTAGAAAGAAGTGGTGGATATGCTAAATAAAGGTTCATATCACTGCTTTTTTCTGCTTACTTTCTGGTATAAAATCTTCAAGAACTTTTTCTCCAATCATAGTAAGAACTAAATTATTCGAGCGATCACACTTTAAGATGCTAGAAAGCAAGTAGAAAGAAGTCGTGGATATGCTAAATAGAGGTTCATATCACTGGTTTCTTTCTGCTTACTTTCTGGTATAAAATCTTCAAGAACTTTTTCTTCAATCATATTAAGAATTTAAATTATTGGAACGATCACACATTAACGTGCTAGAAAGCAAGTAGAAAGAAGTCGTGGAGGTGTTAAATGAAGCTTCATCACATTGGCTACTTTCTGCTTACTTTCTGGCATAAAATCTTCAAGAACTATTTCTTCAATCATAGTAAGAACTAAATTATTCGAGCGATCACTCTTTGTGATGCTAGAAAGCAAGTAGAAAGAAGTCGTGGATGTGTTAAATAAAGGTTCACATCATTGGCTACTTTCTGCTTACTTTCTGGCATAAAATCTTCAAGAACTTTTTCTCCAATCGTAGTAAGAACTAAATTATTCGAGCGATCACACTTTGTGATGCTAGAAAGCAAGTAGAAAGAAGTCGTGGATATGCTAAATAAAGGTTCATATCACCGCTTTTTTCTGCTTACTTTCTGGTATAAAATCTTCAAGAACTATTTCTTCAATCATGGGAAGAACTAAATTATTCGATCGATCACACTTTGTGATGCTAGAAAGCAAGTAGAAAGAAGTCGTGGATGTGTTATATAAAGGTTCATATTACTTGCTACTTTCTGCTTACTTTCTGGCATAAAATTTTCAAGAACTATTTCTTCAATCATAGGAAGAACTAAATTATTCGAGCGATCACACTTTAAGATGCTAGAAGGCAAGTAGAAAGAAGTCGTGGATATGCTAAATAGAGGTTCATATCACTGGCTTCTTTCTGCTTACTTTCTGGTATAAAATCTTCAAGAACTTTTTCTTCAATCATATTAAGAACTTAAATTATTGGAACGATCACACATTAACGTGCTAGAAAGCAAGTAGAAAGAAGTCATGGGGATGCTAAATAGAGGTTCATTTCTATGGCTTCTTTTTGCTTTCTTTCTGGCATAACATCTTCAAGAACTTCTCCTTTAATCATATTAGGAATTGGAATTATTGGAACGAACGCACATTAAAGTGCTAGAAAGCAAGTAGAAAGAAGTCGTCGAGGTGTTAAATGAAGCTTCATCACATTGGCTCCTTTTTGCTTACTTTCTGGTATAAAATCTTCAAGAACTTTTTCTCCAATCATAGTAAGAACTAAATTATTCGAGCGATCACACTTTGTGATGCTAGAAAGCAAGTAGAAAGAAGTCGTGGATATGCTAAATAAAGGTTCATATCACTGCTTTTTTCTGCTTACTTTCTGGTATAAAATCTTCAAGAAGTTTTTCTTCAAACATATTAAGAACTTAAATTATTGGAACGATCACACATTAACGTGCTAGAAAGCAAGTAGAAAGAAGTCGTGGGGATGCTAAATAGAGGTTCATTCCCCGGCTTCTTTTTGCTTTCTTTCTGGCATAAAATCTTCAAGAACTTCTCCTTTAATCATATTAGGAACTGGAATTATTGGAACGAACGCACATTAAAGTGCTAGAAAGCAAGTAGAAAGAAGTCGTGGAGGTGTTAAGTGAAGCTTCATCACATTGGCTCCTTTTTGCTTACTTTCTGGTATAAAATCTTCAAGAACTATTTCTTCAATCATAGGAAGAACTAAATTATTCGAGCGATCACACTTTAAGATGCTAGAAAGCAAGTAGAAAGAAGTCGTGGATATGCTAAATAGAGGTTCATATCACTGGTTTCTTTCTGCTTACTTGCTGGTATAAAATCTTCAAGAACTTTTTCTCCAATCATGGTAAGAACTAAATTATTCGAGCGATCACAATTTAAGATGCTAGAGAGCAAGTAGAAAGAAGTCGTGGATATGCTAAATAGAGGTTCATATCACTGGTTTCTTTCTGCTTACTTGCTGGTATAAAATCTTCAAGAACTTTTTCTTCAATCATATTAAGAACTTAAATTATTGGAACGATCACACATTAACGTGCTAGAAAGCAAGTAGAAAGAAGTCATGGGGATGCTAAATAGAGGTTCATTTCTATGGCTTCTTTTTGCTTTCTTTCTGGCATAAAATCTTCAAGAACTTCTCCTTTAATCATATCAGGAATTGGAATTATTGGAACGAACGCACATTAAAGTGCTAGAAAGCAAGTAGAAAGAAGTCGTGGAGGTGTTAAATGAAGCTTCATCACATTGGCTCCTTTTTGCTTACTTTCTGGTATAAAATCTTCAAGAACTTTTTCTCCAATCATAGTAAGAACTACGTTATTCGAGCGACCACACTTTGTGATGCTAGAAATCAAGTAGAAAGAAGTCGTGGATATGCTAAATAAAGGTTCATATCACTGCTTTTTTCTGCTTACTTTCTGGTATAAAATCTTCAAGAACTATTTCTTCAATCATAGGAAGAACTAAATTATTCGAGCGATCACACTTTGTGATGCTAGAAAGCAAGTAGAAAGAAGTCGTGGATGTGTTAAATAAAGGTTCATATTACCGGCTACTTTCTGCTTACTTTCTGGCATAAAATCTTCAAGAACTATTTCTTCAATCATAGGAAGAACTAAATTATTCGAGCGATCACACTTTAAGATGCTAGAAAGCAAGTAGAAAGAAGTCGTGGATATGCTAAATAGAGGTTCATATCACTGGTTTCTTTCTGCTTACTTGCTGGTATAAAATCTTCAAGAACTTTTTCTTCAATCATATTAAGAACTTAAATTATTGGAACGATCACACATTAACGTGCTAGAAAGCAAGTAGAAAGAAGTTACGGGGATGCTAAATAGAGGTTCATTTCAATGGCTTCTTTTTGCTTTCTTTCTGGCATAAAATCTTCAAGAACTTCTCCTTTAATCATATTAGGAATTGGAATTATTGGAACGAACGCACATTAAAGTGCTAGAAAGCAAGTAGAAAGAAGTCGTGGAGGTGTTAAATGAAGCTTCATCACATTGGCTCCTTTTTGCTTACTTTCTGGTATAAAATCTTCAAGAACTATTTCTCCAATCATGGTAAGAACTAAATTACTCGAGCGACCACACTTTGTGATGCTAGAAAGCAAGTAGAAAGAAGTCGTGGATATGCTAAATAGAGGTTCATATCACTGGTTTCTCTCTGCTTACTTTCTGGTATAAAATCTTCAAGAACTTTTTCTTCAATCATATTAAGAACTTAAATTATTGGAACGATCACACATTAACGTGCTAGAAAGCAAGTAGAAAGAAGTCATGGGGATGCTAAATAGAGGTTCATTTCTATGGCTTCTTATTGCTTTCTTTCTGGCATAAAATCTTCAAGAACTTCTCCTTTAATCATATTAGGAACTGGAATTATTGGAACGAACGCACATTAAAGTGCTAGAAAGCAAGTAGAAAGAAGTCGTGGAGGTGTTAAATGAAGCTTCATCACATTGGCTCCTTTTTGCTTACTTTCTGGCATAAAGTCTTCAAGAACTTTTTCTCCAATCATAGTAAGAACCAAATTATTCGAGCGATCACACTTTGTGATGCTAGAAAGCAAGTAGAAAGCAGTAGTGGATGTGTTAAATAAAGGTTCATATCATTGGCTACTTTCTGCTTACTTTCTGGCATAAAATCTTCAAGACTATTTCTTCAATCATAGGAAGAACTAAATTATTCGAGCGATTACACTTTGTGATGCTAGAAAGCAAGTAGAAAGAAGTCGTGGATATGCTAAATAAAGGTTCATACCACTGCTTTTTTCTGCTTACTTTCTGGTATAAAATCTTCAAGAACTATTTCTCCAATCATAGTAAGAACTACATTATTCGAGCGACCACACTTTGTGATGCTAGAAAGCAAGTAGAAAGAAGTCGTGGATGTGTTAAATAGAGGTTCATATTACTGGCTACTTTCTGCTTACTTTCTGGCATAAAATCTTCAAGAACTTTTTCTCCAATCATAGTGAGAACTAAATTATTCGAGCGATCACACTTTGTGATGCTAGAAAGCAAGTAGAAAGAAGTCGTGGATATGCTAAATAAAGGTTCATACCACTGCTTTTTTCTGCTTACTTTCTGGTATAAAATCTTCAAGAACTATTTCTTCAAACATATTAAGAACTTAAATTATTGGAACGATCACACATTAACGTGCTAGAAAGCAAGTAGAAAGAAGTCGTGGGGATGCTAAATAGAGGTTCATTCCCCGGCTTCTTTTTGCTTTCTTTCTGGCATAAAATCTTCAAGAACTTCTCCTTTAATCATATTAGGAACTGGAATTATTGGAATGAACACACATTAAAGTGCTAGAAAGCAAGTAGAAAGAAGTCGTGGATATGCTAAATAAAGGTTCATATCACTGCTTTTTTCTGCTTACTTTCTGGTATAAAATCTTCAAGAACTTTTTCTCCAATCATAGTAAGAACTAAATTATTCGAGCGATCACACTTTAAGATGCTAGAAAGCAAGTAGAAAGAAGTCGTGGATATGCTAAATAGAGGTTCATATCACTGGTTTCTCTCTGCTTACTTTCTGGTATAAAATCTTCAAGAACTTTTTCTTCAATCATATTAAGAACTTAAATTATTGGAACGATCACACATTAACGTGCTAGAAAGCAAGTAGAAAGAAGTCATGGGGATGCTAAATAGAGGTTCATTTCTATGGCTTCTTTTTGCTTTCTTTCTGGCATAAAATCTTCAAGAACTTCTCCTTTAATCATATTAGGAACTGGAATTATTGGAACGAACGCACATTAAAGTGCTAGAAAGCAAGTAGAAAGAAGTCGTGGAGGTGTTAAATGAAGATTCATCACATTGGCTCCTTTTTGCTTACTTTCTGGTATAAAATCTTCAAGAACTTTTTCTCCAATCATAGTAAGAACTAAATTATTCGAGCGATCACACTTTAAGATGCTAGAAAGCAAGTAGAAAGAAGTCGTGGATATGCTAAATAGAGGTTCATATCACTGGTTTCTTTCTGCTTACTTTCTGGTATAAAATCTTCAAGAACTCTTTCTTCAATCATATTAAGAACTTAAATTATTGGAACCATCACACATTAACGTGCTAGAAAGCAAGTAGAAAGAAGTCATGGGGATGCTAAATAGAGGTTCATTTCTATGGCTTCTTTTTGTTTTCTTTCTGGCATAAAATCTTCAAGAACTTCTCCTTTAATCACATTAGGAATTGGAATTATTGGAACGAACGCACACTAAAGTGCTAGAAAGCAAGTAGAAAGAAGTCGTGGAGGTGTTAAATGAAGCTTCATCACATTGGCTCCTTTTTGCTTACTTTCTGGTATAAAATCTTCAAGAACTTTTTCTCCAATCATAGTAAGAACTACATTATTCGAGCGACCACACTTTGTGATGCTAGAAAGCAAGTAGAAAGAAGTCGTGGATATGCTAAATAAAGGTTCATATCACTACTTTTTTCTGCTTACTTTCTGGTATAAAATCTTCATGAACTATTTCTTCAATCATAGGAAGAACTAAATTATTCGAGCGATCACACTTTGTGATGCTAGAAAGCAAGTAGAAAGAAGTCGTGGATGTGTTAAATAAAGATTCATATCATTGGCTACTTTCTGCTTACTTTCTGGCATAAAATCTTCAAGAACTATTTCTTCAATCATAGGAAGAACTAAATTATTCGAGCGATCACACTTTGTGATGCTAGAAAGCAAGTAGAAAGAAGTCGTGGATGTGTTATATAAAGGTTCATATTACTGGCTACTTTCTGCTTACTTTCTGGCATAAAATCTTCAAGAACTTTTTCTCCAATCATAGTAAGAATTAAATTATTCGAGCGATCACACTTTAAGATGCTAGAAAGCAAGTAGAAAGAAGTCGTGGATATGCTAAATACAGGTTCATATCACTGGTTTCTTTCTGCTTACTTTCTGGTATAAAATCTTCAAGAACTTTTTCTTCAATCATATTAAGAACTTACATTATTGGAACGATCACACATTAACGTGCTAGAAAGCAAGTAGAAAGAAGTCATGGGGATGCTAAATAGAGGTTCATTTCTACGGCTTCTTTTTGCTTTCTTTCTGGCATAAAATCTTCAAGAACTTCTCCTTTAATCATATTAGGAACTGGAATTATTGGAACGGACACACATTAAAGTGCTAGAAAGCAAGTAGAAAGAAGTCGTGGATGTGTTAAATAAAGGTTCATATCACTGACTACTTTCTGCTTACTTTCTGGCATAAAATCTTCAAGAACTATTACTTCAATCATAGGAAGAACTACATTATTCGAGCGATCACACTTTGAGATGCTAGAAAGCAAGTAGAAAGAAGTCATGGATATGCTAAATAAAGGTTCATATCACTGGCTACTTTCTGCTTACTTTCTGGTATAAAATCTTCAAGAACTTTTTCTTCAATCATATTAAGAACTTAAATTATTGGAACGAGCACACATTAACGTGCTAGAAAGCAAGTAGAAAGAAGTCATGGGGATGCTAAATAGAGGTTCATTTCCTTGGCTTCTTTTTGCTTTCTTTCTGGCATAAAATCTTCAAGAACTTCTCCTTTAATCATATTAGGAACTGGAATTATTGGAACGAACGCACATTAAAGTGCTAGAAAGCAAGTAGAAAGAAGTCGTGGAGGTGTTAAATGAAGCTTCATCACATTGGCTCCTTTTTGCTTACTTTCTGGTATAAAATCTTCAAGAACTTTTTCTCCAATCATAGTAAGAACTAAATTATTCGAGCGATCACACTTTGTGATGCTATAAAGCAAGTAGAAAGCAGTCGTGGATATGCTAAATAAAGGTTCATATCACTGCTTTTTTCTGCTTACTTTCTGGTATAAAATCTTCAAAAACTATTTCTTCAATCATAGGAAGAACTAAATTATTCGAGCGATCACACTTTAAGATGCTAGAAAGCAAGTAGAAAGAAGTCGTGGATATGCTAAATAGAGGTTCATATCACTGGTTTCTCTCTGCTTACTTTCTGGTATAAAATCTTCAAGAACTTTTTCTCCAATCATAGTAAGAACCAAATTATTCGAGCGATCACACTTTGTGATGCTAGAAAGCAAGTAGAAAGAAGTAGTGTGTGTGTTAAATAAAGGTTCATATCATTGGCTACTTTCTGGTTACTTTCTGGCATAAAATCTTCAAGACTATTTCTTCAATCATAGGAAGAACTAAATTATTCGAGCGATTACACTTTGTGATGCTAGAAAGCAAGTAGAAAGAAGTCGTGGATATGCTAAATAAAGGTTCATATCACTGGCTACTTTCTGCTCACTTTCTGGTATAAAATCTTCAAGAACTTCTCCTTTAATCATATTAGGAACTGGAATTATTGGAACGAACACACATTAAAGTGCTAGAAAGCAAGTAGAAAGAAGTCGTGGAGGTGTTAAATGAATCTTCATCACATTGGCTCCTTTTTGCTTACTTTCTGGTATAAAATCTTCAAGAACTTTTTCTCCAATCATGGTAAGAACTAAATTATTCGAGCGATCACATTTTAAGATGCTAGAAAGCAAGTAGAAAGAAGTCGTGGATATGCTAAATAGAGGTTCATATCACTGGTTTCTTTCTGCTTACTTTCTGGTATAAAATCTTCAAGAACTTTTTCTTCAATCATATTAAGAACTTAAATTATTGGAACGATCACACATTAACGTGCTAGAAAGCAAGTAGAAAGAAGTCATGGGGATGCTAAATAGAGGTTCATTTCTATGGCTTCTTTTTGCTTTCTTTCTGGCATAAAATCTTCAAGAACTTCTCCTTTAATCATATTAGGAACTGGAATTATTGGAACGAACGCACATTAAAGTGCTAGAAAGCAAGTAGAAAGAAGTCGTGGAGGTGTTACATGAAGCTTCATCACATTGGCTCCTTTTTGCTTACTTTCTGGTATAAAATCTTCAAGAACTTTTTCTCCAATCATGGTAAGAACTAAATTATTCGAGCGACTACACTTTGTGATGCTAGAAAGCAAGTAGAAAGAAGTCGTGGATATGCTAAATAAAGGTTCATATCACTGCTTTTTTCTGCTTACTTTCTGGTATAAAATCTTCAAAAACTATTTCTTCAATCATAGGAAGAACTAAATTATTCGAGCGATCACACTTTAAGATGCTAGAAAGCAAGTAGAAAGAAGTCGTGGATATGCTAAATAGAGGTTCATATCACTGGTTTCTCTCTGCTTACTTTCTGGTATAAAATCTTCAAGAACTTTTTCTTCAATCATATTAAGAACTTAAATTATTGGAACGATCACACATTAACGTGGTAGAAAGCAAGTAGAAAGAAGTCATGGGGATGCTAAATAGAGGTTCATTTCTATGGCTTCTTTTTGCTTTCTTTCTGGCATAAAATCTTCAAGAACTTCTCCTTTAATCATATTAGGAACTGGAATTATTGGAACGAACGCACATTAAAGTGCTAGAAAGCAAGTAGAAAAAAGTCGTGGAGGTGTTAAATGAAGCTTTATCACATTGGCTCCTTGTTGCTTACTTTCTGGCATAAAGTCTTCAAGAACTTTTTCTCCAATCATAGTAAGAACCAAATTATTCGAGCGATCACACTTTGTGATGCTAGAAAGCAAGTAGAAAGAAGTAGTGTATGTGTTAAATAAAGGTTCATATCATTGGCTACTTTCTGGTTACTTTCTGGCATAAAATCTTCAAGACTATTTCTTCAATCATAGGAAGAACTAAATTATTCGAGCGATTACACTTTGTGATGCTAGAAAGCAAGTAGAAAGAAGTCGTGGATATGCTAAATAAAGGTTCATATCACTGGCTACTTTCTGCTCACTTTCTGGTATAAAATCTTCAAGAACTTCTCCTTTAATCATATTAGGAACTGGAATTATTGGAACGAACACACATTAAAGTGCTAGAAAGCAAGTAGAAAGAAGTCGTGGAGGTGTTAAATGAATCTTCATCACATTGGCTCCTTTTTGCTTACTTTCTGGTATAAAATCTTCAAGAACTTTTTCTCCAATCATGGTAAGAACTAAATTATTCGAGCGATCACACTTTAAGATGCTAGAAAGCAAGTAGAAAGAAGTCGTGGATATGCTAAATAGAGGTTCATATCACTGGTTTCTTTCTGCTTACTTTCTGGTATAAAATCTTCAAGAACTTTTTCTTCAATCATATTAAGAACTTAAATTATTGGAACGATCACACATTAACGTGCTAGAAAGCAAGTAGAAAGAAGTCATGGGGATGCTAAATAGAGGTTCATTTCTATGGCTTCTTTTTGCTTTCTTTCTGGCATAAAATCTTCAAGAACTTCTCCTTTAATCATATTAGGAACTGGAATTATTGGAACGAACGCACATTAAAGTGCTAGAAAGCAAGTAGAAAGAAGTCGTGGAGGTGTTAAATGAAGCTTCATCACATTGGCTCCTTTTTGCTTACTTTCTGGTATAAAATCTTCAAGAACTTTTTCTCCAATCATAGTAAGAACTACATTATTCGAGCGACCACACTTTGTGATGCTAGAAATCAAGTAGAAAGAAGTCGTGGATATGCTAAATAAAGGTTCATATCACTGCTTTTTTCTGCTTACTTTCTGGTATAAAATCTTCAAGAACTATTTCTTCAATCATAGGAAGAACTAAATTATTCGAGCGATCACACTTTGTGATGCTAGAAAGCAAGTAGAAAGAAGTCGTGGATGTGTTAAATAAAGGTTCATATTACCGGCTACTTTCTGCTTACTTTCTGGCATAAAATCTTCAAGAACTATTTCTTCAATCATAGGAAGAACTAAATTATTCGAGCGATCACACTTTAAGATGCTAGAAAGCAAGTAGAAAGAAGTCGTGGATATGCTAAATAGAGGTTCATATCACTGGCTTCTTTCTGCTTACTTTCTGGTATAAATTCTTCAAGAACTTTTTCTTCAATCATATTAAGAACTTAAATTATTGGAACGATCACACATTAACGTGCTAGAAAGCAAGTAGAAAGAAGTCATGGGGATGCTAAATAGAGGTTCATTTTTATGGCTTCTTTTTGCTTTCTTTCTGGCATAAAATCTTCAAGAACTTCTCCTTTAATCATATTAGGAACTGGAATTATTGGAACGAACGCACATTAAAGTGCTAGAAAGCAAGTAGAAAGAAGTCGTGGAGGTGTTAAATGAAGCTTCATCACATTGGCTCCTTTTTGCTTACTTTCTGGTATAAAATCTTCAAGAACTTTTTCTCCAATCATGGTAAGAACTAAATTATTCGAGCGACCACACTTTGTGATGCTAGAAAGCAAGTAGAAAGAAGTCGTGGATATGCTAAATAAAGGTTCATATCACTGCTTTTTTCTGCTTACTTTCTGGTATAAAATCTTCAAGAACTTTTTCTCCAATCATAGTAAGAACTACATTATTCGAGCGACCACACTTTGTGATGCTAGAAAGCAAGTAGAAAGAAGTCGTGGATATGCTAAATAAAGGTTCATATCACTGCTTTTTTCTGCTTACTTTCTGGTATAAAATCTTCAAGAACTATTTCTTCAATCATAGGAAGAACTAAATTATTCGAGCGATCACACTTTAAGATGCTAGAAAGCAAGTAGAAAGAAGTCGTGGATATGCTAAATAGAGGTTCATATCACTGGCTTCTTTCTGCTTACTTTCTGGTATAAAATCTTCAAGAACTTTTTCTTCAATCATATTAAGAACTTAAATTATTGGAACGATCACACATTAACGTGCTAGAAAGCAAGTAGAAAGAAGTCATGGGGATGCTAAATAGAGGTTCATTTTTATGGCTTCTTTTTGCTTTCTTTCTGGCATAAAATCTTCAAGAACTTCTCCTTTAATCATATTAGGAACTGGAATTATTGGAACGAACGCACATTAAAGTGCTAGAAAGCAAGTAGAAAGAAGTCGTGGAGGTGTTAAATGAAGTTTCATCACATTGGCTCCTTTTTGCTTACTTTCTGGTATAAAATCTTCAAGAACTTTTTCTCCAATCATGGTAAGAACTAAATTATTCGAGCGACCACACTTTGTGATGCTAGAAAGCAAGTAGAAAGAAGTCGTGGATATGCTAAATAAAGGTTCATATCACTGCTTTTTTCTGCTTACTTTCTGGTATAAAATCTTCAAGAACTATTTCTTCAATCATAGGAAGAACTAAATTATTCGAGCGATCACACTTTGTGATGCTAGAAAGCAAGTAGAAAGAAGTCGTGGATGTGTTAAATAAAGGTTCATATTACTGGCTACTTTCTGCTTACTTTCTGGCATAAAATCTTCAAGAACTATTTCTTCAATTATAGGAAGAACTAAATTATTCGAGCGATCACAGTTTAAGATGCTAGAAAGCAAGTAGAAAGAAGTCGTGGATATGCTAAATAGAGGTTCATATCACTGGTTTCTTTCTGCTTACTTGCTGGTATAAAATCTTCAAGAACTTTTTCTTCAATCATATTAAGAACTTAAATTATTGGAACGATCACACATTAACGTGCTAGAAAGCAAGTAGAAAGAAGTCATGGGGATGCTAAATAGAGGTTCATTTCTATGGCTTCTTTTTGCTTTCTTTCTGGCATAAAATCTTCAAGAACTTCTCCTTTAATCATATTAGGAACTGGTAACGTGCTAGAAAGCATGTAGAAAGAAGTCATGGGGATGCTAAATAGAGGTTCATTTCCCTGGCTTCTTTTTGCTTTCTTTCTGGCATAAAATCTTCAAGAACTTCTCCTTTAATCATATTAGGAATTGGAATTATTGGAACGAACGCACATTAAAGTGCTAGAAAGCAAGTAGAAAGAAGTCGTGGAGGTGTTAAATGAAGCTTCATCACATTGGCTCCTTTTTGCTTACTTTCTGGTATAAAATCTTCAAGAACTTTTTCTCCAATTATAGTAAGAACTAAATTATTCGAACGACCACACTTTGTGATGCTAGAAAGCAAGTAGAAAGAAGTCGTGGATATGCTATATAAAGGTTCATATCACCGCTTTTTTCTGCTTACTTTCTGGTATAAAATCTTCATGAACTATTTCTTCAATCATAGGAAGAACTAAATTATTCGAGCGATCACACTTTGTGATGCTAGAAAGCAAGTAGAAAGAAGTCGTGGATGTGTTAAATAAAGGTTCATATCATTGGCTACTTTCTGCTTACTTTCTGGCATAAAATCTTCATGAACTATTTCTTCAATCATAGGAAGAACTAAATTATTCGAGCGATCACACTTTGTGATTCTAGAAAGCAAGTAGAAAGAAGTCGTGGATATGCTAAATAAAGGTTCGTATTACTGGCTACTTTCTGCTTACTTTCTGGCATAAAATCTTCAAGAACTATTACTTCAATCATAGGAAGAACTACATTATTCGAGCGATCACACTTTGAGATGCTAGAAAGCAAGTAGAAAGAAGTCATGGATATGCTAAATAAAGGTTCATATCACTGGCTACTTTCTGCTTACTTTCTGGTATAAAATCTTCAAGAACTTTTTCTTCAATCATATTAAGAACTTAAATTATTGGAACGAGCACACATTAACGTGCTAGAAAGCAAGTAGAAAGAAGTCATGGGGATGCTAAATAGAGGTTCATTTCCTTGGCTTCTTTTTGCTTTCTTTCTGGCATAAAATCTTCAAGAACTTCTCCTTTAATCATATTAGGAACTGGAATTATTGGAACGAACGCACATTAAAGTGCTAGAAAGCAAGTAGAAAGAAGTCGTGGAGGTGTTAAATGAAGCTTCATCACATTGGCTCCTTTTTGCTTACTTTCTGGTATAAAATCTTCAAGAACTTTTTCTCCAATCATAGTAAGAACTGAATTATTCGAGCGATCACAGTTTGAGATGCTAGAAGGCAAGTAGAAAGAAGTCGTGGATGTGTTAAATAAAGGTTCATATCATTGGCTACTTTCTGCCTACTTTCTGGCATAAAATCTTCAAGAACTATTTCTCAATCATAGGAAGAACTAAATTATTCGAGCGATCACACTTTGTGATGCTAAAAAGCAAGTAGAAAGAAGTCGTGGATATGCTAAATAAAGGTTCATTTCACTGGCTACTTTCTGCTTACTTTCTGGTATAAAATCTTCAAGGACTTTTTCTTCAATCATATTAAGAACTTAAATTATTGGAACGATCACACATTAACGTGCTAGAAAGCAAGTAGAAAGAAGTCGTGGGGATGCTAAATAGAGGTTCATTTCCCCGGCTTCTTTTTGCTTTCTTTCTGGCATAAAATCTTCAAGAACTTCTCCTTTAATCATATTATGAACTTAAATTATTGGAAGAAACACACATTAAGATGCTAGAAAGCAAGTAGAAAGAAGTCGTGGAGGTGCTAAATTGAGGTTCATTTCCCCGGCTTCTTTTTGCTTTCTTTCTGGCATAAAATCTTCAAGAGCTTCTCCTTTACTCATATTAGGAACTTAAATTATTGGAACGAATGCACATTAAGATGCTAGAAAGCAAGCAGAAAGAAGTCGTGGAGATGCTAAATTGATGTTCATTTCTTTTTGCTTTCTTTCTGGCATAATGTCTTCAATAACATCTTCTACAATCATATCAGGAACTTGCATTATTCGAACGATCACACATTAATGATGCTAGAAAGCAAGTAGAAAGAAGGCAAAAAGGTGCTAGAAAGAGGTTCATCTTTGTGTTTTCTTTTTGCTTTCTTTCTATCATAATATCTTCAAATGACATTTATTTGGACCATGATTATGCTGAGAAGTCAGGAAATTGCGCAGTTAAAAGGAAATATACAGAAAAAAGGATTTAAATCGTATTTTAATGATGCCCTGACATCTTGCGATAATAAACTAAACTTCATTTAACTTAACCTCTCTTACAAGGAACAGATAAAATCCTATAAAATTGTGTTGGGATCATAACAACCAAATTCATTTCTATAAACTGATTGATTAACCTCAAAAAAATGTCTCTTCCTTGGATAACAATAAATAAAAAGTAAGTAAAATTAACGCAACAATTTTTTTAACTTACTCCTTTAATTAGACTTTTAGAAGGAATTGCGTTAATAAATTTGCTCTCGTCCCAAAAATTTAAGATCCTTCTTAAACGAATATTTGAGTCAGATGAATCTGCTCCCTTTACACTTGGTGAGATTAAAAAATTAGGGAGTTTACTTCAATTAGAAGAGGAAAAATCCATCCTTTTGGTGCAATCTTTAACTCACACATGGAATCAAGCTGTAAAATTTATTCTAAAACCTGTAGATCTACAAAAAGATCTCGAGCTAGTTTTGAAATTGGATACAGAAAAAGCTGAAGAATTCACAAAGATGTGGATCGAAAGGATTAAAGGCGATTGTGGCGATTTGAATAAAAGGAAGAAGTTAAATGGGGTTTCTTGGCAAGTTAATTTGCAAGCTGCCACGAATTATTCGCCCAAAGAAATAGTTCCTACTGTTAAATTAAAACTACAACTTAGCGATATTATTAATAGTGAGTCTACTGAGAATGTTGTATTTGATTTAAATGAAGAGGAAATTGTCAGTTTGTATAATGCCATAGAAGGAGTTCAAATTAAAATAGATGAATTACAAAGTTTATCCTAAAATGACAATAAAATGATATTTATATTTTTATTTGGTTTATTTTTATTAAACATTAATGTCAAAGTGACGTTTAAAACGTCAAAATGATTAAAAATTAACCTTAAACTATCAAAATGACTTATTTTTATATCTATAAAATAAAAGTTTTATGATCCAAACGAAATTCTAACCTATCTTTTTAACGTAAAGTGTATGAAATCCCGGAAAGCCAGAGATAAGGTTTAAAACGGAACGCGAATAAAATCATGTACACAGATAACAAAATCAACGAAATCCAATTAGAAAAAGGAAAGAAACGAAAATCGCTTTGGGCGTGTATTTAATGACCTCGTTGAGGAAATAAACCGGTAAATTAGAAAGTATCACCACTTTCATCTTCATCACACACCACATTCATTCTTCATCGCATTGTGATCCAAAGAAACATGTGATATTAGTGCTGATATACAGAAAAAGAAGTACACGATGACCCAAGAAAAAGTCAACCCCACCGTTTACGTCGTTTTCATATCCTTATTACTAGATTTACTCGCATTTACAATGATTTTGCCGCTTCTACCCTCTTTATTGGATCATTACAAAGCCAAAGACACCATCGGATTATATTCTTGGCTATCAAAACAAATAGTTGTCTTTCAAGAACTCGTCGGAGCACCGGAACGCTTTAACTCAGTTTTATTTGGAGGATTTCTTGGATCTATGTTTAGTTTTTTACAATTTGTTGCTGCCCCTATTGTTGGGGGAATTTCTGATGTTATTGGAAGAAGAAAAGTTATGATTACTTGTTTGGTATGATCGAATTAAATGTTATTTAGATTTTTATTTAATTAATATATTATAATATATAAATATATATTATATTAATATATATATAATATAATATGTTATTAATATTATTAATATATTATTAATAATATAATTATTAATTAATATATAATTATTTTTTTTTTGTTTTTAGGTCGGAGTGTTATTCTCATATATTTTGTGGGCTTTATCATCGAATTTTGCTATTTTTGTGTTTGCAAGATTTATTGGGGGTATTAGCAAAGGAAATGTGTCCTTAAGTATGGCTATTATCACTGATATATCTACTATGAAAACGAGAGGGATTGGGATGGCTCTTATTGGAATTGCATTTTCTTTGGGGTTTATAATCGGTCCTGTTATTGGTGCTTTATTTGCCGTTTGGGCAAAATCTAAAACTGGGGATTGGTACATTTTACCAGCGTTATTCGCAGTCTTCTTAGCGCTCAGTGATCTTGTTTTCTTTATTTTATTTTTTAAAGAAACTTTGCCAAAGGTTTAATTTTATTTATTTTATTTTATATATTTAATTTATTTATAATTTTTTTTAGGAGAAACGCGCAAATAGTATAAAAGAAAGCTTAAAAAACGCAACAGCTTTAATTAATTTAAAACAACTTTTCGATTTTACACCTGTTACGGGATTAAATGAGCAAGATTTCAGGAAATTAAAACTCCTGGGGATCGTTTACTTCGTTTATTTGTTCATTTACAGCGGATTAGAATTTACTTTAACGTTTTTAACTCATCACGTCTTCCATTACACCTCAACTCAACAAGGAATGATGTTTTTCTCTATTGGTTTAATCATGGCGTTAATTCAAGGCGGATATGTTCGCAAATTACCGAGTAATAAGACCAAGAAAACTGCTGTTAACGGGTTATGGTTAATTATACCTTCATTTATATGCGTTGGATTAGCGTCGTCAATCCATCTTCTATATTTAGGGTTATTTTTGTTTGCTGTTTGTAAGTTAATGTTGAGAATTAAAAAACTATTTTTATTTTATATTTTTTTTTAGCCACAGCTCTTGTCGTCCCATGTTTAATGACGATGGCTTCTGAATATGGCTCGGTGCAACAAAAAGGGACTGTAATGGGTATATTTCGATCCCTGGGGGCTTTAGCGAGAGCCTTAGGACCAATACTTGCGAGTGTATCATTTTGGAGTGTTGGTTCTACAATTACTTATCTCACCGGCGCAGTATTTTTGCTTTGGCCTGTATTGAAGCTGAAGAAATATTAGCAAATTTTGTTTAAAATAAGAAATGATCTATTCTAACAAAACTAGTCTGTTTTTATATGATGTATTATTAAAACAGTATAATAATAGGTTAAGACAAAATCACATTAAGTTGTCCTAAGCATAAGAAATAAATTATTTATATATTTTCGTTGTTTTATACTTATTTAAGGGTGTCCTTTGTGATCTGGGAGCATCCCCAGAAGTTACTTCGATCGTGTGCCACTTGAGGTGGAGAATTTGGACCCAACCTCGCCTCATAAATTAATCTATAAGGGAGTCTATAATATTAATTTACTTGATTTGATGTATCAGCACGAAATCGGCAGATTTAGAAAATTCTAGCACGTTGTAATCGATTTTGTACCTTTATTAAGATATATAATGAACGATTTCGCCTCAAATCGCCGAGGTCGCTTGCGGGCGAGGCGCTTGATTTGATATATTAACACAAAATCGTCAGCTTTGGAAGATTCTAGCGCCTCGCCCGCAAGCGACCTCGGCGATTTGAGGGTAAATGTCTTCTTGTAATAGATTTTGTACCTTTATTAAGATATACAATGAACGATTTCGCCTCAAATCGCCGAGGTCGCTTGCGGGCGAGGCGCTTGATTTGATATATCAACGCGAAATCGTCAGATTTGGAAAATTCTAGCGCCTCGCCCGCGAGCGACCTCGGCGATTTGAGGGTAAATGTCTTCTTGTAATAGATTTTGTACCTTTATTAAGATATATAATGAACGATTTCGCCTCAAATCGCCGAGGTCGCTTGCGGGCGAGGCGCTTGATTTGATATATTAACACAAAATCGTCAGCTTTGGAAGATTCTAGCGCCTCGCCCGCGAGCGACCTCGGCGATTTGAGGGTAAATGTCTTCTTGTAATAGATTTTGTACCTTTATTAAGATATATAATGAACGATTTCGCCTCAAATCGCCGAGGTCGCTTGCGGGCGAGGCGCTTGATTTGATATATCAACGCGAAATCGTCAGATTTGGAAACTTCTAGCGCCTCGCCCGCAACCGACCTTGGCGATTTGAGGCAAAATCGTTCATTATATACCTTAATAAAGATACAAAGTCTCTTATAAGAATTAATTTGTTTTCAAATCGCCGAGGTCGCTTGCGGGCGAGGCGCTTGATTTGATGTATTAACACGAAATCGTCAGCTTTGGAAAATTCTAGCGCCTCGCCCGCAAGCGACCTCGGCGGTTTGAGAGTAAATGTCTTCTTATAAGAGATTTTGTACCTTTATTAAGATATAAAAGAACGATTTCACCTCAAATCGCCGAGGTCGCTTGTGGGCGAGGCGCTTGATTTGATATATCAACGCGAAATCGTCAGATTTGGAAACTTCTAGCGCCTCGCCCGCAACCGACCTTGGCGATTTGAGGCAAAATCGTTCATTATATACCTTAATAAAGATACAAAGTCTCTTATAAGAATTAACTTGTTTTCAAATCGCCGAGGTCGCTTGCGGGCGAGGCGCTTGATTTGATGTATTAACACGAAATCGTCAGCTTTGGAAAATTCTAGCGCCTCGCCCGCAAGCGACCTCGGCGGTTTGAGAGTAAATGTCTTCTTATAAGAGATTTTGTACCTTTATTAAGATATAAAAGAACGATTTCGCCTCAAATCGCCGAGGTCGCTTGCGGGCGAGGCGCTTGATTTGATATATCAACGCGAAATCGTCAGATTTGGAAACTTCTAGCGCCTCGCCCGCAACCGACCTTGGCGATTTGAGGCAAAATCGTTCATTATATACCTTAATAAAGATACAAATTCTCTTATAAGAAGTAATTTGCTTTCAAATCGCCGAGGTCGCTTGCGGGCGAGGCGCTTGATTTAATGTATTAACACAAAATCGTCACCTTTGGAAGATTCTAGCGCCTCGCCAGCAAGCGACCTCGGCGATTTGAGGGTAAATGTCTTCTTGTAATAGATTTTGTACCTTTATTAAGATATACATATAAGGAACGATTTCGCCTCAAATCGCCGAAGTTGCTTGCGGGCGAGGCGCTTGATTTGATATATCAACGCGAAATCGTCAGATTTGGAAAATTCTAGCGCCTCGCCCGCAAGCGACCTCGGCGATTTGAGGCGAAATCGCTCCTTATATACTTTAATAAAGATACGAAGTCTCTTATAAGAAGTAATTTGCTTTCAAATCGCCGAGGTCGCTTGCGGGCGAGGCGCTTGATTTGATGTATTAACACAAAATCGTCACCTTTGGAAGATTCTAGCGCCTCGCCCACAAGCGACCTCGGCGATTTGAGGGTAAATGTCTTCTTATAAGAGATTTTGTACCTTTATTAAGATATATAATGAACGATTTCGCCTCAAATCCCCGAGGTCGCTTGCGAGCGAGGCGCTTGATTTGATATATCAACGCGAAATCGTCAGATTTGGAAAATTCTAGCGCCTCGCCCGCAAGCGACCTCGGCGATTTGAGGCGAAATCGTTCCTTATATATCTTGGTTACGATACAAACTCTCTTATAAGAAGATATTTATCATCAAATCGCCGAGATCGCTTGCGGGCGAGGCGCTTGATTTGATATATTAACACAAAATCGTCAGCTTTGGAAGATTCTAGCGCCTCGGCCGCAAGCGACCTCGGCGGTTTGAGGGTAAATGTCTTCTTATAAGAGATTTTGTACCTTTATTAAGATATATAATGAACGATTTCGCCTCAAATCGCCAAGGTCGCTTGCGGGCGAGGCGCTTAATTAGATGTAATCGTCTGCTTTAGAAAATTCTAGCGAAAACAGTATAATAATAGGTTAAGACAAAATCAGATTAAGTTGTCCTAAGCATAAAAAATAAATTATTTATATATTTTCGTTGTTTCATACTTTTCATACATCATTTTTGCTTTATTTTGATATTTCCCCCCTTAAAGAAAAATACTAGAATGAAATTCAAATTGATTCAAGTTGGCAATCTTAAAACGAAATATTTCCCCAAGTGAAAAAATCGATCGCTATAATATTAACCTATATTTGTATTTTTCATTGTCAAACGTAGGAATGACGATGTTTGTGTAGCCGCTTAGTGATTAAATTAGTGTTAATTATGCCGAATAAGGTGTTGAAAAGATTGCGTTGAGTCCTGCGTGGTGTGATTTAGGGGCCCTAATCGCCGGTTCAAACGTTTTAATTCCAATATGGCTACTAATAACAACCAGAATGGTTGGTTAACTGGCCTCAACATCGGCATCGGGGGCCCCCTGACCGTGGTCCCCGAACAACAACAATCCGGGACCACATCTGAAATGAATCAATTCGAACAAATCGATCGGAACGCGACCGCCAGCAACACCCTAAAGGTTGTTTACAATAATTTAAGTTTTCAACACCCCAGTGCTTTGTTTATTGCAATAATTTTAAAAATTTTTTCATTTTCTTCAGAGAAATCCTAAAATGGAATTGACCAAAACAGATCTACTTAAACTTGTTACTTGTTTCGAAGGAGAAATTCAAGCCAGGGACATTGCTATAGCAGCTTTAAAGGTTTGTTTAACCAAAACACATCATTAAATAAAATCACATTAATTTCAATTTCAGTCTGAAAAATTAAAACAAGTAGTTAATTTGGGTCGTTATCGTCCGGCTGTGATGTCAGATCCTTACACAGCGCTTTTACGTGATACAATAGCAGATACCCCATCTTCAAAGCTTCCATACAGTGAAAAAGAAATGCAAGAAGCAGCAGATGCTCAAATACAGGCGTTAGAGCAATTGGCAATGCAGCAACGTCGAGCACATCAACACATGGTGAATATCCTTAAAGATGCCGAGGCGAAACATAAGAAAGTCATACAAGAATTGGAAGAAGAAAAATGTAAACATGAACATGATACAGCTCAAGGAGACGACATCACATACGGCTTAGAAATGGAAAGAAGTCGATTAAAGCAAGAACTTGAAGTGGAAAAATTAACAAGAAAAAAAATGGAGAAAGAGGTTAAAAGACAACAGGAGTTGGCAGATGAAGAAAGAGCAAGGCAAAAACAGATCGTTTTATTACTCTTGGGTGACAGGAAAAGGGTGATTATTAAATACATAGAAGAAAGAAGGCGGAGCGAAGACTTAGCGCAGATTTTATCAGAGGAAAAAGCTAGAATCGACAGTATGGCGGAAGGTTTAGAAGAAGAAAGCAAGAAATCTTTACGAATGGAAGCCGAGTTAGAAAAACAACTTCATCTATTCGATTCGGAAAGAAAAGCTTTAAAATCTTCTTTATCAGCTGCAGAATTAAAGTAAATCACGCAATATTTATTTTACAAAAATACAAAATTTTCTTATAGGTGCCAAGAACTTGAAGGTGAACTTCAAAAACTTCGTACACTATATGAAGATGTTTTAAGAACTCGAGCCAGAGATCCTGGTGATACAGCTGTACCTATGACTAGTAGTGTTGCAAAAGCTGTTCAACCCACAGCCACTGTTTCTAGTGTTCCTGTTTCTGGACCCAGTAAGCATCTCAATATAATTTAAACTATTTATACAGAAATTTTTTTTATTTTTAGCTACAGGAATCGCTCAATCTGTTACACCAGGGCAAGCTTTACGTCAAACTGCTGTTGCTCCAGTTATACCAGCTTTAAAGGTACATAATATTAGATATAAATATGATGTTAAGGCTCAAATTGAAACATAGATGGAAAACTAAAGATAAAATTGGTGGGAAGTTGATTGATTATTCTTTGCTGCGTTATCTTTTCTATTATTAACATTGCTGACTACTCTGTTTTTCTTAATCTGGTTCTCGTTCATGTTCCTCTATGCAAAATTCGAAGTTCCATCTCATCACTTGAACTTGTTCCTGAAGAAGGTTGCAACATCCAAGGCATACAAGTTATGATTTTGATCATAATGTTTGTCCATTTAAGATCTGGTTATACCCTGACATACATTCAGTGGGGCGTTTTTTTACTTGTTACAATAATATAATAGTAAATGTGACTATGGGGATGATTGTTTGAGAACAACTGCAGAAACAATTGTAGATTGAGGCTGACTTTGATCATGTGGACTGTATTTCACCAATTTGAGGTGGAGAATTCGGACCCAACCTCGCCTCATAAACGTCTATAATAATATTAAACTATAAGGGAGTCTGTAATATTAATTTACCTGATTTGATGTATCAATACAAAATCGTCAGGTTTGAAAATATATAGCGCCTCGCCCGCTAGCGACCTCGGCGATTTGAGGCGAAATGTCTTCTTGTAATAGATTTTGTATCTTTATTAAGATATATAAGGAACGATGTCGCCTCAAATCGCCGAGGTCGCTTGCGGGCGAGGCGCTTCATTTGATATAATAACACGAAATCGTCAGGTTTGGAAAATTCTAGCGCCTCGCCCGCAAGCGACCTCGGCGATTTGAAGCGAAATCGTTCCTTATATATCTTAATAAAAATACAAAGTCTCTTATAAGAAGTAATTTCTTTTCAAATCGCCGAGATCGCTTGCGGGCGAGGCGCTTGATTTGATGTATCAACACGAAATCGTCAGCTTTGGAAGATTGTAGCGCCTCGCCCGCAAGCGACCTCGGCGATTTGAGGCAAAATCGTTCATTATATACCTTAATAAAGATACAAATTCTCTTATAAGAAGTAATTTGCTTTCAAATCGCCGAGGTCGCTTGCGGGCGAGGCACTTCATTTGATATATTAACACAAAATCGTCAGGTTTGGAAAATTCTAGCGCCTCGCCCGCAAGCGACCTCAGCGATTTGAAGCGAAATCGTTCCTTATATATCTTAATAAAAATACAAAATCTCTTATAAGAAGTAATTTCCTTTCAAATCGCCGAGATCGCTTGCGGGCGAGGCGCTTGATTTGATGTATCAACACGAAATCGTCAGCTTTGGAAGATTGTAGCGCCTCGCCCGCAAGCGACCTCGGCGGTTTGAGGGTAAATGTCTTCTTGTAATAGATTTTGTATCTTTATTAAAATATATGAGGAACGATTTTGCCTCAAATCGCCGAGGTCGCTTGCGGGCGAGGCGCTAGAATTTTCCAAACCTAACGATTTCGTGTTGATATATCAAATGAAGCGCCTCGCCCGCAAGCGACCTCGGCGATTTGAAGCGAAATCGTTCCTTATATATTTTAATAAAGATACAAAGTCTCTTATAAGAAGTTGTTCGCTTACGAATCTATAATGGAGTATATAATATTAAATATGTTTTGGAATATTCTATATATATATTAAAAACTTTTATTTTATTTTAAGGGTACAGCGTCAGCTGTAGTTATTCCATCAGTACAATCTCAATCATCGAGGACATCGTCATCTAGTAAACAGTCGACTTTTCATTCTCAAATTCAAAGTAATGTGGCACCGGCAACACCACCAAAAAAAGGTATGGTGGCGTCCAGAGGCGTCCCTCCGCCGATTCCGCCAAATAAACCAGTGATTCCTACTAAGCAATCATCGTCGCGGCGACCGGAAAGTTCGGAATTGGAAAAGAAGAAGCAGGCAGCTCCTCCGTCGGCAGGTAAAGATGGTAAAGATTCGGCGTCGGAAGGAGGAGGTGGCGGCAGGTCCGCCGCTTCCGGCATAGAAATGCTTGTCGGCCAAGAATTGGCGGACTACCAACAAGTGTTCGTTACAATGGCGACTAGTAATAGTACTTAAATTGACTTAAAATTACCGGGTGGTTAATGAAAAATAAAAAGAAAAAAAAATGAGAAAAAAGTTTTTAGTAGAATTTTTTTATTTGGCTTTTTGTTAATGAAAATTTAGTGATTTTTTTTCTTTTGAATGTTTACAGACCTATCCACAATACTGTGATAGAACTCGCTCATCAGCGACTCTTTAGCAATAAAGAAAAAATGTATAAGATCTTATACAAAAAAATACACCACAATATAAACATACACGATTGAAAATAGAACACTCCAAACTTCATGTGATAAAAAAAATAAACAAGGAAAGATTCGATGTTGCAAAAACTTTTTTAAGTGTCATTTTAATTTTTGAAACATTATAACTAATTATTTATTGTACTTTCTTATTAATTCGAAAGAATTATATTTGTGGTTTTAAAAATTGTGATCGTTATTAATCTGATTTAATTAATTTAACAATTAATAATCTCGACCAGGTACGAATAAAACACTCATAACGTCGCTAACTGACGTTTAAAAAATGTAGTAACATAGTGAATTTAGGTTAGGATTAGATTTATTTATTTATTTTTTGCAACTATTATCAGGCTGCATTAATAAAAACCCTTCTCAAGCTTTACTCAGATACTTAATTGTAGGTTTGCTCTAGGAACGAATAGAAACAGTTGTAACTATTTCTAACCGTTACAAGCACAAATCTAATATATATTTTTTTTCGTTTATGTTTCGGATTTAACCCAGTTGCGTTTGTTTACAGTATTAGGAGTACTGCAGTCAATGTGTTAAATGTACTATTAATTAATAAATTAATTTTAGATACTGTATTTGCTGCATTTATGTGAAAATTTGCTGTAGTCTTAGGGTTGTTTTAGCAACTGTAAAAAGCGCTGCTACAACAATCCTGTTTTTTTATTCACTTTTTTTTGTGAACAAAAATTTTTGCTTTACTGTGTGAAATTGTAAATATTTTCTTTTATTTTGTAAAAAAATAAAGTTTTATCACCTTTTTATTTTTTTTTATTTTTATATATTTTTTTTTGATAAATAAAAATCATATAAACTGCATTTAAAGTGTACAGTAGACGGTAACTTTTGAGATTGTATATACTTAAAACGATATTGGATTAAAAGATATACAGGATGTGAAAAAATTATGTGGAATAACTAAGAAAATAAGTACATAGTTTTTTATATAAATTCTTGGTTACTACACCCTGTATTGTTGTTCTTAAATCCATACTCTTTCTATCTACAAGGAGAAAAAGCTTTTTACTCCGAGTATATAGAAAAAACAAATATGGCCAGAGTAAAGCGTATTTTAATATATATTTTCTTTTTTTTCTCGAAACCTTGTAAAATAATAAATTAAAACCAGTGTATTGCGTTGCGATAATCTTTAAGTAAACGTTTTTTTAGTGGATATAATATAAAAAATAAGAGAGTTGTAAATAAAATAGACATTTAGAAAATTTGTAAATAAGTTTAGTAAAAAATATACCGGTATTATGATGTATACTACATAGTTGGATGTGTTGACATTAAAAAAAACCACAAAAGTAAAAGTTTAAATATTTACTTTATTTTCTTTTTATATCATCGAGATTGTGAATCGATACGAACTCATTTTATTGATTCAAAACCGTAATCAAAACATCAATAAAGAAATAATTTAACCGACACTTCTCTTTTATTTTCTTTAACAATTTTTTGGTTAAAATTAAAATTTCAAGTCAAAAATGTTTGAATTTGCGCCATCTTTGATTATATCTTAACGTTCTAAAGTACTTGGAGTATTAAGAGATAGGATCCTTTTCAAACTAACCGAAATTCTTAGATTTGGAAGATTCTAGCGCCTCGCCCGCAAGTGACCTCGGCGATTTGAGGCGAAATTATTCTTTCTATGTCTTAATAAAGACACAAAGTCTCTTATAAGAAGTAATTTGCTCTTGATTTGATATATCAGCTTTGGAAGATTCTAGAAATCGTTTCATCATCGTATTGACAGAGTTATATTGGGTTAAGAAGTTTGTATAAATGGGGCTAAATTTTATGTTAGCGCTACAAAATCACGAATTTTGTTGTTAAGTTTTAGCTTGTACAATAATTTAAGATTCAAATCAAAATAAGATTAAAATTAGGTGACATCTATTATTCAATGGTAGAATTAATCTTGTTTAGTTGAGTTTCAAACCAATTTTTGCTAAGGGTAATATCAATATTCGTTTATTTAATATTTGTTTAATTTAAAAATAATTTTTAATATAAAGAATAATTGGGAAATAAAACGCAGGATGAAACATCAGACTCTCTTTTTATTTCATAACGATTTATTTTAACAGAAAATTTGGGTTACAATTCCGACCTTACCTAAAGTACACTGAATGTTTATAGTGTAACAAAAAACACGTCGCCTACGCCTATATTATTCACAGTTCTCAGTGTAACAAGTTCACGTTTTCATGTTTTTTTTTAAATCCATTTTTCGTCAAAAATTCTCTCTAAGATATTCAAACTAACGGATGGAGAAGCTTCTTTTTTATATAATATATATTTGTGTGTATATATATTTACTTTCTTTCGTGTTCGAAACAAACCAAAAGTGTCTGTTGTATTTTATACATCGCGCACATCCTTGAATGATGATATATTGTTATATTTTATTATTATTAACTTTACATTTAGTTTTCTAACTATCTTAAGAATTTAATCACACCTTATGATAACGACTTATCGCCTGTTTTTTATTTTTGGGTACGGTATTGGTTAGGGTTAGGTGGGTTTTAAACGAATCACACAGTCCAAAGTGCGGTTACATGTCTGTATCAGCTTACAAGTTAATTCCTTAATAATTTTTATGTACACAACCGGGAACGCTTTCTTAAAAAAATAAAAACTGGAAAGTGTTCCCCACATCTATCGAGCATGTAATAGATAACAGTAAACGGAAATGTTTGGCGGGGAATGCGGGGTATGGTTCATTTTTTTTCTTTCCCTCCACCTTCGTTGTGATTTCTTGATGCTCTCACGCTTTACACAGCCGGACCCCAAACCACGTATCGCGCAAATATGCAAATGTATGTACAATCGGGGAAACGTGACGGGTTAATTGAAATTTTGTGCAATCCTTGCGAGATTGTTTGGAATTCTTGAGTGTGTCACCCGATAACGAAAATCTTTACAAACATTATGAAACTGTAAAAGCAGAATATTTTAAAATTGTAGGAAATATCGTTGGTATTGATTATGGACCCATATAAATTTGTATCGTATAGTGTGTATGTTGAATATAAATCGTTCTAGTAACACAAATTTGAGAAAATAAGATGAATATTTTTTTTATTATTTTCATTGTTTTCTGGGTGGTTGATTCGGAATGAAATTAATTGATATGTTAGAGTATTTCAATAAGGAGTGCACAGAATTTCAATGGCTGTTATAACCAGGAATAGAACGTTTCTTTGGCACAAGTATATTAGAGCACCAATCGTCATAGCGCGATCTAAAACGTTCGGTACTATATAAGCCAAATGAGGAGCTGAACACCGAATACGATCGTCAGGTCCAAACGCTTACCAACGAAAAACCGTCAACAACAGTCGTAAGCGAAACTGAACCGCAGCAACAATGAATTTGAGCAACCTTTGTACGTAGATTTGAGAACAACATTTAGATTTGATACTGTTTTGTTTTTTTTTTCTGAAAAAGTATACACAGTAAAAAAGTCTACACTTCGTTCTGTTCTCGCGCTGTGTCTCTACTTAAGTCTTATGTCACTAACAGCTCGGCAACCACCGCAACTGTTATTGCAATCAGGAAAGCAAACTTTCGAGAAGTACAAGCCGTCAACCCCAGGCCCATGGACAAGTGAGACCATCCAGGAATCGGAGATGCTCCATTTTTTCCACGTTGCATAGCTGCTGGATGTTCACCTAAACATTTAAATAAAATTTTTTATTAATTAAAGACAATTTATTAAAAAACGCACCGTTTAAGACGTGAAGTAACACGCTAGCAGAATCCAAATTTGATGGGCTACAAGTATAATTTCCAGAATCTTCAAGTCGAGCATGATAAATAACGAGTGTGCCGATGGTCGTATCTTGCCTTATCCTTTCCATATTGATGTCTAAAACCGATCTGTCATAATCCAAAACGCGCTCCTCATCGTGGTACCAAAAAATATAAGCAGGTTCCTCCAACGATTGCGTAATGACGCATTTTAAGGTTACCGGGCTACCAGTTCTTACGTAGATGTCCGATTCGCCCATTATCTCGATCTTGGGAACTGCAAATTGCGTTCGTTTTCATTCCACGTTCGTAGCTTAAGAAAGGCTATTATACGACGAAAGTTCGCAAAGAGAAGAAAAAACTAAGCGCGCCAGTCACTTCTCCGAACAAGTTCGAGTAACCTTTTGTTTTGGCGTCATTAAAGGACACCACCCTGAAACCCACGTTTGCCAACGATTTACACCGCAACTGTCCTTTATCGAACTACTACGAATCCCACCCCGTCTTTACAACGAATTGGAAAACGATTTTCTATTTTTAGACTATTACTTTTAAATTCTCTCTGCAACCTTTTCTTTTTAAATAAAAATTTTGTCTTACCCACAACATTTAAAGTAATGAAATGACTCATTTTGGGTTCGGTGCTAACTTGACATTCATATTGGCCGGCATCTCTAGCTTGAACGTATTTGACTTGAAGTGTCCAGGTGTCGGTTGGTTCGACGAGAAACGCTTGGAAGCGATCGTCAGCGATGAAAGTGAACCGATCGACGGTGAGAATATGAGCATCGCGACGCCGGATCCATGAAACGGACTTATTTCCGAGTTGTTTTACCTTGCAAGGAAGGTATGCGTGAGTGCCTAGCTGGGTGGTGATGTTCGTTGTAGTAGATGGATCGAAATAGGGTCCCGTATAGAGCCCGGTGAATCTCTTCTTCACAGCGTGGGCTGCGTGACCTCCCGAAAATACTATAAAAAAGAAGAAATAACACAAATTAAATAATTTATTATAGTCTTTGTTGAGGACACGTTCTGCTAATGGTACTGCTTTTATGGTAATTGCTAATTTTGTTCGGGGCTTTTGTCATTCGAGAGCGATTCATCCAAAAATTGCCTTAAGAATTGCTTGGAATCGCGAAAGTTTTAGCCAATTTTCGTTCGTTCGTTTTGTTAATCGAAAGCAATTCTCCTTTAAAACTTTTATAGTGTTGAAACATTTAAGTGATTTACTTCATCGATATTAATTACTTAGCGGGAGATTTTGAAGTAACCGAATACGCGTAAATCCATGTGCGTACAATGCTGTTGTTTGGTATTGATTTAGGAAATGCTTTGGTGGAAGATAGGATTGCTCTCCCACTGACAAAGAGGACACCGATAACGATCCATCCTTGGATATAAAGAAGGAGTTCGATATTTTTCCGCTCGCGGATATGTATATTTATAAGTCAGTCGTATGAAATTGAAATCCCCTTGTTTTTGAAATCGGCTCGCTCCGATTGGCCGAGCGCCAGCTGACGTCAGGCGCGGACTGAAAAAACGACCGAAGTAGTAAATCGTCAAAAGAGGGCCGTTAGGTATAAAACGAGCGCAAAAGCTGCACCCCAACTATTGTTATTCCAAGTTGAAAACGTTTTAAACCCCGCTTTTAAGATGATTTAAATTTGTTTCAAATTTACTCTAAAATCATCTCGTTGTTAATAACACAAAGTGATTTTAAATTAAAATCATGTACAACCGACTAAACGGTTTTAAAATGGTGTTGCAAATCATGTGAAATAGTCTGTTTAAAGTCTACTAGATGGGTTATGTAGTTTGTCGGTGATATTGCTTGAGGTCGAGAGAGAAAGAGCTTTTTACTAAGTGGGTTAATCGGGGGATGCTAACGAAATTTGTTGCGCGAAACCGACAATCGATGCGCGCATACATCATGTGCGCGAAGAACGAAAAGTAAACAAACGCAACCCACAAATTTAAGTCGATTCGTTCTTTTTTTACGACCAACAATCGGTATAAACAAACACTCCGTCTAATCAATTTCTCTACCCCTATTTATTTACTTAAAAAAAGCTTTAGCAAATCGTTTCTGTTTTTCTGGCCTTTCCGTCTTTCCCGATTTATTATTCCCCGTTGCAATTAATATTATCGCTCCGAAGCCAATACCACGTGATAGATATCGTTTTCGCGTCGATCAACGGAAACGAATTTCGAATTCCGCACGATTTCGACGTTTCTAATTTCAAATCGCGCGGCCGCTTTGTCGGGGATTCGTCGCTCCAATTACCGGCTCAACTAAGGACAAAAGCACTCCCTGGCTCAGATTACTACTACGCCGTCCGACGTAAATCATCGTTTTACTCGCATTAATGATGCGCAGCGCGAGAACGATCGACGGCTGCTGTCCTACTAATGTCGTCCAATCGTCAATGTTTCGAATTAGCAACGTCGTGCTATCACTAATAGCATTTCTAAATGTAATGTACCATTCAAAATTTTCAGCTAAATTAAATACATTAATATTTCGATATAACGAGATTCTATTCAGATCTGTATTTATCAAGTCTCAAAACTAAACCCAAAACTTTCTAGTTCTAGTTTTTGTTCAATGATAAATATACAACAATCTAACGCCTGAATAACAACTAAAACTAGAACTAACACTAGACCTAGAACTAGAATCATTCGGGTTTAGCCGTCTTTAGAGACGTGCGGCTAAACCCGAATGATTCTAGTTCTAGGTCTAATGTTAGTTCTAGTTCATTGAAAAATATACAACAATCTAACGCTGTATAGCACATAAAACTAGAACTAACACTATCACTAAAACTAACACAAGACCTAGAACTAGAATCATTCGGGTTTAGCCGTCTTGAGAGACGTGAGGCTAAACCCGAATGGTTCTAGTTCTCGGTCTAGTGTTAGTTCTAGTTTTACACTAGCACTATCACTACAAGACCTAGAATTAGGATCGTTCGGGTTTGGCCGTCTTGAAAGACGTGAGGCTAAACCCGAATGATTCTAGTTCTCGGTCTAGTGTTAATTCTAGTTTTACACTAACACTATCACTAGAACTAACACAAGACCTAGAACTAGAATCATTCGGGTTTAGCCGCACGTCTCTAAAGACGGCTAAACCCGAATGATTCTAGTTCTAGGTCTAGTGTTAGTTCTAGTTCATTGAAAAATATACAATAATCTAATGCTGTATAGCAGTTAAAACCGTCTTTAGAGACGTGCGGCTAAACCCGAATATTCTAGTTCTAGGTCTAGTGTTAGTTCTAGTTTTACACGAGCACTATCACTAAAACTAACACAAGACCTAGAACTAGAATCGTTCGGGTTTAGCCGTCTTGAAAGAGGTGAGGCTAAACCCGAATGGTTCTAGTTCTCGGTCTAGTGTTAGTTCTAGTTTTACACTAACACTATCACTAGAACTAATACAAGACTTAGAACTAGAAACATTCGGGTTTAGCCGCACGTCTCTAAAGACGGCTAAACCCGAATGATTCTAGTTCTAGGTCTTAGTGTTAGTTCTAGTTTTACACTAGCACTATCACTAGAACTAATACAAGACTTAGAACTAGAAACATTCGGGTTTAGCCGTCTTGAGAGACGTGAGGCTAAACCCGAATGGTTCTAGTTCTCGGTCTAGTGTTAGTTCTAGTTTTACACTAGCACTATCACTACAAGATCTAGAACTAGAATCATTCGGGTTTAGCCGTCTTGAAAGACGTGAGGCTAAACCCGAATGATTCTAGTTCTCGGTCTAGTGTTAGTTCTCGTTTTACACTAGCACTATCACTAGAACTAATACAAGACCTAGAACTAGAAATATTCGGGTTTAGCCGCACGTCTCTAAAGACGGCTAAACCAGAATGATTCTAGTTCTAGGTCTAGTGCTAGTTCTAGTTCATTGAAAAATATACAATAATCTAATGCTGTATAGCAGTTAAAACTAGAACTAACACTAGACCTAGAACTAGAATCATTCGGGTTTAGCCGTCTTTAGAGACGTGCGGCTAAACCCGAATATTCTAGTTCTAGGTCTAGTGTTAGTTCTAGTTTTACACGAGCACTATCACTAAAACTAACACAAGACCTAGAACTAGAATCGTTCGGGTTTAGCCGTCTTGAAAGACGTGAGGCTAAACCCGAATGGTTCTAGTTCTCGGTCTAGTGTTAGTTCTAGTTTTACACTAACACTATCACTAGAACTAATACAAGACTTAGAACTAGAAACATTCGGGTTTAGCCGCACGTCTCTAAAGACGGCTAAACCCGAATGATTCTAGTTCTAGGTCTTAGTGTTAGTTCTAGTTTTACACTAGCACTATCACTAGAACTAATACAAGACTTAGAACTAGAAACATTCGGGTTTAGCCGTCTTGAGAGACGTGAGGCTAAACCCGAATGGTTCTAGTTCTCGGTCTAGTGTTAGTTCTAGTTTTACACTATCACTATCACTAGAACTTACACAAGACTTAGAACTAGAATCATTCGGGTTTAGCCGTCTTGAAAGACGTGAGGCTAAACCCGAATGATTCTAGTTCTCGGTCTAGTGTTAGTTCTAGTTTTACACTAGCACTATCACTAGAACTAATACAAGACCTAGAACTAGAAACATTCGGATTTAGCCGCACGTCTCTAAAGACTAACTAAACCCGAATGATTCTAGTTCTATGTCTTGTATTAGTTCTGATGGCAGTGGTAGGTAGCGCTAGTTAGCATAAGATATTACTATGTTGTATATTTTTATTGAATTAAAACTAGAACTAACACACAAATTAAAAATATTGTGTTCGTTATATTCGAATTTCATTTTAACGAGGTCTGTTATATAGGGGTTTTTGCTGTAGATAAAATGTAGAGGAACTTATTTTAGTTTACTTTGTATTGTGATAAAAATGATTGAAGTGAATTTTTAATGATTGTTTTGGTCGTTTTTGATGTATATCAAAAGGGATGTTAACAGGTTGTTTTATTTTTGGTTTTGTCTTCGTCAAAAAGAGGAACGCAGATTGGCGTGCGAAGAGTTTTTGCAATTTCACTTCAATATTTATTAGATTTTTCGGTGCGCGACGGGACTATTGAGATTAAAGGGAACCGAGGGAACAAAGAATTATTTGTTGCGGCGGCGTTATCTTTTTTTCATGAAGCGCGTTGTCGGGGAGCCCGAAAGTGGTGGAAAAGCCGGCGCCGTATTGAAAGATATTCCTTTTGTACGTTATCTGGCATTCCGGTGCGGTGGGGGTAAAAGTGTGGCAAAAATAGTGGTGAATTTTAAGCGATTTTCAATTCGGCATGTTCAATATTGCACAGAGTGGCTGTGGTTCCCGGATCGCAGAGAGATATTTCCACTCGGAGGGTGCAGTAAATACGAGGGAAGCTCTCCTCAATCGGGTTCCATCCCTTCCTAGTCGGCGTTATTAAAACCGATTTATGAACACCAGGACGAGTTGTCTACCTGCTGTTCGATAGACGGCGTCCAATAACGCTGCATTCAAGTTTTCCGCAACGCTATCTTTCCAATGACGGCTAATTATAACAGTTTCCGAGTTTTGTTGATAAACAAATCACTCTCGCAACCATTAATTATGGCCGACTGGGAAGTTTTATTGAAAACCATCAATCTGGAAATCGAGATTTCGTCGAATGCCGATCTATTTTTTTATTTCGATGAAAACAACTGGCTGCTCAGCTCAAATTGGAAAACAAAATTGCGCAGGAATTGAAATTTTCAAACAATCCGACTCTGTAAGCTTTAGAAGAAGTGTCGTAATCTCGGGCGAGACCCTTATTGAATCCGCCGCCGTGACGAATGCCTCCGTTTTGCCGGTGCCATGGCTAAGGTTGGATAAGAAAGGGTTACCTCGTGTCATGTATTTGTCACTGGGGCTTAAGGTAGTTAATTAGTTTTAAAGGGGACCGATTTCAAGAAGGGGGTCCGGATAATAGATGGTCAGCTGTCGCCGAATGCGTATTGAGTTCAGAGTGCGAGACTGAAGAGCCCCCGTGGGACGTCCCTTGGAAATGGGCGGAGGTGACGCTGTGTACACACACTTCCACCTCGGTTTTGCAAATAGCCCTGCGAATGGACGCCGAGATGTGTTTCAACGCAGATCCGATGATAGCTATTTCAACGATGGGTGCCCTTGTCTAAACAGACTTTTATTCCTAGTTGTCTCTGATTACCCCCTTTAATCTCCCTTCCACTTAATCAATACTTAATGATGGGAACTACATCTCTCAAAGTAGGGTTCTTGCAAATAATGAATTCATTTCCATGTAACAATACACAACTTATAGCAGCAAGATTTTAATTCCTTCATATTCTCATTAGGGGAGAACGTTTCAGATTGCGATTTACTAAGAAGAAGGGAGCAGAAATGAATCGATAAATTGCTTAAAAAGAGAATGCTTTATCCTTCTCTAACACGTGCAGATGGTTCTAAGGAAAATTTAATGACTCCGAATATAAACCATTCAAAAATTATTTTTACTTGACTACTAATACAATTTTGATTTTCTAGTAGAAGCAGATTTCTAGTAGAAAGTGAATATATGACTGGAATCAACAATTAGTATCCAGAATCCAATATTTCCAGCATTTGACGCGTCACTATATTTAATCTAATATACCATTTTGAAGTGCAAAATTCCAGAAAAGAATGAATTTAATAAAAAGGATAATTTTAAATTTAATATCTCGACCATATTAAATGAGTAGCGCAAAGATAGCGTTGACTGATAGACTTACAATCGGCGATTTGACGTCGAGATTCGACGACGTGTCCAATAAAACCATCTAGCGCGAACAGAATTCGGATCGGGATGTTACAAGGGAGTAGGGCGATCGAGTAAGGTCTAAAAGAGAGTAGTAGAGTAGAGTAGAGGAGAAACTCGGAGAAGTCAGAGTGCGAAACACTAGTAGTCGAACTTTTCGGTCGAAAATCGATGGCGAGCGGCTGCAAGAAGTTGGCGATACTGACGAAACAGCGAACCGAATCGCTTCTACTACAATTAACGGCCGTTTAGAGACGCCGTGTCGAGTTGTAAAGCGAGTTGGTGAACATGGAAATCTGACGGGGTGATGAAAGAACGATATAGAACCCGAAAATAGCGAACCGCACTCAAAGGAATTGGGGCGTTTGAAAACCATCGTAAATGCTATGTAATTTAGATTGCGTAACGAGTAATACCGTGTAAATTCGACCACACTTATGTGGATTGGTACTTTTTAAAATACTAAATGTTATTAACTGAATGTTTTATATATATACTCATAACGGTAAATAAAATATAAATCTAGTTATCTCAAAAATTTTAATAAATGGCAAAAGTTGTTCTTTTTTTAATTCTTAACAAGTTTTATTTGAAAAATGTTTTGTTACAAACAATAATTGGGAAAATAATCTTGAATTATATTTCTATACTATTCATAGGGAAATTAAAAAATTAATGATTTTAAAAAATGGTGCTAATTAAAGTTGTTCCTTTTGTAATTCTGAACAAGTTTTATTTGAAAAATATTTTGATACAAACAATAATTGGGAAAATAATTTTAAATTCAATTTCTATACTGTTCAGAGGGAAATTAAAAAATTGATAATTTTAAAAAATGTGCCAAGAAACGTTGTTCCTTATTTAATTCTTAACAAGTTTTATTTGAAAAATATTTTGATTCAATAATATCATATAATATCAATATTTGATTCAATAATTGGCAAAATAATTTTAATTTCAATTTCTGTACTGTTCATAAGAAAATTAAAAAGTATATAATTTTAAAAAATGGTGCCAAGAAACGGTGTTCCTTATTTAATTCTTAACAAGTTTTATTTGAAAAATATTTTGATACAAACAATAATTGGGAAAATAATCTTGAATTATATTTCTATACTGTTCATAGGGAAATTAAAAAATTAATGATTTTAAAAAATGGTGCTAATTAAAGTTGTTCCTTTTGTAATTCTGAACAAGTTTTATTTGAAAAATATTTTTATACAAACAATAATTGGGAAAATAATTTTAAATTCTATTTCTATACTGTTCAGAGGGAAATTAAAAAATTGATAATTTTAAAAAATTTGCCAAGAAACGTTGTTCCTTATTTAATTCTTAACAAGTTTTATTTGAAAAATATTTTGATTCAAACAATAATTGGGAAAATAATTTTAAATTCAATTTCTATGCTGTTCATAGGGAAATTAAAAAATTGATAATTTTGAAAAATAGTGTCAATAAAAGTTGTTCCTTTTGTAATTCTGAACAAGTTTTATTTGAAAAATATTTTGATTCAATAATATCATATAATATCAATATTTGATTCAATAATTGGCAAAATAATTTTAATTTCAATTTCTGTACTGTTCATAAGAAAATTAAAAAGTATATAATTTTAACAAATGGTGCCAAGAAACGGTGTTCCTTATTTAATTCTTAACAAGTTTTATTTGAAAAATATTTTGATACAAACAATAATTGGGAAAATAATCTTGAATTATATTTCTATACTGTTCATAGGGAAATTAAAAAATTAATGATTTTAAAAAATGGTGCTAATTAAAGTTGTTCCTTTTGTAATTCTGAGCAAGTTTTATTTGAAAAATATTTTGATACAAACAATAATTGGGAAAATAATTTTAAATTCAATTTCTATACTGTTCATAGGGAAATTAAAAAATTGATAATTTTAACAAATAGTGCCAACAAACGTTGTTCCTTATTTAATTCTTAACAAGTTTTATTATAAAAATATTTTGATACAAACAATAATTGAGAAAATAATCTTGAATTATATTTCTATACTGTTCATAGGGAAATTAAAAAATTAATAATTTTAAAAAATAGTGCCAATAAAAGTTGTTATTGTTTTAATTCTGAACAAGTTTTATTAGAAAAATTTTTTGTTACAAACAATAATTGGGAAAATAATTTTGAATTATATTTCTATACTGTTCATAGGGAAATTAAAAAATTGAAAATTTTAAAAAATAGTGCCAATAAAAGTTGTTCCTGTATTAATTTTGAACATGTTTTACTTGAAAAATATTTTGATACAAACAATAATTAGGAAAATTCTATAAAATTAAAAAAAATTGATAATTTTTAAAAATATTTTGAATCTGTAATATTGGTTGCATACTTTGTCGGGTACGATAATTAATTAACACACTGTATATAAGTTAGTTAATTTTTAAATATGAAATGTAGCTAAGTGAAAAGTAATTTAGGTTACATAAGTCTAGAGGACGTTGAAACGTAGTGGTTTTTATGTAGTTAACGTCTAAATTATGCGAGTTAATGTTCAGGGTGGCGTACAATGCCGTTGGGGTAGTGCAGCTGTTCGAAATATTATTGAGTGGGGGCCGCTTTCGGGAACAAGTGTATAGTTAGTTCTTAGGGTGCAATCCATTGCAGCAATTTAAACTTTTGCTGTTTAGCTTCCACCACATTTGGTAATTTATTGTAGTTGGAGTTTTAATAAACAAGGTAACGCCGCCTAAACTAAGTGAACTCTCGAAAACAATGCGCAAGATGCATTTAAAGTGAGGTTATGAAACGGAATGCTTGGGGATGTTATCAAAAGGCGAGAAATTGCCCCCCCTTCAGCCAGTAGCCCGTCGGCGTCGCGGGAAAAAAGTGTTTGCATCCCAGCGTATATAGGTCAAACCAAACGGTGAAACAAATTTTCTAAAGGAAATTTCCGGCAAACATTCGCTAAGAATCTTTATCGTCCTCATCCCGGTTTATTTTCGTCTTCCTTTCTTTTCGTTGATTAAAATTTATGCTCTGCGCAGCTCCGTAGCTCCACGTTTGTACGGTTTTTTCTCGTCCTGGCTTTACATCGTCGCTCCGAAGGTGTCAAAAAAACGTGCTAGTGGTTTAAATTAATATTCCCGGGAAGTTACCGGAAGGGCGCTTGATGTATGTTCTGCTCTTTGCCGATAAGCTCCTCTTGTTTTTCCTTTTGTCGTTATTTATTATTTTTTTTCGATGATATTCATCACCGTCGTCCAAACAACGTTTTGATTCATTCAACACACAAACCGGACTTTCCATCCACAAATTATGATATTGTATCGAAACAATAATTATTTTTTTTTTAATTTGTCATACTTTAAACTTAAAAAGGGAAATAATAAATTTAACAAACGTTTATTGGAACAAACCGTGAATAATTGATTCATGAATTTAATATAAACCGAATAAATAAATCAATTTTGAAATTTCGTGTAGCCATAATTTAAAAATTGGCAACGCCCGTCCTGTGTGAGTTGACAATATAGATACTACCACTCTACAACCATTCACATTTATCGTTTACACGCAAAAAAATATATATCAGGTAATGCAAATCGTGTATCAAAAATAAGCAATAAGTAATAAATAATTCCTGGCCGTTACGAATAAAATCGGGCTATTTACACAAAAAATGCGCGATTGGTACGAAACTGCGGATAAAACTTTAACACGTTTTTGTACCGTGAATGTTATGTCTGTTTATTATTTTTACCTCGACTCAGCGAAATCTGTAAAATCCCAACCCGTTTAGCACGTCCAAATAACAAAAAAATGTAAACAATAAATACATTCTAAAATTTGATTTTAAAATAATATTAAAAAAAATTATGTAACACTTCTTTATTATTCTTTTAATAGTGTTGGAAGATAATTTTAGTACATATTCTAATTAGTATTCAAGTCTATCTTAGACGTAAGTCATCCAGGGCAGTTTTTACGTCATCGCACGACGACCGTCGAAGGGAGGGGAAAGAACGGGTGGCGTTTCTTGCCCTAATAAATCGCATACGCCCCCTTAAAGTAAATGATTTATTGTTATTTACCGCAATTCCTTATCTGCCCCCGCGACCGTAATTTCCCGGGGTTGGGGGAAATTATAAATTGGTGCATTTTGCGCATTTCATTTCAGATAAGCCATGGCGATATTTTAGTCGGTTGAGGCAGGTGAATTTTTCACGTAAATAATAAAATTTTCAAAATGCCATCTCTCGTAGGAGTGGTGGGCAATTCGAGAAAGGCCCACGTTATGAGCTTGCACTAACTTCCGAGGCCGCGAGGGATATTCTCTTCTCCGGGTATACTATGTCAAAAATTAAGTATCGGACGAGATTTGAATACTTAAGGTGGTAGGTATTCGCTCGGAAATAAAAATCCTACCGCGTCGCGCAACCCTGTAATCCACTTTCATCAACACCGACGACGACACCAATTACCATTCTCCGACGGGAAATTTAATAACAACACGTTCATCCAGTCTTTTTGGCTTCCGAGCGTTCGCTTCCTGTCACCTTTTCGTCAACAGGTTATCTTTGCGCTATCCTCTCGACTTAATTCGAACGACGGTTAAATTGAACGATGCTCAAACCGTGGAAAGTGGCCTTGTTTCATTTAACTCTGCGTGGAAGATTTTTTAAATTTAAATCTTTGTATTATAAGGAACATAAACAACGTATAATTCTCGAGATGCCTATTATACGCTTCGTTGCTTTAAATTTCCCTTTTTGAAAATAAACCAAACGAATTTTCTGTCAAGGAAAATTTAATAACAACAAGTCTTTTTACTCCTTTTCTGTCAAACAAGTCTCATCAACAGGTTTCCTTTACAATTTATTTTCAATTTAAATTTTACTAACAAATTTTCTTCTAATTAAATATTTATTGTATGTTTGCCAAGAAACCAAAGAGGTGTTAGAGTTATACTTATTGAGCGACATTAAATGTAGTTGGAGATGATTTATAATTCTCGCGAGGGCTATTATCCAGTCTGTAGGTTTAAATCTTTGAAATAAAATGGTAGGATATATAGTCTAGTTAAGTTCCGGTGGCTTGATATTTCACATCGACAGAGCGTCAGAAATAGTATGGAAAATCTGGTACATCCATAAAATCCATCGGGGAATGACAAGTAACCTTACATCCCTTAAGAGCAAGTATAGTTCTTAGGGCTGTTATTTTTCACGGGCTACATTTGCATCCCGAGTTGCCATAAATCTCCGGGTGGGTCCGAAGTATGTTTTGAATTATTTCGCCCGTCGGGAACGAAGTGGAGCAATGGGGCGGCAGTTTTTGGAGGAAAGTTGGCGAATTAAGACGTCAATTGCACAATTTTATTGATGAATGCGAGCCGCCACTTCTTCACTAAACCTTTCTGGGAATTCTGGGCGGAACTTTATAGGAGATTTGACGCCGCTCGGCCGTAATTAGACAAGTTTTCGAGTTATCCGACTGTAGATTCATTGAGAAATCCGTTCGTCGGAGTCACGCACGTCTTCAAGAAGTTCACCGTTTCATTAGAATAAACCTACCTACATACGTAAAAGGGAACGGTCACGTATTCATTTACATACGCCGGAATCCAGTAAAATATCCTTAATTGCACACTAAATATTACAAACGCTTAAAGCCTGGCGGATTCAATTCGAATTATTAACAACAGCTAAGCACGTGTTTGTCGCTGCAAATTGTTTTCACGCAACGTTGATTCACTGAAATTCTATATTCCTCGTAATTGGAGAAAAATAACTGTCAAGGATCGCCGTTAATCATAATGCACCAATAGCAGTGGGTATTATCCTCGTTAGTTTGTATCTGCTAAGTCCATATATCCGTGTGGCGACGATAATTATCCTCCAAACGAAAGCGCGTGCGCGTACGAGTACGGCGAGCTAAAATGGTCCTTACAGGATGGTTAAAGTGGCGAATTGTTTCCGGTTTGCATGTTGAACGACGGTCGTTCCACAGGCTCAACGGGCCGAGACACAATCGTTCATTACGATTGCATCGCGAATCGAAGTTGTAATGAAGTTATGCTAGCTCCGTGTAGTTGGAGCTACCTGAGTGTATCTGATGGTAGATAACCGATGTTCTTTTCCCAACCCTATAACTTACGCCATAACGCGAAGCCACGGTTCTAAATGGGACTCATAAATTAAAACGGCAAAGTTTTTCCCGACACTATTTAAACTTGTACACAAGGACATTTTTCCACATTTCCGGTACGGTTCCATCTCGTCGTTTCGTTTTCCATAAATCTCGGGAAATTTATTATAACTTTCTCATTGCGAACAATCGCCGTCCACCTCGGAACTCCTTAAGGTCCGGGACTTTACCAAGTTTTTAATTAATCCGCAAATTGGATTTCTTGTTGCACCTCGCGGCCACGGATTAAACTGTTTCCTTATTTTTCGGCGTTCGATCAAGTTAAGTTTCCGACGTTGGTCCCCGTGAAAACATAACTTCTTGATGCGACTTAGTAACGGGGGCTCTTTAATTATCGTCTGACGGACGTTCCCAACTTGGTTTTCATCCTTCTGTTCGTCCACTCGTGCAATTTTAAAGCGATCACGTACACGTTGTTAAAATCAACGAACCGGCACGAAAATCGATCCAAATACGTCGTTTGTATACCCACTAATGTTTACAGTGGCCGAACAAAGTTGCGCGAATATAGATTTACATCTCGAGAAACAATGGAAATCAACGGCAACGGCACACGCTCGACAAGCGAAGTAGGTACATAAATATTAAAAAGAACACAAGACGGCACAGTCAGGTCCGCGCGAGCAACAGATACCTTAACTTTATATGTATAGAGATATATACACAGCCAACTCCCGACGGGTGAATGCGAAATTCGCACCAGAACAAGGCCCGTATTTATATCTGCGATCTTCGCGCAAAAACCCATATGGAATCTATGGAGGGACGTATTCCAATCCTTCGCCTCTCTATTTCGACAGAAAAAAACGGCCCGCTCTGTCCGTTCGGGGAATAAATAGACAACTTCGAACCCGAGGAATTCCAACTAAACCTTCAACAATGAAGGACAGCAAAGCTTCCCGGTAATTTCCTCTATTTTCAAACCTATTTCAAGCTCATCTTTAAAAATACTGTTTTTAAAATTTTCCAAAAAAAATCGTTTTTTTTATTTTGGACATCCACAAAAAAAGTCTATCGGGCACTACTATCGGACTCACTATAAAAGGTAATAAGAAGATCAAGAAGCCAGAAAACTAAAAGTTTTCCCAAAAAAAGAGACAATAAGCAAAAAGCTTAGCTGAATGAGATATTTACGCCCAATCCAGGGCAAAACAATCAAAAAGATCAATATTGAAAATCAAATATATCATTCTAGTTCTGCGAAAGAAGTAGCAGATGAGATAAGAACTAACCTGAGTCCAAAAAAAGGACTGAAATATATATTGCTATATAGAAAAAAATTATGTATGAAGAAATTAATTTTTGAGGTTATCTCCTTAATTATTGGTTAAATCAAAAAATTGTTTAGACAATACTTGTTTAAAACGGCGTTTATTAAAAAAATTTATATGTCTAATACTTAAGGCTGTATAAATCGACTCGTGTGAATCGGGCTTTATCACAAAACAAAATTGTATCAAAAAAAGTTTTATACAAAAGTTGTTCTAAATTAAATTCTAAAAATATTTTCTTAATAAAAAGAATTGATATCTCTAACATTAAAGGCTGTGTATATGTATAAATTAGATCGGGCTTTATCGTAAAAAATTATTGGATCAAAAAATCTTTTGTACAAAAGTTGTTCTAAATTAAATTCTAAAAAGATTTTCTTAATAAAAAAAATTGATATCTCCGATATTTAAGGCTATGTATATGTATAAATCGACTCGTGTGAATTAGGCTTTATCACAAAAAAAAAATGTATCAAAAAAAGTTTTATACAAAAGTTGTTCTAAATTAAATTTTAAAACGATTTTCTTAATAAAAAGAATTGATATCTCTAACATTAAAGGCTGTGTATATGTATAAATTAGATCGGGCTTTATCGTAAAAAATTATTGGATCAAAAAATGTTTTGTACAAAAGTTGTTCTAAATTAAATTCTAAAAAGATTTTCTTAATAAAAAAAATTGATATCTCCGATATTTAAGGCTGTGTATATGTATAAATCGACTCGTGTGAATTAGGCTTTATCGCAACAAAAAATTGTATCAAAAAAAGTTTTATACAAAAGTTGTTCTAAATTAAATTCTAAAACGACTTCCTTAATAAAAAAATTTGATATTTCCAATATTTAAGGCTGTGTATATGTATAAATCGACAGTGTGAATCGGGCTTTATGCTAAAAAAAGTATCGGATCAAAAAAACTTATATGTAAAAGTTGTTCTAAATTAAATTCTGAAACGATTTTCTTAATAAAAAGAATTGATATCTCTAACATTAAAGGCTGTGTATATGTATAAATTAGATCGGGCTTTATCGTAAAAAATTATTGGATCAAAAAATGTTTTGTACAAAAGTTGTTCTAAATTAAATTCTAAAAAGATTTTCTTAATAAAAAAAATTGATATCTCCGATATTTAAGGCTGTGTATATGTATAAATCGACTCGTGTGAATTAGGCTTTATCACAAAAAAAAATTGTATCAAAAAAAGTTTTATACAAAAGTTGTTCTAAATCAAATTCTAAAACGACTTCCTTAATAAAAAAATTTGATATTTCCAATATTTAAGGCTGTGTATATGTATAAATCGACAGTGTGAATCGGGCTTTATGCTAAAAAAAGTATCGGATCAAAAAAACTTATATGTAAAAGTTGTTCTAAATTAAATTCTGAAACGATTTTCTTAATAAAAAGAATTGATATCTCTAACATTAAAGGCTATGTATATGTATAAATTAGATCGGGCTTTATCGTAAAAAATTATTGGATCAAAAAATGTTTTGTACAAAAGTTGTTCTAAATTAAATTCTAAAAAGATTTTCTTAATAAAAAAAATTGATATCTCCGATATTTAAGGCTGTGTATATGTATAAATCGACTCGTGTGAATTAGACTTTATCGCAACAAAAAATTGTATCAAAAAAATTTTTATACAAAAGTTGTTCTAAATTAAATTCTAAAACGACTTTCTTAATAAAAAAATTTGATATTTCCAATATTTAAGGCTGTGTATATGTATAAATCGACAGTGTGAATCGGGCTTTATGCTAAAAAAAGTATCGGATCAAAAAAACTTATATGTAAAAGTTGTTCTAAATTAAATTCTGAAACGATTTTCTTAATAAAAAGAATTGATATCTCTAACATTAAAGGCTGTGTATATGTATAAATTAGATCGGGCTTTATCGTAAAAAATTATTGGATCAAAAAATGTTTTGTACAAAAGTTGTTCTAAATTAAATTCTAAAAAGATTTTCTTAATAAAAAAAATTGATATCTCCGATATTTAAGGCTGTGTATATGTATAAATCGACTCGTGTGAATTAGGCTTTATCGCAACAAAAAATTGTATCAAAAAAATTTTTATACAAAAGTTGTTCTAAATTAAATTCTAAAACGACTTTCTTAATAAAAAAATTTGATATTTCCAATATTTAAGGCTGTGTATATGTATAAATCGACAGTGTGAATCGGGCTTTATGCTAAAAAAAGTATCGGATCAAAAAAACTTATATGTAAAAGTTGTTCTAAATTAAATTCTGAAACGATTTTCTTAATAAAAAGAATTGATATCTCTAACATTAAAGGCTGTGTATATGTATAAATTAGATCGGGCTTTATCGTAAAAAATTATTGGATCAAAAAATGTTTTGTACAAAAGTTGTTCTAAATTAAATTCTAAAAAGATTTTCTTAATAAAAAAAATTGATATCTCCGATATTTAAGGCTGTGTATATGTATAAATCGACTCGTGTGAATTAGGCTTTATCACAAAAAAAAATTGTATCAAAAAAAGTTTTATACAAAAGTTGTTCTAAATCAAATTCTAAAACGACTTTCTTAATAAAAAAATTTGATATTTCCAATATTTAAGGCTGTGTATATGTATAAATCGACAGTGTGAATCGGGCTTTATGCTAAAAAAAGTATCGGATCAAAAAAACTTATATGTAAAAGTTGTTCTAAATTAAATTCTGAAACGATTTTCTTAATAAAAAGAATTGATATCTCTAACATTAAAGGCTGTGTATATGTATAAATTAGATCGGGCTTTATCGTAAAAAATTATTGGATCAAAAAATGTTTTGTACAAAAGTTGTTCTAAATTAAATTCTAAAAAGATTTTCTTAATAAAAAAAATTGATATCTCCGATATTTAAGGCTGTGTATATGTATAAATCGACTCGTGTGAATTAGACTTTATCGCAACAAAAAATTGTATCAAAAAAATTTTTATACAAAAGTTGTTCTAAATCAAATTCTAAAACGACTTTCTTAATAAAAAAATTTGATATTTCCAATATTTAAGGCTGTGTATATGTATAAATCGACAGTGTGAATCGGGCTTTATGCTAAAAAAAGTATCGGATCAAAAAAACTTATATGTAAAAGTTGTTCTAAATTAAATTCTGAAACGATTTTCTTAATAAAAAGAATTGATATCTCTAACATTAAAGGCTGTGTATATGTATAAATTAGATCGGGCTTTATCGTAAAAAATTATTGGATCAAAAAATGTTTTGTACAAAAGTTGTTCTAAATTAAATTCTAAAAAGATTTTCTTAATAAAAAAAATTGATATCTCCGATATTTAAGGCTGTGTATATGTATAAATCGACTCGTGTGAATTAGGCTTTATCACAAAAAAAAATTGTATCAAAAAAAGTTTTATACAAAAGTTGTTCTAAATCAAATTCTAAAACGACTTTCTTAATAAAAAAATTTGATATTTCCAATATTTAAGGCTGTGTATATGTATAAATCGACAGTGTGAATCGGGCTTTATGCTAAAAAAAGTATCGGATCAAAAAAACTTATATGTAAAAGTTGTTCTAAATTAAATTCTGAAACGATTTTCTTAATAAAAAGAATTGATATCTCTAACATTAAAGGCTGTGTATATGTATAAATTAGATCGGGCTTTATCGTAAAAAATTATTGGATCAAAAAATGTTTTGTACAAAAGTTGTTCTAAATTAAATTCTAAAAAGATTTTCTTAATAAAAAAAATTGATATCTCCGATATTTAAGGCTGTGTATATGTATAAATCGACTCGTGTGAATTAGACTTTATCGCAACAAAAAATTGTATCAAAAAAATTTTTATACAAAAGTTGTTCTAAATCAAATTCTAAAACGACTTTCTTAATAAAAAAATTTGATATTTCCAATATTTAAGGCTGTGTATATGTATAAATCGACAGTGTGAATCGGGCTTTATGCTAAAAAAAGTATCGGATCAAAAAAACTTATATGTAAAAGTTGTTCTAAATTAAATTCTGAAACGATTTTCTTAATAAAAAGAATTGATATCTCTAACATTAAAGGCTGTGTATATGTATAAATTAGATCGGGCTTTATCGTAAAAAATTATTGGATCAAAAAATGTTTTGTACAAAAGTTGTTCTAAATTAAATTCTAAAAAGATTTTCTTAATAAAAAAAATTGATATCTCCGATATTTAAGGCTGTGTATATGTATAAATCGACTCGTGTGAATTAGGCTTTATCGCAACAAAAAATTGTATCAAAAAAATTTTTATACAAAAGTTGTTCTAAATTAAATTCTAAAAAGATTTTCTTAATAAACAAATTTGATATCTCTAACATTTAAGGCTGTGTATATGTATAAATCGATAGTGTGAATCGGGCTTTATGGTAAAAAAAGTATCGGATCAAAAAAAGTTTTATGTAAAAGTTGTTCTAAATTAAATTTTAAAACGATTTTCTTAATAAAAAGAATTGATATATATTTGTATGCAAACATTTTTATTTTTCCTTTCCTGATGATGAAGTTAATTAAGCTGCGAAACCGGTAGAAAAATAAGCTAAAACGAAATCATATATTTCATCGATTTGGGTACAATATTGGTTGTATATTTGCGAATGTCTAATATTTGAAAACGTATTGAATTGAATATCTTTTAGAATTTAATTTAAATGTAAATATATATAAAATAGAATAATAATTTCAATAAAATAAGTTTTTGATTTATTTTTAATAACGTTTCCAAACGATTTCTCTTAGTAAACGCACTTAAAAGATTATCAAAAAACATTTTCGTAAGATTTTCCAAGGAACGACTTCAAACGGAATGACTAAAAAGTTAAAAAGCGTCCTAGCACAAAAAGAGAGGAATTTGGTAAAGCGTAGAGTTGAAATTAAATATTAACGACGTTCGGCACGGCATGAAATTAAATGAAAATTTTGTTATAGTCAGCGGAAAATGCGTATTACTACTGCAACTGGTCGATTTATTTTTAAATTTGTCTTATTAATAATGGAATAAAAGATTGTTTAAATATCGAAAAGTTTATGATTTATAATGGAGTTTCGAAAGTTTTTTTATAATTCTAAACGTATTTTTGCGATCAAGTTGGATTTGCGCGAAAACAGAAAGGGGGAAAGGAGTGATTAGGTGACTTCCTGAATAATAATTTTTAATTTGGGAACGGTTTGAAAAGAGAGACCGCGGTGGGGAGGTCGAAAAACAAAGCGAAAATGGGATCTTATTATTATTTTCCCTCTTTTCGCGGCGAATACAAAGCATTATGCAAATGTTATCTCTGGCTGCAGAAAAAAGGGGCTCATCCATATTTATGGATATCAAGTTTCTCGGCAAGATGTAATTATGATTTCGGAGAAGAGAGATCATACGCGAATTGATTAAGCCCAACAATGTCCGTTTTAATTCATCATATGTTTTTGCGAAAAAGAATCGGTTCAAAATCGGTACAATTTGCACGACACAAACCGCCCATTAATCCCTATTTAAGTTATTAAACAAAATTTCCATTTTAAATTAAGACATGGGCGACGACGGCGACGCCACGACGCCGACTTTTTTTACCTTTACCCGCCGCGTCGTCGTCAGCTTAATGCCTCTCTTAATAAAGGGCTTATATAAATAAGATAATGTTAATGAAATCGGGTCGAACGTGTAATTACCTCGTAAACGTCTACTTACTTGATGCGAAATAAAGAACTATCTAGCACAGTCCCAAATATTCGCTCTCCTAAAATTAAGGGATAAAAATTTAAACAGTCCGCCACGCTTTTTAGCACCGTTCAAATTGACTTCTTTGTCCCACGAAATTGTCGTCGTATTGTCCGGCTTCACGTAGGATGCGATTTTAATCAAGGTCTATCTACAGGACCAGACTATCAAAATGTGAAGAAGCCCCGAGGGACGGACCCCGTATTGGTGTATAAATAAAGGGCGCAACAGCGTACGTACACAATCAATGATTCAATACGGCCGCCTTGTCGCCCGTTTTCCCAATCGTACCCTTTACGTCGTCCAGTATCTCTTTGTGACACAGACAGACACGACTTTTCCGATGAGATTTAATAGAGACACGGATTTGTAGCTAATAGCATCGCTTTCATGTTCTTTTTATAAAATCCCTACTATCAAAGTCATTTCTTATATAATTAAACACATATTTTGGTCATATTTAGGTTAAATTAGTTAAATAATATAACGCTGAATAATAATTAAAACTAGAATTAACACTACCACTACAACTAACACTAGACCTAGAACTAGAATCATTCGGGTTTAGCCGTACGTCTCTTAAGACGGCTAAAGCCGAATGATTCTAGTTCTAGGTCTAGTGTTAATTTTGATCTAGCACCAAAATTAACACTAGACCTAGAACTAGAATCATTCGGCTTTAGCCGCACGTCTTTTAAGACGGCTAAAGCCGAATGATTCTAGATCTAGGTCTAGTGTTAGTTTTTGTTCTAGCACCAAAACTAACACTAGATCTAGAACTAGAATCATTCGGCTTTAGCCGCACGTCTTTTAAGACGGCTAAAGCCGAATGATTCTAGATCTAGGTCTAGTGTTAGTTTTTGTTCTAGCACCAAAACTAACACTAGATCTAGAACTAGAATTATTCGGGTTTAGCCGCACGTCTTTTAAGACGGCTAAAGCCGATTGATTCTAGTTCTAGATTTAGTGTTAGTTTTTTGATCTAGCACCAAAACTAACACTATATCTAGAACTAGAATCATTCGGCTTTAGCCGTCTTTAGAGACGTGTGGCTAAACCCGCATGATTCTAGTTCTAGCTCTAATGTTAGTTAAAGTTCATTGAAAAATATACAACAATCTAACTGTATAGCAGTTAAAACTAGAACTAACACAAGACTTAGAACTAGAATCATTCGGGTTTAGCCATCTTGGGAGACGTGCGGCTAAACCCAAATGTTTCTAGTTCTAGATCTAGTGTTAGTTCTACTTTTAGTTCAATAATAATATACAACAATCTAGCTATACACAATCTACAGTGTGTTAATTAATTATCGTACTCAACGTCATCATTGCAAGTATGCAACCAACATCGCAGTATTGGTTGCATACTTGCAATGATGACGTCGGGTACGATAATTAATTAACACACTACGTTTATTTAATTTATTATATATATTTGTTTAATTTATTTAGTATTATATGTATTAGAGAGAGAGAGTGAGATAGAATGAATTGATAAAATTGTTAAAGAAGAACCGATTGAGACTGAATTCTTTCTGGTTTACGATAAGAAGAGATGGAATTCAGTGACGAAGGCGTTGGGGAATTTCTTGAAAAAAAAATCGTTTTTGTATCGCATTGTCGATAGTTCGAGAGAGTGTTCGCACAAAGGACCTTGAAGAATGGATTTTATGCCAAGGGGTGGATCCCAATCATCAATCACGTGACGATTTCAATCTGAGGTACGTGTTTCCCCCCTATTGTTGCCTTATGCTGGGACGATCGGCCCCTTTTTTGAGCTCAAGTCCGCCGCCCGGAAGTTTCCCTTTAAAATAATTCTTGGGGCGGGATCCCCATCGATTAACGGGAGTAATTACTGAGTAAAGAGAGACGGTGCACGAAATGGATTCTCAACGGTTGTGTTGAGGTACAATTACGAATTGTAAACAAGGTGTCGTTTAAAATTGGTTACTCTATAATGTAGGGATTATTAATGAAGCAGCATTTTTCAACTTTTAATAACAACCATCGAGAATCGCGTCCGGAACGAGTCCTTAAACGGTTTGCGCGTCCCATTTGTTATTTGGTGGAGTCAAGAGGCGGCCGACAATTGTCATTCACGAGCACCTTGTCGGAGTGAAATATTGCGCGAGCGGCGTCCAACAAACTCCAACCAACTGTGGCTATTTTATTTATGGATTATCTGGCGACAACTTTTTCACGAACGAGCTGAATAAAACCCAGAGAGCGCGACAAAATAATGACCATTGATGGGTCGGTATTTCAACGTTTTTTCCGCAATGTCCAAGAACGCCACACCTCCAACTAATTCGCTAATTGCCCTGCAGATAATTGGAAAGGCAACTTTGTATTGATCCGCAACAAAACCCATCTATCTATTCACTGTCATCTTTGTTTTAAATTAATACAATTTTGTAACTATTATAATACCTGGATTTATCCCTGACAAAATGACCAAACCCAATAAAATAATTTCCACGTTCAACGTGAAAATAAATGATGCACCGGTTCCGCGTTATTTTAGAAACAAAAACAAATTTTACTTTAATAAATAAATAAATATATATATACAAATATATGTGTACGTTCATTTTGGTAATAGGTAAAAGTTTATTAAAATTCGACAAATTATTTTTTTAACTTCCTACAACTCACTTATTTTTTAATTTAAATTATAATTCTAAATCGATCAGCTAAAACAATTTATATATAGTAATAATGATCTTAGTATTAAGAAAAAAATAATAATAAAAGTTAAACTCGATGTAGTTTTCAAAGTAAAATATACATTTTTGTTTGCTCATACAACTTTGTTCGTTTTGAAATCGATTAAGTCATTACTTTAAGTATTGACGTTGACATGAAACGATGAAGTAACGACGGCCATTATAACGTAATTTGCCGGGTAAATATTGTAAGAATCGATGGTCGGCCGAAATTCTTTGCGGCCGGATGACTATACTGTGCAAAGCCTGGGGTGATTAATGGCTACCTCGTTGCCACCTATAATTAATCCGTAAATAGCGAGCGGTAGCGAACCGGATTCAACACGCCGGCGCACCGCGTCGCCTGCATATCGTGACCGTATGTGCTCAATCAAGTTGACATCTGTCATGGACTCATTAGGTCTCCCATTACTTTTGACAATAGACACCTAAAGCAGTTTTTCTTAAAAGAATTTTTTATGTATACAACCATCCAAACACACATGTATTTATAGTATAAACTTAAACTGATACAACCATCCATACACACACGTATTTATAGTATAAACTTAATCCGGAGTTGATTTTGGTGGAAAATCTTGAGTTAAAAAACTTTTTGTGAGAGGATAGAATAAATGTTCCGTTTAAATCTGTGTGGTTTATCTAAACGCGCGATATCCTTTTTTGATCCGGAGGGGCTAAGCCTTCTATAAAGTTAAAATTTAAGTTCAGGAATTGCGGGGATCAAATCTGTTCTAAATAGTAGACACTCGAGGGTGCAAAAAAAGAGGACGACGGGCGATACGACGTCGTTAAAGGGGGCGGCCTGGGGGCGTGGGTAGATAAAGACGAGCCGGAGAATAGGTAAACCGATATGACGATCTTTTGTAAAAAGTCATTCGAGCGTGTGATATGGGGTTGAAAAGACGCCGCCCCCCAAAAGAGGATACGCTCTTAAAGCGGCCGCTTTAATAAAGTGTCCGTCCTTCCCTTAAAGATAATAAACACAGCAATTAGCCTCGGGACGAGGCGAGCGCACAATCCAAAGCGAATTTTCGAAAACGATTGCCCGCAGGGTCATGATTTGCTCATCCTTTTGACGTTCAAAAAGGGCTAACGCTGTTTCAATATTTTGTTTACATTCATCTCTTATCCTATGTTTCCGGTGAAATCGTTTCCATTTCCACGCGACGACGCGAACTCAGTTGTCATTTTTAATTCACGCTTGTCGTTAGTCTTAATTACGACCAATTAGTGTCAGGTCTTTGTTACGACCATCGCTTGGTCGGTCTTTTAATGAAGACGCCCGTAATTTGTATAGAAATGAAAAGATTTCTTTCAGGTACTCCCTAAAATAAGAAAAAGAAATTCTAATAACGCAATTAAGTTTGTTCCGTATAATATTTTTTAAAATTCCTTTTTATATATAAAAACAAAAATCATTTCTTATTTCACGGTTTGGACCAATAAAAATCGCCTCCAAGACTTAGAGACGGAGAAGAGACAATGACTAAGAATATAATTTAATTAATACCATGTAATATAATATAATGCAGAAAAAATTAAAACTCCCGAATGTCCTGAAACTAAAATTAAACTGGTAAACCAAATCAATCCACAATGCCGTTAACAAAGTTATATCTAATGAATTAGCACCGAGCAACACAATAGCTGACATACAAACAATTGTATATCCAGGGGCAGTAACCGCTTTACAGATGCATAAATAAAAGTTGTTCACAGCAAACGACAAATTAGTACCATTATTAACAAAAATGTTGGATAATTTAATTTTAAACTAATTTTGTTTTAAATTTTTTTTGATTCGATCACTATTTAGAAAGATAACCTTAAAAAACAATTTATTATATTAGTATGGAGCGCCATCTGGTGAAAATATCGCAAAATTTTATAAAAATAATTCATTTTAAATAATATTTTGAATTAATTTTAAAAAAATGTAATAATCGCTTTACAAATGTATAAATAAAAGTAATAAAACATGTTACCAACCTCAAAAAAACACTTAAAGATGTTGAGGCTAAACGATACAGTGAAAAATACAAAAATTTGAAGGCGGGATAAAATGACGGTTTTCAAAAAAATTGTATTAATAAAAATGTTGGATAATTTAATTTTGTTTTAAATTTTTTTTATGCGATCACTATTTAGAAAGATAACCTCAAAAAACGATTTATTATACTAGTATTGAGCGCCATCTGGTGAAAATATCCCAAAATTTTATAAAAATAATTGATTTTAAATAATATTTTGAATTAATTAAAAAAAAAAGTAATAATCGCTTTACAAATGCATAAATAAAAGTTATAAAACATGTTGCTAACCTCAAAATTACAATTAAAAAGAACACTTAAAGATGTTGAGGCTAAACGATACAGTGGAAAATACAAAAATTTGAAGGCGGGATAAAATGACGTTTTTCAAAAAAATTGTATTAATAAAAATGTTGGTTAATTTAATTTTGTTTTAAATTTTTTTTATGCGATCACTATTTAGAAAGATAACCTCAAAAAACGATTTATTATACTAGTATTGAGCACCGTCTGGTGAAAATATCCCAAAATGTTATAAAAATAATTGATTTTAAATAATATTTTGAATTAATTAAAAAAAAAATGTAATAATCGCTTTACAAATGCATAAATAAAAGTTATAAAACATGTTACCAACCTCAAAATTGTAATTAAAAAGAACACTTAAAGATGTTGAGGCTAAACGATACAGTGGAAAATACAAAAATTGCAAGACGGGATAAAATGACGTTTTTCAAAAAAATTGTATTAATAAAAATGTTGGATAATTTAATTTTGTTTTAAATTTTTTTTATGCGATCACTATTTAGAAAGATAACCTCAAAAAACGATTTATTATACTTGTATGGAGCGCCATCTGGTGAAAATATCCCAAAATTTTATAAAAATAATTGATTTTAAATAATATTTTGAATTAATTAAAAAAAATTTAATAATCGCTTTACAAATGCATAAATAAAAGTTATAAAACATGTTACCAACCTCAAAATTGTAATTAAAAAGAACACTTAAAGATGTTGAGGCTAAACGATACAGTGGAAAATACAAAAATTTGAAGGCGGGATAAAATGACGTGTTTCAAAAAAATTGTATTAATAGAAATGTTGGATAATTTAATTTTGTTTTAAATTTTTTTTATGTGGTCACTATTTAGAAAGATAACCTCAAAAAACGATTTATTATACTAGTATGGAGCGCCATTTGGTGAAAATATCGCAAAATGTTATAAAAATAATTGATTTTAAATAATATTTTGAATTAATTAAAAAAAAAAGTAATAATCGCTTTACAAATGCATAAATAAAAGTTATAAAACATGTTACCAACCTCAAAATTTTAATTAAAAAAAACACTTAAAGATATTGAGGCTAAACGATACAGTGAAAAATACAAAAATTTGAAGGCGGGATAAAATGATGTTTTTCAAAAAAATTGTATTAATAAAAATGTTGGATAATTTAATTTTGTTTTAAATTTTTTTTAATGCGATCACTATTTAGAAAGATAACCTCAAAAAACGATTTATTATGCTAGTATGGAGTGCCATCTGGTGAAAATATCGCAAAATTTTATAAAAATAATTCATTTTAAATAATATTTTGAATTAATTTAAAAAAAATGTAATAATCGCTTTACAAATGCATAAATAAAAGTTATAAAACATGTTACCAACCTCAAAATTACAATTAAAAAGAACACTTAAAGATGTTGAGGCTAAACGATACAGTGGAAAATACAAAAATTGCAAGACGGGATAAAATGACGTTTTTCAAAAAAATTGTATTAATAGAAATGTTGGATAATTTAATTTTGTTTTAAATTTTTTTTATGCGATCACTATTTAGAAAGATAACCTCAAAAAACGATTTATTATACTAGTATTGAGCGCCATCTGGTGAAAATATCCCAAAATTTTATAAAAATAATTGATTTTAAATAATATTTTGAATTAATTAAAAAAAAATTTAATAATCGCTTTACAAATGCATAAATAAAAGTTATAAAACATGTTGCCAACCTCAAAATTGTAATTAAAAAAAAACACTTAAAGATGTTAAGGGCTAAATGATACAGTGAAAAATACAAAAATTTGAAGGCGGGAAAATGTTGGATAATTTAATTTTGTTTCAAATTTTTTTTATGCGATCACTATTTAGAAAGATAACCTCAAAAAATGATTTATTATACTAATATTGAGCGCCATCTGGTGAAAATATCCCAAAATTTTATAAAAATAATTGAATTTAAATGATATTTTGAACAAGTATTATACGAAAAATTTTTCGAAATAAGAGTGTTTGTTTCATTACCAAGAATTATTTTAATATTGTAATTACAACATTGCATTAAAAAAATTGATCCCTCCATTTCTATAATTAATGGGAATCCGATTAACTTATTTACGATTCTTATTATCCCAGCTCACCGTCAAAATAAAAACAAAAACAATAAATCTTCTTTTTAATAAACTAAAAGTAATAAATAAAGTGCTACAATTGACTATGTATTTTAACTCATAATATATATGTTTGTAATTTTTGTGTTCTTGCCATAACAAGATGGTATCGTATGAATGAAACATTAAAGGAGTTGTTGGTATAGTATAACATTGCGTTCCTTGTAAACAAAAGATACGAAGACCGTTTCTGTTATTCACGTGTGCTCGGTTTGAATTTTGCAGAGTTTCTGTGATGTGGCGCGGACGTAAGAAGTATGCGGTACATAAATAACATTGAAAATCTCGGCGTGCGAAATTACATCACAGGAACGACTGTGCGGGGAAGAGTTTGTGGTGGAAACGACGTAGAAATAATTCAAAATTCAAACAAGAGGGCACACTCGGTCCTAGTCTTATATGGAGTTTGAGCGGCTAGCGACACCCGATACAACCCTAAAACAACTTAATAAAATGTCATCGGTATCCGAAAGTTTTGGGAACCGGATGAAATCAAACTCTCGTATTAGTTGGGTGGGAGAACTTGGCGAGATACACGAACACTTAAACTTGACTCAGACGACGTCCGCAAACTCTGAGGTGGTGAGCAAAAATGGAAAAACCTAATTTCATACAACTAGAATTGGATAAGTTTTCCAAATTAGAATGTAGAGTTTGTACCTGAGGACTTCACCCCAACTTCTATGAGCGAATCATCTCGCCCGAAAACAACTTCATTTGGCGGATCGTGTCGGGCCGGGAGCGGAGGCCGGATAAATCGCTTAAACACACGTAAAGCACCTTATGAATTATTAACTCCCGACTGCCGCGGCCCCGACCCTCTGGTCTCGGGCAAATATACAAGCGTTTTAAAATCGATTCCAATCGGGCCCTGAATATCTGATAGCATCCGTTTAGTAGCGGCAGCCATTAATACTTAAATCTGTCCGTTTCGACTAGCGGTTTGTTCGTGAAAAAGACAGCCAATAGAGGGTACGAGTGTGAAACCAATAAACACGATAAAATGCGCTGTAGTGCTTTTTAAAACTATTTTTACGTGGAATCGGATGTTTATTTTTGAGGAAATTTCCGATTCGAACGCAAACCGGAAGCGGTTTAATCCTAACTATTCTAATTACTGCAAATTTTGCTGAATTAAACGCGGACGACATGTTTGTTTGCTTGTATTAAAGCGCTTGCAATATACAGCGAGAGACGACGACGAGAATCGTATTTCTGCCACAAAACCGGTTCTAGAACTAAAACGTTGTTCCAATAGAAATTCCGGCGCAAGCGCAACCGACCAACAATAACGATATTCGTCCTAATTGAGTTTATTCGAAAAACCGTCCGGATTTATGCCGAAATTCTAAATTACTCTCTTGCTTCCATCCGATAGCGCTCGCTGAAAGTGTTGTGCCAGCCCCGTTTATGTAATGTAATTCCGCCGTGGAGATTCCCCCACGTTATTTATACGCAATATACTTCCCTTCTGCGGCGCGGTTTCTTTCTACCAAGATGGTGATAATTTTTAATCTTTTAATTTAAACTGAAAGCTCCTTTATTTGAGCAACGTACGGGCGGCGGAAAGCAATGTCCTATCGTATAGAGACCTATCTCGGCAGTTCCTTTTTCATTTCGTCTGCTTAATTTACTCGACGAGCTACCGAAAACTACCATTCAACCATCTTCGTATGAGAGAACCGAAAGAAACCAAAGCAGACGGAATTAATAAATATCGCAAAGAAATGAAATTAGATTGTTTTATTTTAACTAACTATAAGTGATTAAATTCATTCTGCGTCTATTTACGAGGTTAAACTGTGAAGATTTAGGTTTAGTTTTAAAACGATAAAAAGCGTAGGGGTGTGTAAAGAGAGAAATAAATAGTATGGAAATGGGTGGGGGAGCGTTTTTTTCCGCGTCGCGCGCCGAATAACAATTTGAAATTATGTGTAGCGGACAATTTAAATAGGTTAACGCAGAGCGTAAAGAATGCCGTTGTTTAAAATTCAGCTCACAACCCCCTCGGTTTTTTTAATATATAGTAAACATTATTTTCACCGAGGTGCTTATTTTTATTCCACGTAAAACTTGACCCGTCGGAATTCGAGTGTCTACGAAATACCCTTCTCCAGAGCACCGCCTTCCGACCCAATACAGCCTTTCACGCGCCCGTTTCCTTTCCTGATGAATTACCCTCCGCTTTTATTTTTCCGCCGGGATACATTTTTCACCTTGATTGACCTCTCTGTTCGCTATAATATTATACATCACCGAACAAATACCTACTTTTCGTGTCTACCCAACAAACTGTTTTTTTTTTCGAAATCAATACTTAAATCTTACTTTAATGGTTTGAGAATAAAACGAAAATTTCGTTATAATGGGGCCATTATAAGCAAATGAATACTGTCGCGATTGGTCAGATTACATTTGGTTTTTGAAAAGTATTGATTTTGAGCGACAAGCGAAACTAACCAGTAATTAGTTCCGAAACGTAACGCGTACCTACCGAGAGTGCTGTTAGCTTGATTATTATTGATAATAATAATAGTAACACGGCCGCTCCCTGATGTTATCTCGAGGTAAATTTACAGTCCTCCTACATCAGGGCTGGGTCGGTATTAGTTTATCAAGTTCCATCAGCGCGTAACTTGCTGTAATGCCTCCGCGATGATGTTCCGGGCACAGTTCGAATACCTCTGGTAATGTCATCAATTATTTAAATCACTTTATTTTGGGGGGGTTGCAAATTCGCGAAACGATTCACAGATGGATTTGTTTTATGTTTCTTTCATGATGAATTGCCTCGACTAGTGACAGGGTATTGGTTTACGCAACATTCATAAATACCAGGTCCCCGATGCACCCTCTGCCACCAACGCCCCCTATATCCCACCCACACCCCGTTAACGGTGGCCGAACACTGAACGTTCGTTATTCAAGAATATGACAAACAACTAGCGCCATTGTCACAGTACATTTACCTATTATTGGCAAGGCACGTATAAAATTTCGGGTAATCTATGGCCTCACAACACCGATGCAAATTTGACGGTTGACACAATGGAAAGCCCACCGTCGGAAGTTCAACAGCACTCACGTTTTCGCACGAAAAATTCCTCTCCAAATTTCAGCGTAAACATTTTCTATCACAATGAATAATTTAACTGCACTAATACGGCTTCATTATTGATGCTACAAAAGCTATTTCGATCGAAACTATTAAACGGAATTACAGGATTTATTGTTCATAACAACAATAACGAATATACGTTTCCATTTTTTTTTCCATTCTTTACAAAAATTTTGAATACAAATTCCAACAAATACATTTTTATTTATATGGTATGCACTTATAACGCCGTTCTATATATATATATATATATCTATATACACATAATATATATTTTAGAGAAACAACACCAATTTTTAAATTTCTAGCTCGATCGCTCAATACGCAATTCAGATTTAAATAGTGTTAGTAAAAGCAGAACGTATCAACATGTATTATCAAAGTCAACATATTTTTGTGTGTAGAAACATAACACGTAATAAAAATTACATCATACCAATTAAAATAACACATGTTTGTTTCGGAACCTCGTTATGGAACACCCTGTATGTATAAAAGTAGTTTCCGTTTATAGTGTGGCAAATTTCCTACAACTTTTCTCTAAAGAAGAACTGTGTTTCTCGGGTTCTTAATGTGATTTATCTACTTTGTACTTACGTGAGACACCCTGTATGTAGACTGGACGTCGCGTCTTTATTCTTTTGTGTGGGTAAAATAAAATTTATATATATATATATTCAAGTATTTTTAAATCGTAGAATAAAATAAAATTTTCTGTCTCAAACGAAAAGACGAATTCTTTTTGCAAATAAAAATGTGTAATCTAAGACTAGACAAAGCATCGTATGACTGGCGACCATAAACCTTTTGCTCTTGGATGGTTCCTTTGACGAAGGCGTCGTTTAATATATTACCGCGGCGCAACGTTGGAGATACGTATATCATAGCGACGGGAGAATCGAAAACATTGTTGCTATTTCGAATGCATTTGAATTTCAAATCTGTCGTTGGGAATTTTCGCTGTTAGAAATGCTAATCCGGTCGACTTTCTCGCAATGGGCGATCGGATGGTGTGGAGCGGTAGGGGTTTGGGTCCCCACCTCCAACCTTGGTTGTGGCGTCTTTATCAATTAATGCCCGTATAAATATTTGTTAACCAGTTAGACGGTCGTTTATAATCGATTAATTTATTGTTGCTGTTGAATTAATGATACCGAAGCAAACAGCGGAGACGCGGCCAAAATCTAAATACTACATCTAAATAACACCGCTACCAGGGGAAGCAACCGATGCGGGCTACCCGCGCAACCCCGCGCCTCCCGCCCCAACCAAACGTAAATACCGATTGACACGGTAATAATTACGCCGGCTTATCAACATTAAATCGAATTTACGTTTATGCGATACTTCCCCAGTAAGCGGATTTCAAAATTAACGAGTTTTGGTTACCAAAAGGCTACATTTCTTTTTTTCTATTTTTCAATTAGAAATTAATTAACTCCTATTAAAATAAAACAATAAATTAAACACTCGAAATAATATGTCAAAAAATATGACATACGCAAATCGTATATTGCAATATTGGTTGCATACTTGCAATGATGACGTCAGGTACGATAATTAATAAAGACACTGTATTAGAATATATTATGATGTATTATGTTGTAAAATGTGAGGTATTACGATGTTGTGTTTCGTTGTATGTAGTTAAATAAAATGTTGCGCCGATAAGGTTTGTAATGATTATAACTAGAGATGATACCGTTCTTGTTATGGTAGTAATGCCGGTGGAGGACAGAATTTTAGTGCTGATATCGCAGAAAAGTACTTGAAGGAAGAAATAGACCAAAGGAGGTTATGGCGTTTCTAATTGAATATGCAAGTGAACGGTATTAATAACAATATTCCTACGAAGAAAACGGCGTGTTCCGGACGATCCTTTTGCTCTAATTTCGAATATAGCCGGAGCGGAACAAGGAGCGCGGTCCATTGTGGTTTTTATTTTCGTTCCTTGAAAAGGGGAAAGCGGGTTGAAACTGTATGCGCCTTGGTAATAATGAATGTGCTTTTTCAAGATGCTACTCTCGAATTAGCATAAACGCGGCAAGTGGCTGTGTACACATCGCCAAGGAAAGTAGAAGCGAAATAAAATGGTATACTGCGGAAGGCTGACCTGGCAGTAATATTTCAATATTTATTTCTTAAGCCACGCGGTTTCGTTTAAGTAATTGGATAGTCGGAACAATTGGAGTTTATTTGAAAAATTATACCGACCTAGTTATCGATTAGGTGCATTATTCAGTAGACTCCGAAACTGTCACATTTCCAAGAAACGATTCACTCGGCCTTTAAGTTCACACTGTTGACTCTAAACACCGATAATGGCATAGAAAAACGAGCTCGCTCGATTTCAGCGCGGTGATATACGGTTAAATGCTGTCACGGAGTAAATTAATTTTATAGGCAATATCGCGTGATTGCTGGCGATTACTAAATACCTAGGCAATTACACCACATAATCGCGATTCAATGTCGCGCATTAGAAGTAAAACGTATAAAACGTCGCGATAGGAATATCTAACAAGTTTTATCAAATTAATTAGGTTGTGGGTGTCGTTAAGTTCCGTTAAAGTGAGATGTTAAATTTCGAAATGTAATTTCGACGTTTTCTACAAGTGTATCAGATTGCACGTGGGCTCGAAAGTTCATATTTGTAAATATTTAATCAAAACTGTAGGAAGGAACGAAATTCCGTCACTGTCCAAATACTCTCTGACTTGAAACCGGTTGAAATTAATTTCGGAAAATTGTTGCCAGAGAAGAAGGGCGGGGATCGAAGTTTCGTAGTAATTCGTTCGGTACATTAATAAATTAATCCCGGTAGGTAGTACAAATTTCGCCTAATGATACGTTAATATATAACGAAGGATAACTTTCGGCAAGTTTTAGTTCGGAAGCAAGACGTAGAAGACGACGCCTTGGGGTTTGACGGGCTGCGAATTTATGCCGATGCGAACAGGTATCCCAACCCGAATATTTTCGGTAATAAAAACGCAATAAACGACGGCCTCCTTTAGTTTGCGCGATATAATACCGTTAATAAATAATGACCGTCGAAAGAAAGGCACTTTATTTGAGGTCCCGAATGGCTCAGTTCTCTCGGTCGAGGTATAAATCCGATTTGATTACTGCCCTATTTTATAACTTACAACCCGAATCTGTCGCCATTGAACTGTCTCCCATTGTACTCCAACCGCGGACCCGATTGGTGCCATAAAATTTCGAAAAACCGTCCGCATTTATATACTTTAAACACGTTACTCAAACATTATTTCTTTTTCCTTTTTTCTTTATTCCGCTTTATTCCGCCATTTGCACTTTTCCTATGCCGCATGCGCATCATTGTCACCTGACAAACTAACTAACCTAAGTAGTCGCTAAAAATTAATGAATCGACGTGAATTTCTGAAAAATTTGTTTACTTTTCTTGCATAAAGGGATTTATATTTACGAACATATTCTTGTAAGTTTATTTGTTTGACGATGTAAGTATTTTTCATAATTATTTTAATTTGTTGACAACATAACCTCAAGATAATTTTTTATATGTGTAAGTATATAATATTTCTGATAATTGCTTGTAGATCTCCGAAAACATTTTTGGATTTTATTTAATTATCTCTTTTCCCGTTATATTGGAATGTTAAAAGAAATAAATATTTTTTTAAATTTTTTGTGAAGAAGAAACATATAAAAATGGCGAGCGTTACTCGAAAACGTCGTAAAGGATGTTCAAGGGCCAAAGGAAAGCGATCCCGGAAGAATGTTAAAGAGCGTTCCAACGCAGACATTAAACAAAAATAAGGGGTCGAGAGGACCGAAGCCTTCGCAAACGGAATTCGCAGGCGCCATCTGTTTTTCCGTAGAATGCTAATGCATTTAACATTACTGTTCCTTATTTCGGAGCGCAGGCTAACCTCTAAGAAACATATATCTCACCAGAATTATGCTCATTTCCTAGTCGAGAGTTGAGAGAGAGAGGGTTACTAGGCGTGAGGGAGGCGCTGGCCGCTACTCTGGTTGCACGGACGCAAATCGATGTCCAAGTTCATGAATGATTGCTAAACATGCCCGCTCCTCTTTTACATGTTCTACATACGAAATACGGCACGGCTAACTGTAGTTTAGCCGGACTGGTTGCTAGTAAATAAATAGACCGGGGAGTTTAAATTGTGTCCCTTTTCGCGTCCCCCGCAAAAAGGGTAGAAATTAAATTCTATGTCTCTTTTGTCAATTTCCTACGACGCAGACTGAAAAAGACTGGCCCCGGAGCCTTTCGGTATCGTAATAAAGGATGAGAAATAATGGAACATGTCCCTCGAAATTAGTTTCTCCACCCAACGTCCGGGTGTATATTAAAGAATCCGCCTTAAACGCCTTCCGTTTTTAAGAAAATCATTTCATTAGTTTAATTAAAAAGGAACGGTAGAGAATAACGGAAACGAAAAGGGGTAAAAACGCGTTTCGAGAACAACAATGGGGACCGACAAGGCACCGCCCTCACAAAACCCTGTCAACCCCCAGCGATCCCCCAACGTCACCGCAGCCCGCGGCCGAGCCCCGGCGCACACACTCTTTTGACGACGGTGTACTCTGATATTCTTGATGCTATTCTAATTACTGCTTTCGGTGTGAAATAATAACGCCGCATTGCAGTTTCAGAAATGCGAAACCCTGGGCTCACCCTTAATTATTCTCTGCCCAGGCCCCGCAAATATTTAAGTGGAAACTTTGTCACCGGCGCCTCCACCGCTACTAACACCGGCGTCGTCTCCACCCGCTTTCGACCACTGTCAAAGGTAATTAATCAAACCATCTTTACTTTAAGCAACCGCACGTAATTGCCAAGGCGAAGATTATGCCAGGACACGTTCGACCTATTCTATAAGCATTTACGATTACTCCTAATATAAAACTCCTTTATTAAGAAACTATAACAACCCTAATTACATTAAAATGAGATCTCTCCTTGGAATAGTATAATAAAAGAATACTTGTAGTCAAGGTAAATCGAGGTCAAATAAATTCATATCTCGGTATCCTTCTAAAGTAACCTAAAGTCAGTATCATATATGGTGATTCTGTTATTGGTAAGCGGACGTGTCGAGAATGGTTTTGAGGTTTAAGGAAATGTTATTTAAGGTTGGTAGACCGAGGGGAATTTGTAGATGAGGACCTAGAATCGGTCTAGCGAGAGCATGGCCACACAATCGACCGCCTAACTGCCAAAACGTTTCAAAGTAATCCCTCAAACGTGGATAGCGGGAGTCTGGATTTTAACAAGAATATACCATTCGAAAGCAAACTGCGCGTGGAAGGAAAAGCAAACAAAACGAGCCCTAGGAAACAATCGGAGGATTGGATCAACATTTTTCCTTGGGCAATACTCATAATGACAGCGCAATCAGCCGGAATATTACAAAATTTCATTGAAAATTTAATAAATTAGTTTTCTAAACCCGAAATCAAATTAGTTTATTACAACATTCAATTAGTTTTCTTGTCTTTATTTAGATGAATCCATATAACATAAACGCTATTTTCTTTATTGCCTTTTAACAGTATATATACGGAGAAGCTGGTCAATACCTTAGTTCTCTTATAGTCAATAAATATTTGTGGCTTCTTCTTTCATCTTCAGAATTTTCGAGACTATTTTGACAAAAATAAAAATAATTAAATTACACTTGGGGTTTCTAGTTGCCTCACGGTACTATAAGGGCTAAGAGAATTCAGTCAAAGAGTTCCCTTTACTACTTGTTGGTATAGGTGGAATTCTCCGAATCCCAGATTTCGTACTGCTAGTGAAGGTGTTCAACTTAGAGTAGCAGGATGAAGCAGGGGATCCTGTGAGGGTTAATTGGGTAATAACCTCCTGTGTTAAATGCAATCTATTTGTATTGCGTTTTAATTAGTCCCACGTTGCGATCCCTTAATTTATACAGGGATGCACAAATAGAATATTAAATAAGTTTGTAACATGTTTTTTGAAAATATTTCTATTTTTACATCAAAAAGAAAATTAATAAATGTGGTGCTCGTTCCATATGGTTAGTCCATCGCAATCGCATGACTTTAATATTAGTCACGACATCTGGTTCCTCGTGTTTTCTTAACAGCTGGTATAGTTCAAAACTCTCCCTTCTCACACATTCCTTTGAAAACTATGCGAAGGCTTTTTCTTTCGAAGATGAGTATGTCATAATTGTCCATGTCTCCGCAGCTTTGTGGCTGGATTGGGGTCTCAAAGTAACCAAGTAATAATAGTGTAAGAAGAGACAACTCATCTGCATTACATACTTGGTCAAGACTACCACTTTTATTATGGAAGTGTTTGGTTAATCAAGAAATGAATCTTCCATCCATAAATTTTTGGATTTCCGTTTTGTTCCAGAACATACTACCTCAATAAATGCAGCTTAATTGCATTTGCTTTAAAGGTTATCTAAAGTGGTATAAATGTAGAATTAGGTGTATCTTAAATGTAAAGTCTAAGATGTTTGTTGGTTGAAAATCGATGGGACAGCATCACCCCTACCGGTAGAATGGGTCTCGATATCATCGATCTGTTTGGACGGATCAAACACAGCGGTCTCACCGCGGGTTATTAATATTTTTACGACGAATCCCCAGGGTTCGGTTAAATATTATCGGCGCGTAGTCCCCGGGGATGTTTTTTCCCTTGACGCGATGGCCCCGGGACGAACGAAGCCTGCGGAGAGGCTCGACACCCCCTATCGGGGGGATTTGCGTTTTAACAGTTTTGTTCGCAAGAGGATTTACATTAAAAATTACTTTTCACGGAGTTTTAAGTGTTGTAGAATATGTGTCGGGGTTTGTAATCGGATTGGTGGTGCGACGGCAACGCCGCGCGGTGGGGATTGCTGCAGTCGGCCGCCGTCGGCCCGAATGGGCACGGTGCGTCTGGGCACATTTATTACGTACTACAAATGGTCTTACAAACAACGTCCCATAAATCATCCCTAATGCGTATTTGTAATATGGTGTAATTTAAATGATAAATTCAAGTGACTGGAATTTAGAATATGAACCTGCAGATAAGGTATTGATTGATGGATACAGACACTAATTACCCATCAAATTGCATTCTTTTCCCTCGTTGACCAGTCATTTGTCCGAAAACGCCCGATAAATATGTGAAATTGTATAATCCAATAGGAATTAATTTCAAACGCCTTTATTAATATTATCATTCTGTTTATTTTAAATTCTTCATTAAAAATAGGTGTAATTTACTCAATTACAATGTATTAAATTTGGGAAAATACAGATATGTAATTATAATGGAAACAACGTATTAAAAATTTGTTTCAAAATAAGTTTAAATTCCGCGGCTAGCGATCACCAATGTAAATAATAATTGCGGATAGTTACGGAAGCTCCGATAACTAGAATTTAATTAAGCGGGGAATGTAGTTTAAAACGTAATTTAGTAACGGGAGTACGAGCGCAATGGGGGAAAAGGGAGGCAACAGCATCAGAACAACGTATATATAGCAAGTTTTTGGTGGGGAAATAATTGATATTGATGCCGGGTTACGAAACGGGGAGGCGCGGTGCGTTGCGGTTTAATCAAACGATGAACAGGTCCTGGTATATGGTGGATGTACGTGGTTACCAGCAATAGGATCGTCGGTGGCTGCGAGATTTGCGGCCAAATCGTGTGTTTTGCGAATTTTATCTAAATAATTCACATTAGTCGACTACTCATATATCAGGATTTAATTCAAAAAGGAATAAGCTCGGATTTAACAAATTCACATCCGCAAAATTATTTTAGTCAATCGCCATAGAAATTAGAGAATTTAATTGGAAGAGAAATCTATTCCGATTTTCAGAAAACTCTGACTGCTACGATATCATCTGGGTGGAACTTTGTAGGAAGTTAAACAAAATGGACGCTCGGCGGCTAATTTGAATCAGTCCTGCACTTGTTATAAACGGGTCGTAGTTCGTGAAGTAAGCTTCACATTGGTCTAAAAGTTGGTATTAACGTATATTTTAACCTCCTCCCTCGAGACTGTACACGTCACTTCTTTTTGACCCCCTTGGATATGAATTACTACCGGGAGAGGGGATGGGTTCAACGAATCGTAATTGATTTTCTGCCCTCCGCGACGTTTCCACGAAAAACTATAGACAGATAACAATAATAACTTTCATATACGTTTGAGTTACGGCCAACAAAAAAAATCTGGGTCGCGTTAATATTTTTCGTATATCCATCCAGCTCATCATTTCTTATCTATATTGCTATTCTTTTCCATTCGTAATCGTTATATTACGTATAATATCGTTCCACTTTCCAGCGACGACGAGAGAGTTGTAACACGTGAATTCGATATCGATATCGCTAACTTCGAGGATAAAGTTGTTTTCCAGAGAAAACTTGGCGCTTATTTAAAAGTACGGAGTTATTAAATTATAAGAATTTTCCTGGATTTAATATTTGTAGCCCGGGAGTTGGAAAAACGTTGACCCGACCGTTGTTCCGCAAAGTTCGTCGAGGAAATTTCTCTTGATTGCGGATAATTGCCTTACTCGGACGTGACCGGCTGGTGCCCTCCCTCGGCCCTTTGTGGTCGCGATTTTCCCGCAATTTTTCAACTCCAAAAACCTCAGGAGATAGATGGACCACACTATCACAAAACATTACTTTTAAACATAACGAAACGCTAACTAAAATATATCAAACACAGAAAACTTATTGACTTCAAAAACAACTGTAATAACGTCCAGATTACCATGCCAGTTCTCCATTTTGTTGACGTTTCCCTTATTTGTTAGATATCACGTGGACAAATGTACACGTCTAAGGGACCTTATTTGCTTAGGCATCGTCGTGATAAATCCCTACCCGTCAGCTCTAAGAGTGTTGCATATTTTAGCATTAAATTTGTAGGATAAGCTTAAATGAACCTACAACAACTTTACCTAGATCTACCTCAATCTCCTTAAATTAAATAAACTACTATGAAAAATTATTATAACATATCTAATAATGTTACTTTTCACTCATACAAATTAACTTATTAATCATTAATTGGTCAAAATTCTCTACAATTTCTTAAATTGGTGGAAGGAAGCTGGAAATAGTGAGAAGTCAGTAATATTTAAGGAGTCAGAATAAAAGATGCCGGAAATTAAAAATGTATCAGATAGAAGAAGAACAGAATGTTGGCAAATTGTCAAAAAATAATATAAAGCAAAAAAGAATCCAAAAATAAGCAAAAATCTAGAAAGGAGTTTCTGTTTTTGAATATTATATTTGTGCCACTCAAATTACATAAGAAACATAATTGCACTGTTGATGAAAATGCCTTGCTAAATCGTGCAAAACATGACAATGTATCTTGAGAGTGTTATTATTATTATTATTATTGCTGCCGGGCTGAGGAGGGCGGCCCCTCTCGTTACCGCGACCTATAAGATCTATTGTAACTTTAGCCCTCCAAAGGTTTAGGGCAAATGTAGGTCCTTAATGAACCTTAGTATTGTCCTGAGGTCTTGAAACTTTATGTCGGTAGGTAACAGGGGAGTTTTACCGAAGACGTTGTGCCTTAGACGGCCTCTGGCGACGCAATTGCACAGTATATGTTCAGCAGTTTCTGACTCGTCGTTGCATAGTCGACAAGTTTGATCCTCAGCTTGTCCAATGTGGAAGAGGTGGTATTTTAGGGGCACATGGCCGGTTAGGTAGCCTGAGAGCGTTCTTAGATCCCCTTTGCTGAGGTATAAAACCTCTTTGGTTTTGTTTTGCGACGGAGTTATCATACTCTTCGCTTGTCTGTGACCTGGAAGTTCTTTCCAGCGTAAGGCTATCTTTGAAGCCTCCCAGTTGTTGATTATTTGTTTTAGGTGGCTTTTTTGTAGTCCACATCCAGGTTGGGGTCCAATGAAGGGCGTGTTTGCTGCCTCTTTGGCCAGCTTGTCGGCCTTCTCATTGCCCTCAATGTTGCTGTGACCTGGAACCCACCATAGGGTAACATCATTGCCCCTAGCGAGTTCTCTCAGGTTGTTGGTGCACTCTCTGATCAGTGCGGAGCCACACGTGTAGGCCTGAATTACCTTTAAGGCGGCCCGACTGTCTGTGAAAATGTTTATGGATGCACCTTTTTGTTCCTTCTGTAGGTTCAAAGCGGTGCAGAAGTTTATAGCAAGAACTTCTGCTTGGAAAATTGTTAAGTCCGAGCTGAGGGGCAATTTGATGTGGCTATTTGGTCCACTGATGCCCATGCCTACTCCAGATCTTACTGTCTTTGAAGCATCGGTGTACCAGGCTAGGGCTCCTCTTTTTAGTTGAGGCCCTCCTTTCGCCCAATCATCCCTGCTACTAAATATGACCTTATACGGTTGGTTGAAATTGTATTCCGTCGGTATAAGGTCCGTTTTAATTTCAATCAGGTGATTTAGACATGGGTCTTTGAGGATCTCGAGGTGTCCTCTGAGATTACCCTGCATCAACTTGAGTGAAGAAACTGTTTTCAGTGATAAGGCACTTAAGGCTGCCTCCTTTTGTATATATATGTGGAGCGGTGTGAGACCGAGTAGGGCTTCCAAAGCAGCCGTCGGACAGGATCTCATTGCACCCGTTATGTTAAGACATGCTAACGCTGGATTTGTGCCAGCTGTTGTTGAGCTGTCTTATGTTTTGTTTTTGGCCACCAAACCAATGAGGCGTAGGCGACCATGGGTCTGATTATTGCTACGTAGGCCCAATGAGCCATTTGTGGTTTGAGACCCCAGTTCCTTCCTAGGAGCCTGCGGCAGATCTGGTTTGCCATGATGGCCTTTTTCCTCACCTTATCTAGGTGTGAGTTCCAGTTTAGTTTACTATCAAGTATTACCCCTAGGTATTTAGTTTCTGTTTTGAGATTAATAGTTCTGCTTTCAATGGAGGGTGCTTTTATTTGTAGCTTCCTTCTCCGAGTGAAAGGGACTATTTCGATTTTATTGGGATTGATGCTGAGCCCATTGCTTCTGCACTAAGTACTGGTGAGTAGTAGGGCTTTCTGCATTAGCTGAGTTATGATTGAATCATATTTACCTCGGATTGTGATTACCAGGTCATCAGCATACCCTTGTATCTTAAATCCGTTTTTAGTTAGGATGTTCATCAAGTCATCAACTACCAGGCACCATAATAGAGGTGATAGCACTCCCCCTTGGGGACATCCTCTTAGCGCCTTTCATGAGAGTGTTACTTAGCTTCTCTTATTCTCCTCCAAATTGAGGACTTCAGGTGACTTGACCAACACTACGAAAGACTGTTTTAATTAATCCCAGTGGGAAGCAGGGCCAGGGTTAAAGAGAGATCGGGTTGAAACTGAAAAAAAAAAAAAAACTGTGTCGGACATGGGGAAGTGGAGGCAAAGGTTAAGGAAGTTCAGGGCCCGAATTGGTTTGTATAGCCATAGAAGAAGAAATTACAGTATACGCGATTTGCGTATTGCAATATCAATAGTGTGATATTGGTTGCATAGTTGCAATGATGACGTCGGTTACGATAATTAATTAACACACTGTAGTTGCACGAATAAGATCTCCCTGTTAATATTACTTGAATAAAATATGAAATTTTATGTGATACTTAAAAAACCTCAAACCAAAATCGTTAGATATTAGCATTTGGAATTGAGTTTTTCGTTTGGAAATGAGTAATAATCGTAATTCGAGAAGTTGAAATTAGTTCGAAAGATGGTGGAGGGTATATCGACTTTGAGAGGTAGGTGGGGGGATTTGGTTAAAATTTAAAACTAACCGTTGTAAATTGGATTTGTACGGAACAGGTAGGTAGGTAGGTAGTTGGAAGTTATAATAAAATTTTAGTCGCCGTCAGCGTATTTAAATCGAACCGATGTCATCAGTTAATCAGATAAGCTGAGTTATGGCCGGTGTTATGAATTCAATTAAAGCGCGAATATTAGAGTAATTTGTCCGTGGAAATTCCGGGTGGTAAATCGGTGGTAAGCCGGAGGGACAAGTTCTGGTGGCGAACGGTAGGGAAACGGCGGTAGCGGGTACCGGCTTCGTTAATTTAATTCTAAACGAATACGGCAACGTTCGGGCGTAGTAAAACTTGAGAGACCGATCCGCGTAGATATGGCGATCGATTTGTACAGCGGCGATACCTTAGTCATTCCAGCAGTTGACCTAAGTTAAGGGGGCGAGCGGATCGTGTGTAGTTGGAACAGGGTCGTATTCAGTCGATTTTCTGTGATCTGAATTAATGCGATCCCAGGGCTATCGATTCGACTTTGCCATGTAAAAGTTCTCGGAACGAACCCACCTACAACACCGACCTCCACCGTTCGTTCCACAGTCGCCATCCTTTTCGATCTCCCCTTCATCCCCCTGTCTCATCGCCGCTCCGCGAAACCCAATCCCAACCTGCCCAACTCTTTCCGTTTTAAAGCATTACCGAATTAACAATTTAAACAGTCCCGATAATGGTGCTGATTTATGCGGGGACACCTCGTATCGCCGCCTATCTATTCCACCCCCGGTTTGAACCAAAACTCCAAACAAGACTCTTTTCCATTGACTCCAATCCTTTCCAACTCCTTTTAACCATGGTTGACTGAGTTTTAGGCTTTCTTTACTTGTGCTTACTTGTATACTCCGTCTATTTCATCCGAACTGATTTAAAACATCTTCTGTTATTTACTTCCCCTCTTCCTCCAACTCAAACAAGTCTTTTTCTTTTACTTTGTTTAAAAATCATTTTCTGGATTCCAATCCTACGCAATCAGAATGTAAATATTTTTTGCGACCATTGAACTTTTTGGGTATATTTTTAGTTCATTCTTTTCAACATCTCACTATCCACTCTATTTGATTTCAATTTAAAACCTCTTCTCTATTTACGTTCTTATCTACATCACGAATTTAAAATTCTTTTTACCTCTATACTCAACCTTCAAGTTCTTAAGGATCTAGTTCTTCTTTAGTTTTATTTTTACTCAAAAAAAAAAGTTGTTTCATCAATTCCAAATTTGAAAGCTTTAAATTTTAAAAAATAAAAAAATAAAGGTTTTGAGGAGATTGAGCTTTCAAGTCCGTTGAGACTTTTGTAGATTGTTTTTTAGGATTCGCTTATCATAGACGTTGCTTTTGCGGTAGGCATACTAAGGTAGGATAAATACGCGGGAGAAAGTTTAGCCTGTAGTCTGTCTTCTCCGAGGAGGGTGCGAACCTTTCAATTTCGAACCAAATCCAGGTAAATTCCCAAATACTTGATGTGTTGAACGCATGCTGTTCTATTTATTTCAACAAAGGCAAAAAAGTTGCTTCTAAATGTTCAGTCTCAGGTTAAAATTTTAATCCGTGATGAAACAAGAGATAATTTAGGATCCGTTTTGGCATGTAGACCAAGGGGTGAAATCCAAGCTTGAAAGAATTTCCTTTTAGTACGCGTCAAGTGCTTCACACCGTCAAATATAATGGCTATATATTTTTATCGTGGCGAAATACGGTGGGTCATATCCGTCTGAGTGTAAATATGAAGAGGGATGACCGCGGGGGTACACGGGGACCCACACAAACGTTTCGCAGATACGGTGGGACATTAGAAATAATTTAAGGCCCTCGGTTGGTTTCATATCATTGTTGTGGTACGCCTCGCACGCGTGATGGATGGATCTCTATAGAGTGAATCGGATATAGCGCTCAATTCACGCACAGATGGTGCGCCCCAACCCCTCGGCGCAGGGGTGGCAGCACCGGCAGCGGCGTCGGCTCGACCGCAGCCACTTCAAAAAGACCAACTCGCGCCGCCTCCGTGTCGCCTTCGTCGCGGCTGCAATTTTTACACTAATCCCGGGGACACCTTCCATCAAAATCTTCCGCCCTCGCTTGGAAAAAATGGCCCACTTACGTACTTTTGAATTTAAAGTGGAAAATATTTCTGCCGTGGTTTATGCGACGTCCAGAAACGCGACGTGTTCTTTTCTACTTCCCTCTCTAACCTTTTTACTACCACTACTCATAAGTAATCTATTATTTTCAAAGATCACACTCGTATATCATCTCCAAGCATGTAAAGAAAAATCTTTTTTTTTTGAATCGACACAAAAACGTAAAAAGGTGTGAATACGAAGGATAGAATCAATGGAGTCTCGCTCAACAATGGATCACTCCGTTAAATACACATTCCACATCGAAACTTACCAAGATATCTTGGGGAACTATATATATGTACATATTTTACCTACACTAAAAAAATAAAGACGCGACGTCCAGTCTATATACATAGCATAGTTGTAGGAAATTTAATAAACGGAAAATATTTTTATACATACAGGCTGTTCTATAATGACGTACCGAAAGTGTAATAAATTTTTGTTAAAAATAAATAAATAAATATTTTTATTCGAAATATGATAAATTTAGTGGTAAAGCTAATCCTATTTTAATGAATTTAATCACGGAGTAGGTGATATTGAAGGGGATTAAAGAATGAAGTGGTATTAAAAACATAGCAGAAATCCAGTTTAATAAATACCTAATTCATTTTGCGGTATTTTAAAATCAAATAACAAGCGAAATGGCGGTCCCAGGTCAAATAGAGGAATTTGATATGAAAACCAATTTGTGATTTGATTATCGGTTTCGGTGTGGAAGAAATATTTTATATGCGGAATTAATAAGCGTGGTGGTCCCAAGATATTTAATAAACCACGCGCGTTGAAATGAATTCAAAAATACGCGACGAGATTAATTAATTATACGGTTCGGTCGCCAGAGGGAATTAAGCCAATCATTCTGCGATTTACTTGTAGATTTAATTAATAATCGCGTGTTTGTTGCCGGGGTAAATCGATACGCGCTAATGGGTATGGTGTGGCGTTTGTAAATAGTCCACCGACAAGAAGAATGCAAATCGTCTGACTTTGTCAAATCGAAAGTAATTAAACATTTAATTAATACGAGCCAATTAGTATCAGCACGTTCGAAATTCGTTCGCCGTCAACCGAAAATATCGTTCGAGATGAGCGGTACGGTTTTGGGTGGCGAATGTATATGTTAATTAATTATACGTTTGATAAACTCGTCGTTCGCATGAATATTTGATGCCACGAAACGGTTTCCGCTCGCAAAAGGTAGCTCCGGCGACTTTACCATGCGCGCGTTATGAGCCCTCTGTGCGCTTTATTTGAATTTCGGTCCACCAATTTCCATTGGAAATTATTATATATTTACCACCAACCCGATGGCTGATGCTCGATGATTCTATTAAACAATAATTTAAGGTCAATTTTTGCGCGTTATAACAAATTTCGTTTGACGAAATTTCAAAATTCGATTTACACCGGCTATATGACCAAACTCATAAGCGATTTTAACGAAATATTGTATTTTTTTACATTTTCTATTGTTGTTAAGTACATCGTGTTAATTAATTATTGTACCAGACGTCACAAGTATGCAACCAATACGCAAATCGCGTAATTGGTTGCATAATTAAATAACACAGTGTAGTTCATCATTGCAAGTATGCAACCAATACGCAAATCGCGTAATTGGTTGCATAATTAAATAACACAGTGTAGTTTGTAAGACAGAAATTGAAGGATTCACCATCGTTCGGACGTGGGACGAACGGAACAAGTTACAGCATGAGAAAGCTCGCGATGGGAATTTTATTAATGTTTGCAGAGTTATGGATTCATAAAACGCCGTAATATTTCAATATGTGTTTGAAGTGGGACCCTCCCTCCTAAGAAAGTTTCGCACGCTCGCTACTCGTTGATCGAAATTAGATTTTCGGTGGCGCGATATTGCAGCCGGAAGCGATATCTTGTCACTCGAATAATAATTGATTGTCCTATTCACTTTTAAAGACGCATTTCTTTTCTAACTCGAAATTAAAAATTGTTTTGCTGAAAGTAGCTTTAAAGTATTTATTTATGTCGACTGTGTATACATATATATATCGTGATTCGGGTCTTGACGCGAAATAAAACCAAATTTAGTATAAAATGGCACTGCTACACGCGTCGCCTCGACGAATGCTCAATGGAATGTAAATTTTAAAAGTCGTCGGAAGCAAATTGGGCAAAAAGATGAACAGGATTCCGGACGGTTGCAGCAGGATTGGCGAATGTGTTATGCGGCGCACAAGAAGGGGGTGGTGTTATTCCTATGCATTCTAATTCGCGCAATTACTCAACCCCGATTATGTAGCTTACCAGTCGCGAGACACCCGGTTGCCTTATAACGATTTAATACCGGGAATTTATTCTTGCCGGTGCATCTGCACCTTCCGCGCCACACTGCACGCTAAATTAACTCTTAAAACAAATTGGGGCGATATATTTACGGGCGTGTACCGAACTCAACCAGCCCAATTTGTACCCTCACAATATCGCTTTGACCTTCACAAGGTCACACGATTAACTCGTAAACCAAACTTTATCGTTCGAAACAACACAATCAACTATAAACGTTACATATTATATTTTTTGCATTATATATTTTAATTAAAATTATTCGAGGAAATAAAAAACAATAAAAAGTTAGATTAGAATAAATTAAGCAGTGTCGTTATTTTTGAGTGCAATAGTTTTGTCGAAGAAAATAGGAAGTTGCAACACGGAAAATTAATTAAAAACTTAAGCGAAACGTTCGGGTGTGAGTTTTAATTAAATTGCAGAATCATCCGGAGTTAAAACGTCTATAATATTCGAAACGCGGGGGGTGTTAATGTCGAAACGCTTAAAGCGCCGCTCGGGGCTTGTAGAACAAGTTATAAAACGGGACGAGGCTAAGGGTCATGAGGGTTTTATTAATATTTGCAACATTATGGCTGCGTAAAACGCCATAGGCGATACATTTTCCCATAACGTACGTACACCTGTCTTTCAACAGGAGCAAAACGGACAAACAAAGTTGTTTAAAAACGTTTACTCGGTTCTGTGTACTCGAAACGTTCCTTTTCCTGACAGAGAACGGCTAGGGATTATTTTTGTCTTTAATCAAAAGCTCGTTTTACAGCGCGTTCCCGAATTTGCAAAGTCACTCAGCCCGGAGTTGTTAATAAATTAACTTCGTTAATTATTAACCTGCCGAGTTCGTGAAGTAAATATTGTGGTTTATTTGAAATCCGAAAACTTTTGAAGGGTCGCGCTTTGGTCGACGTGCTAAATGATTAAAAAGAACCGACTCACTCGCTCGTCATCTCGTACATACCACGCGGGCCTACGTGTTCGGGTGACATGTAAAATATGTAAATTCGGATTTGTTTTAGCCACCGAAGAGTGGCGAGACTTAAGGTACACGAACAAACGTGAGACGAATAAGAAGCGCCAGTTTTCCTATTTGAAATTTTGAGCCGGAACCGTGTCATTGGATTCCAAGTTTCCTCCTGGACGAGACCATCAACTCCTTTACTTCGTTAACAACCTTTCAAAGAAATTTCACTTTCCAAACCAATTGTCAGAATACTATTTCGGACATACAAACTATTTTATACACGAACAACTTTGTAGTATCAACTTACTTAAACAGAATATTAATATATACAGTGACGTCATCATTACAAGTATGCAACCAATATCACAGTATTGGTATTGCAAATCGCGTATACTGTGATATTGGTTGCATACTTAATTACATAATTAATTAACGCATAAATAATTTTGTTCTATGGAAAAAACTAAGCATTGTGATATACAACTTTTGGTGTTAATTAAATAAAATTTTATTAGTACCTTCGCAATCTACAATCAGTATGTTTGAAATGAATTCGAACTTTTGAATTACGATTATTACTGATTTCTAAAATAAAAAGCTTGAATCCCCTAGGCAAATATCTAACGATTTGGGGTTCGAGGTTCGTAAAGTATGAGTTATAAAATCCGACCGCTATTTCACTTACGATTTATTATGACCCGACTTATAAATTTCGTATTTAGATGTTTTACCCACCCGGACTATCCGACACAACTTTCCGTAAATTTAATTTCCAACTTCTTTGACATTTATGAGGCCGCCCGCCGTAAATCTGCGATTTATGTTTTCCTCGAAACGTCGCACGTCGAATTCGCGAATTCTAACCACGACGTGACACGACATTACTTCACTTAGCGGCGTCGAAATGCTAATCTGATTACTCTCGCTTTACGTCGACGGTGTGTTTTATCATTAATGCTCGACTTTTTGTACTTCACTTTAAAGACGTTAAGGTATAGATTTCCAAGAGGGTGGATTAAACGGGATTCACTTTAATATTTCAACGATTTTGTAATTATTTAATACGGGTCAAAAGGTAGATAACACTTTATCGATATTTTATGTTCTCCTACTAACGTGTGTTTAACGATAAAGATATTGAAGAGATTATTAGCCATTCATTTAAATTATAACTTATAAACTATCATTATTTTAGATCGTTAAAATCGAAGATTAAACCCATATATATATATATAGAACTAACACACGACCTAGAACTAGAATCATTCGGATTTAGCCGTCTTGAAAGACGTACGGCTAAACCCGAATGATTCTAGTTCTAGGTCGAGTGTTAGTTCTAGTATTAGTTCTAGCACTATCACTAGAACTAACATAAGACCTAGAACTAGAATCATTCGGGTTTAGCCGCACGTCTCTCAAGACGGCTAAACCCGAATGATTCTAGTTCTAGGTCGAGTGTTAGTTCTTGTATTAGTTCTAGCACTATCTAATGCTTACTAGCGCTACCTAACACTGTCGTTAGAACTAACACTAGATCTAGAACTAGAATCATTCGGGTTTAGCCGTACGTCTTTTAAGACGGCTAAACCTGAATGATTCTAGTCCTAGGTCTAGTGTTAGTTCTAGTTTTAGTTAAATAAAAATATGCAACATATTAATATCTTATGCTAACTACCGCTATCTACCCCTGCCACTAGAACTAACACAAGACCTAGAACTAGAATCATTCGGGTTTAGCCGCACGTCTCTAAAGACGGCTAAACCCGAATGATTCTAGTTCTAGGTCGAGTGTTAGTTCTAGTATTAGTTCAAGCACTATCTAGTGCTTACTAGCGCTACCTAACACTGTCGTTAGAACTAACACTAGATCTAGAACTAGAATCATTCAGGTTTAGCCGTACGTCTCTTAAGACGGCTAAATCCGAATGTTCTCGGTCTAGTGTTAGTTCTAGTTTTAATGGTTATTCCACGCTACATATATAGTAGTATATTATCGTATAGTATAGTATATATTATCGTACCGACATCATCATTGCAAGTATGCAACCAATATCACAGTACTGGTATTGCAATACGCAAATCGCGTATTATAAAATAAATACTGTGATATTGGTTGCATACTTGCAATGATGTTGTCGGGTACGATAATTAATTAGCACATTATATACATATATATATAAATGTATAAAGGGAAGGTTATTAGAGCTAAACAGAATATAAAATGAGATTATTAATATTTAAAAATATTCTGTTAGGATATTTTTTTATTTGGTTGAAAATTTAGCGTATAGAAAAAAAAAATAAGGGAGAGAATGGAGAAAGAATTGATTTTATTGGCAATTATTCGTTGAATGGCGTACGTGAGAGAATGAAAAAAATAGAGAAAGACTTTGTTAAACCCTCGATAACGAAGTTTATAAATCGAATAATCCGGAGGCGGTGGAAAGAAGCGAGGAGGAAAAGTTATTTTTCTATCTCGCAAATTACGCGAGAGAAAAATGAGGAGGCACGTGTCGAATTACCTATCGCGTAGCGGGTTCAATCGCGAGGCGGCGGCGGCGGTTGACGTCGCCGAGATATTATAGCGTCACGAGACAGATTTCAGAAATCGGCGTGTGGGCTTCATTAGTTCTTGACGTATTTCGAGAAAAAACTTTATTTGCGATTCGTCGGCACGGAAAATCCTCTTTGACCGCCATAAATATCGCATCAACTTGCGCGAATTTCCTTGCGTCGAGATTTGTTAAACTTTGACGTGCAAATACTCGAGATATTGGATTTTTTCGGGTCGATAATAAACACCCTTTCATGAAGTTATTCGGACGGAAATGGGTCATCCCACACCTTTAACAGGTAGTACAGCAACAAACGAGATGGACACCACGGGCCCATCAGTCAACGTCTACCCGGGAATTTCGGAATGAGCACTATCGGATATATTAAAGTCCCATCGAGAAATATCGTCTCACATTAAGAATTACTTAGTTTGTAATTTTCACTTAACTCGTTCGATCAATTACTATCTATCTCGTTTCTCTTCCTTCTGTCAACCAATCGAAACTAATGCATTCTCGATTCCTCTCGAATTTTATCTCTTACATCCTTCTTATTTTGATAAAATTATAATTTTGTTGTTAAAGTGAGTCTAGAATTTTTAACGAGTTTGCCTTAGGCACGATGTAAGTTGCAGAATTTATCATAAACCAAGGATGTATATAAAATATTAAAATAACAATAGCGTGAATAACGAGGAGCGATTTGAAACCGTGTTCAACAAAGGAATAGATTTTTATTTCCCTCTTAAATCGAAAAATATTTGTGTACAACTTCCCCCGATTGCGATCGATAAAGTTGATGTAAAAAAGGAAGATTCAAGCTGAGGATATAACTATATGAAATTCTGGTGGAGGCGCCGGGGGTAAGATTCGCTATTAAAGCCGGAGATATTTGATGATCTAAAAATGGCAGCGACGTCGCCAAACACGGGCAGTAAAGTTAATATCGTGCTTTATGGCCAAGTCCACACCTGACCGTAAAAGGAATTTTTATCGGTTGATTTGCGTGAGCGGCTGGGGCGACTTTACGAGCCCGTGAGAGCGCGGTTATTTTTGCAAATCACGTGACCACCTCGATTTCGTGGTTTCACATTTTCGAACGCGAAACGTTAACGAAGAACACCGGCTCGAGTTCGATAAAAGATTTAACTCCCCCTCGAGTTTAATTATCTTGAAGCGACGCGGTGGAAAAAGATTTGGTTGTTGAGTTGAAAACTTTCCAGGTAAAGCACCACCGATTCACGATTTCAAACATTCAAGTTCAATGCACACAGAAAACTTACCTTCTTATTCAATTAATTTCAATGAGTTTTTTATAAAAAAAATTTTACTTATACAATAAAACCTCGATAAAATTAACCAAGTTAGAACATACTTTACATTAACACTAAACTAGAGTGTTAGTTCTAATGCTAGTGTTAATTCTAGTTTTAGTTGTTATTCAGCGTTAGATTGTTGTGTATTTTTCATTGAATTAAAACTAGAACTAACACTAGACCTAGAACTAGAATCATTCGGGTTTAGCCGCACGTCTTTCAAGACGGCTAAACCCGAATGATACTAGTTCAGGGTCTTATGCTAGTTCTAGTGATAATGCTAGTGTAAAACTAGAACTAACACTAGACCTAGAACTACAAAGTTTCAGCCAAATATTCTAGTTCTAGGTCTAGTGTTAGTTCTAGTTTTAACTGCTATACAGCGTTAGATTGTTGTATATTTTTTAATGAACTAGAACTAACACTAGAGCTAGAACTAGAATCATTCGGGTTTAGCCGCACGTCTCTAAAGACGGCTAAACCCGAATGATTCTAGTTCTAGCTCTAGTGTTAGTTCTAGTTTTAACTGCTATCCAGCGTTAGATTGTTGTATATTTTTCAATGAACTAGAACTAACACTAGACCTAGAACTAGAATCATTCGGGTTTAGCCGCACGTCTCTAAAGACGGCTAAACCCGAATGATTCTAGTTCAGGGTCTTGTGCTAGTTCTAGTGATAATGCTAGTGTAAAACTAGAACTAACACTAGACCTAGAACTAGAAAGTTTCAGCCAAATATTCTAGTTCTAGGTCTAGTGTTAGTTCTAGTTTTAACTGCTATACAGCGTTAGATTGTTGTATATTTTTCAATGAACTAGAACTAACACTAGACCTAGAACTAGAATCATTCGGGTTTAGCCGCACGTCTCTAAAGACGGCTAAACCCGAATGATTCTAGTTCAGGGTCTTGTGCTAGTTCTAGTGATAATGCTAGTGTAAAACTAGAACTAACACTAGACCTAGAACTAGAAAGTTTCAGCCAAATATTCTAGTTCTAGCTCTAGTGTTAGTTCTAGTTTTAACTGCTATACAGCGTTAGATTGTTGTATATTTTTCAATGAACTAGAACTAACACTAGACCTAGAACTAGAATCATTCGGGTTTAGCCGCACGTCTCTAAAGACGGCTAAACCCGAATGATTCTAGTTCAGGGTCTTGTGCTAGTTCTAGTGATAATGCTAGTGTAAAACTAGAACTAACACTAGACCTAGAACTAGAAAGTTTCAGCCAAATATTCTAGTTCTAGGTCTAGTGTTAGTTCTAGTTTTAACTGCTATACAGCGTTAGATTGTTGTATATTTTTCAATGAACTAGAACTAACACTAGACCTAGAACTAGAATCATTCGGGTTTAGCCGTCTTTAGAGACGTGCGGCTAAACCCGAATGATTTTAGTTCTAGGTCTTGTGTTAGTTTTAGTGACAGTATTAGGTAGCGCTAGATTTAAAAAAATTTTCATACTATATTTTTAGTCAAGTTTAATATGAATAGAATTTAGTGGACGAATTGAATGGTTATCGAAGTTAAAACAATTAAAGTGTTAATACAGTCTTAAAGGTATGGGGCAATTTAGGAGGGTAATCCTTAAAGGGGCTAATCTCTCTGTTTAGTACAGATTAATAGTACTTCGGGCGCATTGTCCTGGGGGGAGAAGTATTTTACTTTCGGCAGTAAAGCCCAGGCGTAATCCGCGTATTTCTTCGGTCGAGGAGTAATTTTTCAATCGGGGGGGTCTCAGGTGTTGGGGGGATGTTTAATTTATTCCACATACTAGCGGAGCTTAATCAGTTTCGCCGACTGCAGAAGCCATTGGGTGGTCGGTTTCGACCTTAAGGAACCGACCCGAAGTCCTCGGCGAGATGTAATTACTTAAGTGGGGGAGAGTAAAGAAAATCGATGCTTCTGCTGATGTCAGGATTTTAGCGGTTCTTATCAGAAATACTTATCGACATCAGCGGATAAATTAATTTTTAATTAAACCGGTTTTCAACAAGTTTGATTTGACCGCAATCGCCCGCGGGTTTCGGTACATAGCGTGCAAGTCATTACGAAAGTTAATAATGCTTAAGGTTCTGGAAAACATCAGATAAGTTATTTATAACTCGCCATCTTAAAGTGGCGATCACGTTTCGTAGCCGGAGTTCGGTTAGTCGATGCACCCGCCTCTGCTGGAATCCCCATTTTTGAGTAAGTTCAAGATTTCGGAATCACCTAAGATATTAGGCATATTTCGGCGAATGTTTCGCGTGCTCGAACCGGGAATTTCTGGAATTTCACCCTTTCGGCTTCGACCCCTTTTGCTTGGAAAGGGGTTAATGGTAAAATCTGTCGATCACATGCTTAGTGTAGAAAATAAATTATTTTGTAAATAATGTTGTTTATTATACATGTGTGTTATTGGCTGGTACAGGAAAATAAGGATAAATTGGCTAAGACGTCGTCACAAAACTTGTGGGTAATGTGTGTTGTAATTAGTTATAGGAACAAGGATATCCATCCTGTCCTAAATGGGATGCGGAGTAGACGTCGACGACGTTTGTAGTGTTTGTGCGTATTTGTACCACGTTAATGCATCGCAGTGTATACTATATATGTGTATGTATATATATGGTGTGGCAAAGCACGTATGAGTGTGTAATCGGCAGTCAGACGTCTGTTGTAGATTGCGACGGCGTGACGCGCGTGTTAAGGTGGCTTCCAACTTCGACAATTTCCAGATTCGGCATCGCGGAGCTTTGAAGTCGACCGCGAGCTCATTACGTAACTAGAATTCTAATGCCTTATTAATTATTAAACCGTAGTCGCCGTAATTAATCCGCCTCGATACTTCGCATTATCAGTGCGGCAGTCTGTTAGCCAGGGCACAATTAAAAGCGAATTTCGAGCCGAAAACGTATGATATTAAGTGCGGACATCAGTTAGTGTTAGTGCACTAGGAAGCAATTACCTGAGCACCACGTCGACGGTTAGTTTTAATAACCCGATCTAATAAATATTAGTACTCAACGGTATCCGTTGAATAAATAGAGTTTCGAGAGCTCTTCATTTCGACATTTTCTAGTTGTGATCATCGACAGCGTCAATGCCGCCAAAAACCGTCGACGTCGACCGCTTCCTGTTCCAAAAATCGCCGTATAAATAGGTTCTCCAAACGGAAAAAGCGGACGATCCTTGTTTGAAATGTGAAATGAGTAGAAAAGTGACAGCAAACCGGAACGCCACGTTTCTGCAGCTGTACACTTGACTGATAATTCAATTAAACTCTTACGGAATCGTAAACAATCGCGTCAACCGACGCGTTGATAACTCGACGCCACTCACTGTCTCTTCGCTCGACGGCTTTTTCACTCGCTTTTGTTTTCCTTTCGACGCAAATTTTCGGCTTCTCGACGCGTCGCATAATTTCGCGGCTCCCCGGCCCTTTAACTCCCACACTTAAGCCGACGACAAATCCCCCATAGAAAATCCCTTTTAAAAGTATGAAGTATAACGCCCTCGCTTTCCCAACGTTATTAAATTTTTAATTTAAAACCTCTTAAAACGAAATACAGTTAAAAGTGTTTACTTCACTACAAATCCTTTCTGTTCTTCGACAAACAAAAAATATCTTAAAACACTATTTCTTGTGTTTACCTCGAAACATTCTAATGCGCAGACGCTCCCCCCCACATTGCACAAACAGTTTTGCGCCTGCGCATTTATTAAAATTCGTTACACTTTAAAACGAAGAAAACCGTTATAAATACAACTCCCATTAATTACCAATGAGACAAACAAAGACGTTTTAATGAGTAATATCTTAAAAGGAAGCTTAATTAATTAGCGTTGTGTTTGAATGACTCGATATTGGTAAGATTCGGTTACTTTAATCGGCTAATATCATTGGAATAAATCGTAGTATTTTAGCGTAAGATATCTTAAAAGAAAGCTTGAATAATAAGGATTTCGATGTGATACATCTCGTTTTAATCCAACATATGAAACGTTCATCATCGAGTTACATGGAAGAGCTTTAAATATTTAAAACGAAACTACGACTTTTTTCGATATCATTTGGGTAGATTGAGATATTTTCATGCTTGATATCTTAAAAGGAAGCTTAATTAATAAGGAATTCGATGCAATACGAAGCGTTGTATTTAAATAACTCAATATTAGTAAGATTCGGTTACTCAAAGGATGTTTAATCCGCTAAAATCAAGCACTTCTTATATCATTGGAATAAATCGTGGTATTTTAACGTAAGATATCTTAAAAGAACGCTTAAATAATAAGGATTTCGATGTGATATATCTCGTTTTAATCCAACATATGAAACGTTAATCGTCGAGTTACTTGGAAGAGCTATAAATATTTAAAACGAAACTACGACTTTTTTCGATATCATTTGGGTAGATTGAGATATTTTGAAGCTGGATATCTTAAAAGGAAGCTTAATTAATAAAGGATTCGATGCAATACGAAGCGTTGTATTTGAATAACTCAATATTAGTAAGATTCGGTTACTCAAAGGATGTTTAATCGGCTAAAATCAAGCACTTCTTATATCATTGGAATAAATCGTGGTATTTTAGCGTAAGATATCTTAAAAGAAAGCTTGAATAATAAGGATTTCGATGTGATACATCTCGTTTTAATCCAACATATGAAACGTTCATCATCGAGTTACTTGGTAGAGCTTCAAATATTTAAAACGAAACTACGACTTTTTTCGATATCATTTGGGTAGATTGAGATATTTTGATGCTTGATATCTTAAAAGGAAGCTTAATTAATAAGGAATTCGATGCAATACGAAGCGTTGTATTTGAATAACTCAATATTAGTAAGATTCGGTTACTCAAAGGATGTTTAATCAGCTAAAATCAAGCACTTCTTATATCATTGGAATAAATCGTGGTATTTTAACATAAGATATCTTAAAAAAAGCTTAAATAATAAGGATTTCGATGTGATATATCTCGTTTTAATCTAACATATGAAACGTTCATCATCGAGTTATTTGGAAGAGCTTTAAATATTTAAAACGAAACTACGATTTTTTTCGATATCATTTGGGTAGATTGAGATATTTTGATGCTTGATATCTTAAAAGGAAGCTTAATTAATAAGGAATTCGATGCAATACGAAGCGTTGTATTTGAATAACTCAATATTAGTAAGATTCGGTTACTCAAAGGATGTTTAATCGGCTAAAATCAAGCACTTCTTATATCATTGGAATAAATCGTGGTATTTTAGCGTAAGATATCTTAAAAGAAAGCTTGAATAATAAGGATTTCGATGTGATATATCTCGTTTTAATCCAACATATGAAACGTTCATCATCGAGTTACTTGATAGAGCTTCAAATATTTAAAACGAAACTACCACTTTTTTTCGATATCATTTGGGTAGATTGAGATATTTTCATGCTTGATATCTTAAAAGGAAGCTTAATTAATAAGGAATTCGATACAATAACAAGCGTTGTATTTGAATAACTCAATATTAGTAAGATTCGGTTACTCAAAGGATGTTTAATCGGCTAAAATCAAGCACTTCTTATATCATTGGAATAAATCGTGGTATTTTAACGTAAGATATCTTAAAAGAACGCTTAAATAATAAGGATTTCGATGTGATACATCTCGTTTTAATCTAACATATGAAACGTTCATCATCGAGTTATTTGGAAGAGCTTTAAATATTTAAAACGAAACTACGACTTTTTTCGATATCATATGGGTAGATTGAGATATTTTGATGCTTTATATCTTAAAAGGAAGCTTAATTAATAAGGAATTCGATGCAATACGAAGCGTTGTATTGGAATAACTCAATATTAGTAAGATTCGGTTACTCAAAGGATGTTTAATCGGCTAAAATCAAGCACTTCTTATATCATTGGAATAAATCGTGGTATTTTAGCGTAAGATATCTTAAAAAAAAGCTTAAATAATAAGGATTTCGATGTGATGCATCTCGTTTTAATCCAACATATGAAACGTTCATCATCGAGTTACTTGGAAGAGCTTTAAATATTTAAAACGAAACTACGATTTTTTTCGATATCATTTGGGTAGATTGAGATATTTTGAAGCTTGATATCTTAAAAGGAAGCTTAATTGATGAGGATTTCAACGTGATAAGTCTTGTGACAATATAATATCTAGAACGTTTGTAGTCAAGTTACTCATTAGAGCTTAAAAAGAAGTATTGGGAAAATTGAAATATTTTAACGCGAAATATCTTAATTAATAAAGACATTAACAAGATACAATTGTGATTAATGTAATAATGGTCTTTCTAAGAAATTAATTTAATTTAATTTTGTGGGGAGATTTATGTTAATTCCAGTAAAGCGAATAAATAGGATTTTCTCCTGAAAATGACAGACCGTATGCCAGTAAAATGCTTAATTTAATGCCATACAGCAAATTCAACGTGGATCCAATTTATTAGGATAAATTAATTTAAATGGTGTACACATATGCACGTTTATTGCATATTATTTTATCTTTTAATAACATGAACATTGAATAGCTTTGATGCATTACCAAAGTTATTCAAATTGAAAATATAAGAGTTCCGATTAGTTCGTTTACGGAGTTTTATAAAAAAAATTGTAAAGCGATGAAAATATGCTGGTAATTATAGCGTAACCTAAATATGGTAACGGCGGATAGTTGGGATACGGTTTGCAAGGTGGAGGAGAACCAGGGCGGCGGCTCTAAAAAAATTGCAGAAAAACAAATTCGGCCGCCGCGATGTTGTTAGAGGGAGGGCGCATGTGGTATTCATTTGCGCGCGAGCGATATCCAATACTGGGGCACTATTGATTTTTCAAACGTAAGTATGAACTGAAATTTCGAATTTTTCAGTTGAAACTTGATTAGCCTCGAAAATCAGAGCGTCGGTATCAAATAAATGGCGGCAATATAAGCAGGTGAAGGCACCTCTTCGACGTAATACAAGGTATTTATTGCCTTCGCCGACTTGGCCGATGGGGAAAGCATTAAAGGTGCGGCTTTAACGTAACCGGCGTGGACGTAAAAACCGCTTTAGTGGTTTTTGGATAATGTTTATGCTCTCCCCCAACCCTCCCTCGAGTTTGGGATTTGGCGGCGCCGTACTCGTTTGAGGCGCCTCTGAATCATTTGCGCCACTCTTTAATGCACCATAAATCAGCGCCCTTATTGCTTTATAATGTTTCCATTTTCGGCGGCCACCCGCACGAAACCCTCCTACCCTTCACTCCCCGCCTTGAAATTGATTACTATTGCCTCAATTTGAAACGGGAGACAATCGATACGAGATCTTATGAGGGCCTGCACTTCGCCAATTCGCTTATTGGGTTAAAGTGTCGTACATCACTCGACTGTTATCTCGGGGTCTGATCGATCTGTTCTCATCTCTTCCACTCGTTCTTTCCTTTTAAAATTTATTTTACAACTGTTTACGTTCATATACGCTATGTTTATTGACAGATTAATAAAATGTTTAATAGATCAATGAAAAATGAATGAGTTTTCGAATTATAACATAAAATTTTCATCAATACCATGATTTATTATCGAAAATTTAATATTAATTGAAAATTTAAACGTTCTTGTAAAACTAATAACTAAATTGATATATTAAAATTTTTTTTATTAATCATAATAATTTGGGCCAAATTGGACACTTTTATAGGGAAACTGATACTCTTCCGGTTTCAAAGATACAGGTATGTATTATTTGCAAAAATACAGTGTGATAATTAATTATCGTATCCGACGTCATCATTGGAAGTATGTAACCAATATCACAGTGCAATACGCATCATACGCAAATCGCGTGTTGCAATAAAAATACTGCGATATTGGTTGCATATTTGCAATGATGACGTCGGGTACGATAATTAATTAACACACTGTGTATAGGGTGTTCCATGTAAAAAAATCATTTTTATGTCAATAACTACTAAAATATTGCTTTGAGGGAAGGCTAACTTATTACATCGAATTTTACATAAAGGAATATTTATCAATAAGAAAGAAGTTATGACGACTTTTCGAAACTACACTTTTTTGAAAAATCTCTGAAACCGTAAGAGATATCGATATGCCGTTTTCGTCATTAAGTGTCGAATTTGGCCTAACTTGTACACGTGGTTATAATTATAGTAAATTAAACTAATAATTATTGAAAATAAGCTAATATTAGAGAAGGGGGGGTAATAATTAGTAATGGATTGATTAGGTCCCCGTCACCTCGTATAAAGCGCTTAGGGGGGGTCGCCACACGCTTCGCGAATATATTGACCCGGCACGCATGGATTTAGTTTGCATAGTAACTAATGAAAGGTTCACGGTCAATATGCAGTTGGAAAATTGTTTGATGTAAGGATAAAGAGCAGGTGGGCATTTGATTAAAGGATAGTTTGGGTTGGTGTTTGCGTAAATAGAATTGTTGATCAAGTTTAGGGGGGGTCGGGCCGATGGTGGTCGTTATTTGAAGCAATTCCCTGGAGGATTTAATAAATTGAGTTTGATGAAAGAGCAGGTGTTGCAGTTTCGCGGCAGCCGGCTAAGTGATTGGGGCACTATTTCAATTATATTGACACGTTTATGCGGGTACGCCCGCGCGCGTTCTCTCGTGAAAAGTTTGCGGATCCTCCGAATTCGGTTTAATAGTAATTTAGGGCGGTACCGTCACTGCCGTCCGTCGGCAACTTTCAGGTGACGCCAGCGTCCACGTTGACCAGGTGAGCCGGAAATTACACCCTCGGGCGCTGTTATTAAAAATTGTGACCCGTTCCTCGTACTTAAAAACCCTTCGTACTGCAGAGAAATACGTCCTTTACGCTGTTTTTTTCTACTTTTACGACCGTTTGTACACTTGTAAAACCACTTATCAACGACACAGTCACGCAGCTTTTCACTTCTTTATACCGTGCAATTATTTAAGACACCGCGGAGGTGTCGAAACCATCGCTTGACGGCAATTTATGAAGCTCACTAAGAGGTTGCCAGAGGCGAAGGAGCTATGTTGCGGGTTATAAATTGGACCATATTAAGACCAATTACCGTTAGAAGGTATCCCCCATTCTTGGCGTGAGGTCTTACCTCAGTAATCTAACGTTATCGATGGAGCACAATACGTCCAGATATCGAGCAGTCAAGTTGGAGAGCTCGGCAAGACATATTAACGTTATACGCTTCTAGATAACGTCCAGCTTAATTTACCACCCCGAGGTGTAAATCTGCTACGCGAACTACTTGACCGCTTCGAAACGACCTTCCCTTATTCGCGGTATACGTATTCTCTACCTCATCCAACTTATAAGAACCCTTACCGACCAACGTTAACATTATTCCACCGATCTGTTCTCTTGTATTTCAACCTAAGACGGTTATCCGATTAACACAACTTGTAAATTAAACGTTATCAGATTTATCAAATGTATTTTAAACTATCTCTACATCAATCTTCATTTCACATTTCACATTATTACCGTTAACCCATTTCTTTATGACTTATAGCATTAATGGACAGTATGAATTGATGATCTATGAGCTCATATTGATGACCTTATAATGTAAAACATGAATTGAGGGAGTAGTTATGGTAATAACAGGCAAAATGAGAGGAAGAAGATAGCAACCTTAAAGAGTGCAGAAAGATGATGGAAGAAAGAAATACATAAAAACAACAAGAGGAAAAAAAACAGAATTTGAGGTGTTCAGAAAAAAGGTGGATAAAATGTGTAGAAAAAAAAGGAAATATGTGAACATGGTCGCCACTTCAAGTCCACCGGAAGTATATATACACTATGGCTCATCTATGAGCTCCTTGGAGTGGCCTCGTAATGTAAAACAAGAATTGAGGGAGTAGCAATGGTAATAATTGGCAAAAGGAGAGGAAGAAGATAGTAACCTCGTTTGATGAAGAGTGCAGAAAGGTGATGGAAGAAAGAAATACATAAAAACAGCAAGAGAAAGAAAAGCAGAATTGGAGGTGTTCAGAAAACAGGTGGATAAAATGTGCAGAAGTAAGAAAATGCATTACCTTATTGCAAAAATGGAAGAGGACTTTAGACATAATGACTCAAAAGTGCCAAACACTACTTGCAACTTGCACTTTATATACAGTGTCCGTCAAAAGTCAGCAACACCCTGCTTTTTTTGGTTTGAAGTCGCTTCTGAAATTATTTTCGATCTAAAATATATTTAACATGGTCACCACTTCAAGTCCATCGGAAGTATATCTGTTAGTTTTAGTGATAGTTCGATAAAAATATACAACAACCAGGCGCTGAATAACAAGTAAAACTAGAACTAACACTAGACCTAGAACTAGAAAGTTTCGGGTTTAGCCGTGCGTCTCTAAAGACAGCTAAACCCGAATGATTCTAGTTCTAGGTCTAGTGTTAGTTCTAGTTCATTGAAAAATATACAACAATCTTACGCGGAATAACACCTAAAACTAGAACTAACACTAGACCTAGAACTAGAATCATTCGGGTTTAGCCGTCTTGAGAGACGTACGGCTAAACCCGAATGATTCTAGTTCTAGGTCTAGTGTTAGTTCTAGTTCATTGAAAAATATACAATAATCTAACGCTGTATAGCAGTTAAAACTAACACTAGACCTAGAACTAGAATCATTCGAGTTTAGCCGTCTTTAGAGACGTGCGGCTAAACTCGAATGATTCTAGTTCTAGGTCTAGTGTTAGTTCTAGTTCATTGAAAAATATACAACAATCTAACGCTGTATAGCAGTTAAAACTAGAACTAACATACGGCTAAACATGAATGCTTCTAGTTCTAGGTCTAGTGTTAGTTCTAGTTTTAGTTCAATAAAAACATACAATGTAGCGCTATCTAGTGCTTATTAGCGCTACTTAATAATGTCACAAGAACTAACACTCGACCTGCAACTAGAATTATTCGGGTTTAGCCGTCTTGAGAGACGTACGGCTAAACCCGAATGATTCTAGTTCTAGGTCTAGTGTTAGTTCTAGTTTTAGTTCAATAAAAATATATAATGTAGCGCTATCTAGTTTTATTTGATGATTAATTATGTAGGTTGTGTTAATTTTGTGTAAAAACTTGAAAATGTCTTTGGGGATCTTGTTGAAAGGTTTAAAAAATTTGTTGAGGTTTTATTAAACGTCCGGGTGTCGCTTCTTGCGCAAATGAAGGGGGCGATTTATCGGTTGAGATCCAAATTGGTTCCCTCGGAAGGTGGATTCCTTGCGTTTTACAAATCGCTACACGTCAGAGCGTTCCCCGCGGCGACACCTACGACACCTACCTACCTCTACGTGCGAACGTGTAATTTATCGTGCACCTGAAACGCCTTTATTGTTTCGGCAATTCGACGTCGTTCTTCGAAAATCGTTGGCTCCGGTTCCTTCGAGGGAATCGACGCGGAAGTGACGCGCGAGCCCGCGGACGTGTTAATCCTGGCGGAAATTAGTTTCGGGGCCCTGTTTAGTTTGGGGACGATAAACAAAACATTCATTTAAATATGGATTCACGGCTTTTGTTGCCATTGTCGGTCCGAATCCGGAGGCCACATCATTTGAATAATTGTACTACTCTACAGCGTTAGGCGTCAATCTATTAACGATTGACATAAAGGAATTACGTCAAAATTAACCTAAGTGTATTGTTATTCGTCAAAACTACATATCAAAACATCACTTCATTTACATAAAACGATGTAATACATTGAGCGCAACGATTCTGTTACGTTTATTGATTACCAGATTTCGTTACTCTCACGTAACTTTTGTGGATCGATTTTATGTCTCTCTGGACCAAGAGTGTTAATTGAGTTTCATTGTAGACCGCTTTCAGGGATTGTTACTTATTTTTGATATGTTAATTTAAACTTTGTAAATTGTAATTAAGGATTCAATTACATTAATGAAGTTAAAAAAAAGCAGTCAACAGGTATCTCATCTTGTGTTCAATATAACGTTGGGTTGTAAATGTTTGCGTACTTAGATTGTATGGTAGTATTTTAACGTGGTCGTTTCTTGTCGTTTCGTCGGATTGTCAAACAAAGCCGAGTAAATATTTGTTAGTGGTTGGGGCGTAAAAATCGATGATTCGGCCGGTCGTTACAAAATTTTATTTACAAACAGAAGGAAATAAATAAATATTAACAATAAATAAAGCGTTGGGGTGCTCGCCGCGCCGTATTAAACATATATCAAATGTCCCTTTTTTTTTTGTTATCGGGGACCGATTCAAAGGGAGCCGTTTTCGTTATGGCCGTACATATCCATTGTTACGACTTTGGAACACGTTCAAAAACTGAAATCTATTCATAAAATTGTTTAAAATACGAGACCGCCGTTCGCGTATCGTATTGAGTATGAAGCCCGGAGTGTTGCGGGATTATTTTGAAAGTCCGTATTCCCTAAGCGGTTGTCTTGATCGTCCCACCGTTGACGAGGAAAGACCAGTCCCTGAACCCGTTGTTTATGGTAATTTTGGGATATTCCGTTGACTTAATTAAAATTTAATTACCGGGATCCCTGGCGCTAGTTTGTATTCTCCATTGATATTCGATTTTCTAACATGACATTGCCGATATCGGCTTCTGCGTTAACTTTTAGCATTCCGAATTTCGTAAATGTAAATAGCATCAAAACGTAGATTGGTTACAAATATCTGTAACGTTGCCGCGAGCAAATTACAACTTGAGTGGCTCGTAGGTGGGAAAACGTCGAACAGTTTGGGGGTAATGCCCCGCAATTTATTTCACAATTTCCTCGAGAAATCGCGTCCAATAAGAAAATCGGCAGAAACGACGTCTATACGACGGTTATAAGACGTCGTCGCCACTGTTACCGCCACGGTTGAGGATCGAGAAGTAAAATATGCCAGGAAACCCAGGAAATGAAAGAGTCTACGCGAAATACTTTAGCGGATGCGAAAGGTCCTCTGGTTCTCGTCGGTTTGCGACTTAATTTTCATTAAAAGTTTGTTATAAGACTTAAATTGTACCGCGACGGTGCGGTTAAGTGTTTCCGTTTTACACCTAGACGGTTAAATTAATTAAAATAAATAAGGACTGACATGTTGACGCTAGTTCGCGTAAAACGAGCAACCTTCAGGTAAACGAGACGATGCGCCATTTTTTATTACGACGTCGTCGACGCCGCCGCGCACACAATTTTTCTATGAACGGAATATCGTCGGCCTCTCGCCTTCTACAAAGCCACTCTCGCCATTTACTCCTGCGCACTTTGAAATAAAAAGGAAATAAAGTGTTACACGTTTTTACGCGTTTTCTATTTTCTCCCTGGGAAACTCTTTGGCCTCGGCGCAATTTTCCCTCGTAGGTAATTATATGGAAAGCTTTTATATAGTTATATACTCATTGTTGGCCGACGACCGCATTGAAAAACTTTTAATGGCGCAAAAATTCTCCGGGACACTATTTTACACGTGCGAGTTTGTTCAAGTCCTCCACACTTCTACTCTAATAGTTTTCTGTATTAAACGGCTCGTTTTTAACTAACACTCTAATTTCAGCCTTTTTTCTCATATTTATACAAAAAATCTTTTTCTTCATATCAAATCATATCGATTCTTACAAAAATTTATCTAAGATCAAAAAAAAATCTGTTTTAACAATATTATATTTAGTTGCATATCTACGCATTGATTAAAATTTTTATTAATTTCATTAAATAAATAAATTTAATTTATAGTAAATATATATATGCAACCAATATGACAGTATTTTTATTGCAATACATGATTTGCGTATGATGCGTATTGCACTGTGATATTGGTTGCATATTTCCAATGATGACGTCGGGTACGATAATTAATTAACACACTATTTCCAATAATACGCATTAACCGTTTGAAATATCAAAAAAAGTTTCAAACAAAAGTTGTTTAAAAGTGGAAAATCTATACTTTTTCTGCGAGATATTTGATTAATTATTGTTAATTACCGAGATTATTAAGAAGCATTTCTAAAAGGAGAAGATAATTATTAAACGAACACTTTTTCTAAACAACATTTTTTGATATTTCATAAAATAAAGGAGGAAAATTAGAAATTCCCACGCCGAAATATTGTAATAATTTCCTAATTTTTGTATTAGACTCGCCCTCAACGAATTGGTGGTGTGGCGTACCAGTTTTAGCGAGATCGTGCAGAGTACGCACGAAATTATTACAATATTTCGCAGAAGAAGTATAAATTTTCCATTTTTGAACAACTTTTGTTTGAAACTTTTTTTGATATTTCAAACGGTTAACGCGTATTATTGAAAATACGTTTGTCGTAGCGGTACCTTAATAATACAACATTAGATTTTGACAACACATTTTGGCTTATCACAAATATTAAAAATTATAAACAATAAACATATTAAAATGTCCGTCAATCCGAGTATAATAGTGTTAATTTATATTTTATTGTAAAATTTTAACTTTTAACGTGCATTTTAATATGTTTACACTTCACAATTTTTAATTTTTAACAAATTAATTTAAATTTTTCTTTAATTAAATTTAGAAATTTCCTAAATGGTCAATAAAAGTATTTACTTTTAAATAAATAATCTCGTTTTAAAAATTTAATTTTAGCTTTTGACATATAAATATTTAATTATTCATCCTGATTTTCCAGGTAAATAATTTTCATCGATTATATTCAAAACACATGATTTGACCAATAAATTCTTTGTGGCATCATCAAAATATTCATTCGTCATCATTGCAAGTATGCAACCAATATCACAGTATTGGTATTGCAATTCGCAATTTGCGTATGATGCGTATTGCAATGTGATATTGGTTGCATACTATCGTCGGGTACGATAATTAATTAACACACTATTTCCAATAATACGCGTTAACCGTTTGAAATATCAAAAAAAGTTTCAAACAAAAGTTGTTTAAAAGTGGAAAATCTATACTTTTTCTGCGAGATATTTGATTAATTATTGTTAATTACCGAGATTATTAAGAAGCATTTTTAAAAGGAGAAGATAATTATTAAACGAACACTTTTTCTAAACAACATTTTTTGATATTTCATAAAATAAAGGAGGAAAATTAGAAATTCCCACGCCGAAATAGTGTAATAATTTTCTAATTTTTGTATTAGACTCGCCCTCAAAGGATTGGTGGTGTGGCGTACCAGTTTTAGCGAGATAGTGCAGAGTACGCACGAAATTATTACAATATTTCGCAGAAGAAGTATAAATTTTCCATTTTTGACCAACTTTTGTTTGAAACTTTTTTTGATATTTCAAACGGTTAACGCGTATTATTGGAAATACGTTTGTCGTAGCGCTACCTTAATAATACAACATTAGATTTTGACAAATCATTTTGGCTTATCACAAATATTAAAAATTATGAAGAATAAACATATTAAAATGTCCGTCAATCCGAGTATAATAGTGTTAATTTATATTTTATTGTAAAATTTTAACTTTTAACGTGCATTTTAATATGTTTACACTTCACAATTTTTAATTTTTAACAAATTAATTTAAATTTTTCTTTAATTAAATTTAGAAATTTCCTAAATGGTCAATAAAAGTATTTACTTTTAAATAAATAATCTCGTTTTAAAAATTTAATTTTAGCTTTTGACATATAAATTTTTAACTATTCATCCTGATTTTCCAGGTAAATAATTTTCATCGATTATATTCAAAATACACGATTTGACCAATAAATTCTTTGTGGCATCATCAAAATATTCATTCGTCATCATTGCAAGTATGCAACCAATATCACAGTATTGGTATTGCAATACACGATTTGCGTATGATGCGTATTGCACTGTGATATTGGTTGCATACTTCCAATGATGACGTCGGGTACGATAATTAATTAACACACTATTTCCAATAATACGCGTTAACCGTTTGAAATATCAAAAAAAGTTTCAAACAAAAGTCGTTTAAAAGTGGAAAATTTATACTTTTTCTGCGAGATATTTGATTAATTATTGTTAATTACCGAGATTATTAAGAAGCATTTTTAAAAGGAGAAGATAATTATTAAACGAACACTTTTTCTAAACAACATTTTTTGATATTTCATAAAATAAAGGAGGAAAATTAGAAATTCCCACGCCGAAATAGTGTAATAATTTTCTAATTTTTGTATTAGACTCGCCCTCAAAGGATTGGTGGTGTGGCGTACCAGTTTTAGCGAGATCGTGCAGAGTACGCACGAAATTATTACAATATTTCGCAGAAGAAGTATAAATTTTCCATTTTTGAACAACTTTTGTTTGAAACTTTTTTTGATATTTCAAACGGTTAACGCGTATTGTTGGAAATACGTTTGTCGTAGCGGTACCTTAATAATACAACATTCGATTTTGACAACACATTTTGGCTTATCACAAATATTAAAAATTATGAAGTATAAACATATTAAAATGTCCGTCAATCCGAGTATAATAGTGTTAATTTATATTTTATTGTAAAATTTTAACTTTTAACGTGCATTTTAATATGTTTACACTTCACAATTTTTAATTTTTAACAAATTAATTTAAATTTTTCTTTAATTAAATTTAGAAATTTCCTAAATGGTCAATAAAAGTATTTACTTTTAAATAAATAATCTCATTTTAAAAATTTAATTTTAGCTTTTGACATATAAATTTTTAATTATTCATCCTGATTTTCCAGGTAAATAATTTTCATCGATTATATTCAAAATACACGATTTGACCAATAAATTCTTTGTGGCATCATCAAAATATTCATTCGTCATCATTGCAACCAATATCACAGTATTGGTATTGCAATACGCGATTTGCGTATGATGCGTATTGCACTGTGATATTGGTTGCATACTTCCAATGATGACGTCGGGTACGATAATTAATTAACACACTATTTCCAATAATACGCGTGAACCGTTTGAAATATCAAAAAAAGTTTCAAACAAAAGTTGTTTAAAAGTGGAAAATCTAAACTTCTTCCGCGAGATATTTGATTAATTATTGTTAATTACCGAGATTATTAAGAAGCATTTTTAAAAGGAGAAGATAATTATTAAACGAACACTTTTTCTAAACAACATTTTTTGATATTTAATAAAATAAAGGAGGAAAATTAGAAATTCCCACGCCGAAATAGTGTAATAATTTTCTAATTTTTGTATTAGACTCGCCCTCAAAGGATTGGTGGTGTGATTACCAGTTTTAGCGAGATCGTGCAGAGTACACACGAAATTATTACAATATTTCGCAGAAGAAAAACCTTAACTTTTGTTTGAAACTTTTTTTGATATTTCAAACGGTTAACGCATATTATTGGAAATACGTTTGTTGTAGCGGTCGAACAGCATTTCGGCTTATCACAAATATTAAAAATTAAAAATTATGAAGAATAAACATATTAAAATGTCCGTCAATATGAGTATAATAGTGTTAATTTATATTTTATTGTAAAATTTTAACTTTTAACGTGCATTTTAATATGTTTACACTTCACAATTTTATGTTTTAACAAATTAATTTAAATTTTTCTTTAATTAAATTTAGAAATTTCCTAAATGGCCAATAAAAGTATTTACTTTTAAATAAATAATCTCGTTTTAAAAATTTCATTTTAGCTTTTGACATATAAATTTTTAATTATTCATCCTGATTTTCCAGGTAAATAATTTTCATCGATTATATTCAAAATACACGATTTGCCGAATAAATTCTTTGTGGCATCATCAAAATATTCATTCGTCATCATTGCAAGTATGCAACCAATATCACAGTATTGGTATTGCAATACGCAAATCGTGTATTTATTCTAGTGTTAGTTCAATATCAATATACAATCTAGCGCTACCTAACCCAACTCGAATGTTTCTAGTTTTAAGTCTAGTGTTAGTTCTAGGCTTAACTTTGGTGCTGTTTTTTTTTCTGTGATAAATTTTCTTGTAAGTTATTGTGGAGTAGTATATTGAAGTTAAAGTGGATAATTGAGGATTTGTGAAGTAAGGGTATTTAAATGTGAAATTCCCTAGTGACTTATGTAACATGGTGAATGTCTAAAAAGTAGAGTACAGGACACGACGGCAACAATTACACAAATCCCACGAACCGTTTAATTATTCAGTTAGAATTCCCGACGTAGCGCGAGTTACAGTTCGAATCCAATCCTGAAAGAGTTGCCATTTTTAGTTAAGGGCGCCGTTTTAGTACCCTAAAGTGGCTGCAGGCACGGCTCCGGAATATTAAACTTACGTCATCAATCCGAAAGGACATTCGGAACGCAGTGAACGGTTAACGTCCATCCCGTAAGACGGCCCCATTCGGATTGAAACGTCTCCTTAACGGCTCTACCCGTGGATCATTTGTATCTGAGACCGATGTTCGACTTTCGCAGTCACGGTTTAGTGCATTAACCGTAATTACTCGACTATTTTCGGAGCGTTTCGGGCCTTGATCAATGAGAGCCGCACCGCCGCCCGAACAACTCCCCTTTCTGCACCACCCGCGACCCTGTTTGCTAACCCCTTTCGGCCGACCCCCTCCCTGCGAGGCCAACTTTTCACGGGGCCAAGAAAATTATGACTTCTGTGATTTATAACTTAAGGTTGTCTAATAAATTATTGTTGTCAATACTTTTACATCTATGCCACGGGAATTTATAAAAGGACCTAAGACGGCCCATGCCATTTTATCAACCTTACGCGGAGGCCGCGACGTGCCTTTTTGCTACCCCAGATCATTCACCACACCGTTTAGATAGCGCAGATTTATATACTCCATACTTCATACGCTATCGACCTATGTACACACGTACTACCTCGCGCCTTATTGTTTTATGGCGGCTGCGCCGGAAAGATCCGAAACTACGGAAACCATCTCGAAAACCAACCGCAGATCAGCGAAATGAACGTTTCGGACCTCCATGCGAAAAGAAAGAAGATGAAGATAACCGAACCGACCAGATTGACGATAAATCTTTCCGTATACCGTTCGAAATGTGCTAAAGATGAAGAAGCCAACAAAATAAATTTTACAAACGATACAAATTAATATATTGATCGAAATTACAACCCATTCCTGTTACTCAACACAAAATTACACTGTTGCCGCCGCTTCTACGGCTTCAGGAGCTTTGTCTTTAATATGTAAACAGAAACGGTCGTAAACGTTACGTAAATTAGAGGTTATCTCACATCTTTTGAAACAAATAGTAGTTGATAAACAATGTGATTTTCTCATGTATCAAAACTTTTTGTAATTTATTTTATTTTTTATTTAAAAATATCTATAATAGATAAATTGAAAAATTTTCAAACGACGTTTTCGAACATAAAAGATATTGAGTGGGGGAAGTAAAAAGATTGTAAGGGGGAAGTCAACGCATATTGCTTTATATTGATATACAACGGCTTTATTAATATCCCCAAAACCTCCCATACGATGTCGATGCTGGATCGTTGAAGCCGCCGAATGCAGTTCGAGCCCTGATCAATTCCACATTTCCTTTGCTAATAACTTCGCGCTCGGCATTCCCGATTCCAAAATTTCGGGACCGATCTTTATAAAGGAAACCAATTTGCGGAGGCAGCTGTACAAATTTACCGAACAAAGTTATCGGCGAGCTCGATATGATCTTCTCATAAAAATGATAATTACGAGTCCAGCTTTGTGCAGCACCCAACGTTTTTGGATTGAAACGGATGGGAGGAATCGGATAAGCTAAACTAATTCAGCGTTGTTTTAAAACTTTTTGTTGTTCTCAGTCAAAATGGTGTAGTTTTTAACGAATTCGTTGGACGGAAAGCTTTTTTTTCCATCTTTTTTTGTAAGACCCGGTTGAGTTTTGTGATTTTTACTGGAAATCGGTTTAACTCGTTTCGTTTTTAAGAAAACATTTCGACCCTGTTTACAGTCATCACAATTTGGGTTAATCCTGTTGATTCGAACGGGATTTACTCGAATCCGTTACCCAAATAAACGTAAAAAACGCATCGAGGGTAGAATCAAGATGACATTAATATCGAAATTTATTTTAGACTTAAACGTGTAATTCTTGAGAATTATTTCAATATTTAACTTATTTAACTAAAAGTACAATTAACACTCGACCTAGAACTAGAAACATTCCATATTTTCTAGTTCTAGGTCTTGTGTTAGTTCTAGTGTTAGTTCTAGTTTTAGTTAAATAAAAATATACAACATATTAATATCTTATGCTAACTACCGCTATCTACCACTGCCACTAGAACTAACACAAGACCTAGAACTAGAATCATTCGGGTTTAGCCGCACGTCTCTCAAGACGGCTAAACCCGAATGATTCTAGTTCTAGGTCTTGTGTTAGTTCTAGTGATAGTGTTGGTGTAAAACTAATACTAACACTAGAGCGAGAACTAGAAACATTCGGGTTTAGCCGCACGTCTCTCAAGACGGCTAAACCCAAATGATTCTAGTTCTAGGTCTTGTGTTAGTTCTAGTGATAATGTTAGTGTAAAACTAATACTAACACTAGACCGAGAACTAGAATCATTCGGGTTTAGCCGCACGTCTCTCAAGACGGCTAAACCCGAATGATTCTAGTTCTAGGTCTTGTGTTAGTTCTAGTGATAGTGTTGGTGTAAAACTAAAACTAACACTAGACCGAGAACTAGAATCATTCGGGTTTAGCCGCACGTCTCTCAAGACGGCTAAACCTGAATGATTCTAGTTCTAGGTCTAGTGTTAGTTCTAGTTTTAGTTAAATAAAAATATACAACATATTAATATCTTATGCTAACTACCGCTATCTACCACTGCCACTAGAACTAACACAAGACCTAGAACTAGAATCATTCGGGTTTAGCCGCACGTCTCTCAAGACGGCTAAACCCGAATGATTCTAGTTCTAGGTCTTGTGTTAGTTCTAATAATAGTGTTAGTGTAAAACTAAAACTAACACTAGACCGAGAACTAGAAACATTCGGGTTTAGCCGTACGTTTTTTAAAACGGCTAAACCCGAATGATTATAGTTCTAGGTCGAGTGTTAGTTCTAGTGACAACGTTAGTTCATATAAATCCATCGAGAGTAGAATCAAGATAACATTAATATCGAAATTCTTGAGGATGATTTATCGCATAAATGCGCTTAATGGAGAGATACTTTAAATTAACCCTCTACAACATGCATTAACGGACGGTGCAGTGTTACAAAGAGGATATTATTACATCAAACAATGTATGTAAGTAGTACTAGTTGATATTATTTGACTGATAAGATAAGTTCTTAACTAACCTGTCTGTTTTAACGGTGATGTTTTAACATTCTTGCAGCTTTACAACCTCACCTTTCATCATGTTAAGGAAAACCTGGACCGGTCTTAATTTCTTTCATTACCCGTTCGATAGCCACTTTACGAGTCGACCCCGGACCCGGGACGAGGAGCCAAATTAAAGAGGTATAATAAGTTACTTCGGACCTCGCCGTCTTAATTCCAAATTCTTTACATTTAATTAAATGAAACGTCGATATCGACTCCTCAATTAATACCGTCGCCCTATTCCGCGGAAGTGAAAACAAAGCCCTCTTTCGGGCGACTTTTAATTAAATAATTACCAATTTGAACGTCCGATCAAAATTAATTCATTAAAAATCAATTTCTATTAATTACAATACAACTAACACAAACTGGTCAACTTACTAATAAAAAAAAATTTTTTTAAATTTAGTTTCGGTTTTTAACGAACATCATCAGGTGCCTATGTAGCCGGAGATGTTATCTGATTTATTGCACCAATTGAATGACGGAAGAAGGGTCGGACGGTACGATAAATTCACCGGGGCCCCAGCTTGGGATGTTGGTTTAATTGAAGGCTTTGCATCTAAGAAATCTGCGTCCAGATTTCTAGAGCGACGAACGTGTCTACTCAAGTCTCGAACAAAGGGATTCGAAATTTGTACCAGCTGGAACGAGACGTAACTGGATTAAGTTCCGACAAAGCAATTTGTATGGCACTTATTATCGAGCTGGTTACACGGCTGGTATACTAGCGAATCAAACCAATTCAATTAATGAACGCGACGGTGATTTTCATAATAGACTACGAGGAGTTTAATTAAGTTTTTTTCTAAACGCTTTTTTAACTTTAATTTAAGCAATAATCGAAAACTTAAATTAAAATTTCGAGACCGGTTGCCATGAAAGCGGTTTGTTTGGTAAATTTTCCTGTCAACATCACAATAATTGCGTTTACGTCAACGTACATTTTATTCAATTAACGACCAGGACACATCGGATGTTATAGAATTGGGTTTCATAAACCATTCACAGCATTTCGTTAATAAACGTTCATACAAATCAGGTCAAATCCGTTCACGAACTAAACAACTGCTCTTTACACATACTATTTTTAATAAAAAAATAACAAATTTAATTTCACCTAAAATTGACCAAACTTTTTAAAATTGTATCTGGTACTACTTTCCTGATTTTTTCCGCCAAAAGTAACAAAATCGCCTCGGTAAATAACATGGAAAAAAAAACTGCATGAAAATTTATAGCAAGATAGAGCTTTATGAACGGAAATTTTTTTTTGTCATTGCCAAATTTAAATTATTTGTCCTTTTCGTGTTCTGTAGAGAATTATGAACACATTAGAACAAAAAAATTTTTTAATAATTAAATTGAAAATTTTAAAGCTAAAAAACTATGCGATATGAAGATTCCAACGATTCTATGTGAATTCTGGGGACATGCAAATTACGGAAAAAACTACATTAAAATTGAGTTCAAGGCTTACTTTTCAAAATGGTCAAAATTAAATTGTAAGTAATTTTAAGTTGTAATTTTTCTCGATATTGATGCAGCTAACAGGAAAACTGTTATGTGTAATGGGTAAAATTTGCTATACTTTTGTACTAAAAGTTTTTCTATATCATGCTCGGAATACTGTTTTTTTTTTAATTATCCACTTGTGAAACTACGAATTCTTCTAATTTTCATATTTTCGAAAATTTCTCTACAATGATGCATCTGAGAGCAAAATTGTTAGAGAGCAATGTGTAATGGGTAAAATTTGCTATACTTTTGTACTAAAAGTTTTTCTATATCATGCTCGGAATACTGTTTTTTTTTTAATTATCCACTTGTGAAACTACGAATTCTTCTAATTTTCATATTTTCCAATATTTCTCTACAATGATGCATCTGAGAGCAAAATTGTTAAAGAGCAATGTGTAATGGGTAAAATTTGCTATACTTTTGTACTAAAAGTTTTTCTATATCATGCTCGGAATACTGTTTTTTTTTTCATTAACCATTTGTGAAACTACGAATTCTTCTAATTTTCATATTTTCCAATATTTCTCTACAATGATGCATCTGAGAGCAAAATTGTTAAAGAGCAATGTGTAATGGGTAAAATTTGCTATACTTTTGTACTAAAAGTTTTTCTATATCATGCTCGGAATACTGTTTTTTTTTCATTAATCACTTGTGATACTACAAATTCTTCTAATTTTCATATTTTCAAATATTTCTCTACAATGATGCATCTGAGAGCAAAACTGTTAGAGAGCAATGTGTGATGGGTAAAATTTGCTATACTTTTGTACTAAAAGTTTTTCTATATCATGCTCGGAATACTGTTTTTTTTTTTCATTAATCACTTGTGATGCTACAAATTCTTCTAATTTTCATATTTTCGAAAATTTCTCTACAATGATGCATCTGAGAGCAAAACTGTTAGAGAGCAATGTGTAATGGGTAAAATTTGCTATACTTTTGTACTAAAAGTTTTTCTATATCATGCTCGGAATACTGTTTTTTTTTCATTAATCACTTGTGATACTACAAATTCTTCTAATTTTCATATTTTCAAATATTTCTCTACAATGATGCATCTGAGAGCAAAACTGTTAGAGAGCAATGTGTAATGGGTAAAATTTGCTATACTTTTGTACTAAAAGTTTTTCTATATCATGCTCGGAATACTGTTTTTTTTTTAATTATCCACTTGTGAAATTACGAATTCTTCTAATTTTCATATTTTCGAAAATTTCTCTACAATGATGCATCTGAGAGCAAAACTGTTAGAGAGCAATGTGTAATGGGTAAAATTTGCTATACTTTTGTACTAAAAGTTTTTCTATATCATGCTCGGAATACTGCTTTTTTTTCATTAATCACTTGTGATACTACAAATTCTTCTAATTTTCATATTTTCAAATATTTCTCTACAATGATGCATCTGAGAGCAAAATTGTTAGAGAGCAATGTGTAATGGGTAAAATTTGCTATACTTTTATACTAAAAGTTTTTCTCTATCATGCTCGGAATACTGTTTTTTTTTTCATTAATCACTTGTGATGCTACAAATTCTTCTAATTTTCATATTTTCGAAAATTTCTCTACAATGATGCATCTGAGAGCAAAATTGTTAAAGAGCAATGTGTAATGGGTAAAATTTGCTATACTTTTGTACAAAAAGTTTTTCTATACCATGCTCGGAATACTGTTTTTTTTTTTCATTAACCATTTGTGAAATTACGAATTCTTCTAATTTTCATATTTTCGAAAATTTCTCTACAATGATGCATCTGAGAGCAAAACTGTTAGATAACAATGTGTAATGGGTAAAATGTGCTATACTCTTGTACTAAAAGTTTTTCTATATCATGCTCGGAATACTGTTTTTTTTTTTCATTAATCACTTGTGATGCTACAAATTCTTCTAATTTTCATATTTTCGAAAATTTCTCTACAATGATGCATCTGAGAGCAAAATTGTTAGAGAGCAATGTGTAATGGGTAAAATTTGCTATACTTTTGTACTAAAAGTTTTTCTATATAATGTTCGGAATACTGTTTTTTTTTCATTAACCATTTGTGAAACTGCGAATTCTTCTAATTTTCATATTTTCCAATATTTCTCTACAATGATGCATCTGAGAGCAAAATTGTTAGAGAGCAATGTGTAATGGGTGAAATTTGCTATACTTTTGTACTAAAAGTTTTTCTATATCATGCTCGGAATACCTTTTTTTTCCATTTACCACTTGTGAAAATACGAATTCTTCTAATTGTCATATTTTCGAATTTATTATTATTTGTCATTGCCAAATTTAAATTATGTGTCCTTTTTGTGTTCTGTAGAGCATTATGAACATATAGAACAAAAAAAAATTAAATTTCAAATTTTGAAGTTACTATGCGACAAGGAAATATAGAAATATTCCCCCGTGAATTCTGGGAATATGCAAATTCCAGAAAAAAAGTACATTAAAATTGAGTTCAAGACTTCTGGAACTTTCTTAATTATTAATTAAAATAAATTTGGTACAAATTTTAATTAATAACCATATAAAAAATATTTTTTTTTCGTTCTATGATCAACAAGGTTTTAATTGCAGGAAAAGTTAACGCAAAACTAAACTAATGTAACTTTTCACGTTAATCCTCTATTTTTCCGTTTTAATTTTAGAGCAAGTAACAAAAATGAAAATTCAAAATAAACTAAATAGTTGCCATATAAAGTAGAAATTGATTTATTGTTGTAAGCAAGTTCTTATTAAAACAAAGACTCAATTAAATTTTCGGTAGGACGTAATTGCTTTTTTTTAACTGCACCACGACACACAAAAATTAGAACGGAGAGTTTGTACAGTACTATACAAACTTTGTGGTCTCGCGGCAAAATAGGGGTTGGATTCAAATTGGTTTGGAAAGAGCTACTTTTCTGCTTTTTTTATGCTGTTTCTTTTTTTGTGTTTCAATATTTGTTCGTGGTAGGTAAGTAAAGCGATTTAAAGCCACGATTACGGTTATATAATTTCAAGGACCACAAAGGAAGAATTATACCGTTGAACCTCGGCTTGATTACGCGTTTCCCCGCAGGTTAAGACTATTTGAAACTAATTGTTAACAGCTGTGCTTGTAAACTGCCCAGAAATGATCAATTCTCCTCTAAACCCGAGATAGTTTAAATTCTTGTCTAAAACTTAGTTTCTCAAACCCTTAACTAGGTACCATTATATAGCATATCTCAAAGCGTGATAAACATTGTTTGGTTATGTTTTTTTTGAAATAGTTTTAGAAAATGAACGATAAAACCATAGGGGTAACATGATTATTATGGAAATCGTGCTATTTAAAACTCCATCCATCTAGTTATTAAACGAAAAAGTGTAAACGCTGAACTTTCCTCTCTCTGGTTTTTGATACTTTCGCGTAAGCTCTTTCGCTCCATAAAGCGTCGGTTGATTTGCTGCTACTGTTTCAGGCAAACAGGGTTTCTACGTGCAGTTTTTACAAGTACTGCACTTTCGCGCATTTGCTTTTGTTAGTTCTTAAAAAAAATACGGCTCCAGTTTAAAATTGCAACCCGTTTTTCCATAGCCAATCCCCGCCGCACTATCCCAACCGCCAACGCTGCGCGTATTAAATTACGCAAATAACTGTCACTTAACGTCAAACAACCCGACGGCGATTGATTTTGTAGCAATGTTATAGCAGTTCAGATTGGATTTTCAATTTTAAATGAACGATATACAGAACCATAGCTCGACCAGCACACAATTTGTTCTATCGTCGTTTAAACTTTAATTTATCACCGCTGAATCATCTAATTTATTGGAACAATTATTATATACGCCGGTGAGCGAAATTTAATAACCGAAATTTACACCAAACAATTTATAACGACCATTTTTCCTCATCCCCTCATCAAATATATTAAATATTTATATTAGTAAGTGAATAATAATCGATAAAGTATACTTAATAAAAGGATCGTCCAGTTTTCTTTTCTCCATCTCTCTTTTGTGCAAATCCAGATGCTCCCGCCACAACGATGTTCATATTTAATTCACCCTTCCACGGCGTCTTGTTAGAATATTCACGGAACCCTATTTTCTCTCTGGGAGTAACTTTTCACTGAACACGATGCATTATATAATGATCATCGTGAGGAATTGCCCGCTCGTTTAAAGAATGAATACTTATTTTAATAATTTTTTTTTGGAATGAGATTTCTAATATAGACAGCTTTAGAATTTTAAAAAGATAACGATCAAGAATGGTGTCGTTTTAAAAGAGGTTAAGATAAATTGATAAAGCTGGAATGGTTAAGGGCAATTCGTTCTCTATTTAAAGTGGCGTGACAGTTTTCGGGAAGGGGTTGGCCCTCTCGGAAGTTGAACGGGGTAACGGAACGAGGGGGATGGAAAAAGATATAAATGAAATTAAGTAGACGAAGCAGCCCGCCGTAGAATAGAGGAAACTATTGAGGCGGAAAATTAAATACTTTCGTTGGTATTCAAATTAAAGTCCCCAGATACTGGTAGCAGCTAATTTCATTTACAAATGGACTGTTGATTCATTACATACGAACTGGCCCGCGCGCTCTGCAGCCCCTTTGTTCGTTTTGTACTGTTTTTGAACGTATTTACGATGCGATACCAAAACCCTTTGATCGGTCCCGCGTGAAGTGAAAAAGTGTATTAAATATGCCTTATTGGATTGCGGAACAAACAGTGATACGGTGGGTCCGTGTGTGCAGATTTAACAGAGTTTCCATTCCGTTCCGCGTTCTGCACGTTTGAAACAAACAAACGATTCCGCCAACAACGTTTTTCGACATCCAAAATCGACCCCAATTTTCATAAGTTGTCAAACGCACGTCAGAGTAAGCAGTGTCCAAACGAATTTTATATTCAATTAACCCATCGCGTGGACAATATAAATTTAAACAAAAACCAAAAAAAAACTGCATGAAGATTTATAGCAAGATATGAGCTCAGCTTTATGGGCGGAAATTTTTTTTTCTCATTGCCAAATTTAAATTATGTGTCCTTTTCGTGTTTTATAGAGCATTATGAACACTTTAGAACAAAAAAATTAAAAAAAAAAGCAAATTTTGAAGCTCAAGAACTATGCAATGATGAAACATACAGCAATTCCAACGTGAATTCTGCTCATCGTCTTCAGCAACTCATTCTGCACATTTTAAAATCTAAATCGGCTAGCTGATCTCTAATAACATAGAAATAACGAAAAAAAAACTGCATGAAAATTTATAGCAAGATATTAGCTCAGCTTAATAAAAGGAAATTTTTCTTTGTAATTGCCAAATTTAAATTATGTGTCCTTTTCGTGTTCTGTAGAGTATTATGAACACTTTGAACAAAAAAAGTTGTTAAACGTCAGGGTAAGGAGTGTCCGAAGGGATATTGCGTCGATTTTAAATTCAATTAAACCGTGGCGTTGAGTGGACAATATAAATTTATATCTTTCCGTCAAATCCGCGTGATAATTGGAAGATTCTACTTTCAAATTAAACATGACAAAAGTAATTAAATGCCGGCAAAGTTTCGCACTCAAATAGCCCCCTCTATCTATCTATCTCACGACTTAACTATCTAAATATATCGTCGATTTCAATTTAAACCTGGAACCATTTTCACAATGTTCCCGGCAGTAAAACGAATCACCCAGCTGCGTAAAGCGAGCGTTTGACTTCATTCGATAGTCCAAATATCGAAATTGTTATTAAACGAAATATCGGACGCCATTCTCGTCGATAATACGATCTCAGATATAATAAAACCAGTCGCGCAGTCACGAAATGGATTGAGTATAAATCTTAAATGAGTCAATAACGTTATGCGTTTGAATGGGGCCTGCATATCCTGAGGGAGCGGTCGTAGCGAAGTATATTTTTCGGTGAGTGCCTTTCACTTTATTATTTAAGATAGCATCAAGCATTGGGCGCGAATCGAGCGTGTAGCGAAAGCGTCCGCTCGAATTCAATCGCGATTTTACCGAATTGCAATGCGCGAGAGCAAAAATATACATACGGACGCGTTCGAATAAAAAGAGAAAGGAGGAGGGAGAGAGAACGAGACGAGTTGATGAAGAGAAGACGAAGAAGACAGATAGATAGAGGTATCCGCACTCGCGAACAGATAATATTTTACTGTTCGGGGATTTACTTTGCAAGTTGGAATCGGTATAAACGTGCCCTATCGCGCCTGATTCCCGAACTAACCCCAAAATAAACTCGCCGTTCCGTCTCCAGAAGATATAGCCGATGAATATGTATTATACGCGAGCATATAATAACGTACGTTGGAATTCGCTGACCCACGAATGGTCAGGCCGAAGTTCGTACCGATGTCGGCCAGATACCGACTGAAATTGATTATTATGCAAAGTGTGTATGGCACTGGCGAAACTGCAACGGGATTTGTACCGACTCCGCCGCCATTTGTTACCTACGGCTCTCTCCAAAGTCTATTCGATAACAGCTTTTTCCCTACCACCCCTATTCATATGTTAGCGTCCTCGGTATATAGATCAGTTTTGCTTCGCAGAGTACCCAACATAAATTTTCATCTCAAGATTAAACAACTTTACAACAAACATTCAAATTTTCATTTATAACATTTTCAACATTTTCCCACGGTATTAGTTAATTGAGTTCTATGAATATGATGGTAATATCATATGTTCTGTTAATGTAATGGGGATATTGTAATGTTAAAGTTCCATTGACGGGAGGTACTCAAAACAGTATAGGTCCAATTACACTTTAGAACAAAAAAATTTAAAAAAAGAACTATGCGATGATGTGCAACCTCTGTGAATTCTGGGAACATACAAATTACAGAAAATTACATTAAAATTGAATTCAAGACTTAATTTTTAAAATGGCCAAAATTAAATTGTAATTCTAAGTTATAATTTTTCTTGATATTGATGCAGCTGAGAGCAAAAGTGTTAGAGAGCAATGTGTAATGGGTAAAATATGCTATACTTTTGTACTAAAAGTTTTTCTATATCATGCTCGGAATACCGTTTTTTTTTTCATTAACCACTTGTGAAAATACGAATTCTTCTAATTTTCATATTTTTAAATATTTCTCTACAATGATGCATCTGAGAGCAAAACTGTTAGATAACAATGTGTAAAGGGTAAAATTTACTATACTTTTGTACCTAAAGTTTTTCTATATCATGCTCGCAATACTGTTTTTTTTTATTAACCACTTGTGAAAATACGAATTTTTCTAATTTTCATATTTTTGAATATTTCTCTACATTGATGCATCTGAGAGCAAAACTGTTAGAGAGCAATGTGTAATGGGTAAAATTTGCTATACTTTTGTACTAAAAGTTTTTCTATATCATGCTCGAAATACCGTTTTTTTCCATTAACCACTTGTGAAAATACGAATTTTTCTAATTTTCATATTTGTGAATATTTCTCTACATTGATGCATCTGAGAGCAAAAGTGTTAGAGAGCAATGTGTAATGGGCAAAATTTGCTATACTTTTCTACTAAAAGTTTTTCTATATCATGCTCGGAATACTGTTTTTTTTATTAACCACTTGTGAAAATACGAATTCTTCTAATTTTCATATTTTTAAATATTTCTCTACAATGATGCATCTGAGAGCAAAACTGTTAGAGAGCAATGTGTAATGGGTAAAATATGTTATACTTTTGTACTAAAAGTTTTTCTGTATCATGCTCGGAATACCGTTTTTTTTTCATTAACCACTTGTGAAAATACGAATTTTTCTAATTTTCATATTTTTGAATATTTCTCTACATTGATGCATCTGAGAGCAAAACTGTTAGATAACAATGTGTAATGGGTAAAATATGCTATACTTTTGTACTAAAAGTTTTTCTATATCATGCTCGGAATACCGTTTTTTTCCATTAACTACTTGTGAAAATACGAATTCTTCTAGTTTTCATATTTTTGAATATTTCTCTACGTTGATGCATCATAGAGCAAAACTGTTAGATAACAATGTGTAAAGGGTAAAATTTGCTATACTTTTGTACCTAAAGTTTTTCTATATCATGTTCGGAATACCGTTTTTTTTTCATTTACCACTTGTGAAATTGTGAATTCTTCTAATTTTCATATTTTTGAATGTTTCTCTACATTGATGTATCTGAGAGCAAAAGTGTTAGCGAGCAAAGTATAATGGGTAAAATTTGCTACAACTTTTGTTCTAAAAGTTTTTCTGTATCATGCTCGGAATACCGTTTTTTTTTTCATTAACCACTTGTGAAAATACGAATTCTTCTAATTTTCATATTTTTGAATATTTCTCTACATTGATGCATCTGAGAGCAAAACTGTTAGATAACAATGTGTAATGGGTAAAATATGCTATACTTTTGTACTAAAAGTTTTTCTATATCATGTTCGGAATACGGTTTTTTTGTCATTTACCACTTGTGAAATTGCGAATTCTTCTAATTTTCATATTTTTGAATATTTCTCTATATTGATGCATCTGAGAGCAAAATTGTTAGATAACAATGTGTAAAGGGTAAAATTTACTATACTTTTGTACCTAAAGTTTTTCTATATCATGCTCGGAATACTGTTTTTTTTTTAATTATCCACTTGTGAAACTACGAATTCTTCTAATTTTCATATTTGTGAATATTTCTCTACATTGATGCATCTGAGAGCAAAAGTGTTAGAGAGCAATGTGTAATGGGCAAAATTTGCTATACTTTTCTACTAAAAGTTTTTCTATATCATGCTCGGAATACTGTTTTTTTTATTAACCACTTGTGAAAATACGAATTCTTCTAATTTTCATATTTTTAAATATTTCTCTACAATGATGCATCTGAGAGCAAAACTGTTAGAGAGCAATGTGTAATGGGTAAAATATGTTATACTTTTGTACTAAAAGTTTTTCTGTATCATGCTCGGAATACCGTTTTTTTTTCATTAACCACTTGTGAAAATACGAATTTTTCTAATTTTCATATTTTTGAATATTTCTCTACATTGATGCATCTGAGAGCAAAACTGTTAGATAACAATGTGTAATGGGTAAAATATGCTATACTTTTGTTCTAAAAGTTTTTCTATATCATGCTCGGAATACCGTTTTTTTCCATTAACTACTTGTGAAAATACGAATTCTTCTAATTTTCATATTTTTTAATATTTCTCTACGTTGATGCATCATAGAGCAAAACTGTTAGATAACAATGTGTAAAGGGTAAAATTTGCTATACTTTTGTACCTAAAGTTTTTCTATATCATGTTCGGAATACCGTTTTTTTTTCATTTACCACTTGTGAAATTGTGAATTCTTCTAATTTTCATATTTTTGAATGTTTCTCTACATTGATGTATCTGAGAGCAAAAGTGTTAGCGAGCAAAGTATAATGGGTAAAATTTGCTACAACTTTTGTTCTAAAAGTTTTTCTGTATCATGCTCGGAATACCGTTTTTTTTCATTAACCACTTGCGAAAATACGAATTCTTCTAATATTCATATTTTTGAATATTTCTCTACATTGATGTATCTGAGAGCAAAACTCTTAGAGAGCAATGTGTAATGGGTAAAATATGTTATACTTTTGTACTAAAAGTTTTTCTGTATCATGCTCGGAATACCGTTTTTTTTTTCATTAACCACTTGTGAAAATACGAATTCTTCTAATTTTCATATTTTTGAATATTTCTCTACATTGATGCATCTGAGAGCAAAACTGTTAGATAACAATGTGTAATGGGTAAAATATGCTATACTTTTGTACTAAAGGTTTTTCTATATCATGCTCGGAATACCGTTTTTTTTCATTAACCACTTGTGAAAATACGAATTCTTCTAATTTTCATATTTTTGAATATTTCTCTACATTGATGTATCTGAGAGCAAAAGTGTTAGAGAGCAATGTGTAATAGGCAAAATTTGCTATACTTTTGTACTAAAAGTTTTTCTACATCATGCTCGGAATACCGTCTTTTTTTCATTAACCACTTGTGAAAATACGAATTCTTCTAATTTTCATATTTTTGAATATTTCTCTACATTGATGCATCTGAGAGCAAAACTGTTAGAGAGCAATGTGTAATGGGTAAAATATGCTATACTTTTGCACTAAAAGTTTTTCTATATCATGCTCGCAATACCGTTTTTTTTTCATTAACCACTTGTGAAAATACGAATTCTTCTAATTTTCATATTTTTGAATATTTCTCTACAATGACGCATCTGAGAGCAAAACTGTTAGATAACAATGTGTAAAGGGTAAAATTTGCTATACTTTTGTACCTAAAGTTTTTCTATATCATGTTCGGAATACCGTTTTTTTTTCATTTACCACTTGTGAAATTGCGAATTCTTCTAATTTTCATATTTTTGAATATTTCTCTACATTGATGCATCTGAGAGCAAAACTGTTAGATAACAATGTGTAATGGGCAAAATTTGCTATACTTTTGTACTAAAAGTTTTTCTATATCATGCTCGGAATACCTTTTTTTTCATTAGCCACTTGTGAAAATACGAATTCTTCTAATTTTCATATTTTTGAATATTTCTCTACATTGATGCATCTGAGAGCAAAACTGTTAGAGAGCAATGTGTAATGGGTAAAATATGCTATACTTTTGTACTAAAAGTTTTTCTATACCATGCTGGGAATACCTTTTTTTCATTAACCATTTGTGAAACTACGAATTCTTCTAATTTTTGAATTTATTATTATTTCTCATTTCCAAATTTAAATTATGTGTCCTTTTCGTGTTCTGTAAAGCAAATTTTGAAGTTACAACTACGATGATTTCCTGTGAACTTTACAACAAAGAGTCAAATTTTCATTTTAAAACATTTTCAAGATTTTCCCACGGTATTAGTTAATTGAGTTCTATGAATATGATAGCGTATTGAATGTTGTGAATCTGATGTGGATAATTACTGTTAATGTAATGGGGATATTGTAACGTTAAAGTTCCATTGACGGGAGGTACTCAAAACAGTATAGGTCCAATTAGATTACAAGCGCAAGGGAGTCGGTGCGCATACAATTAGAGACTAATCAGCGCCACCCCCGGGCTTCGTTAATGGGTATATGGGAGAGCTAACGAAGGCCGAAGTAATTCCGCGAACCGACGCCCTCTGAACCGTTGTTACGACGAAGGAGATATTTTTCGGCCCCGCGGTGTTCATTTGCGCGGGGCAAATATTATTGTTTAGTTTTCCGTTCATATTTCGAAAGAGATATTAAGAAGGGCGGCGCCGGCGAACGGTGCTTGGGGCTGTTTCGGGGAACTAGAATGGGTACCCGCCTCGGGTACTTAATCGCTCTCTCCATACGAAATCCTTAAAATCAACTCGGCGACGTCCGCTGCCGTAAAGTTGGAGGCCCGCGAACACAAAAGCCAAACTCGGATTGCGGAAGCGGCCTTTTTGTTTATTTAAATTATGTCCCAGCCGTTTTGGACGTCGTTAGTCACGGACGGCAAGATCTAACTTCGACGCATCCACCTTCTTTTGAGGTTAATTAGCCATATTACAGAGTTTTTCCCCCCGAAAGTATCATTACTCGACACTTTGCCGCTACTACTACTTTCTTACTTCTAGGTCAAGTACATTTTCTAGAATAAAAAAAATTTCTTTATTTCTTAGGCGACATGGTTTCACCAAATTTCGATTGACAACTGTATTAGGTTGAACATGATGAAAATAAATTACTTAGAGATTAAATTTTCAGTTGAGTTGAGTTGGCGATCGGTAATCAATTCTTTGGAAGAGAATATCGGAGGTGGAATCGTCGACAACCCGAAAGCAAATTTTCACCCTCCCAGGTCCCGTCTCGGGCCCGGGGCGTTTTTTGCAAGCCAGTCGCCGTCATTAATAAACGTGGATTTGGCGCATTCCCATTGTATTACTCTATGCGGGCGTCATGATTATACCGAGCCGGCTGCTAGATCTTGTCCTTTCCATTGCGAGGTACACGCTAAAGGCGGGACCCCGGAGTCGGTTTTCGCGCAGAACGTTCGTTTCGGTCTATGAACGGTTTATTCCGCGGCCGTCCACTTTAATGTGAACCATATTTTACTTCCGACGGACGTTATATTCCACGTAAAAACTCGTCGCGGCCTTTTAATGTAATGACTCATCGCAACGATGCACATCGCCTTAATGAATTAGATACCTCTTCGACCTAGACACACTAAATTAACTTCGTCAAAACTATACAAAATGGCTATCCAACTATTAATAATATTCATTTATTTAATAGTAATCGAATCATCTTCAAATGATCTTCAACATATAAGTCTCATCATTGCAAGTATGCAACCAAATACGCAAATCGCGTATTACAATACGAATATTGTCATATTGGTTGCATACTTGATGACGTCGGGTACGATAATTAATTAACACACTGTATATTGAGAATAGAAAGATATTTCTTCAAGATGTAATCAAAATAGTGTTGGGGAATGGGAGAATATAATAAAATGGTAGTGATCTTTTTCGTTTGACAATGATGATGGCATACAGTGAAGCGATCGCAAATATCGGGTGGAAGTGAAATTGTAATATGTTACCGCGTTATTGTCGATATCGACCATAACTCAGAGAAACTTTCTATAGGTGGCACAGTGTAACGCAAATTTTGCATATGAAAGCCGACGGTAAATTGCTATTGGTCAACTATACGCCGACCGCAAAATAAAAGGAAAATCGGTTTTCGAAAGCCGTAACGCTGTAATTCAGCGTAGAATTAATTGTGCGAGCAGGTGGGTCTTTTATGGTCTAGTTTTTTTTGGGGGAGTGAGCGCGGATGATACATCAGAGGGGAAAGCTATTAATTGAGATTCTGCCCTATTTTCAGAGTGGAAATGAAAAGTTCAAATATCACGATGTGGAAAAAACTTATATTTGCGTAAATGTATAAGGGTTCTTTGGTTGAGGATGTTTGTCTAAAAGTGATATTTAGTAACCCTCCGGTAAACATGGATGAGATAATGATAATTACATCAATAAACTATCGATCGATATCGTCTGCAGGCTAGCGATATTTTAGAGGAGGTTGTCTAAATATTTGCGCTCGTAATAGGTAAACATATTCCAAATGATGGCATACCAGGTGTAGGGTAAGTTCGGCAGAGTTCGATAACTACAAAACTTGGCCATATTTTCCAGTATGGTTAAGGATAAAAAGATCTCTTTTCCTTATTCATAGACAGAACCCGCATCGGTTTCCCGTTCGGCGAGTTTAAGCGGCTCGATTCCCACTGCCCTTGTATTAACCAAGAACTAACGAGTTCCCGAAACGTTACGAGCGCCAAATTAATTCGTTTAATAACAAAAAACGACCCCGGCAACTCTTAATACGTTGGTTTATTTAGATCGGCGTTTTTACTGGGCTCGAGCTTCGCCGCCGTGTTGCCAACTTCAATTACACGCTAATTGAAGTTTATGTCAATTTAACTTCAGCCTGTTTTAAGGCAATTTACTCACTTCATTTAAGTTTGCACTATGCGCCCATAATTTCATATTACGGGGAATGCTAATGATTGAATTTATTATTTCCCCCCAAAATCGAATGGCAACCTTAACGGAAATTATCTAATAACAGATGAGCCAATCCGGAAACTACATCTCTAATGTAATTAGCTACATAGTTTAATAGATACGATATTAATTTAAAAAAAATGTTACGTACTTTTTTGACATAACCCCTGAGGATGGCTAAAAGCCGAAACTAGTTTGATTACAAACTCAACAAAGAAAATGATTATTTAGTTTTGGGTTGTAGTTAAATGGTAAACAGAGGAGTAGCGGAATAATGTCGTGGTGGAAAAAGAAGAAGGGGGTTTTTCTTAAAGCGTCCATAATCGTATTTTGCGAGATTAAAAGTGCCGTGAAGAGATATTCGTTTAGTCGTGGAACTAGTTAGATTATCCGCATCCCTTTTTGCGTAGCGAAAGGAGCCGTTTAAAGCTGAACGCAGTTTAATATAATTTCGTTGTTTGCAGAAGGAAAAAGCCCGGATAAACTGCAAACACTCTCGGTAGGATGAAACTCGACGTAAAAACTAACTACTTGTCATAGTCGGGTGATTTACGGTAGCATAAAAAAAGGAACGGGACGCGTTTAAATCTGCTATTCCCAGACGTAAGCCGCCTCGCACGAATACAAATTAACACTATTTTCGACGGTTCAGAGAGCGGAGCTCGCGGAAAAATCCCAAAGTCACGATTTCTCGCACCTAATTATTTTAAATTAACCCTCGCCGAGTTGGGGGTGAAATATTTGCTCGGCCCCGGTCGCGGTTCTTACTCCGGAAAACTGAGCCGAGGTGAAATAAAGCTATAAAAGTCCGTCGTAATGAAATTTCGACGATTAGTTTAGAGCCGAATGGCGGAAACGTCCGACTTTAACGGGAATGATTTTATTAATTCCACTGACAGGGGTGGTTTTCATCTAATTTTCTTCGCAGTAAAGCGAATTTTCTTAACGAAATAGCTTAGACCTTAAAATACCCTCACTATCTTTTCCCTTACTTTTCCACTTTGCACGAACAAGCGGGGCATTTGCGGATTTTCTCCGGTAATTCCCTGTACAGTCGGTTTCATCCAGACTTGCATAAATTCGATTCGAACCTGTTCTAGCCATCGAATCCAACACTCTGACTCGATAAAACATTCGTAACAAGAATTTTTACCGCAGCCTATCGTTCCAAAAAGACCACCTCTTTAAAAACGAACACGATAGACGTTAGAGCTCTCCCCTTCAGCTTTAGGTTCGTGTAACATCAGTTTGCTCGGTCAGGCGTGTTCTGCAGAATTAATCCTTCAGATGATGCAATGTTATTGATTTTCCCTCCCACCGGTCCCATTCTCGCCACTTACTGACGAGATTCAATCGGAAACGTCGTCGCTAAAACCGCGAGATGCTTCCTACTCAAAATTGTAATTAGGTACTTACTACTTGAAAACTATCAAAAGACACTAATACATTAAAACCTCCTACAACCACCAGGAGCTGAATAACAAGTAAAGCTAGAACTAACACTAGACCTAGAACTAGAATCATTCGGGTTTAGCCGCACGTCTCTCAAGACGGCTAAACCCGAATGATTCTAGTTCTAGGTCTAGTGTTAGTTCTAGTTTTAGTTCAATAAAAATATACAACATAGTAATATCTTATGTTAACTAACGCTACCTAGCACTGTCACTAGAACTAACCCTAGACCTAGAATTAGAAACATTCGGGTTTAGCCATACGTCTATAGACGGCTAAATCCGAATGATTCTAATTCTAGGTCTAATGTCAGTTTTGGTGCTAGAATTGAAACTAGAACTAACACTAGACCTAGAACTAGAATCATTCGGGTTTAGCCGTCTTGAGAGACGTGCGGCTAAACCCGAATGATTCTAGTTCTAGGTCTAGTGTTAGTTCTAGTTTTAGTTCAATAAAAATATACAACATAGTGATATCTTATGCTAACTAGCGCTAGCTACCACTGCCACTAGAACTAACACAAGACCTAGAACTAGAATCATTCGGGTTTAGCCGCACGTCTCTCAAGACGGCTAAACCCGAATGATTCTAGTTCTAGATCTTAGGTTAGTTCTAGTTTTAGTTCAATAAAAATATACAACGTAGTAATATCTTATGTTAACTACCGCTACCTAGCATTGTCACTAGAACTAACCCTAGACCTAGAATTAGAAACATTCGGGTTTAGCCGTACGTCTATAAAGACGGCTAAACCCGAATGATTCTAATTCTAGATCTAATGTTAGTTTTGGTGCTAGAATTAAAACTAGAACTATCACTAGACCTAGCACTAGAATCATTCGGGTTTAGCCGCACGTCTCTCAAGACGGCGAAACCCGAATGATTCTAGTTCTAGGTCTAGTGTTAGTTCAATAAAAATATACAACATAGTAATATCTTATGCTAACTAACGCTAGCTACCACTGCCACTAGAACTAACACAAGACCTAGAACTAGAATCATTCGGGTTTAGCCGCACGTCTCTCAAGACGGCTAAACCCGAATGATTCTAGTTCTAGATCTTATGTTAATTCTAGTTTTAGTTCAATTAAAATATACAACATAGTAATATCTTATGTTAACTACCGCTACCTAGCATTGTCACTAGAATTAGACCTAGAATTTGACCTAGAATTAGAAACATTCGGGTTTAGCCATACGTCTATAAAGACGGCTAAACCCGAATGATTCTAATTCTAGATCTAATGTTAGTTTTGGTGCTAGAATTAAAACTAGAACTATCACTAGACCTAGCACTAGAATCATTCGGGTTTAGCCGCACGTCTCTTAAGACGGCTAAACCCGAATGATTCTAGTTCTAGATCTTATGTTAGTTATAGTTTTAGTTCAATAAAAATATACAACATAGTAATATCTTATGTTAACTACCGCTACCTAGCATTGTCACTAGAATTAGACCTAGAATTTGAAATAGAATTAGAAACATTCGGGTTTAGCCATACGTCTATAAAGACGGCTAAACCCGAATGATTCTAATTCTAGATGTAATGTTAGTTTTGGTGCTAGAATTAAAACTAGAACTATCACTAGACCTAGCACTAGAATCATTCGGGTTTAGCCGCACGTCTCTCAAGACGGCGAAACCCGAATGATTCTAGTTCTAGGTCTAGTGTTAGTTCTAGTTTTAGTTCAATAAAAATATACAACATAGTAATATTTTATGCTAACTAACGCTAGGTACCACTGCCACTAGAACTAACACAAGACCTAGAACTAGAATCATTCGGGTTTAGCCACACGTCTCTCAAGACGGCTAAACCCGAATGATTCTAGTTCTAGATCTTATGTTAGTTCTAGTTTTAGTTCAATAAAAATATACAACATAGTAATATCTTATGTTAACTACCGCTACCTAGCACTGTCACTAGAACTAACCCTAGACCTAGAATTAGAAACATTCGGGTTTAGCCATACGTCTATAAAGACGGCTAAACCCGAATGATTCTAATTCTAGGTCTAATGTCAGTTTTGGTGCTAGAATTGAAACTAGAACTAACACTAGACCTAGAATCATTCGGGTTTAGCCGCACGTCTCTCAAGACGGCTAAACCCGAATGATTTTAGTTCTAGGTCTAGTGTTAGTTCTAGTTTTAGTTCAATAAAAATATACAATGTAGCGTTATCTAATGCTAACTACCGCTACCTACCACTGTCACAAAAACTAACATTAGACCTAGAACTAGAATCATTCGAGTTTAGCCGTCTTGAGAGACGTGCGGCTAAACCCGAATGATTCTAGTTCTAGGTCTAGTGATAGTTCTAAAAGTAAAACTAGAACTACAAAGTTTCGAGTTTAGACGTGCATCTTTAGACGCAGGGTTATTAAATAAATAACGATGGCGGTGTACAGAACTTTTTTTTTCTTTAATAAATTAAAGTGTAATAAAGGAATATAATACATATGCTAATTAAAAAGAAAATAAAGTGTAGCAGAAAACGTGAAGGTATTATGAATGTAATTTATAGTAATTGCGGCGGTAATTTTTAGTAAAAAAAGGGATTGCCATTTGAATAATAGGTGGTAATTTTTTCGTAACAGTTCCGATGTTAAATTTAAGTGGTCGTAAAAATGTTGTCGGCGCAATTTGTACTCTATCGATAAAATTGTAAAACCGAAGCGGCGTGAAAGTAAAGTTTCGCGAGGAGTTGTAAATCGTGGGTAATGTCGGTATAATAAATATTAGCGCTTTAGTAGGCAGTTTGCCAAGGTGTCGAACTTTGAAATGGCGCCGTTAGTTGCCCTTTAGTATTTTTCTTTTACTATTTGCTATTATTTGAAGACGCTTCCTATAATTACCTACTTGGAATTTAATACGACGCTGTAAGTACATTATCCTTCATGTACATAATCCCACGTAATAACATTTGCAATTTACTAATGCGCGTTACTAACGGCAGCCCCTTAAATGCGTTGAAAGCAGCGCATTCGTATCGAAAGCTCGGTTCTACGCTAAATTCATTCAAAGTCAACATTTAATAATTATTCCCTCGGACCCACAAAGCTACCGGTAATGTAAAACGAAGCTTAACACAAAGCTGGCCTTCATTACAGTTACTTTGACACAATAGCTCGTGTTTACCAAGGGGAAATGATGTCTATTGGAACGAAAGAGGAAGAAGGAGCTTTGTACGCGTATAGGATTTTACACTGTGCGTGAAATATTGATTGTTAGTCACTCCTTACGCCCGTTTTTTTCCTCAACCTCTATAAGTCATCTGTGTATATCGCGAAATGTACAGCGGAATCTTCCCAGGCCCACGAAAATTGAAACCCCCGCGAAATTTATGCATAAAAATACCGTATATAACGGCAATAATCGAACCGATAAAGAATATGCAAATTTATGGTGTATATGCAGTGTTTGTTGGACTTTTGTGCTCTTGAAATATAGCCTCCTCCGTCGCGGACTACTCCTTTATCTATCCGCCTCGCAGGCTCGCGGGCTCGACTTTGTTCAATACGCTCTCTGGAAATGTATTGCAGTATTTGCCCTTAAGGTGGAAGCAGTGGGACTAATGAAATAACGGAACGCGTCACCGCGAGATGAATGGCGAAACACTTCGTCTCGAAAACTGTTACGGATTCCGCCTATTCTCCCGACTTCCGACGCGATATTGGATAGAATACCGACTTTACCAAAACTAGGCGGTGGGTTTACTCATCCAATTTATGTCAACTTCTCTTTCTTCATCTAATTATTACAAATCTCTCTACACGAAGACACAAAAATAGTCAAACTTTTATTATATCTCTAAAACTACAAAAAAAACTAAAAGTAGAACTAACACTAGACCTAGAACTAAAAACATTCTTGTTCTAGTGACAGTATTAGGTAGCGCTAATAAGCACTAAATAGCGCTATATTATACATTGATGTTGATCTAAAACTAGAACTAACACTAGACCTAGAACTAGAATCATTCGGGTTTAGCCGTCTTAAGAGACGTGCGGCTAAACCCGAATGATTCTAGTTCTAGGTCTAGTGACAATGTTAGGTAGCGTTAGTAAGCACTAGATAGCGCTAGATTGTATATTGTTATTGAACTAAAATTAGAACTAACACTAGACATAGAACTAGAATCATTCGGGTTTAGCCGTCTTAAGAGACGGGCGGCTAAACCCGAATGATTCTAGTTCTAGGTCTAGTGTTAGTTCTAGTGACAGTGTTAGGTAGCGCTAGTAAGCACTAGATAGCGCTACATTGCATATTGTTATTGAACTAAAACTAGAACTAACACTAGACATAGAACTAGAATCATTCGGGTTTAGCCGTCTTAAGAGACGTGCGGCTAAACCCGAATGATTCTAGTTCTAGATCTAGTGTCAGTGTTAGGTAGCGCTAGTAAGCACTAGATAGCGCTAGATTGTATATTGTTATTGCATTAAAACTAGAACTAACACTAGACATAGAACTAGAATCATTCGGGTTTAGCCGTCTTAAGAGACGTGCGGCTAAACCCGAATGATTCTAGTTCTAGGTCTAGCGTTAGTTCTAGTGACAGTGTTAGGTAGCGCTAGTAAGCACTAGATAGCGCTAGATTGTATATTGTTATTGAATTAAAACTAGAACTAACACTAGACATAGAACTAGAATCATTCGGGTTTAGCCGTCTTAAGAGACGTGCGGCTAAACCCGAATGATTCTAGTTCTAGGTCTAGTGTTAGTTCTAGTGACAGTGTTAGGTAGCGCTAGTAAGCACTAGATAGCGCTACATTGCATATTGTTATTGAACTAAAACTAGAACTAACACTAGACATAGAACTAGAATCATTCGGGTTTAGCCGCACGTCTCTTAAGACGGCTAAACCCGAATGATTCTAGTTCTAGGTCTAGTGACAGTGTTAAGTAGCGCTAGATTGTATATTGTTATTGAATTAAAACTAGAACTAACACTAGACATAGAACTAGAATCATTCGGGTTTAGCCGTCTTAAGAGACGTGCGGCTAAACCCGAATGATTCTAGTTCTAGGTCTAGCGTTAGTTCTAGTGACAGTGTTAGGTAGCGCTAGTAAGCACTAGATAGCGCTACATTGCATATTGTTATTGAACTAAAACTAGAACTAACACTAGACATAGAACTAGAATCATTCGGGTTTAGCCGTCTTATGAGACGTACGGCTAAACCCGAATGATTCTAGTTTTAGGTCGTGTTAGTTCTAGTGACGGTATTAGGTAGTGCTAGTAAGCACTATATAGCGCTACATTACATATTGTTATTGATCTCCGAATGATTCTAGTTCTAGCTCTAGTGCTAGTTCTACTTTAGTTCAATAACAATATACAATTTAGCGCTATCTAGTGCTTACTAGCGCTACCTACTTCTAGTGACAGTGTTAGGTTATAATAGATAATAATATAGAAATAATAAAAGGTGTAATATATATAAACTTTATCATATAAAGTTGGTAGTAACATTTGAAGAAAAAAATTCATTGATACTTTTATATTTTATACGAAATGAATAGTTTTCGTGACGTTTCGGTTAAAGTTGAAATATTGCAGTTGTAAGAAGAAAGACGGCAAAACGAAAGGGATGAACTTTATGTAAAGTTGCATAATTTGTAAACGTCGCCGGGGTAAAAAAAAATGTACATGATAAAGATCAATGATAACAAAGATCCGGGCGTCATAAAAGTTGAGCAATAAAGGTGTATGCACGCTCCAAGACCGAGGGATATAAATAACGAACTTTGAAACGAAAGTTTTGCTAATGGGAGGGTTTATTGTTGAAGTTTTTTTTTTGTCGCGTCCTTTTTTTCCTTTCATTAGTGGTCGTTCCTAATATACGATTCCGTTTTTGGCAGTTTATGCAATATTCAGCGTACGAGCTCGCCGCGCGATTTTTTTATTCGGTCGCGGAGCTTTGAAATGTGCGAACGGGATACGCCGAACGCAAACCCAAAACTTAATTGTTATGGTAATGCCAGTCGCACGTGGCGCTTCGTATTTTTGCTCTCAAACCCCCTGCTCGTATTTTTTTCTGAAAACCAGCGCAGGGTTCCGATGTTGTAATAAAAAAATCAATATCTTATAGAACGATTAGTGCACCATAAGGGTTTTTGAGCGTTTTGATTGATGTACACGAGATGAATTCGAGCTTTTAAGATTTAGAAGTAAATTTAAATTTTGGTAAATTCCGCGAAACACCGTGGGTCATGGAAAAGGAGCGACGCCCATTTGCATAATGGCCGTCCGGAATTTACATATGTAATTTAATTACCGAACAACCACGTTGCGTTTGCCGGTCGTTTTTGAATAATCGTATGGATATTTATGCTTCGGCCCGGATTAACGCGCGTCGCTTGATTCCGGGACCCAAGCGACCGGATTTTTACGTTGAAATGAAGGAAAAGATGGATCGCCGATCACTAGAGGCGCAGGTGAACGTGGAACCCGATGCTCGTCGGATCAAAGAGATCCGGACGTAACGGCGCGTGTCCGTCGCTGTACGATGGACAAACGACCCGTAGATGTATATGCGAGATATCGTCCCAATCAATACACTCACCCCCCCAACGCCTAATGAACCATACCATACCATTATAAACGTTCGGTGAACGCCACGCCAAGATATCTGCGCGATATCTATTTCCATCCAATAAATATCTCACTCTTTATTGAAAAGATACCGATTATGTCACTTCGCAGCTTACCTTCAATACTAAACTGCATTATCCCAATAACAATGTAATTTGCTCACTGAATTTATAACTAAATTTATCATCAAACGTCAAAACTCATTTGTATAAATTACATAATTTGTATAAACAGTTTTAAACCTATTTAACATACAATTTCATTTATTATAATTATTGAGACGCGACGTCCAGTCTAGATATATCATCACTTATTATTATTATTATTGCTGCGACCTATAAAATCTATTGTAACTTTAGCCCTCGAAAAGTTTACGGTAAATGCAGGTCGTTGATGAACCTTAATTAGGTTTAAGCCTGAGGTCTTACACTTTTATGTCGGTAGGTGTCAGGAGAGTTTTACCGAAAATTTTGTGTCTTAGACGGCCTCTGGCGACGCAATTGCACAGTATATATTCAACTGTTTCTGACTCGTTGTTGCAAAGTTTGATCCTCAGCTTGTCCAATGTGGAAGAGGTGGTATTTTAGGGGCGCATGGCCGGTCAGGTAATTTGAGAGCGTCCTTAGATCCCCTTTGCTGAGGCATAAAACCTCGTCTGTGATCTAAGAACGTAAGAATACCTTTGAGACCTCCTAATTGTTGATTATTTGTTTTAGGTGGCTTTTTTGTAGTCCACAGCCAGGTTGGGGTCCAATGAAGGGCGTGTTCGCTGTCTCTACCATAGGGTAATATCATTGCCCCTAGCGAGTTCTTTCAGGTTGCTGGTACACTCTCTGATCAGTGCGGAGTCACACTGTCTGTGAAAATGTTTATGGATGCACAATTCTGTCCCTTCTGTAGGTTCAAAGCGGTGCAGAAGTTTATAGCAAGAACTTCTACTTGGAAAATTGTTATGTCCGAGCTGAGGGACAGTTTAATGTGGCTATTTGTACCTACTCCGGATCTAACTGTCTTTGAAGCATCGGTGTACCAGGCTAGGGCTCCTCTTTTTAAGTGAGCCCAATCATCCCTGCTTTTAAATATGACCTTATACGGCTGGTTGAAATTGTATTCTGTCGGTACAAGGCCCGTTTTAATTTCAATCAGGTGATTTAAACATGGGTCCTTGAGGATTTCTAGGTGTCTTCTGAGGTTGTCCTGCATCAACTTGAGTGAAGAAACTGTTTTGAGTGATAAGGCATTTGAAGCTGCCTCCTTTTGTATATGTAAATGGAGCGGCGTGAGACCAATGAGGCGTAGGCGACCATAGGTCTGATTATTGCTACATAGGCCCAATGAGCCATTCGTAGTTTGAGACACCAGTTCCTTCCTAGAAGCCTGCGGCAGATCTCCGAGTGAATGAGCCCATTGCTTCTACACCAAGTACTGGTGAGTAGTAGGGCTTTCTGCATTAGTTGAGTTATGATGTACAGGGTGTCCCGTTAAGCGTACGGAGCGGCTGTATCTCAACAACGGTAAGGCCTAGAGGTTTAGGAAAAAAATCCTTATAAGCAAAGTGGGCAAGAGAAATACCTGGAAATTATTTTGAAGTTCGTAATTCGACCGCTAGGGGGCGTAACTGCCATAGAGAAACATAAAATTCCCGCTATCTCAGAAAGTTAGACGATGAGCTATAACTTTGACAACATCATTTAGTAGCTTGAATAATACCGCATCGCTTTTGTTTTGCGATATTTCTCATATCTGTCATAATAAGGGAGGGGGAGGCCAATGCGTTTTCAAATGTTTACATTTTAATATCTCCTGGACCATTCAACCGATTTGAATATTTTGGTCTTGTTTGAAAGAGCATTTCATGTTCTTTTAAAAAATATTTTCAGTAAGACCGCTTGGTTTAAAACAAATAAGCTAGAGGTCGTTATCTGCAGCGGTTACATATTTTTGTGATTTTTAAAAAAAAGTTAAATGGAACGGTACTATTTACTTCACAGACCATTAATCACCATAAAATTTGCTAAATATTAGTGAAAACCGCATCTCGATATCTCCATTCATTCTCGAATTATAAAAGAAAATGTTAAAAATCCGTATATCTTAATCGGATCAAGTTACCTTAGGAAACAAATAAGAGAGAACAAAAATTTTATTATCTAGAATCTTCCTTCACACTTTATCCAAGCTGCTTCAAAACTACTTTTCAGGCGTGTTGAAAAGCCATCGGATCAATGAAACATCAACAATGATAATAAAACAAAATAAACCAAAACACTTAGAATAATTTAAATTTTTGGCAAAAATAACTCATTAATGTGCGAAATGCCTTCCATAAACCTCGATGCATTTATTTAATCTAGTTTCGATGAAAAAAAAGCGCTGCTTAAGTCTCGGCCCTGGACACGTTTCTACTGGTATTTAGTGTTTAATCATGTTTTTCCTGGTTATTGGTTTTTCTTGAAAAGTCAGGTCGTTTAGTCTATACAATAGATAAAGGGGTGAAAGCAATGTGGGTTTTGCTCGAACTAAGAATGCATATTATGCAAGTTTACATCAGCTTGTGGACAGATGCTTCATGCATCCATAGCATTTGTGATAAAAGGTTTGGATTTGCCCAAATCATAGTTAAAAGTCAATGGTATAGTCTGTTATCATAATCGGTATCAGTTAAGGCCTGATGTAAAACAACGTGGTGGAGATATTATTCTCTTGAGAAATCTTGTGGACAACTGTTTTCGGAGTTCCCAGATTATGTGGGATCACATTGCACACCAATGTGATTTACGAATTCATAGAGATTTCTGAATGGGCTACACGTTGTCAGTTTTCCGTAATCGCTAAGTCAATCTTAAAAACACTTCTAGAGAAAAATGTCTTTCTTTGTCGTAATTGCATTGCACATTTTTGCCATGTAGTTGCATCGTATTCAAAACATTGAAAATAAATCATCATATGCTCTATCATACGCTTCTGCGTTAGTAAATGACATGTTTACAGTTACCATGGTTATGTGATTTGTTTTTGTCGATGAGGTAACTGGATCCGATTGATGGCACTCGAGTTTTTAACATTTTCTTCTATAATTCGAGAACGGGTGGCCATATCGAGATGCGGTTTTCACTAAAATTTAGCAAATTTTAAGGTGACTAAGGGTCCGTGAAGTAAATAGTATCGTTCCATTTAACTTTTCTTCAAAAATCACAAAAATATGTAACCGCTGCAGATAACGACCTCTAGCTTATTTGTTTGAAACCAAGCGGTCTTACTGAAAATATCTTTTAAAAGAGCATGAAATGCTCTTTCAAACAAGACCAAAAATATTCAAATCAGTTGAATGGTCCAGGAGATATTAAAATGTAAACATTTGAAAACGCATTGGCCCACCTTTCCCTTATTATGACAAATATGAGAAATATCGCAAAACAAAAGCGATGCGGTATTATCCAAGCTATTAAATGATGTTGTCAAAGTTATAGCTCATCGTCTAACTTTCTGAGATAGCGGAAACTTTATGTTTCTCAATGGCAAATACGCCCCCTAGCGGTCGAATTACGAACTTCAAAATAATTTCCAGCTATTTCCCTTGGTCACTTTGCTTATAAGGACTTTTTTCCCAAACCTCTAGGCCTTAACGTTCTAAAGATACAGCCGCTCCGTACGCTTAACGGGACACCCTGTATATCTTTTACGTTTAGAGCCTTTTCTATGGATTCATAGGAGGTGTTATCAAACGCACCCTCTATGTCTATGAAAGCACTCTTTGGTTGCAATTGCCTCCTCTAAAGTACTAGTCAAACCATGGAGAGCAGTAATTGTTGATTTTGCTTTCTGGTAAGTATGTTGGCTAGGGTGGAGTGGATTAGTGACAAGCACTCGATTCCTAAGGTATTGATCGATTACATTTTCCATCCCTTTGAGGAGAAATGAAGTTAGGCTAATTAGTCTGTATGCCTTGGGGTCGGTGTTTGAACCCCTACCACCTTTAGGTATGAAGAATACCTTTACTTTCCTCCATAGTGTGGGTATATAGCTAAGACGAGCATGTATATCATTGATTTAGATAAACTTTTTTTTTGTAATAAGCCAACTGTTAAATTGTATAATCAGTGGATATTTTGAGTTTACGAATGGGCTGAACAGATAGAGAATAACTACCACTATAAATCGTTTTTAACGACAGGTTTATTTTTGAAATTTAGTTTATTGCCGGGCAGCGGGTTTTTTCTTGTTTTCGTTTAACATAGCTTTTCGGTAGCCGGTGAGGGAGGGTGGGGGTGGTGTGAGAGAGAGAAATAAGGTTCACCAAGCTGTCGCCTTTTAAAATAAATGAATTCGGAGTGTTTAGAAGTTATTGCCGCGATGTAATATGACGATTACTGTCAGATGTGGAGAGCAGCTTTGTTCTCTTTAATAGTGATGGATTATCCGGGGACTCGAGAGGACGTCCTCTCGGCCGAAAGAGGAAAAACCCGTCATCAGGTTCTGACTGTTTACAATTCCGGGGAGTCTTCTCTCCGGGTGCAATCTTACGTCCAAATACTATGGCCGGCACTCCGCTTCCTCAATTAACGACAGCTGAAAGTAAAGCCCGATTCTTATATTTACAAAGCTTCCCGCGTGTCGAACCATCTACCCTTCGAAATGCAACCCCGTCGCGCGCGCCCCCTTTGTTTTCACGTCCTCTCTAATGAGAAGGAGCTTCTGTAAATGTATATTCTTTCATGTTTAGTTACCAGATCGTTCTGTGTCATTTAAATACTGCACAAAAGGACCCGTTCCGAAGCCTCGTACTTTTAATTAAACCCTGAGTTTTTTCATTTTTTTCACAAATCCTTCTTTACCTACTTTGTGAGAGTAAAAATTTCCATTATATTAAGCGTATAGGAGAGAATTAAATTAAAGGGCTTGTCAACTCGATCCAACAATATTAATTTTTTTACTATTTTATCATATTTGTATCAATCATTTAAAATTTTCTTTTTTGTTGTCAAATAAACTCGTATTTTTTAATTAAAAAAGACAAAGTCTTCTCTTTAGCGAACAAAAAATTTTTTGTTAGAAAGGCTCTGAATTAAAGGTAAAAGTATTGAAAAACAATTAGAGTCCGCTCCGGTATCAACCCTTTTCGCGTACCTAACCCTCTTTGGCACTTCGTAAAAAAATCCCCTTTTAATTATCGGCAGGGGAGTCGCTTGGTTTCAATGGGCTTTATCTAACCGTCTAATTTAATGGAAGTCAAGGAATTGAATAACAATCGCTAAGCTCTATATAATACGATGTCCAAACTCAATTGGGCTTTCGTAAAATAATTTAGAGGGGAATATGCTGGCTCTTTGAACTTTTAGTTTAAACCGTGATTCAAATGGCAAAACTATATTTCGTTTCAGATAAGAGAAACGAGGTGGTTTGGGAACGAAAGGAGGTGAAACGCGTCGAGCTGAAGAGCAATTAAAAATTTTCCCGGAACCGTTTAAATACGAGTGGTAAACTCGGGCGTGCGATGATGCCCTTTGTGGTGAATCCGCTTATCGCATAAACGTGCTCGTTTACAATACAAAGTGGCCCTCCGAGTGTCTGATTTCTTACCAACAAAATCCCCACGATTTTCAGAAAAAATTTTCAATTTCAACCAACACAAAATCTTTTCAATTAATTCCACATCATAATTACCTAACAATTAATTCTATGAAGGTGGTCGTCAAAGGACGGGAGCCAATTAATACAAGTGAGACCAAAGAAGTGCAACAAAATTTAATTTGATGTAGCGTTAATTAAAATCGGACGACTTCTTCGACGACTTCCCACTTGCCTCCCTGTCTAAATAAGCTAATCGGAGCCCCTCGTTCTCTACTCTCCAACCTCACAAGTACTTTACTTTACCTCACCGAAAGAAAGGCCGAATGTAACCGCAAAGTTTATATTTTTACATTTTATTTAATAAAATTTTAATTAATTTCTATTTATCTAAAAAAATATTTGAATCACTTTTGTCTTTTGGCAGTAATATGACAGATATTTTAACGCAAGTCAGAAAAATAGATCTAACGGAGAATTATGTTACAGATTTCATAAAGAAAAGACCAACAAATTTTATCACAGTACAGAATTCTGCCAGAAAGAAAAAAACTCTGTCCATGATAACCAGGACATAAAGAGATAAATATTTTTAATCTAAAAAACTTCTCTCTAAAGTTGGTAAAATTAGTATTATTAGGATTTTGAGTTAATCCGGATGGAGGCAGCGGTTGAAGACTATGCCTAGGTAAGTATATACACCGGGGTGTCCAGCAGGGGACGTCGTGCAGGTGCTCGTTTTGCACCACGGGAGAGTGGAGAAAGAGGAAAGTCCTCGACTCCTGCCCGAGGCTCGAGAGGGCGCACTGGAATGAGAGGGTCGGTGGGACGGCTGCTCCATCCCATGCGAGAGGTAAGTAGGGGAAACTGTACTCAGCTCAGTGGATAAGTCTATTAACTGTTTACAGGTAAACCTGCAGCACGCTACGGCGGCTACGGCTGTCCTTAGCAGAACCTGGATGTTATCATCATATCACCTCAGTTATCAGTAAACTTTCACGAATTCAACGAGTAGCTGGATTGGCAATCTCTGGTGCGATAGGCACAACGCCAACTCTAGCAATGGAGGTTCTGCTTGGCCTATCTCCTCTGCATTTGCATATAGAGAAAGTGGCTAGAACAACCATTTACAGATTTAAGCAATATGCTCAAAACTGTTCCGACATGTCCTACCAATGGGCTGCGGAAGACATTATAAGCACTGATACTGTGCTATCAATGCCGTCAGATTTGGCGGTATCACTATCAGTGATTAACGCTCGATACCAGCAGTCCTGGATCGAAAATGATAATTCTCTGGTTCGGGCAGACATTTGCTTGTACACAGATGGATCAAAAACTCCTGAAGGGGTAGGAGCAGGAGTATACTGCCAGACACCTCGAATTAAGCAAGCCTACAGCCTGGGTACGTACTGTACTGTATTCCAGGCGGAAGTATTTGCTATTGACATGGGTGCTAAAATCCTTCTTGAAAGAGGGGTGAAGAACATGACAGTACGAATTTTCTCAGACAGTCAAGCCGCTCTCCAGGCGCTGCAAGCCGTGAAAACGGTGTCGGCTCTGGTTAATGATTGTAAGAGAACATTAAACACACTGAGTTGTGATAACAGAGTCTCTCTGATCTGGGTCCCGGGTCACTCTGGGGTTGCTCTCAATTAAGCGGCAGATAAGCTAGCACGAGATGGCAGCGCTGAAGCGTTTGTGGGACCGGAACCAGCAGTTGGTGTATCATTTGCGATGGCCAAATATAGGATTGGACTGTGGGCTGAAGAGAGACTTCGCCTACTGTGGACCAGTTCTCCTGGAATGAGACATGCTAAGGTGTTTATTAACATCGCCACTGTCAAACCCGGGAATATTTTAGGACTTGCCCGTAGTAGCATAAAAGTTCTAATGGGCACTGCCGATTAAAAGCACACCTCAACTTGTTGGGTTTAGCCGACGATGTTGAATGCCGACTATGTGCGGAGGAAGCAGAGACGGTTGAGCATGTTTTATGCCACTGCCCTGCCGTTAACCGTATCAGATTCTCGATTTTTGGGTCGCAGTTTATCTCCTCAAAAGATCTGAATGACCTTTCGCCGAGCAAGGTATTAATGTTCGTTAAGAGCATTGGACTGCACGGTGAAATTTGATAACGATATCTATCGGGGTACAATAGATCCTTAGGGTCGCGGTGCAAGGTTGGTTGGTCCGCCTACCCGATATGTATTCTATGTAATGTAATGTAATGTAAGTATATACACTGTCCACCAAAGTATTTGGACACCGAATTCTTAAAAAAATGAAATGGCCGATCTTTAAGGAGCATATCTAACAAGTTGAATTTAACATAAAAGGTGTTATTTAGAAATATTTGACGTCAACTGCACAATTTTAGATCACGATGAGCTTCCTACGTTATGGCAGTTTTCTGATCCCGATCTGTTCAGAGCTCAGAACTGAAACTCATCGTATTTTCTCTAAACCGAGTGGAAGCAAACACCAGCAGCGATCACACAAGTACATATATAGCAAAAAAAATTGATTTTAACAGCTTGAAAATAAAAGTTGAGAAAATTTTAACTGTCAATGTTTTTTGAGTGTGTTACTAAGACTTTGGGTGTTTTGAGTGCAGTAAAAACGGATTGCGCGCCACCCCGGGTAATTTAGAAGCGCCCTGCAAAAGAAAATAGCGTCTTTTTCATCACATACGAGATTAAATAGTTTAAAATTTAAACAACACATTAATTTATAACAATTTATACATTTATAAACAATTATTCTTAACTAGAATTAAAATTAATCTTGTTTGTTTTTTGTAGGTTAGTTTGGAAATCTGTGGATTTGGGAATCAGGATCGGAATACTGGTTAAATTAATTCTAGTTCCGGTCGTATTGAGGATCACTTCATCCAATTCAATTATAGATTAAATTAAGCGATGAAAAATTTGATGAGAATCCGCCAATCAATATGTAACCTTTTTAAGGAGCTGAAATCAGCTGTTGTTTTTAAGTTATCTGGTTAGAATCAAAAAATTATTAATATAATATAATTATTAATATAAATTAATGAGTGTTACTAGTTTCGGCTACGTGCCATCTTCAGAGATATTACAAATACTTTAAATTAATTAAATCTAAAAAATGTATTATTTAAATATTTTGAAGTAATTTTTTTAATTGTTACATTTTTCATCTCTTATCATTTTTATACCTCCCCACACCGAGAGAAGTTTTACTTCCGAATGTAACCGTAAAGTTTCTACAGAAATATAATCTCAAAAGTCTTGTAGATAATTGAGAGTGTCAAGCAAAACTTCGTAACTTTCTTTATTGTTAAAGTAGAGTACTAGATTGTTAAATATTTCTACAATAATTATGATATTAATGAAGGATTTATTTTAACTAATATAATTAAGTAATTAATGTTAAATAACAGCATCGCTTGAATTCATTCATCATCCTACGAATGATTTACTTTTCCACTCAGAGAGAGCTTTTACATCTAAACGTAACGAAGTGAAGTTTGTACTTCTCCATAGAAATACATTTCCAAGACTCCTTTAGATAATTGAAAACTTTAAATGATGTTTTCTAACTTCTTTTATTGTACAATTAAGCATGATAGAGTTGTAAAATAACTACCCAGAGTTCTAAATGCTTTAATAATCAATTTGATAAAATTTGAGTTTTTTTAAGTTAAAATTAGGGTTTGAAAAAGATTCCGATGATGTCGCTGTTCGGTTTTCCATCTGGTTTTTATAGCACTCTGTGTCGCTTCAACATTCACGCGTTCGAAAATGTTTCTTTTATTACCCTCGGTTTTACTTACGGGATTCGGCTTCTCTCTCGAAATTTTTTCGAGAATGGATATCCGTGAAGCTTCGAAGACAATGGGAGTGCAGAATGCCCGTGGGGTTCGAACATGTGTAAGAAAAAGCCCCTGCATTAGGGCGTAACCTGGGTCCGTTCCTTCGCTTTTCAGCTGATTTGTCGACCGGGGGTTAGGTGACAAGTTATTATTAACCGATTCGAGGGGGATTTTTGATAATTCACTTTTTTTTAGTTATTGATGCAAACAATAAAGAAAATCGTCATTGAATTATTACCAATTATATGAAACTACGCATCCTCGTAAATCAACGTGTCGATGAATACACTTTACATTTGAAACAGCACGCCTTAATTTATAGTTACAATAAATTAGTAACCGTTTGGACTATTAATCAAAAACGCAATCGCTTTCGTGTACGTTTGCACCCCCAAAAAAAAAAAATGATTCGCTCGAAAAATAAGCAAATAATAAAATAAATTCGTTTTTTCGATGTATTTAAACTTTTCGATTTTCGTTAAAACCCATTTTGTTCCGAAATTGTCGACCCGTACATGTCGCAGCTTGCGTGTACAACACAAAAAGTACTCGTATAACACATTTATTTACAAACACAGAAACGCCCACCAATTCATTCACTTTCTGATTACAAACAAGATTACAATCAATAATCTAAAATAAATAAATATAGTAAAAATATATATACATATAATAATTTAGTTCTAGGTGTAGTGTTAGTTCTAATGCTAGTATTAGTTCTAGTTGTTATTTAGTGCTAGATTGTTGTATATTTTTATTGAACTAAAAGTAACTTCCGAGGTTCACAGCTTATAAGTTTTTCTGCTTTATTAAAGACGAAAAAAGAAGTTTGACACCGAGGTCGCTTGTGGCCGAGGCATTAGATTAAGAATGCAACATTTAAATTTTTCAGCTTTATTACCGACGAACAAAGAAGTTTGAAGCCGAGGTCGCTTGCGGCCGAGGCAGTATAATAAGTAAACAACATTTAAATTTTTCTGCTTTATTACCGATGAACAAAGAAGTTTGAAGCCGAGGTCGCTAGCGGCCGAGGCATTAGATTAAGAATGCAACATTTAAAGTTTTCTACTTTATTACCGATGAACAAAGAAGTTTGAAGCCGAGGTCGCTTACGGCCGAGACATTAGATTAAAAATGTAACATTTAAATTTTTCTGCTTTATTACCGACGAACAAAGAAGTTTGAAGCCGAGGTCGCTTGCGGCCGAGGCATTAGATTAAAAATGTAACTTTTAAATTTATCTACTTTATTATCGACGAACAAAGAAGTTTGAAGCCGAGGTCGCTTGCGGCTGAGGCAGTAAATTAAGTATGTGACATTTAAATTTTTCTGCGTTATCATTAACGAACGAAGAAGTTTGAATTCGAGAACCGTTTGTTCGTCGGTAATAAAGCAGAAAAATCTAAATGTTCCATTCTTAATCTAATGCCTCGGCCACAAGCGACCTCGGCTTTAAACTTCTTTGTTCGTCGGTAATAAAGCAAAAAAATTTAAATGTTGTTTACTTACTCCACTGCCTCAGTCGCAAGCGACTTCGGCTTCAAACTTCTTTCTTCGTCGGTAACATAGCAAAAAAATTTAAATGTTGTTTATTTACTCTACTGCCTCGGCTGCAAGCGACCTCGGCTTCAAACTTCTTTATTCGCCGGTAATAAAGCAAAAAAATCTAAATGTTGCATTCTTAATCTAATGCCTCGGCCGCAAGCGACCTCGGCTTCAAACCTCTTTGTTCGTCGGTAATAAAGCAGAAAAACTTAAATGTGGCATTCTTAATCTTATGCCTCGGCCGCAAGCGACCTCGGCTTCAAACTTCTTTGTTCGTCGGTAATAAAGCAGAAAAATCTAAATGTTGCATTCTTAATCTAATACCTCGGCCGCAAGCGACCTCGGCTTTAAACTTCTTTGTTCGTCGGTAATAAAGCAAAAAAATTTAAATGTTATTTACTTACTCCGCTGCCTCAGCCGCAAGCGACCTCGGCTTCAAACTTCTTTATTCGCCGGTAATAAATCAAAAAAATCTAAATGTTGCATTCTTAATCTAATGCCTCGGCCGCAAGCGACCTCGGCTTCAAACTTCTTTGTTCGTCGGTAATAAAGCAGAAAAACTTAAATGTGGCATTCTTAATCTTATGCCTCGGCCGCAAGGGACCTCGGCTTCAAACTTCTTTGTTCGTCGATAATAAAGCAGGAAAATTTAAATGTTGTTTATTTACTCTACTGCCTCGGCCGCAAGCGACCTCGGCTTCAAACTTTTTTGTTCTCCGGTAATAAAGCAGAAACGTTTCTAGGTTTAGTGTTAGTTCCAATACCAGTATTAGCTGTATATTTCTTTTGTGAACAATTTCTGAAATAAACAATTCGAGTCAAATAAACGAATGGTTGAAAATCAACTGACGTAGGAATACGGTATATAAAATTGATTCGATTCCTTACACTCGAAAATAAAAGGGGCGCGTATGAATGGCATAGGAAACGGAAGATAATAAATCAGAGTAGACGGGGGATGCAAAACTGATGGCGGCCGTATCATTTATATTTTGTATCAATCCACGATGAGATAGCGCGGCGGCCGCAAACCCGTGGTCGACTCCTTTTTCTCGGCATTCGAGCAATGATAAATGGGACAATACGTTACGCGCTGGCGTAAGGTTCTTGATAACTCATATGAGTACATTTCAAAAATAATTATTTGTTGACATAATTCCACCTGAATCGTCGAGTGACTTTTAATCGGGAACATATCCCGGGTCGCTGTTATCTCCGGAACTCGAGCTATGCTTTGTTTATTGACTGGTATTTATCGTGCGGAGATTAGCAAATAAAACTGCACAATAACGGCTCCGACGCGGCTTCCATCCGCGGCTACGAGTGCCCGAAAGGAAATTGTACAATGTTGTTTCACCGCGATATATTTGCTTGCTTTATTCTCGTGTTGAAGTTTGCCCGGATATTTCACGTCGCGTGGTCAGCAGACGAATTATCGTGTGTTCTTTAAGCTTTATTACGACATGGAAACATGCACGTGCCCGCTACAATTTAAATCCCCAACCAAACCCTCAACCATTTAATTTTCTTCAAAAATGAAATAATTTATATAATATTAATAACTTTGAGGTTTTCAAAGTCCAAGAACTGTCAGTAAACATCACGTCTAATAGGTTGGTGGATATAATTGTCTAAAGCTTGGCAAAAGCCTTCCAGAAACCTGAATTACCTCTAGGCGGTAACCGAGAGATCTCCAGGTCTGCCCTTTGTCATAGTCTAATTAGTTCAGTTGAAAACATAGCCCTACTGCTATGTCTGTTTGATTCCATCTCTTATTAAACGGCTGCCTCATTGAACTACAAAACCAATTTAATTAATATTTATAATAGTATTAATCTAATATAATTTAAGTGATAAAAATAATTTCCGTAATATTTTGAGCTAAACGTTGTGAGATTCGTGGCGCGAGCCGCACCCGCCCCGGAAGCGAAAGGAAAAAGAAACGAAAGCAAGGAAAACTTTCCTGTACATACTTTTGAGCAAGTTAAATGAAGTTAAAGTATTCAGGAGGCCTTAAACAGCGGAGATTTATCTCCTTGTACAAGTTTAACGAATTTCGAAAGTACTTTATGATATATGATAAAAGAGGCCGCCACTTTTGAGAGCCGTCGGGGTTTTGAGGGGCCGCGGGTCGAAATTAATTACGCTACATTTTGTCGTCGTTGGGAAATGGGGGAGCGGTGCCGAAGGGGAATGAGGGGTCCTTCAAAGGACATACCCGTCTCCTCCAACTTTGGATTTGATCGGGAAAGTATCAATTCGAATCAACAAACCCTGTCCAAACTTTGATTGTTATAAAATCAATGGAAAACTTGAAGAGTAACTAACTATATATTGACTATGATTATTTTTTCGCCAAGATTTATATGAAGTAACGTTAAAAAAGCTGTTCGAAGGACCGTCAAAGGATGTATGGGTTTCGTCTCCAACTTTGGATTTGATCGGGAAAGTATCAATTCGAATCAACGAACCTTGCCCTGAGGACCGAGCAAACTTCGATAGTTATAAAATCAAGGGAAAACTTCAAGTGTAACTATTGACTGGAAGTTTTCCAGTTACTGCAATTACGGGATTTGCAAAATTTAACTACGGATCGTGCGAATAGTTAAATAAGTTTTGCAAATTCATTTAGCTACTAGGAATTTTGGGTTACAACGCTTAAAATTGTCCTCGCCGTCTGGTCCAAAATACGGTTATAAAACTAGTTCATCGGAAAACCGTTGTAGATCGTAGGTTTGTAATTACGGCTGAAAAAGGGCCCCCGAAAGAGTAACTCACAGGGCGCATTGTGTGTACTGAACGTGTTTTGTGTACATTTAGTCTCGGGCAATTTTCATAATTTATGAAGTGCATTTCTTAAAACGGCTGCCTTACCAGTAAATTCGTGGAGTGTAAAATATCGTTTTAATTATGGAGATGCCACTGGCATTCCTGTAGCCAGAGCTAGACCCAAGCGAAAAAAAGATGAAGTCGCCGCGAGGATAATTAAAAAGACCCGATTGAAGACAGACGATACCTTCACGTTCCAAAGATGTCCTTCAAAATTATATTCCTTTTAACCACCCCTCTATGCTCTTCACAGTCTAAAGGAAATCGATTTTTGTTTGTTGCTTTCATTTTTTTCCGGCCCTTTGTCTTAACCTCTTTAATCAACCTCGTATCGCACAAAAGCGAATATCGACTGCAACCGCATTATTGCGAGCTTTTCCATCACAACTCAAGTGCTCAATTTTACAATCCATTCACATTCTTATTAATATATTTCTAACAAAAAAAATTCATCATTTCATTACCTTTATTTTCATCATAACCTATTTTATTACACAGCCACCCGGATATTTTGTGTTTATTTATAGCACGCTTTTAAGCTTTATTGCGACGTTTAAATATGCACGTGCAGCCCTGCACTTTAAATCCTCCACTCTCTACTGTCCCCTAACCGTTTAATTTTCTATAAAAAAATTTCCCCTTTGGAATTATAGCTTCAAAACTAGAACTAACACTATATTATTAGAAGTAGTATTAGAAGTAATATTAGCATTAAAACTAACACTAGACCTAGAACTAGAATCATCCGGGTTTAGCCGTACGTCTCTCAAGACGGCTAAACACGAATGATTTTAGTTCTAGGTTTAGTGTTAGTTCTACTTTAGTTTAATAACAATATATAATTTAGCGCCATCTAGTGTTTATTAGCGTTACCTAATACTGTCACTAGAATTAACATTAGAAGTAGAATCATTCGGGTTTAGCCGTCTTTATAGACGTACGGCTAAACCCGAATGATTCTAGTTCTAGGTCTAGTGTTAGTTCTACTTTAGTTTAGTAACAATATACAATTTAGCGCCATCTAGTATTTACTAGCGCTATCTAATACTGTCACTAGAACTAACACTAGATCTAGAACTAGAATCATTCGGGTTTAGCCGTCTTTATAGACGTACGGCTAAACCCGAATGGTTCTAGTTCTAGGTCTAGTGTTAGTTCTACTTTAGTTTAATAACAATATACAATTTAGCGCCATCTAGTGTTTATTAGCGCTATCTAATACTGTCACTAGAACTAACAGTAAAACTAGAATTAGAATCATTCGGGTTTAGCCGTCTTTATAGACGTACGGCTAAACCCGAATGATTCTAATTCTAGGTTTAGTGTTAGTTCTACTTTAGTTTAATAACAATATATAATTTAGCGCCATCTAGTGTTTACTAGCGCTACCTAATACTGTCACTAGAACTAACACTAGAACTAGAATTAGAATCATTCGGGTTTAGCCGTCTTTATTTTTCGGTCTAGTGTTAGTTCTACTTTAGTTTAGTAACAATATACAATTTAGCGCCATCTAGTATTTACTAGCGCTATCTAATACTGTCACTAGAACTAACACCAGATCTAGAACTAGAATCATTCGGGTTTAGCCGTCTTTATAGACGTACGGCTAAACCCGAATGATTCTAATTCTAGGTACAGTGTTAGTTTTACTTTAGTTTAGTAACAATATACAATTTAGCGCTATCTAGTGTTTACTAGCGCTACCTAGTTTTAAATAAGTTATGTTATGATAAATTAAAATGTTTTGCGTGACATAGAAGTAGAATAATGAAATATTTGAAATTCGTCGTAACGTTTCTTGGATAGAAATAGTTGTAGGAGGAGGAGGAAAATAGGTGAACCGTGTGCGAAAGGGGAATACTCTTGGCGTTGTCGAGACAGTGGCTGTCCTCGTTTTTAAATAAAAATAAGATTTTTCATATTAAATAAAGGAATTCAAGCCGGGCTTTCGTAGAGTTTCGGAATTTCATGAATACGAACTTTTCGCGTATATCCGCGCAGTTTTACACGTCCGGGGGCCGGCACGAGCGGGACCGAAATTAAGTTTCGCCTAACGTCAAGGGGCGCGTGTTCTGATATTAAATTTAAGTGGGCGGACGGGCGCTTATCACACTCGACGAACGTCGCTAAGACGGCGTTTCGATTGAAAAATTAGCGAGGGATTTCGGTCGACGACGCTCGACGTAGATTAAAAGACCTTTGTTGTCCCCCCGTTTTGTTATTAAAATTTTCTCGGGGCGACTGCCGACATTATGAGTATAATTAACCCATTTTACGACTGTAGATTAGTTATTTCCACTCCGGGGGATCCGTTTCTCTTTTTATTTTCGTGACAATTACACCCCCACCCCCGTTCGGTCCCTAACAAACCACCGCGCGAGAAAGGAACAAACGATACGGTAGTAAATCAAACACGAATCCCACTGCTCGTGTAACGTACCTGTGGATTAAATGAACAGTCACTTCAAAGCGTAAATATTATATGAAATCCTGAAAATACCAAACAACGCATGAAAACCATATCGATAGGCGGACAAGAAATTATCAAAGAAACTTCTTAGTAATTGAATAGAGTGTTATCGTGGAGCACAATTAGCTGGAATGAATATTTATGATGATAGATTTCACGGTCCGAGAGAAACGGGCGTAACGAACGCCACCTACCGAGAGTTCTAATAAAAATGAATAGTCGGCGAATAGGTATCGAAGGCGGAGGCGTAAATCATGCGGTCCGGGCATAATTCGCGAGTCTTCTTTTTGGTGGAGGCCGCGGCGCCCCTGTATCTGCGCGGTAATATTTATACGAGAGCCCGAGTTGAACAACAGCCAGTGGCTCCCTCCCCCGGTTCACGGTATCTAACCAAATTTATTGGGTCCGTACACTTGGGCTAAATGGCTGTTTCGAAAGTTCCGCGGGCACGGAACCTTTAAATTGTGTATATAAGCCTAATTAACTTTTTCCCAGCGCGACGTAACAATCCGTTCCGGGACTTTTTACGCGCCGCCACACGACGCCACCTACCTTTTCCTCCGGCTTAAAATTAGATTTATTTTTAGTTCCTGTCAGACTTATGATCTTCTCTTACCCGCCAACTTTACCTAAAGTTACCTTTTTCCGTCCATCATCCGACGCCACGTGCAACCACGCCACTTTTGCATAATTAATTTCCATGTCAGCACATTAAATACCCGCTGATGTTAGACATACACATAAATTTATAATAGATATTAACATTTTTCTTTTTTCACTAAGTTTTTGATGATTAAGCCACCTCTTTCATTTTTCTATGCTGGCTCTGGCCCTACAAACGCTTTAGCGTTGCCCTCTCGTGCTAGCTTATCTGCCGCTTCATTGCCAGCAACTCCAGAGTGTCCTAGACCCGAGAACAAAGAAACTCTGTTATCACAACTCAAAAAATCGTACTGCCATGTTCTTCACCCCTCTCTCAGCAACTACTTCCGCCTGGAATTCAGACACTACAATCTGGTATCGAGCATTAATCATTGATAGTGATCCCGCCAAATCTGACGGCATTGATAGCACAATAGCAGTGCTTATAGTATCTTCCGCAGCCCATTGGTAGGACATGTCAGAACAGTTTTGAGCATATTGCTTAAATCTGTAAATGGTAGTTTGAGCTACTTTCTGCTCAAGCAAAAGAGTTAAGCCAAGCAGAACATCCATTTGCTAGAGTTGGATTGTTCAAGATATCTGCTGTGACATCCAAAATAATGCTAACCAAATGTTAAAACGCCATTATTAACATTAAAATTAACATACTAGTCAAGAAATATAATTTTGACGAGAATTTTCATTCGATGGCGCCTACGATGTCGAACTTCGACGAGCTTAACACGTACTTTACAATATGTCCGACGAAACTTAGGGCCGAGATTAGGAAGTTCGATATTTAGGATCCATATTATCTACGGGCGCCTCGAGTTTCGAAGTCGGCTATTTATTAAAAATTCCCTTCGCCATCACCTGACCTAATCGGGTGGCCATTATCCTTATATTAAATCCTCTTTTCTCTTCTTCAATAGCATCTTACCGATTCCGTGTTGTATTAAAACTTTTCCATATCAAAATGGGATAAATTTGTATTGTTCGCATCGAATCGAAAGTCCTTGTAGAATTGTTCTAAACTCTACCGTATAAAGCTTATTTACATTGTTTCTGAAGCCTGGCTAAGTATTGAGTGTCGTCTCACATTTCTCCGAGGGGGGAACGTTATTATAAATTCTATCATTCAGCTTTACGCTAATTCGCCTATTTTAGTCAACCAGGTCATGAATCTTCCGTTTTACAATTCATGTCCACCAGGTGCACGAGATCCTTGCTTAGGCGCACATTAAATTTGCATTTTTTTAAACCCTTAAAAGTGAGGTCTCGTTCGAGGTTATGTTTAATTTTGTACCCCTCTCGTATTCATTTTAATTCTCATTTCGTCGTCGTTCACCACTTGCCCTAAACGTGTCAATCGATTTTCAACGAAGAAAACGGTCACGTTGGAATCCTTCTGACTTTGTATTTCGAAAGTTTTGACGTTCTACCGTGTCCCATACTATTGTTGGAATTTTTAATCAACATGTTATACATAAAACGATGTTTGAACCAACACCTTGTCCGCAAAAAAAGGAATCTTTTTTTTTGATTTCCGGATATATGCTTATCTCGTGCTCGTGAAATATTAAGGATGTAATAACGGTTCGTTTTAATCGGTTCATAATGAAAATTTCGTTTTCGATGAAAATTCCCCCACGGATTAGCGAAATCGCTTCTTTGTCTGAAAAAAGAATGCCGCACCGCGAACATCTGAGCATAAATCAACGGACGCGAAGCGGTGAGAAAAGCTGTGCGCTGGCGCTTTTGCACCCTCAGATTTTATCCATTCTAAGCTTTACGTAGACGTCTTTTAGCGTCCCAAAGGACCCACTCACGTGTACTTACACTTATCTACCGCATATTGGCTCAAACAACCCTCAAACAGAGGTACCCACAATTCCATAATCACCACTCACGTTATTAATCAACGTAGGTAAATTGGGGATATTGGAAGTTTGCTCGCTCGAGCTAAGGCAGCGCGGTTAATGCAACAATCTCCAGGTAATACGGCGTAATACCGCACGATTGAAATCATTCATGCAGGTTTCCTGCTATTCCGTAGGAGCATGGAGTTGCGCATCCAGCAACATCGCCAAAACGGATCCCTTCGAATTGCAATCCTAAACGTGTAAGCAGGGCGTTTAACGGACCGCGTTAAAGGGCCGGATAACAGCTTCAATGGACCTTAATGTTATAAACATGTTATTAATTTAGTACTCCCGCCTGCGAAGTGCTTTTAGTATTAAGGTAGCTATATGAAACAGACGGAGAGTGTTAGATATGCTGCTAAGCAGATTGTCAGCTTCCTTAATTAATTACGCGTCGGGTGGACAATAAATCCGGACGTTGGTCGAAAAATGTAATTAGAACATCCGCTACCTGCGAGATTTTGATCAGAATCGCGCAGAGTTAATTAGAACCGGGAGCGCGGTTGGTACCTGTTCTCGCATTGTATGCAAAGACCTTGCGAACCAATTAGTCACTTTTAACGCGAACCCGAACCAATGTTAATATTGACGTTTTTGGACTGTGCGGATTTTCATCTTCCTAGATCGCGACTATGCGCTGCGCGCTAAATTTCAATAATTAATAAGATGGGCACGTACTGTAAACTTTAATCTCCGCTTCTAATCAAATTTCACTACAATATCCTTGTTAATTACAACGATAGTCTTTTGTAAATTTTACTCGTTTCCTCTGCTCTTATGGTGCGATTATAAGACTTAATGGATTTCCGAGAACGAGAGTTAATCTGTAGGAATTAAGTAATTTTTTACGTCAGCTAGATTTAATCGTAAATGTTCTCAAGTACGGAATAATATTCACCATGGCGGTATTGTTTCCCAATGCAAAACTAAATTGTACTAACTAAACCTCGTAACGCGTACAATTCCTACGAAAAACAAACACCACCGAGTTCCCAAACATAAACTGAAACAAAATTAAAACACGGAAATTGCCTTGTATAACGTATCCCCGCCGAGCATTCAACAATCACCACCCAAGTCGCACATACTTAATTATCATAGCGACACGTTCGTTATAACACTTAGTTTCATTACACTTCACTAATTATTCCGTTCCCTTTTCAATAATGTAATTAGCGAAATACCGATGTTATTCCACTTTGTAAACTTTCATTTACAGTTTGTCAACGTGTTAATGAGTTTATTAATTAATTCCAAATTGAATACAAAAACAAATTTTAGTATATATGAGATAAAATTTAAATTATTTTTCATATTTTCATATTGAATAATCTCAATATATATTATAGGTAAAAAAATTATTTAAGGTTATTTAAAGGTCATTTCAAATATATTCGTAAACGACTGTAAGATAATGTATTTTCCTATTATTGTATCGTATCGTTTAGATTTGTTATTAAATGACACTAATAGTCGTTAATATTTTATTTAAACCAATCACTTTGTTCACAATAGAATCTACAACTCAACGTCTTAACGTTTACAATACGTTCTTTTTTAGGTTATGTCTTGTTGTATGTTTGGTTGTCTAACACTACTTGTTTTAATACTAAACCCCTAAGTGACAGTTAAGAGGTTATGTACGTGTGTAATAGAAATAGAGTACGTTAAAAAGTAAAAAACGTTTATAGTATCTTTTGTATCTACGAAACCCAAAACAACGACGTTGAGTTAAATCGTAATATTTTAGAATTTAGTACGTCCAGTTTAAAGATTTCTCATTCTTTATGACTCACCGTGTATATTGTGTGATATTTATCGCTTCGACGTTATATTTGAATATGTAGACATATATCGATTTGGCGGTCGAGTGGAGGTCGGAACCGTGACAAGTTGGGTAGAAGTTACGGTTTAAAATGCACAGGCATTGCTAACTCGATCATATAACCGCGAGACATTCGATGCGAATTGTTCTTGTAAGTAGTGCGGTGTAATGTAGCTCTATTGTGTTAGCATACAAGGACCCTATAACAGGGTTGGGATCGATATGCCATCAATAGTTGGTGCGGTAGTGTCGGTAGATCGCGTTTTTTCGTAAATTTTGCGATTTGGATTAAATGAATAGGTGACTCGTGTGCCCTAGGCGCGTGTATTGTCCCATTAGGAGCGTAAAGATGTTAATTATCCCTCGCCGGTTCGTAAACTCTTCATGAAAGCAATTAGGCGTAAAGTATCCTATTTGCAAATCTTGCAAAATTAAATAACACACCGGCGGAGGTTAATAGGGCTTCAAAGGATAAGGAGGCGGAACAAATTGCTCTCCCAGTTATAATCTAATTTATTAAGAATACGTTCTCGGAAATTATGTCGCATCGGTTTACACAAACGATCAAAGTGATTAATAGAGAAATTAGGAGGAACAAAGGGGGTCCGTCGGGAAGAAAAATAAGTCACGGGCGTCCCAGGCGTCGGAACAAAAGCTGCCGATAAATACGACGGGTAACAAAGGAAAATGTAGGAAAAGGACACTAACGATTTAAAGGAGAAATAGATTGAGCATTAAAGGTGCATAGCCCACGTGCAAGTGCTTTAGCCCCGATTCGTTCCCTTTTTAAACTTGAATCATGCCCTAGAAAAATAAGACTCGATCCCGATCCTGGATTCCGTCATTCCGCGGGATCTCCAGATTCCAGGATTTGTCGCAATCCTTACGTTACCCCTCAATCTATTATATATATAGGCAAGAAATCCTCCATCTAACGCCTCATATTTCTGGTCGCGCACCGGAAATTTCCCGGTGTTTAATTTCCTTACTAGACGACGAAGATGCCGACGACAACGACGCAGACGAGTTTAAATATCGCAACGACACTCCCCGTTACCCTTTATCCCACCACCGCCACCGTTCTGGCAGATCAGTTTTAAGATAATCCAGTCGGAAATGTTCGGCCCAGCCGTGCGGGACGATACGTCTTGTTTAGAAAAATCTGGTAGGATGGAAAGCAGGAAAAAACAAAGAAAGAAACTTGCGTCGGCAAACTTTTCATGTCCGGCCGAATTGCTAACCTTGTTAATAAAACGAAATGTCGACGAAAAATATATATAAAAATCTCTAGAGGTTAAAAAAATTCACATTTCTTTTTCTCAACACAATAAGTTAACACAATAAGATAAGACAATAAGCATGTTATATGTATAGATTTAGTAATATATTACACAAAAAGTTAAGACGGCTAACCCCGAATTATTCTAGTTCTAGTTCATTCAAAAATATACAACAATCTAACGCTGTATAGCAGTTAGTAGTGGTAGGTTACTACTTATTACTACTTATTGAACTAAAACTAGAACTTGAATCATTCGGGTTTAGCCGTCTTTAGAGACGTGCGGCTAAACCCGAATGATTCTAGTTGTAGGTCTAGTGTTAGTTCTAATGCTAGTGTTAGCTCTAGTTTTAGTTGTTATTCTGTGGTAGATTATTGTAGATAAAGGTTATCTTAAGTTAAGATAAAATGTAACTATTATTATGAATGTTACTTTATAGAGGAGAAATAAAAAACTTTGTACTAAAATGTAGTGTGGTGTAAAGTTTAGTACAAAGTGTAGTGAATTCCGGGTGACGGGAGAAAACTCTAAAAATTTCATTCGGAATAGTAATCCAGCGGAAGGATATCGATGTGGGTATTCAATTTAGGCGTTTATTTGTCCGGCTCGTTTAAAAATAGGGGATAAATCGCGCGCGGTTGGAATTATTAAAGATATCTACGTGGTACGTGTTCGGACAAGTTCGAACTGGTTGATTCTGAGGGGACTAGAGACTGCTACAAAAGGCGGATTGGGGGGCGTAAACAACCTGTTCGACCAAATATCTGCGCGAGGAACCGTACTGGGGAGACAGCCCCTACACGGCACTGTGTAGATCAAAGACACAACTGTCTGAGACAGGAAGTGTGACGTGCATTCGAAACGATTTCGGGTTACTAAAAATTTCACGTTGCGGCCTAAAGGTCCTCGATCGTTTCATTTCGTCGAGTTCCATTTGCCTATTTGAAATGACCCCAATGAATTTTTATAAGATTATTAGAATTCAAATTAAAAAATGTTACAGCTTGGGAAAAAACGGTCATAATTCGAATACAACGCGTTTTTATTCGCACACCAAATCAATTGGCCCCTCTTATTGCCATGGCGCTTTTTTGCTCGAAACCAAACAAAAACAAATCCGAATTGGACAACTGGCGATACTCACGATTATCGCAGGAAAAAAATAACGCGAGCAGTAGCATTAAATATTCAGCCGGTTAATCGGCGAATTCTACGAAAACGTTAAACGGCCTCCATTTGGCAAAATTGCGGCCTCCAACCGTTACCAGAGTGCGAGTTCAATGTTTATACACTGCAAATATTTCGGGATAACGAGTTTTCAAACGGTTTTAATCGGTGATTTCCATTCCTCGTCAAAATTGAACCTAAACCCTTTCCCTCTCGTTTTCCCTTCGATATTTCTTCAGGACTTTTTCCACCCTAATTAACCGAGATAGGGTGGACTGGCAGCGTGATCATTTGTGTAACGTCCAAGAGACCATTTCTCAAGGACATTAATTACTTAATATCGCGTATCCAAGAGCACCGGCGCGCTTTTGCAATTCTAACCGTTTCTAATTGCCTGGAATTTGTCATGTACACGAGCCCGATCAAAAATGACGTCGCCCTGTAATGGCCCGATTAATCCTGCGCCGTATTTCGGTAGCGTAATGAATTACTTTTCCTTTTAAATAATCGAAGCCAACCGTTCCACAACGTTCGCGGCGATCTACCGTCGACCGTTGGTTTTATTAAAAAGGCCAAGCGAACTGTGAAAGAATTAGGGCCCCAACTTCTGCGCGATTCGTACTAGGAGATGTCGACCGCAGGAATTTCACAGAAAAATATATACCCCCGAAGCCCACTCTTATTCCGTGCATATAATTTAATTATTTTTCCTAAAAAAACCATTACTTCTTTAAAATGATTGGAGAGAGAATATCACCGAGGCGCTACAATGTCAAGGCCATAAAAGAATAAATGAGATGTAAAAAAAATGTTAAATGTTAAATTTGTCGATAAAAGAGTTCTATATATATATATAAATTAAAATATTAAATTTCACAATATAAATTGTCTTTTAAATAGGCACTTTTATTCCGTGCATATAATTTAATTATTTTTCCTTAAAAAACTATTACTTCTTTAAAATGATTAGAGAGAGAATATAACCGAGGCGCTACAATCTCAAGGCCATAAAAGAAAAAACGAGATATAATAAAAAATGTTAGAATAGAAATATGAAAAAGTACCGACACAATATAGTCAATTAAATTTGTCGATAAAAAAAATTCTATATATATATAAAAATATTAAATTTCACAATATAAATTGTCTTTTAAATAGGCGACGATTGGAGGGGGTTAAAAAAATGATTCGAGTACCCTTTTTCATTTTTTCGATCGACGCCAATAATTCGGCTCGTGTAATTCAACGTCAACGTTCGCCAATAAATCACGGCCATATATTAATCACAATTAGTTCGGCATAGGCGATGCCCATTGCAGGGCGAAATATTGTTTACGCAAACCTAAATAAATAAATATTCGGACAGAGCGTGGGCGAGCGTACGCGTAATGAAGAATTATAAAACCGTCAAAATTGGTCACTGGAATAAAACCGACGCGCTTAGAAACAAATTATACCCCGATAGAGGCTTTTGCCTTGATTTATACGATCTAATTAATTAAGGCCTTTAATTGCCTTTATTCCACTCTTTTTATTTTTTTTTTTCTTTTCGCCTTTTTATATTTCTCCCCGGGGGATGGTGCCTCGTTACCAAAGTGGCCTTCTTATCAAAAGCTGGACGATTTTATAACCCGATAGGATGAAGGAGTGGTAATTTTAAACCATCTACGTGACAGGCCATTTCGCGATCGAAACACGTTGTCTTTGACAAATTTTGCACGCTAAAACAGTACTGGATAAAATTGTTAATTTATTAGCACAAAGCTTCTACTGTGGGTGTTGCGATGCCAACGTCGGGCCACGCTCTTTATAATTTAAAACTGCTATTCATTTTTTATTTCAACTTTAGCTCACTCTCCGAAACGAACAACACAGTTTGTCGCAGAGAATCATGTCGACATATGACTTGAATCAATATATCAATAAACTCTTTGATGTTTATTTTATTATTACATATCTAATTGAATAATAATTATAGACTATTTCATTATGAAAAAGTGCGTTTGTATCAATTATTTACGAGTTTCTTAGATATCGATTACCGATTAGATTCTTGGCATGGTAAATAATAAAACGGTGTAGATACGTTTATAGAGATTTTACAATTCTCGTCGAGAAGCTAGTTGTTTCAGTTCCAGTTATCGTTAGCTGGTGATTAATGAGGAGACGTATGATGAAACGTACTTCTTGGAATAGTTTTCATTTCTCGGAAAATACCCAGACACAAAAGGAGTTTCTCAATTCTATAAGGTTTCTTGGAAAAATCAATTGGCACTCAAAGGCACGTTCAATTAATGGAAGAAAATCATAAAATACATTTTATTTGCAAGAAATCAATACAAAAACGAATTGGAATATATATTGCACAACAACCATGTATTCATTGCAATAATAACAATTATGGGTTACCCAATTTATATTGCGCAACTACAATTATTTTACAGTAGTCGATGATCAATAATTTCGCCATTTACAATTATTTGAAATCGTTATTAATTATAACTAAAAAAACTCAAAAATATGTTTTGGAAGGAAATGACAAGTGCGGCCAAGACGATCGAAAATTTGTCTATTTTGATCAACTTTTGTTTTTCCTGCCGACTATATTGGAATATAACCCGGAAAATAAGTTCTCCCTACGCAGACAAAGAAATTTCTAAAAATATCAAAAATTTTTAACTGGACTGAGCGTTCCGCATAGTTCCCGTGTAAAAGAGTGATGTCAATAGGTTAGGCAACCAACAGTGACCATTGTAGGCAAAAGCGACCGGCCACACTGCAAGGTTAATGCTATTTCGGGGCTAATAAATGCGCAAATAAGAAAAATACCCTTCTACTATGCAATTTTCTGACCTGCTGTATCTTTGTCAGTGATAAAATGACAATGTACCCGTTTATAAACAAGTTCAAAACTTCGACGGAAATCTTTTTTTTTAATAATATTTTAATAATAACATTTTAAAACATTTTAATAATGTTATTTTAGATATTCAAGTGAAGCAACTTGCTCATACTTGTCTTATTATGCTATTTTAGTAAGAGCGCTTTCTTATCCGGCTTTTGCCTACAATGGCAAATGTTGGTTGCATACCCTACTGGCATCACTTTATTCGGCGAACACGCAGTCCAGTTGATCATGGCTAAATATACTAGAATTAATCACAGTATTCTTTTGAACATCATTTTTTTCCATGTCAAAAAAGTTTGGCATATATTTATTCGCTTTATTACTAAGGATTCAACTAGTTCGAATGTTAAAAGTTAGCTCAACTAAAATCTTTAGAAATCTTACGACCGATATTTGTGAATCCCTAGAAATGGAGTCTGATATTGGGGAATCCCCAAAAGGCCCAAACCAACATCGTGTATGCATATTCATATTGAAAAGATATTTGTCTAGTCCGAGGGGTCGTAAAAATTTGCGATTTTACTCAAAATTCCTCGATATATATTGATATATTATAACATAATAATTTAATATTCAATAATTAATCATAATTAAAACATATATATATAAATTCGTGTTGGTTTGTATGAATTTTATGGTATTGCTTTTAAAATTTGTAAACAACTTCTAAACTGGCATCAATTAGCAATGCAAATGACATTGCCTATGCAAATTCTAACCTAATATTTGATTGTCTAGTTGAGTACATAAGATTTGATTAAATTCTGTGGCGATTGTAAATTTGTAAATAATTTGGTGAAATAGGATTAGTATAAAAATAGTAACACTTCAAAAACAATTATTTATTTACAATTAATTGGGTGCGCGCTGGTAAATTCGCGCACCTGTATGTATGCATATGTAGGTCTATTCGATTATTTCGTTTGCATTCGTAATTAGAACCCTCTCCAGTTTTCTGCATACAATTATGCACCTGAAAAGGTCTGAATTTTTAAATAGCGTATTTTTCGAGGTTATTTGCCCGACAGAACGCACGTCATAGGTACCTAATTAACCTTTGAACTTAAATTTCGACTTAACATATTATAGCATGGGTTGATTGACGGCTGGATAAACACAATGGTCACATTTAAAATACTATTAGCGATAACTGAAAACAGATTTTGACAGGTTAAATGCATTAATCGAGCGGTTGTTTACGAATATATCCGTCCCAAGTGATGAAATTTGATAATTATCGCAATTATATCAATTAGCATTTTTGGGGGTAAAGAGAAGGGCGCAACGTTGAAAGCCCGGCAAACATAATTTAATGCGTAGCTTCGATAAAATACCCGACCGGTATTAATTACTAATTGCCGGCCCTCGAGAGACCCGAATTGTTATTTATATTGTTTTCGAACGGTTCTCCTGATCGCGTATTAATTATTTTATTCGCGCCCCATTTTCCGAACGACCCATTAATGATCACACGAGGTTTTAAATAGAACTACTGTTCTTAGAAAAATTCGTTTTACTTATTTATTTGCTACCATAGCGGAACCGAATGAATATTTAACGAACGGTCGACTTTTAAAATTTTCATACCCAACTACTATCGCGCAATGCGCTGCGAAGTCGCGCCGTCACCCTGTTGAAATACGTCCGGATAAATTAAAAATGCAAACTAAATTGTCGCCCGAATGCATAAACATTTCCCGGTTTAAATTAATTCTTAATTATCGCACCACATTTTCCACCATCGCTCGTTTTCTTATCATTCCATATACCAGCAATAACCTCTATTTTTATCATTTACATTTCATATTAAAAAAAAAAAACATTTTATATTTACTTATTCTATTTTTATTTTCTCCTGAATACAATTGGTGGATGCGCCGGTCTATATTTAAATTTATACAACTTTTATTGAAACGATATCAAAAATTTATTATTCTTTTTAAATTTCTATCAAACTATTACTTTTTATATAATATATATATATAACTATATAGTGTGTTAATTAATTATCATACTAGACGTCATCGTTGTAAGTATGCAACCAATACCGCGACTTGGGTATTGCAATACGAATACTGTGATATTGGTTGCATACTTGCAATGATGACGTCGGTACGATGATTAATCAATATATATATATATATTTATAAACAACAATATAGCGTGGAATAACCCGAAACTTTCCAGTTCTAGGTCTAGTATTAGTGATAGTTTTGCACCTTCACTAGAACTAACACTAGATCTAGAACTAGAAACATTCGGATTTAGCCGTCTTAAGAGACGTACGGCTAAACCCGAATGATTCTAGTTCTAGCTCTAGTGTTAGTTCTAATGACAGTGTTAGGTAGCACTAGATAGTGCTAGATTGTATATTGATGTTGAATTAAAACTAGAACTAACACTAGACCTAGAACTAGAAACATTCGGGTTTAGCCGCACGTCTCTCAAGACGGCTAAACCCGAATGATTCTAGTTCTAGGTCTTGTGTTAGTTCTAGTGATAGCGATTCTAGTGTTAGTTCCGCGATTAGCGTATTGTAATACGAATACTGTGATATTGGTTGCATACTTGAAATGATGACGTCGTGTACGAAAATTAGTTAATTAGTAAGCCCTTCTTAACCCATTAACTGCCAAGTTTCTTTTTTTGTATTTTTGACAAGGAAAGTTATAAATAGGTGCAAAAAAGTCCTAAATGGCAATTGTGGCAGATTGGGTTGGTAAAGTTGTTAATAGTAAAACCAACCCAACCCAACCCAAGTATTGTTCGTGATATAAGAAGTAACTTCATAGTCATAGGTCATAAGTCGGCCGAGATTACTTCTTATATCGCAAACAATACTTGGGTTGGGTTGGGTTCGGTTGGGTTGGGTTGGGTTGGTTTTACTATTAACAACTTTATGGAACAAATAATCTCGGCCGACTTCGAAGACGTCGGCCGCTCCAACTTGTATTCGTGATATAAGAAATAATCTCGGCCGACCTAAGCATTGTTTATCATATTGTGGCAGATTGGGTTGGGTTGGTAAAGTTGTTAATAGTAAAACCAACCCAACCCAAGTATTATTCGTGATATAAGAAGTAATCTTGGCCGACTTCGAAGACGTCGGCCGAACAATACTTGGGTTGGGTTCGGTTGGATTAGGTTGGGTTGGTTTTACTATTAATAACTTTATGGAACAAATAATCAATAACAAATAATATCATATTTGGTCGAGATTCGGAGATAGTCGGCCGAGATTATTGTTCATGATACTTGGGACGAACATTGATTGATTCGGGTTTAGCCGCACGTCTCTCAAGACGGCTAAACCCGAATGATTCTAGTTCTAGGTCTTGTGTTAGTTCTAGTGATAGCGATTCTAGTGTTAGTTCCGCGATTAGCGTATTGTAATACGAATACTGTGATATTGGTTGCATACTTGAAATGATGACGTCGTGTACGAAAATTAGTTAATTAGTAAGCCCTTCTTAACCCATTAACTGCCAAGTTTCTTTTTTTGTATTTTTGACAAGGAAAGTTATAAATAGGTGCAAAAAAGTCCTAAATGGCAATTGTGGCAGATTGGGTTGGTAAAGTTGTTAATAGTAAAACCAACCCAACCCAACCCAAGTATTGTTCGTGATATAAGAAGTAACTTCATAGTCATAGGTCATAAGTCGGCCGAGATTACTTCTTATATCGCAAACAATACTTGGGTTGGGTTCGGTTGGGTTGGGTTGGTTTTACTATTAACAACTTTATGGAACAAATAATCTCGGCCGACTTCGAAGACGTCGGCCGCTCCAACTTGTATTCGTGATATAAGAAATAATCTCGGCCGACCTAAGCATTGTTTATCATATTGTGGCAGATTGGGTTGGGTTGGTAAAGTTGTTAATAGTAAAACCAACTCAACCCAAGTATTATTCGTGATATAAGAAGTAATCTCGGCCGACTTCGAAGACGTCGGCCGAACAATACTTGGGTTGGGTTCGGTTGGATTAGGTTGGGTTGGTTTTACTATTAATAACTTTATGGAACAAATAATCAATAACAAATAATATCATATTTGGTCGAGATTCGGAGATAGTCGGCCGAGATTATTGTTCATGATACTTGGGGCGAACATTGATTGATACTTGGCGAATGCAAACATTCGGATTTAGCCGTCTTAAGAGACGTACGGCTAAACCCGAATGATTCTAGTTCTAGCTCTAGTGTTAGTTCTAACGACAGTGTTAGGTAGCACTAGATAGTGCTAGATTGTATATTGATGTTGAATTAAAACTAAAACTAACACTAGACCTAGAACTAGAAACATTCGGGTTTAGCCGCACGTCTCTCAAGACGGCTAAACCCGAATGATTTTAGTTCTAGGTCTTGTGTTAGTTCTAGTGATAGCGATTCTAGTGTTAGTTCCGCGATTAACGTATTGTAATACGAATACTGTGATATTGGTTGCATACTTGCAATGATGACGTCGTGTACGAAAATTAGTTAATTAGTAAGTTAAAAATTCGAAATTGACATTAAGTGAAAAGTCGGTAAATTAGATTTGTACCCTCAACACAAAATACAATATACAAAAACTAATATTTTTAATGATTTATTTTGTTTAAAAGATCACGTTATAATAGAATATAATATAAATTCGATTCAATAAACGTTGTAGTTTGTATTAGTAGATAAAATAGCGTTTAAATCTGCGTAAACACTGCGTGGTGAGGTAATAGCAAAGTGGGCGAAAACCGACAGACATAGAATTTGCAGACAATGCCCTGCCAGCTGGCAATACAGAGCTTTCCGCCTGTAAACTTTGTGAGTGTAAACAATATCCGGTAGGAATAAACCAATCAAAAGCTCGTAGTCATCATATTTTAAAACGAAATCTTAACTTGGGTTAATTACGTAAAAAAAGGAGTAATGTAAAACAATTTTCGTTTACAACTTTAATATGGCAAGGCTCTTACTTTGCCATTTTGTTTTTAAATTATTAAAGTGGTCCTAGGAAAAGAGCGGAGATTTTGATGAATCCGCCGTATTCGTCGGGTCCTTAATGGCGGCACCGCTAAAAAGTACATTAATTCAAACTTTTTTTTTTAATTGCCTCTCGAGCGTCGTTTCGACCCACACGTTGGAAATAATTTCGCCCTCGCAAATAAGTTAGGATACGTTGAAAATATTAGGTACGAAACAGTTATTGTACGTTGGCGTTTTGCGCACGATCGGTGTGTAATTAGCGCGTGCGTCGCAACAGTTTTTGCAGCAAATTAACCTCTATCGAAGCCGTGGGAGGCGAACATATATAACATTCGCGCGAGGATCGTTATTAATTTCCAGGTAGGAACAAATTGTAATCGCATTCGAAACTTGTTTGTTAGCGGCGATTAAAGCAATTAGTCAAATAATCCCAAAATGTATCAAACTTTAATTGGCGACTATTCGAGTTTCCATTATTCAGCGTTCGAATTGGCGGTTTTTGTAAATTTTGCGTGTCTTACCGAGACGCAATGCCGTTTTGAAATTACCGAGCGGCAAAAATCCGGGTGGCTTAACACTAAGCTGCCGTTCCGCTTTGATATCAAATCCCACTAAACGGGACAAATTTTTCGGTCTCTAATTAAAATAAAAGGAGACTGAGATGACGAAACATAAACAAAAACAAAATAACTTTAAAAAGTTACCGGTACATAGCTCCACGAGGACGAGGATCCAAGATGTAAGAACGAGCAGTGCTGAAGGGGCTCTCGGTACGGATGCAAGTGTTTTCATGGTTGATTTCCTGGACACTCGCCGCACTACACTACACTACACACATCGGCTACCCTCTTTTATTTGGTTTTTTTTTTCAAGCGCGCAATTACATCACAGTCCTTTGTACACGCCAGGCAGAAGCTAGTTCGTACAAAAACGCATTAGTATCTAGGGCACTAAATCTTTATATCCTGGAGATACTGTCGCGTGTTTGCAAGTCAGAATGATCCGACGGCGAACGGAACATCGAGATCGTATAAATCCACCCCTAAAAACCGTTTGGGCAATTACAGGCAACGGCCTCGCGCGGTGTCTGAAAAAGAAGACACGGACTTCAGTGCGATTCTCTTGAAACTCAAAAAAACGACCGTTTTACCTTTTGTTTATTCCCAAAACGATCTTCTTCTAGCAGCCGATTTCGTTGCGAGCCAATTTTCCAAAATGCACCTCCAATCAGGTTGGCGACAGTTTAAAATTTTGCTTGACGGCGCGATATTTCGCGTCACATTGTTTTTATGTTGGCTAGCACAGCTATACAACCAGCGTACAACAGCGGATTCGAATCAAGACTGACCCAGGTACAAATTCCGCTGACAGGGCGCAGACGCCCCTCACCGACGCCTGCGTCCTCTCTCTCTCGTTATCTTAACGCCAACAGTATTGCGGAACCCTCGATATACCACAAACTAATTATCAAATTTTTATTTTCATTCAAAATATAATAAAATTAGCGAACTAATTAATACAAACATTTTTATCACTTTATTCAAATTTTTTATTGAAAACATTTATCATTTCGATTTAATTATTAATTTTATCTCACGTGTCATTTTAAAGCCTATAATAGCATTATCCGTTTTGTTTGGCAAAAATGTTTGGCAAAAACAATTTTATGCAAAATAACAAAATATAACTGGAAATTATAAAAGATTAATCCAAAATGAGCGGTAAGGTTGAAAAAGTCTTGGACACCCTTAATCGTTACTAGATACTTACTAACTACAAAAAGGATGTTAGATCTTGATTAGATGAATTGGTTTGGAAGAGTATCTGTTGGAAGGTACACCTCTACTGGAAACTCTGCATACCCCAAGTATCACGAATAATAGTTATGGCCGAGAATATTTCTTTCGATATAAGGAATGACCTCGGCCGACTTCGAAGACGTCGGCCGCCCCAAGTATCATGAACAATAATCTCGGCCAACTATCTCCGAATCTCGACCAAATATGATGAACAATACTTAGGGCGGCCGAGATTATTTGTTCCATAAAGTTGTTAATAGTAAAACCAACCCAACCCAACCCAACCGAACCCAACCCAAGTATTGTTCGTGATATAAGAAGTAATCTCGGCCGACTTCGAAGACGTCGGCCGCCCCAAATATTGTTCGTGATATTAGAAATCATCTCGGCCGACTTCGAAGACGTCGGCCGCCCAAAGTATCGTTAATGACAGTACTTGGTGCGGCCGACGTCTTCGAAGTCGGCCGAGATGATTTCTAAATCACGAACAATATTTGGGGCGGCCGACGTCTTCGAAGTCGGCCGAGATTACTTCTTATATCACGAATAATACTTGGGTTGGGTTGGTTTTACTATTAACAACTTTACCAACCCAACCCAATCTGCCACAATATGATAAACAATACTTAGGTCGGCCGAGATTATTTCTTATATCACAAGTACAAGTTGGAGCGGCCGAGATTATTTGTTCCATAAAGTTGTTAATAGTAAAACCAACCCAACCCAAGTATCATGAACAATAATCTCGGCCAACTATCTCCGAATCTCGACCAAATATGATGAACAATACTTAGGGCGGCCGAGATTATTTGTTCCATAAAGTTGTTAATAGTAAAACCAACCCAACCCAACCGAACCCAACCCAAGTATTGTTCGTGATATAAGAAGTAATCTCGGCCGACTTCGAAGACGTCGGCCGCCCCAAATATTGTTCGTGATATTAGAAATCATCTCGGCCGACTTCGAAGACGTCGGCCGCCCAAAGTATCGTTAATGACACTACTTGGTGCGGCCGACGTCTTCGAAGTCGGCCGAGATGATTTCTAAATCACGAACAATATTTGGGGCGGCCGACGTCTTCGAAGTCGGCCGAGATTACTTCTTATATCACGAATAATACTTGGGTTGGGTTGGTTTTACTATTAACAACTTTACCAACCCAACCCAATCTGCCACAATATGATAAACAATACTTAGGTCGGCCGAGATTATTTCTTATATCACAAGTACAAGTTGGAGCGGCCGACGTCTTCGAAGTCGGCCGAGATTATTTGTTCCATAAAGTTGTTAATAGTAAAACCAACCCAACCCAACCGAACCCAACCCAACCCAAGTATTGTTCGTGATATAAGAAGTAATCTCGGCCGACTTATGACTTATGACTATGAAGGTACTTCTTATATCACGAACAATACTTGGGTTGGGTTGGTTTTACTATTAACAACTTTACCAACCCAATCTGCTACAATTGCCATTTAGGACTTTTTTGCACCTATTTATAACTTTCCTTGTCAAAAATACAGAAAAAGGAAGTTGAAGTTAATGGGTTAAGAAGGGACCTCGAACCGCATATTGATGGTAGCTAAGAAGTTGTCATATTAACCTTCAGAACAATTAGCTCTGTATTTTTTAAGGCAAAATAAAACCGGGTTAAGTATTGGGAGGTTGTGCAAGAACTCTTATCCACTCCCTCCAAGCTGGTTTTCTTAGATTAGATCATTTGGATCACAGCATTGAATACCCTTGTCTTCTGACCAAGTCGTACAACTTTCCTCATATATTTATAAATCTCCTGCAACAACAGTATTTGCACATAATATATACATACTTGTACGACCTCGTCAAAAATGTCAAAATAAGATATGTTAGGGAGGAATGGAAAAGCATAAATGGTACCATGAACGTTTTTAGAGACAGTTAAAATACTTTTTCTGGACAGCTATTTGGCGTATGATCCTGAATAAATCCATAATTAAGTCAAACTAGGATAAACTATAAAATGACGCTAAATTTACAAAAATTTGTGATACAAAATTAATAACTGATGCAAAAAATAATAATGAAAAACTAAATATGGAAAATGGTCTTTGCATACATAATATGTATTAGTAGATAAACGTATGAGATGAATATAGATCACTATGATTGTTTTTATAGTAATATCCGTTCAATTTCCGTAGATAATTTTGAAAACTTAATTATTGATTTGTGATGAATAACGGCCACAATCAAACGATGAATATGTTGTTGAATTACTGCCGGCGGAATTAAACGATGTGGAGAGGGTAAATATTAACGTGAACCCCCATTGAATAATAAAATGACCGTTATTGAGTAGTGTTTGTGCGCTTAAAAAAGAATTGAACACTCGAAAATGGGTATTTTATAAAATTACAAGCGACGGGCGGTCGTGGCCCGGGGGAGGAGACTTTTTAATCAACTTCGATGCATTTCCCGTTTAGCGCGGGCACGAATTAAAATGTCCTCCGGTAATTCTTTTCGCAATTGCGCTTCGACGGAGTGTTCTTTTTTTTTGGCCCAAGTGGACGATAAGTGGGGCTTCCCCCACGATTGCGGTTGTCGGGGGGTTAAAAATGCACCCTCCCAGAATACGCCCACATCGACGAACGCCGTTGCCGTCCGGAGAGTGGAAATTAACAATTAAGAAATTGCATTAAACCTAATGCGAACTAAATACGATTATCAATTACTCCCTTCGGTATTCAACCCTTGTACAGCCACTTGGACCCCAACAGTAACATCCCTTCTAACTAAAATACGACCTCCTCAATGCAATCCGTTTGAATTTATTCTTAAATTTAAAAATTTAAGCTTTTGCATAGAGTTAATTTTAATAATTACATTACGCTTTTCACCTGCCAACGGCTTCCGTTTAAAGTCTCTCGTCTCGCATCCGGTTTATGGTATGTCATGTCACCAAATTGTGTCAACGCCACATAATCATATTATAAGCTCCTTGTCTGTGGTCGCTCGTTATACTGCAGCTCTACGATTACCACCTCAGCGAAAATGGTTTATCATAATTTTACCATACTCACCACAGTTAAGATTGTTTGAACTAACTAATACAAAGCCTTTTATTCTATATTAGGTAACTTATAAAATAGAAAAAATCTTAACTGGATTCGAAGCGGATTGCGGATCGCGTTTCGCCGCAAGAACGCGAAAACTTTCAGATATACGGTGGCGCTAATGTCGAAAATATGTGCACGTTTTGCTTGCTCCGTCACGTAATATTCCACACTACGTCTTCTCTATTGTCCCCGGCGTTTACCAGAATTAGACAAACGCCCAGGCATTGTTCGTTCGGAGATGCGCCCGAAATTGTGTGGCACGCAAGCCGTAGAAATAATCGCGCAGAAAACGCGAAACCGAGAAAAATAAAACAAAAAAGTGTGTTTTTATATTAAAATTTTCTAACTTTTAATAAACGTTCTAATAAAGTAGAATTAAAAAATCTCATGAATGTATAATTTGAACGTGGCGAGTTATTTCTATAAAATAGTAAATTGTTATCGAGATTGGATCGTCGTTTTAATACTTAATACAAAACCACGAACGCTGACGGGTATTGTTGTTCTAGTTTCTCGGGGTTTAAATTTTAGTTCTCGACACAAAAGTTTTGTTCAAAATCAAAACGACAAAAACAACTATTAATAATTATATATTCATTCAAAAAACTTATTTAATCATCGGAATTACAACATTTATACGATTTCGATTACGACTATTATCGATCGAATATTGTTAAGGGGAAACCAGTAAAAGGTAAAGCATTATAATATTGAACGAACAATTAACTTCGTAATAATGGATTCCTATTTTATAATGCAGGACAATAAGGTTGCCTGGTGAGCAATCCATTCGAGTCAATTGTACTCTAACAATGATATCGGTCCGCTAATTTTCTCTAGCAAATCCATTCCTTCCGGGCCCATATTGGGCAAGGACATACAATATGCTCCCAAGGCATTCAAAGCCAACTCGAATTTCATCGCGTCATTGTACGCGGCAAATGTATATTATATTGATATATTATGTAATTGAAAACACTCGAGCCACATCCAAAAGCCTCCCTACGAATCGATAGACAACTCCGACAACGGAGCCAGACTTCGAGATTTCAAAACAAACCCCTTTTAACCCCCCTCCACCTTTAGGGAATCGAAGATAGCCGCATTTTTACCTTATCCCACCAGTCCAAAACACTTTGTTTTCATCCGTTTTTCACCAACCCACAAATGGGAAATTCAACTCAATACTCCTATTAATGGAATTCACATCAAATCAAATAATAAAATATTTTATTGTCTCAATTAAAATTGTTTAAAAAACATGAATCTTTATGTTGATAAAAGATTTCAATTTGTACCAACACCGTTTCCGTAAAATCTCTCTTTATCATGAATTTAAAATTTAAAGCCGCCTTGAAACTCGAAAGAAACTTCAACAAAGCGCTCGCGTCATATTTTAAATATGTATGTGCTCAATGTTGAAATTTCATAGTTTGAATTATGTGGAATTATTTGCTGGTATGCGAGCGCTATCTGTTAGTGTAAAGTTGATTTCGGTGGTAATATAGAAACCTGTAACTTAATTTTTTGTTGTTAACTAAAAATATAACTTTAAATCACGTTTAGATAAATTATCGCACCACCTCAACATTCCGTTGTATTTATTAATAACACAAAAATACATACACAAGCGATAATTTTTTTCAATTTAATTATCTTCGACAAACATGAATACATGACTTTGACAAACGAGGTTATGTCGCCGGTGTATTAACATGGAAAGGGGCGCTCCTGGGACTCTTTACGTTTTTAGAGGCAATTACGGGCTTCCTTCGGTCGACCCCAAGTGTCTCCAACTAATTGTAAGTTATCCAAGCCAATATGAACAAGATTTTCTAACACAATCTCATTTATTCTTTAGTTTCTATTGAGGATCCATGCTAAACATAATATAGCGCTTAAAACTTGCCGGTTTTGCACATACCCCCAACTACCATATTTAAATAGTAATGAAAAAATATATTATACATTGCAGGGTATCACAAATGCTGTTCATAAAATGGTAAGTATTTATATTATATGTATGACTCAAATCATACCTTATTGAATGTTAAAAAACCTTCATAAGCAAAGAGGATAGAACTCAATTATAAATGGGGCAAGGAAAATAAATTTATGTCCACACAAAGACTAGAAAATGGATAGCACAAACTTTATACAACCAGCAAGAAGATAAATAAATTAGAGGAGAACCTGAATACCTAAGGAGTAACCATGAGTAATATGGATAGGCTAGAAAATTTGTTCTAAAAGATAAATGAAGACTGTAAGAATAAGATTTGACTCACAAATGTGCTTGGAATAAATTTATATCCTCCAAAATAATAAATAAAGATAATCAGAGATTAGATTCTAAAATTGCAAGTAGCAAATCAGACGCAACATCATCCACTTTCTTGCCATTATAAGCCGTTTTTGGTGCCATAAACCATAACACAGCATAACTTATTAGCACATGAAACTATAACTTAGCCAAGAATAGAGTTCTTGAGTAAAATCAATAGTCAAGGAATCTAGTATATACTTGAAAGAAACACGTTATTCTAACTCATCTCTGCTCCCATCTCCCACTGTTTAAATCCTATTGGGATTGATGGGTGAAGGAAGCCATCTTGGATTCGATTCATCCATTCTGTCAACAACCATGTTATCCATAAAATATAAGATAGATTTTTGAAGCCAAACAGCCTCTTAGACTATATTGTCAAAACGTCTCTGGATTTAGTAGAACTTTGAGAGATATGTGAGTTATCCTCCATGAAAGGATTTAAAGAAACTACTCATAACCTTCTATGAAGATATTATTATTAGATATTTTAACCCTTCTACTCTTTGCAGTATTAGTCTCATTAAAGGAGTTCACAACCAACATTGTACACTAATATTAAAAATAAATAAAATATTTTAGTTCCCCCTCTCTATGTTTTAATCCTTTACTTTATTTTTTATTTATGAATTATAATTCATAAATATTTTTTGTCTTAGGTTCTTGATGGCTGTGATAAAACCTTTTCAACATTAGATAAAAGTAGAATATTAGCCTACAAACACCTCACGCATAACGTGTTTAGTGATACTTTCGATTTACATTTGTATGTATAATCATATCACTTATTACCACGAAAACTAATTTTTTGTTTTTATAGCTGGGGTTATGATAGAAATAATCAACATTTAATAAAACAATACGGTGAAGGAAAACACTTCCCTTTTAGGGTGATATTTGCGCGTCGCATGAACCGTCATGTTCAACGTATAGTCGAAGACCTAACTGAAAGAGATACTTTAGCTGAAGTTTTAAAAGTGGGAAATGAAGCTGTTGACTCTTACTTAGAAGACCTCTCGAAGTTGCTTAAAGACAAAAAATATCTTTTTGGGGATAAACCATCGTCGTTGGACGCCCTTGTTTGTGGATATTTAGCACCAATTGTAATTTTGGAGTTTCCTAATAAAATTTTGCAAAATATTGTGAATAATCATAAGAAGATCGTTAAATATGTTAAAATGTTCCTACAGGAGTTTGGAGAGGAATACGAAGGAGGTAAATAATTTATTGTAATTAACAAATTTTTTCATTATTTATTTTCAGTGATTCCCAGCGAGATTCCCCAAAAAGTAGAATCTGAAAAAGCTCCTTTAGGCACTGTAGTTATCGCAGGATTCATTGCTGTCTCTGTTATGGTATGCTATGGACTTATACACGATATTATTAAAGTAAATTAAATGGTGATATATTTTTAATCACTGCCAATAGCACCTAAGCATTCTTGTTTATTAATAAAAAATTCCTTTACTTGATAATTTCGTTTAATACTAAATTCCTTTTAAATCTATATTTAAAAATAATATTTGTCTACCGTTGCAAATAAGGAAATGACGGAAATCGCATTTTTTTTGTCATCACATTCAAATTACGTCGTAATCGTCGTTTTAAACAAGACGATAACCTTGGAGGTCGAAATCATGACCAAATAAATAAATATAAACGCTGTTTTAATAAATAAAGCAATCGGCAATGAGTAATAAGCGATATGCATAATATACATACATGTCTTATTGAGTCATTGCTTTTTTTAATAAAAATGTTTATAACAAATTGGCTTTTTTAATTAAATTTATATAAAATCAAATCGCGTATCGATCGATTTGATATTGTACAATGGTTTAAAAATAACCGAGCCGATCGATTCGCAATTTTCGCGACGGTAAAGCGTTGCGATGCAACAATCGGTATAAATGACGTCTTGGCGCGTCACAAAGGTAGCCCGGTAGTGGGGAAAAACTGATGGGATAGTATCCAACACATATTAGTCAAAAACGGTGTCCACATAAAGCTAAACGCGTTTAATGAACGAGTTTCTTCCACGAAAGCGCGTAGTGTGAGTGAATCCCGGAGCGGAAAATGAACGGGAACGTTCCAAATTACCCGGAACACTTGAATCCGTTCAAGTCTAAGGGTGGCTTGAGGAACTCCTTCCGAAAGGTGTAAGTGTTATTTTATTTATAGCGCAACTCGCCGTAATTTGTTTATTTATATCCGCTGAGAAATTTATATTCTCTCTAAATATCACGCATCAATAGCGTGATCACCGATTAATCGGTTAATTACCCAGCGTTCAAATGAAGTGTAAACGTCGTGGCCGCCTCCTTCGCGTCTAATTTGAATTGCGAGCGAAGGTTGTTTCCATTTAAGCCCCCATTGTACAGTAATAAGACGTTATAAACGACCTAATCAACGCGATCCTTCCAGGTTCAGGTCTTTCACCGGAAAGGACAGACAACGACCGGATAAAGGTGTGAAACCATCATTTTATCACCAACGTTTTTTATCAAGTCACTAAAATTTTAGACCTTCAGAGAAATCGGATCACGATCCAATTAACTCCTCAAAATCACAGCGCGCACGTGCCCGAAGCTCTACCCAGATCTAGGTTCAAGGAAAGATTGGAAAAAACAGAACACCTCAAAAGAATTTCAACTAAGGAAAATTCCAATACGTACGAAGCCGACAATCCTTTTGACGAACAAGATTTACCGCCACCACTTCCCCAATCCGCCCCACCAGAAGACATACCACCCGTTCCCGCCGTTAGATCGAAATTACGGAAGAAGAAGAAAAAACGCGCTGCCCCGTTGCCTCCAGGAATAGTAATTTTCATTTTGTCTTTCCCTTTTATTTCTCAAAACCTCAAACATCTTATTTTCTAGACTAGCAGCGATGGCCAGTATTTAGAAGTGCCTTCAAGAAACGGCTCCAAATGGAGTTTGACTTCTACGGATACCGACGCTTCTTCGATATGTTACTCAGAGAACGAAGAAGTGCCGTATCGCGAAGAAGAAACTCAACAAATTTTAGAAATCACCCGCAAAATAGCCGAGTTCACCGACGATACGAATAACAACTTGACTTTCTCCAACGAGGTAACCATCAAAGTCGAAGATGTCGACGAGAATGATAAAGATGACACAAACGCGATTAAAGATTCTAAAAAGGACGAAGAAATCGATGAGAAAATAAGCGATTTTAAAGAAGAGTACGAAATCAAAGATATAATAAAAGATGACATCACCAAAAACGATGAGGATGCAAAAATAGAGACTGATGAAATACCAAAGAAAACTTCTCCCGTTACAAATGGTTGTGCGAATATTGATCATAATCAAAATTCGATTTTACGCGTAAAAATAATTGATAACGAAGAAGTCGTTTTAAGACATCCCGAAGATTACTACGACGATGATAACAGTGAAAGAGAAAGTTTATCTATAAAAGAAAAAATACAACATTTCGAGTCGTATAAAAGTACTAGTCCGACATCGAAAGTTCGCCAGACGATTTTAACCAAAGAAAACCTCTTGGGAACCGAATAACGTAAATATATTTCATATATAATAATTAAGTTTCATCGCAAATTCCTATTTATTACTATACGTTGTGTGCTATTTATATTTTATAAGGATTACTTAACGCGAATCGCTTAAAACTGTTTGACTTTTGATAAGATAACATTCTCGATAATTCCTTACGAAATTAATAAAACTGAGACAAAAAAAAATTGTAGAAAACAAGACACTTGATTATATACCTTCATATATAACAACATATATATGTTATTAATGATAATTTTACAATCTTCCATCCTACGGTGAAAAGTCGAGTTAAAATGATGTTAAAAAAAGGTGATCCATCTCACGGTGAAAAGTTGAATTAGAAAGTAAGAGAATGCGTAATAAATATATACGTATCGATTTTTGAAACGTTACTGACGAGGTTAATATTGTAAATTGTAAAAGATTGTTTTAGGAGTAAATAAAACACAATATATATTTTTCGTTGTGAGTTTTTTTTTTCAAAAAGTAATAATGTATAACAAAGAAAAAGGGCAATCATGGACGGTAAGTAGACGGGGAAAACAATAAAAATGAATAACTGGAAGACGTTTACGTTATCAAGGTCACTAAGATATATAATGTGTGGCCTAAATTTAAAAGTGCAATTTCTAAACGAGACAAGCAACGCAACTGGAACAGGTACTAAAGTATTTATGGAAAAGTGTTCGCCATTTTTAATAATTTTTTGAATTTATCAAATTAATTTTAAACCAAGCTGTTTTTAATTTTCGTTATCCCTCGCCAATTTTCATTTTAAAATAACAATTATTTATTTTATTAAATTTCCAATTCCATTTATACCGCAATATAGTCCCTGGAGACATTATTATTACTCCCCAGGGAAGTACACAGTTGCTTTTTATATTCGATAGAATTTCGATATAAACTGCACAATGACATTCTATTAATTGCAAAAAATAATAATAAAAATGATAAATAAAATAGTTATTTTAGAAAATGGAAGAGGAAAACTTAGCGAGCACTCAACCACTAATAATAATAATAAAAAAACGAATCGGAAAACCGAACGCCATAAAATATATAATTAGTTTCAAAATGGACCCGTTCGATGTGCAAATATAAGGTTCCTAACAATGTATCACAAATTTCGGAACGATCTATCTAAACAGCATCACCGCAATCGTCCGCCGTTTTATCATAGGGTTTATCATCGACTTCTTCCGTTTTAATCTCAACCTTGCAACACACTTCCGCGTGTTCCCTAAAGAAGCTATCCAAATATACACCGGAGCAGTTCTCGCAAACTTTGTACTGTTCGCTTTTTGAGTCGCCCAATTTTTGCGCATGATTAATTCTATGATTTTCGAGTTCCGTTTCGAAAAAGAATTTCATGTTGCACTCGGTACATTCGTACGGACTTTGGGCCAATCCGTGACCTACGATGTGACCTTGAAGGCCGGCCGCCGTCGTGAAAACTGAAGAACAAATGTAACAACGGTATTGACCCATACCCATAAAATTGTGCTCAATTAAGTGCACCTGAAGTTTTTGTTGGGTTGAAAATACGTTTCTACAAATCTTGCAAACTAAATTTGAATCTTCCATATGGCGCAATTTGACGTCTTGTTCTTTTTCGTATTCGACAAAATTCTTATAATCCTTTTGTATTTGATAACTCGTTCCGTTCGAAGTCATCTTACAATCTTTACAAATCGAAATAGAAACGCCATTATTTTTTTCTTGGAGTTGATTCTCGTAGATTTTATTGCACATTACGCAAAGAAATTCCTTCTGGTAAATATGTCTTAAATGGAACTTCGCGTGTAACCTAACCTCAACGTCTGTTTGAAGCGTTTGGCAGCAAATAACACAATTTGCAGGCAAAGGGATTTGAGAGTGACCCTTTGCGATCGATGAAGAGTTATTGTGCTGCATTTGGTGGGTGTAAAAACATTGTTCATCTTCCAGAACCGTTTTGCACTGCGTACACGTGTTTCCGGAGATTATTTTGCAATGAGTTAATTTGTGATCGGCTAAAGTGATGGCGGACGAAAAAATCTCATCGCAAATATTGCATTTGTGTTTTCCTTTACCGCAAGATACTTGATGGCTTTTCATATGATTTTCTAAATCGCTTCTTGATTTGCAATGTTCGTTGCAATACGCGCACTGAAGGCTAACAGCCCCTATTTTAGCTTTGACGTGTGTTTGATGCAGCTTTTTGTGGGCTAAAAGTTCTGATTCGGTTGTAAAATCTGATCGGTTGCAAACTTCGCAAGGAATATTAGGAACCATTTTGAGGCCATCTTGAGGGGATATACTTTTATATGAAAAATTTGGCGATGTTGATGTTACTAAATACTCCCCCTATAAAAAATAAGAATTTTTTAATAATTTAAAAATATAATTTGATGTTTTCTTACTTCTCTGGATTCGTTGTGTTCCTTTAAAACATGGAGATGGTGTAAGTATTCGTCTTGAAACATTTTGTGGCAAAATGAGCATTGATACGATTGATACAATCTTGGTTCAACATCACCAAACGGCGCGGCGAATTTATTTAAAATTTGGTTTCTTCCGGAGAGTTGGGAACCGTGTCTCATCGAAACGTGTAAATCGGCTGTTAATCTATCGTGAAAAAATTGCTGAGGACATAAATTACATCTATAATGCTTACATTCGTTGCAATGTTTATTGTTAAAGTGAACCTGAAAATAAAAATTTTTCTCTTTCAAACTAAAACAATATTGTTAATAAAATTACCTGAATAGCAATCTCATTTTCAAAGTATTCCCCACACAACGTGCATTTATACACACTTTGGGAGTGCGCCTCAAAGTGATGTTTTTGTAACTGATCGAGTTGATCGAAAGATTTTTTGCATTGGTGGCAACACCTTCCTGTGGCATCGCTAACGACATGTCCGAAAATGTGAGAACTAAACTCAATTGGGTCTCGACCCGGTTCTCCACAAACCGGGCAATATCCAATGAGACTCGAAGCATTCAGTGACACGTGAGTTTCCATATGGACCAAAAAACTTTTAAAATTAGGCATTTGTGCGTAACAATACGAACAAATACATGGCTTATCGTTGGTGTCATACGGGCTACTAACAGTTGAGGGCGAATTTTTAATCTCCTCAGTTTTCCGGTTATCTTCAGGTTCATCACATTTTCGTTTTCTACTTAAATCGGTCGCTTTCGCTTGGGATGACGTTCCAACGGCGTTTAATTTCCAATGGACACCTTCTAAGTGTTCCCTTAGCGTTTGGGAGGTATCAAATTTCATGGAACATAAATCACAGACGTAACTGAGCGAGCTGTGTTGAAAAAATAAAGAGGAGTGGTCGATGTTGATGTGTTGATACATCAAGTTCATTGTTGCGAAATCTTTACCGCAGTACATACAAGCTATTTTAAGATCCACTTCTTGTTTCGGCACGGTAGTATCGTTGTTTGGCGTTGGAAGTTTACGCTTGTTCTGAAAAGATCTTCCACATCGATCAAAATCCGTGGAAGATCGTTTTGTACTCACCTGGATTTGTGAGCACTTCGTTTGACCTGGACTGGGAGTGCTTGGAGTAGTCGTCGTCCTACTCGAACTACTTCCGCATCTAAGTTCTTTTTTCGTGTGATGTTGTTGATGAGAAGCCAACGCCGCCGCCGTGTTGTAACCTCTATTGCATAAATCACACTGGTGTGGCTTTTTGTTGTCGTGCGTCTTCATGTGGATTTTTAGATGGTCGCTGGAACGAGGACTGTTTTAGAACCACTGCCCCTGGGCCTGTTAAAATTTTATGATTGTTCGTTATTCATGATTTGGGACCGCCGCCTGCCCAGCGGTAGAATCCCGCAAGGCCGCTACTCCCTCAGGCTGTAACTCCTTATGGACAGAGAATCCCGAATGGTATTCACTTTTGTATGGGTTATTTCTTATTGGGTGGCGCGCAAATTTAACATTTATAGCTTATTCATATTTAAATTAAACTTGAATTGTAAATAAAAACCGAAAATATCCTTACCTTCTCGCAAACGCCGAATCACATAACGCACATTTATATTTCTTGTCGCCCGTATGAAGCTTAGTGTGTCGATCTCTTGATCTTTTATGTTTAAAAAGCCTTCTACAATACGGACAGCTAAATTGTAACTGGTCCGTGTGGACCTTAAAATAAAAAAAAAATACTTTGTTGATTTTAAGTAAATATTAATTTACTTGTAAATGTTTGCCCAATACTGAAGATCTCGAAAAAGCTCTTTTGCAAACGTTGCATTCATAAGGGGTGGTAGCGGTGGCGCCGACAGTGTAAGTTTCTTCGACGTCGGTGGCGTCGCTTAATCCGAAACTGCGACAACTAACCGGTGAGGAATTGCTGCTCGAAGGGGAACTGGCACGACCTGAAAGCGAAACAAAGACAAAAAAAAATGAAAATGCGAAAAATTAATATTCGCCATGGTCATTCGGTTATCTCGAATTCTCCGCAATTGAATTTCAAACTAGTTACTTAATTTGGAACGACGCTGGTCGCGTTATGTACATAATTATACGATTTAAGCGGTCCACACCGTTGCGCACGCGGCGACAATATCTATCGGAGGACGGCCGTAAGAAATACCCAAAGCCAATACTGTCCTAATATAGATCGTGAGAAGAAACGAGATTCTTTGATCACATCGGTTGAAAAAAGCAACGGCCGCGCCGCGAACCTCGATCGGGATTAATATCTCTGCTATGAGCGCTGATGACGAAAAATGGGCGGCCCTTTCAGGGCGCGTTCGTACATCGAGCGCTCACCAACAAAATGACACAAAAAGCTTGAAATATTCAAACGGCTAACTCCACGTGGGTATCGATTTCCACCTGTTGCAAACACTTCACGTTAACCTCGATTTTTCGCCTGCATGTTTAATGCGTTTTCCATTCGCCGAATAAAAAACTGACGTAAATGTTTTAAATAATCAAAATTCTCAATTTTTTACTAATTTTCTTTTTACATGTGATCTTGGGTCGATAGTTCGGAAGAAAGGGTTAAATTATTTACTGCCGGCACGAGAGGGCCGCGATCGACTGCCCCCGCAGGCGCCGGGGCCGCACAAGAATGGGGAAAGGCAAGGGGGCTTGCATATCATCTTAAAGTTTAATTGAGTCTTTGCCTTTGGGGACGAAATGGTCGAGATTGCTTCGCGATTCCCAGAGGAGTCTAGCGCCTGACACCCTCCACGCCGTGTGCCGCCGTCTGTTACCACTTACCCCTTAAGAATTCATACCGAATTTTAACGAAAAATTCCAACAGAATATTACTTCAACCTCGATTATTAAAAAATTATTAATATTAATAATTTCAAAATATTATTTTAAATATACCTAGAATTTATGTGAATTTCAGTTGGTTTAAAAAAGTGGCTATCGGGGGGTTTGAAGCTCGGGGACGCAAGGGGGCACCAACGGACCCAACAATTGCACAGAGCCAACCCTACCGATAGGCGCCCAGGGACCAGTTACAAGGCTACAGTAATGCATTGAATTAGACAGTAATACAACAGTGGCACAATGGGCCCCGCGGGGACGTCCGCGGGCGCCCTCTTTCTTCGCGCGCGAAAGCTGGAGAGATAAACAATTTACAGGTTGATAAGGCGGCAATCGTAGAAATAAAAAACGTTTTTTCCACAATTATGAGAAAACGTGAAAAATGCAGGCGAGGTGATAAATAAGTAATCGTAATTGCGGAGGGGGTCTTAATAAAAACGAGCGGAAATGTCCCGAGGGGGAAAGAGACGGGAACAAAACTTTAGTGTCGTTTGGTGGCGATCTAGTATTGCGTCGCGGCAGTAACTGAAAACTATCGAATTCGAAACAAAATTTTGGCGTCCAAAAACCGGAATCGATAAGCGAAGAACTGGCAATGTAAATATAATGAGGACCGAGCGCTCTATAATTCATATCTCCGATATGCGGCCGCATTAGCCGTTTAATAATGAACACGGTAGCCGGTTGACACAAGAGTAGAAAACGCATCAGCTCAAAATCCCGTGAACGCGTTAAGTGTAAAATGTTGTCGCGTCGCCCGCCGGGCGCCCGCTAATTCAATTCGAACTTTGTGACGTATTACAGTTCAAAAGCGGGCAATAAAACCAATTTTAATGCGATGCACCGGCCGGACATTACCGCGTGTATTATTCACGACGAAAAACCCCAGTTTCACTGCTCACCGTTCACACTGCCACTACCGTCGTCTTCATCATCTAGACACCCCAACTCCGAACCTTCACTCTCTTCATCTTCCTCTTCATTTTTTTCACTTCTTGACTCCTCCATCTTTTTTCCTAATTCATCCGGTTTCATTTTCAATTCACAATCGCCTAAAACAATAATATTTCTAAAATTTCGAAATTATAACTTATATTAACTTATATTATGCTAAACGATTTTCAAATGAGATACTTACTTCTTAATTAAGATGATAATTAGATGTTACTTTTGGTTTGGGTTATTAATATGCAACCAACATCGCGATTTGCGTATTGCAATACCAGTACTGTGATATTGGTTGCATACTTGCTTTGATGTGTAAAAATAATTAAAAAATAAAAATAGTATAAATCTTAATGATTTAATATACTATATAGATCAATAAGAAAGAAAGTAGTTTTAATAGGTCGATTGGACGAATTTTGTTGTAATGGAAAGATGTTCGGCGTACAAAAGAAACACGTAGGTGAAAAGTTTAGAGCGCAGCTACCAGTACGCGCCCCCAGGGTACGGAAGGTAGGATTTCCCAAAGGGTTGCATTAATTTTCTACCGCCTTGGCATAGTATGCCCTAGGGAATACGTGCTCGAGCCGGCGGTGTCCCTCGGGGGTTTTCATAAGTTACTTCTTCCATCATAATATGTTACATGTTACGGCGTCACCCTGATGAATTTGCATTAGCCGAACTATGTTGAATATAAATAATAAACGGTGTCGTTTTCTCGCATAAAATTCGCAGTTCCACAACAAAACTTATTACTACGATTGATGCGAACCAGCGGGGTGACGGGAAAATTGAAATTTCCCCCCTTCCCCGCAGGCCGAAAACGAAACGCAATACCTTCAAGACGTTCGAAGAAACGAAATAATGTTTATTATTATTCCCCCGTACGGCGTGATGCTTTTAGGAACCGCACGGGAGTTCGTATTTACCCGCGAATTTTAGTATTGCCTTCCGTCATCTGTCACATTCGATTCATTCCGGGCAGATGTGTGTAAAGGCTTCGCATTATGTACGCGCCCGTATCGATTTCCGCCAAGATCTTTTTAAAACCCTTGATAATCCGAACGCTGGCCCGTTCGAGCTAAGCCCGTTTGAAATATATTTCGAACGGCCTCCAAGGGGCTGTAAAATAATAGTTGTTTAAACGGTCATAAATGGCTAAATATATTACAAGATTTTCCCCAGCTAATTTCGCGCTACCATATCGGTTTTATTCACCCGTAATCCAACCCCAAACTACAACCTACAACTGCAAAACAAAGTACTTCTTTAAAACGTCCATCAAAAAGTTTTAAAACATTTTTGTCATTCTAACTTTAGAATGATTTGGTTCATGTTAATAGTCGTCGCAGGTGTGGGGTGTTGCATTTGAAAAAGACCGGCGAATAAGTTGGTCGAAAGCGGAAGTAAAAACTAACAAAGACGGAAGTTCGGAAAACGAAAACAGAGTTCGCGGCGTCTTTGAGTGCAGAAGCGGCGTCCCGCGGGAAACGACGTCTCCGTGAGGGGCAAAAGGTCCCCGGTCCAATTCTACGGGGTGCCGCGGGGGGTGAAAATAAAATAAACATTTTAATCTGATAATATCATTTTAAGAGCAAAATACGGAACTGTAATATTACTAGTTTATACATGGAGCTCGGAGCGAGCTCCGCCGGCAGGCGGCTATACGGCTCCCAAGGGATGGCACCATGGGATCGCATATTTCCCTGTCTGTGCCGTGCTACTCCCCTGACCCTTAGGTCTCTTGGGTATCGCCTACCGTTGTTCACCCAGCCGAATGCGTCGATATGCTAAATTACAAACTCAAAACGAAATTATTTTCCACGACGATTCTTTAGTAAATTTTCAAAAAAAATCCAATTCCGAAAACCGCTGTTGGACAGACACGTGCGTGTCACTCACCTAATTTGGCAGGATTCGGTTGTTTCCTTCTGGACATTCCTAAAAATCAACCTTCGATCTTCAGGACGATACTTAAGCACACGGCATTCTGACTTCGCCTTCAAACTCCTACACCAGAGCGGTGTCTTTTGGACGATTACCGCGTGCGATACACAGAAGCGATCGCAGAGCACCACCGTTCACGCATCTTGCAGCACAACTGTGGACAATTCCGCCACTTTCATGGGTTAGAGCGCGCGCAGCGATTCCCAAGAGACGTCCAGAGCACCAATTCGCAAAATTCCCGACCGCCCATCATCTTTAAAAAAACCAAAAAAAAAACAAAATCATAAATTTCGATCCAATAATTATTTTTTACAATAAATTATTCATAAAAAAATTAAGTTTTAAATCAATCAATTTTATTTATACCACACATTAATTAATCAAGAATTAAAATAAATTCAAATTTAAATTAATCCCGCTATTTTTAACCAAAATTTTACAACCCCATCTTTCAACAACATAGAAAAGTTTTCGTGCATCGCCATCTAGTGGGAAATAACTCAAGCTAAGAGTACAGATTACTCAAGATTACTCCGAAATCAATATTTAAAAGCTAAATAAAGACAAAATTAAGCGAGAAATTTTTATTAGTAAGTAAATTAAAAATATTTATATAAATTAGCTAAAAATAAATTACAAATAACTTTCAAATAAATCAACCAATCTCTTGATTTCTTTTCTAAAACACAAAATCACATCAATTCCTTATTATCTCAATTAATCAGACTTACACTCTATTTGCATGTGCATCAACAGACTTCATAGTTTGCGTCACTTCTTCTGCTTTTGCCATCATTGTATACATGCTCTAAAAATGATTAATTATCAATAAATTCAATCAATAGTTAATTAAAAAAACTTTTATATTAGCATCCATATCATCAGACATCTTAGAAACAGCATTTTTGTATACATCCACATTATCTGCAGTAATTGATGATATCTAAGCAAAATAAATTATTAATATTAAAAACACTCTTTCTTTTAAACTTACTGAATGTAAAATACCACACAAATTTTCTGTAAGGTTATCCACAGATGTAGCTAAATGCTGCGCTTCGATCTCTAAATCATTTAAGAGTCCTACATCCAAACTTCCAATTTGTTTAGGGTGCCTGCTATGTGTGGGAGTGTTCTTTGCTTGCGGACTAGATATTTTAATTTTATATTCAAGATCTTCAGCAACAAAATGAGTCATGTTCCCTTCAATATGAACAATACCTTCTAAAGTAAGTGGCCCCAAGCCTTTGGTATCATCACACAGCGTAACCGGCCTCTTTAACACATCATTGGGCTCATCAGGGCTCAATCCAGATTTGAATGAAATTTCGCTGTAAGACGCCGTCATTTGTTGAGATATATCGTCGTCGTTGTCGTCATTATCCTCGGGTTTTAACGATTTCGGTCGCTTTTAAGGTTAGAATTTAAAATTTGTGGTTATGTTATTGTTTTAACTTACTATAGTTTGATTAGGTTCTTTCATGTTTTCTTGATTTTCTTTGGATTCCATTGCTTGCGTTGTAATAAAAAAATTAGATCAGGTATATTCAGAGTGTGATAAACAAGCAGTATCTGGGTGAATCTTTTGCGTAAACCCCACGCGCATCATTTTAAAAATATGAATTTCAAAAATACCTTTTAATGTTTAACATTATGAAATGATTTTTTTATGCGATATAAACACATTAATAAAATTTTGTATGTTATTAAATTTTGTTTTTTGCAAATGTTTTAATTTAGTGTGGGTTTTAAAAAAGAGATGGCGCTTGATGATGGGTCAATATCAAAACGATTAATTAAGTTTAAATAAATTATATTAAGTCTTTACAAAACATTGCCCTAATTTTTTTGCATATTTTTACCAAGTCGTTGTATGTTCCAGTTCTTAAGCGATAAAACCAAACGGCAAACATCACTTTTGGGTCGTTATCTTCTTCTCCCATCACTGTTAATCCCCCAAAACTTTCATACAATCTCCCTTCGAGGGGAAATTCACTAATCATGTCTGCATTCACTTCAATTCCATCTAAAATTTGCGTTTTTTCCGCGTTAGGATGTTGATGTAAATAAATCTTTTCGCCAAGGTGATAATAAAAACCGCAAGTTTTGATTTGTTGCGTTTTTGGAAGATTGGTTGTGGTGATATTTTTAATTTCATCGATTTCGAAGAAAACAAACGGATGATTTGTGCTTTTAAGATTAACTTTATTCATTTCTTCTAAAGATTCAGTATTTAAAGTTTCATCTTGAACATCTTTGATGTTTGTAACATTTAAGTTCTTCATTATCTCATCCATCTCATCATCCAATAAATCATCAAACTGATTTTCTGGTTCTTGTTTTTGACTCATTCTGTTTTGTTTTGAATCATTTAATCAAAGTACATGAAAGTTTTGTAGGTTATAAATGTTTGTTTGGTGGACTATATATATATCAATACATATTTTTTTGGGATGTAAAAAAAGTGACAGATTGTAACCTAATAACACTTCATCTACTCTTGAAATTAAATATAGTATGTAGACAGACTGTTTGGCTGGGGGAAGCGATAATAGGGTTACACCCCAGACATTACAACTATTCACTCGACCCCTTTTTGGACTATTTTCTCAGCGTCTAAGCTTTCGTCAGACGTATGTTTTCTTTCGTCTATCGGTTTTCCTTTCATCTAAGCGCTATCATTTTTTTAATCGTTCCATTTCATGGTAAATTCTGAGCTTTAAACCTTAAACCTGTGAATCGGAAGAGACGGTTTTGTGTTTGCAATCGAATCGATTTGCGGTTAGGGCGTAAATATCGGTGCTAAGTGGGAATAATCGACGGATGGCGTTAAAATTGCGTAGTTTACGATCGCGTCACGAACGTGGTTACCATTCCCATAACGAGTACCGGGATTTTACGCCATCTCTTAACCATAAATCAGTCCCGCTCCTCAGCCTGACACAATGCCGAGGAAGTTTCCTCGTTAATTTGCATGGGAATGGTAAAAATTATTCGAGGGACGCCTCGGGAAGACAATGAGCAATCTCTCTATCTATTGTCTCACCTGAATAAATTCAGACACAGCCCCGAGTTGTTTCCCATCGGTTTGTCTGCATAAAATTTGTTTTCGGTTCTTATAGATTTTAGTAAATATTTGTTCTACTCTAAATATTCACTACTCAATACTAATAAATAAGAATATAGAGTCAAGAATATAAATTGATTAATTAAATTGTAAATTAATTACAATATAATAATGTCTGCTTCGTCTTCACGCAATAAGTAGTGTATTTTAAGTAGATCTAGTATTATATTAGCAGCCGCTTCAAGGCTTCTATAAGGAGGATCTAGTCTTACGTTGGCAGTATCTAGTCTTCAACCAGCAGTATCTTCCTATCTAAAGAATATTTAGCTTTCTGGAACAATATCAAGTTTTTTAAAGTTCTATTGGCAAATATAAGCTGCCTTAAGTGGTGTCTAATCTACTGCAAATCCACCAATTTATTGTCTTCGGTGAGCAGTATTTAGTCTCCTACTAACAGAATTTAATCATTTATTAACAGTATCCAGTTTTCCAGCAATGTATAGTCTTGAACCAGCGTCTGATCATCTGCAAGGAGGTCCTAGCGTTCCATTAGCAGTGTTTAGTCTTCTGCCAACAGTAAGAAGTCTTTTGTGAATAAATTTAGTATTCTATCAGCAGTTTTTAGCAGTATCCAACAATATTTGGTCTTCTGACAACGCCTGGTCATCTGGAAGAAAAATCTAGTGTTAAATATTAATGTTAAATATTTTGAATATATATATTATAACAAATATTTTTACGAAACTGTACTTATAATCTATAAAAAAAAAATTACTAATATATTGGGGTTGGGGCTGTTCCTTACGCTTATTGGTCTTACGCATCAAGTGAATAGTTGGCGGATAAAAACCAAACGAACCGAAAAATATCGTTCACACGTCTGGTGATGGGAAATTTCACGCTCGGCCTGACGAAGTGCCTCTTCTCATTAATAATCGCAATTGGGCTTTGGGTACCGGAACCCTTTGTGCTTACGGGCGACTTGCCGTCGTTATTTGTGGACGAATTAACCGTCTGCTTTGAGGGAAAAGGAGGACGATACGAAACGGTAGCAGTTGCTGCGGCGATAACACGGAATGATTGATGATTGACGGGGACTCGGCAAATATGTAATCGACGCAAACAGATCGAAATCTAACCTTTAATTAAAGCTCCTTAGGGTCTTGCCGCTCTTTCAACTTTTTGACGTCAATTTATGTCGTTAGGAAAATATAGAGATTTATCAGATCATAACACGTAATTAGTAAAATTTATACAGATTGTGTGTTATGATTCAGCGACGCAACTCTGAGTGTGAAGGAAGTCAAGTATATGCATAAAGTAGTTTTATAAACGTGAGATGTCGACGGGGATCGTTGAGCGGAAATTGAACTTGGTGTTTTTGTGATGTTACGTAAGGTAAACTCCGCGTAGCCGTGAACAGCGGCCGGGACCCGGCAGTGTTGTTTTGTTGTGACAACGAGCTCGTCCGGGTTTATTTTCGAAAGAGGAGTAGTGCATAAAACGCCGAGATCTCGAAGAAAAGGGGCGCGACGATGCTCGTCCGCGGTCCCTCTATAAAGGTTATTTAAAGTTGGGACCGCGCGCGATTCCTTAACCTGGACGAGCGATATGCTTCAAACTTCGCCTAAATTTAGTAATACGTTCAAATGTTACAAAAATAAAGCGGCAACGCGGCTGATCCCCGCACCACGGACGTCAATGACCGTCGGCAACGTGAAGGGACACCTATGTCCCGCCGTTTTGTTTATCACTGGACAAATACGACGGCGTCTGGCGGCGACGGCAGCAGTGGCACAAATATTTGGGGAAAGCCGCTCGGCCTTTCTTCACGATAAAATTCTGTTTTCATAGCTCTCTTTTAAGTGGACAAAAAAAAATGAAATCGAGTATAGATGAAATAAATTGTAATGGTATTTGTTTTTTGTTGTTTTTCAGTCCTTAAACAAGGACGTTAATCATAATTGAAATGTTGGTGGTAATAAATCAGAATTGGACGTATAACGGCGGACAACAAATAATTCACGTGTTCGGGACCGCGGTATAATTTACAAATTGCAACGCTTAATACGTAATAGGGTGCGTTAATTAAAAAATGATCGGTTTTGCGGAGTCGTTGCGATCGTTCACCCTGTCGGATGCATATATATTTTACATGCCGAATGATACGTGATTTAAATTTCAAATGAGAGGTGATTTAAACGTCCCACGCTCGATTTCGTCTTATTTTTTTCGATAAAACGCGCCTCAGGTACAGCGGTAGTGGACGACTTCGGCGGTCGAGGCGGGGGCTGCAGAATTATTCAAATTGCCCTTGAGGCCGACCGGCCGAATTAAAAATGCAAATGCCCCTAAAAGAGGACGCGTAAAAAGATTATTTCGCAATTTATTAGGACGCGGAACGGATTAGGGGGGCGGCCGTCGTCGACGTTATAACCGCACCCCTCTTGTTGGCCGTCCCCCGATCCTATGATCTCCTGCAATGACAATCGTTTCTCGTGAGGGGCGATTTGTTCATTTTTATCCGCGGCTACCGAATATCCTATATCGATCTTCCACCCCTCTTCGGAAATCGGATCAGCTTCTTCCTTCTCATCCCCCATACCTCCCAAATATAGTTGCCAAAATTTTGTGGCACTCCGCGACATCTGGTCACCGGTGCGAGAATTATTTATGATGGTTTTCATCACCACATAATGGGTTCAATTTCTCTTCTGCAACATTTATATATAATTATGACAACTTATTAAAAAAACTACAAAGTGATACAAAAGTCTGGAAACACCTAATTTTCTTTATTGCAGAAATGTCATTATTATTCTGACCAAATTGATCAGAAAAATTGGATATCCTAAAATATTTCAGACTTTTGTTCCACTCTATACAGGGTGTTTCATAATACATGCGCAAGACTTCAGGATGTGATAGCTTGTCCAAAAATTTGAAAAAAAGTTTCTATCAACTTACCCTCTAAAATGCACCATTTTCGAGATACAGGGATGGGTTGGGTTGAGATACAACAACGCGCACTCTTAATTGGTCAACTTGAGTAGCAATTTTCAACTGGAGTAGCGTAGATTAGATGGCCCCAAAAGAAAAAATCTAAACAATTAAGTTTGGGAGATCGCGGTGGCCTCCTCGACCGATCCAACGGTCCAAGTATTGGCGAGCAACCAAACTAAAGTGGGCCGGAGCTCCATCATGCATAAAGTACATGTTTTGTCTTACTTGAAGCGGTACATCTTCCAGTAGTTCCGGCAGTACTTCTTCTAGAAATTGTCGATAATCACCGTTTAATCTGTTCGGTTTATAAATGTGGGCCTATCAAATGATCACCGACGATGGCAGCTCAAACATTTACGGAAAATTGTTACCTACAAGTTATGGTGTGGTACTGGGCGATTAGAATGTCTCTCTTGATACAATCGCCTTGCTTCTGCCGAATTACCGCATGCCATTCCGGAAAGGTTTCGCAATTCATTTTTAATTTTGTAATACAAGTTTACTTTTTGCTGGCAAAGTAATTGTTATTTTGACAGGAGGTAGCTTTTGTTATAAAATTTAATGCCTACTTGTTAAAAATAAATTTTACAATTTTTTACACAAACGCTGAAATGTGCGAAATGCTAATAAATAAGATAACTTTTGTATAATTTTTTTATTTTGCAATTATGAAGTTAACGCTTGCTTTTGTTACTTGTTCAAAAAATTGACCATGTTGAAAAACATAAAAGTTAATTTTTCTAGAAAACGGTCAACTTTAGAGCTCATGACCTACAGTACCTTTTTTGTGTAGAAAGCATTGACGGTTCAAATGGGCGTCTCAAAACTGTACTTTTTGAAGTGGCGTCAATCAAATTCAAAATCTTCACCAACTGTTTTCTGTTTTTTTCAAATTTTTGGACAAGCTATCACATCCTGAAGTCCTGCGCATGTATTATGAAACACCTTGTATAATTATGACAACTTATTAAAGAAAGTACAATGTGATATAAAAGTCTGGAAACACCTAATTTTCTTTATTGCAGAAATGTCAAAATAACAACATGAACAAGAAAAAGTAATGAACTGCAAACCAAATTGGTGAGTCTGGAATCTGAATCCAGACTTTTGTTCCACTCTATATAAAATAACCGAAGAAAGTAAAATCATTCCAGATGATGAAAAATGATATTTTTTCTTAGGATGATCTTTTTAGAGATCCAGATGGTGTTAAGGAAGATACCAAGAGTCGTCAAGGCAAATTTAACGTAAAATTAAGTAAATTTGACGGACATAAATCTCGTGAAGTGTCCCCAAAATAAGGCTGCGAGCGTTGTCGGGGTAATCGAGGGGTGTTGTTGTGAAGAGGGAGCGATTGAAGGCCGCGAGGGCAGTTTCGCGATTTCCGCGTCGAGGCGGCATTACAAATTCAACAAACCGTGACCGACTCGAACGTGCCCGTCAACAATATAAGATAATGAACGCATGTTGGCTGATGACGGAGCCTTTGCGGGGGGGGTGAGAGTACGAGAGGGTGAAGACTGGCGGCCAGACACGAGCGGAGCTCGCTTCGGAGCAGCAGTGAGCAGCAGTCGATTTCGAGCAGTACGTGGTGCGTGTTGCCTCTGCGATATTGGCTTCTTCTTCCACATCCGTTCCATGATGATTTGAACGTTTCGCACGGCATTCAGAACCCGAGTTCCAATCGACTCGAACGAGAACTACGAGTCTCAATTTGGTCGTTAAGATAAATGGATTTTTTGATATTGAAGGTAAGAAGTATCAGCTGTGTGTGTGATTCCCAAGAAAAAACGTAAACAAAACGGACTCAATGTCCACATGGCCGTCCGTCGCGATATTAATCGGTCGCCGAAGACAAACGTTCCTTTGTTCTCTTTGGCGCTTTGACGATTGAAAAATAGTTGCGAATACGTTGGCCCTTCGACGACGGATACGACACCTCCTTTGTCCGTCTCTGCTTATGGATTTTTCACGATTTCTCAAACGTGACTCACGGCCGTCGAACGCGCGAGCGAGGCAAAAAAAATAACTAGTGGAATAATAATATTGCCCATTACTCCTACGCAACAATACGTAGACGAGACTTGTACGCCGCCCGTTGTTGATGACCTTGCGACCTTTCCTAAGAACTCTTAAACGACACCGTCGTTATCATTGTCTCAAAGCCCAAAACTCACTTCTCCTCGGTGCGTTTGTTTTCATCTCGGGGGTCAACCGCACTCCGGTTATCGACGCCGTCGTTCGACCCAATATTGTTGTCTTTTCCGAGGGCATCGGCAAAGACAACAAACAACCCACAACTTTGAAACAACGATGCGAAAACGATATCCGTTCCCTGAATATTGAATTTTGCCGATGTTATGAGATACAAACTGAATTTAGACAGAAAAAATATTTAGACCTCCTCCGAACCATTTCTGAGAACTGTCAGTACCAGAGCAAATGCTATTGTGTCTGACGATGGGGACACCAGATGCCAGCGGCGACTGTTAAAAGTACTTTGTCCCACGTGTCCATGCACTTTTCATGATGGTTTTGCTTCTATTTCGGTGGCAAACTTTATTTTCAACACTTTTTCATTTTTTATCATTATACACATAGTCCGAAATCGTTATTTTATGTTCTATACAGCCATACAATAAATCGAGATATGAACGATACGAGCACTCGTAATCCCGCTTTACTGTGGATTTTTCAACCATAAATTTTCCGTTTATCGGAAATATTTTAATTCAAAGATGTAAATTACAAAATTATTCACCGATTCAATATAAAACGATCTTTATTAAGCTTAGTGTAGGGTTAGTATCGGGATTTCCGGTGCCCCATTTACAGCATTCCCAATCGATTGTCGTTATATGAGCTTACTTCGCGTTAGCATATGGTTTTATTTTAAAAATCTTATGAAACATCTGAAGATGCACGGTTAAATCCGAAACTTTCTAGTTTCTATTTAATTGATTTATACAAGCTTAAATTTTCCATAAAGAAAACTATCTGTTGATAAGGTAATAACTCATAGATACTTTATGGACAACCGGTTCATAATCGTGTGAAAAATAGAGTAAATAAATCGGTCCATTTAAGAGGGGGCATTCCCCTTTTCACAATACACAGTATTTTTCCAAGATTAATGGACATCAAATTCACCGTATCTGTGCTGCTCAACGAAGCGGCAAAATAAAACTGCTCAATCGGAAGTAATTCCGACTACGCCAAAGACAATTATAGTGGATGCGGTTCACTAAATTTTTGTTTTATTAAAATAAAATTACTTAATATTGTTGGTCATTACTTTGTATGTTCATTGCGGGTTCTCATACAGAAGTAATGTATAATGGATTTCGCGACTTTACGTCCTGGGAAAAGGGATTTTGTTGAGCACGTTGAGAGTGGGTTGAAAGCAACACGAAAATACTTTTCGAGTGAAGTAGGATACACGCCGGGAATATGTAATGTCAAGACCCCTAGCGGCTTTTGCTGCCGCCCCAGGTTGCCAAATCGGTGCGATTTGTAAGTCGCGTTTTACTAATTTAATTTAAAATAATAAAAAAAAGCAAAATCCCATCCAATTAACATTTAACCCATAAAACCCGGAACAGTATACGAAGTGGCGATGTTTAAATTCGCGGCACAATTGCGGCTCTACGCGTCCAATTCAAACGTTTCTATATCTCCAATTACGATTTACACAATCAGGCAAAGGAATATTCGATTGAAACGGGACTGAAACAAGCCGGGTTTAAACCCAATTAAAAACTGCCGGTGCACGATTCAAAAGCAGTCAAAGCGCGCCTTAAACAAAGAGGACCCTCCGATGGAAACAATTAAAAACGCGCGGAATTGCGTACGGCGTTGCCTATCTGCAAAATACGCTTAATTGAGTGCCGAACAGGGGCGGTGATTAAAAAACGGAGTCTGTCGTACTGAAATTGTTGCAATTATCCTCCAAATTAGGTTAACCCAATACAAAACTCTGCATTGGTTTTAATTATTTTTTTTTATGAATTTTTTTCTAGACTTCTATTTGCTAATCTTCTGCCAGCAATTCATTGTATTCTGTGAGCAGTATCTAGTCTTCTACTAACATAATCAGTAAGAAGTCTTTTAAGAACAAATTTAGTATTCTATCAGCAATTTCTAGTCTTCCATTAGCAGAATCTAATCATCTATTAGCAGTATCCAGTCTTTTGCCAAAAATATTTGGTCTTCTGAGAGCGGTTGGTCATCTGGAAATAAAATCTAGGGTTCTATTAGCAAATTTAGCAGTTTCTAGTCTTCTGTTACCCATAATTAATACTATCCTGTTTTGTGCCAGCAGTACCTAGACTTCTGCTAGCAATTGGTGATTATAAAACGGAGTCTGTCGTCCTGAAATTGTTGCAATTATCCTCCGAATTAGGTTAACCCAATACAAAACTCTGCATTGGTTTTAATTTTTTTTTTTATTAAGTTTCCAAAAGAATTTTTTATTAACATTTTTTTTCTAAGCTTCTGTTTATCATTCTTCTGCCAGCAATTCATTGTATTCTGTGAGCAGTATCTAGTCTTCTACTAACATAATCAGTAAGAAGTCTTTTAAGAACAAATTTAGTATTCTATCAGCAATTTATAGTCTTCCATTAGCAGAATCTAATCATCTATTAGCAGTATCCAGTCTTTTGCCAACAATATTTGGTCTTCTGAGAGCGGTTGGTCATCTGGAAATAAAATCTAGTGTTCTATTAGCAAATTTAGCAGTTTCTAGTCTTCTGTTACCCATAATTAATACTATCCTGCTTTGTGCCAGCAGTACCTAGACTTCTGGTAGCAATTGGTGAATAAAACGGAGTCTGTCGTCCTGAAATTGTTGCAATTATCCTCCAAATTAGGTTAACCCAATACAAAACTCTGCATTGGTTTTAATTATTTTTTTTATTAAGTTTCCAAAAGAATTTTTTTATTAACATTTTTTTTCTAGACTTCTGTTTATCATTCTTCTGCCAGCAATTCATTATATTCTGTGAGCAGTATCTAGTCTTCTACTAACATAATCAGTAAGAAGTCTTTTAAGAACAAATTTAGTATTCTATCAGCAATTTCTAGTCTTCCATTAGCAGAGTCTAATCATCTATTAGCAGTATCCAGTCTTTTGCCAACAATATTTGGTCTTCTGAGAGCGGTTGGTCATCTGGAAATAAAATCTAGGGTTCTATTAGCAAATTTAGCAGTTTCTAGTCTTCTGTTACCCATAATTAATACTATCCTGCTTTGTGCCAGCAGTACCTAGACTTCTGCTAGCAATTGGTGATTATAAAACGGAGTCTGTCGTCCTGAAATTGTTGCAATTATCCTCCAAATTAGGTTAACCCAATACAAAACTCTGCATTGGTTTTAATTATTTTTTTTATTAAGTTTCCAAAAGAATTTTTTATTAACATTTTTTTTCTAGACTTCTGTTTATCATTCTTCTGCCAGCAATTCATTATATTCTGTGAGCAGTATCTAGTCTTCTACTAACATAACCAGTAAGAAGTCTTTTAAGAACAAATTTAGTATTCTATCAGCAATTTCTAGTCTTCCATTAGCAGAATCTAATCATCTATTAGCAGTATCCAGTCTTTTGCCAACAATATTTGGTCTTCTGAGAGCGGTTGGTCATCTGGAAATAAAATCTAGGGTTCTATTAGCAAATTTAGCAGTTTCTAGTCTTCTGTTACCCATAATTAATACTATCCTGTTTTGTGCCAGCAGTACCTAGACTTCTGCTAGCAATTGGTGATTAAAAAACGTCCTGAAATTGTTAACTCAATTATTATATGTTTCAAAAAAAATTTTTAGTAAAATTTATTTAGAATATATATGAAAATAATTCATCAAGAAAAGTTGTACAAAAGATTGTTTCATCATAAATCCAAAAGATTGCATCTCTATAGAAAGCATAGAAGAGCAATTACTTAGGTGGCAGGAGTATTTTAGCGAAAATATCTGTCTCCCCTTTTTCCAGATGAAGTAACGAACGCATCGCGAGAACAAGAGGTACAGCTGAACGACAACGTTAATCTCACATCAGCATAAACAAAAAAAAAATAATAACTAGAATAAAAATGTGCCTTACAGATTTTTCATAAAAAAGAACTTTTTTGGTACTTTATAAAAGAGTTTGAATCATTTTAAAAGTTCCGAGTCGATTGGGATTGACGTGAAAGAATAATAGCGGAACGATTTTCGCGGTTCTATTGGAAAACTGGCAGCACTCAGACAGACAAAAGGCCCCTTATGCAAATTCTCTAACCCCCACCCCCAATTATTCTCGTAATTAAAAAACTCCCGGATTATTTAAAAGTTCTCGAGGCTCGCCTCGAGGGCTTCATTACAACTTAATTTTCCTTGCCTTATTCACGGTTTCTCTGTGCCGTTTTCTCGCAGATAAACGGAACGGACGTGAGCGGTTTTCCTCACCAGGACGCGGTTAGGGCATTTTTGGCCGCCCAGGAGCCTATTGTCGTCGAGATCAAGCGACGAACAGTTCCGGAAGACGGTGCTGCCAGCGACGTGGTTATACCCCAGTCAAATTTTACTTCCACCGCCGTCCAGACAGACATTTCGGCGGCCAACTGGCCTGACGAAAACATCTTAGACTGTCCGGAAATAGATCTTGAGGAGGTTACGCTTAGGAAGTGCAGCAGCGAGGAGAAACTCGGTCTCACGGTTTGTTATAGCTCTGGCTCTGACGTCGATACCTGCACGGAAGTTTATATCCGTGACATCGTGCCCCAGAGTGTTGCTGATCTTGATGGTAGACTTCGACAAGGTGACCAAATCCTACAGGTTTGTAAATTCTTCCATTTAAATTAGTGACATAAATAATATATAGCATCACTAATTTAAATCCTTCCAACAAACCTAATAAATACCCAGATGGTTATTTTTAGGTAAACGGTAAAGATGTTGCTAACCGAGAAGAAACTGAAAGCCTTTTCGCTGAAAATAGAAAAGCAGTCACCTTACTCATTAGTAGGTGCTATAATAAGGTAAAAATAATCAACGCTTAAATTTTTAATGATACAACAAATTAATCGGATTTTAGTACGACGATTATATGGAGCCAGAAGACTTGGAATGCATTTCCGGGAGAACGGCGGCTTATCAAAATACAGTGATTGAGCAAATAATTCAACGGCAAGCTGAAAATCAGCAATCGCCGTCAAAAAACGAGCCGTCTCCAAGGGTTCCACCTCATTTTAGCGCTGATAAATTCACTTTAACCAATTCACTAGTGCGATCAAAATTGGATTCGATCAACCATGAAATTTCGGAGTTAAACGATAGGATGCAAAGCATCCAACTAGTAAAAACGGATAGAAGAAAACACGTCCCCCCCGAATCGGATACCGAGCACATTTACGAAACCATCCCCGAATCTTCCGATTTTGACATATTAGAACCTCTATATAGTTGCCCTTACGACGAGGAAAATCCGGTTGAACAATGGTTAATCACCCAAGAAAACTCGTTTAGTCCCGAAATAAAAGACATGAAAGATTCGAGAAAAGGAAAAGTGAAATCGAAGTCTTTAAAGAGTAATAGCAGCGGGGAAGAGCACGAAAATAGTTCGAGTGCTTATAATACCGGGGGATCGAGTAATTCTAACCACTTGACTTTTGAATTGGCCTGCAATGCCGACTCTAAACAGAAGAACATTTATAAGTATGACTTAAGAAATTTTAAAAACCACTTCAACAATTTTTTATTACTTATTTTTAGATCAACGCTAGTTTTATGCCCCAATAAACCAGAGGAGGAACCAAAACAATCAAATTGTGATACAAAAAACCAATCGAAACAGAAAAAACCGAAACAAACAAAGAGTTCACCAACGCTAAAACCAACAATAGCCAACATCCTCTCTGATACGATGTACACTAACGTTGCAAATTTACAACAAACCATGCTTTTACAGCAACAGCTTTTTAGGCAAACACTTGGACATCAAAGTGCTGGTGCTGAATGTCAAACTTCCAATAACTTCAATCAATTCCAAAATAGTGATGTAAGTAATTATAATTAATTAATTAATATCGGAAAATATATATATATTAAAATATAAAAAAACTTCTTACTTGCTTATATTTTAAATATTTATTGGAACCGGTTTCGACACATAACGGTCATCATCAGCCAAAATGTCGTAAATGAAGTTGAAATTTATAAAAATAACACATTTGAATATTAAAATATTAAATTAAATAAATATGTTACAAATTAACACATCTTGTGCCGTCAAAGTCTTACCGTGTATTGGGCATCAATACCATGCAAAACGAGTTTAGTCGCTTCCCGCCAAAGATGTGAAATTCGCGCAAAACGACTTTCGTTATTTCCCGCGCAAGATGTGTTAAAAAATATGCTGTAAAATATCCATTATTGTGTGCTGTGTTCGTCTTGTCGTCAACTTACAAGTTGTTATCAATTAATTAATAATCATCAAACATAAAAAAAAATCTTATTTTAGGAGGGGCATACAAAAATGGAATGGAAAGTAAAAAGAAGACCGGATGGAACTAGATATATCGCAAGAAGACCGGTTCGTAATCGAATATTACGCGATAGAGCAATGAAAATAACCGAGGAACGTTGTGGGTTAACAACGGAAGATGATACATTATCGGAATTAAAAGTAATTTTAATATTTAATGCGCTAAAAAAACAATTCTAGTTTTAGTAAATTTCAGATTGGAAGATACTGGACGAAAGAAGAAAGAAAGAAGCATGTGGAAAAATCGAAAGAAAGGAAACAAAGGCAAGAAATATTGCAGGCAGCTAGGCATTTGGATGAAAATGTGGAAACGCAACACCCAAAGGATAAACTCGTTTCGAAAAAGACGACTAATAATATTGATAACACCGCGAAAAAATATAAGGCGAAAAAAGTGCATACGTACGATAACTTCTCGACGGTTCAAGACGTATTATTACATGGCCCAAAATCCGTTCCAAATCAAAATAGTAAAATGATTGGGTTACTCTCTGTGACGACCGTTTAAATGTAGAAACATAGAAAATATAGACTTCGATAAATAAAAATTCAAAAATTTACTGTGAGAAAACGTTTTTATTTCACTTCGGAATAACGACGTTTTTTCTAAACATACAGTGTTTGATTTTAGTTGTCATAATAGATATCTCGATTACTGTTGGAGATATGACAAACTTATATAACATATTCAAAAAAGCAAGTGAGCATCAAATGTGTTATATCAAATATTATGCATCTAAAAGCAAAAATTAAATACATGAAAATAATGGTATCACTCGGGATTTGGAGCGTGAAACCAAGTCTAATAAGAAGAAATAATCTCGCTAATAATACTTTAACTCTTCGAAGTCGGGGGGCGGCCGACTTCCCGAAGTGATTTTCAAATCCCAAGTGATACCATTAATAACTTTATGGAAGAAGTAATTTCGGCCGACTTCGAAGACGTCGGCCGCCCCAAGTATAGTGAACAATACTTAGAGCGGCCGACGTCTTTGAAGTCGGCCGAGATTATTTCTTATATCACGGACATACCTTGGGGCGGTCGCCTTCACGAAGTGATCTCCGAATACCAAGTGATACCATTGATAACTTTATGGAAGAAGTAATCTCGGCCGACTTCGAAGACGTCGGCCGCCCCAACTTAGGTTCGTGACATAAAAAATAACCTCGGCCGACTTTGAAGACGTCGGGCGCCCCCAAGTATCATGAACAGTGCTTAAAGCATTGAGAGTATTGTTCATGATACTTGGGGCGGCCGACGTCTTCGAAGTCGGCCGAGATTATTTCTTATATAACGGACATAACTTGGGGCGGCCGACTTCCCGAAGTGATCTCCGAATACCAAGTGATACCAATAACAAGTTTATGGAAGAAATAATCTCGGCCGACTTCGAAGACGTCGGCCGCCCCAACTTAGGTTCGTGATAGAAGTAATCTCGGTCGACTTCGAAGATGTCGGCCGCCCCCAAGTATCATGAACAATACTTAGAGCGGCCGACGTCTTTGAAGTCGGCCGAGATTATTTCTTATATCACGGACATACCTTGGGGCGGTCGCCTTCACGAAGTGATCTCCGAATACCAAGTGATACCATTGATAACTTTATGGAAGAAGTAATCTCGGCCGACTTCGAAGACGTCGGCCGCCCCAACTTAGGTTCGTGACATAAAAAATAACCTCGGCCGACTTTGAAGACGTCGGGCGCCCCCAAGTATCATGAACAGTGCTTAAAGCATTGAGAGTATTGTTCATGATACTTGGGGCGGCCGACGTCTTCGAAGTCGGCCGAGATTATTTCTTATATAACGGACATAACTTGGGGCGGCCGACTTCCCGAAGTGATCTCCGAATACCAAGTGATACCAATAACAAGTTTATGGAAGAAATAATCTCGGCCGACTTCGAAGACGTCGGCCGCCCCAACTTAGGTTCGTGATAGAAGTAATCTCGGTCGACTTCGAAGATGTCGGCCGCCCCCAAGTATCATGAACAATACTTAGAGCGGCCGACGTCTTTGAAGTCGGCCGAGATTATTTCTTATATCACGGACATACCTGGGGGCGGTCGCCTTCACGAAGTGATTTCCGAATACCAAGTGATACCATTAATAACTTTATGGAAGAAGTAATCTCGGCCGACTTCGAAGACGTCGGCCGCCCCAACTTAGGTTCGTGATATAAAAAGTAACCTCGGCCGACTTCGAAGACGTCGGCCGCCCCCAAGTATCATGAACAGTGCTTAGAGCATTGAGAGTATTGTTCATGATACTTGGGGCGGCCGACGTCTTCGAAGTCGGCCGAGATTATTTCTTATATAACGGACATAACTTTGGGCGGCCGACTTCCCGAAGTGATCTCCGAATACCAAGTGATACCAATAACAAGTTTATGGAAGAAATAATCTCGGCCGACTTCGAAGACGTCGGCCGCCCCAACTTAGGTTCGTGATAGAAGTAATCTCGGTCGACTTCGAAGATGTCGGCCGCCCCCAAGTATCATGAACAATACTTAGAGCGGCCGACGTCTTTGAAGTCGGCCGAGATTATTTCTTATATCACGGACATACCTGGGGGCGGTCGCCTTCACGAAGTGATTTCCGAATACCAAGTGATACCATTAATAACTTTATGGAAGAAGTAATCTCGGCCGACTTCGAAGACGTCGGCCGCCCCAACTTAGGTTCGTGATAGAAGTAATCTCGGTCGACTTCGAAGACGTCGGCCGCCCCCAAGTATCATGAACAGTGCTTAGAGCGGCCGACGTCTTCGAAGTCGGCCGAGAGTATTGTTCATAATACTTGGGGCGGCCGACGTCTTCGAAGTCGGCCGAGATTATTTCTTATATTACGGACATAACTTGGGGCGGCCGACTTCCCGAAGTGATCTCCGAATACCAAGTGATACCATTAATAACTTTATGGAAGAAGTAATCTCGGCCGACTTCGAAGACGTCGGCCGCCCCAACTTAGGTTCGTGATAGAAGTAATCTCGGTCGACTTCGAAGATGTCGGCCGCCCCCAAGTATCATGAACAATACTTAGAGCGGCCAGGTTAAGACTAAAACACATTTGATGCTCAATCTTTTTTTGGGTTATGGCAGATCATAGATATTACCCACAATAATCAAGATATCTTCCATGATAGTTAAAATTAAACGCACTGTATACGTAAAAAGCTTTTATGTATGACATATATATGCGGCTGCCTTGATTTTATCAAAATGTTGAGACGTTTCTTAGGCATTTTTTACATGCCTACATTATTTGTGATGTATTTTACTTAGTGTACAGAAATTATTTGATAAAAAGGATTATAATAGATAGACTTTATGTGTATATTTATGATAAAGATGTTACAACTTACCCACATTTTTAGATGCGCAGATTATACAACCTGTAACAAAACAGAGTACAATAAATCTTTAGAAACAAAAATCGTTTATTCAATTTAAATTTCCCGCTATCTTCACGCGTTATGGCGCCATCTATTGAGTATATCATTTAACTCGTACAGTTGTCAAAATTTACAATAATATCTTAAAATCGGTGTATTTTTGTATGATTATTCAGGTATAAATGAGGGATATAAAGCGGAAATAAAGCCTGCAAGATGATATGAATCAACGTCAGTTAGAAATGTAACGTTTACGCCCACAATGAAAACATAACCTCAACAGTTCCTGCTAAAAGTTTTATCTTTATGCGAAAATGGTTCTACCACCGATTGTTACGGGTTTATCCCCCAACGAGGGGCCTCCTGGAACACGCGTTACAATCCGAGGTGAAAATTTCGGTCAAAGACCCACCGATTTAATTGGTAAGACACTTTTTTATTAACAGTTACAAATTAACTAAATTTAATAATTTTGAAGGATTAACAATTTGCGGGCATGATTGTTTATTATCTGCCGAATGGAAAGCCCCTAGCAAAATAATAGCCATTTCTGGTCCAGGGAAAGGTTTTGGAGATATCATTGTAACCACAAAATTAGGAGGTAAAGGTACTTGCAATGTCCATTTCAAAGGTTATTACGAACATATTGGCCCCATGAAAGAAAGCGCCGTTTGGGTGGAAGAAAAACCTTTTCACACATTTCGTCATTCCTTATCAGCAAGTAGTATCCAAATAGATGACCCATTAGGATTATCCGATGAAAGCAACGAGAAAAAAATCCCTGAAGATGACCTTAACGACAAATTCCCAGGAAGTTCTGGTGATTTAACCTCAGAAAATTTCTCACCATGTCGATTTTTATACGAAAACCATCACAAAACCAATTTTAACGACCTACAAGCTGGGTTGTTGCATTTAAGACGCAAAGTGGATGGCCAAAAAGAAGGGAGATTATCATTTTTAAAGACAAACATTTCCGCTGTACTTGATCAAATAGATACATTAATGGTGCTTAAAGACAAATTCGAAAAAGACGTCAAAGAATATTCGCCTGAACCCACATTAAAATTTGAAAAAGCTATAAGAGAATCCCAAAGAGAAGCAGGGAAATTATACACAGATCTTTATACAAGAGGCGAAAGGGTCGAAAGTACAAGAAACGCGCTTAATGTCTTAACACGCTTTAAATTCTTATTTTCCCTCCCGTGTTCGATCAACAGAAACGTCAAAAAAGGGGATTACGATATCATTATAAACGATTATATGAGAGTGAAAAATTTATTTTTAAAGCGAGATATACCGGTAAGAAAATCATCTTTTTAATTACAACCTCCGTTTTTTTAATTATTATATTATTATTAAAGATATTTCAAACAGTTTTACATTTAATCGAAGACAAAATAACTGAAATCAAAGAAAAACTTCACCAAAAATTAGTTACAATGCCTATTACTGTGGAGGAACAAAAAAAACTTATTCGGTACTTAGTAAATTTGGACAGCAATTTTGAGCCGGCTTGGGACGCGATTTTATTTCGATCAAAGTACCTCGTAAATCGCATGGAGGAATGCTACAAAGAGCACAAAGCTATCATCGCGGACGATATGCGCAAATCGAAAAGCCCCCACGCTGCTAAATATTCCAAATACAACGCGTCTCAAGACGCTAACGCTTGCCCACAAAACATTTTTTATGTCGAGGAATTATCTTCGTTACTTTCCGAACTTTTTCCAGACATTTGGAAACTCGGCCAAGCTTATTTTATAGGCGAATTACACGTTAAAGTTGAACCAGGGCATAAAACAGCTTTTAAGGTAAGTATAACCTTTTCAAAGTTAAATAATAAAATTTGTTCTTCATAAATTAGACTACCTATTAAAAATTTATGAAAGCGATTTCGAGCTCAAATTGAAGCTGAAGATGTCTTGTTTCGAAACCTGTAGTGTTTAAAAATTTATATAAAGAAATTAATAACATCAGTTAATTTTCAAAAAATCATAACTTCTTTATTTTTAAAAATATAGAATCGATTTATGTCTCAAATTGAAGCTGAAGATGCCTTCGTTCGAAACCTGTATAGTGTTTAAAAATTTTATATGAAAAAAATTATTAACTTTTATTAGACAACCTAAAAGTGAGGAAAAAATTGTTCATTTTCAAAAAATCATAACTTCTTTATTTATGAGAATATAGAATCGATTTATATCGCAAAGTGAAGCTGAAGATGTCTTCTTTCGAAACTTGTATAGCATTAAAAAATTTTATATAAAAAAATTTTGAGAATTAATAACTTATTAAATAACCTAAAACCGAGCGAAAAATAGTTAATTTTCAAAAAATCATAACTTCTTTATTTTTAAAAATATAGAATCGATTTATGTCTCTAATTGAAGCTGAAGATGCCTTCTTTCGAAACCTGTATAGTGTTTAAAAATGTTATATAAAAAAAATTTGAGAAAAAAATTATTAACTTTTATTAGACAACCTAAAAGCGAGGAAAAAATAGTTCATTTTCAAAAAATCATAACTACTTTATTTATGAGAATATAGAATTGATTTATATCTCAAATTGAAGCTGAAGATGTCTTCTTTCGAAACTTGTATAGTATTAAAAAATTTTATATAAAAAAATTTTGCGAATTAATAACTTATTAAATAACCTAAAACCGAGCGAAAAATAGTTAATTTTCAAAAAATCATAACTTCTTTATTTTTAAAAATATAGAATCGATTTATGTCTCTAATTGAAGCTGAAGATGCCTGCTTTCGAAACCTGTATAGTGTTTAAAAATTTTATATAAAAAAAGTTGAGAAAAAAATTATTAACTTTTATTAAACAACCTAAATTGAGCAAAAAATAGTTCATTTTCAAACAATCATAACTTCGTTATTTATGAGAATATAGAATCGATTTATATCTCAAATTGAAGCTGAAGATGTCTTCTTTCGAAACTTGTATAGTATCAAAAAATTTTATATAAAAAAATTTTGAGAATTACTAACTTATTAAATAACCTAAAACCGAGCGAAAAATAGTTAATTTTCAAAAAATCATAACTTCTTTATTTTTAAAAATATAGAATCGATTTATGTCTCTAATTGAAGCTGAAGATGTCTTCTTTCGAAACTTGTATAGCATTAAAAAAATTTATATGAAAAAAATTGGAGAAAAAATTATTAACTCTTATTAGACAACCTAAAAACGAGAAAAAAATAGTTCATTTTCAAAAAATCATAACTTCTTTATTTATGAGAATATAGAATCGATTTATGTCGCAAAGTGAAGCTGAAGATGTCTTCTTTCGAAACTTGTATAGCATTAAAAAATTTTATATAAAAAAATTTGGAGAATTAATAACTTATTAAATAACCTAAAACCGAGCGAAAAATAGTTAATTTTCAAAAAATCATAACTTCTTTATTTTTAAAAATATAGAATCGATTTATGTCTCTAATTGAAGCTGAAGATGCCTTCTTTCGAAATCTGTATAGTGTTTAAGATTGTTATATAAACAAAATTTGAGAAAAAAATTATTAACTTTTATTAGATAACCTAAAATCGAGCAAAAAATAGTTCATTTTCAAAAAATCATATCTTCCTTATTTATGAAAATATAGAATCGATTTATGTCTCAAATTGAAGCTGAAGATGTCTTCTTTCGAAACTTGTATAGTATCAAAAAATTTTATATAAAAAAATTTTGAGAATTAATAACTTATTAAATAACCTAAAACCGAGCGAAAAATAGTTAATTTTCAAAAAATCATAACTTCTTTATTTTTAAAAATATAGAATCGATTTATGTCTCAAATTGAAGCTGAAGATGTCTTCTTTCGAAACTTGTATAGCATTAAAAACATTTATATAACAAAATTTTGAGAAAAAAATTAATAACATAAGAGATAACCTAAAATCCAAAGGAAAATAGATAATTTTCAAAAAAATCAACTTCAAATTAACGCTGAAGATATCTTCTTCCAAAACCTGTATAGTATTTAAAAGATTTATATGAAAAAAATATTGAGAAAAAAATTAAATAATTTGTATTGATTTTTCTTTTTAGCATACAGTACTAAATATAATGGAAGCTTATTGTAAAAGACTTAGAGCGGCTTTAATACCTCATACACTAGATAAAACATCGGATAAAACAAATTACGGCACATGGTCGATTCCGGATATAGATACGATGGCGATCTATCTACCGGAATGTTTAAAATACGTAAGATCGGCTTATTCGATATTATTTAAATTGGATTTGCCAAGCGAAGCATTAGATATAGTTTTAACGTTTATATTAGATTTGCGAATTCACTGTATGAGTATAGTGTTTAAGAAAACGATCGAAAATGTGAAAGAATATGATAAACAAGAAACGTGGAAAGTTGAGATATCGGAAAGTCACTGTGGGATAACTGAATTGCCGTTGAAATTTGAACAGGCAATTCAACAGTTAATTCAGTCGATTTCCGAACCTGTTTTTGAAGCGGAAGCGAGAGAGGGACTTTTGGTTGATAATATTTCGGCTCGAAAAGAATACGAAAAACAATTAGATAATTTATTAACGGCTTTTTATAATGTTTTAACAAATTTGGTTTTGAAGAGTCCTGAAAATGATGAAGACGACGATGAAAATCAAACGGCGATTGTTTCACAATTAATTGGAACGCCAACTACGGTTGTATATAAATCGCGGGGTAAAAGTAATATTCCGATTAGGGAGCGAAGATTATTGATGACCTTAGCGAATTGTCAATATACGAGTAACGTAGTTTTAACGAACATAGTTCGCTTATTTACAAAAAGTAATTACCAAATACCGCATCAAATGATTAAAAAGACGGAAGAAAATTTTAAATCTTTGGAAACATCGATTTTAGAGAATTATTTAGAACAGAAAAGCGATCCGTTGGTGGGCACAATAGAACCATCTATGTATTTAGGCAGATTCGATTGGCACACAAACTTTACACCGGTTGATATACGACCATACGCTAAAGAATGTATCAACAATTTAATTCATGTACACTTTGAAGTAAATAGCGTTTCATCCAAATTAGTCGATAGTATTCTTCCACAAGTCGTTCAAACAATAGCCGAAGAGCTTTATAGGTTAATGAGTTGTGTTCAAAAATTTAGTTTAGCAGGAGCCCAACAGGCTTTAATTGATATTGGAGCTTTACAAGAATTTTTTGAAGCTTATTCTACCGAGAGAGCTAAAAATTTTTTTAAAGAAGCCATCAAATTAATTCCAGCTTTAAACGAACAACAATCAGAGTAAGATTTAAATCCTAATTAAGTTCAAATTAATATTATATAACATTTTTTTAAGGATCATTAAGGAAGTGTTAAAAGAAAGCCGAAAGAAAATGCGCCTCCAAATTTTGTGTCTGCAGAAATCATAGCCATAAAAATAAAAAACAACATAATACTTAAACTAATAAAAATGTAAATTACTTGTAATATTATTGTAAAATTATTGCCATACATACAAAATGGATTTAGATATTATTTTTAAAGGATGAATGAGAATATTTAAAAAATAGATCTTTATTTTTCCTCCAACTAACTCCTTAAATATTAATACAAAGTGAAACTTGAATCAAGAATTACGAATCAAATAAAATTAATTAACACTAATAATAAACTGTTACTTAAATACGAATTAGAAACTAAGCACAAGATAAGCATATAAACTCGGTAACTTCATCATCATAGCTAAAATGAATAAATAGAGAATAAATCATCAAATATATGTACACAAGTATCCCACGTAACTTTTAGGTTCCACTATTCGTACAGTTTTGAAATTGATTATTAAAATAAGAAATTATTTATGGCACCCCACATACAGAATGTATCAAAAAAAATGTAGTCACACTTCGAATGATGAGAAAAACATTATTTATGACCATAGAGCGAAATGGAATGGCTTCGAATACAGAAGACAAATATAATTGAAGAATCATGTTCGCAAATGTTCAAAAGTCCATGGGCGTGATTTCATTCAATCCATGTATCTGGAAAGGCTGAGCTCGTACATCGCGTTGGTAGTGGGGGTTCATCTTGCTGAAAGTAAATCTCGCGTCGTCACCAAACATCTCTGAAATTTGTGGACCGACTAACTCCTGAAGCAAATTGAGGTATCTCTCACAAGTGACAGTTCCGTTAAAAAAAAAGGTCCTATGATGCCCAATGCGGATGTTGAAGTGTTACATGAAAATTTAGTACGTGCAATTATGGCGATTAATGGAAATAGATGCAGTGGAAACCCTGCATCTTCCGCACATTTTGCCAGGATCGGATTTTGCCGGTCAGGATTGAGAGTATGGATTACAGTTGGAATGTAGCATTTCAAAAGCAGACGCTCCATGATGCGATAGACGCTATCTTTGGAGATGTGGGTTTCCCAAGCAGTTTGTAGAGGAGATTTCTGTGGTGATTAAAGGAGTGTTTCCTGCACCTACTCTTCTTTTCCAAGGCTCGTGGATGTCCGTGGTCGTCCAGAACGTTAACAAAAAACGTTCCATCTGCTTCAAATTTGTCTCTGATGCACGTAATGGTCCGTCGCGTTGATGGCGGCTCCTTAACTTTTTCTTGGAAGTTTATGGAATTTGTTCAATAAATTATATCCACCCGAAGTATTGTTCATAATATTTGTGACGGCCGACATCTTCGAAGTCGGCCGAGATTATTTCTTATATAACGAACAATACTTGAGGCGGTTGTAGGGTACCATAATTTCTTATTGCAATAATCTCGGCCGACTTCGAAGACGTCGGCCGCCTTAAATATTATTCATGACACTTGGGGCGCCATTTTTTTTGCGTAAAGGTGTAATAAAAACTACCAAAATTTCAAAAATTTACTAACAGTGGATCCTAACTACGTTCTACCGAACCAGCTACGTGGAATATATTTATATATATAATAAATTCAAATAAACTTACATAGGCAAAGAACAACTTGAACAATAGCAATGATGACATAACCTGCAATCATTCAACAAATCGAATTTTTTAAGGCAATAATCACATTGTTCTTCATAAGAAACCTCCTCCTCCTTATCATCCTTATTTTTCTCTCTTTTAGCCCCCTCAAACAGCAAATCACGTGTTTTGTCTAAATAAAAATTCATATTTAAAAAAACTAACATAACCTCAAAAAAAACTTACTCCAAACATTTTCCATCGCTTTAACATTACTTTTTTCGTACCCCTTCGTAGTTAGGTATATTTTAGTTTGAGGTATATAATCATCTTCGAAGGGGCACGATCGTTTCGTCATATTCCGCGTTTCGATGCTGAGGTCTCAAAATATGTGGGGAATATGATCATTTTAGCGCTAAAACTGTTTTGATACGTTTTTGTTTAGTTTTAGACGCATGCGCGGTGGTTCATTAAAATTCGCGCCAATTTTGAATGTTAGAGAACGTATTCGAAATTGTAATGTTAAAAAGTCGGTTTGTTCGTTTATAAACACTCCTTTACACGACATCCAAACCTAACGGGACGTGTTTAAAATATAAATACGGCGTCGGTTACTTTATTATTTCCGGCGTGTTTTCGTCGAAATTTTTTTCAAAGCAAGGAAACAATACTCTTCGTATAACGCGGTCCGTCTCGAGACGAAAACAAATCTCGAAACCGCGATAGGTTGCGATTTGAATTTTAAATTAACCGATTGATATGAGGCTAAAAAAAGAGAAGGAACGAAATTTAAAAAGGAAGAAAATAAATAAATCGGCGTAGATTCGAATCGTAGGTTTCAATGAATCTTCATTTCGCTTGATTCCTTGAGCTCGTTTTAAACGCGTTAATGATCGCTCCGACGAGAAGCGTCGAGAAGTGGAGCGCACAATTGCCGAGGCAATTAAAGTCTAGCAAGTGAGAGTGGCTATTAGAAGAAAGTCAAAGTGGTTACGAGCTGCGTTCCGTTTGAAAAACTATACGAGAAATTCACATCATAACAAATACCTTTTTTTTTTGATATTTTCGTTGTCAACACCTCGTATATTACTTAACAAATCGCTGGGTTGGGCTTTTCTTTGGTAATGAAACGAATAAGCTTAATTTAGGGCGCGAAAATGAATTTGAAAATGGATTTGAAGCTGAGGCTAAAATGAGAACCGCAAAGAACGACGTGGGAACGGCGGCACGTTGTTGGGAAATTATGAATCGGATTCGTCTGTGTACCCAAGACATTAGCGACGGAAGCGGGTCGCGATCGTTGAGAAGCCGTAGGAATCTCTCACGGGCGCTGAAAAGTACGTGTTTGCCGAACAACTTAGACCTATCGATAGGTTCGCGAGGTGGGCCAGTTCTCTTGCACAATATCACATTTCTATCGATTTTCACCCTTAATGTATCTCAAAATAGATAAACTTGAGAATATAAGGCAAAAAGTTGATTTTACAAACACAAGATGTTGTTTCATTAGATCCTTTTGATCTAATATGTTTGGAATATTACATAATATTAAGGCCAACTTCAGGTTGAACCTCGCTCACAAGCGATCTCGGTTTAATTAGTCAAAAGATCTACAACTCCATTTGATAAAGATGACGCGCCACAATATTATGACTTATTTCAGGTTTATATAACACTGTTGTATCGTAAGGTGACTTCCACTTCAGCCATGTTTCACAGTTGTGGTACTTTTATCGAAAGTTCTTTCAGGATTCCGCCGGTTACTATATAGGTCTTAATTTTCTGAGGTGAATAATATTATTCTGCTTTCCTGCCTAATGATCTAATACCGGCTACTATTGGTTGATCAGGAAGGCTTAGTTTAGCAATGTTTTTAAAGGCGTTATTAAAGCATTGAACACAAAGTTTTCTTTCCTAATGGTAAATATAACATTGTGATAGAATCTAAGCCGGCCCCATACACTGTGTTGCAAAACTGTCACATTTCCACGCAGACCTAATGCATATGATCAGAATAACTCCGGTATTGTAGCGCATCGCGTTATACAGTCGGGTGGTAAATTTGTAACTTGGGAAATGTTCTTGCTATTGCCAGCCGATCTTCTATTATTAAGGCGAAATTTATAGCCACCTGTAGTGAAGTTTTGCACGCATCAATAAATTAAAGTATGCTTGTTTGTTTCATTGGTCTTTTAAATGTTGAATGATTGTATAAATACGCTGGGCTGCTTCGTGTTGGTTTTTCTGAACAACTTTAATGTGATAGATGCATTTGCTATTTCATCAATGCGGCTAAGTTCTGCTGATTTGATCCCAGTTCGGGTATTAAATTATCATATTTTAGAGCATCTTGGGCATCCAGATTTTCTGATGATTGATCCTAAAATATCAAGAACACCTCTCTGATTTCTACTGCTAGCAACAAGCTGTTGTTTACCGAAATTTAATTGATATAACAGATCTTTAAGGTTTCTCATTAATGTTAAAAATGGATGTTTCTTTCTGTGGCTATATTCTTCATTTAATCGTTTCATTTGAGTGATTAGCTAGTACAGGTTACATTGTACTACTGTTGTCCATTGGCTGACTTGGTTGAGCTTAGAAAAGCTTTTTGGAGTTATGACAAGGGAAATTTGTCATTTGGATCACATTTTGTGTGATCCAAGACACAAATTCATTTTGTCATAAAATTAGATGATTAATAATTATTGAAATGTCTGAAAATGTTGAGTATGATGATCTTGAAGATGATGGTTGTGAAAGGTTATGTAATTGACGAGAAACGATCGATGGGCTGCCGTGCGGAGGTAGATAGGAGGCCGATACTGCGTGGATACGACCGATACGACCTCCTCCTCCTCCTGCGCCTCCTTCTGCCTCCGCCACCACCTTTAGTTCGACGTCTGCCGCGTAATCGCGTGGCGCCACGAGCAACGACGCCTGGCAGCAGCGAGCAGCAGCGAGAGTGGTTCCACCGCTGTTCGTCCCCGTGGACTTCTAAGTTATATTTATTTCGGTGCCGCGTCCGGACCGGTATATCTCTATCCCCGCTTGTCCTACGCATTGTTTTAGATCGTTCTCGCTTACACTCCTCACTTTCATTTACGAAGAATTCCCGTTCGGCCCGAGAGCGAGTCCGAGCTGGAGTCCGTGCCCGTACTGGTGGCCGTAGTCGCGCGCCGGACGCCCGGAGATCCACACGCTTTTTTCGGCAACCGGCCTCGCGGTTTTTTTTCCTTTTTTCTCGCCCCCCATTTTTCCCCTTGTGCTCGTGCCCGCTGTGCTCCAATGTCAACAAACGAGACGCCATTCATTATGAACAGCGTAGGTATTCTAATATAATCCGCTAAATCCCGGTCCCGGTCATCGTGGTCGTCGTCGTGTTTATTTACTTTCGTTTTTTTTTCTTCTCGACGGCGATCGAAATAGCCCGAATATTATTTTCGCCGTCGCGCTCGGCCGGAAATTTTGAAACGCGAAGAAAAAACGACCGGTTCACCTTCGGCTCGATTAGCTTTTTTTCCGCGGCCCGGCGTGGGATTTTTTTTAGGTTAAGTGAAAACCGACCGGGAGAAAGGAGAAAAAAACTTGCATAACTTTTTTTCGACTCGACCCAAATTCCCAACCGTCTCCTTCGCCTATCTTATTTGATTATTTCCCCCCTTATCTACGATCTTCGAAATAGGCTGCACCCGAGATAAAGTTTTTTTTCCATTTATAGCGATCGACGCGGCAAGTTGATTGTACCGTTTCTAGGTCAAACACTGTTATATATACGCGAATATGTACGCACGCTTATTTTCGGGACCAACAATTTCAACTGTCACATATTAAATTATAATTCAAAATTTTTCACCTGATGATTGCCCGATTTATTCGAAATCAGTAACGCATTTTTTAATTTGTGGAATAAATTTCGATAAAATCGTTCCGAACCTATCCCAATTGGAAATAATCTAACCCACCGATAACCTAATCTAATTTCGCGATGCCTCCTTTTAGAAAACACGGCATCGTCCACTTTCAACAGGCGATTTCCCGTGAAAAGTGAAATTTATTTCTCGCGGCTCCGTAGACAATCCCCGTGTTAGCGATCGAAAGGTATCCGCTATTACCTCACAAAGACGCCCGTCCATATTCATCCATCGTTTTATTACGACGACATCATTTTTATCATTCCCCAACGAATTAATTCCTATACTTTTCGAACTCTATATATCTTTGATATTTGTTTAAATAAAAATTGATTTTGCATTCTTATAAGATCCAATTAGAGCCAATTTGCGGAAGTGAAACGAATATCGCAATGTTTCACAATTTCCAATCATCTCAAAATATTCTTTTATTTAATAGTTAACTTCCTTAATACGTAGTAAAATATTCTTTTTCCTTGCACTACGTGTTGTAATTAAATTCGCATTGACACAATTTAATAAGATAAATATTTTAAAGGCGTTTAAAAAGTGAAATTATTGCGAATTCTTAGTGAATAATGATCGATAGGAAATGAGGAAGGTGTGCGATTGGGACGTGAAGGAGGATGAACAAGTAGTTCACGATCGCGATTGGAATACGGAATATTTTTTGTTATTTTTGGATCGAAATTTCGCGCATGCAAATCGCCCGAGTCACTTTAATATTTATCGGGTAGATTTCCCCTCGTCATTTGTAGAAAGTTGCCGACTTTTTAACTCATCTCTCCGGGCGTCGTTCGGAACGGGTGGGGGCGATCCGGCGACGTGCTTAAATATTTATAAAAATCGGGGACCATCAGTTTCCTATATGGTAATCCGCGCGCGATACATATTAAAGAGGAGGTCCTCTGAATAATTCATCTCTCGATTTTAATTCACTGGTTGCGGATGTAATTTTGGCGGGGCAATGCTAAGAACGAAGCTGTTAAAACTGAGTGTATCTCGATTTGTAATTTTTTAATTAGTACTCCTCAAAGTTGAATTCGAAGAAAGGAATTCGGATTTGGGAAGTTAACTTTGGAGGTGAGACAATTTCCGAACGACGCCTTTCTCTCTTTCACGAAAAATCCTCCTTTCTCCTCATTCGGACGCCCTCCTTTTTTTATCTCTAGCAAATATTTGCCGCTTCGAGATTACACTTGTTTTGACTGGTACCGGATAATACGATTCTGTTTACTACGTAACGGGAGAAACGCTCTAAATATAGGTCGGCCTCAATAATTACTGCTATTTGGTCACCCTTTTTTTATTTTCTTTTTTCTCCCGCGAACGACTCCAGCCGGCCGGAATAAAGATAATGGAATTTATTTTTTTTATCAGACTATAAACAACAGATAACGCGAACGCGAAAATACCGTCCTGCTTTCTCCTTTTATGCGCAAATATTTACCCCACAGTCTCGGAGGGGCCCCCCTCCTCCTCCGAACAAGACACTTTAACCCACTCATTTTTTCATTAAACTCTTTCGTAAGACCAAATTTAATTGAAAAATCACTTTAACAATCCGGCTCTATTCTTAGTAGGAAATTATTCGTAGCAAGTTCAAAAAATCAACCGAATCTTCCACCAATTAAACAACATTATCTCGTTTATATCACGGAGAAAGTTCACTTTTGTATTCATTTACTATTTTTAGATATACGAAATTCTTTTACAACATTTATTCAAATTTATCCAATCTACTGATGACCTAAATGAATTTTTTGTTAACCTTAAGACGACAAAAAAATAATCGATTTAAAAATTCTTTTTATATATTTGTGTAAGTTGAAACTTAACCATTTCATTTAATGGACCGGTTTCGGCCTAGATAATCAGGAGTCCTAACCTTAATTTTATGCAATGAGACTCCTGACGATGGCCTAGGCCGAAACCGGTAGACTTAATAAGTTTATTAAATATATTGGAGTAAAAATATTGTTTATTTTAACCATTTTCGTTTTTTTTTTGTAAATGTTCCCAGAAATAACGTTCAGGTCAAAAACGGGCAGGCAAAAGAGAAAATCATCTCGAACGAGGGCGTGACAAAAGCAAGTGCAATAGAAACAAAAAAAAAGGGCTGACCAAGATGTGGAAGATGCGTAACGCGGACAAGAACAGTAACGACAAGTCGACGAACGGCAACGCGGTTACGATGGAGATGACGGAAGAAGAGCAAACAGCCCTAACCGATCAAACGGGAAGCGTAAAGTCTCAATGTTTTACCGTAGCGACCGATAGTGACACCTGCGATGATAGTAGCGATACCGAGTGCGGTTTGGGACCGTGCGCGCCTTCGTGGCTTCAAAAGTTTGCCTCGAAACAGATGTTTCTTACTGTGTTTTGTTTGGCTTGGGTACTACAAGGGATGTATCATACGTACTTCGTAAGCGCGATTACCACTATCGAAAAACTCTTTCAAATTCAATCGAAAATTACGGGCATCATTATGAGCGCCACTGAAATTGGTCAAATCGGTTCGTCTTTGTTATTGACTTATTACGGTGGACAAGGTCATAGGCCGAAATGGATCGCTTGGGGAATGGTACTCTTCGCCATATCATCTTTCACTTGTTCTCTACCTCATTTCATCTACGGAAAGCAGATCATGGACTCTAACGATCTCACGGGAATGCCTAACGAACCGGACACGTGCAACGCCTTCAATAAAAGCATTTATGACGACCCTTTTTTCAATGGGACCAGCGGCAGGTACGATTTCCAGCAAGGCTTTAACGATATACGAGTTTTAGAGCCACGAATAGAACCCACAGTCACGAAAATCGTCCTCGCCATATTCTTTATTAGTTTACTCGGTGTTGGTATGGGACAAACCGCCGTTTATACTTTAGGTATACCATATATGGACGATAACGTTGCCAGTCGAGAATCACCATTATATTTTGCCATCACTATTGGTGTTAGAATATTAGGACCTGCTTTAGGATTTATCGTTGGATCTTTATGTACCAGTGTTTACGCAGATCTTTCCGTCGATCCAAAAATTGAAACTAACGATCCAAGATGGGTTGGAGCTTGGTGGTTAGGTAAATGAAATATAAACTTTGTAAATTATTTTTGACAAAATTTTTGATTTAAAGGTTTGGTGGTAATATCTGGTTTATTGATATTATCATCGTTTGCGATGTTTTCATTTCCGAAGAGATTGCCAACTGGTCGTCCAGCACCACGTTTACAACGAACGGGGAGGAAGCACCCGAGCATCAGAGGTGAGCCGCCGCTGAAAAACAATTTCATTAGTGACGTAACGGTGCTTAGTATTCGACGAATGATGGTCGCCGTCTGCTGCGTATCTCGTTTACCGTTCTATTGAGCCGGTCAACTGCATACGGAGACGCGTAATCGAGTTATAATTGCCGACCGAACGAACGGGGCCCCAGCCGATTGGCGTGGCCCCAGACGACCGTTTTACGCAATTGCTCAACCGCGTCAATTGATCTTTTAAGCGACCCATCTCTTTCTTTTATTTATTTATTTACTTTTTTATTCTCGCCGAATCAAAAATAAAATTCATTTATTATTGCTGCTTTTTAGACTTTCCAAAAACCGTTAAAAGACTGCTCAAGAATGACATCCTCATGTTCCGTACTGCCAGCAGCGTGCTGCATATACTTCCAATAGCTGGTTTATACACTTTTTTACCGAAATACCTCGAGTCTCAGTTTAGATTACCAACACCTTCAGCAAATATGATATCAGGTACAATTAATTTTTTTGTTTTAACACATCTTGCGCGGGAAGCGACTAAAGTCGTTTGGCGCGGATTTCACATCTTTAGCGGGAAACGACTAAACTTGTTTTACATGGCCGACTTTGGCGGCAAAGTGCCCGCGCAAGATGTGTTAAGAACTTAAAATAATTTTTTTGTTTTAAAATAGGCGTGGGAGGAATTCTTGTAATGGGTTTAGGAATAATAATAAGTGGCATCTTTATACTTCGGGTTAAACCAAACGCAAGATTTGTAGCTGGTTGGATTGCGTTTACGGCCGTTGTTTACGCCTTAGGAATGGCCGTTTTAACATTCATAGGTTGTCCAATGCATACAGTCGAAGGGTAATTATAGCTGTTTTATGATTACCATGAAATTCATACAAATTTTTTTTAGTTATGGTCAACAACAACCCGTATGCAACTCGACAATGTCTTGTAATTGTAGTGCGGATAAATTTGCGCCGATATGCGGAAACGATGGTAAAACGTACTTTTCGGCATGCCACGCTGGTTGCCAAAATTTTACGGTTCACGATGGGAAAATTGTTGAATACTCGGATTGTTTATGTTTATCCGCAACTTATAACACGACCATCTTGGATTCTATAGACAAGCTTGGTACGGCTTCGACCGGATATTGCGACGGGGAGTGTTCAAACTTCATTCTCTACATAATCCTATTCTCGCTTTTTGTTTTTATACACTCAACCTCGGAGGTTGGTTCGATGTTGTTAATTTTGAGGTGCGTCGATCCTCGAGATAAAGCAATGGCCTTGGGTTTGATACAATTCGCTATTGGCTTATTCGGTAACGTACCGTGTCCGATTATTTACGGAGCGGTTGTGGATTCGGCTTGTTTAGATTGGAAGATGGTTAAAGATGAAACGGGGGCGTGCAAATTATATGATTCGAATGTTTTTCGAATGTTTTATCACGGAACGACGGGTGGGATATTGTTATGCGCTTTTTTCGTTGATTTAATTGTTTGGTATAAGGCGGGTAGTATAAATATAGCGCACGAACAGGCACCTTTAGAAGAGGAGATGCCCGCGTTGCCCGGAAAAACGCAGACCACCGAGAGCTGTTAAAACTGTGACATAGATTAAAACGAAAAACTGATTTTTTTACTCGTAGGACTGCTTTACTACTTTTTTATTAGAAAAACGACACAGGAAATCTCAAAATCGCTGCCTTTTTTGATATACATTGAAAATACAAGACGCCGTCTCGACATTACGACGCGGTCATTCGAAATAGACATCACAAGAGAACTTTGTTTTTATATATTGATATTTTTTTTAATAAATAATAGTACCTGATACATACAGCACGACCATTTGTTTTCCTACGGTTCGAGGACTGGCATATCATCCCGGAAATACCCGCGTTCGTAATGTTCAAGAGTGCAATACATAGATCTGCGGACATCCGTGCATATATCTGTGATATATTTAAATGTAAACAAAATACCCCACTGTGTATATATAGGTTTTATATATTTTCTAGAAATCAAACGAATAATGGAACATACGCATTTTTTTGACTTTGTAAGAAAAAAAAAACATATTTCTAGATATAGTTACCAATTTTTTTTAACACTAGTAGACCCGGGGGATCAAGCGTAAGGTTTGTTTCGAAACTTGATGACGTCAATTGCATTGTTGTATGTAACTGTATATAAGGGAACAATTTGTCGGTATGTTTTTTTATGATTATTCTTTTTTTGTATAAATTTTACGTGCCATCTTTCATGTTATATATCGAACACCGTCAGCAAAACGGCTCCTAATATTGTCTCAATTGATTAATTGACGCCTACTATTATTGTAACGAGAAATGTTGTGGATATTATCAATAAAAAATATGTTAATTCCAAACTTTTACGTGTTGTCTCATTTTTTATTTCATTTCACAACCCGTTTGGTAATTATGCCAATTTTATGTTGCGAAACGTGCCGGTACCATCGTATATCTAATTAGTTTGCGAAAATTATTTAGTCGATGTGGGTTCTTACCCCGTTTAATGAATTAATTCAAATGACACAATTTTAAACCATTTAAATTTTTTAAATTGAGAGTAAGTAATTTTAAAATTCTAAAACAACAAAAAGAGTAGGTTATTGAACCATAGATAATTTTACTCGCAAATGTTTTTTAAATAAAGCGTTCAAAATAAAACGTAGTTGGGAAAATCGAACTATTAGTATGCGAGAGGCGACTACGTGGTTGTTTTTTAATTAAATCATAATGTATGCAGATAATGTAATTAAAAACAATGTTGGATAATATTATTAAGAAGAAATAAAATTGTATGTTAAAGTTGTTTGTAAAATTCTTTGTTCTTTAGATCGGCCGGTTTTGAAACAGCATAGTTGGTAAAAGGAGATCGACCGATCGATCCTTCTGATATCTAAAAGAGAAATGAGAGAAAACCGGTCGATATTTCGCGGAGGTCGGTGTCGTACTATCCCATTCCTGGTGACGTTTTATGAGAGTGAAGAAAAGTAAAGGCCGGGGTCCGCTTTCGTTTGTAGACTGCAGCAGTGTGTAGAAACATGCGGTACTGTTTCCATCTGTTTTGTTTCCTTTGCATTGCGTTGTGCACCTGCTTTTCGTTGCCAATCAACGGCAGCGATGGCCCTAAAGGATTATCCCGTGAGTATTCCGATTTAGGCAGGTTATTTTAATACAAATTTTGACCGATTTCGTTCTTGGTTTAGAGAGTTATGGGCAACCTTTCGATGAAATTGTCGTCGCCTCCTCGTTGACTGTGAGAAGAAAGAACATCAGACAAGGCAGAACGAGCGTCGGCGACGGAAAGGAGTGAGTCGTTTCAAGAACAAAAAACCCAAATCAAGAATCAGATGTAATCTGTGATAATAAACGTTTGCGAAGTGACTAATTGTTTGTTTAAGTCGATGGTTCGCAGGCGACTCACGCCACTCATACATATTTCATTACGTAATGACCGTAAGGTCAGATTTTGGTAAAAGTTTCCTTATAGCCTTCAAATTATCCTGTATTCCAATAAAAATATTTTGATACATTTTCGTTTAATTTCAAAATACTAAATATATCATTTTAAAATCTTTACATTTTAATAAAAATTTGGTATAAAGTTTGTCGGCTTGCATATAAATGATCAACCAAAAGGCGACCTTAACCATGATTAAGATGCGAGTCCAGGCCTAAATGGGTCCGTGCCGTACGACTTCCTTCATTGTAAATCATGCGCGAAATTAGCGATTCAGCTCTCGGCGGCGATCGGGCCAAAGAGCCGACGAAGAGTTACGGGGTTTACGGACGACGACGACTGCCGCGGCGTCTGCATGTGTACTTTAGTGGCCGCGTAATGCAGAAATTATGCAAAACTAGGTAATTCCTAGTATACTAGTGCCATACGAGACAGTATGCGACCACGTGACGATCATACAAGACGAGACAGAACTTAATGAAAACGAATCACATCGTCTATCCAACTTGAAAATCAGTCTAGCTACCTTATTTTGCATGATCGGGACGACGCGACTTGAATTCCCTAGGTGAGACATTCTTTCGAGATGGGTGTGAGCGATAGGGTTGCTTCGAGGTGGGGATACTCCTTCGCATTATATAAACATTGACCATCATCGTAATGATCAACAGTCTAAGACCAGACATCAAAATGGATAAGCTTCTCTTCGTCTTCATCGCCATTTGCAGCTTTCAATACACCCACCAGTTCCCGAGAGGTAAGACACCCTATTCACCTCATTTCTATTCTCGCCGACTTCTTCATCTCAACTTACCAGATTGGAGCAACACCGCCCCGTACAGCCAACACACGCTCATGTTCAGCAACTTCAACCCAAGATACACCTACAAACCAGAAGATTTCATGTCCGCCTTCGGATCCGATGCCATCTCAACCAACACATTTTCAGCAGACACACAATCACTTCAAAACACCGAAACCAAATCAGAAAACGAACAATTCGAAGACACCCCAAACACACCGGACTTAAAAAAGAACGACTCCCCAAAAGAAGAAGACGAAGAACCTTCATGGCCTTTCAAGAACCAACCCAACTCGAAATCCGGCGGCGTTTACAGTTCTTTCTTCCCAATCATGATACAAGGTGGATCTAGTAAAGGACTTGGAAGGGACGCCAGCGAATATACCCCAGGATCTTCAACAGCCATCGCGAACAGTTTCAGCACCGGACGAGGGGGCGTTGCTAGCAGTCATGCCACTTCTTTAGGGGATCCTTATTTAAGCATGCTCTTTAGAAACGCCGTCTTTAAAAAGGCTATGGAGAAAAGCGAATAAACAAAGGGATCCGTTTGGAAATTTTACCAATTTCTTTTTTATCATGCTGTGCTTTCATTTTACTTAATGTAAATAAATATAAGATTTTTTAAGCAATATATTACTTTTTTTTTATTGAAAAAAAAATTATTAAAATTCCCAGTAAATTAATAGTAAAGAAAAGATAGTTTGCACTTTTCTTTATTAATTACAGCAATATAATAAACGTTATTATTACACGCGTTATTTTTATTAAATATTAAGTATTAAAATATTGCAAAATGTTTTTTTTTAATTTTTTTTCTTAATGACTTTCACTCTTAAATACTTTTTCTTTCATCTTAAACATATTGTTAATCTTCAATCTGTACAAGCTGCCCTTGAACAGTGGCGGATTGATGGTAACGTCTTCGCGAAGCAAAGTCCTCGTTATCCTCGTTTAATTGTGCAGGTGCAATATCGACAACTGGGTTTACTGGTGTTACCACAATTTGTTCATATTCATGTACACGTTTTCTGGAAATAAAAAGAAATTGTTGGATTTTGCGGCTTTAAAAACAAAAATCTTACCCAAAACATCTGTACATAACGGTTTTGAACCAGCGGAAAAATCGAAATTCAGCTGCCAACCCAGGTTTAACAGCGGGATTTGCCGTACCAATGTATAACCAAACCAAGAACACAACGGTGATACAGGCTAAAGCGTACGCCCAATGAACCAAGAACATAACGACCAATTTCATAACGGCCCCAATCAATGATAACCATCTGTTGCATAAACTTGAGTACCAATTTTTCGTTTTTGAATGAATATGTGGTTTAGGCACAATCGGTGTTGTTTCGGAACGATCTTCAGGGCTGCTTATAGAACCGGAACTGGAATCTGCGCGTAACGTTCTATGACGCGTACGTTCCGGAAATAAAGCGTCCAAATCGTTGCTATCGATATGATTGTTCAATGTCAATTGAGACTTTTGCTTACAAAATCTTTGTTCGCGTTGATGCTGAAGATCAAAAGTTTGTGCCAACGCGAAATACGCATAATCGACGCACGCATACGTCAAGAGGAACGGCAATGTTACGACTGGTGCTAATGTATTAATATCGCCGATTAAGATAAATGTTAATGTTATTGTTGCTACGACGGCTAAAGCGTATAAGGGCACTTTATTTGGACCTCTCTAAATTAAAAAAAAAAATAACACAATTTTATCACAACAAAATTTAAATTCCAACTTACTCCACGTCCTAAAACTCCAATTCCGGGAATGACATTTTCCAATGAAATACTTTGTAAAACCCTAGGTGTGCCATACATAGCTCCCAAACAACTCGACATCGATGAAACATACAAACCAGCTAATAATAACACTTGTACAGCAGAAACCGTTGCGGCTATATTAAAATCAGTTAATAAAGCATGCCTGGTGCAGGTTGCCCCCAAAACCATAACAAAAATCAAATAAAAAAACGTTCCCGTACTGATTGCCGCTAAAGTTCCGTTCGGAATATTAACGGATGGCGCTCTTAAATCCCCACTCATATTAATACCAGATAAAATCCCGGTTATAGTTGGGAAAAATACACCGAAAACGGTGAACCAACTGTAACCATCTTGATAAGCTGGCCAAAGATTTAAACCTAAATTTCCACTTAACCAGCCTTCAAAACCATTTGCTATAAAGATAAAAGTATTAATTTATTATTAAAAAAATAATTACAACCTCGATATAACGGACTAATACTTTTAATTTGCACTTTAAGCTCTTTGAATAATTGTAATACACTCTATTTCGGACAGAATCTTTGGATAGGGGCGATCAGGTGGATTCATCATGACGCTTTTGGATTATCTCCTAAATTTATGAAACTATTTACCTCTTACCTATAAGTATGGAGTTTATGACTAGGTCTGGTGTTCTTTAGGGCTCAAATCTAGGCCCTCTACTATTTGTTATGACCTTCTAGATAAATTCTCATCTAGTGTACTAGCTTATGCGGATGATCTGAAACTATCCAGACCTATTTTTCGGACTGTGATGTTGTCAGTGTTCAGTCTTGGTGGAATGATGTAACCGTTATCAGCTAAAGTTTTACAAGCCTCTTACTTCTCAGTGTGTTGCACACACTGATGTTTCTGACCTTTGTATTGTCCAAAATGGGACTTGACTCTGTAATTTGGCCACCACAATATGTGTGGTGGAAAGAATTCAGAGGAAATTGCTCAAATATTCGTTTCTACACTGGGCGTGAGAAGAGATGACCAAATTTTTACTACATCACGTAGTACCAATGAGTTTTATCTGAGGAATTGCAGATTCAAGATTTTAGCCAACTCCCTGGTGCAGAGGATGTGTAAACTAACTAACAATAATAGTGTAGGAGTGTTTATATGAGTTATATTTGTTTTATAGCATGTGCTATTTCTTCTGATTTCTTGTAAGTGATCTTTGTTGGGCAATAAAGTGAATTATTATTATTATTATCAAGGATGGTAGAAACTAAGAGGACTGCTGCATCTGGGGAACAACTCTAAGACTTGATTTATACATCATGTAGACCACTCTGGGAATACCCCAAGTTTATTTATGAATACGCAATAAGAGCAATAACCCAAGTTGTCCATTATATCAAGGTTTTACTGTATCCAACATACCAATATCAGTATTAACAAAACTTCCCACAAGAAAATCCAAACCAGCTAATAATAAAATAATTAGCAAAATAAATTGTAATTTAATAACCCATTTGACTCCAGCAATATTAATCATGCTAACAAGAAGTACTGCAGCTCCAGCAATACCTCTTTTAGCCCAAATAAAATCTCCAGCTCCAATCAACTCCGCCATTGTTTCGCCAAACCCGAGAACATTCAATGCGCAACCAACAGCCTAAAATAAAAAAAGTAAATTTAAAATTTTACTAAATTCGGCATTTACCTGTCCAAAACAATATATGAGTCCTATAGAGCCACCGAATCTAGATCCCAAAACATGCGCAAGCAAAAAATAAACACCACCACTTTCTATTCGGCAACGTTCGCAAATTCCCACGGCTGATAAGACCGATATTAAAGCAATGAAGACTGAAAATATGAAATGTTGGGATAGAAATATAGCAGTAATTTCGTTTTTACCTGTTGCAAAGACAATTAATATAGCACAAAAGACTCCAGCTTGTCCAACAATCCAACCGGATCGTAAAAATACGATTACACCAAAAACGTTTATTAAGCAAGAAGTGAATACGCCATCCCATGTTCCAAAAAGAACCGGTTGTGATATAAAAAAGTTTGATTTCCACCATGGAACATCACCTTGTTCTTCGGCGAACAATTCATTTGCTCCTGATGCTTGGTGGCCACCTGCTCCGTAATCATATTCATTTCCCAAGTCTACAAAACCAGTGGTATTTCCTCGTAATCTTGATGACTTATCTGTTCCCAATCCAAATCTTGACCAATTAACATCTGCGTTGTTTTTCTCTTCCATATTTCTTACTTTTTAGCTAAAAAGTAATGGAAAAGTATCAAACAACACAAAATACTTGAGTGATTATTGATACTTACTTAAATAAATTAATTTATAGGAATACAATTAATTAAAAGCAATATTTATCACATCGAAAACACATATTGTTCTCCAGGGAAATAGATTAAAGATAATTATTATCTACACAGCATAATTTCGCTATATTATAAAAATTTTATCATTCTCAAGATTCTGTGTTTGACACATACTCGTATTCGTGTTCGGCGATATTCGTGCAAATGTGTCATTTATTTGACGTCAGAAGTAAATAAGTGAAATTCCGTCATCATTTAAGCAATAAAACATTTAGAGTATAACAAATAGTGCTAAATATAAGAACTGTCAATTGTCACCTGTCAATTTATTTACAGTTTCCTGCAGAATCGGCTTATACCAACCTAAAACATTTCCTTGATTTGAGATACCAGCAGGAATTTAAAGCGCATGCTCAAAAACATTTTCCTGCCATTTAGATGATTTGACAGTTAAAATACGTAAACTTGCTGTTATTTTGTTGTTAACAAATATTTATGGTGATACTTAGATCTGACACATAACTCGACTCCACCTAATCCTTTTATCTGTATAGATAACAAATCGCATATTACTCGTTTATCTGTTATATATTGATTGAAAATGTATCCGGTAAGTTTCTTGTTGCTTCTTTGAGTAAATTTCTTTATTTTAATGGGATTTGATTTAGAATCCACACGGACAGTATCAACAACAGGGTGGTTATGGAGGTGGTTATGGAGGTTTTCAGGGTGGTTATGGAGGTGGAGCTCCCCCTATGGGGCCTCCAGGCGGGGTATCCCCAGATATCCAACAATGGTTCCATACCGTCGATAGGGATCGTTCTGGAAAGATTAACTCACACGAATTGCAATCTGCTTTAGTGAATGCACAAGGAAAAAATTTCTCTGATATGGCTTGCCAATTAATGATTGGAATGTTTGACCATGATAAAAGCGGTACCATTGATATTAATGAATTTCAACAGTTGTACAGCTATATTAATCAATGGTTAACTGTATTTAGAACTTATGATAGAGATAATTCGGGGCATATTGAAGAACATGAATTAGCAAATGGTGATTCATTAAAACATTAATATAAGGAATGTTTAATTTTTGTTTTTTTTTGTAGCATTTCAACAAATGGGATTTCGATTCTCACCAAATTTCATTCAATTTCTCATTCATAAAAGTGATTTAGAAGCACACAAGCAAATGTCAGTTGACCAATTTATTGTGGCGTGCGTTCAAATTCAAAGGTTTACAGAAGCATTTAGACAGCGAGATAATGAAAGGAAAGGCATGATTACCTTAGGATTCGAGGACTTCCTTTCAGTCGCTTTGAGCTGTTCAATTTAGCCACTTACATTCCTTTTAGATAGAGAAAATGAAAGAAATTATCTATATCTATTCAAAAGAAGCTATATTATCAAATTGTTTGTTTGTGAATCTTTTTCTTATTCTCTCTTTTATCAGTGCCTATGTTATTTTATGAAATAAAGTGTATTTAACGTATTTTTTCTATTTTATTAAATAGTAATGTTAAGCAGAAATCTTGATTATTATTGGAGATGTGACAAAATCTTGCTCCACAATTAAAATTAAGGTAATTTTGATCGTTTTAAATGACATATTAGAATCTTAATTTCACATCTTGCTCTTGTATATTTGGCGTTGTTTGGCTAAAAAATCTTTCTTTTCAGCTTGTTACATTTCTTTCTTGACTCTGGTATCTAATGATTCCATCATACTGCACGCTACCTCTTTGAAAATAGATTCTACCATTTCTCTACTATCATTTCTCATGGTTGTTCACATCACGATCGTCTTCATCTTCAGATGGAGCAATTTGTTGGCTGAACTCCAATCCAACACGAACCCAAACTTAATCCAAACCCAACCCAAGTCTTACCCAATATATATTAGTCAACCCAATACTTTTTGTCAAATTAGATGAAATGATAACCAGAATTTTGTCTTTTTTTAGTATAAAATAAGAATGTTGAGTAATCTGGATGTACACGGCTCTGAGATCTTTGCTTGTCTGAGATTGTAGAAATTTCTGCCATCGCGACTATTAATAGAATGTCGTGCTAATCACCTCTTAATGTTCACATCTACAGTAGGAACGTTCAAGGACGAGGAATTTACCTCTAAGTTGATCATTGAGTGTCACTTTGTATCACTTTGCTTTTGAGCAAAATGATACAAAGCAGCCGAGATTATTTCTCTGAACTTGCTTGAAATTTATGGAGAAATAATCTCGGCCGACTAAGGTATCATGAATAATACTTTGGTCGGCCGACTTCGAAGACGTCGGCCGAGATTATTTCTTCCATAATTTCAAGCAAGTTAAGGGTAGTAAGTATTTTTCATGATACTTGGGTTGGGTTGGGTTGGGACATCTTCAAAGTCAGACGAGATTATTTTCTCCATAAATTGCAAGCAGGGTAAACTTCTTGTATTGTTCATAATATTTGGCGCGGCCGACATCTTCGAAGTCAGCTGAGATGTTTTCTCTTAACCTGCTTGAAATTTATGGATGAAATAATCTCGGCCGACTTCGAAGATGTCGGCCGCCCCAAGTATTCTTCGTCATATAGGAAGTAATCTCGGCCGACTTCGAAGACGTCGGCCGCCTCAAGTATCATGAACAATACTTAGGGCGGCCGACGTCTTCGAAGTTGGCCGAGATTATATGTTCCATAAATTTCAAGCAGGATAGAACTATTGTGTTGTTCATGATACTTGGGGCGGCCGACGTCTTCGAAGTCGGCCGAGATTATTTCTCTTAACTTACTTGAAATTTATCTAAGAAATAATTTTTTTTTAGTATAAAATTCATGTACTAAGAATGTTGAGTAATCTGGACGTACACGGCTCTGAGATCTTTGCTTGTCTGAGATTGTAGAAATTTCTGTCATCACGACTATTAATAGAATGTCGTGCCAATCACCTCTTAAGGTTCACATCTACAGTAGGAACTTTCAAGGACGAGGAATTTACCTCTAAGTTGATCATTGAGTGGCACTTTGTATCACTTTGCTTTTGAGCAAAGTGATACAAAGCAGCCGAGATTATTTCTCTGAACTTGCTTAAAATTTATGGAGAAATAATCTCGGCCGACTTCGAAGACGTCTTGATCATCTCAAAAATACTTGGGTTGGGTTGGGTTATGTTGGGTTGGGTTGGGACATCTTCGAAGTCAGTCGAGATTATTTTCTCCATAAATTTCAAGCAGGGTAAACTTCTTGTATTGTTCATAATATTTGGCGCGGCCGACATCTTCGAAGTCAGCCGAGATGTTTTCTCTTAACCTGCTTGAAATTTATGGATGAAATAATCTCGGCCGACTTCGAAGATGTCGGCCGCCCCAAGTATTCTTCGTCATATAGGAAGTAATCTCGGCCGACTTCGAAGACGTCGGCCGCCTCAAGTATTATGAACAATACTTAGGGCGGCCGACGTCTTCGAAGTTGGCCGAGATTATATGTTCCATAAATTTCAAGCAGGATAGAATTATTGTGTTGTTCATGATACTTGGGGCGGCCGACGTCTTCGAAGTCGGCCGAGATTATTTCTCTTAACTTACTTGAAATTTATCTAAGAAATAATTTTTTTTTAGTATAAAATTCATGTACTAAGAATGTTGAGTAATCTGGACGTACACGGCTCTGAGATCTTTGCTTGTCTGAGATTGTAGAAATTTCTGCCATCACGACTATTAATAGAATGTCGTGCCAATCACCTCTTAAGGTTCACATCTACAGTAGGAACTTTCAAGGACGAGGAATTTACCTCTAAGTTGATCATTGAGTGGCACTTTGTATCACTTTGCTTTTGAGCAAAGTGATACAAAGCAGCCGAGATTATTTCTCTGAACTTGCTTAAAATTTATGGAGAAATAATCTCGGCCGACTTCGAAGACGTCTTGATCATCTCAAAAATACTTGGGTTGGGTTGGGTTATGTTGGGTTGGGTTGGGACATCTTCGAAGTCAGTCGAGATTATTTTCTCCATAAATTTCAAGCAGGGTAAACTTCTTGTATTGTTCATAATATTTGGCGCGGCCGACATCTTCGAAGTCAGCCGAGATGTTTTCTCTTAACCTGCTTGAAATTTATGGATGAAATAATCTCGGCCGACTTCGAAGATGTCGGCCGCCCCAAGTATTCTTCGTCATATAGGAAGTAATCTCGGCCGACTTCGAAGACGTCGGCCGCCTCAAGTATTATGAACAATACTTAGGGCGGCCGACGTCTTCGAAGTTGGCCGAGATTATATGTTCCATAAATTTCAAGCAGGATAGAATTATTGTGTTGTTCATGATACTTGGGGCGGCCGACGTCTTCGAAGTCGGCCGAGATTATTTCTCTTAACTTACTTGAAATTTATCTAAGAAATAATTTTTTTTTAGTATAAAATTCATGTACTAAGAATGTTGAGTAATCTGGACGTACACGGCTCTGAGATCTTTGCTTGTCTGAGATTGTAGAAATTTCTGCCATCACGACTATTAATAGAATGTCGTGCCAATCACCTCTTAAGGTTCACATCTACAGTAGGAACTTTCAAGGACGAGGAATTTACCTCTAAGTTGATCATTGAGTGGCACTTTGTATCACTTTGCTTTTGAGCAAAGTGATACAAAGCAGCCGAGATTATTTCTCTGAACTTGCTTAAAATTTATGGAGAAATAATCTCGGCCGACTTCGAAGACGTCTTGATCATCTCAAAAATACTTGGGTTGGGTTGGGTTATGTTGGGTTGGGTTGGGACATCTTCGAAGTCAGTCGAGATTATTTTCTCCATAAATTTCAAGCAGGGTAAACTTCTTGTATTGTTCATAATACTTGGCGCGGCCGACATCTTCGAAGTCAGCCGAGATGTTTTCTCTTAACCTGCTTGAAATTTATGGATGAAATAATCTCGGCCGACTTCGAAGACGTCGGCCGCCCCAAGGTATATTCGTGATATTAGAGGTAATCTCGGCCGACTTCGAAGACGTCGGCCGCCTCAAGTATCATGAACAATACTTAGGGCGGCCGACGTCTTCGAAATCGGCCGATATTATAGGTTCTATAAATTTCAAGCAGGGTAGAACTATTCTGTTGTTCATGATACTTGGGGCGGCCGATTATTTTAGATTATTTTATGCATAAATTTCAAGCAAGGTATCTTAGGGTAGCTTATTTAGTAAAGATTTGATACATAATTAATGATTAATGTTTTCAAGTATAGTTATTTAAGTTGCCTAAGTTGAGAACAAAAAATGGAAAATAAAAAAAATTTGATATTAAAATGCAACCTCAGTAAATTATTATAAACACAATAATATGTTAGTTAATGCAGCTAGGTTACAACATTATTTACGTTTTTGCTTATGATGATGTTTAGAATAATTGTGGTTACAATTTGATAATATTAGAATAATATTTTTGTTGATGTTTGTGTTTTATTATGAAAACAAATTTGTAGTTCCCAGTTTAAATAGTGGTTTCGATGATCTGAATTGATTAAAGTTGTTGTTTATTACTTGCAATGTTAATAAAAATTGGAAGAAAGTTGGTAAGTTTGAATTTTGGCGCTTTATGATTTAGTTCTTTGGTTCGCCGTAACATGTGCTTGTTTTGGTTAGTGCAATCGGTAAAATTCCCTACTAAGGTTAGATTTGGATCGAGGAATATGTGATAAGTTATTGTGACTGCTTTGGTGATTGTTAACAATTTATTCGAACATTATTTGTGAAACGTTTGTTATTAATTGACTTCTTTAGTGTGTCCAGTCATTCGCGACCTGATTACGTAAATAATTTGCGAAAAATCCCAACGAAAAAGCCGTGTAACTGTCCGAGGTATGCTTTTGAAACTTATGGCCATGCGTTTTTAAGTCGATCATGGTTACTATCCATATTGTGAATATTACGTTTAACCGAACGAAGAAATTTTAACATAACCCGAAGTACAACGGTTTAAAGTACTTATAGTTAAATTTTAATTGACTATGGCTTCACATGTTACACCTTCACAAAATCCAACCTCAAAATTACTACCCAACTCTGAACCATCCGGTCAGGGTCCTTCTTACGCACGTGCTGTAAAATCAACCGAAAATAAAGAAATTATAGATGATGAGCCCCCAAAAGACCCACAGCCCCCTCCAATCACTCAACCTGTGGAACCCCAAACAGTCCCAACAGCACAAGATGATCAAGAAGGTACTTTTACTCAAGTGGTAAGCCACAGTAGGCGCGAGCGTAAAAATGAAAGGCAAAGACGTGATCGCAACAAAGATGCACCCCACAAAAATGTAAATGGCTTCAAGGAAAAAGATCACCCCCGTGACATGAAACGAGAAGTTTCCTACGAAAAAGGCGAAAAGGATATGGATAAAGAACCCGAGAAGAAAATGTTTATTGAGGCCCCTCTGCCAAAAGTCAACCCGTGGTTGAACAAAAATGCTGCACTTGTGGTGGCAAAACGTACTGTACAAACACAAAAATCAGAACCAATCCCCAATGGACCCACAAAGTCCAAAGATTCTAACAATAAGAAGAAACAACAAAAGGTATGTTATATGTTTTTTTTATCTAACACATTGTTTAATGAAAAATGTGATAAAAAAAAATAAAAGAATAGAAATTTTTAGCATTGTTTAACTTTGTAGATTAAATGTACATCATGCTAGCTAGGTTTTTGATATATGCCAGGAATCTTATATAAGCGACTTATCAAAAAATTGATAAAAGTAAGTTTGACCCTTCATTATCTCATCTAATATACTTTACAAAAATAAATGATAGAAAAAAAATTTTTCATTTAATAAAATGTATTTTTATAATCAGATTAATTTTTGTGATAATCTCACTTTCAACATTATTTTCCATCTTCTACAATTTTTGAGTGGAAATTTCCATCTGTGATAATAATATATTATTTGGAGATTTTTGACATTCATTAAATCGGGTCCACATTGGCCAAAATTTCTTCATGCTTTGTGTTTGATTTTTTCAGATCCAGTAAGTTACCGTCTTTTTTAAGACTTCAAGGTCAATACCCAGTATTTCCGTAATTACGTTGCCACCTCAAATCAACGACTCAAAGACCAATTTCAGTTCCCTAAAATTCAAAATGGACGATTTTCTTTATAAATGATATTAACTCAACCTCATTAATAACCACGTTATGTATAACATATACAGGATGTCCCAAATAAGCGATAAAGGGCATTAAGGAGTTTTTCCTTAGAGAAAAGATGTAGAAAATTTGCCATATTATAAAAGAAAAATATTTTTATACATACAGGGTGTTCCATAATCACGTACTAATATAAACATGTTATTTTAAATGGAATGATGTAGTTTTTTGTAGTGTTCTGATTCAACACACAAAAATATGTTGACTTTGATAAGACATGTTGATACCTGACACTTTTAGTTTTTGAGTTATTTCAATTTTTGAATATTTGTAAGGATTTCTAGAGTATTGGCGAGAGAATACAGACTGTAATAGTAACCTCAAGTATCATGAACTGGTATTCTCTGGTATTGGAAATATTTGGAGGCGGAAGAAGTAACCTCAAGTATCATGAGCTGGTATTGAAAATATTCGGGGGCGGCCGACGTCTTCGAAGTCGGCCGAGGTTGCTTTTCCATTTATTTCAAGCAAGATAGGCTCATACTTGGCGAATTCAAAAAAAAAATTCCGAAATAATAAGGTTATTTTAAATGGAATGATATAGTTTTTAATATGACTGATAAGATATATGGTGATATATGCCACTTTTAGTTTTTGAGTTATTTTAATAAATCTGAATTTAACCACGTAAATTGTCCACATCTATTTTTAAATGACTGCAGTGTATATTCAAAAAAATATTATTATCGAGTTAAAATCCGTTAATTTTTGCAATTTCCGCTTGACTAATCTTGTTTGAGTAAGATTTCGCTAATTCATTAAGGAAGTATTAAAAATAATTCCACATTAACTACTAAGATTAGAAAAAATTTGCGTTTAATAATTGATAGGTATCTACAAAAATTTTTTTCCTCAAGATTATTTTGTTATTGCCTTTTGGAGTTTTCATAGGTAACATAATCTTTACCTTATCAAGAACAATTTGAATGAAACAATGGTTTACGTGAATTAAGCCAATCAAATAATACGGTACGGCGATAATGAATGAAGTAGGTACTTAACGAATTTTAGTTTGGTACTTTTGCCAATAATTAACACCTTAGCGATTGCGGTGATTTTTATGTAACTTGATTATTGCTTTTTTATTTCAAGTTAAAAATAAAGTTTACGGAAGTTTTTGTTTGAGGGGTGTAAGTTGTTAACTAAAGTATGGACACCTATATATAGGAATCGTCAACAAATATTATATAACATTTTTGAGTCGAAATCAAGGCCGTCGGTTGTAGAGAACTAGGTCAGCAAGGTCGATTCAGCCAATAATATTGGATACAATTCCGTTTTGACATTTAAAAAATCGAAAACCACCGTACTCGGGTTCAGGTTTGAGTTCGAATTCGCTACCGTTTTTCCTTAACGTTTTTAAACGCACATTACAACGCAAGTCTATTGTCGAACACGTGGGTAACTTAGCTGATAAATAAAGAGAGCCGTGTCGCAGTGCACAAACTCGCGCGGTCAGTGCAGGTAGCGAATTTCCAATTTTTTTCTTGTGATGTCCTGTTGAGCTATCAACTCTCTACCAAAGAATGGCCAAAAAGGTATCTTTTACGTTCGCTTTTCAACCGTAAACGTTTCACGTACACGTTTTCATTTTCAATTCGAACATCTGTTAGAACGTTCAGAAACGGACACGTCTATTGTCATTTCTTGATTGTATCGAGGGTTTTTAAATTATTCAACGATAACGATTTATCGCAAATATTATTATATTTTTTGTTACGTTATGTTTGATTAGAGTTGATATATTTTGTAATGTTATGAGTGTATGATGACTTATAAGAATCATTTAAACATCGTGTTGAGTATGTACAGGTGGAATTTTAAAAATTATTTAAAAATTTGTTTTTTTTTTTTTAACTTTTTAAGAAAAATTTTAAAAGCAAAACGTTGTTTCTAGGTATTAACGAAGTTTTGTTGAGTCATCGCTGGGATAATTTTTTTTTAACAAAATGAAAATTAAAAATCGATGGTGTGACAGTAGCCTAAAGCGGTCTTTATCGCTACATAGTCGATTAGTTTAGTTCTGTTTGTTCCTAAGCGTGCGCCGATACGTATACGCGACTTATCTGCATATTTGTGTAATTGCTGTAAAGGCGTTAGTCGCAAGTCGCTGATAAAACTGTTTCTACAGGAACAACCTCGACCGCTGCGCGCACAGATTGAACGGGCGATAAGAACGGTCCGTTCGGGAGCTGCTTATCCCCGCGATTTATTACGGCCTTTTATGGCCCATTCACAATGCTTTTCGCGACGCCGATCAAAAACTGATAATTAATTAATTTTTTTACTTCTTTTTCGCATACGTAACATGTCCGCCGTTTTCTTTCAGGTTAGTGATTTCGCATATGGCGGCGATTGGCCCACGCTCGGCGACCACTCCACAGAGGTAAGTGTATTCTATTTATAATACATATTTTGTCAGTTTAAAACGTCGTTCTATCTCAGCAGCAGCTGCGCGCACGGTCTATTTTCAAAATAATTGGGTTATTATATCACGTTGTTGTCTGGAGCGAAAGTAAAAGTTTTTAGAGCAACGACACTCTTCGTATTTAACACTCGTTATCAAGTTATGGAAAATAATAAATAAATTTCCAATCATTTTTTTGTTCGTAGCGTAAATCGCCTGTTAATCAAGTGGTGCCAGATCCTCCTCAAAGCAGCTCAAAGCAATCCTCTTCTAATGATGGAGACACCACCGATCCGGCGGAACAAGAAGAGGTTGAGACTGAAAAGAAGAAGAAAAACTCGAAGCACAAATGGGTTCCGTTGGACATCGAGTTGAGGAAGGGCAAAAAAGACCCGGACTCTTCAAGACATAAGGAACGCTTTGATACGCAATCCACGGTTAGCGATGGCGATAAAGATTGGAGAGCGGAAATCAACGGCGGTGGTCATCATCAGGGTAACGGTAGACAATCAAGACCAGCGTCGGCTGCTCCCCGAGGCAGAGGCCATCGAAATCGCGGTGGACGACGAACCGCTTTTAATAGAAACGCGAGAGGTTCGCATGGAAATGCCGAAAATTCATCGGAATACACTTCGGATTATGCTTTAAAGTATGGCTTGAATATGGACTTGGTGAACATCACGCCTTATATGGGAACTTTTTATTTCAACAGTAGTAGTTACGTCAATTTAGATAGCCCAACATTGAAAGCTCACGTTAAGAACCAGATCGAGTATTATTTCAGCGAAGAAAATCTGATGCGGGACTTCTTTTTGCGAAGGAAGATGGACGCCGATGGTTACTTGCCCGTTACGTTAATCGCTTCGTTTCATAGAATTCAATCCCTAACTAGCAACATTTCTTTGGTGTTGGACGCAATCGCTAGTTCGGATAAATTAGAATTATCTTCAGGATTTAAAGTGCGCACTCGTCAAGATCCCAAAAAGTGGCCCATCCTCGACAAAGGCGAAGACGACAAACCACTCTCCCTAGACCAGCTGGTGCCTCCTCCTCCGTTGCCTAAAACTTTTAGAGATCCGCACGTCGAAAATCTTAACCCCGACGTCGCCGAATTCGTACCACATGACAATATAAATTCTACAGATTCTAATCAGGAATGCCAAAACCCGAAAAAAACTACAACGATCACTGCCAATGCTACAACTGGTATGTTAAATAAATCCATTTTATTTCATTAACTCTTTAAAACATATTTGGGCAAAGAGTTGTAAAATTTTTTAAATTATTAATTTTTAAAATGTTCATTATATTATTTATTGTATAGACGATCATCACCAAGAGATATTAGATGACAATACCTGGAAAGAGGTGAAAAGAAAAACAAAAGAAGCCAAATCAAAGAAAGATCCAAAAGAAAAAACTGAGCAACAAAAAAATGAACGCGAAGAGCTCGAATTTTATTTTGACGAAGAGCTCGAAGATGTTCCAACCGGACGTCAAAATACGTTCACCACGGATTGGTCCGAGGATGACTTGGACGAACTGAGCGATCGTGACATTAACAAAATTCTCATAGTAACTCAATCGTCTCGCGTACCAAAACATGAGGGTTATGATCGCACGGGCGATTGGACGACCCGAGTAAAAATGACCGAAGAATTAGAACAAGCAATCAACGACGGTTTGTATTATTACGAGGAAGGTTTGTGGAACGACGCTTCTGATCGACCCAGTAGTGGTAGTTATCGCACCGTAAGAACGATTACCCAAGAAGTGTTCGAAATGATGGCGCCGCCGGCACCGAAAAAACAAAACCCTGAGGTTCCACCACCACCACCACCGGTGATGGTTGAACGTCAACAACCTGCAAAACAATCATCGACAACGGGAGGTCGCAATCAAAGACAACATAGCCAACGTAACGTTCCTAGATTTTATGCGGTTGTTAAGGATGAATCTCCCGATCCGAGAACACCCCGCAAACGCAAAACAAGACATTCTAATAATCCTCCCGTCGAAAACCATGTGGGATGGATTATGGATGTTAAAGAGCACCGAGTTCGTACCACTTCGGCTGGTAGTAGTATGGGAACTAGCCCCAATGAAAGCCAATTAGCAACAAGTTTGGGTAGCATACCTCAATCATTACCAACGTTCCAACACCCATCACATGCTTTATTAAAAGAAAACAATTTCACTCAACAAGCTTATCATAAATATCGACAACGTTGTTTGAAGGAACGAAAACGATGGGGTAGCGGACAGTCGAGCGAAATGAACACTTTATTCAGATTTTGGTCATTCTTCTTACGCGAGAACTTCAACCGATCGATGTACGGAGAATTCAAATCCATCGCCTTGGAGGATGCCGAAAAAGGTTATCGTTACGGACTCGAGTGTTTATTCAGGTTTTATTCATATGGTCTCGAGAACAAATTCAGGCCGCATTTATACGAAGACTTCCAAACGGAAACCATCAAGGATTACGAAAACGGACAATTATATGGATTAGAGAAATTTTGGGCTTTCCTCAAATATTATAAACACAGTGGCAACCTTCAAATTAATACTACCCTTAAGCAATACTTGTCCAAGTTTAAAACCATCGAAGATTTTCGAGTTGAAGAGGTACGTACAAATTTATGTCATAATCTCGAACTTAATTATCATATTGAATGAATCATAAAATTAAAGAAAGTGATTAATTTTATAATATCTGTTTGATGATTAATGTGCAATGATTCAATATAATATCAGATTAACGCAATACAAAAAAAATTTTATGCAATAAAATCTAATGACCAAATCGTCATATCTTTCCGATTTTGAAGATAAGTTCGATTATTTTACGAATTATTTTTACGATTGTTGCGAAATCATGTCACTAAGGGTTTTTGGGGTCGCTGATGATGAATCTGATGTTCGTTTTCGAGAATTCAAAATGGGGGACACAGAATGGCGAGCGCATTTTGTTAAAAATTGTACACCGTTGTAAAAATTGCGACAAATTTTTAAAAATGTAAGAAATGAGTTGATCCTAGTGTTACTTGTCAACAGTCTCAACTCACAAGTAACAGTAGGGAAGTGCCATAAATTATTTCTCACATTTTTAAAACTTTGTCGCAATTTTTAAGAAGGGTGTACAATTTTTAACAAAGTGCGTTCGCCATTCTGTGTCCGCCATTTTGAATTTATCCATCTTTATTTTGAAGCAAATTTAATTTTTAAGAAGTGAAAAATGTCAGTTAAAAGTTAGGTTGGCTTCTTTTGCGATTGTTTTTTATAATAAATTTATTATATATTATGATTTATTCAATATGTGTTTGTGAAAAAACTTAAGGGTAAAAAAAGGTGTTCATTTATCTTGTGGCTTTAATGGGTCATAATCTGCCACATTTTGTTCGTAAAAATTTCATGTTGTTCGTTATTGTTTTCCTGTTGTTGTTTTTTTTTTAAAGATTACGTGTTTTACACCTTAAGTTAAAATTTGACCCTAGTTACTATCAAAAAATATTGTCACGAACTATAGCCGCAGATAAACGAAGTGAAACATCAAAACGGGAGGGTCCAGAATCGTGGTAAAGGGGGAGGAAGAAATCGCAGCGTATCCGAAAGTCAAACCGGCGTGGCGATGGCGAATGCGGCGCGCAATAATGATGATCGTCGAAACTCGGGTAGTAATAATACAAAACTCAGGTAAATTTAAAATTAAAAATAAAAATAATGTATAAAAACATATTTTTTGAAGGAATGATATACGTGATCAGTCCGGAACAAGTGCTCCGGCTTCAACAGGATATTTATCTGGTCGAGACAGGTCTCGTACATACTCTTTTGGATCGGCGCGTTCACGTAACAATACTCGTAACAGAACGGAGCTGTGGAGACAAAGGGATACTGAGAGTAAGTAATAAATGAAATGTTAATTTAAAAAAGAAAACAAGTATGCGAACGGTCTTAGTGTAATAGTTTCGATAATAGGTAAGAAAGAGACTGCGCAGGCAAACGCTTGATGGGCGGAAAGACAACTTAACGTCACTGTAATATTGGTTAAGTAGCTCTAAAATCCCGAATGTACAGTACCGTAAGAAAAAGCACTGAGGGGAAAATGTGATCGGACGACCTTGTCCACCTCATAATGTAAATAGCGAAAGGGAAAACTATACTCAGTGCCATTTTTGCCTTATACAGATGGTTAAATACGTTTTTCGAGAATCATTAACTTTAGCCACAATTTTTTTTTGTCAGAAGCGAAGAGTCTGTTCACGAGTTTTTTTGGTAGTTGTTTACGTTTTTTCTTTTTTTCTATAATTGGGTTACTATGTGTACATAGGTTTATAAATATATATATATAGCTATACATAATATACATAAATAAGGAAAACCGCTCATAATGTTATACAAAGTATATTTACATTAGCCCTCTACGTTAGCTTTTTCGTTTTTTTTTTGATGTTTAACTTGAAAGTTTATTGATATTATTAATTTAGCGGGCAGTTCCAATTTTTTCAGATACTGAGACTAGGAACTGGCCGCTTTAATACATATTATTTAAATTGTGGTACTATGTTAAGATTTAATCTTTATAGTTTAAATTTCAATGTGCAGGAAATTTCATTTTCATTTTATTGTGTTTAGGCGTTCGTTTTAAAACTAAAAAATTCAAGTTACTTAAAATCGAAACATTTTCTATTTGCGTTAACGTCACCCGAACAATTTTCAAGCACCACATACAGAATCATCTTTTTATAAAGTAAGTAATTACTAAATTTAATTGATAAGAGAAATTTAATATTTTTTAATAATAATCGTATAGAGTGATTTTTTATTTGATGAACTAGCAAAAAAAGAAACGATGTTATCTTATAAGTATAATTACATACGCAACTATTAGGTAAGGCTGAACATAACGTTGCTGTAGTGTGAGAAATTATTTTTAAAAATTACACTGGCAAGTTGTAGCAACGAGAAGTAGAAACTTATTAATTTCATTGGCACCAAATTAATTAATTTCTGACACTACATTTACTGTTAGTCATTACAGATTGTCTATAACTGATTAAGTTAGCTTGTAAATTGTGTTTTTGGAAGTGTGATTACTTATTGTCTTCCAGTAACACTAAAAAAACAAAAAAAAAGATTAAAACTCCACAAAAACCGCAATGATGTGTTTTTATTTATTACCTATTTTTTGAGATTTTATTTATTTTTTTTAAATATCTAGGAATTTTGAGCATAAAAACAACAAATAAATTTTTATATGACTTTTATTTTAAACTTATTTGAAATATTTTAAAACACAGAACATAAATTATTTAACAATGTTTCTTTTGAAATAAATTCTGTTCGCATAACCATCGCAGGTACGTACAGCACTTGTGGCGTTGTGCGAACAGGTTATTAATATGGTAAACTATTCGACAAGTATCAACAAATTGTTTATGTATATGAAACAAAAACGTAACGATCGCAACGAACCTGTAAATGTATATAGGCTTTCTTTTTTTTAATAATAATTCTTTTAATAATAATTTTTTTTAATAATAATTACCTCTTTAAATTTATGTTCATTATTACAAGTTGTTAGTATCGATACCAGTATAGCTGTCAAACGAGACGTCGCTTTATACAAATACTAACTATATGGATGACAGAGAGAGAGAGAGAGAGATACAGAGAATCGTGAGGTCATATGAATGAATAGGATTTACTTTTTTTTATAATAGTTTGTTGACACATCGGATATTACAAAAAGTTTTTTTTAATTACATATTTTCTTAGTTACGCATCCCCTTCAAGTAACCTTTTTCAAACACCCTGTACAATGGAACGAAACAAAAATCCGCCGAGCAACGCCGTTCGCTTTGCTCATTCTTTCTCAAGTAAAGATTAAAAAACTACACGGTACAAATGAAACAATAATAATAATCATCGTCATCATTGCGTGTGTTATTATTACTTATTATCATTATTATTAGTCTTCTTGGACCAGAAGAAAATCTCAGGCACTTGGTATGTTGGCTGGGTTACGTAACCGCTACGGGTTCAGTTGGCCTCTGCTATAAATTTTGCTGTCTCTGTAGGGGTGTGTGCGTATTCGCCATGCTTCTTTCCTGCTGTAGCAGGCTGTGCGCGGCACGGTCCATCTCCTCTTGCGTCATGTCCAGGGCTTCTTGCATTTCCTTCGACGTGTAACGTACGAAGTCTGGATCGCAGTACTTACCCAGGCCTTGTTCGGCCAAAATCCGTCCGACCAGACTCTCGGCAGATCCTATCACCTCGAAAGAGGTGACTTTCCGATCGGATGGACTTCCGGGCAACGAATGGGACAGCCTTTCCGATGCCACGTGACCGTTTGATTCACCAGTCGCTGAAACGGACGCGTTTCGTATGTTATATTATTTGAGTATTTCAAATTTTAGACAGGTGCATGCACTGCAGGTCAATCAAAGGAAGGGAAGTCATGCAATGAAGTGACTATTGTAGGATTCGTAATGTTACCTTTAAAGAACTGTAATGTGTGGAAATGATGTAGTAAAGTGTAAAATGTGTTAAAATATTTGACAGTTCGATAAAGGTGGCGCGTGTGCGCTTGTATTTAGTTACGTTTAAGGATAGTGTGGTTAGATAAGGGTGGGTTGGATAGGTTTCGACGGTGCGGCAGTGAGCGAAGAAGGGGCTAACCTCTGCCATGGAAGGAAGCCCTGTGATTTAAAATGGCGCAATGCGAATGGCGTGCGATGCCCTCTTCAGATGCGCCCGGCCAACAAAGCGGCTCTGGATGGGACTCTGGTAGGAAGCCCGCTACAGCCATAGCTTGTGCTTGGGCTAGCTTGAGCCCGCTTGCGATCCGGCCGAAACCGGAGCCGGCGGCGCCGGGGCCCCGCTGACGCACAGGCGATGGCGGCACGGACTGCATGCAACTGCTCCCGAGTGTCAGGCCCAACCCCAGACCTCCAAAGCTGCGCAACACGCGTCGCGGTGGTGGCGTTGGCGGCATCAGCTCAGTGTGGTCGCCCTGCAGACTGTAGCAAACACCACGTCACCACGCGAAGGACCACTTAACACAGAATGCGCCGTCCGACGATCCACTCCCCCATCCTCCCCGAGTAGATCGTCCGACGGTGCTCGATTCATTCAAGAACTCAAAACCACACCACTCATGAAACATTGTACACCCTCGATACGCTTACCGTTGTAATTTGGATGGAGAAAGCCAGATTTACTGAAAGTCAAATTAAAACATGTTAACCGCAAACGAAAGCGACTCATTTGCAACACCAGTCATTCGTCATCACCCACCACCAAAGAAGAGATAGCTTAACCAACGCTCTCACCACTTACTCGATAACTTGGTAGTTATTTTTTTCTAGCTCCCCATTGTATACGTTCGTCAATGACCTCAACGGTATTTCCTCGTCCATTCCGTCATCTTGATGTAACGAGGCTACTGACCTATTGGCCACAGGCTTAGACACGTGATTCATCCTATCCGATGTTAACCGTTGATTGGAGTTATAATGAAGAAAATCGGCGCTAGAAGCGGGTGTTATTTTGATTTGAGTTGAATTTACTTTCAAAGACTTTGCTCTATTAAAACTATGCCCTCTTCTCATCGATGACCAAACACTACCAAACAGCGAATGATTCCTCTGTGGAAACAAGAAATAAGAATAATTTAATAATACTTTAAGAACTATTTACCCTGTGCATTGGTTCAGGATTGTCATCGATCAATTCATCTAAGTTTCCAGAAATAGCTCTCTTCAATTCCGGCCCGGCTTCGTGCAAAGTACGCAATCCAGCTTGTAAAGTAACCGTATTATGCGCTTCTTTATCTCCATCTTTCAACTCTTGTTCTTTCCTCTTTTTAAATCTCCTAAAATAGTCTTGAATGAGGAAAGTAGCGTAGAATTTCCCCACCGTAACCTCGTCATCAACTCCCGGCGGAGGAACGACTTGATCTAAAAGCTTAGGACTAGTTCTTTTCCATATTTTTCTAATAACAGTCCTAAGTTCAGCGTTGGCATCATCGATGTTTCCCTCCGTCTTTATTCGCAGCGACGTTCTAACGACGGCGAATAAAGTTGCATTAAACAACACTGTTCCATCGCTATTCAGCGGCATATTCATCGAAACCAATCGTTTGCAAGCCACGCGATGAGGACATAGCTTTCCGAATCCTAGAGGTGGTGATATTTTTCGCAAAAGCGTTACCACGTCCAAGTGTTTTATGCGACCTTTTGCGTCCGGATCGTATTCGCTCCAAAGTCGAATAAATTCGTCTAAATGGTGCGGGCCGAGTATAGACCAATCCCTAGTTAAATAATCAAAGTTATCCATGATGACGGCGACGAATAAGTTGATGATCTGGAATGAAAATCATTTTTGGCGTGCTCGTAAAAAGGTTGAATGCAAATTGTTGATGTGTATTAATCGGTCATGAGACTTACTAGGAAAGAGCATAAAACATAGAATGAAATAAAATACGGATACGCTATTACGGAATCGCATTTGGTCTGGTTTTTAACTTCCTTGGCACATGGTATTTCCGGTCCCGCACAGTCCAACATTATTTCTTGCCAACTCTCCCCCGTAGCCGATCTAAACAGCACCAGCACCGCTTGGAAGAAAGACGAGAAGTTATTGTTTCGATCTATGGAGCTATCGTTTTGATCAGTATCAATTTTCCCAAACATCTAGAAAAAGAAAAGTTTCTTCAAATTTCGATCGTTCTTATAAACGTTTTTATTCTTACCTGCATCCCTATTACCGCATAAATAAAGAACAACATTACAATCAACAATGCGACGTAAGGCAAAGCTTGAAACGATTTTAGAAACGTCCAAAGTAAAGTTTTGATACCTTCTCCTCTACTCAGCAACTTTACCATTCGCATTACTCGGAAAACTCGAAGAAAATTGATCGGGATGAAACTTCCTTTTTCAAACTAAAATAAGTTTTCAAGTTATAAGTAGCAAATAAAAGACCGCATCTTACTTTATTTGTACATGAATCCTTTTTAACTTCAGAACAAATTATATCAATGAAACTTCCGAGAACTATTAAGAAATCAAATATGTTCCAACCATCACCAAAATAATTCTAAAAATAATAAATTAAAAAAATATATAAAAAAAAAATAATTATATTACCTTAAATCGAAACGCAGCAAGTTTAAAAACAAACTCCAATGCGAAAAAGGCCGTAAAAATCATATTAAGAATATTCAATGCATCGCAATACTCGGTTGGCTGACCGTGAAATTTCATAGCCAAAGTTATAGTGTTTAAAAGAATAAGAACGAATATTGTATACTCAAAAGGTTTGGAAGTAACAAACCACCAGACTTTGTATTGTATCCGATGTTTGGGTATATACCGTCGAACCGGTTTGGCTTTGAGCGCAAAATCGATGCAATTACGTTGATTCTTATCTAATTCGCAGTTCTTGTATTCCTGCTCACCTTCGTTTTGGAACGTAACGATAACGAAACCAACGAAGATGTTCACCATAAAGAACGCAATGATGATGATGTAAATAATGTAATAAACGGCCACGATGGGTCGGTAATTATGTATTGGTCCCTTATCTTCGCCGTTAGAGTCGATGGAGTAATGTAACAAATTTGGCCACCCTTCAAACGTTGACACCGTGAATAACGTTAACATGGCTTTAGCCACGTTGTCGAAGTGGAATTTTTGCGTAGCCCACATTCGTTCTTCTTTTTCGGGCTTTGTTGTATCACCGTCTTTAAAAACTAAGTACGTTCCACTGCGAATTAATAAGACCGAGTAAAACCTTCATAATTAATAAGTAATAATTAACTTACTTGCACTCTAAGGGTGTTAATTTCGAACGATCCGTGCAATACGAAAATTTTCCCTAAACCCAAAACAAAAAATATTGTAACGAATCGTATATTTTATGAAAAAATACTTACAGGGTGTTTCCAACAAAACAAACAAATCATCAACAAGCTTGCTATGTATAGCTATACGTAAGTAGCTTTGTGCGCTACTTTCGTATTTGAAACACCCTGTGTGTAAACATGCGGTAATTCACATGCAGCTCATGCGAAACAACAAATAAACATATCAAAAAAACCCGTCATTTGTACGCATCACTTGTAGTCATAACTAGTATGTACTGTAATTTTGTTCGTTGTTTGTTGGTGCTGTGTGAGAAATCATAAAATAAACGGCAAAAAACAACGTGCTGGTCAAAAAACGAGGACGTCGGTCATCAAAAAATAGACAAGAATAAAGCTTACCAACTAATATGGATGCAGACAGTTGGGTAGACATACAGATAGTTTCGCGAATGGAATCTACAACTGTTATGGCGTCGCGCGCTTCTCTTAGCTCATACACCTCGATTTTATCACGAACGACAAGGTAAAAATGGTCGAAAAATAAAAGTTTTTGTTTTATTGTAGTAACAGGCAGAAGGTAATTTCAGATGAGAGAGGTGTGTATTTTATTCGTAGCCAGAGAGCGCGACAGCCTGTTAAAACTATGATTATTAACATGCAGATCTACTGTAAGTGCGGCAGACGCAAGCACGACGTATTACCTTAAACAACTGCACTCCAATGACAGCGAACATGAACTGCAGGAGGTAGGTAACCAGCATGATATTGCCAATAGTCTTTATGGCTACAATCACGCATTTGACAACATACTAGCCATGAGGGAAATGGAACAAAACCAATAAACATCGTCAGTCATAAAAGATTATAAGGTAGAACGAGAAGTGCTTCTTTTCTCTTGAATTGGTCACAGGGCGGCGTGGTGTGGCAGGATTTAGTCAATTGTTAGCGTTGGACTGGCCGCAAAACGATTAGTTACAAGTAAGAAACAAGAGCGGACGGTGTGCTCCGACTGGAACTCCTTGAGATGTGGGCGGCGTTGGGGGCGCTGAGGGATGCCAAATTGGGCCGGCCGGGACTACCCTAGATATGACTACAAGTGCTAAATTGTTCGGAAGATAATGGGAGGGGGCGATTACGGCACACGTGGTACGCAAAAACGCAATCGTAACTTGTTGAGACGCACAAACAGCTTGCATGCAGGGTTATTTCTCGTTTCGGGGCTGAAACATCAACCTCAAAGTAAAATAAAACAACGATACCCAGCACTTTTTACAATGGTATTTATATCTGTACACGTGTCTCTTATCATCTCTTCTGTACCTTGAACAATTGCACTCCAATAACAGCAAACATGAACTGCAGAAGACAGGTGACCAGCACAATGTTTCCGATGGTTTTAACGGCAACTATGACGCACTGGACTACATGCTGGAGAGAGATAGACAGTTAAATTGGCTCCTGCCTCCACCACTCTGTACCTAACTTCACTCAACGCAAGAGAACAAGAGAGCCAAACGGAAAAGCGACCCGCGATTTCTTTTTTACATTACCTTCAGTCCCTTAGCTCGATTGATTGCCCTTAGCGGACGCAACACCCTCAGTACCCTCAAAATCTTCACCACCGACAAATCCGCTTTGCTAAAATTCCCGCATATCACAACAATCATTTCTCAGCCATTCACAAACTTACCTAAATATAGACACGATCGACACCATCACCACAACAAGGTCCAACACATTGAACGCAGATCTCAAAAAGGCACCGTCATGTAGAATTACCCCACATGAAACAGTCTTCAGTACTAATTCTAACGAGAATATACTCGTAAATACATAATCGAAGTATTGCAGAATCTAAAAGACAAATTATTTATTTAGGTAATTAATTATTATTTAATCATTTACGGCATTTCGGGTGGAGTCGGCGTCTATAGGATCTTCTAATGCAAGAAGAGCGGATGATACCATGATGCACACCAGAATTGCGTTCCCGAACACGCTGTGATTGCACAACCAGTGACAGAAAATGCGAAACCTTGAAAATTATTTACAAACAAAATTACGGTTTATATTATAGCGCTTCATTTCGAGGCGATTCACATTTATTATTATGAAAGAACTGTGCAAAAAATGTTTTTTTTTGTTATTTACAATATTAGAGCTTGCACGGTTCGAAAAATCCAAAAATAAAAACACTGAAAACATCGATCAAAATCATGAACACCGAGTGATGAAGGAGCTACCCAAAAAATCTATTCAAAATCTAATCTACCACATCCAAAACGATGGTAAAAAAAAAGAAAAACATCGAATGCGCCGTGCGCTACGGTGGTTGGGAAGTGGAGTAAAAGCCAAACGGGGGGCTTCGCTGTCGATCGCATTTCTATAGACAACTACGCGCAGAAATCACTGGGTCACCTGTTCGTTTGGGAAAACACGAAGAATGACGTGGCCGGAGGAATAGGCACTTTCTGCGCGTTGTTTTTAACCTCAGACATACGTCGAAGTCGCGCGTCAACGGTATCTTGCTCGACATCTGAAATTTCCACACACGAAACGCATTAAACGGCATATCTACTACAACCTACGACATAGCTGCAAGACTTTAAGGACTAATTAAAGAGACAGCGTTACCTTTAACCTCAAGGACTGGAAAGAAGATAGAGTGATACCTAAACAATAATAAAACCCACAAAGAGAAGAAGAGAAGACACGAAGACCACAACCAAGTCCATCTATTTACGAGAAGATCCTCTCTTGCAGCTACGTCTTCATGATAGACACATACCTGTTTTTGTTGGAAAAGATAAAAAACGCACTGCCTTCAGGAATCGGCCTCACTTTAGTTACGATGTTTACCTCCGACAGTCTCCTCGGTCTTGCTGATACCTCAATTTCCATGTCGTCTAAAAAATAACGTCAAACATCCTAACTATATACATACAGCAAACAAACACATAAAAACACACACGCATATTTTTTACCACGTTACACAAATTGTTGCCGGGTTCACCTTCGTGTCCAGTATCCGTCCCGTTTCAATATATAACACCGAACTTACCCTGTTCAACGCTTTCTTGTTCTTCGTACGCCTCTTCTTCTTCGTTGTCGATGTTTACTTTTGTTTCTGATTCAATTTCCTCCTCATCTTCCTCCCTATTAAATTTAATTTAATAATTTATTGTATTAAAATTTATTAAAAAGTTTTCACCTCTCCGAGTTATATTGCACATCATCAAGATCTTCCTCTAGGCTTCTATCATCAATTTCTAACTCCTCATCAACGGGAGTAGGACTTTTTGATTTATTTTGATTCTCAGCTGCTTCCTCTTCTTCTTTTTCAATCGCTGTTAATGATTCTGCGTCGGCTAAATTGTCCACGGCGATAGCCAAGAAGACATTTAGCAGTATATCTTTTCAAGAAGTTAAGGAATATACGATTTGTTTTCGCCGAAAAAGTTCGATTAAAGGATACAATTACCGCAGATGAATAAGATTATAAAATATATACACGCCAAAGCTCCTAGACCTTGAACTCCGCCGAAAGCTTGGATGCCATCATACATAACTTGGTTCCAGTCTTCACCTGTTAAAATCTGATACGAAATAATAAATAAATAAAATTGAGTAGGATTTGAATTGTACCTGAAAGACGGTGAGTAGGCTTTGCCAGAAACTGTCAAAATTGGACCTCGGTTTTGGGCTCGTTTTATCGAAATTGAATTTCCCGCCAAAGACTTGCATCCCCAGCAGGGCAAATATAACAATGAATAAAAACAATAGTAGCAATAACGACGCAATCGATTGTATGGAATTTAATAGCGATGCTACTAAATTAGATAACGATCGCCAGTACTTTGTAACTTTAAACACCCGTAATAGTCTAACACATCTCAGTACAGAAACGCCCAAAGGAGGCATTATTTGCGTTCGAGTTAACACCGTTTCGGTGATGCTGCCAATAACAACGAAACAATCAAAACGATTAAATAATGATACGAAGTAACCCTAAAAATAATTGAAACAAATAATAACTAAGAATTAAGATAAAACATTTTTCTTACTTGAAAACCTAAACTGTACATCTTTAACAACATTTCCAAAGTAAATAGGGCGATAAAGAACATATTTGTGTATTCTTGAAATTCGTCCAGCCAATTAGGTTGAGCGTAATGTTCCGTGGCTAACACCGCCGTGTTTAAAAACACCAAAATAATAATAAGCCAATAAAAAACTTGCGATTTAACAGCTTTTCGACAACCCCTCCTCATCCTCCTATTAATTCTATCAAAATCCTTTTTTCGTTTTTTAAACCACGATTCTTGTTGAATCTCGGTTTCTTCCCCCAACTGATCCGTACTTTCCATTTCGTTGGGCGCTTTTACTTTCGTTTCTTGGTTCACTTGGTCCTCTCCTTCCGGTTCGATATCTTCGGCTTGCGTGATCCAGTCGAGATAACCGCGAAGATCCTCCTCGATCTGTTGTTTCTCGCGTAATTTATGAAAATCGCCTCTCGCTTTAGCTTTTTCCCTTTCTTTGGAAAATTCTCCGCTGAGTACACCCAAAATAAGATTCATAACGAAAAAGGCTCCGAATATAACCATGGATACGAAATAGGACCATTGCCATGATCCCCCGAGAGAATCTTGAATCTAAAATGGTTGAAATGAAATTAATTTGAGATTTCTTTATGGAATATTTACGTTGTATAAAACTTCAGTCCATCCTTCTAGTGTAATACACTGGAAGACTGTTAACATCGACAAGCCGAAATTGTCGAAGTTAGTGATCCCATAATGAGGACCTTCCCAAGTTCCGTTATCATCGCATATGTAAAAGCTGTTGTCTGAGTCAAGTTCTTTACATTGAAACCCAGATTCACCGCAAGGATGTGGTTCGTCCATGAATTTTCCTTTTATTAAAATAATTTTAATAAAGAGTTTAGTTGTTACAACAGATATCTCAACTATTATTGGAGATATGATAAAATGTTATAGAAGGAAAGTTTTAATATTCTATTATATTTCAATCTAAAAGTTTTTTGTAATATTCTCAGAATATCGATTTCGAAGACGTCGGCTGCCCTAAGTATTGTTCATGATACTTGAGGCGATATTATGATACTTGAGCCGAGATTACTTCTTATTTATTATTCACATTTATGGATAAAATAATCTCGGCCGACTTCGAAGACGTCGGCCGCCCCAAGTATCATGAACTATGCAATAAGTCTATCCTGCTTGAAATTTATGGAAAAAATAAATAAGTTATGCTCGTGATATAAGAAGTAATGTCGGTCGACTTCGAAGACGTCGGCCGCCCCAAGTATCATGAACAATACTTAGGGCGGCCGACATCTTCGAAGTCGGCCGAGATTACTTTTTCCATAAATTTCAAGCAGGGTAGATTTATTGCATTGTTCATGATGCTTGGAGTGGCCGACGTCTTCGAAGTCGGCCGAGATTACTTCTTATATCACGTATATAACTTGGGGCGGCCGACGTCTTCGAAGTCGGCCGAGATTATTTCTTCCATAAATTACAAGCAAGTTACGAAAAATAATCTCGGCCGACTTCGAAGACGTCGGCCGCCCCAAGTTATGTTGTGGGATATTATTTTTTCCATAAATTTCAAGCAGGATAGATTTATTGCATTGTTCATGATGCTTGGGGCGGCCGACGTCTTCGAAGTCGGCCGAGATTAATTCTTATATCAGGTATACAACTTGGGGCGGCCGACGTCTTCGAAGTCGGCCGAGATTATTTTTCGTAACTTGCTTGTAATTTATGGAAGAAATAATCTCGGCCGACTTCGAAGACGTCGGCCGCCCCAAGCATCATGAACAATGCAATAAATCTATCCTGCTTGAAATTTATGGAAAAAATAATATCCCACAACATAACTTGGGGCGGCCGACGTCTTCGAAGTCGGCCGAGATTATTTTTCGTAACTTGCTTGTAATTTATGGAAGAAATAATCTCGGCCGACTTCGAAGACGTCGGCCGCCCCAAGTTATATACGTGATATAAGAAGTAATCTCGGCCGACTTCGAAGACGTCGGCCGTCACAAGTATCATGAACAATGCAATAAATCTACCCTGCTTGAAATTTATGGAAAAAGTAATCTCGGCCGACTTCGAAGATGTCGGCCGCCCTAAGTATTGTTCATGATACTTGGGGCGGCCGACGTCTTCGAAGTCGACCGACATTACTTCTTATATCACGAGCATAACTTATTTATTTTTTCCATAAATTTCAAGCAGGATAGATTTATTGCATTGTTCATGATGCTTGGGGCGGCCGACGTCTTCGAAGTCGGCCGAGATTAATTCTTATATCAGGTATACAACTTGGGGCGGCCGACGTCTTCGAAGTCGGCCGAGATTATTTCTTCCATAAATTACAAGCAAGTTACGAAAAATAATCTCGGCCGACTTCGAAGACGTCGGCCGCCCCAAGTTATATTGTGAGATATTATTTTTTCCATAAATTTCAAGCAGGATAGATTTATTGCATTTAGGGCTTATTTCTTATGTCACAACAAAAATTAATCAATTTTTCATCTGGCACATTTATTTAACATATTTGATGCTCAATTGTTTTTTTAGGATATGGCAGATAATATGAAGTGTGAAGCAAGTTTCCTTCTATAACATTTTGTGATATCTCCAACAATAATCAAGATGACATTTGATTAAAAAATTTAAATAATTACCTGTTTTGTTATCTAGACAAGTGTTGTGGAGTTTTCCTGAGAACAATTCTAACCCGATAATGGCGTAAATGATGATAACAAATAGTACTAACAGAGCGATGTGTAATAAAGGCACCATGGCACGAAGTATGGAATTAAGTACGACTTGCAAACTGGGTACCCCTGATACTAATCTTAATGGTCTTAGTACCCGAAACGCTCTAAGAGCCTTAACGTCAAATGTGTCTTTTGTAAGATTAGTCAATATCGTAGTTATCATTCTAAAACGTAGTAATAGAATTAATTATGATTTGGATTGGTTACATAAATTACTTACCCTATTACAACTATCATAAAATCTAGCAAGTTCCATCCGTTCCTTAAGTAAGCACCCGGATGCAGTAAGAAACCGTAAGCAATGACCTTCATGACGCATTCGGCCGTGAAAATTACTAAAAATATATATTCAATCTTCTCCTTGAATTAAAGAAACAAACAGAGTTGAAGTTTGAAAAACAATGAAGTCTTGAAATAACTAACCAAAACGGCGTTGGTGTCGTTCGAATCGCCATTGGGAAACGGCGTGTAGACGGCTAAGGCAACGCAATTGGCGAAAATTGTTACCAAAATTAAATATTCAAAGGTCCTATACTAGATAAGAAAAAAAAACTTTTCGAAAATAAATGTAATCAGATATGTATGTAGTTTTAGAAGGATACTTCCATTCGACAACATCTATGCAGAGCTTCCTGACCGGGTTTTTCAGATGCAAACAAAAGAGCGCCCTCTGCGGCCTGTCCGGCGGGGGCTTCCCCCCTCTACGGATGGGTCTCTTGGGGGCAGTGGGGGTCCTGGCCCCCGGCTGCCCTGGGCTGGCCACCCCACCACCCACTGTACTCATCGCGGCCGGTTTTGCACTAACTTGATCGCCGCCCCGCAGCTTCCATGGACACCCAGCAAGCCCCCCTTGATCCAACGGGTACAAATGGCCGGCTGCAACCTCCTTAAGCTCATACTGCAACCCTAAACGACAGACTATCAGTGTCGAGTTTAAATTTAAAATCGCGCGAAGAAGACTCGGAAGCTGAACGCGGAGACGGACTTTCAAACGGCAAATTACAGTAACCCCGCGGGAAGGTTAAAGTTCAAGGGTAGTAATCGCATTACTACGCTATCTGCTAAGATCTAAATGCAGTTAACAGTCGTGCTATTAATGAATGCTTTTCAAAAGCGTATGTAATAAGCTTCGCTTCAGGGCGATAGCTTAAATAAGATTAATATTCAATTTATATATGCTCATTTTCAATTTCCATCTTATAAAATTAATTAAAAAAAGATATTAATTAATATTATTGCTTTATCTATTCATATTACCTATCATTAAATAAACAGCGTACCAAAAAATATTTAAACAATGTTCAATAACCATTTCCAATAAATTCTCTAGAACGTACGTTTAATTATGTGGCATTTTAACCATCAAATATGTGAATAATTTTGTTTTGAGTGTCAAGAGCAGCGTGTATATACATACATGACCGGGGAATATTGACCTTGCGGTTCTAAATAATGTCTGTACGCGAGTTTTGCTATAATCTGGCCTACTCTCTGTTATACTAAAATCAAAATCCGTTCATCATCGGAATTATTTCGAATCCGTGTGTGCAACGTGTTGATTACCGTTGATTCGAATTCCGTTAATCCGATCACCCGGTGACAGGAGAGTATCACGAGAGTGTTCGCATTGACAGATACGTTTTAACCGAATTTCGATTCATCGTACAGAAATTATCCCAGCTGTTTTAATAAACTGACTGTATTATAACGCCTTTTGTATCCGGCACATGCTCGAACGTCCGAGGTTTCGATAAAAGGATCTCGGAAACATTTATAATGCACCGTTCCCGGCATACTTCGAGATAAACAGATATATTAAATATTTCGTGACACGTTTCACAAAAAGAGGATTCCCCACGTCTCTGCGGCCTCACCATGGAAATATTCATCTCGAATCGATTGTTTCAGCCCCTTCATACCAACGTTGAAGCTCGTATTAGCATATTTCATGCGAGACCCACGTTGTATTACGATTATTACCTTTATTAACTTTCCCTAAGCTTACATTTCAATTTTCTTATATTTCCTTATTTTATACCATGCTTTTCTCTTTAAGGAAAAACATCAAAATATGTTTACTATATTTATAAAAGAGCTCCCTCACTGATTTTTATTGGATTCATCGCTGACTTTTATATCTCACTGATTCTCAAAGTGACATTGAAAAATTCTTTCTTGAAATTTTTTCTTAAAGATTCCACATTTATTTGATCAAGCTGAAAATTTTCTCTATCAAACGACACGTATATATATAATGTGCATCGATACGACGCTTTTCAGCTTCTAAAACTTTATTGATAAGATAATGTCGCGATTTTATGCTTCGATGATCAAAGCTTTACGATGTTATGTGACGTTAATAAATCAACTCGGTTTTGGGTAACAAAGAAATTTGATTTATTTTATATGGAATATTTTAAAGTTATATTATATCAGCATAGTTATTCGTTTATAAAGTTTATTTTATGTTTCACGGTCAACACATAATTTGTAGAAACTCGAAACAAGGTAAAATTGAAGTTTCCACAAAACATTCCTCACTTAATCAACACCCCATCCTTTTATTATTACGTATTAGTACTTTTAATATCATTAAATAAATGAATAAAATAATATATATATATATATAATAAGAGTTGATTTTAATTTAATTTAATTTTTTTAATTGTTTTTAGGGTACATGCAACAGAAGAGGGTTGAAGGAGAAATGTTGCGATTCTTTACACCAAACTTACGAGAGCCTGATTCGTGTTCGACTTCGATAATCGTCGAAAGAGGGGCACTAAACGTACGTCTCATCTCGCGTCCGCTGGGAAACAGCGAAGAAGTGGAGGCGATCGCGCGAGGGTGGATCAACAAATTCGCGAGTCTGCGCAATATTATTTTCAACTCGTCCGACCCAAATTTTCAACAAATAAGCACCCACCTGCTCATTTCCGACTACCGATTAAACATAATTTAAAACCGTATTATCAAATTCACCAATTAAATCATTTAATTATCCAAAATAATGATTCAAAACCTATCAATAAGATTGTATTATTACACTAGGGCAGTAAAACGGGTTTTATCGACGTTGCTCGTTATTAACACATAACCATCATCGAGTGATTAATAAATTACTAAGCAATAACAAGTCTTGTAAATGAGTTATAGCTCTATTAGATTAAATTGAATGATTAATCGAGATTGAAAAATAAATTAATGGATAATTCTTGAACGGTGACCTAAAAAATTAATAATAGTCCATTTTTTTCGCAGCGGTACGTAAACTGAGAACGGAGCACGTGTTGGGGGAAAACGCGGAAACCGGGTGAAAAAGAGGAAAACAAAGGCCTTCGGACGTCACAAGGGACGTCACCAGCGGGATGAACAAAAAAAATTAAAGCAGGTCATCCCGAGTTCTGGTGGATATCAACATTCTGCACATCATATCAGATGCGGACGTGGGCCGGAGGAAGCTGTGAGCTTTCTTCACGAGTGAGCGGGTCTGCAACTTCAAAGGGCAGCGAACATGTTACTTTATATCGATTTGAAAGGGCGTGGTTTGAGAAAATTTGAAAAAAAATCAAACGAACCGAAACGATATTAATCCTATCTGATTTGCCAACTAAACAAGTAAAAAAAAATTATATTTAAAACATCCAACTTATTCAAACATTGTTTCCCTGGAAATGTTTTTCAATGTAAGAAAATAAACGATTGGTTAAATCAAGTTAGCGCTTGAATCGAATACATACTTAGGTTTCGGGGAAGGGGTACTGACCTGGTGAATATGCAGCATTTGAGTCCATAACAAACGCAAAGTTCTCTTTTTAACATTGTTCCTGCCTCCATATTCGGCCACTTATAAGCATTACAGACGCACCACCCGTAAACGGAACGGAACGGCACTATTTACCCTCGCCCTTTACATCGTACACCCGACGAAACGGGTAATACTCCAAGTATTTTCGGTCTCCGCCCGAACTACTATTTGACAATTTGACGTATCCACAGAAACGACGTCGGACGTCGCGACGCCGGCTACAATTGGCGCCATCTATCGAAGCAAACTTAACTGGCAATAAGAAATCGTCACGTTTTTATCGGCGCCCTCTAACGCTAACCAACAAACATAAAATGATTCATAGAAAACTAAGATACCGACGTTTTCGTGAAAAGTCTTTCTAAAAATAACCCGTTCATAACCTGAAATTTTTTTCCACTCAAAAAAACCTTGCTATTAGTCATTGGATTATTATTACTAAAATCAGTCGGATTGGAAAATCGTAACAAAAAATGATTAGTAGTTTTCATTATTTTTATTGTTATTATATACAACACTTTTGCTTTCTTACCCACTCAATCCGGAGGACTCCATTTTTTTTAAAGGATACCAACGAATCTGATTAAAAATATCAAACACTTCCCCTTGAATGAATCAAAAAATATATATTAAAAAAAATGTATGTATACGGACGTGCGAATGTAGTACGTCAATTTTAAGAATGACCCGCTTTAGACCGCCTATCTCCCTAAAATATACATGGATAGGTCCAATAATACGCTGCGGAAGCAGGACTATAATTTACTATATTTATATTGTGTTCTTATGCAACCCTACTCACACTAATGCTTCAACGAATACATAACTTAATATTTAAACCAATTAAAAAAATACTATCTATTTTTATAATTAAAATTATTGTAATAAATAATTTTTTTTTAAATTCAAATTTTATAAAATTCATAAAAATATTATAATCGTTTAAGTAGGCGTTCATGAACAAGTCATATCCATAAATATAAAGTTGGACGAGATTTAAGATTAAAATTATTACAAATTGCTCCATATACTTTTTTAAATTTATATTTAAACACTAATGTTTTGAGAGTAGTTTACTTTGATCAAAATATAGAAATAAAATTAAAAATAAAAATAAATCCCATATCTCTTTGACCAAGTCGTTTACGTTCATTCTTAACTTAGTTAGTTGTCCTAATCTTAGTTTTATTTTTACTTATTAGTTATTAAATGTTTTCTCTCGCTCTTATTTCGTCCATTATCCTTGTTACACTCTATTCTTCTTAATATCGTCTCTCACCTCCACGAAGTCTCAACTCTCCTTCAAAAATCCGCAAGAAGCAAATCGGGATGGAGGAAGAAACTGGAATAGGTCTACATTCTTAATTCCTCTCTTTTAGTTAGTGCAACTAAATCTAGCTAAGAAAGTGTACACCATACTTTCTAAAACTGAAGATAAGTATCATGAGCAATACTTCGTTGCACGCTCCGAATCTCGAATGATATCATTAACAGCATCATGAAAGAAATAATCTTGGCCGACTTCAATGATATTAATCTTGAAGAACAAATACAGTTATTGACCTTCACTTCTCATTACCGAACTTCAAGGTCATAGTTACTCAATCATGACCTTGACGTTCCAGGAGGTTCGTCAATCCGCAAATACCAACGAAATTGATCAAGTGATAATAAATATATCAAAGGCGTACAAGTATATAAGTACTTGTAATATTGAATCATTAAAACTAGATCAAAGTAAGAAAAATAAAAAAAATTGCATGTACTTACGTAAAAAATAAAAATCCCCCTTCAACATCGGACACCATTTGATGATGTATTTAATTTCGTAATCTTATTATTTTTTTAAGAAGTAGAAGTAAAACAATAACAGCAACTCAGCTTTGACGGATGATTACTTCACATAAAACAGCAAGTGCTACCACTACAGATTGAAATAGACAATAAATTTAAAATGTGACTCATAAAATTTACAACAACATGCATGATGTCTCTTTAAACAACACTAATCTACCGACTTGAGAGAGTGACGCTTATAATCGATAGATGGCGGTAGGTGTTTCTTATCGTAAATGTTAATTTAATATAAAATATTAATTTGTCGTGTCATTTCTCCATATGGGAGTATGTATTTCCATTGATCTCGTAATAAAACTGAACGAGTGATCAATGGAAATACTGCCCCTAAAATCTTAATCAAAACAAAAATTTTATTAATACACCCACCCTACCTTAGAGTAGCACAAGTTAACAAATTACATGTAATAAAGATCCTTGTGTACCGTGTGTTGTTCGGTTAGAAGTAAAAAATCTTACTTTATATAATTCTTTTGCAATCAATTTTAAATTTTATACTTTAATTAAAAAAAAAATCATTTAGAACTTAGAACATTAACTTTATTAATCCAAAAAACGAGCACAACGATGTTTTAAACATCATTAAATAGTTATATCAAAAACTTATTAAACTATTACAAACATCTTTGTAGGAACTCAAACCAATCACAATATCAAAAAAGTTCTTAGTAAATAAAAAAATGAACTCAAAGTTATATCCTAGTTATATCAAAAACTTATTAAACTATTACAAACATCTTTGTAGGAACTCAAAATAATCACAAAATCAAAAACGTACATAGTAAATAAAAAAATTAACTCAAACTTATATCCTAATTATATCAAAAACTTATTAAACTATTACAAACATCTTTGTAGGAACTCAAAATAATCACAAAATCAAAAACGTACTTAGTAAATAAAAAAATTAACTCAAACTTATATCCTACTTACATCAAAAACTTATTAAACTATTACAAACATCTTTGTAGGAACTCAAAATAATCATAATATCAAAAACGTACTTAGTAAATAAAAAAATTAACTCAAACTTATATCCTAGTTATATCAAAAACTTATTAAACTATTACAAACATCTTTGTAGGAACTCAAAATAATCACAAAATCAAATCAAATTAACTCAAAATTATTAAATATTAAACTGATTACTTTGATCCAGAAGCTTCATCGTAAGTTAATTCCTCCTCTTCATCATCATCTGAATATTCTTATTAAAAAAAATAAATAAATTAAATAAAAATAAAAAAAATTAAAATAAAAAAATTTACCAAATCCGTATTCGTATGAAGCTTCGGATAGATCGACAACTTCTAAGTCCTTTTCGTCGTAAGTTATTTGGGGCTTCACATCTTGTGGGTAATACTGAGCTTGGGTGGTCTGCTTAGAACTGCTTGCAAGATTCGGATCTAAGCGTGACTGTTTGCTAACTTTCTTCTCTTCTGCTCGAGGCTCCTTCGGAACTGGAACAGGTCTTTGCATTTCGATAGCTGGTTGCTCTATTTTCATCAATTCTTCAAGTTGAAAGATTTTATCATCATCTTGAACTCCAAAAACGGTATTAAAAATTTTCTTCCCCATGGTTGTTTTATCCAATTCGCTTTTTAAAAGCTCGGTGGGGTTCGGTTGGTTTGAATCCGGAGGGGATTTTGGTTTAGAAGCAGCTTTTTGAGGGGATTGCAATTTAAGTGGCGTGATTGGTTTATCGTCGGGAAATTCTGAAGGAAGCTTTTCTACAGAAGCTGTTTTGTGTAGAGCATGTGAAGATTCCTTCGAAACGATTTTCTTTCCATGTCTTTTTTCAGTTATTTTAAAAGGATTTTCAGTCGGTTGTTTGTGTTTTTTAGAAGAACTTGACACCATTAAGTCTTCCAACTTTACTCTTTCGGGATCGGGTTCTGTCAGCTTCACACTGGAAGGCTTAGCAGATAAGCCGTAACGTTGCAGTTGTGGGAAAACATCCATAGCTTCTTGTACTTCGTGAGGAATTATTTGGATTTTCTTTTCGACTGGTGGTGAGACGACCAGAACAGGCTTTGTTAATACTTCGGTCGTTTTCTTTGGTTTATGTTTTCGTGATTTCGCAGGTGATGCAGCTGCTGAAGTGCTCGGAGGAGCATCCACTATCATTTTTGCAGCATCTGCGATTCTTTTAAATACGTTTTTTAATTCTTCGGGAAGCTCTTCTAAATTCGATGGCATGTAAATTCCTCCTTTTTTGACCATTTTGAGGATAAACTCGCTTGGTTCCTCTTGGGCTGTGGCACCTTCTTCATCACCCTCACTTTCGTCTTATATAAGAAAAAAATTTATTGATTTTTTAAGTTTATAAATTAATTTATGAGAGAACTTACGATCAAGTGCTAGTTCGTAAACTGTCACATCTTCCTCTTCTTGCATGAGCATTTTAGACGTAGACGGTTTTGCGTCTCCGCCACTTGTTTGAACCTTCTTCCTAGGTGATGTAGATTGGGGTGCTTTTGGAAGTCCTTCACTAGTAGGACTCAACGATATTTTACTCCGCTGTTTTTTCCGTTTGTCGTCCTTCGTCGGTGATTTTGGTTTTGAAGATTCTGGGTGTTCAATTGATTTAGCTGGTTCAGTCTTTTTCTTGTCATACTTCTAATAAGATTTATTATTAAGGGTAACAAATTTAAATTTTATTATTAATAATTAACTTACGCTTGCTAAAACTAATTTTTTTAATGGTCGCAACAACTCTTCCTCGATACATTTGCGAATGACACTTTTCTTATCTTTGCGTCTGCAACATACTGGCAGATCAAATTGTAATGTAAAATAAAATTCTCTCAGGGTTTCAAGCACGTTTGCTGCCTCTTCTTCCATCGTTTCATCTGCACACAGCTTAAGCAATAATTCTTCTAAGCAACACCAGTATTCATGCATCTCATCAATATTGCACATCGCCCTTGCTGTGCAAACGTGGCACTGGCAATTCTTACTATTTTCTTGATATTTATGTAGCTCTGGGCGAAAAGCTCGTTTACGACTAAATTAAGAAACACATGTCATTATAAAAAAATTTATCTTATTTGGGATGAGTCCTTACGCTGATATATGGCGTTCGAGGCTTGATTCGCAACGCCTCATCACGTCTGTATTACTACTGAAGAACTGCACGATATCGGCAACCTCAATATAGTTCCCAATAAAATTTCCCATACTATTCATTATGAGGAACAAAAATTCGTCCAACCGTGCGGGGGATTTTTCTAATTGTGCTATAAAGAATGTATTTATAAATATATTTATCCCAGCAGAATCACAGAGAAGCTTATTTGTACAGGCCCCAGTACCTCCAAGGATATATGGATTACCCAAAATCCATAAACCAGATGTCCCAGTACGCCCCCACCTAGCAACTAGCAAAACACCTCGCCAAGATTCTGTCTCCTTTTACAGGTAAAACAGAGTATGAAATTAGACTCCCAGGATATCTTGGTAAGTTTCGATGTGGAATCTCTATTCACCAGAGATGGAATGGTCTTCGCCAGAAACTCATCCCGGAGGGTTAGCAGAAGGATGTCCCAGGACTAGTACAGTACTGTCTATCATGAAAAGAGAAACTCCAGGAATTTCGAGACCACCTAAACTCACAACAATTCATGATCAAATTTATGGAAATGGAAACTGCAAAGCAGTTACAATTCTGGGATGTGTTGGTCACTAGGAAGACAGATGGTGGCATGGAACTGGGAGTATATCGAAAGAAGACGCATACGAATAAATACCTGTAGGCTTCATTCCATCAACTATTACGTTGGCCAAACTGGACGTAACATCGAATGCTGCATCAAGAAACACAAGTGGGACGTCCGACTGAATAAAATCCAACAGTATTGCCACAAAGGAGGACACACCATGGAGGGTGACAAAACTAAAGTGATAGCAAGAACCGGACATTACTTCCAAAGAATGACGAGAGAGGCGATATGGGAATAAAATGAATAGAGAAAAGGGCTGGGAACTCAGTCTGTCAATTATAGCATGAAGGAATGTTAAGTAAGGTTAGTTTTGTTTACAAACATTAATTATACCATGAAGTTTTCTTCACCGATTTCGTCACTTCGAACTTGTTTCTGACGAAGGTTGCAACATGGCATCCGAAACGTCAAACACTTTTTCAAAAGACGCACGGCTTAACCCAAACTAGTATTAGTTTTACTTTAAATTTATTTTTGTTTCTTTAAAAACGTTTTAAAATTTATTTATTAAAAAAAGAAATAAAAATTAGATTCATAAACATTCGAAAATAGTCTAATTATCATTATTTAAACGATAATTACGAAATGTTAATTAAAATAATAACTCATAATGCATTCAAAATGATGAATAAGATGGCAAAATGTTTTAGTACCTATTATGGCTACCTATTTCAAAATTATGTCATTCCGCGGTTTTTTTTAAGTTTGGCTTTTTGAACGTAACGGCTTTTTTAAATTTGTTCGAGAATGTTCTAGAACATTCTCGAAGAAAATCAACCTACTTCAAGAAATATCGCGAATCAAAAGATAATGTATGAAAAAATGATTACTTACAAACAATCAACCCCATTTTCACCTTTTTATAACAATTTTCACCGAAATTCGGAAAATTTGAATAAATTTTCGAGGAGCACACCCGAAACTGACCACTTACTCGACGAAAGTGACGCGAACGCCAAATATGGCAAGATGGCGAACTATTCTAAAACGTCATGGCCGCCACTTTTATTCCAAGGACACATTTAAGACAACAATTTAAAAAATAACCCGAAAATTTCAACAAAAATTAGTCCTGGAAGTCCTACACTACTTAAAACTCCCATAAAAACACTTATTTTAGCAATAATTGTGATAAATTTCCGTTTAATAAGTTTTGGGACCTAATTTACCGACCTAACCAAAGAAAACGACGTGAATAATAAAAAATATCGTGAATAAATGATTTCTTACAAATAATCAGCCCCATTTTCTTCCTTTTATGATAATTTTCACCGAAATTCGTAAAATTTCAACAAATTTTCGAAGGGGCAACACTTTTACACGCGAAACCGACCACTTACTCGACGAAAGTGACGCGAACGCCAAATATGGCAAGATGGCAAACTATTCTAACACGTCATGGCCGCCACTTGCGATCATTTGATTGGTCGGATTTTTTTTTTGAAAATAACGGTTTTTTTTAGCATCCCAAGGACACATTTAAGACAATAATTCAAAAAATAACCCGAAAATTTCAACAAAAATTAGTCCTGGAAGTCCTAGATTACTTAAAACTCACATAAAAACACTTATTTTAGCAATAATTGTGAAAAATTTCCGTTTAATAAGTTTTGGGACCTAATTTACCGACCTAACCAAAGAAAACGACGCGAATAATAAAAAATATCATGAAAAAATGATTTCTTACAAACAATCAGCCCCATTTTCACCTTTTTATAACAATTTTCACCGAAATTCGGAAAATTTCAATAAATTTTCGAGGAGCACACCCGAAACTGACCACTTACTCGACGAAAGTGACGCGAACGCCAAATATGGCAAGTAGGTTGATTTTCTTCGAGAATGTTCTAGAACATTCTCGAACATTCTCGAAGAAAATTAACCTACTTCAAGAAACATCGCGAATCAAAAGATAATGTATGAAAAAATGATTACTTACAAACAATCAGCCCCATTTTCACCTTTTTATAACAATTTTCACCGAAATTTGGAAAATTTGAATAAATTTTCGAGGAGCACACCCGAAACTGACCACTTACTCGACGAAAGTGACGCGAACGCCAAATATGGCAAGATGGTGAACTATTCTAAACGTCATGGCCGCCACTTTTATTCCAAGGACACATTTAAGACAACAATTTAAAAAATAACCCGAAAATTTGAACAAAAATTAGTCCAGGAGGTCCTAGATTACTTAAAACTCCCATAAAAACACTTATTTTAACAATAATTGTGATAAATTTCCGTTTAATAAGTTTTGGGACCTAATTTACCGACCTAACCAAAGAAAACGACGCGAATAATAAAAAATATTATGAAAAAATGATTTCTTACAAATAATCAGCCCCATTTTCTTCCTTTTTATGATAATTTTCACCGAAATTCATAAAATTTCAACAAATTTTCGAAGGGGCAACACTTTTACACGCGAAACCGACCACTTCTTCGACGAAACTGACGCGAACGCCAAATATGGCAAGATGGCGAACTATTCTAACACGTCATGGCCGCCACTTGCGATCATTTGATTGGTCGGATTCTTTTTTTGAAAATAACGGTTTTTTTAGCACTCCAAGGACACATTTAAGACAATAATTTAAAAAATAACCCGAAAATTTCAACAAAAATTAATCCTGGAAGTCCTAGATTACTTAAAACTCCCATAAAAACACTTATTTTAACAATAATTGTGATAAATTTCCGTTTAATAAGTTTTGGGACCTAATTTACCGACCTAACCAAAGAAAACGACGCGAATAATAAAAAATATCATGAAAAAATGATTTCTTACAAATAATCAGCCCCATTTTCTTCCTTTTTATGATAATTTTCACCGAAATTCATAAAATTTCAACAAATTTTCGAAGGGGCAACACTTTTACACGCGAAACCGACCACTTCTTCGACGAAACTGACGCGAACGCCAAATATGGCAAGATGGCGAACTATTCTAACACGTCATGGCCGCCACTTGCGATCATTTGATTGGTCGGATTCTTTTTTTGAAAATAACGGTTTTTTTAGCACTCCAAGGACACATTTAAGACAATAATTTAAAAAATAACCCGAAAATTTCAACAAAAATTAATCCTGGAAGTCCTAGATTACTTAAAACTCCCATAAAAACACTTATTTTAACAATAATTGTGATAAATTTCCGTTTAATAAGTTTTGGGACCTAATTTACCGACCTAACCAAAGAAAACGACGCGAATAATAAAAAATATCATGAAAAAATGATTTCTTACAAATAATCAGCCCCATTTTCTTCCTTTTTATGATAATTTTTACCAGAATTCGGATAATTTCAACAAATCTTCGAAGAGGCAACACTTTCACACGCGAAACCGTCCACTTACTCGACGAAAGTGACGCGAACGCCAAATATGGCAAGATGGTGAACTATTCTAACACGTCATGGCCGCCACTTGCGATCATTTGATTGGTCGGATTCTTTTTTTGAAAATAACGGTTTTTTTAGCACTCCAAGGACACATTTCAGACAATAATTTAAAAAATAACCCGAAAATTTCAACAAAAATTAGTCCTGGAAGTCCTAGATTACTTAAAACTCACATAAAAACACTTATTTTAGCAATAATTGTGATAAATTCCCGTTTAATAAGTTTTGGGACCTAATTTATCGACCTAACCAAAGAAAACGACGTGAATAATAAAAAATATCATGAATAAATGATTTCTTACAAATAATCAGCCCCATTTTCTTCCTTTTATGATAATTTTCACCGAAATTCGTAAAATTTCAACAAATTTTCGAAGGGGCAACACTTTTACACGCGAAACCGACCACTTACTCGACGAAAGTGACGCGAACGCCAAATATGGCAAGATGGCAAACTATTCTAACACGTCATGGCCGCCACTTGCGATCATTTGATTGGTCGGATTTTTTTTTTGAAAATAACGGTTTTTTTTAGCATCCCAAGGACACATTTAAGACAATAATTCAAAAAATAACCCGAAAATTTCAACAAAAATTAGTCCTGGAAGTCCTAGATTACTTAAAACTCACATAAAAACACTTATTTTAGCAATAATTGTGAAAAATTTCCGTTTAATAAGTTTTGGGACCTAATTTACCGACCTAACCAAAGAAAACGACGCGAATAATAAAAAATATCATGAAAAAATGATTTCTTACAAACAATCAGCCCCATTTTCACCTTTTTATGATAATTTTCACCGAAATTCGTAAAATTTCAACAAATTTTCGAAGGGGCAACACTTTTGCACGCGAAACCGACCACTTACTCGACGAAAGTGACGCGAACGCCAAATATGGTAAGATGGTGAACTATTCCAAAACACGTCATGGCCGCCACATGCGATTATTTGATTGGTCGGATTCTTTTTTTGAAAATAACGGTTTTTTTAGCATACCAACGACACATTTAAGACAATAATTTGAAAAATAACCCGAAAATTTCAACAAAAATTAGTCCTGGAAGTCCTAGATTACTTAAAACTCACATACAAACACTTATTGTAGCAATAATTGTGATAAATTTCCGTTTAATAAGTTTTGGGACCGAATTTACCGACCTAACCAAAGAAAACGACGACAATAATAAAAAATATCATGAAAAAATGATTTCTTACAAATAATCAGCCCCATTTTCTTCCTTTTTATGATAATTTTTACCGAAATTCGGAAAATTTCAATAAATTTTCGAGGAGCACACCCGAAACTGACCACTTACTCGACGAAAGTGACGCGAACGCCAAATATGGCAAGTAAGTTGATTTCCTTCGAGAATGTTCTAGAACATTCTCGAACATTCTCGAAGAAAATCAACCTACTTCAAGAAATATCGCGAATCAAAAGATAATGTATGAAAAAATGATTACTTACAAACAATCAGCCCCATTTTCACCTTTTTATAACAATTTTCACCGAAATTCGGAAAATTTGAATAAATTTTCGAGGAGCACACCCGAAACTGACCACTTACTCGACGAAAGTGACGCGAACGCCAAATATGGCAAGATGGTGAACTATTCTAACACGTCATGGCCGCCACTTTTATTCCAAGGACACATTTAAGACAACAATTTAAAAAATAACCCGAAAATTTCAACAAAAATTAGTCCTGGAAGTCCTAGACTACTTAAAACTCACATAAAAACACTTATTTTAGCAATAATTGTGATAAATTTCCGTTTAATAAGTTTTGGGACCTAATTTACCGACCTAACCAAAGAAAACGACGTGAATAATAAAAAATATCATGAAAACATGATTTCTTACAAATAATCAGCCCCATTTTCTTCCTTTTTATGATAATTTTCACCGAAATTCGGATAATTTCAAGAAATCTTCGAAGAGGCAACACTTTCACACACGAAACCGACCACTTCTTCGACGAAACTGACGCGAACGCCAAATATGGCAAGATGGCGAACTATTCTACCACGTCATGGCCGCCACTTGCGATCATTTGATTGGTCGGATTCTTTTTTTGAAAATAACGGTTTTTTTGGCATTCCAAGGACACATTTAAGACAATAATTTGAAAAATAACCCGAAAATTTCAACAAAAATTAGTTCCGAAAGTACTAGATTACTTAAAACTCCCATAAAAACACTTATTTTAGCAATAATTGTGATAAACTTCCGTTTAATAAGTTTTGGAACCTAATTTACCGACATAACCAAGAAAAGCAACGCGAATACAAAAAAATTTTATGAAAAAATGATTTCTTACATATAATCAGCCCCATTTTCTTCTTTTTATGATAATTTTCACCGAAATTGGGATAATTTGCTAAAATTTTCGAAGAGGCAACACTTTCACACGCGAAACCGACCAGTTCTTCGACGAAAGTGACGTTATGCCAAATATGGTAAGATGGTGAACTATTCAAACACACGTCATGGCCGCCACTTGCGGTTATTTGATTGGTCGGATTCTTTTTTTGAAAATAACGGTTTTTTAGCATCCCAAGGACACATTTAAGACAATAATTTGAAAAATAACCCGAAAATTTCAACAAATATTAATTCTAAAGTCGTAGAATACTCAAAATCACCATAAAAGCACTTATTTTAGCAATAATCATGATAAATTTCCGTTTAATAAGTTTTGGAACCTAATTTACCGACATAACCAAGAAAAACAACGCGAATACAAAAAAATTTTATGAAAAAATGATTTCTTACATATAATCAGCCCCATTTTCTTCTTTTTATAATAATTTTCACCGAAATTGGGATAATTTGCTAAAATTTTCGAAGAGGCAACACATTCACACGCGAAACCGACCACTTCTTCGACGAAAGTGACGTTATGCCAAATATGGTAAGATGGTGAACTATTCTAACACACGTCATGGCCGCCACTTGCGGTTATTTGATTGGTCGGATTCTTTTTTTGAAAATAACGGTTTTTTAGCATCCCAAGGACACATTGAACACAATAATTTGAAAAATAACTCGAAAATTTCAACAAAAATTAGTTCTGAAAGTACTATATTACTTAAAACTCCCATAAAAACACTTATTTTAGCAATAATTGTGATAAATTTCCGTTTAATAAGTTTTGGGACCTAATTTACCGACCTAACCAAAGAAAACGACGCGAATAATAAAAAATATTATGAAAAAATGATTTCTTACAAATAATCAGCCCCATTTTCTTCCTTTTTATGATAATTTTTACCAGAATTCGGATAATTACAATAAATCTTCGAAGAGGCAACACTTTCACACGCGAAACCGTCCACTTACTCGACGAATGTGACGTGAACGCCAAATATGGCAAGATGGTGAACTATTCTAACACGTCATGGCCGCCACTTGCGATCATTTGATTGGTCGGATTCTTTTTTTGAAAATAACGGTTTTTTAGCATCCCAAGGACACATTTAAGACAATAATTTAAAAAATAACCCCAAAATTTCAACAAAAATTAGTCCTGGAAGTCCTAGATTACTTAAAACTCACATAAAAACACTTATTTTAGCAATAATTGTGATAAATTTCCGTTTAATAAGTTTTGGAACCTAATTTACCGACATAACCAAGAAAAACAACGCGAATACAAAAAAATTTTATGAAAAAATGATTTCTTACATATAATCAGCCCCATTTTCTTCTTTTTATGATAATTTTCACCGAAATTGGGATAATTTGCTAAAATTTTCGAAGAGGCAACACTTTCACACACGAAACCGACCACTTCTTCGACGAAAGTGACGTGATGTCAAATATGACAAGATGGTGAACTATTCTAACACACGTCATGGCCGCCACTTGCGATTATTTGATTGGTCGGATTCTTTTTTTGAAAATAACGGTTTTTTTGGCATTCCAAGGACACATTTAAGACAATAATTTGAAAAATAACCCGAAAATTTCAACAAAAATTAGTTCCGAAAGTACTAGATTACTTAAAACTCCCATAAAAACACTTATTTTAGCAATAATTGTGATAAATTTCCGTTTAATAAGTTTTGGGACCTAATTTACCGACATAACCAAGAAAAACAACGCGAATACAAAAAAATTTTATGAAGAAATGATTTCTTACATATAATCAGCCCCATTTTCTTCTTTTTATGATAAATTTCACCGAAATTGGGATAATTTGCTAAAATTTTCGAAGAGGCAACACTTTCACACGCGAAACCGACCACTTCTTCGACGAAAGTGACGTGATGCTAAATATGGCAAGATGGTGAACTATTCTAACACGTCATGGCCGCCACTTGCGATCATTTGATTGGTCGGATTCTTTTTTTGAAAATAACGGTTTTTTTGGCATTCCAAGGACACATTTAAGACAATAATTTGAAAAATAACCCGAAAATTTCAACAAAAATTAGTTCCGAAAGTACTAGATTACTTAAAACTCCCATAAAAACACTTATTTTAGCAATAATTGTGATAAATTTCCGTTTAATAAGTTTTGGGACCTAATTTACCGACATAACCAAGAAAAACAACGCGAATACAAAAAAATTTTATGAAGAAATGATTTCTTACATATAATCAGCCCCATTTTCTTCTTTTTATGATAATTTTCACCGAAATTGGGATAATTTGCTAAAATTTTCGAAGAGGCAACACTTTCACACGCGAAACCGACCACTTCTTCGACGAAAGTGACGTTATGCCAAATATGGTAAGATGGTGAACTATTCTAACACACGTCATGGCCGCCACTTGCGATTATCTGATTGGTCGGATTCTTTTTTTTGAAAATAACGGTTTTTTAGCATCCCAAGGACACATTTAAGACAATAATTTAAAAAATAACCCGAAAATTTCAACAAATATTAATTCTAAAGTCGTAGAATACTCAAAATCACCATAAAAGCACTTATTTTAGCAATAATCATAATAAATTTCCGTTTAATAAGTTTTGGAACCTAATTTACCGACATAACCAAGAAAAATAACGCGAATACAGAAAAATTTTATGAAAAAATGATTTCTTACATATAATCAGCCCCATTTTCTTCTTTTTTATGATAATTTTCACCTAAATTCGGGTAATTTCAACAAATCTTCGAAGAACCAACACTTTCACAGCTAAAACCGTCCACTTATTCGACGGTAGTGACAACTGCGCCGAGATGGTGAACTATTCCAACACCCGTCATGGCCATCATTTGAAACGACTTCATTGGTCGATTATTTTTTGAATATAAATTTTAGGAATTAATGTGATTTTTTAATCTAAATAATTAACAATTAAGTTTTGTTATTAGTTTATTAATGTATTGGAAAATGAGAATTTTTTTTTTAACATTATTAACACAAAAAACAAAATTAAACGCCTATATAAAACATCGGTAAATTGTTAATAGCTTATTATAACATCAAGAACTTATTATATTATTGCAAACTTATTTGTAGTACTTCATTATAATATCAAAAACTTATTTAATATCAAAAAATTATTGCTATATCAGGAACATATCGGATTAACTTATTACAGTATCGAGAACTTATGAGATCAATAACTTATTATTACAATTATTAATAAATCTCACTTCTTATAAAAATATCTTAATCACGTTTCTTTTTCGTTTGTTCCATCATCAACTTTTGTTCATTTTCAAAATCTTCACTAGTGGGGTCTTCTGCTATGGTAGGATATTGTTGAAATAATGGTAATATTGAAGGAAGTTTTCTGTTGGGAGGAAATCTGAACTTCCTTGACGCTGAAGGTTTGTTAATTTTACTAATCGAGTGTCCTGCCTGCGATTTACTTTTCCAAGGATTAAATTGAGAAGGCTTTTTAAAGATATCCAACAGATTATACTTTAAAGTTGAAGTATCTTTAGATTCTTTTTCGACAACATCATCACCTTTATTTATCTTATCTTTTTTGTGTGAAGAGATTGTTGTTGTGCTTGAAACAGCTGTAAAATATGAACCGGAGTCTGAACCACCTGGTGGTGGTGTTTTCGGAGAATCCGGTGGAGTATCCTCTTCGAGTTCTTCGTCGTAACTCGTTTCTTCTTCCTCATCTTCATCTGAATATTCTTATTGAAAACAAAAAAAAAAGAAATTAAATAAAAATCAAAAAATTAAAATTAAAAAATTACCGGAAACATCTTTTTCGTCGTTCTGATCGAAGCTAATTTTTTCCTCTTCTCTTTGTGTCTCCTTTGGAATTGGAGCAGATTGGGGTTCTTGCTCTAATTTCATCAATTCTTCAAGTTTAAAGATTTTGTCATCATCTTGAACTCCAAAAACGGTTTCAAAAAGTTTCTTCCCGATGGTTGTTTTATCCAATTCGTCTTTTAAAAGTTTGGTGGTGTCCGGTTGCTTTGCACCAGGAGGGGATTTTGGTTGAGGAGGTTGTAATTTAAATGGCATAATTGGTTCATCGTCAGGAAATTCTGAAGGAAGCTTTTCGATGGAAGATGATCTATGTAGAGCATGTGACAATTTCACCCTCTCTGCCTGTCTTTTTTGTGTTAATTTGAATGGATTTTCGGGTTGTTTATGCTTTTTGAAAGAACCTGATGCCATTAAGTCTTCCAATTTAATTCTTTCGGGATCGGGTTCTGTCAGCCTCACACTGGAAGGTTGAGAAGATAAGCTGTGATGATGCATTTTTGGAAAAACATCCATGGCTTCTTGAACTTCCTGTGGTATTACTTGGATTTTCTTTTGAGGTGGTGGTGGAATGATCAAAACAGGATCTCTTAATACTTTGGTCGTTTTCTTAGGTTTTGGTGATTTTACAGGAGATTTTGGAGTGCTCGGAGGCGCATCTGCCATTATTTTCGCTGCCTCTTCGATTCTTCTAAATACACTTTTTAATTCGTCGGGGAGGTCATCGAAATTGGCTGGGATGTAAACTCCTCCTTTTTTGATCATTTTGAGGACAACCTCGCTTGGTTCCTCTTCGGCTGCAGCTGCTTAATTATTTATTATTATTAATTTATTTTGCAACTTTATGAATTATCTAACTTACGATCAAGTTCCACATCTCGCTCTTCTTGCATGAACATTTGTGAAGTAGACGGTGTTGGATCTCCGGCACTTATTTGAAATTTCCTAGGTGACGTAGATTGGGGTGCTTTTGGGAGTCCACAAGTGGGGCTCAATGATATGTTGCTTCGTTGCTTCTTCCGTTTATCATGCCTCGGCGGTGATTTCGATTCTGACGTTTTTGGGAGTTCAAACGATTTAGTTCCTTGAGTCATTTTGGACGGTTCAGCCTTTTTCTTCTCTTTTTTCTAGTAAAAAGATTTGTTATTAAGGCTAACACAAATAAATTAACTTACTCCTTTTTCCAATAAAACTCGTAATGGTTGTAACAAATCTTCTTCGATGGATTTGCGAATAACGCTGTTTTTGTCTTTACGCCTGCAACATATGGGCAAATCAAATTGTAAGGAAAAGTAAAAATCTATTAGGATGCCCATCAAGGTAACTGCCTCTATTTCCATCGTCTCGTTTTCACACATGTTATGCAGTACTTCTTCAAAATGAATCCAGTATTCCTGCATTTCGTTAATATTACACATTGCCCTTGTCATGCAAACCTGGCACTGGCAGTTTCGGTGATTTTCTTGATATTTGCGGAGTTCTGATCGAAAAGCCCGTTTACGACTAAATTAAGAAACATTTCATTATAAAACAAAATAAATTTTAATCGCGATGAGTACTTACGCTGATATGTGGCGTTGGAGACTTGCCTCACAACGATTCATCATTTCAGCACCATCAAAAAACAGTACGATATCAGCAACCTCAATATAGTTCCCAATAAAGTTACCCATCGTGTTCATTATGAGGAATAAAAATTCCTCCATCAGTGCGGGTGTTTTTTCTAATTTCGCTATAATGAATATATTTATATTAGATATCAATAAAAAAACAATTTTAAATTTGGCGCGTTTTTTGAACGATTTTTTTAAACATGGCGGAATCTTCGAGAATGTTCTAGAACATTCTCGAAGAAAATTAACCTAACCAAGGAAATCATCGCAAACAAAAAAAAATAACGAAAAAAGTGCTTCCTTACAAACAATTAGCCCCATTTTCTCCTTTTTATAATAATTTTCGGCCAAATTCGCAAAATTTTAAAAATCCTCGAAGGGAAAACACTATCACAACCGAAGCAGACCACTTACTCAACGTAAGTGAACTGGCGACCACTTTCCCACCCCTTAAATAACCTCCGAAAAACAATTGACGATCACCGTTGACTAAATCGCATTAAATTATTATAAATTTTTGATTTAAATAACTTAAAATATGAATAACAAATCAATTACAAACTTTTTATTATAAATTTAAGTTTGAAATAGGATTTATAAATAATTTGATTTTGATTTAGGTTGGTACCTATGGAGACCTGGTACGCATCGAGTTTTGCGCAGAGTTGGATTTAAAAATTTTTGAAAAAAAAAAATTTTAAGATTTAAATAAATCAAAATAAATTGAATAAAATTTTTTTAACATTTACTTTAGGCTGTGCTTTAGGTAACTTTTTTTTTTCTTTAAATTTGAACGCTTCAGATTGGTTCATCTCCCACTATTGATAAAACACAAACCAACGCTCACTAAACTCACTAACTGCAGCGAATTTGTTCGGAGCGGTTGGATTTTGAAACCCTACGCTTCAATCCATTCATGTTTTCTCAAAGAAAATCGTCACTTTTAAGCCATGCACCCACAACAGAACCCCTATCAAAGAAGTGCCACGATTTTTGCCGCATTTTGTGCGATCACTTTTTGTGTATTCGGAGTTTTAGGTACGTTAATTTTTTTTTAATTCTTTTGAATTCAATCCACACCTATATACGTATTGTATTTTTTTGTATTGAATTTCTTTTAGATTGATTTTTTTTTGTATTGCAGGTAATTCGATAACAATTTTAGCATTAATCCGATGTCCGAAATTGCGTACACATGCAACAACATTTTTTGTGCTTTCGTTATGCATCTCTGATTTGATATTTTGCGTTTTCAATTTACCTCTAATGGCAATTCGGTATATTTATGAAGATTGGATTCTTGGGGATACTTTGTGTAAAATATTCCCCGTTGTTCTTTATGGGAACGTCGCTTTATCTTTGTTAAACATGGTAGCTATCACTTTAAACAGGTAAGATAAAAATGTTCTTTCAACATTTGTTTTGTTATCGTATCTAAGGTGGAGAAAATGAATTGAGAAATTTTTTTTTGTTTAATTTTTTTTATTTTTTAATTCTTTTTGTTTGGATTTCGCTACAAGAGAGCTCTGTTCGCCTCCGGTTTGACTGATACGGTCACTTAGAGTTTATTTAAAGACGACCGACGCTTGCGGAGCCTCTATAGATAGTGTTTGTTTTATGTCCGATATGAAACCACATGCAAGAACTGTTCAGGTCCTTTTAATATTGTGCGCCGATAAACACTTAACCGAGTCTGTTAAGTTTTAATTGTTTTAAGCAACGCTCGGTTACTTTAATGAATGACTCCGATATCCGGGCGACATTTGACCCCATCTATTTCTTAATTGATGACTAACATTTTCAATTAAAATTCTACTCTAAATTAATATCTTTTAGGTACACCATCATTTCGCATAGCAATTATTATAACACCATTTATTCAAAAACCTCAATTTGGGCGCAAATTGTTTTTATTTGGACTCTTTCATCAAGTATTATGGTAATTACACACACATTTTTTGATTATTACTAATTATTTATACATTTTTAGATATTACCTTTATTCGAAGTTTGGGGCAAACTCGGATTCGATAAACGAACTTTTTCTTGTACCATCCTAGACAATAATGGGTCACCCAAAAAAATGTTTTTCTTGGTGGGAATCGTTATTCCTTGTATAATAATTGTGATCTCATACACGTGCATTTATTTAAAAGTACGCGCATCAAAGAAAACGTTAGAAGCACATCAGTAAGTAACATTACAACAACTACGACTCTGATTCTCACAGCACTAAATGTCACTAAATATATAATTCGGGGAATCCCACATTTTGTTAACGTTTCGACTACAAAAATAAAGATGGGGGTGTTTTAATTTATAATTATATTTTTAGGCAAAATCACCCATTAGATCGTCAAACCCGAAGACAAAGGGACGATAATCGCTTAACAAAGTTAATGTTACTCATTTTTATTTGTTTCATCTTGTGTTTTTTGCCATTGATGTGCGTAAATGTATTCGACGACGATGTAAAGTACCCTTTCTTTCATATTTTGGCTTCTATACTAGTTTGGGCCTCGAGCGTTATTAACCCGTTCGTTTATGCCGCCACGAATAAACAATATCGCTTAGCTTACGCTAAATTATTAAAAATAACTAAAAGTGGAGTTAATTCGGACACCAAACAGTGTTCTACTTCCACGAAAAATAAACAAAATGACCAAAAATATGTATTAAAAAAAAAGTAAAGTTTAAAGTTGTGTTAAGAATAAGAATTTATTTTGTAATTATTTATTTTTATAGAAATATACACGTATTCTCATAACCTTGCGTTTTATTAAATCCTGCCATCTATTAAGCACCATACAAACAAATCGCGAAAGTAGCGCCATCTAATAATGATTTATGCAACTTGAGAAACGTGAACACAACGTTTTATCAGTAAAGTGACAAAGATTAAGAAATGCAATAAAGCTGTTGTATTTCCGGGTGGAATCGTGAAATATATCGAAATTATAGTATTAGGGAGGATTTAGATCGATTTGGTGCGGAAAACGAGCCACAATTAACATGTATAGCGACAGCCAAGTAAGTAGTTGTTTCGTCAAATGTCTATGACCTGCAATCGTAAATTACGCCTTGTAATTTTGTAACAGTATTACAAAAAGAAGGAGCACTCCAAAGGTAAAACGACGATGGAGTATCGTGATAGGAGTAGCCGGTCCAGATCCAGACACAAGAGTAGATCAAGGAGTCATTCGCCACATTACAGGAGACATAATGGACGAAGATCCCCTCACAAATCACATAAATGTACATAAATATACAGTGTGTCCCAGGATATATGTTACAATATGTATAATGACCTGTGGAAAGAATTTTAAGTATATTTTGAATATTAATTCTATTTCTAGTTCAGGTAAAGTAAGTTTTTTGTTCATGATACGGCAAAATTTCATTAAGAAAAGTTGTTCAGGATGAGAAATTATGGCACTATGCAAAATTTCAGAAAGATCTACCTACATTGATTAAACCACCATATTTTGAGTGAAAAAAATCAAAGTAGATAGATACTTCTAAAATTTTGTATAGGACCATAACATCTCATTTGGAACAACTTTTCTTAATAAAATTTTTCCGTATCATGAACAAAAAGGTTACTTTACATGAAATAAAAATATAAAATCAATTCTAGTTCAGGTAAAGTGAGTTTTTTGTTCATGATACGGCAAAATTTCATTAAGAAAAGTTGTTCAGAATGAGAAATTATGGCACTATGCAAAATTTAAGAAAGATCTACCCACATTGATTAAACCACCATATTTTGAGTGAAAAAATCAAAGTAGATAGATGCTTCTAAAATTTTGTATAGGACCATAATATCTTATTTGGAACAACTTTTCTTAATAAAATTTTTCCCTATCATGAACAAAAAGGTTACTTTACATGAAATAAAAATATAAAATCAATTCTAGTTAAGGTAAAGTAAGTTTTTTGTTCATGATACGGCAAAATTTCATTAAGAAAAGTTGTTCAGAATGAGAAATTATGGCACCATGCAAAATTTCAGAAAGATCTACCTACATTGATTAAACCACCATATTTTGAGTGAAAAAATCAAAGTAGATAGATGCTTCTAAAAGTTTGTATAGGACCATAATATCTTATTTGGAACAACTTTTCTTAATAAAATTTTTTCATATCATGAACAAAAAGGTTACTTTACATGAGCTAAAAATTAAAATTAATTCTAGTTCTATTTCTAGTTCAGGTAAAGTAAGTTTTTTGTTCATGATACGGCAAAATTTCATTAAGAAAAGTTGTTCAGAATGAGAAATTATGGCACTATGCAAAATTTAAGAAAGATCTACCCACATTGATTAAACCACCATATTTTGAGTGAAAAAATCAAAGTAGATAGATACTTCTAAAATTTTGTATAGGACCATAATATCTTATTTGGAACAACTTTTCTTAATAAAATTTTTCCCTATCATGAACAAAAAGGTTACTTTACATGAAATAAAAATATAAAATCAATTCTAGTTAAGGTAAAGTAAGTTTTTTGTTCATGATACGGCAAAATTTCATTAAGAAAAGTTGTTCAGAATGAGAAATTATGCCACTATGCAAAATTTCAGAAAAATCTATCTACATTGATTAAACCACCATATTTTGAGTGAAGATATCAAATTAGATAGATACTTCTAAAATTTTGTATAGGACCATAATATCTCATTTTGAACCACTTTTCTTAATAAAATTTTTCGGTATCATGAACAAAAAGGTTACTTTACATGAACTAAAAATTAAAATTAATTCTAGTTCAGGTAAAGTAAGTTTTTTGTTCATGATACGGCAAAATTTCATTAAGAAAAGTTGTTCAGAATGAGAAATTATGCCACTATGCAAAATTTCAGAAAAATCTACCTACATTGATTAAACCACCATATTTTGAGTGAAGATATCAAAGTAGATAGATATTTCTAAAATTTTGTATAGGACCATAATATCTCATTTGGAACAACTTTTCTTAATAAAAATTTTTCGTATCATGAACAAAAAGGTTACTTTACCTGAACTAAAAATATAAAACCAAATAATATAAATTCAAAATACAAAAATTTTCTTAAAATTGTGTTCACACCAAGTAGGGCGTAATTGTAACATCTTTCCTGAAACACAGTGTATTTAAAAGTAATAAATTAAGTTTATATAATGAGTTTTAATTTTAGATCAACGATACAGCAGTGATTATATAGATGATAGATCACCAAAAGGAAGTGATTACGACAGTGAACGTGATTACTCAAGAAAAGAATTTAGAGAATCACGCAGCCGGTCCCGTAGTAGGGAGCATATGCGGGAACGTGGAAGAGACCGCTACAGAGATTACGATGGTGGTCACCGTGATTACAGACGTAAAAGCAGGGAACGTCGGTCAAGCAGCGGTTCGCGTTGGGAGCGGAAAGGTTCTGAGGAACGGAAGTTGCACGATCGGTCGTACCGTGACAATGATAGGGACAGCATTGATAGGTATGACCCCATTGTGGGCACACACATCGTTTCGTACATTCATTGAGACCGTAATTTAATCTGTTAAGTGCGGTAGAATCCGACATACGATGGGGCACAGTCAAGTACTGTCATAGTTACAATTAACTTTCTCATAATGTTAACAGTGAACGTAGCTCTTCTGGCGGCGTTTTGGGTGCCAGCGGTTCTGAAATTATTGGTTATAAAAGTCAACCACCCAATAATACGATTATGATTCGTGGTCTTGCTCAACATATTACAGAAAACGATGTAAGAATAACACACTAATTCTGTGGCATGAGGTTTATTAGTCAATTTTAACTTTAATATTAACCCTGAATACGAAAATAATAAGACAAAGGCAATTCATTTATGCTGGAAAGAATTTAAGTCTAACTAGTTTCGGCCCTTGGCCATCTTCAGACATTATTTCTTTTTCTTTTGTTAAAAAAGATGACATATCAAAGTCGAAAATCGGATTATTAATTACTAATTTACAAAATTAAAGTTTAAAAAGGTCCAAAATAAAATTAGGGACGAAGTGTTACAAGTTTACAAGATAAAATTCAAAACGTTCTTAAATTTTAACAAAATTTACCACATTTACAGGATGAATTATTAGTATCCCGGCGGTAAATATTACTAAACTGTTTGAAAAACAAAAAAATATTTTATACCAATGCTGTTTGACACTTTCTATTACACCCTATTTATTTTATCATGTAATTGATACAACTAAATTTGTTTATACAACCATATATGTTACTATTTCACTGCATTCATAGTTCCTGAGATATTCAATTGTTCTTACAAAATATGCCCATTACAGGATCTTTTTAAAAACGATGTAAAAACGACATTTTTTCCGATTTTGCCTTGAAACTACGTCAGACAATCGAGTAGTCAAAGCCAGTAGGATGATGATAGCATTCAAAGATATTAGATACACTATACAGGCTGTTTATAAAGCTTAGTTACTTTTGATGTGTTTCAAATGGCTTTTTCTTAAGTTTTTGCTCATCAAGTTCCCTTTAATTAATGATAAGTATGTCATATGATAACTTTAATAGTTTTCCTGATATTTAGAATTTAAAGAAGAATGTGTAATAAAATGTCATTATTGCACTTAAAAAAGTGACAGAATGTAATATATTCTGTCCTTTTTTGTCACTTTTTTTTGTTTGTCATTTCTAAATCAGTAATATTGTATTAAAATACAATTAAAAAAAAAACTTTAATAATTAAATCATCAAAACGTGATAAAAATACAATTAAATGGCAGAACAATAAATCCCTTTTTTAATTACTAAATTATTTGAAGGAAATGCAGCAACAAATTATAAACAATATTAAACGTTGCTCAACAAGTAGGTATTAATTTAATTAATATTATTCTTCTACAAGCATTAATGCGCTGTGTAAAAGATCTTGAGGTATCTCTTAACATGTGCATCTTATTTTCTCTAAAGTTGTAAATTACTTACATCTTTTTAAAATCTCATAAAGTACCAAGTCGCTTTAAAATCTGGTATATGGCAGCAAAATTATTTCATATTATAAAATATTAATCAAATAATAAAAGGAAGAACAAAAAAAAACTGATAAACATAGACAGAATATAATATTAAGTACAATAGCGCATATTTTATTACACATTATTTTTTAAATTCTAAATATCAGGAAAACTACTAAAGTTAGATATATGACACACTTATCATTAATGAAAGGTAACTTGATGGTCAATTGAACCCGCACACAATATACTGGGTGTTCCATTTAAAAAACTTATAAAACTATTATAACTCACCTTGTATAGCAAAAATGGTCGGTGACAAGACTTGATACTTTTTCAACCAGAGTCAATTCAAACGAAATAATGTATAGGCTGAGTACTTCATAATTATATGTATCTAAATTGACTCCATAAACTTATGCCACAGAAAAACAAAAAATTTTATTTAATAAATTATTAATTTTTTGTAGATAAGACAAGATATAATACAATGTGGTTTAATGCCAAAGGATATACGCTTAATCAGGAAGAAAGATACAGGTAAAGAACTTGGAAACAGGAACGGTAACATATAATACCGTTGAGTAACATAACGAATTGAAATTTTATGAAATTTTTTTTAATGGGTCGTTCCATTTATGAGGCTCAGGTAATGCGAATGGTATCTATTGTGCTGTTTAGGTGCGTCTCGCGGTTTTGCCTTTGTCGAGTTTACAACGCTAACGGAAGCCACGCGCTGGATGGAGATGAAGCAGGTATCTTACGCTTACAGACTGATGAACGTCAGCGGTAGTTTCGAACTCTAAATACAAGTAACACCCTCTCTTATTTTAAGTCAATACGTTCAAGTATGTTTCATCATTGTGTGCACGTTTTAATATTATTATTATTATTTTTACTTTATTTTTTTTTACTTTACGGGACTACTCTTTATACACGAAGTAACAAGTAACTTTAATTTGCAACTATTTATTTTTAAATCATTGATGTTACACATTAAAAATTTTTATTTTTCTAAATTATTATTTGTTACTATCCTGTATTTTTATTCTCGTATTAATATTATTACTATTACTAGGAGTTTTGTTGTATTATAACTTATAGCAATCAAAAAGATGTTTCAAATATTTTTTCAAAAAGTTATAATACCCAAAATCATTTCGAAACATCTAGTTTTAGATTAAAAAAATAATAATAAAGTACAATCATTACGCAACGTACTGCGCGCTGCCTGGTCAGCAGGTCTCTTTTGAAAGAGGGGTGGGTGCATTACGTATTCTCCGACCTCTTATTTTTACTTGTATTTTACAGGGCATTCTCATGCTACAAGACCAATACCGCGCCATCATGCAATACAGCATACCCAAGGAGCTATGTCCAAGTTCAGAAAAAGCTCCTTCGCATAAAGCATCCGCTGATTGGTTTTGTATTAAAGTTGGTTATAATCACATAAACTTTAATCCATACATAATTATTTCCCTTCATCATTCTTGTACAGTGTGGAGCTCAAAACTTCAAACGACGGGATAACTGCTTTAAATGTCACGCCTCAAGAATGGAAAGTGAAGAAGGTGGCAGTGGAAGTGACGAAATTTGCAATTACGCCACCAAAAGTAAAACAAATCCCTCACAATTTACACATTATTAAAAAACATCAAATTTTCAGCAATCATGTTACGGAATTTGGATGCGTTAACAACGGAAGATACCGTAATGTCGGTTTTAAACGTAACAATTTCCGATTTGGTCAAGAAAATCTCCGCGGTATCCATAGGAAGGGATCCTTTAACATCAACATCCCGCGGAATTTGCTATTTGGGGACAGAAAGTACGCTAGACGCGCTCGCTATTCACGGTGCTTTAACGAATTTGTTAACGCCTTTGAGTATCGACGGAAAAACGATTATTTTATCTTATTGTAAATACAACATGGGGGACACTAAAAACGTTTATTCACAACCTGAAGCCAGTATTCCAACAGCATCCGTCGCAACGACGTACACATTAAACGACGTTGACCGATTAGCGGAATATTCAGCGAGGAGATACGCCAAAAACTTAATCGAGTACCAGCAATATCTAGATTATTACAAAAGCTATTTCACGCAGCAAATAACCGCGGGAAACTCAATAACTTTGTACCAAGAAAATCAAATGGACGCAGCGAACGCCGCAGCCGCCGTAGCCCAATCCGCGATCCAACAAATGCAAGCAAACAAAACATTCTTTGACTCAACACATATCTCAATCCCAAACGGCACAGACGGCAAACGCTATCCGTTACCCGACACCACGAAATACACCTACGATAAATCGAGTGGCTATTATTACGATGCAACCACCGGGCTATATTACGACTCGAACTCCACTTATTACTGGAACAGCGTTATTCAAAAATATCTTTATTGGGACCGCGATAAATTAACTTACGTATTAGCCCCGACCAATTACGATAATTACGCGAATCAAAACCAAGCGTCTTCAAATTCCGCCGCAGAAACAGAAAATAAAAAACCGAAATCTGAAAAACAAGACAAGTTTAAAACGGCGAAAAAAATCGCGAAAGACATGGAAAGGTGGGCCAAAAATATGAATCAACGCAAAGAAACCCAAAGCTTTAAAAACGTCGATGTCGCCCAAAATAATAGCCAATCAATCGGCGCGGCCGATATCGGTTTTTCCGTCCTAGAAAAGAAAACGCAAGCGAACGGTGGCGGTACTTGCAGCAATGTTGGATATAAAGAACCCGATATTGAACCCCCACCCACACCAACATCGGCTGTAGCACCACCTTTAGTAGCCGCTTACGGCGAGTCCGAATCATCCGACGACGAAGAAACCGGACCTGTTAACGACTTAGAATTCTTAGATTACAACAAATTAATCTGTAATCTATGCAAACGCCAACTAAATTCGGCCGATGCCTTAACAAAACACGCCCAACTATCCGCCCTTCATAAACAAAACGTAGAAGCCCGTTTAAAGAAGAAGAAGGCCGATCATTCCGAAAAGATCGTTTACAGAGATCGCGCGAAGGAGAGGCGAATGAAATACGGCGACCCCGACGAACCACAACCCAGCAAATTAAAGGAAAAATATTTAAAATCGAGGGAAATCACCGAATTACCCGTTACCGCTTCTGTTTCTGAACCCATCGGATCTGAAAATGTTGGGAATAGACTTTTACAGAAAATGGGATGGACTGAAGGACAAGGTCTTGGTAAATCTAATCAAGGAAGAACAACTATAATACAAGTATGTATTAAATATTATTATACACGATGTCATCATTGCATGTGATATTGGTTGCATACTTGCAATGATGACGTCGGGTATGATAATTAATTAAGACACTGTAATGTATTATAATGTATATATTCAAAAAAAAATTATTATTACAGGCTGAATTACATAATAGTACAGTTGGTTTGGGAAATAAATCATCAAGTTATAACGCAATGGCTGGCGAATCATACAAAGACTGTGTTAAAAAGATGATGTACGCTCGGTATCAAGAGCTCTCCGAAAAAGATGGATCGTAACCTCCATGCTAAATATTTAAAAACTTATTGATTTAAAATACATTAATTTTCCCCTTACGATTTCCGTCGCGTTTTTTTCTAATATTTTCTATTTTATACATATTGTTATCCCACATTTTTCTGCAAATTAGGTTTTGTTTTTACGTTAATTATTAAGTTTGTTTTAGGCATTTATATTAATTTAATGTTTAAAGCGTGCCAAAGGCTATGGGATAACTAATTAATTCTCCTTCAATCGTAGAAGTGCCGATGAGAACTTTTGTATGATGCGAATCGTAAAAAAAAGTAAATAAAAAACTATTGCTTAAATGATGCGTTTATTTTCCTAATTGTGTAGACATTTATTTTTTTGAAACTTTATCTAAATCATCCACAAGCATGTTAAAGTCTACGATGGATAAATACGGTTCTGGGGTTCCTAAATATTGTATTTTGGGCGATGTTATCCCGGTGGATATAATTCCGCCCCCTCCAACCTTTTTGATTCTTTTTTCTTGTTTTTCGGCGAACTTGCTTGGAATTTTTGGGTGCCTATAAGAATTAAAGTCGTCGGAAAAATCGCTTTCGTAATTCATGTTTAATTCTTTGTAGTAAATTGAAGCGGGAATTCGAGTTGGGGAAACTCTTCTCGAACTTAGCGTTGACCGCGATCTTCTTCTCCGATATTTTTTCTTTTTCGTTGATAATAATTGTTCGGGTATTGCCCCAATGGCTTTGTAATATTCTAGGAGGGCTCTTATTAAATTTCGCCCACATCTCATATCTTAATTAATCGTTAAGAATATATTTTTAATTAATTTATTTTAATTTTTTAAGGATACAATTTTCTTCTGTATAAGGAATAATTACGTTTGATCCTTCCAATTTATACCCAAATAGAGACACTTCAAACGTGTAACAATTTACATTGTTGTTTAAAACTGCGCATAAATATCTCCTAGCTGTTCCTAATTTGTGTTGGTCCGAATTAAACATGGTGTTTTCTTTGACGTAGTCATCGCAGAGCGTTGATAAAATTTTTGGGAAAACTGTGTGCCTTTCATATCTAAAAAATAAATAAAGTTTGATTTTTTTTTAATAATAAAATAAAAAAGAACCTATAAACATCCTCATAACTGTTTCCATAAATAAAACAGCCCGTTAAACTTGAATGTGCGTGAATATCAATTACAATATCTAATTGGCAATCCTAAAAAACATCAAAATAACACCCTTTCAAGACGATTTAACTCCTTACTTTGTTATTTTCGATATTTACGACCATATCTAAAGTGGCTTTTAATGTAGGATGCGTCCACTCGGAAGAAACATGCCAAAACCTGTTTAAATCAAACCCCATAACTGTACTTCGATAATTTCCTAAGAAAACGCCATCTGGATTTAGCATGGGGATGATTTTAAAGGTGACGTGTTCTCTTAATAAAGTCGGTATTGGATGGGAACTGATTAAAAATTCCATTAAACCTTGACAAACAAAACTCGACGCCGCCTCTCCAGGGTGAAGTCTCGCCATTATAATAACAATTCTTTGTTTAACGTTGACTTTGTTTGATTTGACACTAGTTTCGTTTGAAATAGTAATCAAATCTAGTTTACGTTTTTGCTGGAATATAAATGCGTAAAAGAGAGGTATTAAATAAATTAATTTTTAATTACGATGCTATTCCCTAAAGTTTCCCTTTTGACATATTTACTTCCTTTAGTTTCCAACGATTTCAAAAACATTTGTAGTTTTGAATAACTGTAAGGATACGATAAAGCAAATTGATAGATTTCGTCTTCTTTATCGAAGGCAAACGTAAATGTTAATACATAGTTGTTTTGGTGAAAAGGAGATCGATGATAGAAAACGCTTTTCTTCGGGATTCTTTGCCTAAAAATGTTAAAACGGAGTTTTTTTGGTTAATTTTAATGTGTAATTACCATTTTTGTCGCGATGTCGATTTCACCAACGGGGTTAAGTTGAAATTAAATAAATTTCTTACTTTGGATATGTTTGTTATGTTGAAAATAACTCTCTAAAAAATAAAGCCATAAAAAGTTGGGGTGATATAAAAATGCTTACTTGATCTTGTTTCACGTTGTCAACGGTAAAATTAAACCAAAATCGAAGTTTTGGGTTACAAGTATCCGGTCTAATGAATAAATCGTATTCATGCTCGTTGATTAAGTCAACTCTTCCCAAATTCCCAGTTTCAAAAGAAGCATCAAAACACAAATGACCTCTTTTTGCTTTCCCGCTATGTCCAGGCGGTCTCATAATGACTCTATTAACATTTCCCAAACATCCTTCGCCATCACTTTCATCGCTATCTACGAAAATTAATAAAAAAAGGATAACTTTTTAAATAAATTATAAATAAATTTTTGCAACAATAATTTTTTTAACCTTCTATAGCTCTTTGATATATACTGGTATGATCGAGGGGATCGCACATGATGATGCCGACTCTGACACTTGCACACGCAAGTACGAAATCGTTTCGTTTTGCCGGATTTACGACTGTTATCCGAATGGATCAGTTTGCACGAAAACTAAACCTTTCACATGTTTTTCACCCAACGTAATTGTCAGTTGCGAAACTTGTTTAAACACGCGAACCGTGCCAAACAATGATGTTGAAGTGCAATTAGGAACCAGTACGTAAGAGGAACTTCAACCGTTTATTCTATACATAGATATCAAATACGTCTTGTGGAATACTATTTATATATTAGAAGTGATAATTAATGATTTGGCCAAAAATCGTCAAGACTGCTTCATCAATGCTTGCAACATATTATGATGATTTTATTAATTAATAAATTTTTTAATTCAACTAAGACAACTAAAACATGTCAGTAGTGTCATTTTAGGATACAACTTGATTAGATATGCGCAGATGTTTCAAACAAGGGGTTGAACCCCTTCCAGTCTACTTAAAAAAAGGGGTTGAAATCGTGTGCAAGAAAAATTTAATTACTTTTCCTCCATTTTGTAGCACAAAGAAAAAATATTCATCACTTTTTTGACGAGATTGAAAATAGGGGTTGTTTCGAGATCGTTTTGAAAGGATGACCCCCTTCGTCGAAACTTAAAGAGTAAGATTTTTTGTTAATATTTAGCTGTTTCAGTTGGATGGTCAAAAAAAGGAGGGTTAACAGCGCCGTGTAATAACCCATTTTTAACAATCGCGTGTAACTCTATGTTAATTAATACCAAAACCGGGACATGTGTTTTTTTTCTTTCAATAACACCACGTGTGTCTTTTCCTGAAACCATATGGTGGTCACTTTTATAATAATTTCCACCAAACGCAAACTTATCGGTGTGATAAAAAACCCAAAATTTGTTATTAATATTTTTTTTTAAGTTATGAAGGTTAAAGGTTTGCCTTTTTGATAGGAGGCATTCATTTGGGTTAAAGATCAGCGTTCGGCATAGCTTTGGCATGTGTGTACATGCCAAAAACACATTCTTCGCACCGATACATCAACGAGTAACGCCAAAAGCGTCGAGAATGCAATCGCATGTTTTGCCAATTACGAGTTTCAAGTGCCATTGATGACTTTAATTATTTTTGTTTACTACTTATTTACCTTCTCCAAAATCACCCATTTTCTTATTAAAAATTAACTCCGAGTATAAGATGCTCTGACTGGACTTAGGTTGTTTACAAACTGTGACATATTTCTAGTTTGATCAATAAATTAATTCTATAACCTACAAAATTATGAAATACAAATTTATTAGTTACGTCATTGGACGTTATTTAATATGCAAAGAAAGCTCATATCACCCTGTTTCATCTGACACAGGGGGTTGCACCCTTTTTTTAAGGGGGAGGGATTGAACTAATCATTTCAGTAAGAAAATCAATAAATACTCTAGCTTCAATATAACGTGCGACTAATAAAAATGTTTTTTTGAAATAAAACCATGTACTCGTTAAGTAATAATAAGTAATAAATCTCTTCGTCGACGGCAAAGTGGCTTATAAAAGAATGTTACACACGTTGAGCAATAAACGAGGTAACAAAAGGCACCTAGTAGTTTAATTGTGTTTTGAAGGTGTTAAACCTGATTATGACCGTAACATTCGTTCAAAGAAATATTTAGTTTATCGACCATTTAGGGCACAATTCCTGGGATGCAGACGGTTGCGCGCATGTTTACGGTGCACGTAGAAGGCGTCGTCTCTCCTCTGCAATGACGTCATTACGATCCTGGGCAACTGGGTTTCAAGCTCTATGGAGCGAACGACTTCTGGTCCACCAAAAACCCGGATATTTGTAGACAATCTTAGAAACTTAAAAAAAATTGAATTTATGCAATTTATGCATGAATGAATATAAAAAGTTTATTTTGATCAATACTTGTTGAAGAATTAGAGTTTTTTTTTTCTGCCCTACTAAAGTATTAAAGTATTAGGCGCGTGCTACAGATTGCTTTATAATTTTGAAAAAGTAGAATTTGTGTGTATGCAATTCGACTGAGAATTAGTGATTTTTGACTTTGTGTGCGGAACAATGGGGCTTCTTTTTTTGGATGCACGTGCAGGTGGAGATCCTAGGAGCAAAGGGCCGAGGGTTGATGGTGAAGATCTGTAGGAAACGTTACATGAATGGGGGGTAGTAAATAGGTGGTTGTGGCCCGGGCAGGGTTTCACGCATGCGTCGGATATCGACCCGATGCAAACTCACCCCTGGATTAGAGCCGTAGTCTGAACCAACACCATTTAGTTACTGCACTCTCTGAATAACACTTGTGTTACGTTTGGTAGTGTACGTTATGTAATAATATAATTCCTTGCATAATTATTACTAATAATTCCTACTAATATAGTATATTTAATAAATAGTATAAATATATAAATTATTTAAAGTATTTAATTGACGTTCTTTAAAAATCAGTTCTAAACCGAAAGTAAAAAAGAAAACCTAAGGAAAAAAAAATAAGGAAAAAATAAGAAAACACCACACGGAGACCCAAGATTGTTGTACTAAGTTGCTTGGTACTTATCGTTGAAGTTTGTCTTTTTATAAACAACCCAGTAAATACGTGCAATTTGGTTTCGTTTTGTTTCCCACCTTTCGAATCACCAAGAGTCTCGTCCTTTGAACCGAGTCAAACCCTCTGGCATAACCCCTCAGCGAAACTAAAGCAGTTCTAACGTGTCACCGTTCCCGAAGACTTCTTCAGTTAATTTTTCCTCAATCGGCGAAGGAACCTTCGAAAAAAGGGTGAGTTCCAAAAATAATTGATTTCGAATTTTTTTAAATTGCAAAGCTACCAAATTCAAAACCAAAAATAAATGTCATTCCGTGTAAACCTCGGAGGGGTGGACTGCATTTGAGAACAGGGAGGTGCCATTCGATCAATAAAGCCACCCTACCCACGATAACACCAGCGACCCCTTTCGAACTTGTCTAAAATTTTACAGAATTAACTCCCCCACATCAAGAACTTTTTCATTTTTTTTTGTTACAAAATCAAATTTTCAATTATTAACATTTTTTTTTCTTTTAATTTCTTATTAACGAAATGAAATGAATTGTAAAAAATGTTTTTATTAATATTAATTGAAATTTTTTTTTGTTGATTAAAAACAAAATGATTTTTAAATGAAAATCCCCGAAACATAAAACGTCACTTATTCCCCAAGCGTGGGTTGCATTCGAAATGGGGGAGACGCCTCGTCTTTCTCCTCTACCACCTCCGGATCAATAACACGACCCCTGTACGGGGCGAGACGTTCGATCGGGGTCTTTTATGTTTTAGGTTAGGAAGAAATTTTTTTTTGTTAATTAAATTTTGTAATAATTTGATGTAAAGGTATTTTTAGGTGTGGATTTTATATTCTGTACGAAATTTTATATTTAGATGAATGTGTATTTTTTTGGAACTATATATATCGTGATATAGTGAGTTTTATAAGTTTGGCTTCCAAAATATAGTTGGCGATGAAACAGGGCCACGGGCCTTAGTTTTTCGATGGGGTGAACGCCCTTCGAGGACGAGGGGAGAATCCGGTCGCCCCCTTTTATCTTTTACGCTCGGCATCAGCTGTTTGTCTGGCACCCTCCTTTGAAATTATAATAAATTATCCATTTATTATATGAGACGAGGTGACGTGGGGTGAAGGGGAATCGCGTTTCGTTTTTGGGGCGAGAGAGGGAACCGGGAACCGGACATTGGCGTAGGTAGTTTTGACTGTACGTATACGGTTGTTCTTGTTGTTTGATTGAATTTTTGGCCCTTTTTTGGGAAGAGTAAGTGAGATAGATAGAGGGAGCGCGTGTGGCGTTTATGTAACGTTGAGTTTGAGAGTTGACGACGTGGGGAAAAAAGGGACGCTACTACGCTTCGCGTCGTTGTTGTTTTAATAATAGATTTGTGAAAAAATCGATAACGCGGAGTAAAAGCGGTAGGGTGTAGTATAAAAAAAAGGAAAAAGCCACGAAGTTGTTTAAAAACCAAACCGACGCTAACTTGAATCGATATCGTTAAAGTGAGGTTATGACTGCGCATGAGTCTGGGTCGCACGGTAATTTTAAATGTTTTTAAAACAGTGCGAGTTCGGGTTGCTTTCGGAGCGGTTCGCGACCTCGCCGCTTTTGTTTTATTTTCTTTTTTTTTCTGTTCCGTTTTGTTTTTAGTTCATTTTTTTCTGCTTTTAGTAAAAAGTGTGATTTTTTCGTGTGTGTTCGTAACCGCAGTGACGTTTATGCCAAACGGATTTTGACAGCCTCGCGTTAGGTTAGTTTTCTATTGGTAAAAATGTCATGTCACCACGCTACCAGCGTCACAGTTTGTCTCGCATTCTTTTCGTTGCGCGCTCGATTTTTTTCCCACCTCCGTCACTCTTCCTCTTCTTAAACACTCTTTTATCTTAACACATTTTCCAATTAACCATAAACGATCCTTCTTTTCATTTCCTAACGAAACCCATAGAATATAGAATAACGCGATGTTGCCATATTTCTTTAACGATCGATCGTTCCTCATTTTTTTCTTTTTAATACAACATAACCTCAAAAACGTGCGTAAGCGTAACGTCTGTTAGTCTGCAAGTTTTTCCGCGTTCGTGCTCTTAAAAGCCACGTGCGCCGCACGGAAATAGGTCGAAATGGGGTGACCAACCACTTTTCGACCGATTCGCGTGCGACCCGTTTTAAATTTAGATCTCTCTACCGAACGATGTAGATTTTTCGATGGAACGCCGATAGTCTATTACTTCGTGCATATCTAACGAGATTTTGTGGGATTGTGTATACTTCCACTCCAAAAATAGCCACAGCTACTAAAAATATACAGAATTTCATATTAATGTCGCGGAAGTTATGTTTTTTACACCCGTTTTTCGGCCTCTCGTTTATATTCACTAATACTACGTAGTCATTCACTATCATTCCATTTAAAACGTCTCAACTATTTTATTCAAAAATTACTTTCATTACAGTATATGTAATCTAGTTGTAATCTAAACCTATACAACTTAACTACATATTCTTTGTTGCCTATCGAAACAATAACCAATCAATCATTCGCAGAGTTTTAACACCACCTAAGCTATAAACCTTTAGTACGGTTTTAACTTTCAGTGAGTCCAGATTTCATGCTTATAGTAAGTATATACTTATAATAATATCATACAACATTTACTTCTCTTTGGCCAGACTTCATATTAATCCAATATCTTCGACCTTAATAACATTTTTGGGAAATACTTCAACATATATTCAAGCGGCCATTTTGGAAAAATCAAATTATTTCAATTTATCTTCACATTTTTACAGAAACCCAAATCTGAAAATACCTTAATCATGTTGGATTTGTAACAGGCACATTTCTCATTGACATCACTTTTTGGAATAAGAACCAGCGCATACTTATAACATGCAATATGACCAGTTCAGAACTACATTTTGAACCAAAACAGGCCTATTATGCGCAAAAAGATTCAGAACTGGTCGGAACTACAGAATTCTTGAACCAAAGCACCTATTGCATACTATATGTATGCGCGAAGCTGAAACAAGTACTAAAATTCTTCATGAATGTGTTCAATATATATTTCTTATTAGTTTTTATTTGTTAGTTGAACCGCAATGAACCTCATGAACCTCTCTCTTTTTGTCATAACGATAAAATTATAACGAAACATGTTTTTCTAAACTAAAATTTTCTTATTCCAGCCTTAATTTTATTGTATAAGTCAATGTTTTTATCTGCCCACGATCTTACCCGTTTCAACCACCCTTAAATTCCAGAAACAACAACTCAACCCAACTTAATTTTTCTCATTTTCTTACTTAACCTTTACTAGAGCATGTATTTGACATCATTCGCAGAGTTTTAACACCACCTCTTTGGGGAAAATCAAATTATTTCAATTTATCTTCACATTTTTACAGAAACCCAAATCTGAAAATACCTTAATCATGTTGGATTTGTAGCCGGGATATTTCTAATTTCAATGTTATAAACTAGGAATTGCCAGACTTTTTGGAATAAGAACCAGCGCATACTTATAATATGCAATATGACCAGTTCAGAACTACATCTTGAACCAAAACACGCCTATAGCATACTATATGTATGCGCCGAGTTGAAACAAGTACTAGAAGTGAACCAAAACATGCTTATATTTATCTAGCTGAAAATATTGAGAACCTCTGGGTTTTGGTATAAAAATGAAACAATTTTTTTGAGTCATTGTATTTATTGTGATTTCTTCATTTAATTTCTGGTACATACATCAAAACCCGCCTTCTTACATTTCGATTAATGCCAACTCCCTCAAATTGCTTCTGGTAGTAAGTTATGAATCTGTTCAACGTATATTTCTTATTAGTTTTTATTTGTTAGTTGACCCACAATGAACCTCAGCTTACACAGTGTTATTACAAACCTTGATTTTTGTTATATTTGTCATAACGATAAAGTTATAACGAACAATATTTTTCTAAACTAAAATTTTTCTTATACAACCTTAATTTTATTGTATAAGTCAATGTTTTTATCTGCCCACGATCTTACCCGTTTCAACCACTCTTAATTGCCAGAAATAACAACTCAACCCAACTTAGTACAACAAAGTACATTTTTTGCTTTAACGATGTATTTTGTAGCTAACTAAAAGTTGATCGAATTTATGGACACTGTTCGTAATAAAAAATGTATCCTGTTTAGGGCTATTTTGTTCTATAGACTTGTTGTGTACTGCCATTTTGTAACGGTGTTTGTTGTGTAGTGAATAGTTGACCTATTTTTCTTGCTCTCCTCACAGATGTAGGAAGCGGAAATTTCTTCCTCGGGAATCTTTGCAACTAGTTATTCAGTATTACTTTTTGAATACTAGTATTGTTATGCTTTCTTTCCATTCGGTTGGTACACTTTTTGTGTGTTTTATTTTGTTGAATAAATCCTCTATCTCGATGAGTAGTGCGCTCCTCCACATTATTTAGCATTTAATTTGATATCCCATCAACTGCTCTGTATCTGGTTTCTCACTAGTGTGTTCGGCACAGCTGTGGTGTTTACAAAAGTGTTATTCTCAGTCTGAGCGACTTAGCTTATTCCAAATTTTTTTTTCCTTCATAGATGCTATAGTGATATTGACAGAGATCTGTACTATAATTTAGTTTTGTATTTGTTCTGCTATTTGATTTATAATGTTATATTTTTCAATTTTATTATAGGCAATAACTAAAAACTGGGTCGATTTCAATGTGATACACAAACCTAAGGCCTAACTCGAATCTCCAATACTATACCAAATTTAATATCGAACCTAAATTGTCGCATTTAGTAATATCCGCCCATACTAATAATATATATTAATATATATACCTATACCTTATTAGTGTTAATAGCACCCCCTGAACCTAACCCAACCCTACTACATATTTGAAAAGTATCTGATACAACCCTCAATTGCCAAAAACCATGATATAGGAAGATATCGTTTTCATGAATACAACCCGACTCTACTACCCCTCAACGGTTGGTAACCGGATGCGGAGATATATTGCAATAACCAGACACTGAGTCATTTTGATTTTAATTTAAAATTAAGAGTCTAAATAGTTTGCCTTCAGTAATAATAACTTCTACAATTTTTCAATTCATCTACGATTTAATTTTTCATTCTTCCAACCCAATCCAACCTTACTATCGATTAACTAGGGATAACATCGAGGTTTATTTCGCACGTGCGATTAACGGGTTTCACAAATCAATGTTTTACCGCTAGATGATTTGATGGTAAATCCTTTTCATCAATAGAATCTAACTCAAGGCTTACAATTAACTTAACAAGCTTACTTCTTTCGTAAACTGAAATCTTGGTCATTTTATTTTTGTATTACACTTTTTTTTTAATAAATGGGTGACGACGACCTCGGTTGAGGGGAGATAACGCAACTCCCCTTCTCATATTGATAGACACCACTCGCACATTACCTCTTAAATTTGTTTTTCACGGTCCTAATTGTAGTTTTTATTTATTTACTTACATTTGTACCATCTCGGTCGGTCAAAATCTGCATCAAGAAGTGATTTTCCAATCTCTTCATCGTCCATTAATTTGAATTAGTAACTTGGTCCATATCCCCTTCTGACTAAGTGCCAATTCGCCTCCACCAAAAAATCGATGGGTATCATCTTGATAACGATCACGGCGATTGTAAAATTGATTGAACGATCGGTTGAAGTCTATTCTTTTTGCAAGCGATTAAGATACTTTTGCTTAAGGATACAATTTAATACGCATGATAAGCGTCCATTTTGGAAAGATTACATAGAAATTTTATAGTGATAATATAATTTCCTGGTAATTAATATGTATTGATTTTAATATCTCTAATACATACATGTTGTCTATCGCTTCCGTTCATATCAATCAAATACTAACTTTAGTATTTTTGAAGAACCAGGATCTAAAATTCGTGTCATTCGTCTATTTTTAGTATTAATCGTGGAAAATTGGGTCAATATCAAACAGTACAATACAATTTATTATATTATTACACATTTATTTATTATTTTTATTATATTATTTTATTTTTGTGGGATTTTACAAACTTTTTTTTTAAATAATATTTAATTTTTGGTTTGAATCGTCTTTTGCCGTATCTTTCTCTATTTTATTAATTTTAGTTTAAGTCTCATTTTATTCATTTTAGAGCAGTAACTCTAACACTAAATTGTAAAAGCTAATTATTGCTATGGTTACAGCTTTATAAAATAAATTTAATTATATAATAAAGTTTAATTAATTGTATTTGAGTTGGATTGAGTTTCCTCCACGTTGCTATGGAATACTTTAAATTATTAATTTCTGATGAATTTGATAGAAACAAAAACAAACTATTTCACACATGTTCTATCTTGTTTATTTATGTTTCTTTTTTTATTATTCGTACCCAGAATATATAAACATGTATTATTATAAAACATTTTTTATGTATAATTAATTTTGTTTTAATCTTTTCAGTCTTTCATCATTAATACTATAATCTTAAAAGCGGAGACCATCGAGATGATGTCCAATGGGTTAGATGGTGCAGTTGTTGGACAACAGAACGGCGGGAATGGCGGCCAAGGTGGCGGCCAGGAAGAGTCAAAGACCAACCTCATCGTCAACTACCTACCCCAAACCATGACCCAAGAAGAAATCCGATCGCTATTCTCATCTATAGGTGAAGTTGAAAGTTGCAAACTTATTAGGGACAAAGTGACAGGTGAGTTTGTTTATGATGGAATCGTTTTTCGTCTATTCTCATCTTATTATTTCTGTTTTTTGTATCCATACTTTCGGTTATGTTCTGTTTGTATTTTCTTTGTTTATTTCGATTCATTATTTTTGTGGCAAAGACTTCTCACGAAAATGGTGTTTTGTTTGGATTTCAACCAAACTTATTTTTTTTTGTATTGTAGATTTTTTTGTTGGGATTGGTGGAAACTTTAGAATGGACTACCAAATCCTGAAAATTTTTTTGCCAGTTTGTTGGCATCTTTTATAAAATAGCGGAACTAATTCCTTGGGTGTATTAATAGAAAATCTGAGTTGGTTAAAATGTTCTTATTTTAAATATTATTCTAAATTAAAAAATGTTTTATAAATTTCTCTCTATTTATAGTTGACGTATTTATTTAAATTTATTTATAAATCCAACCTAATTTAAAATTTTCAGTAAGATTGTGTAGGAATAAGATTGGTTGAAAACCAAATGAGATTTAAAAAAGATGTGTCTTTGTGAATGTAACATAACTTAGAGCCACCAGATACAATTGACACCTCCCTTATGTTCCTTATCATTTCGTACTTCTTCTGCAGTTCCGGACGGAGTTTTGAGTAGTCCATTGGTTACAGGGCAAAGCCTAGGCTATGGATTCGTAAATTATCACCGACCCGAAGACGCCGAGAAGGCCATAAACACATTAAACGGACTCCGTCTTCAAAATAAGACCATCAAGGTGAGAAAATTGATTCAACGATGTGATGATTTTTAATGTTTTGGTTTTTTTTTATTTCGTTTCGTTAGGTATCATACGCGAGGCCGAGTTCGGAAGCTATCAAAGGGGCCAACTTATACGTTTCCGGGTTACCGAAGAATATGACCCAACAGGATCTCGAGGCCCTGTTTAGTCCATATGGAAGAATCATCACTTCGAGGATATTGTGCGACAACATAACCGGTAAGCTAGTTTTTGTTTTTAATTTTAATTTTTTTTTGGATTAGTGATATCGACGATACAGAGTGACACATTTTTAATACATATATATGTATAGACAGACGTGATTTTTTTTTCGCTTTGTTGTAATTTCTTTTTAACTAAGCTCAGTTGCGGTTTTTATTTATTTTTTGACCATTTTTTCCATTTATAAGTTACCATTTATTTACTGTATCTTTACTGTTCCTCTATTTTGAGTTATTTTTTTTTCCCCAGTACGTCAGTTTGTCTCGGGGGCTGGAGAAAATATGTCTGGTACGTACTTACCCTCTCTCTCTCTTTAAGAACCTAAAAAAAAATTAAATTACACTCCCTTTTCCCACTGAAAAAAAAAGAATACCTTGCCACAGACTTTCACTAGAATTAAAATGAAAATAAATAATTGTTAATGCGAATAATAACAAAAAAGTTACCGGAAACGTTTTCTCAAGCTCTGGGTGAGTTTGGGAAACCGCCGAAAAACATGTCAGTGAAAAACGATGCACCCCCCATCGCAAATGACGAACAACTACTAGATATTTTCTTTTTTATATATTATATATACATTTCTTTGTTGTTTCTTATAATTTCGTACTTTTGTTTGTCGTTTTTGTTCTTTCGCATCGTGGCATGTTGAATTTTTTTGCTATTTTTCGTTCCGATTTACATTTTATTATTAATCGCTCTGTTTTATTATACAAATATATTGAACATAGACGAAGACTTTGACTATATATTTATTTATTTTTTTTAATGGGCCTGCTTTTGTCTTGTGGAAGGTTTTATAAAACGGTTGGAAACACAACTATCTTTTTAAATACCGAAAAGATAACTTTCTTATTTTACTCTTAGTATTAATATAATATAATAAACCAAAAAATTTTTTTCTATAAATCAGTGGGTCATTTAGATTAAACAATTTTTTTTAATTTAAACACTGTTGCGTTCTTATCCCGCAGGTTTATCAAAAGGAGTCGGTTTTATTCGTTTTGATCAACGATTGGAAGCGGAACGCGCTATACAAGAGCTCAACGGAACTATACCTAAAGGTTCCACTGAACCTATAACGGTTAAATTTGCCAATAACCCAAGCAACAACAACAAAGCCATCCCACCATTAGCTGCTTATTTGACTCCTCAAGCCACTAGGCGTTTTGCTGGACCTATTCATCATCCTACAGGCCGTTTTAGGTAAGTTTATAATCACATATCAAATACCTGCTTTCTCTCTTCTTTCATTAAAACCAATTTGTTTATTATTCCTTTGTTATTAGACTTGTTATTAGTACATGTGCTTAACATTCGGATAAAATTAGTCAAAAAAAATTAATTAACTATATTTATTTGTTATAGTAGTGAAAATCCGAATGTTAACGCGAAAGGGAACCTCCTCTTATATGTTTTTTTTTTAATTTTATTTTATTATCACGGTTCGCGATTTTAATTTTGCGTTACGTTTAGTTTCGCAACATTTTTTTCTTTTTTTTTTTCGTAAGTCTGAGACTCCTTGAAGTCTTGGAGATATTTAATTTTCCGAGGGTTAAGTTTGGAATGATTGTGAGTTTTTAAGTTGTCCTATCAAGACCCTGTTACAAATTAATATTGTCGTTTTGCATTTTGCTTCCCAGTGGCGTACAACATAGCAGGTAATAAAATTAAACTTTTTCTTGAAAATTTCGATTCCGTTTTTTCGGTTCACACTGTATTTACTATTATCTGTTTTGTTTAATTCTTATTAATTAATGTTTTATTTTTCTATGTGCCTCCTTTGTTATTTCAAATTTATTTCGAAATAAAAAAAAGCCCGATACAAACGGGGTTACCAACCACTAAAATAATTAAAAAAACCTGCATGTTGCATGCGTACATCAGAGGAAAAACGACGAAAACTTTCAAATGAGAAAAAAATTTTTATTACATTCGTTTCTTCTTCTTGCTATCTGTTGTTTCTAACTGGAAATATGTTTTGTTTAAAAAAACGTACAAACAGGCGAGATTATCTTCCTTGGTTATTATTTGTCCTTTTTAAAATTCGTTACTAACACCAAAGTAGGAGGTGATTACTGATATTTTTTTAGTTACCTACGATCTATAGAGATATCGCAAAGTAGAATATGTACTAATCCCGAGTAAAACTATGGCATACTAACACCAATATTTTCATTTCGGACGACGAATGTGTGCAGTGAATCACACTGCATTCTGCAATTCAACTTAAAAAATTAAAATATAACCCAATCACTAATTTTATTTGAATTACCTATGATTAAATAAAAACATTCACGTTTTAACATCTTCTGCATACATTCGATGACCGAAAAAAAATCGACATTCATCATCAAAAAATTACAATAACGATTAAAGTGGCTGCTAACATGCCGCTTTGATCACTTAGAATCGAAAATCATAAAAAATATTATTTCTTGTAGTTATCAACATCAATCGTCCTACTGGAATTATCCATACAGACACCATTTTGGACACCAGTAAGGTTAATATGCCGTCACGTCATTGCCAAACATAAAATATGTTAATCTATTTTATAAAAAAATAAATAATGATAATGAATATACGTTATATTTTAACAATTGACATAAACAATATGTAACAATAGAAGAACTTTTTGTTAAATATATTTTACTTTAAGAAATAACAATTGTGATTTTTTAATAAATCCGATCGTACCAAGGAACATATAAAAGCAAGAATAGCAACAATAGCAAGAATAAGTAAACGGGTTTAACAGCGACTCAGGGATTTTTTTTATTCGTGATGATCACTTTTTCTTGGACAGCTTTTATTTGATTTCGTTTTATTATTTCTACTTTCCCCCTTTTTCACAATCATCATTGGTGGTTCTACATCTTCATTTCATGTTTCAATAAAAATAGGATAATATTAAGGATTAAAGATAGTATTAAGGTTACAAAAATAATATTGAAAAAAAAAATAATAACCCAAAGAAGATATATCAACATTAAAATGCCATAAAAATGATTCTCTTTATTTAGTTATTTTTCGTTATGGTTTTACGTTTTTGATGTTTTATTATTTTATTATTTTTTGATTTGACTTTCCTGATCGTTATATGGTTCCTTATTTCGCTTTTTATTTGGATTTTATTTATTATTTCTTTATTATATTCTTTAGTGTCATATATATTTAATAAGAAAAAAGTGTCGCTCGTCGAGTTTTTTAGATTAACTCATTTTTTTTTGTTATGATTAAATAATTTTAATTTATCTCGAGTTAATCTAAAATTCGTAGTGGCACTTTGCGAGTTTTTATTGTATATATTTGATTTCTAAATAAAAATAATAAATGAAGTTAAACGTTGAAGGAAAGGTAGGTATTTAAAAAATTCTTTTTGGAGGGAAACCACGATAATTTTGTCTTTTTTGATTAAAAATTTATAAAAATATGTAATTAAGGTATGTATACAAAGATTTTTTATGGTAACAAGGAGATGGGTGATTAATTATTTAGGGATAATTTATGATAAGATTTGTTTGAGAGAAAAAAAAGAAATGTTTTCTTTTTTGCTTGTTGCAGATATTCTCCGCTGGCCGGAGAGTTACTGGCGAATTCAATTTTACCGGGTAACGCAATGAACAGCTCGGGCTGGTGCATATTCGTGTATAATTTGGCGCCGGAAACGGAGGAAAACGTGCTGTGGCAGCTATTTGGTCCATTTGGGGCCGTGCAAAGCGTGAAGGTGATCAGGGACCTGCAGACGAACAAGTGCAAGGGTTTCGGCTTTGTGACCATGACCAACTACGAGGAAGCTGTTGTTGCCATTCAATCGTTGAACGGTTACACGCTTGGAAATCGCGTGCTGCAGGTCAGCTTCAAAACGAACAAAAGCAAGACGACATAGAGCGAAGTGGCCGGTGGTGCTCAGAACCAACTGGCCGCTTGAGGGCCGCCGCAAGCTGCGCACGCCGCCGGCAACCTAGTATTTATTCTTTGCTAGTATTATTAATTAAAAAAAGTATATATAAAGTATATATATAATTTATAAATATAATTATATATATGATTTAAAACATATATAAAAACGTCGGTGTAAAATGGTTAAGGTATATTTAATACGGCGGCGTGCGACAGTCTGCGGCTGGCCGACGACACACAACAGTCTGTCACAGTTTGTCTGATCGTAAAAAAAACTTTGTAGCCGGGGTTTCAAGACCCGGGCGACAAATTCATTATTAGTACTTATACATAACATACGGAACTAGTCAGAGGTGCATTTTGCATTTCCTATTAAAAAAGAAGAAACTATTATTACCTAGTAAATAATAACATCTTTATTATCTGATTAATTGTGCCATCGTTAAGGCAAATGATATAAGAAAAAAATCATATTTACAAAAAAATATATATATTATATATATATACACAAACATTTAAATATTAAATAATATAGAATCGTCAGAAAAAAAATCGGAGAAATATGGATGCAAAACGAATACATACGCGTAGTGAATTATTATTATCATTATATTTGTGTAGAGGTTAAATTCATTTAATCGTAATTCAATCATTTATCTCGATAACGCTTTTTTTACGGGAATTTCAGTGCACTTTAAAATTATTAATAAATTCTTTCAATTCTCACACAGTTTTAATTTTTAAAATGACCAATCTTACAAACACGTAAAGACCAAAAATATATGTTTAGTTAAAAAGAAAATACGTTTTATTTATTTTATATTAAAACATGGTTGACATTGTTAACCAAGTCTTTAAAAATTTCTTCAATTAATAATTTTTAACTGCACTGTTAAAAACGAAAAGAAAAAAAAGAAAGAAAATCGGTTTAATCATTATGTATTTATCTGTAGTCTTGTGTCTTATGCATATATTCGGTCATAATTATCATTATTAATTATTATTAATTATATAATTGTGTATGGAAAAAAAGAAACTAGTCGTGTAAAATACGCAACGCCTGTCCATCAACTAATTGTACTTCTCCCTCGTGTTAGAAAAACTGGTACCAATTTTTCTGGACCCTTAAACACAAATTAAGGGGTTTTGCGGCGTTGCTAAAGCACACCGTGTATAAAATCATATAAGAAACAAAAAAAAATTAAAAATGGAAGGAGAAGATAAATAAGGAAAGAATTTATTAGTCCCGTTTTTACTATGTGTGTTTTGTGTTTTAATAATTTTTTTCTTTCTTTTTTTTATAAAATAGTCACGAATTATAATAGTTAATTAACACCGTTAGTTTTTGTGGAAAAGGAAAGTCGCCATCCAGGTACATAATGCATATTAAAACAAAAAAAAAATTATATATATATATACATATATAAATAAAATTGAAACGAAACGATATACAAAAGAAAAACGAGATCCCTACTCGTATACAGGGTGGATCACTTGTTCGAATAAAAACAATTTTTTTGACCACTGTGATAAGTGTGCGAAGCTGCGATGCAAAAATATTAAAAATAAAATTAGATCTGAAGGAAGGGTGAGATCTGTTTGGGTGAAATCTATATTAAATAAATAAATATCTTATATGAATGTCTTATATGAATATCTTATGAAGGAGAGGAACCCTTGTGCAATAAACTAGTCGACAGAAATATTACTTAGTGATCGAAGCAATTGTTGTTAACAAAGCAATGTTCACCGGATCTCTCCGTTAAAATAGAATTCTTTTCCGATTAAACCATGATTGTTGATTGTCTTTTAATAATGAATTTAAATAAATTAATGATGAGTATAGAATTTCCGAAAAGGAACGCGTATGATCGACGTTAATTAAAATAGTTAATTAAATTTAAATAAGCTAAGATTAATTAACTAGGTTGATTAAATATAATGATGGTTTTTTTTTAGATGTGATGTACATACATTTTGAATTGAAACGGGAATTTTTAATGTGAACCACCCTGTATGTCCACGGTAATAATTAATTGTCCCGAATTTATTTAATTTTATTTTCTTTTTTCTTCTGTTAATTAATGAATTTTCCCCCCATTCCTTATAACATTTTTTTTTTCGGTTTAAGCTGACTTACCTTTATTGCGAGAGTATTTTCTTTTTAGTTTAGTACCATTATTGTTTAGTTCTTTTCTTTTTTTTTAGGTTTTACCTTTTAAACAATTAATGAAATTAATTAATTAATTAATTCTCTCTTTACGTTCTATTTATTTTGTATTTTTGCTTATCGACAGGTTTAGTTTTGGTTGTTTTATTTATTTGTAGAAAAAAAGAAACATAAGTTACTACCATTAACAATTATATTTTTTCTCTGAACATTAATTATATTATTAATTAATAATTTATGATTTCTGTTGTTATTTTGTTTTCGTATCTTTATACACACTATCCTTACATCCCAAGTGTTTGTCTACATTTGAGAGAAATAAAATAATCCAAAAACTCGTTCCATCGAGTTCCAACGGACCGTATCTATTATTTTTATAAATACAAAAAAATGGAAACACTAGTACCTTGCGAATAAGAGATAAGAAATATTAATGAGTATTCAACTGGTTGGTTGGTTGGTTAGTGTTTGTAAAAGCGCACAGAACGCTATAAACAAAAAACGCAGTGTACATAGAATAAATAAGAGAAACGAACATAGCGAACTAAGAATTAATTAAATTAAGAATATGATTTCACCACTATTCTACCACGAGCTGCCCTGTACGACTTGCCCCCGACTGAAAACAAAAAATAAATCGAAAAAAAATATATTGTTAAAAACAGCATTGAAACAACGAAATTTTACTCCATTTATGACCCAACCCGAGATAACACGTTTCAAAAACGTTGCAATTTCTTTTTTTCTAAAACAAAACGATTACTTAAAATGTTAGTAAGAAAACGCACAATTTCGTAGGCTAAGGTAATTAAAATTATCGACCGATTATATTCAATACCAAAATCGAACGAGAAAAAAGGAGTAATTTAGCACAATTATTAACACGGATTAAATTTAAATCAATTTATCAATCATTCTATTCATCACTGTTATTGATGAGATCTTTGACTTAATTAATATCTATAAAAACTCAGTGTTTTGTTGATTTCATTCATAAGAAGTAAATTTCTGAGTGAATTATGAATGAAACAACATAGCTGTAGAGAAATTCTTAATTATTCCGTTACATATTTTGACAAAAACATATAAGACTTTGTAAAGCGCGATCTGATCGTAATATGTATGAACACTTAAAAGAATGGGAGTGCTAATTCATGGATATCCAATAGAAGTTGCTTTCATTCATAAGAATCAAAATTAAGAGTGATTTGATTCTTGCAAGATCTTGAGTGTACACTATGGTTTAAAAATACTGCACCTCATTGGTAAAAAGCACTGGTTTCTATGATATTGCAATATTTGGATAAAACTATGAAATCACAGCTTTGCTTCAATGTAACTTGAATTAGATGTACACAAATGATCCTTGAAAAGTTGTTACTCTGTCTATCCTTGTAATTGAATGACACTAAGAATGATTGAGTCTAAAATTATAGACTTAACATTGTCTGTGGTTACTTAACATCCAACGTTTGAAAATATGATCGAAAAATTATTATTTCTCATGACTCTGATCATTGTTGAGTCTACCTCATCATTAGATAGTACACGAATTTTAGTGATGCATTAAATTAAAGCACGTTAATTTTGATTACAACATTGTTATAATTTTTTGGTTGCAACATCACATATCAGGGATAAAACGAACCTCAAATATATCCTAAACACTAAATAATAAACAATGTAGTGTTGGACAATGCATAAATACAGACAAAAATAAATACATAAAAAAGTTAAAAAATAAATTGAATATAAAGAATAATAATCGGTCGGTGGTTTTAATTAATTAAAAAAAATTATCGTTTTGTTATTGCAACGTAATTGAACATTGTTACGGTTGTTTGTTGAATGTTAAATGACCTAAAGAATGTTGGCTCAAAGCAAGATGTTGATAATTGATTTTTAACGCGATTTTTTAAATGAATAAGCAAAAAACGAAATTTCAAAAAAAAGGTAGTAAAAGATCAACGGACAAATAAAAGGAAATGGTTATTAAAAAAAAATAAAAAATATGAACAAAAAAAAATTTGAAAAGTTTTTTTTTGGAAAAATCTGGTGCAATGTTTGTGATTACAATTTAATAATAATAATAATAATAATAGGTAACGCGCTCAATGTCCGTAAATCATTGGGGGTTGATTGTGATGATTCGAGAAGTGATCTCAGCGTTAATAATTAAATTGAAAGGGAAAAAAAACTTAATAATTATTAGCGACTCTATTGAATAATTTAGTAAGTCGTTTCCGGTGCGCAATAATATTATAAAAAAATATTATAGATAGTTTAATGATAATTGAAAAAAAGGGGGGTCATGAATACAAATGAAAACAATTCCATTTGAAACTTTTGCAATAAAAAGAAGCCAAGAATGAGTAGCAGAAAATGAATAAAAAGAAAATGAAATGAAACACGCACAAGAGAGTTAAGAAAATGGCACAAAGTAGAAGTTTCGTTTGAAATCGTTTAAAAAGGAGTAACATTTCATGAAAATTTGATTTCTTTTAACTCACAATGCTGTAGATTTAAAACGAGCCCGTGGTAGCTGACAAAAGCTATCTTCCAAATGTTTAAAACTTCTTTGTAAATACGATATCTTGATGAAGCTCGAGGTTTGGGGTTGATTTTTTAATTTGATTAATAATTAAAGAAAGTAATAAATAAATAAAATGCAGTCGTACACAAAGTAAGACAAAAAGAGATGAGGAACAAAGAAAAAAGATCTATATATATATATATAAATGTATACATATAAATGTAACTAGCGGCAATTGTGTTTTAAGATTATTCGGTTATATGTAATATTTGGCCTAAAAACTGAAACTTGTGTAGACTAAACCAATATACAGAACAACGATCTTATATAAAAAGGAAGATATATATAGCGATTATTGTATATGTCTGTCAGCATTTGCTTGTTTCTAATTATCTAAAAGAAAAAAAACGTAACATACCTTCGTGCTTATATTTTACGATATTACGTATATCACTATCTACATTTAACAAGAAAAAAAAGTTTAAATCTTTGTGTGTTGTGTAGATCCTATAGCGTAAATGTATAAAGAAAATTGATATAGTTACGTCAGTTGATTTTTCTCTATGTGTGTAGCTGTTGTGTTAAAGACAGCGCGATTTCTAGAACATGCGCATTTAAAAAAAACAAATCGTATGGATAATAGAAATTTCGCTCTAATGGTCTCGACGGTTCTGTCTAGACTCATAGCTCAAATATTGTTGTGACAAGGAACATTCCATTATTAAAAAAAAACACTGATTTTATATAAATATATATAAAAAAACATAGATATATCTATATATATAATTACACATAGAACCACATGTGAATTAATCGAATGAAGTGCACATATGGTTTATTTCCATTATATATATAAGCATGTCGAAATTTATATGAAATAAGAAAATTTTGCATATATAAGCTCTCATATAGTCTGTTTTGATAATGGTTATTATTATTATTAATTAACGAGTGCAAAAAAATGAGAAAAAAAAGTTCTTAAGATGTAAAATGTACAGAGGTTATATTATTAGGAGTACAGTACCTCATTACTATTTCATGCAATAACTTTTAATTATAAGAGACGTCTTATAAACAGTATGTTTTTAGCTTTAGGATTAAAAAAAAGGTGAATGTAAAACGATCGGCCGAATGACGACAAACGTTACACAACGAAAAAAAATAAATAAAAAATAAGATCTGACTGATATACAAATAGATCCTTCCGCGCTTGCGAATCGCATTTTCCAGGACGTGAAAATAATACTCCGCATGCGTTGAAGAATCGACTTATTATTAAATCGTTACTTAGCTGTACTTCCGGCGGATCTTTTAACGCAACCTAAATAACCATCACAACCGTCTTTATTTCAATAAATTTGAGGCGTTTTCGTCATTTAGCCGACGAAAATTCGGACGTGAAAAGTTAGCGACATATCAGCAAAAAAAACCAAATCGATGCAAAATATTTAAGTAATTGAGCGAAAAATAAGCGAGAGTAAGGAGCGGTGCACCTTGTCCCCATCATCAGCTGAATAATAATAATAATAATGATAATATCTCGTCAACGGCGACGTGGTTGATGTAAAAAAAACTATTTAAGAAAATAAAATGAAATAGACGGGACGCCCCATGATCGATGTCTTTGGGGTATCCTGTACACGGAGAAAAAGGTTGAATGCAAAAAAATATAAATAAATAACGAAACAAAAAAAATGAAAAGAAAAGAAAATAATTTGTGTGCTGGACTTAAATCGATTGAAAGTATCCGTGTTTCCGGACTATTCCTCTCTTCTATATCTCTTATCTCTATTTAGTTTAGTTTATAAAAAAACCATACTCAGCGTTAATTGTCGTTTATTAATTATGCTTACTGTCCAGTGTCACATGCCGCATTTGTGTGTAATAATTGTCATTTGTAACCTGTACCTATTATTGTATCATAAATTGATATTTAGATATAATAGACCATAACCTAATATATTAACATTAGTTGAGTACGTCTAGTAAAATGAAAATCGACGCGATATCTATATCGACGAAAAAATTTAAAAAAAAACAAAAAAAAATGGAAGGGCGTTTAACAACATCGCGACGGAAACATTACGGAGAAAAATATTGCTCGAAAAAATGAATCGGGCGGTTTTGTTCGGTTTTGGTTACGTTATTTAGAATGGCTGTGTTGAATTGCTGGTAAACGCGAAACAAGTTATCGGTCTTCAGATCCAAACGAAATAAGAAAAAAAAACAAAATGAAATAATAAAATAAATATACAAAAAAAAATGATAACGAGTAACTCGATTGAAAACGTACACAATCGTACTGGGAAACGGTTTTTCTTTACGGAACCGTTTTTAACGAAGGGAAAGTTCAATGAGGGCGAAGGGAGGCGAATTCCTCGTGCACAAGTAATTGCGGGACGAAACCAGTACTACATTACACACAATGTATTGTGATTCCAGGCTAGAGTCGGTGTAATGCAATATTTGTACTTTTCCATGTTGACAAAACTCAATACAATAAAATATAAATCCTAAATTACGTCTCAAGGTAGTTTTTTCATCACACATTTTTTTTACCCAGATGCATCATAAGTTATTATCAAGGTAAGTAATTTTTTATTTTTATTCACCACTTAATTGTTTTTAACATTATACTTTGCTATCTAAAAATTATGCGTGACAATCTTAGTTCAATGAATTCTTCAATGAATTAAGCCAGTTCTTTTTCTTGAGTGTGAAGTCTCTGTAGGCGGTATTTTTTTCTGTTTCTCATAATATGTCCAAAATACTGTTCTGTTAGTTACTCTATCCACCCAGAGAGCTATTCTGGTGTCTCATTTTGATTTGAGTCGATCTCTAATTTGAAGTTTTGTAAAAATTTTCTAGAAAAGTTCTGCCTCGTCGATATTCTACACTCGGTTACTAATTACTAAAGAAAACTTCACGGTATAATTAATGTTTGTAAACAAAACTAACCTTACCCAACATTCCTTCATGCTATAAATGACATTACAAAAGAAAACTTTACGCTATAAATGCCATTACTAATTGCTAAAGAAAACTTCACGATATAATTAATGTTTGTAATCACAACTCTATGGCTTATATCAGGAGTACAGTCATCTATGGCAAAATGCTTTGAATTCTTTGCGAAATGAATTCTATTAATTCATTTTGTATATTTTTGCCACTATAATGGATCCACTAATTCCACCTTTCATTTAAAGTTTAAAGCACCTTTCATTGCTAATTTGACATGCTCCTTCATGACAGGGTCAAAACTAGAAATTTCCCACGGCTTCGAAGTCGGCCGAGATTATATAAAGTTGTTAATAGTATCACTAGAGATTTAAAGCAAGATAGGCATGGTTTAATACTCCGAATTCCAAGTGATACCATTAACAACTTTATTGAAGAAATAATCTCGGCCGACTTCGAATACTTAAAATTTAAAGTATCATAAACAACATTTAGAGCGACCGAGATATACCTTTCTTTCTTCAAGCAATAACTACTTGTAAAACTAGAATGTTAATAACAATATAAATCAAAGAAAGAGATAAAACATAGAGTTTTCACTATATAAAAAAAGAAAAGAAAACTGTTTTAATTAAAAATACACCAAAAAACGTATAAAAATGAGTGCTAATATTAAAAAAAAAGAAGAATTAAAAATTTTCTTCTTTTATTAATGTTTAACGAAGTCTTCAATTTAAGGAACAATCTTATTGTTGCTTCTTAATTGAGACGTATACAGGATTCTATTAGGATTAAATTTTCCCCACTATTATTTTTCAAAATAAAATGACAAAGATAGAAGATGGGTTTGTTAATAGATAGGAAAAAGATAGAAGGTGGTAACAAAAATATAGCAGGAATCCACAAATATGTATGTGGTTTGAAACTAAGCTGTGCGTATCGTGTACGTCTTCGGTCTTGTTTATGTAAATTTACTGAATTTTATCGTTTTTATACGGAAATTCTCAGTATTACATGTGATTCGCGACGAAAATTCTCGTTTTTAGTTTTTATTCTAAATAGAAACTAGCAGGAAGGTATCATAACCTCTCCGTGCTAGGTAAGTTATTTTGTAATTACTTTAAAACCATTAAAAGAAAAAAAACTAGTTTTAATATTTTTATTTTTTTATACAATTTATATTAATTTATTTTAGACAAATGAGAGAAAAGTAACATGTTTTCCTGATCTTTAACCTAAAAATTAAAAAACTCAACTATAACCTCAAAAATGGTTGAGATGGGATCATCAAGTTTACTTCATATGGGTGATATCGTTTCCCTTTATGCAGAAGGGAACGTTAGTGGGTTTTTAAGTACTTTAGGGTTAGTCGATGACCGGTGTGTTGTTTGCCCGGATGCAGGAGATTTAGTAACACCACCAAAAAAATTTAGAGGTACAAAACAAAAATTTTACATTTACTTTATTCAAATATCATTAATTCATTTATAGATTGTTTATTTAAAATATGTCCTGCAAATCGGTATTCTGCACAAAAACAATTTTGGAAAGCCGCAAAACAAAGTATGGGCTCGAATACAGATGCAAATCTCTTAAAACGTTTACATGTAAGTTATTAAGTAATTACATCTATTTTTTTTATTTTATAAATATAGTTCCTTGAGCGTTTTAAATTTGTATTAATTTGCATCAATATAACAGTTTTTAAACAGATTGTTATCTGATATTTTAGATACTTCAAGGTAAAATAAAATGCTGAAGGTTATACATATACAGTGTGTTTGATTTTAGTTGTCGCAGCGGATATCTTGATTATTGTTGGAGATATGACAAAATGTTGATCCTCAAGTATCATGGACAAAACTTTGTGTGGCCGACGTCTTCAAAGTCGGCCGAGATTATTTCTCATATCACAAATATAACTTGGGGCGGCCGACGTCTTCGAAGTCGGCCGAGATTACTTGTTCCATAAAGTTGTTAATAGTAAAACCAACCCAACCCAATGCAGCCCAACCCAACCCAATCGAAGTATTGTTCGTGATATAAGAAGTATTCTCGGCCGACTTCGAAGACGTCGGCCGCACCAAGTTTACTATATTGTTAATTTGACACTTTGGACCAATATTATCTATTCCATAAAGTTGTTAATTGTAAAACCAACCCAACCCAAGTATTGTTGATGACATAAGAAGTAATCTCGGCCGACTTCGAAGACGTCGGCCGCACCAAGTAGTGTCATTAACGATAGTTTGGGCAGCCGACGTCGTCGAAATCAGCCGAGATTATTTCTTATATCACGAATACAACTTGGGGCGGCCGACGTCTTCGAAGTCGGCCGAGATTACTTGTTCCATAAAGTTGTTAATAGTAAAACCAACCCAACGCAACCCAACCCAACCCAAGTATTGTTTGTGACATAAGAAGTAACCTCGGCCGACTTCGAAGACGTCGGCCGCACCAAGTTGTATCATTAACGATAGTTTGGGCGGCCGACGTCTTCGAAATCAGCCGAGATTATTTCTTATATCACAAATATAACTTGGGGCGGCCGACGTCTTCGAAGTCGGCCGAGATTACTTGTTATATAAAGTTGTTAATAGTAAAACCAACCCAACCCAACCCAAGTATTGTTTGTGACATAAGAAGTAATCTCGGCCGACTTCGAAGACGTCGGCCGCACGAAGTAGTATCATTAACGATAGTTAGGGCGGCCAACGTCTTCGAAATCAGCCGAGATTATTTCTTATATCACGAATACAACTTGGGGCGGCCGACGTCTTCGAAGTCGGCCGAGATTACTTGTTCCATATAGTTGTTAATAGTAAAACCAACCCAACCTAACCCAACCCAAGTATTGTTTGTGACATAAGAAGTAATCTCGGCCGACTTCGAAGACGTCGGCCGCACCAAGTAGTATCATTAACGATAGTTTGGGCGGCCGACGTCTTCGAAATCAGCCTAGATTATTTCTTATATCACGAATACAACTTGGGACGGCTGACGTCTTCGAAGTCGGCCGAGATTACTTGTTCCATAAAGTTGTTAATAGTAAAACCAACCCAACCCAACCCAAGTATTGTTTGTGACATAAGAAGTAATCTCGGCCGACTTCGAAGACGTCGGCCGCACCAAGTAGTATCATTAACGATAGTTTGGGCGGCCGACGTCTTCGAAATCAGCCGAGATTATTTCTTATATCACGAATACAACTTGGGGCGGCCGACGTCTTCGAAGTCGGCCGAGATCACTTGTTCCATAAAGTTGTTAATAGTAAAACCAACCCAACCCAACGCAACCCAACCCAAGTATTGTTCGTGACAAGTAATATGGACAAAACTTTGTGCGGCCGACGTTTTCGAAGTCGGCCGAGACTATTTCTTCCATAAATTTCAAGCAGGGTAGAACTATTGTGTTGTTCATGATACTTGGGGCGGCCGACGTCTTCGAAGTCGGCCGAGATTATTTTTCCATAAATTTCAAGCAAGGTAGACTTATTGTATTGTTCATAATACTTGGGGCCGAGATTATTTCTTCCATGAACTTCAAGCAGAATCCTCAGTGATATGGATCAATATGGTCAAGATATCTGTTGTTACAATTATAATCAAACACACTGTATAGAATGGTCATAAAATATATGTATTAAATTAATGTATTTACATTCTAAACATAGAAATGCCATCATTAATTAATATTCAAATATATTTACATATTTTATTCAACATCTTTTGGGATATTAAGAAATAAGCAAAAAATGTTTGTATAACAATTTTCTTTGATCTTCTCCAATATAGCACGCAGCGGAAATCGAAAAGAAACAAAACGATACCGAACATAAGAAAACGCTAGGTTCAAATGTGCATTACGGAATCTCAGTACAAGTAATTTTAATTTAAAACGATTTTTCCCCAATAAACTAAAACGATATTTATTTTATAGCTATTACATTTAAAATCCAATAAATATTTAACCGTAAACAAACGTTTGCCGGCGTTGCTAGAAAAGAACGCGATGCGAGTTTACTTGGATGGCAACGGAAATGAAGGTTCCTGGTTTTACATCTTACCGTTTTATAAATTACGCGCAAATGGTGATAACATAGTCCTCGGCGATAAAGTAATATTAAATCCGGTTAATACCGGGCAACAAGTACTTCACGTTGCCGCCAATCATGAACTTCCTGATAATCCCGGTTGTAAAGAAGTTAATGTAGTAAACGGAACGTCTTCTTGGAAAATTACTCTGTTTCTAGAACACCGCGAAAACGCTGAAGATGTCTTAAAAGGTGGAGACGTCGTACGGCTGTTTCACGCGGAACAAGAAAAGTTCCTCACGATGGATGAGTACAAAAAAACTCAACATGTTTTTTTACGAACAACCGGTAGAACAAGCGCAACGGCAGCGACAAGTAGTAAAGCTTTATGGGAAATTGAAGTCATTCACCATGATCCATGTCGTGGTGGAGCCGGACATTGGAACTCGTTGTTTCGGTTTAAACATCTCGCCACCGGACATTATTTAGCTGCAACCGTCGACGCTGATAACAACGAACCAAACGAAAAACTCCGCTCGGATCACGTTGATGGACCAAACTATCATTTGATACCTTATGTTAGCCCTAACGAGATTTGTCTACTTTTCGAATTAGATCCAACTACGTTAACTCGCGGTGATTCCCTCATCCCGCAATCGAGTTATGTAAGGTTACACCACGTTGTTACCAATACATGGGTACATTCAACATCGGTACCAATTGATAAAGATGAAGAAAAACCTGTTATGTCTAAAGTTGGTTGTGCACTGACCAAGGAAGATAAGGAGGCATTCGCTTTAATCCCCGTGTCTCCCGTTGAAGTACGCGATTTAGATTTTGCAAATGATGCTTGTAAACTTTTGTCATCGTTATCTCTCAGATTGGAAAAAGGAACGATATCTCATAATGAAAGAAGGTATAGTTTTTATTTATTGAGATTGTTGTTATCCATTTTCACCATAAATTAATTCATGTATATATAGAAAAACGAATTATACTTAGGTGATTAATCTTTTTATTTGTATAAACGTCAATACTTAAAACACATTATTGACGCAACAGCAGATTCAAGTTTGGAAAGTTAAAAAAGTAATTTTTTAGGGCGGTTACGAATTTGCTGCAAGATATTGTTTATTTCGTGGCGGAATTAGAGAACGAACAAAACAAAACGGAAGCTTTAGAATTAGCCATTACTAATCCGAATAGGGATCGGCAAAAGTTACTTAGAGAACAAGCGATTTTAAAACAACTGTTTAAAATTTTGCAGGTATTACAATTATTTAGATTTCTAATAGTTATAATATTTTAATTGTACTTGTAATAGGGCCCTTTTATGGAAACTGATGGAGAGCAACCATTTTTACGTTTGGATGAATTAAACGACCCAAGACATGGTCCATACAAATACATTTTTAGGTTGTGTTACAGAATACTTCGTTTAAGCCAACAAGATTACAGAAAAAATCAAGTAAACCACATTCATACTAACTAAACAAAACACCTCTATACTATATTTTATTGCATATATTTATTTATTTAGGAATACATCGCAAAACATTTTGGTTTTATGCAAAAACAAATTGGTTACGATATTCTCGCAGAAGATACAATAACCGCATTATTGCACAACAACCGGAAGTTGCTCGAGAAGCACATAACGGCAGCGGAAATAGAAACGTTTGTTGGGTTGGTACGGAAAAATATGCACAACTGGGAGTCGCGATTTCTCGATTATCTTTCTGATCTGTGCATTTCAAACAAAAAGGCGATTCCCGTTACTCAAGAATTGATCTGTAAAAGCGTTTTAAGCGCTAAAAATTCTGATATACTCATCGAAACTCGAATGATGCGGACGCAAATCGAACAGCTTCAAGAAGACGAAGCCGAAGCCGAATTAGAACCACTTCTAACTTTCGTCGAAGAATGCCACGTGATGTTGTTGTGGAATAATCGGCAAAAATCGGCTTCTTTAAGCGATTTGTGTCGAGAAGCCAAAATGGGCAATCGCGATAGTCAAGCAATTTTAGATTATTATTGTCACCAATTAGATCTGTTTTCGAATATGTGTTTAAATCGTCAATACCTTGCACTTAACAATCTCTCACCTCACTTGGATATAGATCTGATTTTAAAATGTATGTCGGACGAAAGCGTTAGTTATGAACTTCGAGCGTCTTTTTGTCGACTTATGTTGCATTTACACGTTGATAGAGATCCTCAAGAACCAGTTACTCCAGTTAAATATGCAAGGCTTTGGTCAGAAATTCCATCAAAAATGTCTATACAAGAGTAAGTGTTTTAATACATCACCTCAATTCGTTAACGAATTAATTTTTTTTAGTTATGATAATAATAAAACACCAGATCCGAATAAAGAAGCAGTAAGAGCACAATTTTGTTCAACGATCGCCTTTGTAGAAGATTATTTATGTAACGTAGTCGCGAAAATGTGGTCGTTTTCCGACCAAGAACAAAACAAGCTAACATTCGAAGTCGTAAAATTGGCCAGAGAATTGATCTACTTCGGATTCTATAGCTTTTGGGATTTATTGCGTTTAACGAAAACGTTACTAAGTATTTTAGATTGCATTTCTGAAAACGATTACGTCGATGGACGACTTCCAACCGGCGACGTCGAATGTAAGTATTTTTTTTATACATTCGAATTTAGATTGTAACAAATTTGTGCAAACTATTTGTTTTCCCATACACAGCTGAAGACACGTCCGCAGCTGAAGATAGAGGTATAAAATGCATGCGTATTACCTTTTTTTAACAAACGCACAGTGTGATTGTTTACTATTTACATATATATTTTCTCGTTCGTCGTCTACTTTTCTTTGTTTGTTCTATTATTTTGGGGTTTACATAAAAACCAGTTATTTTTTTAGATGAAGTTGGTATTTATACTTAAATAATATTAGAAAGCTGATATTTTAAACCTTGTTCTTTTAGCACATCACTAATTTTATCATTTTTCATCGTGTCATCGTTTTAACCCTCCTACAGCCATTTACTATACTTTTTACAATGATAGGCTCATGAGTGCCAAATTAAAATTTTATTTTTAAGTAGCAATTATTTTTTGATACTTGGGGCGGCCGACGTCTTCGAAGTCGGCCGAGATTATTTCTCTTAACCTGCTTGAAATTTATGGAAGAAATAATCTCGGCCGACTTCGAAGATGTCGGCTGCCCCGAGTTATGTTCATGATATAAGAACTAATCTCCCCAAGTATCATCAGTATCACGAACAATACTTAGGAAAAACACGAAGCAAGTGTGAGAAGAATTTCGGCTCAAGTGGGTACAACTTCCAACGTGTGCAAGTCTTTATTTATACGCAACATCAATATTTTGTCAATTTTTACGGGAAATAGACTTTTTAACCAAAATTCTGTTCACTGATGAAGCAGGTTTTATAGAATATTCAACTTTTGTAATAATCTGCCGAGAATCCCCGAGGTTATAATTAATAAATTATTAACCCAACCTAACCCATGTTCATTAAGTTAGTGTAGCATCTTTTCTAAGCCATGTTAACACTAAATCATATATTTTTATATTCCTAGTAATACTTTGATTAAAATTGACACTTTTGAGCCTTTTCTTGTTAGATTTATCATCTTAAAATATAAGCTTTGATACACTTTTAATAAAGGATTATGACCGGTTTTAAGTTAAACCCTAAGTTATTATCTTTTCTTTGACTTTAATTTTGTTTGTTTATTTTTTTGTGAAATGACTATTTAATAATTATTCATCGTTAACGATTCTGTTAAAGCTGAAGGTGGCGTTCTGAGAACAATCGGAGATATGGGCGCTGTAATGTCATCGTTTGCATTAGGACCCGTTGGGCGATCCGTTGTTTCCACTAATTCTAATCAGCACAACAAAAACACTCAGTATTTAAAAGAGTATCCTTTAGTTATGGATACGAAATTAAAAATTATCGAAATATTACAGGTGATAAATAAATTAATATTTTCACTTAATAATTGATTTTTTGTAGTTTATTTTGGATGTAAGACTAGATTTTCGAATTAGCTGTTTATTAAGTATTTTTAAACAAGAATTTGATGAGTCGGAAAAAAATTCCGGTGACTCGTTACAACTTGGTCAAAAAAATATTGATTTAGAATTGATTGGAAGTCAAGCTGAAGGAATTTTTGGTAGCACCAAAGAATGCACTGAATTAGATCTTGATGGGCACGGTGGACGAACATTTTTACGCGTTTTATTGCATTTAACGATGCATGATTACCCGCAGCTAGTTTCCGGTGCTCTACATTTATTATTTCGCCACTTTAGTCAAAGACAAGAAGTGTTGCAAGCTTTCAGACAAGTACAACTGTTAGTTTCCGATAGCGATGTTGAGTCTTACAAACAAATTAAAGTTGATTTGGATGTTTTGCGTCAATCAGTTGAAAAATCAGAACTTTGGGTCTATAAATCAAAATGCGTGGAAGATCACGCGGCATCTGAAACTAAAAAGAACAAGGAAGAAGAAGAAGAAGTTACTCCAAGAAAATCACCTCCTGTGCTAAGTTCGATTGAAAAGAAAGGTTCTGCAATTAATTTAGACGTTGGGCCACCTTTACATCCAGATCAAGCGGATGAATACAAAAAAATTCAACAAATTTTGATTCGTATGAATAAATTATGCGCTCAAGGCGTTACCGGAACGATGAAACCAAGAAAACACGAACAACGTCTTCTCAGGAACGTTGGGGTACACACAGTTGTCTTGGATTTATTACAAATCCCTTACGATGAAAAAGAAGATGTGAGAATGAACGAACTAATGCGACTGGCACACGAATTTTTACAAAACTTTTGTTTGGGAAACCAACAAAATCAAGTATTATTGTATAAACATTTGGATTTGTTTTTAAACCCCGGGGTACGTCGCTAAATATTGCAATAAAATCGATATAACTTACTTTTTGTAGATCAGAGAAGCTCAAACCGTTTGCTCAATATTCCAAGACAACCACACTTTGTGCAATGAAGTCAACGAAAAAGTCATACAACATTTTGTGCATTGTATTGAAAGCCATGGGCGTCACGTGCAATATTTAAAATTTTTACAAACTATCGTTAAAGCTGAGAATCAATTTATACGAAAGTGTCAAGATAAAGTTATGCAAGAGGTATTACTTTTTTTTTAATTTAAAAAAATAAATTTAATTATTAATGTTTGTAGTTGATAAATGCCGGTGAAGACGTTTTAGTTTTTTATAACGATAAAGCATCATTTAATCATTTCATTGAGATGATGCGTTCAGAACGTCATAGCATGGATGAAGGAAGTCCTCTTCGTTACCATGTTGAGCTTGTAAAACTTCTTGCTTGTTGTACAATGGGCAAAAATGTGTATACGGAAATAAAATGTCATAGTTTACTCCCATTAGATGATATTGTGGCGATGGTAACTCATCGAGATTGTATTCCAGAGGTGAAAGAAGCCTATGTGGGTTTTTTAAATCATTGTTACATCGATACAGAAGTTGAAATGAAGGAAATTTACACCTCAAATCATATGTGGAGTTTGTTCGAAAATTCTTTTCTTGTTGATATGGCCGATATTGCGACTGCACCTCATGATCGCAAACATCCGGATAAGGCTTTAGAAAATTATGTTACTAATGGTGTTATGAATATTATTTCGACGTTTTTTAGTAGTCCATTTTCTCATCAAAGCACTACAGTACAGGTATTAATTTTGTCGAGTTTTTAATTTTTTGGGTAAAATGCATGATTATTTTTATTTCGAATATTTTTAGAATATTTTTTTTTAATTCTTAATTTGCTTTTTGCATTCTCTTAACCAAAAGTTGTATTGATAGTGAATCACGCAAGTGTTGAATTATTATTTTCAATCACAATTTTTTTTTATTTAAATTGTCTTATTTAGAGTAGTAAAAATCGTAGTAATAGTAGTAGTTATAGCTATCAATACAGCCAGTAAACATTTTTTTTTGGTATTTATCTTGGGTGATGGGTAGAAACATCTGCATGAAGCGAGGGTTTTTTGGAGCGATTCCGCAATCGACGACTGCGATCCTTTTTCGGTAAACGGCCCGTTAAAGTACGCGCCGTTTCCACAAAACGTAAGTAATTTCTCGATTTCTTTCCTGCTTCGGTAGTGCAAAATTTATCTTCATTTTTTTAATAAATTGTCCATGCTTTTCTCTAATACTTCATTTATTCCATAAACGTAAAAATAAGGTTGATATTTCAACTCGATTAATTGATCCTGACGAGCCGAAACCGATTGAGCGTAAATATATTAACAAATAACGTTTATTCATTAAAAAAACCCTAATAATACCAACAAATTAAAACTTTTTTATTAATAACGTTAAAATCGCCTTTCAGACCCGTCAACCAATTTTTGTGCAACTTTTACAATCCGCCTTCAGAGTAACCCAATGCCCTTGGTTATCAGCGTCTCAAAGATTCAATGTTGAAAATTGTATACGTACTTTATCTGAAGTCGGTATGTACTTAATTCTACTTTTATTACAAATAATTTGTTTTTATTTTTGTTAATTTAATAAATAGCGAAAAAAAGAGGAATAGCAATACCATTAGATTTAGAAAGTCAAGTGGTAGCAATGTTTAATAAAGCGACGATTTTATCAAAACAAACTAGTAAATGGTTACACGCCTCAAAAAGCCCAAAAATCGAACGTTCTCAATCGCAATTAATGAGATTAGACCGCAGTATTATCGAAGGCTTGCAAGATATCGTCTCATTATTGGAGGATCAATTAAAACCGTTGGTCCAATCTGAGTTGTCTTTGCTGGTCGACGTTTTATACAGACCGGAATTATTGTTTCCACCCGGAACGGAGGCGCGAAAAAAATGCGAAAGCGGCGGATTCATTTGTAGATTAATAAAGCACACCGAAAAACTTTTAGAGGAGAAAGAAGATAAGCTCTGCGTGAAGGTTTTAAAGACGTTGCGCGAAATGATGGCTATTGATCCTGATTATGGCGAAAAGGTAATTTAAACCATTTTTATTTTGAACTTTATTTGATCAACAGTTTTTGTATTTATTGCTTACGTAAAAAGGGTGAAAAAGTTATTAAAAATGAAGCGGTAAGTATGTATGAACCTCGTTTTGGTTAGTTACAATTCATTTACAATTCGTTCAAATAATTTTAAATATAGTAAAATATCGATATAACGGATTAAAAGTAATACTGAATTAAGTATACAACAATGTAGCACTTAATAACAACTAAAACTACAAACATTCGGTCTTAACACATCTTGCGCGGGAAGCGACTAAACTTGTTTTGCATGGTTTTGATGTCCATTACACTTTGGCGGCAAAGTGCCCGCGCACTTTTAGTTCAATAAAAATATAAGTCCGTTCTAACCAGATCGATTATATCGAATTTTTACTGTATTTCTTATTTCTTATTTAATTTATTGTTTAATTGCAGGGTGAAGTATTACGTAATAGTTTATTAGCACGTTATTTCGGAAAATCCTTTATTTTAAAACACGAAACCTTCGATATTAACACTTTTAAATATTCAACATCAATGCACGGTCCTGGAGGTAACTTAAATAACCGATTTTTGAATTAATTAATAAATTAGTGTTTATTTTAGCAAAAATACTAAGTAGAGCCGGTCGTACTCTACACGAAGTACAAACTCACCTTGATAAAGAGGGCGCGTCAAATCTCGTGGTTGAATTAGTTATAAAATCAGTGCATTCTCCTTCGATATTTGAGGAGGCGATTTTGTTAGGGATTGCACTTTTAGAAGGGGGTAATCCGATTATACAAAAAAGCATGTATAAAAAATTATTACGCGGTGAATTTAGTCAATCGTTCTTTAAAGTGTTTTATGAAAAAATGAGGGATGCCCAACAAGAAATTAAATCAACGGTAACTGTAAACACCTCCGATATGACGGTAAAAGCTCACGATGATAAACAAGACACTAAAGAATCAGATAAATTAAACAGAAAATACCCAAATAAAACGAATGGTATTTCAATAAGCGACGATTTAAGGGAGCAATTAAATAGGGCTGCTGAATCAACGGGGATGAGTTACGCTCATGTTAGAAACATAACAGCGGGAGACGAAAACGGGGCTGTTCCAACCGGGGCTATATCAACATTCGAAGATTTATTAGCAGAAAAATTAGAACGACACCGAGAACAAGACGACCAAAACGTCTTATCAACTAAAGTACTTATAATGCAACCAATTCTAAGATTCTTACAACTACTTTGCGAAAACCACAATTCATCACTACAAAACCTCTTAAGAAACCAAAATAATAAAACTCATTACAACTTAGTATCCGAAACTCTCCTATTTCTCGATTGTATTTGTGGTTCAACAACCGGTGGTTTAGGACTTTTAGGTCTTTACATAAACGAAAATAACGTTGCTTTAATAAACCAAACGTTAGAAACGCTCACGGAATATTGCCAAGGGCCATGTCATGAAAACCAAAATTGTATAGCAACGCAAGAATCGAACGGCCTCGATATTATAACCGCTCTCATTTTAAATGATATTAACCCTTTAGGAAAATCTCGAATGGATCTTATTTTAGAGTTGAAAAATAACGCCTCAAAATTGTTACTTGCCATCATGGAAAGTCGTGGAGATACTGAAAACGCCGAAAGAATATTGTTTAACATGAACCCAAAACAACTCGTCGATGTCGCTTGTAAAGCATTCCATCAAGAAGCTTTAGATGACGATGACGACGATGATAACGGAAGCGATAACGGAGTTTCACCTCGCGATGTCGGACATAACATTTACATATTATTTTATCAACTAGCCCAACATAACAAAGATTTAGCGGCTCTTTTAAAACCAACAGATCCGGCTACGGACCAAAAAACGGCTGACGCGTTGAGATTTTATGAAAAACGTACAGCTCAAATAGAAATTGTCCGACAAGATCGTACATTGGAGCGTATCGTTTTTCCTATTCCTGAAATTTGCGAGTACATTACAGAAGACACCAAAGGTAAAGTACTTAATACCGTCGAAAAAGACGATCAAGGTTCGAAAGTTTGCGAATTTTTCGAACGAACCGATTCGATGTTTAACGAAATGAAATGGCAGAAAAAACTTAGGGGACAATCGATTTTGTATTGGGTCAGCAATTACATGTCACTTTGGAGTAATATATTATTTAATTGTGCCGTACTTATCAATTTAATTATGGCTTTGTTTTATCCTTTTGATAATCCATTACCAGGTAAATTATTAATTATTATTATTAATATTATTAAATAATACTTTTTTATATAGAATTAGGATCAACAATGTCGGGTATAATTTGGATAACAATGGTGACAGCAGCGGGTATAGTATTTAAGCTACCTCGTGAGCCGGGTATTAGGACATTAGTCGCATCTACAATTCTACGGCTTATATTTTCGCTCGGCCCAGAATCAACGTTGATAGTTCTTGGTACTTTAACGGTGCTTCTCAAAGGTATTCATTTATTTAGCATCATGGGAAATCATGGGACGCACACTAAACCTGTTCATAAGATCGTCACCGATGCTGAACTTTTATATCATATGGGTTACCTTATATTTTGTATATTAGGAATCGTTATAAATCCATTCTTTTATTCTGTTTTGGTGAGCACAAAACCATAAATCTATAAAATTATAATTTATTATTATTTTTTTTTAGTTATTCGATGTTGTTTATCGCGAAGAAACTCTTCTCAACGTAATCCGTTCCGTAACAAGAAACGGACGTTCCATCGTTTTAACGGCCGTTTTAGCGTTAATACTCGTCTACATGTTCTCAATAATCGGTTACATGTTTTTCAAGGACGATTTCTTACTCAACGTCGACGAAGATCGTAAGTATTTAACCAAACAATATCAAAAACAGCATATATTTATTTATATGTATATTATATTATTCACATTGTAATTAGGGTTGCGCAATTTTTGGTTAAGGTAAAATTTGATTTTTGTGATTTTTTTAAGTTTGATGCATCTTAGAAAATTAGATTAAACTTTATTTCTGATTGATTTTGATGTGAGCCTTTTATTAACACACAAATTTATTTTGCTGTATTAGAAAATTTTGAATAATTAACGATTATTTTAGCTGTTAGTAATTCAACGGATGGGGAGAAAGGTGAAACGAAAGAGAGAGCTTGCGATTCATTGAGAATGTGCATCTTGACCACTCTTAACCAAGGGTTGAGAAATGGAGGTGGAATCGGGGATATATTGCGTGCTCGGAGCAGCACGGAAGCGCTTTTTGTAGCCCGGGTTATTTACGATCTCCTTTTCTATTTTATCGTCATCATTATAGTACTTAATCTTATTTTTGGTGTCATCATCGATACATTCGCCGATTTAAGATCGGAAAAACAACAAAAGGAACTTACATTAAAAAATACGTGCTTTATTTGCGGTACTTATTAATAAATATCGATGTAATATAGTAAAAAGTTCTTATCGTTGTAGGATTAAATCGTTCTGCATTTGATAATAAAACTGTAAGTTTTGAACAACATATCAAAGGTGAACACAACATGTGGCATTACCTTCACTTCATAGTATTGATAAAAGTGAAAGATCCGACGGAATTTACGGGTCCAGAAAGTTATGTATCATCGATGGTAAAAGCATCGAATTTGGAATGGTTTCCACGAAAACGTGCAATGTCTTTGGCTTCGGTGGAAGGGGATGGCGAGCAAATTGAATTGCGCAGTCTTCAGCAACAACTAGAAACGACGCAAGTGTTGGTGCAAACTTTATCGCAACAATTGATGGAGTTAAAAGACCAAATGGCGGAACAACGGAAGCAAAAGCAAAGGATTGGGTTGTTGAATTCTGCGTCGGCATTGTTTCAAACGCCAAATATATCGTAGGTTATTAATAGATGTATCTAGAGTATCTAGAATATGGAATTCTATGATGATGGAGTTGTTGTTGTAGTTCTCAGTAAAACTTAAATGAATCTCTTTATCTTAAAAAATTCTTTTTATAAGAATACTCAAAAAAAACTCTTGGCGTTGTACTAAAAGAAGATAAAAATAAATCGATCTTAAAAAATATCTCATTTTTTGCTTTTTAAGAAAATTTTTTCAAAAAAAGACAAACTTATTTTTAGATTTATGTTGTGAAATAGGAAAAAAACACATTTTGAAACCGTTTATTAATCGTACTTTTTATTACCAATTGTTAAATACTTTCATAGTCTTTAAAATGTACTTTAACAACCCAAATTGTATTGTTTTTTTTTATTGTTACAGTTATGTACAATGGTTAATACACTAGGTTAATGGTTGTATATTTGAATTTATTGTAAATGTTTATTTGAATTTGTTAAACAATTTGATGTATTGGAAATGTAGCAATTTCACTATTATATTTCTTTTTTTTTCTTCTAATCCAAACCTTAATTAGATCCTTCTTTCACTTTTGCTCACAGATGCGTAAATATCGAGAAAAATAGGAAAATTTGATATTATTCAGGATTCGGAACGTGAAACCAAGTCTACCTTGCTTGAAGTTTATGGAAGAAATATCTCAGACGACGTCTACGCAGCAAACAAAGGTAAGAAATTAAGAACATAATTAAGATATATTAATCAATTTTTTATGATAAAATATTCGATATTCGGACTATACTACAAAAAAACTTATAGAATAATTAAGTTCATTAAGATCATTTTTGCTCTCGGATGCTTAAATATCGAGAAAAATAATGCAAAAATCTCGGCTGACTTCGAAGATGTCGGCCGCCTAAAGTATCATTAATGACACTACTTGGTGCGGCCGACGTCTTCGAAGTCGGCCGAGAATACTTCTTATATCACGAACAATACTTGGGTTGGGTTGGGCTGTATTGGGTTGGGTTGGTTTTATCATTAACAACTTTATGGAACAAGTAATCTCGGCCGACTTCGAAGACGTCGGCCGCCCCAAGTTGTATTCGTGATATAAGAAATAATCTCGGCTGATTTCGAAGAGGTCGGCTGCTCAAATTATCGTTAATGACACTACTTGGACCGGCCGACGTCTTCGAAGTCGCCCGAGATGATTTCTTACATCACGAACAATATTTGGGGCGGCCGACGTCTTCGAAGTCGGCCGAGATTACTCTTATATCACGAATAATGCTTGGGTTGGGTTGGTTTTACTATTAACAACTTTATGGAACAAGTAATCTCGGCCGACTTCGAAGACGTCGGCCGCCCCAAGTTGTATTCGTGATATAAGAAATAATCTCGGCTGATTTCGAAGACGTCGGCTGCCCAAACTATCGTTAATGACACTACTTGGTGCGGCCGACGTCTTCGAAGTCGGCCGAGAATACTTCTTATATCACGAACAATACTTGGATTGGGTTGGGCTGTATTGGGTTGGGTTGGTTTTATCATTAACAACTTTATGGAACAAGTAATCTCGGCCGACTTCGAAGACGTCGGCCGCCCCAAGTTGTATTCGTGATATAAGAAATAATCTCGGCCGACTTCGAAGACGTCGGCCGCCCAAAGTATCGTTAATGATACTACTTGGTGTGGGCGACGTGTTCGAAGTCGGCCGAGATGATTTCTTATATCACGAACAATATTTGGGGCGGCCGACGTCTTCGAAGTCGGCCGAGATTACTCTTATATCACGAATAATACTTGGGTTGGGTTGGTTTTACAATAACAACTTTATGGAACAAGTAATCTCGGCCGACTTCGAAGACGTCGGCTGCTCCAACTTGTATTCGTGATATAAGAAATAATCTCGGCCGACCTAAGCATTGTTTATCATATTGTGGCAGATTGGGTTGGGTTGGTAAAGTTGTTAATAGTAAAACCAACCCAACCCAAGTATTATTCGTGATATAAGAAGTAATCTCGGCCGACTTCGAAGACGTCGGCCGCCCAAAGTATCGTTAATGACACTACTTGGTGCGGCCGACGTCTTCGAAGTCGGCCGGGATGATTTCTAATATCATGAATAATATTTAGGGCGGCCGACGTTTCCGAAGTCGACCGAGATTACTTCTTATATCACGAACAATACTTGGGTTGGGTTGGTTTTACTATTAATAACTTTATGGAACAAATAATCTCGGCCGTCTTCGAAGATGTTGGCTGCCCTAAGTATTGTTCGTCATATTTAGAGCGGCCAAGATTATTGTTCATGGTATCCTTTATTGGTCCTTATATGGAAAGAAATAATCTCGGCCGACATGAGTATTATTCGTGATACTTGGGGTATGCAGAGTTTCGAGTAGAGGTGTACCTTCCAACAGATACTCTTCCAAACTAATTCATCTAATCAAGATCTAACATCCTTTTTGTAGTTAGTAAGTACCTAGTAACGATTAAGGGTGTCCAAGACTTTTCAACTTTATAGCTCATTTTATTGTTTGTACAGCCCCAAGTTGTATTCGTGAGTAGTTGTATTCATAAATATAACTTGGGGGCACCGACATACTATTAACAATTTCGCCTCAAGTTATATCACGAACAATACTTATTATATAACAATAAATATATAATAACTTTAAATATGAATATAGCAACTTCGTGATACAACAAACAATACAATAAATTGTTCGACATAATTCAAATAATTCAAACTAGCGCCATCTTTTATTTAAAACTACAAAGATAATATACATAATTATTCACGTTCCAGGTATATTTGGATACGAACAAGTCTTAACCTGTCAGAACCTGTCCGTAGAAATTTCTAGATTATGGGTATTCCGGAATCGAGTTGAATCGTGTTCAAAAATTCATTGATATAAGTGGACGTTATCTTTAAAACCTTTCATTCGGTACGATTCGTTCAGTAATAAAGTAAAAGGATTAAAACGTTTTTGCGTTCTTGTTATTGGTGTCCTCTATTGATACGATCTCGAAACGTGAGTACGCGAAATTGGCCTTTATGTAGAAGGCCTCTATGCTTCGAGAATATAACGGTTGCGTAAGATAGCACTAGGAACAGTTTTATACGATACTTCAACGAGTCGACTTGTTTGCAAGTGTTATTCATCTTTTTTTCCTACTTCGCAGGAGAAACAAGTAACTTAACTAGAGAAGTGCAATCATATTTTCAAATTTAAAGCATCCGGGTAAGTTAATATTGTATTAAAATTTAGATAAGACGGGTTTTTTGATGTGTAAGTTTTTTTGTAACTTCTAACAAAGGATTATTGTTTGTTGTTTCGGTTTGATAAAACGATCGGCTAACAATCTAATCCTTGAGGCTTTACAAAATGCGTAGTACTAAAATGCCCTATTTCGGTTTATTTATTTAATTTATCCTGGTTTACAACACATTTTTTTTTAATTTCGACATTTTATTGCATCATTCTATAATCTTATGAAATATTTTATTTAAACTTGGAATATTAAATATCTAATAAATTTTTTTTACCCAGATAGGGCCTGCTCCTGTTTTTTGCAAATCAGTACGAAGTATGGAAAACTGACTGACCGTCGAAGGAAATAAATAAACGCTGTTTGTAGCCGAGATGAGTCGTAAGGGCAAAAGACGGAGCCGGCCCGTGCCGGATGCTAACGTAAAGCAAATCGCCGCCGAGTTGCAAAAAGCTCTCGGTTTAGAAGAGAAACACTCTATAGATTTGCAAGCCTTGGATGGAGGCGCGATTGCCGCGCGAGAAATCGCAGTTCGCAATCTCCGGTTCCTCAAATTCTATTTGGGCCTCCCATCCGAGGCTTTCTTTACGGCCGTGACTCTGCTCGACCGATTCTTGAGCAAGATGAATGTCCAGGAAAAGTACCTGTCTTGCGTTTCCATCAGTTGTCTCTACATCTCGTGCGAAATTCACAAGCAACCCGCTGACCCAAATATTTTTATCAGCGTCTCGCAAACGAAGTGTTCGATCAACGATATGGAACGAATGTGTGATATTATACGGAAAAAATTGGACATCGAGCCCCGAGCCCAACCTGTCACCATTTACAGCTATTTGAATCTCTTCTTGCGTATTTTTGAATGTGCTGCTACAAAGTTAAACGTCAAACCACTGTCATCTAGAATGTTACAGGTAAATATTTAACTCATCTTTAATATATTGTTAATTAAAGAAGACGTCGGCCGCACCAAGTAGTGTCATTAACGACACTTTGGACCAAAATTATCTATTCCATAAAGTCGTTAATTGTAAAACCAACCCAACCCAAGTATTGTTCGTGACATAAGAAGTAATCTCGGCCGACTTCGAAGACGTCGGCCGGCCCAAATATTGTTTGTGATGTAAGAAATCATCTCGGGCGACTTCGAAGACGTCGGCCGCACCAAGTGGTGTCATTAACGATACTTTGGGCGGCCGACGTCTTCGAAGTCGGCCGAGATTACTTGTTCCATAAAGTTGTTAACCACTTAATGCGAGGGTTTTTCTCGGGATAGCGCAAATCGGAAGGCATTTGATGCGCGAGAGGGTCTCGTTCGAGATGCTTAAGTGGTTAATAGTAAAACCAACCCAACGCAACTCAACCCAACCCAACCCAAGTATTGTCCGTGACATAAGAAGTAATCTCGGCCGATTTTGAAGACGTCGGCCGCCCCAAATATTGTTCGTGATGTAAGAAATCATCTCGGGCGACTTCGAAGACGTCGGCCGCTCCAAGTAGTGTCATTAACGATAGTTTGGGCAGCCGACGTCTTCGAAATCAGTCGAGATTATTTCTTATATCACGAATACAACTTGGGGCGGCCGACGTCTTCGAAGTCGGCCGAGATTACTTGTTCCATAAAGTTGTTAATAGTAAAACCAACCCAACTAGGGTGTCCAATTCCCGGGACTAAAAATGTTTTCGGGATTCGGGACTAAATTCTAATTCCCGGTACTTGGACCAAAGGTCCCGAATTCCCGAAAATAGTCCCGAAATCAAAATACGTTTGCAAAAAAATATTTAAAAAACAGTTAAAAACGTACTTTGGGTTTTTTACTTTAGTGTTACTGTAGGAGTTCACCAATTGAATAAAAGAAATTTATATAGAATGAGAGAAACATAAAAAAAATCACAAAATAGGAAATTAAAAAAAAAATTTATTTTTTAAAATATGGTTTAGTGCTAAAAGTGCGTTTAAAGATTTATCTCCTAATACCAAGCGTATTTTCGTTGCAAAAAAACCGGCAATAGTAAACGCCCATTCCGATTGTACAGTCGTGAGCGATATGGTTAGCAAATACTCGTAGCATAGTTGAAGATTCTTGCCTCGACAACCGCCTTTCTCGAAAAGGGCGTCTTTGATTATTGTAATTAATGAATTTTTTGTTGATGTTCCAATTTGAGGTGGTGATATTGCTCTCGTGCTGGTGGACGTAGACATTGCATTTTCAAATATCCTATTTAATTTTTCTGCTAATGACAAATTATTTGACGCGCACACAAAAACCTCCAGAGCACAGGCTAGCCACAACTCACAGTGTCACACGACTATACCTATTAACTGGAGCACCGCCGGTATATAACACCGATTCTACAAATATTGCAAGTCGTAACTCGTTCTAGCCGGTGATTCCCCTATCAATTTAGGTTTTTACGAACTCGGAGAACCGTTTCGTTAGATCACCCGTTAGCTAGTCGGTGCCTCGAGATCGATATTTTGAACAGGTTGTAACCTGTTAGTTGTAGTCGTTCCGATATTTTAATTTTTTCCTTAATTTCGGGACTTATAAAATCCCGGGACTTCTTAGTGGTCCCGGACCTACATTTTTTTCAAGAAATCCCGAGACGGACCCGGGACTAAATACCGGGACTGGACACCCTAAACCCAACCCAAGTATTGTTTGTGACATAAGAAGTAATCTCGGCCGACTTCGAAGACATCGGCCACCCCAAATATTGTTCGTGATATAAGAAATCATCTCGGCCGACTTCGAAGACGTCGACCGCACCAAATAGTATCATTAACGATAGTTTGGGCGGCCGACGTCTTCGAAATCAGCCGAGATTATTTCTTAGATCACAAATATAACTAAGGGCGGCCTACATCTTCGAAATCGGCCGAGATTACTCGTTCCATAAAGTTGTTAATTGTAAACCCAACCCAACCCAAGTATTGTTCGTTCTCGGCCGACTTCAAATCCGCCCAAAGTATCATTAATGACACTACTTGGTCATTAATGATACTTACGTACATAAACTTCAAGCAGGGTAGACTTGGTTTCACGCTTTGAATCCCGAGTGATTTACAAAATTTACTACAACTTTTGTTCTAAAGGTTTTTTTTATATATTGTTAATTTAATCAATGATTTTGTTGCAGAAAAAGATATTATCAAGACGTCTTGAAGTGGTTATGATAAACCATGTTTGTGCATCAGTTCGTTACCCACTGATTGCATTAGCTTTGATACAATACGAAATTGAACAATTTCTGGCCGCAGAAGTTCCTTCAAAATCACCTTATTACTCTATTGAAATTTTACGTTTTTTAACAGTTATAGTGGATCTGCAGAGTGTATGCATGGTAAGTAAATAATTTTAAAAGGAATTTTCAAATATGTTTACTTACTACTAAGTATGAGTAATAATTCTGAGAAATGTTTTTTTTTTATTTTAAAAAAATATTATTTTTGTGTTTCAGGTTAATGCAGGGGAACTTTATACCTGTTATAACAACGTAAAGCACGTCTTGAAACATTACGATGATTACAAGAAGTCGGAAACAAAACAGAAGATGCGGTGGCAATTCTCTCTGAGCACCTTGTTAGGCCCGCGACCATTGGATTCGTTCAGTACTAATTTATCGAGGATTAGTGAAGTGGCCTGAATCGGCGACTCGAAACTTCGACGTGATACAAAAGAAAAAATACAAAAAAAAGTCAATCTCTTAAAAAAATATCCAAAAAAAAAGTATATATACATATATTATTTTTTGATGTTTTAAATTATTATATATAATCGGACTTAACCTTTTTTAGTAGTCTATGTTATATATAATAATAAGAATAATAATAAAATAGTCCGTAAGCGTTTAAGTGTTAGGTATTTATTGGATGAAAATTTGTCGAGTCTTATTGAAACTGTATTTTACATTTTTTTGTGTAGTTGTATTATGATTTTTAATCAATTTTTTTTGTTCTCAAAAAATAATGTTATTTACAAACGTTCGAAGAAAGGTGCTTGAATGGTTTGCATTTATACGAAACAATTAAGAATTTGTCATTTTTATCCTTTCAAATTTATAAACATATTTATGGAAAAATTTGCTACTAGTCATTGTCTGTTACCAACGTTTATTAATTTTTGTTCCATTTGACGATGGTGACGGTAGTCTCTGTGTAGGAACATTGTATTTATCCTCTATTCCAACGTTTCCTTTGTAACATGCCATTTCTCAAATATATCTTTTGCACAGAAATTTTTTGTTTCATTTAAAACTAAATTTTTTTTACATAGGTAATAAGACAAGTTACAACCACCCTATATACACTAATAGTGCCTAGAACTAGAAACATGGGTTTATGCAACTTAAAGGATGCATGAAAAACAACAAGAAAATAAGATATAATCTCGGCTGAGAAAATAAATTCTTAAATTAATTCTAATTTTGGGGAGGTTATAATTAAATGATATGGAAGTAAATGTTATAAATTTTAATAAATTTCGTTATTAATAATAAATGTTTGTATTATCTAATTTTTAACAACTCTTTTTTTGATGTAATAATCACCAAATTGTGCCATTTTTTTACGATGAACTTTAACATGTTTGGCCAAATGGTCGGATCGGGCGAAGGCTTTCTCACAAAGTTCACACTTATAAGGTTTTATTCCCGAATGCGATCGTTTATGGCGAGCCAATTCGTCGGATCTCGAAAACTTCCAATTACAATTTTGCCAGTTACAAGCAAACGGTTTTTCCCCTGAATGTCTTCTTAAATGAGCTTTTAAATGTGATGACTTCGCGTAAACTTTTTCACAACTCCTTTCCGGGCATGGAAAGTATTTATCTTCATCGTTTCTCCTTTGAGCATAATCATGACTTAATAAAGGATCGATTCGTTTAGTATAAACATTTTTAATTTCTTCTTTTTTGTTATTTTTTGGATTAAATGTACTTTCAAAAAGTAACGATCTTCTTCTGCGATTTTTTTCTTCGCAAATATGAGGGAATAAATTAATTAAGTCAGACGAAGTAATTAAATTATCTTTGATTGAGTTGTCTTTAATTTGAAAATCTTGATTTTGAACATCTTCCATTTGCATGTTTTCAATTTGTATGTGTTTGTCGTCTTGATTATTTGCAAATGTTTCGAAATGGTGTCCAAAAAGTTGATCGATATCGATATTTTCGTACGAATTAAAATCCATATCAACAATAGTTTCCGGGTTAAAAAAATTAATATCATTTTGAAAAAGATTATGATCTATCGATTGAAGTTCTTGGCATTCTTGAACTGTGTTGTTTAAACTTACGGGTTGTTCTGGGAAGATAAGTTCGTTTTGGAAGTCAAAGTCGTCGAAAATCCCGTTATTTTTGTTCTCATTGTTGTTGATTTCACTGAATAATAATTCGTTTTGTAGTAACTGAATTAAACAATCGTCTGGTGGCATGGTTAAGTGACGAACTGAATACGCACTGAAGTAAAAACGATGAAAAAACGCGTTGATGATTGAACCCTTTGGGGATTTCTATTAAAACTGTTTCGTATCAAGCGTTCACTAGCACAAAAGTTATCGATATATATTGCGTTTCATTACTCAAGGGACTTTAGTACTCAATACATGGTTGAAAAAATTCTTTTTAACTCTACGTGGCGTTGTAGAGACGTGGAGGATGTTGCGTTCGTTTAAAAAAAACTGTAACGAAGATTCCAGGAAATAGTTGATAATGAAATAGATTAAAATTCTGTATGAACTCAACGGAAAGAAATTATTTCAAAGAAACTTCATTGAGAAAAAATTCAAAAAAATCACTTGAAAATTTCAAAAAATTATTTTCATAACTTTAAATACTAGTGATTTTGCGAAAAGCCGGATATCCGGCATTATATGGTTATAATATTGCCACATTATTGCGATATTTGAATAAAAATGAAATTAATAAGAAAGCTCCTTAAAATCTAATGTACTTACCTTTAATCGGAATGATTAAATTGAAATTCTTTTTGATTTTTCATGGTGAGATGAATGAGGAAAATATAAAATGAAGAACTAAATTGGTACATTTTAAAACAATTTATTTTTCGATAAGTATAAGTTAAGAGTTCAACATAACAATATTATCCGACCTCTGTTAGGTGTTTTTAGAGGCTAAATAGTATATAGAATTTGCTTGAATAATCACAGGCCTCTTCGCTATAAACGGTAAGTTCTGCCATATATAAACCGTTTCTTTAATTTAATTATTTTTATTTAATTGTAAGTGTTTTATTTCCTTTTAATGTTAAATTCGGCGTAAAAGAACTGAATGAATTATTTAAAGTTAGATGTATTAAACGTTTGAGTTGACTAGATATTGATTAATCTCTGCTATATTAAAAAGTTATCTAAAATATTTATTTGGTATATTTAGCGAACAAGTCAATAAGGTCTGAAAGTGACAACTTAGTTATTAGGACTTATTTGCAATTGTATTATTAGAAATATTTTCTGTTTTTAAACTTTCAAATTTTTTTAACATTTTTATATAAATAGGCTAAATAGGTAGAACCTTGTTGAATTTTATCTTATTTTTTTTATTTCATCTCCTTTCTAGTTGCTAGTTTATCGAAAACTATATTTACACATTTAACAAATCAATTGATTAGGATCAAAAATTCGATTCGACCAATACTTTTTCAATTTCAATTTTTTTTTCATTACCGATTTTTTAATCTATGCTAGCACATAATGAACGTCATCGTAATTTGTACTTATATCAGAAATGTAACTTCGCTGATTTCTAATTTTTTATTGTTTAAGGATTTTTTTAACGCATTTAAGAAGATTTTTCGTTAGAGCATGCAGCAAATACATTAACTATTATTATCAATATCAAGTTATCGTTGTTTGCCATTTTTTTATATCATACAATACTACAATAGCCGAGATAAACAATATCCAGGAATCTCATACAATAATCGCTTGTGATTCAAGTAATTCATACTCAACTTATAACGGAACATTTTTACGTTATGTTTTACTTCTTGTTTTGTTTTTTTAAGTTTCATCATAATTTGTTATTGTTTCCTTTTGCGGTGTTTTGTATTTTATTAGCTTTATTTTGAGAACACATATACATATATATCCTTTTCTCCGTTTTCAGAAATCAACATAGCATCCTATACAATTCTGTTCATTTTTTTTTTTTAGATAATTTATAGCACTATAAATATAACATTCGTATTAACATAGGCTCCGTTATGATATGGTGATTACTATTTTATTTTTGATAATAAATACATCAATATGTAACATACATGCATTCTTTTTCTAATTTATTTTGCGATTTCTGAAAAGGAGGACTCAATCGATTTTTATATATATAGATCATCGAGGTTTTATGATTTTTTTTTAATTTTAAATTAAGATTATCCGAAAAACTCAGAGATAATATAAATCCTCGATGATGTAGATTTAATTTACAGTAGAGAGTTTGCTAAATTTAAATAATATTTTTTTAATTAAATAAATATAATATATATTTGGTAATAAAGCAAACGTCTCTACCATAAACAAAAATCTTTTATTGTTCGTATTGTGTTAGAATAGTAAGTACATCGGACGACGATTTGATAAAATAAATTATTTATTAGATAATTAGATAAATGTGTAGTTACCGATGAAGGCCATTGGTTATCACACCTAGTCTAGACGTTTATTTATTTCTTGTGAATACTCCTTGGTAGCTTTATTTTAGTTATTTATTTCTTTTTCATTGGAGCTTATTTGTATATGACATATTATTGCTATGTGCTATGGTAACGATTTAAACGCGAATCACCTGATATGCTTTTTATTTATTATTTTCAATTATTTCGGTTTGTTTTTATAAATAGGAACCGTATTCACGCTCCGACTTTTTATCGTTCAATTCCGATGTATTTACTACAATAATCGTATAGGCATAAATGTATTTTTTAATTAAAAGAATCTGGTGATTTTAATGAAATATAAATAGAACGGATTCTAAAGACACACACAAAAAAAATTGCTTCGAACTTATTTCATTTCATAAATAATGTCTTATAGTTATATCTTATCTTTCGGTATCCGTTTGTATGTCAGAAAATATAAGCATTTCATTTTTTATTTAGTTACGCCCCCGAAGAAGTATCTGCAACTATCCGGCAACTTAGCGATGTTTTTTTTGTTACGTGTATATTAGAAAATATAAAGCTTCTCCTATCGCAAGAGTTTAGAACCAGCTTGGGCCGCTCCCAAATTTCGTCGTTAATCCTCCGATTCCTTTTCCGAAGATATTACCAACTTTCCCAGCCACCATCGTACCAATATTTGCTACGTAATTACCATCTTCACTTAAACTTTCCATAATATTTCCTTTTGATCTACTCCTTGCATCACCATCATCATCCAAAGCATCTCTATAAATTTCATTAATACTTAATGTATAAATTTTTTTTAATTAGCTTTATTAATTAGGTATTTATAAAAAAGCAAATCAATTTAATTATAGAGTTCTCGGCTTAAACATGGAAAGACATACACTGTGTTAATTAATTATCATATTCAACGTCATCATTGTAAGTATGCAACCCAATTTAATTTGTTTGCCGAACATCTGAAAGACACTTTTACATCAGACAGTCCAACAACAATGCGTAATAGTAATAAAGTAATCAGCAGAGTAATAAAAAAATATGCTTAGCTAATATAAATATATAATAAAATAATAAAATATGCTTTTTCCAATTTTGGGTTGATATGGTATTAATTGTAGCACCTCAATAATAATATTTCTCAATAAAACTTGAAAAAAATTATCTTACCCTTCGGCTTGACCCATTGTAAGAGCACAGGTGGCTTCTTCAGTTTGCATTCTTTGGGCGATTGTTTGATAAGCTTTTGAATTTAATTTATCTTCCATGACGCCCTGCAGTTCGAAGTCCGAGTAGACCTTTTTGACTATATGGGCAAGGCACGTGCATTGGTAAGGATGTAAGGTGTGATCGAGTCGCTCTGAGAGCCAGTTGCACAGCATATTGATTTGAGCAGTGTACCACTGCTCGAAGAAGTTGAGTATCCAAAGTTCGTCGGTGACCTTTCCGCGGATTTGGTCCATGCAGTTCCTGGTAAAGTTGACGTAACCTTGACCCATGTCTTTACCCGAACCGGAAACGTTTGTGAAACTCAAAATAGAACCGATTAAGCTTCCTTCGTCGTATCTGGATAGTTTTGAAAGAGAGGCCTCTAAGACGGACATTAATTTGCTTATCATTCCCTGGTTCATGCTCGCTAAAGTTTTATCGATTTGGTCATCGATTTTTGTGTGGTATTGATGCTAAAAATTTACTGTCAAATTTAAATTCTTTTTAATTTAATAAACTTACGACATCAATACCATCAACTGCGCAAAGCTTGAAAGATTGATTTTTAGCATCTAAGATAACATTAACCATTGCGCACATTTCCGATGGAATAACATAATCCGTTGATATGAAGGTGACGGTTTTCTTTAGCCATTGTTGGAAAGCACTCTCAGTTCTTTGAATGCAAGACTCAATCATATCGCAAGCCATTAACTTCAATCTTTGTTCGAGATGTTGACGGAACTCGGCATCTGGCCAATGAAGATCTCTTATAAAAGACTGCAAAGCGTCCAATTTCCAGAAGAGATCCTCCGAAGTCGCACATCCATTGCTGGAAAAAAAACATTTTTCTAAAAGATTTCAAGCGTTTATTTTCGGGTGGCAATTGAAGATCACATTGATTATAAATCTACTTCATACATATATAATATATATACAGAAATAAGCCACATCATCTCCTAAATCATCTAGTACAGCCTATACCGTTTCATCTAAACTGATGGCTAATGAAGATGCAGCTATGTCCAAGTCATCTAAGGCATGCTCACCCTTTCACTTCCCACCTTTCCTTTTCGAATCCTTTGTGGATACTCTGCGCGATCGATGACTCCATCAAGTCGACGTATCTCACTACTAGAGGTGCGAAGGTATCTCTCAGGTGTTGATGGAATCGGCCATTTTTCAAGTTGTCTTAAAAAAAATAAAATAATTGATTTTTTTTTGTCGGAATTTATTTGATTCAAATTTACCATCAGCTCTTAAATAATCGTTCAAGATTTGGAATAACGGAAACGAATCCCAGGTATCCGGCGATTGCTCCGCTAAAATTCTATCCATATCTTCAGCGAATAACGACCAAAATATTTCAGCGTGTTCTACTAATAAATCGCTGAACCAGGCGAAGGCCTAAATAAGATTTCCTGTTATTTTAAGCTTCAATTTGTATTCAATCTGAATGAAATGAAAATGTATTAAAAAAATGTCCAAATCAAATTTTTACCCATGATTTTCACACGTCGGTAACAAACATGCACGTCATTTCAGGCGCTGACTGAAAGAACAACGTAGAAAAAGTAGGCACGTTCTATAGGCGACAGTCTTAATGCGAGCATCGGTGGAGTGACTTGCAAGAGAAGACTATACACACCAAAATTCAAGCATAGGGTTTCATCATATATATATTTTTTTTTTTTGATGATCTGACATTTAAAGCAATAGATACGAGATAGATATGGAAAGGGGCTAGCTTAAGAAAACAAGCGTTCGTTTTATATTATAAAAATTTCTACCTTACAAAAATTTAGTCAGTTAGACAAATCGTTTAGAGATGACTATATACAAAAAAAATGATTTATTTTAACACTCGACGCGTTATGGGATATCAGTCGGCACCTGCTTACATAATTTTATTTTAATCACGTTTATTTATAATACGAATATGAAAGATGGTTGAAAACCACGTTTTTATCGACAGTGATAAGAAAATTTGTTTTTCAAAAATCGTGTTAACTAAGAATGAATTTCTTTCCACTGTCGTTCGCGTATTAAGAAAGAAAGAGATAGTAGTACGTGCCGTCAGGTCTGGTGGAGTGTAAGTGGCATGCTGTGGCATGCAATAGCGATACACAGAACTTTGCTGCTTGGCCTCTCGGACTGGAGTGCCCGTGTTCGAACTTGACTGTTGTATAGCCAGTGGCCGATCAGCCTTTCGCAGCTGCTACACATGTACACATAGAATTACATACATACATTAATATATCATTTTTCTGTTTGGATCATGTTTCAAAAATTTGATCAACAATTCGTTTTAAGAATTCATTCCTTTTGAAAAATAATCCATAATAAATATGCGAAGGAACTGTCATAGACTTCATGTTAAAGATAAAGAAAACATTGATTACACGCAATCTCTAGGATCAACCTCATTTAAAAGGTTGAGATCGCTTTTTACCTCCGCGTAATGTTCTTCGTTTTGTTGAAGCAAATCAACGCACAACTCTGCAAGATGGATGAGATTATCCAATTTTTTATTAGGCGCAACTATCGTTTCACTTCTCAAATCTTCTGAAAAAAATCTTTAATCGTTTCGATTTAGTTCATTCTAAATCTAATTACCTTCAATTTTTGCTTCCGCCGATAACCTCGTGTAATTCACCAAGGCAGCTTTTTCCAAACTCCTCTTGATCATTGCTCTTACTTCTTCTGGTGGTACTGGCGTTACGATATCTTTCATAAGAACTCTTTCTAATAGAGAAAGAGTTGCTTTTAATGCACCTTCTGGACGACCAAATGGAAAACAATACCTAAACAACATATTTATATATAAATGTATACAGATTCTAGCTGTCACAGCAGATATCCTGATTATTGTTGCTATCTATCACATTATGTATTTATACAAATAATGTGAATTTGTAATAAAATTAGTCGAGATATCTGTTTTGACAACTAAAATCAAACATACTGTATATGTAGAAATTTTCAAACTTATATTCCAAGAAATGGATAATTTGAAAACTGCAAATATTGTTTTCTCAAAAATTAAAACTTCATTTTGAATTAAAATAGAATAAGATGGTGATAAATAAAACTTAAAAATTACCTAAAATCAGTTATTTGGTGTTCAAGAAGAACTCTTAATCGTTCCTTGATATCCCTGAATTTTTCCTTTTCTTCGGAAGTAACGCTTCCTACGCCATCTGGTCTGAAGTCATTACTGTTAGTATTATGTGTAGGTTATTATTCTTTTCATTTCCTACTTAGAGCTACCGATCGACATTACATACCTGTTACCATGAACGTGGCTCGCGCAAAATGCAAAACTGTAATGTATTAATGTTGGATCTATCATTACATTTTTTTCGGCTCTATCCAGCAAATCCGAAAGGTAACAAAGGTGTCTATAGCATCCTCTTACACCGTATCTAGCACAATATTCATCTAAAACGAATACTTGTCCAGGACTGAACCACCCCTATAAGCACAAAAAAAGATGTTAATTAATTTAGTGTGTGATGTAAAATAATTCTTTTACCAATGAAGAATAAGGATCGTTTAATCGATACTCCAAAGTAAGATTTTGCAAAAGTTTGAATAAAGATGCATGATCAAACGTGCAAGGATCCGCTGATATAAAATCTTCCATACCATGTTTTCTCGCTCTATCAGCATCTAAACAATTATTAAATTAATACATTAATAGCCAAATTTTTTTTTCTTACCTTGTATTTTGGATATAGTTGAATTTTTATCTTGAAGAGTTATGGGTGGTGTTGGTTTATGCGATTGACCAGTTGCCCTGTACATCGCGGTTACCCATAACTGACATTCACCTTCATCGTCGCTGGCATACAAGACACTATCACCTTCTCTAACTGCATTGAAAAAGAATCGACCACCCTCCAAATCTAGAAAATCCAAGATTGAGCTGGTTGCGTCCCAACGGAGGCAAATTAATATGTTGAAGTAACTTACGCTTACCCATTCCGACCATTAAGTTTGCTTGAAAATTCAGTCATTTCACTGTAGATTTTGTGTCAAAGCGAAAATTATAACGAAAAACAACTTTTTATATTAATTTCAAAAAAGTTGTTTTTGTTGAACTAATTATTCTAAGACTTACCACTAGCTGCTTCTATGTAATCAACGGTGTAACCATCCAACTGCATCATTTCCGATGGTTCTGACTTCTTTTCTTTGTAGCTGCACATAGCGAACGTGTATTGTGAGACTTGGACGAGAACGAAGTATCTTTTTTTCCATTTTTTCCAAACGGATTTTCCCAACGCATAAAGGTACCCACAATGTTTCATGTTTAACGGTTTATCCATTCTACAGGCGATTTTTATTTTCAAATCTTGATCTGGTAAGTTTTTAGCAACGGTCATTTTATGCCATTCGGGTGCCTAAAATGAATTAAGTTACATTTTTGATATGAATGTTTATTAATTAATTACCTTAGAAGATAGAGGAGTTGGTTTTAGTACAACCTTTCCTAGTTCCTTATCTTCTAAAGCCAACATTCCGGGGTTTTCGGTGTAAAGTTTAACTTTGACAAATGGTAATGGATGCGTGGTGCAAAAGTCGCCCTGAGTATCCCACATGGGTTTTGAAGCTTCTGCTTGATCGGTTTGAAGCTTCTCGCCATTTTCCACTTCCATGGTGCAGTAAACTATGCGATTTGGGGCTAAAGATTTTAAGCCTTTCACCTCCATTACAACGACCTGAAATTGTTATATGAAAGAGGATGTGTTGTTTGATTTGGTGAGTGGATGAAAGCTTTTGAGAATACCTCGAGCTGAAAGGTGAGCACAACGTCAAGTTTAGTTAGTTGCGTATCGCTATCAGCGGAATCTCCTTCTAATTTTGCTAAAGATCCCTGGGATCTAAAAGAAGTAACATAGTTCATCAAAAGGTGCTTCACAGTATAGGGTTTATTATGGTTGTGCAACCTGTGGTTATAGCGCTTTAGTTTTTGCAAGCTGTATTTTGAGTCCATCGATCCTTTCGATACGGGTAGCGCTTCTAAATTGGCCATAAGTAGATTTATCGAGGACTTTAACTCTTCTATATACAAAGATTCCATCTCTTTAAGGACGAATCGCGGCATGAGGCGTCGGTTCTAAAATTCGTTTCGTACATTTTCGTTTTTTTGTTATAGCGATGAAGATTTTAATACCTTCTCCATATCGTTCACTCTCTGCATCCTGCCGTCGAGTTCGCGCCGGATCGCTGCCGCTTGTTCATCCGCCGAATCCAACTAAAACGTTACAATTAATCGTATTACGCCCTTTGCGTTAACCTGAGTTACTTCTTTGATACCATCAGTGCATTAAATAGCAATTGGTGTTCAAATTTCTTCACTCCCAAAATCTGCTGGAACATATCATAGAGCTGTTCTTTTGACAAAATCAGTTCCGCGTTCAACGATTGTTGCTGGTTCCTGGATGGCCGTTTATCTTCGTCTCCCAATCCTGCTCAACCCCGAAACAAAACAAAAAAGAAAACACCATTTGAATCCATCCGTTGATTAATCTCAAATCATGTCTACCTTTCAAAATACAATCAAACTTAGCCATCCACGACGTGAACACAGTTTCTTTGCTTAGACCTTCCATTTCTGGCAATGATCTGACGCGTTTTTCGATGTTATTCCTGAACACTTCGCGAAAATCATATTGCGAACAGGCACCAGACTGCACCATTTTCACTACCCTTTCAGACTTCAGAAAAACGTCGTAATAACTTTGAACGGCATTTTGAAAGGCCTCATCCGCCATTATCTGCGTTTCTCCTTTCAAGAAACTCTAAACGAATCCAAAAACAAATCAATCGAGATTTTTTTCTTAAATCTTCTATTTGTACTTTCATTGAAGACCTATATCCTAAAAATATTCTTACTTGAAATCTTGCGGTGATCGTTTCGAGTTGGTGTTTGGTAATCTTCGTCTGCCTCCTGGTGAGGTCCGTCGGCTGTTTCGCATTGAATGGGTACGCGATGCATCTTGAAATGAAGACGTAAAGTTGCAGGCGCCTCTTCCTTTCCTCTTCTTCGCGTTCCTGCTTTTCCTGCAGGTCAACCTCCGTCTTCTCTGAGGCCACTGATGGTGAAGGACTGGTCGGTCTTGGAAGTGAGTTCGCCCGCGATGAACCTACGCTATGATTCAACGTTTCTACGGATACAGCACTTGAAGGTGATAGCGATCTCGACAATGTCGCAGGGTTATTGGGGACTTCTAAGTTTCCGCTGCCCGATTCCGATTGGCTATGATGGTGATATGGTGAAGACTCCGCCTGGCGCAGAAAAAAGATAACAAAATTGATTGCGAAAACCTAACCTCGTTTCAACTTTGATAACACATATAGATACGGTGGGCTAATCTAAAATTTTCCACCTATTTATTTATAAAAGATTAATTAAAAAGATAACGTCAAAAAAACTTACGGGGTGATGATGATGCGATCCATGATGATGACCACTCGGATGATGGGTTAAATGTTCCTCCTCGCTATCCTCTTCAGATGATGACGGGTCGATCATCTTATCCTAACCAGTCTGAGCACGTCAACCTGCACACAAATTACCGGAAACGGGAAGACCGTTTTTAATCTTTTCGAAAGCAGCTCGGTAGGGAGCTTTGACGCACTGCGCGCTTTCAGGCCAACGATGTTTTGCCGTGTGGACTAAATTCATTAACGCACTTTCAGACCAATCGGTGAGCTTTCAGGGAGCTTGCGCTTTCGGGTTGCCGTTCATCGGAAAATGATCGCACGCTCCCCACTACCACACTGAAAGCTCGACGGGAATGTTGTTTAAAAGTTAATGTTCAATTTTCTTTGAAATAAAACGAACGAAATACAATAAAATTAAAAAAAATCTAGTATATAATACAGTACATTAAAAAAATACTTTTCTTTTACGATTTTTTTATGGCTTCTATTCTCCAAGGACAAGACAAAGAACACTGTATTAAAAAAAACTTCACCACATCTTTCGAATTTATTAAGTATCTCCACTTTGTAAAATCGATCAAATTTCGTTTAATAAAATGAATAAAAAAATGTAACAAAGGGGTGCGAAAATAGTATTGATCGTCCTTACAAAGTGAAGACGGCAAGGTACGACAAACAAAAGACGACGATTATTTTTCGAAACCTTTTTAAACCCTTATACTCTTATCTCACCCACTTTTAAAATCTAGAAGCATCAGCTGCTATCCCATCGCTCGAAGATACTTTAACATCAGTCAACAGACTGCATGCATGCCAATCGTTCCAATCTCGATAAAGCTGGGTTAAAAAATGATCAAAAGAAATTGAAAAATTCTTAAGTATTGATTCTTACCTCCGATTCGTTGGCCTTATAACACGTCCCACACTATTTTTTGTAGTTTCAGCTTGAAATTCTTTCGTCGACGACCAGATATCGACTGTTAACCCAACGAGGAGGCATGAAATTTCAGGCGAAACAAATCATTAGATCAGGGAGACATGCGCGTGGAGATCCTTATTACTTTGAATCTTTACGCGTGGGTGTTTATGAAAACTCTTTCATTTTGTCCACAATGTTGTTATTATCTTTTTTTTTAACTCTGCATATTTAATTATTAAGACTTTATTAATACAAATTTAAAATATCGTATCTCAAAAACGAATTGAGATATCGTTATGAAATAAAAAACAATTTAAAGCAAATTTCTTTGGTGTTTAATGTTTTGAAGATCATTTCTTGGAAACTTCAAATTTTTGAGTTATAATTTTTTGAACTCAACCTTGCTTAATTTTAATCAAAAATCTTAGGAGTATATCTCAAAAACTAATTGAGATATCGTTATAAAATAAAAAACAATTTAAAGCAAATTTCTTTGGTGTTTAATGTTTTGAAGATCATTTCTTGGAAACTTCAAATTTTGGAGTTATGATTTTTTGAACTCAACCTTGCTTAATTTTAAACAAAAATCTTAGGATAATTAATTTTGTGTATCTCAAAAACTAATTGAGATATCATTATGAAATAAAAAACAATTTAAAGCAAATTTCTTTACTATTTAATGTTTTGAAAATCATTTTTTGGAAACTTCAAATTTTGGAGTTATGATTTTTTGAACTCAACCTTGCTTAATTTTAAACAAAAATCTTAGGATAATTAATTTTGTGTATCTCAAAAACTAAATGAGATATCGTTATGAAATAAAAAACAATTTAAAGCAAATTTCTTTGGTGTTTAATGTTTTGAAGATCATTTTTTGGAAACTTCAAATTTTGGAGTTATGATTTTTTAAACTCAACCTTGCTTAATTTTAATCAAAAATCTTAGGATAATTAATTTTGTGCATCTCAAAAACTAATTGACATATCATTATGAAATAAAAAACAATTTAAAGCAAATTTCTTTACTATTTAATGTTTTGAAAATTATTTTTTGGAAACTTCAAATTTTGGAGTTATAATTTTTTGAACTCAACCTTGCTTAATTTTAATCAAAAATCTTAGGATAATTAATTTTGTGTATCTCAAAAACTAATTGAGATATCATTATGAAATAAAAAACAAATTAAAACAAATTTCTTTGGTGTTTAATGTTTTGAAGATCATTTTTGGGAAACTTCAAATTTTCAAGTTATGACTTTTTGAACTCAACCTTGCTTAAATTTAAACAAAAATCTTAGCATAATTAATTTTGTGTATCTCAAAAACTAATTGAGATATCGTTATGAAATAAAAAACAATTTAAAGCAAATTTCTTTACTATTTAATGTTTTGAAAATCATTTTTTGGAAACTTCAAATTTTGGAGTTATGATTTTTTAAACTCAACCTTGCTTAATTTTAAACAAAAATCTTTGGATAATTAATTTTGTGTATCTCAAAAACTAATTGAGATATCATTATGAAATAAAAAACAATTTAAAGCAAATTTCTTTGGTGTTTAATGTTTTGAAGATCATTTCTTGGAAACTTCAAATTTTTGAGTTATAATTTTTTGAACTCAACCTTGCTTAATTTTAATCAAAAATTTTAGGATAATTAATTTTGTGTATCTCAAAAACTAATTGAGATATCGTTATGAAATAAAAAACAATTTAAAGCAAATTTCTTTGGTGTTTAATGTTTTGAAGATCATTTTTGGGAAACTTCAAATTTTGTAGTTATGATTTTTTGAACTCAACCTTGCTTAATTTTAATCAAAAATCTTAGCATAATTAATTTTGTGTATCTCAAAAACTAATTGAGATATCATTATGAAATAAAAAACAATTTAAAGCAAATTTCTTTGGTGTTTAATGTTTTGAAGATCATTTTTTGGAAACTTCAAATTTTGGAGTTATGATTTTTTAAACTCAATCTTGCTTAATTTTAATCAAAAATCTTAGGATAATTAATTTTGTGTATCTCAACAACTAATTGAGATATCATTATGAAATAAAAAACAATTTAAAGCAAATTTCATTGGTGTAAAATGTTTTGAAGATCATTTTTGGGAAACTTCAAATTTTCAAGTTATGATTTTTTGAACTCAACCTTGTTTAATTTTAAACAAACACCTTAGGATAATTAATTTTGTGTATCTCAAAAACTAATTGAGATATCGTTATGAAATAAAAAACAATTTAAAGCAAATTTCTTTAGTATTTAATGTTTTGAAAATCATTTTTTGGAAACTTCAAATTTTGGAGTTATGATTTTTTGAATTCAACCTTGCTTAATTTTAAATAAAAATCTTAGGAGTATATCTCAAAAACTAATTGAGATATCGTTATAAAATAAAAAACAATTTAAAGCAAATTTCTTTGGTGTTTAATGTTTTTAAGATTATTTATTGGAAACTTCAAATTTACAAATTATGGTTTTTTGAACTCAACCTTGCTTAATGTTAATCAAAAATCTTAGGATAATTAATTTTGTGCATCTCAAAAACTAATTGACATATCATTATGAAATAAAAAACAATTTAAAGCAAATTTCTTTACTATTTAATGTTTTGAAAATTATTTTTTGGAAACTTCAAATTTTGGAGTTATAATTTTTTGAACTCAACCTTGCTTAATTTTAATCAAAAATCTTAGCATAATTAATTTTGTGTATCTCAAAAACTAATCGAGATATCGTTATGAAATAAAAAACAATTTAAAGCAAATTTCTTTGGTGTTTAATGTTTTGAAAATCATTTTTTGGAAACTTCAAATTTTGGAGTTATGATTTTTTGAACTCAACCTTGCTTAATTTTAAACAAAAATCTTAGGATAATTAATTTTGTGTATCTCAAAAACTAATTGAGATATCGTTATGAAATAAAAAACAATTTAAAGCAAATTTCTTTACTATTTAATGTTTTGAAAATCATTTTTTGGAAACTTCAAATTTTGGAGTTATGATTTTTTAAACTCAACCTTGCTTAATTTTAAACAAAAATCTTTGGATAATTAATTTTGTGTATCTCAAAAACTAATTGAGATATCGTTATGAAATAAAAAACAATTTAAAGCAAATTTCTTTGCTGTTTAATGTTTTGAAGATCATTTTTGGGAAACTTCAAATTTTGGAGTTATGACTTTTGAACTCAACCTTGCTTAATTTTAAACAAAAATTTAAGGATAATTAATTTTGTGTATCTCAAAAACTAATTGAGATATCGTTATGAAATAAAAAACAATTTAAAGCAAATTTCTTTGGTGTTTAATGTTTTGAAAATCATTTTTTAGAAACTTCAAATTTTGGAGTTATGATTTTTTGAACTCAATCTTGCTTAATTTTAAACAAAAATCTTAGGAGTATATCTCAAAAACTAATTGAGATATCGTTATAAAATAAAAAACAAATTAAAGCAAATTTCTTTGGTGTTTAATGTTTTGAAGATCATTTTTTGGAAACTTCAAATTTTCAAGTTATGACTTTTTGAACTCAACTTTGCTTAATTTTAAACAAAAATGTAAGGATAATTAATTTTGTGTATCTCAAAAACTAATTGAGATATCGTTATGAAATAAAAAACAATTTAAAGCAAATTTCTTTGATATTTAATGTTTTGAAGATCATTTTTTGGAAACTTCAAATTTTCAAGTTATGACTTATTGAACTCAACCTTGCTTAATTTTAAACAAAAATCTTAGCATAATTAATTTTGTGTATCTCAAAAACTAATCGAGATATCATTATGAAATAAAAAACAATTTAAAGCAAATTTCTTTGGTGTTTAATGTTTTGAAAATCATTTTTTGGAAACTTCAAATTTTGGAGTTATGGTTTTTTGAACTCAACCTTGCTTAATTTTAAACAAAAATCTTAGGATAATTAATTTTGTGTATCTCAAAAACTAATTGAGATATCGTTATGAAATAAAAAACAATTTAAAGCAAATTTCTTTGGTGTTTAATGTTTTGAACATCATTTTTGGGAAACTTCAAATTTTCAAGTTATGATTTTTTGAACTCAACCTTGTTTAATTTTAATCAAAAATCTTAGGAGTATATCTCAAAAACTAATTGAGATATCGTTATAAAATAAAAAACAATTTAAAGCAAATTTCTTTGGTGTTTAATGTTTTGAAGATCATTTTTTGGAAACTTCAAATTTACAAATTATGATTTTTTTAACTCAACCTTGTTTAATTTTAAACAAAAATCTTAGCATAATTAATTTTGTGTATCTCAAAAACTAAATGAGATATCGTTATGAAATAAAAAACAATTTAAAGCAAATTTCTTTGGTGTTTAATGTTTTGAAGATCATTTTTTGGAAACTTCAAATTTTGGAGTTATGATTTTTTAAACTCAACCTTGCTTAATTTTAAACAAAAATCTTAGCATAATTAATTTTGTGTATCTCAAAAACTAATTGAGATATCGTTATGAAATAAAAAACAATTTAAAGCAAATTTCTTTGGTGTTTAATGTTTTTAAAATCATTTTTTGAAAACTTCAAATTTACAAATTATGATTTTTTTAACTCAACCTTGCTTAATTTTAAACAAAAATCTTAGCATAATTAATTTTGTGTATCTCAAAAACTAATTGAGATATCATTATGAAATAAAAAACAATTTAAAGCAAATTTCTTTGGTGTTTAATGTTTTGAAGATCATTTTTTTTAACCGTCAAATTTTGGAGTTATGATTTTTTAAACTCAACCTTGCTTAATTTTAAACAAAAATTTAAGGATAATTAATTTTGTGTATCTCAAAAACTAATTGAGATATCGTTATGAAATATAAAACAATTTAAAGCAAATTTCTTTGGTGTTTAATGTTTTGAAAATCATTTTTTAGAAACTTCAAATTTTGGAGTTATGATTTTTTGAACTCAACCTTGTTTAATTTTAAACAAAAATCTTAGCATAATTAATTTTGTGTATCTCAAAAACTAATTGAGATATCGTTATGAAATAAAAAACAATTTAAAGCAAATTTCTTTAGTATTTAATGTTTTGAAAATCATTTTTTAGAAACTTCAAATTTTGGAGTTATGATTTTTTGAACTCAACCTTGTTTAATTTTAAACAAAAATCTTAGTATAATTAATTTTGTGTATCTCAAAAACTAAATGAGATATCGTTATGAAATAAAATACAATTTAAAGCAAATTTCTTTGGTGTTTAATGTTTTGAAAATCATTTTTTGGAAACTTCAAATTTTTGAGTTATGATTTTTTGAACTCAATCTTGCTTAATTTTAAACAAAAATCTTAGGAGTATATCTCAAAAACTAATTGAGATATCGTTATAAAATAAAAAACAAATTAAAGCAAATTTCTTTGGTGTTTAATGTTTTTAAGATTATTTATTGAAAACTTCAAATTTACAAATTATGGTTTTTTGATCTCAACCTTGCTTAATGTTAATAAAAAAACTTAGGATACTTAATTTTGTGCATCTCAAAAACTAATTGAGATATCGTTATGAAATAAAAAATAATTTAAAGCAAATTTCTTTACTATTTAATGTTTTGAAAATCATTTTTTGGAAACTTCAAATTTTGGAGTTATGATTTTTTGAACTCAACCTTGCTTAATTTTAATAAAAAATCTTAGGATAATTAATTTTGTGCATCTCAAAAACTAATTGAGATATCATTATGAAATAACAAACAATTTAAAGCAAATTTCTTTGGTGTTTAATGTTTTGAAGATCATTTTTTTTAACCGTCAAATTTTGGAGTTATGATTTTTTAAACTCAATCTTGCTTAATTTTAATCAAAAATCTTAGGATAATTAATTTTGTGTATCTCAAAAACTAATTGAGATATCATTATGAAATAAAAAACAATTTAAAGCAAATTTCTTTGGTGTTTAATGTTTTGAAGATCATTTTTTGGAATCTTCAAATTTATAAATTATGATTTTTTGAACTCAACCTTGCTTAATTTTAAACAAAAATTTTACGATAATTAATTTTGTGTATCTCAAAAACTAATTGAGATATCATTATGAAATAAAAAACAATTTATTATAAAAAGCAAATTTTCAAGATTTATTTTTAATTTATTGTGAAAGGATCGCGAGGTTGGTATAAAAATAATAATGATGGAATGAAATAAAAACGCATATAAATATAGTATAATTTAATTAAATCTATGCAATTTGTTTTAGATAAGAGTGTAATAGGTCTATTACGACAATATACGTAATAACCGATGTACAAGATAAAGAGAAAACGATAAGGCATAAAAACTGTTTCCAGCGACCGGAAAAAATCAATATATATTTTTTAAACGCTAACATCTTTTCTACAATTTTACATAACTTACAATTTATTATTTGTTTATTGGAAGACTCGGTTTTAGCGTTATAACGTAGTTACATTTTTCCATTGATATGGTCTATCTTAAAAATTGATGTATCAAACTTACTATATTGTAGGATCATCATCATCATATTTTTTCTTCTCATTTTTAGTTTATCTCCGGTAAATTTAATGTTATACTTAAGCCCAAAGCTTAAATTACAGTTAGAGTTACATTTCATGTTTTTTTTAAATAGGAAGTTGGAAGTATAACGCGACTTCCAAAAACCCTCAACGAGTATGTATACATATTGAACCTAAACGTATTTTATTTACTGTTTGAATATTTTGTTCACACGGTATATTATCCAATTGGCGGTTTGAGAACTCGACGCTGTTCGCAATAGTAGTGAAGCTATTTAAATAGCTAAAAGAGATTTAATTCACTACTATGCCCGAAGGAAAAAGGGAAGGGGATCTTACAGTTTTAAGTTTTTTTCTTTTAACTAGTTTTGTTAATTACGCACAAAGCCACGATATGTACATTGACGTCAAAACTTCAACCTATATACATATATAACGGGTGTATAATCTATACAATATGATCGCGTGAATGTATATATATGTATATACGTGTGTATACTGTCCTTTTTTCATCTTTATTATTATAATAATAATTATATTTTTTTTTTGATAAATTTTTTTTGTCAGATTTTCGAAAGTCTTTTTTGTCAACCTAAGTAGTTATTGTCATCACTGTGTTTTACCCTTTCACATTTATCTCTAATAGTGGCCGCTTAACAACACATCGGTTTATGCTTGATATGTACAAAATACGCTGAAAAAGAAAAACGACACTTATCAAATATAAATTATATAAAAAACTTTAACTAGAGTTACAAATATTTGAAGATACTTTTTTTTAAATATACTTTCTGTATTACATTTTTTTTAATTATTTTTTTCTTTCTTACAACTTTTTTTTTATTATTCTTTTAAAATTTTCGTCACGCAACTTTCTCAGGTCACGCCAACAGAACGTACGACTCTTCTATAGTAAATCACGACAGGATTAAATATAACGTTATTGTTAACGTTGTAAACACGCCGAATGCCGACGTTACACGCGATACTGAACCGCAAAGAGAAATTTCAATCTCCTGCAAATAAATAAAATGTAAAAAAATAATAATAAAATACTTCTCGATTACCTCCGGATGATAATTAATACACTTTGGTGGGCGCCTTCTGTACAAACTCTCTTTAGGTTTATGTAAACACCTTCCATTACCATTATCATAAATTAATTCTTGAGGCGTAATACTTAATTGTTTACTACCACATGGGCACAATGTATCCACAACAAGCAATATTAAATTACTATGTGGTACTTTTTGTACACTAAATGGTCTAAAACAAAAAAATAAATTTAATTAAATCAAAAATACTTCCCAAGCAATACTTAATATAGAGATATTAACATCGTATATCTGGGGCAAACACTTTAAAGTTGAACAAAAAGATGAATTATTGATTGCCAGAAGGAGATTAATTAAGAAGCGATTTACTTTATTTAATAATTGATGAAAACTGCAACTTCAAATATTGTTTTCTCAAAAACTAAAAGTTATTTTTTAAAACGGGTTGGTTCATTAAAAAGAGGACACTTTCATTAACACTTTGGGAAATTTTCAAACTCATATTCCAAGAAATGGATTTTATACGAGTTTTTAAATCTTAATCGGCGAAAATTGCAAAATTCGGTCATTTCAAAAATTTATTTCTCAATAACTAAAAGCGATTTTTCAAAACGGCTTTTTGCATTAAAAAGAGGATACTTTAATTAATAATTGGTGATATTTCCTCAAGGATCCTTCAAGAAATAAATTTTATAGCGAATTTTGAAGATTATCGATGAATTGCAACATCGAACATTTTATCAAATTATTGTTTTCTCAAAAATTAAAAGTTATTTTTCAAAACGTGTTGGTTCATTAAAAAGAGGACACTTTTATTAACACTTTGGGAAATTTTTATATTCATATTCCAAGAAATGGATTTTATACGAATTTTTAAAATTTAATCGGCGAAAATTGCAAAATTCGATCATTTCAAAAATTTATTTCTCAATAACTAAAAGAGATTTTTCAAAACGGCTTTTTGCATTAAAAAGAGGATACTTTAATTAATAATTGGTGATATTTCCATAAGAATCCTTCAAGAAATAAATTTTATAGCGAATTTTGAAAATTATCGATGAAAATTGCAACATCGAACATTTTATCAAATTATTGTTTTCTCAAAAACTAAAAGTTATTTTTCAAAACGGGTTGGTTTATTGAAAAGAGGACACTTTTATTAACACTTTGGGAAATTTTTATATTCATATTCCAAGAAATGGATTTTATACGAATTTTTAAAACTTAATCGGCGAAAATTGCAAAATTCCATAATTTCAAAAATTTATTTCTCAATAACTAAAAGCGATTTTTCAAAACGGCTTTTTGCATTAAAAAGAGGATACTTTAATTAATAATTGGTGATATTTCCTCAAGGATCCTTCAAGAAATAAATTTTATAGCGAATTTTGAAGATTATCGATGAATTGCAACATCGAACATTTTATCAAATTATTGTTTTCTCAAAAATTAAAAGTTATTTTTCAAAACGGGTTGGTTCATTGAAAAGAGGACACTTTCATTAACACTTTGGTAAATTTTCATACTCATATTCAAAGAAATGGATTTTATACGAATTTTTAAAACTTAATCGGCGAAAATTGCAAAATTCCATAATTTCAAAAATTTATTTCTCAATAACTAAAAGCGATTTTTCAAAACGGCTTTTTGCATTAAAAAGAGGATACTTTAATTAATAATTGGTGATATTTCCTCAAGGATCCTTCAAGAAATAAATTTTATAGCGAATTTTGAAGATTATCGATGAATTGCAACATCGAACATTTTATCAAATTATTGTTTTCTCAAAAATTAAAAGTTATTTTTCAAAACGTGTTGGTTCATTAAAAAGAGGACACTTTTATTAACACTTTGGGAAATTTTCATACTCATATTCCAAGAAATGGATTTTATACGAATTTTTAAAACTTAATCGGCGAAAATTGCAAAATTCGGTCATTTCAAAACTTTATTTCTCAATAACTAAAAGAGATTTTTCAAAACGGCTTTTTGCATTAAAAAGAGGATACTTTAATTAATAATTGGTGATATTTCCATAAGAATCCTTCAAGAAATAAATTTTATAGCGAATTTTGAAAATTATCGATGAAAATTGCAACATCGAACATTTTATCAAATTATTGTTTTCTCAAAAATTAAAAGTTATTTTTCAAAACGTGTTGGTTCATTAAAAAGAGGACACTTTTATTAACACTTTGGGAAATTTTTATATTCATATTCCAAGAAATGGATTTTATACGAATTTTTAAAATTTAATCGGCGAAAATTGCAAAATTCGATCATTTCAAAAATTTATTTCTCAATAACTAAAAGCGCTTTTTCAAAACGGCTTTTTGCATTAGAAAGAGGATACTTTAATTAATAATTGGTGATATTTCCTCAAGGATCCTTCAAGAAATAAATTTTATAGCGAATTTTGAAGATTATCGATGAATTGCAACATCGAACATTTTATCAAATTATTGTTTTCTCAAAAATTAAAAGTTATTTTTCAAAACGGGTTGGTTCATTGAAAAGAGGACACTTTCATTAACACTTTGGTAAATTTTCATACTCATATTCAAAGAAATGGATTTTATACGAATTTTTAAAACTTAATCGGCGAAAATTGCAAAATTCCATAATTTCAAAAATTTATTTCTCAATAACTAAAAGCGATTTTTCAAAACGGCTTTTTGCATTAAAAAGAGGATACTTTAATTAATAATTGGTGATATTTCCTCAAGGATCCTTCAAGAAATAAATTTTATAGCGAATTTTGAAGATTATCGATGAATTGCAACATCGAACATTTTATCAAATTATTGTTTTCTCAAAAATTAAAAGTTATTTTTCAAAACGTGTTGGTTCATTAAAAAGAGGACACTTTTATTAACACTTTGGGAAATTTTCATACTCATATTCCAAGAAATGGATTTTATACGAATTTTTAAAACTTAATCGGCGAAAATTGCAAAATTCGGTCATTTCAAAACTTTATTTCTCAATAACTAAAAGAGATTTTTCAAAACGGCTTTTTGCATTAAAAAGAGGATACTTTAATTAATAATTGGTGATATTTCCATAAGAATCCTTCAAGAAATAAATTTTATAGCGAATTTTGAAAATTATCGATGAAAATTGCAACATCGAACATTTTATCAAATTATTGTTTTCTCAAAAACTAAAAGTTATTTTTCAAAACGGGTTGGTTCATTGAAAAGAGGACACTTTTATTAACACTTTGGGAAATTTTTATATTCATATTCCAAGAAATGGATTTTATACGAATTTTTAAAACTTAATCGGCGAAAATTGCAAAATTCCATAATTTCAAAAATTTATTTCTCAATAACTAAAAGCGATTTTTCAAAACGGCTTTTTGCATTAAAAAGAGGATACTTTAATTAATAATTGGTGATATTTCCTCAAGGATCCTTCAAGAAATTAATTTTATAGCGAATTTTGAAAATTATCGATGAAAATTGCAACATCGAAAATTTAATCAAAACTTCAAATATTGTTTTCTCAAAAACTAAAAGTTATTTGTTAAAACGTGTTGGTTCATTGGAAAGAGGACACTTTCATTAACACGTTGGCAAATTTTCAAACTCATATTCCAAGAAATGGATTTTATACGAATTTTTAAATCTTAATCGGCGAAAATTGCAAAACTCAAGAAATAAAAGCGATTTTTCAAAACGGCTTTTTGCATTAAAAAAAGGATACTTTAATTAATAATCGAAAGTGATAACAGCGACAGTTCTGTTAATAATGAATGTGATGATGTAGAGGAGCTTGTTCAGAACAAAACACATCAGTTGATTCTGATGCTATTAAATGTTGAGAAGGCTTACAACTCCGTCTGGAAAGATGGCCTGTTTGCAAAAATGATCAAAGCCAGCCTGGGAAGGGAACCTAGGCATCCTTTCTGAAGATAAGGTACTTCCAGGAGAAAATGACAAGAATAAAAATAGTCTGGCACAAAGATCTCCACTATGTAATATATCCTAAATAATATATGTGTACACGATATCTCGACTATGACGGCAAAAACCAAGATGGAAGTTCTTTAAGAAATTTTTTATATCATAATATTTACCTTTCACATCCTGTTACATGACAATTAGTTAATTTTCCTTTCAACGGATTGCTTTGTCCACTAGTATTTAATCTATCAGGTTGCAACACGTACAAATCAACTTTCCTATCGCACGGTCGGACGGTATCTTCACTTCTATCCATGTTATCCATTTGTGCGTCATTATCCGATATGTAAGTTGGACCATTTGAAATTGTATAATGTGTATGACCGATATCGGATTCATCCACAATATCGTCCGGTCGATATATATCATCGGGATCATAATCGAGATATGCATCTTAAAATTAATTAGTATTAAATTTATTTGGATTTTTGGTTTGATTCGGATTTACCTGGGTCTTGAGTATATGATATGGCTATTCCTTGTACGTAATGTATAATACCAGCCCAAAAAGTTAGGAAGTTTGTTAACCAGATATTTAGGAACGATGCTTTCTAATAAATAGTTATAATTAATTATTGGAGATTTAAAAAAAATAAAAATTTACTTTAATTGGTGTTGCAGATCCGCTGAAATAATCGCGTTTGCTAGCGCAGCTTCCTTGGTAATCATAAACAGTAACCTTATTATAAATTCTATCTTGAACTAAAGAATCCATAATGGTCCCATCGATGTGCCCAAAAAATACTCCGGTATGTTCAGAATTTTCAGAAATAATAATGAACCCATTATTATCTAAGATATAACAATCCAATTCAGTACTGGCACAAGTTTTGCGACAAGCAGAAGGACCGGTGCACTAAAAAATGATACTTTCATTCCATATAATTCGCTTTTTGGCACAATTTATTTACCGCGGAAGTAATGTTAATAAAATGGGAAGCCAAAGTGCTGTGTTGATATTGCAACCCAACAACAGCAGCCGGAGCTCGATGACCACCGTGTTCAACAAAAACCGCGTGAGTGGCTGTTACTAAAGACTTAGAGGTTGCTTTGACATCGAAAGGTACGGAAAAGACAAAACTTTCAGGTTCAATCGCGTGCTGATCAACCGCTCTTTTGTACCAAACTTCATCTATCGCTCTTACATTACTTTGACTAAAATGTCTAATACAACAAAAATTATATTTGAATAATTCAGATACAATTCAATCTCACTGTTGGTTTTGTTCCGGTGGAGTATGATCCGTCCATCGTAATAATCCACTTCTTGTAGCAACGAACGATAGCGTTAATCCGAACATATGGAAGCCTTGACTGTAAATAAAACTAGATTAGAACGGAACGATTAAATCGGAAACAAATGATTATGTAATCCTCTTTTTGTCAAGCTGTCTGAAGAAACTTAATTCATGATTTTATGATATATGCCATTTCTTTATACAAGGAGACCTGGATCTGGATCGTTGAAATGCTGTTTTAATAATAACATGTTTTAATATAATTATTTATACTTACATCTCCTGCGTGCTTATTAAAAATGATTTAAACACGACGAAAAATATGTTTTACATGATTTCTTTGGTGAATTAATCAAAAATATGGTAAAAGTTGAAATCATGTAAAAAACACTCATGCCGAGCAATAAAACATGATTGTGCTCGAATTAAAACGAATATTTTTTAGACAAACAAATAAAAAAGTCATATGTTACAACAAATACCCGTAAATAACTTTACCTTTGCAATAAAACCAAAAGTGTTGCAATCGGGCTAATGTGCAAAGATACATAATTAATTAATTAATTAATAGTTCGTTATTAAACATAGAATTGTGCTTCAACACTATCTATCCATGCACTACATTTTTTGGAAAAACATTTGTTCTAAACTAAACATTTAATACTTACTGATTATTTTCTTCAGTGTAAGGTGGTCTCGAAGCATGTCTTTCTAATTCTTCAGTAACCATTGCATCCAACACCAGCGATTGCAACAAAGTTTTATCGCCTACAATAAATCCCTGTTTTATTCCAATTTCAAAATTTTCAATAAATCTAAAACATACAATAATACGCATCTTTATCTTGTTTATTAGTTGGATGGTAATGATCCCTTTGCGATGGCGATCTTGGTCTTAAAGACATCCATTTCCACCCCGGCCTTCTACTTCTTGAAAGAAAATGAAGAACTCGTTCTTCAGCTGTACTAAATCCTTGATCGCCACCAGATGGCCCATTTGTATATTCACAATAAACCCAATCTGGATGAACTTTCCAATTATTTCCTTTGAAATATTCTTCAACTATAATCATAAATCACATTAACAACCACATTTTTATATCTTAACTTTATTTACCATTCTTCTGACTTCTTTTTACTTCTTGTTCAGCTCTTAATTGATACATTCCATAACCTTCCGGAATTGCCAACCCCAAAGAAAATGGTGTTCCTTCAATGGGGTTGTAAAAATATTTATGGCGACGTGTTGTAACTCGTCTCTATAAATAAATTAATTTATTAATAAAAGTATTGCTTAATATATATATATATTTCAAAAATTTATTTCTCAAGAACTGCAAGTATGCAACCAAATATTCAAATCGTGTATTGTAATACCAGTACTGTAATATTAGTTGCATACTTGCAATGATGACGTCGGGTATGATAATTATATATTAAAAAAAAAATTACTCACCATATTATCATAATGAATTTTCACTGTTAACTCGGTCTCGCCTTCTTTTTGATCAATCATATCGTGTCTTAACTAAAAAATAAATTAAATTAATAAATAATTTTGATCAATATTATTCTTGGTTACCTCAAGAAGTGCCGAGTGATTCTCTCTAGGCCCATTTTCCGCTTCGACTAGCTCTAACTCGGATAAATCAACAGTAACGTAAGTCGGTTCTAAAGTGCTTTCGTACTGTCTATTTCCGTACTAAAAATTAATAAGGTTTTTGCAAAATTTTTTTAGAGAAAAAAATGATTAATATTTACCAAGGGCCTAACATCTGGGTGATACAAAACGTGCCCGTTGTTGTTTACGATAAAAGAGTAACCGTTTACACCCAACTAAAAAAATAATTAATTAATAATTAATTTAGAAAAATTTTTTGTATTACTTTATATGGAGGCACGAGTTTCTTAATTTGTTCCACAGAAACGTCCGTTCCAACTACTCCTAAGATATTAGCAGCGCGCATCTTAAAACAAATAAATTTTTTTTGTAATTTTTAAATTTTAATTAATAATTTATAATAAATAAGTACCGAATGATTTCTTCTATCGAAAACAGGCGTTGTGACAGATGTCATTAGTTGTCCTTGATTTCCACCACCTAAACTATCCTTCTAAAAGAAAATTTTTTATTAATTTTTTAATTTAACTTCAAAACTACAACTTACTCTTCCTCCAACGTAAGCAGACGTCCATTGAATGGGATGATCGTTTTGATACATAACAACAGGTCGAGCCATGACTTCAATGTAACGCAACACTTGCTGCTTTGCCTCATCAGGTTTCGACACTCGTGTGTAGTAACCTATATAAAAGATACATTAAAAAAGCGTCAGTTTAACTTTTCGTTAATAAATGAATAATAATTGGCGATTGAGACGACCTTTATTGCTACAAGCCATCCAATGCAGATCTTCAACGCTCGCACTTTCAGATCCAACCAAATAGGTAAAAATCCTGACTGGTTTATGTGGCCAATTGTACTTCTTGAACAATTCTTTATGTTTTGAGGAAGCTTCAGTGGTGATTAACATTATAGCTTGGTTGCATTGACATCCTTGTCCTGTTCTATTATACTAATTAAAAAAATACAATTAATTAACTTAAATCGTTTAAAATTTTATTTTGACTCACTTTGTGCAAAATTTCAAATCCTTTAATTAAAGCGTTAGTAAAATCTTGTTTATCAATGTCATCGGCTCGAAGACTTTTTATAGATTCCCTCAACCAACGTTTATTTTCATTGTTGGCTTGCACCAAAACATCTTGGAAACACCGAACGCTTTCTTCGGCGATTTCGGAAAATTTGAAAATATTTACGAAATCATCGTTAGTTAACGTGTCTAAAATAGCCGTAACTATTGCGTCTGTTATTGCCAAATGTCTTCCACTAGATGCCGTTAATGAATCCACTAAAATTACGATGTCTTTTGGCGATGTTGCTGCTGTAACATACCAAGCAGTGCGGCGAAAATCATAAACATTTCTATCTTCGGAAGAGCGTTGCCAAGCAGTAGACATTTCTTCTGGTGGCCAAGCGATGGCTAAAATGAAATAACCAAAATTTATTAATTTTATTACTATGTAAAGATGAAGTGTTACCAGGATATCTTCTTAAATAACCGGAAGAACTTCCGAAATATTGCCATGATAAAGATGGATCATCTTCGTAATTATTAACAAATAACGGATCTAAATGTTCAGAACGTTGAATTGAATTAATCACATCAGGATCTAAAAATTAAAACGGTTACAAAACGAACACATTTTTCTTCACAATTTTTTACCTGATTCATGAATATCACTTGGAATAAGAACCGAACTAAACGAAGTGTTTACTGGTAAATAATCAAAATGAGGATTTGCCGTCAACATCATCTCCCTCGAACCATCAGCTGGTTTTCCATCGTGCCCGAAAATATTTAACTTTTTTGCATTGAAATATTTTATGTTTCCATTATCATTTTGAGGTGTTAATGCAATTTGTTCGGCAGAATCCATAATTCGCTTTAAATCAAACAAAAGTAGTGTCATAAAAGAATGTAACAATTCATTAATACTTTTTTTTAAAGAATTTGAGAAAAATCTTGTTATATTTAAAAATTAATATCTCAAAAACTAAGAGGTATTTTAAAAATCTGTTTCGTCCATTGGAAAACTTATGATTTGTATAATAAATGCTGATAATTTCATAACGATGTGTTAAATTTACGATTTTTTGAAAATGATTATTTATGCTAAAATGCCTTATTACGTTTAAAGATTAATATCTCAAAAACTAAAAGATTTTTTAAAAATATGTTTCGGTCATTGGAAAGGTTATAATTTGTATAATAAAAGCTGATAATTTCATAACGATGTGTTAAATCTACGATTTATTACGATTTTTTGAAAATGATTATTTATGCTAAAATGCCTTATTACGTTTAAAGATTAATATCTCAAAAAGTAAAAGATATTTTAAAAATACGTTTCGGTCATTGGAAAGCTTATGATTTGTATAATAAATGCTGATAATTTCATAACGATGTGTTAAATTTACGATTTTATACGATTTTTTGAAAATGATTATTTATGCTAAATGCCTTATTACGTTTAAAGATTAATATCTCAAAAACTACAAGATATTTTAAAAATCCGTTTCGGTCATTGGAAAGGTTATAATTTGTATAATAAACGCTGATAATTTCATAACGATGTGTTAAATCTACGATTTATTACGATTTTTTGAAAATGATTATTTATGCTAAAATGCCTTATAACGTTTAAAGATTAATATCTCAAAAACTAAAAGATATTTTAAAAATCTGTTTCGGTCATTGGAAAGCTTATGATTTGTATAGTAAATGCTGAGGATTTCATAAGGATGTGTTAAATTTACGATTAATTACGATTTTTTGAAAATGATTATTTATGCTAAAATGTCTTATTACGTTTAAAGATTAATATCTCAAAAACTAAGAGATATTTTAAAAATCCGTTTCGGTTATTGGAAAGCTTATGATTTGTATAATAAATGCTGATAATTTCATAACGATGTGTTAAATCTACGATTTATTACGATTTTTTGAAAATGATTATTTATGCTAAAATGCCTTATTACGTTTAAAGATTAATATCTCAAAAACTAAGAGATATTTTACAAATCCGTTTCTGTCATTGGAAAGCTTATGATTTGTATAATAAATGCTGATAATTTCATAACGATGTGTTAAATTTACGATTTATTACGATTTTTTGAAAATGACTATGCTAAAATGTCTTATTACGTTTAAAGATTAATATCTCAAAAACTAAGAGATATTTTAAAAATCCGTTTCGGTCATTGGAAAGCTTATGATTTGTATAGTAAATGCTGAGGATTTCATAACGATGTGTTAAATTTACGATTTTTTGAAAATGATTATTTATGCTAAAATGCCTTACTACGTTTAAAGATTAATATCTCAAAAACTAAGAGATATTTTCAAAATCCGTTTCGGTCATTGGAAAGCTTATGATTTGTATAATAAATGCTGATAATTTCATAACGATGTGTTAAATTTACGATTTATTACGATTTTTTGAAAATGACTATTTATGCTAAAATGCCTTATTACGTTTAAAGATTAATATCTCAAAAACTAAAAGATATTTTAAAAATCCGTTTCCGTCATTGGAAAGCTTATGATTTGTATAATAAATGCTGATAATTTCATAACGATGTGTTAAATCTACGATTTATTACGATTTTTTGAAAATGATTATTTATCTAAGATGTCTTATTACGTTTAAAGATTAATATCTCAAAAACTAAAAGATATTTTAAAAATCTGTTTCGGTCATTGGAAAGCTTATGATTTGTATAATAAATGCTGATAATTTCATAACGATGTGTTAAATTTACGATTTATTACGATTTTTTGAAAATGTTTATATGCTAAAATGCCTTACTACGTTTAAAGATTAATATCTCAAAAACTAAGAGATATTTTAAAAATCCGTTTCGGTCATTGGAAAGCTTATGATTTGTATAATAAATGCTGATAATTTCATAACGATGTGTTAAATTTACGATTTATTACGATTTTTTGAAAATGACTATTTATGCTAAAATGCCTTATTACGTTTAAAGATTAATATCTCAAAAACTAAGAGATATTTTAAACATCCGTTTCGGTCATTGGAAAGCTTATGATTTGTATAGTAAATGCTGAGGATTTCATAACGATGTGTTAAATTTACGATTTTTTGAAAATGATTATTTATGCTAAAATGCCTTACTACGTTTAAAGATTAATATCTCAAAAACTAAGAGATATTTTCAAAATCCGTTTCGGTCATTGGAAAGCTTATGATTTGTATAATAAATGTTGATAATTTCATAACGATGTGTTAAATTTACGATTTATTACGATTTTTTGAAAATGACTATTTATGCTAAAATGCCTTATTACGTTTAAAGATTAATATCTCAAAAACTAAAAGATATTTTAAAAATCCGTTTCCGTCATTGGAAAGCTTATGATTTGTATAATAAATGCTGATAATTTCATAACGATGTGTTAAATCTACGATTTATTACGATTTTTTGAAAATGATTATTTATGCTAAAATGTCTTATTACGTTTAAAGATTAATATCTCAAAAACTAAAAGATATTTTAAAAATCTGTTTCGGTCATTGGAAAGCTTATGATTTGTATAATAAATGCTGATAATTTCATAACGATGTGTTAAATTTACGATTTATTACGATTTTTTGAAAATGTTTATATGCTAAAATGCCTTACTACGTTTAAAGATTAATATCTCAAAAACTAAGAGATATTTTAAAAATCCGTTTCGGTCATTGGAAAGCTTATGATTTGTATAATAAAAGCTGATAATTTCATAACGATGTGTTAAATTTACGATTTATTACGATTTTTTGAAAATGATTATTTATGCTAAAATGCCTTATTACGTTTAAAGATTAATATCTCAAAAACTAAGAGATATTTTAAAAATCCGTTTCGGTCATTGGAAAGCTTATGATTTGTATAATAAATGCTGATAATTTCATAACGATGTGTTAAATTTACGATTTATTACGATTTTTTGAAAATGTTTATATGCTAAAATGCCTTACTACGTTTAAAGATTAATATCTCAAAAACTAAAAGATATTTTAAAAATCCGTTTCGGTCATTGGAAAGCTTATGATTTGTATAATAAATGCTGATAATTTCATAACGATGTGTTAAATTTACGATTTATTACGATTTTTTGAAAATGTTTATATGCTAAAATGCCTTACTACGTTTAAAGATTAATATCTCAAAAACTAAGAGATATTTTAAAAATACGTTTCGGTCATTGGAAAGCTTATGATTTGTATAATAAATGCTGATAATTTCATAACGATGTGTTAAATCTACGATTTATTACGATTTTTTGAAAATGATTATTTATGCTAAAATGCCTTATTACGTTTAAAGATTAATATCTCAAAAAGTAAAAGATATTTTAAAAATCCGTTTCGGTCATTGGAAAGCTTATGATTTGTATAATAAATGCTGATAATTTCATAACGATGTGTTAAATTTACGATTTATTACGATTTTTTGAAAATGATTATTTATGCTATAATGCCTTATTACGTTTAAAGATTAATATCTCAAAAACTAAGAGATATTTTAAAAATCCGCTTCGGTCATTGGAAAGCTTATGATTTGTATAATAAATGCTGATAATTCCATAACGATGTGTTAAATTTACATATAAAAATTTATGAAAGCTACGATTTACGTTTTTTTGAAAATTTCTAAAATTATTTTCTTACCATCACTGCACTCATCTTAAAGTCCATCATGTTCTTGACTTCAGCTGCCATTTCCCGGATAAGCAATAACCCATCTTTTCTTTCTATATCCAATTCAACTTCATGATATTTCTAATAATGATGAAAGAAATTAATAAGTAGATTACTTTTTAATAAATATTATTTACTCTTTGCAATTCGTTCATTCTTGTCAGTTGCCTGCCGTATTCCCAGAGGTCGACACCAAACTTTAACGCCCAATTTTTTACTCTAAAACGAGAACATCTTAGTTCAGAAAATAGAAAAATTATTGATATTAAATTATTAAAAAAATTAAATAAAAAAGTTTCTGTCTAATTGACCATCTTCAGGAGTAATTATAAAGATTGGGTTGGGTCAAAACGTTATTTATTACAATTATGATTAAAAATATGGAATTTAATTGATCGAAGTAAAGATTAATATTGATTATAACAAAACCTGTTGAAATTTATAAAAAATTTTAATTTGTGTTTTAGTTTGATAAATCATTGAAATCGTCAAATCCACTTAAATGGCCAATTACTTACTCTCCATATGAGTATTATAATTTAACGTTAGATCGATCGATACCTTTACCGTACCTGCCATAGTCGTAAGGAATTAGCAGCTTAACGCAACCTTAGATTTCCGATTCTTAGAGTAACGAAATTGTCCAAAATATTTTTTGGATAATAATTACTAATAAAAAAATGAATGCTTACTCGTTATGAGGAATGTCTTCGTCCTGTTCCAAAGTAACCGGCAACACAAGCATTGAGACGAGCAGGAAAATAACTAGAATCGGGATTTTAAAAACCCTCGACATTTTTTACACGAATTTTCCCTTTATCAAATCACATTCCTATTTTACATTTAAATATGTTTCCTTGATAACAGTTCGGCAGAAAAGGGGGGCTGCTTTTCTACTGGACCTTTGAAGTCGATCGATCGCCCACCGGTTAAAAAATAGCCGGGGAACTCACCCCCCGGAAAAACCGGGCCCCCGAAATCCGTACGGAAAACCGGGTATACGCGTGTTAACGGTTCCGGGAAAATAAGTGGAAACCGGAGCCGTCGCGGTTCTCCGAACGCGTTCGAGTACACACCCGACTTCCTAAATCTATTTTTAGGACGAGGTAACGTAGTAGCTTGCGCAATGAAACCGCCACCACTTCAGTTTTCCCGAATGGTGTCGCTACCGTACAACAACCCCTTGCGACGCCACTGCGAACATCCCCGAATTACCGAATCAAACATTTTCACCGACTTATTAAAAACCCACATCAACATGGATCATGATGAGAAATTGATTCTAATCCGCGAGGAAAATTGATGGGAAAACGTTTACTGAACAACCCCTTGATATCATCTCACTATGGAAAACCCCCACTTTTACGTTTTAACCCGAAGTTACGCGACGACGCGCGCAACCCTTACAGCTATTTATCGATTTACTACATCTAACATCTTCTTATTACTATAACTCTTTTTTTATTTTGTTCTTATATTTTTATTAAAATTTAACAAATAAAGTTCATGAGAACGATATATTTTAATTTATTTATATATATATAAAATTTATTTATTTTTTGGGTCAACAAGTAAAAGCTTTTAAAATATCACACTATTGATTTAAATCAACAATAATATTTTTTTAATTTTTTTATAATATATATAAAATTATATAAAAATTTGTATTATAATAATAATAATTTTATAATATATATAAAAATTTATATTATAATAATAATAATTTTATATTATATATAAAATTTTATAAAAATTTATATTACAATAATAATAATTTTATATTATATATTTTATTTTATATTACAATTAAATTTAATTAATTTTAAAGCCGCATAAGATCTCCTAATGTAATAATAATAACCAAGTTTCTGTTGGAATGTCATAAATAAAATTTCTAACTTATTACTTAAAAAAGCGGAAAGAGTTTCAACGAAACGGAACGGCGATGCAACTCTAAGTCGGATGTCTTCATTACGAAAGTCTTTCCGAATTTCGAAATTTAAAAAAAAAAAGATACACAAAAAATTAGTTTGGAATAAAACGGTTTTTTCGATTCGATTTTCTAATATTGTTTTGTAAAAAAAATTAATTGGTTTCTGGTTTAAAACAAAAGTGAGAGTCTCCGCATCTTCCCATTGATGGTGTTGGGCTGTGCGAAAGATCCGCCGTTTGTATTCAAATTGGTCATCGAGAGTGCCGTCTGCTGCAGGTGCTCGGTTCTTCGTTTTCACTCGTTTATCGTCACCGCGAACGGGAGGCTTGGCCACTAGAAAGCGATCAACTTGAAAATGAACCTTTGAGTCGCTCAATCACTATCCGACAAGAAAGTTTACTGCTTCCGACATTCAAACCCACACAGTTTTTGGAAAATAAACAGGTAAATAAATAAACCATTTATTAACACAATAATAACCTAATTATTTAAAACAGATTATGGGTAACGTAAACAGCCAAGTAATAACAATGCAAAAGTACCCCCAAGAACCCCCCAGAACTAAAGTGCTACCAATAAGATCAACAAATTCGACATTAAGACAAACCGAAAATGGGGACATCCTCCAAGCCGGGGGGACTTTGTCGAGGGCGCGGATTTCCCGGGAAAAATTTTACGGTTCCGAACCCGATTTAAGGAAAAACCCCCAATTCGAAAAGAAAACACTTGCTTACACACGCCCAAAAAAATACAAAGCACCACCAAGACCCGTCGATCAAGATTTTAGAACCAAAAGATTATACAAAACAAGAATTGAAAGCAAAAACACAAAAAACACCGCCGAAAATCTCCAAACACAAAATGTAATTATTAATAACAACAATTTCAAAGAAAATAATTTCGACGAAAAAAAACGATTTTATTTCGGAATGGATAAACCTCAATTGAACCCAAATTCGTCAGATTCAGATTACGAAATTGACCAAGAAAAAATTCTTTTAAGATTGCGACCACATCTCCCAAAAAAGCGGTTAGAAACGCCAAGATTTTCACCTGGCTCGGCGTGGAAATTATTGCGAGTTGATTCGTTATCGTCTCAAAATCAAAGCGATCAAGAAACATCCCGCGATGATATTTCCGAGCAAGAACTTTTAGAAGCTAAAATAATCGAAACGGCGGTTTTGCGTTCAGAAATTTATCTCCAAGATAAATCGGGTGATTCGGGAATTTCCGGCGATGATAGCCCAAAAACGTTTAATAAATACGGGAAAGAAAAATCTTGGACACCTCAACAAGATTTAGGAAACGATTCAAGCATCGACGATGAAACAACATCAACACCATCGTTTACTTTTCCCCATATCTTCAGCTTATCACTACCGCGTGAGCGTGATTTAAATAAATCAATTTTAACCGGGTTACGCGTACCTGATTTGTTTGAAACTTCGTTTCAAAACACCAATTGGTTTTTAAGTAAATCCGCCCCGAATTCTTTAAACAACGGTTTTAACTCGTTAGAAGATGAATCGCGACGAAGAAAAGGGAGGATTATGTATTTACCAAGTGGAAATCCAACAAACGTGTCAAATCCCATCGAAAAAACTAACCATAAAAAATTTTCGTTTCAAAACACCATCAGACAAATCGAAAGAAGAAAATTAGCGGAAAAACTCGGCCGCGAAGTTGAAATTAGGGAACTGCAGCGACTTCAAGAAATTGAAATCATGCGGAAAACCGAAGAAGAATTTCGAAGGAAACGATCGCAACATAAAACGTGAATGAAATAATTTTTTTTAATTTTTGTGAAATTTTGTATCGAGTGTAAATTTGGCTTTGGTAAATATATCGTTTATTGCTCAACGACCTGTGTGAAAGTTTGTCTCCAATGGCGATTGTTGTGACCATGACCGCGCGGTCAAACTTTCACAAAGAAGTGGTAAGCTTTTTGATGTGAAAGCAGATTCACGCTGTTTGTTTAGATTTTTAAACGTTTAACGTGATTTATTGGTTAAATTATTCGTCATTTTTTTAAATTAACACGATGAGTGTATTATTTATATTTTCAATCTTAGAACCGGTCTTTGTTTATTTTAAGCAATCATCAGATTGAGTCAAGGATGAAATAAAATTACATAAATATGCTAATTAGCATTTATATTCAAATTTGTTCATTGTCAAAATTTTTACGGGTATATATATTATACAGTGTGTTTCACTTTAGTTGTCACAATAGATATTTCGACATTATTTGTACGATATATCACAACATGGCAAACTACGAATTCATTTAATTTTCATATTTTTCTCAAAATTCAAGGAAAAAAAGAGTGTCCCGTATCTTGTTTATAATAATCGCAAGGGAACTGTTTAAAGATGTCCAATAGCGAATTCACGGAAAAAGTTGATTTCTCTTTCTGTGTCGAATCTATTGGTGAGTACACTTGAGAAACGAGTTATGATCGGCCGAGGGCGTTTCCCTAAGCTTTTGTTGAATCGGTATTTTAAACAGTTCCCTTGCTTTTATTATAAACATTTTGAAAAATTTTATTAGAAAGATCGCTTCAGAATGTATCCTACAACGGTATAATGCTCTGATGCGGAAGATACGGGACACCTGTATATCGTTGTAACTAGTTTCTTTTGTAGTTCAATAATCAGTGATAAAATTGGTATTAAAATTAAAAAAAATCATCATTATATTTTTCTAATAAATTTATTTAGTCAATCTTATTAAATATCAGGCAGACATCAAATAAATATAAAAAAGGAAATAAAATAAACTTCATTATACATGTATAGACAAAATGAAACTGAAAAATAAAAATGAAAAACAATTTATCTATAAAAAGGTTTGATTTGACAACTTTTTTTAATTACTATATTACATTAGTAGTTATAATATTATAAATAAGTATCTAGTAGATCTGTCATTTGTATTGCACATACATATGAATATCAAATTCATTAGATTTACAAATATTACAAAGGTATAAAAATTTAATAAATACGAAGCTTCAAAATTTGGCACCTCAACAACGTGTTATCCACTTCGTGTAAAAGTAAGAAAAACGTAATTTGGAACCGAATCGCGTTTGAAAAATGCGGATAATATTTGTTGGCGAGAAAAGTGTGAAAAATTAAAAAGATAGCGTGGACAAAAATGAAAAATAAATCATTTAATACGCATTTATTACAATACTGATAACAAAATAAATAAAAGTTTTTGCTTATATGTACAGTAAAAGTAACTTATGTCCTAAATTATTTTTTTTCTTTTTTTACTCTATAATATCTGACTATTCTACACTCAGTTTCAAAAAAAAGTCACAACTAATACACGATATTTTCCCGCTCTTCGCCGTCTCCATCTAAAACTAGAAATTGCGTTTATCCTAAAGCAAAACGTTTATTAGCTTTGGAAAAATATTACAAAAAGAAGAATTCCACGACAATGTTGAAATAAACTAAACAAACAGTCAAAATAAATTGCGGACAACAATCATATATCACAAGTGCTTTCTCATTTATGTCAAATGACTAGAAAAATTTCTACCACACATAAATTGTACGAAAATTTTCTTTAAACTCTAAAAAGGAAATGAAATAAACTAAATTTACCAAAATAATGTAGAACCCGTTTCTTTTTTATATATACCGCACTTTTATTGCTCTAGTTTCCTTTTTTGAATCGTTCAACAGAATACTTAACTATTGCTAAAATAACTGGACGCGGTTTCAAAGAAACTGAGTGCATACGAAATGTACGTACGAAAACAGAAAAGAGGGTAGGATCCTTTCTATATCTAAGTACGAAATATCATTACAATATTAACAAGGCTTCTCTAAAAAGTATTTTTTTCTTATCATTTTTTTTTAATTTCTGAGCATACTTTTAGATGATGAAAATAATCGAGAACTTTACGGATCAGCTCTCCATTCTGCGAATAACAAAAAAATTATCGTCTTTATCCCGTTTCCTATTTTTTAGATATGATAGATGGCATATACGTAAATTGTTTTTGTGGCAACATAAACATTTCCATCATATTACCTGCAATAGAAGCACATTGTCGTTTCCAATTTTTACAGCAACTTTTCTTTTGTACCTATTAAAATAATACTTTTGTTATCAGGTAATATATAGTAATAATAAATTTTTATGGTTTCCCTTGAAACAGTATTTCAATATTTACCTTCTATCGCCACTAAAAGATAAGAATAATTATTCAAAAATGTGTTATAGAGAAATGATGTAAACAGAATGTGAAAACTGTCCTTAATAATACATATTATTGCGCTATTAAATGGAAAGATATATTTTATTTACATCAATGAAGAACTGCACATACATTATTTTACAATAAGAAGAAATTTACAAGAGATAATCTTTTGTTCATTTACGTTATTTAAAATCGTTTATTATTATTTACCTTTTTTGTTTATGTTCATTTCCGCCAGGCAGACCGGAAAGAAATGAATGATACGTAGTTTTGAAGTATTTCGTATTTTGTACTAAAGTGCAATCACTTGAAAGCCTGCCTACAGGCGCCGAATAAACTAACGACACATGTTCGCACACACTATCTTTTTTTCATGGGGAAAACCTTCTTCTGCGGCACGGGTACGTGTTGGTGCGGCTGAGCGGGTCGCTTTCGCGAGTCCTGCGATGATGCGCCGTTGCAACAGGAACACAATTTCTTAACACTACGCCGTGCACCTCTGCCGCTTAACGAACAGTCGCCATCTTCCGAACAATCGCCACATTCCTGTTTAGCAACGGCGACACGCACCACTTTAAATGAATGCGAATTACCGTCAGTAAAGTGATGACCGTCTTCGTCGATCGTCATTCCTTTGCTCGAACAAACCTCCGGACTACCGCCTTTTATTTCATTACTTCCGGTCGTATCCTCGGAACTGGACACTTCACCCGTCCAATTATCCGTTTGCTTTGTAGTCTTATCACTCTTTTTCCTATTGCTATACTTATGTACATATTTGTGTAACGGGGGAGGAGTCGTCGGACGGAAAGTGTCCGGCGAAATTGGCGAATTGAGTGTTACATCCGACATGGAGGTACAAGTCCTGAGCAGCGTCGCGTCTTCGCAAGGCGACGCCGCGTCGTTGCTCTGTCCGTTGGTCCTCCCATCGTATTCGGCCGTACCTTCACCTTTCTGGTACTCACCGGCCTCAAATAAAAAATCGTCATCGCTGAACAACGTCAACTTAGCCTCTTCCTTACCTCCTTCCTGCTGAACGACGATTCGTTTAGTCACGTCCGATGTCTGTTCGAACGACGGCGAATGGTTTGAATCGAACAACAATTCCGCCTCCGGAAACAGGTCGCTTGTGCTCGGCTCATCCACACCCAAATCTTCACACTCTTCAGACAGAGACTTTTGCAGTCGCAATTCGCGCTCTAAAGCCGCTTGTTTCCTTTGCAGACACAATTGTTGCAACTCTCTATCTAAACGCTGCGTCGCCACTTGAACTTTCTTCACCTTTCCTTGTGCTGGATACGCATTATTACTTTGCGTATTTTTTGAATCACTATTTCTCTATAAGTAAAAATCACTTATTTAGAACATTTATTACAACAAACACTTTTTCTTACCTTATCGTTATTTCTTAAAAAGTCATCTTTATTCGATTGTGTTTTATTGACGGTACGCGTAGAATCTTTGAAGTTAGGTCGAGCTTGAGCGATCATAGACCCGTTGGAACCACTGGCAGTAACTAGTACGGTTTGAATTCGTTCTTCATTTTTGCGCAGTTCACCTAAACAAGAAATCAAATTGTTCATGATACGTTGTATAAGGTTTTACTGTAATGATTAATTCGTTGTAATACGTACCTTTTTGTTCAATTGGAGAAACATTTAGGGTCATAACCGTTTGGGCCGCAGATGAAGATCTTTCAGAGATGTTGTCTTCCGTGGGTGGAGGTGCGGAAACGGTGGAGTTACTGGCCATGACGGCGTTGGCAACGCTGGTTTGTGCAATCACAGGGGTCGCAATGGGTGATGCGATAAGCGGTTTTTGGTACGGGGTGTAACTTTTCTCGGAACAATTGTCGGAAAGCGTTGCAGCTTCGTCAAGCTCCACCGTTTCAAGATTCGTAGACACTACGTTCGTACTACTATCTGGTTGCGGAGCATCCTCTGGAGAATCATTTTCTCTAGATTGGGAAATCGTCAGCAATAGTTCAGTATTGACTTGACCAGCGTTATCCAATTTTTTAACAGTTATGGGTTGTCCTAACGTCACGGTACTTATGCTGTGCGATAATGGGGGTAAAATGACGGGAGGTTGAGCCGTGACGCCAGCTAAGCTTTGAGAGGAAATTCCTGATATTGGTTGAATGGCGGAATATTTGACTGTCGAAACGGAACTTTTTCTATTTTGATTTAGGAAACTTTGGAATAAGAGCATGTTAGGACCAGAACGTGCGGGAACGGTTGCTAATATTTTACTACCACCCGACACCACGGCGATCTGTTGACCACCCTTCACCATCGATACGGGCATTATATAATTTCCGGGAACTAGAACGGCTGTGTTGGGCATTTTCAAAGCTTCGCCTACGCTAGACTCGGCTATTATTAGGTTACGGGGTTGATTAGATGAATCGGTTAGTATAAGCTGTTGTCTAGGGGTAGAAGTCGAATCATTAGACTCGGACGTACTCGCCAATGCAACCGGCTGTTCATCATCTGGTACGGACAATTGCATCACGCCGCAAGAAGAATCTTCGCTTCCTAACGTACGGGGATCTTCGGTATCCGGTTCCGCGGGTAACGTCGAATTACTCTGCGACGGCTTTTTTGAACTAGAACTCTTTTTTCGTTTAGAATTTTGACTAGGATTCGTTGGCGGGTTCGAACGCCTCCTAGGTGCTGGTTTATTATTTAAATCAGGCGAATTTCTCAACTGTTCCGCGTACTCCGCCAAAATATCAAATATCCTTTGCGTGGTATGTTCGTCTTCTTGTGGTTTTTGTTGAGGTTTTGGAACCGGAGATGCTTTCGAAGCGGTTTGAATGGCTGGTGTTTTTACTGTTTTTCCTTTCGAGGGTTTTGGAGTCACTTTTGGAATTACCGAGGAGGCAGTTTGAGATGGAGACGGAGTAACTCTAGGACTTGTATTTCCTTGCGAAACAACGTTCAGCGTCGACGAAGACACCGGCTGAATCGCGTTGTAACTACTTACTACGACTATGGGAGCGCAATTAATTTTTTGTCCTTGATTCAGATATGTTACGCTTATACACTGCGATTCTGAAACTTCAGAATTCGTTGAAGTTTCGCTAACTGGTGTTGTGCTACTTCTTTCTTTAACTTGTTTATAAACCATGTCAAATTCTCTCAATTGTTCTAATGTTGTTGAACTCATGTTTTGCGGGGCGTTTCTTATAACGTTACTGGGTATTTGTAAAACGGGTTTAACGATTCTCGCGTTTTGAACGAATCCGGGGCGAGTGGCAATTGCGACGCGAGTCGTTGTGGTTGTCGCCGTACTCGCGGGGGTTGAATCATCCCTTTTATCGGATTCCGAATCATCGCTATCTTTTTTGCTTAACGCGGCCGCTAAAAGCGCGTTCATTTTATTTTGAATTAACGTGTCTTTTACGACAGAAATTTGATCCGAATTCGAAGTGGCGGCGATTCGAAACACTTGACCTCGACTTTGAGGTATCAAATTTATCGTTTGTCCGCTTTGAACCTGTCTCGTATAAATAACTCCGCCGGGAATTGTCGCCGGTTTAGCAACGGCAGTAGTCGTTGTCGACGCCGGCAATTTCGGCTGTTTCTCAACTTCATGATTGACGACGTTGTTAGTTACATTAGTCGAGTTAGTCCCGGTCGGTTTGGTCTGATAAACGGACTTACCGAATGCTTGTTGAAATTTTGGCAACGTGTCTGAACATTCCGAGTCGACGCCGCCGCCATCTGAAGACGATTTATTTTTTCCCGCCTTCGGGAAACCACCGTCTTCGTAACCAGGGCTCGTTGGAGATACGCTTTGAGATGAGGCTACTTTCACTACGCAATTCTGAGCGAACGACGACACCGGAATTAATTTCCCATCCGAAGACTGACATATAAACTGAACTATTCGACCTGGTTCACCACACGATGATGTCGCTACTTTTATCGTTGAGCTTGACGTTGTCGTTGATCTCGAGGGATTCGTCAGTTGATTGATTAATTGAGATTCACCAGATGATCGAATCGTATTGTTATTTGACTGAAAATATATTTGTGTTATAAAATCAGTCAAAATACAAGGTATGATATAGAAAACGGATGTTTTTTAAATGGATTGTACGCCTTAATCATTTTACCACATCAGATTACACAAACCATTCCCAAAACGTCAGTTTCCTGTGCCGCACCCCGTATTTAATAAAAACATTTGTAACATGCATTAATACTCACCAAATAATTCTTTATATATTTAATTATAAATTTAATTACTTGGAAAAATAAAACGTTTCATTCTTTTTTTGAAATCTTAGACAAACCCACACCGCCAATATTTACAGTAAAATATATATTGAAAGAAAACCTAAAGCTTAAAAAAATATTGATATTAATAAAAGCTTTACACGCGAAATTGAATAATGAAAATGAAAATAATGAAAACGTGCGTACAAAATAAAAATAAAATTTATTAAGCATGCTCGGATAAACTACATCAATGAGCGATATAAAAGAAAACATGTTAAACCCGTAATACAAAAAAATAATTTAAAAAAAGTTATCACATTCATAACTTAAGTCATGTCACAAGCTATAGATTTCCAAATAAAACCGCTCAAAGTTATCCAAATCACACGTGAAACTACGTACCTGGCAAGGCATCGTCGCTGTAGCCGTGGATGCGGAACGAGTAACGCGAGTTGCACTCGCAGGTCGAATGATTTGATTCGAAAGAATATTAATGACGGGCGGCGTTCGACCGGAAGCAGCAGTACCTGCTGACGTACGAATAACGGGATGCGACAAAATGTTGATCAAAGACGACGGTTGTGTGGTAGCCGGTTTCGAATTAGAGCTAGCTTTTGATGTCGTCGCCGCGGCGGCATCTTCGGAAGTTTCCGGTTTATCTTGTCGAGGTTGACCAATTCTTTGTATATGCGGAGAAACTTGCGTGCTAGTTTGAGATCCCGTAGATGCGTTTGTTGATCTCCCGGTCATTTGCACGACTTGAACAACGTTCGCAACGGGCGGTGGTTGTATTAAACCAGTATCTTTCATGCCTGGCACATTAGCCAAAACGTTTTTTGCATTGTTTGAACGGACGTTACCGGTATTATATTTGCGATGAGACTTTTTCTCCCCGTTTTTTCGATTGTTAGGGCTATGAAATCGCCCATTGACGTTCATGCGTTCGAGAAAAACTCGCGGTTCTAATAAAGCGTTACTAAATTCAGGGTTTTTACACCTCCAGTCTTCTAAAACTCTTTGGTTCTTGTTGGTTTCTGCGAAAGGTTTTCGCGGAAGCTTACGATTTAGTCGTTCGCACATTTTAAAAACTTTTGAATCGGTACTGAGGGAGAACTTCTTTTTGCCATCTGGTAAATAAATCCTATCGATCACTACTTTAACATCTTTAAGTAACCGTGAATAAATTTCATTACCGACCTGAATGCCATCAATTTCTCGGTCGGATTCAATTTCTTTTTCATCGGATTTTGATAATCGACGGGTTTTCTTTGGTTTCTTTTTTATCTTACCTTTGATGGTGCGTTTCGAAATATAAACCGAGTTTTCTTTGTTCTCATTAAATTCTCGGTGAGGTTTCTTTACAATTTTCCCCGTCTCTTCAGTAAAAATTCCCTCAGTACCTTTTTCACGAAATAAACTCTTGTCCTGATTCGTTTGTTCTTTAACATCCGGATCTTGGTGTGAATATTTCTGTCCGGAATAATTATCACTTTTTAAAACGTTAGGTGACGTTTCATTTCGTTTATCATCCTCAACGTCGTTAGAATCTTGCGCAACTTCATTTTTGTTCGTATCGACTTGTTTACTATGCTTCTTTCGGCGGCAATCAGGATAATCGTACAAGTAATCTTCGAACTTCGCCGGATGCTTATGAGATCGCCTATATCTAGGTTGATTTAATACTAAATCTAAGTACGGATCATTTTTGCGTCTTCCCGACATCTGCTGTGATTTCTTTATCACTTTTTGCCCAACAACTTCTTCAATAATACTTATATCGATGTTATCGTTAATTTGAGTAACATCTTCCAAAATTATTTTTTTCGGATTTTCCATTTTTTCGTCGATATCTGTTTCGTTACAATTTGATGAAACGTTCGAACTAAACTCAATCGTTGATGATGGTGAACAGCACGGTACGAGAACATCATCTTCGTTATTTATGTCCGCTCTCAGTTTTGTTGGAGAATGTACCGTTGCTACACTCATTTGGTTATGATTTAATCTTTGAAGGACAACTTTTGATGCTAAAGCACGTACTATTATATCTTTACGAATAATATTTTCAATTGAAATAGGCGGATATGCCCCTCCCAATTGACTAATATTAATTGATTCGTTATTTAATAGTTCACCGTTTAATTTTTTATCATCTAATTGCTCACTAATTAATGATTCCCCATCTGATTGATCACCATTTAATTTTTTATCATCTAATTGTTCGCTAGTTAATACCTCATTTAGTTGTTCTTCCTTTTCTTGTTTTTCTTTTAATTCTTTATCATTTAATTCAACATTTTCGATTACGTTAACAAGGGAAGACTCGGACTTTTCTTTTGTTTCTATTGATACATCTAAAAATTTTTCAATTTCTTCTTCTATAATAACATCAGCAACGGGTTCGGTATTTCCCGGATTTTCCAATATCCGATCGATTTCTTGAAACGGATCGAAATCTTCGATTACACCAATTGTTTGATTTTTACTTTTTGATAAGTCCATCGCTTCATCAGCGATATAATTTGAAAATAGAGGATTTAATGATTCTTCAGTAGACAGTGATGAAGTGTGTAATGATTGTGGTTCTTGGGATTGTTCTGGCTTTTGGGGCTGTTTTGGCTCTTGGTATTGTTGTGGTTTTGGGGATTCTTGCATTCTTGTTTCTGGCTTTTGTAGATCTAATGGTTGTTGTAGGTCTAGATCCTTTTGTACACCCAGTGGTTTTTGTGGATCTAGTAACTTTTGCAGTTGTAGTGCTTTTTGATGGGGCTGTTGTAAATCTTGAAACTGTTGAGGTTGTGGAGGAACTCGAGACTCTTGATGTTGTGGTAGATCTTGTGGTTCATTCAGCTGGTTATGGATATTATCGAGTGACTGTTTTAAAGGAGAAGTCCAATCTAATATTTGTGCAAATGGTGATGAACATGAAGACATGCTCGTTTCCACCAAAGTAATTTTTGAGGGAATCTCCCGTAATTCCTCTTCCGTTTTACGTTTCCTAAACGAACGTAACGATTTTAATACTTCAGGATCGGATTGCGGGTAATATGATTTTTCTATAAGTTCTGAAGTTAAATTGTTGGGTTCTTGGATATTCGAAGGTTCCTCCTCTTCCTCATCTGAAGTATCTCTGATAACCTGCTTCTTCATTTTATTTTTCCGCCTCGCGTGATAATCTATGATTTCGTCGCTGGAATCTGACATTATTGCTGCGACGCTCGCCTCATCTTCAGCGTCTGATTCTTCTAAAACTTTATCGTAACCAAAACAGATATCAACCGGCTCAATTTGTAGTTGCTGCCTCGCTTTTTGGAATAAAGAATAATCTATTTCGATAAATTTAAGTTCCGTTATATAATTTTTAGTTTTATGTGGATTATCTAAGTACATGATGCAAAAACGATGAAGATCACTCCACTCTTGTAACCAACTTAATAGTTGATATCGCGGTGAACACAATATTATTACTAAATCGTCACAGAGTTCTTGAGGAAGGCCAACATTTTCGACAGTCAACGCTTCACTCAATATCGTATTTGTGTTAAAAGCACGCAAACTTATCGGTTCCATCGGTTCATTACATGCTTCACAAATATTAGTTGTATCACCAGTTTCAGTCATAGCATGAAATTTACACTTCCACTGTCCGGTATCTAAAACATTCAATCCGCATCTATTCGCCATTTTTTCGATTAAATCAAATATAGTCCTTGTTGGATTTAAACTAAACGCCGTTAATACGCACTCTCGAGCAACAGTTAAATGATCGTCTAACTCCGCAGCTAATTTTAATAAACCCTCCGCTAACGCTTGCGATATTGACGTCGCCAATTTATCTTCTTTAACCACTTTCGATGTTTCCAAACGGTTCAAATCTTTATTTAACGCACGAATATATAATTCAATCCTAGTTTGTTTTACCTGCAACAAGGAAATGAAAAACGAAGTTTATCACGGAAAATATCTTGATTATTGTTGGACCCTTTTTTTATTCAGAACCCTAATCTTATGTGCCAAGCTTGAATATACCTTAAGTTTTAGGGACTGATCTGGCTAACAAATATTTATAAAATTCTTAATGATACTTCACATAATAATTTTGATTTAATTATATACTAACATCGATAGAATTTAAGCTTTCAATAAGCGTGTAGATAAAAATTGATGTAGTCTCCTGCGTTAGTAATCGTTTCAAACCAATTACAGCGTCCGAAACACTGTAACCATTCTCAATGGATTTTAGCCATCCCTTCATGATATGAAGCACAGTCTGTTGATCTTCAAACGATTCTAACTGAGCGTGCCTTTTCAAGAAAAGCATCGCCGAAATAAACGTCAATTTGTAACTTGACCTCCATACTTTACAATTTACTGAATCCTTAGATGCAAAACGTCCCACTAATTCTTTTGCTTCTTTATCATTTAAATCTTTTAACTGTAACAAAAAGGACAAATTCAGTTTTGAATGTGTTTAGAGTTCTAAAAATAACTTACCAAACTAATGATTTTATCCATTCGGGTGGAGCTATACAATAAAGCGATGTAAACATCGAAAGCGTATCTTTTATGATCTTCAGTGACAGCCAGCGTCACTTTACCCTCTTCGGCCAATTTCAGGCATTTCAAGTAGGACGAGCACAAATTCATCGCTAAATCTTCACATTGGGCGTCGATTAATTTTTTGATTCGCATGGATATTGTGTAACCACTTTCATTTGTAAAGTAGTCTATTTCTGTAAAATAAAAATACTTTATTAACTTAATCAGACCGAAAATGTATGTATAAATTAGGAATAGAAATAAAAACTTTGTGTTTTTTGTATGTTTATTAAAAATCAAGTAAAATACAAGATCAAACTGAAATATGAAAAACAACTCAATATATTGACACTGTTTTGTCTTGTGTCATCGATTTTTTTATCCACAACTACCCCTTTTATAAAGGAAAACCACTAAAATTGGAACTGATAAAATACTGCCACACCTTATTGACAATAAATTGGTCAAAGAAAACTACATCACATAATAAGTGAAGGTATATTGTGAAGGTAGAAGTTTCGTCCTCGACTTAGTAGTACTTCCAACAATAAACAAATAACTTTTTGGTAAAATCCTTTACTTTCACCAGACTGATCAAGCATCATCAAATCATCCCCCAAACGTAGGCGAGTTTTATTTGATAGACCAACCCCAGTGAACAAGGTTATTACTTCGTGTAGTATTAATTCATCAACTTTTTATTACCGAATTTGTTTAGTATACAGTATGTCCCAGGATAGATGTTAATGTTTTAGGAAGAAGTATAAAGACTGGAAAATTTTTTAATTTTATTTTAAGGCTGAGGAATTAAGCCCTGCTTGGTGTGAAGAGAATTTTAAGTAAAATGTTATTAAGAAAAGTTGTTCAAAATGAGAAATTATGGATCTATCTACTTTGGTTGAACTTTAAAAATTAAACATTTTAGTCTAAATAACATAAATATTGTATAATTTGTGATGTGAGTTGTTAATGTGAACTAAAACTGCGGAATAATACAATTTATTTGTCAATATTTGCGACTATAGTCTCCGATTTTTCTGGTGGTTTTTATGACCCTCAGAAACAGTAGCAACGGTAATTATCACCCCGAAAAAGTACCTGATCGTGATTTATGATAGGCCCTCCTAGCGAATTAAGTCCAGGGACGCACTACTTTTTTTATTTTATTTCAATATGAACTATTTAACATTTCTAACCGGCGATTGTCGTTAATTCAAGATTCTTCATCAGTGTCATAATAACAGTTGTCACTTTCCGCGCATTCTAAGCTGTGGTCATCAGAAGAATCATCAGCACTAATAATAAAACGCTGTACATGTGGCGACACATACAAATCTTCGACATCTTTCACGCATTTTACGCACTACGACCACAATTCGGATGAAATATTATTACATTGCTCACGAATTATATTAATATTGTTTTTAAATATTATGTTTTTGTAATTTCCGTTAATGCGAACCTGAACAACTCACACCGGAGTTTGGGGTTCGTCAACTACCTGTTTACAACCCCGTCTTTGTTCGTTATATGACTGCAATTAAGTCATAAAAACCACCAGAAAAATTGGAGACTATACTTAAGTCATTTTTTTTTCATTAAATATGGTGGTTTAATCAATGTAAAAATGCGTATCTTTCTGAAATTTAGCATAGTGCCATAATTTCTCATTCTGGACAACTTTTCTTAATGAAATTTTTTTAAAAAGCTTACTTTACCTGAACACTGTCAAGGCCGAGTTGATTTTGAAAATATGAAAATATACTTAAAATTCTCTCCAGACCAAGCAGAGCTTAATTCTTTACCATAAAAATAAAATTCAAAAATTTTTAGGTCATTATACCTATTGTAACGTCTATTCTGAGACACACTGTATATTTTTTTATGAATATCTTTAACAGATGAACCGCAAATAATCTTTTTCCGATATTTTTACCAAAAATAGCAAAAGAAATAGTTTGTTTGAGCAGATTTTGTATCTTTACCGCGTACTGCGCGACTAGATAGGGACAGCCAATAGTTAATGAAAATAAAAGCGGCGTTGCGAATGTGTGTTAGAAAGAGATAGATATCAAAGTTTTGACATTTGACATCATTTTCTTAATCCGGTTTTTATGAATAAAGTATTAAGGGACCTTGTAAGATTATTTTTGTTTTGTCTACAGCGCATTGACTCACAATGTGCATACAATAATATTATTGAACAGCATTATTCGCCCACCAAATCGGTGTTCGCGTATTTCAGCAAAAAAAGGCAAAGTTTCAATTTATAAGGGCTTGGTAAAATTTTTTGATAAGGCTTTTTGATACCTCGAGCTTTTTGTTTGTCTCAGAGGTTCTGGAAAATGTGCTAAAGAATCTCAAACCTCCTAAAATTTCTGCCAACTCAACATTCCTGATATGAATAAACTACAAGTGACTCATCACCAAATCAAAAATTAACAAATTTATAAAAAGAATGTTGTCTTGTACATTTATAATAGTTAGGATTAAAATACTAAATGTTATATATACCTTTTTCTGTGAGTTCAGATTTTTCATTACTCTGTATAATGGCTCGTAATACTTTGTTATCCCATGGTTGTTGAATGAGTTTGATTAACCTTTGAAAATGATAATGAAATTGTTTATTAACTTTAACTAAATTTTCTTCACATTCTTTTAGAAACAATATAAAAACTTGTTCGTAATAGGCTAAAACAAATAAATTGTAGTGTTAGGTAATCAAATAGTTTAAAGTTTCTTACTTTTATGAGTATCCCACTGGCCATCTAAAACAATATCGAATGTGTGATGTTTTCCCCATTCCATAACACGAATAATATCTTGTAAATTGTGTTGTTTGTATGTTAATCCAACGGCTTTCCATATTTCGATGATTATTTTACACTTATCTTCATAGGTAGTGGAGTCACTATTCAAAGCTTCATTGTAATACTGTAAAGATAAGTTTGATTTAGATTTTTGAACTAGTCAGTGCATAAGCATGAAAACAAAACGGATACAAGTTAACTAAACCTGTAACTGTAATGTTTTGAAAACTTAGGAGTCGAAATCTACAGGAGATTGAATAAAAAGTATAGCTAAAGTGATACGTGCATCGAACAAGTGGTAGAAAGGATTCGCCCGTTCTAAAATCCTGAGTACAGTTTTCGTTGGACTTTGTGGGTTCATCTTCTTCTCTACGTAAACAACGGCGATACATGCGTTTTGTTATTTGTCCAAAACCCGTTCGCGTAATATAAAACACAAATTCCTAAAAACTATCACAGCTCCACCCGCACAATACGAAACCGCACCAAACTGCAAATAACGTTACAACGGCCACTTTTTATAATCATATATTTTCAACATGGCGACCATTCCAAAACAATCGTACACGAGCACCTCTCTTTCGGCAATCATGCAGATAAGACTATAAAACGCAATTTCACTAATACGGGATGGTTAAGCAAATCACCTTGTATAGTTTATCGGCGATTCCTTCGCCCGCATATCCGTTTAATTCAACACACCCTACGATATTATCTCCTACACGAAACTCCATATTTACACCAGTTACATACTTAGAGCCATAGAGAACACGGCGAAACCCACTGCGCATGTTCGGTATCACACTTACCGACAACGATGTCACCCATCAACCGGCAATTTTCAAAACATCTTATTTACTCGATTTATTTATTAAAATACATCCTTAAAGAATTTATTTATTTTTAAACTATTATTATAACCATTATCCAAAAACAAATTCATTATTTATTAACAATTTTGTAAGTTTGGTTCGATTTACACCCAAAACCAAACACTTGTTAAATAGGAGTATTCGATTGACTCCAACAATTTTAATTGTTTAACTTTAGAACTTTATCGCATTGTAATTTTAAAACTTTATATTTGTTTTTAAAGATAATTTAACCCAATTTGACCATTAAAAGATATAGAAAAACTTAAATTAAATTTTAAAAATGCACGGTAAATTCAAAATAAAACTGAAATTAAACAGATTTAAAACCCAACCCAACCCAACCCCGCCAGTGATAACTGATGACAACATAAAGCTACCTGAGAATGAATCTTCTGGCAAGTCATAAATTTCCTGGATCTGGAAGTTTACCATCGGCACTTATTAAACAAAGCGTAATTGATTTTCTTAGGCCCACTTTTACCATCCTCCTGATAAACTATCTAGAGGATAGTTGCCATGGTTACGGCGGTTTTAAGCGCTCTCATTGGCTAAGGCTCGTTACTACCATCTTCTGGTTAAGCTATCTATGGGATTATTACTATGGATACGGCTATTTCACGCGCTCTGATTGGCTAGTAGATGGGTTTATCTATAAGATAAATTTAACTAAAAGATGGTAGTAATGGACCTAAGAGCTGGTTTTATCTATCGGATAAATTTATCAAGAGGTGGTAAAAGTGAAGAAATAATCTCGGCCGACTTCGAAGATGATACTTGGGGCGGCCGACGTCTTCGAAGTCGGCCGAGATTACTTCTTATATCATGAAACTAACTTGGGGCGGCCGACGTCTTCGAAGTCGGCCGAGATTATTTCTTCCATAAAGTTGTTAATGGTATTCCTTAGGATTCGGAGATCACTTCGAGGATATCGGCCACCCTAAGTTATGTCCGTGATACAAGAAATAATCTCGGCCGACTTCGAAGACGTCGGCCGCCCTAAGTATTGTTCATGATGCTTAGAGCGGCCGATGCTTAGGGCGCGAACCTAACTCAGGGCGGCCGACGTCTTCGAAGTCGGCCGAGATTACTTTTTATATCGCGAACCTAACTCAGGGCGGCCGACGTCTTCGAAGTCGGCCGAGATTACTTTTTATATCGCGAACCTAACTTAGGGCGGCCGACGTCTTCGAAGTCAGCCGAGATTATTTCTTCCATAAAGTTGTTAATGGTATCCCTTAGGATTCTGAGATCACTTCGAGGACGTCGGCCGCCCCAACTTATGTCCGTGATATAAGAAATAATCTCGGCCGACTTCGAAGACGTCGGCCGCCCCATCTTGGTTTGTCATATAAGAAGTAATCTCGGCCGACTTCGAAGACGTCGGCCGCCCCATCTTGGTTTGTGATATAAGAAGTAATCTCGGCCGACTTCGAAGACGTCGGCCGCCCTAAGTATTGTTCATGATACTTGGGGCGGCCGACATCTTCGAAGTCGGTCGAGATTATTTCTTCCATAAAGTTGTTAATCCCTTAGGATTCGGAGATTACTTCGAGGACGTCGGCCGCCCCAAGTTATGCCCGTGATACAAGAAATAATCTCGGCCGACTTCGAAGACGTAGGTTGGGTTGGGTGAAATCAAGTCTACGCTGCTTAAAGTTTATTCTGCCCTACTTTTATCCCGAGTGATAATATTAACAACTGTATGGAAGAAATATCTCGGCCGACTTCGAAGACGTCGTTTCGTGATATAAGAAGTAATCTCCAAGTATCATGAAAAATACTTCACAGTGATCAAAGGGAAATATAAATATTGATGGTGGATTAATAGAAGTAGTGGAGGATTTTACGTATCTGTGATCACTTGTAGATTGCCAAAATGACACAACCAAAAGAATAAAACTTTATGAGAAACAGGATGTTTTCAAAGATGCTTTGAAGAAGGTCGTGGAGAAGTTAATAAAATACATAAATCGGTTACAAAAATCCTTTATTTACAAAATAATAACAAATAATGAATAAATGCATTTGCGCAATTATCACAATAATAAATAATATGCATAAAACGATGCGTATTGTAGAATTACGAATACAACTAATGTGCAATATCAGCATGGTGGTTGCCTAACATACAATAAGAAAAGGTTAAGTGGTTACAACGTTATTAAAATAAATAATGATTGCCGTCTTTGATGACGGGTTAATCAATTAATAAAACAGTAACGAGATCAGTGTGAAAGGTTTTTTTCTATCTGGAAAGGTGCATACAATCAATTTTTTTTCAATTTTTCCGACTTTCGTAGGCACTAAAATCAAATTTTGATGCCTAGGCTTTAGTAAAAAACATGTAATAGAAACAAAAATTATTATATTTATTTATAAATTTGCAAACGACGTTGACTAGATTACAGTTTTTAACCTTTTTCGTGCAATATGAAAAAGTTAAAATGATTTTTTAAGAAAATCATAAGTACCAATAGAAAATAATCCTTTGGTCGCTAGCAGGGTGCATGCACTACATAACAATAATACATTTAACTCATAACGTATGACAAATAACTTTATGAGTTAATAGTACATTAAACATTTAAAAAATATAAAGTATTTTCAAAGTACTTCTTTTTCTGGATGTTGTATTAAAACCGCTGTAGGAGTTCCAGCTCCAACGGAAGTTGAACTATGCGCCGTATTTGAATTTGACCTTTTGGCTCGATAAGCTTGCCGTCGTTTATCAAAATATTTTTGTACGACATAAATGTAGGGATCGAAGGCAAAATAAAACATAATCAAACTATCCGCTATCTTATTCAGGCCGACTGTCAGTTTATTATCCTTGTCCAGATGCATGATCGGGATCATGATCTATAAAAGAAAATCGTAATCGCATGTTTATTCGGACCACGAATGACGACTATCACGCCTATTTTCTTTGAAATAGGGCCATTTGTAGCGCAAATAAACAAATAAATTAACACAACACAGAGGTTACGAGGATGTGATTTTAGATTAAACTACGTTTAAATTGAGATATTTTTTTGGCAAGCGCCCAATAAATCTTATAGACTTAGCCAAAAGAAAAATAAATACAAAATAAATCAAAATATACTTTACCATTTGCGGTAACCAACAAATGATAAAAGTAATACACAAAACAGCCATCACTTTAGCAAAGGCTAATTCTTCAGTTGTCGCATTTTGTCTGCAACGTTCAACTCGATTGTTCATAGTCGATCTGCTAATTCTTCGAATTAACACTTTTCGTTGATTTCCCATTCTTGATAGTGCCATGAATACTTTTGTATTACAATAAGCGATACAAGTACATAGAGTTACACCTAAAACATTTATTTAATCGATTATTATTAATATAATTATTAAGTATTAATTTTTAAACGTACCCACAACAAAATATACATAAGAGTAAGTAACATCTTTAAATTCTTTCGCATCTTTGTATCTTCTGCACACTGGTCTTGACGAATTTGTTTCATTATTAGGCGAATAATAAACTCCAAAACCCGCCAATGGCAAATAAGTTAGGAATAAACCAAAACTCCAAATTGATGCTATTGCTATTTGAAGCACTCTAAATGTTACACACTGTAATAAAAAAATATTAAATAATAAAATAAATAAAAATTTTTGAATTAAAAACGACATCTTATAGCGAAAGCTGGAAACCAGAAACCGGAAGTTATTACATCTCGATTGTTTTTGTAGAAAATCACAATGTTTGTAGTTATTTTGAACTTTTCACACATTAAGGTCGCGGTTCAATCACGTGATGTTCGCAAAAGTGCAAAAAAAATTTGTATAGTTCCGCTGTTGGTTAAAAGAGGTCGTCGAGAGTGCAATTCAGTTATTCATAGCGACGCTTTTTTATATCAGCTTACAATTAGTCATCCTACCGTTGAAATATTTTATTCATTGAGGAATATATTACGCCTTACGCGATGCCTATTCTCGATATTATTTGGAGTTCTTTTTTTTTTTTTTGCGAAATGTTAATATTGTTATAGTTGGTGTTATTTTCATAACTTAACATTTTTACTTTTAAATAATTAATTTTTATTTTCAATTATTTATTCAAATATTTCTATTACCTAAATGTTGGTTAACACAAATTTCTCAACATTAACAATGGATTACAACAATATTAAACATTTTCGACCCAATTTCACAGGAATCAGATTTTTGGCCTATACAGGGTGGATCAGTTTTTAATCGGGAAGCTTTGCTAGGATGTAGTACTTGCCAAAATAACACAAGTTTTTTATATAAACATAGGGTCCCAACTCTTTTGTTTTCGAGCTATGAGCTGTCAAAGTTGAGCCAAAAATTTACATTTTATCTTTTATTTCGAGTATAAGTAAACCATAGAATTTGAATTTTTGTATGTATGTACTACTGGCTGATACCTTATTTTCAACCATACCTTAACCTTCCCTAGCACCCTCTAAGGGGATGCAATTCACCATCCCCTTGATTTATTTTATAAGAACTTTTTAACGCTATGTAATATTAACATAAAAAATATGGGTTATAAGCACATACTTTAGTGGTACTTTTTTGTCTCTTTAGTATTTTCTTTAAGGTGGCGATTCGAACCTCTTGGGTTCATAAAATTGATAAAAAAATCGGTTTAATTTCGTCAGTCAATGATTAATATTTCAACAATATTCATGCATTTAATTTTACAACATTACTGAATTCGTCACTTGATTATATTGTATACAGGTGTTTCGGTGACTCGGGAAATAAATTTAACAACATATACTAGAGTGAAAATGATGACGATTCATGTAAAAAAAAATAGTAAAAGTCTTCAAATTTCAAAGATACAGGCCATCAAAGTTAGGAAATTTTAACACATTTTTCCAAATATCTTAAACACTATTTACAGTAAAGCGCTGAAATTTGGTACAGTATAAATCAATGTCGTGTAAAATTGTTAGGCAATTTATGAGTTGGATCGGTCCGCGGGAACAATGCTTACCGGCTGTTCCTAAAGTTTGTTTGCTCAGAACTTTTTTATTCTTTCATAACCCTACATTTATTTTTGCAGTTTCTAATAGTAAATTTAGTTTAGAAACTTTTATTACTCTTAGATAATATTCATAAAAATCACCGTTTTCGTGTTAAATCCAAAAATGTTGGATTCCGATTTCAATAGTGCTATTACCAAAAAAAAAGAAATCTAAGTTTTTGAACATCGTTTAGTATTTTTTATTACTTGTCTTGTTATTTTATGTACTTTTTTTATTATTCCTGTTAGTGTTGATTTTCAATTTATTGTTTTTGAGTTCTTTTATTAAACCAACTAAAACAAATTAAAAATGTGATTTAGCTAAATCTACACTTGGACACGTTGCATACATAATAGTTATGACAGCTCAGTTCGATTTTCACTTGTCATTGCTAATTCAAATTATTTATTTATTTATTTTTTTTAATGTTATTGAATTCGGAGCCTAACATTTTTGCATTTAATACGGAAACGGTGGTTTTTATCAATATTCTCTAAGAGTGATAAAAGTTTCTAAACTAAATTTACTATTAGAAAATGCAAAAATAAATGTAGGGTAATGATAGGATAAAACAGTTCTGAGCAAACAAACTTTATGAACAGCCTGTATAGCATTGTTCCCGCGTAGCGATCCAACTCAAAAATTGCCTGATGATTTTACGTGATGTTAGTTTACGCTGTACCAAATTTCAACCCTTTACCATAAATAGTGTTTAAGATATTTAGAAAAATGTGTTAAAATTTCATAACTTTGATGGCCTGTATCTTTGCAATTTGAGGACTTTTACTAATTTTTTTTACATGAATCGTCATCATTCTCACTCTAGTATATGTGGTTACATTTGTTCCCCGAGTTACCGAAACACCCTGTATATGATGGTTTTTTATTGTGAAATAGTTTTGTAAAAATTGTTATTCTAAGATGGTTTTTTTATTGTAAAATAAAATTAAAGTTGTTATTGATTTTTATTATTTTTTATAATGTAGAACCGTTTTTTTTTGTGAATAAATAGTATTATTGTTATCTATGTCTATTACAAATTATTATTACTTTACTTTAGATTATTTATGTTCTTATATCTTGATAACAATTTGCTGTGTTATTTCTTACTTTCTCAGTGTTAATATAATCACTAAAAATTAGGGCGGAAGGACTGTGATCAGCAACTCATTCATAATTGCCTACAAATCTTCTATCTGTTATATAGGTATATTTATTTACTCTGTAGTTAAAAGAGAAATTGGCCATGAACAAATGTTATTACCAACTCAAGATTAGTAACCAATTTATAATACGTATTATAACATTTTATTGGCAATTAATTATCTTTTATATTTATTTTTTTTTAAATTTTTAATTAGTACCTAAAGCCATCTACAAAGTAATTGCCAAAGGTTTACTTAGTACTGTTTTGTCGATTTTAGGCAACCCATTTTACACCTTTTCGTAATGACTAAAAATTGTGACAAAATCGCATATCTTCAGAAAAAACACATTCATGAAATAATCACACAGCTATTGCACTTTTACGAATACGGAATCTGTTCCTAAGATACATAAGCATTAGATGACATATTTGCCACCTCGTTTAAGTCCCTAATCTCTTCTAGAGAACGATTTGTATTAAGCCCTTATTATGACTAACTTTCGTAATTTATTTCTGTCAGCGTCATGATTATTTTAGAATACTAAATATGTCATTCCGTAGAGTAATATATGTACTTCAAGCCTACGTATTTACTTTTTTATAAATATGTAGCATTAAGTCGTGAATGTACATCTACGTAAGCTCTCCCGGCGTATATAAACATCGACGCTTTGAACCGCCCCCTTAAGCTAAATTAAGTTTTGTTTACATTTTATGTCTTAACACCATAACTTTAACATAATTATTGTGTTAATTATCCCGTTCATGTCATTAGGCAGAAATAAACGCCTATGGTTGTTATATATATTAAGCTTAGTTTTGAATCTTATATTACAATGAAATTATTAACAATGTATGAATGATCTGTCACTTATGAGAAACAATTTTTATTATTAGTCATTTGTTCTCAGGAATAGCTCTCTATATAATATATATAAACGTGTTATTTTCGCAGCAACTTTTTGAAAATAAAAATAAGTTAAATGAAAAAGAAATATGCTAGGAATGGAAGTAGTTATTTTATCTTAAGTGTTTTATTTCGTCGCTGTTTTTGGTAACATTAACGTCAATGTAATTGCGAATTTATAGACTGGCGAACGTGTGCCGCATATTTCCCGAGATGTTTACCCTTTTTAAAATGTCGATACGGTTTTAAATTTAAATTGATATTTTAAACTATAATCCGACGAAACGTGATTTAATACGTTATTTTTTGAATACATTTCTGGTTCCGGCGCAATAAAAAAAAAACGTTTCAATGCGTTTAACTTTCTAAAATTCTTTTCAAACAAAACATTGGACTTAAATTGATAATTTCTTATCTCGGTGCAAGTTGAACGTATTTCCTTATTTATGGGATTCTTAGGTTCTATTAAAAACAGAATAAAATAAGAACGTACTTGTTGATAAAAAAACGGTTTCGTTAACGCTAAATATCTTTCGACTGCCATAACAAACGCAACGCATCCAGAACCTAAACCAAAAGCTCTTACTAAAACGAAACCAGCGCACATCCACCTGTTTTTAAAATGAGGAAGCAAAATTATTAACGAAAGCATTCCAATTTGGGCCACCATGTCATTTGCGGCTAAGCACCGTAAAAGAAACACATGCTTGGGGTTGCGTTGTTTTGTAGATTTTTGTAAAATCCACAAGGCCGTGATATGACCTACGATACCGACTACCGCCAGCAAAACCACAACCGTACTATCGTCCTTCATTTTTTTAAATAAAATATTCAAAAAAAGCACAAACTTTAACGCCACTAACACATTCTAAAGAGCGACTGCCTCGTGTTATCTCGACGGCCGTTAGAGAAGAAAAAAAAGGTTCAACTGAGGCTACTGATTACAACGGTCTGTATACCACCGTACCTCAGGCTCAACTGCACTGCTAGAATTTTTTTTGCCTCCACGACCATCCAAATCTAGCTTCCCCCTTGAAGCCAGTGGGTTTGTTATGTTAAACGACAATGTCTTCCTTCATTTCATATTCCTACTATTTAAGCTGTAACTTAATTGTTCTGATAAGAATTTCTTGATAAATTCTATTTTTCAAATTATCTTATCGGAGACACTAATTTATTTTTTCTTTTTTTATAACTCGAAAATAATTAACATTTTACCACATCACATGTATTAATAAAATATAAAAGAATTATTATTTAATAAATAAAAATAGCACGTTAATCCTATTTTTTTTTTATTGGGACAAGAAAAAAATTAAAATTTAATATTGATGTGAAGTTAGCCGGAAATTTTTAACCAAAAATTGGAGCCCCATAAATCGAGACATATAATGTTTAAGTACAGAAAATAATAGGACATTGTTCCAGATATTAATGCTAAACAGAATGTCATAAGGATTAAGAGAAAGAGTCAGAGACTTAATGACAAAAAATCTCTGAATATTGAATATGCAAGAAAGTCGGAAGAAAAAAAGACGATGTGAAGAAGCCAAACATACCAAACTTGACTCAGGCCAAAAGGAAAGCAACTGGAAACTAGCAAGAAACCCAGAATGAAACCAATGCATTGAATAAGTAAAAAAGAAGAAGCCCTAGAAACATGCCAGAATCTACAAGACTTTAAAAAGCAGAAATCTACAAACTTGTGCAAAGTTACAGCAACCTGGTCATCAAACTGCGACATGCAGAGAAAAGGAGAAACACTCAAGAATTAAAAAATGATATTAAAAAGTATAAATATATTTATGTTTCTTGTTGAAAAATTCTTTATTGATTGAAACTTACAGTTGTTAATATCGATTAAAATTAATTAAATTAATGTCATCATAGTTTAGATCGAATTTTTGCGCGATTAAAATACGTTTTCTTTAATATACTTCGTGCATGCGAGAAGGTAAAAATGTTAATTAAAGAGTAAAAATGGAAATAACAAAAATAAAACAGTTCTATTTTAGATTTTGATGATTGATTGCAAACGAGTGAAATAATTCATTTTCGTCGAAAAGAGCCGAAAAGACAAAACAATGAATCATAAATGTTCTTTATTTAAAGAAATGCGGAAATATTGTGAAAAATATGAAAATTTCCAACTATCATGAATAATAATATCTGCTGTGATAACTAAAATCAAACACGCTGTATATAAGTATAAAGCTATAAATCAACATATTCATTTCTCATCTTAGCCAAGAAATAATTTATTGGTTAATTAGAAGTATACACATAAATTTCCTCGATGTTAAAAAAAATGAGTTGTTAAATAAATCGGATAACACGTTCATTCAACTCATCAATCAACGCAAAATAAACTGAAATTGTTTGTTCAAACTCAAGTATTTGAGCTTTCTGAATTGTAGTTGTTAAAACTCTTATAACCTGTCGATTATAACAAGTTGTATAAAAAACACAACAACGTTGCCGTACGAGTCAATTGATGGGCCAAATTAATTTCGTTCGCGTCGATCTAATAATGGGAAGTGATCTTAATGGGCCGGCGACGTTCATCGGGAAACGAAATGATCGATAGGTATAACCCTGTGCGAGACCAAATAAGCGACAACAAACAAAAGGAAACGCCTAATAAGGGTGTTGGGGGGCTTTTTAATATTCATCCCGTGTCGTCGTAACGTGATACATGCACATATTGTTCTTATTTTGGATGATAAACAATAAACGGACACACGGGAAAAGTACTGGGAACGATAACGTCGTTTGAGAAGAATTTATCAACATCCATAACGATATATTAAAATTTATTTATTCATTGTATGTAACCTCTTTCAAATTAATATCAATAAATTAATTTAAATAATCTTTGTATTACAAATGGAAATGTATTTATTATTGAATATATATTTATATATATTACTCAATATTAAATTAATATTTTAATATGCATTACAAAAAGAATTTTTAAATACAAAATCGTACCCGACGTCATCATTGCAAGTATGCAACCAATATCACAGTGCAATACACATCATACACAAATCGCGTATTGCAATAAAAATACTGTGATATTGGTTGCGTACTTGCAATGATGACGATAATTAATTAACACACTGTAGATTTCTGAAAAGTTAGGCAACCCAAGTAATTTATTATTTAATATAAACAAGAAATAATTATTATCTTAATCCTAATCATTTTCCCCAATAAATCCCTTAAAATTAGTTACTTATCTAAAATTATTTTTTAAGGTATTTTAAATTGTGTATTGGTTGTTGGCTAACTTCGTTCTATACATTATAAACGACAGCAAGTGTCGGAGCGTACATTTCGATACGTCAACAATTGCTAAACATAACCTCACGTCGAAAAAATCGGCAGTTTAAAAAAATGGGAAAAAGAAACTCGAAATCATTATAAAAGAATGGACGGTGGAAGACACCCGGAGGATAGAAGCTCCTTTTGGAAGAAGAATAGCAAAACCGTCCCTGGCAGGTATTTAACTATATATATCACCTTTGACCAATTGTTTTAATAATTAGTTGATCTTTAGGCCCAGCCCAAAAAAGGATGTTAAAAATACCCATAAAATGAGGAGCGCCGGGTCTACGTCTTTCCAAGATTTCCAAGCATCAGTTAGTGATGCTTGGGATATGGACGATGATGAATTTTGTATTATATCAGGCACAGAAAGTATGTATATAAATATATCTAGTGATTATAAATTTTCTAAAATTAAATTTAATTTAATCACATCAATCATATTGAATATCATATTGTTATCTCCTGAAGTAAGTGAAAAATGTTAAGATACAAGCAATTTAGTACAATAAAGACAAATTAATTATATACAGGGTGTCAAAAAAAAACGCAACTTTGTTTTATCATTACTTTTTAACTGACCCTGGATACTTAATTAGTCTTTATTGTACCAAATCATTTTTTGCTAGCTATCTTACTTCACAAGATAATAATTTCCTTTGTACAAAAATAGTTGCCACAAAGAATTTAATCAAAATCTAAAATTGTAACATTCTGATTATCAATACATACCTCTGCAATCAGAAGGTATTGTTAAAAATAAATGAATATAACAAAAATTGTATATGCGTAGATATGAAGATATCAAAAAAAGTATCCGAGGCAGCTGCATTAAATGTTTTAAATCGTCATCGTAGATTAGAAAATATATTACCAACAACAAGTAATCAAAGCGGAGATTATACGATTGATTTAACAGAAAATGACCATTTTAAACAAAAATTTCCTGGCCGGCCACAACCTTTAAAAGGATCGGGTGTAAATAGTCACGAAGATTGCGAATCGAAATTAGAACGTTTTGAAGTATTGTTGGCGGGATCGCCGAGTTTAAGCGAATTATGTCAATTAAGTTGGTCGGGGATTCCGTTGAAAGTTAGGGCGATAACGTGGAGATTATTATCGGGATATTTACCAGTGAATTTGGAGCGACGTCAAGATGTTTTAGATCGTAAAAGGAAGGATTATTGGAGTTTTGTAAAGCAGTATTATGATACGGAACGGGACGAGTCATACCAAGATACTTATCACCAAATACATATTGATGTGCCAAGGATGAATCCGAGTATACCATTGTTTCAACAAGATACTGTACAGAAAATGTTTGAAAGGATTTTGTTTATTTGGGCGATTCGACATCCAGCGTCGGGTTACGTACAAGGAATAAATGATTTGGTTACGCCGTTTTATGTAGTTTTTTTACAAGAAATTTTACCTGATGGGGAAACGTTTGAAACGTGTAACGTTGATAAATTGACGGAAGATCAAAGAGGTATCATCGAAGCGGATTCCTTTTGGTGTCTATCAAAGTTCTTAGACGGTATCCAAGACAATTACGTATTTGCACAACTTGGGATACAACGTAAAGTAAATCAATTAAAAGAACTTATACAAAGGGTAGATCATACATTGCATAAACATTTAATACAGCACAACGTAGATTATCTTCAATTTTCGTTTCGATGGTTAAACAATTTATTAACTAGGGAATTGCCACTGCGGTGTACAATACGACTTTGGGACACCTATTTGGCGGAAAGCGATTCGTTCGCTTCCTTTCAATTATACGTTTGCGTTGCGTTCCTTTTGCATTGGCGCGAACAACTTTTAACCGAAAACGACTTCCAAGGTTTAATGATTTTATTACAAAATTTACCAACGCAAACATGGACCGGCTCACACATCAGCTTACTCGTCGCCGAAGCCTATCGACTCAAAGTTATGTTTGCAGACGCGCCCAATCATCTTGTAATCCATTCGGCCAAAAGCTGATTTCTTAGATAGTCTCTTTTTTTTTTTATAAAAATCGTGTTTCTTCATTTCTGTTACTCATTCGATACATATTTTTATAAAATGCGAGCAATTGTCCGTTGTAATATTTGTAAAACTGTTCGAAATAAATATAAAAACTTAACTTTTTTTTCTACTGTTTTAATTTTTTATGGGTCATACTGTAATACTGCATTCAGCAATTTTCGTATTTTTCTCAGTATTTATGCATCTGAGAGTAAAAGTGATAGAGAGCAATATTGTTAAGAATAAAATTTGCTACAACTTTATTTCCAAAAGTTTTTTTGTAGTATGCTCCAAATTCCGAGTGTTTTATCATGAAAAATTAATTAATTTTGATCGTTTTAAATGATATATTCGGATCTTAGTTTCTTACCTTTGTTTGCTTCGACCGCCTCAAGTATTGTTCGTGATGATTTGGGCCGAAATTGTTACAACAAGAAATTATTTATGGCATCCCATGGCCGCTCCAAGTATTGAAATAAAAAATAAATGATACTTCTTATATCACGAACCTAACTTGAGGCGGCCGACGTCTTCGAAGTCGGCCGAGATTATTTCTTATATAACGGACATAACTTGGGGCGGCCGACGTCCTCGAAGTGATCTCCGAATTCTAAGGGATACCGTTAACAACTTTATGGAAGAAATAATCTCGGCCGACTTCGAAAACGTCGGCCGCCCTAAGTATTGTTCATTATATTCATGTTGTCGGCCGCTCGAAGTCGTCCGAGATTATTAAAATAAAATTTTTTTTGTGGTGGAGTGCCACAAATAGTATTGTTCGTGATATAAGAAAAGTTTTATTGCGCTTTGGCGCAAATCTGGTAACATTCTTAAATAGTCCTTGGCTATCGTCATACCTTTAATAAGATATAAATGACGAAAATGAAAAAACTTCTGTATGTTGTGCCGAGCTGTAGTGTAGCCTTCTGCTTTTGATAATTGGGCTACGTTAAGATTTACTTCCCAATCCTCTGTAAATTTAAAATGATAAAAAAATCAATCCATATTTCACACAATAAAATCAAAGTATTTTACCTTTTATATATTTTTTTATAAAATAATCATCATATAGATTGCTTTGTAAGAGTTGAATAATAAAATGTTTGGTCCGCTACAAATAGATGGCGTGAGAACTTGAATTTATTTTTAATAAGAATTGATTAAAACAACTCGCCTTGGCCTTGTTTCCGGTTCCTGGAGTAGATTGTGCGAGCATTATTGGTCCGCATGATAGACATAGTTCATTACGTCTTGGACATTATCAACTTGTAAATATTATTGAGTACCGTTCTATTTTAAGAGAGGATGCATATGGTTTTGAGGATTAAAAATGGAAAGAATATTTTTTATTAATTGTATTTATCAAATTAATTAATTTGAGAATCGTGAAAACATCAATATGTTATTTCGCTCGCACTTATTAAATTCCCATTCTCTGTATAGACCATTCTTGTTGACACAACGGACATCTGTTGTTTTGTTTCACCCAAAGGGACATACAGCAATTGTGGAATGAGTGGTTACATTCACCCCAAACCACGACGCAGTCTTGTTTTCCGGAGTAGTCCTTCTTGCTCTCGGCTTGGCATCGGAGACAAGCATCTGAAAGGACGAAAAGGAAATCAATTTTAATGGAAGTTTCCTGATCAAATGACTTGTTTAAATCCGTTGACTTTATATGGTCAATCGACTCCGCCTACCTTTCTGTTTTAATAATGACGTTTAATTTTCGGGTAAATGCCAAGCGGAATGTTCAGAATAATCGCCTAAGGGTTCACGTGACCGAAGCAAGGTCTGATTTGTAAATTGTGCTTAAGAGTTGCGTGGAGAGAGACAGAAATAGTACGTCACGATCGTTCGTATGCGATAGCAATCAAGTCGCGAGATTCAATCAACGGGAGCGCGTTGTACCGTTTTGGTACAAAGTCTAAAATAACAAAATGATCAATAAAAAAATATAAACGTCACTGTCGATTAGGATTTAGAAATATTTTTTGGGTCTGGAAACTTTTGTCGTATTCTGTAAATGTTGTTTTCGAGTCAATTATTTTTTTTTATTCGAATGGAATATTTCAGTAATTTCATCATATATATGACAGGTAATTTTGGGAATAAAAGCGCAATGATGTCACGGCCAGTTAGTAACTACATCATCGTTCCAAGAAAGAAGATTGGACGATATTACGTAATATTTGTTTGTTCATTCGGAATCACGCGCAAAAAATCAAAACGATCGAATCTACCGGTAAAATGGGAAAATTATATGATAAAACCGGTTGCGATATTTCTATTATTTTTTTTTGTCGAATCGCTTTAAGTTTAGTGACCCTCTCTAGTCAAAGTGAATATCCTCCGAAGATGATTTCTACTGGTCGACTGGGAAACACGAAGAAAATTGTATTAAGAAAGATATTACGTAAGAGTAATCACACGACGTCAATACAAAAGCAAATGAAAGCGATGAATGACGATGGATGTAACACACGATGTGTGTGTATGGTAGAAAGAAATAGGTCAGGAAGCCCGGATGGATGTAACCGTTTCGCCATTTAGCGACACCGTATGATTTTTTGCAACTCAATAAAAGTGGTCGCCAAAATACTAGGAAAAAAATCCTCCGCTTCGACGTAAGCAACGCGAACTTTGAGCTCTCGCAAACTAAACGAATTGAGCAACAAACCTTTCAACACAAGCCAATAGGAAGCAGTCAGACAAGCAATTGTTATGCTGGAAAAAAATATTACCATACAATTACGAAGCGCGATTCTTTTTTCTACAGAAAAGACCTTGATTTTCCAATAAATGTATTTTTTTATCGTTAAGAGTTAATGAACGAAGCGGTTTATAAAAAAGAGATGCTGTTTACTCAAATGTCAAAAGTACATCACGAGACTTATCCTTACGTAATCCAGTAGATTAATAAGATTATTAGAAAATTCGAACAACAAATTTATATTCTAACCGATCTATTTTCATAGTTCTCACGAACTGTTAATCGACATAATCACTTCTACGCTTCCTGTACCTTGAAAGCAAATTGAAAAATTGCAACGGAAAGTTTTTAAGAGACCTATACAAAAAATTATTCTATAAAACTCTATGAATGTTTAACAAATTCTTAGATTAATTCTATTTTTAACACAAAGATAACGTTTAATACATTTCTAAAGTAAAGATTACAGACTGATACGTACTTTGAAAAGTATTAATTGTAATTCAAGTTCGTTCTACGTCAGTACACACCTTCGCTTATCGCTTAAATCGACGTATCGCGACGCCAAGCCTACGCAGTTCAAAGTACGAGAGTAAAACGTGAAAAAATGCTAGGCTTCATCTAATCAAATCAACCCGATCGTTCCAAAATGAATCACGATTAGAAAATTACTAAATTTTTATTTATTATTATTATTTAATATGATCAAAATCGTTTTCTTAACTCACTTTATCTGATTAATATGTGTGTTTCGTTTATTCCAGAATATTGGGGAATAATATAAAAAATTTCCTCGAAAATTAAATCGTATTGTGCAATATTTTCGAAATTCAAGGAATGTTCGATTCTATCTAAACATAACTTCAACTTCGAAGAAGCGCAATAAAAAATATATATAAATTTATACTATTTTGATACAACATTGTTTTTAGCTGGAATTTTCACGAGCAGAACAGGGTCACGTTTTTGTTCGGACGAGCTACCTGTCCCTCACAATACGTTTACAACTGGGCCTTTGTAAATTTTACTACTCTCTCAGACAAAAAGACCTTGCCATAAAATGCGTAACTAATTACGGTTGCTATACATCAACAAACATAGAGTTATGCCGAACGATAGGATGTAGTTTATAGACGCGACCTTGATTCAAGATAATGAACAATGGTAACACTGAGACTTTGGTAACTTCCTTGTTCGAATTTTCCATCACTCATTTTTTTTTACATTTTTAAAAGCACCAATAGATTAACAAAAATTGTCTATCAAACCATGGTCTCAACTCATTTTGGTTGTATTACGATGAAAACGATAACTCTGAAATTAAACAATCTTGTTGAAGGAAAAAACATTATTAGGTTTGCTAAAGCTCAAAGAATAAGATGGATGTGTCCCTTCTAACGATTGAGCGAAAGCAGAAAAGTATTTGCGAGCAAAACATAGAAAGACATAGAATGAGATGGAGAGATTCTCTGAGTCAAATATTTAGGTTGGTAGTATTGGCCAATATGTTATGTTAAAAAATACACTTCAACCGAAAGTTTTACCTGAGAGGTTAAAAAAAATTCATTCAATAAATTAAATTTTATTGCTGAAATAAAAATTTACATAAAAGGATGATGCAAAAATAAAGGATAATGAGTTGGTATTAATAAACCTGTATAATGATTATTTCGGTCATTTTTTTGTAATGTTTTTAAAATCCAGTTTTTAATTTTAGATAAATTTCTAATAATAAAATTTAATAGACTGATAAATTCTGATTGAAATTAAAATAAACGTGTCTGGTTGTCACATGACCCTTAAGCACTGAAGCTTTAAAGGTCAGAATAGAGCGTAACGTTTCATTAATTGAATTCTTAAGTGGATAAACATGCTACGTAGCACGTATTTTCTGTTTAATTAGAGGAATGAATTGCGTATACGTGGTTGTTTGGAGAAAAAAAAAAAATAGTAAAATGAGAAAAAATTTAGTTGTCTAAATAAGGAAAGATATGTACGAAATTAGAAGTGGGTATAGAATCGATAAACAACAACAGAAAAAAAGCGGTAGTTTTTTTTAATCCGGTATGCAAAAGAACTGGTATGAAAGCTGAATTAATTAAAGTACCTCTATGGAAAAATACTAAGTAATAGTTTAACATGATTTTCGTATTATTGCCATATTATTGCGTCATAACGTTCGAAGTGTTGTTTTTATGTTGGTAGGTGTGCTGGAAGCGGCACACCTTTCAACTTGTTAATATAAGATAATAATGAGAATAACTTAAATTTGAAATAAATTTTTAAAGAATTTATGATCTTAATGATATAGAAAAGGTGTGTCCCTATGACGTAGCCAAAGCACACACCTCCATCTTAATTATTATCTGATAAGAGAAAACAACGGGTATATAACGGTGGGAGAACCCTCGGAGGAACGGTAGTCTGTAAGATTCCGCCGGTCTGTTAACCAATTGTCACTGGTTAAGCAATAAGTAGTGGAATAAAACCGTATAGAGAAGATTGTAGAACGTTCCAAATTTTGATTATCAAGAATGGAGAAAATTGGTAATACCAAGAAGTGGAAATGGTTTCGAAAAAGCATTTCGCAAAATCATTTGGTAAGTATCAAAGAAAAAAATTAAAATGTGATAGAAAGTTAAACTGGACATATTTTCATCTTGGAGTCTGGTAGTTTGGTTACAAGTGTCCTCAGTTAGTCAAGGTCATACTCGGAGTGCGCTTAGTACGTAAGGCCATACCCCTCGAAACTAACCAATGAGAGAACGGCTTGTTGACAACACCTCCAGTCCGGTCGGTGGCCGACCAATTACATCCGTTCTATTTCATCTACCTTCGTACGAAAGAAAATACCGTTTGAACGTTTTTTTTGCCTTTTCAAATTCCGTAATTTTTCAACATCGGAAGTCATGTAATATATGGTGAAGTGATATTTAATGATTCCGGAGTTCTTTTAATTCGGATGATCGGTACGAACCTGTTCTTGTGGTAACGTTGAGTTAAATCGTCGGCGCCTAAAGCCGTTGGTGGGGTTGGGTATAGTATAAAGTATAAATGACCATGGGTAAACGTCAGTATGAAAGGTAATGTGGTAACGAGTCATTTTCACGTATACAGAAAATTGCTTTTGAGTTCGTTTCTTGAGTTTTGTTTATTTTCGACATCAATATGTCTGGTGGAGGTGATCCCGGTCAACAACGCAAATGGTGGGTGATTTGCCCGGATTCAATCCTTCGTAATAATCCATCGGTGAGTTTCATCTTCGTATAAAAACCGAATCCGGTCATGTTTTGAAATCCTACTACAAAATTATGCAAACATTACATAAGTAATAAACCAAGTGGGCATTGTCAAAAAAATCATTTTGACCCAACTGTTTCATTTAAGAGACTTTTCGCATTTCAGAGTAGCGCATGCAAACGCAATACAGTGCTGCCGATAGATAACTATATGGTATGAAAACGTATTCAAACATCTATCTTTCCTTTTCTCTATTTCTCTTCTCTATATATATGTAAATTTTTCTTCTCTTTTACTTTTATGTAATAATATAAAATAAGGTGTCTCGTAAAATTTGACAATTTCACTCTTCAAGATACTTTCGAGGGACTAATAATACTTTCTTAGGTTCGCTTTCGATTCTTCGAATACTTCCTCGAACTTACTTTCAAAAATCAACCAACGAGTTTAAATTCATCACTTTTATATATATATAAAAAACAAAGTGAGAGTTTTATCGGATTTAATGTATTCGATCTTAGATTATTCCTTAAACAAAACAATTAGTAACAATAAATTAGTAACAAAATAGTATTCTTTGTTTATTCACGTATCTTTCACCGTATAATTGATATTGACCTTTACGTAAGAAAAAAACGGAATAAATAAATTAATTAATTTTATAAGGAATTAATGTGTAAATAGTATTCTTGAAGAAACGAATTTGAATCTATTTCTAACTTCATCTTTGTGGCTCTATCTTTCTCTCTTCAATAAAAAAATGGTTGATGTTGTTAAATTGTTACAGAACGCTGACGGTACCATCAAAATCGGGGATGAATATATCACAATATCGACTATTTATAATCCGGTATGGCAGAGAATAATAAATAAATAAAAACGATTCTAACTTCTAACTAAGCACTTAGTAAAACACACAGGCTTCTTAAAGTTTACGCAAAACACGTTTACTAATAGGATTTCACGAACAACCTTAAAAAGAAATTAACAGCTTTCTAAAAAGCAACAAAAAACTAAAATTGGCGATAAATTGATTCATTAATTAGCGATCAATTGGTTTTTTTCCTATTATGAAGGAAACTTTCCTGTCCGTCCTTAAAGATCCTAACTTCCTACTTCCTGCATGCGAGATATAAAGAAGAACAATATAAAAAAACTTGTAATTATTACCATTAAGGTACACTCGGATTCAAGGTTTCATCGTTGAAGAAAACTTCTCTTTGTCGTTTTAGAAAGAATATCTTATCTATTTAAAATAACGAAGACTACTTAGTGAGGAGGGATTATCGCGCGATTCCGAATAAAAAAATAAGCTCCCGTTAAATGAGCATCTTTTATTTTCAGACGGCACAGCATCAGTTGCTGGCGAACTGTCCAAACACGCCAACAATATCAGCTTCAACTACCACTACTAACTTATCATCAATGGATACATTACAACAGTTCGGTTCAAATAAACGATTAGGAGAGAATTTAAGAAATTTTCAACCGGAAATTGAGCCATTGAAGAAAAAAGCTGAAGACGACGACCAAGTTTATAACGAAACAACGACTCAAAAGATGAAAGGGCGAAAAGTAACTTATTCTCAAGTAAGTAAAAAAAACTTTGATCAAATTCCGCCACGTTAAGGTCGATTTATAATTAAACTAATTATTTTTAAACTCTCTAAGTATAACATAATGTCATGGTTACTTAAAAAAAATACTATTTTTTTTTCCTTGATCTACCTATTTGTTTATCTAGGCTCGTTTAACTCTTTTGGCTTTCACGTAAAACATTCGTTATTTAGAACGCGAAAATGAAGCCGTTCGGCCTGCGTAATCCATGTCACGTTCAAAGAGTTCGAGCCAAAACCCAAATGCACCTTAAGTGCATACGATCAATCACTATAGAACCGGTTAACAGTTTCCTTTCTATTGTAGATCCTCACTGCCGTATCGGTTTCCATCGTTTCCTTCGTCATTGGATTCGTCACTGCATACACAGCACCAGCCCAGAAAGGTCTAGAAGAGGACTTAGGAATCACCAATTACGAGGTAAAACTTTTTTTCATTCAACGTTTTGACCAACTTTGTACTTATTACTTAGTTTAGACCTTATCAAAGTAGATCAAATTACATTTTTTATTTTAAATAGAACCGTTCTTTTTTTCTTTTTGGGTTATCTACTAATTAGATTTAACGTTAATCAAATTAAATTTTCCGTTAAAAATTTATTCTGTGTAAATATGTTTTTGTTTTTTTATTTCAAAATTTCTTTATCTTGAAAAGAATTTTATTTCAATTGAGATAAATAAAATATATTTAAATTTTGGTTTGGAGATGTTAGTAATATTTTAAAATAAGTTTTATTTTTATTCCACCGGTTTAGACTTGATTAAACCGCAAGTATTATGAACAATAATTAGGACGACCGACTTCCTCGAAGTGATCGCCGAATCCTAAGGGATACCATTAACAACTTTATGGTAGAAATAATCTCGGCCGACTTCGAAGACGTCGGCCGCCCCAAGTACCATGAACAATACTTAGGGCGGCCGACGTCTGCGAAGTCGGCCGAGATTACTTCTTATATCACGAACTTAACTCAGGGCGGCCGACGTCTTCGAAGTCGGCCGAGATTATTTCTTATATCACGGATATAACTTGGGGCGGCCGATATCCTCGAAGTGATCTCCGAATCCTAAGGAATACCATTAACAACTTTTTGAAAGAGATAATCTTGGCCGACTTCGAAGACGTCGGCCGCCCTGAGTTGGGTTCGCGATAAAAAAAGTAATATCGGCCGATTTCGAAGACATCGGCCGCCCTAAGCATCATGAACAATACTTAGGGCGGCCGACGTCTTCGAAGTCGGCCGAGATTACTTCTTATATCACGAACCTAACTCAGGGCGGCCGACGTCTTCGAAGTCGGCCGAGATTATTTCTTATATTACGGACATAACTTGGGACGGCCGATATCCTCGAAATGATCTCCGAATCCTAAGGAATACCATTAACAACTTTATGGAAGAAATAATCTCGGCCGACTTCGAAGACGTCGGCCGCCCTGAGTTGGGTTCGCGATAGAAAAAGTAATCTCGGCCGACTTCGAAGACGTCGGCCGCCCTAAGTATTGTTCATGATGCTTAGGGCGGCAGACGTCTTCGAAGTCGGCCGAGATTACTTCTTCTATCACGAACCTAACTCAGGGCGGCCGACGTCTTCGAAGTCGGCCGAGATTATTTCTTATATCACGGACATAACTTGGGGCGGCCGACGTCCTGGAAGTGATCTCAGAATCCTAAGGGATACCATTAACAACTTTATAGAAGAAATAATCTCGGCCGACTTCGAAGACGTCGGCCGCCCTGAGTTGGGTTCGCGATAAAAAAAGTAATATCGGCCGATTTCGAAGACATCGGCCGCCCTAAGCATCATGAACAATACTTAGGGCGGCCAACGTCTTCGAAGTCGGCCGAGATTACTTCTTATATCACGAACCTAACTCAGGGCGGCCGACGTCTTCGAAGTCGGCCGAGATTATTTCTTATATCACGGACATAACTTGGGGCGGCCGACGTCCTGGAAGTGATCTCAGAATCCTAAGGGATACCATTAACAACTTTATAGAAGAAATAATCTCGGCCGACTTCGAAGACGTCGGCCGCCCTGAGTTGGGTTCGCGATAAAAAAAGTAATATCGGCCGATTTCGAAGACATCGGCCGCCCTAAGCATCATGAACAATACTTAGGGCGGCCGACGTCTTCGAAGTCGGCCGAGATTACTTCTTATATCACGAACCTAACTCAGGGCGGCCGACGTCTTCGAAGTCGGCCGAGATTATTTCTTATATTACGGACATAACTTGGGACGGCCGATATCCTCGAAATGATCTCCGAATCCTAAGGAATACCATTAACAACTTTATGGAAGAAATAATCTCGGCCGACTTCGAAGACGTCGGCCGCCCTGAGTTGGGTTCGCGATAGAAAAAGTAATCTCGGCCGACTTCGAAGACGTCGGCCGCCCTAAGTATTGTTCATGATGCTTAGGGCGGCAGACGTCTTCGAAGTCGGCCGAGATTACTTCTTCTATCACGAACCTAACTCAGGGCGGCCGACGTCTTCGAAGTCGGCCGAGATTATTTCTTATATCACGGACATAACTTGGGGCGGCCGACGTCCTGGAAGTGATCTCAGAATCCTAAGGGATACCATTAACAACTTTATAGAAGAAATAATCTCGGCCGACTTCGAAGACGTCGGCCGCCCTGAGTTGGGTTCGCGATAAAAAAAAGTAATATCGGCCGATTTCGAAGACATCGGCCGCCCTAAGCATCATGAACAATACTTAGGGCGGCCGACGTCTTCGAAGTCAGCCTAGATTACTTCTTATATCACGAACCTAACTCAGGGCGGCCGACGTCTTCGAAGTCAGCCTAGATTACTTCTTATATCACGAACCTAACTCAGGGCGGCCGACGTCTTCGAAGTCGGCCGAGATTATTTCTTATATCACGGACATAACTTGGGGCGGCCGACGTCCTGGAAGTGATCTCAGAATCCTAAGGGATACCATTAACAACTTTATGGAAGAAATAATCTCGGCCGACTTCGAAGACCGCGGCCGCCCTGAGTTGGGTTCGCGATAAAAAAAGTAATATCGGCCGATTTCGAAGACATCGGCCGCCCTAAGCATCATGAACAATACGTAGGGCGGCCGACTTCGAAGACGTCGGCCGAGATTACTTCTTCTATCACGAACCTAACTCAGGGCGGCCGACGTCTTCGAAGTCGGCCGAGATTATTTCTTATATCACGGACATAACTTGGGGCGGCCGACGTCCTGGAAGTGATCTCAGAATCCTAAGGGATACCATTAACAACTTTATGGAAGAAATAATCTCGGCCGACTTCGAAGACCGCGGCCGCCCTGAGTTGGGTTCGCGATAAAAAAAGTAATATCGGCCGATTTCGAAGACATCGGCCGCCCTAAGCATCATGAACAATACGTAGGGCGGCCGACGTCTTCGAAGTCGGCCGAGATTACATCTTATATCACGGACATAACTTGGGGCGGCCGATATCCTCGAAGTGATCTCCGAATCCTAAGAGATACCATTAACAACTTTTTGAAAGAGATAATCTCGGCCGACTTCGAAGACGTCTTCGAAGTCAGCCTAGATTACTTCTTATATCACGAACCTAACTTGGGGCGGCCGACGTCTTCGAAGTCGGCCGAGATTATTTCTTATATCACGGACATAACTTGGGGCGGCCGACGTCCTGGAAGTGATCTCCGAATCCTAAGGGATACCATTAACAACTTTATGGAAGAAATAATCTCGGCCGACTTCGGAGACGTCGGCCGCCCCAAGTTAGATTCGTGATATAAGAAGTAATCTCGGCCGACTTCAAAGACGTCGGCCGCCTTGACTTAGGTTCGCCATATAAAAAGTAATCTCGGCCGATTTCGAAGACGTCGGCCGCTTCAAGTACCATGAACAATACTTAGAGCGGCCGACGTCTTCGAAGTCGGCCGAGATTATTCCATTAACAACTTTATGGTAGAAATAATAAAAAAAAATTCATGGTACTTGGAGTGGACATCTTCGAAGTCGGCCAAGACTATTTCTTATATCACGAACATAGCTTGGGCAACTGATCATAACTTGTTAGATCTAGTTTTAATTGTTAACAATCAAAAAAAAATGAAACTAAATATTTGGTATGTTATTGGATCTTGTGTTATTTTAAAACTGTTTACAAACAACTTGAATTACTTCTCTTTCAAAAACAATTAGAATTTTGTTATCTTAATCAATTGAAACCGAAGAATGTCCGTGTTTATGAAATGTTATATAATAAATTTAGAAAATCACCTACTTTGTTTAACTAAAAACGGAAAATTTATTCCTGTTGTCCGTTATATTTAGTTTTCAAATTAACATTAATCACCTATATTTGCTTGTGTTTTAAAAGAGTTCATTTGATTTAATTTTTTTTTATAGTACTCGTGGTTATCTGGATTTATGCCATTAGCAGCTCTTGTAGGAGCATTAATTGGAGGTCAATTAATCGAATTTATCGGAAGAAAATGGACAATAGTAGCAACAGCTGTAATGTTTGTAATATCATGGATACTAACGGCTTTAGCCACAAATGTTTACTACATGTACATCGCGAGAGCCATCGTTGGTTTAAGCGTGGGAATAGCATCGTTAACTCTTCCGGTGTATTTGGGTGAGACGATACAACCGGAAGTCCGTGGAATATTAGGTTTATTGCCGACTGCTTTCGGCAATATGGGAATCGTTTTATGTTTCACGGCTGGGAGTTATTTAACTTGGTACCAACTTGGTTATTTAGGAATCGCACTTCCAGTGCCATTTTTAATATTGATGTTTTTTATTCCGGAAACGCCAAGATGGTATGTATCCAAAGATAAAGTTGAAGATGCAAGAAAAGCGTTGCAATATTTACGAGGACGTGAAGCTGATGTACAAAAAGAGTTAGATGACATCGAAAATTCTCATCAAGAAAGCGTTAAATTGTCGTCCCATTCGCATCTTTCCGATATATTTAAAAAAGCTAATTTAAAACCTTTGGTTATAGCGTTAGGTTTAATGTTTTTCCAACAATTAAGTGGGATTAACGCAATTATTTTTTATACGACACAAATTTTTGAATTAGCTGGATCATCGATTCCATCTCATATTTGTACTATTATTGTAGGTGTAGTTAATTTTATCGCAACATTCATAGCTACTATATTAATAGATAAAGTTGGTCGCAAAGTATTGTTATATATATCTGGATCTGTGATGACTTTAACTATAATTATTTTAGGAATTTATTTCTATTTATTAAAGAATTACGATGAATTAGTAGAATCAATTGGTTGGTTACCCCTAACTTGTTTAGTTTTATACGTTCTCGGGTTCTCGTTAGGTTTCGGACCCGTACCTTGGTTAATGTTAGGTGAAATTTTACCCGCTAAGGTTCGAGGTTCTGCAGCGTCAATTGCAACCGCTTTTAATTGGGCTTGCACATTTATTGTAACCAAAACATTCCAAGATGCTTTAAACGTTCTTGGGGAATCACTAACGTTTTGGATATTCGGCGTTGTATGCTTAGTATCCCTAATATTTATTTATCGATACGTTCCGGAAACGAGAGGAAAAAGTTTAGAAGCGATCGAAAGAAAACTTGCCCGCCGACCATCCACCATAAAAACACCTCCTTCCGTAGTATAAATTAATTAATAACTAGCTCAGATCAAGACTATTAAGACAAAACTCGCCGCCTTTTAATGGGTTCTATTCCGAATCTCAAGTTCGTGACTCGAATCTCGACAATTTATATTTTAATTGTTATTATATTTATGATATTTATATTTTTCATAGTTTTTTTATTAGATAAATTAGAAAGTATTTTGTAAATATATACCTTTATATGTAAGAAAAAAATTTATAAACACTTTTTTTTACACTAAATAAAAACCAGTGTGTTTAAGGCTTTTATTTTTTTTTATAAACATTACCTAAAATAACTAAAATACGCCTATTATGTCTGAAACAACAGGACCTTTACCTTGAAAAATAGAGACAAGAGAAGATGAATCCAAAACTCGTTACGCTAAAAGATTCCCACAGACAAAAATAAAATCATTTTAGGATCAAGTATGTATTTGAACTTATATATATTGCAAGTCTAATTTAATAAGAATCGTGTTTACTTTAACAATTAAATTTCATACTTCGTAACCCATTACAAGTGCAATAATCGCGACATTAAAGTACAACACAATTTATAATTAACTACGGTTGACCGCAAAGTGTGTTGCGCTATTAATGAAATGTCTTCAAGAAGGAGTTTCGTTTGTGGTGCGACATTAAAAGAAATTAATAAAATTCGGGATTGTTTTTATAAGATAAAACTTTACTATACATATATATAGGTGAATTTTTTTCAATGTTTAGTATAATGAATTTGAAAATTAGCAAATTAGAAAATTCTTTTATTTACGGTATTAATTTTTGAATTATTGCCCAAATGAGAGTTTCTATTTTCTAACGAAAATCTTTATCAATCAAAAAGGTCAAATAACTCAAGAATTGAACCGTACTTAATCATTTGAAGCACCAAAACTTCCCAAATTGGGTTTTGGTAAGGTTTAAAGAAAATTCTCATCGAAAAATCATCTTAAGCTTGCTTTTTAATGCTTTAAGAGACTCCCTTATAACCGCAAAAAGTGACTGTGTAGTGTAGATTTCATGCCGGAGGTGTATATTTCTTATATATCGTGATATAAAAAAAAATCTCGGCCGATTTCGAAGATGTCGGCCGCCCCAAGTGCCATGAACATTATTTAGGGCGGCCGAGATTATTCCATTAACAATTTTATGGTAGAAATAATCTCGGCCGACTTTGAAGACGTCGGCCGCCTCAAATTAGGTTCATGATATAAGACGTAATCTCGGCCGCCCCAAGTACTACTAAAATTTATGGTAGAACTAATCTCGGCCGACTTCGAAGACGTCGGCCGCCCCAAGTTAGGTTCATGATATAAGACATAATCCATTAATTATTCCATTAACAAGTTTATGGTAGAAATAATCTCGGCCGCCCCAAGTTAGGTTCATGATATAAGACGTAATCTCGGCCGCCCCAAGTACTACTAAAATTTATGGTAGAACTAATCTCGGCCGACTTCGAAGACGTCGGCCGCCCCAAGTTAGGTTCATGATATAAGACATAATCCATTAATTATTCCATTAACAAGTTTATGGTAGAAATAATCTCGGCCGCCCCAAGTTAGGTTCATGATATAAGACGTAATCTCGGCCGCCCCAAATATCATGAATAATACTTAGGGCGGCCGACGTCTTCGAAGTCGGCCGAGATTATTCCATTAACAATTTTATGGTGGAAATAATCTCGGCCGACTTCGAAGACGTCGGCCGCCCCAAGTTAGGTTCATGATATAAGACGTAATCCATTAATTATTCCATTAACAAGTTTATGGTAGAAATAATCTCGGCCGCCCCAAGTTAGGTTGATGATAGAAGACGTAATCTCGGCCGACTTCGAAGACGTCGGCCGCCCCAAGTGCCATGAACAATACTTAAGGCGGCCGACGTCTTCGAAGTCGGCAGAGATTATTCCATTAACAATTTTATGGTAGAAATAATCTCGGGCGACTTCGAAGACGTCGGCCGCCCTAAGTATTGTTCATAGTACTTGAGGTGGCCGACGTCTTCGAAGTCGGCCAAGATTATTTCCACCACAAAGTTGTTAATGGAATAATCTCGGCCGCCATAAGTTAGGTTCATGATATAAGACGTAATCTCGGCCGCCCCAAATATCATGAATAATACTTAGGGCGGCCGACGTCTTCGAAGTCGGCCGAGATTATTCCATTAACAACTTTATGGTGGAAATAGTCTCGGCCGACTTCGAAGACGTCGGCCGCCCCAAGTTAGGTTCATGATATAAGACGTAATCCATTAATTATTCCATTAACAAGTTTATGGTGGAAATAATCTCGGCCGCCCCAAGTTAGGTTCATGATATAAGACGTAATCTCGGCCGACTTCGAAGACGTCGTCCGCCCCAAGTGCCATGAACAATACTTAAGGCGGCCGACGTCTTCGAAGTCGGCAGAGATTATTCCATTAACAATTTTATGGTAGAAATAATCTCGGGCGACTTCGAAGACGTCGGCCGCCCTAAGTATTGTTCATGGTACTTGAGGTGGCCGATGTCTTCGAAGTCGGCCAAGATTATTTCCACCACAAAGTTGTTAATGGAATAATCTCGGCCGCCACAAGTTAGGTTCATGATATAAGACGTAATCTCGGCCGCTCCAAATATCATGAATAATACTTAGGGCGGCCGACGTCTTCGAAGTCGGCCGAGATTATTCCATTAACAACTTTATGGTGGAAATAATCTCGGCCGACTTCGAAGACGTCGGCCGCCCCAAGTTAGGTTCATGATATAAGACGTAATCCATTAATTATTCCATTAACAAGTTTATGGTAGAAATAATCTCGGCCGCCCCAAGTTAGGTTCATGATATAAGACGTAATCTCGGCCGACTTCGAAGACGTCGGCCGCCCCAAGTGCGATGAACAATACTTAAGGCGGCCGACGTCTTCGAAGTCGGCAGAGATTATTCCATTAACAATTTTATGGTAGAAATAATCTCGGGCGACTTCGAAGGCGTCAGCCGCCCTAAGTATTGTTCATGGTACTTGAGGCGGCCGACGTCTTCGAAGTCAGCCGAGATTATTTCCACCACAAAGTTGTTAATGGAATAATCTCGGCCGCCACAAGTTAGGTTCATGATATAAGACGTAATCTCGGCCGCCCCAAATATCATGAACAATACTTAGGGCGATTATTTCTTCCATAAATTACAAGTAGGGTTCCTTATGGTTTTTGAAAAAAAAAAATTAAACCAAAATTTTCCGCCATTTTTGGAGGGGTGTAGCTCCTTAGGGGAGCCGAAGTCGCCCATGGTTCATTTTTCAAAATACCCTTAAAATTCACTAAAGAATCGCGCCTTGAAGTTTGTTGCAGTCATTCAGATACAGCCTGTATATTAGTTCCCGCAAAATAGCCAAGGTTCTAGCTGACATGTTTGAAAAAGAGATGCTAAAATGCGTAAGAATGATGTTTCTATGGGATACTTTTACATAATCTTCTCTAATTTCCAACCATACTAAACATTGAAATATACACACCTTGTATTTGTACATATATGTATGTGTATATATATATTCCACAGGAAATTTCAATTTTATCATCTACATACCTCCAAAGTTACTTTCTCCTTCTTATAAAACGAAAAATACACTTCAAAATTAAAAAAAAATTGAAAATTAAAAAAAAAATTGGTGTAAATATAACCTAAAAATATACTTACCCATTACTTGTACGCGACAAATAGCACAAGTATCGCACTCCACATCCCAACTCCACATCGCGACAGCATTCCATTTCTTTAACGTAAACATCTTTTCAGATTTCTGCCCTTCTCCATCAATTTTATCCATTGTTTCCTTTTCTTGGTACATCACATTCAAATCACAACAATTATTTGCATCTGTCAAAACTTTCATTTGTGTCAAATGTTAATGAGGCGCCATCTGTTGGATCGATGCGGTTAATCGATGTTGCAAGAAAGTTGCCAATAGATGGTGCTTTTTCTGTCAAAAAAAAAAATTAAAGGAACCCTAACCTCATTCTAATTCCTGTCAAAATTTTAGGTCTTTTTTTTAATAAAGGACTGATTGTCCAGTTTTATATATAGAATTGAGCGGTAATAACTTGGAATGAATCGATAATCTACCAACGATTTTATCTCATTAAAACCCCGTTTTCATTTGGTATAGATACCAGGTAAACGTCCCAGATAACATATTTATTTCTTTAGAAAAGTGTATATTTGTAATTTAGAAATAAAATAAATCAAACCATGGATCTCTCATCGGAAATGTGCAAAAACTTAATTAAATGGCTGCATAGCTTAACATCAGAAAGATCCAAATCAATTGCAGAAATCAGTGATGGAGTGGCAATGTACAATGTTCTTATCCAAATATCGCCCGAACATTTTAACAAACTTATTTCAAAAATTAAACTAGATGTTGGATCAAATTGGCGGTTAAAGGTGAGCAATTTAAAGAAAATTAATGAAAGCATCATCGAGTACTATCAAGATGTACTCAACTTACAAGTATTAGAAGCAGGAAGACCGGATGTTGTGAAATTGGGAGAAACCAACGACATCATCCAAATTGGAAAAATGTTGAGATTAATCTTAGGTTGCGCCGTAAATTGCGACCGCAAACAAGAATATATCACCCAAATTATGGCGCTCGAAGAATCGCTACAACAATGCATAATGATGGCCATCCAACAACTTGAAGAAATAACCGGAGGTCCTGGCAGATCAATTCCATATTGCCTCCTCAGCATGGACACAGATTCGCGAGTTGCTCGCCTAGTAAACGAATTAGAATCAGCTAATGAAGCAAAAGAAATATTGAACCAACGTATATCAAAATTGGAGCGCCAAATAAACGCACTCTCAGAAGAAAAGGCATCATTAATAGCCGAAAATCATAATTTACTTGCTCAAATTGAAGAAAATCAAATGGCCGGCCCAATTCGACCACCAGACACAAGAAAACAAATGGAATTATTAAAAGAAGAACTTTTCAAAGTCGAAACAATCCGCGACGATTACGCGGCGAAAATCGTCGATCAAGACAAACAAATACATTCGCTTCAAGAAGAAATCGCAAAATTACAATTAGCCGTGGAAGATTCGAATCGATTAAAAGACGAAGTTGATGCGCTCTCCGAAACCGCCAACAAAGTACAAGAAATGGAAACGACCCTAACATCGTATAAAAAGAAACTCGAAGGTTACACCGACTTAAAAAAGCAATGCAAAGTTTTAGAAGACAAAAATTACGAATATATCCAACAAAACTTAAAATACGAAGAAGAAATGAAAAAACAAAACGTTTGGAAAGGACAATCAGATATGTATAAAAACAAAGTTATCGAGCTTGAACAAAAATTAGACGAACAAATCGAAAAATTAGATAAAGTAACACACATAAACAAAAATTTAGATTCGAAATTTGCTTCGGTTGTTTCGGAAAAAGATCGATTAATGAAAGAGCGCGATATTCTCCGCGAAGAAATTGAAGAAATCAAATTGGGTCATATTAAACCCGAAAAATTAGCGGCTATGTCGCAAGAACTCGTCCCCACAGAACTCGAGCAGCGTCTTAAATTCCTCGAAAAAGAAAACGCAACTCTACGACCTTCCAGTCAAGAAGCACTAGCAAAACAAGCCCTTTTAGACGATGCTTTAACGCGGGTTAAGAAATTAACCGAAAGTAATCGAGCTTCAAATCAAAGGATTCTTGAGTTGGAGTCGCAACTTGAAGATCAAAAACCGGAAAAAATCGTCCAACTCCAAGAAGCTTTAGCTGCGAAAGAAGCTGAAGTACAAACACTCCAAGCGAAATATGCTAGGAGTGTTGAGAAGGCTAAAGAAGTTGCTGCGTTTTTAGATATGAAAACAAACGGGAGTTTGGAACCGTTAGGAATGGGGGGCATAAAACCGATGGAAGAGAAATTAATAGCAAGCGCTTTTTATAAATTGAGTTCTGTTTGTCAACGCGAAGCTGTAGATGAACGCGTTGCCCTCTTAAGTGGCGTACAAGGACAGTCTTTTCTTTCCAGGCAAAGACAACCTATGCCCCGAAAAGCTACAAATCCATTTAAATCTAAGTAATTTCGTTTAAATCTTTTCTTAGTAAATATGACAAAAGTTAGAGTATTTATGTGCAATATATGTTGAAGTTGTACGAATTTTAAGTGCCTCACAGTAGCCTTCAGTTTATAAATGTGTTTTCAATCAAATGTTATAGTATAAACATATCTTTTATACATAGTGGTTTATAAAAAAATATAAATATATTAATTAATACTAAGAGAACTTTTTATAATCTTTATTTCCTCAATGTTCCTGAATCACACACAGTCTTGATGCTGTCCAGCTATTTCATTCTGGGTCTATTTTGTGGTTGTATTTCTGACTCTATCTCTTCTGATCATGCCTATTATTCGCCTTAGATACTTCATTTCTGCAGTTGTTACTTTGCTTTGTGCTTATCCTGCATTGGGAAGAGTTTTAGTCCCATATATTAATGTTGGCACATTTTGGACGTTCTGTTTCTTATTTTCTAATATATTGTCTCATCATTGCTCATCATTTTGCTACTTCCAAGTTATTCCGTCCACATCTGATGTTTATGTCCTTCATCTTCGTTGCCGATTTGTTTGCTAATCTTCATTATTTCACTTTTCTTTGCGTTTATTTCCAGTCCTGCACTTTGTACACATTTTTTTGTCTTTCTTCCTGATCCTTTATATACTCGGAAAACCATCTTGGACTTTAATGGGCATCCCTGTCTCAACTTTCTAGCCGTATACAATCGATATTCACACTTATAATATATTGATTTGATAAATTTAAATTTTAAGCAAATAAGGTTTAAAACTATTTAAGAAAGATGGCTCTATCGTAGAAGTAAAAATGTGTGAAGTGTATCATAGATGGCGTTTCCTGTCATAAAAACAGTTCAATATATAAAATAATAAAAATACAATTAATATATCTGCAGAACTAATCAAAGTCATTAACTAAAGAAAACAAGTTAAAATTAATTAAAGAAAGGGGACAATGGAATGTTTCTTGGAAGCGTTGAAAACACAACGTTTTAACAATAACATAAATCGGTTAGTAATCGTTGTAAATGTAATGCAAATTGTATGTATTTGCATAGGTTTTAACTGATTAAATTCTTTAGAGACATTCAGCCGGTTGGACTTTATACAAATTGGGAAGCGAGAAAGCGGATAGTTTTTATCAGCAATTCAAAAATATCTACGTAGTGCACCGAATTAAAGCGGAACCCGTTAAGTGTATCAAAAACGGCGCATCAGAAATCAGCTGGTTAACACTTTTCTTTTTAATTGAAAGGACACACAACGGAGAATACATGCACAAACGGTAACTGATAAAAGAAACGCGGGCCTACAAGTGTTCAAACAGCATACATGTAGTAGTGCGTAGTAGATTAGTGTCCACCAAATAAAACAGATGTGTATTATGTGTGTGGACAGGTGTTGCACGTTTTAGGTTATGTTTTCAAGTCATCTTGGTAGCTACTAGAAGTGATTAATTATGATCTAAGTCACCACTTCATAAATGACAGGGGGATTATTAGTTATTAATAAAAAAGTGTGTTTAGTTTAAATGGGATATTTTTGGAAATTAAAACATGGAAATCGAAGATCAGGACTCTATGGAGGGTGAGTTGTTTACTTTTTTTACAGAAATATAACTGTTAACTGTTATAATCGAGATTGTTTATGTTTCACTTTATATTAAGCCAGTTGATCCGGCAATTTGACCTCTAGATTAGTTTTAATATGTTTTATATCTTTAATTCAAGTGCATATATATACATATATATGCATAATATCCATATATATTTATTTTTAGTATTATCCAGTATATCTATGTAAATAACCAATTATGATTATTTATTATTAAATTATGTTTGCGTTTTGTTTTTTTTGTAACTATGGCAACGGTAGGTATAAATTCGCGCCGAAACTCGTGACGTCACAAACGTCCGTAAACGTAATTATCTTTTATTATTAACATTGTCAAAAGTTACACAATCCGGTTTCTGTATGATTGTGCAACGGCCTTATCTAAATTTTAAAATAGTTTACTCGCTATAACGATCGTATTTAAATGTATATAGGCACGGTCCATGAATATTTAAAATAATTTAAAGACGATTTATGATTATAGCGGTCGCTGATTTATTATATCTGTAAAGTTTGTTTTTTTATTATAGGTCAATAACATTTAGAATTTTAAATATCTCAGCTCAGATAAAAAAATTATTTCGATGAAGATGGATCTAGAATTTCACGAATTAAAAATTTTTACGCAGAATATTGGATAAAAGCCAAATTTAATTTATTAATACAGAAATATTAGCGGCTATTTTTAAATTTTTGAGAAAATGTTTTTGTTGAATGCGGCATTTGTCCTCCATATTGGATGTTTAATAATAAAATTATTCAGAAAAATACTTTACAGTTTCCAAGGTTCTATTACATTATTAATTTTCACACTCATACTTTTTTAAACTAACTCTTTCGTTTTATAAAACAAATAGGGTGTGGCAGAAAGTGTATTTTTGAAACAAAATTTGTTATTTCTTACAAAAATTGACAAAATTGTAAGAACTAAGGATTTCTGTTGATAAAACATAAAATTTGGCAATCAAACTTCGAAGTATCCACCCTTCGCTTTTACAGTGGCAGACTGAAAAAGGATCATGGCGGCAAAATGAGACTTTCTCCGAGAAAGATTCCTTTATCAGAATCTCATCAAAGTAGTTCTAGGAGTCTTTGGTTTTAGTTAAACTCATTGTAAATTAGTTAGGTCATTGTGCCAATTCGTTTCAAGAATACTTTTACTTTCTGCAACACCCTATAATAACAAATAATTAACAAAAAAAATTTTTTTAGGGACTTACGATTTGTACAAAAGAACGAAACATATTCCCGCTATAGAAGCATCAAAAGTATATTTATTAATGCCATACAATGTGCCGGTATCAAGAACGGCACGTTTACAATGGTTGATAGAACATTTAAATACTATCGTTTTAATTCCATCCTCAACCCAGATGGCAAGTGATAATGTAAATGTATTAAGTTAAATATATTGATTTGATGTGTTTTTATTAGTTTTCTAACGATGAATTAGAAATAATATCAGCGATTCCGATGGATGGAAACCCGTCGTTAGGCAATAATCATTATCTAATAACGAGCAATACGCAATTAGAATTTCTTGCTCATTCGTATAGATTTGTGTATTGTCTCGATATGAGCCCTTCGCAGGCTTCCGTAGATCTTCATTTAAATGAAATACTCTTCGATGAAATTATAAATAGTTTTGAGACGAGTCTTTTGGGTCTGTGTAAACGGGTAAGATGAAAAAAATGTTGTTTTAATATTTATTGTTTTCTATATACAGTTTTGTGTTTAGTTCACCATTCCAGGTAACGCACAGGTTTTTCAACCGTGCATTTATCTAACTGTGATAGTCAACACTCCGTTCTTCATAAGTCCAGCTCAACAGGTGCTAGTGAAAGGGGTTCAGGTATCTAGTCAGAATGTAGCTGAAATTGTTTATTCTGTTCGGACGCAGTTTCATTATATAGAAGGTCGAATAGCGCACATGTCTGCGTTGGCCTACGATGAAATCGAAAGGTTAGCGGTAAGATTAAATGACTTTAATGTGAAAATATTTCAGCCTAATTTCACTTCATGCCCACTCTAGTCGGACAATGAAGATTTTATTAGTCAAGAAGCTCAATATAGTTCAAACATACCGTTGGTACCTTCCGATGCAAATTTTGTCAACATGTTGCGATATTCTATGCTTGCATTGTCCCTTTTACCGGAAATTAGTCTTAGCCGTACTAAATCAATTATTTTTAATAAATCAAAAAATAATTTTAATTTTTTTTAGATATTATCATTATAACCGATGGAGTTGTAGCGATGCCCGATTCGAATATAATGGAATCAATTATCTTCCAATTGCATTACGATAGCATATCGCTCTCTTTTATTAAAGTCGGATCTGCTTTCACGCCGCATTTAAGCGCGGGATGCGTCGCGTATTCCGATTTACTTCATTTTTTATCTTGTTCAACACTTGGAATTTGTTTAGAAAGTTTACCTCCACCTAATTCATCAAAAAATATGAACACCTTCCAACAACTTTATTTATTTTGGTCATTTAATAGCAAAGTACAAATTAGTCAATCAACAGTACAAAAAGAGTTACCATCGTAAGAGAGATTTATTTTTTATTTGTTTCATTAATTTTTAATAATTAATTTTTTTTGAGGCGTCCAAATACATTTTGTTATGGTGTCCCACCATTACTTACCAAAAAACAAGCTGAAAATGACGTTAAAGTGCCTCTTTTACTTCTACTTTATAGGCGGATGAGGGAAGGTTACACAGTCGGTGTAAGTTGATTGGAAAAAAATCTACCTAAACCTAATATCCACATAATTAATTATTTTATTGTTTTTTAGAAAGTTAGTTTAAATAACGGTATACTAGAAGTCCGATTGAGCAGGCATTGGAAAGCTTATATTTATATTCAATATATCTTAACATCATCTTGGCCCGTTTTCAAGAATGTGACGCATTATGAAATACACGTGACAGGTAAGAAAGTGTTCGTTTTTGAAATAAATTAACACCGGTTTTGAAATAATTTTTTGTTAAAGCTCCATATGATTTTTTACATGACATAACGTGCCTTATGAAAAAAGAAACGAAATCGTCATACCGTCAGGCGGTATTTGAAAAATTTTGGCTCCATTTGATACAATTAGCAACGAATGATATAGTCGTTCAATTAAGCTCGTTTCAAACATCCAATGTTTGGTATACGTTACCCGAAAGCGTTAAAAATGGCGTGCCGTTATTTACGGCGAATGAGTCGCAAACGTACGACTCGAACAAACTGATTTTGTCGGTGAAGTAAGAAAATTTTTAACGTTCGTTTATGTTTGGTGGTTAATTTTTAGTACGATTAATGGGATTTCAGCGGCAAGTCATGTCCGAAATTTACGTCGATTTGGCAGCCCATTTGTCAAATAGAAACCAGTAATTGGAGGAAATGGTTTCATGTGCACAAGATTTCTTTGATTTTGAAACACGACAGTCCGCTATCAAAGTATGTTCATTTAATGAATCCTTCTGGTAGATACGAGGTATTATAATAATATTTTATATTGATTTTTTTTTTATAGTTATTTAAAATTTTTTTTTAGATAGTTCAATGTCGCCTCGCGGCTACATCGTTGTACGAATTCCTTTCAAAATGGTCCTCGTTTGTCCTAATTGATAATCATACGTATCTAAAGTTGATAGAACGTGAGAATAATTCGCCGTTATTTTGCATTATTCGAATAACGTTAAAGTTTCCTTGTACAACGTTAACGGTTGGGTTTATGACGGGGACTTCCGGTGGGATACGTTTTAAAGTTCTCGAAGAGTTACGGAAAGATTTATCTCATTTAACGTATTTATCAAACCCGATTAAAAAAAGAGAAAGTAAATGTTGTACGCTTTTAAATAAACCTTTAGAGAAAATTTGTATCAAATACGAACGCGTCCCTAGTGAGTTCCATACTGTTATATTTCCGGATGGGACGCAGCCTCCCCACAGTTCTCAAAGTCTTCCCGTTTCACCGTTAGCTGGAACTTTATTTACAACGCTATCTAGGTATTTGTTTCACCAACGGTGGATTTGGAGCGGAAATTATCACGCGAATCCTAAATTAGAAATGAGAGCTATTTCAAGAATTTTAACCACAATTACGAAAATTCGATTAAAAGAAGGGTTTCATTTGGCGCATTCGGCTTCCGGAATAATTACAATGGTTTTAGAATTACCCATGAGCCCCGCTTTAAGTTGTATCGTTCAATATGTTTTATTTCCACCTCACGATGCTTTGGCGTACGATGCCGATAGTTTCTCTGAGGACGAACAAGAAGGCGAAACTGACACCGAACTTCAAATTGTTACCGAAGTTTGGATTGAACCTCAATATGGCACAGTTGAAGTTAATCAATCTTCTAGAGTACAATACATGGAAAATAAATATTATTATGAATTAAGCGACGAAGTAACTTAGCATATAAAATGTTTAGTATTTAATGTAATTAATTTTTTTTAAGATACGTCGGTCTGATTATAATTGTGTCAACTCTTTATTAACACTTGAACATCTCAGTTTGATGTGTCAACAAAAACAAAATGAAATTTTTGATTCGCCCAGGCTCTCTAGGCAAAGCTCAAGTTTCCGATCTCATATGCTCTCGAGATGCGCTGCGGATGATAATGGCAAAAATGACGAAACCGGTTCCGTTTGGATTCCATTATTAGTACAACGAATACAACATATTCCATTTACTTTCAATCCTATTACTATTTTAAAATTATGTCAACAAACTGAATTATTATTTTCGATGTTTTCAGAAGGTAAGTTAACTTAATATTATTATCTAACACGATAACACGCCTCCTTGTCGCAGTCCGTAGTTTATTTCTAAAGTTTGTGAAATATTTTCTTGTATCTGTACCGAGCTCCTTACATCTCTTAGTGTCTTTGCTATCAATTTTGTCAACTTTCTGCAAATAAAGTATCCTGTTCCAAATTATGTTCGTGATATAGGAAGTAATCTCGGCTGAATTCGAAGACGTCGGACGAGATTATTTCTTCCTAAAATAAAACACCGTATATTTAATAATTAATTTTTTTAAACAGGTAACAATGATAGAAAAGGAGACGTTGAAAAAGCGAATCTTTTATTACTAGAAAATTTATACAACGATATGATTTGCCTTCACGATCGTGAATTAGAAATCGAAGATTCAATGAAATTTACGGAACATATATTTTCAAGACATCCGAGTGTTTCGCGTGAAATCCCGAACGTTCGATGGCGTTGTTTTTTAAAAGGAGTCTCCGTAACGCACGTTATATTAGCGTTTATTCCAACGTCAATAGATGATTTAAAAAATTACGTTACTTGTGTTGATTCGGAGACGTTGTGTTTACCAATTTACGTGTATGATTGCCCGTTGGGTTTGCTAGTTGACGCGTGCGTTGAAAATCAAGGTGCTAATTTATATAAAAAGGATGTGTTTCAAGATCATCGTTTTAAAATGATCGAGGATCAAGATAAATTTAATTTAGAGGAAGAGATTTCGTTAAATCCCGAAGATGGCGATTCGGAAGAAACTGATTACGGAACTAACGTGAAGCAACATTGCAAAACGATCGCTTTAACGCATTGTAAATGCTTTGTGACTTCGCTTTATGCAGCTTTACATCAAAATTTGTATATTAATCGTGGTGATGTTCAAGCTGCTATGGATCAATGCGAAGAAACCATTTATAAAATTGATATAACTGAATATTTACAAACGATTTGTGGGCATTTGAAAGATAGCGAAGGTGATAAAATATCATTAATATCGTTAGAACAATATAGCGCATTAAAACCGATACATTCATTGATAAAAGAAAAATTTTATTCCATCACCAATAAAGCTTTCACTGTCATTCCGACGAATCAAGAATTCTATTTTTGTGATAATTTAAACATCGCTAAATTGGAAGATAAAAGTACAGATAGCGATGATGAAGTTATTTCTGATAACGTCGATTTCCAATCGGATAGTTACACCAGCACTGTTCATCAACAAAATGGCACCGTTTTTGTTCCGATGACTCCTTTATTTTTACACTACGTAGCTACGGTTCAATACGATGATTACCACGAGAATATCCCCGTAAAACTTTTACCAACGTGCCTTAAAGAAATATGCGACGTCATCGACGTCGAAATAACACAAAAATGTAAATTGTATATAAGCCTCGACGTTTTATGCTTAACATTACCCGGCGATGTCCAGAATGTAATAACAGGTTATTCAAGCAAAGGATTAAGAACAACGTCGTTTTGTTCCGATGGGTTTCAACTTAGCACTAGCGGCTCAGCCTCGGAAGGTAGTTGTAACTCAAGTTTTAATTTAGAAGAATTGGGCGGGTTATCAAACGTTCCCGATATTCAAAGACGTGCGATTCACGACCTAATTGAGGAAATTAAATGGTTATTAAAAGACGAAATAGCGCATTCCTTGTTAGATGTTAACCCGGTTACCGAAAATACTTTAAAATTCGTCTCAAAACATATTGCGGAAAGTAGATCTCGAGAGTCATGTCGAATGGACGTCATCGAATTAAATTTTGTTTATAAACCATCTCAAAGCTACGAAAAATTTATGCAAGAGTTCGGAAAAATTTCAGTCCCCGAATATCAACTCTGCCAAGTTGATGATATATATTACCTTTCAAAATTAAACGAAGAAGATGTTTTTACCGATTACGACAGCGATTACAATTTAGAGGAAGACTCAAAATTCCAATGGTTAATAGAGTTACATAAAAAGCGAAAGAATTTGCCAAATTTTTGGCTCATCATGGAAATACATCACGATGCAGTTACAATATACTTTCATTGTAGATACTTAGAATTACCCACTATTCATGTCGGTGTTTATTTGAAAGTCCAACGCGATATTCACGACGCCATTAAAGATTTATGCAAACAAGTGAATCAATATTTATTATTGCAATCGTTACACGATACTCGAACATGCAACGTTCTTTTAGAACCCGATGATTCTTTATCAGAATGGAAAAACGACACCGCTACTAATTCCGGGGCTAAATCATTTTCGCGGTTAAAATGTATGGAAGAAAGTAACGATGAATGCGAATTATATTCGGCAACACTAACGGAAGCTTCGTTAAAATTTAAAGCCGGTTATTTTAGTTGTCCCGTTGTTTGGGAGACACATTTCGTTTTACACCCACGATTTAAAACCGGCCCGGGTAAAGCGGGGTTGTCCGCGGGAATATCAACTTTAAAAACAGTTTTAGATAAATTTTCCGTTACAAACCGTTGCAACATGTTTGTGTATCAAGACAATAAAATGAACGTTTTTTATTTGCGTTTACACGAAAATTATAATTATTATAATAAAAATTCTCAATCAAAATTGAACGAATTTGAAAACGTTTCGCGGAGCCCTTCCGTCACATCTTTACCGTTGGGGCATCAAAAAAGTACTTTACCTGTTGATGGAACGGTTGTTTCTTGCGCGATCGCCGATGTTCGTCCGAGAGTGCGTTCGTTTGGCGAGAAAGAAACGAAAGAAGATCCGCATGAAGATACAATCATATTAAGAGTACATGGTATAACCGAAACGGGGCAAGACGTCAGATGCGAATTAGTTCAAGTTTTACAAAACAGACTCGATGATGCTGTTTTAGACAACCTTTCATTGACTTTAGCAAGAAACTCGATGTGCCCATTAACGGCGGATGACGTTCGATTTCTTCAAAAACCATTTAAACCCCCCGAATACGTCATACGATTTTTTATCCAAGAATATTCAATTAAATTACTCGACGCGTTTACGTATTATTTGCGCCAAAATTTACTTCAATTCTTAAACATCCCGAAATATACGGGCGATTGCAAACCTCATTACCAATTTAAAGATTACTCAGAATGCGATCAAGCCAATATTATAACGGAGGATAACATATTTATTTACAATCAAACATCAATGACCGGAAATAAAGGCATTTCTTGCATCGCTTTGGCGGTTATGGACCACACCAGAGATCAACCACGAGGGGAAGTTGATTTCCAAGAACTTTTAAAACGCAAAGAAGACGACATCGTCGAATGCGGCGTAATCGAAACGGAAGATATACTTCCTAGTACGTATTTAGAGTTCCGATTATGGAACCAAGGACGTGTTAATATGGATAATTTGTTTCAAAAGTTATACACAAGCGCTAGCCACGCTAATTGGGATATAATAATCGAATACCACATGCTTAAAAAACAACTATGTGTCGAAAAAATCGAAAATAACACAAACATAAAAATTGATTCGTTACAAAACGACGGTGTTGAGCAACGCAAACAAGTTATTCTCGACGCTACGATAGAACCCAGCAATATGAAATCGAGAATTATAAATTATGAGTTAAAATTTGATAAATTGCCTTCTCAGACGTATAAGAAACGGTTAACGGAGAATTTATCGGTCCAAAAATTACTTACGAGAGATTTATTCGTTAAGGATTTATCAAAAAATTCTATCCCTAAACCAATGGTTAAAATGGATCCTTATGAATTAGGCGAGGAAGGCCAACTTTCTGAAACATACCGCGTTATTTTACCCATGTGGTTTAAATTTTCTGATATCCTCGGCGTGCCTTCAGTAAGAAAAACAATTTTAAATCTATGCAGCCAACATTCCTTACATACGGTAGTTAAAGAACTACAAGGACTTATCGGAAATATATCATCAGATGCCGTTAGAGTCTTCATTTACGATAGCCATTCCGATACTTATCGTCCTTACATCTCCACTTCATACTCAAACGAATACATTTTGATTGCGAGAAGTTTTAATCATTGGAAAATATGTCAAAATGGTGATGCAAACTTAGCTAACGATACATCATTAAAACAAATTTTTAAATACCCCCCAACATCGATAAATAATCGCTTTATACCCCGACAAAGAATTTTATGGGCTAAAATAACCAACACCGAGGTTACTTTATACGTTTATAACTGGTCGAAAGATGCGATGGATAAATTAATAGATCAAACGACTAATTTAAGTCATTGGTTATGTATGAGAGGATGTCTATTATCTTCGATTACAGCACAAAAACTCGGAATGTTTCACGATCAAATTATAAGTAGATCGCCTTTCGTTGGCCCAAACAACCCATATATAAATAGTATGTGCGACGTAGATTTGATGTCGAAATTTCCAAGGGATCGAACAAGAAGGTCTCAAGCAAGCGTAAACGCAATCCCAACATTCATAGAGTCCTTTAAAGACACTTATCGAATCGTATCGCCTTATATGGATTCTGTAGTAACGAATATGTTGGAAATGTGCGAGATAAAACAGTCGAATAAACGACACCGTGATGATTTAAAAGCTTTGCACTCGATGTATCAATCGCGAAGTAGCACTGCAACGCATTCCCAAATACATATTTTGATGCAAAATTCAAGAAATATTCACTATTGTCACACGCCGTTATTATTTTTATCGAGATGGCGAGTAAAGGCGGCGAGAACTCGAGATCATACAATTGTACCGACGGGCGATACAAGTTTCGATTTGCAAATGGACGAACAAGACGAATCGTGGCATCAAGAATTGTGCACGTACTTTATTTCCGAATATAAACATTATTTGCAAACGTTGGGTTTTATGACATTACAAGTTGAAAAGAATGACAAAAAATCGTCGAATTTTTTATTCGAAAACATCCATTTTATGCAAAAAGCTTTGTTAGGGGGAATTTTAATATTTACGATTGAATTAAAAGAACCTTTCCTGATAACGAAACTCCACGCGATTGAATACAATCGGTTACACAATAATAACACAAAAGCGGCAATAAATCAGTTTATGCAAAGCTTTCTCGACGAATGTGATAAGGTCAAATTTTTTATGCATTTGCATTCGTTTACATACGATTTTCATCTACGCTGCGTATGTAATTATGTCTCTGAAAACAACAACAGCAAATTAAAAGACGGTTATTATATAACAAGTTTTTTAAACGACTTTATGAAATATTACAGCAAAGCGCCAAATTACGCGAGAAATTTGGTTTACACCGATACCGTAAAAATATCAAATTTATTAACGGACGGAAAACAATTATACAACTTCTTATTAGCTCATATTAAACAGTACCAATTTAAACATATCATTATGAGAGATAACAAAGTTTCCGATGAAGTCGAATACATATTAGTACAAACCACAAACACACCTCAATTATCTTATAAAGACTCGCAAGATAGACAACACACCGACGATTTTGATGTAACATCGATCGTAACGGACGTAAGTCCTTACGACAACGGAAAAGATTACTGCCTCCACATGAAATATTATTTGATATTAACATCCCGAAGAGAAATGTACCCGAAATTCGATAACGAAAAGAAACTCGGAAAATTCCGGACAGTTATTTCACTTAAAAGCGAAATCGAAAAACCCAAAGACGAAGTTATCTTAAACGAATTAGAGATCGATACCAACGAAACCGATTTGTTATCGCCGATCGATGGGGCTTCGCTTGAATCGTCTTTAGAAGATTCAAAATACGATAATCGCAGCTTTTCGTCGGAACGCGAAACCGACGATTCCGATGAGATCGAAAATCAAAAACCCAAAGACAAAACTAAACCGCGGCAACGCGTCGAAATTAAACAAGAATCTGTTAATTATTTAGGTTATTATTCTTCGCACGAACAATTAATGCAACAACTTATTTTGGATTGCGCGAATTCCACGGAAACGAGACTTCGTGAAATGGCTTCACAAGGTATTTATTTATTTTTATAACAAGGTTTTTTATTTATGTGTTTAATTATTTAGGAACAATACATTGTCGCACACACATGCTTTGGAATAAATTGTTATCGACGCAAGAATCAAATAAATTAACGTTTGAAGAATTTTCCGAATTAAAATCGTTGGCTAAACAAGAAAATTTAGCGGAAGCTCACCCGAATTTGGAAACGTTATTAAAAGAACCCATACAATGGTACCAAGATTTTGCAAAACTTCTTGTTATGAAATACTCCGAACATTATCGAGTCTTTGTGTCACCCGACGAGTCTATTTGGCATTATGTAATTTTACATCCAAGGTATTCGGGAGCTTTTATGATGTTATCTTTGGATTTGGATATTTCAAGAGGGGTAAGCGATAATATTAAATTTTTATTATTATCTAATTGTTAATTTTATTTTAAGAATATATACATTGTAAATAGACCGGCTGATGATGTAGAAGAATCCCACATGTGCGTTAGAGACCGTAACGCCTTGATAAACGGTTTTATAAATTGTGTTTGTTTCTACCTGTGGATGAACATGATATAGCATCATGTTAAGTTTAAAATGTAAAAGAATTGTGTTTTTTTTAATACTGTTTTAAGTCTAAGGAGAGTTTTATAATATTTTTTTATAAACTACAAAGTGCCATATTTTTATCAAAATAAAACACGTGCAATATTAAGAGAAAATGTTACGTTTCGAAATGATCGTTGTGATAAAACTTAGGATTAGATTTAATGTTGACGAAAAAGTTCAATAAAGTTTTTTGATATAAAATGTCTCTTTCATTTCTAACGAATTGTTCTTCGAAGTCGGCCGAGGTTGTTTTCCTTAACCTGCTTGAAATTTGTAGAAGAAATAATCTCGGCCGACTTCGAAGACGTCGGTCGCCCCAAATATTGCTTGTGATATAGGAAGTAACCTCGGCCGACTTCGAAGACGTCGGCCGCCCCAAGTATCTTGTGATATAGAAAGTATCCCAAGTATCTTGTGATACTTCCTATATCATGAATAATAGTACATCTTCGAAGTCGGCCAAGATAATTTCATTCCTTTATTTGCTTTGTTTTGTAAATATGAATAAAACAATATAAAAAGATATAGTAACTGTAAAATTTATTAATTAAAAACAAATCACATGGAAAGTACAATGAAATAATGCATAAACGTGAGTAATAATAATAATAATTAATAGATCGCACTACACTTATCATGAAAAAATGATTAATTTTGGTCGTTTTAAATGAGTTATATTAGAGATCGAAGTCCATAAACTTCCATAAATTTCAATCAAGGTAGACTTATTGTATTGTTTATGATATTTGGGGCGGCCGACGTCTTCGAAGTCGGCCGAGGTTGTTTTCCTTAACCTGCTTGAAATTTGTGGAAGAAATAATCTCGGCCGACTTCGAAGACGTCGGCCGCCCCAAATATTGCTTGTGATGTAGGAAGTAACCTCGGCCGACTTCGAAGACGTCGGCCGCCCCAAATATCTTGTGATATAGAAAGCATCCCAAGTCTCATCTTGTGATACCTCCTATATCACGAATAATACTTGGGTCGGCCGAGATAATTTCATTCCTTTATTTGCTTTGTTTTGTAAATATGAATAAAACAATATAAAAAGATATAGTAACTGTAAAATTTATTAATTAAAAACAAATCACATGGAAAGTACAATGAAATAATGCATAAACGTGAGTAATAATAATAATAATTAATAGATCGCACTACACTTATCATGAAAAAATGATTAATTTTGGTCGTTTTAAATGAGTTATATTAGAGATCGAAGTCCATAAATTTCAAACAAGGTAGACTTATTGTATTGTTTATGATATTTGGGGCGGCCGACGTCTTCGAAGTCGGCCGAGGTTGTTTTTCTTAACCTGCTTGAAATTTGTGGAAGAAATAATCTCGGCCGACTTCGAAGACGTCGGCCGCCCCAAATATTGCTTGTGATATAGGAAGTAACCTCGGCCGACTTCGAAGACGTCGGCCGCCCCAAATATCTTGTGATATAGAAAGCATCCCAAGTCTCATCTTGTGATACCTCCTATATCACGAATAATACTTGGGTCGGCCGAGATAATTTCATTCCTTTATTTGCTTTGTTTTGTAAATATGAATAAAACAATATAAAAAGATATAGTAACTGTAAAATTTATTAATTAAAAACAAATCACATGGAAAGTACAATGAAATAATGCATAAACGTGAGTAATAATAATAATAATTAATAGATCGCACTACACTTATCATGAAAAAATGATTAATTTTGGTCGTTTTAAATGAGTTATATTAGAGATCGAAGACCATAAATTTCAAACAAGGTAGACTTATTGTATTGTTTATGATATTTGGGGCGGCCGACGTCTTCGAAGTCGGCCGAGGTTGTTTTTCTTTACCTGCTTGAAATTTGTGGAAGAAATAATCTCGGCCGACTTCGAAGACGTCGGCCGCCCCAAATATCTTGTGATATAGAAAGCATCCCAAGTATCTTGTGATACCTCCTATATCACGAATAATACTTGGGTCGGCCGAGATAATTTCATTCCTTTATTTGCTTTGTTTTGTAAATATGAATAAAACAATATAAAAAGATATAGTAACTGTAAAATTTATTAATTAAAAACAAATCACATGGAAAGTACAATGAAATAATGCATAAACGTGAGTAATAATAATAATAATTAATAGATCGCACTACACCTGGCAGCAATCTAGTTTAAATCTGATACGATAACGTTTATTTACGTGCGAATATTAAAAGAAAACAATGACACGTGTACGTTACGTAACGGAGTCTTTAACCCCGTTTGACACAACTTTACTGGGGGGTTGTAATAAATCACAGAATTGTAAAAGAGCCTCGCGTAAAGGCCTGGATACTTGAGGTGACGTAGTAGTAGTACATTCCACTAAATACGGATAGATGTTTATTAATTGTTCCCAAGATGCCATATCTTCTAGAAAAAAAAAATTATATACAAAGAAAAAAATTTTTTATTTATACCTTTTCCTATTGAAGCTTTCTTCATTGAAATAATCAACGTAGTGACGGCTTTTAATACAAAAGAAACCTCGGATAAGCGATATCGAGGTAAAGGACATTTTCCGCTGTGTTTTTCATCGTCAACGAATTTTTTCAAAACCTCTTGAAAACGATGTAGCAATGCTGTTACGGCTAATCTCCCGGCGACTCCCGTACTATTTTCATCAGCAGTCATTACTAAAGCTTGACTATCGTCATCAATCAGCGAGAATTGTAAAAGCGTTTCAAAACAAGTCTTAGCAAATTCTTCGCGAAGAGTTAACTCAGTCTCGGAATCAATGTTACTATTCGTCGCTGAATGTATGGAACCTTTATTTAATAATACAACCACTTTCAATATGAAATCTTTCGGAATGCTTGATGAATATGGAAGAACTTGTGTACATAATAATTCGATTAGCTGACAATCGGACGTTTCATCTGATACAAATTCATCTAAACCACGATCGCTTGGAGGACAACTATAAAAAAAAATGTTAAATCTATTTTGGTTAATTAAAAATTGAAGTAAATTTACGTTTTTGGAAATAAAAATTCGTTGAGTGTTTCAGCTAATTGTTTCCACATCGAGTGAAACCTATTACCGTTACATCTAGCAACTGGTAATCCAACTTTTAATACAGTTATCAAACTATTAGTGGCCAATTTCCAACTACTGTTCGATATACAATTGTATTTCATTGATAAAGGAACGTGTAAGGCGAGTATCATTTCGTGAAGAATATTGTTGTCGATTATATCAACATTATCGGCTGTTTTTTCATACAATTTCACCGCCATTGTCAGTGCTTTTTCACCAAATGGTATGTAATTCATCACGATCCATTCGGGGGAAATTTTTACATGTTTTGATTCGATTTTGTGTGAAGGCGGGTTGCATATGAATTTGCTAAAAGCAAGGTATTGCTTTAAAATGTCCGCTATCATTTTGTAGTTGTTCCTTGCGAGAGCTTCTTTTTGTATTAGATCGACGGCGTGTAAAACGCCATCGTGTAAAATTGACAAACTAAATTCCGATGTGTTGGCTAATAAATACTGCGAATTGTCACTGTACATTGGTACATTAACAATGTTATTTAAAACCTTACAAAGTTGACGTAAATCATCTATGTTAAAATTAGTTTTAATACACTGAAATATATTAGGAAATATTTGAACTAAAGCCGTTAAATATGCTTGATTTGGAATATAAACATCGTCGTTTATTTCTTTTTCAGACGGTATGTATATTTCAGTTCCTATTTTTAACCAAACTTTCCATCCGACCGTCCAAATATCATCGTTCCCATTCGATTTATTTTCTTTAGTTTGCGATTTATTACCGTATAAAACTTCTTGAAACGATTTTAACGCCGCAAATGAGACTTCGTTGTTCTTACTTAGCGCAGCGTTCTCTATAAATTCTAATAAAATCGACCAAGCCCTAGGAAAATCGCCTAAAGCTTGCAACAATTGCCTTTTTGTATTAAAAACACGCGCAACACCCGATAGTGTTAACACTTGTGTTTCCGCCCATTGTTTTTGTGCTGTATTTCTGGTGTGATGAATCAATATGTTACCACCAGCGTCTACTTTTTCGGAACTGGCCGTTGTTGATAATGTTTTTACCTTTTCAAGTAATGGGAAAAGTACTTGCCAAACAACCGCTTGCCATGTTCCTTGTTTTAACAAATTTCCATGCGCGCTTATCGTCGAAAATAGCGTTTGACCCGCAGATTTTCTTACGGCAGGCCTGGGGTCCACGCATAATTCACCAAGCCTCGCGTACAAACACATCCATAACTTATCAAAACTAGGCATATTAATCGTACCCGGAAATTCAGGCAAAACTGTCGTATCTTCAGTTAACGTTTGACTCAACTTTGCTTGATTTTGATGAAAATAATCGGAAATATTCCACTATAAAGAAACATTAGTCGTTAAAATGATAAAGAGAATTATAGGGTTACCATTAATCCGACTGCAGTTAACGATATATTTAATTCCTGCGTTTGCGATCCAAACTTAGCAACAGTATTTACACAAAGTGGCAAATATCTCCATGGCATCACTGGTAAAAAATCCGTTATTACTAATTGTAAACATTGAAAAGCTATTTTTATTAAATTCTCCCTAAAATCCAACAAAAATAACTCATTCCAATATTTACATCAACGATTTGTTTTATACGCAAAGTCTTAAAACTATGCGTATAAAAATTATTATTTTAATATACAATATTACAGTGCGACCTCGATAATTAATTAATTAGTTTTTTGCTTATCCAGATCACTGCGGTTTTAATTAGTTCGGATTATCGAGGTCACGCTATATTATAATTTCTTTAAATGCATTAATTTCCCAACATAATCTTAGTGATCAAATCAAAACTATGTTGAGAGATTATGCATATAAAGATGACGATACACACCCTTGATGATCTGAAACGGCACCAATAATTCCTAAAACTAAGGACCATCCGTGCGACAAAGTTTCGCCGGCTCCATGTAAAATTTGCAACACACATTCGAGTTGTCTTTGACGAACATCTGCTTGTCGTATGTTGGAAAGTTCAGCCAACGGTCCCAAGAGAAGCGTTTGAAGCTTTTGATTATCACGCAACGGAACGGAGTGTTTGAAATGTAACGCCGCTTTAACCAAGTATGTGATGGCTTCGACTCCCCATTCGCGCATTCGAATGTGGGGATGGTGACAAACTTCCAACAGATGATTAGTTAATGGACACCAAAGGACCTCGATTCTTTTCATGTTTACTAAACCCGTCTCTAATAATTTAGCGACAGCAAATAAAGATGGTTCTCTATTTGTTGACGCTAATTCCATAGCTTCTTGAGATAATTTACACAACGCGTTTATTAAATGATGCAGAGCGACATCGTCTAGGTATTGACTCGATTCGAACAATCTACTTAACATGGCTGATAAAACCGGAAGATCCGCCATTACAGAACTTATAACCGCGCTTGGCTCTATCAAATTCTTTGCTGCTTTTAAACTCCCACCTGTGGACGGTTTTAAACCGAGTATCCACACTAAATGTTGCAATGTGGTCAACACCAAGTGCCAAGATGAACCTAAAATACTCCCATGGCAATGAGCTAGACTTAACAAAGCTCTCATCGCTTGTAAATTTTTTGCCGTTAACATTACAGGTCCTTGAGAAGCACCTAAAACAATTATTTGAATTAAATTGTTTTAAAAATATTTTTTTTAATTACCTGCAGGTACTGCTGAAGTAGGTAATGGAGTTCCAACAGCAACAACTTGTTGCCGATAATCAACTTCCCCATAAGACGTTGTAAATTGACCGGACACATCGCTATCGGATCGTTGCCTCAAATTAATATTCGGTGTTATAGTGTTCAAAATGGTCAAGGCATAATGTGGCGGAAGCGATGCCTTACAAATCGCGGTAATAAATGCATCTCTAGCTGTAGGAAGTTCTAATAACCCGCAAAGCGAGGCGTAAGTTTGCACACATTTTAAAATACTTTCAGTAACCGCTTCATCAGTACTCGCTTCAATTAATGGACTTAACGCAGCCAAAAGCCCGCACCAACTAGAATTAATCAATTGAGTATGAAGCTCTCTATCCGCAGTATTCGGAGTTTGTTGAGGTGGATTATCTTCATCAGGAAGTGGTTGTGGAACTATCGTTATATGAAGTGAACGAACTATTTCTAACAAACAACCGTAAGCTACTGATATACCATATCCATCGGGGATCGTTGGCGGCTCAATTTTATCCAACATTTCCAAACTAAATACATTAAATTAAGATGTATCAAAAAAAGATGTGATGATACATACTATATTGGTTTCGTTTGTCCTGTAGCAAATGTTATGACTATTGGTAGCCAAACATTTCGTGATAAAAAACCTGGTGGTGGGCTAACTCCAGGTCCTGAAGGAAGATTAAATGTTGGGTGCTGACCTTGTGTTATAGGCACTAAAAATAAAATTTTAAAATTTAATCGACGATATCTTTTTATACTCACCACTACTAGTCATATGAATTTGTGGGGCAACAAATAACGATTGGACATACGCTCCCAAAGAATTAACAATATCCTGAAAAATACTAGTTGTGTGTTTTTTAATATCATAACATTCGCAGAATGAATTTAAAAGTTCGGGTTGAACGGTCATTTTGTGTAAGACTTCCAACGCTAGAGATCGTTGCCACGTTGGTTTATCAGGATCCAAAAATTTGACAATTAGTGATAAAAATATTTCGCACTCTGTAACTAAAAGTACGTGGTATCTCTGTATCAAAATAGAAACGACGCGTAAGAGACGCATGCTGATTGGAAAATAAGGCTTATCGAACGGTGTGGCAGATTGTACATTGGCCGGCACGGTGCTTCTGTATTTTATGTTCGGAGAAAATAATTTTATTACTAAAGCGCACACTCTTTCTTTTAATAAAAAACCAAATTCAGCATTTTTAAAAAACACTTTTGAAAATTGAGTCAAAACGGATTCCAGTAATTCCAAACCAAACGTTCGAGTCATTTCCGTCATTCCTATTAACCAATACGGTTGATCGGCGTTTACTAATTGTACTAAATCTTGAAACAGTAAATAGGCATCAGCTGCACATGGTGGTAAACCTAAACAAATATGAAAAATTTTTAATTAATACACTGTTCGAAATAATTCAAAAGCTGTTATGATCTGAACGCATGTGTCTAGCGTAATAAAATTTGGTATGGAAGTAGTACTAAAGTAGTGTAACTTATCCTCAAATGAAACACCTGGAAGGGCGGCTCAGTCAACAATGCGACTACAGAAAAACTCGAAACTCGCTGAATACACTCGTCTACAGTAAACGTTTATGCTCCGCAAATATTATGGATTTAACTTCACGCGTTCAGATTATACAGGTGATTCAAAAAACCGCTGACAGACTTCTAGGGCAGGTAATACATCAAAAATTAGGATGAAGTCTTAATATACATGGGGTCGCAAATGCCTCCTTAACGAGACAATATTTTGAAAAAAGTGCTTTTTATTGCAGATAATGTTTAATTTTAAAGAAACTTTGATCCACTATATCTCGCCAACGAGGCATTTGCGACCCCATGTATATTAAGACTATTCATCTTAATTTTTCATGTATTATCTACTCTAGAAGTCTGTCACCGATTTTTTGAATCACCCTGTATAGGGTGTGCTCGTGAATTATTTCCAACAGTATACTTAAAATTTTACCTTTCGGTGGTACCCCACTCGGAGTTTTTAATTCTTCAAGGTTTACTTGTCTGGGTTGATTCGAATTGTTCGATTTACTAAGTTGTTCATCTTCGGCGACGACGCGTTCGAATACCAAAGAAACTAATTGTCTCACAGTCGCGCCGGCTGTGTTTATTGTCGTTGAATTTTTTGCGAAATGGAGTCGAAAGCAAAGTACCAAAGTCTAATTAAAAATATATCATTAAAAATAAAATTAAATACAGTCTCAGCGGATATCTCTATTATTGTTAAAGATATGATGAAAAATTAGAGTATGTGCTGTGTTCCCTAAATAGTTTGTTAATAGCCCCTCTTCACTATGGCTCATAATGGACCACTTGAATGGTCGCCATGATGGCCACTATTGATGATGGCTAGCGTGTTTGCTTCCACACATAATAATTTTTTTTAAATTTTTGATGAAGATCGACTTTTTATATAAATGTCTTGCCAAGATCGACCGAAGGGTTTAAATAACCTTCCTTTTTTTTGCTCAGAGGCCCAGATATTTCAGATTCATGATTTTTTTTGGCAATCGACGTTATGGTCACCACTGATTTAGAGCTTATAAATAAATAATGGTAATAATTGAGTTCAATCTTGTTATGGATTTAGTCTTTATGGTCCATTACTAAGGTTTTATATGTAAAAAATATTTCCCCATCGCTTTTAGTTTATGAGTTATGATTGAGTTAATTTTCGAAAATCAACAATTTTAATGTTTAATCGATTTAGAGCTTATAAATAAAAAATGGTAATAATTGGGTTCAATCTTGTTATGGATCTAGTCTGTATGGCCCATTACTACGCTTTTATGTATAAAAAGTTTTTCTCCATCGCTTTTAGTTTTTGAGTTATGATTGAGTTAATTTTCGACAATCAACAATTTTGATGTTTAATCGATTTAGAGCTTATAAATAAAAAATGGTAATAATTGGGTTCAATCTTGTTATGGATCTAGTCTTTATGGTCCATTACTAAGGTTTTATGTATAAAAAATAATTCCCCATCGCTTTTAGTTTATGAGTTATAATTGAGTTAATTTTCGAAAATCAACAATTTTGATGTTTAATCGATTTAGAGCTTATAAATAAAAAATAGTAATAATTGGGTTCAATCTTGTTATGGATTTAGTCTTTATGGCCCATTACTAAGGTTTTATGTATAAAAAGTATTTCCCCATCGCTTTTAGTTTTTGAGTTATAATTGAGTTAATTTTCGAAAATCAACAATTTTGATGTTTAATCGATTGAGAGCTTATAAATAAAAAATTGTAATAATTGGGTCCAATCTTGTTATGGATTTAGTCTTTATGGCCCATTACTAAGGTTTTATGTATAAAAAGTATTTCCCCATCGCTTTTAGTTTTTGAGTTATGATTGAGTTAATTTTCGAAAATCAACAATTTTGATGTTTAATCGATTTAGAGCTTTCCCACTGTGTGGACATGCCATTGCGCAGTTAGCTGCAGATAATGGCGCGACTTCTCTCAAAGCCATCCTTTACCATTACTTATGCGATGGCTCGCAGTGGTCCATGATAAGCCATAGTGAAGAAGGGCCATAACAAATTTGATGTTCACTTAAGTGTAGAGCAACATTTTGTTGCAATAATAATTGAGATATTCATTGTGACAAACTGTATAGACATACTTTAGCCAATGTTTCTCCATGCACAACTGTATTAGTTGTAAGCAATAAAGTTACTGATTGTAAAACTTTAACTTCTTCGATTCCAGACTCCATCAAGGTCCATAAAGTATCTGTTATGTATCTGGCACCTTTTGGATCAACTACTTGTTGCTTTATTAATCTTTGAATAATTTGTAAACAACACTATACACCAAAAAAAAAAAAAGGAATTATATTAATTAACAAATAATGAACAAAAAATCTTACTTTAATTATTTTTACATCTTTTGATTCACAGCCTTGAACAAGTGGATACATAACTTGGTTAATAATGTAATATAAAGGTTGTTGAGGTGTTGAATTAGCATTACGAAGTTTCACAATAGCTTCTTCACATGACTATAACCATGAAAATTTTATTTAAAAAACAATAATAATATAAACAAGACTTGTTTACAACAAAAAATAACCATGTACCTCTTTAATTTGGGGATATTTCTTCTTAGTCTCAACTGAGAGCATCTTAAAATCATTTTGTAAAGCTTCAATGAACGCAGGAGGTGCGTCCATCCCAATTGTACCGCTCTCTAAAGCCATTTTAATTAATCATTAAATAATATCAGTAGTTTACAGATGAGGTGGCAGCTGTCAAATGTCAAAATTTAGGTTAACTACTGTTTTCCACGGCTAATACCGGCCGTTTTAATTAATAAAAGGCCTTGTCACTCTAAAAACATTTTGGTTTAGGTACCCAAATGAAAATGTCACTTTTAAACGCCCCCACAAAAAGTCATTAAAACGCTACTATTATTTATAACATTAGAAACCTTGATTATATATTAACACTACACCGAAAACAAGCTATTCTATCACGATTCGATTTGGCTCATTACAAAGTTAGTGTACCGTAAAAGTTGTTGCTCATTAAACGAACTATTAAAGAGTGTTATTTAACATGTATTTACTTCTTTCGTGGTTTGTTATGATTTGACAGCTCGAACTGTCAAACAATGACTTCTATGAATAGATACACGTTTAAAGGTACTCACAAATCCAATAAGTTTTTGTAAGAAGGAGATGTGTTTATATGATTTCGGTAGGAGCGAAAAGGATGGATGTATTAATGAAATATATGATTCGTTTCTTTAATTTATTTATTTTGTAAAGAATTAAATTAATAATACTTCTTTTTTACATTAAACTTTTTTAATTTTATAGTTATATTTTATGTGGTGTCGCGAAAGTTGCATATCTCATTAGATGGGACACAAAAATTGTTAAAGAAAACGACAAATTTATAATACCATATTAAAAAACAAGTTTCGTAAGACACGTTTGAAATGCACGAATTCAAATTTAATAAATGAGTAACAAAAATAAAACAAATTTTGACAATGTAGGGAAAAAGGTATGTAGCAGTTGGTAACACCGTAACACTTGAAAATAGAAATTTGAATTGACAATTAGAAATTGTCAAAACACAAAATGTAAAATAAGAGAAATTGCTCAAAATCCAAAAAATCATATTTTTAAGAATTATGATAAGAATTATTAATTTATTATTAATTACACATGTCATGTGTGTTAAATTGTAGCTTAAAGATTATAGTTTATGATGTGATACACAAATTATTAGATAATTTTAAGAAAACAATTATTAAAGAAGAAATTGTTAAATTTGTATATAAAAAAAAGTAAGAAATTAAAAAAAAATCATATTAACCGTATTTTTGAGAATTATGATATGATATTTGTGGTAAATTGTAGCTTAAAGATTCTAGTTTATGATATGATATAAAAAAGATAAAATATTATTATTGAAATTTCTAAAAAAAAAATAATAAAGAGGAAAGCGTCGAATTAATAAAAAAATATAAAAATATAATAAAATTTTAATATGATGTGTATTATATATATAGAAATTGATAAATATTAATAATTACTAATAATATTAATTTATTTTTTTTTACAAATGTGATATTAATAGAATATTTGCGACTGTAATTTTTGATCAGTCAACAATTTGGAATTCCTCTTAAAATAGCGCATGAAGTAAATTCGTTGGTATTTTATCAAGAAATGTTTTTTAAAAAAATGTTCATTGTCTACCGTTAATGAAACACGGTTTCACTTATTCACATTTTATTGTTAACTCGTTCTCGGTAATTAAAGATTTATTAGAAAAACAAATAAAATTCCTTTTTAATTCATGAAAAAAGCGAAATTCTTATCTTAAAAACTTAAAAATTTTTCTTAGTAAACAAACTTCTGTTAAGGTTATTAAAATATCATTAAAACCACCGTTTCGAATGGTAAATAGATCAACATTCTCAATGCTAAAAAAATTATTCGGTTGACTGTGAGCATGGGGAGCATCTGTGTGATGGGGAAATTGAATAATTTACAGTGTTTATTGAGGGTAATTAAAAGATAACAAGGAGAAACGTTTACAATTGTACAGTTTGGTCGAGTAAACAAAACAAAAAAAACTGATTCTCTATTTTAATGTAATGAAAATATTTATCTTTTATTATTATTTAATGGTTTCGTAAAAACGAATAGATGTTATCGTGAGCTAAAGATTGTAAATAAACAATGTGTTATCTTTATAAATGTCGATGCAACGAAACATTTTTAAGTTGACTATGAACTTATGCCGACCGCCTAACTCGCATCAGTTATATAGATAGTAGAGACTACTACAGTCATACAACAGTTCAGTCCAATATAATTCCATATACGATTTCAAAAGGTTTCAGTTTGAACGTTCGGGTTTAACCGTAAACATGGAATATAAAAAGTTCAGCGATAGCCGATCAAGTATTTTGTGGATAATATCATTGATGATATCAATCATATCGCTCGTATTATGTGGTGGTTTAATGTACAAAATCTACAATTTACAACTACAAATTGTAGAGCTTGATTTAAAACATTTGTATTTACAAAAGGATTTCTTAGAAATATTGGTTTGTATTAAAACATTTTAAACAAAAGATTCGTTGACTAATATCCTGCGATAATAAAAATAACACAAAATAGGGTGAATAATAACAATATTTAAGATTATGGTCACATTTGTCAGAAGTTAGTGATAAGACCGGTTAAGAATTTAAAATGAGTAAACTTTATGGAATCGCGTGCGTCAATTGCAATGTTATTATTAAATTCTATAAATTCTCTATTATTACAAAAAAAATATTTTCTGTCGTTTCATTTTTCAGAAGCAATCCGATGAATTTCAATGGACCACCGGCACGTCAGTAAGTAAATTTTGGAACGCTATTTTTAACCACGCGACCTTAAAAGCAATAGCTATAATAAATTTCATTCAAAATACAAGCACATTTCAAAATTTCTATTTAAAGGAAATCGTTGAAAAAACTGTATTTTTCAGAATTATGATGTGATATGTGTGTTAAATTGAAGCTTTAAGATTCTATTTTATGATGTGATATAAAAAAGATAAAGTAATATTATTGAAATTTCCAGAAAAAGTATAAGAGGAAATTTTTAAATTTATTTTTAAAAATTAAAATAAAGTATTACTAAAATGTAATGAGTCTCATTACAGCACCCGTTTGAGTACTGTAATAGCTTTCATTATCATCGCAAATTACAAAAATTAAGTATACGAAATTTTCAAAAAATCATATTTTTAGGAATTATGATATGATATGTGTGTTAAATTGTAGCTAAAGGTTCTAGTTTATGATGTGATACAAAGGATTAGATAATATTATTGAAATTTGAAGGAAAAAATTATTAAAGAAGAATTTATCAAAAATAATAAGAAATTTTCAAAAAATCATATTAACCGTATTTTTGAGAATTATGATATGATATTTGTGGTAAATTGTAGCTTAAAGGTTCTAATTTATGATATGATATAAGAAACATAATAATATTATTGAAATTTCAAGCTATAATAAATTTTATTCAAAACACAAACATTGCAAAATTTCTATTTAATGGAAATCGTTGAAAAAACTGTATTTTTCAGAATTGTGATATGATATGTGTGTTAAATTGAAGCTTAAAGGTTCTAGTTTATGATATGATATAAAAAAGATGAAGTAATATTATTGAAATTTCCAGAAAAAAATTAATAAAGAGGAACTTTTAAATTTATTTTTAAGAATTAAAATAAAGTATTACTAAAATCTCTTTACAGCATCGGATGCTGTAATGAGTCTCATTACAGCACCCGTTTGAGTACTGTAATAGCTTTCATTATCGTCGCGAATTACAAAAATTAAGTATACGAAATTTTCAAAAACTCATATTTTTAGGAATTATGATATGATATGTGTGTTAAATTATAGCTTAAAGGTTCTAGTTTATGATGTGATAGAAAGGATTAGATAATATTATTGAAATTTGAAGGAAAAAATTATTAAAGAAGAATTTATCAAAAATAATAAGAAATTTTCAAAAAATCATATTAACCGTATTTTTGAGAATTATGATATGATATTTGTGGTAAATTGTAGCTTAAAGGTTCTAATTTCTGATATGATATAAGAAACATAAGGACATATTATTGAAATTTCTAGCTACAATAAATTTTATCCAAAACACAAACATTGCAAAATTTCTATTTAATGGAAATCGTTGAAAAAACTGTATTTTTTAGAATTGTGATATGATATATGTGTTAAATTGAAGCTTAAAGGTTCTAGTTTATGATATGATATAAAAAAGATAAAGTAATATTATTGAAGTTTCCAGAAAAAAATTAATAAAGAGGAAATTGTCAAATTTATAAATTAAAAATTTTAATAAATTTTCAAAAAATCAGATTTTTAAGAATAATGATATGATATATGTGTTAAATTGAAGCTTAAAGGTTCTAGTTTATGATATGATATAAAAAAGATGATGTAACATTATTGAAATTTCCAGTAAAGAATTATTAAAAAGGGAAGTGTTAAATTTATAAATGAAAAATATTAAAAATTTTCTAAAAAAAAATTATGATATGATATGTGTGTTAAATTGAAGCTTAAAGATTCTAGTTTGTGATATAAAATAAAAAGTATTAGATAATATTATTGAAATTTTTAGGAAAAAATTATTAAAGACGAAGCTGTAGAAAATCAATTTTATTAAGATATTAATTTAAATATTTGGGTAATTTTTAGAATATGTAATAACTTAGTTATTTCTCCTTAACTATATTATATATAGTTATTATTAAATTAAATCTAATTTTATCCAATTTTATATATTGTTTACTACACATAAATTATTTATTAATTAATTTTAATATTTTAGGACGATTATCAATATGATTACGAAAACGACTCCGAATACTCAGAGTTACAATTTAAACCAATCGAACAGAACTCGACAGAAAACAAAGAACAATTATTAAACAGCGACAATCAAAGAATTAAATTGCGATTAAAACGTGAGTTATTAAGAAGAACCTTCGATGGAGTTCCTGTTAATTCAGAATCATACGAAGATGCGAAAAAAAATAAATCAAGGTAATTAAAGGATAAACAAGAAATTTAAAATTTATAAAATTTTATTTGTAGTAAAACTGCTCCAACATCCCCTGGAACGTACGTTAGGCAATCAAGAGTGATGCGTGTTGAAGACAAATCAAAAGTTTTTAGAAGATTAATTAAAAAGCCGATTTTAAAATCAGCCGATTTGGTGCTTGAAGACGATCAAAATCGCCAAATTCGTCGTAAACACCGTCAAAGACGCGTTGATTCGGGTGAAAGATATTCAAAATTGAAACCTGCGATCCATTTAAGTGGGGATGTGTATGTGTCAAATGGTTTGGCGCATCACGAAGCTGAACATTACAAGAATTGGTCGAGAGAGTCTTGGGTTAAAGCGTTAGGTATGGATCAATATTTTCTCCTTGAAAACGGTTATTTGAAAATATCCGAACCTGGATTGTATTTGATTTATGCTCAAGTTTTGTATTTTGACGAACACGACACTAACGGTTTTTACGTTTATAAAAATGATGAGATTATTCTTCAATGTACAACAACATCGCATTCGACTCATCACGTCCGGAAATCCAATACTTGTTATACGGCTGGTATTAATCATTTGAATGAAGGCGATCGTCTTCGTGTACACGATATCGAATCTTATCGATACTCTATATTTAGACCAGGAAAATCATTTTTCGGCGCTATTAAGTTAAGCGATGTTAGAAAAGTACATTAAAATTTATTCGAAAATAATTATTTTATTGCTTATTTATACGCTTAAACGTTCTTTTATAATTTTTTTAACAAACATGCTTTTTTACCGTTTTCGTTTGCCTTTAATCATTGTATATATATAAAAATAAAGATTTTATTGTCAAATTTACTCGTTTTGTGTTAAACAAAAAAAAATTTTTCACAAAATCATATCGGCTGTGTTTTTAAGAATTATGATATGATGTATATGTTAAATTAAAGCTTAATGATGCTATGATAAAAAAATATTAGATAATATTATTGAAAAAATGTATACATCAAAATTAATAAGAAATTTTCAAAAAATCATATCAACTATATTTTTGATAATTATGATATGATACATGTGTTAAATTAAAGCTTAAAAATTCTATTTTATGATGTGATATAAAAACTATTAGCTAATATTATTGAAATTTCGAGAAAACAGTTATTAAAGATTAAGGTAATGTGTTAAACAAAAAAAAGAAGGGTGGAAAACATGAAAAACATCTCAAAAGTGCAGCCGCATTGGTTTTCGCTGCTTTAATTTAACACATACAGTTAAATTAAAGCTTAAAGATGCTATGATATAAAAAATATTAGATAATATTATTGAAATTTCCAGAAAAAAATTGTCCAGAAAAAATTTACACATCAAAATTAATAAGAAATTTTCAAAAAATCATATCAACTATATTTTTGATAATTATGATATGATACATGTGTTAAATTAAAGCTTAAAAATTCTATTTTATGATGTGATATAAAAACTATTAGCTAATATTATTGAAATTTCGAGAAAACAGTTATTAAAGATTAAGGTAATGTGTTAACAAAAAAAAGAAGGGTGGAAAATATGAAAAACATCTCAAACGCGCAGCCGCATTGGTTTTCGCTGCTTTAATTTAACACATACAGTTAAATTAAAGCTTAAAGATGCTATGATATAAAAAATATTAGATAATATTATTGAAATTTCCAGAAAAAAATTGTCCAGAAAAAATTTACACATCAAAATTAATAAGAAATTTTCAAAAAATCATATCAACTATATTTTTGATAATTATGATATGATACATGTGTTAAATTAAAGTTTAAAAATTCTATTTTATGATGTGATATAAAAACTATTAGCTAATATTATTGAAATTTCCAGAAAAAAATTGTCCAGAAAAAATTTACACATCAAAATTAATAAGAAATTTTCAAAAAATCATATCAACTATATTTTTGATAATTATGATATGATACATGTGTTAAATTAAAGCTTAAAAATTCTATTTTATGATGTGATATAAAAACTATTAGCTAATATTATTGAAATTTTGAGAAAAAAGTTATTAAAGATTAAGGTAATGTGTTAACAAAAAAAGAAGGGTGGAAAATATGAAAAACATCTCAAAAGTGCAGCCGCATTGGTTTTCGCTGCTTTAATTTAACACATACAGTTAAATTAAAGCTTAAAGATGCTATGATATAAAAAATATTAGATAATATTATTGAAATTTCCAGAAAAAAATTGTCCAGAAAAAATTTGTACATCAAAATTAATAAGAAATTTTCAAAAAATCATATCAACTATATTTTTGATAATTATGATATGATACATGTGTTAAATTAAAGCTTAAAAATTCTATTTTATGATGTGATATAAAAACTATTAGCTAATATTATTGAAATTTCGAGAAAACAGTTATTAAAGATTAAGGTAATGTGTTAAACAAAAAAAAAGAAGGGTGGAAAATATGAAAAACATCTCAAAAGCGCAGCCGCATTGGTTTTCGCTGCTTTAATTTAACACATACAGTTAAATTAAAGCTTAAAGATGCTATGATATAAAAAATATTAGATAATATTATTGAAATTTCCAGAAAAAAATTGTCCAGAAAAAATTTACACATCAAAATTAATAAGAAATTTTCAAAAAATCATATCAACTATATTTTTGATAATTATGATATGATACATGTGTTAAATTAAAGCTTAAAAATTCTATTTTATCATGTGATATAAAAACTATTAGCTAATATTATTGAAATTTCCAGAAAAAAATTGTCCAGAAAAAATTTACACATCAAAATTAATAAGAAATTTTCAAAAAATCATATCAACTATATTTTTGATAATTATGATATGATACATGTGTTAAATTAAAGCTTAAAAATTCTATTTTATGATGTGATATAAAAACTATTAGCTAATATTATTGAAATTTCGAGAAAAAACTTATTAAAGATTAAGGTAATGTGTTAAACAACAAAAAAAAAAGGGTGGAAAATATGAAAAACATCTCAAAAGCGCAGCCGCATTGGTTTTCGCTGCTTTAATTTAACACATACAGTTAAATTAAAGCTTAAAGATGCTATGATATAAAAAATATTAGATAATATTATTGAAATTTCCAGAAAAAAATTGTCCAGAAAAAATTTACACATCAAAATTAATAAGAAATTTTCAAAAAATCATATCAACTATATTTTTGATAATTATGATATGATACATGTGTTAAATTAAAGCTTAAAAATTCTATTTTATCATGTGATATAAAAACTATTAGCTAATATTATTGAAATTTCCAGAAAAAAATTGTCCAGAAAAAATTTACACATCAAAATTAATAAGAAATTTTCAAAAAATCATATCAACTATATTTTTGATAATTATGATATGATACATGTGTTAAATTAAAGCTTAAAAATTCTATTTTATGATGTGATATAAAAACTATTAGCTAATATTATTGAAATTTTGAAAAAAAAGTTATTAAAGATTAAGGTAATGTGTTAAACAAAAAAAAAGAAGGGTGGAAAATATGAAAAACATCTCAAAAGTGCAGCCGCATTTCTTTTCGCTGCTTTAATTTAACACATACAGTTAAATTAAAGCTTAAAGATGCTATGATATAAAAAATATTAGATAATATTATTGAAATTTCCAGAAAAAAATTGTCCAGAAAAAATTTACACATCAAAATTAATAAGAAATTTTCAAAAAATCATATCAACTATATTTTTGATAATTATGATATGATACATGTGTTAAATTAAAGTTTAAAAATTCTATTTTATGATGTGATATAAAAACTATTAGCTAATATTATTGAAATTTCCAGAAAAAAATTGTCCAGAAAAAATTTACACATCAAAATTAATAAGAAATTTTCAAAAAATCATATCAACTATATTTTTGATAATTATGATATGATACATGTGTTAAATTAAAGCTTAAAAATTCTATTTTATGATGTGATATAAAAACTATTAGCTAATATTATTGAAATTTCGAGAAAAAAGTTATTAAAGATTAAGGTAATGTGTTAACAAAAAAAAAGAAGGGTGGAAAATATGAAAAACATCTCAAAAGTGCAGCCGCATTGGTTTTCGCTGCTTTAATTTAACACATACAGTTAAATTAAAGCTTAAAGATGCTATGATATAAAAAATATTAGATAATATTATTGAAATTTCCAGAAAAAAATTGTCCAGAAAAAATTTACACATCAAAATTAATAAGAAATTTTCAAAAAATCATATCAACTATGTTTTTGATAATTACGATATGATACTTGTGTTAAATTAAAGCTTAAAAATTCTATTTTATGATGTGATATAAAAACTATTAGCTAATATTATTGAAATTTCGAGAAAAAAGTTATTAAAGATTAAGGTAATGTGTTAACAAAAAAAAAGAAGGGTGGAAAATATGAAAAACATCTCAAAAGTGCAGCCGCATTGGTTTTCGCTGCTTTAATTTAACACATACAGTTAAATTAAAGCTTAAAGATGCTATGATATAAAAAATATTAGATAATATTATTGAAATTTCCAGAAAAAAATTGTCCAGAAAAAATTTACACATCAAAATTAATAAGAAATTTTCAAAAAATCATATCAACTATATTTTTGATAATTATGATATGATACATGTGTTAAATTAAAGCTTAAAAATTCTATTTTATGATGTGATATAAAAACTATTAGCTAATATTATTGAAATTTCGAGAAAAAAGTTATTAAAGATTAAGGTAATGTGTTAACAAAAAAAAGAAGGGTGGAAAATATGAAAAACATCTCAAAAGTGCAGCCGCATTGGTTTTCGCTGCTTTAATTTAACACATACAGTTAAATTAAAGCTTAAAGATGCTATGATATAAAAAATATTAGATAATATTATTGAAATTTCCAGAAAAAAATTGTCCAGAAAAAATTTACACATCAAAATTAATAAGAAATTTTCAAAAAATCATATCAACTATGTTTTTGATAATTACGATATGATACTTGTGTTAAATTAAAGCTTAAAAATTCTATTTTATGATGTGATATAAAAACTATTAGCTAATATTATTGAAATTTCGAGAAAAAAGTTATTAAAGATTAAGGTAATGTGTTAACAAAAAAAAAGAAGGGTGGAAAATATGAAAAACATCTCAAAAGTGCAGCCGCATTGGTTTTCGCTGCTTTAATTTAACACATACAGTTAAATTAAAGCTTAAAGATGCTATGATATAAAAAATATTAGATAATATTATTGAAATTTCCAGAAAAAAATTGTCCAGAAAAAATTTACACATCAAAATTAATAAGAAATTTTCAAAAAATCATATCAACTATGTTTTTGATAATTACGATATGATACTTGTGTTAAATTAAAGCTTAAAAATTCTATTTTATGATGTGATATAAAAACTATTAGCTAATATTATTGAAATTTCGAGAAAACAGTTATTAAAGATTAAGGTAATGTGTTAAACAACAAAAAGAAGGGTGGAAAATATGAAAAACATCGCAAAAGCGCAGCCACATTGCTTTTCGCTGCTTTAATTTAACACATACAGTTAAATTAAAGCTTAAAGATGCTATGATATAAAAAATATTAGATAATATTATTGAAATTTCCAGAAAAAAATTGTCCAGAAAAAATTTGTACATCAAAATTAATAAGAAATTTTCAAAAAATCATATCAACTATATTTTTGATAATTATGATATGATACATGTGTTAAATTAAAGCTTAAAAATTCTATTTTATGATGTGATATAAAAATTATTAGCTAATATTATTGAAATTTCGAGAAAAAACTTATTGAAGATTAAGGTAATGTGTTAAACAAAAAAAAAGAAGGGTGGAAAATATGAAAAACATCTCAAAAGCGCAGCCGCATTGGTTTTCGCTGCTTTAATTTAACACATACAGTTAAATTAAAGCTTAAAGATGCTATGATATAAAAAATATTAGATAATATTATTGAAATTTCCAGAAAAAAATTGTCCAGAAAAAATTTACACATCAAAATTAATAAGAAATTTTCAAAAAATCATATCAACTATATTTTTGATAATTATGATATGATACATGTGTTAAATTAAAGCTTAAAAATTCTATTTTATGATGTGATATAAAAACTATTAGCTAATATTATTGAAATTTCGAGAAAACAGTTATTAAAGATTAAGGTAATGTGTTAAACAAAAAAAAAGAAGGGTGGAAAATATGAAAAACATTTCAAACGCGCAGCCGCATTGGTTTTCGCTGCTTTAATTTAACACATACAGTTAAATTAAAGCTTAAAGATGCTATGATATAAAAAATATTAGATAATATTATTGAAATTTATAGAAAAAAATTGTCCAGAAAAAATTTACACATCAAAATTAATAAGAAATTTTCAAAAAATCATATCAACTATATTTTTGATAATTATTATATGATACATGTGTTAAATTAAAACTTAAAAATTCTATTTTATGATGTGATATAAAAACTATTAGCTAATATTATTGAAATTTCCAGAAAAAAATTGTCCAGAAAAAATTTACACATCAAAATTAATAAGAAATTTTCAAAAAATCATATCAACTATATTTTTGATAATTATGATATGATACATGTGTTAAATTAAAGCTTAAAAATTCTATTTTATCATGTGATATAAAAACTATTAGCTAATATTATTGAAATTTCGAGAAAAAACTTATTAAAGATTAAGGTAATGTGTTAAACAAAAAAAAAGAAGGGTGGAAAACATGAAAAACATCTCAAAAGTGCAGCCGCATTGGTTTTCGCTGCTTTAATTTAACACATACAGTTAAATTAAAGCTTAAAGATGCTATGATATAAAAAATATTAGATAATATTATTGAAATTTCCAGAAAAAAATTGTCCAGAAAAAATTTACACATCAAAATTAATAAGAAATTTTCAAAAAATCATATCAACTATATTTTTGATAATTATGATATGATACATGTGTTAAATTAAAGCTTAAAAATTCTATTTTATGATGTGATATAAAAACTATTAGTTAATATTATTGAAATTTCGAGAAAATACTTATTAAAGATTAAGGTAATGTGTTAAACAAAAACAAAAAAGAAGGGTGGAAAATATGAAAAACATCTCAAAAGCGCAGCCGCATTGGTTTTCGCTGGTCGTTTTAGGCGACCCAGTAGTTAGTTGAAATGTCGAACGTTGAGCTGCGTATTGATTCAAAGCTTGGTGATTTTGCAAAGTGTTGAAAGAAGAACGAAGCCAACGCAAAGTAAGTGAAAATAAGAAATATTAAAAAATTTGAATCGTGTTGCATAAATTGTTTGTTAATATTTAATTTTTAAGTATATGTGGGAGAGTTAAAGTTAGCAAATCAATACTACGACTAGCTGGTTCTACAAGTGGGTTCTATTTCATTGTAAATTAAAAAGTTTAAAAATTAATATTTTTTACAACCTAATTACAAAATACATCAAACTTATAATAACGACGTCAATCAAATTTTCCACTATTGTGTGCGATTTATCAAATTTTAGAATCTTATACAACCATTGTTGCGATATTTTAACACGCGATTGTTCCTCGACATTCGATACTAAATAAACAACTATATCACTATTTCAATGAAACAATATTTCTTAAAAATTTTACTTCCTTTTATATTTTAGGCAATGAATGGTTATGCGCATACCTAAAGAACAATACAAAAATTTAATATAAAAACCACTTGGATGTACCGAACAAGTTCAGTTTCATTTGGAAGGGTTCTTTTGAGCAGAGGTTTTAAAATATGGCAGGAAATAATCATAGGTAAATCATGTTGAATTTAATGTTTTATGTATTTAATTTGATTTTTCTTAGGCTTGTTTTACCAGTACCAATGTATCACAGCGATTACAACATTTGGTCAGTTTTAAAAAATTGCATAGGAAAAGAATTAAGCAAAATAACAATGCCCGTCGTATTCAACGAACCATTGAGCTTCCTCCAACGGATTGCGGAGTACATGGAATATTCCCACCTTCTAAGAGTTGCTTCCGAACAACAAGATCCCATTGCAAGAATGCAATACGTAGCCGGTTTCGCCGTGAGTGCTTTGGCATCGAATTGGGAACGCCTCGGAAAGCCGTTTAATCCCCTATTGGGCGAAACGTATGAGTTGCAAAGAGAAGAGTTCAAGATAATTTGCGAACAAGTCAGTCATCATCCCCCAGTATCGGCTTTCCACGCGGAAAGCAAAGATTGGATTTTTCATGGATCAATACACCCCAAGTTGAAGTTTTGGGGGAAAAGTGTTGAGATTCAACCGAAAGGAACCGTTACAGTTGAATTTCCAAAGTCAATATTATCAATTTTTAACATATAACGAATTTAATAACTAAAATTTTAGATGGAACGAAGCTTACACTTGGACGAACGTTCAATGTTGCGTCCATAACATAATAGTAGGAAAACTTTGGATGGAGCAATACGGAAACATGGAAATAACCAATCATTCAAACGGTCTTAAAGCATGTTTAACTTTTAAACCCGCTGGGGTGCACTCAAAAGACATCCATAAAGTTGAAGGATACATCCAGGATAAATCGTAAATAATAATAAAATTATTCCAACAAGAATTAATTAATTAATATTTCCAGCAAACAAAAATTGTATTTCATTTACGGAAAATGGACCGAATTTCTAAAATGCGTCGATTACCCTTCGTACGAAGATTACACAAAAGAATCCCTTCAAAAAGGAAAAAGAGAATCAAAAAGCCCCAACGAGTCGCCATCGCACACCCCCAAAAAAGTTTTGCAAAAACTAAACAGCTTAAAAGTTAGCCCGTTTAAAAATGCAGAGGTAAAATAAAATTTCAAAAATAATACTAAACTTAAAATAATCGCTTTTTAGAGTGTAGATGATGTTCCTCCTTACGAATACCCCGAAGGTGAATTGCCCAAAACCGAATCAACTTACTCTTTAGATGTACCAAATTCATTCGAAATTTGGAAAGTTACTCCTCGTCCACTTCAAAGCGCCGATGTAAGTAGAAAATGATGTTAAACGATTTAAATCGTATTTTTAGTATTATCAATTTACCGAATTTGCGATGTCGCTCAACGAGCTTGATTTGGGCATGGATGGTACAATATGCCGCACGGATTCCCGTTTCCGCCCGGATATAAGAAAATTGGAACAGGGAGACATCGACGGTGCAGCCATCGAAAAAACACGATTAGAGGAAAAACAACGAGACGCTAGCAAACAACGGAAAACTAAAAAAACCAACGATTGGGTGCCAAGGTTAATTACATTTTTTATACAAGTCATGTTAATTGAAACTTTGAGCAATATTTACCAACAAATTTAATAATAAAGAAAAATTTAATAACATTTTTGTTAAATTAATATTAATAAATCATTTTTTTTAGATGGTTCCAAGCAGGTACAAATCCTTATAGTAAACAAGATGATTGGCTTTATAATGGGAATTATTGGAAAAGACAGTACACAACTGATTTGGATATATTTTAAAAAGGACAATGAAAATTAGAATAATGGCTGCTATGATATTTTTCTAGGAAATTTTAGGGAAGCGGTGCCAATGCGAAACGCACGCACTAAAAACCTATATATCCAAACGCAATACGAGTAAAATGTGTTTTACCGAAGTAAATGTAGCAAATAAATAGTTATGTAAATAAACAAACATGAATAAGTTTCGTGCCGCTGGCAAAAAAACAAAAAAAATTGTTTTGTACCGGTACTGAAACGATTCGTTAAAAAAAATATAAACAAATATATAGATAATAGATCATTTAGCTATAATTAGTTACAATACAAGAAGACCCATAACCTGTCAAGTCTAATTTTTAAGAGATGTATATGCATTGTTGCTTGCTGTATACAATATGTATGTTGTGTTGAATTAGGAAATATATTTCGTTAATTACAATCTGAGTATTTTCTTTAAATGCCTCAATAAATAACTAAACCCCAAATTCAACTGCCATAACTAATATTACACCTTTAAGATCATGCTCAGAATCCAGAGCGTTACTATTAATAAACTGGAAAACTACAAATTAATCTTATTTTCGAATTTGTCTCGATATTTATGCATCTGAGAGCAAAAGTGAAATAAAGAATAAAATTTGCTACAAATTTTGTTTTCTTAACCTATTTGAAATTTATGAAAGAAATAAACTTAGCCGACTTCGAAGACGTCGGCCGAGATTATTTCTTTCACAAATTTCAAATAGGATAAAAAAATAGGACTTATTAATATATGAAAGAAATAATGTCGGCCGCTCTAGGTACTGTTTATGATACTTGAGGCGGCCGACGTCTTCGAAGTCGGCCGAGGTTATCTCCTATATCACGAACAATACTTAGGACGGCCGACGTCTGCGAAGTCGGCCGAGATTATCTCCTATATCACGAACAATACTCAGGGCGAGATTATTTCTTCCACAAATTTCAAATAGAATAGACTTATTAATTTATGGACAAAATCATCTCGGCCGACTTCGAAGACGTCGGCCGCCCCAAGTATTGGTCATGATACTTGGGGTGGCCGACGTCTGCGAAGTCGGCCGAGATTATCTTCTATATCACGAACAATACTCAGGGCGGGATTATTTCTTCCACAAATTTCAAATAGAATAGACTTATTAATTTATGGACAAAATCATCTCGGCCGACTTCGAAGACGTCGGCCGCCCCAAGTATTGGTCATGATACTTGGGGTGGCCGACGTCTTCGAAGTCGGCCAAGATTGTTAAAATAAGAAATTATTTATGGCACCCCATGGAAGCCCTAAGTATTATTCGTGATATAAGAAATAACCTCGGCCGACTTCGAAGACGTCGGCCGCCCCAAGTACCATGATCAATACAATATGTCTAATCCGCTTGAAATTTATGTACAAAATAATCTCGGCCGACTTCGAAGACGTCGGCCGCCCCAAGTACCATGATCAATACAATAAGTCTAATCTGCTTGAAATTTATGTACAAAATAATCTCGGCCGACTTCGAAGACGTCGGTCGCCCTAAGTATTGTTATACCATTAATGTCTTGTGCAACTTGTGATTTAAGAGAAAAAAATAATTTGAATCAAAAAACATTTTATTGTAATAATACATAATAACGCGTATTCAATTTAAATACAATAAAAGACTAGAGTATATATTTCACAAATAGATAAATATAACGTAAGCATACAATAAAAAAATCCTAAAACGCTTAAATAGGTAACAAATATATAAAAAAATAGATATATTTTTCAAGTTAAGTAGAGTTGAAAGTGTAAGGTATATTATTGTATAAATATAAATTCAACTTGGGAGAAAGAAATAAACTCGGCCGACTTCAAAGACGTTGGCCGCCCCAAGTGTCATGATCAATACTTAGGGCGGCCGACGTCTTCGAAGTCGGCCGAGATTATTTCTTTCACAAATTTCAAATAGGATAAAAAAAATAGGACTTATTAATATATGAAAGAAATAATGTCGGCCGCTCTAGATACTGTTTATGATACTTGAGGCGGCCGACGTCTTCGAAGTCGGCCGAGGTTATCTCCTATATCACCAACAATACTTAGGACGGCCGACGTCTGCGAAGTCGGCCGAGATTATCTCCTATATCACGAACAATACTCAGGGCGGGATTATTTCTTTCACAAATTTCAAATAGAATAGACTTATTAATTTATGGACAAAATCATCTCGGCCGACTTCGAAGACGTCGGCCGCCCCAAGTATTGGTCATGATACTTGGGGTGGCCGACGTCTTCGAAGTCGGCCAAGATTGTTAAAATAAGAAATTATTTATGACACCCCATGGAAGCCCTAAGTATTATTCGTGATATAAGAAATAACCTCGGCCGACTTCGAAGACGTCGGCCGCCCTAAGTACCATGATCAATACAATAAGTCTAATCTGCTTGAAATTTATGTACAAAATAATCTCGGACGCCCTAAGTATTGTTATACCATTAATGTCTTGTGCAACTTGTGATTTAAGAGAAAAAAATAATTTGAATCAAAAAACATTTTATTGTAATAATACATAATAACGCGTATTCAATTTAAATACAATAAAAGACTAGAGTATATATTTCACAAATAGATAAATATAACGTAAGCATACAATAAAAAAATCCTAAAACGCTTAAATAGGTAACAAATATATAAAAAAATAGATATATTTTTCAAGTTAAGTAGAGTTGAAAGTGTAAGGTATATTATTGTATAAATATAAATTCAACTTGGGAGAACGCGTGTTTGGAGATGAATTAAATTTACCATATCGATCTATTTTTTTAAAATAGAAGATATTAAATCCTTATGATCTAAAAATCTATCTTGAATTTATGCCTTCCCAAGTTTACAACAAAATTTTAATAACTATTTTAAGACTTGAAAGAGTATAGTTTTATTCTTACTATGTAACAAAATATATAAGCTTTCAAGTACACAGCTCTTATTTATTTTAATCAATATCCAAATTTACTGTACGGTAACTGTTGTGAGTGAGGCACCTTCGCCACATTATCTTGAGCTGCCTCATAAAGTTTCGTAATTTACACTTCCAGTCAAAATACATCTGTGCGAAGTCCAAGTTCCTTAAGAAAAAATCCCATTGGAGTTTGAGTAAGCTTGTAATTTTCTGCTTGGTTCACCAATTTATTCTTTACACTTCTCAAACGTAAAGAAGAATGAATGAATATAGCTACAAATTCATTTAAACAAATTTCAATAAAATTATAATCAAGATTTTAAGTGATTTCAATTTCTTACCTGAGAATGGAAATAAAATACCAATAAAGAACACCACAATAGAATCAAGCATGTTCATGACAAGATAAATTCCACCTAGAACAAACAATATTGAAACAATAGGGTGGTTCTTTTTGAAATCACTCGCCATGGGGTTTTCGTTGGTGGTGTACCAGAATATGAGAATCAAAATGGTAATGGTAGCGAGACCATATACCATTTTAACAGGATGTAAAGCCCTATATATCAAAAAAATTAATTTAATTAATATATAATAATAAAAAGAAAAATGTTATTATTACCCGATTATAGCGAATACCAAAAGAGACATGAGAAAATAATTGGATTGGTAATAGAGCAAATTATTCGTCACTCTATAACCCCATTTATCAAGATCTTTGAAGTTCGGCAATTGAAACCGGGCTGATTCCAACACAAAATCGCCCAGCGTTCGCAAAGGAGCAAATTCCATACCATTATCTTTCGTTGGCTTGAACATTTTACCAAAAATCTTCACAGCTTTCGTCTAGAAACTTCGCTATCACAAACCACACTGACCAGAATCCAGAATTAACTCACATCGCAAGAAAATAACCTTCAAGCGCCCAGTTCTTATGCAACCAACATTTCAGGAACATAAGAAATGATATCATCTATTATGAGCCGACAATCAAAATAATTACCAATCACGATTTAGCACGTCAAAAAAATGTCGTAAGCATTTATTTAATGTATTGCTAATTCATTTTTTTTTATTTATATCACCAAAATGTATCTTAATATTTTTAAAAATTAAAAGATTTTAATAATAATATTTATTTTAAAAAATTGCGCTTAATATATTTCCCCCACTTGAATGTAAGTTGAATACTGACGAATTTCATGTGTGTCTATCTCGAGATTTGAGAGCGAGAAAGAAAAACTAACCTCAAAAGTTGTTCATGTAGTTAAAACCATAAACAAATGCCCGTGAACGCACCGGGACGCCGCTCGAGTAAACCCCTCACGGTCGTCACATGATAAAAATGATCACTTTATCGCAACGTTTGAAGAGACAACAAGAACAAAGTAATGGTGTTAATAATAGGATTTCAATAAGAGACAAGCTGCTTACTAGAGAGGCCCAAGAAATGGCTCAATTACTTCCAAGTAACTGTTCAATCACTTATGAAAACGTCAATGATTTAAGCTCTTTCTTGCTATTCGTGAAACCCACAGAGGGTTTTTGGCAGGACGGATGCTTTAAATTTTCTGTTAAAGTTACAGAGGAATATAACATGGTTGTATGTAGATAGCATTCTCTCTCTTCTCCATGTTTTTATAATTTTTTTTTTAGCCACCAATAGTCAAATGTCTAACAAGACTGTGGCATCCCAATATCAATGAGACTGGAGAAGTCTGTCTATCATTATTAAGACAACATAGTGTAGATGGTTTGGGTTGGTCACCTATTCGAAGATTAAATGATGTTGTATGGGGTTTACATGCTTTATTCACTGTATGTATTTATTATTATCAAGAATTAAGTATATATCTGACTGATAATGAGAAAATCCACATTGATATCTCAAAATTGGCTGCTAAATATGTTCAGCCATTTTGATTGATTACCAAAATAATTTTTATTAAATTTCATTATGTGGGATTTCACACAGAGTCTTATAATTTACAAAATCTTAATACAAAAAAAATTATTTTTAGGATTTATTAAATTTTGATGACCCTTTAAATATAGAAGCAGCTGATATGTATAGAACAAGTAAAGAAGAATTTCATAAAAAGGTTAGCGAATATGTTAAATTATATGCGAAAGAATAGCCCCAGATCTTGGTGTTAGGAGGTTGTCCAGTTTGCCAGGGACTTTGTGTTCTTTAAAGCTGTTATTTTTTGTAATTCTAATTAGATAATTATTAATAATTTTATTATGTAAGTGAGAGTTGTTCTCTTGTGTAAAGATACTTAAAAAATTGTCTTAAAAAAAAGAAAAAATAATGATAGTACAAGTGAAGCATGTATTTTCACACTAAATTTTTGCTAGGAAATTTTTTTTGAAATTGTGAATGGTGTAAATGATAATGTAGAATCTTTAGCATAGCCAAATGGGTGCAGGCGGAATTTGGGTAATCTACTTTTTGTGTATTTCGTTCGTCTTTTTTGTGGGAATACCGCCTATGCTAAATACAAATATTTCTATATACGTATATATTTGAATATATAAAACAAATTTTTAAAGCCTTTTATTGTTATGCGATACTTCGAAGCATTAAAAAAACATTCAACTACAAGTGCCTTTTGTTTTCCGTACTCATGGATCTTAAAGTTTTTAATTATTCAAATTCCCAGGATCGAATGAATGAATAGTCTATTTTTGAACTAGGCCAATTAAAATTTTATGCGAGAAAATGTTTTTCTCCTACATTGTCAAGATTAGATTTTTAACGAACTAGTCCAACTTGATAAATTTAATATTATATTTTTCATAATTATCTTGTAATTTACATATCTATTTATTTATTTTGTTATCTAAGATTAAAAAATGTGTGCAAGTGTTTTATTTAAACTCTTAAATTTACCGAGATTAAACAAATTTTATATTAAATATTTCAATCTACAAACATGATGTTTTCTTCAAGGTCCGTAAAACTTATTCTATCAGATTTTATATCTTAAGTTGAATCGGAAACAACAATAATAATAAAAAAGTACAATTAGCCAGTAAGAAACTTTAAAACACAAATATTTACAATTTCCTGCTTGGCTCCACGCGGATCTTGTTGTTTGTTGGCCAATTTTTACTCCCATCACATCTATAATCAGAACAACTACTTAAAGAAACTCATTTAATAGCCATTACAGAGAATTACCCTATTCTGCCTGCCTACAACCAGTAAAATGCTATGAGAGTGAAGTATGAACTAAAATTAGAGGAGCTCCGAATCCCGCTCTGAAATCCCATTGAAATTTGCTACAACTTTTATTTTAAATGTTTTTTTGTAGTATGCTCCGAATCCAGAGTGCTTTATCATGAAAAATTGATTAATTTTGCTCGTTTTCGGCTGCTCCAAGTATCATGAATAATACAGTAAGAGTATCTAGCTTGGAATTTTTGGAAAATATAATCTCGGCTGACTTCGAAGACGTCGGCCGATTTAAGCATTGGTCATGATACTTGGGGCGGCCGACGTCTTCGAAGTCGGCCGAGATTAATAAAATAAAAAATTATTTATGGCACTCCATGGAAGCCCTAAGTATTGTTTGTGATATAAGAAATAACCTCGGTCGACTTCGAAGATGTCGGCCGCCCCAAGTACCATGATCAATACAATAAGTCTAATCTGCTTGAAATTTATGTACAAAATCATCTCGGCCGACTTCGAAGACGTCGGCCGCCCTAAGTATGGGTCATGATATTTAGTGCGGCCGACGTCTTCGAAGTCGGCCGAGATTATTAAAATAAGAAATTGTTTATGGCACTCCCTGGAAGCCCTAAGTATTGTTTGTGATATAAGAAATAACCTCGGCCGACTTCGAAGACGTCGGCCGCACTAAATATTGTTTATGAATAATATTTAGGTTGGATTACAATACTTGATGCTTATTGTATTGTTCATGAGCAATATTCAGTGCGGCCGACGTCTTCGAAGTCGGCCGAGATTATTAAAATAAGAAATTGTTTATGGCACCCCATGGAAGCCCTAAGTATTGTTTGTGATATAAGAAATAACCTCGGCCGACTTCGAAGACGTCGGCCGCACTAAATATTGTTTATGAATAATACTTAGGTTGGATTACAATACTTGATGCTTATTGTATTGTTCATGAGCAATATTCAGTGCGGCCGACGTCTTCGAATTCAGCAGAGATTAATAAAATAAGAAATTATGTATGGCACCCCATGGAAGTCCTAAGTATTGTTCGTGATATAAGAAATAACCTCGGCCGACTTCGAAGACGTCGGCCGCCCCAAGTACCATGATCAATACAATAAATCTAATTTGCTTGAAATTTATGTACAAAATCATCTCGGCCGACTTCGAAGACGTCGGCCGCCCTAAGTATGGGTCATGATATTTAGTGCGGCCGACGTCTTCGAAGTCGGCCGAGATTATTAAAATAAGAAATTGTTTATGGCACTCCCTGGAAGCCCTAAGTATTGTTTGTGATATAAGAAATAACCTCGGCCGACTTCGAAGACGTCGGCCGCACTAAATATTGTTTATGAATAATATTTAGGTTGGATTACAATACTTGATGCTTATTGTATTGTTCATGAGCAATATTCAGTGCGGCCGACGTCTTCGAAGTCGGCCGAGATTATTAAAATAAGAAATTGTTTATGGCACCCCATGGAAGCCCTAAGTATTGTTTGTGATATAAGAAATAACCTCGGCCGACTTCGAAGACGTCGGCCGCACTAAATATTGTTTATGAATAATACTTAGGTTGGATTACAATACTTGATGCTTATTGTATTGTTCATGAGCAATATTCAGTGCGGCCGACGTCTTCGAATTCAGCAGAGATTAATAAAATAAGAAATTATGTATGGCACCCCATGGAAGTCCTAAGTATTGTTCGTGATATAAGAAATAACCTCGGCCGACTTCGAAGACGTCGGCCGCCCCAAGTACCATGATCAATACAATAAATCTAATTTGCTTGAAATTTATGTACAAAATCATCTCGGCCGACTTCGAAGACGTCGGCCGCCCTAAGTATGGGTCATGATATTTAGGGCGGCCGACGTCTTCGAAGTCGGCCGAGATTATTAAAATAAGAAATTGTTTATGGCACCCCATGGAAGCCCTAAGTATTGTTTGTGATATAAGAAATAACCTCGGCCGACTTCGAAGACGTCGGCCGCACTAAATATTGTTTATGAATAATACTTAGGTTGGATTACAATACTTGATGCTTATTGTATTGTTCATGAGCAATATTCAGTGCGGCCGACGTCTTCGAATTCAGCAGAGATTAATAAAATAAGAAATTATGTATGGCACCCCATGGAAGTCCTAAGTATTGTTCGTGATATAAGAAATAACCTCGGCCGACTTCGAAGACGTCGGCCGCCCCAAGTACCATGATCAATACAATAAATCTAATTTGCTTGAAATTTATGTACAAAATCATCTCGGCCGACTTCGAAGACGTCGGCCGCCCTAAGTATGGGTCATGATATTTAGTGCGGCCGACGTCTTCGAAGTCGGCCGAGATTATTAAAATAAGAAATTGTTTATGGCACTCCCTGGAAGCCCTAAGTATTGTTTGTGATATAAGAAATAACCTCGGCCGACTTCGAAGACGTCGGCCGCACTAAATATTGTTTATGAATAATATTTAGGTTGGATTACAATACTTGATGCTTATTGTATTGTTCATGAGCAATATTCAGTGCGGCCGACGTCTTCGAAGTCGGCCGAGATTATTAAAATAAGAAATTGTTTATGGCACCCCATGGAAGCCCTAAGTATTGTTTGTGATATAAGAAATAACCTCGGCCGACTTCGAAGACGTCGGCCGCACTAAATATTGTTTATGAATAATACTTAGGTTGGATTACAATACTTGATGCTTATTGTATTGTTCATGAGCAATATTCAGTGCGGCCGACGTCTTCGAATTCAGCAGAGATTAATAAAATAAGAAATTATGTATGGCACCCCATGGAAGTCCTAAGTATTGTTCGTGATATAAGAAATAACCTCGGCCGACTTCGAAGACGTCGGCCGCCCCAAGTACCATGATCAATACAATAAATCTAATTTGCTTGAAATTTATGTACAAAATCATCTCGGCCGACTTCGAAGACGTCGGCCGCCCTAAGTATGGGTCATGATATTTAGGGCGGCCGACGTCTTCGAAGTCGGCCGAGATTATTAAAATAAGAAATTGTTTATGGCACCCCATGGAAGCCCTAAGTATTGTTTGTGATATAAGAAATAACCTCGGCCGACTTCGAAGACGTCGGCCGCACTAAATATTGTTTATGAATAATACTTAGGTTGGATTACAATACTTGATGCTTATTGTATTGTTCATGAGCAATATTCAGTGCGGCCGACGTCTTCGAATTCAGCAGAGATTAATAAAATAAGAAATTATGTATGGCACCCCATGGAAGTCCTAAGTATTGTTCGTGATATAAGAAATAACCTCGGCCGACTTCGAAGACGTCGGCCGCCCTAAGTATGGGTCATGATACTTGGGGCGGCCGACTTCGAAGACGTCGGCCGCCCCAAGTACCATGATCAATACAATAAATCTAATTTGCTTGAAATTTATGTACAAAATCATCTCGGCCGACTTCGAAGACGTCGGCCGCCCTAAGTATGGGTCATGATATTTAGGGCGGCCGACGTCTTCGAAGTCGGCCGAGATTATTAAAATAAGAAATTGTTTATGGCACCCCATGGAAGCCCTAAGTATTGTTTGTGATATAAGAAATAACCTCGGCCGACTTCGAAGACGTCGGCCGCACTAAATATTGTTTATGAATAATACTTAGGTTGGATTACAATACTTGATGCTTATTGTATTGTTCATGAGCAATATTCAGTGCGGCCGGCGTCTTCGAATTCAGCAGAGATTAATAAAATAAGAAATTATGTATGGCACCCCATGGAAGTCCTAAGTATTGTTCGTGATATAAGAAATAACCTCGGCCGCTTCAATAATCTCGGTCGACTTCGAAGACGTCGGCCGCCCTAAGTATGGGTCATAATACTTGGGGCGGCCGACGTCTTCGAAGTCGGCCGAGATTAATAAAATAAGAACTTATTTATGGCACGCCATGGAAGCCCTAAGTATTGTTTGTGATATAAGAAATAACCTCGGCCGACTTCGAAGACGTCGGCCGCCCCAAGTACCATGATCAATACAATAAATCTAATTTGCTTGAAATTTATGTACAAAATCATCTCGGCCGACTTCGAAGACGTCGGCCGCCCTAAGTATGGGTCATGATATTTAGGGCGGCCGACGTCTTCGAAGTCGGCCGAGATTATTAAAATAAGAAATTGTTTATGGCACCCCATGGAAGCCCTAAGTATTGTTTGTGATATAAGAAATAACCTCGGCCGACTTCGAAGACGTCGGCCGCACTAAATATTGTTTATGAATAATACTTAGGTTGGATTACAATACTTGATGCTTATTGTATTGTTCATGAGCAATATTCAGTGCGGCCGACGTCTTCGAATTCAGCAGAGATTAATAAAATAAGAAATTATGTATGGCACCCCATGGAAGTCCTAAGTATTGTTCGTGATATAAGAAATAACCTCGGCCGACTTCGAAGACGTCGGCCGCCCTAAGTATGGGTCATGATACTTGGGGCGGCCGACTTCGAAGACGTCGGCCGCCCCAAGTACCATGATCAATACAATAAATCTAATTTGCTTGAAATTTATGTACAAAATCATCTCGGCCGACTTCGAAGACGTCGGCCGCCCTAAGTATGGGTCATGATATTTAGGGCGGCCGACGTCTTCGAAGTCGGCCGAGATTATTAAAATAAGAAATTGTTTATGGCACCCCATGGAAGCCCTAAGTATTGTTTGTGATATAAGAAATAACCTCGGCCGACTTCGAAGACGTCGGCCGCCCTAAGTATGGGTCATAATACTTGGGGCGGCCGACGTCTTCGAAGTCGGCCGAGATTAATAAAATAAGAACTTATTTATGGCACGCCATGGAAGCCCTAAGTATTGTTTGTGATATAAGAAATAACCTCGGCCGACTTCGAAGACGTCGGCCGCCCCAAGTACCATGATCAATACAATAAATCTAATTTGCTTGAAATTTATGTACAAAATCATCTCGGCCGACTTCGAAGACGTCGGCCGCCCTAAGTATGGGTCATGATATTTAGGGCGGCCGACGTCTTCGAAGTCGGCCGAGATTATTAAAATAAGAAATTGTTTATGGCACCCCATGGAAGCCCTAAGTATTGTTTGTGATATAAGAAATAACCTCGGCCGACTTCGAAGACGTCGGCCGCACTAAATATTGTTTATGAATAATACTTAGGTTGGATTACAATACTTGATGCTTATTGTATTGTTCATGAGCAATATTCAGTGCGGCCGACGTCTTCGAATTCAGCAGAGATTAATAAAATAAGAAATTATGTATGGCACCCCATGGAAGTCCTAAGTATTGTTCGTGATATAAGAAATAACCTCGGCCGACTTCGAAGACGTCGGCCGCCCTAAGTATGGGTCATGATACTTGGGGCGGCCGACTTCGAAGACGTCGGCCGCCCCAAGTACCATGATCAATACAATAAATCTAATTTGCTTGAAATTTATGTACAAAATCATCTCGGCCGACTTCGAAGACGTCGGCCGCCCTAAGTATGGGTCATGATATTTAGGGCGGCCGACGTCTTCGAAGTCGGCCGAGATTATTAAAATAAGAAATTGTTTATGGCACCCCATGGAAGCCCTAAGTATTGTTTGTGATATAAGAAATAACCTCGGCCGACTTCGAAGACGTCGGCCGCCCTAAGTATGGGTCATGATACTTGGGGCGGCCGACTTCGAAGACGTCGGCCGCCCCAAGTACCATGATCAATACAATAAATCTAATTTGCTTGAAATTTATGTACAAAATCATCTCGGCCGACTTCGAAGACGTCGGCCGCCCTAAGTATGGGTCATGATATTTAGGGCGGCCGACGTCTTCGAAGTCGGCCGAGATTATTAAAATAAGAAATTGTTTATGGCACCCCATGGAAGCCCTAAGTATTGTTTGTGATATAAGAAATAACCTCGGCCGACTTCGAAGACGTCGGCCGCCCTAAGTATGGGTCATAATACTTGGGGCGGCCGACGTCTTCGAAGTCGGCCGAGATTAATAAAATAAGAACTTATTTATGGCACGCCATGGAAGCCCTAAGTATTGTTTGTGATATAAGAAATAACCTCGGCCGACTTCGAAGACGTCGGCCGCCCCAAGTACCATGATCAATACAATAAATCTAATTTGCTTGAAATTTATGTACAAAATCATCTCGGCCGACTTCGAAGACGTCGGCCGCCCTAAGTATGGGTCATGATATTTAGGGCGGCCGACGTCTTCGAAGTCGGCCGAGATTATTAAAATAAGAAATTGTTTATGGCACCCCATGGAAGCCCTAAGTATTGTTTGTGATATAAGAAATAACCTCGGCCGACTTCGAAGACGTCGGCCGCACTAAATATTGTTTATGAATAATACTTAGGTTGGATTACAATACTTGATGCTTATTGTATTGTTCATGAGCAATATTCAGTGCGGCCGACGTCTTCGAATTCAGCAGAGATTAATAAAATAAGAAATTATGTATGGCACCCCATGGAAGTCCTAAGTATTGTTCGTGATATAAGAAATAACCTCGGCCGACTTCGAAGACGTCGGCCGCCCTAAGTATGGGTCATGATACTTGGGGCGGCCGACTTCGAAGACGTCGGCCGCCCCAAGTACCATGATCAATACAATAAATCTAATTTGCTTGAAATTTATGTACAAAATCATCTCGGCCGACTTCGAAGACGTCGGCCGCCCTAAGTATGGGTCATGATATTTAGGGCGGCCGACGTCTTCGAAGTCGGCCGAGATTATTAAAATAAGAAATTGTTTATGGCACCCCATGGAAGCCCTAAGTATTGTTTGTGATATAAGAAATAACCTCGGCCGACTTCGAAGACGTCGGCCGCACTAAATATTGTTTATGAATAATACTTAGGTTGGATTACAATACTTGATGCTTATTGTATTGTTCATGAGCAATATTCAGTGCGGCCGGCGTCTTCGAATTCAGCAGAGATTAATAAAATAAGAAATTATGTATGGCACCCCATGGAAGTCCTAAGTATTGTTCGTGATATAAGAAATAACCTCGGCCGCTTCAATAATCTCGGTCGACTTCGAAGACGTCGGCCGCCCTAAGTATGGGTCATAATACTTGGGGCGGCCGACGTCTTCGAAGTCGGCCGAGATTAATAAAATAAGAACTTATTTATGGCACGCCATGGAAGCCCTAAGTATTGTTTGTGATATAAGAAATAACCTCGGCCGACTTCGAAGACGTCGGCCGCCCCAAGTACCATGATCAATACAATAAATCTAATTTGCTTGAAATTTATGTACAAAATCATCTCGGCCGACTTCGAAGACGTCGGCCGCCCTAAGTATGGGTCATGATACTTGGGGCGGCCGACGTCTTCGAAGTCGGCCGAGATTAATAAAATAAGAACTTATTTATGGCACCCCATGGAAGCCCTAAGTATTGTTTGTGATATAATAAATAACCTCGGCCGCTCCAAGTATCATGAACAATACTTATAACTACTTTCCTTCTATAACATTTTGTCATGTCTCCGACAGTAGTCAAGATATCTTGTCACAACAAAAATCAAACACATTGTTGATGTTAGTCAAGGTTCAAATAAATTAATTATTTAATCGTATCTTAATTACAGATCTAAATCTGAAAAATTCGATACTTGTAATTTATGTGATTGAAATTTTATATCGGGATGATTATGATGATTATAAAGGCACATTGAACATATTTATGGTGTATCATTTTTTTAACAATTTAAATTTTCAACTCGTGCTCATGCGCAATAAAAATTTATAAGCGCGTTTTTAAATTATCGATTTATTAAGGTTAAACGATAAATATCTCACAATTAATCCTATTTATATGGTAAATTGGGCAACAATAAATGAGATTAAAAAAATCACGACGAAAACAACAATCGAAATCGTTTAAACGTGTGAATATAGTTGCATAACCGTCACTTATGCTGGAAAACTTATTTGTCCACTGTAAATAATATGGCCATACGAGACGTGTCTCTCTGTGCGAGTTCGTTTTGCTGTAAATAGACACTAGATTTGAAAGGGATTTTGCCGATTTTTTCGTCTACACTCAAAAATGGCAAACAACATACAATACGGTAATGAACGAACAAATAGTTTAGAAACTGAATATGGCATCGACCCAGCATCAGGGGGCTTCTTTCATGTGGACACCAAAAAGTACTGTTTCTCGTACACGAAAACTTTATGTTTCTTACTTATTCTTAGTTATTTTAGACACGAGGATCTTAAAGAAATGCTCGATTCGAACAAAGATAGCTTAAAACTAGAAGCAATGAAGCGTATCATTGGGGTATGTATTTTTATACTTTTGAATAAACAACTATGATTCAATTCAACATATAGATTTAATTAGTTGGGTAACTTTTCTGTTATAACAAGGTTATTATGCAATAAATCATTTTAAAATATTAAAAATTAATAAACTTAGTTGTTTTATGTGTTAACTTTCATTGTTTCTCAACGTACACACATAACTTGTATTAATATATTTAAAGTAATATAATATAATATTTTTAAAGTATTATCAACTTTTTAGATGATTGCAAAAGGTCGTGATGCCTCCATGCTGTTTCCAGCTGTGGTGAAAAACGTTGTCTCAAAAAATATTGAAGTAAAAAAATTGGTGTATGTTTATTTAGAACGTTACGCAGAGGAACAGCAGGATTTGGCATTACTCTCGATTTCAACATTCCAAAGAGCGCTAAAAGAACCAAACCAATTGATACGCGCCGGTGCTCTCCGAGTATTGTCTAGTATACGGGTTAATGTGATAGCACCCATTGTAATGATAGCGATACGCGATGCAGCTCAAGATATGTCTCCATACGTTCGAAAAACTGCCGCGCATGCGATACCAAAACTTCATAGTCTTGATAAAGATACAAAACCTGAATTAGTAATGATTATTCAAAAATTGCTTGCTGATAAGACAGTCTTAGTGATTGGATCTGCTGTTATGGCGTTTACGAAGGTTTGTCCAGAACGAGTCGACCTTGTACATCAAGTATACAGGAAATTATGTAATGTTTTGGTTGACGTTGATGAATGGGGGCAAGTTATTATTTTGAACACATTAACGAGATATTGCAGGACACAATTCGCTGACCCAAATATTCATGTAAGTTAGCTTAAAAAATTTTGAAATACATTTTTTTACTTTACCCAATAATAATCAATTAGGAGAAAAAGCAAGTTGGAAAACCTGGAGAAACAGACTCTGATACTTCAGATAAACATTCCGCCGGGCCAACATTAGACCCCGACCATCGCTTACTTTTAAGATCATCACGACCTTTGTTACAATCACGCAATGCGGCGGTCGTCGTCTCAGTAGCACAACTTTATCACCATTGCGCACCTTCAGCTGAAGCCCAACTAGCTGCTAAAGCCCTAGTAAGGCTATTGAGCTCCCACAACGAGATCCAATGCATCGTATTGGATTCAATCGCTTCGATGAGCTACCAAAAACGAGGGATGTTCGAATACTATCTCAAGCATTTTTTTGTACGAATGTCCGAACCCTTGCGAATAAAACTGCTCAAATTAGACGTCCTTACCAATTTGGCTTGCGATTCAAATGTCAGCTTAATATTACGTGAGATGCAAGCGTATTTATCTTGTAGTGATAAAGTGTTTGCTGCAGCTACTATTCAAGCCATTGGAAAATGCGCTTGTCGATTGGCCGATATTGCTGATTCTTGTTTAAATGGTTTGGTCTCTTTACTTTCAAATGGAAACGGTTTGTATTTTATGATTTTTTTGCGAACAAAATATGCTGGTGGAAGTTTTTATTTGACTTGAATGAGTTGAAAGTTTTTCATTATACCTAAGTTTTATACAGGGTGTATCTGAATGACTGCAACAAACTTCAAGGGGTGATTCTTTAGTGAATTTTAAGGGTACTTTGATATATAAACCATGGGCGACTTCGGCTCCCCTAAGGAACTACACCCCTCCAAAAATGGCGGAAAATTTTGGTTTAATTTCTTTTTCTCAAAAATCATAAACGCTAGGAAAATGAAATTTGGGGAATATGTTTAACTCATAATAAGGCACCCTATTTGTACTTTCAACCTATCCTTCTAAACTACTAAACGTAACCACCCCCTTTGCATTTTTGCTAAAAATTTTTTTATGCAGATGATAAATACATTAGAAAAATTTTACATAGATAGATGAAAGTATTCTAAAACTTTTTTGTCTCTCGAAATTTTTCCAAAAACGACTAATTTTTGAGAAAAAAAATAATAAAGCAAATACTGCACGTTAAACATCGGGGTTGTCGATCAAAAGTTGGAATGAATTTTTAATGAAAAAATCTTAGTAGGCTCTGTAATCTTTCAAAATAAAATAAAGAGTTGCACTTTTTTAATGGATAATTGTTATATTTATGTTCTACCGGTTTCGTTTAATAAAATGGTTGTTTACAACCATTTTATTAAACGATTCATCGCATCCGCCCATAATTACACTTTTATTTTTGATTTTCTTAAGTTTTTAACCATGAACAAATGTTTAATATTGATACCAGGCCCTTTTTTCAAATCATGACGCGTTCCTGAAGATGACTCTATGTTGAGTCGAAACCGGTAGAACATAAATATAACAATTATCCATTAAAAAAGTGCAACTCTTTATTTTATTTTGATACGAATGATGGAAACAAATAATAATTACACCAATCTGTAATCTTTGTCAGAAATATTTTTGACGTTTAAATGTCAGTGTTTTTCTTACTATTATTATTGTTTTTCAAATTAATTTTTGAATAAAGTTCTATCGCATTTACGCTCGTTCACTCGACGTTTCAAAATTTTAAATAAAACAATAATAAAGTAAGAAAACCACTGATATTTAAACGTCAAAAATATTTCTGACAAAGATTGCAAAGCCTACTAAGATTTTTTCATTAAAAATTCATTCCAACTTTCGATTAACAACCCTACAGCTTAACAGTTAGTGTTTGCTTAATTATTTTTTTTCTCAGAAATTATTAAATTTTCGAAGAAAATCAGAGAGACAAAAAAGTTTTAGAATAGTTTTATCTATCTAACTGAAATTTTTTCAATGTATTTATCATCTTCATAAAAAGATCTAGGCATAAATTGAACGGGGATGGTTACGTTTAGTAGTTTAGAAGGATAGGTTGAAAGTACAAATAGGGTCAAAACGTGCCCTATTATGAGTTAAACATATTCCCCAAATTTGATTTTCCCAGCGTTTATGGTTTTTGAGAAAAGAAAATTAAACCAAAATTTTCCGCCATTTTTGAAGGGGTGTAGCTCCTCAGGGAGGCCGAAGTCGCCCATGGTTCATATATGAAAGTACCCTTAAAATTCACTAAAGAATCTCCCCTTGAAGTTTGTTGCAGTCATTCAGATACACCTGTATATTATGCTTTTCTGGTGCAATATGAAGAATTTTTGTTTCGAAAGCAACAATTTTAAACGAATTAAAATTTCAATTGGAAATAAAAAAGTACAAAATAGTAGCAATTAACAAAAATCATGGTTCGTGAGAATTTTCTTGCAGGAACCTCTTCTCACTGCTGTGTAGGAACAAAAAAAAATTCATTTCTCTTCGCCCCTAGGATGACCATGTAAGCACCACGGAACAATTTCATCAAATAGCCAAAGGAGAACATCATAATCAACTTGTGTTGTAAAAACCTATGCCTTTTAAGTTTTTTCAGTCAAATTTTTATCAAAAATGAGCCTGAAACTAGTCATCATGTTGTGGCGACTCTCTGAACTTTGTGGATCCTACTATTAATCTGCTTGAAATTTATGGCAGAAATAATCTAATAAAGCCCCAAGTTTCTTGAACAGTACAATAAGTCTATAACCTATTTCATACAATATTTCCAGCTTATGTTACATGTCTACAATACAATAGCGAGGATTTTGATCGCAACTCGTCTTATGATTATAATTTTTGGAAACATTTTGAAAACTTTTTTCATCAGTTTTAAGCAAAATGGACTTGGTCTTACGATTCAAAGTGTTATGGTTATTGGAAGCGGCCGACATCATCGAAGTCGGCTGTGGTCAGTATTCTGGCAAAACATCCTGTGAGATTAACAAAATATGCTGGTGGAAGTTTTTATTTGACTTGAATGAGTTGAAAGATTTTCATTATACCTAAGTATTATATATTATGCTTTTCTGGTGCAATATGAAGAATTTTTGTTTCGAAAGTAACAATTTTAAACGAATTAAAATTTCAATTTGAAATAAAAAAGTACAAAATAGTAGCAATTAACAAAAATCATGGTTCGTGAGAATTTTCTTGCAGGAACCTCTTCTCACTGCCGTGTAGGAACAAAAAAAAAATGCATATCTCTTCACCCCTAGGATATCCATGTAAGCACCACGGAACAATTTCATCAAGTAGCCAGAGGAGAACATCATAATCAACTAAGGTTTATTATATTTTCCGCCGCCTCGTCTATATTTTGAAATGTAACACGTAAAAAACTGAAATTTTAGAACAAAGTGTTGTAAAAACCTATGCCTTTTAAGTTTTTTGGGGTGAAAATTTAGGAAATCATGTCAGGGATATTTCTACGAAAAATCTGAGTCAAATTTTTATCAAAAATGAGCCAAACTGAGTCATCATGTTGTGGCGACTCTCTGAACTTTGTGGATCCTACTATTAATCTGCTTGAAATTTATGGCAGAAATAATTTAATAAAGCCCCAAGTTTCTTGAACAGTACAATAAGTCTATTTCATACAATATTTCCAGCTTATGTTACATGTCTACAATACAACAGCGCGGATTTTAATCGCTACTCGCAACTCGTCTTATGATTATAATTTTTGGAAACATTTTGAAAACTTTTTTCATCAGTTTTAAGCAAAATGGACTTGGTCTTACGATTCAAAGTGTTATGGTTATTGGAAGCGGCCGACGTCTTCGAAGTCGGCTGTGGTCAGTATTCTGGCAAAACATCCTGTGAGATCGGGAATTTATCAGTGCCTTGATACAAGATTCATGTTAGAGAAAATCTTTGTTCGGCGGAGATTTCTTAAAGGATTGTTCAAAGACCAGTTTTTCACACAGAATGGACAAATCATACTCTAAATACATTCCTATTGCTTTTCTGATTATCCTCTGGTAGTAATGGTTATTACTGACTAGTATGTAGTTCTCTGTAACTTCGGTTTAAGATGAAATTGCTTCACTCTAAATCGTCAAACATAAGACAGAGTTAAGCTACACACCAAGTATTTTGGGTAATACTTAATATATTCAAGATCTCCACAATGATATTGTAGGTTAATTAGAGGAGATATCAAAATACGCCTAAAGATGATTCAATAAATAATGACTTACCGGGAAAGTTAATAAAAATAAAATCATCCACAATGATTGTTTGTGTTTTATTTGTTTTATTAAAACAATAATTATTAAATGATAAAAAAGATAAAAACGAACCATTTTTAACATCTTCAAGATGTTGCAAATAAAAAGGACCACCTGTATATTGTACAAAAACATCTTCATTTTGAGTGCAACGCCCCATAGACGTCAATAATCGAACTAAAACAACAATTTGATTATCAAATTATTCGTACACGTAAAGACAATCCTTACTTTAATTAATATTGCACTTAAAAACTAGATGGCTTAAATGCATAACTATGATATAATAACTCACCGCAATTTTGTTCGCTACCACAATAATTTTCTTTTTTATATATTCTTTTTTTTAATAGAGGCGATTGTTGCTGAAAGTGTAATCGTGGTAAAAAGACTTTTGCAAACCAAGGCAGCGGATCCAAAAGAAATAATAAGACAAATGACCAAATTATTAGATAGTATAACAGTTCCAAATGCTAGAGCTGCGATACTATGGTTGCTAGGTGAACATTCGACAGTTGTGCCGTTAATAGCACCGGATGTCTTAAGAAAAATGGCGAAAACGTTCGTTGATGAGACGGACATTGTAAAATTACAAATATTAAATTTAGCTACGAAGCTCTACCTCACAAATAAAACACAAACTGAGCAATTATGTATTTATGTGTTCAATTTGGCGCGATATGATCAAGATTATGATATAAGAGATAGAGCACGATTATTAAAACCGTTTGTTCAAGAAGGGAAATTAAACATTTTATCGCGACGAGCGGAAGAAATATTTTTAGGGCCGAAACCCGCTCCTCAACTCCAATCGCATTTTAAAGATCGCGAATATTTACAGTTAGGCTCATTATCACATTTCATAAACCAACCTGCAACCGGATACGAACCTTTACCATCGTTCCCAACGGTTCCCCCACCCGGAAACGTTCGAGACGTTGAAGGTGAAGAGCAAAAATCCGAGAAAAAAAGACCAGTATTTTGGAAAATGCCATCTTCTCGGCAAAATTCGCAAGGATCGGAATATCTTGATTCGGGAAGCTCTTCAAGCGATATTTCTCTTGAATCAAAAGGTGAAGAATCTGAGTCGAGTGAATCAGCATCTGATTCATCTAATGCGTCTTCGTCGGAAGATAGTTCTTCATCCGGATCGAGCAGCGAAGCCGAATCGGAATCCGAACCAGAACGTAACGAAAACGTCGTCGATATTTTATCGGAACCACCTCCAAAAACGTCGAACCACGTGGGAAATGAAAAAACCGAAAAAATTTCATCCAATTTCGATTTATTAATTGATTTAGATGAAGGTGACACGTTTACACCGGTTTTAAGGCCAACTAATTTTCCAACCGTTTCGTTAACGGACGCAATCAATCAAAATACGCCGCCTCCTACTATTTCACCTAAATACTATCCGACTAATACGTTTGAAATCTTGGATAAAATTAGTGGACGCGGACTTCACATAACATACAAGTTTAGTAGATCACCTCATGTTTACTCACCGCAAATGGTTAATTTAATTTTGGTTTTTACCAACACGTTAAATGAAGATATTACTAACATACATATAGATCAAGTAAGAAATTTTTTTTATTATTGATTTTTTGGTAATTCTTAATTTTTTTATTTTAGAAACTCGTACCTGCCGTTACGATAGCGAAATTTTCAGCTATTGAAACGTTAAAGCCGGGATTAAGTGTTCCTGTTTATTTAGGAATTGATTTTAATGATTCTTTATCGCCGGTCTCGCTTGATATTATTTCATCTCTAGGTAAAAATTGTTTTTTTCAATCAGTTATTTATAAAAAAAAATTTAAAACATTTCTTTGGGTCATCATCAGCCGAATCTATTAATGAGTGGAATCAGCGATCGTGTTCTTCACCTCGCCCAGCTTTCCGACTCCATCTCGGCCGACTTCGAAGACGTCGGCCGCCCCAAGTTTAACAAACACCAATTTATTTTTCCTATAGATTTTCTCATAAAAATGCATCATTTTGTGACTCTTCTTGCATCGGCATTCTTGAAGCATGTCGATATCACACATTTAATTTTTTCCATAAATCCAAGACCATTTTGAAAATTTTGGGAAGGGCGCAGTGGCAGTTACCAAGTTACTCAATCCGCCTGATAATTCGACTGATGTAAACATTGTTTTATTCAATCAGTTATTTATAAAAAAAGAATTTAAAACATTTCTTTGGGTCATCATCAGCCGAATCTATTAATGAGGGGAATCAGCGATCGTGTTCTTCACCTCGCCCAGCTTTCCGACGCCATCTCGGCCGACTTCGAAGTCGTCGGCCGCCCCAAGTTCAACAAACACCAACTTCTTTTTCCTATAGATTTTCTCATAAAAATGCATCATTTTGTGGCTCTTCTTGCATCGGCGTTCTTGAAGCATGTCGATATCACACATTTAATTTTTTCCATAAATCCAAGACCATTTTGAAAATTTTGGAAGGGCGCAGTGGCAGTTACCAAGTTACTCAATCCGCCTGATAATTCGACTGATGTAAAAATTGTTTTATTCAATCAGTTATTTATAAAAAAAGAATTTAAAACATTTCTTTGGGTCATCATCAGCCGAATCTATTAATGAGGGGAATCAGCGATCCTGTTCTTCACCTCGCCCAGCTTTTTGACTCCATCTCGACCGACTTCGAAGACGTCGGCCGCCCCAAGTTTAACAAACACCAACTTCTTTTTCCTATAAATTTTCTCATAAAAATGCATCATTTTGTGACTCTTCTTGCATCGGCGTTCTTGAAGCATGTCGATATCACACATTTAATTTTTTCCATAAATCCAAGACCATTTTGAAAATTTTGGGAAGGGCGCAGTGGCAGTTACCAAGTTACTCAATCCGCCTGATAATTCGACTGATGTAAAAATTGTTTTATTCAATCAGTTATTTATAAAAAAAGAATTTAAAACATTTCTTTGGGTCATCATCAGCCGAATCTATTAATGAGGGGAATCAGCGGTCGTGTTCTTCACCTCGCCCAGCTTTCCGACTCCATCTCGGCCGACTTCGAAGACGTCGGCCACCCCAAGTTTAACAAACACCAACTTCTTTTTCCTATAGATTTTCTCATAAAAATGCATCATTTTGTGACTCTTCTTGCATCGGCGTTCTTGAAGCATGTCGATATCACACATTTAATTTTTTCCATAAATCTATGACCATTTTGAAAATTTTGGGAAGGGCGCAGTGGCAGTTACCAAGTTACTCAATCCGCCTGATAATTCGACTGATGTAAAAATTGTTTTATTCAATCAGTTATTTATAAAAAAAGAATTTAAAACATTTCTTTGGGTCATCATCAGCCGAATCTATTAATGAGGGGAATCAGCGATCGTGTTCTTCACCTCGCCCAGCTTTTCGACTCCATCTCGGCCGAGTTCGAAGACGTCGGCCGCCCCAAGTTTAACAAACACCAACTTCTTTTTCCTATAGATTTTCGCATAAAAATGCATCATTTTGTGACTCTTCTTGCATCGGCGTTCTTGAAGCATATCGATATCACACATTTAATTTTTTCCATAAATCTATGACCATTTTGAAAATTTTGGGAAGGGCGCAGTGGCAGTTACCAAGTTACTCAATCCGCCTGATAATTCGACTGATGTGAAAATTGTTTTATTCAATCAGTTGTTTATAAAAAAGAATTTAAAACATTTCTTTGGGTCATCATCAGCCGAATCTATTAATGAGGGGAATCAGCGATCGTGTTCTTCACCTCGCCCAGCTTTCCGACTCCATCTCGGCCGACTTCGAAGACGTCGGCCGCCCCAAGTTTAACAAACACCAATTTATTTTTCCTATAGATTTTCTCATAAAAATGCATCATTTTGTGACTCTTCTTGCGTCGGCGTTCTTGAAGCATGTCGATATCACACATTTAATTTTTTCCATAAATCCAAGAACATTTTGAAAATTTTGGGAAGGGCGCAGTGGCAGTTACCAAGTTACTCAATCCGCCTGATAATTCGACTGATGTAAAAATTGTTTTATTCAATCAGTTATTTATAAAAAAAGAATTTAAAACATTTCTTTGGGTCATCATCAGCCGAATCTATTAATGAGGGGAATCAGCGATCGTGTTCTTCACCTCGCCCAGCTTTCCGACTCCATCTCGGCCGACTTCGAAGTCGTCGGCCGCCCCAAGTTTAACAAACACCAACTTCTTTTTCCTATAGATTTTCTCATAAAAATGCATCATTTTGTGACTCTTCTTGCATCGGCGTTCTTGAAGCATGTCGATATCACACATTTAATTTTTTCCATAAATCCAAGACCATTTTGAAAATTTTGGGAAGGGCGCAGTGGCAGTTACCAAGTTACTCAATCCGCCTGATAATTCGACTGATGTAAAAATTGTTTTATTCAATCAGTTATTTATAAAAAAAGAATTTAAAACATTTCTTTGGGTCATCATCAGCCGAATCTATTAATGAGGGGAATCAGCGATCGTGTTCTTCACCTCGCCCAGCTTTCCGACTCCATCTCGGCCGACTTCGAAGACGTCGGCCGCCCCAAGTTTAACAAACACCAACTTCTTTTTCCTATAGATTTTCTCATAAAAATGCATCATTTTGTGACTCTTCTTGCATCGGCGTTCTTGAAGCATGTCGATATCACACATTTAATTTTTTCCATAAATCCAAGACCATTTTGAAAATTTTGGGAAGGGCGCAGTGGCAGTTACCAAGTTACTCAATCCGCCTGATAATTCGACTGATGTAAAAATTGTTTTATTCAATCAGTTATTTATAAAAAAAGAATTTAAAACATTTCTTTGGGTCATCATCAGCCGAATCTATTAATGAGGGGAATCAGCGATCGTGTTCTTCACCTCGCCCAGCTTTCTGACTCCATCTCGGCCGACTTCGAAGACGTCGGCCGCCCCAAGTTCAACAAACACCAACTTCTTTTTCCTATAGATTTTCTCATAAAAATGCATCATTTTGTGACTCTTCTTGCATCGGCGTTCTTGAAGCATGTCGATATCACACATTTAATTTTTTCAATAAATCTATGACCATTTTGAAAATTTTGGGAAGGGCGCAGTGGCAGTTACCAAGTTACTCAATCCGCCTGATAATTCGACTGATGTAAACATTGTTTTATTCAATCGGTTATTTATAAAAAAAGAATTTAAAACATTTCTTTGGGTCATCATCAGCCGAATCTATTAATGAGGGGAATCAGCGATCGTGTTCTTCACCTCGCCCAGCTTTCCGACTCCATCTCGGCCGACTTCGAAGACGTCGGCCGCCCCAAGTTCAACAAACACCAACTTCTTTTTCCTATAGAGTTTCTCATAAAAATGCATCATTTTGTGACTCTTTTTGCATCGGCGTTCTTGAAGCATGTCGATATCACACATTTAATTTTTTCCATAAATCCAAGACCATTTTGAAAATTTTGGGAAGGGCGCAGTGGCAGTTACCAAGTTACTCAATCCGCCTGATAATTCGACTGATGTAAAAATTGTTTTATTCAATCAGTTATTTATAAAAAAAGAATTTAAAACATTTCTTTGGGTCATCATCAGCCGAATGTATTAATGAGTGGAATCAGCGATCGTGTTCTTCACCTCGCCCAGCTTTCTGACTCCATCTCGGCCGACTTCGAAGACGTCGGCCGCCCCAAGTTCAACAAACACCAACTTCTTTTTCCTATAGATTTTCTCATAAAAATGCATCATTTTGTGACTCTTCTTGCATCGGCGTTCTTGAAGCATGTCGATATCACACATTTAATTTTTTCAATAAATCTATGACCATTTTGAAAATTTTGGGAAGGGCGCAGTGGCAGTTACCAAGTTACTCAATCCGCCTGATAATTCGACTGATGTAAACATTGTTTTATTCAATCGGTTATTTATAAAAAAAGAATTTAAAACATTTCTTTGGGTCATCATCAGCCGAATCTATTAATGAGGGGAATCAGCGATCGTGTTCTTCACCTCGCCCAGCTTTCCGACTCCATCTCGGCCGACTTCGAAGACGTCGGCCGCCCCAAGTTCAACAAACACCAACTTCTTTTTCCTATAGATTTTCTCATAAAAATGCATCATTTTGTGACTCTTCTTGCATCGGCGTTCTTGAAGCATGTCGATATCACACATTTAATTTTTTCCATAAATCCAAGACCATTTTGAAAATTTTGGGAAGGGCGCAGTGGCAGTTACCAAGTTACTCAATCCGCCTGATAATTCGACTGATGTAAAAATTGTTTTATTCAATCAGTTATTTATAAAAAAAGAATTTAAAACATTTCTTTGGGTCATCATCAGCCGAATCTATTAATGAGGGGAATCAGCGATCGTGTTCTTCACCTCGCCCAGCTTTCCGACTCCATCTCGGCCGACTTCGAAGACGTCGGCCGCCCCAAGTTCAACAAACACCAACTTCTTTTTCCTATAGATTTTCTCATAAAAATGCATCATTTTGTGACTCTTCTTGCATCGGCGTTCTTGAAGCATGTCGATATCACACATTTAATTTTTTCCATAAATCCAAGACCATTTTGAAAATTTTGGGAAGGGCGCAGTGGCAGTTACCAAGTTACTCAATCCGCCTGATAATTCGACTGATGTAAAAATTGTTTTATTCAATCAGTTATTTATAAAAAAAGAATTTAAAACATTTCTTTGGGTCATCATCAGCCGAATCTATTAATGAGGGGAATCAGCGATCGTGTTCTTCACCTCGCCCAGCTTTCCGACTCCATCTCGGCCGACTTCGAAGACGTCGGCCGCCCCAAGTTCAACAAACACCAACTTCTTTTTCCTATAGATTTTCTCATAAAAATGCATCATTTTGTGACTCTTCTTGCATCGGCGTTCTTGAAGCATGTCGATATCACACATTTAATTTTTTCCATAAATCTATGACCATTTTGAAAATTTTGGGAAGGGCGCAGTGGCAGTTACCAAGTTATTCAATCTGCCTGATAATTCGACTGATGATAATCTAAAGTGACCAAAAAAGATTTTTTTTAATACCAAATTTTTTTTCATAAAAGGAACAAATACAATTAGTTTAAAACCAACGATTGGTGAGTTGTTAAGACCAGTTGCGATTTCTTTACAAACGTTTGAGACTCATCAAGGAAAATTGAAAGGAATGAATGAGCATAGCGTTACTTGTAATATAAATAATGCCATTGATGTTTGTCAAAAAGTGTTTATGGAGGCGAATGTTGATATTGTACAAGGAAACCAAGATAGTAATGTTTATAGGTATATAAAATGATATTTTTGGTGATTTTAATTGACTATACATGTATTTTTTTGTAGGTTTGTTGGTGAAACTTTAAAATCGAAATCTTTGGTACTGATACAAGTAACTGTAGATAATAGTATGTCGATAAAAGTCAATTGTGAAAAATTAGTGGTGGGGTCAATGCTACTCAACGAGCTGAAACAATCGCTGCAACAGTGATCGTATTTACGTGAATATCTCTACGTTCTTGTTATATTTATTTCGAAAAGAACGATCCTTTGATTCTTTATATCTTGTTATAAGAGTTCTCTTAAGAAAAAAAAATCTCTTGTGATATAAATATTCCTTAATCGGAAGTTTGTATTGCTATTATGTTATTATCCGCTATAAAAAAATTGTATTTAACATTTTGATACGTATTGTAAAGAAATATACTATATAAAAAATGTTATAATAAATTCTATAAAAACATTTTTTTTTAATTATTTCAAAAGATTTGACATTTAGTAACTTTTCTCATACCAACATGACTCGATAAAATCACTACGTCCTTATAAATTAAATGACCCAACATTTTTCAAAATCAAAAATTTAAGAACTACTCAGTCTAATATGAATAATTGAATGAATAATTAGAAAGTTATTACATTAATAACTTTTTTTTGAATCATTAATAGTTGAGCTTTTGTACAGGAGGTGGTTATGACATGCCGTTTCGCATTTGTTTTTCGATTCACGCGAATTTGACAGTCCGACCACAGAAATAAAACATTATTTTAATATGAAATCGTATTTTCGGCGGCGTTAGCCGTTATTTAATTTATTTATCTACGATAGAAGACGAAGAAAGAACCGAATTTCATTTAAAAATTTATGTTGTGATAAAGTTAGTTTTATTAAAGGTTAAGTTCCAAAAAATACGATGGACCTCAAAGAAGCCCTTCTGCAAACTGTAAGTTGCATGCTAAGTGCTGATAACGATGTTCGAAGGCTTGCAGAGGAAAGACAGAAGGCTTTAGAAGTAACAGATGGTAAATTCGCATTAAAATTTTAAACTTAACCTAACTTTTTTATTTATTTTTTTTTTAGATTATAGTTTACATTTAGCTGAAATATTATTAACCACTGATGAAGCGTTAGAAGAGCGCCAAATGGCTAGTGTTTTATTAACAAAGTATATTAAAACACATTGGAGACAAGGAGATCCTTTTTTTATAGAACCCGTTGTTGCTGATACAATCAAAAAGAAATTACGTAGTGTTTTACCCACGGGTCTTTCAGATAATATTCCTAAAGTTCAGAATGCTGTAGCATCCACGTTAGCTACAATCGCCGTTTATGATTTTCCTAATGTTTGGAATGATATGATAGCTATGTTAACTTGTAAATTATCATCTCAAACTTCTAATGATGTTGTTGGAGGTCTTCATTTTTTAAACGAATTCACTAAAGTTGCTTGTAGAGGTCAACTTATATTATTAACACCAAATATTTATGAGTATTTATATAAAGTTTGTCAAAATGATATGGTAAGTCATTTAATTCAGGTCAAGGTATTATAAAAAAACTATAAATGTGATGTATCATTTCGGAAATATAAAAAATATTGTTTGAATAAGAATTAAAAAAAAAAAACGACAAAAGAAGCAACCAATTTAAGATTTATTTTTTTTAATTTTAATGTTGTTACAAGAAAAACGCGATTGAAGTTCTCTCCTTGATGTTACTCTAAATTTTATGTCTAATTTTGCTATCATAATACTTCCTATAACTGCAGGATAGGCGATAGACGCCCGCTTTGTTTAATAGGGTCAGTTTGATATCATCAGGCACCTTGCAATCCGCTCTGTCACACCTGAAACATAAGGGAGGCAAATAAATCCTGCTGGTGTAGTACTTACCATGTCTTTTCTCTGCCTTAGAGTATAAATGGAGTACATCTTCTAGAAATTCTTCAAATTTTGTCCATCGCATATCATTTCTGCTTGTTAAAACAAGGCGTACTTCCAATACAAATCCAATTCCATCATCATCATGTTAAAGTTGATCATGGGATGTTGCGAGTTCAGATCTAATAATATATATAATCTTTGAGGACCTAATACTTTTGACTGAGCATTCGGGTTTAGTCTCAATTCTAATTTTAGTTGTTATTCAACACCATGTTGTTGGATATTTTTATTAAAAACAGCTGGGAATTCAACCACATACGGAAGATGCTACTAAACGCAAGGAAGTCTTCTCCACTCGGATTTGACAATCTTTATTTCCAAGTATCCGACCGAGATTATTGTTCATGATATTTAGGGCGGCCGACGTCTTCGAAGTCGGCCGAGATTATGTCGGAAATTATTCGGAAATTACTTCTAGGACATTGGCCGCCCCAAGTAATGTCCATAATATAAGAAAAAAGCTTAACAAGAACTTGTGCGACCATTTTTTATACTTTATTTTATATTAACGTGTCATTTATAGTTTTTTATAAATACTAATATGATGTGTGCGAAAAATATAAATACACAATAATTATTTTTTATTTTAGTGTGTTACCTCAAATCGATCGTTGGCTATATCAATAACATCAATGTTAATACATACGGATTATACCAGTAATCGTTGTCGCGAAGATACGACATTAAACGCAATAGAATATTTTTGTGATTTATTAATAACGATTTTGTACCAGCCGTTTAGTGATAAGGTCGATTATTGTTTAAAAGCGGAAATTTATAGGTTTCTATTTAATGTTTACTTGTATTTACCGAATATGATAAAAAAGGCTGTCCAACGATTAATCCCGGTTACGTGGGAAATTTTTAATAAGTGCCAATCAGCTTACACGGCCGCCGTAATGGACCCCAACGCCCTGGATTTTTCCGGACATCACGGCGACTTATTAGAGCTCATATGCAATTCGTTGCGCATTTTTCAAACGGCCATCTTACAGGTGGACTCGGGTAAAGAGTTCATATACAAAAATCTTCCAGAGGTACTTTGTAAATTTATTGTGTTCATGAGTGTTACCATTGAACAAGAAATGCAATGGTTTGATGATGAAGAAGCTTTTTATAACGATCATTCAGGAGATTCTATTGAAAATAACGTACGATTATATGTTAGAAAAATATTTACGGTAAATTTTTTGTTTTATTGTGTATTCTGTTATCACAAATAATTCGTTTTAGACATTGGTTTTTACTGTACCAGAAAATCATTTAGTACCAGCAATAGATATACTAATAGCTAGAGTATTAGAAGAAAGTTGTGCAAAAATTGAGAATGTAACTTACTGGGTGCGTACACAAGAAAGCTTAATGTATATGATACAAACAATCTACGAAATTTATAATAAAGATGATAGAACTCCAGTCGGAATAAACATCAAACCTCAACTAGCCATGTGGACAAATTTGCTTGAAACTAACTATGCCAGAGATCACGTTTTCTTCTACGTTCGCATCGTACTTTTAGGCGGCACTTTATCCAAATATTTAGAACGCGAAGCGCTCATATCACACGTCAATGTCATTTTAAATAGTTTACGAACTAACAATAACGTAGTTAGAATGGCTGGATTAATGTAAGTATATAGTGTGTTACTCCACATTTAATATCATGATACTTGGGGCGGCCGAGATTCTTTCTTCCATACATTTCAAGCAGGTTAAGGGAAATAATCTCGACCAACTTAGAAAACGTCAGCCGCCCCAAATATCATACAATATAATAAGATTACCCTGCTTGAAATGTATGGAAAAAACAATCTCGGCCGACTTCGAAGACGTCGGCCGCCCTGGGTATTGTTTATAATACTTGGAGCGGAATATTTCTTCCATAAATTTCAAACAGGTTAAAATACAAGTTAATATTTGTGTAATAGCGTTAAAAAATTATTTTTATTCTTTTTAATTAGTGCCTTGGAAAAACATTGTCAAGAAGTGAAACGTAGTCAAAGATATGTTCAAGAATTTACGCAAAATTTAAAAAATATTGCCGAATGTGTTGTTAATGCTCAAGATCTGTCACCAAGATTGTGTTATATTATGTTAAAGTGTATTCACGCGTTAATAGAAGTAAGATATAATTGTTTTTATAATGTATTATCCATCAACAAGATTATGTATGTACAGTAGAACCTCCAATAATCGATGTTCCATTGTATATATCGTCAGTATTAGGCGACGGTTACTTTGATAAGAATTTAGTGTTGTGAAACATTTTTTTTGAACTAAAGTAACCGCCGTCTTATAAAAAACTAGATTATTTTAACTTGTTATAATTCAGTTTGACAGCACATCAGTCCCAGATTTATTAGAAAAAATTGTTCCTTTATTACGAAATTACTTTTGGAAGAACCTATCATTTCCTGGTTTTAGCGATTTGTATTTTAAAACAATTTCGGAGCTGAGTAAAAATAGTTTGTGTATTGGCTACATGCAAGATATTATGTTTCCGGAAATTATTAAAGTAATCGTCGGCGAACCGGATAAATGCATCGACGTTGAATATCAGAACGTCGCCTTGCACGTTATTAAAACAATTATTGAACACGCTCCAGTTCCTATTAATCAGGGATTAATTGAAGAGAGCTTTAATTGTATGTACAGGATTATTTTAACTTCAAACGAATGCCTCGCTATATCAGTGAGTATATTTATTTAATGTATTAATGACTTAAATTTTTGATATTTATTTTTTTTTTAGTGTGCTACCGTTTGTATTTGTTATTGTATAGCAAAAGCGCCTAATCAAGTGTGCGCAATTAGAAGTAGTTCGGGAAAAACCGGGCTAGATTTTGTAATGGATATAATAAAGCACATTTTAGACCCGGGAATGTCAACTATAGTTTGTAAGGCAGCCGGACGCGTATGCTTGGCCACATTAAAATATTTATCAAACGCCTTAACGCCTCAACATTTCGACTGCATAATAAAATCAACATTAACACGAATGAACTATTTTAAACATCATTTCAACGATGGGTTATTGATCATTTTTGTTTACTTATTTCACGTTCACACAGACACATTGATCAATACTCTGAGCGTTATTCCAGGTCCTAATGGAGATAGTGCCCTCGCTTATATTTTACACAGGTGGATTAAAGCGAATGGATTATTTTTAGTGAAATATGAACTTAGATTAAGGTAGGATTAAAACTTTATTACTTTTAATTTTTGATGATTTTTCTTTATTAGTTTATTTGCTCTATCACGCGTGATGGAGTACGCCTTACAACACAATAACCACCAATTATTTAATTTTACAATCCCGCACAAGAAAGTATTCAAAGGTTTTTTTCCGGAAACCGTTGATGTGCCTTTATTGGCGAAAATTTTAGAAATACTCTCGCTTTGCGTCTCGTGCATAGGAACGGAGAATACCGAAGAAACGTCGCGTGCTAATAACGATAACGAAGAGAATGCTGTTTATGAAGAGGATAACGTCGGGGTTGAAGATTACGACGAGGTAATTAATTTTAAATTAATTAAAAAAGCGATTTGTTATACTTTTAAAATATAATTTTTAGCCAAATATTGAAGAAGAATCGTTTATTTTGGATCCAAATTCTGACGTTTCCTTGGACAATATGATATTCGAAGAATATATAAAATTTGATAGAATCGATGGTTATATCGTTGATTTTTTACGAACCGTTTCGCAAACGCCTACGTATCCGACGTTATTAAAGTTCTTGAATGAGAATGAAAAGATGCTCTTACGCAGAGCAGGTATCAATGTTACCCAATAATAGAAAAACGCAGTACAAAAATTTGTTTATTTATGTAGGTTAATTATATAATTAATATGTCAGTTATTTAAAAATAGAAAAATGTACAGTCAATTAAGTACATAGGGCGTCGCGCAAAGATTTTTTGTAAACTTTGATGTAGTTTAGGGAAGATATTTGCTAGATAATTTGTATACAAAAGTCTGTAAATTTAATTGAATTATTTAAATAAGTGTTAGCAAGTTGTAAATACATATTCATAATTAGGCTGTAAATAATGAATTAAAAAAAAGAATTTTTTTATATAAAAACAAACCCGTGCGCGATGAAATTGTGATTTATATCTAAACTGGAGATCCAACATACTATTTTATACTTTTATCGAATTGTAAAGAACGGAATAGATGTATACACACGATTTTTTAGTGTTGTATTGAATTTTGTTTTTACTAACAACTGTGATAAGTAGATTTCGTTATCTAGTTTCGTGATTTATTCCAAACATCACCGTGGTTCGAGGATTATCCGAACGCGATTCAAGAGTTTTTTCTTTAAATATAATTTAAGAACACGTAACAGAAGACTGATGTCACAATAAAAAATAAAAGTTCTTTAATCATTTTTTTAATCCACGGAAACATTTATTTACCACGATTTCCAGTCCTTAGATTTAATTTTTCTTGTAATATAGAATATTTTTCTAACAGCAATTGTAATAATTACTTATAAATTTCTTTCGCTAAATATATATTTGTAATAAACTAAAATCAATCATTTTTTTAGAACCAAAGCTAATACTTTCCTGAAGTCCTACTTAGATGATACCCAAAGGAATACAACTTTATGCTTATAAGTATTTGTTTCTACTATCAATAACTAGGAAGCGCTAATAAAGACATCTGTAATGAAACAAAATTCAAATTCGAAACGTGGGATTAAGAAAATGTGTAAGCGATTAACATAAAAAAATCGTATTTGAAACATGAGCACGGCCGGTTGAAAACGTAAAATGCAAGAAAAAAAAAATAACCGCCGTTGTTTTGGGTTTGCGCGACTGAAATGCAATACGCCGTGTGTCGTTTGCGGTTAATGGCACAAACATTGGTACGGTTGTTTTGATGGTGATAAAAATTCGTTATTGGTGGTCTCCAAATATTTTGGCCGACCAATATATAAATAACTGCTTGTTTTTTAAAAATGTATAAATACTTAAGTTATAAATAAATGGTTGAAAACAATAACCTTTAGATAGCAAGATGATATTTTGATGGGTAAAAAATTTAAATATATATATATATTGATAAAAATAAAACAGTTTTTGAAGCAAACAAAGAATTCGTGCGTCCGTTTACCCTAGACCTTGCGAGATGCGAACAGAAAAAAAGAACAGAAGAGAGAAACGCCGGACCTCGGTAATTACCTCACAAACGGTTTTTTCTGCTGCTTAATTAGCCTGTAGTCAGCCTTGATTGTCGCGAAAAAGGCCTTTTGCGGGGCGGGCTTCGAAAATCGGTCGAAATCGGCCTCCGAAGGCGGAGCGTTGCGCCGATTAATGGGGGGACGACGAGGGGACACCTATATTTAGAAACAGCCTCGCGTTTGCTCCAAGGGATGCGTTTTCGCCCAGGTTGAGGACCCCTGCATTAGATTATGCTTCAGATGCGCCTCTCTCGGAGGTTTTTTCCACTCAGATCATCCAGAGGCGGACTCCACCTCAATGCTATTTATAAGAAACCACCATTAAATCCAAGAAAATAACTATCAACCAATCAACCGTATTCCTTTAATGTCATTTATTCTTCTATTGCAACCAATTAACCTTTGAGTAATTTTATTAAAATTGAAGTGGTTTAGAAAAGAAGATTTAAATAAACAAATTTTAATTGCATGCGAGTTATGTTGTGTTTATTGGAGTCGTGTGTGTGTGAGAGAGAGAACGAAAAATAGATACGTATAACAAAAAATACTTTATTCCGATCCTGATGAAGCTCGGACATCTCCTCCTCGAAGACCGAGAGAAAGCAGTTTTGATACCGAAAAATACAGAAACGCGCTGTCGGTAGGAAAAAACCTTACATAATAAAGCGGGGACAAACGTCATTAATTGCGCAAGCTGCTAATTTCTGTTGACTAGAAATCGGAAGGGGACACAGTCGTGTTTAGGCGAGGTTTTTCGAGATGAAGGACGGCGAAGGACGACTACGACGATTAAGGCGCGGAAAAATATGAGAATTTAGTAATAAATTGTTTAAAATAGGGATGCGATAAGGCCGGGTTTCGGTCTCGACTTATCACTGAAAGCTTTGAGAAAAACGCCGAGGAGCTGGAGCGGAGTCTGGATCGGAGAGCTTTTCTTTCTTATTGTTCCCGTTCGGGCTTTCGGCCGTCCGTTTTTGTTCCGTCTTATTTTGCTCCGGAGGTTCGCTTGTTGGAGAGGAGGCGCGCGGCGGCACAGGTGAAGACCATCGCCGATCTCTTTCTGACGGATGCTGCGAAGGCGCCTCCGTCTCGTTTGGTATCTCCCGTCGGCATCGAACACAACATCTCGGCGACGAAGAACCGAGAAGAGTAGAGAAGTGAAGAGAAGCGAGGAGATGGGAAGTAAAGAGTGGAAAGGAGAGGAGCGGAGCTGAGCGGAGAGAAGAGAAGAGGAGAAGTAGAGGTCCGGTCGGTCAGAGGTGCAGAGGAGAGTGAGATCAGTAAGAGAGAATGAGAGGGGCCGCGGTCGACGCGACGCCCACGTACGGGGGAGAGAGAGAGGGCGAGAGACGGATCGAAAATGGTGAATAATCCGTGGGTCCATCAGAGACGTACGTGGCCTTCGGTCGGGCTGCGAACGGCGCACCGCCGACGAGCGCAGACCGAGAGGTGAAAGTCCTCCTCCTATTCGGATCTCTTCGTTCAGTTTCATACCTGTGATCGGCTTTGAGGTGCTGCAACTAGTCAACAGTCAGTAGAGTATTAGTACGAAACACCTGTAGACGCTAGCATGTGATTCGACGGATCAGTCCCTGCAAGATCAACTCCGTGCGACGATGTATTGCGTCGGTTCGATGTGCAGTGAATTCCACGAGACGAAGGACGATCGCGACGCGGGATAGAGAGACCCCGACGTAGGTAACAAAACGAACAACACGCGTTTCGACCGAAAAACGGCCTCAAATGCCCTCTTAAACGTGAGCCGCGTAGACGTTCGCGGTTCGCCTTTAAAACCTCTACTAAAATCCATCTCCTCACAATAGTACCTGTTATTCCTACTCGAGCCGTCGGACCTGTTCTCCGACCACGACACCGGATCTGAAATCTTGATTCTCGAATCTCGTCTTCAACACCACATCCCCCCGTCATCAACCGTAAACACTTTTCTATATGATGTTTATACAGGACGGTTTTCAATTTCCTTGACGGCCGCGGAGAGTCAACGAGTCAACGACGTTGTTATCCAGTGGCCATTTTAAAATCGACGCCGCCAATCCCCGTATCGAAACTCCGCCAATCCGATCGTTTTCGACGACGCGAACCCGCGACGCATCCTTAATCAACGCGTAAACAAAAATGAACCGCATTCACTGTCCACCATCCGCGATTAAAGCAAAGTAAGCAAACCGGTCCAACCGCCCTTTCTGGAACCGTTCCTGTTCCCGTTGGCTTGGGGGCCCCGCGAACATATGCCCGTCAAACCTGTACCAACTTGTTGTCCCACGTGCTTCTTCAACCACAACAACAATCACACACTAATCGGGCCCACCCTCAAGGCCTTCTTTCATCGTCGGATACAACCGCATTAAAAAAAGGTCTTGATCAAATCGACGCTCATTTCCCCCCTTTTTAATCTCTCCGCCTGAAAGGTTTTTTTTAACCCTTTATCCCCTTTAGTTTTACGATCCCACACGATTGATACGTCGTAATAAGTTGAGGTCGAGATGATTACTATCTTTTTTTTTGTTTCTTTATTACTTTCAGACAATTTTCTTATATTATTTTATAGTCTTATCGAATTGCCCATTGTGTGGGGGTCTAAAAAGTTTTTCTGAAACATTATTCTTTTCGTTTCAGTTAATAATAAAAAAAATAAGAAAAAAAATCATCGCCGACAAGCCATTGAAGTGCCATAACGCCAAATAGAATCTCCTTATAGCTAAAACGAACCGAACAAGTGCAATATATACCCGAGAGATAGTGTAAAAGCTGTGATAACAAAAAACAAAAAAAATAATGCTGAACTCGTCCCCGCACATGGAACAAGAGGGTAGTCGGATGATGTCGCCCGCACCTAATCAGACATCGCCAACGTCACGGTCGCCACGTCGCGACGCTCCGAGTCCGCCAACGATGCTCGCAACGATGACGCCAGTAAACGTAATGGAGCTAAAAAAGGAGATGGACGAGAAACGTGCCATGACTAGTTCGCCAATTTACCCTCAGGTGAAAACGGAAGTGATGTACGAGAAAGAGGACGAGATTTACGCCCATGTGGCGGACAAGAACGACGCGCCCCTGGACCTAATTTACGAAGACGGGAAGCAAACTGTTATTTACACGACCACTCCGGACCAGAAGGGCGTCGAGATCTACTCCGCCGATAATATAAACATCAACGCCCACGCAATCAGGGGTCAGCAGATCGCCGACGTCCTCCTCGACGGAAATTCAGGTGCCATAGTAGATGGAACTTCCAGTCCACTCCAGACCTCCCAGGGGACAGTCTCCGTCGTCCTGCAAAGTAACGGCCAAGGACTACTCCAATATCCACAATCCCAGGTTCCGGCTACCGTCTTGGTTCTCTCCGAGTTGGTCGAGGATATGACTGGCGTCCCGGTCGTTGGATTAAGGTAGGAATCCTGTAGAATCCTTTGAAACCGGTTTTTAATTGCTCTTTCAATCGACAGTTAATTCTTCTGATTGTACTCTGCTACGTAAAGGCCACTATTCCCTATTGCTAACCGCGTATTAAAGCTTATTTTATCAATTCGCTATTATTATCGGGATGTGATGTGGATTCGCCGCTTACTGTATGCTATTGAACCGGCGTTCTAAATTGGTTTTATCAGATTAATATGCATATGTGCGTATACGTCTATATCGTGTTTAGTACCCTGTCTGTAATGGTCCTTATCAAATCACGTTCATAAGATTAATGTGAATATAAGGCATATCATAAATTGTGGTTGTTATGTCTTCGAAGTGGTAATGAAATTTCAATTGTGGTTTTAAGAGGTCGGTTTCGCAGTCTTCAACTACGCACCACTACACAATACGTCGCCTATACCACAATAGTATTGTTAGCGGAGGTACATTTCTACCTCTTTTTTTCTTTTATTTCTGTAGCTTTTTATGGAAGTAGTTGTTTTTGTTAAAAAAAGGAGTGTTTTGACCTACACAATAGCTGAAAATGTTGAGGGTTGATGAGTACGAAATCGGTATTTATCGAAAGGTTTTGGACATCCCCCATATTTACGGGTTAGGTAGAGAACCTGTCCGATTATCTCTGACCACAGAAGTCACTTAGATTCTTCGCACGGAGACAATAAAATTACCATAAATTTCTTAAGTGGCCGTAATATTCCGATAAATAAGCGTCGGCCTGCACACCGAGGGGGAAGGAAAAATGACACGGGCGACGCGTACGGACTGAATGCTAATGAGATATAGAGAGAAAGCCGCGCCGATCGTTCGTTAGAAATTTGACAGTTTGACATTTGTTACGCAACGGCCTTATTTACGCCCGGGAGTTTTACTTCCTATTTAATTCTTGAATGATCTCGGCTCGTTCTTTGTCCAGTAAGGCGTACCAAGTGGTGAGGTGGGAGGCGGGGGGAGGGGACGATTGTCTCAAATTTCAAGATCTCATCTCCGCAGGAACCAAGGTTAAGAAACTCACAAGTTGACCCCTAGGCATTGGTTTAATAAGGGTTATATTCGGACGTGACTTCACGAAATACCGAAATGACCCTTACGCACCGGTGCGTTAACGTTTCTCGATCCTGTGAACGTTTCACCATTAAAACTAGGAATTTCCGTTAAACTACACGATCGCCGTAGACATTTCTGAGAGGCAGCTTACTGGAAAATTATTGTCGAGTCTAGTATAGCGCCGCACTCATCTGGCAGTGTCCTTGAGTCATAATTACGTAAAGCTACTTATTCGTTCAGTTACCTTTTGGCTACTGTTACCATTATCACCATTATCACTACGTTCCTCATTAACGTTAACATCTCTTCTTATTTTCAATTACATTTTAAGAAAATTACACTGCCATTCCTTTTAGAACCCGATCGATACTGAAAATACTTTTCCTTTATCGTCACGTATTTACGTTACCAATTATCGGGTAATGGTGTTTTTTAAATCGTACGTTCATTAATATTCGCGAAGTCTCTATAAACACGTCTATGAATCAACTTTTCTAGATGTCGCATTTTTCTTAAAACCGCTATTTATATTTTATCTTTATTATAAACCTTACGTAACACTTTCTGAATTTTTATTAATTTTACTTTCACGGCATCGTTTTTACGCAACTTTAATAATTAACGAATCTCTTTTATATAAACCAATCTCATTAATAAGAATGACTCACACTTCTATACAACATCTTCTATTAAGTTATTGTTGTTTTATTAGGTACTCTATTATTATTATTATTATTATATACAGGTGTACTAAAAATTCATCACATTCTGTTTCTATATATAAATATATTTTGGCTTTGATAAAAATTATTCACACCTGGTAGTTTTTGCTAAAATGCCTCAAATATCTTGGACAATACTTAGGGCGGCTGACGTCTGCGAAGTCGGCCGAGATTATTTCTTCCATAAATTTAAAGCAAATAAAAAGGAAAAATCTCGCCCCAAGTATTAATCATGACACTTGAGGCGGCCGACGTCTTCAAAGTCGGCCGAGATTATTTCTTCCATAAATTTCAAGCAGATTAAGAGAAAAAATCTCGGCCGACTTCGAAGACGTCGGCCGCCCCAAGTGGCATGATCAATACAATAAGTCTATCCTGCTTGAAGTTTATGAAAAAAATAATCTCGCTCAATGCTAATAATCGCTCTAAGTATTGATCATGACACTTGGAGCGGCCGACGTCTTCGAAGTCGGCCGAGATTACTTCTTATTTCATGAACCTAACTTGGGGCGGCCGACGTCTTCGAAGTCGGCCGAGATTATTTCTTCCATAAAGTTGTTAATGGTGTCCCTTAGGATTCGGAGATCACTGCCTGGACGTCGGCCGCCCCAAGTTAGGTTCATGATATAAAAAGTAATCTCGGCCGACTTCGATGACGTCGTCCGCCCCAAGTATTAATCATGACACTTGAGGCGGCCGACGTCTTCGAAGTCGGCCGAGATTATTTCTTCCATAAATTTCAAGCAGATTAAGAGAAAAAATCTCGGCCGACTTCGAAGACGTCGGCCGCCCCAAGTAGCATGATCAATACAATAAGTCTATCCTGCTTGAAGTTTATGAAAAAAATAATCTCGGCCGATTTCGAAGACATCGGCCGTTCTAAGTATTGTTCATGATATTTGGGGCGGCCGACGTCTTCGAAGTCGGCCGAGATTACTTCATATATCATGAACCTAACTTGGGGCGGCCGACGTCTTCGAAGTCGGCCGAGATTATTTCTTCCATAAAGTTGTTAATAGTGTCCCTTAGGATTCGGAGATCACTGCCTGGACGTCGGCCGCCCCAAGTTAGGTTCGTGATATAAGAAGTAATCTCGGCCGACTCCGAAGACGTCGGCCGCCCCAAGTATTAATCATGACACTTGAGGCGGCCGAGATTATTTCTTCCATAAATTTCAAGCAGGTTAAGAGTAAAAATCTCGGCCGACTTCGAAGACGTCGGCCGCCCCAAGTAACATGATCAATACAATAAGTCTATCCTGCTTGAAGTTTATGAAAAAAATAATCTCTGCCGATTTCGAAGACATCGGCAGTTCTAAGTATTGTTCATGATACTTGGGGCGGCCGACGTCTTCGAAGTCGGCCGAGATTACTTCTTATTTCATGAACCTAACTTGGGGCGGCCGACGTCTTCGAAGTCGGCCGAGATTATTTCTTCCATAAAGTTGTTAATAGTGTCTCTTAGGATTCGGAGATCACTGCCTGGACGTCGGCCGCCCCAAGTTAGGTTCGGGATATAAGAAGTAATCTCGGCCGACTTCGAAGACGTCGGCCGCCCCAAGTATTAATCATGACACTTGAGGCGGCCGACGTCTTCGAAGTCGGCCGAGATTATTTCTTCCATAAATTTCAAGCAGGTTAAGAGTAAAAATCTCGGCCGACTTCGAAGACGTCGGCCGCCCCAAGTAACATGATCAATACAATAAGTCTATCCTGCTTGAAGTTTATGAAAAAAATAATCTCGGCCGATTTCGAAGACGTCGGCCGTCCTAAGTATTGTTCATGATACTTGGGGCGGCCGACGTCTTCGAAGTCGGCCGAGATTATTTCTTCCATAAAGTTGTTAATGGCATCCCTTAGGATTCGGAGATCATCATGAACATCATGAACAATCCTAATGAATTTTGTAGAGAATACCAAATGATATTCCATTTGGAGATATCTAAGGGGTAACTGTACTAATTTTTATGTTTCTAGTTTGATCGATGAGTGAGAAACGGAGATTTAACGAACATAGTGATATCAAACAACATTAGAATATCAATACTCCTTATCAAACTCATCATATTTTTATACGGAGAACCAGAATGTGCAATAACAAATATACCACACTATATAAAATATTAGAGTTGTAGTCTTATTTCCCACGCCGAATGTGGCGGACATCTCAAAAATGTTTTAGGTTTAAAACATCTATAATTTAAGATCAAAATGTTCCAATGAACCACTTTATCCGATTTATATATAGAAATAATGTGAGAAAGTTAAATATAACACCCTATAGATGCATAACATAAAAAGAAAAATAATGGATCGAATGTTATTGATGAATACATAATAATGGAGAACTTTGAATATGTCATGGTCATCAGATTTGCAGTAAAAATAATATGTGTAACCTCTACCTTTGTTCTGACAATTAATCAACTAAGTGTGAATATGGTATATGGTTAGGTGAATATTATTGAAAGGGTTAGTTTGTACGTTGCAATTAGGTGTCGCGATGGTCGATTACCGATGTCGGAACAATGCCAAGCGACGGCGACCATTTTAAAGTCGGCAATTATCCTAGCGTTAAAAAATGGCGTCCACGCAAGAAACCGGTACTTTTCATTCAAGAAGACGAAATTATGTGCACCGCACGCGAACTCCATTGATGCACTTGCATTAGAACTGGTTGTGCCGTTCTAATAACCAGTTCAAGGCCGATCTAATGTTTATTTAGCCCCCCTTTTCTGACCATCTCCGCGTCAGACACCGATCATTTATTCACCATTATCGATAATCGATAATAATTACGCGTTAAGTATCGGTGAATCACTCAAGCAATTATACTAATTTGTTTACTTTGGTACATTTTTTCGTGTTAATTGTTTCTAATGAAAAAATGTGTATTAAAGATATCTCAAGATCTTTAAGCTTTCGAAAATATTTTTGGTTATATGTATATAAAGTGTGAAATAAATAAAATTTGGCTTTGAAAATAGTTATTAAACGTGTTGTCTAAGTATAGCGTTAATAGTTTAGTTAGTAAAAGTTTTAATTATTTCGAGACGTTTATAAATTGTCCAATTCCACGCGCGCAGACCGTCACATCGAGGACGTTCGTAGGTCCTCGACTCTACTCGGCTCGGTTACAAGATTCTTCGGTCCGCTCAAGGGCAGACATACCAAAAACGGAATGGATATTTTTCAAAGTTCGTGACTCCGCGCGCTCGGACGTTTTTGTGCTCATGTGCGAGCCTCGCGCACGCACGCGCCCTTCGCGCTTAAGCTAACCCCCATCTCCCCCTCATCATCTCTTGTTACTTTTCTTCTTAGTATTCTCTTCTTCTTCTTCTTTCGCTTCGAGTGAATCCCCCTAATTCCCCGTCTCTTTCGGAATCTTTGTTTTGCTCCCGAACCGCGATCGGTCGAGGTTTAATTTAAAGAGGTCCGCGTGAACGTCGTGGGCAGTTGGCAGAGCAATGCCATGGGTGTGGTATCGTTGCGGAATATTTAAGCCGACAGAGACGGCGCTAGCGGAATATCTTCGTTAACAAATTGCCTCCTCTCGTAATTGCTTATACATACGCGATGGAAGAGAAATTCGATTTAATAATAATGACGTTAGGAATAAAATGAATTGAAACGTCATAATTTTTGGCAGGTAAAGAGAGGGTCGTTGACGCAAAGACAATTAAGGCACGCCGAAACGTCGGATGTCGTCGTCTTCTCCTTCTTCTTCAGGTACCGGGAGAATGATGCATTACCGACGCGTCGTGGGAATCTAACTTTTCGATCTGTATCGAATTGTGTCGCGTTTTTATACCCGGGCATAAAACGTAATTAATGATCGTTTAATCTGCTTTGGGTACCCGCTTTATATGGGGACTCGACTCTACGGGCACAAATTACCCTCTTATCCCGGCGTTCGAAGATCTTTTTGCTAGAGCGGAGCGCTTCTTTACTGCCATTCCGTGCTGCTGGCAAAAACAATCTGGATTATGATTGAGAGGTCTTTTCAACCAACGTCTTCTAACCTTATCCGATCGAAACACTCGAATTGATAATTCTCGAGGAGATAACAATTTGATCCAGTTGTAAAGAAAAATAAATAAATAATGATAGGATGAAGATAAGTTTCGAGTAGGTTGAGAAGTTTGGGAGATCTGATCTACGTATTGATGGGCGAGTCGCGCGGTAGAAACGGTAAATTCGTGTTTATTTTGGTCCGAGATTGCTCGGTTAAAAAAAAAGCAGAAGAAACAGGTTGTGTAAGTTAGTTCCGCCCGTAGTACACGAGAGCAACGCGTTTTGAACCGGTTGCGCACGTCCGTAGAGGAGTCGTACGGGCGCGCGATAGAGCGTCAGCAATTATGAATGAGACCTGGGAAAACTAGTTAGCCGGTGGATAAGGAATAGCTCTCATCCGGTCGGGCGATAATCTCTTTGTAAATATTGGCCGCCGGTGAATGGACGGCAGAAAAACGCGCTGCCGCCGCAACAACAAATGACGATGATCTCTCTAGCGCCCGAAACCTGATTTGAGCGCACTTTGAGAAGTAGCTACTACTACCACTCTGAAACCAGTTATAACAGAGCGGGACCACAAAAACGTTGTTGAGGTAGGACACCGAGGGCAGCCTTCGAACGCCGGCTCACTTCCTCGTTTAATTGAATTTTACGCGATTTACCGGCACAATGAACGCCGGTAAATTGGGCGACCTTCGCGCGATCTACGTCCCGAACCGACGCCATATTTGCCTTGACATTCAAGCACACCTCTTTTCGGCGACTTTTTACGTTTCGTCCAGACTCAAGACGCAAACAACATCTGCGAGACATAATCGAACCGACCAATTGTGCAATTGCCACTGCGAGAAAGCGAACTCAAAAGTTCCCGTTGCTTTTGCCGCTCGTAAATTCAATTTACTTTCCCGGACAATTAATTATTTCGTCGTTCTACTCTTGACTACATACTTTGTTGTATATCCATACATTCACATTTCAAAACACACAATACTTATTACGTAAAATCTTTTATCTACATTCAATTTCATTTTTATAAAGTTTGCAGTATCTCATATTTCTCTATACAAGCTGATTTATTAGCTCACCATCAAACTTTGACATATGATAGCTAATCTAATTACCAACAAAAAATTTTAATGAACATATGTCCTATTTCAATTATCTACGAAATTATAACACTTTAAAGTTCTCTGCAGCGAATTTATTAATAGTCAGTCAAATCAGACATTCAACAAAAACAAAGTTGTCATTGTAATATGTTTAATTATTACATACAAGAAGAAACTCAAAATGTAGACTTATAGCACTAAAGAGTATGCTGATATACTTTTCGTGTCATTTGCCATATTATTCAGTTTTTAGCGATTCTTTCAGAACACTTCGAGAAACAGGTAATCCTGATCCAGCAAAAGCTATTCGACCGCATGTGTTAATGTAGAGGACGAAGAAGCTGTAATTGATAATCCTTCCATCAGCACTCAAAGAATAGCACACAACATGTCAATGCGAAGTCCTTCATCCGATCGTAAACAGAATATTCAAGCTCTACAGCCAGGAGATAATCAGCAACGGTTATTGCAGCAACATGTCCAAAATAATGACTTCATTTCAAATGTTCTCTGGACAGGTGATGAATCATGTTTTACACGAGATGGTATAAATAATTACCATAATGAACATATCTGGGCATTACAAAAACGTGTCAGCATCAACGTTTGGGGTGGAATATTTAACAATATTTTTTTGGAACAATACACTTTTGGATTTACTTGAAGATATACCTCTTAATGTAATTAAAAATATGTGGTACTAGCACGATGGTCATCTCGGAAGAGTAGTTGTCGAGTGGTTAAACCAATATTTTCCAAACAAGTGAATTGGTAATAATGGTCTAGTAATGGATTTCTACTCATGGGGTCAAATGAAACAAATTATGTATCAAGTGGAAATTAATACACGAAACCAGTTATTAAACAGAATAGAAATGGCTGCTACTGAAATAAGAAATCAACCAGACATTTTAATTCGGCTAAAGAACTCTTTAATTCGTCGTTGTGAAGCATGTATTCTAGCAGAAGGAGGCTATTTTGAACAATATTAAAAATTTTGCAGTTAATTATGACATAAAAATTAAAATTAGCTATCATATGTCAAAATTTGATGGTGAGCTAATAAATCACCCTGTATATGAATGAATCGTGTTGCCATAATTGTGCATTAGTGTGTTCAATTTAATCAAAAATAAAAATTTTGTCACCATCAAGTTTCGACCTTTTATAGTAATCTTCAGGATAAATTAAAAATTGATAAATTTATTAGTTAATGAAATAATATAAAAGTTAGAAATAGATATAATAGGATGTGGTACACTTTCTAAGAAGGTATAAAAAATTCTTATCTCAAAAAACTATCCGTGTAGTGAGAAAAAGGAAAATTAGAGAGCTGCTGCGACGAACTTGTGCGGCAGTTAGCAGTTCGAGATAGCGCTAATGGGAGGCAGTTAATGCGATTTGGTATTGTAATTTTGAAATAGCTCAGTGTATTTAAATGGCCGTTAAGTTGATTATTTCTCTAAATGTACGGGCAATTATTACCGATAGGGGTTTTTTTCTCTAAATAATTGAAATTACAAATTGCTGCTGGAGACGAGGCTCTGGGAAACGAAGTTTCGCGTATATAAAAGGCAATAACGAGCGGGACGATGGTTTTCCAGCGATTTTCTCCCGGGATCGCTGTGATGGCGTGGAGGGGAGTAACAATTAAAACGACATCGGATGAACGAAAATTCAAATATCCCGTCAACTCTGTTGGACGAGTGAAACATCGAGCGAAACCGGGATTCCAGCAGCGTTTTTCTCTTTTTTTTTACTCTTCGCCAATGAGTCATTATACGACAGGCAATATTTTCTTAATGGGCCTTAGAAAGAAATCTTGCACATAATCGTAAAGTGTAATTTCTGTAAAAAGAATGCACGATTCAATTCGGTTGAACATAAATACCATGTTCATCGTTTCTTTTTTTTTTTAACGATTATCAAGTCATTAAACTGGAGAAAATAGAAAATATAACTTTATTGTAATAAACAAAGATTAATTTTTTTTTCTTTGTTTTGTCGGTGTTTTTAGTTGAGATAATAGAGACCAGATAGGTCAGATATAAATATCGAATACAAACACAATAAATGTTTGACCTTGGACATTACTAGAGTCGCTAAACGCCAAGGCGTAGCCGACAGAAGGTAAAAAAAATATTGAAATTTATTAAAACAATTATCTCGTCGAAGGCTGCGTAATTCGTAGCGAAACTGACGGAATTCGCTTAAACTGCCAATATACAACATTTGCTGGGCGGTTATTAAGTAATGCATTATGTTTCGGTGAACGCTTTCTACGAATATCGAACGTTCGAGATAATTAACATTTACAAATAGACGTCGGTCTTAAGGAGAAAGCCGGTCGCCGTACGTCGGTCTCTCTTCCTCTCTCTCTCTCCCTCTTTTGCTGCGGCCTATTCGTTAATTGAAGGACGTTTTTCACGCTGTAAAACTACACGATCTCTCTCTCTCTCTTTTCAGGTACGTATCACGAGCCCCGGACTTGCCATCGCTTAGTAAGTACATACTTTATATTCTTCCTAAGAGCGCCGATACTATCTCGAAATGGGCCAAATGATCGCTTACGACCACACCGAAATTTTAAATTATACTCTCTTCTCAGCCTGAGGTTACGCACCGCTCGAAATGGATACCCGCCTTGTCGTTTATGACTTTTATGCTTCGGGTCTATATACACCACAAAACCTTTTTTTTATTTTAAAAGATTATTTTAATCAAAATCCTCTAATTAAAATTATAGTGAGACAAAAAAAGTCCAAGTAATACTTGAAAAATAAACCGAAAAAATTTGTTAACATAAAACTTGTTCTTGGTTCGACTATTATTAAATTAATCATAATTAATACGGAGTAAATTAATTAAAATTCTTCGTCAGTCGGGACAGAAGGATCGAATCAATTAAATGTGAGCGACAATCGGATCGGATCTCGGTGGTGAGTTTCCACGATCGTCAGCCCCACCTGCGTTGCGAACGACACTATTAATAAAATTAAGGATCGGGCGCAAGTTTTTGTACAGATTCCACGCGCTGCGATTAATATTAAAACCGCGACGCGCCGGTCACGAAATTCGCCAATAATGAGTTTGTAGATTTCTGGGAACGCAACGCGCTCATCGTTCAAAATTAATAAAAACAGCAATGCCAAACAAAAAAACTAAATCAAACGTCAACTCCGACGAAAATCGCTCGGCGTTAAGGAATTTATACAAGTCGCTTTAAATCAATTTGCACGTTGTTTCCGGCTGGCGCCGTATTTTACATGCTAGAATAAGCACAATTAACCGCACGTTTTTACACTTTAACGCTTTGTGGAGACCATTTCTGATACACTTAAGAATGTTAACACCATCGTTATGATACCATCACCCTTTTAATCAGATATAATTTCATTTTAAACTTTGTAATTACTAAAAGATACTAAAATATTGGATTCTTTTTAATTTGAGTTTCAAAATTCTGGCTTTGTACTTTTTGGCTTCGTCTGCATTGATACTTCTTTATTCTGCACTACTTGTTTCTGCAATTGCATTCTGCCTTTGATACTTTACTTCTATTTCTAAATTATTAAGTCAACATTTTAAGTTTTCCATTATTTACTTTTTTGCCATTCAGCATTTCTTGCTTTTTAATGGCCATCATATTGGGCAGTTACCATTGTTCCTTTTATTATTCAAAATTTCTTATTGCCTTCTATGTTTGTTAACTATTAGATATATAACTTACAATATTAACTCGATAATGCAATTCCCACTGCACTCCAGTTAATTAGTGTCTCGCTGTAGTCTTGCACACCCTAAGCATGTCAGCTACAATATGATATTGACTTCCGTAACCAAGCCATATATACAGGGTGTTTCATAATATATGCGCAGGACTTCAGGATGTGATAGCTTGTCCAAAAAATTCGGTGATAGAATCTTTTGGACAAGCTATATATATTATGAAACACCCTATATATATATATATATTTTAATTATTATTATGAATGAAAATGTTTTTTTTTTAATCCTGATAATGTCGTAAAAGTGTCGAAACTAGTAAATTTCTAAATAAAATGAACTTGTAAAGGTAAGTTTAGTTTTTTTGATAAGTGATATGTTTAGTAATATAGGTATTTAAAAAAAAGAGGGTGTGGAAGTTTCTCGTTTATTCAACGTGCGAATCGAGCAATTACTCTAAGTTGACCTCGCAAAGGTTAACAGACACCGGCAAATATAAATCCGACCTTTACAAGGCCACTCTGTAGTCGACGTTGCCCCCACTTACCGCCCGTTGCGGTTACTACACCCACTACTGCTTGCTACTCTACTATCTCGATCTATGAAGGTATTCATGAACTTCGGTCTAGAAGGCTCCCGGCCTAACCTAGTATTGAAATAAAGCGACGTCGGAGTCGCGGCAGCCCGCGCGCTTTTTCGTCGTTCCTGCCTTATTCCCCCCCGGGTTTCTCGGCTGTTAATTAATTCTGCGCGACTAATTGCGAACGTATTCGCACAATTTAATAATAGCATCTCGCGCGGTCTTCTGAGTCGAACGCTTGTAAACAGAATCATTATTGCTAATTTATACGGTGCTCACATTTTTGCCAAGATATGTTAATAGCGCGGCCAAGTAAAATTTTTTCTTTTCCCCTCTCAATTGCGCAACGATAAGCTGTTCAAATTGGCTTAATTAATACATACTTAATTCGTTTTTATTGGTTTTTTGGATTGTTGAAATATTTTTGGTAAATTTATGCTGTTAAATCGATAATATACTTGACACGTAAATTTTACGCTCTATTTTTAGGAGGTCACTACTAATTAGCATAATGTAATAAGGCGTCATAATTAAGAGTTATCTGAATATAGGATCGTTGAGCTGGTTTTTTTCCTCTTATTATTATTATTTTTTTTTTTTTTTCGTAGTCGAGATTTATGTATAAGGCGCCGTGTCGGTCGTAATTTCGAGTGACAAGATCCGAAAGGGCCGTGGGACTTCGTGTTCACCGAGAGGAAATATTATTTTTATGGGTTTAGTTAATTAAAAGTCGATAAGTGATTTGTTATGTACCCTGGACTATCTGTCTAATTGGAAAATGGACCTCACTTATCGCCACCTGCCCGTACGGAAACTTTTCTGCGCCAACGTACATAAAATCCCCACCGGAATTTTAATTAGTTTACATCAATAAATAATTTACCAATCAATCAAATATAATAAAAAACAAATAAAATCTCTTTTTATATCTCCCAAAACGTACTTCTCAAAGAACAGTTTTACGCACATAAATCCTTCCGCCGCGGCGTGTCGAAACATCCTCTAGAATCTACCGTAATTATTGCTTGTCAATTTTCGGCCATTCCAGATTATACGCGACCCGTATTTATTATACCTAGAAACGCATAAATCGACTAATAATTCAAATTATCTACCCATTAAACTGTAACACATAATTGCCGAAAGTGCCTCGCCTTTTTCTAAGCCGAGCCTTTTTCATGATATATCGACTCGTAACTCACGATTTTCTCCTTATGTCTTACACTACGCAAAAAAACACACTTTTCACAATCGATTTCTCGTCAACCTTTAATCAATATAGTTTGTGATTTATTTTTCAAAAAATATATACAGTATATTATATGGGTGGAATAATACTAAAAAAAAAGCTGTTGGTGAAAAGCATGGTGAAATTTGATTGCGGCAACCCGATTTTCGGCAGTGTGGTCGTCGTCCCCACCGCGTTGGCTCTCCGTTTCAAGAGGTGACCCTCTTACACCAGAAACGCACTTTGATCTTTAAAACGAAAATCACTCGGGCCGGTGGTTCTTTTTGTTTTTGTCCGTCTGGGCCAGCGTACCTTTCTAAATGTGGCCTTTATTTTAAATACATCCATTCTCCGGGTACGTACGCCCTTTCCCCAATCTGTACTCGCCTTGGGGCCGACCATTGTCCCCCATTTTAAGCGCTCCTCGCCGAAGATGTATAATTAAAGGAGAGATAACCGAAGGCGGCCATTACTCACGTTCGCTCCCGCGAGCCGCCCTTATTTACTGACTTAATAAGGTCGAAAATTGGGTCAGAGTTTAACGAGAGTGCGTAATAATATATTTGATTACGAAAAATTTATAATTGGTTAATATTTTTTTTAATATAAAAAGGGAACCTTAAAAAAAAGGAAAAGAATAAATAACCAGCGGGTAGTTTTTAGGGACCTATGCAAATCGGGTCTGTCTACCCCGAAGACCTAATAACGATGACCAGCTTTATTTGACGCATGGGGTATTCGACACCTATCATACATAGGCCCTTTTTCAATGGGTGACCGTCCATTATCCCCTAAGGGTCAACACAAACGGCTCCTGTAGGTAATAAGATTCGCGCAGGTTGCCCGGACTTCCAACACAACCCTTTTTCTTCAACGGCTCTTTCTACACCCGGGACGCTTTTTATATTTCCACGATGACCACCGTCCTTTCCATATTGTCTTCCTTTCGTTTCGTGCATAATCGCAGATACAACCTCTTACTCAAATATAACCGACATCGTTGCCCCTCTTCATATTTATTTAGACTTTACAGTTTACGAAGACTTTAGACAATAGGATCAACTCTCCGGAAAGATGAAATTCGATATATCAACATGATATCGACGTACGCGGGAGACTTTCCTTTGTTCAAATCTGATTCCATTTAATATTATTCTTAGTTAAATAACAATATGTAGAAATTGCGTTATTTCAAATAATAATTCATAAAAAAGATAATTATTAATAAATTATCAAAACTATTTTGCTTAACATTGAGGGTCGGAATAACTTCCCTGTTAGGAATTTTTAGAAATAATGGAGGGTATGACGCACCTTATTTAATTATTATTAACAAAATTCAGCGTCATTAAATAGTTCTGAACTAATTAAAAACATTCTGCACCAGGGTCCATCAAAAATTTCAATCCTTTGTATTCGATATAAGGAAGTAATGGATCTAATCTTCTTCTTTCTAGAATTTCTCTAAGTTTTATCACCATCTTCTGGAATTTCGGGAAGAACTTTAATGTGTTTTCAGAGATGGCCTATTTATGATTATGATATCAATCATAAATACACAGGAAAAAATATAGAGTAAAAATCAACTCTAAAACATGGTTCAGATCGGTCCAATTTATTTAGAGTTATTTTCTTGCACTATATAGTGTAGGTGAATAGATTAAAAATTTACACTAAATAGTGAGAAGATGGTGTTTATTAAATAGTGTAAAATCATTACTCTATAACAGTGTATTATATGTAATCTAACTAGATGTTGTCGTGACTCTAATTAGATACATTTCTAATCTAATCAGTGTAAATTATTAAAAATTCGCTCTAATTTTACTCTATTAATTGACAAAATATCACTAAATAGTGTGTATCTTCCACTTATTAGTGTTAATTTTTAATAGGAAGTGGAGTATTTTTAGGGAAGTTTTACGTTTGTAATAAAAATCAAAATTATAAAATATTTGTTTTTATTTTTACCTGTAATATATTGTTATAACTTAAATTTAAAAAAATTAAATTCTTTTTATATACATATATAATAAATATAATACTTAATTCATTTTAAAGTTTCCAACCGAGTCACCATCAAAACTGCATCTAATGAGTCTTCTATAAGTTTCCTATATATAGTTGCATCAAGTTGCACATACTTACCAATCTTCACAAGGAACTCGTATGTAAAATCTTCCGGAAGTTCCACTAATTTCACATCATGAATGTTTTATTTTGGCAAACATAATTAAAATAAAAATAATCGTTCTTTCTTTCTATATCGCGTAAATCAGGTCTCGAGACGCTATCGAGTTCCGACTCGTTTAGTAGATGACCGTTAAATTTTAGCTGTATCACACCACATGTTGATCACGTGGTACCGACGAGTAATCCCGAGCAAAATAGTGCGGTGCCATCTCTGAAAACACATTAAAGTTTCGTTATTATTACCGATGTAGTTGTAGGTTGGGTTAAGTTGGGTTGGATTGGTTTGGGTTGAAAAATAATTTGATCGTGGCTGTTGAGTAAATTGGCGTTTGGACAGGCGGACAGTGTATTTTTATGTGGATATGGTCATACGTTGTTGAAAGCAGTGTGGTTTTATGTCAATATGGTATCATGTAGTAATTAATTCATACGTCGTTGAAAAGGAGAGTGTATGTTTATGTGGATATGGTATCAATGTAATGCCTCGGCCGCAAGCGACCTCGGCTCAATTAATTCATACGTTGTTGAAAACAGTGTGGTTTTATGCCAATATGGAATCATGTAGCGCCTCGCCCGCAAGCGACCTCGGCCTAATTAACTGATACATCGTTGAAAAGTATGTATTTTTATGTGAATATGGTATCAATCTGATGCCTCGGCCGCAAGCGACCTCGGCTTGTTTATATCATACGTTGTTGAAAACAGTGTGGTTTTATGTCAATATGGTATCATGTAGCGCCTCGGCCGCAAGCGACCTCGGCTTACTTAATTCATACGTCGTTGAAAAGGAGGGTGTATGTTTATGTGGATATGGTATCAATGTAATACCTCGGCCGCAAGTAACCTCGGCTCAATTAATTCATACGTTGTTGAAAACAGTGTGGTTTTATGCCAATATGGAATCATGTAGCGCCTCGCCCGCAAGCGACCTCGGCTTAATTAACTGATACATCGTTGAAAAGTATGTATTTTTATGTGAATATGGTATCAATCTGATGCCTCGGCCGCAAGCGACCTCGGCTTGTTTATATCATACGTTGTTGAAAACAGTGTGGTTTTATGTCAATATGGTACCATGTAGCGCCTCGGCCGCAAGCGACCTCGGCTTACTTAATTCATACGTCGTTGAAAACGATGTATTTTTATATTGATATGATATCAATGTAATGCCTCGGCCGCAAGCGACCTCGGCTTATTTATATAATACGCTGTTGAAAACAATGTGGTTTTATGTCCCTATGGTATCATGTAGCGCCTCGGCCGCAAGCGAGATTTCTAGATGAAAACAAATATTAACATAAATAGTAAGGAAATTACACCTACCCCATCTCATTTAAAGCATTTGAGTGACATTTAGTGATATTGTGAATGTGTGTGGTTTTAATTTGGACACATGACTCTTGAAACATAACCTCAACTTAATAAAAATCGTAAAATTTGCCATAAATCTTTCTAAATGTCACCTGGAAAAGTAATTAAACGAGCAGGTCAACGCGTTAAATTTCAATCCTAAAAAAAATAGTCTTTATTTTTTTCATTATGAGAATGGAATTAATTTATTAATGTTTTGATGTAATACTCGGATAGTGATTAAAAAAAATAGATATCAGATTAACATTGCAAATTCCATCATTGTGCGTCGCGTGAGATTCGATGACGTCATTTGCGGGTGCAACATGTAAATCTTCGATAATTAGAAGAGTCCGAAGCCGGTCGAGATAGCTTAATGCGAAATTCAAGCATTGTAATTTAGTTGAGTCTCTCCGCTCAGGCCCTCTCATTATGGCGCCTCTCAATTAAAGGTTTAATTCACTCTATTAGTTATAATCTTTTTCGCGAGATAAGCTCGAGTTTTTAATTGAAAAACAAAAGAAAACAGACCGAAAGGAACCCAACCGGGGATCGTCCCAAGGTCGAAATCGCTTTCGCTCCGCAATCTTAAATTTTAAAATCTTTTTTTTTAATGGTTTCCACTAAAACTTAATACTTTATCGCCACATCCATTTATACGGAAATTATAAATTTATAATTCCATCTGTGGATTAATAAAAAAAAATTGGAAAAAAAAAAAGAATTCATTCAACAATTTTTTATGTATTTATTAATCTTTTATTAATGTATATAATGGGTGTTTTTATTAGTTTCGTGTTAATGGAAATGTTGGCGAGAATGATTTGAAAATTTTTGGTAGATACGAAAATCAAGGACCACGGAGTCCCGGGAGTCGACTTATGAAGCGACGCCTGCGCATGCGCCGTCCTGTGTGGATCTGACCGGACGACGTGCGTGTATACTTGAAATTGTGGCTACCTGTAAACTTAATGGGCGGTACAAAGTTACCTGGTCAGTCCAGTCTGTCTATGGTCGTTGCGGCAGAGACTTCGACACGTTACCGACGCTGTTATCGAATATGTAGTGTACAAGGCGTCGCGACGTCGGTCCCCGTGGTGAACGTGTTTTTGTGTGATTGTTACATCCAACTTTATTATTAGTATTTTCATTTTCTTTTTGGGTACATACACCAACTCGTCTTTTCGGTGTGTTTCATCGAGGATAAAAAATTTTGGTAAGAATACAAGTGTCGTAAATTAAAAAAAAATCAACCTGTCGTGGTCAATTTATAATCGCCTTTTTTACCATCTCAAACAAAAATTAACAAAAACATAAATAATAATGAAATTATCTTGTTTATATTATCAATAACGTCGAGTTACCTAACTTTTATTTTTAGATTAGTTCAAAATTATTGATATATTAGTTTTTCTTTATATGATACGAGTAATCCAGGAAAAGAACGGTATACATGAGAGAAACTAGAGTTTTCTAAGAAATTTTCTCTGTAAATCGGAATTTTCGCTCTGCAGAGAAAAAAAAGAGAAAAAAGTCGTGCTGGAAATCGACTGCGTTCGGTCGAAAGCGGGGTCAATGTGACCCCCGAAGTTACCCCCTACCTGCTACAACCCTTTCAACCATTCCGACTCGTTCATTAGCACTACATCTTTTCTTGTACAGTAGAAACTCTTTTTAATGCACTGTGCAACGTATTTAAGGCGTCTAATTACTCTTTAACGAGACCTTAACTTTCAATCATATTAACAAAATATTGAATTGTGTCATTATTCAATAATTTTAAAAATTAAATTTTTATGTGTCAAGTATGATGAAATTATAAAAACTTAATTATCTAAATTGAAAGAAATTAATTAATTTATGTTGTTGTTGTATAAATACAAAAGTGACCTTTGCCCCTTGGGAAAAAAGGTGTATTAGCATTTGATACACTGGGTGAGATTTTTTGGGCACCTGTTGTAAAATGCACGCAAACTGGTATTCAACCTCCATGGAGAACTTGCACCGCTTCCTGACGCGAAACCAGACCTTTTTACTTTCACCTCGGCGGCTTCGGATCGAAATTTATCGAAAGTTCGGGATATCGTTCGTCCGTTTCGCTCGTGGACATAGTTGGCCTTGTCGCCTTGGACTTTTCGGTTACTTTGTACGGTTTTGTCGTTCGCCGTTCGTGTATAATGTCAGAGGTCGCCGGGTTTTTAATTGGCGACCGAAAATGGGCAATGTCTCCACCGGCCTTCGGGTCTTTCGTGGTGTAAATCGAAGGGTAGAAAATCCCTTGGGAAGAGAAAAGGGGATTCGGCCGGACAAAAAGGGTTGTTGCATTAAACCGAGCTATCGCGGTCATCCGGGCCCATACGTTTATATAAATACGCGCTCTTTTTGCGCGTTTTGGGGGCCCGAAAGAGAACCAGTTCCTTTCGCTGACCACTTTCTGCGGACCCCTTAAAATATTTCGCATATCTTTTCATGTGATAAAAAATTATCCCGACTCGCAAACCGCACCATACCTCATCATCTATACTTTAAATTCAAACAAAACACTTAACTTATATATCTTTGGTAATCCATGTTACTAGTTATAAAAGTAAATAAATATAAAATTTAGGTAGTAGGCCATCATCAGCTGAATTGTCAAAAATGAACAAAAAACTCAGACATAAGTTAAGAACTTAAAAAATTTTAAAGTAAAAATGAATTCAGCTGATGATGGCCTACTAGCCGAAACCGGTATTAATTTATTTTTTATTGATTTTATATTTATTTACTTAACTTATAGATTGAAGATGTGGGATGTTTTTAGGTAATTTAATAGTACTGAAAAGTATTCATTTCTTTCTAACTTTTATCTTTCATAATACTTACCTGTCATTGAGTACGCCTCGCATACGAACGTGTTATGTAACACTAGAAATTTCTTTCTGATCTAGATCCTATTTGTAAATGACGTCCTACGTATGAGATACAGAGGACAATGGTAAAGTCTAGAAGCAGACTGCCTACGTGCTGTGGGCAAAAATGTCAATAATATTACCCATACCGAAAAGAAAACTTCCCAACATGAATATGTGCAAAAGTGTGTTTCTGCTTTTTATTAATAATTTACGATTGGCAAGTTGTGAAAAATAGAAATAGCAGTGGTGGTGGTTCTCCAATTTGCAATTCGAGGAGGCCGGTTGAATTACAATGGCGACCAAAGCATCCCCATTCAAAAGAAGAACATATTTATGGGCCATCGCGATTGTGTAATATATTAAAATATGTACACAATGGGTTTTTTTTTCGCGTCGAGCGACCGGTTCTTTTTGCGGTACGCGGCAGCCGCCTGCGAAGGGTGGAGATCTTTCACAGTTCGAAATTAGATGGGCTTATCAGCATTCTGCGCGCGTCTCCGGATGGCCTTATATTAAATATAGTGCGGTCGATGATATATCGTCAGCAACTATGAAGTCCCGGCCGCATGCATTATTCATGCGCCAGAAAATTCAGCGCTGCCACTTGATTTATAACAAAGAGCCGCTTTTTCTTCCAGTTATCGAAAGTACGTAACCGAATCGTTAATTGAACCGGACCGAATACTTTCCATCAACGTAATATCTTGACAGCCGTTTAGCATTTTCTTTTTTTCGATTAATTGACGTACCTAACAAGTCACATATTATATAACCCATACATAAAGACTATTTTTCATAAATCATAAATATCATACAACAACAAATAAAACAACAAAAAATTACATAGCAGCTTCTCACGTTTTGCGTACAAAAAAATACGTTGAGCAGCATTTCGAAAAGGGTTTAAGGGATGCTATAAAATTAACATATGTATCTCGTCTCGAGTGAAATATGAGGCCAATTTTTGCATTCCAACTGCAAATAATGCAGACTATTTGTGTTTGCACCCCTGGCACATCACGCCCGAAAAACGGATCGCGGCCGACTCTCCGATCTTTAAGATTTACGACCGCCAAAGAAACGAAAAGCCGTTTTCCTCGTCTACATAATTAATCAACTACCGCGGGCGTGGCTCTCGAAGCGAATTAGCAATTTTATACGTCTTGCATTACGAGATTTCAATTTCTAATATCTCGCACAACGAGTATCGACTATAAAATCATAATATACCATTACACATTACAATACACCACTTTTATACTCTTTTTAATTATATATATATATAATCATTATTAATTGTTTTGAATTATATCAATGTTTATATATTATTATGGCAACATAGTCATGTAGATATTTGATGCTTATTATCATATATCATACAGATATTCGACCTAATTAATAATTATTTATAAATTGAAGAATCTATTTAAATGTATATAATACAGTGCAATATGAGAATTGATACTTGACGTCATCTTGATATCTTCTGCACTATATTTTTTTGCACTATATAATTCTGCATCAGTAGCATAATAAGCGATTAAGACATTTAGTTTAATAGAGACTTGAGGAAGAGTAGCTGAAAAAAAGAAGATTTCGTTGCTCTGCTGATGATATTTTCTCGTTGGATTTTGTCTGAGTCATCGAATTACTGCCAGATTGATACTCTAACGATTTCAAAGTTTGGCCTGAATTTCCGGATGAATCACATATGACACATCACGTTTAATATATTATATCTGATGTTTCCATATCATATAGAAAAAATCTTCTTAGCATTAACACATCAGGTGTGAAGCTAATTACCAAAAACTTAAACTTTGTGGTAGACTTGTAATATTTACATATCATATAAATAGATCATGTTATCGTTTACATCTCAGATATTTGCAAGTCGCCATTAAATATATGTATCAATATGTCGCGAAAATATTTTTAAATTACGGGATAACATGAAATAACATTGTTATTGTAGACGTTTGATGCCATACGGTCCTTTCCATCATTCAGACATCAAATGTTTTTAATCCATCTGCATCAATGAGCAAAATTTTGAATGTCATAGGCACATTTATTACCAAATGATCTTTCTGGCCATTATATAACAAAATCTCACACATATATTGTAATGTAATCATCTAATTTCTACATATCATATGATATATATCTCATAGATCATATGAATCTCTACAGATATATTAATACACTAAAACCTGCACAAAATATTTTGTAGATTATTGTATATTTTTATTGAACGAAAAGTAGAACTAGCACTAGACCTAGAACTAGAATCATTCGGGTTTAGCCGCACGTCTCTTAAGACGGCTAAACCCGAATGATTCTAGTTCTAGGTCTGGTGTTAGTTCTAGTGCTAGTTCTAGTTTTAATTGTTATTCAACGTTAGAGTTTGGAATATTTTTATTGAACTAAAAGTGGAACTAACACTAGACCTAGAACTAGAATCATTCGGGTTTAGCCGTCTTGAGAGACGTGCGGCTAAACCCGAATGATTCTAGTTCTAGGTCTAGTGTTAGTTCTAGTTTTACACTAGCACTATTACTAGAACGAACACAAGACCTAGAACTAGAATCATTCGGATTTAGCCGTCTTGAGAGACGTGCGGCTAAACCCGAATGTTTCTGGTTCTAAATCTAGTGTTAGTTCTACTTTTCGTTCAATCAAAATATACCACAATCTAACGCTGAATGACAATTAAAACTAGAACTAACACTAGACTTAGAACTAGAAGCATTCGGGTTTAGCCGCAAGTCTCTCAAGACGGCTAAACCCGAATGATTCTAGTTCTAGGTGTTAGTTCTAGTGCTAGTTCTAGTTTTAATTGTTATTCAACGTTAGAGTTTTGAATATTTTTATTGAACTAAAAGTGGAACTAACACTAGACCTAGAACTAGAATCATTCGGGTTTAGCCGTCTTGAGAGACGTGCGGCTAAACCCGAATGATTCTAGATCTAGGTCTAGTGTTAGTTCTAGTTTTACACTAGCACTATTACTAGAACGAACACAAGACCTAGAACTAGAATCATTCGGGTTTAGCCGTCTTGAGAGACGTGCGGCTAAACCCGAATGTTTCTGGTTCTAAATCTAGTGTTAGTTCTACTTTTCGTTCAATCAAAATATACCACAATCTAACGCTGAATGACAATTAAAACTAGAACTAACACTAGACTTAGAACTAGAAGCATTCGGGTTTAGCCGCAAGTCTCTCAAGACGGCTAAACCCGAATGATTCTAGTTCTAGGTGTTAGTTCTAGTGCTAGTTCTAGTTTTAATTGTTATTGCACGTTAGAGTTTTGAATATTTTTATTGAACTAAAAGTGGAACTAACTCTAGACCTAGAACTAGAATCATTCGGGTTTAGCCGTCTTGAGAGACTTGCGGCTAAATCCGAATGATTCTAGTTCTAAGTCTAGTGTTCTAGGTCTTGTGTTCGTTCTAGTAATAGTGCTAGTGTAAAACTAGAACTAACACTAGACCTAGAACTAGAATCATTCGGGTTTAGCCGCACGTCTCTCAAGACGGCTAAACCCGAATGATTCTAGTTCTAGGTCTAGTGGTAGTTCCAATTTTGCACTAGAACTAACACAAGACCTAGAACTAGAATCATTCGGGTTTAGCCGCACGTCTCTCAAGACGGCTAAACCCGAATGATTCTAGTTCTAGGTCTTGTGTTAGTTCTGGTAATAGTGCTAGTGCAATACTAGAACTAACACTAGACTTGTAGTGTGGCTCTTAAGGTATAGTGTTAGTTCCAGTACTAGTGTTAGGTCTAGTTATTGTTCAGCACTAGATTTTTGTCTATTTGTATACAATTAAAATAGAACTAACACTAGATCTAGAACCAGAAACATTCGGGTTTAGCCGTCTTAATGGTTTTGCTGGTAATAATATTAATTAATATATATTTTATTTTGTATTTCAATCAAACTTGATTAGTAAAAGATGTCAATATGAATAAAAAAAAATATGTATTATGGTATTTGACGCGTAAACTAAATAATAAGATATAAAAAATGGTATAGAAATTGTAAAAGGAAGATGAATGGTTCAAAGTTCGTTTGGCACGAATGTCGATTTGGATGGTTGTCAATCTTGTACGAAATGAAGTCATACGGTATTGGATAGGTGCAGACCTGATTGATATTGAGGAGTGTTGATGTGAGCAAGCGTCCGTGCAGACGGCATCTAGTTACCTGCTCGCGTAAGCACAAAGAAGACGCGAGCGACTTGCCTACTCTTAAAAAAGCGACCCTTTGTGCGAGCAACAATTGTTATTGTGATGGCATCTCATCTCCCGGAGCTATATGTGCGCTTCGTTCCCTTCTTGTACGAACTTTTGGCGGTTTGTATCCAAGGGTTAACACGTCCGTAGACCACCCTTGACGATTCATAACGCCCAACCCAACTTTATATTCATCTTTTTATATCTTTTTATCGTATTGAAATATAGAAGATGATTTAATTCTATAAAACTACAACATCATATTTTTTGTTTCCTCCCGACCTTCTGAAATAAATAATAATTAACCTTACGCAGGTCATTTAAAAGATTTTATTTCGGTGCAAAGTCTTTGGGCAATCAATTTTAATTGCGCCGATCAATTATCGATTCCCCTCTTTTCTCGTGTGTTATTCTCGAGAATTTCGTCATTTTTAATCAAGCGGACGAGTGTAACAATCGCGGTTATAATCGCCGTTGAAAAAGTTCTTGCGGGATCGAGTTGGAGTGTAAAATTCTGGTTCCTCGACGCGATGTAATCGACTTAATCGATTAAGATGCAGACATAATAAAAGCAAAATCGCCCATTAAAGCCTTTCTATAATTACAGTTTGATCGGGAACGAAAAAAAGAGATATAATCGCGCGATATAATTATAAGGCCCGATAAATGTTGGCACCGATCAAAGCGTCAAACGGGGGATATCGCAAAAACCAACGAACAACTTTGCATTTGCATAAAATTCGAATTCTTCCGAGTGTTAACTTGGACGTTGAATTTTTTTTGCGCGACGACTGACTGTTTATTTGCCAGATGATTTATTGCATAGTGCTTCTTTAAATAACCTTGCGAGCATCTGCGCAAATTGTGTTTATTCTAACCACGCTATCGCGTCCTTTGGAACTTAAATCCGTCTTTCAACTATCACCCCCCTCGTGTATATCTACTGGAATCTTTCCCTGATGGACAGTAAGGGTTAGAACCGGTTAAGTTGACCTCTGTCCTTACCCTCCCGTAGATTTTTTTGTAACCGAAGGTACACACCGGTCAGTTTGGATTCGTGGGATTTTCCAAGAGAGAGGGTCTCGCATTTATAACCGACGAACGTCCCGCGATAAACTCCACGTTTAATAAATAAGTTTGGTAAATGAGCCGACTGTAAAATCGGAACCATAAAACGGACGGTCGTCCCAAAGTGTTAATACAAGACTGGGCGTTTTATAGTCGCGCAAAGTCGCTAATGCTGAACGCGAAAATACACTTTAAAAGTTTTAACTAGTAAATCTTAACCCTCTTTATACTTATTTTTTTTTCTTAAGAAATCATTACATCAGAATTTATTAACATATCAAATCAATGTGACCCTTGTAGCCCGGATTTGTAAAATTTTAAAGGTTAATTTGGGCGAGGCCACACTATTTCTAATTACAGCAGCAGTAGTAATTTTTTTTTGTTGATATTAATTCCACTTGTGCAACGATTAATTTCGGTCCGGTGTCACAATGGTTTTCGCTTGTTTTTTTCTCTAAAGGTTAAGCGCATACGTAAATATCAAATTTAACATTAGAGTTAAGCTGACATTTAAAAACTAGATCGGTCCGAAAAACCAAGATATAATCCGTGAGGTTAATTGCGCCCGTGTGTAAGGTTATGTAAAGGCTCCGCGCAAGGCGAAGTCGGTGAAAAAGATTTCGTCGCGCTGCGAGACCAGACGCCATGCGACTCGGGCGAGTTCGTAAAAAAAAGGACAATGTCTGCTCGGGCTGATATATACGCGAAAGTCGAACCATTTCATTCAACTCGATCGAAAACCCATATCCGACCACTCCCAGCTCTCTGTATATACTGCTCTCAACAAGGACCGCAGATGTGTCGCGCCACTCGTTTTTCAAACTTGTTAGAAATACTTTAGATATCTTAGTTTTCACAAAACATTTTACTAAATTTATATCTTTTGATTTCAAACCACATCGTTTATTTAAATTTTTATTCAAATTGTAAAAATCACTTCAAGCAGGTGATGAACCAAATTATTTTTATTAACCAAAAAGATAACATCTCACTTTGCGAAGTGTAAATTTAGTGTTTTGTTGTTCCGCATGATGTTTATGTGACTTCATGCGGGTATTCTATTTTATTTTGCAGAAAGCGAAGTAATAGTTTAGAGTCGGAGGAGGAGGCGGGATTCTCGGTGGCTGGTCACCGGGTTATGGCCGAGATTCCTGAAGGAGGCCAGTCTCCTTCCGAGGAACACCAAACTTGGAGAGCATACTACGAGCACCCGTTGACTGCTGCCACGACGGCTATGCTAAACATTGGGGGTGGCGCCGAGGATCAGGCCACTACGATGGGCCTTATCTACGAATACTACAAATTGCCGCCGTTAACGGCCGACGCTAAGGATAAATTGGCGGATATTTGGCCGTAAGTATTATCCGTTTTGTATGCGTTACCTCAGGTGTTTAGTATCGTTTTACGTGATTTGATCATTTGGCCCTTTAATAGATTTTAAGTTTTTTAGTGTTTAAGATAGATTTGTAGTGTATATGCATATTTGTTTGAGTAGAGGTTGGTGTTGTCTGTGAGTTGAACGTGGCGCGGTCACCTTGAGGACACCTCGAGAGCCGCGTGCGGCGTTTATGGTAACTAACTGTCTATAGTCCACTGCTAATTGTGCATTCTATTAAGGCGCAATTCGGAAATAATGATTTCTCTGAGCTCGAGCAAATTGAGTTTCCCCCTCTAGTATCGCGTTACGAGATCGAGCAAAGAAAGCGCAGATCAGCGGAATTTTAATAAGTGGGATTAGAGTTACACATGTTAGGGCATTGTGAATAACGCCGCGCGGTAGCAATTTATGTAGATCTTTTAGCCCCGGGTTGGAGACGAACCGGTACGGAAGGGTCTTTAAATAAACAAGGATTATTTTTATTCTACCTCTTGAATAATTTCGATCATTGCTGATAAGGTATACGTTATACGTAGGTCGCCCTTTTTTCACCTTTCCGTACTACGTCAAAACATGAATGCAATACCCCGGTAGGTAGAAAGATTTACTAATCTCCGGAATTGAACCTCCTGTTGAAATTGAATTGAATTCATTAATCGATCCAGTTTACTTAATTTTTCGGTGTGAGAATACATGTTGTGGTTGAATAAAAAATTTTTTTAAATAAAAACAATTCTCAGAGGGCTGTATAGGAGAGGACCGTAAGAGCATGAACTGCAATAACACTTGTTACACGACGGGACTAGTTTTTGCGTGAAAATGGGCGCTCGTTATCCGAGCGTATAACCTCAAACATGAACCGGCGGTCATTTCGTCGTACAAACAACTCTTTTATGGCGTCGTTTTAAAAAATTTCCCGGTAACGGCGAGGTCCTCGGGCTCCTCTAACGGTCTGCTAAAATATGCACGAAACGCCATTAAAATTCACCGAGAGATATTGTGCAGAAAAAAGGGCATCAATAAAATTTTGAAGTGTCGTATATCACTTCCGGCTGAGCGAGGGGTGCTCCGTTCTTTTATAGCAAAGACAGTGATGCACCTCGGGACTCAATACCGACACCGAAGGGCACAATGCCGTCAAATTGCCTCCGGTGCGAAAGGGTTCACCCCGTCCTCACAATACGGTGAGTGATGACAACGTTTTGCATATATGAATCTTATAGTCATCCTTGTGCGAGAGCAAATATTTGCTTTGCCACAAAAAATTGTCAGTAATCGATGGATCTTAGACCGAAAGAAAAATCGCAACGTTTTTACCCCATCATTTACTTAATCATTTTTAACAAAACAAAAAAAACTTTCTTTTTTTATCTTACCTTATCTCTTCTCTTGAAATTCCTTTTTTGTTGTTCAAGGGCAGATTCTTTTTTATTATTTTCTACGTTTTAACTTATTGGGTCTTATCTATGGTTCTTTTCAAGTATAAATTCTTTTGTGTTTGAAATATCTTTTTCCAAGGTCATCTTTTCTCATAATATTTCTTAATTCAAATTAAGTATCTCCATCTTTTTCAAAGTCGTCGTATTTATGTTTTATCTTTACGTATGAATGAATTACGTTTTATGAATTTTTATGGAAAAATCATACTAAAAAAAACTAATTTGAATGTTTATTGTTGGGTGTTAAAATAATTTAAAAAGATACAAGACGTGTGCGTTGTGGATTTAGAGGTTACTCAAACGTAACGAGTAGCAAATAGTAGTAGCCTATCGATTAGACCGAAGAGAAAATCCGCACCTAACGATAGTAAGAACGGTTCCTGCGGTCCCCTCCACGTGTTGTGACGCAACGTATTTATTACAGGACGAGCTCGCAGGCAGGCAGTATCCTGACGTCGCAGCTGAAGGCGACCAATGGATTGGTAAGCGGGGCGGGTTTAGATTTGGCCCCGCCTTTAACCGGGCAACTCAGCCCGCAAGATATCCAGGGTTTATTCATCAACCAACACGTCGGGTACGCGCCGAGCTCAGCTAACCAGAACTTGCAAATAGTTAAACGTGAACCAGAGGATCTTAGCCACCACCGCAAGCTCGACACCTCGTCGCCGGGGCTGGACGGCTCCATCGTCGTCAGTAAACAGCCCCGTCACAAGGTCGTGTTATTGTCGGGACAACCCGGCGATCTCGTAGTCGACGTCAACTCCATCAAAGATGAAAACCACCACGGATTAAAGTCTCCCCAACACGGCTCCAGGTCGGTCAATGGGACGCCAACCTCAACCCACAGCAGTCTCTTAGCCGAAGGATCCGGTGCCGGACCCGGAGCTGGACCCATAGAGTTCGTCTCTTCGGACGGACTAAAACCCGCGATGTACGGGGCGCAAATTTTTACGTCTATGAGCAATCCCCACAGCGGAAGCGGAACCCCATCTCCGATCCCTTACGGCGATCACGTCACCCAATACAGTGCTCAAAGTGGTTTGGGAGCTAGCTATTCCACCACGTCATCGGTTAGATCGGGGAGTTCCGTGACGTTTTCAGTTTCTGAACCTTACGGATATCGAGAATATTTTAACACCGTTACTTCCGGAGCTGGTACTCCGGAACCTGCTTACACGGGACAACTACGTCAAAGCCAATTGACATATGGAGACGAAACAACCGCTGGCGTCGGAGGAACCACCTCCACGTCAGGGTTTGTCGAGCGTTATGTTCGACAACCTTACCACACGAAGGGAGTTATCGCCGCGGCTACCGCGGCCGGGCTCACCGTGGATCTACCAAGTCCGGATAGTGGAATTGGTGCCGATGCCATAACCCCTAGAGACCAAACCACGATGCAACAGGTGATTTTATTTCAATTTTCAGATAACAACAAATTATTTTTGTTTCTTTTAATTAGTCTTTCGATTATACGGAACTTTGCCAGACCAACCCCGGACTTTTGGATCCCTTGACCATCAGCCAGAGGGGAAACGCCACATCGCAATCGCCGGGCTCCCAAACCAGCAACCGGAGTAGGCCGTGGCACGATTTCGGCAGACAGAACGACGCCGACAAGATCCAGATTCCGAAAATGTGAGTGAATCCGGTTTGTTCCCGGAATTACCTCGACCGGTCGCGCTATGGCCCGGAATTGTCACGACGGTCAGAGGTCTCGAACAACACTTGTCACACGGCCTCTTCCGCGGAAGCCATATAACGCACTCGTACCCATTATTATTCACCAGTTTTTCAAAAAACTTTACATAAACCCAGTTACGTTTTCTTAAACATTACATAACGTTAAAATTACAGTTTTAAGTGGCGACTACTTTAAAAGTTTCTTATTTGGTTGTAGTCAAACTTAATTCTGAACTCTTTTTTAACTCATTTTCAAAAACATCAAATACGTTTTATGAAATAACATTATGAAGGTTTAGCAATCCTTCTTTTCTTTTCAGAATTTCCAACGTAGGATTTAAATACTTCTTGGAAACACCGATATCTACATCTCAAAGGCGAGAGGACGACCGTATAACTTACATCAATAAAGGACAGTTTTATGGGATCACATTAGAATTTATTGATGATCCTAATAAACAACTTAAATCACAAACAGTCAAGGTAAATTGCAAAAAAATAATCAAAGAAATTTTCTTCCCACGGGGTTGTTTCTTTGGGAGACATAGGGGGTACTCTTCTTCACCCCTAGTGGTACCAAAAATCCAGTTAAACCGGTTTTCCTGCATGATAACGACTGTATACTTTTCAATGACCCAGATACCGAAGAAGATTACTCCCTTTGATATGCCAAAACTCAAGATTAACGTTTTCTTTTTATTTTTTTTATTAATCATTTTAGAGTATAGTCATGCTCATGTTCAGGGAAGAAAAGAGTCCTGAAGATGAGATCAAAGCGTGGCAATTTTGGCACGGTCGTCAACATTCGGTTAAACAACGCATCTTAGACGCCGGTAAGCAACAAAAAAATTATTTCGTATTTAATTTAAATTACTTTAACCTACATATTACATGCTATTCATTGTTTTAAATAATGATGGTGAGTGGTTTACAAAAAAAAAATTATAGATTTCAGAAATTATTTTTTTTTAATTTTGTGTAGATACAAAAAATAGTGTTGGATTAGTGGGATGCATCGAAGAAGTAGCTCATAATGCTATTGCTGTTTATTGGAATCCAATGGAAAGCGCAGCAAAAATAAATATAGCTGTTCAATGTCTTAGCACTGATTTCAGTAGTCAGAAGGGTGTAAAGGGGCTTCCTTTACATTTGCAAATAGATACTTATGAGGATCCAAGAGATACAAATATTTTCCATAGAGGATACTGCCAAATAAAAGTATTTTGTGATAAGGTAATTTCTATTTTTTTTTTTTCGTTTTATTAATATATTTATTAATTCGCGTTATTTTAGGGTGCTGAAAGAAAAACGCGCGATGAAGAAAGACGAGCAGCCAAAAGAAAAATGACGGCAACCGGAAGAAAGAAGTTAGATGAGCTTTACCACCCGATGTGTGAACGTTCCGAATTTTATTCTATGATCGACCTCATAAAACCGCCGGTTTTATTTTCGCCCGCCGAAGACATCGAAAAGGTTGGTAAATCATCTTTAAAATGACCCCATCAGAACAACTTGATCGAGTGTAGTCTTTGGTGTTTCCGCAGCTGACATCGATGGAGCTCCAGAGTTTCTATGGCCACGACACTGACACATCACTGAACGGACCTGTGGAACACGTGAAAGCTGGGTCCCCATTTCTGCTTCACGCCGCCGCCAAAACTCCTACCACACCCACGCTCAAGTTCCACAATCATTTTCCGCCGGACGCCGACAAAAAGGACAATATTCTCGAAAGTAGTTTAGGCGTCGATGCCGGAGGGATGTTTTCGCCCCCACTCAAGAGGGCGAAGTTGATCGGATCAAATTTGGGGGGAATGGGCAGTGCTGGACCACCACCATTAAACGAACGGGTCATGCTTTATGTGCGACAGGAATCGGAAGAGGTTTATACTCCTCTTCATGTTGTCCCACCTACTACAGCTGGTCTTTTAAATGCGGTAAGAAAGAAATTTTGATGCTACACAATTTTGATCTTCCTAAAAAATATCTTTATAAATTAAAAGAAACTGACTAGATAATAGTATTAATAAATATAGATTATTAAGAACGATTTGAATTTATAAAGATATATTGGAAGATATGTAAAGTGTGTGGAAATGGATGGGAGGGATGGTCGTAAGCTAGCTTGGCTTCCGCTTGAGTGCATGGACCTGGACGTACTGGGCTTTTATGTTCCGTCCGGAGCGCAAAGAGAGAGCGGCCGGTGTAACATTAACCGCGCGTCGCATGACGATTAACACTTAAAATTTAATAATTAAATAAAAACACTAAGACCGACTAAATCACTACCACTATTGTCCGCGCTCAATAAAAAAAAAGCTCAGTACTTCTTCTAAATCTACGCTAAATATAGAAAGACAGAAGCCGGCGAGCGAAAGATTTAATTCTGTTTTTTCCTTATTTTGCAGATTGAGAATAAGTACAAAATTTCTGCTTCGAGTATAAATAACTTGTTTCGAAAAAACAAAAAGGGGTAAGTTCTAATAGCCATCCTTGGAGTTAGTAGTGGTAGTCTAACCCCATGCGTACCCCGTGTCAGCGGTGAACGTTATTATTCCCCTTATATTTTAACGCTTTACTAATCTAAAGAAGGTTTCAAGCAAGGTAGAAAGTCACTTTTTGAACTAAATATTATTAATTAAGAGATCACCTTGCATGTTTCAATCTTATGATAAACGAAATGTAAAGATTTCTCTTAATTAATGAATCAAAACTATAGCTGTTGAGTATTAAATTAATTTAATATTGTGTTGCAGCATTTTGGCCAAGATGGACGATGACATGGTGGCCTATTATTGTAATGAAGACCTGTTCTTGCTCGAGCTAAAGACGGTAGATGAAGATCTCTTTGACATAACATTCGTAGAATTATCCGACCACTGACGTGCTCAACTTTAAAGTTTAAGTTTTTTCCCGGTCCTCAAGTACTTCTTTGTTGTGATTGTTTTTTTTTTATATTATGAAAGGATTCTAACGTTTAAGACAAAAGAAAAATGTTAATTAGAATTTTTATTATTATTGTTTATATGAAAGATTGTTGAGATGGATAATTTCCGAGTGTAAGTTATTGTTAGCCCCTTGTTTTATTATTATTATTTTATGTCGCGACGTTCCGCACGCGTCGCGGCGAAGAAAAGTGGTTGGTGGTGACATGTGTATGATCTCATGGGTGCACAGTTTTCGTAACACTTCCACGTGCGGAATCCCTTTATACTCGTACTGTATATAGCTTCAGAATGATATTTTATTTTATATTTTTTACGCGTTATTGTGTACATAAAACACAAGCCATAGCGTCCGCGAGCGATGCCATATAGACTATTCGGTGTATTTTTATTTTTTTTTTGTTAATGTAGCCCTCAGACACTTGTCATCTGTCGTCTCTGACTTAGCACACGATCGCCTCCGAATAACAAAAAAAAGCGAAGATTTACTTTTTCAAACCGTACCTGACATGCTTTACGCCGTTCAAATTAAATCGAAAACATAAATATGTGAAACAAAAGAAATGATTTACAATTAGAAGGTACACGACTTAGTTTCGTTTCTCCATTTTAGTAGTCCTCATTTATTTTTATTTTTTTCTCTTAATAGCATTTTTTTACGGTACTGATTTAAGAATTATATCTGTATATTTTTGAGTATGCATTAGCCAATAAGTTCTTATATTTCGAATTAGACTAGATTTTTTTAGCTACTAGTAATAGCTCTCTGTTACGTTTAAGCTACATTTTTTCTTTCCATACATACTCTTAGCGTATCTCTTATTACGTAAATTAAGTTTTTACGTAAATATTAGGAAAGACGATGTACATTTTTATTTTCTTTAAAAATAATTGTTATTTTATTAATTTTTCTTTTCGATTCGAATACGAATTATTTTTTTATTGGTTGATACGGTTTAAATTTTATTAATTTTTTTTTAAAGATTATATATTTAACAAGATATATCATATTACTCGAACCATTCTAAGAATTGTTTTGTCTCATTTACTTTGTTTCAAGTTGTGAAAATTTATTAAAAAAAAAATTTATTTTAAGTTGTAGATGGTTTATGTAATGCAAACAGCCCAAAGGGAAGCCTATGTAAAAACATTAATTTCCGGAATAGCAGATACTCTAACAACCAATGTCAACTGCGTCACCATTCCATCATATACTTTAGAGCAACTCAATGTTGATAATATTCGCAATATTATATAAGCTAATTTTTTTATATAAAAATTGTATGTCTCAAATGAAGTTTTTTTAAATAAAAATTACATAAAAATGGTTAAACATATTAATTTTATTCAATTTTATCCTGCGATGAAATTAATTCTTTTATTTTTGTTTTATTTTATTCGTATTTTTTCAAACCTTATTTACCACACAAGACTAGGAAGAAGAGAGTCGAGATCTAAGAATTCTATCACAAACAAAAAACAAGATCTCCAGAGCTGTATTCATTATTTTCCAAAATATGGAGAGAACAACAGCGAGTCATGGTTAGAAATCTATATAATAAAGTCAGACAAAACTCGCTTGAGATAATGAAGAACATATTGTGCGACTGATATTGATTTGCCCTAAACGTTTGAAAGGCTTTGTGATAGCGGTCAACGTCTTCAAAGACGAAGTCGTCGCCATTGTAGCGCTGTATCATTGGAGAGAGACAGAGAGATTCTTCCAGCATCGATTATCTCCTAAATTCAAAAAGGTTGAAAAAAAAAAAAAGGAAAACAATATACAGGTGATATAATTTATTGAATTCAAATTCACTGTGGTACATGCATACTGCAAAGAAATGTACATGTACGTCTACACAGAAATGTGATAACTGCTCCCTCCAATGTTTGCATAAATATTTATACACTAAAATTGGAAGAAAAATGTGTTTTCTACCTAAAACTCGTTCGTACGTGTTCACGCTCGCACCGCTACGCAGTAACAAAACAAATTAAAACAAATAGAAACAAAGAACACACTTGGTAATATTTTTTAAAAAACAAAACTTAATTTTTCTTAAATAAAACTTGATTGTTTTTTTTTTTAATTGATTACGAAAATGAAAACAAAAAATAAAAATACAAATACGGTCGAATAACATTAAAAAAGGGGAAGAACGGGATAATTGAAAATGACAAGCGTAACTATTTAGTGATGGATTATCGACTAGCATACGTCGATATTCGAAAAATACTGAAACATGATACGTATGAATACAGCTTATTAACAATTCATCCACATAGTTTATACAGTTACAAGTAATAAATAACATTACAATTATAATTTCACGTCTTCGATTCGTAAAATTACTTTTTAAAAGAATTTTTCTTTTCAATTTTTTTTTTTTGGCCGGGTAAAACTCAACGTTATTCGGGAACTCATCATGCACACGTTGTTTGTATTAGTTGATTCATAATTTAATTGGATTCCCGTTGCGCCCTCTCTATTATCCCAAACAAAAAGATTCACTATTGGTATCTCAGAAAACTGCGACTATATATTCTTTTTATACCCGGACTCTCTTTCGTTCTTACATCGAAAAATAACGCAACGACGAATTAAACTTCCTCTAAGATATCAATATAAGCTTTATATTCAAGATAAATATAATAGATTAGATTTTTTTTCTTATTCCTTAGTGTTCATGACGAGTCGGTATAGTACATCAAAATCAATTCGTCAACATCATTCCACATTACGTTTTCTGCCCATTAAAAGCGTACGGGAATAGTGCTCAAGCAATAAATAAATTTTTTTTTTTTATAAATACATCCAATGGATTCAATACAACCCACTAGATTATATATATAAAAAACGAAACTGATCATTGTTCTTTTTTTTTTTTTAATTTTTGTTTTTAATTTTTTTCCGAACTCTTTTTTTATTACTCGAGGTAGACCATTTACGTATCGGCTACCGGTTCTTTACACGGCGCTATGTTGTCCAGGCCCAGTTCAGACAGCACATTCAATGCCTCCAATGACGCTTTTTCGTGCGATGCTTCCGTTGTTGGACCTTCACCGTGACAAACCTACAATATATAATTAATAAAAAAGTTATTAATTAAGTTAAGACACAATTTTAGTTGTACCTGAGGTGGATTTGTGTTAAGAGAAACAAGTGTTAAATACTGTTCATGATTTGCTTTTGGAAAATCGGAAAATTGTACATGAATATCCATTAGCTGGGCTAAATAGAGAAGTTTATCCTTCGATCGAACACCTTGAGGAGGTGTTGGAGGAAGTTTCGGTGCTTTTTTCTCGGTCGTGGCTCCATTAACGGTTGATTGCGAGCAATCTTTCGATTTATTTTGCATCGTTATTGATTGATCGCCCACAAGCAATAATCCAGGTACCAACTGACGACCTCCGCTACCTCCAACAACGCCCGATGACACCTCTGCTGGTTTTTCTTCCATAAACGTTACTTTGCGAGGTTTTTCTGCCGTTTCTGGTGTGGACACTTCTTTATCGACCTTAAAAAAATTTATTGAATTATTTTTATTAAGAAATTAATTGACTTACTTTTGCGTTTCCGTTGATTACGTTTGGTTTTGGTGGTGACATTGGAGCGTTTGAATAGCCGAGTGCATTGAGTAGAGCTTGAGCAGCACTTCGCTTGGCGATTTTTTTATTGGGTCCAATTCCATTACAAGAAATGCCATTCACGGAAGCTTGAATGACAAATTCTCGACGACGAGGAGCGCCACGTTCTTCGATCACCGTGTAAACGGGTTCTTTTTCTTTGTTCGCTTGTTGTATTTGAATTAGACGGGAAATCGGATTAATTTCTTCGGCGTATTCGGATGATTTATCCGAATTAAGTTTTATCAAATTTCGGGTCTTTTTCTTATTTGTCACCCGTTTCTTTTTTAAACTATTCGAAGTGGATGTTGAAGGTAAAGGTGGAAATTTGGCTAATTTTTCAAGCATTTTTTCCGCGGCGCGCTTTTTCGATTTTTTCTTTCCGTTACCTTCACCTTCAACGACGATGTCACCGATTTTACATTGCGTTATAAAGACCTTCATGTGTGGCGGGCCCTTTTCGCTCAGCACCTCAAAAGCGACGCTGAGATGCCGTTTTAACGCAATTTCGTGAACTAGCGATATCGGTGACTTTAAATCCGCGTTTACGTCTGTTTCGCCGTTTTCAATCGTTTGCTCAATAGTGCTACCTTCACCTTCACTATCTCGACCCTCTTCCGCGTTTAATCTTTTGATATCTTCGATCGCTTTCGACGCAGCGTCGTGCCGCGCAGCTTGTACTGTCAAACCGGTCCCGGAATATTCCCTATCAGCGATTCGTAAAAGAACAGAACAAATTTCGGCGTTCCCGTGTTGTTGAAACGGTGGCCGTATTTGATTGTAATACCTGTTGTCGTAGGAATTATAATGTCCTCTCATGGGATGGTTACGCCTCATATCGCAATTGTACCTGGGTTGTCCTTGCGGACTGTATAATCCGTGTCTCGGATAGTATCCCGTTGGTTGAGGTACGTAAGTCTGTTGATGATGTCCCGGACCATTTTCAACAACGTAAACGGTCCGTTCGCCCCGTTTCATCGCGAGAGCATTTAATTCGACGGTTGGCGTTACCATTCCAGTAGAGGTCACTCGTACGCCCTGACGGTTGTTCCGAGCCGTTTTGGGTGGCGGATGCTTCAGCTGCGTTTTGGCGAGAGCTTGGGCGGCGGCCGAATGTTGTGCTTTCTTGATACTGGGTCCTTCCGCTTCGTACTCCTCGTTGTCGAGTTTCAGCGTTACCGTGAATATCTTCTTGTGTGCGGGCCCCTGCTCGCCCGTCAGCCGATACTGATGCTGGATCTTGTTGTACCGAGCGAGCTCGTTCACTAAGCACATGGGGGTTTTCTCTTTTATGTTTGCCAAAATGGGCAACGCTGAAGAAGTAGTAGTGTTTGATGGCGGGTTCTGTTGCTGCTGTGGGTCTACGGGGTTCTCCGATTGGCGGTGCTGCGTCTGGTGTGCATGCTGAGTGTGTTGCGTCTGTTGAGATTGTTGCGGCGATTGCTGCTGCTGCGATTGTTGCTGATCATCGGAACTCATGTTATGAGAATGAGTCGTACGTTGATCGTAATATACTAAAACAACAACGCTTTCTTAACAATCTAAACACGAATTACCGATAAAACAGAAAAAGTATTCCATTTATGTTTCCAAGGAACTTATCAAAAATTACTTCGAAGAAATGCGAGTTAATTTAGAACTATGTAACATGTAAATTTGAAAATTTTCGGCTCCTCGGTTTTTTCTTTTTAACATTGTCCAGAAAATGTTTTGGCTAAGGTTAGATTTGTTTACAAATGTCAATTATCCCAAAAAAGAATGTTAGGTAGAGTCACTTTTCTTTTGAAAGTCCAATTATAGCGTGAATGAATAAGTTAATCAAGGTAAAAATGCTTTTTTTCTGAATCCTATCTTAACTACTAAAAATATATGGTAGATTGATGGTCACCCAATTAGTTTCAATTCCAGAAAACCAAGATATATAGGATATTATTTAAAAGATACCCATATAATGATAGTCGGCCGAGATTATTTCTCTTAACTTGCTTGAAATGTATGGAAGAAATAATCTCGGCCGACTTCGAAGACGTCGGCCGCCCCAGGTATTGTTCGTGATACTTGGGTTGGGTTGCATATAGAAGATTATTTTTTCCATACATTTTAAGCAGATTAAGAGATATAATCTCGGCCGACTTCGAAGACGTTGGCCGCCCCAAATAGCATGATCAATACGGTCGCCCTAAGTATTATTCATGACACTTGGGGCGGCCGACATCTTCGAAGTCGGCCGAGATTATTTCTAGTAGTGTTCATGATAGAGCATCATCTTCGCCTATATGCAATCCAACCCAACCTAAGTATCACGAATAATACCTGGGGCGGCCGACGTCTTCGAATCGGCCGAGATTATTTTTGTTAATATAAGAGATATTTAAAACGACCAAAATGAATCAATTTGTCTTTCTAAAACGCTCGAGATTCGCTCGGGAAAAAGCTAAATGAAAAAGCTCAAATAATAAATAAATTCTAGAGATTGTGAATATATATTTGTATAGTGTAAAGCATCAGTAAATAATGTTTGGAATTATTTGCATCTTAATATTAGTTTATCTAAATATAAAGTCATATTAAATTGCTTACCATCATAAATAAATAATAGAAATTAAATGAAGATTACCTGGAACGGAATTTGTTTTGGATGGTTGTTGGGGATGTTGTGGTATCGGAGCAATGGTAGTTGTAATTAACGTTGGTCCAGGTCCAGGCATGGACACGAGCACACCTACGAAGTTAAAAATATTAATAATTCAAAATATATTTGGAATATTTGCATACTGGAATGAGGAGATCCAGGTACAGTCATCAGCATTCTCTGTGCAGGCTGCGTCATTTGTTGGACGTTCATTCTAAAATTGATAAACATGTAATGTAATGCTTGTCCACTAAAATAAACAGTAACAGTTGTGTACCTATTATTTCTTTGCATTGTAGGCGGTAGTTGATGATGTTCTGGATGCCTCATCATTTTCTACTAAAGAACAAAAACCTCGTAAGTAAGCATACCGCGAAATTACGTTATCATTTAAAGACAACTTAAATTTATTGACACGCACTTTTTCGTTCTAAATGAATTTCTACAATTCATTTTTTACAAAACACCGTTATTGACAAAAATAGATGACATTCATATTGAATTAAAACATAAACCTTTATATAAACGTTGGTTTTTTCGTGTCGGTTAAGGTGTTTATATTTAAAGAGAACACTGTCAGTATTAGGAATGTTGCCGGTTCGACGAATTATCGGTTATTTTGCGCCCCCTCGCGGTACACTTACCAATTTTTTACTATTAATTTACAATACGGGGCACTACAGAAATAAATAGAACATCCAATAAACTAACAAACACCACTACTAAATCGTTTTAAATACGTTGGCAAACAAGAAAGAAAAATTTTGTCTAACATGCGGCCATGTTTAAATCGGTTGCGGCCTGTTGCAGTGTTGCCACACGTTTATAATAAATTGTTACCAGTTCATATTTCAATCGATTAATGAACTTTTAGTTAGTATTTTTAAATTCTCTACAACTTTTCTTCTAAAAGTTTTTTTTGTAGTATATTCCGAAAATCAATTAATTTCTTTATTTGCATCGTAGACATCGGCCGCTACAAGTATTGTTCGTGATATAAAAAATAATCTTGGCTGCCCCAAGTATCACCAACAATACTTAGGCCGAGATTATTTTTTTCCATTAATTTCAAGCAGATTAAGAGGAATAATCTCGGCCGACTTCGAAGACGTCGGCCGCCCCAAGTATTGTTCATGACACTTGGGGCGGCCGACGTCTTCGAAGTCGGCCGAGATTATTTCTAGTATTGTTCATTATAGAGCATTATCTTCGCCTATATGCAATCCAGCTCAACCTAAGTATCACGAATAATACCTGGGGCGGACGACGTCTTCGAAGTCGGCCGAGATTATTTTTGTTAGTATAAGAGATAATCTCGGCCGCCCCAGGTATTGTTCGTGATACTTGGGTTGGGTTGTATATAGGAGATCATTTTTTCCATACATTTCAAGCAGATTAAGAGATATAATCTCGGCCGACTTCGAAGACGTCGGCCGCCCCAAGTAGCATGACCAATACGGCCGCCCTAAGTATTATTCATGACACTTGGGGCGGCCGACGTCTTCGAAGTCGGCCGAGATTATTTCTAGTAGTTTTCATGATAGAGCGTCATCTTCGCCTATATGCAATCCAACCCAACCTAAGTATCACGAATAATACCTGGGGCGGCCGACGTCTTCGAAGTCGGCCGAGATTATTTTTGTTAGTATAAGAGATAATCTCGGCCGCCCCAGGTATTGTTCGTGATACTTGAGTTGGGTTGCATATAGGAGATCATTTTTTCCATACATTTCAAGCAGATTAAGAGATATAATCTCGGCCGACTTCGAAGACGTCGGCCGCCCCAAGTAGCATGACCAATACGGCCGCCCTAAGTATTATTCATGACACTTGGGGCGGCCGACGTCTTCGAAGTCGGCCGAGATTATTTCTAGTATTGTTCATGATAGAGCATCTTCGCCTATATGCAATCCAACCCAACCTAAGTATCACGAATAATACCTGGGGCGGCCAACGTCTTCGAAGTCGGCCGAGATTATTTTTGTTAGTATAAGAGATAATCTCGGCCGCCCCAGGTATTGTTCGTGATACTTGAGTTGGGTTGCATATAGGAGATCATTTTTTCCATACATTTCAAGCAGATTAAGAGATATAATCACAGCCGACTTCGAAGACGTCGGCCGCCCCAAATAGCATGATCAATACGGTCGCCCTAAGTATTATTCATGACACTTGGGGCGGCCGACGTTTTCGAAGTCGGCCGAGATTATTTCTAGTATTGTTCATGATAGAGCATCTTCGCCTATATGCAATCCAACCCAACCTAAGTATCACGAATAATACCTGGGGCGGTCGACGTCTTCGAAATCGGCCGAGATGATTTCTTATATTAACAAAAATAATCTCGGCCGACTTCAAAGACGTCGGCCGCCCCAGGTATTGTTCATGATACTTGGGTTGGGTTGCATATAGGAGATCATTTTTTCCATACATTTCAAGCAGATTAAGAGATATAATCTCGGCCGACTTCGAAGACGTCGGCTGCCCTAAGTATTATTCATGACACTTGGGGCGTCTTCGAAGTCGGCCGAGATTATCTCTTATATTAACAAAAATAATCTCGGCCGACTTCGAAAACGTCGGCCGCCCCAGGTATTGTTCGTGATATTTGGGTTGGGTTGCATATAGATTATTTTTTCCATACATTTCAAGTAGATTAAGAGATATAATCACAGCCGACTTCGAAGACGTCGGCCGCCCCAAATAGCATGATCAATACGGTCGCCCTAAGTATTATTCATGACACTTGGGGCGGCCGACGTCTTCGAAGTCGGCCGAGATTATTTCTAGTAAGGCGAAGAACAGGCTTTAGGGTAGGATTTCGTATCCAAAGACCTAGATTGTTTCTTATATCACGAACAATATTTGGGGCGAGATTGGGATCTATTACAGTGTTGCCACACGTTTATAATAAATTGTTACCAGTTCGATTTTTCAGTTTTAGTACTTTTATATTTATTTTGATTTAAATAAAACGTCAAAATTAGAAAAAGAAATGTTGTTTTTATTTCATTTGTAATAACAAAGTTAATGACATTCTGTGTTGAAGATGAATGTTGAAGAATGTTTTGTACGATAAATAAAAAAATTAATAACTACAATTAACAAAATAAATCTAATGCTTTTTGACAGGTTTTGCTAATTTTTCGTATTTGCTCTTGCTGCTGTACCAAAGGAAGAAGGGAATTGCTAAAGATGGCATTGTCATTACAGCAAAAGCCAGCCAATCAAATACGTGTGAAGAGAATTTCCTATCGTAGTCACGGAAAGCACTTATGGCACCTTCTCCAGGCTCACTGCTAAAGGATACTTGATACTAAAAAATAAAAAAAAACATTAATTTTTAATAATTTAAATAATTTTATAATAAAACTCACTGTTTTAGCTTCATCAGACATTTTATAATTAACTTTAGCACTAGTAAAGTTAAAATATCCATATTGAATGGGTCTAACAACAACAACATGTGTCACATTGGTCTGTGGAGCAATCCTATCGATAGCAGCTTCATATTGCCCTCCAACTAATTGAAAAGCTTCAGGGTGAAATCCGGTTTCAACTAACCTAACATCAATAGCAGCGGCGCTCCCAACATTAAATAAAGTATATTTAACAACGATGTCCATATTTTCAACGAGATATTTATTCAAAATTTGCTTAAACACCAACAGTCTGGGACTGGATTCCTCGTCCGTGTTGCAGTTTACCGTTAAAACGGCGAGGAGGAGGAAAAACAATACTTTCTGAAACATCTAGATACAAAAAGAATAAGATTTTGAATTAGATTTGGTTCTTTTATGGCTAGTTTCTGTTATAATTTTACCTTTCTTTAATTTTTTTTGCGAAGCGCAAATGATGACTGCTTCCATACGACTACGAAAGTCAAAGTTGGAAAGTTTACTCGAAGTGAGAGGTTACGTATGCATGCGATGACAGCCACGCACTGGCCACGTCTTGACATTTATCGATAAAGTAGATACCTAATAGTAAAAGGCGACATCTATAGGCATGTTTTGGTTTCATTTGTAGTTTCTACCTTACTTAAACAGGCTTAAGCGTCATCTATGTGTGATTGAACGAAATTCCATTTTGACATTTATGGGCAACGTACAAAAAAAGAGGTTAATTGTGCAATTGTGAGGTTAACAAATGCTACATCGCCGAATTTTTTATAATGTTTAATGAAAAGCTAGTCATTTTATGTTCATTATTATTAAGCTATATTATATGCGTTACTGCGAACGATGTTTTGGGCTGCGGGGGCTTCATCAAAAGCCACGTCCCCATTGATTTTTCCAAAGTCGTCGTTAAATTGTAAGTTTCCATTAATATCGTTACTTAGCATTTTTTTTTTTTTAATTTATTAATTTGCAGGTTGACGAAACAGGGTATAGTTAAAGATCAGACTAATTGCGCTCCAAATAATGGGTATTATTTTATTCCTTTATATGATAAGGGCGAATATATCTTACAGGTAATGTTTGAGGTTATCTTTTTTTATTTAAGCTACTTTAAATATCTTTTTTTAGCTTGAACCCCCACCAGGTTGGAGTTTTGATCCAATAAGAATTAATGTTAACATAGATGGAAAGAATGATATTTGTAGTCAGGGGCATGATATTAATTTTAAATTTAAGGGATTTGGTATTACAGGAAAGGTAATAAATATGTATTTGAAATGAGTGTATAATTATGATAATATCCAATATGTCCAATATCTACCAAAGTCCTGGTATATATGATATTGAGGCCAAACTGTAAACATTAAGAAAATGTTTGGAATTACACTTTCAGAATTCTAAACTGCAAGAAAATGTTGATATTAACTAATCTGCCATTTCATTTTCATTTGTGCCCATATAATTTTGGTTACAAACCATGTTCTCTACTGACCACTGCTGACTTTGAAGACGTCTGCCGCCCCCAAATACATTAACCATAATACTTTGATCTGTAAGACCAAGTCATGATTATCTCCAAAGATCTTGGGCGACGTTTTCAAAAATTATAATAATAAGAGGAGTGGTGAATAGTAATCAAAATCTTAATTGTTGTAATGTAGACAAAAATGTAAACTGGAGAGGTCTTGGTATTGAACAAGTACTATTTGTGATATAAAAAATAATCTCACTCCAAGTATCATGAACAATCAGGCGCCCTAATGACACTTGGGGCGGCCGACGTCTTCGAAGTCGGCCGAGATTATTTCAAGTATTATTCATGATAGAGCAATAATAATCTCGGCCGACTTCGAAGACGTCGGCCGCCCAAAGAATTGTTCATGACACTTGGGGCGGCCGACGTCTTCGAAGTCGGCCGAGATTATTTCTAGTATTCTTCGTGATACAGCATGATCTTCGCCTATATGCAACCCAACCCAAGTATCACGAATAATACATAGGGCGGCCGACTTCGAAGACGTCGGCCGCCCAAAGTATTGTTTCATGACACTTGGGGCGGCCGACGTCTTCGAAGTCGGCCGAGATTATTTCTAGTATTCTTCGTGATAGAGCATGATCTTCGCCTATATGCAACCCAACCCAAGTATCACGAATAATACATAGGGCGGCCGACGTCTTCGAAGTCGGCCGAGATTATTTCTAGTATTCTTTGTGATAGAGCATGATCTTCGCCTATATGCTACCCAACCCAAGTATCACGAATAATACCTGGGGTGGTATTATTTCTTATATCAACAGAAATAATCTCGGCCGACTTCGAAGACGTCGGCCGCCCCAAGTATTATCACAGAACAGATATATTCGGGTATTATTCTTGATACTTGGGTTGGGTTGGGTTGCATATAGGCGAAGATCATGCTCTATTAGGAATAATATTAGAAATAATCTCGGCCGACTTCGAAGACGTCGGCCGCCCCATGTGTCATGAACAATATTTTAGGCGCAAAATGTAAACTGAAGAGGTCTTGGTCTAGATTATAAATTTTTTCCGCCATTTTTAAACTAGTTATGACGTCATTGCTATTTTTTTCAAATAGCAATCCCCATTTTTATTACGGAATATGAAAGAGAATTTTTTTCTGGATTTGGTACAGCAAAAATTAATACATAAGAAAATTTTCGAGAAAAATTGCCTTAAAGTTTCATGATTTTCCATTCTTTTAGATATTAGTTGTACATCTACTGCACCAGTATTTGATGCCTCGTAAAACCCCCTACAATTTTCTGCAAACATATCCGATACTTCCCGTATAGGTGCTAATTTATCCACTTTTTTTCTATCTTCTTTGAATCTGCCACGTGCCATAATCACGGTATACATCAGCCTTGATAATAGATTATATTTTCGCCATAAGTCGTTTTTCGAGGGTTAAAGCAAAAATGTAACACCTTATTACTCATTACCTGATAATTAATAATATTAATTAATTAATTTAAAATTATTTTTGAAATAGGTGGAGAGTTTGGGTAGTTCTAACGGTCCTTTAGGCATTGAAGTAAAACTTAAAACAGATTCAGAAGTACGTACAACTGTTACATCTGAAAATGGATTATTTTTCTTTACACCTGTTTATCCTGGTTTACATACTGTGGTGATTTCACACACGAAGTACGTAAAATAAATCGAAATGATTTAATTAAACTGCACGTCTTCATTTTTTTAGATGGAAAATTATAAGAGATACGGTTGTTGTAACTGTAGCAGAGGGAAACACGGAATTACCAGCAAAATCGTTAATTATAGCTGGTTATGATGTTAGTGGTTACGTAAAAAGTTATGGGGAAAATATTAAAGGGGCTACTTTAATTTTGTATTCAGAGAAAAACATGAATTTAAAAATAGAAGATTGCGTGCAAACACCACCTGATAATATAAAAATTGAAGATAATTATTTATGTTACGTAGAATCAGATGAAAAAGGATTCTTTTCATTTTCAACAGTTCCTATAGGAAAATATCGCATTGTTCCATTTTATCGCGGCCAAAATATACATTTTTCACCACAATCTATTGAATTTACAGTCGAACATAACAGTTACCAACTACCACAATCGTTCGAGGTAAAAAAACCATAAAATTTAAATACAACAATGAAATTAAACAAATTTTATACGTTTAGATAATAGGTTTTAGTATTTTTGGAAGAGTATTAACCTCAGAAGGTGGCCGACCTTTAATCGATGGTACAATCTACCTAAACGCCGAAGAAGTCGCAAAAACAGACCAAAATGGAATTTACGCATTAGAAAAAATTAAGGCCGGAGTTTACACTTTATCCGTACGCGCGGATAACTATCAATTCGATCAAAAAACTGTTAAAATTAACCCTAGCATATCGCAATTACCTGAAATTTATCCCGCATCATATTTATTTTGTGGCCACGTCATCAGCGAACAGTCACAAAGTGTTAGTATAACTCGTATTGGGTCAACACAACATTTTACCATCCATACAGAACCTGAAACCGGCAAATTTTGTGAATATCTTAAACCGGGGAAATATCAAATTCAAGTTTTAGTTAATGAGAATGATAAACAACAAGGAATTCAGTAAGAAAATAATTTGATGATACAATCCTATATAATTTTTCATAATAAATATTTTTTAGGTTCTTCCCAGTGTCTCATACAGTAGAAATATCAAAAAAACCCTTATTAGATATCACATTTTCTCAATTAAAAGCAACAGTATCCGGAAAAGTCGATTGTCGTCGTCAAAAAGATTGTTCGTCTTTAAAAATTATTTTACGCCCAATTATAAATGACGTAGCCCAAGATGAGAAAGATATTAGTATGGACATAAAAGGCGATACATACATTTTCACAGATATTCGACCGGGAATGTACGAAGTGCTTTTAACGCCGAATCGTTTGTGTTGGAAACAAGATAAACACATCATTTCAATTACAAGCACGGTTTTAACAGTTCCAACGTTTATACAAGTTGGATACACGATTATATTTTCGTCGACGCATGACGCGAAGATTTCGTATAAACTTCCGAATCGCGAAACTAGCGTGTTGGAAATTCAACAAGGTCGTACGTTGAAGTGCGTTGAAAGTTACGGGAAATACAATTTTGTTTTGTCGAGTTGTCACACTTACGCAACGAATCAAATTGAATATGACACTGAAAGTGAAAATAATGAAATTGTGATCGTTGCTTTGAAACATCATCACAATATTGGAATTAAATGTAATAAAGATTTCGGCAATATAACGGTCAAAATTAATGTTGATGGGCAAAAATCAATTTCCGATCCATTAACTTACAAAAACAACCAATACACGTTAGAATTATATCTTAGCCCTCAAGAATCGGCGATTTTAATCCCAGAATCGGATGTTTTATATTTCAACCCACCAATTTTATTAATCGAAGGAAGCGACGATTGTAAAGATATGAAGGACGTTTTCGAAGCGGTTAAGGGGCGCGTTTTCAAAGGGCGCGTTACTCCCCCTTTAGGTGGCGTCCAAATCACCGTTTCTTCCGATAATTCCGAAACGTTAATGAACGAAACTGATTCTGATGGTTTTTATCAATTCCACCCATTAGACGATTCAAAACAATACCAAGTGACTGCGGCAAAAGATTCTTATGTTTTAGTCGGCCCTGATGATCAAGGAAATTTTATGGCTCATAAATTGGCCGAGATTATCGTTGAAGTTATCGACCAAAATAATAATTTACCGTTACAAGTAATGTTTAGTTTCATTAAAATTGATTATTTTATTTTATTGAATCGTTTAAGGGCGCGTTATTATCGTTATCAGGAGATCAAAGTTATAGAAGTAATCTTCAAACTAATGAAGATGGGAGGATTGTGTTTCAATCGTTAAGTCCGAGTGAGTACTTTTTACGTCCGATGATGAAAGAATACAGTTTTGACCCCTCGTCAAAAATTATCGATGTTAAAGAAGGAGCGACGGTTCATGTAACATTAAAGTAAGATTTCCTTTTTTAATTTTTTTATATTATTTATTTTATTTTTTGTGTAGAGGGCGTCGTGTAGCTTACAGCGTTTATGGTCGAGTAACATCATTAAATAATGAACCGGAAGAAAAAATAACGGTTATAGCATCGGGGTTAAAAAATTGTTCTCAATATTCCGAAGAGTCATCCTCCGAGTCAAACGGTCAATTTAGAATTCGGGGATTATTGCCGTATTGTTCCTATAATCTCCAAGTGAAAGGTGATCATTTTGAGCGCGCGGCTCCGAGCGTAATTGAATTAGACGCGATTAATAAAGATATAGAGGATGTAAAATTGGTTGTTTTTCGGCAACCCCAATCGATTGATATTCTTGGAAGGGTATTTACCGCAAATCCGGAACATTATCGGTCATTAAGAGTCAAACTAAGCCGGGAAAGCTCACCAGCTGGACTTGTATCGCAAACGAAAATTGATACAACCGGCTATAAAATAACCGAAGATTACAACAACGGAGTTTTAATTCAATTACCATCAGTCCCTTTGGACAATAAACAATATTCAGTTCAATTAGAAACAACTTTACCACACTACACCAAATTTAAATTACCTATTGAATATTTCACGGCGAATACATCGTTTAAATACGTCGAATTAAACTTTGCAATTAAAGCAAACGTTACGGATCACAACATCAAGCAAACATCCGTTTGGACTTTACTGTTTATTTTCCTAGTTATGGTTGCGATTTATAACATCGATAAGGTTCTAATCTCCGTCAAAGAAGTCGTCTCGAAACTTAACATTGACGGTATCGTTAATTTTAAAACGCGAAATCAAGACAAAGAGTACAATAATGATAATAATGATATTGATCAAATCGTACAAAGCATAAATGCTACGAAAAAGAAAAGCAAACCAAAAAAGATTTAATTTATTAGCATTTTTTTTGTTGTATTAAAGAGTAATAGGATAAGTTAATAAAATTGTTTAGTGATATAGAGTGTTATTTTTTGTATGTGTGTGATAACCTTTTAGATTTTCACAAAGTTTTAGGTTGTTGCTTTAACGGTGTTTCTTCTGGTTAGTCCGTACTGAATAAAAAGAAAAATATGAAAATTTTCTAAATTCGTGAAACCAAGTCTACCTTGCTTGAAATTTGTGGAAGAAATAATCTCGGCCGACTTCGAAGACGGCCGAATTAAGTATTGTTCGTCATGCTTGGGACGGCCGACGTCTTCGAAGTCGGCCGAGACTATTTCTTATATCACGAAGAATACTTGGGGCGGCCGACGTCTTCAAAGTCGGCCGAGATTATTTCTTCCAAAAATTTCACGCAGATTAAGAAAAACAACCTCGGCCGACTTCGAAGACGTCGGCCGCCCCAAATATCATGAACAATACATTAAGTCTACCCTGTTTGAAATTTATGGAAGATATAATCTCGGCCGCCCTAAGTATTGTTCATGATACTTGAGGCGGCCGACGTCTTCGAAGTCGGCCGAGATTATTTCATCCATAAATTTCAAGTAGGTTAAGAAAAACAACCTCGGCCGACTTCGAAGACGTCGGCCGCCCCAAATATCATGAACAATACAATACGTCTACTCTGTTTGAAATTTATGGAAGATATAATCTCGGCCGATTTCGAAGACGTCGGCCGCCCCAAGTATTCTTCGTAATATAAGAAATAGTCTCGGCCGACTTCGAAGACGTCGGCCGCCCCAAGCATGACGAACAATACTTAATTCGGCCGACGTCTTCGAAGTCGGCCGAGACTATTTCTTATATCACGAGGAATACTTGGGGCGGCCGACGTCTTCGAAGTCGGCCGAGATTATTTCTTCCAAAAATTTCACGCAGATTAAGAAAAACAACCTCGGCCGACTTCGAAGACGTCGGCCGCCCCAAATATCATGAACAATACAATAAGTCTACCCTGTATGAAATTTATGGAAGATATAATCTCGGCCGACTTCGAAGACGTCGGCCGCCCTAAGTATTGTTCATGATACTTGGGGCGGCCGACGTCTTCGAAGTCGGCCGAGACTATTTCTTATATCACGAGGAATACTTGGGGCGGCCGACGTCTTCGAAGTCGGCCGAGATTATTTCATCCATAAATTTCAAGTAGGTTAAGAAAAACAACCTCGACCGACTTCGAAGACGTCGGCCGCCCCAAATATCATGAACAATACAATACGTCTACTCTGTTTGATATTTATGCAAGATATAATCTCGGCCGACTTCGAAGACGTCGGCCGCCCTAAGTATTGTTCATGATACTTGGGGCGGCCGACGTCTTCGAAGTCGGCCGAGATTATTTCATCCATAAATTTCAAGTAGGTTAAGAAAAACAACCTCGGCCGACTTCGAAGACGTCGGCCGCCCCAAATATCATGAACAATACAATTAGTCTACCCTGTTTGAAATTTATGGAAGATATAATCTCGGCCGACTTCGAAGACGTCGGCCGCCCTAAGTATTGTTCATGATACTTGGGGCGGCCGACGTCTTCGAAGTCGGCCGAGATTATTTCTTACATCACGAACAATACTTGGAACATACCTGTACTTGAAATAGAGATGGACCTTGCATGTGGCTAGGTTAACAATGAGAAGAAAATTCTGGAATTGGATTGCAATGGCCCAGAACAGAGAATACTGGAAATGTTTTGAGAAGCTCTATGTTCAGCAGTGGGCAAGAAGGGGCTGATGATGATGATGATAGGACTCTTATTAATGAGTTTTGTTTGAAGCTTTTAAAATTTTCAGCAATTTTATCATAAAACAAGTTCACCATATTATTATACACCATGTATTTCTATAATTTATTGCTGTAATTTCTTAAAAGAAGTAGTTTCCCTTTCATAATACCTAAAATGAGAAAGAGAAATGATTCCAGATAAATTAATTATAATATAAATTTGAATTTTCGCGCCAATACATTTTGCTGTGTTGGTTCCGGAAGAAGAAATCGCAAAAATTTTGCAAAATAATACTTTTTGTTGTAATTTAATCTATATTAGCAAGAAATGATAAAATATTAATCGTGAAGGAATTTGAGATTATTTATACTTGTAAATAAAAATAAAGTTTTGTTTATGCCTATAAAACTCATATTAGTTTGAAGTTTGAAAATGATGTAGATGTCGCTAGTGTTTTATGAACATCTGTAGCGGTAAGATTTCTCTATGAATTGGGCCTGATATTTTTTAAATTAAACACTCAAAGATGGATATAACTCAACTGCCTACTGAAATTTTAGAGATAATATGCTCATATCTCGACACTCCGGATGTTTTAAATCTACGACAAGTCCACCCTAGATTTGTATATGTCTCAACTTCTCGTTGCGTGATAAGGTGAGGTTATGTTTATCTCTGTCCAATTATTTACAAATTATTTATTTTACTTTTAGTCATGTAAACGTAACAAATTGCTACCATTTTAATAAGGTCCACTTAGAAAATTTTTTAGTTAAAAATCCTACGTGTCTTCACATAACGTCGTTGAATCTCACATCGATTTACTGGATATCTGCATACGATTTACGGAAGAATATTATGAAACTGCTTCATTTGAAAGAATTGTATGTGATTGATACTAAACTAGGTCTCAGAAAATCTGATGTGACAGTGTACAGAGCTTTACCTAGCGTAATACTTCAGTACTTATGTATTTTTTACCCCCTTTTACATAAATTTCATTTTTTAGTTGGAACGTTTAGGCGTAACCATTCTCAGAAGAACGTTTTGTAAAGAAGTTATTCAGCATCTTCCAAAACTAACTCATTTTTACTTTCATATTGAAAGTTTTGCCGTAGGATTGCTACATTTAATATTACATACCCTAGGAAAATTTAATCCACTTGCCGAATTATGGGTACGATAATTTTATCTTGTTTATTTCAATTAGGGAACTTTTAAACATATCATTCTGTACATAGATGACAAAATGTTAATGCTCCAAACTTAATATTCTATTATTTGCTATTTATAAGAAATAATCTCGGCCGACTTCGAAGATGTCGGCCGCCCCAAGTATTATAAACAATATAATAAATCTACCCTGCTAAGTATTGTACACGATACTTGGGGCGGCCGACGTCTTTGAAGTCGGCCGAGATATACATAAACTTCAAGCATGTTAAGAGACATAAACTTCGCAGACGTCGGCCGCCACAAGTGTCATGACCTGTATGAATATAATACATCTACCCTGCTAAGTATTGTTTCCATAAGATATTTCTTCCATAAACTTCAAGCAGGGTACTCTTATTGTATTGTTCATGATATTGGGGGCGGCCGACGTCTTCGAAGTCGGCCGAGGTTACTTTTTCCATAAATTTCAAGCGGGATTCTCTTATTGTATTGTTTATGATACTTGGAGTGGACATTATTACTCTTAACCTGCTTGAAATTTATGGAAAAGTAATCTCGGCCGACTTCGAAGACGTCGGCCGCCCCAAGTAGCATGGAGAATACAATAAGTCTACCCTGGTTAAAATTTATGGAAATAATCTCGGCCTACTTCAAAGACGTCTGCCGCACTAAGTATTGGGAGCGTAATACTGGGAGCGAGATTATTTCTAGTATTGTTCGTGATAGAGCATGATTTTCGCCTATATGCAACCCAACCCAAGTATCACGAATAATAGCTGGTTATTTTTTCCATAAATTTCAAGCAGGATACTCTTATTGTATTGTTCATGATACTGGGGGCAGCCGACGTCTTCGAAGTCGGCAGAGGTTACTTTTTCCATTAATTTCAAGCAAGATAGACTTGTTGTATTGTTCATGATACTTGGAGCGGCCGACGTCTTCGAAGTCGGCCGACATTATTACTCTTAACCTGCTTGAAATTTATGGAAAAAGTAATCTCGGCCGACTTCGAAGACGTCGGCCGCCCCAAGTAGCATGGAGAATACAATATGTCTACCCTGGTTAAAATTTATGGAAATAATCTCGGCCTACTTCAAAGACGTCGGCCGCACTAAGTATTGGGAGCGTAATACTGGGAGCGTAATACGGCCGAGATTATTTCTAGTATTGTCCGTGACAGAGCATGATTTTCGCCTATATGCAACCCAACCCAAGTATCACGAATAATAGCTGGTTATTTTTTCCATAAATTTCAAGCAGGATACTCTTATTGCATTGTTTATGATACTGGGGGCGGCCGACGTCTTCGAAGTCGGCCGAGGTTATTTTTTCCATAAATTTCACAGCATAGACTTATTGTATGGTTCATGATACTTGGAGCGGCTGACATCTTCGAAGTCGGCCGACATTATTACTCTTAACCTGCTTGAAATTTATGAAAAAAGTAATCTCGGCCGACTTCGAAGACGTCGGCCGCTTCAAGTAGCGTGGACAATACAATAAGTCTACCCTGGTTAAAATTTATGGAAATAATCTCGGCCGCACCAAGTATTGGTCATGATACTGGGGGCGGCCGAGGTTATTTTTGCATTCTGGTATTTGATACTTATGATATCACATAAATGCAATATGTGGCATCATATATTATAGTACCTCGGCCACAAGTAGTGATGTAAAGTTTAGTTACTTTTTAGTATTTGTAACTATCCGTTACTTTCAGAAAAAGTATTCGTTACTTTGTACTCGTTACTCGTTACAAGTAATCGTTTGCGCTTGAGGTTCCAGTACTAGTTTGCGCTCGAGGTTCGATTACTCGTTTTAGTTGGACTACATACTTATATGAATTTATTTTATATTACACTTATTTTTGAAAACAAATACTGTACGTATATTATATTGTGTTTGTTACGCTATTATGCACTGTGCACTAATATCAAAAAATAGAGTGTAGGTTATGGGATTTACTTTTTCACTGCATATTATAACGAAGAATTTTTCTTAATTATTATTATTTAATTATTAATAACTTACGTTTCACTTATTATATAACAAAAATATTTGAAAGTAGTAACACATTAACAATGGAAAACAAAACTTCTTCTATAAAACAAGCAATAATAAAATAAAATAAAAATATTAAAACAACAATAAAAGATATTACAGCTTATTATTGCAATGTAAAAATAAATTTTGTTGCGCATTTCGACTTTTAAGTCGATTTCACCTATCCAACAATACTTGGCCTTTGGAAAAAGTAACTGTTAGATCCAAAGTAACTGGTACCGATGTGATACGGTAACAGTTACTTTGGATCTCGCGGAGTAACGAGTACTCGTATAACGAATTGTTACTTTTTTTACATCACTAGCCACAAGCGACCTCGACTTAATAAAGCAAAATTATTCTTCTGAAGTTTTTCCTCTCCCCAGCAAGACCCTTGCGCTGCTGCATAGTCTTTCCTCGCTTGTGGATCATCCGTGGTTTCCTCACCTCGTTTTACGTGGCCAAACCAGGACAGCTCTCATCTATCCTCAATCATCCTCTCGACCGGCTGTATATTGAGCTCTTCTCCAAAACGGCTGTGTCTTTTTTGCAGCGCTCCATAGGCATTTCATTTGGACCGCATTAACCCTACTGATGTCCTTTGTATTTGCGGTCCAGCTTTCACTGCCATAGGTAAGTATAGGTTAAATGACCGCTTTATAAACCCTTGTCCTGGTCTCTTGACTCAGGGCATAGTAAACCTTGGTAGCCTTGTTCACTCTTTTTTTAATCAAGTATCACGAACAATACTTACGGCGGCCGACGTCTTCGAAGTCGGCCGAGATTATTTAGACTCAGGACATAGTAAGCTTTGTCTACTCTGTTCCTGATCTCTTAATTAAGCTTACCCATCTGGTGGATTGTCGTGCCCAGAGTGGGTGAGAAGTTGACACTTCATCTTGTTCAAGATTATTTAGAGTTTCTGGCCACTCGAAAATCCAAATGTACAAATTTGGATTTTCTTTATCCAAATTGTTATTATTAATTTATGGTTATTATTTATATATTATCTTAGTGTGATAATTTAGAAACGCATTGTGTATTACTCATCTATTTGCAATAAAGGCATGGTTAAGTTTTAATTAACACAAAGTTAATCTTAATTTTAGATAATTGAAATTGGTTTGCCAACAATTCATGATTGGAAAATGATATCGCTTCCGCGCAACGTACAGGATATAACTACGTTGGCGATAAATTTTGCGTGCGTTCGCGATACAATTCTAGCTAACAATTTGACTAAAATGTTTGTATCACACGTTCGAGACCAATTTGCCGTTTATAAAAGGCTTGATGTTACTATGTCAATGCTGTGGGATCGACAATACGAAGACGTGAATTGGTTACATTTACTTCGTTTGAGGCGCTGTTCCTCTCCTTTCTCGCGTAAACAGTTTAACGTATGCTTGTTTTTTTTTTAAATAAGAATTACGATAAATTTAGTTTAATTTTTAGGAATTATTTTACGATCATTCGAAATTAGGTACGATGATGTTTGATGAGTTGAATTTTATACATCATAGCCCGACGTGTACTGATAATTACCACGAACATATACGCAATATCCTTTTGTATGAAAATAGCCGAGAATTGCAAAAAACTGCGTTAAATATGTGCGCAGCATTACGTAAGTTTCTTTTACATTTATAGAAAAATTGTTTTAATTGTTTTTATTATTAGATGATGCTGAATTTAATATTCCGCAACCCACAAAACGCCCTCGAATTGGAAATGGAATACCAGCCGAGTGCTTATTATCAAGATTAGCCACTAACACCCCGCACTTAACAGAGTTAGAACTTTGGGGTTGTGCTAGAACCGTTAATACGGTGTATATTAATAATACAGCGATTGAAAATATAGCCAATTTTAAAAAATTAGAGAAATTAACTATCGATGAAATCCCTCATTTAATATCCGGAGTATTTTTAACAAAGGTATTAAAATTTATTTAAATAATAACAATATTATTTACAATCATTTCATTTTTAAGATTTTACAAGAATGTAAAAGTTTAGTTTCATTAAGAATCAGATCAAAAACGCATAACACGAAATTGCATTTTATGTTATGCAATGCTTTGCCTTATGCAAAAACATTACAAGACTTAAGGTAAATATCATGACTTATCATATTAACGTGACAAAAATATTATTTCTCTTAGATATGAACATCCGTGTAACATATCAATAGATCGCTTATTTACTGCGCTGGCAAACAGTCTAGAAGTCCGTTTAAAACGACTTTACATTAAATGTCGCAGCGTAGAAGTAATTAGTGCCAAACCGTTTGAAAATTTCTTAGAGAAGAACCCACAATTAATATTTCTATGTTTGCAAATTTCGAATTTGCCCCAAACCTCGATTAAAAAACTTTTAGACGCATTGAAACGTTTTAAAAACGACCCAAGAAAGGTTTTCGTTTTGGTAAAAAGTGACGAACAACTCGAAGGTAACGTCCAGATTCCTCACGTTCATTTTAACGACATGATCAAGTTGTCATCTCGAGTATCCGTGATCGACGTTTTTAAAGACTTCGATCATTAAAATGCATGCGTATTATTGTGATAACTTGTGATAAAAGATAACTTTTTGATAAAAACTGTATTATTATTAAAAAAATGTCTATTAAGACGACGTGTTATGTGCGTTATACTATTTATTTTGAGATTATCAGATTTAAGACTGACTTAGAATGATGTTTTTTTTTGTGTTCATCTAATAATCTCATCAAATGTTGAGTTTGTACTTAAAAATAAAGTTTTTATATTTATGCAATAATTTACTTTTTTTATTAATAATTAGAACTAATAAGAAAACTCTAGATGTCAACAATCCTTATCAAAATCAACCAATTTTTGTATAAAGGAAGAATCTAAGATTACTGTATGTAAGTTCGTGACGTCACGCATAGGTAATTATTTCACACTTTGAATTAGCAAATTCTGAAATGCTGAACTAAGTAGCATGAAAAATACAATAAGTCTTATTCGATTTCGAAGACGTCGGCCGCCCCCAGTGTGATAACCAATACATGGTGTAGAGGGTAGACTTATTGTATTATCTATGCTACTTGGGCGGCCGACGTCTTCGAAGTCGGCCGAGATTACTTTTCCATAAATTTCAAGCAGGTTAAGAGTAATAATGTCGGCCGACTTCGAAGACGTCAGCCGCTCCAAGTATCATGAACCATACAATAAGTCTATGCTGTTTGAAATTTATGGAAAAAATAACCTCGGCCGACTTCGAAGACGTCGGCCGCCCCCAGTATGATAAACAATACAATAAGAGTACCCTACTTGAAATTTATGGAAAAAATAACCTCGGCCGACTTCGAAGACGTCGGCCGCCCCCCAATATCATGGCTAATACTTGGTGCGGCCGACGTCTTTGAAGTCGGCCGAGATTATTTCCATAAATTTTAACCAGGGTAGACTTATTGTATTGTCCATGCTACTTGGGGCGGCCGACGTCTTCGAAGTCGGCCGAGATTACTTTTTCCATAAATTTCCAGCAGGTTAAGAGTAATAATGTCGGCCGACTTCGAAGACGTCAGCCGCTCCAAGTATCATGAACCATACAATAAGTCTATGCTGTTTGAAATTTATGGAAAAAATAACCTCGGCCGACTTCGAAGACGTCGGCCGCCCCCAGTATGATAAACAATACAAGAAGAGTACCCTGCTTGAAATTTATGGAAAAAATAACCTCGGCCGACTTCGAAGACGTCGGCCGCCCCCCAATATCATGGCTAATACTTGGTGCGGCCGACGTCTTTGAAGTCGGCCGAGATTATTTCCATAAATTTTAACCAGGGTAGACTTATTGTATTGTCCATGCTACTTGGGGCGGCCGACGTCTTCGAAGTCGGCCGAGATTACTTTTTCCATAAATTTCAAGCAGGTTAAGAGTAATAATGTCGGCCGACTTCGAAGACGTCAGCCGCTCCAAGTATCATGAACCATACAATAAGTCTATGCTGTTTGAAATTTATGGAAAAAATAACCTCGGCCGACTTCGAAGACGTCGGCCGCCCCCAATATGATAAACAATACAATAAGAGTATCATGCTTGAAATTTATGGAAAAAATAACCTCGGCCGACTTCGAAGACGTCGGCCGCCCCCCAATATCATGGCCAATACTTGGTGCGGCCGACGTCTTTGAAGTCGGCCGAGATTATTTCCATAAATTTTAACCAGGGTAGACTTATGGTATTGTCCATGTTACTTGGGGCGGCCGACGTCTTCGAAGTCGGCCGAGATTACTTTTTCCATAAATTTCAAGCAGGTTAAGAATAATAATGTCGGCTGCTCCAAGTGTCATGACTAATACTTGGAGTATTACTGACTTTTTGGTGGCCAGTGTATACATTAACAATAAAATAAATAATTTTTTTAACAATTATGTTTAATTAAAAAAGAGAATACATAATTAAATTTAAAATTTTTTGAAAAACGTTGGTCGCCAACGACTAATAGGCGATTGAGCTGAGGTTTTATCTCTTTCTTGTTCAGCTTCAGCTTCTGCTTGTTCAATAAGTCTTTTTTGGCGTTCTTTATAAACCAGCAAAGGGTCATCAAATTGATGATAAACTTTGAGAACATCCCGAACGTCGTCAATTTGACTGTGGGAAATAGCCAATAAAAATGACGATAACGTTAATAAATCGGTATCATCGTCGTTTCCATTCCATCGAGGAACTTTTAGGACATTGTCTCGATGGTATTTGGTGCAATCGCCGTTCCAATCGACGACGATTACTTTTGAGAGATCTCGATTGAGTTTATCCAGATCTTTAACGTGTTTTCCATCAACAAAAAGTGTTGCATCCCGAACGAGTTTGTAGTTTATTAAGCTTCTTTGATCTAATGCGTCGATTATTGGATAAACGGTTATTCCTTGCTCGGCGGTGTAAATGACAACTTCGTAAGTTCCATGTAGACTTTCCAAGAAATTGTCTAATCCAGGACGTTTTTTAAATCTCCATCCTGTTTTATAAGTCCAATCAGGATGAACAATAACATCAGTAAATTCTAAAACTAAAGTGTATTTCGGGTGATACATCGGATGATTTATTAAGTCTGGAAGTAATTTCTCGCGGGATGGTTCTTTAATGAGCTATAAAAAAAATAAAGTTAAAAATAAAATAAATATTTCAATAATGAAATTGCTAACTTGGCTGTAATAATCTAACTCGCTTAGTGTTCTTAAAATATATTGTTTCACAACAGGCAACTCAGTGAACTGATCGACAATAAGTTCACCATTATCATCATATTTAGGACTACCTAATTCTGTGATTAAATAAAAGCCACCACATGTTAATGAAACAGCAAAAAATATAAAAGTGTATTTCATGTGTCGCCATGATTTCTCTTTATTTTTTTGTTTCTCCGTTTTGGTATCATCAGGTTGTGGAATTTCTTGCTTCTGTTCCTGGTTTTGTTGTTGGATTAACGTTGCAAGTGGAGATTTCACATCGCGTGCGTCTAATAATTAAAATTAAGTTATAAGGTGGACATAACCTATAAGAAATGTGTTACCTTTAGAATAAAAGGCTGTCTGCGTGAACCTTGGGACGAACTGTATTAATGTTCTTCGCCCTTTTTGGGGTAAATTACACCATTTTAAACTCGCATTTAGTAAATTTACCGTATTAAACGATATTCTAAACATTTTATCATAACGAAACCGGCAACTGTCAAATAATCAAAATGATTCACAGGTACCAAATATAACAAAACAAAAGACGAAGAATCTTAACAAAAATAATTTTTTAAATTTGTGTTTTATTTGATGACTAATGTTTAATTAATTTAATTGTATTTATTTTGGTTTTAATTAAAATTACTTAAATTTGATTACTTTTGTTTTACAAAAAAATGTTGCATTCTTGCAAGTACAATTGCGCCATCTAGTGTTAATAAATTAACATACTGGTGTATTGGATTGTTGAGGTTAAGTTTTATTACCCCATTTTCAACGGATTAAGCGTTAAATATATTATTAAAGTGTTTAACGTGCTTTTCTGCGCATTCGAGACATTCCAATTTATACGGTAAGAAGTTATCATCATTTTTGTTAAATTAAACTTTATCAATCCAAGTAATCCAAGCATGCGTACTGTGTCATTGTCCGGGATATTATTCCTTATGTACTTCCAATGTAAATAAATTTATGATTTTTCTAGATAAAATTTTTTTGACGTTTTTTTTTATTAGCAGGTATCACTTCTCAAATTTTAAAGATAATGTAACTTTTGAAATGTTATCTGTTGTGTCCGTTGAATTGAAGCATTCTGCATCGCATACTAGAGTCATAGAATAACCAGAAAGAACACTGGGTCACATCCTTTAGAAGATGTATCACATTTTTAGTTATTCTATGACTTGGTTTTACACTTTGAATCCTGAGTGATACTATTAACAAGTTTATGATGCAAGTCATGATACTTGGGGCGGCCGACGTCTTCGAAGACGTCGGCCGCCCCAAGTATGGCGACGTCTTCGAGGTTACTTCCTATATCACAAGATATTTGGGGCGGCCGACGTCTACAAAACAAATATAGAAATTAAATTATCTCGGCCGACTTCGAAGATGTCGGCCGCCCCAAGTATTGTTCATGATATAAGAAACAATCTCGGCCGACTTCGAAGACGTCGGCCGCCTCAAGTACGGTGACGTCTTCGAAGTTACTTCCTATATCACACGTAATACTTGGGGCGGCCGACGTCTTGGAAGTCGGCCGAGGTTACTTCCTATATCACAAGCAATACTTGGGTCGGCCGACGTCTACAAATATAGGAATTAAATTATCTCGGCCGACTTCGAAGACGTCGGCCGCCCCAAGTATTGTTCATAATATGGGAAGTAACCTCGGTCGACTTCGAAGGCGTCGCCGTACTTGGGGCGGCCGACGTCTTCGAAGTCGGCCGAGGTTACTTCCTATATCACAAGTAATACTTGGGGCGGCCGACGTCTTCGAAGTCGGCCGAGGTTACTTCCTATATCACAAGTAATACTTGGGGCGGCCGACGTCTTCGAAGTCGGCCGAGGTTACTTCCTATATCACAAGCAATAGTTGGGTCGGCCGACGTCTACAAAACAAATATAGGAATTAAATTATCTCGGCCGACTTCGAAGACGTCGGCCGCCCCAAGTATTGTTCATAATATGGGAAGTAACCTCGGTCGACTTCGAAGGCGTCGCCGTACTTGGGGCGGCCGACGTCTTCGAAGTCGGCCGAGGTTACTTCCTATATCACAAGTAATACCTGGGGCGGCCGACGTCTTCGAAGTCGGCCGAGGTTACTTCCTATATCACAAGTAATACTTGGGGCGGCCGACGTCTTCGAAGTCGGCCGAGGTTACTTCCTATATCACAAGCAATAGTTGGGTCGGCCGACGTCTACAAAACAAATATAGGAATTAAATTATCTCGGCCGACTTCGAAGACGTCGGCCGCCCCAAGTATTGTTCATAATATGGGAAGTAACCTCGGTCGACTTCGAAGGCGTCGCCGTACTTGGGGCGGCCGACGTCTTCGAAGTCGGCCGAGGTTACTTCCTATATCACAAGCAATAGTTGGGTCGGCCGACGTCTACAAAACAAATATAGGAATTAAATTATCTCGGCCGACTTCGAAGATGTCGGCCGCCCCAAGTATTGTTCACGATATAAGAAACAATCTCGGCCGACTTCGAAGACGTCGGCCGCCTCCAGTACGGTGACGTCTTCGAAGTTACTTCCTATATCACAAGATATTTGGGGCGGCCGAGGATATAGGAAGTAACCTCGGCCGACTTCGAAGACGTCGGCCGTCCCAAGTATTGTTTGTAGCAGTACTCGCTTCTTTCGAGAGAAGTGTCATTTCTAGTTATTCTATGACTTGGTTTTACACTCTGAATCCTGAGTGATACTATTAACAAGTTTATGATGCAAGTCATAATACTTGGGGCGGCCGACATCTTCGAAGTCGGCCGAGATTGTTTCTTATATCACGAACAGTACTTGGGGGCGGCCGACGTCTACAAAGCAAATACAGGCATGAAATTGTCTCCCCACGTATTATTCATGATATATGAAGTAATCTCGGCCGTTCCAAATAGCTCTGTCTTCCTCTCCTTTTACCATCCCAAAATGTTTTCTGTTAATTTTGCTTTTATTTGCGAATAAATCAATCTATATACACGATATTAATCAAACAGTTCAGTGTTACAGCTCTCATAACACTGAAAGAAATAGAATTTGTTAACTATTTAAAATAAAGTATTTTTGCAGAGATTTTTTTATCTTTATTCCAATTATAATCAATAAGAAAAAATGGTGAAAAGGATTCATTTCGTACCTCGTTTCTTCGGTGACCGATTCATAGCGTTAAAATTATGGAGTCAAAATTTTTCTTTGGAAGGTAAGATTTTATGAAAACATTCTACAAATTTGTTTATTTCTTTGTTTTTGTACCTAGATTGCGGAAAAATGTTTAAAAGTTTTTTATATTTGATGAAGTGGAGTTTTGAAATAATTTTATTAGCTCTTTTCTGGTTGGTTGTTTTTCAACCGTTTATGCACAACGGTTATTTAGTGTAAGTTCATCAAATTTACTTTATTCTTTATTTTAGTCTTTAATTTAATTTAATTTACAGGGATCCGGAGCGAGGTGGAATCATTCAGCAGATCATTACAGTTTGTGTTAAACCATCCGTTCAAGATTTAATTACACGCATTATAACGATCGTGGTACTTAATTTAATTTTCAATTTAATTCTGCGTTTTCGTACGATAAATTCATGTTTTTTAACAAATTTTGTTTATATTACATTTATTTTAGGCCGCCCAAGTTGCCGGGAATACCACATTATGTCCACTATTATTGGATATATCGTATTACAAATAAATTGTTACACCAGGAATATGATCTTAATTTTAGGATTTATCATGATAATTTTTTTCTTGGTAAGACGCGTTAAGGATTTAATGGTGAGGGAGGTTGGAATGATACGCCCTATATACCTTGTTTCGTTGATTTTGATCGGTATTCTTTGTTTGGGGTAAATAATTTTTAAAAAAATTTCAAATTTTTTAATTATTTTCTTTTAGGGAGATTATATTCCCGAATCCGCGTAATTGGCAAGAATGTCGTGGCATTATGATGATAATGGCTATGAAAACTATGAGTTTGTCTAATGACGATTACTATTTAAAGCGAATATCTTGCATTGAGTTATTAGGTTATTTGCTTTGCCCGGCTACCGTTCTTTTTGGGCCATGGATATCTTTGGAAACTTACACACTTAATTACGTTAATCATTCGAGGCTAAACTGGAAATGGGCTGTTAAAATGGTTCAAACTTTTACTTATGCCATGGTATTCATGGTTTTATCGAATTGTTTGGGACGCGCTTTCGTTCCGACTCTAAACGCTATGTTCATTCCTTGCAAGTGGCACGAAGCTTTCCGAAATGCTTTCGTATTCCGGGCCAGCAATTATTTTATCGGTTATATGTCTGAATTTACTATGATTTCAGCTGGGTTTAATGCTTATAAACATAATGATCCTCAAGAACGTTGGCATTATCCAATAACTCGACCGTTTGCGACTGAGGTTCCAAGATCTATGGCGGTTGTTGTGCGGAATTGGAATATTCCAGTTCATCGTTTTTTGAAAGAAAGTAAATGTTAAATAATTTCGTTTAATAATTTTTTAAAAATAATTTTTTTTTAGATGTTTACATTCCGTATTTAGTAGTGAGCCGAGGTTTCGCAATTTTTTTGACTTTTTTGGTATCGTCATTGCTGCATGGTTTGAATACCCGCATAACCATAATTTTATTAAGTTTGGGAATTTTGTCCCATTCCCAACAAGTCGTTCAGGATAAATTATCAAAGTGGTTTAATTGTTGTTGCCGCATAAATGCTTGCCGAGAAAATTGTGGACATCGTTTCGGATTTTGGCACCCAATCACTTTGTTTATTAACGGGATTAACATGATTTTGAACGTCTTTCATTTAGCCTATTTGGGGCATATTATGGACGAAAACTTTGATCGGAGCACAATTTGGGATATTTATCATACATGGGATGATGATTTTGGTTTGTTTACGCATCATGTTATTTTGATCTGGTTTGGAACCATGATGTTTGTGGTTTAAAATACTCTAGATGGTTGAGTTGATTTTCTCTCAGTTTTTAAAGGCTGTGTTAAGTCTATTATTAATACCAAAGAAACGGTGCCTTAAGAACAAAAAGGCCATGTTTTTTTATAGAGTCAATATTTAGTTTTCGTTTATTTTGAAGAATGTTTATTTAGTTTTGCATTAAAAGTACTCACATTTGTGTAAAGAAACAGTATTATTTTGTAGTAGAAATAAATTTTTATAGTGACGAGTTTGATGTATTGTAGGTTTTGTAACGATTTTCTAATAAAATTTATTTTAAAATAACTTGTTTACATTATATTTCTCAAGTAATCAATTAATATCCCAATAGTTAATATTTATGTTAAATAAAAAATTTTTGAAATTTACCGCCTTTTTCCAAGTAACACTTCCGCCCCAGAATATCTAACAATAATTGTTAGTTTCTGTGCTTCCGGACTTCCGGTGAACCAGCACGCCACCTCACAGCTTCTGCTCCAACCTTGATGGTAACCGCCATTACGTCAGTTCCTAAGTTTATTTCATTTTTAGTAGCTTTCATCCAAAATACTTCGTAAATTTCAGTGTAAAGGTGTTTAAATATACTCCCACAAATTACAATAAATCATATTTTACGGGGTAAGCGAATTTTAACGTTTTTTTTTGTTTTGTTAATTTTTGGACACATAACCTCATTTTTGTTGGGGTACTTTTTAACTCTATTTTTGGAAATAAATTTGCCCCAATATACTTTAGTGTAATGTTTTTATTATTAATTTAATCTCAAATTGAAATAATTAGAAAAATCGTTGTTGCAACAATATAATTTAGTTGGATTTGTCGCCGTTATGGCGCCAGAGACGCATTTTGAATTTGACAGCAGCCGCCATTTTATTAACGACGCTCCAACGTTTGTTTCAATCTCCTTGTTTTTCGTGGTTTTGTTCAAATTATTGATAAACAACGTGAATTCAGTGTTAAAAGCTCAACAAAAACTGCTGTAAGTTAAAGTTGTTATATTTTACGAAGTAAAAAAGACAAAATACTCCTTTTTTCAAATTAATCACAACATAACCTAAAAACCATACTAAATTGTTGATTTTGAGATGCTTTTTTATCTTCGTAATAGATACATTTTTTATTAAAGTAGTTTTTATTATGTTTAAGAATGTTTTTTGTTCACAATTTAATCGGATTTTAAATGTTTAATAAAGAAAATTATTTTTATGAGTAGTTTTAAACACAGCGCATGCGCAAACATAAGATTTGATTATTTTCTAAGGCTAGTGTTCCAGAAGATCTTTTTTGAAATTCATCCAACATTTCTTCCAACGTAATTGTTATTGAAGGATAAATATACATTCTATTTAATCTATCCTCACTTAGAGTATTTCTTAAATATGTTTTCAACCATTTTAGCGAAATTCTAAACACTTCTATTTTTGTGTGTAATAAATTTCTCATCTAATTGCATTATGACGTTGTCTAATTCGCTCTATTTCTTTGTCTAAGTACAAGACTTGGTTTTTTCAATTGTTCTCCAAATATATTCGACATCAACTGGTTTTCTCCTAGAAATATGTTGTTTAAAGATGTGGGAAAAAGAAAATTAATCTTTGATAAAAAGATCTGATCTAATTTTAGTTCATATTCTTTCTAGATTAAGAAGATTAAGAGAGAAAATCTGCAAAAATGGACAGATTTGTGCCTCGATTTTTGTATGATAGATACATACGGTTTAGAATATGGCGCCGAGATTTCTCATTTGACGGTAAATTTTTTTATTTATTTATTTTTTCTTTTTTATGTTTTTATTATCATGATGTACAGATTGGGATGCTGAGAGAGTCTTTAAAACATCTTTGTATTTAACGGAATGGTTATTACAAATTATCCTGCTGGCTCTCTTTTGGTTATTTATTATTCCGCCAATAATGGATAACGATTTTTTTGTGTAAGTTGGTTAATTACTTATTAAATGAATTATTATTGATTATTTATTGTACAGAGGTGAGGAGCTGGGTGAAGTTATTAGAGAGTTCGTCTTGGTTTGTACTAGACCAACTGTAAAAGGATTCATTATACTCATTTCATCGGCCGTTGCGCTTAATTTATTATTTAATTTCATTCTGCGTTGTCGTGAGTTAAATGATTTTTTTTTAATAAACTTTATTTATGCTATAATAATTTAAGGGCGCCTAACTTCCCGTCAATATCATGTTATGTCAGCTACTATTGGATATGTTTTATTGCAAATAAATTGCAACGCGAAATGCATGGTTGTAATTATGGTGTTTATGTTGATAATTTTTTTGTTGGTAAATCGACTTAAAGTTTTTGTTGAGAGGGACAGGCAAATAATCCGGCCTGTATACACCATTACGTTGATTTTGACCACTATTCTTTGCTTGGGGTAAATACTAAATTATTTTAAAGTATTTTTTAATTAATTAATCTTTTCTTGTAGGGAGTTTTTCTTTCCTTATGAACGTGTTTGGGAGGGAAGTCGCGCCATTATGATGGTAATGACTATGAAAGTTATTAGCATATCAACCGACGATTACTGTTTAAAACGTATTACTACTGTAGAGTTAGTAGGTTATTTGCTTTGCCCGGCCAGCGTTCTCTTTGGCCCGTGGATGTCCATGGACACCTACACTCTTAATAATGTTCATCGTCAAAAATTGAGTGCAAAATGGTTCACCCAAACGATTCAAGCCTTCACCTACGCTATGGCACACATGATTCTAAGCAACTGTTTGGTACAAAGCATAACTCCAATTTCAGACGCTTTCTATATCCCAATGAAATGGCACGAAGCTCTTCGAAACAGTTTCGCATTCCGGTCCAGCAATTATTGCACCGGATATATGGCTGAATTTACTATGCTTACCGCAGGATTTAATGCTTATCAACATTATGATGAGGAACAACGTTGGGATTATCCCGTTGCTCGGCCATCGAATATTGAATGTCCAAGATCAATGGCTGTTGTTCTAAAAAACTGGAATATTCCAGCTTATCGTTTTTTCAAAGATTGTAAGTGCTTTTTTTTTGTTATAATTATTTTTTTACTAATATTTTTTTATCTTTTAGGCGTTTACAGTCCATTTTCAGAAATTAATTATGTTTGTGGACTCACTATGACGTTTGTGTTGGCGTTATTATTGAATGGCTTCAACGCACGTATGATGTTGATTTTGCTTACAATGGGAATTTTATCATATTCTCAAGAAATCATCCAAGATAAATTAGCTTACTGGTTTGACTGCTGTTGTTGCGTTAATCCTTGTGACGACGAATGCGAGCATCGTTTCGGCCCTTGGAATCCCATTACTTTGATTATTAACGGTTTTAACATGGTAATAAACGTATCTCATTTGGCTTATTTGGGTTACGTTATGGATAGGAAATTCGAGAGAACCACAATTTACGAATTGTATGAAATATGGGAGGATGAATTCGGCGTGCAAACCCACTTTCTTATGTTGGTTTGGTGGGCAACCATGTTGTTTATATCTTAAAACCCTTTAGATGACTAAATTTATATTCTGCATTCCTAAAGGCTGTGCTAAATTACTACTACTTACTATAGTTAAAAAAAATTGTTTAGAATTAATGTTTAGTTTTCGTTTACTTTGAAATACGTTTATATTAAAAAAAAATAATGTTGTGTTCGCGTAGAAATAGTTTTTGTCACAATTTCAATTGTGTTTTGTATTTTTTGTAATGATTTTCTAATAAAAAAAATTTAAAAATGTAAATATGAGTATGATTTTAGTTGTTACAACAATTATCTCGACTACTGCTTGATATGACAAAATATATTCTATTATCTGTCATATTCAAAAAAAAATGAAGCAAACAAAGCTAAGATTCTAACATAACTCATTTAAAACGACCAAAATTAATCAATTTTTCATGATAAAATACTCGGAATTCGGAGCATATTACAAAAAAACTTTTAAAACAAATTGCTCTCTTTCATTTTTCCTCTCAGATGCATAAATGTCAAGAAAAATATGAAAATTTGCTGAATTCGTAGTTTTACGAGTTATTAATCTACTTTGCTTGAAAAACAAAATTTTCAATAAATAAATTTCGTTATTAAAATCGTTATTTCAACACTTGAATTCGTGGTAGTTACCGCGCATGCGCGGCGCTTAAATTCAAAATTACCAAACCGATTCCTAACCTTAAAAATTGCCGCCATTTTGTGTACGTCCGAATCTCATGTTGGCTCGGTTTTTCGTGGTAAATAACGTGCATTTCGAGTTAAATTATTTATCGAGAACTCCCGTAAGTTGAAGTTGTTGAATATAACTCCGTTAAAATTACGCAGTAATTGATTTTGCCGTTTTTTTTTAAATAATTAATCTGATAATGACATAACCTAAAAATTACAGTTACCGACATCGGTGGCGCCGCTATAGCATTCATCACGCTGTTGTAGTTTGTGTTTGAAACATTTTTCTAAACTATCTGCGACAAAGTAAGTCACCTTAATCCTAAATAAAGTTTCTAGTCTAGTCTATTTTTTGCTGGTGATTAAGAAAAGCTTACGAAAATGGAGAGAGTAGAAGTGGAGGAAATTGAGTTACCTTTGGAAAGTAAGTTTTATTTTAATTTTATAAACCGTTATAAAAATCGTTTTTTATTATTAATTTTTAAAAGCGGGGTCGAATTGGTCCAAAACTTGGAGTTTTATGAAATGGAGCTTCCAAATTTTGCTGTTAGCTTTTTTCTGGATGATTATTCTTCCACCATTACTGCATAAAGTTTATTTTCTGTAAGTGCATTTAATTTAGATTAATAAATAGATTAAATTGATATATTTATAAACAGGTACCCAGACCAGTGTAAGTTCTTACGTGAGATCATCCTGATGTGTATTAGACCACCAGTTTCGGAGTTGATTATGCTGATGGGATCGGTGTTTGTACTAAATTTAATTTTCAATTTTGTAGTACGTTATCGTAAGTTAAACTAGTTTGTTTTTAGCAAATTTTATTGATTTTGTAACCATTTTAGGTCGCCCATCGTACCGTAGATATCATTTTATGTCAATTGTGCTTGGATACCTGGCATTGCAATTGAATTGTGCCTCGGGGGATATGGGTTTAATTCTAGGATTTTTGACAATGATTTTGATGTTGATAGTACGTCTCAAGATTTTGATGAATAGAGAAGTTCAAATCATCCGTCCTGTATATATTGTTGCGGTTACTTTGACAGGAATTCTTTGTTTAGGGTAAAAAAATTTGTTTTTACTGATATATTTTTGTAAATTTTTTGTTTTGTTTAATTTAGGGAATTTTTTTACCCATATCCGAGTAACTGGCAGGAATGTCGTGTAATTATGGTGATAATGGCTATGAAAACTATTAGTATATCGATTGATGATTACAGTTTAAAACGTGTATCTTATAAGGAATTTTTGGGTTATTTATTTTGCCCGGCCAGCGTTGTTTTTGGTCCATGGATGTCTCACGACGCCTACATGCTTTATTACGTTCACCATTCGAAATTAAACTGGAAATGGCTTGTCAAAATGATCCAAATCTTCACCTATGCCATGATTTATATGGTTATAAGCAACTGTTTGATAAACGCCCTCATTCCGATTGAAGGGGGAACATTTCTTCCGGGGAAATGGCATGAAGCTTTTCGGAACGCTTTCGTATTCCGGGGAACCAATTATTTCATTGGTTATTTGGGGGAATTTACCATGTTAGCAGCGGGATTTAATGCTTATCACTACTACGACCGCCAACAACGTTGGAGTTATCCTGTTACTCGACCGCTTACAGTTGAAGCTCCAAGATCGATGCAAACTGTTGCGGAAAACTGGAATATTCCCACTTATCGTTTTTTAAGAGAGTGTAAGTCACTTTTAATCATTTTTTGCGAAATTCTTTTCACAAGTAATTATTTTCTTCTAGGTATTTACAACCCATTTTTTGAAATAGGACCGGGCTACGCAATATTAATGACATATCTACAAGCATCGTTGTTGTTTGGTTTAAAAGTACGTGTAATGATGATCTTATTAAACGTGGTACTTTTGGCGCAGTCCCAACAACTCATCCAAAATAAGTTGGCTCGCTGGCTTAACTGTTGTTGTCAACCATCCGGTTGTCGTGACATCTGTGACCATCGTTTCGGTTTTTGGCATCCGATTACTTTGATTATAAACGGTTTTAACACCGTCTTGAACATACTCCATTTAGCTTATTTGGGCCATATTATGCACAGCGATTTTGAAACGAAATCAATTTGGGATTTATATCAAGCATGGGATGATTTGGGAATCTATTCCCACGTTAGTTCTTTCGTTTGGAGTGTAACCCTGCTCTGCATGAATTAAAATGTATTTTTGTCTATTATTTATCAGTAAAAAAAAATGTTTTTGTAATGTTTTTATTTAGTTAAGTATTTAAAATACGCAAGGTTAGTTAATAAAGACAGTATTATTTTGTGGTAGATGTACGATTTGATGTTCAATTTTAATGATAACCTGTTTGTATCGTACGTTTTTTTGATAATGTTCTAATAAAAGTTTAAAAAATAATTTGTGGACTTTTTCTTATTTCACCAAAGCTTCAATATTTATCCTGTATTTGTATTTGTTAACCACCTCAGCAACATTTGCAGCTTAGTTTTACAGCGTATTTCAAATTACAATCAAAAACTTGCCTCATGGCAAGAGTAAAGCAGCTTCCTTAATAGACTGTCCTTTATTTAATCCCAGACATTGGGTTGGGACAGTTTTTTCTAAAGTTATTATTGAGTTTAGAGTTTGAAGATGAGTCACTAAGCTGGAATCTTAACAAAACAACTGGATGATGTAAAAAGTAGGTGATAAAAACATCATATCATAAACTTAAAAACTGCATCACAAACTAAATGTCAGTTGTCAGAACCTCCTACACGAAGAAGGAGTAAAAATTGTCCCCTGGCCTGCTCGCTCTCCGGATTTAAACTCGATCAAGCATGTTTGATACATGATGGGTCGCTATATAAGGCGTTTACCACAAACAGCAAACACCTAGCAGAACTTTGTCGTCATCTACAGCTAGCCTGGGATAGGATTCTACAAGATATCTTTGATCATCTCATTCAGAGCATGTATCGCAGAATTAGACAGTGCATGGGGATTTAACATTTTATTGAGTTCTTAAAGAGAACTTAAGATCAATCTGGATTAAGCTCACAGTAACGAATCTAATATTTTGCCTGTGCAAGTTGAGGTTGCTTGCTGCTGAGGTGTTACAATTGACAACATCGATACTAAACTAGATGCGACTAAATGCGATTTCAGCAAAGTTTATGGTAGAAATCAAAGATTTTTAATGTTCGTTTCTCTATTTCAATATTATTTTAATAAGCTGACTCCTCCAACATTTTGAGAACGTTCAGGTAGATAAATATTTATTAAATATCGAAGGATTAAATCCAATCCCATCACAACAATTGACACCACCGACCAACTTAACTTTGTCGCAAACATACCTAACGTAATTTATAATGGATGTTAGAGAAAGATGAAGTGAAGAAGGTCACTTCCGGTTGGAAATGTTATTAATTGTATTAATTTAAAACTATTAATTTAAACATATGGCATATTCCTATAATAGACTAAAAAAAGTTACTATGTTGCAATAATTTAAATTGGTAAAGAATTAAAAAAAGATGAAACTATTTTTTTAGCTGTACTTATTTCCGATTCGCCAGATTCATAGCTCACGTAGTCCACAGTGCGTCATCAGCTTCGTCAGCGTGCACCACGCTGCATTTGAACCTTAATTTTGGCTGTTTCTTCAAAGTTAATTCACATTCCTTGCTGATTAGAAGGCGGTAAGCAAATTTTTTCCTACATAAAGTTAAAAGTTTGTTGTAATTTAACGCGATTTGTAATTGTTGAACAAAAAGAACTTGTTGCAGCATGATTCTTTCGGAGCCCCATGGCTAACGCGCATGCGCTCCATACTCAATTGTTGATAGCGTTCACCACGCTGCTTCGTAAAGCGATTTTTTAATAATTATCCTTGATCTAAATCTAAATGAACATCCAAAACAAAAAGAACTTGTTTCCGCATGTTTTTTGAGGCCCCAAACTCAAAGCGCATGTGCAGTATCGTCAGGGTAGCCACCACGTTGCTTCATAAAGTTCGTTATTGGGCATTTATTCCGATTTCTTGTTGATTTAGATTATTTTAAGATTACTAAATTCCTTTTAGGTTGCTCAAGACGCCTTTTTTTCCTTAATTGGTTAAAATGGATCGATTTATACCAAGATTTTTGAATCTGAGGTTATTGGGCGAAGGTAAAATTCGTTTTTATATCACGATTTTTTCAATTAATTTAATAATGTTATTTAGGCTGGGTGTACATGAAAATATTGAAAATATTTTGGGGTATCATAAAATGGAGCTTGTATATCTGTGCATTGACTGTTTTTTGGATGATTATTACATTGTCGTTGATGTATCATGATTATTTAGTACAACTAGTACAGTAAGTAGATTAAATTCTTAAAATAAGATTATTGTTGATGTTTCTATTATACAGGGTTCCAGAGCAGAGCGAGATTTTCGAGGTTGTTCGGCAGATGATGAGTTATATTACACCGTCTGGTAAAAATTTAATCATACTCATCGTATCGAATTTTGTGCTTAATTTGATTTTCAATTTTGTGTTGCGTTGTGGTGAGTTCAACTATTTATTTTTGATTGATTTTATTTGGTGGCTACTTTTAGGTTTGATATCTTACCGGAAATATCACTACACCTCTGCTGTCATCGGATATCTTTTATTGCAAATAAATTATTGCTGGCAAAATATGATTTTGATCGTAGGATTTATCATGATAATTCTTTTGTTGGTACGACGCGTCAAGATCCTGGTGGAGAGGGATATACCAATAATTCGTCCTATTTATGTTGTTTCGTTGACTTTGATTGGAGTTCTTTGTTTGGGGTAAATCCTCTTTTACTACTTATTTATTGTTTTAATTTTGTTTCTTTTTTTAGAGAGTTGTTTTTCCCTTATCCACATGATTGGCAGGCATGTCGGCGTATAATGATGATAATGACTATGAAAACTATTAGTATATCAATGGAGGAGTACTTTATAAAGCGAACAACTTGCGCAGAGTTGATGGGTTACTTGCTTAGCCCAGCAACCGTTCTTTTTGGCCCATGGATATCTTTGGAAACTTACACTATCTATTACATTCGCCACATGAAATTGAACTGGAAATGGGCTGTTAAAATAGCCGAATTGTTTAACTATGCCATGATACATTTGGCTTTAATCAACTATTTCGACGCATATCTCATTCCTGTGTTAACAATTCGTTCTTGGAATGTGGCTTTCATTGTGCCCAAAGTTACACAAAACGCTTTCGCATTCCGGGCTAGCAATTACTATGTTGGTTATATGGCTGAATTTACTATGATTACAGCAGGATTTAATGCTTATCATCATTTTGATCCCCAACAACGTTGGCGTTATCCTGTTACTCGAGCTCTTACAGTCGAATTTCCAAGATCTATGGATGTTGCTGTGCAGAATTGGAATATTCCGGCTTATCACTTTTTGGTTCAAAGTAAGTATGATTTAATTTCTTCTTTTCTCAATTATAATATTTAATTAAATGTTATTTATCTTCACACTGTGTGTAACAAAGTTAGAATTTGCGATTATCTTAATTTTTTACAATTTAGGTTATGTTTATACATACTTACCTTATTAATGTTGCTATTAATTTAATACTTTTAAAAGAATTTTCTAATTATTGGGAAAGTGGATAATGGAAATAAAATTATTAACATCACGGTAAATGCACATAAAAGATTAAATGTGTTATTGCGTGTTATATATTAAGTAAAAATTGCGCATGCGCGATATGAGAATGCGATGTACAGAGTTGATCAATATTAATTTTTAATTTAATAGATACATATTCAAAAAATTGGTGGGGAAATTCTTAATCTGATTAAGATAAGTTTGTCTCAGATATAACCCAACCTAAGTCAAAACATCTCTTTGGAAATTAATTTAAAACTTTTTTTTTAGATATTTACTCCCCATTTGCAGAAATAAATAAAACTTCCGCAGTTCTTATGTCATTTTTGGTAACGATGTTGATTCATGGACTTAATATACGCACAACGGTGGTTCTGTTAAGTTTGGGAATTTGGACCTATACTCAAGAAATCATCCAAGACAAGTTGGCGATGAGACTTAGTAGCTGCTGTCGCATTTACGCTTGTCGTGCCGGATGTGGACATCGATTGAAATTTTGGCACCCGATTACTTTGGTTATTAACGGCATCAACATGTTCTTGAATATATTGCATTTAGTATTTACGGGCCACATCATGCACAAGGATTTCGATGGAAGCACCGTTTGGGATTTGTGTCGTATATGGCGACATGATTTTGGATTACTTTCGCACCTTATTATTGTAATTTGGTTTTGTTTTATGCTGTACGTGGCTTAAAACGTTTATTTTATTATTTCTCGCTATTCTTAAAGACTATTAAGTCTTCTAAAAGTTTCAGTTTTTTTTTCAGCGTTTAGTTTGAGTTATTTTTGAAGAATGTTTATTTAGTTAACAGTATTATTTTGTAAGTCTTATAAGTAAAAAAATATATAAAAAGTAAGCAAAAATAATTACAATAAATAGTTTTGTAATTAAAATAGTTATTGCAATTTGGTTTTGTTTTATGCTGTACGTGGCTTAAAACGTTTATTTTATTATTTCTCGATATTCTTAAAGACTATTAAGTCTTCTAAAAGTTTCAGTTTTTTTTTCGGCGTTTAGTTTGAGTTATTTTTGAAGAATGTTTATTTAGTTAACAGTATTATTTTGTAAGTCTTATAAGTAAAAAAAAAATAAAAAGTAAGCAAAAATAATTACAATAAATAGTTTTGTAATTAAAATAGTTATTGCAATTAGGTTTTGTTTTATGCTGTACGTGGCTTAAAATGTTTATTTTATTATTTCTCGATATTCTTAAAGACTATTAAGTCTTCTAAAAGTTTAAGTTTTTTTTTTCAGCGTTTAGTTTGAGTTATTTTTGATGAATGTTTATTTAGTTAACAGTATTATTTTGTAGTAGACAATAAAAATCTAATAAAAAGTTTTAAAACGTAATTTAGATAATTTTTTATTCTTATAAGTGTAAAAAAAAAATATAAAAAGTAAGCAAAAATAATTACAATAAATAGTCTACTTAACAACTAAAAAATTAAAAGAAATCAATTTATTCATATCAAAATCTCGATTTGTTTTTAAGAAACAGAATTAATAAACAAAGAGATTTGGATTCGATCAAGTAATTTTTCAAATGTAGCAAAAATGGGAAAGAAAAATATATTTTTGTAAAAATTGTCAAGGAGAAAGCTCACTTTGAATAAATGAACCTGCTCCCATAACCTAAATAAAAACAATTTATGACAAAAATATGTTTTAAAGAAATTTTGAAAAAAAACTTGATAAAATATTTATTTAATAATTAAATTAATATATTATCATCGATTCTTTTTAATCTTAATCTAAATATCACCAACATTTAAGATTGCTTAACTCGCTTATTTCTGGTAATACGAAAAAAGAAATTACAACCCCGCTCTTTTGGAGCATTCCATCTCATCACTGCCATCGCTGCACTCAATATAACCATTACAAAGTCGATTCGTTGGCAAACAATCGCCCAGCGGACATCTGTGCCCGTTACAAATTGATTTACTCGACGAAATCGTTTCATTACTTTCGTTTAAATGCGAAAATATCCATTTGATGTATTTTGAGACTTTCGTGTAAACTCCGGGACGATCTTTTCTTGCGCAACCATAACCGTTACTTGTAACTCCTTGTAAAGTCCAACGACCATCTTCTTCAGGACACATTAATCCACCCCCGGAATCACCCAAACACGCATCTCTCCCCCCACGATCAAACCCAGCACAAAACATATTATCAGTTATTCTATATAATGGCAAAAACACGGTGCGTTTTCGACATTCTTCAGTTGATATTATTGGTATTTGAACTTCTTGTAATGTATCAGCTAAAACACATCAACTAAAATCAAACACACTCTACATAAATATACATTATTCCTTACGAAAAATTCTCCCAGTTTCAAATAATTGCCCCCAACCAATAACGGTGCACATAGTGCCATCAGAAATTGGTGAATTTTCTTTTGGTAAACAAATAGGTCTGACATAATCACTAAAACTGACTGAAAATTCCATTTTCAACAAAGACACATCATTCACAAATCCTGCATCGATATAATCAGGATGTAAAATGATTTTGACGATGTGTCTAAGTTGCTCGTAAGGTGATGTTAAAGTAGCTCCGCGTCTTAAAGTACCTAAACGAGCCACCCAATGCTCATCCATGGTTCTAAAAAATGTTTAAATTTCTTTTGATCTTAACGAGTTTAAATTAATTACCGATAAAAGCAATGTCCAGCTGAAATAAGCCATTTCTCTGAAAGCAAAGTAGCTCCGCATTGGAATTCTCCTTCTTTGTACAAAGCTGCCTGCCAAGGCCAAGCTCCTAAACCAGCATTAATACCTCCTACGATTCTAGAATAGAAGATCTTGTATAACTTGATTCCCGCTGCGAAATTGTTTAATGATAAATACAAAAAGTTACCTGGCTACTCGCCCTACTTGGGGACGCGTACCGCATTCTAAGTGGCCGCATTTAATCTTAAGAACATCTTTCGTGGTGCAATTAGTTTCTGTGAAAATAATGCTACTATTAAAAGTTTCTTTTTGAAAACCTTTTTCGATCGTAAAATATTTAGTGTCTAAATTATTTTCATGAATAATTTCAGTTTCTTCTAAAGTCCTAAAAATGAAAAAAAATTAAACATTTATTTAACAATTTTTGGATTTTAGTACTGGTAAGATATCGCATTACAAACAGATTGCGCCAAATCATTCAAACCCGATTCAGACGTTTTATTTTCATCCAAACACAATTTAAACCAATCCCCGTATTTACGAACCAATAAATAACCACTTTCGTTGTACGAAAATTCGTCGGCTTCTTCGATTTTTTCCGATATTGTAACGCAACGTCTTTCATCATCGCCCAATGGGCAATCATTAACACCATCACATATTTTTGATTTTTCGATACATTTTTTTGAATTTGCACAGACGTAATTTCCTGGTTTACACCATTCTAAGAAATTAAGTTAATAGTTATTACTTAACTAGTTATGAAAAGACTAATTTTGTTTGACGAATGTAATATTTGCCATAACGAGTGAGCGAGTTTTACAAATTACGTGAGTTAAACAAAATTAGCCGTTTCATAACGTGTTAAGTACAAAATTTTATCTAATTCCATTGAAAAAGCAAATTTTGTTCAAAACTTGACTTATTCTATTAGTGACAGATGTCAATTTGTAGTTAGGTTATGGAATTCATTACATCACTAGTTATAAAAAAGCGACGTTACATAACGTCAGAAAGATATGTAAAATTTAATTTTCATAATGGAATTAGGTAAAATATTTTATCTACGACTGCTTGGATAAGTCATTATTACATTAGCATTATCACACTCATTTAAGTTACGTAATGAAGTTCATTACCGCACTGGTTTCATTACGTAACGCATTTTTAGCCCAATCAGAACAGACTAATTCAATAATAAATTCTATTAAAACGAGCAACAATACTAAAGAAAAAGTGCTACATATTTAAAGAGAAATAATACTATTTAATTCAAAATTGTCAACAATCATTTCAAAATATTTTTATAAATGTCAAAATAGACCTTTTTAAAGACATTGATTCGTCGTAGATAAAATGTTGTATATCACACGTGGGCTAGAGCATAATTTTGACCTCGTCGTGAAATTCTTCACACTCGTACTGTAATTATGTTTCTAGCCCACTTGTTATATAAATAACTATTTCTTTATTTAAATATTATAATTACTTACCGCATTCATTTTCATCGGAATAATCCCAACAATCAACTATGCCATCACAAATTTTCCCCTTTAAAAGCTGCGATCTTAAATAATCGGCGCAAGTACAATTTTCTTCGTCCTTTCCGTTTTCGCAGTCGATTAATTGATTGCATCTTGCTGTATTTGGTAAACATTGTCCGTTATCACATTTAACGGTGTTTTCTGTGCATTCTAAAAAATTTTATGATTTAATGTTTGACTTATGATTTATTATGAAGTTACCTGTTGTGTTAAGTGGGATGGGAAATAAATTCTTTTCGCTAATTTCTTTATCCATTTTGTTAAAATTTTTGGTTAAAACTTCGAACCCATCCCGATTAATTGTGTAACTATTTCTTACAGCTTTACTATTGCTGGTTATATCTGATTCATTTTGAGATAGCCGACTAATTTCTGATAATTTTTTTAATTCGCTCGGTGTTAAATACTCCCTTATGACATCAACGGAAACGCTGGTATTTTCTCCGGCGATAATTCTTTCAATTTCAGCATCATCAATATCCGGGACACTCATCTTTTGGTTTCTGATCAAACCTTTGCTCTCATTTTGATGTTCATCGTGTTCAAAATTTAACATCCCCATTATTTTAATATCGTTATTATTTATTTTAGCCGTGGAAGTTTCTTTAAAAAAGCTTCTTTCTTCGACATCAATTGGGCGTCTTCTTAATGGTCGTCCAATTCCCGAATTAGATTTAACGGGCATTAGCGTAACGAGAGGTTGTTTTGTCGTTGAGGAAAACGATGGAATTAAATCTTCAGCGTCAACGACCTCTACTTGACCTTGGCCAAAACTTTCGGTTGTTACGGATGTTGAAATAATTTCTTCGGTTATAATGTTTGGTGGTTTTAGCGTTGTGGATGTTAAATTTTCCTCTGATAATTTATTAAGCGGGATTGGATGCGCGGATGAAAGAATGTTTAAAGGATTTACGTTGTAAGTTAAACCAGGATTTGTAAAGCTGGTGTAAGTAGGTGATTTTTCTTTTGAAACGATTGGTATCCACGGTTGGTCATTGATTTCAGGTGGCATAAAATCGAATTTTTTCGTTGTTTCAGTTGGGACTTTAACGGTTGGTTTGGAGACTTGATCAACCGAAGCGATTTTATAATAAGAACTGGTAACGGCAGTTTCCTTTAAATTACCCTTTTTAACGCTTTGTTGTTGCTCTGGTTTCTTATTAACGGCGATATCCGCCTCGGTTTTGCTAATTTGAAACGATCCTTGGATAACTGGTAGATTTTCCTCTTCGACGTTAACTTCTTGTATTTCCGGCCTTTTTGTTGGGATGGTTATGTTATCTTTTATTGGTTTCTCTATTCGTAATTTTGTTGTTGGTTTTAAATTTTCTAATGGTTTTGAGTTATCGGGTTTTAAAATTTCGATGGGTTTTGGTTTAGAAGATCTTTGGTATAAATTTTGTTCTTTTATTAATTTAATTGAAATACTTCGTGAGTCGAAACGAATGTTTTTGAAAATTGGTTTTTTCGATAAAGCATCGCTTACTAGGGCGTCCCTTAAAATTTTTTCTATGTTCGTTATCGTTCTAGGAATTTTTCTTTTATTCAACGTTACTTTATAATAAATAGTTTGGGTATCGTTACCGAATTTTTCAACATTACAACCAACGATTGCAGCGCTTAACGGCGTCCTTTGGTATAATATTTCTAATTGATTTTTGTATCTACGCGCTTTCTCCGGTAAATTACCAACGAATCGATCTCCGCGTAAAACCTTTACGCTGCAACTAAACATCAGCAACGCTAAAAAAATTTTATAAAAATACCGATATTTTTAAACAATTTCTTTTATTTACGGTTTGTTGGTTCTCCTCTCAACGTTCCCATATATAAAGCTAATCCAGCTATTGAAACCACAGCCACTAAAACTACAAGAGAGGCTGCTGCCAACGCAATCGAACACGTTCTACCTCCTCCTTTTGGTTTATTACTACTAGGTTGGGGTTGCTCCCGCCACAAAAGAGTTGAATGTCGTGATGATAAACCCAAGTTGTACTCATTCTTTATAAAATAAAAATTAAACCAAAAATTTTATTAAAAAGCTTTGTCTTAAAACTAAACCAATGTTATTAAGAAAAAAATTTTGCGCAAAATGAGATATCAACGGAATGCTCTAACAATTCGATATGGTTTGGTGTGCAGAGTTCTGGAGTTGCGGCGGAGTCCGGATCTTCACCTCGTGCCTTCAAAATCCATGAAAGAACGATATGTTGTGAAAAAATAATATATATATATTTAGAGATGTTTTGGACTACGATGAGATGATGTTAAGAAATGTCCAAAATTAGATGTTAATATGCATCATCAAGCTCCGAATACTAGAGAATACCAGGTTATGATACTTCGGGCCGAGTATGATCGTACTTTGTTTGAAATGGATGGAAAAGTCGGCCTCCCCAGAAAATACCACCTCATGATACTTGGGTTGGGTTGGTTTTGGTTGCGAAAAACTTACCTCTGCCACCGAGTATTTCCAATACCAGAAAATACCACCTCATGATACTTGGGGCCGAGTATGATCACATCTTGCTTGAAACGGATTGAAAAAGCAACCTCGGCCGACTTCGAAGACGTCGGCCGCCACCGAATATTTCGCATACTAGAAGATACCACCTCATGATACTTGGGGTTGGGTTGGATTTGGTTGGGAAAAAGTAACCTCGGCCGACTTCGAAGACGTCGGCCGCCATCGAGTATTTCCAGTACCAGAAAAAACCACCTCATGATACTTGGGTTGGGTTGGATTTGGTTGCGAAAAACTTACCTCTGCCACCGAGTATTTCCAATACCAGAAAATACCACCTCATGATACTTGGGGCGGCCGACGTCTCCGAAGTCGGCCGAGTATGATCACATCTTGCTTGAAACGGATTGAAAAAGCAACCTCGGCCGACTTCGAAGACGTCGGCCGCCACCGAATATTTCGCATACCAGAAGATACCACCTCATGATACTTGGGTTGGATTGGATTTGGTTGGGAAAAAGTAACCTCGGCCGACTTCGAAGACGTCGGCCGCCATCGAGTACTTCCAATACCAGAAAAAAACACCTCATGATACTAAAAAACGTATTTTGCATACAAGAAAATATCACTTCATGATATTTGAGGCGGCCGACGTCTTCGAAGTCGGCCGAGTATGTTTATTTCAAATACTCGAGAATACCAGCTTATGATACTTGGGGCGGTGGACGACATGTTACTAGCTCTATTAGAAAATGTTATAATTGATAAACAAAATAAAGTTGGATATGAAATCCGTTCCAAGGATTAACAAGATTGAGTTTTAAAATACATTTATACTAAATATATTGCTATTAACATATCTGTTAGTCTTTCTCCCATTCCTAAACATTTATTAACTATTTTGAGAGTTAACGTAGCTGCATTCATGATTATCATCAGTTACAAAATCTGCCATCTCTTCTTCTATCAGTTCAGAATATAGTAGCCTGGATGTTATTCTGCAACTTGTCATCATCCTTCTGTGATGTGACAAAACTTGGCCAGAAAGATCCAAGAAAGAACGATATGTTGTGAAAAAATAATATATATATATTTAGAGATGTTTTGGACTACGATGAGATGATGTTAAGGAATGTCCAAAATTAGATGTTAATATGCATCATCACGCCCCGAATACTAGAGAATACCAGGTTATGATACTTGGGGCCGAGTATGATCCTACCTTGTTTGAAATGGATGGAAGAGTCGGCCTCCCCAGAAAATACCACCTCATGATACTTGGGTTGGGTTGGATTTGGTTGGGAAAAAGTAACCTCGGCCGACTTCGAAGACGTCGGTCGCCACCGAATATTTCGCATACCAGAAAATACCACCTCATGATACTTGGGTTGGGTTGGATTTGGTTGCGAAAAACTTACCTCGGCCGACTTCGAAGACGTCGGCCGCCACCGAGTATTTCCAATACCAGAAAAAAACACCTCATGATACTTGGGGCGGCCGACGTCTCCGAAATCGGCCGAGTATGATCACATCTTGCTTGAAACAGATTGAAAAAGAAACCTTGGCAGACTTAGAAGACGTCGGCCGCTCTCGCATATTTGGAATACTAGAGAATACTAGCTCATGATACTTGGGTGGGGTTTACTTGGGGCGGCCGACGTCTTCGAAGTCGGCCGAGTATGATCGTACCTTGTTTGAAATGGATGGAAAAAAATGTATTTTGCATACAAGAAAATATCACTTCATGATATTTGGGGCGAGTATGTTTATTTCAAATACTCGAGAATACCAGCTTATGATACTTGGGGAGATGGGCGCCATGTTACTAGCTCTGTTAGAAAATGTTATAATTGATAAGTTGTTCCATTAAACAAAATAAAGTTGGATATGGAATCCGTTCCAAGGATTAACAAGATTGAGTTTTAAAACACATTTATTCTAAATATATTGCTATTAACATATCTGTTAGTCTTTCTCCCATTCCTAAACATTTATTAACTATTTTGACAGTTAACATAGTAAAATTTGCCATCTCTTCTTCTATTAGTTCAGAATATAGTAGCCTGGATGTTATTCTGCAACGATATGATGTGACAAAACTTGGCCAGAACAGCAAATTCTAGAAGTTTTCAACTACTTTAAGGATCTCATCTCTTCCTGTTGTTAACTCTCCGAACTTCTTGTCGTTACCTGTTCCTGCGGTAAATCCATCGACTTAATTAAGTTCTTCATCATTTAATCGTGGGATTCTGCTTAATCCTATCGCGATAATTGAACGCGGCAATTAGCGAAGAGTAATTAAACCAAAAAATTAATAAAAAGTCCATCGATTTTATCACTTTTGAACTTGTTTCTGAATAATTTCTAGTTTAATTTTATTTCTAATTTCTGTTATGATTTTGACATACAATGAGCTGAAATGGTACTCCACTTTAACTTGAAATGCAGATAATAACAAATTTCAATTCTATGCAAGTCTTTGTGTTAGGTGATAACATTGAATTAATAAGATTTGGAAAGTCAATTTCACTTCGATTAATTTTTTTTTCTTTAAGAAAAATGCGAAATGTTCGATTGCTGCCCGATTCAATGCCTTTTACAGCGCAATAATTGCGCGGACGTTCGCTCAAGAATGTCGCTTTAACATTTTTTTCCTAACATCCAAAGGTGTTAGATTTACACTTAATTCGAGGCAACGAAGAAAAAGAACGATTTCAAATACAATTTAATTTTTATTTTTAAGTTATAATAAAAGAAGCGGATGAAGTCGTTTTTTTTTAACACAGGAAGTGTGAGACGTGTTAGATTTTTCGATAACAACGGGATGAGTAATTTTTTTTCTTTCTTTAAAGAATAAGATTTTTTTTGTTTTGGATGAGCAACATTTTTTGGTCGGCCACCCATCATCGGAATACCGAGAAGAGATAATTGTTCGAAGCGACATATTCGAAATACTCGAAGGCCAAATGTGAACCAATTAAAATGCTTTTCTTTGGTCAAAAGAACAAAGGAGAACCAAAAAGAGGTTTGCTTTAAATAAATTCAAAAAAGAATAAAATAAATTTAATTTGAACCGTTTTTGTTATTCTTTTTTGTTGGGCGAATGATGATGGGAGATTGAAGATCTTAGAGGTTGCAAGTTCCGATATATCTTTGAAAGGACTACACCTCAGCGACCTTGTAAGTTGGTTGCCCCCCATTTTCTTCTTTCATTAAACGCCCGAAGAGTCTCCGAGCTTCTTTTCACTTTATAGTCTTACATAGTTCGTTCACTCCTTTGCATTTTGAGGCGCTAGGTTTGCTCAGTTTCTAGTTTTTCTTTCAAGACCAGACTCGTTTTTACTCAGCGGCGACGTCGTCGTGAGGAAGTAGTTAACTTTTTTTTGCTTTTATTTTTTTATGCATCTTTTGCAACTGTGGATTCAATATAGGGTTAAAGATAATTTTATAAATTTTTTTGTGATGTGCTAGATAAAAATTAGATTTAATGGGGAATTGAATATCGCTTTGGTGCATTAACAGGTCAGTTACCTGGCCAGAATGCGGCTTGCTTAGAAAAGAGGTTGTTTACCCTTAACTCGATAGAGTAATAAATAAGAAATTGATTTAAATTGGCGAAAAAAAAATTGAATAATTTGTTTATTGGAACAAATTTTTAAATCAAATTAAACTAAGTAGGCGCGATAATAGTCGCTCAATTAACAATATGTCGAAGAAACTGTTAGACGGACACCGATGCCAGATGTTTAATTCATGCAACAACAGTAACTGTTGAATAATATCAATATAAAACACTCAATCAAGAAATGTATAACAAAATTTTTAATTACAAATTTTTAATTACCTGTCTAAAATTTGTATTATAACTCGGATGATAAAATGTTCCATTTGCTAAAGCCGGCCTGTATTTGGAACGAGCCGAATTTGCACAAAAAGTTTCCATGTCATACGCACGTTGACACTTTTACAGAAAACCTTTCGTTTTTTTTTTGTTTGTTTTAACGCAAAACTCTTAACTACATTTTTTTCATCGTATATTTTTTTGTATGATCACCGCAACCGCTTCTCGCGAACGTCCGCTCTTCGCGGACACCAAAGACGATCTGTTGGTTAAATTCGTGGTCGTCACGTCTCTTTTGAAGAAGAAGCCAACACGGAGTTAACGGTTGTTCCTTTACATGTTTTTTATTTTACTTGAGGTTCCCTTTTACCCAGAACCTTACTCTATCTTATTTAGAAAATTACTTACACACATTTTTTTTTAAATATATTTTAAATTTCTTCTTTATCATCGACTACAAAAATTATTAACTTAAAAACGTTTATAATTCTCATACTTTTTTATATATTTCATTGGTCTAGTGGTTTTGTTGTTCTAGATATAAGATTGATTTTGGATATATTTATGCTCACAATTCATGAAGCTATTAATGATTTTGGAAGATTTTTTCTGTATTATGCTCCGGATACCGTTTTTTTCCAACACTCTTCTAATTTTCACATTTTTGAAAAATTCTCCACATTGATGCATCTGGGAGCAAAAATGTTACAGACCATTGTGTTAAGGGTACAATTCGCTACAACTTTTGTAGTAAAAGTTTTTCTGTATTATTATTTCCGTTTTTTTCAACACTTTTCTAATTTTCACATTTTTGAAAAATTCTCCACATTGATGCATCTGGGAGCAAAAATGTTACAGACCATTGTGTTAAGGGTACAATTCGCTACAACTTTTGTAGTAAAAGTTTTTCTGTATTATTATTTCCGTTTTTTTCAACACTCTTCTAATTTTCACATTTTTGAAAAATTCTCCACATTGATGCATCTGGGAGCAAAAATGTTACAGACCATTGTGTTAAGGGTACAATTCGCTACAACTTTTGTAGTAAAAGTTTTTCTGTATTATTATTTCCGTTTTTTTCAACACTTTTCTAATTTTCACATTTTTGAAAAATTCTCCACATTGATGCATTTGGGAGCAAAAATGTTACAGACCATTGTGTTAAGGGTACAATTCGCTACAACTTTTGTAGTAAAAGTTTTTCTGTATTGTTATTTCCGTTTTTTTCAACACTTTTATAATTTTCACATTTTTGAAAAATTCTCCACATTGATGCATTTGGGAGCAAAAATGTTACACACCATTGTGTTAAGGGTACAATTTGCTACAACTTTTGTAGTAAAAGTTTTTCTGTATTATGCTCCGGATACCGTTTTTTTCCAACACTCTTCTAATTTTCACATTTTTGAAAAATTCTCCACATTGATGCATTTGGGAGCAAAAATGTTACACACCATTGTGTTAAGGGTACAATTTGCTACAACTTTTGTAGTAAAAGTTTTTCTGTATTATTATTTCCGTTTTTTTCAACACTTCTAATTTTCACATTTTTGAAAAATTCTCCATATTGATGCATTTGGGAGCAAAAATGTTACACATCATTGTGTTAAGGGTACAATTTGCTACAACTTTTGTAGTAAAAGTTTTTCTGTATTATGCTCCGGATACCGTTTTTTTTTCAACACTCTTCTAATTTTCACATTTTTGAAAAATTCTCCACATTGATGCATCTGGGAGCAAAAATGTTACAGACCATTGTGTTAAGGGTACAATTCGCTACAACTTTTGTAGTAAAAGTTTTTCTGTATTATTATTTCCGTTTTTTTCAACACTCTTCTAATTTTCACATTTTTGAAAAATTCTAAACATTGATGCATCTGGGAGCAAAAATGTTACAGACCATTGTGTTAAGGGTACAATTTGCTACAACTTTTGCAGTAAAAGTTTTTCTGTATTATGCTCCGGTACCGTTTTTTTCCAACACTCTTCTAATTTTCACATTTTTGAAAAATTCTCCACATTGATGCATCTGGGAGCAAAAATGTTACAGACCATTGTGTTAAGGGTACAATTTGCTACAACTTTTGTAGTAAAAGTTTTTCTGTATTATTATTTCCGTTTTTTTCAACACTTCTAATTTTCACATTTTTGAAAAATTCTCCACATTGATGCATTTGGGAGCAAAAATGTTACACACCATTGTGTTAAGGGTACAATTTGCTACAACTTTTGCAGTAAACATTTTTCTGTATTATGCTCCGGATACCGTTTTTTTTCAACACTCTTCTAATTTTCACATTTTTGAAAAATTCTCCACATTGATGCATCTGGGAGCAAAAATGTTACAGACCTTTGTGTTAAGGGTACAATTCGCTACAACTTTTGTAGTAAAAGTTTTTCTGTATTATTATTTCCGTTTTTTTCAACACTCTTCTAATTTTCACATTTTTAAAAAATTCTCCACATTGATGCATTTGGGAGCAAAAATGTTACACACCATTGTGTTAAGGGTACAATTTGCTACAACTTTTGCAGTAAACATTTTTCTGTATTATGCTCCGGATACCGTTTTTTTCCAACACTCTTCTAATTTTCACATTTTTGAAAAATTCTCCACATTGATGCATTTGGGAGCAAAAATGTTACACACCATTGTGTTAAGGGTACAATTTGCTACAACTTTTGTAGTAAAAGTTTTTCTGTATTATTATTTTCGTTTTTTTCAACACTTCTAATTTTCACATTTTTGAAAAATTCTCCACATTGATGCATCTGGGAGCAAAAATGTTACAGACCATTGTGTTAAGGGTACAATTCGCTACAACTTTTGTAGTAAAAGTTTTTCTGTATTATTATTTCCGTTTTTTTCAACACTCTTCTAATTTTCACATTTTTGAAAAATTCTCCACATTGATGCATCTGGGAGCAAAAATGTTACAGACCATTGTGTTAAGGGTACAATTTGCTACAACTTTTGTAGTAAAAGTTTTTCTGTATTATTATTTCCGTTTTTTTCAACACTCCTCTAATTTTCATATTTTCGAAAAATTCTCCACAGTGCTGCATCTCCACGTTTGATTTCGATTCAAACCTTTAGCATCTACTACGCAAAAGTAACAATCATTAGGCTTCATCCAGATCATAGGAATACCAAAGAACATCTTTGATATTTCTTTTTTGTTTTTTTAATAATTTTAATACTTTAATTGTTATATAAAGACATCAAGTAATTGAAACAAAATATTAACACATGACAACTTATCAAAATTCACGTGTAAGTACTTCAATATTGTCAAATAACTGCGATCTCAGCTGTTCTGCGGAGCAAGGGGTCTTTGAGTGGGGATCACGTGATGTTTGTATGCGCGAAAAAGTTGCGCAGAAGCCTAATCATAACTGGAAAATAAATTTTATTACTAACAAGCCGACAATTTTTCAAAATATAAGATATGTAAAAATCATAAAAAACAGTTACTTGAAAACATAAAAATTTGCAAAGCTGTTTTTAATTTCATCTAAAAATTTGCAAAGTTACAAGTTCTCACGTAGTAATTCTATGTTAGTGTCTCACTAACGGTACATTTGTATTGTCGCTATATAACGTTGAGAGGAGATCACGGAATCGCGTAATTAGGCAAAAAGACTATGTTGATCTTTAAAGATCACATCTGTCGAAAGAACGCGTCAGTTGTACCATTGTAACACATTTCAACTGCGTTATTATTATTATTATTATCCATTTCTTCATTTTTCGATCTAAAACCCTACTCTAAATAATATAAAGTACATTAATAAAACGTAAAATTTATTTTCATTTTTTATTATTTAAGAGTTATTTGCAAGTTTTAATCATCCCATTTTTTTTTCATGAAAATTTTTTAGATGTTAATGCTGTATATATTCTTTGAACGACGTCGGAGCTAAGACCGAACCACTGTCCACTAGAAGAACTGGATGATGACCTTGCACTGGATCGTCCGAAGAAGGCATCGTAATAATCATAATCAGTCGAGATCACATTGAACTTGGCGTAGTAAATTGCAGCAAATGCCGAGTAGATAAGTAAAATGGCAGTTCCAAGCTAAATAAAAAACGTAATTATTAATAATTATTCATTATTAATCAAGTTTATTACCTGGAAGGCCGCCCAAAACTTAAATGAACCCTCTTGAATAATAAAATTATAATAATTTGACCATATATCGGTTTTAACGGCTTTTTGTTCTTCTTTATGCTCTACAATGTGGTCGTGGTCGTGATCATCGTGATCGTGAACATCAACGTGATCGTAATCCATCATCATTCCTCTCCCCTCTCTTTCTTCACTAAAATCACCCATCAAGTAATCAAAAAAAACTTTAAAAAAATTTACCTGTCGTAAATCTGAGGCATGGGTGTTGTGGCAACCGGATAATTCACGGTACCACAAACCGTTTGTTTGAACAAAGCGATCGTTACGCACAATATAAACGAGTACGAACACATCTTTCTTTTCTTAAAAACAACTCTGGCTAAATATGGGAAAAAATATCAGAGTCTTTTAAGTTTTGACTTAACAATGAGACTGCACCGCGAGGAGATAATGTACTGATGTTAAGCAAAGATATCTTCACGTCGTGATATGATTTGTTTAGACAATTAACACCTTTGAAAATGTAACGGCTCCCAAGGTTAATAATTTTTATAACAAACACTGTCTCAATTACGTAAATTATGAAAAATATTTTTTTGGGCGTTAATTGAACAACGGTTATTAAGATTAACTAGAAATTAAATTAGGTCAATTAAAAATTTTTATTTAAACAATTTTTAAATGTCTAAAAAAAATAACTACTAAAGCTAGATCCTACTAAGATCTTTAAACCAGAAGACTATCTCACAGATTTCCTAATTTTCATGGCTGGAGTTGGGTTGGGTAGGATTTCATGACTGTTAATTATTAATCCTGTTAATAAGGAGGGAGTAGAGTTGGGTTGGTTTGTTATTATTATTATAATTTCCTTTTTAAGCCGTCCTCTAATTCAAAACTCTATTAAAGCCCTTGTGGTAACTGCCAAAAACTCCATTTATCAAATATCAAGTCAGCTATCAAATTTAGGATTAATGCAATCCATGTAAATTTTGTCCATATCAATATGCTAGTCAAAATATCATCTGCCATAACTAAATTCTTAATATCTACATGAACAAGTAGTCCATACATGAATATTTTTATTCTGCCACACACTGGTACACTTCAAAACGTGCTTCGGCAATCAATTGATGAAATTTTCAATTTGACCAAACGCACAAATAATTCAATCTTCCATACATATTACAAAAATAAGAGAAGCCAATAAAAAGAAACTAAGAAGATGTCAATAAGATGGCATAAAAGATATAATTTTATAAAATACATACTAAAAAAAAAAAGACAAAAATTTTTATTAAAAAAAAATTTATTAATCAATTTACTTAAAATTACATATACTTTTGTGTGGCATTATTAATAGCATTAGTAACATTATGAGTGATTTCATCAATTTTCATATCCCTCCCACTTCGTCCTTTACCTAAATCGTGCAAATCGTGTATAAAATTGACTTTATGTCTGGCGATCGATTTCAAAATTAAAACGGTAATGTATAAAATGAAATAAGCGCTAAAATACAACGGAATGTACCACAGTTTTCTTCCCAAATAATAATAACTGTAATGTCCTTTGTTAACACGTTCTTCGGGCATTTCCGTGGTTGTTGTTACCTCGTGGTAGACGTGGTGGTCGTGGTAATCGTGATCGTGATATTGAAAGTGATGGCCTTTAGGGTCGTGATCGACGTATTCCGGAATTTTTGCGGGGTAATTGTATGATGTTGGTGGTGAATCGACGATATGTTCATGATGGTGATCAAAACTTGTTGAGGGTGGCGAATATTCTTGATAATGGCCATGAACTGATTCTGGGGGTTTTACAGTAGCTACGATTTGTGGCCCTTGATCGCTGTATCCAGAAAAATCATGACTTGGCTTCTCATCTTGCGGCATGTATGAATCAACTTCCATCGGTTTTTGAGGTGGATGATACATATCAGAATCTTTCGGTGGGTGATCTAATTCTTGTGGGGCGTAAGGATATCCAGGATATTCGTTTTTTGTTGGTGATGGAGGCATTGATGGTGGAGGTGGAGGGTTGTTAGCTGGTAAATATTGAGTTTCCGGTTTATCATCAGGTTTTGGGTTATAAGAATCATAAGGAGATTCATATAAATTTCCTGGTGGTTTTTGAGAGTCTGAATCATCCGAATTTGTGGGTTTCGATGGGTTATAAGAATCGTAAGGTGAATCATAAATGCTTGGAGAATTTCCTGGAGATGGTGGCCCAGAATTGTAAATTGGATTTGAATCCAAATCTGAATTTGGGTTTGAATCCGGAATTGAATCAGGTTGAGGAGAGTCTAAATTAGTTGGAACGGGTGGACTTGCAGCTGGTTTGAATGGAGATCCATAAACCACAGCTGGTTTTTGCTCGGGTTTTGGGTCATTTGAACTTGAGGGGACGTTGAGATACTGGAAATAAGGTCTGGGGTTGTATCGTTCTTGTACTTCACCTTTACCGGGTAAATCTTCGTTGTGATCTTCTCCAACTCTCGAAGAACTTGGGTTGAAGTAAGTGATTTTACTCCTTAAGTTTTGGCCGGATGATATTTTGGCGTTTGAACTATAAGAAATCAATACAAGTAAATAAAAAATTAATTAACTTTATGTTAAAGTAGATTAACCTTTGAGAATATAAAGATAATCCACTGCTACGTGCTTCGTTTGCACCCGAAGATGTTTTTACACCAAAATTAGAAACTTTAGCGTATCCACTCGGGGTGTCTTCAGGTAAACTTTTCGCGTAGACTACACTTAAAATAAATAAATAAACCTCAAAGCGATACATTGTCCAGGAGACGTTCACTGAGCCGGAGGTTTAAACGATTGTGGAATTGGCTTTGTGAATCTTTACACGGTTACACGAAGTGATAATTATCTCGTGTGATCGTTACGGTTATACAAAACATTTCGTCAAATATGCTCCACATTTAAGAACCGTTCGCGCCTGTTATGTCAATATGTGTAATGGTATTTGATAACAATATAAATTGATACTAATTTTTCTATTAAAACCTTGACCCTGATTTTCGTGCATTGTTTCTTAGTTCCGTTAAAATTATTGTGTGAAATTAAGAAATTTTTTATGTATTTTTTTAATAATTTAAATTAATTTTTTATTAATAGGCAACCTATTTAACACTCTAATGGTTCTTAATAAATCGAATAGATGTCACTACCTAGTTATTGAGGAAGATTAATTAAATTGAATGATAATTTTTGTTATTTAGTTATTTAAAAATGTTAAGGGGTTAATGTAGAAATAAAATTTAATAATTATATTAATATTTTGATTGTATTTTTAATAAGGGGTGGAAATCGATCTAACAAGTAGTTTGGTGGGGGTATCTGTCAAGTGCTGTCAAAAGTTGAATACACAGAATATAAAAAAAATTCGTTAAATGCAATAACAAAATAATTATTTAATACGATGGCGATGTACAAAGGTTTTCGGGTCCTGGAAAAATCGCAGCCTCCAAATCCTCACAGCGTTTTATTAGAATACAGGGGAAAAGAGAATACTTTACTTTTTGAGAGTCAAGCGGTTGCCGTTTTATGTAGGTTATTAAAAAAATAGTACATTTAATAAATTAATAATATTATACTTTTGCAATTTTTGTAGCTGTTCAAGAAACCGAAGCCGTACGAAAGCAATACACCAAGATATTAGATGCTTATGGTTGTTTAGGAGTATTACAGTTAAATGCAGGAGAAAATACTGTACTTTATCTTGTTATGATCACCGGCTGTTTTTCTGTTGGAAAAGTTGGTGACTCTGAAATATTTAGGATTACACAAACTCAATTTATTCCTTTACATTATCAACAAAACGAAGACAGAATCATAGAGGTAGTCCAAAGAATTCATCAAATCCTTTTCTAACTTCATATATTTGTAGGTCAGGAAATTATTAAACTCTGGAACATTCTATTTTTCATGGAATGTAGGTGGAACACCTTTAGATCTTACATTATGTGCTCAAAGGAGGCAGAAAACAACACAAACAGATCATCGTTTCTTTTGGTATAGAATATTAACATACAGGTGTTTCTAAATCTTTCACATTAATTTAGAAACACCTGTATTATATATACAGTAGTAGTAAAACCTTGATATAACAGACTTTAGATATAATGGATAAAATATTTTTAAGTATTTAATATATCAGGATATAAACACTTTACCAAAGAAGTAGAGTCATGGATATAATATCAGGGTATTCCCTGAGATGTCTATTATACAGACTGTCCCATATCTTCCACATCAGACCATTATATGGTTGGATGCATTATTCTGAAGCGATTTTTGTAATAAAAGTTTTTCGAAATGTTTATAATAACCTCACTTGCATTGTTTAAAGTCGTTCAATAGCGATTTAATTACTTAGTCGTCTTCGGTGTCCCATTCTACATCTTTTATATCCCATATGTCCCATATCTAACATTAATAGTTTGGGAGGTAATAGGGTTTTTTGAAAAATGCACACATATATGGATATTTAGCTTCTTTATTTAGCCTTCTCAATGAGTTCTTGTCAAAGACTCACTTGTTTAGGTCACTTGATGCATGTGAGCTAATAATTATCTGTTAGGTCCCTTAATATTAGTACTAAAAAGAGTTAAAATCGATAACAATAATGAAAATAATATTTACACAAATCAAGAAATTCTTAATTTATTTTTTAAGCGCGACAAAGTTCGTAGTATCATTCCCAGATCTTCTTTGGCAGCTCGAATTGAGGCTTTTTTGTACATGTGAGCATTTTCAAAAAAACCATAATTATTTTCCAAACTATTAATGTTAGGTATAGGACATATGGAGTATAAAAGATGTAAAATGAGACGCCGAAGACGACTAAGTAATAAAATATGGGGGTTGCCATTTAGAAAAATTAAGTTATGGTACTTCAAAATTTCGAAAAGTTAACGTAAAGTGACCAAACGATCTAGGCAGCCGTTCTCGGCACCAAAACATACTCCATCATGTTGCTTAGGCATGTTCTGAATCCTAAATTGATATCTCAAAAATCGAGTGTTCTCTGATTTTTTGACCAAATGTTTGCTGGAGCAGATTTTTCTAAAAAAATTCGAATAACTCGAGAACGGCTGAATCAAATTGCAGGAAGTAAAGTTATTCATAAGCCTTGAAAACAGACAAATCCAAACTTGTAAAAATATACAGGGTGATCCAGTTAAAAAAATAAAGTAGCGACTTCCGGTATAACCGGAAGTATTAGAAATCTGAAAATATTTTAGTCGAAGAGAACGCAATTGATAATACTTATACATTAAATATATATTTAATATATCTTTCATTGAACTGTTGACTATAACAGACACTCCCTTCCCCATATTAGTCTGTTATATCAAAGTTTTACAATAAATAATTCCTTACTATTTCTAAATAAAATCTTACAGGAATAGAATGTTGTTTGTACATCTTGTTCGATTTGGGGTTGATTGTAAATCATGGTTAGTAAAAGCAATGTGCGGTTCAGTCGAGATAAGAACGGTTTACATCGGTCATCGGAAAGCTTTAGCTGCCGTAATGTCTAGGTTAAGTTGTGAAAGGGCCGGGACAAGATTTAACGTACGGGGTACTAACGATGAAGGGCACGTCGCGAATTTCGTCGAAACGGAACAAGTTATATTTTTAGACAACGAAGTTTCGTCGTATTTACAAACTAGAGGTTCTGTCCCGTTGTTTTGGGAACAACCGGGTGTACAAGTAAGTGCAAAAAATTTTAATAAACGCTCAATAAATACTCTTTTTTAGGTCGGATCTCATAAAGTAAAATTATCAAGGGGTTATGAGGCATCAAAATCGGCCTTTGATAGGCATTTAACGTTAATTAAAGAACGTTATGGAAAACAGGCGATAATTAATTTATTAGGTACTAGTTTAATTGGTAGTAAAGAAGGGGAAGCAACTTTGAGTCAAGAATTTCAAGTACAAACTTTATACGTTTATAGTAATTTTTTATAATTTTATCAATTTCTTAGAGGCATCATTTTGAGTCTGATCACACTGACGTTCCACATGTTGTTTTTGATTACCATCAGGAATGTCGAGGCGGAAATCAAACAAATTTAGTCAAATTAAAAGCGAAGATTGACCCGCAATTAACCGAATTCGGGTTTTATCATGCTGAAAACAATACAGTTTTCCAGTACGTATTTGTGGCGTAATTTCAAGCTTTTTAATCTTATTTATTTTAGTTCTCAAATCGGTACTTTAAGAACAAATTGTTTGGATTGTCTTGATAGAACGAATTGTGTACAAACTTTTATTGGGTTGGAGGTAATTAATTATAATTTTATTATTTCAAAAAATAATCTTTGTAATTTAAGATTTTGGGTAAACAATTACAAGTAATGCAGCTGGTGGATAAAAAGCAAATTATTTCTCGTTTTGAGGAAGTATTTAAACAAATGTGGATCAATAATGGAAATGAGATAAGTAAAATATATGCAGGAACTGGAGCTATACAGGGTGGATCAAAATTAATGGATGGGGCGAGATCCGCAGCGCGAACTATACAAAATAATTTATTGGATAATTCTAAACAAGAAGCAATTGATGTTTTATTAGTTGGATCTACACTTAGTACTGAATTAGCTGATAGAGCAAGGACTTTACTTCCATATAATACATTACACGGTAAATAATATTAAGTAAAGTAGAAAAATACATTAAAAATTTATTTTATTCAGCTCCACCACATGTTTTACGCGAGATGTGTAACCGTTACATAGAATATACAACTCCGATGCAAATTCGTGTCGCTGTAGGAACATATAACGTTAATGGGGGAAAACATTTCCGTAGTTTAGTGTTTCGGGATTTGTCGCTATCCGATTGGTTGTTAGATAACAATCAATTAAACAACTTGGTTGATGTTTCGCACAATAGCGACGACGCAAATCTTCCCGTTGATATCTACGCGATCGGTTTTGAAGAAATCGTGGATCTCAACGCTGCGAATATCGTCGCTGCTAGCTCGGAAAATGCGAAATCGTGGATGGAGGAGTTGCAGAAAGTTTTATCGAGGGATCGACCGTACGTTTTGGTTTCATATCAACAGTTAGTTGGGGTTTGTTTGTATTTATTTGTACGACCTGAACATGCACCTTATATCCGTGATGTAGCTGTTGATTCTGTTAAAACTGGTTTAGGTGGACATACAGGTAAATCTAAAAAATATTTAATTTTTTAGATTTACCTTCAAAATTATTTTTTAATTTTATTTAGGTAATAAAGGTGCTGCTGCGATCCGCATGGTATTTCATGCAACATCGCTGTGTTTTGTTTGTGCTCATTTCGCCGCTGGCCAATCGCAAGTGAATGAAAGAAATGAAGATTACGCCGAAATAACACGAAAAGTGACATTTCCAATGGTGAGATACGCAAAACATAATCATAGTGTAAACATTTTTAACTTCATTTCCAGGGTAGAACGTTAAATTCACACGAATACCTCTTCTGGTGTGGTGATTTTAATTATAGAGTGGATTTGGATAAAGATGAGATGAAAGATTTGTTAAAACAAGGCGATGTAGAAAGTGTGCTTCAATTTGATCAGTTGAAAAAGCAACAAGAATGCGGGAAAGTGTTTAAAAATTTTATAGAGGGTGAAATAACGTTTCCGCCTACTTACAAATATGATTTATTTAGTGACGATTATGATACCAGTGAAAAATGTCGAGCGCCAGCTTGGACGGATCGTGTACTTTGGAAACGACGCCCTCTATATCCCGATAATTCCCCTGATGATGATCATAATTCTGGTAAATTAGTACATTACGGCCGGGCGGAATTGAAACAAAGCGATCATCGACCAGTTATAGCCATAGTAGATATTGATATAAGAAAAGTTGATATTGAACGTAGGCAAAATGTATTTTATCAAGTAATCGCCGATTTAGGACCACCGGATGGTACAATAATAGTCCAATGTGAAGACAAAAATGTCAACGAAGACACCACAATTTTCGACGACAATCTCACCCACACGTTACTTCAAGAATTATCTCAAATCGGTGACGTCATCTTAGTTAGATTCGTTGTGGACACGATGTGGGTTACTTTCCGAGATGGACAATGCGCGCTGACCGCAGCTGCAAAGAAATTTGTGCGCGTTTTAGATTGTGATCTTACTTTATCCTTGAAAACGCCGAATTGGGTCGAACAAGCCAAAGAAGAAATTGGATTATGTTCGAGCAACACCGTTCCTTTACACATATCAACCCCCGAATATAATTGTCTTGGTATACCCGAAGTTAAATCAAGTGGTGGGAGAACTGGACCACCTTCAAGACCTCCACCACCTAGTGTTAAATCACCAGCTGCACCAAAAAAACTTTTACCAAGGGTGAGAAATTAAATTAATTAATTAAATTAAAGTAATAATACTAAATTTTTTTAGGCTGGAGTAATAAGTATTCCAAATGCGACAAAACCAGTAACGATACCAGATTTTCCCGCTCCAATATTAACACAAGAAGAGACGGGAATTTATGAAGAGATAAGTGATGATGTGGTAAGTTGTCCGGAGCCGCAGGGACCGCCTCCGCCGCCCCCAAGACCGGAACCGACCCTACCTCCATTGCCACAACGAGGTCCACCTCCGGTACCGGCACGATCAGCTCCGCCTCCACCGTTACCGGCTCGACCTCGTTAAAAAATTTAAAAAAAAAGATGATAGCCAATTAGTATTATTATTATAATAATTATTTTATGTTGAGGTAAGTATGCTTTTTGCGGCCATTAAAAGAAATGACCAATAAAAGTTTACTTATACAAAAAAAATCATGTACAGGTGTTTTAAAAGATTAAGTTAAATTTAAATGTTACATTTTTAAACTTTCAAAACACATTGTATATTATTTTGAGATGCATTCCTTTCATTTTCCTATCGTTTACTCTTGCCTAGTCAATGCTGAATAAAGTTCATATCACGAAATAGGTGCGATGTAATATCCTTACTTATGTGAAAACGAACTGTAACTGTGTATTTTATTATTATTAGTTATAAAAGTGGCAACGTTTTTCTGTATGCGCATTGTCAAAAACAACCGTAGGATTCATAACGAAATAACGATAATGAATTAAAAATTTAAAGTTATAAAACGCTGTTAATGGATAGACGTTAGAGTTATTTTTTAAAAATATCTCAGAGTAATCAGATAAAATATTGTTGGCTGTTTATGAAATATAACTTGCTTGGTTATGAAAATCTCAAAATTAATTTCCTCATTTATATCTTACATCCTAAAGATTATCCAAAATTAATTTTCATTTTAACTTCGGAAGAAGTTAAGGTGTGCCATCTACTTTTCAACCTACGCAATCAATTCCCACTCCTAAATTTAATTTGTAAACTTAAGGATAGATGGCGAGATGAGAATTGTTCATTTGAATTCGGGGTTGATTTAGGAATAAGATCCTCAATAATAAGATGACTCAAAGTTACCAAAGCTAATAAATATTTAATATGTTGCAGTTTCTTGGAAAATGTGTTTATTTGTTCCCTTGTTATCCCACATCCAAAAACGCTTTTGAACATACGAAAACACTTAACTTTTCAACGCAAGGATAATCAAACCCAAAAATAAATTTTTGCAACAAAACAACGACTTAAATGGAATCATACGTACTAAAACGAATAACAATGTGTAATTATTTTTGGCGATGTACAATGTTAAATACGTGTACAAAATCGTGTCAAGGATTACATAATTATAATTTCATTAAGAATATTAACTTGAATAATTTAAAAATAGTCAATACTATAAGGTTGGATTTGTACTGACGTTTGCGGGAGTTTATTTGGCAGACATGAAACATAAATCTGCCTTCAAACTGGGCGATATTGCACATATTCGCGGGAGGGAGATGTTTGTTTAGTCTTGAACATCAATATTTACGCACGGCGAATGGCCAAGGAACAAAACTGCGCTCGGCAGCTAGCGTATCGGATTGTATATTTTGCGATCCAATACGCCCGAGCGAAACGACAACACAAAGAAAATGATTTTGAGGCGTGTGGAAAAACGCTAAGGCGATCGTTTTCGAACAGTTTTGTTTGGTTACTTCTACTTCTTCCGCTTTGTTTCTTTTTGTTATTTACTTCTTTAACCACATTCGAATCGCGTATCATTCACTCTTTCGGCATATGAATATATGCTTTACGTGAGATTTCTGCTTATGCAAATTATTTATGACGGAAATGAATTATTAATTTATAAATGTACTCGATTTACGTTTGTTTGCACGAGTAAAATGATAGTCAGTTTTAGTCACTGAATTGATCATGATTAATTCATTTTAACTTGAATATGTAAAATTATTTCGCTAATTTCGAATAACTCAAATAACTTCAATCATATTTATATTTGTGGATTAAATTACACTGGTCTACATCTACAATGGTTTTGTTGCTTTAGATATAAGATTGATTTTGGATATATTTAGTTTCATAAATATATTCGTATTCTGGGCACTTGGAAACATAAAAATTTGCAAAGATATTCAGGGCATAAAAAAAATTTTTGTTGTAGAGCTGAGTTATTTTAGACATTGAAATGCAAAAAAAAGTTTTTTTTTAATGTATCATCTTAACGACTGAGGTAACAAACCGAACGTTAGGGTTCCAACGTTTAAATATAAAGAGAAACACCTGCGTCGGAGACGTACAGACGACGTCGTCGTGAGCCCGAAAACAAGGCACGCGCTGATACTTCCGTTTCCTGCGTAGGCAAAGCTCCGTAGAGTTTCGAGATCGAAACGAGAAGAAAAGGGATGAAGAACGACTCGTTATTTCGGTTGCGGGTGATTTTTCACCCCTTTTTTTTCTTCTTTCTGTCTGTCTATACATACCGGTTCTTTTCCTTCGTTCGGATACTTATTTTTTACGTTCAAATGATTGACGTTCCAAACGGCATAGGTAGAGGGCTTATTTTCGATTCAAACATCTGTTTGTATTTACTAAGAAAATAGAGGAAATTTTTTAGGACTTCCTGAGAATTTTATTTAAAAAAAATTTATTAAAAACAATTTTGATTATTTGTAAAATATTAATACATTTTTATTTTTTAGAAGAATTTGGATTATTTCTCGAATATATTTGATTTCAAGGATATCAATTCGCAGTCTTTAATCGGGATGCATAATTCCGAATCGATGGATTCTTTGATGTAGCCTTTTTTGCATTTGCAACCCTGAGCGTACGTCCTTTTACAACTAGGAATTAATGGAGAACGCACTTCGTTACAATAATCTGGACATTGTTGTACACGCCTGGAATATTTTTGGTTGCTCATGCATTTAGGTATTCGCATATTATTCGCTAAATAATATTAAAAAAATTTATTTTAATTTTAGGAAATAAGAAATATATCTCGAGTTCGAAATGAAGGATTTTGGTGAATGTCAAAATTTGAGGAATTCCATTTCAAACTCAAAATATGAAATTTGGAGTATTGTTTTAAATACTTACTACAAATTGCATAAACCACAATAACTGTACACACAATTTTAATCATTTTCAATACAAATGATTCAAAAATTAAAATTGAAATGTTCACAAAACAGTATAAGTAGGCCTTTTATACATGATATTGTTGCAAAAGTATGAGCAACCTCATATTTTCATACCTTGTCATGAATTGGGCATTTTTTGTAAATTCTTTTTCTATTAATTCTCACATTTATTATTGTATCGAAATAGTATTTCGAAAAATGATCGATAAAAATGTTGTATTAGGTCTAAATAATAATTCGAATGTCAAACCAAAACGTCAGGCTGTCTTGAATAAGGTGGAAATACTTGGATTTCCTCACAGCCTCCAGACACAACCGGAACTAAAGACGGGGGGAGTGTCAAAAGTTAGTTCGCCCTGTATCAAATTAGTACCCAGGAGTATTTAGGAAGGGATAGCAAAGTGTTGAATTGCAAATTGCGATCTCAAGCTGCCGATGTATCGATCGTTTTGGTAGTTGTTTGAGATTTCTCTTAAAAAAATAAATAAATATAATAAGATTCTTAGAAAATAATTCTAAAATAAGAATGTTATGGGGACGGATAAACTTTGAACGTTAACCAGATCTTAATGTTTAACCGGATATTATTGCGAATTGGCTTAGGTATTTATAGAGCCTCACTTCCTTAACCAATGTATGCAGAAATAATAATGTTATGGATGATGAGCAAAAATGATGGATTAATTTAATAAATCATAATATAATAGAAGCTATTTTTTTTTTGATATTTTCAGCTTACAGTTATGATGAATAATTTTTACATATTTTCATAAATTTTTTAAGCTCAGTCACGGCATACAAAGTTTAATCTTAAACCCTTCACGTTTTGATATCGCATAAAACTATCTTTTCTCCATGACTCACAATAATTTTAGATTAATCTTGCTTTCGCATTAGGTTTAAGCGTCACTTTTTTTCGCATTTTTATTTCGAGGGCTCGACAATTATTCACGGTTTATCACCGGACGTATCGTTCACATGATTTGTGATCATAGTTGTTGTGTGTTCAACGTTGGACTTTCGTGTTAAACAAAATAGCACAGTTTAACGTCTCGTTATATTTACCTACGACCTTGTTTACATGATTATCATTCTTTTTTAATATTTTTATCCAAGTAATTATATGAAAAAGTAATGTTAATATCAGTTTTTGTTGGGAAAACAAATTAAATATTCAATTGAATCTAAACCCTCTATTTATTTTTAGATTAATTCATTGATAATTTACCGCGTAGTCTGTGGTTAACCACAAATTACCTTTCTTATCGCGGGATGTCGTCTTGAAATTCCGTATGAATGGGTCATACATTAGGATTTCATCGTACGGTTGTCTTTCGAAGAAAAGGTATGGTAGACGTAAATCTTTCCAGAGGTAAATTGCGTTTGTTGTTTACGTTTTCTTCATTTTTTATTTTTTTCTTCTATTTTTTAGGTTTTAGGATTAGTGACTTTCAAAAAACTACTAAGATATAAACTAATAAGATTATGGGGGACCAAAATTGTTATTGATTTTCAAAATAAAAAAATTAATCAAGTTGTAAATTTTAAATTATCAAGATATCGATATTTCTAGCCATATTAACTTTTATTTATTTTTTTGTACATATTAACTTAAAGCTTTTTATATTACAGCCGGACCCGCCCAAAGCTGCACTTTGGTAGAATATTTGAAGAGACTTCAGGGACTAGCACAAATACAGGCCAAGGTCTCTATCTCAATTGCAGTTTATCTTGAATACTCTTCATTGTACTGCCTCGATTGCAAGCAACCTCGGCAACATTTTTTGAAGACCAGCACAAATACAAGTCAAGGTCACTTGCGGCCGAGGTTCTACCTCGATTACAGTTTATCTTGAATGGTCTCCATTTTAGGTCCTCGGCCGCAAACGAACAAAGCCACTTTATCTTTACCATTACAGAAACGAGGTTGTAAATTTTATCTTTTTAAAAATTTTTTTTTTAATTATTAATTTTTTATTTTAGGGGTAAGTTAATGTTTAAGTTTAAAATCATGAAGATCTCGTACGAGGGGGGCTTTCGGGTGTTAAAACGCGTCGGTAGCGGTACCGAAGTAGAAATAGACTCCCGACTTAAGACGTATCGCCCACATAAAGCGTGAGCAGCGCTCAAATACTCAGACAGTAGTCGACTTCTCCCGCCGATGGTGTATGTTCGAAATCGCGTCATTTTAACGCATCGTAATTTCGCGGTTAAATTTTAGACAATTTTTGTTTTTCATTTCGGAGTGTGCACAGTTTTTGATCTTTTGGTTATCTTCATTGTTACAAATCATTCGGAATTGGTAAGTTTTGGATTTAGTGTAATTTTGGTTGTGATTAATATTTGTTTTTTGAAATGATTGTGAAGAATTAAATTCTTTTTAAGATATCGTCGCGTATAGGAGTAGCGATCTTAATTAAACTAATTGATCGTAATAGAGTGGTGGTTGGTTGGAAGAGGATTAAAAATGATCGTTTTTTTTTGGGTCGGTTTCGTTTGGTTTTTTTTTCAAAATGGCAGATTTTCGGACGTCGGGACGCCAAACATCAGCCTTTTCGACGTCCGTACGTGGCGCATTGCGAGCCTTCGGTACACATGTGCTTTCTATATTTAATCTCGTTGCAGACTTGTAGGTTTTATGTACCCAGTTTACGATTTCTGGAATGAACCCTACGCTTATATAGACGCACTCTTTACGCAGAAAACATTTTCGCTGCCAAAACGGTTTGTTTGAATCCTTTAATGTTTTCATTACTTCGAAATCTCTAATCATTAAGGATTTATCAAAACAACGCGGATCCAATTTTAGATTTTATTATAAATGTTGAGGAAAAAATGAAATTTTAAAAGCGGTCTGAGATTTTTTTGGGTCAATCGTGTTAGGAAAAGGAAAGATGTTTGAATACTCGTTTGTTAGTTTGTTTAGGTTAACGTGACCAAAAAGTGCCTTTTGTAGGGTAAGGTGAAGTATCGAGAACGAGAGCAGCCTGGTTCTGGTTTTGTTTAAGTTTCTGACCACGATTCGGCCAATAAACGCCAATAGCAAATCTATTTTCAGCTGTAAAAATCGGCCGCACTTAAATTTTTTCCTAGTAGCCAATATTTTCGTGTTCGAAACCAAGTTCGTTATTGAAAATGTTCTGAAAACAATTTCTGATTCAACATTATTTATAGATCCCCTCTTTGAAATACAATCATCACAATAGTTTTAATGTTTATTTTATTTTGTTTCTGAATTGGAATCTTAGTTTTTTTGTGACTGTCGAGTTGTAAAAGGGTTTGAAAAATGGTGTGTTAAAGTAAATAATCGAATGTAGAATGTAAACAGAAAATCGGTGGATGGTTAGCGTGAAACCGGACACCATTAGAAAGTCGATCCACTGGTTGTGAAGAGGGCGAGTTGTTAAAATTTCTTAAGACGGTCCTTGAAGGAGAGACGCTCCACCGGATATCATATTTAACAAGCAATTCAAACCGAAACCTTATCAACATGCTGGCCAGCAATTACTCATTTCGTATGCGACTCGTCTCGCTTGCCAGAGGAGAGTATTTTATGCATAGAGAAAAACAATGGTACTCGTACAAATACGTGACTACGCCTCTGCTTTCGTCTCTTTATTGTTAGATTAATCCGTCCGTTTTAATCTGTTTCTAGTAATCAAACTTCTCACCGCCACCCGGTAGGCTAATTTAATTTTATTTTTATTTTCTCTGAGGGTTTTGAACAAAACTACTTCTTTGTTTCTTCTTTCTTAACTTATCACGGTTACACCGACTTCCGGTTACACCGGATGCGAACACTCCCGGAATTTTAATCACTTTAAATCATTCCTACATCAACCCAAGTTATAAAACTACTTCATCAGGTTCACTTTAATTTTAGTGAAATTAACAAATTTCTTTGTAAGAATTGTTATCTTTATTATTCATTGGTATCAATGTCTGTGTTAAATATTCATATAAATTAGAATCATAATTGATTTCAATAACGCATTTAACCCGAAACTCGCGAAATTGATTCGACCATCCAGCCAACACTGTATGCACCGATCGACGCACAAATTTAATTAAGGTGTGCAATAATTATATTGTTTTGAGCAATATTCATCGTCCTGACCGTCGAAAATTGCGTAGGCCCGGTAATGCATAAACGGGAATCAATCAATTTCATACGAATTTTCTTTTCTAACTCAATTTCCATATACCAAATTGACCTAATTAGAATTCTATATGCGATCAATTGAAATACAGAATTTAATTACAACTAAATTAGTAAATATTTAAAAAGAGTTTCTGATTGTTTGGTACATAAAGCGTTGACCATGAGGTTTTGGTCTATAAGCGGACCGTCCATAGGTGGTCCTTAACAATGAGCTATAAAAGAAGCACCGACTGCACTTAAATTGACCCCCATAACGGCACGTCTGGTGTATTATTAGTTAGAATTTATAGTATTTCGTTTCGAGGATTTTTATCGTGAGAGAATAAAAATTCGTTTGTTGGGGGGAGGGTCGTAAAACGCTTCGAAATGTTCTCTCGGACCGTTTGAAAAAAATGTATCTACTGGGCACGGTTCGAGAGAAACAAAAGCCGAAGCCGATGCTGCGTTTATTCGTGTTTTTAAGCGGTATTCTAATTATAGACATCATATTTTAAAGGCAGGAAATAAGGGTTTATGATATCGGATTTTCAAAAACTAAACAAGTTAAATTATAAACTCGCCCGACGATGATCTAAAACACGCTTCCTCTCCGTTAATACCACGTGCTGCAAAAAATATTATTTCATATATATTACTTTGTCGATCAGTCTCCTTTGAAATTAGGAGAATTATAAAGAATTTGCAAACACCTTAATTGAAAATACCATTTAATACCATCAACTTTCATTTTATAGTCAAGGTGACTTGGCTGGTCAGAAATAGGAAAATATAGACACAACGAACATTAAAATTTTACGAACACTTAGAAATTCTTTATGACTGTTACGACTATTACAAATCATTTTAATTATTTAATTTTATCTATTTATTAGAAAAGTTTTAATACAAAAGTTGGTGAAAATTTCATTCTTAACAATGTTGTATCTTCTAAGTCGGCCAAGATTATTTTTTATATCACGAACAATTTTTGGGGCGTTTTTTTGGGAGGTTACTTCCTATATCATGAATAATACTTGGGGCGGGATAATTATTGTTCGTGATATAAGAAACAATCTCGGTCGCTCCAAGTATTGCTTCGAAGTAGACCAAGGTTACTTCCCATATCATGAACAATACTTGGGGCGGCCGACGCCTTCGAAGTCGACCGAGGTTACTTCCCATATTATGAACAATACTTGGGGCGGCCGACGTCTTCGAAGTCGGCCGAGATAATTTAATTCTTATATTTGTTTTGTAGACGTCGGCCGACCCAAGTATTGCTTGTGATATAGGAAGTAACCTCGGCCGACTTCGAAGACGTCGACCGCCCCAAATATCTTATGATATAGGAAGTAACTTCGAAGACGTCACCGTACTTCAGGCGGCCGACGTCTTCGAAGTCGGCCGAGATTGTTTCTCATACCATGAACAATACTACGGGCGGCCGACATCTTCGAAGTCGGCCGAGATAATTTAATTTCTATATTTGTTTTGTAGACGTCGGCCGCCCCAAGTATTGCTTGTGATATAGGAAGTAACCTCGGCCGACTTCGAAGACGTCGGCCGCCCCAAATATCTTATGATATAGGAAGTAACTTCGAAGACGTCACCGTACTTCAGGCGGCCGACGTCTTCGAAGTCGGCCGAGATTGTTTCTCATACCATGAACAATACTACGGGTGGCCGACATCTTCGAAGTCGGCCGAGATAATTTAATTTCTATATTTGTTTTGTAGACGTCGGCCGCCCCAAGTATTGCTTGTGATATAGGAAGTAACCTCGGCCGACTTCGAAGACGTCGGCCGCCCCAAATATATTGTGATATAGGAAGTAACCTCGAAGACGTCGCCATACTTGGGGCGGCCGACGTCTTCGAAGTCGGCCAAGATAATTTCATTCCTTTGTTTGTTTTGTAGACGTCGGCCGCCCCAAGTATTGTTCGTGATATGAGAAACAATCTTGGACGACTTCGAAGACGTCGGCCGCCCCAAGTATTGCTTGTGATATAGGAAGTAACCTCGGCCGACTTCGAAGACGTCGGCCGCCCCAAGTATTGTTCGTGATATGAGAAATAATCTCGGCCGACTTCGAAGACGTCGGCCGCCCCAAGTATCTTGTGATATAGGAAGTAACCTCGAAAACGTCGTCGTACTTGGGGCGGCCGACGTCTTCGAAGTCGGCCGAGGTTACTTCCTATATCATGAATAATACTTGGGGCGGGATAATTATTGTTCGTGATATAAGAAACAATCTCGGCCGAATCGAAGACGTCGGCCGCTCCAAGTATTGCTTGTGATATAGGAAGTAAGCTCGGCCGCCCCAAGTACGGCGACGTCTTCGAAGTCGACCGAGATAATTTCATTCTTTTATTTGCTTTGTAGACGTCGGCCGCCCCAAGTATTGTTCATGATATAAGAAACAATCTCGGCCGACTTCGAAGACGTCGGCCGCCCCAAGTCTTGCTTGTGATATAGGAAGCAACCTCGGCCGACTTCGAAGACGTCGGCCGCCCCAAGTACGGCGACGCCTTCGAAGTCGACCGAGGTTACTTCCCATATTATGAACAAAACTTGGGGCGGCCGACGTCTTCGAAGTCGGCAGAGATAATTTAATTCCTATATTTGTTTTGTAGACGTCGGCCGCCCCAAGTATTACTTGTGATATAGGAAGTAACCTCGGCCGACTTCGAAGACGTCGGCCGCCCCAAATATCTTGTGATATAGGAAGTAACTTCGAAGACGTCACCGTACTTGAGGCGGCCGACGTCTTCGAAGTCGGCCGAGATTGTTTCTCATATCATGAACAATACTTCGGGCGGCCGACATCTTCGAAGTCGGCCGAGATAATTTAATTCCTATATTTGTTTTGTAGACGTCGGCCGACCCAAGTATTACTTGTGATATAGGAAGTAACCTCGGCCGACTTCGAAGACGTCGGCCGCCCCAAATATCTTATGATATAGGAAGTAACCTCGAAGACGTCGCCATACTTGGGGCGGCCGACGTCTTCGAAGTCGGCCGAGATTGTTTCTTATATCACGAACAATACTTGGGACGGCCGACGTCTTCGAAGTCGGCCGAGGTTACTTCCTATATGATGAATAATACTTGGGACGGCCGACATCTTCGAAGTCGGCCGAGATAATTTCAAAGAGTATTTCTTCCATAAGTTTCAAGCAGGTTATGAGAAAAAATCTCGGCCGCCTTAAGTATTGTTCATGATACTTGGCCGCCCCATGTATCATGAACAATAATCGGAGCATAATACAAAAAACTCTTTTTCACTTTTGCTCTCAGATGCGTAAATTTCAAGAAAAACACGAATGTTTGTAAATCATTTAATTTTTTATCAGCTTAGTAATATATAATTTGACGTTGATATAAAACATGTTCTAAAACTTGTTGAGATTGAAATTCAATCTTCCTTTGTAAATTGAGTAACTCAAAAAAAAAAAAAAGAATGTGATAGTGTTTCATAAGACATAACAAAAAGCAAATAACATAAGTGATACTTCAAGTTTTCTGTTTTAATAAATTCGTCTTGGTATATCTTAGTAATAGTAATCAGTATTAATTTGTGGTGATTTGGTTAATTAACATCAAAAGCACGTTCGTTTATTAAAATGGTTCAATCGTTAAATATCATTAACAGAGAGGACGAAGAGTCCAGTAGGACTCGCGCTGTTTATTTAATAAAACGAGCTCATTATACAATCAAACAAAGCGGCAGCCGCATCAATAAGTTTGTTATTCGCGCTCCATAATGCGCTCAATTGAGTGCATCGCAAGAACAACGTCTTCAACGTCGCCGTCTTAAATCCGACTCTAAACAGAGCGAGATTTTAAGTAACTTCCACAAGTCACGCCTATAATATTCCACGGGCGACATCCAAAAATAAATTTTCAACTGTTAGAAGTCAATGCCACTGCATGTGTGCGGTGCGCAATGGAAAGGACCGCAAAACCAAAAGTAAACCAAAAACAACGAAACGAACCAAGAAACGGACGCGGACTGTTTTGAGATGAATGCACATCGCAAATAATTAATAAATAAAATCGACCTTCAAAATGGCGGTTCGTTCAATTAGTAATGTTCTTTACATCTCGTATATAGATTAAGACACGAGATTAATTTATTAATGATCCATACCGTGACTCATTTATCCTTTATACTACATGAATACAAATTAAATTAAGAATAACAAAAGCAAAATAATTTACAATTCATTAACGATAAATAAATACTAAAATGGTGCTAGACCACTAAAGCTACTACATCTGGCACCTACCGGATACAAACAGATGACGTCACAAGCATCAAGGGATCGGGGTAGTTCTAATAACAAAATTTGACACCCTAAATCTATTAAAATATTATTTATTTTTATATCAAAAAAATTGCGTTTAATAGAAAAAATAAATAACCATAATGTTTAGATTAAAAGTGATGGTTAGTTTTAATAATTCGATCATTTTGATTCTCGGAGTAACATCCGGTTTAGCTGGAAGCGTTAATGCGTAAACCACAGTGAATCAATTCCAAGAAATATATTTTAATATCCGTCGACTACCTTCTGCCCGTTAGAGACTATAGAAACTTGGCAGGTACGGAAAACGAAGAGAGAGACCGCAAAGGGATTTTTGTTTTAAAGACACGTGCAGGCCACATGTGCCCCTCGTTCTTGTCGCCTTCTTCAAGTTGCCATTCCATCGACTACCGTTCTCGCGTGTCCGGAGTTGGTTCTGACGCGTCTAAAACCCATTTAAAACAATTTCCTCACTTAACTCAAAATCCGTTTCACTCGACGTGTTTGTTTGCGTTAAATTTCGCGGGTTTACAAATTCGCAATAGAAATAGACGCTGTTTCCTGGTGGTTTTAAAAGTCCGTACCCGCGCGTTGGTTAAATCCGTCGATAGTCTATTTCCATCGCGATTTCCGGTCCGCGGAATAGATACGGTAGGTTGTCGAGACCAAAAGAGAAACACAAAAACGTGACCCGGGAGTTTTATGTAATGTCTACGACTTGAATTTGAATTACTTCACTAGCGCTCTCTAAGTAGGTGAGACAGATTTAGAAATACCGCTTTTCTACCATTTCCTGTTCAAACGGAAACGATATTTCCAAAATTTTATACTATTTATTTCTAGATTTATCTTAACATTATCATTATTTCTTATTTTTATATAAATTTACAATAACAAATTAAGCTAGACGATAAGATGTTAAATTTTGTAATTTTCAAGATGCCCCCGAAGATGGTGTAACACCGAAATCGGTTAGGCTATAATTTTTTTAACTCCATGATTTAAGCTCCAATTTGAATTGCTTTTTTGTATAAGTCAGCTATAACATATATTGATTTTAGTAAATTATTTTTTTTTATTTTTTTAGATGCTTCCCAAAAAAGAGAAAAATGGCTCTCAGAATAACATTCTTAGTGTCTATTCTTCTTTTTCACACGTCAGCTTCGAATTTTTCAAATGACAATTTAATGGATGATGCGTCTTCCGAGATTGGTAAGAATAAATTTTTAATAGGGTTACATATACTTGAATTTTATTCAAATTTAGATGAGCGCAAAGTTGAATCGGAACATTTTTTGCCATATTTTCCAAAGAAAATGTCGAAAATTCGCGTGTATGTTGAGGGTGATATGGTACGATTGAAATGTAAAGCTGAAGGTTATCCGGTTCCTGATGTAGCGTGGTATAAAAATGATGAAATACCGGTTCGAAATTTAGAGAGGGTTAGATTCACCAAATGGTTTATGGTGATGGAAGATGCGGTGTATCGAGATACTGGGAATTATACGTGTGTAGTCTGCAACGATCTAGGATGCATTAATCACACCTTTGCGTTGACAGTTGTTGGTAAGTGAATGAAGTTAGTTTCCGTATTGGCGTGTTACAAGTTTTTCGGAACCACTACATAGAACGGTTCCCGGCAAAACCAAACATCGTTTCTGGCTACCCGAAAAATGTATCAGCTGTAGTTAACTCTACAGTTGAGTTGGAATGTCCGCAATTATCCGATTCGTTACCATTCATTCATTGGTTTCGTGGACTTCCTCGGACTAACGAAACTATTTATGCCAACAAATTTCTGCCGCAGGTATTTCGTATTAGAAAAGGAAATTTGATGGTGAAGGTTTTTGTAGCGATTAACGTTGGTGTTGGTTTTTCAACATTTATTATCCCAACTTATTTTCAAATCTGTTCCTTTGCACGTCCATGTCTTTTTAGGCCCTCCGTACATAATAGAGAATCCTAGCAACACCACGGTGGCAGTTGGTGACGGTGTTAATCTAACGTGTAAAGTCATATCCGACTTAAACCATAACATTTCCTGGGTGTACAATAATAACAGTGTTAATAATAATGAAAATGAGGTATATAATAGTTATCATCATTTTATTAATTTATTAACGATTTCATTTCTGTAATAGACCGACGAAACATCTCTTGGAATTCTTAGATTGGTTAACGTCACCCATGACCAAGAGGGGTGGTACACATGTTATGCTACTAATTCAGTTGGTCGTGCAATAAAAAGCGCTTACTTAAAAGTAGTCGATGATTACGAATCAATTGCTAATACTCTTTCAAATGTTATCAACGACCCAAAAAATTTGGATTTTATCCCAAACAATCTATTTCGTTTAAAAAGCCTTTCATTGGTGGCAGAAGATCCGAATGAGTATAAACCAAAATTAAATTTTTTGAACAATAAGGCCGAGCAAATCATCCAAGTATCTTTGGGTACTAACCTCACCTTAAACTGCGATGTTAACGAAATGAACTCGACCACAATTACTTGGTACAATAACAAAAACGATTCCATCGAATCATCTGTTAAACAAAAAAAGTTTTCTATCAATGTAAAAATAATGACGATCGAAGATTATGGAAATTACAGTTGTAAAGTTTGTTTAGATGGGCAATGTATTCAAAAAAATTTTAGTATTGGTACGTAAGACTTCGTCATTTTATTAATAGATATTAATTAAAACATTTTAGATCAAGGAACTCAAGATGACGACGAAGAAGATTACACCCCATCGGGGAAGAAAACACCCCATATACCTTATTTTACAAAAAAAATGACCGAAAATGGGCTTAACGTAAAAGTTGCGGGGAATATGGTAACTTTTAAATGTAAAGCTGGAGGTTATCCCGTTCCTAATATAACATGGTACAAGAATGGTGAAACGCCACCGGTACGAAGCTTGGGTGAGATCAAGTACACCACATGGAACATGCAGATGCAAGATTTGATAATTACGGATGCCGGGAAATACATGTGCGAGGCCTGCAACGAGGTGGGATGCATTAACTACACCTACACGTTGACAGTTGTTGGTAAGTGAATGAAATTAGTTTCCGTATTTGCGTGTTATAATTTTTTCGGAACCACTACATAGAACGGTTCCCGGCAAAACCATACATCGTTACTGGCTACCCGAAAAACGTAACAGCTGTAGTTAACTCTACAGTTGAGTTGGAATGTCCGCAATTTTCCGATTTGTTACCATTCATTCAGTGGTTTCGTGGACTTCCTCGGACTAACGAAAACGAAACTATTTATGACGACAAATTTCTACTAAAGGTATTTTTTACGAAAAAAAAAAAAGAAATTTGACGGTGAAGGTTTTATATTGTTCTTTGGTTTCGTGGTGAAGGTTCTTTTGTAGCTATTAACGTTGGTGTTGGTTATTCAACATTTAGTGTCCTAACTATTTTTTCAAATCTGTTCCTTTGCACGTCCACTTTTTAGAGCGTTACCATAACCGTCCGATCATGATAGAGAATCCCAAAAACACCACGGTGGCAGTCGGTGACAGTGTTAATCTAACGTGTAAAATCCTCTCCGATTTAAACCCTAAAATTTACTGGGTCTTCAGTAATAATACAATTCACGATGATAATGAGGGAACGGTTATTACTCAGGTATCACAACTTTGTATTTTTTTAATCGTGCCCGACGTCATCATTGTGAGTATGCAACCAATAACTCGATTTGCGTATTTCAATACGAGTATTGTGATGTTGGTTGCATACTTGCAATGATGACGTCGGGTACGATAATTAATTAATACAGTGTAGTCATTTATTAACAATTTCGTTTTTATAATAGAACGATGAAACATCTCCTGAAATTCTTAAACTGGTTAACGTCACCTATGACCACGAGGGATGGTACACTTGTTATGCTGCTAATACTCTTGGTCATACAACAGGAAGTGCTTATTTAAAAATCGTTGATTGTAAGTATGATTAATTAAACATTTATAAAAAATTAATAATAAATTTTGTTTAGCATTAGATTCAGAAACTCATGGACAACCCTTATTAATCATTATAATGGGAATTGTTGTTTCGATTTTATTCACAGGAGCGTTAGTAATTGTTATTTATGTCATCACTAAATGGAAACAGTAAGTAAATGTTAATAATTGTTTTTTCAACAACAAGATTTAACAAGGTCCATTATATCAAGATTTTACTGCATATATCTATTTTAATAATACTAATATAAATTCTTTTTTTTTTATAAAATAGAGAAAAAATTAAAAAATTAGTTGCTATAGAAACCGCAAGAGCGGCAGTAGTAACTCAATGGACGAAAAAAGTGATAATAGAGAAAAATCATTCAGAAAATGTTTCCGAACCTTTACTAATGCCGATTGTAAAAATTGAGAAACAAAAAACTCAAAACAACAACGCTGTTGATGGAATGATATCGGAATATGAACTCCCGATGGATTCGGATTGGGAAATTCCCAGGGAAAGTTTACATCTAGGTAAAAGTCTTGGGGAGGGAGCTTTCGGGAAAGTCATGAAAGCTGAAGCTATTGATGTCGTTAAAGCTGGAGTGAGCAGCATTGTTGCGGTAAAAATGTTAAAAGGTACATCACATTAATAACAAATAATAAATAGTATTACAAATTAATTTTTTTTTCATAGAGGGTCATACAGATAACGAAATGATGGATTTAGTCTCAGAGATGGAAATGATGAAAATGATTGGAAAACACATTAATATTATAAACCTCTTGGGATGTTGTACTCAAAATGGGCCGTTGTATGTTGTGGTGGAATATGCGCCTTATGGAAATTTAAGGGATTTTCTTCGTCAACATAGACCGTCATCTGGGTATGAACCAGCAATTGGAATGCCAGAAAAGGAAAAGAAAACTCTAACTCAGAAGGATTTAGTTTCTTTTGCTTATCAAGTTGCGAAAGGGATGGAGTATTTAGCTTCGCGGAGGGTTAGTTTTTGGTAAATTGTTTGTTTTTGTTCTAATTTTTTGATTTGTTTTAGTGTATCCATCGCGATTTGGCTGCTAGAAATGTGTTGGTTAGCGAAGATTACATTCTTAAAATCGCCGATTTTGGATTAGCCAGAGACATACATTGCAGCGATTATTACAGAAAAACTACGGATGGAAGATTACCTGTTAAATGGATGGCACCAGAAGCTTTGTTCCATAGAGTTTACACCACACAATCAGACGTTTGGTCTTATGGAATATTATTATGGGAAATTATGACACTGGGAGGTACACCATATCCATCTGTACCGAGTGTAGAAAAGTTATTCCAATTATTAAGGAATGGTCATAGAATGGAAAAACCTCCGTGTTGTTCCCTAGAAATTTACATGTTAATGCGTGAATGTTGGAGTTATAAAACAAATGAGAGGCCGCTGTTTTCGGATTTGGTGGAAGATTTAGATGATATATTAACGATAACGGCGAATGAGGAATATTTGGATTTGGGGTTGCCGCAATTGGATACGCCGCCATCGAGTCAAGAGTCAAGTTGTGACGAATCAAGCCCGCCATTTTAAAAGATCCTAGTCATACTCAACGATTGAATACAAAAAGATGCAGATATAAATATACTATTTAAAAAATGTTATTATTAATTAATTATTAGTAGATTTAAAGTATTATTAAAGGTAAGTTAGGCGTATGTTCGTTGCATTTGTGAGATTAAAATCGACGAGTTGTTACGTTTAAGGTGCTACGTGAAAAGTATTTTGGTTTTACAAATACAAAAAAATATTTTTATACTAGAAAGGATTGATTGCTTTGTGTACATAGCCTAAAATTAATGAATAAGTAACTTAAATGTCAATAACAATTTTGTATTTAACGAGTTTTAATGAGTTAGTTTACAGTTTAAATAGACAGAATCTGAAACATATCTATGTATATTACTAATAAGTAACAGAATAATAGTTTGTTGTTATGGACACCAAAGAAAATTTTCTGCCAGGAATTGTGGAATAAATAAAGAAATTTTCAAAACGTTTCTGTTATTTTATTTCTTCAAAAAAAGAGCAAAAATAGAAAAAAACCTATATAAAACCGAGTTTCACCGCACGGTCGATATAACCAGTGATATACAATTTAGTTTAACTGACAATTGCAGGTTCCAATATTCCATTGTATCCACTGCAATCGTATTACTATTGACTATCGCGTGCGCAATTCTATTTTTGACTTATACATGTTGGCTTGTTACGTAAAATTTTATGTGACAAGTTTAAAAATATCGGTGAGGAAGTCGAAGTCAATTTCTAAGACGTAAGAAAGCAGAAAAATTAAATTTTATTCCGCCGACATTAATTGTGCTAATAGAGAAAAATAAAATATAATGATATATAAAACTAAAACACAACGCGCTTTGTTTTGTGATATTTTTGTAATAACAATATTAAAAACGGCATATTTCACCGAACGGTTGGTATCCTCAAATACATTTCCCGCAATATTTGATAAAATCTACATTGAATATATACATATACAGTTCCCAAAATCGCATTAATGTTCATATTGATTGGGCCGCCAGAGATACGCGTATTGTAACGTTGGCTTTATTTATTCGACGTTGCTCGTTTTGTTGGGATTGCCGACAATTTCGCAAAATGTTTACAAGATCAATTTTGCCATCGACTTCACCGAATAAAATGACATTGTATCCGCTACGCAAGAAATTTTACGAGCAATAAACGTAGACTACCGTACCCTATTATTTTCCACTACATAAATTGAGGCGGCGAATATCATCTTTTTGCCAACCTCCCTCTCACCCCCGTTGGAATTTTGCGGAAACTCATAAACTACCCAAATACGCTTGTTTTAAAGAGATTTCTGAATAATCACTTATGTCTTAATATTCTCTTTATGGTTTACGAAAAATCTTCGTAGAACATGTATTATTGCACATCTAAGTCAAGAAGGTAATTGAGGAGAATTTTTGAAGCTAGTGATAAGTAATAAGACGAATTACAGATCTCTTTATTTATGTGTAATGTCAACTAGATTGTTTAGTGATTGATGCCACAACAGGACACTATTTTGAAAAGAAGATTTAATATATTGTACTAGTGTACTCGAGTCTAGAAAGAGATATTAAAAGTTTTTTGACACCCAATGCGTTATTAAGTTTGCCGAGGCAGCTTGGCTGCCGAGGCAGTGGTTCAAGTATTCATAAAAGAACAAATAATAAAACGCTTTACAATCTAGGTGAATTATTTAAAAGCCGAGGCAGCTATGCTGCCGAGGCAGTGGAGACTACTTCATTGCAAAAAAGACACTAAAATTACTTTTAATAAGAATGCGTTACTTGGAAGCCGAGGTAGTCTGCAACTATGCTTGTAGAGCGTATTCGAGTCTAAAAAGTCATATTAAAAGTTTCTTGACACCCACTGTGTTATTAAGTTTGCCGAGGCAGCTTGGCTGCCGAGGCAGTGGTTCAAGTATTCAAAAAAGAACAAATAATAAAACGCTGCCGAGGCAGTGGAGACTACTTCATTGCAAAAAAGACACTAAAATTACTTTTAATAAGAATGCGTTACTTGGAAGCCGAGGTAGTCTGCAACTATGCTTGTAGAGCGTATTCGAGTCTAAAAAGTCATATTAAAAGTTTCTTGACACCCACTGCGTTATTAAGTTTGCCGAGGCAGCTTGGCTGCCGAGGCAGTGGTTCAAGTATTCAAAAAAGAACAAATAATAAAACGCTGCCGAGGCAGTGGAGACTACTTTATTGCAAAAAAGACACTAAAATTACTTTTAATAAGAATGCGTTACTTGGAAGCCGAGGTAGTCTGCAACTATGCTTGTAGAGCGTATTCGAGTCTAAAAAGTCATATTAAAAGTTTCTTGACACCCACTGCGTTATTAAGTTTGCCGAGGCAGCTTGGCTGCCGAGGCAGTGGTTCAACTATTCAAAAAAGAACAAATAATAAAACGCTGCCGAGGAAGTGGAGACTACTTTATTGCAAAAAAGACACTAAAATTACTTTTAATAAGAATGCGGTACTTGGAAGCCGAGGTAGTCTGCAACTATGCTTGTAGAGCGTATTCGAGTCTAAAAAGTCATATTAAAAGTTTCTTGACACCCACTGCGTTATTAAGTTTGCCAAGGCAGTGGTTCAAGTATTCATAAAAGAACAAATAATAAAACGCTTTACTTTTAATGGTTAAGATTAATTTCGTAAATAATTGAAATAGGACATATGTTCATTAAAATTGTTTTTTGGTAATTGGATTAGGTATCATATGTCAAAGTTTGATGGTGAGCTAATAAATCACCTGTATAGAGATATTAATTTTGCTGATAATGAAGTTGACGGTTAAAATTTAAGTTTTATAGCTAGATAAGAAATATTCGGAATAATTCAATTCAATTTATTATCCATAATAGTTTATAGGAATCTGTATAAATATGAATTTATGTGAGAAGATAAAATAAGTGGGTTTTATCGATTTGCACTAACAAGTAGGGAAGAAGACAAGGCGTTTCCGTGATATTCCCCTTAATTTGCATAGAAACCCAATAGAAATACGAATTGGCAAAATTTCCGGCCGAAGGGGTAAATTTATTTGCCGAATTTATAATTAATATCCAATAGCGGGCCCCGAAACGGTTGTAAATTCCGTTAAAAATGCGCCGGCCGAAATTCCTCTATCTAATAACCGCGAACTTCGGATGTTTCCCAAAGTTTGCCGTTTTCATTTGCATGCAGCCTTCGAGGTTTTAATAAAAATCGGACAAACTCATTACCGACATAGCTCGGGGCTTACCCCACCTGGAATCTAGCAATTAGGAAAATTAAATTATCCAGCTCAATCCGGCGTTCAACGTCAGAATTTGGTTAAACGCTTGATTGATTTGCAAACTTTCAATACTTTTCATTGCTTTCTAACTTGAACTTTAAACATTTTCAATATGTAATCATTAATTAATATATTCAAACAAGTAATTTAAAGAAGTACCTTTAATATGTAATTATAGTAAAACTTTGTTGTTTGAATTAATTGGCCTACGTAGGAATATTTAAATTCGTGACGAGATAAAAGGCTGAATAATTCTTTGGCCTTGTTAAGGGGTCGACTGGGGCATATTACGAAGTAGTAAACTCCGAGCACATACTAGGGTGTGTTCTTGCAATCATGCGACTGTCACCCCGATGATGGATGACTTGTTCCTAGCGTTCGTTTAGCAGTTGCATGTAAACCTCCGATGGTCGACTAACCAAGGAACCAATCCCAAAGTATACTCTAGTAAAGTTACAAGAAATCGTTCACTTTAGAAACTAATTAATTGAATCAATAGAGTACGTTTAACGATTTCTTATATAAAAAATAAACCGACCAAAAAATAAAATAAAAAAAACGACACCTCCGCTAGTTTGTTTACCGTCCCCGGGTGGAAGTCGCGTTTAACTTAATTAAATTGAAATTGACGTCATTAATTAACTCGTCCCTGTCGACAACTTTTCACTTTTGCCTTCACGAATTGATTACACTTTTTACACGGTTTTGTTGCCCTAGATATAAGATTGATTTTGGATATATTTATGCTCACAATTCATTATTTTCATTTTACATTACAAAAATCGGAAAACAAGAAACAAAATAACTGATATCTCATAATGTCAAAAAATTAGGATACATATGTTATATTTCCATGGAACACCTTTTATGAGCTTTTCTTTTATAATTTTTCAGGGGACAATCTCTTTTTAAAGACCAGCAGTAAGCTGCCATCATGTGACAATCCCATCGACCCTGATACCTTTCCTCCATCACTTTTAGATCCTGGTGGAGCTGCTCTCCTTGTTCCTCACTATAATTTCCTAAATTATCCGGAAATTTATCCAGATAGTGTAATTTGATACTCATATTTGCTCCTAGAGTTTGAAAGTTTGTCAGCTTATGAAACTTTTCCAAGCTTTACTTTCCAGAACAGTTATAACTTTAATAAAATCTGTGTCTTTCACTACTTCCTGAATCTATAGGCAACGCCGATCAAGTTAACGAGTTTTTCCTCGATGGCATTCAATCAATCTAATATCTTCCCTGGTGTCATCGAATCACTGTCCTTTTCTCTCGCTTCGGAAGAGGAAATATTGGATATTCTTTGTAACATTAAGACAACTACAGTTGGAGTTGACGGTATTAGTGTTAAAATGTTGAATACGTGTTGTCCAACAATTATACCGTATATATGTCATATTGTGAACTATTGCCTTGAATTGTCTGTGTTTCCTGACCTTTGGAAGATTGCTCAAGTCACGCCAATTCCAAAAACATCCAGCCCTCGGGAACTTAAAGATCTCCGCCCCATAAGTATTTTGCCTATATTGTCCAAGATTCTGGAAAAAGTGGTTGCTACTAGACTTATCCAGCATCTAAATAAATTTAATATTCTACCAGTCCGTCAGTCTGGTTTTCGTTCAAGACACAGTTGTACGACAGCCCTTCTCGATGTCACGGATGATATTTTCCATGCAATTGACCAAAAAAGCGCTACGATCCTGATTCTCTTGGACTTCTCTAAGGCCTTAGCAATACTCCACCATATTGGCCTTTCGGAGGGTGCCATAAAGTTTTTTAATAGTTACCTCCTGAATCGGTCACAAACTGTTAAGCTTCATGGAAAGGAATCTTCAGCAGCAGTGGTGTCCTCAGGCGTGCCGCAGGGTTCAATTCTTGGCCCTCTGCTCTATCTAATTTATACGGCTGCTTTACCAAAAGTACTAGACTATTGCACTTCTCACATGTATGCTGACGATACTCAGGTCTATTACTCATTCAATGAGAATAACATTGACAAGGCTGACAGAGCTATCAATTCTGATTTAGACAAATTGGCCCACGAAGCTTCAAATCATTGTTTGATTATTAATCCGTCTAAATCAGCAGTTATGGTATTTGGGAGTGGTGGTGTGGTGAACAGGGTCAAGGGGTCTCTGAGTGTCGGAGTGGGTGGTGTTAAATTGAATTTTACGGACGAGTGCTGTAATTTGGGTATACGTCTTGATACCGCACTCCGATTCCGTGGACATGTTTCTTCACTAATTCGTAGAGCCTACGTGACGCTTAAATTATTGTACAGTAACAGGAGCTTACTTAACCAACGTTTGAAAATCCAATTATGTGAAGCTCTTGATCTGTCCATATTCAATTACGGAGATGCTTTATATCATCCATGCTTAGACTCTGTAACCAAAGTGCGTATCCAAAGAGTGCAGAACTCATGTCTGAGGTTTATATATGGTATTAAAAGACGGGAAAACATATCACACACTCTGAATTGGGCAAATTGGTTGAATATGACGCGTCGTAGAATCCTTCACAGTGCTTGCCTCTTTCACAGAATTATTATGTATAAATGTCCACCATATTTAGCCGATAGAATCAGGTATCGCAGTGACGTGCACAATATTAATATACGACATCGGCACATGTTATGCATACCACGCCATGAACCTCAAATCTTTAAAAGATCTTACTCTTATAATGTAACTACTATTATGAATAGCCTTCCTGATTCCGTCAAGCAGCTGAGTGAGCGAAGTTTCAAGTCATATTATAAAAAAATTCTTTTGATTGAGCAGAACAGCATTTAAATTTAAATTTTAAATTTAAGTTCTTATTAAGAGGTAATATTCACTTTTTACATTTCTGAATTGTATGACCTAACAGGGCAGGGGGAGATTGTTCGCGGCAGCTTGTTCAACCTTTTCTTCATTTTGCTATGTTTTTGTTCTTTAATTTTGTTGTATTTTTTTTTATTATTCCTTATTATTGTTATCTTTCATTGCTAACTAATTTAGGTGCTTACTTCTGTTAATATAGTTTTTTTATATATATATATATAGTTAGTGCTATCTTGTTTGAAACCAATTTATTTATTATTTCTATTACAAAAGGGCCGATGAAAAACAATAGCAGACAAGCTATGTCTGCATTGACTCGGCTCTTTTTGATGATGCGCTGTTATTAAGTCCGGTTTTGTTGATAATTTCAGAGTGTTTATTATTTTAATTATTTTTATGTATTATTTTTTGTATTTTTTTGTGGGCTTGTAAATTCTTTGTTGCATCATCAATAAACATATATATTATTATTATTATTATTATTAATTTCCGTATTTGAGGACTATCAAATATTCCACCTTTCATCTTTTCCATACTAAGCTTCGGAAATTTTCTACAAATGTAATTGAAACAATCTCCTTCTTTGTCCAAGGCTTTTACAAATTGCTTTATCATTCCTAACTTAATATGTAATGGTAGAAGTATGATTTTGTCTCTGTTCACCAACTCCCCTATTACTTTGTCGGTAAAGCCAAGTTAATGAATTTCTTACAGGTCAAACATCTTGTTCCCAATGTAGTTGCTTTGCTCCACTATCCCACATACAAATGAAGTAAGCGTATTTTGTGTATCCACTTTGTTGACCAAGTAAAAAATTAACCATTTTCAAATCCAGTAATTAATTTTTTTAAGACTAATTTTACATTTTCATATTTTTCTTTGAGTTTTGCTGAATGGGCAATTGGAGTTGATGCAAATTTATTTCCATTGTGTCTTTTACAACTGTCAATAAAAAGGCGCCACTCAGTAGGTTTGTATTTTTTTAAACCCATGTCTAGAAGCAGCTTCGCGATATCATTACAGTACACCGTAATTCCGTAATTAAAACAAAATATTAACACATGACAACTTATCCAAATTCACGTGTAAGTACTTCAATATTGTCAAATAACTGAGATCTCAGCTGTTCTGGGAGCAAGGAATTTGAGAGTGGGGATCACAGGATGTTTGTATGCGCGAAAAAGTTGCGCAGAAGCCTAATCACGACTGGGAAAATAAATTTTATTACTAATAAGCCGATAATTGTTCAAAATATAAGATATGTAAAAATCATAAAAAAGATATCCAGGTCAAAGTGTAGAGTTGTGTTATTAATAAGAAACCCCAAATAGAAAAGTAAAATTTTATATTGTTAAACATGATTCATTCTTCTTGCTATAATTCTTTACCTTTCATCTTTCCCCCCGTTTTGTTTTTTCCCTCCCCAGGCATAATTTTGTGTACACTTCTAGACCTGATTAAGCATGCCCCGGGCTGTTCAGTATATTTAATGAACACATGTCACAACAAGCGGTAGTCGCATCGCAGGGTGAAGAGGCATTCTAATTATTCAGGAACACGGATTTTCCAGACCTAGGGGTTGCACGAACCCTCTTCGTCGTTAGGCCGCGGAAGATATGTTCAATTTTGAAGGAAACCCCTTTCACCCCCTCACAGACAGGAAACAAGGATGAGGATAAGATCGAAGCTAAAATGAGGCTCGTTGAATTTATTTCGAATAATTACGTTAAAAATTGAATATATTTTTTGAACGTGGGTGGAAAAGGGTCAGTCCATGCAACAAATCCATCCGTCACGACGGCGACGCCTAGCGGCGTCACGCTCCGTCCTAGTAAGATGGAGCTTTCGGTCATTTACGGAAACAAATCACGTGCGTTTTCTACTGCCGTCGCCGTCGGGGCCAAATTAAATGCAGTTTGCGCACGAGCGGGGAGTATCCGCCCGGACACGGCGTTTTCCCTAATGAAAATTTTCTACCCTTTCGATGTTCGCGCGAATTGGACGGAAACGCCACTTTCCTTTATTGAAATGAACTTGGAAATCCCCACCCCGTTGACATAATTAACTCCCACTTCGAGAATTCCAAAAAATCGATTGAAAAACATGTCGCGATTTCAAATAGTTTTCTTAAGGTCGCTTATTACACGATCGGAACGCGTGCGCATGCTCCAGAATGAGCCAACGGTTTCTGGTTAAAAGCTAATCTAAGGCTGACGTACAGGAGGCGTTGCGTACGTACTGCGGACGAAACCCCGGTTATGGATCGGATTGTAGGCCATTTATTAGCGTTTACTTGTCATCTGGCTCGTCCGATTGATGCGTGTCAAAATCGGTTGTTTCCAGACGTTAACTCGATTACAAGATGGTCGAAATCTGACTGACAACGATCATAATTTGAAAATTTACTACGCTGTACACCAAAACCCAATTTCAACGTTTACAATTAAGGCTATCGTCAAAAAATTAAAAAAAAAACATCGGAAATGCTGGAACGTTAAAAAATATGTTATAACCAGTTTCGATCGATACTTCCATTGCCAGCGTCAGGTTTCAATCATACGGCAGCGCGGGGGGCGATACGTCCGCGTACATTTCAATTAAATCACAATCTCCTTTCGGGGTTTTGTGATTTAGGTGACCGGAGATTGTGCATTTTATGGTAGAATTGTGTCAATCTTTCCAATGCGATATATGCATACTATATTCTCCCAAAATTAATTTTACAGTTTATATATTATCTTTTCATCCAATTTTAAATAGTAATTGTGGAGATTATTGAATAGATCGACCCAATTACCAAGTGCACAGCCGGCGAGTCGATCTCATCATGTAAGACAATCCCTGAACACCATACGCGATAGATCCACAATCTATAATTGATATTCTCTAAGTTTCCTGTCCGCCGAGAATAAGACCTTATACGTTCGAATAATAATTTCACATTAAATTATTGACTCTATCCCGTGGGCTGTCCAGGATGTCAAACTTAGTTGTAACTCAATTAATTGCTACACCCCAAACTCACCACTAACTTTTGTAACCTATCCTTATGCTCCATTTTCTACGTAAATATATACTATTTAATCAAAAATTCATTCATTCACACCAGAGATATACTCAAATATTTTTTTTTTTGCAAACAAATATGTGGATGACTTCGATTCATTAATAGATATTGTTCCAAGTTTTGGAATCAGTTAACTACAAAGGTTTTTTTCCGAAAAAGATGGTGTCATCTAGAAATGGTCTACTCCAAGTAATTAATAAGGGTATAGTTTTGAAGCCAGAAGACTAGATATTGCTTATGGAGGACTAGAAACTGCTTACAGAAGACTCTTACTAATTAAGATACAGCTAATAGACTTCGAAGATGTCGGCAGCCCTAAGTTGCTGGTTTGTGTTCCAGACTAGACGTCGCGCCTTTATTTCTGATTCAGTGGTTACAACAGTGCTGTTAGAAAATTAGATAATGCTAATATCATTTAAAACAGTAAATACTATTAATTGTTAATAATAATAGAATTTAATAAAAAATTTAATATAATAATCGAATTTTTTTAAAAATAAGTGGTATAGATAATTTTAAAAGTAAAGAGATGATTATTAGTTTTGATTAGTTTTGTTATTTTGTTTCTCGCGCGGTTTGATCGAAGTTAAACCAAAAACTAAATTAACCTCTGCCGTATACGGCACTCTACGGAATACGGATCGGTTCGATTCCCAAAAGATATAAAAGAGTGCCGGATTGTAACTACCTACCAAAACGTGCCAAACACCCTAGGGAAATATTTGTAAACCGGTTGGAAATTCAGCGATTGTAATATCTCTCATTAAGTTTCGACGAATTTTAAGCAAGAAATTATGCGGAGGAGTAGCGAGTGAATTTGACAACAAGAAGGGCCGAATTTGAGATTGGTTCTCTAAACCGATTGTTTAGTTAACAAATCCTTTTGATATTTGACTTAAATGTAAAAAAGAATAATAATAAAACGATTCTTTTGAATGTTTGCCCTAGCTATAACGGCCTAAATATTTTCTATTGAATCCGGAAGCCTTTGTGAAATCCGATTCAGATCCTAAATACCATTTTTTTAAAATCTATTCAATCCTCTAGAATAGTAGAAGTAATGCGATAATAATAGAAACCTTTATATTATATTTTTTAATTCTCCTTTGGAACTTAAAAAATGACAAAAAGAATTTATCGAGGAATTCAAACATCCAATTTTCGAACCGGATGGGGAGAATTGTAACAAAGCGAGGAAACTGTACGTTACCTGGGGGGCAGTTGCGGCGGCTTTTAAGAAGTGGCGGCTCGTTAATTGGAGCCTTTCTAACGATCGTGATTAGTGCGGTCAGTTCCGTGTCACAACCGCTCGTCAGGACGCCGTCCCACCCTTTAAATTAGGGCTGCAATTTTGCCCGTTTTTGCGCGACCCCTCAACCTTCGAACGAAGGCAAGTCACCCCCCTTCGACGTGCCTCCAACCTCTCCGTCTCCCCCAAAACGACGTCACTGCTGCCGGTCGCTGTTATTTTCAATTTCAATGCCTACTTGCTATTTGAAACGATCGGACAGCTCTATTCAGACCAAGAACTTGGCTTAATCGACATTTTGCGCCCATTCAATCTACAGACCCTCATCGAAGAAGGTCGAAGGTTATTATAGCAATTATTTGGAGGTGTTTCGAAAAGGGAAAATACTTTAAAAAGAACAGAATACAGCCAACTCAAAATTTCTTATATCAAAGTCGCTATGGACTCATACAGTGTGTTAATTAATTATCATATAATGAATCATCATTGCAACTATGCAACCAATATCACAGTATAGGTATTGCAATACGCGATTTGCGATATTGGTTGCATACTTGCAATCTGTATAATTAAATAAAAATATAACCATCATGATATCTCTAAAAAAAATTTAATTACAACCCTGGAGTGTAAAGGATGTGACGAAATAACGTTAACGCCGACGAAGAAAAACGTTGTGAACGATAAAATTAAGATAAGGTCGAAAGTTTTCGTACGCCTTATCGTTTTCCACGGTCAGCGCTCCTTCTTCTTCTTCTTCTTCTACTTTCCGCAGAGTTTCTGTCCCCCCGTTTCGAAATGGATACGGAATCTGAATCTCAGCACTACGGATAAAAGGGGACGCGATATTCGCGTCGGAGACAAATTTCTCGTACGCAATTCCTGCTTAAACAAAGCGTTTTTATCGGACCGAAACCCCCTTTCGAGATAAACGCAAAATTATTGATCCCTAGAGACTCGTTCGAATTAATTATTATAATTGGATGTAGTATATAAAATTAAATTTATCATAAACAATAACTTATATTAATAAAAAGATATTAAAATTTTAAAAAACTTTATTAATTTAAAGGATATATACACCATATTGTCTAAACCGCTGTCAAAACCATGATCTATGACCTACTAAATTATATGTTTCAAAGTTGGGATCTCTACAAGCGTTCGGGATGTCACAAGAAATAGACCAATTGTATTTCATAAATTATAGCAAATCAGAACTAGGTTAAATGAAGATGTAACATCAATACTACACCGACATGATATAATCTGCTATTGATAGCATCGTAGGGAAGGAATAAAAAGTTGTAATAATACTCGTATAATATTAGATGTCTATTCTGCATGAAATTTATGGAAAAAATAATTTCATTACTCAGCTTGAAGTTCAATCAGGTGATTTAGACATGGGTCCTTGAGGATTTTGAGGTGTCCTCTGAGGTTGCCCTGCATCAACTTGAGTGAAGAAACTATTTTCAGGTGAAGCTGCCTCCTTTTGTATATATAAATGGATTCCTAGGAGCCTGCGGCAGATCTGGTTTGCCATGATGGCCTTTTTTCTCACCTTATCTAAGTGTGAGTTCCAGTTTAGGTTACTGTCTAGTATTACTCCTAGGTATTTAACTTCTGTTTTGATGTTAATAGTTCTGCTTTCAATGGAGGGTGCTTTTATTTGTAGCTTTCTTCTCCGAGTGAATCTTCGATTTTATTTGGATTGATGCTGAGCCCATTGCTTTTACACCAAGTACTGGTGAGGAGTAGGGCTTTCTGCATAGTTGAGTTATGATTGTATCATATTTAACAGTACTAGTCAAAGCATGGAGAGCAGTAATTGTTGATTTTACTTTCTGGTAAGCATGTTGACTAGGGTGGAGTGGATTAGTGACAAGCACTCCATTCCTAAGGTATTGATCGATTACCTTTTCCATCCCTTTGAGGAGAAATGAAGTTAGGCTAATTGGTCTGTATACCTTGAAAGCGGAGATTATTCTTCCATAAAGTTGTTAATGGCATCACTTGGGATTCGGAGCTTGAAACCAATAATATAATAAAAAATTTCTTATGACTACTGATTGACTCAATCCAAAGTTATTCATCGTATGCTATTAATAATAGAAATGGGCGATAAGCTCAGCACATTAATTTAGAAATAAAAATCGTGAGTCTCGTTATAAAAATGTAGTATTTCATGATTAGAAACTATTTTTACTAAAAAAAGAAAAGAATCGTGAGTATTGCAATAAAATTATAGTATTAATAGTTATTTTCCACATTTTACTGATAAGAAGGAGTATAAAAAGGGATCCTGAAACTATCGATAGGTATTAGTACTCAAGCTGTAGCGAAGTAATCGTCAAAAAATGGTTGGTCTTCAAATTGCTTCAATTCTCACCTTATTTCTAATTTGCAGTAAGTAATTTTGATTTAATCAAATCTTATCAAATATTGTAATTTCAAATTGTTTAGACGCAGGGATTGTGCGTCAACCTTGTGGTTACAATTCAGAATTACTCAAAAATGGGAGCATCTGTAGACCTTTCTGCGACCAGGATCCTAACGAGTTGGAACTGCAATATTGCAAATCAAAATTAATTTCTGGTTGCTTTTGCGTGCCTGGCTACATAAGACCCTACGTCGACAGCATCCATTGTGTCCCTGAAGAAGATTGCGACCATTTACCAAAGTGTAGGGTCAATCAAACCTACAAAGAGTGCGCAAATCTTATCCCCAGAAATTGCGGAGATTTAGCACCAAGGGTGTTTATAGGAACATGCCATGGAGGTTGCGATTGCAAGGATGGGTATGTTAGGATTTTTAATAGCCAGGAGAGTAATTGCGTGTTGGAGGCGGAGTGTGAGCTGTATGCGAGGAATGAATATATATATATGTACTAATTCATTTAAAAAATATATAAATGTAACAAGATTTTTAGTTCCCCTATTGAAAAATAGGTGGTGGGTTCAAAAATTCTTAAAAAATTTAAAAATTATTTCTATTGTTAAGATAATAAATATTTAAAAAAGTATTGTATATTTTAAATAAGATTACTTACTTAATATTATATAATTTTTTATTGTTTATTATTTTTTTTGAATTTCTTTATGGTTAAGAAGACAATAAAAATTTTTGTACGCATTTTCTTTGTTACTGTGATACCTTTACGAAGCTACATTGTGTTAATTAATTATCGCACCCGACGTGATCATTGCAAGTATGCAACCAAATACGCAAATCTCGTATTGAAATACTACTACTGTGATGTTGGTTGCATACTTGCTATAATACGTCTTATACACACAAAGAACTTTTCTTAGTTGTCTAAAAAAAAGAATGAGTCAAGAAAACATAAAGAGGTGGTAGTTTTTTTTGGATTTTCTTTGTTAGGTCTTTATTCGTATGTTAATTACGTAGGCTTAAAAGCTAAGAAGATCTTGAAATCGTAAAGCTTCCGTTTCGTAGAAAGGGTGCAATGGGGTCGAAAGAAAGTTGGCGCCCGAGAGAGGCGTCGGTTGATGACGGTATAACGAACCGTATACAAGTTCGCGGATTTTTTTTGCAGGAACTGCGCGTGTACAAATACTTCCAACGTCGCAGGAATGCGCGAGCTCCTCCTGCTGCACGACGCTTCGGTTTTCGGTTTGTTCGGCAGTCGGCATCGCGACGCCCAGGCGTCGGTCACGCGTCCGTCCACCTCTAGATCCGTTCTCACGTTTGGAAATTTTGTCAACCACGCGGCGCAATCGGTCTTCAATTCTAAGAGTGTAACCATTGAAGAAGGACTTGTCTACCGAAACAGTTAAGATAAAAGAACAACGTTTTACAAGGTGTTGGATTCGATTTCAGTAAGTTTTTCAAGTTTATTTTTTTAAATATTCTCAAAATTTTGTTTAAATAAATAATTCTTGATTTCGTTTTTGCGATACCGGAAAAATTCGTTCAAAGATTTCGTAAAACCGGATAAATTAATTCGGTTAACGTTTGAAAGTTTAAACGTTCCGCAAGGGCGCCCTACGAAGGTCTATCAAAAGGAAAATTCTCATTAAAAATGCTTAAAAGGGTTCATTTAAACCTGCGAATTATATATTTCGCTAATGGTCAACGCAGACAGTTTGAACTAAGCATTTAATTATTCAAAACTCTTCTAATTGAGTATTTACGATTCGTTTACAATTTAGGGATTTTTTCTGAACTTGAAATATTAAATAAATTATTTAAAAAAAAATTTTGTTGTGATGCAACGCACGTTTACTTTTCTACTGGTTTCCGGTATTTGTCTCTAAACTCTTTAAAAATTCATGGCGGTTATCTAAAAATATATCAAAAAAAAACACCAAAAAAGGATGGAAATACTGAACGAGCATATTAATGATTCATTTAATAATTTATGATTGATGTTATTCTGTATTAAACCACAAATCTAGTTATGATTATCGCATTATATTGATTGACATTTTGTAATAATAAAATTATTATTATTAAAATTTTTTTCGTTCAAGCGAGATTAAACTCGGTTGTATCAGAAAGGCGTCTTTAAGCCGGAAAAACGCAGAGAGTATTTGAAGATGCTATCAAGCCGGGTCGTTCCGTTAAGAATTTGTTCCACCTCGCTACTTCCGGCGTCTCGAATATAATCGCCCTACGAAATCGCGAGAGTTTGAAGCCAATACAAGGAATGAAAATGCGAGATAAAAATCGTATGGGCCGATTACAAGGATGCAAAGAACACATATATAATTAAATGTATTTCGAAATTTCGACATCGGTTGAATTTTGTATGGAACTCTAACAGGCGTGACAAAAATTCAAACGTAGTTAGATAACGAACGCGAAATTGTTTGCCAGTCAAAGCTAAATTTTTGTTGGTTCGTTTCGAAAAAAAATGTTGCGTTTATTTTGCGCACACGCACTAGACAAACCATGAAATTCTGCTGAAACAACGCGAATTACATTAGGTTTTTTCGGGTCGTTTGTCGACAACCGACCAAGTTTATGTACAGTTTGAAAACGATTTTTTTGAGATAAAAAATAAAAATATAATGAGTACATTAAAAAAATAATGTGGTTTAGAGAAGACAAAAACTTAAAGCAGACTCAGCCGAAATAGAGTGAGTAGTCTAAATATAAGCTTAAGTAGACGTAGGTTTGTCAATGCGTTTATATATATCCTCTCGGAGCCGCATTATATAGCGGCTTCTCTTTGGAATCGGGATGTAATTTATGTACCATCTTAGCGAATGCATTAACATCGAGAAGTGGTTCCCTTTTCGAAATAATAATAAATACCCTTGCTTTCCGAGTTTTCTGGTTATCGTCGGACAACTTTCGAAAACATATAAATAACAGTTTATAACCAAGTATATACAGTGTGTTAATTAATCATTGCAAGTATGCAACCAATATCACAGTATTGGTATTGCAATACGCGATTTGCAGTATTGGTTGCATACTTGCAATGAGTACGGTAATTAATTAACTATATACAGTGTATATACAAAACTATAGGCAGCCGTTCTAATTAATATCAAACAAACAAAAAAGGCGTATAAATTCCAACTTTGCGCGCTCTCAAAAGCTGCCGGCGGAACAGGCATTCAACTCGGACAATGCGACCGAGGTACTTGTTCTCAAGTTTTTTTCTCCGGGCATTTATGAAAGATGAAAGATACACTTCGCGGGAAAAGCCTTCGTGGATGGAAAGTCCGGAAAGTTTTTAAAGTGCCTCCAACGAAACGATCGCAAACGAGACAACATGCGTACGACGTCATCACGCTAATATGTAATCATCTAAATCTTCATTTAAACCTCGGTATGTACCACGACCCCCCTCTACATAACGAGGGGAAGAAACTGCAGAGCACCGTCGTATCGCTACTTGTAACATTTGATCAAGTTTTACGAGAACGTACTGCTAAAAAACGATGGCATGGGGGGCGTGTCACGCATCCCCACGGTTATTTATGACGGCACTACGCATTCGTGAGAACCACTCTTGAAAACAAAGAGAAGATGAAAGAAAATACTAATAACTATATGTATACTGTCTAGGGTATGTCTCATAATATTCTTTTGTTTAAAAAGTAAATATCGATCATTTAAGTTTTCATAATTAAAAAAAATAATTAATCGATGTGTTAATCGATGATAAATAATCAATGTAGCGCCTCTTCCGCAAACGATCTTAGATTATAAAGTTATTAGTTTATGCAACCAATATCACAGTATTGTTATTGCAATACGCAAATTGCGTATTGTGTTATTAACACACTATACTTAACAACTTTATGGCAGAAATCATCGAACTTCGAAGATGTCGGCCGCCCCAAGTATTGTTCATGATATAGGAAGTAACCTCGGCCGACGTCTTCGAAGTCGGCCGCTCCAAATATCACAATCAATACTTGGGGCGGCCGACGTCTTCGAAGTCGGCCGAGGTTACTTCCTATATCACAAGCAATACTTGAGGTGGCCGACGTCTTCGAAGTCGGCCGAGATTGTTTCTTATATCACAATCAATACTTGGAGCGGCCGACATCTACGAAGCAAACAAAAGAATGAAATGATCTCGGCCGACTTCGAAGCAGTCGGCCGCCCCAAGTATTGTTCATGATATAGGAAGTAACCTCGGCCGACTTCGAAGACGTCGGCCGCTCCAAGTATCACAATCAATACTTGGGGCGGCCGACATCTTCGAAGTCGGCCGAGGTTGCTTCCTATATCACAAGCAATACTTGGGGCGGCCGACGTCTTCGAAGTCGGCCGAGGTAACTTCATTCCTTTATTTGAACTCGGCTAAATCTCGGCCGACTTCGAAGATGTCGGCTGCCCCAAGTATTGTTCATGATATAGGAAGTAACCTCGGCCGACTTCGAAGACGTCGGCCGCTCCAAGTATCACAATCAATACTTGGGGCGGCCGACGTCTTCGAAGTCGGCCGAGATAACTTCATTCTTTTATTTGCTTTGTAGACGTCGGCCGACCTAAGTATTGTTCGTGATATAAGAAACAATCTCGGCCGACTTCGAAGACGTCGGCCGCCCCAAGTATCATGAACAATACTTGAGGCGACCGACGTCTTCGAATTCGTGATCCTGATATTATATACAGTGTGTTAATTAATTATCGTACCCGACGTCATCATTGCAAGTATGCAACCAATATAACAGTATTATTATTTTATACGCGATATGAGTATGGCAATCCCAATACTGTGATATTGGTTGCATACTTGCTTGCATAATACACAAGGATAGTGTATTTTTTAGGGTTTTAACAACATTTTAATTTACTGCGGCAACTCACCAAATTTAAATAAAAAAGTTATAATCGAAAAACCAGTTTGAATCATCTCCGTTTGGGGGTGAATATCTCAGTAGCGAGTATTTTATTCTATACCCTTGGGCGGATGCTCACACATTCTCGGACCTTGTATGTACAGTTGCCCAATAAAACATTTGCGCACCCTAAATCTTGGAGTGTAGTACTTTATAAAAAATTGTTTTATTTCTATGAAAATTTATGATCCTTAAATTTTGCGGCAGTTCCTCGGGGATATTGATTTTTGGCTCCATAAATTAATACAATTTCAACCCTTTCTTGCACACTGTAAACCATTATTATTTTATTCAAATTACTTTGAGTTTATAACATTAACTAAGAATATATTATATACTAAAGCAACAGACGATGTGTTTACAAAACCTGATGTAATTTATGCTATTCCATGTTTTTACTACTTTTTGTAATTCATCTTCGAGAGGAAGATCCTAAGAATTATTGATCAAGATCCAAATATTGCAATGGGCCTAACCACATGGGTCAGGATGAATCAACCGAAGCTAGGAGAAGCCTGAGAGCAAGATGGGAGGACGAGATGGCAAAACTAGTACGTTTAAGTGAAACGGAGCATATTGAAATTTTAATGATGATAGAGTACGCAATCATGAACACAAAGTTAGGCAAAAGTAGTAAATATTTTTAATGAATTGCATCCGGACCGGAAATTCACCTCTAAATCAACCGCCCTAAAAGCTTTGCAGTTTCTTTATAAAATTGGAAGTGTCAAAGATGAGTTAATTGAAGTAATTTCAATTAAAAAATGTTTGGTTGAGACAATCGCGGGATGTATTGTGTGAGTGTATAGCTTGAGTACATGTGAAGTGGAGACAATGCTAAAAGTAGAAACAATGGGAAGAGATTCATTCAGTTAATTTTTTTGTTTCTTGACTCTTAGGTTGAATCTTGAGGGAATTTAAATTTGAAATGCATAGAATCTCATAAAATGTTAATAGAGGATGAATCTATTCAAATGTATGTAAGTCTGAATGTAGTGGTTGCATTTAAAAAAAAAGGAATTGTTTTGTTCCGTGGAAACCACGAAAGCGTGACGCCTAACGAATTTTCCTGGGTAGCGTAAGCTTATTTTGCCGTCGGGTAATGAGAGTAAAAATCGATGGCGAGGTATCGTTCCACGGAGTACTTCCCACGAGAAAAAGTCCTCTTAGAAGAGTTTTATGGTTTATTTGACGAACTCCGGTTGCGGGTTCGAGGTTCCGGGTTCCGCGTTCCGCGCTCCAATTTATAGTAAACAGTTTACGTAATTAGGAAAACTCGGTGCAGAACGCGCGCGCCACCCTTATTGGATTTAACTGACTGGGTATGAATTAATTTTGTTAGCTTCTGTTTGAGTACAATATGTTACGAGGATGCGTACACCTCGTGATCTAATTAAAAGTACTGAATTCGCGCGCCCCGGGAACGGCCCGTTTGCACGAAATGGGGCCATTGTGTCCTTGCACCGCGAAGACCGTTTAACCTATGAATATGTAAACCGTTGTAGTGCGTATTGTTCCCAACGATACGCCGGAAACCCGACAAAAATACGAAATGAATCCACAGGGGCCGGTCGAGATTATTTAGGGCGCAATAAATTTTATGCCAACCCACGAAGAACGATGCCACAGCCTTTTTTCGATTGACGCCAAAGTCACATTTTATCCATTTTTTCCCACAAGCCTAACCACTTTTTAGGCAGTTTTTTCACTTCACCTATTCTCTTGATATTACATGCTATAAATCATAAAGAATCAAAACTTTTTTATTACTTCATTTTTTTTTCATAAACACCGAAAATCCTAACACAACTTACTCTTAACCAATCAACTACAGTTCAATCGTTCGAAGTTCGTAGTTCCTGTCGATACTGAACTTATGTGACACCAACAGAACGAACAATAATGGTTGTGTCGTTTCAGTATGTTTCCCAATTTATGACTCATGTAACGTTTTCAAATTTCTTTTATATAGTATCTCAAATTTTTTTAAATTTCAACGAATAGATAAAAAACGGGGATGTAAACTAAAATTACCAAAAATTGGGGTTTAGTTAAAAAGTATATATATCAAGAAATAAAAGTGATTTTGCAAAATGGAGTTTTTCATTGAAAAGGAAATGCTTTAATTTATAATTAGGGAAAAATTTATAATGATGTTTCAAGAAGTCGATTTTTTCCAACATTTTGAAATTAGTATAGGGAACTTAAAAATTATCAAAAATTATGATTGAGATAAAAGATGTGTATCTCAAGAACTAAAAGTGATTTTTCAAAATGGAGTTTTTTATTGAAAAGTAGATGCTTTAATTTATAATTGGTGAAAAATTTATAATGATGTTTCAAAAAATCGATATTTTACAACATTTTGAAATTAGTATAGGGAACTTAAAAATTATCAAAAATTATGATTGAGATAAAAGATTTGTATCTCAAGAACTAAAAGTTATTTTTCAAAATGGAGTTTTTTGTTGAAAAGTAGATGCTTTAATTTATAATTGGTGAAAAATTTATAATGATGTTTCAAAAAATCGATATTTTACAACATTTTGAAATTAGTATAGGGAACTTAAAAATTATCAAAAATTATGATTGAGATAAAAGATGTGTATCTCAAGAACTAAAAGTGATTTTTCAAAATGGAGTTTTTTGTTGAAAAGTAGATGCTTTAATTTATAATTGGTGAAAAATTTATAATGATGTTTCAAGAACTCGATTTTTTCCAACATTTTGAAATTAGTATAAAGAACTTAAAAATTACCAGAAATTATGCTTGAGTTAAAAGATGTGTATCTCAAGAACTAAAAGTGATTTTTCAAAATGGAGTTTTTCATTGAAAAGAAAATGCTTTAATTTATAATTGGTGAAAAATTTATAATGATGTTCCAAGAAATCGATTTTTTCCAACATTTTGAAATTACTATAGGGAACTTAAAAATTATCAAAAATTATGATTGAGTTAAAAAATTTGTATCTCAAGAACTAAAAGTGATTTTTCAAAATGGAGTTTTTCATTGAAAAGTAGATGCTTTAATTTATAATTGGGGAAAAATTTATAATGATGTTTCAAGAAATCGATTTTTTCCAACATTTTGAAATTAGTATAGGGAACTTAAAAATTATCAAAAATTATGATTGAGTTAAAAGATGTGTATCTCAAGAACTAAACGTGATTTTGCAAAATGGAGTTTTTTGTTGAAAAGTAGATGCTTTAATTTATAATTGGGGAAAAATTTATAATGATGTGTCAAGAAAACGATTTTTTCCAACATTTTGAAATTAGTATAGGGAACTTAAAAATTACCAGAAATTATGCTTGAGTTAAAAGATGTGTATCTCAAAAACTAAAACTGATTTTTCAAAATGGACTTTTTTGTTGAAAAGTAGATGCTTTGATTTATAATTGATGAAAAATTTATAATGATGTTTCAAAAAATCGATATTTTACAACATTTTGAAATTAGTATAGGGAACTTAAAAATTATCAAAAATTATGATTGAGTTAAAAGACGTGTATCTCAAGAACTAAAAGTGATTTTGCAAAATGGAGTTTTTTGCTGAAAAGTAGATGCTTTAATTTATAATTGGTGAAAAATTTATAATGATGTTTCAAAAAATCGATATTTTACAACATTTTGAAATTAGTATAGGGAACTTAAAAATTATCAAAAATTATAATTGAGTTAAAAGATGTGTATCTCAAGAACTAAAAGTGATTTTTCAAAACGGACTTTCTTGTTGAAAAGTAGATGCTTTAATTTATAATTGGTGAAAAATTTATGATGATAACAATAACCATATAACCATATATAACAATAACCAGAAATTATGATTGAGTTAAAAGATGTGTATCTCAAGAACTAAAAGTGATTTTTCAAAATGGAGTTTTTCATTGAAAAGTAGATGCTTTAATTTATAATTGGTGAAAAATTTATAATGATGTTTCAAGAAATCGATTTTTTCCAACATTTTGAAATTAGTACAGGTAACTTAAAAATTACCAGAAATTATGATTGAGTTAAAAGATGTGTATCTCAAGAACTAAAAGTGATTTTTCAAAATGGAGTTTTTTATTGAAAAGTAGATGCTTTAATTTATAATTGGTGCAAAATTTATAATGATGTTTCAAGAAATCGATTTTTTCCAACATTTTGAAATTACTATAGGGAACTTAAAAATTATCAAAAATTATGATTGAGTTAAAAGATGTGTATCTCAAGAACTAAAAGTGATTTTGCAAAATGGAATTTTTCATTGAAAAGTAGATGCTTTAATTTATAATTGGTGAAAAATTTATAATGATGTTTCAAAAAATCGATATTTTACAACATTTTGAAATTAGTACAGGGAACTTAAAAATTATCAAAAATTATGATTGAGTTAAAAGATGTATATCTCAAGAACTAAAAGTGATTTTTCAAAATGGAGTTTTTTGTTGAAAAGTAGATGCTTTAATTTATAATTGGTGAAAAATTTATAATGATGTTTCAAAAAATCGATATTTTACAACATTTTGAAATTAGTATAGGGAACTTAAAAATAACCAGAAATTATGATTGAGTTAAAAGATGTGTATCTCAAGAACTAAAAGTGATATTTCAAAATGGAGTTTTTCATTGAAAAGTAGATGCTTTAATTTATAATTGGTGAAAAATTTATAATGATGTTTCAACAAATCGATTTTTTCCAACATTTGGAAATTAATATAGGGAACTTAAAAATTATCAAAAATTATGATTGAGTTAAAAGATGTGTATCTCAAGAACTAAAAGTGATTCTTCAAAACGGACTTTTTTGTTGAAAAGTAGATGCTTTAATTTATAATTGGTGAAAAATTTATAATAATGTTTCAAGAAATCAATTTTTTCCAACATTTTGAAATTAGTATAGGGAACTTTCTAGTTCCAGGTCTAGTGTTAGTTCTAGTTTTAGTTCAATGAAAAATATACAACAATCTTACTCTGACTAATACTAGTATTAGAACTAACACTAGACCTAGAGCTAGAAATTGTAGTTCGTAAGCTATTAAGATATAGATGGCACTAAAAATAATTATTATGATTTTGGAAATAAGTAGCATGAAATTACACGGGATAAATTTTAATGAATACTTTAAAAATAAAATTTTAGGATAAATCTCGATAAATAATGAATGAAATCGGCTTAGGTTCGAAGAATACTGCAGACGGAAGGTTGGGTTTCGTGGATTTATGTTAATAAGCCATGACAATGTCTAGGGCAAATAAACGAGAGGTCCTCGAGTTGCTACGATTTACATAAAATTATCGTGGCAGTATTAGTTTGGTACCATCGTGGTAGTAACGTGAACTTGTTACCGAAAATATTTCGTTTTGTTTAGATTTTCCAGCATTAACTCGGGTCCCCGAGGCGTATCGCCTGCAATGGTGGGGCGTTTATAAACATTCTATGTTTGCTATTTGAGCATTCTCCGGCCGTTGGGCGAGGTAATCAATACTTTAAAACTAGCAATTACTAAGTTACCGTGCGTGTCGGCCAAACTCGACGTTATACTAGCGAACAATATTCTAAAACTGTTGCCTCGCGAGTTTAAGGATCGCATTCGGCAAAGGGGTCGTTTTATCTTTTCAATCTGCTTCGTATACACTTTGCCATAGAAGTGGAGGATAACCACACCGCATTAACAAATCTCTTTATATCTGACACTTTCGTAGGTAATAAAAAGTGTATAGAAGAGAATGAAATATAACATCTCGAAATGAAAGCACGAGTAAAAACCGAGGTGTTAATTTGGTTTAAAAAATAGCCTCAAAAACCCCAAATGCGAAAAGCGAGAGCTGACTATTTCGGGCGTCGGTGGCGGTGGCGGCGGCGTTGTCGGCTGGTTTTATTTTGGTGCGAAAATTTAGCGTTGGAAATAATTTCACTCAAATTTGTGCTTTATTTTCCGCAACTGTGCACTTGGACAGCGGGAGAGTGCCTGGCGAGCATTAAACAACGTTATTTTTTAGGAACGCCGCACCAAAAAAGAACATACGTCCACCCTGACGAAGCCCAGATTTAAAAATCTCTGCTTTGTTCTATCCGCACGTCTAAAACGTACATTTTATTATCGTATTCTTTCCCTTGTATTTTTTAAATCGAATTTTCACGGTGGTGAAAAGTTTTTAAATTAAAAACTTTATGAATTTTTAAATATAAGAAATATATAAATCATTTATTCGACATACAGTGCGTTAATTAATTATTGTACCCGACGTCATCATTGCAAGTATGCAACCAATATCACAGTACAATACGCATCATATTAGTAGTGTGATATTGGTTGCATACTTGCAATGATGACGTCGGGTACGATAATTAATTAACACACTGTATACAAGATAAAGGTTGTTTATTTATAAGTTTCATCTAAATTCAATTAGTTTCTAAAGATCTAATCGTAGCAAGACGAAATCAAAGAAAAGGAGGATTAAGAACGGGCCAGCGGGGTTGATGAGAGTAGAGAAGACGTATTTATTTAGAGATTAATTATCCCTTGGCTTTAGTACGGCGAGTCTTAAGTGTATAGTACAAATTGCTGCCCAGATAAATGTGAGGTTTTAGCTGAGATTAACGGGAACATTTTCGCATTTATTCTTTTATAATGAGGGTGGAAGAAATTCGAGGCACCATGTTTAGTACATTTATTTCTCATTTGTTAGTAAAGCAGTATTTAATATGGGTTTAATTCGAAGAGTGCCATTTCGCGGGATTTCGAAGCTTAAACCGGCCGCTTTAAACGGCAGTTCATTTCGAGGCTGTTTACGCCGAAACTAATAAGACGAGAGGGTTGGTCCGGGAGGGAAAGAACGTACCATAGAATTCATACTTTTACGACGAACGGCATCGCGGGACGAGAGAATAGCTCGCGCGAAGGCGGAATTGTAAAACAAACCCGGTTCCATAAAGCGGCGGAAAGCCTTTTGTAATCAAATAATAATTTAGCCACGAAGAAACTCCAAGTCTGCAGTTGTTTTACGCGAAACTTCGGACCGCGTCGACATTAAACGTCTGAGGTAACATAAACGAGAAAAGCTCCCTAGTATGAAACAACACACCAGCTAGCAGCTCCCCCAAACGAATGACCCAAAAGCAGTCCCAGAAACCGTTAAATAAAGTCTTTCTCGTTCGAATCATAAGGGGCAGAACGTTTCAAGGTTCGACGATCTATAATTCATAAGTCGGCTAAAGGAGACGTATTAAAAGTGTATGTAAATACCGGGCGAGATGTTAGTATACATGCATGTAAAGTAGAGTGACGCCGAGCTGAGAATTTTACATTATTCATACTACTTGCAGTATCCCTCGAAACACGAAGATATCCTAGACATATTACCCACTTCACATAATCCCCGCTCGGTTTGCAGCGCTTTTTCGCCGCCCGTTTACTATTATTCATTTCGCGAAAAACCCAAAACCGTTTTACCATAAATCTAACTGGATACCGTCTTTACTCTAACCTCTCTACTACCGATTTATAACAATTAAATTCGCCTGGATAAAGCTTTTTCTTAAAAATTATCTTTAAATTTCAAATTTATTCGCATTACTTTTTAACTTTCATTTTTACAAAACTCCTCCTGGTGATGGCTACCCGACGAAACTTGTAAAATTTAAAATAAATAATTTTATCAGGAACAAAATTAAAAATGATTACAAGGCTTAAATTTATTAGTTTAAAATTTGGCCAATCCTAATACAGACTATATTGCGTGTGAATCGAGCCTAAGTCATACTGGCATAAATGAAAGTGAAATTGGAGATTAATTAATTAAAGCACAATCAAGCAGTGCAATGGTGTAGTTGGCCAATTTTAGACTCTTCTAGGAGTTTAGACATTTTCTTGCAGATTAGAATACCTGATTGTGCAGCTTATCAAATTGAGTGAAAAAACTGTTATCAGTGGTAAGGCACTTAAATCTGCCTCCTTTTGTATATATAAATGGAGCGGTGTGAGACCGAGTAGGGCTTCCAAAGCAGCCATCGGACAAGATCTCATTGCACCCGTTATGTTAAGACATGCTAACCGCTGGATTTGTGCCAACTGTTGTTGTGCTGTCTTATGTTTTGTTTTTGGCCACCAAACCAATGAGGCGTAGGCGACCATGGGTCTGATTATTGCTACGTAGGCCCAATGAGCCATTCGTGGTTTGAGACCCCAATTCCTTCCTAGGAGCCTGCGGCAGATCTGGTTTGCCATGATGGCCTTTTTCCTCACCTTATCTAAGTAACCACCACTACATCTCCGAATAGTGCAGACATTTTTGACATATGAACAGTGCTTCATGGCATTGTAAAGTCTTATGGTATTTCTGGACACTGCGAAGTGTTCAACATACAACAAAATCTCCAACCATTACGGAATTTCCGGATAATGTAGAACTTTTAGACAGTGCAAAGTGTCCGAAAACTGCAGAGATTTAGATATGGGCAAATATGATGATTAAGATGATTGAGTCACATTTATTATTCGTGAGTAATCTTGGCTGACTAAATATATTATTTTTTTATTGTTGTATTAAATTTAATAAGATTTAGACCAAGGGGCTGATTATTACTACGTAGGTCCAATGGGCTCATTCGTGGTTTGAGACCCCAGTTCCTTCCTAAAAGATATCTGATGATCTTGATTTTCGACGGATGTATATCTTAGCCTTCTCTATGGATTCATAGGAGGTGTTATCAAATGCACCCTCTATGTCTATGAAAGCACTCTAGCTATCTCTTTGGTTGCAATTGCCTCCTCTAAAGTGTTAGTCAAAGCATGGAAAGCAGTAATTGTTGATTTTCCTTTGTGGTAAGCATGTTGGCTAGGGTGGAGTGGATTAATGACTTTCCTCCATAGTGTGGGTATACAGCTAAGGCTGTAGCTAGCTATATATAGGGATATTATTACTGGGAGCAGGTCTGCTAAGCCTTTTTGAATTGCGTGTTAGTCGAGGCTCAAGTATCACAAAAATATCCATGATTAATCACAACTCTTTTATGTCCAAATTCCAAAAAGACTTTTGTTGTTGTGCTGTCTTATGTTTTGGTTTTGGCCACCAAACCAATGAGGCCTAGGCGACCAAGGGGCTGATTATTGCTACGTAGGTCCAATGGACTCATTCGTGGATTGAGACCCCAGTTCCTTCCTAAAAGATGTATATCTGATGATCTTGATTTTCGGCGGATGTATATCTTAGCCTTCTCTATGGATTCATAGGAGGTGTTATCAAATGCACCCTCTATGTCTATGAAAGCACTCTAGCTATCTCTTTGGTTGCAATTGCCTCCTCTAAAGTGTTAGTCAAAGCATGGAAAGCAGTAATTGTTGATTTTCCTTTGTGGTAAGCATGTTGGCTAGGGTGGAGTGGATTAATGACTTTCCTCCATAGTGTGGGTATACAGCTAAGGCTGTAGCTAGCTATATATAGGGATATTATTACTAGGAGCAGGTCTGCTAAGCCTTTTTGAATTGCGTGTTAGTCGAGCCTCAAGTATCACAAAAATATCCATGGTTAATCACAACTCTTTTATGTCCAAATTCCAAAAAGACTTTTGCGAATACGCAACATTTTGCCAAAATATCTGCGTAGTAAAAAATTCTGTTTGAACTCTACAATTCTGTACTTGTTTATTTTTGGAAATATTAGTTCTTGTAAAGTAAAATTATTAACTGTTAAAATATAGGAGCAATAAGTATGTTTTATTACGAACGCAATAAAACATTTTAATTACCGTTGGCAACCGGTAGCCGATTTTAACGAGTATCGACCACGTTCGTTTAACGTTCAGCTAAAAGTTGACCGGACATAAATATTTCAGTTTAATAAACTGATTAATAATAATGCGACCCCGTCGAATTTGCATTAACGTGCGAGTTAAACGTTCATCAAACAGAGGCGCGGCTCTCAACCAGATCACTACTAAAATGGATTAATATCGATCGAAATCCGAAATTCGCACAAATTGGTCTTTAGGACAGAAAAAAATTGATACAATGTTGTGTAAGTTGGACTTGATATGAATAAAATCGGTTAATCTTCGAAGGTATCGACCACGAACGATAACAAATCAATGACCCAACGTATATATGTATAATAGAGTAACTAGTCTCCATCCGATTAAGTCTACCTCAAAGTTACACGATATATCCCGCTGATTACGGTAATTGAAACGCTGTATAATTCAGGATACCTCTTCTCTATCTGCCATCGGTTGTTACGGTTCGACGTTTTTACCCACGAGGCTTAAACCCTCGGTCGACGGCTTCATCCAACTCTTTCTTTTCATGTTTTTATTCTCTTTTCGTCGAATTTGCATCCCTAATTGTTTACTGCTTTCGTTCAGTTTCAAAATTATCGATAAAAGCTCTCCCTAACTGAACTAATTTTCACTTTAAATTTGTACTCCAACATTTTTTTTGTATGTTTAAGAGTGACATTTATTGAGTCAAATGGAATAAAGTAAGAGAAATGAGAAATACTTGAACCTAATTATATTAATGTATTTCCTTTCATCGTTTGAAAAGTTCCTAAGCTGGATCCTAAGTAAAAATAAAACTGTCTCACATCCTCCTTCCATTCCCAAGGGAGCAATAAAATTTTATACTACCCACTTCATTTTGTATTAATGAAATCTAAGTATTCCGCCGGTTTGCGATGAGGAGGGGCCATGGAAATAAAAGCGCCGTTTATGGGAAAACTTTTTAACGATAATGGAGCGCAAATATCGTTACGTCCGGTGTCTAATAAATTAATGAGGAACCGAAGGGAACCCCGTGACTTCGGCCTGTCTCGTATCTATCATACTTACGCCGACTTCGGTGGGAAATTTTAAATGTCAAGGGAATGTCGCGACGCCGACAAAAATTTATTAAACATTAAGAAAAATTGTAAAAAAAATTTAAAATTATTATTTTGTTCCAGATTCTTCACCTGTTACTGAAACCTACGAATTGGATTTCGGTAAGATTTTTATAAACATTACGAGTTAACAATTATCATCGGAAATAGTATTAGGCTTGTTTTAGCCACAATAAAAACCGATTGGAAACTATTAAATATATAGTGTGTTAATTAATTATCATTGCAAGTATACAACCAATATTGCAAATCGCGTATTGCAATACCTATACTGTGATATTGGTTGCATACTTACAACGCAGGCTATAATTGTTTCCAATCGTTGCTAAAACAAACTTATTGTGGGTCCGATGATTAGTTAAAAATACTTTTTAAATTTACTTTATGAACTCGAAAAATGTTTTATACTTATTTATCTACCGGGTGGGGAGAGGAAGAAAAGAGATTTATACGACACCCCCAACCGATCGATTTTGCTCCGAGGGGGGTGCTATATATCAACTGAGATTATGTGAAGTCCCGCATTGATATCGCCGGAAAAAAGTAGTCTAAAGGTAAAAAAATACGGACCAGTATTATTAATAGGGGTGTCATTTGCAAGTTTTATTGGACCGGCAAAGAAGCACGCGGTGACATTTACGAGTTCCGGCCGGAGCTTAGGTCGTTGCAACGCCGTTTGCGTCCCGACTCTCCAAACCGGCTAAATACACCTTTGTGTTCGCACCCCGATTAACCAACAGCACGGCATCATAATGTTAATATCGATCCGACATAATTTATAGTTGTTTTGCAAACGACAATCTATTTAACCTCAAGGAACCTTATAAATATTATTTTTTTGTTTAATTTGTTCAAGTGATTGTTTACAGTATATAATCGGATTATTTCGCACTGCTAGGTTTATATTTGACACTTATACCAAATAATTTATGACTGACACTACCGTATATTACGGTAGGTTTACATGTGACACTTATTGCATACAATTTGTGTCAAGACACTAATTCACCGATGTAAATAACTTTTTATATTAATATATGGCGGTGTCAGACATAAATTTTCTCAAAACGTGTTGTTACGACATTTTTTGTAAATAATTTTGCAAAAATATTTGTAAATTATTGCTTCCAACTATATATTTATAAAATTTACTATTTCCAGTTTGGGTTTGAATTAAATATTTTTATGTAGAACACGAATCAATAATACATTTTAATATAAAAATTAATTTATTGAATGATTTCCACAATAATCAAGCGAAATGATTCTCCAACCTAAGCATAGATGTGATGTTAAACTTGAATTTGGCTGGAAAATACTACTTTTTAGTATTACCATGGTTCTGTGTTCGGAATATTTGGAAGCGGCCGACGTCTTCGAATGGGAGATTAGTTAGCATAAATCCTAAATATTTGCCCAGTGCATCCAGACATTTCTTGCAGTTCATAATGTTGGCAACACCAAAACTCCGTAAATCCTAATACATAACATGTTACGTGTGTATCTCGCTTCAAATGGGTGCAAGAACTAACCTAAGCCGACATCGAAGACGTGGGATACATCAACACAAAATCATATAACACACTGTCTTATAGCCAACAAACGCTGGATATAAGGCTGTATATTGTTTGTTAGCGTTTATTATTTCTAAAATGTGTCGCTCTTCTTCAATAATTCTAGTACATCATTTTAATGTACAAAATGTGAATGAGTTCTTTGATATCAAATGAACGATACCATCTAAGATCGCCAAGGTCCCTTGCGGGCGAGGTGCTGCATCTGATACATCAACACAAAATCGTTATCTTTAAAATGAATAAATCATCGGTTAACACACTGCCTTATAGCCAACAAACGCTGGATATAAGGCTGTATATTGTTTGTTAGTGTTTATTATTTCTAAAATATGTCACTCTTCTTCAATAATTCTAGTACATCATTTTAATGTACAAAAGGTGAATGAGTTCTTTGATATCAAATGAACGATACCGTCTAATATCGCCAAGGTCCCTTGCGGGCGAGGCGCAGCATCTGATACATCAACACAAAATCGTTATCTTTAAAATGAATGAATCATCGGTATAACACACTGCCTTATAGCCAACAAACGCTGGATATAAGGCTGTATATTAATTGTTAGTGTCTATTATTTCTAAAATATGTCGCTTTTCTTCAATAATTTTAGTAAATATATTTTATCTAAATACAATTTAGCTACAACATGTATTGTATAACTTTTAAAAAGAAATGATATTATGTAATTAGAAAATGTTATAAAATAATGCGGTTGGTAGGAAAGGTAGTTGTTGATGACGTAAAATTAGTGCCTCAGTTAGCGGAGGCAAACTTGCTTTTCCCAGCAAATTGCGTTACCATGCTCCAGCGTGCACCGTGCATAGATATAGTCTGCATTAATATTTCCTCCATCGAAACTGAAATTTGGTAAGTTAAACTAGCTAAGCGCCTAATGGCGTAACTCATCTTCAAATATTATCCGGGTATAATACACGGGGTAAGAAATAGTAAATGGATGCGTTTAATAATTTCCTGGAAGACAATTTTTTTATGAGTAATAAATCCAACAAATTACAAAATGAAAACTTTAAGCGGTTAAATAGACCTTTTTGTCCCCAACAAAGGATTTTATTATTTTCCCCTCTGACGCGATGAAAAGAAAATAGTGTACAGTTTTCGGAAAACAAGCGCACCGAGAAATTAAATTTAATTCTAGGTCAACAGCGTTGAAAATATTGCCGTGGCGTGTAGATAAATAAACATTTCGCTCATGTAAAAACATGGAAAAAAATTAAAAAATTGAACGATGCAAACTCGCAAATATTTATCTATTCGTACAGTGATACAATCGAACATCCCCAAACGTACGTTACATCTCTAACAATAAAATTCAACATATTTAAACAAAACGAAATTTAACACATCATGTTTTTTCATTCTTAAATAAAACATGAATAAATCTACTTTAATATTTTGCAACGAAAACAGACTCGTAAACCTTTGATGGACCACGTCGTCTGGCTTTCCAGACATCCTTACACAAATGCACGAAGAAAATATATGCAAACAAGACCCCGTTTTGAGACCATTTAGCGAACAAGCGTCCCATGTTAATTTCTACGTGTTATTATAGGATAAGACTCTACAAACACGACATCTGATAGCGTCTATAATTTCAACTAAATCGCGTCCAGTACTGATCTCTTAAAAGTGTTTCAAACTCTTCTGGTAATAAATTATGTATTAACGCGTCGCTTTAATTGTGCTCGTAACTTGAAAACTTCTTAAAGACAAACTTCCTCTAGAGCTATATTACTGCGAAACCGAAACCGCACGTAAAACTTGTGAAGACTAACCGAGAAATCCGAACATCTTTACAGTTCAAAATCCAACAAAACGTAACTTTATATTTATTTTCAAAAATATATACGGTGTGTTAATTAATTATCGTACCCGACGTCATCATTGCAAGTATGCAACCAATATCACAAATCACCAACCAATAACACGCAAATCGCGTATTGCACTAAAAATATTGTAATATTAGTTGCATAATAATGGTTGAGACTTATCTGAGTGTCATTGATACTGATGTGTGTGTAGATATTAGGACAATGTTTAAGTCGTCGTGAAGAGTACGAAATTATAGTAATTGGTTACATACGTCTCATTAAACGTTGTTATTTTTGTGCAAGACCCTGAAATAGAGTTCTCGCTTGTAGATATGCGGATATCTATATTTACTCTGAGAGAAACAAACGGATTGTTTCGACGCGACGATGCACTGGGTAAGTCGTTGATCGTAATTAAATGATGCAAATATTATTGGAATTAGGCTCCGGGATCTCTTTTGCGAGTATAGCTGGAGTGTTCTTGACCGCAGTTCCGAGGGGGGTAGCGCGAAAATAAAATCGATATCCTCGGTTACTCCGCGGCGGCGGATACTAAGATCGTGTTTATGCCGAATCTATCCGTCAGATGGCGGTCTGGATTTTTTTTCGTAATTACGCTTAGATTGGATCCGCAAGGTTGCTCTTGATGGCGTTACGAGTGGTTTCGAGTGTCAATAACGAGGAAGCTAAGATAAAAATTTCGTTTCTCCATTTCCCAAAGCAACGTTTATTAAACCATTAAATTATATTAAATAGCTGGAAACGTGTAATTATGTTACAAAGGTTATGTAATTATGTTCTTATGCACATGTGCATCAAGGTTTACGTTGTGAGAGCTTTGTTTTACGAAACAATAGTAATGGAATCTGCTTTAATTGACTGTCTCCGATGCCTACAGTGGCGTCCCGTTGTTATTAATTTTGATCAATACCGTCTTTGAAATAAACTTGCTGGTCGAGAGAGCAAACTTCCGGGGCACAAAAAGTTCTGGGTACCCGTTTCTAGGCTAACACCTCATTGCTTTTATCGTGAGAAACTTTATTTGGACTAGGTTTTGCGTCAGACCTTTTGTAAGGCGTTGTAAGGGATCGGTTCTTTTTTATTCTGTCTTTTCCCAACGAAACACTTCATCAAAAATAAGGTCAAACAATAAATAAAGTTATTTTCTCTAATATGTTTACTGGGTGCGGTTCTAAAATTAATATTTTAATCTCGGGTACCGTTGATTTGCGCCGATCTAATTTAACCAAACGGGAGCAAATAACGGCGGCACGGACGGCGTACATATTTCACCCTGGAAATATGGAAGGCGAGGGCCATAATAAATCGCCAGCTAGATTAAGTGTGAATGGCGCACAGAAACGCGCCATCGAAAAGTAGATACCCATATATCGAATTCCCATCATAAATATTCCTAACAAAAAATATCCTTCGTTTTAAAATGTTATCTCATTTGGATTTAAACTACAAAGTATATAAATTATATATAGTCTTTTCTGAACTATGTAATATCCCAGGCACTTGATTTACGCACAAAAAATTTTTTGAATAATACGCCTGACACCAATTTGATGCCAAATGTGCTGCAATCTAATGCTCTTTGTTAATGCTCCATTGTTTCAGATTTTCTTTGTTAATATATACAGAGTGTTTCGGTGACTCGGGGAACAAATGTAACCACATATACTAGAGAGAAAATGATGACGATTCATGTAAAAAAAAATTAGTAAAAGACCTCAAATTGCAAAGATACAGGCCATCAAAGTTATGAAATTTTAACACATTTTTGTAAATATCTTAAACACTATTTATGGTAAAGCGTTGAAATTTGGTACAGCGTAAACTAACATCACGTAAAATCATTAGGCAATTTTTGAGTTGGATCGGTACGCGGGAACAATGCTATACAGGCTGTTCATAAAGTTTGTTTGCTCAGAACTTTTTTACCCTATCATAACCCTACATTTATTTTTGCATTTTCTAATAGTAAATTTAGTTTAGAAACTTTTATCACTCTTAGAGAATATTGATAAAAACGACCGTTTCCGTATTAAATGCAAAAATGTTAGGCTCCGAATTCAATAACACTAAAAAAAATAAATAAATAAATAATTTGAATTAGCAATGACAAGTGAAAATCGAACTGAGCTGTCATAACTATTATGTATGCAACATGTCCAAGTGTAGATTTAGCTAAATCACATTTTTAATTTGTTTTAGTTGATTTAATAAAAGAATCTAAAAACAATAAATTAAAAATCAACAAAAAACCAACAACACTAACAGGAATAATAAAAAAAGTACATAAAATAACAAGACAAGTAATAAAAAATACTAAAGGATGTTCAAAAACTTAGATTTCTTTTTTTTAGTAATAGCACTATTGAAATCGGAACCCAACATTTTTGGATTTAACACGAAAACGGTGATTTTTATCAATATTATCTAAGAGTAATAAAAGTTTCTAAACTAAATTTACTATTAGAAACTGCAAAAATAAATGTAGGGTTATGATGGAATAAAAGAGTTGTGAGCAAACAAACTTTAGGAACAGCCTGTATAGTATTGTTCCCGCGGACCGATCCAACTCATAAATTGCCTAACGATTTTACATCACATTGATTTATACTGTACCAAATTTCAGCGCTTTACTGTAAATAGTGTTTAAGATATTTGGAAAAATGTGTTAAAATTTCTTAACTTTGATGGCCTGTATGTATGTAGGAAAGCGGAGAGTATGCTACGCACACAGCACCTAGGCCCCAACGGGCCCCTTGTACATCCTCCTACACTGTCTCCGGCTACATCAACCAGCCTAAGGAATTTCCGAAGGCTAGGATACAGCTCAGAGGTGTGTTCCTGATGCCATCTGTGGTCGGCCATTCCTCTCCGAAGTCTCTCATTCTGAGGTCTTGCAGAGTGGGGCATTCACACAAGATGTGTCGGACCGTCTCCTCGCTCTCTTTACAGAGGCGACAGAGAGGACTAATAGCAAGCTTAAGGTTATAAAGATGCTTGTTTACCTTACAGTGACCCGTGACGAGTCCCGTTACAGTTCGTAGAGCGTTTCTACCAAGCCTTACGAAAGACAAGGCTGCCTCTGCTGAAGGATAATGTAATACTTCCTTAGACAGATGGCAACCCTTAACCCTATCCCACCAGTTCATGAACTTTTTGTGGGTAAAATCTTTAATTATCTCAATCTGAGTTGATAAGGACGGAGCGATTATCGGTTCAGGCGAACATGGCGCTCGCTTGGCAGCCCTTTTGGCAAGCCTATCAGCGTGCTTGTTACCTGAACAAGTCGAGTGTCCTTTTATCCATTGAAGTATGACACAGTTATGCACTGCGGCCTTCTCCAATGTCAGATGACAACCCATAACAAGTCCTGAGGTAATTGTTATTCTACTCATGGCTAAAATAGTCAGTATAAATTGTAAAAGTCTTACCTACCAAGTTGGATCTGACAATAACGTCAGCGGCAAGTTGTATGGCGATTAACTCCGCCTGTATGACGGTGGTACTTATACCTAAAGGTTCAGATACGTGGAGTTGGAGATCGTACGAGAAGACTCCGGCTCCAGCTCCTTCCCGTCTCTTTGAACCATCAGTGTAGATTTTAAGGCTGTTTTTTACCTCTACTTCTGTGGAGCTTGGGTGGGTGAGATATTTCTTCGTAAAAATGTGTTGTAGGGGTGTAAAGTCCGTTACACACTCCAGAATTGGTGAGTAATCCACCATTTCATTCCAGAGATTGGCATTTTTACTATTTCTCTCACCCATTAGAATTCCTGCTGCTCGCAGTCGAGTCATGGTCACCAATGCCACCTCTTGGATGAACAAATGAAGTGGCGTTAGGTTTAACATGTTTTCCATGGCTGCAGTGGGGGTAGTCCGCAGCGCACCTGTAACATACAAACACGCAAGTCTCTGTACTTTATTAAGTGCAGTAGTGGATGTAGACTGTAGGGTCTTTGACCACCATACTACTGCACCATAAGTAAGCATAGGTCGGATTACAGCCGTGTAAATCCAGAGGGCATTTCTGGGTGACAAACCCCATGTCTTACCTATAGCCCTCCGGCATTGACCGAATGCAACGTACGCTTTTTTTACTCTATTATCTAGGTGGGCTCTCCATGTCATTTTATTGTCAAGTGTGATGCCCAGATATTTAACTTCTTTTGACAATACCAATGGAGTATCAGCAAGGGATGGCATTCTGGGATTGCCAACCTTCCTCGTCCGTGTGAAAAGAATCAACTCTGTCTTCTTAGGATTCACAGAGAGTCTTTGTTCGTCACACCAAGTCTCTATCAGTTTGAGAGCTACTTGCATCCTGTCAAACAGCACGTTTATATACTTGCCTTTGATGAGAATGGTTAAATCATCTGCGTAACCAACTGTGATAAAGTTGGCTTCGGCGAGGCGGTTCAAGAGGCTATCCAGGGTGAGGTTCCACAAAAGTGGGGATAGTACACCCCCTTGTGGACAGCCTCGAGTAACTCCTCCTTGAAGACTGACATCGCCAGCCCTAAGCTTAACTATCCTATGTTTAAGAGTGTTCTCAATCCAACCACAAAGAGTCGGTGGAACATTATGCTCTAACAAGGCATCGTTAATACCAGAGAAAGTTGTTTTATCAAAAGCTCCCTCTATATCTACGAAAACCTCCAGGGCGGACTCCTTTAGGTCCAGCGCCCCACCAACAAAGCTGGTCACTGAGTGAAGAGCCGTTAGTGTGGACTTGCCCTGAGTGTAAGCGTGTTGATTAGGATTTACTGGTTTAGTTGGAAGACACAAATCTCTAATATAGCGATCACACAGTCTCTCCAGAGTTTTCAAAAGAAAGGAGGAGAGACTGATTGGTCTAAACGATTTCGGTGTGAAATAATCAAGCTTGATGGCCTGTATCTTTGAAATTTGAAGACTTTTACTAATTTTTTTTACATGAATCGTCATCATTTTCACTCTAGTATATGTGGTTAAATTTGTTCCCCGAGTCACCGAAACACCCTGTATATACAGTGTGTTTGATTTTAGCTGTCACAGACGCATATATGATAAAATGTTATAAAAGAAAAAATGCTCCACATTTAATACTTTAATCATCAAATATGTTAGATGCAGCGAATACATCCACATTATGCATCTGAGAGCAAAAGTGAAGGAGAAACGAAGTCGGCCGCGCCAAGTATAGATAGTACAGTGTGTTAATTAGTTATCGTACCCGACGTCATCATTGCAAGTGTGCAACCAATATCACAGTATTAGTATTGCATACGCGATTTGAGTATTTGGTTACATGATGACATCGGGTACGATAATTAATTAATACAGTGTATTTAGGGTGGTCGAAGTCTTATTATTTCTGCCATAAATTTTAAACATAGTAGTAGATTTCCAATTAATAACTTATTTTGTGATTATCTCATCCAGTGTTATGTAACTTGCATAATCTCTCTTATTCGCTTGTTTGGTATTCGTTCGAGTGTTGATTTCCCTACGGTTCTCTTCAAGAAATTCTTCTCCGTAGCTTCTAACATTGGTTTTGTTGTTTTCTTGGCCACACTTTGGCCAGGTCAAAAAATTAGATTCTATTTTCAGTGTTTTTGGAGATTGCTTGTAAATTCGATGTTCCGAGTTGGATTATCTATATGAAAATCTATCAATATCAGTTAAATACATACATAAGTGTGTCAGAGGTTATAAATCACGTTGTATATGTGTGTGTATGTACGATTGATGAGTATAGGGATGGTTTGGGTTTGGGGATGATGGCGTTTTAAAAGTTGACGCTGGATAGATTGCTTTTGTGAGCCGGTTTTGATGGAGTCTATCTGTCGGAGTCGGTCGCCGGCGCGAATTAAACCGACCGACGCCGCCGTTTTCAAACTTTTCCAATCTTCGAACATAATATAATACGTAACACCCTGACCCCGAATGGGAGCCGGCCGACGGTAAATTATTTCGCCATAGCCGCCGCCCCCGAGATATACATGCAAATTGAGGTCGCATTAATTGCACGGAATTTGTCAAAAGGGAAATGCTCGAACCTCCCGGCTATTACGCTACTTTTCAAAGTATATCTTTCCCATTACGTTGATTACTCGATATGTTATTACCTCCAAATACCTTTCTATTCGTCCGGATTAACGTTGTTTGTTTTAACAAAGCCAACTCTAATTATAATCTTTAAAGAGCATTATTTGTAGTTTTATGACATCGATACGATGGTGATGGAAATATAATAGGATAATCTTTTTTTTTTTGAATTTTCCATCGATAAAGGATTAGCATAAATTCGTTGTAGCTGTCACAATAGAGTACCGGAGGGAAGAAATAGCACACGTTATGTTATTTACGGCGTAGAATTTCATCGGATTTTTGTAGCAAGCATCAGCGATTTATTCGCGCCGCGATAAGGAGTTAGAAATTGAAAACGGCGAGAAAAATGAGGGGAACAAACCGATTCCAAGCACAATTCGTTTGGCGACAACTTTACAAATGACGGAAAGTTTGTTTGGCAAACTTATACAGATTTTCCCGTAATATATCCGTTGACGCCAACAAAACGACTCTAAAAAGCCGTCGTTTTCTTTCACGGTGGTTTTAAAGGGGTTATTGTGGAAATCGAGTTATTTAGATTCTCCGTTAGATGTGGAATTGAAATATATCACTCTGGATTTAGTTAAAGTGCTTGTTACGCATGAATACTGCATCGCGGCGCCCATCCATTGGAGCGCTTCCGTATTACTGAAGAGCGCCGAAATTTTCGAGAGAACTCACCCGGATTTTCAGAGTTAAAAGGAAAACGTAATACAAGTGAAACCACTAAATTTATTTGTTAAAAAAACACCTCAAATTAAAATTATTTCATATTAACAAAGTTATTTAAAATAAAAATATTTTTAGCATTTATTTCAAAACCATCTATTGGCAGCGTTGAAATGCCTCGATGTATATACGAACATCCCGTCAAAGTCAATTTAAAAACGCGCTCTCACGCGTGCAGATACAAAATCGGGCGTAGCGTGTCGGTTTTTAACTGACTTTGATAGATAAGCCCATTCGCCGTTAAAGGGTGGACCCGAATTGATCGTCGTGTCACTTGGGAGCATACTATTTTCAATTAATCTCTCCTATCTTGGCGGATCCGTATTTAATTTCGGATTGGGTAGTTTCAGTTTTTCATCAAAGCATCGCTTTCCGATTAAGCGATACCTCGCCTCCTTTATTTTCCCTAAGTTTCCACCAAGTTTGGCTTTAACGTAATCCCGCGATATATATTGTAGGCGACAATTTAATACCACTCTTAAATCCCCGTATATTTCACCATTCTACAAATTATCACTGGAAACTAATACTTCATGATTATTGAGACGTCTACAATAAAAGATTTATAAAATTAACAATTCACATATTCAGAGATAATTTTAGACATTTTCAGATACTTTGGCAATTGTTAGCTTAATTTAGACAGTTGCAAATACACCTTCAGATTTCTGGACACCTCACAATACAATTTTAGACATTTGCAGATGTTTCCAAAATTGTTCAAAAACATCATCAGACAGTTGCAAGCAGCTGCTAAGATACTTTTCAACATCAAAGTTTTGGATCATTTACAAGCAGTTTTATAATATTTTTTTGTAAAATGATGTATTTTTATTGAAATTTTTATGTTGGTGATTGTGTATGGTTCATGTTATCTTCTTCCGCTGCAAGTCGCCGGTATTTTAGCCAGGCGCTGCATGGATTTTGCGCTCGAACGAACAATATCAAAGCTAATAAAAGAATTACCGATGTGGAATTAACCAATAAATATTTTTAGCTCTTCGCTTTGCAGAGAAAGGAGGTAGAAATCGCATAGTCGATGGAATAAAAGAGAAAATCGAGAGAAACGATTGATCCATTCGAGTCAATTCTGTTTCCGAAATTCTCTTATATTTAATTAATAACTGTGGACTCGGCGAAGAAGAACGATACGGACGGCAGTTGTGTATTCAATGCGCAACGAGGGAGCTGCTTTAAAGATATTTCTGTCGGAATGTCATATAATGCATTATTCACGGACGGTGGGCTACTATAGTTCGTAAAATATTCATATAGCCCGATTAAAATTTAGAAGACCCTCACATTCGGTTTAAATACTACAGGGGCATCAAAAAAAGCATTCGACATGTAGTAATATTTAACAGATGTGTCAAGAGAGCTTTGAAATCCAGTTTTTAAAATACAATGTGTTAATTAATCATCGTACCCGACGTCATTATTCCAAGTATGCAACCAATATCACAGTGCAATACACATCATACGCAAATCGCGTATTACAATACAAAAACTGTGATATTGGTTGCATACTATACGTAATTATTAACTTCACCAACGAACTTTTTTACAAAATGAATCGCCATCAATAAACTGTTTTGAATCGAGAATCTTCTAAATTGTCATTCAGGTGTCGCGTATTCTGAAATTCATTGAGCCGCAAGTCAATCGACCAAATGCACAGAAACTGGACGAGCGCCCGCGGCAGGGTCAAGCTATTCATCATTACGCCCTCTCCGATGTCCATTAATGTTGCAATGCGTAATTCCATGTAAAGAACAGGCCGACCATGATTTATGTACCGTTTTTTGACTGGTATTACCCACCGGCGCGTTTTGTATATAATTATGTTTTATGGCGTGGCTGTACCTCTACGAGCGGTGACGTCTGAAAAATACAAATGGCTAACACGGACGCTAAATTACTCCGACAGCAAGTAAAGCTATTAGTTTCGAAATTTCAAATTAGTTATTTATAACACACCTTTTTTGAATTCTTAATCATAAAAAAAAGATACAATAAACTTTTAATAGCATTAAGAGAAAATGTATAAAGTTGGAAAAGTGGATAGGTCCATTGTCACGCGTAGGTTGTAATAAAAGTTGGATGGAAGAAGGATGGTCCGCTGAAGCGAATGGGATTTGAAAAAGTAGACGTTTAAAGCGTATTTGCATGGGGAGGCACGTTAAATAGAATATCGTCTGATGGCGGCGGATGTGCGGCGTTTTACGGATCTCGAGCGTTGGGGCATGGAGAGGGTATGCCGAGATAGACGGCGAGGGAGACGTGGAGGGCGCCGAAACGGCGTCGCGGCGCCGAAGCTCGGGGAACAAAAGTCACTCTTCCATATAAATACTCGTTAAAATGCAGCAGGACAAATCCAGCTTTATTGGACGAATCTCGGCGGTAGCGCCATATTTCGGCCTTTTTATAGTCGGAAACGCGGCGAAACTATCGGCCCGCTGAGCTGGAAATAATGGCGGACGCACCGCCGCGTCCCAACTACCCCACACGCTTCGACGATGCTACGGACCCATTCCCCGTATGATGACAAGTGACAATCATAACTGGGGACGCACAATAGAAATCGAATTTATATGCGATCCCTGCTCCCGTATAATGGCTTCTTAGACGACGATCCTATTTATCTTTTCCTAGCTCTCGCACTATACTATATGTATTCCATTCCCAGAAAATATAATTCCCCCATCCGACAACGACGCTTCTGGCGCCAGACTTCTACAACAAAAAACCCTCCCCGAATTACGTTTTCAGTGGCAATTGGCATCCTTTCAATTCTTATTCTTTTTCCTTTATCCTTAAGATACCAACTATCTCTACAACATCTTCAAAGTTACGTATTGTCACAATCTTTTTATCTTTATAAGATTTATTTCAACAACAGTCATCATCAAAATTAAATCATATATATTTTTATAAAATTTTTTGAGATGTAGCATTTCTGGACACAACCACCACTACTTCTCCGAATAGTGCAGAAATTTTTGACACTGGAAACTTTTTGAATACTTAAATATGAACAAATATAAAGATCCCAAGACTTTAAATTTTGAAAATGCCAGTGCTTCATGGCATTGTAAAGTCTTTGGAAATTGTGGACTCTGCGAAGTCTCAACATACAGAGACACTTAGATGTGGCCAAATATGATGATTAAGGCATAAATAATTGGTGAAGCGTGATTATAAATAAAAATGATTATAGCCTTATTATGAAGTAATTTAGTCATTATATCGAATAAGTTCAAATCAATTTCATCGAACCAAGTTAAAAACTTGAGCCAATTATTTAATTTATAGAGGTCGTTTTAATTCCTTTAGAGCCTGAAGTTTAGACTTTCCGAAAGTTCTTCCCCACTTTTTGGCAACGGCCATATTGACTCCTCTCATTGTGTTCGGCGATATCTTGAACTTTCTCTAACGCCTAATTTAGTATTCCTCATCTAACTTTTTTATTCGATTCAATATGCAAAATTATAAATTGGCTTATTTTTGAATAAAGAAATACATTAAAAATATTACAACACTATGATTTAATAGAATATTATAACTAAATCTGCATCTCCATCAATTCTACGAATTTTGGGCTACAAATTGATTGTTTTGGCCACAAATCTTATCAAAAATTCATCACAATCTTTTTATCAAGATTTATTTCATCAACACATTTTAATTAATGTGAGATGAGTATATATTATATATATACATATTAAAACAAATATGGACACCAGAGTCAGATATGGACAAATATGGAGGTTATGGTGTCCCAAGACATAAAGGAAGATTTTTTTTGCTTTTGTAGCGCTTCTGGACACAACCACCACTACATCTTCGAATAGTGCAGAAATTTTTGACATTGGAAACTTTTTGGATACTGCAGAGACTTAAATATGAAGAAATATAAAGATTATGACATCCCAAGACTTCATCGAGATTCATTACACAGCCCTTTAATGTTGCATTGTAAAGTCTTTGGAAATTGTGGTGTTTCTGAACACTGCGAAGTCTCAGCATACAACAAAATCTCGAACCATTACGGATTTTCCGGATAATGCAGAAGTTTTAGACACTGTAAAGTGTCCGAAAACTGCAGAGACTTAGATGTGGGCAAATATGATGATTAAGACATAAATAATTGGTGAAGCGTGATTATAAATAAAAATGATTATAGTTTTATTATGAAGTAATTTAGTCATTATATCGAATAAGTTCAAATCAATTTCATCGAACCAAGTTAAAAACTTGAGCCAATTATTTAATTTATAGAGGTCGTTTTAATTCCTTTAGAGCCTGAAGTTTAGACTTTCTGAAAGTTTTTCCCCACTTTTTGGCAGCGGCCATATTGACTCCTTTCATTGTGTTCGGCGATATCTTGAAGTTTCTCTAACACCTAATTTAGTATTCTTCATCTAACTTTTTTATCCGATTTAATATGCAAAATTATAAATTGGCTTATTTTTGAATAAAGAAATTCATTAAAAATATTACAACACTATGATTTAATAGAATATTATAACTAAATCTGCATCTCCATCAATTCTACGAATTTTGGGCTACAAATTGATTGTTTTGGCCACAAATCTTATCAAAAATTCATCACAATCTTTTTATCAAGATTTATTTCAACAACACATTTTAATTAATGTGAGATGAGTACATATTATATGCAGCCTGATTTAGAGTAAGCGCCTTATTTTTTTTTAGCCACACTATAGGTACTACATTCAAAATATTTGGCAGTAATATATTTTGGGTCATTCTCTACACGATGGTGATGCCACATTTTCAATTGGAAGAATTATTTCAAAATGGCGACTGTCAACTTTTTTTTTTTAAATGGAATGCCAAAATTTTTTTTTATTATTGAGGTCCTAAAAACATTCTTTATACGATAGTATTTTGTTTTTCTTAAAAATTCATTTCTTTCCCATCAAAAAGCACACATTTTAATCTAGTAGCGCATGAATGTTTTACACTCGATGTTATTTTTGTCCAAATATCAAGTAGCGCTAGACACAAAAGAAACAATTAAACTTTATTTTGTAATAAACATCTACTTATTTATTTATTTTGACAAAAATAACATCGAGTGTAAAACATTCATGCGCTACTATACTCTGTTTTTAAACCAGGAGGAGTAAACGCGAAAGTCAGATTTACACTAGGAAAAATCACCAGAAAATATCACTAGATATTTTGGCGGTAAATTTAAATTAATAATTGTTATTATTTATTTATTTACTTATTATTGTATTTATTTTCGTTTGTTATCGTCAACACTAAACATACAAATTAACATTGAAGTTATGAGTGTATTTATTTCAAAATATAATAAAGAAGGGTTTAAGAACACAAAATTTATAATAATGACACGAAACTGTCGAATTGTCAATAACCTAATCTTCAAATTCAAAATTGCCTGTGTGTGAACCTTCCTCGCATTCAACCAATCACATGCAAGGTCAATCTGGTGACAAATTTAAAATACTCCTCCTGGTTTAAAAACAGAGTATAATTGCCAAAGAAAACTTCAAGGTATAATTAATGTTTGTAAACAAAACTAACCTTACCTAACATTCCTTCACGCTATAATTGACATTACAAAAGAAAACTTCACGCTATAATTGCCATTACTAATTGCCAAAGAAAACTTCATGGTATAATTAATGTTTGTAAACAAAACTAACCTTACCTTACATTCCTTCACGCTATAATTGACATTACAAAAGAAAACTTCACGCTATAATTGCCATTACAAATTGCCAAAGAAAACTTCAAGGTATAATTAATGTTTGTAAACAAAACTAACCTTACCGAACATTCCTTCACGCTATAATTGACATTACAAAAGAAAACTTCACGCTATAATTGCCATTACTAATTGCCAAAGAAAACTTCATGGTATAATTAATGTTTGTAAACAAAACTAACCTTACCTCACATTCCTTCACGCTATAATTGACATTACAAAAGAAAACTTCACGCTATAATTGCCATTACAAATTGCCAAAGAATACTTCATGGTATAATTAATGTTTGTAAACAAAACTAACCTTACCTAACATTCAGCGTCTGAAGACACAGGGCTAAACCCGAAACTTAAAAATATACAACTTAGCGCTGAATAACAATTAAAACTAGAACTAACACTTGCACTAGAACTATACTCTGTTTTTAAATCAGGAGGAGTAAACGCGAAAGTCAGATTTACACTGGAAAAAATCACCAGAAAATATCACTAGATATTTTGGCGGTAAATTTAAATTAATAATTATTATTTAATTATTTACTTATTATTGTATTTATTTTCGTTTGTTATCGTCAACATTATACATACAAATTAACATTGAAGTTATGAGTATATTTATTTCAAAATATAATAAAAAAGGGTTTAAGAACACAAAATATACAATAATGACACGAAACTGTCGAATTATCAATTAGCTAACCTTCAAATTCAAAATCAAAATTCAAAATTGCCTGTCTGTGAACCTTCCTCGGATTCAACCAATCACGTGCAAGGTCAATCTGGTGACAAATTTAAAATACTCCTCCTGGTTTAAAAACAGAGTATAGATTAAAATATTAGGTTCCTTTTGGATGGGGAAAGAAATGAATTTTTAAGAAAAACAAAATACTGTCGTAAAAAGAATGCTTTTTGAATGAAAATATGATATCACCATCGTGTAGAGAGTGTCCTAAAACATATTACTGCCAAATATTTTGAAAGTAGTACCCATAGTGTGGCTAAAAAAAAATAAGGCGCTTACTCTGAATCAGGCTGTATATACATATTAAAACAAATATGGACACCAGAGTCAGATATGGACAAATATGGAGGTTATGGTGTCCCAAGACATAACGGAAGATTTTTTTTGCTTTTGTAGCGTTTCTGGACACAACCACCACTACATCTTCGAATAGTGCAGAAATTTTTGACACTTTTTGAGACTTAAATATGAACAAATATAAAGATTATGACATCCCAAGACTTCATCGAGATTCATTACACAGCCCTTTAATGTTGCATTGTAAAGTCTTTGGAAATTGTGGTGTTTCTGAACACTGCGAAGTCTCAACATACAACAAAATCTCGAACCATTACGGAATTTCCGGATAATGCAGAAGTTTTAGACACTGTAAAGTGTCCGAAAAGTGCAGAGACTTAGATGTGGACAAATATGATGATTAAGACATAAAAATAAATGAAAATAAAAATGATTGTAGTCATATTATGAAGTAATGTAGTTATTAGTGTATTTAAGAATGTAAATAATGCGACACTTCGTGTCGTGTTGCTTGGAAATTGCTCGGACGTATTTCGAACTCGGTTTACGAGTAAACCGTAAAGTTACGGATCTCGGTTGCCATCGTTTACGTGCGAATTTGAACAGCTGCCAAACGATCGTTGACGTATTTATTACAATGCTTAGAGTACGGTCGCGGTTTCTATCACTTTGCAACTTGTCGTTACGACTAGTATTTTTTGTTTCTTTTGTTGTTGTACAACGTGGCGCGAGTTAAAAGCTTCGCACGGTTCCTAAACGCTGAGGGGGTTATTTTACATAACGTTTCATTCGGTGAGATTTAATGATTTTATTTATATGCAAATATGGAGATACTATCCCAGCATTAAAATAAAGTTCGAATTAAAACATTTTGTTGGCCTGCGGCGCAGAATTTAGATTAACTTTCTACAATTCGTTTAAAATCAAATAAATGTGATAATTATGTTTAAACGTTTAGCACTTAGCTAAACCAGTTTCAACATGGCATCCGAAACGTCAAACCTTTTCTTAAGAGGCGCACTGCAAAACCTACAACAAATTTTAGTTCAATGTTGTAAGTGTTAATTTATTTTTTGTTAGCGAAACAGTGTAATTTTCATGTTAGATTAATGAAACCATTGCAAACCAAACCAAATAGTTCAAATGAAACGGTTGCAAACACAGTGTACGTGCAATGTTTTGTAAACAAGGAGGCAATCGCGTAAAATAACATAATTTGACCGTCGTGAGGAGAATATAACCCACGTACGAGGGATTTAAAATAAAGGGGAAAATAGCCCGTGAATATGTCGATTGCCATTAATTAATTTTGTGCTTTTGCGAGAATGTTTTTGATTCAATGATATATTACGACTAATTGAAACGAAAGTTGTTCAAAAATGAAATCCGAAAACGGAGGTGTTCAGTATGCGGTGTTTGTTTTCGTTGTGAATTATGGAATCAGTTTGGATGAAGTCCGTGCCGGCGGTGCGATTTTATGCGAATCGAATAATGTAACTCGCGTTTATCGAACTCTACAGTCTGTTTATATTTGTTAATACGCACACCGAACGATCCACTGACCGTATACGTGGAAATCGTTATTGCCGCGAAATTTCATTTTCGATGACATCAAAAATTTATAACACGGATCCAATCCGTCTAAGTCCCATTTTTCGCGTAACACTTAATTTCCCGGTATAATAAACTTCTAATGGATTCAACCTCCGTTTTAATTTATGTCAAGATAACATGGGGGAGAAGTACCGTAGTTCGCGGGAGCTTCTGAATGCAAGAACTGAAGCGAAACTAATCCATCACAGTCACGGGACGTATTAAAATGGAACAATTTTGCTCGCTTCTTGAATTAACTGGCAAATATCATCGTCTCCTCAAAATGATTAAATCTTATTAAATTTAATACAACAATAAAAAAATAATATATTTAGTCAGCCAAGATTACTCACGAATAATAAATTGACTCAATCATCTTAATCATCATATTTGCCCACATCTAAATCTCTGCAGTTTTCGGACACTTTGCACTGTCTAAAAGTACTACATTATCCGGAAATTCCGTAATGGTTCGAGATTTTGTTGTATGTTGAGACTTCGCAGTGTCCAGAAATACCATAAGACTTTACAATGCCATGAAGCACTGTTCATATTTAAGTCTCTGCAATATTTAAAAAGTTTCCATTGTCAAAAATTTCTGCACTATTCGGAGATGTAGTGGTGGTTACTTAGATAAGGTGAGGAAAAAGGCCGTCATGGCAAACCAGATCTGCCGCAGGCTCCTAGGAAGGAACTGGGGTCTCAAACCACGAATGGCTCATTGGGCCTACGTAGCAATAATCAGACCCATGGTCGCCTACGCTTCATTGGTTTGGTGGCCAAAAACAAAAACAGCTGGCACAAATCCAGCGGTTAGCATACAAAAGGAGGCAGCCTTAAGTGCCTTATCACTGAAAACAGTTCCTTCACTCAAGTTGATGCAGGGTAATCTCAGAGGACACCTCGAGATCCTCAAAGACCCATGTCTAAATCACCTGATTGAAATTAAAACGGACCTTATACCGACGGAATACAATTTCAACCAACCGTATAAGGTCATATTTAGTAGCAGGGATGATTGGGCGAAAGGAGGGCCTCAACTAAAAAGAGGAGCCCTAGCCTGGTACACCGATGCTTCAAAGACAGTAAGATCTGGAGTAGGCATGGGCATCAGTGGACCAAACAGCCACATCAAATTGCCCCTCAGCTCGGACTTAACAATTTTCCAAGCAGAAGTTCTTGCTATAAACTTCTGCACCGCTTTGAACCTACAGAAGGGACAAAAAGGTGCATCCATAAACATTTTCACAGACAGTCGGGCCGCCTTAAAGGCAATTCAGGCCTACACGTGTGGCTCCGCACTGATCAGAGAGTGCACCAACAACCTGAGAGAACTCGCTAGGGGCAATGATGTTACCCTATGGTGGGTTCCAGGTCACAGCAACATTGAGGGCAATGAGAAGGCCGACAAGCTGGCCAAAGAGGCAGCAAACACGCCCTTCATTGGACCCCAACCTGGATGTGGACTACAAAAAAGCCACCTAAAACAAATAATCAACAACTGGGAGGCTTCAAAGATAGCCTTACGCTGGAAAGAACTTCCAGGTCACAGACAAGCGAAGAGTATGATAACTCCGTCGCAAAACAAAACCAAAGAGGTTTTATGCCTCAGCAAAGGGGATCTAAGAACGCTCTCAGGCTACCTAACCGGCCATGTGCCCCTAAAATACCACCTCTTCCACATTGGACAAGCTGAGGATCAAACTTGTCTTTGGTAAAACTCCCCTGTTACCTACCGACATAAAGGTTCAAGACCTCAGGACAATACTAAGGTTCATTAAGGACCTACATTTGCCCTAAACCTTTGGAGGGCTAAAGTTACAATAGATCTTATAGGTCGCGGTAACGAGAGGGGCCGCCCTCCTCAGCCCGGCAGCAATAATAATAATAATAATAAATAATAGTGGTGGTTATGCCCAGAAACGCTACAATCCCAAAAAATTTTGTAACGAAGTCGCAAAAAAAATCATCCTTTATGTCTTGGGACACCATAACCTCCATATTTATCCATATCTGACTCTGGTGTCCATATTTGTCTTAATATGTATATATATAATATGTATTCATCCCACATTAATTAAAATGTTTTGTTGAAATAAATCTTGATAAAAAGACTGTTACAATACTGGGATGTGAGCGTGTTCTAGAACTCTTTGAGGTATCTAGGGGAGAAGTAGTACTTCTTTAGACCAGATTAGACTCAGGCTACATGATAAATTGTTGGAGATGGAATAACAGATTTTTGTTAGTCTTACCAAAGGTGGTTAACATATCTTGGACATATCCCAACGGTCTTTGGTCACGGTCATTAACGCAGGTAAACAATCCCAACAATCAGCTCAGCAAATCAACATTTGCTAAAACACAAAACTGTCAGAGAACATCATCTTATTGCCAAAACAATCAATTTATAGCTCAAAATTCAAAGAATTAATGGAGATGCAGATTTTCTATTATCCTATTACTTTTTATTTATTCCCATGATGGTTAATAATAAGCTTAAACTAGTTGAATATTGTATTAAACCATATTATTACATTATTTTTTATTCAAAAATAAATCAATTTATAATTTTGCATATTGAATCGAATAAAAAAGTTGGATGAAGAATACTAAATTAGGTGTTAGAGAAAGTTCAAGATATCGCCGAACACAATGGGAGGAGTCAATATGGCCGCTGCCAAAAAGTGGGGAAGAACTTTCGGAAAGTCTAAACTTCAGGTTCTAAAGGAATTAAAACGACCTCTATAAATTAAATAATTGGCTCAAGTTTTTAACTTGGTTTGATGAAATTGATTTGAACTTGTTCGATTTTAAAATTTTTTTACGTTTTAATGATTTTTCTTTTGTATAAACCTGCTTTTATGTATGCCTTGTTACATGGCTTGTTGTATGCCTTGTTTCGAAGACGATTATCATTAACCTTCATTTTCCTCAACGTATATAATAGGTCTCGACGTACATATCGTACTGAATTTTTTATGAGGGCTTACGAAGGCATACTTTGTCCGAGGATCGCAGAGCCGCCGATGAAAAGATACTGCAATTTAGGGCTTATAATAGCGTCTCTATTCTATTTTTAATTGGAAGTTTTAGAAAATTTAACGACCCGAAAGACGAAGATAAGGTATTATTGGGTTTTGAAAACCAGGTCGAATCTAGGACTACTTCATGCGCAGTCTTTGGTTTCAAGCGAAAATGAACTTTAAACCTCCCTAGACGGTCGTGATTTTGCAATAATTATCCGACGTTCTTAGAAACCTCATTAACTCTAACGCATTCCTGTTCATCCTAGCCGTGGACATTCTACCCCGGAAACTGGTATGCCGCATTCCAAATACTTAATTAACGGATGGGACGTTCCGATTTGAAAGATGGTCTTCTCGAACAATGTCGTCTAACCTTTTATGTAAAAGAGGTACAAAGAGGAAAAGATTTCGCGGAGAGCTTCTTTGCGTGAACGGCAAATGGAACAAATCAATGATATCTCATCCGATTGCACTCATCCCCTTCTACTGGACCTTAGATGGCAACCCCGTAAATATTTACAAAATCCAATTTGGCGCTCTTATTCTGTTTGCTCTCTCGGAGTAATGAGACAGGTGCTTCAATTTCAAACGGCCCTGTACACACAAAATTTATTACGGCGAAAAGGGGATCTCCCGGTATTTAAAATATTTCATTTGGAAAGAGAACGTCGGGGACGATCTTATTTATTGCCCTATAAGAGAAAGAGAAAGAACCACTCGGACTTGGACTTTTTTATTATTTCAATATTAAACAATTACACGACGTGATTATTAATTCTCTTGTTGACATATCCGTTATATATTAGTTCACATGTACTGTTGAGAAAACAGGTCAAGCGGAGGAAGCATGTATGTGTCGACGCCGATAGCCAACAGTATATCTTAGATGGAAGAAGATGGAGCATCCACTATGGTTTAAGCGTTTCGTATATGTTTGTCAATTCTAACACGAACTTGTAAACAGAATTTCCTTTACAAATGGAATTTGTGATCGAACTCTAAACCCTGTTGTATTTGTGTACTCGCAAAATTTAAACGTATCTCGGTATTTAAAATTGGAAAAAGAACACGATCGCTTTAATTTATTGCCTTAGAAAGAACCGATCGGACTAAGGGTCTTCACTTCCTTATTACCTCGATCATCTCACTTCGATCACGTCGATTCGATAATTAATGACACTCCAAGGATATCCGAATCCGATATTAACGCGTAATTAAGCGGTTGAGATTGTTCCTTTTTCAAATTAGTTTTATCCAAATTTATAGACCACATTCTTCAACCGCGATTAATGTCGGTACCTTCGGCGTAAAGGCACTATTTGTCTGGTTTCTACTTGCCACGGTCGTCGCCCGAAGTTACAGTAAAACGATCTGTCTATTTCCCACCAAAACCATAGATTTCTCGCATTTACACATTCTTTGTTATTTAATTATCGTCATCATTGTAAATATGCAACCAATATCACAGTATACGTATTGCAATACGCAAATTGCGTTATTGGTTGCATACTTATTGATGTTTCGTTTAAGAATTAAAACCTTTTTATCTCGTGTTAAAAATTGATAACGATAAACAGCAGTGCAAAAAATTAATTGCGGTCAATAGATGAAGAGGTCACGATATAGCATAACTGGCGATTCATAAGGTCACGTTTGCCCACTAAAACTTGGGGGCCGTGGACCATTCTCGATAATGTCACGAGACACCGGGCGAAACCAGGTTCCTCTCCCTTCTTTTTCGAGGGTACTCGGTCACGTAGAAACATCGCTCATATTTATGGCACGGCGATGACGACATTTTTCTCGTCATCATTCGAATTCTTGCCGAAATTTTCTATGTTCGTGAATTATAAAAAATGTGTTCAAACAAAAATAAATGAAATGGTTACAATAAGCCAATATAACTTATTATATAATGAAGTTTCAAAGCCATAAAGGCCACAAAGATAAATTGAAATATTCCTCCGGGTAGCGTTTCGGACGCAGGAATGCGATAACGATTCCCCGAAATTTCATAAACGTTTAAAACAAAGCGCATTCCGTCTAGGGCTTAATATGTATTTAATTTCGCTAAAAACCCTTCGCGGCCACCGGGAAAGCTCGTGAAATTATATCGAATCCGTCGCTTGTACGATTAAAGCCGAAACGAGTCCGGTTCAACGACTATGTAGTTAGAGCTTTAAAGCTTAATTTAAACGGTATATTTTTATGAATGTAATTTTGACTTGAATTGGTTACTGCGCATGTCCGGAATATTATAAAGTTTCCTGCTTAATTTGGTATATTATAACGTTCACTTGAAAGTTACTGATAGTTAGAGTTTCTGGAATTTGATGAAAATGGATGTAAGTTAGTAGAACCCCCCATACTAATCGATAATTCACTTGGTCAACCTTACCCCTATCCGTATCCGACGGGATTTGCCATTCGGCATTCGCCATTCGCCATCCTACGTCCGTTGTCCGGGGTTTGCCGTTTCACCTCACTAGTAATCTTGTCACGTTTGCCTGACCTCTTACGTTTTGTCTCATTTCTCATTACTGTGTAGGAGAAGAAGGGTGTTACCCTCGGTGGACATCATTCAACCGGTAATTATACGTCTCAGGTCCGTGATATAGTTGCTCGTTTCCTGGCGTGGAAAGACAACGATGTAGTATACTGTATCTTTCGCGTTCATTAGCCGTTGGCGATTTGAGATTAAAATAAAATAGTGCATTCGCGAATCGGAAATGCAGAAACCGTAAAAAAACGCGACCTCTTCGTTTCCCTACGATATCGAACGGCGGGTGGAGCTTAGTGCCGCTCTATGGACAGATAAACTACCTCCCGATGAAATATGAGTTATGATTCTTTTCCATTCGGCGGACCGGGAAAAAAATCTTCCTTCGTCTCGTCCCGTCGACTTCCCCTCGCATCCACCTACTTTTCTACTCCTTCTTTATTGCCAGCTTATTCCGGACTATCCTCGATATGTGTGATTGAAGATAAACCTTCAGATTTCAGATATGTCTTTTTCTAGATCAGAAAAAAATGGTTCACTGGCGAAATAGCTGTAAATCATTCTGACTTCACTCTGACCCTTTGTTTATGATTACATCAATTTCACAGTATACTCAGCTCAACGTATCCATAATGATATTGTAGATTTATTAAACTACATTATCTGAAATCTTATGAGATTAGTGTTTTGGACTCCTCGTTAGTTGTGCTAATAATTTACTGATATTAATAGAAGCTGAGGATTATAATACATCTTGTCTAAAACCGGTCCTATAGTATATACAGTGTGGTTGATTTTATTTGTCACAATAGATATTTCGAGTATTGTTGGAAATATGATGAAATGTATTAATGTATAATAATATTATCTGACATACATTTGGTGCCAGATAATAGACGTCTTCGAAGTTGTACGAGATTATTTCTAATAGTTGCTTTATAGATGTCGGCCGACCCAAGTATTATTCGTAAGATAAAAAAAATTCTCCCCAAGTATAGTTCGTGATATAAGAAATAATCTCGGCCGACTTCGAAGACGTCGGCCGCCCCATGTATCACAAACAACTTCCTATATCACAAGATACTTAGGGCGGCCGACGTGTTCGAAGTCGGCCGAGGTTGTTTCTTATATCACGAACAATACTTGGGGCGGCCGACGTCTACAAAGCAAATAAAGGAATGAAATTATCTCAGAAGGCTTCAAAGACGTCGGCCGCCCCAATTATTGTTCGTGATATAAGAAACAATCTCGGCCGACTTCGAAGACGTCGGCCGCCCCAAGTATTGTTTGTGATACTTGGGTGTGGTTGGGTTGAGCCGCCCAAGTATTGTTCGTGATATAAGAAATAATCTCGGCCGACTTCGAAGTCGTCGGCCGCCCCAAGTATTGTTTGTGATACTTGGGTTGAGCCGCCCAAGTATTGTTCGTGATATAAGAAATAATCTCGGCCGACTTCGAAGACGTCGGCCGCCCCAAGTATTGTTTATGATACTTGGGTTGGGTTGGGTTGAGCCGCCCAAGTATTGTTCGTGATATAAGAAATAATCTCGGCCGACTTCGAAGACGTCGGGCGCCTCAAGTATTGTTTGTAATATAAGAAATAATCTCGGCCGACTTCGAAGACGTCGGCCGCCCCAAGTATTGTTTGTGATACTTGGGTTGGGTTGGGTTGAGCCGCCCAAGTATTGTTCGTGATATAAGAAATAATCTCGGCCGACTTCGAAGACGTCGGCCGCCTCAAGTATTGTTTGTAATATAAGAAATAATCTCGGCCGACTTCGAAGTCGTCGGCCGCCCCAAGTATTGTTTGTGATACTTGGGTGGAGCCGCCCAAGTATTGTTCGTGATATAAGAAATAATCTCGGCCGACTTCGAAGACGTCGGCCGCCCCAAGTATTGTTTGTGACACATGGGACGGCCGACGTCTTCGAAATCGGCCGAGATTATTTCTTATATCACGAACAATAATTGGGGCGGCCGACGTCTTCGAAGTCGGCCGAGATAATTTCATTATTAAGTATTATTTGTGATACTTGGGTTGGGCCGCCCAAGTATTGTTCATGATATAAGAAATAATCTCGGCCGACTTCGAAGACGTCGGCCGTCCCAAGTATTGTTTGTGATACTTGGGTTGGGTTGGGTTGAGCCGCCCAAGTATTGTTCGTGATATAAGAAATAATCTCGGCCGACTTCGAAGACGTCGGCCACCCCAAGTATTGTTTGTGACACATGGGGCGGCCGACGTCTTCGAAGTCGGCCGAGATTATTTCTTATATCACGAACAATAATTGGGGCGGCCGACGTCTTCGAAGCCGGCCGAGATAATTTCATTATTAAGTATTATTTGTAATACTTGGGTTGGGCCGCCCAAGTATTGTTCTCATATAAAAAATACTCTCGGCCGACTTCGAAGACGTCGGCCATCCCAAGTATTGTTTGTGATATAAGAAATAATCTCGGCCGACTTCGAAGATTTCGGCCGTCCCAAGTATTGTTCGTGATACTTAGGGCGGCCGAGAGTATTTTTTATATGAGAACAATACTTGGGGCGGCCGACGTCTTCGAAATCGGCCGAGGTTACTTCCTATATCACAAGCAATACTTGGGGCGGCCGACGTCTTCGAAGTCGGCCGAGGTTACTTCCTATATCATGAACAATACTTAGGGCGGCCGACATCTTCGAAGTCGGCCGAGATCATTTCATTCCTTTATTTGCTTTGTAGATGTCGGCCGTTGCAAGTATTGTTCGTGATATAAGAAACAATCTTGGCCGACTTCGAAGACGTCGGCCGCCTCAAGTATTGCTTGTGATATAGGAAGTACCTCGGCCGACTTCGAAGACGTCGGCCGAGGTTACTTCCTATATCATGAACAATACTTAGGGCGGCCGACATCTTCGAAGTCGGCCGAGATAATTTCATTCCTTTATTTGCTTGGTAAATATAAGAAAAAATATGCCCCAAATATACTTGGAGTTGGAAGAAACTTTATTTATTAAATTATAGGATATTTAAAATAGATTAAATTCTGATTTTATGTTTAACGAATTTTGATGAGAAAATGTTTTGAAATAAAACCAGTACAAGTTTTCTCTTACATTACTAGTTACAAGAACATCAAAGGACCGCCGTGAAATAAATACGTGGAATATTTATAAATCATTGAATAGAAAATAAACTCGTTTTTTATTATTTTTAAAAATAAGTCGTAGAAAGATTTTATATAAATAAATGGTGAAATTCTGTAATCAGTGCGCCTAATAAATGTTCGAATAAAGACAAGGAGGAGGTGCAGCGGTCCGAATGTAATTTAAATGTTTGGCTCCGTCGCCGTCGACCTAGAAAAACGTTTGAACTTTTGCGGTCGCTATCTTGTTAAAAGCCTTTCTTAAGAAAGAGAATGTCTTCCACTGCGGGCGCTAAATTGAAAATTGTGTCAGCGGGGATGCTATGGTCGCGGAAAATTTTCCGGACTTTACACTTTCAAAGACGTTCTTTGCTTCATTTGTGCCACCGTTGACGTTCTTGTCTATTTTATAATGCAATCAAGAAAAATGAATTGTTATATTTTCAAATCAGAGTGTGATTTCTTTTTCTTCGATGTTTTATTTGAGGGTGAAAATTTTCACCCCCACGTTCCAGTATAAGCTATCAAGTAGAAGTCCAAATTTCCATATCATGATAGATTCTAGTATTTCACCCCCCCTGCGAAGACGATATTTTCCTACATTTTCACGAACATACCTCACAGCCCACCCCCACCTCCATCGTTGGCATCGATTTCTTGAAAATTTTATTCGTCCGTATTTTAAATTGGACAAATAAGATTTTTTTCTATCGATGGTTTTTGAACGGACAACAGTAAACAAGGTTTGAATTTCTTTTGGATTAAAAGAAAACAATGGAAATGGTTGAAAGGTGATGAACTATTGACCGCTAAGAGGGCTTAATCGAAGAAGTGTCATTCAGGAATTCAGAATGCGTCTCTCACGAGTCCTTGTCGAGCATAAAAGTCTCGCTGTTAACTTCGAACGAGGTCGATGGAACTGTACACATCGTACTTAGAAGTCGATTCAAACTTACCGGTAAATTATTTGGCCTATTGAAACTTTATAGTTTAGTCTATTGTCGACAGAGACTACGTTTGTGGTAGACGGCTCCCGTCAGTTAATGAACAAATCTCATTAGAGTGAAAATTAGGATTTACCATCGAAGACATCGAACCCCTTTTTGCGATATCGCCCGTTGAAACTTCTTAGTCCCAGGTGGTCAGCAAAATCCCTCTTTATCCTAACTAATCCGTTAAAATTGGATTTGAAATAGTTGTCCACTCTAATCCAACCACCGCGACCCGGTCGAAGAAAATTTACAAAAAAAACATTGCGGGCGACAGTTATAAATGGAACAACCCTTATTCCTAAAAGTATTTTCTAAAAAGCTTTTCGCAAAGGAAAAGAAAGGATATCGCAAAAAGTGTTTGGTTGGAGTTTTCATTGTTTTACTTTACAATCCGTTTTTGTTGAAATTTTCAAATTTCCAAGGATACGAACACGATAACTGTTTTCGAATTGTACCCAAATTAAACAATCACTAATGCAAGACAAATAGCGCGGTCGTTCTGTGTTCTCGCAAAGTAATTGCGACTGTACAAACACAAGTTTAATTAAAATTTAAAAAGTACATTTCACTTACGATCAATTTTCAGTGTAATTTAGCGGCGCGCGTTAGTTTGGCCTCGGCCGGGGTGCGTAATTATTTAAACTGGGATTTGTTTTGCGGGAGAATTCCGTAGGTTCACGGCCGAAGCGCGAGAATTGAACCGAAAATTAAAACGCGTTCTCTGTCAACGGGGGCCTAAAAAGCTCTTTAGCCGGGCATTAGATTTTTTCGTCAATTAATTACGTTTTGAGGTACAATGTGGACATTTTACGCTGAATTATTGTTGACATTACGTTACACAGAAAACCTCTTTCGGTATTAACGATTTTATACACCGACCTAAAAAATAAACAAAAAATTTAGGTAAATCTATAAAACAGATAAATAATTCTAAATTGTACAGGTCATCTGTATTGTTGTTTTCCAAGAATTTTAATCATCGATGTGGGCGGTGTTATTGACATTACAGTACATGGAAAGCCTCTTTGGGTATTATTGATATATTCTCGTATAATAACTGGGGTTATATACAACTATTTATAAATCACATTAGCAAGATGATTCCCATTTGAATCATGATACTAATCCAGCCTATCAAGTACAATCATCAAAGCAAGTTTAAATTAAAGAACTAGGTACTACTCAAAAACTATAACCGATAGGGTACTATAATACTGGCATAAATTGTTTGTATTGAACCAAGCAAGCATAATCCATAACCAGTTCTAACCTAGCTATGATAATTTTGTAGGAATAAAGATAAATCGCCAAAAGGGTGGTTTAGATTAAATAACATATCACTACTCAAAAACTATAACCGATAGGGTACTATAATACTGGCATAAATTGTTTGTATTGAACCAAGCAAGCATAATCCATAACCAGTTTCAACCTAGCTATGATAATTTTGTAGGAATAAAGATAAATCGCCAAAAGGGTGGTTTAGATTAAATAACATATCACTACTCAAAAACTATAACCGATAGGGTACTATAATACTGGCATAAATTGTTTGTATTGAACCAAGCAAGCATAATCCATAACCAGTTTCAACCTAGCTATGATAATTTTGTAGGAATAAAGATAAATCGCCAAAAGGGTGGTTTAGATTAAATAACATATCACTACTCAAAAACTATAACCGATAGGGTACTATAATACTGGCATAAATTGTTTGTATTGAACCAAGCAAACATAATCCATAACCAGTTTCAACCTAGCTATGATAATTTTGTAGGAATAAAGATAAATCGCCAAAAGGGTGGTTTAGATTAAATAACATATCACTACTCAAAAACTATAACCGATAGGGTACTATAATACTGGCATAAATTGTTTGTATTGAACCAAGCAAACATAATCCATAACCAGTTTCAACCTAGCTATGATAATTTTGTAGGAATAAAGATAAATCGCCAAAAGGGTGGTTTAGATTAAATAACATATCACTACTCAAAAACTATAACCGATAGGGTACTATAATACTGGCATAAATTGTTTGTATTGAACCAAGCAAGCATAATCCATAACCAGTTTCAACCTAGCTATGATAATTTTGTAGGAATAAAGATAAATCGCCAGAAGGGTGGTTTAGATTAAATAACATATCACTACTCAAAAACTATAACCGATAGGGTACTATAATACTGGCATAAATTGTTTGTATTGAACCAAGCAAGCATAATCCATAACCAGTTTCAACCTAGCTATGATAATTTTGTAGGAATAAAGATAAATCGCCAAAATGTATGATATAGATTAAATAATATATCACTATTTAAAAACTACAACCGATAGAGGATTATGAAGCGTGTGAAAATTGTTTACATTGAACCAGACAAGTGTAATCCATAACTAGTTCCAACCTAGGTATCCCAATTTTCTGGGAACCACAATAAATCGCAAAAATGTGTGGTTTAGATTAAAGAATTAGCCACTACTCAAAAACTTTAGCCGATAGAGTACCATAATATTGACAAAAATTGTTCGTATTGAACCAAGCAAACAAAATCCATAACCAGTTTCAACCTAGCTATGATAATTTTGTAGGAATAAAGATAAATCGCCAAAAGGGTGGTTTAGATTAAATAACATATCACTACTCAAAAACTATAACCGATAGGGTACTATAATACTGGCATAAATTGTTTGTATTGAACCAAGCAAGCATAATCCATAACCAGTTTCAACCTAGCTATGATAATTTTGTAGGAATAAAGATAAATCGCCAAAATCTATGATATAGATTAAATAATATATCACTATTTAAAAACTACAACCGATAGAGGATTTGAAGCGTGTGAAAATTGTTTACATTGAACCAGACAAGTGTAATCCATAACTAGTTCCAACCTAGGTATCCCAATTTTCTTGGAACCACAATAAATCGCAAAAATGTGTGGTTTAGATTAAAGAATTAGCCACTACTCAAAAACTTTAGCCGATAGAGTACCATAATATTGACAAAAATTGTTCGTATTGAACCAAGCAAACAAAATCCATAATCAGTTTCAACCTAGCTATGATAATTTTGTAGGAATAAAGATAAATCGCCAAAAGGGTGGTTTAGATTAAATAACATATCACTACTCAAAAACTATAACCGATAGGGTACTATAATACTGGCATAAATTGTTTGTATTGAACCAAGCAAGCATAATCCATAACCAGTTTCAACCTAGCTATGATAATTTTGTAGGAATAAAGATAAATCGCCAAAATCTATGATATAGATTAAATAATATATCACTATTTAAAAACTACAACCGATAAAGGATTTGAAGCGTGTGAAAATTGTTTACATTGAACCAGACAAGTGTAATCCATAACTAGTTCCAACCTAGGTATCCCAATTTTCTTGGAACCACAATAAATCGCAAAAATGTGTGGTTTAGATTAAAGAATTAGCCACTACTCAAAAACTTTAGCCGATAGAGTACCATAATATTGACAAAAATTGTTCGTATTGAACCAAGCAAACAAAATCCATAATCAGTTTCAACCTAGCTATGATAATTTTGTAGGAATAAAGATAAATCGCCAAAAGGGTGGTTTAGATTAAATAACATATCACTACTCAAAAACTATAACCGATAGGGTACTATAATACTGGCATAAATTGTTTGTATTGAACCAAGCAAGCATAATCCATAACCAGTTCTAACCTAGCTGTGATAATTTTGTAGAAATAAAGATAAATCGCCAAAATGTATGATTTAGATTAAATAATATATCACTATTCAAAAACTACAACCGATAGAGGATTATGAAGCGTGTGAAAATTGTTTACATTGAACCAGACAAGTGTAATCCATAACTAGTTCCAACCTAGGTATCCCAATTTTCTTGGAACCACAATAAATCGCAAAAATGTGTGGTTTAGATTAAAGAATTAGCCACTACTCAAAAACTTTAGCCGATAGAGTACCATAATATTAACAAAAATTGTTCGTATTGAACCAAGCAAACAAAATCCATAACCAGTTTCAACCTAGCGATGATAATTTTGTAGGAATAAAGATAAATCGCCAAAAGGGTGGTTTAGATTAAATAACATATCACTACTCAAAAACTATAACCGATAGGGTACTATAATACTGGCATAAATTGTTTGTATTGAACCAAGCAAGCATAATCCATAACCAGTTTCAACCTAGCTATGATAATTTTGTAGGAATAAAGATAAATCGCCAAAATCTATGATATAGATTAAATAATATATCACTATTTAAAAACTACAACCGATAGAGGATTTGAAGCGTGTGAAAATTGTTTACATTGAACCAGACAAGTGTAATCCATAACTAGTTCCAACCTAGGTATCCCAATTTTCTTGGAACCACAATAAATCGCAAAAATGTGTGGTTTAGATTAAAGAATTAGCCACTACTCAAAAACTTTAGCCGATAGAGTACCATAATATTGACAAAAATTGTTCGTATTGAACCAAGCAAACAAAATCCATAATCAGTTTCAACCTAGCTATGATAATTTTGTAGGAATAAAGATAAATCGCCAAAAGGGTGGTTTAGATTAAATAACATATCACTACTCAAAAACTATAACCGATAGGGTACTATAATACTGGCATAAATTGTTTGTATTGAACCAAGCAAGCATAATCCATAACCAGTTCTAACCTAGCTGTGATAATTTTGTAGAAATAAAGATAAATCGCCAAAATGTATGATTTAGATTAAATAATATATCACTATTCAAAAACTACAACCGATAGAGGATTATGAAGCGTGTGAAAATTGTTTACATTGAACCAGACAAGTGTAATCCATAACTAGTTCCAACCTAGGTATCCCAATTTTCTTGGAACCACAATAAATCGCAAAAATGTGTGGTTTAGATTAAAGAATTAGCCACTACTCAAAAACTTTAGCCGATAGAGTACCATAATATTAACAAAAATTGTTCGTATTGAACCAAGCAAACAAAATCCATAACCAGTTTCAACCTAGCTATGATAATTTTGTAGGAATAAAGATAAATCGCCAAAAAGGTGGTTTAGATTAAATAACATATCACTACTCAAAAACTATAATCGATAGAGGATTTGAAGCTCATAAACATTGTTCCTATTGAACCAAACAAGTATAATCCATAACCCGTTCCAACCTAGTTATCATAATTTTTTTAGAACAAAAATAAATCCCAAAAATGTAGGGTTTAGATTAAAGAATTAGCCACTACTCAAAAACTTTAGCCGATAGAGTACCATAATATTGACAAAAATTGTTCGTATTGAACCAAGCAAACAAAATCCATAACCAGTTCCAACCTAGCTACATCCGTTTTGTAGGTTATTGTCTTACAAATCTTCCACAACAGTTCTTGTTTTGACAAATTGACCTTGCATTGACAATCAGACCATTAATGTTAGTAAATAACCCTAACCTATCGGTATTATTTATTACTATACTTATTATTTAGTAATATTAACACACATTGACTTACTACTTTATTATACCTGAGTCAGTGCCACGTCTGCCCAGCTGCGAATGATCCTTCATTACTGAAGAGGAATCTTTACTTATTCCTTTGGAATATTTGAGCCACTGCCTCGGCAGCAAAGCTGCCTCGGTTTCTAATAAATACAAATCAGAACCATACACTTATTGCTTTGTTATACTTGGAGCTGCTAATGATTCAGCAATTTACTTTTTTAATAATTGTTTGTCAAGACTTATCACGAATATAATATTTTATTTATAATGTGATCTGAAACTTTTTCTTTTTTCTTAAAGATTAAAAGTTTGTACAAAAAAGCGCTAATTACATGTTTACTTTATCTACTCAGTAATATTTTCTTTCACAAGAAAAAGATGAAAAGATACCAACACACAACGGGTTCCATGTTCTTGTGCTATTACTCGAGACTCATGTAGTGCGTTAACTAAACGATATCGCGACGTTTATCTAAGAATATTTTAAAATATTTTATGGAATTTATAAAAAAAATCTTTTTTGTTTCAGATCTCATGTGGCGAACGTCACGTACAAATCATGGGGGGTGACGAAACCCACCCCATGTGGATAATCTTCACGCTGGTATTGACCAGCGGTCCAATATTGGCTATGTGCCCATCAAGGTGTTCCTGCAACGATGATTCGTTGCAGGCATCCTGCGTAAATATGAGTTTGGAAGTCGTTCCGATCCAATTAAATCCGGAAGTAAAATATATCAACCTCTCGTTCAACAAGATCAACAATATACTCTTCACGCTAAGCATTTATAATAACTTGGTAACGTTGGATTTGTCTTCGAATAAACTTCAAACGCTCGGAACAAACAATTTTGAATCGCAAAGGAATTTGAAACATTTAAATCTAAGTCGGAATGAGATTGATGATGTTTTAAAAGATTCGTTTCGTGGCTTAAGAGCTTTGAAAATATTAGATATGAGTCATAATCGATTAGAACAGTTCACGGCGCATGCGTTTCGTGAATTACAGTCTTTAGAAGTATTGTACTTGACTGGTAATCAGATAATCGAGCTCGAAGAAGACTTATTGGAACCGGCAAAATTGCTACGAGAGCTTTATATGAACTCGAACCAGTTATTGTCGGTCCCGGAATCGGCTATAAAACATTGTTTAAAATTAAAAGTTTTTTCATTATCTCAAAATTTAATAAAATCGATAGAAGAAGAAGACATGCCAAGTTTACCGGAGTTAGAATATTTAGAATTAAACAACAACGTTATAGACGAGATCCATCAAGATGCATTTTCCGGTATAGCATCTTTGGAGTATTTAGACTTAAGTGATAATAATTTCACCGTCGTGCCCACCACATCCTTGTCAAAATTAACGAAATTAACGAAACTTTATTTAAGTGGAAATTTCTTTACGAATGTACCTCCCGTAGGTTTTCGTAGTTTATTTCACCTGACATATTTAAAACTAGATCGTTTAGAAATGTTAGTCAAAATTGACTCGAGAGCATTCGTAGATAACATAAAGTTAGAAAAAGTTTGGATGGATAATAACATAGCCCTTACAACACTTCCAACGAGACTATTCCATGGCAACCCAAAATTAACTTACGTCTCCGTTAAAAATTGCCAAATATCCACGTTAGAAGCTTCCCACTTCCCGTTAGATCAACTCAAAGTGTTCCATTTAGGTGGAAACCCCTTACTGTGCAACTGCTCAATTATTTGGTTATGGAAACTTGTACATTTACAAAAAAATAAACAACTTAATTTAACCGAAAATTCCGAGTTTGTTATTGACGTTGACAACATCACTTGTAGTGGTCCCGAGCAACTTCAAGGATTACTATTGATGAACGCCACAGAATCGCAAGTTGGCTGTTCGGTTAGCTGGATAATTATAGCATTCGCCAGCGTCGGAATGCTTTTAGTGCTTTCCGTAGCGGTAGGTTTTCTTTATTGTGGACCAATGAGGAAAAACTCAAAAAGCACAAACCAAAATCAAAACGTTCCAACAACGCCAGAAGAAGCCCATCATTACGAAGAACCAATTGCAGACAAATATATTATAGGACCGTCTTTAATTAGAGAATACAAAACATTACCGAATTGGGAACCGTATGGAGATGATAGAAATCCTTACGGATCTTACAACACCCCCGTAAAGGCCAGACCACATATTGTATACGTTTAGATCACTACAATTATTTGTTAAACACCAAAAATTTATTTTAATGATTTATTAAGGCCCAATTTAATTTTTAATTTAAATTCTTAAATAATCATTAAAATAAATATTGAACTTAAAACTCTCAAAGCTGAGTAATAAAAACGTAGAAACGATAATATTTAGCCGTTATTCGTTGAAATGCCAAAGTAACCGAATCGAGAGGAAATTGTTAAGTCACCATTTTAAAAATACGTGTAAATAAATAAGAAAATAAAAAAGAAAACGTACGGTTTTAAGGTACTAGCTCGTTTGTGTATTGTAAAGACTGAATTATTTTAATATGTATTTTTCGATAAGAAAATAACTATTTTCTAAATTGTGTCAAATCAGCTAATAACGAATAATGAATTTATATATAAGGAAGCAATAACGTGGCCGCTTGAAAACAGTAAAAAGTTAAAAAAAAGGAGATTCAGATTATATATTATACATATATGTAACCAAATTTTCAATGTTTAGCTAAAAATCAATATCTGTGCTTGTCTCTTCACGTAAACTCAACGATTTAGTTATTAGGTATTATACGAAAACGTTACCAAAAAAAGTAATAAATAAAAAATTAAAAACCAAAATCTTACCATCCGTAGTCATTAATTTTTTATTAATCACAACTATGACCAATAATTTACTTTTAGGATTAATTAATTAATTAATAGTAAACCTTTATGAAAGTTGGTGGTGTTACTATTTTTAAACAGATAGTTAATAAATTAACTTTTTAAATTCTTTTTCATCATTTTATTTGTTATTTTGGCCAATAAAATGCTTAAATGTCTCGTAAGATTTACATTATAAAAAAAGTGTATTTAAGGGTATTTTTTATTGAAAAAAAAATGAAATAAATTAATGCATTATTATCAACCTCATAAATTGCTCAGGTACCTCATACTTCGAATGAACGATTAATTAAATTAAATTAAAAAAAAATGTGGGGAAAAACCGTTATTAGTACCTAGAGAAGAAAAAAATAACTTTGAGGGATTAACATTAATTATTATTATGATTCATTTATCACTTAATTAATTATCCACCCGTTTCCGTCTGCAATATCGAATTTATTTTAATCGTTATTAGTATCACACAACATAATGATAAGTTTTTTTTTTAATTTTTATTTTCTACATAGACTGACCGTAGTATATGATAAATCAAAATGCTGTTGATAAATAAAAAAATATGTGTCCGTAATTTGTTCTTATATATATTTACAATGTCATTTATGCATAAACATATGTTTGTTAAGAAATATATTATATTACAAATCAATTCATCCAGCTTTTTTTTTTTGGGTCTTTCACCCAATCTTTTTTTTTTCGATTTCAATTAAATCTCCTGAACTACCGAACCGACTCTTCTGTGTAAGTTGGAAATGAATTGGCCCTAGACATTCCATTACATACCGAATTAGGTCCGTCTGCGTTTGATCGTAAGACAAATTCACATATGCATGAATGTCTGCACGTGTTTTACATGATTTAAAAAATTTAATTAAAAAATTTTGTTTCAAATAGAATTGTTTAACATATTTTACTTTCCCTAAAGAAAATAAAGAAAATAAAGAGGTTCTCCTCCTTTTAAATCCAATCGATTTTTCTCCAACGCAATTGCAAGAATTTCACCCTCATTGTTTGATTAAGTGGAGAAGGGAGAGGGTTCCGTACTACACCCGGTTGCTTTAATTGCAAAGCATCAAGCTGTTCCATTCCGGAACCGCCACTAATTACCAACGTAAAGGTGATATTCTATGTATTTGCGACAATTTTTAAAACTCTTTTTCAATAATTAATTTATTTCAATTAAAATTTTCACAAAATTAATATCATTAATCACGTTATTCGAAATGTTTTAAAAATAAATTTAAAACTTATTTCTCGTTATTGTAAAACTAGAGCCATCTATAAACGAAAACTCAAAATAAACTTGGAGTAAAAGTATAGATTTCTAAAAAGAAATGTTAGGTGTCTAATCTAAATAATTAAATCACTACTTTAACGTACACTATGTTAATTAATTATCGTATAAGACGTAATCATTGCAAGTATGCAACCAAATACGCAAATCGCGTATTTTAATACCAATACTGTGATATTGGTTGCGTAAAATAAAGTATTTTTTATTAATTTGTTCTAATAAATAATAAATTCTTTTGGAGTTGGATTACTTTAGGATTAATTTGCGTGATTTGCTTTAGAGGTAGCTTACTTTGTAGTGGATTTATTATAGACTTGGGTTGGATCACTTCTCAGCCAAGTTAGGTTGGTTGGAATTAATCCTGGTTTATGTTAATCTTGAAATACATTGAATGAATGAATTTGTTGTAATTATGATTTAGGAAAATAAAAATATCCATACAGAAGCAGAGATCTACAATTTATATGGCTACCAACTGAGCTATCGAAGGCTGTTACATTTTAATATTTTAATTAATAAATACTAAAAAATAATTAAATTATATTTTTATTTAAAATACATTAAATCAAATTGAACTACTATAACAATATAAGTTATCAAAGTCCCAATCACCTTAAAATAAAAATTAAATCAACCTTTTTAAACAAAATTTTTAAATATTTACCGCATAAACTAAAGAGAAGTCAATATTAAATAACCCCGCCGGTTTAATTTTGTAATCTTCGTGATGCATTAACAAGCAAAATAATTTAACATCCGCCAAAATCGCTTTATTTTCGGGTAATTCCAACCGTCGTAGAGTATTTTTTATTTTATTACCCTAAAATAATTGAAACATAAATTGATTATAAAAAAATTTAAAGAAGACTTACACTTTTCATACAAACATGAGCGGGAATAATAAGTATTAATAAATATATCAAATACTCATTAACGTTATAAATCGAATTTTCGTACCTCAAAAACCAATACTCTGTGTTTCTACTCCCATACATTTTTGAAATTAAACTATGTGCGTGAATACTCATAAGAAAAACGTCCTCGATCGTTAAAAAAACAATTGGAATAGTTAGTGTTTCAACGACATTAGTTGAAACCGAACATAATTTAACGTAAGTCTCTCTCAACATTTTCCCATTTGCTTCGTTCCAAACTTTAACGTCGTCAACAGCTTTGTAAATTATTCTAAAGTACCGATCTAACAGTAGCATTATCGTCACGAACTCAGCTCTTATCGCTGAATATGGTAAACTTAACAAAGCGATTATAGAAAATATAACCGTTTCAGCAATAACCGTTTCGCGACTATTCCTATAAGCGTTAAATATCAAATAAATCGTTCTGATCGAGAACGAAACGATCGTAGTTAAAAAACCGAAATAAAAAACCCATTTTGGAATACTATAACCGTTAAAATGTTTCATTGCTTCGTCGGTAGCCATTAATTCCTTCCACATACTCACCACATTTTTTTTATATTTCACTCGAAAAATATTAATTATAGCGATTTTACTAAAATTTATAAACTGCATACAATGTCCTAGCATTTCAACGTATCTCTTCATCTTAAAATTTTGAGGGTAAGCGTATTCTATAAAGAGGTAAGCAAACACTAAAGATAAATCAGAGATGAAGCACACAAATGCAGTTAAAGTGTACTCTTTTGATGAAGCATTTGTATTAAAATGTATCGCTCCGGTGTATTTTAATAAAAAAAATAACGGTTTTAAATATTTTAAATTATTAATTTCCATATCTCAAAATTGAGTATTAAAGTAAGTACTTGTAGTAAGACGAATTAAATGTTACTGTACAAACTTAGCTTATTAATGTGTATTGATAGCATCACTTTGCCTCATTACACAAATTGCTTTTTGCTCATAAATTTGTGGCTTTACTTATAATTAATAATTATTTGCTTTTTACTTAAAAACGTGTAATTTATTATCAATTTTTTTTTTAATTGAGATAAAAAACTGTGATTTAAGAAATACAAAAAAAAGCTTCCTTCGAGCCGGATTTGAACCAGCGACCTATGGATTTCAACTTTACGCAACTTCTACAGTCCACCGCTCTACCAACTGAGCTATCGAAGGTTGTTAATTCTTGATGTTTTTTACAAAAATTGCAAATCATTCTACTTGAAAGGATATAGCATGAATTTGTTACATGACAAACAAAAATACAATTCAAAACATCTATAAACACTAAAAGCAGAACATTCTTTTATTCTCACAATAAACCGATCGAAATTATAAAATTGTTGAAATTAATGTTAAAGCCAAAAGAAGTCAATCTCGTCCGAAAGACTTTGAAATTAAGGAGAGAGGATATATCTAAGAACTGGCGAATTACCCAGAAATGATGGGTATAATCTTAAGATAATAGATGAGTATAAAAAGATCTCTCGTAATTTTTATTTTTGTCATTTGTGTTCTTAATCGAAGTGTCATTTTTATTTTTACTTAATAAATTTGTGTTACTGGGGTAAGTCAATAATGTTATTTTTTTATTTATTATTTTTATGTTTCGAGAATCAAGGTTGTTAAAATTAAAATTTGGTATTCTAGTGATGGATATCGAAAATTATATCAAATATTGTTTTCTCAAAAACTAAAAGTTATTTTTGAAAACGGGTTTGTTCATTGGAAAGAGGACACTTTTATTAACACTTTGGGAAATTTTTAAACCCATATTCCAAGAAATCGATTTTATACGAATTATTAAAACTTAATCGGCGAAAATGGCAAAAATCGAAAAAATTTTTGATCATTTCAAAAATTGATTTCTCAAGAACTAAAAGTGATTTTTCAAAACGGCTTTTTGCATTAAAAAGGGGATACTTTAATTACTAATTGGTGATATTTCCAGAAGGATCCTACAAGAAATTAATTTTATAGCGAATTTTGAAAATTATTGCAACATCGAAAATTTTATCAAAACTTCAAATATTGTTTTCTCAAAAACTAAAAGTTATTTTTCAAAACGGGTTGGTTCATTGGAAAGAGGACACTTTTATTAACACTTTGGGAAATTTTTAAACTCATAATCCAAGTAATCCATTTTATACGAATTATTAAATCTTAATCGGCGAAAATTGTAAAAATCGAAAAAATGTTTGATCATTTCAAAAATTTATTTCTCAAGAACTAAAAGGGATTTTTCAAAACGGCTTTTTGCATTAAAAAGGGGATACTTTAATTAATAATTGGTGATATTTCCAGAAGGATCCTTCAAGAAATTAATTTTATAGCGAATTTTGAAAATTATTGCATCATCGAAAATTTTATCAAAACTTCAAATATTGTTTTCTCAAAAACTAATAGTTATTTTTCAAAACGGGTTGGTTCATTGGAAAGAGAACACTTTTATTAACACTTTGGGAAATTTTTAAACTCATATTCCAAGAAATCGATTTTATACGAATTATTAAAACTTAATCGGCGAAAATTGCAAAAATCGAAAAAATTTTTGATCATTTTAAAAATTTATTTCTCAAGAACTAAAAGTGATTTTTCAAAACGGCTTTTTGCATTAAAAAGGGGATACTTTAATTAATAATTGGTGATATTTCCAGAAGGATCCTTCAAGAAATTAATTTTATAGCGAATTTTGAAGATTATTGCAACATCGAAAATTTTATCAAAACTTCAAATATTGTTTTCTCAAAAACTAAAAGTTATTTTTCAAAACGGGTTGGTTCATTGGAAAGAGAACGCTATTATTAACACTTTGGGAAATTTTTAAACTCATAATCCAAGTAATCCATTTTATACGAATTATTAAATCTTAATCGGCGAAAATTGTAAAAATCGAAAAAATGTTTGATCATTTCAAAAATTTATTTCTCAAGAACTAAAAGGGATTTTTCAAAACGGCTTTTTGCATTAAAAAGGGGATACTTTAATTAATAATTGGTGATATTTCCAGAAGGATCCTTCAAGAAATTAATTTTATAGCGAATTTTGAAAATTATTGCATCATCGAAAATTTTATCAAAACTTCAAATATTGTTTTCTCAAAAACTAATAGTTATTTTTCAAAACGGGTTGGTTCATTGGAAAGAGAACACTTTTATTAACACTTTGGGAAATTTTTAAACTCATATTCCAAGAAATCGATTTTATACGAATTATTAAAACTTAATCGGCGAAAATTGCAAAAATCGAAAAAATTTTTGATCATTTTAAAAATTTATTTCTCAAGAACTAAAAGTGATTTTTCAAAACGGCTTTTTGCATTAAAAAGGGGATACTTTAATTAATAATTGGTGATATTTCCAGAAGGATCCTTCAAGAAATTAATTTTATAGCGAATTTTGAAGATTATTGCAACATCGAAAATTTTATCAAAACTTCAAATATTGTTTTCTCAAAAACTAAAAGTTATTTTTCAAAACGGGTTGGTTCATTGGAAAGAGAACGCTATTATTAACACTTTGGGAAATTTTTAAACTCATATTCCAAGAAATCGATTTTATACGAATTATTAAAATTTAATCTGCGAAAATTGCAAAAATCGAAAAAATTGTTGATCATTTCAAAAATTGATTTCTCAAGAACTAAAAGTGATTTTTCAAAACGGCTTTTTGCATTAAAAAGGGGATACTTTAATTAATAATTGGTGATATTTCCAGAAAGATCCTACAAGAAATTAATTTTATAGCGAATTTTGAAAATTATTGCAACATCGAAAATTTGATTAAAACTTCAAATATTGTTTTCTCAAAAACTAAAAGTTATTTTTTAAAGCGGGTTGGTTCATTGGAAAAAGGAGACTTTTATTAACACTTTGGGAAATTTTTAAACTCATATTCCAAGAAATCGATTTCATACGAATTATTAAAATTTAATCTGCGAAAATTGCAAAATTCGAAAAAATTTTTGATCATTTCAAAAATTTATTTCTCAAGAACTAAAAGTGATTTTTCAAGACGGCTTTTTGCATTAAAAAGGGGATACTTTAATTAATAATTGGTGATATTTCCAAAAGGATCCTTCAAGAAATGAATTTTATAGCGAATTTTGAAAATTATTGCAACATCGAAAATTTTATCAAAACTTCAAATATTGTTTTCTCAAAAACTAAAAGTTATTTTTCAAAACGGGTTGGTTCATTGGAAAGAGAACACTTTTATTAACACTTTGGGAAATTTTTAAACTCATAATCCAAGTAATCGATTTTATACGAATTATTAAATCTTAATCGGCGAAAATTGTAAAAATCGAAAAAATTGTTGATCATTTCAAAAATTTATTTCTCAAGAACTAAAAGTGATTTTTCAAAACGGCTTTTTGCATTAAAAAGGGGATACTTTAATTAATAACTGGTGATATTTCCACAAGGATCCTTCAAGAAATGAATTTTATAGCGAATTTTGAAAATTATTGCAACATCGAAAATTTGATTAAAACTTCAAATATTGTTTTCTCAAAAACTAAAAGTTATTTTTCAAAACGGGTTGGTTCATTGGAAAAAGGACACTTTTATTAACACTTTGGGAAATTTTTAAACTCATAATCCAAGTAATCGATTTTATACGAATTATTAAAACTTAATCGGCGAAAATTGCAAAAATCGAAAATTTTTTTGATCATTTCAAAAATTTATTTGTCAAGAACTAAAAGTGATTTTTTAAAACGACTTTTTGCATTAAAAACGGGGTACTTTAATTAATAATTGGTGATATTTTCAGAAAGATCCTTCAAGAAATTAATTTTATAGCGAATTTTGAAAATTATTGCAACATCGAAAATTTTATCAAAACTTCAAATATTGTTTTCTCAAAAACTAAAAGTTATTTTTCAAAGTGGGTTGGTTTATTGGAAAAAGGACACTTTTATTAACAATTTTCAAACTCATATTCCAAAAAATGGATTTTATACGATTTTTAGCCGGATATCCGTTCCACCACTAGTCTATTCTAAAAGAATGTTCCTCCATTAACCAATTTTGGGGTTAATACGGTGAATGATAAAGCAAGAACTAAGGGTAATGAACCTACTCTTAATACGACCCTTCATACACTATTCATAATTTTTCGTTTACTCATTTAAATATGTAAAATTATGTCTTTCTATATAATATTCCAAAACAATAATTAAAGGTGTAATTTGAATTTCAATAAGTAATAAGCAATAATTTTGTAACTTAAATTAATTTTTTTCAATTTCAGTATAAAAACATAAGGGTAGTTCCGTGTTAACCTTTAACCAGAAGATGGTGATTGTGATAGCTGTGGTTGATTCCTGAAGAAAAAAAATGGAAAGAAAAGAATCAGATCGAGGGCGTGATTTACGGCGTGGAAATACACGGTGGATTGTATAAGGCCCCACGACGTTGTGACGCAATGGTTTGCGTGCTAAGGTCGAAGCTTATCGAGTAGAAATCCTTAAGGTGGCAATTCCAAGTAAAATACACGTGCAGTGGTGGTTATTCTTAGGGGCCGGCGCAGACGCCTGAAAAACGCCTTCAAATCGGCAGACTTTGAACCATACAGCACCGTGTACGACCAATCGCGATACAACCTTCCAAGTGTTCGAGCAAGATGAACGCTTTGTATGTGACAGTGTCCGTTCCCATCCTGTTGCTACTGGCAGGTTTTAACCATGCCCATGGCCTTTCAACCTTCGGGAGGTCTCCAACTGTGCCGCCAATCTCAACCCCACAATGTACACGATATGGACATTTTTTTAAATCATCATTTTATTTTAAATTACCAGATAACATGCAGTGCCATTTCACCCGATGGTACTACTGTCATTTCATGCTTCGATTGATACATTTAAAAAGCGCAATCGAATTTTACCATAAAATTTCATTCCTTCTGTGTCATCCAAGCTCACATCATGAACTGCATTACTTTCATATCATTAATTATTTTTTCTGGCTTCTTTGTTGGTGTTGGTGGGAAAATCTGTTGTTTGTTTCGATTATAAGAGTAACTATTTTTTCTGTTTCAGTACATGCAAAAGATTGTACAACCCACGATGATTGTAAAGGTATGAATGGAACTAGCTGCGTCGAATATGCCAATTCCATCAACAAGCTGTATTGTTTATGTGGAAACAATCAGCCTCCTCGTAACGGAGTTTGTCCAACAGTTAAAAAAGGTAAAGATTATTTGTGTTGATAATCGGACTTTAAATATTTATGGCACCTGCAACCTGATAAAACGTAGCCCGAAAAGATACGGTACAATAATTTGTTTGAACAACGAAATAAACATGCAAATGCGATTCCCACAATCGGGTCAAAAACGGCGCTAGCATAAATCAAACGTAATGTATTCAAGTTCGAGCTTGCTCGACATAATTTTTAAACTAGGTTAGCAACTGGATAGTTAAAGGAAACCAACATTAATCAAGATAAATTAACCCACTCAATACATTTTTGAAAATTATTTTTTTTCTCTTATTTATTTTACAAAACCATTTAAAACGAAATCAACCGGCTGCTGCAATGCGTTAACGATATAAAACCCGATAAAGTTGCGAGCCGCACGAACGTCAAGTGCACATTACCATAATCGCGTAGTTCTTTAAACAATGTTTTCTTTTATAAAATCACTAAGTATTAAATTTAAATTTAACACTTGACCTTATAATGCAGACTAATTAATAATTAGATTTCGAAATTTTTAGAATTAATAAATTTAAATGAAATTGGATGAGTAAAAAGAAATAATTTATGGCACTCACTCCTTGTGAAAAATTAAGATGTATGATCATCAAATATTAAATGTTAAAAGTTGATGCTGACTCGAGAACTTTTACTGAAATAAAACTAAACCTAGAACTAGAAAGTTACTAACTTTAAAAATTTGGAAAAAATCGATTTGTTGGAAAATCGTTATGAAATTTTCACCAATTATTAATGAAAGCATCTACTTTTCAATGAAAAAGTCCATTTTGAAAAATCACTTTTAGTTCTTGAGATATAAATCTTTTAACTCAATCACAATTTTTGGTAATTTTTAAGTTTTTCTGTACTTAATTTAAAAATTTAGGAAAAATCGATTTTTTGGAGAATCGTTATGAAATTATCACTAATTATTAATTAAAGCATCTCCTTTTCAATGAAAAACTCCGTTTTGAAAAATCACATTTAGTTCTTGAGATACACATCTTTTAACTCAATCATAATTTCTGGTAATTTTTAAGTTGCCTATACTAATTTCAAAATGTTGGAAAAAATCGATTTCTTGGAACATCATTATAAATTTTTCACCAATTATAAATTAAAGCATCTACTTTTCAATGAAAAACTCCGTTTTGAAGAATCACTTTTAGTTCTTGAGATACACATCTTTTAACTCAATCATAATTTCTGGTAATTTTTAAGTTTCCTATACTAATTTCAAAATGTTAAAAAAAATCGATTTCTTGGAACATCATTATAAATTTTTCACCAATTATAAATTAAAGCATCTACTTTTCAATGAAAAACTCCATTTTGAAAAATCACTTTTAGTTCTTGAGATACACATCTTTTAACTCAATCATAATTTCTGGTAATTTTTAAGTTTCCTATACTAATTTCAAAATGTTAAAAAAAATCGATTTCTTGGAACATCATTATAAATTTTTCACCAATTATAAATTAAAGCATCTACTTTTCAATGAAAAACTCCGTTTTGAAAAATCACTTTTAGTTCTTGAGATACACATCTTTTAACTCAATCATAATTTCTGGTAATTTTTAAGTTCCCTATACTAATTTCAAAATGTTGGAAAAAATCGATTTCTTGAAACATCATTATAAATTTTTCACCAATTACAAATTAAAGCATCTACTTTTCAATGAAAAACTCCATTTTGAAAAATCACTTTTAGTTCTTGAGATACACATCTTTTAACTCAATCATAATTTCTGGTAATTTTTAAGTTCCCTATACTAACTTCAAAATGTTAAAAAAAATCGATTTCTTGAAACATCATTATAAATTTTTCACCAATTATAAATTAAAGCATCTACTTTTCAATGAAAAACTCCATTTTTAAAAATCACTTTTAGTTCTTGAGATACACATCTTTTAACTCAATCATAATTTCTGGTAATTTTTAAGTTCCCTATATTAATTTCAAAATGTTGGAAAAAATCGATTTCTTGGAACATCATTATAAATTTTTCACCAATTATAAATTAAAGCATCTACTTTTCAACAAAAAAGTCCGTTTTGAAAAATCACTTTTAGTTCTTGAGATACACATCTTTTAACTCAATCATAATTTCTGGTAATTTTTAAGTTCCCTATATTAATTTCAAAATGTTGGAAAAAATCGATTTCTTGGAACATCATTATAAATTTTTCACCAATTATAAATTAAAGCATCTACTTTTCAATGAAAAACTCCGTTTTGAAAAATCACTTTTAGTTCTTGAGATACACATCTTTTAACTCAATCATAATTTCTGGCAATTTTTAAGTTCCCTATACTAATTTCAAAATGTTGGAAAAAATCGATTTCTTGAAATATCATTATAAATTTTTCACCAATTATAAATTAAAGCATCTACTTTTCAATGAAAAACTCCGTTTTGAAAAATCACTTTTAGTTCTTGAGATACACATCTTTTAACTCAATCATAATTTCTGGTAATTTTTAAGTTCCCTATACTAATTTCAAAATGTTGGAAAAAATCGATTTCTTGAAACATCATTATAAATTTTTCACCAATTATAAATTAAAGCATCTACTTTTCAATGAAAAACTCCGTTTTGAAAAATCACTTTTAGTTCTTGAGATACACATCTTTTAACTCAATCATAATTTCTGATAATTTTTAAGTTCCCTATACTAATTTCAAAATGTTGGAAAAAATCGATTTCTTGAAACATCATTATAAATTTTTCACCAATTATAAATTAAAGCATCTACTTTTCAATGAAAAACTCCATTTTGAAAAATCACTTTTAGTTCTTGAGATACACATCTTTTAACTCAACCATAATTTCTGGTAATTTTTAAGTTCCCTATACTAATTTCAAAATGTTGGAAAAAATCGATTTCTTGAAACATCATTATAAATTTTTCACCAATTACAAATTAAAGCATCTACTTTTCAATGAAAAACTCCATTTTGAAAAATCACTTTTAGTTCTTGAGATACACATCTTTTAACTCAATCATAATTTCTGGTAATTTTTAAGTTCCCTATACTAACTTCAAAATGTTAAAAAAAATCGATTTCTTGAAACATCATTATAAATTTTTCACCAATTATAAATTAAAGCATCTACTTTTCAATGAAAAACTCCATTTTTAAAAATCACTTTTAGTTCTTGAGATACACATCTTTTAACTCAATCATAATTTCTGGTAATTTTTAAGTTCCCTATATTAATTTCAAAATGTTGGAAAAAATCGATTTCTTGGAACATCATTATAAATTTTTCACCAATTATAAATTAAAGCATCTACTTTTCAACAAAAAAGTCCGTTTTGAAAAATCACTTTTAGTTCTTGAGATACACATCTTTTAACTCAATCATAATTTCTGGTAATTTTTAAGTTCCCTATATTAATTTCAAAATGTTGGAAAAAATCGATTTCTTGGAACATCATTATAAATTTTTCACCAATTATAAATTAAAGCATCTACTTTTCAATGAAAAACTCCGTTTTGAAAAATCACTTTTAGTTCTTGAGATACACATCTTTTAACTCAATCATAATTTCTGGCAATTTTTAAGTTCCCTATACTAATTTCAAAATGTTGGAAAAAATCGATTTCTTGAAATATCATTATAAATTTTTCACCAATTATAAATTAAAGCATCTACTTTTCAATGAAAAACTCCGTTTTGAAAAATCACTTTTAGTTCTTGAGATACACATCTTTTAACTCAATCATAATTTCTGGTAATTTTTAAGTTCCCTATACTAATTTCAAAATGTTGGAAAAAATCGATTTCTTGAAACATCATTATAAATTTTTCACCAATTATAAATTAAAGCATCTACTTTTCAATGAAAAACTCCGTTTTGAAAAATCACTTTTAGTTCTTGAGATACACATCTTTTAACTCAATCATAATTTCTGATAATTTTTAAGTTCCCTATACTAATTTCAAAATGTTGGAAAAAATCGATTTCTTGAAACATCATTATAAATTTTTCACCAATTATAAATTAAAGCATCTACTTTTCAATGAAAAACTCCATTTTGAAAAATCACTTTTAGTTCTTGAGATACACATCTTTTAACTCAACCATAATTTCTGGTAATTTTTAAGTTCCTTATAGTAATTTCAAAATGTTGGAAAAAATCGATTTCTTGGAACATCATTATAAATTTTTCACCAATTATAAATTAAAGCATCTACTTTTCAATGAAAAACTCCATTTTTAAAAATCACTTTTAGTTCTTGAGATACACATCTTTTAACTCAATCATAATTTCTGGTAATTTTTAAGTTCCCTATACTAATTTCAAAATGTTGGAAAAAATTGATTTCTTGAAACATCATTATAAATTTTTCACCAATTATAAATTAAAGCATCTCCTTTTCAATAAAATCTCCATTTTGAAAAATCACTTTTAGTTCTTGAGATACACATCTTTTAACTCAATCATAATTTCTGGTAATTTTTAAGTTCCCTATACTAACTTCAAAATGTTAAAAAAAATCGATTTCTTGGAACATCATTATAAATTTTTCACCAATTATAAATTAAAGCATCTACTTTTCAATGAAAAACTCCGTTTTGAAAAATCACTTTTAGTTCTTGAGATACACATCTTTTAACTCAATCATAATTTCTGGTAATTTTTAAGTTCCCTGTACTAATTTCAAAATGTTGGAAAAAATCGATTTCTTGAAACATCATTATAAATTTTTCACCAATTATAAATCAAAGCATCTACTTTTCAATGAAAAAGTCCGTTTTGAAGAATCACTTTTAGTTCTTGAGATACACATCTTTTAACTCAATCATAATTTCTGGTAATTTTTAAGTTCCCTATACTAACTTCAAAATGTTAAAAAAAATCGATTTCTTGAAACATCATTATAAATTTTTCACCAATTATAAATTAAAGCATCTACTTTTCAATGAAAAACTCCATTTTTAAAAATCACTTTTAGTTCTTGAGATACACATCTTTTAACTCAACCATAATTTCTGGTAATTTTTAAGTTCCCTATACTAATTTTAAAATGTTGGAAAATATCGATTTCTTGAAACATCATTATAAATTTTTCACCAATTATAAATTAAAGCATCTACTTTTCAACAAAAAAGACCATTTTGAAAAATCACTTTTAGTTCTTGAGATACACATCTTTTAACTCAATCATAATTTCTGGTAATTTTTAAGTTCCGTATACTAATTTCAAAATGTTAAAAAAAATCAATTTCTTGGAACATCATTATAAATTTTTCACCAATTATAAATTAAAGCATCTACTTTTCAATGAAAAACTCCATTTTTAAAAATCACTTATTGTTCTTGAGATACACATCTTTGAACTCAATCATAATTTCTGGTAATTTTTAAGTTCCCTATACTAATTTCAAAATGTTAAAAAAAATCGATTTCTTGAAACATCATTATAAATTTTTCACCAATTATAAATTAAAGCATCTACTTTTCAATGAAAAAGTCCGTTTTGAAGAATCACTTTTAGTTCTTGAGATATAAATCTTTGAAGTAATCATAATTAGTTCTAGGTTTAGTGTTAGTTCTAGTTTTAGTTGTTATTGAGTGGTGACGTCACGAACGGGCCTTTTTATTAATGGGATGTAGCACTCCTTTTAGATTCTACCATCCTTTATATAAATATGTTTTTTAAATTTAAAAAAAATTCTTATATATATATTTTTGAAAATGTTTCAGAACCTTTTCATATTTGTAATAAGGATGATGATTGCGTAGATGGATCAAGTTGTAAAATGTCAAATTCAGTGAAGGCAAATTTATGCTTATGCGACGAAAATCAGGAAGCAGGCGATTGCAACAGTGAGTAAAGATAAAGATAATTTCTTTTTTGAAAAGAATAGAAAGTAGACTAATTATGATTTCTTTTATACTATATACAATGTATATTACACGTTTTGATATTGATTTTAGACGAAATCTGTTTTTAATACGTAGCAAAGAAAATGAACAACATTGCCTTTTCTAAAGCAAAACTCACGCACACTCATGATTAATCAATAAGATTTATATTTGCATGTAAATTTACAATCATCGATTTATGTAAATGTCGTTCTAGTTTCTGCGCGAACGTATAGTTTTCTGTTGACGTACGGTGAATTGAATTAATTGTTTAAATTTTGAAAAGGTCTCTTCTTGCAATTAAACGAGGTTCATTAATCACTAAATAAATCGCGATTATTTGTTTATTTATTTACAGGTGGTTTTATAAAGCGACCATCCACGTTTGCTGTTTTATTGGGATCTCTCCTATTCTTTGTCAAGATTTTTGGTTAATCCAATACTTTTTAAACTTACATGACGGCTTCTTATTATTGTAGTCGACACGATTCTACGTTTATTATTAAAAAATAATAAATTAACTAAATAAATATATAAGTAAAATAGTTAACATATCAAATATTAAATGTTGTAGATAAAAAATTTCCTAAAATTGTTATAAATTTAGTTAATTATCAAGAAATAATATTACCGTATTTACTAGAATTAATTAAATAAATCTTAGTGTAGTTACTTTTTTATAATTTTGGAGCATGTTGATAAATATACACTTATAAAAAAACATTTTTATGTATCATTTGAATTTTGGTAGAAAAAAATCTTATGAATTCTTCGCCTGACACGTGGCTGAAAATACTAAAAGGCAAGCAGGAACATCTAATTTTAGCGGCTCGATGCCCTGAACCGCTTGTAACTCCACAGTTTGCTAACAGTGTTGTGTCGGTGTTTGACAACGGCCACAGTCTGCAAGTCTGAAAATCTGAATAGAATTCTCCACCAACCACCTTCAACATTCAACCAAAAATAAAAAACCAAGCATCGTCTTAAGGGTACGTTTAAAATCAAAAAAATAAATAATAATAATTACGACGTTAATCTAAAAATAAGATTTTTCGAATCGTGTTTTGACATTTTGTGTCATGGCTGATCGTATTCGCCCGAAGGTTGCACAGATGCACTGTTGAACAGATCAAACCATTCCTTCTTTGTAGGTTGAAATATGATCAAAGTAGATGAAGAAGATCCCATCGGAGGTAAGTTAACATAAAACAAATTTGCTTTAACTTTATTTTATTAAAAATGATTTATTCAAAACAAAATTTGAACATAACTAGAGGCATTTATCCAATTGGCTCCGATTCAAATCCACCTCCTCATTCTTTTTATTATTTTTTGTTATTCAATAAATTATTTTTCATTTCTCTCTTTTTAATAGAAGTTGAACTATCATTTCCATATCGAGATGTTAAAATACGAAGAGGTGTGAACCCCAAAGATCTTTACGAATTAGATGCAGAAATTGGAAGGTTAAATTAATTCAAATTAAAAATTCTTATAGAAAAATTAAAAAAAAATTTTAGGGGAAAATTTGGTACTGTTTATAAATGTACTGAAAAAGCGACCGGTTTGAGTTTGGCCGCAAAATTTATCGGTGTCCCCAAAAAAGAAGATCGTAGAAATGTTGAAAGAGAAGTTGATATCATGCGACAACTGCAACATCCCAGATTAATCCAATTATATGATGCCTTTGAAAATGGGAAGGTTATGTGTGTTGTGCAAGAATTGTAAGCCACCTTTTAAACACCAACAAAAACTTTTAATAATAATTTTATTAGAATTGAAGGAGGAGAACTCTTCGAAAGAGTCATCGACGACGACTTCATATTAACCGAAAAAAGCTGCACCGTATTCATACGTCAGATATGTGAGGGAATCGAGTTTATCCACAAACAAAACATTCTTCATTTAGACATGAAGGTAAAAAATACACATTTTTTATTCAATTTAAAACGTTCTTTTTAGCCAGAAAATATTTTGTGTCTAACAAAAACCGGAAACAGAATCAAAATCATCGATTTTGGACTTGCCAGAAAATTTGATCCAACAAAAAAACTTCAAGTCCTTTTTGGAACACCAGAATTCGTCGCTCCCGAAGTAGTCAACTTTGATCAAATCGGTTTTGGAACAGATATGTGGTCAATAGGAGTTATTTGTTACGTTTTGTAAGTATTTAGGAATATTATATATAAAAGTAAAGAATAAATAAATGTGTTTCCAAAATGTGCAGAAACATATACTATATCAATTTGAGTCTGGTCATCATATTGTGGTGCCTCAACCACAAGCGACTTTACTTTTGACTAATTAGGTCCAAAATCCAAAATCTAATTATGATTTCTTTTTGCTTTAGATTATCTGGTCTTTCACCATTTATGGGACACACCGACATTGAAACTATGGCCAATGTAACAATTGCCAAATATGATTTTGACGATGAAGCCTTCCAGGAAATTTCTGACAACGCTAAAGATTTCATTAGAAAACTACTTTTGAAAGATATGAAGTAAGTAAAGTTTTTGCAAAAATGTTTTTTTCTTAATAATATTTTTTTTGATATTTTATTTTATTTTGTTTTGATTTTTTGATTTCGGGAAAAAGAAAAAAAAAGATATCAAAGACCCAAATTAGTTTTCTTTTCAAACCAAATCTTTATGACTAAAAACTTCTTTGAAAAAATTAACTAATTTGGGTTCTTTCTATTTATGAGTTTTTCCAAATTTTTAAAGAGGTCTTTGTAGTTTTTTTTTCTTTTTCCAGTGCACGCATGACGTCCACCGAGTGTTTGAAACACGCTTGGTTGCAAAGGAGAGTGAAGAAGCTTCAAACAAACCAAATGGACACAACCAAAGATAATTTGAAGCAATTTGTTGAACGCTGGAGCGATCACCCAAATTCCCCATATTTATTCGAAGTTTCGTCTCATTCGATTTTACCTTGTATGAGTTCAAGCTTAAAGTTATCCGAGTCGTTGAACTCTTTGGTGGTTTCAAACCCATCTCCACCGGAATCTTTAAGTTCTTCCCTCGGATCTGATGATAATTTCTTCGTTTTTAATTCTCGGGATAGTTTCCAAAAAGATTTTCAGTATCCAGTTCCAGATCATTTTCGAAGAGCTTCGGATAGTTACGGGGTGGTCAAATCACCAGATATTGTCGAAAGGCTTAATTTAGCCGAAGAAATTCGTAAACTTTCTGACAAACTCTTTCAACTTTCTACTATCAGTCCAAATTTAAATTGTACGACGATTCAATCTAACTCAAATACATATTCTAATTCTAATTCAGCGTTTCATTCAGTAACAGAAACTACACGGTCAGAAAAAAACGTTGATACCACAGTTCCGTGGAGAAGACAACATAATAAGATAAATCAATCGAGTAGAGATGTTCCAATCAGCCCTCGTAAAAAAAGCTCGGACACGTTTAGAGAACAATTTAATTCGAGATTAAACGTTTTTAATTCGAACAGTTCGACATCAGATAATCCGGTGAACACTAAAGATGTCCTTTTGAAACTTTTAGATCGTTGGGAAGGTCCGAAAGTTCAAAAGATTAGGCACAGTTCGATTTCTACTGAATATTCTGAATCCGAAAGTTTAGTTGGGCAAAAAACTATTAACTCTTTGAATACATTTTTCCAAACGAGGCGTACAACTTCGAATAAATAGAAGAGAAAGTACTGTGTGTTAATTAATTATCGTATCCGACGTCATATCGGTATGCAACCAATATCACAGTATTGGTATTGCAATATATGATGACGTCGGGTGCGATAATTAATTAACACACTGTATAATTATAACGTTTATATTCATTTATTTGTCGTAACTTATTATTTAATTTAATTATTTATAAAGCTTTTGCATTTGATCTACAAACTCTCGAGACTTTTGGGACCATGCTATATCGTTTCTTTTTCTTATTATTTTCGTCATTTCTTACTTATTTATTCGTTCGTATTTGTTGTCTTTGTTAAAAAAATGAAATGTAATAAAACAGTTTTTTATTTGATTCTCATTTTTTATCCCACTTTAATATTGAATTGCAGTGCTAGATTAACCCCAAGACAAGCGATGGATCATCCTTGGATGTTGGCCACAGCTGTTCATTCCGAAATGGAGCTAAGCAAGAAGAAATTGAAGCGATACGTTATTAAAAAGCGGTGGATTAAAGCTGTTAACACCATCAGAGCTTTGAAAAGAATGGGTGCTAAAATCGATGCTGATTTAGTTTGATTCTGAAAGAAAATTGTTTTTTTAATTATCCACTGTGTGGAGTTGCCGAGTTTGTTGTATATATAAGAAAATTTTATTAAAAAAATGGTGTGGGTTTGGAATGTTAAATAAAAATTATAAATAAAATTAAATAAGTCTTTTATTAAACATAGTTAACATCAATAACATCATCATCCCAATCGATTGGGACTTTCCAAAAATTGGCCAACACATTATGCGACACGAAGAAAAATTCAAAATCATTCGCAAAAGCTGGCAAATTTGAGACTAGATTATTCAAGACATGTAGGGTTTCTTGTTCGGTTGCATAAACCACCAAATAATGATACATGTTCTTAGGAAGACGCCACGCAGTGATATGATTAGTTTCCCCATATGGACCCACCATGTTCTTAATCCACAGCATATCAAAACACAGCGGAACATTAGAAATATAAATACCAGCGTGGTTGCTTAAAACTCCTTGCTCGATTTCCTCCACTCGGTCCAAAACAACTTCATTATTCAACGAATTTCTTACATTCATTTCCTTCGAAATCCACCAATTTCTTACAGTAGTTAGTTGCCCAACCAAAAAACTTGTAACATTTCCCATTTTTATTATAATTTAAACAATATCAATCTCGGATCAACAAAATTTTAGTCAGAAATGACAGCTAACAACTTTCAAAATTTCCAACTACCGTTTTTAGGTTAGTTTTGTACCAACCTCACGCTTTACTTTTTAAAAACTTTAATTTTAATTAATTTTTAGTAAATTCGTAATTAATTAATCAATAATTGATTTAATACAATAATTAAATTCATAAATAAGTTTGAATTAAATTAATTAATCAAAACTAATAATTCAAAATTAGGTTGGTACCACTTCTATGTTTACACACAAGACGTTACAGCAGCCATCTTGGTTTGTTTGAAAATCGCGTGGTTTAAAATGGGTAAAATAAAACGGTTTTAAAAAGTGATTTAATTAAATTTATTGATTTCAGACGAATTTGAGAATAAATCTGCGGGGAATTATAGTCGCCAAGAACAGAAAGGTTTCACCTCACCGAATATGGGAGATAATTACGCCGGTGTCTTCATTACCAACGCCCGCTCAGTAAGCACTTTATGCATTCGAAACATGATGAGTTCTTACGGAACTGTTATGCGTATCATGGAGGCTCGTTTGGAATTCGACGTTTTTAATTATTTAGTGATATATGAGACTGCCGAGGAAGCTGAAAATGCTATGGTTGGTGTCACAATAAATCGACCTGCCTTTGCGTTGAACTTTGAATTCGAACTTATGCCACATTCGAAATTAATCGATCATCATAATATTTTTAATTATCCTAATATATGTGGCCTCAAAGTAACTGATTACTATTAAGAATTACTTGTAATAATTTTTTGTGTTATGCAACCCAAATGTCAAAATCATTAATCCATAATTCTTTTCTAATTGTAAGTTAATATACACAACAAAATCCATTTTTTTGAAATAGTTTTATAATAAAATTTGATGATTAATCTTTTTGTTAAAAAATTTATTCAACGGAATAATAAGAAATTCGAATCATCTGAAGTTATCTGTGGATGTCGAGTGACACATGCGCAGTTGATGCCGTAACGTACCAACTTAGCTAAGTCATTTTAAATTTGTTTAGGAAATTATTAAGATTCCGAAAAAGAATTGGTAATAATACATGTTTATAGTTTATCGTGGATCGATTTTCTTAAAAAATATCTTAATTCGATTGCTTTATCGAACTCGAGCGTCTTAATCGTCCTCGGAAGTTCTAGTGTTACCGGTTAAATATCATGTTTGTTTATCAAATTTCGCGTGTTCTTGCAGCAGTATCGATAGAACGGTTAGAATCATCAACACTTCCAAGAAAGTAAGCGAAACATTACTTGTTCTTAAAACCTTATTTCTTTCTTTTTCATCTTAGGGCATAAGTATGTCTCAACGACAAGGTGAGGGGCGAAATAACCCACAAAATTTTATGTTTAATGCTTCGAGGTTCGTTCCAAACCATGGAATACGTTATCAAGCACCAAGCGTTTTAATGAGAAATTTGGCCAACATACCTGCACCTACGTAATTATTAATCATTTATTTAGGTTTATTTCTGTAATTAATTTTTTTAAGGCATTCTGGGCAAGTTCAAAGAGCGACCCCACAACAGGGTCCTTCAAGATTGTCACCATTGAGAGAATTTGTTGAACCAGACTCAACTACTAACATTATTCCACAAAGACCAGGAGTTTCTAGGTAATTATTATAAAGTTGAATGACAAAAAGCTTTGGAAAAACTTTTTTATTAATTCTTTTGATGATGTTACCTTGATGGCTATGTTAACAAGCAAAACTTGTAAGTTTTGAAACAGTTTCAAGAAGAAAAATAAATCTTTTTTGGCATATAGTTGATGTTATGGACAGAGACATGCCACACAAGCCATGAAATACTTGAGAAATTTAAATGAGCAATTTTCCAGACTCTGCATTACCGTCATTGAGCAGGTCTTCATTAGCTTTTAAGTTTCTCACCACATTGCACTTTCTATTTGACAGTATATCACTCAGTGCTTTCTTCTGGAAGTAATAGAGATCTTCCAACATATCCGATTTCTCGACATAGTATGGAGTATTTGTTGCTGGTTTCATTTTTCATCTTGTTTTTTCTTAAAATTTAGTATTTGTGTCTTTTTGGGGTGTTAAGTTTATCTCCCATCATCACCTCTCCATCCTCCTTCTCCAAAACACATCATCACATCGTCTTTACATGTCAGGCACTATAGACAGAGCAGGTTTTCGCATGATGCATGATTCTAAAAGTTTTTCTATATCTAATTCTTCTAATTTTCAGTTACAATTATACTCGTCGTAATGATTCCTCTGATGAACAAGAAGTACATTCAACAACTTCGGAGTTGACTGAGAGAAACTCTTCGATATTAAACGGGTAAATAAATAAATTTAAAAAAAATTTTAATATATTTCCTTTTATTTGATAGTCCGTCAGGTTCATCGATTCCAGTAATCACCTCGAATGGAAATACTAGAGATAATTTTCGAAGGTCTTATAATAGAGCAAGCAAAATCAGGAGAAGGAATACTTATAATCGAAAAAATCGTGGGGTACTCTTCCTTAAAAATTTGTGTTTTAATATTGACGAAGGAGATCTTAGAAGAATTTTTGGTGGTTATGGAAGAATTTTGAACATTGCTGTTCATCGCAATACAAATGGTAACTCTTTGGGGTCGGGGGAAGTTGTCTTTATGGATATAAGAGATGCTTCTCGAGCTCAACATGCTCTTTCTGGGTACAGAGGCATGATGATTAATATTGTTCCTGGTTTGTAAGATTTGTTGTTTAAGTAATAAAAGGATTATTAAAAGAAAAGCATTTTTTGTGTGTATTTTATTTATTGCTAAAATAGTAATACGTAGAATCGTGTCAGTGGAATGTATCATTTATATCGCGATAAATATTTTTCATTCTCGCGTTGTACATATCTGTTTTGACTGTTATGCTTTAATTTTCATTTAAAAAATATAGGCGTTTATAAGGCATACGAAATTTCTGAATATCACAGTCATAAACAGATAGATAAGTTGTAGGAAAATATAATTCTATTACTTATATTTATTGCGTAAAGACAATTACATTGAATATATATTATTTATAATTAGCGTGGTTCTAGATATAAATTCCATTTTGTACTATACAATCGAAAGAGAGGAGGGTTCTCAGTTCGCAAACCTTACAGTACTTAATATAGATGCCTCTAGGATTATCACAATTATCTTTTAAAAGAGTCACGTAAATAAAACTTTACGCTTCCTCGTTGCCATGTTTTGGGTTTTGTTGAGCGACTTTTATACAAAAAAAAAGATTAAAATTACTAAGCTAGAATTTAGACTTAAAAATTATATTGGGAAAATTTTTGAAATTTTATTTACAGGATGAGTATTCTTTAAAGTTTCTTTTTTAGTTTTTAATTAAAATCGATTATATTTTTTTTCACATCACACACACCAACGTGGCTTTAATTAATTGTCACGCGATTTAATTCGTTTTTAGTTCATCAGCAGGTACACTTTTTATTTTATTCACAAATTTATATGTAAGTTTTTTTTATTTTCTGTAACGTCCCCGTATCATGATCCAAAATATTCAAATCTTTACTTATATCGAGATTGTCCTTTTTAGGCTGCGGATTATTTTGCGAAACATTTAAATTAACCGATTTCGTAGCTCTCGGTGTTGATCGATCCAAATGATTGTGTTGTTCTATGAAAGGAGTCGGATTTGGATATTGAGGACCATGTTGACACTTTTTTGACATGCAATAACCAGAAATAAAACCGATAATTAAACAAGCCAAACTTGCTATTATTCCAATATTTTGCCATTTTTTAGCACAATCCATTTGGGCTTGTTGTATGGCACAACCAGCTCTAATTTCGTTGCTTTCATCATCACCACAATCTTTGATGCTTTCGTCGTTATTTACATCGTTGTTTATATTGAGGTGATCTTCGTCGTTAATTGTGTTTTTATAAATTTCTTTGTTGGGGAAGAATGGTTTTCTATTTCCTGGCATATTACATTTTTGGGGATTTCCAAACTTAATGTCTTGGATTAAAGAAGTTCTTTTTGATATCGTTTCATCAAGGGTTTCACATGCGAAGTTGTAATCATCCCATGCGCAGTGTGGGTCTTGTAAAGATACGCATTCGTTGCAACTCTTCATGTTTTCGCAATGATTCAACGTAGCCAATCGGACTTCTTCGATACCAACAACAACAACTTTACCGTAACCAGGAACGATTTTTAATTGTTTAACAGGCGCTTTTTTGGCTAAAATCACGCTTTCGGATATCACCACGGTTTTTGTGGTGTTTCCTGAAGCTATGTTGACCACTTTTAATACTTTCCCATCGTCTGTACCGACATATAAAACGTCCAATTTTCCATCATTCACGGTTGGAACTTGGGGATCAACCGCTATCGATGTAAAACGATATTCTTGACTTACCCGGATTAAGAGAGGTTTGCCAAAAAACGCAGGAACGGCGGTTTCCATTAATGAATGTGATTTTACAAAGTTTACGATGCTTTCCGAAAGCAATCGGCTATCTTGAACGCATCGACCCGGTTTTCCTTCGGGGATTTTATCCTCGGGGATGGGTAACCAATTGGAATTCATCGTCTCTTGGTGTTTGAAACTCCCATCGAAAGCCGCAAGAATGTCGTTTACGCTGTATGCACATATCGCTGATCCTCCAATAGCGTTTGTTGGGGTTGTTAAGGTCCCGTAAATGATTTTGTTTGTCCCATTATACCCATAATTACCTTCGATAATATCACTTGTAGATTCTGCAAAAGAAAAATTAAAAAATTAGCTTTTTAAGAAGATTTTATTTTTGGGAACTTACGAATCTCATCAAAATAGAAGGGATATTCTCCAGGAACTGAACAATTTAATCTAGCCTTCAAAAACGACGTCCATTTCTCACGAAATTGCCGCGGCCCACCTTTATCATCCTTACAAACCCTCGCCACGCGCGAATATATTACTTTTCCACAATTTATGTACTCAACCGCCGTTTCTCGGTAAAAGAAGAATATGTAATCGCCGTAAGGTAATGAGCTGACAAAGTTTGGAGCTACAAAAAATTTAATTAAACACATTTACTTTTGATTTATTAATTTATCTTACCATTTAATTGTTTCAAATCTGATAATTCAGTTCGTTGAGGTTCGCGATAAATAAGAGGATCTCCTCCGGAAAAATCAGCCACGGTAGCCGAATATAATTGGCCGTTACTAAAAACGGCGGTGCTGTTATGTTCCGGATCGTAAGGACATTTTGCTGTTCCTTGAACTTCATTCTCCACGTTATATTGCCCATTCTTGAAATAAATAAGAAAGTAATTTAGAAATTTTGATCAAAAATGATACAATAATAAGGTTATAATATGCCAGAATTTCAAAGTACTAGCAGATATTTTGTAAATAAATGTGCAGAATCTGCTAAAATCAGCCACTTAATAACTCCTGAATTTTTTTGACATTAATGCTAATTAATAATAATTAAAGTACAGTAAAAGTAAAGTAGTGTATACTTATGGCGGCCGACATCTTCGAAGTCGGTCGAGATTATTTCTATTAATATAAGAAATACTCTCGGCCGACTTCGAAGACGTCGGCCGCATAAGTATTGTTCGTGATAAAGCATGATCCTCGCCTATATGCAAGCCAACCCAACCCAAGTATTACGAATAATACCTGGGGCGGCCGACGTCTTCGAAGTCGGCCGAGATTGTTTCTGCTGATATAAGAAATAATCTCGGCCGACTTCGAAGACGTCGTCCGCTATATGTATTGTTCGTGATACTTGGGTTGAGTTGCAGGCGAAGATCATGCTCCAGCACGAACAATACTTATGGCGGACATCTTCTAAGTCGGCCGAGATGGCCGAATAATATTTGTGCCATAAATAATTTCTTATTTCTATGATCTCGGCCGACTTCGAAGACGTCGGCCGCCATAAGTATTGTTCGTGATCCTCGCCTATATGCAACCCAACCCAACCCAAGTATCACGAATAATACCTGGGGCGGCCGACATCTTCGAAGTCGGTCGAGATTATTTCTATTAATATAAGAAATACTCTCGGCCGACTTCGAAGACGTCGGCCGCATAAGTATTGTTCGTGATAAAGCATGATCCTCGCCTATATGCAAGCCAACCCAACCCAACCCAAGTATTACGAATAATACCTGGGGCGGCCGACGTCTTCGAAGTTGGCCGAGATTGTTTCTGCTGATATAAGAAATAATCTCGGCCGACTTCGAAGACGTCGGCCGCTATATGTATTGTTCGTAATACTTGGGTTGGGTTGCAGGCGAAGATCATGCTCTAGCACGAACAATACTTATGGCGGACATCTTCTAAGTCGGCCGAGATGGCCGAATAATATTTGTGCCATAAATAATTTCTTATTTCTATGATCTCGGCCGACTTCGAAGACGTCGGCCGCCATAAGTATTGTTCGTGATCCTCGCCTATATGCAACCCAACCCAACCCAAGTATCACGAATAATACCTGGGGCGGCCGACATCTTCGAAGTCGGTCGAGATTATTTCTATTAATATAAGAAATACTCTCGGCCGACTTCGAAGACGTCGGCCGCATAAGTATTGTTCGTGATAAAGCATGATCCTCGCCTATATGCAAGCCAACCCAACCCAACCCAAGTATTACGAATAATACCTGGGGCGGCCGACGTCTTCGAAGTCGGCCGAGATTGTTTCTGCTGATATAAGAAATAATCTCGGCCGACTTCGAAGACGTCGGCCGCTATATGTATTGTTCGTGATACTTGGGTTGGGTTGCAGGCGAAGATCATGCTCCAGCACGAACAATACTTATGGCGGACATCTTCTAAGTCGGCCGAGATGGCCGAATAATATTTGTGCCAGAAATAATTTCTTATTTCAATGATCTCGGCCGACTTCGAAGACGTCGGCCACCATAAGTATTGTTCGTTATCCTCGCCTATATGCAACCCAACCCAAGTATCACGAATAATACCTGGGGTGGCCGACGTCTTCGAAGTCGGCCGAGATTATTTCTATTACTATATGAAATACTCTCGGCCGACTTCGAAGACGTCGGCCGCATAAGTATTGTTCGTGATAAAGCATGATCCTCGCCTATATGCAAGCCAACCCAACCCAAGTATTACGAATAATACCTGGGGCGGCCGACGTCTTCGAAGTCGGCCGAGATTGTTTCTGCTGATATAAGAAATAATCTCGGCCGACGATGTATTGTTCGTAATACTTGGGTTGGGTTGCAGGCGAAGATCATGCTCCAGCACGAACAATACTTTTGGCGGCCGACTTCGAAAATGTCGCCCCAGGTATTATTCGTGATACTTGGGTTGGGTTGCATATAGGCGGAGAGCATGCTCTAGGGCAGAATTTCGTAACCAGAGACCAAGATTATTTCTGATATCAAGAACAATATTTGGGGCGGCCATGGGATGCCATAAATAATGTCTTATTTCAATAATCTCGGCAGATTACGGTCGCCCTAAGTATTGTTCGTGATACTTGGGGCGGCCGACGTCTTCGAAGTCGGCCGAGATTATTTCTGTTAATATAAGAAATAATGAGCATGATCTTCTCCTATATACAACCCAACCCAAATATCCGGCGCAATATCCATTGGGTTGGGTTGGATTGCATATAGGTGAAGAGCATGCTCTAGGGCAGGATTTCGCAACCAAAGACTAAGATTATTTCTTATACCAAGAACAATATTTGGCGCGGCCATGGGGTGCCATAAAAAATGTCTTATTTCAATAATCTCGGCAGACTTCGGTCGCCCCAAATATTATTCGTGATACTTAGGACTTTTAGCGATTTTATTGTACATACATAATTTCCGAAAAATCTGTTAAAAAAATTTTCTTACTTGTACATTATAATATCGGCACATAGGTTTGTACGAATTAGTTCCACAAACGAAAATTTGATTTTGCGATGTAACTGCTAAAATGCGAATATAATTTTGGCAGTCTTCTACGCGTTTTCCTTTGAGGAGACATAACTCGACGTGTGGTTCTGTTGAGCTCCATTCCAGTTTGTTCTCTTTCCGTTCGGAAAAATCGGTGACGCTGAGATTGTAAACTGAGTTTCGGCCGCCGAGGAGGATGGACGTTTCGTCTTGGTGAAGAACGATGAAATGTTCTGGGATGTTGGACTTGGAGTCGAACTTAATTGTGGTGGTTTTGCTTATGGCGTTGATTATTTTCGTGGAACTGTCTGGTAACCAGGCGTGACATAGTACGGCTGTTAATGCCAGTAGGAGAAGGAAGTGACGGCATAGGTAGTCGTGGGTTTTTATGAGCCATGATGGCGACATGGCTACCGTTTATTGTTACTGATAAATTTTGTTGAGTTCCATCTTGTTATCTGCAAGAAAATAAAAAGAGATATTAGCGTTTTGAAAGAGATGGAGGTAGGCTTTGAAATTAAAATGATAAAGTGTGTAGTGAAAGTTTATAGTAATAAAATATCCAGTTATATAAATCGCGGCTATCATAAATGCATATCGGTGATTATTTTCAAGGCGATCCTCTATTCTTTTGTTCCCGGGTTAGCTCGGTTAGCTTGGAAGCAATTCGAGCCGCGGCCACTTCCCACACCGACCCTAATTGCGAAAATAATTGAATTACATGTGAGAAAAATCGCACAAAGACTGGCGACTTCTCCATCAAGGAAAGAAGTAGATAGGTTCAAGAAGGTTCTTGAACCTATCGCCATCAAAGACAACAAACTGGCCTCGAGCCTCCGGGGGCCCCCAACAATCATATGACATGCAAATAGCATCTATCTCGATACCATTATACCGCAGATTCGTTTACAGTTATCTCTTCTAATGCTAACGCTCTTTCGTCGCTCCTTTTACGCTTAACTTCTTCAGAGGATACGTTTTTGCCGCAGGAGGAAGTCGATCGTTTCCTTTAGAACCAAACCAATAATACCTTTTTTTATCGCGTCCTCTTGTAAATAACTATATTAAATAATGAGAGGATGTTGTCAGGCTTTTATATCAACGGATATTCATCAACAAAAAAACTAAAACCTTTTTTACTTCTTCTAACAGCACAAGCAAAAGAAAAATCTCTTATGTAACTATCTAATAAACGGATTATTTAATTATCTAGAGAGATTTTTATGGCGATAATTATTATCGTTGAATAAATGTGGGACAAATTTGGGTTGAGCGACCAATTATAAGAAAGTTTTAGCAAATAGATACTAAATTTAGAAATTGAAAACCGGCAGTAATGAAGTGGTCGTTAGAAAAGTGATGACGCAGATAATTATAAGCAATTATAAGCAGTAAGCTAATAGCCTTGGTGAATAATGTACCGGTAAACATCGATACTGTCATGTTTCTGGGAATAGCTAAAATGTTTTAAAAGTTGATTTCCAAATAGAAATTTAATGGGAAGCGTTAATATTTATTTTTCGTTTTACGAGCCGCGATAAATATCGCAAATTGAGTATCTAAATCGTTGACATTTTAAGATCGCCAAGTAAAAGTAATTAATATTATCCGGACCGGTGGTAGTAAGTACAGGGCAAACGGGCTGATTGCATCTTTCTTAGCCTCAACGGAGACAAAAGTGAACACCTACGAGGCGAAAGAAGCGAATAAAGCGACGAAACCCGTTCCAAGAAGTCAACAAGTAGAAGAGCCCGAGCAAAACCATCGGCCTCGGGTCATAGTAACCGTCCGTACGGCCGGTGCGTCGTCTTGCCTTCTTAAAATTACCGTCACATCATCATCGCGCTCGCTTCTTGGTACTCTCTTCACGGTCTCACCTGGACACGTGTTCGTACCGCCATCTTAGAACTAGTCAACGACACCGAATGACGACGCCAAACCGTAAATAATAGACAACCGTATAGACCAGTTATGGCCGACTATAGGTTCACTTTCGAACTGAACCTTGAGCCAACGAACCGTGGACACAACACATGTGATATATCGTTCCGAGGTCTCGTACCAATTCCTATGTACGTTCGCAATTGCAAAATCAATCAGAATTTCAAACTGCCAACGCTCTTGTTCACTTTTTTACTATTACACACAATCGCCACTAACTAACTCTCTTTGACTAACCGACACCATTATTTTACTATCCACATCAATATCAATACATAAAAAAGGAAGCAACCCAACCTAACTCCAATCAATTACTTCCAATTACTATACTGCGTAAGTTAATATCTTACTTTTTATTTCGATATTATTTAGATATTTTATTTAATTACTAACTCTAATGTCAAAATTTTTCTAAAAATCCAAGATATCTCAATTTTTATAAAATCAAAATAGCCGAAATCACTAACAACTAGAACTAACACTAAACCTACAACTAGAATCATTCGGGTTTAGCCGTCTTAAGAGACGTGCGGCTAAACCCGAATGATTCTAGTTCTAGGTCTAGTGTTGGTTCTAGTTTTAGATCAATAAAAATATTTTATAATCTAGCACTGAATAACAACTAAAACTAGAACTAACACTAGACCTAGAACTAGAAATATTCTGGTTTAGCCGTGCGTCTAAAGACGGGTTAACCTGGTTAACAACCTGGTTAAGTTAATATCTTACTTTTTTTTTCGTCGCATTACGAAGTATATTAAGAAATTGTATTGATATTTAGATATTTTATTTAATTACTAACTCTAAAGTCAAAATTCTTCTAAAAATCCAAGATATCTTAATTTTTATAAAATCAAAATGGCCGAAATCACTAACAACTAGAACTAACACTAAACCTAGAACTAGAAATATTCTGGTTTAGCCGTGCGTCTAAAGACGGGTTAACCTGGTTAACAACCTGGTTAAGTTAATATCTTACTTTTTATTTCGTCGCATTACGAAGTATATTAAGAAATTGTATTGACATTTAGATATTTTATTTAATTACTAACTCTAATGTCAAAATTTTTCTAAAAATCCAAGATATCTTAATTTTTATAAAATCAAAATGGCCGAAATCACTAACAACTAGAACTAACACTAAACCTAGAACTAGAATCATTCGGGTTTAGCCGTCTTAAGAGACGTGCGGCTAAACCCGAATGATTCTAGTTCTAGGTCTAGTGTTGGTTCTAGTTTTAGATCAATAAAAATATTTTATAATCTAGCACTGAATAACAACTAAAACTAGAACTAACACTAGACCTAGAACTAGAAATATTCTGGTTTAGCCGTGCGTCTAAAGACGGGTTAACCTGGTTAACAACCTGGTTAAGTTAATATCTTACTTTTTTTTTCGTCGCATTACGAAGTATATTAAGAAATTGTATTGATATTTAGATATTTTATTTAATTACTAACTCTAAAGTCAAAATTCTTCTAAAAATCCAAGATATCTTAATTTTTATAAAATCAAAATGGCCGAAATCACTAACAACTAGAACTAACACTAAACCTAGAACTAGAAATATTCTGGTTTAGCCGTGCGTCTAAAGACGGGTTAACCTGGTTAACAACCTGGTTAAGTTAATATCTTACTTTTTATTTCGTCGCATTACGAAGTATATTAAGAAATTGTATTGACATTTAGATATTTTATTTAATTACTAACTCTAATGTCAAAATTTTTCTAAAAATCCAAGATATCTTAATTTTTATAAAATCAAAATGGCCGAAATCACTAACAACTAGAACTAACACTAAACCTAGAACTAGAATCATTCGGGTTTAGCCGTCTTAAGAGACGTGCGGCTAAACCCGAATGATTCTAGTTCTAGGTCTAGTGTTGGTTCTAGTTTTAGATCAATAAAAATATTTTATAATCTAGCACTGAATAACAACTAAAACTAGAACTAACACTAGACCTAGAACTAGAAATATTCTGGTTTAGCCGTGCGTCTAAAGACGGGTTAACCTGGTTAACAACCTGGTTAAGTTAATATCTTACTTTTTTTTTCGTCGCATTACGAAGTATATTAAGAAATTGTATTGATATTTAGATATTTTATTTAATTACTAACTCTAAAGTCAAAATTCTTCTAAAAATCCAAGATATCTTAATTTTTATAAAATCAAAATGGCCGAAATCACTAACAACTAGAACTAACACTAAACCTAGAACTAGAAATATTCTGGTTTAGCCGTGCGTCTAAAGACGGGTTAACCTGGTTAACAACCTGGTTAAGTTAATATCTTACTTTTTATTTCGTCGCATTACGAAGTATATTAAGAAATTGTATTGACATTTAGATATTTTATTTAATTACTAACTCTAATGTCAAAATTTTTCTAAAAATCCAAGATATCTTAATTTTTATAAAATCAAAATGGCCGAAATCACTAACAACTAGAACTAACACTAAACCTAGAACTAGAATCATTCGGGTTTAGCCGTCTTAAGAGACGTGCGGCTAAACCCGAATGATTCTAGTTCTAGGTCTAGTGTTGGTTCTAGTTTTAGATCAATAAAAATATTTTATAATCTAGCACTGAATAACAACTAAAACTAGAACTAACACTAGACCTAGAACTAGAAATATTCTGGTTTAGCCGTGCGTCTAAAGACGGGTTAACCTGGTTAACAACCTGGTTAAGTTAATATCTTACTTTTTTTTTCGTCGCATTACGAAGTATATTAAGAAATTGTATTGATATTTAGATATTTTATTTAATTACTAACTCTAATGTCAAAATTTTTCAAAAAATCCAAGATATCTTAATTTTTATAAAATCAAAATGGCCGAAATCACTAACAACTAGAACTAACACTAAACCTAGAACTAGAATCATTCGGGTTTAGCCGTCTTAAGAGACGTGCGGCTAAACCCGAATGATTCTAGTTCTAGGTCTAGTGTTGGTTCTAGTTTTAGATTAATAAAAATATTTTATAATCTAGCACTGAATAACAACTAAAACTAGAACTAGAAATATTCTGGTTTAGCCGTGCGTCTAAAGACGGATTAACCTGGTTAACAACCTGGTTAAGTTAATATCTTACTTTTTATTTCCTCGCATTACGAAGTATATTAAGAAATTGTATTGATATTTAGATATTTTATTTAATTACTAACTCTAATGTCAAAATTTTTCAAAAAATCCAAGATATCTTAATTTTTATAAAATCAAAATGGCCGAAATCACTAACAACTAGAACTAACACTAAACCTAGAACTAGAATCATTCGGGTTTAGCCGTCTTAAGAGACGTGCGTCTAAAGACGCACGGCTAAACCAGAATATTTCTAGTTCTAGGTCTAGTGTTAGTTCTAGTTTTGCACTACCACTATCACTAGAATTAACACAAGACCTAGAAGTAGAATCATTCGGGTTTAGCCGTCTTTAGAGACGTGCGGCTAAACCCAAATGTTTCTAGTTCTAGGTCTAGTGTTAGTTCTACAACTAGAACTAACACTGGACCTAAAACTAGAATTTTGGTCAGAAATGAACTCTGATACATATAAAAGAAATAATACAATAATAAGGCTAGAATATGCCAAAATAGCAAAGTACAAGCAGATATTTCGTAAATAAAATGGGTGTGCAGAATCTGCTATGATGACCAGGTATAAAAAAGGAGTCTCTTTCATGATAATTAGTCACTTAATAACTCCTGAATTTTTTTGATATTAATGCTAGGAAAAAGATGAAGGCAATTTATTAAAAGTAGTGTGTAATTAAAGTACAGTAAAAGTAAAGTAGTGTAGGTTTAGTGTTGGTTCTAGTCCTAGTGTTAGTTGTTATTCAGCCAAAGTATTGTTCGTGAAACTTGGGGGATTATTAAAATAAAAAATTATTTATGGCACCCCAAATATTGTTCATGATATAAAAAATAATCTCCCCCAAGTATCACAAACAATACTAGACCTAGAACTAAAAACATTCGAGTTTTTCATTCGAGCTAAAAATCATGGTTATTTTAATTTAAAGTTAAATATAAAGATTAATAATTTTATGACGATATCCAATATATTTAGATATGAACTCGTATTTTTTAATGTAAAAATCTCCCTATAATTTGTATGCAGAGCCGTAAGTGTTTTGCATTATAAGCGTTGCATATGTTTCGTATTAGGATTCAAGAGGAGAGATACCGAAATCGCAAAAGCATGGTTAGAAAAGCAAATTTAATTACAATTACCAAGCAGAATGAGTAGTGAGGACGACGCCGTAACATCTGCACGTGCACGGAGTAAGGTTTCATTATGCTTCGATCATCAGACAGCTTGTACACGAGCCGCCATGACAATATCATTGTTATTAGCTTCGGATCTGGTTTTACTTCGTAAGCAGTAACTCGTCGGTTGTTAGTTTTTTGCAGCAATCAAAGCCAATCTCCATTTAGCTCGGATTTTCTTCATGGCTTTAATAAATTTAAGAGTTCAAAATATAAAAATATTAATAGATATTTCTATGAACTCATTTATTTTATTTTATCGCGCATGAAAAATACCCAACGGAAATCCCAAACCTACGCTTCGCCCAATTAAATTGCATCGCATTCATTTCCTTTCGAAAATTTGTTGATTACAAATAAAACAATTATTCATTATTATAAATAAGCAAGCACGTGCGTGGTTTTTGTAAAATTTGTTTAAAACAAATTGTTTAAAAAAGGATCGCGTTCTTATTTAAATAAATTTTTGTGCACTTCCTGTTTGGATAGTGACAATTGTGTGGTCGCAATACAAATTGGCAAAGCGGAGAGAAAAATAAAACAAGTTACGTAATCTGTTTCGCGTTAGAAAAGACGAAATGAGGATACAAACATAACCGGTGGAGGATGGAGAAGTGGGTCAATATTTGGCACAAGTAGGGGTCTTCATATTGAGCACTCCTAGCAGCTGTTGGTTTAAAACATAAGGGTGGTGTCCAAAAAAAAAGCCCTATGGTCATCGGTTGGGGTGTGTTGATGGGTTGTGGGAGTACTGTTACGTGCGCGTAACGCAAATTTTGTGCTTGGACGGCTACCTACAACTTAATATTCTCGACAAGTCGGGTTCGGTTAGCGCCAAAGCGGCAACATCGCATAACGGTAACCACTTACAAGACCTAAACGTACATGTAGGCATTACACACAATTGCTGAGAGAGTGTTGGTTTCACTCTACTGACTTAAAATCGAAATCTTTTATAGGAGTTTCTTTATAGTAAAGGTTTTCGTTCAACAGTAGATTCCTTTATATTTAAAAAGAGTGTTAAGGCCGACAGTTTTCGTTATAGTCGTTATAGTCGTTATAGTCCATCCCCTTCTCTACTATTTCTCCTTTAAAATAAAGCAGGTAGACGAAAACGGACCCAAAAACCACTAAAACCTCCAAACAACCAACTCAAAATGTATTGTATCTTTAAAAAAATAAATCCTGTATTTTTTTAATTAATCATTTCTTACCGGATGTATGTAAAAATACTTACAATGTTGTTGCACACACTTCTGGTATAGATAATTTGCAATCGTTTGCGATAACTTTCATTTTTAACGCGAATATTGACTAGATAACGTTAAAAGTCATGTTAGTTTAACCGTTATTTCCATGTACATATGTAAATGTTATTTATTCGAAATCGCTGAAGCAATATTTTTAATATCATAATTTCGTTGTTATAATTTCATAAAATCTTTGGATGCTATTTATAAAACTAATTTAAAATTAATTATATAATATTAATTTGTTAACAAAACTACTTTGAAATAATATACAATAACATATATTTTAAATATAAAAAAAGTGATTTCTTATTTCTTATATAGTCTCAGTATTGTTCGTGATACTTGGGTTGTTTTGCATATAGGTGAAAATCATACTCTATCACGAACAATATTTATAGCGGCCGAGATTATTTCCTATATCAATAAAAATAATCTCGGCCGACTTCGAAGACGTCGGCCGTTCTAAATATTATTCGCGATACTTGGGGTGGGTTGAGTTCGGTTAGTTTGGGTTGCATATAGGCGAAGATCATGCTCGTCGGCCGAGATTATTTCTGTTAATGTAGGAAATAATCTCGGCCGACTTCGAAGATGTCGGCCGCCATAAGTATTGTTCGTGCTAGAGCATGATCTTCGCCTGCAACCCAACGTACGTATCAAGAACAATACTTAGGGCGGCCGACGTCTTCGAAGTCGGCCGAGATTAAGTATTGCCGCCGTAAGTATTGTTCGTGCTAGAGTATAATCTTCGCCTGCAACCCAACCTAAGTATCTAGAACAATACTTAGGGCGGCCGACGTCTTCGAAGTCGGCCGAGATTATTTCTGTTAATGTAGGAAATAATCTCGGCCGACTTCGAAGACGTCGGCCGCCGTAAATATTGTTCGTGCTAGAGTATAATCTTCGCCTGCAACCCAACCTAAGTATCTAGAATAATACTTAGGGCGGCCGACGTCTTCGAAGTCGGCCGAGATTATTTCTATTAATAGAAGAAATAATCTCGGCCGATTTCGAAGACGTCGGCCGCCGTAAATATTGTTCGTGCTAGAGTATAATCTTCGCCTGCAACCCAACCTAAGTATTGTTCGTGCTAGAGCATGATCTTCGAATGCAAACCAACGTAAGTATCAAGAACAATACTTAGGGCGGCCGACGTCTTCGAAGTCGGCCGAGATTATTTCTATTAATAAAAGAAATAATCTCGGCCGACTTCGAAGACGTCGGCCGCCGTAAATATTGTTCGTGCTAGAGCATGATCTTCGCCTGCAACCCAACCTAAGTATCAAGAACAATACTTAGGGCGGCCGACATCTTCGAAATCGGCCGACATTATTTCTGGTGATATAGGAAATAATCTCGGCCGACTTCGAAGACGTCGGCCGCCGTAAGTATTGTTCGTGCTAGAGTATAATCTTCGCCAGCAACCCAACCTAAGTATCTAGAACAATACTTAGGGCGGCCGACGTCTTCGAAGTCGGCCGAGATTATTTCCTATATCACCAGAAATAATCTCGGCCGATTTCGAAGGTGTCGGCCGCCCTAAGTATTGTTCTTGATACTTAGGTTGGGTTGCAGGCGAAGATCATGCATAAGTATTGTTCGTGCTAGAGCATGATCTTCGCCTGCAACCCAACGTAAGTATCAAGAACAATACTTAGGGCGGCCGACGTCTTCGAAGTCGGCCGAGATTATTTCTATTAATAAAAGAAATAATCTCGGCCGACTTCGAAGACGTCGGCCGCCGTAAGTATTGTTCGTGCTAGAGTATAATCTTCGCCTGCAACCCAACCTAAGTATCTAGAACAATACTTAGGGCGGCCGACGTCTTCGAAGTCGGCCGAGATTATTTCTGTTAATGTAGGAAATAATCTCGGCCGACTTCGAAGACGTCGGCCGCCGTAAATATTGTTCGTGCTAGAGCATGATCTTCGCCTGCAACCCAACCTAAGTATCAAGAACAATACTTAGGGCGGCCGACATCTTCGAAATCGGCCGAGATTATTTTTGGTGATATAGGAAGTAATCTCGACCGACTTCGAAAACGTCGGTCGCCGTAAGTATTGTTCGTGCTAGAGTATAATCTTCGTCTGCAACCCAACCTAAGTATCTAGAACAATACTTATGGCGGCCGACGTCTTCGAAGTCGGCCGAGATTATTTCCTACATTAACAGAAATAATCTCGGCCGACTTCGAAGACGTCGGCCGCCCTAAGTATTATTCTTGATACTTACGTTGAGTTGCAGGCGAAGATAATGCATACGTATTGTTCGTGATAGAGCAGGATCTTCGCCTGCAACCCAACCCAAGTATCAAGAACAATACTTAGGGCGGCCGACTTCGAAGACGGCCGAGATTATTTCTGATATAAGAAATAATAGTACAAATAATATACTCATGTTCGTGATACTTGGGTGGAGTTGGGTTGAGTTGGGTTGGGTTGCAAATAGGCTATAAAATGGGAAGTTGTGGAGAAATATGTAAGAGGGGTGATTCAGGCGAAGCAGTCTAAGGAGATAATGCAGGAATGAAATAACATGAACTACAACGAAGGTAGAAAAGGTACATAGGTGATGCACTGCTATAATGAGGGAAGAAAAAGAGATTTCGACTTTCGACTAAATGCAAAGGTGCGACACTTTGAATATAGTATATAACGCATTTTTGAATAGATGTCGTTTTTAGCAATAAACTTAAAAGTTATTTTTTCAAAAACCAGAACTTCAACATCCTCAGACTTCTCTCTTGGGTACTTATTAGTCAACTGATTCAACTTCATATTAAGTTAAAATTTTTAAAATTAAAGATAAATAGTGATTATAATTGAACAAACATTTTGAAGTTGGTGTATTCTGTGTAAAATGTAAGTGTTGATTCGTTTTCTAGTTGTTAGAATTCTAACGGAAGTTGAGTTACGCGGAGATATTCCAGAAATGCGTTTTTCGAAGAAATTGTCTACTGATCGAGGTTAAAACTTCCAGAAACGCCAAACTAAGCGGTTATAGTTAGTTTACACAAGTTATTTTTATAACCCAGTAAATACCCCGAAGTTTGTTTATAAAATCGGGATCTCTCTGGACATTATCAAGTAAATCAATAAACATGAAATAACGTAAGAGTGCGGAAATTTGTTCTATTGTTGGTAAAAGTTATGATGTTATGATTAAACTGTTGTATTAGAAAGCAACACAAAGGAAATACCGAAGTAGATCTACTTTTGAGAAGTTAACTACTGTAACAATTAAGATTGCGTTTAGATAACGTTACAACTCACCGAGCATGACACAACTTTTAAAGAAATTTACTCGAACGATAATCTTTTGCGATTCTCAACTTACTTTTCTGCAAATAATAATTGTTTAATATTTTTGGTTATTCCAATCGCTTCAACGTTACGAAAGCAAAACGGTATGTTGAAAATGTATTTCTCTAAGTAAGCGACTTGGTTGGCCAATTTTTTTTTCACTCGAACCAAGGACAACGCTGTCGCAAAGTTGTCTGCCTTTCTGTGCAATAATAAAAGGCGTATAAACCGAGTGGTGACTAAAAAGGTCTTATTTGTTTTAAATAATAATAAACCAACTTTCAGATAAACCAACCGTAATGATGAAAATACATCGCGAAGTCAAAATAAAACATTTAACGGACCTCGAGAGCATCTGGAAGACGATAACATGAAATGGACGCTAAAATAGCATCTGTGTGCATTCGAGGGGCATAGAATTATATCTATGAACAATTGACTCAGGATTTAATAAGCCAAATATTTTGAAATCGTTCATTTCCTGTGCGCCTATAACGAATTTTAAAAGCCTTCAAGAGGTTTCAAGAGAACCTCTCTTTTAAAAACTTATAAATACGTTTATTCCTTTCTTAATGTTAGTTGTCGGTAAATTGTAAATCGTATACAAGTAGGTAAGAGACCCGAAGGTATTTTTTTCGTTGTTGTCGGGGCATGTTATGAAACCCAAGAGAAAATGACTGGTCTCCCAGAACCTCTACCGCAAAGAGAAAGTATGTAATCGGTAAAACTTACGGATACATATTCCAAGCATATTTTTTAAATCAAAATTTTTATTTTAAAAAGAAGAAATGAGATAAAATATTAACAAATACACAATTTCAAATAGACCTTATTGTCTATGTGTACAAGGTTCATTTTGTTACCCAAGCTCGTTAACATTGTCTGGGAACAAACACTTTTTCCCAGTTCTCATGGACAACTCCTTCACATGAGCTAATTCGAGTCGTATAGAATCCCCTCTCCTCTTTCATGAAGCGTGATTCCCTGTAGGAAATCTGCGGTTTTATAACAGTTAAGAACCCTTCATGCTTAACCCAAGCTCATCGTGAAGAAAAGAAAAATAATTTATATTATATAATAATAAAATAATCTTATTTAGGCAAAATTTTTAAAACACTCAAATTAAATTGTATGAATTAAGAAGTTTCCGTTCTGGTTGAGAGGATCAGCTGACGTCACACCTGACACACGAACCATTGTCATGACGATTCATGCCTTCCTGCTCCACTTCGCTGTTGAGAACGCGAAGTACTGCTTGACCGGAGAGAGACGTTTGCGTTATATTTAACAGGAAGCCGACACTCTGGCTATATTTAAAATTTATTGTAAAAACAAACCGTCCGGCTTTTCGATATTTTACCCTTGGAAACAGCTCAACGCCAAAACACTTTTCTCGAATAAAAAATTACTCCTTCCATTAATATCGTGCTGATGTTTATCTTTCCTAACAAAAAATCAAATATACTATTTAAATAATAAGTATATAATAATATATATAATAATATTATACTATATGGAACACACAGGACATCTCCTATAATCAGATTAAGGCTATTAATCTGTAATACATTTATTTAATAGAACAATAGGTACTGGAAGAACACATAATGAGAGACTAAAGCATCCTTATGGAACAATTAGGGACTGTTATTACTGCTTACAGAATATTGCTTACTCCTAGATAAAGCCTAAGAATAGATACTAGTTACTGCTTGCAGAAAACTACTTACTGCTTGTAGGACACTATATACCGCCATTGCAAGACTAGATCTGCTTATAGCACATTGCCCACTGCTTGCAGAAGACTAAAACTGCTTCCAAAAGACTATTTATTGCTTGTAAGAAGCTATATACTGCTAATGCAAGGCTAGATCTAGTTATAGAATGCTTGCAGAAAACAAAATACTGCTTGCAGAAAAGTACTTAATGCTTCCAAAAGATCCCAATATTAATAATTTCCATATAATATCAATAAAGTTGTAAATATTTGAGTAATTAAAATGAACTTAATGTGTGATTGAAAAAAAAAAAAGAAAGTGATTTGAATTGTTATCTGGATTTTAAAAGGCAACAACGTACACGCCCATGATCGAGTTTTGAAAAGGCAAACAACACTTGTTCCAAAGTATTGGTGCGGCTACGATCATTTTTAGTTGCCCACGCAAGGCTCTCCCACGTCTTTAAGTTTTGCGACATTTACCGTACGAAGCGGCTTCATTCAATAACGAATCGTGATGAAGATTCACCGAGCCTCCGGGACGTTACGAAAGAGCTCGATGGCTTATTTATTTTTTTCCCTGATAGAGCCAACGGCGGCGACGACGACGTCGGGTAAAGCTACATTCACCTCAAACAAGGACGCAATAAACATTTATGCACTCACAAGATTTTAATGTTAATGTTCAAATCAACTCCGTAGTAAGAAATACGAGAATTATAAGTTTTTTTTAAAGTTTATTTGCGCCTGTGCTCAAAAATAAATCTATACAGTCGCTCGAGAATCCCGTGGTATTTTAGACGTTGTCACCATGAAGGGAAAATAGAATCAAAACGTCTCATGCGGAGATTGTGATTTTAAACTTTATAAATAACCCCCAACACAAGAGGTCTTTGTGAATATCAAAATATACACGTCAAGCAAAAAATCGGCAATTATGATTGTTTGGGTTAAACAAACTAAAAAGTTTTTAAACAAACGATGCGCACCCAAAATATCTCTCCTAGACAGAACGGCCTAATTTTTCGAAATCTTGGCTTTGTGCCCCATTCGGGTCTACAACCATGAATTAACACTATTTATATCTTTATACATTTACTAGACGAACTGTATCCGCATCTTTCCAACACGTTAAACACCCCATCCTTTTACCAAGGGGAAATGAAACACCACGTAAACAATTAAACACCCGTTAGGATGTTATCCAATATCTATTATATAAAAACCTCGTTGAATCCTTATAATATATCCACATGACCCTTTATTTTAATTACTAATTAAGGGTGTGTTCAATTAATCTTAGATTAAATTACATTTCTATAATATAATCTTATATATATATATATATATACATGCTCCGTTAGAAACGCTTGGAGGGAAAAGATTAGAAAAGAAGTTTTCTTGGAAGTTCTAAATTAGTTTCAACTTTTATATTAGAAATTAGAAACATAAAAAAACCAAATAATATATATTATATAATGCTTAACTTAGTAATTAGTAACTTAAAAAAAATGATTTAGTAAAATGAAGTTATAAATTTAAACGTTTATTTAGTTAGTAAATAAAAGTGAATGAAATTATAAATAATCTAATAATATATAGCGTAGGGGAAGCATACAATTGAATTTTTTACTTACCGCCGGTTTCTTTTATGGCCTCACATGTACAGTTCAACAAGTAGACTCGTTTGACTGTGGGCTCTTAGATTGAAAGTGTTGAAAAAGTTTGGTTTTGTGAAAGGATCCGTTCTCGTAACGCTTCCGGGGAATCACCACTAAATCTATATCGTCAATAAACAGTTTGCGAAAGTCGCGAAAATCGATCCCGATGTTAAATCGAAAACAGAATAAAAAGAAGCTTAATAAAAACATACGTTCCGCACTCACGAGACGCTATTTCTGTTCGAACTGTTTACACTTTACGAAAACTAGTGGCTAGCGACGCGTTCGGGTACGTTCGAATGTATTCGACTAAATTCGTTGTACGGACGTGGTTGCCTCGTCAAGTCTCTGGAGGTGCACAGAACCGAGACAAAAGTCCCCGCTCTATAAATAAATCCAAAAAAAAATAAAACTTTTTCTTTTCAATCATCTAACTTTACTTTCTTCTTTCATAATTCATAATTACTAACTTTTTAGCATACACACTTTCATTTGTATGATGTCTCATATAAAACAAAAAAAGTCTGAAATTAAACATTACAATACAAATTCGAATCGCATCCAATTAATTTAAAATTAAAGATTATCCAAGTTGTTTGAAGGTTTTCAATTTTTTTCATGAATCTTAAAATGTATTTACCTCCGCTCGGGAAAGACATTGACATATGTACGTCCTGCGTTATATATTCTTTTTAGACGAGAGAGAACGTACGCGACGGAACCGGTTCCACAACTAGTCCACTTTCTTGTACTTTAATCTCCTGCCGTATAATGCTTCGGTGTATTTCATTGATCCGGAGTACGAACTACACCTCAAAACTGCTACTAAACTGCTAAAAGCAAATCTATTTTCAAACCTCAATTCCTCAATTTTTTTAATACGCACATGTTTTATTGTATTCCTTTTAATGCCATCACGTAAGGTAAACGAGTCTGAAAAGTGCGAAATTATGAATATTTACTGTAAAAGCTGATGGCCTTTTCGGAACCAGTTTTATTTTGCGAAAACCGAAAACGTCGTAACTTAAATCGAAACGTCCTCCTCTCTATCGATCGTACAAATCTTTTAAAAGTGACCGTCAAGTGGTTGTAGCCTTGATCTATGGGCAATATACGCATACGTATTAGACTTATTATGACGTCTACGGATATAATAGTTGAAATATTGGATCGAGTTTATGACCGTCGTAATCGGTAGCGATTTCAACCCTACGACGCAATAAAATTGTTTTAAAACGTTCAATAGGTAATAACTACAAGTCAATAAATTTGGAATTGTTAAATATTAACTATCATTTTATGTCCATTTGTTTCAGTCAACATATTTTGAAACAGTTTTACGTTTTAATGAAATTACAAACACTTATTTTTGATTGCTAATTGACCTTTGTTCTACCAACGGTAAAAAAATATACTTCAATAAAACGTACAAATTTTATTTTTTATATCAGCAATTTTTTTTTCTACTGAAACAACCCCAAAACTATGCAAGTAGCATAATATATAATAATATATATAATATTAAAACTGGTCAAATGTGGTCCACACTGTAATAAAGCATAATATATAATCAAAACGCCGAGGTCGCTTGCGGCCGAGGCCCTGGAGTTGATATTATATCGACATAAAGCTGATTAACATTGTATTAAAGTATTAGTCAACCTCAAAACGCCGAGGTCGCTTGCGGCCGAGGCGCTAGAGTTGATATGTCATCGACAGAAAACTGATTAACATTGTATTAAACTATTAGTCAATCTCAAAACGCCGAGGTCGCTTGCGGCCGAGGCCCTGGAGTTGATATTATATCGACATAAAGCTGATTAACATTGTATTAAAGTATTAGTCAACCTCAAAACGCCGAGGTCGCTTGCGGCCGAGGCGCTAGAGTTGATATGTCATCGACAGAAAACTGATTAACATTGTATTAAACTATTAGTCAATCTCAAAACGCCGAGGTCGCTTGCGGCCGAGGCGCTAGAGTTGATATGTCATCGACAGAAAACTGATTAACATTGTATTAAACTATTAGTCAATCTCAAAACGCCGAGGTCGCTTGCGGTCGAGGCCCTGGAGTTGATATTATATCGACACAAAGCTGATTAACATTGTATTAAACTATTAGTCAATCTCAAAACGCCGAGGTCGCTTGCGGCCGAGGCGCTAGAGTTGATATGTCATCGACAGAAAACTGATTAACATTGTATTAAACAATTAGTCAATCTCAAAACGCCGAGGTCGCTTGCGGCCGAGGCGCTGGAGTTGATATGTCATCGACACAAAACTGATCAACATTGTAATAAAGTATCATATATATTCAAAACGCCGAGGTCGCTTGCGGTCGAGGCCCTGGAGTTGATATTATATCGACACAAAGCTGATTAACATTGTATTAAACTATTAGTCAACCTCAAAACGCCGAGGTCGCTTGCGGCCGAGGCGCTAGAGTTGATATGTCATTGACAGAAAACTGATTAACATTGTATTAAACAATTAGTCAATCTCAAAACGCCGAGGTCGCTTGCGGGCGAGGCGCTGGAGTTGATATGTCATCGACACAAAACTGATCAACATTGTAATAAAGTATCATATATATTCAAAACGCCGAGGTCGCTTGCGGTCGAGGCCCTGGAGTTGATATGATATCGACATAAAGCTGATTCACATTGTATTAAACTATTAGTCAATATCAAAACGCCGAAGTCGCTTGCGGCCGAGGCGTTGGAGTTAATATAACATCGATACAAAACTGGTCAACACTGTAATAAAGCATCATATACGCTCAAAATGCTGACGTTTTAGTTCTGGATCAGTTCTTGATTTATTAATTATTCAATATATATCTGGGTTATCATACAATAAGGGTGAATTCCTCGAGAAATCCATCCTAGACCAAAGATTAATCTTCTCGTCCCACCTTCAAAAATCCATATACAAGGCATCCTTCACCATTGAAGCCAACTATCCCCTCATTTGACGGAAAATAATAAACTCCTTTAGCCCACCATCATCGTCCCATTGTTAACCTGCGTCGAAAAACTTCAACCCTCCTAAAACAGAACTCTCAGAATCAAACACAAGTTCCCAGACGAACTTAATAATCTCCATAGCATGCCCAAAATCTAGACGATTCCAAGTCTAAAAAGTCCCATGTCCTCATTCCCATAACATGCTCAACTAACCTTAGAATCAGCTATCCCAATATTTCGGTACATTTTCTTCGACTTCTTTTTTGTAGTAATTCCAGCAGAATTCTTATTATAATAGAACAGGTTGTAAGAATTTTAGCATCCTAAAAGCATTTAACTTCATGACTTGCAATCTTTTTTGGGAGGCATCTTCTGTGCCTAGCTTGGTATATCGGTTATAATCTCTTTTACGGCAAACAATCCATGTGGATTTGTCGTCGGGTATAATTAAGTGCGGTGTTCTTGATTTCCTAGATTTCCAAATTGACTTGAATACCATCTTGGGTTCTGGTACAAAAATATTTAATTATTTAAATAAAAATATCTATAAATATATCGATATATTTATTCTGTATCGATAGATATATTAAAATGATATTTGATATGATTGTGTCGAAGATAAACCTAAAAGAAAGTCGTTGGAACGTTTGAAGATATAAAGTTTCATGTAAAAGCGTTAGAAGAAACCTTTTGAAAACATATCTAAAGACAGTACGAAGTGAGACATCGTCGCATGCCGTACTATAATAAAATAGAAGGGTGGGATTTCCCAGTAAACATTAAAAAAAGGGGTGAGTCAGGAAGGTGTTTTAATATTCATAGGGCACATGACTAATCTTTCCGAGTTAATGAGAATGGATGAGTAGTGGAATATTGAGGTAACGTGATAAAATGTGAAAAGTAAAATATTTTCGTTTACCTGAAGAGTAAAACGTGACGTTTTGTAAGGATTTTAAAAAAGCATCGATAATGGACGGAGAAAATGCACCTTTGTTAAATCAAATTTCTCCTTTAAATGATGCGAAATTATTCTTTTACGGTCTTGGACACGTTTACAACGATTTATGTGCTGCCGTTTGGTTCTCTTATACATTATTCTATTTTCAAATTATTTTGGAGATAGAACCAACAACGGCTGGTTCTCTGATGATGTTGGGTAAGTTTAAAAAAATCCTTGTAAAATAAGATCGCTCGTTCGAGAGATTAAAGTGTGAACTTTTAAAGTCTGGTTTACCTCAACATTGCAAGTCGTTTAAGCGTCAACACTTTGGGGCTATTGAGTCTCGAAGGTGATAAAATATCAAACTTTTTCCCAATATTTTTCACATAAATTATGTATTATTATAATTAAATAAATTAACTTTTTTTTTGTAAACAATTACTTAACAAAATTGTATAAGAAAATCGAACGGAGAGAAGTGAAAGGGTTGCATGAAAGCCATGTTGTAAGAGTGGGCGATACAAAAAACGTAAAATCTGTCTCTCTGAATGACTTCACGCCTCGTTTTTGTTTGTTTTATCGTTTTAGAAGAGTGAATCCACTTACTCTATACTTCTAAAAGTAAACATACGTGTTGAAAAGGCGTCATTAACAACTATTATATTATATATACAACTATTGCATTCACTTGTTAATATGCAACAAAAAAAAATAATACTTTAGTATTAAAAAAAATTCTTTTGAGATGAACTTTTCATGATTAATTTTTGCACACCTGTGTCTTGGCGTATTATATTCAAGGATATCATCTCGGCATGCAAATCAACGTTTGATCTAGACTCTTAGGCGACCGCACACGCTCATTTTTAACAACATCTGCATTCGCTTTTGGTGATGTCACCTGTAATTGGCCGCGATGAATCTAGCAAGACAAAGAGCAGTGTATTTTTAGATAATCCCACACCTTCTTTTAACAGTTTAATGGAACTGTTCCTCTGTCGAGCGAACGATTAATTAAAGAGCAACCTCGACTGTTAACTGAAAAAATGAATGATGATTGTGTATCTTGAAATATGTTTGATTTAATTTGTTAGTTCGAAGTGTTTAAGCGGGTAATTTGTAGTTTCTAGAAGAAGAAGAACGTAAAAGGCGAACGTAAACGAGAAACGAGCGGTCTTAAGTTTATATTTACGATTCCGGTTATACCGGAAGCTGCCCGAGGCAATCCACCTAACGCCCGGTTGTATATTTTAGGCCAAGTCGCCGACTCGCTGGCCACACCAGTTTGTGGCTGGGCAATAGATCGACTAAATAAGCCGAAGGCGTGGCACAAAGCAGGTGCGTAACAAGTACGAAGCCCACGTGGACCATTTTCCATGATCAACGCCAAGCAAAACGAGTCCTGTTTGGTTCCTTTTAGGTACGGCAGCGGTCGCCGTGGGGTTTTGCATGATATTCTCTTTAAAACCAACGTTGGATAGTTGGAAATTATTAATTTATCACACCGTTTTCGTCATAATCTTCCAAATTGGTTGGGCAATTGTGCAAATATCTCATTTATCGTTAATACCAGCAATTGCAATAGACCAACGTCAAAGCTCTAATTTAACTACCGTTAGATACACAGCTTCTGTTTGCTGCAATATCTTTGTTTACTTATTAACATGGATCGTTTTACAAAACGGAGAAAACCCCAACAACATAGGCCCGAAAGATATCTTCAAATTTCAGGTAACTATATTAAACTGTCGAGAGAAAAAAATCGTTTCGTAATCGAACTATGATTTAATCGACGTGTTTCGCGCGAAAAACAGAACACAATACAACGCACACCTGTGTTTTTGCGGCGTGTATTTCGCATAAAAGACTCGTGGTTACGATGGTTACGCAAAACTGATTAATATTCTTAAAGTAGGTACTCTATATTTTACGCAACGCTTTTACGATATAATGCATAATGTGACGCGGATCAAATCGAATAGAAAACGATTTATAGAACACGTCAATATTATTAAAATCAACTTTATAAAATTTAATTATTGACCTACATTTTTTTATAACACAGGAATTAATTTTTATAATAACCGCCTTGGGAGTATGCACCTCATCGATATTTTACTGTGGAATACCGCAACCAAATTTCACATCGCAAAGAGAAACACCACAGAAAGTGAATAAAAATGTATTAAAAAAGTTCAGCATTTATACGGTATCTTTGATGTACATGTCTTCGAGGCTTTGCACCATTTTGAATTTAATCTACGTCCCGTTGTATTTAGAGGAACGATACAGTAACGGTAGCGATAAAGATCATGGTATTAGAAGTGCCGTGGCCGTAGTTCCGTTGGTCAGTTTCTGTGCATCGTTATTCGCTTCAATTCTCTTAAGATATAAACCGAAACAATTTGGTCACCGTTTAACTTATCTGGTGGGGTCAATTTTTTGCCTTGGAGGATCTGGATGGATTGCTTATGGGATACCATTAGGTTCTTACAATCAATTGTATGCTGCTGTTAGTTTTACAGGTAATTTTATTTTATTTTAATGAGATGATATAATTATGTTTCTTCAGGAATTGGAGGATCTGCAACGATGGTTAGCAGCTTATGTTTGACGGCGGATTTTATAAAAATAAATGGCTATGGTGGGGGTTTTGTATACAGCGCGGTTACGTTTGCGGATAAAATACTTTCTGGGGGAGTTGTATTGCTTATACAGTATTTGTAAGGATTTATTAATTTAATTTTTTTTTATTTATTTATTTTTTCTAGGCAATGCTCGCCAAAAAATTTATGCCCCTTGTATTACGAAGCTGTTTTAGCATACGCTTGCAGCTCTTCTGGGATTTTAGGGTTATTTTCTTTAATGTTATTGAGTTTTGAATATTAACTCCCGCCATCTATTATCACGTCCGCAAAGATTCCTATTCTAAATGGCGGATTTTTAGGTTTTAATAATAATATACAAATTAAATTAAAAAATATTTAGTTTTGGTCCATAGATAGTCAGTTTACATTTATAGACAAAAAAGGAACGCGTCCTTAACAGGGGTCATCAGCCTAAATATTACAGATTATAACATGTAAATACGAACACCAATAGTTTATCTTTTAAATTTTTTTATAAATACCGAAAATTGCTTTTAAAATAATCGTTTTTCGTATGAGAAAAGTCCATGAACGTTACCCTCCAATTGAGCGGAATGCGATCGCATCTCAAACCGTAATTCTCCGGTGTACATCATCGAGCGCAGAAGGAAAAGGGATTTTGCCCCTATATCTTGGCAACCGTGCCGTAAGCCACACTGTAAGTATGGAACAAACCTTAAAGCTGATCCTTTATCCACTATTGATCCACTGACACCTTGAGCAACTTTTAATTTATCAACCTCGCTGAAAATTAATTTTTTATTTAAAAAAATTAAATTAATCATAAAAATATTACCTATGAAAATATCGATTCATAGCAGATCCCATAGCGTCTTTTCTATCCATAGCTTCTAAGCTACCCATACCCCTATACTTTTTCAATCTAACCCCATCAGAAAAGAAATATTCCCCAGGAGCTTCTGAAGTGCCTGCTAAAAGAGATCCCATCATAACTGTAGACGCCCCCAATGACAAAGCCTTAATAATATATCCAATGGATTGGATGCCACCATCCGCGATAATTGGAACATCAAAATGTCTCGCATATTCAGCTACTTTATATACTGCTGTTGCTTGAGGTCTTCCCACAGCCATCACTTCTTGAGTTATACAAATGCTACCACTTCCCATACCAACTCGTAACGCGTCAACTCCAGCATCTATTAAGTTTTTAGCTTGCTTTATAGTCACAACATTCCCTCCAATTATTTGTAAATTAGGATATGTTTTCTTAATATATTTAATCATTTCGATTTGATAAATGGAATTTCCTTGAGATGAATCCAAAACGACAACGTCCACTCCGGCCTGTGCAAGAAGTTGCAACCGATGTTTATCCTCATCGCGAGTTCCAATAGCAGCCCCAACAATAAGTTGTTTGTTATCATCTTTTGAAGCAATAGGATAACTTTTTGATTTTTTTAAATCAGTTCGAGCCATAAGTGATAATAAATTTCCTTGGGGACTAACTATTGGTAATTTTCCTTTCTTACTTTTTTCAAGAATACTATTTGCTTCTGCCAAAGTTACCCCAGCTTTTGCAGTTATTAAATCCTCAAATTTTGTCATCACTGTATCCAGCTTTGTATCTTGTTTATCTTTCGAATCCAAGAAATCTATATCGCGTGATGTCACAATTCCCAATAATCTTCCACCAAGTTTTCCATTTTCTGTAACTGGTACGCCGGAAAAACCATGCTCTTTCTTCACTTTTACAACATCTGCAATTGTATTGTTAGGCGACAATACAACTGGATCGCGTATAAAACCATGTTTATACTTTTTTACTTTAAGAACTTCATTTGCTTGGTACTCCGGGAGACAATTATGATGAATTATTCCAATACCTCCACAGAGCTAAACATATAAACACTATATTATACATTTTATTAAGTATAGTAAAGCCTTGATACAACAAGATTAGGCCCAGGATGCTATATCAAGATATTACTGTATATTAACACTTACTGCCATAGCTATAGCCATATCAGACTCTGTGACTGTATCCATAGGAGACGAAACCAATGGAGCTTTCAAAGTAATACGCTTAGTGAGTCTAGAGCTCAAATCCTTTCAAATAGAAATATGTATAAATAATTTTAAATTATAGTATTTAGTAATTAAGATACCAACCACATTATCAGCAGCAAAGTCTATAAATCCAGGCAATATAATGAAATCACTACACCAAAAAAAAAATTGTTAACATTAATACTGAAATACACAATTCAAAATTTTACTTGTAAGTCAAACCATTTCCCTTTTCGATCATTTCCTTGGCAGTCATTCCATCCTCAAGGGATAACATGTCGATATGGTTTAATTGTAAAGGATCGCCCATGTTTGCTGCGGGAAAAAATGTTGATTATAACCTCTTCGCCGGTAAGCGTGTTTTTAAATTGTACTCACATTGTATTTACGGTTAAATTGAAATAACGTTGCACTCGTGTGGAAAGTCCACGTGCCGTGCAGGTTAAAACTACTGACAATGTTGTGAGCGTAACTGCGTAGTAAAAGACGACAAAATTGCACGTTTTCACTTTATATTGAAGAGAAAAGACACACTAGCGACCTCTTTCGGGAATTTTGGAATAAATCTTTATTTTAACTTATTTGAGTTTTGAATAAACATCAATTTATACGCTAATTTTTAAAATAATAATTGTTTAAATAAATAGATTTTTGAAATAAGAAAAAAACTTTTTAAATTTAGCGTGCTGGAGTCGGTAAAACAGAGTTTCGCAAATTATACCCAATTGCCATACGATAAAAAATTAATTTGCGAAATTTGATGTGGAAATATATCATTTAATCCTTCATATGACGACATGTTTATTGCTAAAATTGATTAATTAATTATTGCGAAATCACTATAAAAAGACATGAAAAGTGTTAGCTTAAATAAAGACCATTAATAAATGATTTTCAAAGGAAATTTAATTGTAATTAATTTAATTTAATTAATTAACAAATTAAATTACGAACCCCAACTAACTTCACGCAGTTACATAGTTCAAGAAAAAAAATTTAGATGGCGTTTTCACTTACAGTTGCTTTGGTTGCCTATATTATTAAAAAAATTAATTGAATTGATTAATTATATCTTTATTTTTGCATAAATATCAAAATTTGCAACCAATAATAAGCAACCTAAGTTAAAGTTAAAGCAAAGAAGCCTCATTAAGCGATTTTGGATACTCTGATTGAGACACTGCAATTAATATCACTCAAGGCAGCATCTCGGCTATAGGAGAATTCAGAACATATAATGTAGGATCTTGGATACCACACCAATACTAAGTATATATTGCTGTATATATTGCACCAATATTGCTGCTTGATACTACATTGTTACAAATCAAGATGGTTACCATGATGACTGACATTTCTTCTGACAGTGTTTGGGACGATGTATATGTTATTGTAAGCACTCTAATATGAGACAACCCCAATATACATTATCTCATATTAGAGTGCTTACATCGTATTCTAAGATAAGGCCTAATTTAGCCGAGGTAATAATAATAGCAGTTTTAATGATATTCTTGAAAAAAGTTATTTATGTTATTTAAAATGTTATAAATAAAATTTCAATAAATGTGTGTGATACGTTTATTTCATTTATAAAGTTTTATTTACATTCAACAATAGGCATGTAGTGTTAAAAATACTGCAAATTTGTATCGTTTCTTTATTTAACAATTTGTTGATCTACTTTCCAAAAATAACAACAAACTGCAAATTTTAATTTAATATTAAAGTGAAACTAATTCCTAGTGTTACGACTAACACGTCTGATCGAAAAACTGTTTGTCCGTCTTCCTTGGGGTTGCAACAAGTCGTTGCCACGCTTAAAACTTTTGGGAAATAATCATTCCAAAATTGAAATGATTTATAATTAATTTTGTCGGCTGTACTCATGACGTACGTTCTATCCATCAATAAAATTCCGGGATTATCCTCAACAAAAGCGTCCCATTTGATGGGGTAAGGTGAAGAATGCATGGGGTTTGAGTGTTTCGCAAAATTTGTCCAAAAAGTCATTATCACATCAGCAGTTAGTCGATCTCTGTTGTCCCAGTTTCCCGATAACCGCACCCAATATGGAGCTCCCCAAACATATAATAAATCGAAAAGATGCGGAACTGATATCCAATCTGGCAAATCGACTAAAACAGCTTCGGTACTTGGTTTCATGTCAAATCTATAAACGTAAGTAGGTCGATGTGTGCTCATATAAGTAGCTAGAAGAAACGTAGATGAAGCTACATTTTTATCTGTCAAAAAATCGATGACTAATTTTCTGGCATCATCTTGATTTTTAACGGGAGTTGTTGGACTGTAAAAAAACATGACAGAATCCATAAGATGATTAGAATTATACGAGCACGAATCAGAATCATTAGAAATTGAAAAATCCGAACTAATATAATCATTTAAAGCTGCGGATAAATGAGCAGACGTTCCATTCGAAGGCAACATTTCTTCTAAAATATCTTTAACCATCAAAGCATCCTCCATGTTTGTATAACCCGTTAATAATGGTACTTTAATAAATTCTCCGCGTTCAAAAAGAGTTCGAACATTTTCAGGAATAATAGGATTTGTACTGTTACTCAAATCCTTATCGTAAGTTGGTTTCCAATCGTGATTTTGATTCTCTTCAACAATCAATTTACTATCGATGTTTCTCAAACATTGCATTAGCAAAGATGTCGGCTTTCTTATACAACCATGATTAACACCAACTTTATCCAAAACGTCATCAACCTTTGGACTACCCACACTGTTAGATTTAAACAAACTTCCTCCCATAATTATTGCCGAAGAAAATAAACCTTCAAGTTCCAAATTAATCAAATGCAAACCGATACTTGTAGCTCCAGCACCATAACCCATCAAGCAAATATTTTCCGGGTCACCACCAAAATGATTTATATTCTCTTTCACCCATGTTATAGCGGCACGCTGATCCATTAATCCAAAATTTCCCGGTGCTTCACCATCCCCGGTCGTAAAGAAACCCATTATATTCAACCGGTAAGCTATGGTGACAACGATCACGTTATACCGCAATACCAATCTGAACGGGTTCCATATATTTGGACTTCCAGACACGAAGCTTCCTGGATGAATCCAGACGATCGTTGGGTATCCTTGTGTTGGAACACGACCTGCATTCGTAAAATTTCAAATTTGAGAGTCAAATATACCCATAATATTTATTAAGTATAATACAGTATAATCTTGATATAATGGACTAATATGATATAATTTGTACTTTAAATGTGCCGAAAATCCGAAACTTTCTAAGTCTATATCTAGTTTTTTTTTTCAATGAAAGATATATACAGAATAACAACTAAAACTAACACTAGCATTAGAACTAACACTATACCTAGAACTAGAAACATTCGGATTTAGCCATCTTAAGAGACGTACGGCTAAACCCGAATGATTCTAGTTCTTAGTCTAGCGCTGCTTAACAATTAAAACTAGAACTAACACTGTTACTATCTAGAACTAACACTATACCTAGAACTAGAATCATTTGGGTTTAGCCGCACGTCTATAAAGACGGCTAAACCCATATGATTCTAGTTCTAGGTATAGTGTTAGTTCTAGTTTTACACTAGCACTGTTACTAGAACTAACACTACACCTAGAACTACACCCAGAATGTTTCTTTCTGGTTTAGCCGAACGTCTCTTAAGACGGCTAATCCCGAATGATTCTAGTTCTTGGTCTAGCGCTGCTTAAAAATTAACACTAAAACTAACACTAGCACTGTTACTATGTATGTCTGAAGACGCACGGCTAAACCCGAAACTTTCTAGTTCTAGGTCTAGTGTTAGTACTAATTTTAGATCAATAAATATATTTTACAATCTAGCGCTGAATAACAATTAAAACTAGAACTACCATCCTTGATTTATACATCGTATAGACAAGTCGGGGAAAACCCCTAATTGGAATATAAAAATCATTTATGATGTCTGTTATATCGAGATTTTACTGTATTAAAAAAAAATTAATTAAAAATTATCCTAAGTAAATTATGCTAAGAATTAAAAATAACTTTGTATAATTGTTTTATTTTACTAAAAATGTTTATGGTTAAGCAGATGAAGTTAACGATTTCTTGGTCAAGTGTGTTTCCGGGTCTAGGTGAAAAAGCGCAGTTAAGCGATGAAGACGGCCGATAATTTGTAATATTTATTTAGCGCATTCTGCGGAAGCCCGACGGCGGGCAGCACCTGAAGGCAGATTGCGAGGTTTGGTTTGGCGCCCCCCGGGTTTGTTCGCGAAATAGTCGCCCCTTAATGGTTTCGAGTCACGAGAACGGTCGGAGTTTAGCGCTTGCTGCTTCCGGCGACGGCGGTCTTCGTAGAAAATATGTTTTCACGACAAGTCTCGAAAATGCAAAATAATCATATATCACGCCGTTCTTTCTTATTATACAGAAACGTATAATTTCCTACGTTGTGATTTAAAGAAAATCGATTTCATTCTTTTTGTTTACGACTTTTATCTAATTTTGAATCGATTTTAGAAAATTGTTTTCTTACTTTCGACGTGTATTAGAATTCGAATGCATACGATGTTATCTTTATTATCAGGAACAAACTGCGGATTTCTTTTTACGCATGCGACCTTTACGACGAGGGGGCATAAATAGGAGATAAGGCTCGGATTGCGTGACCGAAATGTTGAGAAACCATACTTTTCCAACAACTACCACGCGAACTTTCCCTTAGGACCCACCGAATACGGTTTACAACGTCCAACGTAGACCAATTAAAGACACCGCATACAACGGTAGGTCGCCGTTATTACGAAAATGGGCCATTATTAAACAACCATTAAAATAAGCAAGCAAAATAAACCTTAAGAAACATCTACACAAGAACTAGATCAATTATTATGCTTCATTTTTATTATCACGAATATTTACTTGTTTAGTAAACTTACTTGAAGGAACATAAACGTTTAAATATAAACAATCTTCATCAGTTTTCAACTTTCCATCCATGATAATTTTAAAAAACGGTTCATCTGATTCCTTCATCTTTTCAACTTGTAGACAACTTGGTGCGAAATCGGTTGCGTTTCTAACATCATCCCAGGATGGAAGATCATCAGTTTGCGGTGGAGCAAATTTGAATTCACCTAAAGGTGGTTTAGCGTAAGGAATTCCCAAAAATCCGTGAATCTTCTCCGTCCGGAAGCGCGAAATTTCTTTTCCTTGTAAAACACCTTGTTTTGGGAGATCAACCGTAAGCGGTTTTTGCGATAAGTAACCGCGAAACGAGATTAATAAAGGTAAGACCAAAAGGGTCTTCAACATGGTAGGACCTTAACCGAAACCCGACGCGAATTGACTGAGGGTGCAAACTCTGAAGTGAATTGCGTGCTAAGCTACCCCCGAGTTCATGCAACTCCGGATCAATTTGGAATGATATTCAAATGAGAGTGTTTTTGCGTTCGGGCATTGCGTACAAAATCAAAGACTTATAAATAAAGTCACATTCAATAAAGTTTGTTTCAAAAAAAATTTGATTTTATTTTTTTAAGAATGTCTTTTTTTATTGTTTGGACATGTTCCAAAAATAAAACTGAACCGAACCAATCGTCTTGTTCAAATTGATCAAACCCAAATGCTATTGTTAGGTTATTATCTCACGATCGGGTTGTTTCTGGAACGATAATCGATTAAAATTAAAATACTAAATATGAAATTTAATATTAATTTAAATCAAATATGAATTAAATTAAAGATGGGGATTATTTATTTATAATAATTTTAAGGTATTATTTTTTTTTATATTTTATGAGAATTTAATTTATTTCAGAAATTATTTTATATATTTTTTTTTTTTTTGGAAAAAACTTAAATATAAAAAAATGTTTAATTCGAACCCCTTAATTTCGTAAAAATAATTTTAAAAATCAATTTAGTTCAGCGTTTGATTAAGAGATGTCGCTATTAAGTAAAATTGATAATTGAATAATTTATTAAGAATTGCAAAAAATAGTAATAATTGTGAATGTGGTTCTCACGATAATCTACCAGACGAGTAAACTTACTGCAGAGTAGACAAGACTACCAAGGCTCCCTATGCCCTGAATATAAATAATCTCGGCCGACTTCGAAGACGTTAGGTGATACTTCCTGCTTTGGTCATGTAAGACGAATAGGCAAATACTAAGACAGCCGACCCATAGGGTGACCGAGAATGCCATGGGAAGAGACAATGACGCAGATTGAAGCCAGCCGAGGAAAGATTGCAGCAGCTCAACGGTCTTGCTGGTGAGAGGAAAAACTTCAAAAGATGGATCATCCTAGGTCATCTCCTATGATAGGGGCACGCTGGGGAAGAAAAAAAAAGAGAATAAGTTTCCAGCATATTTTCTAACGAAATTAGACTTACATGAGACTATGGGGACGAGAAAGACTCTCAAAGCAGAGTTATTTATACAGAAAAATACACATTTTGATACAACTTTGATTGATTATCTCGGTTTGTGTCAATTCTATTTACCATAATTACTAATTAATTTTTATTGGAAAAGGGAATTTTGAAGGAAAATAAACAAACATTAATTGCCTTCAAAAGTATTTTTTATTACAACATTTGAGAAAATAGAAAAACTCTAAGAACGGCGCTATTATTATTATTATCATATAAACTTTCAATAGGTAAACGGTTTGATTTTAATACTAACGGTAAACATCACAGATCTGCTCTGCATGTCATTATAATGCATACAAATGACGTAGAAAAAATCACAGTTGCAGATTCATTATTACGCGGAACTTGTCTTAAGAACTAAATCCTCAGTCTTATGATTAAAGCTACTCCGTTCGGATACTGGCCAAATGAACAAATTATACTGTTATTTATAGTAAATAAAAAATGCAAATGTTTCATTATATTTTAGGAGTCGGAGAAGCCACAGAGTATTTTTATCGGTATTAAACGATTGCATAAGACCTAAGTAGTTACTACAATGATAATAATAAACAACTTCGAAACGCAAACACAAATAAACACGAAACTAAAAAAAGAAAAACATTCCAATAAAATATTGCATCCTAATATTTAGGAAAACTGAATAATAATATTCTTAACAACTTAACTTAAATAATCTTTACTTTAGTACTTTTTTTTTATATAAAGGAGTTTTTTGTATTGCGGTAAAAATAAAACGGGAAAGCGAAATGATGTGTATGAAAAGTAGCTAACTGTATTACTAATACTAAATATCGAACACATTTTATCATTTATATTTATCTACTATTTAATGTCTTATATCTTAAATTGTTTTAGTTTATAAGATTCGTTTTTTAATGATTATGAATGAAAAAAATTTTGATTAATAAACTTTATCTCTATTTTTCTAAAATTTTCTTAATGTATTCCTAATTGAACGAAAAAATAAAACTTGTAGAGCATATTGAACAAATTCATTGCACTCTACAAAATTTATTTTATTGAAGTGATAACTATTTATTGATCATTAAACGTATTTTAATACGTTTAATAGAAACAAGCCATTTTTAAACAATAAACAAACAAAACAATATTCTAATTTTTCCATAAATTGAATCGAATCAACATGGAAAACAGAAAAAATATATTCTAAAAAATAGTGAATACCTCATCACAGGGCGGTTGAGACGTCTTCGTTGTTTTCTTTAGGTTCTGGTGAATTAGAGGTGCTCTCATTTCCTATTAAAAAAAATAAATAAATAAATTATTAAAACAAAAATAAATAAATTATTAAAACAAAAATAACTAATTTTTGGATTTGGCCCTAAATCAGAAATATATTCAAATTCTTAACTGAACAATGTCTCAAACAAAAATGACCACTTGAAGTTGAATGTCTTTTATGGCACAACAAATACTACTGGGGTACTCAAAGTTGTGATTAAGTTAAAAAAATTGGTACAATGATGATCTAGCTTAGTGCTTTAAGTATCAATGGAGAGATTGTAAATAAGCCTTTACATAGCTAAGAACCAAGTCGCTATTGGCACATATATGTAGCATGAATATACAGGGTCTGTCAAACTACTAGCACTATTTTTTTAAAAATTTGCATACAGGGTTTATCTAAGGCGTTCGTTTCAGCTAAAATATTTTCAGTTTTCTGCAACTTCCGATTATACCGGAAATGGACCCCAACTTCGTTATTTTAAATGGAATGTTCAAATTTTTATTGAATTTTTGAGATTCCCGCTAAATTTTAATATAATTTGATATGATTTTTGAGTTATTTAAGTTTTTTGACCTTTTGTCAACATACACTATTAATTAATTCATTTATGTATAATACATATACAGTAAAACTCCGCTAATTCGAACACCCCCAAATCCGAATTCCCTTGTAATCCGAACAAAATTAGAAAACGTGAAATTTGCATTATGTCCCTTGCAATCCGAATTGCTAGAAGATTCGCTAATCGGAATTAACGGTCTTTTTGTGTGGCCGTTTAAACAAGTTGGAACACGTTTAGTTTTATAGTTTATAGTTACTTGTTTACGTTATACGCTCAGTTTTGCGTAAAAATGCCACCGAAACGGTCGCACAAGACGTTAACAATCGCGGAAAAAGAACAAATATTAATAAAACTGAGTAGTGGTACCAGTGGAAAAGCCTTAGCAGAAAAATATGGTGTCGGTGTGTCAACCATTTCTGACATTAAAAAAAATAAAGAAAAAATAAATAGGTATGTATAACATTCTACTATTTTTCTCAAATCGGTAATATATTAACATGGACTTTTTCATGGATTTAAAGTTACATTGCAAGTTGTGTTGCAACTCCAGCGCGTAGAAAAGCTTTGCGAAAACCAGAATATCCAGAAATGGAAGATAAGTTGTATAAATGGTTTCAGTTACAGCGAGAAAAACATGCTACAGTCACAACTAACTTTTTAAGAGAAAAAGCTCTGAAAATTTTTACTAAATGTTGTAAAGGCAAAACGTTTATTGCAAGCAGAGGATGGATCAGTCGATTTAAAAATAGACGTGGTATTCGTCAATTAAAAGTGGTTGGAGAGAAACTCTCTAGCGACTCATCTGCAGTGCAACCGTTTTTACGAAAATTCACTAAAAAAATGTGTTACCCAGCCAAATATACAACGCAGATGAATCTGCATTATTCTGGAAACTACTTCCCGATCGTACGTTAGTACATGCCGGAGAAAGAACTGCTCCAGGGAGAAAAACATCAAAGGAAAGAGTAACTTTTCTTGCTTGTACAAACGGAGATGGCACACATAAACTTAAAATGTTGGTTATCGGAAAAGCAAAAAATCCGAGAGCTTTTAAAAACTGTCTCCTGCCTTCCAGTTGAATATTTCTCGACAAAAAATGCTTGGATGACTTCAGCTCTTTTTGTAAAATGGTTTCACGAGTCTTTTGTTAAACAAATTAGAAAATTTCAAGCAGAAAACAATCTGAGTGGTAAAGCAATTTTGTTAATCGACAATGCGCCAAGTCACGCATCGGAAACCAAATTAATAAGCGATGATGGTGAAATTATAACAATGTTTCTGCCACCCAATTGTACTCCACTTATCCAACCTATGGATCAAAATGCAATTCGTTTAACGAAAGTGTATTACCGGAAAAGTCTCTTAGAACATGTTCTATCTATAGAGGAAGACGATTTCCAAAGCACTGAAGAATATTTCTATTAAGGATGCTGTGTTCATGCTTGCCAATGCTTGGGACAAACTATCGGCTAATTTAATAGCAAAATGTTGGAGAAATGTATTTGGACAATCAGATGAGGAAACAAGAATTAAAAGAAATCGGTGCTATGCTCCAGCAAATAAACAATGATCATCATCCTTCGCAATCAGAAGTTAACGATTGGATTGTTGGTGATAAAGATAATGTTTCGCTGGATAGTGACGGCAGGGACGGCAGTTCTCTCCATGAAGACGCTGGTACAAACGAAAACGAATTAAAAGTAAAACATGAGAATGCTATTAAAAGCTTCAGTACATGTATTCAATGGGCGGAGGAGAATGCAGTCGATTTAAACACCGTAACAACCCTTAGAATTCTACGGCAACGCGCCATGAAATTTAAACAAGACTGCATGCGACAAACAAAGTTGTTTGATTTTTTTAAATAAACTGTATAAAACATGTATTGCATATATTATCTAGTACAATAAATCTATAAATAAGTATTTATAAGACTTTTTTTGATAATATTTAAATATGACTTCAATAATCCACATGCTTCCATAATCTGAATTGAGCTGGTTTTAATTGATTCGGATTAGCGAAGCTTTACTGTATATTATTTTTCTCCTGTATAAGCTATGTGGCAATAAACTTATTATTATTATTTCAGTTTTTTCAAAAATTTTGGCTTCACAATAAAAATAATTACATTCGAGTCAGGCCAAATATTCTCAGGGCTTGGACAGAGAGGAGCCATAACTTACATAATCTTTAAAAATTTGATTTAAAAGTTATCTCGAAATGTCGAAGTCAATTTTTTTAAATGGCAACAACACTTTTTTCTTTCACCCGCCTATTGTGTGCCGAATACATATTCAAATAAATAATATGTATTCAGCACACAATAGGTGATAATAAATAAATATTGTTCTTGATACTTAGGTTGGGTTGCAGGCGAAAATCATGCTCCATCACGAACTATAGTTATGGCGGCCGACGTATTCCAAGTCGGCCGAGATTATTTCTGTTGATATAGGTATAAACTCGGCCGACTTCGGCCGCCATAACTATAGTTCGTGATGGAGCATGATTTTCGCCTGCAACCCAACCTAAGTATCAAGAACAATATTTAGTGCGGCCGACGTCTTCGAAGTCGGCCGCCCCGAGTATCATGAACAGTACATAGTGCGGCCGACATCTTCGAAGTTGACCGAGATTATTTTTGTTGATATAGGTAATAATCTCGGCCGACTTCGAAGACGTCGGCCGCCATAAATATTGTTCGTGATGGAGCATGACTTTCGCCTGCACCCCAACCTAAGTATCAAGAACAATATTTAGTGCGGCCGACGTCTTCGAAGTCGGCCGAGGTTACTTCTTCCATAAATTGCAAGCAGGATAAGATAAATAATCTCGGCCGACTTCGAAGACGTCTGGGTATTGTTCTTGATAGTTGAGACTGCCGACTTCTATGAGGCAAATAAAGATAAAACTTAAAACGATCAAAATTACGGATTTGGAGCACACTACAAAAAAACTTTTAGAACAAAACTTGTAGCAAATTTAATTCTTAACAATATTGCTCTCCTTTACTTTTGCTCTCAGATGCATAAATATCAAGAAAAATATGAAAAAGTTTATGAAAGAAATAATTACCATCTGCAGAATCAATATTATCTTCATCATGTGAACTGCTAGGTCCAGCACCATCATTACTCCTTTCACCATCAAGCCTTGGTCTTTTGGCTGCAACTTGATCTTCATCTTCATCATCATCATCGTCTTGGTTTGTATTGGACCGATTGGTGCTTGTTGGAAAAACTTCCCTTAAAACATCAACTCGAACTTCTCGTTGAGTAGCATGTTCAACAATATCCTCCAAACTATCATCTTCATCATCATTTTCAGAGAGCTCATCTTCATCGGCGTATTGTTGATAACCTGGTGTGTCTTCTCCACCTTCCACAATTTCTGAAAAAATTCAATTAATTAATTATTAAGAATTTATTAATTTTGTTTGAATTATTTACCTTCAGCTTGTGGCTCCCCAGAAGTCTGTCCGGGTGGAAAAGTGTAATAATTTCCTAAGATTCCACAGCGACATAAGGGACAAGTTAGATATCTCAACAACCAACGATCTATGCATAAGCGATGAAATAGGTGGCCACACTTCAAAAGTCGAATCTGTTTGGTGTGATCGTACTCCATAAGGCATATCGAACAAGGCTCCTCAATCTTATCCTGTATTTCAGGATCGGATGCTCCATAAACTTTCGTGTACTTACATAAAAATAAACTGAAAGTATACTTCGAACGGCGTATTCTTTGTTTATCACTATAAGAAACTATATTACGACTGAGAGCTTCCACCATCCTCTCCACTGTCAATACATTTGAGTCGCTCATAGTGGAACTACGTCGTCTTCGTTCAGCTTCGCGCAATTGACTTATATACTCCCTGGCGTGTTGGAAATATGTATTAGGTCTTCGGACTATATCACCCATTTCTTCAATAATGAAAAAAATAAAAACCGCCGGCATTCGGGTCGGAGTTTCGGAACGAAATGACCACCAACTATCGTACCTAACTTCTTATAGTTGTTACCAACACTAAGCAAAAAACTGCAAGGATGTGCAGTAAGAAGCTCCACCAATCACGTGGCCATTTCCACACGGTACCTTGAAATCGACGAGCTCTCATTGGTCGAGGAGTCATCGCCGACTTCGATGATTCAAATTGAAATATTTTGTTTTTCTTGTAACCGACAATTTTTATCGAGAATTTACAATTTTTAGTTACTTTAATCTAATCAAAATTCGTTAGATATTAAAGTATTTTAATAAAATACATAAAATGAATTTTTATTTTAAATACATTTTATGTATATTATAATATGTATTAGGTTGCCTACATAAAAATTATTTAATTGTATTATTTCGAAAATAATACAATTAAATAAATCGAGTATCTTAATTGATTTTCGAAAAAGCAGCTTGAAAAGTTCTTGGGATTCATTGTTTCCAAGCGTTTTCAAAAATATCAAAAGATTATTTATTTAAATCTTTTGAGGAAACACATGTTGAGCTCAAGAACTAAAAAATAAGTCGGGTATTTCCTAGAAAAGCACTATCTGATTTCTAAGAATTTAGTCGCTGCAGATTTCGTATCGATTATTCTTGGTGCCCCTAAATAATACGCACTTATATTTGCAAAATCTTTTCAAATAATTCATATATTATTTTGTTTATTTTAATAACACTCAATCTAAAGCATGAATTTGGTATATCTGAACGTTTAACTCGAAGATTTTGCAATTAATTTTATTATTTTAACTGCGTAGATTTAACATGTGGCCCTTTTATTTGTATTTGGGATTACGTCATCTGCAGGTGGTTGGTCTTACTCAGTTCGTGGAAAAGAATTGTGTTTTGACCCAAACTGAAATTAAAATAGGAGTTTTATGAAGTACGATTCAAAAATTTTGTTATAATTTAATGATGTTAATTTACAACTTTCTATTTATTATTAAATATATCCCATAATTTTTTTCTCTTTTAGTATTACCAGTGACCATACAGGTTTTATTGGAAAATTTCCGCTCTGTGCAGTGGTTTATAATTTATAACTTTAGAAGTATGTAAATGTTTATAGTGTTGTAACTTTTTTATATGATATGAATAAAACTTTGGGACCATATAGAATGCATAGGAAATTTTCTGCTCTATACGGTGGTATATAATTTTAATAGATCGTATTGTTGCACAAGGATTTCTTCCCCAAAATCTGCAAAAACCACGTATTTTTGGTATATGTAAATGTTTACGGTGTCATAACTTTCTTATATGATATGGACAAAACTCCGTGGTCATATAGAATCCATAGGAAATTTTGTGCTCTATGCCATGATATATAACTTACGGAAATTACAAGGTTGCACAAGCATTTTCCTTCCAAAAACTACAAAAACCGCGTAGAATTGTCGTATGTACATGTTTATAGCGTCATAGCTTTGTTATATGATATGAACAAAACGCTGCAACCATATAGAATCCATAGGAAATTTTCTGCTCTATGTAATGGTATATAACTTTAGTAGATTACAAGGTTGCACAAACATTTTCCTTCCAAAAACTGCAAAAACCACGTATTTTTGGAGTATGTAAATGTTTACGGCGTCATAACTTTCTTATATGATACGGACCAAATTCTGTGACCATATGGAATCTATAGAAAACTTTCCGCTCTATGCAATGGTATATATCCTTAGTAGATTACAAGGTTGCACAAGCTTTTTCCTTCCAAAAACTGCAAAAACCACGTATAATTGGCGTAAATAAATGTTACTTTCTTATATAATACGGACAAAACGCCGAAATCATATAGAATCTATAGGAAATTTTCTGCTCCATGCAATGATATACAACTTTAATAGATAGCATGGGTGCACAAGCATTTTCCCCCCAAAAACTGCAAAATCCGCGTAAAATTACCGTATGTAAATGTTTAAGCTTGTGCAATTTAGCGATTTACTAAAATTATATACCTCTTTGAAAGATCAATCTACCGTTTCTATGTGTAGGGTTCTTTTGAACCCTTGAAGAATTTGATATTGAAAAAACCCGGATTTAGATAGCTCAAAGTGTGTTCTTTTCAAATTGATGTAACTTTTTTTAAAATTTTGTTCCAAAACGGCTGCACACCAGTTTAAAGTTTGATAATTTTGAGGTGATAGCTAGTGGTGTATTTAATATTTCGCTACCTCTAAAGTCAAGCAAGATTAGTTTGTAAAATAGGTGGAAAATTTATTACTTTAATTAGTTAGATATCCTGAAATAAACGTGTGTTTAATTGGTTGCATAATTTTAAATCAACCCCCAACTTTCAAACTTAAAATATTTTTTAATTCATTCCTAAATTACAATTAATCAATTATAATTAAACGGCGAAAATGTATTAAACATCAAATAAATATGAAACAAATTTAAATTTTCAGTTCAAAACAAGTTTTTTTTTTCTAATTAAAAAAAACTGTTTTCTTCTTCTTACAAATGATTCGACGGTTTTAAGAAGAAACAACGTTTTCGCATAAAATATCTGTAAGGAAATATAAATTTGTGTGTTGTAATTAAGTTTTAATTTAATTTTCTTTTTGTTTCAGCGCAAATTGTCGAACAATGTCTGTTGAGCTATTTGCGAAAGATGATGCTATAAATTTGTTTAAATCGCAAAGAATCCTCATGTTTGGCGATTCTAATATGCGAGCTTTGTATAAGGATTTAATATGGTTAACGAGATATGGCACATTAATACCTAACGAAAAATTAAGAGCAAAAAATGAAGATTCTTTCTCTGGAGATAAACGATTATCAGAAGGTGTGTTAACAGCAAGTCGAAATTATGTTGAAATAAGAGAATATAAGCGTGAATTTCATTTGCATTACGAATTTATCACGAGAATTTACACCAAAAAGTTTGAGGATTTCATAGAATCTTTGAAAGTTCCCCCAAATTTCATTATAATGAATAGTTGTGTGTGGGATTTATCTCGCTGGGGTCCAAACGGGATTCAAGATTACAAAGCAAATGTAGATAAAACATTACATTTGCTAAGAAATAAGTTCCCCAAAACCTGCATTGTATTTACAACAACTTTACCCATTAGTTTAAAAGCACGTGGTGGCTTCTTAACAGAAAATGTGCAATTTCTCAACGCTGTGTTACCTTTCAGTATTGTAGAAGCGAATAATTACGTTGCTAAATGTTGCCGAAAATACGACATCGATCTAATTGATTTACATTATTACATGCAATATCAAATAGATAGTTTAGTAATGGATGGTATTCATTGGGACCCAGCTGCCATAAGATTTATTAATAACATTATCTTCACAAATTTATGCCAAAAAGTTGGTAAACAACTACCAAATAATATAGCAATACATCGAAAGTGCAATACCAAAGAAAACGAACGCAAAGAAATCGCCAAAAACGAAATAAAACCGAAAATTGAACAAAATTACTACAACAGATACGACTTCACTACTTGTAATTAATTTTGAATTAATTTGTTATCATTAAAATTAATTTTGTTATTTATAAAGTATTTTTTGAGTTTAATAAATGTTTTATACACTAAACAATTTTTCGTAAATGATTTATTTTTAAACTGAAACTGACTTATTACAATAATAAAACCAAAAAATAAAATAAACGAAATATCTTAGGAACGAATCGAAATGAAATTAACTTTGATCCATCAAGAAGCAATCGTGTCTCCCTCCGACGCTATCCTCTTGAATCGAGTCGAAAATCGGTTTCAAATCGACCGAATTCCGAATTTGCGTTATGAACTCGCTCAAATGAGGATTTTTATCTACAACAAACCAAAAAAAATCACAAAAACAATAAAAAAAGTAATAAAAAATAATCTTCACCTGCATCGGGAATTCCTAATAACGACGACGCCGCCCTCATCGCCGACCTCTTCAGCTCATCTTGCTTCTCGTATTCTTGCTTCACCGAATTTGCTTTTACCTTCATCGTGCACGTCATACGAAGCGGCTCTACTAATCTATCCAATCCTTAAATCAAAACGAATTAATATTTCCCATAATTAATTTTAAAACTTACTTTGTAGAACGGCTCCCGGACAAATTTGAGATAAACGGGCAGCCATTAAATACGTTAACATTTTAATATCGTAATGATCTTTAAGTCCGCCTTCGACGTGGTTTAAAAATTCAAAAATATCGATGCGATCGAGACACGAATCGAGTAAGGTGTACATACATTCAAAGGCCGCTTTACGGATGTCGAGGCCGTCGTCGACTGTGTGTTTAAACGGCCCCATTTCGACTTCCCTGATCAACTCTTTCTTAACTTTCGTTTCGCTATACAAATGTGGTAAAATCGAGTCGAGTAAATCGCGAATCAAAGACGGCTTATTGTGCGCTGCCGAATTGAACGCGACCAGTGCGACTCTTCGAACGTTCAAATCCGGATCTTGTAATGTATTTAAAAATTGACCAATACATTGTCTTAGCAATGTATCGATTTTCTGCGGTTGATCTGAAATGGTGAATTTAACCGCAGTTACGATTGTGGTACGCATTAATGGCGATGGCGACGATAAAGATTCTTGTAGTTTTGGAAGAAGGTTTGCCGGGTCGATTAGAGTTAATTTACCAAGACATTCAGCCACTACGTTACGGCTACCTTCTTCGTTACATTCGCAATGAAGGAATAACTGTTGCCAGATCGCCGGAACGAAAGGCAAAAGAATACGGACTCCTTCCGGTGTTGATGAAAGACAAGTTATAATTTCTTTCAGCGAATGAAGAAGTAAATATTGTCGTTTCGGCTGATTCTGAATCTCATTCAAGATAAATGGTAAATAATGGGGAAGGTTTCCAATGCAAACGCTTCCCAAAGCATAACTTGCAGCCGATTTAATTTCTTCTGATGATGCACTGAATGACATCAAAATGTTTAGCTCTAATTGACCCACCGAAGTCAAATCACTAAAAAGAATTAATAAATAAAAATGAATAATAAAAATTATTTCCTTACATTTTCCTGCCAATCTCGCCAATAATCAACAACCCAAAGATATGGTGGGAATCGCTCGTCGTCGTTTTAATGTCGTGAATAAACTGGTTGACTACAGGTAAAGCCCTTTCAGAACACTTAACAGTGATGGCAGCGACACATTTGGCCAAGGAATAATAGGCTTGTTTATGCAAAGTTTGCGTGGTCGTTGGATTCACTATTGGCGATAATAACATTTGTAACAGCTCGTTGTAACCCAAATCGGGTATACGACACGAAACTAAAGCTTGGAAAAATTCCAACATAGAATTCAATGCAGCACCTATCAAAATATAATAATTAGTTAGATTATACAAGAAGGCTCATTAAGTATAGAACCGGCTTAATATCACTCTAAAACGTACTTGTCGGATTTTTTAATTTCCTTGTGAACATATAGAAATCGAATTCAAGATTATTTTAGTAATTATTGTTTGTATCAAAATATTTTTCAAATAAAACTTGTTAAGAATCAAAAAAGGAACAACTTTTCTTGGCACCATTTTTTAAAATTATCAATTTTTTAATTTCGCTGCGAACAGTATAGAAATTTAATTCAAGATTATCTTCCTAATTATTGTTTGTATCAAAATATTTTTCAAATAAAACTTCTTAAGAATTAAATAAGGAACAACTTTTCTTGGCACCATTTTTTAAAATTATCAATTTTTTAATTTCCCTGAGAACAGTATAGAAATTTAAATCAAGATTATCTTCCTAATTATTATTTGTATCAAAATATTTTTCTAATAAAACTTGTTAAGAATGAAAACAGGAACAGCTTTTATTGGGACCATTTTTTAAAATTATCAATTTTTTAATTTCCCATAGAACAGTATAGAAATTTAATTCAAGATTATCTTCCTAATTATTGTTTGTATCAAAATATTTTTCAAATAAAACTTCTTAAGAATTAAATAAGGAACAACTTTTCTTGGCACCATTTTTTAAAATTATCAATTTTTTAATTTCGCTGCGAACAGTATAGAAATTTAATTCAAGATTATCTTCCTAATTCTTGTTTGTATCAAAATATTTTTCAAATAAAACTTCTTAAGAATTAAATAAGGAACAACTTTTCTTGGCACCATTTTTTAAAATTATCAATTTTTTAATTTCGCTGCTAACAGTATAGAAATTTAATTCAAGATTATCTTCCTAATTATAGTTTCTATCAAAATATTTTTCAAATAAAACTTGTTAAGAATCAAAAAAGGAACAACTTTTCTTGGCACCATTTTTTAAAATTATCAATTTTTTAATTTCGCTGCGAACAGTATAAAAATTTAATTCAAGATTATCTTCCTAATTATTGTTTGTATCAAAATATTTTTCAAATAAAACTTCTTAAGAATTAAATAAGAAACAACTTTTCTTGGCACAATTTTTTAAAATTATCAATTTTTTAATTTCGCTGCGAACAGTATAGAAATTTAATTCAAGATTATCTTCCTAATTCTTGTTTGTATCAAAATATTTTTCAAATAAAACTTCTTAAGAATTAAATAAGGAACAACTTTTCTTGGCACCATTTTTTAAAATTATCAATTTTTTAATTTCCTTGTGAACAGCATAGAAGCGGAATTCAAGATGTAGCAAAATATTTCATGTTAATCTGACAAGTAGCCGGTTCCATATTTAATAATCATATTTTTTTACCTTGTAAAAGTGGCGAACGAACTAAATTCATAATCTCAGGTAAAATATTTTTCGCAATGTTTTTCCGGACTAAAGTTTTTGGATGAACCTCAGCGATTGATTTTAAAATAACCAAAGTCCATTGGGCAATATGTAAATCGGATTCATCGAGAAGTGGTGGAATTTCGACGATAACAAATTGAAGTAATTCGGCGTTTAACGACGCGCTATAATTCTTAATTAACGAATCCAAAAGTAATAAAGTGCTCAATTTAAGGGATCTTTGGTTTTTACGTAAAAACGACCCCAAAATCGGGATGGCGTCTTTAATAATCGGCAAATTAATGCCAAGAGGTGATCCAGCTATTTTCGTTAACGCTTTTACGGTAGTGAGGCGTGTTATTTCATTTCGAAGTCGATCCAAAAATAGTGGTAAACAAACTGATAGATCGTTACCGAGATAATCTCCCAGGTTACATATGATTTGTCCCATTGTTGAGATTGCCCTTTCTTTAACTTCTTGATCAATGTCGGAAGCTCTTAATCTCAATAAAGTACACATAAAAATTTCATTAGTAAAAGGTGTAAAATCAAACGTTGACGGTGAATTTAACGGGCGGATAACTTTGACAAGTTCTTGTAAAACAATTAGAGCTTCCGCTGTAATCTTATAAAACGCATCCCCGACTGCATTAATAACCGGAGGTAATAACACCGGAATGTAAGGATGAAAGACTTCCGGTTGATGTGATGTAAGTAAACAATGTATAAAGGATAAAGCATCAATTTTCATGTTACTCGTAGAATTTTTCTCTCCCAAGGAGTACTGAATACCAGGAATTAATTCCCCAATGTGATTGCCTAAAGCTCCGGGTAAAACACCACATAATTCTTTTAAAATTTGAAAACAATCTTGTCGCGTTTTCGAACTTTTCTCTCTCATTTGCGAATGAACTCCTTTAACAATAAAGGGAACTTGTTGCTGAAGTAAATAAAGTGGAGTTTCTTGTTCCATAGAATCCGGGTCAAGGGTAGTACTTTTAGGTGCGTTGGTTTGTTTTAATAAAGCTGTATAAGCATGGAAAATATCTGATTTAACATTTTCTTCGCGTTCTTTAAAACGTCCAATCAAAGCAGGGGACAAAGTTTTATAAAATTCTGATAAAAGCTCGATACGACTCGAAATGATCGCTTCTAAACATTTCGCAGCCGCTCTTCTTACCTTCCAACTCATGTCATCATCATCACTGTACTCGTCGTTATCTTCGTCCTCATCCTCATCTTCAATAATATCCATCGCGCCATCTTCGCCATCCTCATCATCTTCATAATTATAATTCGGATCGTAAGTCATGTATTTCAAGCAAAGATTTATAATGCTATGTATATGTTCGCTAATTTCTTTTGGACACCGATTAACAAACGACTCAAAAGCTTGTAAACAATATTCTCGTAATTCATCGTCTTCTTTATGACTATACTGAAGTATTAACGGTACAAATTTTTCAATGTGCTCCCCAAAACGATGACCGGATTGGCGACAAACAGCCGCCAAACACTGAATGTAAGTGCGAATTTGCATTTGGTTCTTTTCGTTAAGAAGACCGTTATGTAAATACTCAATCAATTTCGAATAGAGAGCGTTATTGCATGAAAGTACCAAATTACTACACGCGGCAATTGTACGTTTACGAACCGCTTGACGTTGAGAACTAAGCTGCGGTAATAATGCGCTAAGAATTTGACTGTGATAAGAGGTTAATCCATTTCCGAAACGGGCGAGGAGATCGCCCACTATATCCAATGATTCTAATTGAACCGATACATCTTCTTGCTATAAAAATATCTTATTAACAAATATTTTCATTTAAAAATTTATACTTACTCGTTCAATAGCCGTAGTTAATCTGCTAGTTATTGTCTTGCAAATATTTCCAGAAAGGCCACCTGGAGCCTGCGGTAATTCCGCTATAACAGTCTTCAGTCCAATGCTGGATATGTCACGTAATTGTTCTTTTTCAGAAACCATATTAGCGCATAGAGATTCAACAATTGTTTCAACTTGGTACTCTTTTACTTTATTCACAAGAGGTCCCAAACTGGAAGAGAAAATATGATATTAATAAATTTATAATATAGTCGATTCTGCTTAATTGGAAGAAATTTCAAAGAACGAAATCGAAACTTTAATGTATCGGTCCCGACGTGTGCAAATTAAGCGGAATCAAATAAGTTCTTTCAAGTTTTAATTGTTTCAAAAATTGGACAAGATGGGATAATAGGTTTCTTTTTTTTAAATAAATCTCCACTGTTCTCTGTCGTTTCTTCTGTTTCTATGACTATGCAATTTAAAGTTTAGGATCCCTTTGGGAACTCGATTCTCATTGTACAGGTTACGAATTTTTAACATTTTCTTCTATAATTCGAGAATGGATGGAGATATCGAGATGCGGTTTTCACTAGTATTTAGCAAATTTTATGGTAATTAAGAGTCTGTGAAGTAAATAGTTACGTTTTTCAAAAATTATAAAAATATGTAATCGCTGCAGATAAGACCCTCTAGCTTATTTGTATTAAATTAAACGGTTTTACTGAAAATATCTTTTAAAAGAGCATAAAATACTCTTTCAAACAAGACCAAAAATATTCAAATCGGTTGAATGATCCAGGAGATATTAAAATGTAAAGTAGGGGAGGCTACTCCCTTATTATGACAGATATGACAAATACTTCAAAATAAAAGCGATGCGGTATTATCTAGCTATTAAATGATGTTGTTAAAGTTATAGCTCATCATCTAACTTTCTGAGATAGCGGGAATTTTATGTTTCTCTATGGAAGTTACGCCCCCTAGCGGTATATAGATATGAATTCATATCTTCATTAATAACATTTTTGAGATATTTTGAATTTAAGTAACAGAATTAATAATAAACAATTTGTTGCAACACCTATTACTAACTTTCCTCACTCAAATATTTAACCATAAATAATAATTTATTGCTTGCTTATTTCGCAAATTTTTTTTATGCAACCTAACATAATATTTATTCTGAAATACTCAAAAAAATGTATGTTTAATCAAATAATTGTTATTAACCCTTTCAGGATTGCACCGAATTTGGTAGCCATACCTCAATATACCTCCTCATCTTGTAGCAATGATATGTTTAACTCTCAGGAAGGTTTCCTGTAAAGTTAGAACACAAAAAGATCGATCAGCAAATTCACTTTTGCTCTCAGAAAGAGAAAAATACGAAAATATGCTGAATTAAGTAGAATATATATTGAATAAATAGAATATTAAATGTGGCGCAATTTTCCTTCTATAACATTTTGTCATATCTCCTACAATAATCAAGATATCTGCTATGACAGCTAAAATCAAACACCATATACTTTAACTTTAATATAGTCGCTCTGTACCCTTAACAGGACAGCCTGTATATGGATATGAATTCATATCTTTATCAATAACATTTTTGACTTTTTGAATTTAAGTAACAGAATTAATAATAAACAATTTGTTGCAACACCTACTACTAACTTTCCTCACTCAAATATTTAACCATAAATAATAATTTATTGCTTGCTTATTTCGCAAATTTTTTTTAAGCAACCTAACATAATATTTATTCTGAAATACTCAAAAAAATGTGTGTTTAATCAAATAATTGTTATTAACTATTTCAGGATTGCACCGAATTTGGTAGCCATACCTCAATATACCTCCTCATCTTGTAGCAATGATATGTTTAACTCACAGGAAGGTTTCCTGTAAAGTCAGAACACAAAGAGATCGATCAGCAAATTCACTTTTGCTCTCAGAAAGAGAAAAATACGAAAATATGCTGAATTAAATAGAATATATATTGAATAAATAGAATATTAAATGTGGCGCAATTTTCCTTCTATAACATTTTGTCATATCTCCTACAATAATCAAGATATCTGGTATGACAGCTAAAATCAAACACCATATACTTTAACTTTAATATAGCCGCTCTGTACCCTTAACAGGACAGCCTGTATATGGATATGAATTCATATCTTTATCAATAACATTTTTGACTTTTTGAATTTAAGTAACAGAATTAATAATAAACAATTTGTTGCAACACCTACTACTAACTTTCCTCACTCAAATATTTAACCATAAATAATAATTTATTGCTTGCTTATTTCGCAAATTTTTTTTAAGCAACCTAACATAATATTTATTCTGAAATACTCAAAAAAATGTGTGTTTAATCAAATAATTGTTATTAACCCTTTCAGGATTGCACCGAATTTAGTAACCATACCTCAATATACCTCCTCATCTTGTAGCAATGATATGTTTAACTCTCAGGAAGGTTTCCTGTAAAGTCAGAACACAAAGAGATCGATCAGCAAATTCAATTTTGCTCTCAGAGAGAGAAAAATATGAAAATATGCTGAATTAAATAGAATATATATTGAATAAATAGAATATTAAATTTTCCTTCTATGACATTTTATCATATCTCCTACAATAATCAAGATATCTGGTATGACAGCTAAAATCAAACACCATATACTTTAACTTTAATCACAAATCTTGAGTAAAAAGTGTAATACTAGTAAATCATATCTATTGACTCTTGTTGCATGAAAACATCTCCCTTTACTTACAATATTCTTTCATTTCTGCATTGATCTTGTTCTGAAAAATTCTGCCTTTACAGAAAAGTCACTTCTATACTTTATAAATAATACTATTTATGTATGTATATGTCTTAATAAAGTTAAATTTCTTAAGATATTAAAGTAATTACCATTTAACAGCTAAATTTTGAACTTCTCCATTTTTATCCTCAAGTAATTTTAAGAGCATTTTCACAACTTTGCGTTCAGAATCATCGTCAAGTTTGATACTATCCTTTTGGAGCTCGGTCATCAAATCATTGGTGGCCATGAAGCGGAAATCCTTGTCATTGGATTGCATCTAAAGGAAAAGAAGCAAATTGAATTAAAAAAACTTTTTTTTAAAGTTTTTAGAACAAACCTTTTCTAGCAAGTTTGCTATTTGGTAGGATACATTAGCCATGGTGTATAAATGTTTGTAGTTTTACTTGGTTGTCCCCACAAAAGTAATAAATCCAATTGTTATCAACGAGATATTCGTTCAGTTTATTTTTGTGTTTAGCATAATACGTTTTAATATAAGAAAATACAAGACTCATCAGCCATTATTAGAAATACTACTTAGGTTATAGATACATTTATAACTCGAATGAAATGATACCCGGTTTCTTCTGTCGCTTTTATATTTTAAGAAACAAATCGTTTTTACTACGAATAGAATTCAACTAAACGAATGAACCTATAAACCTCACTGCTCCAAAGAATGAATGTTTCTTCTTACCAAGAAGTGACTAGTCACATTGTTTAATCAGATGTTCTTTTTAGGTTAGAATTAAAATGCAAAAAACGTTTACGATGTTTTAATATTAAGATTACTAAACGCGTTTTACGTTTTTTAGCATAAATAAGACTTAGTTTTAGAATAAAAAGATTTAATTCTAGAACTCTTTTACAAGAAAAAAAAAGTTTACTGTTAATGAATCGATAAACGCGCTTTACACTCACCTTCGCAACACAACTGACAAAACTGACCTTTTAGATATGCATTCTTTAAAAAATAGATGGCGGTGTTCTTTAATATTTTCAAATTCAAACAAAATACTGAAGATGCACTAAACCCAAAACTTTCTAGTTCTAATTTTAAAACTAGAAAATATCCAAGCACTAGATCTAAAACTAGAATCATTCGGGTTTAGCCGTCTTAAGAGACGAACGGCTAAACCCGATTGATTCTAGTTCTAGATGTTCTAGATCTAGTGTTAGTTGTAATACTTGGATCCTTTCTTGAAATACATACAAAGCATTACTATCATTTCTGAGCAACTAAAACCAGCAACAACGACACCACACTTTCTGCTAAGCTAGGAAGCTCACCAAATTAGTTAGTTTAAGCAATCAGAATAGTAGTTCATTTTTGAAGACTTCATCAAAAATCCATCTATCCCAATTGTCAGGGAAAGCTATAAAAACAATAACTTTTATTACAAAATAAAAATTTATTCAAAAAGTAACAAAATCTTCATTCTTACAGAGTATTAACTAAAAGTATTAAGTAAATAAGAAAAATATTTTTTATGATTACTAATGAAAGTATTTATATGGATCTGATTTAATATAGGAATTGGTTTCAGAAACTTTCGGGGAAATAGACATGCTTGCCAAAATCGAAGCTGCTATGTCCGCTTGTTCACGAAAACTCGGATCATCTTCAAATATAACAAAATCTTCATTATTACAGAGTATTAACTAAAAGTATTAAGTAAATAAGAAAAATATTTTTTATGATTATTAATGAAAGTATTTATATGGATCTGATTTAATATAGGAATTGGTTTCAGAAACTTTCGGGGAAATAGACATGCTTGCCAAAATGGAAGCTGCTATGTCCGCTTGTTCACGAAAACTCGGATCATCTTCAAATATAACAAAATCTTCATTATTACAGAGTATTAACTAAAAGTATTAAGTAAATAAGAAAAATATTTTTTGTGATTATTAATGAAAGTATTTATATGGATCTGATTTAATATAGGAATTGGTTTCAGAAACTTTCGGGGAAATAGACATGCTTGCCAAAATGGAAGCTGCTATGTCCGCTTGTTCACGAAAACTCGGATCATCTTCAAATAACGGAACTGAAATTAATCCAGGCACTGATATCGGATCGAGTAAAGGAACCATCATTTCGGGTTCATTGCGTTGGAACGATTGTTGTTCTTTCCGAACAAAACCCATCTGTTCATGGTGTAAACCATAATCTAGTTCGTTCATTGCACAACGTGGTCTTTCAATTTCTTCGGAGTTTTGATTTTCCTGTGGGCGTTCATTCGGTTGTCCATTAAAACCAGCAACATTTTGCATTGCAACATTATTTGCCGCAGAAGATCCTTGATTCCCAGATTTAAATTGGGAGAAAAAAGCTTCAGGACTCATCCAAGTTTCATTTGGAGGATTAGGAAAACCGAATTGTCCACGATATTGTATTTCTGGTCTCAAAAAATTATTATCTGGGTGTGGTTGTAAATTAGGTGTTGTCATCAGTGGCTGATAACCAGAAAAACTTGGCTGCGCGAATACCTGTTGAGATTGTTGATAAAACCCATAATTTGGTCCAGGAAATATCGTCTGATATTGCATGTTCAGGTTTGCAAAATTTGGATTAAAAGAATTTTGGAATTGTGGATTATATATTGGGATATTTTGGAAAGATATTTGAGGTTGTACTGGTCGATTGTAATTCCAATAATTTAAGTTTTGAAGTTGTTGGTTATAATGCGAGAAAATAATTTCTTGAAAAGATGGATTACCATTTATGAAAGGAATCATTTGTTGCGGGTTATAAATTGTGTTAGTTATGGTTGGAGTTCGTTGGTTGTAAACCGGATTCATTGGTTGGTTATAAGCGGGATTATACGGATGTTGCTGACTTATGTAACCTCTACGATGCTGATGTGGGGACCAATTTGAAGTACTTGGCCGAGGATTAAATGGGCGCATATTATTTACATTACCATTAGATTGTAGAGGCACATTTTGTGGTTGAGCTGGAGTATTAGTTCGAGCAACATTAGTTTGTTGAGATTGATTGGGTTGACTAACAACTGGCGTAGTTTGAGTTTGAGGACTTTTTGGTTTGTTTTCGTTTAATTTAGGCGAATTTCGCTTACTCGTAGATGCGACGACCGCTGAATACAACCTTTTCACAATTGGTAAAACTTGTTGAACATTACTGGCATTCGATTGATGTGGTGATTCAACTGATTGTTGTTCTTTGGTTTCTGGCACCGATTTCAGCTGATGGACCACTTGTTTTAACTTTGACTCCAAGTCAGTAAAATTCACATGAGAATTTGTTTTCTTTGAAATATTTTTCGCCCAGTTGGGGTCGTGATGAGCCACATTAGGTGAAGGTTTTTTTGGTTTAGCCTTAACAGGTATGCTTTTAGGAGGAGACGGCGTAGATGTCTCAAATCTTACTTTTTTATGAGCTTTAGGTTTAACAAGTATAGGGGATATATCAAAATCATCGCCTACGTTTTGGGTTTTTTTATTCCAAACAAAAAGTTTTGGTGGGGCAGTGTAATATTCGGATGGTGGAGTCCAATTTAAGTTGGATTTATCTTGGGGAATTTCCTCAGTGCTGATATTATTTGCATGTTCTTGTTGCAACACTGTTGATGGGGCATCTTCTATTTCCAACACTGTTGTTGGAGCATCTTTTGTGTTCAAGACTGGTGATGCATCATCTTCTATTTTCAACACCGTTGATGGAGCATCTTCTATGTTCAACATTGTTGATGGAGCATCTTCTATGTTCAACATTGTTGATGCAGCATCTTTTATTTTCTCAGGTTGTTGAATCTTGTCTGTGTTCACAGTTGAATCGTTTAATTCAGCAGGTTCGGTCTTTGGTAATAAGAATGGATCTATTACATTGGATGGTGAAATATCACGTAAGGTATTAGGCTTATCCTGGTTAGATTGTGGCGATTCACATTTAACTGTGTGGTGACCGGTGACCTCTAAGGAATTGAAGGATTTATTCAACTGATCATCTAGATCTGATGTGTTAGAAGGTTCCTCGACTGGAATTGTGCTGGTGTCAGAAAAATCACTTTCGCAAACATCATCAGAGTCTTCTTCACTCTTTATTTCGGATTTACCCGGCGGAGTATTTGAATCTGACAAAACAATATAGTCTGCAATAGAAACTTTTTCTGGTGCGCTCGAACAGCCTGCTTCATGCTGATATGGGGAATCTCGGCACGTGCTCCTATCAGGTACAGAACCGACTGTTTCCACGTCTAAGGAGGACTTGCCGATTCCATTAGAATGTTGATGTTCCTCTTCTGATGTCAAGTCAACTACTACATAAACAGCTGGTAGAGCCTCATTAGAATCTGATGAAGATTCAGCGGGTCTTTTCACTCCTTTGTATTTACAACTCATTTTTTATGAATCTAAAATTTAAAAAAAATTGTTAAAATTTAACACGTTGATTCTTTTTGTAGGGGTGAGTTCAAATATTTTCATCTAAATCATGAATAAAATTAGAAAAATCAAATTTGGAGCATCTATTTAGAATTATTCAGTCATAACAATAATTGAGATGCGAAATGTCAAAAGAAATAAACTCGGCCGCTCTAAGTATTGTTCATGATACTTGGGGGCGGCCGACGTCTTCGAAGTCGGCCGAGATTATTTCTGATATCACAAACAATACTTGGGGTGTCATAAATAATTCTTTATTTTAATATTCTCGGCCGACTTCGAAGACGTCGGCCGCTCTAAGTATTGTTCATGATACTTGAGGGCTCTAAGTATTGTTCATGATACTTGGGGGCGGCCGATACTCCCGCCCTAAGTATTGTTGGGAAGGTTTTATTGGGAAAAAGATTATGGGAAGATATGGAAATAATAATTGATTTCGAACTGCTTGGGTATTTTAATTAGGTTCTTTTAATTATAAACATAAATATTTATTATATATATTTTATTATACACTTTTCATTTTTGAGTTATGATTTTTATAATATTTATTGATAAGCTTATATTTATTTATATAATGAAGTAAAAATTAGGACTTCAACAGAGTGAACGAGACCCAGCAGTGTTCATGGACAACTGATTTCCCACAACCTGCGCGCACATCCAAGGAGCAACAAATTTTAAAGGAGGGAGAAAGATAGGGCTGAAAATGGTGGATTATTGGATGAGAAACTGTATTGGAGTAGAAATACTACAGGAAGAAATGGGGGAGGGACTAAATTGGATTGGGGTGGATTTTGAGTGGAGCTTTTATTAATTTTTGTTTCTCAGGAATATATATATTTTGAAATAAACATCAAAATAATGAGAAAAAAGATTTTAAATAACACAAATTAAAAAAATAACCTACATTACAAATTCTAGAAGATATTATGGATGTTAATTAATTTCATTTTAAGTTTGTTTTTTCATAATATAATTTTTATAAATCATCTTAAAATTTCCTCATCATGGATATTAATTATTTATCATCAAAATAATGAGAGAAATGATTTTAAGTAACCCAAACTAAAAAAATAACATCTACATTACAAATTCTAGAAGATATTAAGATATTATAGATGTTAATTAATTTTATTTTAAGTTTATTTTTTCATTATGTTAAAATAAAAGTTATTTCAGCTTTTATAAACCATCTTAAAACTTATTAGAAGCTTCTAAAACACGTTCAACTCTACAAAATCGCATTTTATTTAAATTTTATTAAACGTGAGTTTAATTAAAATGATTAAAACAAAAAAGAATTTATTGGAAGGTTCTATCATAACAACCCGACATGTTGGAATGATTTTGAACACGTGAGCACGTACTTTTCCATCATGGAAGATCATGGCGAAGAAATTACTTTTTAAACTAAATTAATTTTAAATCATCCAAATGGATGATTATTTAAAGTTATCAAAATTGAATCAAGATTGGATCAAAAAATTAACGATTTTTCACCAAACCCGTATTTCTTAATTAATTATTTCTCGTAATTAGCGCTTTATTTAAATATTTACCACGAGGGTTGATTATTTCATAAAGTTGGTAATTTGATCGATTATTAATTGAAAAGTTACCTTATTAATTCGCTTGAAGATGAGGCGATGCTCTTCAGGAAACGTTCGGACAATGAGTAACTTAGAAGCACAAATCCCTCTAAAAATTAGATCGTATTACAACCACCTAATTTTTAAATTTAAGGAAATTTAGAACTTTTAATTTGAACGAATTAAAAAAAAATTTAATTAAGTTGGTACCTCTAAACTACCAATAAGTAATCAAAAAAGAACTTACTTTTTATTAATTGCATTTATTTCATTTGCCTAATTTTGTAGGATTCGAGTATGCGCACTGGCGTATTTCTGGGAAAACCGTTCTTACAACCATCAATATTAAATTGATATAAAAAGTAGGTAATAATAGCTTTTAAGTAATTGAAACAACTCTTTATTACAATAAATATTTATTTAATATATATTTATATTACAGATTGCGCATTATATCACAGGAATTTTGAAAATCTAAGAAAAATCACCTTTACAAAGCGTTATGGGGTATATTGTTATTAAGTTCAACTACGGTAGGTTTATACTTTCTATATTGGGATACATTATTAATAAGAATAGGGGCATGAATATGTGGAGATACTGAAAATCGTTTCCCAGCTATGTCCACTTCATATTTAGCGTCTTTTGACATCACAAAGTCATTAGTGACCACTTTGTTATTCGACGATTTTGGTCGTCGAATAAATCCTAAACAAATTAATTTGTTTGTTGAGAACCCATAACCGGCTGAAGTAACCGATCCAACGAATTCATCGTTTCTATAAATTGGTTCACCTCCCCACGGCCAAACATCGGTGTCCGGGTTAATGTTATTTAATTGAAAGAAAATTAATTGTTTTTTAATTCCTTTCTCTTTTTGATATTGTAAAGCTGGTTTTCCAATAAAATTGTCTCTTTTATCTAGTCGTACGTTGTACGAATTTCCTGCTTCGAAAGGTGTTGTAGAACTGCTTAGTTCTTCTGCCCAAAATGGAATAAATCTTTCGATTCTCATAAAACGTTGAGTTAATGTTCCTACATCTTTTATACCAAAATCTCTCCCCACAGTCATTAATCGATTATAAACATGTAAAGCATACTCAGATGGTACATGTAAACAATACCCAGGCTCTCCGGTGTGAGTAAAAGACATCACCATAACATCAGAAGCATACCCAACATTTACTTTCCTATATAAAAATGGTCCAAATTTCATATTTGTATTGCAAAGTTCATTAAGAAGTTCTGGGGATTTCGGGCCTACTAAATTTATCACAGTATACATTGAAGTCACATCATTTAATTTTATTAATGATTTTAATGGAAGATGTTTATTAATCCACTCGTAAACTCGAGTTTGTTGACTCGTCGGGGAAACCATAAAATAAGACTTTTCTGTTTGCCTTACTAACATACAATCGTTTTCATAGCCACCCCTTTCATTTTGCATTCCCGTATGAACAATATGTCCAATTGGTACATCGATATCGTTTGAACATAGTCGTTGTAAGTAACTTACTACATCCATATTTTCAGACTAAAAAGAAAATAATAATTAAGCTAAAATTAGAACTACATAGAAATTTTCAAGTTCAGCTTTTTGTGTGTCTTCTTCAGAAACAAGTTTGAGTGATTAAATCGAAATTTGTCAAATCTGAGGGGAGAAGGCTTAGTTGAGTTAACTAGCATCTTGCATGTGTGGCTGAGTTCCCAACCACCTTCTCTATTCTTGTTGTTCCTATCTCTATTGCCTTTCTTGTCATCCTTTCAGTGCTGGATTATCATATAGGCAATTACCTAAGGCTCTGGGTTCTCGGGAGTGGGGATTCTTAAAGCATCAAGTCTTTCTTAGTCGTGATTTATGGATGTTTGAATAAGGCCCACTTATTGTTAGAAGAATCTTATCAAAAGAAATAATTTCGGCCGACTTCGAAGACGTCGGCCGCCATAAGTATTGTTTGTGATACTTGGGGCGGCCGACGTCTTCGAAGTCGGCCGAGATTATATCTTATATTACGAATAATACTTGGGGCGCCATAGATAATTCCTTATTTTAATAATCTCGGTCGACTTCGAAGACGTCGGCCGCCCTAAGTATTGTTCATGATACTTGGGTTGGGTTGGGTTTTTGATTTCTTATATCACGAACAATACTTGGGCCAGTCGTGGGGCACCATAAATAATTCTTTATTTTAATACTCTCGGCCGACTTCGAAGACGTCGGCCGCCCGAAGTATTGTTCATGATCCTTGGGGGCGGCCGACGTCTTCGAAGTCGGCCGAGATTATTTCTTATATCACGAATAATACTTAGGGTGCCATAAATAATTCTTTATTTTAATACTCTCGGCCGACTTCGAAGACGTCGGCCGCCCTAAGTATTGTTCATGATACTTGGGTTGGGTTGGGTTTTTGATTTCTTATATCACGAACAATACTTGGGCCAGTCGTGGGGCACCATAAATAATTCTTTATTTTAATACTCTCGGCCGACTTCGAAGACGTCGGCCGCCCTAAGTATTGTTCATGATCCTTGGGGGCGGCCGACTTCGAAGACGTCGGCCGCAATAAATTTTGCTTGTGGTAATTGGAGCGACCGACGTCTTTCGCTATGGGAAGAAAGTTCTGTATTTTGCTGCCCACACCACGATATTATTCTTCTTCATTTCTCATTCTTCAGGCACACAGCTGAACCCGAAAGTTTCTAATTCTAGGTCTAGTATTAGTAGTCTAGTGTAATTAATTTCAAGATAATAAATTTAATTACTTCTACTTCAATTTTTGAGAATGATGACATATCAATAATTCCAACACCTTCTCGGCAAGCCAAATATTCTTCTCGCATGAAATCAAAAAATTTCGGTTTAAAAAATGTTCCTGGTGGCATTTCAGGTTTTGGTCCTCCTTCTAAAAAATAATAAAATTAATAAATGTACTTCAAAAAAAAAAATCGTAATCTAGCATACTTTTATAGTTTACATTGAAATAAAGTGCACGTTCGTAAGCCATTTTAATCCCAAATACAGCCCCGTGAGTTTCTAATATTCCATAAAGAGGGGAAGCTCTTAAATTCCTGGCGTATTGGTACTCGCTTTGGTGTGGGTATAAAATAGCGTATTGTCTGTAATGTTTTGTTAATTCAATTTTAGACTCTCCAGAGTGTTGTTAATAAGTTTTACCTCCCCACGACTTCCTTTATGCGCTGCTCTAAGTATCTTGTGCTATTGTGTACGGCGAGAAAACGTTGTATATGAAACGGGAGGAGATCTTGTTTTGGTTCACCTTCTATTATCCATTCGGCTACTGCTTTTCCAATTCCACCAGCACCCTAAAAACGTTTAATTAAATTTTTGATTATAATTAAATCTAATAAAGTACTTGTAAGGAATTTCCATTCATCCCACAAGCAACAAAATAATTCCTAATTAATGGAGTTTCACCAACAATCCATCTCCCATCCGGAGTAAAATTATCTGGAGAGTTCACTATATTCGGTTCTTTGCACGTCTCTAAAATCGGAAGTCTTTGTATTGCTCGTTTCCAATAAGGCACTAAAAATGATTATTATTACCCCACAATCTATTATTACTAAATTATGTCTTACTTAAATGGTTCCAATCGCATTTAACGTGCTCCTTAAAATTCTTAGGAACTTGTTGTCCTGAGAACGCAGGTTTCGCTTCTTTTTCAAACCAACCAATCATAAAACCACCGTTGTATTCTCTTGCATAAGTGTAACCATCGTAATCTCTTACACACGGAAGATTCTCATCTAAAAAATTATTTTTAAATCATCAAAACCAACTTTAAATCGTAATTACCTATATTTAAAAACGGTGTGGTAGCATAATAATGTTCAGCGGGATAAGCAGGTATTTTAACAGGTGGGTTACAGTGTAATCCAAGTTCTCGAGCCCACATTCCAGCACAATTAACGAAATATTCACATCTAATCTCGCCTTTATCGGTTTCTATGCCATAAACGCGACGATTTTTCGTTAAAATTTTTTGAACGGTAACTCCTTCGTAATATTTAGCCCCATTTTCAATCGCTAATTTTGCTAGGACGGTGCATATTGCTGTAGGATTCGCAACCCCATCGTGAGGGAGCCAAACAGCTCCTACGATGTCTTCGGTGTTGAGATGGGGATGTAAATTGTGTATATCTGAAGGCGGAATTAATTCAGAAGGTAATCCTGCGGGCTTTGTGTAAGCAATTCTGCGTTTTAACGCGATTAATCTGTCTTTAGTTTGTGCTAAACTAATACTTCCAGTTTGTTTCAAACCCAAATCGTACCCATTTTCTTGTAATGTTTTATATAATTTAATACTGTACCATATTATATTGCAATGAGATATTGGTTTAAATAGACCTAAAGTTCCTGACCCAAAGTGAGAGGTTCCACTTCCTATTTTATTTTGTTCGAGAACCACAACATCCTTCCAACCACTTTGTGTTAAGTGATAAGCTACAGAATTAGCTACAATACCTGCACCTGCTATTACAACTTGAGCTCGATCTTGGGATGAATTTGTTGTGTAGTTGAAATTATTTGTTGTGAGGCTTTGATTAAGAGCCTGTAACGCTCTTTTATTGTATCGAAACATTTTTAATCCATCACTTTCTATAATTAACATCAGTCAATTCAAACATTTAATTCTAAAAATACAAACGACATTTAACACCTTATTAAAATATTAAGGAATAATTACATTTTTTTTATATTCCTCCCAGTTCTCATAAAATCAATATATTCATGTTTTGATTGGATTATGCAGTGACACTGAAACAATGCAACGAAAGCTTCGATTGAACGAATTTATTTTTAGATTTGGATTGAGGAGGCGCAATTCAAACTCAGAGCTTAATCTCGATACAGTACGTTTTTTGAAACAGTTCTTGCAACCAAAATAGTCGACAAAACAACCAATGGTAATGACTTTTACAACCGCTACCAATCATATTCCTCTCTGTTAAATGACGTCAATAACTATTGTATTCCATATCAATGGAATCTAAAAATTTAAAGCGAGTCGTTAAAATTTACTACAAAATACCTTGGTACAAAATATCTCTAGATGATTTTGTACCTTAGTTTTGGATCTTACAGGATGTTTAAAAAAATATTATATTCTGTATGAAGCATTAAAATGAAACATAAAATTACTACATAATAAGTTCATATTAGTGATATTTATATAATACATTATTAAAACATTTATTTAATTAACTCAAAATTCATCCTGTATAATTTTTTAAGGGATATTGAGATATTTATAATTTTATACATTTTTGGTTGGCAACAATGTCGATAAAATAGTTACGCTGATATAACAAATAATTAAATAGTAATATAATTATAATATAAATTTATTAATATTTTTAAAAAATAATTATTAAAATTTATTATATTCTAGTAAATTCGAGAAAATTATTAAAGAAAATCTAGGGTGTTTCGATTCAAAGGTTACTGTTCTGAATTACGTGGGTTGGCTCACTTCACCTTGTTTATCATTCGCGGCTAAATTCATTCGTTGTAGAGCACGGACAGTGAGCTCATATGTTTTGAAACCATTTTGTGTCGCAAACCGCTTTAAATCACGTTGTGGATATCGAACAATTCCTCTCACACCTAGTACAGATGAAAACAGAACCAGACGAGATGTCGCAGAACGACAACACGATCAACGTTCCGGCGTTCTTAAGCAAACTATGGCGAATGGTAAACGATCCAACTACCGACAAGCTAATAGCATGGAGCACTGTAAGTTAACACTTATTGCGTTTTAACCTCGTTCATTCAATTTCTCTTTTCGCAGGGTGGAAAAAGTTTTGTTATTCAGCATCGGGCTCAGTTTTGGTACGAACTACTTCCTCTCTACTATAAGCACAACAACATGAGCAGTTTTGTTCGACAATTAAATATGTGTAAGTAGCACATTTATGTAGTAATTAGTTTTTTTCATCGTGTTAATTATTATCGGTACATATCGAATCAAATTGATCAAACGAATCCAAGGTATACCGAAGCATTTTGTACATTTATCAAAATTACATGTCAAGGAATTACTTTTTTAAAGTTTTGAATTAGACTCCAACTATAATAAGTGTCTAATATTGACATATATGACCTAACATAATCTGTTAATTATTATCTATACACAATTGGAGATAACCAGTCAAAAGTTCGGAATTGATTAATTTTTTATCCATTTTTGTTAGTTTTGAGTAAAAATCATGAATCATAGAACTTTAAGATCAAGGAAATCAATGAAAAAAGAATTTATGAATCAATACATTCAGTACATAGACAAGCTTATGTAGCTGTGGGGTATATTTAGAGTCAGACATCAACAATATACTGAGTTTTGGGCTATTGTAGGGTTAAGATGTTTTCTGATTTGATCATAAAACTAATTAATACTTATTATTTTTAATTTCGAAATTTTTATTATGTATTAAAACGCATTTGTTATTTGCATATATGTATTTGAATAACAACAAAATATTTTCAAAGATTAGAATGAAATGAGTAATGTAAAAAATAACAATTTTGTGCTTGCTTAAAGATTTTTAGTTCAATATTTTAAAAGATTTCTGCAAAAAGATGATGCCATATTGCATATAGAGATTAACCAATTTACAATGATATCAAGAATAATAAAACTGAGGTCGCTTGCGGCCGAGGCAGTTCATTACTACAATATCACATAGAGAAATTAACTATTTCTCAGCGATATTCAGAGTGATAAGGCCGAGGTCGCTTGCGGCCGAGGCAGTTCATTGATATTATATCACATACAGAATTTAAGTACTTCTCAGCGATATCAAGAGTAATAAAGCCGAGGTCGCTTGCGGCCGAGGCGTTACATTGGTGCCGTATCACATACAGAAGTTAATCATTTCTCAATGATATGAAAAGTAATAGAGCCGAGGTCGCTTGCGATCGAGGCAGTTCATTGATGCGATATCACATGCAGAAATTAACCACTTCTCAACGATATGAAAAGTAATAAAGCCGAGGCCGCTTGCGGCCGAGGCAGTTCGTTGTTACCATATCACATACAGAAATTAACTATTTCTCAACGATATCAAAAGTAATAAAGCCGAGGTCGCTTGCGGCCGAGGCAGTTCGTTGGTACCATATCACATAGAGAAATTAACTATTTCTTAACGATATCAAATGGATATCGTTGAAAAGTGATTAGTTTTTGTATACGATATTGTATCTATGAATCTATGAAAGTGGTTAATTTTTGTATGCGATATGATATCGATATACTGTCTCAGCCTCAAGCGACTTCGGTTTAATTAGTCTAGATATTGTTGAAAAGTGGTTGGTTTTTGTATGTGATATGGTATCAATGAAATGCCTCGGCCGCAAGCGACCTCGGCTTTATAACTCTTGATATCGTTGAGAAATGGTTAATTTCTGTATGCAATATGCTATCAATGTAACGCCTCGGCTTTATTACTTTTGATATCGTTGAAAAATGGCTAATTTCTGTATGCGATATGGTATCAAGGAACTGCCTCGGCCGCAAGCGACCTCGGCTTTATTACTTTTGATATCGTTAAGAAATAGTTAATTTCTGTATGTGATATTGGTACCAACGAACTGCCTCGGCCGCAAGCGACTTCGGCTTTATTACTTTTGATATCGTTGAGAAATAGTTAATTTCTGTATGTGATATGGTAAGAACGAACTGCCTCGGCCGCAAGCGGCCTCGGCTTTATTACTTTTGATATCGTTGAAAAATGGTTAATTTCTGTATGTGATATGGTAACAACGAACTGCCTCGGCCGCAAGCGACCTCGGCTTTATTACTCATGACATTTCGCTTTACAAGATGAAATTATTTCATAAGCAATTTTTGTTAAGTAATCGCTTGTATGGGGGTTACCAGATGTATTTACATATTGTTTCAATGTATTCATTATTTTAAAAAAATATTTTTATAACATTACTATAACAATTAAAATACATCTTCCCAATTTTTTTAGACCGATTAAAAAAATAGATTAAACCACGTCACACGATTTATGATGGCTTTCGTTAGTCCCTCCCACGCATAGATAAGATGATGGAAGAGCTTCGTGGGCAAGACGCACTTTATTTATAAAACTATTATTATCGCAAAAATAAAATAATAACAAAACTGAATCTTAGAGGAAAATGTGTCATTGATAATATTGAAGGTGTTATTGTTTCTTTACGCTCTATTTTTAACGTAGGCTCAAATGAATTCAATTGCTTTAAATTCGCAGCGATAATTATTTGGCTCCTCAGCGTTCAATGCAAAACTTTGCATTTTAAGGAGTTCAAAATATCTTTAATGATAATGAGTGCTTTGATAAATATTCATTGTTTTCGCAAAAAAATCAAATATTTAGATACAACATACATATTAATATAATGCTTCTATAACTATAACTGTCAAAACTTACACAATAACTTTTACTACACAAAATTTTTATGAAAATTAAGCTCGGCAACACTTTATATAGAATTCGTTGCGTACAATTTATTAATTACATAAATTTTGGAAATAATATAAAAAAACGTCACTTATTTTTTTATTACAAAATAAAATTCCAATACAATTTTATTTTTATTATAATAAAGTTTTTGGTCAAATAAATAAAACCGAGATACGATTACTTCCTGTTGTCAACTAAAACATTTGGTTGTTTTCAGATGGTTTCCATAAATTATCACCTGTAGATAACGGTTCCGTGGAATTAGAAAAAGATGAGATTCAATTTTATCACCCAATGTTCCAAAAGGGTCAACCACATTTATTGTCGAATATCAAAAGAAAGGTATAAAAAAAATAAAATAAAAATAAATGTGTTATTATTGTTATTTTGGAATTTTGTTAGGTGACCAGCTCTAAAGTAACATCGCCCGCCGCACCAATGAATCAGCGCCCAGATGATTTGACAAAAGTTTTGCAAGACGTAAAGAATCTGCGTGGTCGTCAAGCAAACGTCGATACGCAATTGGAAGCTATGAAACAAGAAAATTCGGTTTTGTGGCGCGAATTAGTGAAACTACGTCAAAAACATATAAAGCAGCAACAAATTGTAAACAAGTTAATTCAATTTTTGGTGACTATCTACCAACCAGCTGGAACCGGGCGAATGAGTGGGTTAGGTGTAAAACGGCGTTACCCGCTGATGTTAAGTGAAGGACCCGAAAAGAAAGCGAGATCGGTGGAAGGTCCGACAATTCACGAAATTGATCAAAGTGATCAACTGCCAGATGGGCTTGTTGAAGAATTGGAAGATACGGCCGCTGCGAATTCTGAAGCGGAAGTTGATGGATTGTTATCAGACACGGAAATAGTAAATAATACACTTCAACAGATTCCAACGTTATCAGATGTAGGATTGGAAAGTATCGCCACGCAAACGGATGATTTGATTGATGATGCCGGTCATGACGAAAGAATCTTCATGAGTCCTTCCGCTCAACATACATTGCTCACTAAAGTTGAAAAAGATGCTGATGAAGAAGCAGTTGGTGATAATCCAGATTTGAGAGTTGCTAAAGTTGATTATCAACGGTTAAATTCAGCGTAAGATAATTTATACTTTATCCTTTATATATTTCCAATTTTCTAAAATCCTTTCAAAATTAAACTTTGTGTAGTGTAATTTTTTTCACATCAAACTCGGTTTTCATTAATCAGATATAGTAGTTTTGTTTATGTATTGTATTTATTGCATAAAGTTTAAATATCCCAAAACTATTTTAATAAAATATTTCTCCAAATTACTTTAGTAAAGACCCTATTAATGGAAATTACAGAGAAGATTTACACCAGGAATTGGAAAGTACGGAGTCGGAATTGGAGCAGCTAAAAGAAGCTTTGAATGGGTGCAGTGCATTTGATGCAAATGCTTTATTAGGGGTAATTATTTGCTTAAATTAATAACAATTAAAACTGTTTTCTTTGTTTTTATTAGGTTTTTAATTATGAAGCTCCAGATTACATAGATATATTATCAAAGGGAAATAGCGAAGGAATGGGAAACGCTGATCCCTTAGTTTCTGGTTCTGAATTAGCACCATATGACGCGAATACTTTAGATTTTAGCCAATTATTTGATGACACATCCGACCCTCAGGATTCTCAGGACGTCCAAGCCACTTTGGATTCAACTTATTTTAGTTAGTTTTAATAACAAGTTTTTTTTAATATTTCAGAGTTTAATATGTTCGAAACAAAAAAAGTAACGGAAGGTCATGTATTTTTCTACGACTAAGAAATGCGCGGAGCGTATATATTAGTTATATTGAGCCGTTAGTCAATCTATTACATAGATCATATATACTGTATATCCGTTCAATTACAGTTTTAAGTTTAGGTATTCTCGTTTATTTCTATTGATTCAGGGTATGGTAATGATGTAAATTTTAAAAACTAATTAGTTAATCGCATAACATGTCATACCCACTCCATTAAGTTAAAAAAACAATCAAAAAAATTGTACTGTTGCATTTTTTCGACAAAAAAAAAAGTATTTACAGTATTTTTCTATTTAAAGATGTTCAGATTAAAGTTTTTCTTCAAACGTCAATAAAATGTTAATTATCCCAATTCACAATACTTATATAATAGGTTTGTAGTAAGCCATTGATTAAAAAGATTAAGCGCAAGAACAAGCCGGGAAATTATCACTGCAAACCCGACTTTCATTTTTTTATATATATTTTTTATAAATTTTATAAAGCTGCGACGTTTGATGAAAAAAAAAAAAAAAAAAAAAATGTCACATAAATATTCACTTATTCAGAGCATCATCTGAACATCACTATTTCGTTTCTCAGCGTCAAGGAGTTTCGTTTCTTCACATTTCTTGAGGTTGTTATTAATGTATACAGTCCGAAATGTAAATAATTTACAAACCCACACTACGGTTTGTAGCGCTCTAAAATAATTCAAAAATAAAACGTAAATATCCGTAAATTAAATCTAATTAGTCTTTACATTGGTTGCTGAATAAATGCTCTTGACACTTCAATTATTTGTTTTATTTTAATTGTAAGCGATAACATCATCTCATTATGCATCTGAGAGCAAAAGTGAATCAATCTAGAGCTTTTATCATGAAAAATTGATTAATTTTGGTAGTTTTAAATGAGTTATATTAGAATCTTAGTTTCTTACCTTTGTTTGTTTCGAAGACGTCCGCCTCCAAATATTTTTCGTGATATAAGAAATAATCTCGGCCGACTTCGAAGACGTCGGCCGCCTTAAGTATTGTTCTTGATACTTAGGTTGGGTTGCAGGCGAAGATCATCATGAACAATACATCGAGATTATTTCTGGCGACATAAAAAATAATCTCTGCCGACTTCGAAGACGTCGGCAGAGATCTTCGCCTGCAACCCAACCCAAGTATCGCGAACAATACTTAGGACGGCCGACGTCTTCGAAGTCGGCCGAGTTTGTTTCCCTTAATCCGTTTGTAATTTATGGAAGAAGTAACCTCGGTCGACTTCGAAGATGTCGGTCGTCTTAAGTATTGTTCATGATATCAGAAATATTCTCGGCCGACTTCGAAGACGTCGGCTGCACTAAGTATTGTTCTTGATACTTAGGTTGGGTTGCAGGCGAAGATCATGCTCTATCACGAAAAATACTTATGGCGGCCGACATCTTCGAAGTCGGCCGAGAGTACTAAAATAATTATTTATGGAGCCCCAAGTATAAGTAAGTTTGTGATACTAATTTTTGTTATATCACGAATATTTTGTCATATCTCTAACAAAAAACAAACACACTGTATAAGAAGTAGGAAATAGGTATAAAAAATGATAAAAATGGAAATGAAATGATTTTTTTATTTAAACTTTTCTTCATTCTTACACAATATACGTTTTACATTAAAAAATATACAAGTCGACAACTTTTTTAGGACTACATTCACAAAATCAATACAAAAAAAGGTAAACTCAAGATGTTCTAATGTGTAGAATAAAGAGGTAATTAATAATAGTGACGATAAAGCTGTTGCGTTTTCGCAAATGAAATCAGCTATTTATTTCTTTTTTAATATTTATTAATAGCTAGTACTTAAAATTATGTTTATAGTTTGCGGCTCGTTCATGTAACGTTCCCAATATACGGCATACATAAATGTCTCGGTTTCTCAACTATCTAGAAATACGCTTTTCTAAATGGACCCAAAAACCAGCAAACTACGAGCGTAACCTCGGTCCAAACAGAAACCCTTAAACGCTACATAGTCAATTGAAATCAAATTGTAAAAAACTTTGAAAAAAGAAAATAAAACGAAAGCTGTAAAGGATTGCTTCGTAACGGGTACAGTTTTAATATGTATATAAAATATATGTTAGCCATTTTGTCTTTAAAACATATTGTAGTGGAAAACAAACTTAAATTAATTAATTTTTCACCACATTACGTTATAAAAGTCTGAGTAAGGAATTAATTCTTTTATTTACAAAATACTAACGGGCCAAACGATATTTTGAAGTAATATGTGGTAATTTTTAAGTTGTCGCTTTGGTTGGGGTTGTGCTGGTCGATTTACTACGCCTATCTTTGCTTACTGATCGCGAACGAGAACTTGAAATTAAAATAAATTTTTAATCGTCCTTTTTATGTTAAATAAAACTTACTTCATTCCATCCTTCTCCTTTGACGTAGACCTAGATTTAGATCTTTTCGGATTAGATCTGGCTCTTGAGCTATTAAAAATACAACATCATAAATAAAAAAGAATTATTTAATATAAAATGTGTAATAATAAAGAAATTGCATCAGCGAGAGTCTTGTTAACATCATTTCAGTCAGCCCCGAAAGATGGTTAAAAATCTGAATCATCAAGTAACTTCCAAGAAAAATTTTGGGATAAAACACATAATTACGTACTTTGACCGCGATTTTGACTGTGCGGGAGATTTGCTTTTTGATAAACCACGCGATTTTGATCGGCTGGAACGTTGAGAACGGCTTCTTGATCGACTGCGGGACCTGCAATTAATTGTGATAAAAATTAAATAATAAAAAAAATTAAACCTACCTTGATCGAGATCGAGAACGGCGTCTTGACCTTGAACGCGATCTGCTTCGGCTTGACGAAGATCGAGATCTGCGAGCTCCTCCCCTCCTACGATCTTCAATTAATCGAATTCGGCGACCGTTTAATTCACAATCATCCAACTTCTCAATCGCGTTTTTCATATCCGAATATGACGCAAATTCAACCACTCTAAATAAGTAAGTCAATTAAATAAAAAAAATAATAAAAAAATTGGTGGTGATTTACCCTTCATTCCTTTTTTGCTTATGTGCGTCCGCATAAGTGACTTCACCAGCTTGTCGCATGTAATCTTTCAAGTCCTAGGTAAAAGGAACAAAATAAACGAAAATTGTCAATTATAGTTTGCAATAAAATTATTGCCGCCTAATCAAGAAAATGTTTTTTATATATATAGAGAGAGAAAAAACTGCCTGGTATACCTGTTTTCTGAACGTCGTGTCAAAAAAATTTCTCAAAACTGGTGATACAAACTGACTTATACAAAACAAAAAATTTTTTTAACTTTTACAGTCTGTGAAACGCTCGCCGTTCGGTTGCGTCTTGCTTTAGAGGTAAAATTTTGAATTTCTGATTTTAACCATTTTAACAGAATAATCATTTCTATGTTTTTTTGTAGGATAGGGAAAGAGAAAGGAGGAAGGAAGATTTTTTAAAAATGTTCTTTAATATTGGCCACTCCCTGAATAAAAATAAAATAATAAATTCATGTGCAAGACGTAACCGGATACGGAATAATAATAATTTACTGTAAAAAAATACGGTAATAAACAAGTAATGCCGCGACATGCTAGGGTATTACCTGGTGCGCAATGTACGAACATGGCCACTTGACGTTGCCGCAACCCGACAATTGTCATAGAATGGACTGAACAAAACTTCACACTCCATGTACTGGGAGCACTTTACAAAGAATTTAACTTTTGAAAAACTCGTCTCTAGCTTTATAACATTGTCGTTACATTGGTGTAAACTGCCTCGGATCGGATCGGTACAATTTCGGCATCGTTTACATCCCTCATCTTTTAATCTTCCGTAGCGATCGATCTTCCTTCCGGAGTTGGCAGAGGACAGAAAAATGTGTTGAAAATGCTCCCAAACTGGCGTGTGGCCCCCTCGTAATACGTATTAATGCACCGGAACAGAACGGACAAGACAGTGTTGAACGGAACCCCGCTCATATCGGTATGCTCATCGATATCGAACCTTGGAACGCATCGTTCGGTCGGAATATGAAGGAATAAGGACACTTTAGGACCCAACAACCCAATCGGTCTTTTTGTTAACACAAAAAAATTTACAATCAGCATTTTTTTTTTCAAATATCAAACGACGCTCCGCTTTTATACTCACTTGCCAGCTAACTCTGCTACTTAAATTTTCCACTATTAGTCTATATTCCGTCCTTGTCGGTGGTCCATACCTTTATAAAACAAAAATACACTATGTAATACTTCGTTTTATATCCACTAATTAATGATTTTATAAAATTCTTTTTCAGTACGCTGGGAATCTCAATCATAAAGATAAATCAGTCCCGAAAGATGTAAAAATCATCAGTTAAAAATTTATTAATAATTAAGGAGGGAAATATATTTATGCCTTTCAAGATAACATTAAATCAATTGCATTAACAAAATTGCATGTTGCATCGCAACTCCAGCGCGTAGAAAAGCTTTGCGAGAATCAGAATATCCAGAAATGGAAGATAAGTTGTATAAATGGTTTCAGTTACAGTCACAACTAACTTTTTAAGTGAAAAACTTTGTAGTTTTCGCAAATTTTTCAGTTTTTGCAGGAAGGGTGAAAACAAAACATAGCTCTCAAAAAACGAAATCATGACATGTAAGCTATTTTTTGTCTATCTCTTTTAGTTTCTGAGATAACCTATACAGACAACAAATTTGGGACACCTGTATACTTAGGGCGGCCAAGACTATTTCTTTCATAAACTTCAAGCAGCATTGACTTGGTTTCATGCTCTGAATCTCAAATGATACCATTAACAAGATTATGGAAGAAATTAATGTTATTTGGGGCGGCCGACGTCTTCGAAGTCGGCCGAGATTATTTCTGATATCACGAACAATACTTGGGGCGCCATAAATAATTCCTTATTTTAGTGCTCTCGGCCGACTTCGAAGACGTCGGCCGCCCTAAGTATTGTTCATATTTGGGGGCGGCCGACGTCTTCGAAGTCGGCCGAGATTACTTCTTATATCACAAACAATACTTGGGGAGCTATGAGACGCCATAAATAATTTCTTATTTTAATATTCTCGGCCGACTTCGAAGACGTCGGCCGCCCTAAGTATTGTTCATGATACTTGGGGACTAGTATTGTTCATGATAGAGCATGATCTTCGCCTGCTACCCAACCCAAGTATCTTTGGTCGCAGTAAATGTTATTAATGCTATTTGAGGCGGCCGACATCTTCGAAGACGTTGGCCGCCCTAAGTATTGTTCATGATACTTGGGGACTAGTATTGTTCATGATAGAGCCTGATCTTCGCCTGCTACCCAACCCAAGTATCTTTGGTCGCAGTAAATGTTAATGTTATTTGGGGCGGCCGACGTCTTCGTAGTCGGCCGAGATTACTTCTTATATCACAAACAATACTTGGGGCGCCATAAATAATTCCTTATTTTAATACTCTCGGCCGACTTCGAAGACGTCGGCCGCCCTAAGTATTGTTCATGATATTTGGGGGCGGCCGACGTCTTCGAAGTCGGCCGAGATTACTTCTTATATCACATACAATACTTGGGGAGCTATGAGACGCCATAAATAATTTCTTATTTTAATATTCTCGGCCGACTTCGAAGACGTCGGCCGCCCTAAGTATTGTTCATGATACTTGGGGACTAGTATTGTTCGTGATAGAGCCTGATCTTCACCTGCTACCCAACCCAAGTATCTTTGGTCGCAGTAAATGTTATTAATGCTATTTGAGGCGGCCGACGTCTTCGAAGTCGGCCGAGATTATTTCTTATATCATGAACAATACTTGGGGCGCCATAAATAATTTCTTATTTTAATACTCTCGGCCGACTTCGAAGACGTCGGCCGCCCAAAGTATTGTTCATGATAATTGGGGACTAGTATTGTTCATGATAGACCATGATCTTCGCCTACAACCCAACCCAAGTATCATAAAGATGTCAGATACTTGTGTTTTATTGGGTTGCATATGAAGAGAGCATGCGCTAGGGCGGGATTTCGCAACCAGAGGGGCTATCCTCTGGGGGGCTATAAGTGTTGTTCATGATACTTGTGGGAGAGATTATTTCTTATATCATGAACAATGGGATTCATAGCAATTAACACTCAGGATTCTGAGCATGTCACAAAAATCATTGTAACTTTATAACTCCAAAAATTGAAGTTATCCATTGCAACAACTAAATAGTATCTTAATAAAAAAAATCTAAGTATATCTCCCCCTTAATAAAAATAAAAAAAACAAGAATTAAATCTTACTTATCACGGCTTCTCCCTCTTGGTGGTCCATAACCTCTTCCTCCACTTCCTCTCCATTGATCTGAACCACGCGGCGTTCCTCGAGCTCTTTCCACAGAAACGCGTTCACCCAATAATTCTTTTCCATTTAATTCATAAACTGCGTCGTCAGCATCCCTGTAGTCATCAAATTCCTAACAGGAAAATTTATTTCATTCATTAAATAATTCATTTTTATTAAAAATTTGCTTAAGTTTATAAATTTAGTGTAGAAATGAAACTTACGACAAATGCAAATCCATTTTTCATGGCAACTTCCTTAATTCTTCCATATTTCCGAAAGAATTTTTCAATATCCCGCTCACGGACGCGGTAGGTCAAGCCGCCGACGAAGACACGTGTACCCATGTTACAAAAAACTATATGAAACAATAAAAGAAAATTCGCCGGATTTAGTTAAAACGCGCTTATTTAAAAAATGATTTAAAAAACATACCTATTTATCAATGCTGGACAATTCAACCTGATCTCCACCGGACGCGTTCAGGAGAAAACAGAAAATGGCGTTGGATAATCGAACAGCGTCAGCTGCCCTCTTTCAATTTCCGGTTGAAGATTTAGGCGCATGCGTACTTCATTAATATTCTTAATAAGTTACTTTCTGGTGGATTTTATTTAAAAATATAAACCGAATTTATATTCAATAATTAAACAGAAATGCTTTAAAAATCACAACTTTTCATAATAACACAAAATCGTTCGATTTTAAATTATACTTTCGATAAAAATAGGATTTGTTTTCTTATAAGGGGACGAGGCTATAAACGAGGCTTTTTATCTACGAAATTATGCAACCCAAATTACATTGTTTATCTGTAAAAAATCTAAAAAGGAAACAAATAAAAATGATTTAAAAATATTTGCAATAAAAATCCCAAGATATCGTTAAATATATATTTATTTATCTGAATTGTAATAAATTAAACGATAACAATAACACAACATAACTTAATGATCGTATTTATCAATTTTTGAATGACATAATGGACATCTTCGGTAATAAGAAACAAATGATTGAATGGCGTAGTGATGACAATCGTTGCATACCCAAACAGAAACGGATTCGTCAATTAATGATTGCCCCGTCACTATGCAAATTGGGAATCGCATCAAACAACTTGGGCAATTTGTGCACCTAAAAAAAAAAGAAATAGAATAAATAAATTCATATCCCAAATTTTTTTTTCCATACCAATCAGGAACTGAACTTTGACAATTCGAGCATGTTACTCGAACGGTCTTATTATCCACAGGTTTCTGTTTTTCAAATATATCTAAAGCTAATTGGTCATACTCCTCAAGTTCCTCTTCACTTATATCTTCAATAGTTCTAAATTGTGTAAGAGCTTTAGAACATATTCCAAGCGAGTCGTCTAAAAACGCTGTTAATGCCAATAACGAAAAGACATTAATTGGTTTTATAAACTCGGTGTAATCAATTAATTGATACGCCGTAAGCATGGCGTTGTGTATTTTTCCTGAATACAAATGTTCATGGGCTAAAATATAAAAGTGGTAAGCTTCGGCACCACTCCAAGCGTTATTGTCTTCGAGTTCACGAACACCTTTTTTCTTCATGTGTTCCTCCACGAGTTTTCCCGCCAAAACGTACAATTGTTTCATTCGCATCGGGTCTTTACCAGATTTTTTTCCTTCCTCCTCCGCAATTTTAAACGCGATTTTCGAAGCTTCCAAAAAATTTTTTGTTTGCAAGTTAACCTCAATTGCGCTTGCCAATAATTTTTGATCGAGCAAATTAACGGTGTGATTAGTAAATTTGGCGTAAACTTCGGGGACGTCGTGTTTTTTAGCCAATTCTTTAGCTTGGTCCCATTTGTTATGTGTAACACACAAATCGATCGCACATTTTACATCGCCGTATTGAGTGTAAGCATCTATCGCTATGTTGTAACCCCCTTCGGCAGCAAACATATCACCAATTTGCTTTAATAGGGGATCGCCCTCTGGGGATTGTTTAATCATGTCGATAATTGATTCGTAATCGTCTAAATGATAATAACACTCTACTAATTTGGCTCGATTTTTAGCTAATTCGTAATATTCAACGGCCGCTGACCAGTTGTTGAATTGCGCGAAATATTCGGCGGCGGAATTATAAGCCATTTCAAGTACTAAATCGGGGGCGGAAACTCCATTCTTCATTATTTGAATTACTCGAAACCAATCACCGAGCGTTTGACGCATAACCAGCGCCATATCACGCCGATCAGCTTCAAGATATAATTTTTCGGCTTCATCAAATCGCTTAAAATATGTCGCAACGTAAGCTTTTTTCACCGCTTCGTTACTGATTTGTTGTATTTTTTTAACAAATAAAATTCCGGCGTAATTATTTGACCGGATAAATGCAGATTCGGCCATGGTAAAATTCATTTGTTTTAGTGCCGCTTCAGCTAAAAGCCTCCATAATCTCGGGTGAGGATTATCCTCAATGAATTGCGCGGCTTCTTGTATCCCAACTTTTTCTAATAATTGCCGAGTGTCTCTTAAACTCTTAACTTCGAGTTTTATGAAACGATCACCATTCGGTTTGTCTGGTGTGTCCATAACGTCATCTAAGAGAACCGCTTGAACTTCAAGATCTTGGAAACTACATAAATACCCAGAAGAAGCAATCGGTTCTTCCGGATTGTGGCCTTTAAAAATGTACATTCTCGTTTTTTCCATTATCGCGAGAAGTTGGGGATTATCCGATGCCCAACACATTGCCCAAACGTCTTTTCGTTCTAATTTTTCGTTATCATTCGAATTGATGCGACCAACGCCTTCCGATATGTCTAAAACGGTTAATACACCCGATGTGTCTATAATTGATAATTTCGTCGAATTGCAATTAATCGCCATTTTATGAGGACGCGATGCCGTTTTGATACGATTAAAAAGAGCTGTGTGAGGTAACGCGTAATGTTGAAGAGTTCCCGATTCTCTACCGATAATTAACGTTTTATTCGTACAAGTTATTGCGCAAATTGGGTCGGTTGTGGTGTACGTATTTACAGGAACATGAACGGTTTGATCTAAGTCTTGGATGACTTCAACAGCCCCCGATGGGGTATCATCGATATGATACATTTTACACCGCGATTTATTCGCTAAAATATTTAAAAACTTTGGTGTTTTATATTGCCAAACAACAAAATTCGATTTTGAAGCGGCAATTACGTGGGTTGAATTCATCGTAACCCATTGTATTTCAATGTCGACGTATTTCCCATCAACTGGGGTCCCTAATGTATTACACAACAATAATCCATAAGATGCTGGATCATCACCATCCGATCCAACAACTAAAACGCAATGATCTCCAAAACCTGCTATTGCTAACAACACCGGGACGAATTTTGTGTGACACTAAAAAAGTAATATTAATTTATACATTTTTTTTTAGAATAAATAAGATGTACTTGATTATTTGTGGTATCCCAAAATGAAACGCAAACTCCAGCTTTAAGAGGTCGACAAGAAGTGAAAACCACGGTCTTTTTAAAATAGCACCATTTATAATCTGGGCGGATATTTGCGAAATACACGTATGAATCGACGGCCAAAGCGACGCGTAATGATGTTCCCTCCCAAACGCAGGATGAAATCGAATTTCCAGGAACTTTCAATGTTCTTAAATGCTAAAAATGATTTAATTAAATAAATGAATTATTTACTTAATAAATTAATATACATGTCCTAGTGGATTATAAAATTGCACAACATTCGATTGACGGTCTTCTTCGACAGTTCGGCCAGAAACCGCGATTAATGATCCATTGTGGTTCCAATTAGCGCTTACGGCAATGACTCCCGTGTGTAAAGTAACCGGATCACTATCGTTTTCGTTGCACATAAGTTGCATTCTACCGTTTTCGTAACAAATCGCTAATGAGGGGCATAAAGCATGTACGTAGCCGTTTTTTCCGTCGTACCAGTCGATCCCAACGATGCTTGCTTCTGGGTTGAGAGGATCCATACAAAAAATTTCAATTTTCATCTAAATAAAATAATATTTTAATTAATTGAGATTGTTATTATATTTTTTTTTACCGCAAAATTTCCTAGATTATCATACAAATGAACTTGTCCATTTTGTAACCCAAACACCAGTAATTTCCCATCAGGCGACCATCTCACAGCAGCTAATTGCACATTTTTTAATTCTTTCCCCCAAATCCTATTTCCATCGACAGATCCAACAATAACAGCTCCATCTTCATAAACAATACATATTTTTAACCCATCGCTACTCCACGCCATATCCACCACCGTCGATTTTTTTCTGTTATTAATCATTTCTTCATACCAAGCACCTTTGTATAACATCCATACGATAATAACACCATTTTGATCGCTAGACGTCAGCTTCTTGTGAGATTCATTCCAAGTTATTACTTTAATACTATCTGTATGACCTTCTAAGGTTTGATTCATCGATAAATTACTCCCAGCGGTCAAACCACGCGATTTTGATTCTTGATCACCACCTAAATAAGATTTTATTATTAAATATTAAGAAATATTGTAACTATGATAATCAATTAAACTCTGTCTATCAAACTTGAAAAAATCGTTTTTTGGGAAGCAAATCACATCCACAAGAACAAAGATTTGCCAATCGAAATATCACTAACTAAGTATGTAGTTGCTACAAAGAAGGTTCCGAAAGAAAAAAGTATCTGTGAAGTGGAAGCCACCAAATCAAACATAACAATCAAACAATACTTGGAGCTTCATAAATAACTCTTTATTTTAATACTCTCGGCCGACTTCGAAGACGTCGGCCGCCTCCAAGTATCATGAACAATACTTAGGGCGGCCGACGTCTTCGAAGTCGGCCGAGAGTATTAAAATAAAAAATTATTTATGGCGCCCCAAGTATTGTTCGTGATATAAGAAATAATCTCGGCCGACTTCGAAGACGTCGGCCGCCCCAAATAGCATTAACAACATTTACTGCGACCAACGATACTTGGGTTGGGTTGTAGGCGAAGATCATGCTTTATCACGAACAATACTAGTCCCCAAGTATAATGAAGAATACTGAGGGCGGCCGACGTCTTCGAAGTCGGCCGAGAATATTAAAATAAGAAATTATTTATGGCGTCTCATAGCTCCCCAAGTATTGTTTGTGATATAAGAAGTAATCTCGGCCGACTTCGAAGACGTCGGCCGCCCCCACATATCATGAACAATACTTAGGGCGGCCGACGTCTTCGAAGTCGGCCGAGAGTATTAAACTAAGGAATTATTTATGGCGCCCCAAGTATTGTTCGTGATATAAGAAATAATCTCGGCCGACTTCGAAGACGTCGGCCGCCCTAAGTATTGTTCATGATATGTGGGGGCGGCCGACGTCTTCGAAGTCGGCCGAGAGTATTAAACTAAGGAATTATTTATGGCGCCCCAAGTATTGTTCGTGATATAAGAAGTAATCTCGGCCGACTTCGAAGACGTCGGCCGCCCCAAATAACATTAATTTCTTCCATAATGTTGTTAATGGTATCATTTGAGATTCAGAGCATGAAACCAAGTCAATGCTGCTTGAAGTTTATGAAAGAAATAGTCTTGGCCGCCCTAAGTATACAGGTGTCCCAAATTTGTTGTCTGTATAGGTTATCTCAGAAACTAAAAGAGATAGACAAAAAATAGCTTACATGTCATGATTTCGTTTTTTGAGAGCTATCTTTTGTTTTTACCCTTCCTGCAAAAACTGAAAAATTTGCGAAAACTACAAAGTTTTTCACTTAAAAAGTTAGTTGTGACTGTAACTGAAACCATTTATACAACTTATCTTCCATTTCTGGATATTCTGATTCTCGCAAAGCTTTTCTACGCGCTGGAGTTGCGAGATAATATCTTTATCATGAACAATACTCGGTAATTGGAGAATGTTATAAAAAAACTTTTAGAACAAAAGTTGTACCAAATTTTGTTCTTAACAATATTGCCCTCTTCCACTTGTGCTTTCAGATGCATAAATATCGAGAAAAATGCTGAATTCGTAGTTTTACAAATTGTTAATGTTATTACTCAGGATTTTCAGCATGTAAGTTAGGAGTTGAACTATCAAGTTTCGATGACATTGAAAATGAAGTATCCCAACAAGTCAGGAAGTCAATAAAACGACATCTCAAAACTCTCTATGATAGAGAAGTTGCAAAAACATAAGATTATATGAGGAGGAAAATATCAATAATGGAACACACAACAAGAAAGGCACATATAGAAAGAGTAGAATGGTAAACAAGTCCAAGGAAAAGATGGAGTGATAATTTACACACAGAATAGAGGCATTATCAATGAAGAACAGGCTCCAAGCTTACCTGGAAGAAAGAAGAAAAAGGTAATCAATTATATTAAGTTCATATTTGTCAATATTTTTAAAGCTTATCATCAATAATATGTCAAAAATTATGTTGCCTCAACTTCAAGCAATCTCTTCACTTTAATTATTCTCTAAATACATTAACATAGAAATAAATGTTTTAGTCTTTCATCTCGGTGGAACATCTCCATGCAACAAAATTATATTGAAGTTAACTCGATAACATCCCCAAACACCTCCATACACATAAATGAAAATAGCATCAAATAATTACCTCCATCCAATTTCAAAACTTTTAAAAGTCCATTTTCACCTCCAACCGCAATATAACCATTATCTTTGTTCCAAGCAACCGTATTTAATTTGGTATTATTTGGTATTGCAATCTAAATAAAGAAATAAAAAGGAATATAATAATACTCGTTAATTTAAAAACACATTTACCTTTTTGCTTAAATAAATAAACATTTTGTGTGAATAAATTTAACTCTATAATTGACATTTAAAGAAACGTGAGTTTGTTGACATCTAACAACAGGTTGCCATGGACACAGAATATATTCGGCGAGTGCCGCGCACGCGCATTAAACTCGATGCGCAATAATTATTTTGTTGATAACATTCAAATATTATTTAACAATCCTTTTTTAAATTTTTAAAATAAAAGTAACATCGTTGTGTTTGAAATTTTGGAACGAATTCGATTAAAAAAAATTGATTTTTGCTTTGTTTTAAGTGGTTTAGACCTTTTCGGGACTACCAAGCCCTTTTTTACCTGTAAAAGAATTATGGCGAGTTGTGTTGTGAAAATCGAGTAGAGTTAGAGGATTAAAACAGTTTAAGATGACGAAAATTATTAAAATCTTTCATTTTCTTTTAAGTAAGTTGTAAAGGAGAAGATTTCGATATTTTTTTGATTTGTTTATTTTGTTTAGTTTTATCAACTCTACTTATCACTTCAGCTGAATGCAAAACTAAGGCTTTAGAAAATAATGTACAATCATTCGCTCAAGGTATGATTTATTTTATACTCTAAATTAAGATTAAATTAATAATTATTTGTAGGGAGGGGAATCGGGATATCAGCATGGGGATTAGTTTTTCTTATTGTATCACTTGTATTATTAGGGGTTGCTGTTTATTACATAGCGTTTTTTTATCCAATTTTGTGTAAAAAGGAGAGGAAGTACAATCGAATTGAACTTACCACCGTATAGTGTTCAAACTTTTTTAATTCATTCCTTTCTCACAGAGAGAAAAGACTATTATTTTTATACCAGAAAATCATGTAAAAACCTCATTTGTATTCATAAAAAACCGAGTATTTATAACAAATATATTTTATTATGAAATAAATCCCATTTTTTTCTGCGCGTGCGCACAACGGTTTTTAGACCACAAAACGCGATTGCGCATGTCCCAATTTTTTTTACAACCCAACCCCTCTCCGCCATTTTGATTAGTACACAATTCAATTTGTTAGTGAAGTGCGCTTTTTTAAAGGATACCAGGTAAAAATGCATTTTTTACCCATATTCTTATTATTAATGTATTTTAAATCATTTTTAGAGGTAAATCAAGCTTCGAGATGAAGAAATTTGTTATCAAGTTGGAAACGATCGTCGAAGTCCCAGAGGAAGATTTGGAAAGCAACGACGAAGCGAAGGAATCATCTTCGTCTAGCACACCAACGATTTCTGGAAGTACTTCAACTCTTAAATCGCGATCCACTTGCAATCTAACTTCATACAGCAACGACGAATCTGTCTCACTCTCCTCCGTATCAAGCTCCGAGTGGAATGCTTTTTACCCTCCGTGGACTAGATACCAACCCAAGTTAGTATTTTAATTACCTTTATTTTAGCTCCTATAAATAAAATTAAAAATTAGGTATCCAAAACGCCTTCGCAATAAGTTAAACCCGAAGATTACAAATCCAGGCCCAACAATTCTTCGTGTCAAAAATCTACGAGATGATATCTCCGACCAAGAAGTTTACAAGCTTTTCAAAGTATTTGGGGACGTTGAAAGTGTCAACATCTATTACGATGTGTTCGGTCGCTCCACCGGCACAGCCGATGTCATCTTTTTGTTGCGAAAATCTGCAAGTGATGCTGTGGATGTCATCCGAAAAACCGAAACTGTTGGGGGAGAAAAGTATCTAAGGGCGAGGATTATTCGTCGCAAAAGGCGCGCTGCATGCGGAAAGAATTGATGTGTTATTTATTGAAGCATGTTTGAATTATTTGGCTATTACTCTAAATAAATTCTAGTAAAAACAATTTTTTTTATTTCTTAAAAATGTAGTACAAGAAACGGAAAGTGTTTGCAAGGTCAATTTGATGATGTTTCGACGCTGCGGCGTCGCGACGTTTTGGGCTACTGCCTATTCTAGCTCTCAGTGCGATACCTTCATGTGTGTGGTGAAGTTAAGTTGAGCCATGGAGACCAGAAGCAGGTTCCATTGGCCCCTTCTGCTCTTTGGATTACTTTATCTCACATCATCTTTGCAGGGTACGTTAACAAATAGATTTAATTAAATTTAATTAGCAAAAAAAAATTTTTTTTTTAACTCCGAATTTTTAAATTATCTAAATCTATTTGGAGATTAGTGATTAATAGGTTAGAAAGTACCTTGGGGAGAAAAAAAACTAAACGATAATGAAATCACCATTGTATTACATAATTTTGAGAAATTTTTTGAGTTATTTTTGGATTTCGACCAAGTCTAATTTTAAAGCGAAACTCGTGCGGTTTCGGGGTTCGGTGAAATTTTAGGCGTTAATGCATCGATCGGTGAAGATTAAGATTTCGTTAACAATTTTGGTCAAAAAATAGCTTTCTCGTTTCTATTTTCGGCGTCAAAGCTCGTGACCGCCAGCGAAAATAGATCCTAGGCATCGTAATCTACATAAAGTTAAAAACCTAATTCTTTTTGAAATCGTTCTCAAAAAACGCTTTTTTTTAATTTAATCCCGAAGTATATATATAAAGTTGCTGCATCTGACGACATTTTCGGCAATGGTCCAGATTTTAGCAATCCTAGACTGTACGATACTAAATTTAGACCAACTTTATCCCACGAAAAATTCCTCAAAAAATCCTTAAAACTTTTTTCTCGGAAAAAAAATTTTGCTTTCAATCTTTATTCGCTGTCTTAAATTACTCTATACTTAGCTGGAGCAAAAGTTATTTCTTGGACCCAGTTTAAGTGAGATAATTTTTCAACTCCATTCTTACATAATAACGCAACAGCTGAGAAAAAACAATCAAATTCTTAAATCTCCCTTCCCTTTGACAACATAAACAAATGTATCTGCCAACAAGTCCAACCTCACCAGGTCAAATAACTACACCCAGCTGTAATCCTCGGAACGCAATCATTGTTCCAACCGTACGTCAGCTTGATTTATCTCATTTAAAAAAATCCGCTTGTATGTAGTCGTGCAAGGAGTTGTCGAGTCAGGTCCATCAGAGTCAGAATGCAGGCCCTTCATCGAGAAGGCCTTGAAAGAGTTGGAGATCGGCGCGGAGTCTTCTTCGGCGGTCGTCGACGACGACGATAGCAGCAAAGAAGACATCGCAACGGTCGAAATAACCACTGAAGACGACGACTCGCTTCAGCATGAAGGAGAATCCGAACCAACAGTCGAACTCGAAGACGACGCGGACGCCAAAAGCGCAGAAGACCAGGTAACCGCCTTTCCCTTCACAACTTCCGCCCGTAAACCACTGCGTTTTGTCATAGAAAGAAGAGGAACAGGATGGGAGTGAGGAAACCGACGGCTCTCTCGAGGAGGCCACTCCCAGATCGGGCGAAGATCAACAATCTGATGAAGATGCACACTCTCATGAAATCCATGCAGGAGATGCTCCTGAGGCTACAGACGACGGTTCTGAGGAGGATCAGGGTGAGGACCGAGAAACAGATCACGATGGAGATCAAGAAGACGCCACTTCCGCTTCCGTTGAGGAACCAACCGAGGGATCCGACGAGAAAGAAACCGAAGATGAAGATAAATCAACAGAAACTGCCAGCGCTGAAGAAGCCGAGACTTCCAAGGAAGATGAAACTGGAACTGTAAAAGAAAGCGAAGAAGACCAAGAAACACAAGAATCAATAGAAGAAGAGAAAAAAGAATCACAAGAATCAGTTGAAGAAGTGGAAGAGGAGCAGAAAATGGGAGAAGCTGAATCTGCCGAGAAAGAGGAAAAAGATGAATCAACCGAAGTTCAAGATAAAGAGGAATCTGTTGAAGATGCTAAAGAATCTGCCGAAGATACAAAAGACTCAGTCGAAGATACTAAAGAATCCGCGGAAGATGTCAAAGAATCTGTAGAGGATATTAAAGAATCTGTTGAAGATGCTAAAGAATCTGCCGAAGATACTAAAGAATCTGTAGAAGATACTAAAGAATCTGTTGAAGATACTAAAGAATCAGCTGAAGATGTTAAAGAATCTGTTGACGATACTAAAGATTCAGTTGAAGATACTAAAGACTCTGTCGAAGATACGAAAGATTCTGTTGAAGATACCAAAGAATCTATCGAAGAAATGCAAGGTGATCAACCACAAGAAGCTCAAATTGAAGAAAAAACAGAAACACCCATCACTGAAGAGAAAGAAGAACCTAAAAAATTAGATATTCAAGAATCTGAAATTAAAGATCTAGGTGAAAAAGATGAAGAAAGTGAAGAAAAAGAAGAAGCTCCTGAGGAAGAATTAATAATTGAGGATGAAAAACCTGATGAACTTCGACCAACGGAACATTTAGCGCAATTATTAAAACTAGACGATGAATACGAAGAGAAAGAAAGGATTATAGATAATATAGCAGAAATAACGTTAAGAGATTTGAAGAGGTTATACGAGAACGCAATAAAACCTTTGGAAACTTTGTATAAATACCGAGATTTAAGTAACCGTCATTTTGGGGATGCTGAAATTTTTGCAAAGCCTTTAGTTCTTTTTATGGGACCATGGAGTGGTGGGAAATCGTCTATTATCAACTATTTGGTTGATAATGAATATAATGAAACATCTTTGAGAACGGGTAAATGTAAATTTATTTTGGGTTGATTGGAAAATTTTGTTTTATTTTTTTTTATTTAGGTGCGGAACCTTCACCTGCTTATTTTAATATTATGATGCACGGTCAGGAGCCGGAAGTTCTCGACGGGACCCAATTGGCTGCTGATTTTACGTTCTCTGGTCTTCAAAAATTCGGACAAGGATTAGAAGAAAGACTTAGAGGGATGAAACTTCCAAAAAAATTGCTCGAAAAGGTGAATATTTTAAATATTTATTAATCCCTTTTTTCTGATTTAGATAAATTTAGGTAAATATCGTTGAAATTCCTGGAATATTGGAAGTTCGCAAACAAATATCGCGCGTCTTTCCGTTCAATGACGCCTGCCAATGGTTTATAGACAGGGCCGATATCATCTTTTTGGTCTACGATCCTTCGAAGCTGGACGTAGGCCCAGAGACTGAGGCTATTTTGGATCAATTGAAAGGAAGGGAGCATCAGGTATGCGTTCGTTCTTAGCAACCACGCGATTTTCTATAAATAAACCACGCATTACAGACGCGCATAATTTTAAACAAAGCCGATCAGGTGAAGCCCGAAGAATTGATGCGAGTTCAAGGAGCTTTAATATGGAATATTTCCCCACTTATGTCTTCTGCTCAACCACCCGCTATGTACACCACTTCGTTATGGTCGAGACCTTATGAACCGTGGGCGCCCGTTAGGCTTCTTCAAGCTCAGGAACGAGCGTTCTTAAGAGATTTAAGAACAGCTATTGATAAGAGAATTGAAAATAGGATAGCTAGTGCACGAAGATTTGCGGTAAAAATATTATTATTTAGTATATTGGATTAAAAAATTGAATTTATTTGCTTTTAGGTACGTGTAAGAAACCATGCAAAAATGGTTGATTGTTATTTAACGACTTATTATAATCACAAGTCGGTGTTTGGTAATAGAAAACAGGTTTCGGATGCAATTATCGAACATCCTCAGGATTACCACATTTACGAAGGGCTTTCAACGTTAACAAATATTTCACGTTATGATTTACCAGATCCGGATGTTTATAGAGACTTTTTCAGACTGAATCCTCTGTATGATTTCCAACAGCTTTCGGCGACTTGTACGTATTTCAGAGGTTGCCCAATTAACCGGCTGGACGTGGCGATTGCGTATGATTTACCAGAGTTAGTTGGAAAACATAAGAAGATGGTTGAAGAGGCTGTGGCCAGAGCGAATTCAAAAACTCCGGCCAGTTGAAAGAATCAGAAATAGACGAATAAAGAAAACTAATACATCATGTGACTGATATTCTTCGGGGAAAGAAGTAAATTATATTAAATTATACCGATGTGATTACTGAATAGCCGATGAACTGTCAAAAGCTTTCTTTAGTTTCTACCTGCCAAATTGTGTGTGTTAATAGCATTTAAAATTTCTTTTCTTTGCAAAACGGAGTGTTGAAAAAGCGATTTGCTTTCGAAGGGAGTGGGTTATAACGCCGAATAACGTGAAATATCGGGTGTACAATTCCTTAATTTAGTTTTTCTCTCTCTCTCTCTCAGAATAGTAGTACGTGTAAGGTTAAAATAATACAAAACTGCTCCTCCCTCCCTCACCGAAAGTGTTTCAGTATGAATCTATTCATATTTAACGGCTGGGGGGCTCTACTTCGGTGAGGGACGATTAATTCCCGTATAATTTAATCACGTCATTCAATTATTTAGAGTAATTAAAAAAAAATAAAAAAAAACAAACATGTTGAGTATGTACATTATTACAAGACATAGGTTAAGTTAAAAAAAAAACGGAAATAAAATGTTTACTTTTATTCTTTTTGGTTTTATTTAATTTTCATTATAAATTCCATAAATTTGATGCCATCCATAATTTGTAAAACCACGAATTCGGCAAATTTTCACATTTTTCTCGATATCCATGCATCTGAGAGTAAAAGTGAAAGAGAGCGATATTGTTAAGAATAAAATTTGCCACAACTTTTGTTTTAAAAGTTTTTTTGTAGTATGTTCCGAATCCAGAGTTTTTTATCATGAAAATTTGATATAATCTCGGCCGACGTCTTCGAAGTCGGCCTAAGTATTGCTCATGATACTTATGTTGGGTTGGGTTGGGTTTCATGATACTTGGGGCGGCCGACGTCTTCGAAGTCGGCCGAGATTATTTCTTCCATAAAGTTATTAATGGGATCACCCAGTATTTAAAGTGTGAAACCAAGTCTACCCTGCTTGAAGTTTATGGAAGAAACAACTCGGCCGACTTCGGAGACGTCGGCCGTCCTAACTATTGCTCATGATACTTGGGTTGGTTGGGTTTCATGGTACTTGGGGCGGCCGACGTCTTCGAAGTCGGCCGAGATTATTTCTTCCATAAAGTTATTAATGGGATCACCCGGTATTCAAAGTGTGATACCAAGCCTACTCTGCTTGAAGTTTATGGAAGAAACAACTCGGCCGACTTCGAAGACGTCGGTCGCCCTAAGTATTGCTCATGATACTTGGGTTGGGTTTCATGATAGTTGGGGCGGCCGACTTCGAAGACGTCGGTCGCCCTAAGTATTGCTCATAATACTTGGGTTGGGTTGGGTTTCATGATAGTTGGGGCGGCCGACGTCTTCGAAGTCGGCCGAGTTTATTTCTTCCATAAAGTTATTAATGGGATCATCCGGTATACAAAGTGTGAAACCAAGCCTACTCTGCTTGATGTTTATGGAAGAAACAACTCGGCCGACTTCGAAGACGTCGGCCGCCCTAAGTATTGCTCATGATATCCTGACTGTTGGAAGTTGTCAATTGTGGTTCCTATCCCGAAAAAACGTGACCCATCTGAGCCTAAAGATCTGCGGCCGATTAGCATATTGCCAATTTTATCTAAAGTTCTGGAAAGAATTATGTTTAATCAGTTGCATCAATTTGTTCAAATTAATAATATTTTACCGAAGCATCAATCTGGTTTTCGTAGAAACCATAGCTGCAGTACTGCTCTTCTCAAGGTAACTAATGATATTTTACAGGCTCGAGATAAAGGATTATGTACGTTGGTAGTCTTGTTGGATTTTAGTAGAGCTTTTGATAGTGTTTGTCATGATTTGCTTGTGGAATTGTTAAAGTATATTGGCTTCAGTGAATCCGCTTTAAACTTAATTGAAAATTATTTAAGTAATAGGCATCAGTCGGTTAGAATCGGTGATGCTTTGTCTGAATTTCGCTGTTTGAGCAAGGGTGTACCACAAGGTACTATTTTAGGGCCTATTCTATTTTCTTTATATACATCTCAATCGTTAGGGGGTTAAATCATTGTGAGTACCATATGTATGCGGATGACTTGCAGATGTATGTTTCCTTTGATCCACGCGACTTCGCGTTGGGTATTACGAATATGCAAAAAGACCTCGATTACATTCATAAAGTGGCTCGGGAATACGGTCTACATCTTAATCCGAGTAAATCCAATGCTATACTTTTTGGAAATTCCGCTATATGTAATGGTTTTCGGGAAAGTATTGATTTGCAAATTGATGGTTGTAACATTCCTTTGGTTAGTGAGGTAAAGAATTTGGGTATGATTATGGACAACAGTTTTCGTTATAAGAAGCATGTCTCCAACTGTATATCCAGGGCTTATTATCATCTGAGGATGTTGTTTCCTCATTGATACTACCTTGGTATTCATCTGAAAAAGGTGTTGTGCGAAGCCTCTGTGTTGTCTCAATTCACTTATTGTGCTGAGGTCTACCATCCGTGCATTGACGTTAGCGATGTAACACGTATTCAACGAGTGCAAAATTCGTGTCTTCGGTATATTTATGGAATTAGAAAATATAACAGAATATCTTATAAACTGAAGGATGCGGGATGGCTAAATATGTATCATCGTAGGAAAGTGCAGTGTTTGTGCCTATACCATAAAATTATAAACTACAAGGAACCACAGTATCTCTACCAACTGATAACTTTCCGAAATGATGTCCACCGAATAAATACGCGATTTCGCGGAAGACTGTCGCCACCCTTCTATCGTTTGTCTTTGTTTCAGAGATCATACTTATTTCAAATAACTTCGAAATATAATGAGGTGGACGATAATTGCAAGGGGTTCTCACTACGAAGGTTTAAATTTACACAGAAATATTCTTGTTTTCTTGAACAATGTCTACATGGGGGCAAACGCTGATCTGACATGTTTTGCAATCTTGTTGTTGTATCTAGCTGTTGCTTTGTAATTTTTGGCCGAGTCATGTTTTTCTTTTTTTGTTTCTTAGGTTAGTTAGAGCAGCTGTACTAACTAGTACAAGCTGGAACTCGCCTATTTTCTTTTGTATGTTTTTTTTTGTACAATTAAGCTTATTTTCTAATAAAGGCATTTATTATTATTATTATTATTATTATATTTAGGTTGGGTTGGGTTTGATGATACTTGGGGCGGCCGACGTCTTCGAAGTCGGCCGAGATTATTTCTTCCATAAAGTTATTAATGGTACCACCCAGTATTCAAAGTGTGAAACCAAATCTACCCTGCTTGAAGTTTATAGAAGAAAGAACTCGGCCGACTTCGAAGACGTCGGCCGCCCTAAGTATTGCTCATGGTACTTGGGTTGGGTTGAGTTTCATCGTACTTGGGGCGGCCGACGTCTTCGAAGTCGGCCGAGTTTATTTCTTCCATAAAGTTATTAACGGGATCAGCGTGAAACCAAGTCTACCCAGCTTGAAATTTCCGACTTCGAAGATACTTGGCTTTTAATGTTTAGAAATCGTCCAAGTGGCGCTCATGGCGAGCAAAGCACATGTTGTTGATGTTTCCAACCCATAAGTAAGTACTGGTCGTGTTAAGGTCTTGAAATTAAAAAAAGATTAGTAATAAAATCTTTACTTTTATTCTTTTTGTTTTTATTTAATCTTCATAATATTGATTTGAAGTTAACATAAGTTCTTTAAAACTATCCGATTTACAGAGCATTGGTAAAATTAACGCGATGTAACCTTTACTAATAGGGTAAGATTTAATAAATTCAGGATTATCAATTAATTGCTTATTCACTTCGATAAGTTTACCCTCAATGCAGCTATAAATAGTGTATATTTCACCTCCTTTACATTCAATATAACAAAGAGGCTGGTGAGGTCGCAATTTTTGCCCCCCTTTTTTACCTTTACCAAGAACTACATTATCTAAGCGGTTTACATTTGAAACCTCGAAATTAATTTTTAGAATTTCTTTATTATCTTTTAAAATTGGATGGTCATCCGCCAATGATAATAAGCAAATCCTGTTTGTGTGAAAACTAACTCTTTGATATATTCTTTCATCGATTGATAAAATTTTTTTACAATATTTATGCTCGTAATATTTAAGAGATGGACTTGTAAAAGTGTGATTAATTAATAAAGATTGATCGATTGAATTTACAATGTTAGGTACAATACTATTATTTACATCCATTTTTAATTACTTTCTTCTTGGGAGAGTCCTCGTAACCTGGCTTTTCTCTCGTTCGATTTTATTATGTTTAAACGTCTACGTTCTAAACGTTCTTCTTTCAAACACTTTACCATTTGCGAATCCAATGAGTTGCAATATCCAACAAATTTTGCTACGGGGTGCTAAAATTAATAAGATTAATTTTGTTTTTGTTAATTGTTGCATCATTTACCTCTTGGTGGCAATTTTTTAATAATTGAATTAGTTCGTTACACCTTTCTGAGTGTAAATGAGGGGATAAATCTGTGTGCATTATAAAAAAATATGTATTTGCCTAAAATGTGATGATTTTTTGGTTAGGTTTTATCGCTTTATCAACGACATCTTTGATTACAACTTGGGTTATGTAATACTTTTATGAGTTATGTTCCCTATTAATAATTAATGTTTTTTTGAATATTTAAAGTTATTAATTAAGAAATTTATAAATTAATGAATGATTAAGTTGAAATTAATAAAGTTCGTTTTGAATTATGAAACTAGATGGCGCTCAAAATCAAATTGTGAGGTTAGAAAATGTTTAGAAACGTCAAATGTCATCGAGATACAATAAAAAGTGTTTTGACAACCACTTTATTTATATTGTACCGTCGTTTTGTGTTGATGTTTGCAGCCACTGAATGTTTTCCTTCATCCTTCTCTCCTCCGTACACAAACAATTCGAAGGACGAATCGGATACATTAAACAGTAATTTGCAACAAACAAAAGTAGGTGATGTTATACAAACTATTAAAAATCGTTTACCTTCAACAGGAAAATTTATTAAAACACTCGAATCAGTCCACTACGAACCGCAGGCACGTTTAGAATACTTCAGCCAATTTAATATAATGTTCTAATTGTTTTAGGTGAGTTAATTAAGATTTATTTATTCGCTTCTTTTTAATATAACCTCACTTTAATAAAATTCTTTAAAATCAACACTAATTGCTTCATTAAGATCAGAAAATTATTTATTAATAAGATTGATTCAACCATTTGTAGGAGGAAAATATGATAATGAACAGGTAATTACTTATCCAAGCTTCATTAACAATATTGTGGTTATAAAATAACTTGAAATTATTTTATAATTAACACTTTAAGGACCAATATACAGTGTTTCATTTTAGCCTTCACAGCAGATATCTTAATTATTGTTGGAGATATGACAAAATATTGCTTCACACTTAATATTCTGTTATTTGCCATATTCTAAAAAACCAACATTTTAGATACAGCCAAGTATATGCGCGAAGTATTGTTTTTAATATAAGAAATAATCTAGATAATAAGATTGTTTCTCTGAATTTGCTTAGCAGTTTTCTTGATACTTAGGTTGGGTTGCAGGCGAAGATCATGCTCCATCACGAACAATACTTGTGGCGGCCGACGTCTTCGAAGTCGGCCGAGATTATTACCTATATCAACAAAAATAATCTCGGCCGACTTCGAAGACGTCGGCCGCACTAAATATTGTTCGTAATGGAGCATGATCTTCGCCTGCAACCCAACCTAAGTATCAAGAACAATACTTAGCGCGGCCGACGTCTTCGAAGTCGGCCGAGATTATTTCTTGTATCATGCACTAAGTCTTGTTCTTGATACTTAGGTTGGGTTGCAGGCGAAGATCATGCTCCATCACGAACAATACTTATGGCGGCCGACGTCTTCGAAGTCGGCCGAGATTATTACCTATATCAACAGAAATAATCTCGGCCGACTTCGAAGACGTCGGCCGCACTAAATATTGTTCGTGATGGAGCATGATCTTCGCCTGCAACCCAACCTAAGTATCAAGAACAATACTTAGCGCGGCCGACGTCTTCGAAGTCGGCCGAGATTATTTCTTATATCATGAACAATACTTAGGGCGGCCGACGCCTTCGAAGTCGGCCGAGGTTACTTCTTCCATAAATTTCAAGCAGGTTAAGAGAAACAATCTCGGCCGACTTCGAAGACGTCGGCCGCACTAAGTCTTGTTCTTGATACTTAGGTTGGGTTGCAGGCGAAGATCATGCTCCATCACGAACAATACTTATGGCGGCCGACGTCTTCGAAGTCGGCCGAGATTATTATTTATATCAACAGAAATAATCTCGGCCGACTTCGAAGACGTCGGCCGCCCTAAGTATTATTCGCGATACTTGGGTTGGGCTGAGCTAGGTTGGATTGGATTACGTATAGACGAAGATCATGCTCTATCACGAAAAATACTTATTGTAAGCAACTTAAGTATCAGGAACAATACTTAGTGAGGCCAATGCAAAGTAGTAGCAATGGATATAACTTCCTTGCAGAAAATGGTTCCATATTCGCCTCTAGCTTATGTATTAGTGGTAATAATCAAGTATCTCCCGTAATATTCAGGATCTTGTATTCTATATGTAATATTTAAGCTTCTGTTCGCTATAACTTTTATAAAAAGATGTATTGGCAATATCTGTAGCAGAATCTCGACTTCTCGCATTAGTATCAAATCTTGTCCAAACACTTTTATTCAAGGATTTAGAGTTCCATTGACAGCATTCACTTTTCTATCGACAATATGTTATTTTCTAGCATCCCTTCTTTGTTCCCATATCTCTAAGAAACACTCTTGCCTCCATCCTTATTTCATCCCTTCATTTCGACCCTTTAATAAAAATACTTCTCCAGATGCATCATCACTTCCTTCATCTCCAACTACTTATATCAACATCCTCTTTTCAAATACCTCATTTATGAACATTTTTTACAAATCATGATGATTCAGAATACATAATTTGTGTTTTATTCATAAAATATTTTATCGCAGCAATGAGTAATTCGCAAAAATATTTCAGTAAAGTTATTTCAGTTTACTCACAATTTATTTTATCAATCTTGAGTAATCCTTCAATTACGTTAATAATCTTGAATTGTAGTAATCGAAAAAATGTTTCCTTACGATGAATTTTTTTGATTATAGATTTAAAAACTGAGCAAAACAGTCCTTCCAAGAAAAGAAACAGTAATGATTAATAATAGTAATATGACAATTTTGTTTATAAGAAAATTTACATGGGGTTGAGATGATTTTATACTGGTACATGCATTGGTTTTGGATAACTTATGTAACGATAATCTTAAACGTCCAAACATCTTCATCATTACCATCAGATATGGATAGTTTAATGATGACAAAACGTCCCCCTGGGAACGTTTCGGAATCAGTCAACGAGTCTGTGATAGTTGCGGAGAATAGTACTTTAGAAGAACTATTTAATGTGACGTTGAATCGTACCGAGGCGGCCGAAAATTTGACCGGTTTCTACGAAGAAATATGTCGAAATCAATCGGAATTAGTGGTTGAACCAAGAAATGTTAGCGAAGGTATTGTAAAACCATTCGGAAATTTATCCGCAGCTGGAATAGCTGGGATTACGTTAAGTTGTGCACTTGTTGCGGCGGCAATTTCAATATTATCCTGCGTTATGTACAAGAATAGAAGTTTGAATCGTCCGCAAGTATTAAATGATCATTGTAGTAATTTGGATTCAAGCGGATATATTGATGATACATCTGTAAGGGTATGTTTTAACGATTCTCAGATTCTTTTTTAATTATTATTTTTTATTTAGGATAATTCGGAAGAAATGTACAGTTTGGATAACGACTCGTTTCTTAATAGTTTAGAAGCGATGACCATACAAAATTATTGGACGGATACCGTTAAACATACTAAATTATAATTATCTTCAATATCTCAAAGATAAAAATCATATCAAGAGATCCACCCCAAGATGGTGTCCACTTACAAATTTGTATATACTAGAATGTTAGTTAATTAAATTCAATTCTATCCGTAACTCGTCCCTCTTGAAATAATAGAAACGTGTTAGGATATAGTTACTGTGAAGTTATTTTAATATTTATAAAAAAATATAGTATAGTTTTTAAAATTTAATTTCTTTTTTGTTTTAATTACCCCAAACAAAACGCAAATATTATTGAAAAAATATTTTATTAACGTCAAAATAAACAAAAACTAAACATAAACTCTCACAGCCGCTAGAATAACATTAAAACATAAAACTCGAAAACACTAGTAAAAAAAAACTATTAAAATCTATTCTTCGTCGCCTCTTACAAATCGAGTAATCTCTGGAGCCAACCGATATTGATACTCTGCAAAATAAAATTTGTTAAAATCCATCAATTTTAATAAAAAAAAAATTTACCAAGGAAAATAATGTTGGTTCTAGCCGCTAATAACTCTTCGTTGACTACATCCATATTGTTCAAGTTGTTAATCCAAACTTTGGGAATAATTTCTTGAATAAAATTAAACAACTTGTTATAATTTCTAAGTAAAATGTTGCTTACACCTTCGTCTGATGTGCCGCCAATTACAGCAACAATATTGTTTAAATCATTATCCATATTATCAATTTGTTTTATTTTCAAATGAATGGTTCGCATGATCGCGATATCTTCGTAGAGCCCACCATGACGCATATCGATATACTTCTTTGTTTCTTTTTTGCTTTTTCTGCTGGAAGTGGAACTACGACTTACAACCGAAGAGAAAGTAGTGCGAACACTTTCGGCGCCATCACGAGATTCATTATCATCGCCACCGTTTGATTTTAAAGATTGTGGAAGTGAGTTTCCCACATTCGAATAAGTGCCAATACGGCGACGATTACGAATCTCGACGATTCTGTAGAGGTAACATTCCAAGTCATCTGTAGTATTTTCTAACAAATCTTCCAATTTTGAAATGTAGTTGAGAGCTTCCGTTCTTAAAACCCATATCATCTCGGGATCATATTCTTCGATCAAATCTTGAGCTTCTATGTACGCGTGTTCGGCAATCGCTGCTACAATCGCCTCGTGGTAATTCTTTTGCATTAAATGTATATATTTAGCACCGCTATAATATCCTGCGGCGCTTAAATGATCAGCGAAATTCGATAAACGATTTTTATGCGTTTTTTCATCAAGATTCATCGCGTCGAGAACTTTAATCGCTTCGATCCAATTAAACATACAAGTGTAAGCTGTGTATGCAGCTTCTAAATCACCGGCTTCAAAGTAAAGTTCGGCCGCGCGTTGTTTTCGATTAAGCTCTTCGTTAACTAAAGCTAACTCGAAGCATAACCGTGGAATACTAACCGCATGTTTCTTCAAAAAATCATAAAGAACTTCTAATTCATTGTATTTCAATGCATAATCGATAACATCATCGTAAGAGATTTGGTGCGGATTTTCTTTGACGGTATCTAATAAATGTAACACTAAATATTTAACCGCTTCTTTGTAGTCTCCAACTTGGTGGTTAACTTTGTATCTTAATTCGCTGTCATTTTGGGAATCGTAAAAAGCATCGATTAAAGTCGTTGTGGCGGCAGGATCGCGATTATGTATGAAATGAGAGAATAAAGCAAAATCTAAATCGTACGTTTTGAGACATTGAATTAAAACGTCGTCTGCATTAAACAATGAACAAATTAATTTTAACCCCCCTTCAACTATTTTATTTAACTCCGAACTACCTAGCGAATAAACTCGTTGCGCGTAAGCAACACCCCCGGAAAGTCCTTTCCATTTTATCATAGCTAACAAAGTTGTCCCAAAATATGTTTCTAAATCCTTTTCTTTCAAAGAATTAACGATAAGCGAGCATATATCGCTTATTTTATTTACGTTAGAGGTGATGTTAACGAATTGATGTTTGCAATTCATCGTTTCAAGTACATTACCGCTGCTGAGTTTTAATACAAAATCTTGCAAATATTGCTTTTGGGTGGAATGGATGAATGCCTCAATATTTGTGGTAAACCTTGTCATGTTTGTATCAGCCAATACATTTAGGTTTAAATGGCGTAACTTAATTTCAGTGTGTACTTTGTTCCATAATCCTCTGTCTAATAAGGTGTTGACGTAGTCAACGTCTAATAATCCGGTTGAAATTATTTCTAAAACTCCAACAGTGTCTTGAATTAAAATACTTAATTTGTAGGGAATTGGCGCTACTAAGACTCCTCCAACGGGAATACTTCTGAAATCGAATATTTCCCAAGGTTTATTCTTACGAATACAATCCAAAAAAATGTTGTGACGGCAACTGTATAACATATTATTACTCCTTGTAAGCAAAATATATGCATAAAACGTAAGAAATGATGTTACATTATCCGCTACTAAGATATCATCGCAGAACAATCGATTCGCGTTATCAAGGACGAGCAAATAATCTTTATTTTGATAACAAAAGCTCTCCATTTTGATTATTAAATGTGTGTAGTTTCGCACCAAATCAAGATCTAAATATAAATCCCCATTACTATAAAAAGTATATTTTTTAATTTCCCTATTAAACGTTTTAATCAATTTTACTCCTGTAATATCAGCTCTCCACGGAGTCGATTTAGTGCACATCTTATTCGACAGATCAAAAATAAGCTCTTTAGGTCTATCATTATCAACTATGTACATAATAAAATACTGATCACAAAATGCGACGTGATGAATTTGCAAAGGATATGCGTTTAAAATTGGTAACATAAATCCAATGTGATCGGAAATAACGGAGATATTGTTACTTCTGTAAGTGTAAATTCGGACCTTATTGCTGCTATCAATACATAAAAACATAGGCAGGGTTGTGTTAAACACTACTTGTGACATGGTGTCGGGGAACGCGAATTTTATGGCGTCGATATTCTCGCCTTCCGGTTTCATTGTAATATTTTTTAAAGTATCCACAAGCAGTAATTCCCTCCCATTTATGACTGCAGTCATAGTACCTTCATCGACAGTTACCGAACTAAAAGTTGGCCCCAAACGCAAATAATAATGAATAATTCCCTCTTTTAAAACAACAACTAAATGTTGGACACTACCCGTCGATTCCAACCAGTCGATATAACGTACTTCCGTTGCAAATTGCAAACTTTGTTTCAACTCGAAACAATAACCCGTAATCGTGAACAAAAGAACATTCGACGAAGCCCCATTTTCTTCCAAAACCGCCAAAATCTTACCATCTTTACTCCATTTTAATTGGGCGATTTTCAGGTTATTAACCATCAAATGTACTAGTTTTGCGCAGCCGTTTGGCTCATAAATCATTATCTTCCAGTTATTATCGCTACAGCAAGCGGTCGCAATCATATAATCTACAGGTTGCCACGAAATCGGCGATAATAAACCGGGGATGTATTCGCTGTTTGCTATAACCCCACGAGCTACGCAAAAAATTTTGAAACAACGAATCGTATCTGATTTATAACTTATTAAAAAACATTTTCCATCTGGTCGCCATAATATTTGAGGTATCTCATCTGTGCAGGGTGTTCCAATAGCTAGAAATATCATATTTTATTAATTTCAATATTAATTAAGAGTATTCAAGTTAAAAATTAGTTGTTGCTGGATCGGTAATTAACAATGTATACATTTGGCAGATAGGGAGTTGAACAAGAAGGCAAGAATAGAGATAGAGGGAAGTGTGGGAGGAAATGGACTATCTCAGAAACTATAAGAGATATGAAAAAAGTAGGTGCCATGTCCCGGTCTCTTTTTCGAGACTAATCCAATCCTGCAAACACCAAACCTCTATCTTCTTTTGTTTTTAAGTTATAGCCAAAAAGTCAAATTTTCGTGATTTCAAAAAATTTCGTTTAGTTTTCAAATTAGAGAAATGAGGTTGATACGTTTTTAAGACACTTTTTTAAGTAGAATATACTGCCATTGAAAAATTTTAAACATACTCAATGATTTTTGAGATACAATACAAAGATATAAGATAAAGCACATGTTATATCTCAAAAATTATCAGCTATGTTTAAAATTTTTCAACGCCAGTATATTCTACTCAAAAAGTGTCTTAAGAATGTATTAACCCCATTTCTCTAATTTCAAAAATAATACGAATAACTAAAAATAAATAATTTTGGAACTTAAAAATGAAAAAAAGAAGATAGAGGTTGGGTCTTTGCGGGATTGGATTAGTCTCGAAAAAAGAGGCCAGGAGATGGCACCTACTTTTTTGTATCTCTTATAGTATTTGAGATAGCCCAAATTTTCACCCACTCTGTACAAACAAGGTATTGGAGATGGGTACTAGAGATGGTGAGGGAGAGTCTAAGGTATGTAGTGAGGGAGGAGGTTAAGCAATATGCAGTAAGGGTAAAGCCTGGGAGAAGAGCAAAGAGTACAAGGAAATGATAGAAGGAAGAGAGCATTGCAGGATCCTGGGAGTGTGCTGGAAGGAAATTAAGGAAAGGATTCTGATATATGGGCAGAGAGATAGGGAAGGATATTATATAAGAGTTATTATGGGATATTTACTAACTGGGATCAACAACAGATACTTTGTAACTATTCCTAAACACCGTGTGGAAACATTTAAAAAATCATTTTCCTATAATTGCGCGAAAATACTAAACAATATGCCATCGGATTGTGCTGCCTGTTCTTTCTTTTCTTTCAAAAAGAAATATAAAAAGTACTTAATGACTCATCAATAATGCACAATCCATTATTTCTGGGCTTATTATTTTTTTTTTATTTTAATTGTTCTCTTTTTCTCTCATTTATCTTCTATGATTTGTTTTTTTTTTATTTATTTCAAAATGGAAGCAAATGTAATGCTTATTTTGTTAGTTGTTTAATTTAGTATTTAATATTATTACTATTTTTTTTACTTCTCTATTATTATTATTATTTTTTTTTTTTTTTTTCGAAAAAGAGATTCTTAAATCAGAATTTTCTGCAGGACCCCTCTATTAATATTGTAATAGCAAAGCTTATATATATATATTTTTTTATTGTGTTCTTGTGCAGTATCAATAAAATGATTATTATTATTATAATAGTGACAGAGTGTGGCAACCACCACAATTATGACAATGTCAATTACGTTGATACATCAGAATAACTAATTAACCAAAATTCATCACATTGTCAATTTAAAATAACCAAATTAATTTTATAAACATCAGTTGACAGTACTATACGTCAACAGATGCGTTTCTTTTTATATGCATTTCAAATGGTCTGTTGCTGAACCAATATTTATTTTCCTTTGTTGGAAATCGAAATATTGGTAATAAAAACAGCGTTTTTCAATTCAAGACTGAATGTTTCGTTACTCCTTTTCTTTTTATAGCCATTATCATTTCCTGTTGTGGGAGGGAATATATGTGGCAACCACCACAATTATAAATTAAATCATAAATGAATTCATCAAAATATAAATCATAGTAATAAGTTCTTTTTTAACAAAAATTGTAAATCCATAGAGATACAAAAAGTGTTGTTTATTATTATTAAAAAAAAAAAAAGTCAAGTCACGTTGTAACGCAAATTGGTTTTACTCTCTTTTTAAATTGTCCCACACAGAGGAACTGCCAAAGTATCTGTTGATGGAAGGGAAGAGATTGGTGGCTAGATTCTGCTGTGGCAATGAGGAGAGAGTAGTGTAGACTATGTGGAGAGGATTGGGAGACGCTGATATACATGCTGAGAGGATGTAGTGAGCTAATGGGGGAGGCGATGGTCAGGAAGCAGATTTTTGGAGATAAGTTGAGAGCAAAAGATGGATGAGGGAGGTAATTGGGGTGTAGTATTGTACAGGAAAAACATTGCAAATTGTAAATAAAAAACGCTTATTAATTAAAATTAAAAAAGATACCTTTTCGAACAAGATCAACATGTGTAGTATTATCAAATCCAGCGAATTGAGTCGACCTTGCTCCCCAATGAACATTAATTTGTGCTGGAGGAACATCAGAAAGTGACCATTTAGCTTCTTCAACCACAGTTCCCAACTCGGGGTAGATATCGCAAAGACTAACACCATTCTCGTCGTCTAAATATACCAATTTATCGAGCAGCGGAGAGTAGGCACATGCAACGATTCGTTTCGGGCATTGAATACGAAGACACTCTTTTTGGCCGATCTTCTCGAAATAAAAATTGTAGCCATCAGAAACAAATATCTTCTTATCCAGGACGTTAGGATAGTACGCAATTGTATCTAAGAGGGGATGTGGGCTTAATGGAACATTAATCGGGCATTTATTCCCAAATATGTGCAAAGCTTTGCCTACGATGATGTAGTAGAGCTTTCCGGAGTGAACTAATCCGGTTACTTCGCCCGGAATCGCGGGAATATGATCCACTTTCGTCTGGATAACATGGATGTTATTCATGTTATGCAAATTATTCATTTTGAAGCGGGTCAAAAAAATGTGGCAACCTAACCTACAAAAACAAAAAGCACGAGTTGAGCGGTTTATCGAAAATAAAAAGTGATTTGATCTGTAACATTACTAAATCGATTAATAAGCTTACCGAAAATCCTTTTATCAAAGAAGAACCATTGAAAATTACAAACTAAATTGCACGAACACCGAAACTACACCGCAGCTGTTAACAGTTCGAAACTGTATAAAACAAAATGGGCAATCGTAACGGTTTTTGTTTAACGACTTTAGCGCCACCACGCGGAATAAACTGTAACTAAATGTGTAGTTGAATGTTTTCATTAATTATTAACAAAATTAATAAAAATTAAGTTAAAAAGGATAAAAAGAACGAGATATTACGAAATAATAAATATGATTATGGTAGAAAATTTGAATTAAATTAAGCCAAAGCGATTAATATTTAAAAATATTTCGCCACCATGTCAAAACTTCCGGTAACCTCCAAATACCGGAAATGCGTATCATGAAATCATGATTTTTCGTTCTTTTGCAATGTTATTCAATTTTTGTATTTATAATTACTTAAGTATTATTTATGAAATCTCTATTTTCTATATCAACAGAAATAATCAAATAATAAGAAAAGTATTGTTCGTGATACTTGGGTTGGGTTGAGTTCGGTTGGTTTGGGTTGGTTATAGGCGAAGATCATGCTCTATCACGAACAATACCTATTTTTTATATCCCAACAGAAATAATCTAGCCTATGATCTTCGCCTATACAGGGTGATTCTCAACTTATGCGCATAAACTGAGGGATTTACTCCTTATGACGAATAATAACTAATAGGCGAAAAAATTAGTAGTAAAGATTTTAAAACAACATCACAGCAAGTGTTCGAAGTTATTTCCCATATTATCTATCAGTTGGGCTCCCCGAATCCACGATCCCACACTAGCGCGGCCTAAACCAGGGTGTTAGCGGATTGTCTGGGCTGTAGCATGTATCTGATTTTGCAATATTTGCTTTTTAAGTGACGCAAAAGGCATAAATTAAGAGGAGTGAAGCCGGGCAATTACTGTGACCAGGCCATTGGACCATCTCGACCTATCCATCTTCCAGGAAACATATCATCTAAAAAACTTTTGCAACAATTTTTTTCATCTATTAGTCATTATTTGTCTTGAGGAATAAATCCCTCAGTTTATGCGTATAGGTTGAGAATCACCCTGTATGTAATCCAATCCAACCCAACTCAACCCATCCCAACCCAAGTATCGCGAACAATTCTTAGGGCGGCCGACGTCTTCGAAGTCGGCCGAGGTTATTTCTTCCATAAATTTCAAGCAGGTTAAGATAAAAAACCGAAACCGTTAACTTCGAAGATGTCGGCCGCATTAAGTATTGTTCGTGATACTTGGGTTGTGTTGGGTTGACTTGGGTTGGATTGAATTACATATAGAATAGGAAGATCATATTATTATTATTATTATTATAGGTGAGAATATTAGGAAGTTCGATCACATTTCCCACTGGCTTATTGAATCAGGCTGGTTGTCAATGCGCTCAAGAAGAGAACTTCATACTCTAACTTATTATCACAAATTGATTACTACTAAAATCCCTATATATTTGTACAATAAGATTTTTTTCAGGTGCGATATTCACAATCGTGAAACTAGATTTAAGTGCTACATAGACCCGCCTCGACACAGAACGTCACTTTTCCAAAGATCTTTTTCTTTTCATATATATAAGTGATACGGGAGCATTGGTGACGAGTTGAGGAATCTCGGTTTTAATTGTTTTAAAAAACATTTGAGGGCACGGTTACTTGGAGAGCAGGTGACTACTATTTCTGGCAGAGACCGGTGAGTCACAGTTTTGCTGCGAATATTTCTTTACTTTATTTAAGATATTGTTTTCTTTCTTTTTTTTTAATTTTTGTAGAGTTAAGGTTTATGATGTATTTCATATCTCTCTAATAATTGTCAAGGTTTGGATTGAAAATCAGTTGGTATACAACTGAATCTTTGCCTCGTGATTGCACTATTTCTGTTTCTCTTGTTATTGTTCTTTTTTTTTTATTATTTTATTTTATTTTTATTTGGTATAATACTTTACTGTAGTACATTATGTTATTAATTATCTCATTATCTTTTTATTATAATTTGTTTTTACTTTTATTTTTGTAATCAATTATTTATAATTATTTTTCATTTTTCCTGATGAATGTGCAATAAAGGCTATTATTATTATTATTATTATTAATATTTCTGTTGATATAAAAAATAATCTCGGCCGACTTCGAATGCGTCGGCCGCTTTAGGTATTGTTCGTAATAGAACATGATCTTCGCCTGCAACCCAACCTAAGTAACAATATTTAGTGCGGCCGACGTCTTCGAAGTCGGCCGAGGTTATTTCCTCCATAAATTTCACACAGGTTAAGAGAAACAATCTCGGCCGACTTCGAAGATGTCATGAACAATACAATAAGTATCAAGTATTGTAACCCAACCTAAGTATTGTTCATGATATAAGAAATAACCTCGGCCGATTTCGAAGACGTCGGCCGCACTAAATATTGTTTATGAATAATACTTAGGTTGGATTACAATACTTGATGCTTATTGTATTGTTCATGAATAATATTTAGTGCGGCCGACGTCTTCGAAGTCGGCCGAGATTATTTCTTATATCATGAATAATACTTAGGAGGGCGAGGTTACTTCTTCCATAAATTTCAAGCAGGTTAAGAGAAAGCCGACTTCAAAGACGTCCGCCGCCTGAGTATCATGGACTTGATACTTATTGTATTGTACATTGTTATGATACATGATACTTATTGTTCATGATTTGATCTCAGTTTGTTGATATATGAAATAGGGAGCCTATAAAGGTGGTGATAAAAGGAAGTGATTGAACATAAACTAATCAATTTTCCTCTACATCTATATCTTCAGGATGCATGCTGGACAGGAATGAGAGTGGGCAGAAGAGAAAAGGAAGATTTTCGCAATAATTAAAGTATATATTTGGCATTATTTGGCATTATTTCTTGATTGAGTCCAACCCAACAACAAAATTACAAGTCCTATAATTGTTGAAGGATATTTTACGATAAATTGAATAAAAATTTAAATCAACATTAATTTTAATTAAAAAAGAAATCTGCAGGAATAAATAAAAACTCGCTAAAAGATGGCGCCACAATCAAATCGATAAGGTTGATAATCGAAACAAAGATTTTTACATATTGTATAATTTCGAAACAATTAGTTTAGTTTATTTATATCGCGATAACATATGTTTACTTTTCTAAACAACCGGGTTTTAATTTCACCTTAAAATCAAACCTAAAAAATTCGGGTAACTTGACACTTGATTAGTGTCAAAACGTATTCTTTTCGAATTTCCCCAACAAATCAACTCGGCTTATTGTGCAATAATTATAATCTTAAATATAAATTTGTTTCAAAATCATCAACATATTCGGTGATTATAATAATTAATCGATTATTCTTTTTGATTGAATAATATAAAATAAAAAATACGATGGGGGTTGTAAGAGAACGAAAATCGAATGCTTGTAGTTGCAATTCAAACCAAAATCAGGAAGAAATTGAATCAATTGTGTAAGTAAAACGAAAGATGATGCAATAACTTTTAATAATACAAATTGATCTAGTAATTCCACCTCGGAAAGCGAAGATGATACTCCTTTGATTATATTAAGAACGGTTAGACGAGTTCGTGTATTAAAAATAGACGAACCAGCTCCAAAGAGAAACACAGGAAAAAGAAAGACTCAAAGATATTTTAACAGTAAGTAAGTATTTAAAATGTTTGAACTTGTGAGGATTTAATGAACAATTTTTTAGAGAAAAACTTGGAGACATTAATCAATGATGATGAGTACGACGACAATTTGTTGGAGTATCGCAAAACACCCTTCGAAAGACTCATGGAAATTGAAGAAAATCCGCTGGATTTTTTAAACAAGTTCTTATTAGAACTAGAAGAGGAAGAAAACGACGAAGATTATCGTAAAAGAAAACACGATGATGATCCCTACATGAGAATTTCTCACAAAATTAGAAGATCAATGAAACTTCGCAAAAATTTCCCATCCATGAATAACAAGGAAATAGAAAACGATTTGATTGGATTCTTTAAAGAAAAACCTTACGACATTTTTATTAAATTACCCTTGAATAGCTTCGAAAGGCTTTTTATGCACGCACTTGCTCAATATCATGGCCTTGATTCAAAAAGTAATTGATATCCTTAATTTACTTTGTTAATTATTAATAAACAAACGTTTTATTTTTCAGATCGGAATGAAAACGAACAAATGCTAATCCAAATCAGCAATAATAAACAAATTTGGATGCCTGTTGATTGCAATTTATGTGATTTACTTGAAAAAAGATCGTGACAACAATTATAGATTTAATTTTTTTGTTTGTGTGACTTAATTTATATGGTGTGTTTGATGTTTGCTGTCACTACTCTTTGGATATATCACAAAATGTTGCTTCACAGTTAATATTCTATTATTTACTATATTCTAAAAAGCAATTTAGTATCAAATATGTTAATAGAATCTGCCCAATGTTATTATGTATTATAAAACTGTAAAAAAAATTAAATAGATCGCGAACGTTACCCACTACGAATGATATAAGATATAATCTCAAGGATCATGGCCGCCCCAAGTGTGATGAATAATACTTGGGTTGGGTTGAGTTCGGTTGGTTTGGGTTGCATATAGGCCAAGATCATGCTCTATCACGAACAATACCTATGAACAAATGCATAAGTATTTTTCGTGATAGAGCATGATCTTCGCCTATATACAATCTAACCGAATCTAATTATTTCTGTTGATATAGATAATAATCTCGGCCGACTTCGAAGATGTCGGCCGCCATAAATATTATTTGTGATGGAGCATGATCCTCACTTGCAACCCAACCTAAGTATAAAGAACAATACTTACAATTAGTGCGGCCGACGTCTTCGAAGTCGGCCGAGATTATTTCTTATATCATGAACAATACTTAGGGCGGCCGACTTCGAAGACGTCGGCCGCCATAACTACTTTTCGTGATGGAGCATAATCTACGCCTATATGTAATCTAATCCAACCCAACCCATGTATCGCGAACAATATTTAGGACGGCCGACGTCTTCGTATTAGTCGGCCGCCATAAGTTGTGATGGAGCATGATCTTCGCCTGCAACCCAACCTAAGTATTAAGAACAATACTTAGTGCGGCCGACGTCATCGAAGTCGCCTGAGGTTACTACTTCCATAAATTGCAAGCAGGTTAAGATAAATAATCTCGGCCGACTTCGAAAATGTCAGCCGCCATAACTATTTTTGGTGATAGAGCATGATCTTCGCCTATATGTAATCCAATCCAACCCAACCCAACCCAAGTATCGCGAACAATACTTAGGGCGGCCGACGTCTTCGCAGTCCGCCGCATAAGTATTGTTCGTGATGGAGCATGATCTTCGCCTGCAACCCAACCTAAGTATCATGAACAATTCTTAGGGCAGCCGACGTCTTCGCAGTCGGCCGCACTAAGTATTGTTCGTGATACTTGGGTTGGGTTGGGTTGAGTTGGGTTGGATTGGATTACATATAGAATAGGAAGATCATATTATTATTATTATAATTATAGGTGAGAATATTTCTGTTGATATAAAAAATAACGGCGGCCGACTTCGAATGCGTCGGCCGCCATAGGTATTGTTCGTAATAGAACATGATCTTCGCCTGCAACCCAACCTAAGTAACAATATTTAGGGCGGCCAACGTCTGCGAAGTCGGCCGAAGTTACTTCTTCCATAAATTTCAAGCAGGTTAAGAGAAATAATCTCGGCCGACTTCGAATGCGTCGGCCGCCATAGGTATTGTTCGTAATAGAACATGATCTTCGCCTGCAACCCAACCTAAGTAACAATATTTAGGGCGGCCGACGTCTGCGAAGTCGGCCGAGGTTACTTCTTCCATAAATTTCAAGCAGGTTAAGAGAAATAATCTCGGCCGACTTCGAAGACGTCGGCCGCCCCAAGTATCATGAACAATACTTAGTACGGCCGACGTCTTCGAAGTCGGCCGAGGTTATTTCCTCCATAAATTTCACGCAGGTTAAGAGAAACAATCTCGGCCGACTTCGAAGATGTCGGCCGCCCCAAATATCATGAACAATACAATATGTATCAAGTATTGTAACCCAACCTAAGTATTGTTCATGAACAATACTTAGTGCGGCCGACGTCTTCGAAGTCGACCGAGGTTATTTCTTATATCATGAACAATACTTAGGGCGGCCGACGTCTTCGAAGTCGGTATCATGAACAATACAATTAGTATCAAGTATTGTAACTCAACCTAAGTATTGCTCATGATGTAAGAAATAATCTCGGCCGACTTCGAAGACGTCGGCCGCCCCAAGTATCAAGAACAATACATAGTGCGGCCGACGTCTTCGAAGTCGGCCGAGGTTACTTCTTCCATAAATTACAAGCAGGTTAAGATAAATAATCGCGGCCGACATCGAAGACGTCGGCTGCCCCAGTATCACAGAAAATACTTGATACTTATTGTATTGTTCATGATACATGATACTTATAGTTTATGATTTGCCTTCAGATGCATAAGTATTTTTCGTGATGGAACATAATCTTTGCCTGCAACTTAACCTAAGTATCAAGAACAATACTTAGTGCGGCCGACTTCGAAGACGTCGGCCGCACTAAGTATTGTTCTGAAGAAGTAGGTTACTTCTTCCATAAATTGCAAGCAGGTTAAGATAAATAATCTCGCCCGATTTCGAAGACGTCGGCTGCCCCAGTATCATGGACAATACTTGCTACTTATTGTATTGTTCATGATACATGATTCTTATTGTTCAAGATTTGCTCTCAGATGCATAATAATAGCGAGAAAAGTAGGAAAATATAAAGTTATATGAACAAAAAATAGTTTTATAACTCGTAGTAAAATTGGAAATAACCAATATATCTACTGTGACAGTTAAAATCAAACACACTGTATAAAACGTATTCTAAATTTTTTTGTGATAATTTGTTACCGAGGCAGATATTTTGTTTTTTGTTCTATAAAAAAGCAGGTTGAAGAAGCAATATTAAGTTTATTTAGTTTAAGACGTTGTACAAATCAGGTCTAAATAAAGATGATTTCAAATCAATTTGGCATTTTTAGTAATTTAAACAAATTACGTTTTAATAAGCGCCATCTATTATTGACGTTCTGTTATTACATTTCATTCGTTGTGGCTAACTTCGCGTTAGTATCATTTTTTGCAACAATTTGTTGTTAATTTTTAAATGAATTATTGTTATTTAATGGAGTTAAATGAATGCTTTAAGGATTTTTTTAAAATTGAAGTTAAAATTGGTGTGTTTGATGATTTGGAGTGGTTGTTGAAAAAATTTTTTTTTATGAAATTATTAATTGGTTGCAAAATTAGAATTAAAATGATGAATTTTGTAAATAATTTTGGTTGAATTAAGTGTATTACTATTATTAGTGTGTAAAAATCATATGACTGAAAACGATATTAACCGCAGTTACCAACCGAACAAACAAAATAATTCCAGAAATAAAACGGTTAATGGTTTTATTATTTTTTTTTTGATAATGTTCCATTGTAAGTTAACATAAAAAATCTAACTCGCATACTAAAAACCGCTGTAAACCGTTTGAACAGAAGGCAGTAATCGCGCTTAATCATCATACAGGGTGTCATAAAAGTCTCGATTTTTTCTAACATGGCCAACTACATGGCTGATGTCCATATTGGTAGAGACTAACAAACTTTAGTAAATGTCACCAAACTAACCGAACATTTTTTTCGGAGTTTTTCGAAATGAGAGCGCCCCAACGGGACCACAATTGACCGTTAAACGAAACGAAAGGGGGAGTCGCTCCGTTTCGCGTCCGCCAGTGTTACAAAATTGACAATTTTTTGTGATGTTTTTCTATGTCCAAGCAACATAGAATTCCTTTCGAGAAGGACGCGCGTGGTGCCGAGGAGGAGCCGGTTCTGCTGTTGTCCAAACGACGAAAGTTGAGGGAGGTTGATGAAAACATGTGCGACAACGCCACGGAAAAGGCCAAAAGGGCTAATTTCTCTGCGGTCTCATCGAATGGTCTTAATCGTACCCTCAATACAGTTAATAACAAACCAACAGGTACCAAGAAAATTGTTATTAAAAATCAAAAAGGTAAAACATTTTTATACTTAATTAAAACTTAATAATTTCGATTATTATTTTTTAGGTGAACCAAAATTACCGGATGATTATCGAGAATTAACTTGGGCTAAATTAAAAGGTGCAGTGCTAGCAATTCAGACGTCCAAACCTAACAAGTACTCCCTTGAAGAGTTATATCAAGCAGTGGAAAATATGTGTAATCATAAAATGGCTCATAATCTTTATGCTTATTTAAGAAATTTAACGGAAAATCATGTCCGGGGGAACGTTGAGCAATTTTTAGCAGAGTCCGTTGATCGGTTTTCATTTTTAAAGAAAATGAATGAAACTTGGCAAGATCATTGCCGCCAAATGATAATGATAAGAAGTATATTTTTGTATTTGGATCGAACATACGTGTTACAACATCCCCATATATTATCAATATGGGATATGGGACTAGAAATCTTCCGTCAGTACATCCTCCAATACACCCTTGTGCAAACTAGAATTGTTGAAGGTTTGTTAATGTTGATCGAAAAAGAGCGACAAGGTGATGCCGTGGATAGAACGCTTTTAAAGTCACTTTTACGGATGCTCACTGATTTACAAATTTACGACAAAGCGTTTGAATCAAAATTTTTAGCAGCCACGGAGCGGCTCTACGCTGCCGAAGGTCAACGTTTAATGCAAGAATTAGAAGTGCCTGAATATTTGGCTCACGTTGATAAAAGAATTAACGAAGAAAACGAACGTGTTCTCCATTACTTAGATTCCAGTACAAAACATCAATTAATTCACAATGTGGAAAAACAATTACTAAGCGAGCATGTTAACCACATTCTCCAAAAAGGACTCGATGGGCTACTAGATGGTAACCGATTAAGTGACTTATCCTTGCTATACACACTCTTGGGGAGAGTGAAAAACGGTCATTATGAACTTTGCGTCGCTTTTAATGGGTATATTAAAAAAAGAGGGAGGACTATTGTTATCGATCCTGAAAAGGATAGGACGATGGTTCAAGAACTACTTGATTTTAAGGATTGTACTGATAATATTGTTGCCACTTGTTTTAATAGAAATGAAAAATTTAGTAATTCGCTCAAGGAGGCTTTTGAACATTTTATTAATCAAAGAGCTAATAAACCTGCTGAACTTATAGGTAAGTTGTTATTTTATGATTTATTTATTAAGTCATTTTCGGATTGTGTTATATATTATGTATATTAAGATAAATGTAAGATGATTTTTTTATGTTAACAAGTATTAACAAGATTTGAACTAAGCATTGTTCATGATATTTGGGGCGGCCGACGTCTTCGAAGTCGGCCGAGATTGTTTCTCTTAACCTGCTTGAAATTTATGGAAGAAATAATCTCGGCCGACTTCGAAGATGTCGGCCGAGATTATTTCTGTTGATATAGGTAATAATCTCGGCTGACTTCGAAGACGTCGACCGCCATAACTATTGTTCGTGATGTAGCATGATCTTTACCTTCAACCCAACCTAAGTATCAAGAACAATAGTTAGTGCGGCCGACGTCTTCGAAGTCGGCCGAGATTATTTCTTATATGATGAACAATACTTAGGTTGGGTTACAATACTTGATACTTATTGTATTATTCATGATATTTAGGGCGGCCGACATCTTCGAAGTCGGCCGAGATTGTTTCTCTTAACCTGCTTGAAATTTATGGAAGAAATAACCTCGGCCGACTTCGAAGACGTCGGCCGCCCTAAGTATTGTTACTGATATAAGAAATAATCTCTGCCGACTTCGAAGACGTCGGCAGCACTTATTATTATTTATTTATTATTATTGCTGCCGGGCTGAGGAGGGCGGCCCCTCTCGTTACCGCGACCTATAAGATCTATTGTAACTTTAGCCCTCCAAAGGTTTAGGGCAAATGTAGGTCCTTAATGAACCTTAGTATTGTCCTGAGGTCTTGAACCTTTATGTCGGTAGGTAACAGGGGAGTTTTACCGAAGACGTTGTGCCTTAGACGGCCTCTGGCGACGCAATTGCACAGTATATGTTCAGCAGTTTCTGACTCGTCGTTGCATAGTCGACAAGTTTGATCCTCAGCTTGTCCAATGTGGAAGAGGTGGTATTTTAGGAGCACATGGTCGGTTAGGTAGCCTGAGAGCGTTCTTAGATCCCCTTTGCTGAGGCATAAAACCTCTTTGGTTTTGTTTTGCGACGGAGTTATCATACTCTTCGCTTGTCTGTGACCTGGAAGTTCTTTCCAGCGTAAGGCTATCTTTGAAGCCTCCCAGTTGTTGATTATTTGTTTTAGGTGGCTTTTTTGTAGTCCACATCCAGGTTGGGGTCCAATGAAGGGCGTGTTTGCTGCCTCTTTGGCCAGCTTGTCGGCCTTCTCATTGCCCTCAATGTTGCTGTGACCTGGAACCCACCATAGGGTAACATCATTGCCCCTAGCGAGTTCTCTCAGGTTGTTGGTGCACTCTCTGATCAGTGCGGAGCCACACGTGTAGGCCTGAATTGCCTTTAAGGCGGCCCGACTGTCTGTGAAAATGTTTATGGATGCACCTTTTTGTCCCTTCTGTAGGTTCAAAGCGGTGCAGAAGTTTATAGCAAGAACTTCTGCTTGGAAAATTGTTAAGTCCGAGCTGAGGGGCAATTTGATGTGGCTATTTGGTCCACTGATGCCCATGCCTACTCCAGATCTTACTGTCTTTGAAGCATCGGTGTACCAGGCTAGGGCTCCTCTTTTTAGTTGAGGCCCTCCTTTCGCCCAATCATCCCTGCTACTAAATATGACCTTATACGATTGGTTGAAATTGTATTCCGTCGGTATAAGGTCCGTTTTAATTTCAATCAGGTGATTTAGACATGGGTCTTTGAGGATCTCGAGGTGTCCTCTGAGGTTACCCTGCATCAACTTGAGTGAAGAAATTGTTTTCAGTGATAAGGCACTTAAGGCTGCCTCCTTTTGTATATATATGTGGAGCGGTGTGAGACCGAGTAGGGCTTCCAAAGCAGCCGTCGGACAGGATCTCATTGCACCCGTTATGTTAAGACATGCTAACCGCTGGATTTGTGCCAGCTGTGTCGGCAGCACTTAGTATTGTTCATGATACTTGGGGCGGCCGACGTCTTCGAAGTCGGCCGAGATTGTTTCTCTTAACCTGCTTGAAATTTATGGAAGAAATATCCTCGGCCGACTTCGAAGACGTCGGCCGCCCTAAGTGTTGTTACTGATATAAGAAATAATCTCAGCCGACTTCGAAGATGTCGGCCGCCATAGGTATTGTTAGTGATAGAGCATGATCTTCGCCTATATGCAACCCAACCTAAGTATGGCGAACAATACATAGGACGGTCGACGTCTTCGAAGTGGGCCGAGATTATTTCTGTTGATATAGGTAATAATCTCGGCCGACTTCGAAGACGTCGACCGCCATAACTATTGTTCGTGATGTAGCATGATCTTTGCCTTCAACCCAACCTAAGTATCAAGAACAATAGTTAGTGCGGCCGACGTCTTCGAAGTTGGCCGAGATTATTTCTTATATGATGAACAATACTTAGGTTGGGTTACAATACTTGATACTTATTGTATTATTCATGATATTTGGGGCGGCCGACATCTTCGAAGTTGGCCGAGATTGTTTCTCTTAACCTGCTTGAAATTTATAGAAGAAATAACCTCGGCCGACTTCGAAGACGTCGGCCGCCCTAAGTATTGTTTGAAATACTGCTTGATTCTGATAGCATCGCTGCTAGTACACCTGTTTTTAAAGATGGCAAGAACCAGCCAAACATATAAGTAAAAAGCGTCCTACTGCGACTCTAGAAACGAAGAGCATTGAATCTTACTTTGGCTCAACAACTTGACTCGCTCCATTGTTCAACACACATAGTCTGTAAATCCTTCTTCTATTCAGTCAGCACTCTCGCGAGTCTGCCATGCTCCATCCTGCGTAGATCATCATACTCTTGTCAAATGCAACTCAAAAAAATGGCAAATTTTCAAATTTTAGAACTTTTTTAGGTTCCACTATTCCAGTTTTGAAATTTGGGTAGCATGGGTTGTTAATTCGGAATTTTCGATCTAAAATATTTTCAAGATGGCTTATTTTTACTTAGCATTTTTCGTTTTCGAGTTAATTTGATTTTAAGTTTTTTTTGGCTAATTTCATATCCCAGCTAACGTTCATTGAAAGAAGCTCTAAATTGTCATTTAGATTGTCATTTGTTGTATCAGAGTATTTTATACAGTGTGGTCAAAAATTGAATTACCGTTTCTTCATATTCAATGGGGAAAAAGTCGAATATTTTAAATAGAACGCCCCATATTTGTTTGGCCTATCAGAAAGGGAATTTAATTCTCTACAAATTATCTATAAACATTCTTATACCTATTTATTGTAGTTTCTCTCATATTGGGAAATTTATCAAAAGATGCACGAAATAACGGGTATTTCGTGTTTTTTAATTATTATTTGATAGTTTTTGGTCCATGTTTGTATTATTGTTGTCACTAATTGATCTTAATTGACCACCACCTAGAATGCTCAATGGATTGAATAGCTCACTGGGTATCACTGTCGGCCCTGAGCTTTCTTCTTACAACTTTGTGCATAATAAATAATAAAATCTTAATTGCATAATAAAAAATCATCTTTCTCTAAATAATTTTTTTTTGTTTTAGCAAAATTTGTAGATTCAAAATTACGTGCAGGCAATAAAGAAGCAACGGAAGAAGAATTAGAAAAATTATTAGACAAAATAATGGTATTATTCCGTTTTATACATGGTAAAGACGTATTCGAGGCGTTTTATAAAAAAGACTTGGCCAAACGACTGTTAGTTGGCAAATCGGCGAGTGTTGATGCCGAAAAGAGTATGTTGAGCAAATTAAAACAAGAATGCGGTGGTGGTTTCACAACAAAGCTGGAAGGAATGTTCAAAGATATGGAATTGAGCAAAGATATAAATATCGCGTTTAAACAGAATTTGGCAAACGTGAATCGAGATTTACCGCCGATTGATATGACGGTTAACATATTAACAATGGGTTATTGGCCTACTTATCCGCCATTGGATGTGACAATACCCGAACAAATGATGCAATTTCAATACGTTTTTAAAATGTTTTATCTTAGCAAACATAGTGGAAGGAAATTGCAATGGCAACCGACGTTAGGACATTGCGTGTTAAAGGCTCAATTTAAAACCAGCTTAAAAGAACTTGTGGTTTCTTTATTTCAAGCTTTAGTTTTGTTGTTATTTAACGACGCCGACGAATTATCTTATGAACACGTTAGAGCTGTTACTAATATCGAAGATGGCGAACTTAAACGTACCGTACAGTCATTGGCGTGTGGTAAAGCGAGGGTGTTAATTAAAGTTCCCAAAGGACGTGATGTTGAAGAATCCGATAAATTACGATTTAATAATGAATTTACGAATAAATTATATCGTATTAAAATTAATCAGATACAAATGAAAGAAACGGTACATTTTTTAATACAATTAAATCTCGATATAATGGATAATATTATTATCTATTTGTTTTATTCTTGGGTTATTTCTTTCCCATATTAATCCATTATATTGAGATTTTACTGTTTCGTTGATTTTTATTAATAACTATTATTTTTTAGACTGAAGAACAAAAAGCAACTGAAGAACGCGTTTATCAAGATCGCCAATATCAAATAGACGCAGCTATAGTTAGAATTATGAAAATGCGAAAAACTTTGAGCCATAATTTATTAATAAATGAATTGTATATCCAATTAAAATTCCCTGTTAAAGTAAGTTTTTATTAGTTAAAATAATTTTTGTTTATATAAAATAATTGATTTGTTGTAGCCTGCTGATTTAAAAAAACGAATTGAATCGTTAATCGACCGTGATTATATGGAAAGGGATAAAGACAATCCGAATCAGTATAATTACGTTGCGTAGACGAATCTCTTGTCTTTGACAAAAAGGAGAATGGTGTCACCCAAAATGAATGACCTAGTGAAGATTTCGTTTTTTATTTCTTTCTTTTAACTGTATTTTTTTCCACGTTTTATTGTCGGCGATATTAATTTTTTTGGTTTTGTTGTAATTTTTTTCTCTAACACGATTACCTCTAGTCCTTGCGGCAAAAAAATATACCTTTTTCCTGTGCAGATGTAAATAGTAGGTTTTCGGGCGGCTCCGAGCGGAGTTTTACGTTCGGTTTGTAAATATTTAGTGACGAGCTATTGGGAAATTACTTGTTTCACACCCAAAATAAATTTTTTTGTAATAAAATTGTTCAAGATGGTTTCAAATTGTTTTTATTTATATTAACTCTTATTTATAATTTAAATACAAAATAAATTAATTAAAAATTTCAAATTTAAGATATAAAAATTTTAACCAACAACATAAAAACATAACCTCAAAGAAAAATGACGTCCCGACTCTCAAAATTATATTACGTCAAAGTATTTTCAAAAAATTTCAAATATTTAAATAAAATCGTTTAGAAAACCACGTCTGCAAATAACAATCTCGGCTTAAAGTAATAAATCACCCAGTTTCATCACTTTTTAAAATGTGGGTTTTTGGTTATGGTTCCTTGGTATGGAAAGTTGATTTTCCTATTGACTATAAAATAATTGGTCGTATTAAGGGATATTATAGAAGATTTTATCAACACAGCACCGATCATAGAGGAACACCCGAAAACGTAGAGAAATTAATATGTTTTGTATAAATTGTAATTGTTAATGTTTGTAGCCTGGTCGTGTAGTCACTTTGGTTCCTTCTGATGATCCTGAGGCATGCGTTTGGGGTGTGGCATACAAGATACACGATGACGACGTGTCCCACGTAATTGACCACTTAGATTACAGAGAAAAAGGTGGTTATCGTCGCAAACAGGTAACTTTCTATCCTAAAGATGCCAACGTAAACCCGTTCGATATTACAATTTATGTTGGAACTTCGGATAACTTTCAATACGCCGGGGAGGCTGATTTAGATTCTATAGCACTTCAAGTGTATAGTTCTGTTGGGCCTAGTGGTAGTAACATTGAGTATGTTTGCAATTTAGCTAAAGCTATGCGAGAAATTGCTCCTGATGTACAAGACGATCACCTTTTTGAGTTGGAAAGGAAAGTTTTGGATTTGGTTCATACGAAAATGGGGGATTTATGATTTTAGGGGTAATTAGGAAATTTTATTATTAGGTAATTTTTTTTTGTATTAATTTATTTTATTTAAAGGGAATTATGTAACAAAAAAAATTGGTATAAAAATAGAGGGTTGTGAGTTTATTTCCTTTTTATTAATTTTTATCCCAAATCCAGATTTTTACCTGCTATTAATCATGATTATATTTAAATATCTGGAACTAAAATGTCTATACTTTTAGTATATTAGGTGTTCCTCTCGCGACGAGATAGTATTAATATTAACATGAATTTAAATAAATTCCAAGGTGCTGCAATGTAATGATCAATTTTGGATTGATGTGGAATCAATTTCCCTATATATAATCTCCCCGCACAATACTTAGTGCGGCCGGCGTCTTCGAAGTCGGCCGAGATTATTTCTTATATCATGAACAATACTTAGGTTGGGTTACAATACTTGATACATATTGTATTGTTCATGATATTTGGGGCGGCCGACATCTTCGAAGTCGGCTGAGATTGTTTCTCTAACCTGCTTGAAATTTATGGAAGAAATAACCTCGGCCGACTTCGAAGACGTCGGCCGCTCTAAGTATTATTCATGATATAAGAAATAACCTCGGTCGACTTCGAAGACGTCGGCCGTACTAAGTATTGTTCTTGATACTTGGGGCGGCCGACGTCTTCGAAGTCGGCCGAGATTATTTCTTATATCATGAGCAATACTTAGGTTGGGTTACAATACTTGATACTAATTGTATTGTTCATGATACCGACTTCGAAAACGTCGGCCGCCCTAAGTATTATTCATGATATAAGAAATAACCTCGGTGGTCTTCGAAGACGTCGGCCGTACTAAGTATTGTTCTCGATACTTGGGGCGGCCGACGTCTTCGAAGTCGGCCGAGATTATTTCTTACATCATGAGCAATACTTAGGTTGAGTTACAATACTTGATACTAATTGTATTGTTCATGATACCGACTTCGAAAACGTCGGCCGCCCTAAGTATTGTTCATGATATAAGAAATAACCTCGGCCGACTTCGAAGACGTCGGCCGCACTAAGTATTGTTCATGAACAATACTTAGGTTGGGTTACAATACTTGATAGTTATTGTATTGTTCATGATATTTGAGACGGCCGACATCTTCGAAGTCGGCCGATGTTATTTCTTCCCAAATATCATAAACAATACAATAAGTATCAAGTATTGTAACCCAACCTAAGTATTGTTTGGAATACTGCTTGGTAATGCTTGATTCTGATAGCATCGTTATTTTTAAAGATGGCCATTTGTAAAACAAGAACCAGTCAAACATAGACGTAAAAATCGTCCAGCTAGGACTCTAGAAACGATGGTCATTGAATCAGTGACCAAGAGTTAATACAGAAACATCGGCTTATACACCTTATTGTATTTCCTATTATTAATTGCGTCAACATAACAGTAGCAAACAGTTTTTTTCGTTTTATTTTATATAGTAATTCCTGCCATACTTGGTGTTATTTTATCGTTGAGACTAAAACATTTCTATATCCAACCTAAACGTTTGTGCTATACTCACAGTTTAAATTTTAGTGATGATAGTTTTTGAAAAATAAAAGGTAGCGTTAGTGAAGTAGAATTAAAGTTTTCGCCAATAGATGGTGTTAGTATACCGTAGTAGACTTTTAAATGGGTATAAAAGAATTTTCCCAATGTTTTTGAAATTGAATTTTATGATTTGAAACAAAAAGGGAATTACAAGTAGTATTGTTTCCTTAATCACGTTTCGAAATCTTTTTAAACACGAATAAAACGGTTTGTTGGTGGTAGTTAAGAGCAAAATTTACGGCGTTGAAACGAAATACATAATAAAAACGAATAAAGGTTCGCTTTGTTGGGGCTCCTGTTGGCGAGTGACTCGGTGCGCACGTGTCCGGGGGCGATCGTATCGGAGACCGTACGTTTTAAGACTTTGTTCTTAAGACGCGTTTCGCAATGTTGACGTCGATTTGAACGCGAATCGAGCGCAGCAGCAATAACAACAACCGCTCGCTATCGCTTATACAATGGGTAGTTAACAAATCATCAAATCGAGTATATCACACGTCAATCAGGTGTGCGCGCACCTTTTTTTTACCATTTTATTATTTCCACCTTCTTTCGTGTTGCGCTCGCCCCGGCAAGGTTCTCTGCCTTTCACTTCGTTGCACCGAGTACGACTTTATTTTAACGACGTAGTTACACTCAAAGTCAAAAGCGAATGTACTCTTACTAGACTAAACTATGATTGATACTATGATTTATTTTATTGTTCTTTCAAATAAAAATGAAATTATGTTTAAACTAATTTTTATAACATGATTTAATATTAATATTATTTGTTTAGATCGACCAAGAATGTTTTGCTGGGAGTCCTTAACCCGGGTATGTATAAATTAACAAAAATTAATTATTACAGATCATTATCATTGATTTTTATTACAGATTTTTGAAGATGTAATGATGTCGAGGAATATAAGGTAATTTTTATTAAATATGTAACATTTATTGAGAATATCTTATCGATAAAATTAAATTTAAATTTAATCATAAAAAGTAAATATTTTCCTTTAGATGTGTATATAGTTGTTGATATTGAGTATACATATTGAGTAATATTCAGGTCATTCGTACGTGTCTTGTGATTTCGAACGCAGCGTGTCTTAACATTATTATAATTTATCTACTAATCGTCTGTAATTACGCAAGTGCACGTACGAGGTACCAGCAAATCGGCGTATTAATTTAGTAAAAGCGTTCCCTTGATAATGGGGCATTCCTGTGGGATATCTGCTCCAAATTGGTTTTATTAAGGGAAAGTTTAAAAACGCTCCGCTAAGCAGCTTTTAACGTTGGGGGTGCGGTTAAGATGAGTAAATTGTTTTATGGGCAATCGATCAATTACGTCGCGGCTCGTAAATATTCATCGTCCTTCAGGGATCGGTGGCGGATGGAAAAAATGTCCCCTCATGACCGGATTTGCATCAAATGCGTGGATAATAGGTAATCGCCTATCGCATAATAGGCAACTATGGAAACCTCTGTACCTCTATATTTCATCAATTACGCACTAATACTCTATTTCCTATAATAACTAGATTACAAGGGATTACCTGGGACAATGGCACAGCCAAATTAATAAACACACAAGCGTCCCAACCACCAACAATTAATGGATGTGGAATTTGACGCGGTTCTAACCATATAGTTACCACTGATATTGTTGGTTATAATGCCTTGAATCACGATACATTTCTTATCATGCATATCACCATTTTTTTATCATACATGGATCGTTAACGCCTTTAACAGGAATCGTGCAGTAATATTTATAGTGAAATTATTTGATTACAATATCTTTTCATATATCTAAAAAATATTTATATAACTTTATTTTATTTCTTCATTTAATTTCTTATCTACCTAACATTTTATTGAGAGGGGGGAGCTATTTTAACATTATTACTCACCGGACTTTTTTTGCAATAAATTCGATTTAGTTTTATTTAAGTAATCAACGGTTTCGGTTTATTTTTTTTTGTGATGGATTTAAAAAAAACTAATGGTGAGATTAAATTTTGTTATATTTTTTAATTGCTTTATTAAACCGAAGTAATGTTGGCATATGGTGATAAAAGAAAATAATAAAAATAAAGTCACCCTTTAAAATATAAGCGGATCAAAATCAATTACAAGTGAACGATCCGAAAAGAAATTTAAAATTAGTCCGTTTACCGCGTCCGGTTAGGTTCTCTAGCATTTGGCGTCGCTTAAAAAAACGTAAATAAAGATTACCGCGAGGGGTTATACAACTGTCATAGGAAGCGGCATATGGGGTAAGAGCGGTTCGCACCCTTACCCACTTTATGGTAATACGTGAACTCATGCTCTAGCATTAGTTATGAATCACAGGTACTAATCCGACGCGGGGCCACCTGTTCTGTATTTTTCATTTCGATCCAAACTCGATTTTATCGTAAAAGGGGATTAAAAATGGCGAAATTCACCCCAAAATGACGGAAACAAAAACAGAGTTTACGTGAAGGGTGGAGCCCTTCTTTTACGTTTATTTGATAGTTGGAATGAAAGGGACATCTTTCAAGATGTTGCCGTTAATCGGTGGAACGGCCGCTTGTTCGCTATATACATGCAAACGATACCGTATCCCCGGTATTCAGTCGACATGGCTCATAGAATTTCATTAGGTCGGGTGTTGCGACGCAAGGGAAAAGCGGAAAACTATGTCTGGTTTATTAGGGTACTGTCAAACTTAACTCTCATACTCTCCTCTCTCTTTCTCTTCGAACGTATATTAACTTCGTACATTAACCCGATTTATATCGCTTTCCGCCCCAAGATATTACTGCCTTGTACTCCGTGTCTACGATTGCCTCCGACGACAACTACATCGTTACGTCATTAATTCTTGGCGTAAACTTAGTCGTTAACTCTCAATTGCTAACGTTATATATGTATTTCTTATGCTTTAATACATCTTACTTATGATAATTACTTAAACACAAATTTTAATTTTTATGTTTTATGTCTTCTCACGGCACCTCTTGTGAAAATGAATTGAATGACTAACGTGGGCATGAATTAGTCAAAATTGTTGCATACACAATTCGACTCACAAAAATGCTTTAATTTATTACTTACACATGCTTACTATTTATAATAATTGATTCATGCATAGACAATTTTAATATAAATAATTTATTTAATGTATAACAAAGTAATATTAACTTTATTGCAAAATTAATTCAAATAATTTAGTTGTAGATCAAAACTCAGACATCTTCATCTCATACTGTTAACAGAAATTTTGAAGGAGGATTAGATACTTGAAAGTGCTTACAAAAAACGGGTTATTGAATGCTGAAGATAAGATAGTGTTGGCAGAACATTATATACTGTTGGCAGAACATTATATACTATTGGCAGAACATTATATACTGTTGGAAGAAAGTTATATATTGCTACTGAAAGACTAAACACTGCTAATTAAAGGCTAGATCAACCTTAGTATCAATCCGACGTCTTCGAAGTCTTGTTACCTACATAATACATATAAAACATTGATGAATTAGTTTCATGATAGTTATTTATATCTCAAAAAATATTGAATATCTTTTATACTAATGTAAAAGAAATAGAAAATTCAATAATATATAAAATAAGTCAAATGGCAATATGATTATGATTAAAATTCTACTTCCATCGAGCGAACTCAGCAAGATTTAAAAGTCTGGGTTTGCGGATATAGTTTTTTTTGTTCATAACGTCCAGTAAGATTGGTTCTGGCGATATGGAAGTTCAATTTAATTTTCTTCGTCTGAACGTTTTCCGACAGATATATTTGATATATTCCGAAATGTAGAAATATTGTACCATAATTGGAGGGAAGTCGTGCGAGGAGGTTAAATCAATGGGAAGGGGGCAATCTCGCGGAGATAAATAAGCGGAGGCCGAGGGCAGAGGGGACCGGAAACGGCAAGTGAAGACGGTAGGAAACAGGAAGTCGAAACGCCCGGGGAAAATGGCGCTGTTCTTGCTCTCAGGTCGTCTCGGTATCTCCGTTTATATGTAGCTGCAAAATTAATTGTACGAAACTAGTCGTATCGTAAACTCAAACCTCCGGGGCTCCCCCTTGTTGTTACATCGTCGAGTATAATGTTCATTTTCGCGACTTTCCATAACTCCAAACTAAGATATTTCACCCGTTTTTATAACTTATTACCACACCGTTTCGAGCCAAAATTCTAATGAAACAGCAATTTCAACTCCATTCCGAAACGACCAGATCGATTTTATCAGATGCATGTTTAGTGGTTACCCGATAAGGTCCCCGGGGAAAGCCCCGGGAAACGCGTCGCTTCACCCGAATTCCCTGGCGTACGTCACGTTTTCGCACTAAACGCGTTGTCCCATCTGGAAATTGCATAGCAATTAAAACGGACTATTTTTCGGTTTTAATTAATTTTTACCCATACGTACCAAGGACCCCACGGCGACGGTGGAATGGAAACGGGGAAGGAGGGAAGTTGTGGGGAGACAACGTCCACTCTATTTAATAATCCTTGCACCTTTTCCAATCATCTAATTGCTCCCACTAAAAACTTAATGCGATCACGTCCCTTCATCATAGAACTCAAATCTCCGATATATACCTTTAATTGCCTCGGATTTTTTCTTTGATGATTAGGATGTCTTAATCTCTTAATAATTCTATATTTGATTTGTTGCGACTACTCAATAAATCGGAAATGACGATGTTTTGGTTATTGACGTGGACCTTTCCTTGCACGTGTACGTGTTTCATATGCCTCTCGTAATTTGCAGAAATTAATGTCGTAATTCCTAGGTCATAAATGACATACTTAAACAAATTTATGGGGAGTGTGTTATATATATTTTTTAACGTTTCTAAATATATCGAGCAATCTAAAATCAAAAATCTGTGTTAATTAATTATCGTGCCCGACGTCATCATTGCAAGTATGCAACCAAATACGCAAATCGCGTATTGCAATACCAATACTGTGATATTGGCTGCATACTTGCAATGATGACTTTTTCACAACTCAATGAATTTGGTTTTTATGTTTATTTAGTTTTGTTTAAAGTGATTATCGATCAAGTCATCGCCCTATTGACGGAAATCAGTTTTGAAACGAGTGGAAGCCGTAAATTTACCCGTATTGATTTTATTGCAAATTCGTTCTAAGGCGATACGCCTCTCTACGACGTTCGTCGAGAGTTTATTGCGCCTTCTATCGTCGGCAATTTGATACAGAGCCGCATCTGCGCGCGACCATTTGGAGTCAAAAATAAAGCTCACGTTCCCCTTTGTTTAATTGAGCCACTTTCAGGGCGCGCGTAAAGTCGCCCGTCGTGCCATTCGATCTTATAAACATCAAACGGTTTTATTACGGATTACTCGGTCCCGTGGGCGAACTGTTAACCCCTCTTTCTATCCACTTTTAATACGACTAAACGATTTCCACTAAGGGTTCCCCAGCCCTCCTTATTTAAAGAAAACTATACATTTATTTATTTTATCAAGATGTTTTTGAGAAAAGTTTGTCAAATAGTTTTAAATCGTAGTAGATAGTGTCGTTTTGAAGTAGTGAATTCGAACGATTTAAGTTAAATTGGTCCTCCGGTTAAACTTTAATGAATGGAATCGTATAGTTTAGGGTGTTCCGGGTAACTCCGGAAGTTTTTCGGGTAGCGCGGCAACTAATTTATCTAATTGCGTTAAGAAGCGACCCGAACAAAGAGAGGTTCTGGATAGGACGGGGAGGTTAACTTGAATTTTCCCGGCTACAAACACGCTCGTTAATTTATTTAATGCGGGCGTCCAGTGGAAATGGCCGAATTTAATGCTCTCTATCATCGTAAAATCAGGTAGCGTCGTGAAACGACTTGATATTAGCCGGTGGCCTGTCCGAGGCTCGATGTAATTATGGCTCCGTGAAATGACGGCCTCCGACGGGATTTGCATTCGCTATTGTTTGTTTATTAGAGTTAACATTACAATTAGCATTCTACGTTTATTGGTCATCATAAAACACGGTATTGCACTTGTAATAAATATAACCGTAAAGTAATTGCAATCATTATTACGCTATTTATAAATATTCCAGGTAATTACCTGAAAAATTCCCGCCAAATTAATTCTTCGGACCAAGTATAATTAAAACTCGCTTCGAAATTGTGATTAAAAATATATTGTCCGTGTTAATTTTGTCGAGTGCAGCTAAAGTAATTAATCGGGACTCGGGTGTCGATTAAAAAATAGATTTAGCCAATGCCCGGCGACTTTGCTGCTTTTGCAAACCGAAGGCACATTTTCGCCGCCGCCGCTCGCAAATTAAACTCGATCAATTTAATTGCAATCTGTTGCGCCGCGCCCAAAAAAACCCTCGGCCCTTTTAGTCCCCGTTTACGCTGCACTTTGTTTTTAACGGCAACAACAATTTAGATGCAAATGTACTTTACCTAATAGGGTTCGTGTAACTCACCCCTCTTTGTAATCATTAAATATCTACGCATTTAAATACAATCTAATTCGATAAATAATATTTAACGTTCAAGGTCGTTTATGACCGAGACGCTACGATTGAGACCTATAAGTCAATATTTAATTTTATATTTAATCATATTTTTTGGGTTAATGTTGCATATTAATAAATTTAGATGCAAATGTATTTTATTTAATAGGGTTCGTGTAACTCACCCCTCTTTGTAATCATTAAATATCTACGCATTTAAATACAATCTAATTCGATAAATAATATTTAACGTTTAAGGTCGTTTATGACCGAGACGCTACGATCGAGACCTATAAGTCAATATTTAATTTTATATTTAATCATTATATTTTTTGGGTTGATCTCACCCCTTTTTGTAATCATCAAATATCTACGCATTTAAATACAATCTAATTCGATAAATAATATTTAACGTTCAAGGTCGTTTATGACCGAGATACTACGATCGAGACCTATAAGTCAATATTTAATTTTATATTTAATCATATTTTTTGGGTTAATGTTGCATATTAAAAATTTAGATGCAAATGTATTTTATTTAATAGGGTTCGTGTAACTCATCCCTTTTTGTAATCATCAAATATCTACGCATTTAAATATGATCTAATTCGATAAATAATATTTAACGTTTAAGGTCGTTTATGACCGAGACGCTACGATTGAGACCTATAAGTCAATATTTAATTTTATATTTAATCATTATATTTTTTTGGTTGATCTCACTCCTTTTTGTAATCATCAAATATCTACGCATTTAAATACAATCTAATTCGGTAAATAATATTTAACGTTCAAGGTCGTTTATGACCGAGACACTACGATCGAGTCAATATTTAATATTTTTTGGGTTGATGTTGGAATATCGTAAAAGTGGTGTAGTTTTATATAGATTTAGTATAGAATATGTAACAAAAAATGATGAGTAGCAATAAGGTAAAGAAAATATTGTCGATTTCAGTGGCTCTTAAAGCGGTCGGAGATGTTGAAAGGCAAACGTAAAATATTTACGACTGGGCCATTAGTAATAAATAAGGAAAATATGCTTTGTTAAGTCCCGTAGGTACGGGCGCGCACGTAGCAGCGGCAGCAATCGGGTTGGGAATTTATTACGGCGCACTTTATGGTAATTCCGATCCGTTACACGGTTAGTATATGTTTCGGAAGTTCGAGAATCCCGACGACGATGCGCAGACTTCTTTGTTTCGCGGGTGCTTTAACCCTTACGCGTATTAAATATTTTTCCGCGGCTCCGATTTCGGCACGGACGATAAATCGTCCTTTAAAAGGGCCGGATTCGACGCGATCCCGGAAGAGGGCATGTTAACTAGTGAATGGAGATGAAACTTATCGGACCGTACCGTAATATCTCTGGTCAGTGTAAAACAGATGACGGCAGACGTCGGGCGCCGACGCCGACGCCGCCACCAGTATCGTTGCCGCCGCCGTCGTCTTTTGTGTTCGCAGCTTTGGGCACCGTGACTCAAGGCTCAGGCTCCGCTTAACAAAGGACTCGCAGACTAAATAAAAACAACCCCCGTTTCGTGGCACAGTTAACAGCTTCAACTTTTAAGTAGTTTTGATGAAATGACCACTAAATACGTCCCAAGAAAATAAATCAGAATCGTTTTCTTAATAAATCATACAGCACCTGATGTTATTTTTACATTTCCGTTTCGCAAAATATCAACAGCATCAAATATCATCTTTTATTGCCAGCGTATTCCGATAGTCGGTTTATGTTTGACATTTTCAAAATGATAAATGCATATTACTACAGTTTGTTTTATACACACGCTATAATTTTTTTCTTGGTTTGGGTGCCAGCGTGACATAAAATCACTTTCATATACACATAGGGCGTGAAATTAACGTCGCAACGGTGCGACTTAGCGAATGCAAATTTACGCGGGATTTATGCCGGGAAAATCATGAAAATTACTTAATCCAAGTCATATCGCCGGCCACTTACTTTCCCGTGAACAATGTACGGGGTGCAATTAAAGTTATTAATATCGCTCGACGGGGTTATTAAGGTCTACCCCTTAACGGTACTCGAATAAATAAAGCTCGACTAATTGTTATTTAATTCACTTTGCCCGTTTAGTGTGGGTCATAAATAATTTCTTTAAAATTTGATTAGATTTTGTAATAGTGAAATGCCGCAAGGGTATTGATGTGATTATATTGGGATTAAATTGGTGCACTAAATCCATCAATTAGCAATATTCTATGACTGATTTATACGCGCGATATCGCGCAACTATTACAATGGCCAACAAGTGTTCTTGATGCATAACATTGTGCGGTTGTGATATATGTACAAAAGCGCGGGTATATTAACAATGTATCAAATATAGTAATAGATTAGAGTGGCGGGCGGCGACGTCGGGGATTATGTAGACAGGGGAGTGGAGGCCGCCGACCGCAACCCTTATTAATTGGTCATCCTGCGAGCAGCAGGAACTAATAATTAATGTCAATTAATTCCAGTAATTAGGTTTAACATTGCGACCGTGTTAGCGCGCGTATTGCAACACGCCATTATCCCGGGGCCGCATGTGTGTCCTACTGCCCGAAAATCGAAACCTCTCTCTCGCTGTGTATGACAACCGTAATAATCACACGTCTGCCATTCCGTCTGCCACGACATATTTGCCGTATGTAGCCCTATTAATGTCTAACTCACATTAATGTACTCTGATTCCCTTTAATTGATCTACTATATACGATTAATTTACAGTTAAATCGAAAATTATCTTTTTATTATTTCAGTGTGTTAATTAATTATCGTACCCGACGTCATCATTGCAAATATGCAACTAATACTGTGATATTGTAAGTATACAACCAATACTGTGATATTGGTTGCATACACTGTATAATAATTATATTTAAAGAAATTCCACAACGGTTTTTCTGGACATTAATGGAAATAAATAAGTTAGAAGAAAAAAGAATATATCACTTCACCTGATTAAGTAAAATTTTATAATAAATTAAAAAATAAAATGTTAATTTGATTTAATTTTTTTTAAAAATATGTATATCAGAATCAATCCAATTACATTAGGTAATAAAAATAGGTAATAAATTGAGGGGTTGAAATTTAACGATTTCATGGTCTGAACACCCTTTTATATTTAACAGACAGAGGAGGAGGATGTAAATCCTTTGGGATTTGTGTAGCGACTTGTGGCGCTCCTTAGTCGTCCGCCGGAATTATGCATTCGTAATAGAGCGCCAGGACGGCAACAGGAATAAAGTATCCTGCGGGCCGGGATTTACGGCCCGCGGGTGTGTGCAACAGAAAAACAATGTATAAATTACGGGCACAAAATCAACTGTATTCGTGCGCGTTCGTCTTCGGGCTTCCGGGGAGATTAATGTACAGAAAATAATTGCCTTTGTCTCGGAACTTGGGAAATTTCGAAGTGAAAAATAAACTGCGCTGCGTCTGCGAATATAACGGCCACTTTATTCGGTCGCTCAGAAGTTATTATTTCACTTCGCCGTTTAGATTTTTACAAAAAAAAAGAAAAATAAAAATAAATGTAAGAGAGGAAAGAAAAAATTGGGTATGGTAATGAGAAACAATGGGAGTAGGGGGATAATCGATTGAGGAACAACGCGAATTAATCACTCGTATAAAAATGTCATGAAATATACATGTGACGCGAGTCGTTTATATCGTTTCGGTTTTTTGACGGAACACCATTTGTTCTGATCGGACAAACAGAAACAGGGAGCCCCCTATTTTATCGTTTTCCCAATTTCACAACATGAAAAATGACTAAAAACCTAAGAAATGCTTATCTAATTACTAAATACTGATAAGAGTTACAACGTGAATTATGGTTGAAGAGCTAAGAAGTGTTTGTCTAATTACTTAAAAGAGTAAAATCCAGTTTGAGAGGGAGGCTCGTTGTGTCCACTCAAGGGAGCTTTCTTTTCTTCCGTCCGGAGATTAAGAGTAATTAGGTTGTTTGCGAAACGGGAAGGGTAAAAAATCCCGCTTAGCGTTAAAAGTAACAAATCGCCTTTGTTTTTTGATGAGATCTGGACCAACTCGACGACAGCGAGTCTATCGACGCTGACAGATCCGGCAAACGAAATTAAGTTAATGGAAACCGGGCGAGTGACACCTGACGCTATTCTCGTCTCGAAAATTGGATTGAGGGACGATAATTGCGTGCAACTTTGTAATGCGCATGCTCCGATCGAGGGTGATAGATAAAAATTTAACCCTCTGTGTGCCTATAATAAAATTCCACGATTCAATAAGGAATAAAAATAAAAAAAGAAAATACATATAAGCAAGCAGATTTTGCTTTGGCCCTCGCTTAAATTCGTTATAAGCAATAAAGAGGTTTATACGATCGGGGTTTGAATAAATCGATAGTAAATCATGCCTTCAACTTTTACTATCCGAATTTTAGTACCCGAAGGGCAGTTGCCCTACAATCCTAATCTATCCCGCACTCATGAGAAGAGTGTGAAGGCCTAAACAATCCAATTTAAACTTGATTGCGGACCTTATCCGTTTCCCCCCTCTTTCACTTATTGTATTTTTTATAGCATTCGCCATCTTAGATTAGGACCATCGTCCCGCACCCTGGAGGTTTGAATATTCTCCCGTCATATCTTACCTCATATTTGCATATCTCTACGCGCAACTTATCTCGAAATTTTCGCCGTCCCGCTTATGCTTTCCATTATCTTCCATTCGGCGACGACCCATTCATCCCGATCCCCCCTTTTTTTTTTCCTCGAACGAACCGGCTCCGTATGAATATTTTATTATTTCCATAAGGAGATTTATTAAATACTTACGACGGTAAATGTGAGATTTGATAAATATCATTTCCGGGGGCGCATTAAAAACATCAAAGAACTTACTCGGGGTTCACAAAGGAATAAGATCTGATTTGTTACGTTCATATACTTACCGTATCCGCTACTTTAATTTAATAGAAATGTTTCCTTTCATGGGAAATTCCAATCTTAATAACCTATATATATTAATATATAAAATATTATAAATAAATATATATTAATCTAACGCTGAATAACAACTAAAACAAGAACTAATACTAGCATTAGAACTAACAATAGACTTAAAACTAGAAATTAAGCGTATGTCTTTTAAGACGGCTAATCCCGAATGCTTCTAGTTCTAGGTCTTGTGTTGCTTCTAATGACAGTGATGTAACATTAGCACTGTCACTAGAACCATCACTAGAATCAACACAAGACCAAGAACTAGAAGCATTCGGGATTAGCGGAACGTCTTTTAAGACGGCTAATCCCGAATGCTTCTAGTTCTAGATCTAGTGTTGGTTCTAGGGATAGTACTAATATTACATCACTGTCACTAGAAGCAACACAAGACCTAGAACTAGAAGCATTCGAGATTAGCCGTCTTAAGAGACGTTCGGCTAATCCCGAATGCTTCTAGTTCTAGGTCTTGTGTTGATTCTAGTTATCTAACACAAGCATTGTCATTAGAACCAACACTATACCTAGAACTAGAAGCATTCGGGATTAGCCGTCTTAAGAGACGTTCGGCTAACCCCGAATGCTTCTAATTCTAGGTTTAGTGTTGGTTCTAGTGACAGTGCTGATATTGGATCACTACAACCAACACTAGACCTAGAACTAGAAGCATTCGGGTTTAGTCGTCTTTTAGACGTACGGCTAAACCCAAATGTTTCTAGTTCTAGGTTTAGTGTTGGTTCTAATGACAGTGCTTGTGTTAGATCACTAGAATCAACACAAGACCTAGAACTAGAAGCATTCGGGATTAGCCGAACGTCTTTTAAGACGGCTAATCCCGAATGCTTCTAGTTATGGGTCTTGTGTTGCTTCTAACGACAGTGATGTAACATTAGCACTGTCACTAGAACCATCACTAGAATCAACACAAGACCAAGAACTAGAAGCATTCGGGATTAGCCGAACGTCTCTTAAGACGGCTAATCCCGAATGCTTCTAGTTCTAGATCTAGTGTTGGTTCTAGGGATAGTACTAATATTACATCACTGTCACTAGAAGCAACACAAGACCTAGAACTAGAAACATTTGGGTTTAGCCGTACGTCTAAAAGACGGCTAAACCCGAATGCTTCTAGTTCTAGGTCTTGTGTTGATTCTAGTGTTGGTTCTAGCGACAGTGCTAATGTTACATCACTGTCACTAGAAGCAACACAAGACCTAGAACTAGAAGTATTCGGGATTAGCCGTCTTAAGAGACGTTTGGCTAATTCCGAATGCTTCTAGTTCTAGGTTTAGTGTTGGTTCTAGTGACAGTGCTGATATTGGATCACTAGAACCAACACTAGACCTAAAACTAGAAGCATTCGGGTTTAGCCGTCTTTTTAGACGTACGGCTAAACCCAAATGTTTCTAGTTCTAGGTCTAGTGTTAGTTCTACTTAAAGTTAAATAAAAATATACAACAATCTAGCACTGAATAACATATATACATAACATATATATAATTAAAAAAATTAAAATAATTGATAAAGTAATGTAATATTTTTAGATGTTAAAAGTATTTATTAAAGGTAAAAGTATATTTATATCCAACCCCTATAATATATAACCCCGTCCCTTGACGATGGGGTACAAAAAAAAAGAGCAAGTCACACGTCTATTCACGACATGCAAATGCGAGGATGATAACAGACAAGTAATTTTATTTTCTGCCTTTTGATAAATCGCCTCGCTATTTACTTTACATAACTACATGGTGAACGCGTTGATGGATCCCCGAAACTTACGTTGATGTATCGACAAAATAAATTTAAAAGTCTATAGGGGTCATAATATTGTCACCGGGCTCATGTAGGAAAACCTGTTTTCTTGAACTTGTTTTCATTTTCATTTTTATCCTTCTTTGATCGTGAGATACCAGTGTTTTGTTAAAAGTGTCGTTGATTTGTTGCAGGTAAAATGCCGAAAAAAATTCGCGTGGCAAAAATCCCGGTTAGTTCGCCGTGGTTGGAAAAGTGGTCTAGATGTCAAACGGATGTGAGAGTGCCGGAAGCTTGTTTACAACAAACTCCACCAACGATAAAGTACAAGAAAGATGTGGGAACGCAAACTCCACCTTCATTGTTGTATATGGCTTTTGCGGAAGAAACTAAAAAGGGTGAGTCATTTTTAACAATTATTACGCGAGCTACATACTCGATAAAGTTCGATTATTTGAAAATTGCCGTTGAATAAAATAACAATATATCGAATTACATCCTCGAAATAAAGTTTAATACTTGAGTTTTCCATAAAAAAAATTTTTACCCCCACGATGCACATGAGGCGTGTAAAATTGGCGTCGCGTTGAGGGCCATCGATGACTGCCGCAGGCTCGCGGCTTCTTCGTCGCCCCTTACAGATGTCCCCGTAAATGGAGACGCCGTTCCCACTCGATGGTCAGTCGACCCGACGAATAATAATGCCGAGGGGACACTTCGACAATTCAATTTCGGACCGGTGATAGATCTCGGGGTAATGTGGAATTGATATGACGCGCGCAAAAAATGTTTTTTATAGTTTGATTTAAGAAGTTTATTCTCCCCACTGTCCACGTTTCCATCGTAAATCCCATTTTTTTCAATCCATTGGGACCCAATTCAAAACGGTTGTGTGGTTCTAAGGGCACTATCATTTTTTTATAGCAACCACAAATTTTAAAATTAATAGAGATGAATTAAAAAAAAACTTCAAAGGAAATGGTGTATTAATTATAAAGATTTTGAAAAGAATGTTGTTTCTGGATTATGGTTCTAGTGACAGTGCTAATGTTACATCACTGTCACTAGAATCAACACAAGACCTACAACTAGAGGCATTCGGGATTAGCCGAACGTCTCTTAAGACGGCTAATCTCGAATGCTTCTAGTTCTACGTCTTGTGTTGCTTCTAGTGACAGTGATGTAACATTAGTAGAACCAACACTAGACCTAGAACTAGAAGCATTCGGGTTTAGCCGTCTTAAGAGACGTTCGGCTAAACCCGAATGATTCTAGTTCTACGTCTTGTGTTGATTCTAGTGACAGTGATGTAACATTAGCACTGTCACGAGAACCATCACTAGAATCAACACAAGACCAAGAACTAGAGGCATTCGGGATTAGCCGAACGTCTCTTAAGACGGCTAATCTCGAATGATTCTAGTTCTAGGTCTTGTGTTGCTTCTAGTGACAGTGATGTAACATTACTAGAACCAACACTAGACCTAGAACTAGAAGCATTCGAGTTTAGCCGTCTTAAGAGAGGTTCGGCTAAACCCGAATGATTCTAGTTCTAGGTCTTGTGTTGATTCTAGTGATCTAATATTAGCACTGTCACTAGAACCAACACAAGACCTAGAACTAGAAGCATTCGGGATTAGCCGAACGTCTCTTAAGACGGCTAAACCCGAATGCTTCTAGTTCTAGGTCTAGTGTTGGTTCTAATGACAGTGCTAGTGTTAGATCACTAGAATCAGTACAAGACCTAGAAGCATTCGGGATTAGCCGTCTTAAGAGACGTTCGGCTAAACCCGAATGATTCTAGTTCTAGGTATCACATAGACATATAAAGATACTTGGACAATTCGATTTCGGACCGGTGATAGATCTCGGGGTAATGCGGAATTGATATGACGCGCGCAAAAAATGTTTTTTATAGTTTGATTTAAGAAGTTTATTCTCCCCACTGTCCACGTTTCCATCGTAAATCCCTTTTTTTTCAATCCATTGGGACCCAATTCAAAATGGTTGCGTGTTTCTAAGGGCACTATCATTTCTTTATAGCAACCACAAATTTTAAAATTGATAGTGATGAATTAAAAAAAACTTCAAAGAAAATGGTGTATTAATTATAAAGATTTTGAAAAGAATGTTGTTTTTGGATTATGGTTCTAGTGACAGTGCTAATGTTACATCACTGTCACTAGAATCAACACAAGACCTACAACTAGAGGCATTCGGGATTAGCCGAACGTCTCTTAAGACGGCTAATCTCTCATTGTCACTAGCAATGATGTAACATTAGTAGAACCAACACTAGACCTAGAACTAGAAGCATTCGGGTTTAGCCGTCTTAAGAGACGTTCGGCTAAACCCGAATGATTCTAGTTCTAGGTCTTGTGTTGATTCTAGTGATCTAATATTAGCACTGTCACTAGTTCTAGGTCTAGTGTTGGTTCTACTAATGTTACATCACTAAATATCATTTCCGGGGGCGCATTAAAAACATCAAAGAACTTACTCGGGGTTCACAAAGGAATAAGATCTGATTTGTTACGTTCATATACTTACCGTATCCGCTACTTTAATTTAATAGAAATGTTTCCTTTCATGGGAAATTCCAATCTTAATAACCTATATATATTAATATATAAAATATTATAAATAAATATATATTAATAATCTAACGTTGAATAACAACTAAAACAAGAAATAATACTAGCATTAGAACTAATAATAGACCTAAAACTAGAAATTAAGCGTATGTCTTTTAAGACGGCTAAACCCGAATGTTCCTAGTTCTAGGTTTAGTGTTGGTTCTAATGACAGTGCTTGTGTTAGATCATTAGAATCGACACAAGACCTAGAACTAGAAGCATTCGGGATTAGCCGAACGTCTCTTAAGACGGCTAATCCCGAATGCTTCTAGTTCTAGGTCTTGTGTTGATTCTAGTGACAGTGATGTAACATGAATAACATTAGCACTGTCACGAGAACCATCACTAGAATCAACACAAGACCAAGAACTAGAGGCATTCGGGATTAGCCGAACGTCTCTTAAGACGGCTAATCTCGAATGCTTCTAGTTCTTGGCCTTGTGTTGCTTCTAGTGACAGTGATGTAACATTACTAGAACCAACACTAGACCTAGAACTAGAAGCATTCGAGTTTAGCCGTCTTAAGAGACGTTCGGCTAAACCCGAATGATTCTAGTTCTAGGTCTTGTGTTGATTCTAGTGATCTAATATTAGCACTGTCACTAGAACCAACACAAGACCTAGAACTAGTAACATTCGGGATTAGCCGAACGTCTCTTAAGACGGCTAAACCCGAATGCTCCTAGTTCTAGGTCTAGTGTTGGTTCTAATGACAGTGCTAGTGTGAGATCACTAGAATCAACACAAGACCTAGAAGCCTACGGGATTAACTGTCTTAAGAGACGTTCGGCTAAACCCGAATGATTCTAGTTCTAGGTATCACATAGACATATAAAGATACTTCGACAATTCAATTTCGGACCGGTGATAGATCTCGGGGTAATGTGGAATTGATATGACGCTCGCAAAAAATGGTTTTTTATAGTTTGATTTAAGAAGTTTATTCTCCCCACTGTCCACGTTTCCATCGTAAATCCCTTTTTTTTTCAATCCATTGGGACCCAATTCAAAACGGTTCACTATTATTTCTTTATAGCAACCACCATTTTTAAAATTGATAGAGATGAATAAAAAAAACTTCAAAGGAAATGGTGTATTAATTATAAAGGTTTTGAAAAGAATGTTGTTTCTTTGAGATTTGGAAGTTTTGGAGGGTTGGGAGAAAAATTCGATTGTCTCCAATTCTAGAATAATTTTTCACTTGATGCTCTTGGTATTGTCGGTTGGGTGGATAGTCGCTAGTCTCAGGGAGTTTTTTGTACTTTGCGAACATTCTTTACGAGCTGAAAGTCAGTGGTAAAAACCTTCCGGGATCCAAGAAACATTGATGCAATTTCCTGGAAAACTGGAATTATTCGCTCGTAAATCCAGCTCCGGGCCGACTTTTCATATTTCAAGGAAGAGTCCGAATTCTTTTCGTGCCATTAAAATGATTAAAACTTTTATCGGGGCGTACCTCGGATTTGCATAATTCTTATATTTAGGAGTTCGCCATAATGCGCTCTCGCCGGGCGATAAAGATCCTTCTCCATTAACATCCGGGCGTTTCGCTTCGCGATTTTTCATATATTTAAAAACCCGGTTGAAAAGGACCCTCGAGAAGACGCTCAAGAAGCAAAGGACGCGCAAATAATTGTCGTCGTCTCGGGAGGTGGAAATTCCGGAGTCGCAGATCCTTTGTCAAGCGCCAAATCCGAGTTTCGTCGGGTTACATTTTAACAGGTCCGTCGAAAAAAGAAACCCTTTTTTTGCCCTCAAAGGAAACAATACGTGAGCAAACAGGCTTCGCCAGGCGCCTCGATATCCTGATGAAAGCTCGAGACGTGCCACCTCCACGATCGTCGTCTAATCTCCTCCCTCGTCCAACACAAACACGCACGGATTCTCTTACGTCCTGCCATATTGGGAATTCCTGTAATCCGATATCAGCCAGGATTGAGTTAGGGAGAAAGGACACCGGCCAAACGAAAAATACTGTTAGGAACCCCAATTAAATTACTGAAGGACCAACATCTAACGAAATTTTCTCTGACAACAATATCAACTACCTGAGATCCACGCAAAAGAACTCTTCGCGAGATTCATTGGAGTCGATTTACTGGGGTCCGTCCTACAGCATAATAAAGCGATCTTCGGATGTAATGAATAGAGGAGCATTAGAAGAAGCAAACACGCTCTTCAGAGTCTCCAGTCTGGGTTGTATATAGCCGTCATCAGACAAATGCGCCCATTTTTCCGAGGACAAAGATCGGGGGTGAATCCACTTAGGAATCTCCGTGTAAAAAACCGACTTGCGATAAATTCTCCGAAACAACGATCCGGCAATTGGTGTGAAATTCATTTGTCCCCGGCCTTAATCAATCCTCATACTCGCACAAAGATCTTGCCCCAGACTCAATCTGCACCGTTATTGTGATCCCGACAAAAGTCGTCGAGGAGGAGATGACAAATGGCACAGATTACGGCCTAGACGACGCTAGGCGTCGGGACGCCGTGCGCGCGGAAGCTATCTATCATAAACCACCTAAACCGACCAGATTTGCCCCAAAACTTTACTCCCTTTCCTACCGGCAACAATAAATCATCACGACCCAACAACTATTTTGTCCAATTTGTAATTTACAGTTTTCACGTATCCAATACACAACATCTTCTTATTTCTTATTTTGAAATTAGAAAACGGAAATTACACGAAACTTTTGACTGTTAATACTTCGGAAATTCAATTAGTGACGGTTACGAAGATAAATCCATTAAAAACTGACCATCCGATGTGCCTAATCAAATAGGCAACGGTCTAACGCTCGGACATCAGCCGCGGGCGGTTGGAAAAGCGTTTTCGGTCCGAGTCGGCAGGAATACATCGTTAATTTTTGGGCGGCCCCGTTTAATTAAATGCCCGGTCATCAAAATTGCATAACGCGGGCGTCGGGGCGCCGGGGACGTGTACGTCTGTCGAACCGTGTTGAATACTAGATGAACGCGCCAGCCCGAAAATTTACTGATGCAACATGGTTCTACAGAAATACGGGTTCATGGTAAACAGGAAAACGTAATTACCATACAATCATTATTACAGATTCATCTTGGACTATGTTATAGATAGACATTATATACCTCAATTACATTTCTTTTTTGGGCTTTGATTAAATTTTTTTTATTATAATTATTATAAGATATTTTGTCGAAGCCAAACCTCCATGACCTTGGTATATAGCAATAACCGAGGTTGCTTGCATGCGAGGTGCTACATTTGAGATGTGCTAACTTCATATTTCTGGAATATATCAAGTTTTAGATACATAGTTTAGATAAATATAAGCTTTGCGGCCGAGGCGAAATATTTGAGACGTGCTGTACTCATCAAATCTTGAAAATATTAATTTTAGATACACTTGGCTATTATATATCACATTTGTCGAAGAGAAATGTTCATGGCCTTACCGGCGAGACGATAGCAACAAACCACTCAGCAACAAACTTTTTCCTTTATATTTCCACCTACTTCTAGGGCCCATATCTTCGTTATCTAGAAAGATAGCGAAAAACTAACCACACGGTTGGAAAGCTTGGACTTTTCTCTATCATAAACCTATATTATTTTCTCCCCGTCATATAAGAGAGTTATTGACCCAAGCGTGGTTTAGCCGCGGCAAAAATTCGTGGCAGCGCGACGTTTCTTATTTTTTCTTGCTCTCATTATCAACATATCGGCGGACAAAAACTCGGTTTAAGATAGAGAAACGACCAAGCTTTCCAACCGTGTGCTTAGTTTTCCGCTAGCGTTATAAATAAGAAAGATATCCGTCCGAAAAGTATACAGATGGAAATACAAAAGTAAAGTTTGTTGCCAACTGTAGGCTCTTTTCAGGAGCGTTTTTTTACAGACGCCGACAGATATTGACGGACGAAAACTCGGAATAAGATAGTCCAAAGTCAGCTCTTTCCGAATATGTAGGCCATTTATTGAATTTCCATCTGGTAACGGCTTCACAAGGACGTGAAGTTTGGTAATTTTGAGGTAAATTAAATGCAGCGCGACGTTTCTTATTTTTTCTTGCCCTTATTATCAACATATCGGCGGACGAAAACTCGGTTTAAGATAGAGAAACGACCAAGCTTTCCAACCGTGTGCTTAGTTTTTCGCTATCTTTCTAGATAACCAAAATGTTGGCCCGAAAAGTAGACGGAAATACTAGGGAAAAGTTTGTTGCTGGGCTGATAAACGATTGTGCAAACGTGTGATTGAGATGTGTTATATACCGATGAAAAGAGCAGAAAATTTCCCATAAGATGAATATAGTTCTAGAGTTTTCTCCCCGTCATATAAGAGAGTTATTGACCCAAGCGTGGTTTAGCCGCGGCAAAAATTCGTGGCAGCGCGACGTTTCTTATTTTTTCTTGCTCTCATTATCAACATATCGGCTTACGAAAACTCGGTTTATGATAGAGAAACGACCAAGCTTTCCAACCGTGTACTTAGTTTTTCGCTAGTGTAATAAATAACAAAGATATCCATCCGAAAAGTACATAGATGGAAATACAACAGTAAAGTTTGTTGCCAACTGTAGGCTCCTTTTCAGGAGCGTTTTTTTACAGACTCCGACAGATATTGACGGACGAAAACTCGGAATAAGATAGTCCAAGGTCAGCTCTTGCCGAATATGTAAACCATTTATTGAATTTCCATCTGATAACGGCTGCACAAGGCCGTGAAGTTTGGTAATTTTGAGGTAAATTGAATGCAGTGCGCCGTTTCTTATTTTTTCATGCTCTTATTATCAACATATCGGCGGACGAAAACTCGGTTTATGATAGAGAAAAGTCCAAGCTTTCCAACCGTGTGGTTAGTTTTTCGCTATCTTTCTAGATAACGAAGATATGGGCCCTAGAAGTAGGTGGAAATATAAAGGAAAAAGTTTGTTGCTGAGTGGTTTGTTGCTGAGTGGTTTGTTGCTATCGTCTCGCCGGTCATGGCCTTGGTATATTGCAGTAACCGAGGTTGCTTGCGGACGAGGTGCTACATTTGAAATGTGCTAACTTCATATTTGTGGAATATATCAAGTTTTAAATACACTTGGCTACTACATATCACATTTATGATAAATAATGCATCACAGATTTGATGTATAAGAACAGCCGAGGTCGCTTTGCGGCCGAGGCAGTATATTTAAGAAGTGCTCTTCTTATCAAATTTTGAAAATATTAATTTTAGATACACTTGACTATTATACAGCCTGATTCAGAGTAAGCGCCTTATTTTTTTTAGCCACACGATGGGTAATACTTTCAAAATATTTGGCAGTAATATGTTTTGGGTCATTCTCTACACGATGGTGATGCCACATTTTCAATTGGAAGAATTATTTCAAAATGGCGACTGTCAACTTTTTTTTTTAAATGGAATGCCAAAATTTTTTTTTTATTATTGAGGTCCTAAAAACATTCTTTATGCGATAGTATTTTGTTTTTCTTAAAAATTCATTTCTTTCCCCATCAAAAAGCACACATTTTAATCTAGTAGCGCATGAATGTTTTACACTCGATGTTATTTTTGTCCAAATATCAAGTAGCGCTAGACACAAAAGAAACAATTAAACTTTATTTTGTAATAAACATCTACTTATTTATTTATTTTGACAAAAATAACATCGAGTGTAAAACATTCATGCGCTACTATACTCTGTTTTTAAACCAGGAGGAGTAAACGCGAAAGTCAGATTTACACTAGGAAAAATCACCAGAAAATATCACTAGATATTTTGGCGGTAAATTTAAATTAATAATTGTTATTATTTATTTATTTACTTATTATTGTATTTATTTTCGTTTGTTATCGTCAACACTAAACATACAAATTAACATTGAAGTTATGAGTGTATTTATTTCAAAATATAATAAAGAAGGGTTTAAGAACACAAAATTTACAATAATGACACGAAACTGTCGAATTGTCAATAACCTAACCTTCAAATTCAAAATCAAAATTGCCTGTGTGTGAACCTTCCTCGCATTCAACCAATCACGTGCAAGGTCAATCTGGTGACAAATTTAAAATACTCCTCCTGGTTTAAAAACAGAGTATAATTGCCAAAGAAAACTTCAAGGTATAATTAATGTTTGTAAACAAAACTAACCTTACCTAACATTCCTTCACGCTGTAATTGACATTACAAAAGAAAACTTCACGCTATAATTGCCATTACTAATTGCCAAAGAAAACTTCATGGTATAATTAATGTTTGTAAACAAAACTAACCTTACCTCACATTCCTTCACGCTATAATTGACATTACAAAAGAAAACTTCACGCTATAATTGCCATTACAAATTGCCAAAGAAAACTTCAAGGTATAATTAATGTTTGTAAACAAAACTAACCTTACCGAACATTCCTTCACGCTATAATTGACATTACAAAAGAAAACTTCACGCTATAATTGCCATTACTAATTGCCAAAGAAAACTTCATGGTATAATTAATGTTTGTAAACAAAACTAACCTTACCTCACATTCCTTCACGCTATAATTGACATTACAAAAGAAAACTTCACGCTATAATTGCCATTACTAATTGCCAAAGAAAACTTCATGGTATAATTAATGTTTGTAAACAAAACTAACCTTACCTAACATTCAGCGTCTGAAGACACAGGGCTAAACCCGAAACTTAAAAATATACAACTTAGCGCTGAATAACAATTAAAACTAGAACTAACACTTGCACTAGAACTATACTCTGTTTTTAAACCAGGAGGAGTAAACGCGAAAGTCAGATTTACACTGGAAAAAATCACCAGAAAATATCACTAGATATTTTGGCGGTAAATTTAAATTGATAATTATTATTTATTTATTTACTTATTATTGTATTTATTTTCGTTTGTTATCGTCAACACTATACATACAAATTAACATTGAAGTTATGAGTATATTTATTTCAAAATATAATAAAAAAGGGTTTAAGAACACAAAATATACAATAATGACACGAAACTGTCGAATTATCAATTACCTAACCTTCAAATTCAAAATCAAAATTCAAAATTGCCTGTGTGTGAACCTTCCTCGCATTCAACCAATCACGTGCAAGGTCAATCTGGTGACAAATTTAAAATACTCCTCCTGGTTTAAAAACAGAGTATAGATTAAAATATTAGGTTCCTTTTGGATAGGGAAAGAAATGAATTTTTAAGAAAAACAAAATACTGTCGTAAAAAGAATGCTTTTAAGATCTCAATAATAAAAAAAAAATTTTGGCATTCCATTTAAAAAAAAAAAGTTGACAGTCGCCATTTTGAAATAATTCGTCCAATTGAAAATATGATATCATCATCGTGTAGAGAGTGTCCTAAAACATATTACTGCCAAATATTTTGAAAGTAGTACCCATAGTGTGGCTAAAAAAAATAAGGCGCTTACTCTGAATCAGGCTGTATATCATAATATGCCGAAGATTAACCGAAGGTGTCGAGGTCGCTTTGCACCTACGCTTGTTATATGTTGAATATTAAATATCGAATTCACTCAGTTAGATGTACAGTGTGTTAATTAATTATCGTATCCGACGTCTTCATTGCAAGTATGCAACCAATATCACAGTGCAATACGCATCATACGCAAATCGCGTATTGTAATAAAAATAGTGTGATATTGGTTGCATACTTGCAATGATGACGAAAAATAATTTTATAATAAATTTAATTTGGTATTAAAATCGATATGGATGAATGATTTAGTATGAAGAGTGTGTATGAGTAGTGAAAAATTGGGACAGGATTAAAAGAGGTTAGTAATCCTATCTAACGGTTGGTCGTAAAGCTAAAGCCTCTTCCGGACACTTAGGTGGAGTTATGTTTTACCATCGCAAATGTTTACCGAAAATAAGCCGTAAAAGTTAAACGCCGGGGTTTTATTATTCAATAAAAAATAGTGAAACAACAAGATTTATAACGAAGAGGGGGTTACGCCGTAAAAGGAGTAATAACAAAAAGGCCATATCAAAAATGGATAAGGGGCGGGCGGACGTCGTCGTCGCCGCCGCCGCCGGGGACAGACGGCGCTGAACGAAAAGGTAGAGAAGAATTAACAACCCCGTCTCCTTATTTCCGGATTGTTAATACCAACATCAAAGCTCCCGCCGCCCGAAAGCTCATTCCGGCAGAAGTATATTGTTATTACCGTCAATCCACATGTAAAATTTAATCCCAGGAGCGAGCCCGATTCCCCTCAGAGTGAGCTTTCAATCACCGATGATAAGAACAAACGAGGCGGCCGCTTCAAGGTAAACAGGAATACTAAATAATGCTTGATGTAATGAACTCAGCCAGACGACTTCTTCCCGTTTTATTAAAGAATCCAAACACAAAGAATTCCTTTGATAATGGGATGAGCTTCCGCTTACTTTTTCCCTTCGGTTTTCATATGCTTATACAAAAATTTAGCAACCTTTCGAATATCATTCTTTCATCTTCTTTTCGCATAAATCTAAATTTACTTCTAGTCGAAACTAACACAAAGAAGCTTTAAAATCCGTCATATCGATTGCGCGCATTTTCCTAAAGAATAAAGACACATATTTCATCACAAGCGACGGAAGCGTCGCGACGGAGACACCCCCTCCCCTAAAACTATAAACCTTAAAATCCCGACGCTGCAGGTTGGCGTCACCTTGAAAATGACTCCCTCTTCCCGGACCTATCTATGACCCATATTATCCTAGATACAAGGCACTAACCATTTTACATAAAACCACCCCGCTTACTTAATTCTTTGTCCGTGAACAGATTTTTATCGCTCGGAACGCTTCCGCTTTTCCCCATAACCGTTTTTAACTAGCACAACAAGCTTTTAAGCTAAAAGGCTTCCGCGGGGGACCTTTGTCTTTATTATCAACCTCGTCCTTCCTTTTTATTCCTCACTAATTATGTTTGTACATCAAATAAAAATAAAACATTTATATATATATAGTAAAATTTCGATATAACGGGCTAATACGGGGAATTGAATGTATGTTATTGCCAAAAAGAAAACTAGAACTCTAAACGCCGTCTTAAAAGACGTACTTTTAAAACGGCTGAATCCGAATGTTTCTAGTTCTAGGTCTAGTGTTGGTTGTAATGACAATGCTAGTGTTTGATCACTAGAACCAACACTATAGACCTAGAACTAGAAGCATTCGGGATTAGCCGTACGTCTCATAAGACGGCTAAACCCGAATGATTCTAGTTCTAGGTCTAGTGATAGTTCTAGTGACATTTAGAACCCACAAACTAGAACTAACATTAGACCTAGAAGTAGAAACATTAGGGTTTAGCCGAACGTCTTTTAAGACGGCTAAACCCGAATGTTTCTAGTTCTAGGTCTAATGTTGGTTTTAATAACAAGGGTAGTGTTAGATCACTAAAACCAACACTATAGACCTAGAACTAGAAGCATTCTGGATTAACCGTACGTCTCTTAAGACGGCTAAACCCGAATGATTCTAGTTCTAGGTCTAGTGTTAGTTCTGGTGACAATGCTATTATTAGAATCCACAAAGTAGAACCAACACTAGACCTAGAACTAGAAACATTCGGGTTTAGCCGAACGTCTTTTAAGACGGCTAAACCCGAATGTTTCTGGTTCTAGGTCTAATGTTAGTTCTAATGACAAGGCTAGTGTTACATCACTACAACCAACAGTATAGACCTAGAACTAGAAGCATTCGGGATTAGCCGTACGTCTCTTAAGACGGCTAAACCCGAATGATTCTAGTTCTAGGTCTTGTGTTAGTTCTAGTGACAGTGTTAATTTTAGAACCCACAAACTAGAACTAACATTAGACCTAGAAGTAGAAACATTCGGGTTTAGCCGAACGTCTTTTAAGACGGCTAAAGCGGAATGATTCTAGTTCTAGGTCTAGTGTTGGTTCTAATGACAATGCTAGTGTTTGATCACTAGAACCAACACTATAGACCTAGAACTAGAAGCATTCGGGATTAGCCGTACGTCTCATAAGACGGCTAAACCCAAATGATTCTAGTTCTAGGTCTAGTGATAGTTCTAGTGACATTTAGAACCCTCAAACTAGAACTAACATTAGACCTAGAAGTAGAAACATTAGGGTTTAGCCGAACATCTTTTAAGACGGCTAAATCCGAATGTTTCTAGTTGTAGGTCTAATGTTGGTTCTAATGACAAGGCTAGTGTTACATCACTACAACCAACACTATAGACCTAGAACTAGAAGCATTCGGGATTAGCCGTACGTCTCATAAAACGGCTAAACCCGAATGATTCTAGTTCTAGGTCTTGTGTTAGTTCTAGTGACAGTGTTAATATTAGAACCCACAAACTATAACCAACATTAGACCTAGAAGTAGAAACATTCGGGTTTAGCCGAACGTCTTTTAAGACGGCTAAATCCGAATGTTTCTAGTTGTAGGTCTAATGTTGGTTCTAATGACAAGGCTAGTGTTAGATCACTAGAAACAACACTATAGACCTAGAACTAGAAGCATTCGGGATTAGCCGTACGTCTCTTAAGACGGCTAAGCCCGAATGATTCTAGTTCTAGGTCTTGTGTTAGTTCTAGTGACAGTGTTAATATTAGAACCCACAAACTAGAACTAACATTAGACCTAGAAGTAGAAACATTCGGGTTTAGCCGAACGTCTTTTAAGATGGCTAAAGCGGAATGATTCTAGTTCTAGGTCTAGTGTTGGTTCTAATGACAAGGCTAGTGTTACATCACTACAACCAACACTATAGACCTAGAACTAGAAGCATTCGGGATTAGCCGTACGTCTCTTAAGACGGCTAAGCCCGAATGATTCTAGTTCTAGATCTTGTGTTAGTTCTAGTGACAGTGTTAATATTAGACCCCACAAACTATAACCAACATTAGACCTAGAAGTAGAAACATTCGGATTTAGCCGAACGTCTTTTAAGACGGCTAAATCCGAATGTTTCTAATTCTAGGTCTAGTGTTAGTTTTAGTTTTGCACTAGCACTATCACTAAAACTAACACAAGACCTAGAACTAGAACGCTAGAGTGCTAATATTAGATCACTATATATGTATATATATATATTATTTTATATTGTATATTTGAGATCAATTGTATAACATTGACACATTGATGTGGTATGAAAATTTTGAAAGGGGGGTGTTTGATTTGCGTGTAATCGTTTATAAATGGACTGTAGTGCTTTTATCGAAATTTATGCGGAACGACGCGTGTTTAGAGACGTCAATCAACGCGGGGCGCAGTATATTTGCGAAGAATATCGAAACCAAAGTAACCGCCGGCCGCCACGCCCCGTATTTGCATGATGGTCGGACGCGGGGGTTGACGCCGGGGATGGCGTCCATTTGTTTGCAAGTATGTCTGCATGTGATATTGATTGATTCGCCGGATTAATTGGGATCGCGCGCGGTCAGTTGCGCCTTAATAATTCAGCAAATTCATGTGTTAAATCAAATATGCGCGCGTGCGCTCGTCCTCGTGGCGTCGCGACGCCGGTAGCTTGCTTAATTATCAGCGAGTTACACGGTCGAACGGAGGTAGCACATGTGCCCCGAGGGTGTCCTACTAAGGTTGAAGGCACTACGTCTACACCAGACATCCAGCAGACGTGCCTCCGGCCGTTTGTTACCAATTTTTTTTTACAAACACCATTGTCCTGTAACAATAACGCTAAATCGTTCGATGTTTCGTGTCGGCTAATCGTTACCTCTTGAATAGACGCTGATACCCTAAGTTGTTGTACGATACGTCGTCTTTAAAGAAGCTTGACCGCAGGATAATACCGACATATGCTCCTGTACTGAACCTTCAACCCGCTTATCAATCGCTATTACTTGAATTGAAGGCGACATTAATCCCTTTGAGTTTACGATAAGTGTATAAGAAGGATTTACACCCATCATTTGTATTTAAAACATCATTTACAACCAAAACAAAATATTAAAAATTCTATTTGTTTTTATGTGTCAAAAAACAACCCCGGAATCGATTTTATTATTTTTTTGACTAATGCCTTGTCCAGACTTGTTTGAACAAGACCAATGTTTGCGTTTGGCGCGTAACATTTAGTATCGCTCAATATTGAATCGTTCGGACGTTAAATTGCGCTCCCATTCTTTTATGGATAAAAATCATTTCACAGCTTTACAACAAAAAAATTTTCTAATACTTTTTTCTTGTTAATAATAAAATTTATTTTTCCAGTCATGATTAGGCTTCTGCGCAACTTTTTCGCGCATACAAACATCACGTGATCTTGCTCCGTAGAACAGCTGAGATCTCAGTTATTTGACAATATTAAACTACTTACACGTGAACCTGGATAATATCTTTGTTTCAATTATTGAATGTCCATTCTAATATATTTCTCTTGTTTTTTGAAACATGAGTTCGTCACGAAGAAAGTGTAAATATAGTTATTTTGTTATATTTGCGGTGTTTATATGACAAAAAAACAAAAAAGAAATATCACGGAGGACGTTCTAGATTAGACTTAGGTATTCCTATCATCTGGATGGAGCCTAAGAATCATTTCGATGATTGTTACTTTTACAAACGTGGAGATATCCAGACTTATAGTCTACAAAATGCCCTGTTCTACACAGTGAAAATCTCCCTCGGCCTATTTACGTTTCAAAAGTAATTCGCATGCCCTCAAAAACAATGATGTTGCCAAATTCACAGAAATCGGGACAGTCTACCAGTGGAAGTGAATGGGAGGGTGAAACATCTACGCCGAAGTTATTTTCTCAAAATGAACTCAGGGATTTAATACGTGATGTCAATTTATCAAAACAAGGATCAGGACTGTTAGTCACAAGATTGAAAGAAAAAATTTATTGGCTCCAACAGTAACAATTACAACATACAGAACGCGATAATTTAGCCAAATTATGAAGAAATTGTACAAAATATGCTGACAAACTTTATCTCCGCAATCATCTGGATAAATTTCCGGATAATTTAGGAAATTATAACGAGGAACAGGGTCAATGGGATTGTCACATGATGGCAGATTACTGCTGGTCTTTATTCCTCTCTATTTACTTTGAGAGCAAATTTTACAGAATCATTGATAGTTTCATGAATTGTGAGCATAAATATATCCAAAATCAATCTTATATCTAGGGCAACAAAACTACTATAGACCAAACATTTTTGAATGATTATTTGGACCACCCTGGTACAATAAAATAATTAAAGAAGATTAATTCAAATTGAAGATTAATGCAATTCAGGATTATTGTTGTAATTCACTGGATCGTTTTAAATGGTAAAGAAAAAAATGAAAAAAAGAGGAAACGGGACCGAAAATAATTAGCCCGCATACATATTTCATGTTTCGTAACTTGTTTACGAAATCTGGCCGAGATGGGTCTCGGCGATAATCGCGTTAAGAGCAAAATTCAGCAGGAAACAAAGAAAGAATTACCATAACGTAATTAAAATGCGTTCAAACTGCATTAATCATTTCGAAGCCGCGATAAAGATCGGGCGCGTTCGGGGCGCGGATGAATCCACATCCCCCCGCGTGTCCCCTTTTTGTTTATTGCGACTCGGACGTTAATTAGCCGCTATCGGCGCATTAAGTTATTAGGATAATGAGTCTTCAGTAGCTATCTGATGCAGTTTGTACACAATGTTCCGACCGCGATTTATCCAACGAATTACTATAATCGTCATATGATTGGGAGTATTATATATATATATTTTTTTACTTGGGGGACAAAAAAATATGTTGACGTTGTAATTGAGTTGTTTTCCTCGTAGCTTTTATAAGAAAAATGAATGAGAAAAAAAAAGATTTTTCGAGAGTAAAGATTAGAAAATAAGGGGGTTCCCCGGTGACAAATGAACTACTTCCGAGCATGCGTGGAGGAGATAGGACGAAGCTCGTTAGCCGGAATTAAGCGGGTTTCGCGAGAGCGACCATAATTAATGAACAGTTTTGTAGCGCCCGCTGATAACACTATCGGACAATTAATGGCGAAAGGAGATTGAGTTTCATCTTGTCAACGCCGAGCGAAACTTTCATTCATTTGTCTCGCAAACGCTCTGTATCGAGTTTCACCCTCCTCCCCTATCACCACACGTATTCTGGCTTTAATTGACTTTGCCCTTCGGTTATTATCGACGACCAACGATTGACACGTTCGCGTTTTACGAAATTAAAAAAAATCAACCCCGTGCACTTTCCGGTTGCACAAAATTGATTTAGCCTCTAGGGATTCATACTACTCTCTTCAAATCAATTCAATGTTAACAAAAAAAATCTTTCAAACACATTTCAGATTTCAAATCAAATCGAAATTAATTAAATATTAAGCTATGTGTCAAAATGGTGCTAATCAATTAGAAATATCTTTATATTATTTCAGAAACACAAGATGAGTTAATAACATTAAAACGGATGTTTTCCAGAAAATACAAAAATTTTGAAATATAGTGAAACTTGATCAAAATGATTGTAATCAAAATATTGCAATACCAATACTGTGATGTTGGTTGCATACTTGCAATGATGACGTCGGGTACGATAATTAAAACAGCTTATATTACTTATCAGCTACAGATTCCAGTATTAACTAATTGATTCCAGTGTCCAGTAGTTAGGAGCAATATTAGAAATTCATCACAAAAGAAATATTGGAAACTAGATCCATAGGAGATGGGATACATTAGATACTACTTCTTGATTCCAGCATTAAGTAGTTCATTTCAGTGTCCAGTGGGCAGCATCCATAGTATCCAAATATTAAATACAGCATTTACAGTGATAAGATCAAGTATCCAATAGTTATCTACTCATTGGTTTGCTTACAAGACACTAAATCCAATGAATACTGGATGATAGAATAAAATAATGATTGAAGAAAATGATTTTAGGTTTTAATTAGAAATGGAGAGTTGAGGCGTGAAATTGTGATTGAAGTATGAATTTCGTTAATAATGGGTGAGGTCGTGGATAACGGGGAGTTAACGGGAGGTTGGTTAGGTTAAGGGGGTGGCGACGTACCAGTAGCCACCACAAAGCATTAGGGATGCATGTCGGACTGTCTGCATGGAGATGGGGTTACATTGTTAAAAGATGCCACCAAATTCAATTCTGCCCCCGCTTGTCAAGGCACTCTACTGTAAACAAATCGCATTGAAAGCGCGTTTCAATATTTTAAAGCTCGGGGTTGTGCAAGTTTTAAAGTCCGTTTCGCGGAAATGTCACGTGACGGGTATTGTAGTAACGTCGCGACATCTGGCGGAAATCCGACAAGCAGCGATGTTCTCTTCAATTTAATTAATGGTGTAATTCTTACAGCTTTTAAAATTCCCCCTCTCTTTTCGGGTGAAACCGGAGTCGATGATGCCAAATCGTCGCTTTAAATTGTCATTCATCACGGGGATGCACGCCGATTAATATTTTCGACATGAACGAGCCGCAAAGAACGCGAGGATTCCGGTTTACAAAACACTAAATCACTTCTTCGTATTTGCCACCTCGCACCCCAAACATAATCGAACCCCGTCCCAAGGGGTGGGGCCGCTTAATAAAAAACACCAACGGCAGTTGGATTATTGGGTTTCACGCAATTCGAACCCGCGCTAAACGAAATTACTTTGGTTTCTTATTACTTTCCCAGCCGAATTGATTTAATCGAATATAACCTTTTAATTCTTGAAAACCCCCCTTTTTTTTAGCTGTCATTTCAATCAGTCTTTTGACACATATATTTTCTTCAATTTTTATTTGATGTTGGGCGATTACGGGAAGTTACGAAAACACGAAATTGGCCTGTTTGGAAAAATAATACTCGGGGTGAAGAAAAATGATTGTTATTAAACGTTGGCGTTGAATTTGTGTACCAGTACGTGCTGGTGCTCGAACTGAGGCGCTATCCACTCTCAAATCACGCGAAACGACAATCATCCATTGTTTCCCTTAATAACTATTTAGGCGTATCAATATTTAACGAGCACGGCGTATGGAAACAGTTGTCGTGTTGGGGGTTTTCCGGACCCTTTTCGAGTATCCCCTTCCACCGCTTAAATATGCGTAACAGGAAACAAATTGGTCGTTCGGATGAAGAACCAAAGATCGCCCATTTTCGCCGAACAATTACCTCGATTGTGCTGAGTGCATACGCATTAAGCTCGTCACCGTATCTCGGCCGCTATTACGCCTTTCGCGGGGAAATTGACAAATCCCGACGATACCGTACGCCCGATAGGGGGGAAACAAATTCCCGTGCTAATGCCGCCGGCGGCTTTTCTGATTTTTATGCATTACGCCAGCTGTAAGTCATAATACCCTGATTACCGCTAAATGTAAATGCCTTATCGACGCAATTATGGCTGAACGTTTTCGCGTAATTGCACAGAGGGCATTTAGATTACACGCTCGCCGAGCTTCGTTCCTTTTTTTTCCCTTTTTTATGATCGATCGTTCAAGACTATTTCTAAAAACAGCAAAACTATTTTTAATTACAATAACTAAACAATCTTCATCATTTATTTTCCGTACTTGTAACATTTAATAAAAAAAGGAGCAAAATTTCCATTATTCAGTATTTATTGGATTTAGTATTCGTCTTGTGAGGAGACCAATGAGTGGATAAGTATTGGATACTTGATCTTATCACTGTAAATGCTGTGTTTGATGTTTGGATACTGGAACCAATCCCTATGGATGCTGCACCCAACTATAGGGTACTGGAGTCATGCACTGGACACTGAAATGAACTAGTTAATGCTGGAATTAAGAAGTAGTATTCCATCTCCTGTGGATCTAGTTTCCAATATTTCTATTGCTCCTAACTACTGGACACTGGAATCAATTAGTTAATACTGGAATCTGTAGCTGATATGTAACATAACCTAGTCTTAGCAAGCACAAGCTGTGTTAAGATATTAACTTAATTAATTTCCTCTCACGATCATATTGAGGTGTGCTGAGGAGAATTGGTGACGATTTTATCGTTGTTGTGAAATTTTTCAATAACTTTATAGGATTTCTTGGCAAAATACAACCTCCCTGAAGTATCTCTTATTCTCAAATGCAGAGATTTCATGTCAATTCCCAATTTCTTGAGAGTCTAAAATCCATCGGATTTAATATGATGTTGCTGTTCGTATTAATTGGGGTTGCTTTCTCCATCAGTGGCAATCCACATAAACTCGAGTTTTTATCAGCCGACGTCTTCTGGTGAATTTTGTACATAATCTGCTTTCTAAAACGTACCAACCTCAATGAAAATTAACCAGTTGATCATCTAGCACCAACAGACAATACTGTGATGTTGGTTGCATACTTGCAATGATGACGTCGGGTACGATAATTAATTAACACACTGTAAAAAAAGGTTTTTATATTTCCAAATTGAAAAATGTATGATATACGATAGCATAATATAAGAGTAATCTGAAGACACACACGTAGATAGAAATATGTATAGGTCGTAATAAAAATCCCTCTAGAATCGTAACAATAAAGATGGTTCCGTAATAATTCCTTACCAGTTAGGAGATACGAGAAACGTACACCTATCGGGCTTAGACTCAATTACGACCGCGTCGGTATTAATAATTTTACGGCACAGTATTAGAGAGATAAAGAATTATAACTTAGTTTCCTTTACGATAAGATATAATAGGAAGGGAGAGATTCTTTTGTGCGGGGGTGAAGGGTGTCGCCGAGGCCTGCGCGATTCATATACATATAAGAAATCGGCGTAAAATTTTACGCGTTGGCATAAATAAGCCGGGGTGGCGGCTGTTGGTGGGCGCCGCGACGTCCCTCATTAATAAAAGACGGGGCATTGATAAAAAAAGGCCGGGCGTTTTATCGTTCGCTTTTGTCCCGAAAGTGTATTGCGGCTCTTAATGTTGTTTTATTATATCTGATATAAATTCTTTTATTATTCGCATTTATGGTCGCCGGCCGTCGCGGAGGGCTTTTATTTTCGAAAATAAACTTTTCTACCTTGGTAAGGCTTTTGTTTCCGAAGACGGCTCATTTAAATATTTTTACAGGCGGTCCTAACTTTAACGATGATTGAAAACGCGAAATACCGCGTGCTTCACGACCGAATAAATTCCGCGCGGTCGATTTAGTTTTTTTATCCGTACAGCTAATGCGAAGAGAAAAGGGAGCGGAAAAAGGCAGCTCGAAGGCCCCCCCTCGGGAGGCATAGGGACGCGAGCTTTAATCACGCCGGGGGTAGCCTTACGCGGTCGCCGATGATGAAAATTGTAGGTATATATCATACTGCCGCGACCCCGGCGATTTTTCAAACAAAGACTACGTGTAATCGATATCGGCGAACGCAATTTTGCGGAAACCTTACGGGGACAAGTGTTTGCGACGTGCGTATTCCATATATCTGCACGTGTGTGCGTTTTTACCTATTATAAAATCAATACCATCCCCAACCAATACTCCCCCAATGGTAAACAACAATCTTCACTTTATTTCTACTACCAATATTCACCAGTAATTGCATGTTATAGAAAACGTGATAGAGATTTCATTATCAATTTTCTTTTAATTTATTAAATTTACATAAGCCAACAAGCAATTATCCACGATCAGCTTTGAGATGGCAAAATTGTGTAGGATTCTATATTGTACATTTGGTCGCGCCTGATGAAGGCTATTTGGTTGGTCGAAACATAGCCGCACCGATTTTGGCATAATACAAAACATTTGAACAACTTGGAACATTTCTAGTCCAAGTTAAGCCAGTAGCAATTTGAAACTCCAAATTAAGTGAATATTAATTTTGACAAAAAGAAGAAATCAACGATGATATTCAGAAATAATACTTTCGTGTAAAAAATGGTTTGCGTTCTTGTGGTGAAAGGTGCGTGTCTGGCTGATATGTACACGGTGTCCAGCAAATTGCATTTCAGAATATAATTGCGTCTCGATTGCGGCGAACGGGTCCTGAAAGGCAGATTAGAGATATCGTTCGGGTTAATTCGTAATAAACAAAAGGAACGCGGTGGTTTCCTGGAAGGTATTAAAGTGTAACGGAAAAATCGTGATAGATCCTCGTCACGCAGGCAGGTATGAAAATTGCAACCCGAGTAACCATTTTTGAAAGAAAAATAAGAGTGTGTAGATAATGGCGTCAACACTTTCGTGGTGTCGCCCGTTTTAGAATGGAGAAGAATTCGCTTCGAACCGGCAATTTGTTCCCTTGCTATCTTGATAAATGTTTCGACCGCGACGTTGAAAATCGTCACGTGCGCAAGTTTTTTCCTTTCTCCACGATTCATAGGGTAATAAGTCTCGTGTTGCCTAATTTACAACTCGGGAGTAATTTGTAATTGTCTGGTTTTATTTTTCTTTTAGACTCGCATCTGTTCACGAAGATCCTATTAAAGCAAAATATAAAAACAACCCCTAATCCTGTTAAATTTATATGTGTATGTGTATATGTACACCATGGACTATAAAACGTCCGCTACCCGCATACGCAATATGTAAATGACCGAAAATTGTTGCAACCGTAAAAACGTTATTAATTTAACGCGCGGAGAACGTACAGGCATGAAAACATTAAACGCTTAATGCCTCGACGGCAAATAACGCGACGACCACCACCCTTGGGGATGAGAGATTTACAACTTTGCACCCCATACCGACTCGCGATGATAAAATAAAAGAAATAATAAATTTACCCGCCGTTATCGTATCGGCACCGCTTGCTACTCTTTTATAACACCCGCGTATAACCGAAATGATTCACCGATACTACCGCACGGGAATAAAATTTATTGCCCGCACTAAGACACTTGATGATATCCACTGTTGTAACAGTACAACTCAATAACGTTCCAAGCTTTCAACCTTCCTCTTTTTTGTGGCCTCCATTTCCCTCCAAACGCCTTCGAAAATTGGATTTCCTCGAATTGATATCAATTTCTAACATGATTACCGACATTTATTTTAAGTCTCGAATCCCCTAAATACAACAATAAATATATATAATACATGTGTTAATTAATTATCGTACCCGACGTCATCATTACAAGTATGCAACCAATATCGCAAATCGCGTATTGGAATACCAATACTGTGATATTGGTTGCAAATTGGTTGAAATCATTATAAAAGAGAAAGTGTATTTGTTATTTAATGAGGGGTTTAAAGAGTAAAGACAAAGAAATATATAGGAAATACATCAAGATAATTCGTGGTCGATTTCTTTTGACGTAAAGGATGAGACTAAAGTGGAGGCCTAACGATCGGTAGGGAATGAAACGCAGAGGTAATTGGCGTTTCTAAACAAAGCCGGGGTAAGACCCCGTGAAGACGAAGTCGGACATCTCGAGTAGAGTGGTCTAGAGCTCGACATCTTCTCTATATTGCGAGCGGTCGCAGGCAGCTTTTCACAATGCGGCCAGAATCGCCGAGCGGCCCTTCAGGGTGAAATTTAAGTTCAATCTTTTTTTTTATTTCGGCTCTTCTCTCCTTTCTGTTCCGCGTCATTATTCCCGACGGATAATATACACCCATTCTTTCGTCGAACAAGAGATTGTTCAACCCCCGGTCCCGACCACTTGTCTTCGGCTGCAGGTGGAGGTCGAAGGAGAAGAGTCCGCGGAGAGTAAACAAATTATTAACAGATCGGCGTTTTTTGCCGTTAGCATTATATTTCGAAAAAGAGAGGGTCATAAATATTATTAAAAAGCGACATGAAAATCAATCGGCATGAATCCGTACCCCCTTTATTATTATCATAAACCATATGTAGCATTTTCAGGACGATCCAGAACCACCTACTAATGCGAATCGCTCGTCGCCAACCCATTCTGTAATTTGTTCTATCCAGTTAGGCAGGCGACCGTGCGGAACTAACACTCAGTCGGCTCTTATCAAAAAAAAGAAGCCAGGGCGCCCCATAGAGCCGATGAATTCCGCACATTACTAACCAGAGGCGTTTATAGTTTATGTCGATGTCTCCTTCGGTCGTAGCCGCGATCGTTATTAGTAATGCGCTTTCGTCATTTTCCCCCGCGGGGTCGAATCTTTACGATAAAAGCCCTCTTCCCACGTCAAAAACCCAACCGTTTCTTTCTACCGAATCGGAAGGAAAAACCTCTAAACCTAGTTGTTATCCCACCATATTGTAAAGTTGTAAAACTCCCCAATTTCAATAAAAAAATACACTATATATAAATATACAGTGTGTTTGATTTTAGCTGTCACGGCAGATATCTTCATTATTCTTGGAAATATAACAAAATGTTGCTCCATACTTAATATTCTATTATCTGCCATCCGAGATGTTAATGTAAGAAATTATTACATTAGTGTGTTTGGATTAAAACTTTGGTTTTCTCTGCATTTATTGATAGACTCATTTTTCGAGCATTGTATTCCAGTTCTCTTCCCATTATATTAATGTCGTTAGCATATGCTGCTATTTGGAAGGACTTATTATGCAGGATATTAGAGGAATTGATCGACATTTTTCTTATGACATATTCCAAGGATGCCAGTCCATCACCTTGTTTTAATCCTTGTGTTATTTCGAATGGGTTGGTTATCTGATTCTGTATTCTGACATATGCTGTGGTATCCCTCATAGTAGTTTTTAGTAATTTGGTTAATTTTTTGGGTATTTCGAACTCGTTCATAATCTATCCTGTCTCTTTTTATGGAGTCAGGCTGAAAGTCTACGAAAATCTGGCTTACATCATTGTCGAATTCCTATGATAGTGGATATAGTGGAATAGTGTCCTGAAACCTGCTTGATAATTACCAATGATATCTTTTGATGTTCTTTTGGGCTTGCATCTTTTGCTTCTATCAGACGGTTCACCTATTATTGCTCTTGTTCTGGTTGTTGCTACTCTTGTTCTGAGTGATATCATTAACAACTTGTAAAAAGCATATTAGTAAAAGCAAATATTTTATTTAAAAAAAAAATAATCAATCTTTATCTAGAAGAGATTTGGAAAGTTTTTGGATCTAATGAAGGGTAATAAGGCAGCTCTTACGAGAACCATATTTTAAAGTGAATTAGGAGCAAAGGGGAAGGGAATGAAATTCGTCGAATTTGCGCTGTATAATACATTACTGGGATCCCTCTCGCGGCGGGCGATGAGAACGCAATATTTCAGAGCGGCAATCTGCTCAATGATCTACACGTACACAATTTTTATTAATTTGCATGTTTCATTGCCCCGTTACGCCGGAATCATTCGGACGATTTATAGAGAGACTTGGGGAGAAAAAAGAGAGAGTTGAATGCCCTTCGTTGGGCTCTTTTAGGTTCGACGATTCGTTTACGTGTTTATCGAAGTACCGGCCCGGACTTAACGCGATACGGAAGCGGAAGATGCGATCTCGCAAACTTTGTTAAGGAGCACTCCCGCTTCTATTATATTTTTATTCGGGGTTGTTAAAACGGAGTACCGAAGTAATTCTTTTGTAATTCTTTTGTTCCGGTCATAACGTCGACTGTCCGGAGTTTTTTCTCACTTTTAATTAGATGCTCCACGATAAGTTACTGCTCCTTTATAACAGTTTAAATGATCCGTACGGTCCATTGTTCCATTTCGAAATCACTCGATTAAATCTTTGCGTTGCACCTGGATCTTTTAGGCTTTTTTTTTTACCCCCAATCGTGAATTACACGTGTCCAAGCTGATTTTATAAGTCCATTTTGATCGCGTTCGATTACATGGTACGTAAATTTCGCAATTAGCGGAATTTATCGCTCGACGTGCTCGTCGATTAATTAAACATATCGATAAAGTCGATAATGAGATAAACCGCCCGCGCACACCGACCTCGTAAACCCCCAACAATGTCCGTTCCTATCCGTAAAAACCCCTACCGTCAATTTTTATTGATAATCAAACGGCTTAATGGACGTGCGGGTATTAATCCCGCATTTTCATGAACGACATCGCGTTTCCAACTCGATATTAAAAAATATCAAAAAATACAATTTAATCAAAGTCTCACTTTTTCTCTAATTTTATTCTTTTTAATAGTAGACTCATTATGGTTATTATTATTTCCGGGAATCGATTGTCGAGTTATTCTCAGCATTTTCTATTTAATGGTCTCGTCCTGTGAAAAATTCATTTTATTTCGGCGTTGCGCCCGCGCTTGACACGCGAACCAATAAAACCGTGTGCCAACGAACAAAGGATCGCAATTATAGCGCCAGTTATAAAAAGGCAATTGCTCGTAGGAATTCCATGACTCGTCCATAGGTTGATTTACGTTCCAGACTGACTTTACGAACTCTTTTAAAATCCTCGCGCGGCGACGGAATCGAATTTGCGAAAAGGAAGGCGAACGAAATGACATGGGACCGACGTCGGTTCGCCCTTCCTCGAGGGAAAAATGAACCCAACCATTGCGACGTTAATGCTTTCTGACAAATTAATTGGAGCTTTGGTCAGATACTTATTGGTTTATTGTGGCTCCTAGAAATCTACTTTAATGACGTTCTCTCTTTCTTCTCTTCCATCCAATTAATTTATCTTCTCTATTAAACTAAAATATTCTATTTAGAAATTTTCGAACGAGAAACAAATATCATTGCCACCTGTGGTGATACTAGGGACGCTTTCCACTGAATTTATCGTCGTCGCACCACCTGTGCTGCGTTTAGCATAAATCGCCCCGAATTTACATATGAAACACGCTGCCGTTTCAAATTGTGAAAAATTAATAGCCGAATGGCGTTTGCCAATTAAAGAAACTCGTTCTGGTTTGGACGCGCACTTGTTGCATTAAATTCATCCATTATTCCCTATAATGTTTCAATTGAAGAAAAAAACAAACTAAAAAAATTAAAATCATTAAAAAGGAAGGACGTTATTATGTTTTGAACTAAAATTAGAAGTAAAACCTAGAACCTTTCTGAAGAAAGTTGCAACATGGCATCCGAAACGTCAAACCCGAAAGTTTCTAGTTTTTAATTTTAGTTCAACAAGTACTTACGTTATTGTTCTTTAATAGTGTGTCATTGTGGTGTCATAAGTAGACCCTCGACCTTGAAAACTTCAAACTTCTTTATTAAGCAAATAATTTATTATTTTTGAGTTACCTAACTGTCAATTTTAAAAATACTTACATCAATCTCGTTACGTCTTATGTGTCTGATCGTAGACAGTACGTTGAACTGGACTGTGTTAAATCTAGGTATTGTAATAATAAATTCTTGGGGTAAATAATAATGTTCTCTTAAGGCCTGTTCAATAAGGAAAAATACAAACTTGAATAATAATATAACGTGAACATAAAATTAATAGAGAGAGAGATAGAGAGTTAAACCGGTATAACGCATACGTCTTAAATAAGGTTAGGTTAACATAACCTATTAATCAGAGAATTTTTACGAAGTGGTGAAATGAACAAAGTAATTCTCCAAAAAACGTGAGTATTATATAAAATATTAATTTAGGGTGAAATTATCGTTATCACCTATCTGATTTTATTTAGGGTGAAACAAACAATTTGGGCCGGAAACTTGATTGTGTCTGGATCAGAGTCCTCTTCGTCTTAACACATTTTGCGCGGGAAGCGACTAAACTCGTTTTGCATGGTATTGATGCCCGCTACACGGTAAGACTTTGGCGGCAAAGTGCCCGCGCAAGATGTGTTAACAGGTTAACACATTTTTGTTTAACTTTATATTTTAATTCTCGTAATGTAAGTAAATATGTTTTCTTCCATAAATTTTGAGGTTATGTTTTATATTTTTAGCTGTTACTCATCGTTAGATTGTTGTGTAAATGAAATAGATAAAAAAAATGTAATCCAAAGTTTTATTTAAACAAGTACGGATATTTAAAATTTTACAATCGTTTACAATGTGTTTCATTCGAGGGCGTGCAAGGAAGAAACAAAGGATCCGAATGAAGTCTGGTAATAAAAGCGACACTAATGACGCAAAAGTAACGCCATAATCCGAGGACAAAAGGGAGATGGAAAGGAAAGAAGAGATGCGGACGTCGCGCTTTTTCCGCGTTTTTACGACGTGCCTCGTTGGACTTTTATACGCGTCGTGAAATTTTGCTAGTTAAATCCGGCTCGACGTCGATGTGTCCATCAATCCTAATTAACCGGCCATATTTAGAACGTAAACAAGATAGGACGGCGAGAAACCTCGCACCTATACGGTCCATTATCGTCCGATTGTACGTCTACGACCGCGCGGGTCGCATATGAACGTACAACAAATTTTAATAAGGACGCCATAAGCCTTCAAGTTTATCCTTGAAGGTTCCAGGTTCACATTACGGCAATGTTACAAAGTTACGTGCGGCTCGCCTTCGCGATGCGATTGGGTTGGAAGGATTGGAAGGCTGTTCGAGGCGAGTAGTCGACGGACCCGTGATCGATCAATTAAACAAATGGAGTGCGAAATTCTCTCGCTCGCAGGACCGAGTGGTCCTGTTGCATTATGCAACACGTGTACCGACGCACGAGCATTAATAATTCCCTCAGTTAGCCGGCCATTAATTCTGATTAACCTCCTATATTTAGAGTGTAAACAAACAATACCGTTGAATTCGAAAATTTTATAGGTCTGCCAACTTAGGTGGGCCCACTCGATTCTTTCTTCCATTCGTTCGCGGATAATAACTGTTTAACGTTGTAAGTTGTAAACGCGGCCGAGGTAATTCACGGATTAAACGTACCTAAAACAGAATATCAAACATTTAATGCGGATATTAACGTGGCGTACCATAAAGACGGTTACAGTTGCGAAGGAATTGTAATTCTCGAGATTAATTTAGATAATGCATCACGTCCTAGGCGGAGGTCGCCCCTGTTGCGTTTTCTGCTCTAGGGCGGCTATTTACCGACGGCGGCAATCAACGGGGCTCCGATAATGTCGACCCAACCCCCAGCAACCCCCATAAACTTATAACTCCGCCAGCGACTTGATGGCGATCGTTTCGTTTTGTTTTAATTGCTCATCAAATTTTGATTACGGGGGCCTCCTTTATGTCCGCGCCCGTTTCTTATATTTAACAATTTTGCCGCATTACTAACCTTTACAACGCCGCCACAAAACTTCTGCCTTCCCTCTTTTTAGAGGCATATTTTACAATCGATCGTTCTTGCAGATCGTTAATTTCTTCCATTTCTGACAATGTCTTTTACCGCATTTATAAACTCTCAGAACATGGTTTAACTTTTTGTACAACAAAGAGTTAATTCTAGGCAATCTGCATATTAGTGATACGTAAAGTAGTGGCGGGTAATTAGGGCGAAGTCGACGCTGATTTGTTGAGATAATTCCTTTGTTTCCTGAGGTCTCGATCCATCCTCACGCCCGATGCTTAATGGTTGCTATCTTCTAACAGAGCGTCTTTAATGCCTCCCGGTATCTGGGCGTAATTTATGTAAATCCCAACGCGCGGCCTTAAATATTTGCTTGTAAACACCGTCAGCCCCCGATTGAGGCCCGATAAATTGCGCAAACGGGCCACGTATCGGTCCCCGAGCGCAATTAACCCGGACCAGAACAAAAGAACATCTCATCCCGCGTCTTAATTGTTTCGGCGCGTCCTCTTTATTGGCACACCGGATTTATGGCACCGTCTGTGAGGTAAATTGGTGATCAACGGTATTCTACTCTACCGAGCGTCAAGGATATATTGTAACCAGGAATCCTGGGAATCTGTCACCAGGATTTACTGCCGTCGTAGCCCAACCAACCTTGTCCTACGGCGCCTAATGCGTGTAACTTTTTCTCTTTTCGTGACGAATTGCTCCTTTATAATGCAAACGAACAAGTTCGCCCAATTACGCCCAATTACGCTCAATTACACTCGCGGGGGTTTTTTAATATTTCATATTACTCGTTATTTCCACATAGATAATAACAATTTGTCTCGTCTCGATCGCATTTTCGAAGTTTCCGCGTAAATCTTCTCCTCGGAAATATATCGGTGGGGTCGGTATTTATTTTTAAGTAGTGGCAAGCGGAGAGGTTGGTCTACGTCACTCCCGAGATAAATAGAGGAGACCAGACAGGACGATTTATTAGGCGACGCTATAGACGACAGTGGAACTAGGTATAGCAATTCCTTAGTCGAAAAAAAAATTCTTTATAGCAACAGTAGCGTTCTCACGACAATCAAGCTTTGGATACGTGGTATTATTTCATTAGCAAACTGATCAATATTCAAATCCTGGTCCCATATGGCCGGAGTGAAACCACAGGTTTCCCACGATGATGTCCGCAGGGTTGATAAGCAAGCAGAAGCGTCGAAACGGTGCGCCGCGACGCCGGCCGATGAGCCGACGATAGACGAACCGTGAAATATTATGCTGTGCGAACGCGCCCTATCTGATTCGGGCCGAATTAATTAACTCCAGGTGAGCATCGCTCACCGCAGGAAGTGACCTATTACGAGTGACTCATCCCACAATACAGTAGAACTTGTTGCGTCCATCCCATTTCACGTAGTTACAATGATACTTATATTGGAAGATCTAAAATTAACGTGACGGTGACAGGACGGTTTGTCTTCCTTAGATTTTGACAGAAAAAAGAAAGGTGCACACGTGTTCAAGAGGGGGAAAACCCCGTGGGGGATCCCCAAAAATTCAAATCAAACGCCGTGGCAACAGGAAAACAAGGTTCGCGGGCACGCATCTATCATGTCGCCACTTTAAATTCGAAATAAAAACAATTCCGAGCAAACATATTTAAAACGGTCGCGGGGGATGATTGACAAGGGTTACCACGGTATGGTAATACGCAGGAAGATGCAACATCCCCATGAATCTATATGTATATTCGATGAGGGTCGTGGCGCAACTGTCACGCCGGAACGGATTGAGAACATTCCCCATGCAGATTAGCGTGGGGGGTTGAAATTTCAATTTCGTCCTCGAATTTCGTAATAAAAACTCATCACCTACCTTTTTCAAAAAAATTATATGCAGATAGGATCCCTCGTTCTTTGTATGGAGGAGTTCATGTTATAAATAAAAAATTAAAATAAACAAGAAGTTTGTGCCCCAATTTTGTTCCGGTTCTCGCCCAAGGATAACGAGGCGACGCCCAAACGACCTTCCCCAACCCTCTAACCTCAAATCCCAGCGCAATTCGCGGCAGGATTAGAATGCTCCTTGTCGCGACGCCTTGCAATCACGTTTTACGTTCGCGTCATTAAAATCACCTACGACGATCAATTCTGATTGCATTGTCCCGTAAACAGCGTCCGTGTCTCTCTTATTAGTTCGGAGACTGTTCAAATTGTCGTCTATATGGGATTGAAGTGGCGACAATTTCGTCCGAATGAAACAAGTTGGATCGGGACGGAGTGCTCGAATAGGCTCTTTACTTTTGTAAAAAGTCGAGTTTCGAAAGAATGAAGGGATGAAGGGGCTGTTGTTTTCTTTTCGAGGATGAATATTTGATGCAAACGGGGAGTTGAGGAAAAAAGTGTAAAAAAAGGAGTCGAGCCGAGTCTTAATTAGTGAGCAAAGGGGAGGTAGGACTGGGGATTATTTATAATTACCGGAGATTATTTATTATTAAAATCGGCATTAAGGGCGGGGGAATAATGGCGAAATGAGCCTTGAGTTAATTTACGGGATGAGTTCATCAAAATAATTTTTAGTCCAGTTTAAATCCAGCGTCAGCACCGATCGTAATTTAGCTTGAGCGGAGAGCGATTTTAATTACACGTATTCCCCGCGGAGATGTAAAACGTAACGGAACGGTCTCCCAGTAATAAGGACTCGTCGAACCGAGAGCGCCTATATTTCCCTCCACCCACAAACCTCCCCTTTTCCACCATTCCACGCCAAACCTCTCGCGCTTTATTGTTTATTATATTAACGATCTACGTATCTTATCCTTTACCTATTAATTCCACCCTCAAACCCCTTTATGACACCGGATATCTCGCGAATAGCCGCGCACGGCATTTGCGAATAAAAACCGACTTAAATGGAATTGAATCCGCGGATCCGTACTCGCTACGGATTATATGACGACTTCAAAGCGACCCGGAAACTAATTACCTTATTCTCGAAGGTTAACTTTTTTAATGGGGCGGATTACGAGCCCCGCCCTCTATCGTCTGCGGTTTAATTACGAAATAGTGACACTTAAACCATTTCATGTTTAATTGGATTCTCAATTCTTCATAATTATAAACTAGAACTAACACTACCACTAGAATTAATACTAACACTAAAACTACAAATATTCTAAGGAATCCGAAACACGAGAATAACGCTAATTGAGGAAGTTCGGTATTCGAAAGTAATCTTGGAGCGGATCGAGGAGGAACTAATTGACTGAAAAGATTTAGTGCCGTAGTCAAATGTGGAGCAACGTTGAAAAAGACCCCGAGAGTTGGGGCCGTTTGTCTTCGAAATCGTACGGGGGTCGTAGAGGGAGAAAAAAAAGAACTGGCTTGACCAACAAACGAAAAATAAATGGGATCATATCCTTCGGAAAACGGGACGTATATTTTCCGTTGGTAATGAACTTCCACCCCGTCAGGATATTGGGCCACCAATCAGTGTCCGTATGGAAATCGCGAAACGTCGGTTTTCCCTTTTACTCGACCAGTTTTCATAACTTTTATATTTGCAATTGTAATGCGATGACGTAACTGCGTCTATTAACGGTTTCTATCGTACAATTGCGCTGTGACGGCAATTAATAACAAACTATTTGCTATGCCGGACATCTGGCGGTGCCAATATGAAAATACTCGCCAACCGTGCACGATGGCATGCGAATTACCATACCTAACCCTACTATATTCACACTATGCCTCCATATGCTGACTTTTCCAACTGAAAAATGTCACTGCTACAACAAGAATATAACAAAAAACCAACGGGAATTGTAGTATACGTCGCGGAAAAGCAGTGCAGCCAACCGGACGTCCTCCAGGCTAATAGGAAAGATCTTATCGCCTTGCTGTTTGCGAATAACAAAAAGGAAGAGAAAGGGCCCCCGACGATCAATTACGCGGAAGCAAAAGGGAATCCGAGGAAAAGGGAAAAAGAACACAAAGATGTCTTTGTATCGGTAATTATAGGTTACTCTCAAAGTGATTTTCGCAATTTAAACGAAAATGGACCTTACGGAAAATCCAATTAGATTTTCACGGTATCGGAAGCGCTAAAAATGACTTCCTACACGAACGAGCGCGCTATAAAGATATTCCGTGCAATAATCCGAGGCCTACTTATGTTTTATAGTTTTCAACGCTCGCCACTAAAAGAGCATTAAACAGCCCTGCAGATACGGATTTATGACTTCTCTCGAGCCGTTCAACTTCTCTCTTTCGATTCAAGCCTAATCTAACGAATGTGCACTTAAAGTGGATTGTATAACCGAAAATAGGCCTCGGTATAACAACGCGTAAAGATTGTCGCATACGTGTTTATTCGTCATAACCACTCAAGGGTGGTCACACTGTTTTCAAATCGATATTACACGTGAATTTCCATCTTGGAATGTTATTGCTAATATTTACGACTCATAACAACTCTTTATCGGTATACCACTTCATATATAATCTTTATGTATGGAAATTAAGATATATTAATTTGTTAATTTATGCGTTTATGTAAGATAAAAGAAAATTTATTTAAGAACACTTATTTTTTACACAACAAATTTATATATTATTATTATCATTAAATTACAGAACTTACAAGACTTCAAAAACGAATAAAGATTTTCAAGTATACACTTTGTTTTATAAATTTCATACATTTCATAAACATATCTTAGATAATTATAAAAATATTAGGATTTCCTGAAGATGAGTTCTAGATTTGAAACCGGTGGTACATATTTTTTGAGAAAGATGAGATTGAAGTTGGAGATTTAATAAAACCTTATTTTAAACAACTCTTTTTTGTCAATTAACGTGTAGTTTCTACACAAAGGATTACCGTTGGACTAATATATCACTTTGGTTACATTAGATTAGGAGGCGACGGCGCCCCGTTAAGCAGTGCTGTTATTATAATAGGTTATCGCATTAATTTCGACTCTGTTACGTATTCAGCATTCATATCGGGAACGATTTGTCAAGATTTGTATGGTCGCCACGTCTGGGTCCTGCCTTTGTGATTGATCACCGGGCCGTCGGGCCTCGGACGGCGATCTCTTCAATCACGACGCCGGTCCAGATCCATTTTATCCGTTTTCAATACGCTAATTGCGTTCGGCGGAAAATCGAGGGGGCCTTTTGAAAAATAAAAGGAAAAAGGGAAAAAGAAAGAAGCCGTCGCGACGCCTGTAAAGAAAAGAAGTTCGTGAGGAGTGCTTGAGACGGCCGATACTCCTTCGGAGCGCCATTATCGGGTCATCGAGTCGTAAAACTGCGGCCACCCCAGTGCCCTACCCGCAATATATTAAAGGAGTCAAAAGGACCTCCGAACGCGCATTTTCGACTATATTGCCTGGTTTACGACGCCGGTTACAAATTTCTCTTGTTTCCTATGCTTGATGATTTATGGCAGAGTTCGATTTTTTGCCAAAACGTCTCGCAGCCGGTCGCCCTTCGTTCGGATTTGCATACGACGCATTACCATACTAAAGGAGTTGGGAGACCACAATGTAAATATTTCTGGCAGCATCAATTACATGAGACACCTGTATGTGAATGAAGTGTAAATTACCTGTCAGTCTTCGGCCGGTTGAGATTTAAAGAAAGAAAAAAAAACGAGAAATTAACCCGGGAAAAAATGTTAGGGTGAGAGCGACTGTTAAATGCAAAGGGTTGCTCTTCCGCACAATAGATCCTTTCCCCCTAACCGAAATCTCCGCGCACATCTGTTGGTTAACGACTAGCTACATGATTTTTAAGCACCAATTGTAATTAGTCACTTCATTACAGCCGCTTTACTTCGACCCGTTCAACCGGAAAAAGCTTTCTTAACATTTTCCTACCTGAAAATAAAAGAAATCTGAATTACTACTATTATTTTTCTCTCTCCTCACCCGACGCGGACATTACGGCGAGCTTTTTACGATTCGAGCACACGGACGCCGCATTACGTAGTGTAATATGTGCGGTCAGTTTACGGCCCCACCGCCGGCTTATGCACTTTGCGCTCCTTTTTTGGTCGTAAATTTACTCTTATAACGCAAATTTTTACGGCCAAATTTACTTGTCCCTATTGCCCAAGGATTTTGCGACCCGCAATCGGACAAGACAATAACTTTATCATCTCACCAGTTGTCTTTTACGATCATCATGATATAACAAAGAAACTTACACACCAAAATATTTAAATTTAGTAATTAATATATATATAAGATATATAAGGAACGATTTCGCTTCAAATCGCCGAGGTCGCTTGCGGGCGAGGCGCTAGATCCACCAAAGATGGCGAAGTCGTGCTGATATATCAAATGCAGCGCCTCGCCCGCAAGCGACCTCGGCGATTTGAAGGTATATATTTTCTTATAAAAGAGTTTGTATCTTAACTAAGATGTATAAGGAACGATTTCGCCTCTAATCGCCGAGGTCGCTTGCGGGCGAGGCGCTAGAATCATCCAAAGATAACGTGTTTCTTGTTAATAAAATATAAAAAGCAGCGCCTCGCCCGCAAGCGACCTCGGCGATTTGAGAGTAAATATCTTAGTATGAAAGTGTTTGTATCTTAACTAAGACATATAAGGAATGATTTCGCTTCAAATCGACGAGGTCGCTTGCGGGCGAGGCGCTAGATCCACTAAAGATGGCGAAGTCGTGCTGATATAGCAAATGCAGCGCCTCGCCCGCAAGCGACCTCGGCGATTTGAGAGTAAATATCTTAGTATGAAAGTGTTTGTATCTTAACTAAGACATATAAGGAATGATTTCGCTTCAAATCGCCGAGGTCGCTTGCGGGCGAGGCGCTAAATCCATCAAAGATGGCGAAGTCGTGCTGATATATCAAATGCAGCGCCTCGCCCGCAAGCGACCTCGGCGATTTGAAGGTATATCTTCTTATAAAAGAGTTTGTATCTTAACTAAGATGTATTTCGCCTCTAATCGCCGAGGTCGCTTGCGGGCGAGGCGCTAGAATCGTCCAAAGATGACGTGTTTCTTGTTAATAAACAGTAAGTGTCTTCTTATAAGAGACTTTTTATCTTTACTAATATATAAAAATATATAAATAAAAAAAATGATGTGTGGTGGATTTCTTTAATTCATTTAGGTGGAGGAGGTAGAAATGAAATTGGATCGACCGGAAGTATACGAGGGCGTAATCTAGAGTGGGAGAGTACACTTAAAATTATTAATCGAATACTTTTATGTGCTCGAAGGAGCGTCCGGTGACGGTTTGAAAATTCTTTACGACCCGTTGTTTATTCGCGGGTATAAAATCGAAACGGTTGCAATTAGATATATGAAAGAATATCTAAATTCGCCATAAAAGCTTTATGCGCCATCCGTTTTCATTGACACTCAAATTATGCCGATACATAAAAAAGGCCGTCGCCGATTCGTGTAAATACCTACGCGCGCGCCCCCCCGGTTTTTATTATTTATTTTTGCAGTCGCGAAGTTTACGCGGCTCTTTTTATTTTCCACAGTAATAAAGTGCATTTATGTGATTCCTATTTTATTAAAATAGATCTACATTTTTTATGGGCGCCGTTTCCTGGGGAGGGAGGGCGGTCTTTATTCGCGGAAATTCACCGTGCCGACGCCTCGACAGTTTTACGAGCGCGCGCCGGGTAGTGATTTTTTCCCGATTTTTATGGAAAATAAAAGGTAATACATTCAAATTGAACGGAAGCCCCAGCGCTAACTAGGCGAGCTTTTAGCGTGAGCGAGGCAATAAACTGAACGATAACTGACAAATTGATTTTGGCCGCAGCTAAAAGTCGCCCCGTAACTGTATTGCGTCTCGTTAATTATCCTTTCGACTTTCACAGGAAAAGTACGTCGAACAAAAACGGGCTTTTTACGAGGTTTTACATCCTATTTACTAGTCGCATGCGATCCAACCATAATTCAGTTATTGCCTATGAAATTTACCTCCGTCGCGTCGCGATATTTTGATATTCTTTTATTCCATTTCTATTCATTGTTAAAGATATCCCATAGGGAACGTAATTAACAATGACATTTATCGAATGTCGCGTTGTATTTTATTGGCACGACGAGGCGCGTGTGTGCAAAACGCTGCCCGACGGTAAATAAAATTAATATAAAGTGAAAGGAAACAAAAAGTTAGCACGGGTTTCGCGGCGGGATCGCAAGTCTAGGCACGTGCCGTTACGTGTGTTTCACCGCGGTGGCAGGACGCCCGGGGACCCCCATAACAAGGCCCTCCGGTGCCCCGCGGCTGCAATCCCGTCTTCCTCTGCATCCTCTCCGAAGGCCCCGTCAGCCACTGATTGCCAGAGATGGTCCGCACTTGTTACGCTTATCGAACGATTGAACCGGAACCCCTCCGGCCACGTTTTAATGGTGGACGTTTCGGATCCCAATTCGTCCTGCAACATCGTCCTATGATCAGTCTCTGTTTCTTTTGACCTCGGGTCAACTTCTTCTTTTCCTCGACTTTTCCTCGTCCCAACATCAAAGGATAAAGTATCACATTTTCAATTATAAATACGCATTTATTTTTTTCTAACGTTCACAATATACGGGAAAATGTCGTGTTAGAGGTGGATTTGAAAAGAAGGGTGGTGAAGTATACAAAGCGGTGAGTCGAGGGTAGTTTCCGTCGATAAAGCGTGCGCTTTGGGCCTATTTGTCCGGTTTTATCCGGAAAAGTAACTGCCCTCCGGAGAGGCGGTTTAAACCGCCAGTTAACATCTTAAACATTACATATTACATAGTCCATCAGTCCGAGGGTCCCCGGGGATGGCGTCGGGACGGCGTCCGGTGATTGATGGCCACCAGGCCGACCCCAATAAAAAGCGAATGGAAGTTATCGTCGAGGTCCGCGTTTTATAAACTCCCCATGTTTCTCGGCAGGATAACAATGCATAAATGACTAGGAGATGTATTCGCATTTGCGGCTCATTAGATTCGGCCGTGCGCGGTCAGTTGGTCAGTAGATGAGCCGAGTTTGACAAATACGGTCGTCGTTTCCTCGCTATATTTCTCTCATGCAAATGGAGTTCTCGATAGAAAACTTCCTGTTTTCCGGCTCGCGGCGCTGGACGAGAAATGAGAAGCGGAGAACCGGGACAAACGGCGCCGTAAAATGTTCAATTTAAACTTTGCCTTTGTATCTGGCGTCCCAGCGTCGATAAAAATCTGACACCGTACCGTTTTAAATTGAGCCACCATAAGAGTGTCTGTCCGATACCTCTTTCTCTCCCGTTTATCTTCTAACCCACCATCCCTTTGTCTTCTCTCCTCGCGTTAGATCGCCGCTTCATTCCTCCACAAGCTTCGGGCTTTCGTCTACGTTAACTACCGCCGAATCCATTATGCAGATATAATCTGAAATATGCGAGGACCCGATTTGAATATGGCCCGCACCGAACAGATGACGAGGCCCGCGCCACCTTTTATCCATTTAATACGCGTCATTTAACATTTACAAAGAGATGTAAACAGCAGCTATCTAATCTGAGCCGCTTTATTAATAGAACCCAAACAAGCCGCCGGCCGAATATCCCATACGCTGCCCGTCCTTACCTCGCGCAAATACATGAATTATTCATTTATCTCGATCTCAATTCACTTTGAATATATCCGCCTCTATACATGTTGTATGATATGTATACACCCAGCCCCGAGATGACTCGAATTGATTCGCCAAACTGTATACGAAACTCCATTTCGTCCTTCCCCTCTCACCACTTATTCCACCCTCAAACCCCTTACGTTCGTTTATCCACTTCAACAACCACCATATATACCAAAGACATCCTTTCTCTAATCAATAATACACTATTTCAATAATCCTTACCTATCTCATAAAATATTTGACATAACCTCAAAAATGTTTATGTCTATACCTGTGTACAGCGACATCTAGCGAAAATATAATCAATTTATATACTATCAATGTATGCGGTGGTGCAAAAATTATAGTACAAAAATTCGATTTTTTGAATATTTTATTTGATGGTTGTTAGTATGAACTTGGGGGAGATGATGTTTAGAAAAGCGAATCATTTTAATTGCGGCGTCACGTTATTCGCAGTCTATCGGGTGGGTTGACGACGAGTTTACGATCGTGGAAGCATTATCATAAACGAATCTCGAATCTCGAACCTCTAACCGAGTATGCAAATGATGTACCTCTTAAGCGCGACTTACCAGTCCCGAACAAATCCCGGCAGCAGGGCGTAAATTATGTCAGCGAACGATCACGCAGCTCTCAAACTATTCCAGGATTACCGGGGAACGACTTTAGTACCCATCTTGGTGTAAGTACGGTTCCTCCATTTCGGATTCGGGACTAACCAAAACAGCCACCCTGGATTATTTACAAGATATATTTATCGGCCGGTTGTAAACTGTCGTACAGACAAAAGGGGGTCTGGGATTACATCGAGACGTAAGCGGTATGCAAATCGACGTGGTCGGTGGCTTTTTTACTTTTCTACATCAAACGCGAGATTTTTTTTTCAATCTCCTCGTTCCCCAGATCGTACGAAAAACAAACACTCACTTAGCTCTGCAAACATGGAGTATAAATAAAAATCGCTTTATGTCCCTGTCCCCAACAAATGGCCGACATCAAAGATAAGCAGGTCCGAGTTTCTGTCCACCGAATTAGGAGGTAAACTAGACGTCGGATTGATAAGGAGAAGAGGAAATTGATCGGCTCGATCTCGAAAAGAAAAAGAGTCGAAGAACTCCTTGGGCCACCTGGTTCACGGTCCACAGGAATTCCCACGGGGACCCATCCCGCAAACCGCATTATAGCCATCGTCCAAAAACCCAACCACCGCAAAAGTAAACTGAGCCTCTCTCACAAGAAAATTATTTCTTGTATAATTTCATGTTTTAGCAAATTGAATTCTTCATTAAAAAAAAAATAATAAGTTTTATTAAGTATTGTTAAGTTCTTTATTGAGACTGATGATTTGGAATAATTTAATAAAGCCTGATAGCCTTATTAATTAAGAAGGGCCCCTTATCTGCCGACGGGGCGCTAATGAAGCCCCTCTAATTTCAAATTTCACCGCAGTAATCTCCATCCGGGCAAACGGCCACTATCCAAGATACCCCCTAAATTTGATGGTACATATTACACTAAACCTAAAACAAGTGATATTTTTAATCCTCACCGAATCTTTTCAATTTAGATCAGTTGCGATGATAACAAAAAAGGGATGATCGAAAACGTGAGTGACCGTCGGTCGGTCTTTTGTTTTTTTGGGAACCCCCCGGGGTAGTGACCCCCGACGTTTTGACGTCGGTTAACATGATAATGGGGGCGTCGCGCGTCTCCGTGAGTCATCGATGAGATCCGGAAACCCTTCCGCGGCCTCCCGGAAGCTCATCGATCTCGATCCGGGCATTTGCAACTGAATAGCTGATTAAGGACGCGGCGTTGAAGACGCAACGCCCTGATGAATCGATGTCACCCGAGTGATTGATACGACCTATTCAAAAATTTCCTCGACCTAATGCCTTTTCTCCAAGGACTAAACTTACTAAACAGAGTGTTACTTTTTTGTGGCTTCTTTACATCTTTGCGGACAATGTTTGAATAAATCAAAATGTTTAATTTTATTGTAAAGTTAGATTAGATATGATTAAAGAGATATGAAAATAAGCGATTAAGTCACACAGTGTATGGGGGCGTAAAGAAATCAAAGTTTGTTTGGGTTCTGTGAGCAACGCGACAATTAATAACGGTCAGGGTGGAAGAAAAGTGGTAATATTTTAGTCGTCGAGTTGATTTGAGCGACAGTCTACACACCCCCGTCCGATATGGGGGCGCAAAATGTCACGACACGCACGGGTAAGACAAATCGCTGACTTGATTGCCAGAGCGCTCATTACCGTTCGGGAAAATAAGGGGGTGGCACATTTGCATTCGGGCGACGGGTAAAACGAAAATTCCTTTTTATTGCGGCGAAACGCGTTCGTTACGCGGAATTTATGCCAATCATTACCGTTCGGTTTGACGCGAGGATATGATATTTCGCAATATATCCCGGTATGAACTGGTCCGATTAAGCTCCGGGACCTGTGGCAGGAGCGACGCTTATCCCCGTTATCGCCTCCCTGGGAGCATGGACACCTGAGCGCCGCGTTACGAGTCCCATAAAATGCCACCCCGGCATACCCGAATATTATTTTCCAGCCCTTCCGCATTTCCGGGTAAGACGGTAACAAGAAAATCGGGATCCGGATATTCCGGAAATTGTTTGCTTACAATTGATTCGGACCGCTCCAATCTCGAATCTCTTCCATCCGAAATCTCGCGTAAATTCAAGTTTAGATCGGATTCCGAGACCGTTTTTCGGTCGTTCCAGATTTGCAAGTCAGATGGGGGGTTACCCGGAAGGACAATAGCGAGTTTACGGGTCAGTTTAGCGGATTAAGAAGCGTGGAATCCAGTACAATGGGCGCAAATTTATCAGTAGATCTCAACGACAATCCTCTCACCCGGAAGCGACTAATGAAACGCATTTGGTAATTAAATCACCAAGTCCAGCCGCGGCGAGTTCGGCAACTGCACTTAGGGGGCAGCATTGTGCGTTAGGTAACGCTTCGCCCGCTCTATAAATCATGCGGCGGCGTCCCATTTGACTCCACGATTACGGGTGTCATCTGGTAATTCTGCGCTTTGTTCGTTATCTTCGTTGCCGGCCCGTGATTGATTAAGTGCTCTCACGGACCGCGATTCTCCCCCCGGAGTTTCAACCCGGAATTGCGTTCGCATATTTAATTCTCGCGCGCGCCCCGAGATCGCGTCGCTTCCTCCCGGGTGCGTCACTTTGCCGCGTCGTAGGCCATAAATCAAAAACAGTCACCCTTAATCCCCAGCTCTGGAGATTGTCTCGTTTTTTACGTTCGCACCGAACTAATTATAACGGAATGATAAGGCAACTCCGATTTTCTGCCCTCCACGACGGATTACGACACCATTTCCATTTTTCCTCGTAATCCTCCAACCGAAAACCTCTCCAAACATCACTTTACTATATACATTTTCAAATCAGCCGAATCACTTAAATCGTTTTTAACTACTATCTATTCTTCTTCATCTTCATACTCGAACAAAAACGCCTATCACTTTTAGACACTTATTCACCGATAGATTGTTGTATATTTTTCATTGAACTAAAACTAAAACTAACACTAGACCTAGAACTAGAAACATTTAGGTGCGAATGTTTCTAGTTCTAGGTCTAGTATTGGATCTAGTGATCTAACTTTTGCACTAGCACCATCACTAGAGCTAACACAAGACCTAGAACTAGAATCCTTCGGATTTAGCCGCACGTCTCTTAAGACGGCTAAACCCGAATGATTCTAGTTCTAGGTCTTGTGTTAGTTTTAGTGATAGTTCTAGTCCAAAACTAGAACTAACACTAGACCTAGAACTAGAATCATTCGGATTTAGCCGCACGTCTCTTAAGACGGCTAAACCCGAATGATTCTAGTTCTAGGTCTTGTGTTAGTTCTAGTGATAGTGCTAGTGCAAAACTAGAACTAACACTAGACCGAGAACTAGAATCATTCGGCTTTAGCCGTCTTGAGAGACGTGCGGCTAAATCCGAATGTTTCTAGTTCTCGGTCTGGTGTTAGTTCTAGTATTGCACTAGCACTATTACTACACGTCTCTCAAGACGGCTAAAGCCGAATGATTCTAGTTCTAGGTCTTGTATTAGTTTTAGTGACACTGCTAGTGCAAAACTAGAACTAACACTAGACCTAGAACTAGAATCATTCGGGTTTAGCCGTCTTGACAGACGTGCGGCTAAATCCGAATGTTTCTAGTTCTCGGTCTGGTGTTAGTTCTAGTTTTGCACTAGCACTATTACTAGAACTAACACAAGACCTAGAACTAGAAACATTCGGGTTTAGCCCTTGTGTTAGTTCTAGTAATAGTGCTAGTGCAAAACTAGAACTAACACCAGACCGAGAACTAGAAACATTCGGGTTTAGCCGCACGTCTCTTAAGACGGCTAAACCCGAATGATTCTAGTTCTAGGTCTTGTGTTAGTTTTAGTGATAGTTCTAGTCCAAAACTAGAACTAACACTAGACCTAGAACTAGAAACATTCGGGTTTAGCCGCACGTCTCTCAAGACGGCTAAACCCGAATGCTTCTAGTTCTAGGTCTAGTGTTAGTTCCAGTGATCTAACACTAGTGCTGTCACTAGCACTAACACTAAACCTAGAACTATAACGTTTCGGGTTTATGTATATTATATTATATATTATATATATTCGGGTCTATATATATGTATATATATATAAATGTAAAAGATGATAATCACGAAGCAATGTAAAAATGAAAAAAAAGATAGTCCGCCACCGGGGATTGTTAATTTCGAAGTGAGGCATAATTGGATTATAGGAATATGCTTAATTTAACGGGGTCCGCGCCGGGGCCCCGGATTAATACAGTCTGTCGTTTTCAATTAATTTCTCGGCGGGTCTGACGCGGCCCGGGAAGGTTCCATTCACGTCGCCGCCATTAAAAATGATCCTTTCTCGCACCGAATTATCCATTGACACTTAACAAATACCCGAGCATAGTTGTCATAAATATCGGGGCGACCCCCGGATTCGGTCGCGGACGCCCGTTTATCATCGCGGCGCATCTAATTTACTAAGTGCGTTCGACGCTCGCCGCGAAAAGGGGCCCGATAATTGATTCATAATCGAGTACCGCCTGATTACGTATACAAATATTTGAACCGCAACGCGCTAAATTGATATTTACATTACCCGGAACTCCGGAAATTGATTATCAACCACTTAGATATATCTTTTCGAGTTAACGAGAATTGAAACAATGATTTTTCTTGTGTTGCGATAATGTTGTATTTTTGGTATATTTTAGCTATTTTTTTTTTTAAGAGATATTTCCTCAAAAAAAGTTTATGTGTGGGAATATAGAGAATTTTGTTGAAAAATACGCAATGGAAACGGTGGTGTGTCTGGCGACTTTAAAATATTGCGGGAGTCGCGTCTCTTTGCATAAACCTCGAAAGTGCCCCATAAAGCGGGAGACGGCTCCGTCACGGTCTTGCGTTTATGCGTCAAGATATTTCGAGCAATTTATCCTTATTCACGAGCCGGGCGTCGGTTTATCATCTTCGAGAGCGGAGACAACGTAAAAATTTGCGTGATTTATAGCACGCACTTCGATAAAAATTTCCCCACAGTCGCGTTCCCCCCGCTTTGCATTTGTTTTTAAGCCGATTGGGCCGAAAGGGGACCCTTCAGATGTCGGTCCGCCCTCGGCCGCTTCCTTTTCCTTTTTTTCGCAGATATCTCGGCATCATTAATCAGTCGCCATCATATATCATTGTTTCTCTTGATACGGACCGCAATAACGCATTAAACTAACTAACCCGCCCTTGACGGCTCCTTTTTATATTGGATTGTCACGAAGAGAAATGGATCGTATCCGGGAGGACACTCTCATCTTCGAAACTGAGTCTGCAAAGGGTTCTTCTTTGTAACCGGGGGAGTAAAAGTAACAAGCGTCTTAAGTAGGATTTGGACGGGAAGGGGTTAATTAGTACGAAGCCGCGGTGGTGTTCGGGGATTAGCCTCTTGCTGGGACACGCCGAAACTCGCCGCCCCCTAATAACGAGGGGCGGCCGAACTGAAAGTAAGCTGATTTGCAAAATAAATTAATGATTCGGTGTCGCGGGAGTCACCTCGAACTGTCACGTTGTCTGTCGCCGTTTACTGTGTAGGGATTCCCAGTTAATTACCCCGGGTTGGCTAAGCCGCCCCCCCTGGCGGCAGTCTCCTCACAAAACTCGTTTCAAAAATCTATGCCGTTCGAACGGTTTAATTAAAACATCGCGGATAAGCGCCTTACCGCGCGAACCGTGAAATGAACACCGGTCCGATTTCATATCGCCCCTAATACCCGTTTTCATTCGTTGCGCACGCGCCCTGTCAATTCGTGCACCAATTTGATCTTTATTTATTCGTTACAGAGGTGGATCGTCTAACGCCACCGTCAGGAGGTCGTCGAAATTCGGCCACCGACTGGATGCAAATGGGATGCGATCTTCGTCACATAGCCGACGGCCTACGGTTATCCAACGAATCGCTGGTGAGTCACCGTCATTGTTTATTTATTCGATTATTAAACCTCGGCCCGTCCGAAATCCGTATAAATGGGCCATCGGGGACGACGACGCTGTCCGCGGTCCGAAGCGTTACGATACGACCAACCTGAGCTGAGGTCGTATCGTAACGAATGACCGTGTTGATTAGGAGATTTAATTACGGACCGAACCGCCCCCACTAAGAACTAATGCGCCCGGCTTATTGTCGGACTAAGGATTATCCCCGGTACGGTCCTGAATAATGATATTGAGACATCAATGGCCCGGCGCGTGATATACAGGAGCGATTGTCCTAACTGCCCGCATTTGCATGTTCTTCGCTTGGTTAAGATCCGGAGTGCTCCTGTATAGGCGCTCCAACTTACTCCGATTGACAGTGTAATTAATTGTGTTACTATACGCTATAATATACAATTCCACTATTCCAAATGTAATACATGTAATGGACTCGTAACTATAATTAATCAATTTTATATGTATTAAATATTATTAATATCTTATATCACTTTCGAACGTTGCTACATGGCATCCGTAACGTCAAACATTTTTTCAAAAAACGCACAGCTAAATCCGAATATTTATAGTTCTAGTTTTGCATTAGCACTATCACTAGAACTAACACAAGACCTAGAACTAGAATCATTTGGGTTTAGCCGCACGTCTCTTAAGACGGCTAAACCCGAATGATTCTAGTTCTAGGTCTTGTATTAGTTTTAGTGACACTGCTAGTGCAAAACTAGAACTAACACTGAATCACAATTAAAACTAGAACTAACACTAGACCTAGAACTAGAATCATTTGGGTTTAGCCGCACGTCTCTAAAGACGGCTAAACCCATATGATTCTAGTTCTAGGTCTAGTGTTAGTTCTAATTTTACACTAGCACTGTTACTAGAACTATTACTACACCTAGAACTAGAAACATTCTGGTTTAGCCGAACGTCTCTCAAGACGGCTAAACCCGAATGATTCTAGTTCTTGGTCTAGCGCTGTTTAACAATTAAAACTAGAACTAACACTAGACCTAGAACTAGTGAAACTGAGAAACTTTCTAGTTCTAGGTCTAGTGTTAGTTTTAGTTTTGTACTAGCACTATCATTAAAACTAACACAAGACCTAGAACTAGAATCATTCGGGTTTAGCCGTCTTAAGAGACGTGCGGCTAAATCCGAATATTTCTAGTTCTAGTTTTGCACTAGCACTATCACTAGAACTAACACTTGATCTAGAACTAGAAACATTCGGATTTAGCCGCACGTCTCTTAAGACGGCTAAACCCGAATGATTCTAGTTCTAGGTCTTGTATTAGGTTTAGTGACACTGCTAGTGCAAAACTAGAACTAACACTAGACCTAAAACTAGAATCCTTCGGGTTTAGCCGTCTTAAGAGACGTGCGGCTAAACCCGAATGATTCTAGTTCTAGGTCTTGTGTTAGTTCAATAAAAATATATAACAACCTAGCACTGAATCACAATTAAAACTAGAACTAACACTAGACCTAGAACTAGAATCATTTGGGTTTAGCCGCACGTCTCTAAAGACGGCTAAACCTGAATGATTCTAGTTCTAGGTTTTGTGTTAGTTCTAGTTTTGCACTAGTAGTGTCACTAAAACTAATATAAGACCTAGAACTAGAATCATTCGGGTTTAGCCGTCTTAAGAGACGTGCGGCTAAACCCGAATGTTTCTAGTTCTAGGTCTTGTGTTAGTTCAATAAAAATATATAACAACCTAGCACTGAATCACAATTAAAACTAGAACTAACACTAGACCTAGAACTAGTGAAACTGAGAAACTTTCTAGTTCTACGTCTAGTGTTAGTTTTAGTTTTGCACTAGCATTATCATTAAAACTAACACAAGACCTAGAACTAGAATCATTCGGGTTTAGCCGTCTTAAGAGACGTGCGGCTAAATCCGAATATTTCTAGTTCTAGATCAAGTGTTAGTTCTAGTTTTGCACTATCACTAGAACTAACACAAGACCTAGAACTAGAATCATTCGGGTTTAGCCGTCTTAAGAGACGTGCGGCTAAACCCGAATGATTCTAGTTCTAGGTCTTGTGTTAGTTCAATAAAAATATATAACAACCTAGCACTGAATCACAATTAAAACTAGAACTAACACTAGACCTAGAACTAGAATCATTTGGGTTTAGCCGCACGTCTCTAAAGACGGCTAAACCCATACGATTCTAGTTCTAGGTACAGTGTTAGTTTTAGTTTTGCACTAGCACTATCATTAAAACTAACACAAGACCTAGAACTAGAATCATTCGGGTTTAGCCGTCTTAAGAGACGTGCGGCTAAACCCGAATGATTCTAGTTCTAGGTCTTGTGTTAGTTCAATAAAAATATATAACAACCTAGCACTGAATCACAATTAAAACTAGAACTAACACTAGACCTAGAACTAGAATCATTTGGGTTTAGCCGCACGTCTCTAAAGACGGCTAAACCCATATGATTCTAGTTCTAGGTATAGTGTTAGTTCTAGTTTTACACTAGCACTGTTACTAGAACTAACACTACACCTAGAACTAGAAACATTCTGGTTTAGCCGAACGTCCCTCAAGACGGCTAAACCCGAATGATTCTAGTTCTTGGTCTAGCGCTGTTTAACAATTAAAACTAGAACTAACACTAGACCTAGAACTAGTGAAACTTTCTAGTTCTAGGTCTAATGTTAGTTCTAGTTTTGCACTAGCACTATAACTAAAACTAAAACAAGACCTAGAACTAGAATCATTTTGATTTAGCTATTTTGAATTAGTTCTAATTTTAGTTTAAATATTATTAAATTTAAAAAAATATATATAGCCTTGTCATTGGTGATACAATTAGATGTCAAGTAAACAGCTCAGAATAGGGGCAGTTTACAATGGACAATGGTTCTGATTCGAAATTAATCAAACGCTGGGTACTAAATAGTGACCAGCGAAGCTCGCTGTAATTTGCATGGCGTGCGCCTCGCCCGCATATACGTAATATAATTGGCAACGACGACGTTGGCCAGCATAAGTCATCTTCCTCCCGACTAATAATGGCTTTAAAAAGCGTCCACTTCATTGTTTCGTTTAATTGGGACGTAATTTAATACCTATTAACTAGTTGCTTTGGCCGGACCCCTCCGATTGTATGAAAAAAAAACTGATAAACCAGTCCGAATAGGATTAGAGCGGCCCCTTCGTAATCCGGAATACAGGTTACGCAATTATGAAAATTTCTAGCCCCGACGCGGGGAGAACAGAAAAAAAAACGGAAAATAGGACAGGTCGCACACCTGTTGTGCGTCCGCCGAGCGCAGAAAAAGACCCTGCGGCCACGGAACGGGCAAACTATTCGATCGATGCTTTTTTAACGGAAAACCATAGGGGTTAGTTACAATGGGAGGGTGAATCACAACGACGCTCCGCTTGTTTGTAGAATTCCGTTTCCATAAACACGATTGTCGGTTCGTTACATCCAACTTACCTAACCTTTAACGCTTTAACTATACGCACTCAACCCGTGGACAAATTTACGAACCCGATATATTTCGGGCTCCTGTTGCTCTCTCCACCGGGAGGGGAAACGTATAAATACGCTTTAAGCGACTTTTATCGTCGGCGGTTTTTAACAGTTTCTTCTAAATTATTACTTTGTACATTCAGGAGCGAAACGGCATTAAATATTCTCGTAATGGCCAGCCTGAACACAATGGGAACACGTGCAAACGACACGCCATCGCCCTATTCCCGTTTCCCAACTATCCCATCCCGTTTACCCTTATTATTAACAAACTATATCATGTTACAAAACATATATATATATATATAGCTTATGATTGTGCACAATAAAATTTTTCTTGGCAGATTTATTAAATTTTTATTGCAAAATGAACTACAGAATGCAACGAATACATGCAATCGAAATTTGGCAATGGGAAAAAAATGTTTCTTGAAAGATTTCGTAGATCTATTTTCTCCAAAATCTTTTTTGTTACAAAATGAAGTACAGAATGCAACGAATTGAAATTTGGCAATGGGAAAAAGATGTTTCTTGGGCTATTTTCTATTCTTTTAGATATTAGTTTTAAATATTAATTTGAAATTTAAGAATAATTTTGTAAAAGCTATGATGACTAAGTAAGTTGTAACGCCCTAAGCAATTTGAATGAGTCACCCTCTTGCGAGGGCCTCACACGTACAAAGGATACAAAGAATAACGATACACATTTGAAATATACCTGCAGCAAGCGGCATTAAGCCATTGAGAAACGGAGGGGTCCGCGTTCCGTACATTATATAACCATTTTTTTTGGTCACGGTCATACTTACAGTGTGTTTATTTTATTTATTTCGTGTCGTACAACTCGGACGTATTCGTTGGCCTTTGTGTGATGAACAAAGAGGTTAACGTCTGTAAAATGAAAACGCATACCCCGCAAAATCGATCGGCCACGACGGCAACGAATGCATAAGTTCGATTAATTTTACGGCCAGCAAAATTTATTTAAAAAGAATTTTTTTTAAACTCAAAGTTTTTTTTTGTTTTGTGTCGCACAAACAAAGGATTACAATTTAATTGGTGGAGACACGAATCCAAAATCACACGACAATTTTGCAACATTAAAAATTAACGGTTACAACCCACTGAAATTTTCGATAGGTAAATCACCGTTGTAGGTGATTCACCGATTTTGCACGGCATCAGAATTATGTCGAGTTCCTTCGATGTTAGTCACGAATAAATGTATAAATGTAAATGACAAATTAATTTAACTAGTATCTAAATTGTTGATAAATTTAATAATTATATGGATTAACTTTGTATGGGATGAAAATTATTGAGTCGTAAGCTTGAAGTAACGAGATGTTGTGGTTGCGTCTAACGCAAATAAGATAAGTGACGTGTAAACAGAAGGAGGAACAAAGAGGTGGAAGGCCCGGGGGGGTGATAGTGAGTTTGTCAGGGTAAAGGATCGAGAAGTTTACGCTAATCGCTCTCGAATATTTGCGGGAGAATCGGCGCCGAAAAAATGCAATTAGAGCGCTTCTCCGTGATCCTGGGTAGGCTAATTAGAGTGCTTTGAATTAATTATTTAAAATCAGTGGGTCGCGACGTCCCGGGGGTATCGGTTCGCCACCCCCATTGTGGGGGCGCACGTCTCGCTGGTTTTCTGACGAGATCGCGCACAATGCTGCTAATGGCAGGACATGACTCCTTCTCGCCTAATCGCCTTTCGGTTTTCGACCCGAAAATCGTTCCAATTACCGCTATCTCCGCGAGCATGTTTCCGATCAATGGGAAATGATTTGTATTCCGAACGCGTACCGTGGACTTATCGCGCAATCAGATTAATATTAAACCCCCTCGTATCGAGTCTGACCACGGTTTTACCACTGTGATGAACTGCTAGCTTAATAAGGTACGCCGTGTCCGTCCACAATTCAAACGGCGATTAATGTTAAATACATTTATGCGGCCGCGCGGCCGTTCGCAATTAAATCTAACTAGGCGCGCGTGGTCGCACAAATAAATCCCGAACGATTTGTTCTATTAATTCAATTTTAAAAGGGCCCATTACTGATCGAAGTACGTGTCGCGCTCTATCGTGACCCGCTCCTCGGTGAATTATATTCGTATTATCGTGATTTCAAAAAAATACCGCACAATCACTTAAAATCACCCACCGAGAGCTTTTTTTTACTACCCTGGGAACCACAACATGTTCTAAACCACTTTAACAACCAAATTTAACCTATCATTAAAATTGTATTTACTAGAAAAAAATAATATCATTGCAAGTATGCAACCAATATCACAGTGCAATAAGCGTCATACGCAAATCGCGTATTGCAATAAAAATACTGTGATGTCGGTTGCATACTTGTAGTGTTTTATTAATTTTTTTAAATGGTAAGTTTTTGTTGTTCCTTGCAGAAGAGAAATTTATGGGTTAATTGTTGAAATTTGCATCAAATTCATTAAGGGTCATAATAGTCTGTGCGCATGCTCGAGTCGTCCAGTACACATGTCGTTGCTTGTTTGTCAGTGAGAATAGGCAATTAACCGAGACGTATTCAACGTAATTTGATTCCGGAATAAGTTCGCTTTGCATACCGCTCCTGCCCGAACACGTTCCCTGTCGTAATTATGAATTATATCTTAATGGTAAACGCCGCATCCTATGCAAATATCGCGACCGGAGAGTTTTCTACTTTGGAGGACAGGGGATATAACTGCGAACTGCGCATCGGTACGGAAGGGTTGTACGCGACAAATCAATTACCGTGACAATAAAATTTACATAAATATTACATTTTAATCCCCTCGCCGCAATTAAAATTAATATTTATGCGATTTTCGATTTTATTCAATTTACAAACAACTCTAATCCGGTCGGATAAATTCGAAATGAAAAGCTGTGGTCGTAGCAATTGTGATCATGACTAAGACAATACCGTCGGTAGCCCATAGTTCATGATCACAAAAGCAGGAGCCATCAATTTATAGAATGCAACAATGTGAACGTGGATCGTTGTAGGCGGGTCGCGACATTGACCGCGGATTGTGGCTTGATTACCACCGTAATGAACCGAGGATGGTGATAAATGGTCGATAATGACTCATTGTTAATGGCTAACCCGTCCGCGGCCAGGTGAGGCGTCAAATCGCTTCGGATTTGCGCCTCCATTCGCCGCGGCGCCTGCTTAATAGTGCCGCCTATACATCACTACTCCAAATTCCGCCTCGGACCCGATTTAATCCCGCAACTAACGGCCCCAAAAACGCACCCCGTCCATCTTCGTTACCGAAATCGCCTACCCGGTGCAATTTAAATGACTAACGAATCCACGTACGTAATCCGTTTTAAACGATAATGACTTCTGATAATCTTTCATTAACCACTTTCACTATAATGTCGCACATTATTTACAATTACTCATTCTCTTGTTTAACTTTAAAAGCAATAGTAATAACTCGTTTTTGAATTTTTACATAATCGGTTAGCGTGCTTGTTAATGTATGTTATCATCGTTTCGCATCGTTTTGTGTCCATATGGGCGACTTGTCGAATTATTAAAAATCGTGATTGTCCGATGCTAATCTAAACAGGGTCCGCGAACCGGCTACTTTTCGAAACGACGCCGTAATTTCGACGGTACACGCATACCTAAAAGGCGTGACCGGGTTTTATTTACGCGTCCCGGTCACGGAAATGCCTTATTTACTTATTTACACCGTTATCGTCGCCGATTTATCGTTCCACGTTATGCGCCCGTCAATTAGCACCTCAAGAAACGGAAGTAGTCAGTTCCGATTGAGACCTTCCTTATACCCTATACACATATATAGCCATATTCTTATGGAAATTCTTTTTTAAAAATCGAAAATTAATAAAAAAACAATTAATTAATAAACAAAAAATGTTAATGGGGTATTCAACAAATTAATAAAGAATTGTTTCTAGATTTACACAAAAAATACAAATTTGAAATATCTTGATTCATTTTTGAGAAAATAAATTTCAAAGTTTATTTTTCACATATTCCATAAAAACATGAAATATTAAAAAAATTGTACTTTTATTGTTTTTAAAAAATCGAAAATTAATAAAATACAGTCAGTCTCAAAAGTCATCGTACACCAACGGTTTTTGCATAATATCCAAAATGAGGTCGTAAAAAAAGTATTTTTTTATTACCATACACATAATTATTTATTTTTAACAGATTTATAAACAGAAAACACTGCAATTTAACAAAATAACTTAATAGTTCTTCAAAATTCTTCCATTGGAATGTCACAAAAGTGATCGTACAGATCCAAAAGTTGTAATTAAAGACGCAGCCAAGCTGGTACTAGTACTTGGTTGGTCCTCCGTTCGCTTTAAGTAGAGCTTTTAGTCTTCTCGGTATAGATTGAACAAGTTTTTCAGTGTATGATGCCGGAATTTTATCCCACTCTACATGTAATGCAGCTTTTAGGGATTCCTTACTACTAATGTTGTGCATTCTAATAGATTTTTCTAAGTAATCCCACACGTGCTCTATGGGGTTAATATCCGGTGATTGTGGAGGAGAATGTAGCTGCTTGGGAAGCCATTCGCGAACTACATGCGCTGTATGCTTTGGGTCTTGGTCTTGTTGGAAAATCCAATTACTTCCAAGACACAATTGTATAGCATTTTGCTTTAAATTAGCCTTTAAAATATTTAAATATTGCCACTTATTCATTATATTTTCAATAAAGACTAAACTACCGACTCCTGAAGCAGCCATGGATCCCCATACCATAACGGATCCACCGCCATGTTTCACTGTTGGTAGGAGATTTTTTAAATCTAGGGCTGTACCGGCCTTCCTCCAAATTTTACCCCTACCATCGCATCCAAAAATGTTATATTTTGATTCATCTGTAAAGATGACCCTTTTCCAAAAGTCCATACCTTTATCTTTATGCATTTTTGCAAATTCGATTCGTTTCTTTTTGTTAACATCGCTAATGTAAGGTTTCTTTCGTGGTACTCGTCCGTTATACCCGGCACTACGCAAAACCCTTCGCACAGTTTCTGCCCTTACGGTTTTATTAAATTTGTTTTGGACGTTTGCCGCTATTTTTGGGGCACTTATCCGAGGATTTGCGTTGACTTCTTGCCTAATACTTCGTTCTTCTCGGGGAGTCAACAATTTTGGACGGCCAGTGCGCGGAGCATTTTCAATATTTCCGGTATCCACAAACCTTTTAATTATATACTGAATTTTAGAAGCACTTTTATTAAGTTTTTAGCGATTTCACGTATAGATCGACCTTCATTATGTAATTTTATAACAATTTTTCTCACTTCTACACTTGTTTCCGTTCTCTGGGGAGCCATGACACTTTTTTGACAAACGGAGAGCCAAGGTTTATATATTAAAGGTTGTCTCAGTTCCTATGCTGCAATACTTTGATTTTAGTTTGTGGGCGAGGGGCAAGAGCAGGAGTGTTTCGTGACGTAAGCGATCACGGATTGCTCACGCAACCTCATGGCCATGTGGTGCTCCATGCATTTGTTTAATTTGAATTGCTTGGCGGTATTATTTTCCACATGTGACGTAATGCGTAGTATGGTTGCGTACGAACCTAGGCAACCTTTTATATATAAACCTTGACGGAGAGCAACGATTGCTAGATGTAGGGCAGGTTAGACTAGCTGCACGGGAAATTCCACGTAATTGACAAAGAGACGGGGAAACCCCTGTCGGTTTTCAGATGTACGATTACTTTTGTGAGATTGCAATGGAACGATTTTGAAGAATTATTAAGTTATTTTGTTAAATTGCAGTGTTTTCTGTTTATAAATCTGTTAAAAATAAATAATTACATGTATGGTAATAAAAGAATTTTTTTATTTACGATCACGTTTTGGAAATCATGCGAAAACCATTTGTGTACGATGACTTTTGGGACTGACTGTATATAGCTTCATATATTCGATAAAAACATAAAATATAAAAAAATCGTATCTTTTAAACTAAACAAAACATGTTAATGGGGTTTTCGACAATTTAATAAAGAATTGTTTCTAGATTTATACAAAAAATACAAATTAGAAATATTTTGATTCGTTTTTGAGAAAATAAATTCCAAAGTTTATTTTTCACATATTCCATAAAAACATGAAATATTAAAGAAATTGTACTTTTTAAATTAAACGAAAAATGTTAATGGAAATTGTTTTTAAAAAATCGAATATTAATAAAATATATAGCTTCATATATTCGATAAAAACATAAAATATAAAAAAATCGTATCTTTTAAACTAAACAAAACATGTTAATGGGGTTTTCGACAATTTAATGAAGAATTGTTTCTAGATTTATACAAAAAATACAAATTAGAAATATTTTGATTCGTTTTTGAGAAAATAAATTTCAAAGTTTATTTTTCACATATTCCATAAAAACATGAAATATTAAAGAAATTGTACTTTTTAAATTAAACGAAAAATGTTAAAGGAAAGTATTTTTAAAAAAACGAAAATTAATAAAATATATAGTTTGATATATTCCAGAAAAACATAAAATATTAAAAAATTCGTATCTTTTAAACTAAACAAAAAATGTAAATGGGGTATTCAATAAATTAATAAAGAATTGTTTCTAGATTTATAGAAAAAATACAAATTATAAATATTTTGATTCGTTTTTGAGGAAATAAATTTCAAAGTTTATTTTTCACATATTCCATAAAAGCATGAAATATTAAAGAAATTGTACTTTTTAAATTAAACGAAAAATGTTAATGGAAAGTATTTTTAAAAAATCGAAAATTAATAAAATATATAGTTTGATATATTCCATAAAAACATAAAATATTAAAAAATTCGTATCTTTTAAACTAAACAAAAAATGTTAATGGGGTATTCGACAAATTAATAAAGAATTGTTTCTAGATTTACACAAAAAATACAAATTTGAAATATTTTGATTCGTTTTTGAGAAAATAAATTTCAAAGTTTATTTTTCATATATTCCATAAAAACATGAAATATTAAAGAAATTGTACTTTTTAAATTAAACGAAAAATGTTAAAAGAAAGTATTTTTAAAAAATCGAAAATTAATAAAATATATAGTTTGATATATTCCACAAAAACATAAAATATTAAAAAATTCGTAACTTTTAAACTAAACAAAACATGTTAATGGGGTTTTCGACAATTTAATAAAGAATTAGTTCTAGATTTATACAAAAAAGACAAATGTGAAATATCTTCATTCGTTTTTGAGAAAATAAATTTCAAAGTTTATTTTTCACATATTCCATAAAAACATGAAATATTAAAAAAATTGTACTTTTTAAGTTAAGCGAAAAATGTTAATGGAAATTGTTTTTAAAAAATCGAAAATTAATAAAATATATAGCTTCATATATTCGATAAAAACATAAAATATAAAAAAAATCGTATCTTTTAAACTAAACAAAAAATGTTAAATGGGGTATTCAACAAATTAATAAAGAATTGTTTCTAGATTTACACAAAAAATACAAATTTGAAATATTTTGATTCGTTTTTGAGAAAATAAATTTCAAAGTTTATTTTTCACATATTCCATAAAAACATGAAATATTAAAAAAATTGTACTTTTTAAATTAAACGAAAAATGTTAATGGAAAGTATTTTTAAAAAATCGAAAATTAATAAAATATATAGCTTCATATATTCGATAAAAACATAAAATATAAAAAAATCGTATCTTTTAAACTAAACAAAACATGTTAATGGGGTTTTCGACAATTTAATGAAGAATTGTTTCTAGATTTACACAAAAAATACAAATTTGAAATATTTGAATTCGTTTTTGAGAAAATAAATTTCAAAGTTTATTTTTCACATATTCCATAAAAACATGAAATATTAAAAAAATTGTACTTTTTAAGTTAAGCGAAAAATGTTAATGGAAATTGTTTTTAAAAAATCGAAAATTAATAAAATATATACTTTCATATATTCCATAAAAACATAAAATATTAAAAAATTCGTAACTTTTAAATTAAACAAAAAATGTGAATGGGGTATTCAACAAATTAATAAAGAATTAGTTCTAGATTTATAAAAAAAAATATAAATTTGAAATATCTTAATTGGTTTCTGAGAAATTTGTTGAAAAAAAATTTAAATTTTATTAGAGTTAGAATTAGGATGGAATGTGAAATAAGAGATATTGGATTGTTAATCATTGTAAAGATTGATTTATCGAATAGAAATTCGAACTATGTCTGATGGGACGCCGGGGACATGATGATACCGCTTTGTCGTTGCCGATGATAGGGTTTGGTCTCTGGCGACCGGATTCCGGTATCCGCATCCACATTAGGGTAATGAATTTAGCATTTGCTCAAAGTCAAGGGGTTGCGTACGGGCACGGATGAGCGATCTGTCAAAGGTCACATCCCTCGCCCATAGGTGAAGTCAAGTGGCGATTGCGCCGTAAAGGTTATAAACGACGACATTTGGAAAAGGTTGCGGAGGTTTAAACACTTCTCCGCCAATTATTGGCAAACCAACCAATGGAGGGTGTTAGTTGGGTTCAGATCGCTGAGGGTTTCTTTCGCGTCGAGTAATTACGGTTAATACTTGTTAATTACGCGCGGTCTCTCGACGCCTATAAACGCATAGCTCTCGTAAATCATGGTAACTAACTCGGGGAGTTCGTTATATGCCGACGGGATTCGTGTACGGAAATCGATAACTAATTTAGGGTTTCTCTCTTTCAATATCTTTGAGAACCGTGGTCACTCATAAAAATAAAATTTATGCCCGGTTGACACGCGGGGCGTAATTTCTTTTTAACAATAACCCGTGTATTCAATGCAACAATGTAGGTTTATAGCAAAGCGCGTCGGAATAATTACAATTTATCACGGCGCGCGGCCGAGAGCTTTTGCGGAAGCTATTAAACCTCGATAGGCCCACCAGTCCCACAATTTATGGCCAACAGTTAAAAAATATTTAGCGTTTCAATTCCGATAATGTTTTAATCGCATAAATACTCCACCGTCTACGGAACTATTTACGACCACTGCAATTCAGTTCAGACGCACGCTTTTCCCAGATATTAAAAAAGATTGAATTCAACCTAAACTGAACTGCAATTCACTGCAATCGCTCCACCGTCACCCGTTTAGGTCGTAAAAATTTTCGTGTATTCCAAAACGTACAATGTTGCTACACAATTCTCCTCTTCCATACAAAGACTTTCCGACAAAAGAGCTACATTGTAACCCGGAATAGAAATAGAACTTTTAACTAATGCACTTCAAACACCTCATTTATCTGTGCTCGCCTCGTAATTGACAGACGCGGCTTAACGAAACTCTTAGTAGTAAATTATACCCCATGGGATTTACGAAGAACCCTCAAAACTTAAATTTATTATTATCTTCAAAAAAAATCAAAACAAGTTAAACAAAATTATTTTGATTGTGAAACATTTTATTTCGAAATCGAGATAAAATTGGGATGACGGAATCCGAGTTAAAAGCCACGAAAAATTGAACGAGGCGTGTACAAAATATTTACGAACGGTGATAGGGCGAATCGGGTATTATTAGCGGGATGAAATTCGAGGTGGGTTGTAAATAATAATGAAAATTCCGGGCGACGTGGCCACGGGGAGGGGGCAGGGGTACGGCGTCAAAAGCGATTTAATTTCGGCCCGTTTAAACAATTTGACGTCCAATTCGGCGCGGAAATTCTAATTGCGCCGGCTTGATTAAAAATTTGCCGCGCGTTAATATTAAAATTAACGCGGGCAGCAATGCGAGCGACCGTCGGGCACTAATTAATTTTCGTGCCGCGTCCCGAACACTTGTCACGCATCGTGTCAAACATTGTCGCGGTAATTTTCGTCTCCTTCCTAAGTCCTTCGGCACCAACCACACCCCATATTATTAAAACGGTCCAACGCGTAATCTTCCTTACACTCTCGTGCCTACACGATTACTTATTAATTAAATTAAAAATTCCTTAACATCTACATCCCTATATATAGCTACTATTTCAGTAATTCATGAAATAACTTGAATAATTTTATTTAATTTTTTATTAAAACTAACTACCAGTTAACTAACGGTCAGTTAACTAATTGTAAGTTAACTAACTGCCAGTTAACTTCGAATATATGTTTGCAGGAATTTTTAAGTGAATTTTTTTGAAACTGCAACGTTGAAAATCGAGATATGGTTATTGAGGAAATTGCTGCGAGAGTTTAGAGGAGGAAATACTATTGGTGTTTCATTAATTTGCTAGTTTGGATAAGAAGAAGGGAGGTGAGAAGGAGCATGCGCTGTAATATTTTCGCTACAATTATATGCCTAAATGGATTTGATGTAAATTTCAGCAATTAACCGGTAGATTCCTCTTCTGCAAAGGGCTAGAGAAATTGTAAACTAACGCTCTGATTGAATTCGGATGGGAAAGGCAACTATGCATCTCTGTGAAGCTAAAGCCCAACGGGGACATTAATTGGGTTAAATTCCTGATGACCGAATGAATTCCATTGATTCAAGTCCGCGGTCCGTAGGAAAGCGGGTGCACGTCTAGCGACAATGGAACTTTATTACGCGAAGCGTTAACGGCGGACCGCATGAATCAGCGACCGAGGCTTCTCGGGTCCATTGTGAAGAGCCGTAATGACTGGCCGTTAAAGGGTTAGATGATAAACAACATAGGGGCGGAAGAGAAAATAACCTTCGATATGCAAATCGACCGGGGGCAGTTATTCACCCAGTTAGACTCCCCGACGTCCGCGCTTTTAATTTTATTTGCCGAAACTTTTTACGAACCATTTAGGGCGCCCGCGCGATCCGTCGGCCGTAAAACTAATTGGGGCCGCCTCGTAAATCTATAAATTTATAATTTCCCGCAGTAAATGTCCATCGGACGCCGTCGGTGACCGACATTACTCCCTAAGCTGACCACTGTTACGGATTTTATGGTAAAACTTTCATAACCCCACCCCAACAACCCTACCTTAAAACATACATTATGATGGGAATGATAGAAATTTATGATAAGTTAGATCCAATGGGGAATGACATCATCTGGATCAATAATGAAATTTCTTTGTTGCCGGTAGAAAATAGAAACAAATAAGCGTCGATGTTCTCATCTGGAAGTGTGTTGCTCGCGGATGACATTTGGGAGAGCTTCGTCGGAGAGAGAACAAAGGAGGGCAGAGTCCCTTTGTCGCGGGCGGCGCTAATAAATGTCAAGAGGCTCCAAATAAAATCGATTGGCAAAGGGATGTGTCCCTCAATTACATTTTCCTGTTTATATACGTGTCGCCTTCGTCGAGTGAGCACTAGAGCAGGGCATGCGGGCAAAGTGATCTGGAGGCGCCATAAACCGGGAATCACTGCGAAACGGCCCCGAGAATGATCCCTTACGAGTAGACATATGCTGTTTTCCCCACGATTCACTTGCCGGCGAAATGTTTTTATGATATCGTCCTGATACAGTGCGGCGAGCGAGGATTTTTATTGATACGCCTCTAAATAAACGTAAAGAGGGCGTTGATCCTCGGCGTCTCCCCCGCTGGGGGGTCCAGACGATCCTAGTAAATATTGTTATCGCTAAATAGGTTCGTCGGGCGTCTCTTCCTTCTACCTGCTACGAAATTTCGGAACCAGCTCCCGGACTTTCGAAATATTGTGCAAACAACAACGACGAGACGAGACGATACGGAATGCCTCCGGAGGCCACGTGGCCACTTTGAAAACTCGATTGGTTAATTACGATGAAAGACAAACAATGACTCACGGCCTCTCTTTTGGGGGTCACCCAAATACGAGCGGACCGTTACCTGTTGAAGAAAGTGTTAATCACAAGCAATTAAGACCGCGGAACCTAACAAAGACAATTTAACAGCGACGAGGACGCGAAACTTATTGTTTTCGGGTGGTGATTTTCTTTTAGTGGATGCTCGTTAGCAAAGCGTCCGACCGGCAATAAGCGATTAGCCCTCCCAAAACGGTTCTCTATGTAACGCTCCAACGCTTTCCCTTACATAACCCGCCCGATATATTTATCACCGACGCGTTGTCCTTGCGCTACGGACAAAGAAAAACCAAGCAAACGCAGAAACTACGTCTTGCTGAGCTATTATGGGCTCTGACTAATCGACACGTCCAGGTATTACCGAACTATCTTCTTTGCCAACGTTACTAAAAGTGTCAACAACATATAATTATAACTTAAAAAAATTTTTTTTATTAAAATACATATATATTAATGTAATAAAGTTAATTAATTATGCAACCAAATACGCAAATCGCGTATTACAACACCAATACTGTGATATTGGTTGCATACTACAATAATTATTAGTAGAATTTAGTAAAACGGTTCAATTGAGAAAAATTCAAGAGATTCTTTGGTCGTTATGGTCATCGTCGTATCCAAGACAACGACGAGGGGGTAATCTCTTGTATCGGGTCTGATTAGGTCACTATTGTGAGAGAAAAGAAACACGAGGGTCCGGTTTTTATGCGATTTGGGCGCCCACTTGTGCGTCAATTGCGAATCCCTTCGATGCGGGTAGTAAATCAATATTTTATGGTTTATCTCGGAGAAAAAAAGAAATAAAAATGAAAGAACTCAAAATGCAGGTGTTGATATTAAAAAAAAATTGTTTTATTTGGTTTCTATTGAGTTGTAATTTGGGGGTTAAAACATGGTGTTTTGAGACGTGCGTGGTTCAGTTTTAAGAGGAAACAACAAAAGGAAATTAACGACGGGCACACGCAAACATAAATATAAAAAGAATATGGTCCCCGGGCGTTGGGCTCGGAATGCATTAGGCAAATTCGCGTACGCTCGACTGACGAACAATCGAGGGGCCATATTTCGAACAATGCACATATTTGCTACCCGCTCTCCGTCGAATCAATACATATCGGTAACCCCAAATACACTCGCCGTCTGGAGGACCCTCGAAATGGCCAACGCGGTCGAATTTCTATTCGTAAAAAAATCGCTTTCAGATCATAAACAATAAATTATTTCTAAAGCCGACGGTTGAAACTCAGAGTATGAAAGTTGGACAAGTGTGACACCAAGGACAATATTGACGGGTCCGTAAAAATATCCATTAATTAAACGGCGACTTTCGGCCGAAAGTACATAAACCCGCATCGCCGTGCCGGAAATTGTAGCGCATGCCGATATGAATATTCATGGGGCGGAAGGGTGGCCCGACGTCGCTCCATTATTGGGGACTATCGGTTCCCCTGGGCAAATATTGCAACGGACGCGTTATCGATACTAGTGATCGAACACTCATCCTTTCAGTTTTAAACAAATTCGTTCCACATATATATTTTGTTTCCAACTTCTTTGAACCTGTCGAAAGCAAATTGTCAACCGACAAATTCCATGGCGACAAGTTTGAATAATCCGGCGTACATTGGCAAACAAGCTTGTCACATATTGAATCGGCGCCCATCGGCTTCCGAGGTGCGGTAGATGGATATGTATTGTCACGGGAGGGCGCCATTGGCAGCGCTATTGCCCAGATTCAATTTCCAATATGCAGCGGCGGTTGCATACCGTTTTAGGACGGTATTACCGTAGTGATGGGATTTCCCTTTCCGCCTCTAAACCCCACACCCACCAATATTCTGTCCACGGCCGTCCCGACGCGTATCCAACGCGTTCCGACTCGAGCACCGTTATAGTTCCCCGTTTGTACTGGATCCCGTGCATGCGTCTGCACAATAAGCCTCGTGTACCGATCATTTAATTGCTTTCGATGCCATATTTCGGCATATTACCTCCTGAATTAGTACCTAGAACCACCGTTTCTGAGTACTCTCTCTATTCAAGTACTTTAATTGAATACCACTCTCGATTAACGTAAAATCCTTCACTTAATCTCTTTAATTGACACATCCACTATTCATTATTTATGATTATCTTCTAAATATATATATATATATATATATATATAACATGAATGACTAAATTTATCAAAAAAGATATGCTGGAAGAATTTTGCCGAAAAACTCAACTTCAGCTCATTTTCAAAATTGCATAACTTTTTTTTGCCATTGCCAAATTTCAATTCCGTGTATTCGTTACATTCCGTAGATCATTTTGAACATTTTGCACGAAAAAAAAATTAAAAATAATTAAAATTGCGATTTTGGAGAAAACCAAATCTGCTAAGAAACATTTTTTTGTCATTGCCAAATATATATATATATATTCTCACATGAATGAGTAAATCTATCAAAAAAAAAAAGATATGATGGAAGAATTCTGCCGAAAAACTCAACTCAGCTAATTTTCAAAATTGCATAACTGTTTTTTCCCATTGCCAAATTTCAATTCCGTGTATTCGTTACATTCCGTAGATCATTTTGCACATTTTGCACGAAAAAAAAATTAAAAATAATTAAAATTGCGATTTTGGAGAAAACCAAATCTGCTAAAAAACATTTTTTTGTCATTGCCAAATATATATATATATATATTCTCACATGAATGAGTAAATCTATCAAAAAAGATATGATGGAAGAATTCTGCCGAAAAACTCAACTCAGCTAATTTTCAAAATTGCATAACTTTTTTTTCCCATTGCCAAATTTCAATTCCGTGTATTCGTTACATTCCGTAGATCATTTTGAACATTTTGCACGAAAAAAAAATTAAAAATAATTAAAATTGCGATTTTGGAGAAAACCAAATCTGCTAAGAAACATTTTTTTGCCATTGCCAAATGTGAATTGCGTCCAACATAATAAAATTAATTTATATGTTTATGAAGTTGAGGTCAAAATAGGAAGTGTTTAATACAGTACCTATTGGATTCAGGTAGAGAAGTAATTCTAATTTTCTGGTTCCGTAACGATCGCGTAAAAGAAGGATTAATTTTCAATAGCGTCGAAGCAAGACGATTGATTTGCAGAACTATTATCGGGTAACGGCACTAGGAAATCGATTGCGAACGGAACGGGCGTAAGACGTTGGAAACGGAACCAAGGGGGCCGCGTAGAGCGAATTAACAATTCCATTGTCGACGAAATTATACGTCGGGAGTAATTGGTAATGTGTATAACAAAGGTGTACGTGTAATCACGCTGGACGGCAGTCCAAGCTCGTCCCGGGCAATAATAACGTTACGTCACGGTCGTAGCGCTACCGTAATAATAGATGTATGTTTTATCAATACTAATAATCGGGCGCGGTTCGATTATGATTGACGGCGGCATCATAAAACGTCACACCTGCGACGTGCCGGACCCGATTCTGTCATTTGACATGTTCATTATTCGATTAGGTCAGGTTGCTATTCGATCAACGTGAATAATCTGCAACTTTTCGCAGCATCATACAACTCTAAAAGAGATTGTTTTTAATGAAATTTTCTATTTTTAAACTTTTTTATTTCGATTTCGCTCGTCATAAAACTAGTTACTCATGCGGAGTCGAATATATTTGGAATTCATGGCAAGAAGCGTAACGCGAGGATGCATTTACGGCGACCGGCAATAAAACGGAGTCTGCCATGAATCACGGTTTAAATGCGGCAATATCAGCAAGCCTTCGAAACACAAAAGATATCCGCCGGGACTCCGGGAACCGTGCCACTTCTGTGGGGCAATTAATAACGACGTTACCGACGTCCTCTCCTTATTGGTCCCCCACGGTGGGGGGAAAAGACAGATGGTGCCATATCGTCGGTAGGAAAACGCCAGGTCTTTAGGCTTTGGATTACAAACATTACGCGAGGGGACACGCTTTATCGTCGAAAAAGACGACATTTATTTTTTTTTGTTTTTGACGCCACCAAGTTACATTAACACCTGGACCTCCAATAAGGGTTATAATCGTACACGATTCTTCGTGTATTTATTTTAGCTTTAAGTTGATAAGCAAAAACTCGTTCAATGGGACATAATGACTTCTAAAATGATTGCGCGGCGCCATAATTATCCCAGGCATCCCGTAATGGGGCAAATTATTAATTCCCCTCGTCGAGCGAGAATAGGAAAATCGAGACCCACAGTTTGCGGCCGTCGATTGACGACCACCTGAGCCCCAGGGCGACAACTACAAAGCACCCCTCCGACGTTGGGGGTGGGAATTTTTCATTTTTGCATCCAAAGGGTATAACGGCGTGCTTAGGTTTCACGACTCGGCCGGATTAATAGAAATTAAGGCCTGAGTTACGGCATTGCGGGCCCTATCTACCCCCCCTAACGGCCCATTTCCGCCCACTAATGTAAAGTTTATACAAATCACTGCTTTGCAAAATCTCTCAAATAGTATAATAAATTGAGTAATATAGAAAAATATACAGGGTGATTAATTTAATTTTAAATATTTTCTGAAACATTTTGTTTTTTATTGCCATTGCCAAATTTCAATTGCGTGTATTTGTTACATTCTGCAATTCATTTTACACCAAAAAAATAATTAAAAATAAATAAAATTGCGATTTTGGAGAAAACCTAAGAAACATTTTTTTGGCATTGCCAAATATGAAATTTCTTTCTGTTTTAGTTATATTTTGTTTTATAAATCGTATCTATAAAAATAATAAGTATTATTTGATAATATTGGGTTTAAAGGTTGATGTGAAATTCACCCTCGTTGACAGCGCGTGCATTGACCCACAGGGGTAGTGACACCCCGCGCAAGCAGAACACAATGGCGAGCACATTAACACGTGTATTTTAAACACGTTACAAACGGGACGGCAGACGAACGGCCGGCGTCGGTCGGCGTCCATTATCGGCGGCTATCGCCATTACGACAGTCATTACGGTTTTTACAACCATTACGTATCGCAATCGACAATCAATTACCAGTTAATTACAACGACGGAAGTCAGCGTCGAAAAGGCGTTTATTTAAATCGAACGGGAGCGTCGCGACGAAGTTTCAATGAAGTTTGTTTTTTGGGGGGCTAATGAGAGATAAGTGGATGGTGGTAATTTAGACGTCAGACCACGGCGGACCTAGTACACGTGTTCAAACAGGCTCGGACGGGTACAGATGTGGTCGGTTAATAGGTTGGCGACGTGCCGCGTCCTTTTTTTCTAAAGTCGAACGTTGAGTAACAGTGCTCGCGCGCTCTTAGACCTTTTAGCGTTGTATAAACATGGTCTGTTTTTGCAACGCGCCTCGACGGCCGTTCTTTAATTAGTCCGTTAGCGAGTTTTGGGAACGGCGCCGTCTATTTTTTGATGCCACCGCGACTATGGAATTCCCTTTGTTTGGACATCTCCCCCGGGGGGCTTCAAAATAACGACCCCCGGACTGGAATTGACGTATATGCTTCCGCTTGAAGTTAAAGCTCGGAAGAAAGACCGTACGCGAAGCGGACCTAATCGGGCTGGAAAAGAGCAGAAGGAGCGAGTTAAAAATTGAGCAGGCAAAGAAACAATTTGGGGCTATTTGTCACGAGACCGTAGTCCCTTTCCGCTGCCGTACATCTTGTCGACAGACTGGATTATCCGTTCGGTTTCCTCGAATGGAGCCGTTCTGCTCTCTCGTGCAGGACCTCTTGATTTATCCGGCCCCTCTCGGCGTCGACTTTCGTTATCGTAATGACTCGGGGCGGACCATTTTTTACATCCCGACTCGTCCGCGGCCCAATAAACAAGCGTTTCTTTTAATTCCGTTTCCGCCCTTTGTGCGTTTAGAATTTACGGCCCTTGCGCGCGTGAAGATGGTTATAATCCGTGCGTAAAAACCCGCGCCTCGAGCTTAAATAGAAGTCGCGATAAAATATTTTATTATGCCAAGCCGAAATCACCTTCGTAACAATAAAAGGGAGCCGATGGAAGCGGTCTTTTCCAACCGCCCTCGCTTTTTTTCTACAACCTCCGGGGTGCGGTCGTACTCCTACCCAACAATTTTTTTCTACACCTCGTTACCTTTTACTTTCTTTCCCTACTCTCTTTCCATCTGCCTTCGTTTTGTTACTTGTTATTGAATTAGGACCTTTTTTATTTATGTTACTACACTATAAAATCTTTTTTTGGAAAAATCAAAAAGAACAACTCGTGAACCACTTTCAAATCTGGAACTGATAAGAACAATATATTAAGGGTGTAAACCAAAGACATAAATTACTTTGGCAAATCAGAAGAAAGTTTCACATTTAATACTATACTTACAATGTTTCTGTTCAATGTTCCAAGTTAGTTATATGTTGTAGAATTTTGACCGCAAGCGATCTCTACTGATCATAGAAATGATTTCGGTTGCTCTACATTCAATACTGTAATTAGGGAATGTAGCAGAATGTATAAATTCTTCTACAAAAGCCGAGGCACTGTAATTAATATAATATCAGCCTAAAGCTAGTCAACCCATATTGCAGTTTATGATAAATTTAGCCGAGGTCGCTTGTGGCCGAGGCCCTATATTTAAGGTTAGGCGATTTTCAGTCAGCCGATAGTTTAGTAGATGGATATAAATATATTAAATTGATTAAAAATCGAGTTGATCGATGCAGTTATGTTGTGTATGGACCTACATTAAACTTAATATATCGACTAAACTATCGGTCGACTGAAAATCGACCGTGTGTGCCTAGCCTAACACTAGGCATGACTTGCCTGTTTATATATACAGGGTGTTCCGTGACGCGACCGACAAACTTTTCCATATACTCAATATATCACCTATAGGTGAATTCCTCTTTATTTCGGAGATATCAAAGGAATTAAAAAAATTGATAGTCTTGACGATTTAACGTTTGACAAATTAATGATATTTGACCCGTGCGACGATAGCAACAAACCTCCCAGCAACAAACTTTTACCCGTAATTTCCTATCTACTTTCTTAGCTGATATCTTCCTTATAATTAGGGATAGCGAAAAACTAAATGCACCACTTGAAAGCTTGAATATTTCTCTATCTAAAACCGGGTTTTCGTCTGCCGATAAGTTGATATTAAGATCAATAAAAAATGAAGAACACCGCGCTGTACTTAAAATAGCTCAAAATTACCAAACTTCAAGGCCTTGTGCAATTGTTACGAAACCGAATTTTACAAAACTGTTATCACAGTCAGAAAGGGCGCTCCTTCAGCTATCTTAATTCGGGTTTTCGTCGGTCGCTATTGGGTGTGCGCATTTTAAAGTCTACAGTAAAGTAACTAAATTTAAAGTCTACTAGTATGTTTACTAGTAACTCTACTAGTATGGGATGTAATCACAAAGTCTCCTGATTTTTCAGCATATAATACGGTGGTGAGGGAAAAAAGTAGAGTTGCCATTTAAAAAAATAACCTTTTTGAGATACGGAAATTTGACGCACATTTCTGACCATCCTATATAACTTTAATTAATAATTGCTGTTAAATTAAAGTGTATAATTGTTATTAAAAGACACCATTAGAAAGAGCAAGAAATTTTCGATAAGATAGATATGGTTCCAGAGTTTTCTCCTGCTCATATAAGAAAGTTATCGACCCCAACAAGGTTTAAGAATGGCTAAAACGTGTGATTTTAGCAGTTTTTGGCCAAAAATGTACGTGTGCAAACGCGTGATCGCCGCGTGTTATGCATCACTAGAAAGAGCAGGAAATTTCCGATAAGATAGATATAGTTCTAGAGTTTTCTCCTGCTCATATAAGAAAGTTATCGACCCGAACATGGTTTAAGAATGGCTAAAATGTTTGAATTTGGCAGTTTTTGGCCAAAAATATACGTGTGCAAGCGCGTGATCGCCGCGTGTTATGCATCACTAGAAAGAGCAGGAAATTTCCGATAAGATAGATATAGTTCTAGAGTTTTCTCCTGCTCATATAAGAAAGTTATCGACCACAACAGGGTTTAAGAATTGCTAAAACGTGTGAATTTAGCAGTTTTTGGCCAAAAATGTACGTGTGCAAGCGCGTGATCGCCGCGTGTTATGCATCACTAGAAAGAGCAGGAAAATTTTCAATAAGATAGATTTCAATAACCCGGTTTTAGATAGAGAAAGATTCAAGCATTCAAGTGGTGCATTTAGTTTTTCGCTATCCCTAATTATAAGGAAGATATCAGTTAAGAAAGTAGATAGGAAATTACGGGTAAAAGTTTGTTGCTGGGAGGTTTGTTGCTATCGTCGCACGGGTTGATATTTGTGCTATCTTATTCGACCAGTATTTGCAGACTATCTTATACAACGGGAATTCCTCAAACCAACGTATGGAGTATTCTGCACTGTGGACTTTATCCCTATCATTTAGAAAAAGTCCAGCATTTATTTCCTCAACATTTAGAAAATCGAGTACGGTATTGCCAGTAGTTACAATATAATTTAGAAGTTATTTTTCCACATTGTTTTTTCGGATAAGGCCCAGTTTACAAGGAATGGTATTAACAACACACGTAATTCTCACATCTGGACGTATCAAAACCCACACGAAACAATCGTTGTTAACCATCAATATCGTTTTTCCCTCAACGTGTGGTGCGCCTTGTTAAATAATCATTTTATTGGGCTTCATTTTTTTGAACGATGTCTTAGTGCAGAAATTTACCTTCACTTTTTGGAAGAAGAATTGCCGAATTATAGCAAGATGGGGCACCACCACATTTTGGGAGACAACTGACTGTATTTCTTAATGAAAATTTTCTGGAAAGGTGGTTAATTATGATATAAAAATTAAAACATTAAAGTGTTATAATTTCGTAAATAATTGAAGTAGGACATATAATAATAATAATAATAATAATAATAATTATTTATTGTGCCAACACATGATACAACAAACCAAAAAAAAAACAAATACAATTCATAATATTCAATAAAAAAAATACAAATCTATAAAATAATTAAATTAATCAATAATAACTCAATCAGATATATTAGCACAAATGGTGAAAGAACAGATAAAAATCTGGTTTAACTTCCACCGTGAGACAAAAAAAAAAAGAATAAACAAACAAAATAAAAATGCATAATATAAAATAAAAAATAGAAAAAACTGAGCAATAATGAAACTTATTTACATAGTACCAAATTTCATAATCATTAAAACAAAACTAACCAAGCACGAAAAACCTATAGTCGACCATACAACCTGTCTCGCAACACTAAAAATCTAAATTTCGCGATAGAGCCAGCACACCTCACGGAATCAGGGATCACGTTCCACATCTTAGCCACTTGATACGAAAACGATTGCTTAAATTTGGTAGATTTGTGCCTAGGAATGGTAACACAGGAACGATGCCTCAAATTAAGGTGGTGAACATCAGTCCTGAACTTTATTTTATTAACCAAATAAGGAGGCTTCCCATGAAATAACACTGAATATACCAGACACAGATAGTGAATAGTGAATCTCTGTCCCATATTCAGCCACCTACAGAGCAATAGCTTATCAGAAATATGCTCTCTACGCCCGATACCATAAATAAAACGTAAGCAAGAGTTTTGAACTACTTGCACCCTACGAGCACTGTCATACGATAAACACGGACTAAACACAGCACTACAATAATTAAAATGGGAAAGAACTAGTGAATCACACAAGAGTCGTTTCAATTCACAAGAAAGAATATTCCTGTTACCATAAAGCGTCTTCAACGATCCAAATGCCCTACCACAAAGCATACTCACATGACCACAAAAAGACAGCTGCTCATCAATCACCACACCCAGGCTTCTAACAGAAGTTTCAAATATTAATGGCTGATTTAAAATATCAATATTAATGTTAACTCTATCAACATGTAACGCACCCCTTTTGGTAAACAAGATACCTTGCGTTTTATTAGGATTAATCAGCAATGAATGTTGCTCAATGCGAGCACACAGTTGCTGCAATTCACCAGTTACTCGACTGCATACATCCGGCAGCTCATGTGGAAAGAAGCTACAGTACAGCTGCGCATCATCCGCGTACAAATGATACGACAGGGCACTTAAATCAGAAAACAAATTACAAGTAAAAATTGTGAAAAGTATGGGACCCAAGATGGACCCCTGTGGCACACCAGACGCAATTGCCATAGAAGACGAGATTATACCATTCACCCTAACTGACTGCCGCCTATCCTGAAGATAATTCCGAAACAACTCAACAGCCGCACCACTAATTCCAATGTAATGTAAGATTGACAGCAATAGATCATGATTTAAAATGTCAAAAGCCTTAGTGAAGTCCAAAAGAATCAACATTGTAGACCTTCCCTCATCAAGAGACCTAAAGACGTCATCAGTAAGGTTCAACAGCGCAGCAGCACAGCTATAGTGTCTTCTAAATGTATGTTCATTAACATATATCATTCATCAAATATATATATACGTTCATTAACATTTTTTTTTGGTAATTGGATTAGCTATCATATGTCAAAGTTTGATGGTGAGCTAATAAATGACCCTGTATAGAAAATATACACCAGTGGTGCGTTCATATGGCATTAAATGTAGCGCCTCGGCCGCAAGCGACCTCGGCTAAGCTTATATCGCACACTGTAATATGGGTTGACTAGAATTAGGTTTATATAACATTAAATCTAGGGCCTCGGCCGCAAGCGACCTCGGCTAAGCTTATACCGCACACTGCAATATGGGTTGAATATTGGGTTTATATGGCATTAAATGTAGGGCCTCGGCCGCAAGCGACCTCGGCTAAGCTTATAACCTACCCTGCAATATGGGAGATATATAGAGAATATAATTTTATGGACAATATAATTTTGAGTTAAACTTGTTTCAAATATGAACCGCTTGAGTACAAAAAAAAAAATTGTCAACGGCTATTGAAACGCCCTGTTTCGTCGACATAATGAAATGCTGTAAAAAAGTTAATTGCGCGGAAGAGTGTCTCTTCAGCCAGTCCGTGCCACATCGAGTCGTTCGCTTGGGGCTAATTGCGATCGGCGACAGAAGCGACTTTGGATGGACGCGCGTCATTCCCGGCGGGGTCTCAAGGGGGTACAAAGGGTTCGACACGTGGCCCTCCGAGTGGATACTGCCGTCATCGCAAACGCCCCAAACGACGACGACGTTATTCGCGACATCAAACGACTCTAGACTTTCTAATTGTATAAACACGATTCCCCACATTTGGGGTTAAACGCATACGGTGGGGTTAAAAAAAAAAGAAATCAATACTTGACGTAAACCTGCATTTAATGTTTAAAGTTAATGATTTTAAATCGAAGTGTTGGTTGGTGTCGAGACGCGTAGGCTGCGCCTAACACCCCGGGATTATGATGGAAAAAGGGGGTTTCGAACGGAATAGTTAGCGACAATTCGCATTCCCCCAATGGCGGTTACCCTTTAGGGCCTCGCCCGTTCACATTACTGTCAGTACCAGTGTTTACATAAAAATGTATAAAATATTCGCAGATTTAGGCTGGATTATAAGGTTCCCAGATGTTTTGAAATTCTCTGGGGAACTTCGATCGTTATTTTTTACGTTATGTTATGGTGTTAAATACAAAATTATCGCAATAAATAAGTTAGTTATTAGAATAACTCGTCTTGAATACCAAAATCACGATCAAAAAATGTTGTTCGAAACGATTATTTACGGTTCTTTAGAAACTTTATTTTATTAAACACACCGTATTTCCCCTTTTTTGTGTTGTAAGGGTCAATTTCGGAGAATGACCCGCCCAGAAGTGAAATTGTATGAAAAAATGAATCGAAACCAGTTTTGTATTCGACCCCCGCGCACCCTTTCGATATCTGTCGGTCCGTTAAGTGGGTTTGAAATAATGGCTTTCCGTTGGAACGGATACTTGTTTACCTTTCATTGAAAATTGCAGGGAAGATAGGAGGAAATGGGCTGTCGTATTGAATCGCGGAGCGGAATTTTTAGTGCAGGTCCTGGGGATCGAGTGTCCTTGTTAAAGTGGTTGCGATACCTGAACGAATATCCAGTTTCTCTCCCCAATCAAAACGAAATCCGATACGGGGAGCGTATCAAAAATAATGATACGTCGTCTGTTGGATTTCCTAACGTGGACAGCGGACTTGGGGTTTTCGTCCTCTGGGTTATGCCTCCGGGGTCCTTTGTGCTTCTCTAATATCCGGTAAATTGACACAAATGCGTACGAGGCAGAGATATTACTCCGGTAGTAGGCGTCAGAGACGGTGTGGTCAGCGGTTGTTGGATGGACAATAACGGAAAGGGGTGACCACTGACCACTCCGGATGACGGTGACAAGCGCACACTTGAGGGACGGTCACTTACTCCTCGGGCCGCGTATAATTGTTTGTTTTCTCACGCTCGACCTAATACACTAATTGACGTCTAGCCCCGAAGAGATCCAAGATCCCTTTTGTGTGCGAATTTCGTTAAAATGCCAATTTGCTCGGTCCGGTACGATTTTCCTCTTTATCGATCTTTTCCGCAATCGCGTTTCCGCACGCCTTTTTACGCACGCCCACTCATTTCAATTTCGTTTCGGTGCAATTTACCCCGCAAAGGGCACTTTGTAAACTTCATGTTCGCGCTTCACACCCGCAGACCCAAACAACCACCGCTCCGACCTTAATTAAAACGCGGTGACGTTGAACCACCACGCTTATTGTACAACTAGGGTTAGTGTTTTTTTTTTAATCCGCTTATCCATTATTGGATTTAAAGTTTGATTATTACAAAACACGATGGATGTGTTCAAAAAAATCTGACTTTTAAAAGAAAGATATGGGGGGAAGAAAAAATGGAATCCTTAAAAGCCTTATGTTTAGCAAATACACTTTGTAAAGCAGTCTTTCGAGTATTTACGGGAAAAGAAGCCGGAGGCATTTTCTCGATGGTATCCGAATCGGAAAAAGGGAAAATACACGGAGGTTGTATATTTTGCGCGGAACATCTATTCCGGGTGCACCTGACAGTCGCCGCCGTCGGGTTCTGGCGGAATTTACAAGTGAAAAGCGCAGGAAAAATAAAGGGACCCGGGAAAGGGCACGGCACAATTTACAACCGTAAAAGTGGCGTAAATCACGGCTCCCGAACAACCCGATGTTTGCCAGTCGCATTGTTATTTTAAAAACGTCTGCAAGCCGATCCGCGGTAATGCACCGACGTCCTCCCCCCCTCAACTGCCCCCACAACGCCACTTTATTGCGATTCCACACGATTTATTAGATTTCGAGAAATGCATTAGCAAAATATAAGCGCTTAAACCCCATTACCGGAGTGGGTTCAACTTTCCTAGCCCCTTTATCCTTTTCCCCCGAGGTAAACCTCCAGAGACTCCTCTCAGAGACAACGTTCCAACAAACTCACACAAATTAATTCTCCACGAGCTTTCCACCCCTTCAACTCCTTCAATCTGGGAAAACTAGGTTACTTTAATCCAAATTTACCTCCACCAATCATCATTTTTCCTCATATGCCAACCGCCTTAACAAAAGATTAGATACATTCAACTCTGATTCCTCTTAATTTTTTAAAATTTCCTCAAATTACTATTTTTTTTTGCGAGACTTTAACTGTCTCGTATCTATCACATTATCGCGTGAATTTAATTACAGATCGCGGCGGTAGCAAGAACGCGATTAGCTTTGTTGCCGGTGCTCCCGATCCGGGGGGGAAAAACTCGTTCCGGGCGTAACTCGTCGTTATTACAGGTTGTATGCAGATACCGTAATTTCTCAATCAGGGCGCCATTGTGTGTCGACTACGTGAAATCGCACGTCGCAACCGACTTCTGTTCTTCAACTATGCAACCCATAGAACGAATACGTTTCAGAACAAAGACGGTTTTGCGCAATGTTGCGCTTATCATCATTTACTACTTGTTTATGATAATCTACCGACTTAATAAGCCAACAAAGAACAACTTGTTAACAACGATTTATTGTCAATGATTTTTTTTTTTAGTATATAATTAAAGGTTATGTAACAGAAATATATCTAGTATTTAGAGCGCTGTAATTTTTGATTTCGTTTATGAATTTTTTAAGACTATATTGGCTAACGAGATTCGTACAAGGAAAGTTGCAATTATCTGTGATGCGAATAAAAAATGCCGATTTCTTATCTAATACTCGCAACACGACCTGACATTTGCGGCGCGACGTCGTAGTCTTGTTGTTGCGTACTTTGTTGACATCGCAGCTTCGAAGGCTACCACAACATGCTATCGCTTCCTACGACGACCTTCTACAGCGCCACCCTCCGATTCATTTTATAAAATTCTATTAATCGAAATCTAATAAGACATCTTTCACAATTTCTTGAATTATTTTAGGAATTATCAAAAAATATTAATTTTATAAAATAAAATAAAATAAACTAGATATTTTTCTCTATAATCTTATATTTAATTAAATTTTTTACGATTTTTTAAAAATATTTGTTAAATTTTTAATATTTTTATATTTTTAAATATTTGAAAAAGTACATACTTTCCTCTATACATTACTAAAAATATATCATGATATCTTAAAAGTTTTAATAAAAAAATGATAAATTGAGAAATTCGGTTTTAGTTCAAATATTATTATCTCAAGAAAGAATTGCGATTTTTAGGTGCGGTTTTCACAATCAAAAAATACACACTTACTTTTATAACTCGTGAAAATTACATCAAGATATCTTAAGATTTCGACTTTTCACGATTTTTTAAAAATATGTATTAAATTAATAAAGTTAAAAAATCCGGTTGAGTTTAAAATTTGTTATCTCAAAAACGAATTGATATCTTTAAGTACGATTTTGTTCATGAAAAAGTACATACTTTCCTCTATATATTACTAAACATATATCATGATATCTTAAAAATTCGATTTTTTATAAAATTTTAGGCAAAAATGTTAAATTGAGACATTCGGTTTTAGTTCAAATATTATTATTTCAAGAACGAATTGCGATTTTTAGGTGCGGTTTTCACCATAAAAAAATGCACACTTATCTTTATAAATCGTGAAAATTACATCAAGATATCTTAAGAATTCGATTTTTCACGATTTTTTAAAATTATTTATTAAATTAATAAAGTTAAAAAATCCGGTTGAGTTTAAAATTTGTTATCTCAAAAACGAATTGATATCTTTAAGTACGATTTTGTTCATGAAAAAGTACATACTTTCCTCTATATATTACTAAAAATATATCATGATATCTTAAAAATTCGATTTTTGAAAATTTTTAAAAAATTTTAGGCAAAAATGTTAAATTGAGAAATTCGGTTTTAGTTCAAATATTATTATCTCAAGAACGAATTGCGATTTTTAGGTGCGGTTTTCATCATAAAAAAATACACACTTACTTTTATAAATCGTGAAAATTACATCAAGATATCTTAAGAATTCGATTTTTTACGATTTTTTAAAAATATTTATTAAATTAATAAAGTTAAAAAATCCGGTTGAGTTTAAAATTTGTTATCTCAAAAACGAATTGATATCTTTAAGTACGATTTTGTTCATGAAAAAGTACATACTTTCCTCTATATATTACTAAAAATATATCATGATATCTTAAAAATTCGATTTTTTAAAAAATTTTAGGCAAAAATGTTAAATTGAGAAATTCGGTTTTAGTTCAAATATTATTATCTTAAGAACGAATTGCGATTTTTAGGTGCGGGTTTCACCATAAAAAAGTGCACACTTATCTTTATAAATCGTGAAAATTACATCAAGATATAATAAGAATTCGATTTTTCACGATTTTTTAAAAATATTTATTAAATTAATAAGTTAAAAAATCAGATTGAGTTTAAAATTTGTTACCTCAAAAACGAATTGATATCTTTAAGTACGATTTTGTTCATGAAAAAGTACATACTTTCCTCTATATATTACTAAAAATATATCATGATATCTTAAAAGTTCGATTTTTCAGGATTTTTTAAAAAATTTTAGGCAAAAATGTTAAATTGAGAAATTCGGTTTTAGTTCAAATATTATTATCTCAAGAACGAATTGCGATTTTTAGGTGCGGGTTTCACCATAAAAAAGTGCACACTTATCTTTATAAATCGAGAAAATTACATCAAGATATCTTAAGAATTCGATTTTTTAAAAATATTTATTAAATTAATAAAGTTAAAAAATCCGGTTGAGTTTAAAATTTGTTATTCTCAAAAACGAATTGATATCTTTAAGTACGATTTTGTTCATGAAAAAGTACATACTTTCCTCTATATATTACTAAAAATATATCATGATATCTTAAAAATTCGATTTTTTTAAAAATTTTAGGCAAAAATGTTAAATTGAGAAATTCGGTTTTAGTTCAAATATTATTATATCAAGAACGAATTGCGATTTTTAGGTGCGGTTTTCACCATAAAAAAATGCACACTTATCTTTATAAATCGTGAAAATTACATCAAGATATCTTAAGAACTCGATTTTTCATGATTTTTTAAAAATATTTATTAAATTAATAAAGTTAAAACATCCGGTTGAGTTTAAAATTTGCTATCTCAAAAACGAATTGATATCTTTAAGTACGATTTTGTTCATGAAAAAGTACACACTTTCCTTTATATATTACTAAAAATATATCATGATATCTTAAAAATTCGATTTTTCACGATTTTTTAAAAATATTTGATAAATTAATAAAATTAAAAAATCTGGTTGAGTTCAAAAATTATTATCTCAAGAATAACATACTTTCCTATTTACCATCACTAAAAATATATCATAAAAATGTCTTAAAAATCGATTCTTCACGATTTTTTTTAAAAACTAATTGTTTACGTAAAAATTTTTGTTACCTTATCTCAAAAACGAATAGAGATTTTTAAGTACGGTTTTGTTCGTGATAAAGTACACACATTTCTCTATAAATCCCAAATATATCATCAAAATATGTAAAGAAATTGATTTTTGAATCTTAATCGTGTTTAAATGAATATACTCTTTATTTTTTTAGTTAGGGCATCAATTGTTTGGCAACCGTTTTATGAAAACCCTGTTTTAGATTGAAAGGGAAATAAAGGAAGCGGTAGCCTCGTTTATTGCTTGAGCAAGTAATTCGTTTCAATCGGACAATGACGAAGAAACGGATCACGTATGTGGAACAACCTGACCGGTTGCGCTCCGCACGTGACGCAATCCCCGTTTATTGCGCTAGGTTAGGGCGAGCCCTTTGTTCAGTAGCTGCTTCTAACGGATATCGGGCAGGGCAATAATTCGAACCGATCCCGACATAAAGAGTTTTAATGAAATAGTACCTTTACGGCCGCTATTAAGAGAAAAAAAGTAATTCAAAAAGAATAGAATCGATCAATAGTATGTTAGTTGAAAGCTTTTTCTGCGCAATCGTAGTTGGAGTTTTAAGTCGGTAATATATAATGCGCGTGCGTAATAGAATTTTTCTACTGTAATAATCTCGTATTAAATTAATAACATCGTAATTTTATGTTTGGCATTGTTTTATTCTCGTTAATAACGAGATTTGAGATACACGAGCTTAAAGATGTAATCACAACGTAATTGTTCACTTCTGGGTGCACTTAGCGGCAATATTAGAGTTGGTAAGACCGTTATGTTAGAAAATAATTACGAATTCTTTCGCGCAAGTTGCAATGCGCATGTGTAAATGAGTTCAAACCGAATAATACATAGTAGTGCTGATAATATCGGGTAATTTAAAGTTTTCCCCTTATGATATGGTATTGTTTTATTGTTGTTAATAACTAGATAGTCGATTTTGTTCATTTTTGTCTAGATTTAAGATATTTCGTCGAGTTTGAAGATGTAATCGCATCGTGATTGTCCACTTCTGGGTGCACTTAACGCCAACATTAGAGTAGGTAGGACCGTTATGATTTATCGTCGTTAGATTATTATTAGCTTATCGGTAAGGTGAAAGGTCAAGGCTCGCTTGGCTTTAAAGCAATGGTTTTAACTGGCGTGTCTTTCGCGGGACTGCGCACGCCACGCCGACTCGTTCAGTTCTGTAGATAGGAGTAATTGATTAAAGACCAATGACTGTAATTTTGAGCTGGTGCGTAGATGAAACCAGTTCGCAAATCGGTAGGCAAAGAAGGGGGACGAAAGAATGGATACCAAGTGGTTGTGTATGTGTGTATAAAATCTTGACCTAGATTACGAGATGCAATCAATATGGATTGGGGGATGCTGACGAAAGGGGGGAAACCACAAACCCCAAGGCCCATTAGCCTAAGAACTACCTGGTCTGGCTTTCCTCACCCGCCGGTAATCGTCGGATGCGTTTTCAATCGCGTCCCCGTTCCTACAATTTAATTTCGTATATCGCCCCCAACGTGAACGCCTCTTCCTGGTGCTACTAATGAAAAGCTCCAATTCCGACCGACGGAAAAACGCTCTTCACGAACAAAGAACTCTACTTCAATTAGGATCCTACGATTAACTTATTCGTAAATAAACTTGATAGGGTCTTTATTCCCTTGACATTTTCATCGTCATTCTACGTTTTATTTCTTACAATCGAATAATAATTAAACCAAAAAAACAGTTATAGATTTTATCTAAACTACTTTTAAACCTTCTTGCGTTTTATTAAATGTCTTTGTGTGGGATTACAAACTGTTGATAAATGGGATTAACAGCACACTTTGTAGTGAGGGATGAAGATGGACAGGTTTGGGTTACCCTTTTTATGATTCAATGGGTTGGGAGGGGTCGAGATTATTTTAATTCGATACTTTATAAAAGTTCAGGTTGAGTTCAAAAATTACTATCTCAAAAATGAATAGAGATTTTTGAAATTATATAAATAAATTAAAAATAAGAATAATGGATGACTTCAAAAGTTAATATCATAAAAACGAATTAACATATTCAAGTACGGTTTTGTTTATGAAAAAGTACACACATTTCTCTATTAATATCGAACGTTTCATCTATATATCTTAAGAATTCGATTTTTTGCGATTTTTTCAAAATAATGCTAAAATTGTAAAATTATGGATGACTTCAAAAGTTAATATCATAAAAACGAATTAACATATTCAAATACGGTTTTGTTTATGAAAAAGTACACACATTTCTCTATTAATATCGAACGTTTCATCTACATATCTTAAGAATTCGATTTTTTACGATTTTTTCAAAATAATGCTAAAATTGTAGAATTATGGATGGGTTCAAAAATTAGTATCATAAAAACGAATTGGTATTTTTAAGTACGATTTGGTTTATAAAAATCTACACGTTTTCTTCTATAAATTGCGAAAGTTTCGTCCAGATATCTTAAGAATTCGATTTTTTAAAAACAATGTTATAATTGTATTAAAATAAAAATAATTAATTTCAAAAATTATCATAAAAACGAATTGACATATTCAAGTGCGGTTTTGTTTATGAAAAAGTACTCACTTTCTTCTATAAATGACGAACGTTTCATCCACATATCTTAAGAATTCGATTTCTTATGATTTTTTAAAATAATGCTAAAATTGTATCAAAATAAAAATTATGAATTTCAAAAAATTATCATAAAAACGAATTGACTTATTCAAGTACGGTTTTATTTATGAAAAAGTACACACATTTCTCTATTAATATCGAACGTTTCATCTATATATCTTAAGAATTCGATTTTTTACGATTTTTTCAAAATAATGCTAAAATTGTAGAATTATGGATGGGTTCAAAAATTAATATCATAAAAACGAATTGGTATTTTTAAGTACGATTTGGTTTATAAAAATCTACACGTTTTCTTCTATAAATTGCGAAAGTTTCGTCCAGATATCTTAAGAATTCGATTTTTTAAAAACAATGTTATAATTGTATCAAAATAAAAATTATTAATTTCAAAAATTATCATAAAAACGAATTGACATGTTCAAGTATGGTTTTATTTAGGAAAAAGTACTCACTTTTTTCTATAAATGACGAACTTTTCATATACATATCTTAAAAATTCGATTTTTTACGATTTTTTTAAAAACAATGCTAAAATTGTATCAAAATAAAAATTATGAATTTCAAAAAATTATCATAAAAACGAATTGACTTATTCAAGTACGGTTTTATTTATGAAAAAGTACACACATTTCTCTATTAATATCGAACGTTTCATCTATATATCTTAAGAATTCGATTTTTTACGATTTTTTCAAAATAATGCTAAAATTGTAGAATTATGGATGGGTTCAAAAATTAATATCATAAAAACGAATTGGTATTTTTAAGTACGATTTGGTTTATAAAAATCTACACGTTTTCTTCTATAAATTGCGAAAGTTTCGTCCAGATATCTTAATAATTCGATTTTTTAAAAACAATGTTATAATTGTATCAAAATAAAAATTATTAATTTCAAAAATTATCATAAAAACGAATTGACATATTCAAGTATGGTTTTATTTATGAAAAAGTACTCACTTTCTTCTATAAATGACGAACGTTTCATACATATATCTTAAGAATTCGATTTTTTACGATTTTTTTAAAAACAATGCAAAAATTGTATCAAAATAAAAATTATTAATTTCAAAAATTATCATAAAATCGAATTGACTTATTCAAGTACGGTTTTGTTTATGAAAAAGTACACACATTTCTCTATTAATATCGAACGTTTCATCTATATATCTTAAGAATTCGATTTTTTACGATTTTTTCAAAATAATGCTAAAATTGTAGAATTATGGATGGGTTCAAAAATTAATATCATAAAAACGAATTGATATTTTTAAATATGATTTGGTTTATAGAAATCTACACGTTTTCTTCTATAAATTGCGAAAGTTTCGTCCAGATATCTTTAGAATTCGATTTTTTAAAAACAATGTTATAATTGTATCAAAATAAAAATTATTAATTTCAAAAATTATCATAACAACGAATTGACATATTCAAGTATGGCTTTATTTATGAAAAAGTACTCACTTTCTTGTATAAATGACGAACGTTTCATACACATATCTTAAAAATTCGATTTATTACGATTTTTTTAAAAACAATGCAAAAATTGTATCAAAATAAAAATTATGAATTTCAAAAAATTATCATAAAAACGAATTGACTTATTCAAGTACGGTTTTATTTATGAAAAAGTACACACATTTCTCTATTAATATCGAACGTTTCATCTATATATCTTAAGAATTCGATTTTTTACGATTTTTTCAAAATAATGCTAAAATTGTAGAATTATGGATGGGTTCAAAAATTAATATCATAAAAACGAATTGATATTTTTAAGTACGATTTGGTTTATAAAAATCTACACGTTTTCTTCTATAAATTGCGAAAGTTTCGTCCAGATATCTTTAGAATTCGATTTTTTAAAAACAATGTTATAATTGTATCAAAATAAAAATTATTAATTTCAAAAATTATCATAACAACGAATTGGCATATTCAAGTATGGTTTTATTTATGAAAAAGTACTCACTTTCTTCTATAAATGACGAACGTTTCATCCACATATCTTAAGAATTCGATTTTTTATGATTTTTTAAACATAATGCTAAAATTGTATCAAAATAAAAATTATGAATTTCAAAAATTATCATAAAAACGAATTGACATATTCAAGTACGGTTTTGTTTATGAAAAAGTACTCACTTTCTTCTATAAATGACGAACGTTTCATACACATATCTTAAGAATTCGATTTTTTATGATTTTTTAAAATAATGCTAAAATTGTATCAAAATAAAAATTATTAATTTCAAAAATTATCATAAAAACGAATTGACATATTCAAGTATGGTTTTATTTATGAAAAAGTACACACTTTCTTCTATAAATGACGAACGTTTCATATACATATCTTAAAAATTCGATTTTTTATGATTTTTTAAAATAATGCTATAATTGTATCAAAATAAAAATTATGAATTTCAAAAATTATCATAAAAACGAATTGACGTATTCAAGTAGGGTTTTGTTTATGAAAAAGTACACACTTTCCTCTATAAATTACGAATGTTTCATACACATATCTTAAGAATTCGATTTTTTATGATTTTTTAAAAATAATGCTAAAATTGTATCAAAATAAAAATTATTAATTTCAAAAATTATCATAAAAACGAATTGACATATTCAAGTATGGTTTTATTTATGAAAAAGTACACACTTTCTTCTATAAATGACGAACGTTTCATATACATATCTTAAAAATTCGATTTTTTATGATTTTTTAAAATAATGCTAAAATTGTATCAAAATAAAAATTATGAATTTCAAAAATTATCATAAAAACGAATTGACGTATTCAAGTAGGGTTTTGTTTATGAAAAAGTACACACTTTCCTCTATAAATTACGAATGTTTCATACACATATCTTAAGAATTCGATTTTTTATGATTTTTTAAAAATAATGCTAAAATTGTATCAAAATAAAAATTATTAATTTCAAAAATTATCATAAAAACGAATTGACATATTCAAGTATGGTTTTATTTATGAAAAAGTACACACTTTCTTCTATAAATGACGAACGTTTCATATACATATCTTAAAAATTCGATTTTTTATGATTTTTTAAAATAATGCTAAAATTGTATCAAAATAAAAATTATGAATTTCAAAAATTATCATAAAAACGAATTGACGTATTCAAGTAGGGTTTTGTTTATGAAAAAGTACACACTTTCCTCTATAAATTACGAATGTTTCATACACATATCTTAAGAATTCGATTTTTTATGATTTTTTAAAAATAATGCTAAAATTGTATCAAAATAAAAATTATTAATTTCAAAAATTATCATAAAAACGAATTGACATATTCAAGTATGGTTTTATTTATGAAAAAGTACACACTTTCTTCTATAAATGACGAACGTTTCATATACATATCTTAAAAATTCGATTTTTTACGATTTTTTAAAATAATGCTAAAATTGTATCAAAATAAAAATTATGAATTTCAAAAATTATCATAAAAACGAATTGACGTATTCAAGTACGGTTTTGTTTATGAAAAAGTACTCACTTTCTTCTATAAATGACGAACGTTTCATCCACATATCTTAAGAATTCGATTTTTTATGATTTTTTAAAAATAATGCTAAAATTGTATCAAAATAAAAATTATTAATTTCAAAAATTATCATAAAAACGAATTGACTTATTCAAGTACGGTTTTGTTTATGAAAAAGTACACACTTTCCTCTATAAATTACGAATGTTTCATACACATATCTTAAAAATTCGATTTTTACGATTTCTTGAAATTATAAATTATTAAAAATTATTAATTTCAAAAATTATCATAAAAACGAATTGACGTATTCAAGTACGGTTTTGTTTATGAAAAAGTACTCACTTTCTTCTATAAATGACGAACTTTTCATATACATATCTTAAAAATTTGATTTATTACGATTTTTTAAAATTATAAATTAATAAAAATTGTGAATTTCAAAAATTATCATAAAAACGAATTGACATATTAAAGTACGGTTTTGTTTATGAAAAAGTACTCACTTTCTTCTATAAATTACGAACGTTTCATCCACATATCTTAAGAATTCGATTTTTTATGATTTTTTAAAATAATGCTAAAATTGTATCAAAATAAAAATTATAAATTTTAAAAATTATCATAAAAACGAATTGACATGTTCAAGTATGGTTTTATTTATGAAAAAGTACTCACTATCTTCTATAAATGACGAACGTTTCATCTATATATCTTAAGAATAAGAATTTTGGATGAGTTCAAAAATTATTATCATAAAAATAAAATGGCTTTTTCAATTATTATGGTTTTGTTTATGAAAAAGTGCCTATAAATCACGAACAATTCATCCAAATATCTTTACAAGTTTTTTTTTTGTCTATGTGTTGAAATGTCTTTGTGTGCGTTTACAAACTATTGAAAAATGAGATTAACAGTAGACTTTGTATCAAGGGGTTTGTGAGATAGACAGGTTAGGGTTGACCCTTTGGGGTCGAGATAGAGGGAAGTTTTTGTGACGACACGTGAATTATCCTGTCTGAGGCAGGTAGAGAACGAGGGCGCACCTGTTGTGCCCGGTGCCAGGGTTCTGCGCAGTAAATCGTAAACAAACGTAGCCGGAGCGTTCGGATTCAAATAGCGCCTCTCGCGCAACAATTAAACCTTGACGAAGTGCAATCGTCGTTTTATTTTTGCGTCGGTAGCCTTGCGATATAGTTCTTTGTGCCGAGACGCGCGTTGCGCTCACGTCGCCCGAGGCTTCGTTTTTCTATTACATCACAAAAAACACGTTTCCTCGCTTGCGCTCATCCCGCGGAAAACAAATACAGATCGGCGTCGTCCTTGAAACCAACGCGATGACGTTTTATGGCGCCGAGACGCGAAGTTTATTTTCGGTCCCGCTGCGCAGTTCTGTAACTCGATAGTCGAGGGCCAAAGGCGTACACCATTAGCGTCTTATTGGCCTTCGAAAGGTAAAAGTACCCCCTTTTAATATCGACTGAATTCGTACCGAAATTTATGTTCACTTCGTCGTCATCATCAACGGTGCACAAAGACGCCCGCAAATCCATTTATAATTGAAGAAGAAGCTCCCCGGCCGGACGCAATATCGTGGCTGTAATATTCTCTCTATTAACGTTTTTTATTGGTCTTGACAATGGCAGTATGCCAAGGATTATCCCGACGACTTGGGAACAATGGGTTTAATTAAATTGAAATTTGCGGTTGCAGTCGGATGGTTTTTATCAATTCAGGCGAGACACGCGACTATTGCCGACTCCGGCTACCAACTTTACCAGTTTCTTCCTTCATCCTATGCTACATTTCAAGGTTAAAGGATCTGCATCGAGTTTCTCAAATTTTTCTTCATCACGTCTTTTTTGCACTAGTCAATTTTTATTTTTTAATTGTACTAAATATGGGTGCAAGAATATATTATGTAGATCTTTTTTTTGACCCTTTGTCGCCTTGTTCGAAAGAGGCAAGCAGTTCGTAATTGTTCAAATTGGTTGGGCAACGGCCTGAAGTAGGAAAAATACATGACCTAAATCGGCATCAACGCGGTCCGCAGTGTCCAGGATGGTCGAAGTCCGGCTACCTGCGACGACGCATTTGAATACGTCAGGACAGTCAATCAGAGAGAGCTCGATCGGAGAAGAAACAGAGAGCGAGCTGGCGGGGTGCGGGGAAGATGAGGGAGAAGACGGCCGTAGGGCCGTGGATTTCAATAGAGAATAGAGACCGAGTAAAGTATTGTGGTCAATCACCTCGATCCTACTCTTGCCGTTGCCACATGTTTCATCAAAACAAATCCCTACCAAGCCCGAAGGAGCGCGCCGAAGAAGAAGAAGGGGGGTTGGGTGAGGAGTAAAGAGTAAGAAGAGAAGGAGAAGGCGGCGGTGGAGACGAGGGGGCGGACGAAGTGCCATCCGCGATCGCCTCGAAATCTTGCCCAGGCCTCTAATCTAGCGAGAAAGTGGTGTAGAAGTGGCAAGCCAGCATCCGAGCCGCTCTCAGCTGACACCTGCACCGTGTTCCCCCTGCGGGACGGGGGAACGCGGGGGACCGAAAGGGGCTGCGGAGAGGAACGGGGTCGCGTATCTCGAAAACAAATCCTCACGACACGACCAAGATACACATACTATAATCATCGGGCGTTACGCGCCGTTGCCAGATCTCGCCGAACCGAATTGCACCCGGCGCAAGCTCGCGCACGTGTGTGTCGCGGGGGGTTGCATGGGAGAGAGCGCGGGAGGGGGTATTACGGCCGCGCTCGTGACGTCACGGCGGCAACGACGACAACGAGCGGCGGGCGGCCGAAAGGGGGGATCTGGTGAGGGGGCGGCCGCGGAGACGGGGGAGCATAGCGGCCACGTGTTCGCTCGGTCCGGCTGGCACTATGCGACCCAGAGATCAAGGACAGTTTTACGAGCCCCGGCGCGTATAGTGGATTGTTGTCTTACTGTGCTGCTTAGTAGGTGCACCGTTCGGCCGGGCCGCTCCTACGACTGCACCGCGGCTCAGCTGCATTGAAGGTCGCGGGATCCGCGGCCGCGTTCGCGCCGCTCCCCCCTCATCCTCCCCCTTTGCCATCGTTTACGTCCTCACTCTCTTCTCTTCACTCCTCCACGCCTAACTCTTTGAACCCAACGCGCAAAAACGTGCTGGTCGCGTTTCTTTTTACTTTTAACCCAACTTCCTCGACTTCTCTAAAACAACCAAACAAACTTCAATACAATTTTTTTTTTTTACATTTTACACAATTCAATTGAACAATCATACAAAACCCAGACTTTTCCAAACAAATTTCAATACGCTTTTTCAGCAATAACTCAATTGAACAATCGAACATAAACAAATACTTATGATTTGATTACCTTTGGTTTAACACAATTGTGATTTTGACGTTTATGTTAATTTATTTCTCAATACACAACTTTAATCTACATCTAGAACGAAACAATTGAAACCAATCACCATTTATTAGTTTATTACAAGTATTAACGTTTATGATTACTTTTCTACCTGCTACTAACACCATTTCGTTCAATTATATTTAATTAATTATAGTAATTGATCGATTAAAAAATTTTTCTTCAGCTAGGTATTTGGAATTTTGAAATTGCTTTTCGTCATGCTTATATTCAAATCTTCCTAATCAGAGTAATTGATATGCAGTGCTCATGAGTGTTTTTTTTTATTAATACCAGGTTCAATCTCAACCCAACGCAACCCAATGCAACTTAATGCAACCTAATGCAACCTAATGCAACTCAATGCAACTCAATGCAACTCAATGCAACTCAATGCAACTCAATGCAACTCAATGCAAATCAATGCAAATCAATGCAAATCAATGCAAATCAATGCAAATCAATGCAACTCAATGCAACCAAATACAATTTAATGTAATCTCGTAGTCTCCAATCGTAGGATGTTAAAACATATAAATTATCTGAATTATATAAATTATGTTGTTAATAATTATGATTATTATAAATGATTATTTGAATGTAAATAAAAATTGGTGTTAGTTTAATAATCAAGTAGTAAAGTCAGTTGGTCCTTTAATCGGGTCACGTGTGCGCGGGTTGATTTTTTTCCTGTCCCGCACGGTTCGAGTTTTGTACCTGGAGGCAGGAAGCAAAAAGAAGAAGACGGACGGCCGGTAGTTGGTAATCTTTTTGCCCGCTCGGGCCGTTGGGGCCTGCTCGGGCCGTTTGGGCCGGGCGCGGCGCGCGAGAGAGAGGATAATAGGCCCCGGCCGCGCGTCTTGGTCCTTTTTGTTTGCGCTGCCGCGGCTCCCGGTGTTGCTCGCCACCGCGGAGCGTTCGCCGAGCGCTCGCGGCGATCTGGAAACGGCACAGAAGTATAGCGATACGGAGAACTTGATTTCGAGTCGCCTTTACTAAAGATGTTGATGACCTTACGCGCTTACTCCTTTTTTTCAGTTACACATTATGCTCCGTGGGCTCTCTGTTACGGTTCTTCTCCCCCTGTATCTCCTCTTATTCTTATTCCTTTTCTTACTATACAACTTCATCTTTGCTAAATCAAATATACAACTCTAAAGATACTGTTGGTATTACGCTTTGTTCTTTTTGTAATTTATTTTCATCCCTTAAATTAAAAGTGATTGTATTAAAGGGATTACAAAATGTAGTATGTAATCGATGGTTAGTTTATTTTGAGGAAACTGTTTACATCAATTGGTCTGGATGAACGATAAGAACTGACAAAACGATAAGTAATTAATTTTATTGAATAATTATCGGCGTCGCGGTTCAACGACTTGGCGCAAAATAAACAAACGGGCAAACTGGCAAACCGGCGAGAGCGGACGATTTCTGTGTGCGGGACGGCGTCGGGGCGCCCGGGGAGGACGATGTTGGGCGGTGAGGCGCTCCGGGGGGGTACCCGGAGAGGAGGGGTCCGGGAGGCGGGCAAGAGAGGGTTCACGGCGTGGACGTGTAAACGCGTAAAATCCGTAATCGGCGATAGCATTTGAGGCGAGAGCCCGGCTCAAACGCGAAATTGCGTAAGCGGCCGGCTAAAAATACCGAAACGATGACCGGTCGGGCGAGTTAGCAGGCCAATCGATGGAAATGATAACCAGGTTGTTGTATCTCCGTCCCTCTCTACTACGGGGGGACCCGGCTACTACGTAGTAGTACCACAATTCGGACGCTAAACTGGGACAACTCGATAGTAATTACCGTAACGCGCTCTTTTTATTTATTTATTTCTTTTTTTTCTTTTCACTTTTTCAAGCGATATTTGCATAGACAAACGGTTGCATCTCGATAATTATAGAACCCTAGATTGAGTCCGGAGGTCAATGGACCGCACGGACAAGGGTTAACTCCCTGTTTGTGGAACCTGTTGGTCGAGCCTCTCTCTCTCTGGGCTCTCTGGGCGCGCGGAAGGAGGAGGAGGAGGAGGGCCTCCGTCAAACGATGCAAAACCTTCTACTTCTCCGCTCTCGCTACGTGCTCCTTATTTATCTGCGTTTCAAGGTGATAAGGCGCGGTAATATCGAACTCCAACTCCGCTCTTTTGTCTCCTGAGCCGCCCATTAAACAATTTGTTCGAAATCATTATCTCTACGAACACCGTTGCCGCTTTTAGCTTCTGTATTTGTTTTTACTATTAGACCCCCTTCAACTTTAAGGGCACTTTACTTTTTCTCACATTAGGTCAGTATTTTTAAAATAATACTTTTATAATAATAAAACAAATTCAACTTGTAATAAAATCTAATTTGCATTAGATACGCGAGGTCATAAGAGTGTTTACAAAATGCCATATCTTTCGAACAGCGTAATATACATAAACGTCGTGCAGAGTCGGTATTTCACAATGCCACGGTTTCTCGTTGGATCAATTAGCCGATCGTCGGGTTTCGCAACGCTGCAAAAAAAAACGTAGACGACGACGCTCTTCCACCTCGTTTTCCCTTCGGGCCAGGCTCTGATAACCTCCGACAGGCCTTGGAACCGCTTGCAGGAGCACTGCCGCGAATAGCAATTAACCACCGGTGTTACGGCGGCGTAGTAAGCTGTGTCGTCGTTTCCGCGATAACTGTTTTTATTTCAAACCGCACCGCAACTCTCTATAATAAAGTTGGAACAAGTTGCACTGAAAGAAACCGTTGAAAATATCTTGGTTTCCACCTGTTTCTATCAACTTGATGACCATTCGCACTAATAATTTCGTTATTTAAAATATATTGATTCAACATTATCTCATCAGCAGACTTTTCAAAATTAAATCAATTTTATATTTATTAGTTTTAAGAAGTGATCTTGCAAGTCTATTATAGGTGGTGTATACGTTCATAGTTCCTAGAAATAATCCTTTGAAATACTGAAACCATTTTGACATTATTGTTATTATTTGTGTAGTAGTTGTCTATTTGTGTAATTAAGAAAGGAGTAAAGTTCTTGGAAGCGATCTGAGAAGAGTAAGTTTATAGGTAGGGTTTCTGGAAGAAATCCTTTGAGATGTTACAAAGAAGAGTGTGTGGTAGATAAGAGAAAGCTGGTTTACGCGTAGCCCGGGGACCTAATCGCTGTATAATTGCGAGGACGGGCAAGCGTCGTTATGATGATCGATAATTAGCCCGGTATTGCCCGAAGATCGCGAGCAGAGCAAGGAGGGCGGTGAACCTCTCTCACGAGAGGTTCGCGTCATGTGTTAAAGAAGAAGACGCACACGTGCGTCAGTCAAGAAGAGTGTAACACATGTGCGACCAATGTAACAGGCCAAAATATTCGCCGAGTGACCCTATAGAATATCTTGTTTACCTGCGAGGACACGTGTCCTGGGACGAATTTATGGGTTAAATGTAAAATTTTAATATTCAATTTTTAGGGGCTGACGAATATTCTTGGGGTCGCGACCTTAAAATAGAGTGAGTAGAAACGAGGGGCCCGTAAACAATCTGAAAGGAAAACTCATCGAAGACATCTGGTCTTTGGTGTTCTGATACTTTATACGGGTCCGCGGACATTTTTGCCGTGCGGTGTACACATCTGTTAATTTTTGCGCGTTGTTAAGGCTTCTGCTGATCTGAAACCGATCCTCTTCACCGCAGCGCGCCCGGCTCCTTTTTCCCGTTTGAAAACCAATACAATTCGAAACTCTTCTCCATGTAACAAAGAAATGATATTTTACGCTTAAGCCAGGAGGCGGTAATACGTGATGTAATTTTACAGCGTAGCAGCGGTAGCAATCCGACTGGTACTGCTAGTGGGGGACACGGCGCCCGCGATCCCATCTCGACGCCCGCTTTTCCCTCTGCACCCCACCTCTTCTTCTACTTCTTCTTCTTCTTCTTCTCTCCAACGAACCGAGGGGACAGGTGACGTGGCGCGCCACGAAATACAGGAGCCGCGGTTACATCAGATAACGGGCCGCCATTTAAATGCGTTTTGTCTTTAATGATATCCCATTTATTGGCGACGACAGCTTCCTCTATCTCTTAGCTCCTACTATTCTCAACTCTAAAACTCGAAATGTTTTAACCACTTGTAGAGAATCCAAAAATCGTGTATACAGGGTGATTTATTAGCTCACCATCAAACTTTGACATATTATAGCAAATTCAATTAACAAAAAAAAATTTCAATTATTTACAAAATTATAATATAAGCTTAGCCGAGGTCCTACATTTAATGTCATATGAACCTAATACTAATCAACAATTATTGCAGTTTACGTTATAAGCTTAGCCGAGGTCGCTTGCGGCCGAGGCCCTACATTTAATGCCATATAAACCTTATTCTAGTCAACCTATATTGCAGTTTACGTTATAAGCTTAGCCGAGGTCGCTTGCGGCCGAGGCCCTACATTTAATGCCACATAAACCCAATACTAGTCCACCCATATTATAGTGTGCGGTATAAGTTTAGCCGAGGTCGCTTGCGGCCGAGGCCCTACATTTAATGCCATATAAACCCAACATCAGTCAACCTATATTGCAGTGTCCGGTATAAGCTTAGCCGAGGTCGCTTGCGGCCGAGGCCCTACATTTAATGCCATATAAACTTTATTCTAGTCAACCTATATTGCAGTTTACGTTATAAGCTTAGCCCAGGTCGCTTGCGGCCGAGGCCCTACATTTAATGCCACATAAACCCAACACTAGTCCAACCCAGTGTTGTTAAATACCCGGGTATTTATTTTCAAGGGTAAATATCCTGGATATATACCCGGGGGTATTTACCCAAGATGGGTATTTTGAGGTATTTATAAATTTAATTTAAATTGAGTTGATGGCAGTTTTGCAAGCACTTCAAGAATGCAAAGTCGCTTATCGGCATACCAAACTTATTTATAACATCTACAAGAATGCTACAATGACGGTAAAATTGCATGAAAGTACTGATTGTGAGTAAAACAAGGCGGGACACTGTTGAACTCAAATTGTTCATCACAGTCCTCAGAGTGCATTTAAACAACTGGATTGGACCCAAAAAGGCATAAACATTGATTGCAAATGCTTAAATAATTTGCGCTACGCGGACGATATAGTTCTTATATCGGATAGCCTTGGAGAGATTAAACTAATGATGAACGACTTAAAGGAGGTGTGTGCAAGAGTCGTGCTAAATATCAACAAGGAGAAATCAATCAAATAATGAGATTGAGAGGGTTCACAGCTATGTATATCTTGGTTATGAGGTTCGTGTATCGAGAGATAATCACCCAAGCGAACTAAACATAAGAATCTTAGAGACATGTTCAAGAGAAAAGGCCAAGAAAGGCTTTCAATCAATGCGTGTTTCCGATTATGACATAAGGCTCCAAAACTTTAACATTAACGGTAACCACTGCCAGGAGGGTCCAAGTAGCGCAAAGATAGATGGAGAGGTCGATCCTGGGTCTAACTCTGAGGGACTACATACGAAATGAAGACCTATGAAGAAGAACTGGCGTAAATGATGTGGTCATTTAAAAATCCAACTATTGGATTCAAACAGCACAGAATAAGAAAGGTCTATGTCCAACAATGGACGCAGAGAGCTGCTTGGTGATAATAATCATAATAACTTGATCTAATCTAAATTACGGCAGATTCGTCTTTGATTGTTGACAATTCCTCGTCTTTCTCTTCATTTTTATTGGAATCGATATATTTTTATTGGTATCACTTTTATACCCACTGTTTCGGTATTTACCCTGGGTCGGGGTAAATACCCGGATTAATACCCATTTTAGAAATACCTACCCGCCGGGTATTTACCCAGCGCCCATCACTGGTCCAACCACATTACAGTGTGCGGTATAAGCTTAGCCGAGGTCGCTTGCGGCCGAGGCCCTACATTTAATGTCATATGAACGCAGCACTGGTCAACCCGTATTGGGTATATTTTATATACAGGGTGATTTATTAGCTCACCATCAAACTTTGACATATGATAGCTAATCCAATTACAAAAGAAAATGTTAATGAACATATGTTCTATTTAAATTATTTACGAAATTATAACACTTTAAAGTTTTAATTTTTATATCATAATTAACTGCAACATAAATATTACAAATATTGCATATACATGCTTCACAACGACGAATTAAAGAGTTCTTCAGCCGAATTAAAATGTCTGGTTGATTTCTTACTTCAGTAGCAGCCATTTGTATTCTGTTTAATAACTGTTCTCGTGTGTTAATTTCTACTTGATACACAATTTGTTTCATTTGACCCCATAAGTAGAAATCCAATGGATTCTAGGTGGCCAAGCAAATGGACCGCGCCATGCAAAATTTTGACTTACATGTATGTTGTGTGCTATTCTTCGAGTGCTGATGGAAGGATTACTACATACTCTACATTAACTACATGCGGTCGAATAGCTTTTGCTGGAGCAAAAGTGTTCTCGAAGTGTTCTGAAAGAATCGCTAAAAACTGAATAATATGGCAAATGAGGCTGTGGAAATCTTTCTTGATATTCTCGTACTGATTGTTATACTCTTCAGTGCTATAAGCGTACATTTTTACAATGACAACTTTGTTTTTGTTGAATGTTTGATTTTACTGATTATTAATAAATTTGCTGCAGAAAACTTGAAAGTGTTATAATTTTGTAAATAATTGAATTGGATTACCCTGTAATCACCCCGTATATTTAAAAGTTGTTATCAATTAAGAATGAAATCGTGTTAGATTTGTTAGTTTTGTAAAGTGCATAATGGTGCTGGAAGAACCGGAGCGAACCGGAGAGGTAGTACGCAGGGATGAGTGACCTGAAGCTAGGCGTAACTCGATTTTCATCAACGCAACTGTCCGCGTCATAGCTAACGACCGGTCAGAACCTGTTCGGGACCTAAAAGTGGAGGAAATACAAAGGGAAAACAAAAGTAAATTATAAATAAGGCGTAAGCCCACGGGCGAGTGCGGTTCGCGATGACCCGGGGTCAACAACTCTGGGTGTCTCCGCCTACTCTACGTTTCGCGGTGCGGGGAGCTCCTCCGCGAAAAACGAAGGAGGCGATCCCCGAAAGGGGACAATCGTCGATCGGCGATCGGCGCCGAGGTCCTAATAGCGCGTTATAAAAACGCGCACGCAGATAAGCTGAAGAGAGTTTCGGGTAAACTCGACTTACTCCTTCGGTTGCGATCGTCCAAGGACGCCTGGTGTAAGTCGACGTTGCAGAAGAACTGCCTTGGCCTCGTGCGACGCCAACTCTTGTCACTTCACGAGTACCCCGCGACTCTCCCAAGCCCTCCTGCATGCCGTTTGACGGACGGGACAGATTGCTCCTCCAAACCGGACCTACGTTATGTCAGAACGACGTTTGCAACAATTATCTTTGTGCACTCTCGACAAGATGCCCAATAAAAAAAGACGAATCATTTTACTTTTCTTTTCTTTTACTCTTCCCTTTGCTCTCTCCATATATATACCACTTCAATCTTCAATTATCCTAGATTACATGATTAATTGCCATCTGAAGGTTCATTAGGGTTGGAATACATCGGCATAATTTTGGAGTTACCTCCAACCTTATCGGGAAGTGTAACAACCCGGACCCGATCCATCATAAAGTCACCAGATAATTATGTGGGTTCTTCTGTTTAATAATTTAAACTTTATTACAAACAGAAAAAAGAAATTTCATAAAATTAAGTACCTTTAGAAAAAATTTATTAAAAGCAAAAAGAATAGAATGTGGAGAAAACCTAGAAACTAATCATGGTGGTAACGCAGCCTCGTCCAAGAACACGCCGGTAGTTAATAATTGTAATTAAGGTGGTCTACAGGTCAGTACGCCCAGGTGTCCGGGAATCGTGCACGGTAGCGGCGTATCCCCGCTTTCGAGACACGAAAGGGGGGGTTTCGTGTTCCCCTCCGTAACCCACATACGATGGGTCCAAGAAGTGAACCGGGACGGAGGTAAATTGGGGCTTGGGCCTATGAATATTTATAGAATATTAGGGGACGCCGGTCGCGACAATAACTAATTAAAGCCGCAAGATGTTGCCCCCCGGGCCGGGTTTGGCGACCTCTGTCGGCCGACGGACACCTGCGCGAACGCGTGGCCCGCTCGTCTTCAGATTGTAATCTCCTTCGACCCCCCTGACCTCCATAAAGCGTTTCCTCCTACGCTCGCTAACTGGTTTTCGGAGTTGTTGCTTTAAAGTTAAAAAAAAATTGAAAAAAATAACTTGAAAAAGTTAAAGTGCCTATTAATATTATTGATGAGATAGTAGAAGATAATTATTATGAAACGCTCGGTTTGAAATTGTTTTATACGGTTTTAGAGGGTTCTAGAGGGTGAGGTTTGTAGGGATAATTTAGGGGTTGGAGTTTACCTCGGAGCCGCAAAACAAGTGGCCGGGGTCCCCGGGGATTGCTCACCTACGCGTCTGTCAATAGCTCATGCCATCCCGGCGTAATTACTCATCCGGCGAATGACAACATGACATATTGCATTCATTGCTCTGATGGCAATTTCTAACTAGCGCCCTCCGTTGGATAACTGGTCGGTAGCACTTAGCGTGTTCAACGGGCCGTTGCGGCCCGACCCCGTAATAAGATCGTCGTACGCATCTTTCGTCATCGCGTTATTACCTTAATTTAGTCGCATAGAGGTTTCCATATGGCGTCTTCTAGAAATTCTAGAAGTACCAGCGTCCGAGCATCGCCAATCGCGAAACCCGAGACGAGGAAACGGAATAAACTCTCCGGGGCCGGCACCGGGCGCGCCTCTTAGGAAACAATACCGACGTCCCATGCATTTATTCAATAGCCGGGTCCCGTAAAAACGACGTTTTTGCCGGCGAGTCACGCGCCAACCTGCATATGCAATCGCGTTCTCTGTCGGCCGACGCGATTAATAGCGCGAGGCAAGTTGTCGCGCGCTTTCCTCGTTCAAGCTCGACAAATCGCCCGAGGAGTTTAGATTTTATCTCGATTGTGTAAATAACCTTTCTTATATTCAATGCTAAAATAACTAATTTTTTCTGAAATACCATTATAAAACATCAATTTAATTGTCCATAAACATACCACACATCCTCATGTTACAAGTTTTATATTGATAAAAGGAGATACGAAATAACTTTTTACTTACTTCATTCAGTGCTAATTTCCAATTTTATTAACTAATATTCAACATCACTGGAATTCTTAAAGAACATCATTTTTAATTTTTTTTTTTATTTTCTGACTCTTATTAAAGTAATATGCAAGTTTTCTGCCAGCAGTATCTAACTTTCTATATGCAGTTTTTAGTCTTCTACCTGCAATATCAACTCTCCTACATGTCTTATTTAGTCATAGTAGTTACGAAACTACTATGCATTTGCACTATGCCATATAAAATACACCATAGCAATAATTAACATAGCATTAGTTCTTGTGATAGTGCAAAACTAGAACTAACACTAGACCTAGAACTAGAATCATTCGGATTTAGCCGCACGTCTCTCAAGACGGCTAAACCCGAATGATTCTAGTTCAAGGTCTTGTGTTAGTTTTAGTGATAGTGCTAGTGTAAAATTAGAACTAACACAAGACCTAGAACTAGAATCATTCGGATTTAGCCGCACGTCTCTCAAGACGGCTAAACCCGAATGATTCTAGTTCATGGTCTTGTGTTAGTTCTAGTGATAGTGCTAGTGTAAAATTAGAACTAACACAAGACCTAGAACTAGAATCATTCGGATTTAGCCGTCTTGAGAGACGTGCGGCTAAATCCGAATGATTCTAGTTCTAGGTCTTGTGTTAGTTCTAGTGATCGTGCTAGTGTAAAACTAGAACTAACACAAGACCTAGAACTAGAATCATTCGGGTTTAGCCGCACGTCTTTTAAGACGGCTAAACCCGAATGATTCTAGTTCAAGGTCTTGTGTTAGTTCTAGTGATCGTGCTAGTGTAAAACTAGAACTAACACAAGACCTAGAACTAGAATCATTCGGGTTTAGCCGCATGTCTCTCAAGACGGCTAAATCCGAATGATTCTAGTTCTAGGTCTTGTGTTAGTTCTAGTGATCGTGCTAGTGTAAAACTAGAACGAACGCAAGACCTAGAACTAGAATCATTCGGATTTAGCCGCACGTCTCTCAAGACGGCTAAACCCGAATGATTCTAGTTCAAGGTCTTGTGTTAGTTCTAGTGATAGTGCTAGTGTAAAATTAGAACTAACACAAGACCTAGAACTAGAATCATTCGGATTTAGCCGCACGTCTCTCAAGACGGCTAAACCCGAATGATTCTAGTTCATGGTCTTGTGTTAGTTCTAGTGATAGTGCTAGTGTAAAATTAGAACTAACACAAGACCTAGAACTAGAATCATTCGGATTTAGCCGTCTTGAGAGACGTGCGGCTAAATCCGAATGATTCTAGTTCTAGGTCTTGTGTTAGTTCTAGTGATCGTGCTAGTGTAAAACTAGAACTAACACAAGACCTAGAACTAGAATCATTCGGGTTTAGCCGCATGTCTCTCAAGACGGCTAAATCCGAATGATTCTAGTTCTAGGTCTTGTGTTAGTTCTAGTGATCGTGCTAGTGTAAAACTAGAACTAACACAAGACCTAGAACTAGAATCATTCGGATTTAGCCGCACGTCTCTCAAGACGGCTAAACCCGAATGATTCTAGTTCAAGGTCTTGTGTTAGTTCTAGTGATAGTGCTAGTGTAAAATTAGAACTAACACAAGACCTAGAACTAGAATCATTCGGATTTAGCCGCACGTCTCTCAAGACGGCTAAACCCGAATGATTCTAGTTCATGGTCTTGTGTTAGTTCTAGTGATAGTGCTAGTGTAAAATTAGAACTAACACAAGACCTAGAACTAGAATCATTCGGATTTAGCCGTCTTGAGAGACGTGCGGCTAAATCCGAATGATTCTAGTTCTAGGTCTTGTGTTAGTTCTAGTGATCGTGCTAGTGTAAAACTAGAACTAACACAAGACCTAGAACTAGAATCATTCGGATTTAGCCGCACGTCTTTTAAGACGGCTAAACCCGAATGATTCTAGTTCAAGGTCTTGTGTTAGTTGTAGTGATAGTGCAAAACTAGAACTAACACAAGACCTAGAACTAGAATCATTCGGGTTTAGCCGCACGTCTTTTAAGACGGCTAAACCCGAATGATTCTAGTTCTACGTCTTGTGTTAGTTCTAATTTTAGTTCAAAAAAAATATGCAACATATTTTTAACATATTTAACTAGCGTTAAAATTCACTATATATATAATTATATATATATATATAAAATAAATTTAAAATTTTGTAAAGTTTAATGTTATAAATAATTCTTAGACGTTGTTAGGTGGTTTCTAGTTACTAGACAATAGAGAATGTGTTGGTCGCCAACTGTTGTAGTTATTAATTCAAGCCGTAGGCGACGCGAACGTTATGGTCAGTACGTAAAGCGTAAAGGTAATTAAAATTAGTCAGGTGGCATATGAAAAAAAAAATGGAAAATAATAAAGTGTAATTTCGCTATTTTATGCGTTTCATGCGCGTATTAAGTTAGGTTCTTGAATATTAAATTAGGTTAGTTTACGGCAAAGTTCAATTAACGTAAGTGACCGCAACGTGGCGAAAAGGTTAATTAGGGTTTACGCCGAATCTATGGCAAACATAGAGGCCGACAGTTGGCTTAATTACGACGGAGTGGCCGAGATCATGTGGTCGGTGCGTATAGAGAGAGGGTTAGGGTAATTATTAGTTTGCCATTGGAGTGTATTTAAATAGGTACTGCTCTTAAAATAATTCATCCGCAATTATTTTAAATGACTAGAAAATGAACAAGACACCGTTCAAGCACACACTATACTCCATCTAACGAACGAATTATCCAATAACGTCGACACAAAGGCCGTATTCTAGTTTCTTAATTCATACCAATTGTCGTTGGGTGTCGATATTTCCTTTGTTGACGCTAGACATCGGTTGTACGTGTTTATTATTTCGTACGCAAAACGTACAGGTCCGACGTCGCCGCAATAAAGAATCGCATTGTTTTAGTCTCGGTTAAAAGTAAGGTGAAGTTTACGGCGCGACTTTACGATCCCGATAAGGTAATGTGTGTAAAATTGCATATTCAGGGCCCTCATGCGGACCACGTCGTTTTGACACCGTAAACCGGTCGCGTAATTTTATTTATTCATCTTTATTATTATTTTTTTTCTCCGCGCCTTTTCCCCCACAACCCTGAATAAACGTAATTAAATTTGTCGGAGGGATCGTTCAAACACGCAAAAATATTCGATTCATTTACATTTTTTACCTCTCGTTTACAATTTATTGCCAATTTGCATATTAATTTAATTTAATCATACTCGTTTAATTACATGTAAATGTTACAGCCAAACCACTACAATTGACTTTTGATTGGGTTACACCTATCCTCTTAAACTTTTCATAATACTACTTAAACATACTCTAATAATCACGGTCATATATCTTAAATATTTTACTCTCGTATGTCTATTAATTAATATTCACTTTGTATAATTTTATTCATATCTGAACATGGTTAATTAATTAAAATTTGTCGCAGTAAATTATTAAAATAATTTTTATTTTTTTTTATTTTCTGCCTCTTATTAAAGTAGTATGCAAGTTTTCTGCCAGCAGTATCTAGCTTTCTATATGCAGTTTTTAGTCTTCTACTTGCAGTATCAAGTCTCCTACATGTTTTATTTAGGCGTTTTCAAACATTAAATAGTCTGATGCGGAATCTGCCACATCAAAATCTTGCCAACCTCAACTTTGTGCATCCACACCTCAACCTAAACAATGCATACGCCCAAAAAAAGCTGTGAGAGAGCAACTACACTTCATTTCGCCAAAACTGCAAATTACAACTTTATTATGTAAAGAGCACAACGCATAAAGTAACACTTTCTGACAAAGTCCCGCTAATATCACATTGCTGTGATAATAATTTTATATATATAATATAAAATTTTAATTTTGATATATATTTAAAATAAGTAACGATTAATATAAAGTAGTGTTAGATACCAATGTAACAGGAAGCTTTATTCCTAATCAATTCTAACCCTCATTACCCTAACGAAGTATTTTCGACCACGAAAATACGATAAGAACTGGAGAGCGAACAACAGGATGTGTGTGCGACTAGATTATTTTTGCCCCTAGTTCATTTGCGCGGGTTGACCACCGAAAATGCGATAAGGTCGTATATATAAACTCTCGATTCCAAAAGCTCCCTCTCTTATTCTCTTATTTTCTTCGACTTCAACACAGTTAACAACTATCTTTTACTCGTCGCACATCTCCTGAATTCGTTCTTCAATCATCAAATTACCAAAGTGTAAGAAGACAATAAAGTAAGAATTAAGCTTTACCGATTGTTGTGTTTTACCATCTACATCCTGACAAAAACTTCGTGTTGCCAAACACGTAGAAAAAACTGGCTGGTGTCACGACATAAAATTTGGTGTCAGAAGTGGGATACTTCGACTACAACAGCGAAGACAACACCTTCCAAGGTTCCTTCCAGTTGGTGGATTTCAATCCTTTGAGCGAGAGCCCGTCACCCAAGGCACAACTGTTCGAGCGTAATTGAGCAAGGTAAGCGATATTTCTTTTCTTTCGTCTTTTTGCATTTCTTTTGGTACAAAAACGCCATTCCTAATTCAAACACTTCTTCTATATCAAAACCTTAAAAAAGCATATTAAAATGACGAACGACAACATTCCCACTACACAAAAAACGAACGACAACATTCCCACTAATTCCATTACAAACGATCAACCAGAGTTCCAATTAACGTTTCTGTGTTCACTCATTCCCAGATCTTTTGATGGCAAAAGATCAGAATTTCATGAATTTCTCACGAATTGTAATAACGCGGTTGAATTAGCAACTAACACTCAAAAAAGACCCCTCTTAGTGTACATTATTTCAAAATTGACCGGTAGTGTTAGGTCCCAATTACAAGGTAAATGTTATGATGATTGGGATGACTTAAAAGAAATCCTGTGTACCTTTTACCAAGATAAAAAACATTATATTCAACTAATGGAAGAATTAAACACCTTGAAACAAGGAAATTCCGAATCTGTTGCCTCATTCCACGAACGAATAGATAAGTTAACTTCAAGACTCCTTGGTTCAGTTTCTTATAAAAACCTTAATGAACAAATCGGTAAATTTGAAACGATTAAAGAATTGGCTATGAGTAGATTTATCCATCATTCAAAACCCGACATTTCCCGATTCCTTAGAGGACAAAATTTAGATGACATCTCCGATGCCTTACTAAAAGCACTTGAAGAAGAAAGAGCAATCAATATTTCCCACAGCGAATTTCGACCAAAATCCAGTAATAAATATTGCAGCTTCTGTAAAAAGAATAATCATAACACAAAAGATTGTTTTAGAAAACCTAAATCCCTAAACCAACCAATTAACTTCAATTCATCTAATCCTTCTAATTCAAATTCATCTAACTTCTCTAATTCTAATTATAATTCAAATCAAAAGTTAAATAAAACAAATGCAAACCCTAATCCAAACGCTAAATTTTGTAACTATTGTAAAAACAATGGACATATAATAAGCGAGTGTCGCAAACGCGAATATAATAACAAACGAAAACAACAAAATAATAATTCTAATCATAATAATTCCGCACAAGTTCATTTAAACTCCAATCCATCCCAAGTGAACGCCTCACTTGTGGAACAAGACATTCGAATGGCGTAAGTAATTCAAATTCCAACATAAAATCAAATTCTAACTCTTCATCGAAATTAACATCAAATTCTAAATCTAATCCTTCATTCGAATCAAATCTGAAAAATTCTAAATCTAATTCGTCATTCGAATCAAAACTCAATTCTAATTCTAAATCTAATCCTTCATTCGAATCAAATCTTAAAAATTCTAAATCTAATTCTTCATTCGAATTAAATCTTAAAAATTCTAAATCTAATTCGTCATTCGAATCAAAACTTAATTCTAATTCTAAATCTAATCCTTCATTCGAATCGAATCTTAAAAATCCTAAAGCGAATTCTAACAATTACTTCAAAGCGAACTCTACACCTTTTCCTATATCAAATCCAAACACCATTTCTACCTCCAAATGCCAACAAATTAATCAAAATCCTTCTAATATTTCCAAAGCTGTTGACATATTCATCGCCAATAAGGGCATGGTTTATATAAAAACGACTTACCAAAGTATTGAATTCATGTTTTTAATAGACACTGGAGCCAGCGTCTCCTTGATAAAACTAGATAAATTAAAACAAACTAAATCTAAATACAACCCTTCAGAAACAATGTCACTAAACGGACTAAGTACAAATTCATTGGTGCCTACAATTGGTAGCATAGTACTTCCCTTAGAAATATATAACAAAACTTTTGATGTAAAATTTCACATCGTAAAGGCTGAATCTAATCTACCCTTTGATGGACTAATAGGAAACGATTTCCTTAAACCACAAAAGGCTAGTATTTGTTATAATAGAAACATTCTAAAAATTGAATGCCTTCCATTCCCGATACCTCTCTATTCAAATTCTAATCCTTCTAAATCTAATTCATATTTTCTAAACCCTCGTTCAGAAACTATAATCGAGATCGATATATTAAACAAAAATATCGAACAAGGTATCAGTCCCGAAATTTCCGTGTGTCCCGGAGTATTTCTTGCTAAATCTCTCGTTAAGGTCCGTCCAAATAACAAAGCATTCACTACTATCCTAAATACAACCAATCGTCAAGTCAAAATCGATAACATCTCATTGTTTCTAGACACATTTGAAGAAAATCAATCTTTCATATTCAATCTCACCCCATCATCTTCCAATTCACATTTAAAAGACCGAATTAAACTTCTAAAAGAAAATCTTCGATTAGATCATCTGAACTTCGAAGAAAAATCTTCTATCTTAGAGACCTGCACAGAATTTAATGACATATTTTATTTACCCAATGACGAATTAAGTTCCACGCAAGCCGTGAAACACGAAATTGTTGTAACCGATCAAACGCCGATTCATTCCAAAGTTTATCGATTTCCTGAGGTTCATAAGACAGAAGTCGATAAACAAATCAAAAAGATGCTGAAACAAGGCATCATCCAACCATCCGTCTCTCCTTATTGTAGTCCCTTGTGGATCGTGCCGAAAAAACTCGACGCTTCTGGCGAGAAAAAATGGCGGATCGTCATTGATTACAGGAAACTAAACGATGTCACGGTAGGAGATTCATATCCTCTTCCTAATATCGAGGACATCCTCGATCAATTGGGTCATTCCGTGTACTTCACCACCCTTGATCTTGCTAGCGGTTTCCACCAGATAAAAATGCACCCAAGAGACATCTCAAAGACAGCATTCTCTACGCCATACGGTCACTATGAATTCACCAGAATGCCATTTGGTTTAAAAAACTCACCTAGCACCTTCCAAAGATTAATGAATACCGTTCTTTCTGGTTTACAAGGATTACAATGTTTTGTTTACTTGGACGACATAGTTATCTACGCATCTAATCTCCAAGAGCATACAGACAAGATAAAAGCCGTTTTCAGTCGACTTAGAAACAATAACCTCTTGTTACAGCCAGACAAATGTGAATTCCTAAGAAAAGAAGTAGCATACCTAGGTCACGTGATTAGTGACAAAGGTGTAGCTCCAAATCCCGAGAAAATAAAAGCCGTTTCCACCTATCCTATTCCTAAAAATCCCAAACAAATAAAACAATTCCTAGGTTTGATAGGGTACTATCGTCGATTTATTAAAGATTTCTCATCTATTGCCAAACCTCTTACGTCATTGTTAAAGAAAGATATACCTTTCGATTGGTCCCCTAAAGTACAGGAATCATTCGACATTTTTAAAAATATCCTTACAACTCAACCCATTTTACAATATCCAAATTTCAAAGAAAAATTCTTGCTAACCACGGACGCATCTGATTATGCTATCGGAGCCGTCTTATCACAGGGAGAAATCGGAAAAGACCTGCCAGTGGCTTATGCTTCTCGAACGCTTAATAAAGCGGAAAGTAATTACAGTACCACCGAAAAGGAAGCACTTGCCATAATCTGGGCTGTAAATCATTTCCGACCATATTTATACGGCAGACAATTTAAACTGATCACTGATCATCGTCCCTTAGTGTGGTTATTCAATTGTAAAAACCCATCCAGTAAACTTCTTCGTTGGAGACTTAAATTGGAGGAATACGATTATGAAATACAATACAAACCTGGTAAAATAAATTCCAACGCTGATGCCTTGTCTAGAAATCCCATATTAACCATCACAAATGATCAAACATACTCCGATTTCATTAAATACCACTATACCAATTCCCAAATCCCAGAGATTGAAATCATAAAGGATAACATCTTTTCAAACTTTCCTAACGTCCTATTTTATTCTAAAGATCTGGACCAAGAAAACCCATGCTATGATAACCTTAAAGAACTTCAAGATCTCACTTCAATACCAGACGAGATAAACCTCTATGACTCTTTAACACTAAAAAATTCGAAAAACCAAACCACTTTTATTTCTATTACTAAGCTGAATCATTTTGACAAGTTAGATTATAAAAATCTATTCCATTCATTACAAAAGTTAAAACAAATCTTAATAAAACAAAAAATTTCTAAAATCTACCTGAAAAATCCGATTGAAGAATGCCATCATTTAAAACAGGAAATGTTTAATGAATTGATCCATTTTGTATTTAAAAAGATACAAGTAATTCTCGTTAACAAACCAAAAATTTGCCCAAAAGATCAAGAAGAGATCAAACAAATTTTAGAATCTAACCATAATTCATCCATATCCGGTCACTCAGGTTATATAAGAACGTACAAGAAAATCAAAGAAAACTACAAATGGCACAATATGAAAAAGGATATTAAAAGGCACATTAAAAACTGTCATTCTTGTCAGATCAACAAAACTAACCATAAACCAACTAAAGCTCCTATGGAAATCACAACTACCAGTGAAAAACCATTCCAAAGGCTAGCTTTAGACGTCGTAGGTCCCCTCACTCTAACCGAAAATGGAAACAGATTTATTCTTACCATGCAAGACGATCTAACAAAGTATTCTTACGCGAAGTCACTCCCAAATCACGAAGCCACAACCGTTGCAAACACCCTGCTCCAATTCATCACTGTATTCGGTATTCCAGAATGCATTTTAACCGATCAAGGATCAGACTTCTGTTCAAATATTTTAAAAGAATTAAATCGTTTATTTAAAATAAAACACGTATTTTCTAGCCCATATCACCCTCAAACTAATGGTGCTCTAGAAAGGAGTCATCACACTCTAAAGCAATATTTAAAGCATTATATCAATTCGAACCAAACTGATTGGGATGAATATGTAGAATTAGCTATGTTCACATATAACACCCATATTCATAAATCCACAAACCTAACTCCCTTCGAACTCGTCTTTGGACATAAAGCTACAATCCCTAGAATATTAACAGAATCTCCAGAATTCCGCTACTCTTACGACGATTACTACTTTAATTTAAAATTCAAATTAAATAAAACTCACGAAATTGCCCGTCAGAACTTATTACAATCCAAAGAAACATCGAAAAAATACTACGATAAAAATGCTAGAGAGATAACATTTAAAGTTGATGACCTTGTCTACATACTAAACAAAAATATTAAATCAGGCCTCAGTAAAAAATTAAGCCCCAATTACAAAGGTCCGTTCCGCATAAAACAAGTGAATGACAATAATACCGTAAAAATACTAATAAAACCTAATAAAGAAGTTACATACCATACTAATATGTTGAAAATCTTCATTCCAGATGACGACAACTAAAACCTATGTATCATCCCCTCTACTCCTCTTCTTCTCCATAATAACACTCGTCGATTCTACAAGTTTCCAAACAACTGAGATACCAAACAACTCTGGTATATTCTATCAAAACATGGGAAACGCCAAAATATCTAGCGATCAATTTACTTTGATATCTTTTTCTAACATATCATTCATTCAGCGAAAAGTAAAATTTGTCGAAAATATAGAAGCAAACTTAATTCAATTATGTGCTAAAATTCCAGACGCGATGTCTTGTCAAGAACCTCTCAAACTAATGAAAATCCAAATTCCCCAGATCAAATCCAAATTCGAGACCGTTACACATTTAGTCGGTCACCAAAATTCGAATCAAAATCGAAAACGCCGCGGATTGTTTAACGGAGTATCTTATGCATTCAACTGGCTTTTCGGTACACCCGATGCTTCCGATGCGAAATATTATTCCGACTCTATTAAAGGGTTAACTAAACAAAATCACGATATTCAGTCGTTAATGAGACAACAAATTCATATCCTTTCAGATGCCATTAGCAGTTATAATAACTCAGCCCAATTGTTACAAGCCAATGAAGACGTAATCAATTCCAATATAAAGAAAATTAATAAAATCAACGATAAAACCAATAATATGATCGAAACCTTATCAAAGAAACAGATAATTTTAAAACACATGTCTCTTTTAACCGAAATGATTTCTGAGCTCAACGAAGAGACAGATGTTCAAATCTCCACAATATTATTTGCTAGACAAAACGTCATTCACCCTTCAATTATCACTCCTATTAATCTCCGTAAGGAACTCTTAAAAATTAAACTCAGAAGTAATACAGAATTCCCTATTCCTTTGAACGACATACAAAACGTTTATAGGTACTTTTCTATTTGCGAATTAACCGTTTTTTACGACAACGAAATTCTTATCTATGCCATTAAAATACCTCTAGTTAACGATCAATTATTCAATTTATATCATTTAATCCCCTTTCCTGCACACTACACAAATACTACTGTTTATTCCTACATCGATCCCCTCTATCCATTCTTATTGTTGAGTACCACTAGGATGCAATATAGTCGATTGAAAGATTTATCAGCTTGTAAGAAGATCTCCGATGAAGATTATTTATGCTCGAAGGCAACTACATTTTCAACCGCAGAACGACCCGTCTGCGAAACAAAATTAAAGATCAATCCTAAAGGCATAATACCAGATGATTGTCCAACAAGAACACTGAGTGCAGAAATGGAAATTTGGCATTCGTTATCACCAAATTCTTGGTTATACGTAATTTCGACGAAAACCAGTGTAACGATAAGTTGCGACACGTACAACTCTAAAATCACCGACATTGACCTACATGGTTCTGGTATTTTCCAACTCAACGCAGGATGTAAGGCTTACACCTTCTCTGCAATATTATATTCAACGACAAATCAATCTTCAAATTATACCAATTATATACCATCCTTGGATATCACCACGGATGATTGCTGCGTTAAAACCCAAGAATTCCTTAAAACCGAAAAATTGGAGTTAGAACCGCTAAAACTGCACAACTTAAATTTAAACGAACTACGTCACTCCCAACACAAATTGGACCAGTTCGATAGAATTCTAAAGGAAAATATGGAAAGTTCTTATTTCAATCAGACGATATCTTGGATGTCTACCACCGTTGCAACAATGTTATTAATAATTTGTGCAATAATCCTACTGTGTTGCTGTTGCAAGTGCTCGTGGTTACCCATAATAGGGCGTTTCTTTCCTAAACATCCCCAGTACTGTGGATTACCGAACGTGTGCATCACTAATCACAACGAACGTTTTGAGTTAACCGATCGTCAACTTGCAGAATTTAACTCTTTAAGACTCAGACATTTAGAAGAAGAAGACGACGAAAACCTTCGTCGAGCAAGAGTAGAAGTTCCACGATTACACCCCAATGCATCTTCACCCATGATCCGCCCTAGGAAATCATTGGAGGGCCGATTTAAAATTTAAATAACCTTAATAAACCTTCAACTGATCATTTCCAATTTTGTTTCAATTAGTTCATCTTATATAGATTATTCTTGTGAAATTATTTTGTTATTAGTCAATAAGTTGTTTTTTGTTAGATTAAGTGACCTAATTTTGATGAAGATAAAATAATAAAATCATCAAAATTCTTAAAGGGGGAGGTGTTAGATACCAATGTAACAGGAAGCTTTATTCCTAATCAATTCTAACCCTCATTACCCTAACGAAGTATTTTCGACCACGAAAATACGATAAGAACTGGAGAGCGAACAACAGGATGTGTGTGCGACTAGATTATTTTTGCCCCTAGTTCATTTGCGCGGGTTGACCACCGAAAATGCGATAAGGTCGTATATATAAACTCTCGATTCCAAAAGCTCCCTCTCTTATTCTCTTATTTTCTTCGACTTCAACACAGTTAACAACTATCTTTTACTCGTCGCACATCTCCTGAATTCGTTCTTCAATCATCAAATTACCAAAGTGTAAGAAGACAATAAAGTAAGAATTAAGCTTTACCGATTGTTGTGTTTTACCATCTACATCCTGACAAAAACTTCGTGTTGCCAAACACGTAGAAAAAACTGGCTGGTGTCACGACAGTAGTGGTAGATTACAAAGTAAGTCTGATTAACAGTAAGGATTCGATTGAGTAAAGTTAATAAGCAAAAAGTAATAGTCGATGGTAAGCGATTGATTAAATAGAATTATAATGAAACGGGAACCGACGCGGCTCGGTCGGGTAAGATATTAATTGGTTGGGCAAAAACAATGTAATTATGGCGTGTAACGGGGCGTCCATCGAACGTAACCACGGAAGTTGAATTTGCGTGCCTTGGTCGTCGCTTTGGGCCGCGTTAGAATAATTCCCTCCCATTAACCTCAATAAGGCGAAAAAGCTGCGCGCACTTGAGCCCGAGCCCGAGGCCGGAATTGATGCGACCATAAAAGAGTTGATACGAACGGCGAGTAAATTAGCTGCGTAAATCTTAGGCTGGTAATAAAATTTGATTTGTTAAATTTTTATTGGGTATTCGTAATTTTCAAGTTGAGCGAAGAAAGAATTTCTTTGTTTGGTGTGATTGTGGAAGAAAACGGTCGATGATAAGCAGAAGACAATTTTTGCTGCCACGAGGGCAAAAAGCCTATCGAAAGAGAACAAAGACGATGCCGTTCGGATAATGGACGGTGTACGTCGAAGTGCGCCGTCCACGCTGCGAATTATTGGATTCCTTCTTTTAATTCATAAAGGTATAATTGATAATTCCGTCCAATTTAAGGTCTAATTGCGGCCGATCGGCGTTCTTCCATCGTCGTTTGCGGGAACAACTCGACTACAATTAACGCGATTTCCTCGGTCATCGGGATTTTGGATTGGATCCTAATAAAACTAAGTTAATAAATTAGTTTTTGGTTTTAATAGTGAAAGACTTTGCGGGGTAGCGAGTTTACGCTTGTTAAATATAACGCGTGGTGGGATTTATAAGAGTTTCCAAGAATTCCCATAGATTCATAAGATCTTTATAGTTTTCTAAGCATCTCTATAATTTATTTAGATTAGACAACACTTTCCAAAAGATTTACAAAGAATTTTCAAACATTTTCCAATAATTTTTACAAATTTTCATCAATTTTCAGAGTATTTCCAAGATCTTCGTGATGATTACCAGTGAGTTTCGAGGTTTCAAAAGATTTTCCATTAATTTACCCTCACTTGCAAGAGTTTTCAAGGATTCTAGTTGGGGTTTGCAGTTTATTTGGTTGCATCCAGATATGGATAAGGATAAGGATTTCCAGTACATTTCCATGATCTTCTGTGATATCCAAGAATTTTAAACAATTGCTTGCAAGTTGCAAAGGTTTCAGGAATTTATTTAGGAGTTATCTGGATTATCGTGATTTTTTGATTATTTCCAAGAATGTCCAGAAGATTTCCAGTATATTTCCAAACATTTCCTGGAGATCTGATTTTTAAATACTTATGAGAATTTTTAAGACATCCCAGGGATATTTAACAGTTTCTGAAATGTATTAGAGATGAAATTGGGCTTATATGGGCTTCTGGAGTACCTTCAAGCATTTCGATAAGATTAGCAAGAAATTTCCAACAATTACCTGAGGATTTAAGGAACTTTCAACTACTTCAATGAATTTTGAAGTCTTCTAAGGCATATCTAACCATTTCTGGAGTTCATTAAAGATGAATTTGGATTGACATGAACTTTTGGAGAATTCCTAGAAGATTAGGAATAAATTTCCTGAGGATTTAAGGAACTTTCAACTACTTTAATGAATTTAAAAGTTTTCTAAGGGATATCTAACGATTTTTGACTCTTATAGAGTACATCCAAGAATTTCTAGAAGATTGGCAATAAATGTCTAACCATTTCCTGAGGATTTAAGAAACTTTTGATTTGATCCTAAATAAAAGTGACTAAGTTAATAAATTGGTTTTTGGTTTTAATAGTGAAAGACTCTGCGGGGTAGCGAGTTTACACTTGTTAAATATAACAGGTGGTGGGATTTATAAGAGTTTCCAAGAATTCCCATAGATTCATAAGATCTTTATAGTTTTCTAAGCATCTCTATAATTTATTTTGATTAGACAACACTTTCCAAAAGATTTACAAAGAATTTTCAAACATTTTCCAATAATTTTTACAAATTTTCATCAATTTTCAGAGTATTTCCAAGATCTTCGTGATGATTACCAGTGAGTTTCGAGGTTTCAAAAAATTTTCCATTAATTTACCCTCACTTACAAGAATTTTCAAGGATTCTAGTTGGGGTTTGCAGTTTATTTGGTTGCATCCAGATATGGATAAGGATAAAGATTTCCAGTACATTTCCATGATCTTCTGTAATATCCAAGAATTTTAAACAATGGCTTGCGAGTTGCGAAGGTTTCAGGAATTTATTTAGGAGTTATTTGGATTATCGTAATTTTTTGACTATTTCCAAGAATGTCCAGAAGATTTCTAGTATATTTCCAAACATTTCCTGGAGATCTGAAGGATTTTTAAATACTTAGGAGAATTTTTAAGACATCCCAGGGATATTTAACAGTTTCTGAAATGTATTAGAGATGAAATTGGGCTTACATGGACTTCTGGAGTACCTTCAAGCATTTCGATAAGATTAGCAAGAAATTTCCAACAATTACCTGAGGATTTAAGGAACTTTCAACTACTTCAATGAATTTTGAAGTCTTCTAAGGCATATCTAACCATTTCTGGAGTTCATTAAAGATGAATTTGGATTGACATGAACTTTTCGAGAATTCCTAACAGATTAGCAATAAATTTCCTGAGGATTTAAGGAACTTTCAACTACTTTAATGAATTTAAAAATTTTCTAAGGGATATCTAACGATTTTTGACTTTTATAGAGTACATCCAAGAATTTCTAGAAGATTGGCAATAAATGTCTAACCATTTCCTGAGGATTTAAGAAACTTTTGATTTGATCCTAAATAAAAGTAACTAAGTTAATAAATTGGTTTTTGGTTTTAATAGTGAAAGACTCTGCGGGGTAGCGAGTTTACGCTTGTTAAATATAACGCGTGGTGGGATTTATAAGAGTTTCCAAGAATTCCCATAGATTCATAAGATCTTTATAGTTTTCTAAGCATCTCTATAATTTATTTAGATTAGACAACACTTTCCAAAAGATTTACAAAGAATTTTCAAACATTTTACAATAATTTTTACAAATTTTCAACAATTTTCAGAGTATTTCCAAGATCTTCGTGATGATTACCAGTGAGTTTCGAGGTTTCAAAAGATTTTCCATTAATTTACCCTCACTTGCAAGAGTTTTCAAGGATTCTAGTTGGGGTTTGCAGTTTATTTGGTTGCATCCAGATATGGATAAGGATAAGGATTTCCAGTACATTTCCATGATCTTCTGTAATATCCAAGAATTTTAAACAATTGCTTGCGAGTTGCAAAGGTTTCAGGAATTTATTTAGGAGTTATCTGGATTATCGTGATTTTTTGACTATTTCCAAGAATGTCCAGAAGATTTCCAGTATATTTCCAAACATTCCTGGAGATCTGATTTTTAAATACTTAGGAGAATTTTTAAGACATCCCAGGGATATTTAACAGTTTCTGAAATGTATTAGAGATGAAATTGGGGTTACATGGACTTCTGGAGTACCTTCAAGCATTTCGATAATATGGACTTTTGAGGTACTTCCAAAAATTTCTAGAAGATTAGCAAGAAATTTCCAACAATTACCTGAGGATTTAAGGAACTTTCAACTACTTTAATGAATTTAAAAGTTTTCTAAGGGATATCTAACGATTTTTGACTCTTATAGAGTACATCCAAGAATTTCTAGAAGATTAGCAATAAATGTCTAACCATTTCCTGAGGATTTAAGAAACTTTGGATTTGATCCTAAATAAAAGTAACTAAGTTAATAAATTGGTTTTTGGTTTTAATAGTGAAAGACTTTGCGGGGTACCGAGTTTACGCTTGTTAAATATAACGGGTGGTGGGACACCACATTATTGTTGTTCGTCCCGGTTTTAATAAGGTATTATCAATGATACACGTATATAATTAAATAACACAATAGATGGCAAACCGATCCAGGTGTTCCTAACCGGGCTAATGACGATAAATCACGTAGTCTATTATGTAACGAAAGCTCTCTCGACAATGCGTCGCGTCGCGCCCAACCGAACCGTGACATAGGGGAAGAGGAGGAAGAGCGGAAAAGCCGGACCCACTTGGAAAAAAAATCCCTTAGGCGATTTCGATTTATTTAAATGAATTTAAATCTATTCTGCGACTTGCAAAGTTGACTATAAATTCCGTTGTGCTAATAGCGATCGGTTAGGTGTAGGTTAGTAATATGTGCTAATCTCACCTAACCATATTTTATTATGGATAATATTTTGCTTATTCATTCTCGTACACACACCGTTATTTATCTTCTCACGAATAGAAAATAGAAAATTTGGCCAACAGATAGAAGTAAAATTGACCTGCTTGAAAAATTACTACTAAAAAGACTAAAATCTGTCATAGAAGAAAAAGCCCTAATACCAACACATCAATTTGGGTTTCTGAATAAGCATGCAACAATAGACCAAGTGCATAGAATAACGAATACTATCGAAATAGCAATGGAAGAAAATAAAGTCTGATCCGCCGTATTTCTGGATGTTGCACAAGATTTCGACAAAGGCTGGTTAGATGGTTTAAATTACAAACTAGACCAAATACTACCATCAACGTACAGTCAACTATTAAAATCGTATCTTTCTGATCGATATTTTAGAGTAAAATACGAAAGCGCTTATCCACCACTACATGAAATACAAGCTCCTCAAGGAAGTGTACTTAACCCAACACTGTACAGGGTGTCCCAATTTCGATGTCCGCATAGGCTATCTCCGAAACTAAAAGAGATAGAAAAAAAGTAGCTTACATGTCATGATCTCGTTTTTCGAGAAAATGCTAATGCCGAAAACTCCGAACAGGTATCGTCTTTTGTTTTCGCCCTATCGGCCAAAACTGAAAATTTTGCAAAAACGACAATCGCGAATATCTCACTTATTATCAAAGATGGAGTATTATAAATAAAACATTATATGGGCAACTTTTTACGAAGAATTCAGTGGCGTAGGAAGAATTTTTTTCCCATCTTTTATTTTCGAGATTTTAGACGTAACTTTATTTTTTTAAATGGAAACCATCTACCTAAAACTAATGTATGTATTTAAAAGTTAATGTTGCTATGGTGATAACCATACATAGAAATGATGATGGAACATAATGTATCAATTTTTTTCGTTCTTTCTGAATCTATTGTATGTATTTAAAACTTAACTGTTGTTATGGTGATAACCATACCATGATGGAAGATATTGTTTCCAGTTATTGCCAAAGTTTGTAGCAGTATTTAAAAATTCACTAACAACTCTGGCATTATGTGCTGGTGTTCCGTCATATTGAAAATATATCATTTGAGACATATTTAATGGCAAATTGTCGACCAAAGGCTCAATGTGCTGCCTTAATACATTGAGGTATTTGCCTTAGTTTAAGTTTTTATTATACTATATGCCAAAATTCTATTATCTAGAAGGGCACACCATACATTGAACCCTAATCTTCTTTCAACACTCAGAGACTTCATCTGTCAAGATAACATTTTGAACAAACAGTAGATTATTTAATTTTTCTAAATATCATCTACAAAATTTTAATCTTAGATTGACATCTCCGGCACGTAAATAATGAGTTAGCCCCGCTTTGTATGGTTTATACTTATTTTTCTTTCACATTCGGGAGCAGCGGCTTTTGGATCAGACGTCTTGTTCAATTTCTCTGCAAGATGTTGATGGATTTATCGCAAGTGAAGCCAACACATTGACTTCATCCTCTTGCCGGTCATTTTGGTATGTTTTTGCACGTGATTTGAGAAATGGCCAAAAATCTATTAAATTTTCTGCTAACCGGCTGAAGGTTCTTACGTGCTGTTGTCTTCTTTCTGGGTACCTTGTGAAATATAATTCCGCGGCTAACGTCGCATTCTTATCTGATAACATATAGCATTCCATCATGTTACATTTTTCATAATTTTCGAAATTCATTGTAAAGTTTTATTCAGTTTTGTTACACTTTGACACTTAACATCCTGGTGCTTCATATCAGCACATTGAGCACATAATGCCAGAGTTGTTATCGAACTTTTAAATATAAACTTAAGCAATTATTTGATACATTATGTGCCATAACTTTTAAATACATACATACATTAGTTTTAGATAGAACAAAATGATTTTTGTTAATTATTCAATAATTATACGAAGTATACCCCACAAAATATATATATTTGTTATCAGAACAAAATAACAAATTATTTTAGGTCATAGCCAACTATGGTTTCCATTTAAAAAAATACAGTTACGTCTAAAATCTCGAAAATAAAAGATGGGAAAAAATTCTACCTACGCCACTGAATTCTTCGTAAAAAGTTGCCCATATAATGTTGTATTTATAATACTCCATCTTTGATAATAAGTGAGATATTCGCGATTGTCGTTTTTGCAAAATTTTCAGTTTTTGCCGATAGGGCGAAAACAAAAGACGATAGCTGTTCGGAGTTTTCGGCATTAGCATTTTCTCGAAAAACGAGATCATGACATGTAAGCTACTTTTTTTCTATCTCTTTTAGTTTCGGAGATAACCTATGCGGACATCGAAATTGGGACACCCTGTACTTACTCTACACATTCGATGGCCAATAAAAGTAAATACAAGTAAATCGACATACATAAACTTTACTTATAAGTAAACTATGTCCCAGTACACATAAATGGCAATGCAATCCCTTACGCCGACACCGCAAAATATCTTGGTATGACGCTGGGTGCCAAACTCAAATGGAAAGCTCACGTCAAAAAAAACGTGGGGAACTTGATATCAAATTTAGACACCTATATTGGCTTATTGGCAGAAAATCAACGCTATGGACATTCGGAATCCTACTGTGGGGTTGTACCTGCAAGACAAATGCAAGTCTGACTAAGGTGCATAGTGAAAAACACTGGTATATAAAAAACACCGATCTCCATCGCGACTTGAAAGTAGCATTGGTGTCATCAGAAACTGCAACATTCGCACCTAAACATGGATCATCCCAACATCGAGGCCATCCAGAAAACGGTAGAAATATGACAATATTTATCAATTTTACCCATAATTGATAAATAGCAGACTGGACCACTGGAAAAAGCTGCAATACAATTGTGCTATGCATAATATAGAAAAAAAAACGAATAGAAAATTAGAAAATTTTTGGTTATCTTTACTATAATGGAATGACTGTGTAAATTGGGTTAATAAAAATCAACCCCGTAGTCGATTAAGCGTAGGTACGTTAGTTAAGCGGTAGCAAGAGAGCAACTGGTAACGGGTCATTAATAATGCATTATGTCAACCGGTCGGGTTTGGATTAGACGGGCCGACAGTTATTACCTTTTAAATTGATAGGTCGCTACCCTTGGAAATTAAAAGAAAAATTGATACGTACTCGAGGCGTACACGAAGCGGATGATTAGTCGAAAGATTTTTTTGAACGTTTAACGGGTATTCAGGTTCGGGGGGAAGGATGATGATAAATGAGGGTTAAAACTGGGTTTAGGTTTAAAAGCGGTCCGGATTAGGGTCGGGTAGTTTTATAATAAAGAGAGCCGCTGACCGTCGTCGTGGGTTGCGCGGGGGTAACGGTGCTCGTCACGGCCAAATCCGAGCTTGTTTATAGAGTGATAAAGCCCCACGACGCCTCATTACGTTTGCTGGAAACTTATTTTACGACGGGGGTTCCCCGATCGCCGGCCCGCGTTTTTCATTATTCGCAATTACCCCGAACGGCGCGTCATTTGAATACTGACACTCGAGAGTTATATGGTCCTTTTATACCTTTAGTTTAAATTAAGGGCAGAACGTAAAACGAGGGGGCGGTTTTACTGACGACACAAATTAAATTGCTCAAATGACTACTTTTTTTATTGATGCGCCTACTATAATTTCCGGCGATTTACTGTCCCAATTTTAAAGATTTATCCCGCAGTAAACACGCCGAAAGAAGCCGGATATAATAACATAAGCCTCGGCGAGATTGCTCTCAAATGACGCTCCGCAGTAAACTTACCTTTACTACCGTATTTATTACGCACCCCGTAATTATACTTCTTCCTTCTTTCCTTCTCTCTCTTTATTTTATTTTTATTTTTTTTCATACCAACAACCACTTTAATCAATTTATATGTATATGTATGTATGTATGTACATTACAAACATATGGAAGAAAGAGAAATTTATCAAAATGACATAACGAAATAGCGTGTGTGAAACAATAACGTATTCTAATGGGACAATTAAGGTTCGAAAATCGGGAAAACGCCAACACGCCATATGACAGACTGAAGAACGACACAGGTGCGCAGAGTTACGAATAAAATAACTCGAAGCCTCGGCTTCCGGACCACATGTTCTGATTTCGGTGACGCACCTGATGGAAATTCGTACCGAAGAATGCGGGGTTGGAGAAATAACCACCTGCTCGCGGTGGAAAACGGTTAAGTTCGCCCTCGCCGTTAGACAATTTCTTCGGACGTTGGGGGAACACCCTGCTGGTACCATCATGTGGCACCGAGGAGAGGAGATATTAAGCGTGTTAGTCATCGAAGGCACCTTCGGGCACCCGCGGGGTATTGACCCCGATGTTGGAGGGTTGAAGTGGCCGGAATCTGTGGGAACGATGTCGTACCTGTGGATCCGATCGGACGGGGCAACTATTTTTAGGTTTTTGATACGGCGCGTCGGCCCAAAACAATACCGGGGTGTTCTGTGTCACGTCGTAGGCTAAATATAGTAGAAGAAACCTTCGGTTTTTCCCACCCCGCGCCACTTGTAACCAAAAACCATATGCCCTGCGCACACGTGTGCATCTCGACATCAAAACGCCCCCGATGTTTTCGTGTATTTAAATGATATGCTCCATTTGCATTTTGCGTGTGTCACTTGTCCGCCGTGCACATGTCGCCTCTTTCGCATTTTATTCCAACCCCTTCTCTTTACCCTTATTTTTATTTATTTTCTCACATATACAAAATCGATACATAACAAAAAATATCTTCATTCCTGAATCTAGGGTTTATTTGGCAATTATCTTTCTGGTAATTTCAAAAATTTTTTTAGTGATTTTCAAAGATTTCCCAAAGATTTTTGTTGTTTTCTAAGCATTTCTGCATTCTGATCTTTGTACTGATTACCAGTTAGTTTTGAGGTGGTTCAAAAGATTTTCCATTAATGTACCCTCACTTACAAGAGTTTTCAAGGATTCTCATAGGGGTTTTGTAATTCATTTGGGTCACATCCAGATATTCAGAATATTTTAAAGAATTTCCAGCATATATCCATGATCTTCTGTAATATCCAAGAATTTTAAACAATTGCTTGCGAGTTGCAAGGGTTTCAGGAATTTATTTAGGAGTTATCTGGATTATTGTGATTTTTTCACTATTTCCAAGAATGTCCAGAAGATTTCCAGTATATTTCCAAACATTTCCTGGAGGTTTAAGGCATTTTTAAGTACTTAGGAGAATTTTTAAGACATCTCAGGGATATTTAACAGTTTCTGAAATGTATTAGAGATAAATTTTAAGAATTTCTAGAAGATTAACAAGAAATTTCCAACCATTTCCTGAGGATTTAAGGAATTTTCAACTACTTTAAAGAATTTTGAAGTCTTCTAAGGGATATCTAACCAATTCTAGAGTTCATTAAAGATGAATTTGGATTTACATGGATTTTTGGAGAATTTCTAGAAGATTAGCAATAAATTTCCTGAGGATTTAAGGAACTTTCAACTACTTTAATGAATTTTAAAGTTTTCTAAGGGATATCTAACGATTTCTGGCTCTTATTAGAGATTAATTTGGACTTAAACGGACTTTTGAGGTACTTCCAAGAATTTCTAGAAGATTAGCAAGATTTTTCCAACCATTTCCTAAGGATTTAAGGAATTTTCAACTACTTTAATGAATTTTGAAGTCTTCTAAGGGATATCTAACCAATTCTGGAGTTCATTAAAGGTAAATTTGGATTTACATGAATTTTTGGAGAATTTCTAGAAGATTAGCAATAAATTTCCTGAGGATTTAAGGAACTTTCAACTACTTTAATGAATTTTAAAGTTTTCTAAGGGATATCTAACGATTTCTGGCTCTTATTAGAGATGAATTAGGACTTAAATGGACTTTTGAGGTAGTTCCAAAAATTTCTAGAAGATTAGCAAGAAATTTCCAATAATTTCCTGAGGATTTACGGAACTTTCAACTACTTTAATGAATTTTGAAGTCTTCTAAGGGATATCTAACCAATTCTAGAGTTCATTAAAAATGAATTTGGATTTACATGGATTTTTGGAGAATTTCTAGAAGATTAGCAATAAATTTCCTGAGGATTTACGGAACTTTCAACTACTTTAATGAATTTTAAAGTTTTCTAAGGGATATCTAACGATTTCTGGCTCTTATTAGAGATGAATTTGGACTTAAACGGACTTTTGAGGTACTTCCAAAAATTTCTAGAAGATTAGCAAGAAATTTCCAATAATTTCCTAAGGATTTAAGGAATTTTCAACTACTTTAATGAATTTTGAAGTCTTCTAAGGGATATCTAACCATTTCTGGAGTTCATTAAAAATCAATTTGAATTTACATGGATTTTTGGAGAATTTCTAGAAGATTAGCAATAAATTTCCTGAGGATTTAAGGAACTTTCAACTACTTTAATGAATTTTAAAGTTTTCTAAGGGATATCTAACGATTTCTGGTTCTTATTAGAGATGAATTTGGACTTAAATGGACTTTTGAGGTACTTCCAAAAATTTCTAGAAGATTAGCAAGAAATTTTCAACCATTACCTAAGGATTTAAGGAATTTTCAACTACTTTAATGAATTTTGAAGTCTTCTAAGGGATATCTAACCATTTCTGGAGTTGATTAAAGATAAATTTGGATTTACATGGACTTTTGGAGAATTTCTAGAAGATTAGCAATAATTTTCCTGAGGATTTAAGGAACTTTCAACTACTTTAATGAATTTTAAAGTTTTCTAAGGGATATCTAACGATTTTTGGCTCTTATTAGCGATGGATTTGGACTTAAATGGACTTTTGAGGTACTTCCAAGAATTTCTAGAAGATTAGCAAGATTTTTCCAACAATTTCCTGAGGATTTACGGAACTTTCAACTACTTTAATGAATTTTGAAGTCTTCTAAGGGATATCTAACCAATTCTAGAGTTCATTAAAAATGAATTTGGATTTACATGGATTTTTGGAGAATTTCTAGAAGATTAGCAATAAATTTCCTAAGGATTTAGGGAACTTTCAACTACTTTAATGAATTTTAAAGTTTTCTAAGGGATATCTAACGACTTCTGGCTCTTATTAGAGATGAATTTGGACTTAAATGGACTTTTGAGGTACTTCCAAGAATTTCTAGAAGATTAGCAAGAAATTTCCAACCATTTCCTGACGATTTAAGGAACTTTCAACTACTTTAATGATTTTTTAAGTCTTCTAAGGGATATCTAACCAATTCTAGAGTTCATTAAAGATGAATTTGGATTTACATGGACTTTTGGAGAATTTCTAGAAGATTAGCAATAAATTTCCTGAGGATTTAAGGAACTTTCAACTACTTTAATGAATTTTAAAGTTTTCTAAGGGATATCTGACGATTTCTGGCTCTTATTAGACATGAATTTGGACTTAAATGGATTTTTGAAGAACTTCCAAAAATTTCTAGAAGATTAGCAAGAAATTTCCAATAATTTCCTGAGGATTTACTTAACTTTCAACTACTTTAATGAATTTTGAAGTCTTCTAAGGGATATCTAACCAATTCTGGAGTTCATTGAAGATGAATTTGAATTTACATGGATTTTTGGAGAATTTCTAGAAGATTAGCAGTAAGTTTCCTGAGGATTTAAGGAACTTTCAACTACTTTAATGAATTTTAAAGTTTTCTAAGGGATATCTAACGATTTCTGGCTCTTATTAGAGATGAATTTGGACTTAAATGGACTTTTGAGGTACTTTTAAGAATTTCTAGAAGATTAGCAAGATTTTTCCAACAATTCCCTGAGGATTTACGGAACTTTCAACTACTTTAATGAATTTTGAAGTCTTCTAAGGGATATCTAACCAATTCTAGAGTTCATTAAAGATGAATTTGGATTTACATGGATTTTTGGAGAATTTCTAGAAGATTAGCAATAAATTTCCTGAGGATTTAAGGAACTTTCAACTACTTTAATGAATTTTAAAGTTTTCTAAGGGATATCTAACGACTTCTGGCTCTTATTAGAGATGAATTTGGACTTAAATGGACTTTTGAGGTACTTCCAAGAATTTCTAGAAGATTAGCAAGATTTTTCCAACAATTTCCTGAGGATTTACGGAACTTTCAACTACTTTAATGAATTTTGAAGTCTTCTAAGGGATATCTAACCAATTCTAGAGTTCATTAAAGATGAATTTGGATTAAATGGATTTTTGGAGAATTCCTAGAAGATTATCAATAAATTTCCTGAGGATTTAAGGAACTTTCAACTACTTTAATGCATTTTAAAGTTTTCTAAGGGATATCTAACGATTTCTGGCTCTTATTAGCGATGGATTTGGACTTAAATGGACTTTTGAGGTACTTCCAAGAATTTCTAGAAGATTAGCAAGATTTTTCCAACAATTTCCTGAGGATTTACGGAACTTTTAACTACTTTAATGAATTTTGAAGTCTTCTAAGGGATATCTAACCAATTCTAGAGTTCATTAAAGATGAATTTGGATTTACATGGATTTTTGGAGAATTTCTAGAAGATTAGCAATAAATTTTCTGAGGATTAAAGGAACTTTCAACTACTTTAATGAATTTTAAAGTTTTCTAAGGGATATCTAACGACTTCTGGCTCTTATTAGAGATGAATTTGGACTTAAACGGACTTTTGAGGTACTTCCAAAAATTTCTAGAAGATTAGCAAGAAATTTCCAATAATTTCCTAAGGATTTAAGGAATTTTCAACTACTTTAATGAATTTTGAAGTCTTCTAAGGGATATCTAACGATTTCTGACTCTTATTAGAGATGAATTTGGACTTACATAGACTTTTGGAGTACTTCCTAGAATTTCTAGAAGATTAGCAACAAATTTCCTGGCGATTTAAAGAACTTTCAACTACTTTAAAGAATTTTGAAGTCTTCTAAGGGGTATCTAACCAATTCTAGAGTTCATTAAAGATGAATCATTCTGGGGTTTATTTGGATGTGTCCAAATTAATCATAATTTTTTGATTAATTTAAAAAGCATTTCTTGAGATGTCTTGAACCTCGAGTTAATTTATTATATTTTAAATAACATTTAATAAATAAAAATAGAACCTCTTGAGCTTTTAGTAAATTTGAGTGGTTGGATGTGTTGTCAAGTGCGAGCAACTCAATTCATGTCCGTGCATGTTTGTTATGAGCGTCTAATCTAATAGCGGTATATACGGTATAATGGTGTAGGTCGGGGCGAGTGCAAGCTCCGAGTAACCTAAGTAATATATTAAGCTGTGGTAGCGTTACGAACGGATATTTCCATATCTGCTTGAAATACGGCGCGATTTTTTACGTTCCTTCGCGAGATAGCAACCCGTAATGATTTTCGCCCGTATCGGTGTGAATTTATCGGGACGGTATTCAAATGAAATTCCGGATATACGACTCGTAGGCAATTACACTAACAGCCAGAGAGACATCGCGTTTTCACGCGTCGCCCTGAAACAATGATCGTGTGAAAGGGAGGCTTCGACGAATAACAAATAATGATGTCCGGTAAACATAATGCAACGGGTCTTTCAAATCGGACGGATGGACGATCCGCATGGGGTGAAATCTGAATGGACGCTTAAGCGAAGCTTACGCACAAAACGTAAGCTTCACAGCTACGTCTACGGATCATTACGCACAGGTGTACAAGTCCCCTGCAAGTCTTTCTGGGATCGAAATTAACCGATCATTAACGTCTTTTTTAAAAAGAAAATCCCTAATTGCGCGTAATTAAACTAGCACGTGCGCGCACGATATACGACCAGCCATTCGATTGAATATTACCAATACTAATTGCGTATAGAAGATGTAATCAAGCCTCTCGGTCTACCAGCGATGACATGACATTACCGAACATCCAGCCACCATGGCGAATGCAGATAATACGTCACATCCCTTGATTAATGACTGTTACAGTATTATGTGACACATCACCCTTCATATTAAACAAAAATATTTTATGTGTTTATTGAACGAATTTCGCGAAGAAATGATTAGGAGAGTTTGGTTTCAATCAAGGAGATTCGGAATTGAATTGATGATGCGGCCAACATTAATTCATTTCTTTCGTTCAATTAGCCGAGCCTCGTCTTGGACCGTCAGTGTTGGCCATCAGGGCGGTGACTTGCAAGCTTGGAACATATTTCCCGCATTTCCCGGTTCCGAAGCGTGAGTGGCGATTTTATCCCCGAGCTTTTTACGGGGGCGCGGTTGTAGTAACGATTGTGGTGACAATACGTTTTCTCCCGGCTGCGAATGCGAAGGCGATAAATCGGCGTCGATCGAAAACCTAATTGGTATGCTAATCCAATAAGTGCGTGCGCCTTAAGTGGAAGCGAAAAGCCACCCCGGGGGTGATTGGCGTGGATAATTTTTTATTTGCATAATAGTTGAACGGCTGGGGGTATTTGCCAGGTGAGGAAAGGAAAACAAAGTAATCCTTACAAATACGGTCCTGTACGAGACGATACTTTGAGGCGTGTATAGCAGCAAGCAGTGGGCAGAGTAGTATCTCGGGAACGGGGCACATAAATTGCGCGGTCAGAACCTGATTCTACGAGTAACACAAGTAGCATGAAATGAATTCTTTAAAACGGTGGGCGATATAAAACTTTTTAATAACTGCCTACCAACCTCGGTCTGCGCTGCGTCTCGGATTCCTTATTTATAGCCCGCCTTCCTCCCGTAATATGTCATTACGCCCTATTCTCCGAACCGATATTTCGTTAAGGGCGATTATCTACCGAAACGTTACGGCGGGCAAGCTCTTGCCTCTTTGCTTTTTCACTTGGACACCTGCGTGTGCGCGCTCCGGCTCGTTTAAAGCCCGGTAGCATCAATCTAATAGCCAAGACGGATTTCGTTGGGCGCCAGAGTCGCGCGCGATCGCATGATTTATATCTCCCGGACCAGTTTGGACGATCCGCGCGATAGCCAACGCGAAATCATTACTCCTTTATGTAAATTCACTTCATTTCCTCTCGACTCGATCTTACTTTTTCTTTTTTTTGTCTTTTCAGAACACGTCCAGCTCCAGTACCAATGCCAGCCAAACGTCCAACATATCATCTACTTCCAGCTACTTTTATATACCCAACTTGGTTCATCATTACCAAAGAAGAAGATCACTTCCCGATGCCTCCACTTGGATGTTAAGACGTCCCTAATTGTTTTTCTAATCAATTAATTAATGTTGCTTTCTCGATTATTTTGTTGTGTATATTTTTTTGTAATTATTAATTGGGTATTTACTATAATAAATAATTTCAAACCCTATATCATTTTTAATCATATAAAAGAAACACTTGGAAATAACGGAAACGAATAAAAATATACGATGGACAGCAAGAGTATTTACGATATGGGGTGTGCAGGACTAATTGATTTATCAGGTGGAAAACTGAGGCGCCGTTCGTAGAAGGTTCGCGGCGGCAGTGGTCGCTTGATGAGAGGGTATTGATTGGTGGGGGCGGCGGTGAGTTATAGTTATGGTTATGGCCTTTGGTCCCCAAGTTTCCAGATTACTGTATTATGGACCGACGACTGCGGACACTCTTACCTCGCCGATATGTGAGATGATGACCCCATAACCGCCCCTGCTGACAGTTTGTTCCGTGTTACGACGGCTGATTCCGGTAGCCGCTTTCGGGCTCCCTTCCTGCTTTTTGTTTCGCCGATAAATAATAAAAGGAGGAGCCGCTCTTTATTGCCCTCCGGGGCAAATTTCGCTCAGATAAGGAATGCATTATCCTCTTCTTCTTCGACCTGCAGAACGAGAACCGCTCCGTTTTTATTGGGACTCAAATTTGATGGATGATCTATTACATTTTAATAGCTTTCGATTAAGATTACTATCCAATTTGTAATTAAACTTACTTCATCTTTATTTCTTTCCAAATTTATTCTTGTTTACGTTTTTACTAAAAACATTTTAGATAGTGCTTGGAAGTGTGAAAAACAAACATAGTAAAGAAAAGAACGTTATTATGAAACACATATAAGGGAAAAGCATCGACCCAATTCCGTCCGGAAATGCCTGCACGATGAGTCACTTCTTCGAGCAGGAATCCTGCTTTAGCTTTACCTTTGTGTGTGACTCCGTCTGCCACAACAAAGCGCACCCGCTAATCGATACTCAACGCGAAATCTAGTTTTTCTCACGTTCCAAAAAGCTCGCGCTTCAAAAGCCCGTGTTTTCACCCCCCAAAAATTGGTGGCTTCCCATTGCAATGAATGTATCGGACGAGTGCTTGCCGCGAGGGTCGTGTAATTATGCCGGTGAATTGAGTAGTTGTTTGCTTTTTGCCGGCCTCGAAAAAGGCCTAACTATCACTTTATTGCCGGGACAATTCAATAAGCGGTCCGCTTGATTAAGGGTTGTAGTGAATTAATTGGGGCACGACTGGCATGCATGTACCCCGTTTTTTTACTTTCTGTCATGACACCAAGTCAATTACGAACAAACATATCACCATAGTATTATAAAGCAAAAAAAATTTTTTCCATTATATAGAAATAAATCTTTTTATCTCAATACTCTATACAATCTACATATCGTTCCAGTACTCGCCTGAATTCCAAGGCGAAATAACCAGGCGAAGACATAGATTTTCTGCCCTAAGATTTTCATAAATTTTGGGTTGATATGATATGATTTGATTTTATGTAAATCTTTTGCAGAGAATCCTTCATTCCGCCTAACTGCTAATTAGTGAAGAGTTTATAAAAAAAATTGCAAGAAACCAATTTTTAAGAATTATTTCTAACAATCGCATCATATTAAAAATTAGGGTCATCTTCAAAAACTCATATCTCAGAAACTAAAAGTTATTTTTTAAAACGGATTTTTTTATTGGAAAGTAGAAGCTTTAATTTAATCATTTCATGGATGTTTTATCTCATTTTCAAAGAAACCGATTTTTTAGAATTTTTTTAAAATTAATCAAAAATCGAACTTTGTTATTATTATTAATTTATATCTCAAAAACTAAAAATAATTTTTGTAAACGACAACTTGTAATGGAAAGCGCATACTTTTATTGATACTTCGAGAGAATTTTATAAAAATTTGTCAAATAACCAATTTTTTCTAACAATCGCATCATATTAAAAATTAGGGTCATCTTCAAAAACTGATATCTCAAAAACTAAAAGTTATTTTTTAAAACGGATTTTTTTATTGAAAAGTAGAAGCTTTAATTTAATCATTTCATGGATGTTTTATCACATTTTCAAAGAAACCGATTTTTTAGAATTTTTTTAAAATTAATTAAAAATCGAACTTTGTTATTATTATTAATTTGTATCTCAGAAACTAAAAATAATTTTTATAAACGGCAACTTGCATTGGAAAGCGCATACTTTTATTGATACTTCGTGAGAATTTTATAAAAATTTTTCAAAAAACCAATTTTTTCTAACAATCGCATCATATTAAAAATTAGGGTCATCTTCAAAAACTCATATCTCAAAAACTAAAAGTTATTTTTTAAAACGGATTTTTTTATTGGAAAGTATAAGCTTTAATTTAATCATTTCATGGATGTTTTATCACATTTTCAAAGAAACCGATTTTTTAGAATTTTTTTAAAATTAATCAAAAATCGAACTTTGTTATTGTTATTAATTTATATCTCAGAAACTAAAAATAATTTTTGTAAACGGCAACTTGCATTGGAAAGCGCATACTTTTATTGATACTTCGTGAGAATTTTATAAAAATTTTTCAAAGAACCAATTTTTTCTAACAATCGCATCATATTAAAAATTAGGGTCATCTTCAAAAACTCATATCTCAAAAACTAAAAGTTATTTTTTAAAACGGATTTTTTTATTGAAAAGTAGAAGCTTTAATTTAATCATTTCATGGATGTTTTATCACATTTTCAAAGAAACCGATTTTTTAGAATTTTTTTAAAATTAATCAAAAATCGAACTTTGTTATTATTATTAATTTGTATCTCAGAAACTAAAAATAATTTTTGTAAACGGCAACTTGTAATGGAAAGCGCATACTTTTATTGATACTTCGAGAGAAATTTATAAAAATTTGTCAAATAATCAATTTTTTCTAACAATCGCATCATATTAAAAATTAGGGTCATCTTCAAAAACTCATATCTCAAAAATTAAAAGTTATTTTTTAAAACGGATTTTTTTTATTGGAAAGTAGAAACTTTAATTTAATCATTTCATGGATGTTTTATCACATTTTCAAAGAAACCGATTTTTTAGAATTTTTTTAAAATTAATCAAAAATCGAACTTTGTTATTATTATTAATTTGTATCTCAGAAACTAAAAATGATTTTTTTAAACGGCAACTTGCATTGGAAAGCGTATACTTTTATTGATACTTCGTGAGAATTTTATAAAAATTTTTCAAAAAACCAATTTTTTCTAACAATCGCATCATATCTCAAAAACTAAAAGTTTTTTTTAAAACTTATTTTTTATTGGAAAGTAGAAGCTTTAATTTAATAATTCGTGGAAGAAACCAAATTTTTTTAAATTTTTTGCTGAAGGTTAGCCGAAGTCGCTTGCGACCGAGGCGCTACATCTGAGTAGATATGATATTAATTGTAGAACCTCGGCTAACCTTAATCAAAGAATCTTTTACTTGCTTTGCAGCCGAAGCGCAGCAATGTGATGATTAAGTTTTGGGTTGTATTCTTATTGTGTTCAGTTACACTTAAATTTGAACCTTGAGTGGTTCATAATACGTAAATTTTATATATTATTTTTATTTTGGAATCAAATTGGGTACAAATATTTGCCACAGATCCATTATACGGGAGACATGCCGTATCTGTACTGATGTAACAGACCTTGTCAAAGGGATACCGGAGATCGGTGTATCGGTGGCAATAATGCCGAAATTGATACGTCATGAAATGCCCATAGCCCTGCCAAATGCAAACGCCTTCAGCACTGTCCTCGCTCTGTTGCCTTGGCAACTAAGTCGATAATGGACGTCAAATAGATCGAGACACTGAAACCTCGATTTATCTTTTATTTGAAAAATTTTCAATAATTAATTTTGAATTCTTAATTTATTGTATTTATTTAACTCCCCGCCCATATCTTCAACAACAATCACTTGATGATTAGTCCCGCTTTGAAAATGCCTGAAAAACGAGGTCTCTCTAATTCTTTGACCCTTTCGTTTTGTCCTAAACAACAACTGCTAAGAACAATACTGACCATTCGAGAGCAGTACAAACACTCACCTCACTAGGCTTGGACACCGACGTCCCAACCGTCCCGACGCGTGTTTGACTTGTAAATGAGTTTCAAACTTATGAATGATACTTGAGGGACAATGGTCGCGGTGATCATTGTCTTCGTTCGAAATGGATCTCATTAAACGCGAAAGTATAATGACGCTCAAATAACATCGATCGACCTTTTTTCGAGCTGATTGTTCAATTTAAAAAAAAAACACAAAATAATTCAAAGTTAATGTTTGGTCTTTTAATAAACGAAGTTAACGACGAATGAAATATTACGACTGATTCGTTTTTAATGAGTGGTTCGGGATAAAAAAAGGGCTAATGAGCGATTTGAGGAAACAAATACATGATTGTCGTAGTGAAGCGTAATTAGGAGGGCGTCGACGGAACGGCCAATAAGTCATACGACGATCTAATTAGGATGGGTTGGAATAGAATTTATCCTTGAGTATTGAGATAAATTCATCGAATACATCCTGGTTCTGTTCGATGCGTGGGAAATATGGGGTTTGCTAATATCGACCAATGGGTGACGGTGTCGGCTTGGTATGTGGTTGATTTTGAAAGACTTGAATCACGCGAAAAAATCAATAAAGGACGCGGAACAAAAGATACACAAGCGGCTCATAAGCGCCGATAAGAAATCCTATCTCGGAAGGCGAAAGAAATATTCAATTTGCATACATTTGGAGGCCGATTGAGAGAGTGAATTGCCGGTTTTGTGTGAGGGGTGGCGGAGGGTTGGTTTGAAGATAAGAGGACGCACCTACAACCATTGTTCCGTCAAGTGGTCACATAAATTCGCGGGAAAGGACTCTGACAAGCCAAATACGTCCCAAGGGCCAAAAAGGCGACCTTTCAATCATACGTTTATCGGCACGGGCGTTGGGGATTCTATTATTTACACTCTCCGGTCGTGTTACTACCACCCCCTCAACACAAATGGAAGCGATTTATTATTGGGGTGGCGTTCGCCGGTAATTTTTAATTAAATCGCTCGAAATTAAGGACTTATTATCGCCGCTAACGAGCGTCGGGGGTAGTATGCTTTTTCAAGCCGTTATTATTTAGTATCGGGCGAAAATAATAATCCACCCTCAAGGAGAAAACCACGGGGGTCGTCTATAATTACAACGATGGACTTTTATTTTTTTACTCCCTTATTAACCACAATTATTGAGGAAACCATATCCACTTTACCACATTGATCATAATTATCATGACACCTAGTAAATCATTCTCATTTAAAATAAAAAAAATATTTTCCACTTTTAATCAAACACGTTTAATGTGATTTGATTTTGATTGAAAAGAGTGAAAGATTTGACGGATGATCGATTGGTCTTTGATGGTTTTCGGTTAAAAGGAGGGGTCGAAATCCACAAAACGACCCTCAACGGTCCCGCACATTATACAACGTAGGAATTATGTAAGTCCCTTTTGTAATGTGCAAAAAGTAAATGAGGCGTTGCCGTAAGGGTTATGCGCATTTACATGTTATAATGTTCTCTTCTCTGGTCAGCCGCCAGTAATTCCAATGAAATATGGTGGACCGAAGTACGCTCTTTTTCGAGTGGGGAGAGGTCCACTCCAAAGTCCATGAATAAATCAAAGCGGTTTCCGGACCGATAGGCAAAAATGTATCCGCATCTATGTATTTATATTTGAGGGTGAATTCATGATCTAAATATAATAAGGCTTTAAAAATGTATATTTCATATACTAAAAGTGATTTTTCTAAAAATCAATGCTTTAATTTAATAATTAGTGGAAATTTTATAACATTTTATAAGAAACCATCATATTAAAAATTGGGGTCATCATAAAAATTCATATCTCAAAAATTAAATGTTATTTTTCAAAACGGATTTTTTTATTGGAAAGTAGAAGCTTTAATTTAATCATTCCATGGATGTTTTATCACATTTTCAAAGAAACCAATTTTTTAGATTTTTTTAAAATTAATTAAAAAACGAACTTTATGTTATTATTATTAACTCATATCTCAGAAACTACAAATAATTTTTATAAACGGCAACTTGCATCGGAAAGCTGATACTTTTATTTATAATTGGTGAATATTTTATAAAAATTTTATTAAGTGTAATATATAAATTAGTATATATTATAAAGTATTCGATTTTTCATAAAAGTTATTAATAAATTAAAATTAAAAGTTGTCGATATTTTTTTAATTTCATTTTTTTACCGGTTTCGGAGTCTATTCATCATCAGGAACAACTTTGAATTACAAAAAATTTCAATTATATTAATTTTTGTATATCATGTTTCAAAAAATCATCATATTAAAAATTGGGGTCATCATCAAAAATTCATATCTCAAAAACTAAAAGTTATTTTTCAAAACGGATTTTTTTATTGGAAAGTAAAAGCTTTAAATTAATCATTCCATGGATGTTTTATCACATTTTCAAAGAAACCGATTTTTTAGATTTTTTTTAAATTAATCAAGAAGCGAACTGTTTATGTTATTATTATTAACTCATATCTCAGAAACTACAAATAATTTTTATAAACGGCAACTTGCATCGGAAAGCTGATACTTTTATTTATAATGTGTGAATATTTTATAAAAATCTTATTAAGTATAATACATAAATTAGTATATATTATAAAGAATTCGATTTTTCATAAAAGTTATTAATAAATTAAAATTAGAAGTTGTCGATATTTTTTTAATTTAATTTTTTTACCGGTTTCGGAGTCTATTCATCATCAGGAACAACTTTGAATTACAAAAAATTTCAATTACATTAATTTTTGTATATCATGTTTCAAAAAATCATCATATTAAAAATTGGGGTATCATCAAAAATTCATATCTCAAAAACTAAAAGTTATTTTTTAAATCGGATTTTTTTATTGGAAAGTAGAAGCTTTAAGTTAATCATTCCATGCATGTTTTATCACATTTTACAAAAAAACAATTTTTTAGATTTTGTTTTTAAATTAATCAAAAAGTGAACTGTTTATGTTATTATTATTAACTCATATCTCAGAAACTACAAATAATTTTTATAAACGCCAACTTGCATCGGAAAGCTGATACTTTTATTTATAATTGGTGAATATTTTATAAAAACCTTATTAAGTATAATATATATAGATTAAATAATATATATTAAATTAAAATCAGATGTCGATATTTTTTTAATTTTATTTTTTTACCGATTTCGGAGTGTGTTCATCATCAGGAACAACTTTGAATTACAAAAAATTTCAATTAAATATATATATGTATAAATTTTGGTATATCAGAGTATTCTTGTTTCTAAAAAAGCTTTGTGTTTAGTAGTCAGTGGGTATGTTTATAAAATAACCCCCGTAAAACGTGAGCTTTAAAACTCCTATAACGAGGCACTAAAAATCTGTCCTTCCCCTTCTTACCCTTGCGTTCGTTGCTAGTCCTTTTTGATGAGTACGTGTCCTCTTGGTGAAAATACACTTCGCTCGATGCCCGCATCCAGTTGTCAGCCCTTATATAAGATATTTTACAACGCCCCACTTTGGTCGTCCCAATTCCATTGCTTCCGACACCGAAAACAATTACTCAAGGGCCGAGCTTGTGGATAGAACTGACGCACCCTTAGAAAAAAAGTTACAACGACTACGAGTGTGTTCATCTTGACGATTCGCCGATTACAACAAAACTAAAGGGGGAGGAAACAGTTAGATAATATTATTATTGCGATGAAATCGTTTAAATTTATTTTATTTTTAGATTTTTGAGCGATGGTGAGAAGTCGTTAGGTTTCCTTGCTGACAAAAGAATTGATTAAGAAAGTTTTTACCTGCAAACGGGGTTGTCTCGGAGCGGTTATGCAAATCCACCCTGTCGCATCATTAATAATCGAAAGTAAACACTGTCACCAGTCATTAACAGATTGTTGACAAAAGTACTCGTTGGGATATATAGCATATCCCTTTTTTTATATCACCCTTTAAGCTCAATTTAAATTTAGGGGTCTAACCCTAACTATATTGTAACAAAAACGATTTTTTATGGTGTATAAATAATACAATGTAGAAGATTTCGAATTTTATTACTCAAGAATAATTTCCTTAGCGATCATATTATTAAAGATTATGTTCTAATCGAGTTGTTGAGAAGAGAAAGAATACGATGGGTCGGGTAACCGAGCGTTGAGTTTTTGTCGGTTAAAGAGTAAAATATCATCTGGTCGGTTTTTGACTTCGAACCGGTTCAATGGTGCGGTCCCAGATGCGTTTATTGTTGCTTCTTCGGTCGGCGATTAGCGGAAACACGCGGTGCTACCTGTCTTACACAAAATTATACGGCGACTTTGTTAATTATTCGCCCAGAGCCCGCGGCCCCATCAGATAAGGGTCGCCCGTAATTTCTGACGTTTACGGTAAACTGGACGGCTTGATTTACATATTTACACCCGTTTTTTTGATTGATCGAAAAATTATTACAAAAATAAATGTGTTAAATAAAAAATTGTTTTAAAATAATAAAAATTGTTTTAAAACAAAAAAAATGTTTTTAAAACAGATATTTCTAGTATGACTCATCGACAGGTTCGGTTAGAAAAAAAAATGAAATGAGAAAGAGAATAAAAAAAATAAACTGGAGGGGTTTTGCTCTTGCAGGTGTCTTTTCCACCAGATTCGGTCGTTTTCGATATCCACTCCAGGGCCTCATCCTCGACTCATCTTTTTACGGGCCCCATAACGGCCGCCTGTTCCGCCGCATCTTCGTTTTTTTCCTTTTCTTCTTCTCCTCCTTTATTTTTTTGTTCTTTCTTTTTCTTCCTTTTCTCGCCTCGATATCTCTACCTAGCTCGCTAGAGTCTCCTCCGCAGCTAGAGAGTTTAGCTTAAAAGAGCCGAGTAAATATATATTAGACGGTCTCAGTTGACCTTGAATGGTTACTGGTTGAGTCATCTCCGTCGCTAATGTTCTCAAGTCGTCTTCTGCAAGCGTGACTCACCGTTTCAGGTATAAGATTGTCTGCTTGGTGTTGGCCCAAAGGCTGCCCTCCCAATCTCCAAAGGAGAACATGTTACTCTTTTTTATTATTTAAAAAAAGTTCTTCGCGGGCCAAAAGTTTTGCAGAGAATCTCAAACTGCCCAAATAGATATAAAAATTACAAAAAAAATCCACCTTATTTATGGATATTGAGTTATAAACCCTTTAAATGTCCTGTTAGAACCTGTTAGTACAAGTTTTCTTTTTCATCCCAATACCGCGATTAACTCCAGGTAAACATTTTTTTATGTCTCATAAAAAAATTAAGATAAACATTTTTTAACAATCACTTTTTAAGGCTTGCGCCGAGTTGAGGTAAACAAAAGCACCTAAAGAATAATTTATAAGTAAAATAAAAGAAGGAACCGTATAACGAAGACAAAACAAAACGCTGTTAAACGTGGTAATAAAAAGGGAATCGAGTTCTGTATCAAGAGAAGAAAAAGCAAGGTGAAGAGAGTGCCAATGAAACAGAGACGCAAACTACCAAAGAGGAGAAATGAAAGAGGTTAAGAAATAAAAAAAATATATTAATAATATTATTATGTAATTTTTCTAATTTATATCTATTGTTTGTTAATTCGTTTTTTTAAGAATTCGATTTTTCATAAATTTATAAAATTGTATATATAAAAATTATTTCTTAGAAACTAAAGTTAATTTTTTAAATCGGCAATAATCAAAATAAGATTTTATAAAAAAATAAATCAAAATTAGAAGTTGTTGATATTTTTTTAATTTTATTTTTTTACCGGTTTCGGAGTCTATTCATCATCAGGAACAACTTTGAATTACAAAAAATTTCAATTATATATATATATATATATATATATATGTATAAATTTTGGTATATCAGAGTTTTCTTGTTTCTAAAAAACAATCATATCTCAAAAACTAAAGGTTGTTTTTTAAAACGGATATTTTTATTGAAAAGTAAAAGTTTTAATTTAATAATTTCACGGGTGTTTCATCACATTGTCAAAGAAACCGATTTTTTAGAATTTTTTAAAATTAATCCAAAAGCGAACAATTTAAGTTTTTGTTATTAAGTTATATCTCAGGAATTAAAAATAATTTTTGTAAACGGCAACTTGCATCGGAAAGCTGAGACTTTCATTTATAATTTATTTTATAAAAATTTGTCAAGTATTCGATTTTTCATAAAAATTATATAAAATAATAAATATGTTTTCTTGTTTCTAACAAAAATCATATCTCAAAAACTAAAAGTTATTTTTCAAAACGGATTTTTTTATTGGAAAGTAGAGCTTTAATTTAATCATTCCATGGATGTTTTATCACATTTTCAAAGAAACCGATTTTTTAGAATTTTTTTAAAATTAATCAAAAAGCGAACAATTTAAGTTTTTGTTATTAATTTATCTCAGGAATTAAAAATAATTTTTGTAAACGGCAACTTGCATCGGAAAGCTGAGACTTTCATTTATAATTTATTTTATAAAAATTTGTCAAGTATTCGATTTTTCATAAAAATTATATAAAATAATAAATATCAGTTTTCTTGTTTCTAAAAAAAATCATATCTCAAAAACTAAAAGTTATTTTTCAAAACGGATTTTTTTATTGGAAAGTAGAGCTTTAATTTAATCATTCCATGGATGTTTTATCACATTTTCAAAGAAACCGATTTTTTAGAATTTTTTTAAAATTAATCAAAAAGCGAACAATTTAAGTTTTTGTTATTAATTTATCTCAGGAATTAAAAATAATTTTTGTAAACGGCAACTTGCATCGGAAAGTTGAGACTTTCTTTTATAATTTATTTTATAAAAATTTGTCAAGTATTCGATTTTTCATAAAAATTATATAAAATAATAAATATCAGTTTTCTTGTTTCTAAAAAAAATCATATCTCAAAAACTAAAAGTTATTTTTCAAAACGGATTTTTTATTGGAAAGTAGAGCTTTAATTTAATCATTCCATGGATGTTTTATCACATTTTCAAAGAAACCGATTTTTTAGAATTTTTTTAAAATTAATCAAAAAGCGAACAATTTAAGTTTTTGTTATTAATTTATCTCAGGAATTAAAAATAATTTTTGTAAACGGCAACTTGCATCGGAAAGCTGAGACTTTCATTTATAATTTATTTTATAAAAATTTGTCAAGTATTCGATTTTTCATAAAAATTATATAAAATAATAAATATCAGTTTTCTTGTTTCTAAAAAAAATCATATCTCAAAAACTAAAAGTTATTTTTCAAAACGGCCTTTTTTATTGGAAAGTAGAGCTTTAATTTAATCATTCCATGGATGTTTTATCACATTTTCAAAGAAACCAATTTTTTAGATTTTTTAAAATTAATTAAAAAGCGAACTTTATGTTATTATTATTAACTCATATCTCACAAACTACAAATAATTTTTATAAACGACAACTTGCATTGGAAAGCTAATACTTTTATTTATAATTGGTGAATATTTTATAAAAATTTTATTAAGTATAATATATAAGTTAGTATATATTATAAAGTATTCGATTTTTCATAAAAATTATTAATAAATTAAAATTAAAAGTTGTCGATATTTTTTTAATTTTATTTTTTTTTTACCGATTTCGGAGTGTATTCATCATCAGGAACAACATTGAATTACAAAAAATTTTAATTATATAGTTTTCTTGTTTTTTTTTAAATTAATCAAAAACCGAACTGTTTATGTTATTATTATTAATTCATATCTTAGGAACTAAATATAATTTTTGTAAACGGATATTTTTTCAATTTTTGATAATTGAGGAACTTTTTATGAAAATTTTTCACAAAAATTATTAATAAATTAAAATTAGAAGTTGCCAATTTTTTTACGTGTTTCGGGGTGTACTCATCATCAGGGACAATTTTGAATTAGAAAAAATTTCAATAATATTAATTTTTGTATATCATGGTGTTGTTGTGTCTGAAGTATTTAAAATACGACGATGAACTCTTGTCAACCTGAACGTAGTAACACAGTTCGGTATTAACTTGTGGAAGTTTAAACCGAGAAACAATACCGTGGGGGCCCCCACTTTAGCCTAGAATTGAAGAGACGTTTCGGCAACCGTGGCACAATAAGCGTCGCGTTTCGTCGCTCCGCCCAGGCGCCGTACGCCAATGGGACGCTCGTGCTCCCGCCGCCAGCAAGATAGAAACCTCGTCGAGCGCCGAACGCGTTCACTGTCATCCCGGCCGTCGTCGACGTCGTCACGTCGACCGACAACGAATGTGCGTTTTTTAAACACGACGTCGCGAGTAAAGACTTAGATTTTCTGAACTGAATTGATAGAGTTAAAAAAAATTAAAAAGAAAATAATTTTCGTTTTAATTTTTTTTGATAAATATGGCTATTCCATTTGCCGTCCCCGGACAACCTCCGGTTTCTCCGGAACGTCTTCGTGAACTTTACGATTTTCTTCAACAATTGCTCATCGTGCGCCAACAGCAAAATCATCATCGTCAGGAAGAGGTCGTGACAACACGAAGAGAAGATACCACCAGCGTTAGAGGTAAGACTAAGAGAGGAGTCGACGACGTTCTTCGACGTGTCGACTTGTTTATAGATGTTAACAAAAGTGCAGTGCGGTGCGTTGCTTTTGGTTCTTCTTTTTGGGGGGAAAGTGCGCGACCGGGACCTGTTGCTGCAGAAATGATGGGACGAACCACGGAAACGTCTTACACTTGGCCCGTGGTCCGTCTGTTTATCGTAAAAATCGTATCAAAAAAAGTTTTTGTTGAAAGTTTAATGAAAGTTTGTACGTAGCGTCTGGACGCGCCGCCGATGGACGGATGTTGTCCGCACTCTCGGACGCTCTCCATACTTCCCGAAGACCACGACGTCGTTGGCCCAAGAGTCCTACTCATCACGATGATTCCTCCAACTCTAACTCAGCCGCCAAGGAAGCGCAAAACCAACGGTGGAAACGCGTTGGTACCGAATTAAGAAAAATTGCTGATGAATTCGAATCGGCTGCATTTGAGGTAAGTACATAATAAACAAAAAGTATTACATAACAAATAATTGCGTTTAAAACTTATCTTTTCATTATACATACTTGCAATATCATCATCTATACAACTACTCTTTGTTGTCACGTAAACATCTCACGTAAAGAGTGGTCTTTGTAACAATATAAATCCACATCACGTTTACTCTACACGTCATTGACATTGGAAGTTAGTAGTCTTTAAAAAAAAACTTTATTTTTTTTTTCCTTAACACGTTCTAACTTGTTTAATAATAATAAAAAAAAATAATATCTTTAAATGTAATAAGATTAAATATTGTGAAATTAATTTTTGTTTATCGATGAGTAGCTTTCTTTCTTTTTTTTTATTTTTATTTTGTGGATTGTTTGTTTTGCGTTTAGTCAACCAAATCGACTCAGATCCGACCTCCTCTTGGTCATATTCGCAGCCAGAAATAGGTCCATGCCGCGAAAATAGAAGTTTGGTTCCGCACGGTTTCTCGTACGCCTTTAACGTTTTCTCTTTTACGCGCGCACCTACCTAACGGGCCTTCGGGTTACTCGAGAGGTCCGACCTTGGGCCTTTGTTACTTCCACCTCTTTCGCTATCTTTCATCAGAATTCGACGAGAAAAATTCCACAAACAAAAACAAAAATTGAAAGAAAATTAAAAAAAAAAAAAGAATTTTGTAATAAAATCGGTTTATGTATAAAAATATTTATTCAACACTTTTTTTGTTCGAGTTTACTTAAAATCAACAAATAATAAAAATTCGTTATCTACTTTAAATAATTCTAAATCGTTAAAACACACAACAACTTATCTCTTCCTAGACTAGTTTTTATTATTATACAAGGTCATTTGAAAATTAAACGACGTATCTTGTTTTAGTAATTAGTTGATGTTTATAAAATCATAATTTAATTCAATATTTTTTTATTAAGTATTTTTTTTTGTTATAGGAGGTAGATGATGTAGATGAAGTCGATTCGTCATTACCTTGTTGTTCGAGATTGTCAACATCAAAAGAACGAAAAGGAACATTTTCCAAGATATTGTCAATGCCAGTGATGGTGAGTTCGATTTGTACGGCGGTGCTGTGCGTTGGATGGCATCTGTTACGAAATCGGTAACTCGGCAAGTAATAAAAAATGGAAAGTGTTTTAAAGGAAGGCGAAAGGAAGTAAGCAGCAGCAGCAGAAGCAAAGAGTAGCAGCACCCAAAACCAAATTGAGTATAGTGTTTTTTTCTTTTTTACGTTTATTTGTTTGTTTGAAAACGCGTCTATAGGGGTTTTAATTTTTATCCAGTAGCTTATAACGTTTTAATTTTTTTTAATGTGTAAGCGTGCGCGTCCCTCGACGAGAGAAGGGCCCAATCAAAAACGGATGATCTCGTTTACCCTCTGAGTAACCGTCTCTACTCAGGAATTTTATTTTGTTTATTTTGTTCCCATTACGACATTATATAAATATATATATAACCTAAATGTTTTTTGTAATTATTGTAAATAGCGTCGTTTTTTTTAATAATTTGTAGTTTTTAGTTTTCTTGTCTATTATATTTTCTATTTTTTTCAATTAAAGTTGGATTCACTATAGCCAAAGATTGAGAAAAAAATATGCGATAGTGTCCCATGCTTTTGCTACTATGAGTCTGACTTTTTTTTATGATTTTTGTTGGTTTGTCTATAATGTTCTAGGCAGCGAATTGATCTGCCTTAAATGGTTTTCAAATGATCTCTGTAGTTAGATGACGCATTATTGCAGTGGAAAAGCTGAAAGCATGTATATATTATCCATATGTAAACGTTCGCTGCAGTTGCAGAAAGGTCGCTGAGATTGATTTCGTTTCGACAGTTTCCGGTTGTATTTTTTTACTATTATAAAATATTAGTGCATATATATTGTAACTCATTATATGTATAGATGCCGATATTTTTAAACGAAAAAAATTTTTAATGCAATTGTTAGTTTAGTTAGCAGTAGCGTAAAATAAAGAAAAAATATTTAAAAAAAAACTGCATAAATATAGACCGCTCTCAAAGCGTCTCTGTGATTTTTACTAAGTACTGTTAAATGCTGATCTCAGAATACATTTTGCTAAATGTTTTTTTACACTGTTCCCTAGTCAAACGAGTTGTTTTTATTTTATTTTTTTTACGTTATGTTTCATAATTTTATAGTATGGGAACGCCATAATTTTGTTCATTTTATTTTTTGTGTCAATTGTATGTACATCCGCAACTCTATCAATTTTTTTTTTTTTTTTTTGAAATTTTTCCTACTCAAACAGTGTCATCAGTGTAATCGTAACCCAATAGCATGGATTATTTATTTAGAGAGCCCAACATAGTTCAATATAAATAATACTGTCTGTGTGATTGTAAACGTAAGAAACTTAATATTATTATTATTAAAAAAATAACAAATTTTACAAAAATTACTCCGCATATACATTTTTTTCCTCCAATGATTGTATGTACATGACATAAAGGACCAAGACCGCGTTCGCTTTTTCCACGAACGCGGTCAGTGAGATTAGTTTTTTACGTAATACGTTTGTTTTTAGTACTGTATGTCTTAGTTCTCCTACTCTTTTTCGTCGAAACATGCCTCCTTTTGTATAGCGTAACACTGTCATTGTATTTTTAGTGTCGCCCAGTGTCCTGCGCGCACGTCTTTACTACCAACAGTCTTTCATAGTAGGCATTTTTCACTTTTATAGTATTAAAAAATAATGAAATTAGTAATTATAGTAAAAAAAATAAACAATGCTTTTTATTTCTTCACACCTTTTCTTACACCCTAATCTTATCCATAATCATAAAAAAAAAACTCAATAAGTTAAAAACGATTAACTCAACACAAAATTAAGTTAATAAAAAATTGAGCACAATAAATATTTGCTACCAACTGACTTTCATTATATCTTGATTAAGATACAAGCTCTCTTATAAGAAAATATTTATCCTCAAATCGCCGAGGTCGCTTGCGGGCGACGCGCTGGATTTAATGCATCAACACAATGTCGTCATCTTTGGTGGATCTAGCGCCTCGCCCGCAAGCGACCTCGGCGATTTGAGCCGAAATCGTTCATTATATATCTTGGTTACGATACAAACTCTCTTATAAGAAGATATTTATCATCAAACCGCCGAGGTCACTTGCGGGCGAGGCGCTGGATTTGATATATCAACACGACATCGTCATCATCGGTGGATCTAGCGCCTCGCCCGCAAGCAACCTCGGCGATTTGAGGCGAAATCGTTCATTATATATCTTGGTTACGATACAAACTCTCTTATAAGAAGATATTTATCATCAAATCGCCGAGGTCGCTTGCGGGCGAGGCGCTGGATTTAATGCATCAACACAATATCGTCATCTTTGGTGGAACTAGCGCCTCGCCCGCAAGCGACCTCGGCGATTTGAGGCGAAATCGTTCATTATATATCTTGGTTACGATACAAACTCTCTTATAAGAAGATATTTATCATCAAATCGCCGAGGTCGCTTGCGGGCGAGGCGCTGGATTTAATAGAATAACACGACATCGTCATCTTTGGTGGATCTAGCGCCTCGGCCGCAAGCGACCTCGGCGATTTGGAGCAAAATCGTTCCTTATACATCTTAGTTAAGATACAAACTCTCTTATAAGAAGATATTTATCATCAAATCGCCGAGGTCGCTCGCGGGCGAGGCGCTGGATTTAATGCATCAACACAATATCGTCATCTTTGGTGGATCTAGCGCCTCGCCCGCAAGCGACCTCGGCGATTTGAGCCGAAATCGTTCATTATATACCTTGGTTACGATACAAACGCTCTTATAAGAAGATATTTATCATCAAACCGCCGAGGTCGCTTGCGGGCGAGGCGCTGGATTTGATAAATCAACACGACATCGTCATCTTCGGTGGATCTAGCGCCTCGCCCGCAAACGATCTCGGCGATTTGAGGCGAAATCGTTCATTATATATCTTGGTTACGAAACAAACTCTCTTATAAGAACATATTTATGTTCAAATCGCCGAGGTCGCTTGCGGGCGAGGCACTGGATTTAATGCATCAACACAATATCGTCATCTTTGGTGGATCTAGCACCTCGCCCGCAAGCGACCTCGGCGATTTGAGCCGAAATCGTTCATTATATATCTTGATTAAGATACAAGCTCTCTTATAAGAAGATATTTATCTTCAAATCGCCGAGGTCGCTTGCGGGCGAGGCGCTGGATTTAATAGAATAACACGACATCGTCATTTTTGGTGGATCTAGCGCCTCGCCCGCAAGCGACCTCGGCGATTTGAGGCGAAATCGTTCATTATATATCTTGGCTACGATACAAACTCTCTTATAAGAAGATATTTATCATCAAATCGCCGAGGTCGCTTGCGGGCGAGGCGTTGGATTTAATAGAATAACACGACATCGTCATTTTTGGTAGATCTAGCGCCTCGCCCGCAAGCGACCTCGGCGATTTGAAGTAAAATCGTTCCGTATACATCTTGGTTAAGATACAAACTTTTTTATAAGAAGATATTGGCGAGGCGCTGGATTTAGTAGAATAACACGAAATCGTCATATTTGGTGTCAACAAAATAAGATCGTCGTGTGAAGTGAAATAAAATGCGCAGTAACTCTCATTAATGTAGAAAACATAAAATTTGATTAAACTTAAATATTACTAATGTTTATTGATTAAAATATAATATTAAATCGACTTGAAAAATATAAAAAATGGAATTTAAAACGTAGTGGTACATTATTAAGAAAAATTTTGTACAAAAAATTAAATTGATTTAAATTTTTTGCTTGAACTAGCTATGACATCATTATCAGTACTGGTAAGATAAAATAACAAAATAAGATCGTCGTGTGAATACATAAAATTTGATTAAACTTAAATATTACTAAAGTTTATTGATTAAAAAATAATATTAAATCGACTTGAAAAATATAAAAAATGGAATTTAAAACGTTATTAAGAAAAATTTTGTTCAAAAAATTAAATTGATTTAAATTTTTTGCTTGAACTAGCTATGACATCATTATCAGTACTGGTATGATTATCGGATAAAGGATGATTTTGAGGGGATACATTTTCCTCTAAAAATAAATCAAAATAAATAAAAAAAAAATATTTTAAATTAAAATATTTACCAGTTGACGTTGTAGGTTTCATCGTTGCATTTTTATCAATTTCACCCTTCATACCAAAGTTTAACGTATTGTTGTCTTTATCAACTGAAACATATTCCACATTTGTTGCTTCGGTATTGTTAATTTCATAAACTTCATAAGTTGTACCATTATTCCGAGCAATCAACATAAACTGATACTTCTTGTTAGCTTTTTGCTTTAAATTTGTTTCAGACTCAACATTGGAGCTATTTTCACTTGAAGTATTAGAAAGATTCTCAGAATTTTCTTCTAAAACAAAAAATAAAGATCAATAATTAACAAACATTTTCAAATTAAACCCAAATTCATCGATAAAATCAAAATTAAAATTGTATTAGTGTTAATTTAATATTTACTTTCTACTACTTCAACGTTTGACATTTCTCTTCTTTGTATCCATTCTTGTAAAAACTTGTTTATTTTTTCATCATCAGGATTCTTCAACGTGTAAATAATCTCCACCTCATTATCAGATTCATTCTCGGCGCCCCTCATTCTCTTGCGATTCGGGTTTTCACCACTCGAAGACATTTTGGTAATGGCCGAAATCGAAAAGCTTCGATCCTAACCCTACTTTTCTATACTTCTCGAACACTGTGATAACTTGAGGGATTTGATGTTTTTTGAGGAACACGCCGATTCAAAAACACTTATAATGTTGATTGGGGACTAATATTTCGTATTTAAATCTAATTTAAACTGAAAATTATCGAGAAACACCCAGAACACTGACAATTGTTTGGAGATTCTTTGTGAACGACGACGCAGCGGGAATTTCGAAAAGCTTCGATTCTAACCCTACTTTTTGACACGTCTCGAACACTATGATAACTTGAGGGATTTGATGTTTTTCGAGGAACACGCCGATTCAAAAACACTTATAATGTTGATTGGGGACTAATATTTCGTATTTAAATCTAATTTAAACTGAAAATTATTGAGAAACACCCAGAACACTGACAATTGTTTGGAGATTCTTGTTCTTGTTAAACTGTAGCGGGAATTTTGCGAACTACAATTGACGGTTATGAATTATATTTGAAGTAAAATCACTCCTTATATATGTTGGTAAAGATACTAAGTTTAAAAAAACGTACCTCAAAGACTAATTGAGAGAAATCTATAACTACTTTTTTCGGTTATAATTCAAATATAATTCACAACTGTCGATTGTAGTTCGCTAAATTCCCGCTGCGTTATGGTTTTAGGTGTTTCTCAATAATTTGCTATTTAAATTAGACTTAAATACGAAATATTGGGTCCCAATCAACTATATAAGTGAGTTTTGAATTAGTGTGTTCCCCAAAAACATTAATTCCCTCAAATTATCATCGAGTGTTCGAAAAGTGTCAAAAAGTAGGGTTAGGATCGAAGCTTTTCGAAAATCCCGCTGCGTTGTCGTTTACAAAGAAGAAGAATCTCCAAAAAATTATCAGTGTTCTGGGTGTCTCTCAATCATTTCCTATTTAAATTAGACTTAATTACGAAATATTGAACCCCAATCAACTATATAAGTGAGTTTTGAATCGAAAACTCATCAATTACCTCAAATTATCATCGAGTGTTCGAAAAGTGTCAAAAAGTAAGGTAAGGACAAAGAAGAAGAAAAATCTTCAAACAATTATCAGTTTCTTAATTATTTTCCATTTAAATTAGACTTAATTACGAAATATTGAACCCCAATCAACTATATAAGTGAGTTTTGAATCGAAAACTCATCAATTACCTCAAATTATCATCGAGTGTCCGAAAAGTGTCAAAAAGTAGGGTTAGGATCGAAGCTTTTACCAAAATGTCTTCGAATGGTGAAAACCCGAATCGCAGGCGTGACGAGAGTGAATCTGATGAAGATGTGGAGATTCTTGGCATGTTGAAGAATCCTGACGATGAAAGAGTAAAAACTCTTTTAAAACAATTGATAGAAAAAGCAGAAATGACAAAAGTTGTCGAAGGTAAATATTAAATTAATATTTTAATGCAATTTTTTAAAACTTTATTTTTTGTTTTAGGAGTTGAGGGAGTTTCCCCTCAACAAAGTTCTGAGACTCTTTCTAATGCAGAGTGCATTGTTATTTCAAGTGATAGTAACGCATCCAATGCTGAGCCTGGTGCTGCATTAAATCAAAATTTAATGCCCGAATTACATGTTCGTCCTGAAGTACAGGAAGAAGCTAACAAGGTGTATATGTGGGTTGCTCAGGATAACGCTCCAATTTTTCAAGTTTATGGAATTCGCAAACCCACAGGAACAACTATGGAATTTGTTGCACCTCGTGAAGACAACATTTCGTTTAATTTGGGTGTGAACGGTGAAATGTTGCAGGGAATGAGATATAGAATTCCTACTGGTAAATTTTTTAATTTCAAATAATTTTTTTTAGTTATTTTGATTTATTTTTAGAGGAACATGTAGCCCCTCAAATTGTTTTTTGGGATGGCAATGCTGATGATGATGTCATAGTTATTTCAAGCGATGAGTCGACCTAAACAAATTTAATTTAATATTTTTTGTACAAATTTTGTTTTAATAGTGTACCAATACGTTTCAAATTCATGCATTTTCAAGTATTTAATTCATGCAATCATTTAATATTATTTTGTAGTAAATAAACGTTAGTAATATTTGAGTTTAATAAAATTTTATGTTGGCAACATTGATGACAGTTACTGCGCATTTTATTGCACACCACATGACGAGGTTATTTTATTGCTGTTAATGCAATGTGGTAAAGTCACTCAAAGGGTGTGTTACAATTAATTGTTAATCATCAACAACAACGACGAGGTGAAGTCATCTTATTAGATTCTACAAAACGTAAGTTTTTTTTTCTATCTCCACTAGTGGAAATTTCTAATACAACACAATCGTTTTAAGAATTTTATTGATTATTAATATTTTTACCTGATACAAAATGATAGTTTCGGATAACGACTAGTAGAATGATTAATAGGTATTGAGGCGTCCCTCGAGCGCAGTCGGGTTAACCCATGCTGTAATTTGAATCATGATGTTGACATTAAGCCCCAACGTAATCCGTCACTGCGTAACGCGGCGTTTTTCGGAGGGTCCAAAGTCGAGATAATGTCGCCGCCCTCGGATTGACACCGGTTTCAATTCCGTACGGATTACCAACCGTCTCCCGATTTCCCAAATCCCGTGGCGAAATTAATTCGATATGCGTCCCCAACACCTTTTATTTGCCGCGTTATACAAACTTTACAAAACCACTATTTCGATCGTTCTCATAATCGTCAATGACAAGGCTGCCGGTTCCTGTTCTTATTGGAAATATCGTTCTGCTCGGGATATGATTCGGTAGAGGTTTTTGTATATCCAAAGAATTCTCGGTTATTTCATTGTTTGGAAAAATTAAATTTCTCCCCACATGTTTCCCTTTTTGGGGGAAGAACCCGTAATGGTACCCATTAAATCCAACTATATCATTTTGATGTTGCTGTGGCAATCCATTAAAAAATCGAAAAAATCCTCCGTTATGATTATTTAAATAATTTAATAACAGATCTGGATCCCTTGGGCATTTCGGATAAGCTTGCGCACAACTATATGAGTCTCCCTTTGAATTATATCCGAGCAAAGCTGCCCTACCAAATAAAATGATGGGCGAGATTGTTTCAAAACTTGATAAAGCTTCGAGAATCGATTCCATGTTAAATTGAGGCAAAAAACTTTGTCTCCCATAAGATAATGTTCCAGATGTGATTTCGCACAAAAGTTTTGGCACACAAAGGTGATCATCATTTTGTGCTATCGAAAACATAGCTTCTAGAATGTTTTGAGGGTTCCCCAAAGGAATCATTGGAACATAATTATTTTCTAATTGCCTACTTTTAACGGCATAACTCGTTAAATCCCTAATAAAAAATTTTATATATCAAAACAAAAAAAAAAAAATTAATAAGAACTTACCAAATTAAATTAATAGGATCATTTTTTATTTTCCCAGAAATTATACAATTTCCAGAATAAAAAACATTTATCACAAACGCTAAAAATAAGAACATTTCTATTTGATGCTTACCGTTGGACTGAATGTAAATTTGGCAAACACTATAAGTAAGTTATTCGCGAAAAAATGCGTAGGAGATATTTTGCCCACGATATTTTCACTTTTTCCAAACGCGGATTATTGATGACGCGATGACTTTCACTTCGAGTGGTTGTTTCAATGACGTTGAATATAATTAACTTAAAATTCAGCAAACAAAAATGAGAATTAGAAAAAGTTTGGAAAAGTTTAAAAGTATTCTTAGAAATGATTAAAAATGTATGAGGGGTGCTGAATCGATGAGGTTTTAATTTTAATCATTCATAGGTGACTGGCGGTGCCGGCGAAGACTTTTAACTTCTGTTTAAGTCCGTCGGAGCCGTTCCACGAACGACAAAAAGATTAGCAACAGTATCCCTGGAAGTGACGGGAGCCTTTTTGCGTTCTATTTGCGTCTGACAATCGGCGTCCCAGACGTCGTAATAGATGTCAGGGGGCGGCCGCCCTCCGTTTTGGCAGTTCATTCCACTTATAATTACCATTAATTTTACGCCACTCGCTACTAGTCAACTGCTGACTGATGATTCACCTTTAACTCTCTTTATTTAAACGCATTTCATATCTAATGTTTTTAAAAACATATTTATACAAACAATTTTTTTTGTTCATGCGGTCTACGTGAGGATTTTTTTTACCTTGATCATTTGTACCTTGATCGTATAAACAAGATTTTCCGGACTAACTCGGATTTATCATCATATGTTCCGAAAGTGTTCCGACAAAGCTTCGATTTATGACACCTTATCGCAATATGGTGGATTTTGTTAAAAATCATTGCGGCTTCTATTTATATCGGATTTATTTTGCTAAATTTATTAACTTAATTTATATATATAATATAAAATAAAAGATACAATTATTTTGTATTAACATTATTTATTTAAAATTGTATTTATAACAACTTTTATTTGAAAAACTTTTTAATATAATCGACTTTTTTAATCAAGGCTAGTTTATACGATTAAAATTATACCAGTACACAGCTTTAACTGAAAGAGATATCAATTTTTTTTATTACGATTATTTGTTTAAAATTGAATTTGTAACAACTTTTATTCGAAGAAATTTTTAATATAATCGACTTTTTTAATCAACCCCAATATACACGAGTAAAATTATACCAGTACACAGCTTTAACTAGAAAAGATATCAAATTTTTTTATTAAGGTTATTTATTTAAAATTGAATTTGTAACAACTTTTGTTCGAAACAATTTTTAATACAATCGACTTTTTTAATTAAGCCCGATTTATACGATTAAAATTATACCAGTACACAGCTTTAACTGAAAGAGATATCAAATTTTTTTATTAGGATTATTTGTTTAAAATTGAATTTGTAACAACTTTTGTTCGAAACACTTTTTGATATAATCGACTTTTTAATTTTTCCAATATTAATAATGTATGGTAAGTGTAACAATTCATGCATCAAAATCGGTTTGCACCTTGTTTACATATTTGAGTGAATACTATTTTGTGACAATCTGAAAACCTAAATGGAAGTTAAATATTTACATACAGGGTGGTAACAAAAGGGGTATAGCAAAGTGATGCTGAATAGCGGGACACAATAACGGTAATTAATAGTCCGCAATTAGTAAATAGTGTGTGGGTGACTGATACAAAATGCGCGCTTCAATCATTCAATTATTCTTGGTGCGAGTGATAACCCTTTCGGTTCTCTGCCGATGATGGATATGCAAATATTCGATATAATTAGAAACACTCGAAAACTATTTGCGTCGATTAAATAACTGGAATAGGTTCTTTTTTATTTCTTGTTAATGGTTTCCGACTTTGATTTATTTTGGCTTTCCACTAGAAAGGAGCCCAAAAAAACGCAATACCGAAAGTAAACACCAGATGATTGTTTCATCGAAACGGCAAATCCCTCCACAATAATAAATGTCTGGCGTTGACACGTGTCCTGGGGGAGGCACGCGTGTCTCGACACCCAAAGTTACTCATCTTTTAATCTTTTTTATTTTGTCCCCCTATTTTTCTACTTCATCCTCCGTTTCTTTTTTCCTCTCCCAACTTATTTTATTTTACATCCTTGGAATTCGAGTAATTGCATTTTAAGAGATCTCACTAATTGGCCGCGGTTTAAGGCGCGTCGACGGTTTTGTTAATTTTTTTTCTTGTAAAAAAACTCGCTTTCCTGGCCCTGCGATTTCGTTTTAGATACGCCGCCAACAAAGAGGAGAAAAAGGGCCGCCGACAACAATGGTTCGCGAACCGAAACGATTTGAATAATCGCCGCCACCGGCGGCGTTTACTTATTTCACCGCAACCGGCGTTGGCTACGTGATTCATCGATTTTTATCGCGCGAGTTCATTTACCTAATTACTCTATATACGCTTTCAACAATTTACATTTCGAAAAATTCGCATCATGGTTCACATCGTTTTTCAACTTCATCTTAATTCAGCGCAATTAGTGACAAAGTTAATTAACTTACAATTTTTTTTTATAGAACAACGTAAATATCAGATTTAAACTTTATTTTTAAAGTATATGTATAATAATACATAAATTATATTATCTTATACTAGCGGGTATACCTTAACTAAGAGAGATATCAAACTTTTTTATTAAGATTATTTGTTTAAAATTGAATTTCTGACAACTTTTGTTCGAAACAATTTTTAATATAATCGACTTTTTTAATTAAGCCCGATTTATACGATTAAAATTATACCAGTACACAGCTTTAACTAGAAGAGATATCAATTTTTTTTGTTAAGATTATTTATTTAAAATTGAATTTAGAACAACTTTTGTCCGAAACAATTTTTAATATAATCGACTTTTTTAATCAACCCCAATTTATGAGTAAAATTATACCAGTACACAGCTTTAACTAGAAGAGATATCAATTTTTTTTATTAGGATTATTTATTTAAAATTGAATTTAGAACAACTTTTGTCCGAAACAATTTTTAATATAATCGACTTTTTTAATCAACCCCAATTTATGAGTAAAATTATACCAGTACACAGCTTTAACTAGAAGAGATATCAATTTTTTTTATTAGGATTATTTATTTAAAATTGAATTTGGAGTAACTTTTGCTCGAAACAATTTTTGATATAATCGACTTTTTTAATCAAGTCCAATTTATACGATTAAAATTATACCAGTACACAGCATTAATTAGAAGAGATATCAATTTTTTTTATTACAATTATTTGTTTAAAATTGAATTTGTAACAACTTTTGTTTGAAAAATTTTTTAATATAATCGACTTTTTTAATTAAGCCCGATTTATACGATTAAAATTATACCTGTACACAGCTTTAACTAGAAGAGATATCAATTTTTTTTATTAAGATTATTTATTTAAAATTGAATTTGTAACAACTTTTGTTCGAAACAATTTCTGATATAATCGACTTTTATAATATAATTATAAAATTTTTTTTCTTTGTTCTAACATAATAAGGAAAAATAGTTTGATTTATGTGAAGTTGTAAAATCTGAGAAACACATTGTTTAACGATGTGGGTGTATGGGAATTGTATGCGGCTCGTTAACTTGTTGATGTGCATTAAAGTCGCTTATTTCCGGGTAGATATCGATTTTCATGCGAAATCGACCGAGAGTTGGCCGGCACGTCATCAAATGTTGGAACAATAGTAGGCGATAACGCGAAATCAAATTGTAAACACTGGTGTCGCGATACACCATAAAATAGAGTTCAACAAAGAATTTTTGCTAAAAGAGTTTCCTTCGAGCCGGATTTGAACCAGCGACCTATGGATATCAATAATTCTTGTATCTTCTACAGTCCAACGCTCTACCAACCAAGGATTTTTAAAATTTAATTTTTGTGAAAGTCGCCAAAGCGGTAACTGAAAATCAAACTGTAAACAGTGATAGCGGAGACTGTGACCTTAACTATTCTTATCGGCTTACCCGCAAAGATAAGAGTATAAACGTCTTCCCACACGTGCAGTTGCGGTTTTCGGCAAGAGTAATTAAAAAAAGAAACAAAAGCGTAAATAATAAGCAACGAATAACAAAGAAACCCTTTGATCTTTTCACCCTCCCTGCTAAATGAGAAGGTGTACCCCAGCCCTCGGCGAAAAGTCTTTTAATTCTTAATAATTTGTGCTTGTATTTTGTTAATGGGTTAACGTTTGAAAGTCGCGTGTCGTTGTTTTCGTTCAATTTTCGATCATCCGCCGTAAAATTTATTATCAGCTTTTTGGATGTAATCTCGACGGACAATTGATTACGCGTGTTCGAAAATCCGTGGTTAAGGCGCCGAATGTCATCGGATTACAGGATTCATTTCGTCGGTTCATTGTTTGCCGGGTCTTTTTACTGTTACCCCATCCAAGGAATAATGGCCTAACTGTACCGTTTTTCTCTTTACTACGTTCTGCGGCTGTTCTCGCCACAAATTTAATCGAATGTACACGAACAATGGGCGCGTTGAGTTATACGAAGTACAACTTTATTATGTTTTTAGTACAAAATCTAAACTTAAACGAATTCTTTAATAAATAATCAACTTTTGGGTGGTTTTTTTGTATGTTTTGAAAATAAGTTAACAAGGATTTAAACAACATTGATGACCTAAACAGATACTAAAGCTACCTAAAACCCTTGATAAATGGCATGTTCTTTTTAAATGAAAAAAAAGGCATCTGAAGGAGCACTCCCTTTATGGCCCGAGTGAAAAGTATCGAATTTCGGCCTCCGGGCCGTTCGGGCGGCGACAAGCAGTCTGGGAGCTCCAAGGTCGACCTTTCCGCAGGTCACAAGGACCCACGCAGGTTGCGCTTTGTTGCAGCCACCAAAACCATTGAGGATAACAACCTTTTTTATACCAACCGGAACCCGATCTCGTCCATAATTGTTAATATTGATTTAAATTCCTTTACCCAAACTAAATTGCCTATGAAATTTATTATTAATTCTAAAGATGGTATAAAACGTCTTTTATAAATAAAAATAACAAATTTGGAATAAAACGATGACTAAAAAGTTCCTTCGAGCCGGATTTGAACCAGCGACCTATGGATATCAATAATTCTTATAACTTCTACAGTCCACCGCTCTACCAACTGAGCTATCGAAGGTTGTTACACATTTAATTTTTGCAAAAGTCGCCAAATAATAACAAATTTTAATTTTATATTTATTACTTAACGATTAAAGAAAAAATTAATGCTTTCTTAATGTTTTAGTATAGCACAAAATGCCTCACGAAGTAACTTTTAACTTAACTTTTAAGTTTTTAATTTATACGATTAAATTATACCAGTACACAGCTTTAACTAGAAGAGATATCAAATTTTTTTATTAAGATTATTTATTTAAAATTGAATTTGTAACAACTTTTATTCGAAGAAATTTTTAATATAATCGACTTTTTTAATTAAGCCCGGTTTATACGATTAAAATTATACCAGTACACAGCTTTAACTAGAAGAGATATCAAATTTTTTTATTAAGATTATTTATTTAAAATTGAATTTGTAACAACTTTTATTCGAAACAATTTTTGATATAATTCAGTTTATATAATGTTTATTAATTGAGCCATTAGATATACTGTTATTTTATCAGTGCTATATAATGAATAACTGGTTCCATTTCAATAGAGATTCAAATTACTTATTGTTTGTGTTTAATTTGGGAAAAATATACAGGAAAACAACTTGAAGGTCCTTATTGCGTAATCCTTATTACTGAATGATTTCTAGATTAAAACGTATGTTGTAGAAGTTTTCAAAGATGAGAAAAAATATAAAATAGTTTCTCAAGGTTGATCCGATTGTAAGACTACGTAACAAGAATACTACGTTACGTAGTTGGTTTTTTAGTCACTTTCACTTGGTTCAGATGGGAGCGGGGACAAAGCCGCAAGGATAAACGAGAGCCTTTGAGTTTGCCTCAAAGATGTCTTTGGCGTACTCTGATACAGATACGCGGCAATGGCGTTCACGGGAAAAACAATTTTGAGGGTGATCATAGTGTTGTGCGTGGTCCTGATCGCTTTAGGCGACTACAGCGGACTTATCGACAAAATTTTCAACCAGGAGGTGATTGAAGGCTCGTCTAACCACGGACCTAGACCGTCTAACCCTGGTTATGGCGATGCTAAACCAGAAATTGATTTAGATGCTGATATTGAAGAGGATACTTTGCAAAAATTAGGTAAAATTATTTGTTTGATTAAATTTTTTTTAATAATTTTCTTTAAGGTCCTTCAACATCAAAATTACAAATTTTATCAACAATTAAAAATGCGTGCCTTCCAAAATTGATATGCGAATTAAATGCAACGCCGCAAAAGGAAAAATTAACGGAATCTGAGAGATCTTTGCTGTCGTTGATCAGGTAATAGTTCTAATTTTGTATAACAGTTAAGTCACGGAATGATGAAGAAAACGAAAGTTGTTACGGTACACAACGCTCTCCATAACAAGACTTCTTCGTTTTAACTTTCTCTTCCGTAACAACTTACGTAATTCGTTTTATTAAAATTTTTCGCACCTTTTTGTTGATTTCAGGGACACATCGATCACTGCGACAGCGGAATTAACATCCAAATACCATTTTGCGGCTCACATGGGCCAATTGATCGCCGGAGTCGACGGAAATGGGTGCCACAATTTTTATCCATCATGCCCGTTTCCCGGTTTGCAAGTGTTACAAATGATGAAAAAAGTCCGAATGAGATGAAATCAATTTTTTTGTGAACAATTTTTGTGAATACGAAGCTTTAAAAGTTTTAATTTTTTAAAGACGAATCTAGTCTGTTAAAAAATCAGTTAAAAAAGTAATCGACTGTGTATATATATTGAAATTATTTTAAATAAATAATTAATTTTCTAAGAATTGATTAAAACATCAAAAACAATGACATATTTCATGGTTAAAGCATCATTTCCAATATACCAGGTTCAATTATATCCCAATTAGCCGCTATTGCCGTAATCCTCGTCGTTCGCGCTTGAAATTGTTTAACGGTAATCATAACTAATGGTGAAATATCAAAACTGCAAAATTAATTGCCCATTTGTGTCCAGGGCGAAAGCGTTCGTTATATGCATTTTGCGAGGGTGATTACCCATTCCCTTTTCGAAAGGATGATGCATCACTAAAAACCATCGATATACTCTCTAATTAATTATTAACCTCCCCTTTATTTATAATTTTTTTTTAATAAATTGTTAAAAAAAAACAAATTCTAACAACAAAACTACTTTATTTACAAAACGTAATATTAAATAAAAAATTCTTTGAGCAAAATTAAAAATTAACTAAATCATGTTTTAATCATTACAAGCTCTTCCTCTTTTCGCTAATAAATTACAAAATTTCGGCGAGGCAATAAAATCCCCCAAAAATATGCTGAGCAGATAGAACTCCTTGTTTTTGTCGCTGGTGGTTTTGTAATGGCTGTAAAATTGAAAAACAATATTACTTTCACCACCTGTGAATGATGATGCATGCGAATTAACAACATCGTGAAAGTGTAGTGAAATTATCGACGTTCGCGACGCCGGCGACGTCTCAAATTTATTAGCAATTTCGGAATTAAAATCGCAACAATAAATCGCCCTTCGGGGACTCCAACTTTAATCTTAGAAATTGAAAAGTTCTAGAAATAAAAAATGTATATACCTAAATACTTCATCCCAATTTACTGAATAATTCTTTTTCCCAATCGATTTTTTTGCTTTATCTGCGTGAAGAAGACAAACTCGAGTGTATATGCAAACATTTTCACCTAATTCAGATACTAAACGTTTTTCTGCTTCTAACATATCAATCATATCATCGTTAGATATTCCTCTTTTACTTCTAGAGATGTAAGTACCTAAAATAATAATTATTTAAATTATTAGAAAAAATTGTTTAGTTTTGGTCCATTACAAATTGATTAATCCAAAACTATAAAAAGCGAAAGTAAATAGAACGTAAAATAGCAAGGTCTTAACCCGGATTTTTTATCTTATTTGACTTTAAACTTACTCGGATTTAAAGAATAGGCGAGTTTCTTGACAAAATTTGATAATCGTACTGCAAGGATAATGACGGGAAATCCCACAAGTTCGACCGGTAACTGTATTGAAGATTGTTGAGCATTTCCTGATGGCACCAATTGTAACAAAAATATATTGATAAGGACGAAAGTGAATAGGATTAATTTCGTGGTCTTCATTTTGACCGGGAAGGAATTCGGGTCTGTGTCGGAGTGAAACTGGTCAATGGTTTTGGATAAGTCAGAGTCCGACTGTAAAATTTATTTAGTGAAAGTTTTCTACCTCCACTCCTTCCACCATGTCGTTGGAAGGCAAACCTCGCATTCTATTAACGACCACGAAATCGAAAGTGGTCTTATTTTATGAATAACAATGATGTGTAATTTACAAATTTATATATATATAAAATATATAATGCCAGAACGTTATTTTCTCTGAAACCATAACAAAGCTCTCTTTGTGCGCTTAACAAGCACTGAAGGAATTATAAACATAGGGAGTATGCTAAAAAATAAGCTAACACGCGGTCCGTACGTTTTATCGTTTTGAAAACATGTGAGCAGACGACGAAAAAATTAAGCTCCGTTATTTACTGACTTGTGAAGTATAATAAGAATAGTAGTTTACGGCGCAGGTCACCGGGTGCAATTTACTCTTTCCTACTTGGTACCCAATTATTTGATGTATCTTAATTAAGATCTTTATTCACTATGTCAAGTATTTAGGGTTATCTGTTGCTTAACTCTGCACGTTTAACACGATTGTTTTAATCGCAGTCGATAAGAAATTTTGCACGATGTCAAAAATGAATAAGTTATTAATCAGCCATTACTAAATTTTTCTGGCATTTTAACATTCGATTTTATATCAGACATTAGCAGAATGGGTTGACTTCGACCCATAGATATCGGAAAATATAACTCGTACAGAAAATATGCAATGATAAAAGTTGTAGCAAATTTAATCGTCTATAATATCGCTCTCTTTTGTTTTTGTTCCGGGAAGCTTATGAGTATAGATATTGTGGAAAAAGTAGTAAGCAGATTTTGGCAGAATGAGATGTTGACTTCGTCCCATAGATATCGGAAAATATAACTCGTATAGAAAATATGCAATGATAAAAGTTGTGGCAAATTCAATTTTCTATAAGATCGCTCTCTTTTGTTCTTGCTCTGGGAAGCTTAAGAATATAGATATTGTGGAAAAAGTAGTAAGACGATTTTGGCAGAATGAGATGTTGACTTCGTCCCATAGATATCGGAAAATATAACTCGTACAGAAAATATGCAATGATAAAAGTTGTGGCAAATTAAATCTTCTATAATATCGCTCTCTTTTGTTTTTGTTCTGCGAGGCTTAAAAATGCAGATATTTTGAAAAAAGTAACAAGCCGATTTTGGCAGAATGAGATGTTGACTTCGTCCTGTAGATATCGGAAAATATAACTCGTATAGAAAATATGCAATGATAAAACTTGTGGTAAATTTAATTTTCTATAAGATCGCTCTCTTTTGTTTTTGTTCTGCGAGGCTTAAAAATGCAGATATTTTGAAAAAAGTAGTAAGACGATTTTGGCAGAATGAGATGTTGACTTCGTCCCATAGATATCGGAAAATATAACTCATACACAAAATATGCAATGATAAAAGTTGTGGCAAATTTAATCTTCTATAAGATCGCTCTCTTTTGTTTTTATTCTGGGAAGCTTAAGAATATAGATATTGTGGAAAAAGTAGTAAGACGATTTTGGCAGAATGAGATGTTGACTTCGTCCCATAGATATCGGAAAATATAACTCGTACAGAAAATATGCAATGATAAAAGTTGTGGCAAATTTGATCTTCTATAATATCACTCTCTTTTGTTTTTGCTCTGGGAGGCTTAAGAATACAGATATTTTGCAAAAAGTAGTAAGACGATTTGGGCAAAATGTTTACTGACAACATCCCCTAAATATCAGAAAATATAACTTGTACAGAAAATATGCGCTAATAAAAGTTGTGGCAAATTTAATCTTCTATAATATCGCTCTTTTGTTTTTGCTCTGGGAAGCTTAAGAATATAGATATTTTGAAAAAAGTAGTAGGACGATTTTGGCAGAATGAGATGTTGACTTCGTCCCATAGATATCGGAAAATATAACTCGTACAGAAAATATGCAATGATAAAAGTTGTGGCAAATTTGATCTTCTATAATATCACTCTCTTTTGTTTTTGCTCTGCGAGGCTTAAGAATACAGATATTTTGCAAAAAGTAATAAGCCGATTTTGGCAGAATGAGATGTTGACTTCATCCCATAGATATCGGAAAATATAACTCGTGCAGAAAATATGCAATGATAAAAGTTGGGGCAAATTTAATCTTCTATAACATCACTCTCTTTTGTTTTTGCTCTACGAGGCTTAAGAGTACAGATATTTTGCAAAAAGTAATAAGCCGATTTTGGCAGAATGAGATGTTGACTTCATCCCATAGATATCGGAAAATATAACTCGTGCAGAAAATATGCAATGATAAAAGTTGTGGCAAATTTAATCTTCTATAACATCACTCTCTTTTGTTTTTGCTCTGCGAGGCTTAAGAATACAGATATTTTGCAAAAAGTAATAAGCCGATTTTGGCAGAATGAGATGTTGACTTCATCCCATAGATATCGGAAAATATAACTCGTGCAGAAAATATGCAATGATAAAAGTTGTGGCAAATTTCATCTTCTATAACATCACTCTCTTTTGTTTTTGCTATACGAGGCTTAAGAATGCAGATATTGTGGAAAAAGTAGTAAGTCGATTTTGGCAAAATGTTTACTGACAACATCCCATAGATATCAGAAAATATAACTCGTACAGAAAATATGCAATGATAAAAGTTGTGGCAAATTTAATCTTCTATAACATCACTCTCTTTTGTTTTTGCTCTACGAAGCTTAAGAGTGCAGATATTTTGCAAAAAGTAGTAAGACGATTTTGGCAGAGTGAGATGTTGACTTCATCCCATAGATATCGGAAAATATAACTCGTACAGAAAATATGCAATGATAAAAGTTGTGGCAAATTTAATCTTCTCTAACAACACTCTCTTTTGTTTTTGCTCTGCGAGGCTTAAGAATACAGATATTTTGAAAAAAGTAGTAAGCCGATTTTGGCAGAATGAGATGTTGACTTCGTCCCATAGATATCGGAAAATATAACTTGTACAGAAAATATGCGCTAATAAAAGTTGTGGCAAATTTAATCTTCTATAATATCGCTCTCTTTTGTTTTTGCTCTGGGAAGCTTAAGAAGATAGATATTTTGAAAAAAGTAGTAGGACGATTTTGGCAGAATGAGATGTTGACTTCATCCCATAGATATCGGAAAATATAACTCGTGCAGAAAATATGCAATGATAAAAGTTGTGGCAAATTTAATCTTCTATAACATCACTCTCTTTTGTTTTTGCTCTACGAGGCTTAAGAATGCAGATATTGTGGAAAAAGTAGTAAGCCGATTTTGGCAAAATGTTTACTGACAACATCCCATAGATATCAGAAAATATAACTCGTACAGAAAATATGCAATGATAAAAGTTGTGGCAAATTTAATCTTCTATAACATCACTCTCTTTTGTTTTTGCTCTACGAGGCTTAATAGTGCAGATATTTTGCAAAAAGTAGTAAGACGATTTTGGCAGAGTGAGATGTTGACTTTATCCCATAGATATCGGAAAATATAACTCGTGCAGAAAATATGCAATGATAAAAGTTGTGGCAAATTTAATCTTCTATAATATCGCTCTCTTTTGTTTTTGCTTTGCGAAGCTTTGGAATATAGATATTGTAGAATTTGATATTTTCGACTTTTATCGAAATATTATCTTTTTTATACATATTTTTTATATCAACTCTTTTTTTTTCGTATTTTATTCAATAAATCATTTGTTTTATAAAAAAAAGCCAAAGAAAAATAAGTTGGACGTAATATTTTTATATGTAATGATGTTTTGTGGGAGGGTCGAATGTGATTGATTGATTGTTTTGGGCAAATAGTTTTTGGGGAATTATTAATAGCCATTAGTCAGGCGGAAAACTAAATAATGAAAAACGTCAGATAGCGTCGCGTATGCGGGTTGACCGTGGAATTTATCATTAACATGACGAAACAGGGGATAAATAGCAGGGTTGGCCGATAAAATCGAATAATGAATAAACTGCACCTGCAACGCCATTGAAAAAGATGAATCGGTTCTAAACGGAACGATCAATGGAATGGGGTTTGATAAATTTGTTCCTCCCCCCACGTTTTGGATACAATCCCTTGGGAAATTCGACGTTGAAACGGACACTCGGAAAATCTGTATACCACCCCCAAAACAAAAAAAAAACTAAAATTACAAATCATCAACGTCCATCGCCATTTGTTTCAATTCTCACAATTTCTGATCGGGACAATTACCTTCATTAGATGTCGATTTTCTGATATCAGCCATTAAGCCCGAAACCGTTTTATTAAATTTACCAATTCCTGTCGAAACATCAAACATTTGAAATGGCTTATTTGCGGCGCAAATACGCATCCTGCAATTACCGATCATTATACAACCATCACCGCGACCTAAACTTAATTACTTCAAAATTTATTTGCTCAATCGAAGCTTTTTCGATGGCCTCAGAGTGGGAACGCCCTTCTCCAACTTGTTGCTTTGCAACCGGAAGGATATTATAATTCAATTTGAAGGTCTAATTATGGGTTCGCATGATTGTGCTATCGAACGAACATGTGGTTACATTTCATGCAAGCAACCCACATTATACAAATTACACCTTCGATTCACAAAATATTCAAATAATCCAAAAAACATTTATGTTTAAATAACCAGAAAGTTCTTTGATGGTTTAATTTTGAAAAGGAATTAAACCATAAAGTCTGCAAACGTTTCGAGGGCAAGTTTGTAATCCCCAGTTAAAGGAAGATGATGGATAACCGAATAAATTCTATCGAAAAAGATTAACCGGTAGTATCTATAGCTGGCCGCAAAATTGGGGACGCGCCAAAAAAAAAATTGACCGACAGCCCAATCCATCATTGCCGAGGCAAATTTGAATGAACGAAAATTTCGAGGGCATAGTATTTCCTTTTGTATTAAACAGGGTTCGCACTCGGTTTGCAAGAGTAATAAATCAGGCATCTCCATAAACAAACTTGTAAACGACTCGGCTGGGCGTTTAGTGTTCGTTAAAGTTACGCCAGCCATTAAGAAGTTTACATCGACTCCTTGGCAGCAATTCATATGTTAATTCACGCAGGAGGGGGTTGGTTTGTTGGATGGCACCGAAGTTGAAAGTGGGAAACGGAGGTGGAGGTAAAAGCAACCCTTCCTCGAAAGAGAGGATAGACAATTTGCATGGCCGATGACCGGAATGGAAACGTATCACCGCTCATCAAAAGTTATTTGTTGGGGTGGAACCCGTGAATACAGTAATCTCGACTCACGTGACATTGTCCGGCGCATATGAGGAAATTGCACGTATCATTAGGCGAACCCTAATCAAATAGCCGCCCAAATACATGCCAATCATCCCCGGAAAAGTCCCGCAGTACGTCACCTACGACCAAATTTCCCCCCAGCAATCCTCTCAATCCTACCTCCCCATCATCGCATACGTGGAACAATTTTTATCCCCACTTTTTTTACGCTCTTTTTTTTCGACCCGGCAATTATACTGATGAGATATTTCGGCGCGCATTGTTTTCCGCGTCCGTCCATAAAACCAAACGCGTAAACCTCGTTTCACGCCTGCCTCCGAAATACCTATAATTAAATACGCGACGACCATTTCAACCTAAATGGATTTTCAACGCCCGTTTCAACGCTACAAAATTCCATACCGGATGTCCCTCACATATACTGTCACCTTTTTTTTTATTATTTTTTTTTTAAACACATTTAAATATTTTATTAAACAGTTAAATTAATACAATCAAAATAATTTATCTTTTTATAACTAAACTTATTGTAACTTTAAATAATGTTATTTTATATATTAATAGGGTAGTCAAGGTCGCTTATTGGCATCAATACAGTGTAGCGCCTCGCTAGTAAGTGGCCTCAGTTAATCTTTAATTTCATTTCGCCTAATATTCTCGTTTTTAACCCAGGCTTAACAATTAATATATCAACCCGAATGTAGTTGTCGAATGTTGTTGCCAAATGTTGTTGCCGAAGGCAATGTAGCACTCGGCAACAAGTGACCTCGCTTGATCTCTGCGAGGCTTAAGAATATTGTAGAAAAAGTAATAATTTTGGCAGAACGAGATCTTGACTTCGTCCCATAGATATCAGAAAATATAACTCGTACAGAAAATATGCAATGATAAAAGTTGTGCCAAATTTAATCTTCTATAACATCGCTCTCTTTTGTTTTTGCTCTGCGAGGATTAAAAATACAAATATTTTGAAAAAAGTAGTAAAACGATTTTGGCAGAATGAGATGTTGACTTCGTCCCATAGATATCCAAAAATATAACTCGTACAGAAAATATGCAATGATAAAAGTTGTGGCAAATTTAATCTTTTATAACATCGCTCTCTTTTGTTTTTGCTCTACGAGGCTTAAGAATACAGATATTTTGAAAAAAGTAGTAAAACGATTTTGGCAGAATGAGATGTTGACTTCGTCCCATAGATATCAGAAAATATAACTCGTACAGAAAATATGCAAGGATAAAAGTTGTGCCAAATTTAATCTTCTATAACATCGCTCTCTTTTGTTTTTGCTCTACGAGGCTTAAGAATGCAGATATTTTGAAAAAAGTAGTAAAACGATTTTGGCAGAATGAGATCTTGACTTCGTCCCATAGATATCGGAAAATATAACTTGTACAGAAAATATGCAAGGATAAAAGTTGTGGCAAATTTAATTTTCTATAACATCGCTCTCTTTTGTTTTTGCTCTGCGAGGCTTACGAATAGAGATATTGTGGAAAAATTAGTAAGCCGATTTTGGCAGAATGAGATGTTGACTTCGTCCCATAGATATCGGAAAATATAACTAGTACAAAAAATATGCAATGATAAAAGTTGTGCCAAATTTAATCTTCTATAATATCGCTCTCTTTTGTCTTTGCTCTGCGAGGATTAAAAATACAGATATTTTGAAAAAAGTAGTAAGACGATTTTGGCAGAATGAGATGTTGACTTCATCCCATAGATATCGGAAAATATAACTCGTACAGAAAATATGCAATGATAAAAGTTGTGGTAAATTTAATCTTCTATAACATCGCTTTCTTTTGTTTTTGCTCTGGAAGGCTTAAGAATACAAATATTTTGAAAAAAGTAGTAAGCCGATTTTGGCAGAATAAGATGTTGACTTCGTCCCATAGATATCGGAAAATATAACTCGTACAGAAAATATGCAAGGATAAAAGTTGTGGCAAATTTAATTTTGTATAACATCGGTCTCTTTTGTTTTTGTTCTGGAAGGCTTAAGAATACAAATATTTTGAAAAAAGTAGTATGCCGATTTTGGCAGAATGAGATGTTGACTTCGTCCCATAGATATCGGAAAATATAACTCGTACAGAAAATATGCAATAATAAAAGTTGTGCCAAATTTAATCTTCTATAATATCCCTCTCTTTTGTTTTTGCTCTGCGAGGCTTAAGAATGCAGATATTTTGAAAAAATAGTAAGACGATTTTGGGAGAATGAGATGTTGACTTCGTTCCATAGATATCGGAAAATATAACTCATACAAAAAATATGCAAGGATGAAAGTTGTGGCAAATTTAATTTTGTATAACATCGGTCTCTTTTGTTTTTGTTCTGGGAGGCTTAAGAATACAGATATTTTGAAAAAAGTAGTAAGCCGATTTTGGCAGAATGAGATGTTGACTTCGTCCCATAGATATCGGAAAATATAACTAGTACAAAAAATATGCAATGATAAAAGTTGTGCCAAATTTAATCTTCTATAATATCGCTCTCTTTTGTCTTTGCTCTGCGAGGATTAAAAATACAGATATTTTGAAAAAAGTAGTAAGACGATTTTGGCAGAATGAGATGTTGACTTCATCCCATAGATATCGGAAAATATAACTCGTACAGAAAATATGCAATGATAAAAGTTGTGGTAAATTTAATCTTCTATAACATCGCTTTCTTTTGTTTTTGCTCTGGAAGGCTTAAGAATACAAATATTTTGAAAAAAGTAGTAAGCCGATTTTGGCAGAATAAGATGTTGACTTCGTCCCATAGATATCGGAAAATATAACTCGTACAGAAAATATGCAAGGATAAAAGTTGTGGCAAATTTAATTTTGTATAACATCGGTCTCTTTTGTTTTTGTTCTGGAAGGCTTAAGAATACAAATATTTTGAAAAAAGTAGTATGCCGATTTTGGCAGAATGAGATGTTGACTTCGTCCCATAGATATCGGAAAATATAACTCGTACAGAAAATATGCAATAATAAAAGTTGTGCCAAATTTAATCTTCTATAATATCCCTCTCTTTTGTTTTTGCTCTGCGAGGCTTAAGAATGCAGATATTTTGAAAAAATAGTAAGACGATTTTGGGAGAATGAGATGTTGACTTCGTTCCATAGATATCCGAAAATATAACTCGCACAAAAAATATGCAATGATAAAAGTTATGGCAAATTTAATTTTGTATAACATCGGTCTCTTTTGTTTTTGTTCTAGGAGGCTTAAGAATACAGATATTTTGAAAAAAGTAGTAAGCCGATTTTGGCAGAATGAGATGTTGACTTCGTCCCATAGATATCGGAAAATATAACTCGTACAGAAAATATGCAATAATAAAAGTTGTGCCAAATTTAATCTTCTATAATATCCCTCTCTTTTGTTTTTGCTCTGCGAGGCTTAAGAATGCAGATATTTTGAAAAAATAGTAAGACGATTTTGGCAGAATGAGATGTTGAGCTCGTCCCATAGATATCGGAAAATATAACTCATACAAAAAATATGCAAGGATGAAAGTTGTGGCAAATTTAATTTTGTATAACATCGGTCTCTTTTGTTTTTGTTCTGGGAGGCTTAAGAATACAGATATTTTGAAAAAAGTAGTAAGCCGATTTTGGCAGAATGAGATGTTGACTTCGTCCCATAGATATCGGAAAATATAACTCGTACAGAAAATATGCAATAATAAAAGTTGTGGCAAATTTAATCTTCTATAATATCGCTCTCTTTTGTTTTTGCTCTGCGAGGCTTAAGAACGCAGATATTTTGAAAAAATAGTAAGCCGATTTTGGCAGAAAGAGATGTTGACTTCGTCCCATAGATATCGGAAAATATAACTCGCACAGAAAATATGCAATAATAAAAGTTGTGGCAAATTTAATCTTCTATAATATCCCTCTCTTTTGTTTTTGCTCTGCGAGGCTTAAGAATGCAGATATTTTGAAAAAATAGTAAGACGATTTTGGCAGAATGAGATGTTGACTTCGTCCCATAGATATCGGAAAACATAACTCGTACAGAAAATATGCAAGGATAAAAGTTGTACCAAATTTAATCTTCTATAACATCGCTCTCTTTTGTTTTTGCTCTACGAGGCTTAAGAATACAGATATTTTGAAAAAAGTAGTAAAACGATTTTGGCAGAATGAGATGTTGACTTCGTCCCATAGATATCGGAAAATATAACTCGTACAGAAAATATGCAAGGATAAAAGTTGTGGCAAATTTAATTTTGTATAATATCGCTCTCTTTTGTTTTTGCTCTGCGAGGATTAAAAATACAGATATTTTGAAAAAAGTAGTAAGACGATTTTGTCAGAATGACATGTTGACTTCGACCGATAGATATCGGAAAATATAACTCGTACAGAAAATATGCAATGATGAAAGTTGTGCCAAATTTAATCTTCTATAACATCGCTCTCTTTTGTTTTTGCTCTACGAGGCTTAAGAGTACAGATATTGTGGAAAAAGTAGTAAGCCGACTTTGGCAGAAAGTATATAATATTTAAATTAAAATGAAATATATTCCTGTGTCAGGTGTGATGATGGTTTGTAGTTACATTTTTCTAGTTGAGTGAACGGGTGGGTGTCGGGGATGGAGGGATGGATGTGCAAATAGTAATTGACAAACAGGGCTGAATACTAATGTAGCATTAATATTACAACCGGTCCACATTACCAACATCAACACGGGGGTAGGTTCCATTATTGTGCCCCGTGGGGGGTTGGGTGGCAAACAAAATCCGCGGTCGTCCTAAATATTCCATTAAACGCGACGTCAATTGGAATTTTTGAGCATCACTAATGAAATTAACACGTGCGATTTCACGATATCACGATTCCGACCTAATTTATAACCCTTAATATATTCAATGTCACGTTGTTAATATACTGTTTAATATTATGGTGTAATTTTTATAAAATAAATAATGAAAGGGAGTGTTTTCGTTATACACAGAGATTTTTATTTTAACATGACGTCTGAGTGACGTTTTAAAATTGTGGGCACACCCACTATATACCATTTGCGAGAGAATCTATTTTTTTTTGACGTTGGAATGAAGAACGGATGTTTATCTGGTGCATTTGAAAATATGCTTACGTTTTTAGCGCCGTCGAAAGATATATCTTTGCGGGAGTAAATATCGGGAGTAAGTAAATAAAGCTGTAATGCGCGGGGTTGATATCTTTATGGGGCGCCGTGATTTGTGTGGCGTTGACCGGCGTAAAAGTTTTTGATTAATAGTGTATGGTTTTGGGATATTTTTTTCATTTCATTGGGATGTTTATTATCGGCAGGCTGCGACTTTTAGATATCGATAGGTGATTTATTCGATTTGACGATTCGGAAAAGAAAACGAACCGGGTGAAAATTACATTTAAAATTGTTATCGTTACCTCTTGGGGGTCGTTGCTTTGATCTCTTGCGACCGAAACAACATTTTGGCGAATTAATTCGTTAAGCGACGTCTAGTGTCGCATAATGCTGTTTTCGCAGGCCCCCCTCTTCATTTCCATACATCCCTATCGCACTTATCCAATTATTAGTATAAACAAATTCTTCAATGCTCCGAAAAAGAAAACAACCACCTTCATCTATTATGTACCCTCCGCTTTACGACGCCCTTAAACGCCCAGGAGCTTTCAATAAAAGCGCCCCTAATTAAGAAAATACTTCCCCATTAAACCTTGAAAGCCTTCACTTATTAATCTTTCGACCTCACTATTAAGGATGATATTTAGAGAATAGAAATTCGAATTATTTTTTTTAATCTAATAAATCTTTTTTTTTATTCTGCTTTGATGTTACCACAAAGCTCAAAACGAAATTGTTCAATCAATCATTCGCGGTGCAAGCCCGGAAAATGATTGTCGAGCAAGCGACGTGTAAAATCAATTAACTAGAAGCAGGGAATAATGGGGACCTCGGTAGATTAATTACTTTTTTCGGTTCACGTTTTTTGCGATCAACCCTCTTTGTTTACTTCATTTTCCGCATCGCATTCTTACCAGATAAAAACGGCACCATCTTTATCTCTAACTAATTTTTTTGATACTATAGATACACGTACTCCAAATTATCACCTTTCGCGTCCGTTCAACGTCTATTTGTTAGGCAAATTCAATTTGGGATCCCCATTGCGACGTGTGCGCCCCCCAATAACGACATTCCTGATGCTAATTATGAAGCGACCATTGTCTCGCGAAACGCGCCCCAGGAAAGCCCGCTAATTGTTTGCGCATTGTCGATCCGGGGAACCGTTCGAAAAACTCGCCCTGGAAATTACTCGCCCCGGCCATCAATCAATACACTTCATTTCGCCGGGAAATTGAATAATACTGTATCAAATTTGGATAGCGTCGAGGCAGATTTTTGCAATGGCCCCAAATATGGAGGGAGAGAGAGCCCTCCTAAAGAGATAATGTGCAAGTCATCCATCCCATCACGTTCCTTCCCTAATGATCTTGTTCACAATACTTGGACGTCAAGTATTTTGGCTTCAGTGCAAATTAAGATGTATCTTATTTAAGTGTCTTTATTAAGTAAACATATTAATTAAAAAAAACTACAACGTTATAAAGATGCAAATATTATTAAATAAGGGTATATACGTGGTTGATGAGATAATAAAAGACATTGTAGTGGGAGTTAATCTTAAGTAGATTTATAATAGGATATGAAGCCGAGGGGATGAGATAGTACTGGAATAGTACATAAAAGGGTTTTATGTAGCTGCGATTTGAGTTGCAAACAATGTACTATTAAACCATTACGAGATGGGAGTAAGCGCGCGCGGTTTTATGGTACATATTTCCAAAAAAGCAATTTGTCTGTTATTAAAAAATCTAAAAATTATACAATTAATACTATTTCAACGCGAAATTAGTCAATATAGTCACTTCGGCTAATTAATCTAAGGTCGCCCGAGGCTGAGGCACTAATTAATATCACATCAACCCAAAACTGGTCAATACAATGTAGGCCTCAAACGACCAAGGCTAAATTTCAGAAAAGAAATCGTGCATTTTCCCTAACAAATTTAGACGCTTTAATAATTAATATCACATCCACCCGGAACTAGCTAGGAAAATGTAGCGCCTCGGCCGCAAGTAACCTTGATTAATGATTGATTGTGGAATCGTACATAAAAAGGTTTTATGCAGCTACGATTTGAATTGCAAATATGGATAATAAAAAGTGTACCATTAAATCATTACGAGCGATTTTATGGTATTCCCCAAAAACTATTTGTATGTTATTAAAAAATCCAAAAATTATACAATTAATACTATTTCAATGCGAAACTAGTTAATAGTCACTTCGACCAATTAATCTAATTAATATCATACCAACCCAAAACTGGTCAATACAATGTAGCGCCTCGCCCACAAGCGACCTCGGCTTAATTAGGTGAAATAAAAAATCCTCTGTTTAAGGTTAGCCGAGGTTCAACTGATATCATATCAACCCGGAGCTAATTAATACGATGTAGCGGCTCGGCCTGAAACGACCAAGGCTAACTTTCAGAAAAGAATCCTTCATTTTCATTTTTGCTTTAGACCACGGCTCAATAATTAATATCACATTCATCCGGAACTAGCTAATAAAATGTAGCGTCTCGGCCGCCAGCAACCTTGATTAACCTTCGCGAGGCATTTTTGCGTTAAACTAAGATTAACACACATTAAAAAAACATAATATTAATCAAAAATTAGATATATACGAGAGATGTAATGGTGGTTGTTGAAATAGTAAAAGACATTGTAGTGGAAGTTAATCTTGAGTAGATTTATAATAGGATATGGAGCCGAGGGGATGAGATAGTAGTGGAATAGTACATAAAAGGGTTTTATGCAGCCGCGATTTGAGTTGCAAATATGAGTAGGGTAATAAAAAGTGCGCCCAAAGCGGAATCTTCGCGGAGACACAATGTATATATTAAGCCATTATGACGTGGGACCGTGCGCGAGCGGTTTTATGGTGATTGAACTTCGAATTGTGTCAAGTTGCTTAGCGTGCGGCCCTGCGGAGTTTACGGCCGAGCTTTACTATCGCGCCGTAAAATATTTGAAACGTATTTAAATGAAACTTTTTAATTTGCTCATAAAATCGGATAGTTTTATGCCACTTTTGACTTAACGACGCCCGCCACGAGGTGAGCTCGTCTTATCGCGACGAATCTGAATGGAAACTGTTAAATCGCGACGCCCGAACGCCCGAAACGGGACGAGATCCCCCCGTTAACAGCCCCATAAATGGAGCGGGCGCCCGTAATTCCGTCATGTAATATCAATATGTGCAAATAAAGGGCTCTTCCACGCCACCCCAACAGCTACAAATTCCCTAAGGGTCTCCTCAATGCAAAATCGACCATAACTTGGTCCCTCTGAGCTCCTTCACAAAAAATCTAATTCAACAGAAATCTCAAAATTCGTGCTTTTGTTCTGAAATCCGGAAGTTAATGATTACCAAAGGATAGTAAGGGGGAAGGGGTTGTGGAAAAACGTGACAGATTGGTTGATTAATGTGGCAATAGGGTCGCGGGAAAGTGTATCGTTCAATCACGCGAATTGGACGAATATGAACGCGGCAATCGGAATGGCGTCGGAATCGGATCAGGTCTTGAATTAATCAAATCGAAGGACTCGGTCGCGTTCGCTACACGAGAATTCAATTAATCATTAGGGCCCGGACCAGAAGGGAAAAGGGCTAGTTTTCTAATCGATACCCTTAATCTCCGGAGGTAATTTAACAGCATCACACATGGCTGACTCCTCAGGACCGTTTTGAGTGACAAGCGGTGCAGGAGTTAAATGAAACGTCAGTCAAGATGGCGTGCGGTGTCCTCCGTGAACGCCCAATCCTTGTTCCTCGTCACAGAGCAATAATAAATCAGTTTGTCCGAGTATTGACTTGCCGCCCTGTTAAATCGCGCCCGCGGGGATCTCCTTCCTTCCTGAATCTCGGAGGTAGCGGACCCCTTCGCAATTCTACGATTAATATTCCACCGACATCGAACTCCATTAGCCTGTCGAAGTACATGTGTTTTGTACCGTCTCTATAAACTAATTCGTCCCCGTAATCGAATTCGTTTGCCCCACAGAAATTCAATCGTTCGGTCTCCCCCTTAACCCACACCTTCCATCTCGTCCACTTCCGACCATCCGTTTCGCGGTCAAACCCCGACGGTAAAAATATTTATGGGACCACTGCTTTCAATTCCACCAACCACTTCATCTACATTTCCTCTTAAAACAACAAACCAATAGCACACCTGTTACTGGTTATTCAAGTTTAAAAACGAGTGGTAAAATGTTATTAAAATCTCATTACAGCATCGGATGGTGTAAGGAGTCTTATTACAGCACCCGTTTGAGTACTGTAATAATTTTTATTAAAATTTTTGAATTGACTGTAGATAACCCTCTTTGTGTCTAAGTTTGACGGTCGACAAGTAAAAAGTATATCGAACAATCGTGACAGTTAGGGTGTAAGTAATTGGGGAGTAAAGGGGCGTCCCTCAAGACGTGAAATTGGGTGCACTGGGCCGATGATGACGGAATAGGAAGCGACGTCGAGAAATTGAAAAGCTTTGACATAAATATGTTTAAAGAAAAGCGAACTAAAAAGCGTCCGCGCGTTTACAGTCGGATGGTAACTGATAATTACGTGCGGCCGATCCCGTCGGGGTCGTTTTCCACCCTACGTTTTTGGGGGCGGTTTTAAAGCCGTCGGGGAGCTTTGAATAAAAAGGAGCCCGAATAAAACGTGCGCACTTATAGTAAAAGCCCCGCGTCCCGGTCCCACGGATCCGGGATTTATGATAGTTTAAACGTTAATGGGTGTCATTTCGACTTTTTAAACTTTCACCCGATTCGAAAATTTATCGCTACGCGCCCCCTCCGGTAATCTACTTTATTGAGACCGAAAAGCTTTTGCCATTCCCCATCTTACACCCAAAGATCGATTCAACTTTCATTTTATTATTTTCCAATTTCAATTTTCCCAGTTTCCATTTTATTTGGTTACTAATTGAAACAAATCGTAACGACATGATTGATCGGAAGAGCATGTAGAACAACAATTAGATCTTTTAATTAATTTCTATACGGGGCGGCGGGCGAAGGGGATTGCACCCCCACCATTAGATTAATACGCCATGTGGCCCGTTCTTTCGCACGTTCGACAAGTGCCATTGTGTTCGGATAATGCCCGCTCATCACGCAGCGGGACCGGAAATGGCCGCAATTAAATATCTATGTTTGAACTTAACACCTGATGAATTGGCGTCGCTTCGCTTCGCGTCAAATGCACAGCAGCGGCTTTCATCAAATTTGAATGCGACCCAGTCTCTGTCTCTCCCCCAAACCATTTTAGCCCTTACATTGTTCCACGTTTCCCGGTTACCCATCACTTTACACCGTCCTTCAGCTTTACTACAATGATGTAATGTTTGTTAAATCCACTGGACAGTTTCCTGTTACCAACCCTAACATCTAAAATATACATATATATATATAGATTTGATTAAATATCTCAATTTGATGTGCCACTAAAAAATTGGTTGTTTTTAATAAATCGTAAAAAATTGAATTCTTGAGATATGTGAATAAAATATTTGCGATTTATAGAGGAAGATATGTACTTTTAGATGAATAAAACCTCACGTCTAAATCTTTATTCGTTTTTGAGATAAATTCAATTCAAAACGTTAATAATTTTTCTCTATTTAAAAAAAAATTTTAAAAATCGAGTTTTTAAGATATCTTGATGAAACATTCGGGGTTTATAAAAGAAGATTTGTGCTTTTAAATAAACAAAATCGCACATCTAAATCATTATTCGTTTTTGAGATAAATTTAATTCAAAATTCATTACGTTAATAATTTTTCTCTATTTAAAAAAAAATGTTAAAAATCGAATTCTTAAGATATCTTGATGAAATGTTCGAGGTTTATAAAAGAAAATATGTGCTTTTATATGAACAAAAAATGACTTCTAAATCATTATTCGTTTTTGAGATAAATTCAATTCAAAATTCATAACGTTAATAATTTTTCTCTATTTTAAAAAAAAATGTTAAAAGTCGAATTCTTAAGATATCTTGCTGAAACATTCGGGATTTATAAAAGAAGATATGTGCTTTTAAACAAACAAAACCGCACTTCTAAATCATTATTCGTTTTTGAGATAAATTTAATTCAAAATTCATAACGTTAATAATTTTTCTCTATTTAAAAAAAAACGTTAAAAATCGAATTCTTAAGATATCTTGATGAAATGTTCGGGGTTTATAAAAGAAGATATGTGCTTTAAGATTAATAAAACCGCACTTCTAAATCATTATTCGTTTTTGAGATAAATTCAATTCAAAATTCATAACGTTAATAATTTTTCTCTATTTAAAAAAAAATGTTAAAAGTCGAATTCTTAAGATATCTTGCTGAAACATTCGGGATTTATAAAAGAAGATATGTGCTTTTAAACAAACAAAACCGCACTTCTAAATCATTATTCGTTTTTGAGATAAATTTAATTCAAAATTCATAACGTTAATAATTTTTCTCTATTTAAAAAAAAAACGTTAAAAATCGAACTCTTAAGATATCTTGATGAAATATTCGGGATTTATAAAAGAATATATGTGCTATTAAATGAACAAAACCGCACTTCTAAATCATTATTCGTTTTTGAGATAAATTTAATTCAAAAAATTCATAACGTTAATAATTTTTCTCTATTTTAAAAAAAAATGTTAAAAATCGAATTCTTAAGATATCTTGATGAAATATTCGGGGTTTATAAAAGAAGATATGTGCTTTAAGATTAATAAAACCGCACTTCTAAATCATTATTCGTTTTTGAGATAAATTCAATTCAAAATTCATAACGTTAATAATTTTACTCTATTTAAAAAAAAATATTTATTATGATATTTATATTTTCATTATTTAATTCTTTATCATATGTATACTTTTACTAGAACAAAACCTCACTTGGGAATAAAATAATTTATTTTTCTCGATAAAATAATTTTTTAAAAAATCGTGAATTTTTAATTAATAAAAAAATTATATAAATTTCTTTTTTTTTTACAGGTTTGGAAAAAGGAAATAATCCCAAAAAATAGAGAAAGGAAAATATTTCTGGAAATAATTTCGTAAGAAAGGTATCATTTCAAGATTTAATATTAATTGTTTGTTAATCAATTCGTATACAAATATTTTGTTAAATAGAAGCTGATAAAACTTGTTGAATGTTATCATAAACGTAACTTTACCTAATCTTAGTTATGTATTAATTCGAAGTCAAAGCAATATTTATCGTTAATTTTAGGTATCACCTTACAAGTGGAGGGCATTTAAACGGTGTTGTTATATGAACCAAATCATTCAACAAGAAGTCTTCTATAAGAAATACAGCTCTTGTAGTTTGTGTTTAAGATGAGTAACGCTTACCAACCGGTATGTATTTTTTTATGTTATTATTTATAATTAATTCATCATGTATAGGATGGAATTCTTCGTAAACATGTTTATTTGGAAACTAAATATCGCCTATCTGGCCCTCAATTTCTCGCCAACAAATTAATTAAATTAACCGAACATTCCGCTTTGAATGTATCGGTTTATCAAGAAGAAGTCGATTTTTACCCACCGGATGAAGAAGTTGATCCTTGGTGTAATATTCCAATGAGTAAGTTAAAATAATTAATTTTTTTTTAAATTTTTTAATTTTGATTTTTTTAGGTGTTGTAACTTACACCATGGTGTTAAAAGAAGTGGTAAACGATATTGAAACCAATTACAACGGAACAAAACTTTTTAACTTCGAAACTATCATCACCAACTACAATCGCTTTTTAATCGGGAAGATTAAGTTGAAGGATGTCTTAAAAGAAGAAAATGTTCAATATACCAATTTCGAGGTTGACATTGAGTTGATCATTACGGAACGTTCTCCTCATATTTACCGTTCATTACTTGTTGTGGTTCCATAAAAAAATGATTTATTACATCATTGTTAAACTTTATTAATCAAGTGTTTTAACTCTTAATAAAAGCTCATAGCAAAAAAACATCCTGTTTAATATTTTATTTTTTTCAAAGATTATCATGAAGTCTAAACAAAGCAATGCGCATGTCTTAAAGATAAGTAGCATAAATATATGACCTGCGAACATTTTATTGTTACATTTTTAATATGGCAGAACAATCGTTAACATTGGCAAGTTGTAGTTCTCAATCCCACATGATTCGAGTTGGCTTATCATTGGGTAGTATAAAACTAAAATGTGAGTGTGAACCGGAAATGGAACAGAAAAAGATTCTTCGTCGCGACCAGTCTTATTACGTCAAGTTTGGATCTTCGGACGAAGGACTTTTACTCGAAGAATGCATCTCACTCACCACGTACACAAAAATCATTTTTACGTTGAGCCAAAAAATTTGCAAGAAAACTGAGTTGGCCTCTACATCAAAAACGATCCTTGCACCATTCAGTAAGTTAATTCATAAATAAAATTAATTAAATTAATTCAAATCATTACTTAGAATACGTTGAATACAAAATTGCAATTTTCGAAGAAGTTAATGGAATCCTCAAACGATTCACTGGAAAAAAGAACATGAATTATCACACTTTCACCGGTCCAAATCATCGCAGGGTTTCAGCCAACATCTTGCTAACTGATCGTATTGAAGATGTGGTCGATTTCAGCGATTACGAACTCCGCCTTTCAATAATGGTGAAAGAGCCCATTGCGCATGGGTGGACTTCTGAATTTAAATTTTATTAAATAAAAAATGTATAACCTTAAAATAAACGTTTAAATAATAATTTCGTATTTAAATCAATCCCAATTCTGATTGGCCCGTTTAAACGCTTGGTCATCTAGCGGCGCTTTCAATTACTATATTTAATAAAAAAGTAGGAATCTTCTTATGCGATTGTACGAGTTCCTAAAATGTTGTTATAAAATGAGACGGAATGCATTAGGTGCCAGTTGAAGAATCACATCCGAACCTTCAACATGGCTTCTGCACTTGCCTCGTCGCCTTTCAAGGTAATAAAAATATAATTCGATTCGATTTATTTAATTTCAATTTGTAGCCTTCTTATCTGATAAATTACCACAAGAATTTAATTACTCATTACAACTTCCAATCGGTATGCACGCTTTTCCGGAAGGAAATCACGTTCCCTTTTAGCCCGGTTATTATCGCCATACAAGAGAGGCAATACAATCGCGGGAAGAAACGTAAGTTATTTTTACGTCGGAAATGACGTTTAATTTCATAAAAAATTTTATTTAGATTACACCGATTACATGGTATCGACTTATGGAAAAACGAAATCCGGTAAAATGCATGCGTTCACCGAGGATGAACATGGAACGAGGCAAATGGCCGGATTCAACACGAAAAATGAGCAATTCTTGACCATTAGACTCAAGGGCAACGTCAACCACTACCTATACGGGGATTATCACATCACCGTTTACGTAAAAATTACTTTCCATGGGTTTGATGACACTAACACTGTTCGTTATTTCTTTGAACCCGGATTAGAACTTGATGAGCTCAATTACGTCCATGTACAAACAATCGAACACCCAAATAGCGAAATAGAAGAGCCTGGAAGCGAAGAGGCGGAGAAAAGCGAGGAAAACCCGGAAGGAGAAGAGGACGTAGAAGAAGATTCGGAAGACGAAATATCTGACGGACGACCAATACTAAATGTTGCCCATCAACCTCTATTTATACAGAATAGATTCCAAACGTTGGAGAACGAATCTGAAGATGAGAATTTTTCAGCTGAATAGCAAAACATTTAATAAATAAATAATATTTGTGTATTTGCAATTAATAAAAATCTCATTAAAATATTAATCATCGCATTATTTGAAATAACCTCAAATTCCTAATAATCAGCCAATTCTAACAAAACAGAAAAAGGTTATTGGTGTGTGTCAAAATGACACTAAATGATTAAAAACGTTCTTAGATTACTTGATAACTACGAAAGAAGTGAAAAATATTAATTGAGATGTTTTCCAGAAAACTCAAACATTTTAGAATATGAAATAAATGTATTGGATCAAATCAAAACCTCCCCACATCGTTTTTATTTCCTCCTTCTTAGCCCATCACTACGCATTTTGTTGATAAAGATCCTTTTTGGTAATCATTCGTGCCACATCACCAGTTAATTGCAGAAATAGCTTATTGGTGTGTGTCAATATGAATTTGTATTGAATCAACTAAAAACCTCCCTGATTTTGTCTCTCTATAAAATAAATTAATACTTTATGAGTATTTTTTATTTTCATACTTATAAGAAGATTCGCGGTCATATGAAGGTCACAACATTTTTAAATAACTCTTTAAAAATAATGTTTTTGATAGTAAAATAGATTCATATTATTACTATTATACATATTATTATTACACAATTATATAAATAAATTAATTTACGCATTAATCCGAATAAAGTAAATTCCTACTGTAACGATATAGTATATCTGATGAACGTTAGATGGCGGGACTTATTCCCTTTTAGTAGTAACTAAGAATGGAAAGAACCTACACATGTTCCAAAATCAGTTACACGATTGTTCTCATCGAAGACGTTGCGATTTAAAAATGTATCGTCGTAGCTATCTTCCACCACCAAAACCAATAATATGCTTTACAACCACGTTGGAGCTTAATTCCTATTATGTTGGTTCGTCGATTAGATATTTGCTCCATCGTCAATTGGCGCCACGTGAAGGTGTTCCTATAATTGTCAAATTAATGGAAGTTCAAGTGCTTGATGCTTCCCCTCGTAAGTTTTTTGATTAAGGTTTAATTAATTAAATTTTAATTTTTTTGTGATATTTAGCACGAATTGAATATCTCGTTACAATTTATGGATTCAAGGATGGTTTATACCACACCTTTATCGACAATAAAATAATAAATACAATCAACGGAAGCGAATTCGTGAAGATTCACATCCACCTTTCCGGAAAATTGAGTGATGTTCCTGAATGTTATTTCAGTTTTATGATGATACTTGAAGTGAAAATAGCAAATATGCCAGGAAATGTTCGCGTTACGGCACAGTTTACTCAAGATCTTCCGAACTTGCCTCTTTTATGATTTAATTAATACTCTTTGTTTATAACAAATAAACGTATTAAGAAGAAAAAAATTTTTATTTAATTTAATTCCTACCCTTAAGATATGTTACTTCTATTGAACGCTAGAAGGCAGTTGACAATCTTGCCAACCGAAAAACGATATCCCTACTCCATTTTATATCAGTAGTAAACAAAGAGTAAGAAGCTGTTCAGTTACATGATTGTTCTCTTCGAAGAGAAGTCGCTCTAATTCTTAATACATTCTTAAAAATGCTTAATCGTTCGTTGCCGATGCCGCCAACACCAACAATGTGTTTTGCGAGCTCAGTGGAACTTTCCTCACTTTATACCGGTTTTTCCGAAAATTGTTTGTTGCACCGACAATTATCTCCATCCCAGGGAACACCCATAATCATAAAAATATCAGAAATTCAATTTCTTGATGGCACGCTTCGTAAGCATTTTTTTCTAACAACTTTAAAATTATTAAAATTTTTTTTTTTTAACATTCAGCTTCTATCCAATATCTCGTTACGATATACGGATTGACCGAAAACGGCCACTATCACAATTTCATCGACAATAAATTAATCAACGTGATTCCGGGGAGAGGTGAGGTGAAGATTAACGTCCAGCTTACCGGGAGGTTTAATGAAAATCCTCAATGCTTCTTTTGCTTCATGTTTATGTTCGAGATAAACGTGGAGAATATGCCGGAAAATACTCTCCTCGCTGCGCAGTTCACGCAGGATCTTCCGAATCCACCGGAGGAATATTAAAATGATTATTTTTATAAGAATAATTTTTATTTTTTTACTTTTGCAATTTTTATAAGCAAGAAATGATTCTTCTTATTTATTCACGTATCATGTTATTGTTATCACGATATAGATTAATAAATTTTATAAAATATGTTGAGTTACGATTTTTTTCCTCAAGATGTAGTTAAGATAAAAAATTAGATGAACTCGTTGTTTTTTGCAAGCTGTTAATGGTACCACTCCGCAATCGGAGCATATTACACAAAAACTTTTAGAACAAAAGTTGTAGCAAATTTTATTCTTAACATAATTGGTCTCTTTCACTTTTGCTCTCAGATGCTTAAATATCGAGAAAAATATGATAATTTGATGAATTCGTTGTTTTTTGCTGTTAATGGTAACATTTGGGAATCGGAGCATATTACAAAAAAACTTTTAGAACAAAAGTTGTAGCAAATTTTATTCTTAACAAAATTGGTGTCTTGCACTTTTGCTCTCAGATACTTAAATAACGAGAAAAATATAAAAATTTGATGAATTCGTTGTTTTTTTGCTGTTAATGGTAACATTTGGGAATCGGAGCATATTACAAAAAAAGTTTTAGAACAAAAGTTGTAGCAAATTTTATTCTCTACATAATTGGTCTCTTGCACTTTTGCTCTCAGATGCTTCAGTATCGAGAAAAATATAAAAATATGATAATTTGATGAATTCGTTGTTTTTTGCTGTTAATGGTAACATTTGGGAATCGGAGCATATTACAAAAAAACTTTTAGAACAAAAGTTGTAGCAAATTTTATTCTTAACAAAATTGGTCTCTTGCACTTTTGCTCTCAGATGCTTAAATATCGAGAAAAATATAAAAATTTGATGAATTCGTTGTTTTTTGCTGTTAATGGTAACATTTGGGAATCGGAGCATATTACAAAAAAACTTTTAGAACAAAAGTTGTAGCAAATTTTATTCTTAACAAAATTGGTCTCTTGCACTTTTGCTCTCAGATGCTTAAATATCGAGAAAAATATAAAAATATGATAATTTGATGAATTCGTTGTTTTTTGCTGTTAATAGTAACATTTGGGAATCGAAGCATATTACAAAAAAACTTTTAGAACAAAAGTTGTAGCAAATTTTATTCCTAACAAAATTGGTCTCTTGCACTTTTGCTCTGAGATGCTTAAATATCGAGAAAAATATAAAAATATGATAATTTGATAAATTCGTTGTTTTTTGCTGTTAATGGTAACATTTGGGAATCGGAGCATATTACAAAAAAACTTTTAGAACAAAAGTTGTAGCAAATTTTATTCTTAACAAAATTGGTCTCTTGCACTTTTGCTCTCAGATGCTTAAATATCGAGAAAAATATAAAAATATGATAATTTGATGAATTCGTTGTTTTTTGCTGTTAATGGTAACATTTGGGAATCGGAGCATATTACAAAAAAACTTTTAGAACAAAAGTTGTAGCAAATTTTATTCTTAACAAAATTGCTCCCTTGCACTTTGAAGACGGCCACTATCACAATTTCATCGACAATAAATTAATCAACGTGATTCCGGGGAGAGGTGAGGTGAAGATTAACGTCCAGCTTACCGGGAGGTTTAATGAAAATCCTCAATGCTTCTTTTGCTTCATGTTTATGTTCGAGATAAACGTGGAGAATATGCCGGAAAATACTCTCCTCGCTGCGCAGTTCACGCAGGATCTTCCGAGTCCACCGGAGGAATATTAAAAACGATTATTTTTATAAGAATAATTTTTATTTTTTTACTTTTGCAACTTTTATAAGCAAGAAATGATGCTTAATAAAGATTTATTAAAATAATAAAAAAATGTTTTATTTAAAAATAAATAAAAATATTAAATAATTATATTAATATATATATAAATTAATATATTAATTTATTTTATATATTATATAAATTTAAAGCAAGAAATGATGCTTAATAAAGATTTATTAAAATAATAAAAAAATGTTTTATTTAAAAATAAATAAAAATATTAAATAATTATATTAATATATATATAAATTAATATATTAATTTATTTTATATATTATATAAATTTAATTACTTAAATTTTATTATTTTAGTGCATGTTTCCATCTATTAAAAAAGAGCTAAAGTAAGCGTTACAAATATGCATTAATTATTATATTCATAAAAAATTATTCCTTTATTTATTTATTTATTTTTTTCTTAAGGGGTGATGATTAAAGTTTATAAAGCACGAGTTTATTTTAATTAATAAAAAAATTCTTTGGTCAGCGAAAATGTTACGTTTCGAACCTTAATCCTTATTTGTCGCTACAATGTAATATCAACAAGTCTTTGAGTCAGTCTGTGTTAATAGTTCGGTTAAGACGGTCCTACGAAAGCGTTAATTAACAAATAAAATGGCTTATCAGGTATTTTAAAAAAATTTATTAATTAAATAATTTATTAAAAAGTTTAAGGCGGGAAAACTGTACAAAGAAACAATTTGGTTGCAAGCAAATCACCGCAATTATGATGGTTTTTTATTGGAAGAGACGTTTAAAGTTTTAAATAAAACTTCGATTATTATTTCTATTTATCAACATTATTATGATATGGAATATCGAGATACAAATACGTATAATTGTAAGTTTTTTTTAAGTAATAAATTTTTTTAAATTAAAATTAAACAATTAGGGTTCGTGGATTATCAAATTTATATATGGGAAAATGATGGAAATACACTTAAATCGTTCCAAGGCGTAACGGAACTATCACAACGATCATTTAGCGTCTGCCATAAGAAAAAGATTTATGCTAACATCATCTTGGAAAATACTATCGATGAGTATTACTACGAAAAATATAAAGTAGACGTTCGTATTGTTATTAACGAACCTTTTAATAGTATTTGGACTTCTAAATATTTATTATGTTAACAATTTTATTAATTTTATTTTTAATACTTTTATATATATAAACCAACATACCCATGTTATAATATACTTATCAATAAAAACTTGATCTTACTTATGGAAAAATTTGATAACATACATTTAGCACTAATCGCAATCTCAAGAATTCTAAACTGAATTCGGAGTAAAATGAAATTTGATTCTTCTTATTCATTCACGTATCATGTTATTGTTATCGCGATATAGATTAATAAATTTTATATAAAATATGTTGAATTAAAATTTTTTTCCTCAAGATGTAGTTAAGATAAAAAATTAGATGAACTCGTTGTTTTTTGCAAGCTGTTAATGGTACCACTCCGCAATCGGAGCATATTACAAAAAAACTTTTAGAACAAAAGTTGTAGCAAATTTTATTCTTAACAAAATTGGTCTCTTGTACTTTTGCTCTCAGATGCTTAAATATCGAGAAAAATATAAAAATATGATAATTTGATGAATTCGTTGTTTTTTGCTGTTAATGGTAACATTTGGGAATCGGAGCATATTACAAAAAAACTTTCCGAATAAAAGTTGTAGCAAATTTTATTCTTAACAAAATTGCTCTCTTTTACTTTTGCTCTCAGATGCTTAAATAACGAGAAAAATATAAAAATTTGATGAATTCGTTGTTTTTTGCTGTTAATGGTAACATTTGGGAATCAGAGCATATTACAAAAAAACTTTTAGAACAAAAGTTGTAGCAAATTTTATTCTCTACATAATTGGTCTCTTGCACTTTTGCTCTCAGATGCTTAAATATCGAGAAAAATATAAAAATATGATAATTTGATGAATTCCTTGTTTTTTGCTGTTAATGGTAACATTTGGGAATCGGAGCACATTACAAAAAAACTTTTAGCACAAAAGTTGTAGCAAATTTTATTCCTAACAAAATTGGTCTCTTGCACTTTTGCTCTCAGATGCTTAAATATCGAGAAAAATATAAAAATATGATAATTTGATGAATTCGTTGTTTTTTGCTGTTAATGGTAACATTTGGGAATCGGAGCATATTACAAAAAAACTTTTCGAACAAAAGTTGTAGCAAATTTTATTCTTAACAAAATTGCTCTCTTTCACTTTTGCTCTCAGATGCTTAAATAACGAGAAAAATATAAAAATTTTATGAATTCGTTGTTTTTTGCTGTTAATGGTAACATTTGGGAATCGGAGCATATTACAAAAAAACTTTTAGAACAAAAATTGTAGCAAATTTTATTCTCTACATAATTGGTTTCTTGCACTTTTGCTCTCAGATGCTTAAATATCGAGAAAAATGCAAAAATATGATAATTTGAAGAATTCGTTGTTTTTTGCTGTTAATGGTAACATTTGGGAATCGGAGCATATTACAAAAAAACTTTTAGAACAAAAGTTGTAGCAAATTTTATTCTTAACAAAATTGGTCTCTTGCACTTTTGCTCTCAGATGCTTAAATATCGAGACAAATATAAAAATATGATAATTTGATGAATTCCTTGTTTTTAGCTGTTAATGGTAACATTTGGGAATCGGAGCACATTACAAAAAAACTTTTAGCACAAAAGTTGTAGCAAATTTTATTCCTAACAAAATTGGTCTCTTGCACTTTTGCTCTCAGATGCTTAAATAACGAGAAAAATATAAAAATTTGATGAATTCGTTGTTTTTTGCTGTTAATGGTAACATTTGGGAATCGGAACATATTACAAAAAAACTTTTAGAACAAAAGTTGTAGCTAATTTTATTCTCTACATAATTGGTCTCTTGCACTTTTGCTCTCAGATGCTTAAATATCGAGAAAAATATAAAAATATGATAATTTCATGAATTCGTTGCTTTTTGCTGTTAATGGTAATATTTGGGAATCGGAGCATGTTACAAAAAAACTTTTAGAACAAAAAATGTAGCAAATTTTATTCTTAACATAATTGGTCTCTTTTACTTTTGCTCTTAGATGCTTAAATATCGAGGAAAATATACAAATATGATAATTTGATGAATTCGTTGTTTTTTGCTGTTAATGGTAACATTTGGGAATCGGAGCATATTACAAAAAAACTTTTACGACAAAAGTTGTAGCAAATTTTATTCTTAACAAAATTGCTCTCTTGCACTTTTGCTCTCAGATTCATAGATATCGAGAAAAATACGAAAATGTGAAAATTCGTTATTTTTTGCTGTTAATGGTAACGCTTGGCAATCAGAGCATATTAGAAAAAAACTTTTAGAATAAAAGTTGTAGCAAATTTGCTCTCTTCCACTTTTTCTTTCAAATTCATAGATATCGAGAAAAATATGAAAATTTATCATTTACAAAGTAATTTTTAAATATCAAGGTCATTTCAAGGTTTAAAAATATTCTTCAATTTATTTGGGATTTATTATGTTAATGTTGTTTAAATAAAAAGAAGTAAGATTAGTTTAAATTTGTGTTTATTAAACACTTAAAAACTGATATTAAAATAAAATATAAAAATAAGTACAACTTTATTAAGAAATTGTTTTTTGTTATTCATTTGCCTCTCCACAATTGTTGTGCATTGGAGTATGGGTAGGTGGCTCAAATTCATTCGATAATAACGGGTCAAACAAAACATTAACCATGTGGTTATTCGGATACCCAATTTGGTTGATTTTTACCTCGAGTTGTAGGCGGTATGTTTTGAAAACTGGGTGATCCAAAGTTTCCCCTTCAAGCTCTATAATGATCCTAATTACATTTTGGCATCTTTTAGCTTCGCATTTCCTGGAACCACCGAAGGTGCTGTAGTACTTCGATTTCGTCATTCCGTAAGTCGAGATCAAATAATCCGCGTGATCTAGATTCAAAAATTATAACAATTAAGTGGATTAAAGTAATTAAAATTAATTTACATGTATCGCCGATTTTATATTGATGCTCGAAGATGTTGATTAAAATGGGGGCGCAAGGGTGTTCTAAAACTTGCTCTTGAATGATTGTTTTTAACGACATTTGGTAGTAAGAACAATGTGAGTTAACGCTGATTTCGTGGGATAAATGAAGCGTCTATTAATAAAAATAAAAAAGATTAATAGAATTTGCATTTTATGAAATGTTATTAAGAAATTTACCATGTTTTAAGATTCTTTTTCGACCACAACGATAAAAACACGTGCTTCCGTTGCAACTGAAGAAGCAACTGTGAGTGAATTGCGTGAATTGCGTGAACTGGGTGGGGTTTATTACGTCAAAAGATAACCTTAAAATCTTTTCGAATATTGTAACAGGAAGTTCACGAAATTTATAGCGAATTTATAGACTATTTGGTTGTCGTGAGTAAATCAAATTGTTACATTATTGCCCATTCGATGGTTGACTTCTATCGAGTCTGCCACATTAGTAACGAAAAATTATCGTATTAACATTTTTATGGGCGAGTAAGTAAAATGGGAACGTCGAACGTCCGTAGTGGCTATTCAATTAATATAATGGTGAAAAAAAGAGTTGAAAAAGAGAGTTACGACCGACCGGAAGCGATGGTATCAAAAAATACAAAGAAAACGGGCGATTCGCGTGATTTACTCGTCTAAAACAATAGATTCACCCCCTTAATTAAACTAGTAGACAATAAATTCTTCCGTTTTTCGGTTTTTATCGTTGAGATCGCGTAAAGCGAAAAAGCGGGCGAGTACATTAGCATCCATTTAGTGCAAAAGGGGTAACCTGTAATTTATGCATAACGCGTCGGGCGAACAATGGCCAGATCTTGATTGAGTAATCATTATTATCGGGACCGGCGACGACGTACACATTGAAAAACGTTCATTGTTATAGGGGGCCTGCGGGGCCCATGCCACTGATTGAGCCTCCGCATTACGAACCCGTAATTGCGGCTCCTCTAAATCAAACGTGGATGGCGCAATAACAGTTAGAGTAGTAAAGTTAAATTGCAACCGGTGTCCGAACGGAGCAATACTAGCTCTACACTTTTTTGATTGAGTGCTTTTCCGAAAAATTCATAAAAAAAAAGATAACGGGGGCTTTTCCAATAATGCGACTTGAAAATCACCTTTTTTGATTTCTTTTCGATTACAACGCAATCAAGCTAATAGTGGGATGTAAAATTTTTATCAAAAATAATCCGGCCCGTCAAAAACATACATTCGGTTCTCAGATACTATCATTTACCCGGAAATGAAATATTAGTGCATTAGGGCAATTTATTTAATTATACGACACATTTATAATCGGCGATTAATCACAAAAAAAAGAATAACGAAAAAGGGTAAAAATCGTCCCGGTAGATTGTAGGCTTCGATATAGGAACGAAATTTTTTTGGATACACGTCGTCGGGCTACTGATATGGATTGCCTTTAATGACGGGATCGTCATTACCTTTGATTTATATCATGAAAGACAACGTTCAATCAACGCACGTAAGGTAGGAATTAGAGGAAGGCAATAATACTATGAGGGGGGTTGTGTCTGTTTTCGAATTGTCCGGCAAGATAAAAATGAATATAGGCAATAACGAGTACCTATAAATACGCGGCCTACGGTAATCCGCGGCGTGCTTCGCCGTTAAAACGATAGTAATGGACACGCGGGCAGTTAACTCGACGATTAAACTTTCGAAACTGCGCCTCTCGCGCGCGAAGATAACGCACCGCAATCCAATTTGAATGTTTCACTTTATGATCGGCGTCAATTTATACTTATTACGGCCGAATTCGTGCGTTACTATCTAATTGAAAACGCCGTCTCGTTTAATGAATCGTAAATCCATGCAATAATACATTCCATATATTTACCATAAGGGTCAAAATACCATCGACGCATATTATACGCATGCTTTAACTTGTAGCAGAAAATTGTGGGAAATTTGAATTCAAAATTTTTATACAGCCGAGATTATTTCTGCCATTTATTAATAGTATCCCTGCCTGAAGTTTATGGCAGAAATAATCACGACCCAACCTAAGTATTTTTCATAATACTTGGGGCGGCCGACGTCTTCGAAGTCGGCCGAGATTATTTCTACCATAAAGTTGTTAATGGTATTACTCGAGAATCAAAACGTGAAACCAAATGTACCCTGCTTGGAGTTAATGGTAGAAATAATCTCGGCCGACTTCGAAGACGTCGGCCGCCTCAAGTATTTGGAACAGTACTTAGGTTGGGTCGAGATTATTTCTGCCATAAAGTTGTTAATAGTATCCCTGCCTGAAGTTTATGGCAGAAATAATCACGACCCAACCTAAGTATTTTTCATGATACTTGGGGCGGCCGACGTCTTCGAAGTCGGCCGAGATTATTTCCGCCATAAAGTTGTTAATGGTATTACTCGAGAGTCAAAACGTGAAACCAAGTGTACCCTGCTTGGAGTTAATGGTAGAAATAATCTCGGCCGACTTCGAAGACGTCGGCCGCCTCAAGTATTTGGAACAATACTTAGGTTACTTAGGTCGAGATTATTTCTGCCATAAAGTTGTTAATGGCATCACTCGGGATTTGGAGTGTGAACCCAAATCTACCTTGCTTGAAGTTTATGACAGAAATAATCTCGACCCAACCTAAGTATTTTTCATGATACTTGGGGCGGCCGACGTCTTCGAAGTCGGCCGAGATTATTTCCGCCATAAAGTTTTTAATGGTATTACTCGAGAGTCAAAACGTGAAACCAAGTGTACCCTGCTTGGAGTTAATGGTAGAAATAATCTCGGCCGACTTCGAAGACGTCGGCCGCCCCAAGTATTTGGAACAGTACTTAGGTTGGGTCGAGATTATTTCTGCCATAAAGTTGTTAATGGCATCACTCGGGATTTGGAGCGCGAACCCAAATCTACCCTGCTTGAAGTTTATGACAGAAATAATCTCGACCCAACCTAAGTATTTTTCATGATACTTGGTGCGGCCGACGTCTTCGAAGTCGGCCGAGATTATTTCCGCCATAAAGTTGTTAATGGTATTACTCGAGAGTCAAAACGTGAAACCAACTGTACCCTGCTTGGAGTTAATGGTAGAAATAATCTCGGCCGACTTCGAAGACGTCGGCCGCCCCAAGTATTTGGAACAGTACTTAGGTTGGGTCGAGATTATTTCTGCCATAAAGTTTTAATGGCATCACTCCGGATTTGGAGCGTCAACCCAAATCTACCCTGCTTGAAGTTTATGAGAGAAATAATCTCGACCCAACCTAAGTATTTTTCATGATACTTGGTGCGGCCGACGTCTTCGAAGTCGGCCGAGATTATTTCCGCCATAAAGTTGTTAATGGTATTACTCGAGAGTCAAAACGTGAAACCAAGTGTAACCTGCTTGGAGTTAATGGTAGAAATAATCTCGGCCGACTTCGAAGACGTCGGCCGCCCCAAGTATTTGGAACAATACTTAGGTTGGGTCGAGATTATTTCTGCCATAAAGTTGTTAATGGTATCATTCGGGATTTGGAGCGCGAACCCAAATCTACCCTGCCTGAAGTTTATGGCAGAAATTATCACGACCCAACCTAAGTATTTTTCATAATACTTGGGGCGGCCGACATCTTCGAAGTCGGCCGAGATTATTTCTGCCATAAAGTTGTTAATGGTATTACTCAAGAGTCAAAACGTGAAACCAAGTGTACCCTGCTTGGAGTTAATGGTAGAAATGATCTCGGCCGACTTCGAAGACGTCGGCCGCCTCAAGTATTTGGAACAATACTTAGGTTGGGTCGAGATTATTTCTGCCATAAAGTTGTTAATGGCATCACTCAGGATTTGGAGCACGAAACCAAGTCTACCCTGCTTGAAGTTTGTGGCAGAAATAATCTCAGCTGACTTCGAAGACGTCGACCAACCTAAGTATTTTTCATGATACTTGGGGCGGCCGACGTCTTCGAAGTCAATGGAGCGTAAAACCAAGCCTATCCTGTTTGAAATTTATCTCAGAGCATCTAATGCATCTAAGAGCAAAACTAAAACAGAGCAGAATAAAAGTTGTAACCTCTTCTGTTTTTCTTATTAGATGCTCACTAGCTTTTATATGGTAGATAATATAATATTAAGTATGGAACAACTTTTTTAACTCTTTATTTTTATTATTCTAATTTATGATCTCTTAAAATAAGTTTATTTAATTGTTTTATTAATAATTTTCTTAATTTTTCGGAAAGTCGGTTTCATAATACAAAATTCCATTCGTTTGTTATTAAAAAAAAGGTTATGGCAACACTCGCAAAAGACCGGTCGCGTTCATAAAGTCAAAGCTATAAAAGGCGTAACAGTAACACAATATGCTATAGTAAAAGGTATAGGTTGCTCAAGTTGAAATAAACAAAATTTTTTATATCCGGTACGTGTTCGTACTCCTTTTCCCAAGTACTTTGTTTTCTTCTTTAGGAAATTTATTGAAAAAAAATCTCAGATTTAAAACATTGTTAGAACAAGTAAAGATAATTGAAGCAGAGTAGTTAATTTTGCAATCGCTGTTGGGGATCGTAAAGTAAGTTTACGAGTCCCAAAACCGTGTCTAATGGTAAAAAGAGCAGTGTCCGCTTGAATATTCTTATCAGAGGGTCAAAATTGGAACGGTTTAATTTGCCATAAACGTCGTAACTGGTGTAATGGGATTCCTTTGTTGGCGAGACGAGGCGATACAATTTAAGTAATTATTGGGAATTTTTGAAATTTTAACGCTGCCGTCGCCGTATAACGTCAATCAGGCGAACAATGTTACAATTTAAGTGCGGATGTAAATCAAAGATTTAGTACTTGGGTAGTAACCACAGTTTTTTTTTCTGGGAAACGACTGGTATTACCGTGTAATGATATGCGAACGACAAGCGAAAAGGCAATAAAACAAACGAACGTCACCCTTCGAAATGCTTAAAAAACTGGTGATTTACAACCTCGAACAATGTTGTTTCGAATAATATTACAATCAACAATGTATAGAAATGGTCAATCGTGTGTGGTTTATTATTAGTTTTTTTATTATTCCTTTTTAGTGAGGAAAAGTAGGGTTATTGTTGAAAATTATAACTTTGGCTCGAACGAGGAAAAAGCGAAAAAGCCGAAAGGCTAATTACAGGAAGCGAAATAAACGGGACAACAACGTTCTAAAACGTTATTAACTCCCATAAGCTCTATCGAGGAAACGATTGTCGTAAACTACAGCTGCTCTCTTCGAGCATCGAGCAACATTGTAGCAACCCTCTGATCCACGAAAGAACTAAATTTAAGTAGCTAACGTTAAATTACGAAATACCAATGTGCCCTTGGATCGACGAATTATATATTTATGCGGCCAGTAAAAATGCCGTTACCCGACTTTACGGTGATACGCAAATTGACAATCAACCGTAAAGTCGAGCTTTAACAATGTGTCGACGAAATCTCCGATCTTTTCAAATAGGGGCCGAAGGGTTGTACTGACACGGGCCGAGGGGGGCGCGTTTCTTTATTTCCTATATACGCATTTACATCTATTTGCATTCGACGACCGGACGGTCATTTATTAACAAAGATCGCCCGCGTCACTAAAGGATTACACTGTCATTCAAATATCCCACACTTCTCTCTCGTCGTTCCACTCTAAACAATTCAAACATTTCCCGCTCCCCCTTTTAACAAAAAATCAATAATACTATGTATATACACAACAAACATGCGCAGTACATGTAATATTTAAAAATTATTACATATCAATTTGTAATAAAAAAAAATTATTTAAATATCCCGCCATTTTTATTTATATTTATTATTTATTTGAGCATGCGTAATACGTACCAACGATTTTATCGATAGAAATTTAGGAATATATATCGGAAATTTCATATAAATCGGAATATATGAAAGTATTGCACTATTACTATCACTACAACTAAGAACAAAACCTAGAACTAGAATCATTCGGGTTTAGCCGTCTTGAGAGACGTGCGGCTAAATCCGAATGTTTCTAGTTCTTGGTCTAGTGTTAGTTCTAGTTTTACACTATCACTAGAACTAACACAAGACCTAAAACTAGAATCATTCGGGTTTAGCCGCACGTCTCTCAAGACGGCTAAACCAGAATGATTCTAGTTCTAGGTCTTGTGTTAGTTCTAGTGATGATGCAAGTGTAAAACTAGAACTAACACTAGACCTAGAATTAGAAACTATCGAGTTTAGCCGTGCGTCTGAAGACGCACGGCTAAACCCGATACTTTCTAGTTCTAGGTCTAGTGTTAGTTCTAGTTTTATTTCAATAAAAATATACAACATAGTAATATCTTATGCTAACTAGCGCTACCTACCACTGCCACTAGAACTAATACAAGACCTAGAACTAGAATCATTCGGGTTTAGCCGTCTTGAGAGACGTGCGGCTAAACCCGAATGATTCTAGTTTTAGGTCTAGTGTTAGTTCTAGTTTTACACTATCACTAGAACTAACACAAAACCTAGAACTAGAATCATTCGGGTTTAGCCGTACGTCTCATAAGACGGCTAAACCCGGATGATTTTAGTTCTAGGTCTTGTGTTAGTTCTAGTGATAGTGCAAAACTAGAACTAACACAAGACCTAGAACTAGAATCATTCGGATTTAGCCGTCTTGAGAGACGTGCGGCTAAATCCGAATGATTCTAGTTCTAGGTCTTGTGTTAGTTCTAGTGATCGTGCTAGTGTAAAACTAGAACTAACACAAGACCTAGAACAAGAATCATTCAGATTTAGCCGCACGTCTTTTAAGACGGCTAAACCCGAATGATTCTAGTTCAAGGTCTTGTGTTAGTTCTAGTGATCGTGCTAGTGTAAAACTAGAACTAACACAAGACCTAGAACTAGAATCATTCGGATTTAGCCGCACGTCTTTTAAGACGGCTAAACCCGAATGATTCTAGTTCAAGGTCTTGTGTTAGTTCTAGTGATAGTGCTAGTGTAAAATTAGAACTAATACAAGACCTAGAACTAGAATGCTAAACCCGAATGATTCTAGTTCTAGGTTTTGTGTTAGTTCTAGTGATAGTGTAAAACTAGAACTAACACTAGACCAAGAACAAGAAACATTCGGATTTAGCCGCACGTCTTTCAAGACGGCTAAACCCGAATGATTCTAGTTCTAGGTCTTGTGTTAGTTCTAGTGATGATGCAAGTGTAAAACTAGAACTAACACTAGACCTAGAATTAGAAACTATCGGGTTTAGCCGTGCGTCTTCAGACGCATTTTTTATTTACATTTTTATTTCAATAAAAATATACAACATAATAATATCTTATGCTAACTAGCGCTACCTACCACTGCCACTAGAACTAACACAAGAACTAAAACTAGAATCATTCGGGTTTAGCCGTCTTGAGAGACGTGCGGCTAAACCCGAATGATTCTAGTTCTAGGTCTTGTGTTAGTTCTAGTTTTATTTCAATAAAAATATACAACATAGTAATATCTTATACTAACTAGCGCTACCTACTACTGCCACTAGAACTAATACAAGACCTAGAACTAGAATCATTCGGGTTTAGCCGTCTTGAGAGACGTGCGGCTAAACCCGAATGATTCTAGTTCTAGGTCTTGTGTTAGTTCTAGTGATAGTGTAAAACTAGAACTCAATGTTCCCTCAATGTCATAATAGTGAACTTGCAACTTGGTCCTAAAAATCATTAAATTTTGTCTTTTCTATGTCTTCCTCTAGTCCTTTCTGACATTCCTCAGCGTCTTTCTAGGCCTGATTCAACAACATCAAAGTGATCTCTTAATATCATCCACGTCTCCTCTTTCCAGCATATCTATTAACATCATCTTCCCATGTCATTCATGTTTTTCAGCTACATCGATTCAAACATACCTCAATATTTTGTCCTTGGCACCCTTCAACGTCATCCAACAACTCTCAACCTCATTCTGAGCACACCACAAGATCGTCCCTAACACCATATTCTAAATATCTCCTAACGTTGAGTCTGAAACTGTCCACATTGTTGAGGGCAGCACCCTATAAAGTATCTGGCATCCCTTAATGTCATCCCAGACATTCTTGAACTACCACAGGAACGATTTTTGAGGAAGATGAGTCTTATGCACATGTCAAGTAGAACTAAGAATTTAGTTTGTATCTTTATATGTAATCGAATTAAGTAAATTGGTGTAATATAAAGTAAATAATGTGTTTGGGGATGGGATGGGTTGGTTTGTTGGCATGTGTGTTGGGTTTTGATAACTAATAGATCGATGAAAACGGACAACATGGAATGGAATAATTAAGTTTGGCCGACGATATAGATACGCGGCTATCCTGGGGCAGTAAATTATTATAACCGGGCATAATAACCGAGGTACACCTAATGCAACGCGGGCGATGCCGACGGCCGGTCAATTTGTTTCTAAATGTGCTACAATACATCAAGCTTTACTTGTCGTTAAGTCCGTCCGCATTAGCGCCCAACTGTCACACGGACAAATCTGTTTGTACCATTAGGTATTTCGGCGAAATTGCATTTGTCAGGTGGAATTTAATACCGGGACCGGCGCTATCGCCTCCCGTTTAATTGGACGTGCATCCGGGGGGCTTCGGTCCAGCGTTTAATTGTATTTTTAACAATAGCCCAAGCACCCGCTCTTTACGCCCGTAATTGAAATGAAAACCTGCCTTTTTTTTGCCTTTCCACGGATTCCCTGAATCCAACTTTCCAACACCCCCAATATATCATACTCAAAAAAAAATTTTAATCTAGAAATTATCTAAGTACTATATGATTCTCTTTGTGTCTTGGATAGGGAATAGTTACGAGTCTCTTTTGCGGGCGTCGAGCGCGTTATTTGTCATCAAAGGTAACCGGCAATTAGGGAGAAATTGATGCATGGATCAGCGGGCCATTAGACGCGTCCGAGCTACCGAGAATGTGATTTAGTGCGACGCCATTGATTAGAGGACGCTGTTTAGCATAATGCGTGCTAATCGCCCTGCTCTCGCAAACACAGATCCGTGTCCAATTCTGTCACAGCTAAATCTAAACCAATTAAAAGAACTGATTCATTTTCAAGAATGACAAGGGGAGGCTAAGGAATTGACAAAGATAAGGAATATTTTAGATGCATTTTAAAGTTAGTACATGTTGTTGGATGAAGGTGAAGGGGATGAAGATGAAGAATAAAAGGGGACCCCAACTTAAAAGGGGGAATATCGTATGAATGTCGACGGGTGAAATATGTAATTAAAGGGAACGATACGGCATCTCTCGTGCGGGCTCTTGTCTTTTGTATAAGGACTGACCTAGTTTAGGATCAGAGGGACGTCTCCAGGGCGTAGGGAATTTTTCTTTTTCTATCGGATTGTACAAGGGCAAAAAAAGAAATGAGAAAAGACAATGGACGTCGGACAATTATTGACTTAACTCTATTAGGGCACATAGGGATATAACAGGATATGTGTAGTATATAATGTGAAGGGGAACATGAGGGCAATAACCCCGTTCAGTACTGTTCTCACCTAGATCCTTGATAAATGACGGGTTACCCTGTCATCGAACGTCTTCATAAACTCAGGGTATGAATACACAACGATCCGGTCTTGATTCATTTATTACTTTATTTCAATATTGTGACCGTGCGAGATTAACTCGGCGACGATTTTTCATCTTTTGTAAACTTGAAAGCTGGTCCCTTTCAAGTTTTATTATTATTTTGACATTATTGTATTAACAACTGGATCAATTTTTCACTAAATCTTGTCCTATAGTCGCATTCGGTTTAAATTGAACGTAGAGATGGCCCAATAACTATTAGACCTTATCGGGGAACCGGAAATGACGTCGGCGTCGGGACGGCCTCCAGCCACATCCAGAACAAACATTGGAGCGCACTCTATCGTCGTGCCTATTGATGGGGGATGATGTTAATTGATGTTTATATATTCATTATATAAACAGGCGTTCCCCGCGCTATTAGTACTAATTGGTAGATTCGAGAGCACCACACCAGGTTTACGTATCCTGGAATATACGGATAAAGGAAAAATAAATCTGCAGGAAAATCGACGACGACGTCGCGGCGTCGGAATCCAATTTCAACCGGCGCACGAAAAATTACAGTAAATAAGGGGTCGCCTAGAGATAAGTGGAATTTTATTACAGCCTGGTCATTAAATCGGTTCTGTCACACATTTCCTGCTGCACATCGTTTTCTAGTACTCTTTTTTCCTCCTCCGGAAGATAGCGATGGTATTAAATTGCTAATCTATTATTTAGGAAGCGATAATATCTTTTCGATTGCTTTTTAATAAGGTCCTAGAAAAACGCTTTAACCATTGTTGATTCTCCAGGGGTTGCGAGTTTATATCCGCCATTATTTTTTTTTTATTTATTTAAAAACACAAGAACAATAAGACTTTTCGTCATTTCCTCCTCGCAGGTGTATACAATATAATAAAACGACTCCCATCATTCTCATTACTTCCTCCTCTTAATGAGGGTCTTTTTTATCGATTCGAATATAGTCTTGTGCAGGAATGTACCAAACGCGTAGGGTACGTTGAGTACATGCCGTTTTTTATGCGTAGCTATGGCAACTCCTTCATGAATGCACTTCTATTGCATGTATGTCAGTGGGTATATGGGTTATATAGTACGTGGGGTGCTGTATTGTAAAGCCCTTGGCTTGTTAATAAGGCCGAAGGGGTCAGAACGGGATTGCTTCAAGGAAATTGCACACCACCTGTAATTAACACATCAAACGGAACCGTTAGTAATAATCATCCGCAGTACATCAATAGATTGAATGGTTACGGAATTTATAAAACGAAAAAACTAGAAATTAGAACTAGAAACATTCTGGTTTAGCCATACATCTCTTAAGACGGCTAAATCCGAATGATTCTAATTTTAGGTTTTGTGTTAATTGTAGTGATAGTGCTAGTATAAAACTAGAACTAACACTAGACCTAGAACTAGAATCATTCGGGTTTAGCCGCACGTCTCTCAAGACTGCTAAACCCGAATGATTCTAGTTCTAGGTCTTGTGTTAGTTCTAGTGATAGTGGTAGTGTAAAACTAGAACTAACACTAGACCTAGAACTAGAATCATTCGGGTTTAGCCGCACGTCTCTCAAGACGGCTAAACTCGAATGATTCTAGTTCTAGGTCTTTTGTTAGTTCTAGTGATAGTGTTAGTGTAAAACTAGAACTAACACTAGATCTAGAACTAGAATCATTCGGGTTTAGCCTCACGTCTCTCAAGACGGCTAAACCCGAATGATTCTAGTGCTAGGTCTTGTGTTAGTTCTAGTTTTAGTTCAATAAAAATATACAACTTAGTAATATCATATGCTAACTAGTGCTACCTACCACTGCCACTAGAACTAGCACAAGACCTAGGACTAAAATCATTCGGGTTTAGCCGCACGTCTCTCAAGACGGCTAAACCCGATTGATTCTAGTTCTAGGTCTTGTGTTAGTTCTAGTGATAGTGCTAGTGTAAAACTAAAACTAACACAAGACCTAGAACTAGAATCATTTGGGTTTAGCCTCACGTCTCTCAAGACGGCTAAACCCGAATGATTCTAGTGCTAGGCCTTGTGTTAGTTCTAGTTTTAGTTCAATAAAAATATACAACATAGTAATATCATATGCTAACTAGTGCTACCTATCACTGCTACTAGAGCTAACACAAGACGTAGAACTAGAATCATTCGGGTTTAGCCTCACGTCTCTCAAGACGGCTAAACCCGAATGATTCTAGTTCTAGGTCTTGTGTTAGTTCTAACGCTAGTATTAGTGTAAAACTAGAACTAACCCTAGACCGAGAATTAGAAACATTCTAAAGAATGTGGCTAAACCCGATACTTTGAAAATGTTATATAACATAAATTATTAATGTTTTTGAACTTTGAGTGTATGTGATTAAAAGTTAGAATATTAACACGGTAATAATTTAAAGAGAAATAGAAATATATTTAGTGATCCTATCGGCAATATCTATGAGATAAATGGCGTTTTCTGTATATTTGCGTGATAAATCAAGTTTAACGTGTTTCCAATCTCGTTGGATCTCTCTCTAAGGATAGCGTAACTGGGACAGGAGAGTAGATATGTAGGGGAAAGACGCAGAGCGGTCAGTATTTTTCTATTATTTATACGCCTTTGTACGAGAGAAGATTTATACATTAACACGATCACTTATTTATAACCGCATTATACGGCAGTTTCGCTTTGGGGCATTATATACGGCCGGACGCATTAATATATGATATCGCGCGGGGCCGAACCTATGAATTACGGGGCGTCAAGTGCCCAGAGTTTACCTGTCACCATCGTAGGAAGTGAATAGTCTGCGTATCGTTGCCTAAAATCGTGGTGAAAAAAAAAACCTGCTCGTCAAACACCTGGGTGAAGTTTTTCGTGTCCCCCGACCCGACTTATTATCCAGGACCTCTCAATCCACTGTGCAAACAAGTGACTACGCATAAATGGGGCTTTGCCACAATCCCCGTCCTTATGTGGCATACACTCCAAGTCAAAAGTTCAAAAGTACACCTTTCTATACAGATTATGTAAGGTATTTTCAAAAAAAAGAGGGCGATTACATATATTTAACTTTCTTGTGTCAGAAAAAAAAATAGCCATCACTGACAGTTTCAGTAATTGACGTTTGACATATTGATATTGGGTTTCGACGACATCAGGGTTTGGAGTAGAACGTGCTCTGGTTTGAGGGCTCTCTCGTACCATACACGTGCGACTGTTGACACGTAGTCTACAAATAAACAAAGCCGTCGTTCCGCAGATGTTATCTTTCGTCGGGTTACGGACCTGTTAGTTTCGGGTTCATTAAAGCAATTAATTAGACAGTCGTCGATACGGCCGGCGGGCGTCGCGGCGACTACGCTAGTGTATGTCAGTGACGTTAGCTGACGTCGCGACGCCGCCGGGAACGAACCAAACTAAGCGTTTGGGTTGTATTCGAATCGGGGTCGCATAAATCTCCACGAGCATCTTACGTTTCCTGTCCCTAAATCAAAACATCTCTTCCCCTTAGGTCTCACCCCTGGATTCTACTCCAACGATTTCGTACAATTCAAACTCAACCTAAGTTCAGAAACTATGAGGAGATGTATTAAGTTGTGTTCCATACGTTTTGACAAGCTGGTTTAGATTTATTACAACTTGTTGTGGTTAATTCCAAAATTTTTTTAATATGTCAAGAAATTTGAATTAAAATAACAAAGACCTCTGTAAGAAGGTGAAATGGACCGAGAAGTCGTCTCCGAGTCTTGAGTTATGGTATCCATAATTTTAAACCGCCCCTCAGGCATCGAGTGCATACGTGAAACAAATAACCACTTGCTTCCGCCCGCTATTCACAACGGGAGATCGATGTCGTCCTTTTGCCTTTCGCCGTTTCTCAACGCAAAGAACTGCTCCTTGAAGAAAATCCCCCTCGGCGAAAATTGAGACAATTAGTACGGAAAAACGGATCCATATCGTAGATTACGCTTCGGGGTTGTCTTAAAGACACACCGCCGGTTGCTTTGAGACATTAACAGGGATGGAGGAATTGAACGCCCCCAGGATAAGAGGGGTCTGCAAAACCGTTGCGCGTTTGATTCGCGAATACATTAATAAGACAATCGTCAGTCCCTTCCATTACCTTGATGACAAAGACCTTTAAATCCTGACTGAAGCCGAAATCTAATTGTTAACGCTTTAGGGGTTAGTTAATATTTACACAACCATAAAGCAACCGTTAACTTGAAACGTTAAGTGGAATGTTATATCCATGAATTATTAAAAAATGGAATTATAAAAAATAAAATAAAATCGAATTATTTTATACAAACCACCCTATTTGGATATGAAAATGTGAAACGAAGCGGGACGACAATGTCCAGTGGACTAATAATAATTTTTGAATGTATATTTTCACTTTAGGGATTGCATCCCCAAAGCGAAAAGGGACGATGGACAGAAACTGCGAAGGGGGACATCGCAAAAATAATTTTATCGAGTTACGTCCGAGGTCGTCTGCGTGAAAATTGGAGTGGAGGCGATTATAAATGATGCGCGAATTTGATTTATAACGGAATTAAAGGTGCCCCCTCTCTCTGTCTCCCGGCGGAGGGTTCCGCGAAAAACGCGGCCGGCGAGCATAAATCACCGGCTATGAATGTCAAAAGAGTAAATGACGCTTCAACAATCGTGGACATCGTCCGACATTTCATGGTCCGAGCTTTGGACGGAATAATGGCTTTAATTATCCGGTTTTGTACTTTGCCTATCCCTCTGAAGTCTGCACGCGTCGGTACGCGTACTTCTCTGACCATATGTCGACGCTTTCAGGTTTCAAAGTACCCACTCAAAAAGTCAAACGATCCCAATTAGCGGCCATCGCAGTAAACTAAACCTAAATACCTCTATCTTTTCATATTCAAGCAAAAAAATTTGAAATCATCTCTAAATCTCTATCATTTATTTCACCATCATGTATACCATAGAATTGCATGGAGCAGATGAGGAGGTAAATTACTGCATGAAAAATTTTTTTGACATATCTGAAAAATCGAAATTTTTAAATTTTTTTCTGAAATGTTACTCAATAAAATAATACTTTCTATATGAAGACAATTTTCATATAATTTTTTCGATAACTTTAAAAATTTCCTAAAAATCGAATTATTGGCATAAATATATATTTTTTCCCACAATTTAAAAAATTTCTGGAAAATCGTATCTTTGATAAAATGATTTGAAATTATCACCAGTTATCAATAAAATAATGTTCCAATTTACCGTTTTGAAAAATCGCTTTTAGTTTCTGAGTTACATACTTTTCAATAAAAACATATAATAATATAATTTTTTCGAAATTTCCTAAAAATCGAATCCTTGAAAAATTTTTACGAAATGTGCACCAATTATAAATCAAGATATGTTCTTTTCACGACAAGTTACCGTTTTAAAAAATCATTTTTAGTACTTAAGACAAAAATTTTTATAGATGAGAATAAATTATATATTTTTTCCCATAACTTAAAAAATTTCTGGAAAATCGTATCTTTGATAAAATGATTTGAAATTATCACGTTATCAATAAAATTATGTTCTTTTCAACGCAATTTACCGTTTTGAAAAATTGCTTTTAGTTTCTGAGTCACATACTTTTCAATAAAAACACAATTTTTATATAATTTTTTCGAAATTTCCTAAAAATCGAATCCTTGAAAAATTTTTACGAAGTGTGCATCAATCATAAATGAAGATATGTTCTTTTCACGACGAGTTACCGTTTTAAAAAATCATTTTTAGTTCTTAAGATAAAAATTTTTATAGATGAGCATAAATATATATTTTTTCCCACAACTTCAAACATTTCTGCAAAATCGTATCTTTGATAAAATGACCTGAAATTATCACTAGTTATCAATAAAATAATGTTCTTTTCAACGCAATTTACCGTTTTGAAAAATTGCTTTTAGTTTCTGAATTACATACTTTTCAATAAAATCAATTTTTATAAAATTTTTTCGAAATTTCCTAAAAATCGAATCCTTGAAAAATTTTTACGAAATGTGCATCAATCATAAATCAAGATATGTTCTTTTCACGACGAGTTACCGTTTTAAAAAATCATTTTTAGTACTTAAGACAAAAATTTTTATAGATGAGCATAAATATATATTTTTTCCCATAACTTAAAAAATTTCTGGAAAATCGTATCTTTGATACAATTATTTGAAAGTATCACCAGTTATCAATAAAATAATGTTCTTTTCAACGTAATTTACCGTTTTGAAAAATTGCTTTTAGTTTCTGAGTTACATACTTTTCAATAAAAACACAATTTTTATATAATTTTTTCGAAATTTCCTATAAATCGAATCCATGAAAAATTTTTACGAAATGTGCATCAATCATAAATCAAGATATGTTCTTTTCACGACAAGTTACCGTTTTAAAAAATCATTTTTAGTACTTAAGACAAAAATTTTTATAGATGAGCATAAATATATATTTTTTCCCACAACTTAAAAAATTTCTAAAAATCGAATCTCTGATAAAATGACCTGAAATTATGACCAGTTATCAACAAAATTATGTTCTTTTCAACTCAATTTACCGTTTTGAAAAATCGCTTTTAGTTTCTGAGTTACATACTTTTCAATAAAAACACAATTTTTATATAACTTTTTCGATAACTTTAAAAATTTCCTAAAAATCGAATTATTGGGAAATTTTTAAAGTTCTTCAGTAAAATTAGTTAGTTATCAATAAAATTTAAGTAATAAATAAAGTTAATATCGTTTTTTGTATTAGATATATAGTTCGTCTTGCAAAGAATTTACCCCCAATTTATGCGCCTGTGCATCGCGACCCTGTTAAGTACATAAATGCATATGCGAGCATGCGCCCGCACTCTGCCTACACTCTATTCGAATTGATTGATTGTAGTGTGATTGACGTATCGATCCGTATCGATTTAAAATGGTTTTAATTTTATTATGAATAATGTGCGTGTAACAGTGATACGATATCGGGGCTTAAGAAAGCATTAAATGTAAGACTATATTTTATTTCCTATATTACTTATTAAGTTATTTTATTTTGATAAATTAATTACGAGATTCCTGAAGATGGATTAATACTCGAAATCGGTCTAATTGATGAATAAATTTATATTGTATATTATTTAATTAAATGTGACGAATAATTTTTATCGACAATGTAATCATTTCCAAGTACTAGCATTCCAAATGGATTAAGAAAGCAAAATTTGAACATAGTAAGTAGATAAGAGCTAATTACGTGTTTCAATCTAAAACTTTTGTATAATTTATCATTCCAACGTTTCAAATCGGTTAAACAATTGTGAATAATTTTTATTAAAAAATTTTTGACATGTGTAAAATGAAATTAATGACCAGTAATAGGTGCGTGCCGTGAAAACATTTATCTCGAAATAAAATTTATCCATTCCGGGCTGCGCCCCGAATCAATAATAATCGTAATTTTCGAATGTGGAGTTTCGGTATCTGTAATCGTTTTAATATCCGTATAAAATAATTTTGATTCAACATTTGAATGCAAATGTGTAATCGTCAGGATTCCCTTATCTGAGAGATAGAATGGTGTTTTTTTTTATGGAAGGGGGTGATTACACGGGAAAAGGGGTAAAGTTTTACGGGGAATTTAACGGTAATTGATACGACACCGGTCAGAAATTCGAGGGCACGACAATTAGGGCGAAATTTAAAAAAAGGAACCCCCGAGGCCGGACACAATCATCATTACAGAGACAGTTTACCGAATATTTCTAATTGCCACCCCACGGCGTCACTTAATGTTTTTAATCTCATACGTTCATCCCAGAAAATTTCAAGTAATAAAACAAAAATAAAAAAGCCCCCCCCTTGAGAGAGAAACGTTTAATTACGATCCCTTTTGAGATTGAAATTTTGAAGATTGAAAAATTGAACCCGGATTTTCAGATTTGAACGCAATTTTATTATGGCAAACTCAATTTGCTCACAAACGAGATAAAAGAAGACACCTGCCCTTAAGACTCTAACCCTCCACACCGTGCACAAAATTGATTCCACCCCAAACCAGGTTTAGTCATTAACAGCGCAATTAACGTTGTCGCAAATTTGGGACACCTGGGACGCGAAAATGAAATGATTCGAATTATTAATTCAACTTAGTTAAAATATTCGAAATATTGAGTTGTTAGATTATTTTTAACTTCGTTCGTTTCATTATTTCATTGAGCAATAAAAAAAACTGTTTCCTTTCTTAATCGAAAACAATGAAAGAATTCACTACCATTGAATAAATCGAAATTGTTTGCTCTAATTATGCTAATAATTTCCTTATTTTTGTTTTTCTTAAATACTAAAGTGTTAATCATAATGGCAAGAAAATTGAGATTACGAAATAGCAATTATTCAACCACCAATCACGTTGATAGTGAAAATTCTTCCAGTAGCGATTCAACGTTGGAAGATAGCACAGATAATTTTTATCCACCACAGCTTGGAGCGTTTTATGCACACCCCTTCGGTATGCAACATACTTTAAATTCACCTCACTTTGATTCAGATGGTAAGAATATTATTTAGTTTATATATATACAGTGTGTTTGATTTTAGTTGTTACAACAGATATCTTGATTAATGTTGGAGGTATGACAAAATGTTCTAGAAGGAAAATTGTTCCACACTTAATATTGTATTAGGTACCATATAAAAGCAAGTGCCTTTTGCAGCACTCTTTTGCTCTCAGATGCACATATATCAAGTTTTTTTTTGAATATGGCAGAAAATGGAATATTGAATGTGAAGCAACTTTCCTTCTATAACATTTTTTTTGACAACTAAAATCAAACACACTTGATACAAATCTACAAAATATAGATCAATTAAAGCAATAATCTCTACAGGAACAGAATTTTATTCAAATCAGACTCATCAAGTGGATCAAATGGCATTGGAATTAGAAACAGACGAAGACAAACTTGAAACAAATAACAGTTTGTATTCTACCAAACAAAACTTAAATTCACATGGTAAGAAAATTGCTAGTTATTTATCGAAAGGTAACGTTATAAATTTTAGAAAATTTTCAAGAAAGATTTGGTGGCTTCAACTATGCAACACCAAGCAGTCAAGCGATCTCTACACATACATTAATAAACCAAGGTTTTAACTCAAGTCTGCAAAATTTCTTGTCGAATCAGCAAGAATCTAACTCCAATCAAAAATTTGACTTCAACCAGCAAAAATTCAGCTTGACTCAAGAAATATCTACCTCGAATCAGCAAGGATCCATTTTGTACCAGCAAAAACTAGAAGATGGGATAGAAATAGAAACAGATGAACACAAACTTGTAATAAAAAACAATTTTTATGAAAATCCCAATGTGATGCAACAGAATTTAAATTCCGTTCACTTTAATATAGGGGGTAAGAAAATGTTATTTATTTTGCAATAACTAAGATTATCTTTACATAGAAATAAATGGAGAACTCTTGGAAGTAATGTCCCAGAAAGATGTAGATGACCCCGAAATAGATATCGATAAAATTTTTGAAGAAGAAAATATCACATCGAGTGAAAAACGTTTTCGGAGAAAGTTGATTCTTAAAATGTTACAAACTCTCAAGGAAATGGATATTAAATCTAATAAAACAATTTCAAAAGAAAACAATTTAATTCCGCAATCATCTTCATCATCAACCGAAGTTGTGGACACTTCAATTAATGCAAATAATATATCAATGTGCACTTCAACTACAGGTGCAATCCCAAAACAAACGAAATCTGTGGAAAAACGTTGTCATAAAAAATCCAAAAACGAACAAACATCGCACGATGCTTCAGAAACAAATTTAGGTTATTGCACTCCATTGATTGATACGATTAATAAAGCCTTTGAAACGCTTATGATGCTTGAAGCATCTCCAAATCAGCAAGCAGTGGTGGTTCAGAAGAAACCAAAGAGACCTAAAGATTTAAAAAAAAATAAATCAAGCAATAAATCAAATGAAGACTCAAATAAAGATGCAGATGGGAAATCGAGCGAAGTGAAGCAATCTGGATGTTTGGGTCCTCTACGTGTAACAGTACCAAAAACCACTTACATCCAATTAAGAAAAAGATTGGACAAAGAACCGCTTTATCAGGTCACTTTTGGACATGTTATGATTAATATTTATTATGATGAGGAACTTGGTAAAATCAAACAATACTACAAACAGTATTTAAACAGAATATTACCAAAAGAGATTGATGGTGAGGTTTAAATCAAAAAAAAAATTTTTTTTAGATAAATATTTTTTATTACAGTTTCTAAAGATGAAATTGAAAAATCTAATAATCCGAGAAGATGAACTAAAAATATCTTTATTATTAAATAATTATATTTTATTATTATTAAATTTATTAATTACTTTTATTTAATATTCTTTTAATACACCCGCCTGTAACAAAAAATTCAAATAACAATTTTTTTCGAACACGAAAATACTTACATTCTCAAGTTTTTCTTTAAGTTTTAAAAATTCCCTTTTAAATTCCTCTCTTTTATTTTCAAAGTCGTGGATTATGCTCGTGAAATACGAGTATGTTGTATCAACTAAAAACATAACATATTTATCAACAATTATAATAACAAATAAAATACTCACTCTCATTTAATGTTGTGTGTATAATCTCGTCTCTTTTAACTTTTTTTGAGACGTGCGAAGAATCTTCTTCGCTCCTTTTCCTAACTCGGCCAGAACGCTTTTCGTCGTCCTTCTCACATTTTTCAGTAAATTTCGATTGTTCGTTTTCCATCTTAACCTCTTTGCTGCTTCCTTTTATTTGAACATTACCACAACTTGATGATGCGGCCCCTTCCATATCGCCATTCCGTATATATTCGCCGTTTTCCTTGAACATATGATTAGAACAAAACAATTGCTTCTTTTATCGGGTTATTAACAGAATTTGATACCAGAATTTGATTCCTACACCCACAAAAAAACTTGCGATAAAATATTTAACATTTCGTTATAAGAAAGAACTTTAGAAAAACTTTAAGAATGTTAAATAAAATTTATTTTAAATGCAATTGATACATATAATATTTAATATTACAAATAGTTGTTGAAAGAATGGAAATGAATTGAATATATCGAACCGAACCCCAAAATAATTTTTTTTTGCCATGTAAAAGTCTATTTCAAGATTTTATGAGTTCCAAAACAATCTCAGTCGCCAATTACCCTAAAGTATTCAATACACCCACAAGAATATTTGTGTCCCCTCTAAATTTTGAATTCGGCCGACGTCGAAAAGCTTTAATATTTTGCGCATTTCCAGTTTGTAACTAAAAAATTGAGATAATTGGGTGAGATCTGGTTGTCGATTATGTTGTTTTGATCCATAACAAGCAATTTATGTACAAAATATTTCTCTCCATCATCTTTAGTTTCTGAGTTATGATGGGCTTTAGTAATGAAAATCGTCAATTTTGATATTTTGCTAATTTCCAGTTTCTAACTAGAAAATGGAGATATTTGAATGAGATCTGGTTATGGATTATGTTGTTTTGGGTCATAATAAACAATTTATGTACAAAACATTTCTCTCCATCATCTTTAGTTTTTGAGTTATGATGGGCATTATTAACTAAAATCGTCAATTTTGATATTTTGGACATTTCCAGTATCTAAGTCAAAAATAGAGATAATTGAGTGAGATCTGGTTATGGATTATGTTGTTTTAGGTCATAATAAACAATTTATGTACAAAACATTTCTCTCCATCATCTTTAGTTTTTGAGTTATGATGGGCATTAGTAACTAAAATCGTCAATTTTGATATTTTGCACATTTCCAGTAACTAAAGTCCAAAATAGAGATAATTGAGTGAGATCTGGTTATGGATTATGTTGTTTTAGGTCATAATAAACAATTTATGTATAAAATATTTCTCTCCATCATAATTAGTTTTTGAATTATGATAGGCTTTAGTAATAAAAATCATCAATTTTGATATTTTGTGCATTTCCAGTATCTAACTAGAAAATGGAGATAATTGAGTGGGATCTGGTTATGGATTATGTTGTTTTAGTCCATAATAAACAATTTATGTACAAAACACTTCTCTCCATCATCTTTAGTTTTTGAGTTATGATGGGCATTAGTAACAAAAATCGTCAATTTTGATATTTTGGGCATTTCCAGTATCTAAGTCAAAAATAGAGATAATTGAGTGAGATCTGGTTATGGATTATGTTGTTTTAGTCCATAATAAACAATTTATGTACAAAATATTTCTCTCCATCATCATTAGTTTTTGAGTTATGATTTGCTTTAGTAATGAAAATCGTCAATTTTGATATTTTGCGCATTTCCAGTTTCTAACTAGAAAATGGAGATAATTGAGTGAGATCTGGTTATGGATTATGTTGTTTTAGGTCATAATAAACAATTTATATACAAAACATTTCTCTCCATCAGCTTTAGTTTTTGAGTTATGATGGGCTTTAGTAATGAAAATCGTCAATTTTGATATTTTGCGCATTTCCAGTTTCTAACTAGAAAATGGAGATAATTGAGTGAGATCTGGTTATGGATTATGTTGGTTTGTGTCATAATAAACAATTTATGTACAAAACATTTCTCTCCATCATCTTTAGTTTTTGAGTTATGATGGGCTTTAGTAATGAAAATCATCAATTTTAATATTTTGCGCATTTCCACTATCTAACAATAAAATAGAGATAATTAAGTGAAATCTGGTTATGGATTATGTTGTTTTAGTCCATAATAAACAATTTATGTACAAAATATTTCTCTCCATCATCATTAGCTTTTGAGTTATGATGGGCTTTAGTAATTAAAATCGTCAATTTTGATATTTTGCACATTTCCAGTTTCTAACTAGAAAATGGAGATATTTGAGTGAGATCTGGTTATGGATTATGTTGTTTTAGGTCATAATAAACAATTTATGTACAAAACATTTCTCTCCATCATCTTTAGTTTTTGAATTATGATGGGCATTAGTAATTAAAATCGTCAATTTTGATATTTTGCGCATTTCCAGTTTCTAACTAGAAAATGGAGATAATTGAGTGAAATCTGGTTATGGATTATGTTGTTTTGGGTCATAATAAACAATTTATGTACAAAACATTTCTCTCCATCATCTTTAGTTTTTGAGTTATGATGGGCTTTAGTAATGAAAATCATCAATTTTAATATTTTGCGCATTTCCACTATCTAACAATAAAATAGAGATAATTAAGTGAAATCTGGTTATGGATTATGTTGTTTTAGTCCATAATAAACAATTTATGTACAAAATATTTCTCTCCATCATCATTAGCTTTTGAGTTATGATGGGCTTTAGTAATTAAAATCGTCAATTTTGATATTTTGCACATTTCCAGTATCTAAGTCAAAAATAGAGATAATTGAGTGAGATCTGGTTATGGATTATGTTGTTTTAGGTCATAATAAACAATTTATGTACAAAACATTTCTCTCCATCATCTTTAGTTTTTGAATTACGATGGGCTTTAGTAATGAAAATCGTCAATTTTGATATTTTGCACATTTCCAGTATCTAAGTCAAAAATAGAGACAATTGAGTGAGATCTGGTTATGGATTATGTTTGTTACAAAACATTTCTCTCCATCATCTTTAGTTTTTGAGTTATGTACTTTAATAATAAAAATCATCATTTTTGTCATTTTGAGAGTTTCGACTCGATAACTAATTAATGGTTATGAGTAAGCTGAATCTGTTGATACATTTTGTTTTTTTGCCAATGACAACCCAGAATATATAAACATATTCAAGTCTATTGAAGAATTATTCAAGGAACCAAGCTGATCAATACACTAACGTTTTATTAACAAATAAAGTATCTACATTTTTATGCAAAATCAATCAAAATAAATCGACTTTAAAATTAGAGATTGATTTGAAATGGTTGGTCTCGTAAATATTTCACGAAAGTGAACCCTTTTGCAGGTGCATTTAAACGGCTCAATGGAGACGGGCGAGAGTAATAAAACCGAGGTGTAACATTTCAAAAACAACGTAAAATTTATTAATACATTGGCGCCAGAAACAAGTCGAGATTACGAGAAACGAAATCCATTAAGATTATTTAAGAGGAACCAAAATTTTTATGTTATGTTTTAATTTTACCGCGCAAAAATTCAAGTTCCGGAAAATATTTTTTTTAACTAAAACCTGTTCAATTTTATTCAACGCCACGAACATCACTTCTAAACGTGCGGGCAATCTCTTCTCTCACAAGTTATCTGTGAAATGGAAAATATCTTTTATATTATTTTAGTAAGTACTTCTTTATTTATTTTATTTATTTATTAATAACAAATTAATTAAAATTATAGTACATTCTATCAATTTGTCGACATGGCCATTTCTTCGAAAATGACAGATTTAATTACTTGCAAACAAAAATTAAAGACACCACGAACATTTTAAAACCCTCAATACCACAAAAAGGTTCGGAATTAATAAATTAATTAATTATTTATTAAAATACTTTTTTGCCAAAAACATTTTTTTTAGATGTTGAAATAAAATTAGATTTTTATAACAAAACAACAACCAATTTGATTAATTTTGAAAATTCCCACATTTTTCAATTATCAAATAAAACACATTTTCTTTTGGATTCTCACGTTTACACATGGACTAGTTTCAATGGGTCAGAAATGAATAAAACTTATTCATTACCATATGTAGAAGACGAAATAATACTCATAAAAGCCGTAAGATTAAAAAAATAATTAAAAAAAAATATTAATAATTAAGTTTTAGAGTGAAGAATTTGAAGAAAACCATTTCATTTTAACATCATTTAAAAATGGTGTTTCTCACATTTACTTATTAAGAAACAACCAAAATCCAATTCACATCCAAAGTTTAAAAAACGAAGAAAAATTAAATGATGTTAAGTTCTTTACAAACAAAAACTCATTATTTTTGGTTACTGTTAACACAGGAATTAAAATTTATAAATATCTAGGAAAATATTTTGATGAGATTGAAACAATTGCAACAAAATCATCTAAAATATCAACATTTACACATCAAGATTTTGAAATTCTTGTATTTCTAGATGTCTCAAACAAAGAAGTATTAATTAATTTAATTTTATAATACATTCTCATTATACTTTATTTTAGACTTCAATAACGTTGTATAAATTTAACGGAAATTTAAAAAAACTTCAATTTATATCAACACCAAATTTATTTGATTTCGAAATTTATCAAAATCAACCTATGTTTAACACATATATGATTGTTTTTGCTGGCAAAGAAAATTATATATACATCTGGGATTATTTAAACTTTGAGTTTATTAATCTTTTCGAATTTGGATCTATAAACAATGCGAAAAAAGCAGTTATTGTTGAAGAAGAAGTCCCTCTAATATTTTTAATAACAAATCTAGGAATTGAAAGTTTTCAATTTTCCTCAAACAACATCCAACGTTTAGAGTCGTTCAAATTCGAAGAAGATGCTGAGGAAATTTTAAAAGTGGTCGTCGAAAATAATGGAATAGAAATATTATTAAACAATAAAATGAACGAGTTAAAAATTATAAATGTAAACTATTTCGTTTATATTAATCAAATGGGTAATTTTTTTAATTATTATTATTATCCTATTTTTGAGATTAATTAATTAATTTTCAAAAATTAGTGAGCAGCACATACAATGAAGATCCCGTAGAAGATTGTTTATCGAAACTTGAAAATAAACTGGAAGAGGAATTAAATCAATTTTCAAATCGCAAAAAACGATTTCATGCTCCAACTGATGTTGAAATCGAACCTGGGTATGATTTTTTTGATTTAAAGGTAAGAGTTGAGTTAGATCTGGTTATGAATTAGGATGTTTTGGTCCATAATAAACAATTTATGTACAAAACATTTTTCTCCATCACTTTTAATTATTGAGTTATGCTCGAATTTAATAACAAAAATCATCATTTTTGGCATTTTGACTCTCCAACTAATAAATTGTTGTCTGGTTATAAATTACGTCTTCTTGGTGCATTATGAACAATTTTTATAAAAAAATTAATTTTAACATTTTTAGTCAACAAAATTAAACAAAACAGCGAATGAGGTTCAAGACTTAATTAATGAAGTGACTTTGAAAATAATTGGATTTAAAAATGAAATGGTAAGAATTTATTAATATATAAATAATTTTTTATTAATAGATGTAACTTGTAGATCAATAAAACTTTAGTGATTGATAACGATTTGGAGTCAAGCTCGTTAAAAACTAAAGATATTAATCTGAAAATAATTAATAACATTAAATGGACGCCTGATAATTGGTTATCTTATTCAAAACAACAAATCATAACAGCTCCAATTGAAACAAATAATTTAAAAGCGAAACATGTTGAAGTGAAATCTGTTAAAAACTTAATTCTTAAAAATGAAAGTATAAGTATTAATAAACCTTTTAAAATTAACAACTTAAAATGTGAGCGAGTGCTTGCAAAAACTTTAAATGGAAATCCGTTAAAAAATATTTATTTAAAAAATAGCAACGTTGTTATTAACGGATCAAAAAGCTTTAATGAGGTTGAAATTAATAATTTAGAATCCCCAAACATCGTAAGATTATTTTCTTAGCTAATATTAAAAAAATATTTAATAAATAATTTTTAGAATTACCCTGATTGCTTTAAAAATATAAATATAAACCAAATTGAGTTTGAGCCCAACTCAACAGTTAATAACCTCAATATTAAAACGATTAATGGTATTAATTGGGATGAATTTAAAAATAAATCCAAAAATCAAGAATTAAATAAGAAATCTCTTTCGGTCCCAAGCATAATAATAAATAAACTCCGAACTGAATCGATCAACGGCTTAAAAATTGACGATTTATTAACGAAAGGAACCGATCAAATAATTAAGTCGAAATTTGTTTTAAATAAATCTCAAATAAACAATTTAAAAGTACAAAAAGTGAATGGACTTGATTTTAATAAAGATATAGTAATTAATTCAAATAGAACAAAAAAATTTAACCGAATAAAAATTTTGGGAAATTTGCGATTAAAAAGTATCAATTTATCGGATATATTCATCCAAGGGAAACGTTTCGATTTCAACGTTTCCAACGATTATTGGATGGTGAACACGAATCAAACCATCCCAGGAAACTTAATAATCAAAAATACATTCGTTAATAATCTCAGAACTAAAACGATTAATAACACACCTTTTAACGAATACATCTCAATCGATAAAGAGTGCAACTTCAAAAATTTGCACGTAAAAGGAAATCTAAAATTAAATTTTGAGAAGGAACATTCGCCAAATTGGGTCGATTTAAGTGAGAATATTGTTAGGAACGGCGGAGGATACAAATTGCGAGGCCAAAAAAATTTTAATGGCACAATAACTGTTATGAACGCCAATATTGATTATTTAAACAACGTTAAAGTCGATGATGTTCCTACTATTCACAATAACGATTTTGATGGTAATTATAATTAGTGTAATTAATTATAATTATATATATATTTAAAATTTTTAGATTACACCTTCGATACCATCATTGCAAATCAATTATTTTTTAAGAAAACCACAGTCGAAAAATTAAACAATAAAAGCATTAACGAGATCACAAATAATATCCAATTCAACGATCAAAAATTAAACTTCAAAAAACTTTCTTTGGGAAATGTATTAATTCATGATTTAAAAATCGATGAAAATCTCAACGATCACAATTTCTCGAAATATTTAGATGATATAAACGGCGTTTACAACATAAAGGAAATTAATAATGTTGAAGCTACAAAAAATATTAATGCTAAATTCGCGAAAATCACAAAATCAATTAATGGGGTTAATGTGGAGTTAATCGAGGAAGCTGTAAGATAATTAATAATAATTTTTATCTAATTCCATTAAAAAAATTATGTAAAGTAACTTTTTTTATAACTAGTGATGTAATGATTTCATTACATCACTAGTGATGTAATGAATTCCATTATCTATTACAAATTGACATCTATCACTAATAGAATTAGTCAAGTTTTGAACAAAAATTGCTTTTTCAATGGAATTAGATAAAATTTTGTACTCAACACATTAAAAAAAATTAGTCTTTTCATAACTAGTTACGTAAATAACTATTTAATGATTGTTTTAGGTACGAAAAGGAGCGATAATGAGCGGAAATATCACATTTAAAAATCAAGTTTTTATAAAAAACCTCTTCATCGAAAACCTAAACGAAATAAATTTACCCGAAACATTAAACAAACTATTAAAAAAAAATCAAAATCAAATAATTTCGGGAAAATACTCATTCAACATCATCCGGGCAAACGACTTAACATCAAACTTAATAAATAATTACAACTTAGAAAATTTAATTGATACCAATAAAAAAACTCAACAAGTTTTGAAAGGAAATTTCAAATTCAAATCGATTAATGTGAAATCGCTCAAAGGGGAATTAATTTGTAACTTAAAAGACGTTATAAATTTCTTTAAAACGCCCCCAATGAAAATTTGGAATTCCGTAACGATTAAAGGAAACATAACCGGAATTAACAACGTTTTCCAACACATCATCGACAACGTTGTGCGATTAGATCAAAACAACATCATCACAAAACCCGTTAAATTTGTCTCAAACGTCCACACTAACAATATCAAATCAAAACGTGGCTTAAATGGAATTTATTTGGATGAAATTCATAAAGACGCTTTACTCAAAAAAGGGGATGATCAAGTAAGTATTAATTAATTAATATATTATTATACATCAACTCAAAGAAGCAATTTTAAGCTATAAATCGTTCTTTAGTGCTCATAAATAAACCAGAAATGATTTTTAACCATCATTTAAACCGTTAAACCATTTTCTCATATGAAAGCGTCGTTCCATTAACAGTGGTAGCAGAGCGTGGTTATTTCAAGTAATTGGTTTCAATACAAACCACAAAAAATCTATCTCTAAATATATTTAAAACCTTGCATTAAATTAACATAATTATCATACCCGACGTCATCATTGCAAGTATGCAACCAATATCACAGTATGCGTATTGCAATACGGGTACTGTGATATTGGTTGCATACTTGCAATGATGACTATATTTAAATGAATTATTTTTTATAATAAAATATTTTTTTTTTAGTTAATAAATGGTTTCAAAACATTCAAAATCTTAACATGTTCAAGCGCAGAAATTGATGGAAACGCCGATATCCCAATAGTAAATGCTATAATAATCAAAAACATAAACGACAGTTTAATAACAAAAGATATAGTTAATAAAATAAAAATCAAAGGCCACAAAGTGTTCAACTCGGGATTGAACGTTAAAAAATTAAACACTACAAACATTTCGGGCTTAAATACATCCCATCTAGTTAACTTGGACGATTTGAAATCCATCCCAAAAGCTAAATTCGCCACATCCGACATCGTAGGAAATTTAAGCTTATTCCACGTGAATAACACCGTGGATTTCAACAAATTTTTATTAAACAGATTTAAAAAAGACGGTGTCAACCAAGAATTATCTGGAGTTTATTATTTCGATGCTATCGAAACAAAAAAATCGATTAATTTGGTAAAATTAAACAACGTTATAGTAAACGATATTGTTGAAATTGATAAAGACATCAATTTAACGTCGAAGAATTTCGAAGGAAACCTTACAATTCAAGGAAACGTTACGTTAAACTTTATAAACGATGCGGATGTTTTAAAAAAATATAATTTAAGCGTATTTTATGGGAAACCTGCAAAGTTCTTAAACGATTTAGTCCTTGGTAATGTAACTGAATTAAATGGAAATGTAAAAACGAATAAAATCAATGGAGTTGACATCAAAAATGTTAACCAATTCTTAAACTCGAATGAAATTTATTTCAAAACGAAGCAAAACGAAGAAATTGTTAAAGAAATTCAAAACGTCGTTCAAAATCACAAAATTAACATCAAAAATATGCCTCAAGATTACATGTACTTAGAAAAAGTTGATGAACTCCAAATTAATATTCCTAACACAATATCAGCAGAAATTATTGATAAACCCGATGGGGTTTTAATTAATATGATTGATGATTCACCAGGAAATAATTGTGGCCTTCCAAAAGAAGGTTGCAATTGTCAAAGCCAACATGTACTAAAAATTACTAATAATTATTCCCTTCAAACTATCAGTCATGAATCTTCAGATAGAATTTTCAGTTATCAAACAGATTCAATTTCGGCCCATTTAATTACCAACACCATCAGTTACAGTCGACTTTGCACCAAAAATTTAAACCGAAACAATTCCGAATCAACAATTTTAACTTGGACAGATTTGAAAGGGTTAAAAACTTACACTAAATTCAATTTAACAGAAGGTTTTATAACAGGAGCCAAATATTTCGAATATATGGGCGAAGTTTATGTTGTTCTAACAAGATTTTATGAACAATCAGCGACAACTCATAATTTAGATTGTGTTATTTACAAATTTGGGCATTCAAATGTAATGTTTATTTTAAATATTTTTAATGGTTTTATTATTAAGTGCTTTGTTTTAGGGTTTGGTTGAATTAGTTCAAAAAATACCAACGAAGGGTGCTTGGACGTTGTATCTATTTAATTCGCCTCAAGGATTAATTTTAATTATAGGAAATATTTTTGATTCTACAAGTATTTTTAGTGGAACAAGCACAGATATTTTCATTTTTAATGAACATGTTAAGCAGGTAATTTTAATTAATAAAAATAGTAAAATTTGCCAGTTTCAGATTAATATAATCTTAATTACTAAAAAGATCAACTACTCAACTTGATAAAGCCACTATATGATTACCAGTTTTAGGTTGATACAATCTTAATCACTTATTAATTACTAATAAGATTAAGAAGTATATTTGATAACGCCGAGGCGCTACAATATGACTATTAGTTTCTGATTGATATGTTAAAAATTGAAGCAACCTCGGCTTAATTACTAAAAAAATCAACGATTCAACATCACAAAGCCGAGGCAGGTTGCGCCACTATATGATGACCAATTTTAGATTGATACAATCTTAATCACTAAGATGAGGTCGCTTGCGACCGAGGCTTAATTATTAATAAGATTAAGAAGTAGAGTTAAATGTTGAGAAGTTGTTCTCTAAGAACTTTTAATTAAATATCAATCCAAAATTGGACTATAAATACAAATTTTATGAAGGGTGCCATTTTTAAATGTATATATGGGTTATAATATTAAAAAATTTTACTGTATTTTACAAAAACTGGTTTAAAAATCCCACATTAGCTATGAAAAATACCTAAATGTATGCAACTAATTTCACATTTGTCTTAATAACTCATTTAAATTTTTGGAATAACTCTGTATTCCTGTATAATTGCATTTATTCATATTAAGACTTTTATCTAACATTAATTATTTTTATTTTAGTTTGAATTATTAAGAAATTTTGTTGGATCTGGAGCAATATCAGTTACTGACATAGTACTAAACGGAGAAACTCAAATAATTTTAGCGCAAAGAGATTCGCCCTTAGTTATTTTAAAATACAATGTGGATTACAACAATTTTTACATCTACCAAAACATCCATCAAGAATCGGAGATCATTTCCGTGTCAAGATTTTATTTGGGCGGAGAAAGAACTAAAGACGCTTACTTAAACGTCGTTACAGAAACGAACCAATTCTTTGTATACGTGTACAAACATGTTGAAGGTTGGATAATCGAATCACAAGGTGAAATTGATGGCTTGAGGTCTTTGGTTCCATTCAATTTAAACGGAAACATTTATTTATTGGCACCTTCAACTAAATTAAGCTCATTATTAACTGTTAAAAAGTACGGTTGAAATTATTTTTAAGTAATTTAAGGTAAATAAAAGTATTTCTGAAAAAAAAGTCACATAATTACTTCTTAAAAGCCCTTAAAACATCTTATTTAAAAGATAATTAATATCAAATCTAACCAAAAAATAAATCATGTTATTGAATTCTATGGATAAACATTTCTCGGAAATCAATCTGTTCCAAGAACAACAAAACCGTTGGAAATAATTCCACACATGCGCCTTACATTGTTCGTCGCAGCAAAATGTACAGCGCAAGTCCAAAAAAATCTTTTCTAAATCTAAAATTATTTATTAATTAAATTATCGTAATTATCATAAACACATATTTAAAGTTTGATCCAAAAAAGAAATTAATCCAAGAAAAAATGGGAAGAAAACGATCTTTTGGATAATCTGTACTGTGATGTTAGAAAAAGAAAGAAAGATATTTCTTGGAAAGGCAATAAATAATAAGATATCCGTTAACCAAAACTGGTCTTAACCAATCAGAGTCGATTATTTCGAAATGGCGCGCATGCGTGCTTTGTATATAAGCGGAGTGCACCACAACATGGCGTCATTCTTCCAGACGTGTTGAACCTGTGCAGAACGTTCGCGAGTTGTCCGCAACAACCGGTTAACATTATCAACTTCTAACCTCGAAGATGTCGAACCGAAAACGAGTAAATCGAAGCTTACCATTGATGGAATTCACCGATAAATTGCTGACAAAGAAGGTACGATAAAATTACATAAAAATCTCTTTTATATTCCGTTCCGTTAGAAACATAACCTCACTTTGTATTTATGTTGTCGCAGGAGGTGGAGGCGAATGCTCGGTTACATATGACATGTCCGGTGTTACAAAAGAAACACTTTTCACCGATTGGAACGCATAAATTGCTTTTTAGTACCCAAGAGGCTCGCATTTTAGCGTTTGATAAACCAGCACAATTGAGCCCGAATTACAACCCATCGATCAAGAAGACTTATTTCGCTCAGATGTACAAGATTCAAGACACCCTCGGCGAAGGTTCCTTTGGCGTTGTCTACAAGGTCATTTCTCGAGAAAACGAAGAAGGCTATGCAGTCAAAATTACCAAGAAAGCGTACTTAACCAAAAATAATTACGAAGAGATCAAGCTTCTCGAAAGAATTGGCAACCATCAGAACATCGTTAAATTTTATTTCGCCTGGGAAGAAATGTCTAGAGTTTTTACCCAATTAGAACTTTGCGCATTAAGTTTGGGAACTTACTCTAAAACTAACCACTCCATCACCGAAATACAACTTTTGGATATTCTCACCGATATGGCTCATGCTTTGAATCATTTGCACGATCGCAAATTAATCCATCTCGATATCAAACCTGAAAATATTATGATTTCAACTGATGGGATTTATAAATTGGGCGATTTTGATTTACTTTTTGACATCACGGTAAGTTACAAGAAAAAAATACTTGTATCAAGTAAATTAAAAAGTTTTTTGTACAATTTGGTTTTAACATTTCGGTCTTGCTCACTTCTAATTAGAGGTGGTATTAATTTTGTCTTTTATCCATCCTCAAAAATGCTTCTTAAGGACCATATCTTTATTATTTCTTGATTTATTGCATTATAAACATTTATTTATGCTTTTATAACATATAATGAATACAAAGAATAAATAAGTATAACAAAAACCTACATTTTGCTGGGCGCCATCTCCTCAAAAGGTCTAAATCGTGGTTACACTTGAAAACATGAAGTTACACATTGCAAAAATGCCATCCAGTAAGCCTCTGAGAAAGAAAAACGTTGGAAGATCGACCCACCTTGGTTAAGGATGCAAAATTGTCATATTGATATTTTCCCATGGTTTCCCAAATTACATCCATCTTATATTCTAGTGGCGTTTTCTTCCTCTTTCCTCCAGGAATTCATCCTTGTACTTAATAATGAAGACAACAAGGATGAAAGAACGATTCTTCCAATGGAAAGCTCAGAGTGTAGATCCAAATATCTTTCAATGCACTATACAGGGTTGAATTATACATTATTCTGAAGCGATTTTTCTAATAAAAATTTTTCAAAATGTTTAAAGTCGTCTAATAGCGGAATTTAACTCTTTCCGTGTCGAATCTATTGGTGAGCACTCGTGAGAAACGTATTATGAAGGGCGCGGCGGGCCAAAAACCCGTGTCTGATTTGCGATCTCCTATTGGACGACTTTAAACAGCTCCCTTCAACCACATAATACAGAAGATAGGGGACATCCTGTATAAATGCCCAACAGTCGATCTTTCCAAAATGGGAATCTGTAGTGTTCTTAGTAGCTATGTGGGCACTTTTTTCTATGATATTCTTTCTACACAAACATTTCATTGCTTCCCCAACCTTTAACATTATATCAATAATTTAGTTTTTGATGGATAAAGTTAATTTACATCTCTGCTAGATTTGAAAAATTTTTGGTTTAAAAATTTAATGAGGAGTTTGCTGTGATACTTTTTGCCATAATTTTTCTTGGGTTTGAACTCTAATTAGCGATATTATATAAATCAAAATAAAATTTTTAAGACTTTTAATTAATCAATATTATTAATTTTGTTAGAAAACCGAAGAAAATCAAGTAAAAACCTTTGATATAACTGAAGGTGACGCAAAATACTTAGCGAAAGAAGTGTTGGAGGGAAAAGTAACAGCCGCAGCTGATATTTTTAGTTTGGGAATAACGATGCTTGAATTAGCAACTGATTTGATCTTGCCGGTTAATGGACCATTATGGCGACGACTCCGTAATGGATCATACGATGATCCATGCTTTACCAGTAAGTTAATTAAAAATTTTTATCTTAAAATGTATTTTAATTTTTGTGAAAGCTAACAATTAAGGAATGATGAAGTGAGTGGCGGTTCTAAAATGTATTATTTGATTTTTTTGGGTTAAAAATAATGTTTTAAATCGTTTTTAGTTGTTCCGAAAAAATTGAAGACTTTGATGTGTAAGATGATGGCTCCTAAGCCACACGCCCGTCCAAAAGCGAAGCAGATTTTAAACACGGCGGTTGTTAAAGAAAATTTGTCGGCACAACTCCTTGTCCCACGCGTTAATTATTACGTAAGCTTTTAATTAAAACTTAAAATAATATAAATCTAATAATAAATAAATTTTTGTTTTATAGGAAGTTTGGAGGGCAAGTGTTGCTGAAACAATGGATCGAGATCCAGTCCCTGTTTGCATCAATGCTCAAAACGAAATGTAAGTAATTTAATAAATAATTTTTATATAAATTATAAATTCTATATTAATATTGATTTTGAAAATTTAGGAATATGGATGCTAATATGGATATTGAAACAACACCGTGCGTGACTCCACCGAGGAAAGTATCCCGAGTGGTTATTTACAACATGTAAAGATAGGTAAAAAATATGCTCGTTTCAATATGATCTCCGATGGCTGTTCACCTAGCTAGTTTAATAAAACGACGAAAACGCCGGTATTTAGTAGTCTTAATACATTTATATACGTTTGTTCATGTTTACTGTTGTTGCTCTATAATATGTTAAGAAAAGAAAAAAAAATAAGGAGCATATTTAATATTTATATATTTTGAAACGTTTATTAATAATAATGTTATTTAGAAATGTTATTGTGTATTTAATGTTAACGTAAACGTACGGTTTATACCTTTAGATAAAAAGAAATTATTAAGGTACACTAAGTACAGGGTTTTTACACAATAAGAAAGTTTTTTTTTTCACTCTAGGTTGTTCCAGCAGTATTTTTTGTAATACTATAAACGTTTTCATTTATTTTTTTTTAATAGCGTGGGTTGCTATTAAAAGTAGGAGTTACACTTAAGAGAGACTTTTTCCTTTTATCTTTGGATTATTTTAATTCCAATCTTTCAATCAATTCCAAGTTGTCGTTTAGTTTTAGCAAAGAAGATTTATTTATTTATTTTTAAGTTCTTTATGAGTTTAGTTTTCTGTTTGTAGTTTTTGTGATATAAAGAAAAACGATTAAAGTAACTTTTTGCAATATTACCAGAGACGGTGCTACTTATTGTCGTTATTAATTTCGGATTAATTTTCGTTATTAATTTCGTTACACACTAAAAGAAAAAAAAATAACCTAACTCAATTGTTGGATTTGAACACTTTGCAATATTAATTATTCGATTTAAGTATTTTTATAAGTATTTATACACAGTGATCTTAATACTTTAGTCATAGTTGTACTTGTTCAGAATATATGTTTATTTTTTTTGCTATTTTCATTTAAAAATCGTTTAGCTTCAGTACTTCTTTTTATTTATTTATTCACCTCGTCTAAAATAATCTTTCCAGCAAATTCCATTCTTTCCTATACGTTTTATTTTGGAAAAAGTAAGTATAAATGCTTTGGACATTTTAGCATTAGTTGCAGTGGTTAGAATTACTTAGAAATGTATTTAAATTCTACAGTTGTTTTATTGCCTTTTTGTATATTTAGGACGTTGTTATTCTGCGCAGATATAAAAATCGCTCCTTCAAATTCTTGATAGTTTTATAAAAACCGTTTTTGTAACCAAAATGAATTATTTAATGGAATATATTAAAAACTCTTATTATAATTATACAGGATGTTTCACGTAATTGGTTCATTCAAACTTTTTTAGGTTCCACTATTCGTACAGTTATGAAATTTTGGTAGCGTAGGTTGTTCATTCGGAACTTTCGATCTAAAAACTTCCGGTCTACCGGAAGTAGACCATACCTTCGTTATTTTAAACGGATTGCTATAGTTTTTATTACACCTTTTAATTACATAAAAAAATATGTTGACTTTCATAAAAGTTATTGGTACGTAGCGTTTTTCGTTTTCGAGTTATTTTCATTTTAAGTTTTTTTTTGGCAAATTTCACCACGCTCTTTAAAATCTCATATCTCAGCCAACGTTGATTCAAAAAAGTTCTAAATTGGTACGATTACTCTTCAGATGCTGTCAAATAACTAAATTAAATTTAATAATAAAATTTTTTGGTTAACACTATGCATGAAATAAGCTATAAATCGCTCTTAAAAAAATTAGGGAGCTTTAATTTTGAAAAACTAATAACGGAATCCGACATTATTTGACATATTTTGGTCAAATCCGCGAAGAAATACACCCAGCCGTTTTCGACATAACGGCGTCTTACTAAACCTCGATTTTCCGTGAAAGTGTATGGAATATCGAAAAAATATAATATGTCACTCATTAAGAACACATCAGGCTACCACTTGTTCAAAATTCAAATTTTCGCGTACCATAGTTTTCGAGAAAAAAAATCGCAAAGTTGACAAAATTGCCGGCACACTCAAAAATCGGGTACTTTTTTCATTTAACTCGCGATAAAAAGAAAACCGCGGATCCGAAAATTTTCAAATTATCATATGTTACGTGATTACAACAAACTGTCGCAATTTTTTTCATCGATCAGTTGCGAAGATATCGATCTCTAAAGTGAGGGGCCTTGACTTTTTGCACGGATAATCTGTAATAAGTAATCTGAATTTTCTGCCGGCGCCAAGCGAATAAATTTTTGCGAAACGTGCGGACGGCAAAGTGTTAATAAACAAATTATATAATTTAGGTAGTTTAGGGTTAAAAGTGTTCAAACATTAATTAGCATTCTGGGTATGACTCCTAAATTATCTTTATAAATTACTAATACATATTTTTATACATCTGGATGAGATTTCCGCATTAAATAATACGTTAAATTTTGGCTGCAAGGACGAATTTAAAAAAAATTTACGAGATGCAGGTGTTATTATCGAGCGGTGAATTCGCAGAATTTGCAACAAGTTTACTCACGTTAGGCGCCTATAAGACGGGCCGTATGGTCGATTTCTCATTGTTTGGGCGCCTATAACGCAGGTTGCAGAGACAGTTATTCGGGTAGGCGCCAATAAGGCGGATCATCTGTTCATTTCCTAGAAATCAGTACAATTGGTTCAAAAATCGTTTATTTGAAATCGTTTTCTATGAAATAGAATTGTTTTATTTAATATTTTGCGTCGTTTTGAATTGCTTCTTAAGGAAATAAAATGATTAATTACAATTTAATTTATTATTTTATAGATTACAATACAGTGAAGAAGGAGCATCCAAGGGATAAATTTAAATCGACCCCATGGATTTCCAAACTATTTTTTTCCTCGTTATAACCGAGATTTTTGGCGGGATCTGAAGACATGCTCGTTATAGAGTTACAATTAATGTAGTTAGGTATTAATCCTATTAATTAGATCCTAAGGTATAATACAAGGCCTAATTATATTTAAAAATGTTTGTAAATCAAGAGTATGAGGAATAATAATTATTATTTAAATTGAGTAGTTCGGATTAGTGACGAATAGATAGCAGCAGTATATAAAGAATCCTGTTTGGGAAAAAATAACTGTCTATAAAGTAGTGTTTAAAAAGTAATTCACTAGATGTCGTTAGATATTGAGTATTTGTGGCAGGTGTAAGGTCGTGAACCTTGCTCAATGCGATCATATTTTAGCACCAATGAAAGGTCAGGGCAAATATTTCACGAAAACTAGTTTAACGCCCAAAAGAATGGACTGATTCTGCCACGCAATCACTCTCCAAAAAATCATCAACACAATTTCACCGAAAACGGTATCAACTCCTTTGCTATGGAACAAGGTTTGTGTAAGCTTGAAAGTTTATGGTACGATTTTTTCCTTCTATTGGTTTGTAGAGTTGTGTGTCGTTTGCGGTGATAGGGCATCAGGGCGTCATTATGGGGCGATCAGCTGTGAGGGTTGTAAAGGTTTTTTTAAGAGGTCGATTCGTAAACAATTGGGTTATCAGTGTCGGGGTAATAAGAACTGCGAGGTCACCAAACACCATCGAAATAGGTGCCAATATTGTCGACTACAAAAATGTCTCGCCTGCGGAATGAGAAGCGATTGTAAGTTTAACTTTTACTTATTTCATTAATTATTTTAAGCGTACTAATTGAGTAGTTTTAGCTGTTCAACACGAACGTAAACCAATGATCGTCAAAAAAGAATATCCAAATAACACAACATCCACCTACAACACAAACGAAGTCAACAAAATTTTCATCAGAAAAGATCTCTCCTCAGAAGCCCCATCTTTATTACAACAATCATTTAACCCAGCCTTAAGCAACATTTTCACCAAACGCATCGGACCATTACCCGAATTTCCGTATCACACCTCACCATCTCATCTCAGCTATGAAGACGACGCATCCATGGATAGCACCAACACCGGCACCGGCGAACTAACAGACGCTTTAAACAACGCCAGAGAGAAACAATTAATTTCAAAAGCTCTCGATTCTATCGCACGGATCCAGTGTATGAACGGAAGTGATCTCACATTAACTGCAGAAGATAATTATTTTGAATTCGAAGGACCCCTTCTTCAAGACCAACATGTTGCCTTTAACTTAGAAACGCCAGGCCCAGTTCCGCCTTATCTTAATACACATTATATTTGTGAAAGTGGCTCAAGGTTATTATTTTTATCAATACATTGGGCTCGAAATGTACCTGCATTTAAATATTTAAGGTAATTAATTTTCTTTTTTAAGAGTTACACCTTTACCTCAAAAAATTTTGAACCCTTTTCATATAAAATTGGATTTTAAATAGGGATTACTCCACCATTCACAGGAATTAGTATCTCTTTTAGCCCCCAATAGGACTTTTTTCATTGAATACAACTTTATTTATATCAGGTTTATCTTTAGCAACCTCATTGTAACAATCCCAATACGATATATATAATATCTCTTGTTGCAGTTTCGTCTAGTTTCCTTCTCTTCACTTGTAATTCATCATCACATTCATTATTAACAAAACTGTCGCTGTTATCACTTTCGATTATTAATTAAAGTATTCGTATAAAATCCATTTCTTGGAATATGAGCATGAAAATTTCCCAAAGTGTTAATAAGAGTGTCCTCTTTCCAATGAACCAACCCGTTTTGAAAAATAACTTTTAGTTTTTGAGTAAACAATATTTGAATAAATTTTCAAAATTTGCTATAAAATTTATTTCTTGAAGGATCCTTGTGGAAATATCACCAATTATTAATTAAAGTATCCTCTTTTTAATGCAACAAGCGGTTTTGAAAAATCGCTTTTAGTTCTGGATAAATAAATTTTTCAAATAATCGAGTTTTTTCGAATTTTGCAATTTTCGCCGATTAAGTTTTAAAAATTCGTATAAAATCCATTTCTTGGAATATGAGTATGAAAATTTCCCAAAGTGTTAATAAGAGTGTCCTCTTTCCAATGCACCAACCCGTTTTGAAAAATAACTTTTAGTTTTTGAGAAAACAATACTTTGAAGTTTTGATATAATTTTCAAAATTCGCTATAAAATTAATTTCTTGAAGGATCCTTGTGGAAATATCACCAATTATTAATTAAAGTATCCTCTTTTTAATGCAAAAAGCCGTTTTGAAAAATCGCTTTTAGTTATTGAGAAATAAATTTTTGAAATGATCGAATTTTGCAATTTTCGCCGATTAAGTTTTAAAAATTCGTATAAAATCCATTATTTGGAATATAAGTATGAAAATTTCCCAAAGTATTAATGAAAGTGTCCTCTTTCCAATGAACCAACCCGTTTGGAAAAATAACTTTTAGTTTTTGAGAAAACAATATTTGAAGTTTTGATAAAATTTTCAATAATTTTCAAAATTCGTTATAAAATTAATTTCTTGAAGGATCCTTGTGGAAATATCACCAATTATTAATTAAAGTATCCTCTTTTCAATACAATAAGCCGTTTTGAAAAATCGCTTTTAGTTATTGAGAAATAAATTTTTGAAATGATCGAATTTTGCAATTTTCGCCGATTAAGTTTTAAAAATTCGTATAAAATCCATTATTTGGAATATAAGTATGAAAATTTTCCAAAGTATTAATGAAAGTGTCCTCTTTCCAATGAACCAACACGTTTTGAAAAATAACTTTTAGTTTTTGAGAAAACAATATTTGAAGTTTTGATAAAATTTTCGATGTTGCAATATTCATCGATATATTCAAAATTCGCTATAAAATTAATTTCTTGAAGGATCCTTGTGGAAATATCACCAATTATTAATTAAAGTATCCTCTTTTTAATGCAAAAAGCCGTTTTGAAAAATCGCTTTTAGTTATTGAGAAATAAATTTTTGAAATGATCGAATTTTGCAATTTTCGCCGATTAAGTTTTAAAAATTCGTATAAAATCCATTATTTGGAATATAAGTATGAAAATTTCCCAAAGTGTTAATGAAAGTGTCCTCTTTCCAATGAACCAACACGTTTTGAAAAATAACTTTTAGTTTTTGAGAAAACAATATTTGAAGTTTTGATAAAATTTTCAATGTTGCAATATTCATCGATATTTTCAAAATTCGCTATAAAATTAATTTCTTGAAGGATCCTTGTGGAAATATCACCAATTATTAATTAAAGTATCCTCTTTTCAATACAACAAGCCGTTTTGAAAAATCGCTTTTAGTTATTGAGAAATAAATTTTTGAAATGATCGACAATTTTTTAGAAAATTCAGAAATTATAACCATAATGGCCAACGGGGATGCTGGGGATTTTTGCAAAATCACTATCCGTTCCATCACTACTTCGCACAAGTCTTTATTATCATGAAAAACATTCTGATACAAATTTATAAAGATTTTAAAAATTTCAGTTTATAAAATTACAATCGAATTGGTTACCCGGAAGTGGTACTTATACTAAGTGAGGCATTTAAGTTGAGACTTCGTTAAAAAAAAATGTTTCTGATAAAAATTATTTATTTTTACATGGGGAATAACATACTTCTCAAAAAAAAATATTCTTGATGGTCCTTCTAAGTTGAGTTGTTTCCCCCATCATATAAAAAAGTTTTATTAGAAACTTTTTTTTATGATTTTACATCACTCGGTATTTTTTTTTTTTATCCAAGAATATCTTATTTTTTATTAATTAGCTAACCTGAAATTATTATTAATTTTTTTTACAGTATGGATATACAAGTATCATTATTAAAAAATTGTTGGGCTGAATTATTTGCCTTGGGTTTGGCGCAGTGTTCGCAATCATTATCATTAACGACGATATTAGCTGCGTTGATAAGTCATATACATTCATCGATCGCTCAAGAGAAGATGACGGCGTTAAAAGTGAAACAAGTAACGGATCATATCGTTCGATTACAAGATTATGTGAATACGATGAATAGGCTTCATGTGGACGTTCATGAATACGCGTATTTAAAATTGATAGCGCTGTTTTCTAGTGATCAACCAGGATTGCATATTCGAAAACCGATTGAGAAGATGCAAGAAAAATCGTTTCAGGCTTTACGAAATCACGTTAATCAAAGTTTTCCCGGTGATTCAGATCGATTTCCAAGGTAAAGTGAATTATTGAGAGATTATTGGTTTTATTAATTTATTTTTTTTTAGATTATTGTTACGTCTTCCACCACTTCGTGCCTTGGAACCACAAATTTTAGAAGAATTATTTTTTGCTGGTCTTTTAGGTCAAGTACAAATTGATAGTGTGATTCCTTATATTTTACGTATGGGAACATCAGCTGCTAACAGTTTTAATCGGCAGGTAAAGTCTGAACAAATTGAACAAGAATTTCTTTGCAAATAAAAAAGTAATAATTTATGAGACTGGCAATCGTAATCATTAAAACAAAAAAAATACCAGTGCAATTTCATTATTTCAGCATTTAAAGAAACGATTTAAGATGTACTTAAATGAATAAAATCGTTATGTTTTTAGTCGTAATATGACAATAACTAAAAGAATTGAATGTAAAACGCGATTATAATTTATAATTAATTTTTAAAATACCAAATTTAGGTAAATCTTGTGTAAATAATTTTATTTGTACTGTATTTCAGGGTTTTAAGTACTTATCTTTAGTAATAAGTCATAATATAGTTTCTATGTTTCATTTTTTAAAAGTATTACAACGGAATTTTCTCGTCTTCATCATCTTCACGATTTCTTTACCATCTTGATCATCACTTTTTTTATAAAAAAAGAGAAAAAATCTATCCTCTCTACGTTCTTAGTATTTTTTAAGTATTTATTTTCTCTAGTGCAATGCACACTTATCTATGTGATACTATGTACAGGTTTTTGTGCCTTGCTGAAAAAAAAATTTATTAATTAAGAAACAAATTTTCAAACAAAAAGATTTCGTTTAAGAAAATACAATAACGAATTTCTTAGACAATACTAAATACACACTTAAATAAGAGTTTCATTTATTTATATAAATATTTCCTACAAAATGTAATATTTTCGAAAATAAAGAAAAAAAGTACCTGAGTTATCTTTATATTCACCTAATTATAATATTCCTTTTATTCTTTAATTTATTATTATTATTATTATCAGTGCGATTCAAGCCAATAAAAATTAGATGAATTCTTAATGGTAGAACTCGGGAAATGGAGATATTACAGAATAACTTTTAGAACAAAAGATGTAGGAAATTTTATTCTAAACAATATTGTTCTCTTTCACTTTTCCTCTCAGACGCATAGATGTCGAAAAATATGAAATTAGATAAATTTATTAGTTGTTAATGGTGGAATTTATAGAAATAAATTTGATTCTACACAATATTGCTATCTTAATCCGTTAATTTACGAGTTGTATTTAAGCACTACAACTTGAAAAACTGTTCCGACACTTCAAAATCTCGAGTTCCATACGCAGCAAGACTGGGATAAATTGGATAGGATCAATAGAATCACTGGTTATTACCAGGTGACGAAATGAGAAAAGACGGTACAAGCCAAAGGATTAAATTTCGTCGATCTTAAAACGAGTACCACAAGAAGAAATTAAGTAGAGATGGCAGCGCAAAAAACTGAAGCCATCCATCAACACGTCGCAAGAGTTAAAAACTGTGAAATCACCAAAATCCAATTTGACACTTGGCGAAAGAAAAGTTTTATTAGAAGAAAGACACTTACAGGAAAAATTATTAAAAAATAAGGGAAGTAAAAAAAACTGACTGTGGAAATTTGGACAAAATTAGTAAAATTTTTAAGAAATTTTTTAGACATTTGATTAACTTGTTATCTACCTGAAATTGTCATGTTATCTCCCACCACTTAAAACCACCTGTACTAAGTTGACATTATGGACGTTCACTCGATCGTTTTAGTTTAGTCTTGTTAGTAGACTCCGAAGTGCGAAGTAGATACTCCATTTTTTTTTTAAACAATTTGTGGAAGAAAATTTTTTGAAAAATGCGTTATGCGTTGGCGAATACATTTGTAGGGAGCGCAATAGGCGCTTCCGTTGTCTTAGGTGAGTTTTTGGGCAACCTTTTTATTATAAAACTAAGTGAAATGGGCGTTCTCGGCATGTGACTTAAATTGTGGTTTGTTATTTTCGACAGGAATCTATTATATGTTTAATGGAAAGGGTGAACAAGTTAATTTTGGATGGTAAGTTATTTTTTTTAATGTTTTAATAACTTTATTTTTTTAAATCTTTTTATATGTAGAAAAGTTTTGATAGAATTGAGTCATGTGATTTCAACTTAATTAATAACCCATTAATATTTCAAATAAAAATTGCGATTACATTTAATATTAAATTATTTTAATTATTTCAAATTTTTTTTTATTGCTTAATGTTAAAATTGTTAAGAAATGAATATGATTTGATTAATTTGATCACGCGCTGTTAACATAACATATTTCTTATTGGTTATGTCAATATTACGCGGCAAATTTAAAAATAATTATTTTAAAATTAAATAAACTTTAGGTTCCTTCAAGAAACTTCCCCGTACATGTGGGCATTAGTCGGAATAGGATTATCAGTGGCTTTATCGGTTGTAGGGGCAGCTGTGTAAGAATCTTAATTTTTTTAAATTTTTGATTTTATTAAATAAATTTTATTCAGTGGTATTTACACAACGGGTTCAAGTATAGTTGGGGCTGGGGTGAAAGCTCCCAGAATTAAAACGAAGAATTTAATTTCAATTATTTTCTGTGAAGCTGTTGCCATTTACGGTTTGATTACTTCAATCGTACTTTCTGGTATATTAGGGGTAAGGTTTGCAATTTTAAGATGATCAAGATTAAAAAAGCAAAAATTTTAGGAATACAGTGTGACTGTGGCTGCGGAAAATGAGCTTTTTAGGGCCACCCAATATACCGGGGCTTACATCATTTTTGGAGCTGGATTAACTGTCGGTTTTGTAAATCTATTTTGCGGATTATGCGTTGGAATCGTCGGTTCTGGTGCTGCTATTGCCGACGCCGCGAATTCAAACTTGTTCGTTAAAATTTTAATTATAGAAATTTTTGGAAGCGCTATCGGTCTTTTTGGATTAATCGTAGGGATTTATTTGACTTCGAAAGGGACCATGGGAGATAGCAAATAAAAAAAAGGTTGGAAAGAGAAAGTGGGAGGTTTTAGTTTTATTATAAATAATAATGATTCAATATGAAGTGTATTTATCGTGTAAATATCTAAAAGAAACTTGTTAAAGTAGTTAAACTGTTTTAAAAAATAAAAATTAATCTAAATAGATGGTTTTAAAATTACCTCCTTTTTGAAATTCCTGTATTATCGACTTATTTGACACTGACACATTAGTACATCAAATCGCTCGCTAACTCGTTGGAGAGGGTGTTTTAAAAAATACATCACCATGGCTGGTCCTTTAAGGGTTATCCTCGGCACTGTGTTTCTTTCTGCAACAGTTACCTCCATCACTATATTATGTAAGTTATCCCTTCAATATCTATTTATATGAGGATAATCAATAATTAATTTTTTCAGCTTTGTATCATCTTTTAACTGGGAAAGGTGAGAGGATTAGTTTTGGCTGGTAAGTTATCAAAGAATACATCTCATTTTATTATGATGTAACCACGTAATGAATTAATTAGGTTTCTTGAGGAAACATCACCTCATATGTGGGCTACAATTGGAATTGGTCTATCCGTAGCATTATCTGTCGTAGGAGCTGCACTGTAAGAATATTTTATTTTTAAAGATCGTTTTTGAAACAAAAAGTCTAAATTTAAGATAATAATAATTGTGTTTAAGAATCCATAATTAGTATTATAGACAATGAAGGATCAATCATTGATGGAATTAATAATGCAAAGGGGGAAAAATATTTTTAAGTATTTTTAAGAAAAGGTGGCAATTCCAAGAGAGAAGAAATAAAAGATGGAATGGATGATTGAAAAGTAACAATGGAAGAGATATAATTAAATGAGGGAGTTTGATCCATGTTGACCAGTTATTTCTATAATATAAATTAAATAACTCATAATATATTAATATACAGGGTGGTTCAGTTTTTAATCGGGAAACTTTACTAGGACGTAGTACTTGCCAAAATAAACAAGTTTTTTATATAAACATAGGGTCGCAACTCTTCTGTTTTCGAGCTATGAGCTGTCAAAGTTGAGCCAAAAATTTACATTTTATCTTTTATTTCGGGTATGAGTAAACCATAGAATTTGAAATTTGGTATGTATGTACTACTGGTTAATATCTTATTTTCAACCATACCTTAAACTTCCCTAGCGCCCTCTAAGGAGATGAAATTCACAGCCCCTTTGATTTTTTTATAACAACTTCTTAACGCCATGGAATATTAACAAAGAAAAATATGGGTTGTAAAGCTTATTCATTACTAGTACTTTTTTCTCTCTTTAGATTTTTCCTTAAAAATAATAGTTTTAACGTAAAAAAATAAAATATGCTACATTGTACTGTAAAGCGCTGCTATTATTAAAAAAAAATTTTCTTTATAGGTGGCTATAGAAGTTGTGCACTTACTAGGATCTAGTACTAACTAAATAACACCAATTAATTGTGATTTTCATAAGAAAAACCATAAATAAGATTAATGCCTGTCTGAACAAATTACGTTGTTTTAAACAATATTAAAAAATTGATACTCTGGCTTAATAACCGTCAAAAATTATTAATAACCAGCAATAATTATGAGGATTCACTGTAAATGAAACTTACAAGTTCTCAGAGCAAACTTTTAGAATAATTTTGGCTAAACATGGCGGCACATAGCAGTGCATGGCACGATATTTTATTTTTTTACACGGAAACTATTAACTTTAAGGAAAATACTAAAGAGACAAAAAAGTACCACTAAAGAGTGAGCTTTGCAACCCATATTTTTTTATGTTCATATTCCATAGCGTTAAAAAGTTGTTATAAAAAAAACAAGGGGGTAGTGAATTTCATCCCCTAAGAGGGCGCTGGGGAAGTTTAAGGTATGGTTGAAAATAAGTTCTTAACCAGTAGTACATACGTACAAAGTTTCAAATTCTACGGTTTACTTGCAGCCGAAATACAAAACAAAATGTAAATTTTTTTCTCAACTTTAATCGCTCATAGCTCGAAAACAAAAGAATTGCGACCCTATGTTTATATAAAAAATTTGTGTTATTTTGGCAAGTACTACATCCTAGTAAAGTTTCCCGATTAAAAACTGAACCATCCTGTATATAATAATGTACTAATACATTATAAAGAAACTTTTGGCATAAAAATTGTATTCTTAACTTAATTTTCATATTTTTCTCAATATTTATGCATCTGAGAGCAAAATTGGAAAAGAGCAACATTGTTAAGAATAAGATTTGCTACAACTTTTACTTGCAATTTATGGTAGAAGTAACCTCCTACTACTTGCATTAAATATTGTTCATGATGCATCTGAGAGCAAATCATGAACAATAAGTATCATGTATCATGAACAATACAATAAGTATCAAGTATTCTTCATGATACTTGGGGCGGCCGACGTCTTCGAAGTCGGCCGAGATTATTTCTTATATCACGAACAATATTTGGAGCGGCCGACGTCTTCGAAGTCGGCCGAGATTATTTCTTATATCACGAACAATATCTAGATCGGCTGACTTGGCTTGTTGGTAGAACAAGCAAAAGTTTTAGTATAAAAGTTGTGGCAAATTTGATTCTTAACCATATTTCACTTTCACTTTTGCTCTCAGACGCATAATTATCGAGAAAAATATGAAAATTAGTTGAAATCCTGGTTTTTCATACTTTTGATGGTAGCGCACGGGATTCGGAACATATTATAAAAAAACTTTTGGTATAAAAGTTGTAGCAAATTGTATTCTTAACAATATTACTGTTTCTCACTTTTACTCTCAGATGCAGAGATTATTATTATTATTAAAGACAGTTGGATCCAGAGTAGTATACATTAGGTAGACCATCTAGACTATACCACTGTGCGGAAGCAAACATGCATCATTCATCATCCATGGTGGCCATCATGAGTGAAGAGGGGCCATTACATTGCGCCACAGCTCGGACATGACCAGTTTTGAAGCAGAAGTTCTTGCTATAAACTTCTGCACCGTTTTGAACCTAGAGAAGGGACAGAAAGGTGCATCCATAAACATTTTCACAGACAGTCGGGTCGCCCTAAAGGCAATTCAGGCCTACACGTGTGATTCCACACTGATCAGAGAGTGTACCAGCAACCTAACAGAACTCGCAGTCGACTGAAATGTAGTATTTGAGGTATGAGAAAATAGACCGGTCAAAAAAGTTGGGGAAGGCAGAGTGCAGGAGAGAAGATGAATAAATTAGACAGAAGCTAGAATATTAGCAAAAGATAAGAAAAAAATGGAAGAAATTGGTGGATAGTATTAAAATTTAATACCCAACACTATGTTAAATACTACACAGGATTTATTGATTAAGATTAATTAACAAAACCAAAGATAACTCTATAAAATTGAATTTTGAGTGGTTTTAGTATCTCATGACATAATTTTTGTCTTAAATACTATTTTTTTTTAATTCAAAATAGACTTTTTGTATTTTGAAAACACTCCTCAAAATAAAATCTTCATTAATCTAAATATATTTACTTAATTTTCAGTGGTATTCATACGACTGGAGTAAGCATCATCGGGGGTGGCGTGAAAGCGCCAAGAATCAAGACGAAAAATTTAATCTCAGTCATTTTCTGCGAAGCAGTTGCGATTTACGGTTTAATCACCGCGATCGTTTTATCTGGATATTTGGAAGATTTTAGTTGGACGAATCTAACCCCGGAATCTCGTATGAAAAATTGGATGTCTGGTTATTTAATGTTTGGGGCTGGAATCGCGGTTGGTTTGGTGAATTTATTCTGCGGGATGGCTGTTGGGATTGTTGGATCCGGCGCTGCGCTTGCTGATGCTGCGAATTCAGCTTTGTTCGTGAAGATTTTAATCGTTGAGATTTTTGGGAGCGCTATAGGACTTTTTGGATTGATTGTGGGCATTTATATGGTGTCCAAAGTTCAAATGGGGGATATTAAATGAATGTAGTAATTAAGTTGTTGTAAATATTTGTGTTATTAAGATCTTGCTTAGATTTTAGAGTTCCATTATTAAGAGAATCTTCAATGACGATTAATGTTATGTATTTAATTTGGAAATATTGTAATCGAAAATAAAATTTAACGAAAAATACCTTATAATAACTTTATTTAACATGATATAAAAATATCTGACAAAAAATATATGTGAAATAGAATGTAATGAATAATTATTTTGAATGTAAAATCTTCATGATGTCATCAATGGTCTCTTTAAGGCAATCAATGAACTCCTTTCCGTTTTGTTTTGGATAATTGGTAACCAAAGTTCCAATATACTCATCTTTAATGACGTATCTAAAAGAAATAAATTAATAAGATTTTTGAATGGAACAAAAATTAATAAATTATTAAATTACCCTAAACCTAATCCATTTTCAACGACGGGTCCGAAACCCCCAGCTCTAACAGCAGGGGAAGATAAAGTACTTGTAGAAATAATATTTTTTTGTAAATTTTCGTACGCAGGATCATCGAAGATGTTTTCGGTGTAATTTGATTTTTTCGCAAGTAATTCTAACGCGTAAAGATGTCGATCAAATCCTTGACCCATGGCGGCTTCTCTGGTTAGTTGCATATGGACTCTTGAACATTCTTGAACGAGTTGTTTTAACTGGATGTTTGAAGGACGGTTTTTCTTAACTAAAGCTTCGCTGAGAGATTTTGTCGCAACGGTACAAGGACGTACGGTTTCCGTTCGGCCGTGTTTAAAAGCTGCAGTGCTACACGATTCGTAACTTGGGACAAAACAGTCGTGGATTTTATAATAAGCAGCTTGGAAGCTCATTTGCATCAGCGCATCGGGGCTTATATTAAATTGGCGGCAATTTTTGCGACCGACTCCTTCAAGTTCGATCGCGTTAATCGATAAGGAATCGCACCAAGATTTATATGAATTTTGTGCCGATTTAATCTCGCTTTTCGTATTTTCATCTAAACATATTTGTAAGCGTTTTACGGAGGAGTTAGCTTCATCGGATGGTTTTGTATCCGGGTGGATTAGAGGGTTTTTCGTGGTATCTTTGTAAATATCTTGGAAATAACGCAAAACGGCCACTCCGTCGCCCCAGGAATGTTCGAAATTAACCCCGGCAAATCCATCTTTACTCACTTGGAGTGAAAATGATTTATCAAACCATCGGTTATCGCCGTTACCGTGAAGGAAAATTCGAATTAATTTATTTAAATCTTCGCCGATCGATTCATCGTCTAAACAAATATTAAAAAGGGAGCTATCTATGATTTTAAACGTGTCTTGGTTGCCCAATTCCGTTAAGTTGTGGCGTAAAGTGGCCCATTTATTACGCTCCAATGTTGTTAAAACCCCAATTGGGAATTCGTTTGGTTTTATGTTATCATCAATGATGTATTTTAGGCGAGCCAAAATTGAATTTGGTGATATGATGTTATCGTTTTCATCTAACACATCGAAAGCGTAAAAATAACCGTTTCTTTGGACGGTGATGTGTTTGGCTTTATGATTTGTGTAAAGGCGGTCTTTATCAATTTCCGGGATTCTAGTTGTGTTAAATAAGCTGGGGTATTGACTCATATCAAGGGGGTATGCTTTAAATAGGAAGGCGGCGTACCAAGAGAACGGTGATGGTATTTTTGAGCAAATATTACGAAAAGTTTCGTTATCACTTTTCTTAGGGTTTAAATGAAAAACTTCCGGTTCTAAAATCCCCGCTTTCAACGATTTATAAAATTTTAATGAGCTCAATAACAAATTTGCGGTACGAATTAATTGATTATTGTATTCTTTCTTTGGATCGTTTTGAAAAACCAACATTGGGTTAAAATTAAGTGGTAAAGGTTTTCTCAAGCTCAAATACATATCAAACCAAGCTTCGGAAATGTAACTTGTGTGCTTATTTTGTTTATCATTTTCTTTTAATAATTTTTGTAGCTCTTTACCGTGGGTGTCACGAAATTTCCATACTGTATCTTCAGTCTTATGGTAATACTCATCAATTAATAAAGGTCGTTGCGCAGCCAAATACCTTTCACAAGTTAATTCAAGTTTTGGTATTGGTAATCGAGGTAAAGAAGGTTGAAAATGCATCGTTGGTATTTTACTATGTTGGATATACATGTTCTTACCACTGAAGCATCTTCTAAATCCTAATCGATGAAGTAATGGGAAGGCACTTGTTGATTGAAAAATCACCATTTTGTATAATAATAATATATTAATATTCCAAAATATTTGCGGTTTTGAAATACCAAGTATTAAAGTAAATATAAAAAGGCTTATTTAGGCTATTTTCGATCGATGTGGCAATTACTCGGCCGATTCACACTTTGCAATAAAAATTGTTTTAATTGAACATAAACGTTTTGTCATAGAACATAACCTGTACCCGACTTTGAGAACGTAAACGTGAATAGTGAGCAATTTCGCATGGTAATCGACATTTATATCGGCTTACGGTTTTTTATTTATTATCTGGAACCCTCGTGGGAATTTAAACCATTGAATTAGGTGATAAAACCTTTATCTAAACAATAACAAAAGCTCGACTTGCCTTACTCTAAACATGGTATTGTTACATGCATAAACAAAAAATATGGGAAAAGAACAAAGTGCAATTATGTTTAGGAATTTATACATTTTTCTATATTTATTATTATTCTGGCATTTTAAATGACAATGGTTAATTAATGAATGGTTTTCAAAAAGTATTTATTTTTTATTTTATTTTACTTGTCATTCTAAAATGTTGAGGTAGTTTTCTGTAAATAGCGTCATCTTTGATTAAGTTACTAAAATTAATTTTTAAAATTTTGATAATTTAATAACTACTTCACCATCTTAAAGGGCCAATACACATCTTAATCTTGAGGATTCAACACCAAATTTTATTAAGACTATAATCTATACATTTGAGAATATTTTAACACTTGTGGAGCTTTCTCTCTTTGTTATTCCTAGATTCCTCCACCCTATGACTTAGAAAAAGTGTCATACCATCTTTCGATGAGAACTTGAATTGGTCAATTCGGTTCTAATTCTCTATTCGACTTCAAATTTTGATCTAAATTGCGTAAATGGCCATACAAACTTTGAGAGCTAAATCAAATCTATTCAATTTGAACTAGCAAAACGAATTGTATAGCACCACTAGTCTAAATTTGAATTCTATTTCTATATTGGTCACAGGGAAATTAAAAAATTGTTAATTTTAAACAATTCTGCCAAGAAAAGTTGTTCCTTTTTTAATTCTTAACTAGTTTTATTTGAAAAATATTTTGATACAAACAATAATTAGGAAGATAATCTTGAATTCTATTTCTATATGGTTCACAGGGAAATTAAAAAATTGATAATTTTAAAAAATTGTGCTTACAAAAGTTGTTCCTTGTTTAAGTCTTAACAAGTTTTATTTGAAAAATATTTTGATACAAACAATAATTAGGAAAATAATTTTGAATTAAATTTCTATACTATTCATATTGAAATTAAAAAGTTGATAATTTTAAAAAATGGTGCGAATAAAAGTTGTTCCTTATTTAATTCTTAACAAGTTTTATTTGAAAAATATTTTGATACAAACAATAATTAGGAAGATAATCTTGAATTAATTTCTATACTGTTCACAGGGAAATTAAAAAAATGATAATTTTAAAAAATGGTGCCAAGAAAGTTGGTTCTTTTTTAATTCTTAACAAGTTTTATTTGAAAAATATTTTGATACAAACAATAATTAAGAAGATAACCTTGAATTTCATTTCTATACTGTTCATAGGGAAATGCAAAAATTGATAATTCTAAAAAATGGTGCCTACAAAAGTTGTTCCTTTTCTAATTCTCAACAAGTTTTATTTGAAAAATGTTTTGATACAAACAATAATTAGGAAGATAATCTTAAATTCTATTTGTATACTATTCACAGGGAAATTAAAAAGTTGATAATTTTAAAAAATGGTGCCAATAAAAGTTGTTCCTTGTTTAATTCTTAATAAGTTTTATTTGAAAAATATTTTGATACAAACAATAATTAGGAAAATAATTTTGAATTAAATTTCTATACTGTTCACAGGGAAACTAACAAATTGATAATTTTAAGAAATGGTGCTAATAAAAGTTGTTCCTTGTTTAATTCTTAACAAGTTTTATTTGAAAAATATTTTGATACAAACAAAAAAAATAACCAACATAATTAAATGGGAAATTAAAAATTTCATAATTTTAAAAAATGGTGCTAATAAAGGTTATTCCTTTTCTAATTCTCAACAAGTTTTATTTGAAAAATATTTTAATATAAACAATAATTAGGAAAATATTCTTGAATTAAATTTCTATACTGTTCATAGGGAAATTAAAAAATTAATAATTTTAAAAAATAGTGCCTATAAAAGTTGCTCCTTATTTAATTGTTAACAAGTTTTATTTGAAAAATATTTTGATACAAACAATAATTAAGAAGATAACCTTCAATTTCATTTCTATACTGTTCATAGGGAAATGCAAAAATTGATAATTTTAAAAAATCGTGCCTACAAAAGTTGTTCCTTGTTTAATTCTTAACAAGTTTTATTTGAAAAATATTTTGATACAAACAAAAAAAATAACCAACATAATTAAATAGGCAATAAAAAATTTCATAATTTTAAAAAATGGTGCTAATAAAAGTTGTTCCTTTTCTAATTCTCAACAAGTTTTATTTGAAAAATATTTTAATACAAACAATAATTAGGAAAATAATCTTGAATTAAATTTCTATACTGTTCATAGGGAAATTAAAAAATTGATAATTTTAAAAAATGGTGCCAATAAAAGTTGTTCCTTTTTTAATTCTTAACAAGTTTTATTTGAAAAATATTTTGATACAAACAATAATTAGGAAAATAATTTTGAATTAAATTTCTATACTGTTTACAGGGAAACTAACAAAATTGATAATTTTAAGAAATGGTGCTAATAAAAGTTGTTCCTTGTTTAATTCTTAACAAGTTTTATTTGAAAAATATTTTGATACAAACAAAAAAAATAACCAACATAATTAAATAGGCAATAAAAAATTTCATAATTTTAAAAAATGGTGCTAATAAAAGTTATTCCTTTTCTAATTCTCAACAAGTTTTATTTGAAAAATATTTTAATACAAACAATAATTAGGAAAATAATCTTGAATTAAATTTCTATACTGTTCATAGGGAAATTAAAAAATTGATAATTTAAAAAAATCGTGCCTACAAAAGTTGTTCCTTGTTTAATTCTTAACAAGTTTTATTTGAAAAATATTTTGATACAAACAATAATTAAGAAGATAACCTTCAATTTCATTTCTATACTGTTCATAGGGAAATGCAAAAATTGATAATTTTAAAAAATGGTGCCTACAAAAGTTGTTCCTTTTCTAATTCTTAACAAGTTTTTTTTGAAAAATATTTTGATACAAACAAAAAAAAATAACCAATGTAATTAAATAGGAAATAAAAATTTCATAATTTTAAAAAATGGTGCTAATAAAAGTTGTTCCTTTTCTAATTCCCAACAAGTTTTATTTGAAAAATATTTTAATACAAACAATAATTAGGAAAATAATCTTGAATTAATTTTCTATACTGTTCATAAGGAAATAAAAAAATTGATAATTTTAAAAAATGGTACCAATAAAAGTTGTTCCTTTTTTAATTCTTAACAAGTTTTATTTGAAAAATATTTTGATACAAACTGATTGGGAAGATATCATTCTTCTTTTATCCGGATTAACACCTTTTGTAACTTACAATTTTACGATTTTAAATGAAAATGAAGGAATTATTTTAGAACAAACTATAGATATGTTTCCAAAAAGTAATTATTTATTTCTAATTATTCTTTTTCTTTATAAATCGTCATAAATTCGTTTAAAAATTATTAATTTCGTCCATAGTAGGGTTGTGTTTAAAAATGTTTATCTCCCTAACGAAGTGAAATTTTCAAAATCGGATTTCACCACGATAAAATATACGATTATTTTAATATGAACCCAAAATATCGTAGCAATATTCCAAGAAATTGATTTTTTATGAATTTTTTAAAAAAATAATCCACAAATTTCGTTTAATCCAAAAAAATTAATAACTTAAAAACAAAATGTTTTTTAAAAACGAATTTCACCACCAAAAAGGCGCCCGTTTTCTCTACAAATCGTCATAAATTCAAAACGATTGCATTAAAATCGATTTTTTTTAAATGTTTAAAAATTATTAATTTCGTCCAAATTAGGGTTGTGTTTAAAAATGTTTATCTCCCTAACGAAATGAGATTTTCAAAATCCGATTTCACCACGATAAAATAGACTATTATTTTAATATGAACCCAAAATATCGTAGTAATATTCCAAGAAATTGATTTTTTATGAATTTTTAATAAAAAATAATCCAAAAAAAATTAATAACTTAAAAGTTAAAAATGATTTTTAAGAAATGGCGCTAAGAAAAGTTGTTCCTTTTTTAATTCTTAACAAGTTTTATTTGAAAAATATTTTGATACAAATAATAATTGGGAAATGAGTCTTAATTAAGCTTAGGTATGATTAATCGGAACATTTTTCGACATGGAAAAAAACAAAATTCCTTTTTCATTTCTAATAGTGGCCAACGTGAAATTCTTCGGCCTTATCAATCTTCCTTCCTTTTCCCCGTGCCGAGTTCTTTATTTAAAATTAATCAGCTATAGTTCAAATAGTTTTTGATTTACGAAATTGTTCTTAGTAACCACTTTTTTTAAAAAGGTGATTAATAATTTCCTTTTTGGAGAGTATATAAGCGGGCGAAATTAATAAAATTTGGTTTAGTTTGTCTTAAACCTCCTAGCTTTGCTTGCTCCAGCTGTTATTGTTATTATCAACAAGTTCTAAGAAAATGAGTTTGAAAATTCAATGGTAAGTTCTTTATTGTTTGTTAATTATTATATTTTTTTTTAATATGGATGTTAGGATTTTATTGTCGCTCTTGATTCATCTTAAATTCGGGAATTCGAATTTACCAAGTTTGGAATTATTGGAAAATCGACCAGCCAACCTCTTATACTGTCTTTTAAAAGACGAAACCCAGACAACCGGGACGGCGATTGTCTGGGAAACAAATCAAACAGACGTGGTGAAAATATCAAGATATAAACCGAATCTGTTTTATTGTTCCGTTGGTAAAGATAATGATTGCACGAGACGATTATTGCGCGATTTTTGGACCCTCGATAACTCATTGAATTATGACTTCGATACGATTTTAGATCGGAGATGGGAAAGTTAGATTTTTTTTATATGGATATAAAATATTTTTTAAAAAAATTCTTTTTAGGTTTTGAAGCTATCAAAACAACACCTATATATTATCAACTCGTAGATATTCCTAACATATATATTAAGTTACAAATTAAAATTTCTCTTAAAACTAACACCAACGGTTTCGTTTATCTCTGCGATGGGAATTTTCCGCCCGATAGCAATTGTTACTGGATAACTTTAGCTGGTTATAACCACAAAGAGATTAGTGTAAGGAGGTGCGAACAAGGCACGATTCCCCAATATCAAGGGGTTAATCCCCGGGGAAAATGTAGGGATAAAAAAGAGATTCAATCTTTTCATCGCGAAAAAATCGAAGATGGTTGGAATTCTTACTTAATAACAGTATTAAATTCTATGATTAACATCCAAAGTGACAAGAACAATATAATACATTACAAGGATACCGATGATGTAATTTTAACCCGTTATGTTTTCATAGCAAGTTTAACAAATTCGCCCGCTGAATGGAAAATAAATCAAAACTCGAACATTCACCGCACGGGAGAGGCCCAATTAATTCATAAATTTCCAAAAAATGATTTTAATAAGTCATCAATTACTTTCTCGGTTAAAAAAGGCTCCCCAACTGACACCTTTTTCGTTCTAATTTGCGAAGATAACACCGTTTTCGCCGGATTATGTTACAAAATTATTTTCAACGATAACGTTGAAATTTGCAAAATTTCCCTAGACGGTTGTATAAAGAATACTAGGAGTTTTTGGCCAGCTTTTAAAAAATCCGCGATTTGGTACCATTTAAAATTTTTAAGCGAAAACAACATTTTTACATTCTTAATAGATGATAAAGAAAAAATTGCCGAATTCAAAGACGATGATTTTACGGCGAATTACGTTTTCATTGGTAGCGAAAAAGTGGTTTTATGGAAAATACATTCATGTAAGAATTAATTAATTAAAAAAATTTTGTTTAATTTTTTTAATTTTGTCTTTTTAGACGATTTCATTTCGACGAATCAAACCGGCGAAATCAAATTTCCTATACAAGAAATTAACAAAAAGGGAAATGTTTGTTTGGCTATTTTCGTTAAGAAAACTCCCCAAGCGAATTTATCTCTATCGTTAAATAATGAGATTTCCCCGATTGTTAATTATACGGTTACGAAAGAAAACGTTTGGGAAGAAGTCTTTTTAAGAGCTAAAATCGGCGACGATGTTGGTTTATATTTAAATATATCCACCTCAACCGATGGACACAAAGTTTTTGTAAGCGATTTAAGAGATTGTAGCGACAACAATCGAATTTTAGAATTAAATACGACGAAAATGATGCTGAATAAGGTACCAGTTTGCGCTTCGATAAGATACCCGGAACTTAGCATTAAATCGAGGAGGGGAGTTACTAAAAAAGGAACGATTATTGTAAAAAGTAGCGAAGAAGTCGATTTGTTTTGGGTTTCAAACAGCGAAAATAAAAATTTTACTTTGGAGTATATTGTAAGTACTTATTATTATAATAATTTATATATAATTTATATAAATTAAATATAAATCGAATTTTTTTGTTTTAGCCCGTTAAATACGTCGATTGTAAGAAAAAAATTTACGAAAGCAACGTTACAATTAAATATGTTGTCCCAGATAATTTTGGAACTATATTGTTTTCTAACTTATCGGGATTAACACCTTTTGTAACTTACAATTTTACGATTTTACATGAAAATGAAGGAATTATTTTAGAACAAGCTATAGATATGTTCCCAAAAGGTAATTATTTATTAGTATTTAATAAAAAAATTAATATATAAATAATTAATATTTTTTTAGAAACACTTGAAGAAGAGGATTTGCCAATAATACAAACAAAACAAGATCATTTTAATTTAGAAATTTCATTATCATTATTTGACTGCAAAAAAATACAAGGGCAATTATTCTATATCTTAACAGTGGAAGGAAAAGATCCATGGAACGAAGACATCAAAACAAAAACAGTTACAAAAAGATTTTATCGGGGATCTATGAGCCACAGCTATAAAATATTGGGTTACTCAACATATAACGTTACCATATTATTTTCGAGGAATGAAAATTTCTTAAATAATCGCCTATATCACAACTTCTCAATTTTAACTGCTCCAACAGGTAACAAAATAATATTTCGATTTTTAAAATTAACAAAATTTTTTTAGCTCCACTTCCTATACCCAACATTACAATGTATTCAAAAACGGTTTCTTCGATTTCTCTTCGCTGGTCAAAACCGTATCCACCTACAGGACAATTAGAAAATTATTTTATACAATACTGGGTTGAAACGAGACGTCAAGAACTTCGAGTAGCAAAAATCGAGATCGATTCGAATTGCATTTTTTGGCCTGAACTTATTTGCGGCGAAATTAACAATTTAAAAGCAAACGAAAATTACACGATTTGTGTAAGTATTTAAAAAAATCTGAATTAATTTACTCCCAATATATTGTTTAGGTTGTTGGGAAAAATGTTAATTCGACGAATTTAAGTGAATGTACGAATCCTATTAACGTTGTAACCAAAGAAGATCGACCCGAAGCGCCTCTAAACTTTGAAATTATTTTGCACGATCTTGTTATGGTTGTTAATTTTGAACGCCCCGATAAATCTTATGGACGATTAATCTTTTGTATCATAACTATTGCGAAAAGGATTTTTATGTTTTCCATTGAAGGGGATGATATTAAATTCTTTTCGATGGCAATGAACGTTGAAGAATTTAGCGCAAAATACATAACCGTCGGTTTACAAGTCACCAATTTAGGAGGAGTTTCAAATCCTATATATAAAACAATAAAAACTCCACCGAAAACACCAATAATTAAAAGAAGCGGTAGTTTTGAATTTATTAATGACACTTTTATCGTTTTTAAATCATTAATTTTCAAAAATTTGGATGGATTTAGGTTGGTAATAATTTTGGGGGTTTTCTTTATTATTAATTTATTTTTTTGATTTTAGCGAAGCGTTCGTTTATCTTCCAAAACATGCTTACGAAGTGTTTAAATACAATTGTAGTGATTTAAACGACGAAAAAATTTACCATCACACTAAATTGTTGCATACAGAACTTAATAAGGAAGATCCAAAGTTAAGCGTTGCTTTAAAAGACGAATTAATACACGAGGAAATTACGCAAACGTTGGTCGTTGTCGTTAGGAATTCTTTTGACAGTGAAGTAAGATGTGTATCAAAACCATTTTTCTTAAAATTGGGGTATTCTAGTTTTGGTTGGGTTACAACTATAATCTTGATTATTTCTCTTGTTTTAATCACAATTATGTACACTGCTTACAAACTTCTTATTAAGAAATTACTTTTCAAATTAAATTTTAATACATCTTAAAATCATATTTATTGTAAATAAAATGTTTTAATAAATTAATTTATTTCGAAATAAGTTTTCTTTTTCTCTTTCCCATCAGGTTCTATTTATTATATATTTATTTAAAATGAATAAATAAACAAATAAAAGTTTCCACTTAGAGTAATTGACAAAAAGTTTTTATTGAAAACACAAAAAAAGGTTTTTTGGTGGAATGTTAAATAAATAACATTAGTATAAAGGAAAAAAATAAGTTGGGTTTGATTACAATTTTCATACAAACTCTGATTAATTAATATTAAATCCGTAGGAATTAATTTAAAAATAAATTAAAATATGTTGCGTTCACTAAGTGCGGTAACAATTTTCTTATTACTGTTTGATTATTGTTAAGTATATTATATAAAAAAAGATGGGATATAAAAAATGATTTCGGTATTATTTGAAAAATCGAAAAGAAATACTACTCTAAGCACTATGATCTCTGTTCTGGCATAGATATACAAATGTTTTGTACACTTCACACAAAAAATAATCATAACTTTCTGTCAATAATACGAATAATTTTTTTCTATAAAAATTATCACATGTAAAATACTTGGCCGATACCTTAAATGCGTCGGAATACTAATTTTTCGTTTTCACATTATTTGTACAAGTAGTTATTGAATTAATTAAGTGGCATAACAAAAACGTTTACTTTTTCGTCAATTTTTCTCTCAAAAATGAACTGAGCACAAGGTATCAGCTTACTTAGAATTTGTTAATAACTTAAGTTTAAATAAATAAATTAACGTTTGCTGAATTTCATTTTTAATCTTTCGTCGTAAATCTATAAACGAAAAAGACGATACACATCACACAAATGTAAATTGCAACAGGCCAACATAAGCCAAGACGGGGATCCGATTTTTATAATTAATTAATCTAGTTATCAACCAAGAAAATCTTAAAAAAAGGAATGAAACCTTTTTTATTACTTTTTTTTTGCAAATATTGGGTAATATACAAATGTTTATAATCGCGTGTTTAATAAAATAAAAAATATTGAGTGATAATTTATTTTTTTAAGTTGGAGAAAGAAAGTTTTTTTTTAAATAGTAGATAAGTAGATTTTATATCGCTCCAAAACTTTTTATTTTATTACACACTTTTTATATGTATATATTTATATATTTTAAAAGAATTGTTGATAGGAAAATATACTTGTAATATATGTATCCACATAATTACTTCAATTTTTTGCCTATCATTTATTAGTTAATCTTTTTTGATTGAGAATTAGTCATAAAACGGGAAGTATAAAGCGATTAAACGTTTACGACGTTAGAAGTGATGTAATTATGTGAATGTATTAATTGTTATTATTATTTTTTCTATGTAACATTTTTATACATTTTAATTTTCGTAACAACTCTTGCTATATAAAAAAATCTGTACACCTTAAAAATCTATCTGTACAAAGGGGCCTATATACACATATATCATCTTAATCAATTAATTATATATTGTTTTATTTTCACTTACGTCATAAATAGCTAAAAATACGTAACCTAAAAATAGTACTCTCATAGAACCTATATATATATATTTTCTCCAAAAAAAGTGTTTCTCACGAGATCTTTATTATTTATTTATTATGTTTATTCCAATAAATTGAAAACAATCATTTCTAGAACGAACTTATTATATATTACTATATAAATTAGCTGCATAAATAATCGTCGAGAAAAATTTAGAAAGAAAACATCTAAAAAGCAAACTCCTAAATTAATTAAATGAATTAATTCAACTGAATACTATACAAAGATGATAGAAATTGGTGTACAACTTTGCTTATAATATACTATATACATATTTATATTTAAAAAAGGAAATATAATCATTTTGAGGTTATTTGAATAAATTAGAACTGAATATTGAATAACTAAAACGTTATTAAAAAATTTTTTTAATAAACAACCTCAAAATTAATTTAAAACTTTCAATAAAACACCGTTAACTATTGTTTTTTCGGTGTCATATGTTTAAGAATATCACCGAGAACATCGATACTTTCGGGTTTCTTAATTTTTGGTGGTCGCGGTTTCTTCACATCATCAGTTTTCTTTATTACTTCACTGTCTGACTTTTTCACAACAACATCGTGATTATCAGTTTTTTGTACCTTCACCTCTTTAGACTCAACCTTCTTTATATTTTCAGGGGAACTTCCCGTCGAAGAAATTAACACATTTTTAACCGATTTATTTTGATCTGTATACGATCTATGATGATGATCTGACGACGATTTGTGCCTGTGTTTCTTTTTATCGTCGTCATGTCGATCTCGTTTCGAACTTTTATGTTTACTTGGCGTGTAATCTTTGTCGTAATGTCTGCTATGAGGATTTTCGGATTTATCACCTTTGTGGGGTCGCTTTAAATCTTCTTCTTTAGTTGAAGTATGTTTCGTGGTGTTTTGTTTCTCGCGGTGTTTTTCTTTTTCTTTTTCACGCTCCACTTTCACTTGATCTGATTTTGCTATGGGTCTATCCGCCATTCCCGGAATTAATGTACCATTTAATGATAAAAATTCGGGACCTGTGCCTGGTTTTACGGGCTCTCCATACATTTTTAATCTTATATGCCATGCTAAAAAATATTAGTAATATAGTAAAATATAGACATTAAATGTAGACAAAAACATATTTTTATTTAACTAACACTAGACTTTTGCTCTTAGAAGCGTAAATATCCAGAAAACTATGAAAATTAGCTAAGTATTGTACTTGGAGTACAATACTTGGAGTTGTACAGGGTGGGCAAATTTGGGTGTTATTATAGGCTATCTCAGAAACTATAAGAGATACGAAAAAAGTAGGTGCCATGTCCCGGTCTCTTTTTTCGAGACTAATTCAATCCCGCAAACATCAAACCTCTATCTTCTTTTGTTTTTAAGTTATAGCCAAAAAGTCAAATTTTCGTGATTTCAAAAAATGCTCATATTTCGTTTATTTTTCAAATTATAGGAATGGGGTTGATACGTTCTTAAGACACTTTTTTAAGTGGAATATACTGCCGTTGAAAAGTTTTAAATATACTTGATGATTGTTGAGATATAACACAAAGTTGTGTTTTTTTAAATACAAACTATACTCGATTATGATGTTAAAGAAAAGAGCATATTTTTAGCTTTCCAATGATGTATCGCACGCATAATGTTTCTGCGGAAAATAAGCGTTAATTTTCAATTCGAAAATAGTAAGCGCTAATGTTCAAAATTTCGATTATAGTAGGCGGGTCCGGACAGTAAATACTACCTAGTGGCTATAATATATGGTTTTGCACGAATATGACAGAATAAAGTTGGTTTTGTACCATTATTCAGGATAAGTTGGTTTTGTACCAACGAATAAAAACTTTGAATAGTTAATTTAAATTTCTCAGCATCTTATCCCTGACTTTGTTCACCAATAAAAAATGATTAGCATTTAAAGTTTGTTTATTAAAAATACAAGAAATGTATTAATTAATGAATAATTAAATATGGACAACTTCAGGAACTAAAGAGTCATAAACTGTCATCTTCTTCTACTCAACTTACTGGTTGTAAGATTAGAACAGTTCGGTATCAATGAATGAAATCTTCGGTAGTATATTCCCAGTTTTCCCCAAACATAAGATGTAGAAGTTTTTTGATATCAGCAATATTTTCTTTTGAAATTGGGTGAGATAGAGGAAAATTAGGAATCATAAACTGGGAGCGGACTTTCCATTGAAACACCGTTTGAATGGGGATATGAAGACTTATGTATCATCTTCAAAGCGGACTCCAATATATTCTATATTTAATTTTATCGTTTTCTTTAAAGATAATGCGGAACTTCTTAAACGGGAAACTCGTTTCGCAAAATTTATGAATGAAATGACAAGTAAACTCACGTTGCTATAGTAACTAAGTAGTATTTAGCGTTTTCCTCGCCTACTATAATTAAAAATTTGAATTTTAATCTTTAATATTTTAAAAATTGAAAAATAACGCTTATTTTCCGCAGAAACATCATGCTCTTTTCAGTAACATCGTAATAAAGTATAGGTTGTATTTAAAAAAATACAACTTTATGTTATATCTCAAAAATTATCAGCTATGTTAAAAAATTTTCAACGGCAGTATATTCTACTCAAAAAAGTGTCTTAAGAATGCATTAAGCCCATTTCTCTAATTTGAAAAATAAATGAAATACGAGCATTTTTTGAAATCACTAAAATTTGACTTTTTGGCTATAACTTAAAAACAAAAGAAGATAGAGATTTGGTCTTTACGGGATTGGATTAGTCTCGGAAAAAGAGACCGGGACATGGCACCTACTTTTTTTGTATCTCTTATAGTTTCTGAGATAGCCTATAATAACACCCAAATTTGCCCACCCTGTACAGCACTTGGAGATTACTTCTTATATCACGCAGATAACTTGGAGCGGCCGACGTCTTCGAAGTTGGGCGAGCTTATTTCTGTTGATATAAGAAATAAGCTCGCCCGCCTCCTAAGACGTCGGCCGTCCTAAGTATTGCTCGCGATACTTGGGTTGAGTTCAGTTGGTTTGGGTTGCATATAGGCGAAGATCATGCTCAGTCAGGAACAATATCTATGGCGGCCGACGTTTTCGAAGTCGACCGAGATTATTTTTTATATCAACAGAAATAATCTCGGGCGAACAGAACCCAACCCAAGTATTGCGAACAATACTTAGGGCGGCCAACGTCTTCGAAGTCGGCCGTCATAGGTATTGTTCGTGATAGAGCATGATCTTCGCCTATATGCAACCCAAACAAACTGAACTCAACCCAACCCAAGTATCGCGAACAATACTTAGGACGGCCGACGTCTTCGAAGTCGGCCGAGATTACTTTTTATAGCACGAAGATAACTTGGGGCGGCCCACGTCTTCGAAGTCGGCCGAGCTTATTTCTTATATCAACAGAAATAATCTCGGCCGACTTCGAAGACGTCAGCCGTCCTAAGTATTGTTCGCAATACTTGGGTTGGGTTGACTTCAGTTGGTTTGGGTTGCATATAGGCGAAGATCATGCCTGTCATGAACAATACCTATGGCGGCCGACGTCTTCGAAGTCGGCCGAGATTATTTTTTATATCAACAGAAATAATCTGGGCCGAACAGAACCCAACCCAAGCATCGCGAAGAATACTTAGGGCGGCCGGCGTCTTCGAAGTCGGCCGAGATTATTTCCTATATCATGAACAATATTTAGGGCGGCCGACGTCTTTATTTTTTATATCACGGTGCAGCCAGCTTGGGTTGTTGGTAAAGTACATGATTCGGAACGTTTTAAAAAAACTTTTAATATAAAAGTTGTAGCAAATCTTATTTTTAACAACATTGCTCTTTTCCACTTTTGCTCTCAGATGCATAGATATCGAGAAAAATGTGAAAATATTTCAAATCGGCGTTTTACATACATCACAAAAAAGTTAAACATTTAAAAATTACCTACCAACACTCGTCACTGCACTAACAGTCCTAAATTGATGAATTATCCGCCTTGGTAAAAAATAAATATCGTTATCATAAAGGTTTATTCTTGCATATCTCACTCCCTCGCGCCTCAACTGGTTTAATTTAGCATCTTCTATCCAAGATATACACTAAAAAATATTAAATTGAAATGAAATTAAAGAAAAAAATTAATTTTATGTAAATTACTTGAGATGTTGGAGGTTCATGTAAATCCAAATGTAACTTTTCTGATATAATCTCAAAATCTTTTGCGTCAAATGCAACGACATCTTTCGTAATTCGGTTAATTTTTCCTTCGTCGCGGCCTGCGTGGATGGCTTTTAGGAGTCCAACGGCGGCCGTTGTGCGGCGATCGAGCCCGTGGTCAACGTGATCGGCGTGAGCTCGCGTTCGGTCCTCGAAAAGATGTTCGCGCGCCTCCGATAATCGGGGAAGGTACTGGAGGTTCCGCAACTCGTTTATGCCGGTTCGTTTCCGTTTCGCCGGACTTCTACTATCAGCTGTTGGTACTAATTGTTCCCCTGGGCGACACCACAGTATTGGGCCGTCATTTGAATCTGTTGGGTGCATGTGAACACCGGATACTTGACCCCAAGGCATCGTCTAAAAAATTAATCAATTAATTGGTAATAAATTAACCTTAAAAAATATATTTACTTGTTGTAGAAACGGATTTTGTTCTAAAATAGATAAAACGTCCTGAAAATATCCCCCAACCTCTTCATGCGCTGTTCCAACAATACTAACTTGGTGTAATGGTCCAAATCGATAAGTACCGTTATCATAATTGCGAATAACGTTTTCATTGTATTGTCGGAATGTGGTCGTCTCTAAATCGGACGTTCTATTCAAAAATCCATGTTTCACAATAACAGCCGGATGTTCGGTAGCCATATAATCTAATAAATCGGGAATATGCGCCCCGGATCCGTGTACAATCGCCATAACATAAATAGCGCGATGATTTTCGTCTTCCGCAAAAGCTAATCGAAAGTACTCATCGACTAAATCTCGTAAGTTTTGGCCCGTTAAGTGTTTTATTTCATCATGATAGGCGTGAACAACTTTTGCGCCTCCGTTTGAATGCGTTTCTATATGGAAATACTTGGCATATTTTAAACGCAATTCAGATGGTGGATATGTATAATTCCCGGATAACATTAATCGCGGTCTTGGTTCAATAATCTTTCGATCGTGACGACGTTTTTCGTCGTCTCTTCCAGAAGCTTGTATGCCTATTGATGTATATTTATCATCTTTAGACGAGCGATATTTTGAAGAGTGATGTCGATGATGTCGATCACTTCTACTCGACTCTTTTCTATGACTATGACTTGAACTCGATTCCTTTTTATCTTTTTTATGACTGGATTCGTGTTTGTCATTGTGACTGTGACTATGACTGCGTTTTCGACTCGAATCTTTCGAGTAATCGCGTTTTTTATCATATCTGTCACTTGGTTTGTGATTATTTTTGTATTTATCATCATATTTTGATTTGTTCTCGTGTTTCTTGTGATTGTTCTCTTTGATGTCGCCGTTTAATTTGACTTCTTGGGGTTCTGTTTTTATCTGACATGGTGTTCCAATGAATTCTGCAATGTTTTCGTGCGAAATCATTTCCGTGGAACTTTTCGCTCTTGGAGTTTGGAAAGGTTTTGTCGATGTTATCTGTAAATCTAACGATTTAGCGCGAAATTTTCGCGTGAACCTTTGTATTTCATTATCTGTTTCCTCAACACCATCATTAGTAACACGATCTTTACAAACGCTGTCATTATTTTCTTTATCTGTATCAGACTCGGATTCAACTCCGTTTAATGTGTGTCCATTATTAAGCGGTTTGTAAGTTTTAATTTTATCCGAAGTATCACAATTAATTTTACTATTACAATTAAAACTCTTTTCATCGTGGTTTAATAGATTTGGCGGTTCAAAAGCGCGCTTTTTCTTTTCAATCGGGCAATCAACTGTCGTGTTTAACGCCCGCTTTTGGCCCTTCACTTTCACTTCTTCCAGCGTTTGTAAAATCCAACTTTCTTTATCAACTTGGCCGTTATTGTTATAATTATTCTCCTTTTCATAGCTTGTAGGCGAATCGCTAAGAATTTTTTCCGTCTTTGATTCAACGTCAATCGATTCGGATTCATGACCGACAGCTATGTTTTCTGGCGAATAATATACCTTTGGAAGTGATACACCAAAGTTTTGATTGTTTTCGGAGTCGTACATATTTGTACAAAAAGTTTCTGAAACAAAAATTCAATAACTAATAAGAAAGTTCGTCGAATTAATCTAATAGATTGAGGAAATAAAAAATCGCTTCGGTTGAGGCAACTCAAATCTAGTTAAGAGATGAGGCTGCGCCTCGCCGCAATTATGATGGAAATTTACGATTTTATCTGATACCGCCGAGGCGATGCAATTAATAGCATATCAACCCAAATCTATTTAACACATTATGCAGCGTTTTGACTGCAAGCGATCTCGGCTACACTCAGAAGCCAAGATTCTACGTGGAGTTTCTGAGGTTGAAAAAAATTTGTATTCAAAATTTATAAAATTTGGCATATCTCTATAATTTGATACAAGAAACTTTTTATCTTAATAAAATTTTATTGTACAATGTTCAGAAAGACCACTTTACCTGCAATGGATTACAAATTTCTTGCATTTTCGTTGGAATATGAATTAATTTCGGGGCATTATCGAATAAATTCCCCTGTGTAATGAGTTATGCATCCATTGCGTTCAGTATGCATGATAATTTCACCAACATCAATGTTGTTGGTTGAATATGTCGACTTTGAGGCAACTACATAATAATATAGCATAACTGTAGAGTCCAATCTCTTTAATCAGAAGGTTGTTGTATGATGTACACAGTGTGTTTGATATTAGCTGTCACAGCAAATATTTTGATGCTCTGAAGACTTTGGAGACTTCGAAGACGTCAGCCGCCTCAAATATTATTCGTGATGTAGAAAACAAGCTCGGCCGACTTCGAAGACGTCGGCCGCCCCAAGTAAAGTTGTGATATAGGAAATGAAGTCTTCGAAGTCGGCCGAGATTATGGCTTCCATAAATTTCAAGCAGGGTAGACTTGGTTTCACGCTCCGAATGCCGAGTGACACCATTAATAATTTTATGGAAGAAATAATCTCGGCCGACTTCGAAGACGTCGGCCACACTAACTGTTGTTCTTGATACTTAAGTTGGGTTGCAGGCGAAGATCATGCTCCATCCCGAACAATACTTATGGCGGCCGACGTCTTCGAAGTCGGCCGAGATTATTACCTATATCAACAGAAATAATCTCGGCCGACTTCGAAGACGTCGGCCGCCCTAAGTGTTGTTCGGGATACTTGGGTTGAGTTGTAAAGTTGTGATATAGGAACTGACGTCTTCGAAGTCGGCCGAGACCATTTCCTACATCACGAGCTTAACTTGGGGCGGCCGAAGTCTTCGAAGTCGGCCGAGATTATGGCTTCCATACATTTCAAGCAGGGTAGACTTGGTTTCAGGCTTCGAATCCCGAGTGATGCCATTAATAACTTTATGGAAGAAATAATCTCGGCCGACTTCGAAGACGTCGGCCGCCTCAAGTATTATTCGTGATATAGAAAACAAGCTCGGTCGACTTCGAAGACGTCGGCCACACTAACTGTTGTTCTTGATACTTAGGTTGGGTTGCAGGCGAAGATCATGCTCCATCACGAACAATACTTATGGCGGCCGACGTCGGCCGCCCTAAGTGTTGTTCGTGATACTTGGGTTGAGTTTTAAAGTTGTGATATAGGAACTGACGTCTTCGAAGTCGGCCGAGACCATTTCCTATATCACGAGCTTAACTTGGGGTGGCCGAAGTCTTCGAAGTCAGCCGAGAGTATGGCTTCCATAAATTTCAAGCAGGGTAGACTTGGTTTCACGCTTCGAATCCCGAGTGATGCCATTAATAACTTTATGGAAGAAATAATCTCGGCCGACTTCGAAGACGTCGGCCGCCTCAAGTATTATTCGTGATATAGAAAATAAGCTCGGCCGACTTCGAAGACGTCGGCCGCACTAAGTGTTGTTCTTGATACTTAGGTTGGGTTGCAGGCGAAGATCATGGTCCATCACGAACAATACTTATAGCGGCCGACGTCTTCGAAGTCGGCCGAGATTATTACCTATATCAACAGAAACAATCTCGGCCGACTTCGAAGACGTCGGCCGCCCTAAGTATTGTTCGTGATACTTGGGTTGAGTTTTAAAGTTGTGATATAGGAACTGACGTCTTCGAAGTCGGCCGAGACCATTTCCTATATCACGAGCTTAACTTGGGGCGGCCGAAGTCTTCGAAGTCGGCCGAGAGTATGGCTTCCATAAATTTCAAGCAGGGTAGACTTGGTTTCACGCTTCGAATCCCGAGTGATGCCATTAATAACTTTATGGAAGAAATAATCTCGGCCGACTTCCAAGACTTCGGCCGCCTCAAGTATTATTAGTGATGTAGAAAACAAGCTCGGCCGACTTCGAAGACGTCGGCCACACTAAGTGTTGTTCTTGATACTTAGGTTGGGTTGCAGGCGAAGATCATGGTCCATCACGAACAATACTTATAGCGGCCGACGTCTTCGAAGTCGGCCGAGATTATTACCTATATCAACAGAAACAATCTCGGCCGACTTCGAAGACGTCGGCCGCCTCAAGTATTATTCGTGATATAGAAAGACTTCGAAGACGTCGTCCACACTAAGTGTTGTTCTTGATACTTAGGTTGGGTTGCAGGCGAAGATCATGCTCCATCACGAACAATACTTATGGCGGCCGACGTCTTCGAAGTCGGCCGAGATTATTACCTATATCAACAGAAATAATCTCGGCCAACTTCGAAGACGTCGGCCGCCCCAAGTTGAGTTCGTGATATAGGAATGGACGTCTTTGAAGTCGGCCGAGATCATTTCCTACATCACGAGCTTAACTTGGGGCGGCCAACGTCTTCGAAGTCGGCCGAGATTATGGCTTCCATAAATTTCAAGCAGGGTAGACTTGGTTTCACACTCCAACTCCTAAGTGATAGCATTAATAACTTTATGGAAGAAATAATCTCGGCCCACTTCGAAGACGTCCCCAAGTTGTTCGTGATATAAGACGTCTTCGAAGTCGGCCGAGATTTTGTCATATCTCCAATGGAAGTCGAGTCGTTTTCCCGCGCATTACCAAATCATCAATATGGTGGAATCATTTTAACGTCTTCTCCATGAGGATTTCAAAAAGGCATTATTACTCAATCCACCTCCATACATGCGCAATAACACTTTCGCTGCTTGGGATATAAAATGCGCTTGCGCTTCACTCTAAGTAGCCTAATAATTACCTATATTGGAAAATCAAATAAATATAAAAATATTATTTATAACAATTTTTTTTAATAAAAATATTAATTTAATTTTTTATAAGAAATATTTGTAGGTGCATAATTTCTAAAAGATTCCTGATGATGGGTTTTGTGATGAAACCCAACTAAAAGAATGAGGTTAGAATCGTAGGCGTGATGTCAACAATAGAAGACATTTTTAGAATTTCTCATACCTTTAATATCATTTTTTTCTTGGTTAATACACGGGCAACTGTTGGATTGTTCGTTGGATGCTGTTGATGGGTTTAATTTCGTTTCCGGGCTGGAGAAAGAACTGTCGTCTTCGTTTGACGCCATAACAAACCGAAAACTATGCCCGGACGATGGTTAGAAATCGCGCAATCGACGCCGTTTGTGACATTAATTCACCGGATACACAACACGAACGCACCGAACACAGCCGGAAGTAATCAAACGACTACTCGGTACGTCTTTACGACGTTATTTTTTTCGTTTATTTTCGACGAAACGTGCTAACGCCGTTTATACGTTTCGAGCAAACTTATCGCCATATTGTTACCGGTTGTTTGCAGACACAGTGGCGTAACATGACACCGTACCCAATTACTTATTCAAAATTATTTACTAATTTACAATCTGTTTTGCAATTCAACCAAGAAATCACGTTTGAAATAATAAAATAGCAACAAAACCAATTTTTATTGTTAGTTATGTAAGTTGAGTTGACGCGATATGAAGGTTGGTAAGTTTGTGTGGTTGTTACGCCACTGATTTGAAGCGTAAAATAGGATAGATATTTTGAATTTCGTAATAGCTATTATTTAAAAAGAAAAAAGGTCTCCTCAACATTGCTATTTGTTCATTTATATAAACTAAAATTTTATTTTAATTTTTTTAAAGCGAACATGTCACGTTTTTATTCGTGTAAATCAATGTTTAATGTTTGCGTGCTACAAGTCACGTAGGCATTGTTGATTGTTGACCGCAAATAATCTCTCCATTTTCTCACAAAAAAATTTGTTAATCTAACCTCATTTTCCAAAAATGTTAACATTTATTTATTTTTTTCAATTATATATAAGAAAAGGGGTTCTTGAAGTATTTGTCAGAATTAGGGTATTAAAAATTATTTTGGAAACACGAAAATGCTAATAATTAATTTTATGGAAAATGTTTCTAATAAAAACATTTTTAAGCTATTTTAAACGCGGTTTTAACCCATTTTGTGTTGCGCTGCCTCTTTGGAACCAATATTTAGATATAAAAATCTGAATTATTAATAGATGGCGCTTATCTCATTTGAAGCTGCTGTTATTAGGGTGATCTATATTGAAGGGGCTAATAATGATATATAAGATAAGCTTTGAATCAAAATAATAATAAACTCTTTGAAGATTTATTGTAGTCCATCAAAGTGTAAAACTACGATTTCACCTACTTTTCAGATTTTCGTATTTTTCTCGATATCTATGCATCTGAGAGCAAAAGTGTAAAAGAGCAATATTATTAAGAATAAAATTTGCTACAACTTTTATACAAAAACTTTTTTTATAATACGATTTTAACTATACTATATTTTACAAATTATTGGGTTTGGGGTTAAGATATAAATAAAAACTAATTCAAAAAAGAAAATTATTGTTTCTTCTCTTTATTCCACATAAAATACATAACTGGATGTTAATGATAAAAACTTCATACGCAGAAATGAATTGACTCTCCCCTCGTAAAAACGCGAAATACATCCGTTTTTTATTTATTTATTTATTTACTGACAGTATCAAATATTTCAATTATTTTTTTTGCCTCATTTATCACTGTATGTAGTATGTATACGAACGCACACCAACTTAGGCACAATAAATCTTTTTTAAAATTACAATTACCGTATTTTTCTTTTATAATTTTTATTATAAAATTTTTTTTAAATGAGACGCCTAAAAAGGTACTCTAAGTTGGAAAAGGAAATCAAAAACGAAGCGAAAAACAAAAAGAAATAATGGCATCAGCAGTGAGCTTCTTCCCTATTTGCAAGGGAAATAAATCAAGAACCTATTTATGTATTATGCCATTTATTATAAACGTTAATATTATCGTTATAAATTAATTATTAAAGAGGTTAGGAAGGGTGGAGGGTTTGCGAAAAACAAAAAAATTAATGTCATGATGAAAATTCTAAAAAACCATTAATTATATAGTGACGCGATGCGATACTGCAACTTTTTTTGAAGGAGAGAAAAACAAAAAATAATAAACGAAGTGTTTTAACAGGTAATTCGATCAAAAAAAAAATTAATAAAATAATAGTCGGCACGTTATAGCAACACTCAACATTATTTGGCAATAAAAGGGTATCTATTCTAAAACTTATATCCTATGATGTGTTATACAAAAACACAATTCATTGTTTCTGGAAGTAAACCAAAAAATGTAATGAATAAAAACATCAAAAAAATTCCATTTTTTAAATTAATTCTTTTTAATTAATAATTTTTGCTAAAGCTTTAAAAGTAAGCACCTACCAATGATACTCGTTTTCGGACAAAGCATTCATCGCGCTTCAACCAAAGAAGAAAAAAATAAAATTAAGAGACAAGGATATCGAGCACACAAGATATCACCACGACAAAATAATATTAATACATTAAAAATCGATTATAGTCACGATTACAAGTTGTTATAAACGATTTTTAACATATAAAAGGTTAGATTAAGGTAATCCTTTTTACCGATGATATCGAAAAACGCATAAAATTACGAGTTCTTTATGTACATCTATGTTGGAACGCCAGTGTCAATGAATTAAAATATTAAAATTAATATCAGCCCACAAATAAATTTTCATAGTAGGCTATGATCTATATAGTTTATATTTATTTGACTTGTTATCACTAACAGAGATGTTTATGCTAAACTGGCTAATAATTTTAAGTATGGCACAAAATCATATGCCAATTTAAATTTATTGATCTAAAAAAAATTCTGTTAACTACTTTCTCTGTCACACCTTGTACTATAAATGATATCAAGTACCATGGTATATGTTGCTAACTTATTAATATATTCACAGCCTACTCAAAATGAAAATATATTTGAAGGCGTAATAAAATATTTATGTTATCGATTCAATTAATATTTGATAATTTGAAAAATAAATTGGTGAACAATTACAAAAAATTGAATCAAGCGTAAGAAAATAACATTCTTTTCTCTTTTTTTTTTTGTTTTTTTTTTCGATATAATATTCCCGATAAAAATTTTGATAGTGTTGGTGCCAATAAGTTACCCATATGGTACGAATCTACGTTATGAAATTTTATTATTATTTCTTTTTTATATTCACTCAAAAATGAAACAGTATAAAAACTTATGTAAAAACATAGATTATACCAAGTGAGCATTTTATTTAAAATGTAGTAACAACGCAGTAGTAACACTGACTAGCAACCGAGACCCTCGTCGGGCGACACGCTACAAAATAATTCTCAAAAAACACTATTAATCCTAAGTAACAAATTTTATAGTTTTTTTCAATTTTTTTCCTTGGCTAGTTCAATTTTCCCTTTCCTTTCATATTTTTTATTATTTTTTAAGAGGATTTTTTTGTACCAATTTGACATATTAAACCGGAGAATTTAAGTGAGACCTGAAGTTTTCTGCATCCGTCCGCGCCCCATTTTTTTTTCTTTTTTCTTTTTATTAACCCAGGGATGGGAAGTCACGCTCGTCATCCACCTTAGGCGCACCACGGTTATCAATCCTATCTTCTCCACCAACACCACCACCAGCCTGCTATTAATAAATATCATATAAAAAAATTATTTTTATTTTTTGTTCAATTTCTTACTTGTTCTTCATTTCCCCGGAAACGATCACCACCGCTGCCGCCGCCGCCGCCACGTCCAGTTCCAGTTCCTCCAGTTCCCGTTGGTCTTTCACGTCCTTCCCGATTATTGCGTCCACCCCTTCCACCACCGCGTCCACCACGTCCACGTCCCAATCCCGCTCTCCTGCTATCATTAAAATGTATATTGATGTCCAGTACATGTTTTTGACGTCCAACACGTTGGGGATATTCACTTGCATCATATTCTTCATCCTCAGATTCCTATTTAATTAAACATAATTATTTAGATGTCGTCATTTTTAAAGTATGGTACAGTTGATTAAGGGAAAATATAGTTAAACAGTTTTACCTCTTCTTCTTCCTTTTTCTTGCTCAATTCGTACATTTTCTTCCATTGACTTGGGTCCTCTCCTTCGCCAGCTTTACGTATATTATATTGCGGTCTCAATCGTCCAGCCTTTTGGGTCGCTTTCCATTCGTCCAAAGTGAGCTCTTTCGCTTCCTCTTCCACGGGCGTCGGTGGTTCTCGTTCCTGTTCGGGTTCCCTAATAAAAATTATTTTCCTTACAGAATCCAAAAAATGAATGGGAAAATTTTTTTACTTAATCTCGGTCGGGGGTTCAGTCGTTTCCGGTTTATTTTCTCCTCCAGTAGTCCACGTTTCCTCATTCGTTTTATCTGCTTCACTACTATTTCAAAATGATTAAGGGGTTAATTAAAAAAATTTATACGAGGTGATTCACTTTAACTCTTAATTACCACCCCATATTAAGTGCTTAATAATATATTAAAATAAATTCAAAAAAACTTACTCAATGACATCTTTATGGGAGCCCCAATTATGAGCGCCTGCGCCATCGCGTTTGTCAACGGGCTTGACTCCTCTGTAACCATGCCTGCTTTCAGTATTTTTGTGTTTAAAGAGATAAACAACCGAAAATTAATTAAACAGACAACCACCACGGGGATAGAGAGTTAGAGCGCAATTAAATAAAAACTTGAACAAACCAAAAAAATAAAAAATAAAACGAATCGAAAGCCAATCTCTTACGTTTTGTCCGATCCGCTTTGCCTATCAAAGTCCCTTTTCCCACGTCGGTCATCGAAATTGCGTCTTGGTCCTCCACGTCCTCCTCCTCCTCCACCCATTTTGTTCGCCAAAGGCCTGCCTCGGCGATTTTCAAAATTGTCCCCGTCCCTTCGTGGTCGTTCATCCCTTATTAAAAAAACAATAAAACAAAATAAAAAAATTATTATTAAAAACCATTTTTTTTACTTATTATCCGGTCCATTGTAAGGTCTATCTTCGCGATTCCGCCTGTTATTCCTTTCCTCTCGGTTTTCGTTGTTGAATTTATTGTAGGGGCGTTCTGGTTTGTTATCGTTTGACCTTGGAATGGGTTTACCTTCTAAAATAAAAATTTATATTTTCAATAAAACATTTTTTTTCATTTTTTTGCCAAGAACAAATAAAAACTTAAACAAACATAATGAAGAATTTAAAGCAATCACCAGAATTAAAGAAATATTTAATCGAACGATAAAGATAAAAATGTTTAAGCACTTTTTTTGTTTAAAATAAGCAAAGTACGAAAATATTGCCCCATTGTGTTCGTTTGTAATTCGTGAAAATGAGTCACGAAATTCCAGTGAAATCAATTTAACGCGTTCGATATTAAATCCAGCAGTTTTTTTTATAGTTATTTTGAAATAACCCGAAAATATTTAATATATTCCGCCAGTTTTCGACATAATGGTAGCCTATTAAACCGCGATTTTCTGCGAAACTAAATGGAATATACAAAAAATAAAATATGTCCCTTATTAAGAACACATCAAGCACCACCTGTCCAAAATTTAAATTTTTTTCGTCAAGTAATTTTTGAGAAAAAAAATCATAAAGGGGACAAAAATTAAAAATTTTTATCGCGATAAGAAAATTTTCAAAATCACATATTTTATGTAGAAATATTCGGTGATTACAACAAATGGTTAAGAAGATATTCATGCAAACATCGAAAGACTTGATTTAATCTTAATGAGGATTTTATTAAACTTTATTACGTTATGATGTACTGCTAAACATAGTTTTGCAGGTCTTATAGAAATCTGAAGCAGCCTTTAACTTGATAAATGATTTGATTCACATTTAATGAGCAAATTAAGAGATGTAATACTATCTTAATGCTGACTTGACTCTGTGCAGACTTGATGTAGAGTCAATTGAAACAAATTGACATATCGCAGAACAATATACCTCCTTATCTGGAAGCAAAATGAATCAATTTTTCATTTCAAAACACCTGGAATTCCGAGTTCTTAACAATATCGCTCTTTTTCACGTTTGTTCTCAGATGCATAAATAACGAAAAAAATACAAAAATATGAAACTTTGCTGAATTCGTAGTTTTAGAAGTTGTTAATGGTATCACTCGGGATTCGGAGCGTGAAACCAAGTCTACCCTGCTTGAAGTTTATGGAAGAAACAACTCGGCCGACTTCGAAGACATCGGCAGCCCTAAGTATTGCTCATGATACTTGGGGCGGCCGACGTCTTCGAAGTCGGCCGAGATTATTTCTTCCATAAAGTTATTAATGGGATCACCCAGTATTTAAAGCGTGAAACCAAGTCTACCCTACTTGAAGTTTATGGAAGAAACAACTCGGCCGACTTCGAAGACGTCGGCCGCCCTAAGTATTGCTCATGCTTCATGATACTTGGGGCGGCCGACGTCTTCGAAGTCGGAGGAGATTATTTCTTCCATAAAGTTATTAATGGGATCACCCAGTATTTAAAGCGTGAAACCAAGTCTACCCTGCTTGAAGTTTATGGAAGAAACAATTCGGCCGACTTCGAAGACGTCGGCCGCCCTAAGTATTGCTCATGGTACTTGGGGCGGCCGACGTCTTCGAAGTCGGCCGAGATTATTTCTTCCATAAAGTTATTAATGGGATCACCCAGTATTTAAAGCGTGAAACCAAGTCTACCCTACTTGAAGTTTATGGAAGAAACAACTCGGCCGACTTCGAAGACGTCGGCCGCCCTAAGTATTGCACATGATACTTGGGTTGGGTTGGGTTTCATGATACTTGGGGCGGCCGACGTCTTCGAAGTCGGCCGAGATTAATTCTTATATCACGAAAAAACTTGGGGCGGCCGACGTTTTCGAAGTAGGCCAAGATTATTTCTTCTATAAAGTTGTTAATGGACCACTCAGGATTCAGAACATGAAACCAAGTCTACCCTGGTTGAAGTTTATGGAAGAATTAAGTATTCAGTATTCTTCATGATACTTGGGGCGGGAGATTATTTCTATTTTTTCTTATCCACCAGGGTAGACTTGGGTTCATGTTCAAATTGGGTTGGATCAAGATATCTGCTTTTACTACTAAAATCAAACACACTGTATAGGCTCTTCATTAATAAAGGGTTAAACTTATAAAAATAACAATATTAATAATCATTTTAACTTTCCCAAAAAAGTCGAATTTATCAATTCATTCTTAATAAATGAGTCATTAATAAATTTCTAATCTAAGCTCCAAAAGTAGCAATACCAAATCATTGTTGAAATTAGTTGTGAAAAGTCATTGCATAAAAATGTTTAATAAAGGTTACAAAAAAAGTTAAATTCCAAGAATGAAGTAATTAATAATTTTTTATTCAACTTGATGTTAGATATCATAAATCAAACAAGAAATTTTTGTTGCAAACAAATATTTTTTTAAATCTTAAATAGGATTATTAAGAAAATTGATAAAATTGAGGACTCATAACTTTTAATGAGTTTTTTCATTTAAAAATTTACAATATAGATATAGAGATATGACAAGGTTAGTTTTCCCAAAAAAGGTTAAGTTATAGTTTTAACAAAAAGATATCTAAACAAATCGATTTGAGTAAGCCGGGAAACTTAAATATAAAATCTAGTTTCATCGACGTAAAATAAGATTGATGGAGTATTTACTTGGTAAATAAGTAAAAAAGTGTGGTATAGAAATCACATGTGCCTGAACATGGCCGTCTCAATCGGTTTCAATGAAGGTAGATATATAAATATAAATTAAAGTATATATACTCACCTTCGCGCTTGTTATCTTGTATTTTATGATTTGGTGGATCTTTAACGACCTTCTTCTGGGGCAGTGCGGTCTTGCCTTTAGCCGGGGCTTCGGTCTTAACCTTGTTTTCCTTCTCGGCAACCTTCGTCTTCTTTTTCAGCTCTTTCTCTTGCTCCTTCAATTTAATCGTTTCCAACGGGTCCGATTCGTCATCGAGGAAAAGCGCGTAACGGTTCTCCACACCGATGCCGTAGGAGTTCTCCATCGCTCCGAAACTGAGCTCGCCTCTTCTCAACTTTGCGATGTTGGAAGATTAAAAATTTTCGGCTTCGTTCAAGCCCTCTGTTTTCACGCAATCATTCAGCACAATATGGCCGGCTTTGGGTTATTGGATGCACGAGGAAATCAGCACATGCGCAACGATACAAGAACCTTACTGCGCATGACAAACAAACGATTATAACTATAAAATGCCGGTTATAATTAAGAGGAATATTATGTTAGTTACGCAATTTTTCTTATAACAATCAAATTTAGAAATATATGTAAAATTTATTCTTTTATCTTGATTATTATTGGTTTAAGTCAGATTTTTTTTTTGAGGTTATGATCCGTTTTGAGGTTATTACGCAAGTTACTACTTTGCCGACTTATATTACGTAATACCAACTTTAAGGAAGGAAATGTATCAATGGGGGATAAATTAAAATGATTTGATTAGAAGATTTTGTTATTTATTTCTAATTAAAAGTATAAACAATAAAATAAAACTTTTCTGTTACAATTTTATTTAGATTATGTAATATTTCGAAAAAACGTTTGAACGAATAGTAGAAAAAACATCTTCGGTTGTCAGTTAATTAAGACTTAAGGTCCAATTCGATAGCTTCTCATTACCACTATTTCAAAAAAAAATAATAATAATTACAATATTTACTTATTTACGGTTACATCGTAGTTACATTTGATTCACATTTATAAAGGAAAAAAAGAACGTTTTGCCAAAAAGAAAAAAGAAGAAATTACATTAAGTTACAGTTTATATCGCACATCGAAAACAACCATGACCAAATATTTTTCTAGTACACTTGTATTCCGGATTTGCTGCTGTTTCTTTTTTATTTTTATTTTTCTTTTTAAGGAATACGTGAAGGTAGTAAGCATTATTTTAAAATTAAAATTTACGATATTGCAAATCAACTTGTTTTTTCTAATATATCTATGTAAAAAAACAAAAGTACATACAATGGTCACACTAAATCTACAACATTATCTTGAAAATTTGATGAACATGTTGTTAATAAATAAATATATAATCTTGTAAAAACAAATTTTATGAAAGTATAATAAATCATAATTCTTTCTTTCAGTTTTTTTTTTTACTAAATTCTTTTAACAATACATATTTATACGGTAAGTGTACTGAATTTAATTACATACACGGCCGAAACTAATATAGGTGCAAAAATGGGAGTCATTAAAAAATTCATTCAGTTTTTTATCGTATCCTGATTAAGCACGTCTTCGCGCACCTCCTCAGTAAATACTTGATAGTTTTTTTCATTTTCTTATAATTTTTTTTGTACTAATTCTATTTATTTAACAATTTCTTAAGCACCTAAACTGAAACGTTAATCATCGTAGACGCGAGCGAAACAAAATTAATTGAATAAGTGTCAAAAAAGAAAAGCAACTCATATTACAAAATAGGGAAATATTACATAACACATTCATACCTTATCCAAACTTACATAACGTTCTAAAAGATACATGTAAAGCTATCATACTTTACAAAATAAAATATATATATTTTTTCGTTCTTTTTCTGGATGAAATTCTAAATTGTTAGTTTTTTGTAAAATACAGAAGTCAATGAAGATGTACAAAAAAGTAATTAATACATTTAAATAGTTATCAATATAAAAGAAAAAAACAGCTGTTCAAATTTTTTAACACCAAGTAATAATAGGCATAGTTAATAAATAAAGTTTCAAAAAAGTGAGAACAAGTTAACAATAGGGAAAACCCCTAAATTTTCCATTCTAACTAGTTTTTTCTTTTTTTTTTTCAAAATCTTTTATAATAGCTACGAAAAAAATCGCAATATCTTGTAGAAAATTATTTCTCGTTATTTTTTTTCCTACCCTTTTCTCTTTCTTTCTCTCTCAGCGTCATTCTTTAACGTTTTCTTCCCATTTTTTTCCTCTAAATTTACAACAACCACACTACTAACGCACTCTCATAACATATATCTATATATCCGTAATCATTTGTTTCTTTACAGCTGTCCCTTTGCTTCCGGTTGCGACGTGTTTCGATGATATTAATAATGATGGGTATGTCGGGCATTTACAATCTGTAAATCAATACAAATTTTTTTTATACAACTCAATTTAAATTTACAATAAAAATTTTTGTATAGTAATATAGAATTGAATTTTTTTAGAGGTTTCATAACGGTGTGTCCTTTTCCGATTTTTAGTATTTTGATTATAACAAGAAAACTTCAAGAAAAATAAAATAATACAAAAATGACTTTTAACTGATAACTTGTAAATGTTGTACTCGATTATCAAGATCTATATGTGATATACACAAAGTGTTAATTAAGTATCTTTTTAATAATATTTAATAATAATTTAATTTCCCTGTGAACAGTATAGTACTGAAATTCAAGATTATTTTAATAATTATTGTTTGTATCAAAATATTTTTCAAATAAAACTTGTTAAGAATTAAAAAAGGAACAACTTTTATTGGCACCATTTTTTAAGATCATCAATTTTTTAATTTCCCTCTGAACAGTATAGATATTGAATTCAAGGTTATCTTCCTAAATATTATTTGTATCAAAATATTTTTCAAATAAAACTTGTTAAGAATTAAAAAGAAACAACCTTTGTTGGAAAAATTTTTCAAAATTATCAATTTTTTAATATCCCTGTGAACAGTATAGAGATGGAATTCAGGATTATTTTCCTAAATATTATTTGTATCAAAATATTTTTCAAATAAAACTTGTTAAGAATTAAAAAAGGAACAACTTTTATTGGCACCATTTTTTAAGATCATCAATTTTTTAATTTCCCTCTGAACAGTATAGAAACTAAATTCAAGATTATCTTCCTAAGTATTGTTTGTATCAAAATATTTTTTAAACAAAACTTGTTAAGAATTAAACAAGGAACAACTTTCATTAGCATCATTTTTTAAAATCATCAACATTTTAATTTCCCTGTGAATAGTATAGAAATCAAATTCAAAATTATCTTCCTAATTATTGTTTGTATCAAAATATTTTTCAAATAAAACTTGTTAAGAATTAAGTAAGGAACAACTTTCATTAGCACCATTTTTTAAAATTATCAATTTTTTAATTTCCCTGTTAACAGTATTGAAATTTAATTCAAGATTATTTTCTTAATTATTGTTTGTATCAAAATATTTTTCAAATAAAACTTGTTAAATATTAAGTAAGGAACAACTTTCATTGGCACCATTTTTTAAAATTATTAATTTTTTAATTTCCCTGTGAACAGTATTGAAATTTAATTCAAGATTATTTTCCTAATTATTGTTTGTATCAAAATATTTTTTAAATAAAACTTGTTAAAAATTAAACAAGGAACAACTTTTGTATGCATCATTTTTTAAAATTATCAATTTTTTAATTTCCCTGTGAACAGTATAGAGATGGAATTCAAGATTATTTTCCTAAATATTATTTGTATCAAAATATTTTTCAAATAAAACTTGTTAAGAATTAAAAAAGGAACAACTTTTTTTAGCACCATTTTTTAAAATTGTCAATTTTTTAATTTCCCTGTGAACAGTACAGATATTGAATTCAAGATTATTCTATACTTCGTTCTATACTTAATGAACACCTTGTATATCTATATGTCACATTATAGCATTTGATTTGCCATAGCTTCTTCAACCCAATAGTTTAAAATTAAAATATAAAACGCTAATTATATATTTTGACCATTTTTCGCTTTTTTTATTACACAAACTTACCTAATTTTCATAAAATCTCGGCAAATTTCAACAATTTTCGAGATTTTCAACAATTTTTATTAAAAAATTAACATAAAAACCTGAAAAAATTTATATTTTTTCCTTACCTTTTGTCCACCTAACTTGTACAGCAGGTCCATAACCATAAATATGTTGAATAAGATATTGAAATCTGAGCACATTTTCGTCGAGAATCGATGTATTTCGAACAGTACAATAGGTATTGAAAAAGTCTTCAGTAAAAATTGAAGAAATTTCGTCAAAATAGCTGTTAAAATAAGCAGCTAAAGGAAAAAGCTCCAAGTTAACGAAAGATATAGAGAAAGTAGGTCGTGTCGTCAGCGAATATTCATTGAAGGCAACAAAATCGTCGTTTTTGTTGGTTTTCATTAAAATTCTTTGCTCACCACGATCCACAAAATCTGCATCTATCTTCACATCTTTGTGTACTTTTTTATGTACAATTCGTCCCGTCTTCTCAGTCTTATAGTCTAATGGTTTTTTTGACATTTGGCCAGTGGCCTCATTGGAGGTAATAGTTGTTTCATTAACTCCTCTGAGGCCACCTCTATATAAAAAATAATTTGATCCTTTTAAACTGCACCCTCCTCTTAAACCAGGCTTAATATAACGCGGTGTTCCCCCAAATAAACCTACTGCTGTCGCTGTTGCTCCAACGACATCGCTATCCATCGCAATATCGGATTGACTTTTATCAGACTCCTCCAAAGACACATCAAGCGATTTATCATCTTCAGCTTGTGACGAGTCTAAAGATGATAAATCTTTGTCTGGTTCCGGATCAATCAAACCAGCTTCAGCCGCTAAAGCAGCCAAAGCTGCATCTGTTGTTGCTGGTCCATCAAATGATGTTGAAGCCAATGTTGCGGATGGTTGTTGAACGGGTTTTTGTTTTGGACGAGAAACCACCATTAATTTTGGCTGTTGGTCGTTTCCTGTATTTACATTTGCTGTTAATGCTGATGATGCTGGAATACGTAAAATTTTTCCTTGTGGTGGTTGAACATATAATGCTTTATTTCCAGTTCCTGATACTTGTACCGTTACAGGTTTTCCACCAATCATTACCTGTTTCTATTCAAAAAACAATAAGTTAATTAATAAAAATATATAAATTAAATAACAATGAAAATTACCGTAACTGTTTTTTGTGTACCAACAACACCCATTGGCATAATAATGGGTTTTCCACCAATTTTAACATTTTGTAAATTTGTAACAGTACCTCCTTTAGTAATTGGTTGAACATTAACCGTGGAAGTTTTTGTTTGGGCAACGTTAACAGCTTGCGCATTGGTGACCGTTTGAATGTTTCTTATGGCGGCATTTGAACTTACAACGATGACTTGTTGGTTGCCTATGGTAGGTATTTGACCGGTGGCGCCTTTTGAAAGTACTATTTGATTTCCTGGTTTGTTCACTTTGATCATATTTGATGGAATTGTTTTAACGGCGGTTAAAACTTTATTGGTGTTGGGTTGTACTAATTTAACGATGGTATTATTTCCGGTTGTCGTTTGTAATACAGTGTTTGGTAGCGCTTTAGAACCTTTTGGCAAAGCGGCGACGGTCATTCCCGTGCTGGTTTTAACCAGCGTGACTATTTGCGGTTGGACGCCACCTTTTTGAAGTAACCCAGTTCCTTTTTGAAGGATTACTTGTTTACCTGCTGTTTGTTGTGGTGTTGCTTGACGAATTATTGTTCCACCTGCTTGTTGAATTTTAACACCTGGTGAAGCTATAACAACATAAAAATTAGATTAGAAAATAATGAGATACTAAATAATAATAATAACTTGCCGATTTTAATTTGTCCTGGTCCAGCAGCGACGGTTATTTTTTGTGTGGCAGCGGCGGCTGCTGCCAAAGCTTGAATACCAGACATGCTACTCTGTGCGGTTTTAACCTGTGCAGTTCCATCAGCGGCCGCTGTGGCTACTGGTAATATAACGGAAGCGTTTGTGGTGACCGCTGCTTTTGTGGCAGCTTGTCTTGCCACTCTCGATAAGATATCTAACGACGCTACTTTTGGCGAAGCAACAGCAGCTGCTGCTGGCTGTACGTTGGTAATGTGTGTTTTTGCAACGTTGGCGGTGGTTTGGGTTCGTTGAGCTGTTAATATTGGTCTTGTGGCGGTTTGTACGCCTTGCTTGGCAGAAGCGGTTACGAGCGGTTTTGGAGCTGGTGGCATAAGTGGTTTTGGATTGGGCGGTACCATCGGTTGCGGTGGTAAATCATACTTTTGTATTTGCAAAATGTATACTTGCGTTTGTGGCGCGCCGGTCCAGTTTACCTCTAATGAACTAGTTGCGGCTTTTAATAAAGCAACTTTTCCGGGAGCGGGCGGTTTATCAACTTCTAAATACCACAAATCTTTGCAACAAACTTGATTGTTCCATGTTTTTCGATACCCGTCTCTTCCCGACCAAACGTAAAGACGATTATTAATGCCAACAGCGCAATGCCCAGCTCTCGCGCACGGAAGGTTTACATCAAAAGTACCAATTAAGAGATCATCCCAGTTCATCGTTTCCAGGTTAAGGCAAGCCATGGTACCGGTGCATTTCCATTCTTTCTCATTTTGCGGCGTTTTGGTGTCCTCTGTAGTAACTGGGACCCAACCACCAAACACAAACATTCTGTTTCCAATTAGCGTGGATGTGTGCAGCGATCTAGGTAGAGGGGTATGCCCCGAAACGGTCGGTTTACTCCAAGTGAGCGTATCCGCGTTCAAAAACCATAAATCCCCCAAACGATAACCGCTCATTCCACCGTAAATAACCAAGAAAGATCGAGATCGTTCCTTATCGATGTACGAGACACCGGTGTGCGACTCCCTAGGTGGAGGCGCTGGACCAACCGTCGGGGGCACTTCCCATTGTACAGGATTTGTACGAATATCCAACGCGTATAAATCATTTAAATAACGGGGTATATTATTTTTTGGGTCTTCGCTTTCGTTTGCTAATCCCCCAAACAAGTACACTTTATCATTTACAAGGGTAAAACTGTGACCAAGTCGAGCACACGGTGCTGTACCGAGTTTTGGTGGACGTGGTTTTAATTTTTTCCATTCCCACCTGGAAGCCTATAGCAATTTTATTTTAAGTTATTTTTATAAAATTACAGTAAAACCACGACATATAGCGAGTCTCAACAGAATATACAAGGTGTTTCACTTAAAATTTCCAGGTCAAGTATCTTTGGAATGAGTTGAGATATTGTAGTTTTGTAAGAGAACATGCAAATTTCTGTTACATGTCATCGAATTCAAAAAATAAATAAATTTTTGCCAGGAGAGAATCTCTTAGCTGAATTTTCAGTTTTGGCAACTTTCTCAATAACGTGAAATCAATGTAAATAAGAAAAGTTCATTGTGAACTATTTTTATGGGCGGCCGACGTCTTCGAAGTCGGCCGAGATATTTCTTCCATAAACTATGAGCAGAGTAGGCTTGGTTTCACGCTCAGAATCCGGAGTGATACCATCAGTAACGTAAAACTACGAATTCACCACATTTTTGTATTTTGCTCGATATTTACGCATCTGAGAGCAAAAATGAAAGAGAGTAATATTGTTGAGAATAAAATTTGCTACAACTTTTATTCCAAAAGTTTTTTTATAACATGCTCCGATTCCTGAGTATTGTTCATGATATAAGAAATAATCTCGGCCGACTTCGAAGACGTCGGCCGCCCCGAGCATCATAAACAATATTTGTGGGCGGCCGACGTCTTCGAAGTCGGCCGAGATATTTCTTCCATAAACTATGAGCAGGATAGGCTTGGTTTCACGCTCAGAATCTGGAGTGATACCATTAATAACGTAAAACTACGAATTAACCACATTTTTGTATTTTGCTCGATATTTACGCATCTGAGAGCAAAAATGAAAGAGAGCAATATTGTTGAGAATAAAATTTGCTACAACTTTCGTTCTAAAAGTTTTTTTATAACATGCTCTAATTCCTGAATATTGTTCATGATATAAGAAATAATCTCGGCCGACTTCGAAGACGTCGGCCGCCCATAAAAATAGTTCACAATGCTCGGGGCGGCCGACTTCGAAGACGTCGGCCGCCCCGAGCATCGTGAACTATTTTTATGGGCGGCCGACGTCTTCGAAGTCGGCCGAGATATTTCTTCCATAAACTATGAGCAGAGTAGGCTTGGTTTCACGCTCAGAATCCGGAGTGATACCATTAATAACGTAAAACTACGAATTCACCACATTTTTGTATTTTGCTCGATATTTATGCATTTGAGAGCAAAAATGAAAGAGAGTGATATTGTTGAGAATAAAATTTGCTACAACTTTTATTCCAAAAGTTTTTTTATAACATGCTCCGATTCCCGAATATTGTGCATGATATAAGAAATAATCTCGGCCGACTTCGAAGACGTCGGCCGCCCCGAGCATCGTGAACTATTTTTATGGGCGGCCGACGTCTTCGAAGTCGGCCGAGATATTTCTTCCATAAACTATGAGCAGGGTAGGCTTGGTTTCACGCTCAGATTCCGGAGTGATACCATTAATAACGTAAAACTACGAATTAACCACATTTTTGTATTTTGCTCGATATTTACGCATCTGAGAGCAAAAATGAAAGAGAGGAATATTGTTGAGAATAAAATTTGCTACAACTTTCGTTCTAAAAGTTTTTTTGTTATATGCTCTGATTCCAAAGTGTTACCATTAAGAACTTGTAGAATTTAGTAAATTTTGATATTTTCTTGATATTTATGCATCTGAGAGCAAACGTGAAAGAGAGTAATATTGTTGAGAATAAAATTTGCTACAACTTTCTTAATAACATGAAATCATGTAAATAAGGAAAGTTGTACAGTTTTTGCTCTGTCACAAGCACCTAATAAAAAGTTTATGTGAACTAAAATATCTCAACCCATTCCAGAGATAATAGGTCTGGGAATTTTAAGTGAAACACCCTGTATATACTGCAATTAGAATAAGACTAGAACTACCATTGTTGATTTATACATAGTGTAGATAAGTCAGGGAATACCCCAAGTTTATCTATAAACATGGAATAGAACAAGTTGGGGAATAACCCAAGTTGGATTATATCTATATAGATATATTTTGTCTCATTATATGGAGGTTTTACTGTATTTAGACAGTATTTTGGAACAAAAATAAATTATATTTACCTGTAGTTCATAAAGTTCACTGCTATATTTTCCATACTCAACCATTCCACCAAAGATTAATAAACGTGTGCCGTCGACGACAAATCCGTAAGCTGCACATCCAGGGGGTATATCCCCCTTCATAATCGGAACGAACCATTGATTAGTAGCTGAGAAAAGAAATAAAAATAATAAATTTTTTTTTAATGAAATTGATACTTGGTTTAGTGATTTGAATTGAATAAGAAGAATATATGTTTATATTTAAAATTGTGTTGGTTTAATAGTTTGTATGTGCCGCCATCTTTACACGCGCATAAAATAAACGTTGGTGTAAAAAGTAGTTTTTGGTTAAATGATGAATAGAAAGGCGAATTTAAATGGAAAAGACTTAATGATTTTGTGTAGGAGGAATGTTGGAATTTTGGGGTCGCTATAATCCTTTACAGATAAAAAGTATAAATAATAACATACACGCGCCATATTTAATGGCCGCGATTCACATCAATACCTGTGTTGTAAACGTGAAGTTCTTCGACTATGCCCTCATTACCGCCCCCGAAAACTACCATAAGATCTTTGATAGCAACGGCGCGATGTCCATGTCGAGGTCTCGGCTGCGGACCGGACGGGTCATTCACTGATTTCCACCGTAGTAGCTTACCCGCCATTATGTGATCACATTGCACTCAAAAACTCGGGACGCCAATAGAATCGCATCAATTTGAACTCTGATTTAACCTAACCTCGCTCGCCCTACCTCGACATAGCAACCGCGTCCGCGTCCTTCCACACGCACAAGGGACAATAATACGAAAGCTCACGAAAGCTAAGCCGGCAGCGCGTCTGGCGACCGACGAACAGGTTATTTCAAACAAAAATGCCCGCTTCGAAAATTAATAATTGTAAACGCTACTGCACGGCGCTGCCAAATACTTCGTTTCAATATGGCCGACAGAAACAAAATGGTTTCGAGTGACATCTCTATTTCAACTTCTCAACTAATCCACGACTACCCACTACCCATGCAACAAACATGAATTTCGATAATCATGCAATTTTTTCACTTAATCAGATTTATAGTATGTAATGTAGATGTCTCCTAATTAGAGCAACTCCAGATCGCTGTATTTATAGTCTTCTAGAACTTTTACTCCTATATTTACTAACATTGTTATACATGTGCTCTCCCAAATTTCAAGAGTTTGTACATGAGACCTTTAATAATAAGTCTTTTTATCCTTTTCAAAGAATAGTTAGCATTCCGATCCATTACAAGTGCGGTTTAATGACGTTCTGCAGACTCGCTCCATCCTGTCTGGTGATATCTACAATCTGTCCTGCAGTTGGAACCACGTATCTTGATGGACGTTCAACCTCACAGTATCCAACAACACGTTTAATACTTGTTGTAGAAAGATCAAGTAGATCGGATCGAAGTCGGCCGAAATTATTTCTTCCATAAATTTCAAGCAGGGTAGAGTTGGTTTCACGCTTCGAATCCCGAGTGATACCATTAATAACTTTATGGAAGAAATAATCTCGGCCGACTTCGAAGACGTCGGCCGCATTAAGTATTGTTCATGACACTTGGGGCGGCCGACGTCTTCAAAGTCTGTATAGTCATGTGATTTTTCCATTTTTCCATAACTCCGATTCCTGAGTATTTTTCACGACTACCCACTACCCATGCAACAAACATGAATTTCGATAATCATGCAATTTTTTCACTTAATCAGATTTATAGTATGTAATGTAGATGTCTCATAATTAGAGCAACTCCAGATCGCTGTATTTATAGTCTTCTAGAACTTTTACTCCTATATTTACTAACATTGTTATACATGTGCTCTCCCAAACTTCAAGAGTTTGTACATGAGACCTTTAATAATAAGTCTTTTTATCCTTTTCAAAGAATAGTTAGCATTCCGATCCATTACAAGTGCGGTTTAATGACGTTCTGCAGACTCGCTCCATCCTGTCTGGTGATATCTACAATCTGTCCTGCAGTTGAAACCACGTATCTTGATGGACGTTCAACCTCACAGTATCCAACAACACGTTTAATACTTGGTGTAGAAAGATCAAGTAGATCGGATCGAAGTCGGCCGAGATTATTTCTTTCATAAATTTCAAGCAGGGGAGACTTGGTTTCACGCTTCGAATCCCGAGTGATACCATTAATAACTTTATGGAAGAAATAATCTCGGCCGACTTCGAAGACGTCGGCCGCATTAAGTATTGTTCATGACACTTGGGGCGGCCGACGTCTTCAAAGTCGGTATAGTCATGTGATTTTTCCATTTTTCCATAACTCCGATTCCTGGGTATTTTTCACGACTACCCACTACCCATGCAACAAACATGAATTTCGATAATCATGCAATTTTTTCACTTAATCAGATTTATAGTATGTAATATAGATGTCTCCTAATTAGAGCAACTCCAGATCGCTGTATTTATAGTCTTCTAGAACTTTTACTCCTATATTTACTAACATTGTTATACATGTGCTCTCCCAAACTTCAAGAGTTTGTACATGAGACCTTTAATAATAAGTCTTTTTATCCTTTTCAAAGAATAGTTAGCATTCCGATCCATTACAAGTGCGGTTTAATGAAGTTCTGCAGACTCGCTCCATCCTGTCTGGTGATATCTACAATCTGTCCTGCAGTTGAAACCACGTATCTTGATGGACGTTCAACCTCACAGTATCCAACAACACGTTTAATACTTGTTGTAGAAAGATCAAGTAGATCGGATCGAAGTCGGCCGAGATTATTTCTTCCATAAATTTCAAGCAGGGTAGACGCTTCGAATCCCGAGTGATACCATTAATAACTTTATGGAAGAAATAATCTCGACCGAGTTCGAAGACGTCGGCCGCATTAAGTATTGTTCATGACACTTGGGCCGACGTCTTCAAAGTCTGTATAGTCATGTGATTTTTCCATTTTTCCATAACTCCGATTCCTGAGTATTGTTCATGATATAAGAAATAATCTCCCGCCCCAAGTATCATACACAATACTTATGGGCGGCCGACGTCTTCGAAGTCGGCCGAGATATTTCTTGTATAAACTATAAACAGGGTAGGTTTGGTTTCATCCGCGGAATCCGCAGATATATAGTTTTTTCATAACATGCTCCGATTCCTGAGTTTTGTTCATGATATAAGAAATAATCTCGGCCGACTTCGAAGACGTCGGCCGCCCCGAGCATCACGAAGAATATTTATGGGCGGCCGACGTCTTCGAAGTCGGCCGAGATATTTCTTCCATAAACTATGAGCAGGGTAGGCTTGATTTCACGCTCAGAATCAGGAGTGATACTATTAACAACGTAAAACTACGATTTCAGCATATTTTTGTATTTTACTCGATATTTATGCACCTGAGAGCAAAAGTGAAAGAGACCAATATTGTAGAGAATAAAATTTGCCACAACTTTTGTTCTAAAATTTTTTTTATAACATGTTGCGATTCTTGAGTATTGTTCATAATATAAGAAATAATCTCGGCCGACTTCGAAGACGTCGGCCGCCCCGAGCAAAACGAAGAATATTATTGGGCGGACGACGTCTTCGAAGTCAGCTGAGATATTTCTTCCATAAACTATGAGCAGGGTAGGCTTGGTTTCATGCTCAGAGTCCGGAGTGATACCATTAACAACAAACTCTTCATATGACCCCAAAAGAAAAAATTCAATGAAGTCAAATCAGTATATCGACCGTCCCAAGTATCACGAACAATATTTAAGGCGGCCGACATCTTCGAAGTCGGCCGAGATTATTTCTTCCATAAACTTGAAACCTAAAACATAAGGAAGGCAGATTTGGGAGAAAATATAATGTTATTATAACTAATTATATATTCCTAAATTTTATTTGATTACATATGAAAACAATAATAAATATTTTTACAAAGATTAAACATAGTTATGTATGCGTTACTATATATTACACGTAATTTAGATACAATAAAGCTTTAAAACACATTACACCCAAGTATTATTTTATAATATAATTAATATTAAATTATTTCCTTTTAGTTGACTTATTTTGATGATTAGCTATGTGTTATAAATTCAATTTGCCCAACAATGTGGTAAATTTCAAGTCATCAAAAACGTTTTTTCCATCGCCAATTTTCGGTTTTGCTGATTTCATTGCAAAAACAACTTTCTCCTTTAAATCAGATTTTGGTAAATCACCGCGTAAAAACAATAACCTCAATAAATGATCTTCGGTTATGTTGGGATATTTCTCAACAATGTTGTGCAAATCGAACGAAATCATATCGTCCTGCGCTTTTAACACTTCCGTTAACGTGGTAATCGTTTCCAAGTTCTCATCTTCATCGCGGATCTGATGCGCGATAGCGTCGAAAACGCGTTTAAATTGATCGAGTTCTTTTACAATTTGTGCGGCGGCTTTTTGGCATTCATCAAATGTTTTGAACGCCATCTTTTTCGATAACATAGCCGTTATGTAACGTTTTGCAACTGACATTTTTGCCTCGGATATGACTTCTTCTAAGTTTGTTTCTAAGAGGCGATTATAATCTTGGAAGTAATCGTCGAATGTGGCGCAAATTGTGTCTACTGGGATGTTGTTTCCGATCCATCTCGGCGTGAATAGGTCATCGAAATGTTTTGAAACGTCCATAAATACTTCGTCTAAGAGATATTTTGATGATTCTTTGCGTAATTCCTTTTATTAAAAGATGTGTTATGAAAAATTATTTTTTGTTAATTAATACTTACGTCAAAATAAACTGGGAATGTTTTGATTGCACTTATTTGTTGGTTGTGATTTGGTTTCCAATAAAATTTTTTTAATTGTTCCCCAATATCGATGATTTCTTTGCAATTATTTACGATGGTTATCATGTGATACGTGAAATGCATTACTTGGTTTCTATCTTCAAGGAGTTTATTTCTGTATTCGATGATGGCCTCTTTGTATTGTTCGCCGTATTTTAAAACTTGTTCTATGCTCACAATGAAAGCTTTGTTTGTTATATCTTGACTGAAAAATTAAATTAAATAAATTTGAAAAATTAGAAATTTAGCAAATTTTCGTATTTTTGTACTTTTCTTGATATTCATGCATTTCAGAGCAAAAATGAAAGAGAGCAATGTTGTTGAGAATAAAATTTGCAACAACTTTTGTTCTAAAAGTTTTTTTGTTATATGCTCTGATTCCAAAGTGCTACCATTAAGAACTTGTAGAACCACGAATTTTGCAAATTTTGATATTTTCGTACTTTTCTCAATATTTATGCATCTGAGAGCAAAAATGAAAGAGAGCAATATTGTTGAGAACAAAATTTGCTACAACTTTTGTTCTAAATTCTTTTTTGTTATATGCTCTGATTCCAAAGTGCTACCATTAAGAACTTGTAGAACTACGAATTTTGCAAATTTTGATATTTTCGTACTTTTCTCAATATTTATGCATCTGAGAGCAAAAATGAAAGAGAGCAATATTGTTGAGAACAAAATTTGCTACAACTTTTGTTCTAAATTTTTTTTTGTTATATACTCTGATTCCAAAGTGCTACCATTAAGAACTTGTGGAACCACGAATTTAGCAAATTTTGATATTTTCGTACTTTTCTTGATATTTATGCATTTGAGAGCAAAAATGAAAGAGAGCAATGTTGTTGAGAATAAAATTTGCAACAACTTTTGTTCTAAAAGTTTTTTTGTTATATGCTCTGATTCCAAAGTGCTACCATTAAGAACTTGTAGAACCACGAATTTTGCAAATTTTGATATTTTCGTACTTTTCTCAATATTTATGCATCTGAGAGCAAAAATGAAAGAGAGCAATATTGTTGAGAACAAAATTTGCTACAACTTTTGTTCTAAATTCTTTTTTGTTATATGCTCTGATTCCAAAGTGCTACCATTAAGAACTTGTAGAACTACGAATTTTGCAAATTTTGATATTTTCGTACTTTTCTCAATATTTATGCATCTGAGAGCAAAAATGAAAGAGAGCAATATTGTTGAGAACAAAATTTGCTACAACTTTTGTTCTAAATTTTTTTTTGTTATATACTCTGATTCCAAAGTGCTACCATTAAGAACTTGTGGAACCACGAATTTAGCAAATTTTGATATTTTCGTACTTTTCTTGATATTTATGCATTTGAGAGCAAAAATGAAAGAGAGCAATATTGTTGAGAACAAAATTTGCTACAACTTTTGTTCTAAATTCTTTTTTGTTATATGCTCTGATTCCAAAGTGCTACCATTAAGAACTTGTAGAACCACGAATTTTGCAAATTTTGATATTTTCGTACTTTTCTTGATATTTATGCATTTGAGAGCAAAAATGAAAGAGAGCAATGTTGTTGAGAATAAAATTTGCTACAATTTTCGTTCTAAAAGTTTTTTTATAACGTGCTCCGATTCTTGAGTATTGTTCATGATATAAGAAATAATCTCGGCCGACTTCGAAGATGTCGGCCGCCCCGAGCATCACGAAGATATTTATGGGCGGCCGACGTCTTCGAAGTCGGCCGAGATATTTCTTCCATAAACTATGAGCAGGGTAGGCTTGGTTTCATGCTCAGAATCCGGAGTGATACTATTAACAACGTAAAACTACGATTTCAGCATATTTTTGTATTTTACTCGATATTTATGCATCTGAGAGCAAAAATGAAAGAGAGCAATGTTGTTGAGAATAAAGTTTGCTACAACTTTGGTTCTAAAAGTTTTTTTGTTATATGCTCTGATTCCAAAGTGCTACCATTAAGAACTTGTAGAACCACGAATTTAGCAAATTTTGATATTTTCGTACTTTTCTTGATATTTATGCATTTGAGAGCAAAAATGAAAGAGAGCAATGTTGTTGAGAATAAAATTTGCTACAATTTTCGATCTAAAAGTTTTTTTATAACATGCTCCGATTCCTGAGTTTTGTTCATGATATAAGAAATAATCTCGGCCGACTTCGAAGACGTCGGCCGCCCCGAGCATCACGAAGAATATTTATGGGCGGCCGACGTCTTCGAAGTCGGCCGAGATATTTCTTCCATAAACTATGAGCAGGGTAGGCTTGGTTTCATGCTCAGAATCCGGAGTGATACTATTAACAACGTAAAACTACGATTTCAGCATATTTTTGTATTTTACTCGCTATTTATGCATCTGAGAGCAAAAATGAAAGAGAGCAATGTTGTTGAGAATAAAGTTTGCTACAACTTTGGTTCTAAAAGTTTTTTTGTAATATGCTCCGATTCCCGAGTGTTACCATTAATAAATTGTAGAACCACGAATTTAGCAAATTTTCGCACTTTTCTCAATATTTATGCATTTGAGAGCAAAAGTGAAAGAGAGCAATATTGTTAAGAATAAAATTTGCTACAACTTTCGTTCTAAAATTTTTTTTGTGTCTCTTTTTATAATCAAAATACTAATTTGTTAGTACCTTATTGTTTGAGTTACAGATAAAACTTGATGAATCATTTGATAAATAACAACCGGAACTGTGGCCCTTGTTGTTTCAATTGCAGGATCGTTGGTTGACATCCATTCAAGTTTTTCTTGTGATATAGCATTTCCTAACCACTCTGTATAATCTTTTTCAATGTTCTAAAAATAATAAAAAATTAATAACCTTTACATGTATAGTATGAATTAGAAACTAAATGAATTGGAATGGTTTACTAATGTATAAATTACTTGATAATGAAAAAATGCTTGATAAAAAAGTTCTTGCAGTACTGAGTCATAAAAGGCGATAAATGAAATGAAAACCTAAATTAATTAGTTCTTTACTTTGAGGTATTTTTGTTGTAACGTTTCTAACACGCCGTCGGGTAAGAGTGGTTCTAAATTTTGTGTGGATCTTGCTAAATCAGGGTGACCCATCAATTCTTCAGATTTGTAAGTATTTAGAGTCCAACTTAAGATTGAAACATACTCATTTCCTTCCAAACCGTTTTGAATAATTTCTTGCAACTAAAATGAGGTATTTTAAAAAGTAAATAACGAAAATATTTAGTTTTTTTACATGTCTTCGTAAACAATTATGGTACATTCTAACATAAGCATCAACAATGTTATATTTTTCGGGGAAACAAGGGACACAAAGTGTTTTAACAACTCTTAAATCTTCCAAAATCAATTGCCTCGTTAATTCTAAGTAAGTAACAAGCCACATTTTATTATTTTCTCTCTCATCGACTTGAGTACCCTCAATCCGTGTAGCGACGGCTTTTTCGAATACTTCAAAAGCCATTTTTCTCCATTCCTTAGGCCTCCCGGGTCTTGAGAAGGAGGTTTTTTCTTTATGGAGTTGCGCCTCCTCGTCTAATTTCTCCTCCCGTTCAACGATTCTTAAAGCTGTTACAATGACGGTGGGTTCTTTTCTCACTGTATTTAAAGTACGACTTAAAATTAATTTTAACTGTTTTTCTAATTTAACAGAAAGTACTTCGACGTCTTTAAAACACGCGCTAAGCATGTTTTTATCGAACGTCGATTGATTGGGTAAACGGTGTAACTCATAAAGTAAAGCATCACGGGAGTTTTCTAAATCCCTCAAACACTGGTGAGTATGCAATAATTTCCCTTCGTTTATCCATTTTTCAGTTCTCTCAACGCTTTCGGGTACGGTAAATATGTGTTTTAAGTTTTCTCGGGCTGTTACGTATTGAGAGTGGCGCATATTTTCTTCTCGAAGCTCGTTTAAACCGCCATAAAGGACTTCAACTTTAGGAAAGGTGTTTATTGCGTGTTTTAAGCTTTGCCCAATTTCTTGGGCTTCTTTTAAACATCTTTCGAGGGTCTTTTCGCTTTGTATGCAGGGTTCTGAACCAAAACTTAACCTAAAAAAACCTTCCACTGATGGTTTGTTTCTTATTACTGTTCTTTTGTGGTGTTCAATTTTGTCTAATTGGCCAGGACTTTGAAAGACGTCTTTTAAAAGTTTTAATGACTTTTTTTTCGCTTCGGCATTGGAATCTTTCATGTTGAATTTGTGTTTTTCTGAAGATTTAATGGGAGTTTATCGAAAGTTTATTCATTTAAGGGGTACTTACGATCGTTTGAAGACATTTTTTAAGATTAATTTATTTTTTTTTAGGTTAAGTTGTTTGTTGGCTCTCGAAAATTTGAGGTTAGGATAAATCAATATCTCTGCTTAGGTTGAATTATTTTAATGTTCCTTGATAAATAAATAAATAAAAACCTTCGAGTCAATATTTCCTTTTATTTAATTCCTACCAACGTTATTTATTTCACAAAAAGCTTCATAAATATACAGAAGTATTCTAAGTCCAAGCGAAATTTTGCAAAAAAAATTAGGTATTTACAATAAATTCACAATAATTACAACATATAAAAATTATTACAACAATAAATTAAAGTAAAAATGTTAGTACCTAAGTGATGTAATTGTAGTCTCTAAGAACAAACTACTTTTTGTTGTAAATTATTGAAGATAAAGAGGTATCCAAGAGACGCATGAAGTTCATTTTTTGATAATAATCAAAAATTAATAAAATTTAACAAATTAATATTTATGCATTTGAGAGCAAAAATGAAAGAGAGCAATATTATTGAGAATAAAATTTGCTACAATTTTTGTTCTAAAAGTTTTTTTATAACATGCTCCGATTCCTAAGTATTGTTCATGATATAAGAAATAATCTCGGCCGACTTCGAAGACGTCGGCCGCCCCGAGCATCATGAACATTATTTATGGGCGGCCGACGTCTTCGAAGTCGGCCGAGATATTTCTTCCATAAATTATGAGCAGGGTAGGCTTGGCTTCATGCTCAGAATCCGGGGTGATACCATTAATAACGTAAAACTACGAATTCAGCATATTTTTGTATTTTTCTCGATATTTATGCATCTGAGAGCAAAAATGAAAGAGAGCAATATTGTTGAGAATAAAATTTGCCACAACTTTTGTTCCAAAAGTTTTTTTATAACATGCTCCGATTCCTAAGTATTGTTCATGATATAAGAAATAATCTCGGCCGACTTCGAAGACGTCGGCCGCCCATAAATATCTTCATGATGCTCGGGGCGGCCGACATCTTCGAAGTCGGCCGAGATTATTTCTTATAATATAATCTTATAATAATCTCGGCCGACTTCGAAGACGTCGGCCGCCCCGAGCATCATGAACAATATTTGTGGGCGGCCGACGTCTTCGAAGTCGGCCGAGATATTTCTTCCATAAATTATGAGCAGGGTAGGCTTGGTTTCATGTTCAGAATCCGGAGTGATACCATTAACAACGCAAAACTACGAATTCAGCATATTTTTGTATTTTTCTCGATATTTATGCATCTGAGAGCAAAAATGAAAGAGAGCAATATTGTTGAGAATAAAATTTGCTACAACTTTTGTTCCAAAAGTTTTTTTATAACATGCTCCGATTCCTAAGTATTGTTCATGATATAAGAAATAATCTCGGCCGACTTCGAAGACGTCGGCCGCCCATAAATATCTTCATGATGCTCGGGGCGGCCGACATCTTCGAAGTCGGCCGAGATTATTTCTTATAATATAATCTTATAATAATCTCGGCCGACTTCGAAGACGGCGGCCGCCCCGAGCATCATGAAGATATTTATGGGCGGCCGACTTCGAAGACGTCGGCCGAGATATTTCTTCCATAAATTATGAGCAGGGTAGGCTTGGTTTCATACTCAAAATCCGGAGTGATACCATTAATAACGTAAAACTACGAATTCAGCATATTTTTGTATTTTTCTCGATATTTATCTATCTGCGAGCAAAAATAAAAGAGAGCAATATTGTTGAGAATAAAATTTGCTACAACTTTTGTTCTAAAAGTTTTTTTATAATATGCTCCGATTCCTGAGTATTGTTCATGATATAAGAAATAATCTCGGCCGACTTCGAAGATGTCGGCCGCCCCGAGCATCATGAAGATATTTATGGGCGGCCGACGTCTTCGAAGTCGGCCGAGATATTTCTTCCATAAATTATAAGCAGGGTAGGCTTGGTATCATGCTTAGAATCCGGAGTGATATCATTAACAACGTAAAACTACGAATTCAGCATATTTTTGTATTTTGCTCGATATTTATGCATCTGAAAGAAAAAATGAAAGAGAGCAATATTGTTGAGAATAAAATTTGCTACAACTTTCGTTCTAAAAGTTTTTTTATAATATGCTCTGATTCCTGAGTATTGTTTATGATATAAGAAATAATCTCGGCCGACTTCGAAGACGTCGGCCGCCCCGAGCATCATGAAGATATTTATGGGCGGCCGACGTCTTCGAAGTCGGCCGAGATATTTCTTCCATAAATTATGAGCAGGGTAGGCTTGGTTTCATGCTCAGAATCCGGAGTGATACCATTAACAACGTATAACTACGAATTCAGCATATTTTTGTATTTTGCTCGATATTTATGCATCTGAGAGCAAAAATTAAAGAGAGCAATATTGTCAAGAATAAAATTTGCTACAACTTTTATTCTAAAAGTTTTTTTATAATATGCTCCGATTTCTGAGTATTGTCCATGATATAAGAAATAAGAAACTCGGTGTGATCCAAAACAACCTAAAAAATTTTTTTTAATTAATTTTTTTTTAGGTTAAGTTGTTTGTAGGCTCTCGAAAATTTGAGGTTAGGTTTAAATCAATATCTCTATAAGCAAATAAAAACGTGTCGAGTCAATATTTCCTTTTATTTAATTCCTACCAACGTTATTTATTTCACAAAAAGCTTCATAAATATACAGAAGTATTCCAAGCGAAATTTTGCAAAAAAAATTAGGTATTTACAATAAATTCACAATAATTACAACATATAAAAATTATTACAACAATAAATTAAAGTAGGAATGTTAGTGCCTAAGTGATGTAATTGTAGTCTCTAAGAACAAACTACTTTTTGCTGTAAATTATTGAAGGTTTGATTCGTTAAGTACATTTTTGACTTGATTAAAAACTTCATCGGGCGATAAAGAGGCATCCAAGCGACGCACCAAGTTCATTTTTTGGTAATAATCTATGATGGGTTTAGTTTCCACTTGATAAGTGTTAAATCGTTTCTTTAAACTTTCTAAGTTGTCATCCGATCGTCCACTTCCAGCTGCTCCTCTATTTAAGCACCTTTCCGTACAAATCTAAAAAAAAATTTATCATTGGAAAACAAAACAAGGTCAAGTGCTCATTACAAAATTATTTAATAACTCAATAGCAATTATTTCAAGGATGATTGTATAAAAATAATTGAAATAACTCACCTCTATTGGGCAATCGAAAAATAAAACCATTAATAACTGCACTTTACTTGCAACCCTTCTGTTCCACCCCTCTAAATTATCTTGATTTCTAGGAAAGCCATCAATTAAGAACCGTTCTTTCCCAGATTCTTCCATTGCTCGTTCCAACAAACTGCAAGTAATATCAACGGGAACAATTTTCCCTTCACGTATATAATTTTCAATAAGTTCACCATATTGCGAATTGGGGTTAGCTCTTTCCTCGCGGAGTAAATCTCCCGCCGAGAGATGTACAAAGCCAAAATCGCGCACAATGTTTTGGCATTGGGTTCCCTTGCCAGCACCGGGGCCACCGAGGACAAATACAACCTTTGGTACCATTTTGATAAATTGTTTCAACTTGCTCCTCAAGCCGGTGATCATAAAATATCTAAAAACATAACCCATTATCATACAATTCTTATTAGATTTATCCTCAATCTACCTTTAATTCACTAAAAAAATGGTGGGAAGCGATTCGCTAACGTAGGCTCAGTCAAGAACATCAAACACTTTACAGACATATATTTATATACGGCTACTAGCGCCATCTAACGAGCCAAATTGATTTTTGTTAAAAATTTGTTGGTAATTAATCAACAAATTAATATATATATTAATATTTATATATATTAATTGATTATTAATCATTAATCAATTTAATATATATATAAAACGCACAAAAATGATTATTTCTTTTATATATTGGTATAATCACATGAATATCACATAAATAAATCGATTCAGCACAAAATCATTTAGTGCCAATTCATCACTTTTCATTATTCGAGGCCACAAAATACGTTCTTTGTTATTAATTTTTATTATTTAGCAAAATGTTTCGAATAATATTTGCTTAAGAAGTAATTTAAAATCAATTTTGCAATTTAAATTTTCGAAATTTCCTCCAGGTGGCGCTCTACACTGCTATAAAAATGTTATTTTTTGAGGTTATCTTTATAATTAATGATTATATCGCAAAAATGTTTAAATAAAAGTTGTTTAGAATCAAATTAGGAACAAAGTTCGTTTGAAACATTTTTTAAAATTTTTGCTTGATTATTAATAACAAATTATTTTAATTTCCCTGTGAACAGTACTACATAGAAATTATGGTTAAAACACGAAAAGTGTTTCGAATAATATTTGCTTAAAAAGGCATTTAAAATCAATTTTTCAATTCAAATTTTCGAAATTTCTTCCAGATTGCGCTATACAATGCTATAAAAATGATATTTTTTGAGGTTATCTTCATAATTAATGATTGTATCGCAAAAATGTTTAAATAAAAGTTGTTTAGAATCAAATTAGGAACAAAGTTCGTTTGAAACATTTTTTATAATTTTTGCTTCATTATTAATAACAAATTATTTTAATTTCCCTGTGAACAGTACTACATAGAAATTATGGTTAAAACACGAAAAGTGTTTCGAATAATATTTGCTTAAAAAGTAATTTAAAATCAAATTTTCAATTCAAATTTTCGAAATTTCCTCCAAATTGCGCTCTACACTGCTATAAAAATGTTATTTTTTGAGGTTATCTTCATAATTAATGATTATATCGCAAAAATGTTTAAATAAAAGTTGTTTAGAATCAAATTAGGAACAGAGTTCGTCTGAAACATTTTTTAAAATTTTTGCTTTATTATTAATAACAAATTATTTTAATTTTCCTGTGAACAGTACTACATAGAATTATGGTTAAAACACGAAAAGTGTTTCGAATAATATTTGCTTAAAAAGGCATTTAAAATCAATTTTACAATTCAAATTTTCGAAATTTCCTCCAGATTGCGCTATACAATGCTATAAAAATGATATTTTTTGAGGTTATCTTCATAATTAATGATTGTATCGCAAAAATATTTAAATAAAAGTTGTTTAGAATCAAATTAGGAACAAAGTTCGTTTGAAACATTTTTTATAATTTTTGCTTGATTATTAATAACAAATTATTTTAATTTCCCTGTGAACAGTACTACATAGAAATTATGGTTGAAACACGAAAAGTGTTTCGAATAATATTTACTTAAAAAGGCATTTAAAACCAATTTTTCAATTCAAATTTTCGAAATTTCCTCCAGATTGCGCTATACAATGCTATAAAAATGATATTTTTTGAGGTTATCTTCATAATTAATGATTATATCGCAAAAATGTTTAAATAAAAGTTGTTTAGAATCAAATTAGGAACAAAGTTCGTTTGAAACATTTTTTATAATTTTTGCTTCATTATTAATAACAAATTATTTTAATTTCCCTGTGAACAGTACTACATAGAAATTATGGTTAAAACACGAAAAGTGTTTCGAATAATATTTGCTTAAAAAGTAATTTAAAATCAAATTTTCAATTCAAATTTTCGAAATTTCCTCCAAATTGCGCTCTACACTGCTATAAAAATGTTATTTTTTGAGGTTATCTTCATAATTAATGATTATATCGCAAAAATGTTTAAATAAAAGTTGTTTAGAATCAAATTAGGAACAGAGTTCGTCTGAAACATTTTTTAAAATTTTTGCTTTATTATTAATAACAAATTATTTTAATTTTCCTGTGAACAGTACTACATAGAATTATGGTTAAAACACGAAAAGTGTTTCGAATAATATTTGCTTAAAAAGGCATTTAAAATCAATTTTTCAATTCAAATTTTCGAAATTTCCTCCAGATTGCGCTATACACTGCTATAAAAATGTTATTTTTTGAGGTTATCTTCATAATTAATGATTATATCGCAAAAATGTTTAAATAAAAGTTGTTTGGAATCAAATTAGGAACAAAGTTCGTTTGAAACATTTTTTAAAATTTTTGCTTGATTATTAATAACAAATTATTTTAATTTCCCTGTGAACAGTACTACATAGAAATTATGGTTAAAACACGAAAAGTGTTTCGAATAATATTTGCTTAAAAAGGCATTTAAAATCAATTTTTCAATTCAAATTTTCGAAATTTCCTCCAGATTGCGCTATACAATGCTATAAAAATGTTATTTTTTGAGGTTATCTTCATAATTAATGATTATATCGCAAAAATGTTTAAATAAAAGTTGTTTAGAATCAAATTAGGAACAAAGTTCGTTCCAAACATTTTTTAAAATTTTTGCTTGATTATTAATAACAAATTATTTTAATTTCCCTGTGAACAGTACTACATAGACATTATGGTTAAAACACGAAAAGTGTTTCGAATAATATTTGCTTAAAAAGGCATTTAAAATCAATTTTTCAATTCAAATTTTCGAAATTTCCTCCAGATTGCGCTATACAATGCTATAAAAATGTTATTTTTTGAGGTTATCTTCATAATTAATGATTATATCGCAAAAATGTTTAAATAAAAGTTGTTTGGAATCAAATTAGGAACAAAGTTCGTTTGAAACATTTTTTAAAATTTTTGCTTGATTATTAATAACAAATTATTTTAATTTCCCTGTGAACAGTACTACATAGAAATTATGGTTAAAACACGAAAAGTGTTTCGAATAATATTTGCTTAAAAAGGCATTTAAAATCAATTTTTCAATTCAAATTTTCGAAATTTCCTCCAGATTGCGCTATACAATGCTATAAAAATGTTATTTTTTGAGGTTATCTTCATAATTAATGATTATATCGCAAAAATGTTTAAATAAAAGTTGTTTAGAATCAAATTAGGAACAAAGTTCGTTCCAAACATTTTTTAAAATTTTTGCTTGATTATTAATAACAAATTATTTTAATTTCCCTGTGAACAGTACTACATAGACATTATGGTTAAAACACGAAAAGTGTTTCGAATAATATTTGCTTAAAAAGGCATTTAAAATCAATTTTTCAATTCAAATTTTCGAAATTTCCTCCAGATTGCGCTATACAATGCTATAAAAATGTTATTTTTTGGGGTTATCTTCATAATTAATGATTATATCGCAAAAATGTTTAAATAAAAGTTGTTTAGAATCAAATTAGGAACAAAGTTCGTTTGAAACATTTTTTAAAATTTTTGCTTGAATATTAATAATAAATTATTTTAATTTCCTTGTGAACAGTACTACATAGAAATTATGGTTAAAACACGAAAAGTGTTTCGAATAATATTTGCTTAAAAAGGCATTTAAAATCAATTTTTCAATTCAAATTTTCGAAATTTCCTCCAGATTGCGCTATACAATGCTATAAAAATGATATTTTTTGAGGTTATCTTCATAATTAATGATTGTATCGCAAAAATGTTTAAATAAAAGTTGTTTAGAATCAAATTAGGAACAAAGTTCGTTTGAAACATTTTTTAAAATTTTTACTTGATTATTAATAACAAATTATTTTAATTTCCCTGTGAACAGTACTACATAGAAATTATGGTTAAAACACGAAAAGTGTTTCGAATAATATTTACTTAAAAAGGCATTTAAAACCAATTTTTCAATTCAAATTTTCGAAATTTCCTCCAGATTGCGCTATACAATGCTATAAAAATGATATTTTTTGAGGTTATCTTTATAATTAATGATTATATCGCAAAAATGTTTAAATAAAAGTTGTTTAGAATCAAATTAGGAACAAAGTTCGTTTGAAACATTTTTTAAAATTTTTGCTTGATTATTAATAACAAATTATTTTAATTTCCCTGTGAACAGTACTACATAGAAATTATGGTTAAAACACGAAAAGTGTTTCGAATAATATTTGCTTAAAAAGGCATTTAAAATCAATTTTTCAATTCAAATTTTCTTAATTTCCGCTAGATAGTGCTGTACACTGCTATAAAAATGTAATTTTTGAGGTTATCTTCATAATTAATGATTATATCGCAAAAATGTTTAAATAAAAGTTGTTTAGAATCAAATTAGGAACAAAGTTCGTTTGAAACATTTTTTTAAATTTTTGCTTGATTATTAATAATAAATTATTTTAATTTCCCTGTGAACGGTACTACATATACATTATGGGTAAAACACGAAAAGTGTTTCGAATAATATTTGTTTAAAAAGTAATTTAAAATCAATTTTGCAATCCAAATTTTCTTAATTTCCGCTAGGTAGCGCTGTACACTGCTATAAAAATGTAATTTTTGAGGTTATCTTCGTAATTAATGGTTGTATCGCAAAAATGTTCAAATAAAAGTTGTTTAGAATCAAATTAGGAACAAATTTTGTTTAAAACATTTTTTTAAATTTTTGCTTGATTATTAATAACAAGTTATTTTAATTTCCATGGGAACAGTACTATATAGAAAAACACGAAAAGTGTTTCAAATAATATTTGCTTAAAAACTAATTTAAAATCAATTTTGCAATCCAAATTTTCTTAATTTCCGCTAGGTAGCGCCGTACACTACTATAAAAATGTAATTTTTGAGGTTATCTTCGTAATTAATGGTTGTATCGCAAAAATGTTCAAATAAAAGTTGTTTAGAATCAAATTAGGAACAAATTTTGTTTAAAACATTTTTTTAAATTTTTGCTTGATTATTAATAACAAGTTATTTTAATTTCCATGGGAACAGTACTATATAGAAAAACACGAAAAGTGTTTCAAATAATATTTGCTTAAAAACTAATTTAAAATCAATTTTGCAATCCAAATTTTCTTAATTTCCGCTAGGTAGCGCCGTACACTACTATAAAAATGTAATTTTTGAGGTTATCTTCGTAATTAATGGTTGTATCGCAAAAATGTTCAAATAAAAGTTGTTTAGAATCAAATTAGGAACAAATTTTGTTTGAAACATTTTTTAAAATTTTTGCTTGATTATTAATAACAAATTATTTTAATTTCCCTGTGAACAGTACTATATAGAAAAACACGAAAAGTGTTTCAAATAATATTTGCTTAAAAAGTAATTTAAAATCAATTTTGCAATCCAAATTTTCTTAATTTCCGCTAGGTAGCGCTGTACACTGTTATAAAAATGTAATTTTTGAGGTTATCTTCATAATTAATGATTGTATCGCAAAAATGTTTAAATAAAAGTTATTTAGAATCAAATTAGGAACAAAGTTCGTTTGAAAAATTTAAAAAAATTTTTTTTTTTTTCTAAATTAACCAATTTTCAAAATTAACTTTTTAATTTTAAAAAATCTTTATTTAATTTGGGTATAAACCAATACTAAAAAGCGGGAAAGGCCCCGAACGTGAAGCAACAATGTAAAAGAAAAATATTTTAAATACCAAGAATGAGATAAGGTTCTTTCTTAAGGTTGCTCTTTATCATATACGCTTAGTCATGGATGTTTACACGAAACCACATTGTAGAAATAAAACACAAAATATTTATAAAATAACTTTAAATATTTAAACATAATTTATGGTTATACTTTTTTGAAACGTAAAAAAATCACGTTTTTGTTTACAACTAATGAATCATCGAAAGGAAAATCTTTACTGACGTCAACGTATTTTTCCAAAATCTTTTATTATAAAACCCATCTTTTCTTTTCTAACCTATCTCAACGATATTCTCATTGCAATATTTTCTTTAATTATCAATAATTATTATTTACTTATTAAAATGTGGTTTTCTCTACGGTTATATAAGATATTCATATTTCATTCTCTTATTATTATTTTTCCTTTCTTTAATAAAACCACAAGTTTCTCTGAAATAATATTTGTTGAATTGACGACTTTGAAATGGTTAATTTTAATATTATCTCAACGAAAGTTTCGGTTCATTAACGCGCGAGATAAACAAAACTTAAAAAATTTAATTAATCTTTTTTTATCTTCATGGACCAAGTTTATTTTTTCCAAAATCTGGCACGATTTTTATATACGCTTAATTAGTGTTCATGTGACTTGCATTTTCTTCGTGGTAAAATCACTACAAAAACGATAAAAAAAGAAGAGATGTTGAAGGTCACATAAATAAAACACAATAATAGATTATCGCGTTTTATGTTTTTATGTAAATTTTTTTTTCTTTTCATTTAAACAATTGTAAACGATTATTATTCGACGAAGGTTAATATGAATTGCAAATGGGTGTGAGTCGAAAATTTGTGGTTTTCTAGCATGGATTCGAGTACTATCGCTGGGTTTTTCCTTCGTTTGCGAGATCATCGTCAAGGCGAAATTCCCACTTAATCCTCGGAACCTGTTACACTTTTATATACATATAGCAGACGTCGCTCAGAACGCATCAGAACATATTAACACGGTTTACGTACAACATCTCTTACATTGTTTTTTTGTCAAAATTTTAAATTCCGAAAATGGTATGTTAAATTAAATTAATTTATCTGTATAAGTATATTTATTGATTTTTTGTTTTAGAAACTTCTAATCGTTTTATTACCATTAATAACTATATCATTGGCTCAACGACCATCATACGCAGGAACGAGACCGATTGGAAAACCAGAATTAGCGAGCAGATTCCGCGATCCAAATGAAGAAACTTCCACAATCACTTTAGGAAGTCGTCTTGGAGAAAACAGTGGGACTACATCAAGAATACCGGTTGATGCACGGGGAGACAACGAATTGGTGGATAGACTCAATGAGTGGCCCCGCGAGAATCGCCCATTTTGGTTGTTAAACTTCGAGCAAATTGAAAACCAGAGGAATCAAAGACCAACTGCTCCGCCAGTTCAATCGCGCTTTGCAGAATCCGAAACGATCCCTGTTAGGCCAGAACTTCCCGTTCCATCGTTTTTAAGTAATCAAAGACAAAGGACTTAAGAAGATAGAAAAAAGTAATCAAAGACAAAGGACTTAAGAAGATAGAAAAAAAGTTGTATGTGGACTATTTTAGTGTTATTGTGATAAATTTGTAATGTTTCTTTTGATTTTATAAATTTGTAAGTAAGAATTAATCATTTTTGTTGATATATATAAAATAAACGTTTTTGTCTCTTAATACATAATTTATATTTTAGTTTTATTTTTTTAAACCGGTTTCTACTATTTCTTTACTGATTTTATCGTTGAAACAGAAAGAAGTTTTCGTTTTTTATTTCTTATTTAGAAAATTTTCTGCTCACCTTGAAAATTCCAAGATTTCAATAAATCATGATTTTTCAAAGAAATAGGAATTGCCAAAAGTGATTCTTTTCCGTATTTGACTTCATAAATGATGAGGAATACGATGGAATTCAAATTAAATTGATCAGAAATTCTGCACAACTCGAAATTTCAAAGTACACTGCCATAAAAATGATATTTTTGAGGCTATCTTCATAATTAATGGTTGTATCGCAAAAATGTTTAAATGAAAGTTGTTTAGAATCAAATTATGAACAAAGTTTGTTCGAAACATTTTTTTAAATTTTTGCTTGATTATTAATAACAAGTTATTTTAATTTTCCTGTGAACAGTACTATATAGAAAAACACGAAAAGTGTTTCAAATAATATTTGCTTAAAAAGTAATTTAAAATCAATTTTGCGATCCAAATTTTCTTAATTTCCGCTAGGTAACGCTGTACACTGTTATAAAAATGTAATTTTTGAGGTTATCTTCGTAATTAATGGTTGTATCGCAAAAATGTTCAAATAAATGTTGTTTAGAATCAAATTAGGAACAAATTTTGTTTGAAACATTTTTTTTAATTTTTGCTTGATTATTAATAACAAATTATTTTAATTTCCCTGTGAACAGTACTATATAGAAAAACACGAAAAGTGTTTCAAATAATATTTGCTTAAAAAGTAATTTAAAATCAATTTTGCAATCCAAATTTTCTTAATTTCCTCCAGGTGGCGCTCTACACTGCTATAAAAATGTTATTTTTGAGGTTATCTTCATAATTAATGATTATATCGCAAAAATGTTTAAATAAAAGTTGTTTAGAATCAAATTAGGAACAAAGTTCGTTTGAAACATTTTTTTAAATTTTTGCTTGATTATTAATAATAAATTATTTTAATTTCCCTGTGAACGGTACTACATATACATTATGGGTAAAACACGAAAAGTGTTTCGAATAATATTTGCTTAAAAAGTAATTTAAAATCAATTTTGCAATCCAAATTTTCTTAATTTCCGCTAGATAGTGCTGTACACTGCTATAAAAATGTAATTTTTGAGGTTATCTTCGTAATTAATGGTTGTATCGCAAAAATGTTCAAATAAAAGTTGTTTAGAATCAAATTAGGAACAAAGTTTGTTTGAAACATTTTTTTAAATTTTTGCTAGATTATTAATAAAAAAATTATTTTAATTTCAACTTATTATTTTATGTTTTTAAATTTAAGACCCGCTTGACGTCACATATTCAAGCACATGGCTTTATTTATAGTCAAATAGAGACAAAATAAGGAGTCAAGTTTTTGATAGATCTCGCATTTACCGATAAAGTTGAATACAAACTTTGCCATCTAACGGATTTGTTTTAATTAGAACAAATATCCGTTGGATTAAAGATTCCTATGTTTATAAACCAAATGTCACTTAACGTCGTCATATATGTCAAATTTTTATAACATGACAGCTCATCTACTATCTATTGTAGATATATTTTGATAAACCACTTAAAATTAATTGTTGTTCCATAACATTTTATCCATATGTCAATGGATAAACAGTTTAAAGTGTGTTTGTGAACAATAAGAATATATTATAGACAGTAAGTATATATAAGCATGAATACAATTGTATATTATCTAATCTAGGCCGTAATATTCCTAGATATCTTCAAAACTGTTCTAAAATGTTGGAAAACGACACATGTCGTTCGTTTACCCACGACAATTTAACCCAGATTGGTAATGTTTATGAAGGAATTCCAGAGACTTTTCTTCTTAATTTGGCAACATGGGTCTTGTTATTGTTATTGTTTGCGGTTCTAAGAAACCGCGCGTGGGATTATGGAAGGTTAGCTTTAGTACAAAACGAAAGATGGACGCAATTATTTTATAAGTCATCTTCCACAAGTCAAGCTTGCCAAGAAAGCAGTAGAGAAGCATTATTAGACACTGATGTTGGATGTAGATGGATACCAACAATTTTTATGATTAATAAACAAAAGATTTTTGCTAGATGTGGCCCAGATGCCTTGCACTATTTATCTTTCCAACAACATTTGTTAGGCTTAATGGGAATAATTATGATTATATCAATATGTGTTATCCTCCCAATAAATTTCCAAGGAAATTTACAAGGAAATGTTAACACCTTTGGGCACACAACAATCAGTAATCTAGAGTCAACATCAAATTGGCTTTGGGTACACATTGTAACAGCACTTGTTTTTGTTCCCTTAACAATATTAATAATGCGAAGATGTTCAAGCCATATTCCAAGTTCAACCTTAGTTTCATCTAGAACCATTATGATCACAAACATATCGCATGCACATCGAAATACCGAAGACATAAAAAATTATTTATCATACTGTTTTCCAAATTTGATTGATATAAAAGATATCCAACTTGCTTATCGAATCAAACAATTAATGCATGTTGAAGAACAACGAATGGCGGCCCAAGATTGTTTAATGTATTGCGTAGGCAACAAGGCAGCCAACGTTAAAGTCAGAAAAAACGGATGCATCGTTTGTTGTCGATGTAATTTAGAAGATGCGGAACTGTATTATTCCGAATTAGAAAACGAATTGAACGCGTTAGTACGAGAAGAACGCCACGTGGCAATCGAAAGACCATTAGGAATATGCTTTGTCACTTTTGAAACAGAAGAACAAGCCAAATATGTCGTCGAACAATTTGTTCCTGGAACATTAAGAAAATGGAGTATTTGGCGCGCTCCAAGCCCATCAGATATCAACTGGGAAAATTTGCAAATCTCAATGAGATATTGGTATTCGAAAGCTATAATCATAAATTGTTTGCTTTTTATTGTATTCTTTTTCTTGACAACTCCCGCTGTCGTTGTAAGCACTTTCGATTTTATTTCAACTAAAGATTACATCAACAAAATCACCCCGATTTTCTCCGAATTTCTTCCAACCCTTATCTTATTAACAATGTCGGCTTTGATGCCTGTTATTGTAGCGTATTCAGATCAGTGGATGTCTCACTGGACAAAATCAAAACAAAACTTAGCTACAATGAACAAAACATTTATATTTTTATTATTTATGGTCCTCATTTTGCCGTCGTTGGGGTTAACTAGTGCCCAAGCTTTTGTTGAGTGGTCAATTCAAAACAAGAATAAAACTATGCGTTGGGAATGTATCTTTTTATCGGATAAAGGTGCATTTTTCGTCAATTATGTCATCACTTCCGCTCTTATCGGTACAGGACTTGAATTACTCCGATTCCCAGAGTTAGCAATGTACGTCTGGAGGGTTTTGTGGATGAAATCTAAAGCGGAAGTCATCACTATACGAAAACAAATTCTCGCGGTCTTTCCATTCGGCATACACTATTCCTGGACGTTGCTAATATTTACGATAAGCACCGCTTACAGCTTAATATGCCCTTTAATCACACCGTTTGGATTCCTGTATCTTTGTCTTAAACATTTAGTGGACAAGCACAATATTTACTACGTCTATAAACCTATAACAATGTCTGAAGAAGGTCATCAAATCCATAGTTCCGCCGTTCGATTAGTTCGAGTTGGGGTAATGTTACTTCAAACGACAATGGCAGCTTTTGCAACAATCCGTGGTGGTTTTAGTTTAATGGCGATTATTACCATTTTAGGATTATTCGGTTCATTAGGATTTTTCTTTATGCTAAGTCCATTTCCGTCATGCCGACCGAAACAACGAAGCAATTCCCACGATGTACCCACCGATGCCGACAGTTACATAGCTCCCGTTTTAGTCACTTCCGATCAGATCTCACCCATATCGGTTATTAGCAATCAAAACGGGTATGGATCTTCTACCGTCACCGACGACGAAATCGTTTTATCTCGTCCGGGGTCCAGTATGGCATAAACTATCCCTTTTCCCCGCTTTTAACCTGACCAGGGCTGTGAGACTGTATTAAAAAAATATCGTTGTGAGGTTGTGGATGAGCTTTATCATTTTTTTTTGTTAAACAATTTCTTTTTAAATAAATACCTCGTTTGAGATTTACCTTTTATTTTATTTTTCGTTTTCTTGCCGTTATTAAAAAAAGATGTTTCTATATTTTTGTTATAATGTGTTATTTGTAATCTATGTATTGTATTTTAATATATTTTACTATATACTGATAAAAATAAATTCTGTGCATATTTAGAAAAATTTTTTTTTTTTACATTTTGATAACTATCCCAAAAATAGATGGTTGTTCATGGCAATTAATAAGGAGATAGTGGGGGTATCACAGTTCACCTACTTGGGGAACGTGATTAATGAGGATTGGGACCATTCTCAGGAGATGATGTGCAAAATAGAGATAGCAAGAGCCGCCTTAAATCAGCTGGCTAAACTGTTTAAAAGTCCCAACCTCGATATCGATATCAAAATCAAACTCGTCAGATGCAATGTCTGCTTGGTGCTTTTCTATGGAGTGTACACTAGGACCCAAGGAGGAACCAATGCAGTACATAGAAGACTCTAAGCTTGACTCTAAGTGTAGGAATGTTCTACTGACAGATTTAAAAATCGAATTTTTTCTTTCTGCTTCTTTCGACGGCTTCCCTAAGTATTGTTCATGAAGTCCCTAAATATTGCTCATGACACTTGGGGCGGCCGACGATTATTTCTCATATCACGAACAATATAGAGACAGTTGGGCACCCTGCTTGAAATTTGTGGAAGGAATAATCTCGGCCGACTTCGAAGACGTCGGCCGCCCTAAGTATTGTTCATGATATATGGGGCGAGATTACTTCTTATATCATGAACATATTATTATTATTGCTGCCGGACTGAGAAGGGCGGCCCCTCTCGTTACCGCGACCAATAAGATCTATTGTAACTTTTGCCCTCCAAAGGTTTAGGGCAAATGTAGGTCCTTAATGAACCTTAGTATTGTCCTGAGGTCTTGAACCTTTATGTCGGTAGGTAACAGGGGAGTTTTACCGAAGACGTTGTGCCTTAGACGGCCTCTGGCGACGCAATTGCACAGTATATGTATATACTATAACTTGTATATATCGACAAGTTTGATCCTCAGCTTGTCTAATGTGGAAGAGGTGGTATTTTAGGGGCACATGGCCGGTTAGGTAGCCTGAGAGCGTTCTTAGATCCCCTTTGCTGAGGCATAAAACCTCTTTGGTTTTGTTTTGCGACGGAGTTATCATACTCTTCGCTTGTCTGTGACCTGGAAGTTCTTTCCAGCGTAAGGCTATCTTTGAAGCCTCCCAGTTGTTGATTATTTGTTTTAGGTGGCTTTTTTGTAGTCCACATCCAGGTTGGGGTCCAATGAAGGGCGTGTTTGCTGCCTCTTTGGCCAGCTTGTCGGCCTTCTCATTGCCCCTAGCGAGTTCTCTCAGGTTGTTGGTACACTCTCTGATCAGTGCGGAGCCACACGTGTAGGTCTGAATTGCCTTTAAGGCGGCCCGACTGTCTGTGAAAATGTTTATGGATGCACCTTTTTGTCCCTTCTGTAGGTTCAAAGCGGTTTTTTATAGCAAGAACTTCTGCTTGGAAAATTGTTAAGTCCGAGCTGAGGGGCAATTTGATGTGGCTATTTGGTCCACTATCTCGTCCGGGGTCCAGTATGGCATAAACTACCCTTTTTCCCCGCTTTTAACCTGACCAGGGCTGTGAGACTGTGAGACTGATGCCCATGCCTACTCCAGATCTTACTGTCTTTGAAGCATCGGTGTACCAGGCTAGGGCTCCTCTTTTTAGTTGAGGCCCTCCTTTCGCCCAATCATCCATGCTACTAAATATGACCTTATACGGTTGGTTGAAATTGTATTCCATCGGTATGAGAACGGTATCATGAACATAACTTGGGACGGCCGACGTCTTCGAAGTCGGCCGAGATTATTTCCTATATCATGAACTATACAGTATCATTAACACCCAGTTATTATTACAAATTTAATATAAATAAAGTTTCTTAAAATAGTAACTAAGGAGATAGTTGGGTTGAGTTGGGTTGGATTGGATTGGGTTGAGTTGGGTTGGGTTGGGTTGGGTTCAGTTGAGCTGTATTAGCGGGAACTCTCTGGAATCTGTGCTATGACAGAGTGTTGAGAATGCGCCTTGAAGAGAACGTAAGAGTAGTTGCGTACGCCGACGACCTGGCGGTGATTGTGCGAGGCTCCGATGGAACGCAGATAATAGACAAAGCGCAGTACTGCATATCCCAAATAGAAGAGATCTTAAAGGGACTGGGCCTCCAACTGGCACTACAGAAAACAGAGATGGTTATCCTGGAAGGAAGAAGGAAGCTAACAAACCTACAAGTAAATATAGGCGAACATACCGTCCAAAGCTCTCCGTCGGTAAAATACCTGGGAGTTAACATCGATAAAGACACAAGAATGACAACGCATGTCAAGAAAATAACGGAACGAGCGTCCGGCATCGCGGGCTCCATGTCACGTCTCATGCCCAGGATAGGCGGCCCGAGACAGAGCAGAAGAAGATTGCTAGCCACCGTGGTGAGGTCGGTCGTCCTCTACGCGGCTCCTGCCTGGGAGGATGAAACATAAGAAATACGTCAACATGTTACGAACAATAGAGAGAAAGATGTCTATCAGCGTCACGTCGGCGTATAGAACAACATCTACCGACGCGGCAGGGGCCTTAGCGGGCTGCCCACCATACGACCTTCTTGCCTGGGAACGGGCCGAGAACTGGCGAACCAAGGGCCTATGCAAGGAACAGACACGAGCGAAGATCCTAGACCGATGGCAGGATAGATGGATGGGGTATGGCGGATGGGCGCGCACTTTTATAGCCGACGTGCGAGTCTGGCAGAAGGAAGGGCCAGAGACCGACTATTACGCAACACAAGCAATAGTAGGGCACGGCAGCTTTGGGACTTACCTGAAACAGATCAGGAGGAGGGAAAATGACGAGTGTTGGTTCGGTTGCGAGGTTCCGGACACCCCGGCTCACACCATTTTCGAGTGCCCGAAGTTTGACGAAGTTAGGCGACAGGCAAAGGATAAGGTCGGTAAAGAGGTGACCGAGGGAAATGTGGAGGAAATGTTAGTGAGAAGTGAGGATTCCGGACTTGCGGTGATGGAAATGCTGAGGGAAATCATGAAGATCAAGGAGAGGGATGAATACAAATGGGAGGCAACACGAGAGGGAGGACACAATCCCCCCTCATCCGGGTAGGTACAGAATTAATAGTATTTCAAAAAGTAACATTTTGTATGTACTGGAGAACAACCTGACAAGAAGGAGGAAGGAGGGAAAGCGTCATCCGGGAGATAGACCGGAGAGAGAGAGGAAGGAGGAACAAGAGAGTAGAGAGGAATAGAGAGAGAGGTGTTCCCATTTCCGGGAGGAAGAGGGGGAGCATCCCCCCATCCGAGACGATGAGAGACCAGGGAAGAAGTGGAAGGGAGAAGAAGAGGAAGTTTGAACGGGGGAGTAGTAAATGCAGAAGCGTGCTTCCATTTCCGGGAGGAAGAAGGGGAGCAATCCCCTCCAACCGGGTAAGAGTAAAATTTTTAACTTTTCAAAAAGTAAGACCTCTTATGTGTCCAAACGGGGGGAGAGAAATCGTGGAAGAAGCGGAAGGAAGTATTGACTGATTGACCAGTCGAGGAGATAGAGGAAGAAAAGGGGGGAGATGAAGGGATCTTCAACGAGAGGAAGAATTCTGATGCTTTAAGAAAGGTATGAGGGAGATAAAGAGATAGAGAGGAGAAGGAGTAAAAAGAGAGGAAGGAATCTTATTTCGAACCTGGGAAGAAGAATTCCAATATAAAGCCCGAAGAAATGCCCGAGAGGGCGGTTCCGGGCAGAGGAAAGGGGTTTTTAGTGGGTCGGAGTCTCACAGATGAGCTCCAACCCCACACTATCCGGCCGTTCAAGACCGTTAGGCCGTCTGATAACAGATTTTCCCCGACCTCTAAAAAAAAAAAAGGGTTCAGTTGAGCTGAGTTGAGTTGAGTTGGGTTGGGTTATTCATAGTAATTGGTAAGGAGACAGTTGGGTACCTTGCTTGAAATTTATGTATACTACATGTATCATGTATACTACGGGCCTTGCAAAGTCAAGATGTGAAACGGATCAATCAAGTCGGAATAGTCTATGGAGCGGGCATATAATCTGAACTAGAATTTTATCAAAATTCTCACATTTCTTAAAGTTTCTGTATTGCAGATGAGATTTAAGCTTTATTGTGCTATTTTAATTCCAATATCTATTGACAAATGGTCTTTTACTCCTTCTCTTCTTCTTTATCATTCCCTCAAAATGCCATCACAGCGTTGGGGTTTCGTTGGGATCCATCTTTTAAAACACTTCCTTCTCTACGTCCTTTTATAACGATATTCCTTGTCTACTTTCTAAAATAACACGAAAAGAAAACGTTGTGATACATTATCTTAGAAATTACATTTAAATTTTGTATCACCATCTATGATTGTAAATATAAATACTAAGATTTCTACATTATCGGCTGATTAAACAAAGCTTCTGCTTTATTTTCCACACGTCATATTTGTGCAAGTATCCAAAAATAGGTTACGTTTAGAGGAGAAGCGGTTTGTGATTAACACGGTTAGTAATTTCCGTGCAACAGTTCTGATAGAATAGTCGTAATCTTGAATTTGAAAGGTTCGGTACAAGCTGTGTAATAAGTTTGTGACGGAAGTAAATCGAAAACCCGTCCCAAAAGCGTTGACGCCCCCGGTAAGTTTTCCTCGTAATCCACAAACGTGTATTAAATCATTTTCGCGGAAACCCCGGTTAAATTCACACTTAAACATGGCTTAATTGCGTGGTAATTTTTCGTGAATAAAAAAAGGAAAATAAAAGAGCATCAACCCCCTCAAAGGGGTATGTTTATTGTTTTTATATGAATCTCCACCGATAGATGGCGGTAAAAAAGGTTAAAGGGCGTAGGTTTTCCCTTCCTGGAAACCCGGCACTCAGTATCCCAATCAAAATGATCCGGTAATCACCACATAGAAAAGCCAATTTTATTAGTATGTTTAAAAGTTGTTGTGGGTGCAAAAAGAACGATAACAAAACAGTCTTAACTAAAACCGCCCCAAAATTAAAACGCACAAACTCTCCCCCAAAACGAGTTTCAATCATATCCGACGTAAAAATTGAGATTTCCGACAACGACGACGACGTCTTTTGCGAAGGCGTTGGACCGCCGGTCAAATTGGCTGAAAATCTTGGAACGCCAGATCAAGTCTTAACATTGCCCAGGTGGTTCTCGTCCGATGAGAAAGAATTGGACGGGATACAAGAACCACCCGCTACTCCCGTTGGAAAAGACGAACTTGCCCTTCGAAGACATAGACTCTTTTCTGAACTTCTACAAGCCGCTCAACACGCCAACGAACACAGAGTTCGTTTTGATCCTTTAGGACCAAAAGTTGCCCTTGGTGAGATTCAAGAAAAAACTCACTTTTTTTTTAATCTTATGCACTCTGCAAATTATTTTTATTTTTAAACACAATATTGACACATTGTTTTTATTTTAATCATATCATCCATTGTTTCTGGTTCTAACACTGGATCTAGAACCAGAACTGAATGTTTCTAAGTCAAGTGTTAGTTCTAAATGATTAGATAATCGATTTATTTTGATCCAAATTATTATTTGGTGGGAAAATTTAAGGTACTTAGATATTTTCCATCCGATTCGTATGTATCAAAATAATCTAGGCAATTTTTAGATGGTTCGTTTGCCAAACGACTCCAAAAATACAATCTTGCTCATCCTTCGCGTTAGAATCTTTCCCGTTTTCAAATGGAAAATTTTAGATGCATTTTGAAAACTTGAGAAAAAAAATGATGACGTAATTTTGTGATTTATCTAAAAGACCTTGATTATAAATGGTGTAAATATACATAAATAAAATCGTTTCCTTTTATAGAGAAATTGGGTTAAGCTGAATTAAAAAATTTATTTATTTTGCAATTTGATTTTAAAATACATTTTTCGGAATAATATTAATAAAGGTGAACTTTCTCGTGTGTGACTAATAAACATTTACAAGCTAAACATTTTATTTATGAGTCATTTCGTATTCGTTAATCAGCGAACAGCGGTTCATTTTATATCTTAACTTCCTTATAAGTGGAGGTTGTTTCCACAAACATTTTTACCGATATTGAATATATATTATCGCAATTTATGTTATCAGAACGATAAACCATAAAGATTAAGTTCATAAGTGTGACATTTAGATACCATTTTTGGGAACGTTCACGCTTCACAGCACTTCGAGGTGAGCCAAAATTGATTGAACAAAAAGCCGTTGTAATGATTCACCAAATAATTTTATTTTATATACTTGTTATACAATAAAGTTTAAATTATTTTTATTTTCAGCAACTTGTGAATATCCCGAGCTAGAATCGCTTATATTACGGTTGGAGGACGTCACAGCACGATTAGAATCATTACACGTTACAAATCAACTTATACAGTAAGTTGCAAAAATTAATAAAACATTTTTTTTGTTATAGGTGTATCATGTTCGGGTTTTGACCTGAATTTAGATTAATTAACGCAATCTTGGTTGCCTATATATCGCTTTAATATTTTTTTTTCTGTAATTTATTCTAACTTATAACACTTTTTAGTTGAATGAAATTACTTAACCCTTTGTGTCCCGACGGTACTTTAAAGTACCGGTAATTTTAAACACTCATTTTAAACTGTAGTTATCTATTCGGCGCATTTAGAGCTGTCTGTACTTTCTACTATACAAGTGTATACAAGAAATAATCTGTATAAAAAACGTCGCAATCCGCACTGTAGGATTTTTAAGTACACTTTAAACTTATTCATCCAGATGTGAGGTTAGAAGTTTAGTGAAAAGTGGTGCTGTTGAATTTTGTTGTTCTAGAAGGTATTTCTTTGATAAATGGTTATTAAGTGTGATATTACAGATCATTTTAATAAGAAAACATTGAGCTTAAATTTAAAATAAGTCTCATTCCTTAATTTCAATAAACATTGTTTCTAAGAATTTTTAAATTAGCATCTTTTTTGACTCTTTTAAATGTAAGTGTTGTTTCAACATTTTTGTTCTTAATATTTTTCCAATCCAACCCAACAATTATTATACATCATTTTAAAGAGAAAGCTTTGAGCTTTAATTTAAAATAAGTTTTATTCCTTAATTTCAATAAATACGGCTTACAGGAATTTTTAAATTAGCATCTTTTTAACATTTTTAGGTTATACGAAAATGTAAGTTTTATTTCAACTTTTTTTTTCTCTATATTTTTCCAATCCAACCCAACAATTATTATACATCATTTTACAGAGAAAGCTTTGAGCTTTAATTTAAAATAAGTTTTATTCCTTAATTTCAATAAATACGGCTTACAGGAATTTTTAAATTAGCATCTTTTTAACATTTTTAGGTTATACGAAAATGTAAGTTTTATTTCAACTTTTTTTTTCTCTATATTTTTCCAATCCAACCCAACAATTATTATACATCATTTTAAAGAGAAAGCTTTGAGCTTTAACTTAAAATAAGTTTCATTCCTTAATTTCAATAAATACGGCTTACAGGAATTTTTAAATTAGCATCTTTTTAACATTTTTAGGTTATTCGAAAATGTAAGTTTTGTTTCAAATTTTTTTTTCTCTATATTTTTCCAATCCAACCCAACAATTATTATACATCATTTTAAAGAGAAAGCTTTGAGCTTTAATTTAAAATAAGTTTCATTCCTTAATTTCAATAAATACGGCTTACAGGAATTTTTAAATTAGCATCTTTTTAACATTTTTAGGTTATACGAAAATGTAAGTTTTATTTCAACTTTTTTTTTCTCTATATTTTTCCAATCCAACCCAACAATTATTATACATCATTTTAAAGAGAAAGCTTTGAGCTTTAACTTAAAATAAGTTTCATTCCTTAATTTCAATAAATACGGCTTACAGGAATTTTTAAATTAGCATCTTTTTAACATTTTTAGGTTATTCGAAAATGTAAGTTTTGTTTAAAAATTTTTTTTCTCTATATTTTTCCAATCCAACCCAACAATTATTATACATCATTTTAAAGAGAAAGCTTTGAGCTTTAATTTAAAATAAGTTTCATTCCTTAACTTCAATAAATACGGCTTCCAGGAATTTTTAAAATAGCATCTTTTTTGACACTCTTAGGTTATACGAAAATGTAAGTTTTATTTCAACTTTTTTTTTTTCTATATTTTTCCAATCCAACCCAACAATTATTATACATCATTTTAAAGAGAAAGCTTTGAGCTTTAATTTAAAATAAGTTTCATTCCTTAACTTCAATAAATACGGCTTCCAGGAATTTTTAAAATAGCATCTTTTTTGACACTCTTAGGTTATACGAAAATGTAAGTTTTATTTCAACTTTTTTTTTTTCTCTATATTTTTCCAATCCAACCCAACAATTATTATACATCATTTTAAAGAGAAAGCTTTGAGCTTTAATTTAAAATAAGTTTTATTCCTTAATTTCAATAAATACGGCTTACAGGAATTTTTAAATTAGCATCTTTTTAACATTTTTAGGTTATTCGAAAATGTAAGTTTTGTTTCAAATTTTTTTTTCTCTATATTTTTCCAATCCAACCCAACAATTATTATACATCATTTTAAAGAGAAAGCTTTGAGCTTTAATTTAAAATAAGTTTTATTCCTTAATTTCAATAAATACGGCTTACAGGAATTTTTAAATTAGCATCTTTTTAACATTTTTAGGTTATACGAAAATGTAAGTTTTATTTCAACTTTTTTTTTCTCTATATTTTTCCAATCCAACCCAACAATTATTATACATCATTTTAAAGAGAAAGCTTTGAGCTTTAATTTAGAATAAGTCTCATTCTTTAATTTCAATAAATACGGCTTCCAGGAATTTTTAAATTAGCATCTTTTTTGACACTTTTAGATTATACGAAAATGTTAGTTTTAACTCACTACTCTTTTTCTCAATATTTTTTTAATCCAACCCAACAATTATTATACATCATTTTACAGAGAAAGCTTTGAGCTTTAATTTAAAATAAGTTTTATTCCTTAATTTCAATAAATACGGCTTACAGGAATTTTTAAATTAGCATCTTTTTAACATTTTTAGGTTATACGAAAATGTAAGTTTTATTTCAACTTTTTTTTTCTCTATATTTTTCCAATCCAACCCAACAATTATTATACATCATTTTGAAGAGAAAGCTTTGAGCTTTAATTTAGAATAAGTCTCATTCTTTAATTTCAATAAATACGGCTTCCAGGAATTTTTAAATTAGCATCTTTTTTGACACTTTTAGATTATATGAAAATGTTAGTTTTAACTCAATACTCTTTTTCTCAATATTTTTTTAATTCAACCTATCGATTGTTATACATCGATTTAAACAGAAAACTTCAAGCTTGAATTTAAAATAAGTTTTATTTCTTAATTTCAATATACACGGTTTCCAGGAATTTTTTAATTAGCGTCTTTTTTTACACTTAGACTATGCGAAAATAGGAGGATTGCATATTTTGCTAAAATTTTATTCCAAAGGCCTTTACCAAGTGTATTTTGATAGCGTTTTAATTCTGTCTGATTCTGTCACAAAGTTTCAAAATGTTTGACTTCTTGGGACACAAAGGGTTAACACATATAAGGTGTTTCAAAACAACACTTAAACATTTATAAGGCGTTTCTATGGTCGAAAACAGTGTTAGAGCTAAAAATACCAGAACTAAAAAGTTTGGGTTTAGCCAAACGTCTCTCAAGACGGCTAAACCCAAATCTTTCTAGTTCTGGTTCTAGAGTCTGAACTACAAACGTTTGGATTTTGACGGTTTGAGATCTTATTTTTGGCTTATACCTCAAATTAAAGCTAAAACATTCTATTTTATGAATTTAATATAGAATATATAAGTTTGATAATAAAATTTTTTTTTGCCCTAACTATCCTAGGCGCAAATGATTTGTTTTGCATAAAATGATAAAATATTTGAGTACTATATATTTTTTTCAGTAACAATATACAAGATTGTATCAAGATGAGTGTGGAAGGTTTCACGAGTATTTTGCAAGGGCCATTCGCTCAATATTTAGCCGTATCGAAGCAAATTGGTGGCGACGTGGCGCTCCATAGTGATATCGTTAACGCGGCCTTCCAAGCGCAGCTGAACTACCTGACGGTGGTCAGCCAATCGAAACAGCCTTCTAGTCAAAATGATCAAATCGCCTTATTGAAGCCGACCAGCGAACAAATCACCTCCATTCAGGAGTTTAGGGAGAAACACCGCACGTCTACTTATTTTAATCATCTCTCGGCCGTCAGCGAAAGTATCCCAGCGCTGGGATGGGTCACTGTTAGTCCAGCTCCGGCTCCTTATGTTAAGGAAATGAACGACGCTGGGCAATTTTATACCAATCGAGTATTAAAGGACTGGAAAGAGAAGGATAAAAAGCATGTTGATTGGGTTAAATCGTGGGTTCAAACTTTAACCGACTTACAGGTGATTATTAAGAATTGTTGAAGGAAAATGATTCAACAATAATTAATTTCAACATTCCTACGCGTGCGTTATAACAATATTTCTTAGTTGAGTCATGTTTTTTTCATTTTTAGGCGTTTGTTAAACAATATCATACAACTGGATTAGTTTGGGCTGGAAAAGGAACCGCAGTACCACCAGTAGGTTCGTGTCCTCCGCCGCCACCACCAGGTTGCCCACCACCGCCACCTTCTTTAGCGGATCTTCCTTTATTAGAAGACTCTAACACAGATCGATCAGCCCTTTTCGCTCAGATCAATCAAGGTGAGAACATCACAAGGGGTTTGAAAAAGGTAACCGCGGATATGCAAACTCATAAGAATCCGACGTTGCGACAAGGCCCGGCTCCGTTTAAGACTCCAGTCGGGGCTACCCATCTTCAATCGCAAACAATGGTCGATAAGCCGCCGAGTTTTACTCGCGATGGGAAGAAATGGCTCATTGAGTATCAAAAGGGCAATCAAAACTTGGTGGTAGAAGGTGGCGAAATGAACAACGTCGTTTACGTGTTCAGATGCCAAGATTCGACGATTATGGTTAAAGGGAAATTGAATTCGATCGTTATGGATTCGTGTAAGAAAACTTCGGTTGTTTTCGACTCCTTGGTGTCTTCCATGGAGTTTATTAATTGCCAATCTGTTCAAATGCAGGTACGTAAATTAAATTAAATTAATAAATTTTTTTTTATTTAATTATTTATTATTTTAGGTTTTGGATAAAGTACCAACTATATCCATTGATAAAACTGATGGTTGCCAAATGTATTTAAGTCCACAATCCTTGGAGGTAGAAATAATTAGTTCGAAATCATCCGAGATGAACGTTTTAGTTCCAAAAGGACAAGGAGATTATGTAATAATATAATTAATAATAATTTTATTTTTTTTATGTTTTTGTTTTTTTTAGACTGAATTCGCTGTTCCAGAACAATATAAAACGACCGTAGCGCAATCCGGTAAAGGTCTTAATACAATTATCGTCGAAAATAAAGGTTAGAAGTAAAGCGAAAAAAAATCGTACGTCTTCACTCCCCTGTAATTCTTATAATATCCGAACAAAAAAAAATGCGCAAAGTTTTTCAAATTTTATACCAAATTACGTGTAAGCATTGTGACGTTTACCTAGCCGGTATAATTTTTTTAGATAAATAAAAACTGTACGAACTCTAAAGGAGTTATTAATTATGGCAATATCGCGTATAATTAAGTCCTCTTAATTTGTAGCTTTTATTTTTTTTTATTATGCTCTTATCCGTCGTTTTATTCTAGTAAAATATCGTTTAATGAAACTACTTATTGTATTGATATTTATTTCGATCAATAAATTTTGATCCTTATTTTACTTTGTTTTATTTTACCTTAAGCAACTTTAGTACCATGTATTCAAGATATGTTCGTGTTAAAAAGCAATAATAACGGTGCCATAGAAACAGTTCTAACGACTTTTAATTCACTTAGCTTCCGGGAGAAACGATTAAATGGAAGAGATAGAGTTTTATTGGTTTATTTTTTTTTGGGTCAATACTCCGGCTTCAATAAAGTAGATAATAGATTAATAATAGACTTGGTTTATTTGATTTATAAAACGATCAAAAAATCAATTTCCATTTCATTTGAGCCCGACGGCTTGAAAAGAGAATTAAAAAATGTAGACGCCAAAGAAGGGGGCTGAAGAGGGACAGGTGGACATGCATGAAGGAGACTTGACCACCTTAACAGGTATTGGGTTGGGGGGCCGCTCCCATGTCTGGGAGAGGACCAGAAGTATGCGGGCGTGGGCGGCCGCGTTTTTCCTTATACCCTTCCCCGTGTTGTTCCCCCGCCACGGCCGTAGGAAAGATATTTATAATACGCGTTACGTCTGGATACGTGATAAAACGAACGTAACGGGGGAAGCGGGGCGAGAGACGAGGAGTGAACGAGGAGTGGGAACTAAAAAGAGGCAAAGTGTGGGGCCGCTTCTTCGAAGAGGCGTTTTAGGTTTTAGTGATCAGCCCATTAATGTGGGGAAAGCCACGTACATTTGTGTGACGCGAACTTATTTTTAATCAGGAAAAAAAATTCGAATAGAATAATAACGTAAGAGGGGGTTTCAAAAATTAATTTGAGAACGCGGTGGGGAAGAAAAGGTGGACATTTTTCGGAGGAGATAGAATAGGGGGAAAAGAATATGACGCAGACGCGTTGAAATAGTAGATTCGATTTTTGGGCGTCCTTTTTCAACATCAGTGGAATTTAGCTTTTGAGGGCTTTAAGTAGTCGACGACGAGAGGTGGTGGAGCACGGACGCAAGGCGGTGGAAGGAGAAGGTGGAGAAGATAAGCGCAGGTGCGGTCGTGCGATTGGAGTTGAAGTATGTCGGAGGGTTGCTGTACAAGGTATAAAGGTCGGAAGAGGTTTGAAAATGGAGTTTGTTGGTGAGAAGTCGACACCGAACACATATCCGAATCCTAATACGAAACCAAATTTGAATTCGAATCCTAAACCTATCATGAATGTAGTGGAGTACGACGACGGTGATTTGATGCTGTCACGGCGGGCCGAGCCGGGCAGGAAGGACGTTATGTCTCAGTCATGGTGAAAGTGCTCTTCCTGAGGCTGCTAGTTGCTATGATGTGCGTCCTCGTCAGTGCTATACCCGCGCCGAAGCTAATCGCCAAACGCCCCGACCTCCTCTCGTCGACTTCGCCGTCCTCTCCAGATCCCGAAGACCCCGCGACAAGAAGCGAGCGCAGCACCAACCTCTCCCTGCACGCTAGCCGAAAGATACAATTGTTTATTAAAAACAGGCACCTTCAGCTGTTGCCTGACGGCACCGTTAATGGCACATTGAACTCCCTTAGTAATTACAGTAAGTTAATTCTGTTTCAGTTTTCAACGCAAAAACCTGCCTTTAAGAACGCGTTCTAATTTAAACTATTGCATAATTTTGAACTAAAATAAACGTGACCTATGACTGCTAACCGCGTTTTATTGTTTCCAACTGGGGCATCTTTTTCTTAACTTAGTCGCCCCGATGATATCCATGCAGTTTTTGATGCTATTCTTTCAAATGTATCGTCTCACATTTGATTAGAATATGTATCATAAACTTTTAATTTCAATTTTTTATGCACTATTTGTAGCAAGTCATTTGTCACAAAACTGGGAATGTAAACGTGAGATTTAAAAGGCTGTTGCAATTTCGATTTTTTTGACTCACGTTTACATCCCCTTGATTTTATTCATTTCATTATGAGGATATATCACACTGATGAGACCTAATAAGGTCGAAACTGTTGCAATTTTTTGTTAATTAATTTTTTTAATAATTCAAGTCGAATTTGCAGCAGTCTGTGATTTCCTCAATACAAAAAAATTAATTAAATTTAGATTATCGAACAACAAATTCAACCTTCATCTTGTTTATCTGATTGGAATCCAGTAAGTAAACATATTAATGTTTTCCAATTCCATTTAACCTTGTTTTTTTTTATTTTGGTGAGTAAAAATTTGTATTAAATTCCAATAAAAATATTAAATAAAACGATTTTTTGATTCATCCTTACAAAGAGAACTATAATTATTAATTAGGTTACGTAAACCTTGTTTGTTTCTAAAACAATGAGTATTTTGGCACAGTTCTCGGCAATTTAACATAATTTTCCCTTTCCTTTCTAATTATAAAAAAAAATTTCCACACGACGTTTGTCACGTAAACGATTAAAAAATGGCTCAGTTTTGGTTGTGTGACGAAAGGAAGTTGCGGTTAAACGTGACCCCACTTAAAAGGAACAAGAAAAACCGAACCAAAACCGATTGCTTACACCATAACCATAAATTTGAAGCCCAAAAATAATGTGACGGGACATTCTTGTAACCTAATCCTGTCCCAAACTCAAGGATTTCGATGTTATCGCGACCTCCCAGAAGTCATTCCTCCAAACATCTGGCATTTTAATTTTAGTTTAAAAAAAAATTATTTTTGTTAATCTTCTTTGACTGTTATGTTTTTGTAATATATGTATTTAAATATCAAAATTTCAATTCGCCTCGCGATTTCCTATGAATAAATCAAATTTCGTATTCCATTCGAACTCATTTGTATTCATGGCATTTCTAAACGGGTAAAGAAGTCTCTGGAAGCGCGTTTTAAATTCATCCCACCTCCTCGTGCTTCGAGTTGGATCGATTAGACAAGTTATAATTTCGATCCGAGGATATTTTTAGCGATTCCAGACGTTCTCTTTTTGAAAATAAACTCAAATAAAATCGAGAGCGAGAATGACGTCGTCTGTTGCCTTCAAGAACAAATTGAGTTTATTGCTATACTAATTTTCAACAACGATGAATGACCTCTTAGATACTCTACTCAACTCATAAATATAATTTAATTTTTGAATATTAAATGGATATCTCCTAACATCATTTTTCAAGGAAACTGAGTTCGATTAACAAGAACAAATTTCCCTCCAATATGGCTTTCTTTTTGAGTATATTTTTGTAAAGGTGGGGACATACAATTATATAATTGAAATGGCCTCAAATAAAGGTGTGAACAATATTATTTTGTACGAAACATGACCCTATACAGCGCATTTGATTTTAGTTGCTTTTAGATTTAAAACGATCAAAATTAATCAATTTTTCATTATAAAGCACTCGCGATTCGGAGTATACCACAAAAAAATTTTTAGAACAAAAGTTGTAGCAAATTTTATTCTTAATAATATTGCTCTCTTTCACTTTTGAGCTCAGATGCATCAATTCGAAAAAAATACAACAATACTAAAATCAAACACTCTATATCCAGGATAGAATGGAATTCGAGTTCTACTTATATTTTATTTTACGTCTTGTGAAACTTTAAACCGATTTTATTTATTTGTTTACGAGTTGAGAACGAGTTATTTTAATCCTCTTAAAAAAGAACGTTTGAATTTGAAGTTGTTTTCTACCTAAGCGTTCTTAAAAAAATAAGTCTTTGTTTTTCTTAACGTTAATATATTTCTCTGTATAAAAATATTTAACATATTATTCATGTACCGTCGAAAGAAAAGTTACAAAAAAAAACACTTTTTATCAACTCTCCTGGGGGAATGCATATTGTAAGAGTTTCTTGCACATTTCGAAACCGAGGAAACAAGCGGCGTTCGCGGGGAATGCTCTCATTAAAACAGGAACGATGCCTTTGTAAAGTGCTAAAGGTCCTTCGTTCTTTAATAAATCCCTAGCAACATCCCTTATTCCATTGGGAAATTCGCCCGCTTTGGCTGCAAAAAAATAAATTAAATTAAGTAATAACATTAATAAACGATTTTAAATTACCCGTTTGTAAACGGCTTTTAAGAACATCGAAAGGCATCCCAATTAACCAATTAGCGATTCCCGAACATCCCCCAGCAAACACCGTTCCGCTGATTGTGATATCTTTTTTACCATTATCGGTAAGGTAATCCTTGATCGCTTCGTATGTCAGAAAATATAAGCCACTTGCGGGTACATCTAAAAATATAAGCAAAAAATTCATTTTTGAACCTTATCATAAAACGGTTTGACATAAAAATTGAGAAAAGCAGATAATACAGGAACAGAAGTGGGCGAGAACATCCTGAGTTTTTAGATAGAACATGGGGAGAACTATCATTACTATACTTACGATGTTCGTGTAAAGTAGAAAAACAAAAATGTGTTGCTCATTATTTTATTATTTACTCCTTACAAGTTTTATTCCAGTAAGTACTTTTAAATTAATAAAACAATTTTCCCAATTTTTATATGTATCATTATTCTTCCATTAGATATCTTACACATTATGGGAAAACGAAAAATTATGCCCACTACAATGTACGTGTTATTTACAACATTTAACCGAAACATCAATATATCGTTACACCCAACAAGATAAAGAAGCTGAAAAACACCAATCAGAAGCATTCGGTCACGAGAACAACGAAGTTTTATACGACGACGATTTCATTGCGACGTTTGAAGAGGCAAAATCGATTCTAAGAACGGCTGTATGCATGATACAAACCGAAACGGAACTAAAAGATTTATTAAGAAAAGTGCAAAAAGATGTGAATGCGTTAACGTTAATTCAAGGTTCTGATTCGGGGAATAAAACGTTAAAAGCAAGCGATTTGGTTCAATTTCAAGACCTCCTCGTGTTGGAATTGCAAGGTGTTAAATTGAAGGAGCAACAAAACGCGAGTAATTTTGTTTACGAAGTTGATGCGAGTTTGACATGGTTGGAGTATTTAAATTTGGAAAGGGTTACGTTGAAAAATTCGTTGAGGAGTTTTCGGGTGTTTGATAAAGATGAAGAAGTCACTGTTGAGTATGTAAAAAAATTTTTGCCGAATTCGAAACCGATCGCTTTCGTTAAAAAAGGCCCCCCAACTGAAATATTGCCCTACAAAGAATACGTGGAGCAAATGAAAAATAATTTTGCGTCATTTAAAGGTTTTGAATCGTTAGTTTTATTGCGCATATCCGATTGCGATTTAAACACTTTGTATTGGGAAATATTTGAGGGTTTAAGTAAGCTGGAATATTTAATTTTGGATCGAAATCATTTAAAATTTATTCCCGATTTCGCTTTTTATGGCGCCCCAAAATTAAAATCGTTGTCTTTAGCCCACAATTATTTGTTAAACATTCAATTAACACATTTAGCTGGTTTATTAGAATTGGAATATTTAGATTTGTCTCACAATAATTTCTCGGAATTGTCCGAATTATCTTTGCCACCATTTCCAAAATTAAAATTGGCCAATTTCGGCGATAACCCCGTTACGGTCATTTTCCCAAATACTTTCGAAGTTTTAAATACAACCGATTCAATTATTTTGGGGAGTGAAGAGACGCCTTTATCTTTGTTAACAAACTCTTTTGTCGGGTTAAAATTGTTAAAAAAATTAACAATACGTAATTTAAAAATTAAAGTTTTGCAAAAAGAAATTCTTGTGGGGATGCCAAGCTTAAAAGAGTTCATTTTAACCGGCGATATCCCAAAAATCGATTTTGATGCGTTTATGGAAGTAAATAATTTAGAAAAATTAATAATGAATCAATGTAATATCTCCCGATTATCCGTTGACACTTTCATGGGTTTAAATCGCTTAAAAATTTTAGATTTATCAAAAAATAACATCGATTTCATCCCCCCCGGGTTATTCGACATCTTACCCAACCTCCGCGAATTATATTTAAGCAATAACCACCTCAAAGAAGTTTCAAAAGGCATTTTCCCAAACACTTTAAGATTAATTCGCCTCGATAACAATCCCTGGCAATGTTCTTGCGATATGAGCGATTGGAAACCGATGATTATTAATCGAATTAAACGAAAAATAGCAAAAATTTGTAATCAAGAATTCGATAAAGGCATTTCTTGCGGCAAAGACACCTCATTCACTTACACATACATTTTTGAACCGAAAGTTGCCCCAAAATGTGCGTCACCGCCCGAATATATTAATCACAGCGTGTTCCACGTAATGAGAAAACAATTTAAATGTTCCGCTTATAAACCAAAACTTCGCAAAATTAAAAAGCAAAAAAATACTTCCCTTGAAGTTACCGCGAAAACTATCGATGTTTCTACAGAAAATTCTTATGTTTCCGACGAAGAAAACAATTTTAATAACAAACAATCGATTGAAACTAATCGTCACTCAATCGAGTTAAACAGACAATCAAATGAGCTACATAGACACTCAATTGAGTTAAATAGACAATCTAATGATTTAAACACATTTTTATCGTCTCAAAATAATCGGGATGTTTATAATAAATGGAACGGCGGGTTAAATTTTTCACAAAAAAGTGTTGAACTTAATACTAGAAACGGTATTAGAAAAAAAAAGTTTCGCAAAAATTCTTTTGGTAAAATTAAGAAAGTTTTATAAATAACCATTTTGTAATTATCATTGTATTTTTTATATTTCAATATATTTTAACAGATTTTTTATGTCTTTTTTAACCCTTTAAGTGCAGATTATTGAACTTAATTTACTGGACATAACTGGACATGATTTTGAAACGTAAGGGTATTATCTAATACAATTCTAATACAAATTTTTGCTGCGCAAGTTGAATGTTTACAATAAAAAAAAACCCTGCCTACCGACGAGTCTGAGAGATGTTGAAGCTTTGAATGGGTACTTTTCTTCGATTTCGGGACGATCTGCGGAGGTCGACCCGGACGTGCACAACTTTTATGCTAATAATGTCAGACCTGGTGTGAAAAATTTCTTTTTCCAAAAAGTAAATTAATCTAAGATCAATATTATCTTGACGAAGATGTCGAGTCAAGTGGTGGGGATTGATGGTATAAGCCTTAGGATGTTGGGTTTCTGTTGTCCACACATAACTCCCTACCTCCTGCATGTAATTAACTTTTGTTTAGAGTTTGGTGTCTTTCCTGAGAAATGGAAATCTGCCAAAGTTGTTCCTATACCTAAGTCATCGACTGCTTCTTCCTTCTCGGATGTGAGGCCAATTAGTATCTTAAGTACTTTGTCGGGAATTTTGGAAAGGGTTGTGGCGGAACAAATACGTGAGCACTTGGAACGGTTTCATATTCTGCCCTCCATCCAATCAGGATTTAGGCCTGGGTATAGTTGTGCAACCGCACTTTCGACAATTATTGATGATGTTACGTCTGCAACGGACAATGGCGCGGCTACTGTTTTGGTTTTACTTGACTTCTCTAAAGCGTTTGACACTATTAATCATCAACTTCTCTTAGCAATTCTTCATTATATTGGGTTCAATAATACAGCGTTAAATTTTTTTAATAATTATCTGTGCGGGAGAAGTCAGTATGTGGTTATTGATAATGATGTGTCGGATTCTGCCGTATTGAGGTCTGGTGTGCCGCAGGGCTCTACATTGGGTCCCCTTTTGTTCACTATCTATACGTCTCAAATGTTGATCTTTGACCGCTTTTGCTCAAAATTTCATATCTATGCGGATGACACACAACTTTACCACAGCTTTAGCTCAAATAATGTGCTAGAGTCTGTTGCAGATGTAAACAATGATCTAGATAAATTTTTAAATATTACTAAGAAACATGGTCTTTTGTTAAATGGGAATAAATCGGTCTATATGGTGTTCGGGGGTAGGGAATCCAAAGCGCTTGTCAGCAGTATGGCCCATATCTTTATAGATGGAATTGAATTGGAGAGGAAGGTCTGTGTCAAGGATCTTGGTCTTTGCGAGTCTGTAATTTTATCCAACTTTACATACTGTGACACAATTTACGGCCACTGCCTGTTGACTGATGATGCGCGACGTATTCAGGTAGTTCAGAATTCTTGTATTCGTTTTATATTTGGTATACGTCGACGTCAGAGAGTATCGTATAAGCTGGGGTTCAACTCCCCCAGCTTAGTAGTATGTCAATAATATCGTGGCTGAGTATGTCAAGTCGTCGTCGGTTACATTTTGGTTGTTTTCTTTATAAAGTTGTGTCAAGTAAACTACCACCTTACCTCACCAACAAAATTACTTACAGAACGGACATTCATAATATTAATGTACGGCGTAAGGACCTCATTGACATTCCTCGTCACCGTACCCAATTGTTCAAGAGGTCTTTTAGTTATAACGCGGCATGTATTTTGAATAAGTACAGTCTGCTTTTTGCTCAACCATCGTTTCGCACTTTTAAAGAGTCTCTGCGTCTTAAATTGCTTAATGACTAGCGCGTCGTTCTACCTTCAACTCGAATTAGTGTATATATATATATTTTTTCTTTTTAGTTTGTTAGGGACATTTATTAATTTTTATTTGTTTAGGCTCTTCATTTTTTATATTTTTTTCGTTTTTTACTTGTCGGCCACGATAATTGTTTCAGGTTGAATTTAATTTTGATTTGTTATTACTTTATTTTGTTTTTTTTATATATTTCTTTTTTTTTGTGTATGGGATTTCCAGGAAGACCAGGACGCCATAATTTGGCTTACTGATGGAAATACCCTTTGGCAAACTCTATACTTAGTTATTTTAATGTATTACCTATATTGTATTGTTATGCCAATAAACTATTATTATTATTATTATTAATTCCCAGAAATTTTACGGTTACAGTTTTTCTGTGTATACCTTATTCTGTAATATTGTATTTTAAAAATGATGTGTCATCAGCATATTGTAATGTAATTGCTGTCTATAAATTTATTGGTAAATCGTTGGTGTATATAATATATTGCAAAGGACCAAGCACTAAACCTTGCGAAACACCTGTACGATCTGTTAGATAGGATTCCATTATTTTATTAGCAACGCCTCTTATGCCATAGTAGCTTAACTTTCCCAACAGTATCTTGTGGTCAACTGCGGTCACAAAATAGTGCTTCATCTTTTTATCAAAAGCTTATAATATAGATTCGATAATGCTTGCCCCTGCAGTTATCGTCGATCTTTGTCTGCGGTAGCAGGTGTGATTTTCGTTCCACATACTGCCGCTATCAAAGTATTATAAGTATTCTGCTGTCTGTGTATACTGTGATATCGTCATATCAAATATTGTATAAGACTTCCTTGAATATTTCTTCAGAGTAGTGGTTGAATAAAAGTGGAGAAAGAATGCAGCCTCGAAGAATTTTAATTGCAAATTTCTGTATTGATCTTAATGGTAGTTGACTGGTTCCTGTAGGAGTTTCGTTTGATCCTCCATCTCCATGTACTCCGAAACCTCCACCATCTTTTCATTCTCTGATGGATGATTTTAAGAAATAACTGGAATGTTTCCATTTATTAAATATGTTAGTCAAGAATTTAATAGATTTATCATCAAAAAGCTAGATTCTGAGTACATTTCGTCTAATCCCAGAGCTTTTCCTTCTTTTAAAGTGAGAATGACGACTTTGATTTAATTTGTTATGATATTAAGTCCAGATTAAGATCAATTTAAACTCATTATCTCATAAATGTTGTATGGGAATAAGATCTTGTGGTTGTGGAGGTGTGTAACTGATGAGAAACATAAAATATTGTACAAAGAGAGAGAACTAAAAAGAAAGGAAGAAAGATACTGGTTAAGCACGTTTAAAAAAAAATTGTATATTTGAAGAGTTTAAGGAAATAACACGTGTTTTATACCTTTAATGTGAAATAAAAGTTGTAACTGTAAGTAGAAACATAACTAAAACATAAAAAATCGATTAATAGTTAAATATTAAATGTTGATTAAATAATTACAATTTAATTCTAGCTATGTTAGTAGCGTTTTATCGTGATCTTTTAAATCATTTTATGCATTCTTCTATCCGTATACACACCTTACTATAGAGGTAATATTTCTTTTTGTCTTTTAATAACTTAATTAATATTTTTTTTAGCCAACATAAATTTCTACTACAATTTGTATCTACAGTTCTTGCATACATAACAATCTCGTTTATGTTAATAATTAATATAAAGTGTTAAGCTATTAATTAATATAGCTTTAAGCAGAATTGGAACAAAAATGCTTTTATATAAAAACATTATCAGTTGCACAAATGTCTTTATTAAGGTAACAAAAGTTAATTTAAAAAAAATTACTCTTACATTTTTTTTAGGAAATGTTAACTACTCACACGTTTTTAAAGGATCATAAACTTCCCCTTAAAATATTATCAACAATTCTCGCTTGCTTAACACTATTCTTATTAGCTCCAATTATTTTAATTTGTTTAATTAAAAATAACTTGATCAAATTATTTTTGAATCTTCGTTACGATGGAAAATGTGGAATCGTTTCGGGCGTGGATTCATATTTTGAATGTATAAAGAATCAACCTTCTTATGTGAGCATAATAGAACATTCTGGATCAATCGAAGAATTACAAACTATCATCAAAAAATCTACAAGTCGCTTATTACAATCCCATTATAAATTTTCAAGCACAATTCATAACATTTTTGGAGTATATTATTATTTAAAAAATCAAGTTTTTTTAAATGATGTATTTTCCATAGAAAATATTGATGTTTCGAGTAAAGATCTTCTTAAAAATTATTTGGAAAAGCATTGTTTTTCCGATTTTGGTGATAAATCGTTATGGAAAGTTGTACTGTTTGAAACTTCGATAAAATGGAACGAAATGGATAACTCAAAAACTTATTACGCGATTTTAATCAGATTTAATCATTGTTTGGGTGATGCAATAGCTTTATCGATGTACCTCCAACAATACTTCTACAACAACGTTAAAAGCAAATATTTCGAAAAATTAAGAAACAATTCAAAAAGTAAAGATGTATTTAATAGAAGCAACTTAGGAAGTCTTTTATTTCCTGGCTCTAAATTAAATTACACCGAAATAAATTTATTCCCATCTCACCAAAAATTAGCTATGTTTAACGAAGATGAACCAAGATACATCCATTTAATTAAATACATAAGTAAACAATTAAATTGTTCTTTTACGGATGTTATTACAATTTGTGCTATGTCGAGTATCACTAATTATTTAAAATTGGTAAGTAAAAAAACAAAATGATTTTGAATAATAATTTATAATACTAATTTTAGGAAGGAGTTAAAACCACAAACTTCATAGTTGCGAACACATCAAGACCTCGCCACGGAGATAATATCAATTTTATTTTGGAACAGAAAGAATTATCAAATAATTTCACAATAGAAGCTTTTAATTTGCCACTAAAACAGCAAAATATATTAATCAGATTTAAAGAAATTTTGCCTATTTTAACGGATGGAAGAAATTCTGACACGGCACAAGTACCAAAATTAATTTAATTAATCAACACATTTTAATTTATAATTCTAGATTATTTATTGGATTACAAAGTTATTATCGTTCTTACACCCAAAATTATTGAGGAAAATTACTCGTTTAAACTCAATAGGGACCACATTGGCAATCACAAATATCCCATTTGCCGATTATTGCAAAATCGGGACAAGTGCGGTTAAAACTATATTCGCATTCCCTAACAATTTCGAAAATACAAGTGAGTAACTGTTAAATCGAACGAATTCACATCATTCGAAACTTTTTTTTAAGAATTCCTTTTGGTGGTGTCCACGTTTCAAGATAAATTACAAACCATCCTGATTACAAAAAAAAATCTAAAGGTATCTGGGGAAAAACTACAAGAAATATTAAACAATTGTTTTTTAAATATTAATCGTCTTTATGAGGAAGTGAAATTAAATGAAATTAAATAATTAGTGTTTATCAAAATTTTGGAATTAATTTTATGAAATAAAAATTTTGAAGAAAATGACCTTTGCTTCTGTTATGACGGAATTATTCTTGATAATAATAATAAATCCATTATTGCCTAATTAATTCATACAAGTATTACAAACAAATATTTCAGTAGCAAACATTTCACTTTTTTTTAATGTCTTCTATGTCATTAGTTTCATATTCTCTGGTAATTTATTATACAGAGAGAAACCTGATGTTTAGGTGGCCGATACACTTTTGCATTTTTAGTTTCATAATAATGAACATTAAATCCTTTCTCCCATTGCTCCTCTCTCTCGCTTATGTGCATAATACACACAAATATACAGGGTGTATCTGAATGACATGCCCAAACTTCAGGGTGTGATTCTTTAGGCAATTTTAAGGGTACTTTGATATATAAACCATGATCGACTTGCGCTCCCCTAAGGAGCTACACCCCTCCAAAAATGGCGAAAAATTTTGGTTTAATTTTTTTTTCTCAAAAACCATAAACGCTAGGACAACGAAATTTGGGGAATATGTTTAACTGGTAGTAGGGCACGTTTTCACCCTATTTGTACTTTCAACCTATCCGTCTAAACTACTAAACGTAACCACCCCCTTTACATTTTTGCTAAAATTTTTTAATGCAGAGGGTAAATACATTAAAAAAAAATTACATAGGTAGATGAAAGTATCCTAAAACTTTTTTGTCTCTCTAAAATTTTTCCAAAAACGACTAATTTTTGAGAAAAAAAATAATAAAGCAAACACTGCCCGTTCAACAACGGGGTTGTCGATCAAAAGTTGGAATGAATTTTTCATGAAAAAATCTTAGTAGGCTTTGCAATCTTTGTCAGAAATATTTTTGACGTTTAAATGTCAGTGGTTTTCTTACGATTGTTATTGTTTTTCAAATTAATTTATGAATAAAGTTCTACCGCATTTACGCTCGTTCACTCGACGTTTCAAAATTTTAAATAAAACAATAATAATAGTAAGAAAACCGCTGACATTTAAACGTCAAAAATATTTCTGACAGATTGCTAAGCCTGCTAAGATTTTTCTTTAAAAATTCATTCCAACTTTCGATTAACAACGCTACAGCTTAACAGTTAGTGTTTGCTTAATTAATTTTTTTCTCAGAAACTATTAACTTTTCGAAGAACATCAGAGAGGCAAAAAAGTTTTAGAATATTTTCGTCTATCTAAATAAAATATTTCAAATGTATTTATCATCGTCATAAAAAAGATCTAGACAAAAATTGAACGGGGGTGGTTATGTTTAGTAACTTAGAAGGGAAGATTGAAAGTACAAATAGGCTCGAAACATGCCCTATTATAAGCTAAACATATTTTCCAAATTTCATTTTCTTGGTGTTAATGGTTTTCGGGAAAAATAAAATAAACCAAAATTTTTCGCCATTTTTGAAGGGGCGTAGCTCCGCAGGGGAGTCGAAATCGCCGATAGTTTATATGAGAAAGTACCCTTAAAATTGCCTAAAGAACCACCCCCTGAAGTTTGGGCACGTCATTCAGATACACCCTGTATATTCTGCTGGGATGGTAAGTATATTACTTTTGAATATATTCCTATAGCTTTCCTTAGAATTTATTTTTTAAGGGCTGTTTTTTCTTACTGCTTCTTTTTGTTTTATAAATATTTTCGTGCATGAAGAGATGCATACCATAGAAGGATTTCGTATGTTGCAGCAAATAGTAAAAAATAAGCCTGGCGAGCCAATTCATACGATGTTCACAGATGGATCAAAAACACCGGAAGGGGTCGGAGCAGGAGTATACTGCCAGACACTTAGAATTAAGCAAGCCTGGATACGTACTTTACTGTTTCCAGGCGGAAGTATTTGCTATTGACATGGATGCTAAAATCCTTCTTGAGAGAGGTGAAGAACATGACAGTACGAATTTTCTCAGGCAGTCAAGCCGCTCTCCAGGCGTTGTAAGCCGTGAAAACAGTGTCGGTTCTGGTTAATGATTGTAAGAGAACATTAAACACACTGAGTTTTGATAAGAGAGTTTCTCTGATCTGGGTCCCGGGTCACTCTGGGGTTGAAGGGCAGATAAGCTAGGACGATAGGGCAGCGCTAAAGCGTTTGTGGGGCCGGAACCAGCAGTTGGTGTAGCATTTGCGATGGACAAATATAGACTGTGGGCTGAAGAGAGATTTCGCCTACTGTGGACCAGTTCTCTTGGAATGAGACATGTTAAGATGTTTATTAACATCGCCCTGTCAAACCCGCGAATATTTTAGGACTTGCCTGTAGCAGCATAAAAGTTCTAATGGGTGTCTTTACTTGTTGGATTTAGAGGAAGCAGAGACGATTGAGCATATTTTATGCCACCGCCCTGCCGTTAACTATATCAGATTCTCGATTTTTGGGTCGCAGTTTATCTCCTCAAAGCATCTGAATGACTTTTCACTGAGCAAGGTATTAATGTTCGTTAAGAGCATTGGACTGCACAGTGAATAGATCTTTAGGGTCGCGGTGCAAGGTCGGTTGGTCCGCCTACCTGATATGTAGTCTATGTAATGTAATGTAATCTTTAAAACATTGATTGAATTATTTCTTGAATTCAATGCTTAAATTAGCCAAAAGAACCGAAGCTTTATTTCCTTACTTAATTTTAAACAATTTTTAATTAATTTTTTTAGGTAATTCACGTTATAAGAGATCCAAAACAAGTCTCAGTTTCTTATTATCACCATAACAGACTTTTAATTGCGCTTAATGAAAAAGATTCTTTTAAAATTCTATTTAAAACAATGCCATTTAGCAAATCTTTTAATAAAAAGTCCAAAAAGTATCTCAATGTTTCAAGAAAAACTACTCTGAAGAGGAAATGAGGAAAGGTACTATGGAGAGCTACAAAAAAGAACTTAGAGATGAAGATATTGATAAATTAAATAAGATGATTAATGAAAATATTAAAAGATATATATAATATAATTACCTCTTAATAAAGTAGCTCCAGAACCACGATAAATACTTTTAATACCACCTTCTTTGTAAAGTTTTTTTGCGCAATCAACGGGACCATCGTAAGTTTTAGTCTTGGCATCTTGTTGAATTTGCAAAAGGCACTTAATCCTTTCCCCAGGTGCCATAATACTGGTGGTGAAAATCCCCGAAAAAGCCCCAGCGGTGAAATAATTCATATAAGTGAATTGAGTTGGATCCGTGGGGCCAAAAATTTGTTTTCCCACTCGATAGCCCATAAATGATATGGCAAAAATTGGTGCTACACCGGCTAAGGGTGCTCCCATCCCTTTGTAAAATCCTCGAAACCCTTCATTTGCAACCGTTTTTTTCATACAATCGAATGTGCCACCATATAAAGCTGCTTCACCTGGTTTTGGTATTGGCATAGTTTGTAAACGAACCTGTTAATAAAAAAATTATTAAAAAAAAATTTTTATATGAACTTTGACCCATTTATTCTAATAGATAGTATCAAAGTCTGGGGTTATTTATATTTTTAGGTTAGGTTCTACCTTTATGGTATCGAAGGGGTGCCCCACGAGTACCGTGCAGATTCCTCCAACACCCCCACACAGGAAATACTCAGCTGGTCCCAAATCACCCATTTGTGCTATGTTTTAACAAATTGCTCCAACTATCTAGCAGAATTTCTGGTCGAAATGGCAGTGACAACCTCACTCGGTGCTCTAATACGAATTGAATGAATTGAATTTTATCTTAATGATAACACGATGATTGGCATATTTCTAGTTATTGTTTTGTAATAACAAGAATTACTTACTCAACTACTTTTAGATTAATTTTTAAGAAAAATTCGTTTACAACTTAAATAATTGGGAATCGTTTTAAAAACTTAAATCAATTTTACGTATATCTAATAGATGGCGACACTAAAAGAATGTTACTTTCATTTTATTTAGACAAAACTTTCGATTTTAAACTACTAATTTTGATTTTTATCGACCTAATTGATTACTTTAATTAATAATTGGTGATATTTAAACAAGGATCTTTCAAGAAATTAATTGTATAGCGAATTTTGAAAATTATCGGTGAAAATTGCATCAAAACTTCAAATATTGTTTTCTCAAAAACTAAAACTTATTTTTCAAAACGGGTTGGTTCATTGGAAAGAGGACACTTTTATTAACACTTTGGAAAATTTTCATATTCATTTTCCAAGAAATGGATTTTATAGGAATTTTTAAAACTTATTCGGAGAATTTGAAAAAATTGTCGATTTCAAAAATTTATTTCTCAAGAACTAAAAGTGATTTTTCAAAACGGCTTTTTGCATTAAAAAGAGAATACGTTAATTAATAATCGGTGATATTTCCAGAAGGATCCTTCAAGAAATTAATTGTATAGCGAATTTTGAAAATTATCGGTGAAAATTGCATCAAAACTTCAAATATTGTTTTCTCAAAAACTAAAAGTTATTTTTCAAAACGGGTTAGTTCATTGGAAAGAGGACACTTTTATTAACTCTTTGGGAAATTTTCATACTCATATTCCAAGAAATGGATTTTATACGAATTTTTAAAACTTAATCGGCGTAAATTGCAAAATCGATTATTTCAAACATTTATTTCTCAAGAACTAAAAGTGATTTTTCAAAACGGCTTTTTGCATTAAAAAGAGAATTATTTAATTAATAATCGGTGATATTTCCAGAAGGATCCTTCAAGAAATTAATTGTATAGCGAATTTTGAAAATTATCGGTGAAAATTGCAACATCGAAAATTTTATCAAAACTTCAAATATTGTTTTCTCAAAACCTAAAAGTTATTTTTCAAAACGGGTTGGTTCATTGGAAACAAGACACTTTTATTAACACTTTGGGAAATTTTCATACTCATATTCCAAGAAATGGATTTTATAGGAATTTTTAAAACTTATTCGGAGAATTTGAAAAAATTGTCGATTTCAAAAATTTATTTCTCAAGAACTAAAAGTGATTTTTCAAAACGGCTTTTTGCATTAAAAAGAGAATACTTTAATTAATAATTGGTGATATTGCCAGAAGGATCCTTCAAGAAATTAATTGTATAGCGAATTTTGAAAATTATGATGACGTAATAAATGCTAGAAATAAAAACTTATGTATTATTCTGATACTATTGGATTATAGTAAAGCATCCTGCAGTGTGTGGTTCGGCGATCAATTTGATTTCGAGTTTCTTGTCCAGGCGCAGCCAGGTTGTTAAAGTAGGTAATGTTCTCAATTTAGACTTCCCTTCATGTCTAAAACACTTAAATGTTCACATGTATGCTGATGACACTTAACTGTATGTTTTTTTTCCAAGACATGCTCATGATTCGACCTGCTTGCTTATAAATGAAGATTTCAAATCGCTAAAATAGAAGTTTTTCCAGAAGCAAGGAATCTTAACCAACTATTTATGGTTCTAATTTTAAATTAATTACTATTGATGTTGAATAAGCAACAATTGAAATATTTATTATGAAAAATATAGAAAATTACAACATACTTAATTAAATATAAAATAGTAAATAACTGAGATTATTGTTTTTCCACTGACAATAAGTTCCCTAAATCTTTAATTTCGACAGTGACTTGAGCAATATTTGACTGGAGAGATCTGCTTTTGATTTCAAGGACTTTCATGGATTTCATCAAACCCTTTGTTTTGTTTTCGTAGGATTCTCGATCAGCGATAAAGTCCTTATTGTACCTAAAATAACAAATTAATTTTTAAAAAATAAATAAAAATGATTCTCACTGATTCGCAGTATCCACGTATAATTTCCTGCTATTTTCCACATATTCTTTGGAATTTGCAATCCTTTCGTTTGTTTGTGTTAATTTTCCTTCTAACTTTTTAATGTTTGCTTTATGTTCCTCAATAGTTGACTTTGTGCCATTATATTTCCTGTTAAAAAGTTATATTTAGCACTGTAAAATGTTTTGATTTAATAATTAATTACTGGTGTACATCTGATAAAGCCATCGAAATATTCGAAAGATGTTTCTCAAGTCTTGCATGTTCTTTCTTTAATTTTATAAACTCCCCAACGTTTACTTCCGATTTAAATACTTTGTGGAGTTCCCCAATGTTTATTAGGACATCTTGATCACACTCATATTGAGTTGAAACATCTCTTTTTTCACACTCAATGTAGGAAGTTTCATCCATAGTTTTTGAAGGGCTAAAAAAACTAAATAATAACTATTAAATTATTGAGTTTCATTCAAAAATTTCATACTTACACTGTTTCATCAAGATTTTGGTCCTTATCACCGTTTTCCATCTTTAACTTTTTGATTACAATAACCGCTGATCGTTTGAAAGGACTCGTTAATCACGTTGAATGAACCAACGTGTACGCCATCTATTATTTGGGGGATAAAACATATTTTTTTAATGTTAAATTTGATTTCGTTCAATTTCTTTGTAATGTTCCTTCTTTCTGCCTACTTTGTTAATGTTTTTTGTGGTTTTAAACTTTTCTGCGCATACAATTTGTATGCCCAGAACTCGAAATTACAGAATTCTTTTTAAAAATTGCTGAGAGAAGTAGTAACTTTTATTTTAAGAGGTTGATATGAGTTTCCACTAAAATCAAACAGAAACGGCCAAATTCAAGTCTGCGGAAACGATTTTTTGTATCGGAAAAATTCCATTCAAGCGAATATATCTGTAGTGCACGTGTTTTGTGAATAATAAGAGTGTTGTATGCGTTTTAGTCGAAATAAATGAGCGAAATGGATGAAATAGTTGATAATTCCATAGAAACAAAAGAAAACGTTCATCAATCCTTGAAATTAAACGAAAACAAGGTAAAGAGAAGCAGCATTTTGGTGTCGAAAAATGAATCTTTGCAACAAGAGACGAAATGCAGTCGAAGAAGTGATGAAATGGATCGTCTCAATCATTTATTTGAAACTTTGAGTATCAGATCGTTGAGTGAAGGAAGGGAAATCGAAGAGTTTACTTCAGATTTAATCCAAGATGAATTTGAATTAAGGAAGGATATGAATAATGAGGATTGTAATCTTGACAATCAAAAAATTAAAGAAAATGTAGAGAATCATGAGATGGCCACTAAGAGTGAAGAAACCACCATGAAATTGATTAATTATCCAGAAGAAGGAGAATGTAATCAAAAAATAAAGAATTTAGATGGAACTTTATTTATTAATATGGAAAATAAGCAAGAAGAATCTAATAAGACAATGAATTTGAATCAAACTATAGAAATTGATGGAAAAATGACAAAATTAAATGAAACTTTGGAGATTAATACCAAAAATGTACAAGATGAATCATCCCAGAATCATGACATTACCATGAAATTGATTAATTATCCAGAAGAAGGAGAATGTAATCAAAAAATAAAGATTTTGGATGGAACTCTGGTTATTAATGTGGAGAATAAGCAAGAAGAATCTAATAAGACAATGAATTTGAATCAAACTATAGAAATTGATGGAAAAATGACAAAATTAAATGAAACTTTGGAGATTAATACTGAAAATATACCAGATGAGTTATCTCAGAATCAAGAAATTGTCATTAAGACTAAAGAAGTTGAAGAAATAAATAATTTAGATGAAACTCTGGTGATTAATATGGAGAATAAGCAAGAAGAGTCTAATAAGACAATGAATTTAAATCAAACTATAGAAACTAATGTAAATATGGAAAAATTAAATGAAACTTTGGAGTTTAATACCAAAAATGTACAAGATGAATCATCCCAGAATCATGACATGGCCACTAAGAGTGAAGAAATTGAAGAAACTACCATGAAATTGATTAATCATACAGAAGAAGGAGAATGCAATCAAAAAATAAAGAATTTAGATGGAACTCTGGTTATTAATATGGAAAATAAGCAAAAAGAATCTAATAAGAGCATGAATTTGAATCAAACTATAGAAATTGATGGAAAAATGAAAAAAATAAATGAAACTTTGGAGATTAATACTGAAAATGTACAAGATGAATCATCCCAGAATCATGACATTACCATGAAATTGATTAATTATGCAGAAGAAAGAGAATGTAATCAAAAAATAAAGAATTTAGATGGAACTCTGGTTATTAATACAGAGAATAAGCAAGAAGAATCTAATAAGACAATAAATTTGAATCAAACTATAGAAATGGATGTAAAAATGAAAAAATTAAATGAAACTTTGGAGATTAATACTGAAAATATACCAGATGAGTTATCTCAGAATCAAGAAATTGTCATTAAGACTAAAGAAGTTGAAGAAATAAATAATTTAGATGAAACTCTGGTTATTAATAACCAAGAAATCTTATCCCAAAGTCTTGAATTGGTCACTAAACCCAAAGAAATTGAAGAAAACACCGTGGATTTAATAAAAAATTGTGCTGATGAAGGAAATCTTAATAAATCTAATAAGACAATGAATTTGAGTCAAACTATGGAAATTGATGCAGAAAATATTAAAGAAAACGCCGATGATTTTGAGATTAACACTGAAAATATACCAGGTGAGTTATCCCAGAATCAAGAAATTGTTAAGACTGAAGAAATCTCCATGAAATTAAATGATAATACAGAAGAAGAAGGATGTAATCAAGAAATAAAGAATTTAGATGGAACTTTGGTTATTAATGCAGAGACTATTAAATCTAAAGAAACTGAGGAATCTAATAAATCTAATAAGACAATGAATTTAAATGAAACTATTGATGTTGATGAAAAAAATGTGGAAGAAGAATCATCTCAATGCCATAAGACTAAAGAAATGAATTGTAAAAAGAATTTAGATGAAACTCTGGTTATTAACAACGAAGAAAAATTATCCCAAACTCCTAAAATGGTGAATCCTAATAAATCTGACCAAAAACTTAAAAATTTAAATCAAACTTTAGATATGAATACAGAATGTAGTGAAGAAAAATCATCCCAGAGTCAAGAAAATTTGATTAAACAAGAACAAATTGAAAAGACCACCAAGAATTTGGTGAAATGTCGCCCACCAATTTCAAGAAAAAATCTGATAAAAAATTTAAATCAAACTATAGAAATTAAAACAGGCCAAAGTCATAAAATCGATTCACAAAAAACCAAATTAAACGAAACTTTCAACGCGGAAAATAATAAAGATGTTGATAAAGAGTTAAAAAAATTACCCAAAAAAATTAAAAGGAGCGACACCATAGTGATTAAACCCCGAAATGACGACGCTGGTTCGTCTAAAAATTTCGGCGATTCAGTTAAAAACGTAGAATTAAATGAAACGTTGGTTATTAAAACTGATAAAAGCGAAATGAATGAAACACTGTAAGTATTAAAAAGGAATAAGAAATTCCTTAATTTCTAATTAATTTATTTTTTTGGTTATTTTAGTCCCATTAAAGATATAAAAAAAAAATTATTTAGAATGAAAAAAGTTGAAATGGTTAATTCTTCAACTCAATGTGATCAAGCCGAAGGGGTCGAAATCGAAGGAAGCGTTAAAAATCATTCGAAATCATTGAAAGATTACGAGCAAAACTTGTTTCAGCAAATTTCTGAAGTGGCCACTATAAAGGAAGAATTCACCACAAAACAAGAACTTTTAGTTAATTTAGAAAGTGCCTTTTCAACTGCTCATGAGTAAAAAATCATTTAAAAAAATACCACTTAATTAACACAAAATTATTTTAGAAAATACGAACGTTGTAAATCCGTCGCAAATGTTTACAAAAGTAATGAAGAGGCTTTGAGGAAATCTTTAGCTGAGGCAGAGGAAAAACTGAAAGGGGGTATGAACACCGAACGCAATGTTAAATCGCAAATTGAAAAATGTCTTAATGAGTAAGTTAGCATTAAAATTTTATTATTTTTATGTAATTTTCGGTTATTTGTGTAGGTATTACGGACAATTGATGTCAAAACGTGATGAATACGCAAGAGAATTGAGAAAAACGGCTAAAACTGTGAAAATATTGGAAATAAAAGTGAAATCATTAGAAACCAATTTGGCGCAAAAATGTGAAGAAAGGGATAATTTAATGAGTGTTTTAAACGATTCCGTTAGGCACTAAATAAAATAAGTTAAAATAAATTATTATATTTTTGTTTAATCGTTTGTAATAAAAATTATTATTAATCTGAATCTTAAATGTAATTGATTAAACGTCGAGGTAAATGCAGTAAAAACAAACAGTTCTACGAGAAAATTAAATTTATTGGTCAGACTTTGTGATTCAATATTTAGATTTAATACATTTTCATTATGGTGTGTGCTAATGCCGTTTTATAGCAGTAACAATTTTTATTTCCTGACTAATTATACCATTAATCAACATGTACAAAGCACTATACAATATGTACAATAATTAACGTAATAACAGTTTTCTTTTTTTACTATGTAGCGATGTCTTTAAAGTTCGAACAGTTTTTTTTTTATTTCAGAAAAAGGACGAGATGCGGGAACGTTTTTTTGCGGGCTTTTTGAGGTGAAGTTAACTCTTTATTTTTTATCTTTCCTATTTCTCATTCGATTTATTTATTTTTTGTTTCAACATGTAGACGGTAAACACAATTTTACAATACATTTTTTTGATGCATTTTTCAGAGGAGGGTCGCTTTTTTTAAAGACACGTCGCGGAAACGCGTATTACGGAATGATTTCATCAAAAAAGATTTTTTTCTTTTACTTACGTTTATTTTTAATCTACGACAGAAATGGCGTTTGCCGCAACGGCTCATTACCTTCATTTTTTTTAGACGATTTCATCGTATTTACATTTTATTTCTTGACCGTGCAAACTAGGAAATATGTTTTAAAAAAAATGCAATTAAACGTCCCAGATTTTTTTTTAATTATTTACACTTATCTTTTTTAATCTCTATCCAAAAATAAAATAAAAGTCGTTTTTATTTCAAGTGATAATCCCCAAAACAACGAAATATATATTGTTTTGGATAGAGAATTACATAGTGATTACGTTTTTTTTCTTTAAATAAATAATAGGAGTCGTGAAATAATAAAAAAAAATGCAATAAGAAGCGATTATTTGTCCGTAAATTATTGCGTCTTACATAACAGTGGAGGGATAAAAATACAGATTAAAACAAAAATAAAAAGAGCGAAACGTTTTTACGTTTTAAAAATAAAAAATAGTGCTTTAGCACTTAAAAAAAAATAATCGACACGATAAATAGATAATGATCGAAAGAAAAAAACAGTCTAATAATTTTATAAAATTATCACTTTCTTCGTGAGCCTTAAAATACTATGACCTAAAACAGTTTGATCATTTTTGGATCACAGATATGCACCTGCACGGGGGCAGTCTCCACCTAACTTTCACTATATTGCGGCACGACGAGAGTTCGCGGCGCGTACGGATCGCGACTATACATTTCCGGTGGTTCTAAATGGCACACGACCGTTTCACCATCTAAAACGGCCGCTAACGCTCTTCCAACGGCAGCATCTCCACCGCCAACGCGACGATTGAACCGAAACGGTTCTCCATCATTAGTATACCGATTTAGTTCTTTGGCTTGATGTTTAGGCAACGTTTCAGCAGCGCACGGTTGATAACCTCTCTCCGTTGGGGAATAAGGAATCAGCGGCCTATGATCCCCATAAGATCTAGACGACTGTCGACTCATATCGCTCTGTCGCTTACCATCTTCATCACTCATATCAGACACTTGCACATCATTCCTTTCAATTTCTTCATAAACCGGATCATCCTCTGGCATCAACCCGCGATGAAGACGAGCGTCGTGGATCTCTTGATAAGTATGATTCCAAGGGCTGGTAGTACGGAGCAAGCTGCCGTTCTTTTTACGAACGCCGTGTTGTAACGGTAAATGTTTCGGATGAGATAACGCGAAATCTTGAACTTCGTGAGGTTGCAAGTTGTTGCTAATCGATTGGTTGTATTCGATCGGAACGAACGGTTGCCGACGCGCGTCTTTCGCGTTGTTTAATAAAGCTTGGGAACGTGGCGATTCTTCTTGTTCGGATCCGCCGTGGCCGGAATCACGGCTGTATGACTTAAAAGAAATGTTCTATGAGGAAAAAAGTAATGTTATAATTAGATAATTAAAAAAAATAATTCATTTTGAGACAAACAAATTTTTTTCAGTCAACTACCACCAAAAGCAACTAATTCTGAAACATCTTATTTTATTTTCTTTTTAATTGATTAGTAATAATAAAAAAAATAAGATGTTTCTTAATAAAATATTTTTATGATAGATTGCATAAAAATAGATGTAAAGATAGAGAAAAAAAGACCTCTACAATGGCAACCAACCAAAATCACACACCCAGTTACGCACCTTCCAATGTAGAGGTTTATGAAGAGGGCCCCACGTAGATACAGATTTAGATATGTTGGAATTGACAGTGGAGTTTTTATAGAAATTACGAATATAGGGCAGGGTGGACGTGTTCGGGGTGGTGGTTTCGAGGGTGGCGGGCGATGACGCGTCAGGGCCGCGACCCGTGGGGCGCAACGGGTGAGGCGACACACTGGCGTCCGCCGCCGAACCGGATGTCGGCGCGAATATTTTGCCCTTTCGACTCATGCTTGTGCAGCTGCGAGAACTCCAGTTCCGTTGCAACTGCAAAACAATTTTTTTCTATTTTTTTCTTCATCACCCTCCCGCAAATACGTCACATATATTTTTTTAGTTTCAAGATTTTATTTTGGAATTAAGTGCAAGGCTACAAGGAAAGCAAGTCTAACTTGGATAAAACAGTTAATGCTCTCCAGTTGTTAGTTAGCTTACGATGCATGCCGGCGATAGCGGAGAATATTTTTTTATATATAGGAAGGACAGCAATGAATGCACCACCACGGTACCACAGATCCGCGTCGGTTTCCGGTTCCTTCTGATCTAGTTAGTAAGCAGCTCAACTTTTTATTAATTTGTGTATTTACAACTACAGGAGTAAGTATTTATAAGTTTTAGACTTATTCTTGGATTGTTAGTATATCAAATAAAAAATAAATACTTATTCCCACATTTATACAGAATGTTCCATAATTACAACTACTCTAATTACGGGATATCCTGCGTAATTAAAAGCTAAAAAGGTAAAATTTTAATTTAAACCGGGAAGAATTAAGATTTAAGAAGATATATGAAGGCGAGAGAAGTTTGTGTAAAAACTGCTGCGTAACCAAAGCACTTTTCTTGATTTTTTTAGGCTGTACCTTGTTGAGAGGACATATTGAGCAGTCGGTTGTGGTTGTGGTTGGTCGTGGTGGTACTAGCATTGTTCAGATCGGTTCTCGAAAGAACCTGGAGAAGTGCAGTCGGTCGCACGTTATTTAGGTTATTGGGCGTTACGAGATTGTTGATACCCACGCTAGTTCCGTGAGGCGACAGCACCGAGTTGTCCGTCGAGTGTGAGTTCGGCCCGGATTGGTTTCCATTAGAACCATCGTAAAGACTCGTCCTGCGCTCTTTATTCATCCCCGTACTATCGCTGCTACTACTCGATCCATTTGGCTTAGAACAACGTAGACATTTTGGCAACCAAGAATGTTGCATTATGAATTTTCGATATTCCTTTCGAACCTTCCAAAAAAAGTAAACACTTTTAGTCTCAAAATCGAATCAAAATTAATACTCATTACCTTTTCATTTTGAACACAGTGGAATAAAAATATAAAGCATCCTTGTAATGAATTGAACACGGTGAATAAATAAGCCATTACGACGGTTTCTTGGTTCAGATATAACAGGCCGAAAGTCCAAGTTAATCCTAGCAAAACCACCAAACACACGGCTCCCTTTAACCACGTTCTGAAATAAAAATTAATCTTTATTACTAATTTATATAATTGCATTAAAAATAAATATATACAATTAAAAATATTTAGAAACTAACAAAGAGGAAATTATCTCGACATATAATAAGATCAAAATGAGTTGTAACCAATGTAGCAAAAAAATTATGCTCTAGACGTCTTAATTATTACAGTGTGTTTGATTTTAGTTATCACAACAGATATCTCGACTACTGTTGGAGATATGACAAAATGTTGATCCATACTTAATATTGTATCTTTTCGAATATAATATTCTATCTCGGCCGATGATACACGAACTAAAATTAATTAACTTTTTATGGTAAAACACTCGGGATTCGGAGCTTACTACAAAAAAACTTGGGGCGGCCGACTTCGAAGACGTCGGCAGTCCTAAATATTGTTCGCGATACTTGGGTTGGATTGAGTTCAGTTGGTTTGGGTTGCAAATAGGAGAAGATCATGCTCTTAGAACAGAACCCAACACAAGTATCACGAACAATCCTTAGGGCGGCCGACGTCTTCGAAGTCGGCCGAGATTATTTCTTATATCATGAACAATACTTGTTCGGCCGCCATAAGTATTGTTCGTGATGGAGCATGATCTTCGCCTGCAACCCAACCTAAGTATCAAGAACAACACTTAGTGCGGCCGACGTCTTCGAAGTCGGCCGAGGTTATTTCTTCCATAAATTGCAAGCTGATTAAGATAATTAATAATCTCGGCCGACTTCGAAGACGTCGGCCGCCCCAAGCATCATGAACAATTCATAGTGCGGATTTATTGAAGTGGAGTAACTTTCCTTCTATAACATTTTGTCAAATCTCCAACAATAATCAATAGAAGCAAATATGACATAACAAATGCAATATAAATAATAACAAATTTTATAGTACGGAGAAAAGCATAGAATGTGCTTAACAGAGACAAAATGAGTGATCTACGGGTAAGAAACGTTAAATATAATATCTTACAACGGGTTTTGAAATTTGGATTGTAGTGCATTTTCTTCCTTTCCGCTACCATAGGGTAGGACGGCCATGCAATAAGAGAAGAAACGTTATTAGAACGGGTACCGACACCAAAAAAATTTAGATTCGTTTCATTATTGTAAATTATTTCGTTTAAAAACAAGTCGAGCAACCAACACTCATGCTAAAGAAACACTCATAACAATATTAAAACATCGCCCTTACCTTGTACTGGCCAACTTAGAATGCTCTTTATTTTTAATCGATACATTTGAGGTTGAGTGGCGACACATCATTACAATTGCCATCCCTAAGAATAAAACATTTGCCTAAAAAATAAAAAAAAATTTAATTACAATTTACAAAACAAAAATTAATTAATTTACCAATAAAATTAAAATCACAGGACCTACAAAACTATAAATAAAATAGTTTTCCGGTTTCAGCCAACAATATTGATCCGTCCCATATCCTTGCGGAAAAATAATGGCAGATACTATTACGATTATTAAAGGTATAACGTAGGACGTGATGTAGTAAAATCGAATCCTAGATTTTTCTACTTCAAACACTTCTATTAACATCACGTAGATTTGGAAGCCTAAAATCGACTTTTTAATAAAACAAAATTACCTTCAAAATTCTTACCTTCGAAAAACATCCAAAAGAACGCGCACAAAAAGAAATAGTGCAAAAATCCAGCAATTATTGAACACGCCGTGTGATAATCAGTGCGATTTATGCCAAATAAAAATATTATTTCTGCCACCAATAAGCAGAAGCATAAATTGGAATGTATAGTGGTTCGATCACTCTAAAAAAAATTTTTCTTCAACTAAAAAACATTATTAAACTATCTTTAACAAACCTTTAATCCTCTAAATAATTGGAAAGTAACTATAACTAATATTAAGCAAATAATCGAGATAATACACCCGATATAAGTTATAATTTGCAAGGCAACTTGATGCCCATCCGGTAAGTACACAGCATGAACGTCCATGAGTATGGCAAAATTGGTTAAATGATTACACAGACACACAGTGTGCGTTGAATTCGTCGAATCAACATCACAACCCTCTTCCGACCACGTGCTTGTTGTATAATCCCAAAAAACACAAGAAGGCTTGCTAACATTCGCAGTTTGAAGGTGCTTGAACGTCAATCGAACCGGCTCCCGCAACTGAATATGGCGCCCTTTACCCAGACTCGCCGAGATGATTTTGCTGTTCAATATTCGAGTCTTATTCGCGTTCATTTCCGAAGAATCCGGGTGCCATTGTAGAATTTCTTCTAAATGATCGAACGCCACGAATACCAATCTTACCAAACCTCCATCACTATTTTCTAAAAGTGCTCCTTGAGGAAGTTCGATCGAGTCGTTACTTGCCATCCATTTTTGATCGGTTGGAAATTTTTCTGTTGTTACTGATTTTGTTTCTAATACACGAACAGATAACACTATAAAAGAAAATATTATTAGATATATTATTTATTTACTTTTTTAACAATTATAATACTATTTCTGTGATTTTTAGATTTAACGCAACATATATATTTTTAAAGAAATATAAAGGAGCATGAAAATTTCCTAAAGTGTCCTCTTTCCAATGAACCAACCCGTTTTGAAAAATAACCTTTAGTTTTTGAGAAAACAATATTTGAAGTTTTGATAAAATTTTCATCGATAATTTTCAAAATTCGCTATAAAATTAATTTCATGAAGAACCCTTGTGGAAATATCACCAATTAATAATTAAAGTATCCTCTTTTTAATGCAAAAAGCCGTTTTGAAAAATCACGTTTAGTTTTTGAATTAATAAATTGTTATAAAATATTTTATGAATTAGTGTTATAAGGGTTAAATAATATATAAATAAAATTCGTATAAAATCCATTTCTTGGAATATGAGTATAAAAATTTCCCAAAGTGTTAATAAAAGTGTCCTCTTTCCAACGCACCAACAGGTTTGGAAAAGTAACTTTTAGTTTTTGAGAAATCAATATTTGAAGTTTTGATAAAATTTTCGATGTTGAAATTTTCATCGATAACTTTCAAAATTCGCTATAAAATTAATTTTTTGAAGGATCCTAGTGGAAATATCACTAATTATTAATTACAGTATCCTTTTTTTAATGCAACAAGCCGTTTTGAAAAATCGCTTTTAGTTTTTGAGAAATAAATTTTTGAAATGATCGATAATTTTTTCGAATTTTGCAATTTTTGCCGATTAAGTTTTAAAAATTCGTATAAAATCAATTTCTTGGAATATGAGTATGAAAATTTCCCAAAGTGTTAATAAAAGTGTCTTTTTTCCAATGAACCAACACGTTTTGAAAAATAATTTTTAGTTTTTGATAAAACAATATCTGAAATTTTGATAAAATTCTCGATGTTGCAATTTTCATCGATAACTTTCAAAATTCGCTATAAAATTAATTTCATGAAGGATCCTCGTGGAAATATCACCAATTATTAATCAAAGTATCCTCTTTTTAATGCAACAAGCCGTTTTGAAAAATCGCTTTTTGTTTTTGAGAAATAAATTTTTCGACAATTTTTTCGAATTTTTCAATTTTCGCCGATTAAGTTTTAAAAATTCTTGTAAAATCCATTTCTTGAAACATGAGTATAAAAATTTCCCAAAGTGTTAATAAAACTGTCCTCTTCCCAATGAACTAGCCCGTTTTGAAAAATAACTTTTAGTTTTTGAGGAAACAATATTTGAAATTTTGATAAAATTTTCGATGTTGTAATTTTCATCGATAATTTTCAAAATTCGCTATAAAATTAATTTCATGAAGGACCCTTGTGGAAATATCACTAATTAATAATTAAAGTATCCTCTTTTTAATGAAAAATCACGTTTAGTTTTTGAATTAATAAATTGTTATAAAATATTTTATGAATTAGTGTTATAAGGGTTAAATAATATATACATATTAATTAATTAAAGTAAATTTCAAAATGATCTTACTAATATTTTTAACAACTTGATTAACAGTTTTTTCTCTCATAACTGTATCAGCTAAAAGAAAAGCATTCTCTTCGAGTCCAATAAGTAATGAAGTAGCAACCCGCATCTGTTCTTTATGGCTTAAATCTTTCCACGATGGGTGTTGCGAAACATCGAGAAGATTACTTCCGGTCCGAACGACGGCGTTTAACATATCAGTGACTATAGCCTCTCGTTGTCTAGGATCGGGAATGGTTTGGATGTCTCGTGCCATTTTGGCGGTCATTTTTTGTATGATTTTCGTGGTGATCATCATGTCACCGCCGTATAAAGTTTTGCTGCTGGTGACTTGTGCGAGGTCGTTTGTGATTAATAAGAGGGAGTCTTTCATTACTTGCACTCTTTGTTCGAGGCTGGTTAGCCATAATGAGCGACATTCGCTTAAATCTGGCGATTCGGGAACCCATTTTGATTCGCCGTCTATTTTTGAACATTTCCATTTAGCAAAACCCGTCGTGCCTCCTGGACATGGTTGTAAATTTTGTTCGCCACTCAATGTCCAATTCCAATAAATACTTCTCATCGTCACCGGGCCGCAATAATTTGTGATGTCTACTTCGCCGTTTGTGTAAAACGGCGTGTTGCTTGATGATGGCAGGTATAAACGTGTTATGGTATCGTCTAAAATTATTAATACATTTTAATTTGTAAAGAAAATTTGAAATTTTTTTTACCTGTGATTTTCTTAGGAATATTAGTGCTGGTGGTAACAACTGAGGTGAGGTCTTCAATACTCTTATCGTCACCCTCCGCTGGTGGGACCTCTCGCGGTGGTTCCTCGGTGGATGTGGATGACATTTGAGTTGTAGACGTCGTGGTAGGTCTTGAAGGCGGTGTAATGGAGACCTTAGGTGGTGGAGGAGGCGGCCTGATCGAGGTTTTGGGAGTGCTCCAAATTGGTGAATCTGTCGTAAGCAGCCACGGAGGACTTGGCCTGGTCGTGGTCGTCGTTGTGGCAGCTGCTACGATGGGAAACGAAGCGGAGTCGTTATGGTTAGTTTAGAGAAAAAGCCGAAAATCAATTTGCCTATGACGTCATCTTAATTGGACGCCGCGGCGAAGAGTGGTGCAGCTGGTGGAACTCCAATTAAGTTGTATAAATTAAAGTATAAATACAAAGTAAATATATATATAGGCTGCGCCACTCTTTCGTCGGTATCAATTTGATTGTCTTACCAGGAAGGCATTGGTAATGTGCTTCTAAGTATTTCAAAGTGCCCGGGCACGGATCCCCGAACATGTTTGTGCTCGCAGGAATGCTGCAGTTCTGAAATTGGCTGCACCTGAACGAACAAACGATCGCGAATTAGACAACACATTATCAAGGCTTCCCGTTTCGATCGAATTGTATGTCTTCGAATTTGCGAAACTAACCGACACAGTTATAGTGAACCTCAAGGTATTTTCCCGTATCGGGACAAGGATCATCGAACAACTCGTTATCGGCTATAAATTGACAACTTTCCCTATTATTACATCTGAAAAATCAAAATACAAAAAATCATAACTCCTTATCTCATTTATAATTGATGCTCCCAAAATGATGATGTTAATTAATGAAATGAATAACACAAAAAATGTATTATTAAAAACGACCCAAAAGCGACATACAATTTGACGAAAACAAGAAGCTTCAAGATCTTATATATATATAGACATATTTTGATATTTAAGACTTACTACGACTCATATGCATAAATTAAACCCAATTAAAATCAATTTTTTTTCATTACGTTTAATTAGAAAAAATAACATGAGTAGTAGTAAATCGTTAAAACAAACAATTATCGCCCGTAATGTTCATTGGGCGAACCATAGAGTAGCACTTAAACCTAAATGGACACAACGAAATGTTAGTCACAAACAAGGAGCACATAAACAAGAAAGCTAAAAGCCGAATATCGATCGCGCTTTAATTACACCGGACGCATTTAACGCAAACGCCTGAAAATTGCTTATCCTGCATTTTTGATTTAAAATCATTAAATAAAAATAATGATTTAAGTGAATTAATCTAATTTGTACGTGCACTTCGTGTAACGTATATCCATGGGGAGGCAAAATTATATTTTGGGCGTAAGTAAATTTGGGCGCGCGATGTAAGTTACAAATTTCATCGCGCCGCAGCGTGAAAGCACGTAAATTTAACGTAATACCCCGTGAAAGTGGTGAGGAAATGCAATTTTCCGATATTAGTAAAGCGCGCCGCCGGTGATATTTCACTTACTTGTTGTGGAGGACTCGGAGGCTCTTTGGTGACATACAGTTTACGCTCCAATCGGTGTTGCCGTGGTCGTTGCATATCGTTATTGAGAACCTGCCGTAGTTGGCCCTTATCAATTTTATCAATTCGCCCTCCTTGCATTCGATCTTCAACGTTTTTCCCTCGCAAGCGTATGCCGTTTCATAACGATACTCTGCAATACAAATAAATCGAAAGGGAAGATGTTAGAAAAGGCTTTACCTTCGTTTGATAATTAATTGGAATTTCATAACTCTCTCTCTCTAAAGTTCAACAGGTTTCTAAACGCCGAATTTATTACCCGTCAAAAATAAAAGAATAAGAAGTGAAAAAAAGACAAATAAGCAACAAAGATTGCTACATTCGCTTGCCAATCATCATCGCCGTACAAAAAAAAAACTATAATGCGCGAAGCTTTCTAATGCGAACTTTCACTAGGTATTGATTTTTTTTTGAGGACTTATGCAAAAGTCGCGGCGTTCTGTAGTTGACAGCGTTAACTCTCGGGACTTCCTTTGTATCGCCATTAATAACGGCTTATCCGGACGTTTGCGAGCCCCGCCGCTTTGCGAATTGACAATTATTCGCTTCCGAACTTGGAAATTAAAACTCATCCCAAACTGTTTGGATTTTCGCGAACAACTAAAATCAAAATACCCGTAAAAATAGACAACCCTCCCTTTGAATGACAACAAAACACGCAATCCATTCCATGATTCCATATCACCGGATTTATTTTGTTTGAATACATCAATTTAAACATTTTTTCTGATAATATATCAAGAAGATATATTGCGTATAAAGTGGAAATTCATGACATTGAGATGAAAAATTTACATGCCAATAAAATATGTTCTTTATCTTTAGTTATTTTGATAGTTATAAATACACTTTGTTTATTAATTATCGTAATCCACGTGATCTGTGTAATATTGGCTGCATATCTCAATACGTAGTGGTAGCTTGAATAATTTTAAATTAATAACCAGATATTGACAACTGATCGAACCTTTAGCTTTGTGAGTTTCCGTATTTTCTTTGTTCTTTAACCGTTTTTTACTGCTTTTATATTTTTCGAAACAGTTCTTTTAGAACTATCGTTGTTTATGTAAATCAAAATAACAACATTAATTTCAATCTATGGGTACACTAAAAATTATGTTAAATAAAAGGATCTTTTTTTATATTTTAAACGGCTTTTAAAGGTAATGAATTGTCGCCATCGTTTTTAGGAACTTTCGTCGCGTTGCAATACCTTGTGATATTCTGTGATATTGGTTGCATACTTTGTAAGATAATTATTCTTGTAGCCAAGTAACACAAGATCTGTTCATAATATTCTAAATAATTTGTTGTATTTGTAAGAAGTCGGAAGAAAAGAATTGTTTTGATTTAAAGTGTTTGTAAAATAAGTGCTGATACATAGGTAATTAAAAGGAAGCCGCGTGATTCTAAGAAAATGTGGACGGTGCCGTCCATTAAAGGCAATTATAATAATTAATATCAATTAAATTTAGAACGTCGGAGCGAAAGAACTCCCCTCACGAGATGTTTGAAATATGGCCCGTCCGAGATTTATTTGAAGTGGCGTGGCGAGTTCGCTTGGGGAACGGGAACGATTTCTCCCCCTTGTTCTCGGTTTAAAGACACATCTCGCGGAGCAATTAAGACGGCTACAGTCGTCAGGAATGCTGTTAGAGGCAGGTAATTACGGAAAGTAGGTACCCCGTGCATTATAAGTATTATAATAGTGGAATTGCCTTTATTAAAAGACAGTATAACAAAAAGACGGACCGCGTCCGCGTCTAATAGACGCAATAAATAATCCGACAAAGGATGTTACATTAAAAATTCATTAACTACCGTCCGAAAAAAAGACCAACCCCATGGTTCGGGCCAAGTCTATTGTTTCACATCCCTTTTTGTTGGAACTACACCTATTAATTCTGTTATCTGAGAGAACGCTCGGGTCCGGGTCTTTCTATCCTTTTTTTACCCTTGGACTGATCGCGCACGAATACCTCTAGTTCTTCTATCGTTGTCCATTTCGGATTCATCAGTGTTTCACATCGTACCCAACTGATCTAATTTCGACATCTTTAGGTTGATTTTCAAAACAATAAACCCCAACAAACAAGAATTTTTTCCCATTCACCGTTCTCAACGTAGAGAATTTCAGATTGAATATTGGAAGCCCTCGAAAACAGGATAACGATCCTAATCGCTGCTACGCATCCTCTACTTGATCCTCGGAATTACGATCCACTTAAAAAACAAGCGGCAATTTTTCTCCGTTCGTGAGTACGGCTCGTGCTGCGGGATAAATAATTATTATCGAGGGATGAAAGTGCTTACTTAAATTTTCGAGGTGTCCTGCGGGCGGTCCTCCTCCCTCGGGCAAGTACATTCCTGAAACAAGCGGAAAATTACTTTATCGTTCCATTTTCGCATCGTTCTTTTTTGAGGAAACCTTTCATTCAATCGATAGATACATCTCTTTTTTTTTTAGAAAGTTTACCGCACGCTGTGCACCGTTATCACAATCTATTACGCTTGCGTGATCGCTCTAATAATCTGGAAGCATCACCCAAGCATGATAGTAAATTTTTTTTCATATAACACGCCAATAAATTTTGGTATCTACCAAAAATATATAGCACACTAAAATGTGCTTGTTTTATATTTCAAAATATTTGGGACATAACTTTCTCTTAATGTAAGGGTATCAATTTCAAAACAAAATCAAATGTTTTGAAAATGACCTTTTTTAAATATCAAGGTTATAACCATTAATTTTTCGAAATGTTAAAGTAGAAAAAATTGTTTATGAACATAACTTATATATATGTAGTGCCATCTATTAGTAAAATAATGAACTAAAAAAAACAATAGTAGCGATAAGGGTTATGTTATGAGAGGTTATGTCGAGTTGTAGTTAAAACTTATTTTAGGAGAACCGGGTAAAAAGAGAAAAAAAGCCTAACACACATATTTATATATATGAAGTATATTCTTTGTTATTAATTGAAGGTCGATGTGAATAAAGATGTACTCAATTAGTAGTATAAGAGGAAAGAAAGGCAGTGGTAATTAGACGGTTACGAGAACTATTATACGACGAAATAATAGGATTTTAATATAGAACAGGATGTACCAAAGTAGATGCAAATGATAATGATTCTCATTGTGGCGTCGACGTAAAATAGAATAGGCCCATTATGGAGAAGTACGTGGCCGCATAATTCGAACCGTCTATCTTAATATAAAGGTATTCCATACGAACCACACCTTTTCATACAATTACTCTTTCATCTATTTAAATTGTCCGGCGCGCGGCTTATTGTTATTAATGGCGGCCATATACAAACACCGTTTAATTGGTGGACTACATTAAACGCTTGCATACAGACAATACACCAATTTTCCATCACCTACTTGGGCAATCGTTCAGGACCCGTTTTTTTTATCGGCGAAACGAAAAAAAAAATTAAACATAAAGAAGACAAGACAACGGCTCTATAATAATAATTCCGTGCGGCCGTATGGGACGCGCGTACATAATGTAAAAGTTATTGTAATTCTACGGCGCGCGTTTGCGCAACACAAATGGGTAAGGCCACGTTACGTTATTGCGCTAGTCACTGTGAATTACTGAAATACTTGAATCGATTAATAAATCTTTCGATATTAGCCGCGATTGGTTCCTTGGGGGCTTGAGAGATAACATCTGCGCCTTAAAACGCTTACAAATCTCATTTTACACCGACACCACCGTCACTCCTTACTATTACAACAGTAATATTACGTGCAACTTTTTTGAACATAAATGATTGCCGAAATATATATTATAATACGCATGCGTTATGACCTTGGTGTATATATATGACGTCGTTGGCAGCGTTTGTGGTGGATATGACAAAATAATTTTATTGCCTTTATTATGGTAGTATCGGCGAGTGTCATCATACCTCAAGTTTCCCGTATTGTCTTTTGAAAGTAAAATTATAGGACCGTACAAGTCTTGGCGTGGTCGTCGAAGCCGTCAGAAGGACGTATAATTGAATATAGATTGCCGAGCGGGGCGGCAAATGCCGTCGCGAAAGGCTCACCAATACCTATAGAAAAGACATTGTTGCGAACACAATATGGGTGAGCAAAATTTTTGAGTGACGGCAACTTCGCACAAATTTGCGGTTTCGAGAAACAGACCATTGTGAACACGCTTCGAGGATGACGTCAGTTGCCGTTTTCTTTTACGGTCGTTTTATCTCGCAGGATTCCATCGCGAGGTGGCGACCTCTGAGGCAGCTTCCACAGTATACTCTTGGCGGTCATTAGGCGAGAAAAACATACGAGATAGGGAGGAGAAACGGTTTTGTTTTCGGAGTTTAAACTGGACCTAATCTTAATATCGGCGACGCCGGGTACTTTCCCTGTACCGCTGTGAACAACAGTTTCCTAAGAAATTGCAGAGAATGGTGACCTACATAGGAAGAAATTTAAAGCCTTTTACTATTATGGAAGATATTTCGAACCGTTAGTCCCGCGGTGTATATACATATTTTATAATAAAGCCCCGGGGTGTTCTCATAAATTTACGTTCGCCGGCAATAACTATTTTTAATATAAATCCCCAACCGTTCGCAGAGAAATTAATAAATTAATATCGATACACACAAAACATCCACAGTAATTTATTACCAGTTAATACCAAATTCCCATATAATTTTTAATAAACATTTATTAAACACAAAATAAAATGTTTAAAAACAAAAATCTTCAAAAACTTTAAATAAATGAGCCTTACGACGATAAATCTAAACTTAATCCCAAATTCGGGCAACCCAGAGAGTTGAGAGGACGCGATGCCCGAGGCTGGGTAATAGATGAAGCTTTAATTAATAATTTCTAATTCTCGAATCGAGGACTTTGGGGCTTTAGAGCTGTAGGGCTTCCCGCATTAATTATGATATCGGGCGAGCATCTGCGAATACGAGAATAACCGTAAACCGATAAAAATACCAACATCGACACACAAACCACCCTAAAAGCTCAACCCTCGAAGGTCCACCGATATAATTAGCCCTTCCGAGAACACAAAGCGTAAAAATACCACGTTCTATTAAAATATTTTAAATGGAACCCGTTACCGGCGAATTATGCCGAAAAAGGGCGGCGCACGCGGTCAACTAAGACAATATAAAGCAATTAGTACAGTAGAAATGTTAATGAACACATAAACGCCCGAGAGGATATGAGTCCGGTAGAGGTAATTGACACAACCCGATCACAATGACTGACTAAAAAGCCAAAGAGTTCTGTGAAATCGTATTTCTCAAAATTTATTTATTCAATTAATATCATTTCAATTCTTTTCTTCAAAACGGTTTGGAATTAAGAAATGAATTTTAAGTAAATATTAGATAAGAAAATGGTTTATTTCATTGTATAGGTTTCATCTGAGTAATTGAATTGAGTGAATAGTTCATTTCGCACTTTAATAGTTGCTGGTATTTAAGAAGTTTCACCTTAGTAGAAAGCCAAGTTGACATCAACGTTTAATATAATTTTTAACTGTGTGTATTTGAAAGTGTACGTTGACTTTTGACCCGACACGCATAAACTATACATAAACTTGTGCGCAAATTTGATTATTAAAGTTGTCGATGGGAAAAAACTTATTGTTGATTATATATATATGTATATAGTGATATGCAGGGATAGTTTAAATTGTTAGTATGCTGTATGGTATCGTTACGGAATAGAAAGCTATGTCATCAAATCCTAATTAAATTCCAGAGTGTTGAAAAATGTTGTCCGCGCGACCGCAAAATGTTCTGATCGGTATAGAATGGAATTGGAATGGGACAAATCGCGAGCATAGCTGGCAAGTCGGACATTATACACATAACACGTATTAATAATTCCCGCTATTTCATCGTTGGTTAATTGTAAATAATTCGGAATATTCGCAGGATTGATTTGAAAGTAGATAAAGGAACATTTGAAATGCCCCAAACGGTAGCTCCGTTTATCATTTGCGTGTCAGTGACAAGTCTTTGGGTCACGAAAAAGCGCGGCCCCCGAAGGGGTGCTGGCGACAGCGTTGCATCGCAAATTCTAAATGCGTTGAAAAAAAAGGATCGTTCAAAACAAAAAATAAATAAATAACCGAGGAGAAGTATCGGAGATAGAGCAAACGCAACCAGAACGACTAGACCAGGCTTCTCAGCTAACCGGTTTAGCAGCTCAGCCATTGCCTTAATAAAATGAAAACATAACGATATACCTCGCACAGAATTCCTGATCCGGCGACGAAGACGACCGATCTCTCTCGTATACCGTCTTTCTCGTCGCAGATGGGAACTTCCACGACCCAACTCTGAGGAAAGGTTTTTACCTTTCCTCTACATCTCTCCAATCTTCTCTGCGTTTACCACCCCAAAACGCAACGACTTTAATACTATTAGTTCTGTTTTTAATTATCCCTTCATCTCGAATAATCTTTCATTAATCCTTCCTATTTTACATCATTTCACGATTCACTACACATTCCACTAAACATACTATATAAACATAAAATTGTGTAATAAATGTAGTAAATATTCGTTGGAGGGTTGGATATTGATTTTATAATCACGGTTAAACCGTATAAAGCAATTATGTTAATATATCACTCTTTCTCGTTGACGGTTTGGGATGAAAGAAGATTAAAAAAAAAAACAAAAGTAATTTTTGAAGGTGATTAATTGAGGTGGTCGAGGGACGAAAATGAAATTTTTACCGGGACGCACTTAAGATATTAAAATCGTAAACGGTTCCTTCTGATTCATCGCGGCGCTTAAATTTCGCGCCGAGACCGTTTTTTGTTTAACGATCCAGCCCTTTTATTGTTATCCCAGTTTTATGGGCGCGTATGGTTTACGATGGGAACTAAAGCGGTTCATAAACTTACGCGGACGTGCCAATTCCGACGGCCAAGGAAACTCAAACATATAGCTCTCCCTCAACGTTCGAGAGGGTATCGATTTCACTTTATGCACCAAATTAACCCGCTCGATTTACAATCTAATTATAGCGATTTATTCGATTATAATTAAACGAAGCCACAAGCGATTTTCAATGCGAACAATCAACTCGAAAAATGCCCATTTCTAATTAAGGCGGATAACCTCGACTGTCTTAGGATACACAATTGAATGGTGTCGTTGTTATTTTCTCAACGTCGACGGTTCATTGGAAACTATAAATTCTATTTAATTTATTAAAATCCGAAATAAAAGTATCATGTCCAAATAATCATGTTTATGGAGTTTCACAACCGAATCTATTAAGGGATGACTTAGATTTATGGTTGGATTGATGGGATTTATGGTAGTATTAGCAAATTTCAGGTCAGATGTCCACAAGTTAGGATAATTTGACAGATAAAGTTAGGACAACGCCACGAATTTCTGCCGCAAAATCATTGATCCAGATAATAATATAAAATTTCAAATTGCGTAAACGGAAGTGTGTGATATCTCTGGTATTTGCTAATATAACGTTTTTTATAAAAAAATTGTTTAACATTGCATTATACCAAGTTCTAGGTTTTCTACATAAACAGATTTTTTTATAACAAAAAAACATTTTTTTCTTCGAAACGAATTGTAACATGAAACATGTTTGAAGTTATAAAGGATTGCTTGTGATGAGGTTGTGCCAAATTTTAAGTTTCTGGAATGAACGATTTTTTTATTTATTTTTTATTTTATTTTACGATTTAGAATTGAAAAATGAAACTTGTTTGAACTTAAATTATACCAAATTTAAAGATTCTTGCATGAACAGTTTATTTTATATATATTTTTTAAATCATTCGTTTTAATTTGACGATTTTTGATGAAAGAAAAATATTTTATTCTCCAAAATCGATTGAAATTGAAACATGCAATTATTTTAGGTAATAAAAGAACGTTTGAGGTTATGTTGTACCAAATTTTAAGTTCCTAGGTTGAAAGATTTTTTTATTAAAAAAAAAAATAAAAAATCATGTTTTTTTAATTAAGTTAAAAAAACTTCTCCAAAATCGATTGAAATTGAAACATGCAATTATTTTAGGTAATAAAAGAACGTTTGAGGTTAGGTTGTACCAAATTTTAAGTTCCTAGGTTGAAAGATTTTTTTATTAAAAAAAAAAATAAAAATTCATGTTTTTTTAATTAAGTTAAAAAAAATTATTTTCGCGAAAACGATTTTGAATTGAGAAATGAAACTTTTTTACTTCGTAGAAGACAGTTTGAACTTAAATTTTACCAAATTTAAAGATTCTTGCATGAACAGTTTATTTTATATATATTTTTTAAATCATTCGTTTTAATTTGACGATTTTTAATGAAATAAAAACATTCCATTCTCCAAAATCGATTGAAATTGAAACATGCAATTATTTTAGGTAATTAACGAACGCTTGAGGTTATGTTGTACCAAATTTTAAGTTCCTAGGTTGAAAGATTTTTTTATTAAAAAAAAAATAAAAATTCATGTTTTTTTAATTAAGTTAAAAAAAATTATTTTCGCGAAAACGATTTTGAATTGAGAAATGAAACTTTTTTACTTCGTAGAAGACAGTTTGAACTTAAATTTTACCAAATTTAAAGATTCTTGCATGAACAGTTTATTTTATATATTTTTTTTAAATCATTCGTTTTAATTTGACGATTTTTAATGAAATAAAAACAATCCATTCTCCAAAATCGATTGAAATTGAAACATGCAATTATTTTAGGTAATTAACGAACGTTTGAGGTTATGTTGTACCAAATTTTAAGTTCCTAGGTTGAACGATTTTTTTATTAAAAAAAAATAAAAATTCATGTTTTTTTAATTAAGTTAAAAAAAATTATTTTCGCTAAAACGATTTTGAATTGAGCAATGAAACTTTTTTACTTCGTAGAAGACACTTTGAACTTAAATTTTACCAAATTTAAAGATTCTTGCATGAACAGTTTATTTTATATATTTTTTTTAAATCATTCGTTTTAATTTGACGATTTTTAATGAAATAAAAACATTCCATTCTCCAAAATCGATTGAAATTGAAACATGCAATTATTTTAGGTAATTAACGAACGTTTGAGGTTAGGTTGTACCAAATTTTAAGTTCCTAGATTGAAAGATTTTTTTATTAAAAAAAAATAAAAATTCATGTTTTTTTAATTAAGTTAAAAAAAATTATTTTCGCGAAAACGATTTTGAATTGAGAAATGAAACTTTTTTACTTCGTAGAAGACAGTTTGAACTTAAATTATACCAAATTTAAAGATTCTTGAATGAACAGTTTATTTTATATATTTTTTTTAAATCATTCGTTTTAATTTGACGATTTTTAATGAAATAAAAACATTCCATTCTCCAAAATCGATTGAAATTGAAACATGCAATTATTTTAGGTAATAAAAGAACGTTTGAGGTTAGGTTGTACCAAATTTTAAGTTCTTAGGTTGAAAGATTTTTTTATTAAAAAAAAAAATAAAAATTCATGTTTTTTTAATTAAGTTAAAAAAAATTATTTTCGCGAAAACGATTTTGAATTGAGAAATGAAACTTTTTTACTTCGTAGAAGACACTTTGAACTTAAATTTTAACAAATTTAAAGATTTTTGCATGAACAGTTTATTTTATATATTTTTTTAAAATCATTCGTTTTAATTTGACGATTTTTAATGAAATAAAAACATTCCATTCTCCAAAATCGATTGAAATTGAAACATGCAATTATTTTAGGTAATAAAAGAACGTTTGAGGTTATGTTGTACCAAATTTTAAGTTCCTAGATTGAACGATTTTTTTATTAAAAAAAAATTAATATTTCATGCTTTTTTTATTAAGTAAAAAAAAAATTTTTTCGTTAAAACGATCTTGAATTGAGAAATGAAACTTTTTTGTTTCGTAGAAGACAGTTTGAACTTAAATTATACCAAATTTAAAGATTCTTGAATGAACAGTTTATTTTATATATTTTTTTTAAATCATTCGTTTTAATTTGACGATTTTTAATGAAATAAAAACAATCCATTCTCCAAAATCGATTGAAATTGAAACATGCAATTATTTTAGGTAATTAACGAACGTTTGAGGTTATGTTGTACCAAATTTTAAGTTCCTAGGTTGAAAGATTTTTTTATTAAAAAAAAAATAAAAATTCATGTTTTTTTAATTAAGTTAAAAAAAATTATTTTCGCGAAGACGATTTTGAATTGAGAAATGAAACTTTTTTACTTCGTAGAAGACACTTTGAACTTAAATTTTACCAAATTTAAAGATTTTTGCATGAACAGTTTATTTTATATATTTTTTTTAAATTATTCGTTTTAATTTGACGATTTTTGATGAATGAAAAATATTTTATTCTCCAAAATCGATTGAAATTGAAACATGCAATTATTTTAGGTAATTAACGAACGTTTGAGGTTATGTTGTACCAAATTTTAAGTTCCTAGGTTGAACGATTTTTTTATTAAAAAAAATTAAAAATTTCACTTTTTTTATTAAGTCAAAAAAAATTTTTTCGCCAAAACGATTTTGAATTGAGAAATGAAACTTTTTTGCTTCGTAGAAGATAGTTTGAGGTTAGGTTGTACTAAATTTTAAGTTCCCAGGGTTGAACGATTTTTATAATAAAAAAAATTAAAATTTCGTTTTTTTATTAACTTAAAAAAATTTTTTTTGCCAAAACGATTTTGAATTGTTTAATGAAACTTTTTTGCTTTATAGAAGACAGTTTGAGGTTAGGTTGTACCAAATTGCTAATTTCTAGGTTAAAAAAATTTTAAATTCCAGAATAATTAGGTTATGTCAAAAATTTTGGATTTTTCGCAATAAAATATAAATTTAATTAATATAAATATTATAAATTGGTGTTCAAGAATACAAATGGAGATGTTAGTTACTATTTTAGTAGAATTAATAAAAAATTTTTCATTATTTCTTGGTTAACAAAGTTTTTAAATCAATTTTTTTTATGTAAGGGTAATTTTTTTGATAAAATGTGAAACGGCCATTTTAAAGAGGGTTCTTTTAGCTTTATTTTGATACCAAACAAACCCTATTCGCTTATAAAGTTCGAGAGTTATGCCGGGGAGAGACACGGGAGCACGACGACGTCACGTAGCGAGGGTCGTTTAATTCGGATTTTTTCATTTTTTTTTAATCCAGGGGTCTCGCATAGTTGAAAACTTTTTCGTAAAAGCGCGTTCTTTAGGGCTTTATTTCGTTACGGAATCGTAGGCGCGATTTCCGGAGAAACGTGTTCACGTGTAGGTGCAATTTCGATGAACGCGACGTTCCGAGAACCGCGTAAGGGTCCCAAAACGACGTTTTGCGCAATTCCGTCGCCTGAATTCTTTATTTTCTACGGCGACGGCGCGATCCCTGGCGATTCCGAAGTACACAAACTGGTTACAGTATAAATTAGAAACGAACGTTCGCAATCGATTCGAGCAAATCTTGTTACTAATTAACGAAGGAGATATCTAACGAGGTTAGCCCACGAATTGTACCTGGAAGTGCGACCGGCGATAAGGAAACGTTGGAAGTTGTCCAAGTGGATTTTGGCTTCGCCGACCCGAATTTCGAACGAAAATGAAATTTCACGTCTATCTCCGTTCGTTCCAACAATTTTTGAGGACATCCGTATTCAGAGGAAGACGCAAAAAGGTGCCAGACAAAAAAACACTGTTACAACTCGAGTGGAAGCACTCAAAGCGGTCTCGTAAATATTCGAAGGGTAACCGGAAGTCGTCTTTATATAATGAGGTAGGGGTGCAACGTTATGCATTTAACATTATATGTGCCAAAAGTAAGGGAGCACTAGGCATAACGCATATTTTACCGAAACATATGGTCCAACAAGCACAACGACCGTCGGAGTAACATAGCTTTCGCTGTTTATTCCACGGTATCCCCAACTCGAAACGGCAGTTTTCGGTCTTGCGTGTTTATTTTCTTGCAATTTTGATGCCACCCGGTTCTCCGCAGGGTGCTTCTACAATTATTTATCTAAACTACTTAGTACAGAATCGTTCCTACTTAAATTAAACGAATTATTACACCATAAAATTATACGTATATATATATATATATATATATACTCAATTAAAGAGAACTGAAACTGAAGTAAGAAACACTTTACTCAAATGAAACTTTCTCTTAAAATCCGGCACTTGAGGATATTTCGAAACCGAATTGGACCTTAATGCGCTCCTTTCGACACTTTGAAAGGGCGCTTTGTCGATACATCTGCGGATTCGGAGGAGATTCAAGATTCGTTTTATCCTTTTTTCGGGGAAACTGGGAACGTGGAGAGTTTAGATGAGGGAGTTTCCTTCTGCTTAGTCGATCAAATTCAATTAATTTTGCGAACCGTTTTGTCACTCTACACAATGTATAGATAACACAATAAAGGATGGGTGAGAGAATAATGGGCGTGATATTCAATGGGCCATAGTTTAAGCATAACATTAACGGGGTAGAATGGAAAGTGAAAATGGGGTGATCTAAATTAATTTGTAATTAAATAAAAATCGTTTTTAGATGAATTTTTTCATTATAACTTAAATGTTAGTGTGTATAGTTTCGCTTGAATGGTTGGTGTGTGCGGTTTGCAATTGCAATTGCGAAAGGTACGATTTATTGTAAGAGCGGGATAGATTTATGTACCTTTTGTGCAATAGATTCGAAAGTGTTTAGGTTTAATTGCAATAATTAACGCTTCTAAGAGACACACTTAGGCGTATGATGTCAAACGAACCCGAACATACCTGCGCAAGTGTGGCAGGTGTGTGTGTATGTGCGCGCATACTTAGCCTAAGACCGATTAAAGCCGTTCGAGACCGGCGAAGAAATATCTTAACGCGCCCGCTTATTTATAGCGTAAATTTGCCAATATTTCTTGCGGATATCACGACGTCGTCCGACGCCTTCCTTCTTCTTACTTGTTCTTTTTTTTTAATTTATGCGCCCGAGAGCGAAAAAGAATGCCTACAATTGTCAGCACATAACAGAAACACGATAATTTACACGTCTTCTCCGGTCACTGCGTTCCACGGCAAACAGTCCCCAAAAATTTTTGCCAACATAACTGCGCGACTATAATTTTTATCTTCTGGAAACCGAAAAACAAGACGCCCTGCGCGCTGACACCTTATATTTTCGAAACCTTGTAGGCTTTAAAACAGGAAACACCGCCCCTTCTCAATTACTTCAAAAACCGCACATTGTATACCATTACAGCGCACTTTAAAGACAAACACAATCGAAAAAATAAAATAAATAGGAATCGAAGAAAAGTAAGGTAATCCTCGCAACCTCGCATTTTATAATTCAATGTGACTCTTGTAAAACTTTCTTTCAATAGAATTTTCCGGAGAAAAGAACCTTAACTTAGAAGATTATTCGAAGGGAAAGGACCGTTAAGTACGGTTTTGCAACGGTCCGCCAGTTCAGAACGAAACGGGCGATTTTTTTCAGAGCTAATTAAAAATTTTAAAGAAACGATTCCCAATTATTTTTACTTATATTCCTCTAATAAAATCATTTCGAATTCACGTAAAGGAAAGGAAGAGACGATTAATAATATACAAATATATACTATTCAATACCCTTGCTGATTTAATTCCGGAACATAGTCAGTTTCAATTTGCGGTGAGAGTCTAAATGTCTCTACATCAACTATTTATAATGTGGAATCTGGATAGTTTTCAACAATGTACCGGATACATGAATATTCAATGGCGTTAAATATTTCCTACAATTCTCCATCTAAATTTGTTCCCTATACGTACGAAAGGGGTCTTTTGTTACACGAGAAGGGAGGGATTTGAAATGTCCTTGTGAACGAACAAGGGGAAATATATGCTAAATCGGAAAAATCGTTTTTGCGCAGACGCATCATCTATTTCAAACCTAAAAATTTTAATACGCTTGCGCAAAACAATTTTTTTATTTCTCTATGAAGACTATAGAAAGAGAATTGTTTGTATCAAAATATTTTTCAAATAAAACTTGTTAAGAATTAAAAAAGGAATAACTTTTGTTGGTACCATTTTTTAAAATTATTAATTTTTTAATTTCCCTGTGAATAGTATAGAAATTTAATTCAAGATTATTTTTCTAATTATTGTTTGTATTAAAATATTTTTCAAATAAAACTTGTTAAGAATTAAACAAGGAAGAATCTTTGTTGGTACCATTTTCTAAATTATCAATTTTTTAATTTCCCTATGAATAGTATAGAAATTTAATTCAAGGTTATCTTCCTAATTATTGTTTGTATCAAAATATTTTTCAAATAAAACTTGTTAAGGATTAAACAAGGAACAACCTTTGTTGGCACCATTTTTTAAAATTATTAATTTTTTAATTTCCCTGTGAATAGTATAGAAATTTAATTCAAGATTATTTTCTTAATTATTGTTTGTATCAAAATATTTTTCAAATAAAACTTGTTAAGAATTAAGTAAGGAACAACTTTTGTTGGCACCATTTTTTAAAATTATCAATTTTTTAATTTCCCTATGAATAGTATAGAAATTTAATTCAAGATTATTTTCTTAATTATTGTTTGTATCAAAATATTTTTCAAATAAAACTTGTTAAGAATTAAACAAGGAACAACTTTCATTAGCACCATTTTTCAAAATTATCAATTTTTTAATTTTCCTGTGAACAGTATTGAAATTTAATTCAGGATTAGTTTCCTAATTATTGTTTGTATCAAAATATTTTTCAAATCAAACTTGTTAAGAATTAAACAAGGAACAACCTTTGTTGGTACCATTTTTTAAAATTATTAATTTTTTAATTTCCCTATGAATAGTATAGAAATTTAATTCAAGATTATTTTCCTAATTATTGTTTGTATCAAAATATTTTTCAAATAAAACTTGTTAAGAATTAAACAAGGAACAACCTTTGTTGGCACCATTTTTTAAAATTATCAATTTTTTAATTTCCCTATGAATAGTATAGAAATTTAATTTAAGATTATTTTCCTAATTATTGTTTGTATCAAAATATTTTTCAAATAAAACTTGTTAAGAATTAAACAAGGAACAACTTTCATTAGCACCATTTTTCAAAATTATCAATTTTTTAATTTTCCTGTGAACAGTATTGAAATTTAATTCAGGATTAGTTTCCTAATTATTGTTTGTATCAAAATATTTTTCAAATCAAACTTGTTAAGAATTAAACAAGGAACAACCTTTGTTGGTACCATTTTTTAAAATTATTAATTTTTTAATTTCCCTATGAATAGTATAGAAATTTAATTCAAGATTATTTTCCTAATTATTGTTTGTATCAAAATATTTTTCAAATAAAACTTGTTAAGAATTAAAAAAGGAACAACTTTCATTGGCACCATTTTTTAAAATTATCAACTTTTTAATTTCCCTGCGAATAGTATAGAAATTTAATTCAAAGTTATCTTCCTAATTATTGTTTGTATCAACATATTTTTCAAATCAAACTTGTTAAGAATTAAACAAGGAACAACCTTTGTTGGTACCATTTTTTAAAATTATTAATTTTTTAATTTCCCTATGAATAGTATAGAAATTTAATTCAAGATTATTTTCCTAATTATTGTTTGTATCAAAATATTTTTCAAATAAAACTTGTTAAGAATTAAGTAAGGAACAACTTTTGTTGGCACCATTTTTCAAAATTATCAATTTTTTAATTTTCCTGTGAACAGTATTGAAATTTAATTCAGGATTAGTTTCCTAATTATTGTTTGTATCAAAATATTTTTCAAATAAAACTTGTTAAGAATTAGACAAGGAACAACTTTCATTGGCACCATTTTTTAAAATTATCTACTTTTTAATTTCCTTGCGAATGGTATAGAAATTTAATTCAAGATTATTTTCCTAATTATTGTTTGTATCAAAATATTTTTCAAATAAAACTTGTTAAGAATTAAGTAAGGAACAACTTTTGTTGGCACCATTTTTTAAAATTATTAATTTTTTAATTTCCCTGTGAATAGTATAAAAATTAAATTCAAGGTTATCTTCCTAATTAATGTTTGTATCAAAATATTTTTCAAATAAAACTTGTTAAGAATTAAACAAGGAACAACTTTCATTAGCACCATTTTTTAAAATTATCAATTTTTTAATTTTCCTGCGAACAGTATTGAAATTTAATTCAGGATTAGTTTCCTAATTATTGTTTGTATCAAAATATTTTTCAAATAAAACTTGTTAAGAATTAGACAAGGAACAACTTTCATTGGCACCATTTTTTAAAATTATCTACTTTTTAATTTCCTTGCGAATGGTATAGAAATTTAATTCAAGGTTATCTTCCTAATTATTGTTTGTATCAAAATATTTTTCAAATCAAACTTGTTAAGAATTAAACAAGGAACAACCTTTGTTGGCACCATTTTTTAAAATTATTAATTTTTTAATTTCCCTATGAATAGTATAGAAATTTAATTCAAGTTTATTTTCCTAATTATTGTTTGTATCAAAATATTTTTCAAATAAAACTTGTTAAGAATTAAAAAAGGAACAACTTTTCATGACACCATTTTTTAAAATTATTAATTTAATAATTTCCTTAATTTCCTACTGTTTTCACGCAGACGCATAATCTGTTTGAGAGTAAAAAATGTGAATACGCTTGCGCAAAACAATTTTTTATGAATTCCTAATATCGAATATATCTTCCCTTTGTTACACGTGGAGGCTATTTGAATTGTGCTTGTGAAGGGACATAGGGTAGGAAATATAAGAAAAATCGTAAAAGGCAATATCACAAGTTATATAGATTCATAAATGTCACACGAAATGAAAATTCAGACAATTATAGGTTCCGAGATTCCCGTTGAAATATATTTCGGAATCTTTTATGGCGGAAAAGCCAATTTCAATCGCTTCTGTTAAGCGCCGGGCTTCATTTTCCTGCGCCAGATAACAAATAAAGGTCCCGGGGTCATAATTATAGACCGCGCCGTTCGACGTTCGACGAAATGAAAAATTGTACCTTTCAAAAGTTTCTATTTACTGTTGACTTTTTCCTTAACGACTATATTCATTCATCATTTTGACGAGTGAAAACCCGGATTTTTAAAAGTAAAGCGGAAATTAACAAGGAATTACTTTAAAATAAAAAAAATAACACTTCCGAGTAGAGGTATCGATTCCATCCCCTTTTCAATCGAGGGATGAATATTTCAATATCTCCCTGAATATCAAACAGGCTACGAAGTATCTACTACCCGTCCAACGATTCCGGTATTTGCAATTTTTGGAGAAACATATCCTATGCATTTTCTAGCGACAATCCAAAATTGTTTTTCCAAATCCTCATTTATATACATACATTTTTTTTAACGAACTATTTATTAAGAGGCTATAGTTAAGTGGGAGTAAATCGTGGAATTAACTCTTAATGTTACCGGATCGAAACGTGCGAAAGCGAAAAGTCGATTCGAGCAAGTTTGTTTTGGCCCCGAAGCACGTTCCGGTAGAAGCATTGTATCTCGGCGGAAGTTGGTCCGGGAACTAATGCGATAAATGTCCGGGGCGCGAAAACTTTCTGGTCGTTTTAAATTTCGGCCACGTCTTCGGCCGCTTTTCGTATTTAAATGTCTACGCGGCCGTAATTTCGATCCCGCCCGAGGTTGAAAGAATACAAAGGAAAAAAAATTCGGAGGAAACGTTAATAAATAACGCGTAGATTTTTCGGGAGGTTGTTTCGGTGAATTTTAAACTTCCCCCCCACGAAAACCCAAACGGTGGAGGTTCATACAATATACCGACGGTGGTGTGTGCACCGCTAGAACCCCCTCTATTGATTTTCTAGCGATAACTTGCCAAGGGTTTCTCCTAGTTTCACTACAAGGACTCGAGTTACGTTCAGGGGGGACGACTCCTTCGACGACGCCCCAACAAGATTTCCATTCGTTAAACCTTCAAATTCGATTGTCTCTTAAATTTTTTTCTAAAACCTAAAAGAAGAGTTTTACAATTCCCTTTGATCGTCACTCCAACCTAAAAATTTTTATTACTAAAACAATTAATCAAATTCATTCAAGCAGATCTTAATGGAAATTTGATCCATGGAAAGTTATTGCATGTTCAAGTCATGAGGAATAATGGACACTTCATATAGACTAGGCATAATCTCAAAAATGAAATATTCGATGCAAGATATCTTGATGACTTTGATCTTAATTCAAGACTTTATATAAAAATGATGTAGATTTTATGCGGGGTTGTCTCAATGAAGACTTGATTGCAACCTTTTGCAAACATAATAAAGAGATTGATCGAAGCATAATGAATCTATAAATAAAATGAAGGGCATCAAAAAGATTTGAGTTGTTAACTCAATTGACTTCAAAATGCAACCTTAAGCAGACTTGATAAAAACTTTATTTTGTACTGACTTAACTTGCTAGAAACATGGCGAGAACTCGATACAAAGATGGTATAAACTTCATAATGAGTCATCTTGATGCAGACTTTTTGAAGACTTGCTCCAGGAATAATAAAGATTTAAAGTTGATTTAATGCATACATCAAGTCAGGAAGCAAAGACATAAGGAGATTTTATGCAATCTTTTATTAATCTTAAAATATATAAATATTAAGGATTCCAATCCGCTTTCAAATTCCTACATAGCTGTGATTACATAAATGATGAAATCCCCTTTCGAATCACTTAATATCTCTGTTAATAACCCTGTTCTGTACTACAGTGGTCAATGCATGAATATGCTTTTGCTCTTGGATCAGTATTTAATGGGCAGCTTCCAAAGGGGTGTAATTGGTAGCCTATTGAGTCGGTTATTATATAATACACATATTCAGTCACATTGATGACATCAACGTGCACCTTTAATTTTTTCTTTTTGATAAATATAGTGTATTGAGGGTCATAAATAATCTATTATTTATACTTAAGTGCTTTTAAAGAGGTTATTATTTATGCTAATCAAGCCATTTTAACATAACCTCATAGAAGATCATTGTAATTAATTAAGTTTTTTAAAAAATATTTATCTTTAACAGGCGTTTCTTGGTGATTCACCAAAAAAGAATAAAAAATTTCGTTTAGGTAACGTAAGAAGGATGTTTGTTGAAAAGAAATTCTAAAAGAATTTTTACCTGATTCTATTGTAGTTAAAAATTTGTAAGAGGGGTCATTAGTTAATTTTTGGTTTTACCTGAGCCACGACGTCGAAGGTAAAATACGCTTATCGTAAAGTCGGGGTGTTATATATTGCGTTTGGAAACACGGATATCGACCGGATCTACGCAATAATTACGGTTCTTTTCGTTTAAAATATGGCGACGAAGCAGGCGATGGATCGAGGCGTTTTTGCGGGAAACAAATAATTTAGTTATTAAGTGTGCGAAATAATCGTACGAATTCCGCGGCTTTGTTATTAAAATGTTGGAGGGATCGTTTTGAGGATTTTCCGAAAATTTCGCGCATTTGCATTTAGATGGGGACCTCGACGCCCGTCGATATTGATTGAACGCGCTTAATGGCTGAATTAGGCCGTCTCGGCGTCTCCAACCCAACTCCATTATTCAAAACGATTTATTCAAACAAAAAAAATATTTTCGAGTTTAAAATCTAAAGTTGCAGACGTTGATAGAAAGGAGTGGAAATTAAACAATGTTAAACCCCACAAGAGGACAAACAAAACAAGAAAAAGCACGACATTTAAATCAGATAAATAAAGAGGTAGAACTATCAGCACGGAAGAATTTCTATTTTAGTTTTAGGTTGGAGGGAATCACGCAAACACCACGCCAAACTAAATACTAAACGTTTGTTTTAAGATCAATTTCCCAACAGGTAATTTCATTTTTGCTTTCTTTTAAATCAATTTAAATTTTATCTATAATATTACATGATTAGGTTTGTGTAAGTAACGTTTTTAATTAAGCGACAAAAACATTTGGTGTTTACAAAAGAAAAACAAATGGGGTCGTTTTAAACCATTGATTGTGAACTGTTTATTTATAGAGAGTTTTAGAAGTAAACGAAGAATCATGTGCGCGCCATGTGCCGTTGAACGTTTAATTGTCGGGAAAGCAGGGCCGGATCGAACTTGTCCCTTTATCGTACCATTTATTTAGAGGTTGGTGGTTATTTTTAGTTTGCGAGCAGCAAGTGATTTCTAGTTTCCCGGTGACAGTAACTAATCGTCGACGCGTGCGAATTACGAAAGAGATTTTAGATAACTCTACGTTTCGGAGTTGTAGTTCATCTTCAGGATGAATTTTAATAATACTCGATATTAAATAAAAACTTGCAACGTTTTTTCTTTCTTTTTTGAGTTAGTGGGTTGGAAAATCCTTCGGACCCCTTAATTGATGGCGCAAACAAGTGTAAACCGTGAAACGTAACGGGCGGCGATTTACTTGGGCGGCAAAATCCGCGGCCGCCGTGAATTATAAGTTCAATCGCGCTCGTGTTTGACCGACGAGGGACAATCCGACCGTTATTGTACCATCACCCATAAAGTGATGCCGGGGCTGTCGGTCGTATTGATTTATCTCGCGCGTGGGGTGCCTCGCCCCTGCTTTTCCTCATTTCTCGTTCCCCCCTTTAGCGAAGGTGTAACCGCAAGGGTACACGAGCACCTACTCCACCACGCTTTCCAAAATCCCTCTCTCAAACCAAAATAATTTTTAAAATAAAAAATCCTATTTCAAAATATTTCTTATTATAGTATGCAACCAATATCACAGTATTTTTATTGCAATACGCGATTTGCGTATGATGCGTATTGCACTGTGATATTGGTTGCATACCGGATACGATAATTAATTAACACACTATGTGTTAATAAGATTTTGGGTATAACACGAAAATTTTGAGTTGTTTGGTGGTTAAACAAGTAACAGCGAAAAGGGTAACCCGAGCCTAAATTAAGTTGTTTATGACGTTGCTATATATGCGAAAATGTTACGAGGGAGTTAGCAAAATTTAAAAGCGGACGCCGAGGGCGGTTTTTTGGTGAGTTTATGTGGCCGCGAGGAGTTCGCCCTCGCCGTAAACGAATGGGGATATAAACTTCTCCGTGTCACGAGGCTACATTATTTAAGGGACACCGTCATAAACGGGTCCCGGAAATATGGCACCTGCATAATTAACGTACTAATTACAACAAGATTTTAATACTTTTTCATTCTCGAATTGTAGTATTAAAATCATATTTCATGGTAAAACATTACACAATGCGCGAATGGGAATCGCGCACAAACTTTATCGGGCTCTGTGTGCTATTTTATCCAATTTAACCGGCGGTGTCAGCGTTCCGTTTTCCTAATGAACCTCATGTACACGTCCCTTAAGGTTCCGTTTACGCGACTCTGACACCTAACGGGTTAATAAAGGTGCGCTATTCCCAGGGAAAACGCCGCTGTTAATACACAACGGAAACAACAAAATAAAAGCTTGAGTACTCACCGGGACTTTTCGCCATCGTTTCCGATAAAAACAGCGTCGAGAATAGCAAAAGGCCGTGAAGGGCCACTCCATATCTGGCCATGACACACTTCCCCTAAAACAAAAAAAATTATTAAATTATATAATGTTCAATACTATTCAGAGGGAAATTAAAATTACGTTATTTTGAAAAATTTTATTAATCAAAGTTGTTTGGAATTTAATTCTGCACAACGTTTGTTTATAAAAAAATTTGATATAATCAATAATTATTTATATATTATACAGGGTGAGTTATTAGTATCCCGGCGAAAGAAAAAAATATTTAACGGTAACAAATTTTAATGCGACTTGGTACTTTATGAGATTTAAAAATGTGTAAGTAATAAAATATGCAATTGTTCTAACATATAATTTATAACTTTAGAGAAAATAAGATGCACATGTTAAGAGATACCTCAAAGTCTTTTATACAACGCATTAATACTTATAGAAGAGAAAACGGGCGACATTTTGAACAACTTCTAACTTATTATTCTTACTTATTTTCAAATGACAATAAAAAAAAAAGTGTCAGAAAAAGGATAGAATATATTACATTATGTCACCTTTTTAAGTACAATAATGACATTTTATTATACATTTTATTTTAAATTCTAAATATCACGAAAACTATTAAAGTTAGACATATGACATACTTATTATTAATTAAAGGGAACTTTATGGGCAATTCAACTAGCATACAATATATATAGGGTGTTCACCCTGTATATATAGTGTGTTAATTAATTATCGTGGCCGACGTCATCAATGCAAGTATGCAACACAATACGCGATTTACGTATTGTAATACCAATACTGTGATATTATATATATATATATATATAAGATGGAACTTAACCATCTGTTCAAGGAAGCTATTTCAGTATTCGTAAGGCTTCAAAGACTGCAATAAGTTGGTTAAAAAATGAGAATTTCAAAAAAGTTATTAAGCAGCAGAATGGGAGAATCTGGAATAGAGTAGTTTTCGATCAGCAATGTTGGAGCTAAAAGATGAAGGTTTAATTTGAGCGCTATTGGAAAGATATATGATGCTTTAGATACGCAACTCTAATAACATATTGATGTAATAAGAAATTTTAAATCCGCATAATATTACTAAGAAGTCAAAGACCTCTCGGTTACAGGAATTGCAACGCAATCTTCTGAAGTAAATACATTTGAATTATAGCTGCCACTTTTCACAGTCTTTTCCAAGTTGATTCGCTTTCCAAATTATCTTTTTGCAACATTGATACATTAAACAAACAATAATCATTCGGACGTTTAGAGTTTATTGCTTCGTGCTTGGCTCCGTCAATGCCAAATACCTTAACACATTACATGGTTTAACATCCTTCTTCAATGTGTATACATTGAGTGGTGCAAGTATTTCGCCCGTATATTGTATGTAAAATGAATCACTCTTCTAATTAGTAAAGCTATGAATAATGTGGTTATATAGATTTTCCAGATAATTGAAAAAAAATTACCTTGAAAATATGACTCATCTATGATGTTAGATATAATATTTGATTACAAAGTCACGAGGTGTATCTATGTAAGAGGGAGTAGTAAGACATGTAAATGTAGTAGATTGAAAGTTTCTTAAATAATATTGAAAATGAATAGCTTAAATAGTATTAGTGTAGGAGTAGTTGAGATAAGCTGTCGTCCAAGGAACCGTGGCGACACCTCCATTATAGAAATGACAAATGAGATTCCGAGTAGTCAGGTTGGTAAAACTAACGTAAATTCCGATAAAATTTAATGGATGGCAGCGGAGGACAAAGCTCGGTATAGATTAAGCACTCGCGAGTGGGCGAAACTTATAGATATAATTTGACGGAAGACATACTCGTAGGGTTCGGGTGTTAGGTGTCGCTGCTTATCGCCTCACATCCTCGTAGTCAGCGGGGCCGCCGCGTACGTGACGGCACTTCAATTAAAAGTCGCGCGAACGAAAAAGGCCCACGTATAAAGCTCGCATCGGAGACAATGGCGTTCGGAATTTCTCCTCTCGCCCGACAACTTTATCATTTACGAAATCCCCCTAAAGTATAGTCGAACCCGGGGGCATCGCGTAATGAACTTTATGCTCGCGATCCATATGATCTACTTTACGCACCGCTGACACACGAAATAATTAACGTTGGAAATTAATATCTCCCTTGTTTAATCATAGTAAACCGATGGTAGTTAATAGGGCAGCGTTTTTTGGGAGCTTTTAGAGAAGAGATGCGGTCGATTGTCCTGTTGGAGAATTGAGAGGACTCAAAAGAGACGGTAGGGTGAGTATCGGCCGCTTTCAAGTGCCGAAATTGAACTGAGGGGACTTAAAATTGTTTCTACACTGCCAAGGGGGTGGCCAATCAAGCGTCGGGAGGGTGTTTGGGGCCGCGTCGGAGAGGCGAGGGACGCCGGCGGTCGTGATTAATACACTAGTGGCATGCGAACGCGTTCTGTGGATTTGGCAACGCCGACGACGACCATCGCACGTTCTCTACCTGCGACAAGGGGTTTTTAGCTTTATCTTATCAATTCTTGAAACTGAAAACAAATGTTTACACTTTACAAAAGCTTTTGGGGGCAGGTAAAGGCAGGTCCCGGGAGCGGCCTCCCCGACTCAATTATGCGCAGATTATTTGGTAAATGGCAGTGGCGTGTCGTTTCGCTATTACGCCGGCCATTGATGTGTCTAGCAATTTCACACAATCGCCGTCGGGGGCGGTCGTAATATATCAATACTAATATATCAGCATATTTTATTCGGTCGCCATTTTTCGACTAGCGCTTATCCAAATCGTTTTATTATGAAAATACCCTCCAACCTAACCGCCATCTACATTAACCCGTGTAACTACGTTTCCTACTAATTATTTTTGCGATCGTACTTTATGTATATACGTGTTCTATCTTTGCGTGTTCTCTTTTTACACGACCACTTTCTTGTAATCATTTTCTTTTTTCTCTTCCACTACTTGAAAAATTTTATACATATAATCATATGTTGGAACTACTTGACGGCTCATTTTTCATATAAAATATATATTTTCTTTATTTATTTATTTTTTGTTTTGTTTAGTCAAGGTCATTTAAAACCGAGTCGCTACATCCAAGACCGTCAAATATAATGAAAAATGGAAAATAATTTTTATGTGTTTTAATATCCTTAAAAATGTGATTGAACCGAAAAGCGAAATTCCTGAGACGATTATGAACGGGGTTTATGTGCTATTTACGTGGTTTAGTCAAGGTCATTTAAAACCGAGTCGCTACATCCAAGACCGTCAAATATAATGAAAAATGGAAAATAATTTTTATGTGTTTTAATATCCTTAAAAATGTGATTGAACCGAAAAGCGAAATTCCTGAGACGATTATGAGCGGGGTTTATGTGCTATTTACGTGGTACTTTCTCGGTTTTAGCGCTTTTAAACGGGGCGCCTCCGAGTCCCGCGGCCCATTCAAGCGTCGCGGCGCCGCATTGGACCACGTCCAGATTGGTATACGCGACGTTTTCGTCGCCTCCGCGTTCTATTTTCGCGTTCTTTCATAAGTGACCCGCCATCGATCGTCCGGTAATGAGTGGTAAACCTGCGACGTTTTGCGCAGACTCCAAACGTAGACGCGACACCTTATAACCTTACATTTAAAAACCGTACTATATATAAGTAATTCCGCTTAAGCGGAATCGAACTCATTTTGTAATAATATGAAATATATTTTTGTTTGCTTGATAAGAATAGTAAATAGCAAATAATAAATAATAAAAGGATGAATTGTTATTGATTGAGGATATTTGTGTTATCTTTATGATTAAACATCCTGGATGTTGATATCGTCTTCGAGAATTATTCACTTATTGTAATATAGGCTACGATTTGCGGTTATATTTGTAAGTTAGCTACTGAACGGAGTAATGTCACGTAAAAATGCACATAAATCAACCATTTCGAGCGTTCGTGAATATGTATTTATTCGGCGACGTAATCGGGAATTGCATCTGCACATAGCGTAATTATGTTCCTTTTATGTAGGAAGAATTTAAATTTTTTCGAAAAATTTCATTTTCGAATTATGTACATTTAAGTTATTTATGTAACGAGGGAGTAAATTGATACTTTTTAATACTAGTGTGATATTTTAATTTCAAATAACAGCATATTAAACAAAAAAACCTTTCAATACATATTTTTGTTATTTATATACAATTTATTTATATAAAAAATATTAAAAAAAAGTGTTGGAAGTAAATTTTTCCGACGGCAAGTGATGAAAACAAGGAAAAGTGTATTGAAAGGGAACAGCTGTAAAACGGAGGTAAAACATATTGTTAAAAGCGTTTAAAATATTAAAATAGCTAAATAATAAATTTGGGAGTAAATGAAAAATAGCCGCGGGCGCAGCGGCGCGAGGTGAGCTGTCGGATTAGCAAGCGCGGCTTTGTTGTTCATCGGGAAACGTATAAAAACGCAATATTATTAATAAAAAACGTTGGGGTAATGAAGTGTCCGCGAAATTCGGAATTTCGGAAAATGATATTCCCATTCGGGGAAATCGCGCTCGTTTGATTTATGCGCCGCGCATAAATTATAAATCCAACCGGTTCAATTAAAAACGAACACCAAAGAACTCACACATACGCAAGGAAACTTTTTCATTTTACATTCAATACGTACTTTACCAGTAGGGTAACGTATTTTCTTCTTCTTCTCCTTCTTCTGGAACTTTGTGACTTTCGATGAGGAGAGCAAGTTCCTGCTCGGGCATAGTGTGTTAATCCGGGAAAAAAGAAAGAAATAGAACCCGGCTCTATTTTTAACTATTCGCCACCGATTCGGTTTTACACATATCGATGGGGATTCTTATTGTTACTAGTGGAGTAGTAACACATTGCATCTCTCACATACACATTATCTCGAGATACCGTTTTCGTAACCGCACACACAGCACGAAACGAAACGATGCCGCGCAATGTACTGGCGAAGTGTCCGCCGCCGACGAGGAGGAATCACAAGGCTGCCGGAGCCAGAGTGTATCGCTCCGGGTCATGCGCACTACGTTCGAACGTTCAATTTTGAGGGATTCTCGCCCGGTCGCCAGGTAGTCATCCGCGATCCCTTTGTTTGCCGCGCGGGGCCGCTATTTATTTAAATTAAAAACCACCCGATTCGGCGGCCACCCCGTTTACGATTTTATTTACTATAATTACCGTCATTTTATGGGTCAATTCTCGCCGCGCGGCCGCCAGAAATTTTCATAATAACCGCGTTAAGCTTGTCCGGCATCAAAACGCCATGGTCTCGCCTTTTTCTTCTCCTCTCTTTTCTTTTCTTTTCTTTATCCATCTCTTTTTTTTTGCTTTAGCTTTAATCCTCGACTTTAACTTCTCTCGACTACTCACGTCTACTCACGTCGCCACATTCTTTTCAAACTTCTTGGCCCTCTAATGTCTTGTACGCCTTTCTACACCTGTTTTTTTTGCGTCCATGTCATGGTTCTATTACTCTTTATAACTCCCATGAAACAATATCTTAAAAATTCTTTTTCATCTTCTTATATAAAAAAAACATCCAGATTTGAAACAAAATTTTATAACCATCATCAAAGATATATCATATCAAAAGTTTTTCACAACATTCTTTAATACTTATAATACCATAGGATCATTTGGAACCCCAAGAGATAATTAAATTTTCTGCCATTTCTAAAACTATATTTAACAACCAGACCCAGAAACTTAGAAGAAAAATGCAAAAAGATCAAAAGACCTATTCTGTTCTGGCCAGAAATAATTAGAAAAACTTTTATTAAAACAACTACTTATTTGCAGTTGGATAATTTTAAAGATAATATATTAATAAATAATTACCATAAAACTTGAAAAAGTAGAAGATGAAATTTAATCATAATTAAACGTAAAAATTAAAAGTATAGGTCACATATTGTTTCTTCGGTTTAGTGTAGATTGTAGAGCTTCGGCCTCAAACGATCTCTGCTTAGTGCAAATTGTGGAGCCTCGGCCTCAAGCAAACTCGGCTTAGTGTAAATTGTGCTGCCTCGGCCGCAAGCGACCTCGGCTTAGTATATATTGTAGGATCTCGGCTTAGTGCAGATTGTAGAGCCTCGGCCGCAAGCGACCTCGGCTTAGTATATTTAATTATTACATCTAATGCCATTTTTGAACATGTCACCTACCATTTAATATTTAGACAAAACTATATTTAACAACCAGACCCAGAAACTTAGAAGAAAAATGCAAAAAGATCGCAAAAAGCAAGAAGATCAAAAGACCTATTCTATTCTGGCCAGAAACAATAAGAGAAACTTTTGGTATAAGTGTCAAAATTGAACAGAACTACAGAACAACTACTGATTTGTAGTTTGATAATTTTAAAGATAATATATTAATAAATAATTACCATAAAACTTGAAAAAGTAGAATATGAAATTTAATGATAATTAAACGTAAAAATTAAAAGTATAGGTCACATATTATTTCTTCGGTTTAGTGTAGATTGTAGAGCCTCGGCCTCAAACGATCTCTGCTTAGTACAAATTGTGGAGCCTCGGCCTCAAGCAACCTCGGCTTAGTGTAAATTGTGCTGCCTCGGCCGCAAGCGACCTCGGCTTAGTATATATTGTAGGATCTCGGCTTAGTGCAGATTGTAGAGCCTCGGTCGCAAGCGACCTCGGCTTAGTATATTTAATTATTACATCTAATGCCATTTCTGAACATGTCCCCTACCGTTTAATATTTAGACAAAACTATATTTAACAACCAGACCCAGAAACTTAGAAGAAAAATGCAAAAAGATCGCAAAAAGCAAGAAGATCAAAAGACCTATTCTATTCTGGTCAGAAACAATAAGAGAAACTTTTGGTGTGTCAAAATTGAACAGAACTACAGAACAACTACTGATTTGCAGTTTGATAATTTTAAATTAATAAATAATTACCATAAAACTTGAAAAAGTAGAAGATGAAATTTAATGATAATTAAACGTAAAAATTAAAAGTATAGGTCACGATATCATAATGCATTTTTTAGGTAAATTTTATGTGCCATAATGATTAAAGAAAAAAAAAAAATAAAGAGAGAATACTGTCCTCTCACCTCGTTTTATGAGTATTAAACCGAGTACACGTAAAAAAACTGATTACGTTTGCGAGGTGAATTTTATGTGCTCCTCGTATAAATAGAAAAGCAGCGTATTAACGTCGTTTGAAACGCTATTATAACTTTTTTTAACTTAACCCGCAGGCAAAAGGATTGAAAGGATTTATTTGGCTAATTTAGTATTTCAGAGTTAATTTTTTTTAATTTTATCTGTCCTTTCTGCGCTCCGCTAAAACAATGTCCGTGTTTTCAGCGTTTAAATTAACTCGCTTTTTTTTGTGTTTGTTTCTTTTTCTCGTTACCCCGATTTTGGTTTCAGAATTATCTGGAAACGTAAATATTTGCGAAATGTTAACAAATTAAGTTACCGGGTGCATTTCGAGAATTCGTGGATTAATTTCGTTTTAAATGCAATTATAACTTTTCTACTCGGCACGGAGACGCACACAAAAAAAAATTGAAAGGATTCATTTCGCTAATTTAGTTTTTGGCGCTCGGTCGCGCGGGATCCAGATAGGAGGGGTTTTGAATAGGGCCATTCGGTGATGTTTTAGAATAGTTTCGCGAACGAAGGGGAACCTCGAGGCGCGTTCAATTTTCGCCAGCAGTTTATCAATGAGTGCCAGACGTGCGGGGTTCGACACAAAAAATAATCCATCTCTCTCTCTTTATCACACTTTTTCCCACTCAATTTTTCCCTCATCAAATTTTGTGTAAAAATTGTTTACACCCTTTTCAATTATCATTACGCATCCTTTTTGGACCCTCATGGCACAGGTGTTTTATTTAATTAATAACCAATAGAATTAGTAGGATTCAGAAAATGAGTAAAAGTGGGACTTGGAATGATATGGGTAGGAAAAATTTAATATGTAAATTATTATACAAGTTTGGAGTTTTTTTTGTTAGCACAGAATTCTGTATCAATTCCTTGTAAAACTGATCAATACTGAACAATGGTTTTACTTGAATTGTTTTTGACGAATAAAACAATGCTATCATTATCGATTTTTGATTATTTAATATTTTATGACTTCTTTCTACTTTCCAAGTTTTTTTATAAACGCTATAATATTTTTTGCCGACGATTTCAAGAGGTGCATCTTTATTATTATTATTATCACTTAACCGCAATCCAAATTCGCCTAGCTATATTATTTTTGCGATTTAGTGTGGATTGTAGAGCAACCTCGGCTTAGTGTAAATTGTAGGATCTCGGCTTACAATTAGTATAGATGATGGTGCCTCAGCCTAATATGTTTAATTCTTACATCTAAGGTGTACAAAACATTTTTATGGTAATCATACAGGTGGAATAATAATAAAATATTTAGATTTTTAAAGAGAAGGCATTTTCTCCCCATTTTGTGTAGACGAAATCCCTCTCCACTTATCATGGCATATCTGTTAGTCATCCGTTAATCCGAGAAAATATGACGTGTTTATTCCGACGTCCTTCCGTCGTCGTTTCGCATAATGTGGACCATATGGGTCCCTTAAATCGATTGTTACCCTCGCTTACTCATCGGCTTTTAGCAACCCCAAAGCGGCATAGGAAATAAAAAAGGAAAAAGAACAGTCGAGTAATTAAAACATTTAGAAGTAAAGGGAAAGGGGAGGTGAATCGTAAATCAAGTCCTTTGAGTAAAAAATGCAAATTTAAAGCGGCGTGTGTTAAGCGAGCAGCGACCAAAGTTAATGAATATGCACCCTTTTCCGGGAGGAATCGTCCAGAAATCGTAGTCGGTGGAGGATTGTGACGTCACGGAATTCACTTCGCCATCTTGACGCGTTCGAGATGGTTCAAAGTGTTCGACTCGCCCCCTCCGTTGAGTTGATCGGAAAAGAGCGAAATCACGTTCTCGCCGAAGTGAACGTTTCAATGCCGGTTAGGCCTCGGCACAGTGTGTGGAACACGGTAACTAGGTGCATTCGAGGGCATAAATAATAATTCTCGACATTCTTCGCTTCGCGAACATTAAAAAATAATTATGTTTACAGTGTCGGTCGGTATTTGTAATAAATTACAAGTACGACGTTTGGATATAGAGAGAGCACTATGGCTCGCAATCCTGCCCATGTAGGTGTTGCCAACAGTCGAAGAGATCTTTCGCAACGTCGCATTTATCAAATAGTTCTGAATTGAATTACTCCACCGGATCGTGTTGCATATTCCGTTCGTATTTTTATATCGGAAGGCCGTCGTCTGTGCACTTAGTTAGAAATTGCGTTTATCGCTTTCAAATGTATTCGATTGGGTTAAACCCGTTTTAAAAACAGCAATTATTACTTTATTAAATCGTATATGAGTCAATTGTTTCACGTTATTTCTTGATGACGCTTATCAAGAAGTGTTCATTTTTATTTTTAACGGGTGACGACATCGCGGAGTCATTCAATTAATATACATCCCGTTAAAAATGTTACGCATTCCTTTAAAATTAAAAAGTCGATTTTTTAGAATTTTCAACAAAATTTTGATGATATTTGAAATGAACTTGTGGTGTATTTGATTGGTATTATCCATCCTAGTTGATGACAGGAAGCTAAAATCGTCCATCCCTAAAACTGAAATTATCCCCGAATATAAAAGACTTGTTCTACGTGACGTAAAAATCAATAATGTACAAAATCCGACCGCAAACAAAGCGTGAACTATAGTTATAATTAAAACTTGACAAGCAAACTTGCAAGAGTTTGTTTTAATTAATGTTGCCGAGATAGATTAGATTTTGATTCTCCCTCGATATTTAACGTTATCCGAAATGGAAAAAGATTGGGGAGGGGAAAACTATTAATCTGATTATCGGTAACATTGCGGATATGTCACTGTTAATATCTACCGCTCCAGCAGCAGCTTTTCCGCAAAAACCGGGTCAACGCACGGATAACAATTCGAGTGACCCCTTCGTATGAAAAACAAAAAATAACATCCACCTGTGTCAGTTTATATCAGGATATATTTCCGTATTAATACCAAGGCTTGGTATTCGGGCGAAGCCGGTTGTTTTCAGAGTGGTTCAATGGGATTATCGACCCAATGGCGTCGAATAATAAGGATGGTGGAACATCGCACGCGCGGTAGACCATTTGAAACGAATTTGATCGTTATGCCGCTGCGAATAAGGACTAAAGGTGGTTATTTGCGTTCGCGCGCGAGGTAAACAGGGTTTTCAAAGTTCCTTTTGTCGAGCCGGCATCAGTACGTCATACCATTTTGATGAGCGTTCAGTATTGAACGAGTTTGCATTACATGGTGAATTTCGGGCGACAAAAGCTGCGGTTGGGACCCGATACAAAATATGCCGAGGGATAAACACCATTGTTCGTTCAAACGCTTTAAAAGGATTACCAAAAATAATTAGTTTCATCTCGACAATCATCTTATTATTACTACTTTTACCACTACAATCCTTTATTTATTTCCCACAAAACTATTACTTCATTATAATAATAATAATAATAATAATTCACTTTATTGCCCAACAAAGATCAATTACAGGACAATATTACAAGAAAAAGAAAATAAGAAATAACACATGCCATAAAACAAATATAATTCACATAAACACTCTTACACTATTATTGATTGTTAGTTAGTTTACACATCCTCTGCACCGGGGAGTTGGCTAAAACATTGGATCTGCAATTCCTCAAATAAAACTGATTTGTACTACGTGTTATTGTTAACCACAATCCAATTCACCTTGCACTAACTTCTGCAAAAACTTAATGCACTGGTCATCTCTTCTTACGTCTAGTGCAGAAAAATTGTGACGTCGCAGCAGGGATGCGTAATCCATTCCACGATCCGGGTATGATCCGTCCAGGCGTAGAGACAAATATTTGAGAAATCTCCTCTGAATTCTCTCCAATATAAGTCTATGACACACATAATGTGGCGACCAAATTACAGAGCCATATTCCAATTTGGACAATACAAAGGTCTTGTACACACCGATATCAGAAAAAGCACGCGAGGTGCGCAAAACGAAACCAAGCATCCTCGCTGCAGAAGATGCAATATTTTTGATGTGAGGTACAAAAGTTACAGATCCTTGATTGTAGATAATTTCTCAAGAAGAACACCTTCTATATAATAAGAAGATGGAAGAGGAGACAGCTTGCGTGTAAAACTAACTGCACCGCACTTATTGGCATTAATCTTTAGCTGATAACGGTTACACCATTCCACCAAGACATCCAAATCCGACTGAAGATTGACAACATCACGGTCCGCAAAAATAGGTCGGAATAGTTTCAGATCATCCTCATAAGCTAGTACGCTTGATGAAAATTTGTCTAGAAGGTCAGTCAAGAAGATAACAAATAGTAGATTTGAGCCCTGAGGAACACCAGACCTAGCCGTAAACTCCATAGACGCATAACCGTTGTAGTACACATAGTTTATACGACCTGATAGGTAAGAGGCAAATAGTTTCATAAACTTAGGAGATAAGCCAAAAGCACTAAGTTTATACAAGAGGACGTCATGATTAATCATGTCAAATGTTTTAGAAAAATCAGTCATCATCATCTACCTAACCGCCCCTATCCAAAGATTCACAAATTACCTCAGTAACCACCGCGAGGTTGGTAATGGTCGAACGACGCTTGATAAACCCATGCTGATATGGTGACACAAATGACTGAACCTGTGGATAAATCATTTTGTAAATAATCTGTTCAAATACCTTAGCGAAATTGGACAATAACGATAATCAGTAATGTTGGTACGTTCGCCATGCTTGAATACAGGAACAATGCGTGAGCGCTTCCAAAGTTTAGGAAACGAGCAAGTGCTTAAGGATAGGTTAATTATTAAATGAAGCGGAACTGCAAAAACTGCACAGCAATCACGCATGAAAAATGCAGGAAGATCATCATCACCAGCAGTAAATTTATTAGGTAACCTTTTTAGGAAATGAAGAACCTCTTCTTCGGTGACATCTGCAACAAATACGTAGAGTGTACATCAACCATGTTATAAGCAGAGACACCAGAATATACTCCAGAGAATTGATCTGCAAAAGCATTAACTATTTTTTCAGGATCAGTGTAGGTGGACTTATCACGCATCATTTTTCCAGGAAGTCGAGAGGTCGTTGTTTTCTGTCTTATATAATTCCAAAAGTTATAGGATTTATTAAAAAATTATAACATTTTTAAGTTGATCAGGTGATGTCATTAATTCTAAGTTTTTTAGCCGAGATCCCTTGCAATGTGCTGATCCGATCAGATGTGTTATGAGTTTCGCATTTTTCTTGATATTTATGAGAGCAAAAGTAATTTGAGAGAAAAAAAATTGCTATAACTTTTAATCTGATTTCAATCTATATGTTTGGGATTCACGTTGCAAGATTTAAATTTAAACTATATAAAAAACTTCTTACTTGCTTAATATCAATTTATTCGGAACCGGTTTCGAGCTTAGCTCATCATCAGCCGAATCTACGTAAAAAATTATATTATGAACAAATAAACATAATTAAAAATATAATGATGTTCCCTTCCATAAATAATTAAGATATCTGCTGTGACAGTTAAAATCAAACAAACTGTATATATTATTGCAAACATTACTTTAAAATAACATTATATTAAAAAAAAAAAAAGTATGAAGTGAGATAATTTTTTGTTCGGAAATGCGTCATCTGAATTCGATTATATATAGAGCAAAGCGATAAAGATAGACAAATATCACATTGAACTGTGAACGTATAGTTGATACAATTCGATCGTGACGAGTGTTCCATTAACATATGGTCCCCCAATGCCGTTACCGTCCATAAAATAGATGTTACCTAAATCACATATCAAAATGCAACTGTCCCACCCTAATGCGAACTGAAATCGCACCCCACCCAATAGAGTTCCCCTCTAATCTATTGAATTAATCGGGTTGAATATATAGTTAATCGATAATTTTTACATTTCTCTCCCTTATCTAGCCCTGGAGGGCGAAGAAGACTTTTCGAGGACTACTCGTTTTAAAAAATTAGCCGGAACGTTTTCGAGATGCTAATAAATTATTAATTACTTCGATAAATCATTGCTCAAAGTTTAAAACGGGCCCATTCCCGAACTCCTAATGGGTCGCTTTCAAAATAATCCCGCTGAGAAGGCTAAATATTTGCGGTCTCGGAGATCAATAGTGCTGTTTGTAGAGGATGCGTTATCTTCTGTAAACTAAAGCGATATGCACGGGGAAAACGTCGAGGGACATTTCGAACACGTATCTTCATTTTCGAATATTTTTAGACAACTATTTTTATATTCTCACAACCGGTTTCTTTCTCTCTATATCGTTCTTTTCTAATTATAAACCTTGTTAAATCTCTATAAAATTTTCTACATTTAAACCTGACTTAACCACTTGTAATTATTGGCGATAAACCAAAAACATTAACTATTTATAGTAATGACATAATAACTAAATAATAATATTTTTTAAATCCTTAATATACATTTGTTATTATTTATATCAATTTCTATTGAACAAACAAACTGATTCGGAAATTAAATTGGTGGGCGCTGATGGATTGCCAAATACGGTTCTGTCCATTTAAAGTAAATGCGTTAGAATAAAGTGGCTTTATCGAAAATTGTCGGAAACTTATCTTAACATAAGGTTGCGTTAGTTGGAATTTTAATCTTTAAACGATACATTATCTCTTTACACAAACTTGGGATGACCTACAATAAGTAGACGTCATCATTACAAATATGCAACCAATATTACAGTATTGGTATTGCAATACTGCAATACAACATCCTGATATTGGTTGCATACGGGGACGATAATTAATTAACACATTGTACTCGACAATAATAAATTGAAAATTCCTTACCTTTGGCATTCAGTGTTCGACGGACTTCTTACAAAAAAATTTCATATTTTCTCCGTTGATTTCGGACAGCGAGATTACCTGTAAAGACAAAAAAAATGTGATGATGATTACAGAACAGTTTTCGTTGAGGATTTAATTAAAAGTCGTGGTAAAAAAAGATAAATGAAACGAAAGAACCGCAATCGTTTGTTCACGAGTTCATCCAACAATAAGAGTAATAAACCACGAAAGAAAATCGATAATCTTAATCAATGAAATCGCTAAATTATAACAATAATATTCCCTTGAAAGCTTTTCACTATGTAATTTCCTTTTTTCCTACATACAATATTTCAAGGGCGCATGCTTTTTTCATTACGTGGATTGGTCCCTGCCTTTGTTTCAATTGTACCACCCTCCTTTTTGTCCTCAAAGGGCTGCATTTTCTGTACATCTTGAGTCTCAGAAAAAAAATCCCTTTTTTTCCACATTAATCAATACATCAACCCTGAATACTATGGCTGGATTATTGATTGACCAGTTCGTAAATGTGACGTCACGATCATTTTTTCATCGACAGCGATATTATGTACGTATAAGGTCGTGCTAAACAAGTTAATAAAAGCATAGAACGCCCGAGACGTTAACGGAACATTAAGTAACCTTACGAAGCCGTACATAAGAAGCAATTTTGATATACCCAAGAAGTTTGTTGTTGTTTCATTGCGATAGATCATAATTAGTGGACGTTTCTATAGCATCATTTGATAACGCGACCACCAGAGGTGGTGTCGATGGCACCATAATTTAAATCAATTAACAAAATATTTTTTTATTGATAACGTTGCCCTTTCAATTCAATTTTAATTTATTCGATTATGTTGCGACTTCTTAAAGAACTGAGAAATACAATTTTACGGCAAGGTATGATTCCCGTACGATTTATCGGTTTTTGATTAGAGACGGAAAAATTGGTTGGTAAATTGTTTGGTTTATTCTCGAATGTCTTTCATGCACAAAAGAATGAAAGTAACTGAAACGTGGGAGCCAGCATTAAGAGAATTTTTTTTTCTTGCGATACCAACATTAAGAATTGTTAGAAAAAGCTATTTCGGTGCGAGTTTTAATTGCCTTTTTGCTCAGAATCTCTCGAAAGTGGCCGACGGAGCTATTAACGTCAAAGACAATATCAAGGCTAAAGCCTTTGAATTGAAAGTGAAAATGTTGCGCCGTAGATAATAATAATCTATTAAACCTTTGCCTTCTGAATTTAGTCATAAAAGGTAAATCTTGGGTTAACTTTAAACAGAAAATCAGATGTAATATTAATTTGCGATTAAAACATGCATGTCATGTTCAACATTTTACAGATATATTATCAACTGATCATGAATAATATGTTTTGGTTAAGCCGAGGTCGCTTGCGACCGAGGCCCTGGAGCATGTGTTGTCCAACATTGCAAACATATCTTATCAATTGTACTGCCTCGGCCGCAAGTGACTTCGCATTAATTTAGAACGCAGAATAAGTGATCTCCCACTTAAGCCGAGGTCGCTTGCGGCCGAGGCTCTGTGGCATGTGATGTCCAACATTTTACAGATATATTTATTATCAACTGATCATGAATAATATGTTTTGGTTAAGCCGAGGTCGCTTGCGACCGAGGCCCTGGAGCATGTATTGTCCAACATTGCAAACATACCTTATCAATTGTACTGCCTCGGCCGCAAGTGACTTCGCATTAATTTAGAACGCAGAATAAGTGATCTCCCACTTAAGCCGAGGTCGCTTGCGGCCGAGGCTCTGTGGCATGTGATGTCCAACATTTTACAGATATATTTATTATCAACTGATCATGAATAATATGTTTTGGTTAAGCCGAGGTCGCTTGCGACCGAGGTCCTGGAGCATGTATTGTCCAACATTGCAAACATACCTTATCAATTGTACTGCCTCGGCCGCAAGTGACTTCGCATTAATTTAGAACGCAGAATAAGTGATCTCCCACTTAAGCCGAGGTCGCTTGCGGCCGAGGCTCTGGGGCATGTGATGTCCAACATTTTACAGATATATTTATTATCAACTGATCATGAATAATATGTTTTGGTTAAGCCGAGGTCGCTTGCGACCGAGGCCCTGGAGCATCTATTGTCCAACATTGCAAACATACCTTATCAATTGTACTGCCTCGGCCGCAAGTGACTTCGCATTAATTTAGAACGCAGAATAAGTGATCTCCCACTTAAGCCGAGGTCGCTTGCGGCCGAGGCTCTGTGGCATGTGATGTCCAACATTTTACAGATATATTTATTATCAACTGATCATGAATAATATTTTTGGTTAAGCCGAGGTCGCTTGCGACCGAGGCCCTGGAGCATCTATTGTCCAACATTGCAAACATACCTTATCAATTGTACTGCCTCGGCCGCAAGTGACTTCGCATTAATTTAGAACGCAAAATAAGTGATCTCCCACTTAAGCCGAGGTCGCTTGCGGCCGAGGCTCTGTGGCATGTGATGTCCAACATTTTACAGATATATTTATTATCAACTGATCATGAATAATATGTTTTGGTTAAGCCGAGGTCGCTTGCGACCGAGGCCCTGGAGCATCTATTGTCCAACATTGCAAACATACCTTATCAATTGTACTGCCTCGGCCGCAAGTGACTTCGCATTAATTTAGAACGCAGAATAAGTGATCTCCCACTTAAGCCGAGGTCGCTTGCGGCCGAGGCTCTGTGGCATGTGATGTCCAACATTTTACAGATATATTTATTATCAACTGATCATGAATAATATTTTTGGTTAAGCCGAGGTCGCTTGCGACCGAGGCCCTGGAGCATCTATTGTCCAACATTGCAAACATACCTTATCAATTGTACTGCCTCGGCCGCAAGTGACTTCGCATTAATTTAGAACGCAAAATAAGTGATCTCCCACTTAAGCCGAGGTCGCTTGCGGCCGAGGCTCTGTGGCATGTGATGTCCAACATTTTACAGATATATTTATTATCAACTGATCATGAATAATATGTTTTGGTTAAGCCGAGGCCGCTTGCGACCGAGGTCCTGGAGCATGTATTGTCCAACATTGCAAACATATCTTATCAATTGTAGTGCCTCGGCCGCAAACGACCTCGGATTAACTTCGAATTGAGAATAAATGATATCTTCCGCTTAAGCCGAGGTCGCTTGCGGCCGAGGCCCTGGAGCATGTGTCCAACATTGCAAACATATCCTATCAATAGTACTGCCTCGGCCGAGGTACGAGACTTCACATTAACTTAGAACACAGATTAAATGATATCTTCCGCTTAAGCCGAGGTCGCTTGCGGCCGAGGCTCTGGAGCAAGACGTCGAAAATTCGTAATTTTCCATGTTGTTAATAGTAACGCTCGGGATTCTGAGCATATTACAAATAATGTGATATATCATTCAACTTTCTTTCTATAACATTTTATCATATCTCCACCAATAATCGTCATATCTGTTGTGATACAAGGCCAAAATTATATAAATCTAGATCTGGTCAGCATTTGCAGCCCCTCGGGCGCAAGCGACCTCGGATTAACTTAGACCAGAGAATAAACAATTTTTTAATACATAATGACCTTATTCGAAGTTCATAAATGACATTTTGTGGGTAACGATATGAGCAAATTAGACTACACCAAGTCGGTGTAGTACACATTGAGAGAGTTTGACGTGTTTGACAATACTTGTTGGTGTTGTGGTAGCTTTGGAAACTATATACCGATGCAATATAAAGCACAACCTGTTCTAAATAATGATTTATTCGATGACACGTAGAGTTAAGTTTTAATTTAAAAATTGATTTTGATATAAAAATAGTTTTGACCTTAATAGAAATTTGACAATAGAAGTTTATTTATGGATCTATGCGTCAGTAAAATAGGATGCGTCGACGTGAATTTAAAGTCGATAATTACCGCCGTCGTCTTATTGAATATTTATATAGCGAGGGGAACAACGTGACGGAAATGAAGTTGGATGAATTAAAAAATCTATGGTCGATAAATTAAGAAAAATCCGAGGACAGGTGAAGAATCGTTTAGGAAGTTTTTTCGAATCTGAAGAGTTGAAAGAAAGTGATACCAGTTTTTTAAAATTTATTCAAATGGGGACGTTTTGACGTTTTATTGAATTCCACGGACGTACGTACCGTAAGCGTAACGTCGTCTCTTTACGGCCTTAAATCAAATACCACTTAGTGACAGCGGGGACAAGTGGTTATCTAGAATTTTTGTTCCTTTTAATGGATATTTTAAGGTACTCGGTTATCTCAGTGTGGATTCCTTGTTAATGGACGGGTCCGGGACTTTACACACGGTAAGTTATACGCCCGAAAGCCAGCCAGTATTATAGATGTCGAACTCGGCCGGCAAATACGGATAACTACGTCAAATGTTTGCTTTTATTTTTAGATATTAATTTTTGTCGCGTAAAGTCAATATTGGTTTGAGGAAGGGGGCCCGGGCAAACTAGTTAATAAAATGAACGTCGGAGCTGCGCGGAAACTTCAAGGTAATTGCTTTAGCAAGTCTGGCAGGCAAATAGAAACTGATCGAATTTTAATCTCATTACGAATTACCATGGATACCTGCGAATCCCCCGCTCGTCGGCGGGGGCGAAAGATTCTTACGATGCGATTGGGAAACGTATGTTAATGGCCTCGGCGAGGCATCGATTTTTTATTTTAACCACTCTCGGACGACGAAACAACCGCCACCTCATCGTCCGCGGCCTCTCCGTGCGTAGTATAAATTAAATTTTAAATTTATCATGCCTCTAAATTAACTCACCCTGCTTCTGTCCAAAAGTTTTTAAACTAATTTTACATACGTGACCTTTCCCTGCATTTCAAAAGCACTTCACCTGAAAAGTTCACATTGTAAATAATCCCATTAAAAACCACAAACCATTTTTTTATTTATTTTTTTGTTTTTAAAACAATTCGCAAAAATACGAATATTACACACAAAATTCATCCCTTAAAAAATTTTTTTGAATTCAATACTTTTAAGTACACATAAGAAATTTTAATTTTGAAATGCAGTGAAGTTAATCGGTGTGGAAAACGGAGACCGAAGACGTTGGTAGCGTCGACGTGTTCAATTTTTCAGTTTCCTTCCAAGGAAACGTCGTCGTCGTCGTCGATGTCGTCGGAGAGCCAGGAAGCAGTGTAGAGATCGATAGATGCAATTTGGAGATGATATTGTCGCAGACACGAGCTCGCGCTTGGAGGCAAAAACGGCGTCGGCAAATGTTTGCAGTTAAAATGAAAACGGTTCCGCATTTAGGGGTTGGAGCGCGCCGTGTGTTTTATTTGCTTTTATCCGGAATGCAAATACTACAGGATGAATATATAATTAGTAATTTGCGGTTGGACGTTGAGCACGTTGCAAATGTCAAACAATGGACAAAAGCGAATGGTCAAACATTGAGTTGGGGGTGGTAGTTTTTGAAAGCAACGAGTGCGATTTTTCCCTTCGGGCGATTCCCGTTGGTGTAGGGGTGGGTGGCAATAAAATCGAGTAGATGGCTCCCTGAAACTCCTTGTTCAAGTCAGATAAAGGGAATTTATATTTTGTTTACTACCGCTCGACTATATCCAAGTGACTGCGACTAATTCAAACTTTTGGATGTTTATCTAGAAACTTTTCTGCATTCGCATGGCCAATTAGGCTGACACAGAAATGTCATTCCCTCCACTACCACGCTTCTATTCCATCGTTCCGAAAATGAAATATTCAAAAGTCAGGGGGAAAAAATCCTCTTTGAGATTTCGAGCAGCTCCCGTTGTCCGCGCGGTTTAGTTCGCTTTGCCACCATCAAAATGGAAATGAGTTTATTACGGACCGGACAAGTTTACACTCGCTCCCTGTTTAAAATGAACAACGTCAAGGTCCCGCCCTGGATGATATGCAAATTCTCTTCACCCTTTATCCTGACCAACTTCACGGCTCGCGCGAATTTTTTTTTTTACATCCTCCTGGCGAATCTATACAGCACCCTCGTCCGAACCCCCGACCAAGTTTCGCCCAATTTGCGAACTTGCAAACTTCTGGGTATCATGCTGAGCGAAATCTAGCGGTCAGCCATCTTGTTTAACCAAATCGAGTCATGATCCCACAAATCTTACAACTTTGAAATTTTAACAAAAAGAAACTAACTACTAAATTAGTTTTTAATTCTTCAAAAAAATTAGTAAATCTTATAATTTGGTATAACCTAACCTCAAAAAATTTCATTTCTTCATTTCTAATCGTTTTGCAAAAAAACAATTTTTTTAATTAATCTCACTTTCAACAAAAGCGAAATTAAAAGTTGGAAAACTTGGAAGCCTATAACTTGGTACAACCTAACCTCAAAAAGTATCATTAATTAAGTATCATAAATTCAAGCAATTTCACTTTGGGTGTATAAAATGAAGTTTGGCTTATTCTTCTTAAAAAATTAATGAAATTAATGTTTTTAGATGAAAATTAAACAAATTCCTTATTTTTGGGTAGCAATTAAATAGGAAAAAGGGTGATGTTGGTTGGGCCGAAATAGTTGCGCTCTATTAATTAAGGACGGTACGACGAAGTGGCCCCTTTCGCGCGGATGAATAAGGGTTAGATGGGAGGCGAACGAACGTTCCCGCGATTAATTAAACGTTAATTGACCAATCTCCGTAGTTCTTCCGTTCGAAAAACGAATAAATAACGAGAAGAGCAAATTTTCACGATTTCTGCGCGAAAGGTAAGGTATAAAATATCGATCGTCGGAGGTAGTTTAATATTTCGCAACCCCCGATGTGGGCAAATTGAAACAGGGGGGCTCCCGAGTGTTCGGAAAAACGGGGGCGGTTTTAATATATCCAGAGGAATAGTCATTTAGCGCCGGATCCTCCTCTAACCGAGGTGGCCGCAAGGTCGAAAATGGCCTTTTACCCAGACGTCCGTTTGTCGCTGCTCTTATTTCCTCGAAATTAAAATAATTATTCTTGTTGCGCGGTGTCTATGTTGCTCGCAAACCTGTAATTATATTAAAACTGGTTTAAAATTACGACGCTCTGGCCACCTATTCACGTCGCCTATAAACGGCCTCTCTTTTTGCACCATTTTACCCTTGCATTCCTTATTAACCTATACGACCGATTTTTGCCGTTATTACGTCTTCATTACTTCTTTTACTCATACTTTCCCGAACCATTTGTGCATTACAATCTAAAATTACCATAAAATTATGCTCGAACGTATTTTTAATAATGACCTTTAAGTAATACTGCGTAAGGGTTAATAAAGGCAATTTTAAAATTGACTAGAAACTCTTTGCATTACATCATTAATATTCAAAATGATTAATTACGACGTGACTAATATCATTTATTAAATTATTCGTAAAAGTTAAATAAAGTCAATACCAAAATTAATTCGTAAACGCTATCTAATCATTAACTGCCACTGGAAATTCTTTGAATTAAATGATTCATATTCAAATGATCAAACCCCTTTACCCTATCGATATTGTTGATTTCAAAACGCAATTACATACAATCACGTTCAAGCTGTCAGGGAAAGGTGGGGGCGAGGGGCAAATTGTTATTAGTAATAATTGAATTCCATCGGATGTAGGTTATAGCGGCGTCATCTTCATCAAATTTGTAACTGCACCTGTGGTTTTTCTCACGAACGATGGCAAAACTAAGTTATTAATAGCGGATAACTACTGTGACATGCGTCGCAAATAGCTGGGCTTTTATAGTTTAACAAACAACCCAGGTCACCATTACTTTGAATACTCTAAAGGAAAAATTAAAAATGTATTCTATTATGTCGAGTGTTCTCTCTAGAGGACTCTCAAACGTGTATAATTGATGATGGAGGCGAAAATGTTTAAGAACAGTTTGACACAGTTTTGTAGAAACACGAGATAGTTTTGTTGCATGCGGGAGAAACAGTTTTTAACAACGACATAGTGCACAAACTTGCGTTCAACTGATTATGACACGCGCATTGTCACGCCGGAGACCGGTCAGATGTGAAAACCATTTATATTCATAATTTCGAACGACGACCGTAATCAGTAGCAAACTCTGAAAGCATAGTTTGGGAATTAGTTGGTAACGCTTTTAGCTTACGCGCGAATCGACGTGGGATGCTAAAACTTTCCACAGAACTATACCATAATAGCACCACAATTAAAAAAAACTCTAACATAAGTTACTCATTGCACTCGTTTTCTTTTTAATTAAAATTTTAACCGATTTCGACCCACTTAATCATCGCCAGGAAATAACCACAACCATATAAATAAGAATTTTATTCTTATTTAATAAAATACCACAAAATACAAATAAAATAACACAACAAATAACAAAAGATATTTGCGGTCTCTTTATAATGTGTTAACGCATATATTAGAAACTTTAATTCAAAAATTTCATCGCCAATTTTAATCTACCACGGACAAAAATGCGATAAAGTTGAGTGTTACTTATCTTTAATCTCATCTTTAATGAATGTTCGTTTCTTAAGCCTTAATCGTCTTGGAAAAAACAATTTTTTTAATCTTACTCAAAAATCAAATTAAATCAATTTTTAAAAATACGCACAAAATTTATTAATCAACTCCGAAATTTTGTATAACATATTCATTTATAACCTCAAAAAGATTTAAATAAAATTTTTTTATTAATTTAATTTTTAAAATTTATTATTAAAAAAACTGTTTATCCGGGAAACTTAAAATTCGGTACAAACATTCCTTTATAACCTCAAGAAATTTCATTTCTAAATTCCTAACTGTTTTGAAGAAAAAAATTTTTTTCTTTAACCACATTTTCAATTGTCAATTTTTTCAAAGAGACAATTTTTAAAAGTTTAAAATCTCAAATGCTCTTTTATGGTCTCAAAAAGTTTCAAAGCAATAAAGGTAAGAATCGAGCTGAATCCCAGCTCGATAAAATAAAATGTTTTCATTTTCGAAAATAATTTGTTATTTTTTAAGAAAGGATAATTTGGTTTATGGTGCCTTACGTTTTTGTCGTGTATAATTGTGTATATAGTATTTATCGTTTTATAAGATTGTCTTTCCCGTTAGTCGTGTGTATATTACCTTTTGTTCATACATCTGGTGTTTCTATTGTTCAGTTTAAATCATGATATTTTATTTTTATTTTGTATAAAGGGACCACAGTTTTTATTTATTGTATTTATTTCGTTTGTTATATAATTAATTTTTTTTTTAATAGGTTCGTTTTGCTGGAATTTCTAAGTTGGCATTGCGATATTTGGCAGATTTTTATTTATTAAGTTGTCTCATTTTTCGAAGATTTGTAGCGGTAGGAATTGTTGCCAAGTTTAAGGATTAGATTGGAAATAGGTTAATATATAGAATTGTTCGTACATGTGCGATTTTAATGTTGCAAAATGAAAGAAGAATAATGAAAAATTTCTGAAGCCCCGAAAACGTTCGGGACCAAGTTTTTATTTTTCTTCGAAGGAGAGATGTTGCCTCGACTACCTTGCAACTTAGTAATAGCAGTCAGTGCCAGTCAGCGGGCTTAAATAAGAGTTGAACGACCTTCGCTGACCTAACATTTTATTTCTCGAATAACGTATAAACAATATTTTTTTTGTTCCCCAATTATTGGCGCGCGGACGCTTTACCGCTCTCGTTGGAGCGTTATTATTAATAACGCAACGCAATATAACCGGATGATTTCTGTGGCGCCACACTTTTGAGCGGACCCTGTACATTATGCAAAACGAACTCATCTAAAATTAATTACGGATATTACAGCGCGAATAACGAACCGTACGGCATTCGGCACGAAATTTTAATCCATTGTTAGCGAACCAGTCACGTTCAAACAGTTTGTTCGCTATCAGTAGACGACGAAATAAACTACTTTACAACCATTGATTTCCAGAAAGTGTTTAATATTAATATCACTTGAGATTGTACTTTGAACAATATACTCATAACATTTCTACAATGTTTATATTATTCGACTTCATCTGACTCATACTTATTTTTAATGTTAGACTTTTATAAAAGTTTGCAACGAACTAAATAGGTTAACATCTTGGTGGGTTGCATCGAGTTCTTTCAATTACTATGGATTCCGAAACCTATTTTGACGGCTTCTCACTACGGAAGAAACTTTCATTATTATTATACAACATTATTATTATATAAAAGACTTTCTTAATTAATTAAATAAGTTATCTAAAAATGAAAAACAAATTATACTTAATGAGTATGAGTTTTATTTAATTTCCATTTCCTCTAAGAGGTTGTTCCTGTTAATGGACAGTATTTAATAACCGTTACTTGATTGCAATAAAAAAGCAGGATGAAAACAAGACTTTCATTAAGTAGAGATAATTCTTCATTAATTTTGTTATAAAATACTAATCATTTAATATATTTGCAATTTAACATAATACAAGAAAATGTGAGTTTAAAGAGAGATGGTTGATCCAATTTGAAAAGAAGTCGAGCGGAATTTCGAAAGGTATCGAGAGACGAAGATGGTTTTCGGAAAAGGGGAAAGGGAGGATGGAGATCAGGTCGAGGAGCTTAAATACAGAACCCGAATGTTTTAATCTTCCAGATATGATTGTGTATGATTCGAACATACAAACAGCATTATGCTATCGCGCGATCCATTAAGCGGGGTTCCAAAGAGGGGCTCCGAAGAGAGACCCGAATTGGAACGACGAACCCGGGTCTTGTTAACACCTATCCGATTTGACAGGAGGACAAGTGGACATGTGTCGCAGCCTCGGGACGGCAACCGAAATTTTTCACCGAATAGCGCAACTGCAGAAACAAAGGACGTCGCCGTTGTCGTCGTCGAGGGGCCGGTTATCGGCCTCAGGCCCGGTGGAAACTCCGCGCCTCATTACGTATACACAGAACTGGATAAGCCACTCTAGCTACTCAACTTATTGATATTGAATTGATGAATAGTGCCCCTCGTCTTTTATCTTTATACCTCCTTCGACTTATTAAGACTTAATTACGCTATTTCTTATCAACAAATGAGACGCGCGAGGTCAACTTCTATATCTATTTAGCCAATCACTTAAATTTTACTCACACATTCTATTATATTTCTTATTTTATATTCTATTATCTTCAAAATGGCGTCGAATTAAGAAACGAAATTTTTTGAGGTTATGAAGGAGAGTTTGAGGTTATAAACACATACAGAGTGTTTTATTTTAATTGACACAGCAGATATCTTAATTTTTAGAAGAAAGTTCTTTTTCACTTTTGCTCTCAGATGCATAAATATTAAAAAAAATATAAAAATTTGCTGAAATCGCCGTTTTACAAATTGATAATGGTATCACTTGGGATTCAGAGCATATTATAAACAATCTTTTGAAAGTAAAGTTGTAGCAAATTTTATTCGTAACAATATTGCTCTCATTCGCTTTTGCTGTCGGATGCATAAATATTAAGAAAAATATAAAACTTTGCTGAATTCGCTTTGATAATATATACAGGGTGTCCCGTTAAGCGTACGGAGCGGCTGTATCTCTAGAACGGTAATTCCAAGAGGTTTGGGAAAAAAATCCTTATAAGCAAAGTGACCAAGAGAAATAGCTAGAAATTATTTTGAAGTTCGTAATTCGACCGCTAGGGGGCGTAACTGCCATTGAGAAACATAAAGTTGCCGCTATCTCAGAAACTTAGACGATGCGCTATAACTTTGACAACATCATTTAATAGCTTGGATAATACCGCATCGCTTTTGTTTTGCGATATTTCTCATATCTGTCATAATAAGGGAGGGGGAGGCCAATGCGTTTTCATATGTTTACATTTTAATATCTCCTAGACCATTCAACCGATTTGAATGTTTTCGGTGTTGTTTGAAAGAGCATTTTATGCTCTTTTTAAAGATATTTTCAGTAAGACCGTCTGCTTTAAAACAAATGAGCTAGAGGACGTTATCTGCAGCGATTACATATTTTTGTGATTTTTGAAGAAAAGTTAAATGGAACGATACTATTTACTTCACAGACCCTTAGTCACCTTAAAATTTGCTAAATTTTAGTGAAAACCGCATCTCGATATCGCCACCCGTTCTCGAGTTATAGAAGAAAATGTTAAAAACTGTGCCATGTTTGCCATCTGAGTGCCATCAATGGCATCGCTGAGTGCCATCAATCGGATTCAGTTGCCTCATCGAGAAAAGCAAATCATATTACCATGGTAACTGTAAACATGTCATTTACTAACGTGAAGCGTATGATAGAGCGATGCAACTGCATGGCAAAAATGTGCAATGCAATTACGACAAAGAAAGACATTTTTCTCTAGAAGTGTTTTTAAGATTGACTTAGCGATTACGGAAAACTGGCAACGTGTAGCCCATTCAGACATCTCTATGAATTCGTAAATCATATTGGTGCGCAATGTGATCCCACACAATCTGGGAACTCCGAAAACAATTGTCCACAAGAGTTCTCAAGAGAATAATATCTCCACCACGTTGTTTTACATCAGGCCGTAACAGATACCGATTATGATAACAGACTGAACTATTACCATTGACTTTTAAATATGATTTGGGCAAATCCAAACCTTTTATCACAAATTCTATGGATGCATGAAGCATCTGTCCACAAGCTGATGTAAACTTGCATAATATGCATTCTTGATTCGAGAAAAATCCACATTGCTTTCACCCCTTTATCTATTGGGTAGACTAAACGACCTGACTTTTCAAGAAAAACCAATAACCAGGGAAAATATGACATAACACTAAATACCAGTAGAAACGTATCTAGGGTCGAGACTTAAGCAGCGCTTTTTTTTTCGTCGAAACTAGATTAAATAAATGCATCGAGGTTTATGAAAGGCATTTAGCACATTAGTGAGTTATTTTTGCCAAAAATTTAAGTTATTCTAAGTGTTTTGGTTTATTTTGTTTTATTATCATTGTTGATGTTTCATTGATCCGTTGGCTTTTCAACACGCATTAAAAGTAGTTTTGAAGCAGTTCTAAGCTTGGATAAAGAGTTCTAGAAGGTTCTAGATAATAAAATTATTGTTCTCTCTTATTTGTTTCTTAAGGTAACTTGATCCGATTAAGATATACGAATTTTTAACATTTTCTTTTATAATTCGAGAATGGATGGAGATATCGAGATGCTGTTTTCACTAATATTTAGCAAATTTTATGGTGATTAACGGTCTGTGAAGTAAATAGTACCGTTCCATTTAATTTTTTTTCAAAAATCACAAAAATATGTAACCGCTGCAGATAACGCCCTCTAGCTTATTTGTTTTAAACCAAGCGGTCTTTCTGAAAATATCTTTTAAAAGAGCATGAAATGCTCTTTCAAACAAGACCAAAAATATTCAAATCGGTTGAATGGTCCAGGAGATATTAAAATGTAAACATTTGAAAACGCATTGGCCTCCCCTTCCCTTATTATGACAGATATGAAAAATATTGCAAAACAAAAGCGATGCGCTATTATCCAAGCTACTAAATGATGTTGTCAAAGTTATAGCTCATCGTCTAACTTTCTGAGATAGCGGGAATTTTATGTTTCTCTATGGCAGTTACGCCCCCTAGCGGTCGAATTACGAACTTCAAAATAATTTCCAGCTATTTCTCTTGCCCACTTTGCTTAGGCCAAGCGCGCACTCGCGACTTTATTGTTGACCAACTTAAAAATCGCTCGATTAAAAAGTTGCCATTAGATTTCCGCTCAGCGCACTATCGACTAGATAGTTGCTGCAGTCTTAAATTTCAACATGGACGCTACTGATGTAGCATGTGTCTGTGCGTTGATTGTCAAAAGAAGAAAAAGGAAGAACAGACGTTTCTGGGTTCATCTCCTCATTAGTCAGCGACTGTTTAATGGTCAATTTTATAAACTGTTTGAAACATTGAAGGACCACCCCATGAAATTCTTCAGTTACTATAGAATGAGTTATACGAGTTTTAACATCTTACTGACTGCAGTTCAAGATCAAGTTTACCATAATAACATTGTTTCTTACAGATATTTGGCAACAGGCAACAGCTTCGCCTCTTTGCATTTTGAATATTTACTTGGCCAAACAACAATAAGAGAAATTGTGAGAGATACATGTATCGCTATTTGGGAATGTTTAGTGTCTATATATATGCCACCAAAAAATACTGATGATTGGTTACATATAGCAAACAATTTTTACAAGCGAACAAATTTTCCTAACTGCATTGGAGCCATCGACGGCAAACATATTAGAATAAAAAAACCTGCTTCCAGTGGATCTGAATTCTTCAACTATAAGTGTTTCTTTTCAACTGTGTTGCTTGGAGTAGCAGATTCCGACTACTGTTTTACTTCAATAGAAGTTGGAGCCTATGGTTCTGCAGGTGATTCCAATATTTTCAAGAAATCAAAATTTGGCAGTTTACTTGAAAAAGGACAGTTAAATATACCAGGCCCAACACTGCTACCAAATGAGGAAACCGGAACTGTCATGCCGTTTATAATTTTAGGCGATGAAGCATTTGCTACTTCAGAACATATTCTACGTCCATATCCTAGCAAAAATTTGTCAGTTACGAAACGTGTCTTTAACTATAGGCGATCAAGAGCCCGTAGAATGGTGGAGTGCTCGTTTGGCATATTAGCTGGCAAATGGACGATACTGAATAAGTCTTGAATTATCCGATATCATTATAAAAGCATGCTGCATTCTCCACAATTTTGTTAGGAAGCACGATGGAGTTTGTTTCGAAGATAGTTTGTACGAATGTCATTTAGATAACATGAATCCCGTTGGAACAAGAGGTACCGTTAGGGAACTGTTCATTGGCAATATGACAAAATTTAAATAAAAATGCCAATACAATATACAGGCTGATTCAAAAGTATTTGGCTAAAATGAAACCCCATGTGGAATAACCAATTTTAAGTCGAAATGAAAGAAAGCAACTGGTAGCAACTGACCGAATAATCGCCAGTGCGCGCGTACAGGTTAAAACGTGTACGTTGCATTATTCCCGGCAACAGTTGAGTCGCCTTGAAAATAGGGCAAGATGTAATTTTTTAGTTGCCGTGATTAAAGAGTTGCTAGTGCGCGCCGCTTCATATAACTCAGTGTATTTCATTTTAGTGATTTTTAAGTTGCCGCAACTAAATCGCTAGTGCGCGCCTGGCCTTATAAGGATTTTTTTCCCAAACCTCTAGGCCTTACCGTTATTGAGATACAGCCGCTCCGTCCGCTTAACGGGACACCCTGTATAGTTCGGAATTAATAATCTATTTGTATAAAGGTTTGAGAAACAATGAGAATTTGAATGTTGGGATATATAGTGAACATATATGCATATTAGCCAATTTAGCTTTGATAGGAATAAAGACTTTGGCGGTTTACGTCAAGGGATAACCGTAGAATCGTGTTCGTGGTGGCCGGGCAAACACATAACTAGGGAAAGACAAACAGTGGGTATTTAGGCTTGCATATATGATATAACGAGAGTAGGGGTGCCGGTCGAGAACGTCGTAGTATTTGTCGGAACGAATCCGCGAAGTTATGTTAATCCGGAACGCAATCATCCCCGCGGTGCGATTACAAACGCATTAGTTTCGCGCCTGAAAGTACCAACAGCAAGTGAAAAAAGTGTAATGACGGTCCCGATTAAAATTCAATTACGGTCTAGGAAAATAATAATAACGGCAAAAGTGACCGGCTAATTAAACCGTCGGGGATTTAAGAGAAATTCGACAACTAATTTAATTAAGCGTTTTTTTTTGTATTATTATATCGAGAAGGCCGCGTGGGCTAATCATTAAAAAAAATCTTCGCGCGAAGTTCGTTAGCCTTGCCAGTTATTGTGGCTCCGTAATTAAACCACTCCGGGGAAAAACAAAAAACGAAACCGTACCGATTGTATTTTATTTTTTCTTGACGGCGGCCAGGATCGGGCGCGTTTGATACAGTTGTCAAAAGTGTCACTCCGCTTCGGTACAAAAACGTGATCTTTGTTGACATTCCGCCGTCGCCTTATCTGCTTTGCGCTCCAATGGGTCACATCTTTCATTAATCCATTTTCACTGGAAACGTCCATACGCAATCGAGTGGGAAACCGAGTCGCGTTACCGGAAATTCCACTAAATCTCGTTTGTTGCGTTCCTTTTTTTGCCGAGGATTTTGTGGAACCGCTGGAATGAGGCTTTATTAGGAAGGAATCTGCATCGCGCAGCGTTATAAATCCCGGCAAATTCCAAATAAATTACAAAAACTAAGTCGGTAATCAGCGCTCCTAATTTCACACAGTTTAACAAATCCCGAAACTATGTTCATAAACTATTTATAACCATTGATACAGACCACAAATAATGCTACAGCACAATAGCCAGTTAAGAAGTTAACCGAGGGATTAAGTAGAAACACCACAAGCAAGATATATAAAACATTAATTAGACCAATCATAACATAACTATTGGATTCAATGCGGTTTACATACAGAAGTAGAAGTAATCAATTAAAAAAACACGCAAGAATATGAACTCACAATAAAAAAACTTAATAAAAGAAGTACAGTATCTGCACGTTAACTACGGGCAATTATATAATCACCATGATATATATAAAAGCTATAACGGCACAGAACAGAAAAACGTATTGTAACAAAGAATAATTCGTGACCAATTGTAGATATGGTATGAAGAATGGTACTCAGATGAATAACCTACCACTAACACATTCGGATGAATAACTTCGTCGAAAGGGCTTTTACGAAACGGTTCAAATTTCACGACATACATTCCTCATCTTACATACGTAAAATACGACCTCACACCATACACCTTGTACATTCTAATAATTTACATCAACTTCAAATCATTTCAATATATCATATTTTTATTTTGATTCAACACCTGTTGAAGTTTTCTAAATAACACTTTCGCCTACATATATAAATTTAATAAAACATAATTTGGTAAACATATATAGCTGGAATAAACATAGAAAACTATTTTAAGTAGATAATAAATAACAGGAATAGATAAATAAATATATCAATAGATAAACATATCGAGATGATAAGAAATACCCAGAAGAGTCTTAAAAGCAAATAAACTCCTAAGACCTGTTTATTTATCTGTTATTGACATTCCACAATTGGAGGGTAATATTATTAATAAATTTGCAACTGGTTCAAAAATTACATATTATGAAAACAACTCCATAAAAGGATGAAAAATAATCTTGCAAATAAATACCTTATTAAGTAACTCTAAATATGTTAGAAATATAAATAAACATTATAAAATATTTATTTTGCAGAATATCCAATATTTATTCAATGTTATCAAGTGAATTTCGGAACATTCAAAATATCTAACCTGCCTTAGAGCAAAGAAGTTTTTTATATATGTATACGAAAATATGAAAATTTGCATGAAACCAAGTCTACCTAAAAAACAATCCCGGCTAACGTCTTTGAAGTCGGCCAAGATTATTTCTGCCATAAAGTTGTTAATGGCATCACTCGTGATTCAGAGCGTGAAACCAAGTCTACCCTGCTTGAAATTTATGGAAGAAATAATCTCGGCCGACTTCGAAGACGTCGGCCGCCCTAAGTATTGTTCATGATACTTGGGGCGGCCGACGTCTTCGAAGTCGGCCGAGATTATTTCTGCCATAAAGTTGTTAATGGTGTCACTCTGGAATTTGGAGAGTGAAACCAAGTCTGCCCTGCTATGTTTATGGAAGAAATAACCTCGGCCGACTTCGAAGACGTCGGCCGCCCTAAGTATTGTTCATAATCCCTAAGTTGTTAATGGCATCACTCATGATTCAGAGCGTAAAACCAAGTCTACCCTGCTATGTTTATGGAAGAAATACTGTCGGCCGACTTCGAAGACGTCGGCCGCCCTAAGTATTGTTCATGATACTTGGAGCGGCCGACATTATTTCTGCCATAAAGTTGTTAATGGCATCACTCGTGATTCAGAGCGTGAAAGCAAGTCTACCCTGCTTGAAATTTATGTAAGCAACAATCTCGGCCGACTTCGAAGACGTCGGCCGTCCTAAGTATTGTTCATGATACTTGGGGCGGCCGACGTCTTCGAAGTCGGCCGAGATTATTTCTGCCATAAAGTTGTTAATGGTATCACTCTGGAAATTGGAGAGTGAAACCAAGTCTGTCCTGCTATGTTTATGTAAGAAATAACCTCGGCCGACTTCGAAGACGTCGGCCGCCCTAAGTATTGTTCATAATCCCTAAGTTGTTAATGGCATCGTAAAACAAAATCTACCCTGCTATGTTTATGGAAGAAATAATGTCGGCCGATTTCGAAGACATCGGCCGCCCTAAGTATTGTTCATGATACTTGGAGCGGCCGACATCTTCGAAGTCGGCCGAGATTATTTTTTATATCTACGAAGCAAACAAAGGTAAGAAATTAAGATTCTGATATAACTCATTTAAAACGATCAAATCATTCACTTTTGCTCTAAGAAGCATATTATTTTTGCTTTTAAATACATTTACTAAAATTTTAGTTCAAACAAAACCTACAATAATAAAACACTTCTGAACATAGCTGAACATAACGCCATCTATGAGCAGCAAGCGATAATATTTTTTAATAAAACGATAAATTGTGAGTGGTAAATTTAATTCGAAATGAGAATAGTGGAATAAACCTTGTTAGTGTGGAGTACATGAAAAAGTAATTTGGGTTTTGTACTCATTAAAAATCAATTCAAAAAACTTTTAGAATAACGTTTTTGATGATTTTTGCAAATCGAATTACAATTAATAATTAACTGTAAGGCGAGATAATGCGTAGAAGTCAAAGGGTTTCGAAATGAAAAGAAGTGGCGTTGTTCTACAAGATGTAAAACACCTGTAAACATATTTACACGGGCGGCGGTGAGAATTCTTAACATTTCGAGCGGGGAGCCGCGCCGAGAGATAATTATAAGGTGCATGTGGCAAAGTGTACGGAGCGCACCTTCGCCGTTCTTCCCCCTTTTCGCCCGTCTCAGAACCGGCCGAAAAGAAGAAGCAAAACGTCCTCGAGCGGCCACATCAAATGCGGAGGAGACGGAACGCTAAACGCCTGTGGAAGACAAGAAAAAAATAAACGCTAAGAAAACGGGGTCATACCTCGCTCGATTCTTCTCATACAGGTAACAACCCACGAAGCACATTTGAAATCACAAGTGGTTAAAAAGCACTAATTCTTACAATAATAATTGTTTACAAAGTGATTCAAAAATTCGTGTCTTGTATTCTTAACTTTCTCGGTTAAGTGTCCTTCTGGTGTCCTTTTGCACCCGAGGCTGGTCTGGCATTTGCTGGTGATTGCCACTGCAGAAGAGGTTTACGTACAAAACACACGAAAGTCTTGCCTTTTTTTTCGGATGACTACGGAATGGATTTGGCCGGTAATCGAACAATATCTTTCTAGGAATGTTGTTTCTCAAGTCTTTGTCCTTTTGGACACTGAAACGTATCAGTTTTTAGTCACGTTTCAGTCACTGATTACACTTTACCATAATAATACTAGCAATAATAATAAAAGTCATGTCTCTTTACAACAGTATACAGTTGCCTGCCTAGCATCACAAAACCAAACTGACTACATTCTAAGAAAATTAAGAGAAGGGACCGAACAATCTCGGACGAACACGACTCCAACACGATCCGATCCCCGCCAAATTTAAACCTCACCAATCCAACAACAACAACGGGGTGTTATTATTATTGTTACTTTATCCCTAATTACCGGGTTATTAAATATATTCCAAAGAGTGTCAGGAACTTTCTCTAATCTACTATTACCCCTAACAACTTGATACATTACGATAATTGCTGCTTCATATTCATACATGGAAATATAACACAAGAATAAATTATTATAATTAATCTTTTATAACGTTTTGCATATCATTAATTTCCCGATGCTAGTTAATCGATGGAAATTAATCAAAAATAATACGACACACTTTTTTAAAAACGAACACTTTTTATGTTATCACCTTTCAATCATAGATGGAAGCATGTGACTATAGTGGTATTATTATATACAGTGTGTATAATTTTAGTTTACTTTCGAAGTCGGCCGAGGTTATTTCTTCCATAAAGTTGTTTGTTAATGATATCACTCGGCATTCTAAGCTTGAAATTTATGGATGATAAAATCAAACACGCTGTATAAATGAAGGAGTATTCACAAAGTATATATAATTGCCTACAAAAATGAGTTAAAAAAGTAAGACTCAGCCCAGGATATGGACAGTACCGGTAATTATTTTAAACGACCTCACTCATCATGCGATCCAATTCTACGAATTCCTTTCAGAGCACTAAAACGACAGCGACAATTTGATTTGCCGCATCTTTTTGGGGAAAACGCCAAATTCCCTTTGATATTTCTTCCATTGTTGCTTCAACAACTACAACTACAAATCAAATTATAATTTTTTTAATATCTTTAACATCTTTTCTTGTTGTAGGGGTGGTAAGTGCGACATCTATACTTTAAAAGTTGTAATACTCTCAATTAAGAATGACGTTTTGAACAGGAAACGACAAATTTTGGTCAATTATGTATAAAGTTGAGCGAGTGAGGTTACGATGGCCTCAAAATCGTTATTTGACTCAAAAATACTTCAATAAAAACTTTATCATAATGTAACTAAATCCAATCTTCTTTGATTTATTATTCTAACATATAATTTTAGAATTAAAAAGTTAATTTTTCGTTTTTTGTTGATAGATGTCGTAAAAGTGTGAATTAAAAGATGAAATTCGAAGGAAAAAATGTTTTTATTCTATTATAAATTATCGAATATATAAACTTTATGTTTCTACAGACTAATTAAGTTATCACTCTTCGTAGACTTCAAACGATGCACGCGCTATTATGGGGGAAAAGAACTTGCTCAGTCTGCTAAAAATCAGTCAAATTAAAAAAAAAATGTACAACTATTTTCTTTTCAAGTTCCCCGTCCCACACAATTAAGAAAAAACAAACGACAAAACCACGGAAATACTTATAAAAATTAATAATTACATAAGATACGACGACATAGGAAACAATCGTTTAAAATATAGAATCTATAAAAAGAACTCCGTGTATAATAGAGACTCACAGAAATATTAAGAAAAATAAACAGAATTAAAACAACAAAAAAAGGAGGACAGAGACGAACATTGCGATTTCAAAAAAATCCTTTCCAAAAAAAATTGCACTGAGCAGACCTACGAAAGCGGTCTAAAAACGATAGCTTTGGTGTAAAGGTCGAAGTATCGGATAAAAGTTGAAAAAATTACGCGACAATACTAAAATTATAAAAACTTACGTCTATGATCTTACATAAAGAAACTTTTTACAATAAAAAAAAAATAATAAACTTTGTGATAATATTAATAACACGTTACGCAACTATATATAAATTATCCTAAACAAATCTTTGTACTCAGAAATGGTTCTTTTTGGGGTGAATTTAAGTTATAAAAAATATTTTCGAACAATATTAGAGTCGCTTAAAAGACAGAGACTTCAACCCTGATTTCGATCGATTGTCTTTGTTAAACGTTTTCGATTTTGACCGGAAAAATCTCAAATCTTTTTCGTGGTTAGGATGAAGCATTGGCAAGTACGAGTTTGGATCACATAAATCTGGATGCTCTTCATAAAAATTCTTGTATCCGCCGTGAAGAAGGTAAATTTCCGGGAAGTGGAGGTAAGGATAAAATTTCATGTTGTGGTTTCTATCGACTTTACGAAGAAATCTTAATCTGAAATAAAAATAAAAATAATTAAATTAAAAATTAAAAAGATAATAATTGGATTAAAACTTACAAATTTGGTCCCCTTTCACTTGAAAATTCACAATGGAAAACAAGAATGTGTCTTCGGTGATCTTCGTGAGCACCAACAGGTGAGTTTTCTTCAATTTTGCTATGTAATAATTCATCCATAATTTGTTCTTTAGTATAAAGGTTAATGGCGCCTGAAATATGTCCACCTTCGTATTCGTAAGGAAATCTACAATCGACGACTTTAAACGAAGCAACGCGGTTTTGAAATTCTCCTTTCATAAGTCCAACGAGCGTCGATGGGTTGATCGATTTTAAATCGGAGTGTTTTCCGCTTACTAAAGGTAAACAAAATTGTTTACTGAAGTCGCCGATTAAATCCGGATCAGAATGAGATCGTTGAAGGGCTGTTTTGATGGTATCTTCATTCGCCGACAAAGAAAAATCGTTGAATTTAACGGACGTTTCTTCAACGGTGGTTTTGTACCTCTTGATGCTTCTTGGACTTGGTGTAGGAGGTTCGGGCCTTTTAAAACAGCGTATATCGTCGGATTTTTTGAACAAACAAGACCGTGCTTTAGGAGAATAAGAAGGCAAAGAAATTGATCTGCGATATTTAGGAAGTGTGTCAGGCGAAATTTCGTTAGCCACCAAACTACCCGAGATTAAATTCGAAAATTCGCCGGGTAATTGGGCGTTTTCGTCCGTGTCATCAAGACCGCAAATATCAAGAAAATCATCCATAGAAGATGTTGAAGAAAATGACCTCTTTGGTGAAATGACACTGCAACTAGCTCCGTATCCAGAATCCCTGGAGTTGCTGTCGACATCCTCCAAGGGGCGACGACGCTTATTTTGGTGCGTACACCTGGAGGAGGTGACGCCCGTGGGGTCGGGGCTCTCGTACAAGGACAAATCGCCGTCCTGCTTCATTGGACTACCCAAGAAACTCTTACAACAGCAGCACTTACCACTAAAAGAAAAAAGAAAAATATCGAAATTGCTCTTCGAGAAATAAAAAATTGGTTTTCATCGTGGATGGCAAAGGGGTCGAATCTCATCATCCAAGAAACCACGTGCTCAAAAATTGCAAAATGGACGGGGTTAATAATATTCAACGTACCTGGTGCAGTGGCAAGGGTCCACGTTCTCCGCGGAATTATCCCAAAGCATTTTGTATTTTTTACACTGAAATCCTTTGAACGAACAAACACATTCACCGGCAACTTTCGCGAGAGCGTATCGATAAGACGTCCGTTCGTAACAACTGCGTACACTGTTATGCTGGTTGTCCTCGGGCGCGAGCCACTTTTATGGCGAAGGCCCCCACCCAAAAAAAGGTGCTCCGCGCAGAGGGATGAGCAACCCCACTGAACCGCACCGACAACTCTTCAACTTTTAGAGAACTATTCGATGCCCCCTCAACGAATTCAACCCAATTTTATTACTTACAATTATTAAAAAAATTCATTTTTTTTATCAAAAACCACAAAAAATCTTAATCTACTAATTATAACATCAGGAACACCAAAATAGATTAACTCTGCATGTGGTACTTACACGTGTTAAATAACTATATATAAGTAATATAAAATTAACAACGTTGAGCAAACATCCATAATAGATCAATAAAAGTTCAGAACAGAAAGACCACCAGCTCGAAGGCATTACAATGGATGTAACTATCATTGTGACAACCATTCCACACCGATCATAGAAATATTAATAATTATCACACTTCTTAATTGATAAAAACCAGTCTCCAGTAAGTATCTCATTTGTGCTCTTAACGCAATGGGAATAAATTTATGAGTAGGAATATACCCTTTGGAGTTATGGTGAACTATGTGAGATGAGAAAAAACTTCAAGTTTATCAAAACGATCCTAAAGTCACAACTTTCATAATGACCTTGATTGCGAAGCGAAATGAGATGAATACAACGAATCTCCCCTACGAGTCTGAAACAGAACGTTGCGGGTGCAAAACCCCCTCCCACCAAGCCGTGTATCCATAAATACTGACTCTTTTTTATGGATTTAGATTAATCGATATTGCTAGGCCGAAATAATGTTAATGATGTTAGGAAAAAATGTTGTGAATGATAATTAATATTAATTCAGGTTTTTCGATAAAATTTTTTATTTTATCTCGAAAACTAAAAACGTTGGGAAAAAATGTTGTGGATGAAAATTGTTAATAATAAACCAACAAACAGTATTACCAACACAACGAATTTAAAATCTGGAAAATTACAATTTTGACTCATTTAATAACAACGTATTTATCTTAAAAATTAAAAAGTTATTTTGAAAATGACATTAACAAAAATTATTCATAATTCATCATAAAATCAAAATCCATAAACGGTTTATTTCCAACTTCTTTGAGATTTCAGTCATAAACAATAAAATTAACAAATCTTGAAATTGAGGTTTTTCGATAAAATTTTTTATTTTATCTCGAAAAGTAAAAACGTTGGGAAAAAATGTTGTGGATGAAAATTGTTAATAATAAACCAACAAACAGTATTACCAACGCAACGAATTTAAAATCTGAAAAATTACAATTTTGACTTATTCAATAACAACGTATTTATCTTAAAAATTAAAAAGTTATTTTGAAAATGACATTAACAAAAATTATGCATAATTCATCATAAAATCAAAATCCATAAACGATTTATTTCCAACATCTTTGACATTTTAGTTATAAACAATAAAATCAGCTAATCTCAAAATTGAGGTTTTTCAATAAATTTTTTATTTTATCTCGAAAACTAAAAATGTTGGGAAAAAATGTTGTGGATGAAAATTGTTAATAATAAACCAACAAACAGTATTACCAACGCAACGAATTTAAAATCTGAAAAATTACAATTTTGACTCATTCAATAACAACGTATTTATCTTAAAAATTAAAAAGTTATTTTGAAAATGACATGAACAAAAATTATGCATAATTCATCATAAAATCAAAATCCATAAACGATTTATTTCCAACATCTTTGACATTTTAGTTATAAACAATAAAATCAACAAATCTCGAAATTGAGGTTTTTCAATAAATTTTTTATTTTATCTTGAAAACTAAAAATGTTGTGGATAAAAATTGTTAATAATAAACCAACAAACAGTATTACCAACACAATGAATTTAAAATCTGAAAAATTACAATTTTGACTCATTTAATAACAACGTATTTATCTTAAAAATTAAAAAGTTATTTTGAAAATGACATTAACAAAAATTATGCATAATTCATCATAAAATCAAAATCCATAAACGGTTTATTTCCAACTTCTTTGAGATTTCAGTCATAAACAATAAAATTAACAAATCTTGAAATTGAGGTTTTTCGATAAAATTTTTTATTTTATCTCGAAAACTAAAAACGTTGGGAAAAAATGTTGTGGATGAAAATTGTTAATAATAAACCAACAAACAGTATTACCAACGCAACGAATTTAAAATCCGAAAAATTACAATTTTGACTCATTTAATAACAACGTATTTATCTTAAAAATTAAAAAGTTATTTTGAAAATGACATTAACAAAAATTATGCATAATTCATCATAAAATCAAAATCCATAAACGATTTATTTCCAACTTCTTTGAGATTTCAGTCATAAACAATAAAATTAACAAATCTTGAAATTGAGGTTTTTCGATAAAATTTTTTATTTTATCTCGAAAACTAAAAATGTTGGGACAAAATGTTGTGGATGAAAATTGTTAGTAATGAACCAACAAACAGTATTACCAACGCAACGAATTTAAAATCTAAAAAATTACAATTTTGACTCATTCAATAACAACGTATTTATCTTAAAAATTAAAAAGTTATTTTGAAAATGACATTAACAAAAATTATTCATAACTCATCATAAAATCAAAATCCATAAACGGTTTATTTCCAACATCTTTGAGATTTTAGTTATAAACAATAAAATCAGCTAATCTCAAAATTGAGGTTTTTCAATAAATTTTTTATTTTATCTCGAAAACTAAAAATGTTGGGAAAAAATGTTGTGGATGAAAATTGTTAATAATAAACCAACAAACAGTATTACCAACGCAACGAATTTAAAATCTGAAAAATTACAATTTTGACTCATTTAATAACAACGTATTTATCTTAAAAATTAAAAAGTTATTTTGAAAATAACATTAACAAAAATTATTCATAATTCATCATAAAATCAAAATCCATAAACGATTTATTTCCAACATCTTTGAGATTTTAGTTATAAACGATAAAATCAACAAATCTCGAAATTGAGGTTTTTCAATAAATTTTTTATTTTATCTCGAAAACTAAAAATGTTGGGAAAAAATGTTGTGGATGAAAATTGTTAATAATAAACCAACAAACAGTATTACCAACGAAACGAATTTAAAATCTGAAAAATTACAATTTTGACTTATTTAATAACAACGTATTTATCTTAAAAATTAAAAAGTTATTTTGAAAATGACATTATCAAAAATTATTCATAAATCATCATAAAATCAAAATCCATAAACGGTTTATTTCCAACTTCTTTGAGATTTTAGTCATAAACAATAAAATCAACAAATCTTGAAATTGAGGTTTTTCGATAAAATTTTTTATTTTATCTCGAAAACTAAAAATGTTGGGAAAAAATGTTGTGGATGAAAATTGTTAATAATAAACCAACAACCAGTATTACCAACGCAACGAATTTAAAATCTGAAAAATTACAATTTTGACTCATTTAATAACAACGTATTTATCTTAAAAATTAAAAAGTTATTTTGAAAATGACATTAACAAAAATTATGCATAATTCATCATAAAATCAAAATCCATAAACGGTTTATTTCCAACTTCTTTGAAATTTTAGTCATAAACAATAAAATCAACAAATCTTGAAATTGAGGTTTTTCAATAAATTTTTTATTTTATCTCGAAAACTGAAAATGTTGGGAAAAAATGTTGTGGATGAAAATTGTTAATAATAAACCAACAAACAGTATTACCAACGCAACGAATTTAAAATCCGAAAAATTACAATTTTGACTCATTTAATAACAACGTATTTATCTTAAAAATTAAAAAGTTATTTTGAAAATGACATTAACAAAAATTTTGCATAATTCATCATAAAATCAAAATCCATAAACGATTTATTTCCAACATCTTTGAGATTTTAGTCATAAACAATAAAATCAACAAATCTCGAAATTGAGGTTTCTCAATAAATTTTTTATTTTATCTCGAAAACTAAAAATGTTGGGAAAAAATGTTGTGGATGAAAATTGTTAATAATAAACCAACAAACAGTATTACCAACGCAACGAATTTAAAATCCGAAAAATTACAATTTTGACTCATTTAATAACAACGTATTTATCTTAAAAATTAAAAAGTTATTTTGAAAATAACATTAACAAAAATTATTCATAATTCATCATAAAATCAAAATCCATAAACGATTTATTTCCAACATCTTTGAGATTTTAGTTATAAACGATAAAATCAACAAATCTCGAAATTGAGGTTTTTGGATAAAATTTTTTATTTTATCTCGAAAAGTAAAAATGTTGTAGATGAAGATTGTTAATAATGAACTATCAAACAGTATTACCAACATAGCGAATTTAAAATTTGTAAGATTACAATTTTGACTGATTTAGTGAGAATTAATTAGTTATAAATAAGAATTATATAGATTATATATATTTAGTTAGACAATACGTAATTTAAATGTAAATAAAAGTAATCTTTCGCCCTAATTTAATAAAAGGTCACAAACACAGGTAGCTGGAATCGGAAATCTCTTCCGTTTCCTGATTGCTCCCATGCAATGAACCCCAAAAAATGGGGACCCGTGAGAAACGTCGCAGCCTCCGTTGGTCGTTCCTCTCATGGGAAGAAACGGGACGAAGCCGGGGGTAATTGTTTATGCCAGAAAAAAGAGGGAACCAGGAAGCAAATTCGTTTATAGGTCATGTGTGAAAAAAGATCACAGTCCAGTACATGCAAATCCGGTCGCGAAATTGCTGGACATTATTTTGCAAACGTGTGAAAGGAATACGAAGAAAAGGTAAAGGGTGGATTTGTAATGTTAACGACCAAAAAGTTCAACGAAAAATACCTGAATATGGATGAAATCCTTTTTAAGAAAATCTGCGGTTGTTTGGACTTGGCCAATTGTTTTGTTGCTTTCTTTGGAAGTCGTTAGGTAAACATATATAGTAGTTTTCTACCTGTGAGGAGACGTCAAAGTTATTATTGACTTCCATTTAGTGTATTTTTAACTCAACAAATTAATTGTCTTTATGTATTAAGTATGACGTAAAAGATTTATACGAAGTCAGTTTAACGTCCGTAGAATGTCTACTTGATTCTTGGATAGGAAGTGGAGAATTTCCTTCAGTTAAGACAATTAAACCGTGCAGGAAAAGGTCTTTCGACATGTGTAACAGCGATATTCGTATATATAGAATACTCGTGGGGTGACTCGGTCGAAAGGGCCGCCATCCGACCATAGCGCAACCGCATCTGTCCGCGCACATGACGATGTTTGACCCCTGATGGCCGTTTTTTACCACTTTAATTACAATTAATTGACTTTAATTATTCCTCGCACTCTTTGCTAAACAAAAAAAAAGCAAAAACAATAGTGATATCACGACGGAAACAGTTTTTTTTCTTGATAACACTCGTCCTCTTATGACATTCGTTTTTAACCAGGCTATATTTGTTTAATAAAAACGCTCCGATGGATGTTGATCCAATTATTTGCAAATTGGCCCGATAATAAAAGTGAAAGTTCGCATCATTTTTTTTACAATTAACGAAAATTACTTCTTTTGTTAAAGTATAATATATTAAGTTGACTTGTCCAACTTGTCGAAGTGCAAAATTTCCCATTAAACTTCTTAGAACTCAAAGATAATAGCCGGATGTTAATAGACAATAAAACCGCACCGAAAAATGCGGAAGATGCAGCGGTCGTTAAAAGACTTGGACAAACGCCAACGCTATATGATGATATAAGAATCTTGCTTCCTTGAATACATATCTTTTAATTTAATTAAATTTCTTATAAATACATTATGCAATCACTATCACATCTCGAGCATTTCCGGAACTTTGCTTATTAAGAAAATGCATCGTAAAATTTCTAACTAAGTTGCATTCGAATGTGAAAAATTTATCTCAAAGGTGATAATAAAAGTAACGTGGCATTTTGCATACAACACTCATATATATGGAAAAACGTCGGTATTTTGTGAACACAACGACGGTCAACAAGCTCATTAACGCGACTCTAATTTGTTTGAAGATCGCTTGCCAGTGCGAAACGCGCTTAGGCAATGTTAAATAAACGAAGTATTATAGACGGTTTCCGAGAAGGAAGAAAACGCGAAAGGGAAGATGTAAGCGGCAGATAGCGATTATTAGACCAACGGCTTTATTTTATAATCTACCCGTGTTTAATTTACCTGATAGTCCACCCAGGAGGTTCGTTATATATTAAGTAACAACGCGGAGGGGTGAATGGCCTAGATTTTATTTTTAAAATTGGTAGAAAAAAAATAAATATTTATAAAAATTATATATATTACGATTAAATGGTATAAATATTTAACCAACGGTCTTAAGGTGAAGAGAACAGGTCGAGATTCAGTTAATCGTATAAAAAAAGGACTCATACCGAAAACAAGACGATAGTGACAGTTATCTAGTTCGTCTTTTTTCTCCCCTAACTAGTCTAGGGGCCGCAATTTAAACAGCTGCAAGGCCGCCGTCGAGGCGCTCTTGCTCGCTCCTCGTCTTGATTTCTTCTAGCAGCTGAAATATACCCCTACTAACACCTATTGTGTACCTTATGCGACACGTATCTAACAAATTTTATATAACATAAGACGTTACCCCTCTCGGCGTCTTCAACGAATTTTGTTTGCGCCAAAAAATTCAAATCACTGTTAACCAAAATATGACGTATTACGTTACTCGCACGTTTTCCTTATGTCGCGTAACATAATCTTTATATGGTCCGATTTATTAAGGTTTCCTCCGGCAAAAATCGACCAAAACAAAAACGGCAACCGTTGGACGAAAGGAAACAACTTAAATAAGGGCGTTTGTTTCGGCTACGTTCGAGGCTTATCTTATAAGTTTCGCTCGGTTTCCTGCGATGAAAAAGCCATCCTGCTACGGCCATTCATACAGCCTCTAGTGAAATATCCTTGGGAGATTGGAAAAGAGAAGAAATAAAATGGGGCAACTCTGACGAGCGGCTGCGCAGGAAATAGTGTGATTGCTGCTGTGGTCACTGAACCATACTTGCGCATCTGTTGATAATATAAATCTTCAACTACTCTCCAACATATTCGCAAAATAAATTACAACATTTTATTTCACCACCTTATTTGTTTTATGACAATTTTTAATCATTAAATCAAATAAACAACTTAAAATTACATACAGTGCCTCGCAAAAGTATTCGGAAATCAGTTTATGGGACAGGAGAGTAACAACAACTTTCTTTAGTTTTCATTTAAAACAAAAACTTAATCAATATTATTTCATAGTGGTATAAACTTTTATTGAAACGTAAAAACTAAACTTTTTCTCAACATAAATACAAAAAAAACAGCACTTTAACTAAATAATGAGGTTGAATCACGTCACAAAAGTATTCGTAAAAAAAATAAACTAGTTCAGTAAAACTTTTTTTTTAATTAATTAATATCGAGTAGCATATCCTTTCATTTTAATAACGTCTCTTAATCTGTTCTGCATCGCAAACACTAGTTTTCGTGTTCTCTCGGCTGATATTTTTTCCCATTCTTTGACTATTGCTGTTTTAAGTCTATCTTTTGATGTAATTCCATGTTTTCGGATGGCACGCTCCAAATCTGCCCACAAGTGCTCAATCGGATTAAGGTCCGAGGACTGAGGCGGTGTTCCTAAAACACTTGGGGTGTTGTACAAAATCCAAAGTTTTGTATTGTGGGCTGTATGTTTCGGGTCGTTGTCTTGTTGAAAGATGTAACGACCCGAAAGTCCGAGTTTATTGGCGCTAGCATTCAAATTGTCTTTTAATATTTGGATGTAGAGCCGGTGATCCATTTTATCAGTAATGAATTGCATGTTTCCGACGCCATTTGCACTCATACAGCCCCACAACATTACATTACCACCCCTTTTTATGGTGCATTTCGGTATTCATTTTCGCCAAACTTTATTACCACAATCTGGCCCAAAAATGTTAAATTTGGTTTCATCGCTAAAGATTACTTTTGACCAAAACTCGGTGCCATAGTTTACGTATTTTCTTGCAAACTCCAAACGCTTCCTCCGATTTTTCTCACTTATAAGCGGCTTTATACGTGGAGTACGTCCAATGTAACCAGCAGCTCTAAGAGTTCGTCGCACAGTTTCATCACTGACATGGATTCCACTATACTCGGCGAGACTTCGATTAATTTCTGGCGCAGACGTACGTGGCTGTTCCGTAATTTTTCTAATAATAACAGCTTTATCACGAGCCTTAAGTTTTGCAGGCCTTCCCGATCGCTGTCCCAACTGAAGCGAATTCCTTTGCAAAATGCTATGGATAGTTGGCACTCTTCTATTTGTTGCGTTTGATATCTCTTGCAACGTTTTACCTTCCCTTCGCAGATTGAATATTATTTTTCTTTCCTCAAACGTGGTCTCTTTTGATTTTCTTCCCATTTTTTATACCATTCCCCGTATTTAATTAAATCAAAAATGATTCACCAAAACTTTACATTCAGATTGAATAGGTAACCTATAGCAATGCGTGTTTTTCTGCTAATGTAGTGTAATGTAGTAGAATTTTAGAAAAAAACCTACATAGCCTACTGTGTTTTAAATTTCCGAATACTTTTGTGACTATATTCATAACAGTTTAATGTATAAGTTAGGTTAATATCATATTTTTGTTCTGTCTCAAAATCGAAATAATAAACACCGTATTTTGCATTTTTTGGGTGAAAACAAGACTTTCCGAATACTTTTGTGAGGCACTGTATAAAATAAAGTGATCACCCAAGAAACTTGTTACATATTTGGTATAACATAACCTCACATATTCATTTATAACCTCAAAAAGTTTCGTTTCTTAAATCACACTCAATAAAGATCAAATCGTTTACGAAGGTAACGTACTACTCGTTCTGTGATGTGAGAGTCCCTTGAAAATAATAATAAGGAAATAGAAAAAGTGAATGTGGGGATGAAGAAGCGGTTCAATTTATGGATATTAGAAAAGATGTAGGAACGTTGGTTGGCAACAATAGGTCTTGTAGCTCGTGCCGTATTATTGCAAACCCCTTGCGGATCTCGAACGTTAAAGGCAGATGTCTTCGTCGGGTACGAAGTCGTTATTAAGCGGCGTATTCACACGTAGAAGGCGCCCCCAGCTTCCCGGTCCAGGTAAAAAGTTCCGGTATTCTACGGGAAGAATCAAGAAACCGAAAGTACCATCCGGTCAATAACGTTCGTACGTTAACAGGTGTATCGCAAAGACGTCCCGGGAGCGTCGTCGATAATATAGACGACGACGACGACGACGCTACAGGAACCATGTGAAATAAGCGAGTTGAGAGGGACGCCGAACCCCAACAGGTTCTACTCGTTCGCCGTATGGTCGCGGTTTTTCTTTTTTCACAACGATCGCGACCTTATTAAGTTCAATTATAGATAGTGATTTTATAAATTAGACGCGAGCTGGCTTCGCGTTTTCCTTCTACGGACATGCGGTTTTTCTAATAACCTACGGTCGGGGTTCGTTGACTCTACGTTCGCTTGTACTTATACGCACTTCGTGTACTATCAACGACTTCGATTTCATCGGTCCTTGACCGTTTTGCAACACATCTTACTGTTTTTAGATAATATTCGAACATTATCAAAGTTAAAAAAAAATTTGGGTTATTTTTTATTTTTAATATAAATTATAATTGCGAAGAAATGATGTTTGTATTTAATAAATTTGAAGTTGCGATGATATTGTAAGTAATAAGTAGCGTATAGAGTACATTACGTGTATAGTGTTAGTTGGTGCATTTGAAGAGAAAGAGTAGTAGGATGGAGAGTGCGCCGGAGGCCTCAACAGCCCAGGTCAGGTCCGCGAAGGACGGCTGCAGGACGAGGACAAGGAGGAGGAGGACGATGTCGGAACGATTTAAGACCAAGAGCGCGATCTGGTTTTCCTCCAAATGAAAAGCAGCCTCGCTGTGCGATCGCGGCTTTGTTCCGAGGGAAACCGCCGAAGAACGCTACGACGTTGCGCGTCCTGCTCTTTCCTGCTTGCTCCTGCACTAAGAGTCACAGTGCGAAGAGGAGAGGATCTTAGAGCACCTGGAATGCGGTCGGGCGAGCGGTCGACGTCGTGTCTCCTGCTGCACCCCCGTTCTAATTCGTTCGCATCCGTAGCCGGTGGACGACCACAGAGTTTCTCATCTATTTCTATTCTTAACTGATAACAAAAAGTCGTTTTAAACTAACTTCCATTTCGATGGATTTCTATTCACCTTGATGATCGTTAAAAAAGTTATACTCCGTTGGTCTTTCTCAAAAAGCTCCGATGATCTTGGGTGCCCTTGAGGGATGCCACCCGCGCAGGCAGACATTTTTAAATGCCTTTTAGAGAGCGGTCAGCTGATTGATACAGGCAGAATTCCCGCCGTCTGGGACTCTCCTCCCGGTACCTGTTGGGATTATTTCTAACACGCAGGTGAACAGGCCGCCACTGACAATGAATCCATTGTGGGCGCTCTCCGCCACTTCCTGCCGAGAGAAGTTTTGGCGCCTATTTTACCCGCCTGACCTTGAACCGCGACTTCTCCGAAAACCCAAACCATCTTAACAATTACTGATACGGCTACCGTCTTTTTATAAACATTATTATTTAGATTTTTTATAATAAGATAACGAATAAGCAAATTTATTTTGATATTTAGCCGTTATAGTTGCGTGAGAAACGAGGCAAAACGGAAAGATCGAACCGTGTCGAGGGCGGGAAATGGAGATGCACTTGCTTGGAACCTGTTCGAAGATCACAATGGCCTTTTTTCATTTTGGAAGTGAACAGGTACCCGGGCGGTTCTCCCGCTACGTGAAGGAAAGATTTGAGGAGAAACAGCGCACGTCACGTATGACGGAGATAAATCAACCTCGAAGGAGGTCGACGATAATCCAGAATTGGCGGGAAAGAAGAAATCCGTCGGGAATCCTTTGTAAGTGGCCGAAAACTACCTGCAGCTCAACATCTTCGAAAGGGCGTAAACACAAATCAGCTGTTAAATCAGCTGGTTTTAAAGGTCTCTTCTCGGAACGCCCCCGAGAAGGCCCAGAAATGCCTTTTTCCCATTCAAACACCCGAATTCTTCGTTCGTTCTTCTCCTAAACCAAGACGAAACAATACCCAACTCACGGATTCAACCATGAGAAACTCGTGAGGTCAGCCGGACGTGGTATATGCCTGGATCGATGTGGGAGACAACCAACCTGTTCTTTAGCCCACACCAAGTCTCTACAAGCACCAACGGTCGCTTTTCAAAACGAAAACAAAAATTAATAAGCTAAGAAAAATATCTAAGAATAATACGTTCAACGAGTGATACGATAAGATGAATTGAAGGACGTAGCAGGAAGTTCTTATCGACTATTTCACAAATATTTGTGGCTCCGCAAAACTACTGTATTTATTTATATTGAAAAATAAAAATCGATTTTTTGATTGAAATTATTTTTGAATCCGGTGTGAATCGAGACACCCCACCGGAACAAAAATGGAGCCGTTTCATTGAACGGGTGTGAGGGGCCAACTTTTCGATATTTATTTTTATAGGAGGGTGAACGGCGACAATGCCGTTTCCGTTAAAGCTAAAAAAAGAGCAACTTCTTCGAATCGGAAACGACGATGGTTTTCGAATGAGTCTTCAAGGCGAGACGACTATTACCCGCTATTACATCCTTTTTGTTTTCGCTTCCTGCTCGGCTAATTACGAAGCTTCACGCGAGACATTTAGCAGTTTTTATAGAGACCAAGTTTTTTCGAGATTTTATTTGAAATTAAAAAACATTTATAGATAAGAAGTTAAGACGGAGTCTTACAAAAAGATTTGAGTTGTACCCTATTTGTGTACATCAGCTGTTGCTCTCCGCGAACGGTTGGTTCTTAACAAGAGACCGTTGCGCCAAAATTCGATTAGGGCCATTGTTGCTGCAATCCCCGCGCCGACTTAAGATGTGTTACATTGACCTACCCTAAGACGTGGGGTGAGTCCTCCCTGTAAGAGAAAATGGCACGTGGCAAGAAGCAGCTGCTTATAGCAGACGTCCTGGTACTTTTTGCTCCCGGGAAGGCGTTATTAATAACATTGCCGGGAGAGAAACCGCGACCCGATGACATTGGGATCCTTTCCCTGAGGAAACAAACGATTTTTTACTTTTTACCCGTCTCATCGCGCCGAGATAGCGGTCCGTAAACACGCCAGTGCTCTTAAAATATACAACTATGTTCCCATGGTGGATATATATACACACACACACACTCAAAAGTGGGCGTACACTTACAACGTTGTAACATAAACTACTAACAATAAAAAAAGTTACTTTATACTTTATACCAACTATATACAAGTGATCTAGCTGGTATGAAGTAGTTTCTTATACTTCCTGTATACGAGTGGATCCACCAAATGAATAAAATTCTTAAAGAAATAGAAAAAAAAAGAGATAAGAATACAAAGTAATTCAAATTTGAGGTTGGTGGCTTAGCAAAATGCGATTCAGTGAAGGAAGTTATCACGGATTTATCTCGGAGAGTAAATAGGCGCGAGCGATTTTGGCGGGATCAAAACCTGGAGGAGATGAAGGTGACAGGAAAAAGGTACGTTGTTTCCGTGGACGGGCCGATATCAATGAAGCGTCCGAAGTGTTTGATTTTACCGGTTTCTGTTTGCTTTTACTCGTCCCCGGGCTGGTGGGGCAAATACATTTTCTATAACCGACAAATCTTAAACCGGGTCATTACCCCGTGTGAAGTTACTGGTTTTCACACTATAACGTACGTTTGAAAGTTATTTAGCCAATGGTACAGTGAAGAAGTTAACTTCGATGCCGAAGCTAATGCATTAATCCTTTCGTCATCTCTCAGGCATACCAATGACCTTATAAAAATTCCCGACCCGTCAAGGAATGTCCTACAGTTTTGGCGCGAATCGGTCTCCTCCTTTCGCTTTTACCTCTCCGGGGTCCTTCTCAATTTCATAAGATGCCTCGGCAATAACAACCTAACCGAATTTTAAATACGTTTAAGCCATTCGTTTCTATTATCGCGACCTTGGACGTTTTATGAATAAGCATTACATGCTTCATTCATAACGAAGCGATTCATAAATTTCGCTCTTGTCAAATAAACTTTATTTGTTTTCATTGCGAAAAACCATTTATACACAACTTTAGTGTATAACGGATTTCTTATCTTTGTTTCTCATTAACCATTAAAACGTTATCGAATCTGTTGCATTATCGGCTAAAACCGCAATCTCTATTTCCGCAACAAAACTCAAACGACCGTTTGCAGATAACTCTTTCTATTTCGATCTCTATAAAATAAACAATAGTTATTTTATCGAAACATATTTGTATAATGAAATAAAATTAATTTAAACGACCCTGATCAAAGTCGATTTTATTAATAGTAAAAATTTGATCGGAGACGAAATGTGAAGACATCAAAGAAGAACCAAAAAATTAGAAAGTTCTCAAGTCATTCAGATGGCCCGTTGAATGGCGAGCGTGGGCGGAGCGGAAACGGAGGAAAGTGCTGAGCAGAACGCGTACAAATAATAAAACGTAACGGAAAACGGCCGTTTATCAGATAGATTAGCTGGAATGGGGATACTTGCGGGGTTAAAACCGGGCCGGTTGCAAAGCCAACGTACTTGATAAACATGCAGGCGCATATGGCACCCGGCCATAGGGGAACTCCACCGTACGGGCAATGCCCCAGACTGAATATTGATTACATGAGGGGGTGCACACCCGTTTTTGCGCGCTTTTGTCACCGCTATGGTGGTGGTGGTACAATACACCCATGCGAGCACGTGCCCGACATAGTGTTCACCTTTCCGATCCTGTTGGTTTACCTGCTTTATCCGTTCTCGCGACATGTGAACCTCCCGCTTCCTTTAACACTTTATTATTCTCTCTTTATATATATTAATACATAAATAATCAATATATATATACGTTATGAACAACATGTGTTGTATTAAAAATACAATGTTAAGTAAATTGATCCCAAACTGTGAACCATATGTGTGTTGTAATTTCGACCTAATTACTAAATTCTTAATACTCTTGGTAACGTTTAACGTTACATGAACGATAGGGAACTCTCGCGTCGTCGTCTGTTATCGATTAGAAAAACGGTACACCTGGTACAATAGGGTGGTTACGCAGCGAGGCATTGCGGAGGGGCCGTAACGGCGTCGGGTTTTTCAACGTACGTTAATCGTAACGGCGACGCCTAGAACTAGAGAATGCTTAGACGACGGATCAGCATATGAATGCGCTCGAGCGAGATACCGCACGTGTACAAGTCGCCCCCGTTCACGACGAAACACGTGGAGTAAAAAAGTAAAAAGAGGCGCATCCTCCTCCGGAGAGGAAGTAACCACCTCCTTGGGATTATTTTTATTCCGAGACGGCGGCGAGACCGCCGCGAAGTCGTTCGGATTCGAACGTCTCGAAGTCGCCGGCCCACGTCGGTTATGTAACAGTTAAATAACTGACGCGAATAACTAAGTACTCGGTTTATTTTGAATCGAAACGACATTAAAAACCTCGTGGCTCCATCTATACATTAGACATCTAATGCGATGTTTAAAACTGTTTTATCGATATAATAAACATTATTATACCAATTTTAGTATTTATGTTTTTTAGAGTTAAATAATTTTTTTTATTTCCGTGATTTTTTTAACTTCCCGGGATGCATATGTTTAAGATCAACTTCCTGTACAAATCCTCCCCCATCGTTACCCACGGAAAGGGGAGAAATCTTAAATTCCGTATAAAACACTAACGCGTTGTGTACACCTGGAATCATTTTTTTAGTGCTATTTTTAGTACAACTTTAGTTTTACCAATTAAAGCCTCGTTTGCTAGTATACAGATTGCAGGAGAGTATTGTTGGCAGTTTCTATTAACAGTATCTGCTAACACGAGACTTGCAGAAAGATCATAAGTTGTGTATAGCAAATATTTAGAAAGCTAAATAATGCCAGATACTGCTTTGCTAATGCTGCTAAAAGAGTAGATATCGCTTGTGGACGACTATATACTGCTGGAAGACTAAATATTGCTGGCAGAAGACTAAATAATACTTACAGAAAACTACTTACTGTTGGCAGAAGATCATATATCGCGTGTGGAAGACCTGAGACACTTATTAGAGGATTAGATGCTGCTGGAAGACTAAATATTGCTGGCAGAAATCTAAATACTGCTGCCAGAAAAAAATTGATAATTTTCAAAAATGGTGCCTACAAAAGTTGTTCCTTTTTTAATTCTTAACAAGTTTCATTTGAAAAATATTTTGATGCAAACAATAATTAATGAGATAATCTTGAATACCAGTTCTATACTATTCACAGGGAAATTAAAAAATTGATAATTTTCAAAAATGGTGCCTACAAAAGTTGTTCCTTTTTTAATTCTTAACAACTTTTATTTGAAAAATATTTTGATATAAACAATAATTAATGAGATAATCTTGAATACCAGTTCTATACTATTCACAGGGAAATTAAAAAATTGATAATTTTCAAAAATGGTGCCTACAAACGTTGTTCCTTTTTTAATTCTTAACAACTTTTATTTGAAAAATATTTTGATACAAACAATAATTAATGAGATAATCTTGAATACCAGTTCTATACTATTCACAGGGAAATTAAAAAATTGATAATTTTTAAAAATGGTGCCTACAAAAGTTGTTCCTTTTTTAATTCTTAACAACTTTTATTTGAAAAATATTTTGATACAAACAATAATTAATGAGATAATCTTGAATACCAGTTCTATACTATTCACAGGGAAATTAAAAAATTGATAATTTTCAAAAATGGTGCCTACAAAAGTTGTTCCTTTTTTAATTCTTAACAAGTTTCGTTTGAAAAATATTTTGATACAAACAATAATTAAGGAGATAATCTTGAATACCAGTTCTATACTATTCACAGGGAAATTAAAAACTTGATAATTTTCAAAAATTGTGCCTACAAAAGTTGTTCCTTTTTTAATTCTTAACAACTTTTATTTGAAAAATATTTTGATACAAACAATAATTAATGAGATAATCTTGAATACCAGTTCTATACTATTCACAGGGAAATTAAAAAATTGATAATTTTCAAAAATGGTGCCTACAAAAGTTGTTCCTTTTTTAATTCTTAACAAGTTTAATTTGAAAAATATTTTGATACAAACAATAATTAAGGAGATAATCGTGAATACCAGTTCTATAGTATTCACAGGGAAATTAAAAAATTGATAATTTTCAAAAATGGTACCTACAAAAGTTGTTCCTTTTTTAATTCTTAACAACTTTTATTTGAAAAATATTTTGATACAAACAATAATTAATGAGATAATCTTGAATACCAGTTCTATACTATTCACAGGGAAATTAAAAAATTGATAATTTTTAAAAATGGTGCCTACAAAAGTTGTTCCTTTTTTAATTCTTAACAACTTTTATTTGAAAAATATTTTGATACAAACAATAATTAATGAGATAATCTTGAATACCAGTTCTATACTATTCATAGGGAAATTAAAAAATTGATAATTTTCAAAAATGGTGCCTACAAAAGTTGTTCCTTTTTTAATTCTTAACAAGTTTCATTTGAAAAATATTTTGATACAAACAATAATTAACGAGATAATCTTGAATACCAGTTCTATACTATTCACAGGGAAATTAAAAAATTGATAATTTTTAAAAATGGTGCCTACAAAAGTTGTTCCTTTTTTAATTCTTAACAACTTTTATTTGAAAAATATTTTGATACAAACAATAATTAATGAGATAATCTTGAATACCAGTTCTATACTATTCACAGGGAAATTAAAAAATTGATAATTTTCAAAAATGGTGCCTACAAAAGTTGTTCCTTTTTTAATTCTTAACAAGTTTCGTTTGAAAAATATTTTGATACAAACAATAATTAAGGAGATAATCTTGAATACCAGTTCTATACTATTCACAGGGAAATTAAAAACTTGATAATTTTCAAAAATTGTGCCTACAAAAGTTGTTCCTTTTTTAATTCTTAACAACTTTTATTTGAAAAATATTTTGATACAAACAATAATTAATGAGATAATCTTGAATACCAGTTCTATACTATTCACAGGGAAATTAAAAACTTGATAATTTTCAAAAATGGTGCCTACAAAAGTTGTTCCTTTTTTAATTCTTAACAACTTTTATTTGAAAAATATTTTGATACAAACAATAATTAATGAGATAATCTTGAATACCAGTTCTATACTATTCACAGGGAAATTAAAAAATTGATAATTTTCAAAAATGGTGCCTACAAAAGTTGTTCCTTTTTTAATTCTTAACAAGTTTCGTTTGAAAAATATTTTGATACAAACAATAATTAAGGAGATAATCTTGAATACCAGTTCTATACTATTCACAGGGAAATTAAAAACTTGATAATTTTCAAAAATTGTGCCTACAAAAGTTGTTCCTTTTTTAATTCTTGACAAGTTTTATTTGAAAAATATTTTGATACAAACAATAATTAGGAAATCTCAATTTATCAATTTTTTGATAATTTTCAAAAATGTTTTGATAAAAGTCGAATACATAATAAAATAATCTTTGGAATGATGTCAATTTTGACTATTTAAAAAAAATCGAGTTGACAAATCAAAAAAGCTTAATTATTAATAAAGATATCTAACTTTGCATAAAGCTAACCTAACTTAACGATGATGTTACGCTCTTTTGATTTTCTTTAATAGAGAGCGCAACAATCGTATTTCGGTATAATGTGTATCTGCAAGTAATGAGGAAAAAAATCTGTCATACAAGATCGTAATGTATCGTTTGGTGTGTATGTCTTATTATAAAGGTTAAAGAAAAAAGGGTTCCACCTGATTTATCCAGGTGTGCGTGAGGAAATCATTAAGGGAACGGTTGCGAGTTAAAATGCGTCCCTCGGGACGAAGCGTCATTGGTGGGGGGCGGCGCGACACATAATGTTTAACAAATTGGTATACAATTTGCGTTCGGACGGTGAGCCAATCGTCTAATTGATCGCAGAATGTGCTGGCCGAGGCTGCTCTTCGATAATTTCAGTTAAGGTACGTTACTTTTCATTAAGTAGGTTACTTAATATTATGTTCATAAATATTTATTAATGGTGTTTTAAATTTTTAAAGGAGAAAGTTATGTTCCTAGAATTGCTATTTTATTTTTTACCTTACCTTTATTAACGCAGCCTACTTATATGTATTTAAATTTTTTTTAAATTTTTATCATTTTTACTCTTTTATTTAAAAGTAAACCGTGTTATCATTAACACTTTCGATTTATTTAAAAATTATATTTAAAAAATCTATTTTTAAATAACTCTAATTTTCCAATTATTTTATTATACATATTATTAAAAAAATGATAAAGCTTTCATCAAAAATAAAAATCTTATCTTAGCTATCGTTTTTGATAAGGTTACTTAACTTATCAGTACACTGATTTTGTGATTAAATTTAACACATATATTAGCACTTTTTTTTTTAAGCGCAGTCAGAGTCCACGGCTATGGTGTACCATGCGACGCAAGAGCAACATGTGGATAAGGTCGGGGGTGGCGGTATTCGTCGTCTTCTTCGTCTGGCTGCAGCTCAATTTCTTGAGTTACAGCGGGTCCGCGGACACAGCCGATCTAAACGAGTCTGCGACCATCTTCAGCATGGTGCCATCCGTTTTGCACAAGTTTCTCACCCCGAGGCCTCGCAACGTTTCAAATATAAATGGCAGCGCCACCAACGCCACGTATCGAACGTCGCTCAACATCACCGAAATCAAGAAGTTCATCGCACAATGCAACTTGCAGCAAACCATTTACAACGAAGATCTATTCGGACCATTACAAAATGATTCTGTTATTATTATTGTTCAGGTAAATCTTTTTAAGTCCCAAATCTTTTTTGTATGATTAAAATTTTTTTTAGGTACATGATCGAATAACGTATTTAAGACACCTAATTGTTAGTTTAGCACAAGCTCAAGACATTTCGCAAGCCTTATTGATATTCTCCCACGACATTTTTGATGAAGAAATTAATAGTTTGGTCCAAAGCATCGATTTTTGCAAGGTGATGCAGGTGTTTTATCCGTTTTCGATACAGACGCACCCCAACGAATTTCCCGGGGAGGATCCTAACGATTGTTCACGAAATTTAAAACGAGACGAGGCGTTGGTTCAGAAATGCAATAACGCTCCTTATCCCGATCTTTATGGACATTATCGAGAAGCGAAATTCACGCAGACGAAACACCATTGGTGGTGGAAAGCCAACAGGGTGTTTAATCAGCTTGAAGTTACCAGGAACCATACTGGGTTGGTCGTTTTTTTAGAAGAGGATCATTTTGTCGCACAGGATTTTATACATGTTCTTAAATTAATGGATAACACTTGCAAGACTTCGTGTCCACAATGTAACATACTTTCTTTGGGAACTTACTTGAAGACGTTTTCTTATTACGCTGACTCAAAGAAGGTGAGTCGAACGAAAATGAGGTGGTTGTAAATATATGTATATAAGCAAACGCATTGGCCTTTTTTGTGTACATATAATTTCAGAAGGAACTGTTGCGCGCGATTAAGCAACAAGCAACGGTAAACGTGATGCAACCGTCGTGGACTTTTCAAGTGTTACCTTCGCTTTACCAGCACACTCAGAAGGTACTGCGAGGCCTTCCCCTTACGTTGAGAGCCCCCTTTTTAGCATGCCGCTTTTAATCCGCATGATTTACAATAAATTCCTCTAGCAATGTTTTCATTTACGTAGAATCGGTTAATTCGTTAAGCGATTTCGTTGAATTGACGTGATTTTTTTAATTAGGTTGAAATCACGCCGTGGATAAGCAGTAAACACAACATGGGGATGGCGTTTAATAGAACGACGTGGAATCTCATCAGAAATTGCTCCGAGTTCTTTTGCAAGTACGATGATTATAATTGGGATTGGTCTCTACAACACGTTTCGCAGTATTGCTTAAAACAACGGTTGCATGCTATGGTGATTAGAGGACCTAGAGTTTTTCACATTGGGGAATGGTAAATTGCGATGTAATTTTATAATTTAATTTTAATAAAATTTTTTTAGTGGCGTTCATCACAAAAAAAATAATTGCGAGTCAACAGGAGTTATATCGAAGGTGCAAAAGGTGCTGAAATCGGCGAAAAATCACCTCTTCCCAAGTTATCTTACTTTGACTTATGTGACGCCATTAAAAAAGACGAAAATACGTAAAGGGAACGGTGGTTGGGGAGACCGTCGTGATCATATGTTGTGTATAGGGATGACAGCGAGATAGTCAACTTTTAACTCACCCAACGTTACCCGTCTAGTCGAATCGAAGCGAAATTTCGCCGATAGTGTCATATTTTTCTACGTACTACGCATCGCCTGGGACCTGATAAAACATGATAAAACATTGTAACCCCCGTACTTACCAAAACATCACTTCAGTTTAGGTCTGTTCTTCGGAAGGCGTAACAAAACTAGCGTACGACTATTTGAAATCTAGTCAATTGTTTTTATATCGATTTTTAGTTTTCTTTTCTGTTTTGTTATAGGTTTATTTTTCAGTTAAAGTTTGAGAGATATGTGATCGTCATATCATGTACTGAGCGTTTTTTTTTTAATTCCAGTTATTGACCGTAAAGCCTAATTACTGTAAAGAAGAAAACTAATAAGCTAAGTACATAATGTCCAAAATCATACCAGAGAATTGTTACCTTAAACCTAATATTACTAAAGATGAAAATATAAAAACTAGTATGTACATAATTTTTTACATACTTTCATATAATCGTATTAAGTAAAAGATCAAGAAAGCTTGGATTGTGATATATACGTAGTTATAGTATTTTTGTGTTGTTACTTTTTTTCATTACGATTTTGTTCGAATATACATCGAGGGATTACTCAATAAAATGTTGAATCCTGTAAAGATAACATCGATAAGACATTATTTGTAAATTACGGCCGATGGACGTTTTATTGAGGCACTAATTAATTATACTTAATGACTCAAAGAATTAATTACTAATTATTTTATTAAATCGCCAAAAACAATCTTTGGGTCATTCTGTATATAGCTTTAAGTCATATAATATATGTAACATAAATCTATATGATGATAAATTAGTTATATTTGTAGAAGCTAATTAAAGGAATTTATTCACAAACAAAAGTAGTGTTTCGGCCTAAAGAATTTTGTTTTGTACTTAAGGGGAGCTTTTTGCGGCTCTCCTTAGTCACATGCATGTTACGAACGTATACATTAGATTTGTATAAAGCTCGATATAGATATTAGTGGGGATATATTGTATATTTTTCGAAATGGTTTCGCTTTTTTACATTGGTAGCAGTTCTGCACAACGCGTCTCGTTCGGACGTTTGGGACGTACTTAAAATTTAGCATATCTTCGTAAACTGATTACGACATTTTTTACGTGTACGATAATTCCAGTCTATGTAATATAAAAAAGTTTCAAAAGTAAAAATTTATTATAAGGATAAAATAAATTTGGTTTTATTTTCTTTCTCGTTTTAAACAGATAACAACAAGATAAGATTACTTAACAAAAATGTATTTCAGTAATATCATGCTATAATATTACAAAGTTTTATTTTTTAATATTTATCCGCCCAATTGTTTGTACAAAATAGGAACGTAATCGTCCCATTCGGCTTGATAAAAATTACCAGCGACAGGTTGACCCAATTGATATTTTTCGGCAAATTTTTTGATTGAAAAGCATCCTCTATTATCCCCTGAAGTGTTTGTAAGTCTCTGTTCATCAAAATTTAATTTTCCATTTTGTTTGTAAATCAAAAAAACGTAACGGTGTAATCCGGTTCCTTGAGGCGGTCCAGATCCGACGTATTGAGATAAAGTCTCTCCTTTAGAAATGTTAGCTCCGGGAACGTTTCCCACTAACCAATGATGCCATTCGCGAAATTTCGGTTCTTTGCGACTTGGAGCATCCGGATCCGTCATGCAAACGGTGTATAAAGCGCTATCATCGGCTGTCCATTCCACGTTTGGAATGTCTTTAACTTGAGTCGGCGTCAAAACGTTCCCAAGATCAACCTTGACACCACTTGGATAGCTAACCTTGAAACCAAATAGACATACTTAATTCAGAAATTAAATTCGATTCGTGTTAATTATACCTTGCAGACTTCCTTGGGAACTTGATCGATAACATCGGGGACAACTTCCAACTTTTCCATGTTTTTAACTAGTGCAGAAAAATGTCTTACAAATGCCGGTCGTCTAAGTGCAAACATGCTAAAAGTACGATATAGAAACGATGATTTTTACGAACACTTACCGTTTAAGTTACCGTGTGGATTGTTAGTTAACACGAATAACTCAAAATAATTAGTTATAAATAGCTTACCTAGAATATCTTTCCGGTTATCGCTGTTACTGGTTGCCTTTGCTATCGCCACACTGCTCGAATAATACAAAGTACGCCGGTGTGTTATCACGCATGCGTATTTACAACAATCACGCGTTTTCTCAACTTGACCCATTCTTTATCGTCATTTTAAATTCAAAATTACCTAATTAAATAAATATGTATACTATTCTAGCTTCTATATTAACATATAGAGTGTTTGATTTTAATTGTCACAACAGATATCTCGAATACTGACTGGAGATATGATAAAATGATGCTCCACACTTAATATTACTTAAAAAAGCTCACTTTTGTTGAAAAATATAAAAATTTGCTGAATTCGTAGTCTTATAAGTTGTTAATGATGTTATTTGGAATTCTGAGTGTGATCCTGCTTGAAATTTATGGAAGACGTCTTCGAAGTCGGCCGAGATTATTTTTTATATCAACAGAAATAATCTCGCCTATGATCTTTGCCTATATGTAATCTAATCCAACCCAACTCAACCCAACCTAAGTATCGCGAACAATACTTAGGGCGGCAGACGTCTTCCAAGTCGGCCGAGATTATTTCTGTTGATATAGGTAATAATCTCGAAGACGTCGGCCGCCATAAGTATTGTTTATGATGAAGCATGGTCTTCACATGCAACCCAACCCAAGTATAAAGAACAATACTTAGTGCGGCCGACGTCTTCGAAGTCGGCCGAGATTATTTCTTATATCATGAACAATACTTGTTCGGCCGCCATAAATATTGTTCGTGATGGAGCATGATCTTCGCCTGTAAGTCTAAAGAACAATATTTAGTGCGGTTGACGTCTTCGAAGTCGACCGAGATTATTTCTGTTGATATAGGTAATAATCTCGGCCGACTTCGAAGACGTCGGCAGCCATAAGTATTGTTTATGATGAAGCATGGTCTTCACCTGCAACCCAACCTAAGTATCGCGAACAATACTTAGTGCGGCCGACGTCTTCGAAGTCGGCCGAGATTATTTCTTATATCATGAACAATACTTGTTCGGCCGCCATAAGTATTGTTCGTGATGGAGCATGATCTTCGCCTGCAACCCAACCTAAGTATCAAGTACAAAACGTAGGTTGGGTTGGGTTGAGAAATAATCTCAGCCAAACAGAACCCAACCCAAGTATCGCAAACAATACTTAGGGCGGCCGACGTCTTCGAAGTCGGCCGAGATTATTTCTGTTGATATAGGTAATAATCTCGGCCGACTTCGAAGACGTCGGCCGCCATAAGTATTGTTCGTGATGGAGCATGATCTTCGCCTGCAACCCAACCTAAGTATCAAGTACAAAACGTAGGTTGGGTTGGGTTGAGAAATAATCTCAGCCAAACAGAACAGAACCCAAGTATCGCAAACAATACTTAGGGCGGCCGACGTCTTCGAAGTCGGCCGAGATTATTTCTGTTGATATAGGTAATAATCTCGGCCGACTTCGCAGACGTCGGCCGCCATAAGTATTGTTCGTGATGGAGCATGATCTTCGCCTGCAACCCAACCTAAGTATCAAGTACAAAACGTAGGTTGGGTTGGGTTGAGAAATAATCTCAACCAAACAGAACAGAACCCAAGTATCGCAAACAATACTTAGGGCGGCCGACGTCTTCGAAGTCGGCCGAGATTATTTCTGTTGATATAGGTAATAATCTCGGCCGACTTCGCAGACGTCGGCCGCCATAAGTATTGTTCGTGATGGAGCATGATCTTCGCCTGCAACCCAACCTAAGTATCAAGTACAAAACGTAGGTTGGGTTGGGTTGAGAAATAATCTCAGCCAAACAGAACCCAACCCAAGTATCGCAAACAATACTTAGGGCGGCCGACGTCTTCAAAGTCGGCCGAGATTATTTCTGTTGATATAGGTAATAATCTCGGCCGACTTCGCAGACGTCGGCCGCCATAAGTATTGTTCGTGATGGAGCATGATCTTCGCCTGCAACCCAACCTAAGTATCAAGTACAAAACGTAGGTTGGGTTGGGTTGAGAAATAATCTCAGCCAAACAGAACCCAACCCAAGTATCGCAAACAATACTTAGGGCGGCCGACGTCTTCGAAGTCGGCCGAGATTATTTCTTCAATAAAGTTTTTAATGTTGATATTCACTATGTTTGGCGTCTTTTGAGTGCACAGCAATGTAATTTTCGGACTTCATTTTCTGACTCTTCTTATGTATTGGACATATCTTAATTTTTTCCCGTCGTTAGATATCGTTTCTTCTGCCTATATATGGTTTATTAAGTTGTATAGGTGCTCCTGCAGAGTATCTCCGCTATCTTTATACAATTCGGCTGGGATGCAACCCATTCTGGCGTCACCCACTTCTTCTATCGTTGGTAAGGGTACCGCTATGTCTGGTGTTCCGATTCCAATTAATTTTGGGGGAAAAGTTACTTTGAAGAATTATATTAAATATAAACTTTATTTATCAAAACTTAGTGAACAATTTTTATTACAAAATACATTATCAAAAACGTTTGCTTAATATTAACATATCACAACAATAAGACTATTTTAATTCGCTATATATTAACGTTCAAAAAGGCAGAACAATTAATATTTATAACTTAGTAAACTATATTTGAAAATACATTATCACAGAGGTAAATCAAAAACGATTGCTTAATAATAATGTATCACAGGAATGCGACTAATTTTTTAAATAACATTTAATAACACAGAATAATTTTAATTTATCAAAACTTAGTGAAACAAATAAATAATTTTTAAGAAAACATTGCTTAATAATAATGTATCACAGGAATGCGACTAATTTTTTTAAATAACATTTAATAACACAGAATAATTTTAATTTATCAAAACTTAGTGAAACAAATAAATAATTTTTAAGAAAACATTTCTCTAACTTCGAAAATTGTTGGACGATCATCCGGATTTATACACATCATATTTACAACTGAGTGAAACTCGTGTATATCATTCAATACGAAGACTACGTTATATATTGCTCGTCGTAAATCTATCAATCCTCTAGTTCTATCCTCTTCGTTTGAATATGGGACCATTAATTCGTACAATATCATCCCTAACGCAAAAATATCAGCTTTATTGTCGTACGTTTTCGTATAATATACTTCTGGGCTCATATAGAGCTGTGTTCCAGCACCTCGCGTGTGACTTTGCTCTATTGAGTTGTCTAACTCTTCGTTGTTACCATGGTTATCCATACTAGTGACTAAGCCAAAATCTCCAATTTTCACGACTCCATTCAATGAGAAAAAAATGTTGCACGGTTTTAAATCTCGGTGTATTAAATTTTTAGAATGAATATAAGCAACTCCATCAACAATTTGTCTAAAAACGTCTAAAGAATCCGCTTTAACGCGATTAGGCGCGGTGAAAAACAGCCAATCTTTTAAACTTCCTGTTAGACACAACTCCATTTGAATAAAAAAGAAAATTTTCATGTCATTTGAGTGAGGATTCACAGGGCAGCAGTTACAACGGGATGCCACAGCTTTCGTTAAGTTACAAGATGACTTGTTACAATTATAGTAATAATAATGATCGTAACAAAAATCAGAGGGTGTTCGTTCCAGCCATGAGTCAAAATATCGAACAATATTCGGATGATTCAACGCTTTTAACACCAACATTTCACGGATAGCATAATCCACGCCTTTATTTCGTTCTATTTTAACTCTTTTAATAGCATAACTACGTTCAGTATTCCTATGTTTTACTTCAAAAACACTTCCGAACCCTCCGGAACCCAAATTACTAAGTACATTGAAGGTGGTTTCCATATATGAGGCAAAAGTTGATTGGCGTGGTGGCTGCCCATAATTCTTAATTACGTCTAAATATGATTCGTGTTCCTGTGAAAATGAGATGTTTTAAAGTGATCATAGAAATGTGTGATGTCTTACCATAGTTATTTAGCTTGGATTGGTAATATCGTTGGAATACCTAAGATTGAGACAAATTAAACATTTTGTTGTAATAAATAAATTATTAAAAGTAAAAATACCTCGAATGCGGAGAATTTAATTTAAATCAAATACGAATCGTGAAGCGCCAACCTCAAAACGAAAAATATTCGAACTATAAGCGAACTTAACCTACAAATTATGATAAGTAAAGTTATTAAACAAAAAATATCTATCTTTTTATAAAAATTACCAATTAATAAAGTTAATTTTCTCGTTTTAACTTTATTTGCACTCAGAGATACATTATGGACGTTTTAAATTGTTTTAAATTAATAATCCAAAGGAACAAGTTTTAGCAAGCGCAAGTACAGTTGGAACCAAAAGAATACTGCAGGTTCGATTGATCAAATTTTGTCTAAAATATTTTGTTTAAATCATATATAAATCCAATTTCATTTCAGAAGTGACTTATTATTAGCAAAATGTGGTAATAAAGGCAGGAAAAAATTTATTTTGAAAACAACACATGGAAAAGTTGAATGGTATATATCGAAGAAATAGAACGGATTATTAATAATGGAAGAATTAACAGTATAAGAAACTATTGATTTAATCAAATCACAAGAAAAAATGGACTGAATAATTCTAATCCTATTATTAATACTTAAATATAGAATCAGACTTTGTTTATACCTCCCGGTGTTGAAATAGTAATTCAATTCGTTCAAACCTGTTTCACTCATACCCCCTATCACATTCTTCCAGATCTCTGGAAGTGACCAAGTACCAGTAACACTGCAAGAAGTTATCAAAGAAAGTGGGGATTCAACTATTATGAATTCATTGGATATGTGTTCCCAAGTGTGGGAAAATCATTCAACGAGGTGTCTTAATAGGCTATTATGCGTGTTACCCTCTAAAATTGTTATTATTTTCAATAGGGGGCTCCATCAATGTCTCAACCTCCTAAAGGACTACAGAAAAATATAGCATTCTGATTTTTAAATCGTTGTTTATGCTCAATACAAAAATATGAAAGTTTGTTGAATTCTTAGTTTTACAAGTTGTTAATGGTGTCACTCGAGATTCGGAACACACTACAAAAAAACTTTTGAAACAAAAGTTATAGCAAATTTTGTTCTTAATAATATTGCTCTCTTTCACTTTTACACTCAGATGCATAAATATCGAGAAAAATATGAAATTTGCTAAATTCATAGTTTTAAAAGTTATATGCTGTTTATGGAAGAAATAATCTCGGCCGACTTCGAAGACGTCGGCCGTCCTAAGTATTGTTCAGGATACTTGTGGCGGCCGACGTCTTCGAAGTCGGCCGAGATTATTCCTTATATCAAAACACTTGGGGTTCGGAGCATATTACAAAAAAACTTTTAGAACAAAAGTTGTAGGAAATTTTATTCTTAACAATATCGCTCTCTAGCACTTTTGCTCTCAGATGCATAAATATCGAGAAAAATACGAAAATATGCTGAATTCGTTGTTTTACAAGTTGTTAATGGTATCACTCAAGATTCGGAGCACACTACAAAAAACTTTTGAAGCAAAAGTTGTAGCAAATTTTATTCTTAACAATATTGGTTTCTTTCAGTTTTGCTCTGAGATGCATAGATATCGAGAAAAATACGAAAATATGAAAATTTGATGAATTTCGTTGTTTTAAGTAGGTAATGGTAACATTTCAGAATCGGAGCATGCTATAAAAAAACTTTTAGAATAAAAGTTGTAGCAAATTCTATTCTTAACAATATTGCTCTCTTTCATTTTTGCTTTCAGATGCATAAATATCGAGAAAAATACAAAAATATGAAAGTTTGTTGAATTCTTAGTTTTACAAGTTGTTAATGGTGTCACTCGAGATTCGGAGCACACTACAAAAAAACTTTTGAAACAAAAGTTATAGCAAATTTTGTTCTTAACAATATTGCTCTCTTGCACTTTTACACTCAGATGCATAAATATCGAGAAAAATATGAAATTTGCTAAATTCATAGTTTTAAAAGTTATATGCTGTTTATGGAAGAAATAATCTCGGCCGACTTCGAAGACGTCGGCCGTCCTAAGTATTGTTCAGGATACTTGTGGCGGCCGACGTCTTCGAAGTCGGCCGAGATTATTCCTTATATCAAAACACTTGGGGTTCGGAGCATATTACAAAAAAACTTTTAGAACAAAAGTTGTAGGAAATTTTATTCTTAACAATATCGCTCTCTAGCACTTTTGCTCTCAGATGCATAAATATCGAGAAAAATACGAAAATATGCTGAATTCGTTGTTTTACAAGTTGTTAATGGTATCACTCAAGATTCGGAGCACACTACAAAAAACTTTTGAAGCAAAAGTTGTAGCAAATTTTATTCTTAACAATATTGGTCTCTTTCAGTTTTGCTCTGAGATGCATAGATATCGAGAAAAATACGAAAATATGAAAATTTGATGAATTTCGTTGTTTTAAGTAGGTAATGGTAACATTTCAGAATCGGAGCATGCTATAAAAAAACTTTTAGAATAAAAGTTGTAGCAAATTCTATTCTTAACAATATTGCTCTCTTTCATTTTTGCTTTCAGATGCATAAATATCGAGAAAAATACAAAAATATGAAAGTTTGTTGAATTCTTAGTTTTACAAGTTGTTAATGGTGTCACTCGAGATTCGGAGCACACTACAAAAAAACTTTTGAAACAAAAGTTATAGCAAATTTTGTTCTTAACAATATTGCTCTCTTGCACTTTTACACTCAGATGCATAAATATCGAGAAAAATATGAAATTTGCTAAATTCATAGTTTTAAAAGTTATATGCTGTTTATGGAAGAAATAATCTCGGCCGACTTCGAAGACGTCGGCCGTCCTAAGTATTGTTCAGGATACTTGTGGCGGCCGACGTCTTCGAAGTCGGCCGAGATTATTCCTTATATCAAAACACTTGGGGTTCGGAGCATATTACAAAAAAACTTTTAGAACAAAAGTTGTAGGAAATTTTATTCTTAACAATATCGCTCTCTAGCACTTTTGCTCTCAGATGTATAAATATCGAGAAAAATACGAAAATATGCTAAATTCGTAGTTTTACAAGTTGTTAATGGCATCACTCGAGATTCGGAGCACATTACAAAAAAACTTTTGAAACAAAAGTTGTAGCAAATTTTATTCTTAACAATATTGCTCCCTTTCACTTTTGCTCTGAGATGCATAGATATCGAGAAAAATACGAAAATATGAAAATTTTATGAATTTCGTTGTTTTAAGTAGGTAATGGTAACATTTCAGAATCGGAGCATGCTATAAAAAAACTTTTAGAATAAAAGTTGTAGCAAATTTTATTCTTAACAATATTGCTCTCTTTCACTTTTACGCTCAGATGCATAAATATCGAGAAAAATATGAAAATTTGCTAAATTCATAGTTTTAAAAGTTGTATATGTTGTTTATGGAAGAAATAATCTTGGCCGCCCTAAGTGTTGTTAAGAATACTTGGGGCGACCGACGTCTTCGAAGTCGGCCGAGATTATTTCTTATATCACTAACAATACTTGAGGATCACTTTCAACATTCGCGGTTTTGTTTCATCGTGACTCTTGTCACCTCTCCAGCTGTTTCGTAATCTCTTTTAGTTTTTTGTGTAAGTTAAATAAGTTGTTTTACTCGTTTTTATACTTTTATGAAATAAAAGAAATCAACTTATTTATAAAAATTTATTTAATTAATATATATATTAAAATACGCAGTCGAATAAAGGGAATATAAACTCAATATTAATTCTAATAAGTTCTTAAACTTAAGGAAACAAGAAATAAGAATAAAACTATCGCATTGTTACATCCCAGGAGTCCGCTATTTTATTTTATTTAACAACAATAACACTATCTTATATTATAACAACAAAAATCAAATCGAAGATGTTAAATGAGCATCCACACAACCTAATCGTTATAGCAATGACTTATATAATCCAATATTGCATACACGTTATAAACAATCCGATAAATTTAAGCATAATTACCGGCGATTATGTTGAAAGATTTCACACTTTATTAAGACAAAATTTTAATGTAATTAAATATAATATCTGGTAAATATGCATAATTATCGAATCACTAAAGAACTCCAAAGTTGTAATAATATCTCGAAAAATAAACGTAATAATACTTTTACAAAGTAAAAAATTTAAAATTAATTCGAGCTAATCTAATGATACCTTAATACTAACCGCTAGGAATCACAGGTCCCTAAATATTAATCACAGCGATGTGTTTTTAAGAAAACAACGACGTTTGAATTTGAGCCGTTGTCGGACGATCATCCGGATTGTGCGCCAGCATATTTTGGAGCACCCGAAATTCGTAATCGTGATCGTTTACGAATTCCTCAACGTAATTGCCTTTGCGTAAATCAGTCAATGTTCTAATCCTTTCCGATTCGGTGGAAAACGGAACCATTAATTCGTACAATATCACCCCCAAAGAATAAATATCGACTTTGTAATTGTACTTTTTCTTTTCAATTTGCTCGGGACTCATGTAAAGTTGAGTTCCAACACCTTTAGTATGGCTTTGCAAAATTGACTCGTTAAATGCCACGCTGTTATCGGAAATATTATCCATCGTAGTAACTAAACCAAAATCGCCAACTTTAATTATTCCTTCCATGGAGAAAAAGATATTACTGGGTTTTAAATCTCTATGTATCAAATTTTTTGAGTGAACATAAGCGACTGCTTCAACTATTTGCTTAAATATATTTAACGAAAACGTTTTATCCCGATTATCCGAGTTATCGAGCAACCATTCTTTTAAACTTTCCGCTTGACACAATTGCATTTGAATATAAAGATAAATTGGGGTTCGTTCAACAAATGTTTCTCTTGTATCGTTTGAGTGAGATTTTGTTTTGTAAGAAATACTTTGTGATGGCGTGGATATCTGATGATTTTTATTATTAGTAATGCCACTCTTTTTATCCGTCTTAGTTTCATCTAAAAATACAATCCCACCAGAAGATTCCATTTCGCTCATATCAATAATAGTGGAATTGTTCCTTTTATGCGTATTTTTGTGTGTTTTCACTGGGGTAGTTTCATCGTACGTCGATTCAATCAGATCTTTATCATGTTCATAACAAAAACCTAGCGGTGGTCTTTCAAACCACGAATTAAAATATCGAACAATATTCTTATGATCCAAATTGGCTAATGCTCTAACTTCACGCAGAACCAATTCGGTGTATTCTTCTTTATCCAACGTGATTCTTTTAATGGCATAACCACATTGATCAATTTTTTGTTTGGCTTCAAAGACCACCCCGAAACCTCCTTTACCCAAACAACCAATCGTTTCGAAGCTACATTCGTAATGTGATGTAAAAGTTGATGTTTCCGGTTCTGTTGCGTTGGATACGGAAGGGACTCGTTTTGTATCAATTTGAACTATGCAATCGGGTTGAGTTTTAACTTCAAAATTACATAGGAAATAAGCTACGCAAATTGCGGTAATAATTGTTAGATGGATCGTCCAATGCCATTGTAGTGGCCAAAGAAATAACATTCCATTTTCGAAAGTTCCCGCGTCGGTTAAATTATCCGGGCAAGAGTAGGCATCTTCGTCTTTCTTTTCTTCATCATATAAATAAAATCCATTTCCGTTCACGTATTCTGACCCATACAAAACGGAAATAGCGGTGGATTGGTCAAGATCTTTCGTGTTTACATCCGAAGATGATGCCACAACCGGTTTCCATGGAATAGTTAAAACACCTTTACTTTCAATTACTTCATACTCGCTATACCGGCTGTGTTGCAACTTTTTTAACATCTCCTTCGATTCGTGGATATACAATTGTTTGTTATGCATCGCTAAGTAAATTAGAGGATTATTCTTAACATCATTTTCTACAATCGCGGCCGATTCAAAAGTATCGACGCTTTGCAAATCTTTTCCATCCCATATCCAAACGTCCACGATAGGAGATTCAAATTTTTTCTCCCAAATAAATTTATTTTCCTTATCTTCTATTTTTGATGCTTGTATAAGCCCCTCTGGAGGTATTGCTGTGATGTTAAAATCCATCTTTGTCGTGATTAAATTTGCGCAATCGTGATGTGGTATTTTTACGTTGTGATGTCCCACACTGAAGTTCCATCTATAAAGATAAGACATTTATTAAATAGCAACATAAGTTTTAACACTTTAAAATACCTTTCACTTCCAGTTCGTGGCTCATGAGCATGAACAGTGAGAGTGTTCCTCTCGATAATAATGACGTCGTCAATCTCCCCATCGTTTTGTGTCTTATTATGACACCCATTCACTGAACAAGTATATAAAATATGTCCAGTATGGAGTCCAACTCCGTATGTTTTTACTTCTTTCCCCCCAGCAATGACTATGTCATTGGCATAAACAAAGGAGGATTTAAGAAGGCTTTCAGCTGTTATTGGAATGGCATCTATAGTTTTTCCATTAAATTTATACAAACTTCCTGTTAATGAAGGAATTATTTGTATCCATTCCCCATTATTAGTTAACTATAAAAAAGAGAAATATTTAGTGCTTTTAGTTTTTGAGTTATTTTAATTAGAAACTTTTTTAGCAATTAACACTGTGTTCTTTAAATCTTAATTTGCTGCTTGGATATCCTTAAATAGATAAATATTCACTGGCTATGTCGGTCTATCTTATACAGAGTGTTCAAAAATATAACTGCTGTTTAGCCATATTTAATTACAACCCATATTTGATTCGCTTATCAGATAGAGAATTTAATTCTCTACAAATTTTCAGTATATGTCCCTATACCTATCTGTTGCAGTTGTTGAGATATAGCAGAATTAATCAAAATCGGCTACATTGATGTATCTTATACAGAGTGTTCAAAAATATAACTACTGTTTTGCCATATTCAATTACAACCCATATTTGTTTCGCTTATCAGATAGAGAATTTAATTCTCTACAAATCTTCAGTATATGTCCCTATACCTATCTGTTGCAGTTGTTGAGATATAGCAGAATTAATCAAAATCGGCTACATTGATCTATCTTATACAGTGTTCAAAAATGTAACTGCTGTTTTGCCATATTTAATTACAACCCATATTTGATTCGCTTATCAGATAGAGAATTTAATTCTCTACAAATCTTCACTACATGTCCCTATACCTATCTGTTGCAGTTGTTGAGATATAGCAGAATTAATCAAAATCGGCTACATTGATCTATCTTATACAGTGTTCAAAAATATAACTGCTGTTTTGCCATATTTAATTACAACCCATATTTGATTCGCTTATCAGATAGAGAATTTAATTCTCTACAAATCTTCAGTACATGTCCCTATACCTATCTGTTGCAGTTGTTGAGATATGGCAAAATTAATCAAAATCGGCTACATTGATCTATCTTATACAGTGTTCAAAAATATAACTGCTGTTTTGCCATATTCAATTGCAACCCATATTTGATTCGCTTATCAGATAGAGAATTTAATTCTCTACAAATTTTCAGTATATGTCCCTATACCTATCTGTTGCAGTTGTTGAGATATAGCAGAATTAATCAAAATCGGCACCATTGATCTATCTTATACAGTGTTCAAAAATATAACTGCTGTTTAGCCATATTTAATTACAACCCATATTTGATTCGCTTATCAGATAGAGAATTTAATTCTCTACAAATTTTCAGTATATGTCCCTATACCTATCTGTTGCAGTTGTTGAGATATAGCAGAATTAATCAAAATCGGCTACATTGATCTATCTTATACAGTGTTCAAAAATATAACTGCTGTTTTGCCATATTTAATTACAACCCATATTTGATTCGCTTATCAGTTAGAGAATTTAATTCTCTACAAATCTTCACTACATGTCCCTATACCTATCTGTTGCAGTTATTGAGATATAGCAAAATTAATCAAAATAATACAAACAATCGCAATTTCATTTATTTTTTTATTAGTAGATCATAAAATATATGCGTTTAACAGCTCTTACATGGGACACCTGTATATAACTTCATACTTACTTGTAGATTATGAATGTTTGATTTAAGAAGCGAACCTGGATCAGTTGAAATTTGCCATGACAGCACTCCGGAAGTATTTAAAGCGCTTAATTTGCCATCTAAAGTGCTTACTAAAATAAGCCTAAAAAGAATGATTAAATGATTGATAAACACTGTTTGATTTTTGAAGCTTACCCTTGATTGGAATTTTCGATGCAATGAGGAAGTTGTCTCACGGTGGCGGCAACGCCAACGAATAAATAAACTCCCAAGAGAAAACCACAACCAATTTCTAACAATTTTAATTTCATTTTTACGTTAACTCAACGTTTTCACATAGTAATATAACCGCATACCTCGACGGTGTTGACATCACTTGGAAACTGTCAAACTACTTTATCTACAACATCAGCCGATATCAGTGCGTACCAATATAAAAAAAAATATGAATTCCAAAAATGAATGACGTGGAATTCTATTTCGTAGTGTTGGTATATTTTAGATTATTACTATTTTTTAATAATACACCAATTTTGATTGTTGGATTTTATAAATTAATTTGTTTGTGGATGATGAATAAAAATTGTTTTAAAACGGAATCTGTTTTACCGATTTTTATTTCGGGGTCGTTTAAATTGTTTTCGAAGTTGAGAGTTAACTATTTTATGACATATCTACTTATTGATACATAAAATGTATATGGGTATTGTTAATAAATATAGTTGGTCAAATGAATTGTGTTGTGTGGTTCGTACTTATGACTATTAGATGTCGCTGTATATATTTTAATCGTTTTTATTTTCTTGTACATTCAAAGCATTGATGTGTTCGTGATATAAGAAATAATCTCGGTCGACTTCGAAGATGTCGGCTGCCCAAAGTATCATGAATAACACTTAGGGCTAAGTATTGTTCGTGATATAAGAAATAATCTCGGCCGACTTCGAAGATGTCGGCCGCCCAATGTAACATGAACAATACTAGAAGATTATTTCTTCCATAAATTTTAGTTTTATGCAATGTTTAGTTTTAGGGCAAAGTATTGTTCGTGGTATAAGAAATAATCTCTAATATATAGGGAAATTACTCCCACAAATTTGACAGATGCATCAAGTTTCATCAAAGCAGGAAATTTTCATCAAGACATTGATGTTGGTGACTCATTATGGAAAATGCTGTATTAAGAGCTTCCAGTAAGAGGAAAAATGATTAAATGCATTAAATTTTTTGTTGTGAACAATAAAAAAAATGAGGAAAAGAGTTAAATAGCCACGTGAAAATGTGAGGTTAAGCGCTGCATCTACAGAATGAAAGCGAGCGCCATCTGTTAAGGTTGACGTGAACTACGGCATGTTCATTGATGGGGATTTTTGGTGGATGCGCCGGCTTAATCCGTTTTCATGAATGAATACACCCCTTATCACAGGGGATTACTGAATTTCCAGGAAAGTTTTGATATAGGTCAATCTCAGTTGGCACATTTAGAATTATCGCATATATACTATATATTATTATATATATATAAACTTATTGAAATATTATTTTTTAATGATGTGATTATTTTTGATAATTATAGTGATGACATTAAAGTGAAATATTTGTTATATAAGTATATATATGTATATATATAAAACAAGTTAATTCATTTATATATTGATTGTTAGTATACATATATAAAGTCTTTATTGTTGCAGCAATGGTGTTGTTGTCATAGTGACGGTTTTACGTAACGTGTATCAGTGGCGCCCCCGCTGATGGAACTAAGTAGGGGGTTGAAACTAAGTCTTGAGGGGTAGTTTTTGAGAAGGCCTAGCCAGTCCACCGCTAGAGCGCGCGACTGTAGATAAGTAGTTCAAATCGTGCAGAAGGCGAAACGTCGCAGAAACGATGTGAATATCCGCGCCGACTGCGGCAAGAGCGGCAAAAGCGGCGCCCCGGAAAAACGCGCACGGTCTCGTCGTTCCCGACCGGAAATGGTACTTTCGCCGGCAGGACCCTGCAGGACCCGCCATCCCCCCCTGACATTCGCTCTGCGTCAAAATGGACGGTGCAGTGTGAGGAAAATGGCGTACGCTGAGGAGTGCTCCGGAACGGGGGCGCAAGTCGTCGCGCGGAAATCGTAATGCCCCCGAAAACGGAAACGCGACCCGACGACCGAGAAAAACGCGGGTGCCCCGAATAAAGTGAGTGCGCGAAGCCTGCTGCTGCGACGAGATTGCCATAAGCCACCAGCAATAAATGAAGACTAATACCTCACATGATTTTTCAAGGACATACACACGTAACAAAGAAAGTTGATGTAAGTAAAATATATTGTGCGAGCCCCCCAAAAAGAAAATGCAACAACGAGACCAAGAGTTTATTTTAATTTAACCTTTTTTATTTGAGGCCGTCGGTTTATGGGTCAATCCTGCGTATCGATTATTCTGTCGCATAGGCTCGCTTCCTAAGCAGCTCTCGGGAACGTTTAGAAACCTTCCGTATTACGAAAACTTCCCCAACGATTCCGTGAATTCGATGTTATGCATCGTTCATGAATTCTCCCGGAACTAAGGCTACATATTTAATGATCGGGAATCGTAAAACCTGAGATATATTGTCTTGGGCAGGTTTCTTTTTGACTAACCAAATATTTTTTTTTTGTCACAAAAGAAAATGTTAACACAAAAACATCTCTCTTTAATTAATATCTTTTTTTTACATCAGTAATCACTTAACTGATTCATTTTTAATTAACCCCTAATCTATCTAGAATCTACATTTTACTAATTAACCCCTACCATGACCGTAATCCCATCATATTTTTGATCAAACAACCAAGCATTTTTCTGTAATTCAATTTAATTTAATTTTTTTTTTTAATTTTTTTCTGAATTAATTTCGATTATTATTAAAATTTGTTTTAATTTTTGTTCGAAATGATCTATTTTGATGGGAATTATCCGATAATCATCAAAACTGAAAAACTATCCAATGCTACATTGATTTTTATTTGACTGCGCACTGGCGAGGGCGCAAGCGCGTTTGTCGGCACGAAGTCTGGAAAATATATGACGTCACGTAGTCCCATCCAAAATATCTCGTGGGTGTTTTTCCACTTAAGGAATTGGACATCGTCGGTTCAAGACGAAAAACTTTCTTCTTTATTTTCCGTAGAAAAAGTTTATTAAATTTAAAATCCAAAAAAATTAGTACACTTAGCTTTTTAAAACGTAATGAAGTCACAAAAGTATTTAGTAACTATTTGAATTCTATTTATATTCAAATGTTAATGTTTAAGTATTTTTGTACGTCAATTTGTGCCTTCGTTCCAACAATTCGCCCATCAGGTAAAGTTAGGCTCATTCTTTGATATAAATAAAAAATTTTTTTTGGATTAAAATTTCTTTTTAGGGTATCGTGGGGGCCTAGGTGTAAGGAGAAATGTCCGAAGCTTCTGAGACACTGTCCGAAGAGGAACGTAGCTTATTCCGTCCATTTACCCGTGAATCGTTCGCTGCTATCGAGACGAGGATTGCCGAGGAATATGCAAAGCAGAAGGAGCTCGAAAAGAAAAGAGCGGAGGGAGAGGTAAGTGATTGCAATAAAACGAATTTAAATCGGATTAAATTTCATCTAAAACCCAACCGATTTGGAATCGAAATTTATTACAATGAATTCAGTGTATATATAGTATATACTGCCTACATTCACGTCTATCTGAATCTAACCCATTTTAGATGAATGCGTGTCGTTTGTAAATCTGTGCTTATGATGTGCATGATTATTTTTATTTTTGATTATCACGATGTCAAATAAGATCTATAATAATCTGATCAATCCAAAAATCTTTAAGATGAGCTTTCATGTACTATATCTGGCTGTAGATCCATCGCATGTATGTTGTATAAGAATATCTCTATATATATCTCTTTCTCTACAAGTAACAGATAACCACATGGAACATCTAAAAAAGTTAATTTGCCGAAAAATATTTTTTCGCCGAATAAACTTTTTAATATTTAACAATCAAATTCATACATGTTTTAATCATTTATGTCCCAATTTAGTAGTCGACGAGTAATTCTAGAAAAAAAATTAACGAAGCGATGCAGACAATGCCCTTGCTATTCATGTGCTAAATCTTCTTAAACTTTATTACAGCCTGGTTTTGGACGACGGAAAAAGAAAAAAGAAGTAAGAACTCCCCCTAAAAACATAAGCAAAACACTTGCTTTTACATTAGCTATTTACTAGTCCATGCTCCTGACGATACAAATCAATTAACTAAAAAACTATATATATATATATAATAACTATGATGTAACACAATTAATCATAATCCTCTGTGTTGTTTATACTCTTCCTGTCGTCAGTTGCATTATGCTTTTTACAAAATGACAAAAATTTTTGCTTGACACTGTATACACTTTCTACACTGGCTGTCATAATACGTAGAACAGGATTTCTTTTATATAGTGTAAATTGAATGCGTAATTATAGGTCCACATAATAGACATACAGTCTCCTCCACCTTTCTTTTGCTTAAAATCTTTGTAATTAATAAAAATTAATTAACACTTAAACTGTATGTATATTAGAAGCAATCAATACTTATTTAGAACACTTGTATGGTACTATTTTAATTTGCATGCACCACACCGTTAAATAAATTAAAAAAATTTTTCTTCGTATTTTAAAGAAACGACGATCGATAACAAAAGCAAACAGTTCCAGTTTATTATCTTTCAATGAACCGCGCTATCAGAATAATATTTGTGAGGTCAACCGAAAAGATTCTAATTGATCGTGTCAGAAATAACATGGCCACAGCGATTATTGAATAAAATATACGAACGGAACGCGGCGTCTATTTGAACTCTAGTTAAAAATACTAGCGCTATTCTTTGCGCTTTGGCCCCTAACGGACGGTCGATATTCTACGTAATTCTCTCACTTCGTACGGCAACAATCCATCAATCGACATTTTTTTTCACTTTTGAAAGATAATATTTTCGAGGAATTTTTTATATTTATTTAAAAAAAAATATTTTAATTGATAACAAATCCTCCCAATCTATTTTAACAATATTTAAATCGATTACAAAAATAGTCACCAATTTTCTGCGAAATTATTCTTCAAATTGGTATTTAATTATATCATATTATAAAATCAATAAGTACAAGTTTTATTGAAGTGGAACGTTAAATTAGGGTTTATTAACTCTTCGAGGACTCTTATTAATTATTCCATTTTAATCAACTTTTTGGCCAAAATTAATTTTTCAACACAATTCAATTGTTGATATTGGAGCGATTTTACTACTATTATGATACCTCGTGGCGTTTTCAAGGTTTAAAGGCCACGTACATACTTCATAACGTTCATTGATTGTGAAAGTGAAAAGACAAAAAAATTGAAAAATTGTAAATAAAAAATTTCGTGTTTTAAGCTTTGTAAGATGGCGCCTCTTGGCACTTATCAATATCCTCAATACAAATTATCCTGGCTAAATGAACATTTTAGAGTATGGCAGATAATAGAATATTAAGCGTGGAGCAAAATTTTGTCAAATCTCCAACAATAAATAATCAAGATATAATCAAACACACTATATATATACTATACATATATGCTTTGAATTTATATAGAAAGTGTCCTCGCAGGGTTAAAGACCAACTTGATATCATAAAACAAATTAATTAATGGAGGATTTGTTATCGTGTCCGAATTAATAAAAAAAAAATAGTTATTTGTATATCAACGCCGTGAAATTTATTTTTAACAAATTTAAAAGATAAAACGCGGCCGAGGTATACACGAGATTTTTTGGGCAACCGAAAGTTGCCCAGAAAAAATTTTTTTAGCTTTTTGCTTGTTAGTCTGTTGTGAATATTGAGTTTATTGTTTTGTTTTTAAAAGGGCTACACAAAAAAGATGAGTTCGGTTATGGTTGGCTTGATTGGTTGTGGGTGCGGTGTATTAACATAGTGTTTTTGCAGATTCGGTATGAAGACGAGGACGAAGATGAAGGCCCCCAACCAGATCAGACGCTCGAGCAGGGCTTACCGATTCCGGTGCGGTTACAGAGCAGTTTTCCACCGGAGCTCGCCAGCACTCCACTCGAAGACATCGACCCGTTTTATAGCAACCAAAGAGTAAATAATAATTAGCGTCCACGTGTTGGGATTGTCTCGATGTCAATGTCATTTCTTTTCCATTTTAGACGTTTGTAGTGATCAGTAAAGGCAAGGATATATTTAGATTTAGCGCAACAAATGCTCTTTGGATACTCGATCCTTTTAATCCGATTCGCAGGGTAGCTATCTATATTCTTGTACATCCGCTATTCTCTCTGTTCATTATCACGACTATCCTGGTTAATTGCATTCTTATGATAATGCCTACAACACCCACCGTAGAGTCAACTGAGTAAGTGGATACTCGTCGAATTGACGCTCTTTTTTATTTTGAATACTCGAGAACGACACATATTCTTGGTAATTTGTTCCTAATTTTTCTAGAGTGATATTTACTGGTATCTACACGTTTGAGTCTGCTGTCAAAGTTATGGCCAGAGGTTTTATTCTTCAACCATTCACCTATCTTAGAGATGCATGGAATTGGCTGGACTTCGTAGTCATAGCTTTAGCGTGAGTAGTACTAGAAGAAATAGCATTAGACCACAAACGTTTTGTTCATTTTCCATTTTATTTTTTCACGTGCGGCACTTAAAAACGTATCGTCCAGCTCGCTCTCACTCTCTGCTCAAATATTTTTTCGAAAAAAAAATAAAAACACGTCAGTTTTTACCTGCCGCACTTTACATTACCTAAATAGGATTCAATTTACATAACGAGCAGAGCTTATGAGATGTATGACTTTCAATTCCAGTTTTTTGAGAGCACGGGGTTTCAAGAAATCTCGGCACAGAAACAGACTTACCTAGAGAGAGAGAGCGAGAGCGAGAGATCGCGCGCTCGACGCGACATTCCTTGACACCCTGTACACACTGATACCTGTCACTTTTAACGTAGGTTTTACTGTTTCTGTTTGAATTGAGAGGTGGACTAACCGTTCTAATTCCACAGCTACTGTATTATTTTCCAAATACTATTATTTTACATATAAATATGTATGTTACAAGTGAGTTTATTGTGCTACGACACGTTCTTTTGAGATCTGTAGATTTATCGTAGCAGTGGCGTAACATTCATTTATTTACCTATCCTTTCTAAATCTTAAAGCTCCTTCATTTTTAATTCCCTACTTAAATTCTTCGTAAAATATCTTTTTATACATTTCATTTAATTTCTTCTTCTATGTACTATCTTAATAATATTAAATAACAAAAAATATGTATTAATTATTTGAAAAGAAACCTATTATATTATTACGCCACTGACCCGTAGCGTTGTTAGTACCGAAAATTTAGGTAAAAATCCGATATAGTTCATAGAACCTTAGCGTTGATAACTTTGTTATTAAGAATAGACACCTTTAAACGTGGGACCTGTGTAGAGAGATTAGCAGTACACATCCTTTTCGTTGTTGAGACGTGAAAGATATTCAGTTTTGATTAAACGTTGCCATAGACGATAGCGTAATCACTCGTTTTTTTGGAGATGTTCCTTTTTTACGGACTTATTGTTAGTTATAAAAATACTGTGCTTCGATTAGCGTTGGTACTTAGAGGTCTTTTTTCTTTACTTTGCCAAACTGGTGCAGCGCCTGCACTTACTTGCGACTGTTTCAGATACGTTACTATGGGTATAGACCTCGGGAATCTCGCTGCTTTGAGGACGTTCAGGGTCCTGAGGGCTCTCAAAACCGTTGCCATCGTTCCAGGTACATAACGATTAAATCGAATTAAATGAAACTAGGATTTATTTTTGCGTAGGTTTAAAAACCATCGTCGGCGCCGTTATCGAATCAGTGAAGAACCTGCGAGATGTGATAATTTTGACCATGTTTTCGTTATCCGTATTTGCTTTGATGGGTTTGCAAATTTACATGGGTGTGTTGACACAAAAGTGCATTAGAATTTTTCCCACTGACGGTTCTTGGGGTAATTGTACACATGAAAACTGGTTTAGATTCAACAGTAACGAATGTAAGGTTTGTGAAATTTTGTTGTTTTGTGATGTGGATTTTGATGATTTTAGCGAATTGGTATGAGGCGAATGGGGATTACCCGCTATGCGGAAATTCCTCAGGCGCTGGACAATGTCAGGAAGGTTATATGTGCTTGCAAGGTTTTGGGGATAACCCCAATTACGGCTACACGAGTTTTGATACGTTTGGGTGGGCTTTTCTGTCGGCGTTTAGGTTGATGACTCAGGATTATTGGGAGAATTTGTATCAATTGGTAAAGTTTAAAAGTAAAATTAAATGAAATTTTCGTTCTAACCTTACTTGTTTTCGTAGGTTTTACGCTCAGCAGGTCCATGGCACATGTTGTTTTTCATAGTGATAATTTTTCTAGGATCGTTCTATTTGGTTAACTTGATTTTAGCTATAGTTGCAATGTCCTACGACGAGTTGCAGAAGAAGGCCGAAGAAGAAGAAGCAGCCGAGGAGCAGGCGATCAAAGTATGGTTAGTGATTATCGTAGGTGGATAGATTTCGATCGTTTCTTTTAGGACGCCCAAGATGCCCAACTGGCTAAACAACAGAGGGCGGAGGCGCGGGCTGCTCAACACGCTTTGGCCGCTCAGCAGATGACCAAGTCTTCTTCCGGGTCGTCATGCGAGAGCTACGAGCTGTTCCTGGCGCAAGAAAAGGGCAACGACGACAACAACAAGGAGAAGATTAGCCTGCGTTCGGAAGGATTAGATTCAGTGAGTGAGCAGAGAAGGGTGCCTAATCCTACGAACATTCGGAAGGTCAGCACTGTAAGTGTCCTGAAATTTGTACGTACTGTTTTTATTCCGATTAGATCAGAGAGATTAGAGCCAGTATTCTTTGCGAAAACGGTACTACCTGAGGAGCTCTTGCGTATACATTCAATATCATGACACTTATAGTGTCCAGACAGCATTTTTCTGTATCCACTTAGAGTTGATTTTCTAGAAATAGTCGTAGCTGCATGGTTTTGGGACCGTTTTTTTGCACTTGACACTCGTTCTTGACCACATTATCTCTGAATGTTATTAGTTAGTAGTTCGTACCTCACTCAATTTCCAAACACCACCCGGTAAGACCCCGAAAGGACGGCGCAGTCGTTCTGAATCTTCCGTTCTTTGCATGTGGACGAATGCCCACAAACCCATCACGCATAAACAGACGGTGTCCCATGTCCAGGCGAGCTTGAGTCTACCCGGTTCTCCCTTCAATCCACGCCGAGGTTCTCGCGGCAGCCACCAGCTGGCGATGCGCAACTCCCGCCGAATGGTCGTTCCGCCGAACGATAGAAAGCCTCTCGTACTGTCTACGTACCTGGACGCTCAGGAACACCTTCCATACGCGGATGACTCAAACGCCGTTACACCAATGAGCGAAGAGAACGGCGCCATGGTCGTCCCTGTTTACAATTATTTAGGTAACACTATAACAAGCATTTTTAAACCCTTTTAGAAGTCGGTTTTTTTATACAGGTTCCAGACATTCTTCCTATACTTCGCACCACTCCCGCATGTCATACACGTCCCACGGAGATCTCCTCAGCGGTATAGGTGGAAACAGCAAGATTATGACAAAGGAGGAAATGTTGAGGCGAAATGGTCCCTCGGGAGCCATGAAACCCAACAGTTGCACGGAAAGGCCTAAGCACAAAGGCGATTACGACGGCCCCACAACTGTTTGCGAGGAAAAGCTAAAACCGTATGACAATCCCTACACGGACCAGAGGCAAATGGTTGAGCTGAAAGACGTGATGGTTCTCAATGACATCATAGAACAAGCTGCCGGTGAACCGGATCATGGAGGTAAGTGTCACCCACTACTCACAATACTCATACTCATGAGTCCCTACACTAACACCATCGCAAACTGCTGCTAGTATAGCTTATAGATGAGCATGGTGATGGAAATTGATGGAAGAGAGCTTTAAATTAGTACTATTTTAACGCAACTTACAATTAGCTACATAATTATTCTTTAAAATTATCTAATCATATCCTTTTGTCACTGACGTATGTTAACGTACTGAAGTGTCTTGCATTTTCCGATGGTGTCTCACAAGAACACACAAAATACAATAAGCTTAACGAAACGATTAACTTAAAACAGTAGCGCTAGGGAAACGTGGTGGAGTTATGGATGTATTAGCAACACATTTTGTAGCACCACCGCTATTGCACAAAACCTCTTTCCCCAAAAAAGAGTGTGTCAACTTCACGCTTACTAATGCCACGTACAGGGTCTGTTTATTATTTCTCAGCCAATGATGACGACGAAGAGGAACCAACGATGAAGGAGCGTTTACTGGCGAACGCTATTAAAATAATTGATATTCTTTGTGTGTGGGATTGTTGTTGGTGCTGGGTACAGCTGCAGAAGTTTGTATCTTTCATCGTCTTTGACCCGTTCGTCGAGCTTTTCATCACGTTATGTATCGTCGTAAACACGCTTTTTATGGCGCTCGATCATCACGACATGAATAAGGATCTAGAGAAGGCTTTGAAGAGTGGAAACTATGTAATTAATCAATTACTACATGTGTATAAATGATATTAATTTTCTTTTATTCATGTTAATAGTTTTTCACCGCAACATTTATGATCGAAGCCACCATGAAATTGATAGCTATGTCGCCCAAATACTATTTTCAGGAAGGATGGAACATTTTTGATTTTATTATCGTAGCCTTATCGTTGTTAGAGTTGGGGTTGGAAGGTGTACAGGGATTGTCCGTTTTGAGATCATTTCGATTGGTATGACTTGATCGAAAAGAATTTGAATATTTTAAGTAATAATTTTTTATCGTAGCTTCGTGTCTTCAAATTAGCAAAATCATGGCCAACGTTGAACTTGCTAATATCTATTATGGGTAAAACGATGGGTGCTTTAGGAAATTTAACCTTCGTGTTGTGTATTATCATCTTCATATTCGCCGTGATGGGCATGCAATTGTTTGGAAAGAATTACGTTGGTGAGTTACATGAATATTTTTAAATGTTTTAGATCGAAATAATTATTTTTATTATTTTTTTTTTTCAGATAACGTTGATAGATTCCCAGATCATGAACTTCCGAGATGGAATTTCACAGATTTCATGCATTCTTTTATGATTGTGTTCCGTGTGTTGTGTGGGGAATGGATTGAGTCGATGTGGGATTGTATGTTAGTGGGAGACGTGTCGTGTATTCCATTCTTTTTAGCAACTGTGGTAATTGGTAACCTTGTGGTATGTATCTTTGGGGTAATATGCTTTTGTTTGAACTATATGATGTTTAATTTTTAGGTTCTGAACCTCTTCTTGGCCTTGCTTTTGAGTAATTTCGGTTCGAACAGCTTGTCAGCGCCAACGGCAGATAACGACACCAACAAAATTGCCGAAGCCTTCGATAGAATCGGTCGGTTCATTGGGTGGATCAAATCGACTATACGGAATGTGTTCAAACTGGTCAGGTTCAAGCTCACCAACCAAATTTCCGACCAGCCGTCAGGTGAGGGACCGTCCAACAGTTGGAACCAAGGTTTTTATCTAATCTGATAGCTTGCTGGTTTTTGCTTGATGATCACTTGTTTTACTTTGCTTAATATATTATTATATTTTGCATGTTATGTGCAGTAAGTAAGGAGGATTCCTCATCAATATGAGCGATAGATCTTTTTTGGTTTCTACTTACCGGAAATATTTTTTACTAGTGCATTGCTAAGCAGGTTATTTATACATTTATTGTAATTTTGAAGGTTAGTATTTTTTTGTTTTTGAGGGTGCGCTTCGAGGTTCCTCGATGAGAACAACCGTTGATGAACCGCGTGCACTTATTGTACATATTCAATTACTTGCATGATCCACAAGAATTCGCAAGCAACCGAACTACACCTTCAAAACCAAAACGGCACTAACATCGAACCGCGATTGTACTCCTTCCGAAAATCAATATCATAGCATGATTAATATATCCCTTAATCACCGTGAATCCGGTCGAATAAAGAGTCAAAGAATCCAAAACGCGGAAACTTCATCCTAACCATGTACAAAGTTGTTGTGAGGGTGCAGTTTCCGATGACACTCAAAAATATCATCATCGCTTGCTTGATCGTGTTCAATATTCCGGGGCGACTTCCCGGAATTGAAAGCTACAGTGTATTCCAACTGTTTAAACATTTATACTTTCCAACGGCGACCACTTTGGATGTCGTAAAATACACGTTCATTGTAGATGCGAGAGATGGAGGACTCGAGTTGACTGGTGACGATCTGATGGCCGATGGCATCATCAAAAAGAGTCCCAAAGATAAATTGGAAGTGACTATTGGTGACGGCATGGAGTTTATAATTCATGGTAATTTAGATGCTTCTAAAAACGATGCTGTTGTGAAAGAGTCTTTGTTAAACTGGTTGCTATTTCTAGGTGATAAGAGAAGTAAGAATACTATAAATAAAAGTAAGACTATAGGAAATTCGATTATAGAGCATGGGAACTACATGGGCCATACGGACGATCAGATAAGCAATAAGTCATACGGTAGTCACAAACACCGGTTCAAGGATGAAAGCCATAAAGGGAGCACGAAATCGCTTGATCAGGATGATCAAGAAGAAAAACGGGACGCCAGTAAGGAAGAGTTGGGTTATGGAACGGAAGATGAGGATCAATGCGAATGCGATAGAAAACCTACATCGAATTTGATTGATGAAGCGGCCATCGAAGCGGCAGATACCGAAGATATTATCGAATATTCCGCCGATTGCTTCCCAGAAGGTTGTTACAAGAAGTTCCCATTCCTAGCGGGCGACGAAGATTCACCCTTTTGGCAAGGTTGGGGCAACCTTAGATTCAAAACGTTTCAATTGATCGAGAACAAATACTTTGAAACGGCCGTCATTACGATGATTTTGACGAGTAGTTTAGCCTTAGCGCTGGAAGACGTCCATTTGTCCCAAAGGCCGATTTTGCAAGATATTTTATATTATATGGATAGAATATTCACCGTTATTTTCTTCTTTGAAATGTTGATCAAATGGTTAGCGCTGGGATTCCAGAAATATTTTACGAACGCTTGGTGTTGGTTGGATTTTATCATCGTCGGTGTATCGTTGATCAATTTTATAGCCTCACTGTGTGGTGCTGGAGGGATTCAAGCCTTCAAAACCATGCGAACCCTCAGAGCCTTACGTCCATTGCGTGCTATGTCTAGAATGCAAGGGATGAGAGTCGTTGTCAACGCCTTAGTCCAAGCCATCCCATCTATCTTCAACGTGCTCTTAGTGTGTTTGATATTCTGGTTGATATTTGCTATTATGGGTGTCCAACTTTTCGCCGGAAAATACTTCAAAGTAAGTCATCAACAATTTAATATTTATTACATTTTCTTTTCATTAAACGTTTTTAGTGCGTTGATGCAAACAAAACGACGTTGAGTTACGAGATTATCCCCGATTACAACGCTTGCAAAGCCGAGAATTACACGTGGGAAAATTCGCGGATGAATTTTGATCACGTGGGAAAGGCGTATCTTTGTCTTTTTCAAGTCGCAACCTTCAAAGGTTGGATTCAGATTATGAACGACGCTATTGACTCCAGAGAATTGTTAAAACAGCCGATTAGAGAGACTAATATCTACATGTATCTCTACTTTGTCTTCTTTATTATTTTCGGCTCATTCTTCACTCTGAACCTGTTTATCGGAGTAATTATCGATAATTTCAATGAGCAGAAGAAGAAAGCCGGAGGATCGCTGGAGATGTTTATGACGGAGGATCAGAAAAAGTATTACAATGCCATGAAAAAAATGGGCTCCAAAAAGCCTATGAAAGCTATTCCTAGACCGCGGGTATGTAATAGTATAATATAAAAAAATTTGTTATTGTTTTCTTGATTTTGCGAATTTGGGTTTGTTTTAGTGGAGACCGCAAGGGATTGTCTTCGAAATAGTAACGAATAAAAAGTTCGATATGATTATTATGTTATTTATCGGTCTCAACATGTTGACAATGACCATGGATCACTACCAACAGAAGCAAACTTTCACGCAAATTTTAGATAACCTAAACATGATTTTTATAGTGATTTTTAGTACCGAGTGTCTCATGAAAATGTTTGCCTTACGCTATCACTATTTCACGGAGCCTTGGAACTTGTTTGATCTCGTCGTTGTAATACTGTCTATACTGGGTATGATCTGGTTAACAATGTACGTCTTTCCTCAAATTGTTTCTTTGTAGGTTTGGTGCTCAGCGATATTATTGAAAAGTATTTCGTATCGCCCACGTTACTCCGTGTGGTGAGAGTAGCCAAAGTGGGCAGAGTATTACGTTTGGTGAAGGGAGCGAAAGGAATTCGAACGCTTCTGTTCGCCTTGGCCATGTCGCTGCCGGCGCTCTTCAACATCTGCTTGCTGCTGTTTTTGGTGATGTTCATCTTTGCCATTTTCGGGATGTCATTTTTCATGCACGTGAAGGATCGGAGCGGGCTCGACGACGTCTACAACTTCAAGACGTTCGGGCAATCGATGATTTTGCTCTTTCAGATGTCGACGTCTGCCGGATGGGACGGCGTCCTCGACGGTATTATCAACGAGGAGGAGTGCAAACAACCCGACAACGAGATCGGTGAAACGGGTAACTGCGGAAACTCGACGATAGGGATAGCATTCTTGCTAAGTTATCTGGTGATATCGTTCCTGATTGTAATCAACATGTACATCGCCGTCATTTTAGAGAATTATTCTCAAGCGACGGAAGACGTGCAAGAAGGCCTTACAGATGACGACTACGACATGTACTACGAGATCTGGCAGCAGTTCGATCCGGACGGGACGCAGTACATCCGGTACGACCAGCTGTCGGAATTCCTGGATGTGCTCGAGCCGCCGCTGCAGATCCACAAACCCAACAAGTACAAGATAGTGTCGATGGACATTCCAATATGTAAAGGCGACTTGATGTTCTGCGTGGACATTTTGGACGCTCTCACGAAAGACTTCTTCGCGCGTAAGGGCAACGCGATCGAGGAAGCGGTCGAACTGGGTGAAGTGCAACCGAAGCCGAACATTCCGGGCTACGATCAAGTCAGTTCGACCTTGTGGCGACAAAGGGAGGAGTACTGTGCGCGCCTAATACAAAACGCCTGGAGAAAGCACAAGAGGCAAAGGGGCGGCGTCCCCGATCAATCCGACGAAGGCGAAGCCGACGCGGAGGGTGACGCCGACGGGGACGGCGAAGGAGACGGTGACGGTGACGGCGAGCTCGGCGCTCGACAAACTGCCGTCCTCGTCGAAAGCGACGGTTTCGTCACCAAGAATGGGCACAAAGTGGTGCTCCACAGTCGTACGCCCAGCCTTAGTTCGCGGTCCGCAGACGTTTGAGATTGGCAACGCCCCTCCCCGACCAAGTCCTAGCGCGACTTGACCTATTAACGCGTCATCTTTATATCGGTTCGGTTCCCTGCGTATCCTTTTGTTCTTATACATCGAAGTCAAGTATTAATGTTCCCTACGGCCCGACGTAAAGATGAGTATAGACCCGCTTTTCGAACCTGCACAGCCACATCCCAGCGTGACCGTGCAAGTTCGCGCAGCTGCTCCCGATTTTCGACGTTCCCAATCGGAAATCTGGACCCGCTTAGATCACCAGGTCTCCGCTAACCACGATTCGCCTTCATTATCGACCCCTCGCGAACGACGGCGCTTTCCTCGGCCGCCGTCGACGCGATTTTCCGCAAGGGGAGGGGCGTACGTTGCCGCATCAATCGAGGGATTTAAAAAAATATATTAGAAAAAAATAAAATTAAAATTAAAAAACGTCGCAAAATTGTACACAAACTTTTTGTATGCCTCGTACAATAATATCTACTGTAAGTTCGTATGTGTGGCAGTTTTCGGCGTACGGGAAACTACCAAAGGAAATTAGCACGTATGTCTATTTTAATATCAAATGCTTTAACGAGAGTTACGTTCGTCGCGGACGCGCTCTGGCAATGCATTTAAAAATTTGATGACACGGTTCACCCTAGCTTCGTTCGTTGTTACTTTCCATGGCTGAAGCATCAAATATTTCTAATGCATTACATAGAGATAGGCTCGTTTCATCGTTAATCACACACGGCACATACTAAATACGTATAATTCATTTTTAACCCATTTTTTTATCCACCCCTAAAGAATGCTTCGTTTATTTTTATTCTCATTTCATCACTTATTAAGTTTTATGAGTTTGTACCGTTTGTGAAAACTAACGATTCTAAACACACATACACACAAAAACACACAACACACGCCTGTGTAACCATTTCGTTGACGTTTTTCTGTAGATAGTACGTATTGATTGTTGAATTTTTTATAATAAATGTTGTACATCTGACGGTGTTTGTGAAGTAAGGCGGATTCGACGAAAATGGGTACGTTTCTACTCGAGCGTATTGTTGTTCCCAAGACAATTAGCTGGTTAGAAAATGACCCAGTTGATTCCGAGAATGCGACTTGGTTGCTTTTTTCTATGCGAAAGAAGCAGCGCAAGGGCGAAACGATTGTTGAGAAGTAGACGAAATTGGTGTAAATAACTTGTTATGATAATTACGGAAAAATTGGACGGCTTGTAAAATAGTCAAACTTAAATTTCAAACCAGGGTTTTTCTTGGTTTACCGTTTTACTTCTGAACGGAGAGGACTGATGTTATTATTTATTTCTGTAAACCAGAAAGAATCTTTTTTGAAAAAAAAATATGTGTAAATAATTGTCCATTGAAGAGATTATATTAAAAAAAAGCATACATAACTTACCTACCATTGCGTTCTTTCCGGGTGGCTTTCGGGAAAAAAAGTGAGATCGTATAGTTTATTTTTTTCTACGATATCGAAATAAACCCACTCAGGTTGTAACGAAGGTTTTCCTCGAAAAAAAGGGTGTCTCTTAAGTTTTCGGTTTTCACATAATGCGCACAGATACAAAAAAAACAAACACTCAGACATCCGACGTAAAATACTTTAAAGAGTTATCCTTTCGTCCGCCGTTGGAAGCCAGGATAACTAACGCGCAGCGATTTACCAGTAACGCAAAAAGCGAACACGACGTGTAATATAACGTAAATAATAACAAAAAATACGGCCACAACTGACACTACTTCATAATGTTCACACACCTTTTTACTTGACTTCTGTGGCACTCGCTGATAAAAACGTGAAATAATAAATAATAACGCACTGGCAGCCCTTCGTACCCGCCCTCAAAACATTTTTGACTCGCTCCGGTAATCACGCAATAACGTTCAAAAGCAAAAGAGAAACCCGAAACGCGGTATACATAATAATTATTACATTTAAAATAAAGAGAATGAAACAAACACAAGGGCGTAATAAGAGCAAGCGATTAATACGGTGAAATCAAGATCAGTTTTTTTGCACCTATTACGATTCTACGAGCTTTTATATATTTTCCATCTAATTTGTATGGATAATGACAAAAAAAAACAAGTGCATGATCATTCTTGTAAAATAATATTATTACATATATACATATAGTTTTTCTAAGCAATTGTTGTTTTTAGAATAGCTATTGGAATATTAATATTTAGTTTGTAAGCTTGGCGAAAGAATAAAGCGGTCTCGGTATAAAAATCTTTTAATTCTACCTTTTATCTTTTATTAATATACTAAATATAGGAAATTAAAAAATTGATAATTTTAAAAAATGGTGCCAATAAAAGTTGTTCCTTGTTTAATTCGTAACAAGTTTTATTTGAAAAATATTTTGATACAACCAAAAAAAAAAACCAACATAATTAAATAGGAAATTAAAAATGTCATAATTTTAAAAAATGGTGCTAATAAAAATTGTTCCTTGTTTAATTCTTAACAAATTTTATTTGAAAAATATTTTGATACAACCAACATAATTAAATAGGAAATTAAAAATTTCATAATTTTAAAAAATGGTGCCAATAAACATTGTTCCTTGTTTAATTCTTAACAAGTTTTATTTGAAAATGATTTTGATATTTAAAAAAAAAAAATAACCAACATAATTAAATGGAAGAATGTATATTTATTTATTTTGCAATAAATATCACAATAGTATATATAAATTAATTAACGACTAGGTAACTATATAATCTTTTTTAATTTATTTTGAGCTGCTTTTATCACATTAAAAATATATACATATGTATAAAAATATATTTATCGTTTGAATATTCTTCAAAGAATCCTAAAATGTTGAATTAAATTAAATTAAATAGGAGTATATGGATGGCCGATTTCTTTCAAAAATATGAATCCTGCGAATAACAAGCAGGTTCCTAAAAGATCCCCCAAAGCAGTTAAAAACGGGATGGCGGAGTTATCCGGGTCAATTTTAAACCTCCACATGGTATGGATTAATAAATGGCAGACGTAGAGAAGAATACTCAGTTGAAATATAAATACTGTCAGGTAAGTTAGAACAAAGTAAACAGTCGAGGCTAATTCGCCGTTGTTATAAATTACATCGGCAACCAGAACGAATACAACTTGACCCGGAATTGATAATATTACTAATAATCTCGCAGTTCTCGCCGATAACACTAAAAAAAATAAGCGTTAATTTGAAAATTTTAATTTTATTTTGAACTTACTTTTACTAAAAAACGTTGCCCACGGCATTATCCATTGCTTGGTGTAAGGCGGGATGATACCCGGCAAAGAAGTTTGATGCAACATCGTTGATATCCGACTTGATTGTATTGAAACTAAGTTTCCACCGATTCCGTTGATTATCGGTTGGAAGACTACGAATCCTGTGAAATCTTCCACGGCACTATCCAAAACTAAACCACCCATTCTATAATATTCAAAAAAAAATAATTAAAAATTACAAAGATTTATTTTTTTGACCTGTTTTGAAACAATTTTACTCCATTAAAATTTCTTGCCACGAATCAGCCACCCCTAAAATTTTAAACCGAAAGGGGGCCGAACGCATCAGGTGGATGATCTTTCAATGTTCTTTTCAAATATAACGACCCTAAACAACCTCTCTCTCTATACACTTTGCGCATGAATAATTTTGTATTAATCGATGTCTAAGTATTGCAAAAACATAAATTCTGCTAACAATATTAAATATTACTGCAGAAATATACTGCTAAAATAGAACAAGATACTGCATGCAGAAAACTAGATGACTTAATCTGCTTGGAAACACTAAATATTACTTGCATAAGAGATGATGATAGGAAGAAGTAAACTAATAAGAAATTGGATCAAGCCAGTTACTTAAAAATAATATTTCCTAAAATAATATTTGTAAAATTTCCTGGAAAACATTCCAGATAATGTTTCAATTTTTTAAACGTCACGGTCATTACATTTGAATTGATGAAGTATTTTTGTATGCGTCACCTGAATTCCGTAAATATTGTTAGCTTATTTTTGAAATGAGAGAGATTAAATTATGTTTTTTAATGAAGTAATGTTTTCGCAGGCCATTAAATTAACATATCTGCCTAAAATATACTTGAAGGATATTATAAAAAAGTCTTACCCGCTAATAAATAAAGCTGAAATAACAGGAACCCATCCTTCTTTTAAAACAGTCTTGGTATATTTATTCTTTCTTACAATCATAACCCAAGTAGGTAACAAAAATAAGACGTAAATTCCAACGATGATGAACATGATATAAAAGTATTTATCGTGTATTTCGTATAAAAGAGAAGCAACTGTTGAAAGGACGATCAAAGAAACGACGTCTCCAATACTAGCCGCTAAAGGAGTGGCCAAATTATCGGGGTTCATTTTTAATTTTCTTGTTAAAAGTATAACGGCTATTAATACAAAGTCCAAAATAAAACAAGATGTTGTTGCGGTTATTGTGCTAGAAGCTACCAATAACATGGCATCGTGAAAATTAAAATCGCCGGTAAGAACTGCCGATGCCGAAACAGCAAACAGCGATACCACGCAAGATGCAACGATAGCTTGGACTTGTACTAAAAAAATGTTTCCTATAATCATCGAGATGAGCTCAGCGCGAATATCCAATGTTCCTAAATTGGCTTGGGTACACATCCTCGATGCCAAACACATATCCAAATTTCCTTTTAATCCAATTATGGCTGGTACCAAAATATAGAGCGCCTTTATGTTTTTGAAAACTTCGTAATCTTCAACTCGACCCAAAACCAAACCGGCTCCTATAGTTCCTATACCAGCAATCAAAAAGGGCACAAAAATTTGGAGCGCCATGTAGAAAAGATTTTCCACAACCGGTTCTTTACAATTGTGACCCGATTTTTCATTTTCTTGAGATTCAACTTTATTAATATCGTTTGTTGGTAGCTTTTTTTCGTTCTCCATTAAACCAAGCACTGTGCTTACCGTCATTTGGTTTAGATCACAGGATAATGTTTCTGTGCTAACATCTATAGGATTTGAAAATCCTTCGTATTTTTTTGACGTCATTTTGTATGTTTTTTGAGTTATTTACATCCGTACAGGCTGGAATTAAAAATTAATAACGTAATTTTATTGTTTAAAAATATATATAAACGATAATATGTTGATTACTAAACAAATTAACAATTACCTCATTATCTATCACCATAAAATTGTGTCAAAATTAATTTATAATATTTTCATTGATTGATTTAAATTTATTTAAAGATTTTAAATCAGATTTTGTTTTATCAATAAAGTTGTTGGTAACTTAATCTCGTAGGTGAAAACAATATATTAATTAAACGGTGTAGTATTGTTTTGCAAACGTGTGGGTATTTTATCGTTTGAGCAAAAAATTTGAATGATTTAAAGCGAAATGCTGTTATCTTGAGGCGTACAATAAACATTTTTTGAAAGTGATTTGTAATTGAAACATTTCTTCTCGACGTGTTCAATAAAAATTTTTATAATAATTAGAAAATACAAAACTCACATTTTTCTTTTATATAAGTGATAACTTTCCTTTCCTTTTTTTACCGCACATTTCACGGTGGAATTACATTTCAACTTACTTATGACAAAGGTATTTTTGTTGTCGATATTTACCGATAACGCGTCTTACGCAAAACTACCATAACCACATTGTAGAAATTTTGTTGGCGTCAAACTCGCGTTTAATGAAAAAAAAATCGCTAATCATATAACTTTTAATAGACTACCTCTAGTAATATGTCACGATATGTTTATTCGCGTATTACGGTTAAAATAATGTCGCGTATAGCGTTTTATTCGATATTGTCCAAGGACAAACTTAATGTTCAAAAAATACCTAATAAAAAAATAAATATAAATTTTATTAAGAATTTTTTTTTAAGAAATTATATAAAAAATTTAATATATAAATAACATATTTATTATATTAAATAATAATTTTATATAAATATATTAATTTTTATATTTTTTATATTTTTTTGAGGGAGATTAATTTTTATATTTTTTATTAAAATTAATAAATAAAATAATTTAATAAATTAAAAATAATTAACTTACCAAATAATTGCATACAAGTACAATAAAGCAGTATTAATCGCAGAAATCAACAACACCTTTTTATACTTTTCAAAATACCTATTGAATTGACGGTGGTAAACCCTCCACTAATTCGCAGCACACAAATAACACAACGGCGCGACCGTTTTATAAACTTAGTTTAGTCATCACGATTTTACTTAGAATCGCGCAAAACCGATTCGTCGATATTTGAGGTGGGATTTCACGACTTACCTGAAGACGACTGCTACCGTGCTTAGCCGAAAACGAAGCTGTAGGTGCCCTTAAATAAAAAAAAGTTCGGTCACACAATGCCGAACTCCATTCATGGAACAGGTACGTTTCTTGCTCGGAAATGAGAGCCGACGTCGGGTACTTCTAATCACCAAAGGCTTCGCAACTAACTAATATATATATATTTGTACATATCTCAAACACGTGGACTCATGATCCAATTAGAGAACGACGATTGAATTTTATTACTATATATTAATACTGCAAAGTGGTTTAAGAATAGTAACATTTCTTAATAGATATTGAAAACAAATTGTATTGTTTTCTTTTTTATCTATTAAACTACGTAATCAATATTTACAAATACAAAAATTTTATGTTAAAGTAACATTTATGCTATCAATACAAATTGCGTTACATTTGAATGCTTAAGACTTCACAACCATTTGTTAGCCCATTAAAATTTATTCAATTAATAGGAAAACTGTTGTTATTCAACCAACCAAAGATAGTTGCAGCGTAGATAATCATTTATTATTATCAATCTGTATCCTTATCTACTCAAAACTGATAATGGATAGAGTATAATGACACGTACAAAAATTGGCAGTATTAAACTAAATAAGGTTGACTCATAAGCAGTTCTCGTGATACTTTGCAGAAATTAAGGGGTGATTGCCAAAATACAACAACCAGTTTTAGTTTAGTTGTCAGAATTTTTATCTCCAAAATATATGATTTCTATTAAATAATCTCCAAAACAATAACTAACACAGCAACATGTTACTTACAAAAATTACTTTTAATGATCCAAGTAAACATGATCCATAACCAGTTCCATCCTAGCTATCATAATTTTTGAGGGAGAAAATATACAGGGTGGTTCAGTTTTTAATCGGGAAACTTTACTAGGACGTAGTACTTGCCAAAATAACACAAGTTTTTTATATAAACATAGGGTCGCAACTCTTTTGTTTTCGAGCTATGAGCGATCAAAGTTGAGCTAAAAATTTACATTTTATTATTTATTTCGGCTATAAGTAAACCGAAGAATTTGAAATTTGGTATGTATTTACTACTGGTTAACATCTTGTTTTCTAGCATACCTTAAGCTTCCCTAGCGCCCTCTAAGGGGATGAAATTCACCACCCCCTTGGTTCTTTTTAGAAGAACTTTTTAACGCAATGCAATATTGACATAGAAAAATATGGGTTGTACAGCTCATTCTTTTTTGTCTCTTTAGTTTTTCTCTTAAAATTGATAGTTTTTGCGTAAAAAAATAAAATATGTTACATTGCGCGGCAAAGCGCTACCTACTAATAAAAAACAAAATTTTAAGTTGGCTATGGAAGATGTAAACTTACCAGGATTTTGGGCTAACACAATAACACAAATTATTTACGATTTCGTCTCTTGACTTGTTTTCTCATTAAAGTAATAAAAAATTTAATTAAATTTAAGTTAAAATAATCATTCAAAAGATAAGTAACATTTAATAATAAATTAAATAGTATACTAAAAAAATGGAAATTACAAGAGAAAAATGTTAAAAAACAAACAGAAAACTAATTAAGAATCAAAATGAAACAAATTTATCAAAAAAACTCATTACAAAAATAAACACAATTAATTTAAAAATTGTTCAAAATGCATGCCATTGTTATCAATGCATTTTTGGCATCTTGTAACAACAGAATTAACTGCTGCTAATATTTGAAACGGATTGTTCCTTAAAGTGTTAGCAGCGTCTTTTATTTTTCCCAACAGTTCTTCCCGAGTGTTTATTGGAGCGGCGTAAACTAGATTTTTCATATAGCCCCACACAAAAAAATCTAAAACGTTAAGATCAGGAGACGTTGGTGGCCAGGCAACGGGACCTCGGTTTGCCTCTTGATAATTGACAGGACCTAGTCGTCCTATCCGTCTATGTCCATAACGTGCGTTACACCATGCACGTATCCATCTGAAGCCAATGTTGCTCCAGATCACCTAGAGGAACGTCCGATAAACATTCCGCCAAATCGTTTTGCAAAAAATTTAAAAACATCGTTGCGTTCAAACGAGGTGGCAAAAAATAAGGCCCACAGAGGTTATTATTAATGACACCCATCCACACATTAAAACTAAACTCTGTTTGGTAGGTTTTTGGACGTATTGCATGGGGATTTTCATGCTCCCAACTATATAAGTTATGGTAATTTACGACACCCCTTCTTGTAAACGTGGCTTCATCTGTCCACAAAATCTTCTTACAAAAATTTTGGTCACGTTCAACAGACTGTACAAACCACCTACAGAAAGTTACTCTTTTAGGACCATCTTCAGGTCTTAAATTTTGTACAGGTTGAAAACGATAGGGTTTCCTGTGGTCCTTCTTCAGAGTTCGTAAAATTGTACTTCTTGAGACTCGTAAATTTTGAGCTTGAAGTAGTCTAGCAGCTATGCGACTGCTTAATGTGCTGTCATTATCAAAAAGGTTTAAAATTGCTCTTTGGTTTCTGTTATTTTGATTATTTCGTACTTGCTGGGTATTTAAACCATATTGTCGAAAACGTTGATGTGTATTGATAAATACCTGAGGATCAGGACATCTTCTATTAGGAAACCTTCTAGCGTATTCTCTAGATGCCGCTTCCGCATTTCCATCACAAAAACCATAAATAAAATGGATTCTTCTGTCGAAAATAATCGTGGCATGATCAATTTTTCGTAGTTTTTTAAACAATGATCAACAATAAAAAAATAATGATACTTTTACTTAATAACAATCAAGAAATATTTTCAATAATTGTCAACAATTAAGAGGATTTAACGTAACTAACAGCTCGTCTCAATACAAACATAAATTGTTTTTTGAAAATCAAAGCCAACTTTTAGAGTAATTTTAGCTAAGCATGGCGGTACATGGCACGACATTCCATTTTTTTACACAAAAACTATCAATTTTAGGAAAAAAACTAAAGAGACAAAAAAGTACCATTAAAGAATGAGCTTTATAACCAATATTTTTTTATGTTAATACTCCATGGCGTTAAAAAGTTCTTCTAAAAAGAACCAAGGGGGTGGTGAATTTCATCCCCTTAGAGGGCGCTAGGGAAGCTTAAGGTATGCTAGAAAACAAGATGTTAACCAGTAGTAAATACATACCAAATTTCAAATTCTTCGGTTTACTTATAGCCGAAATAAATAATAAAATGTAAATTTTTAGCTCAACTTTGATCGCTCATAGCTCGAAAACAAAAGAGTTGCGACCCTATGTTTATATAAAAAACTTGTGTTATTTTGGCAAGTACTACGTCCTAGTAAAGTTTCCCGATTAAAAACTGAACCACCCTGTATATGTATGATAATTATTCGTTTTGGTCCAAGAAAGATCCAACTTTGGTTCCATTTTGAATCAGTGCCATGTTTTTAATATTACATGTATTAAAAAAAAATAAAGTACCAATAAAAAGTTGATACTAAACAATAGATAATTAATAACAATTAACAATTAAGATTTAGATTAAATTAAGATTATATTAATTTAAAGTTTATTTTGTTTAACTAACGGTTAAATATTAAGGAAAAACGCGTAAATAACCTTTAAAATTGAAAAAGTTTTTCCCCTTGATTTATGATGTACTAAAAAAAGAAAAATGTTTTGCTAAGACATTAATAATCGTGAACAATACCATTTAAGCCGAACCATTTAAAACAAATACAATGGACGTCCTTAGGAATGAAAAAAGTACAGACATTTTGCATGATTGAAAATGTCGGTTAATTTGTGTCTATTCTTTTAACCAAAAGTAATTATTATAAAAAAAAATTTGTTTTGTAATATTTGTTTAAAAAATGAAGCAAGATAAAAATAAAACGTACAATAAAATGTTTGACCACAAATGTTCCCAGATTCGCAATAAATCGCTAAGTACTTGAGAAAAAAGTATACGTAACACTGTGGAAAATTTTGTTTAACTCGGAAACATTTTTTTATATAACTCTTTTCTTAAAATGTTTATTGAAACCCTTCCTCACTACGTACGATAGTACACAGATACTTTCTGTTTCCTTTATTAAATTAAAACACAATAATAGATGGGACCTAGTCTTGACACGTTTGTATATCTAATTCAAAGTGCTTGAGTTTGTTTACACAATGTAATCTCGTCTGTACATATTTTTTTTTTTTTTGAGAAAATAGAGACAGATTTGTGTAAGATCATTATCTTTAGTAGTAAATAATATAAAGTATTTATAAATGGTGATATCATCAATTGTTTAACAAATATAGAATTTCGATTCATTAATGATTAATAATAATAAAAATAAATAAATAAAACAAATATAAGAATAGAAGAAGAAATTAATTCATTTCTCATCAAGTTTTATTTCAGTTATGTCTATCAATAATACATCATTATTTGCCCTACGCTTAACAAATACAATACAATTTGTTTTTTTTTATAATACTCATTTCTGAATATGAAAATGTAAAAATGGTTTACCTTTTTTTTTCTTTAAGACAATAAAGTACAATACGAACGACTAAAATATTCAATCGAGAAACCGGGGACTCATGTTATTGTTGTTTCATCGATAATTCGCAGTATCCATAACGTTTTATCACCTTTTGTCTATTAAAATTAAAATAATTACCAATACATTAGAAAATCAATAAGTTTTTGTCCCATCTCAACTTGAAAATTATCCTCTAAGAATGAATATTTTAGATCGTTTTGCGGTATTTACAACTGTTTTTGTTATTAATAATATTTTTAAGGGTATTACGCTCTATCTCAATATTTTTGTATTAATATTATTGTTTTTTAAGATGACAATAACAAATTACGGATGTGATTAATACAAAACTAATAAATACAAACAGTTATTTATAGCGCGTAACACCGATTAAAAAAAAATAAAAATAATTAATTAAAAATTAATATATATTTTTTTTGTAAAATACATTTTGCATTACAGATTTTTTTACAGTAATTATTTTGAGTTGAGGTAAAATCGTCGTATAACATCATTATAAAATATCTTCAACAATGTATAAACCGATTCTGCACTATCTTGTACACCTTAAAAATTATTTTCCTTTTATTATGTATAAATGAGAAGATCTACTGGCAGTTTGTGTGTTTTTTTTGTGGAATATTTATTAATTTATTATTTTGTTGATATCTTCGTTATATTTTTTTGTTATTTAGGTTCATCTTTTGATACTACGTACACATATAACACATATACATAACGCAAGCACACATATACTATTTAAATTATGATCAAACAATACATCCTTCTTGTACCATCTTTGTTTTCGTTTCGCCATAATCGCAGAATAATATGAAAATAGTTTATACTTTTATATTTCAATATACTTCTTGAGTCTCCAATGTAAATAGATAAATCTTAATAATGTGACGTACTCTACAAAAACGGAGAAAAAAAGACGATTTCTATAATAGTTAACTTAGTGTTCGTAGCCTAAACATCCTTAAAATCTAATTTTGATTTTGTGCCTCCGATACTTATATATTATTTTTATAACAATACGCCTTTTTGTTTATTTGAATTTTTTTCAAAATTTTGTAATTTTCCAAAATTTTTATTCTAGTTCCAAATTTTTTACGAAAATTTATTAGATTCTTTATTTCGATTTATCCTCACCTCGTGTTGATTCAAAATGTTCCGATACGACGGGGCTCGACAATAAAAAGAAAATCCCCCGATTAAATCCCCGCACAAAAGATTCTTTCAATTTTACCCCTTTTTAGAAAAAAATAAAAACGAGATAAACCGAGATTACCAAAGTTTAATTGTACGTGGAAAAAATTAATCAATGACAAAAAAAGGGAAAAAAACATGTTTGAAGTGAGGGTTCGGATTTACCCCTTTTTCGCAAAAAATTTTTTTGGGAGGGTAAATAAAATCCGCTACCCTCATTTTACAATAATTACACATTTTTATGGCAATCGGGGAAACACCAGATGTCCACGGAATGGCAACAATGGCACACGATCAAAGTTATTTTGGAGAATAACACTTATTTGTACCCAAAATTCACCCCAACTTTAATCCGTTCGTTTGAACATCTGCCATTTATTTCTATTGAAATATATTATTTTTTTTTAATAAAATTGTATTTTTGGGCAACCAATTTCTTAGGTGTTAATTTAAATACATCCCTATGTTCTTAATGGAATTAAAATTGATGATAAATACCGTGTTTGTTTAGTTGGGATGGGTTGGGTTAAGAAATAAAGTACTTTTCGCGACTCATATCTCACTGTGATAATTTAGAAGAAAGAATTCTACCCGATTAAGTCAAGGTCGTTTGCGGGCGAGGAGCTACGATTGAAACCACATCAATACAGCAGAGATTATATATATTACTTAATGTATATCGAAAATATTTTCAGATATATCATAAATTACGGTTGCCCAAAAAAAAAAAATATTTTTTTTTCAATTGTTGTTAAAGACATCGGTTATATTTTTATTCTTTTCAAGATGCGGAGTAGATAAAGGAATATGATGTGAAAATCAATAGACTGATAATTAAGGATGGCGAGGGGGTGGGGGAACATTCCGGGGGTAAAAGGGATATTGTCGAGCCCGCGATCGATCGTCAAACGGCCGAAATGAAATAATTAAAAGTAAACAGCCCCACGTCAACTGTGAATATACGGATATTATTACGAGTTTAGTCGAATTTTAGTTTTTTCAAAAAAGCACCTTTTTTATATTATTTTATTTACACGAATAAACCCCGCATATTCGAAAAAAACGCGTTCCGTCGCGGAAAGAAAAAAGGTAACACCATCATCCCCTTTTATTATAGTATAGACTAGAGATAAAACCAATATATATATATAATTTTTTTTAATATATATATAGAAAAACCCGTATTTCATAACACCTAATTATATAATTCTCGGAAAGCTCACGGCCCATTCGCAACAAGAACTATACACTACGAACAACTTATAATCTTCAACAAATTTTTATCGCAAATCCGCCGCCGCCTTCCTCGCATTTTTTGATTTTATGCTCATTTATACTACAAAGAACACCTCAAATCCGGAAACGACACGAAGCGAACCCGTATCTTTCCATTCAAAACATTTCAAACGAAAATTACGTAAGATTTTTTTAAACGAGACCTTTCGCATTCAAATAATTTTACAAATTTTGTGTAATTTAGAAAGGAGATATATGTTAAATAATGAATTCGTTTTCGTATAAATAATTCGTCAAGAACAGATGCATAAATTTGGGCGCACGACATCGAGAAGAAAAAAAATTTTTTTTTTGTAAACTTTTTGGGGTGTCGGGCTCGTGCCGGGCAGCTGTTTACCCGAATATTGGAAACTCGGACCGACCCCTTACGCCACGACAATAGACCCCGAAAAAGAGTCTCCCCGGGCAAGCATAATAAGTAGAAAAAAAATTATATTAAACGAAACTGCAATCGTTCTCTTTATGCGCCGCGCCTAATTTGAATGCGACGGCCGAAATAAATTTTCGCGAGGGACCGAACAAAAGCCAACCGAACCGCTCCATTTTCGCCACATAAGAACGAAACTCAAAACCAACAGATTTATTTTATTTCAGTTTTTTGTTCTTCTTCTTCTTTCGTTTTGCTCATTCAACACTTCATTCTCTCTCTTTCTCTCTCTCTCTCGTGTTATTATTCCACTTAAAACGATTTTTCGATCACAAAATTAATTGTGATCGAAAGATCACTTCGGTTGGTAGAGTCAATTTTTGCAATTACAGAAGGCACACAGCTTAAGTATTACAACTAGTAATTAGCAAGGTAGTCAGGTTTGTACTATACAATTTATCGAATATGTTCGTTTTTTTTTTGTTTTTCTGTCGCGATTATTATTTTATTTAAATTTATTTAATTAATTTAATTGGTGAATGAGGGACTAGATTCGAGAGTTCTGACTAGAAATGACTAGATTTAAAACAAACATTTTTTTTTATTGTACCGCTTTGAGATTGTGGTATTGTCGACTTTTCAAACCTGAGATACGTAATTTTTCATCGTTTTATTTATTTCAATAAATTATTTATTTTATTATGTTGCGTACGCCTTTAACGTTCGGTTGTACTTGTGCTGGTGCGTTGAAAAAGGGATTTGTAATATTAATCCTTTAACACATTTCATATATATATATATATATATATATATATATAGATATATATATACAGTGAGTTTCACTTGAAATGCAATATTATACTACTTTGGTACTTTGTCCCACATAAAATGCAACATGTCTCAATGTTTCTAGTTCTAATGTTAGTTCTAGTGACAGTGATAGATAGTGCTAGTTAACATAGATGCTACATATTTTTATTGAACTAAAACTAGACTCTGCAGACGCACGGCTAAACCCGAATCTTTCTAGTTCTAGGTCTAGTGTTAGTTCTAGTTTTACACTATCACTAGAACTAACACAAGACCTAGAACTAGAATCATTCGGGTTTAGCCGTCTTGACAGACGTGCGGCTAAATCCGAATGTTTCTAGTTCTCGGTCTAGTGTTAGTTTAAGTATTGCACTAGCAATATCACTAGAACTAACACTAGACCTAGAACTAGAATCATTCGGGTTTAGCCGTCTTGACAGACGTGCGGCTAAATCCGAATGTTTCTAGTTCTCGGTCTAGTGCTAGTTCTAGTATTGCACTAGCAATATCACTAGAACTAACACTAGACCTAGAACTAGAATCATTCGGGTTTAGCCGTCTTGACAGACGTGCGGCTAAACCCGAATGTTTCTAGTTTTCGGTCTAGTGTTAGTTCTTGTTTAGCAGTAAAACTAACACAAGACCTAGAACTAGAATCATTCCGGTTTAGCCGCCTTGACAGACGTGCGGCTAAATCCGAATGTTCCTAGTTCTGGTCTAGTGCTAGTTCTAGTATTGCACTAGCAATATCACTAGAACTAACACTAGACCTAGAACTAGAATCATTCGGGTTTAGCCGTCTTGACAGACGTGCGGCTAAATCCGAATGTTTCTAGTTCTCGGTCTAGTATTAGTTCTAGTATTGCACTATCACTAAAACTAACACAAGACCTAGTACTAGAATCATTCGGGTTTAGCCGTCTTGAGAGACGTGCGGCTAAATCCGAATGTTTCTAGTTCTCGGTCTAGTGTTAGTTCTAGTATTGCACTAGAAATATCACTAGCCGTAATACCTGCACTATTAAGCTATACTGCATTTTATGTGGGACAGTGCAAGTGCATAGTAGTTTCGTAACTATGGTTACTGCATTAATATATTACGACTTATATGAAATTTCCACGCTTATAGGTAAACATAATTTTGCAAAAACAACGAAACAAGTCTATTTTGGGTTTTTCAAAACACACATTTTGAACCCAAATTCACTCCCCGATAGTCATTTGTTTTTAAATTATGACGTCATCAACAAAAGTTGAACGAGTTATATGAAATTCCCACGCTTATAAACATAATTTTGCAAAAACGGCGAAACAAGTCTATTTTGTTTTTTCAAAACACACATTTTGAACCCATATTCACTTCCCGATAGTCATTTGTTTTTAAATTATGACGTCATCAACAAAAAATACACTTTTATATTCCGTAATAAAAAAATTATTGATGATACTTTATATATATAAATATATTATATATTGTGTTAAAAGATTAATTTGAATTTAATAAAATTTTATTTATTGGAAGACGTAATGAAACGAAAAAAAAAAAAATATTGAACGGAAATTACGGTCTCTCTTATTTTCCCTTTTCTATAAACCCTAAATTGTCCCTGAACTGTTTATTTTTTTTTAATATATATTTTTTTTAAAGCGTGTGTTACGAGAAGGCCACCCGATTTTTTAAGTAATTAAACCCGCAACATACGCAACGCATTGACTGAGGTATATTTTTTTATTTTTATTAACTTTTTTAAAATTTTTTTTGATATATCTTATTTCTAATCAGGAACTGAGAAAGGAATGCGCCGATCCGGGATGATTTGCACCACGGGAGCGGCCGCGACTTGTGTGATTGTATTCGTTACTTTTCGAAAAACCCTGAGTAGTTATCTTATGGACTTTTTTGTTGGGTGCCGGGATTCTTCAACATGTCTCTTTAATATTACTTTTTGTTCTGACTTCTCGACTCACTCTCACTTTCTCTCAACTCGGACTCTTGAGCAAGCTACTACTAACAACTCAATACGGATAGCTATATCGAAAAAGATAAAAATAGGAACTTCGTGAATCACCTAAAGCTTCTTCGTTTTTTTTTTTGTTTTTTGTTACATCGCCTTTCGTTTCAATTCGTACAAAAAACGTCATATAGTGTCCGGACGCAAAACTCCGTCGCGCCCACTCATTTTTATATTATTATTATTTTTTTTTTAATATTTTTTTATTTCTCTTCAGTCTTCTCCGGTATTTGCTTTTAAAAATATTACGACTTTTCGATTTTTTTGCAAATATAGGAATGACTCCCCTTTTTTTACTTAATATTTTCTTTAAGTTTAAATAAAAATTTTATAATCACAGGTGTAGCTGTCGCCGTTATTTTTTTAAATATATATTATAAATAAATGTAACTTTGTAAACGTTAAAAAAAAATTTTTAATTAAAAATGTGTTGGTTAAAATGACTAGATAAACGACTAGATTATGTTAAAAAAATTAATTAAAAAATAATAAAATTAAATAAATATTTTTTGTTGATTAAAAATTTTTCTCAATTTACAAAGTTACAAAATAACTACGCTCAACATAATTCTGACTTGAATCCTTATGCTGGCGTGAGTGTAAATGTTATCGTAATAGGTGCTGACTGTTTTTGTAAAACCGGCAAGAACACTAAAGATGGTAAAAGCCTTCGTTCGGGGCTCGCCTCTTCAAGTGTGAATGGTTGCATGACGTAATTTGACGCATCATCCGTTTGAGGTAACGCATAAGTAGCCGGAAGTTGACTTCTCTTAGCCATATCTTTTAAAGACGAGCCAACATCGGGATCACTCTTTGATGTTTTACGACGCGACTTTTTCGTTTTCGTTTTTGCATCGTCGGTGTCTGGTTCTGAGAACCCTTCAACGAGTTCCGCGGGATCTTTCGGATCCCCGTCGCCGTTTGCATTAAAAAATGGCGGAAGCGGGAAAAAGGGGTGTTGGGTGAAAACGTGGTGTTGGAGTAGTTCGGATTGATGGAAGGTTTGTCCACAAACGGGACATTTGAAGTCAGCCTCCGTGTTTTGCATGTGCGATCTTTCATGGACGAACAAAAACGGCAAAATCGGAGTTGTGAAGGGGCAATAAGAACAATGGTATGTTTTGAGGTTTGATTCGTCGTCGCCGAAGATGCTTGAAAGGACGTTTTGGATTCCGATTGGGTTTGGGTTTAGATTTTCTTGGCCACTTGAAGGAATTTTTATTGTTGGACTTGCTCGTTCAACCGGTTGAGGCGTTCTGGGTTTTTGGTTCAAACTGTGTTGGAGCTGTTGTTCTAGTTCCGTCCATTTATCTACCCCAGCTTGTCCGTGATCGCTTAATAAGTGAGCTTTTAACCATTTTGTGCTGCGAAAACGCCGACTACAAATGCCGCAAACTTCGGTGAAATGCGTAAAGTATCTATGGCTTAAATCGGCTAAATCAGTCGGTTTTAATGAGGTATCATCGATGGGTGGTGGGGGCGGCTGGTCTTCTCCTTTTCTTGGTTGTAACAGGCTTGATCCGTATTCAACAATACCATGCGTGTTGTGTTTGTGAACTCTTAAAAAATATTTACTACAAAGTTCTTTGTTGCAAATGTCGCAAATGACTCCGCCAATTTGAGCACCGTTTTCGATTTCTATTCCATGCATTCTTTGCATGTGGGTTTTCATAAAATATTTATTACATAATTCTTTATTACAAATTTCACAATAACTACTCGTGGGTGTCATATTCATTGGAGGTCTTCGTTCTGGATTTACTTGAGGTACTCTCGGGGCTAATTTTTCGGGTGTTGTAAATCCGTTGAAATCTTCTTTGACTTCGTTGGAAGATTCCATTAATTGTTTTTTCATTTCTTGAACACTCTCACACATAGTATTATTGTTGGTGTTTTCACCGAGTTCGTTGGGTTTCTCGACGTCTTGTTGAATATCATCGAGAAGTAGACCGTGTTCGGTCATCATATGAGCGTGTAAAAAGTAACGATTTTCAAATTCTTTGCCACACACGGTACAACTACAATTAGTTTTATTGTTAACGTCTAAATCATTTAATTGCAAAATCATCGTTTGAAGTTTTTGTAAATCTTCGCTAATTGTGTCGTTAGGTTTGATGGAATCGTCGATTTGTTTATTTTCTTCTTCGGAGCCGTTCGAGGATGATTCTTGGTTAGTGCTTAATTTCGACAAATTCGGATTGGCGTGCACGCTGACGTTGTGTAGTTGCAACAGCGAAGCGTTTTGGAATTTTATACCGCATAATTCGCAAGAAATATCCGTCGGCGATGAGGTTTTTCTATCACCTTGAAGCATGCTTGAATTTGCTTGTTCGGCCATAATTAAATTTAGCGGACTCGTTTGCGCGTTTTGATGCCACAACATGTTTGAATTATCCATTTTGCTATCTTTGCCGTCATCCGGTATATAAATCCCGTGTCTTTTCATTTTATGTGTTCTAAGAAAATATTTGTTACAATACTCCTTACAGCAAATCTCGCAAAAAGCTTTTGGGTTCATAACTCCGATTCTTCTTAATCGGTTCGACAAATCAAGTTCTCTTCCTTGTTGTTGTCCCGGCGACATTTTACATGGTGGGGTGGAGTAGTAGAGATTATTATCAGTATCTATGATCTCATTTTTGATCATATTCGTGTTTGGACTTGATGATGGTTCATCATTTCTTTCGTATTCTTTATTCTCCGGTTCGTGATGTGTTGGTAAGGTTGGTAATGTTGATATAGTTGCTAAGGTTGATGTGGATATTCCGTTAGTGTCGTTTTCAATATCTTTTGGAACATCTCGTTTGGGTGGGAGATTCGGTTTGGAAATTTTGTTCGCAAAAGGGTTTGCAAATAAATCGGAAAACATGTTTAGAACTGGTTTGGGCTCGGTTTTTATATCTATTGGCACATTGCTTGGTAATTTAACGCTCCCACCAACAAAACTAGGAACGGTAACCGGCGTTGAAACTCCTTCGGTATTCGGCGGATCTGTATAGATTCCATGTTTATTCGCTTTATGGGTTTTCAAAAAGTATTTGTTACAAAATTCTTTATTGCAAAGCTCACAGTAAGCGTCCGGATTAAAAATTCTTATTGGTTGTCGCGGTGGAACAGCATCCGGTTGAGGAAATTGTGTTAAGGACATAAACATATGATTGGCTGCGGGAAACGTTAAAAGGTTAGGATTTAACCATTCTTTATTAGGCATCTCGTTCATCCACGGCAACTGTTCTTGTCGAGGTGTAATCGACCTTTCAGGAATTAAAGACGTCACCTCTTCAACCTCTTTCTTACACTCCAGCGAGTGCTCAAGCCTAACATGATTCTCAAGCTTTTCCGTCGTCTCACACGGCAAGTGACAAATCGGACAGCGCAAATCGTGCTCTTGAACTACCCTTTCCAATGGCTTACCTTCGGTGGCGACTTCAGTATCTAAAGCTGAAATCCTCACCGGAGTCGATTGTTTACGTCTTTTTTTACAGGATTCCGCCGGCGATGGTGGCAGGCATCGTTTTGTTGGTTTCGTGGGTTCGAAGTCCTGATGCTCGTTGGACTCTTCTTGTACGGCAGGATAAACGCCGTGGAGTGGTGCGGAGTTTGAAGGCAACGTGACTGAGGTCGTCATTGTTTTGTTGTTTAGGCGACATACAATTTTTTTTTTCAATTGAGGTCTCTGAAAAAAAAAATTAAATTATAGATAACTATTTATTTAAAATTAAAAATCTTAATATAATCATTTATATCTAAAAATAAACAAATTCGTCGACTTGGTATCAACCTTGATGTACGAGTAATGTAACTCTTCTGTTATGGCATGATTATTTCTGGAACTTAAGTGTGTATTCCAAAATGTTTGAAGTACCATTTAATTGATTCACTAATTAATTAATAAATTTAATTAATTGATTAGTATTTGAACTTATTTGTGTGATTGAAAAATTTTAGAACTGTGCAGTATTTTTCCAGTCTCCCTACTTTATGCCAAATCTCATTTTCTTCGTTCTAGTCACTTTCAGTCTTCTGCCTCCATTCTGGCCAGTTCCTACTTCTCTTACCAGTATCTTTCCAGCCTCCTTACGTTCTGCCATGTCTCTTTCCTTTTTTTCCAATCTCTGTTTAGTACTTTATGAACTCCCTACTTTATGCCAGGTCTCTCTTCCTTCTATTATCAATCTCTTCCCAGTCTCTTTTTTCTTTTTGGCATTTTCTTGCCTTCGGAGTCTTTTTCACACTTCGTTTTCTGCCCAGTCTTCGTTTAACTAATGTCTGTGTCATAGAATACTGGCAATAAACATTTTTGACATCGCAATTTTTGATTTTTTTTCGAACAACCTCGACAACAACAAACCTAAACGGATTTATTGAAAAATAAGAGGCAGCTAAAGCTGTATTTTTCTCGATATTTATGCATCTGAGAGGAAAAGTGAAATTTGCTACAACTTTTGTTCTAAAAGTTTTTTTGTAGTATGCTCCGAATCTCGAGTGTTGAGAAGTGAAGATTGAAGATTTAGGTTGAGTGAAGATTTGGGGCGGCCGACGTCTTCGAAGTCGGCCGAGATTATTTCTTATATCAAGAGCACTCGTGATTCGGAGCATGTTATAAAAAAACCTTTGAAATATATTGTAGTAAATTTTATTGTTAACAATATTGCTCTCTTTCACTTTTGCTCGCAGATGCATAAATATCGATAAAACCAAAAATATAACACATATGATGCTCAATTGTTTTTTAGAGTATGGCATATGATAGAATATTAAACATGGAGCAACATTTCTTCTATAACATTTTATCATATCTCTAAAAATAATATATAAAATATATCCTAATATATAAAATTTTCTTAGATGAAAGTATTAAATTAATTTTTGAGAACAATCGAACACCAAAAACAACAAGAAATAAAAAAATTTGAGAAAAATATTTTTTTAATTTTGAGAATTAAGACATATTTTTTATATATATTTGAGGATTTCAATTTTAAAGTACCTTAAAACCCGTAGAGGTCCTAATTAGATGATATCCTCTACGAATTAATTATAAAATAAAAAATATATATAAAAATTAAATTTTGGTTTTAAATACACTAAAAGTTAATTTGATAAATCAATTAATTTTAAAAATTTAATCAATAATTTTGGAGGAATTAAATAAATAAAGGAAAAATAATGGAATATAAATTACCGTAATTTAAAAAAGGCACTGTCACTGTTTATAACAAGTAGGTAAACACATTCACTATTAAAGTTTGTCACACGAACAAAAAATAAAAGGGGGTACCATGAACATGTATCCGTGACGGGCACTAGGGCCGAAGTGCCATATAAAAGGTAAACCAATTCGAAATATTAGTCCCCACCCTAACTTCAGTTAGTTTATAGAATCAACCCCCTACGTAAAGTCGAATGACATTAATTTATGTAAAGAAACCTCTCGCGACATACATATTTTATAACTCTTATTCGATTTTCGTTTCAGGAAAAATTTTTTCTTCTGTTTATCGGTGGCAATAATCGTGGTACATTTTTCATTGGCCGCCTAAATATTATCGATCGGAGCTTTCAAGTTATTTTTCTCTCCTTCCTGCGCGCCGTATACTTTACTTTTTGGGGGGAGAGTTCGGAAAAAGGATGACGACCAAGGAAAGCTTTTACAAATAAAAGCTCTGTAATAAACGCTTGTGTAATGATTATTGTTGTGGGTGGAATCAAAAAGACGGCTGCACTAACGTTATCGAAAAAAAAATAAATAAAAATTAGGCGATAAAAAGTGCTTTTATAAAGAGTTGTCTGTATTTAAATAGAGGCATAACGAAAGCACCGGTTAATGTCAACAAAGATAATCGAAGCGAAAATTAAAAATAAAGTTCTGAACTTATCGATTTCGATTCCATGTGGTGATATTTTTATTAAAATATAATAAAACAGAATGTTACAAAAATGATTAAAATATAAAAATAAAAAATATAAAAATAATAAAGTAAGGAATCTAATATATATCACGCAATGCTAAAATAAAAATATATAAGTGCGTGAGGGGAGCTTTAGGAATTTCTAAGAAATATGGAATTATCGATTTATAATGTTCAAAAAAAAGACACATTTGTCCCATAACTAAATGCCGAGTGAAACTGTAGCTGGGGGTGAGAGAGAAAGTGAACGTAGCTTTCAGTGTGTGCGTGTGTGTAAAATCGTGCTTGTTTCGATCAATAGTGCCCTTCCACTTTTCCACACAGCCCTGAGACCACTGGTCAGCTTTATACTAACACACTTTTAAAACATAATTTCGAAACGTGACACGCCTAAAATTCAATTCACCCTTAACGTTATTATTTTTTTAGAAAATTAAATTTTAATTAAAAAAAATTCCGATAATAAAAATTTTCATTAAAAATAATATTTAATTAACTTAATATAAAAAAAATGTTCGTCATTAAACCTTCGCCCTAAAAAAAGAATAATAATAATAAAAGAAAATATCGATTGGCCATTAAAAAAAAGATAGAAAAATATGATTAAATTATTAAGACCAATAAAAACTCAATTTCATATTAATAACCACACATCAATTTGAAATAATTACCTTTTAGTGTTTAAAACCACCACCGCTTCAACAAAACGCAACAAACAAAAGTCGTCACAAATAACTCAAAAATAATGAAAATATCGTAAAAAAAATACTCACACAGACCACAATTCTTCAGACGTACCCCATTGTGAGCACCTAACAACACTAGTGGACCCTAAGCTACTGATAATTTAGTACGCTAGGTCCGATTTCGTCATGTGCGCAACTCGCATCAAATTTTGATGATGGCAATAGCCACCATTCGCGAAAAGCCGGAATTTCTTCCGTGCAACCGCTGGGCACTGCTTATTTACAAATTTCTCTATTTACATAATCGATATTATTATCTCTTCGTGACAATATCTAACCGGTTAGCCGCGAGATAAAAAAGTCACCCGTCCGCAACGACTGCGACGCCCCCGAAAACAAAATTTTTTTTCAATTTATTACTATTAAGCATTATTACAATCTTATATACCATTCTAACAACTTCGAAGAAACCAACATAATTGCATACAAAAAGTTAGATAAAAAAAATTTTTCTTATTAGACAACATCCAAAAAATCCCCAATTTGAATTTGAAATTAAGTTAAAAGATTCCTGTAATTTCTAGTTATCTGTAAATTGAAATTTTTTATAAAAAAAACTCTTTAACTTGGAAATTTTAAATTTGGTGCAATTTAAATTCAAATTTTGTTTGAAGTGAAAATTTAATTTTTTTTAATTCATTGATTTTAAAAAAAATAAAATTTAAACTAAATTCTTTTTTCATAAAAAAACCGTTTAACCTAGAATCTTAAAATTTGGTACAACCTAACCTCAAACATTCTTTTATATTCCCAAAAAGTTTTATTATTTAATTCCAAGTCATTGAGGAGAAAAAATGTTTTTCCTTGATTTCATTTAAAAAAAAACGCGAAATTCAAACCATAAAATTTGTTATAAAAAAAGCTGTTGAACCTAGAACCTTAAAATTTGGTACAACCTAACCTCAAACATTCTTTTATATTCCCAAAAAATTTTATTATTTAATTCCAAGTCATTGAGGAGAAAAAATGTTTTTCCTTGATTTCATTTAAAAAAAAACGCGAAATTCAAACCATAAAATTTGTTATAAAAAAAGCTGTTGAACCTAGAACCTTAAAATTTGGTACAACCTAACCTCAAACATTCTTTTATATTCCCAAAAAGTTTTATTATTTAATTCCAAGTCATTGAGGAGAAAAAATGTTTTTCCTTGATTTCATTTAAAAAAAAACGCGAAATTCTAACCATAAAATTTGTTATAAAAAAAGCTGTTGAACCTAGAACCTTAAAATTTGGTACAACCTAACCTCAAACATTCTTTTATATTCCCAAAAAGTTTTATTATTTAATTCCAAGTCATTGAGGAGAAAAAATGTTTTTCCTTGATTTCATTTAAAAAAAAACGCGAAATTCAAACCATAAAATTTGTTATAAAAAAAGCTGTTGAACCTAGAACCTTAAAATTTGGTACAACCTAACCTCAAACATTCTTTTATATTCCCAAAAAATTTTATTATTTAATTCCAAGTCATTGAGGAGAAAAAATGTTTTTCCTTGATTTCATTTAAAAAAAAACGCGAAATTCAAACCATAAAATTTGTTATAAAAAAAGCTGTTGAACCTAGAACCTTAAAATTTGGTATAACCTAACCTCAAACATTCTTTTATATTTCCAAAAAGTTTTATTATTTAATTCCAAGTCATTGAGGAGAAAAAATGTTTTTCCTTGATTTCATTAAAAAAAAACGCGAAATTTAAACCATAAAATTTGTTATAAAAAAAGCTGTTGAACCTAGAACCTTAAAATTTGGTACAACCTAACCTCAAACATTCTTTTATATTCCCAAAAAGTTTTATTATTTAATTCCAAGTCATTGAGGAGAAAAAATGTTTTTCCTTGATTTCATTTAAAAAAAAACGCGAAATTCAAACCATAAAATTTGTTATAAAAAAAGCTGTTGAACCTAGAACCTTAAAATTTGGTACAACCTAACCTCAAACATTCTTTATATTCCCAAAAAATTTTATTATTTAATTCCAAGTCATTGAGGAGAAAAAATGGTTTTCCTTGATTTCATTTAAAAAAAAAACGCGAAATTCAAACCATAAAATTTGTTATAAAAAAAGCTGTTGAACCTAGAACCTTAAAATTTGGTACAACCTAACCTCAAACATTCTTTTATATTCCCAAAAAGTTTTATTATTTAATTCCAAGTCATTGAGGAGAAAAAATGTTTTTCCTTGATTTCATTTAAAAAAAAACGCGAAATTTAAACCATAAAATTTGTTATAAAAAAAACTGTTGAACCTAGAACCTTAAAATTTGGTACAACCTAACCTCAAACATTCTTTTATATTCCTAAAAAGTTTTATTATTTAATTCCAAGTCATTGAGGAGAAAAAATGTTTTTCCTTGATTTCATTTAAAAAAAAACGCGAAATTTAAACCATAAAATTTGTTATAAAAAAAGCTGTTGAACCTAGAACCTTAAAATTTGGTACAACCTAACCTCAAACATTCTTTTATATTCCCAAAAAGTTTTATTATTTAATTCCAAGTCATTGAGGAGAAAAAATGTTTTTCCTTGATTTCATTTAAAAAAAAACGCGAAATTCAAACCATAAAATTTGTTATAAAAAAAGCTGTTGAACCTAGAACCTTAAAATTTGGTACAACCTAACCTCAAACATTCTTTTATATTCCCAAAAAGTTTTATTATTTAATTCCAAGTCATTGAGGAGAAAAAATGTTTTTCCTTGATTTCATTTAAAAAAAAACGCGAAATTCTAACCATAAAATTTGTTATAAAAAAAGCTGTTGAACCTAGAACCTTAAAATTTGGTACAACCTAACCTCAAACATTCTTTTATATTCCCAAAAAGTTTTATTATTTAATTCCAAGTCATTGAGGAGAAAAAATGTTTTTCCTTAATTTCATTTAAAAAAAAACGCGAAATTCAAACCATAAAATTTGTTATAAAAAAAGCTGTTGAACCTAGAACCTTAAAATTTGGTACAACCTAACCTCAAACATTCTTTTATATTCCCAAAAAAATTTATTATTTAATTCCAAGTCATTGAGGAGAAAAAATGTTTTTCCTTGATTTCATTTAAAAAAAAACGCGAAATTCAAACCATAAAATTTGTTATAAAAAAAGCTGTTGAACCTAGAACCTTAAAATTTGGTACAACCTAACCTCAAACATTCTTTTATATTCCCAAAAAGTTTTATTATTTAATTCCAAGTCATTGAGGAGAAAAAATGTTTTTCCTTGATTTCATTTAAAAAAAAACGCGAAATTCTAACCATAAAATTTGTTATAAAAAAAGCTGTTGAACCTAGAACCTTAAAATTTGGTACAACCTAACCTCAAACATTCTTTTATATTCCCAAAAAATTTTATTATTTAATTCCAAGTCATTGAGGAGAAAAAATGTTTTTCCTTGATTTCATTAAAAAAAAAACGCGAAATTCAAACCATAAAATTTGTTATAAAAAAAGCTGTTGAACCTAGAACCTTAAAATTTGGTATAACCTAACCTCAAACATTCTTTTATATTTCCAAAAAGTTTTATTATTTAATTCCAAGTCATTGAGGAGAAAAAATGTTTTTCCTTGATTTCATTTAAAAAAAAACGCGAAATTCAAACCATAAAATTTGTTATAAAAAAAGCTGTTGAACCTAGAACCTTAAAATTTGGTACAACCTAACCTCAAACATTCTTTTATATTCCCAAAAAGTTTTATCATTTAATTCCAAGTCATTGAGGAGAAAAAATGTTTTTCCTTGATTTCATTAAAAAAAAACGCGAAATTTAAACCATAAAATTTGTTATAAAAAAAGCTGTTGAACCTAGAACCTTAAAATTTGGTACAACCTAACCTCAAACATTCTTTTATATTCCCAAAAAGTTTTATTATTTAATTCCAAGTCATTGAGGAGAAAAAATGTTTTTCCTTGATTTCATTAAAAAAAAAACGCGAAATTCAAACCATAAAATTTGTTATAAAAAAAGCTGTTGAACCTAGAACCTTAAAATTTGGTACAACCTAACCTCAAACATTCTTTTATATTCCCAAAAAGTTTTATTATTTAATTCCAAGTCATTGAGGAGAAAAAATGTTTTTCCTTGATTTCATTTTTAAAAAAACGCGAAATTCAAACCATAAAATTTGTTATAAAAAAAGCTGTTGAACCTAGAACCTTAAAATTTGGTACAACCTAACCTCAAACATTCTTTTATATTCCCAAAAAGTTTTATTATTTAATTCCAAGTCATTCAGGAGAAAAAATGTTTTTCCTTGATTTTATTTTTAAAAAAACGCGAAATTCAAACCATAAAATTTGTTATAAAAAAAGCTGTTGAACCTAGAACCTTAAAATTTGGTATAACCTAACCTCAAACATTCTTTTATATTCCCAAAAAGTTTTATTATTTAATTCCAAGTCATTGAGGAGAAAAAATGTTTTTCCTTGATTTCATTTAAAAAAAAACGCGAAATTCAAACCATAAAATTTGTTATAAAAAAAGCTGTTCAACCTAGAACCTTAAAATTTGGTACAACCTAACCTCAAACATTCTTTTATATTCCCAAAAAGTTTTATTATTTAATTCCAAGTCATTGAGGAGAAAAAATGTTTTTCCTTGATTTCATTTAAAAAAAAACGCGAAATTCAAACCATAAAATTTGTTATAAAAAAGCTGTTGAACCTAGAACCTTAAAATTTGGTACAACCTAACCTCAAACATTCTTTTATATTCCCAAAAAGTTTTATTATTTAATTCCAAGTCATTGAGGAGAAAAAATGTTTTTCCTTGATTTCATTTAAAAAAAAAACGCGAAATTCAAACCATAAAATTTGTTATAAAAAAAGCTGTTGAACCTAGAACCTTAAAATTTGGTACAACCTAACCTCAAACATTCTTTTATATTCCCAAAAAGTTTTATCATTTAATTCCAAGTCATTGAGGAGAAAAAATGTTTTTCCTTGATTTCATTTAAAAAACAACGCGAAATTCAAACCATAAAATTTGTTATAAAAAAAGCTGTTGAACCTAGAACCTTAAAATTTGGTACAACCTAACCTCAAACATTCTTTTATATTTCCAAAAAGTTTTATTATTTAATTCCAAGTCATTGAGGAGAAAAAATGTTTTTCCTTGATTTCATTAAAAAAAAACGCGAAATTTAAACCATAAAATTTGTTATAAAAAAAGCTGTTGAACCTAGAACCTTAAAATTTGGTACAACCTAACCTCAAACATTCTTTTATATTCCCAAAAAGTTTTATTATTTAATTCCAAGTCATTGAGGAGAAAAAATGTTTTTCCTTGATTTCATTTAAAAAAAACGCGAAATTCAAACCATAAAATTTGTTATAAAAAAAGCTGTTGAACCTAGAACCTTAAAATTTGGTACAACCTAACCTCAAACATTCTTTTATATTCCCAAAAACTTTTATTAATTCCAAGTCATTGAGGAGAAAAAATGTTTTTCCTTGATTTCATTTAAAAAAAAACGCGAAATTCAAACCATAAAATTTGTTATAAAAAAAGCTGTTGAACCTAGAACCTTAAAATTTGGTACAACCTAACCTCAAACATTCTTTTATATTCCCAAAAAGTTTTATTATTTAATTCCAAGTCATTGAGGAGAAAAAATGTTTTTCCTTGATTTCATTTAAAAAAAACGCGAAATTCAAACCATAAAATTTGTTATAAAAAAAGCTGTTGAACCTAGAACCTTAAAATTTGGTACAACCTAACCTCAAACATTCTTTTATATTCCCAAAAACTTTTATTAATTCCAAGTCATTGAGGAGAAAAAATGTTTTTCCTTGATTTCATTAAAAAAAAAACGCGAAATTCAAACCATAAAATTTGTTATAAAAAAAGCTGTTGAACCTAGAACCTTAAAATTTGGTACAACCTAACCTCAAACATTCTTTTATATTCCCAAAAAGTTTTATTATTTAATTCCAAGTCATTGAGGAGAAAAAATGTTTTTCCTTGATTTCATTTAAAAAAAAACGCGAAATTTAAACCATAAAATTTGTTATAAAAAAAGCTGTTGAACCTAGAACCTTAAAATTTGGTACAACCTAACCTCAAACATTCTTTTATATTCCCAAAAAGTTTTATTATTTAATTCCAAGTCATTGAGGAGAAAAAATGTTTTTCCTTGATTTCATTTAAAAAAAAACGCGAAATTCAAACCATAAAATTTGTTATAAAAAAAGCTGTTGAACCTAGAACCTTAAAATTTGGTACAACCTAACCTCAAACATTCTTTTATATTCCCAAAAAGTTTTATTATTTAATTCCAAGTCATTGAGGAGAAAAAATGTTTTTCCTTAATTTCATTTAAAAAAAAACGCGAAATTTAAACCATAAAATTTGTTATAAAAAAAGCTGTTGAACCTAGAACCTTAAAATTTGGTACAACCTAACCTCAAACATTCTTTTATATTCCCAAAAAATTTTATTATTTAATTCCAAGTCATTGAGGAGAAAAAATGTTTTTCCTTGATTTCATTTAAAAAAAAACGCGAAATTCAAACCATAAAATTTGTTATAAAAAAAGCTGTTGAACCTAGAACCTTAAAATTTGGTACAACCTAACCTCAAACATTCTTTTATATTCCCAAAAAGTTTTATTATTTAATTCCAAGTCATTGAGGAGAAAAAATGTTTTTCCTTGATTTCATTTAAAAAAAAACGCGAAATTTAAACCATAAAATTTGTTATAAAAAAAGCTGTTGAACCTAGAACCTTAAAATTTGGTACAACCTAACCTCAAACATTCTTTTATATTCCCAAAAAGTTTTATTATTTAATTCCAAGTCATTGAGGAGAAAAAATGTTTTTCCTTGATTTCATTTAAAAAAAAACGCGAAATTCAAACCATAAAATTTGTTATAAAAAAAGCTGTTGAACCTAGAACCTTAAAATTTGGTACAACCTAACCTCAAACATTCTTTTATATTCCCAAAAAGTTTTATTATTTAATTCCAAGTCATTGAGGAGAAAAAATGTTTTTCCTTAATTTCATTTAAAAAAAAACGCGAAATTTAAACCATAAAATTTGTTATAAAAAAAGCTGTTGAACCTAGAACCTTAAAATTTGGTACAACCTAACCTCAAACATTCTTTTATATTCCCAAAAAATTTTATTATTTAATTCCAAGTCATTGAGGAGAAAAAATGTTTTTCCTTGATTTCATTTAAAAAAAAACGCGAAATTCAAACCATAAAATTTGTTATAAAAAAAGCTGTTGAACCTAGAACCTTAAAATTTGGTACAACCTAACCTCAAACATTCTTTTATATTCCCAAAAAGTTTTATTATTTAATTCCAAGTCATTGAGGAGAAAAAATGTTTTTCCTTGATTTCATTTAAAAAAAAACGCGAAATTCTAACCATAAAATTTGTTATAAAAAAAGCTGTTGAACCTAGAACCTTAAAATTTGGTACAACCTAACCTCAAACATTCTTTTATATTCCCAAAAAGTTTTATTATTTAATTCCAAGTCATTGAGGAGAAAAAATGTTTTTCCTTAATTTCATTTAAAAAAAAACGCGAAATTCAAACCATAAAATTTGTTATAAAAAAAGCTGTTGAACCTAGAACCTTAAAATTTGGTACAACCTAACCTCAAACATTCTTTTATATTCCCAAAAAAATTTATTATTTAATTCCAAGTCATTGAGGAGAAAAAATGTTTTTCCTTGATTTCATTTAAAAAAAAACGCGAAATTCAAACCATAAAATTTGTTATAAAAAAAGCTGTTGAACCTAGAACCTTAAAATTTGGTACAACCTAACCTCAAACATTCTTTTATATTCCCAAAAAGTTTTATTATTTAATTCCAAGTCATTGAGGAGAAAAAATGTTTTTCCTTGATTTCATTTAAAAAAAAACGCGAAATTCTAACCATAAAATTTGTTATAAAAAAAGCTGTTGAACCTAGAACCTTAAAATTTGGTACAACCTAACCTCAAACATTCTTTTATATTCCCAAAAAATTTTATTATTTAATTCCAAGTCATTGAGGAGAAAAAATGTTTTTCCTTGATTTCATTAAAAAAAAAACGCGAAATTCAAACCATAAAATTTGTTATAAAAAAAGCTGTTGAACCTAGAACCTTAAAATTTGGTATAACCTAACCTCAAACATTCTTTTATATTTCCAAAAAGTTTTATTATTTAATTCCAAGTCATTGAGGAGAAAAAATGTTTTTCCTTGATTTCATTTAAAAAAAAACGCGAAATTCAAACCATAAAATTTGTTATAAAAAAAGCTGTTGAACCTAGAACCTTAAAATTTGGTACAACCTAACCTCAAACATTCTTTTATATTCCCAAAAAGTTTTATCATTTAATTCCAAGTCATTGAGGAGAAAAAATGTTTTTCCTTGATTTCATTAAAAAAAAACGCGAAATTTAAACCATAAAATTTGTTATAAAAAAAGCTGTTGAACCTAGAACCTTAAAATTTGGTACAACCTAACCTCAAACATTCTTTTATATTCCCAAAAAGTTTTATTATTTAATTCCAAGTCATTGAGGAGAAAAAATGTTTTTCCTTGATTTCATTAAAAAAAAAACGCGAAATTCAAACCATAAAATTTGTTATAAAAAAAGCTGTTGAACCTAGAACCTTAAAATTTGGTACAACCTAACCTCAAACATTCTTTTATATTCCCAAAAAGTTTTATTATTTAATTCCAAGTCATTGAGGAGAAAAAATGTTTTTCCTTGATTTCATTTTTAAAAAAACGCGAAATTCAAACCATAAAATTTGTTATAAAAAAAGCTGTTGAACCTAGAACCTTAAAATTTGGTACAACCTAACCTCAAACATTCTTTTATATTCCCAAAAAGTTTTATTATTTAATTCCAAGTCATTCAGGAGAAAAAATGTTTTTCCTTGATTTTATTTTTAAAAAAACGCGAAATTCAAACCATAAAATTTGTTATAAAAAAAGCTGTTGAACCTAGAACCTTAAAATTTGGTATAACCTAACCTCAAACATTCTTTTATATTCCCAAAAAGTTTTATTATTTAATTCCAAGTCATTGAGGAGAAAAAATGTTTTTCCTTGATTTCATTTAAAAAAAAACGCGAAATTCAAACCATAAAATTTGTTATAAAAAAAGCTGTTCAACCTAGAACCTTAAAATTTGGTACAACCTAACCTCAAACATTCTTTTATATTCCCAAAAAGTTTTATTATTTAATTCCAAGTCATTGAGGAGAAAAAATGTTTTTCCTTGATTTCATTTAAAAAAAAACGCGAAATTCAAACCATAAAATTTGTTATAAAAAAGCTGTTGAACCTAGAACCTTAAAATTTGGTACAACCTAACCTCAAACATTCTTTTATATTCCCAAAAAGTTTTATTATTTAATTCCAAGTCATTGAGGAGAAAAAATGTTTTTCCTTGATTTCATTTAAAAAAAAAACGCGAAATTCAAACCATAAAATTTGTTATAAAAAAAGCTGTTGAACCTAGAACCTTAAAATTTGGTACAACCTAACCTCAAACATTCTTTTATATTCCCAAAAAGTTTTATTATTTAATTCCAAGTCATTGAGGAGAAAAAATGTTTTTCCTTGATTTCATTTAAAAAAAAACGCGAAATTTAAACCATAAAATTTGTTATAAAAAAAACTGTTGAACCTAGAACCTTAAAATTTGGTACAACCTAACCTCAAACATTCTTTTATATTCCTAAAAAGTTTTATTATTTAATTCCAAGTCATTGAGGAGAAAAAATGTTTTTCCTTGATTTCATTTAAAAAAAAACGCGAAATTTAAACCATAAAATTTCTTATAAAAAAAGCTGTTGAACCTAGAACCTTAAAATTTGGTACAACCTAACCTCAAACATTCTTTTACATTTCTAAAAAGGTTTTCATATTCCAAGTCATTTTCACAACTTCAAATTTAAACGACAAAATATTTATGAAGTTTGAATCTTAATCTATAATCTACGATTTGGTATAGATAAAACAAAATATTTTTACAGTAGCGTACTTTTATTTATCCGAAACACACAATATAAAAACAGCTAAAGAATCTCCGTTTATATCAACAATTCTCATCTCTATCCAAAATAGATACAAACTATTACCCTATCAAAAATTCGTATATAAAATACTTTTGGAATAAAAAATCGCTAATATTTAAACGTTATGATATAAGATACGGCACCTCAACAAAGATATTCAACCCAAACTGTTTTGAATATCTTTTTTTAAAAAACCGTTTTTTTTTCTCGGTTGTTTGATATAAAAACCCCTTCACAATTCAAAAACTGGTTTAGTACAAAATGTAATAAAAAAAATAAATTGCGAACAAAAAAATCTTGTTATCTCTCCTGCAAAATCCAATCATTCCTATAAGAATTTTCAAGAAGAAGAGCTTAAAACAATTTAAACATCATCTCAGTCAATTTTTCAAATAAACAAGCTTTGTTTAGACCCAATACTGGTTTCTACGCAGCATGATGTTTCTACTGGGACAAGCGGGATCGGAAGCATCACAACTGCTCCATTCATCACCAGGTTCATCAACACCATACGGATACCTTCCGTGAATATCCACGTCATTCCGATTAATTGGCGTCACTTTACACTGTGGCAAAGCTGTCAAAAGTGGCGAAGAAAAACCATCTTTAAGCGGCGGAGACGCAGCCATCAAACGATCTGGAGGACGAGGCAATGGAATCGGCTGCAAACATTGTTCTTCTTTGTTCAAAGGTTCAGAATCCATCGATCTACATTTTACCACGATTACAATTAAAATTCCCAAAAGTACAACACCAGCGATCATACTAACTGTAAACAAAAAAAATTATTATTACCTAATTTTGTGTTTATATTTTTTCTGAAATCGATATTAAATTTATTCCCAAATTGATTGGATGAGCCACTTGACACTTCTCCAACAGAAAGGATGTCTTTCATCAAACGGATTTGGCATAAAAATCCGTCTCCTGATGAAAGATAATTACAAATTTTGATACAAAAGCAACAAAATAAATTTATTATTTAGGAATTTTAGAAAATTGTTATACAACTTCTGATTCAAAGCTGTTAGTTTGGTTGCCTATATTTCTATAGTTCACCAATCATAACAACGATCTTTATGGAAAATAAAATATTATTAAAGGCACCGTTAATCTTCATTAAATTCGCTTTAAAATGTTTGTTATTTCATCATAATATCTCAAGTCGTTCTTAAGATATGAAAAAATAGATTTCTCCGAATGTTCTTACGATATTTTTAGGATTTATCACTGTGAGATGTAATTATGAACATCTTATTTAATTTTTGAGAGAAAAACCCATTAAGATTGATTTCAGAAAAAATATAACCAAGGAATAATTATTTTTAAATTACCAATAAAAAAATAATCTCTTGTAACACTAGAGTTGTAATCGCCTTCATGACCGGCGGGATCTTCAGGTCCTGGTCTAGTAGCTACAATATCATTACTGGCTGATGATCGTATATTGATTTTAAGTTCACCTACGGCTGGTTGAAAAATTCCCGCTCCCAAAGTGAATTCAATTTTATCCTGAATTCCATTCCAACCAACTTCGATGTTTTTTAAGACGTAATAAATATATCCGCTTTGTAGTTCAGCGTGTGTAAAGCCATTAACGACGGTGTCGAAGGTGTTTCGATGCTCGCCCGAGCTCCGAATAATTTTCCTAATTTCGCCATATTTGGGTTTAGTTATTATTTTGTAGCTGGGGTTGGTGTTTGTCATTTTGGCCAACGGCGTAGCATCCAAAACTTTTAACGTTAACCTCGTTTTCATGCCAGTTAAAGCTGTGAAATTTCCTATTTGCATTAACGGTTGAATAATGACTTTAACCGTAACAGTTTTTCCCTCGGAAATGTTCCTGTTTGAAATTCCAACGTATATATCAAAACTATCGTTTGCTGCAGTCATATCAAACTGCATATACATAACGTTTCTGTTTAACACATCTTCGTACTCAAAACTGGTGGTGTTGATGTCTCTTAGATAAATACCACCGTGTCGGGGAAAACTCCTCAAATAAAATTTAACGTTGCGTTTATCCGCGTTTGTATCAATAATAAATTGGTTTTCAGTTAAATGAACCACACTTGAAACTTGTTGCATAAAAATCGGGACACCGGATGTCGCGTTTAAATAAACCGGTATGATTTGAATGTTTAAAGCGGCGTACGTTGGTTGAAAATATCCATCGCTAACGCGAAAATGAATCGTGTCTGATAAACCATTTCCGTTATGGACATAAACAACTTTATCGTGGTTTATATCTTCTTGGGTAAAGACGTTAACAACGATAATTTCTGGTAATAATAAAATCAGTCCTTCTCGCGGTTCCGTTACGATTTCGTATTTAAGTTCGTTTGCGGAGGTGTCAAGATCTTCTGTATAGAGCTCGTGTCGCGAAATGGTATGATTGTGACCTTGAACAACTGAAAATCTCGGAGCGCCAGTTACCAGATGAAAAACTTGATCGTTTTTTGGATTTATTTTTATCGGAACGGTTACGTTACATAACATTATATGTTTGGGTAATAAAAAAAATGAAAAATAAATGTTATCGCCCAAAGAATCTGAATGATCATGCACGTAAACAACTTGTCCGGTTTCTAATTGATTACGGGTAAAATTCGTTGTGACATTTTTGTTATCTTTCAAATATATTTGTCCGTGTTGCGGGCACATCACTAAACCGTAAATGTTGGGTGATTGCTCGTTTGCGTGGTTTTCCAAAAATTTAGCTACGTCCGATAAATTAAGAATGATTGGCGTCATTCCGCCTTCATCTATTGAGAGATTTCTTGGTATTTCAACGTACGCATCTAAACCGCCAGATGATACTGATATATCTATCGATAATCTCTCGTTATATAAAGTCTCCGCCAAATGACTTTTTACATTAAACGTAAATGAGTCTTCTGAATACAATTTCGGCGAAGTTAAAGTTTGCTCATAATAAATTCTCGTTGAATTTAAGTCGCTTTGAGTAAAATTACTAACCATTAAGACGCTATGTTCCGTTTCCATCACTAACCTCCCTAATCGTGGAGCTGTGGTTATCTCATAATAAATCATTCGGGATTCATCGGAAATTGTTGAAAGTATGTAACTTGGGGTGATGTATTTTTTTTGAAACGGGAAAATATGAAGCGGTTTTGTTTTGACTTTTAATCGAACCTGCTTTGTTTTTATATAAAACGTATACTCTTTTGTACTATGTAAGCCGTCCGTTACATTAAACGTAAATTTTGCTTCTGAACCATTTAAATGCCGAAAAACAATCATGTTCATATTAATTAGTTCTTGTGTAAAATATTGCAAAGAAATATCAGGTTGGGAAATTAAAGAAACGTTACCCCACCAACACCCCAAAACTTGATATTTTAACACTTCCAGCGGCCTATCGGCATCTTCAGCAGCCAAAAATGTGTTTGTAATAACAGCAACGCCTCCTTCCCACATAGTTAAGCCGGTATTATTAACAACGATAGGCTTTTGATCGTTCTTGGGTAAAATAACGATCGGTAAAGTCACGGTTTCGCTGCGTTTTCCTCCGGAAATTGCCGAAACTTTGATTTCGTCTAAAAGATTCTCTGAATCATCATGTTTATAAGACACCAAACCCGATTTGAGGTCTTTATTAGTAAACTTTTTCCACTTCGTACAACTTCTGCGTACTAAAATACATCCATACTTCGGTAATTCTAATAAAACATACTCGGAAATCTTCGATTTGTAATAATCGGTCAAAACGAATAAGTGAGCGATTGAAATGATTGATAAACCGCCTTCGGAAACGTTCAAAGTGTTCGTTCCCAAATAAATCCGATCGGGAATAATTTGTATATCTAAAACGACGTTTAACAACGAAACCATCCCGTTTGTAACGTTAAATAATATCCGATCTTGCGTTTCATTCGCCGCAGATTGAACATAAACCAATCTACCTTCGTTTATTACCGATTGCGTAAACGATCGTACGATCGTATTTTCCTCACCAAATTTAAACGAAGCCAACATTGTTATATAACCATACAAAGGATATTCAGCTATGTAATAAACGATTGAAGATGGTGGAACTTCCGTTTGATAAATCTCTAACACTTTATTTGTAATCGGCGCACTCGTACTTTCTTCTATTACAAGTTGATTTGACGTTTTTAATACCAACGGGTCCCAATAACCCGCCGGTAACATTTGAATTCGAATTTGTGTCGTGTTTATTGCGTCCAAACATCGAACTCTTAATGTTATCTCATCGGCGTTTTGTGATGTTATATCGTTTACGTAGAGAAGTTTTCCCGAATTTATTTGTAACTGCGTGAAATGGAGTACTTCCTGAAAAAAAGAGAATTATGATTAGTCCGCGCAAAACGACTTTAGTTATTTTTTCTGGTACATATTATTTTATCTTAATATCTCAATTTGTTCTTAAGATATGATTTTTTTAAATTCCGAATTTTAGCTTCTTACCTTATTATTTTCTCCAAAAATTAATCTTCCATATCTAGGTTTAATGGTAACTTCATAAACAACATCACCATCGTCAGCAAATAAATTCGTGGCGTAGTTCAAGTGATCCTTCATTAATAAGCTTTTTCCTCCGTGTTTGACGATGACTTTTTTATGGGTGTAAACCCATAAGAAAGGGCCTAAAGCTTCGACTTCCAAGATTCCGTTGACGTGATTTTGCCCGTCGGTAACCCAAAGTTGTATTCGGCCGAATTTGTGGCCTTTATGTTTAAAAAGAATGTTCTTAGCGTTTAGGTCTTCTTGGGTAAATCTCGATATTTTTCCTTTTGTGAGTGCGTTGCAAATGTCTCCGTTGGGTATTTCTTGCCAGGTGTAAACGATGTCGGAGGGTTTAGTATCGATGTCTTTATCGGTGTATAATAAGTATTCGTTGGTTAATAATTTTTCGCCGTTTTCGACGACGTAAAATTTTTTTTCAAACGCCCTTAAGGGGCTGTTATCGTTTTTGAGCGAAACATCGATATGAAAATTTTCGACGTATTGAAAATCCTCGTCTTTTCTTAAAGACAACACCATGAGTTTAAAGTTATCGTATTTCGTTTCGGAATTATCATGAACGTAAGATAATTGATTTTCTTTTAATTCTTTTAATGTAAAATATTCAGTTTTGTTTCTATCTAAAATACCCTGTTTGGTGATTTGTAAGTACCCATGATTGGGGGGTTTTGTTACGTTAAACACCAAATCCGTAACAAAATTTATTTCAACACTTAATCTATCCATTCCGATATCAACGCGTCCGCCTTCCTCAACTTTCAATCTTTTAAACAGTACTTTTACGTGATTTATCGTATCATTGGGAGGCACGTAACTTATCGTTATATTACCCGTTACATTTTTACATCCAGGTGTTAAAACGCTATACGTGATTAGATCTAAAATCTCAGAGTAAGGCCTCTGATGTAATTTATATTTAATATTTTGAGAAATCACGTCTTCTTGCGAAAACGTATCGAGATATGTCATTTTATATTCGGATACAGCCCAAAATAAATAACCATAAACCGGCGGCGTGATTATCACGTATTTTATCGATGTCGTCGGTAAATTAACCGGTTGTGTTTGATAATGAAGATTATTCACACCGATTGTAACTTCTTTACTTAAATTTAAATTCACTTGAGCATTTTTCAACATGATTAATTTACATTTGGCGAAGCTTAACCGAAACGAATACTTTTGGGTTTTATTCAAAGACGTTTGGAATTGAAACTCATCGAAATCCGGAAGCGAATTCATATGGCGGTACCTAACGCGGTGTTGCCGTAAATCTTCGCTATTAAAAACTCGCGATATCTCCCAAATTCCCCCATTTTTCTCAACCTCAATCTCACCGAATTGGGGACTTTGCACGATCGTATATTCCGCATTTTCGGTCGTATTCGGCACATTTGACACAAAGCTAAGATTGTACGGCGTTAATAAACCAAACGATTCGTGAAGAAGAATCAGCCCGGTGTTGTTTTGTAACCGCCAATATTGAGGAAAAGTTATAACTCGTAATCGCCCGACAGGACTAGTTTCGATTCCATCTGAAACTTGTATGTTTAAATAAAATTCGTTTACATTCGTCGTCGACTCATCAACGAAGACCACTTTAAAATTGTTCAAGTCGTTTTGGCTGAAAGACGTTATTGGGTAACCAGAACGATCGATGTATTCAAAATGTCCAAAAGCGACTGGGTTTGTGTTGTATATTAGTTGATTTATTGATGTGTCTGGATCTGTTACATTCCATAAACTAGAATCTAACACTTTTCTTGATCCCTTAAATAAAATTTGGAAATTATTAAATATTATTATTAAAAAATTTTAATTAATATTTAAGTATCTAATGATTTAATTTAAATAATAGTTAGCTCTTAAAACAAAACATGCTGTAAACTCAAAATTTTTATGTAACATACACTGTGTTAATTAATTATCGATTTGCGTATTGCAATACCAATACTGTGATATTGGTTGCATACTTGCAATGATGACCCTCTACACCAGGGTTTCCCAACCTTTTTTTTTTGTCGAACCTGCACAGATTATGAATATTTTGGAACACAAGTTGTAGCAAATTAAGGCTCCTTAACCGCTTGATGAGAATATGTTTGACGACAGAGAAACGAAAGTTCAAAAAAGGATAGCATGTACTGGCAAGACATTCCCACTGTTTTCCTATTGGGTAATATGTATTTTATCAATGAAGGAATCAATAAATAGATTTATGAATAATGTATTTACAACCTGAAACAATTAAGAACTGTGGGTACCTAAAATTTATTAAACTAAATTTATATTGAATAAAAATAATAAATTAAATATCGGTGAAACCCAAAATGAGTAAATAGTTGCTTGCAATCGGGGAGCTTCTTGACCTATACTTTAAAATTAGTACAGACAGTAATGTGAAGGGTTGCCGTTTGTTACCGCAAAGAAGAGCTGCATGTACATTGATGTCAAACACCAAGCATATTTAATTATTGCAATATCATTGCAGAGTACACACAAGTTATTGCAGTTTTTGAAACAGAAGTAAACCAGAAGAAAATAAAAGAAAAAACCCCTACTATCCGTGCAAAAAGTCAAGGCCCCTCACTTTAGAGATTGATATCTTCGCAACCGCTCCATAAAAAAAATTGCAACAAAGTTTGTTGTAATCACTGAACATTACTACGTAACTTATGTTAATCTGAAAATTTTTGGATCCACGGTTTTCTTTTTACCGCGAGTTAAATGAAAAATGTACCCGATTTTTTACAGAATTGGCAACTTTATCAACTTTGCGATTTTTTTTCTCGAAAACTATCGTACGAAAAAATTTGAATTTTGAACAGGTGGTAGTCTGATGTGTTCTCAATGAGTGGCATATTTTATTTTTTCGATATTTCATATACTTTCGCGGAAAATCGCGGTTTAGTAAGACGCCGTTATGTCGAAAACGGTTGGGTGGATTTCCTCGCGGATTTCACCAAAATATGTCAAATAATGTTGGTTGTCGGATTCCGTTATCAGTTTTTCAAAATTAAGGATCCCTATTTTTTTAAGAACGATTTAATGGAATTACAAATTAAAAAGAAATAGAAATAAGCTCTGCAGGGTGACGAGGGTTCCGACCAATCGGAACAGATGGTGCGTCCCAGACAGGACGTCGCGCCTTATTTCTTTATGTAGGCAAGATAAAGGCGCGACGTACTGTCTGGGACTTCCTCTCCCCGCATAGCTGATTTCTGTTTCTCTTTAATTTGTAATTCCATTAAATCGCTCTTAAAAAATTAAGGAGCCTTATTTTTGAAAAACTGATAACGGAATCCGAAAATCCGCGTTATTTGACATATTTTGGTAAAAACTGCGTTGAAATTCGCTAGGTCGTTTTCGAAGTAACCGCATCCTACTAAACCGCGATTTTCCGCGAAACTATATGGAATATCGAAAAAATAAAATATGCCCCACATTAAGAACACATCGGTTTACCACCAGTTCAAATTTGAAATTTTTTCGTCTAATAGTTTTGGAGAGAAAAAATCGCAAAGTAGACAAAGTTGCTGGCACTCTCAAAAATCGGGTACTTTTTTCACTTAACTCGCGATAAAAGTAAAACCACGGACCCGAAAATTTCCAAATTAACATGTGATACGCAGAAATGTTCACTGATTACAATAAACTTTACAGCAATTTTTTCCATCGAGCGGTTACGAAGATATCGATCTCTAAAGTGAGGGGCCTTGACTTTTTGCACGGATAGTAGTGACATAATTTCTCAACAATCGTAAAAATAATTCGTAAAATAATCAAACATATCTCTAAAATCGGAAAGGGTGATTTCTACCCTTAAAACGGCGATCGGGCAGAAATGACAATACACGTGTCGAATATTTTTCCATACCCTACTTGTATGTCAAGTTTCAAGAAAATCGCCGTATGGAACTTCCCTAGTGTTACTTGAAAGTATACAGGGTGATTCTCAACCTATACACATAAACTCGAGGATTTATTCATTATTAGTAAAAGTTTTTTAGTTTCTCTAAATCTAAATAATGTGTTTCCTGGAAAATGAATAGGTCGAGATGGTCCAATGACCTGGCTACCGTGATCGCCCAGCCTCAACCCTCTTGATTTTTACTTGTCGGGTCACTTAAAAAGCAAAGTGTACGTAACGGAAGTTAATACTGAGCCAATATTGCAAAATCATTTACATGCTGCTGCCCAGACATTTCGCCAACACCCTGGTTTAGACCGCGCTAATGGGAGATCGTGGATTCCGGGAGGCCAATTGATAGAAAATATGGGAAATCACTTCGAACACTTGCTGTGATGTTATTTTAAAATGTTCTATGTATTCTTGATAGTTAATATCACGGATATCTATGAAACAAAAAATCTTTTACTACAAATTTTTTTGCCTATTAGTCATTATTCGTCGTGAGTAGTAAATCACCAAGTTTATGCGTATAGGTTGAGAATCATCCTGTATTTATATAAAATAATAATAATATAAAAATACACTTTAGGTTCGTATTTACGCGCAAATCGATAATCAGAACATTCTATAGCACGATATCAGAAAAAGTAAGCTTCCTCCCCTTTCATAGTATGCAGTCGGTAGACAAGAACTATGTCTACAAACTTGTTTTTTATCTATGTCTGCGGTTTTTTTACGTTACAAACCACTCGCCAGAGATTCACATAGCCAGCCCACATGTTTTTTTCATTAACCAATCATCGCTCGTGAGATCCGGGAAGTAAAATATATTCCAAAATATTAAAATTTAATGTAAAACCGTAAATTACTAATTACTGGTTTATTATTAATATTTCGTAAAAGTGCTACAGGAATAATGTTTCTATTTTATTGTTTTACATCCGGGCCAAGAAGAAAAATCGTAAAAATCTTACTATTTTCAAAAATAAAGCAATATTTTTTTTCAAATTTCATTTTCTGTTCTTGTCCCGGATTCATAACTATTGTAGAAACATGACAAATGATAAATTAATCCAATCCATTAATAAATAAGGAAGTAATTCGAAATCTACGGTGACAGACTCGGTTAAGGAGCCTTAAGTATTCTTCATGATACTTGGAGCGGCCGACGTCTTCGAAGTCGGCCGAGATTATTTTTTATATCACGAACAATAAGAAACCCCTAAGAGGGGGTCCCCCTTTTTGGAAAACCCTGCTCTACACTAAAATGATATCTTTGATGCTTAATCATAGCATATTTAGTTTCCAGAGCTAATACAACTACTTTCTTAATAATCTCTAATTATCATGTTAACATACTTTGAGTTAAAAAATTAATCTTAATAATAATAAACATCTATACTGAGTATATTTATTTTATTTAAATTATTTTCTTGATCCTCACTCATTATAGATGTTCTTTTGATATAAATTAAAAAAAATTAGGGGTACAACTTACCTTAATTTTTGTATAAAAAACGCTCACGTGCTAGGGATGGTTAGCAACAACTCTTTAAAGTATCTTTAAAAATAAACAAAAATAAAAATCTGAGGGTTAAAGAAAACGAAACATTCCACTAAAAATCATTCCGTTAGCAGATGAAGGAGCATTCCAAATTTAACATGCGCTAATTTACCTGTGCTATTCTCAAAACGGAAGTAGCCGGTATGTTTAAAACAGGTGGATCATTTGTTGGTATAACATTCACGTTTAACGTGAATTTAAAGGATCCTTGTAAATAGGAGGGTAACAAAAACTTATCGGCCGTAAATTGTACTTCCATAACGATAAAATCTTTTCGATCTTCAGATCCATCATGTAAATAATGTACTTTATCTTTTGCTACGTCGGAGAGCGTAAATAATTTCACATCTTCTAGCCAAGCATTATTCGTTATCGTTCCGTATAAAGGTGACTGAAGAATTTGGAATTTAATACCTTTTTCTTGAATGCCATATTTTTCATAATCAAGTGTGACGTGTAAATTTTGCGTGGTAACTAAAGTGTTATTACCTTCAAGTACTTCTAATGGTTCAATTGATAATAATTCGAGTTTATCGGCGGAATTAGGTTTTGTATAAATGCTTTCGCCGGATATTTTGCAGTCTTTCCGGTCGCAAACGCATTTAAAACCATCCAAACCATCTTGCACGCAAACACTTTTTCCCGTACAAGATTTATGAACGCATTTGTACTCCCACACGCACCCGGTGTGTAAACCAGAAGAAACGAGTACGTCCGGTAACCCAATTTTGTATTCAGAAAAGGCAATATGTTTGAGGCAACCCTTAAAAGTATTATTGACAGTTTTGAGCCCTTTGGAATTGGCACGCGACTTTTTACTATTTTCCAATCCCCCAACATAAAATAGTTTATCGAAAAAGTGTTTATCAAACTCAAATTCGCCACGTGGTATATCAAATTTTGTTAAATTTGAACTGACACTCAGATCGATAGTTGTCGTTGTCAAGCGAACGGAAACTGTGTGCCATTTCCCATCCGAAACGTAAACGCTATTACAGTTTTCTACGATCGTACCGTTAGATTTTAATATCACTTTGATTTTACCCTCGTCCAGCTCGATGGCGAAGTGATCCGATCTCGCTTTTTGACCTGTATTATAAAAGACCAAACTTCGCTCTAGGATCGTTTTTATTTCAAACTGGAGCTTTAATGACTTTTCCACCGAACGAGGGAAAACCATGAAGGCATCGTCGTTTACAAAACTTATCGGTTTATTTGCGTCTACTTCAAATTCTGATGAACAGTTCCACGTCACACCTTGGACGGTCGCTTGGGATTGTCTATGTCTTACTCTATCTAATACTTGCAGACCATTATACATCACCTAATTTCAATAAAAAATATACAAAGTTATTAATTAATCAAAATAAATTACACTGTACTGCAAGGTTTTTGTACAGTGGATGAGTTGTTTTTTTTTACTCAGGTGTCTCACTGCTGCTGGACATAGGATTGATATTTAGCACCTTGATATAAGGTGAAGAGATCAACCTTTTAGTGGTAGTGTCATGTTTACCACTATGAAAAGCTAAAATAAAAGAAGGTTGGTTAAAATCAAATTAGTATTTTATTTTATGCTCATAAAATATTTAATCAAGCAATCGATCTGAAAATGATAAAACTTGTATTGGAGTACTGCCTCCAAGAAATCACCCACATAATGAACTTCTCACTAATATACGGAGTTTATCCGAAACAATGGAAGATTGCTCTAGTAACACCTCTACCTAAAGTGAGCCATGCTACGTCACTAGGAGACCTACGACCGATTAGTGTGTTACCTATCTTATCTAAAATATTAGAGAAGATTGTTGCTTCACAGCTAGTACATCACCTGAATCATACTAATTTACTCCCACGATGCCAATCTGGATTGCGGGAGAAGTATAGCACAACGACCGCGTTAACTAAAATTGTGAACGATTGGTGCTGTGCCATTGATGCCTCAAGAGTTACCTTCGTTGTATTCCTGGACTTTAGTAAGGCTTTTGATATCATCAATCATCAGCTTCTAATAGCCAAGCATTTACATTGGTTCCAGTCATATCTTGTGAATAGATCTCAACATACAAAGATTAATGGTAATATATCTAGCGGTATCCTAGTCAAGCAAGGTGTTCCACAGGGAAGTGTTTTGGGTCCTATATTATTCAACTTATTTACGGCAGACATGCCAAATGTAGTGACGAGCTGTTCGGTTCATCAATACGCGGATGATGCGCAGATTTACATCTCTTGTGATATTATCAGTGTTGATGACACGGTGCGCTTGCTTAACTCTGATTTAAAGAATATTTGTGAAAAACTATATGTATGTGTGTCGGGTCGGCCAACATTCGCAGAAGAGCAATCGATAATTTATCGGTTCCTATACACCTCAATGGAACTGTCTTAGCGTTCTCTGAATCGACCAACAACTTAGGTCTTACTGTCGACAGTAATCTTAATTTTGCGGAACATGTAAATAAGAAAATTGGTGTGTGCTACTATAAGTTAAAATCGTTATATAAATTTAAGTCATTGTTGTCACAATTGAAATGGAGACTTGTTAACTCCTTAATTCTAAGTCAACTTGATTACTGTAGTAACGTTTACTACAATTTTCTATCAGCTACTTTAAAAAATCGTATTCAAATACTTCAGAACAGCGGACTTAGGTTTTCATACTCGATTGATCGTAGAGAACATGTTACCCCTATTACATAAGATATTCTATCTTAAAAATGGAACCTAGATGTACACTCTTGCTAGCTGTTATGTTATACAATGTAATATTTTACAAATTGCCTTATTATTTATATTGTATCTTAGTACCAAGATCGCAAATACATAATGTTAATCTAAGACAAACGAAGTTGTTGACGATTCCCAAACATAAATCTGCTAAATTTTGTGGTAGCTTTGCGTACAGAGCACCTACAATTTATAATTGCTTTTCAGATGTTTTTCAGTTGAAATCTAATAGATCTTTTAAATGCACCTTGAAGCGCAGGCTTCTTGAGGAACAAGAATCAAAATGTTAAGTTTAATTATTTTTATTTATAATTATTTTTATTTCTATTTTGTTGGTTATTACTTTGATATATATGTATTTATTTTTGGTTTTCTAGTTTTCTAGTTTTCTAGTAATCAGCTATGCTGTACCCTATATATATATATATATGATATGTATATACTTTATATGTATATTTCTTTTTGGGCAAATTAAATAAATAAATAAATTTATTTTTGAGGAGTTTGAGGAAGCTCTTTTATCAAATCAGCCTGGGACAGCCTTAAAGCTGTTACTAATTAATCTAGGTGTACATCACATCAATCTGCAAATTGGCGATGGAAAAGTCCATTTTTTCCAATATCATTTGGACCATTTTGAAATACAAATTCCAATGGAATCCGATGAACAGCAATTTCAGCAAATACTTGCAAGTTGGTCCAACTGCTAAATAACCCAACCCAACCCAACTGCTAAATAATATTTTAAAATTTTCTTAAAAATAGCGATGTTAAAATACTCAACTGATCTACTGTACACAAAAAAAAAGTTTGCAGCACAATGTTATTATTGAAAATATCCATTATTTAATATTAAGATAAAATTGTAAAGTAATAAGTACCTGCTCGAGACATCCTCTAAAATTATTATAATGTCCAAAAAATGTATCAGAATCATTTCCTTTCCCTCCAACAAATAATCCAGAATTAATATTTAATTCAAAAAATCTTCCAGGTATATTTTTACTAACAGTAGCAAATTTATCAACATTCATACTAATATTAGCATCTCTTCTATCGATATTAACATCATGCCATTTGAAGTCATTTAATGCAGCATGCGATAAAAGTTCAGCTTCGCCCCCACCAAGATCAATGCTGACTTTTAGCTTTCCATTTTCAAGAGTGATCGTGCAATGATCGTTGGAGCCTGTGGCGAACAGTAATAATGCGTCCGAGAGTCTAGTTTTGAATTTGAAATGAATTGTTGTTGTGCTCTTGGCCTCTTTGAGGGGTATTGAAATGTAGCTGTTGCCGTAAAACGACGCTGCAAGGGTTACTATAAATAAACACCGGGGCGAATAAAGGCGAGGCTTTTGGAAAAAACGTACCTTGATCTAGGGTTGAGCACAAAGGCTGGAATATGCAATAGACGAAACACAAAATTAGAGAAACACGTCCCATTATGGCATTCTCGTTGCAAAAGTGACCCTTCTTTCATTCATGTCGCGCTATTTTCGTTGTTTACACCTGTTCAAAAAAAGTACAATCCGCGCCGATTCGCACTCTGCCCGGACTCCATTTTACTCCAAAACACAAACTTTACACTGTATTGAATTATTAGACATCTGGTTTACAATCCTTGCGTATAGGCAACACATTATCCTTTAGGAATGTCATGATACATTTAATGCTATATAAATTATAATTAATAACATTAAAAAGTATTTTAAAATTAATCGTAATTACAAGAAATATATAAAATTATTATTAATTGATGAAGTTATAAAATAACACTATCTAGTGGGCAATAGAGATACTAATTGCTTTACAGGGATTTTTAGGAGACTCCATCTATAAAGTGAGAGTACGCACTACTTCATTCAAATAAATGGGTGACACAGAATTGGGGAGGGATATTTGGCAACGTTGGGATGTTTTCGAGGGGTGTGATCGCTTTAAAGACTTAAAGAGGGGTGCAATAAGGGGTGCAAAAGACCATATTAAAAGAGAAGACTAAAAACTGATTTAAAATAAGATTTGAACCCTTATGTTTTGAGTACTACTACATAGTTGATAACTTTTATTTCTAAATTCTGATAAACTATGTATCTGGGTTGAGCTAAAAATGGGGAAATATCTTAAACGTGACGAAAAAGAAGGATTTAAAAAAAAACAGGATTGGGTTGGGTTTGACTTTCTACTCAAGATACAAGAATCCACAATAGCGATTAAAAGCATTGTTTGAATATATCTCTCATAAAATATGATTCTTCTCCTAAACGAAGAGTACACTGTGCCACAACGATTTATAGAACATAAAATATTAACATAAATTTAATAACGTAAATTTGCCTTGAAACTATGTCAGATAATAGTCAAAGCCAGTAGATAAATAAATGATAGTATCCAAAGATATTAGATACGCTATACAGCGTGTTCATAAAGCTTAGTTACTTTTAATGTTTTTCAAATTGCTATATATTGTATGCTGGTTGAATTGCCTATAAAGTTACCTTTAATTAATGATAAATATGTCATATATCTAACTTTAGTAGTTTTCCTGATATTTAGAATTTAAAGAATAATGTGTAATAAAATATGCGTTATTGTACTTAATATTATATTCTGTCTATTTTTATCAGTTTCTTTTTGTTCTTCCTTTTATTATTTGATTAATATTTTATAATGTAAATTAATTTTGCTGCCATATACCAGATTTTAATGCGACTTGGTACTTATGAGATTTAAAAAGATGTAAGTAATAAAATATGAAATTGTTCTGCCATATATTTCACGGCTTTTGAGAAAATAAGATGCACATGTTAAGAAATACCTCAAGATCTTTTATACAGCGCATTAATACTTGAAGAAGAGAAAATGGGCGGCATTTTGAACAACTTCTAAATATTAATTAAATTAATACCTACTTGTTGAGCAACGTTTAGTAATTGTTAAGTAATGAAGTTTTTTTTTTAATGTATTTTAATATAATATTACTTATTTTCAAATGACAGATAAACAAAAAAAAGTGACAAAAAAAGGACAGAATATATTACATTGTCACTTTCTTAAGTACAATAATGACATTTTATTACACATTTTAGGAAAACTATTAAAGTTAGACATATGACATACTTATCATTAATTAAAGGGAACTTTATGAGTAATTCAACTAGCATACAATATACAGGGTGTTCCATTTAAAAAACTTAAGTCAAAGCTATTTGAAAAACATCAAAAGTAACTAAGCTTTATGAACACGCTGTATCTACCTACTGGCTTAAACTATTATCTGACTTAATTTCAAGGCAAAATTGGAAAAAATGTCGCTTTTACATCTCTCTAACTCACCCTGTATATAAATTTGATATTATTTAATATAACTATTTGACGAAAAAAAGTTGAAAGTTTAAAAAAAGTCCTCATTCATTTAATTTTTTATATGGAATACATAAAAAGTATAAAAACAATAGTAGTGTTAGTTTGAAATTTTTTTTAATTAAACAAAAAGTGGTTAAATATAATACATACATATATAAATAAGTACTTCTAGTGTTTCTTTCTTTTTAATCAGTAGTATGGAAGGGTATTATAGTAGATATAGCAGGAAAAGTGGGTTGACCCAGTGAGCGCATTGCGAGTTGTATGTTGGTGGGGGTTAGCCCCGTAAGTGGGGTAGCGTAACTCGTGCTGTGAACTCGGGGGAAAAACAAAACGCTCGTCACAGCGAGACGTTGTATTTTAGTAAAACTTGAATTGATTTCGCTATTTAAACGTGTATAACGAACAAATTGTTTATATATCACTAAAAACCTAAAACGCGCGGAATTAATAAATATAATAATATCGAAAAAATCAGTATCGTCTCGGAAACAAAACAGTTATTTTAATTAATATAATTAAAAAGAAAGGTTTTAAGTGAGTTCTGTTTTCTTTTTTAAATTAGTGTTTTAAATAAATGGAAGGGAGCAACGGAAGTTTAAACGAAGAGATACGTTCAGGATCTGGATCGATTTCGGGATGTGGATCTGGATTGAGAAACTCTCCGAAAATCGTGGCTTCTTCCCCTTCGATTTGTGCGGGTGCAAACAACCCTTTACAACGTAATTCAGCTTCGCCGTCGATACCTAAGAAAATAACGAGTAAAAATCATAATAATACCGGTAAATAGACTTCATTTGTTACTTATAGATTTATTTATTACTTATAAGTCCAGAAGTTGTGCAATAAATTTCGAAAATTCTTCGCAAAAAAGTAAATTGGCCAGATAGAAAAAACGTCGAATTGAAGTGTAACAAGAAAGTTTAGTTAGTCGTTTTTGCCCCGTTTCGTAAGGCCGCCTTTTTATTGTTGCCTTTTTTTCTCTCTCTCGTATTTCGCTGTTCAACAACGACGTCTAATTTTAAAAGGTGTTCGGGCGGGAAGGAAAATCCAAAAAATGTCTGCATTTTTTAACCATGGGCAGTATAATATAGTATTAGTTTCCAACGAATTAACTTCGATGGAACAACATTGGTACAGCCTCGGATGGTATCCGTCGTCTTCGACGTCGTCGTTGTCGTTTTTTTTTGCTGCGTCCGCGGCGGGCAACCAAAAATCCGGGGGTAAAAACATGAATAGTTGTTGACCATAACGAGTTTCGTATGGTCTAAAAACCTATTCGTAAAAACCGACTGAGGGTTTTTCATTCGGGACTGGTTTGAGTGATTTCTCATACCGGCGACTGGCTACTGAGCCTTCGCGTATTGTGTCGGGTGTTCTGTTTTTAAGATGTATCCGTCCTTATTTATTGGGCTGTTCGTCTTGCTCGAATTAAGTCCTTCGACGGAATACTACGTCCAAAAGGTGCTTTTATCTCTCCATTTTTTTTACTACTTTACAATTATATCTACTTTGATTTCAGTTATCTTCTTAATTCTCTCATATTTATTAATTATATTATTTACATATTTACTTCTAATGAATTTTTTTATTTTATTTTTACTCTACATGTTTCGGTTGTTTTTCACCCATCATCAGGATTTATGATAACATTTTTAATCGTTTAAGATAACCCATTTCTATCTTCTTTTCAACTATTTTCCATTTGTATCATTGTTGCAGTCTTTAAATGATCCAATTGCTGCAAAAATAAAATATATATAACATCATCAAAAGAATCAATTTAGTTGCACACTAAATCGGTATCAAATCTGTTATAAAATGTTCTCTATTTCATCATTATATCCCAACCCGTTCTTGAGATATGATCTTTTTAACATTGTATTAATCATAACAATATATGACCATATGATATATAATCATAGCAAGGAAGTTTATCAAAAATAAGAAATTATTTATGGACCACTAAATCTGTATTAAATTTGCTTTGAAATGTTAGTTATTTCATTATGATATCTCAATTCGTTTTTAAGATACGATTTCTTAAATTTTTGTTTTTTAATAAATTAAGATGTAGAGTTGAAATTAAAAGATCATAACAACGATGTTTATAGAGAATAAGAAATTATTTCTGGCACATTAAATTTGCTTTAAAATCTTGTTTTATCATTACATCTTAATTGGTTCTTAAGATACGATTTTTTTAATTTTTATTTTGAAAATTTATAACAACCTAACATGCAGGGTTAACTTTAAAAAATCATAACAACGGTCTTTATGGAAAATAAGAAATTATTTTTGGCATATTAAATCTCCATTAAATTTGCTTTTAAACGCTCGTTATTTCATCATTATATCACATCCCGTTCTTGAGATATGATTTTTTTAACATTGTGTTCGTAAAATTTTAACAATTAAATTAAGGTTTGGTTTAAAAAATCATAGCAACGATGTTTATCAAAAATAAGAAATTATTTATGGACCACTAAATCTGTATTAAATTTGCTTTAAAATGTTAGTTATTTCATTATGATATCTCAATTCGTTTTTAAGATACAATTTCTTAAATTTTTGTTTTTTAATAAATTAAGATGTAGAGTTGAAATTAAAAGATCATAACAACGATGTTTATAGAGAATAAGAAATTATTTCTGGCACATTAAAGTTGCTTTAATATCTTGTTTTATCATTATATCTTAATTCGTTCTTAAGATACGATTTTTTTAATTTGTATTTCGAAAATTTATAACAACCTAACCTGCAGGGTTAAATATAAAAAATCATAACAACGGTCTTTATGGAAAATAAGAAATTATTTTTGGCATATTAAATCTCTATTAAATTTGCTTTAAAACGCTCGTTATTTCATCATTATATCACATCCCGTTCTTGAGATATGATCTTTTTAACATTGTATTCGTAAAATTTTAACAATCAAATTAAGGTTTGGTTTAAAAAATCATAGCAACGATGTTTATCAAAAATAAGAAATTATTTATGGACCACTAAATCTGTATTAAATTTGCTTTGAAATGTTAATTATTTCATTATGATATCTCAATTCGTATTTAAAATACGATTTCTCAAATTTTGATGTTTTTTAATAAATTAAGATGAAGAGTTGAAATTAAAAGATCATAACAACGATGTTTATAGAGAATAAGAAATTATTTCTGGCACATTAAATTTGCTTTAATATCTTGTTTTATCACTACATCTTAATTCGTTCTTAAGATACGATTTTTTTAATTTCTATTTTGAAAATTTATAACAACCTAACATGCAGGGTTAACTTTAAAAAATCACCACAACGGTCTTTATGGAAAATAAGAAATTATTTTTGGCATATTAAATCTCTATTAAATTTGCTTTAAAACGCTCGTTATTTCATCATTATATCACATCCCGTTCTTGAGATATGATTTTTTTAAGGTTGTATTCGTAAAATTTTAACAATCAAATTAAGGTTTGGTTTAAAAAATCATAACAACGATGATTATCAAAAATAAGAAATTATTGATGGACCACTAAATCTGTATTAAATTTGCTTTAAAATGTTAGTTATTTCATTATGGTATCTCAATTCGTTTTTAAGATACGATTTCTTAAATTTTTGTTTTTTAATAAATTAAGATGAAGAGTTAAAATTAAAAGATCATAACAACGATGTTTATAGAGAATAAGAAATTATTTCTGGCACATTAAATTTGCTTTAATATCTTGTTTTATCACTACATCTTAATTCGTTCTTAAGATACGATTTTTTTAATTTCTATTTTGAAAATTTATAACAACCTAACCTGGAGGGTTCACTTTAAAAAATCATAACAACGGTCTTGATGGAAAATAAGAAATTATTTTTGGCATATTAAATCTCCATTAAATTTACTTTAAAACGTTCGTTATTTCATCATTATATCACATCCCGTTCTTGAGATATGATCTTTTTAACATTGTATTCGTAAAATTTTAACAATCAAATTAAGGTTTGGTTTAAAAAATCGTAACAATGATGTTTATCAAAAATAAGAAATTATTTATGGACCACTAAATCTGTATTAAATTTGCTTTAAAATGTTAGCTATTTCATTATGATATCTCAATTCGTTTTTAAGATACGATTTCTCAAATTTTGATGTTTTTTAATAAATTAAGATGAAGAGTTAAAATTAAAAGATCATAACAACGATGTTTATAGAGAATAAGAAATTATTTCTGGCACACTAAATTTGGTTTAATATCTTGTTTTATCATTACATCTTAATTCGTTCTTAAGATACGATTTTTTAATTTGTATTTCGAAAATTTATAACAACCTAACCTGCAGGGTTAAATATAAAAAATCATAACAACGGTCTTTATGGAAAATAAGAAATTATTTTTGGCATATTAAATCTCCATTAAATTTGCTTTAAAACGCTCGTTATTTCATCATTATATCACATCCCGTTCTTGAGATATGATCTTTTTAACATTGTATTCGTAAAATTTTAACAATCGAATTAAGGTTTGGTTTAAAAAATCATAGCAACGATGTTTATCAAAAATAAGAAATTATTTATGGACCACTAAATCTGTATTAAATTTGCTTTGAAATGTTAGTTATTTCATTATGGTATCACAATTCGTTTTTAAGATACGATTTCTTAAATTTTTGTTTTTTAATAAATTAAGATGAAGAGTTGAAATTAAAAGATCATAACAACGATGTTTATAGAGAATAAGAAATTATTTCGGGCACATTAAATTTGCTTTAATATCTTGTTTTATCATTATATCTTAATTCGTTCTTAAGATACGATTTTTTTAATTTGTATTTCGAAAATTTATAACAACCTAACCTGCAGGGTTAAATATAAAAAATCATAACAACGGTCTTTATGGAAAATAAGAAATTATTTTTGGCATATTAAATCTCTATTAAATTTGCTTTTAAACGCTCGTTATTTCATCATTATATCACATCCCGTTCTTGAGATATGATTTTTTTAACATTGTATTCGTAAAATTTTAACAATCAAATTAAGGTTTGGTTTAAAAAATCGTAACAATGATGTTTATCAAAAATAAGAAATTATTTATTGACCACTAAATCTGTATTAAATTTGCTTTAAAATGTTAGCTATTTCATTATGATATCTCAATTCGTTTTTAAGATACGATTTCTTAAATTTTTGTTTTTTAATAAATTAAGATGAAGAGTTGAAATTAAAAGATCTTAACAACGATGTTTATAGAGAATAAGAAATTATTTCTGGCACATTAAATTTGCTTTAATATCTTGTTTTATCATTACATCTTAATTCGTTCTTAAGATACGATTTTTTTAATTTGTATTTCGAAAATTTATAACAACCTAACCTACAGGGTTAAATATAAAAAATCATAACAACGGTCTTTATGGAAAATAAGAAATTATTTTTGGCATATTAAATCTCTATTAAATTTGCTTTAAAACGCTCGTTATTTCATCATTATATCACATCCCGTTCTTGAGATATGATCTTTTTAACATTGTATTCGTAAAATTTTAACAATCAAATTAAGGTATGGTTTAAAAAATCATAGCAACGATGTTTATCAAAAATAAGAAATTATTTATGGACCACTAAATCTGTATTAAATTTGCTTTGAAATGTTAATTATTTCATTATGATATCTCAATTCGTTCTTAAGATACGATTTCTTAAATTTTTATATGATCTGATATGATCTTTTTAACATTGTGTTAATTAATAAAATTTATAACAATGAAATTTGCGCAAATTTTTGACAAATTAAATTTATATATATATATATATTTTGAAATAAAATAAATTAAAGAGAAACACTCAAACAATATGTAAATGAGCGTAACGACTTTAGCTTTCTTAACATTTTTTCGACTATTTTTTTGAATAAAACATCCAGGTGCCGGCGGGTTCTCTCAACCCTTCACCGTGTTTTATACTTTTTATGTCACGGTCAGTCTGCCCCGAAAACAACTGGTCACTTTTTTTTACACGTGATTTTGTGATCGAGTTAAATTCCCTCCCCAACCGTTTTCAATTTTTTTTAATTAAGCAGTAGTAGGAAGTGTTTAGTTTTTATTTTATAGAAACGGTTCGATAAAACGAGCGTCATTTATAAAAAGATGGCGAGAGTTGGTGGCGATGTTAAAAGGGGGTTGCATCCCCCGTTTTACGTTTTTCTAACGCTAAGCCCTCCTAGTTTTCTATTGGTCCCTATTTATGTTTTGTGCCGAATAGTTGAGGCGGGGCCAATTTTCAAGGGGTAACTACCCCGAACGTGAGAATAGATAAAAAAAAATGGTGAGCAGGGCAGGTAAACCATTTTTTTTTTCTTGCATAAATTATTTTTTTAAGATAAAAAAATCGGAGATGAGATAAACTTATGCAAAGATTTTTTTTGTCTCAATGAGGATGTTGTGAGAACTTTTCCGGGTTCATATTAGGATGGGAAAGTTTTTTTTTGATTAGTCAAGCAAGATAATGCAGAAAGATAATAATTAATAAAAATCTGGGAAGGCCTCGAATTTCATCCGGGGCGAAGTTTTCTAGTTGTGTAGAAAAAGGCGAGTTGGCCCAGTTTTTTTTACTTTTTTTTATAAGAAGACGGCGCATGTGCTTCTAGTTGGAAAGAATGCAATTCGCCAATCGATAGGAGTCCAGGTCATGGAAAACTTGCACTACTGTTACCTAAGAAGCACATTTTTTGTTTTGCATTTTAAATTAATTTCAAAGTTTTTCTTTCATTATTGTAAACAAAAAAAAATTAAAATTCATAATCCCTTCATTCAAAAAATCTGAATACGTCTTATGTACCTGGACCCTGACCCTTGGGGTTTCAAAAAACCATATTTTTTCTATCCACATACACGCATACGAAGCCCGCATTAAGACGACGAAGACGAGAACAAACAAAAAAAGACATACCATGTCATTTTTTTAGTGACCACAAAAAAGGAGGTGCGCTCTCCTCCTCGCGACTGTGAGAATCTGACGGCGGAAAAGGGTTGACGCGGTTCGCCTTCGAAAAGAGGACCCTTTCGGCGGCGTCCTTTCTCCCAGGTGCGCTTTTTTCATCGTGGGCGCGCGAGTTGAATGAGTAGAGCCACTCTCTTTACCCTATGGTCATGTTGACGTAGCGTGTTCTTGCATATTATTAAAAAAGACGATCTCAGCGGCGATCGTTTTTTTTCTTCGAGTTCGTCAGGTTTGGTTTCGGTGTTTTTTTAAGAGTTCACACAGAATGGAGACGTGTTTGTTCTGCCCCTTTTTTTTATACTCAACCTATGGATTAGATAATGACGTTTTCTTGCTGTTTTTTTTTAATTCCGTTGTCTTCATTTTTTTTCTTACATTTTTTTTTAAATATAAATTTTTTTTCTTCTTCTGCCTTCTTAAACGATCTCTCGATATTTCTTCGGCTGAAACGAGATTTAACCTTGGAGTTGGTAAAAAAAATAATTCTTAGGTCGATATTCTTTAAGTCATGGTACTTTTAAATGAGTCGTTAAATAGTTTTTGTTATTATCAATTTTTTTTTTTTTTTCTTTTCAAAAGATTAACTTCGCCCAACATAACCCAAATATATACAGGGTGTCTCAGCGAGACCGGTCATTACACGATTCTGGGGTTCTGGCTAAAATAAAAATTTGAGAATTCAGATTTAAGTATTATCAATCGGTAATAATATTATAATTCAGTGTTTCTCAAAAGGTGTGCCGTGAATATCTTAAAGTGTGCCGCGAAATTTTGAAAGTCTTTTAAATTTATTAATTTAAATTAAATTTCTACTGTGCGCCGTACTCTCGTAAAGCCATCTATTGACTAAAGAGGAAGTTTCCGAAAAACCATCGGTAAAGCGTATTAGGTTATTCCCCGAAAATACTGTATATCCTCTCTAGGTTAGGTCCTCTAGGACTGTAAAACGTTTTGGGCTTTTCTTTATGTTATTCAATTGTTATTGTGTTTTCGTGCTATTTATTGAATAATTAGGATTTCTCAGTGAAAATAAGGTAAGATTATTTATTTACTTAATTGTTTATATTAATAACATAAATGCGATCTTAACGAAATTTACATGTTTTATAACTTAGAACTGTTATAGAGTTTGCAGATTTTTGACAAATAATGTAATTATCCAATTTACTTAAAAAATTAATATAGTCTAGGTTTCCGTTATTTATACATTTTATTGTAAAAAAATATCTTGTATGTACTAATAGTCAATAAGCAAAAATTTATAATAAAATTTTAAAATTAATGAAATAATAATAATTAGAATTAATAAATTTTAACATATTCTTTTTAGCTTATCAAAAATGGATTTAAGAAAATTTTTAACTGTTAATAGTGCATCCACTACAGCTGCTGACGAGGCTAATTTTAGTAGAACCTCCGGCAAAAAAGGCGAAAATTAATTCAAGAAAGTATAGTGAAGATTACCTTAATTATGGTTTTACATGGACAGGAAGCGTAGATACCCCATTGCCTTTATGTGTTGTTTGTGGGAATACAAAAACAAACGGAGCAATGGTTCCTAGCAAACTAAAACGGCATTTGGAAAAAGTTCACCCAAGTTTGGTGTCCAAATGCAAAAATTATTTTGAACGATTAATAACTAATAGTGCCAAACAATCCCAAAAATTCGAAAAAGCAGTAAGGGTGTCAGATAAAGCACAAATTGCGTCATACGAGGTAGCCCAACTTATTGCACAGAAGATGAAACCTCATTCAATTGGGGAAACGTTAATTGGCCCTGCTTGTCGAATAATGGTGAAATGTATGTTAGGGAAAGAAGCAGAAACTGAAATAAACAAAATCCCTCTCTCCAACGACACCATTAGTCGACGAATTGCAAATAGATGAATCAACAGACATTAGCGGAAAAGCACAATTAATGGGATTTGTACGCTTAATTAACGGGGATTCAATTATAAATCAATTTTTATTTTGTCAAGAATTGTCGGGGAGGACAACGGGTAAAGAAATATTTGATTGCGTCGACAATTTTTTCAAAAATTCCAATCTCTCCTGGAACTTTTGTACAGGGTGTCCCAATTTCGATGTCCACATAGGCTATCTCCGAAACTAAAAGAGATAGAAAAAAAGTAGCTTACATGTCATGATCTCGTTTTTCGGGAAAATGCTAATGCCGAAAACTCCGAACAGCTATCGTCTTTTGTTTTCGCCCTATCGGCAAAAACTGAAAATTTTGCGAAAACGACAATCGCGAGTATCTCACTTATTATCAAAGATGGAGTATTATAAATAAAACATTATATGGGCAACTTTTTACGAAGAATTCAGTGGCGTAGGTAGAATTTTTTTCCCATCTTTTATTTTCGAGATTTGAGACATAACTTTATTTTTTTAAATGGAAACCATAGTTGGCTATGACCTAAAATAATTTGTTATTTTCTTCTGATAACAAATATATATAGTTTGTGGGGTATATTTCTTATAGTTATTGAATAATTAACATAAATTCATTTTGTTCTATCTAAAACTAATGTATGTATTTAAAAGTTAATGTTGCTATGGTTATAACCATACATACTATGATGGAACATAATGTAACAATTTTTTTTGTTCTTTCTAAAACTATTGTATGTATTTAAAACTTAATGTTGTTATGGTGATAACAATGCCACGATGGAAAACATTGGGCACGTTCAGCAGGTGTCAACAGTTGAATTAAATCAGTCAGCTAGTTGTACGAGCTTTAATACAGCGGAACGAAATCGGCTGAACAAGCACTTGAGAATTAGCAGTTCAGCATAACCAAACTATGGCCAACAAAAATATTTTTGAAAATTTTGTGTTATTACAAGAGATAATAGATGATGATGTTGATTAGATGATTAAAGGGGAGAAACAAAAAATATTAATCCTAACCTAGAATTTCACAACCGCTGACAAACTAAGCGCAGATTACTTACGCTGAGATATTTACTAAACTGCTGCGTAACAGCGCTGACTTAGCATATCGTTCAGCCGCGACTGCTAATATAGCAACTTAACAGTTCACACCGGCTGAACGTGCCCATTGATTCCAATTATTGCCAAAGTTTGTAGTAGTATTTAAAAATTCACTAACAACTCTGGCATTATGTGCTGGTGCTCCGTCATATTGAAAATATATCATTTGAGACTTATTTAATGGCAAATTATCGACCAAAGGCACAATTTGCTGCCTTGATATATTGAGGTATTACCTGAGTTTAAGTTTTTATGGTAGATACTATATGTCAACATTCTATTATCTAAAAGGGCACACCATACATTGAACCTCAACCTTCTTTGAACACTCAGAGACTTCATTGGTCCAGATGACATTTTGAACAAACAGCAGATTATTTAATTTTTCTAAATATCATCTACAAAATTCTAATCTTAGATTGACCTCTCCGGCACGTAAATAATGAGTTAGGCCCGCTTTGTATGGTTTATACATATTTTTCTTTCATATTCGGGAGCAGCGGTTTTTGGGTCAGACGTCTTGTCCAATTTCTCTGCAAGATCTTGATGGATTTATCGCAAGTGAAGCCAACACATTGACTTCATCCTCTTGCAGGCCATTTTGGTATGTTTTTGCACGTGGTTTGGGGATGGACCAAAAATCTATTAAATTTTCTGCTAACCGGCTGAAGGTTCTTACGTCTTCTTTCCGGATACCTTGTGAAATATAATTCCGCGGCTAACATCGCATTCTTATCTGATAACATATAGCATTCCATCATGTTACATTTTCATAATTTTCGAAGTTCATTGTAAAGTTTTATTTAGTTTTGTTTTGTTATCGAATTTTTAAATACAAACTTTGGCAATTATTTGATACATTATGTTCCACCATAGTATGTATGGTTATCACCATAGCAACATTAACTTTTAAATACATACATTATGTTTAGATAGAACAAAATGAATTTTTGTTAATTATTCAATAACTATCAGAAATATGCCCCACAAACTATATATATTTCTTATCAGAAGAAAATAACAAATTATTTTAGGTCATAGCCAACTATGGTTTCCATTTAAAAAAATAAAGTTACGTCAAAAATCTCGAAAAAAAAAAATGGGAAAAAAATTCTACCTACGCCACTGAATTCTTCGTAAAAAGTTGCCCATATAATGTTTTATTTATAATACTCCATCTTTGATAATAAGTGAGATATTCGCGATTGTCGTTTTCGCATAATTTTCAGTTTTTGCCGATAGGACGAAAACAAAAGACGATAGCTGTTCGGAGTTTTCGGCATTAGTATTTTCTCGAAAAACGAGATCATGACATGTAAGCTACTTTTTTTCTATCTCTTTTAGTTTCGGAGATAGCCTATGCGGACATCGAAATTGGGACACCCTGTACAGGAATTTGTACAGACGGTGCTCCTGCAATGGTCGGTAATGAGAAAGGGTTCTGGACGTACGCGAAACAAAAAAATGCTGATATTATTACTACTCATTGTATTATACAGCGAGAAGCTTTAGTAGCCAAAACTCTTCCTACGGAACTAATATCTGTTTTGGAAGATGTGATAAAAATAGTCAATTATATTAAAAGCAGACCATTAAAATCACGGTTATTCAAAGAATTATGTGACAGCATGGAAGCTAATTACAATTGCTTATTATTGCATAGTGAAGTTCGATGGCTTTCTAGAGGACGAGTTTTAGCTCGTGTGTATGAGTTAAGAGAAGAACTTTGTGTATTCTTTAAAGAAGAAACGACTATGGGAGAAAAGGAGAAAAGAAGAATTTTGAAAACACAACAATTTTATGACTGTTTGAGCAATGAATTGTGGTGTGTTACCTAGAACATATCTTTTCACATCTTAACCATTTAAATTCAAGTTTGCAAGGACGACACGAAAATATTTTAACATCAACGGACAAATTAACTGCATTTAGTAATAAGTTATGTTTATGGTCAAAAAAAGTCGGCGAGAACAATTTAGAGATGTTTGCCAAAATTTCTGACGCTAAGAGAAATTTACTGGCACCTTTGGTGAAAAGTCATTTAGACACTCTTCAGCAAGCAGTTGCCAAATATTTTCCATCCATCCATATAGAAAAACATGACTGGATTCGAAACCCTTTTACTCGTAATACGTCAGACAGCAATCTTTGTCTTGAAGAGGAGGAAGAACTAATCTCCCTCTCTTCTGACCGAACATTAAAATTAAAATATTCAGAACTTCCACTCGATACATTTTGAATATCAATTCATGATGAATATCCAAAATTATTTAACCCTTTGTGTCCCAAGAAGTCAAACATTTTGAAACTTTGTGACAGAATCAGACAGAATTAAAACGCTATCAAAATACACTCAGTAAAGGCCTTTGGAATAAAATTTTAGCAAAATATGCAATCCCCCTATTAAGTGTCAAAATAGATGCTAATTAAAAAATTCCTGGAAACCGTGTTTATTGAAATAAAGAAATAAAACTTATTTTAAATTGAAGCTTGAAGCTTTCTGTTTAAATCGATGTATAACAATCGATGGGTTGAATTAAAAAAATATTGAGAAAAAGAGTATTGAGTTAAAACTAACATTTTCGTATAATCTAAAAGTGTCAAAAAAGATGCTAATTTAAAAATTCCTGGAAGCCATATTTATCGAAATTAAGGAATAAGACTTATTCTATATTAAAGCTCAAAGCTTTCTCTTTAAAATGATGTATAATAATTGTTGGGTTGGATTGGAAAAATATAGAGAAAAAAAATGTTGAAACAAAACTTACATTTTCGTATAACCTAAAAGTGTCAAAAAAGATGCTAATTTAAAAATTCCTGGAAGCCGTATTTATTGAAATTAAGGAATGAAACTTATTTTAAATTAAAGCTCAAAGCTTTCTCTTTAAAATGATGTATAATAATTGTTGAGTTGGATTGGAAAAATATAGAGAAAAAAAATGTTGAAACAAAACTTACATTTTCGTATAACCTAAAAGTGTCAAAAAAGATGCTAATTTAAAAATTCCTGGAAGCCGTATTTATTGAAATTAAGGAATGAAACTTATTTTAAATTAAAGCTCAAAGTTTTCTCTTTAAAATGATGTATAATAATTGTTGGGTTGGATTGGAAAAATATAGAGAAAAAAAATTTTGAAACAAAACTTACATTTTCGTATAACCTAAAAGTGTCAAAAAAGATGCTAATTTAAAAATTCCTGGAAGCCGTATTTATTGAAATTAAGGAATGAAACTTATTTTAAATTAAAGCTCAAAGCTTTCTCTTTAAAATGATGTATAATAATTGTTGGGTTGGATTGGAAAAATATAGAGAAAAAAAATTTTGAAACAAAACTTACATTTTTGAATAACCTAAAAATGTTAAAAATATGCTAATTTAAAAATTCCTGTAAGCCGTATTTATTGAAATTAAGGAATGAAACTTATTTTAAATTAAAGCTCAAAGTTTTCTCTTTAAAATGATGTATAATAATTGTTAAGTTGGATTGGAAAAATATAGAGAAAAAAAATGTTGAAACAAAACTTACATTTTCGTATAACCTAAAAGTGTCAAAAAAGATGCTAATTTAAAAATTCCTGGAAGCCATATTTATTGAAATTAAGGAATGAAACTTATTTTAAATTAAAGCTCAAAGTTTTCTCTTTAAAATGATGTATAATAATTGTTGGGTTGGATTGGAAAAATATAGAGAAAAAAAATTTTGAAACAAAACTTACATTTTTGAATAACCTAAAAATGTTAAAAATATGCTAATTTAAAAATTCCTGTAAGCCGTATTTATTGAAATTAAGGAATGAAACTTATTTTAAATTAAAGCTCAAAGTTTTCTCTTTAAAATGATGTATAATAATTGTTGGGTTGGATTGGAAAAATATTAAGAAAAAAAATGTTGAAACAACACTTACATTTAAAAGAGTCAAATGCTAATTTAAAAATTCTTAGAAACCATGTTTATTGAAATTAAGGAATGAGACTTATTTTAAATTTAAGCTCAATGTTTTCTTTTTAAAATGATCTGTAATAATCACACCTAATAACCATATTTATCAAAGAAATACCTTCTTGAACAACAAAATTCAACAGCACCACTTTTCACTAAACTTCTAACCTCACATCTGGATGAATAAGTTTAAAGTGTACCTAAAAATCCTACAGTGCGGATTGCGACGTTTTTTATACAGATTATTTCTTGTATACACTTGTATAGTAGAAAGTACAGACAGCTCTAAATGCGCCGAATAGATAACTACAGTTTAAAATGAGTGTTTAAAATTACCGGTACTTTAAAGTACCGTCGGGACACAAAGGGTTAAAAGAGCAATAAGTATTTTGCTCCAGTTTTCAACATCCTATTTGTGCGAATTAGGATTTTCAACATTAACAACCATAAAAAATAATAAACAATCACAATTGAAAAATGTTGAGGACGAATAAACTCTCTCAACAATAAAACCAAATATAGAAGAGATAACAAAACATCGTCAATCACATATTTCTCACTAAAATACATGTTTATTACAGGTTTCTTTATTTTGTATTTATACTATTAATTATTACTCATTTTTTATTTTATTATAGGAAATGTTTCTATATTGTTCTTATATTCATATTATAATAAATCTTTCTTTTAAATTCTTTTCTATTTATTTATTTATAGTTAAAAGTAATTTTTTTAAAGTTGGTGTGCCCTCAATAAAAAATTTTTTCGAAAATGTGCCGCGAGAGAAAAAACTTTGAGAAACACTGTTATAATTGGTATTTTAGGTGGGATGTGCATATTGGCAATATGTGCAAAAAATAATCCTAGAATAATTACTGTAATATTAAATTAATGAAAACTCATAAAACTACAATTTTTAAAAATTTAATTATTTTTTTTGTAGTATTTCCAACATCTTTTCCAAACAACTTGGCTGAACTTCAATTATTCCGAGTGATGCAAAACGCGTCGCTTTTATATTATTACGACACACTATTAGAAATGGGTGGTGATGATGTTCAGCAACTATGTGATGCTGGAGAAGAAGAGTTTTTAGAAATAATGTCTTTGGTTGGGATGGCATCGAAACCATTACACGTAAGAAGACTTCAAAAGTCTTTACAAGAATGGGTAACGAATCCGGGAAAATTTAAACTGCCCTTAGTTCCCGGAGAAGACTTTGAAATTGAACTGTCAAGTCCTCGGGTAACCGGAGGATATTATTCTTTTGAATCGAGCGAATTTAATCGAAACGTTTATTCGCCGTCTCCGGGCGAATCTTTACCTCCGATTCAAAGTCCGGGATTATCAATAAATAGGAGACCTTATTCGCCTTTGGAGACGTGTCCACCTTCATCAAGTTCAAGTCCCGGAAATAATACTTTATTAGTGACGCCAACACTTTTAGAATCTCAAATAGCCAAATTGGCCAATGCCGCAGAGCGCCTTAGCAAACATTTACCTCAATTCGAACCTAAACCGCATAATACCAAGAAAAAAATGTGTAAAGAACTTGAAGTGAGTTATTCAAAAACATCATAAACGTTATTTATGACAATTTTTTTTATTATTAGTTAGTTATGTCAATGCCAGAAACAGATCCAAGACGAATGGATGAAATTCGGCGTTACGCGGCGATTTATGGCCGATTCGATTGTAAACGACGACCGGAAAAACCATTAACACTTCACGAAGTATCCGTTAACGAAGCTGCCGCACAAATTTGTCGGTTTGTACCCGCCTTATTAACGAGAAGAGATGAGCTTTTCCCTTTAGCTAGACAAGTTGTTAAAGACTCAGGTTGTCATTATTCAAAAGTACAGTAAGTTTCTTAATGATAAATTTTGATGAATTCGCTTTTTAATTGTATTTTTTTTAGATACACCCCGGTTTATACCACTAGATCATTAAATTCGGAACATTTCGTTGAAGGTGAACGTTCATCGAAACGACATAAACCGGATACTGATCACGATCAAGATGATCAACACAATCATAAGAAGCAGGTCAGCCAAAGACAAACAAATTCTTCACCAATAATCATCAATTAGCCGCTTAACACGCTGTAGCATGGCACTATTATTATTAACGCTTTTTCGCTATTTCAGTTTAAACCAATCGCTTAAAGTTATTTTTTTGGTAAGATGAGGTTACTAAGAAATTTTTAAGATTACTAGTCCAACTTTTTGTTATATTTCTAGTCCAAATAATGTATATTAATATTTATTATTTATGTAGAATAGAATTTTTTAACCGCTGCTTTTTATGCTTTAATTTAGCTTTGAGATGTTGTGCGTTTAAGGTAAGCTTTTATTTTTTTGCTTCTTAAAAGATAATCTTGGAGAAAATGGGTAACTTAATAATATATGGAAGTATGTATATCTAATAAATTAATTTGCGTCTTCTTAGCAACAGAATAAAAATCAACACCTAAGAAGTTCATCTTTAGCCACAGACGACGAAACAGACTCTCATTTATCTTATAGCAATTCAAGCTCGCCTTGTCAACCGTCTGGGCAAGATCAAGATTCTTGTAGCGTTGGAAGCACTACATGCCAGGTTTGATTTTTGATCAAATTTGTGGGTTTTTTGAGGCAAAACAAAATTCAGTATTTTTTTCAGAGTACTGTGGAAGATCAAATTGAAATTGAAGATACCAAGCCGTTATCGCCGAAAGTACAAGTCATAGCATCCAGTGGAGACAATATTATAGCCGTAGCAAATCCAGCCTTGGCCATGTCCACGGCCCTTATGCCCTTAGCCATAGTAAACGAGTCAAGAGATGGTGTTAATTTCTAACGACGGTTACGTTGTGATTTTTCACTTACAAAAATAATGTTCAATCGCAAATATATTCTAGTTATTTTTTTAAAAATTTGTTTTATTTAAACTTATATTAATAACTATTGAAATATATCCATATCATAGATTATAAAAACTATAAAAATCCATCTGAGAGCAAAAATGAAAGAAAGCAATATTAAGAATAAAATTTGCTACAACTTTTGTTCCAAAAGTGTTTTTGTAGTATGCGCCGAAACTCGAATGATACCATTAACTCCTTATAAAATTAGGAATTCAGCATATTTTCATATTTTCGTATTTTTCTCAATATTTATGCATCTGAGAGCAAAAGTGCAAGAGAGCAATATTGTTAACAATAAAATTTACTACAACTTTTGCTCCAAAAGTTTTTTTGTAGTATGCGCCGAAACCGGAATGATACCATTAACTCCTTATAAAATTAGGAATTCAGCAAATTTTCATATTTTCGTATTTTTCTCGATATTTATGCATCTGAGAGCAAAAGTGCAAGAGAGCAATATTGTTAAGAATAAAATTTGCTACAGCTTTTGTTTCAAAAGTTTTTTTGTAGTATGCGCCGAATCCCGAATGATACCATTAGCTGCTTATAAAATTACGAATTCAGCAAATTTTCGTCTTTTTCTCGATATTTACACATTTGAGAGCAAAAGTGCAAGAGAGCAATATTGTTAACAATGAAATTTACTACAACTTTTGTTTCAAAAGTTTTTTTGTAGTATGCGCCGAATCCCGAATGATACCATTAACAACGAATTCAGCAAATTTTCATACTTTTCTCGATATTGACGCATCTGAGAGCAAAAGTGCAAGAGAGCAATATTGTTAACAATAAAATTTACTACAAGTTTTGCTCCAAAAGTTTTTTTGTAGTATGCGCCGAAACCGGAATGATACCATTAACTCCTTATAAAATTAGGAATTCAGCAAATTTTCATATTTTCGTATTTTTCTCGATATTTATGCATCTGAGAGCAAAAGTGCAAGAGAGCAATATTGTTAAGAATAAAATTTGCTACAGCTTTTGTTTCAAAAGTTTTTTTGTAGTATGCGCCGAATCCCGAATGATACCATTAGCTGCTTATAAAATTACGAATTCAGCAAATTTTCGTCTTTTTCTCGATATTTACACATTTGAGAGCAAAAGTGCAAGAGAGCAATATTGTTAACAATGAAATTTACTACAACTTTTGTTTCAAAAGTTTTTTTGTAGTATGCGCCGAATCCCGAATGATACCATTAACAACGAATTCAGCAAATTTTCATATTTTTCTCGATATTGACGCATCTGAGAGCAAAAGTGCAAGAGAGCAATATTGTTAAGAATAAAATTTGCTACAACTTTTGTTCCAAAAGTTTTTTTGTAGTATGCGCCGAAACCGGAATGATACCATTAACTCCTTATAAAATTAGGAATTCAGCAAATTTTCATATTTTCGTATTTTTCTCGATATTTATGCATCTGAGAGCAAAAGTGCAAGAGAGCAATATTGTTAAGAATAAAATTTGCTACAGCTTTTGTTTCAAAAGTTTTTTTGTAGTATGCGCCGAATCCCGAATGATACCATTAGCTGCTTATAAAATTACGAATTCAGCAAATTTTCGTATTTTTCTCGATATTTACACATTTGAGAGCAAAAGTGCAAGAGAGCAATATCGTTAACAATGAAATTTACTACAACTTTTGTTTCAAAAGTTTTTTTGTAGTATGCGCCGAATCCCGAATGATACCATTAACTCCTTATAAAATTAGGAATTCAGCAAATTTTCATATTTTTCTCGATATTTATACATTTGAGAGCAAAAGCGCAAGAGAGCAATATTGTTAAGAATAAAATTTGCTACAACTTTTGTTCCAAAAGTGTTTTTGTAGTATGCGCCGAAACCCGAATGATACCATTAACTCCTTATAAAATTAGGAATTCAGCATATTTTCATATTTTCGTATTTTTCTCAATATTTATGCATCTGAGAGCAAAAGTGCAAGAGAGCAATATTGTTAACAATAAAATTTACTACAACTTTTGCTCCAAAAGTTTTTTTGTAGTATGCGCCGAAACCGGAATGATACCATTAACTCCTTATAAAATTAGGAATTCAGCATATTTTCATATTTTCGTATTTTTCTCAATATTTATGCATCTGAGAGCAAAAGTGCAAGAGAGCAATATTGTTAACAATAAAATTTACTACAACTTTTGCTCCAAAAGTTTTTTTGTAGTATGCGCCGAATCCCGAATGATACTATTAGCTGCTTATAAAATTACGAATTCAGCAAATTTTCGTCTTTTTCTCGATATTTACACATTTGAGAGCAAAAGTGCAAGAGAGCAATATTGTTAACAATGAAATTTACTACAACTTTTGTTTCAAAAGTTTTTTTGTAGTATGCGCCGAATCCCGAATGATACCATTAACAACGAATTCAGCAAATTTTCATATTTTTCTCGATATTGACGCATCTGAGAGCAAGCAAGGCGTCGTTAATTCCGGAGAAGGTAGTTTTATCAAAAGCTCCTTCCACGTTCCTCTGGCCCTGTGCGGCTGGATTGAGAGCACTCTAAGACAAAGGGTCGTCAAACTAAGAGCTGGCCAAGCCACTCTTCAAGGGGCTGTTACTAGAGGCTGTCCGCAAGGGGGGGTACTTTCTCCACTTTTGTGGAATCTCACCCTCGATAGCCTCATGAAACGCCTAAAACTAGCCGGTTTTAAAACCGTTGGCTACGCAGATGACCTGACAATCCTCATTAGAGGCAAGTACGCTAACGTACTCCTCGATAGGATGCAGGAAGCACTCAATCTAATTGAGAACTGGTGTAATAAACAATGCCTTTCCGTCAATCCCAAGAAGACAGAAATGGTTCTTTTTACACGCAAGCGCAACATTGGCAATCCTAGATTGCCAACGCTCGCTAAAACTCCACTTAAACTGTCTACTGAAGTTAAGTACTTGGGCTTAATAATAGACAGTAAACTAACGTGGAAATCCCACCTAGACAATAGAGTTAATAAAGCTTGTGTCGCCTTCGGCCAGTGCCGGAGGGCTGTCGGGAGGACTTGGGGTCTGTCTCCCAAGATAGCCCTGTGGATTTACACCGCCGTTGTTCGACCAATGCTAACGTACGGTGCGGTGGTATGGTGGACTAGAACTTCTAGGTCTACCGCCACCACTGCACTTAATAGAATACAGAGACTCGCGTGTCTGTATGTTACAGGTGCGCTGCGATCAACCCCCACCGCGGCCATGGAAATCATGTTAAATTTACCACCACTCAACCTACATATTCAGGAAGTGGCGTTGGTAACCATGAAAAGACTACAATCAGTAGGAACTATGAAGGATGAGGACGCTGGCAGCAGTTCAACACTCTGGAGGGAAGCAGTGTTAGACACACCCCTACTCGAGTGTAAGACTGATCACAGACCAGCAAAATATGTTTTCTCAAAGAAGTACCTCACCCACGTCAGTCCCACAGTAGTAGATGAACGAAGAACTTTTAAGATCTACACTGATGGTTCAAAAGGACGAAATGGTGCAGGCGCCGGGGTATTCTCTCACGATCCCCCGATTCGCCTCTCGGAACCTTTAGGGTCTAGCACCACCGTCATACAAGCGGAACTAACTGCTATTAAACTTGCTGCCGACTGCATTGTTGAATCCAACAAGCGGGGTAAGTGCTTCACTATTTTCACAGACAGTAAACAATCTCTTTTAGCTCTAAGCAGAGTTATTATAACGTCTGCAGTAGTAATGGATTGTCACAAAGCACTGGAGGAGGCCGCGAAATACAATCGTGTCAGAATCCAGTGGGTTAAGGGGCATTCCGGCTCCAAGGGTAACAACCACGCTGACAGGCTTGCCAAACGTGCTGCCGGTAGAGCTCCCTGTGCACCCGAGCCGATAATTACCCCCTCTTTAGCTACTCACATCGAGTTAATCAAGCGCATTACCCACAAAAAATTTTTAAACGGGTGGGACCGTACCCCGGGCTGTCATCTCGCCAAGGAATTGTTAAAATATCCTTCAGCCGCAACAGCCCAGTTCTTCGTAGGGCTCGGTAAAAGTGCCCTTCGCACTGCCACAGGTCTCCTCACGGGACACTGTAAGGTAAACAAGCACCTTCAAAACATGAAGCTTGCTGACTCCCCTCTCTGTCGAGCCTGTGAACAGGATGACGAGACGGTTAAACACATCTTGTGTGACTGCCCCTCTCTGACCGACCTCAGAATGAGGACCTTCGGGGAGGAATGGCCGACCACAGATGACATCAGGAATGCACCTCTAGGAGCCGTCCTAGCCTTTGGTAAATCCTTAGGCTGGTTGATGTGACCAGAGTGTGTAATGGGAGGATGCACAAGGGGCCCAATGGGGCCTAAGTGTGGCGTGCGGTTTTGCATGCACTCCCCAATCCATACATACATACATACATACATCTGAGAGCAAAAGTGCAAGAGAGCAATATTGTTAAGAATAAAATTTGCTACAACTTTTGTTCTAAAAGTTTTTTTGTAGTATACTCCAAATCCTGAGTATTAATAAGTCTAAATAAGTCTAAATTTTAAATTAAAGTACTTGAACCAAATCATAGATGGCACTACAAGTTAATCTACATATTATTGGCGCCATCTGTTACCTAATATCCGAAGTTATTACTTTAAAAAGTCTTTTAATAAAGATTTGATTATAATTTCAGGTTGATTTTGGGGTTTCCGAAGATTAATTGAAATTTTATTTAGACAAAAGATAGATAGACATATAAAAACAATCGAAAATATTGGTACAGTTCAAATATTCATCAGTCGTATAGAAAAAATTTTTTAGTTTCAATTTAAAAAAATTATTAAATCAAAAAGAGTGTTCTAAAAATGTTCAAAAATTCAAGGCAACTCTATTTTTAATAGCTCACGATTAATTTATATTTTAAATTAAATTTTAAGGAATGTAATTTGTGGTGCGATAAAAATCCTATTTAATATAGTAAGTAATATATAAGTAGTAAGTATTCCTAAAATCATATTAATTCTATTTTTAATAATAAAAAAATGATTAATATCATAAATGGATAAATTAATAATTTTTATATATTATTATATTATATATATATATATAGATTAATATAATAAATATAATAGTATAATAAAGTATAATAAATAAAAAAAAAGTATAATAAATAGATTAATAATAAATAAATAAAAAATTGTGTTGTTTTGATAGAAAAGGAATTCATTTCCGCGTGGACGTTGAAATGCTTAATCACTTGTTCTTGTTGGATTGATTAGAAATTAAAAGCTAAATATTGATTAAAAAAGGAATTTAAATGATTCACTCCCAAAATTATAGCAAATATTTTAAACATGACTGATATGGCACTTGTGAAACGTAAAAGGTAGCGAGCACCTCGTTATTTCCATCCAATTCAATTCCACATGTCCAAAGTGACCCATTATTAAGTAAGTAACATCATTTAATTATTTGATTGTATCTCCAGTTTCTTTCAAAATATAACAATAAATTTGAATAATCGTTATATTTTTAAAATGGAATCAAATAAAATTCCATCTCATTATTCGCTGCGTGTTAGAAAACCAAGCGACGATCAAAAATTATGTAAACCTAATTCAAAACGAAAGGGTAAAATGAAATTATTTTTTTGATTCAAGCACCACATGATTTTTTTTCAGCAACAAATAATCCCGATTCTAAAGACGTTAAACAGCGAAAAGTTCCCGCGAAGGCTAAAAAAGGTAAAAACATTTTTAATACTGACTTAACAAAATATTTTAAATATTTTAGTTCAAATTTTAAATGTGTGTAATGATCACAATAAACGGAGTTTGCAATTTCAAGGTAACATTAACGGAAAAATAAATCAAAAAAAATATATATTATTTATTTTTTTTAGTTAATAAAACCTCGGTTGGTAATCATTACCAATCTTCAGATGAAGAGGATATTTCTAAGAGTATGATGATACTTAAATATTTATTTTTGTATATATGTATTTATTTTTTGAATTTTAGAGTTACCAACAAACCTTCGATCCATCCTCCGTTCTTCAGAAACACCAAAAAAAAACCATCGAGTTTCTTGGAACCCAGATTTAGTCGAAGAAATTGGTTGGTGAAATTTATATAAATAACAAAACATTAAAAAAATAATTTATAGATATAACCCCCACTTTATCGCCTCCTTTCAATTCTAAATCGTTAAACGAAGATTTCGATTTCCATTTTAATCAAATTTTGGAAATACAATTAGACACTAATGGACCAAAAGTAATCGTAGAACCGATTGAGACAGGTAAAAAAATTAATTATTTATAAATAAATAATAAAAAAAAATTATTTTAGAGATTTTTGCAGCAACTATTTCCAATCTATTACTTCAACCGATTAATAAGATAGAAGGTAATGAAAATAAATACATTATTTTTTTATAATTAATTTTAAATTTAATTCCAGATGTTCCGATTCAAGCAGAATTTCAATCGCGTCTCAACGCAAATGAAGACTTACACGACATTATGGATTCATTTTTGAACAAATACGAGGAAGGAGACATGGAAATGAGATGAAATAAATTGATTAGTTAAAAAAATTGAGACTGATGTTGAAATGTTACAAAAAATATACAAACAATATGTGATGTTACTAATTTATTTAATTAAATTAAATTAAATGTTTTGTACGTATGCATTATATATAATTTAACTTAAAATATATTTTTTTTTATTATCAAGAATTTTTTTTTATTTTATTTCTGCAACATTATATCTTAATTAATGTTGGAGATATGACAAAATGTAGAAGGATAGTTGCTCAAAATTTAATTAATTCTATTATCTGCAATATTTTAAATAATAAATTAACAGCTTGTAAAACTGTAAATTCAGCAAATTTTCATTTTTTCTCGATATTGACGCATCTGAGAGCAAAAGTGCAAGAGAGCAATATTGTTAAGAATAAAATTTGCTACAACTTTTGTTTCAAAAGTTTTTTTGTAGTATGCGCCGAAACCCGAATGATACCATTAACTGTTTATAAAATTAGGAATTCAGCATATTTTCGTATTTTTCTCGATATTTATGCATCTTAGAGCAAAAGTGAAAGAGAGCAATATTGTTAACAATGAAATTTGCTACAACTTTTGTTTCAAAAGTTTTTTTGTAGTATGCGCCGAATCCCGAATGATACCATTAACTCCTTATAAAATTAGGAATTTAGCATATTTTCATATTTTCGTATTTTTCTCGATATTTATGCATCTGAGGGCAAAAGTGAAAGAGAGCAATATTGTTAACAATAAAATTTGCTACAACTTTTGTTTCAAAAGTTTTTTTGTAGTATGCGCCGAATCCCGAATGATACCATTAGCTGCTTATAAAATTACGAATTCAGCAAATTTTCGTATTTTTCTCGATATTTACACATTTGAGAGCAAAAGTGCAAGAGAGCAATATTGTTAACAATAAAATTTGCTACAACTTTTGTTTCAAAAGTTTTTTTATAGTATGCGCCGAATCCCGAATGATACCATTAACTCCTTATAAAATTACGAATTCAGCAAATTTTCATATTTTTCTCGATATTTATACATTTGAGAGCAAAAGTGAAAGAGAGCAATATTGTTAACAATAAAATTTGCTACAACTTTTGTTTCAAAAGTTTTTTTGTAGTATGCGCCGAATCCCGAATGATACCATTAGCTGCTTATAAAATTAGGAATTCAGCATATTTTCATATTTTCGTATTTTTCTCGATATTTATGCATCTTAGAGCAAAAGTGAAAGAGAGCAATATTGTTAACAATGAAATTTACTACAACTTTTGTTTCAAAAGTTTTTTTGTAGTATGCGCCGAATCCCGAATGACACCATTAGCTGCTTATAAAATTACGAATTCAGCAAATTTTCGTCTTTTTCTCGATATTTACACATTTGAGAGCAAAAGTGCAAGAGAGCAATATTGTCAACAATGAAATTTACTACAACTTTTGTTTCAAAAGTTTTTTTGTAGTATGCGCCGAATCCCGAATGATACCATTAACTCCTTATAAAATTACGAATTCAGCAAATATTCATATTTTTCTCGATATTTATACATTTGAGAGCAAAAGTGCAAGAGAGCAATATTGTTAACAATGAAATTTACTACAACTTTTGTTTCAAAAGTTTTTTTGTAGTATGCGCCGAATCCCGAATGATACCATTAACTCCTTATAAAATTAGGAATTCAGCATATTTTCATATTTTCGTATTTTTCTCGATATTTATGCATCTGAGAGCAAAAGTGAAAGAGAGCAATATTGTTAACAATAAAATTTACTACAACTTTTGTGTCAAAAGTTTTTTTGTAGTATGCGCCGAATCCCCAATGATACCATTAACTCCTTATAAAATTAGGAATTCAGCAAATTTTCATATTTTCGTATTTTTCTCGATATTTATGCATCTGAGAGTAAAAGTGCAAGAGAGCAATATTATTAACAATAAAATTTACTACAACTTTTGTTTCAAAAGTTTTTTTGTAGTATGCGCCGAATCCCGAATGATACCATTAACTCCTTATACTAGAAAATTATATTGCTACAACTTTTGTGCAGTACTTTATCACTTTCAGTACCTAGGATAAGGAAACGGAATAATTAAAGCCAACCCAAGTTGAGCTAAATTTATAATCGTTGAACTTGTAACGCGTGTTTTTGGATATTCGTCATAATTTTTTAATCACCTCCAAAAATTAATCACCACGTTTATAACGGCAACGACCGTACAGCGAGCTTTGTAGTTATAAATTTGAACGTAAGCAGTGTGTATGATACGTTATTTTGTGAAGTGTATAAGAAATAAATTCTGACAACAACAATGAGACCTAATGGTAAGTATAAACAATTCTTAATAATTAAGATTAAAAAAAATTTATTTTAGAATCTCACCAGCTAAATCAACAACTCCATTCCTCCCACCGTGGTGATGACCCTGATATTTTATCCCAATCTTCAACAGAACAAAATATTGAGTGCGTTGACGATCAAATTACTACAAAACGTGAGACTTTATTAATAATAATGAATTATTTAACAAATTATTTAATTATTGTAGAGTTTCAACAGCTAAATCATGAAGACCAGCAGGAAAATCAAGATACTAAAACTACAAGCATTTCAAAAGAATCAAAAAACAAGAATCTTAAATATAGAAAAGCTCGAATTTCAAATAATCAAGTTATTTTAAGTTGTCCTGTAAGCATACCTTTAAAGCGTTTGGATCAAACATTCATTCACGAAATTCGTAATAAATATAAAGCCATTTGTGGTTCAAGTTTGAGTAATCGATCGAATATTCGAAAATGTTATCTTGGTACTGAATCATTTCCTCAAAGTGCTAATGTAAATCAAGAAAAATTAGTTCCTAGTGATGAGGAATAAGTTGTTTAAAATGTTAACCACTTTTACTACAAATAAAACAATTTTTTTTTTATTGAAATATTTATGAATATATTTAATAATATAAATACAATCTTATTAGTTTATCGTCGTTTTAACTTTATGTCGTTGGTCATAAGCAATTCATATAATCGAGTTCCAGCCTTAAATTGTTCGTTGGATTTAAATGGGCGTAGACTCCAATCAACATCATCAATATTCTAAATAAATTAAGAAATAAAATATATTTAATTTAAAAATATTAAAAACTTACAAACTCTGTGCTGTGAGGAATTCGGCTTTTACAAACGCCATAACCAAATTCGCGTTTTGATAAAAATTCAATCTCATACACGTTAGGAATATTTTGTCGCATATCGATATTCAAAAAATAAAACGTCATGAATTTCGAAAAAACGAATTTTATCTTGTTCGATTTCACAATATCCACCAACTCCTTTCCTATTTGTTCTTCTTTAAGCATGATTAGGTCGAAAATAAATCCGCCATGATGAGTGCACATATAAACCAAACTTGAAGGGGTTTCCGTTATGTCTACATAATTTATAGGAACGATCAAAATCGCCTCTGCTTTATTCAATTTCTTGATAGCGTCCGTGTAAATCTTTTTTTTATTCCATACGTACGTCATCTTGGGTTGGGTTTTAATAGCCTTAAGAGCATCCATGATTAGGAAAAAACAATGCGAACTACACGAACAGCATTAGATGAATGAGTTAAACGAGTCTGCGTGATGCGAAGTTGGGTTCAATTTCGACCTTATTGGTAAGCGGGAAATTTAAATAATAAAAAATTAAAGATTTTTTTTTAATATTTATTTACCAACATTTATAATTAAAACATTTCTAATTATAAATTGTTTAGATTATTGATTTTAGTTCGAATTTCCTCGATTGCTGATACAAAAAGTGCAAAAAGATGAGAATCCCTTGGATTTACCTGATTTCCCATAAACTTTTTCAGTGCCTTTATATGTTGGCGGTGATGGGAAATTGTCAGCATCGGGAAATCGGAATCTCCCTTCAAAATTGGTTGGCGATAAAGACTGTTGATTGAAGTTAATATCTTTCCTGGAGCACGTTCTCGGTGGAGGTGGAGGCGGAGATGGATTTCCTGGCTAAATAAAATTAAATATTAAAATAGTGAATTATTTAATAATTATTTTAATTACTTACAAGGGATGGATAAATAATTTTTGTGGGGTGATTTGTAGCTCTGATAACGGAAGGAGGGAGCGGAAATTGCTCTTTTTCTGGACCCTTATTTTTTCTAGCAGGTTTGAGAGATCCTTCTGGCATATTCCTCATTGGTACACTAAATCTTCTTTGGTGAATTCTCTCCAAAGCGCTTTTTAAATCCGGCATCAATTTTTTCATCATTTCAGCATCAGAAACATTCTTCTCACAAACTCCAGGACTTTCAGGATCTATCGATAAAAAATTATTCAGCGTGCAGTTTAATGCATTGATTTTGTCGTTAAGAAGCGGCTTGATCACTTTCGGTTTGTCAGAATTCAATTTTGTATAAAAGTTGTTCATACTCGATGAATCCATTTCGCCAATCTATTAACTACTGACCGTTAATTTGTTGGAAACCCAAATCGATAGGATACGTAATCGGTTCTATTTAAAATTTTATTATTTCACCTTAATTTAGTGACTTCAATTTGATTTTAAGTCATTTAGGCAAAGGTTTGAAAAATAATATGTTTTATCAAATCGAAGGTAATAAAATCTATTTTTAGCTCGCATTGTAATAGGTTTTGGTAATTTTAAATATTGCACGGTTTTCAACCCAGGAGGTGAATTACAAAATTAAATTAAACGTAATTATGAAAAAATTTTATATACAGTGCGTTTGATTTTAGGTGTCCACAAATATTTTAAACGAAAAACTGCAAATTGAGCATATTTTCGTATAGTTCTTAATATTTATGCATCTTCCATAAATTGAAGAAGTGTTATTAAAAGTGTCTTCTTTCTTCTTGGAAGAAACTTCTTGGAATATGAGTATGAAAATGAAAAAGTGAAAGGCACGGCGTGAAGTGTCATGTTCACAGCATCTACCTCTGATAAACCAATCAGAATGAGTCGTTATTGGAGGAAGCGCCAATAAGCACGGTGTTGCCCAAGAAGCTATTTTGATCATTATTGACTCTATCACACCAATTGAATCATTTTAAGCTTAAAAGTTTAATTATTAATAAGATGTAGTTATCTCTGAAGATGGATTCCGACCGAAACTAGTCAGACATAAAGACCCATTTTTATTTATACAATTAATTTAATCTAATATTTGAGTTGTTTGGTTTCAAATACCCTTAAGTCCAAATTTTTCGATTTTGAGAAAACGGCAAAAAAGTATTTTGGGATGATTTTGGCGTTAATAATTCAAACATAATTTATTTGTTATTAGAAGACTTACTGAAGTTTCAAAAATTCTATAACCACGTCTTTTGAAATAAATATAAAAATCACAAAGTGGATTTAAAAATGGTGTTTGGTTGCGTTTGCTACCAAACTGTGGATTAAGGCTCATTTGAATCTGACCAAATGGATTAGGCATAACTTGAAAGTGTCAAATCAAATCTCTTTGTAGCTAATAACAGGAAACTTTATTTTTTGAAAGATATGTTATTTAAAAACTGTACTTAAAAAACTCTTAAACTGTAACATCAAGTATATTTTCGGTTGATTCACATAAACTAGGCTCTTCGTCCCCACTGTCTTCTCGAGAATCGCCAGGAATATTATTGTTCTGAAATTTTCTCAACACATCTCTATAATAAGCCAAATTTTCTACCGCTCTCCAGTTCTTTCCATAATGTTTGCTTAACAAGTTATTTACATCTCTCATTTTCAGATCTTTTGGTTTCACTCCGGTAGGAATTTCTTTTGGCTGGATATTCATGGCGGTTTGGTTTTTCCTAAAAACTCCTTTGAATGTTCCGGTGTCTGAACGGTAAGATAACTCACCTCGAATGGTGATGGCGTTTTTTTTGCCACGTCGTATAATATATCTCTTACATTGGTTAAATTTAAAATGCCACTGAGACACTGGCTTAAGGATTTTTTGACCAGCACCTTTCCAATCACTATCGGGAACATCTTTTCCAAGTTTAAAAACAGTAGCATGTTCTTGAAAAATATTTATGTATTCTTCTGGCATTACAATTTCTTCTTTCTTTCTTATTTCTTTTTCGATAGTAGCAAAAACCCTGTCAGGTGGAATGTAGGAGTGCCCAACCACTGGGAATACCAGCTCGATTGTTCTAATAGAACTGCTTATACTGCTTAGCCATTTGAACAACATACATATCATAATGGTATTTTTATGTTGGCCGCCGCATCCATCGGCGACCAATCAAAGTTTATCTTCAGTCCACGTGAAAATTTTAACATTATTTTTTGTTAACGGAGCATACAGTAGTGAAGTTGTAAATGTACAGTTGTCTACTATAATAGGTACTTTGATCTGGTATTTTGGGCAATACCAAGTTTTTCTGACAATCAAAAGAAATTGTCAGAAGGCCGTCCCGTTTCTCTTTTAGCTGTTCAAAAAATGCTTTGGCCCTGAGCTTATGTATTCGGTATTCTGTAGTTAGCACTGTTTTAATAGATGCAACCTTTTCATTTTTAATTTTTTCCCGGAGTTCAAGACACTTAGAGCAAACATCGGTGCTAGGAGATCCAAAGCCGATGTTGAAGGAAGTATTAAAAATAAATCGAAAGTAGCTCTCTTTAATATCTAAAGGCTGTCTATTTGATTTGAATTTTTAAGGGATTCGCGAGTTTTTTAATACAAATCATTGAGTATTTTATAGAAAACAACTTTTTCTAACAGATGGTGTATATATCTCATTTTTGCCCAAAAATGGATTTAGGGGATATTGAAACCAGACAACTCATTTATGAAAAAAATACAAACAATATTTCAAAAAAAATTTAATAATAAATATGTAATATATAATATTACAAAACATCAGCAAATAAAAAATATTTATTTAATAAAAAAAACCATAAAATTTTAGTGCTTTTAATTTTATTTTGAAATTGTGTGAGCGGACCCTTTTTAAATTTACGAACGCATTCATCGAACTGTCAAACGTCAGTTAATGTTTTCTTCGATGCAATAACGTTCAGTCCCTGGTTCTTAACAATCAAGCAACATGAGTGCTCCCACTGCTCCTAAGTTTGAGCCACCCAACATCACTTACGTTTGGAATAAGAGAAAAATTTACACGGATGCTATCAAGAAATTGAATAAAGCCGAAGCGATTTTTGTTGCACCGATAAATTATGTCGATAAAATGGATGCGACCAAAACGATTCCAAGCTTAATTTATATGTGCACCTGGGATAATGTGTTCATTTTCGATCTTATTGCGTTCAAAGAAAAGGCGATTACGAAGGAGTTGGAAGATATTCTCAAATCGAACAAGATGAAATTCATTTTGTCCAAACGCATCACCTTCAACTTCTTAGGGTTTGATAATTGGGACCAAATTCCTAATGTTTTTGACATTGCATCTCCTGGGGACCACTTTTCGTCTTTTGATGGTGCTAATAAAGAAGATAAAGAAAGCGAAGCCAGCGGGACCACCCCAAACAAGGAATTTGTAAGTTTTAATTTCTTCTATTTGGGCTAATTTTTAATGAATTTTTCATTTTTAGCGTCTCTGTGCTGTTGATTGGAGCGCACGCCCTTTTACAGCGGAGGAACATTTCAAAGCTGGACGCCGCATCTATGAATTAATGATGATGTTTACTGAATATAAGTTATAATTTAACAAATTATAATTTTGTAGTGAAATGTCATAATAAATATTTCTATAGCAAAATTTTTTATTTTTTTTTTCTTGCCACCAGAGGGCTTATCGCATTCGCGTGACGTAAACATTTTATAATCGGATTTGGATAAATAATAATGCAGAGTTGGGGTTAAAAAATCATAATAATGAGATTTATTAAATGTTTTTTATTTCATAATATCCCAATTCGTTCCTGAGATACGATTCAAAATTTCTTATTGTTGTAGATTTCTGCGTAAGAAATTAAAATGCAAGAACAATTAAGCTATTCAGTGGGTTGATTGTTTATTAAGCACGATTTTTGATAACGGCCGAGCAAAAGTCGAATTACTCTAATTCAAGGTTAATGTTTACGAGCTTGAAACTTGATCATTTCAATTTGTTTTCGTTGCACGGCGCCGTTAATTATTTAATATCTCCCACCGTCTCGTATTGCTATTATTTTACAGAATTTAAAAAAATGCTATCAATTTCGTTTTTGCAATAACAAAAATTTCTTTTTAAAATTCCATTCGAATTATACGTCTTACGCATCCTCTAACCGTAATTGGAATCCAATCGAATTACTCGCTTTTGACTCATATCAAAGTATATAGGGGTAACGGGTTCCAACACTTTATTTTAAATCTAATTATTGAGCATTTTGTAGCAAAGATGCGACCAAAATTATAATGAATCAACAACGAAGGAAACGAGCCTTCCAAGTTGATGAAGACGAATCCTTATCGTCCAAGAATCAAGCAAAACAAGATTATTTCGCTATATCAGATTCTAATGGGGGTATTTGTAAGAAGTTTAAACTATTCAATTTGGAAAATAAAGAAGACTTAACAGGTAAAAATGAAATTAGATTAAATCATCTTGATGTCTAAGATTAATTATTAGGTGGAGGTAATTTCGGAGATGTGGCCGGGAATCCAGTTCCAATAAAAATTGAAGTCCCAAACATTAATTTTACTACAAAAGAAGAGGAAACTCACATCCTTGAAAAAGGCGGAATGCTACGTCGTTATCTTGACGAGATATGGGGTGATACGGCTCGAAATAACGTTGATAATTTAACTTTAAATGATAAAATAAAGGAAACGGGGCATAACACAAATATTTCCGAAAGAGACGACTCCCAATATTCAGCTGACTCCTTAGCCGAATCAATTTTTATTCACGATTTAAGTGACGATGACAACACAACTTGTTATTACTCCCAAGATTCTGGGGCTGAATTTAGACATGTTAAAGTGGACCATCATGCTTTGAATAATATATAGATTTATTATATATATATTAGTATATTAAATTATTAATTTTAAACAATTTCTGTGGAACTCATTCATTAAATTATCGCAATTATTTAGAAGTTTCTAATCTACAAACTCATTGGGTTTTAAATTTCGTGTAAACACCTCACCACCATAAGGAATATAACTGGTCTTAATCACCGCACGTTTTTGATTCGCCTTCATTTGCATTGTAGTTGTTGAGGTGTTCGGTTGTAGTGTTCAAAAAAGTGGTAAGTACACTTCCCAAAGAATTTGTTGCTGAATCGGCAGTTCATCGCTTTGTTTTTGCAAGATAACGAGGGGCATTCTTAAGTATTGACAAAATGAATAACGAGATTTCGTCGAAATCAAGTGGGAGGAAAAGAAAAAGCGATAAACCTGAAAACCCAACAACTCCGCTCGAGAATCTTGTAGGCGAAGAAAATAAATTGGAGGAGGTTGATAAAACGTCCGAGACATCCGAAGCTTTGGATAGGGAGGACTCCAATGTGGGCGATAACCATTTGCCTGTAAAAAAAAGAAAATCAAGCTTGCAAAGTGGGACATCAGAAAGCAAAGATGAACCAAGCTGCTCAAAAGCTGGGGAATCCGCTCCCAAAACTAGAGAATACGACCCAGACCTTCATGAAATCGCATTAACATTACTAGAAATGCATAAAACTCCGTACTTTTATCAGCCATCCACTTCAAAAATTGCGGAGGAAAATAAAGATTTAAACCAATCCGCACCAAACGAACCGAAAGAAAATTCGAGCCTTAACGACTTTTTCGTATTAGAAGCTAAAGAAATAGAGTTGCAAAACTTAATCCTCGACTTTTTGGAGCATCACCCCCTCGTTGGGCAATCACTAGAATACAAAAATAAACGTTTCGACTTGAAATCATGGCAAATGTATTTTCCCGAACTCCAAAAATATTTCAATCAAGATGTTTTACCTCAAACGGAGCGAATCCCACAACCTTCAACAAGCTCCAACTTGAATTCGCGCTCAAAAAAACATAAATCCAAGCGACATAAATCAAGCCGTAAAAGTGAACATAAAAGTCGCTCGAAAACCAGGGGCGAGAAGCGTGCTTTCGACGAAGATTCACCAAAAGAAATTCGTTCTAAAAAAAGAAGTAAACAAGAAAAATATTATGGGGCTGAATCCGCATCGAAATCGAGCAAGAAATCGAAAAAATCGAAACGCCAAGATAAGAAATCAAAGAAACATGAAAAATATTCAACTTTGAAGCCGGATTTTTCTAAATCCAAACGAGGAAGGAGCTGTGTTAATGAAAAACCACAAACTTCGCACGAAAAGAGGTCAAAATCCGAGTCTAATATTAAAAAGATACAAAATGATGAGGAAGTTAAAAACCTTAAAAACCGATTTGTTATTAAAAAGAAAAACAATGAATCCGAGGCGAACCAAATTCTGCCTCAAGTTGAAACTGAAATGGAAATTGAAGAAGTTGGTGTTGAAATTGAGGCTGAAATTGAAACTGAAAATAAAACTAAAAATGAAACTGATCCCTCAATATTTAACGAAATTAAATCAGAAATGTATAACGAAGAAGAAGAAATTCCAATGAATAAAGAAACACTTAATCAAGAAGTTGATGAAGATTCCGATGTTATCATGGTTGAAGTACCAAATTCTGATAAAAACGAAAAAATGAACAAAAATTATAAAAATTTGGAACACCCAATGCAATATTTAAGTTTAAAATTGCCAAGTAATACTTATTATTATATTAAATAAACAAAGTGAAATTAATTTTAATGATTTTTTTGTAGATTTTAACGATCCTGATCGAGTAAGCCGACGATTTATAAACGTAGGAAATGGTGCGATTGGTTTGTTGGAGACGTGTTATGAATTTTTCGTAAACACCCCAATGATACTACATCCTGGGTGCCTCTACGCCACCCCTTTTCTTTACTCAGCATCAAGACCATCAACTTTTGAATCACTATTTTGCCCATATCGTTTCAAATTTAGCCCTGAAGTAGTAAATCATCATTTCATCGTTCTAAACGATACTCATTCGCAAAATAATTTCAACGAACACAGCACCCCACCTCAACCAACGTATCAAAATAATCATGGAGGTGAGGAATATATTGATGTGGATGATACTGGTAATGAGGAAGAAATTATTAATGTTGAAGATATTATTGATGACGATGAAATTATTAATTTGGAAGAGAATAGTAATGAGGAAGAAAATATTACTATGGATGATTCGTTAAATATTTTTGATCCTTACGAGTGGAAATTTATGCAGGATTACCAAGACGATTATATTCCCGATGAAAACTTGTATCCAAACGTAGAGGAACCGGTTCCTTCGACTTCTGGGATCAATCAAAATAATCATTTTGATTATAATGAGCCAATTTATATTTCTAGCGATGATGAAGATACACCGTGTAAGTATTCTTCTTAGTAATCATAAAAAAAAAGTATTTAAGATTTTTTTTTAGATTACACCATCAAAGTTAAACCAACTTCAAGCTTGCAATAAAAGTATAATGCAAGAATTTTAATATGCTTTTATCATGTAATCATTTAATCGCATCTTTATAATCAAATTTTATTAAATAAATGTATTTGGGGTATTAATTGTTTCATTTTTGACCTCTCCTTTCATTAATAATTGTAATTAAGGACAATAATAAAAAAGAAATCAAATTAATAGTTTTTGTTTTTTTATTATAATGTATATATACAAAGATTAAGTAATGTATACAACGTAAAAGGAACAACAAGCGAATTTCGTTTGAATCCGTTAAATTGTATATAATATATAATGTATATGTATAAAAACGGTAGAGAAATTGAATTGAAAATTATCAAAATATTTTTCAAATAAAACTTGTTAAGAATTAAACAAGGAACAACGTTTGTTGGCACAATTTTTTAAAATTATCAACTTTTTAATTTCCCTGTGAATAGTATAGAAATGAAATTCAAGATTATCTTCTTAATTATTGCTTGTATGAAAATATTTTTCAAATAAAACTTGTTAAGAATTAAACAAGGAACAACTTTCATTGGCACCATTTTTTTAAATTATCAATTTTTTAATTTCCCTGTGAATAGTATAGAAATTAAATTCAATATTATGTTCCTAATTATTGTTTGTATCAAAATATTTTTCAAATAAAACTTGTTAAGAATTAGACAAGGAACAACTTTCATTGGCACCATTTTTGAAAATTATCAACTTTTTAATTTCCCTGTGAACAGTATAGAAATTTAATTCAAGATTATCTTCTTAATTATTGTTTGTATCAAAATATTTTTCAAATAAAACTTGTTAAGAATTAAGCAAGGAACAACCTTTGTTGGCACTATTTTTGAAAATTATCAATTTTTTAATTTCCCTGTGAATAGTATAGAAATGAAATTCAAGAGTATCTTCTTAATTATTGTTTGTATCCGAATATTTTTCAAATAAAACATGTTAAGAATTAAACAAGGAACAACGTTTGTTGGCACCATTTTTTAAAATTATCAACTTTTTAATTTCCCTGTGAATAGTATAGAAATGAAATTCAAGATTATCTTCTTAATTGTTGTTTGTATCAAAATATTTTTCAAATAAAACTTGTTAAGAATTAAGCAAAGAACAACCTTTGTTGGCACTATTTTTGAAAATTATCAATTTTTTAATTCAATCAAAATAATCATTTTGATTATAATGAGCCAATTTATATTTCTAGCGATGATGAAGATACACCGTGTAAGTATTCTTCTTAGTAATCATAAAAAAAAAGTATTTAAGATTTTTTTTTTAAGATTACACCATCAAAGTTAAACCAACTTCAAGCTTGCAATAAAAGTATAATGCAAGAATTTTAATATGCTTTTATCATGTAATCAATTTAATCGCATTTTTATAATCAAATTTTATTAAATAAATGTATTTGGGGTATTAATTGTTTCATTTTTGACCTCTCCTTTCATTAATAATTGTAATTAAGGACAAAAATAAAAAGGAAATCAAATTAATAGTTTTTGTTTTTTTATTATAATGTATATATACAAAGATTAAGTAATGTATACAACGTAAAAGGAACAACAAGCGAATTTCGTTTGAATCCGTTAAATTGTATATAATATATAATGTATATGTATAAAAACGGTAGAGAAATCGAATTGAAAATTATCAAAATATTTTTCAAATAAAACTTGTTAAGAATTAAACAAGGAACAACGTTTGTTGGCACAATTTTTTAAAATTATCAACTTTTTAATTTCCCTGTGAATAGTATAGAAATGAAATTCAAGATTATCTTCTTAATTATTGCTTGTATCAAAATATTTTTCAAATAAAACTTGTTAAGAATTAGACAAGGAACAACTTTCATTGGCACCATTTTTGAAAATTATCAACTTTTTAATTTCCCTGTGAATAGTATAGAAATTAAATTCAATATTATGTTCCTAATTATTGTTTGTATCAAAATATTTTTCAAATAAAACTTGTTAAGAATTAAGCAAGGAACAACCTTTGTTGGCACTATTTTTGAAAATTATCAATTTTTTAATTTCCCTGTGAATAGTATAGAAATGAAATTCAAGAGTATCTTCTTAATTATTGTTTGTATCCGAATATTTTTCAAATAAAACATGTTAAGAATTAAACAAGGAACAACGTTTGTTGGCACCATTTTTTAAAATTATCAACTTTTTAATTTCCCTGTGAATAGTATAGAAATGAAACTCAAGATTATCTTCTTAATTGTTGTTTGTATCAAAATATTTTTCAAATAAAACTTGTTAAGAATTAAGCAAGGAACAACCTTTGTTGGCACTATTTTTGAAAATTATCAATTTTTTAATTCAATCAAAATAATCATTTTGATTATAATGAGCCAATTTATATTTCTAGCGATGATGAAGATACACCGTGTAAGTATTATTCTTAGTAATCATAAAAAAAAGTATTTAAGATTTTTTTTTAGATTACACCATCAAAGTTAAACCAACTTCAAGCTTGCAATGAAAGTATAACGCAAGAATTTTAATATGCTTTTATCATGTAATCAATTTAATCGCATCTTTATAATCAAATTTTATTAAATAAATGTATTTGGGGTATTAATTGTTTCATTTTTGACCTCTCCTTTCATTAATAATTGTAATTAAGGACAAAAATAAAAAAGAAATCAAATTAATAGTTTTTGTTTTTTTATTATAATGTATATATACAAAGATTAAATACAACGTAAAAGGAACAACAAGCGAATTTCGTTTGAATCCGTTAAATTGACCAATTGTTTCAGGTGTGTTTTCTATTTATTTATTTTTTTGTACGGAAATATTATTTACAAACAGCAACATTTTTTTGTTGTTGATATTACATTTTTTTATCTAAAATTGCGCCCGCAAATAAAAAGTTGAATAAAAAGAAAAATAAACTATTTCAATTTCATATTGCCAAGAATCGCGTTTCCCTTTAAAACTTCGCCAATGGGAATAAATCGCAAAGTGGATACCACATTCGATTTTAATCTAATCGCTGTAATCGGAATAAAGTTCTTTTTAATTTCAATCGTTTGTGTTGATTCATTTTCGCGTGGTAACACTGTGATGGACGCATTCTCCGGTAAAGTTATGTGTTCTTGTTTATTTAAAACCGGGGTTGCTATCAAGGGTTGGAGGTGATGTTCGATACTTTGGTTTAATACTGGCGATTTTCGCAGCGTTGGAACTTCTTGGGAATCATCACCGCATTTCCCGAAGACGTCCAATCCTTTTAAGTTGTCTAAAATAGAGATTTTCTTTGGTTTTACTTCAATTTTTGGTTCAGGTACTTCCGCGGTTAACCTGCAAAAGACAAAATTAATAATCGAGATTAAACTAAGATTAAAAACCCACCAATCACTAAATTTTTTGTAAGTTACTTTTGATCCATATTCTTCGTAATCATATTTTGTCACAACCATGGACTGGAAGTGCTTACTTCGAGAGAGGGTTTTTCCACCTTGCCAAGGATATAAAATGGGGCTACAAAAATAAATTGATGTTAAAGAAAAATAAAATGAATCGTACGTACTTTTCTGGGAGATGAATATTTAACGATAAATGGCAAGGTGTTAAATATCGAATATCCGCATAAAGTCGTTCTTTGTATCCAGGGAAATTTGCATTTCCCCCGATTAATACGATATTATTCATGAGCGTTTGGCGCTCATTTTCGGGACACAATTCAATGCATTTCGCTACAGCTTCTGGAATCCCCATATATTGCATGCCTATGTTTGAAGGGCGCATTAAGAGTTCTGGTACAGTGAATCTTTCATTGTTTAAGTGGAGGATTTGGCAATTTTCTGGGAATTGTTTGTCGTCTGGATTTTGAACATACCTAAAAATTATTAATAATTATATATGGAAATGGAATTTAAAATTATCAAAATATTTTTCAAATAAAACTTGTTAAGAATTAAACAAGGAACAACCTTTGTTGGCACTATTTTTGAAAATTATCAATTTTATAATTTCCCTGTGAATAGTATAGAAATTAAATTCAATATTATGTTCTTAATTATTGTTTGTATAAAAATATTTTTCAAATAAAACTTGTTAAGAATTAGACAAGGAACAACTTTCATTGGCACCATTTTTTTAAATTATCAATTTTTTAATTTCCCTGTGAATAGTATAGAAATGAAATTCAAGATTATCTTCTTAATTATTGTTTGTATGAAAATATTTTTCAAATAAAACTTGTTAAGAATTAGACAAGGAACAACTTTCATTGGCACCATTTTGTTAAATTATCAATTTTTTAATTTCCCTGTGAATAGTATAGAAATTAAATTCAAGATTATATTCTTAATTATTGTTTGTATCAAAATATTTTTCAAATAAAACTTGTTAAGAATTAAACAAGGAACAACGTTTATTGGCACCATTTTTTAAAATTATCAACTTTTTAATTTCCCTGTGAATAGTATAGAAATGAAATTCAAGATTATCTTCTTAATTATTGTTTGTATCAAAATATTTTTCAAATAAAACTTGTTAAGAATTAAACAAGGAACAACTTTCATTGGCACCATTTTTTTAAGTTATCAACTTTTTAATTTCCTTTTGAACAGTATAGAAATTAAATTCAAGATTATTTTCCTAATTATTGTTTATATCAAAATATTTTTTAAACAAAACTTGTTAAGAATTAGACAAGGAACAACTTTCATTGGCAACATTTTTTAAAATTATCAACTTTTTAATTTCCCTGTGAATAGTATAGAAATGAAATTCAAGATTATCTTCTTAATTATTGTTTGTATCAAAATATTTTTCAAATAAAACTTGTTAAGAATTAAACAAGGAACAACATTCATTGGCACCATTTTTTAAAATTATCAACTTTTTAATTTCCCTATGAATAGTATAGAAATGAAATTCAAGATTATATTCTTAATTATTGTTTATATGAAAATATTTTTCAAATAAAACTTGTTAAGAATTAAACAAGAAACAACTTTTATTGGCACCATTTTTTAAAATTATCAACTTTTTAATTTCCCTGTGAATAGTATAGGAATGAAATTCAAGATTATCTTCTTAATTATTGTTTGTATCAAAATATTTTTCAAATAAAACTTGTTAAGAATTAAGCAAGGAACAACCTTTGTTGGCACTATTTTTGAAAATTATCAATTTTTTAATTTCCCTGTGAATAGTATAGAAATTTAATTCAAGATTATCTTCCTAATTATTGTTTGTATCAAAATATTTTTCAAATAAAACTTGTTAAGAATTAAACAAGGAACAACTTTCATTGGCACCATTTTTGAAAATTATCAACTTTTTAATTTCCCTGTGAACAGTATAGAAATTTAATTCAAGATTATCTTCTTAATTATTGTTTGTATGAAAATATTTTTCAAATAAAACTTGTTAAGAATTAAACAAGGAACAACTTTCATTGGTACCATTTTTTAAAATTATCAACTTTTTAATTTCCCTGTGAATAGTATAGAAATGAAATTCAAGATTATCTTCTTAATTATTGTTTGTATCAAAATATTTTTCAAATAAAACTTGTTAAGAATTAAAGAAGGAACAACTTTTATTGGCACTATTTTTTAAAATTATCAATTTTTTAATTTCCCCTGTGAATAGTATAGAAATGAAATTCAAGATTATCTTCCTAATTATTGTTTGTATCAAAAAATTTTTGAAATAAAACTTGTTAAGAATTAAAAAAGGAACAACTTTCATTGGCACCATTTTTTAAAATTATCAACTTTTTAATTTCCCTTTGAACAGTATAGAAATTAAATTCATGATTATTTTCTTGATTATTGTTTGTATCAAAATATTTTTCAAATAAAACTTGTTAAGAATTAAACAAGGATCAACGTTTGTTGGCACCATTTTTTAAAATTAACAACTTTTTAATTTCCCTGTGAATAGTATAGAAATGAAATTCAAGATTATCTTCTTAATTATTGTTTGTATCAAAATATTTTTCAAATAAAACTTGTTAAGAATTAGACAAGGAACAACGTTTGTTGGCACCATTTTTAAAAATTATCAACTTTTTAATTTCCCTGTGAACAGTATAGAAATTTAATTCAAGATTATCTTCTTAATTATTGTTTGTATCAAAATATTTTTCAAATAAAACTTGTTAAGAATTAGACAAGGAACAACTTTTATGGGCACCATTTTTTAAAATTATCAACTTTTTAATTTCCCTGTGAATAGTATAGAAATGAAATTCAAGATTATTTTCCTAATTATTGTTTGTATCAAAATATTTTTCAAATAAAACTTGTTAAGAATTAAACAAGGAACAACTTTCATTGGCACTATTTTTTTAAATTATCAATTTTTTAATTTCCCTGTGAATAGTATAGAAATTAAATTCAAAATTATCTTCTTAATTATTGTTTGTATCAAAATATTTTTCAAATAAAACTTCTTACCCTCTACGAATATTATTAAAATCTGGTAAAATGTAGTTTCTTAAAATGCTATTTGAACCAGAACTTTTGGCTGTCATCATGTCATCTTTTAATGATTGAGAGACAAAGCATGTATCTTCTTTAACTTGGTTAATGACATAAGTTTCTTCCATCACATGTAACTTCCGATATGAAAGGATGTCTTTTAAATAATTTGTTAATAACTACACAAAAAAAAACTATGTAATTAAAGTTTCCCAAACTAAAATTTTATACCTTTCCCCCTACAAATATTCGCTTAATACCAGGATAATATTTTTTTCCTTTAATATAAGGAACAATGTGTGTGAAGCTATACCCTGAGTCAATAACTATACATGAAACATTTCTACCTCTCTCATAAACATATTGATATCTAGCTAAATCAGTAGGGCACGTCCTCAGCATGGATTTAACTTCATATTCCTCAAAGAATATTTCGTCCATACATTCCTGGATCGATTTGAAATTAAATATAGGTTGGGTCATAATGAGAGGTTTATCATTGACCGGATGACTATTAAAAACTTGGTCCCAAATTGGTTTTTGCACATCCCATTTGGTAATGAAGCCCTTTTCGCAGGGTAAAAGGTAATAAAGCCCTGAAAGGTCACGACACTCTTCAATTTGATTCCCAACAAATAACCTCTTCCTTTCTGATTTTGCTTTCATAATACAGTTGGGAACTATTCTTTGGAAACGATTTTATTAATGATAAAATAAGTGATTGCAGTGAATAAACTTACTCTGGTTCAGATCTTGTACTACTTCCCACTTTTATGCTGTATCCTCCTGAGTCACAAATTATTGCTGCTGGAGATACTAAAAGAAAAAAAAACTTGCATGTAAATAACAAAGATGTATTTAAAATTAAATAATTAATAATATTTCCTTACTTGTTTTGGTCTTCACGATGGTGCCATGGAAGTCTGTGGAAGCGTTTTTTTGTCGCTTTGTAGTGTAAGAACGGCTAAGGACATAGGCTTTATAATCGGGTCGTTGTCGCTTATTAGAACCATCCATAGCGTCACTATTAATTTTTGATCACAATCAATTCATAAATATCAATAAATAATGTAAATTATGGTTTGGTGCGGACAAAACACCGCAAAACGAAAGTGACAGAAAGATACTACGTCGGAAGAGGTCTAAACTGCGCATCCGCGGGCTTTTAGCGACCACTGTTTAGAAATCGTGAATGGTGGGAAAATCTGTGAGCACTATTCACCACTAGATGACACGTTATTATTTAAATATATTTTATTATTCAAAAACAAAAACTAATCACGGCCATTTTCGAAGACATCAACAAGAATCTCAATGATGTAGTTACTCAAACACCTTACTTTGTTGTTACAAAGTACTAATTTTCGAAAATAAATAACTTTTACTGATTACATATTTTGTAAATGTTCCACGATCTAGCTGATAAGATAAAAAATATGAGTAACAGTTTCTCCACCCCTTTCATCGCGTAAACATGTCCAAAATAATAATTGTTACAACAACTTTATTTATATGTGAGTATTTCGTTTTTAATTTAAATGTCTTTACAAATATATATTTAATTATCTTAAGAAAATTGGCAAATTTATTTCTTATATTTAAAAATTTTAACATAAAATGTAAAGATGGTTGCCAATACAACTTCTTTTCGATGTCTTTTAACATTAAAAAACTTGTTTTAGCAATTTATGCAATAAATACAATATCTCCATCATTACCTGAGAGGCTGAGAGATTGCTACAGAAGAAATTTTTCCGAAACGATTCCAAATGTGCCCCATAACATACCAGTCTTCATAGAACTTATTAGAAAATTAGAAGATTACCCAAAAAGTTACTTAAATATCCGGATGTTAGCTACTGCAGTATTTTACGCGTAAAATCATCTCCGCCTCATAATTATTTCCGCATAAATAAGTCTTTATATGTTTTAGTGCGAAATTAGATGGAATAGAGGAATCCGAATTTGGAACCGAAAATGAATTCGTAATCGCGTTTAAAGCAACTAACAAACAGTTCTTTAAGTTTCAAATGATAGCTCTCCATTTTCTCACTGGAAACGATGAAAGATTTCCTTACGAAGCTTTCACCCAGGAAGAATTATGTATCCTCCATGATTTGATATCCAACTCATTGAGATCATGGGAAAGAGGCGACGAAAGATACACTTGCGAAGTAAGAAATACCGCAAAGGTTGGGAACAACACCCGACGACTTTTAAGCGATTGCCCCGTTGAAAAAGGGGTTATAAAAACTCGATGGGGAACCGTTTCTCCTGGACATCTAATCGCGGCCTTTATAGCAGCGTTTGAGGAGTCCCACGTGGAGTTGCAGAGCTTAATGAGTGATATCAGCAAAGAGCTTAACATTACTTTTGACTCCGACGTTTCTGAATCTGTAAAAGTTAACAATGTTTTGGCCGTTACCCTTGTTGGGGACATGGCAGAAGTAATTTTTAGTCAAAATGTTAATTCGAATGTTAGTTTTGGACAATCAGGACGTTGGAATAATACTATGTATCCTAGGGAGCATTATCTTTCTGAACATAGGTGGGATATGACCGAAGCTGAATTTCTAGGAGGATTAGATGGTGTGTTTATGATTAAATGAATTTAATTTAATTAAATGTCTATCTTATTAGGGTTGATATTAGCGAGAGAATTAAAACGTTGGACGGATATAATGAGCAGCGTCAGATTAAGCCAGATTTTAGATATGTACTATTCGAAACGAGGAGTCGCGTTTGATAAAACGTACAAAGCTTGCGAAAGAAGAAGCAAACTTGTACCAATTTTTCGAGATTTCGATTTCGCCGAGCAGATAAACGCTGTTGCGCAACTTTTAGAACAAAACGCTCGTTATGGGAGTACCGTTTATAAAGAAACCATCGAAACTTACTCCAAGAAAATAGATGATTACTTCAAAAATTATTCAAGTTGGTGTTAAATCTTTTATTTATATTAAGTAAAACCTCGATGTTATTTTTTGTAAAATTATTTTAGATGATATTTCTAATACTTATGGGGTATGCGAAGATGAAGAAGCAATGAATAATTTAGAAATCATAGTTATTTTGGATGGGACGTGGAAACAGGACGAGATATTCTCAATAATATCGTAAGTTATTAATTGATTCGATCGCCAGGTAGAAAAGAACCCGAACACCTGTTGGAATGTAACGAAATGGGACGGTGGAATTCTGAGGGAAGAATTTCTACCTGACTTTATATTGTCGGTGGTTTAAGCATGCTTGATTGATATTTACTGGGTACTTGGTTTTCGTTTATTTTTTACATCTTATTAATTAATGTTTGGATAAAAAAAATGCACAAATAACTTTAATATTTAATAATCAAATAAAACATTTTTTGGGACATTCCACTTTGAAGTAAAATAAAAATAAAATAAAACACTAAATAAAAATAAATCGCAGACGTTTTTAATGTCGCTTGAAATACGTATGTATTTCAAAACAGCCGTTTTTGTTTAGCGGAATTGACACGTTCCGCCGAGAGGTGTTTGAGCAATCCTTTCTCGGGTTTTAAGGTCGAATTCATTAAGATTTTCTGTTGACGCCTCATCGATTGCCTTTCCCATTTCGTAGGTACTTAGCGGAATTAGCCGACGTATCTCACTATGGCAGCAAATTGGGCATAATTAATGGACAAACCGGCGAATGGATCTCCAATGTTACCAACGACCTCTATCAAGTCTTCGCCAACCTAAGAAACACCACAAATTGTGAGATAAATGCAACAAAAAGTATAACATTAATTTTTAATACATTTTATAGTTCCAGAAAGATTACATTTATCAACGAGTTTAAATACAGTAACAGAACTTTACCAAGAGGCATCATCATCGGATTGCGGTATTAAGAAATCGCGTGCGTTTGGTCACGTGGTTCTGGTTTTCGCCAGCACCGCTCTCGTGGGTAGTGATGACGCAACCAGAACTCAATCGTCGATGAGGACTCTAAAGGGGACGCGTCCCGACGTCCGAATCGTTTATGTCACCTCAGAAAACTCGGCATCTCACTACCGCAATCTCGTCGATAATTTTCCCGACGTCCAAATCTTAACAACGGTAAGCAGAGAAGGATTGGAAGGTTCTAGAAGCGTTGTCGATGTCGTTATGCCTATGTTACAAGAGACATCGTCAAGCATTGTCGATCCGTTCTGTGGTGGAGTGACGGATGTCGAGGATTATATCACTCCGGGGATGCGGAGGAAATACTTGGTCCATCGCGAAATTGTCGCGAGGACCTCGGTTACCGTCCGATTTAAGGGATACGGTTACGGTGATGTAACCATTTGCGCACGAAATGCCGATAATGAGTATTATAGAGATTATAAAGAGAATTATAGAGAGGAGTATGGAGGGGATCGTAGAGAGAATTACAGAGAATATAAAGACGTTGGTTGTAACAAAATAACGGGATCCGATGAGATCACCTTCGATGTTTCGATGATTTGTGGGATTGGTTCTTTGTGTAATGTTGAATTTTCAGCGATTAGTAATGATTCTAATTTAAAATGTACTGGTAAGAAAATGATTTTTATTAAAATTGATTTTTCAAAATAAAAAAAAAAATGACTTTTTTTGTTAGAGATGGAATGTAGATATCCTGATCAGATTAGAATGGATATAGAGGTGCGATGGTCGGGATCGTCTCGAGCGTCGCTCACATTGATGCTGATCGGACTCGTACCATATGTTCTTTACGAGTCCATCTGAAGGGGCGCTCTTTCGGATGAATAGCGTAGGGGATTCTACCTTCTGGCGGCTGGATTATTCTTGGTCATCTTCTGGTTCGTTTCTCGTTGGTTCGAAGATGACTTTAACTCCGGTAACCTAGCTTTATGACGTCGAAAAGGCACTCATACAGCTAGATAACCAAAGAAAACGTCAGCTCCGACGGCTGTCCGGATCGAATCGAACTGGGCACTGTTGTACACGTGACCACGACGGTGAGGTATGCACGAAGGCCCTCTCCTGCCTCCTGCGGAGGAAGCAGACTTTACGGACGCGCTCGCCTTGCCACCGGACGAAGAACTAAGCGCAGTCGTCGAACCTGTTGAGCAGTGGAGCCCCGTCTGGAAACCAGTTTCGAAGGCTCGCGTCGGCCGAGCCCAAGGCGCAACCTGTTTTGTATGCCACCGAGCTCCCAAACTTTCTACTCGGCGGCCGTAGGCGATATTTGGAAACCGGCGGTCTTTTTGGTCTTTTTGGCCTTTTCCGTCGGTCTCCGGTCGAGCTGCGTACAACGCCGCTCCTCTGCCAGTTCAAATCTCCGCCTCCCACTCCCCCCTGCTTGCTGTTAGTGCTGCTGAAGCTGCTGCCATCCTTCGCGTTTACCCCTTTATAACGCCCTATCTTTTAAAGCAATTCAAATTTTATTTAAACTTTTTCATTTATATTTATTATAACAATTAATATGTAAGTTATATATTTATATATAACAAAATTTAATTAAATTATTTTTTGTATAAAAATGAGTTGAAAAGATTCCATCGGCGTTTTATACAAAAATATTTTTAAGAATTAAATAGAAATCGTTTTGTACTAAAGATTCTAGAATAAATAAATTATTAAAATAAGATGATAAATTTTTAGATAAACCAATTGTGTACGTATAGAATTATGTTGTTATTGAAATTTAAAAAGCAAATTAAATGAAATATCTAGAAATGCTTGAATAAACATTTTGAATTCGATATGGAAGATCGTGTAGATATAAAGTGTATTGGAAACGATGGGATTATTGGGAAACACATCGGCCTTTTCTAGAAATTTCTCGCGGTTCGTTCGGTGGACGTCTCGACGGCCGGATTCCTAACAGGTTAATGTATTTAATTTTTTTTGCTTTGCCGTCCAGACGCGGTCGTTCCCTCTCCGTTGTTCCGTCCTCGCGGCGTCTTTTGCGAGGGACGGAGAGAGATAGAGAGCGAAAGGCAAAGGGGCAGAGAACTAGCCGAACGGCGTTTTTCTTTACTCCTCGTCACAGGTACGAGCGCCTACACTTGGAATGTCGGTCCGGGGTACCCGCAGCCTCTCCGGACCACCGCTCCGCTCCGCTCCGGACTCGTCGACCTTCGGACCGCGAGTTTTGGACAAAAGAACCGAAACGAAACAGGCGTTTTTCGACTTCTACCTCCTGCGCCTCTGTCCCGGAGCAAAATCGCCTTATGTAACGTGTCTTTGCGCGAAAAACAGATCCGACGCCATTTTGCCATGTTTCTCCTCCTTTTCTCTGGTTCTCTTCTTCTTCGATCTTCGACCTCCACAGTTCGATCTTTCTTATACTCTTCTTCTTCTTCTTCCACTGCTTCGTTTTGCAAGAGAACATGCTGAAATTTATAGGGATTTCTGCGGGGCCCGGATTGTGTCGGGCCGCATTCCTTGATACAATGGCCATAGCGGTGCGGGAGGCACATTCGGCTCTCCTGGACCAGTTGGACCGGTTATGGTAAAACCATAGGTAAGGTTCGATCCTCATGATCCACTGTTTCTCTCCGGATTCTTTTCAACATAAATTTCTCTCAACCAAGTCGTTATAGTACACAATTTTTAATCAAATTTAACTTAAAAAAATATATTCTTTGGTAATTATTACTAATACAATACAATAATACATAATATTTTTAATATTAATTTAATTTATTTAATAATTTAATCGATTTGGGGGAATAACTCTTCTTCCGCTTCTTGTCTCAGTGCACGTTTTCTGCACTTCTTCGTCGGGGTTGAACCCCAAATATTGTTTTGGCCGATGTCTTCTTGTGTTGTATTTAGCCCTTCTTTTTTCTTTCTGCTGAAATACTTTCTTTGAACGTTTTGAACTTAACGATTTCGCCGTTTTTGTTATACAATTCGGTTTTGGCGCAATCACTAATCCAGAGCACCATGTTGCTTCTTCTACTGATTGAATTACTCCTTGTTGAACCATGTTATCCAAGTTGGGTTTAATTTCCTTTAATAGAGGAATCGAAATGCGGCGGGGTGTCTTAAATGGTACTATGTGGGGCATCGGATCATTTTTAGCTAAATTTGCTTCATTAGGGGGTTCGGATGCGCTCATTAATTTTAAGATTCCGAGATCTTCACACACGTTTCCATCCAATAACGATTTCGCTAAATTGCTTAGTACGTAAATTTTACAAAGTTTTTCGTTGTTTCTGAATTTAAGCGTTTCGGAGAAGAACCCCAACAATTTCATCGGGGTGTACTCCGCGTTGAAAAGGCGACGTACTGAGGTCCGTAATTCATTGTTGCCGAAAAAGGTGTTAAACGTATTTTCTGAGATACACGTGACATCCGCCCCGGTATCAATTTTAAAAGTTATAGTTACATTTCCAACCATTACGTCTAAAGTCCAACGTTTCTTTTTAGTTTTTTGGGTTTTTTTGTCGAGAATTCCCACGAATGAGTCATCATTACCTGTTATAAATTCTTCCATAATCTCTCCATTTTCTTGGAAGTGGTGATTAAAAGGAACTTTTTTATGTGTTGCGAAATATTCGTTAAACGCCTCAACGATTTTTTCATAATCCTCGCGCTCTTTCTCAGACAATTTTAGAGAATTAAAAATATCCTCGGCTTGACTCCCCATGTAACAAATAAGTGCCGTAATTTGGTGATGGTGTGATTTGTTATTTAATCCGGTCGTATTTCGGTATTCGTCAAATTTTTTTATCCACTTTGGCCATTCCTGATGTTTCGCTATTTCGAATATTTCCGGTTGAATCGAAGAAGTAGTCATTTTTGCACTTTATAAATGAAAAATTCACTTCCACTACTACAAATGAGTTGTACCAAACTAGTTGATAACACATCAATAAACCAAAAAAAAAAGAACTTCATTGGAATAGCAAATTCTTTGTTAATGTTTCATGACTATTATTCTTATCATAATGTGTGCTGTTAAAACGGTTATTTCAAAGGTAATAATTTTCTTAACAAAAAGTAATGCATTTGATATCATTTCAATTGGCGGTAATTAAAAAGCGTCGTATAAAATAGGTATTACGCACGTGAGTAATAATAAAAGAAACTTAAAGGAGAAAGAATCGAGATGGCAACAGCTTTGCGTATCTCGCGGTTGGGATTTTCGTAATTCACCAAAAGTTACGTTGCCTGTTTGAAATTCCGCCGACCGGTGCCCAGTTCTACGGCCCGTACGCACCGTGAATGATAAAGCAGAGCGCTAGCAGCGTTATTCTTCGGAAATTCCACGTTATAAACTTTGGTTTTCAATGATTCGAATGGACAATTGATATGCACTTTACTTGCGCCGCACACCGAAGGACTAAAAAATTTCAACAAACCTAAACATTGTAGATATTTAAAATAAATCTGTTTCCTTATTACTCAGATTATATCTCTAATGCTATAAGGAAGTAATAAGAATCATATAAAAATTAAAATCATCAATTTTTCTAAGCGACTTTAAAGATAGTTTTGCGTAATTATTTATTCATGTTCGAGTCATAAATCATTTAAGATCACTAAGAATGCGTGTTCGTTTATTTTTTGTTAATAACTTTGTAGGCGTGGTTATTTATGTGATAATTACTTCAACAAAATTTTTTTGTATTATCATTACGCTTAGAAATACATATTTTTATTATTCATTGTTGTATTTTGTGGTCTTATTTGGTCTACGCTTTGTAACGAAACATAACGTAACCTGGCACCTCTCGTTCGACTCCGTAAAATACCTTCATGTAACGGGTATAAAATCAGTCGTAAATCATTTAAGACCACCGAGACCAATAGTGCGTGTCCGAATTTTTTTTAATTTCAAATATGATATAAAATTTTTTTTAATATAAAGATATTATTTCTTATAGCAGTTATTAATTACTATTATTAATTAAGTATTACCTTTAAAGAAGTAATAAAAGTTTTGTGGTAAAAAAATTCTTTTAATTAATTATGTGGTATATTTTTTGATATAAGGGATTGAGCGACTTCATCGGATAGACAACCAAGCAACCACACATTTTTGGCTCCATCCGAATCAGATTGATAATTAAAGTTTGGAGAAAAAATTAAAATTTAAACAAAAAATCATAACTACTCTATTTTTAATGATGAAGGGATGATTTATGCTTTAAATAGAAGCCCAGAAATTTTAGTTTATGAAATGATATAAAAAAAATAGGGTTTGATAATAAAAATTTCCGGAAAAAAAATGTTGGCTAATTTATTATAAAAATTTTCAAAATATCATATCAACTCTATTTTTAATGATAAAGGGGTGATTTATGTTTTAAATAAAAGTGCATCAATTTTAGTTTATGAAATGATATAAAACGATTTAGGTTCGATAATAAAATTTTCCAGAAAAAAATTATTTAAGAAAAATTGACTAATCTAATTTGCTATTATTAGAGTAAATCCCTTCGCGAATATGAGTTATAATAGTCTATCCAGACTATAATAACTGCATTATATGGTATTTTTCATATTTAATATTAAAATTAATGTTAGAACCTTGTGACTCATAAGATAAGGCTCCTTTCCTCGCGCAGTCGTTCGTCTATTTGAACCATCAATGTAATTGTAATGGAACCACTATATCCTATTGCACATGCTCATAACAGCCATGGTGATTAGCACTACATTTTTAATGTTTAATTTTAGTGGTAATTTGATTTCGTTTGGTTTCTGTAACAAACATACACGCAAATTTATATTTTATTACTATAGTAGTGGTGTTAAAGTTAGTTACAGAATTGATCTAACTTACCCAGCTCAGGTATGAAGTGTTTTATCCTCCTCACGGTTTCGTTGAATAACTACAGAGTCTTTCCAACCTGCAAAACGCATATTTATTACAACGTGTAATCTTCGAGAAAAATCTGAGAATTAAATTTGTGTGGTTTTATTGAAAATATATTTTACCTGTTACTTTAAATCATTATCATCGTAATTCTAATAATTTTCTTATTCCAAAACTTCTAGATTCACTCATTTTTGACTGAAATTGAAATGCTTTAAATAGTGTATGAGTTAATTAATTATAATAGTTTACCTGTTTGATGAAGAAGGAAAATTGGAAATAGGAGATAAAAAAAAAACAAAATATCTCCAGAATAATTTTAGAATATTATTGTTAAATACATTTTTTTAAGAATGTCAACTAATCATAGTACAATTTGCCTCGACATGTTGAATGTAAAAAAAATAAAAAATGCAACAAAGATTGGATCAACTTAACAAAGAATACAATCTTATTTTGATCTCTTTGGATATTAATAAACAAAGAGAATAAACAATTTCTTTTTGTACACCATCGTTTTGTGTAAACTATTTTTTTTGTACACTATTGATAAATTAACCACAATAAATATTAAATTATATTTACAACGAAAACAAAAACTGTTTTTCCATGTCAAAAAAAAGAAGAAAAACAGTTTCTTATAATATATAATTAAATTTAATTTGTTTTTTAAGTCACTTACAAAATTCTATATTTACATAAATTCTACATAGATTTAAAAAAATATATGTACACTGTATAAAACAGTTGTTTCTTATTTTTTTCTTACTTTCATTCTCTTCTTATATATATACTTATCTTGTAATACTTTCGAATAAAGAATCTCTAGACAAAACCAGACAAAAATATTTTTCTTTTATATTTACAGGTTTATAATACTAAATAATAAACATAACTTGCACGATTTCTTTTCTAAAGAATTCTTAAATGTTGGTAAAATACACTAGATTTCCTGATTTAATTAAATTTTATTATTGCTTTGATAAACCCATTTTTTTTAATCTACTAAAACCAATAAGGTTCTTACCAACACTTAACACAAAAACAATCGACTAGTAATCAACAGAAAAGTTGTATAATTCAATTTATAATTCAATATTGGAAATAAAGTTTAAGTGTTTCTTAACAACATTGAGAAAATTCTGTTCCGCTATGCGTCTGGAGGCGGTTTATTTACAATAGGGAGATTTTCCGAAGATTTTTTCGTCTCAGTACTATTTACCTGAATATTTGGCGACGAACTTCGATCACGACCATCCTGATCCTCCAAAAATCGGTCCATAAAATCCGTCAGACCCGGATGGAGCGTGTATTTTTTCTTCTCCAAACGGTTTTTATTCGCGAATATATCGTGCCGCTCCGATTTTTTCCATAAATAATAAAATTGCACCAATTCCCCAACAGATCTTGTTCGCACCTATTAAATAAATTAATAATTATTATTTCAATTATATATTTCGTTATTTAACCTTATTTTGTTGTATTAATCGAAAATTTTTTCCATAACACCTAACCCCTGCTTCAAAATTTCTACATTCCTCCTCAGACCACAAACTCATAGTATCCGAATTTGGTATAACATTAATCCTGATACGCCTTAATGCCTCCTCGGTATTATGGCCACACTGTTGCAGCAAATACAGGGCTTGCTCGTCATCGCGAAGTTGGGTGCCCAACGGGATAGGTGACTTACTGGTGTTTCCTTTCCGTAAAAAGTCTTCCACGACGTTTTCTTCCAACAATTTAGGATCCCAAAGAAGCTTGTCTTCGTTCTCGTATGGTAGGGCATCATCGTAGTGACATAACCCTTCTGGTATAATGGCTTGATAGTCACTTCCGACCATAATGGTCTACAAAATTAAATGAAAATCTTGTTTTATTAAACATTTTGGAAATTTACTATCTGTACCAAAAGTCGAGACAAAGTGGGGGGCCTCGACTTTTGGCATGGATAGTAGTTAAAATTAAAATGAAATAAAAATGATGCTGGTATAGTTAAGTTTGTTAATACAGTAAAGCTCGATATAAACATTCTTTTAAAATATGTTCTACAACTGTCCCTATGTTGCAGCGCTGCCAATATCCTCACCGCTTTTTTTTTGTATCTTAATTTTTTTTCCATTTCACTAGAAGTTCCCCATGCTATTATTCGATACGTTGCTATACTATAAAAATAAGCGAAATAAAAGTTTATGGCATCAATAATAAGTATAAGGCAATATATTGAGTAAGCAAGTTTTATTTTTAGATTAGTGATATGATCGCTCCAAGAGAGTTTCTGGATTTAACTTCAAACTATTTGCAATGAACCAATCTTGCTTTTTCTAGTACTGAGACTGTTTTCTGTTCCAGTTTCTGTGGGTCTCTAGATCTATTTATAAAAGACGTATCGTCAGCCATATCAACAACACATTTAGAGCCATATCATTAATGTATGTCAAAAACAAAAGTAGCCCAAGCACAGAACCCTGAGGAACACCAAGAGTACATTCTATTAATTCTACTAATACTGATCCTCTCCAGTGTACTTGTTGTTTTCTGTTCTGGAGATACGATGTAATTAGTTATTAATTTTTGTTATTTCTTCTAAAACTTCAAGAATTGCAGTTATTGTCGATCTCCCGGGTTGAGTAAATTATTTTGGCATGGATACTGCATCAATTTTAATCGGTGAAATTGCAAAATTCGAAAAATAGTCGATTCTTCAAGAAATTAATTTTAAAGCGAATTTTGAAAATTATCAATGAAAATTGCAACATCGAAAATTTTATCAAAACTTCACGAATTGTTTTCTCAAAAACTAAAAGTTATTTTTAAAAACGGGTTGGTTCATTGGAAAGAAGACACTTTTATTAACACTTTGGGAAATTTTCATACTTATATTCCAAATAATGGATTTTATACGAATTTTTAAAACTTAATCGGCGAAAATTGCAAAATTCGATCATTTCGAAAATTTATTTCTCAATAACTAAAAGCGATTTTTCAAAACGGCTTGTTGTATTAAAAAGAGGATACTTTAATTAATAATTGGTGATATTTCCACAAGGATCCTTCAAGAAATTAATTTTATAGCGAATTTTGAAAATATCGATGAATATTGCAACATCGAAAATTTTTTCAAAACTTCAAATATTGTTTTCTCAAAAACTAAAAGTTATTTTTCAAAACGTGTTGGTTCATTGGAAAGAGGACACTTTCAGTAACACTTTGCGAAATTTTCATACTTATATTCCAAATAATGGATTTTATACGAATTTTTAAAACTTAATCGGCGAAAATTGCAAAATTCGATCATTTCGAAAATTTATTTCTCAATAACTAAAAGCGATTTTTCAAAACGGCTTGTTGTATTAAAAAGAGGATACTTTAATTAATAATTGGTGATATTTCCACAAGGATCCTTCAAGAAATTAATTTTATAGCGAATTTTGAAAATATCGATGAATATTGCAACATCGAAAATTTTTTCAAAACTTCAAATATTGTTTTCTCAAAAACTAAAAGTTATTTTTCAAAACGTGTTGGTTCATTGGAAAGAGGACACTTTCAGTAACACTTTGCGAAATTTTCATACTTATATTCCAAATAATGGATTTTATACGAATTTTTAAAACTTAATCGGCGAAAATTGCAAAATTCGATCATTTCGAAAATTTATTTCTCAATAACTAAAAGCGATTTCTCAAAACGGCTTGTTGTATTAAAAAGAGGATACTTTAATTAATAATTGGTAATATTTCCACAAGGATCCTTCAAGAAATTAATTTTATAGCGAATTTTGAAAATTATTGAAAATTTTATCAAAACTTCAAATATTGTTTTCTCAAAAACTAAAAGGTATTTTTCAAACCGGATTGGTTCATTGGAAAGAGAACACTATTATTAACACTTTGGGAAATTTTCATACTAGTATTCCAAGAAATGGATTTTATACGAATTTTTAAAACTTAATCGGCGAAAATTGCAAAATTTGAAAAAATTGTCGATCATTTCAAAAATTTTTTTCTTAAAAACTAAAAGCGATTTTTCAAAACGGCTTGTTGCATTAAAAAGAGGATACTTTAATTAATAATTGGTGATATTTCCACAAGGATCCTTCGAGAAATTAATTTTATAGCGAATTTTGAAAATTATCAATGAAAATTGCAACATCGAAAATTTTATCAAAACTTCAAGAATTGTTTTCTCAAAAACTAAAAGGTATTTTTCAAAACGGGTTGGTTCATTGGAAAGAAGACACTTTTATTAACACTTTGGGAAATTTTCATACTCATATTCCAAGAACTGGATTTTATACGAATTTTTAAAGCTTAATCGACGAAAATTGCTAAATTCGAAAAAATTGATCATTTCAAAAATTTATTTCAGAAAAACTAAAAGTGATTTTTCAAAACTGCTCGTTGCATTAAAAAGAGGATACTTTAATTAATAATTGGTGATATTTCCACAAGGATTCTTCAAGAATTTTGAAAAATATCGATGAAAATTTTAACATCGAAAATTTTATTAAAACTTCAAATACTGTTTTCTCAAAAACTAAATGTTATTTTTCAAAACGGGTTGGTTCATTGGAAAGAAGGCTCTTTTAGTAACACTTTTGGGATATTTTCAACCTCATAGTCCGAGAAATGGATTTTTTAAAACTTAATCGGCGAAAATTGCAAAATTCGAAAAAATTATCGACCATTTCAAAAATTTATTTCTCAAGAACTGAAAGTGATTTTTGGGTCAGTCATCTTGCAAAGAACTCAAAAAAATATATCTGGATAACCTGCAAAAGTAACATGGTATACACGGTGTTTCGGTGACTCGGGGAACAAATTTAACCAGATATACTAGAGTGAAAATGACGACGATTCATGTAAAAAAAAATTAGTAAAAGTCTTCAAATTTCAAAGATACAGGCCATCAAAGATAGGAAATTTTAACACATTTTTCCAAATATCTTAAACACCATTAACAGTAGAACGCTGATTTGGTATAGTATAATCCAATGTAATGTAAAATCGTTAGGTAATTTATGGTTTGGATCGGTCCGCGGGAACCATGCTATACAGGCTGTTCCTAAAGTTTGTTTGCTCAGAACTTTTTTATTCTATCATAACCCTACATTTATTTTTGCAGTTTCTAATAGTAAATTTAGTTTAGAAACTTTTATTACTCTTAGATAATATTGATAAAAATCACCGTTTTCGTGTTAAATGCAAAAATGTTGGGTTCTGATTTCAATAATAGCACAAAAAAATAGTAATCTAAGTTTTTGAACGTTTCCTTTAGTATTTTTTATTACTTGTCTTGTTATTTTATGTACTGTTTTTATTATTCCTGTTAGTGTTGTCGTTTTTTGTTTATTTTTTTTGATTCTTAATTTATTGTTTTTGGATTCTTTTATTAAACCAATTAAGATATTTAAAAATTTGATTTAGCTAAATCTACACTTTTACATGTTGCATACATAATAGTTATGACAGCTCAGTTCGATTTTCACTTGTCATTGCCAATTCAGATTATTTATTTATTCATTTTTTTTGGTGTTATTGAATTCGGAGCCTAACGTTTTTGCATTTAATACGAAAACGGTGGTTTCTATCAATATTCTGTAAGATTGATTTTATACGAGTTTTTAAAACTTAATCGACAAAAATTGCAATATTCGAAAAAATTGTCAATTACTTCAAAAATTTATTTCTTAAGAACTAAAAGTGATTTTTCAAAACGGCTTGTTGCTTTAAAAAGAGGATACTTTAAATAATAATTGGTGATATTTCCACAAGGATCCTTCCAGAAATTAATTTTATAGCGAATTTTGAAAATTGCAACATCGAAAATTTTATCTAAACTTCAAATATTGTTTTGTCAAAAACTAAAAGCTATGTTACAAAACGGGTTGTTTCATTGGAAAGAAGACACTTTTATTAACACTTTGGGAAATTTTCATGCTCATATTCCAAGAACTGGATTTTATACAAGTTTTTAAAAGTTAATCGACGAAAATTACAATATTCGAAAAAATTGTCAATTACTTCAAAAATTTATTTCTTAAGAACTAAAAGTGATTTTTCAAAACGGCTTGTTGCTTTAAAAAGAGGATACTTTAAATAATAATTGGTGATATTTTCACAAGGATCCTTCCAGAAATTAATTTTATAGCGAATTTTGAAAATTGCAACATCGAAAATTTTATCTAAACTTCAAATATTGTTTTGTCAAAAACTAAAAGCTATGTTACAAAACGGGTTGGTTCATTGGAAAGAAGACACTTTTATTAACACTTTGGGAAATTTTCATACTCATATTCCAAGAACTGGATTTTATACGAATTTTTAAAACTTAATCGGCGAAAATTGCAAAATTCGAAAAAATTGTCGATTATTTCAAAAATTTATTTCTCAAGAACTAAAAGTGATTTTTCAAAACGGCTTTTTGCATTAAAAAGAGGATACTTTAGTCAATAATCGAAGGTGATAACAGCGACAGTTCTGTTAGTAATGAATGATGAATTACAAGGGAAGAGCAGAAAACTAGACGAAACTGCAACAAGAGATTTTATAATATCGTATTGGGATTGTTACAATGAGGTTGCTAATGATAAATAAAGTTGTATTCAATGAAAAAAGTCCTATTGGGGTTGAACTTGATTATTATCTGCAGTGTCTAACACCTAAAAGAGAAACTAATTCCTGTGAATGGTGGAGTACTAAGTAATAGGTTTTTAATAACCTGTCAAAGCCGGATATTAGGTAACTATCCGGTATCCGGCCGGTTTTAAAAAATGGCCGGATAGGCCGGATATTAGATATCCGTTCCACCACTACTTTAAAGACAGTTGGATCCGGAGTCGGTATTGGCATTAGTGGACCAATTATAAATTAAATATCTATTGGCAACATTTCATTTGAACTTAAAGTGCTATTTATTATTCCATTATTCGTTGCTTTTTCCAATGAAAACGTGAATAATCAGAATGAATTTGAAACTACCATGTATACTGTGGTTCATGCAATATCACCGTGTCAATTTACAACATTGCAAGGATCATCATTAATTCCACGTCCGCATCCGTCCTTCCACATCGATGTTAGGTCCGTCAACGTTATTTCCCAACATAAGCGTCCATTTTCGAAAGCGCCTGTTAAAAACGAGATTTGATGCGACCTGGAATCCTGGCGACCTCGTATAAAAAAGTTCTGACCAAACAAACTTTCGGAACAGCCTGTATAGCACTGTTCCCGCGTACCGATCCGTGATATTAGTTTACACTGTACCAAATTTCAACGCTTTACCATAAATAGTGTTTAAGATATTTAGAAAAATGTGTTAAAATTTCCTAACTTGGATGGCCTGTATCTTTGCAATTTGAGGACTTTTACTAATTTTTTTTTACATGAATCGTCATCATTTTCACTCTAGTACATGTGGTTACATTTGTTCCCTGAGTCACCAAAACACCCTGTAGAAATCTTGACTCTACAAGAGATAAAATGGACTTAGGAAGTCAATATCACAGAATCTTAGGAGCAATACATGCATATAACATAAGATGAAGTGATATGGTTAATTAATATAATAGTTCAGATGAAATAACATTTTGTTTACATCTTATGATGAAATAGTTACCATCTTGATATCTATTCATGCCCAAATCTTTCCTTTTTCTTTTTGACCTTGCAAAAACGCTTTTTTCTCTCAAGACCATTTTTGTTCTTGGAATCTTTGCTATTTACTTTTTGTATATGATTTTCTCTCTGTTTGTTATATCGAGGTTTTACTGTATTAGTTATTTTGTTATTTATTAACTAGAATACCAATTGATTTAAAAATAAGTCTCTAAAAGAATGATTACAATTACTTTAAACACTTTTAAATCAACTTGTAAACTTGGAGAAAAACGAAACAAAAAATTATTATGACCATGAAAATCAAGTGACCTTATTAACCTTTCTCCAATCATCTTCGTCTGGGCTGTAGTCGTAATCTTCTTCTTCTTCCTCACTAACCCTTGAACCTACTTTAATCAGAAAAAAAATTAAAAGGAGGTTAAAAAATGAATGTTATATTTACATCTTAAAAGCCTTGAAGGATCCTGATCGGTTTCGGGGATTGGTCCATATAACTGAGACAATTTAGATGGTGCCATTGGTGGTTCAATATCCATTTCTTGTTCTTCAATGGTATCCCCTTGCTCGACATCATCTTCAACAGGGCTCTCATTTTCTTGATTTTCACCTTGATAATTATATAAGGCCAATAACTCTTCCAAAGGCATATCACTTTCTTTTTGTAATCGGTTTAACTCAACAGAAGGATCTTCGGATTCGCCAGCAGCTAAAGCTTCTTCCTCGTCTAAAGTTCGTTCGTCGTCGAAATCATTAACAAGCATATCAACCGAAGGATCGAAAAGTTTGTCTTTGCTAGGAGATGAAGACGCCTCCTTGTTTTCATTGTTAACAGTAGCTACGTCTCCCATTTTCTTGGACGATTTACAAAACCCTTGATTTCATAACACATAACACCGATGAAAAACGACCGTGATATATAAATTTAAAACGGTAGGAGAACATTAAAAAAGTCTCTTCGAAACTTTTTGAGGTTAGAACAGCATCAAAACAAACGTAACCGCGAAAATTTGCCTTTACATTCAGTTCGAAATCGAACTAAAAACGATATTGCGTTTGAAAGAAACGATTTGGCTCTTTGATATGGGGTTTCGTCGAATTGATGAATTGAAATTCTTTAGTGTTTAAATCAGAGGCGAAGGGAACTCGAGATTTCTCAAAACACAAACTTTAAGCGTCAATTTACACTGATACGTCACGTCACGTGGAAAAATATGGCGCGTTATCTGTTTTAAAAACCTCCACAATACTTTATTTTTATTATTAATAACAACTTTTTAATTAAAATTCGTTCTATTATATATACTTAATTATCTATCATTAATTTTAATATATAAATACATTTTAATTTATAAAAAAATTTTAACACATTTAATTCACATTTAATATATATATTTTGATGATTAAATTACGATTATAAAATAATGGCGTACTGTATTAATTTAATAAATTAGACGTTTGCGAAAGGTTCTGGACACTGCTTAAGAAGTTAATTAAGTGTAGTTTGCGGTTATGAATATTAGATGTCAGCTCACAGCTTATTTAATATAGTCCATAGTTCAAAATCTAAGGAGAAGTGTATTTAAAAATTGTTTTATTAAACAAATTGAAGACTTGATGGACTTTTTAAAACTTAATCGGCAAAAATTGCAAAATTCGAAAAAATTATCGACCATTTTAAAAATTTATTTCTCAAGAACTGAAAGTGATTTTTGCATCAGAGTCATCTTGCAAAGAACTCAAAAAAAATATATCTGGATAACCTGCAAAAGTAACAACAAGAGATAAAATGGACTTGGGAAGTCAATATCACAGAGTCTTAGGAGCAATACATGCCATCACATGATGTCGTATAACATAAGATGAAGTGATATGGTTAATTAATATAATAGTTCAGATGAAATAACATTTTGTTTACATCTTATGATGAAATAGTTACCATCTTGATATCTATTCATGCCCAAATCTTTCCTTTCTGAGATTTCTTTTTCTTTTTGACTTTGCAAAAACGCTTTTTTCTCTCAAGAACATTTTTGTTCTTGGAATCTTTGCTATTTACTTTTGGTACATGATTTTCTCTCTGGTTGTTATATCGATGTTTTACTGTATTAATTATTTTGTTATTTATTAACTAGAATACCAATTAATTTAAAAATAAGTTTCTAAAAGATTATATATACTTAATTATCTATCATTAATTTTAATATATAAATACATTTTAATTTATAAAAAAATTTTAACACATTTAATTCACATTTAATATATATGTTTTGATGATTAAATTACGATTATAAAATAATGGCGTACTGTATTAATTTAATAAATTAGACGTTTGCGAAAGGTTCTGGACACTGCTTAAGAAGTTAATTAAGTGTAGTTTGCGGTTATGAATATTAGATGTCAGCTCACAGCTTATTTGATACAGTCCATAGTTCAAAATCTAAAGGGAAGTGTATTTAAAAAATTCTTTTATTAAACAAATTGAGGACCTTGAATAATGAGTCAGCTCCATTTTAATAAATTGTTCAGGAGGCATAAAACAATACCCTAAGTCTTTTGCAATCAGTTTTTTTTTATTACGTATATTCACCTTTCCAAAGGAACACCTCGCTTCTGCTTGCTCAAAAATAAATGCAGATCTGAACGCTATTTTAGATTGCTCCACTAACTCTCAATGCCACTAAATCTAAGGTAGTCATCTTTGGTAACTTGGACTCTGATAGTGTCGGTATATTTTTGGGTGGAGAGAGGCTGGTAGTGTACCCTGAGTCAAAAAATCTGGGAGTGCTTGTCGACAGCAATCTGCGATTCAGAAGTCTTAGCAGTGTTAGATGCCTCTATCAACACCGACACATTTTAAATATAATTACAAAGAAACGTTTGTGCGAAACACTTGTTCTGTCAAATTTTGTGCATTGTGCTGCCATGTATGGTCCATGTTTAACTGGGTATGAACTTCATCGTATTCAAAGGGTTCAAAATAGCTGTCTTCGTTTTATGTATGGCGTTCGTAAGCGTGAAAATATTAGTCACACATTGGTTACTGCAAAATGGTTAAATATCAGAAACAAATTCAAACATCAGTTCTTGTGCACAAGTTGATTACTACGGGGACTCCACCTTACTTATATAATAAAATCACCTATAGGACCGATGTTCATAACTTGAATCTTAGACACAAAAATACTATCGCCGTTCCTGCTCACAGGAAAGCTCTTTTTAGGCGCTCTTTTTCATATAATGTGGCCAAAGAGTATAATTCCTGTCCTCCTGAATTTAAAAATAAAAGTCTATCCGTTTTTAAAGTTAACTTGCGTAACACCTTGTTTCGGCTTCAGATAGGTCAACATAATCCTTATGCTGCCTCAGTGCTCTGACATTGGGTTGTTATCTATTTATTGGTTATATAGGGAATCATTTGAATTGATTAATTTAATTGCGGAAAACAATTTGTATAATTATTAGTATTAGTATATGTAATTATTAGTCGTTCTCAACTCTAGGTTGAGTTGAACAGATGGCTTCCATCGCGATGGATGCCAATCTGGACTCCGCCTATTGCCCGCAGATTGTAATTAGTTTCACATATAGAATGAATTTTTCATTTATTTTTTTTTTTTCTTTATATTATTGTTTAACTTTTTTATGTTGGTTGTTGCGGTCAATAAAGTACTATTATTATTATTATTCTAACTTTCGAGTTAAGCCCTGCGTCTTTTGAAAAAATGTTTGATGTTTCGGATGCCATCTTGCATCGATGAGTCTCAGCATTCTTTGGAAGTAATGTCCGTTTCTTGCTAGCATTTGGTTTTGTCAAACTCTATGATGTCGTATGTTCGTATGCCTCCTTTTAATGGAAGACCGTTTTGTATTTTGCTGACCATACAGTATCGCACCACGATATCACTCTTCTTCAGACACCTTGCAATTCGCTCCGTCACAGCTGAAACATATGGAAGGCAGATAAAACAGGCTGGTGTCGTACTTATCGAGTCATCCTTCTGTTTACCACGCAAACAGAGTGCATTTTCTAGGAATCTTTCTTCTTTCCCCAGGTTCTCTTTATCACATATCTTCTCTACTCGTTGGAATAAGGCTTGAATCACGGACCTCTTCTGTTGTGGGTGGTGGTGGGATGAAGCCTGCAGGTACCTATTCGTATGCGTCTTCCTAGTGACTAACACATCCAGGAATGATAAAAATTCCTGGAGTTGCTCTTTTCCAAGTTCCAGATCACGAAAGTGTCATCGACGTAACGGAGCCATAGTTTCGGTTTCCACGGACTCTTCTTTAATGCTTCCTCTTCAAAGATCTCCATGTAAAAATTAGTCCTGGAGTATCTAGAATACTTTTAACTTCATACTCCTGATTGATTCTACAAAATTTGAGGAAACAGAATCTTGGCAAGGTGTTTCGTTAGCTGATTATTATGATACTGACAATAGGACGTGGTGGGACCTCTGGGTTATGGTATATTCCTGTACAAATAAGATTCAAAGTTGCTCGCTGGGATTCCGTTGGGTATTTTTTATTTTCTTATAGGTGGCTGAGTCCAAAAGGCTCGTCATCTTCACGGTCGCATTTTAGCATTGATTATACTACTCAATCGACTTTCGCAATTGTAATAAACACACTTATTTTCCGACATCGTACAAATTAAAATATTATATTTACGTTTTCTTTTTTTGTGGTACTGATAATAATGACGTTAATGAATACGGCACACTTGTAATAAAATGATACTTGTTCTCAGTCAACTGTTTCCGTAGAAACTGGTGGAAACAACCTATCAGTTATCTTGGGATTTCCCCAAGTACTTAACTTAAAACCAGATAGAACAGCTCTTAAAATTGTTCAAAGTATTGAAAAAATTTCTCTAAAAATTTTATTTATTAATTAAAAAAAAAATACTAAACAATTTTTATTATTAGTACAAAAAAATGTAAGAGGGGGAATATAAATGAAAAATAGTGCTGCCATCTCTTAATCAAATCCATTATTATTAGAAAATCGCCCCCATAGCGGACAAATCCAAAAATAACACTTTACGCGTTACTAACTTTTACGTCATTATTATCCCTAAATTAATGCGTACAGGTTGAGAATCACCCTGTATAGGCAACCAAAGCAACAATATAAATTATACTCCATCTAAAATTGAACTGGATAGTTAATTAATTAATTAAAATTAATATAGACTTGATTACTAAATAATTTCAGTTTATATCTCAATATGTTATGAAAAATATATCTTACAAATAAAAATAAAAACCTAATTTACCGACATAGAATGTTTTCATTGTTGACAGTTCGATGACAAACACCGCCCAAAAACTTAAATGTACGCTATAAACGTGGGTGTGCCTAATTAACTCTAACATTTAATATTTCATGACTCAAAAAGCACTTTTACGTTTGAGTTAAACGATAAACATGGTACTCTTGCAAGGATTTTGGTCACCATGCATTTGGACGGAAGATATTGTGAAGGGCTCAAGATACATAGCATTTTACGTTTCCGCAATGAGCTTCGTCTTAATAACTTTTATCATTTTTGATATGACCGGTGGTGACTCCACTCAACTTTACAACCCATTATTCGAAGCGGATGTTCGTTTGTGTAAGTTGAAAAAATTAATTCCAAAACATCTTAATAAGTCTCCTTTTTTAGCCATGCAAGTAATTGGGACACTTTTCATACTCTTTTTGCTCCTATTAATCGGGTTTTCTTATTTATTAACTGTTGGGATGAACCGGATGAATAGAGGATTGATGATTCCTTTCTTATCAAGTTTTGGGACGTGTATTATGTTTCAGTTTATTTTTGGGTTGTGGTTGTTGGGTGGATATTATATCTATGTAAGTGATTTAATCAGATTTGTGGAGAAAGAATTATATCATTTTTTGGTTTCAGCTTCAAGTTGTGTTGTATACTTTGATAATATGGTCTTGGATGGCTTATAATATATATTGTTGGCTGGTCGTTTACACCCAGTATAAAATTTTTGAGAAAATCCAATCTCCAAATATTGAATTATTAATTCCTTAAGTTGTTTTTTTTTTTTAATGGGAATCCGTCCAAAATTGATTTGTATTGTAATAAAGATCTGATTTTTTTGATATACAAATATATTTTTGTAATAAATAAAAATTAATTTTAGAATTTGTTTTTATTTTTGAGTTTATTAAAATCAATATGGCCGTGTGTAACCATGGAAACGGCCGCTATACAGGGCGCCATTATTGCGAGGAAGATGTAACCTTATTTGACTTTTTTCTTAATAATTCATCTTTTTATTGAATTATTGATTTTTGTTTTTACGAAAAATGGTGAAAAATTTTAATCGATTAATTTGAATTATTATTTAATTAAGGTTGATGTAATATGAGGTTAAGATGGTTGTGGATTATAAAAATTATGCGTATCTACGAGACGGCATAACCTGTTAAACCGGTTTTCAAACAATAATATCTTGGGTAAAAAACCGTCTTTTAGCGAAACCAATCAAGATTAACCTATTTTCTATAATTAGAGTTTTTTAACATATACAGGGTGTACCTGTATTATAATCGATCTAATTAAAAGTGGGATTGAATCGCTTTAATTCGGGTGACAGTTGGTTGCGCACCTTTTCGTACTTTCGCATCGATCTGCGCATATTGACGTTTATTACGTAAATGATTTATTTGATTTTGTCGGTTAATTTGTTTATGAAGGTGTTGAGGAGTGACATTTGAATGGGTTGACAGTTGTTCGCGCAGATTTCGGTGGCGAAATAGCATCGATCTGCGCATATTCCGATAATAACCTATTGTATCGTGGTATATTTCAAGTTCTTCCTCTTATTATTGGTTCGTTGGAATGCGGGTTGTTTTTGACATAAGTAATTTGGGGAAATGAAATGAATGGAGTGTAAAGGGAGTGAGGAAATGAGTGCGTGGTGAGAAAGTAAGTAAGCGCGGTTTCGGTAGTAAATAGGAACATCCTTGAAAATAAGATTTAAGTGTTACGGATGTAGACCTTGGAAAATCTGTACCTACTCTCCACCGAAGACACCGTGACGTCACGGATGTATATGTCGTCAGAAGTGTGGACGATAACGGGATTGGCCGATATGGTGGAACGGTGGCCATTTTGTAAACTAAAAATATATCAAAATCCTTACTGTTATAGCGACACCTATCGCAGAGGCTAGGAAAGCATTTACCAGTAAGGTTTTTAGGAGTGCTGTAGATGTATAGACCGTCTTGGCCGTGTGGCGGTGTCATGTAATAACGCGATATTTACCAGAAACAGTATTCGAAAATGTAGTTAGTGTGAATCGCAGTCGAGTCGTGTGAGTTTCCCGGACAGGTTCGAGTGGAAATAGCGCGTTTTAACGGTCGATTTGTACGGTAAATATCGGTGCGAAACCGACGTTCCCACTGACCATCGCCTATGGCTGCTAAAACTTGAGATCTGTGGAAAATAATATAACCTCATTTTTACAAACCGAAACCCAAACGAGAAACCATCCGCAGTAAGTCTCTCCCCATCGACATTAACGCTTTTTAAACGATTAATTTTTCGTTATTGGTAAAAGTAAATTTTGTTCGTACGTAAACAAACGAACCAACCAACCAAACAAAACCAAACAAAATTTTAAAATGTTATTGAATTGTTTTATTAAATAATTTAAGGAAGAGGAGCTCGGAAAAACCTGAAAGATGAGTGGAAACTCAGTAAAACAGGAATTGTACGATGATTCGGAAATCGCGGAGCTCGCCTCCAAGATCTATGAGGCGAATAAGGCGAAGATGAATTCGGCGGCCCAGAGGCAGAACAACCGTCCTACAACCGGGGGGCAATCGAATCTCCTCAACTTCCTAACAAGAACCAACGGATCCGGAAAACTTAAGCCAGACACACCGCCGGCCAACGGCGAAGCAAGCAAATCCAACATAGACGAGAGATCCCAAAAAGGTCAGTTTGGATGGACGGTCCTCGGTAAGAATAACGTCCCGTACATATTCCGCGGAGAGGACAAATACTGTGCTGTGAAAATGGTGGAAGTGAAGGTTTTAAATAAGTATTTATGCTTCCTCCATCAAGATATTTACAATTGTACGTGTATTAGGAGTTATTATATTACGGAGGCTGAAAGTCGGTTACTTAACGAAATAAACTTTGTACACTGTGACACGCAATTCGGTCCGGACCAGTATAGTACCAGAGACTTAATCGTGCGATTACACGACGCCGTTGAGTTTTACAAGTTCTTAGACGCTTGCTACACTAAATTACTTAATGGTTCGTCGAATCCATTAGATCGGTGCGGGTTCATTCGAATCAATAAAGAATCAGTGGTACCCTACACGGTATACACCGGTGAAAAATATGTGCCACTATTTTATTTCGAAGGCGAGACTGATAATCTTAAGTTAAAAGCCAACAAACTTGAAGGTTGGGACCTTTCCTATTTAAAATTTTGTTGTAAAGTCCAAGGGATCAGAAACGAATTGTTTGCGCACGATTCTTGCTCCGTTATTAGTTTAAACGATATTAAAAATTACTTCCCACCAGGAACGCTTTTTGAGGATTATTGGCCTAATAAAATGGTCGATTCTCAACTTTTAATTAACGGTAAATCACAAACATCCATGGGACAATGGACGAGGCAACCCGCCGCTCCTCCAGTGACAACAATCCACCCGGCTCCATCTCCAAAAGCAACCCAATCGAAACCGGTTAACAACAATAACCACATCCATCAACCCGGTGCTTACCAAAACACCGGCTTTTACACCATTGCTAACACCCACGTGTACCCCAACCAACAACAACCCCTCCCGGGGCAAAGAACACCAAACACGGCTGTACGATCGAGTTACGGAAACGGGGGTGGCACGGCGGCCCCCAGCACCAGACAAGCCAGGCCGTATTACACCAATATGCCACAAGCACCACCACCACCACCTTTAATCCGAACGGGACAACCGTAAGTTTCAACGTTCTTGTTAAAATACCTTAATTTAAACTCAAATACAATTCCAGATTATTTTAACACTTTGAATCCAGCGAATCTTCCAACATCATCTGTGAGATCTAATCTACAATTTTATTTTTCAGAAGTTTAATTTAACTCTAAAACCAAAAGAATTCATTAAGGGGGGAGATACATTTTTTTTTTTCATTAAGATGCCTTACTATATTCACTATATCCAAAACATATTACAAATTGTATTAGAAAAGGTGTTTCGCTTTGGACGTGCTAGACTTACTTGGAAATAGATTTAAATTGTTCCTAACGAAACGACTCAAATTACAAAAATGTATATGTATAACGAATTTCAGGATATTGTGTGCAAGAGTTGTAAAAATGTGGTTTTGAGGAATAGTTTTCGACGTATTTTTTGGCTTTCTTACTAATAACAATATTTATATTGTTATAATTATTATTATTATATCATAAAAAATACTTAGGGCTGTAAAACTGTGAATTCAGCAAATTTTCATATTTTTCTCCATATTTATGGATCTGACAGCAAAAGCAATATTGTTAAAAATGAAATTTGCTACAACTTTTGTTCTAAAAGTTTTTTTGTAGTATGCTTCGATTCCCAACTATTCTTGATATAAGAAATAATCTCATAAACTTCAAGTAGGGTAGACTTGGTGTCACGCTCCGAATCCCGAGTGATACCATTTACAAATCGTAAAACGACGAATTCAGCAAATGTTCATATTTTTGTATTTTTCTCGATATTTATGCATCTGAGAGTAATAGTGAAAGAAAGCAATATTGTTAAGAATGAAATTTGGTGCAATTTTTGTTCTAAAAGTTTTGTTGTAGCATGCTTCGAATCCCGACTGTTCTTGATATAAGAAATAATCTCGGCCGACTTCGAAGACGTCGGCCGCCCCAAATATCTTGAATAACTCTTAGGGCGGCCGACGTCTTCGAAGTCGGCCGAGATTATTTCTTCCATAGCATTCAAGTAGATAGATTTAGATTCACGCTCGAATCCAGAGTGATACCATTAACAACTTGTAAAGCTGTGAATTCAGCAAATTTTCATATTTTTCTTCATATTTATACATCTGAGAGTAATAGTTAAAGACAGCAATATTGTTAAGAATGAAATTTGGTGCAATTTTTGTTCTAAAAGTTTTGTTGTAGCATGCTTCGAATCCCGACTGTTCTTGATATAAGAAATAATCTCGGCCGACTTCGAAGACGTCGGCCGCCCCAAGTATCTTGAATAATAACACTTAGTATTGTTCGTGATGGAGCATGATCTTCGCCTGCAACCCAACCTAAGTATCAAGTACAAAACGTAGGTTGGGTTGGGTTGAGAAATAATCTCAGCCAAACAGAACCCAACCCAAGTATCTTGAATAACACTTAGGGCGGCCGACGTCTTCGAAGTCGGCCGAGATTATTTTTTCCATAGCATTCCATAGCAGATAGATTTAGTTTCACGCTCGAATCCAGAGTGATACCATTAACAACTTGTAAAGCTGTGAATTCAGCAAATTTTCATATTTTTCTTCATATTTATACATCTGAGAGTAATAGTTAAAGAGAGCAATATTGTTAAGAATGAAATTTGGTGCAATTTTTGTTCTAAAAGTTTTGTTATAGCATGCTTCGAATCCCGACTGTTCTTGATATAAGGAATAATCTCGGCCGACTTCGAAGACGTCGGCCGCCCCAAGTATCTTGAATAATAACACTTAGTATTGTTCGTGATGGAGCATGATCTTCGCCTGCAACCCAACCTAAGTATCAAGTACAAAACGTAGATTGGGTTGGGTTGAGAAATAATCTCAGCCAAACAGAACCCAACCCAAGTATCTTGAATAACACTTAGGGCGGCCGACGTCTTCGAAGTCGGCCGAGATTATTTCTTCCATAGCATTCAAGTAGATAGATTTAGATTCACGCTCGAATCCAGAGTGATACTATTAACAACTTGTAAAACTGTGAATTCAGCAAATTTTCATATTTTTCTCTATATTTATGCATCTGAGAGCAATAGTGAAAGAGAGCAATATTGTTAAGAATGAAATTTCGTACAACTTTTGTCCTAAAAGATTTTTTGTAGTATGCTTCGATTCCCAACTATTCTTGATATAAGTGTCATGAACAATACTTAAGGCGGCCGATGTCTTCGAAGTCGGCCGAGATTATTTCTATCATAAACTTCAAGCAGGGTAGACTTTGTGTCCGAATCTCGAATACCATTAACAACTTACGAATTCAGCAAATTTTCATATTTCCGTATTTTTCTCGATATTTATACATTTTAGAGCAAGAGTGAAAGAGAGCAATATTGTTAAGAATGAAATTTGCTACAACTTTTGTTCTAAAAGTTTTTTTGTAGAATGCTCCGAATCAGAGTGTTTTCTCATGAAAAACAATACTTAATTCGTGATACTTATTATTATTCGTGATTATTTTTCTACGCCCCCCTAGGGAGGCGCGCCCTGGTTGAGAAATCCTGTTCTATGTAAACCTAAGAACTTTGAACAAAGAAAATTTTTAAAAATTATTAGTGGTAGAGTGCCCTCCACATTACACCGGAAGTTAGAATTACTTAGAATTTCGTTAATGTATTCCCCCCTTAACCAAAAGTTATTAATTTAAGAATTAAATTAAATATTGGGTTCAAAGTGTTAATTCACCTAGAAATCTTTCTTATCAAATGCCGTATTATTTTGTTTAATATAAAAGCAAGATCTTTCAGATGTAATTTAAGATTTAATTCTTATCTTGTAAAACTAGACTTAATTTTCCTATTTAAGCGTTTCTATTTCACCCCAACAATTTTTTCTTTTGTAATTTGATTTATTTAATTAGCAGTGCAAATAGGTGATTTCTGAATTTCTTTAAAAACGAATTCCTTGTTTATCGCTTTTAAGAAGTAACAAAACATTTTCTTAGATTTACTCATAATTTAATCAGTTTCCGTAAATTTTTTAGCAAATTTGAAACAAATTTCCGACTGGGTTATTCATCGTGAATAATTTTTTGGAATAATAGGAATATATCTCACCTTTTATCAGGCCCAAAAATGTTAATTTGTTTCCCTGTAAATATAGAGTTATTGGAAATGAAAATAATCGGTAGTAAAAATTTAATTTTTGATTACATATAATCGAATTTTTTGTTATAAAATACAGTGCCAATTGTTCGATCATGTTACGTAATGAAATTTAAGTTTCTGATAAGGAAGGCATCTAATAATAAACCTTAATTGTTATATGATATTTATGAAGAGTATTATTTTTATACTTCTGAGAAATTTAAGACTTTGATTGAGAAAAAATCATTAAAAGAATTTTTATTTTAGAGCACCTTTGGGCTACACGACCGCTCAAACCACGGTTGCGGGAAATTATTTAATGTTGGGCGATACCAATGTGGATCAAACGGGTTACCGTCAGGGTTCACCCCAACTATCCAAGTATCCAAGTGCAATGCCGCAGGTTACGAGTCATATAAACGGTGGAATGAGGTTTCCAACGACAGCTCAAAACCATTATTCGACAAGTGACGTTGTGGATTTAAGTTCGCAGGCGTAAGTAATTAAAGCAATTTAAAAATTAACGTCTAAATTTTATGATTTTGTATCATAAAACTTTTTTAATCAATCTAAAAAGCATTTCACTTTAACCCATCTTTAATGATTCACTATCACAAATTTTACTGTTTTCATTTCAAAATAACCTCTAACTAAAAATTAAAAAGCTTTTAATTCACCAAATTTGTGATTAACCCGACTTCGTTTAACCGATTTGTTTTTTTTTACAGTTGCTTTTGTAATCAAATATTTGTTGAACTTTGAGATATGTTGGGGTTTTAAGCTCCGCCCAGTTCGAAAGTGAGGAGCCTCCGATTCATGTAGTGTACTTAAAATTCAAAGAACCTCCATTTATCGACCGAAATGGGTCACCTTGAAAGTTGATATCTCGAATTCCACGAATGGTTCTTAAAAAATTTTTGATTTTCTTATCATTTTTGTTCTTTTCTTTCTTCATTACGATAATGGAAATCAAAAACAGGATTCTTGGGATCTCTATCATGAAAGAATCTTGAGGGAGAACACATTTATCATAAAAATGACTTTATAATAGGATTTAATTGCTTTGAATTAAGTTAGCATGGAGAAAATATGGTTTTATCTAATTAAGCCGAAGTCGCTTGCGGCCGAAGCCCCGGAATTAATACTATATTAATCAAAACCTAGTCAACACATAAGATTGGATTGGGTCAAGTTAGCAAGGAGAAACTATAATTTCATCTAATTAAGCCGAGGTCGCTTGCGGCCGAGGTCCTGGAATTAATACTATATTGACCAAAACCTAGTCGACACATTGGATTGGCAAACTATTTAACATATACTGTGACGCCTTGGCCTTAGCGATCTTAATATTTTGCTGTGCCTCAGCTGCAAAAATCTTGGTTAAACTCAGAACAGAGAATGTAGGATTTTGATGGAATAAGTATCCTGCAATATGTGTTGACTAATTTAATATTAATGTGATATCTTAGCTAAGCTAGGGGGAAAATCTATGAGATTATCTATTTAAGCCGAGGTCGCTTGCGGGCGAGGCGCTACAATTATTTGATATATGGTTTTTCTATTGATTTCGGTCAGTTATAAATTTATAATATAGTGCCATCATATATTTGGCTCTATATAGTCATCATCATGCTTGGCTCTACAGCTCGTTGTGAACCTTGGCCTGCCTTAATAGTTCCTTCTAAGCTTACTTTCTTCTATCTCACGCCTGTTGTCTCCAATACCTGACCTACATTCTCTCTTATCGTCCACAAATCGTCTCTTCGACCTCCCAACCGATCTTTTACCCACAAATCCACGGCGATTAAAAATAATTGTAGTGATACTTTTTATGTCTATCTCTGATAAATTTAACTATAGATACAACTCGAAGTTGTAACGCCGACGGTCGCATTAAAGTATTGGATGAACTTTCTGTATTGAGATCTGCGTTGACTTGTTGAATATTGTTCTTGCATCTCTTACTACCTTTTCCAGGGCAATGTTAAAAAGCACACATCTCTCATCTCCCTGTCGTAGACCTCGTGGTTTTCAAATGTTATCAATAAATCTTGTATTCTCACTTTACAGGAAATCTTCCTGAGAGTAAAACGTATCGTAAAATTTATAAAATGTTTGGTTTGGAATTCCTGAGATTTAGGTAAATTCTAAATTACTCCATACAAGGATGAATTGTAATTATAAAAATATTGAAGAAAAAGAATTAATCCATAAATGCACAATTACACATTATTGTTAGTTATAAAAGCAGTTTTGGCTTAAATTCAACGTAATACAATAAAGATCTATGTTAAATTTAACACATCTGTAATTATATTCATTTTTTTTTAAAACCTCTATCATCTTTGCTCCCAGGGCAGCAAACATAATCTCAAAACAGTTAATATATTTCGTTTTATCATCAAAATCTGGTATTCTAACTTCAATATTTGGTTCTAAATATTCAAGTGGCTTTAGAATATGGAAAAATTTTATTTTCAACAAACTTCACATTCTACATTTACAGGTTTTCTTCTTTTTTTGTATTTTTTTTTCTATTAAATTTGTGGTGAATTGCAATGAATACATATTGCTTTAATGTTATTGATGGCACAAGACGTCGACGTATTTTCTAACACCCCAGAGGTGGGGATAACTCAAATCCCACTCGGCGTGGCTTCACTCAATTTTCTTTCATATCGAAATAATAAGACATGCTCTATATTGTGAATATATCAAAATATTTTTTTGGCCGATAATTTTTAAAAACTTTGAAATGGATTTTGATTCACAAAGAATGTTTTAGCTTTAAAGTTATGAATTCGTTTGAGACTTATTAATGTTGTGTTGACGGTAAAATCTAAGATTAGCTTAGTGGCTAAGCCCTGAAGAAATTGCGACTAAAAGAACGGTATATTGGCATGATAAGTTAGTGCATTTTCATTTGTCCTTGATCCTATTCCTGGAATACGTGCTTTTCGGAAAATTTTCTCGGGATTGAATAAAACTTTTCTTTTGAGTTTAAATATAAATTTAATGTTATTTTTGTATTAATTTAATTTTATTTCTTTTTAGGAACAACAATCAAAATCATACAATAGTAAATCAACAACCGGCACATCAGCAATCCGTACACCAACCGCCACACAGTACGTCTGCGTTACAAGAGGAAAGATCCAGTATGACGAACGGAAGGGTGAACATGGGTTACCGCAAAACGTTGCCGGCTCACGAAGCTAACACAGTCGGGTTTCCTTACAAAATGCGAAAAGCACTTTTGGAGGAAAAAATGATTCAGTGCATTAACTATGAGCCATACAACTTTTCGGATCTGTTAGTGACATTAAACGAGTTGGCCATGAATTTTTTTAATAACGTTCCAGTGCAATCTCTGCATCAAGCGATGCAAGCTTTAGGAATTAAGATTTTTAAAGGAAATACGTAAGTAACAATTTCAATTAATAAATTGGAAAGGAAAGGTGAATTTTTGAGTTTGTTTGGCTTCTTATTTTGCAATTTAAATTTACCCCACTTTTAATTTCATTGTATTTATTACAGATAGATTGATTTTATTATGTATTAATATCTTAATTAAATTTTTCATGTGGACAAGAAACATCCTTTTTTACGAAATACTGATTGAGCTTTAGGTGGATCCAAATTGATTATCTGTCTCGCATCTTTTCTTATTATCTCACAAGAATAAATTAATTGGGTTTGTAATACGTTTTTATAACTCAAATGAGTTGAAAAATTTTCGAAATATACTCTATTCCCTAATAATCACTATGGCGTTGAGTTGCTTCTTGAAGCAAAGTGTACCAACCTCGAAAGACGAAGAATAAAGTATAACAAAGTCATCCAGATCGTTACTAATTAAATCTGTTTGCTTAGTTTTTGCGTTTCGAGCTTATTTCTGGCTGTGTTTGGAGTTTTATGGTATGTTTTTTTTATGGATTCTGTCGCTTTTTCTCCCTTGGCCAGTAGGTATTTGTTCCTCAATGTTTTGAAGTGTTTTTTTATTTGTAAATAAAAATTAAATTAATAAAATAGACACAAAAAGTTGTTGTATTGAAATGAATATTTCTTTTAGCTCTCAAATGCGGGTGTTATTGGAAAATGGTAAATGTCAAAACCTCCATGAAATAGTAACGATGGTTCAGCTTCGAGACGTGATAGACTACATGCCACAATTAAAATACATCTTGATGGGTCCTTTCTGTCAGAACGTGGCGGCGAAACGCGGTCAGCTCAGCTAGGATTGGGCTTCAATGTGGGGTTATAACCTATACACTACTTAGTGAACGGCCCCACACGTCAGGTTGTAACGAATAATAAACTGTAATGAGAAGAAAAAAATGAAAAACAGGTCGTTTATTGATTATTTGTGTTCCTATGCGCGTTTCGGAAATGAAACAAAAATTAATTAATTAACACTTCCGGCGCGCACTCTACTACTATTTACCGTTACCCCGGGAACTTTGAAACGTGTAGCGAAGTGGATTTCGTGTTTCGACATGTTTCAACGTGTTTCTGTTGCGATAAAAAATGAGAAAAAAACATAAATAAAAATAATGATAAAAAAAGCGGCGAATTGGAGAATTTTTTTATAATAATAATATAAATTTTACATAAGATACTGTAGAATGGATTGTATATATAATTATTCTATTATTCTACTATATCGTAATAAGATTCCGGACAGATATTTTTATAATTTTCACTAAAACTTGAATGTTTTTTTTACTTTTTACTTTTCTAACTTGTTGACGCTCTAGTCATTTAGTGTAAAAAACAAAAGAATAAATAAATAATCAAAGCCTTATTAATTACGACAAATTCTCCATGGTTTTCCGTTTTAGTAAAATACTTTTTATATTTCTTTCAGAAAACATAAGCAAAATGTTGTTTTTTTTCTTTCACTATTATTGATTTTGTCTTTGACATAAAAACTGAGAATCCTTTATTGTTTTTAGAATCATTATATTATTAATTCGTATTTTTTTAGATACAATAGATATCGCTTATAACGTCCAGTTACAATCAGTCGAGATGAGGTTGTTTTTTCTTTCAGAATTAATTAATTAATTGATATATAGGTTTTTTTCGACAGTTCTAAAAACGTGAATCCTCGAACTAAACTTAATTAAATCTGCTTAATTTAATTGTTTACTTCCTGAATTTTTTATTGCGGATAGAACTGCCGAAATAAATAAATAACGAGTAGTAGTAACGATAAAATCATTCCCAACCTATTTATAAGTGATTTCTACTGTATTACGTAATATGCTAAACTTAATTAAAATTCGGTTTCATTTAAATACTTTTCATTTTATTCGTTATTTAATCATTTTATCTTCTGTTGAAAAAGAAAGAAAAAGAAATAAAAAAAAAGAAAAAAAGAAGGCAGTGTTGGCTACAAAGTAGCTTCTGTATATAAATATTGTAAATTGTATGTAAAACTAAAAATCGAGACAAAATAAGTAAATAAGATGCGAATCAAAGTTTTTTGATTAGAGATTGTTTTATTTTATCTACAGTGTCAAAAATAAAATAAAAAAGAGAAAAGGAAAAGTGTAGCTTTTAGATATTTCAAGACGAAGAAAAAGAAGAAAACGCCCCCTACCCTAAAACCATTATTGTATTGTTATTATTCTTAACTGTTGTTTTGTGATAAAATGAAGATGAATGATGCAATACAAATCGCTTATCATGGATTTTAATTTAATTTTTTTTTGTTAATTAAAAGCGGATCATTATAAGTGAAAATTATAAGCAAAAAACATAGCGAATTATTTAAATATCTGTCCATTAATACAAAAATATTGCAATATTTTCGTTTATTTTTTTATTATTTTTATTTTTTCAAGTTGGTTTTTTTTGTATTTATTTTTGTAAATAGATAAATATGTTTAAGTTATAGAGAAAAAACAGGGTAGGGGACAAAAAAAGTAGCAATTTTCAAAATTACTTAAAAAGAATACATCTTTCTTGTTTCAAGATAAATATGTAACAATATTTTTCGGTATTAGTTTTTATATATTAAAAAATATTGTCATCTATTTATACCTAAAAAATATCAAATACTTTAATTGTTAATATCAATGTTAATTTTAAGACTATAGATCTGAAATAAACATATTTATACAATATATTTGTCGCTGAGTCTATTTAAGATTAGATTTATCTCAAAAACAAAAAAATACGAAAGTAAAAGTTAATAAAAATAAATTGACAGAAGAAATTAGGTAAAAAAATTCTTTATTCCGTTTCAAAAAAAAAACTCCGTTTTCTAAATTGTTTATTTCATCCGCCTGTGATATTTAAAGGAACTACATTTCAGTATTTAAAAGAGGAAGTAAACGTAAATTTAGGTTTTTCTCGCATTGTCACGATAAAAACGAATCCGATAGCTTAGTTTCTTAGTTATTTTTTTTTTCTCTTAGTTATTTTGTTTTTTTCCCAAAAAAAATATGAACTGACTTGTGTAAGTAATAAAAAGATACAAATTCGCTATGTTAAAAGTAAATTATTACTTTTTTATATTTATGTATAGATTAAACAAAAATAAAACATGTTATCATAACCCTTTTTTTATTTATTTTTTAATGTATATCTTTTTTAAATCCCCCACTTGAAATTTAGTTCCTTTTCCATCAACAGATTGCGCTTCAACATTTTTTTTAACTACTTATATCGTCATAAAAATGTACATTCTTACAGGAAATCAATTTTATTACCTAATTCTAAGTAATATTAATGTTATTACAAATTAATCAGTATATATTCTGATGATGGACCATAATTTGCATGCAACAAAGTTACGCAATGCTAAATTTCGGTTTATACAGCTTAATTTTATTCTTTATGAGGCATGTTAAAAGAGCATTTCTCAAACTCGTGGTAATTGTGAAATTTGGGATTGTGTAATTGATCATTTTATCTTTTTGATACACAATGAAGAATCCATCTATGGCTCTACAGCCCGTATCGAGCCTTGGCCTCCCTCAGCCTCTGCTTCCATTCATCCCTGTCCCTGGCCTCTCTCTTCCAACTCCTACTCCCGAAACTCTCTCTTCTCCCATTCTGATAACGTAGCCAGCCCATTTTAGGCTTAAGAAGATTTATCCTCCTCCCGAACTGGCCCAAATATTCTCCTCAAGATCTCTCTCTCGAAGACTTTCTGGGATCTGAATATGGGAGACAATGCAGAATAATGTATTGCTCTGATAATTGTACGCCAAGGTATATAAAGAGTGGCACAGCTTCTATGTTGTCATTGGTCTCCAACAATGAAGAATACAATCAGTTAATATTGAACTTTAAATTAGATATTAATAGTTAGGAATGAGTATTGCTTAAAATCCTTTTCTAATGCTAATTAATGAAGCTCTTCATTCATTGCAATGTTTTTTATTTGAGCCAACAAAAAGTTCTGGCTTCACCTTGCGTTCAGAAAGCTTTAAGATGGAGAGGAGAACTCAAAGCTTAAATAATAAGATTAAATTAAACGTACATAGATGGCGCCTCACGCAACTTTATTTCAAGGCCACAAACATCACTTCATAACGAGATGTATCGTAGTTAAGTGTTATTAGTTGACAAAAACGTTATTTTCCAAATGGCTTGGTTGCAAAATTTAGCAGGGAAGGCGGAAGACTTACTCAATAAAATCGACAAAAACGCCGCCAACGTTCTAAACGATAACTTGCCCAAAAATGAGTAAGAAAAGTTGATTTGTTCCTCCAATTAATATATTGATGTATTTTATTTTGTAGGTCTAACGATCCAGAATGTTATATCCAAGCTATTCCTACTGTTAAATCCACTTCCAAGTTTATTGAGGTAGAAGTTTCAGATCATAATGATCATAATATGTCAATACAAGCTGTTGAAAAGGTTGAGCGAGATGAAAGTGATGATGGTGTTAATGTTTTAAACCCGCCAGGTAAATAATTCTTAGAGTTAATAAATTTTTATCTCAATAATTTGTATTTGTTAGAAATAAATAATGCAGAAATGCAACTTTCAACATCTTCATCATTATTGTCAAGAGAAAATAGTTTCCACATAATAGATGAGTTTCAAATAAACATGGAAGAAAAGATATTAAAATTAGAGTCTGATAACCGCGAATTAAATAAGCAAATATTAAACCTACAACATTTATACTCAGAGTTACAAAACGAAAATATTAATGTTAAATCTCAATTAGAACGAGCCAACGAATCAGTATCAATAGCCCAAAATGAAATGGAACAGTATAAAAATCGCGCTCAAAGAATCCTACAAGAAAAAGAAAAACTTTTATCACATAAATCATCAAGTAACGAAAATTCCTCCTCAGAAAATGAGTCCGATAAATTTTTAAACAAATATAACAACCAATTAAAAGACGAATTAGTATTCCAACAAACCAAAAACAACGAACTTACAAAGAAAATCGACGATTTAAACGCGTCTTTAAATGATTTACAACGAAATTACGTCGATTTACAAAAATCTCATCACCTATCCATACAAAGTATTAAAGAAAGCCTGAACAATGAGAAGAAAATGCGCGGTTTCGTCGAAGAAGAATGCCGAATTAAAACGAAAGAGCTTCAATCCAGCTTAAACGAACTCAACGAGACGAAAAATTTGTTAAATTTAACTGGGAATGAGCTAAAAGAAACGAGAAATCGCCTAAAGGAGTTTACCGGCGTGGGAAAAGTGGGAGATTTTGAATCAAGATTACATTCTTTAACGCAAACTTTAATGGTTAAACAAAACACACTTGAAACGATCACTTCTGAAAGAAACGCGTTGAGAATTCAACTTGAAAAATTAGAGGTAAATATTAAAAAAATTCCAACAATAATAAATAAATAAAAAGTAAAATTATTTATATTTTTGTTTTAGAACGAATTTCAAAAAGTGATTGCACAAAAAGAGAGGGTACAAATTGTTGTGAGCGATGTTAATGAAACTGATGATGGTAAAATATTAAAATTAACACTAATACATACAGTGTGTTAATTAATATGCAACCAATATCACAGTATTTATTTTATAATACACGATTTGCGTATTGCAATACATATACTGTGATATTGGTTGCATACTTGCAATGATGACGTCGGGTGCGATAATTAATTAACACACTGTATTTATCAAAAATTTTTTTAGTAAAATCTCAAGTACCTAAATTTATGATACCTTCACCGTTTGATGCGGGGGTTACCCGGCGGGTAAAACACGCTTATTCAACTTTGGACGCAGTTAGTGTTCGAACTGGGGTATTTTTGAGGCGATATCCGTTGGCTAGAGTTTTTGTTTTCTCCTACATGGTAATAAATAATTGTTATTAATTTGTTTGGAGGACTTCTACATCCTCTGTTCTTTTGTAATTCAAAAAATTCGAAAAATAAGGGATGTAGAAGTCCTCTTAGATTCTACCATGCTTGATTTGTACTTAATTTTTATAAATTTTAGGTTCTTTTACATTTATGGATGATGATTATCTTATGTACTTATATGCCAAGTAATAAATAAATCGAATTAAATCAATTTTTGGAAGTTTGGAATGAAGTATAAACTATTTTATTATTTATAAATTGTTCGTGTAATATTTAATTCTAGTGATTGTTGATAGATTTTATATTTTATTAAAAAAAATGAAATAAAACGTGTTATAATAATTTTTAGAAAATTAAAGAAATCAAAATACTCTATTTGAGTTATAAAATTTATTTATTTTTTACAATATTCATATTTTTAACGCTTTGTAATTCCTTAAGAAGTTCGGCTAAACTAAAACGTAATTTGTGGAATGTGGCACTATCCATGGAAAAATTAACCTTCTTTTCACCTTGATTTAAGTTGAGAATAACCCATGGTGGAATAATTTTCTTTAAAGAACTAAAAAGATGCATTTTATTATTTATTTTTTACCAAAACAAAATAATTTTACCTATTATTTAAACTAATATCTATTTTATAATCTACAGAAACCGTGTTTTCTTTTTGTACATTCGAAAGTATCACATCCCGATTGTTCTGGTTAAAGGGTAGGTTGTCGATAAAGCTTTGAGGAAAACCTGCATTGAATAATTTTTCTTCAAATTCCTCCTTGCTGTTCCATAAGAATAAATTAATAACCGCTATGTAGATTCCAACCAGATCGTATAATACCTCATCATTAATATTATTTTCTTCTTTTAGCTTTAGTAATGCTGAATCGTTTAATAATATAACCTCAGATTCGTTTACTGATTTTAGAGCAACTAAAAAGCATTCTTTAAAACACCTATTAATATTAAAATAATTAGAACAACTCACGTTTAATTAACTGTTTTTGAAACTTCTCCGAAACGTTCTCCACTATCTTAGGATTTAAATTCTTTGAGTAACTATCCATTCTCTTTCTGTTTACAAGTCATTTAATTCTTTTAGAGATGTTCGATTGATTTTAAGGCGTTTCTGTCATAACAAAGTAAATTATTAAAGCTTTTTTAATTATAATTTCAAAAATTTGAGCTTCATTTTTATTGCATGATTAAATTATTAATTATTAAATAACAATATTTGTTATCATATTAATATAAATTGTTATATACAAATATGTTGAAGAATTAGTCGATCGAAACTTGGATTAAATGTCATTAGAAAAACTTACATAACCTCAACAATGTTGGATTTATATGATGTATGATTTTTTTAGGTACATTAGATATTATAAATAAGAGATGGTAAAGAGCAGGTATGTAGTTACAAATATATTTCATAAAATCAATTTTTATTATATACAGTATGTTTTGATTTTAGCTGTCAAAGCAGATATCGTTATTATTGGCGAAGTCGGCCGAATTTCTTCCATAAATTACAAACGGGGTGGACTAACAACTTGTAAACCTACCAATCCAAAAAATTTTCAAGCATGTGAGAGCAAAAGTGAAAGAGAGCAATGCTGTTAAGAATAAAATTTGCTACAACTTTTGTTCTAAAAGTATCTTGAATAACACTTAGGGCGGCCGACTTCGAAGACGTCATTCCAAACTTCCAAAAACTGATTTAATTCGATTTATTTATTACTTGGCATATAAGTACATAAGATAATCATCATCCATAAATGTAAAAGCACCTAAAATTTATAAAAATTAAGTACAAATCAAGCATGGTAGAATCTAAGAGGACTTCTACATCCCTTATTTTTTCGAATTTTTTGAATTACAAACGAACAGAGGATGTATCAGTCCTCCAAACAAATTAATAGCAATTATTTATTACCATATAAGAGAAAACAAAAACTCTACCCAATGGATATCGCCTCAAAAATACCCCAGTTCGAACACTAACTGCGTCCAAAGTTGAATAAGCGTGTTTTACCCGCCGGGTAACCCCCGCATCAAATGGTGAAGGTATCATAAATTTAGGTACTTGAGATTTTACTAAAAAAATTTTTGATAAATACAGAGTGTTAATTAATTATCGTACCCAACGTCATCATTGCAAGTATGCAACCAATATCACAGTATATGTATTCGTGTATTATAAAATAAATACTGTGATATTGGTTGCATATTTGCAATGATGACGTCGGGTGCGATAATTAATTAACACACTGTATGTATTAGTGTTAATTTTAATATTTTACCATCATCAGTTTCATTAACATCGCTCACAACAATTTGTACCCTCTCTTTTTGTGCAATCACTTTTTGAAATTCGTTCTAAAACAAAAATATAAATAATTTTACTTTTTATTTATTTATTATTGTTGGAATTTTTTTAATATTTGCCTCTAATTTTTAGTTAAGAATAAAATTTGCTACAACTTTTGTTCTAAAAGTATCTTGAATAACACTTAGGGCGGCCGACGTCTTCGAAGTCGGCCGAGATTATTTATTCCATAAATTTCAATCAGGGTAGACTTGGCTTCATACTCAGAGTATCTCGAGTATCATGAACAATAGTTAGGGCGGCCGACGTCTTCGAAGTTGGCCGAGATCATGAACAATACCCAGGAATCAGAACATGTTATAAAAAAACTTTTAGAACAAAAGTTGTACCAAATTTCATTCTTAACAATATTGCTCTCTTCCACTTTTGTTCTCAGATGCATAAATATCGAGAAAAATACGAAGAAACAAACTCGGCCGACTTCGAAGACGTCGGCCGTCCCAAGTATCATGAACTTAGGGCGGCCGACGTCTTCGAAGTCGGCCGAGGTTATTTCTTATATCACAAAGAGTACTTGGGGCGGCCGAATAATCTCATGAACAATATTTAGGGCGGCCGACGTCTTCGAAGTCGGCCGAGATTATTTCTTCCATAAATTTCAATCAGCGTAGACTTGGTTTCACACTCAGAAATTGAGCAAATTTCAGTATTTTCCACGATATTTACGCACCTGAGAGCAATAGTTTTTGTCATCTCTCCAACAGAAATATCTGTTGTGACAACTAATATATAATTCACTATAGGCGTAACTAGAAAATATGGGCCCAGGCGCAAAATTTTGTAAATGGCCCCTGTCTTTATAGCAAAGGTAGTAATACTATGTATACATATTATGGTATACAGAAAAAAAAACACAAATTAAGTTGAAAATACTTATTTATTTTCAAATTTACTAACAAAAACCAAGAACTAAGAACTAAATTATTACAAAAGTTGTTTTCTTCTAGATTTCATCGCTGCAAATATATTTATTAAATTTTTTAAATCCATTTTCTTAGCCTCACTGCTTTCAATTGCTAATATAGAAAGATCATTCAGCCGCGATTGTCGCATACTAATTCTTCTATAGTCCTTTATTATTTTTAACTTGCTAAATGATCTTTCTACAGAAGCAACTGTTACAGGGAGTGTGAAGAACAATATAAAATCAGAAAATACATCCGATATATCAGTTTCTAAGCAATTATATTTGGTCATTACTAAGTTAGCAAAATCTTTTACACTTTGCAATTCTTTTAACTTGTCTTTTAAAAGCGAATGAACATGAATAAATTGCAATGAAAATTGTTCAGTTAAAAAAGTTGAATACTTCTTTTGTAATTTTTCACATTCTTTTAAAATATCTTTGTCTTTTAACGTTGATAATCTTTGTGGATCCAGAAATCCAAAATAATTTCTTAATTTTTCCATGCTTTTAAATCTGTCATGTAGTTGATGTGAAATAGTATCTATGACAACATTAAATATTCCAACTCTAAACATATCTTCTCTTGAAGAAAAGTGATAATTTTTCGCCAATTCATCAAAATGGTGTTTCACTTTAGGCTGTCGTTTCTTTTGAAACTCAAGGGGAACATTCCAAGTTCTTGCAATTTCTGCAGCCTCACCTTTTATTTTAGTAAATTTTGATCAACTTTCTGAAACTTTATTATAAGCTTGGTTCAAAACAGTTTTGGCTTCATCTAAATCTAGAGAAGTCAATCTTCCAGACCATCGAGTAGGATTTAATTTTTTTAAAGTTACATTTGATTCGCCTGTGAACTTTGAAAGCAAATCCCATCTGTTAATAGAATTTCCAAAAAATGAATATATTTCTTGGAGTGTAACGAAAAATGCGGACACATCTTTATTTTTCTCTATTGCATTTTTTATGACAAGATTTAAATTATGGCTTGCACAATGAACGTAATCTGCATTTTGTTGAATGTTCTTTATTTTTTGTTGCAGACTATTGTATATACCACTCATTACATTTGCTCCGTCGTATCCTTGACCAATACATTTTTCAATTGGTATCTTCATTTCGTCTAATATAGATAGAATTTTATTTTTCATTCCCTCAGCAGTTTTTTACCCGTTCTTGGGAATTTTAAAAAGTTTTAAACACAAAATTTTACTAATTAAAATCTTTAAATTTTTTCAAAATCGTTTGAGGGCCCAAGGGCGACGGGCCCCGACGCAATGCGTCCTTTTGCGACCCCGTAGTTACGCCACTGAACTTGGCCAAAGATTTCCAAATACAATTTAATTTTTAATCTTTATCAATTAGTACGATTTCTCCCTTTCTGGTTTCACTGGAACTCGAACTCGGAAAACGAACTCCAACTGATGATCGACTCAATCCTCTTCTTGAAGTCTCATCAACTAGAACTCTCCTAATTGATCCAGGACTGACTCTCGAGTTCTTCTCATCAAAACTGCATAAGGAACTCTTCTTTTCATCTTCACGTGTGATTGTTAGATTTTAAACCCTTTCGTTCCGAGCGCTCTTAACCTAAACAATCGTTTCTATTGGCCGAATAACTCGGACAGTCGAAAACGTTCCGCACTAAACTAAAGTAGGGGAGAAATCATACAGAGAATCTTTTTCAAAATAATAGAGCAAAAATTTGATTCATTTTTTTTTTATTTAACCGAACCCGCGATTCGCTACAACATTTTTATGCCCACCCATCCAAAACATCCTTCTATTCGGAATGTATATTGTTGTATTGTATGTAATTTAAGCAACTATAATCACCAACATCAATATTTTTTAGACCAGCAGTTTCATTGAAGGCGAATTGTGGATGGGACGAAGCATTTTGTTGTGGATCACTCTTTGACTGTGTTCTAAAGGTTTATCTTCTGAACTAAATAGTTAGGTAATAATACTATAATGTATATAATAGCGAAGCGCTACAATTAATGACATTGCCTAATTAGCAAGGTTGCTGATGGCCGAACATACTACATCGCCTAGACCCTAGAGATTCAATAGAGAATCAATACTATTTATAGCTAGATAGTACGAATTCAATTAAGCCGAAATCGCTTGCGGAGGAAGCTCTATATCAAGTAACAGAGGTACTGATTGTATTGACCAGTTTTGAGCTGATTGATCCAGACTGAAAGATCTTGATAAGAAGAAAATTTTGAAAAAATATCCCAAAATACTTGAATTGCAAAAAAAATTGTTTATAAATACACATAGTTCGCAAACTTACATTTATATATATATATGCTTCGATGTTTTCGCCGATATTTATATGAGTCGTTTTATTAAAAACAAATATAATGCCTATTTTGCCCCATCATCTTCAATAAAGTCGAGAATTTCAGTGACTTATATTGAGTAATATATTTATATATATAGATGGATTAGATTTGTAGTACTGTTGAAACGGTGCCATTCTGGTAATGATTATTGCCCGAAAGCCAATCATATTCAAGGCTTTCTGAGCAACAATCAAAACCACAAATTAAACACTTGGAGAATGTAGAAAGTTTTCAGTTCTTGGGTTAAGAGATTTCAATTCTAGGTAAAGAAAGAATTTGGACCAAAACTAGCTTTGCCAAGAATGTATGATACCATATCAAAGCTTTGCCAAACCCAGTTTAAACATCACTCACCATCAGGATTAACTCTAAGGATGAAGTCAAGTTAATTCTTGAGTCCCATCCACTTGTACCAAGTTCAAACCGGATACTGAATACCATCGGAGACCATCAGTCCGAGGTTTACACTTCGTTGGATACAAGAAATTCGGCGCATGGCAAGTTGTGGCTTGTATGATACGGTTTGGACCAATGGGGGAGAAGGACCCGATGAGCGTCACTAGGACCGACAGGCGCGGACTTGTCACTGAATAAGTTATACTGACCCTTGACTGGTGCTGGATCGGACATGCAAAATTCACCGACGACGTCTAGTTAAAAATGGATCGGGTTCTAATGCGCACGTCAATCACACTTAGCATAGTTCATGGTTCGATAATTGCGGGCGACAGTGACAGGGTTTCGCCATTTGCTCCCATAAATTCTACCTGGTAAATGTATACTCAATTTAGATGCTTTGTTCATAAAGTTGGAACAATTTAAATTTTGAAATTTCAAACTTTTACATATTGATTGTTTATTGCAAATCTCATTTCAATTTTAAGTAAAAATTTAATAATTATCTTTATTTTGGAGGGTAAATCTGTTGATGTACCGCGACTACTTAAGCGTGGTTAACATTTAAGTAGCAATTAGCTTAATGGAGCTTCAATTTTGTATATTCATTACAAAATGGGAAACACAAATTGCGACTTGATACAAAAAACTTTTTAGGAATTAGTAAAGTTTTATTACAGCTTTTTTAACTAAAACTTCATGGCGTCCATTTTAGTTTTATCAGCCATTAAAGCGTTCGCAAATTAATCCAAATTAATTATTAAATTTTTACTTAAGCAAAAACTAAAGTTATTCAACGATTTAATATTAATATTTAAAATATATTTATATTATATATATTATTAATACATCAAATTTTAAAAAATTATTACAAAAAATATTTAAAATAAATTTTTAAAAACATACCTTTAATTTTATAAAATTTTGATTTCAGAAATAACACAAAAAAAAAGTTTTAAAAGTTTCTGGATAATGGTTGGCTTGTCCATCAATTGGTGTGTCCACGAGTACTAAAAGGTGGTCGAATCCCTTGTGAATGGTTACTACCCCAATTCACACGGTCGTAAACCCCGCCTCTACAGCGGGCCTTGATTAAAAATGGTGGACACTCACACACGCACTTATTAAGTGAACTATAATTAAGAGATTGAAGATTTTGAACCAACATAACTTAAGAACTTTTAACACCTTAAATTTTACCATCTCATCGAGTCCTACCATGGAGAAGTTTCCCGGGATACTGAACATAAAAGCTGGATTAAACGGAATCACCCTTCCCCATTTGAAAAATCACCCTTCTCCCAAAACCGTTGCTTTTTTTATAGAACCATCTTGGTGGTGGTAAAATCTTCTTAGAACTAAGAAAAGTAGTATATTCACTTTTTAGGTACTGCACTTTCTAATATTTCGTGATTTAACCCGCTTGAATCTTACAACATGAGAAGATAAGAAGTTGCTGGGTGGACATCTGGATGAAAAGTGTTTTCGAAAAATCCTACCCTTAAAAAACGCCGGGAAGGGTGGAGGGTTGCTCCACCCCATGCACTGTTAACCGAACAAATCTCTCATTTCTCTTTATAACATCTTCAAATTCTTTATTTCACCTATTTATTTGGTGATTTTTATTGAACTTTTAAATCAATCAACGTGAGATGTCTAAATAACGAACGAGAACTGAATAAGACCTAATGTGCCTCTGGAAACTTCAACGAACGGTTAATTTCTAAAACTATCCGAAACGATTCAGATTTATCTCCATGATCTCAACGAACACTTTTGGTATGTATATATTTGTCTATATAGAACTTAGTTTCATTGAATTTATGTAATATAAAACAGCAAAGTAGAGCAAATAAAAAATTACATTAAAAGAAATTTATATAAATTAAGAAGTTCTGCGGGAAATCTGAGGGTGTTAATTGATCTGAGAAAGTGTACTAGAGGATCTACTCGTATTATCTGGAGTTGTCTTAGGTTGCTGCAATTTCTTGGTCTTGAAAAAAAAAATCTAAATTTATTATTAAAAATCAAGTAAATTCAAAAATTCGCCTCTTTGCTCCTATCTCAAATCTGATGATTTCGGTGGGTAAGAAGTGTACTAAAAGGCTATTAGAATCGTTTCGAGTGGCATTAGGTTGCTATGATTTCTGGGTCTTGAGAAAATAAATTTTCTATAAATTCTAAAATTCGCTCCTCTTCTTCTACGGCAAGTCTGGGGGTGTTGATAAGCATTATGTAAAGTAGAGGACCCAAACGCATTATTACGAGTACTCGCAAGTTGCTGCAATTTCTAGTTCTTGAGAAAATAATTCTTAAATTTATTATTAAAAATCAAGTAAATTCAAAAATTTACCCCTTTGATCCTATATCAAATCTGATGATTTCGATGAGTAAGAAGTGTACCAAAAGGCTATTAGAATCGTTTTGAGTGGTATTAGGTTACTACGATTTCTGATTTTTGAAAAAATAATTCCCAAGATCACAAATTAAAATGTCTAAAATTAAGTAATCCACGTCTGCGGCAAATCTGGAGGTGCTGATAGGTATAGAATATACTAAAAGGTGTATTAGAATTATTTAGAATAGTTGCCAAACTTCCTGGAATCTCATAAAATAATTATTCTATTAAAATATTGATTACTTATTTAATCAACTAGTTTTGCGAATTTAATGTAAATATATATAATAACTAATTTTAAATTAATTGAACTAAAGATGATATTTAATAGACATCTGGGTAGAAAGTGTTGGAACGGTTGGTTTTCGAAAAACGCGACCCTTAAAAAACGTCAGGAAGGGTGGTACAACCCTCCACCCCTTATTCCGTTACCCAAACTCAACCTCTCGTTTCTTTTTATGCTTTCTATGAAATCTTAAAAGTAGGTCACATCCGATCGCAAACGTTAGGGTACGTTTTTTTTTAACTTTAACCTAGTTTGATATTTTCTGTTTAATCATGCGCTTTTTTTAAAGAACTAATTGACACGATAAAGCGTAAACAATCGTGACGATCAATTAGCATTCGCTTCTACTCGGTCACTAAAAGCGAATTTCCATAGCGAGCTTCAACGTGTCATCCCCTATGACGTGTACATGATTTTGCTATTATCCAGTTAAAAATTTTAAGTTGGACAATACCATTTGTAGGATTTTTTTACTCCGCTACAAGCGGAATAAATTTTTAATCAAAATATGCATCAAAATCAACTACTTATTTAAACTGATAGCCATTCATTATATTAGTTAAATGTGTTGATTAGGATTCTGATTTGGATGACATTCAACCCGAAAATGCACTACGTCGATCAGTCATCCTAAACAAGACCCTAACATCGCCCACGTTTCGTCAACAATTAGGGACTGAAATAGAATTTCTAATGCAAGTTTTTACATAGTCAAAGTGACTTTGGTTTTTTTTTGTTGAAATATAAAATAATTTGTCACCGACATTTTTTTGAATGAATGATCATAAATTATCATTAAATCTATAAAAATAAAATTTTGAAATCGCCCTATATGTATATAGAACCGTTACTCAATTCTACTCAACAAAACCCACCTAGCAGGGCGGGCAGACGGCGGGAGCAGCATCCTCACGGATGCACGTGAATGAAAAGGGTACAGTAAGGGTGAGAGAGGCCGGTATGTCTCAGATTCCATTATGCTACCCCATTCATTCATCGCCTATCCCTATCCATTCGATCCGGTTTTTTTAACGCTTTCGATGCTCGGTTAAAACAAGTAAGGGGTGAGTTCCAGGTGTTCGTTTCGTTACATTCGCCGCGGATCAAAAAAAACTTGGGTAAGACTACAATGAGGACCCTAATGGGTTATTGCGAAATTGCAATTCTTCCGACCGTACAAGTCCACATCTGCTCAAAATCCAACTTCAACGGAAATATATAGAATAAATGAAAAACTATACTTTGATGATATCATATCTTTTTAATAGATTATATTACATATATATAGCTTTGCTGTATATTCTATTCGGGATTGTTTTCACAAATCACCTTTTTCCAATTTGCAATTTTTCAATTTTAGAAAAAATATGTTTTTGCTTCAATTCTAGATCGCCATCAAGAAGACCTACACCAATCTAACTGTGAATAACATCCTGTATGTAGACATCCATGTAGAAGAGTTAAAGGAATAAAAAAGGGAGGAATAAATTTAAATGGTGGAAGAATAAAATTTCCAATAACTTTTTTTCTACAAGTTTTTTTATAACATGCTCCGATTTCTGAGTATTGTTTATGATACAAGAAATAATACTCCATAAATTTCGAACAGAGTGCTCGTATTCGGTTCCAATACCATTTTTGTCGACAATTGTATTCAAGTATTTTAATTGTTTTCCTTGACAAATTTATTAAATAATCTCCAGGAGGTAATTAGTCTTCATAATGTTGATTTTCAGTCTTCATTTGGTGTCCTCTGGGTGTCTTTTCAACATAACCTTCGTGGTCTATGATATAAATGCATGATTGTTAGCGAAACTCAATACAAATCACAAATATGTGTTATTAATCGGAATGAAATTTTTAAAATATCATATCGTACAAGTCTTGGATTGAGTTTTTAATATCCCAGTGCCTCGCTGGCTGGTTTATGTCCAGCTTGTTGGATATTTATATTTATTTATGTTCCCCCTCAATGATATTACATTGTCAATTAATAAATTTTATATTAAGCGCCATCTTTTGCACAATACCACAACTAATAATACCTATTACCCTTGTATACAGATTCTACGGATTTCTCTAACGATATTACCTAAATACAATTAATTATTAAACGTCATTATTTAGCTTGCAAGTTAACTTTACATCTACAAAAACTAAGAATTACTTTATATTATTGTTGTGATATGATTTAGAAGGAAACTTTACCAACCGTTTTTTGCGCCATCTAATCGCGTAGCTACGAAGTACGCTTCTCGGGCGAAGTGTGGGAATAGAAGCAGAAATAGTTTATATTTATTTACATTTTAATACGCCATTGCTAAAGCGAAACGAAAATCGTTCTAAAGAGCTTTTATTAAAAAAAATTGGTACAGTGTCAAAGTCTGTGATGTGTTCTATCCGCTGGAACGAATTTTGCTTTTCGGGATTCACGAATTCGCTGGTTGGATGTGAAACATAACCTAGAAAATGTGCTGTTATGGTAATCTGAAATGGTTTTTGGTGCTGATCGCTTTTGTGTTCTTGATCTGTTGTTCCTCCGGTAAGAATATTACCAAGAAAGGCGATGTCTCAGGCGAAAAAATCGTCGGCTCCTTTGAACTGGTTGCAGAAAAAATTCAAGAAGAAATTGCCACCATTACTAATGAAGATTTAGGAGTTGATTTCATAAATGTATGTCACATCAAATTTTCTTTAAACTATACAGTTTTTGATTTTAGCTGTCACAGGAGATATCTTTATTATTGTTGGAAATATGACAATGTTATTACATATTCGAAAATTTTCTGTTCTAAGATTAACATAATGTAAGAGGAATTCAAATTTGAATTAGATCTGAGGGATAATACAATTGTATTTCGAACTGGTCTTTAATTTAAAGACTAGTTTTGCCTTTTTGCCATTTTCAGAGATTATTTTGAATTCAGATATTTGATATTGTTTTTTTCCTTCTCTCTGATCTAATCTAAAAATGATGGTAGATCTTTCTGAAATTTTGCATAGTGCCATAATTTCTCATTCCAAACAACTTTTCTTAATGAAATTTTGCTGTATCATGAACAAAAAGGTTACTTTACTGAACTAAAAATGCCTCACTTTTTTGCTGAGTTTATTTTGAAAATATAAAAATATTGTTAAAATTCACTTTACACTGTACTCAAATTATTATGATTTTTTCACAATTCCAGGATTGTCCATGTAGAAGAGTTAAAGGAATGAAAAAAAGGGAGAAATAAATTTAAATGGTGGAAGAATAAAATTTCCAATAACTTTTGTTCTAAAAGTTTTTTTATAACATACTCCAATTCCTGAATATTGTTCATGATACAAGAAATAACCCCAAGCATCATGAACAATACTTAGTCAGTAGAGATTATTTCTTCCATAAATTTCAAGCAGAGTTCTTGTATTCGGTCCAATACCATACTTGTCGTCAATTGTAACCAAGTATTTTAATTGTTCTCCTTGACAAATTTATTATGTAAGCACCAGGAGGTATCTTCACTTCGAAGACGTCGACCGCCATAAGTATTGGTCGTGATGGAGCATGATCTTCGCCTGCAACCCAACCTAAGTATCAAGTACAAAACGTAGGTTGGGTTGGGTTGAGAAATAATCTCAGCCAAACAGAACCCAACCCAAGTATCGCAAACAATACTTAGGGCGGCCGACGTCTTCGAAGTCGGCCGAGATTATTTCTGTTGATATAGGTAATAATCTCGGCCGACTTCGAAGACGTCGCCCGCCATAAGTATTGTTCGTGATGGAGCATGATCTTCGCCTGCAACCTAACCTAAGTATCAAGTACAAAACGTAAGTTGGGTTGAGAAATAATCTCAGCCAAACAGAACCCAACCCAAGTATCGCAAACAATACTTATGGCGGCCGACGTCTTCGAAGTCGGCCGAGATTATTTCTGTTGATATAGGTAATAATCTCGGCCGACTTCGAAGACGTCGGCCGCCATAAGTATTGTTCGTGATGGAGCATGATCTTCGCCTGCAACCCAACCTAAGTATCAAGTACAAAACGTAGGTTGGGTTGGGTTGAGAAATAATCTCAGCCAAACAGAACCCAACCCAAGTATCGCAAACAATACTTAGGGCGGCCGACGTCTTCGAAGTCGGCCGAGATTATTTCTGTTGATATAGGTAATAATCTCGGCCGACTTCGAAGACGTCGCCCGCCATAAGTATTGTTCGTGATGGAGCATGATCTTCGCCTGCAACCTAACCTAAGTATCAAGTACAAAACGTAGGTTGGGTTGAGAAATAATCTCAGCCAAACAGAACCCAACCCAAGTATCGCAAACAATACTTATGGCGGCCGACGTCTTCGAAGTCGGCCGAGATTATTTCTGTTGATATAGGTAATAATCTCGGCCGACTTCGAAGACGTCGGCCGCCATAAGTATTGTTCGTGATGGAGCATGATCTTCGCCTGCAACCCAACCTAAGTATCAAGTACAAAACGTAGGTTGGGTTGGGTTGAGAAATAATCTCAGCCAAACAGAACCCAACCCAAGTATCGCAAACAATACTTAGGGCGGCCGACGTCTTCGAAGTCGGCCGAGATTATTTCTGTTGATATAGGTAATAATCTCGGCCGACTTCGAAGACGTCGGCCGCCATAAGTATTGTTCGTGATGGAGCATGATCTTCGCCTGCAACCCAACCTAAGTATCAAGTACAAAACGTAGGTTGGGTTGGGTTGAGAAATAATCTCAGCCAAACAGAACCCAACCCAAGTATCGCAAACAATACTTAGGGCGGCCGACGTCTTCGAAGTCGGCCGAGATTATTTCTGTTGATATAGGTAATAATCTCGGCCGACTTCGAAGACGTCGGCCGCCATAAGTATTGTTCGTGATGGAGCATGATCTTCGCCTGCAACCCAACCTAAGTATCAAAAACAACACTTAGTGCGGCCGACGTCTTCGAAGTCGGCCGAGGTTACTTTTTCCATAAATTGCAAATAGGTTAAAATAAATAATCTCGGCCAACTTCGAAGACGTCGGCCGCACTAAGTATTATTCATGACGCATCTGAGAGCAAATCATGAACAATAAGCATCATGATACGAACAATACAATAAGTATCAAGTATTCTCCATGATACTGAACCCAACCCAAGTATCGCAAACAATACTTAGGGCGGCCGACGTCTTCGAAGTCGGCCGAGATTATTTCTGTTGATATAGGTAATAATCTCGGCCGACTTCGAAGACGTCGGCCGCCATAAGTATTATTCGTGATGGAGCGTGATCTTCGCCTGCAACCTAACCTAAATATCAAGTACAAAACGTAGGTTGGGTTGGGTTGAGAAATAATCTCAGCCAAACAGAACCCAACCCAAGTATCGCAAACAATACTTAGGGCGGCCGACGTCTTCGAAGTCGGCCGAGATTATTTCTGTTGATATAGGTAATAATCTCGGCCGACTTCGAAGACGTCGGCCGCCATAAGTATTGTTCGTGATGGAGCATGATCTTCGCCTGCAACCCAACCTAAGTATCAAGTACAAAACGTAGGTTGGGTTGGGTTGAGAAATAATCTCAGCCAAACAGAACCCAACCCAAGTATCGCAAACAATACTTAGGGCGGCCGACGTCTTCGAAGTCGGCCGAGATTATTTCTGTTGATATAGGTAATAATCTCGGCCGACTTCGAAGACGTCGCCCGCCATAAGTATTGTTCGTGATGGAGCATGATCTTCGCCTGCAACCTAACCTAAGTATCAAGTACAAAACGTAGGTTGGGTTGAGAAATAATCTCAGCCAAACAGAACCCAACCCAAGTATCGCAAACAATACTTATGGCGGCCGACGTCTTCGAAGTCGGCCGAGATTATTTCTGTTGATATAGGTAATAATCTCGGCCGACTTCGAAGACGTCGGCCGCCATAAGTATTGTTCGTGATGGAGCATGATCTTCGCCTGCAACCCAACCTAAGTATCAAGTACAAAACGTAGGTTGGGTTGGGTTGAGAAATAATCTCAGCCAAACAGAACCCAACCCAAGTATCGCAAACAATACTTAGGGCGGCCGACGTCTTCGAAGTCGGCCGAGATTATTTCTGTTGATATAGGTAATAATCTCGGCCGACTTCGAAGACGTCGGCCGCCATAAGTATTGTTCGTGATGGAGCATGATCTTCGCCTGCAACCCAACCTAAGTATCAAGTACAAAACGTAGGTTGGGTTGGGTTGAGAAATAATCTCAGCCAAACAGAACCCAACCCAAGTATCGCAAACAATACTTAGGGCGGCCGACGTCTTCGAAGTCGGCCGAGATTATTTCTGTTGATATAGGTAATAATCTCGGCCGACTTCGAAGACGTCGGCCGCCATAAGTATTGTTCGTGATGGAGCATGATCTTCGCCTGCAACCCAACCTAAGTATCAAAAACAACACTTAGTGCGGCCGACGTCTTCGAAGTCGGCCGAGGTTACTTTTTCCATAAATTGCAAATAGGTTAAAATAAATAATCTCGGCCAACTTCGAAGACGTCGGCCGCACTAAGTATTATTCATGACGCATCTGAGAGCAAATCATGAACAATAAGCATCATGATACGAACAATACAATAAGTATCAAGTATTCTCCATGATACTGAACCCAACCCAAGTATCGCAAACAATACTTAGGGCGGCCGACGTCTTCGAAGTCGGCCGAGATTATTTCTGTTGATATAGGTAATAATCTCGGCCGACTTCGAAGACGTCGGCCGCCATAAGTATTATTCGTGATGGAGCGTGATCTTCGCCTGCAACCTAACCTAAATATCAAGTACAAAACGTAGGTTGGGTTGGGTTGAGAAATAATCTCAGCCAAACAGAACCCAACCCAAGTATCGCAAACAATACTTAGGGCGGCCGACGTCTTCGAAGTCGGCCGAGATTATTTCTGTTGATATAGGTAATAATCTCGGCCGACTTCGAAGACGTCGGCCGCCATAAGTATTGTTCGTGATGGAGCATGATCTTCGTCTGCAACCCAACCTAAGTATCAAGTACAAAACGTAGGTTGGGTTGGGTTGAGAAATAATCTCAGCCAAACAGAACCCAACCCAAGTATCGCAAACAATACTTAGGGCGGCCGAGATTATTTCTGTTGATATAGGTAATAATCTCGGCCGACTTCGAAGACGTCGGCCGCCATAAGTATTGTTCGTGATGGAGCATGATCTTCGCCTGCAACCCAACCTAAGTATCAAAAACAACACTTAGTGCGGCCGACGTCTTCGAAGTCGGCCGAGGTTACTTTTTCCATAAATTGCAAATAGGTTAAAATAAATAATCTCGGCCGACTTCGAAGACGTCGGCCGCACTAAGTATTATTCATGACGCATCTGAGAGCAAATCATGAACAATAAGCATCATGATACGAACAATACAATAAGTATCAAGTATTCTCCTTGATACTGGGGCGGCCGACGTCTTCGAAGTCGCCCGAGTTTATTTCTTATATCACCAACAATATTTGGGGCGGTCGGTTATCTTCAGAGATTATTTTGAATTCAGAAATTTGATATCTTAATATTTCATATTATTTCTTTCTTTAATTATTTGTGATATGTTTGTTTTTGTCATATCTCCAACAGTAGTCGAGATATTTATTATGACAATTAAAATTAAACACACTGTATATAACGTATTTAATTGTAGAATGTTTTCAAAAAATTTAAACACACCACAATTGCTCAAGATGTAGATAAAACATTAATAAAAATAGCAGATAAATTGGAAGGGAGGCTAAAGGAATCGCTCACAATACTAAATAAAACGCGCGAGATAATCGAGAGTCATTATTACACCTCTAAAAATACAAAAATTCATTCTTTCGTATTACCTTGTCATGATAACGTGGATTTCGACGAGGTGTCAAATTCCATTTTAAACGAAGAACCAATTTTGAAGATTTTAGAACGTAATTAATCATTTTTCTTTTATTTATTTATATTTATTTTCATTTATATTTTTTAGTGTCAAAGTTACAAAATGTCAAGCGACATGAAGTGATTAAACGCGCAATAAAACTGCAATATTTTCTGTCAAATTATAACGTACAAACGGACACGGATGCTTTTATTTCGAAATGTAAAAAACAGGATAAACCGTTATTCTGGAAAAATTATATGTCGCGTGTTATAACCAAAGAGAGGAACATCATGATTTTGATCGACCACGGTGGATCGTTGACAAAGCAGCAATTCAAAATTGTTAAAGCTTTAGCGAAGCAAATGATTGCATATCTCAGGGAAAATGACAAAGTTGGTCTTTTGGCGTTGTCGGATGTTTGGACGTCTCCTTTAATAACCGATCATTGTCTTATGCCAAATGAGACCCCTCCTTTCGGTGATCCCTATGTCATGTCAAAAGCAACGATGCACAATAAAAATTTATTGAATAGTTTTATTGATTCTTTACCTAAAGGAACTGGTAAATAAAGAAAAATCTAACTTATTTTTATTTTTAATATATTTTTTTTTGTGTATAAGGTGCCACAAATCATTCGTTGGGATTTCAACAAGCGCTACAAACGATTAATATGAGTAACATATCTTCCAATGAAACTGTTTTGTTATTGTATATTAGTAGAGGGTTATTTTCGTCGTTGACGGAGTCGAAAACGGTGTTAGAAACGATCGCAGCTAATTTGGAGCAAGTTACAAACCCGGTTATTATAAATACTTGCGCAGTAATTGATGGTAATTTCTATTTTATTTCCTAATACGTTAATGTAATGCCTTTTTTTATGTTAGAAACGAAAAATGTTATGTATGAGATTCAATTTCTTCGAGAAATCGCGTTACAAAATTACACGAAATATAACATCACGTTCCGGCCACCGATCCGACCAGGATTAATGTTGTCGGTAAATTCTACTCACAACGTTGGATTAGCTGCTGCCCGATTTTTCAACAAACTAGATTCCACAAATATCGCTTACAATTTAGATACAACGTTAAGCGTCCCAACGTGGGACGATATTTCGAAAGACATGATTATTACATTAACGATTCCATGTGGGAAGTTGGCTGAAATTGGAATTTTGGGGTTGGACGTACTTTATCCGTATTTAGTTGAGGATATAACCTATTATAGCAATTATCCTCAATACACTTACGCGTTTCTTATTGATAAGGACGGAAATACGATAATGCACCCATCCTATCCAAGACCAACAACCATCAAAGAGCAGCCTTTATTCGTGGATATACAACACTTGGAAAAAATTCCTGATATAATGACGTTAAGAAATCTTTTATTGACAACTCAACAAGGTGACTATCAATCTAAAAGCGAATCCCACCAGAAGCGGTATCTTTGGCGGAAAGTGTTTGGGTGGTATACAGTTTGTATTGTTGTAAATGAAAGTCAACCAATTCCAACTAGACCATATAAGCTTAATTGGAGTCCTAGTACAACTGACGCAGATTTGGTGCATTATCGCCTGGATTTGGATGGATCTACGAGGTTGTGTCGACATTTAAATCAAATTGCTACTTTAGGTAAGTGAAATCTCCCTCCATCCTTTTGGCAAATCTGTGTGTGTTGGTTTTTCTCGATGTTTATGCATTTGAGAACAAAAGTGATAGTGACCAAAATTGTTAAGAATAAAATTTGCTACAACTTGTGTTCTAAAAGTTTTTTTATAACATGCTTCGATTCCTGAGTATTTTTAATGATACAAGAAATTTCGGCCGACTTCGAAGACGTCGGCCGCTCAAGTATCTTGAATAATAGTTAGGGCGAGATTATTTCGAGAAATGTATTAAAAAGTCTCTTCGAATTATCTAGAGATGTTCCATATTCTTCGAAATAATCTCGGCCGACTTCGAAGACGTCGGCCGCCCTAAGTATTGTTTGCGATACTTGGGTTGGGTTCTGTTTGGCTGAGATTATTTCTCAACCCAACCCAACCTACGTTTTGTACTTGATACTTAGGTTGGGTTGCAGGCGAAGATCATGCTCCATCACGAACAATACTTATGGCGGCCGACGTCTTCGAAGTCGGCCGAGAATATTACCTATATCAACAGAAATAATCTCGGCCGACTTCGAAGACGTCGGCCGCTCCAAATATCATATACAATACTTTGGGCGGCCGACGTCTTCGAAGTCGGCCGAGTTTATTTCTTCCATAAACTTCAAGCAGGGTAAACTTGATTAATTAACAACTTGTAAAACTACGAATTCAGCAAATTTTCTCGATATTGACGCATCTGAGAGCAAAAGTGAAAGAGAACAATATTGTTAAGAATGAAATTTGCTACAACTTTTGTTCTAAAAATTTTTTTATAACATGCTCCGATTCCTAAGTATTCTTCATGATATTAGAAGTAATCTCGGCCGACTTCGAAGACGTCGGCCGCTCCAAGTATCATGAACAATACTTAGGGCGGCCGATGTCTTCGAAGTCGGCCGAGATTATTTTGTTCCATAAACTTCAAGCAGGGTAGACTTGATTAATTAACAACTTGTAAAACTAAGAATTCAACAAATTTTCTCGATGAGAGCAAAAGTGAAAGAGAACAATATTGTTAAGAATGAAATTTGCTACAACTTGTGTTCTAAAAGTTTTTTTATAACATGCTCCGATTCCTGAGTATTGTTAATGATACAAGAAATCTCGGCCGACTTCGAAGACGTCAGCCGCTCAAGTATCTTGAATAATAGTTAGGGCGAGATTATTTCGAGAAAAGTATTAAAAAGTCTCTTCGAATTATCTAGAGATGTTCCATATTCTTCGAAATAATCTCGGCCGACTTCGAAGACGTCGGCCGCCCTAAGTATTGTTTGCGATACTTGGGTTGGGTTCTGTTTGGCTGAGATTATTTCTCAACCCAACCCAACCTACGTTTTGTACTTGATACTTAGGTTGGGTTGCAGGCGAAGATCATGCTCCATCACGAACAATACTTATGGCGGCCGACGTCTTCGAAGTCGGCCGAGAATATTACCTATATCAACAGAAATAATCTCGGCCGACGTCTTCGAAGTCGGCCGCTCCAAATATCATATACAATACTTTGGGCGGCCGACGTCTTCGAAGTCGGCCGAGTTTATTTCTTCCATAAACTTCAAGCAGGGTAAACTTGATTAATTAACAACTTGTAAAACTACGAATTCAGCAAATTTTCTCGATATTGACGCATCTGAGAGCAAAAGTGAAAGAGAACAATATTGTTAAGAATGAAATTTGCTACAACTTTTGTTCTAAAAATTTTTTTATAACATGCTCCGATTCCTAAGTATTCTTCATGATATTAGAAGTAATCTCGGCCGACTTCGAAGACGTCGGCCGCTCCAAGTATCATGAACAATACTTAGGGCGGCCGATGTCTTCGAAGTCGGCCGAGATTATTTTGTTCCATAAACTTCAAGCAGGGTAGACTTGATTAATTAACAACTTGTAAAACTAAGAATTCAACAAATTTTCTCGATGAGAGCAAAAGTGAAAGAGAACAATATTGTTAAGAATGAAATTTGCTACAACTTGTGTTCTAAAAGTTTTTTTATAACATGCTCCGATTCCTGAGTATTGTTAATGATACAAGAAATCTCGGCCGACTTCGAAGACGTCAGCCGCTCAAGTATCTTGAATAATAGTTAGGGCGAGATTATTTCGAGAAAAGTATTAAAAAGTCTCTTCGAATTATCTAGAGATGTTCCATATTCTTCGAAATAATCTCGGCCGACTTCGAAGACGTCGGCCGCCCTAAGTATTGTTTGCGATACTTGGGTTGGGTTCTGTTTGGCTGAGATTATTTCTCAACCCAACCCAACCTACGTTTTGTACTTGATACTTAGGTTGGGTTGCAGGCGAAGATCATGCTCCATCACGAACAATACTTATGGCGGCCGACGTCTTCGAAGTCGGCCGAGAATATTACCTATATCAACAGAAATAATCTCGGCCGACGTCTTCGAAGTCGGCCGCTCCAAATATCATATACAATACTTTGGGCGGCCGACGTCTTCGAAGTCGGCCGAGTTTATTTCTTCCATAAACTTCAAGCAGGGTAAACTTGATTAATTAACAACTTGTAAAACTACGAATTCAGCAAATTTTCTCGATATTGACGCATCTGAGAGCAAAAGTGAAAGAGAACAATATTGTTAAGAATGAAATTTGCTACAACTTTTGTTCTAAAAATTTTTTTATAACATGCTCCGATTCCTAAGTATTCTTCATGATATTAGAAGTAATCTCGGCCGACTTCGAAGACGTCGGCCGCTCCAAGTATCATGAACAATACTTAGGGCGGCCGATGTCTTCGAAGTCGGCCGAGATTATTTTGTTCCATAAACTTCAAGCAGGGTAGACTTGATTAATTAACAACTTGTAAAACTACGAATTCAGCAAATTTTCTCGATATTGACGCATCTGAGAGCAAAAGTGAAAGAGAACAATATTGTTAAGAATGAAATTTGCTACAACTTGTGTTCTAAAAGTTTTTTTATAACATGCTCCGATTCCTGAGTATTGTTAATGATACAAGAAATCTCGGCCGACTTCGAAGACGTCGGCCGCTCAAGTATCTTGAATAATAGTTAGGGCGAGATTATTTCGAGAAAAGTATTAAAAAGTCTCCTCGAATTATCTAGAGATGTCCCATGTTCCTGCAGTTTTTAGTTCTTGAGAAAATAAATTCTGCAATTATTACTAAAAATTACAAAATCACCCCGAATCAGAGAAAATCAGAGGATATCGCTAAGAAAGGAGTGTAGAATAGAAGTATCTCTGTAATTTGTGATTTTTGAAATTTTAAAATATAAGCTTATATTAATTATTAATCTTTTTATTTTAGATGCTGGATCATTATATCTAAGTTTATCATGCTTCCAATCTCCAACAAAGCACAGTCAACTAATTCTACCTTCCATTCAAGACTACATGGCCTACTTAAAAGACAAAACGCGTCTCCTCGCCAATCCGGGATTACGAGATCAAGTCCGTGACGACGTAGCCGCCATGTCACACGTCTTAGAATACTTACGCACACAGCACTTGCAAGGTTCCAAAACCAAGTACATAGTAAGAAGGTACTTGACTTCGCCCAGTGGAGTTTTGCAACTATTTCCTGGGGCAATCATCCCGTCGGGATTAGAGCCGACCAAAAGAAATTGGTACTTGCGAAGTGTCGAACAAAGACACAAGACTATTTTAACTCCTCCTTATTTGGATGGAGGTGGGGCTGGGTATATCGTAACCATAGCTCATGCTACGTCTCATGTAGTAACGGCAATGGATGTAACTTTCGGTTACATTTATCGGTTAATGTTGGAGTATATGCCTTTCTGTGGAAAGCCAAACACGAAATGTTTCATGATGGATGATCGAGGTTACTTAATTTACCACCCGAACTTAATTGATCCTAACGGACATGGGCCTATTGAACAACAACATATCATCCATAAAGAATCTTTGGTTGCTAACGACATTTTGAATCATAAAGATTTCGTGAAGAAAATGTTGTGTAATAGTTACTCTGATGGAACTATTCAAAGGTACTATAGATTAAACACTAGTTTAGATAGGGTTTTGGGAAACGCCGTCCATGGAGAACATTGCGTTAAGTACCATGTGAGTCCAATAAAAGGTACTAACGTATTTATCGGTGTTGTTAAAGCGAGTTGCGACGTATTCGCCACGTTTTGTCCGTGCAGCATGATTGATAGATTGTGTTTAAATTGTAATAGAATGGAGCAAAAGGAATGTGAGTGTCCTTGCGAGTGTCCATTGAACTTGGATACCTGTCGACACCCAAATAAGACGTTTTTGAATAACCCAGTTTGTCCACCAAATCCTGAAAGAGGATTCGATGTTGATTTCCAATTAAAAATTGATTTAAAACCGTGTCTTCCCATTTCTTGCGAATCCCAAGGGTCTCACGAATCATGTTTGGGAGTCATCGGATGTGAGTGGTGTAGAATAGACGTTGATGGTGAAAGTTTATTGGCGAGTCCGTTTTGTACTTCTATTCAAACGTGTTTTAACGGCATTTTGGGATCTCCAACTCCGTACGGTGATCAAGTAACCGTGTCGACGTCACAAGATATGGGTACTTGGGGATCTGGGAATTCTTATTCGCCGATTGGCCCAGTTATCGGGTCAGTTTTTGGGGTTTGTTTGGGGCTCGTTCTTTTATTTTTTTGTTACCGCTCGTATACTTCGCCGGTTATAGAACGTTTCTATTTAACTTCTTCGCATGAAAATCGAATTAGAATGAGTGACGTCAACGTTAGCGATGATTACCGCGATGATAACCACCAAGATAAACTTCTTCTGCAAGATAACGCGAAAAAACTTGAACCGGTGAGTCCTTATTGTGTTACGACTGGGTATAGAAGACCCGCGACCGCTGTTGATTCGGATCATGGGTACTCAACGATGACTCCGCATGATGAATCCGAACATTTATCGTTTGCTCCTTTAGAATTGGATTCGTTGGAAGATGACATTTCGGACGCGACGTCGATTAATACTTCGGTTTCTTCGAGACAACCGCCGAATTTAACGAAACAACCTCAACATTATTTACCGCGACAACATCAACCAAAAAATTTTCCGGTTATGACTAATTTATCTGGAAGAAATCGTATTATCGCCCCGGTTACTGTTCATAGGAATATGGAAATGTCATAACATAAAAAAATGACATATTGTCATTTTCTAACAGGGTTCTTTGTCATTTTTTGATAGGAATTGTAAGATTTTTTAAGACTATTAACAGTATTTTTAAGATGTTTTTCAAGTTCTTGCCATTTGTATAGGATCTTCATCCTACATTTTAAATCCATAAAATTTATCGTTGGCGGCTTAATCTTTCAATCAAAAGCTGCCACAAACCATGACGTTATGAAATAAAGAGACTGTAAAATGAAGTTTTGTCAGCTAAAATTTTTAATTTTAAACAAACCGTTTTTTATGTATAGTAATTATCTTGCCATATTAATTAAGGAATAAAAATTAATAAACTGTACTTAAATCAGGTGTGGTTGCCAGATTTGTGTTGTTGCCATGAAAATCTGGACAATCCTAAGTCCTTTGTGATAACCAAAAAGTAATGGAAATCGTTTGTGTTGAGTGACTGACGTAACCTTTACGAAACTTTGTATTATATTTTAATGTAATAAAAAAAACAGTTATTCATTAAATTTGACTTTTTTTTTATAAAATAATATTAAATAATTATTTTTTAGTGATAAAATGAACCCAAATATTAAATCACGTAAATTCTAAAATTAATTTCTCTGCTCCTGCAGCAAATCTTTCTTATGTTTACTATTAAAAATCACGAAAACTCTAAATTCCGTTTTTTTTATTGTTTATGATACAAGAAATAAGTATCACAAGTAGAGCCATCTACTTAATAAGAATAATAAGTATTATTCGTGATACTTATATTTCTTATATCAAAACACGGTAAATCTGAGGATCTTGAAGTATCAAGAATCTTAAAAAAAATCTAATTCGGTTTTTAAATAAAAAATATTTTTAATTATTACTATTTTCGGTACATTAAACTCTTATTATAATAAAACATTGAATATTGCTCTATAAAGTTTTTTTTTTTCTAATTTAACGTTAATAAGTATAAAAATGAAATATTAAATCAAATAATTTTTAAAAACTCGAACACAAAAACAAAAAATATTGCAAGATGAGAAGGATCAAGCGCTGTCGGATGATACATCACGATGGTTTCTTTACAATTTTTCCTAAAATAAAAGAAACCCCGCATTAATTTTTTTAAAATGAAGAATAGAAAAAAAATTGTTCCAATAAAATGAAGCACCACCACCAAAGAATAGAGTTATTCTTACTGCAAATTTATAATCCACATCATTCAAATCCAATTTCCTTTTCTCCCTTTTGGCTGCGTTAACAGCAATCGATCTAATTTTACAAAGACGTTTTTTTCGTTCAAGTGATGATCTAAATTAATGGTTTGATCATTTAGTTGAATAGCAGGAAGCTGCTTGCAAGGAGATACTGCAAATTTTCAAACCGAAAAAACTTAAATCCTCAATTCTTAATTTATTGTTATCTCACCTTTACATTTTTTGTTACTGGTGAAAAGTGTTGTTTTTGGTGGTCTTTTCGACGACGATTTAGGGGTAGAAATCGTGTCCTTACTTCTCGTGATGGTGGGTGTTGTAGGGGTCGCACGTTGTTGTTTTCTTGCGCTAAGTTTGTTTTCTTTTTCGACTTTATAATTTTCGTGAGCTTTTTTGATTAAGTTGTCGATTCGCTCGCCCCATGATAAAAAATCTTTTCCCATTCTTTCTTTGTAATTATTAGATAATTCCAGTAATCGTTCTTCGTACTTAGGTATTCGCTTTTGTAGCGCGTTTCGTTCTTTCTCTTCTTGCAACAAAGTACCACCTCTATTTTTGAAGCGGTTGGGGGCTGAGGCCTTTTCTTCTAATTGAGTGAGATTATTCCAAGATTCTTGCCATTTTTCTAATAAAGTAAATGTTTCGCTAAAATAAAGAGTGATTTAAATAGTTATTATTTAATGAATGATTTGTCTTACTGGTTATTTTGGTAATAATTTTTTAATTTATCAATTTCGATGGTGTGGTATGAAATTAATTCTTCGGTGTATGTTTTAGTGCGATAATAAGTGAATTCTTCGCGTTCGGAGTTCGTCTTATGACATTTCTCCCAGAGGGTGCTCAATTCGTTTCGTAAATTTTCAACAATTTTTTGCATGTTTTCCTTTTTGAGCGTATTGCAGCGAATTAGCTCGTTTTTCCACGCGGTGAAGGTAGTGAATGTGCACCTAACATGCCTTTGCATAAATTGAGTGGTTTTTTCAACATCTTCTGACAACATTATCCATAATCTGCCTACAACTTCCCTTAAAATTTTAATTTCCTTCTTCATGTTGTTGTATTGTACTTGCAATGACCCATAATAATCATCAAGCCATTTCATATTTTTGTCTGTTACTTGAAAAATGGAATTGTCGGAGAATAAAACATTTTCAAGATCCAAAGATGGTTTAATTTCAAGGTCTGCAGCCAACTCCATAATTTTGAACTTTACATGCATGTAATGTTCTTCGCGCTTAAATACTTCTAATTCTAACGCTTTTATATGATTCTCGAAGTCTTCAAGTTCTGAGTTGTTGGGTAAAGGTACTTTTTTTATTGATTTTGGCTCTTTACCCAAGTTTTTGCACAATTCTAGCTGCCTAATTTTTAGGATTTCTAATTGTTTTTCCCTTGCTCTTACAGCACCTTGAAGTCTAAACAAAAATTGAGTAATTAATTACTCAGATTATTATTAAAATTATTCAACATACTGTTCAACATGCTTCTTGAGTAGCCTACGTTCCTCAAAAAATGATAAATCCTGGGAACCATGTTGAGGCATTTTCGTTTGCAACAATTTGCACAACCGTTCTGATTCCTTTAATAATTCCTCAATATCAATCAAGATCTTCTCTTTATGAGCTACAGCATTTTCCATTATCATATCATACAATTGGTTCAACTCTTCCTTAATCTTGCAGACCCATTTTTCTTGAGTTTGCACATCCATCCCCATCTCGTTTATAACCTTGTTTAACTTGGAAACTTTTTTATTTGTGATGTTGTTTAAGTTTTGAATAAAATCCGCCGAGAATAGAGAAGGTGCCCTGAAAAGTTATCGTTAAAAGTGAATTAATAACATAAAGATTGTACTTACTGAGATGATGAAGACATGGTGATGTTATAATCTTACAACAAAAAACACGATCTTAAAAATACGTTACAAATTCAAACAGGTGTTAATACAGTTGAGGTGAAACCGGTGTATTACAGGAAACTTTACTTTAAGGTATTTCTAATTCTTATTTTACTCAATAGATGACGCAATAAATAATTAAATTAAACAAAAAGAAATAAAAGCTTTATTAGACCCACTACAATATTAACCACCTCACAAGCAAAGCTTTATTTTTATATATTTCCAAGTGAATCAATATGTTTGAAAGCGCTTTCAACAATTTGATTCAAATCATCTCTAGAATCCACGATTCCTGTGTTTGCTTGTACAGCTATATGAAACTTATTACCATATGTGATAACACAGATGCCAAAGTCTAGAAATAAAGATAATTAAAAATTTAATTTGATTTATTACCACAAAATAAATATTACTGAAACTCCCCGGGCTTAGGAAGAAAACGATGTTGTCCATGTCGATGTTGTCAAATCCAGCACATTTTATGCCGGTAACGTTCGAAATGAAAACGTTTGCTAACCCTTTATTTATAATTAATGATCCTACATGGAACCACGGTGGAAATAAATGTGCGAAGTTAATTAAAGCTATGCTGAACTAAAAAAATAATTAATTTAAATATTTTCTGAGTATTGTTCATGATACAAGTTACTTCTAATATTAAAATAAAAATAGCTTACCATTAAATTAACAGATTTTAAATATTTACGAAAACATTGTTTCAAATTTAGAGCTGCTGATATCATATTTTTGCTGGATGAAGTATCAACAGACGAGATGCCTATGTAAGCGTTATTTTTTATGTTATCAAAGTTAAAATTCCCATTGATCATCTCGATAGTTTCAGTATCAAAAGGTTTGAAAGTAAAGCTCACGCTTAATTTTGGTTTGACGATACCTTTCTGTTAAAAAAACGAAATGATAAATATTTTAATTTCTACGAGGAATTGTTTTTTAATTTTACTTTATCCATATACTCGATGAGTGCAATCAAAAATCCTGAAACTAAAATTTGTGTGACTCCAACTTTCAATTTCTCTTTTTGGTTCTTAATGAATTTTAAATATTTCGGTTCGGTTTCGATGAAAAATGTTAATAGACCTTTAGGATTTTCTTTATTGCGTTCTAGTGGGATGAGAGGTATCATATAAGCATCGTCCAAAGATTGATTGGGGATTGATTGCGAAGATAAATCGGTTTTTGTGGATAAATTCAAAAATTCAAATTTATCACAAATTTTGTTTTTAAACAATGAGAATAATCCAAATCCGTCGCTTACACTATGGTTAACTGATAATATAAAAACGTACTTTTTTGAGCCATCCCCCCACTCTACCGGTTGTTTAAAAGTTGTCAACATCCAAGTTTTATCTCCAATTTTATTATTATCTATAACATTTTTTGCTATATAATCCAACAAAGATGATTGTGACCAAATTAATTCTTGCGACTCTATTTCTTGCACATAATCACTTAATTTTAAATGACTCTTTATAAAATAATAATAACCCAAATAAGATCTAATCAAATAATTCATCTTATTACAACTACCATAAACATGTTTGAGTAAAAGATCTTGAACATTTTTATGTAATTCAAATTTGTCAGAAACTTTTATTGTATATAAAGCGTTAATTACGATTGGAGACATAACAGGATCTTGCCCAGTCATCATTCCAGCGAATTTATCACCCTCTTTATACATCACACAAACTTTTATGCCAAAATAAAACATTATGGATAATAAAAAAATTATCCCAAATAATAGAAGTGTAATAAACGTTAAAGGAATTAACAAGAGTTGAAGAAAAAGCGAATTTTTTTTTCGTGGTACTCCAAGATAATGCTAAAAAATGAATCTAAACGATTAAAATAATTAATTTTTTTAGTAATACCTTAACGACAGCATAAAATGCTTCGAAAATTGTGTACGTTGGGTTCTTCATAACGTTGATTTTGACACTACAAGTTCAAGAATTGAGTCCCGTTGAAATAAAACCTAAATAAAGTGTGATTTATATTTTATACAAAATTAATTAAACTACAAAAACAGAGTGTTTGTCATTATTTTAACAATGTATTAAAACACACAGCTTTTTTCCTGCTTTTCAATTAAGTGTTGTATAAATTATTGCAATGCACAAAAACTAAGGACGTGGTTTTTATAAATGCTTTATTTAAATTGTTTAAACTACATGGGATTCTTAGACAACAACTTGGATTAAAAACATTGTTATTGTGGAAAACTTTATTGAAATTGTCTTTCCATTACTTAATTTAATTAGTTTTCAAGTCAGGTTTACGGAGAAAATTAAAATATTGATAATTTAAAAAAATTTTAACAAGAAAAGTTGTTCCTTTTTTAGTTCTTAACAAGTTTTATTTGAAAAATATTTTGATATCAACAATAATTAGGAAGATAATCTTGAATTTAATTTCTATAGTGTTCGTAAGGAAATTAAAAAATTGATAATTTTAAAAAATTGTGTTCAGAAAAGTTGTTCCTTTATTGATTCTTAACAAGTTTTATTTGAAAAATATTTTGATACAAACAATAATTACGAAGATAATCTTGAATTTGATTTCTATACTATTCACAGGAAAATTAAAATGTTGATGATTTTAAAAAATGATGCTAATGAAAGTTGTTCCTTGCTTAATTCTTAACAAGTTTTATTTGAAAAATATTTTGATACAAGCAATAATTAGGAAGATAATCTTGAATTAAATTTCAATACTGTTCACAGGGAAATTAAAAAAATGATAATTTTAAAAAATGGTGCCAATAAAAGTTGTTCCTTATTTAATTCTTAACAAGTTTTATTTGAAAAATATTTTGATACAAACAATAATTAGGAAAATAATCTTGAATTAAATTTCAATACTGTTAACAGGGAAATTAAAAAATTGATAATTTTAAAAAATGGTGCTAATGAAAGTTGTTCCTTACTTAATTCTTAACAAGTTTTATTTGAAAAATATTTTGATACAAACAATAATTAGGAAGATAATTTTGAATTTGATTTCTATACTATTCACAGGGAAATTAAAATGTTGATGATTTTAAAAAATGATGCTAATGAAAGTTGTTCCTTGTTTAATTCTTAACAAGTTTTGTTTGAAAAATATTTTGATACAAACAATAATTAAGAAAATAATCTTGAATTAAATTTCAATACTGTTAACAGGGAAATTAAAAAATTGATAATTTTAAAAAATGGTGCTAATGAAAGTTGTTCCTTACTTAATTCTTAACAAGTTTTATTTGAAAAATATTTTGATACAAACAATAATTAGGAAAATAATCTTGAATTAAATTTCTATACTGTTCACAGGGAAATTAAAAAATTGATCATTTTAAAAAATGGTGCTAATGAAAGTTGTTCCTTACTTAATTCTTAACAAGTTTTATTTGAAAAATATTTTGATACTAACAATAATTAGGAAAATAATCTTGAATTTAATTTCTATACTGTGCATAAGGAAATTAAAAAATTGATAATTTTAAAAAATTGTGTTCAGAAAAGTTGTTCCTTTATTGATTCTTAACAAGTTTTATTTGAAAAACATTTTGATACAAACAATAATTAAGAAAATAATCTTGAATTAAATTTCAATACTGTTAACAGGGAAATTAAAAAATTGATAATTTTAAAAAATGGTGCTAATGAAAGTTGTTCCTTACTTAATTCTTAACAAGTTTTATTTGAAAAATATTTTGATACAAACAATAATTAGGAAGATAATCTTGAATTTAATTTCTATACTGTTCTCAGGGAAATTAAAAATTTCATAATTTTAAAAAATGGTGCAAAGAAAAGTTGTTCCTTATTTAATTCTTAACAAGTTTTATTAGAAAAATATTTTGATACAAACAATAATTAGGAAAATAACCTTGAATTAAATTTCAATACTATTCTCAGGGAAATTAAAAATTTCATAATTTTAAAAAATGGTGGCAAGAAAAGTTGTTCCTTATTTAATTCTTAACAAGTTTTATTTGAAAAATATTTTGATACAAACAATAATAACTATTCTCTATGAACAAAGATATAGGTTATTTTTTTACAGATTCCTGTAATCATAGTTATGTCATGTATTTTACCCACAACAGTTACTTCAAATTGCTTCATTATTAACGATCTTTAAAGTAAATATTGACGCTTTTATTCATTACAATTTCATTTATTATAACGAGATGTGTCATTTAGGAGTATAATAATATTTGTAACTAAAATATGTTTGATAATTTTGCAGTTTTCTTCGAATTGCGCACGCGAAATGCAACGTAGTGTCTTGCCGCCTTTATAAATAACCGTCATTGTGAAAATGGAGGCTGCAGCTTTAGCAATGCAGTCAACTGGTACTCTTGAAGATCTTTTCAACAAGGTCATAAATGGTAAAACTTTGCATTTAAACATGGATGCGGTGCTTCCAATACTTTCCAACGATTTGAGGCTTAATTTGGGGATGGTTTCGCCTGCAATGAGATGTGTGCTTGGGGAGGCGTTATGTTTCTTCATGACAAGATGGCCCGGATGGTGCACCGCGGATATCAAAGACCCATCGTTGAAAAATGAATGTTTTGAGAAGTATCAACGTTATCTACGCGCAAAATTAACGTTTATTCTTATGAATCAGCGTCTTTTCCGTAATCACGCTCAGTTTACAAAAAGGGAAACGTCTTCCGAAGAAACTCAAATGGATTCAGCATCAGGAAGTCAAGAAGTCAGTCCTTCTTTTAATGTGGTGTTGGGGGAACCGCCAAATGTTTTAAGTGGATTGATTGTTGCTGTGGAGAATGGTAAAATTTTCATTTATAATTTCATTCCATAGCATTTATTTTTATTTTTAGATGACATTGTAATTAAGATGCATACTGAAAAGCCGTGGAATCCCCTGAAATTAACCTCAATGGCTTCCTTTCTTAATCACCCTTATGTTAAATACACTATCAATTTACCAAACGTTCAATTGTCTCGGTCGAACCTCCACGAATTTAAACGCTACTTAGTCGATACAGAATACATCGATATTTATAGCACAGCATTTTTTAATAGCGAGTGTACCAAGATATGTCCTCACACTGAACCTAAAGTGTATTCATACAATTTTATGCTGTATTATTTTAAACAATTAACATCCATCATGGCCCAATATGTTGTTAAGAACCATGAGTTAATTCAAAGCGTCCTTATGGGCTATTTACAAGACATTCAAGATTGCAATTTGCAAGGGGGCACAATGGCTTCACCTTTTAATGTAACTTTTAATATTGGAGGAAAAATTTACTCCCGTAGCAGAAAAATTGAAGATTCCAGCACCAAAACGTAAGTTTATTAATATAAAAAGAATTATTAATAAATAATATAAAAAAAATTGTTTTAGGGAAGTCACTTTTTTGGAAATCTTAATTCCAAGAGTCGATTTTTCACTCATTGAATTCAATGTTGAAGAAGCCAAACGCACTAGAAAGCCTTCATTCGTTGATTTAAACAGAATTCATAAACTACCTAGAAAGCAGCGCCAAACGATTTTATGCACCTTTGCTAATTGCCTAACATTAAGTTGTACCTTGTGCAAGAAAGACTTTCAAGGCGAATCTTGCGACGCGGATTGTTTAGAGCATTTCCAGAGTTGTCATAAAGGCGAAGAACCAGTTAAATGTGCTATATGTCAACAGGTGTTCGATGTAATGAATTTGGCAGCAGCGCGATGGCGCCATGATTGCCAAATCCCTCAAACATCCTCTCAAAGTGATTCAAATACTGGTGGAGGAGGGTCCTCATTGGGTGACATGGCGCATAAAATGCAACATTGCAATATTAATACAAAATAGAACTTAAAAGCTTAACTAAAATGGTATATTTTTTGAGAATGTTACTTTATTTCATATATTTTTTTTAGAATGTTTTGTTGACTTTTACTTTATTTGAGATATAAGAAGAAAATGTTATTTTTTTACCCAAATAAACTATGTTTATTAAAATATTACTTTTATTTCAACATTTATTTAAAAAGGTTCAAATAAAAATTGATAATTTTAAAAAATGGTTCCTACAAAAGTTGTTCCTTACTTAATTCTTAACAAGTTTTATTTGAAAAATATTTTGATACAAACCATAATTAGGAAAATAATCTTGAATTAAATTTCAATACTGTTCACAGGGAAATTAAAAAATTAATAATTTTAAAAAATGGTGCCAATGAAAGTTGTTCCTTACTTAATTCTTAACAAGTTTTATTTGAAAAATATTTTGATACAAACAATAATTAGGAAAATAATCTTGAATTAAATTTCAATACTGTTCACAGGGAAATTAAAAAATTGATAATTTTAAAAAATGGTGCTAATGAAAGTTGTTCCTTACTTAATTCTTAACAAGTTTTATTTGAAACATATTTTGATACAAACAATAATTAGGAAAATAATCTTGAATTAAATTTCAACACTGTTAACAGGGAAATTAAAATGTTGATAATTTTAAAAAATGGTGCCAATGAAAATTGTTCGTTGTTTAATTCTTAACAAGTTTTATTTGAAAAATATTTTGATACAAACAATAATTAGGAAAATAATCTTGAATTAAATTTCAATACTGTTCACAGGGAAATTAAAAAATTAATAATTTTAAAAAATGGTGCTAATATAAGTTGTTCCTTACTTAATTCTTAACAAGTTTTATTTGAAAAATATTTTGATACAAACAATAATTAAGAAAATAATCTTGAATTAAATTTCAATACTGTTCACAGGGAAATTAATAAATGCATAATTTTAAAAAATGGTGCCAATGAAAGTTGTTCCTTACTTAATTCTTAACAAGTTTTGTTTAAAAAATATTTTAATACAAACAATAATTAGGAAGATAATCTTGAATTAAATTTCAATACTGTTCACAGGGAAATTAAAAAATTGATAATTTTAAAAAATGGTGCCAATAAAAGTTGTTGCTTACTTAATTCTTAACAAGTTTTATTTGAAAAATATTTTGATACAAACAATAATTAGGAAAATAATCTTGAATTAAATTTCAATACTGTTCACAGGGAAATTAAAAAATTAATAATTTTAAAAAATGGTGCCAATGAAAGTTGTTCCTTACTTAATTCTTAACAAGTTTTATTTGAAAAATATTTTGATACAAACAATAATTAGGAAAATAATCTTGAATTAAATTTCAATACTGTTCACAGGGAAATTAATAAATGCATAATTTTAAAAAATGGTACCAATGAAAGTTGTTCCTTACTTAATTCTTAACAAGTTTTGTTTAAAAAATATTTTAATACAAACAATAATTAGGAAGATAATCTTGAATTAAATTCCAATACTCTTCAGAGGGAAATTAAAAAATTGATAATTTTAAAAAATGGTGCTAATGAAAGTTGTTCCTTACTTAATTCTTAACAAGTTTTATTTGAAACATATTTTGATACAAACAATAATTAGGAGAATAATCTTGAATTAAATTTCAATACTGTTCACAGGGAAATTAAAAAATTTACAATTTTAAAAAATGGTGCAAATGAAAGTTGTTCCTTACTTAATTCTTAACAAGTTTTATTCGAAAAATATTTTGATACAAACAATAATTAGGAAAATAATCTTGAATTAAATTCCAATACTGTTCACAGGGAAATTAAAAAATTGATAATTTTAAAAAATGGTGCCAATGAAAGTTGTTCCTTTCTTAATTATTAACAAGTTTTATTTGAAAAATATTTTGATACAAACAATAATTAGGAAAATAATCTTGAATTAAATTTCAATACTATTCACAGGGAAATTAAAAAATTGATAATTTAAAAAAATGGTGCCAATGAAAGTTGTTCCTTACTTAATTCTTAACAAGTTTTATTTGAAAAATATTTTGATACAAACAATAATTAAGAAAATAATCTTGAATTAAATTTCAATACTGTTCACAGGGAAATTAAAAAATTGATAATTTTAAAAAATGGTGCCAATGAAAGTTGTTCCTTACTTAATATTCTTAACAAGTTTTATTTGAAAAATATTTTGATACAAACAATAATTAAGAAAATAATCTTGAATTAAATTTCAATACTATTCACAGGGAAATTAAAAAAATTGATAATTTTAAAAAATGGTGCTAACAAAAGTTGTTCCTTACTTAATTCTTAACAAGTTTTATTTGAAAAATATTTTGATACAAACAATAATTAGGAAAATAATCTTGAATTCCATTTCTATACTGTTCACAGGGAAATTAATAAATGCATAATTTTAAAAAATGGTGCCAATGAAAGTTGTTCCTTACTTAATTCTTAACAAGTTTTATTTGAAAAATATTTTGATACAAACAATAATTAGGAAAATAATCTTGAATTCTATTCCTGTACTATTCTTCAATGAGAGAAATGTTGGCAAACATTTTTACAAACACGATTTTCGGAGTCTGTTATTTTCTTTTCCGCTTTCTTCGGATTTGTCAGGACATCACCAGATAACTCTGTTACTAATTGAAGCAGGCGGAAGAGAAAAAAGTATTAAATTATTAAAATTTATTAATTTAAATCTTTGTTATAATTTCACAGTTTAGATGGTGTAAACTCCATTAGAACCAAACGCATCACCATTAATACTTCTTTCCACAACCCATTGTTGGGGAGCTTTGACTAAAATTCCAGAATATTTCCTTAACACCTTCAAAGAGTTTCCTTTCATAATAAAAATATGAATTAAAAGTACAACAATCAAGAGGAGTGCCACTGCAACAAAATCATTTATTTATTATCATTTTATTTGGTTAAATGGTGCAACTTACATATCATGGCGAACGAAACTATTTCCGCTTCATACTTCATTATTACAGCTTCTTTTTCGAGTTATTTCTTGAATCGACGGAATACAATTAAATTTTTTATTTTTTAACACCTTATTTATCACCTCGGTTCGTGAATCACAAACATTTTTGTTTTAATCGTCTTTGTGTATGCATCCTCCCTTGATAACAAATTGTTATTAGTAATTTATTTCTTCCTGTTACCTTAATAGACATTTTTTATGAGTGAATCTGGAGATTCAGAGGTGGCAGAGAAGGAAGTACAGGGACAAGTTGATCTGAACGGAAGAGAAGAAATTCTCAACAATAATGGCAGCAGAATCTTGGAATTTCTACCACAAACCAGATGATTCTGGGTATGCCAGTATTAATGAGTACTTCTTAATCCAAGAAGATCTGAAGAATTCTTTCAGAGATAGCTGGGGAAGAGAAAGAGGAAAAAATAAGTTTGATAATAACTTATTATCAAACTTATTTCTTTCTCATACCATATCTTATTATTAATAAGTAAAATAAATAAATAAGTAAAATAAATATTATTAATAAGATATGGTATTTCAAAATTTGCGGTTTAAAAAAAAAATTTCGAGTGACATCTATAAATGTCAGTCGCTATTATTTTTTATTGATGTTTAGCAGACAGTCAATTAGTAGAAAATTAATTTTAGATCATTGTTATTAATTATAATTTAAGTTAAATAATAATAATGTTTAATGAATAAAGGTGTGATAGTTGTTAATAATAATAAATAAATAAATGGGAATAAGAAAAAAGGTTTTAAAAAATAGATGTCGCTGGTGACGTTGTTTACATATCAAACGTTCGACATTCAATTGGTAGAAATAGCAATTTCTACTGTTTGTGATTATAAAAGAGTTTATCACAGGTTAGGTTTCGAAAAATGTTTTCGGAATGATGAATAACCGCAACGTAATTAAAACTAATGGCGTGTTTAAAACGAACGAAAAATGACTAGCTACGGCTAAATAAGGTCCTACGTGTTTAAGGAACTATTAATACCTAGTTTTATACATAGCGTTTTATAACCTCAAAATAGGATGGACCCAGAAGACGGCGACCCAATGCTTAGCAGCAGCAGTTCAAAACCCATTTTAACACAAAAAATTGAGTCCGCCACGAACATTACAGTGTTTTTAGAGGAATGCCAAAAAGATATGAACAATTTAAATAGTGATGAAGATACTGTTCGTGTTGATCATCATTCTGGATCAGCTTTAAATTTTACAAACGGTATTATATACCATATAGACCGAGGTCATAATAACATATATTTAATTTAAGGTGAAGATGGGAATGATAGTTTGTTATTTAATGTAGATAATGTTGATTTTTCCCGTAACTGGTTAACAGAAATTTTACAAGAAGATGTTATTGATAAAAGAAGTAATCCAGCGAATGAATTAGCAGATTTAATGAAACTCCAAAAAAAGAAGAACTCGTGTGCGGGAAACACCAAAAAAATAGAAATGAATAAGTATTACTCAACCGGGTTATTATCAAATCACGACAAATACAGCGACAACAAAAAAGTAACATCATTAAAATATCCAAAGAAACGATTAAAACAAGATGAATCTCCTTCAAAGCAACAACCCCTTTACATGCTCCCTGAAGTTCTAAGAGACACCATGCCGGAAGATTCGATCGATTTCGACTTGGATCACACGATAGAATTGCACCATATCGAAGAATCCAATGTAATGAAACCTCCAGAAGTCCCAAAAGAACCCCCACAACAAAAAGTTACATTCGCGGTACCTGCAGCTAAAAAACCGAAAGCAAAAAAATTTAAAGACGACGAATCCAAACAAAAATGGGAGGAAATGATGCTGGCGAAGCGAAAAAAAATATTTTCCGCCATGGTTAAAAAAGAAATTAACAAGCAACAACGAGCCAAAGTGAATAAACACAAAGAGATGTTGATACAATGCAAAAAAATCGCGTTGCAATGTCAAAAAGTCGTTCGAAATAAAGCTGTAATTACACTTTTAATTAATTAATTTAGTTATTTATTAATTATTTTAATTATTTTTTTAGCTTCAATCTGCCAGGGCTGTGAAAGAATTGCAATGGAGAATGAAACGTTTGGCGCGTGAAAATTTGGCGTATTGGAAACGTTCGAAACGCGTCGATAGAGAAATGAGAAGGAAACTTGAAAAGGAAGCGGAAGAACAACGAAAAATGGACTTTGAATTAATCGAAGCTAAACGGCAACAACGCAAATTAAACTTTTTAATCACCCAAACCGAGCTTTACGCCCATTTTATGTCGAAAAAAATCGGGGATACATCACCGGAAGAACAATTAAGAATTCTTAGCCAATTAGACGAAGAAAAACATCCGCGATTAGCCGCAATAGACGACTATGATAGTGAAATTATGAAATCAAAAGCGATTAAAAATGCGCAAGATGCGTTTAGAAACGAAAGGGCGCGGACGCAAGAGTTTGACCGGCAAGGTCGTTTGAGTGATGATACTTCTTTAGATACTGATGATGGGGAATTCACTCAACCCACCATTTTTCAAGGGACGTTGAAAGCGTATCAATTACGCGGAATGAATTGGTTAGCTAATCTTTATGATCAAGGAATTAGTGGAATTTTAGCTGATGAAATGGGATTAGGAAAAACTGTACAAAGTATTGCTTTTTTAACGCATTTAGCTGAAAAACATGGTAATTTTTTTTTTATTATAGGAATATATAATTACTAACCCCTTTTTTAACCATGATTTAACCATTTGAAAGTTATCTCGATAAATAATAATAATATTTGCTTAAAAAGTAATTTAAAATCAAATTTTCAATTCAAGTTTTGGAAAACTGCTATAAAAATTATATTTTTGAGATTGTCTTTATAATTAAGGGTTGTATCACAAAAATGTTTAAATGAAAGTTGTTTAGAATCAAATTAGGAACAAAGTTCGTTTGAAACATTTTTTAAAATTTTTGCTTGATTATTAATAACAAATTATTTTAATTTCCCTGTGAACAGTACTACATAGACATTATGGTTAAAACACGAAAAGTGTTTCGAATAATATTTGCTTAAAAACTAATTTAAAATCAAATTTTCAATTCAAATTTTCGAAATTTCCTCCAGGTTGCTCTATATACTGCTATAAAAATGTAATTTTTGAGGTTATCTTCAAAATTAATGGTTGTATCACAAAAATGTTTAAATGAAAGTTGTTTAGAATCAAATTAGGAACAAAGTTCGTTTGAAACATTTTTAAAAATTTTTGCTTGATTATTAATAATAAATTTTTTTAATTTCCCTGTGAACAGTACTACATAGACATTATGGTTAAAACACGAAAAGTGTTTCGAATAATATTTGCTTAAAAACTAATTTAAAATCAAATTTTCAATTCAAATTTTCGAAATTTTCTCCAGATTGCGCTATACACTGCTATAAAAATTATATTTTTGAGGTTGTCTTTATAATTAAGGGTTGTATCACAAAAATGTTTAAATGAAAGTTGTTTAGAATCAAATTAGGAACAAAGTTCGTTTGAAACATTTTTTAAAATTTTTGCTTGATTATTAATAACAAATTATTTTAATTTCCCTGTAAACAGTACTACATAGACATTATGGTTAAAACACGAAAAGTGTTTCGAATAATATTTGCTTAAAAACTAATTTAAAATCAAATTTTCAATTCAAATTTTCGAAATTTTCTCCAGATTGCGCTATACACTGCTATAAAAATTATATTTTTGAGGTTGTCTTTATAATTAAGGGTTGTATCACAAAAATGTTTAAATGAAAGTTGTTTAGAATCAAATTAGGAACAAAGTTCGTTTGAAACATTTTTTAAAATTTTTGCTTGATTATTAATAACAAATTATTTTAATTTCCCTGTGAACAGTACTACATAGACATTATGGTTAAAACACGAAAAGTGTTTCGAATAATATTTGCTTAAAAACTAATTTAAAATCAAATTTTCAATTCAAATTTTCGAAATTTTCTCCAGATTGCGCTATACACTGCTATAAAAATGTAATTTTTGAGGTTATCTTCAAAATTAATGGTTGTATCACAAAACTGTTTAAATGAAAGTTGTTTAGAATCAAATTAGGAACAAAGTTCGTTTGAAACATTTTTTAAAATTTTTGCTTGATTATTAATAATAAATTTTTTTAATTTCCCTGTGAACAGTACTACATAGACATTATGGTTAAAACACGAAAAGTGTTTCGAATAATATTTGCTTAAAAACTAATTTAAAATCAAATTGCAAATTCAAATTTTCGAAATTTTCTCCAGATTGCGCTATACACTGCTATAAAAATGTAATTTTTGAGGTTATCTTCAAAATTAATGGTTGTATCACAAAACTGTTTAAATGAAAGTTGTTTAGAATCAAATTAGGAACAAAGTTCGTTTGAAATATTTTTTAAAATTTTTGCTTGATTATTAATAATAAATTTTTTTAATTTCCCTGTGAACAGTACTACATAGACATTATGGTTAAAACACGAAAAGTGTTTCGAATAATATTTGCTTAAAAACTAATTTAAAATCAAATTTTCAATTCAAATTTTCGAAATTTTTTCCACATTGCGCTATACACTGCTATAAAAATAATATTTTTGAGGTTGTCTTTATAATTAAGGGTTGTATCACAAAAATGTTTAAATGAAAGTTGTTTAGAATCAAATTAGGAACAAAGTTCGTTTGAAACGTTTTTTAAAATTTTTGCTTGATTATTAATAACAAATTATTTTAATTTCCCTGTGAATAGTACTACACAAAAAAACACGAAAAGTGTTTCGAATAATATTTGCTTAAAAACTAATTTAAAATCAAATTTTCAATTCAAATTTTCGAAATTTCCTCCAGACTGCGCTATATACTGGTATAAAAATTATATTTTTGAGGTTGTCTTTATAATTAAGGGTTGTATCACAAAAATGTTTAAATGAAAGTTGTTTAGAATCAAATTAAGAACAAAGTTCGTTTGAAACATTTAAAAAAATTCTTGCTTGATTATTAATAACAAATTATTTTAATTTCCCTGTGAATAGTACTATACAGAGAAACACGAAAAGTGTTTTGAATAATATTTGCATTCATTTAAAATCAAATTTTCAATTAAAATTTTCGAAATTTTTTCCAGATTGCGCTATACACTGCTATAAAAATGATATTTTTGAGGTTATCTTCATATTTAATGATTATATTTAATGTTATGGGCTACTTCCGGTAGACCGGATATGGCAGCCATCTTGAAAATATTGTAGATCGAAAGTTCCGAATGAACAACCCATGCTACTAAAATTTCAAAACTGTACGAATAGTGGAATCTAAAAAAACAATTACAAGAGATACTCTGTATACAGGTGTTTTTTTCTGCTAAAATTTAAAATGGATATATTATACATCAATGGATTCAGAAAAAAATCTCTCTCTAATAGCGCAAAAAATAATATACCGAGCAATTTTAAAAAATTTATTTGTAGCATAAAACATAGTATTCATCAAACCATTTCATTTGATACCTGGCTCATGGAAATCGGAATGTAAATAACAGTTACAGCTTGGGGCGTTTTTTATGTGACACCCTGTATAATCGCATCTCGCATTGTAATCACTATTCTTTTCTATTCCTCCATCCCTCTTCTGGTAAGGCTCGAACAGTCATAGTTTGTCTGATCCTTTGAATCAGGATGTTTTTGTACCTGTTGAGGAGTGTTGCCAAAAATTCGTGTAATATTGAGCTGATCTATGTTTGCCCGACTCAATGAAGATGTTTCTAGGTCTATTCTAGGCTTATTTCTTAATTTTGGGTTTATTTCTTAATATGTGTCCCGCACGTCGAATTCTGCGCGATCCTCCTTTAGATGTGTTTCATAATAATCATTCAAAATATAAGTTAAAAATCTTCTAATTATTTTTAAGCACCACAACTATATTTTTTAAGCTTTGAATATACTTTTTTATTTACATTAGATTTATGGGGTCCATTTTTGGTAATATGCCCAGCATCAACACTACATAATTGGCAACAAGAATTTGCAAAGTTTGTACCTGCATTCAAAGTGGTTCCATATTGGGGAAACCCGGCGGATCGTAAGATTTTGAGGCAATTTTGGAACCACGACGGGATGCACACTAAAGACGGTGGTTTTCACATTGTAATAACGAGTTATCAAATCGTTATCTCGGATGTTAAATACTTTAATAGGATTAAATGGCAGTACATGGTTTTAGATGAAGCGCAAGCTATTAAAAGCACTAATAGGTGAGATCCTTTACATTTTTAACATTCCAGATTCAGATCGTTATTTAAACTTTTTTTAGCATGCGTTGGAAAACACTTTTAGGTTTTAATTGTCGAAATAGACTGTTATTAAGTGGAACCCCAATCCAAAACAGCATGGCGGAACTTTGGGCTTTACTCCACTTCATAATGCCCACCCTTTTCGACTCACACGAAGAATTTAACGAGTGGTTTTCAAAAGATATTGAAAGCCACGCTGAAAATAAAACGGGAATTGATGAAAGTAAGAAAAAAAATTTATTTTGATTTAAATAACTTAAATTGTTTTAGAACATTTATCTAGATTGCACATGATTTTAAAGCCGTTTATGTTGCGTCGAATAAAAAAAGATGTCGAAAATGAACTTTCGGATAAAATTGAAGTAATGCTTTATTGTCCGTTGACAACGCGACAAAAATTACTTTACATGGCTTTAAAACAAAAAATTCGTATTGAAGATTTGCTGCATTATACGGTTGGCGGTGGAGGTGGTGATAGTCACAACGTTGATAAAAATTTCACGTCAAACTTGATGAATTTGGTGATGCAATTTCGGAAAGTTTGTAATCATCCCGAATTATTTGAAAGGCGGGATGCGAAATCCCCGATTTTTCTTAACTCATTAACGTATAACGTTCCGTATGAAATTTTTGATTTCAACGTTCGACAGGAAACGTTTCAAAAAATTAAATTGTTTTGTTTTAACCCCGTCAATATTAATGATTGTTTAAAAAGCGATAAACAATCGATTTTTATATTTTTACATTCCATTAAAATAAGTATTGGTGAAGCTTCTAGCATTTTTAATAGTGATATCTTAAAAAGGTAAACTAAAAAGAAGTTTTTAAACAAATTTATGGTTTATTTTATTTTTTTAAGGTGGCAAAGTTTTTTTGAAATAACCCGGCGACAATATAACAACGCTTATAGGTATTTTTACTCGGGAACGAGACCTAAATATTTAGATATAAACGTTTCGAGTGAGTTTAAAATGAGCCCGGCTTCGATTGATATGAGTCCAACACTACGAGATCTAGTTTTTACAAGAAATTGCACGGGGAAACAAGTTTTTTACACGTTCGTTAAACATTTGTTACTTTCTATGCCGGAAACGATTGAGCACCGAAATATTCGATACAAAAACATCGATGATAATGTAAGTAAAACTCGCTTTATTTTATTTCTTAACTATTTAATTATTGTTTTTGTTTCAAAAATAGAAAAAGGCGGAATTAAACGATTTAATCTACGAAGAACGCAAGCCGCAAATTTTCGATTGTACGTTAACGGAGATCCCATCGTTCCTTTTTAGTGTAATTCCTAAAGTGACTGTAAACGCGCCCCAATTATTTTGCCCATCGCGTCGCGTCGCCCATCATTGGGCGCGACACGTTGACGATTGGTCCTTAAACTCGTTAAATTATCATTTTTGTAACGCTACAAATCAAAATTTGTCTCGAAAATCCTCGGTGTCCCAGTTTCACCCAATCCCTCGTACTGCTTTAGATAATTTATCGCCAATGCATGGGTGGTCGCACATTACAATTCCGGATAAAGAAACTTTAGTCACCGATTCTGGAAAATTATCCGTGCTTGATGGGCTTTTAAAACGATTAAAAGAAGAAGGGCATCGCGTTTTAATCTACTCCCAAATGACTAAAATGATCGATTTATTAGAAGAATATATGTGGCATCGACACCATAAATATATGAGGTTAGATGGGTCATCAAAAATTTCTGAAAGACGTGATATGGTCGCTGATTTTCAAGCTAGGACTGATATTTTTGTATTTTTACTTTCAACCCGAGCTGGAGGTCTAGGAATCAATCTAACCGCCGCGGACACTGTGATTTTTTACGATAGCGATTGGAACCCCACAGTCGATCAGCAAGCCATGGACAGAGCTCACCGATTAGGCCAAACTAAACAAGTCACCGTTTATCGATTAATTTGTAAAGGATCGATTGAGGAAAGAATTTTAGAACGAGCTAGAGAAAAAAGCGAAATTCAAAAATTGGTTATTAGCGGCGGCAATTTCAAACCGGATACTTTAAAACCGAAAGAAGTTGTTTCTTTGTTATTAGACGATGAAGAAATCGAACAAAAATGTAAATAATCCCAAAAAAAATTTTTTTGTTTTAATATTAATATTTTTTTTAGATCGACAAAGAGCGGAAGAAAGAAGACATTTAGAAGATATGCGAGAAATGGACAGAAAACGAAAATACATGGCTTCAACTAAAGCAAATATCACCACCACCGCCGAAAAACTAAAAAAAGAAAGTCAAGAAAGCGGGTATTGCGAAGGATCCTTAATGGATAGCACTCCAAATAGCCCATTAATGGATTTAAGCATGGAAATAGCCGCCGATGAAATCGTTGAAAATGATCTTATGGACGTCGACTGCGAATGGACCACACAAACCTCAAGTAAAAAATTTTTCAATTTAATTCTACTCTATATGCTTCAAATTATCTCTAATTAAAACCATATTCACCCAAAACTGGTTAATAAATACTGCAGCGGCTTAACTGATAAGAATCTACGACATTTTCCGATAAAGCCAAGGTCGCTTGCGGCCGAGATAATCCACCAAAAACAGGTTAACGACCTCTACCGTTGAATACAACACCAACATAATCTTGAAATCTTCAAATTTTGCTTTTCCTTTGATAAAATTTTTTATATTATTATTAATATATTAATTTATTTAACAGAACCACAAGTATATTCACATCCTGGACCCACAAAACCTCGGAATCCAGGTCGAGGGGCATCAAAACGAGGCCGACCTCGCGGATCAAGACGCGTTTCAGCTTTGGGACGATTTAATTCTACCTCACAATCAACACCTTCTACCTCTACATTAGGTAAAGGTTCATGATTTTTTAATGTGAATTAATATGATTTGAAAACTTTATGTAATTTAGATTCATCTCAAGAACAAACGAAATACAATTCTTCGTATATGTTTGAAGCTGCTGTTCCGACGTCATCAACGCCGGAAACGCGTCACTCGTCGTCATCGTCGGTGCCGAGCACGTCTGCTGGAAATAGTGGGACGACGCCGGCGGTGCGTCGAGGTCCCGGAAGACCGCGTTTAAAGCCTTCCGGTCCCGCGCATCAGGGTTCGAGAGGGAGTTACCGGCCGCGAAAACCTGCAAAGCCGCTACCGGTTCCGTTGCCGTCCGACGGCAATTCGACGACCACACACAACAATAGCCTCGTTTCCGGTTCGACATATCTTTACAATTTCTCCGAACAGTCCGATTCGTAGGGAAAACAAACTTTTAGGATATTAACGATATAAGAAAGCTATTTATTTTCTATATACATAAGGATTTTTTCTTTTTTATTTTGAAACGTGAAGATATGAAAATGACGGAAATATTTTTCTCTTGCAGTATTTTGATAACGAGGTGATTCGAAAGATTTTTTTTTTATTTTTGTAAAAAATGATTGATGGAAAAAGTGAACACTTTAATTCATTTTCTGGATTGTATATAACTTTATTTTAACAAACCCGCTTTTGGATCACCTGTATAAGACGCAATATTCTTTTTCTATTTATATTTTAATAAAAAAAGTTTTTTGTATTTTGATGTGAAATGTTTTTCTTGTAACGGGCGGCGTAAATAAACGAAAAAGATAACATTTTAAAATGGAATGCTTTTATTATTTACTTAAATTCTAATTAGACAATTTTTTTTTATTTTTTTGTTAATGGATGTGTGAGAGCCTATCGTGAACGGTGTGCCAAATTAGCCCGTCTCCTTCCGGTTGATGAGCTGAGGGTAATAAGATGTGTCTTAACCACGAACGTCCTTGAACCAATCCAAGGAACATCCGCCAATTTTGCCTACTTCCAAAGTTGTAGGGATTTACGTAAGTTTTCCCAAGTTTGGCTAATCGCTGGGTTTCTGTTCGGTTAATATTCGCTTCTATGCTTGTTTCACCTTTCCCGATCAATCGGCTATGCCACGACATTAACCCACCTAACGCCAATAAAACAGCTACAAATTTATTTTTTAGTTACATTTAAAATTATTGAATGTATTTAGTACCGCAATTTAATAGTGCCATGTATATTAAAGCTCCACGTCTCCAAGAACTTGTCGTGGGGAGTTCGTCGTTTTGTAAATCGAAGTCTTGAACGGGGTCTAAATAGGCGACATCTACCTTTAATACAAAAATAATTATAATATCGATATAATTAAGTTGTTAATTTTTTACTGGAATGATTGCACCCGTTTTATTAAATTTAACCGGATGTCCCTCCAATTCCGGTTCATCCGCGTCGTCGATTGCGAAATAGAGCTCTTCATAAGCCAACTCAAATCCGGCTAAAATTAAAAATAACACCCCAGCTACCGTATAAATCATGTACATAAAAAAATAACGATGATTTTGGAATCCTATACAATTATTTAACCAAGCTAACTTTTACTTAAGGCTTTTATTAAAATAAAAACGAATTTATTGTGTTTAAGGATACGGCAATGATGGTCCATTTTTAAAATGCACTTATTACAAACGGAGCAATGATGAGTTCTTGGTGGTTTCGGTGATATACATTTTTTGCAAATGCTTACAGCCTCGGTGATTAACTCTCCCTAAAACATTAATAATAATCGTTATGTAATAAATATTGTTATAATTACTTGGGGTGGATATCCAGGCGGAGTAATAACAGCCATATAATAATGAAAACAAACGTTAAGTAACAACCAATTTCCAAAAATGACTAAGAAAACGCACATATAAGGATTTCGGTTCCACCAATAAGGAAGACCTATATAATATGCGATAACAACCACGGATGCTGTTAAACCAGCGACGACGACTACAAATATCTTTAAGAAAAATAAAGCTTAATAAAACGTTTTAAAATGTACAGGGTCCGTCACGACGAGCTGAGTCTATATGTATGTGGTACAATCAAATTTTAAATTTAATAATAATCAAAAAAATTTTTTTTTAAGTTTCTATGAAAACCATACATTTTAGATATAGGGATGTAATGAGAAAGTTCCTTTATTTTTCAACGTATAATACGCTGGTGAAGGAAAAAATTGGGGTTGCCTTTAAAAAAAATTAAGTTTTTGGAAATTCGGCGCAAATTTCTGACCACCTGTATAATTTTTTTTAAATCTTTTCACAGGTTTCTTTCTGTGCAAACCCCGAGAATATTTAATAATAATAATAATAATATTTATTGATCACAATGTACTACACTTCAGAATAAACAACTAAAAATGGTTTCCAATAAACAACTGATCAATCTTATGGTGAGGTTCAATATACAGGATGTATCTGAATGACTGCAACAAACTTTAAGGGGTGATTCTTTAGTGAATTTTAAGGGTACTTTGATATATGAACCATGGGCGACTTCGGCTCCCCTAAGGAGCTACACCCCTTCAAAAATGGCGGAAAATTTTGGTTTAATTTTTTTTTTCTCAAAAACCATAAACGCTAGGAAAATGAAATTTGGGGAATATGTTTAACTCATAATAGGGCACGTTTTGACCCTATTTGTACTTTCAACCTACCCTTCTAAACTACTAAACGTAACCACCCCCTTTGCATTTTTGCGAAAATTTTTTTTATGCAGATGATAAATACATTAGAAAAATTTTACATAGATAGATGAAAGTATTCTAAAACTTTTTTGTCTCTCTGAAATTTTTCCAAAAACGACTAATTTTTGAGAAAAAAAATAGTAAAGCAAACACTGCCCGTTAAACAACGGGTTGTCGATCAAAAGTTGGAATGAATTTTGAATGAAAAAATCTTAGTAGGCTTTGCGATCTTTGTCAGAAATATTTTTGAAGTTTAAATGTCAGTTTTTCTTACTACAGTAAAGCTCCGCTAATTCAAACACCCCCAAATCCAAATTCCCTTGTAATCCGAACAAAATTAGAAAACGTGAAATTTGCATTATGTCCCTTGCAATCCAAATTGCTAGAAGATTCGCTAATCGGAATTAACGGTCTTTTTGTGTGGCCGTTTAAACAAGTTGGAACACGTTTAGTTTTATAGTTTATAGTTACTTGTTTACGTTATACCAACCCAATTGTACTCCACTTATCCAACCTATGGATCAAAATAAATTTCGTTTAACGAAAGTGTATTACCGGAAAAGTCTCTTAGAACATGTTCTATCTATAGAGGAAGACGATATTTCCAAAGCACTGAAGAATATTTCTATTAAGGATGCTGTGTTCATGCTTGCCAATGCTTGGGACAAACTATCAGCTAATTTAATAGCAATTAAAAGTAAAACATGAGAATGTATTGCATATATTATCTAGTACAATAAATCTATAAATAAGTATTTATAAGACTTTTTTGATAATATTTAAATATGACTTCAATAATCCGCATGCTTCCATAGTCAGAATTGAGCTGGTTTTAATTGATTCGGATTAGCGAAGCTTTACTGTATTATTATTGTTTTTCAAATTAATTTTTGAATAAAGTTCTATCGCATTTACGCTCGTTCACTCGACGTTTCAAAATTTTAAATAAAACAATAATAAAGTAAGAAAACCAACTGATATTTAAACGTCAAAAATATTTCTGACAAAGATTGCAAAGCCTACTAAGATTTTTTCATTATAAATTCATTCCAACTTTCGATTAACAACCCTACAGCTTAACAATTAGTGTTTGCTTAATTATTTTTTTTCTCAGAAATTATTAATTTTTAGAAGAACATCAGAGAGACAAAAAAGTTTTAGAATAGTTTTATCTATCTAACTGAAATTTTTTCAATGTATTTATCATCGTCATAAAAAAAATCTAGGCATAAATTGAACGGGGGTGGTTACGTTTAGTAGTTTGGAAGGGTAGATTGAAAGTACAAGTAGGGTCAAAACGTGCCTTATTATGAGTTAAACATATTTCCCAAATTTCATTTTCCTAGCGTTTATGGTTTTTGAGCAAAAGAAATTAAACCAAAATTTTCCGCTATTTTTGGAGGGGTGTAGCTCCTTAGGGGAGCCGAAGTCGCCCATGGTTGATATATCAAAGTACCCTTAAAATTCACTAAAGAATCACCTCTTGAAGTTTGTTGCAGTCATTCAGATACACCCTGTATATTGTTCTTCCACCTCACCATAAAGTATATAAAGAGAAAAAAACAGTATAGCGTGTTAAATATAAAAAAAATAAGTAATAATTTAGTAGTAGACTCAAGTGTAATATAAAAAAATAATTTTTATTCTGAAGGGTTGCATTTTTGAAAAAACTGAAATATTTCAAAAATGGTGCACTCTAGACATATGATGACTTATATCAAATTGTATTAAAATTTAGCGGATATCTCGAAAATTCAATAAAAATTGGTACATTCCATTTAAAATAACAAAGTTGGGGTCCATTTCCGGTATAATACAGGGTGGTTCAGTTTTTAATCGGGAAACTTTACTAGGATGTAGTACTTGCCAAAATAACACAAGTATTTTATATAAACATAGGGTCGCAACTCTTTTGTTTTAGAGCTATGAGCGATCAAAGTTGATCCGAAAATTTACATTTTGTTTTGTATTTCGGCTGTAAGTAAACCGTTGAATTTGAAACTTTGTACGTATTCACTACTGGTTAAGACCTTATTTTCAAGCATACTTTAAACTTCACTAGCGCCCTCTAAAGGGATGAAATTCACCACTCTCTTGATTTTTTTATAAGAACTTTTTAACGCTATGGAATATTAACATAAAAAAATATGGATTGTATAGCTTATTCTTTAGTGGTACTTTTTTGTCTCTTTAGTATTTTCCTTATAGTTAATAGTTTCCGTGTAAAAAAATAAAATATCGTGCCATGTACCGCTATATGCCGCCATGTTTAGCTAAAATTATTCTAAAAGTTAGCTCTGAGAACATGTAAGTTTTATTTACAGTGAATCCTCATAATTATTTCTGGTTATTAATAATTTTTGACGGTTATTAAGCAAGAGCATCAATTTTTTAATATTGTTTAAAACAACGTAATTTGTTCAGACAGGCATTAATCTTATTTATGGTTTTTCTTATGAAAATCACAATTAATTGGTGTTATTTAGTTAGTACTAGATCCTAGTAAGTGCACAACTTCCATAGCCACCTATAAAGAAAAATTTTTTTTTAATAATAGCAGCGCTTTACAGTCCAATGTAGCATATTTTCTTTTTTTACGCTAAAACTATTATCTTTAAGGAAACAACTAAAGAGACAAAAACGTACCAATAATGAATAAGCTTTACAACCCATATTTTTTTATGTTAATATTCCATGGCGTTAAGAAGTTGTTATAAAAAAATCAAACACGTTGTGAATTTCATCCCCTTAGAGGGCGCTAGGGAAGTTTAAGGTATGGTTGAAAATAAGATATGAACCAGTAGTACATACATACAAAATTTCAAATTCTGTGGTTTACTCATACCCGAAATAAAAGATAAAATGTAAATTTTTGGCTCAACTTTGACAGCTCATAGCTCGGAAACAAAAGAGTTGTGACCCTATGTGTATATAAAAAACTTGTGTTTTTTGGCAAGTACTACATCCTAGTAAAGTTTCCTGATTAAAAACTGAACCACCCTGTATATGGAGAAAATTGAAAATATTTTAGTTGAAACAAGCACTTTGGATACACCCTATATGCAAATTTTCACAAAAATATATGCAACATACATATAGAGAGCTCGTCGTGACAGACTCTGTATTTAAACCCACAAACCGGTCCTATTGTATTCGTAAAGTTATCAACGAACCAAAACATGGGTTCCATGCAAACGTCTGCTGCATAATTTTGGTCTAGGCAGTTATTATATGTCAATGATTTTGTTGTATAAACACATTTTTGAGCTAGATGTATTATATAACTAAAAACAACAAGAAATAATACATTAAAATCGTCATTTTAAAGCTACTTACTTTAGAAGTTGCGAAAATTTATAGGTTCTCCACCGGAATGTTACCATTTTTTTTATTAATCTCTCTGCTACCTTAACATTAATTTAAATCGAGCTGCATTTAACATTTTTTATTAAGTCCTTAATCGGAAATCGTCACCTTCATTACAACGATATTCAAATGAACCTTATCGATTTTTTTAAATTTAAGGTTAGGTTTCATTCTACTAAATAGATATTCTGTTAAATTGAGAAAAGGGGTCGATATACTTTATGATTTGCCCTATTCTTAACGAGATGGCACTTTTAATTTAATTTTTTAAATAGATTTCATCTTTGGATCGATTTGAACACGAAATGTGAGTCTACCAAATGACAATTCTATTAAATGGATGGATAAAAAACCGCGAAAAATAAATTGAAACGTCAAAATAATTTATTGTATATATTTTTTTCTTTGTGTTAAAAACGTTAAAATGATGACTCAATACAGCCTTGCAGTCAATCGGCGTGAAGTTTTCTTATCGAATTTTTTTGTAATATATTTTAGGTTTATTCGAAGCGAATCATGTGATGACAACACTATGACTCACTAGAGAAGTATCATTGTTCAAAAAGTGAGCTATAATATTACTGTAACCGATGCCGCTTTAAAACGGCTAGAAACCTTATAATAGTTCAACGACCATGGACGAACACACGCCTTTGATTATAAGCAACGAATATACGGAAATTTATCGTAGGTTACCTTTTAAATTACAAGTAGCTTATGGTATAGGACATGTTTTAAACGATGTTTGTGCGTCTATGTGGTTTACCTATCTTTTGGTATTTTTTAATTTGGTACTGAAATTCACCAGCGCACAAGCTGGTCTAATACTTTTAGTCGGACAAGTTGCTGATGCTATTGCCACCCCTTTTGTTGGATATCATTCAGATCAACCGGATAATTTTTGGTTTTGTTGTTGTGGAAGAAGGAAAGCTTGGCATTTTTTTGGTATGTTCTTAACACATTTATTGTATTAATTAATTTATGTTAATTATTTTTTTATAGGTACTATTTGCGTTATTGCAACATTTCCATTCATATTCCTTCCATGTTTAAATTGTGAACACAGTTCTACAGAAGCTCAACTATTTTATTATAGCCTCTTTGTTATTATTTTTCAATTTGGGTGGGCTGCCGTACAAATTTCTCATTTATCTTTGATACCCGAATTAACTCCCAATGAACATGACCGTACTAAACTCACCGCCGTGCGGTAAATACCAAATTAAAAAAGAAAATCATTTTTTTAATCATTCTTTTTTAGATATGGGTTTACCGTCTTTTCAAATGTCTTAGTATATTTAATTACATGGTATTATTTGCATATTGGAACGGGAAGTAATTCTCAAATAGGTCCTGATGATGCCCCAAAATTTCAAAATGTTGTTATTTATGGGATGGGAGTTGGAATTACTTGTTCCATACTTTTCCACATTTTTGTTAAAGAAGAAAATGGGTATACGGGTAATAACGTCCGAGGTGGGGTTCCAAGATCAAGTATTTCTGATCTTTTGTGTTCCATGAAATTATATCAGGTATAAATAAATTGAGATCTATATATGTTATGGTAAAATTGACTTTTAAAATTCGCCAAAAATTGATTTCTTGGAAAATTGTTATGTAACCTTCACCATTTATTAATTGAAGTATCCACTTTTCAATGAAAGTATCCGTTTTGAAATATCACGTTTAGTTCTTGAGATACAATTTTTTTAACACAATCAAAATATTTATTAATTCATAATTTTTTGTGCATAACTTTAAAAATTCGTTAAAAATTAATGGCTTGGAAAATTATTGTGAATTTACCACCATTAATTAATTAAAGCATCTACTTTTCAGTAAAAACATCCGTTTTAAAATATCGCTTTTAGTTCTTGAGATACAAAGTTTTTATTAAAATCAAAACTTTACTTAACGTCCATAACTTCTAATACTCGTTAAATATTAATGCATTGGAAAATTATTGCGAATTTGTCATCATTTATTAATTAAAGTGTCTACTTTTCAATGAAACCATCCGTTTTGAAATATCACATTTGGTTCTTGAGATAAACATTTTTTAATTCACAATTTTCGGAACTTAAATTTTAAAATTCGTCAAAAATTGATTTCTTGGAAAATTGTTGTGAAATTACCACCATTTATGAATTAAAGTATCTACTTTTCAATGAAAGTATCCGTTTTGAAATATCACTTTTAGTTCTTGAGATAAAATTTTTTAATTCTCAATATTTTGTGTTTAACTTTTAAAATTCGTTAAAAATTGAGTTCTTGGAAAATTCTTGTGAAACTATCACTATTTATTAACTAAAGTATCTACTTTTCAATGAACGTATCCGTTTTGAAATATCACTCTTAGTTCTTGAGATACAAGGTTTTTATCAAAATCAAAACTTAACGTCCATAACTTCTAATTCTCGTTAAATATTAATGCTTTGGAAAATTATTGTGAATTTACCACCATTTATTAATTAAAGCATCTACTTTTCAATGAAATAATCCGTTTTGAAATATCGCTTTTAGTTCTTGAGATACAATTTTTTTTATTAAAATTAAAACTTTACTTAACGTCCCTAACTTCTAATACTCGTTAAATATTAACGCCTTGGAAAATTATTGCGAATTTGCCACCATTTGTTAATTAAAGTATCTACTTTTCAATGAAACCATCCGTTTTGAAATATCACATTTAGTTCTTGAGATAAAATTTTTTAATTCTCAATATTTTGTGTTTAACTTTTAAAATTCGTTAAAAATTGAGTTCTTGGAAAATTCTTGTGAAACTATCACTATTTATTAACTAAAGTATCTACTTTTCAATGAAAGTATCCGTTTTGAAATATCACTCTTAGTTCTTGAGATACAAGGTTTTTATCAAAATCAAAACTTAGCGTCCATAACTTCTAATACTCGTTAAATATTAACGCCTTGGAAAATTATTGCGAATTTACCACCATTTATTAATTAAAGCATCTACTTTTCAATGAAATAATCCGTTTTGAAATATCGCTTTTAGTTCTTGAGATACAATTTTTTTTATTAAAATTAAAACTTTACTTAACGTCCCTAACTTCTAATACTCGTTAAATATTAACGCCTTGGAAAATTATTGCAAATTTGCCACCATTTATTAATTAAAGTATCTACTTTTCAATGAAACCATCCGTTTTGAAATATCACATTTAGTTCTTGAGATAAAATTTTTTAATTCTCAATATTTTGTGTTTAACTTTTAAAATTCGTTAAAAATTGAGTTCTTGGAAAATTCTTATGAAACTATCACTATTTATTAACTAAAGTGTCTACTTTTCAATTAACGTATCCGTTTTGAAATATCACTCTTAGTTCTTGAGATACAAGGTTTTTATCAAAATCAAAACTTAACGTCCATAACTTCTAATACTCGTTAAATATTAACGCCTTGGACAATTATTGCGAATTTACCACCATTTATTAATTAAAGCATCTACTTTTCAGTGAAAGCATCCGTTTTAAAATATCGCTTTTAGTTCTTAAGATACAAAGGTTTTATTAAAATCAAAACTTTACTTAACGTCCATAACTTCTAATACTCGTTAAATATCAATGCCTTGGAAAATTATTGCGAATTTGCCACCATTTATTAATTAAAGTATCTACTTTTCAATGAAACCATCCGTTTTGAAATATCACATTTAGTTCTTGAGATAAACATTTTTTAATTCTCAATATTTTGTGTTTAACTTTTAAAATTCGTTAAAAATTGAGTTCTTGGAAAATTCTTGTGAAACTATCACTATTTATTAACTAAAGTATCTACTTTTCAATGAACGTATCCGTTTTGAAATATCACTCTTAGTTCTTGAGATACAAGGTTTTTATCAAAATCAAAACTTAACGTCCATAACTTCTAATACTCGTTAAATATTAACGCCTTGGAAAATTATTGCGAATTTACCACCATTTATTAATTAAAGCATCTACTTTTCAGTGAAAGCATCCGTTTTGAAATATCGCTTTTAGTTCTTAAGATACAATTTTTTTAATTAAAATTAACACTTGACTTAACGTCCCTAACTTCTAATACTCGTTAAATATTAACGCCTTGGAAAATTATTGCAAATTTGCCACCATTTATTAATTAAAGCATCTACTTTTCAATGAAACCGTCCGTTTTGAAATATCACATTTAGTTCTTGAGATACACATTTTTTAATTCTCAATATTTTGTGTTTAACTTTTAAAATTCGTTAAAAATTGAGTTCTTGGAAAATTCTTGTGAAACTATCACTATTTATTAACTAAAGTATCTACTTTTCAATGAATGTATCCGTTTTGAAATATCACTCTTAGTTCTTGAGATACAAGGTTTTTATCAAAATCAAAACTTAACGCCCATAACTTTTAATACTCGTTAAATATTAACGTCTTGGAAAATTATTGCGAATTTACCACCATTTATTAATTAAAGCATCTACTTTTCAGTGAAAGCATCCGTTTTAAAATATCGCTTTTAGTTCTTGAGATACAAAGTTTTTATTAAAATCAAAACTTTACTTAACGTCCATAACTTCTGATACTCGTTAAATATTAACGCCTTGGAAAATTATTGTGAATTTACCACCATTTATTAATTAAAGCATCTACTTTTCAGTGAAAGCATCCGTTTTAAAATATCACATTTAGTTCTTGAGATAAACATTTTTTAATTCTCAATATTTTGTGTTTAACTTTTAAAATTCGTTAAAAATTGAGTTCTTGGAAAATTCTTGTGAAACTATCACTATTTATTAACTAAAGTGTCTACTTTTCAATGAACGTATCCGTTTTGAAATATCACTGTTAGTTATTGAGATACAAGGTTTTTATCAAAATCAAAACTTAACGTCCATAATTTCTAATTCTCGTTAAATATTAATGCTTTGGAAAATTATTGCGAATTTACCACCATTTATTAATTAAAGCATCTACTTTTCAATGAAAGCATCCGTTTTGAAATATCGCTTTTAGTTCTTGAGATACATTTTTTTAAATTAAAATTAACACTTGACTTAACGTCCCTAACTTCTAATACTCGTTAAATATCAATGCCTTGGAAAATTATTGCGAATTTGCCACCATTTATTAATTAAAGTATCTACTTTTCAATGAAACCATCCGTTTTGAAATATCACATTTAGTTCTTGAGATAAAATTTTTTAATTCACAATATTTTGTGTTTAACTTTTAAAATTCGTTAAAAATTGAGTTCTTGGAAAATTCTTGTGAAACTATCACTATTTATTAACTAAAGTATCTACTTTTCAATGAACGTATCCGTTTTGAAATATCACTCTTAGTTCTTGAGATACAAGGTTTTTATCAAAATCAAAACTTAACGTCCATAATTTCTAATTCTCGTTAAATATTAACGTCTTGGAAAATTATTGCGAATTTACCACCATTTATTAATTAAAGCATCTACTTTTCAGTGAAAGCATCCGTTTTAAAATATCGCTTTTAGTTCTTGAGATATAAAGGTTTTATTAAAATCAAAACTTTACTTAACGTCCATAACTTCTAATACTAGTTAAATATTAATGCATTGGCAAATTATTGCGAATTTGTCATCATTTATTAATTAAAGTATCTACTTTTCAATGAAACCATCCGTTTTGAAATATCACTTTTAGTTCTTGAGATAAAATTTTTTAATTCTCAATATTTTGTGTTTAACTTTTAAAATTCGTTAAAAATTGAGTTCTTGGAAAATTCTTGTGAAACTATCACTATTTATTAACTAAAGTATCTACTTTTCAATGAACGTATCCGTTTTGAAATATCACTCTTAGTTCTTGAGATACAAGTATCAAAATCAAAACTTAACGTCCATAACTTCTAATACTCGTTAAATATTAACGCCTTGGAAAATTATTGTGAATTTGCCACCATTTATTAATTAAAGCATCTACTTTTCAGTGAAAGCATCCGTTTTGAAATATCGCTTTTAGTTCTTGAGATACAATTTTTTTTATTAAAATTAAAACTTTACTTAACGTCCCTAACTTCTAATACTCGTTAAATATCAATGCCTCGGAAAATTATTGCGAATTTGCCACCATTTATTAATTAAAGTATCTACTTTTCAATGAAAGTATCCGTTTTGAAATATCACATTTAGTTCTTGAGATAAAATTTTTTAATTCTCAATATTTTGTGTTTAACTTTTAAAATTCGTTAAAAATTGAGTTCTTGGAAAATTCTTGTGAAACTATCACTATTTATTAACTAAAGTATCTACTTTTCAATGAACGTATCCGTTTTGAAATATCACTGTTAGTTCTTGAGATACAAGGTTTTTATCAAAATCAAAACTTAACGTCCATAATTTCTAATTCTCGTTAAATATTAATGCTTTGGAAAATTATTGCGAATTTACCACCATTTATTAATTAAAGCATCTACTTTTCAATGAAAGCATCCGTTTTAAAATATCTCTTTTAGTTCTTGAGATACAAAGTTTTTATTAAAATCAAAACTTTACTTAACGTCCATAACTTCTAATACTCGTTAAATATCAATGCCTTGGAAAATTATTGCGAATTTGCCACCATTTATTAATTAAAGTATCTACTTTTCAATGAAACCATCCGTTTTGAAATATCACGTTTAGTTCTTAAGATAAAAATGTTTTTATTCACAATCTTTCGTGTTTAACTTTTAAAATTGGTTAAAAATTATTGAGAATTTGCCACCAATTATTAATTCAAGTTATAAGAGATATTTTCTTTTATTTTTTTAGGTTGCCGTGGTATATATGTCAACCCGCTTATTCGTGAATTTAAGCCAAATTTTTATCCCGCTGTATCTCCACGAATCTTTAAACATGGCAGCGAGTGCTTTAGCTTTGATACCGTTAATAATGTTTATCGGAAGCTTTCTAACAACTTTTATCATCGAGTTTATGAATCGCACAATAGGACGAAGAGTATGAATTTATCTATGTTATTTCAAAACATGTAATTTTTTTTTTTGTGTAGATCTCTTATATTTCCGGTGGAATTATCGGAATCGTCGGATGTGCTATGGTTAGATTTCGATACGGAGAAGATTTTATTAATTATGATATCTACGTTGTTGCTATTTTATTTGGTAAGTAAAAATAAAATTTTAAAAAATAAATTTTAATTTTAAGATTATTTAGGTGCGGCAAATTCAATAATTTTAGTAACAAGTTTAGGAATAACCGTAGATTTAATCGGTGATAAAAGCGGAAGTGTGGCTTTCGTTTATGGCGTGATGAGTTTTTGCGATAAATTAGCCAATGGAATAGCTGTGGTAATAATTCAAGACTTGTAAGTATTTATTAATGTATTAAGTATTCATCACCAATTTTTTATTTAATTATTTTTAAGTCATACGGACGCATCGTCTTCTCAATATTACCGTGATATAGTCTCGTATGTTTGTGGTGGTTCGGCTTTGTTGGGAATATTGGGCGTGTTATCGTTGAAACGGATGAGAGGTGGGTATTTGCGGCGAATATAAAGGGGAAAGGGGTGACGGTGACGTTTTCTTTGTAGAAAGCATTGCGCAAAATGTTCCTAATTATAACAGCATAAACGCCGAGGCTAATAACTCGACGAGTTCGTCATGACAAATTCCGTCTTCCCAACTTCGTCTTCCTGTCGACGAAGCATAGTAAAAATTTATTTTTTTAACCCGGGTGATATTATTACTTATCAACGAATATATTAAAGAAATTAAGGAGTATTTTTGTATTATGTTTTCTTTCAATTAGTTGTTGATTTTAGGGAATTTGTTTGAGATGATAGTGTTGATTTTTTATGATGTATATTAATGTTTTATTAAAAAAATTAAATAAATGTTTGATTTTTAGTTGTATTATTTTATTTGGGCGAATGAGTGAAAATAAAATTTTGGTGCGTTTTAGGTTTTATTTCTAGTCAATTTTACAATATGGAATGCTACAATAAAGTTGTAATAATATAACTAGAACATGACAAATCGTTTCAGTAAGTAAAAGCGTAACGCGGTGACGAAAACAAACATTTTTTTTATAATCATCCAACAGAAAATGGTAGATTAATTTTAATCGTGCCAATTTCTATTTAAAACAAACTTAAATTTAGCATAACTTTTTTGTAATCAACATTCCTTTAAAATAAGTTTTATTATTTATTTTTTTTTCGATTAAATGAACATATTTTTTATTATTAATACAACAAAAAGATAACTAGAGCCTAAGTTCACTTGCTGACTTAACATTTTTTTTTCTTTTTTTAGTATTCATAAAACCACTTTTTCTTGATAAAAATTAAACAGGATCAACTTCCGCTACCCACATAAAACTGAATAAAATTACAATAAAAAGGTAAAACAATAAAAAAAATTATAAGGAGTTGTCCTCGGAGGGTTACTCTATATAGAAATATATCTAAATACATCAACCAACCTCTTTTTTATTTCAATCGTTATCCAACGTTGAAAATGAGGGATTTGGGTTTTACAAAAATTTCTTTTTCTTTATCGTTTTTTTTGTAAAAAGAACAGAATTATTTCAATATACAATCAGCGACGACCAGCAGTAAAATATACAGTAATTATTAATGGGGAGAATAATAATATGCAATTGAGAAATAAGAAGAAGGTGTCGTCTCTGTGGTGGCATTTTATAAACTCGGTTAAGTCGTGGACATTTGCCCCAACGCCAATAATCTCTCCACTGCCGCGTTAATATCGCCAAACGTCGCGATTAACGCCTGCAAGTTAGCTTCTCTATTCACAAAACCCATCGCTGTTAACTGTTCCAGTTGTGTTCTATAACGCTGCTCAGGTGGTAAATTATTATCACCTTGCACTGACATCCCAGCTAACATCCTCGCCATAAACTACACAAAAACATAAATAATCACGACAAAAAATAATTTATTTTTACACTTACATCCGTAAAACTGTCGTTAGTAGCACCCCCTCCTCCTCCTCCTCCACCACCTCCAGCTGTGGTGGTGGTTGTTGTAGTTGGAGTTGAAGGCAACGTCGTAGCGGTCGATGTAGGCGATTGTGCCGTAGAATTAGGTGGTGTTATTCCTCCATAAGGTGATGCTGCTATGCCTGGTGAGAGTGTATTCACCAATCCTGGAGCAGCGGTGCGTAACGTTTCCATACCTTGCTGAATTTGCATTATTGCGTTTAAGGCCTAAAATAAAATTTCATTTTGATCGTTTATTATTTGTAATATTTAATTTTAAGGTTACCTGTGGGTTTGTAATGAGACTTTGAACCTCAGGATTTTGTAATTGTTGTAAAAATTGTGGCATCATTGTTCTCATTTGTTCCTGCATAGCGGGATTATCTTGAAACAAAGGATTTTGCGCAAGAATGTTGTTAGCGACCGATGGATTAGCAGCAAGCGATTGTAACATATTTTGCATGTACGGCGCGTTGAGCATACTTTGTACAAGCTGCGGATTTTCGGTCATTTGTTGTAATAAGCTAGCCATCGGCGGATTCATTAAATTTGGTGGTGATCGTTGTGGTTGAGGTTGGGATGGAGCTCCTCCAGTGGGTTCTGGTCGATTTGCTGACCAAGGATTTGGGAGAGGTTCTCGATTCTCCGTCCCTTGTTGTGGATTACTCGTCGAACTGTTATCCACCAACCCAGAAAATGGATTTCGCGAAAATTGTTCCGAAGCTGCACTCAACATCGGCTCTTGAATATCCCGATACATCCGCTGTAGCGCGTTGTATCCACCCGGTATACTCTCTAAATTACTCAACGCCCTATCATGAGTACGCATTAATTCATGAAGCATCGATGGGTTTCTCGCCAACTCCATCGTTTGACGCAATAACTCCGGGTTATTTAACATATGATTAATATCCGGGTTTCTGTCTATTAATTCTTGCATTTGAGGATTACTCATTATCAAAGCGCGCATATTTTCCGGGTCGGTTAACAAGCGTTGAACAAGCGGATTATCCAATACTTGTCTTAATAAATCAGGATTTCCCATCAGTTCTGATTGAAGACGACTTTGTAAATCCATAAAGTTTGTTGAACCTAATCCTAATGCATCTAAACCTGATAAACCACCCATACTTCCCAAACTAAATGGGGTTTGACTTATATCAGCTAAAAAAAATTATAATGATGATATCATTTATATTATTAAGTGTTTGATTTTAGTTGTCACAACAGATATCTAGACTATTGTTGGAGATATTACAAAATGTTGATCCACACTTAACCTTTGGGCAGGTGCGCTTGTATACAAAGTACTGAATGATCTCTTTATTTTTTTAATTTGAGAGATGAAGTAAAGTATCGACGGCAGCGAAATATCCGACGTAGAAGAAAAAGTTGTTCAAAATGAATATGATAGCCACTCAGAGCAAAGCGCCGATGAAGCAGAGAAAAGTACTGCTGATTTTTTTCTAGTAAGAGGAAAACCGAAAGTAATAAAAAACACAAGATCAAGACGAATCATTGAAATGGTATGCGTTTTCAAGTTATTTTGATTTTAAAACCCCATATCTCAGTCAACATTAATTCATAAAAGCTCTAAATTGGCACAATTACTCTTCAGATACTGACAAATAGATTATCATTTGTTGTATCAAAGTATCTTATACAGGTTGGTCAAAAATTTTCTCCATATTCAATGAGAAGAATATTTTATAAGCCATTATTTAATATTTTATTAGCCTACACGAAAAGGAACAACTAGGTAGTATTTACTGCCCAGACCCGCCTGTAATAATCAAAATTTTGAACATCATAATCAAATATAATTTGCATTTAAAAAAATATAACTTTGTGTTGTATCTCAAAAATGATCAAGTATGTTTAAAATTTTATAATGGCAATATATTCTACTTAAAAAAGTGTCTTAAGAATGTATCAACCACATTTCTCTAATTTGAAAAATAAACGAAATTTTTTGAAATCACGAAAATTTGACTTTTTGGCTATAACTTAAAAAGAAAAGAAGATAGAGGTTTGGTGTTTGCAGGATGGGATTAGTCTCTTAATATTCTATCTCTTCTATTTTAAAAAGCTTGCTTAAAAAAATGTGCTGAATTCCAAGTTTTACAAATTTTTAATGATATCAGAATATTAAATGTGAAGCAACATTGTGTTATATCAGCTAAAAAAAATTATAATGATGACATCATTTATATTATTAAGTGTTTGATTTTAGTTGTCACAACAGATATCTAGACTATTGTTGGAGATATTACAAAATGTTGATCCACACTTAACCTTTGGGCAGGTGCGCTCGTATACAAAGTACTGAATGCTCTCTTTATTTTTTTAATTTGAGAGATGAAGTAAAGTATCGACGGCAGCGATATATCCGACGTAGAAGAAAAAGTTGTTCAAAATGAATATGATAGCCACTCACAGCAAAGCGCCAATGAAGCAGAGAAAAGTACTGCTGATTTTTTTCTAGTAAGAGGAAAACCGAAAGTAATAAAAAACACAAGATCAAGACGAATCATTGAAATGGTATGCGTTTTCAAGTTATTTTGATTTTAAAACCCCATATCTCAGTCAACATTAATTCATAAAAGCTCTAAATTGGCACAATTACTCTTCAGATACTGACAAATAGATTATCATTTGTTGTATCAAAGTATCTTATACAGGTTGGTCAAAAATTTTCTCCATATTCAATGAGGAGAATATTTTATAAGCCATTATTTAATATTTTATTAGCCTACCCGAAAAGGAACAACTAGGTAGTATTTACTGCCCAGACCCGCCTATAATAATCAAAATTTTGAACATCATAATTTTATTTTATTTGGGATGCAAACGGGACAAGCCCAGCGAAGCATCCACTAAAAATATACAATATTATAAACTAAAAACAAGAATTTAGCAATAAGTAACAAAAAAAAATATCAAACAGGTTAACAAAAAACAGCAACAGAAATAAAATTTAACAAAAAAGTGAAAATTAAGCAAAACTAATAATCAAAAATATTGAAAAAAAAATCAATCAAAAACAGAATTAACGTCGCAAGTTAAACGGCGCACGAGATGCATATGGGAGGTCATTAACCAATTTCCTAAATGTAGACCGGGGAGTAGCAAACAAGTCTAAATCAGAACAAAAATTATTAAAAGAAAACATGAGACGAGGGACCACGGAGTTAGAAAACGAATTTGTATTAGTACAAGGCACGTAGAATACCGATAAATCACGGGATGGTCGAACAGGAATCCTAAACTGTAACTGAGATAGAATCATGGAGCAGTCAACAGTGCCGTTACTCACTTTATAAAGCAGCATTAAATCGTTACTAATGCGCCTGGAAGAGAGTTGAGGGACTCCAAATATTAAGCATCGCTGTGCGTAATCACAGTATGGTAAGTAGAATTTTCGCGATAGGTACCGAAGAAAACGTTTTTGAACTTGTTCTAGTCGATCAATGTATATACAGTGTGTCCTAGGATAGATGTTACAAGAGGTATAATGACTTAAAAATGTTTGAATTTTATTTCAAGGCTGAGGAATTAAGCCCTGCTTGGTGTGGAGAGAATTTTAAGTATATTTTCATATTTTGAAAATCAACTCGGCCTTGATAGTGAAGCGAAAACTATTTTGAGTTCAGGTAAAGTAAGCTTTTTGTTCATGATACGACAAAGTATCATCAAGAAAAGTTATTCAGAATGAGAAATTATGGCACTATGCAAAATTTCAGAAAGATCTACCTAGATTAATTAAACCACCATATTTCAGATTAGATCAGAGTGAAGAAGAAAAAAACAATGAAAAATGCCATGAAAAAAAAAATGACTTAAGTAGTCGCAAATATTGAAAAGTAAATTGTATTATCCCTCAGTTTTAGTTCACATTTCAATTACTTTACAATATTTATGTTATTTAAACTAAAATGTGATGGTTCAACCAAAGTAGATAGATCCTTCTGAAATTTTGTATAGGACCATAATTTCTCATTTTGAACAACTTTTCTTAATAAAATTTTTCAGTATCATGAACAAAAAGATTACTTTATCTAAACTAAAAATAGTTTTCGATTCATTGTCAAGACCGCCTTTGTTTACAAAATATGAAAATATTCTTAAAATTCTCTTTACACCAAGCAGGGCTTAATTCCTTAACCTTAGAATAAATTTCAAAAATTTTTAAAAGTCATTATACCTCTTGTAACATCTATCCTGGGACACACTGTATGGTATTGAGGGTTCCAAACAGAAGATGCATAGTTAAGGATAGAAGAAACGAAGGCGAAGTAAAGAGAACGAATACAGGATAAGTTAGTAAAAGGACGGGAGACACGACAAATAAATCCGAACATGCGAGAGGCCTTATTAACAATAAAATCGATATGAGCTGAAAACGCAAGTTTAGAATCAAAGAGAACCCCAAGATCTCGAACACAATCAGATGGTATAAGAGTATTAGGGCCGAGGGAATAATCGAAAACAATGGGATAGCGTTTGCGTGTAAATGTAATTTTCGTGCATTTATCGTGATTGATGAAAAGATTGTTGTTTACACAATAAGCCTGTAATCGGACCAAGTCCTCCTGCAATTTTTCGCAGTCGTCAGGTGAACAAATCGTGGTAAATATTTTGTTATCGTCAGCGTATAGCAGAAACTTGGAGTAATGAAAACACGCATGAATGTCATTGAAGTTATCTCTTTGAAGGAAGAGCGATAGCCATTAATGGTAACAGCTTGTGATCTGCTAGAGATGTAAGAAGATAACCAGTAAATCAAACCAACAGGGATGTCATAATTAAAGAGTTTCTTAAATAGAATTCCGTGATCTATTCTGTCAAAGGCCTTACTGTAGTCTGTATATACAGCATCTACCTGGTAATTTTTGTCTAGAGCATTCAGTAAAAAATTAGAAAATGTGATTAGGTTAGACTCCACTGACCTGCCACAAAAAAGGCGTGATTAATAATCAAATATAATTTTTATTTAAAAAAATACAACTTTGTGTTGTATCTCAAAAATGATTAAGTGTATTTAAAATGTTTCAATGGCAGTATATTCTACTTAAAAAAGTGTCTTAAGAATGTATCAACCACATTTCTCTAACTTGAAAAATAAACTAAATATGAGCATTTTTTGAAATCACAAAAATTTGCCTTTTTGGCTATAACTTAAAAAGAAAAGAAGATAGAGATTTGTTGTTTGCAAGATTGGATTAGTCTCTTAATATTCTATCTCTTCTATTTTAAAAAGCTTGCTTAAAAAAATGTGCTAAATCCCAAGTTTTACAAATTTTTAATGATATCAGAATATTAAATGTGAAGCAACATTGTGTTATATCAGCTAAAATGAAATACACAATATACATATTTATTTTAATACCTGGTGGTCTATCAGGTGCAGGTTCCGTTCTTCTTGGATTCGATTTAATAACCAAATGTATGGTAAGGCCATCTTTTATATTTTGCGAAACCAAAGTTTCAGCGTCTTTAAGAATTCTGCCAGCAAAAATCAAGCATAATTGTTCAACATCAGCATTAAACTTTTTCGAAACTGACTCTTTGAACTGTAAGAAATACGGGAGGTTAGCGTTAAGGTTATGTGTTGTGGGTTTTTGAGTAAAATATAATTAAGGAGTTGAAATACCCACCTCGGCGACGGTTACATCTTCGGATACCTCAATAACCTCCTTTTCCTTCGGGGTTTTGACCGTTAAAGAGATTAATTTCGGTTTATTTTCGTTAGTTTCGCATGTCGCACCATCTTGATCGTCCGCCATGTTTTCAATGACTACTCACTTTTTGAATTTTTCAATTCCCCCACATCATTCAAAATTGCGTATCTAATTAACGTAAATCATGCAGCCGGTTCTAGAAAGCTCTAAAATCCTATTTTATTAATTTTCGCTGCTTAAATACTCATGGAATATTACCAAAAGCTCTTAATCGGACTACGGGTGCGTTACGTTAAATTGCGTAGTAGGCAATTTCATTTCAAATACATTTCTTAATCGATTGTAAGACACCTTGATAATTATTAGGTAATATCTCGATTTCATATGAAATCAGTCAAAAAGTTTTGTATCCACGTAAATTTCTTGGAAATGAATCATAATTTAAAAAAAAATAAACTTTAAATTGCGCCATCTTTTAATTAAAGGTTAAAGTACACAAGAAAATTATTTATTATAAAAAAATAATAATCAAATTATACTCCACAAAAGAGATTAATTCATTTATCATTTCAAAACCTTGACTTATCTAAAAAAAATATGCCTTATTTTACATTATTTAATAGGCGAATAATATACGCAGCTAAACTTTATATACAGTGTGTTTGATTTTGGCTATCACAGCGGATATCTTGATTATTATTGATCTCTGATAGAGATAGCCCAAAGACAACTGTCGAAGCCTTTCAACATGAGCAGAGGATTAAGACAAGGAGATGATATTCTCGTCTTCGAAATTCAGCAAATTTTCATATATTCGTATTTCTCTCGATATTGACGCATCTGAGAGCAAAAGTGAAAGAGAGCAATATTATTAAGAATGAAATTTGCTACAACTTTTGTTCTAAAAACTTTTTTATAACATGCTCCGATTCCTAAGTATTCTTCATGATATTAGAAGTAATCTCGGCCGACTTCGAAGACGTCGGCCGCTCCAAATATCATATACAATAGTTAGGGCTGCCGACGTCTTCGAAGTCGACCGAGTTTATTCCTTCCATAAATTTCAAGCAGGGTAAACTTGATTAATTAACAACTTGTAAAACTACGAATTCAGCAAGTTTTCTCGATATTGACGCATCTGAGAGCAAAAGTGAAAGAGAGCAATATTGTTAAGAATGAAATTTGCTACAACTTTTGTTCTAAAAACTTTTTTATAACATGCTGCGATTCCTAAGTATTCTTCATGATATTAGAAGTAATCTCGGCCGACTTCGAAGACGTCGGCCGCTCCAAATATCATATACAATAGTTAGGGCGAGTTTATTTCTTCCATAAACTTCAAGCAGAGTAAACTTGATTAATTAACAACTTGTAAAACTACGAGTTCAGTAAATTTTCTCGATATTGACGCATCTGAGAGCAAAAGTGAAAGAGAACAATATTGTTAAGAATGAAATTTGCTACAACTTTTGTTCTAAAAACTTTTTTATAACATGCTCCGATTCCTAGGTATTCTTCATGATATTAGAAGTAATTTCGGCCGACTTCGAAGACGTCGGCCGCTCCAAATATCATAAACAATACTTAGGGCGGCCGACGTCTTCGAAGTCGGCCGAGTTTATTTCTTCCATAAACTTCAAGCAGGGTAAACTTGATTAATTAACAACTTGTAAAACTACGAATTCAGCAAGTTTTCTCGATATTGACGCATCTGAGAGCAAAAGTGAAAGAGAGCAATATTGTTAAGAATGAAATTTGCTACAACTTTTGTTCTAAAAACTTTTTTATAACATGCTCCGATTCCTAAGTATTCTTCATGATATTAGAAGTAATCTCGGCCGACTTCGAAGACGTCGGCCGCTCCAAATATCATATACAATAGTTAGGGCGAGTTTATTTCTTCCATAAACTTCAAGCAGAGTAAACTTGATTAATTAACAACATGTAAAACTACGAATTCAGTAAATTTTCTCGATATTGACGTATCTGAGAGCAAAAGTGAAAGAGAACAATATTGTTAAGAATGAAATTTGCTACAACTTTTGTTCTAAAATCTTTTTTATAACATGCTCCGATTCCTCAGTATAGTTCATGATATTAGAAGTAATCTCGACCGACTTCGAAGACGTCGGCAGCTCCAAATATCATAAACAATACTTAGGGCGGCCGACGTCTTCGAAGTCGGCCGAGATTATTTTGTTCCATAAACTTCAAGCAGGGTAGACTTAATTAATTAACAACTTGTAAAACTACGAATTCAGCAAATTTTCTCGATATTGACGCATCTGAGAGCAAAAGTGAAAGAGAGCAATATTGTTAAGAATGAAATTTGCTACAACTTTTGTTCTAAACGCTTTTTTATAACATGCTCCGATTTCTCAGTATAGTTCATGATATTAGAAGTAATCTCGGCCGACTTCGAAGACGTCGGCCGCTCCAAATATCATAAACAATACTTAGGGCGGCCGACGTCTTCGAAGTCGGCCGAGTTTATTTCTTCCATAAATTTCAAACAGGGTACACTTGATTAATTAACAACTTGTAAAATTACGAATTGAGCAAATTTTCTCGATATTGACGCATCTGAGAGTAAAAGTGCAAGAGAGCATTATTTTTAAGAATGAAATTTGCTACAACTTTTGTTCTAAATACTTTTTTATAACATGCTCCGATTCCTAAGTATTCTTCATGATATTAGAAGTAATCTCGGCCGACTTCGAAGACGTCGGCCGCTCCAAATATCGTATACAATACTTAGGGCGGCCGACGTCTTCGAAGTCGGCCGAGTTTATTCCATCCATAAATTTCAAACAAGAAAGATTTGGTTAATTAACAACTTGTAAAACTATAGATTCACCAAATTTTCATATATTCGTATTTTACTCGAAATGATGAGAACACTAATGAGGTGTATTCTTCTTCTTTAATGTCCCTTTATGTCGTTGTCGCTTTTTTGGGACATAACATCTTCTGGGTATCTTCCTCTTAGTATGGGATGCGGTGGAGAGATAATATTGCAGTGAATTTAAATATCGGACGATTAGAGGAAGTAATAGAAGAGGAGAAAGAGTGGATAAACACTTAGAAATAGTTGAGTTAATATTTCCAGACTAATTTTGTAATCCGCTATTTGACCTCATAAGCTCTCACATACTCCAAGATAAGTTGGGTATTTGTAGGTCGAGTCAATACCCTCCAGGGACATTAAATGCCATATTAGAACCAAATATTACGTCACAACGAGATCTTATTTTTCTTCTATAAAAGTTGGTGATAAAAAAACTAAAAAAGATTAGTGGAAAAGAACGTTTACTTACACTACAAATAAAAAGAAAAAAATGTTTCCATTTACAGAGATGTGATATATATATACTATATATTATTGTTATACAATTATTCAGTTCTGCCGGTTAAAAAAAAATCTTACATACAGGATAATTAAAAAAAATTACATTTTTTTAACCACCTGTACATATTTTTTAGATAAAAAAACACGCCGTGTTGAGTGTAGTTAAAAATTAAAAATCACAAGCAGTTAGTTTTTTTTTTTTTACGAATACGCCTCATTTAAATAACACTAAAATGCTAAAAATGTCGAGATTCAATACAAAAATACAACCAATCAATTCTTTTAGAATTAAATTAATTAATTAATAAATTAATTAAAAAAGGAATTAATAATAAAGCAAAACCAAAGGTTCCCTCAAATACAAATTGGTTCGTAATACAAAATTAATATATACAAAAATATAATTAAGTACGATTAATTAATAATGCAAGAAACAAGTTTCGACTAGAATGGAAATGTGGAATAATAAGTTACTCCGCGTCGCAGTCCAAACACTTATGGCGCTACTGTTCCAACCATGACGGAAACGCGGAGTTTGGTGTTTTAATTTTTATGTTGAACTGCTTTAGTGTTGCTTCTAAGGCAGTTTGATTACCAGAAAAATAGGCAGACACCGCATTATGAAACAATAACAATTGTTTATGCATCACTTTAATCTGAAATAATTAAATGTATTAAATTAATTAACCAATTTAATGTAATCTTACCCTATTCTCATCTAAAAACTTCATTTTAATAGCAACTTCCGCTCGTAGCTTCATAAAATGTTGTCTATGAACCTCGTATTCATGTTGTGCATCCTCCAACCCCATGGGAGCGTCCGGTTTATTGGAAAGACATTCGAGATCGCTTCGATATGCGTCGTACTCTATCCGCGCGGCTTCGTACTGTCTTACACTTTGCAGTGTATCCTCGATCGTTTTATTGCATAACGTATTCACGGATGAGGTGAAAAAGTTAAGCGCCCCAAGCAAAGTCTCCCCATTTTTTGTCAAATTACGTTGCGTCTCTGAGTTGTAAAGGAACTCTTCTTGGAGTTCTGGGGATTTTTGAGCTAACTCAGAAAATGCTTCGCCAAGAGCATGTTGCGTTTGGACGACGTGGTAAAAATGGCTTGTTAAACTTCTTGCCAAACGTAATATATTTAAATATTTACGTTGAGTATCGCGAAGTTGCTCTATTTGAGATTCTAATTCTAATTGAAATAGAGTATAAATTGAGTATAAAATATTGATTGAATAATAAATAAGTTACCTGCATCAACAGTTCGTGAAGATTTCCCTAACTTTTCAAACATTAATTGTTTGGTGCATTTATAAGTGGATATAGACCAATTTTTCAGGTTTTCTATCCTAGAGGATGTTTTTAAAACGGTAGCATCATCATTTTGTACAGGTGTGGTTGGAGTTAGGATGGCAGGTGAGCTTTTACAAGTCGACAGCCCTAAAACCGCTTTTCGCATCATATACACATATTTTATAAATTTAAATAATTTTACCTTTGGTTTCATTGGGCGGAATATCTTTCAGCATATCATGAATACTGGTTCTTTCGGAACTACTGGTTTTGAATTGAGACATTTTTCCGTTTGTTGAAGTATCGCCGATTGAGTAGTGACTAATTTTTAAGGTTTATCATGGATTTTTATGCAAGGGTCTTAACTAAATTCTAAATTAAATATCGTGCTATATTCTCATAACAATGACGTATTCACGTAACGTCAAACATGACATGAAGTTAGCTCCCTTATTCTTATTCTATCAATTTAGACTTGTACCAATCTCGAAAATAAAAAAAATAGAAAAATCAATTAAAAGATTTATTGGATTCTCAAGATTATTTTTATTTAATCCGTTTCAAATTAATTTTTGATAAGGAATGATAAAAATTGAAAATTAAGTGTATTTGACATAATTTTGTTAAACATTTTAGGCACTACCAACCTCAACCGAATAAATAAATACAAAGATAACAAGAAAATACTGTAGAAATAGGGACTTGGGGATACTGTCTTAAAATATAGGTATATTTTGATGAACTTTGTGTCATTTTTGTAAATATATCTATAAAATATGTTTTTGCTATATCTACAGGATGTTACAAAAATCCTGTTGAACGGTATTTCTGTTGATAAAAACAGAACGGAAGTACATAGAGACATGAAATTTGAAATAAATTTTATTCAAACACTAATAAACAATGTTACAATACTCTCAGTGGGGAACATTCAATGAGATTTTGTATTTGGGAGCTATGATATCAGATCCACCGCCTCGCCCGCAAGCGACCTCGGCGAATAAGATGAAATCTTGGAATCTTAGAGACTAAATTAAGCCGACAATACTTGAATAAGAAATCGTTTATCTTCACTTCGCCGAGGTCGCTTGCGGGCGAGGCGCTGGACTTGATTCATAATGAGTACAAACCTTAATTCAATGAGATTTTGTATTTGGCAGCTATGATATCAGATCCACCGCCTCGCCCGCAAGCGACCTCGGCGAATAAGATGAAATCTTGGAATCTTGGAGACTAAATTAAGCAGACAATACTTGAATAAGAAATCGTCTATCTTCACTTCGCCGAGGTCGCTTGCGGGCGAGGCGCCGGACCTGATTCATAATGAGTACAAACCTTAATTGAATGAGATTTTGTATTTGGGAGCTATGATATCAGATCCACCGCCTCGCCCGCAAGCGACCTCGGCGAATGAGATGAAATCTTGGAATCTTGGAACCTAAACTAAGCATACAATACTTGAATAAGAAATCGTTTATCTTCACTTCGCCGAGGTCGCTTGCGGGCGAGGCGCTGGAACTGATTCATAATGAATACAAATCTTAATTGAATGAGATTTTGTATTTGGGAGCTATGATATCAGATCCACCGCCTCGCCCGCAAGCGACCTCGGCGATTAAGATGAAATCTTGGAAAGTAAACTAAGCACACAATACTTGAATAAGAAATCGTTTATCTTCACTTCGCCGAGGTCGCTTGCGGGCGAGGCGCTGGAACTGATTTATAATGAATACCAACCTTAAGTGAATGAGATTTTGTATTTGGAAGCTATGCTATCAGTTGAATCGCCTCGCCCGCAAGCGACCTCAGCGAATAAGATGAAATCTTGGAGAGTAAATTAAGCAGACTATACTTGAATAAGAAATCGTTTATCTTCACTTCGCCGAGGTCGCTTGCGGGCGAGGCGCTGGACCTGATTCATAATGAGTACAAACCTTAATTCGATGAGATTTTGTATTTGGCAGCTATGATATCAGATCCACCGCCTCGCCCGCAAGCGACCTCGGCGATTAAGATGAAATCTTGGAAAGTAAACTAAGCACACAATACTTGAATAAGAAATCGTTTATCTTCACTTCGCCGAGGTCGTTTGCGGGCGAGGCGCTGGAACTGATTTATAATGAATACCAACCTTAAGTGAATGAGATTTTGTATTTGGAAGCTATGCTATCAGTTGAATCGCCTCGCCCGCAAGCGACCTCGGCGAATAAGATGAAATCTTGGAGAGTAAATTAAGCAGACTATACTTGAATAAGAAATCGTTTATCTTCACTTCGCCGAGGTCGCTTGCGGGCGAGGCGCTGGAACTGATTCATAATGAATACAAACCTTAATTCAATGAGATTTTGTATTTGGCAGCTATGATATCAGATCCACCGCCTCGCCCGCAAGCGACCTCGGCGATTAAGATGAAATCTTGGAAAGTAAACTAAGCACACAATACTTGAATAAGAAATCGTTTATCTTCACTTCGCCGAGGTCGTTTGCGGGCGAGGCGCTGGAACTGATTTATAATGAATACCAACCTTAAGTGAATGAGATTTTGTATTTGGAAGCTATGCTATCAGTTGAATCGCCTCGCCCGCAAGCGACCTCGGCGAATAAGATGAAATCTTGGAGAGTAAATTAAGCAGACTATACTTGAATAAGAAATCGTTTATCTTCACTTCGCCGAGGTCGCTTGCGGGCGAGGCGCTAGAACTGATTTATAATGAGTACAAACCTTAATTGAATGAGATTTTGTATTTGGGAGCTATGATATCAGATCCACCGCCTCGCCCGCAAGCGACCTCGGCGATTAAGATGAAATCTTGGAAAGTAAACTAAGCACACAATACTTGAATAAGAAATCGTTTATCTTCACTTCGCCGAGGTCGCTTGCGGGCGAGGCGCTGGACCTGATTCATAATGAGTGCAAACCTTAATTCAATAAAATTTTGTATTTGGCAGCTATGATATCAGATCCACCGCCTCACCCGCAAGCGACCTCGGCGAATAAGATGAAATCTTGGAATCTTGGAGAGTAAATTAAGCAGACAATACTTGAATAAGAAATCGTTTATCTTCATTTCGCCGAGGTCGCTTGCGGGCGAGGCGCTGGAACTGATTCATAACCAATACAAATCTTAATTCAATGAGATTTTGTATTTGGAAGCTATGATATCAGTTGAATCGCCTCGCCCGCAAGCGACCTCGGCGAATAAGATGAAATTTTGGAATCTTGGAGAGTAAATTAAGCAGATAATACTTGAATAAGAAATCGTTTATCTTCACTTCGCCGAGGTCGCTTGCGGGCGAGGCGCTGGACCTGATTCATAATGAGTACCAACCTTAATTGAATGAGATTTTGTATTTGGGAGCTATGCTATCAGTTGAATCGCCTCGCCCGCAAGCGACCTCGGCGAATAAGATGAAATCTTGGAATCTTAGAGACTAAATTAAGCAGACAATACTTGAATAAGAAATCGTTTATCTTCACTTCGCCGAGGTCGCTTGCGGGCGAGGCGCTGGAACTGATTCATAATGAGTACAAACCTTAATTGAATGAGATTTTGTATTTGGGAGCTATGATATCAGATCCACCGCCTCGCCCGCAAGCAACCTCGGCGAATAAGATGAAATCTTGGAATCTTGGAGAGTAAATTAAGCAGACTATACTTGAATAAGTAATCGTTTATCTTCACTTCGCCGAGGTCGCTTGCGTTCGAGGCGCTAGAACTGATTCATAATGAGTACAAATCTTAATTGAATGAGATTTTGTATTTGGAAGCTATGCTATCAGTTGAATCGCCTCGCCCGCAAGCGACCTCGGCGAATGAGATGAAATCTTGGAATCTTGGAACCTAAACTAAGCATACAATACTTGAATAAAAAATCGTTTATCTTCACTTCGCCGAGGTCGCTTGCGGGCGAGGCGCAGGAACTGATTCATAATGAATACCAACCTTAATTGAATGAGATTTTGTATTTGGAAGCTATGATATCAGTTCCACCAGATTTTGGATGACCGGCGTCCGTTGAAATGAGACTGGGTGTAATGAAGCACTTCCTTCATCAAAATCTCAGCAAGGTAGTTCTGGAAGTTGATCTTGACCCTCTGATCCACAATAATCAAAGGTTGTCTTTGAGCTCCGCCGGCGAGAAGTGTTTCAAAAGTTCATGACATCTCTGAAGGCGAATGTGCACAGATTCACTGCACTCTTTAGCCATTTTTCTGAGACTCCTCTTTGAATTCTGGTGGACCTTGCCCCAGGCACACTTCACCATGAAGGGAGTCGTGACTGTCTTTGGTCTTCCACTTCTGGGATGATCTTCAATGTTATTGGTCTCCCGATAACGACGGATTGTGGATTGAATGCCACTACGGAAAACTCCTTTTGAGTCACCCCAGCCTGGGCTTAGCCTCAAGATTGTGGCACGGTCTACGTCCTGACTCCTTGGAAACAACTGATTCCGTCGAACTAACTGACAGCTCTGAAACTCCCTATCTGGAACTAACTACCGGACTATGTTACGGACTCTCAGAACTCTGAATTAACTGCTAACTGCTTCGAACTCAGAAATAAAATTAACAGAACCCGAGGTTCGCTACACTTTAAAGCTATAAATTCTTTGTTCTGTGGTTATCATGACAGCCTTTTTAGCCCATTTCAGTGACATCTGGGGTTCTGTTATTATTATTATCAACTCTGTTATTAGTTTAGGCCAGATTACTTCCGATAAATAATGTATCAACCCAAGTATGGTAGCGCATACTACAGAATTTCGGTTGCAAGCTCCGAAAAAGAAGAGATAACAACAAAATGACCAAGAACAAATACACCATCAAGTCTGGAAGACGATAAATGAGAACTAAGAGGTAAACGTTTCGGATGCCATGTTGATCAAAAAGCGGTAACTATATATAAGTCGGAAAAACTAATTAATAATCAGTTAACGCTAATTACAAGTTAATTAATAACTAATTTGCGTCGCGTCCGGTGTGAGGCGGGAAGGGGTCTTCGTGTTCACCACCATCTTCCATGTTTTGCTAAGCTCCCAGCCAACCTCTCTGTTGACGTTATTTTTATGTCGGTGGATCTCTATGGCTTCTCTTGTCAGTCTTTGGTAGTATCTGTTGTCCCTAGCCAGCACCTTTGTTTGTTCGAAGTCTATTCGGTGCCCCTCTGCATGGCAATGTTCCGCAACCGCCGACTGCTGGATCTTCTTCAGCCTTACATCCCTCTCATGCTCCTTGATGCGGCACTCGACGTTGCGTCCAGTTTGGCCAACATAAACCTTCCCACAACTACACGATAGTCGATAGACTCCCGCTCCTTTTAATGGAGTTAGTTTGTCCTTGGCTATCGGGAGTGTGTTCCGAATTTTGCTGAATTTTGAATTCGTTCCGTTACACCTGAAACATAGGGAAGACAGATAAATCCAAGTGGTTTTGTACTTACCGTGTCCTCTTTCTGCTTTCGCTGCTTGATGGCCTGGTTGATGTCCCTCGAAGTGTATCCATTCTTCTGCAGCACGCCTCGTAGAAAGTGTTGCTCTTTCTTCAAGTTCTCTCTTTCACATAGTCTCGCTACTCGTTGAAATAATGTACGGATCACGGACCTCTTCTGTTGGGGATGATGATGTGAAATTGCCTGTAAATACCTGTTGGTATGGGTCTTCTTTCGGTGACCTGGTGACCAACACATCTAGATTGCAATGAACTAAGTCTAGACTTCAGTAGGGGAAAGCTACCTATATTTTTAAATTTGAAATTTGAATTCATAAATTCCCACTACCACAGTATGGGCTATTTAGTTCTTGTAACCTCTGCAAAAAAAAATAATTCAATAAATTTATTAATTTGTTTTTAAAAAATCTTAAAAATCATGAATAAGCTATATTTTAAAGTTGCAAATAACGTTTAAAATGTATTTTTAAGAAAATGAAACTTTAAAAAAATAAAGAGGTAGGCATACAAATAAGCGCCATAGCATACCATATGCTTATCACTTATCACTGGTAGTGTTAGTTTCATAGACGTCGGTTTTTTACTTTTTAATCACATAAACAATGATTATTATCGCAATAAATCGGAAGTGCTCCCCTCGGACATACCAATGAAGACACAGGAAACGAAATAATATCATAAAGAAACGAGATGGATGAATTTGCACCTTCAGAAGAGCAACCTACCGGGGAGCGCTGGGATCCTCTTGGAGCCCCCAACGAAGATGCCGAAGCCCAAGCTTCCAATAATTCAATTTTGGAAGCAGACTGCTGTAGTTCACATTGGTAAATAACTAAATAATTAACCCTACTTTTTAAAACCACAAATTTATTTCTTTTTAGTTTTATATTGGAAAAATTTAAAAGTTTAGAAGAAGAACAAGACTTATTAAGTTCTTCTCTGTTTGCATTAACAACACATTTCGCTCAAGTTCAGTTCAGATTAAAGCAAATAGTTGATGCCTCAATTGACGATAAAGATGAATTGTTACGATCACTGGAAGAGTTTGCATTTCGTGGAATACCAGACGTGGGTTCGGTTAAAGAACGAATTAGCGAAGCGAATTTAGCAGAAATGATTCGTTTGAGAAGAACTCAACAACAAGAATTGATCGAAAAGTTGAAATCGCAATTACACGAATTAGAACAGTATGCTTTCGAAAGTGGGGAAGCCGATGTTCCGCAAGACGTTGTTTTAGAACGGCAACGTGTCATTTTGAACGAATTAAAAATTAGGATCAATTTACAATTGGATGAGCAAAAATTACATCAACTAACAACAGCCGATGTTAAACAACAAATCGATATAGCTTTGAGCAATCTCATAAATCCGTTAAAAGTAAAAGAACACTTAGTTTCACAGCTTAAAACTCAAGTTGACGATTTAGAACGTTTCATAAATTATTTACAAGCCGACACGAAAAAGGACAAATGCGTTTGCGGATGCGCTTTGCACACGGTTCAAAAACCAAATAGTCATGAATCCACCCTAGGACTCGTTCAAAGAACTGCTACCTTACTTCATATGTTTGCCTTGTTACAACTCGGCTGCGGCCCAAGTAAATTTAAGCGAAACGACCTTAAAACGACCAACAAAATTAATCATTATGGGTAAAAAAACGCAAATTTGATTTAATTTAATTTAAAAATTTTCTTTTGTAGCGATATTAGAGCACGATTAGAACTATCAATATTAAAAGTAAAAGAGTTAGCGTCACATTGCGATGGAAACGGAAACGCAGAAGATTATATTAGCGATTCAGACTCCGGACCATCTAGCTTAAACTCCCAATTGATAACTGCCGTGCGGAAGCACTTTGCAACGTGCCTAAGAGATCTGATGGAGCATGGCGCCGTCGAGGCTAATCACACACACAGCATCGTTCCATTTTCTGGGTGCTTTTCCAGAAGGCCTAAAATGCAAGATAACCCCGTACACGCCTGGGAAATCATCGTAAATTATTACGAACTGAAAAACGGAGAACGCTTTAATTCGACACCGGCAAGGCGACTCTCTCAAAGTTTTAATTTGGATATTGCTGGAGCCTCGGCTAGTTCAACCAATCAAAACATGCTTTGCGTGATTAGTAATATTGTTGCAACACATTCTCAGTATAAAAGAAGTTATGATTCGCATTTTAAAGCGTTTATTTGTGCCGCGTTAAAGTAAGTTAAAAAAGAAGTTTTTTCTGTGATGGGAAAAATCTCACATTTTATCTCTGTTGAGAGGTAACAAAATGTCACTTTTTATGAAATTATTATGGTTCAGATTTTAATTGGGAAACTTTACTATACTCGATTTTTTAATTAGGAGGAGTGTTATGAATTGAAGCGCCAAAAGGAAGGGTTGCTATTAGTCAGTTTTAAGCAAAAATTACACTAGGAAGCCCGAATGATTCTAATTCTAGGTCTTGTGTTAGTTTTTGTGATAGTGCTAGTGTAAAACTAGAACTAACACTAGACCTAGAACTAGAAAGTTTCGGGTTTAGCCGTGCGTCTTCAGACTTTAGTTCAATAAAAATATGCTGCTACTTGACAAAAGGCTATCTACATTCAAATTTAATACATTCTTCAGTAACTACAAATCTCTTGCTTACATCATTCTTAAGTTTCACAATTAATAACGTTCACGAATCTTCAATATTATCTAATGTTACCTGGCTGATTTCATGCTTTGGACAGATATTAAAAACCTATTACTTAGTACTCCACCATTCGTAGGAATTAGTATCTCTTTTAAGTGTTGGACACTGCAGATAATAATCAAGTTCAACCATAATAGGACTTTTTTCATTAAATACAACTTTATTTATATCAAGTTTGTCATTACCAACCTCATTGTAACAATCCCAATACGATATATAAAAACTCTTGTTGCAGTTTCGTCTAGTTTTCTTCTCTTCGCTTGTAATTCATCATCACATTCATTAATAACAGAACTGTCGCTGTTATCACTTTCGATTATTAATTAAAGTATCCTCTTTTTAATGCAAAAAGCAGTTTTGAAAAATCGCTTTTAGTTTTTGAGAAATAAATTTTTGAAATGATCGATAATTTTTTCGAATTTTGCAATTTTCGCCGATTAAGTTTAAAAATTCGTATAAAATCCATTTCTTGGAATATGAGTATGAAAATTTCCCAAAATGTTAATAAAAGTGTCCTCTTTCCAATGAACCAACACGTTTTGAAAAATATCTTTTAGTTTTTGAGAAAACAATATTTAAAGTTTTGATAAATGCAATTTTCATCGATAATTTTCAAAATTCGCTATAAAATTAATTTCTTGAAGGATCGTTGTGGAAATATCACCAATTATTAATTAAAGTACCCTCTTTTTAATGCAAAAAGCAGTTTTGAAAAATCGCTTTTAGTTTTTGAGAAATAAATTTTTTAAATGACCGACAATTTTTTAAAATTTTGCAATTTTCGCCGATTAAGTTTAAAAATTCGTATAAAATCCAGTTCTTGGAATATGGGTATGAAAATTTCCTAAAATGTTAACAAAAGCGTCCTCTTTCCAATGAACCAACACGTTTTGAAAAATAACTTTTAGTTTTTGAGAAAACAATATTTAAAGTTTTGATAAATTGCAATTTTCATCGATAATTTTCAAAATTCGCTATAAAATTCATTTCTTGAAGGATCCTTGTGTAAATATCACCAATTATTAATTAAAGTGTCCTCTTTTTAATGCAAAAAGCCGTTTTGAAAAATCACTTTTAGTTCTTGAGAAATAAATTTTTGAAATGACCGACAATTTTTTCAAATTTTGCAATTTTCGCCGATTAAGTTTAAAAATTCGTATAAAATCCATTTCTTGGAATATGAGTATGAAAATTTCCCAAAATGTTAATAAAAGTGTCCTCTTTCCAATGAACCAACACGTTTTGAAAAATAACTTTTAGTTTTTGAGAAAACAATATTTAAAGTTTTGATAAATTGCAATTTTCATCGATAATTTTCAAAATTCGCTATAAAATTCATTTCTTGAAGGATCGTTGTGGAAATATCACCAATTATTAACTAAAGTATCCTCTTTTTAATGCAAAAAGCCGTTTTGAAAAATCGCTTTTAGTTTTTGAGAAATAAATTTTTGAAATGATCGATAATTTTTTCGAATTTTGCAATTTTCGCCGATTAAGTTTAAAAATTCGTATAAAATCCAGTTCTTGGAATATGGGTATAAAAATTTCCTAAAATGTTAACAAAAGTGTCCTCTTTCCAATGAACCAACACGTTTTGAAAAATAACTTTTAGTTTTTGAGAAAACAATTTTTGAAGTTTTGATAAAATTTTCGATGTTGCGATAATTTTCAAAATTCGCTATAAAATTAATTTCTTGAAGGATCTATGTGGAAATATCACCAATTATTAATTAAAGTATCCTCTTTTTAATGCAAAAAGCCGTTTTGAAAAATCGCTTTTAGTTCTTGAGAAATAAATTTTTAAAATAACCGATTTTGCAATTTTCGCCGATTAAGTTTTAAAAATTCGTATAAAATCCATTTCTTGGAATATGAGTATGAAAATTTCCCAAAGTGTTAATAAAAGTGTCCTCTTTCCAATGAACCAACCCGTTTTGAAAAATACCTTTTAGTTTTTGAGAAAACAATATTTGAAGTTTTGATAAAATTTTCAATAATTTTCAAAATTCGCTATAAAATTAATTTCTTGAAGGATCGTTGTGGAAATATCACCAATTATTAATTAAAGTATCCTCTTTTTAATGCAAAAAGCCGTTTTGAAAAATCACTTTTAGTTTTTGAGAAATAAATTTTTGAAATGATCGATAATTTTTTCAAATTTTGCTATTTTCGCCGATTAAGTTTAAAAATTCGTATAAAATCCATTTCTTGGAATATGAGTATGAAAATGTCCCAAAATGTTAATAAAAGTGTCCTTTTTCCAATGAACCAACACGTTTTGAAAAATAACTTTTAGTTTTTGAGAAAACAATATTTAAAGTTTTGATAAATTGCAATTTTCATCGATAATTTTCAAAATTCGCTATAAAATTCATTTATTGAAGGATCGTTGTGGAAATATCACCAATTATTAATTAAAGTATCCTCTTTTTAATGCAACAAGCCGTTTTGAAAAATCACTTTTAGTTCTTGAGAAATAAATTTTTGAAATGACCGACAATTTTTTCAAATTTTACAATTTTCGTCGATTAAGTTTAAAAATTCGTATAAAATCCATTTCTTGGAATATGAGTATGAAAATTTCCCAAAATGTTAATAAAAGTGTCCTCTTTCCAATGAACCAACACGTTTTGAAAAATAACTTTTAGTTTTTGAGAAAACAATATTTAAAGTTTTGATAAATTGCAATTTTCATCGATAATTTTCAAAATTCGCTATAAAATACATTTCTTGAAGGATCTTTGTGGAAATATCACCAATTATTAATTAAAGTATCCTCTTTTTAATGCAAAAAGCCGTTTTGAAAAAACACTTAGTTCTTGAGAAATAAATTTTTGAAATAATCGATAATTTTTTCGAATTTTGCATTTTTCGCCGATTATGTTTTAAAAATTCGTATAAAATCGATTTCTTGGAATATGAGTATGAAAATTCCCCAAAATGTTAATAAAAGTGTCCTTTTTCCAATGAACCAACACGTTTTGAAAAATAACTTTTAGTTTTTGAGAAAACAATTTTTGAAGTTTTGATAAAATTTTCGATGTTGCGATAATTTTCAAAATTCGCTATAAAATTAATTTCTTGAAGGATCTATGTGGAAATATCACCAATTATTAATTAAAGTATCCTCTTTTTAATGCAAAAAGCCGTTTTGAAAAATCGCTTTTAGTTCTTGAGAAATAAATTTTTAAAATAACCGATTTTGCAATTTTCGCCGATTAAGTTTTAAAAATTCGTATAAAATCCATTTCTTGGAATATGAGTATGAAAATTTCCCAAAGTGTTAATAAAAGTGTCCTTTTTCCAATGAACCAACCCGTTTTGAAAAATACCTTTTAGTTTTTGAGAAAACAATATTTGAAGTTTTGATAAAATTTTCAATAATTTTCAAAATTCGCTATAAAATTAATTTCTTGAAGGATCGTTGTGGAAATATCACCAATTATTAATTAAAGTATCCTCTTTTTAATGCAAAAAGCCGTTTTGAAAAATCACTTTTAGTTTTTGAGAAATAAATTTTTGAAATGATCGATAATTTTTTCAAATTTTGCTATTTTCGCCGATTAAGTTTAAAAATTCGTATAAAATCCATTTCTTGGAATATGAGTATGAAAATGTCCCAAAATGTTAATAAAAGTGTCCTTTTTCCAATGAACCAACACGTTTTGAAAAATAACTTTTAGTTTTTGAGAAAACAATATTTAAAGTTTTGATAAATTGCAATTTTCATCGATAATTTTCAAAATTCGCTATAAAATACATTTCTCGAAGGATCTTTGTGGAAATATCACCAATTATTAATTAAAGTATCCTCTTTTTAATGCAAAAAGCCGTTTTGAAAAATCGCTTTGTTTTTGAGAAATAAATTTTTGAAATGACCGACAATTTTTTCCAATTTTGCAATTTTCGCCGATTAAGTTTAAAAATTCGTATAAAATCCAGTTCTTGGAATATGAGTATGAAAATTTCCCAAAATGTTAATAAAAGTGTCCTCTTTCCAATGAACCAACACGTTTTGAAAAATAACTTTTAGTTTTTGAGAAAACAATATTTGAAGTTTTGATAAAATTTTCGATGTTGCAATTTTCATCGATAATTTTCAAAATTCGAATTTTGTAAAATTTCTACCTTTAACATTTACCTTAGCCAACCGATTTAACTTACAATAATTTTTGTGACGCTACTTTCGCTGCTTCTACTAATTACTTAAATCGTCGTTTTTCCCATCGCAGAAAAAAAAAGTATTATACACGGGAAAAATATTAGATTTTAGCTCTCGCTTTTTTGTCAACCAAACCTCGAGCTAAAATTTAATACTTTTTTCCCTTGTATAATAAATAACAATTTTTTTAGTGCAAATAAGCTGGTTACTTGGTTAAGTTTAATTTATCAATGTCGTCAATTGATTAATATGCATTATTTGGAATGGAGTTATGTCGTTAAAACAGGTAAATTGTATAAAGATTAATTTTAGAATTTGTTATTAATTTTTTTGTAGGTTTTCAAGATGCTTTACAAAGTTTGGATTCTCTCTCGAAATTTAAATTCAATCTCCCGGTGGATTTGGCAATTCGACAGTTCCAAAACATCAAAGATGTTTTTACGTAAGAGAAAAGACATTCCGTTAAGAATTATTTAAAAATTCCTTTCTCAATTTACGTTGCTGTGATACCAAAAAGAAAAATCAAAGAATATTTTAATTAGTTGATTAATTTTTTTGTTTTTAAGTATTAAAAGATTTTAATTTTTAAACAATAAAACACTTAAAAGAATATTTTTTAGCCTTTATTGAACAACATTAACACCACAAAAAAATATAATATTTAACTATCTATTTAACTTTTTTGTCAATTTGTTTCTTTTCTTGAGTTGCGTCCTTTTTGAAAGTGAAAATTTCGGCGAAAATTAACGTTCCGGCAAACACCAAAATCGTGCCAAACCAATGCAACCACGTGAACGGGTTTTTAAAATAAACGATTGAGAGCAACAACGAAATAAATTTTCTGAGAGTTATCACTAATGTCACCGTTAACGAAGTACATTCGGTTGTTAATAAATAAACGGAACTTATACATAAATATTGAGTTAAAACATTTCCAATCAAATACAAAACTAAAATCGGAATCGCAATCTCAACAAACGGAAGTGTGTATGGCTCGCTTGAAATGACTTTTTCGGTATGTTCAATTATACTTGGTGCGTATAAAATAAATCCAGGTAATGATAATAAATGCTAAAAAAAATTAATAAAAGATTATATTATTAAATTAATTATTAGAAAGTTTTACCGTGTAATAAAGTGCTTCGTTTGGATGTTTTCCATGAACTCTATAAATAGTTTCTTGATAAATCCCCATTCGAGCTGATAACAAAAGTGCTGCTGTGAGAAGAATAATTCCCGCAACCCACCAGAAAAATTCGTTATCATCAGATGATGGCTCTAAATTAATCGGTTCCAGACCGCAATCTGTACACATTTTTTTTGAGGATGATCCGCTTGATATTATCGTGCATATTGCGATCCCCACGGTTATCATCCCAACTGATAGGAACTTTGAGAAGGAATATCGTCGTTTTAAAATTATAATACCCATTATCATATTTGCTATAAGTGAACCCTAAGAGAAAAAAATTAGATTTTAATTAATTTTATTTTATAAAAAAATAAAGATTAGTTTTAATTTGAGATCATTTACTTTTCAATAAGACAATGATCCCAAGCACACGTATCTCAATCCCACAGAACATCTATTCTATCTACATAGAACCCTTCTTTATCAATCCTAACAAGTTTTTCATTACCTTGGAGGTGCAATTTTGGTATCAACCCAAAATTGATCAATAAATTACAAAGCCTCAGCCGCAAACGACCTCCGCTAAGATTAAAACGGAGGATTTATGACTTTAGATGTATTAGTCGAAGTTGCTTGCGGCCGAGGCGTCCTAATTAATACCATATCAACCCAAAATTGGTCAATAAATTAGAAAGCCTGGGTCGTAAAGTCTCTCTCCATTTACTGCTATCATAACAGATGTACTTTTTACAATTTAGGGTGGTTGGTTCTACGCTTACTCTCCTTCTTTATCCAGGCGTGGGACCGGAAGCGATCTCGGCAAAAATTTAAAACAGAGGATTTATGACATTAACCCGAGGTTGCTTACGGCCGAATTAATACCATATCAACCCAAAATTGGCCAATAAGTTACAGAGCTTAGAACAGAGGATCTATATCTTTGGATATTTAAGCCAAAGCGTGGCCATTAATACCATATCAACCTAAAACTGGTCAACAGATAGTAAGCCTCGGCCGCAAGGATGATTTTTGAATGTTTTAGTCGCGGTCGTTTATCGTCGATGCGCCCCAATTAATATCATATCATCGGCTTGTTGCGATGCTGAAAGCTGCAAGTTGTTGTTATTCTGTGTCACTAAACACAAAATATATAAATCTATACAGGGTGTCTCAGCGAGACCGGTCATTAGACGTTTCTGTGGTTCTGGCCAAAATAAAAAATTGAGAATTCAGACTTAAGTATTATCAATTACGTTCTCTTCGTCTAAAATATTTTCAGATTTCTAGCACTTCCGGTTATACCGAAAGTCGCCACCTACTTTATTTTTTTAAACGGAACACCCTGTATATTTTTACATATTTGGATTTGTCTGTTTTCAAGGTTTATAAATAACTTTACTTTTTGCAATTTGATTCGGCCGTTCTTGAGTTATTCGATTTTTTCTAGAAAAATCTGCTCCAGCGGACATTTGTTCAAAAAATCATAGAACACTCGATTTTTGAGATATCAATTTAGGATTCAGAACATGCTTAAACAACATGATGGAGTATGTTTTGGTGCCGAGAACGGCTGTCTAGATCGTTTGGTCACTTTACACTGACACGTTAACTTTTCGAAATTTGGAACTATCATAACTTCATTTTTTTAAATGGCACCCCCCATATTTTATTACTTAGTCGTCTTCGGCGTCTCATTTTACATCTTTTATACTCCATATGTCCTATGTCTAACATTAATAGTTTGAGAAATAATTAGGGTTTTTTGAAAAATGCTCACATATCATATCGATATTAACCTAGTGTGCCATGGAAAACAAATGTTTAATGACTTATTGACAAACGTCAAAGTCTGATTTACGTTGTTTGATGCTTGTGAGCCTGAAACCAGATAAAATGGATATTAATAACGTAAATAATGTTTATACAAATAAAGAAATCCATAATTTATTTTTTGTGCACGAAAAGTGCGACAAAGTTCTTAGTAGAACTTGCAGAATGTTTAATGAAAATTATCCGCATTTACCTCCGATGACAAAAGATAAATTTAGAAGAATAGAAGCAAATTTTTTGCATTTTGGACGAATTAATCACGTGTTAAACTGACCAAAAAATGTAGTAGATAATGCAACGGAAGAGGTGAATGCCGTGGCTTATTTCGAACCCAGTCCCAACACCTCAATTCGAGCTGCCAAAGAAGATCTAGGAATCATACTACGAACTTTGTCGCGCTTTTTATGCATAAAAAATAAATTAAGAATTTCTTGATTTGTGTAAATAGTACTTTCGTTATTGTTATCGATTTTAACTCTTTTCAGTACTAATATTAAGGGACATAACAGATAATTATTTGCTCACATGCATCAAGTGAGGTAAACAAGTGAGTCTTTGACAAGAACTCATTGAGAAGGCTTGTTTTTCATGGCACACTAGGCTAAATATCCATATGATATGTGTGCATTTTTCAAAAAACCCTAATTATCTCCCAAACTATTAATGTTAGGTATGGGACATATGGGATATAAAAGATGTAGAATGAGACGCCGAAGACGACTAAGTAATAAAATATGGGGGGTGCCATTTAAAAAAATTAAGTTATGGTACTTCCAAATTTTGAAAAGTTAACGTGCCATAGTAAAGTGACCAAACGTTCTAGACAGCCGTTCTCGGCACCAAAACATACTCCATCATGTTGTTTAAGCATATTCTGAATCCTAAATTAATATCCCAAAAATTGAGTGTTCTCTGATTTTTTGAACAAATGTCTGCAGGAGCAGATTTTTCTAGAAAAATTCGAATAACTCGAGAACGGCCGAATCAAATTGCAAAAAGTAAACTTATTTATAAACCATGAAAACAGACAAATCCAAATATGTAAAAATATACAGGATGTTCCATTTAAAAAATTAAGTAGGTGGCGACTTCCGGTATAACCGGAAGTGCAAGAAATCTGAAAATATTTTAGTCGAAGAGATCGTAATTGATAATACTTAAGTCTGAATTCTCAAATTTTTATTTTCGCCAGAAAGTATTGTTCTAAAACTTGGGATATCTCAAAAAATAAGACCGACGGCTCCAAGCTTTAGAAATGGAACTTAACTCAAGATAAATAGTGCAATTAACGAAGTAATGAAATAACACAGACTGAGATAGCGATATAATAAACAGAATAGATAAGAAAAGGTTGACATAGTATGGACATTTGAACAGAATTGGGCGAGAATAGATGGCCAAATGAAGACCATGGGGTATGATGACTCTAGTTAACTTCTTCTTCCTCTTAGTTAGCAAATTATCAGTCCATCTCATGGATGGTCATCCTCCAGAGATTATCTTTTAGGGAAATCCCAAGCATAGCGCGTTGTGTTACCCATAGCTTATTATTATTGGCTCCATAGTTTATTACAGGCAATATGCAGGTATTAAATACTTTAATTTTTAAGTGTGTGGATAATCAGATATTTCCAATGTTTAATTTTCTCATTCTAATTCTCATCTAATTTCTTGCGTTAACTGTAAATCTAGGTTTGATTTGCAAAAGATATAAATTAAATTCAAAAATGTTTAAGGTTCATTTTATCTTATCAATTCTTAAAAAATTAATCTCCCTTTTTGTAGCAAATTTAATTAGGTCTATCTTTGTCATCTGTTGCTTTGTACTTTACAAGTTTCTTTATAAACAATCTTTTATAACCAACACTTGATTGTTTTAATAATATGTCATGTGATACAACACTTTGAAATTTGATCTTTTGAACTTGTTGCACAAATTTCTTTAGGAGTTCGTTTCATTCCACTTGTTAATATCTCCAATATTTATTTATTGATAGATGGATAAAATGGGAAGATAAGATTTATAACCATTGCTTAATTACACCACTTTGGAAATTTTTTAATAAATAATTTGTACTTGCACAATTCCTTTTTTACTTTTTAAAACTACTACTGAGCAAGAACAAAAAGTTTCAAAAATAAATATATATATATTTTTGAACTTACGGCTCTAAAAATCATATGGAGCGGTACGGGAATGTTGAAACCAAAAACCCAATTATTGAAAACGCTGGTTATAAAAAATAGTGAGACTAATGTAACATAATCCTTGAATGGTATCATACGTTTGGTTTTTCCATATTTTGAATAAGTGAAAAATCCATGAATTGCTATGAACAAGAACTGACTAAAGGTTATTAAATTTCCAGAACCTGGTTCATCCCTGAAAAAAAATTCTTATTAAAACATTCAAATCAAAAAAAGAATCTTACCTGACTAAATATTCCAAAAAAACGTTATTTAAAATACACCCCACATAAACTGTGCCTATGGCATAAGCAACTTTAGAGCTCATTTTGGACAAATAAAATTGACTAACTAATATTTTCTAACTCAACTGATTGTTTTTAGTAGATTTTCCTTATTTTTTCATTGATAAAATCGACCTAACTATTTGAAATATTCGACTTTGAGGTTATGTGCGAAGGTTATCACTGGAGACACTGGGACGTTCCATTAATTCCAATTTAATTCCGACATTATTCGAATAACTAGATATCGCTGTCGTGAACCGAGTACCCCCTTTGCAGTTAGCATCATTTCGTTTTTAATAATGACTCGTTCACAATCGATTATTTCGAAAGATTATTATCAAAAGTGTGCCCGTGGCATCATCAAATCCATGCAAAGATCAATTCACACGATACAACTTATCTCTGAATATTTTAGTTGAAAAAACTTTAACAAAAATTATTTTATTATTTAACACGTGTTAACCGAATTTTTCTCTTTATATTAAACAATCGTGTTTAAGTGATTTCTCGAGAGTTTGAAGGTTGCTGTTGAGTAATAAATAATATCTTCAATGGAATTGTTATAAATAACAGATTTAATCAGTTGTAAAAGTTGCTTATCATCGCAATGATAATAATAAATGTTTTTTCAAGTAATTGTATTTTGATATTTTTATAATTACAAATTAAATTTTGATTTTAAACCAATGTTTTGTAGTTTCAAAATGAAAATAACGCTTAACTGTTACGTTCGGATTAGCCCTGGAAATATAAAAGCTGTTGTTATTCTATTAACAATGGGAGCGTTGTTATTTATAGTAATTGGCTTCAACATAAATCACAAAAAGAATTATTAACAAAAATATCTTTAATACGATATTAAATGCAATTATTTTAACAGCATAATAGCTATTTGTATATGAAAGCATTGAAATTCAATTATGAGCCAAGGTTCAACAACACATACAATAAAGTTTACATACATCACAGAAAATGATATATCTCAGCTTCTGAAATGTAATTCAATACATTTTTTTAACAAAAGATATAAGAAGTCTATATTATTTCCATATCTTACATAAAAATTATATAAAAGCTGAGATATTTCAGCTTGTATACTAACTACTATATTTTATTAACTCTATCTTCTTTTTATTGCGTCGGCCGAGATTATTTATTCCATAAACTTCAAACAGGATCGGGTTCACAAACTCTAGTGATATCATTACTCACTTGCAACACTACGAATTTAGCAAATTTTTATATTTTTGTACTTTTCTCGATATTAACGCATCTGAGACCAAAAGTGAAAGAGAGTAATATTGTTAAGAATGAAATTTGCTACAACTTTTGCTTAAAAAGTTTTTTAGTAGTATGCTCCGTTTCTTTAGTGTTACCATAACAGCTTAAAAAAGTAACGAATGCGTCAAATTTTCATATTTTTGTATTTTTCTCGATATTGACGCATCTGAGAGCAAAAGTGCAAGAGTGCAATATTGTTAAGAATGAAATTATCTACAACTTTTGCTTAAAAAGTTTTTTAGTAGTATGCTCCGTTTCCCTAGTGTTACCATAACAGCTTAAAAAAGCAACGAATTCGTCAAATTTTCGTATTTTTGTATTTTTCTCGATATTGACGCATCTGAGAGCAAAAGTGCAAGAGAGCAATATTGTTAAGAATAAAATTATCTACAACTTTTGCTTAAAAAGTTTTTTAGTAGTATGCTCCGTTTCCCTAGTGTTACCATAACAGCTTAAAAAAGCAAAGAATTCGTCAAATTTTCATATTTTTGTATTTTTCTCGATATTGACGCATCTGAGAGCAAAAGTGCAAGAGAGCAATATTGTTAAGAATAAAATTATCTACAACTTTTGCTTAAAAAGTTTTTTAGTAGTATGCTCCGTTTCCCTAGTGTTACCATAACAGCTTAAAAAGCAACGAATTCGTCAAATTTTCATATTTTTGTATTTTTCTCGATATTGACGCATCTGAGAGCAAAAGTGCAAGAGAGCAATATTGTTAAGAATAAAATTATCTACAACTTTTGCTAAAAAAGTTTTTTAGTAGTATGCTCCGTTTCCCTAGTGTTACCATAACAGCTTAAAAAAGCAACGAATGCGTCAAATATTCAGATTTTTGTATTTTTCTCGATATTGACGCATCTGAGAGCAAAAGTGCAAGAGAGCAATATTGTTAAGAATAAAATTATCTACAACTTTTGCTTAAAAAGTTTTTTAGTAGTATGCTCCGTTTCCCTAGTGTTACCATAACAGCTTAAAAAAACAACGAATGTGTCAAATTTTCATATTTTTGTATTTTTCTCGATATTGACGCATCTGAGAGCAAAAGTGCAAGAGAGCAATATTGTTAAGAATAAAATTATCTACAACTTTTGCTTTAAAAGTTTTTTAGTAGTATGCTCCGTTTCCCTAGTGTTACCATAACAGCTTAAAAAAGCAACGAATTCGTCAAATTTTCATATTTTTGTATTTTTCTCGATATTGACGCATCTGAGAGCAAAAGTGCAAGAGAGCAATATTGTTAAGAATAAAATTATCTACAACTTTTGCTTAAAAAGTTTTTTAGTAGTATGCTCCGTTTCCCTAGTGTTACCATAACAGCTTAAAAAAGCAACGAATTCGTCAAATTTTTATATTTTTGTATTTTTCTCGATATTGAGGCATCTGAGAGCAAAAGTGCAAGAGTGCAATATTGTTAAGAATGAAATTATCTACAACTTTTGCTTAAAAAGTTTTTTAGTAGTATGCTCCGTTTCCCTAGTGTTACCATAACAGCTTAAAAAAGCAACGAATTCGTCAAATTTTCAGATTTTCATATTTCTCTAGATATTGACGCATCCGAGAGCAAAAGTGAAAGAGGGCAATATTGTTAAGAATAAAATTATCTACAACTTTTGCTTAAAAAGTTTTTTAGTAGTATGCTCCGTTTCCATAGTGTTACCATAACAGCTTAAAAAAGCAATAAATTCACAAAATTTTCATATTTTCGTATTTTTCTCGATATTGACGCATCTGAGAGCAAAAGTGCAAGAGAGCAATATTGTTAAGAATAAAATTATCTACAACTTTTGCTCAAAAAGTTTTTTAGTAGTATGCTCCGATTCCTGAGTATTGTTCACGATATGATATAATCTCGGCCGACTTCGAAGACGTCGGCCGCCCCAAGTGTCAAGAAACCCGAGTAATACCATTAACAACTTTTATCATTAAAAAAATAAATAATAACAGTATTATTTTAAAAGTATTTTTATTTATTTATAACGTATAAAAATACTATGTACAAATATATTCAAAATACTGTCTCATTTGGCAATAACAAAAAAAAAACGTATATTCTTCCAGTCGGAAAAAAAAAATAATAAAAACGTACAAAAAATAAACTTTAAAATAGGATAAAAAATAGATAAAATGATATATTATCTATTTTTTTGTGATGTATATTCAACTCAAACATTGATATAATTTCTTGATATTAATTTAATTAATTTTTAGCGTTTTCTTTTATTAATAAATACAAATTGGTTACAAAGTATAAAAAAAAATTCAATATTAAAAAACATCATTTTCTTCAAAGTTTCAACTTAAAATAATATTTAAGTATCATTTTGAATTGATTATACATAAATAAGGTTTATTAATAAGTTAAAAATAGGACAGTTTTTTTAATAAAAATGACTTATATTAATCGTACAATAAAATACTTTTATGATAAAACAATAAATATGCCTCAGATTTTAAAACATCCTCGATATTAGCCATTGTAATCATTCTATCGCTACACTTGTACCAATATTCTTGTTGTTGTCTTACATAAGCTGTATAATGACCACTATTAATCATATTACCGTCGTGATTAATAACGGTGAAAAGTGAATATTTGTTATCTGATGACAATTCTGTTGCGCGATTATTAGTTTTACTCATAAATGGTGTCATATCGAGAGTTTCGGGAAACGAAATCGGCGTAGATATCTTCTCCCCTTTCTTGAAATGCTGGAATCGTTTCAGGTGGAAGCACACGACAATCGGCAATGTTTTCATACTGAGTTGTTTAGTCGATTCTTGATGCGAATTACAATTTGAACACATAATTTTTGCGCCGAGGTCTTCCACTCTAGTAAACCTTTCCAGACACTCTTGAATATCTTGCGGGGGACGACCGCCGCTAACTTGTCCCAAATCGAGTGACACATCCTTCATCGCTTCGATTTTCGTTGAAACGCTTTTACATTTTTTACAAACAACATCACTTTGAAGTAACCCAGAAAAGATTTGATCGATTATAGAGCGTTTCGGTGGCGAGTCTTGAGTTCCAGTTACATCGTGTTCTTGTAAGACATGAAGCATGGCGATAAAAAATTCGTGGGCATCTTGTTGTTCGTATCCGGCTAAATGAGTGGCTTGCGTCCATATTAAATGTAACATTTTATGTAGCGATATCGGAGTTGTCATGCCGGAATAAAAATCTTGAAAGAGTTTTGCTAATTCACATACAAGACAACTGTTTGGTGATCTCGTGCATTTATGGCGTTCGGTTAAAAAGTATTCTCTTAATAATGGCATATGCATAAAGGATTGTATTATACAGTTCATAAAACATGTGTTGCCTAAATTTAAAAGCCCCCGGAGTCCTATTGTTGATTCCGGGGGTATGCAAACACGTTTTGGTGTGAACTTTAATAAATCACCGTTTTCATCGTTACATTGAAAAAACGACCAGTTAAATAAACGTTTCTTACAGGAACTTGCCGACAATTTTAATTCAAAAGCTATTTTATCTAACGCAGCCTCGTAAACGTAATCACCACATTTTAAACAATACAATTGTCCGAATGTTAATTCTACACTAAACATGTGCCCGAACGTTGAAGAATGAGTACGGACATGTTGTTGGCAACCAAAATATACGCAATGGGCGCATGTATGAAGGTGGTGTTGTAAAGTATTACAGTCTTGACATCTCCTATTCTCTATTTTTATGGACTTTTCTTTGCTACTCGTCGACGCGACGAAAATTTTGTATATCTTTTTGTATACTGATAAAATTTCGTCTCTTACCAATGGTAAATGGGGGCAGGTACCTTTTGGATAATCCATTTGATTTCTTTTTATAAACGGTCGGATCCCAATTAACTTATAATTCGTTTTAATTGACTGTTCTTAACTTTACTACGTGAGATTCTTTTGATTTTAACTTTTTAACACCGGCCTAATCCTTTGAAATCTATACATGATAGAAGTGTCAAACGTCAGGAGGTTTTAGGCAACCAATTTTACCAACCTTATTATTTTTTATGTCAATAGATGGCATACTAAACTTTTATTCCCAACATGGCGGATTATTTTTAATTAATTTAATGTTTATTGATTTTCAAAGACTTTTTAGAGAAAATTTATTACATTTAATAATCATTTGAATATCGGATGTCTTTTTTAACACTAAATAAAGGCTTTCTTTCTAACTGTTGTATTAGAACTAGAAGAAAACAACAAAGTGGATTTAAGATTTGGAATAAAAGAGTAACGCTCCATCACTATCCTGTTAATTCCACAGATGAGATCCTCAGTACTTTTTTGTTGAACCACATTATTCTTATATGAACTTGTTCTTATTAATATTAATCTCTAAGCTGTATTTTCTCGATATTCATGCATCTGGGAGCAAAACTGAAAGAGAGCAATATTGTTAAGAGTAAAATTTGCTACAACTTTTGTTCTAAAAGTTTTTTTATAAAATGTTCCGATTCCTGAGTATTGTTCATGATATAAGAAATAATCTCGGTCGACTTCGAAGACGTCGGCCGTCCCAAGAATTATGGACAATAGTTAGGGCGCCCGACGTCTTCGAAGTCGGCCGAGATTATTTTTTCTATAAACTTCAAGCAGGGTAGATTTAGTTTTATCCATCACTATTCTGTTAATTACTCTATCCACAGATGAGATCCTCAGTACTTTTTTGTAGAACCACATTAAGGTTGAGACTTTTGAACAGTTTAGCCATCTGGTTGAAAGCGGTTCTTGCTTTCTCTATTTTGCACTTATTCTTATATGAACTTGTTCTTATTAATATTAATCTCTAAGCTGTATTTTCTCGATATTCATGCATCTGGGAGCAAAACTGAAAGAGAGCAATATTGTTAAGAGTAAAATTTGCTACAACTTTTGTTCTAAAAGTTTTTTTATAAAATGTTCCGATTCCTGAGTATTGTTCATGATATAAGAAATAATCTCGGTCGACTTCGAAGACGTCGGCCGTCCCAAGAATCATGGACAATAATTAGGGCGGCCGACGTCTTCGAAGTCGGCCGAGATTATTTTTTCCATAAAATTCAAGCAGGGTAGACTTGGTTAATTAACAACTTGTAAAACTACGAATTTAGCAAATTTTCGTATTTCTCTAGATATTGACGCATCCGAGAGCAAAAGTGAAAGAGGGCAATATTGTTAAGAGTAAAATTTGCTACAACTTTTGTTCTAAAAGTTTTTTTATAAAATGTTCCGAATCCTGAGTATTGTTCATGATATAAGAAATAATCTCGGTCGACTTCGAAGGCGTCGGCCGTCCCAAGAATCATGGACAATACTTAGGGCGGCCGACGTCTTCGAAGTCGGCCGAGATTATTTTTTCTATAAACTTCAAGCAGGGTAGATTTAGTTTTATCCATCACTATTCTGTTAATTACTCTATCCACAGATGAGATCCTCAGTACTTTTTTGTAGAACCACATTAAGGTTGAGACTTTTGAACAGTTTAGCCATCTGGTTGAAAGCGGTTCTTGCTTTCTCTATTTTGCACTTATTCTTATATGAACTTGTTCTTATTAATATTAATCTCTAAGCTGTATTTTCTCGATATTCATGCATCTGGGAGCAAAACTGAAAGAGAGCAATATTGTTAAGAGTAAAATTTGCTACAACTTTTGTTCTAAAAGTTTTTTTTATAAAATGTTCCGAATCCTGAGTATTGTTCATGATATAAGAAATAATCTCGGTCGACTTCGAAGACGTCGGCCGTCCCAAGAATCATGGACAATACTTAGGGCGGCCGACGTCTTCGAAGTCGGCCGAGATTATTTTTTCCATAAAATTCAAGCAGGGTAGACTTGGTTAATTAACAACTTGTAAAACTACGAATTCAGCAAATTTTCGTATTTCTCTAGATATTGACGCATCTGAGAGCAAAAGTGAAAGAGAGCAATATTGTTAAGAGTAAAATTTGCTACAACTTTTGTTCTAAAAGTTTTTTTATAAAATGTTCCGAATCCTGAGTATTGTTCATGATATAAGAAATAATCTCGGTCGACTTCGAAGACGTCGGCCGTCCCAAGAATCATGGACAATACTTAGGGCGGCCGACGTCTTCGAAGTCGGCCGAGATTATTTTTTCCATAAAATTCAAGCAGGGTAGACTTGGTTAATTAACAACTTGTAAAACTACGAATTTAGCAAATTTTCGTATTTCTCTAGATATTGACGCATCCGAGAGCAGAAGTGAAAGAGAGCAATATTGTTAAGAGTAAAATTTGCTACAACTTTTGTTCTAAAAGTTTTTTTATAAAATGTTTCGATTCCTGAGTATTGTTCATGATATAAGAAATAATCTCGGTCGACTTCGAAGACGTCGGCCGTCGCAAGAATTATGAACAATACTTAGGGCGGCCGACGTCTTCGAATTCGGCCGAGATTATTTTTTCCATAAAATTCAAGCAGGGTAGACTTGGTTAATTAACAACTTGTAAAACTACGAATTCAGCAAATTTTCGTATTTCTCTAGATATTGACGCATCCGAGAGCAAAAATGAAAGAGAGCAATATTGTTAAGAGTAAAATTTGCTACAACTTTTGTTCTAAAAGTTTTTTTATAAAATGTTCCGATTCCTGAGTATTGTTCATGATATAAGAAATAATCTCGGTCGACTTCGAAGACGTCGGCCGTCCCAAGAATCATGGACAATACTTAGGGCGGCCGACGTCTTCGAAGTCGGCCGAGATTATTTTTTCCATAAAATTCAAGCAGGGTAGACTTGGTTAAGTAACAACTTGTAAAACTACGAATTCAGCAAATTTTCGTATTTCTCTAAATATTGACGCATCCGAGAGCAAAAGTGAAAGAGGGCAATATTGTTAAGAGTAAAATTTGCTACAACTTTTGTTCTAAAAGTTTTTTTATAAAATGTCCCGAATCCTGAGTATTGTTCATGATATAAGAAATAATCTCGGTCGACTTCGAAGGCGTCGGCCGTCCCAAGAATTATGGACAATAATTAGGGCGGCCGACGTCTTCGAAGTCGGCCGAGATTATTTTTTCCATAAAATTCAAGCAGGGTAGACTTGGTTAATTAACAACTTGTAAAACTACGAATTCATCAAATTTTCGTATTTCTCTAGATATTGACGCATACGAGAGCAAAAGTGAAAGAGAGCAATATTGTTAAGAGTAAAATTTGCTACAACTTTTGTTCTAAAAGTTTTTTTATAAAATGTTCCGAATCCTGAGTATTGTTATGACTTCCAAGACGTCGGCCGCCCCAAGTACCATGAACAATATTTATTATGAGATTATTTTTTCTATAAACTTCAAGCAGGGTAGATTTAGTATCCCTTCATTTAGTTGCGAAGATATCGATCTCTAATAATATTTATGGGTTAGGTATAAAAAAACAAAGTAGTAGAATAATTTTCTTAGTGGAAGTTTTTATTTGTGCCATAAAAAATATTGATATTGAGCAGAAAATCTGTTTCATTTTGTAAATAAGTCCTAAAAAATAAACTTATCCATCTCCAAGAATCACGCAAAGAAAAAACAATTTTTTCTTAATCTTGGAAACGGAGCCGTCCTTGCATTTTACAGTTCTCCATATTACATTTAAGGCACTATACACGTTGAACATTGGTACCTACTATAAAAAATATATATCTATATAGTATTTATATATATACTTATACATGAACTGCAAACTTAAAATTAATTATAAAAACGAAAGGAAAAAAAAAATTATTAGCTAAACCGTGTATATATCTACAAAAAAGCTTATTTGTTTGATTTTCTTTTTTTTAAGGATATGGAATGAATACTTATTTTATTACAAAAAAAATTGATTAAAAAAAATGGGACATAATATGAGAAATGCGTTTTTAAATACTTAACATACATTGGCTTTGTTTTTCTGGTAAAGAGATCAAAAAAACACATGATATACATTTAAATAGTATGGCTGCCCATGAAAATCACAACGTCCTTAGTTAACACATGGGTGAAATTGGAATGTCATCCGAGACGCTAAACATAAATTAATTAATAAAAGTCCTATACGGTCATACTAAGTTTTTCATTTTGATTTCTCCGTAAGTCGCACAGGCAAGACACATCGAATGATATTAAGTTTGTTTCAGCAAACAATCGGAAATTGTAACTATCTCCAATCGCATTTTATCGTTGCAAAAACATACCTATTATTGTTAATTAAATCCATTGATATCCGCTCAAGTATATATATATCTATATATATTTAATTAAAAAAATGGTACGCGGACCGCGTAAAAAAGTCAGTCTAAAATTTTTTTTCCATCATCATATGTACATTTGTTAACGAGTATGTCGACCTCTTTGGCTATTTGATGCGTTTATGTCAAAGTAATCGATTTACGTTTGTAAGTTTAAGATAAAAATATTTAAAAAAATACGAAAAATAATAATAATTCGGGGAAAAGGGTTAATTTATAGATAATTAATTAATTATTTAAAATCGGGGTATAGTGTAATAAGAGAGAAATAGAGATAGGATTTTTAAGTACAAACCTAACACACGAAGAACTCGACTCTCGGTTTTAATTTATTTTTTTTTCAGCCTATCTAGAAAATACTTCCCAATTTTATTCTTTTTTTAAACCTTTCTTAATTCATTTCGTTTAGCAAAATGATTCTTCGCCACCATCATGACTATCTTCATCGCTTGGTTCACCGTACATATCCGCCAATTTACGGAATCTCGGACCGAAACTTGACAAATAATTAAACTTCAAATCACCATCATCAGTACCTAAACAATATTAATTAAATTAACAAAAAAATTGTTGTAAATTTTGATTTAATTTACATGATGCAAGAGAAGATAACGACCCGGTACTATTTCCATCTCCTTCGTAAGCGTAATAACGAACGTCGTCAAATGGATAATTATTCGGATCGCGATCGCAGTCATCTTTTTTGTTATCGACGAAACCTCGAATGTCGGGAACCTTCGGCGCTTGCGTCAACAATTTCTCGTTAATTGGCGGCTCCTCATCGGGCACCTTCAAGAAGTTCATATCGAAAGCAGCGTCGTTTTCACCACCCTCATCCGTGTATGCAATTATAGTTTCCGTTATATCATCATTATCTTTTTCGTTCCAATTGTTTTCTTTGCGTCTATGTACCACAACTGCCAATAACAAAACTAAAAACAAAAAAAATTAATAAATAAATCAAAAATAAATATATTAAAACCTCACTTAATAAAATGGCAACGCAAACTAATATTGCAACTAAAAAGTTTGAATCAATCCCGAAAGTAACAGCCTTTGAAATTCCAAAGTTACAATTGGGTCTCGCATTTTCATGTTCGCCGGGCATCCCAAGATCGTAGAGATACGAATTATAAGTTAAATTTCGAATGCACCCAGCGAATCCTTGTTCCACGGGCATATGCTCCCAACGGAAAATTTCACCGAGTTCTTTCAATGGTTCTCTAGTTCCTCCGACTTGTAATGGTCCGTTAACGTTTAAAAGCGTGTTGGGTCCTTTTGGGTGCGCCAAAGTGACGCAATCGCTTGTATGGCAGTGATCAACGGAAAAAGCGATTTCTTTCGGATCGAATTCGATGCTAATTGTATGACTGGCCCCGTCGTTAATTCGTTTCGATTTCAAAAAAACTGGAACTGTGCCCGAACCATAATTTAGAATTAATTTTGGAAAACCAGCGTTGATTTCTAATGAAATAAAGTCGCTAATCGGTAAGTTTGGAGATTTAGATAAAGGCCCGGCGTAAAATATTAACCCATCATCTGAACTCGTTTCAACTTCCAACGTAATTTTCGTTTTATCACAAGCATTAAACGTCGGATACATAGCCCAGCCGTTTCCTTGAAACCCAACAGACAAAGCTTCGCAATTAGGACCCTCAAAATCACCTGGACAGTCGCATAAAGACGTCTCAATATTAAATGTACCACCGTTCAAACACGTTTGTCTTCTGGGAATTTCTACACATTCGCAAAGTGCTTCGACGATCGCTTTTACACCAACAAATGACGTTCGGTTTGTAAAAACAATCGCTGGGGTGTCCATAATACTCAGTTGACTCATACAAGAAGTTTCTGAACCACAAATACTTTCCTTCATACATTCACTAATACTGATCATAACGAATGTAACTCCAAGTTCCTGTTCAAGCGCTTCATGATGTAAACTAATTTTATTGTTAAGTCTTTCTGCCGCATAATAAGGCGAACCGTGAGCGGAAAATCGAACATCAACAAGTTGCGAATCACTCGGCGTTCTAATTACCGTAAAAATATCGACATTTTCTTTACTTGTATTTAAAATTTTTGATAAATGTTCTTGTAATATGTCTTTTTTGCTAACGCCGTTAACGCGAGTTATAAATTCTTCAATCGACGTGTCATTTAAACGAATTGAGCCGGATTTAACCACAGCTTCTTCCGGAATTTCTTTGACAGTGACCGTCACTTTCGCTTGAACTGTATGTCGTGGAATTAACGGAGGCGCTTCTTCCGTTACTTCAAATTCTAATACATAAAGATTTTCCGGCGTTCCTTGCCGCATCGTAAGCATACCGTCGTTATTATCTAATTGGAAATACTCGTTTTGATCATATCTCCATTGAAAATTTTTGTCCCTTAAATCCCAATCGTCGGGATCTTCAACAAAAACCCTACCTATTTGCATATCCGGTGCGGTACCTTTATAATTATAAACAAATATTTCACTTTCACCATCTTGCGCTGGATTATCATTTACATCGCCGATAATTACGCGAAAATTGCTAACCCCGGTTTGCGTTTCTGGCGTTCCGCTGTCTGTAATTGCAATTAAAATATCGTAATATTTTTGTTCTTCGCGATCAAATTCCGTGCTAGCATATAATTTATCTTGTTTAATATAAAATTTTGATTTAGTGTTTTCATCAATTTTTTCGGCAAAACTGTACGTGAAAGGTGGTCCGTTTTCGGGACTATCATAATCGTCTGCTTCAAAAGTTATTATTTCGCCGGGTTCTTGATTTTCCTGCCAAACTGTTTCGGTTACTGTTAAAAATGGCGCGTTGTCGTTTATGTCTTTGAGATCTAAGAAAATTTCCGCCGATTGCGTTTGCGAATTTGGACTATTTCCATCGTCGAAAGCATGGATGTAAGCTTGATATGTTTCGGAACCGTTTGGTTTATCACGATCTAACTTTTTTATTAATTTTACGCACCCGTCTTTATCGATACTTAGGAAATGTTTATAACGGTCATCGACTTGATATTCGATATTTTGTGGGGCGTTACGATCTTGTATATCGGGATCGTAAGCTGTTAGGCGAATAATACAATCTACTGGAATGGTTTCTTCGACTATATCGGTGATTCGTTTATCGTAGGGTTCAAAAACGGGTAATTCGTCGTTTATATTATCAATAAAAATTAAAACGGTAGCTTTATCGGAATACGATCCGTCCGATGCTTCAACTGTTAAGTTATAACTTTGTATCTTTTCGTAATCTAATTTTGACTTAACCACAATTCTTCCAGTTGTTCTTTCAACATCAAATGAATCGCCATCGTTCCCCGACCTAATAGTATAAGATATAATAGCTGCCGTATCTTGATCGATGGCTCTTACTTCCGCGATTGTTACACCAATATTTGTACTTTCCAATATATTATTAACTCTGTAAACACTTTTTTCAAAAACTGGGGGATTATCGTTTTTATCTTCAATTGTTATACGAAATGTTTGATGGGCGATGTTCGGTTCGCCACTTTTATATAAGGCACTTGGTGAATTATCTTTAGCTAGTACAATAATATCATAAACTTGCGCGGCTTCACGATCAAATTTTATTTTCGTTGTAACAATACCGGTATCTTTTTCAATAGCAAATTTATCTTCGTGTGCTTGTCCAGCTTGTAATTCGTAGCTTACGATGTTATTCGCTGAAGTTCCGTCCCTATCGATAGCCCTAACTTGCATAACTCGCGTACCAATTTCTTCGTTTTCTAAAACACTACCGGAAACGAGTTCAATAAATGCCGGAATTTCATCGTTAACGTCAGCTACTTTAATATGTATTTGTGTAGAAGCGTGTAATGAATCCTTATTGATCACTTTAACTGTTAATGTGTATTCAGTAACCGTCTCATAATCCAATTGTCGCCCCAAGGATATATAGGCAGAAGTTCCATTTATAGGTGTCAATTTAAAAGTGTTATCTTTATTGGATTGAGCCGTTTGTAAACGTAACAAATCAAATTGTATTTCCTCTAAGTCTATATTTGATTGAGCAGTCAAATTTATTATTTGTTCTTCAAAATTACTAAAATTTTCATAAATCAAAATCGGCTCTTTTGGATAATGTACAAACGATGGAAGCTGTTTATTTGAATCAACGACTTTAATCGTGATATCAGCTTCGTTCGATTTTTGTTCCGTTATATTAATCGGGTTATCTTGCACAAGTACTAAAGCATTGAAAACTTTTTCATGATACTATAACAAAAATATTTTTATTAATTTCAATTATTTTCTTAACGTTTTTTCGTTATTCTTACCGATGCTACGCTTTCTTTCAAATTAATCACCCCGGTGTTTTGATCTATTTGAAAATATGTATTGAATTCGTTGTTGACACCATCCGCTTTAATCGAATATGTTAATCGCGCGTTGTCACCTTCATCTGCATCATATGCAAATACACGCATTACTTCTCGATCTACTTTTGCATCTTCTGTCACTTTTTCGTCATATTTCTGCAAAAATAAATTGTAATATTAAAATAAAATTAAAATTATTTTAAAAAGTTTTGATTTTGGATTGGCTAAGTTAACTTTTTCCCCCAACTCTCTTTATTTTTAAGTTATAATTTTTTAATAAATAAAATCGACGAATTTCGATACTTTTTAATTTTGACATTGCTAAGTTTACTAAATTAATTAGATTATTATTAGACATGTTTCATAGATTAATAAGGAACATTTTATGTACTAAACTTTTTCCCCCAACTATCTTTATTTTTAAATTATAATTTTTTAATTGATAAAATCGACGAATTTCGATACTTCTTAATTTTGAGCTGGTTAAGTTTACTAAATTAATAGATTGAATTAAATCGCTTATTAGACACGTTTCATAGATTAATAAGGAACATTTTATGTAGTAAACTTTATCCCCCAACTCTCTTTATTTTTAAGTTATAATTTTTTAATAAATAAAATCGACGAATTTCGATACTTTTTGATTTTGACGTGGCTAAGTTTACAAAATTAATTGATTGAATTAAATCGGTTATTAAACATGTTTCATAGATTAATAAGGAACATTTTATGTACTAAACTTTTTCCCCCAACTCTCTTTATTTTTAAGTTATAATTTTTTAATAAATAAAATCGACAAATTTCGATACTTTTTAATTTTGACGTGGCTAAGTTTACTAAATTAATAAATCGTTATTAGAAATGTTTCATAGTTTAATAAGGAACATTTTATGTACTAAACTTTTCCCCCAACTCTCTTTATTTTTAAGTTATAATTTTTTAATATATAAAATCGACGAATTTTGATACTTTTTAGTTTTGATATGGCTAAGTTTATAAAATTAATTGATTGAATTAAATCGGTTATTAGACATGTTTCATAGATTAATAAGGAACATTTTATGTACTAAACTTTTTCCCCCAACTCTCTTTATTTTTAAGTTATAATTTTTTAATTGATAAAATCGACGAATTTCGATACTTCTTAATTTTGAGCTGGTTAAGTTTACTAAATTAATAGATTGAATTAAATCGCTTATTAGACACGTTTCATAGATTAATAAGGAACATTTTATGTACTAAACTTTTTCCCCCAACTCTCTTTATTTTTAAGTTATAATTTTTTAATAAATAAAATCGACGAATTTCGATACTTTTTAATTTTGACGTGGCTAACTTAACAAAATTAATTGATTGCATTAAATCGGTTATTCTACATGTTTCATTGATTAATAAGGAACATTTTATGTACTAAACTTTTTCCCCCAACTCTCTTTATTTTTAAGTTATAATTTTTTAATAAATAAAATCGACGAATTTCGATACTTTTTGATTTTGACGTGGCTAAGTTTACAAAATTAATTGATTGAATTAAATCGGATATTAGACATGTTTCATTGATTAATAAGGAACATTTTATGTACTAAACTTTTTCCCCCAACTCTCTTTATTTTTAAATTATAATTTTTTAATAAATAAAATCGACGAATTTCGATACTTTTTAATTTTGACGTGGCTAAGTTAACAAAATTAATTGATTGAATTAAATCGGTTATTGGACATGTTTCATTGATTAATAAGGAACATTTTATGTACTAAACTTTTTCCCCCAACTCTCTTTATTTTTAAGTTATAATTTTTTAATAAATAAAATCGACGAATTTCGATACTTTTTAATTTTGACGTGGCTAACTTAACAAAATTAATTGATTGCATTAAATCGGTTATTCTACATGTTTCATTGATTAATAAGGAACATTTTATGTACTAAACTTTTTCCCCCAACTCTCTTTATTTTTAAGTTATAATTTTTTAATAAATAAAATCGACGAATTTCGATACTTTTTGATTTTGACGTGGCTAAGTTTACAAAATTAATTGATTGAATTAAATCGGATATTAGACATGTTTCATTGATTAATAAGGAACATTTTATGTACTAAACTTTTTCCCCCAACTCTCTTTATTTTTAAATTATAATTTTTTAATAAATAAAATCGACGAATTTCGATACTTTTTAATTTTGACGTGGCTAAGTTAACAAAATTAATTGATTGAATTAAATCGGTTATTGGACATGTTTCATTGATTAATAAGGAACATTTTATGTACTAAACTTTTTCCCCCAACTCTCTTTATTTTTAAGTTATAATTTTTTAATTGATAAAATCGACGAATTTCGATACTTTTTAATTTTGACGTGGCTAAGTTTACTAAATTAATTAGACTATTATTAGACATGTTTCATAGATTAATAAGGAACATTTTATGTACTAAACTTTTTCCCCCAACTCTCTTTATTTTTAAGTTATAATTTTTTAATTAATAAAATCGACGAATTTCGATACTTCTCAATTTTGACGTGGCTAAGTTAACAAAATTAATTGATTGAATTAAATCGGTTATTGGAGATGTTTCATAGATTAATAAGGAACATTTTATGTACTAAACTTTTTCCCCCAACTCTCTTTATTTTTAAATTATAATTGTTTAATAAATAAAATCGACGAAATTCGATACTTTTTAATTTTGACGTGGCTAAGTTTACAAAATTAATTGATTGACAAATCGGTTATTAGACACGTTTCATTGATTAATAAGGAACATTTTATGTACTAAACTTTTTCCCCCAACTCTCTTTATTTTTAAGTTATAATTTTTTAATTGATAAAATCGACGAATTTCGATACTTCTTAATTTTGAGGTGGCTAAGTTTACAAAATTAATTGATTGAATTAAATCGGTTATTGGACATGTTTCATTGATTAATAAGGAACATTTTATGTACTAAACTTTTTCCCCCAACTCTCTTTATTTTTAAGTTATAATTTTTTAATAAATAAAATCGACAAATTTCCATACTTTTTAATTTTGACGTGGCTAAGTTAACAAAATTAATTGATTGAATTAAATCGGTTATTGGACATGTTTCATTGATTAATAAGGAATATTTTATGTACTAAACTTTTTCCCCCAACTCTCTTTATTTTTAAATTATAATTTTTTAATCAATAAAATCGACAAATTTCGATACTTTTTAATTTTGACGTGGCTAAGTTTACTAAATTAATAAATCGTTATTAGACATGTTTCATAGATTAATAAGGAACATTTTATGTACTAAACTTTTTCCCCCAACTCTCTTTATTTTTAAGTTATAATTTTTTAATAAATAAAATCGACGAATTTCGATACTTTTTAATTTTGACGTGGCTAAGTTTACAAAATTAATTGATTGAGTTAAATCGGTTATTAAACATGTTTCATAGATTAATAAGGAACATTTTATGTACTAAACCTTTTCCCCCAACTCTCTTTATTTTTATGTTATAATTTTTTAATCAATAAAATCGACAAATTTCGATACTTTTTAATTTTGACGTGGCTAAGTTTACTAAATTAATTAGATTATTATTAGACATGTTTCATAGATTAATAAGGAACATTTTATGTACTAAACTTTTTCCCCCAACTCTCTTTATTTTTAAATTATAATTTTTTAATAAATAAAATCGACGAATTTCGATACTTTTTAATTTTGACGTGGCTAAGTTAACAAAATTAATTGATTGAATTAAATCGGTTATTGGACATGTTTCATTGATTAATAAGGAACATTTTATGTACTAAACTTTTTCCCCCAACTCTCTTTATTTTTAATAAATAAAATCGACGAAATTCGATACTTTTTAATTTTGACGTGGCTAAGTTAACAAAATTAATTGATTGAATTAAATCGGTTATTGTACATGTTTCATAGATTAATAAGGAACATTTTATGTACTAAACTTTTTTCCCCAACTATCTTTATTTTTAAGTTATAATTTTTTAATTGATAAAATCGACGAATTTCGATACTTCTTAATTTTGAGCTGGCTAAGTTTACTAAATTAATAGATTGAATTAAATTGCTTATTAGACACGTTTCATAGATTAATAAGGAACATTTTATGTACTAAACATTTTCCCCCAACTCTCTTTATTTTTAAGTTATAATTTTTTAATTAACAAAATTGACGAATTTCGATACTTTTTAATTTTGACGTGGCTAAGTTTACTAAATTAATTAGATTATTATTAGACATGTTTCATAGATTAATAAGGAACATTTTATGTACTAAACTTTTTCCCCCAACTCTCTTTATTTTTAAATTATAATTTTTTAATAAATAGAATCGACGAATTTCGATACTTTTTAATTTTGACGTGGCTAAGTTTACAAAATTAATTGATTGAATTAAATCGGTTATTGTGCATGTTTCATTGATTAATAAGGAACATTTTACGTACTAAACTTTTTCCCCCAACTCTCTTTATTTTTAAGTTATAATTTTTTAATTGATAAAATCGACGAATTTCGATACTTCTTAATTTTGAGCTGGTTAAGTTTACTAAATTAATAGATTGAATTAAATCGCTTATTAGACACGTTTCATAGATTAATAAGGAACATTTTATGTATTAAACTTTTTCCCCCAACTCTCTTTATTTTTAAGTTATAAGTTTTTAATTGATAAAATCGACGAATTTCGATACTTTTTAATTTTGACGTGGCTAAGTTTACTAAATTAATAAATCGGTTATTAGACATGTTTCATACATTAATAAGGAACATTTTATGTACCAAACTTTTTCTCCCAACTCCCTTTATTATTAAGCTACAATTTTTTAGTGATAAAATCGAAAAATAGGTGTACTATGAGCCTAATTAGGCCAGGCTAAAGATGGTTTTAAACCCGAATTGAAACAATGAAAGAAAGCATTTTAAAAATTGCTGTATAAGTCATTACTTTAACAATGCAATCTTTGATGATTCTTTAAAAATTTTTAAATGGTGATGTATTTTTTTCATTCTTTTAATTCTTTCTTTAACAATGAATCAGATTACTCAGCCTAATTTGTTTAATAATATGGTGTATAAATGTTTACATTCCAAGAATACAAACACACAAATTAGATACACTTACCGATTTATCAAAAATAGGATAATTATCGTTAATATCCAAGATTGTGATTTTAAGTATACAAATATCAGCTAAAACGGGCCAGCCATTGTCGCTGGCTTTAACTGTAATATAAACTTCCTTTTGTCGAGTTGGCTCATCTCTATCGAATACATGAGCGGTGGTGATCACTCCGGTGGTGCTATCAATGTTGAAAAATTTGCGAACACCCTCACGATGGACTATGGCGTAAGTCACTGTGCCTCCAGACTCCGGGGGGTCGTTATCCGTAGCATTCATAGTCGTCACATAAGTTCCTATCTTTTGTTCTTCATAAATTTTTGTCTCAGAATAAAGGGAACAGTTTACGAATGTTGGTTTATGATTATTCCCAGAGACAGGCCTTGTGCCATGACTCGTTTGGGCCGACGATCGAGATGACTCCACATGGGGTGACGATAATTTTGATGGATCTAATTCTTCCGTGATTTCCGTATCTTTAAAAACAAGTTAGATAATTAAAAAGAATTTTTTTAAGCGTTAAAAGGTTGCATAGTTCAGCTATGAGTAATAATTTTTGCGTGAAATCTAAATCAATCAATAGGCTGATGATGGTTTTTAACCCGAAACTAGTATTATAATAAAACACAAACTTACCACTAATACTATCAAATTGACTGTTTACTGAGCAACAGAAAACCAACAACAAAACGACATTAACGGTATATCGATGCATGATTTGTTAAGTTGCGATCACTTGCGTAAAACTTTATAAAGACGATTAATCCGAACACTCTTTGGTAACATCACATCAATGAAAATAAAAAAAAGCAGTCACTGAGGATTGGAATCCCTCTTCTTCCGTTTTGGCGACGATGTAATAAAGAGTAGAGAAAAAATGAGCTCCCGGAAAGCTCTAGTGCGATAAAAACAAAGCCGTTCGCGATCGGTCAAACTCCGCTCACAAATCTTAATTGCCGAACAACGAACGTGAAGAATTTCATTGAAAATTACCCTTAGGTTGAAAATACTATCGCACTGTGCACCACGCCATATTTTCAGTTTCCAATACAAAGACTTTCGTGCGTGTTGTACCACTGATACCTGTAGAATGAATAATGCACCAAGGCGTGGCCTAACGCGGGAAATTCAAAATGCATGACTCACCGAGAGATAAATCGTTATTATTTCGATTTATTTACTTGTTTGGTAATAAAACTTCGAGAAATCAAACCTGACTTTATTTTTGTAAATAAAAGTCATAACTTTTATCTTCAAACAATAATTTAAACACTTGATTATTTAAGTAAACATCTAATAACAGGTTATGTTAAATTCATGAAATTTTTAAAAACCCGCGTGGAGTTTATTTTTAAGATATCACAAACTATTTTTGTCTTAACGCAAAGGTATAAAATTCTATTTTTATAAATATATACAGTCAAACAGAAAGAATGAGAAATCTCTGAGGTTGTGACACCGAAATATAACGATTAATCCACGCCTTAAATTTATCTCGCTGGTTCCAGGAGTGTTTAGATATGTTTAGAAGATACAAGGTGTTCAAAATTTCAACGTTAATTATGAATTATTTTAAATAAATTATTTATGTCTAAAATTCTCTTATTTTAAATTGAATCCGTTTCAATTTAATCGGATAATCTAAGTACAAACATTTAATATTTGATCAAAATGTTTATATAGTTTGCAATTCTTCAAATTTTGTTATCTAAACAGAATAACCGTTGAACATTTTATGAAATTATTAAGCAGAAAATAATTAAGCACAAATCAAAACATTGCGGTTATTAGCCTTGTTTTTAAACACAACCTTAAAGCAGTCTTATAGATTTTCCATCCTAAGTTTAGCTGAGATAGCAAGCTTTTCCGAAACTGGACAACGCACATTGCAAGATGGGAAATGTATTGATCAGTTTAGGGTTGATGTGATATTAATTATGCAGCCTCGTCCGCAAGCAACCTCAGCTTAGATAGGTTGCATCATAGATTCTCCACTATAAGTATAGCCGAGGTCGCTTGTGGGCGATACTTAATTAATATCACCTCAATCCGAAGCTGGACAACACATATTGCAAGATGAGCAATGTATTGACCAGTTTAGGGTTGATGTGATATTAATTATGAAACCTCGTCCGCAAGCAACCTCAGCTTAGATAGGTTGCATCATAGATTCTTCACTATAAATAGAGCCGAGGTCGCTTGTGGGCGAGTCTTAATTAATATCACCTCAATCCGAAGCTGGACAACACATATTGCAAGATGAACAATGTGTTGACCAGTTTAGGGTTGAAATGATATTAATTATAAAGCTTCGTCCGCAAGCAACCTCAGCTTAGATAGGTTGCATCATAGATTCTCCACTATAAGTATAGACGAAGTCGCTTGTGGGCGAGTCTTAATTAATATCACCTGAATCCGAAGCTGGACAACAGATATTGCAAGATGAGCAATGTGTTGACCAGTTTAGGGTTGAAATATTAATTATAAATCCTCGCCTGCAAGCGACCTCGGCTTAGATAGGTTGCATCATAGATTCTCCACTATAAGTATAGACGAAGTCGCTTGTGGGCGATACTTAATTAATATCACCTCAATCCGAAGCTGGACAACACATATTGCAAGATGAGCAATGTGTTGACCAGTTTAGGGTTGAAATATTAATTATAAATCCTCGTCCGCAAGCAACCTCAGCTTAGTCAGATTGCATCATAGAGTCTCCACTATAAGTATAGCCGAAGTCGCTTGTGGGCGAGTCTTAATTAATATCACCTCAATCCGAAGCTGGACAACACATATTGCAAGATGAGCAATGTGTTGACCAGTTTAGAGTTGAAATGATATTAATTATAAATCCTCGCCCGCAAGCGACCTCGGCTTAGATAGGTTGCATCATAAATTCTCCACTATAAGTATAGCCGAGGTCGCTTGTGGGCGAGTCTTAATTAATATCACCTCAATCCGAAGCTGGACAACACATATTGCAAGATGAGCAATGTGTTGACCAGTTTAGGGTTGAAATGATATTAATTATAAATCCTCGCCCGCAAGCGACCTCGGCTTAGATAGGTTGCATCATAGATTCTCCACTATAAGTATAGACGAAGTCGCTTGTGGGCGATACTTAATTAATATCACCTCAATCCGAAGCTGGACAACACATATTGCAAGATGAGCAGTGTGTTGACCAGTTTAGGGTTGAAATGATATTAATTATAAATCCTCGCCCGCACTATAAGTATACCCGAGGAATTTATATAAACTCGATCTCAACAGAAAAGTTACATCATGATTAGTCAACTTCATAGAAATCGATAAGGAACTCCCTACATGGGAGCGATATTGATTCTGCGTCTAAATATAGGCCAAGATCACCAGTACATCCCTCGCAAACTCCGAATCAAAGAATAAATATGCAAAAAATATTTTTTTAGTTTTCATAAAAATAAGTAAGCTGTGTTTGGTAACTCTTGGTTCACCTGAAATAATACATGCTGTTCAGTTACGATAGATAACATTATTTTTGTTATCTCCAAAGTTGATAAAATCCTTTACTACATTTTTTTAAACATTAAAACAATTAGTTGTGACTGAAACGGCTTATAAAAATAAACATCGTGTTAAGATAAGGATTAATTAATTTTTGGTAATTTCTGATTCATGTACCATAATAGGTGTGATAGAATATTAATAAATGTGATCCACAAACTATTTGAAATGTTTATTAATTCATTTATTTACATTAATATCATTTTTTTATGTTGACTCGTAGTTAATACAGTTTTTAAATAAATTACATTTTATTTTGTTTTAATTTTAAGCGAAAAAAAATTAGAACGACTAAAAAACACAACAATAAAGAGTTCAATTTTCGTTTTTTTGTTTAAATATATTAATAATGAACAAATAGAGAGACGCGATATTAAAAATATAGATGTATATATTATTATTCTATATATATGTACCAGTTTCTAAGTTTTTTTTTTAATAGAAACATATTGCATCAAAAAAAAAGCTTTTATTCAACTCTTCCGGTTACTTCATCGCATAAAGCGGCCAATTCGGCGCATTCTTTCGTTTTTTGTTCCAAAGCATTCGCAAGCGACGAATTTTTTATTTCCAACCGTTTTACTATCGCCGATAATTTATGTAATTCACCTTGATATCGTTCCCTGGACGAATTCAATTCACGATTCGATTTATCAATTTGCGCTTTAGCGTGGGCTTTTAACGATTCATATTTATCCTCATTTTTTCTAATATTTTCATTAGCCAACATTAAACTTTGTTGTAACATTTCCTCGTTGTGTTTATAACCTTCAATAATCCCTTTACTACGTTCATATTTTTGGTGTACATCGGAGAAAGCTATTTCGAGAGTTGCTAAATGCCTTTTTGCCGTTTCGTGTTCTTTTTTTAATTTTTCTATTTCCGAAACTTGTTCGCTTATAGTTTTTTCATACTCATCCATTACTTGTTTAAAACCGTCCTCTTCTGTGCTTAATTTATTTAGTTGATCCAATAATTTTTCTTCGCGAATTTTCATTTTATCAAGATTTTCTTTTAACACTTTTACATCGTCGTCTTCTTTTACTTCACTCTGCGCCTCCAATTTTTCTTTAAGCTGGCGAATTTCCTGTTTGTATTGCATTTCTTTTCGTTGAGCTTCCGCTTCAGTTTTAATAATCACCTCTTCTTTTTGACGGAGTTGTAAGTCCAATGTTGCTCTACCTTGTTGATATTGATTCAGTTGTAGTTTGAGATCGGAAATTTCCTGCTCTTGTAACGCTATTTTGTCATTTAAATCAGTCATTTTTAACTTTGTTTTTAGGTTTTTCGTTAAAATTTAAAATTTGTTACAGAAATAAAGCTTTTTCTTTTCTTTATTTTATTATTTATGGAATGTCAATGTTTTTAATATTAAACATATTTTATTTTTTGTTTATGTTTCGTAGAGAATCATATTTCAGAGATATTTTTCGTTTACTTAATATACAACATTGTGAGATCTAAAAATAATTATAAAAATCAATGATATAAACATTTTTATTATAATTTATACAGTGTGTATCTTGACTAATATTGGAGATATGAGGATATTATCTGCCATATTCAAAAAAAGGAAGTGATCATCAAATGTATCAGCAAATACTTTAGAAATTTTAAATGGAACATGCCCAATTTTATTATGTATTATAAAACTATAATAGTATAGTATTGTTTATGATACTTGAGGTGGAGATTATCAAAATAAGAAATTATTTATGGCTTCCCATGGCACGCAAGTATTGTTAATTATATTTTATAACATCATACCTCCAATAATGATCAAGATATCTGGCGTGGCATCTAAAATCAAACACACTGTATATTCCATCAATATTATTAATATGATGATCAAAATTATTTCTTTTTCTTTTCAATATGTTAGTTAAAATAATTTTGAGTCACTTTCTATTATAATAAAATTTTGGAGACTTACCTAACGTTCCAATTAAAGTACTCAAATAAAAAAAATAAAAAAAAGCTGGGGTTTATTTAAATAAGTACTTGCATTTACAATATTGAAGTTTCACTGGACCGTGTGGTGTGGGTTAATTAGTGATAATTCTCATAGAATCGGGTGAATTTTACAAATTTAACCGCATATGAACTGCAGTTGTTTGACATTCCACACTGCAGAGTTTTAACACCATAAATGCCATTTGACAGATAAAATAACTGACGTATAACATCCAGATTTTAACCTAAATGTCCCTCCAAAAACGCTTATTTTCTAATTTCCGCAGAAAATAAAAACACCTCAATTAGTAACTATTTAAAACCCGATTAACTAACGATGGCACACACCCTGCAAATGACAAAATTTTTTGAGGTTATGCTCGAGTTTTTTTTCCCTTTCTGACACAACTCAATTTTTCTTATTAAAAAGAGATTTAGATTTTAAAGGGATTTAGATTACATTTAACACTTTAATATTGTTTATGAAAGGATTATAAAATACGTAAAATCATTTGTTAAAAAAATCTACTTTTAAAATTTCTCAATAGATGTCACTACTTTGTAACAAATCAATGTCTTAATTCCGATTCTCAGTTATAGATGGCACTTTATATCTCAAAAATTTGAAAAAATTTCTCTAATTTTCATATTTCTCGATATTTACGCATCTGAGAGCAAAAATGAAAGGGAGCAATATTGTTAAGAATAAAATTTGCTACAACTTTTGTTCTAAAAGTTTTTTTTGTACTATGCTCCGTGTTTTATCATGAAAAATTGATTAATTTTGATCGTTTTAATTGAGTTATATTAAAATCTTGCCTTTGTTTGCTTCGTAGACGTTGGCCGCCACAAGTATCATGAATAATACTTAATAATCTCGGCCGACTTCGAAGACGCCGGCCGCCCCAATTTACATAGGGCGGCCGATGTCTTCGAAGTCGGCCGAGATATTTCTTCCATAAACTTCAAGTAGGATAGACTTGGTTTTACGCTCCGAATCCCAGGTGATACCATTAATAAGTTTATTGAAGAAATAATTTCGGCCGACTTCGCAGACATCGACCGCCCTATGTATTGTTGATGAAACTTGGAGCGGCCGACATCTTCGAAGTCGGCCGAGATTATTAAGTATTGTTCATGAATCTTGGGGCGGCCGACGTCTTCGAAGTCGGCCGAGATTATGAACCCGCCCCAAGTTTTATGAACAATACTTAATAATCTCGGCCGACTTCGAAGACGTCGGCCGCCCCAAGTTTCATGAACAATACTTAATAATCTCGGCCGACTTCGAAGACGTCGGCCGCCCCAAGTTTCATGAACAATACTTAATAATCTCGGCCGACTTCGAAGACGTCGGCCGCCCTAATTTACATAGGGCGGCCGATGCCTTCGAAGTCGGCCGAGATATTTCTTCCCTAAACTTCAAGTAGGATAGACTTGGTTTTACGCTTCGAATCACAAGTGATACCATTAATAACTTTATTGAAGAAATAATTTCGGCCGACTTCGCAGACATCGACCGCCCTATGTATTGTTCATGAAACTTGGAGCGGTCGACATCTTCGAAGTCGGCCGAGATTATTAAGTATTGTTCATGAATCTTGGGGCGGCCGACGTCTTCGAAGTCGGCCGAGATTGTGAACCCGCCCCAAGTTTTATGAACAATACTTAATAATCTCGGCCGACTTCGAAGACGTCGGCCGCCCCAAGTTTCATAAACAATACTTAATAATCTCGGCCGACTTCGAAGACGTCGGCCGCCCCAAGTTTCATGAACAATACTTAATAATCTCGGCCGACTTCGAAGACGTCGGCCGCCCCAATTTACATAGGGCGGCCGATGTCTTTGAAGTCGGCCGAGATATTTCTTCCCTAAACTTCAAGTAGGATAGACTTGGTTTTACGCTCCGAATCCCAGGTGATACCATTAATAACTTTATTGAAGAAATAATTTCGGCCGACTTCGAAGACATCGACCGCCTTATGTATTGTTGATGAAACTTGGAGCGGCCGACATCTTCGAAGTCGGCCGAGATTATTAAGTATTGTTCATGAATCTTGGGGCGGCCGACGTCTTCGAAGTCGGCCGAGATTATGAACCCGCCCCAAGTTTTATGAACAATACTTAATAATCTCGGCCGACTTCGAAGACGTCGGCCGCCCCAATTTACATAGGGCGGCCGACGTCTTCGAAGTCGGCCGAGATTATTTCTTCAATAAAGTTATTAATGGTATCACTTGGGATTCGGAGCATAAAACCAAGTCTATCCTACTTGAAGTTTATGGAAGAAATATCTCGGCCGACTTCGAAGACGTCGGCCGCCCCAATTTACATAGGGCGACCGAGATTATTTCTTCCATAAACTTCAAGCAGGGTATCCAACCTAAGTATTGTTCATGATACTTGGCGTGGCCGACGATACCAATAGATTTAACTTCTTTAAGAAAACTCACAATTTCTATTGTAATATCGAAAAATGCCCTCTAGTGGCAACATACCAAATAACAATCACCATAAATAAGGTAGGATTTGTAGTCCAAGAAATGCTCTTTTCAACGTTACCAAGCTTATTAAATTCCGTGCAGCCATTTTGAAATTATTGGCATTTGTTTACAAACATTTAAATCACTTTATTTTTAACGATAGGGCAAAAAGTGCTTAAACAAAAAAAATTATAATTTATCTAAACTTTAAAATGCACATATGTACTTTTTTGTAAAGTTAATACAGCGGAATTCCTAGTGATAATCTTAGAAATTTGAACATAATGTCCAGGATTTTCTCTTAGCCACTTTACTCGTTAAAATTTTTACCGCAAGTCTCTACAAGGAGTAACTTCTGAGATATAGTACTTTGCTTATTTGGCCACTTTGTACATTTCACGATCCTTTCCTAACCGGTTTTCACAATTGTTAAGGTATTATATCTCAAATCGAGCCTTCAGGGTTACTCTTAGCGCAGAAATACCATAAAACAGTGTACTAGTACTACTAATTTTAGTATTATACGATAGTAACTGAGGCTAAATCTGCCGATATTAATTCTATAAACAAAAGGAGCTGTGTGCAAAAGTCGGGTAGGTACTCGTCTACACATTAATATTGGTGTAATTAAGTTATTATTAGAAAAGAATTAGCTAAGGAAGGAGAGGTTAAATTATAATTTGTATACACAGGAAAAAATCGTGTCGTGTAAAAATTTTAGAGTAGTTGGTAAAAAGAATTAGAGTAAAAATTGTAATACCACATGGTAAAAACAACTCTAATGTACACTATATTTAATATTAATATAGAGTTCATATATTATTCACTTAATAGGGTAGTTTTTACAGTTCTCTAAAGGAGAGTTCTTTTTTACTTATGTTAGTGAAGTTATGTAATATATAAAACATTAAATTTTACACTAGACGTGCTTCGTAAGCACCGCACTATTTTGCTGTGGTGTGATACAGCTAAAATTTAACGGTCATCTACTAAACGAGTCGGAACTCAATAGCGTCTCGAGACCTGATTTACGCGATATAGAAAGAAAGAACGATTATTTTTATTTTAATTATGTTTGCCAAAATAAAACATTCATGATGTGAAATTAGTGGAACTTCCGGAAGATTTTACATACAAGTTCCTTGTGAAGATTGGTAAGTATGTGCAACTTGGTGCAACTATACATATAGGAAACTTATAGAAGACTCATTAGATGCAGTTTTGATGATGACTCGGTGGAAACTTTAAAATGAATTAAGGGCCGGTTGTACAATATAGCGATAAACTTCCCGACAGCGTTATCTGGCAGATAAGTTAGTTTGTACTGTATTACAATGTACGGATATTTTTGTCGGTGAGATTATCGGCAGGATAACTTATCGGGTACTCAGCGGTGCCGATAAGACACTTATCCGGCAGATATTTATGGTTACCAAGGTTTTTATATAAAAACTTTGTATGATTACTGCCTAGGTTAACCTCTAACATTAAACGTTAACCTTATATGTACGATGTGTCAGTGGAAATTTTTTTAAACAATTTATATTGTCAAAATCATAATTCAAACTTCAAAGAAAGACGTTGGCGTTACCATTCTACGACATAAATCACTAGATATGGGGAAAAACTACTACCAACCGACTCTTATTTCGCCGATAGCAATCCTACCGACAAAAACAGTTTGTACAACAGCGAATATCTTTATCCTCCTGATAAGTTTATCGGGCGGATAGATATCAGGTAGATTTATCGGTATATTGTACAACCGGCCCTAAGTATTATATATATTATGTATGTATATAAACAGAATTTAATTTTTTTTTTTTTAACAAATATTTTATAATTTTGATTTTTATTACAAACGTAAAACTTCCCTAAAAATACTCCACTTCCTATTAAATATTAACACTAATAAGTGGAAGATACACACTATTTAGTGATATTTTGTCAATTAATAGAGAAAAATTAGAGCGAATTTTTAATAATTTACACTGATTAGATTAGAAATGTATCTAATTAGAGTCACGACAACATCTAGTTAGATTACATATAATACACTGTTATAGAGTAACGATTTTACACTATTCACCTACACTATATAGTGCAAAAAAATAACTAAATAAATTGGACCGATCTGAACCATGTTTTAGAGTTGATTTTTACTCTATATTTTTTCCTGTGTACAATTCAGTTAATAAAGTTTGAATTAATTTGAGTTTAATTATTATAAAACATATTAATATAAAAATCGCGATTGAGATAGTTGCGTTTGAATGGGATTTAGAAAGCTTTTGTTGGTTTGGTTAAAAGTTGGAACGGGGAAGGACTAGAAATATCCCAAAGCGTATGCAAGGTTGGGAAGGGTGTTGTAATTTAATCATCCCGCTATATCCCAAAGGACCGTATTCCTCCGGCCGCGTGACAGCTGCGAAATCACGTAAAACGACGGAAAATATTTCCATAATGTTTACCTAGCAACAAAACATCCAACAATTTTAAATTGGTCCGATAAGTTTTTTTGATCTTAAACTTTCGATGTTAACATTATTTTTAAGCGTAGATATTACTATTAAATGTTGCACTTAAAATGAAACCGACGCGTCAATAATAAATGCATTACGAGCATGGAAAATGAAATTATCGGGGTGCGAACTAGCGTTGGCGTGTTGTTTCGATAAACCAATTATACAACCCTTTAAAGGACAAATAGCAAACCTGCGTTGGTTGTCAAAAACGACGTCGAATCGAAAGCAACTTCGGTTACACCCCTTAAAATAGGCTGCATAAAAATCACCATAGAAAAACACCAATCTGTCAACAATGTTTCTGAAAAAAAAAGAAAAGATGAATAGAAATGTTTAACGCAAAAACCATTTAACGGTCAACCCGACGACGGTGGTTTCTTTGTTATGGCTTTTGTGCGGTTGAAGAGCGTCAAACTTGACGTCGAAGTAATCACGCCCCCGTCACAATATCCTCTTAAGTTTAAAGGTTTTCCCTAATCTCGACATCTCCCCCGGGGGAACCAGGTACTACTACCATTTCGCCGTTTAATTAACAGTAACATAATCGGGTTGATCTTTGTGTTCCACGTTTAATCTCCTTTATAACGTCCCCCAACAATGTATTTCATTATTGTTCACGTTTGGTCAATCGACGAAATTAATCTCTTTGGTTTTCATTATTTTTAATACGACTAGATAAACTCATTGTGGTCTAAAATTATATATATATATATATAAAATTATGAATTAAATTAAGGTGTATAACTTTGTGTTGTCTTAATGATATTGATGATAGACTTTGTAATAAAGTAAAGTCTTGTGACGGTGTGTATGAAGATTTTAATGTGTGTGGGTTGCGTTAAGTAGCCGTATGGAAGCGTTTGCTGGCGGTGAAGTTTGATATTACAGAGTAGAGAGTCGTCGGATGGATGTTTCTCAGATAGAACGTGACTCGGCAAGATTTTCCAATAATGCCCCGGGTCTCGGTCAAATGACAGATCCTTAGCAAGATGCACGGGATCATTGTGGCCGAAAACAAAGTCAAAACACGCGTTCGACGTCCCGTCCGAGTTTGAGAACGGCGCGGGATGCTCAGTACAAGACGCGTTTGTTAAAGATATTTTCGTGTGGACGTCTTCATTGTTCGGCCGGACAATCGGCTTTCAAAACAGCGTTGTCGAGTCACGATGGTGTCTAGTGCGAGGTTTTTTCTCGAAAAACCGTTTGAACAAAAAACTAAATAAATAAAAAGGAAAATGTGGTAATTGTCCCGACGCGAAATGGTAAATGAGGGGGAGAAGCGCGAACGGAGGCTGTGGAGCGCTCGTTCGGGTTCCGTGGGGGGTGAGGTTTATATTATTTCCAGTTTACTCGCTATTTTACACCGTCCTAGGGGCTGAATAATTCAATAACATCCTAAATGGGCGGCACCAACATCAAAAAGGCGAACTCAAACACGGTGAATTTCAAATTTTCTCTCTTGAAACAAAGCTTACATCTCAATGTATATAAAAGTCGATATTTTCTTATAGTTTTGATATTTAAACTAAAAATCTTTCGAAATAAATTCGATCCTTTATGAAAAGTATCCAGTATCTTTCGCTTCTCAGGTAAACTGAGCGTTTTGTTTGCGATGTACTTGAACCACACCTTGGACTTGAGGTGGCCTCAACTAATATTTGCCGGTATCACCGCGTGTATTTGTCCTCGTCCATGATGAGTGCTCTCCATTCCCGAAACATTTGTTTATTGGGACTGACACCTTCCTGTTTGCACGTGACCGTTTTCCAACACTATACACTACGCATCAGACCAACCCGCCTCTTGACAAATGGAAGGGTAATTTGTAATTATTACCTTTTCAAAAAACCTCTATATCTTTCGACTTCCGTCGCAGCTGACGCAATGACTTAACAATTTATATTAAGATGAAACGATAAAAAAAAACAATTTTCATTCATTAAACATAAATAAATATAAAGTTATGTTTGTGAACATTTACTTGATGGACAAAAGAAAAAGTGTACCCTAAAAATTCAAGTGAATGAGCCACCTCAAGTGTTAATTCATTAGATAATTCAATGGGGATTTCTCATGGTTCGACGCCCCTTGCACAGTTACAATTGAATTGTAATTGTGTTTATTGAGCCGTGGTGGAATTACTTTCTAAATACGAACCAAGGCAAAACGGAGGGCTATAGTTACACCCTTAGGACCGCCTCCCGTGGTGCCCCACAACGCGAAATTATTTTACACCGGCTAGTTCACAATCGCAACGGTAACGAATTTGTTTAAATACCCCCCGGAGCTCTTACACATATGCCCCATTTTATCTGCTCAGCGACCAAGAACTAATAATAATGGCCGACAACGTTTCGAAATAACAACAATATTTTGAATCAAACCTTTAATTTGGCAAAAAAAGTGCTTACAAGATTAAATTTGTAAGATGGTGTAAACTTGAAAAATACGATAATCCGGGTACAAAACCACCTCACCAGGGGGGCCAAATAGGGCCATGTCAAGTAGATTAAGGCACAAAGAGTACTTACTTTGAAAAAGCCACAACACTTCCACCCCACGAGAGCACAAAACACTTTATCTCGAGAGCACTGTATGGGCCTTAGGCAATAAAACAAAAACGACGCGGGGTTCTCTATAATTATCGATATATTTACATGAGTAGATATACAATTTTCATGCATAATAGGTTGTTTTTTTTTTCATTTATAAATGTACAATAACCCTTTCGCACGAAGTTTCTATGTTACATCGTTCGAATAAATAAATTGCATCTATAGTATTTATATAATCGTTATGCGGTTTATAATATTTATATTTTATTTTTGTATATATTTTTAATTTTAGTTTTGCTAATTTGTAGGTTAAAAATTCGATCTTTAAATTTCAAATCAATTTTAATCACTTCGATTTCAATTCAATTTTATTTAAATTTCTTTAAATATATTTTTATATTCCGCTACTTACAAATTTTCGTGATATCAAATTAATAAAATAATAACAAACATAACATTAAAAAAAATTTTAAAGATCGAAATAGTCCAAGATTAATTTTTTAAAAAATCCACTTTAAGAATCAATAGTCTCATTGCTTGTGGTGGTGGTTTCATTTTGACTTGGTCTAGCCTGGAGCAAAGCCTGATAGTAGTTGACAATTGGAAACATCGGCCACGGTCTTGACGCGGATTGCTCTTGTTGGTCGCTACTCACCACGTCGATGTCTTCTTCCGGTGTATCATCGCCAGAATCTGGCGCTAAAAGTGATGCGACGTCAAACTGTCGCTTTCTAGACGTTCCTTTGGCTGGTGTTGAAAAAACTGGCGTTGAGGGTCCAGGAACTACAACGGGTGGAGATACTGATAACGGAGGAGGACTTGGAGAGTCTGCACCATCTTCATCAACGGCTAAACCCATGTGCTTTCTTACTTTTCTTTGAGCTTTACGTCTTCGGAAGTCACCTTTGCGGAAATCTTCAACGTTAGCTGGATGTATTGCCCAGTAATGTCCTTTTCCATTCGCGCTTCTACCAGCTTTGATGAAGCAGTCATTTAAAGAAAGATTATGACGTATCGAGTTCCTCCATCCGGGTCCTCTGGTACGGAAATATGGATAATGATCGAGGATGTGTTGGTAGATGTCGGATAGCACTAATTTACCTTCTGGTGCGCTTAAAATTGCCATGGCAATGAGGCCGATGTAACTGTGTTGGGGTTTAGGTTCTTCGGGTTGTAGAGCTCGGGGAAACAGTGGATAACATGGAAGAGGTGCGGGAAACGGGTTTAAAAGGGGATAACGAAGTCGTTCAGCGACGGCATATTGATATAGTTGAATCCTATATTGGTCTATGGGTAACATAGATCTGGGCGCGTTAGCTTCGAGTCCAAAAGCCATCGGAAGCCTCGGTGAAGAGCTGGAGCTATCGTTGCTGCACATCGTCACAAGCAATGTCAATAAACACTCGCGACACTCACAAACTGGCCCAAGGTGTGATAAAAATCAGTTTGCGGATCGTGGTGCGTCGCCGGACGGTGAACGAGCAACACTACATGGTTAAGAGATCTGGAGTCCCGGGCATCTAAACATGTTACAAACACGGACTATTTGTCCACCAATATTTGACAACAGAATAGAGGCGGGATTCGAAACAGCCAATGGCGGCCGATCTCGGCCTTCCGGCAGACGCGGAAGGTACGCCCCGCCATGTTGTGAAACTTGCGTGTTAAGGGTATCTTTTCGTTGCCGGGTGAGGGGCGCAGAATTTATTCGCACCCCTTCCCCCTCAACGCTACCCGAATAGCATTCCCTGCGCCCCGCGGACCGCGTCGCCGCCCCAGGCCTTCGTCGCGTCGATCCGTTCCCTCTCCGTACCCCGAAGGCGAATCACGAATTCTCACATTATTTGCAAATTATTTTTAGCGCTTCCCAGCAGGGCGATCATTATTTCAACATTTTCTTTTCGTACCCCTTTAAACAATTTAAACCGATTTAAACAATTTCTAATTTTAACAAAATTAAGTAACACAAAACAGGTAATATTTTGTAATTTAGTTATTATTTGAGATATACAATTATTTACTTATAAACAATACGTTACTTAACTCAAAAATCAAGAAGATTAAGTCATGAACAAGATTATACATGGCTAATACACTATAAATTTAATATATGAATCTCCAAATTTGTTCTGTTAATATTTTAGATTTTAAAAAATATTTGCAATAAAATAATGATTCTGCAATATAGGAAAAAATAAAATAATTTATGTATTTTGAATAATTAAATTTTGAGAAAAATTTGAAATTGAAGGGATGAAAACATATACAGGAATGAAAGACCCTTAACAATTATCGATTGAATTACATTGAGCGATGTTTGTATTTAGCATATTAGAAAAAGGATCGGCGGCGGTGGCGGCAGGATAGAGAAAAGGCATGGTGGTGGGGAAGAAGCGGTAGACGGTCGAAAGCAAAAGGAGAGGCGCAGGACGAGGAAGCGAAGAAATCTGAACAGGGAGGGGCTACGATGGGTGTGGCTTCAGCTGAAATGCCAAAACTGAACAAAACGAGGGCGAGAGGCCGCGGTAGTGGCCGTTTCGCTTTTAAACGCAGTAAAAAAGTCGCGGAAAAAGAAAAAATTGTCCGTCACGGTGGAAATCCAGCGGAGACGGATGGGCAAAAAGCGCAAAACGGAAAGAGAGCCGGAAAATTGGCCCCTTTTTCGGGAACCCCGTGTTGCCGCCGGCTGGGGCCGACGTGGGGCGGCGCGGAGTTAATTTGCGTGCATTAGTTCGCTGCGAATTGCGGTGGACAGACCGATGGTCACATATAGATCCGATTCGAACTATTGTCCCCCATCGTCATTCTGGTCACGGCTCGACCGTATCCCGTAACAGTCATTGTGTTCCAAAACACACTGCTCGCCTGTGATACACTCGCACGACTACACCAACTGCCCGATCTAACCCAAAAATACCCTCAGGACCTTACTCCCAACGACTTCTTCTTATCCAACTATCACCCTCAATTTCACAGGACATCCAATACATCTAAATTTTGATTCTTTTACAACCACCAAACCAGAAAACACTTTATTACCTAAAAACATACTTATTAATAAGCTATTTTCCAACAAAATCATAATCTCCATATACAAAGTTGCCTATCTTCTCCAATTCTACGATAAAAAAATCTAAAAATACAAATATAAATCAAACCCCAAAAAATATGCTTTCAAAATATTCTTGCCTACCTTATTCAAAGAAAAGAATCTTTTCAAAGAAATTATGTTGGTTGCCTATAGCAACAAAATAATTTTAAAAATTGAAATAATATATTTATGCCTAAACTGTTTGATATAAATCTCTTATTGGCATCGTAAACTTAAATGGGCATGTGTTCGGGGTTTTGTCGGAACCATTAACGGGTCCATAATAAACCGCGAGGCACCTCTCTCATTGTGACGAAAGTTTTGTGTTACCGAAGTGGTGTGACATAATAAGTTTTAGCGAGCGCCGGTTGGGGTTTAGGCGCACAATAAACCGTTTATCGGACAATGCGACAAAATTGGACAACGTTGAATTGGTGTAACGCCGTTGTCGCATTCGTAGCTTCGTAACGTGAGAGGTTTTGCCGAAATTTGAAACCATCGGCTTCGATCTTCTCTTTTTCTTTGACATCGCGCTTCCGTTTCACGCCTTTTATACCTGCTTATTAATATATATATGTATATATATTTAGGTAAACAATCCCCACTTTATTATTTCAATGTATTAATTTAACTATTAACTTTATTTAAATCAAAACAACAATAAAACGAGCAAATAGATTAAACTACAATAAAAAACGAACAATATTATAAAGAAACTTTGTAAATGTAAATTGATATTTTTGAAAAAAAATGGAAAGGTATTGTCAGGCAATAAAAATAAGATTATAGTTGAATACCGAGGTGTCATCCTTTAAAGTGAGTGCCAATTTTTGGGCAGGAAGGACCCCGAAGGTCCGTGTTTTGACAAGGTACGAACTTTTACAAATTACCACTTAAAACTATTGTTGGGATTTTAAAGAAAATATCGCCAGGGGTTCCGCATTATGTGCCCGATTTAGTATTCAATGGCAAAAGACGATGGGGACCCACCCTTCTTCGCCCCGATGTGTACCAACGAGTAAATGAATGGAACTTTACCTACCCGCCCAATCGCGTTAAATATTTCTCTATTATGTTTCTAAATAAACACTCCACACGCCAGGTCTATTATTACTATTTATCGACGCGGCAATATTGCAGTTTGAAATTACCGATACGCACTCGACCGGGTTTTTACAAATCGACGTTGCGTTTATTTCGAAACACCGGGCCAAATTCATTTTATCTACTTATTTTACAAACCGATATTGAATCACACATTTTTTTACTCTAATAACATAATATATACATACACACTCCTTCATTTACGAACGTCCAACCAATCGTTTAAATCATCTCTCTCTACAAACTGTATTTTCTGAAACATCTGTAACCTCCGTATTTTCTGTATTATTTACATCATTTGTATCTTCTGTGCTATCTGTATCGTTTAATACGGCATTATATACTATATCTTCAAGTCGTAGTAAATTCGCAAAATCTAAAAACAAATACAATTTTTTATGTTTATAAAAAGATCCAAAATTTGCATGCAATAGCATAACACAAAAATTTTGACTATGACATTTTCTTCTTTTGCGACCGCGACAATGTCAAACATTGTTGTAATATTATAACACAATTTTTGGCTGCATCTTCATTTATTTTTCTTCTTCAATTGACTTCAAAAAGCAAAATAAAATGTTTGTGTCGCAATGCAAAACGTGATCAAATATTACCACGTGAAAAGCTATAGTACAACAACATCACATTTTCACGTTAAACTAAATTCTTGATCACAAAAAGTGTCAGCAAATTGGCTTCACAACTAAAAGGTTAGTTTTTGAGTTAAAAATGTTTTAAACAGAAATTGTTATCAAATTTTTAGGGTATCGATTGTATTAAAATAATTGTATAAAGTCTAATTGAGATGTCTTATAGCTTAGAATAATTGATTACTTAAGGCAAGATCGCCTGTCATTGAGGCTCCATCATTAATACCATATCAACCTAAAATTAATCAACAAATTGAAGAGTACTAAACTTAAAGCTGAGAATGGATGTTAAAGCCGAGGAGCAAAAATTAATACCATATCGACCTAAATAAGTCAACAAATTGAAGAGCTAAGAATGTGTGAGTTTAGAAGATAAAGCTGAGGCCACATCAACTCAAATCTGGGCAAAATCTATTAATACCATATCAACCTAAAATTAGTGAATAAATGCTAAGCCCGGCTAAGTTTAGAGCTAAGAATGAAAACTCTTTAAGTTGGCAACTTTGTAATATTATCATATAACTATAGATCGCAGCATATAGATATTTGTGTTTTTACTTTACACTATTTATTTGATTAAATGAAACTGATGATGATTTAGAAAAAGATATTTGAAGATATAATAATAAAAGAGTATGCATTTTAACAGTGTCAGTAATAATACGGTGAAAGTTTTAGGTAAAGCTTTTAGCCGGAGCTTTTACGACGCAGCTTTTAGTGACGCCTCCAAGAGTCAAAAACGGGCCGGGTTGGTGTAGAAAATTTAGTTAGATATCGCTTTATCGACGGCCTTTGAAATGACACCTAATTTTATAACAATTTGGGCCGCATGCAGATGCCGGCGACATGAAAGGCGTCCGCTAATCGAATCGTGCCCGAGCTAAAAAGCTCGAAAGCCCGAAAGCTCCCGTTGCCATTCCGACGATCGATTTTTGCCCCCGGCGCCCAGGGGGGCGAATTAAATGTGTTGATTGTTTTATTAGGAGGGGAACGCGACGAATTAGTTTATGATTACATACATCACACGGTATTTACCGCTATTAGTTAATAAGGGGTACAGGACCCTTCCTGCGGGACCTCCTCCCTTGGGCACAACGTACGGACAGAATTCCTGACATCCAAACCCTCTGTATATTTACATACATAACTCGTAATTTGATCCATTTGACAAATGCCAAATTGCCCATTTTATTATTCTACTCCAAACGTTTTATAACCCTCTACACAAAGAATCATTTCTACAACATTTTGAACTATCGAGAAAAGTCGTCACTAAATTTCAACGTGAATTTCTCTTTTATTATTACTTTTTAAATGTATATAAAAATTTTTTATTGATTTAACTTCATAAATTATTTAACCGAAAATATTTTTTGTATAACATCGTATAAAAAAATTGAGTTATCTCCTAAAACGATTTTTTTTGTATTATATGTGGGGATAAAAACGATCTTTATAAATCAAATTTTTTTTGGTAAATTTAATTTATTCCTTTTTGTGATTTTAAGTAAAACTATATTAAATTGAGAAAAATTATAAAAATATCTCTTTTTTTATTTAAGTAAAAAGTTGGGTTCAGTAGGAAATATTTTTGGGAGTCGTGGAAAGTCGTCGAAATATAGGAAGAGACGGTTGCCGCAGCGGCATAGCAAGTTGGAAAGGGTGGCTTGAAGCCCCACCGTTCCCTGGGGATGCCACTAGTCTGTAATTAAACCCCCCTCCGAAACGGGCATCCCCAAGTTTCCCCTTGGAAACTCCTCGCTACGCGAACAAGGATAATATTATATAACCCATAGAGAAATTGATCGCGGATTCTGACTGTTATACGTGTTGGATATACTTTAAGCGGATTACTACGGGCATTGCGGTCGGATTTCGCCTTTTTGTGGCCGCCCTGTATAGAAATATTTAATTAAATATCGTCGGAGATCGAGAATTTTCTTCCCCGATTTTATAGACCGTTGGGAGTTTAACTGAAAATAATCATCCTTATTTTTTTATAATCACTTTTCTATCCGTTTTGATTAATTCAGAAAGGGATTTAAGTTTACCTTTCCAAACTGTTATATATAAGATTATTGATTGTGGTTTTGTTTTTATTGAAACGTCAGTAGAAATTTGAATGTAACGTTTTCGTTTCAAGGATCAGATAAAGTTGGAGGGTTTGAGTCCCCCGAACCCCGTTGTTGGCGTAGAGAGGCACGAGAGAGGAAAACGGAAACAATTAGAACAACAATGGTCGTTTGGCCACGCATACACTAAACGGCATTCGGGGCAAATCTTCCAGAAAATACGTTTTTGTTAAGGTTATTTCGGGGAGAAAAGTCCTTTCATATTTATAATGGGGCGGGATCCGACGGCCGCTTTGATCGCTACCGTCGTGATTCGAATCGTCGCTGAATTCAAAAAAATCTTCACTAATCACCTAATGGTTTCAATGTCAAAATATATGAATTGATATTTTTTACTGCATTTTATTATTTAAAAGTTTCTTTCAAAGTGTTGTAGAGCGCGGCTAAAACACAAGAAATGTCGGGATGTAGATAATTATAGAGTAAATTGTATCAAAACCTTATTTCTACCTTACTAAGTTGCTGAGTCACTTTACCTACTCAGAATGTGACCTTAAACGTTCAAACTGTTTCAAACTCGAATTTACTTCAATAAATAACACATACATAATTAATCTTCTCATGATAATTAATAAACTTTTAATTAACAAGTAATTTGTTAAAAGAAATTTCATTTAAAATTAATTTATAACTTTATAGAGCGTTTTAAAGTAGAGTAAAATATTAAATAACGGCACGCTCACCGTCTAAGTCACGACGACACTTTTACCAGTAACTACTTAAGTGCGGGAAGTAAATTATAAAGGCAACGCCGAGATAAAGGCGAAGATATTGGTCGAATAAAAGCATTGTGCCGCTAAAACCAACTTGTGACAGGTATACAAGTGGGTTATTAATTAAGTCTCTGCCGACGAAATGGAGTTTTAAACATCCTATTCTATATCAAGTTTTTTCGTACTCAACATGATACAAATAAATATTGTTAAATAAATTTTTTTCTTAATAGATTAATTTTTTTTTTGACAAAAATAATCTCACCAAACGTTTTTTCCCTGGATTTATGAGAAACGTGTTGCTGATAGAATATGGCGCAATAATTAAAGATTATGTCACACCCGTTACGTTACCATGTCACACCCAGTACAAGTTTAATAATAAAAAATAACTTCGTATAGAAATTTAAGTTTTTCCTGACTTTATAGAGTTTCATCAATGTTTTGCAAAGTAGCTTCCATGATGTTTTCGTCTTAGTTTATATTAAAAATTCCAAGTGGATGTTTAATCTAAAACATTCCATAATTTCAGCACATTATCTTTTTGGTTCTTGGAGCTTCGGCTGTGTTATTAATTAATATTCTAAAAAAAAGTAGTTGCATGATTCTGAGAATTCTGTAGAAGATATTTTTCAATATTTCAATACTGATATTGAACGTGAATAACACCAATACCTCCAATACTTGATGTTTCTTAAATATATGCATTGAATCTGCTTCATGAAACCGTCCAAAATAAATTCTTGGCTGTCCCCAATTCAAGGGCATATTCCTACATCATAAACGATCGTTACTAAAACAATAAATATAATAATACTGTGTAGAAAGTAAGACGACGGCTGTTCCAAGTATCATGAACAATACTTGGGGCGAAAATGGTGTGCCATAAGTGTTGTGTCTTGTTTTAATAATCTCGGCCGGCTTCGAAGACGTCGGCCGCCTCAAGTGTCATGAACTGATGAGATTATTGCTTATATCACAAACAATATTTGGGCGGCCATGGTATACCATAAGTAATTTCTTATTAAAATAATCTCGGCCGATTTCGAAGACTAGAGATATCTGTTGTGACAACCAAAATCAAGCACACTGTATATACCGGGTGAAATTTAAATTGAGATCTAATAACTAATAAACTATTAATTTTATTGAAAAAAGTTTCAAATAAAATATTCACCATATGAAGAGCGAAAGCACTTTGTATGATTTTCATTGCATTTTAGAAGCACCATCAATGCCTTTCAATTATTAAGTAAATCTTTTCAAATAAATACATTTTTTTTGACAACTATGCTATTCTTCATGGCAAAATAAACAACTTTTATTTGAAATTTTTTTTTATTTAACGTGTAATTAGATCGTAATATCGTAATATACTTATTAGATCGTCTAAATTGTGCTTTTTTTAATTAATATTGTCGCGTCCTCTATGTTCTAAAAATGTAATTGTTTCCACCTTAAATTTTTTACAAAAAAGATTGTAAATGCGTTACAAGGTGGGGGTTTCTTCATTATAGTGGCCAATGTTTTTTAATACCGAATTACAACACATTTTAGTGTGTCATATGATCGAATCGAAATCAGGTAGCTTCAATTACATAGAACTACTTGGGTGGTTTATGCTCTTCGGGTCACCTCTTCTTGGTAAGTTTCAATCCATACTTTTATTGCCCAAAAAATTACAATCTCTGTTTCCGGAATCTTAAAAATTTCTAATTTTTCGAATTAATAATTCACATTTTTTTGCGAATATAACATAATGTGCATTTCTTGGTATGACTATTATAAAGAATTTTGATATTTCTTTTTTATCAGCAAAACTATTTTCGTTCATTGAAAATAATTTTTCCAATAATTAATTTAAAAATAAACTAGTATATATATATATATAAAAGATTACATTGTAGAATCTTTTCGTCGAAGTAGTATAACAAGTTAATTCGGCAATTGCGCGAAAGGTCAAAGTAATAGAGCAACGCACGGTATTTTTGCAGCTCAACTCAGTGTGTCAACAAGATCCGTCTAAATGGATGGAAGAAATAAGAAGTGGTGCGTGTGCAGGTTAACCATACAAAAGGAAACAGGAAAAGTGCGGTATGTAGCCTAAAAAAGAAAAGGAAATTAGTTAAAAAGTGGATTTTAGATGGTGCTTTGGATCGGAAAGTTCTTGGACGACGAAAGTCAAGATATTAATGTTCCTACCTGTTGTGTTGTTGACGTTCGTTGCTCTTTACATTGTTATCACTCACTTTAATGAACAAGCCCACATGAATAAGACAACAAACGTCAACAAAACGAATGAAATAAATCAAAGTGATGCTAATTTTGTTGGTGACAAACGAATGGTTTATTTTTTGACACCTTCCTCGGATACAATAAACCCATAATTTTTTTTTAGTTTAATAACTTTTTTGATGACTCAGATTTTGATGCAGGTCCAAAAATCTTTGAGTACGATCCTTTTAAATTATGGAACGACGCGTTAACATCAGAAGAAGTAAGAAAATATCAAGGTGAGCTAAAAATGTTTCGGATAAAATTATAAAGTGACTGAAACATTTATTATGTTAGGTGAGAACATGTTAAGATACATGGATATGAGCACATCACCTTGCGATGACTTTTATCAATATGCTTGTGGAAATTGGTCTTTATATCACCCAATACCACCAGATAAAATTGGTTATGACACTTTTGAATTAGTCAGAGAGAATTTAGATGTTTATTTGAAAGAACTTTTAGAAAATATCGATAACAACGTAAATATTCTAAAATAATTTCGATTCTTAATAATAATTATTGTTTTAAGGAATCTTTATTAACCCAGGAAATTATTAAAAAGCAAAGTTTTAGTTACTCGACGGGAAATGTTCCATATTTCGAAAAACTCCTCGAAAATTTAAACGAAACTATTCTTTTCGATCCCATTTTAAAATGTAAATACATCTATAAATCGTGTATGAACGAAGAATTAATTTCAGCAAAAGGTTCTCAACCTCTTTTCGATTTACTCAAACATTTAAGATATTGGCCCGTTATCCAATCAGAATGGAGCCCATCTAAATTTGATTTGGTTTGGTTATTGGGTCAATTAAGATTATATAATAACGATATCTTTATTGAAGAATGGGTGGGAATTGATATAAAAAATTCAAGTGAACATATAATACAAGTAAATAATAAATAAATAACTTTCTATATCGATTTAATTTAAATTTTTAGATAGATCAGAGTTCGTTGGGTTTACCAAATAGAATATATTATTTAGACCCGGAAATGAAGAAATATTTAGAAGCTTACCGTCAATTTTTATTGGATACAACATTGATTTTAGGTGCAGATTACGAAAAAGCTAAAGAAGACGTAGACGATATCATCAGATTCGAAACGGATCTCGCCGAGATCTCCTTAGACCCGGAAAGTCGAAGAAATTTATCCAATTTGTATCACAAGCTTAGTTTGGGCGAGCTCCAAAACGAAGTTCCCGAAATCTATTGGATGAAGTATTTTAAAGTCGTAACCGATCGAAATTTACCGTTAGAAACAAAGATCGTTTGTTATTGTATTGATTACTTGAAAAATTTGGTGATTTTATTAAAAAAATACAACCCAAGAACAATAACTAATTACATTTTATGGCGATTCGTAAGAAATAGAATTAATAATCTTGACGAAAGATTTAATTTAGTTAAGCAAAGATTTTATCATATTCTTTTTGGTCGGGAAAAAGCTCCTCCAAGATGGCAATTTTGCGTCGCTCAAGTTAATTCTTACTTAGGGATGGCTTTGGGACATCTTTTCGTTAAACGTCATTTCGACGAAAACGACAAAAATGACGTAAGTTCTATTTTAATAGGATTCTTTGTTAAACTGTTGTTAGACTTTGCATATGACCAGAGAACTACAAGAAGCGTTCTTAGACATTTTGGAAGACAGCGATTGGTTGGGCGATTACACCAAATCGGTGGCTATATCAAAAATTAAAGCTATGAGATTAAAAATTGGTTATCCAGATCTAATTTTGGATACATCGGCTTTAATTGATCGATATCTAGATATCAAAGTGCATCCTAATTATTATTTTGAAAATTGTTTGGTGGTTTTGCAGGTAATAAATTAGCTATAAGTAATTAATGAGGCTTTATTATTTGTATTTTAGCACGTCGCTAAAAGCGAACATTTAAAAATAGGAAAAACCGTCAATAAAAACATTTGGAATACACCCCCAACTATCGTTAATGCTTATTACAGCAGGAATAAAAATCAAATAAGTATACTTTAACATCTCAACAAAAAAAATGTTATGCTAGATTTTTTTAGTGTTTCCTGCTGGAATATTACAACCACCATTTTACCACCAACACTATCCCCAAGCATTAAATTACGGTGGAATAGGTGTGGTAATTGGTCACGAAATCAGTCACGGTTTTGATGATAAAGGTAAACTTTTCGACGAGGACGGAAATTTGAACAGCTGGTGGACGCGCGAAGCCACGGAAAAATTTCAAGAAAAATCAAAATGCCTCATTGACCAATACAATTCGTTTGTTGTTCCCGAAATCAACACGAAACTCGACGGCGCCTCTACCCAAGGCGAAAACATCGCCGACAACGGCGGCATAAAGCAAGCTTACAAAGCATACAAAAAGTGGCTAATGCTCAACGAAGATTCCAAACTACCTGGATTTAACGCGACCGATGAACAATTATTTTTCATTAACTTCGCCCAAGTTTGGTGCGGAACATCACGACCAGACGCAACGAGAAATCGAATAAAATCCGCCGTACACTCACCAGGAAGATTTAGGTGAGAACTCAGCCTACAGCTTATACAACCCAACACACTTAAATCATAAAATTTTTAGGGTTTTAGGCACATTGAGAAACTCCGAGGAGTTTTCGAAAGCTTTTAGTTGCAAAGCTGGATCTCTTATGAATCCGAAAAAGAAGTGTACTATATGGTAATTTATAATATTTAGATTTAAGTGTGTTTATGTTTTTTTTTAACTTAATGAAATAAATGTACAAATGTAAACTTTATGATGCGGTTTATCCATTACAAATCTTAATCTTATAAAATCTAAAATATGTCTAGATCTGGAGGGGAGAAAGTTGAAAAATTAATGAGAAAAGTGGCAGTTTACAATGTAAAATAGAACACGTGGGAAGAAATTAGTATTTCCATTAGAATTAAGATGTGCATCAAAGTGAAATGTAAATAATTTCCTTTTTTTATAGGTGGGGAGTATGAAACACGTTGAAATAAATGTATAAAGATGTAGAAAATTCACTCTTGATGTGAGTTTCAATCTTGGAAAGGTAGCAATGTTGATGTTAAATTTTGTCTAAACAACAAGGATGAAATATACTTGAAGCACAATTTTGAATGACATCAATTCCTTCACAAGCTTTAGACTTATTGATCAAGTAGCGCCATCTATTAGTAAGAGTATTTCGCAAAAATTCGCGTTTCTCATTGGTTAGATTAACCTCCAATCCAACCGTTTATCCACGCCATCTACTTTTTGGCCGACAAACTAAAACAAACTAAATTACATCTAGAAAACACTCCTATAAAAGAAATTTGATGGATACTTGGAATGAAAATAAGGATATAAACGAAATAATTTTTTTATTAAGTAGAATAATTTATTGTTTACCTACGTTTTACAAAATATCAATGAAAATTGGATGGTATACAGTACAAATGAAGAAAAAGAAAAACAAGGGGTATTACAATAGCCAGTAAAGTACCATTGAAAAAAAAAATAAACAAAAAAAATAAAGAACAGCAAAAGATGTATATCGTCCGAAATGGAAGTGTGTTTTTAATATACAGTGCCGCCAGACCTAGATATGTAACTAGAAGCTAATTTTGTATGCTTCGTTACTAAACGAGCGACCTAAAAACCGTTCGCTACCCGACAGTAATCGATCGATGCTTGGATTGCTTAGGATTCGTTTTTTAATTTATTTATTTTTTGATCTGAAGGGGTGGTGACGCAAAGAACGGTTAATTAAATTATTGTCCTTACCCTAAATGTACAAATAACAAAAAAGAATTGAATTACACCTAATTTAACGTGATTAAAAAGATCGAGTTGTTACAGTACCGGGATTTTTTAATAAATTTGTTAATTTGTCTTAAGGTTTTTTTCGCATAATATTCTCTGGATCGTTCTCGCACAGGAATGTTAGATCGCAATTCTTTTTATAAATATGTTCGACTAGACTGGACTTTCCGGAACAAAATAAAAAAGAACAAAAAAGTATAATAAGAAGAGAGTTCGTATAATTCCTTAACGTACTTGTAAAAACCTCGACAACTGTATCTCCTACCTGAACACAGAATTAAGAGTAGTCACTGAGGGCACTCGCGAGCTTAAAAATTAGTAACGTCATATGTACACAACGTAGTAGACTTCCGCACGTGTATTGTACGTAAACTAGTTAGTGTCGATACGGAAACGGCACATGCCCGAGGACTACTAATAACCTATATAATGAATTAGTCTTGTGTCTCGTGTCTGCAAAAACGAAAAAGCGGGAAATGGGGCTGGGGGAGTAGGGCGAATGATAATACGTATAATAGGACCGAACTTAACACTTAGAAAATTATAATAGTAAAAGTGGTATATAGCAGCAAAACTTAAAAATTTAATATAAAAACCTAGACACCTTAAACACGTAGCTAGGATAAAAAGTAAGTTTCCCTGCCGCGTCGTGAAACCTAAAAAAGGTGAGGAAGAAATTCCAGATACGATAACGAAAAAAAAAAATAAAATAAAATAAAAAAAATAATAAAAAACATATAGACAAAGTATTTTAACATAAAATAGAACGAAGAGGTGACTCGTCGGAAGAACAGACAGCACTTATTTTTTTTTATCACAATGGCGTAGTCACGATGACATACATCAATTGGGAACGCGGCGGAACTGTCCGCGATCTGTCCAGATCTTGGCGAAAAAAACTAAAATTAATAAAATAAATACGTTGAGCATTACCGCAAAAAAATGAAAACCTAATAATGCACACTGTCTACTGTCTGTACGCGGACATCGTCATGCCGTTTCCCGGCGTCACGTAATCTCCTATCATCAGGTTTGTACTTAACGGGTAATTCGCCATCAACAATGGTTGCTACATAACCCACAAAAAAATCTCAATTACTTATCGAAGTCACCATATTAACACCTTTCAATAATCCCGTACCTGTTGGGCGTTCGGTGTTGTGAACAACGATGGCGAAATTGCACCTCCAATCAATTGGGCAGTTTGTGTCGACGTTGGACTAGCTGCCACACGACCACGACCTGTACTCGAAATGCACCCTGGGTGGATATTTGGCGGAGCACCATCAGTTAGCTGCGCTGGATCTAATTATACACCATTAAATTCAATGACGAAAAAAAAACTTGATGACAAAAAAATGATGGATGTACACAAAACCAAAAACCCAAAACCACAATAACACTTAACGCTATTCAATTTATACATGCTACAGATTAATATATTTGATCCAGCAAGGTAACAATCTTTTTATCATATTATATCTAAACGTTGCTAGAACAAACAGTTTGTGAGCCAAATAAGCAAAAAAATAAAATTGGCCGTCAAGCACGATTTATACTGTGTTTGATTTTAGTTGTTACAAAGATATCCAACAGATACCTCGTCTTCCTCTTCATGTAATTTTCATATTTTCTCTCTTACATTCTAGCTCTTAGATGTGTAAATATTGAGAAAAATATGAAAATTTGCTGAATTCTTAGTTTTACAAATTGTTGATAGTATCGTCGGCCGCCCTAAGTAGTGTTCATGATACTTGGGGCGGCCGACGTCTTCGAAGTCGACCGAGATTATTTCGTATATCAAGAACATTCTCTCGTACTTTTGCTCTCAGATGCGTCAATATTGAGAAAAATACGAAAATTGGATGAATTTGTTGTTTTTTCTAGTTGTTGATGGTAACACTTGGAAAACGGAGCTGTTGATAGAAACGCTCGGAATATCGAGAAAAGTATTGTTTATGAAACTTGGGGCGACCGACGTCTTCGAAGTCGGCTGAGATGATTAAGTATTCTTCATCATTTCATCATATTGAATATGGCAGATAATAGAATATTAAAAGTTTGCTTCTATAACATTTTGTCATAAGCTAAAATCAAACACTCTGTATAGCCCAAGCACCATCAAGAATTTAGAAATCTAACATTATTCATGTAATACATAATAATAGGAACATAATGCCATTAGTAATAATTAATGGGAATTGTGTATTGAGGAAAAACCAACCAAAAATAGGAACTTCAACAAAAAGTTTAACCATAAAGAAAGTATCACCACAAAATACAGAAATATATAATATATTATTTAAAAAATAACCTCCGCAAATTTCCGAATAAATTTAGCTTATATTCTGTATTCTGTGATAAAGCCAAAAGCGCAAGTGTTATTAGCAATATTTAAATTAATTTTAATATATGATTTTGTCGAAAATAAGCTATATTTACTGATTCCCTTTTTACAAATGATAGCAACACAAAATTTGTGCCATTCATATTTAAGCATGCGTACTAGAATCCCGAAAATTATTTTATTTCATTACCAATAATGCGCCATTAAATCTTTTGCATGCATAACGCAATCCCATTTTCAAAATGAACCAACTCAAACCAATTCTCAAAAAATTAAAGTACTTACCTAAAGCAATTAAATTATTAGTCATTAAATTGTTACTAATAACCGATTGTGTCGTGTCCATTGAAACCTCCCCAAGACCGTTCACAGACATTCCATTAACCATATTAACGGCTAAAACGCAAAAATGAACAACAACAAAATTAAGTTATTAAAAATTTACCGTTTCTGACTCCTTGAGCATCAATTTGGTTCCAATAATTTTCGCTTGGAGATATGTTTGAGACACCGGGAGGGGGTTGTACGGGCGCGCCTGTATACCGGAAATACGGATTTTTCAAATCAAGTGTGTTAGAGGATCGCTGGTGCGATCCCTCCACTTGTAAATCGATTGTAACGTCATAACTTTGCCTGTAAATGAGCTTGGTTATTTTTTATTCACAAATATTATAATTTGTACCTTTTGTTAGCTACCAAAAGAACTTTTCCGGTTATTACTTGACCTTGTTTTACTATTAACGGGTGCTCAAGAAGGCAACGTACTTGGTACCAATGTGTTAAAGGTTCCGTTGGACCTGTACTCAACCAAATCGTGTGTTGTGAACCTTGAAACGCAACATCAAACCAAAATGCTAAACCATGAAGTGTTCCCGATTCCAGTAAATGGAATTCTAAAGGAATATCTACACAAAAATATTTTTTTTACTTTTGTAATACAATCTTGAATAAAATTAGCGAAAGTACCTATTGTATGGAGATCCGTTTCGTCGGCTTCTAAAAAATCAACAACATGTCTAACAGATTTGCTCATACATATTCTGATATCAAACGTATCGACAATGGGTTGTCTAAAATATTCTTTAATCGCCCAGTGTTGTATTGCAGATAAATTAACGCCATGAAAACAAGTTTGAAACCAAAAATTGGCCTTACTGAATTGTTCCATATAGAGAGCATCATCAGTGAAAGGTGCAATGTGGAGATCGCCACGCGATGGGAACATTTTTCCTTTAGGAGCGAGCCATTTCTTTGCATGAAGATACGTTTCTAACATTCGTTCGTTGTATAACATATAACCCATTGGTTCAGATATAATAACATCTACATTTTCCGGTATTTCAACTTCTTCAATTTTACCAGCGATTACCGTGATTTGATGATCAAGTTTATTTGCGGCTACTAATTTTTGGGCATATTCGGCCATTGACGATGCTTCAACCGCGTATACTTTTCTAGCACCCGCTTGGGCAGCAAAAAATGATAAAATTCCCGAACCCGCACCTACATCTAACACCACTTTGTCTCTAAAGTCATTTATGTTACATAATATCGCTCTTTGATAAGTGTACGTTCGTATAAAATCCTGTAGCATGTTCTGCTGTTGAGATAGATAGCCGTAAAATTGAAAATACTGCGTTGCTGATGATTCTTCTGTACGGACAGAAAATACGGAAGCACCTTTTCCATGTTTTATTTTTGCTAATTCTGTGTAAAATCTCTGCGAATCTGAAATTTTTTAGTAATTATAAATTAATTTATCAAACACTATTTATACGAAAAGATTTTTGGAATGATTCCAATTCTTAAACGCAATAAAAATAAAAACTGAGAAAGTGACAAAAACAAAGTTCTCTTTTGGCACACTCTAAAATGTACTCACATATAAGAATTATATTATAAATATGATTTGTTTCTCATCAGATGCTATTTTATGTAAGGCTGTGTTGGAACGCTTCCAATTTTAAAAAATAATATAAAATAAATGAAAATGTATTTAAAGTTGAAATTTAAAAATAATTAATCAAAAAGTGTTTCGACCCAAACCAACGCGAATCAAAAAAGCATTATTCTCGTCGTTGTCCAAATCATCTCGACCTGTGATAGTTGGGGTTATCACTTAAATAATATGTTACTATATCTGTGTCAAACGCTCGAATCCCCCTTAAATCAATGATTGCGTGATTGAACTAGAAAGCTGTTTATTATAATTTTTATTTTTAGTTAAATTGTATTGCAAACAAAATCGGGTGTCATCCAATCACGCATTACAAGAACAAAAGTGCTAAGTGTGTAGATTGAGACTTCACACCATATGTTTGGATTTCGCCTAGATGTTTTATTTATATAAATATGCTTCTAATGAAACAGGTCTCGGAACTCTCGGGAAGAGTCGCGGATCTTCAAAGGCATTCTTATCGAATTAATGCGGGGTGCTGGAAAGACTCTAAGAAGAGTATTTCAATGAGATCCTAACTGCAAATGAGTTCTGGTAATCAATGAAGCGATACTTTCTTCCTTTGCGACTTTAGTCGAGATGTTGCAGTATGCCTTGGCTAAATTAAGTGATTTCTAGAATCACAGCTTAATCAATTCTCTGAGTTGAGCCAAGGTCGCTTGCAGCTGAGGCACTTTTGACTTAATAAGGCAAAGTTATTCTCTTATTTATTATTTTACTCTCTAAATTTTATTATTCATCAGATATCCCAAGTATATGAAACTGCTAACCCTCTCTATCTTGTCATCCCAGTCTTTGCTACCATATCCTTGGTCTTTGGAAATTTTATCTATAAGCCCATGCCTCAGCTTTGTTTTGCAACCTTGTAAATTCCAAAAATGACAAGATTTTAATTGTCCATGTTCAAAGTCCTGTATCTTGTACTATCTTTCCAGGGCAATATTAAAGAGCAGATACAACAGCCTATTGGCAACCAATTGGTTATTTTTGCTATTTTTTTATCGCAAGGAAATGGGAATTAATGAAACTTTAAGGCAATTTTTCTTGAATTTTTTTATGACACCTTTATTATTAGAATTTATTCGTTATTTTTGAGAAACACTGTCATAATATCTGCTCTTGGCGGTTATTATGAGAATGTGGGAGGTCAAAGAACTAAAAGTCTAATTCTGTTTATGTTATTTGCTTAACTAGGACCTGGTTGCATCCTGGCATTCTTTCCGCAGAGGTTTTTGTGGATCATTACAATGTATGGTAGGTTTGAGGGTCGCCCAAACTTTAAATTTAACATCGCTCGCTTGTTATAACTACAAAATAAATCCAAATTTGAATTACTATTACTTATTAATGAGGGCAATTGGGGGAGAAAGTTAGGTGTTGATATTGTTGCCTGAATATCCTGAGGTTCTTACATTTTCTGAGTGGAGAGGTCTCATTGATATTTGAAAAGTGGATTTTTAAGAATTTTTTACTTCAATGTCGTGATTCGCCTTGAATACTTATTACTATACTCATATGAATGAGTCACATCCTTGCTATTAATGCGTTTTATCACTCAAACATATTTTTTTGCCACTTTTGGAATGTTTCTTACATTTTTCCATTTTTATCATCTCGTCAGCTCTTTATTATAATTTCGTTTATTATCATTCCTTAAGTTGTGGAGTTGCTAATGTTGTTTGGTAAGTTGTAATTTAGGAAGAGAGTTAAAGGGATTTGAGATTGAAATGTTTTAATGTAACAAGCATGATTTTGCAGAAACTTTGTACTACTAAAAAAAAAGTGATAACAATTATCAAAATTCGCGTTAGGATTAAATGATTTTCTAGAGAAAGAAATCAACACTTTTCAGTATAAATCATTTATGTTATTTGAACTTTGATAATAATTTGTGGATTTAGGAATTTTTTTCTTATCTAATTTTATTTTTATGAGATGTTTTTTGCAATGTTAAAAAAAGTTATTTGAAGTGTTTAAACAAGGGTTTCTTTGTTATGTCTTGCAAGTCTAATAAAACCCTTGAAATTCAACAATCGCTATTTGAAGAACAATGGGTTCTTAGAGTGCACATAAATTCAAAAATATTACTCTATAAACCCGATTTTATTTTCAATTTAAAGCCCCTTTCTTTCATCGGTTATGAACAAAACTGTTTTTTTATTCGTTTCGGAAACAAACAAAGAAAATTAATTAACAAATTTTATGATACACCAAAAAAAAATCTTTTGTATCACTTTATATAACATATAAATTAATGTATGTGTTAATTATATATATATTATTATAAAAATGATAGAAATCTCACCTTGCTCATTAGTGAATTTAAAAAACAAAGATTCTCTGTCAACAGTGAAGGTGAAGGCTTTGTTCCCAATCCGACAATATTCGGTACTTTGTGAGACAGGAAATTCCAATAAGACGGTCTTACCTGAAACGTTTAAGGCGTCTAATATTAAGATGAGAAAAAAACTGGACCGTTTCAAAGCTGGTCACGTTTGGTACACAATAACAACTCGAAAAGTACGTATTGTACTCACCCGATATTAACTTCAAACTCAAGCCCTGCGGATCGTAATCGATGTTTAATTGAACACGTTGATTAAATTTTTGTTTAAGTACACCGTCCGTATTTATGTTATAAACATCAACATCCCAGACCTTAGGCGCCATTTTTGAGTCTGTCACACTTCGTTATTTAACGTTTCGGTATTTTTTTTTAATGTATTGCTCACCCTGCCGGTGACGTCACGCGGTTAACTAAAATTCAAATCAAAAGCAGCCCATATTAAACGGCGAATAATGTATTTCTTAGTTGTAGTGGTCTTCAACGCCGATTCTAAACTGAATTAGATTAAAAAAATTAATAACTAATGTTATTTTTAATCGAGGCAAACTGGGTGAATTTAGAACAAGTAGCGCCATCTTTTGACGCAATTGATACATTAAACTAAAATGTTATTGACTTTAAAATTAGAATGTTTAAATTTTTGCCTTAGCGCAGTATTAAAATTAAAAAATGTCTTTAAACTCAAAACAGAGAATGAATTGAACTCACCCCAAATCTTATGGTGAAGAAGGTATGTTGTATACAAAAGTAGGTGAAAATGGATAAATCTGAGATATGTTTAGGTAAATTCGGGTTCGAGATTACAGAAAATTAAGAAGAGAATTGAGAAATGCACAAAAATTAAAGAAGACTTGTCCATGATACTTTGATAGTAGACTTGGTTTCACGCTCCGAATCCCGAGTGATACCATTATATTTTTCTGGATATCTATGCATCTGAGAGCTAAAGTGCAAGAGAGCAATATTGTTAAGAATAAAATTTTTTTATAACATGCTCCGATTCCTGAGTATTGTTCTTGATACAAGAACTAATCTCGGCCGACTTCGAAGACGTCGGCCGCCCCAAGCATCTTGAATAATACTTAGGGCGGCCGACGTCTTCGAAGTCGGCCGAGATTATTTCTTCCATAAATTTCAAGCATGGTAGACTTGGTTTCATGCTCCGAATCCCGAGTGATACCATTATATTTTTCTGGATTTCTATGCATCTAAGAGCTAAAGTGCAAGAGAGCAATATTGTTAAGAATAAAATGTGCTACAACCTTTGTTCTAAAAGTTTTTTTATAACATGTTCCGATTCCTGACTATTGTTCTTGATACAAGAACTAATCTCGGCCGACTTCGAAGACGTCGGCCGCCCCAAGCATCTTGAATAATACTTAGGGCGGCCGACGTCTTCGAAGTCGGCCGAGATTATTTCTTCCATAAATTTCAAGCATGGTAGACTTGGTTTCATGCTCCGAATCCCGAGAGATACCATTATATTTTTCTGGATATCTATGCATCTGACAGCTAAAGTGCAAGAGAGCAATATTGTTAAGAATAAAATTTGCTACAACTTTTGTTCTAAAAATTTTTATAACATGCTCCGATTCCTGAGTATTGTTCTTGATACAAGAACTAATCTCGGCCGACTTCGAAGACGTCGGCCGCCTCAAGCATCTTGAATAATACTTAGGGCGGCCGACGTCTTCGCAGTCGGCCGAGATTATTTCTTCCATAAATTTCAAGCATGGTAGACTTGGTTTCATGCTCCGAATCCCGAGTGATACCATTATATTTTTCTGGATATCTACGCATCTGACAGCTAAAGTGCAAGAGAGCAATATTGTTAAGAATAAAATTTGCTACAACTTTTGTTCTAAAATTTTTTTTATAACATGCTTCTATTCCTGAGTATTGTTCTTGATACAAGAACTAATCTCGGCCAGTGTTGTTAAATACCCGGGTATTTATTTCCAAGGGTAAATTTCCTGGATATATAACCGGGGGTATTTACCCAAGATGGGTATTTAGAGGTATTTATAAAATTTAATTTAAATTGAGTTGATGGCAGTTTTGCAAGCACTTCAAGAATGCTGAGTCGATTATCGATATATCAAACTTATTTATAATATCTACAACAAAGCTACAATGACTGTAAAATTGCATGAAAGTTCTGAAAAGAGTAGGAAGTAGTAAAGTACTGATTGTGAGTAAAACAAAGCGATACACTGTTGAACACAAATTGTTCATCACAGTCTTGGAGAGTGCATTTAAAAAACTGGATTGGACCCAAAAAGGCATACACATTGATGGCAAATGCTTTAGTAATTTGCGCTACGTGGTCGATATGGTTCTTATTTCGGATAGCCTTGGAGAGATTAAACTAATGCTGAACGATTTAAAGGAGTTGTGTGCAAGAGTCGGACTAAATATCAACGAGGAGAAATCAAAATTTAAGACAAATCTTGTTCCCAGCTCTAACATCAACATTGGGGATAATAAGATTGAGAGGGTTGACAGCTATGTATATCTTGGCTATGAGGTTCATGTATCGAGAGATAATCAAACAAGCGAATTAAATAGAAGGATCACACAGCCTACGGGAAACTTAGAGATATCTTCAAGAGAAAAGGCAAAGAAAAGCTTTCAACCAATGCATGTTTCCGGTTATGACATAAGGCTCCGAAACTTTAACATTAACGGTAGTCACTGCCAGGAGGGTCAAAGTAACGCAAAGATAGATGGAGAGGTCGATCCTGGGTGTAACTCTGAGGGACTACATACGAAATGAAGACCTATGAACAAGAACTGACGTAAATGATGTGGCAACATTGTAGCAAAGCTAAAGTGGAACTTGGCGGGTCATGTCGCGCGAATGAAGAATGAGCAGTCAACAAAACGGTTGGTTGAGACCGCAAGCGAACAGACGAAGTAGTCGTCAAAAGAATGACCAACAATTGGATTCAGGCGGCACAAAATAGAATCGAATGGAACAGAATAGGGGAGGTCTATGTCCAACAATGGATGCAGAGGGTTGCCTGATGATAATAATCATAATAACTTGATCTAATATAAATTGACAATTCCTCGTCTTCAACGTCCATTTCATCAACTACCTCTTCATTTTTTTTTGAATCTGATATATTTTTGCTGATATCACTTTTATACGCCCTATTTGGGTATTTACCCTGCACCGTGGTAAATACCCGTATAAATATCCATTTTAGAAATACCTACCCGCCGGGTATTTACCGAGGTCCCATCACTGATCTCGGCCGACTTCGAAGACGTCGGCCGCCCTAAGTATTATTCAAGATGCTTTAGATTATTTCTTCCATAAATTTCAAGCATGGTAGACTTGGTTCCACGCTCCGAATCCCGAATGATGCCATTAACAAGCTGTAAAGCTACAAATTCATCAAGTTTTCATATATTCGTATTTTTCTGGATATCTATGCATCTGAAAGCAAAAGTGCAAGAGAGCAATATTGTTAAGAATAGAATTATCTACTACTTTTGTTCTAAAAGTCTTTGTGTAACATGCTCCGTTTCCCGAGTGACACCCATCAAATTTTTATATTTTTCTTGTATATTGTGAGGACTTAATACCGACCAAGAAGAAGACCTCCAACGCGATGAAAAATAATATATACGGCTGCGAGGAGTTCTTAGAGACAATTTATCTGGATTTCTATGAATCGACTTTCTTGGGAACAATATGCAAAGGCAATCTCTGAATCAAGGAAACAGAACAAATATTTCTGATAAGATTTCCAAGGTGCTTGATTGCTGACGAATACAAGATCAAAGCCAAAATTACCAGCTGCGATAAATTCTGTGACTAAGCTGACAAAATATATAAACATTTTTCTGGGAATGAATTGGCAGCTGATAAAACTATGACACACGATAACAAAAACGCTGTTAAAGGTAAATCACTACAAAAAAAATGTTTGTTATCACTTAACATGAAAGTAATAACTCAGAAATAAATTTTTTAATAAAAATTAAATAAATTAATAATAGGTGTCACCACTGATCTTCAATTAAATCTTTTAGAAATCATTAAAAATAACTTTAATTATTAACGCCTTAACAAATAATAAATTCAGAAACACCTTTTATTAACCAAATTAAAGTTTAAACTCATAAATAAAAATTATCATCATTTTCTTTAAGTTAATTCTAAGTAAATAGCGACATCTATCGGTGAATTTTCCAAAAATTTTTTCGAAGATAATAAAAATCTAATTAATATTTATTAATCTAATGTTTTCATACCTCATTTTCGTATCAAGCGCCTTATTTTTAATGTATAAAAGTGTTTATTTAAAATTGATTTAAAAAAAATGGTACTTTGAAAATGTTTAGTAAATGATGAAACTTTTGGAAATTGTTGTCATTTGAAAATTTGTCAACGGTTACACCTTAATTTTTGTTTTTTGGAACGCCCATTCTGCTTATCAAGAAAATTTTTTAACTGACCACCGGTTATCACTTAAAGTAATACACAAATTTTTGCTTATGCAGTAAACAGTAATCAGAAATAAAATTTTATCACATTTCTGTGCAGCATAACTCGCGTGACGTGTAAAGTGCCAACAATTCAAAAATAGCGTAAAAACCGAACACTAGGATTCGAAAAAAACATTAATAACCGGTGAGTAACAATTAAAAGTAAAATTTTATGTTGACACTAACCTCTATCTTTTAGGTTAGAAAATATGACCGAAAACAAACAAGGAATGAGGGCTTTAATTCTCGTTGGTGGCTATGGTACTCGATTGAGACCATTAACCCTTAGCAGGCCAAAACCTCTCGTTGAATTTGCAAATAAACCTATATTATTACACCAAATTGAAGCGTTGGTTAAAGCCGGAGTTACAGAAGTGATTTTAGCCGTTTCGTACAGGGCCGAGCAAATGGAAGATGAATTATCCCAAGAGGCAAAGAAGTTGGGTATAAACGTTATTTTTTCGCACGAATCTGAACCACTTGGAACAGCGGGCCCATTAGCTTTAGCTAGAGATATACTTAAACAAAGCAATGAGCCATTCTTTGTACTCAACTCAGATATTATTTGCGAATTTCCATTCGTGGAGTTAGCTCAATTTCATCGAGCGCATGGAAAAGAGGGCACCATCGTTGTTACAAAGGTTAAAGAACCTTCAAAGTACGGAGTTGTTGTCTACAATGAGTCAGGATGTATACAAAGTTTCGTGGAGAAACCACAAGAATTTATTTCTAATAAAATTAACGCAGGGCTGTACATTCTTAATCCTAAAATTTTAAATCGAATTGAACTTCGCCCCACTTCCATTGAAAAGGAGGTCTTTCCTGGAATGGCTTCTGATGGCGAATTATATGCTTTTGAATTGGAAGGTTTTTGGATGGATGTTGGCCAACCCAAAGATTTCTTAACCGGGATGTGTATGTATTTAAAATCGTTACGACAAAAATGCCCCGAACGCCTTTACGACGGACCTGGAACAGTCGGAAATGTTCTTGTCGATAAAACTGCTAAAATCGGTGAAGGTTGTCAAATTGGACCCGATGTCACAATCGGACCGGGCGTTATCATCGAAGATGGCGTTTGTGTTAAACGATGCACTATTCTTAAAGATGCCAACATCAAATCTCACTCTTGGTTGGAAAATTGTATAATCGGCTGGAAATCTTGTGTGGGACGTTGGGTTCGAATGGAAGCCACCACGGTTCTTGGCGAAGATGTTATCGTCAAGGATGAAATCTATATTAACGGCGGTCAAGTACTTCCCAATAAAAGCATCGCTGCGTCTGTGCCTGAACCACAAATCATAATGTGATTGTTTTTTTAAGTTTATGTTGATGAAATATTATTTTTTTTTGATTAGAGCATTTATTTTTGTGTTTAGATTATAGTTGTATTTTTGTTAAGTTACGTTCCCGTACCACATGAACACTTTTTGACCATAATGACGTGAATCATAGTGGTATCATAGATTTACATGCACAACATCATAAAAATATTTTTTTGACTACGTCTCAATTTGTTATTTATTACGATATGTTCTTAATGTAAAATCTGTCAATTTTTAATACTAATAAAAAGTATTTGTACTAAATGAATGTTATTTGTTAATAGCAAAAAGAAAAAGAAGGTAAGGGGAATTATAGTAATCAAAAAAATTATAGTTTATACTTTTTAGGAGTCTAAGAAAATACATGGAGCAAGAAGGGAGTAGGAATAATTATAACAGAGGAACTAAATCATGGAAGATATACATAAGAACGAATTCGCAAGGGGATGGAGCAAACTATAGAATGAACAGAATTCTGGAATCAAATAAGAAAACTGAAATAAAAGCCGTCAAAGTAAGATTCAAGGATGGAAAGCTGCCACAAACAATGGAGGAGAGAAGAGAAGATGAGATGATTGAAAACACTACAGATATAGCAACTGCAGAGATAGCAATGGAAGAATTAGGAGAGGCAATGATAAAGATGCAACTCCCTGATTGGGCCCCTTGTACATTCTCCCATTACACACTCTGGTCACATCAACCAGCCTAAGGCTAGAACAGCTCCTAGAGGTGCATTCCTGATATCATCTGTTGTTGGCCATTTCTCTCTGAGGTCGGTCAATCTCACATCAATCTCGTCATCCTGTTCCCAGGCTCGGCAAGGAGGGGAGTCAACAAGCTTCATGCTTTGAAGGTGCTTATTTACCTTATAGTATCTCGTGAGAAGAACTGTTGCGGCTAAAAAAGGAAAAAAACACAAAAAATTAAAAAAAGAATTTATAATGATAAGAACACTCACTTTTTTAAAATCGCTCTTTCCACAGTGGATTGGCAGCCTCTCCAAAAATCCGAGAACGCGGGTGAGTTGTATGATGTTTTTCATAATATATTCTGTGCAGTCTTCGATGATTGTTTCCCGTTTGCCTATAAGAAAAAACGGAATACTAAATTTAAAACAATTTATATGTCTAAGGAGACTAGAAATCAAAGGGACACACTAGATCTTTTGGGGTGGCTGGCCTCTGTAACTAGGTCCAGAGAATCCTACGACAAATATGCTCAATGTAAACAAAAGTACTTTGATCTCTTAGAGAGCGAAAAGAAAAAACATTACACGAGAAACATTTTAACGGCCGATAATAAACAAAAAAAAGATGTGGGAGGTTATTAATAAGGGACGATCCTATCATCATGCACAAAAAGAAGTAGGAACGAATTTAACTGCACAAAACTTTAGTAACTACTCCGACAACGACGAGTTCCAACGTTTATGTAAAGAATACAGCAAGAATTTTTTCAAAAAGTCTTTACTTTAGTCCCTGTACCAAAGACGAGATAACAAATATAATTAATCATTTAAAAACCAAAAAGAGCGAAGATGTCTATGGACATTCAACAGCTGTTGTAAAGAAAGTTGCGAATGAAATCTCTGAACCGCTTTGTATGGTTTTAAACAAATGTATTGAAGAGGGAGTTTTTCCCGAAAGGATGAAACAGGCCAGGATCGTTCCAATTTACAAAAAAGGAGATGACAACGATTGCTCAAATTACAGACCGATTGCCCTCCTTCCAGTGTTTTCGAAAATCTTCGAAGAAGTAATAAAACGCCGACTAATCAGCTACTTGCAAAAAAATAAAATATTTGACGACAGCCAACATGGTTACAGGACCGGAAGATCGACGATCACAGCTGTTACCCGAATGATACGCGATGTCACGGAAGCTCATGACAATCGAGAAAGCGTGGAAATGACCTGTTGCGACCTCACCAAAGCTTTTGATACGGTGGACCATAATCTATTACTGGATAAGCTCGCCTTTTACGGCGTACGGGGATCAACACTAAGTCTAATGAAATCGTATCTGAGTAACAGAACACAATATGTCGCTTGGAATGGTTCAATATCCGATGTGAAAAACAATAAATACGGTGTACCCCAAGGATCAATCCTGGGACCGATCTTATTTATACTGTATATGAACGATCTTCCTCGAAACATAAAAAACTCAGAAACGTATCTATATGCGGATGATACGTCGTTCGTAGTAAAAGGGAAAACGAGAGAAGAAACACAATTGAGAACTAACGATGTCTTAGAAGACGCGTCTGATTGGTTGCGAGCGAACAAGCTCATCCTCAATGAACAAAAGAATCAAAAAATTAACTTTCTCACGAAAGGAAACTATAACGTGGTGAACTTTCTTGGCTTGAAGTTGAACAATCGTCTCACCTGGGATGACCATGTGAGTGCCCTTTGTAGAAGACTCGCGAGTGCAGTTTTTATGGTGCGAAGATTGGTGAAGTGTACCGAACCTGATGACGTCTGTCCAAAAACTTTTTTTTTGACATATAAATAAACATTAAAGGATATTTTAACAATTCCTTGGCGAGATGACAGCCCGGGGTTCGGTCCCACCCGTTTTAAAGAGAACGGGCGAGATAGATAAAAAGATAAAATTGAAAGTGTACATCTTGGTAGCAGTCCCAATATTAACATATGCCAATGAATCATGGACACTCCAAAATAAACAAGAAGGAAAGATGACAGCAATGAGAATGCAATTTTTACTTAAAATAGTAGGGAAGACGATGTGGGATAGGAATGAAGAAATAAGACTGGGAGTAGAACATAACACAACAGTAAAAAAGGTACCTAGGAAGACATGGAAGGAAAGAATAGCAGAAATTGAGAAGAAAAGAAGAAGATATAAAGGAATTAGCCACGAACTCTATCAAGCATAGGGATCAGGAGAAGAGAAAGTTTATTAATAGCTTTTTGTAATCATGACTTAGATAATAAATTGAAATTTTAATCTAATAACTTTTTACCATATCATAAAATTGGTTATATTCCTTTGTCCCTTAACAATAAGTCCATTAAAGAATTCGATTTTTCGCGACCTACTAACAAAATATTGATTAGCACGAAATATATAGTGTGCGTAATACCCTTCCTGTGTTTACAGCGTTCACTCGAGAGTGTAACAACCCCTAAAAACGTCCACAAAAACATTAACTCCCAACAAAATAATTTAATGTCTGAAATTTCCACTCCGTTGTTGTTAAGGAGAAGATTAAGCGTTCCGGAGATAGTAATGAGAAAGTAAGTTCAAAGCAAGGTTATTTTTTTTTGTTATGGTTGTTTTTTGTAGATATTCCCTGGCGCAAAAGGTCAATGACGAGGATGATGATGGAAGTTTGATGATAACTGGTAGAAAGTCGTCGAGTATGTCGCGAAAGAAAAAAAAGAATTATCGCAGGGTGAATTTGTGGAGAAACTCGAATTTTGAGAATGAAAAAATGAAGGTGGAGAATAATTTGAGTCAAATGACGGAATTAAACGTGATCTCAAACGTACGATTGAGTCAGCCCACTTTGGACTTAATTTTTAGAGAAATTCTTAAAGAAGCCAAGTTAAATTTTGTGAATGAATCGACATTTCACGAAAGTGAAAAGAAAGTTATAAGTTCTGTGGACGTGGGAAGCCCTTATAAAAATACCTCCCAAACGAGTGTTCCTAGATATTCCGCAACTCCAAGAACTTCCTCGATGGAAGTAAATGCCTCATCGTCCGGAAATGATAACGGGTCCGATTCAGATACGTTCCTAGATAGCTTAGAAGATCTTTCGAATGTTCTCTTACCTGATAACAGCGACCAAAATAAAGCCTTAAATAAATCAAAATCAAAACCTTGCCCAGCTTTTTTTGTTCCAATCGAAAACAAAGCTACAACTCCCACCAAAAAAATATCCGATTTACTTCCGAATCGAGTTAAAGAAAAATTATTCGCTCGACAAGAAAAACGGCAAAAGAAACTTGAAAATCCCGTTTCAACATTACCAAGAGTTCCTATTGATCCACGCCCAACAGGGAATTCAACGATTCCTATTGAACCAACAGGAACGAAACGATTCATCGTGAAACCCAAAAAATTTAATTTCCCAAAAAGGAAACAATCACCAAAAAGAAAACCATTAACGATCGTTTCAAATGATAACAAATCGAAAATTCCAATTTCCATGACACCAAATTTACCAAAAATAGTTGATGAGAAACCAAAGAGAACCACAAAAATACCAGTTAGTAGACGTAACATGGATACAAAAGTCGATAGACTCATCGCCAACATCCTCATCGATACCTTAAATAGAGGCATTGAAGAAACCCAACCTATTTCTAAAAAAGAAACCAACAGCTCCGTTCCCCAGGGTTGGTCATCACTTTATATGTTACACAAACATCCCGAATCACCAGAAAGCACTTCAGATGAAGGTTCCTAAACATTTCCACTTTTTCTTCATAAATTTTTTTTCTAATTTTAGGTACTCATAATTCACGTAAAATTACCACAAAAAAATACAACGATAGAACACAATCACCCCCAATTAACGAATGGTCCGTTACGGTTGAAGGATCTTACGTTCCCGATATTGAAATGAGATTGCGTTTTCATCGAATGGACCATCGAAGGAAAATCGAACAAAAAAATAATGTTCGATTACCAGCGATGAGGTTTCCACCATCATCTATTAATAATGAGGTATGATCTTATTAAAAATCGATGTTTGTTTAAGATGTTGACTTCCGCTTACAATGATAAATTTGCGCACTTTAACCTTTCTATTTATTTTCTTTGGTTACATCAATCAATTTCACCCATCAATCATCTTTTTGCAAGAACCTCTCTTGTATTATGTCATTAGATTATATATTAATTTAAAAAATTAATTATTATAGCGTTGGTCAGAAATGACTGGAGTGAGTGACTTTTTGCGATCAAAAGGTGATGAGAGACCTTCGAAGGTGAATTCTACAAAGCATCGGAGAGACGTTTTACCAAAAAACAGACAATTACAACCGGTTCGTGGATTGGAAAGTGTTTTGGGGGAAAGGTGATTGATTCATTTTGGTTTGGATTATTTTGAAACTTATTTTGTTGTAGTCAATTGAGTGCTATTTTGAGGAAATTTCCTGGATTACTCACTGTGAATGGAAATGGAATTTTACCAGATAAGAATCACTTATGAATAAAATTTAATTTTGTAGATGCACTTGACGTCTTATAATTGATTGTCATTAAAAAGAATATTTTATAAGTATATTTTTGTTTTATTAGTTTTGATTGAAAAGTACAAAAAGACATGATTAAATTAGAAACTTATCCCGGAGGCATATAATTTACTGGTAATCGAGTTGTGTGTGCAAAAGCGAATGAAAAACGCACGATTCAAGGTCGATATCCATCGTTACGAAGACGTAACGGTAGCGTGGTAAAGTGGTGGTGTGTGTATGTGTGGAGACCAACTTCTTCAGCTCAGGCCACTGTCAGGCCAGTTGGTGACTGTTACTTGTATATAGCAAGTCGGTTCCGGTCACGGTCGGGTTTTAAATCCACAACGTGAAACAAGTTGCCGAGTGTTAATTTAAAGTGATGATGAACAAGTTGAGAATCATCCTCGCGGTCTGCATCCTCGGTAAATCTTTTTTTGGGCATTCTGTACTTTACGCGAAGAGAGAACTGCCTTTAAATAAAAGTGTTTTTCATTTAAAATTCAAACTTGCCTTTCCCTTTAGTAGCTACTATCAGTTTTGTTTTATTTTATTTTTCGAAAGTAAAAAGGAGACCGAGTCAATCTGGTTCGCTTGATTGCTATTATTACTTTTGGAAGAAATTTATTGATTTGGTCTCTTTTTTAAAAACATGGAATGACATTATTTTTTAATTTTTTTTAATTTTATTTTTCTATCTACTGACACTTTCTTGTAAACCTTCTATAAATTATTCACTCGTAACGGAATGCCGCTCTGGTGTGTATATAAAATGAGAATAAGGAGGTCGTGATCTGGGTCAGTAGGGTGATCAAAAATTGACGATTCTTAAAAGACCAAATTTGTTTACTTTTTTTTTGCGTAGAAGTATTAGAAAGCCAAAAAAATTATTAAAATAATACAAGGTGGGAAATTTGCATATCATGCATGTTTAAATTTTGGGAATTATTGATTGCAGCTGGCCTGTTTCGGCATGGCCAATCCACCTGCGTTCTGGAATCTGATTTTGGATTTGTCCTCAACTGTGCTTTTAAGAAATCGGGGCTGTTCAGGGTTAGAAACCTCGGCGGTATCAAAGCTCACGTCGGTCTTGGTAATCTTTAGGTTTTTATCTTTAGGTTTTTACCTTTAGGTTTTTATCGCTATCACCTACTCGCTCATTTGTTATTAGTTTTGTTCTTAACTTTAACCACTCTTTAACATCTTTTTCTATGTATGCTATGGTACTTTTTACACATTTTATGTTAAATTGTGGGGACCATCAGATACGACGCCACGCACTCGCATCTTCCATCGTTCACATATTTAAAATTTTTGTTACACCCTAACATATTTCCAGAAAAAAATAACCTTTTTGGGTTCTCTTTAGGGTTTAGTTTAGGAGATGAGTTGGGATTCAAAGATTCCCTTTCAAACGTCGAAGGAAATCGCCGAAGAGCAGCCCAAGCTTCACCATTCACAGTTCAAGCTACCAAATTTACTCAAAACTCGAATCAATTAAGACGATCTAACGTAAGTAAAATATATATATATAATTTATTGAGGAGTTGAAATGAAATTTTAAAGCCAACTCTTTTTTAGTTAAATTCTTCCTCTCAAGATGTATCCAGAAGACAAAATGAAGATCAAAATGTTCCTCCTTTCAAACCAATTCCTCCAGCTCCGGAAAGACCACAAATAAACCCACAAATAAATCGAAAAAATGTGACAATATCTGATAGGATGTCAAATAATGGAATCGAAAATGATGATTTATCGAATGTTGATATGGCAAGCGAAAATTTAGTTGAAACTCCAAAACCGCGACGTACAACAACAATTTCACCTCCTATTATTAAAAATATGACCTCTGCGAATAAGCCGAATCAAATCCGTAAACATTCAACGACGGGAAAAGTTATGAACGCGCCTAGGGAATATTACCCGGTTGGTTATGACAAAAATTTTGATGACAATTTTTCTTCGAGGGTGGATTTGCCTGAAACCTCGTTTCATTGCGGCAATCAAAAACATTTTCCCGGTTTATATGCAGATGAAGACCTCGGATGTATGGTAAATAAAGCTTTTTTATTATTAATTAGAAATCTCAGAATTGTTTAAGATAATTCAAGGTTTTATTAATCCTGATGTTTTTACAAATAATACTTTCTAAATAGAATTGACATAACAAAGTCTTTCTTCAAAATGTTATATAACCCACATTAACATCTAATTTTGGAAACTTATATAACAAAAAAAATTAAAAAATTAATCACCAAACAATTATGAAGTAAAACAAATTAGTTAAAGTAGAATAAGCTAAGTGAAACTTTTGAGAAAGTTAAAAACGAAGAATGACCAAACAAAGGTATTAGCGATCGTAGAAACATATTGGAAAACGAACGAGGCGATGCAAGTTGTAAAAAGGGAAAGTTGGAATATTTATAGATCTCAAACGAATGCGTTTCAATGTCACAAAGACCTAAACTCATTTATATACTAACTCATTCTCGTTTAATTCAATCATTATTTATCATCACACCAATTAAAAAAAAAATTTTTAATAAAAAACAAATTTCAAAAAAATATTTTTGGGGTTTTAGAAAGTTGTTCCTCAAAAAAAAATAAAAAAATAATAAATGTCTAAAAACTTTGCATAGAAAAGGATCTTTGTGTGCCACTTTTTCAGCAATTTCTTTGCGAAAGCGTGACATAAAACTCAAATTGTCGTCGTCGAACAAGTATCAAAGTGCAGAATGACGAAAAGGCACCACTCGCAATTATGATAACTGAATAATTGTCGATATATAAGAAAAAAAAATACCTAAGTAAAATTACGACATATGTATTTGTTAATAGAGGAGTCTTTTAAAGATGTCGTAATCTTGATAATAAATTAACAACACTATATTTTTTCATTACATAAAAATACATTTAATAATCTACAAATTAATTACGTTATTTAATTAATGTGATCTTGTCTTTATTGACGTTTCTAACAACTCGGATTTCTTTTACTGTTATTAGTCCGATCTAGGTTTGTGAAATTCTCATTCTTATTCTACTTCAGTCGGCACAGATGGTGTAATGAAAAACCCGCTTTGAAAAATTTTGAAACTTGCTCATTTATCCATCAAGATGCCAATTCTTCTGATCCCAAAAGTGATCCACACATTAGAATCTATGATTACGAAATAACATTACAATAACTGCGATATTACAATAACACCAGAAAGTGTCAGAAAAACGAAAACCAAAAATCAGCGTCAAAATCCAAGATGAGTTATTAAAATGTGGAGGGGAAAGTTTAACTGATAAAAGTTATTTCAGTTTCTTCTGATCATAAAGCGAACAATAAATGTTCTTCGAAGAACGTATAGTTACATAACTTTTATAGTTGAGTAGGCTCATACTAACTCTTTATTTGTTTTTCACTCTTTCGCCTTTCCATTCGAAACCTATTATTAGACACAACATTTCTATTAAAAATTTAATCATTTCATGTAAATTGTGATTTTTTTATTTCTAGGTGTTCCACGTTTGTGCATTAACCGATGATGGATTGATAATGAAGAGCTTTTTGTGCCCGGAATCGACGCTTTTCGATCAAACGATACTGAAATGTAATTGGTGGTTTTACGTCGATTGTAAAAATTCGAAAAAACTCTACGACTCCAACATTCCCATTTCTAAAAGCTATCAACTGATGAAAGCGTTGACGTTCTTTTCGGCTTATAAAAAAGATACGGCAAAAAGTGATGTCGAACGGTAATGTTTAAATTTGTCTTTACGATTATTTTCAAATGCTACTTTAAAATGAATGAGTTTTAGTCAAATCAATATAGTCGAACTTTTTTACACTAATTTTTTTTTAATATATGAAAGAGAAGTGTGCATGGAAATTTTGAAATAAACGGAATTTATAGTCGATGGTGATTTGTGTAGAGCATAAGTAATTTATTGAATGACGAATCTAGTAATTGTAATATTAATAAAATTGTAACATAAAATAAAATAATTTTTGTTATTTGCATATTTTATTTCGCCAACCTTTTTACGCTTTCGGAATTATTTATGAGATTATATAAAAAGAGCTTGGAAAGTTGTTGTTTTTTATAACCCAACGAATGATGATTAATAAAAAAATAAAAATAGATGCGCCGTAATTACGTAATTAAAAAAATTATTTCTTTATGTATTAACATTATGTTGAAACAACTTCCCATAAATTTGCTAAACTATAACCTTCTTTAACACTTTGAACAGCCAATCCTAACTGGCTATTAAAAACCGGTCCAGAACCCACATCCTTGTTTTCTTCTGCCAAATAAGCAGAAAGTTCATTTACATTTTCGGCTTTATCGTCCAAAACGTATAAATCGTCGATTAAATAGTTTTGGGTTAATTCATTGGAGTTATTTCCATTCTTTTTCTGATCCCACTCGTACTCAACCCCAAAAATAGGGTTGTTAAAATAAACGGAATAAACTGAAGTTAATTTTTGATAAACTTCGCGCATTTTTTCCTCCGGATCTAGCTTAAACCCCAAAATAAAACTCCCACTTTCTTCGGAACTTATTACTACTAATGCGGGGCCAAACTTTGAATCACACATTTTGACCTAAAAAAAATTAATAAATTAGATTAATAAATTATTTAACAACATTATTTACAGATTCCGTTTGAAGATATGGCAAAGAGACGTTAAATCCTTCGTTTGTATCAGCAAACCAAACCAATCGAACATTGGTGATGATGAAAGTTCCCAAACTACCTTGATCAGTCGATAAATTCCAAACGCCATAAAACGTTTCGAAGATTTGTTCTAACGGTAAAATTTTTAATCGATTCTCACGCACAATGGCACCGCGAAGTTTTAATTCCCGATAAGGTTTCGAAGAAATATAAGCTCGATGGACGTCGATGACAGTTTGGAAATGTTTTTTGTCAGTTATGACCAAATTCGTGAAAATAAATTCAAATCTTGCTTTATCACAAGCGGTCATCATGTGTAAAGCTCGCGTTGGATACTGAGTTTTCTAAAATAAAATCATTTAATAATAAATTTAATAATAAATAATTTCTTACAGAATTAATTATTTTCGAATTTATAGTTAAAATTGTATTAAAACCAATTGCTACAAAAAAAATTAAATAAATACAAACAAAAAAATTTTTGATGATAACAAACACAAATTAATTCTTGGGCTACTCAAAGAATGCCAGACGAGTCTTAAATTCGTTATTAAAAACCTCCCTCGATCCCCGGCGTTTCCTTTGGTGTCTTCCACATTATCCATTCTATCAATCAATTTTTCACCGACTCTGAGTTTCATATCTCTTTAACATAAAATAATTACAACGTTGTTTATATAAAATTGTTATTAACTAACGAGAAAGGAACATCAAAGCGGACTTCTTTGTCTTCCCATACCGAAGCCATGGTTAAAACTAAAATTAATCACAACAAAAACGTTGGTGTTATTGATCCACAACTTCTTGAATTCGGATCGATATATTTTAAATGTCAACCGGTTTATTGTGATTGTGGTACAAATTTTTAATTTTGTGTGATTAAATTGAGGTTGCTTACGGTTGAGGCTCAACAATTAATAAAAAAAAACAAAAAGTGAGGTTGCTGGTAGACTATAAAGATTTAATTACTTTACAACTCTCGTCGATTTGTCTGTGGGTGTTAGTTTTCTTGATTGGAATTGTTTGATTTAAGTTTTTATCCAATTTATCTTCCATCACGTGGAGGTCATCGACCTTTATCAACAAAACTAATCTTTCCCAACATTTCCACCAGGAGGCTATAACCTTACCCAATATTCTTAATCAGGCTATTAATAATCTTAATTAATATAACCAACCTTGTCTAAAATTTTTGTAATGAAACTTAATCGTTTTATGACATTTAATAAAACAATGCTTTATCTAAAGGCCACATCTTGTCTTCTTATGAACAGAGTCTTCTTCAGCATATCTAAGCTCCTTTTTAATGTATAAGACTGAGTTTTAAAATAAAACCGTTTCAATTTATTAAATTATAACATTTCTATTATGATTCAATAGAATGTGTAAATAAAACGATTATCGCGTTCTCATTTAAACTCTCGTAGACTTTCTACGTGTAAAGGTGATGGCATTGAACCTAACGATTGACCTTGATGCGACCCAGAATCTCACCCACTCCTCAATGACACGCACTTTTATCAAAATAAAAAAGATGAATTAAAAAAGTAATTAAACGTTTAATATTAAAAAAATCATATAAAAATGTATTTAATTTTTGACTTAATTAATTTGAAGACAAACATTATTGGATGTTACCATCCGTGACCATAACCATATCCGTATCCATAACCGTAGCCGTAATTACTTCCATGTCCGTAGTGACCACCATAGTAGTTATCATAAGAGGGATAACTATCATAATGATTAACATATCTTATTGATGATGGGTAATGATGGTGGATAGATGGGCCGTAATAACCACCATATCCTCCGTAACCATGCCCATAACCGCCATAATGATAAAGCTTAGCAGCACCTAAAGCTCCAACTCCTAAAGCTCCACCAACTAACGCAGCTTTTCCAACAGCAGCGCTGTAAATAAAAAACAATTTAAAATAAAATTTTAATATTTTAATTCATTCTTACCCAGCTAATCCTAATCCTCCAACAGCAGCTAACCCTAAAGCAGCTTTTCCAAGAAAAACAGGTGCTCGTTTTTCTCTAACAACAGCAACGAGCTGGGTGTCTTGATTTTCAGGAGATTCTGGTTGAATCGGGGATGTTGCCGCAAAAGCGACACTGACGATGAAGAATAAACTGAATAAGATTTTCATTTTGTCTACACTTAATTCTTGAATGAAAATGGTTGATCATGGATTTATTTTTATACTAAAAAAGAGAACCCCACTCCGGGTAGTCCCAAGATTACTTACCTTCTGATTTAAATTTGTAAATTTATTCTTAAAATTTACCTCCATATCGTTCAAGGTTTATGGCAAATCCCGAAATGTTTACGTAACCTGTTAACGAAGTTAGCAAAAAAAAATGAGGATTCTTACCTGAGGTAGAAAAAATAATCGATTTGTTATTTAGATTTTAGGTTTCGATACGCACCTGTATCAATTCATTTCGAGATTTGAATAGTAATAAAAAATGGCAATGAACGAATTAGTTTTTTTTTGATTTTTAATAATTTATTAAATATTGCGTGATATTTACCTTAGGGAAAATGAGTCATTAAAATTATCCAGAAGACCATGAGTTAATACTAATTTCGAAAATATTTCTTTTCATTACGCCATCTATGCAAATAAAACATAAATGTATGAATCATCGGAATGAATTACTGCCATCTATTGATGGGGAACAGTAATAATCTTGCGATTATGTTTAATCGGTGCCATCTATGATAAAAAGATCAAACTAGGGCTAGTTTAGACACGGGATAACAGTTATTCTGCGGTTTAGGTTGACAATTTGATGTTTCTACGGAGTTTTTATGTTTGTAGAGTTTTATAGACGCGAATGTCGCGACATCAGGCTGTAATGTAGTGTGTACATCACAAACCAAGACGTATTTAACCGTGAATATCAACCAAAAATAGTGAATAACCTGCAATCATTAATCGTTATCATTCCGGTTACATTTCTAAAAAAAAGCGGAACCGAAACACCATCAAAAAATCATCATCAGGTTTCTCCCCCTTTTTTCTCTCATTCAAGTTTAGTTATATATTTTTGTTGTTGTGCGTGGACTAAGTGAACAGATCTGGTATATTAAATTGTACGTTTTTGTTGATACTTTTGTTGGTGAACTTGATTCCTGAAGGAAAAGGAGAGAAAAAATAGAAAGGAGTTTAGATTAAAAAAAATTGTCAAGTCTATTTGAGTGGGTAAAAAAAAGAGTTCAGTAAGATGAAAATGTGTCACGCCAGACGCCTACGACAAGACCAAAGAGGACCAACACGCGATGTGGGCTTCATACCAATAAAGTTATGTTTGCGTTAGTTGCAACAATTGTTGCGCATTTTCATTAAAACATTTCAAATCGTTTCAAAAACAAGTACAGAACATCCCAAAACATTGTATCCGGTACCTTGAAAGTTTTGTTTTTTGGGTCTACCATGGAAGTCTCAGGGGATGTATTAGTTAGTGCCTCAGAATTTATTAAAGGTAAAAAAAATTTTAAAAACTTTATGTATTAAACCAGTAAATTTGAATTGAAGTACATTATTACAATTAAGTGGTAAGGATTGCAATGTAATGTAATGTATTGAGTGCCATAGTTTTCTTTGTAACATGAGATGCATCATAGCAATTAATAAGGATAACTCAACCCGAGGTAAATATTTTCTTTTGTGGTGTTCAAATATATATTTGTTCTTATTTTTTATAGCCCCAAGTTGTTTACAAACTTAGTGAGGATTTCAAAAGGAGGATTAATTTACAAGATCCAAGTTAAGAAAATAATTTTGATTTGATTCTTTTTATTCTCGAGATATACTTTACATGAAAAGGGAATTGTTATTCAAAGAAAAGTTTTAATATGTAAAACTGCTTGTATTAATATTTGTATATTCTTGAATATTCTTTGAACAGAACTTATTACTTATTTTCTTATTTCTAATTTATTTGACTTACTGATACACTTCAAATAAGGAGTTATTAAGACATTTTAAACATTTCCAACATATTGCCCACCTCGCAATTTGTGTTGTCGAGTTTTGGGTTGTGGTGTTATTAATTATAAAGAATCGCCTGCAAGCGAGCTGGGCTAAATTTAGGGTGGAGTATTTATGATACCTCCTGGGTAAGCCGAGGTGGCCAACCTCGCAATATGTGTTGTCCTTTCGTTACAAAAGTTGTTTTGTAATATTACCATTAAGAACTTGAAAAAGCAACAAATTTTCGTATTTTTCTCGATATTGACGCATCTGAGAGCAAAAATGCAAGAGAGCAATATTATTAAGAATAAAATTTGCTATAACTTTCGTTCCAAAAGTTTTCTTGTAATATGCTCCGTTTCCCTAGTGTTACTATAATAGCTTAAAAAAGCCACAAATTCATCAAATTTTCATATTTTCGTATTTTTCTCGATGTTGACGCACCTTAGAGCAAAAGTGCAAGAGAGCTATATTGTTAAGAATAAAATTATCTACAACTTTTGCTCAAAAAGTTTTCAAGTAGTATGCTCCGTTTCCATAGTGTTACTATAACAGCTTAAAAAAGCAATAAATTCACCAAATTTTCATATTTTCGTATATTTCTCGATATTGACGCATCTGAGAGCAAAAATGCAAGAAATCAATATTATTAAGAATAAAATTTGCTACAACTTTTGCTCAAAAAGTTTTCTTGTAATATGCTCCGTTTCCCTAGTGTTACTATAATAGCTTAAAGAAGCAACAAATTCATCAAATCTTCATATTTTCCTATTTTTCTCGATATTGACGCATCTGAGAGCAAAAGTGCAAGAGAGCAATATTGGTAAGAATAAAATTATCTACAACTTTTGCTCAAAAAGTTTTCTAGTAGTATGCTCCGTTTCCCTATTGTTACCATAACAGCTTAAAAAAGCAACGAATTCGTCAAATTTTCATATTTTTGTATTTTTCTCGATATTGACGCATCTGAGAGCAAAAGTGCAAGAGAGCAATATTGTTAAGAATAAAATTATCTACAACTTTTGCTTAAAAAGTTTTTTAGTAGTATGCTCCGTTTCCCTAGTGTTACTATAATAGCTTAAAAAAGCAACAAATTCATCAAATTTTCATATTTTTGTATTTTTCTCGATATTGAGGCATCTGAGAGTAAAAGTGCAAGAGTGCAATATTGTTAAGAATGAAATTATCTACAACTTTTGCTTAAAAAGTTTTTTAGTAGTATGCTCCGTTTCCCTAGTGTTACCATAACAGCTTAAAAAAGCAACGAATTCGTCAAATTTTCATATTTTTGTATTTTTCTCGATATTGACGCATCTGAGAGCAAAAGTGAAAGAGAGCAATATTGTTAAGAATAAGATTTGCTACAACTTTTGTTCTAAAAGTTTTTTTATAACATGCTCCGATTCCATAGTGTTACCATAACAGCTTAAAAAAGTAATAAATTCACCAAATTTTCATATTTTCGTATTTTTCTCGATATTGGTGCATCTGAGAGCAAAAGTGCAAGAGTGCAATATTGTTAAGAATGAAATTATCTACAACTTTTGCTTAAAAAGTTTTTTAGTAGTATGCTCCGTTTCCCTAGTGTTACCATAACAGCTTAAAAAAGCAACGAATTCGTCAAATTTTCATATTTTTGTATTTTTCTCGATATTGACGCATCTGAGAGCAAAAGTGCAAGAGTGCAATATTGTTAAGAATAAAATTATCTACAACTTTTGCTTAAAAAGTTTTTTAGTAGTATGCTCCGTTTCCCTAGTGTTACCATAACAGCTTAAAAAAGCAACGAATTCGTCAAATTTTCATATTTCTGTATTTTTCTCGATATTGACGCATCTGAGAGCAATATTATTAAGAATAAAGTTTGCTACAAATTTTGTTCTAAAAGTTTTTTTATAACATGCTCCGATTCCTGACTATTGTTCATGATATAAGAAATAATCTCGTATTATGGACAACATTTAGAGCTGCCGACATCTTCGAAGTCGGCCGAGATAACTTCTTTCATAAATTTCTAGCAGGGTTGAGTTGGTTTGACGCTCCGAATCCCGAGTGATGCTATGATTCATTTGCAACTTTTCTGGTCAATAATCATCTTATTATTATACCTATTAAGTCCTATAGCAATAACAGCAACCTAAGTCAGTTCCTGGTCAGCACAATGTTAATTTCAACTCTTAATTATATCCATTATATTTGAATTGCCAAGAATAAAATAGCAAGAAATGTGAAGTAACATTTTTTAACTTAAAACTTAATTGCTTTAATTCAAAGTTACTGGTTTAATATTTTGTGTAATTAATAAAATTGCTTATTTATTAATTTTTTGAAAATATTTGTTTTTAGATCGTCTTTATTTTGTGACATTGAAGACAACTGATCAACCAAAATCGACACAATTTACACATTTCTTCTCAATAGAAGGGCAATTAACATACGATAGTTTTTTCGATGATTTTGGGCCGTTAAACATATCGATGTTGTACCACTACTGCACAAAGCTAAATTTAAAATTAAGCTGCGCCGCCTTGGAAAAGAAAAAAATCGTTCACACAACGACCGACGATTACCGGAAACGAGCGAATGCCGCGTATTTGATCGGCAGCTATGCAGTAAATAATTTTTTTTGCTTAAAATTAAATAAATTTTTAATCTAAAATTGATTTTAGATTATTTATTTGAATTGGGATGCCCAAAAAGCTTACGATACACTCGTTGGTGACAATCGATATCCGTTTATTCATTTCCGCGATGCTTCAAATGGTCCAGATGGTTACACCATATCTTTATTAGATTGTTTGAAAGGTTTGGAGAAAGCTTTTCATTTCGGATTTTTTGATTTTACTTCGTTTAATTATTTACAATACGAACATTATGAATGTGTTGAAAACGGCGATTTAAACTGGATAGTTCCCGAAAAATTTTTAGGTTTTTGCGGTCCGCATAATAAATCCCGAAACGTGAACGGATATCCGCTTCACTCGCCTGAATTTTACTTTAAATATTTTCAACGGCACAACGTCACCACTATAATCCGGTTAAATAAACGAATTTATGACTCAAATAAATTTTTATTAGCCGGGTTTCAACATTATGATCTATATTTCGTCGATGGAAGTACCCCAACCGTAAAAATTCTCAATGAATTTATGAATATATGCGAAAAAACGGATGGCGCAATTGCGGTTCATTGTAAAGCGGGGTTAGGAAGGACCGGGACTTTAATCGGTTGTTATTTAATGAAACATTATCAGTTTTCGTCGCACGAAGCAATCGCTTGGATACGAATATGTCGGCCGGGATCGGTTATCGGTCACCAACAAGAGTGGTTGGATCGAAAACAAGAACAAATGTGGAAAGAAGGAGAGGCGTATCGAAGAAAACGCGGCATTACTTCGATGCCAAAACATCGTTTTGGCATTTATAGCAAACACGCCCCGGTTGGACCTTTAGAGGGTTCTGGAAAACAAGGAAAATTAAACGATAAAGTTACCAGAATATTAAAGAAAGTTGACACAATGCAACTTAATGACAATTCCGAAAAAGAAGACGAAGAAGATGGAATTACTCAAGGTGATCGATTAAATCAAATTAAAGCTAAAAGACAATGTCACGTTGTTACAAATCCATCGTAAGTTAATTAACAAAAATGTGTTCTTAAATTAATTTTTTATATTTAAAGGGAATGTAGAACTTTTAGGTCACAGATGTTGGTAAATACCGTTGAGACTACCTCGGCGATAACAAGAGTGAGTAAAGTACTTTGTACTACAACCAAAGCACCAACCCCATCCATTTCTCGAGTGCTTGTAAAAAGGTATGTTAAATTCGAATCATAGTAAAACTAATTAACTAAAAATAAACGCTTCAATTAATGCTTCCTTGATTAATTTTAAATTTAATCTTAGCGTTAGAGGAATAGTATTAAAAGGTTCTCCATGACTCAAACATGCCCATTATTCGTTTTTTAACCATCATTTCATTTTAAAAAATTTAAAAATCGTTATAAGTACGAAGGCTTTTACAGCCGGTGTTTATTGAACTAAAAGTAGAACTAACACATGATCTAGAAACTTTCTGGTTAAACCATGCGTCTTTTGAAAAAGTGTTTGACGTTTTAAACGCCATGTTGCATCCAAAACGTCAAATACTTTTTCAAAAGACGCACGGGATAGCCCGAAAATTTTTAGTTGTGAGTCTAGTTTTAGTTCAATGAAAAATCGTTATTTTGCAGGTTAATATTTTTATGTAAACACATTCTAAATAATTAAATACATTAAAACATTATTAATGTGATATAACCTGCAAAAATAATATTAAAAAAATAACAATTTCAATAAAAAAACATAAATTTTTTTCTTTTTGTATTCACCAATAGAACAGACGCAAAGAAATCGTCCGGGGGCGAAATCAAAAAGACAAATTAAAAAAAAAAATATTTTCAAAAAAAAAGGGGCATGCTTGGGGTGGTCCGGATTTGGATTAAAATAAATAAAAGTCGAAATGGTTCCTGTTATTCGAGTTATAATTTGTGTTTAACAGAAACGAGGTTACGGAAACGACGTCGACGGTCGCTCGGCGTCTCAGCCAGCGTAAGGTAGCGGCGGCGTTAACTAAAACAACCAGCGGGGCTTCGTTATTGCGGAATGGTAAACCGAAGGTGGTGGCAAAAAAAAATGAAAACAACGGATGGACCATGGAGGAAATGGATACTACATGTAGCACGGGCGGAGAAAAGAAAACGGTCGTTGATGTTAAGGTGACAAAACGCGTCAAGCGAACATTGAATATGGAAAAGGATAAAGCTACAAGTCCGCGGTCCGTCAAGGTGCAAAGAAGATCGCATGCATCCAATCCTTCAGAATCGAATGTTAAAAGTGGTAAGAAGATTCATTTACCCCTTATGAAAGTTTCTAAGTAACAAGGAAAATAAAAAAAATTGTTTTTGGTGCTAAAAAATTGTTTGTTTATTTTGTTTAGACTTTTTTTAAGTCTTGTAAGGTGCGCGGTGTATGGTGGTTATTAGTGTTTTTTTACTGTTTTTATAAATTTCAGTTACAATAATACTTTAATTTTAAATATGTTCTAGCAAGGGATTTTCTTTTGCGCTTGCGCTTCTTACAAATCCGAAAATAACTCGAGCGTGCCTCACTTTATAATAAACAATTAAAAAGGGACCCGAATAATAAATAAATTTAAAAAAAAATTATTCGGCACGTTAAGGCAAAATAAAGAATGTACTATTATTTTCGCATTCGCAAAAGAAATTAAATCCGTTTGCTAAAACAAAAAATTTTGTGTACAATGTACACTAATAAGCGTTTAAATTAAAATTTGTTAATTTTTGTCCCCGAAGAATGTTTTTTTTTTTTTAATGTTAAGAGGTCCGGATCGAATAATAAATGTTTTTACACTACAATAGAACTTTATTAAAGTTTTTGAAGGTATCCAATAATGATTGTGTTTTAATTAATTATTCTAATTAGTAACACAACTAAGAACTTAATCAAAAAATAAAAATTATTGCACAATTATTTTTGGACACTACATATAAAGAAAATGAGTATATGTATTAAATAATAATTAAAAAATTACTAACAAAAATACAAAGTTATATGTGTCTAACAAGAATAAGAAAACAACCTCCGTTTTGTTAAAAAAAATGGAGTATATTTTCTTTTTCTTTTTTCTAAGAGCACTAGCGAACCAAAACACACAAATAGTTTATATTTATGTATGCGTGCAAAAAAAAGCTTGTCTGTAAATATTGTAATAATGTTTTACATCAAAATAATTAAAGTTTTGTGTACAAATTGGCATATAAAAAAAACCTGAAAATGCCTAGCAAGTAAATAGTTGCTATATTAATATATTTTTCCAATGTATGTCTATTTTCATTGTCATGTGCCTCTTTAGTATATAAGATGTATATATAGTTGATGATTCCCCTTTATATTTTCAAAAAAATAATTGTTTTTTTAACTAGAATTTTATATTGTGTTGAATAAAATAAAACTTTTATGTTAACGAAATTCGAAGGATAACCTCAAATTTTATTTTATTAAACACACTACTTAAAAAATATTTTATCATCTGCTTTCAGTGTATTCGTGTCCAGATTCCGCGCAATCTCATTGTTTCCGATTTTTTTTTTGTCAGATTTATTTTTGAACAATCGATTTCTTTCGAAATCTACAATAAAAAATTACGATTTTTTATGGTGGGTTTGAAGCAAAAAGGTCATTTTTCACGTCAAATAAACATAATTACAAATCATCCTAAAAAGCTTGTTGTTATTAAATTAGGATTTCGCAATCAATCAAGAGTGATAAAACATGGGTGATGGCTATTGACGACTGAAAACTGTTTAAGAATTGTTCATATTAAAAAAATCATAAGTCTTATAAATAAATAAATGTGACATATCACGATTAAAAAGTTTTTTTTTTCTTCATAAAAAGAGAATTATTCATTATAATATAAAATTTAAGGTAAGTATTATAAATATCACAAAACACTTCTATAGTTTTATTATATAATGCACCATACTGTTCAGAGGGAAATTAAAATTAAGTTATTTTAAAAAATGTTATTAAGAAAACTTATACGTAATTCAATTCTAAACAAATATTGTTTACAAAAAAACTTGATTCCAATAATAATTATTCATATATCCTCAAAAATATTAATTTATATAACAGTATACAGCGCCATCTAGTGGAGACATCGAAAATTTTCATAAAAGAAATCGATTTAAAATAACATAATAAACAAGTATTGTAGGAATAATTTTTTGATTAAGGTAATAATTTGTTTTGATATTCGGTGATATGTACTGTTCACAGGCAAATTAAAATTAAGTTATTTAAAAAAAATTTATTAATAAAAATTGTTTGTAATTCAATTCTAAATAAATATTATTTACAAGAAATGTTAATTCCCATAATAATAATTGATATATCCTCAAAAATATTAATTTATATACCAGTACACAGCATCACCTGATAGAGGTATCAAAAATTTTTATTAAAAAAATCGATTCAAAATACCGTAATAAACAAGTATTGTAGGAAAAATTTTTTGATTAAAGTGATAATTTGTTTTGATATTCGGTGATATGTAGTGTTCACCGGGAAATTAAAATTAAGTTATTTTAAAAAATTTTATTAATAAAAATTGTTTAAAATTAAATTCTAAATAAATATTACTTACAAAAAATTTTAATTCGAATAATAATAATTGATATATCCTCAAAAATATTAATTTATATACCAGTACACAGCATCACCTGGTAGAGGTATCAAAAATTTTTATTAAAAAAATCGATTCAAAATAACGTAATAAACAAGTATTGTAGGAATAATTTTTTGATTAAAGTAATAATTTGTTTTGATATTCGGTGATATGTACTGTTCACAGGGAAATTAAAATTAAATTATTTTAAAAAAATTTTATTAATAAAAATTGTTTAAAATTAAATTCTAAATAAATATTATTTACAAAAAATTTTAATTCGAATAATAATAATTGATATATTCTCAAAAATATTAATTTATATACCAGTACACAGCATCACCTGGTAGAGATATCAAAAATTTTCATTAAAAAAATCGATTTAAAACAACGTAATAAACAAGTATTGTAGGAATAATTTTTTGATTAAAGTAATAATTTGTTTTGATATTCGGTGATATGTACTGTTCACAGGGAAATTAAAATTAAATTATTTTAAAAAATTTTATTAATAAAAATTGTTTAAAATTAAATTCTAAATAAATATTATTTACAAAAAATTTTAATTCGAATAATAATAATTGATATATTCTCAAAAATATTAATTTATATACCAGTACACAGCATCACCTGGTAGAGATATCAAAAATTTTCATTAAAAAAATCGATTTAAAATACCGTAATAAACAAGTATTGTAGGAAAAATTTTTTGATTAAAGTGATAATTTGTTTTGGTATTCGATATGTAGTGTTCAAAGGGAAATTAAAATTAAGTTATTTTAAAAACTTTTATTAATAAAAATTGTTTAAAATTAAATTCTAAATAAATATTATTTACAAAAAATTTTAATTCGAATAATAATAATTGATATATCCTCAAAAATATTAATTTATATACCAGTACACACCATCACCTGGTAGAGGTATCAAAAATTTTTATTAAAAAAATCGATTCAAAATAACGTAATAAACAAGTATTGTAGGAACATTTTTTTGATTAAAGTGATAATTTGTTTTGATATTCAGTGATATGTACTGTTCACAGGGAAATTAAAATTAAGTTATTTTAAAAAATTTTATTAATAAAAATTGTTTATAATTGAATTCTAAATAAATATTATTTACAAAAAAATTTAATTCGAATAATAATAATTGATATATCCTCAAAAATATTAATTTATATACCAGTACACAGCATCACCTTGTAGAGATATCAAAAATTTTTATTAAAAAAATCAATTCAAAATAACGTAATAAACAAGTATTGTAGGAAAAATTTTTTGATTAAAGTGATAATTTGTTTTGATATTCGGTGATATGTACTGTTCACAGGGAAATTAAAATTAAGTTATTTTAAAAAATTTTATTAATAAAAATTGTTTAAAATTAAATTCTAAATAAATATTATTTACAAAAAATTTTAATTCGAATAATAATAATTGATATATCCTCAAAAATATTAATTTATATACCAGTACACAGCATCACCTGGTAGAGATATCAAAAATTTTCATTAAAAAAATCGATTTAAAACAACGTAATAAACAAGAATTGTAGGAAAAAATTTTTAATTAAAGTAATAATTTGTTTTGATATTCGGTGATATGTAGTGTTCACAGGGAAATTAAAATTAAGTTATTTTAAAAAATTTTATTAATAAAAATTGTGTGTAATTCAATTCTAAATAAATATTATTTACAAAAAATTTTAATTCGAATAATAATAATTGATATATCCTCAAAAATATTAATTTATATACCAGTACACAGCATCACCTGATAGAGGTATCAAAAATTTTTATTAAAAAAATCGATTCAAAATAACGTAATAAACAAGTATTGTAGGAAAAATTTTTTGATTAAAGTAATAATTTGTTTTGATATTCGGTGATATGTAGTGTTCACAGGGAAATTAAAATTAAGTTATTTTAAAAAATTTTATTAATAAAAATTGTTTATAATTAAATTCTAAATACATATTATTTACAAAAAATTTTAATTCGAATAATAATAATTGATATATCCTCAAAAATATTAATTTATATACCAGTACACAGCATCACCTTGTAGAGATATCAAAAATTTTTATTAAAAAAATCAAATCAAAATAACGTAATAAACAAGTATTGTAGGAAAAATTTTTTGATTAAAGTGATAATTTGTTTTGATATTCGGTGATATGTACTGTTCACAGGGAAATTAAAATTAAGTTATTTTAAAAATTTTTATTAATAAGAGTTGTTTGTAATTCAATTCTAAAAAACATTGTTTACAAAAAATATTGATTCGAATAATAATTTTTGATATATTAGTTTTTAAAGATGATAATTTTTTATAATCATTTTTAAAAAATCGAATCCTGAAGATATCACGATGAAATCTGCCGAAATCTATATCAATAAACAATGAGGAATGCTGAAATAATGAGATGTGTGGATACCAATGTCATATAATTATAATATATAACTAATAAATATATTATACATGTATAATTTTCGATTTTTAGGATATTTTCAGGAATAATAAATCGTACACAACCCCTAAAACTCCGCCCTTTAACCTAACCCTCCAATTCTGAGTTCCCAACGTAAAAAAAAGTTCCCTAAGACACCATGTTTCCGAGCGCCAAGTAAAATGGCGACCACCCGGGCAACGTCCAATGGTAAACGTTCAGCGGTTATAAATGATATAGGATGTTTAGACGTTATCCAAATTAATTTGTAAAAGCGTTGATTATTATTTTATTATTACATAGTAAAAACTTTAAATCCGTTTTTAAAAGAATTGATAAAATGTTAATAACAAAAACACACATTGCTTAATTATGAATCGAATGATAAACTAGAAACAAATCTAGAAAATTTTTACTCAATTTCATATTTATTCATTTTACTAATTTATTATCAATCAACTGGACATAAAGGTGAGGTTATGTTTCGCAAATATTAATTAATTTAATGATGTAATCTGAACTGATGATATTAAAAATATATCTAAATATTTCCAGCTGCATTTTTCGCCATGCACGCGAAGATAGGAACGAAAACAAAGTTTCTATGTCTATGATGTTACAATCTATGAATACTCCTTGTTTCCCTCTCTCTCTTTAATAGTTAGAAAGAAATAGCACATTTTTATGATAACTTAATTTCGATAAGAAATAAAACATTATTTTAAAGTTACAACGTTTTATAATAACGTTAATTTTGGAAATGGAGTGAAGTTAGACGAATTTTTTAGGAAGGAATGATATCATCGTTCTTGGAGTTTATAAAGAATTGCAACGTGCGAATCGTCCCCATTAGCTTTTTGGCAGTTGACCGGTGCATTTCCAAGTGCAACTTCATCCAAGCAACCACACTTTTGCTTAAGGTTAGTTATTTTATCTTATTTTAATAAACTTATATATCATCAGTGTTAATTTGAAACTTGTTATATTCACATAATTTTCGAATCCATTGTAACATGTGGAATTGAGGTTAAAATTTTTCTTTGGGGGTGTGATTTTGGGGTTAGGTTGTTGTTATTTAATAATTTATTTAAAAAAGAATCACACCCATAAAATTAAAGTTGCTTAAAAAGTTAGATAAGAATTCAATAAAAATTCTTCGATTATGTGTACGTTTGGAAATGTTATCGAGAATGAATAACGTTTCTAAAAGTTAAAGGAAATTATAGAACGTGATAAATCGAACACGAGTTATCGTAATTTAACCCACTCTTATTAATTAATAATATTAATAACCCCTTTAACACAAACAATCGTGTTTTTAGCGTAAATGGATAAACTTAAAACAATGTTCTTCGAAAATATCGACGCCTGCGAAGATTATTGCCGCAGAAATGACATGAAAATGATCGACAACTTGATGAAATCGCTTCGAAACTTATCTCCCGAACAAAAACTTGATTCCATGGTCGTCGCGTATATCACGATTTATGACAGATTCCGCGAAACTCTCCTTGTAGTTTCCTCATTATTCGATCAAGTCCAAAAATACGAAGATAAATATGGACCCCTTGATTTATATAATTCTATCATAAACACGGATCTCGCTGAATTCAAGCCACAGCAATCCAAAGACGATTTAAATAAGAAACCAAACGAACAAAACAATCTTAATGCACCCAACAAAAAACCGAGAAAACGTAACATTAAAACAAGTTACCAAAAATTAAAACAACGCGATGAACCAAAAACAAAACCAAAACAACTAAATTTAACCCCCCAAGACGAGTTAAATCAAACCGAATCGAAATCGAACCAGAAACTAAGCGAAGCCCAAGAAAACTTCGTTAAGGTAATGCAACATCTCTTTGACGATTCGAAAGCAAACCATGAAAAATTAGCCAAGTTACTTAAGTTAACCAAAGAGAGTGCAAATTTGCCTTCTGATGATTTAAAGAACGTTACAATTGAAGTACTTGATATGCCCGAATTAAAAGTACCAACTTTGGGGGAATTGATAAACGACTTGTCGAAAAAGCCAGAATTGGCAGAAGTTAATGTAAAAGTAGAACCAAAAAGCGAACCAAGCACTTCTAAAGAAAACGCAGAAAAGAATGTTGCTGAAACCAAAAAACCTAAAAAGAAGAGAAATAAGAAAAACAAAAAAACGGAACCTGAACAAACTCAATTTGTTTATCCGGATAATTATAATCGTAACAATCATAACAATGCTAATAATCGCAATAATGAACAAGGCGAAGAAGCAAACAATGAAAATGTTTCTGGTAAAAAGAAGCCGTTAACCTCCAAGGAGCGCTACGAATCACGAAAACGCTTATTCACTCCAACAACTAAATTCCATTAAATAATCTTTGATTTTGATGTTTAGTATTATTTTTGCGTTCGATATTAAATATAATATGTGGATGTAACTCCTTTTACATTCGATATACAGACACGTAAGAGTTCTAATCGTTTTGATATTAACCGAATCGAAGAAATGCGATACTTTTTCAAGCATAAAAGTTTTATTTTTTAATATTTCATAATCATTTTTAAAAAGAATAAATTTTTTTTTTTTGTTTAGTGTTTGACCCACAGATTTTTTTATGAGATTAACACAATTATATTTTCGTTTAGTTTTTATTATCCCGTTTAAAAAGAAATCTCAATCGATTTTATTTGTATTGTTTTACGTTGTGTTGGGTAATAAAAATGATTTATTTTTTATTTTTGTGTTATTTCTCTCAAATTAATTTCAAATTTATTTATTCATTATAAAATTATTTTTGATTACAAAATTCATCCATATATAATTAAGTCCGAATCTCTTTTTCGGGACTATTAATCAACAAAAAGTATTGAAGAGGAAGATGTGAATGATCTTGGAGGTGATGAAGACTACAAAGTTGTGAGGGATGTTAACATCTATGCTAAATTTTTTTTTATTTATTTTGTTTAATTTTGTTATAGAATCTGTTGGACCTTTTTGGGTCGAAAATCTTTAGGAATTATCTTAAGTGAGTATTTATACTTACTATTTTTGCCTCATATCTCCAAGTAACGTATTTTAAACTTTATCACTATCCAACCTGAGTTCAAAATTAAGTAAGTAATTTTTGCCCCTTCTATTATGCGACCTTGAAATCGTAAAAAATCGAATTTTTAAGATATCTCAATGAAACAAATTGTAATTTATAAAGGAAAGTGTGTATTTTAACATGAACTTGATCTTACTTGAAAACCTCTACTCGTTCTTGAGATAATAATTATTGAACTGTAATAAAATTTCTGCCTTGTATTAAGTCGTATGTTACAGATATGCCATAATATCATCATTCCTAGGAATATTGTACGGTGGGATAGGATCTACATACACTATTATGTGTTATAATAAGTACATAATGTGGATGTTGACCTCTTCCATTGTATCACTATTCTTCAAAATGAAATACTGCTGTCTAGTTGAGTTGCATTTGGGTATGTATATAATGATGTAACTTCAAATTTTCAAAATAATTTACATAGCAATCTTTTTAGATGACAGTGAACTAAACACAACATTTTTAGGGCCAACAATAGTCACGTAACGTTAAGCTACAATGCGTTAGGTGGCTGTTGTTGGTCCTAAAAATTTTGAATGTAATTGTTGGGTACACCTGGATCTCATATTAAGTACAGAAAATTAATTTTTGAGTGGAATTTGCATCCTGTGAATCATAGATGTCGCTCATAACATTTCGAAAAATATATTTTTAAGGTTAATTTTATTTTGTACAAAATAACACAATAATTTCAAAATAAACAACAAATTTGAATCAAAACTATTTTTTTTTATTTAACGTTACGAACAAAAATACATCTAACTTTATATACAATTCAAAACTAAGTCATTTTTTTTCTTTAAATTATTTTACTTTTGTTAATATATCTTAATAGATCGGTTTTTTAATTAAATTCAGACTAGAGTTTAGAAAATAGGAAAAAACTTGTTTAATAACTAACGTGGAAGAAAATTTGATTATGGGTCCCCCATTCCGAGGTCGGGGCTGGGACTACTATCGTGATTTCCAGTCATTAATTGTTCTTCTTCATCATCCCAAAGGAAATATGGAGTGGTAGAAATTAACTGTTCTGTGTCATCCCCGTATTTTCGGCGAGGAAATATGTATCCGCTACCCAAGCTAATTAACAAAAAAGAAAAGAAGCTGAATTATTTAATAACAAATAATTAATACGGAATTAGCACACAGAAAGGTCTATTATAAAGCGTTACGTCATAATTAGTATAAAAAAGGGAGTTAAAACGTTACAATTATTCATCGGAGGCCTTTACGCTTCTTCCATGCTTTTTCTTTTACTTACCGTTGCACGTTTAGGTCAGGATATTTTAGGATTTTTTTTGTAGATGAATACAAAAAAGCAAAAAATTAATAAAATTAAATTTATTTGGAATAATAATCAGTTTGAAAATCACTCAATTATATCTTACAATCAAATGGTATTTATGTTATGTACAAAAAGTGATAAATAGCGCGAGCTTCTTAAATAGGCTCCTACTGATTTCATTAAAATTATTATTGCATATAGAAACCACTTTGTTTCGTGTTAAAATACAAGATGAATTGTTTATTATGTTATATAATTTCGGGAATTAAAAAAACATATTTTTGAGTTTGATCTTTTAAATCACCTTGTATTTTAATTTTTTTTTATTTTTATTTTATAATAAAAGAACTTACTTATCTTAGTTCGAAAAAAATTAATAAATACAAAGTGTTTATCACATCGAGTGATTCACTCTGGTTCTGCGTTTTCCTCAAAAAAGTCCATAATAAAAAGTTCACATTTACGTAAAAAAATGTTGAGAAAAACTCGACTTTTACTACCAATTTGCGTTGATAGTAAAAAAGGTAAGATGAAAATTGTTTTTATAAAAAGAAATAAATGGTGTGTTTTTTGTTTTGAACGCAGAGGCCAACGGCACAATTTAATACTTTATAACTAATTACTTTGATTATTTATTTATTAAAACTTAATATATTTTTAGTGCCATCAGTCTGACCTGGTCTGTGTGCTTTCCATAGAATGATACATGTGTGATTGGTGTTGCAAGTGAGTTGGATATGCCACACCATCGCCCAAACTATAAAAAAGTTTATAACAAAAATACCACCAAAAAATTTTTGCTCAAAAACCTTTTAAGTTTTTTAGTGTAAAAAAACATTTATTTTAACTCACCTTGTTGGAATAGGTAATATCCATAACTTTGGTTTCACCCCAAAAATTTCACGGAAATTATTATATTTCCCTAAATCGAAACCTTGCTTGTCAGGACCTGTTTGAAAAATCGGCGCTCTAAAAGCCTCTGAAAATAAATTAAAAATTAATAAAAAACTAACTAAAATAACTTAATTTACCTAACGTTGTCCGATTTTGAAGAACCAAATAACAATGATAACAAAATAACGATACTAAACTTATCGCAAACATTAATGCGACAAAAAACAGGAAAAGAATATGAAATCTTCCCGTACCTTCTAATGTACCCTATAAAACAAGTTATACATAAAAAATTATTAAAAAAAATTATTTATTAACTTACATGCCAAAATTTAATGAAATATTGTACAGAAGTAAGAGCGACGTAGATGCAATAAATGAGAGCATATCCCAAAAACAGTACGAAAAATTTATAGTTAGTGAAACCAATACAATTGTTAACCCAAGGGCAGTGATGGTCCATTTTCAATATGCACCGACCGCAAACGGAGCAATGATGCGTCCTGTCGGGCTTTACAAGGCGACATTTTTCGCAATAACGCACAGAACCACTAACGGTACGATTCAAATTCGGCAAATTGCGAGAGAAATCTTCTAACATTAATCTTTGTGTCTCTTCATTTTCCGCTTGTAGAATTCTGTCATACTCAACTTCAGATAATCTAAACTACATATTAAAAAAATAGTACATAAAAATAATTTCAATCATATTGTATTATATAAAAAAACATAATTAGAGATGTAACAGATAAAAAAATTATTCTTAATACTCGTAATTTAAAATCCATGCTTTCAAAGAGAGATTTGATCCTTACTGAGGGATATTTACTGGTTAAGTATAACCATGAGAGTTTCGTAGAGAACAATATTGAAAGATTTCAAAGACAATATTTAAGTGAGGCAAGGAAAAACAAAGAATTAGTTAGGTTGCTGTTGAAATGCAACATGGATACTTTCTAAATTTATGAAGGTGGGGAACGATATTTATTGAAGTTTATAAAAGCAGGATAGGTGAAGAATGATTTGCTTTTAATGCAACCTAACAATGGACAACATCAAAGAGGTCTGGGATACTCACTGAACAGATGAAAATCAATATCGCAGGGATACAAAAATTCGCTAATATTAGCTAAACAAAAAATATATTTAGAACCTTCGAAAAAACTCAACAATTTTTTTCTCACAAAATTGTTCTTAAACGTCTTAAGAATGCGATACTAAAATATTAATGCGAAATTCGTAGTAGTTCCGGAGTAATAGCTGCTTTCTTTGAAGCGTATTCTTCGCTAATTCTTAAAAAAAATATATAATATAAATAAATAATAAAATATTGCACAAGTAGCCAAAAATGAATGTATTGGACTAAAAATAAAACTCTAGATTCCAAAACATAAGAAAAACACACAAGCTTGAATGACACAATACTCTAATAAGAAAACTAATTTTGTTGATTTTGATAAATTTTGACAATGTAGGGAAATAGGTACACTCGTGAGTACCTATTACAGTCGGGGACGGTCGGGATGGTTTACTTTGAAACCCGGCGCAAGGCTAAGGGGCCGGAGTAATCACGACGGCCAAAGCAGGTAGAGAAGGAGTAATTTAGAATTTGTCACTACGTGATTTTTAAATAGGTTTATTGTAATAGAAACCAGCAAAATATTCGATTAAATTATCGAAAATAGCATAATAAATTATTTAATGTATTATGTTTTATTAAAAAATGATTTTTGGAAAACAAATAAAAATTGTTCCTAATTTAAATCAATTTTATGATGATAACTATTAAAATATAAATACAGAAAAAATATTAAATAATAATATTATTACAGTAAAACTTAATTTAGATGATTTTCGAACAATTGATTCGATTGTATTGATTGTGCAGTTTCAATTATTGTTGCTAATTTAAATCAATTTCATGATGATAATATATTAAGATATTAATACTGATTAATTACTATTTTAATCATTTAATCCTTATTTTGAACATTTTTAGATGACTTGAAGACAATTTTGGATTATCTTAACTAATTTTAAATGAGTTTACTAGATTTTAAGTGGTTGCAGCTAATTTTATGTGTTCCTAGAAGATTTTGCAAGGTTTTAAAACATTTCAGATAATTTTCAACCAGTTTAAATCGATTCAGCAATTTCACGCCATTTTAGATTGATTTTCAACAATCTTAGGTGAGTTTAGATGATTCCAGATGATGTTATACCGTTTTGAACTATTTTTTGAACATTTTTGGATGATTCTAAGCTTGTTTTAGATGATTTTGACTGGTCTGAGTGGCCGTAGTGGTCCTACAAGATTTTAGAGAATTTTGAATGGTTCAAGTTGATTTTAAACGATTTCAATTGATTCTCAACCATTTTAAACTGATTAAATAATGTGTACCAATTTTAAACTCAATTTCAACAGTTTTAAGTCATTTTAAATTCCAGGTGGCATTATACCGTTTTAAACTGTTTTTTGAAAATTTTTGTGTGATTTTAAGTCGGTTTTGGATGATTTTAACTGATCTTAAATGATTTTACTAAATATTAAGCTTCTGCAGATGATTTTACGTGAGTATAGAAGATTGATCTTCAACCATTTTAGATAGTTTCTAAATGATTTTACTATATTTTAATTGATTTTGAGCCGCTGTAAACTGATTTACAAGATTTTAAACGATACAACGTTTTAATTGTTAACGATTTATTTAAATAGCATTTTTTTGAGTTGGTCTAATTTGGGCTATATAAGGTAAATTATTCTCAAAAGCAAAAGGGGAAGAAAGTGCTTCTTTTCGACTTCAAATTGGATTTTATGGTTTCAGATTCACCGTTTACTGGTGAATGGTCCTCTATTATCATCATAAAACTTATTTATGAAATTAATGTATTCTTGTATTGACAAGGAGGTTTACCATTAATAGAAACAATTAACTGCGCACAATCAATGCAATCAAATCAATTGTTCGAAAATTATCTAAATTAAGTTATTAATATTTTTTCAGTATTTATATTTTAATATGTTTTCATCATGAAATTGATTTAAATTAGGAATAATTTTATTTGTTTTCCAAAATTCATTTTTTAACAAAACATAATACATTAAATAATGTATTCATTTAATCCAATATTTAACTGGTTGCATTTACAATAAACCTATTTAAAAATCCCGTAGTGACAATTTTAAATTACTCATTTTCTACTTGCTTTACCCGTTTCTGTCGCTCCGACCGTTAGTCTCGCCCCGGGTCTCAAAATAAACCAACCCGAGCGTCCCCGACTCCGAGCTAGCCATCCTTCTTTACTTTTCATTTAAAAAGATCACGAGTGTATGTATGAAATTTGAATTGACAATTAAAAATTGTCAAAACACAAAAAAATTAATGACCCAATGTTACCAATTAATGTTACTAAATATAAATGTGTAAATATAATATTACCATAAAATGTTACTAAACTCTCATTATAGCATTAGATGCTGAAACCCAACCAAGTACTAAGTTGCTTTACATGGCTGATTGCTGTACGCGATTGTTATGTTGATATTTCTTTAGTTATGATTTATTTTGACATCGAACTCAAAGTTGAAACGGATTCTTCTACACAAGTCATGTGAAATACATTAGAAAAGCTATGGTCTGATTTCATACAGTTTCAAAAAAGTTATCTCCAGTTTTAGTGTACAGGGTGGGCAAATTTGGGTGTTATTATAGGCTATCTCAGAAACTATAAGAGATACAAAAAAAGTAGGTGCCATGTCCCGGTCTCTTTTTCCGAGACTAATCCAATCCCGTAAAGACCAAATCTCTATCTTCTTTTGTTTTTAAGTTATAGCCAAAAAGTCAAATTTTAGTGATTTCAAAAAATGCTCGTATTTCATTTATTTTTCAAATTAGAGAAATGGGGTTAATGCATTCTTAAGACACTTTTTTGAGTAGAATATATGATGTATCGCCCGCATGATGTTTCTGCGGAAAATAAGCGTTATTTTTCAATTTTTAAAATATTAAAGATTAAAATTCAAATTTTTAATTATAGTAGGCGAGGAAAACGCTAAATACTACTTAGTTACTATAGCAACGTGAGTTTACTTGTCATTTCATTCATAAATTTTGCGAAACGAGTTTCCCGTTTAAGAAGTTCCGCATTATCTTTAAAGAAAACGATAAAATTAAATATAGAATATATTGGAGTCCGCTTTGAAGATGATACATAAGTCTTCATATCCCCATTCAAACGGTGTTTCAATGGAAAGTCCGCTCCCAGTTTATGATTCCTAATTTTCCTCTATCTCACCCAATTTCAAAAGAAAAGATTGCTGATATCAAAAAACTTCTACATCTTATGTTTGGGGAAAACTGGGAATATACTACCGAAGATTTCATTCATTGATACCGAACTGTTCTAATCTTACAACCAGTAAGTTGAGTAGAAGAAGATGACAGTTTATGACTCTTTAGTTCCTGAAGTTGTCCATATTTAATTATTCATTAATTAATACATTTCTTGTATTTTTAATAAACAAACTTTAAATGCTAATCATTTTTTATTGGTGAACAAAGTCAGGGATAAGATGCTGAGAAATTTAAATTAACTATTCAAAGTTTTTATTCGTTGGTACAAAACCAACTTATCCTGAATAATGGTACAAAACCAACTTTATTCTGTCATATTCGTGCAAAACCATATATTATAGCCACTAGGTAGTATTTACTGTCCGGACCCGCCTACTATAATCAAAATTTTGAACATTAGCGCTTACTATTTTCGAATTGAAAATTAACGCTTATTTTCCGCAGAAACATTATGCGTGCGATACATCATTGGAAAGCTAAAAATATGCTCTTTTCTTTAACATCATAATCGAGTATAGTTTGTATTTAAAAAAACACAACTTTGTGTTATATCTCAAAAATCATCAAGTATATTTAAAACTTTTCAACGGCAGTATATTCCACTTAAAAAAGTGTCTTAAGAACGTATCAATCCCATTCCTATAATTTGAAAAATAAACGAAATATGAGCATTTTTTGAAATCACGAAAATTTGACTTTTTGGCTATAACTTAAAAACAAAAGAAGATAGAGGTTTGATGTTTGCGGGATTGAATTAGTCTCGAAAAAAGAGACCGGGACATGGCACCTACTTTTTTCGTATCCCTTATAGTTTCTGAGATAGCCTATAATAACACCCAAATTTGCCCACCCTGTACATTGGTTATAATAGCATGGTCTGAGGGTTCATTATAAGTTGAAATCACTGTATTAGGGTTTTAATAGGGTCTGGCATCAATATAATTCCTTAGAGGATTTTCCACTTTTCTCTGGAGTTTCCCATGATAGTGTCCTAGATTCAGACTTCTTCCTAGCTGCCTTCTATGAAGCGTATTCTTCGCTAATTCTTTAAAAAAATATATAATATAAATAAATAATAAAATATTCCACAAGTAGCCAAAAATGAATGTATTGGACTAAAAATAAAACTCTAGATTCCAAAACATAAGAAAAACACACAAGCTTGAATGACACAATACTCTAATAAGAAAACTGATTTTGTTGATTTTGATAAATTTTGACAATGTAGGGAAATAGGTATGTATGAAATTTGAATTGACAATTAAAAATTGTCAAAACACAAAAAAATTAATGACCCAATGTTACCAATTAATGTTACTAAATATAAATGTGTAAATATAATGTTACCATAAAATGTTACTAAACTCTCATTATAGCATTAGATGCTGAAACCCAACCAAGTACTAAGTTGCTTTACATGGCTGATTGCTGTACGCGATTGTTATGTTGATATTTCTTTAGTTATGATTTATTTTTGTTGACATCGAACTCAAAGTTGAAACGGATTCTTCTACACAAGTCATGTAAAATACATTGAAAAAGTTATCTGATTTCATAAAGTTTCAAAAAAGTTATGTAGGAAAAACCAAATTATCACATAATTTTGAGTGGTACTGTATCTCTGTCTGTGAGGGTTCATTATAAGTTGAAATCACTGTATTAGGGTTTTAATAGGGTCTGGCACCAATATAATTCCTTATAGGATTTTCCAATATTAGCATATTTTCCCATGATAATGTCCTAGACTCAGACTTATAGTATTCACAGATATGCCCATTTCTAAAATTACTCTGAAATCTTGGCCACATTCATTAAAATTTAATTAATTAAGCTAAAGTGATTATCATTTTCTGTTACATCTCTAATAATACAAGACTTTTACATACTTTATCGGGTACTCGTCCGCTTGGAGTTAAAACAGTCTGCCAATATGCCCATAAAAACATAGCATAGATGCAATGATAAACAAATATGTATATAATTTGTTTAGGGACATCCTCAATAGTAACTAAATAAAAAATGTTTTAAAAAAGCTTAGGAGATAGTGTATAAATTTAAATCTTACGTATACATAGTTGGATAATATAGGCATAATAAGACCAGAAGACTATGGATAGTATAAATAAGACTGGGATCCATTTGAAAACTCTAACACAACAGCTTTCCCTTTGATTGTTACCTGGCACGGCCATTTCTACACCTAAAAATACACAATATGAGTAAAGTTTATCACATACTTGATTTTGTTAACGTTGTACACTTTGATATATTTTTTTGACAGCTAACCTAAAATTTACGTTCATAACAGAAGAACACCTACTACAGTCGTCGGTTGTCCTTCGGTGTGGCTACGTTTTTGACTCACTATCGTTATTATTGCTGGCATTTGAATATTATTTTGTGCGTTAGAATTATTACTTTTTAGTTTCACACCAAATTTATTAAAAATTTGTGGAGCACCTAACCCCCTACCACAATTATGGGGGACTATCTATGTTGTGACACGTTCCGCCATCTACATTTCAACAAATTACGATTTTAATTTACAATTATTATATTACAATAAACAGATTTAAGCAAATCTAATCAATTTTAATTATTATTACTCATCATTATTTGATTATTAAAAAGTTAATTGAATTCAATTTTTTTTGAAAGATTTGTTTTGATACGCAGCGCCATCTACATTTTTAAAATGACAGGTAGGTCATTACCACAGAATAGCCAGAAAGGACACTGAGGGGTTCCCGCCAAAACTCCGATTTTGCGACAACGCCATGTTTTAGAAGCGGAGTTAGATTTGGGGTTCTTTCTTAAAGATGGCGGAATTTAAATCAAGGTCAAAAATGTGGCTCGCGGGAATTGACATCAGTGTCATGTCTAGATATTCTATGGTTGTACTGTATATAAAAACGTCGAGTTACGACTACTTTTAGTGAATTCAAAGAGTTTACTATATTACTTATTAGTTAACTATATTAGTTAAAAAGGAGTTATCGTAAACTGTTTAGTTAAGTATAGTGTTATTAAAAAAATCTTCGCCGAAATGCACAACAAAGTACATACGAAACATAACCTCTACAAAGAAAGTTTAAAATTCGATTAAGAATTAAGAATCATCTATTAGACTATTTAACGAAATACTTTTGTGATATGTAAAATAATATATAGTAAAGATTAAAAAGAATGGCGTATCACATATTGGATAATGTGTATACTCACACTTTTACTCCGCGAGAATATCAAGTGGAGTTGCTTGATTCGATTAAAAGAAATAACACCATCGTATGTTCTAGTACTGGAGAAGCGAAAACGTTTATTGCTGTTAAATTAGTACAAGAATATTCGTGGTGTATGCGTTCGCATCGTGGTAAACGAGCTCTTTTTATATTAGATTCAGAGAATATTTCAATCATGACCACACAAGTTAGATTACTTACTGACCTTACTGTTACTAGTGTACTCTCAATAGATAACTTAGAATGGGATGATTTATTATCTAAGTATTCTGTTATAGTATTAACAGCAGATATCTGCATTGAACTGATATTAAACGGAAGTTTGAGTTTGTCAAATTTAGTTTTGCTAGTCATAGATGATTGTCTACACGGTTCTAGGCAACAATTAGTAGAAAAATTGATGATTAAATATGATGAATTGGATATTGACGATCGTCCGCGCGTATTAGGCTTAGTAGCGGGTTTACTCAGTACCGAATTACGTCCAGTATTGTTAGAAGCTGAGATGCAACGCCTCGAAAAACTTCTTCGTTCGTCTGTTGACACATCAAGCGAGGTTGTTACGTTGTTGCGACTTTGCTGTAGGCCAAAAGAGCACGTTGTTGAATGCGCCTTAATGCTTCCTACCCCGTTATGCGACAAACTTCGACATATCATATTAAACGCTAAAGAATTTCTTGCCGAACACCGTTACGATCCAAGTGAAATTTATTCAGACGAACTTTTAGAAGAATTCTTAAAAGTTCCCGACCCAAAGCTACAACCGCTTGAATTTTTAAACGATACTTTAAAAATACTCGAAGATCTTGGACCATGGGCCGTCGATCAAGCTGCTTTAAACACTATATCTTTAATAGAAAAATTGAAGGTTAAAGTTCCTTACGAGAGACACTATCTCCTTTTGTGTATGATATTTACTGTTATGCTAGAAATTAGGGCTTACTGCGACTCGGAATTTGGCGATCTTGAGGAAAAGGAAAAAATCGCAAAACATTCCAGTCCGAAAGTTTTACGTTTCTTAGAAGTTATTAAAGAATTTAAACCCGCTAATTACGAAAAACCACCTGAACCTCCTACTCTTAGCGATACAACCCCTACAGATGTTCCACAATTGGGCAAAGGAACGGGAAGAAAAAATCATAGAGGACCTAAACGATTAATGATGCATCGCCAACAAAGTGACGATAATTTATGCGCTTTAGTTTTTGTACACAACCGCATGACTGCTAAAGTTTTATTCATGTTACTTTCGGTAAGTAAAAAATTATCTTTTAGCAATCTCAACATTTAATTTGTTAATAACAATTTTACGACTTCTAACAGTCGTAATTCTGTTTTTTTTGAACCATTCTAAAACAATGGAATAAACTTAATAAAGTGAATTTTATTAGTTGTGATTTTATTACTAACAAATTGGCAATCATGGTGTTTTAATTTTTTCCCTCACTAACTTTATAGCTCATTCATCAACAAATATAAGGAACCTCAATTGATTTTTTTTGTTATCCATTAACTATCCTTTTCTGAAAGAACGCAGTATCACATTGTCTTAGTTTCTACATCTAATATAAGATGATGGAGTGAAAAATCTGTTGAGAGATTGTGGAAAACTAGATACTGCGACTACTAGATCTAGATATTGGTGGATTATAAAACTATAAAAAAAAATCTAATATACTCAGAACCCCGGGAGTTGCTATTAACAACATAGAAAACTACGCATTCATCTAATTTTCGTATTTTTCTCGATATTGACACATCTGAGAGCAAAAGTGAAAGAGAGCAATATTGTTAAGAATAAGATTTGCTACAACTTTTGTTCTAAAAGTTTTTTTATAACATGCTCCGATTCCATAGTGTTACCATAACAGCTTAAAAAAGGAATAAATTCACCAAATTTTCATATTTTTGTATTTTTCTCGATATTGACGCATCTGAGAGCAAAAGTGCAAGAGAGCAATATTGTTAAGAATAAAATTATCTACAACTTTTGCTTAAAAAGTTTTTTAGTAGTATGCTCCGTTTCCCTAGTGTTACCATAACAGCTTAAAAAAGCAACGAATTCGTCAAATTTTCATATTTTTGTATTTTTCTCGATATTGACGCATCTGAGAGCAAAAGTGCAAGAGTGCAATATTGTTAAGAATGAAATTATCTACAACTTTTGCTTAAAAAGTTTTTTAGTAGTATGCTCCGTTTCCCTAGTGTTACCTTAACAGCTTAAAAAAGCAACGAATTCGTCAAATTTTCATATTTTTGTATTTTTCTCGATATTGACGCATCTGAGAGCAAAAGTGCAAGAGTGCAATATTGTTAAGAATGAAATTATCTACAACTTTTGCTTAAAAAGTTTTTTAGTAGTATGCTCCGTTTCCCTAGTGTTACCATAACAGCTTAAAAAAGCAACGAATTCGTCAAATTTTCATATTTTTGTATTTTTCTCGATATTGACGCATCTGAGAGCAAAAGTGCAAGAGTGCAATATTGTTAAGAATGAAATTATCTACAACTTTTGCTTAAAAAGTTTTTTAGTAGTATGTTCCGTTTCCCTAGTGTTACCATAACAGCTTAAAAAAGCAACGAATTCGTCAAATTTTCATATTTTTGTATTTTGCTCGATATTGACGCATCTGAGAGCAAAAGTGCAAGAGTGCAATATTGTTAAGAATGAAATTATCTACAACTTTTGCTTAAAAAGTTTTCTAGTAGTATGCTCCGTTTCCATAGTGTTACCATAACAGCTTAAAAAAGTAATAAATTCACCAAATTTTCATATTTTCGTATTTTTCTCGATATTGGTGCATCTGAGAGCAAAAGTGCAAGAGAGCAATATTGTTAAGAATAAAATTATCTACAACTTTTGCTCAAAAAGTTTTCTAGTAGTATGCTCCGTTTCCCTAGTGTTACTATAATAGCTTAAAAAGCAACAAATTCATCAAATTTTCATATTTTCGTATTTTTCTCGATATTGACGCATCTGAGAGCAAAAGTACAAGAGAGCAATATTGTTAAGAATAAAATTATCTACAACTTTTGCTTAAAAAGTTTTTTAGTAGTATGCTCCGTTTCCCTGGTGTTACCATAACAGCTTAAAAAAGCAACAAATTCGTCAAATTTTCATATTTTTGTATTTTTCTCGATATTGACGCACATGACAGCAAAAGTGCAAGAGAGCAATATTGTTAGGAATAAAATTTGCTATAACTTTCGTTCCAAAAGTTTTCTTGTAATATGCTCCGTTTCCCTAGTGTTACTATAATAGCTTAAAAAGTAACAAATTCATCAAATTTTCATATTTTCGTATTTTTCTCGATATTGACGCATCTGAGAGCAAAAGTACAAGAGAGCAATATTGTTAAGAATAAAATTATCTACAACTTTTGCTTAAAAAGTTTTTTAGTAGTATGCTCCGTTTCCCTAGTGTTACCATAACAGCTTAAAAAACCAACGAATTCGTCAAATTTTCATATTTTTGTATTGCAATATTGTTAAGAATAAGATTTGCTACAACTTTTGTTCTAAAAGTTTTTTTATAACATGCTCCGATTCCTAAATATTGTTCATGATACTCGGGGCGGCCGACGTCTTCGAAGTCGGCCGAGATTATTTCTTCCATAGATTTCAATCAAATGGATCGCCGCATAATAATTAAACTTTTAGGCAGTCTTTGGTAACATTCAGAATCTTCTTTCTTACGCTGCGTTCGCAGGACACAATTCTGCCGCAGGATAATGTGTGGACACACCCTTAGACAGTCTTTGAAAACTTTCAAAATCCTGTAAAGGTATCTGTCGCGCGCCAATTTGGACATACCAAAGAATATTTGCACAGCATATGTGAAACACGCCGCGCTCTATGTTTGGACACACCCTAAGACACTACATAATTCTTGAAACCCCCAAGAACTAAGTTTCATAATCTTTTAAACATTCTTGGAAGTAGTCCAAAAATCCTTGATAACCTCAATGCATCCTACATGAATTGAGTCCCAAGCAATCACGGAATATCTATTAAATTAATAATAATAAATTAAAAAATAATTTTGACGTACTAAATAAATTATAATTATATAATTTTTTTTTTTTAATTTAAGACGATGAGTCAACAGCACCCAGATTATTATTGGGTATCAACATTATACTCGGTAGATAAAATAACGGATCCAAGTAGAGAACCACGTGAGGCTGAATTAGAACATCGAAGACAAGAAGAAGTGTTAAAAAAATATCGAGCACACGAGTGTAACATAATGATAGCGACTTCCGTGTTGGAACAAGGCTGTGATTTACCGAAATGTAACTTGGTGGTTCGTTTCGATTTGCCGAATACATTTCACAGTTACCTTCAAAGTAAAGCTAGGGCGAGATTGCCGGATGCTTATTATTTATTGGTGGTAAACGAGAATGATTCGGAGGAGTTTGTGGAGAAATTGGGCGAATACATGGAGGTGGAGAAAACGCTGTTGAGGAGGGCGTATAGTTTGGAACCGGATGCGAAAGAGAAGGCTGAAGCTAATCGTTATAACGGGGCTATTTTACCATATCAGCCGTTACCTCAAGTTGGATCGCCTAATGTTACCTTAGCTACTGCCATTCAATTAGTTAATAAATATTGTGCCAAATTACCAAGCGATACATTTACACGGTTAACACCACTTTGGAATATTAAGAAAGAAGGAAATCTTTACGTTTGTACCTTACGACTTCCGATTAATTCTCCCGTGAAACAAACGGTTTCTTCCCCACCAGTCGTCAATTGCCTTTTAGCCAAACGAATAGCCGCTTTATATACCTGCAAATTACTTCATCAAGCGGGAGAATTAGACGACATGTTGCAACCGGTCGGAAAAGAAAATTTTAAAGCCAGCGAAGACGATTGGAATCATTTTCCTTTAGAACCTTCCGACGAAGAGTTAGTTAATGAAAACGTTGAACAACGACCTGGAACCACTAAACGGAGGCAATACTATTACAAACGTGTCTCAAACGCTTTATTAGCATGTCATCCCATTCCAAATCAACCAGTTTACTTTTATAGAATAATTATGACGTTAACATGTCCTTTACCTGAAGAACAAAATACCAGAGGACGCAAAATTTATCCACCTGAAGAATCACCGCAAGGTTTCGGTATTTTAACTTGCAAACCTATTCCTCAGGTAAATATAACTTTATTCTAAACAATTTTTGCAATAATAACCGACTTTTTTAAACAGATTTGTCCTTTTCCAATTTTCACGCGATCTGGGGAAGTTAGTATTAGTTTAGAATTGTGCACATCAAACGAATCGCTTGACGACGACAAAATCCATAAGATAAGGGAATTTTTAAATTATACTTTCACTAGCGTTTTACGACTTCAACGATACCTAATGTTATTCGAACCGGAAAAAGCCGACAGTTCCTATTTAATCGCCCCTACGATTACAGGTACTTAACTTAATAGGTATAATTTAATTTATTTTTTTAATTTTTTTAGTTAATAATACAACAAAAATCGATTGGGATTTCATCGACTTAATATATGATAATCGTAACATATTACCACAATCAATATCGGATGAAGAACGCGTCAACTACAAGTTTGAACCATGTAAATACAAGGATGCTGTCGTGATGCCTTGGTACAGAAATCGCGATCAACCCCAATATTTTTACGTAGCGGAAATTTGTACAAATTTGAATCCAAAATCGGCGTTTCCCGGCTCGGAGTACGCAACATTCGACGAATATTACAATCGAAAATATAACATTAAAATACAAAATCTTCAACAACACTTACTCGACGTCGATCACACCTCAGCACGATTAAATTTTTTAACCCCAAGATACGTGAATAGAAAAGGCGTTGCGTTACCGACCAGTAGTGAAGAAACTAAACGAGCAAAGCGCGAAAATTTGGAGCAAAAACAAATTTTAGTACCTGAATTATGTGCGGTTCATCCATTTCCCGCTTCGTTATGGAGAAAAGCAGTTTGTTTACCTTGTATTTTGTATCGAATAAACGCGTTGTTGTTAGCAGATCAAATCCGATTGACCGTCGCCCACGAAATGAATTTAGGCGAAAAAAATTTGCCGCAAGACTTCAAATGGCCAACGCTAAATTTTGGATGGAGTCTTTTAGAAGTACTAAAAAAGAAACCTCAAGATAACGCACTCCAAGAAAAGCATTCACGACATTCATCAGCCACTCGAGAAAAAATCACGGAAATCGTCGAAGATGAATCCGTCGAAATTATCGAAGAAATCCAAAATGGCGAAGAGGAGGAAGATGAAAAAGATTGGAATTTGGAAATTGGTACTTGGTCAAATGATATGATTGATATTCAAATTGCAAATGACGCGATGGTTAGATATGCATCACCAACAAGTTGGCTACCGGAAACGTATGACGATTTTTCTGATTCAGATGAATGTTATTCCGAGGACGAATCTAGCTCAGAATTTGGAGGGTTACACATTGAATTTATGGGTGATAATATAGCTGAAGCTGTTGATACTGGCGTCCAACACGATGATGACAGCCATTTGTTACGAGTAACTGATTCTTGGGAAAATTACAATATGGTTACAGATGACAGTATGACCGTACTAAAAGAAGAATTTTTAGAAGCTTGCAATCGAAACGTTGAAACCATTTTTAATTCCGGAATTTATATAAGAAAAGAATCAAATTTCAAGAAGGCCAACATTGCAAATTCTGAAAAAAGTCAAATTGCCTTAGATAATAACGTTCTTATAAAAGATCTTTGCCCGGAGTATAATTCAGGAACTGGGGATAAAATATTCAACGATAAAATACAGTGTTTAAATATGAAATTACCGTTTAGTTTTGATCTTCAACCGTCGCTAGAGGATCATCCAGGTCCAAGTCCGAGTGTTATTTTACAAGCTTTAACGATGTCGAACGCAAACGACGGAATCAATTTGGAACGCTTAGAAACGATTGGAGATTCATTTTTAAAATACGCAATCACTGATTATTTATATTCAAAATACGAGAACGTACATGAAGGTAAATTAAGTCATTTACGATCGAAACAAGTTAGTAATTTAAATTTGTATCGATTGGGGAAAAGAAAAAATCTTGGTGAGTGTATGATAGCGACGAAATTTGATCCTCATGACAATTGGTTGCCACCGTGTTTTTACGTACCTAGAGAATTAGAAGAAGCTTTATTAAATTCAGGAGTGATACATTCGAATAGGCCACAAGAAATTATTGATACCACATTTCAAATACAAAAATTAGGCGAACTTATCGATTTGCCAGGGACTATTCCATATAATTTAGTAACACAACATAGCATTCCCGATAAAAGTATTGCAGATTGTGTTGAAGCGTTAATTGGAGCCTATTTAATTGAATGTGGTCCACACGGAGCACTTTTATTTATGGCGTGGTTAGGGATAAGAGTTTTACCTCGTTTGCAAGATGGCAGCTATGGAAAATTAGAAAATCCTAAATCACCCTTGTTACGACATGTTCCGGATCCGGAAGGGGAATTGGATATTCTTTTGGATGGTTATGCTAAATTTGAAGAGAATATTGGTTATCAGTTTCGAGATAGGGCTTATTTATTACAAGCGTTAACACACGCTTCTTACTCCAGCAATACATTGACCGACTGTTATCAAAGATTGGAGTTTTTGGGAGACGCCGTTTTAGATTATTTAATCACTAGACATTTGTATGAAGACAGCAGAATGCATTCCCCCGGAGCGTTAACAGATTTACGTTCAGCTTTAGTCAATAATACTATATTTGCGTCTTTAGCGGTGCGACATGGATTTCATAAATACTTTCGACATTTATCGCCTGGTTTACACCAAGTAGTTGAAAGATTCGTTCGATTACAAGAAGAAAGTGGGCACGCGTTAGCCGAAGAATTATATTTATTAGCCGAACATGAATGCGAAGAAGTCGAAGATGTAGAAGTACCTAAAGCTTTAGGCGACGTTTTTGAATCGATTGCTGGCGCGATTTATTTAGATTCCGGTAGATCGCTCGACGCTGTTTGGCAAGTTTACTATCAAATGATGAAAAATGAAATCGAACAGTTTAGCGATAAAGTTCCAAAGTCGCCTATTAGGGAATTACTGGAGTTGGAACCCGAAACAGCGAAATTCGGAACTCCAGAAAAATTAGTCGATGGAAGAAGAGTGCGCGTGACGGTTGAAGTCTTTGGAAAAGGTATTTTCAAAGGAATCGGCAGAAATTATCGTATCGCCAAGTGTACGGCAGCTAAATGCGCCTTAAAACATTTAAAAAAACAAAACTTTACTAGGCGAAATTAGGAAATCGTGATCATTGTGATATTTTAAGACTCGTCTATTTCGTAAATGAACTAAATGACGCATTACAAACAAATTACATTACATTTTATCGACAAATCATAAATTGTATGAAAACTTCGTCTATTTTATCCATAAATTTTTTGATCAGAAAATTGTGCAATACATATGGTATAAAAAAACGAAACTTTTTTTTGTACATCTTTACTGTAAATTTTGGAATAAAATATGTGACTTATGTTCCTTTTAGGAGTTTTAAGAACACCAAAAACTTATAAGATGCGCGTGTACTACATTTAATGTAAACCAATATTTTTTATTTTTATTCGAGATTTATTTAAATAAATTATTCATTAAAGAAAAAAATTTTTTTATATTTCCTTTGCAAAATCTTATTTTGTTTTAAGTTTAGTTTTAGGTCGAAATGGAATTAATTGCAGCACCACAGTCTAAAAATGTATAATGCGAGAGAAAACATTTTCTACATAGAGAAATTCCGATACTTGATACTTTAAAAAAGAGATGCAAAATGGTATAGATGAATAGTATAAGCTTTAATAATGATAATAGTATCAGGTATGATAGAATTGGGCGTTTTCCAACATTCGTTATTAAAGGAAGATTCAGATTTTGTTAAAAACTATACTTTCTAAATTTTCACCAGGAAGCGAAAGTTGGATGGACTAATCCGCCCAACTATCCAAGGTGAAGAAATTTCTTTCTCAAAGGAAGTCAAATATCTAGGAGTAATCCTAGACAAAACCCTGTCATGGAATGGACATTTGCAGGGAGTTTTGCACAAAGCTAGAAAAATTGGGGTCTTACCCCTGAAAGACTGTACTGGCTCTATGTGACTGTGGTTAGACCTATGATCACATACGGAGCAGCAGCCTGGTATAGGAAAGTCCGACAGACTTCAGTTATCAGTAAACTTTCACGAATTCAACGAGTAGCTGGATTGGTAATCTCTTGTGCGATAGGCACAACGCCAACTCTAGCAATGGAGGTTCTGCTTGGCCTATCTCCTCTGCATTTGCATATAGAGAAAGTGGCTAGAACAACCATTTACAGATTTAAGCAATATGCTCAAAACTGTTCCGACATGTCCTACCAATGGGCTGCGGAAGACATTATAAGCACTGATACTGTGCTATCAATGCCGTCAGATTTGGCGGTATCACTATCAGTGATTAACGCTCGATACCAGATTGTACTGCCTGAGCGGCAGTCCTGGATCGAAAATGAAAATTCTCTGGTTCGGGCAGACATTTGCTTGTACACAGATGGATCAAAAACGCCTGAAGGGGTAGGAGCAGGAGTATACTGCCAGACATCTTGAATTAAGCAAGCTTACAGCCTGGGTACGTACTGTACTGTTTTCCAGGCGGAAGTATTTGCTATTGACATGGGTGCTAAAATCCTTCTTGAAAGAGGGGTGAAGAACATGACAGTACGAATTTTCTCAGACAGTCAAGCCGCTCTCCAGGCGCTGCAAGCCGTGAAAACGGTGTCGGCTCTGGTTAATGATTGTAAGAGAACATTAAACACACTGTGTTGTGATAACAGAGTCTCTCTGATCTGGGTCCCGGGTCACTCTGGTGTTGCTGGCAATGAAGCGGCAGATAAGCTAGCACGAGATGGCAGCGCTGAAGCGTTTGTGGGACCGGAACCAGCAGTTGGTGTATCATTTGCGATGGCCAAATATAGGATTGGACTGTGGGCTGAAGAGAGACTTCGCCTACTGTGAATCAGTTCTCCTGGAATGAGACATGCTAAGGTGTTTATTAACATCACCACTGTCAAACCCGGAAATATTTTAGGACTTGCCCGTAGTAGCATAAAAGTTCTAATGGGTGTTTTTACTGGGCACTGCCGATTAAAAGCACACCTCAACTTGTTGGGTTTAGTATTGTTGGGTATTCTATGTAATGTAATGTAATACTTTCTAAATTTTTCTTTTTAAATTTTTTAAATAGACAACCACAAAAGCATTTCGTCGTTGGCAATTAAAAAATGATGTAGATCTTTCAAAAACAACGGTTATAGTAATGCTATTAATCCTTATTAATATTTAAAATAAATAAATTAATATTTATGATAAAAAACTTTAAAATGAGTTGAATCAAATTATAATTTTTTTTAATTAAAATTTAAAAATAGATATTTTTTGTGGATGTCGCTTAAGTAACATGAAGGTCAAATATAGTTATTTATAAAGTGCATCCGGAAAAGGGTGTACAATGTGAATCAACCTTTAAGAATTAATTTTGACCAGCTGTTGTCGCGCTGTGCGAGCTGGTATGGCTGGTTTTCTAACCACCTGACCTGGACACTATCGATTGTACGGTGTGGTACGAGTAATAGTACATACTCCCCGCCGTGGAGTAGAGATAAAGAGGAAAAAATATTTGTACTTCGGGTCGACGACTAAAACTGATACGAACCGAACGCAACCTTCACGTTCACCGATAGTCCTATAATGGCATCATCGTCGAAGATACTCAGCAGAGCATTCGGTAAGTCAAAATGAAAAATTCCACATCGTAAAATAAAAAACTTACATAATGCGCTTAATTTATTTATAAGGAGTTTAATTAAAAAACTTGTCTTAAAATTATTATTTACCACGCGTACTTTTTTTATAAGGGTACAAAGTGCAATTTTAACAACTTGGTATTAAATCTATTATTTTCTTTCAAAAATTTTATAGGCGCTCTCAAAAATGTCCAACCAGTTCGTTATAATAGCTACAATGCAACTAGAAACAATCTTCGGTTAACTGGTAACACCAAAGTCATTTGCCAAGGGTTTACTGGAAAACAAGGCACTTTCCATAGCAAACAAGCCATTGAGTATGGAACGAATATGGTTGGAGGCGTTTCCCCTGGAAAAGGTGGAAAGAAACATCTCGATCTTCCCGTCTTTAATAGTGTAAAAGAAGCTAGAGATGCTACTGGTTGTGATGCAACTGTAATTTATGTACCACCACCAGGTGCTGCTAAAGCTATTTTAGAAGCTATTGATGCAGAAATTCCCCTTATTGTTTGTATTACTGAGGGCATTCCACAGCATGATATGGTCAAAGTTAAACATAAGTTGTTGAGACAAAACAAAAGTCGTCTTGTTGGACCTAATTGTCCTGGAATTATTGCACCAGAACAAGTATGTACATTACAAATTATTTTAGTGATTATGTAAGCATTATTTTTTTATTTCAGTGTAAAATTGGTATAATGCCGGGTCATATCCATCAAAAAGGCCGTGTGGGTGTTGTTTCCCGTTCTGGAACTTTAACCTATGAAGCCGTTCATCAAACCACCCAAGTAGGACTTGGCCAAACTCTTTGTGTTGGTATCGGTGGCGATCCATTCAATGGAACCGACTTCATCGACTGCTTGGAAGTCTTCATTAATGACCCAGAAACAAAAGGCATCATCCTCATTGGAGAAATTGGTGGCGTTGCTGAAGAAAACGCCGCTGAATATCTCATGAAAAATAATACGGTAATAAATATATAACAATTTCATTATTTTTTAATTAAAATTTTGAATTTGAATTTAGGGTCCCAACGCAAAACCAGTTGTTTCATTTATCGCTGGATTATCTGCCCCGCCTGGTAGAAGAATGGGACACGCCGGTGCTATTATTTCTGGTGGTAAAGGTGGAGCCCAAGATAAAATCAACGCTTTAGAAAAGGTAAAAAAACACATTTTTATACCAAATATTAACATTTTTCTTTTTAGGCTGGTGTTATTGTAACGAAGTCCCCAGCCGCGATGGGTAACGAACTGTTAAAAGAAATGCGACGTTTAGGTTTAGCGTAATTTTCTCAAAAATACGTCAATATTAATTAAAGAAGCTTCTTTGAATTGGTTCTTGCCCCCTTTTTTAATCGACAACGCGAGTTAACGGGGCTTTATGAGGGTGTGACCTTGTTACTATATAAATAATAATAAAATAAATTATTGTTTTATCAAATTGAATTTTCAAAACTTTATTTATCCTATCAAGTAATTTATAACAAGATTGTGACACAAATAACAAATTCAAAATATATGTGTAAGTGCGAATTATTAACTAATTACAATTTGTACTAATTGTTATATATTTTATAACTTATAATTATGTAACAATTTATTACATAAACAGGAAGTCTTTTATCAATGATATTGATAAAAAATAAACTGCTGAACAAACTTTAGAATACTTTTATTTGTTAGCGAGAGTCTTGATTTTGCAAGATTGTGGAATCATCATTAATATCTTTCAGAAACATGGGGTTGGTGCGAACATAAGATGGTGGAAGATATCCAGGAGTGATTTTGGAGGATGAGATGGAGTGGAGGAGGAATTTTAAAATTTTCTGAGAGTGTTAGATGGAAATTAAAGCAGGGGTTGGGTTGGTATATACAATTAACAAGATCGAGGTTTGTAATAAGATAAGCCTTTTAATTAGTACTTAGTCTTCTGCCATCAATATTTAGAGTTCTGCCAGCAATATCTACTTTTTTGCTAACAGCGAATGGTCTTCTGCAAGCACTATTTTAATCAAAAATCCACTATTTAGTCTTATGAAAGCAGTATTTACCAATATTTAGACTGTCTCCTGCTAGCAATATCTAGTTTTCTGCTAATAGTAAGTGGTCTTCTGCAAGTAATTACAAAATAAGGTTATTAATTAACTAAAATATATTGACTTCAAATCCTATTTTTTTCTAACTCAAGAACTTTTTAGGTTCCACAATTCGTGCAGTTTTGAAATTTTGGGTTGTTCATTCGGAACTTTCGATCTAAAATATTTTCAAAATGGTCGTCACTTCCGATCTACCAGAACTTCGTTATTTTAAACGGAATGCTATAGTTTTTATTACACTTTTTAATTGTACGTAAAAAAATATGTTGACTTTCATAAAAGATATTAGCGTTATTTGTTGTATCAAAGTATCTTATACAAGGAAGAATTTATTTATTTATTAATTTATTCATGTAATGAAACGGCACTTTTTGATGTAATCCTAATTGGTTACTATAAAAATAGTTTTGAAACAATAAATAAATCTATTTAGACTTTGATTTATCGATTTTGACATCAATGCATTATCATTATCAATTGATAACGTTATCAATAATCATAAAAATAAAAAAAAAACAGTTGTAATAATATAACGTTTTTAATGGAATCAATAAATTTTTAAAATAACTTACAATACACAATTTGATATAAATTTATAATATAATAGACATGTTTTAAAAGATAAAAAAAATGGTAAAAAAATGAATTTTTTAGTTTTCTTCTTGTTTCGATTTTAAATATAAAGGAGTATTGATTGTTTGTCCATTGAAGTGGTTTAAATCTTCGCCGCCGTAAGAAAGAAGAGGTGAAATTTCGATTTCGTCAATTTCAACGATGGCTCCTGCGTTTTGTAAATACGTTTTATGCAAATTGAATAAATGCTTACGGGCTGTTGATGGACAATCAACCCCGGCGTCATCGGCATTTTTCAAAGCACTAAATTCTTTGTGACGTGGTACTTCCCAAGTGACGAAGTTATCGGTAAATTGGAAAATGTCAAAAACAAATTTTTCAATTTTAATACCGTTGGGTGATGTTGGTTTTACAATTTCGCCGTTGTTGTTGATGTGAGGGATTTTTTTCTTGGCAACGTGAAGTTTTAATTGTGATTCGAATTCGTTGACGACCGTTCTTAAGAATTTCGTTGAGAAGAAATGGTTGCAAATGTTTCCTGCGTTGAATAATAAATCACCTTTGTCGTCGGTAAGATGGGCTGTCTTTTCGGTGATTTCGCTGTATTCGACGACTTGGAATTTTTCGTCTACAAGACAAACAACACCTACAGCTTCTGTTGGAGTACTTTTGCAAACAACTTTAGCTCCGCAATCGGCATTTTTAGAGATGCAGTAACCCATGAAGATTGGATCTGCTACTTTTGTTAAAATATTGTCAACACTGTGTGCGTGAACGTAACGAACTCCCCGTTTTTCCATATCAGATAAAGCTCCACTTTTGGCTAAAGCTTTGTAAATCCCTCCATTACCATCTGGAGCTAAGGCGATGTTGTGGCGATTTTCTAAGAAAATTCGACCGTTAAAATCAAAACATGGTATAACACCTTGTTCGAATATCACAACGTTATCGGGGTTTAACCCAAAGTAATTATTATCGATTAAAAACTTAACGGTTGGTTCTTTTGTTGATTTACTCGTCATTATGTACCAAGTGATCACGCCTTTTTTACCGGTTTGTCTTTCGGCTAATATCTCAACTCGGCGAATACGTTCCGCTTGAATTTGAAATAAAGTTTTATTAGAAAGTAATCCAACTGAATACATTCCTTTTGGATACGAAACCCCAAGGCGAGTTCCTTGTCCCCCAGCCATAAGTAAAACACCTACCTCGCCCTTCGAAACCGCCTCCAACCCAATACCATTATACTTATCTAATTCCTCTTGTGTTGATTTAATTTCTGATCCATAACTAGCATCAGGAATAGGTTTCATTCTTGCATCTAACTTTTGGACATCATCTTCGGCTGTTGCTATGGCACGTTTGAAAAGTTCTGTTACCTCGCTGAAATCGATTTGTTCCAGCTGGCTCATGAAGATGTCACGAAGAGACTCATCCAGTTCATGATAAAACTTTAAAAGGTGTTCTTGACCTGCACTTTCAAGGGATTTCTTTAGTTCATCCATAACTTTCATAAATATAATTAATAATTTAGGTGTTGGTGGTCGCAGCGAGATAAGAAGTGTGCCACTTGGGAGAGTTAAAAACGATTGGCCTCGCTTTACCCATTCCACGTTAGCACACTTTTACTTTCTCCACGATATCGATACGCGGCATTCGTTTAAAAAAAGTATTACCTTACAAACTAGAAAACATGCCGTTGATAACTTGTTGGTAGCGATCTTATCTTGCATTCCAGCTAATCATTCCGAGTGTTTCCGCTGGATTTTTTTGCTCTTTTTTTAATTAGGTTATGATAAAAACATTGAAAGGTGTTACTTTATGAATCATTTACGAGATATTGGAATGTTAATGTAATAATGTAAGTAATTAAGGAATGTAATTAATGTCTTTTTCGAAATTATTTGACAAGTTGAGGTTACACACGGAATAATACATAAATATATATCAACTCATTTCGTAAATTTAAGGTAAATAGGTTACGTTTAACAAATTTGTGTTAAACTCCAGCATTTTGTTAATAGATGGCGCTTAATAAAGCAGATTTCTTTAAAATTTAAATTCAAATCTTAGGGTAATTACAAAAATGCTTCATTTTTATTTTTGGCATATTTTTTTTTTAATTACGTATTAAATAAGTAATTGATTATAGTCGAGTATAAGTTTTTATTTAGGTGGTCCATTTTCTTTTGGGACGTTGATGAGTTGGTCTCATTGACTTTGACGTTGACAGAACGTCAGAGAGAGCGACAGTCTGTTCGCATTTCCGTTATTAAATTAGCGGTAAGTGTGGAGAGAAGGGAAAACTAATTCGGACGCCGAAAGATAGTCGACCGTTTTCGTCCCTTTACAACCCTTATTTCAAGGGTGGCTTGTAATTGTTGTGGCTTTTTTTTGGTTAAAACTTGAATGGTTTTGTAGTTTAAAATTTTTGTTTGTTGAAATATCCAATAACGACCATACAGTTGTTTTTGATAAAAGGGTCAGGAATAAATAAAAACGAACATAAATTTAGCCACCGGAGCAATAAAAATATATTTTATTATAAAACGCGTTTTTGGGGTAATCGATAAACATATATATATTTCGAAATTTTTATATTTCCTCGTTAATGCGAAGAGCACGCAAAATACCTCTTTTACAATTTTTCATTTGTATGTAAATGCTTGATTTTATTGTTTTGACGATCACAACACATGCATTCAATACAACAACGGTGTTTATGATCTTTACGTGTTCAATTTCAATTGTTCCAATCCAAAATCAAAGCTGTCTACTAAGCAAGCGTTTTCGGATTCGCTCTTTATGTGAAGATGTCGCTACATCAGACTTGTTTACGGGTAAAAATAAACAAAATGAGCCAACGATGAATTTATATGACGTGTTAAATAAACGCTATATTCAACATTGTTAAAAATAGGCAATAAAATTACAATTTTCGGAGTAGCCACGTCTGCACTTTCGGTCGGTGGCATAATTAGTTTGCTTATACAAAATCACGTTCTATCAATTTTGGGATGTAGAGGGACCAGGAAAAACATTACAACGTTTCATTACATTTGTATATATCGGATATTTAATAGACAAAATATTTTACTACACTATATTTGAAATTGTATCCATGCGTATTTTCAAAGTATTTTATACAAGATTAATTGAAGATACTTGACTAAGCGGCAAATGAACAATGTTGAGAAAAACGAGATTTTCGTTTTCATCTCTCTAAAAATATAGGTCTAATAGATTAACAACTCTCATCTTATCCATTTTACCAACAAGTTTCTTAATGTTTCTTTTTCTTTTGTTAAAAAAGATCACATATCAAAGTCGAAATCAGATTATTAGTTACAAATTTACAATATTAATGAAGTTATGGTCAACTTCCGGTTAAGAATGTCAATTTTGACATATTTGTAATCGTCGTGAAAAATCTTTTTAAAATGAGTCTAAACATGATACGTTTAATTATTACGTCTTAATATTTGTCACAAAAACAGAAATAATAAAAAAAATAAATAATTAAGGTTGGTATTAATATTTAAAAATTAAATTGCTATCTTCATTGCTTCTAACTTCGGGTTTAATGTTTTTTTAGTCTAACTTTTTTTGTTCTTTGAGATAAGTGAATTCACTTTAAAGGTTTTTTTTTAATGAAGATGACAAATATGTCAAAATTGACGTTGACGTTTCAAACCGGAAGTAATTGTATCTCCATTAATATTAAAGTTAAATGTGTCGAGTTTGGACTCATTTTAAAGGATTTTTTATGAACTTGACAAATATGTCAAAATTAAAAGTTGAAAGTTCGTTTTTTGGTTTTATGAGATAAATGCGTCAAATTTGGACTCACTTTAAAGGTTATTTAAGAAAATTAAAGAATTAAAGAACATAATAATAAAATTAAAGTTGACATTGACAACTGAAAGTTTTTTTTTTAGTTCAATAAAAATATACAACATAGTAATATTATAATCTGCCTATCTGAAGATGGCCAATGGCCGAAACTAGTTAGACTTAAATTCTATATAAAATAAAAGACAAACTTTTAATTTTATACTAACATCTATTTTTTTATTGTAGAATTTCTTGGTGTATCTAAGATAAGTTACACTTTTACCTATCAGACAACATGAAAATCAATTTTTTCATCATTTTTTCAATTTTCAGTCATTTTGATATTTGGAGAAATTGGTTGCTGCAGTTGGATGTTCAACAGCATTTCTCTATTATCTGCCTAATAGTGAATATTTGAACTATCTTCAACGATTCTCTCTAAATCCACGATGATAATCTTCAATTATTAATTATTAATCTTTTATTGGCAGTATCTCGTTTATTTACTCTTCTATTGGCAGTATCTAGCCTTCTGCAAGCAATAAGCTATATTTTTCAAATAGTGTCCTACCACTGTGTATTAGTTGAGTATTTAGTTAGTTGATGTTTAACAGTTTCGAGTTGGAAATTTCTAGAAACGAAAAGATTTTGCTAGAACGATTACACCAACTAATTAGTTAAGCCTAATAGACAATAACGATGGTGGGATTTTGATTAAATTTTGATTTAAACTAGACGCCCCCAAGCTTAAATGGGATGGAGGACGCGAGTGCTGATTAAAATCATGGAGATGTGGTGTAACAATGCTGGGCGACTTGTTTTTGTTATCGATGGGACTAGATAATGATCCTCATTTAAATATACAAGTGAAAATAAATGTTATGAATTTTTATTTAATAAAATTGAAACAATGGTATTTTAGTATAGATGATAGTTGAATAAGTGTAAAAGTATGTTGAATGTTTGGGGTACGTTGAGAATTTAAAATAAGTCTTCCATGTTTCTTCCACCTATTGCACAAGTTCGCCCCATAAAAATGTCACCGAGAAGATAAATATTGGATATGAGGTCGACCGAGCTATGCACTTTGTTACAGGAGACCCTTGAAGTCGCTGTTTTCTTTTAATCCTGTTGGGACTAGCAATATCCACGCGAGGTAATCAAATATGAACCTCTGAGTATCTGAGACGTCAATGAGAGGTACCGCGTTGAGGAAACGAGAACGGTGTAGAAAGTGTGAAAGGCGGCGAGGAATACGAGCGTACGTAAAGTAGTTAAAATGGGATTGGTGAGATTTAACGATGTTTGGTCTGGGGGTAGTTCATTCGGGACTATGTAAGGGGAAAATATGTAAAATACATAACTTTCGGATGGTTTCGCTGGATGCGGGGACGAACGAAGGTTAAGATGATGTCTGAGCAGCGACAAAACGTAAGATGGATGGACCGAGTACGCTGTGACCCGGATGAATGTTTGATGGAGCCGAGCAGTATATGTGAATTGCTGTCTCGGGGCAAAGGCATGCCTTATGCAGCGGGCGTATGCATAATCTAAGAATCCTAGTTCGAAGTTCGTTTCCCGGGCGTTCGTTGGCGTTATTTTCATTGTGCGTTTCGGCCTCCACTTATTAACATATTTTTCTTTGTCACGTTTCTCACTTTTTACGCCGTCACATCTTGCCGCAATGGTCAAGGGTCTCGATGGGTGCCACACATCCTAACTACGTGGGTTTCATCTCCTCGCAAATGAAAACTTTTATAGCCTACAAACGGACCCAAGATTCTTTTTTCTATTTTACTCTAAGCAACAGTCTTGAATTGTACAATTCTATCAAATCTAAACTCTCAATTGTAGTAGTACGAAGATTTTTTTGTCTGGCATTCATGGTATTTTTATTAAAACGACATCGAAGAGTAAGTTGGTTTTATATGATGATATTTGATGGTTAATAAAGAAAGCATTAAGCGATGTGGAGTTGCTGCTTAAAATGCGTTTTAGTATTAAAGTAGCGTAGAAATTTGCGGCAAAACGACCGTTGCGGGTTAATAAAACGAGATTTCGGTCTCCGCGACACCGATATACACGTAACTTTTACTGCGTAAAGTTTACAGCGCAGCAGATAACCGGTTTACAGTCTACGGAAATAGATCATATTTAAAACAGCTGATAAAGCGTCTTGCTACGTTGGACCAGCAGGGTTTAGATTGTTTACGCAATTTGTCAACATACGCGTAATTAAGCCGGGAGGATAGGTATTAATCTGAAGCTGTATGATTAACTTGCGGTTGCCGCTTGATACTTGAGGAAAGCAACAAATTTCGAGGGCTGAATAATCGCCGGACTTCGAACTCCGCCCCCACCAGCTGACGTCGGATTGCCACCACTTCTTAGACCTATTCAATGGACCGTAATTAACCCAATGATGTATAACTTTTTTGCCAACACTTACTTTTACCTTAACGGGCCTTCATTTTCACTGAAAACCCCAACCAATTACGAAATGTCATTAGTAGGGTAAAACTTTTCAGATTCAATAAAATAAAAATTTTTCTTTAATCCATATTGCTGAGTCAACAACTTGAACGTAAAATAACTTGGTCACGGTATATTAATTACCAAATTACTGCCAATAGGAAGTAATGATTCTGCATAAAAATTGAATAATTTAGTTATTAACAAGGAGGTATTATTCTAAAAGTCCGATTACAATAACAAAGTAAGGGTTAAAAGCTGCCGAGAACGTAATTAGCTTCCCGTCGGGTTTGCGGAAGACGTAAGGAAGTTGAACAAATTTGAAACAGTCCGTATTGCCGGAAGTGCCGAGATTGATAAGGTTTATCAAATCAATAAGTTCGAAGCGGCGATTTGCGAGGCCGCCGAAGGCGCGAATAAGTCCGTACTCGCCGGTAACTTCTTACATATAACCATTATCTGCAGCGCACATTCAAATAGCATCGACGCAAAGTGCGACTTCAAAGAAAAATTGTCAAATTCAATTTTATCCGCGTTTCTAAAAGTATATAGCTTTGTTAGCCGGAGTGGATAACTTAATTACGCTTCAGAGGGCGGTGGATTCAATTACAAGTCGAGCGGGATTTAAAAAAGATAATAAAATAAGAAAACTGCTATACCGGAAAGAGCTACAGGAGTTAGCCAAAGAGTTAGCGTCGACTCGTTATTACTATCGGTATACGAAAAGGGGGTTGTTACGGGCTATGCTTTCACACCGATACAATGTTACGGACTGTTTTGTAAGCAACATAATAAAATGTAACAAAATATATTTTTTTTAATTAATTTATTCTCAAAGCGAATTACCCTTCAAGTTAGCATCTTATTTATTCATTTAAGCACAAAAAATAAACAACTTAGAAATAAATCTAACTCAACCCATCGCAGATAACAGCAAAAATAACTGATTGAAAGATAAGTTGGAACTCACATCGTACCCGACGTCATCATTACAAGTATGCAACCAATATCACAATACTGGTATTGTAATACGCGATTTGCGTATGATGCGTATTGTACTGTGATGTTGGTTGCATATTTGCAATGATGAAGTACGATAAGTCTAATTAATTAAGACACTGTATGTATTGGTCCAATATTATATAGTATTTACTATATAATGTACTATATCAAAATTTAATACTTATGATAATAATCTACGCATTCTAAAATGATCAATCAAAACATACAAGCACGAGAAATTATTACATGATTATGGTCTTAATATATTAATAGTGAGTATGTAATATTTGTATTAAGTAATGATTGAACGTAAAGATAGTTAATTTGGTATGTTTATGAATGAGTTAAAAATAGATGAAGTGTAAGTTGTAAATAAGTAAGTGGAAACAAAATCGTTTTGATGAAGTAGAGTGGAGTAAAGGAGTAAAGAGTCGTCGTCGGTGGCGAATAGGTAGGGATCAATGATTCGCGGAGACCTAAACTTAATGGTTGATGTTTAGGACATGTGGTGTGCAGTGCCGAAGAGTGGGTCGGTTGCCAGCGCAGTTTTCAGGCGCGTCAGCGAGCGCTGAAGTAGATTCGGACAGTTTCAGCCCGACTGTTGTTTGGTGCGGATAGCAGCAGACTTCCGGGCGCTCGTAGACGCACGACGCGCTCGATCTTTTGCAATGCGGAAATTTGCCTAACTCGCCGTTTAACTGGGTGCACGTGTCCAAAGACTAAGTGTTCAATCGCGGTTGATCTGATGGCCCTGAAAAGGCAAAACGCGCGGCAAAACCGCTACTGTACCATCGGTATCATCTATATAGCAACCATCATCAGCCAAGGTACGTGATAGTGTTGAAAACGTGTGTGCCCATTGAGGGTCCTTCACAGAAGGCCCGTATATAACATAAATTAGAACTGGGCTTTCATTTCGTTGGATTAACAGGTGTCTCGTTCTTGCGGTAAAAGTTTTTCAAAACTTTTTTAAAGCGCAAACCAACCGATCGACGTTTTGATGGATTCTCGTTGATCGTTGCGGACCACATCAAGAGTTTGAAAGTTAACTTTATTTCGAGTTGGGTTCATAAATGTGTAATATTTTTAAGAGGTAAATTACGGTGATTGAACACGCGGGTTTCGTTCCTATCCGCCGGGATTTTAAAGAAATACGGACTGAAGACAGAGTCAGAAATGCGATTTCTAAAACCAATCTCGTTGCGGCGGACGCCCCCTCGGGCTTCCCTCTGTTTGTGTTAAATTACACCAAGAACAACAAATATAATATTGTTTTCTTTGGGGCACACAATTAGGATAGAGTTTTAATAAAATCGAATCTTTTCTCGGGTTAATTTATACGATAAATTAATTAATTTAAAATTTGTGTGTACCAAAAAAGAAATAAATCGGTGTAGAAGGGGCGGATGAATTTTTATTAGTTTGAAAAAAGTGCCGTGTGTATCTCCGTGTGTAGTTTATTCTTCATGAATATTTACAGTGCAGGTTAACGTTAGTTCGTGACGCGGGGGAAAGGGCACTACGCGGACTTACTGCAAACAACGTGTCTAAACACCTAATTTCCATGCATATATATACAGCACTGACGTTCCTTTCGTTCGTCAAAATAGAGACAGCGCACTAATTTAACTTAGAAATACTCTGTGCAGCTGGGCAAAGAACTTGCGAGCTAATTTACAACCTAATATTCCCGCACAATGCATATTTACACCGACGTCAGAGTAATAACATCGTAACGGTTTAATGGTGTCTTGTCAAGGTTTAAATGATTTTACGCTTGCGTTAACGCATGCGTATTTGCATTGTCGGCAAGTTTTATACATAAAAGTGATTAATATAAGATGTTTGTGGAAGAATTGTGGTGTTTGCTTGTTTGTTGAACTATAAAATAATTGTGCTCATACATTCACGTTGCGTTTGCGCTGACGCACGCGCAAACATATACGGACGTGGAGAAAAAAGGTATTTTAAACAATTTAAATTTAGGGTTTATAGGGCAATTTATCCTCGGTAAAAACTACGCGCAGTTTTCCCGGTTATGGATGTAAATAAAATTTATGGTGCTCGCCCATGGGAGCAGACCAACAATTTAAACTCCTATGAATCCTTCCTAATTTCCTAGCTAAAAACTACTTTTTTTTTGAGTTTATTTTAATGAGATTTCGCGGTGCTGTATTTTTTTCTGCGGCGCCGTCACGGTTCTGTAAATTTTTAATCAAAAGCTACAAAATATCCGGTATTTATTTAAATCCGAATAAAATAAGACCGGGATTTTATTAAAACTGAATTTTTTTTTTGCAAAAAAAAAACAACAAAAATACATTTTAACGGGTTTATATACCGTAAAAGTTTTATCTAAAATCATCCGTGTAACATAATAGAGTTGTGATTTTTTTTTTTTTCGAATAAGTAACTCTATCGGTTCGTTACCGTATCACTAACGACTTCTTTGCATGATATATTGCGGTAATGGATAAATTTGGCTTAACTTAACTTTAACAATGACGAGAAAAATCCCGGATAAGCATTAAAATATTAATTTATCAATATACATTTGGTATTCAGCGAGTGCGCGTTAAAGCGAGGCACGTGCTTTCGGGTGCATATTTAAATTGCAATTTTATAATTAAATTACGCCGGTTATAAAAAAAAAACGGTTTGTTTTCGAACCGGAGCGTTAACAATATCAATTGATTAAGACGGTTGTTTATTGGGTGCAATATATTTAATGGAGGGGACAGGCAAATGGGGTAAAAAATCAATTCTAAACTTGTCCGAATAGCGGGGCGTTGTTTATAAATGCAACCGGCTCGAACATGTTACGAAGCGCGGGATTATACATAGTTGTTGCTGCAGCGGAAACTTGGAAGCGTCACAGTTTATATTATCTAATTTGCTTTGCGTGGAACTGCGGTAGTTCAAATTGTCCATGTGTTTGTGTGGGTAAGGAACCGTCCCATTCCATGTTTGGTTGTCCACTTCCTTAAGGAAATCGTCTATAAACTAGGACCGGCACCAATTTTTCAACTCGACGTTTTAATCCAATATATAACGGAAACGTTTGAATACGCTCAAGAGTTTTTAGTGCTCCCGCCGGCTCGCTGATTGATGCTTCAGTTCGACCACCTCTTGCACCCTAGTAAAAAGGGGCAATTTGTATTTCTTCCACGGAAAACAAACATTCTATATTCTGGCGATTTGAGCATGATCTCGTGACTACGCTGGTGGGGGTTTATATTTAATTTACTTCCTGCCCTGCATGTAAATTCACGGTGCACGTAAACCATTAATCTTTGACTCTGTTATTCATTTTTAACTTCTCGCCCGAAATACAACGGGGAGATGACGAGGACGAACGAACCCTGCTTTGTTTTCTCCGAGTGCCTCCAAAATATAGCTCCAAATTGATTTCAACTTCGCACACGAACTTCCGCCCAACTTATTGCTATATTTCACACCTCTTCCCGTCCGATATAGAGCCAATACTATTCCCGTCCACTTCTTCTTTAATTTTTAACACCCTTTTCTTCTCAAAATATCCACATCAATAAAAGATTTAATTAACTTTTCTTATTGTTCTTACTATTGATGAGTTAAAGTCGATTCAAGACGTAAAAGTGACGTGAATTATTTCGTGAAACTTTCTAGGGTGTCGTTTGTGTTTGCAATATTAAGTAGAAAATGGCGTATTTCAATATTGGGCGGAACGTCCCGCCAGAACAAGTCCGTTGCGCGTTGAATCAACGGGAACGGTTGATGAGGTTTGTTTATGGTTTGGTCGGCTGACGGTTGGCGCACTGTATAGTAAATTAAGGGGAGTTGTAGCGCATTCCGTAAGGGGTTGTTATATTAATATAGGATTCGTACGCGGCTCGGCGTCGCTGAGCGGAACGGGACGGTCGATAATTTGATTAATGAAATGGTATTTTGTTGATAATCGCAAGATAACGTGAAGGCTTCTAAACGAACAATGAAGGACTGGAACGCGCCAAAGAGGAGGACATTTATCAAGCGAACCTGCAGTGCATCTGTATCGAAATTGATCTGGCCGCAGGTGTCAAACCTACGTCGCTTTCTCATTATGTACCGCGGTCACGAACGGGACATTTCCAATCTATGCAGTGCTCAAAGACCCCGTTCGCCGCACTACATATATACCGACACGGTCGAAAGATAAATATAAGTTTGACGTATCTCGTCCGATGTACCTTCCTCCAAAAACCGTTACTGTTTATCTAAATTTTCTTTTGGCACTTGGAATCAGAAAAAGGGGAGTTTACCGTTACCGAGGGGGGAAGACCATTGAATGCGTAATCGCGAGATCTCCACTTGGCAGGTACTTATTCCGCCATTTTCCTACTCCCCCTTCCGATGTTCAACTCTACAGCGCAACCCTTGCGTCGGTACAATATAAAGTAAACAGATTAGTTTATCATCCGTTTATGCCCCCGCGATAATACCTTCGGTCAACACTTCCGATATAATTAATGTAGAGATTAGTATACAAAACGTTGGTATTTTGGTCGTGACCGAAGTTTCAATATTGACGATACCATCTACTACGACGTAAATCGCCAGTGCTTTACAAAATAATAACAGCCTTATTGCCCTTAAGGGGCAATTTTCAGGATACAACCTAATACGCATGCTCACTATTAATCGAGACGTTCCTATACTCCCATTTAATTCTATTGATATTACACACTAACAATAACAGTCTCACCAAACACTAATAATTTCATATTTACCTAAACAATACTACTAATACTCCAAAGAAAATTAATACCTCTTCAATCATCTTACATACTGTGATATTGGTTGCATACTTTCAATGATGACGTCAGGTACGACAATTAATTAATCCTAACCTAAGTCTATACCGATTGGTAACTTTAATTTTGTGTGTGTATATTCGGTGTCGTTAAGTGGGGAATAAACAAGCGTAGGGGTAATGCACAAATTGAATCGTTCATAGATTGTTGAGAGGCGAAGTTGGTCGCATCCAAAGAAATTGTATAACTAGAAGCACATATAAACACCAAGAGTTGAAGCCAGCGTTCGATGTGTTTTGTTTACGTTTTCACTCAGTCCAGAACGGAACGCGCTCAGATCGGACCGTCCGGCCGACGATCACCGAGTATTTCCGAACAGGCCAATCTTTTTATGGTTCCTTTGAAAATAAATTTACCTGATTAATGTTTATCCATATTTACCGAACCCTAATAAATGAATAATTCTCTTCTAAGTAAACAAGGTTTGTGTGCGCATTTGTGTTTTGGCTTTGGTCAAGTTAACATTTTAGTAGTTCCATAGTTTACAGACTACAAGACGCATCTTTTTACATAGAAAAATGGACTCAAAATATATTTTTCAATAAATCGTCTCTAAATTTGGGATACGTCTTATAGTCCGAAAAATACAGTATATTTTTCTGAAAAAAGATATTATTCAAAATGATTTCAGTTTTTCTAAAGATAGAAAAAAAAATATTTAACTATAAATTGTCACAAAACTATTTAAGGATTTTTTAGTGCAGTTAGGCGACGTTGTGGGTATTGTAAGAATCATACTGCACTACAATTTGAACAAGAATACAAAAAACTATTAGTACACACCGACAGTAAAGGGGCAGAATTTGGAAATGCAATTGCATGAGATTATACTAATATTTTAAATTGTTCATCAATACTCAAAAATAAAAATGATGAAATTGAAACACTGGACATTATAGACGTTGCGAATTTAGACAACATGCATTTAACTATCTAACTACTATTTTCTAAAAACTAATATTATTTGTCAATTTTGTTTAAATATAGTAGTAGGAACTAGTAATATTTCAATACTATAGATACAAAAGACATATGGGATTTATGGCTAAAGCTTCTGAGTTTGTAGTCAAACTTTACTTAATTAGAGAAAAAATTATTAGAGACTATAAATGACAAAATGTATTATTCAATAACAAGAACATACTTTTAAAGTTAAGTAATTCCATTTTATTAAGTTTGCCTCAAAACTGCATGTTATGATGGGCATGAAATACAATGTATAAAGTTAATAATAATAAAATTTATTAACGTAAAGTTACTTAATGAAACCAAGTTAATAAATCAAGAACCTAGGCTTTGACATATGTTAAGCAAACAAATATTATTTTCAAATCAATGGGAGTTATTTTAAAACTTATATTTATGAGTTAAGTTTTAAGTTTTTTGTTATGTAATAAAAATTTGTAAACAAAATATCAATGTTATTTGCAAATACAATATTTTTACTGCAGTATTTACCATGAAAGTACTGTAAAATTCTAATTATATCATCTTTAATTTACTTGTAAGCAATGTTCACAATTTATACGGTTACAATTATAAATTAATTAATTACAAAAGAACTCAAAGTTTACAGTCCTTAATAAACATTTCAACCATGCTCAATAAAAAAAAATAATGGTAATATACATTTCTTCATGTACGCCACTGTGTATGTCTGATTTTACCGAAACTATACACGCCACTGTCAGTGGGACCAATACCAAAACAAACACTCGAACGTTGGCTTCAATCTCGTATACGGGCGGAGATAGGCAATGCTGCTTCTAGTTATACAATTTCTTTGGTCGCATCGCTTTGCAGTTAACCCTAGCAAAAAAAACTAAGATGTTGTTTACTGTAGCGGAAAAGGTACAGATTATAAAATGGTTTTATGGTGGCAATTCTGTAGCCCAAATAATTAATTTGTTTCCTGTGGCCTATGAAAACAGATCAATTCCTAGTCGCGGAACAATTTCAAATATTATTAAAAACTTTGAGCGACATGGATGTGTGTCTCCACAGAAACACAAATTACGAAGGTATGTGCTGATGTTGAACGCAATAAAAATCAGTCAAGCAGACAAGTTGCGGAGACGTTTGCTATCAGACATGTTGCCGTCCTAAAAACATTAAAGAAACACGGGTACAGGTCGTACAAAGTACAAAAAAGTCAGGAAGTCTGCGAGAACGATAATATTACAAGGGCGGAATTTTGCTTTGCTATGATGGAAATGGCCAACGGAAATCTACATTTCCTTTGCATGGTCGGCATAATCCCAGCGTTGCTCGATATTGGAGTCGTGACAATGAACACAAAGTTTATGCGGCTCGTACACAATATCCCCAAAAATTAAATGTTTGGGCTGGCTTAGTAGGTGACCATATTATCGGTCCTTTTTTCATAGAAGGAAATTTAAATGGTCATAAGTATTTAAACATTTTGCAAAATGACGTAATCCCATCGCTTCAACAATTAGACAATGTTCAATTTGGAAGTATCTGGTTCCAACAAGATGGTTGCCCGGCTCACAACAACCGGCAAGTTAAAGAGTATCTTAACGCACAATTTCCAAATCGTGTAGTATCTATTTGCGGAACGTTAACTTGGCCGCCTAGATCACCCCAATGATTTTTTTCTATGGGGATATTTAAAATCGAAAATTTATGGTTTTGATGAAGAAAGGACAACCAATCTGGATGACTTACAAACAAAAATTCGCAATTGTATACAGGATATTAGTCCCGATATACTAGCGAATGTAAGGCGAACTTTTTACGATAGATTGGGCTATTGTTTAGCACAGAATGGTGGTTTATTTGAACACCTAATATAAAAAATATTTTATTTTTATAGTTTTTTGTTTTATTTGTTTTACAAAGTTTATTTCAGTTACTTACGACCTAAAATGAAGCCAGAAAGGTCGCCATGTTAGATGTACCAACTTAGCGGGAAATTTGAAATTCTTATATATAGTTATGCAAGAATTTACATTATTATAAACTGGAAACACAGAAAATAATAACCAAAACAAAATACATTAATTTTTTATTAATAAATAATTATTAATTATATAGTATTTTAAAAGAACTTAATAATTTTTAACAATAACACTTATAATTAACATAAACTAAGAAGAAAATATTTAAAACAATTCTTATTGATCACGTTAACCTTTTGCTTATAAATAATTGTTAGTTTATTTTAAAAGAACTGAACATTCCTTAATAATAAACTTTACTTGAACTTCATTGTTAATTTCAAGTCAACTAACCAGAAACATTTTATGGACTTTGTAAATAATCTTCCAACCTTTGATTATATATAATATGGATTGAGCTAACTGAATATATCTACTAACAAAAATGTTGCTCAAGGTGAATAGACGCAGATGGAAAGCGATAATGTGAAAGTGTAACAAAGATAGATATATTATATGTCAGTACGCTTCTATATCTATCTCACTTCTATCAGTACACCCATTATATGGCAGTACGCTTCTATGTCTATCTCGGTTCGATCACCTTGCGCAAGCTATCTCTTTCGTTGGCTCAATCCATATTATATATAATCAAAGCTTCCAACCAACCAAATTATAAAAAAACATATGTGAAACAAAAAGAATTCGAAAACCTTCAATAAAAATAAAATTTTAATAAAAATAACAATATATATTTAAAAAAATTGTGAGGTTATAATCGTAGGTCTTGTAGGTACAATAGAGACTTGAAACTATAGCTACGTTCAGGTCGGTACATCCAACATGTCTGACTTTTTGATTACCCCCACCACCACCACATACGCACTCTAGATTATATATAAGACCTCAATGACTTATACGTACGTCCGTGTTGGGTGTATCTCCTAAAATTAAAGTTACCAATCGGTATATTGCAGCATCTACAACATAATCCGATAATAGTACATAATCAGACAAGTTATTTCTTTTCGAAAAGATTCTCTTATAAAAGATTTTTTCGCAGTTGAGCGAATAAGAAAGAAGTAATCAGGATAGAGAAAATAATTTAAGCTAAAAGCTGCTAAGAAGAGTTTAATGGTTGTAAGTAGGTCGGTGGTGAAAATGCAAAAGCGGTGATGTTCAAAAAGAGTGACTTCAAACCCGTACGCGAATAAAACGGTGCGAGACAAAATGAACAAAGGTCAGGTACATAAACCGAGAATATCTATAGCAACGCGAGAGAGCAACCCAAGGGCGTTCTAAGTTTCCTCGTGTGTCGCTAATTTATAATATCCTCGGGGATTGTTTAATTAAATTTAACATTCAGGCACATTCATAAACGCGGGTCATCTATTTTCAAAAACAGAGACCGAGCTGTTTCAGTACGCGATGTAAGAACATGGACATCTAGCGAGAGTGAATATTTTTCGAGTCGGTTACGTTAAATCCTGCAATTTAAAGGTATGGAAAAGGCAAATAGAGTATTAAGCCCTCGAAACTGAAAACATAAAGTTTCGTGCAAAAAATGTATTTGCCCGGCTACAATTTTGTTCGCGGCCAGATGAAAAAATATGGTAATTTGGTTTATAATTTTCCCTCCAGCTAGGTTTCATTTAGTCTCATCCTTTTTTCTCTATACATATTATAGTTCGTTAATAATATAGAAGTACGCGGTGGAAACGTAATATGTTTGAAAGACAAATTTAATGTATGAAACGCTGGAGTTTCATGAAACAAATATTAATATCATCAGAGCCCTGAATACCAAAGTACTCCTTTATTAAGTACAATAGTCTAGGCGTTGAATGCCACTGCGTAAGGTTCATTTACAAGAGATATATGCATCAACTGTGGCTAAAAAAATAACACGCTTACCATTCGAAAGTAAATCCTGAGACGTCGGCCGTTTAACGACAGAATGCTCCCAACTGAAATATTGATTACGCATCTATCTTCGCATCTATAATATATGCCCTTTATTTGTAGAAAGCTGAGCAAATCTGGAATGGGAAGAGTTAGCGGACAAGTTGGAAATACATCGATCGTATAATGAAATTTCCTCTCTCTGCTCGTCCACTTGAAAATCGACGAAGAGCTGAAAGTTGTCCCATTTTTACACACTCAAACGATCACCGCGGATAACCGCGTTACCTTGCACCGGAATCTACGTTACGTCCCCCCAAAAATTTTGAACGTTACAACTTCATCTTTATCCAATTTCATCCCTTTACTCGTCTTTACAACTCACTTATACTAAATAAAATGTATACATTATAAAACACCCAAAATTTGATTTAATTTTAAATCTTTATTTTATAATGGTTACAACAAAAAGTACAAACACCGTGTTGGTGTGTGTCAAAACTTGTTTTTCAAAGCCAAGAGAAGTTAATAACATTAATAGTGATATTATTAGAATCCATGTTGCGAGGTTAATAAATATAAGATATAATAAAACAATAATGTGTTTTAACTTCAGTTTCTCGCGTTTATTTTTAAATTTCCTCGGTACCGGTTTCGACGCTCTATTAGGTCATCATCAGCCGAATCTACAAAACAATTGAATTACAAAAAATCCTGTATGAATGTGAATAATTAAAACTGTGTATAAAATAATATAAAATCTTATAAAATATAATTTTTTACAAACTTACGGTCAAAAATAAAAACTAAATTAAAATTGGAAACATCTGTTTGGTGATTAGAGATAAAATATTATTAGTATTAGTATTAGTATAGTATTAGTATTGAGTCCTTGATTTATGTTTCATGTCTCATGTCAAGTGTTGTCCTTTTCGTGAAAATAATTTTAAATTGTTAGTTACGTGTGAAATTTTATCTCTAATGACCAAACAGATGTTTCCAATTTTAATTTAGTTTTTATTTTTGACCGTAAGTTTGTAAAAAATTATATTTTATAAGATTTTATATACAGTTTTAATTATTCACATTCATACAGGATTTTTTGTAATTCAATTGTTTTGTAGATTCGGCTGATGATGACCTAATATAGCGTCGAAACCGGTACCGAGGAAATTTAAAAATAAACGCGAGAAACTGAAGTTAAAACACATTATTGTTTTATTATATCTTATATTAATAGTGATATCTAATAAAAAATAGAATTAATAATGTGTGATTGCAAAAATATCGAGAAATAAAGATTAAAGTGCATTTAATGTTTAGGTTCCCCGCACACAATCTATTACGTTCAGCTCTACGATTTGGACGATGAAAGTTGTACCGAATTTCGCCATTAGCATGGTGCGAATCGACGCATATCGAACGGAAACTTCAAGAATCCTCCTTTTGCTTTTGGTGCAGGTATCAAAACGAAAAAGCTTCGAATATCGGTTAATAACTCGAGCAAACTAAAATCAATAATCCACCACTTCATCCAGCAATATCGAAGACTTGTTCGATTCTTGTTTGAATCAAGTTGTTTGAAAAGATGCAGGTCGATTAGCGAATTTGATGGATAAGCTGCGACGATGGAGATTCAATGATGAATTTATAATGGGAACGGTAAAGCAGAGGGGTTCATTGAAAATTTATCATTTGGCGAAGGAATCAATGAGATTACCGGTCTCAAAGTTTTGTTGTTATGCGAAAATTCGGATTTAATCAGAAATGCCAATAAAATCCCTTCCGAAAGTCGAGTGTTTGAAGTGACGCGTATTGGTTAAATAGGAATGTGTCGAAAACGTAAAAAGATGACGTTACCAGCTGGAGGAGGGGTAAATATCGATCAAACCGTGTGCGGCAACTTTAAATAGTGAATCACATTGCCATAACGGCTGGTCGGGGTTGAGAGATAGAAGTAACACAATGAACCGTTCACGTTGAAGCGCACGAGACATTTCCGCCCTCCCAGAATATTTCATTCCCCGCCACCTCCGCCATATTTTTAGTATAATTGCGTATTTATCTACATGCATTCCAAATTTAAGACTGCCTCCTTCGGGATTTCAAAACAAACAAGTGCCAATTCTTTCCGTTGCATCGATTAGTCAACCCTCCGTTGCTACAATCGCGCTCTAACTGTTCTCCAAATTAAGAATTGTAGGAACTCCCCGAACAACCTCGATTCACTTTAAGTGGACCGATTAATTTATTCTTTCCGAAGTAATTTACCGTTGTTCGTTTATTGAAGGAGAAAGAAGGAACCAACCCGATAATTGATCCCTTACCTTCTCGTTTATACCTTTCGACTTATTTTTAAAACGTTCGATCTAGCGGCTTTCTAACAAAGGAGAAGTAGTACAGTGTGTTAATTCATTATCGTACCCAACGTCATCATTACAAGTATGCAACCAACATCACAGTATTCGTAGTGCAATACGCGATTTGCGTGTTTGGTTGCATACTTGCAATGACGATAATGAATTAACACACTGTATATGTATCGTTTCATGAAAGATAAAAGAAACAAATAAAAGCGAAAATACAGTAAAAATAATTGAGCTCTTTGTTTCATGTTTTATTCCCAGACACGCGTGTTCTATACTCCCCTCGTAAATTGACATTTAACAATTTAAAGAGGAGATATAATTTCTCTTCGCCGAATTGAATTATTAAAGGTGATGTCGTTATCGGAAATGATTAAAATAAATGAAGTTTGCGCGAAACGTGTTATGCTGAAATATAAGGATCTGATACTGAAATTGAAGAATTGAAGCGTAGAAATGGAATAACGAAATCGAAAAGTGCATATGTGGGGGAGTATTGATAAGCTGGGTATGGAACGGTAGCACGCGGGGGTGTTTGATGAGAAGAGTGGGGTAAGTGGGCGACGATAAAAAGAAGACATTTATGCCGTTAACAGCCAGCGTGGGAGCGGTACGATTTGTATCGCAGGATCGCCATCCATATTCCGTTGCATACAGCGCGGGAACAATTATTTTTGCAATAGCGTGGAGTCGATAATTTTTTTTGGAGAGCTGGCGCGGCGGGCAAATACCAGATAGCAATAATATACGAGTCGCGGGGGCGGTGGAACTTGGGATCGCCTTTAAAAATCCATGCTATTTTCGAGTGTCCAAATTCCGAACGCGGGACTGTATCTATGTGCAAATTGATAATTTTTTTCTTTGGTTGGAATTAATGGTGTCGAAAAAGCGGGCAATCGACTATTAAGTCACGACTTATTCATAACAAAAGAGACCGGATAAATGGAATTGTCGACTGTGTTAATTAAACAGCGCGCGCCGCCCCCTTTCCTTCCGCCGGAAAGCAATAAAAAACAAGTGGATTTATCATCGTTAAGGGCCTGTGTGGATAACAAGGACGAGATCCGACGATTTTTAATTCCGCTTATTTAATTACTTTAAAACGGAAGTGAGTGTCCGACTTGAACGAGTTACAAAAGGTGTTAATTTTACTCCAACTTTCGTCATTTGACTTATTGAGTTTAGACCTTTCCCCGAGAAACCTCAAAATTAACAAAATAATCGGGATTTACGATGCGCCGAAAATAAATTTCAACTCGGCCGTGGCCCATAACCGCGGATGATTATGTTTATATTAAATTCTATGCAAATTAGGTTTATTTATACGTCTAGCCGGAACCAATTTTGATCAAACACGCAAAGAGCGCGCGGCGGTAATCAATATCCAATTTAATATCGAAAAGGCACAGTAAATTATGTCAGTGACTAAGGGATATTTAATTATCAGTTTGTGACAACTGTCGCGCACCCGTTGCTTTTTAAAAATTGTACGAACCCATACGGCTATTACCCGAATTAACAACGGAAGAAAAACTGCACTCGTTGTTGTGCATTTTTCATTTTTTTCAACCCTCAGCTACAAAATTTAAAATACACCGACCATTTTTTACGTTTCATTCCATGTCCCCCCCTATGTCTATAATCTACACATTGAAGAACGCAAATAAAATAAATTAAGCTTTTTCTAACTCCAAGTGTGTAATCGTTTTATATCTCAAATTAAAGCTAAAACATTCTACTTTATTAATATTCATTTTTATTTTCTTTTCACCTGGGTAATTCAATTAAACAAATTTTGCACTTAAAGGTGAAATGTGTTTATTATCACTCTACCGGTTTCGCTCCTTTCGGAGCATCTTCAGGAGTTCGTCAATTTTTCAACATGTATGTGATACTTTATTGAATTAATTCACTACTAAAATGTTAATCTCTAAACATGTGCTATCATACATCACTTTTTATTATATTTTGTAAATAATAATAAATAAAATATAAAATATAATAAAAAGTGATGTATGATAGCACATACTTTATTGAATTAATTCACTATTAAAATGTTAATCTCTAAACATGTGCTATCATACATCACTTTTTATTATATTTTGTAAATAATAATAAATAAAATATAAAATATAATAAAAAGTGATGTATGATGGCACATACTTTATTGAATTAATTCACTATTAAAATGTTAATCTCTAAACATGTGCTATCATACATCACTTTTTATTATATTTTGTAAATAATAATAAATAAAATATAAAATATAATAAAAAGTGATGTATGATAGCACATACTTTATTGAATTAATTCACTATTAAAATGTTAATCTCTAAACATGTGCTATCATACATCACTTTTTATTATATTTTGTAAATAATAATAAATAAAATATAAAATATAATAAAAAGTGATGTATGATAGCACATACTTTATTGAATTAATTCACTATTAAAATGTTAATCTCTAAACATGTGCTATCATACATCACTTTTTATTATATTTTGTAAATAATAATAAATAAAATATAAAATATAATAAAAAGTGATGTATGATAGCACATACTTTATTGAATTAATTCACTATTAAAATGTTAATCTCTAAACATGTGCTATCATACATCACTTTTTATTATATTTTGTAAATAATAATAAATAAAATATAAAATATAATAAAAAGTGATGTATGATAGCACATACTTTATTGAATTAATTCACTATTAAAATGTTAATCTCTAAACATGTGCTATCATACATCACTTTTTATTATATTTTGTAAATAATAATAAATAAAATATAAAATATAATAAAAAGTGATGTATGATAGCACATGTTTAGAGATTAACATTTTAATAGTGAATTAATTCAATAAAGTATCACATACATGTTTAGTTGTTCAAAAATTGACGAACTCCTGAAGATGCTCCAAAAGGAGCGAAACCGGTAGAATGATAATAAACACATTTCACCTTTAAGTGCAAAATTTGTTTAATTGAATTCTACTTTATCACAAAAAATAAAATTAATGATGTTTGATTGTAAGATTTTCGTGAAATAAAGTTATTAACAAAAAGTTGCAAAATGACCAATAAGTGTCTTAATTCTTTGGAAATACAAAAACCTTATTGGTCTGTGTCAAAATGGTGGTAATCGATTGAAAATACCTCCAGGTTGTTTGGCAATGTCAAGAAGAGTTAATAACATTAATAGTGATATTTTCCAGAAAATTCATACATCTTAGAAGACGTGAAAAGCTAATCGAATCTAATAAAGATCTCCAGGATACTTAATATTTACTTTTATAGAAAATAAATGTTGTTGATAAATATACTTGGCACCTGCATCGTTGGATTTGCAGAATCAGTAATCCCTCTTAATGTTTTCTAAAGGGCGGTCATGGGATAAGCAAGGATAATGCCGGAATTAAGCAACTTACGCCCCGCGACCCGCTCATATAAGGGAATAAATTAAAACGGAGGTTCTACTTCACACCCAAGGGGGAAACCTTCCTTCCCGAAATTGTTCCCCTCTTTCGGCGAGGTTAATTTTAAGGATAATAACTATTTAGTTTGCGCGGCCGTAACGTTCCGACTTCCAGTTACTTCGCGTATTATTTAATTAAAACGCGGCTCGCTTCCCCTTTCCTTTTTAGATCTTTTAACACCTACGCTGGATTGTGTATATATAGATTTTAATACAAAGATGAAACTGTTCCACTTCGGAGGAACTCTCACAACTCCAAGTTTCCGTTGGGGACGTAATCTTCTTATTCTAGCCCTCACTCTCTCTTCCTTACATCGTTAAGTGACATTCATGGAATTAGTTACAAAATACCCATTCGGACCGCCAAGTAACACTTTGATAGGAACCTAATCTTCAATCCTTAGATAACCGTTGAGAAATATTGACCCAAAACTAAAGTGACCATTATTTTATCAAGTGTCAATCGGAAATATTTTAGGTAATTCAAATAATGGTTGTGACGACATCAGAAATGACAAGAACAAGTATTCTTAATGGATCGTTCGAGAACAACGTCAACTGTAGTTGTAACAACTACGAGTGGAATATAATTAGGACGGGTACGGAGGATGGGAATAAAGTATTCAAAGGCCGCGGGGGATTTTTGAAAAGAAATTACCCGATTTTCGTACGACTGAAGCTTTACACATATAATTGTCATAAATGCCGAGGGAACGCGCTGGAGGCGTAGACGTCTAGTATTTTTCCAGGTGACTAATCCTGCAGAATAATGTGCATTACGTAGAGCATTAGACGTGGATCCCAGCTCCCTTAGTGGGCGGGTTGTGTTCGCGGGGTTTACAAGTGAAGCAGGGTGGTGGTATCGCGGGGATCGTGGCAGTACACGTGTTTCGCGCGTCCGACTTGCACGTTATATTAAAATACATTGTTATGACAGGACGCAGCGCTAGGAACATATTTAACGGGTAGACGGGGGAAACAACCCTCTTGTTCGTTTCGTATGCAAAACCGGGTGGGCGAAACGCGAGCCGACGCGTCACGACTCGTTGCGTCTTTCGCGTCGCGCCGTTTAGTTTTCTGCGTTCGCGTTGCCACGCCACTTAATTATAGAAACAGAAAGAGTTACTCAAAACAAAAGCTGGCACGCCGCGATTCCGTTGCAAAAGTTTCCGGCTTTTGTCTGCAAATTAAAGGAACTCACCGGAAATAAAATCCACCTAATTTTTGACAAATTAAATAACACCCAAACGACGTCAAATTCGTATTTCCCCCAGCACAATAACGCGTCAACTATATATCTACATATCAAGTATGCAACCAATATCACAGTAGTGGTATTCCAATATGCGATTTGCGTATTTGGTTGCATACTTGCAATGATGATCTTTTTATTTTACTCGGGAGTGGACGTAACAATGAAACAAATGAGTTGTTTGGTTTCAAATACCCTTAAGTCCAAATTTTTCGATTTTGAGAAAACGGCAAAAAGTATTTTGGGATGATTTTGGCGTTATTAATTCAAACATAATTTATTTAATAATAATAATAATAATATTTATTGGCACAACCCACATACTTTACATATATAACATCAGAAAGAAAATAAACAAAAAAAAATTACAAAAACAATATATATTACAATAGAACGGGGTTGCAACCAAATGGACTGCGTTTGGCTCGTAACATAGTCACGATCCACTCCTCCACGCAGCCCGGAAAAAAAAGAAAAACTATAGATATATAACAATATAGATGGATTAAGCTAAATACCTCAAACAGCTTTTGACCAGAACCACCAACTGACCAGTTTAAACACATCGAACATTGCCACACCCAACGAACCCACCCTCACCGCAGCTCAGACAAATATTTTATGACGGCCTTTTTAAATTCATATCTCGACTTAAAGCAAAAGCAACGATTAAGATCAATGAAATACTTTGCAATATTGTATGAAAATGATTTCTTAAATAGTTGAGTCCTATGCCTTGGAATTGCGACCTGACCCCTGAATCGAGTACCAAGATTGTGAATATCAGTTCTGTAAGTTATGCGACAGTACAGGTAAGGAGGCATGCGCCAAGTCACCACACCATGAAAAAACAAAGCGGTATGTAAAAACCTTCTCCTCCACATATTTAGGCAATTGGCGGCCTCTAACACATGAGAAACATGCTGACGACGTTTAATACCGTAAATAAATCGTAAGCAACTATTCTGCACTCTCTGAATTCTACCAGCACTAACTTGATCTATAAACGAATGATAAACTACATCACAGTAATTAAAATGTGATAGTACAAATGACTCACATAACAATTTTCTAAGTTTGACATTCAAAACCGCTTTTTGTGAATATAACAGCTTTAAACTGGCAAACGCCCTCCCGACCAGGCAGGACACAAACTTCCTCAATCTCAATTCTGAATCTATCCAGACTCCCAAATACCTGACTGAATCCTGATACATCACCTCAGCCCCTCCAATAAGCAATCCCAAATCCCGCTGCGCAGCCAGTTTATTTCTTCCATTCGCAAAGACCAAACCAACAGTTTTATCCGAATTCACCACCAAACCGTGATCATCCGCAAAGCGAAGAATCCCGCTCAAGTCCTGATTGATTTGACTAGAAACTAACGCAACATCCGATGGCTTAAAGGAGTAATATATCTGTGTATCATCCGCATAGAGATGATAGCGACAGGTACGAATGTACTTTTGAATATTGAGTGTATATATCGAGTATAGCAGTGGACCAAGCACTGAGCCTTGGAGCACGCCCGATTTCACATTTAAGATGTTGGATCGACTGCCCCCAAACAACACACTCTGTGTACGATCTCGCAAATAATCGTCCATCAACTGAACACCACACCGGCTCATCCCAACATAATGAAGCATACATAACAGCAACCTATGATCGATCATATCAAAAGCCTTTGAAAAATCTAAAAGCACAAGCACTGTAGTTAATCCCGCATCCCTAGCCGTAACAATGTCATCCATAACGTTTGCCAGCGCAGTGGCACAACTGTAGCCAGATCTAAAACCTGACTGCAAATCGGGCAAGATTTTAAACTGATTTAGGTGACTCGTCAATTGTGATGCCAGTATCTTTTCCAGTACCTTAGACAGAACTGGAAGAACCGATACGGGTCTAATATCATTTAAAGTGTGAGGACCAGATTTTTTGGGTAGTGGTACAACCAGCGAACTTTTCCATTTATCTGGAATTTGTTATTAGAAGACTTACTGAAGTTTCAAAAATTCTATAACCACGTCTTTTGAAATAGATATAAAAATCACAAAGAGGATTTAAAAATGGTGTTTGGTTGCGTTTGCTACCAAACTGTGGATTAAGGCTCATTTGAATCTGAACAAAATGGATTAGGCATGAATTGAAAGTGAATCAAATCTCTTTGTAGCTAATAACAGGAAACTTTATTTTTTGAAAGATATGTTATTTAAAAACTGTACTTAAAAAACTCTTAAACTCTAACATCAGGTATATTTTCGGTTGATCCGGTTTCTCGGGAATCGCCAGGAATATTATTGTTCTGAAATTTTCCCAACACATCTCTATAATAAGCCAAATTTTCTACCAGTTCTTTCCATAATGTTTGCTTAACAAGTTATTTACATCTCTCATTTTCAGATCTTTTGGTTTCACTCCTGTAGGAATTTCTTTTGGCTGGATATTCATGGCGGTTTGGTTTTTCCTAAAAACTCCTTTGAATGTTCCGGTGTCTGAACGGTAAGATAACTCACCTCGAATGGTGATGGCGTTTTTCTTGCCACGTCGTCTCTTACATTGGTTAAATTTAAAATGCCACTGAGACACTGGCTTAAGGATTTTTTGACCAGCACCTTTCCAATCACTATCGGGAACATCTTTTCCAAGTTTAAAAAAAGTAGCATGTTCTTGAAAAATATTTATGTATTCTTCTGGCATTACAATTTCTTCTTTCTTTCTTATTTCTTTTTCGATAGTAGCAAAAACCCTGTCAGGTGGAATGTAGGAGTGCCCAACCACTGGGAATACCAGCTCGATTGTTCTAATAGAACTGCTTATACTGCTTAGCCATTTGAACAACATACATATCATAATGGTATTTTTATGTTGGCCGCCGCATCCATTGGCGACCAATCAAAGTTCATCTTCAGTCCACGTGAAAATTTTAACATTATCTTTTGTTAACGGAGCATACAGTAGTGAAGTTGTAAATGTACAGTTGTCTACTATAATAGGTACTTTGATCTGGTATTTTGGGCAATACCAAGTTTTTCTGACAATCAAAAGAAATTGTCAGAAGGCCGTCCCGTTTCTCTTTTAGCTGTTCAAAAAATGCTTTGGCCCTGAGCTTATGTATTCGGTATTCTGTAGTTAGCACTGTTTTAATAGATGCAACCTTTTCATTTTTAATTTTTTCCTGGAGTTCAAGACACTTAGAGCAAACATCGGTGCTAGGAGATCCAAAGCCGATGTTGAAGGAAGTATTAAAAATAAATCGAAAGTAGCTCTCTTTAATATCTAAAGGCTGTCTATTTGATTTGAATTTTTAAGGGATTAGGGCGTTTTTTAATACAAATCATTGAGTATTTTATAGAAAACAACTTTTTCTAACAGATGGCGTATATATCTCATTTTTGCCCAAAAATGGATTTAGGGGATATTGAAACCAGACAACTCACATAACGATATAACGTGACGCATTACTTTCAAACCCCATTATTAACTTAAATTTAATTAACATCTCTTACTGAATATGTAATCGTTTGAAATTAGTTTTTGAAAAAAGTTGATGAAAGATACCCGTGGGGAGATTGTTGGGGTAAATTGTTAATACTAATCAACCATTCCATCAGAACGGACATCAAGTGCGCGAAATGCCGTAGTCGGGCAACTTCGCAAGGAATGCGTTGGTAACGTTCAAAACTTTAACCGAAATGCATATAACTTCATTACCGCCACCCCTAAACGTGTACGTACGGTTTAAATAAAAGCCACTGGTAATAATCTCCGTAAATTTAATTAAGAATGAACAACTACTTCAATTCGTACCGAAATTGAATTGATTATGCCAAGTTCAATTAAATCTATGGTTTATTTTAATCAGAAAGTAAGAAATAAAGTGTGTTAATTAATTATCGTACCCGACGTATGCAACCAAATACGCAAATCGCGTGTTGCAATACCAATACTGTGATATTGGTTGCATACTTGCAATGTACGATAATTAATTAACACTGTATATACATATGTATTTTGTACTAAATAGAATTACACACTTCAATTACGAGAATTGAAAATAGGGGTTAGAAATAAAGATGATTGACTGATTAATTGATGGTGGAAACGCAATCAATGACGCGCAAGTAAGCCTTGAAACGGAACGTGTCAAAATGAGGATCGGCGCGTAATCTTGCGGGAAGGGAAATTAATTAAATTTTGTATTTACTTGCAGGAGGCGGCGGCGGTGGCGGGATAGTTTTTGTCGTTCGGAATTGCTTTAATTAATTAATGGATAATTAAGACAAATGGTTTTAGTAAACTTTATTATTTATGATTATTGCAGTTTAGACCGTCTACGTAGCGCAGAAACGTGCTGCCCTGCAGTTGCGATTATGTCGACCGGTTCATTTGTTTCCGAAATAAGTGTTAGCCGGTGCCGGTATAGCGATAGCAGCGAGGCGTCGGTAACATCGCGACGTCCTCTGTGTCCATTTACATTTGTCTGCGGTTGCCCCTATTTTATAGGTTAATAATATTAACTTATCTTTTACCGCTTCTTCGTTCTAATCAATTTAAAATCACAAATATAAAACAAATTATTTTATAACTAAATTAGCACAAATGTTTATGTCAGCCCCATCTACAAAAAATATAAATATCTCACGAACCAAAGCAGCACAACTCGTCATGCTTGTGGTGCAAATGTAGCACAAACAAATGACGTGTTCAAAACTAAAAATATTAAACATGTGACGAAGAAAGTAAAGATATTGCGGATGAATGTTCAATATTGTCAATCTTTACGAGATTGGGAGCGAACAGTTCAAAATTGAGAATTGGATATTTGTGGTTGATAAATATGTTATGGACACACATCGGATATTAACAATTGCCAGCAGCGGAACTAAAGTGGTATGCTAGGCTAAAAGTCCGTAATTTCCTGTTGTTGCCACTTGGGGAGAATTATTACTGCGTCATCAATTTATACAGGGATAAACTCTCTCCGCCGACCAGCTCGAATACCGTTGACCCTAAAAACTTGTTTTCTACCGTTAGAATGAGAGATGGAACCGATTTCGGTGTTTGGTCATCATCAAATGCAGTGTTAATGAATATAGGATTGTGACTTTAAGGAATGGAAATTGTAAATAGTGTTGTTCGAAATTTGTAATTAATGTTTAATGAAGATATAATTAACATGGAAGCAATGCCGTCGAGACATGATTGTGCTTAATATATTAATCCCTATAATCACGATGGGGAATTGTGTGGAACCGGTGATTATTTTGTGACAATAGGTATATTACCAAAGCAGCTGTCAGATACATGAATGCAAATCAAGCGTTCGGTCAGCGAGCGACGGAAACACCTCGCCTCGAACGTGCGAAAACCTGGTCTCAAACTATGTTAACTAGTCGAGGAGGATATTTATGGCCTCTTCCGGAAGTTTCAATATTCCAATATCAATTTGGGCTCATTAAGTAAATAAGCGATAGGCGATATTTCGAGCGCGATTCCACGCGTTAAAAAAAAACGGCTAAAAGGCGGTAAATTGACTCGTAACGAGTTCCGGCACGATTATCGCATTTGCCGACCCAATCGATTACCTTAAACTCGCACGATTTATAGTTCTTGTTGGCGTGTAATGTTTTCAATTTATTTAATCTGATTTTAAATAAATTCTGCGCCCACGATCGCCGTCCGGAATCAATTCGGCGAGCCCTTAATTAAACCCTTTATCTTCTTCTAATTAGATTATCAAGTGGCAGTGTATCAGCGAAAGCTCCTGTCGGCAGCGACGCTTCATAAGTTAAAGCTACCGCGATTAGGATAACCTATGGCCGGCCATATCCTGTGCGTAGCTTCCCAAATTTTCAGTAACGACCGTCTGGGATGGACGTAATTTTTTAAACGGACGTTATCTACTTAGATGGACATAGACCGAAGACCTTTTAATCTTGGGTTTTTGTTTGGTGTAGTTGATGAGCTACGTTCTATTTTCTCGTTTTACTCAATTTACTCATTTTATTTATTTTACTTATTTATTTTTGGTTCTCATATTGGGTCATAACGATATCGTAATATTCGAAATTAAACGGTTTATTTGCATGATCCGATACAATTTGGCCCGAAACGACTACGAATATTACCCAACGTACAATACATAATTAATATCAACGAAGGACAGGACCATAGTAGGACGGGTAATCGATATTTATTGTCTGTCTCATCCGTCGCCGAATGTCGTTTCTTGGAACTGTATTCGGATCCAATAAATCCGACGAGTACTTTCAGCCTAATTTTATCTGCCAGAAATAATTTAGGAAAATTTGCTGGTGCACTTAGTATGCGTTGAATTATTTGATGTTGAAATTAATGATTCATTCGGGTGTAAAATCAACGTTTATTCAAAAATAAATAAAATAAATAATAATAATTTACACAACTTTGATATGGCTGCGAAGTATAAAACTGGTTGGTGGTGGTTGAGTCGAAACGCTGAGACCTGGTTTTGCAACGGTACAGAGGCTTCCGCCAGTAAGTTATTTAAAATATGGAATATGAAAACATATATTCTTGTTGAGCCGGTGCATGTGCTGTATCGGGGAGTTTGAAAGTTTGGAGCTGCCCGTTGGGGTGGCACGAATTTCAACCCCTCTCGCGCCCATAAAAGTTGAAAAACGCTACGGCGCTGGACCGATCCATCCGATGGAATTTATAGGTCTCCATGCTGCAAATTTCCCTAAGAGCGACCTCCTAGAGCCCGGCCTCCCCCCATACCAATTTTTATTTTATCGTCCGGAAGCCATTGTTATGGTACCGCTGATTTCCGAACCCTCATAGCTATTCCCGGCCCCATCTCTATTTTTATCGCCGATCTTGTACACTCTCTAAGAATCATCCATCCACTTTAAACTTCTCTATTGATGAATATTTATACCTTTATCGTGATATTTATTTTATGGAAATATCGAGTCACCTTTTCTATACTACAAGATTGCTTTTCCCTTTAAATCTTCCTTTAATAATACAAGCGATTTCACGCAACAAATACCCATCAACGATTTTACAATCATTTCATTTTTTTTTTTACCTTCATCATTTGTGGAAACTCCATGAATACTTTATTACCATAGTTTTTATTTCAATATTTTATGTGCGGCATAGCCATTTATATTTTAGCAAAATAATTGTTTTTTTGTTTAAAATATTTTCCTTAATAACTATACTTTTTTTTATTAACGAGATAAACGAACACCACTCATTTTATACCCATTGTTTAAGTCTCAGTTATTTCGGCGTCAACGTTGTGACCCAGGTGTTATTGCACCAACTTCTTTAATCTGCACTCTTAGTCGTGTATTGTTGCCGACGAAGTTTTAAAAGTTTCAAAATTTACGTTATTTGGTGTTTATCTAATTTTTCTTCTTTTACATCATTTACTGTATTAATAATACTAACTATTAGTGGTGGAACGGATATAATAAAAGTTTCTTCCGTTTTGAGAAATAGCTTTTAGTTTTTGAGAAAACATTATTTGAAGTTTTGATAAAATTTTCAAAATTCGCTATTAAATTCATTTCTTGAAAGATCCTCTTTTTAATTATTAATTAAAGTATCCTCTTTTTAGAGTTGCTTCGTTAGTTAAATTAGTATCAAAAGTTTCTTGAAAATTTTCTAAAAAAATTATAAATTTGATGTTTTTTCAAAATAAATTAAATTTTTTTTTCTCCAAAACGGTGTTTGAGGTTAGATTATAAATTTAATAAATTAAATTTTCTTGGATGAACGGATTTTTTAATAAAAATTTTTTTAAATTATTAATTTCGATTCGACGGGGTTTAAAAATAAATTTAAAGAAAAATATTTTTTTCCGAAAAAAATTTAAAAATAAAACCTTGTTAAAGTTATAAAAGATTGCCTGAGATGAAGTTTTAGTAAATTTTAAGTTTCCAAGTGAACGGCTTAAAAAAACAAATTAATTAAATAAAATTTTTTTCTCCAAAACGGTTTAGAATTGAGAAATGAAACTTAGTTTCTAAGTAATTTTTCTTTTATGAGAAAAGTATAAATTTTTTTAAAAATATTTTATTAATAAAAGTAAAATATGAGGTGAATAGGATTGAGATGTCTTATTAGTATGATGATGAGTAGGGAATGAACACAGATTATAAGCCGGGAGTAGCAGTGGTCGGAGGAAGTTTAAAACCAGTGGGTGCCGAAATTACACGAAAGGTTCATGTAAATCATTCCTTTAATAAAGTAAAGCGCCGGGCGCACCAAGGATAAAGGCGGTATAATCCGGTTTCATTAAAACTCCGATGCAGTTCCACATATGATTAATTATTAAGCGAAACGAGAGCATTATACAAACAGCGGCTGTCTGAGGGCGGAAGTTTCAACGGGAAACAACAAAACTCGGCTATGAGGATATTTAATTTATTTTTAACCGTTCGAGTTTACCTATTAATTCGCAGGATGAGATCGTTTACGGTTCGCTTAATTTTTAATTGAAGCGAGTAAAATTTTTATCGGCAGTGAAATGCAAATACGCGCTGGTTTAAGAACGCCCATAATAAATTTTTTATTTTCGCTGGGAGTTTGAGCTGAAATCAACAAGTATCTTGTGTTCAAAGATATGGTTGCAAATAACGCGCCTCCGCCAATTCCGTAAGTGGTGCAAACATTAAAATTTTATCGATATTAGCGCACTTCTCCGGAAGTTTAGCAATTGCATAAATTTCGACTGACTTTTACGATATTCCCCGGCAATGTTTCAGTATTTACATATGTTAGGGTATAATAAGCTACCGGTCCGCACCATATTTTAGGCGAAACCGTATTTTCCGACGTCCACCATTAGGAAGTCGATATTTTATTTTTGAAGCGGCCTTAAATTATGAAATTGCAAATTGGAAACCATGAACGCTGCTTGTGAACCCACAATAATGTTTGTCGACCAATTTGTAACGGATATTATTGACCGGTAATGTACGTAGATTTTTCCTCCGCATAAATCGACTAATCCACTATAAATAATTCAATAATACTGCTAATGAATGTTATTTGGTTAGCGACTTTTGAATACTCGCTACGTACCGTTACCCCGCCTGAACAGTTTAAATGTTTCAAATTACTATGCTAATTAAAACTGAATTTTGAATTACGCGCCTAATTGCATTATTTAAACGTTTATTAAATTATTCAATAGTTTTCTCCGCGATTATTAACCGCTAAAACCAACAGCTACCTCATTAAATGCTTCTCTTTTATACACCGCTTTATTTATTTTTTACCACAACCTCGGGCAATTACCCTCTTATAAAAAAAATCATATTTACCTAAATAATACCTCGCTCGAATATCGCTGAATAAATATAAATTCCAATTAGAATTTGAATATAGATTAAATACGGTATGGTATATTACGTATTTTAAATACCCCTTTTATATAAATTACTTAACGATGTTTTTAAAAATAAAATTAATTTCGTTTCGACATAATAAACAACAAACCCGATCGGTTTGTTATTTATTTGTCTAGTTATAGTCTTTGTAGCTCGAAAGCAGGATGATCGTTAGTTTTGAAAGAAGTGGAAAGGGGGCGAACGCTAGTCATCGGAATAATCCTCACCTCATCTCTGGGAGGCGGAAGTAGAAAAAATTTAACAGGAAAAGTTTTTATGCTCCGGGGAAAAAATTGCAAATTACATTATACAGTCCTGTTGGTGTAATATCCTTGGGTAAGAAATTTCTGGTAATAACGATATTACGGATTATATGTAAATTGAGTCAATGAATTAGGTGAAGCGACGCGGCGTCGGCTGTGGTTCTTAACAAGACAACGAACGGCGAACGACGGCGTATTGTTGGATAGCAGTCCGTGAAAAATAAGGCAACCGTTTCCGGGCAGAAGGTCGGGATTAAGACGCTTGATATTAATTTCCCCAGCGTGCAATATATTTTATTAGCCGTTTCTCTCTGTATACGTTCGCATATACTGCAAGGCTAATGCACTTAAGTGTGAAATGCATAAATATTTAAACCGGGCCGCAGCTTAAAGCGTTCCTCGTCGCCACGAACTTTTGATGGAGCCCGCGTGCGACCACTTTTTAGGATTCAACTTTCATTATATCACGTGATTTTGCAAACAACGCGGCCCCGAGAAGTTTTTATTTCACCGCCCGTTTTTATTACGGCTAAACATTGTCGGGGAAATTTCGGCGAACTTTAAATAGGCGACTTCTGTTTCGCGAAAACTTTTTCATGCTTCCACGAGAATTTCAACAATTCATCTGCAATACGCGAAATTTGCGACTCAAAGCGAACAACAACTGTCACACAACGGAAACAACAATCCCAACTTTACCAACAACTACTTGATTTTCGTATATCAATGCCTTTTAAATTCGAATACCGTTTTAACTTCTACTGAAGAAAATAAATAAATAAATCTCGTTTCGGTCTAAACTCCGCGTGGATGTCGAAACCATAAAGAATCAGTTGTATGGATTTCAAGGAAGTAAAAGCACGGACACGTCGTGGGAAATATGGCCGCCGAAAGCAATAATTTTTTATCGTCCGAACTTACCGTCTTAAGTGTAATACTTTTTACTGTCGCTTTTGATGGTTGCCCATTCAAACGGATATTAAAAATTAAATATGCAGTTCCCGCAACAAGTTAGCTATTTTTTATTGTTCTTTTAGTATACTATTAAGTCATTTATATGCATACTCGATACGCATTTTTATAATTTATTTTTGATTATTGTAACTTTGATCTCATTCCATTATTATTATTATTATTATCGAATCCCGTAATCGGATTTTTAAAGTTATGCCCCATCTAATTGGAAAAGATGGTGTTGGTGTGTGTTCTAGACTCGACGTCGCGTCTTTATTTTTTTGCCACCTTTCTCAACATCGTTGTTACTTAATTATTAATAATTAAATGTATTGAGCAATTTTTAATTTCTACCATTTAGATTTTTGGAAACAAGATTAATAATAATAATATTTATTGGCACAACCCACATACTTTACATATATAATATCAGAAAGAAAATAAACAAAAAAAAATTTTACAAAAACAATATATATTACAATAGAACGGGGTTGCAACCAAATGGACTGCGTTTGGCTCGTAACATAGTCACGATCCACTCCTCCACGCAGCCCGGAAAAAAAAAGAAAAACTATAGATATATAACAATATAGATGGATTAAGCTAAATACCTCAAACAGCTTTTGACCAGAACCACCAACTGACCAGTTTAAACACATCGAACATTGCCACACCCAACGAACCCACCCTCACCGCAGCTCAGACAAATATTTTATGACGGCCTTTTTAAATTCATATCTCGACTTAAAGCAAAAGCAACGATTAAGATCAATGAAATACTTTGCAATATTGTATGAAAATGATTTCTTAAATAGCTGAGTCCTATGCCTTGGAATTGCGACCTGACCCCTGAATCGAGTACCAAGATTGTGAATATCAGTTCTGTAAGTTATGCGACAGTACAGGTAAGGAGGCATGCGCCAAGTCACCACACCATGAAAAAACAAAGCGGTATGTAAAAACCTTCTCCTCCACATATTTAGCCAATTTTAGTACCGTAAATAAATCGTAAGCAACTATTCTGCACTCTCTGAATTCTACCAGCACTAACTTGATCTATAAACGAATGATAAACTAAATCACAGTAATTAAAATGTGATAGTACAAATGACTCACATAACGATTTTCTAAGTTTGACATTCAAAACCGCTTTGTGTGAATATAACAGCTTTAAACTGGCAAACGCCCTCCCGACCAGGCAGGACACAAACTTCCTCAATCTCAATTCTGAATCTATCCAGACTCCCAAATACCTGACTGAATCCTGATACATCACCTCAGCCCCTCCAATAAGCAATCCCAAATCCCGCTGCGCAGCCAGTTTATTTCTTCCATTCGCAAAGACCAAACCAACAGTTTTATCCGAATTCACCACCAAACCGTGATCATCCGCAAAGCGAAGAATCCCGCTCAAGTCCTGATTGATTTGACTAGAAACTAACGCAACATCCGATGGCTTAAAGGAGTAATATGTCTGTGTATCATCCGCATAGAGATGATAGCGACAGGTACGAATGTACTTTTGAATATTGAGTGTATATATCGAGTACAGCAGTGGACCAAGCACTGAGCCTTGGGGCACGCCCGATTTCACATTTAAGATGTTGGATCGACTGCCCCCAAACAACACACTCTGTGTACGATCTCGCAAATAATTGTCCATCAACTGAACACCACACCGGCTCATCCCAACATAATGAAGCATACATAACAGCAACCTATGATCGATCTAAAAGCACAAGCACTGTAGTTAATCCCGCATCCCTAGCCGTAACAATGTCATCCATAACGTTTGCCAGCGCAGTGGCACAACTGTAGCCAGATCTAAAACCTGACTGCAAATCGGGCAAGATTTTAAACTGATTTAGGTGACTCGTCAATTGTGATGCCAGTATCTTTTCCAGTACCTTAGACAGAACTGGAAGAACCGATACGGGTCTAATATCATTTAAAGTGTGAGGACCAGATTTTTTGGGTAGTGGTACAACCAGCGAACTTTTCCATTTATCTGGAAATACCGAGTCAATTATACATGAATTAATCACGTGTGTGATGTAGGGCAGTAAAACAGGTAGACATAGTTTAATCATTTGTAAGCTTACACCATCAGACCCGACAGAATTAGTTTTAATAGTCAGTAAAGCCTTCATTACATCACTCTCCTCAACTGCAGAAAAATTCATAGGTAAGTCGCCGGTCATACCACAAACAAAATTTGAAGTGTAGTAGTTATAAATTTCATCAGGCGGAGGTGTGAGGTGTATCGAATTAATGAAATGATCGTTAATAGTATCAGCATTAATTGTTTGATCAGATAAATTGATTGATATGTTCTTTCTACCAACTCTCAAATTTCTCAAAGTATTCCACGTTTCCTTGGGCGATTTTGTACGCAAACAATAATCGAGATATGCCCTTTTTTCATTTTTAATAGCAGTAGCTGTCAAATTACGCAGGTCCCTATAGTAGCACCAATGAGCATTTAATCTAGTTGCTCTGTATTTCCTGAGAGCTTTATTACGTAAACCCATCATCATTCTTATGGTACAAGTTAACCAAGGTGCAGGAGGACGCGTAAAGACCACCGATTTCAGAGGGGCGTGCTTATCAAAAAGATTTAATATATTTTCAGTTAGTTTATTTACTTTAATATTAATGTCGTTCTCTAACAGAAAATCTTGCCACGATAGCGAATTTAAATCAGCCTGAAAGTTATCATAATTAATCGATGAAAATGAGCGAAATGTTTTCAGAATAGGAGTACGCAGAGATTTTCCCAACCTAAGGCCGCAAAAAACCATATCATGATCGCCAATATCACACCAGACGACTCAATACCACCATGATTAGTAATAATTAAATCGAGTAATGTGCGAGTACCATTTGTTACTCTCGTAGGTTCCGTAATCAATTGCTGAAATCCAAAAGATTCTATCACATCGAGCAACTGAAATGAACGGTAAACCGTATGATCACCCAAATTCACATTGAGATCACCCACAATGAAAACCGTTTCGAAGCGATCATTAAGGGTCTCAAGAACACTCTCAAAGGTTAGAATAAAATTAGGGAAACTACCTTCAGGTCTATACATTACACACAATGCCATGTTCTTACCATCCACTCTAACACTGACCACCATAAATTCAACACCATCCTGCACCGAATCGTACACATTTAAATGTTCCACGTGCAAATAACTTTTGAAGTAGACACCCACACCACCCCCAACCCTATCCGGTCTATCCAGACGTACAAAAGTGTAGCCGTCTATAGCTACACTGATATCAGAAATAATCGGACTCAGCCAGGTCTCCGTAATAGCCACAATATCAAAAGAACTGGACTCAACCAAATCTGATGAGCAGATGAGCAGATTATAGTGTTAAGTTTGTTTACATATATTTATGTAGATATCTGTGTTAGGTGATGGATGATTTTAGTTTGGAGACGTTAATTCCAAAAGATTTGAAAGAAGAAGATGGATAAGGGATGGTGGGAAAGGAAAGTGGGTTTGGTTGACGAGACGTTTTTATTTGTTCCTCCATTTCCGGTATTGCAGTTTAAGGTGATCGTGACTCTTCCGAGGACGTGAGTTATGGTGGCGTAAAGACATGTGTAAACAGAGCGGAGGGCTGACCGTGCCGGCGAGGATATTAGAGGGTGGAGCAATAAATCATATACGAAAAGTCACGGCCCTTCTTGGTATCGATGACGTAAGTTTTGGGTCGGAGGGAATGTTAAGCGGGTTCCATTATTTTTTCAAGAATAATTGGAGCGTGACATACACTCGAGGAATCTTCTAGGAAAGTTTAACTAATACTGTATTGTGATTCTTCGCGAAATAATTCGAGAGGCCGCGCATTTCCGGTCGCCAGCTCTGGAAAGCTTTTCATACGGAACATAGTTTTAAAATGGATTTAAAGTTTCTTTCAAGTTATATTGCTCAAGAAGGAAAGTTGCGCCGAATCGATTTACTACGTCTATATCATGTGCGAATTCAAGCAGTACACGTGAATAACAAATAACGTTTCGGGCTCCGGCAACCGGTGCGAGAAAAATTAGCGAACTAAGTGGAAAATCTATTTACGCCCGCATCTCTTACAATAGAATTCTGAAATACCAGCTCACCGAGGAAGGCGGTCGAACTCAAACCCGGATATTATGTATTCCGGGCAGTAATGTGTCACTCAGGGTAGCATTCGGTATCTTTCAAATGCTACTTGAGGGAGCCACTTGACGACACCTTTGCCGCCGTCTTTCGCTAAAAATTCTTTGAAGTCATCTCTGGCTTTTTTGATTTCCCGTCGCAAAAAGACCTCCGGAGTTTCAACCCTCCGCGTAAACATTTTTCACTTATCCCGGAAATAAGATATTTTCTATTTGAGGCGACGTCTCCAGTTTACGTAGAGAATGGGATCTCCTTCGGAACCGACCTCAAAGGACTTAGAATTAGGTGAGGAAAACATCCTACGACTAACCGACGGCATTTACGTTTATCCTCAGACAGCATTTTATTTCAGAACTACCGCAATTTATATCCATTTCGCTGATCTATTTACTTATTTATGAACTAACGTTCATTTTAAACAACTATCAATTACAATGTAAATTTACCAAGGGGACATTGCAGTTATAATGTAAGTACACCAACTTATCACCTCATCAATCGGAAGGTTTACTACACGCAATTGGACACGAACATTCAATTAACGTTGTAATTTTATTCCTCTTTTGTAATGATAGAACGTCAACGGTATGACGAAACGGTTCCTGCAGAAATAAATATTTCCACGAGTAATTCTCGGGCGAAGCTGTTAAAGGAAACTTTTATCTTTCGCATTCCATTTTCGAGTGTTGGTAAGAAGAAATGATTATCGTCATTTATCTGAGTTAAAATACTTTTATACGCATCCTGGTGGCGAGAACGGAGCGCACCGCACCCGCATATATCATTCAATGTTATTAATGAAGTCAGCAGTTTTTCGCCGCAAGAGGGAGCACCCAGCAAAGGAACTTCCACCTTAATCGCAGTGGCAAAGGTTAGGGATGAAAGTGCGCGCAAGCGCACATTTGCCATCAATCTTTAATTACTACGGATTAAGGTCCAATATAAATTTCACATCGCACGGAGTGGAGTATTTTAGATTCTAAATAATTCCGGGCGCGCGTGTCCGCATTTGATCAAGCTATATGTTAACCGAGCACGTGTTCTAACGTACCAAGCGGCTTCGATGAAATGTTGGAGGAACTAACCCCTGCCGTACACCCCATAAACAAAGTTACCGCGACTGGGAATTCGAGGGCCAATCGATTCCGGATCGACCAGAAGAACTAACTCGAATGATTGAGGCTTGCCCCGTGCTGCAAAACTCAACCCGGAAACGCTTTGTTCTTCTTTTAATCTTCCTCCGTCGCGTTTGGATAAAATTTATGGGAATTTAATATCGGGCGAAAACACCAATATCCTTACCTGCAATCCCATAGATTCCCTTACCTTTTACACGACCCTCAAAATCTATTACCACCAAATAAATCCACCAAACTTTGATATTAAGCCATTCTCCACGCGTTTCATCATGTAAACAATGAACTTCTTTTTCAATTTTGATACTAAATATTATTTTACTATATATACACTATTTTAATTAATTACCGTAGCCGACGTCATCATTGCAAGTATGCAACCAATATCACAGTATTGATATTGTAATACTCAAATCGCGTATTACATACCAATACTGTGATATTGGTTGCATACAGGTTGTTTGTAAACAAAACTAATCTTACCTAACATTCCTTCACGCTATAATTGACATTACAAAAGAAAACTTCACGGTTTAATTAATGTTTGTAAACAAAATTAACATTCCTTCACGCTATAATTGACATTACAAAAGAAAACTTCACGGTTTAATTAATGTTTGTAAACAAAACTAACCTTACCTTAACATAAGAAAGGCAGATAAAACCGGGACTCTTGGGACATCCTTCGGCAAACCCTCCGGGATGAATTTCCGGCATCTTTGACTGGCACTCTAGTGAATAGAGATTCCATGTCGAAACTTACCAAGATATCTCGATAACTTGCATTTGATTTGGTAAGTTTTTTTAAGGAAAATGTAAATGAAATTCTGTTGAATAAACTGGAACATTATGGGATAAGAGGTCTACCACATCAAATGATTCGTAGTTATCTTAACAACAGAGTAGAGTGGAAAGGTCGAACTTAGGATGTTACTAATATTATATCTGGTATCCCACAAGGATCAATTCTGGGCCCAATACTCTTTATTATTTACATAAATGATATATTATATTAACATCTCAGCTGATGGCATTTACATATATGCTGATGATACATCATTTGTGGCAACAGTTTGAAACTTAATGTCGAAAAGACGCAAAAATTACTATTAACAACTAAAATTGAGGGATGGGAGCAAGAACCTATTAAATTCCTGGGGATATATGTTATGTCAAACCTAAGCTGGAACTCTCATGTTGAATATCTTCAAACCTGGCTGTAGCCAAGGTTTATATATTAAAGGTTGTCTAAGTTCCTATGCTGCAATACTTTGATTTTAGTTTGTGGGCGAGGGGCAAGAGCAGGAGTGTTTCGTGACGTAAGCGATCACGGATTGCGCACGCAACCTCATGGCCATGTGGTACTCCATGCATTTGTTGAATTTGAATTGCTTGTCTAATGCGCAGTATGATTGCGTACGAACTTAGACAACCTTTTATATACACTGTTGGAAATAATTCACGAGCACACCTTATATAATCTGAACGCGTGAAGATAAGTCCATAATATTTGCGGAGCACAAAGGTTTACTGTAGACGAGTTTATTCAGGGAGTTTCGAGTTGTTCCGTCGCGGCATTGTTGTCTGAGCCACTCTTCCAAGTGGAACATTCCGACGCTATGGAGACCGAAGTGGATGGAAAATACCGGTCGTTTTTAGTGTGGTGTGAGGAACCACATTGTTATCGTACTCTGTGCGCAATGGATGGGCGATCGCGTTACTTAAGCGAGTTTGAGCGAGGAATGTTTGTGGGTATGCACATTGAGGGTGTATCGTTCTGTGAAATTGCGCGTCGTCTCGAGCGATCGTTATCGGCATTGCAACGGGCATGGCGAGAATGGACATGCCCGAGAATGGACACACACACGAGGATCGCGCTCTTGTGCTCAGCGCTTTAGCGTCGTGTGTGTCCTCCTCAAGACAACTTGGAACTGTTTTGCCACCGGCATGAGAAGGCGCACTCACTACGCGAACTGTCCGCCGTACAGTTCGCGTAGTTTGGTAGATAATGGACTGCGAGCGCGTCGTGCGATACAGCGGATTCCAGTAACACCCGAGCACCGCAGCATACGTCACGAGTGGGTCGACGATAGGCATTAGTAGGTTGCCGAGTAGAGGGACATTTTGTTTTCCGACGAATCAAGATTCGAATTGAGCACCGGTGATGCGCGAATTTTAGTTCGTCGGAGCCGTGGTGATCGTCTACTCGAGCAGTATGTGCAAGAACGCCCTATCCACCGACAACCGAGCATTATGGTATGGGGTGCGATTACATATGGTGGACGTACACGTCTGCTGCGTGTATAGCAGACCATGACGGGTCAACGATACGTAGATGAGGTGCTACGGTCCGTTGTGGAAGAGCACCATATACGAATGCTTCCATGGCTAGCTCGGTTTCCGCATCTGAATCCGATCGAACATGTTTGGGACATGACTGGTCGGAGACTTCTACGTTATCCGGCTTCCTTGGCTAACGTTGAGGAGCTATGGAGGTGAGTTGAGGTGGCATGGTTGGCCATCCCTCTCGCTACAATACAGCGACTTATAGACTGCATGCCACGTCGTGTAGCGATGGTACGCGAAGCTCACGGGGGATACTCTCGCTATTGATGTTTCTCCTCCCAGCAAAGTTATGCCGCTCTCCATGTGAGAGTAAGTTACACTACTTTAGTACTACTTCCATAGCAAATTTTATTGCGCTAGACACACGCGTTCAGATTATACAGGGTGTGCTCGTGAATTATTTCCAACAGTGTATAAACCTTGGGCTGTAGCAATATATACGGTCAGGCGTTGGATATGAGGCTGCCAGAGCAACTTATTTTGCCAACTTTCATAGTAACAATACTTATGGCAATATTAATTTTTAGATAGAGTTGTAAAGTTTAACATAAGATGGTGTTTCGTGATTCGAGAAAAAAAAATCTATGGAAAAGTAGATAATGAAGATTTCTACTTTGAAAACGGGAATCACGAGGTTTCGAATGCATCGTATGAAAACAACCGGTTACTTTACTACATCATTTACGTTAAATATACCCTGTAAAAGTGAAGTAGTTATTACGATGTAATCTCTTGAAGATGGCCCGCTGTTGAAACGTGTCAGGATTATATAATTGACCGAAAGTACACCCAGACGTAGAGACAGAACGCTATATTATCGATTTTCACCATAAATAAATTACTCGTGCTCGAGAAGTTGTTGAATTACCTATTAGTGATATGAAAGTGCACTCTCACGGTTCGCTAAACCAATATTTTGATTCAATTTTAAAGATATAAAAATATTTTTGCTGAAATTAAACAAACATTTTAAAATCTGTTTTGAAAATATATTTTCCAAACGGTGTTTGAAAAAGTTGTTTGGATGGGGATCAAAAAGTGCTCAATAGAAGTACATGTTCGGAATGAAAAGATGCGGGGTTAAACTGACCCATAAAAATGCGGCGGAAGTAACAACTTCCAGATGATTTCCGAGCGTCGGGCAATTATTTTGGCGCGCCCCCTATTATAAGAATAACATGAGCCATTAATCAATTTCTTTTCGAGGAAAAAGAACACGACTTGTATACATATAAGCGACTTCATATAATACGCTATTTGAAGAAATGTTATTAATTAATTTGGTTAAAATAAATTTTGGGTGAAAGAGTGGGTTATGTAGGCGCGGAAACTGTTGAAATAAAGATGTATTGCTGCGATTTAATGGTTTCTAATTTTGTACGAGTGGTAATTTAGTAGGGAACGCGGTCCTGTTAGGTCCGGAGGGAGCGCGAGTGCCGCAATATATTATTCCATTCATCCACATTGTTATATCTATACCATTGTTGCGCTTATTAATTGAAAACACTTGATGGCGGTACGAATCATTAGAAGGGCAGGCGCATGTGTTGCACCGCGTGCAGCACCCAATTTAGATTGCATAATTAAAAGATCCGACCTGACGCCGTCGTATCGGATAACGCAGCAGGAAACATCGAGAAAGCCACAGGAGGTCGCAAATTAAAAATACACCCTAACCGAATTGAGGGCTTATCGACGGTGCTGCTAAACGTAAATTTAACAAAATATGATGCAAGTACCCCCATGGGGTGCGTATTTATTACCACCGCCTTCCATTAGTGTCAAGCATTCTTAAGGCCGTTATAAAACAAACACGAAATCGATAGGTAATTAATAGAGAACTCGGCACACGGTTCGGCCAACTTTCCTCTGATCCTGAAAGACTTTGTTCCACGAAATCTTTAACAGTTAGGACTCAAACAAACATTAGGAGCTTTAAGAGCTTTACGCGAAACTTCCCCGACTAAATAATGCCCAACTTTCCCGTAAAAATACTGAACGCCACACTTTCTAATTATTACTTCGCTACTTATTGCCTTCTCCTGTAAACAAGATTACAATCATGAATGCGTAACGTTTTTAAACCTTCATTAAACCTTTTATGAACGTAATCATGATGAAAAATGGAAAGATCTACTGTAAAAAAAGCTCACGTTAACAAGCAAACGGATTAAAAAGACGTTGCGAAACGACAACGTTCCATTTACGCAATTGAATAATACATTCGTTTCGCAAATATCATAATAGAAGAACTAAATAAGGGATTTTATTAAACCAACTAAATTGAAATGGTCATCACGCTTGCGTAAGCAAAATCCCTCTTCATTAAAACTATTTTCAAACGTCAACCCATTTCTGCGTAAGTCGCGAAATAAATATTGCTGTTTTCAAGGGACAAACGCACTACATCACAAAACAAATTTAATTAAAAGGTAAATAAAATTAAAGTTAAATTAAGCTAAATTAAATGACTCCGTTATTTTAATACTATATGTCTGCATCATTCCAGAATTTTTGTAGTTAATTGAAATACAATACTATTTATTACTGAACATTCCTTTCTTTCTCTATATTTCCTCTATTTAACTTCATTACATCAAAACGATTTTTATATTTAATTTTATAACGTCATTCTTTATTACTTCATTTTATTTTTAGGGTTATTAGGGGCAATAATAAGGAATGTCCAAGATTAATAAGAAATGTCCAAAATAATGTTATCGCGAGATGTCACGAATGATGTTGTAGGTTGTCAAACACAATATTGAGAGATGTCCTAGAAGACTATAAGAGATCGTATTGATCAAAATATCGCAGTTGCCCACAGCTAAGGCAATTCGATGTTTGGTGGCAAAATCAATGGCAACATCGAAGCCCAAAGTTAAGCCGTGCTCAGCACTTCTACGATACCGGTTTGGTAAGAAAATGACATGGAGGACTACTAATTTCAGCAAGATGACGTCATAAAGGTTGTCAGAAATAATGTTTCGGGACGTTTATGACTATGTTATTTGGATGATATTGTAAAATATGTTGCAAATTCTTTGACTCTGATCAGTATTGTTAAATACCCTGGGGTATTTACCCAAGATGGGTATTTAGAGGTATTTGTAAAATTTTATTTAAATTGAGTTGATGGCAGTTTTGCAAGTACTTCAAGAATACAGAGTCCATTATCGATACACCAAACTTATTTATAACATTTACAAGAATGCTACAATGAGCGTGGGGTAAGACAAGGCAATATAATGTTGAACCCAAATTGTTTATCACAGTCCTCAAGAGTGCATTTAAATAACTGGATTGGATTCAAAACGGTATAAAAATTGATGGCAATACCTAAGTAATTTGCGCTACGCGGACGATATAGTCCTTATTTCGGATATACTTGGAGAGATGAGACTGGTTCTGAACGTATATAGGAGGTGTGTGCAAGAGTTGGGCTAAATATCAACAAAATTTAGGACAAATCTTGTTCCAAGCTGTAACATCAATATTGGTGATAATGAATATTCCATCTAGAATACTTTCGATGGTATGTTATTAATCTCTGATGCCTAATACTAATACTCTAATACTCTTCGAAAATATTTAACGATTTCTTTAATGCTTGAAAAACAACTTTGAATGTCCCGAATTGAGTATAAGTCTAATATTAATGACTAAATTCAGTTTTTATGCTTCATTAATTCCTGTTGTTTGATTCTTTTCTAGTCATATTGCACTTCCATCAAATCCAAGATTCCAAGATCCATGAGATTGTTGATTTCCAATTGAAAATTAAGTAGTTCGTTTAAGATCTTATTATTTTTCTTCTTTTATTCAGGTTGTAACCTGTTTACGCATCATTCATGGTGTTTCATTAGAGCTGGAAATCCAACTTCCTGGTCACCCGGGATCTCTTTCTAGCTAATCTTTGGTCTATTTTGTCTTAACCATTCTTTGGAAGTATTCATAAAATTTTTTTATTTTTCCCCTAGCAAATCTTGACATATCCGAATCCACAAAATTCTCTTACAATTTTGTTCCTAACTCTATCTTTTCTTGTCTTTTCCACTATTGTTCTTAAAGTACTCAGCTCAGTTGGTTCGCATCGCAGCCATATATCTTGGCCATGAGGTTCGTGTATCGAGTGATAATAATCAAAGGCAGCCTACAGGAAACTTAGAGACATCTTCATGGGCGATATTCCTGTATATTTGAAAAGAAAGGCTTTCAATCAATGCGTGGTTCCTCCTTTGGTTATGACATACGGTTCCGAAACTTTAACATTAACGGTGGCCATTACCAGGAGGCTCAAAGTAACGCAAAGAAAGATGGGGAGGTCGATGCTGGGTGTAACCATACGAAATGAAGACCTGCGAAGAAGAACTGGCGTAAATGATGCGGTCAACATTGTGGCAAAGCTCAAGTGGAACTGGGCGGATCATCGTCACAAGAATGAAGAATGAGCACTTTTGTATGTACTGTTTGGGTATTTACCCTAGGCCGGGGTAAATACCCAGATAAATACCTACCCGCCGGGTATTTACCCATGTATTTACCCTCTATGTCTTGCTCTTTGCATTCTTCTGTTAAGAAGTTGCAATATATTGGGGCTACAATTCTTCTCATAATCTTTCTCTGGAAGATTTATTTGAAGTATTTTCCAGTTTTTAAGCTAGTGAAAGTTACCTCAGAGAAGACACAGAGAGTAACAATGAGACACCAGACTTTTTAAGATTAAATCTTTGAATAAAAATTGTTTTATGTCTTAAAAATGATAAGAACTGTTTAGTGTAGTAAAGAGAAAAGACAAAATTGTGAATTTTTAGGAAATCCGCAAAGGCCTTGAGGAATAGTTAATTCGCCTTTTAGTAATTTTATAGCAGGCAATTAAAACATACATATTTATGAGGCGAAGCCGTTGGCAGGCGGAAAACTGCTGTTTTTAATACGCAAGTGGCCGCCGCACGAGTTGTTGTTCAGGTTTGCCAACTAAAGAACGCTAAGATGTCGTTAATCCAGGGGTGCAGCAAAGCTCGAGCGGCCTCTAGGGATCTTGAAGTGTCCTCGTGGACTTTGAGAGCCCTCGCAATGCTAAACCGTGTTTATTCGCGCAAACCCGCCGCCCCAACACCGCCCCTTCGCTCGTCTCCCCAACCCATCGTTTTTAAACGTACGCGTACATTTATGCATTTAATATTATGCATTTAGCGCGCAAGGCGGGGCGACGACGATTTCGTTACTAATGAAATGTTTCGACCCAGGGATTGAGGGCCCTATAATCTTAACTAGGATAGAAAATTCTGCTCCAAACTTCTCACCCATGCAAATTAAATCTCGCGCTCTCCTCCTTCTCTTTCCGGCTCGGGAACGCACCAATTTACAATTTCAAAAAGCCAACCTTCCACCCCCTCGTCTTCTGAACTCGGAAAATTAACTCTTTCTGCTGCCTTCATTAATCCCAACTCTAGCGTTCTCTCTGTACTTACCATTAGTGTGAAACGATCCAAATCCAGATGTGTGAATGAAATCGTTACAAAGTTCTCATAAAAATCAAAACTTGAATGATATTAATATGTGATTTGTATGAATGGAAGTATAAAAAAGGAGTTGTTGGGGATATTAAGATATTGAAGGGGTGTTATAACGCAAAGTTCCCCTCACGATTCCCGCATTATTGATATCCGCTGGTGAAAATGTAAGAATTTCTCAATATCTCCTTCGAGTGAGCTCAAAAGCATGGAGTGCAACCGGTGCGGGGTGCGGAGACCCTAATAAAATTTGCAAAGGAGGCGGTAAACTTTCACAATAAGTAGAAATAACATCCGGAGATGCTCGGTCAAGCTCGGGAACGCCTAATAAAATTTATAATTAAATTTCGTTTTGAAGTTATAATGCGAGATCAGACAAAGGAGGCACAAAAGGAACATGTTCTTGCGTTCAGAGTCGCGTCTCCCCGTAGCATTGCAGACATTTTCTAATATCAACGTTTTATTTAGTTCAAATGGGTCGGAATTCTATAAGTATACCGCGATTGGTTCGATAAATAAAATAGGTTCGCTCGGGAATCGAGCTGTTTAAAATGAACCCCAAGCCTGTTTTCCACAAGAGCCCAATTCTCTTAACAGAACCCAAACACGAATTTGCTGCAAATCGTTTGCGCGCTTTTTTTTTTATTTACACCCAAAATAAACAATCGAAAATCGCGAACACATATTGGTCCGGTGTTTACAGTTTTTACGGATATTGCAGACTAAATTTTAATTCTTCACACAACTTCGCAAAAATTGTAACAGCGAGGAATTTTTGAACCATTACCGGGGATCTATTATTCTTTTTAAATTGCGCGTTATATTTTACATAGTTTAATTAAAATTGCATCTCCACCTTCCCGCCTCGCTCCAGCTTACGAGCTCGCGGAAAAACAATTAATTAAACTATCGGACTCTGCTAAGTACCATATAAACAATAACGATACAAACGCCAACAATGATAATATGGATTTACCGTTCAATAAACGGCCGTATCGGTATTTTCAACAAAAAAAAAACGACGTCCTCCTGTCAAAATATCGAATAAAACCTTTATATTGTTGACAATTGCGACCAAAACTCCCTAATTTATGTGTGAACGTAATTTATGAACGGAATCGTGTTCCGACGGTCTTGTTTATTTTTTTATTTGTTTTTCGGAATCCGCTACACACAGAATGTGTGTGTTACGTACCGTTTCTACGCTTGTCCCGATTTAATTTATTTATTGCCGTTGGTAGACGCGGTGCATTGAGGGCGCTGATGTAAAAATCAATGGGACTTGTTCCAATTGTGATGACAAATCGGGTGTCGTATGTCACTTTTTTACCGGTACGATTCCGCCTCAATTCAAGCTGCAATTTCCTTAAAATACCGAACCGAATGACGCGAAACGAAACTTTTATTCACATAGATTGACATTCTCATAACATTTTTTTCAGAATTTTTAAAAAAACTTAAAAAAGTTATTTATGTACCAAGTTAGCAAAGTGATTTTTTATCAAGCGAGTCTGATTACGAGTCGAGTTCGATAAAGACACTTTGCTGATATGATACACTGTGTTAATTAATTATCGTAGCCGACGTCATCACGCAAGTATGCAACCAAATACGCAAATCGCGTATTGCAATACGAGTACTGTGAGATTGGTTGCATACTTGCAATGATCACTAGGTATCAAAGGTCGGTAGTACAGTGGAAGAGACAGTGCGATTTCAAGTAGAGGTACCGGGTTGGGTATTGCCGCAAATAGAGGTAGGTAAAGTACTTTACTAACTAGGATTTAGTAACTAGGAACTACGCGAATGGATCGCGTAAAGTATGTTTTTGCTGCCGGTTGGCGATAAATACATTAAACCATCCAGATCACAGCGTCGAGTTTCAATTTGATTTGTACAAATTAAAAATTTTTTATTTGGTAAAATACCGTAGAAAATCGTCTATTTATTCGTCTAGGATAGATTTTCATCTTTAAAGAGGTTCATGCAAAGTTTATTTTTCGGAGGCCTCGGAGTAAAGAATCTGCGAGGTAATGTGCATCCGGTTGGCGCTTTAGATGGATGTCGAGTGTCTGGGAGGAAGAGACCGCGCCCCAAAATCACCCCCCCCGGTATCACAACATCACCGTCGATCGGTTTCGGATCGATGCCGCTCTTTGCTCCCCTTCGTCCCCGCGGAGTTGCAACTTGAAGCTTGTATTAATGTTTCAAACGGCACTTACTTTCACGCCGTGACCCAATGTCCCATCGCGGAGCCAATATTTATTTATACTACTCCTGCGGGACGTTTGTTTTTCGATTTTTGTTTTCAAATATATTTCGGTATAAACAACACAATATTAACATGTCCGTTGGTGATTATGCCGAATATCTTAACGCGAAACTTTCGCAAGTTCGTTCCGTATATCCTGCTATCGGGCGGTTACCGTTAGGGTCCAAGCAGGACCAATATCCTCGCAAACTAACTGCACCACGCGCACCCCGCCCTAAATAATATTCCCAAAGGCGCAGTAAACTGTAGTCCCCGGCATTGCGACGGTTTTATCGTAAAAAGTTCCTACGCGACATACGTTACCTCTTCCTTCGTCGTTCGCGACAATGGACTTAACACCGGGGCCACGTTTCTTCCTGGAGAAACCGCCAACGACCGTCTCTTCTAAATTGTTCCAGTCGCGGCAATCTCATTCCAGCTTTATTTCTCATCGTCAAGACAGTCCCTTTGGCCCCAAGCCAATGAACATCCACATAATTTGTGTATTTCAAAAAACTAACAACTTATACACTCCGACTACTATCTATCCAACTGTCATTTTTTAAATTAAACAATACTCATCAACATTTAATACAAGATGTATCTACTACCAATATGTACTACAATATGTACAGTGTGTTAATTAATTATCGTACCCGACGTCTTCATTGCAAGTATACAACCAATATCACACTATTGGTATTGCAATACACGATACTGTGATATTGGTTGCATCATTACATTCAAAAAAACTGGATTGCAGGCCGTTCCTTTTCTTAGCTTTTTGCTGACGTCTTCTGCAAAGTTCCAATCCAAGGTAGCGTACTTGTCCTGATAGTAGTTTTTTAATATTTTGATATCTTTTAGTCTCTCAAGGCGGTAGTACACATCTTAGATCGTCTGCTTTGGCTACATTTAATTTGATAAGATTATGATCCTCCCAGCCCTTGGCCATTAGCACTGCTTTATCATTAGAGAAGGTGTTAAGTTGGCAGGTTTCCAGGTTTGTTCTCAAATTCTACTGCTAGTTCCTTCACTATGCTATAATTTAGATTTGGCATTCACATCGGCTACTATAATTACTAGAATTGATTTGTTAGTGCATAATTTTCCCATTTACGTGGTTCTTGTATGCACATTAAAGGCATATTAAGAAGCCTTCAGAATTGTTTATAAAAATAAAATTTTAAAATAACATTGGTTGGATTATAACATAAGAATTTTTGATATAAAAGATATAAGTGGTTGATGGTTAAGGAGTGTTCCGCTATTGATGTCGGGTTCTAGTGGATACTTGTAGTGGGAAAAAGTGTAAGTAGGAGAAGTAAACGGGGAACAAGAAGTAGGGTCTAATGGACTCCAAGTATGAAATTTGATCAATGTGTTAATGTTGGTGACACCAATGGTTGGAGAATAATCGCTTCGAGACAATTGTCTACGCATTTGAGACGACGGAAGCCGTTTGTCCGCCCCCGAAAGGCGACTTTTTGCTCCCGCCCCGGCAATCTGCCGAGTGCCCCTAAACTATATTTTATTACCTCCGGTCTTGCTATAATTCTCGCTTTATGTATTTCCAATATGACAAAATACGAGATATACCGGTGGCAAAAAAAATCACGGTCCCACGTCGGACCCTCATCGTCTTATTTGTTTTCCATCATTTCCGCTGACATCCGACGATCGGGGTGACGTCCGCCCAGTTTTATTGGTCTCCGTAAAATATCGGAAATATCGCAGCGTGAAAGTATCACAATCGCTTTATTAGCATCCCGGAACCGACGCTGGCCCCATTCAATCGTCATTACTGTCGCTACGACAAAGAGGGCGCAATCAACTCCATAACTGATTGTAAACCAATATGATGCACTTTATTTACGACCCCTTTTATGGTTAACATTAACTCAATATTTTTTATGAATTCAATTAATTAATAATAATTTATATAATGTTTTTTTTTATTTTGTATTTTAAATAGAAAGTTTATGGAACGAAGCACTTGAATTAGTTTCTTTGTCGCATTGTATCGAAATAGTGAGTAGAATGCATTACCCTGATTAAATATTTCATCCTTGCTTCGTGCGGTTATTTTAAAGATTCAGGGAGTGGATGTACTGATAACGCAAATATTAGCGCTTTTCAAACATTAACAACGTGGTTTAAAATGAAACAGAATTGATTTTGCTTTTTATATCGAATACTTTAAAAATGTATTTATTTTTAAAAGCGCACTTTATTCGCGGCGTGTTTGTTGCGTCCGTTGGAATCTCGCTCGTTCATCGTCGTTAATATTTAGCAATATCAAGTCAAAGCATCCCTTTGTGATTCATTGAAACGAAACGCGCCCTTAATTCTGTTTCACTCCGAAAAGAGTGGAAAACTTAATAAGGTCTCGGGGTAACTTTACGGTGCCTTCGGAAAATCTGTGTTGACCTCAAGTAGGTATTCAAACGAAATTTAATTAAAACATCGTAGTAAACGCCAGTTTTCAGGTAACGGACGGATATCTAAATCGGAATATTCTCGCGAATATGGAAAGGGAATTAGACAATAATTTACCCGGCCCGACATTCTAATTACTAATCCTACAAATAGACAGGGTAAGGCATCACGTATATTCGGGGAACTGATTCATTTTAAACCTTAATAGATTCTCTAAAGTCATTTATCTTACTCGGGGTCGTAAGAGGAATTCGTTTTAAGTGCATTAAATTAATTCTGTTGTAATCGCAAACTTTTTCTCGGACGAAAATTTCGCGATTGTAATGTAACGAGGCCGCGAATTTCCATGTTGCTAGTGTTTAATTGCACCGCGGAATGCGTAATAAACGTTAGGATAAAATGCAACACCGCTAATACTTGCAAATTACTCAATGTTGTACGCTGTCTTAATGGCCACCTATGAAATTATCATAGAAAGTACTCTCATTTTAACGTGAACAACACCTTCCGCTTAATTTATTTGTACATATTTTGATATAAAATTGGATGACAAGCAATTTGTAAAGTTGTGGTGTGGGGTGTCTTAAAATCGAATGTACTCATGTTGCGTTTGTAAGATCAATAAGATTCATTAAGTAACTAGGTCGTGTGGCACATGGCTGGTTGTAATTGAATAGGATTAGGTGTGTAGTATGTCTAACCAGTGGAGCGACATCAGATTTCGAATTGTTGCGGGAGTAGATGGATTCGAAGTGGGTCCTCCTTTCATATCCGAACGTAGTGTTTGAAATTACAAATAATCTTTCCAGAGTTGAATTTTCCAAAAGCTCGAATTTGTAACGGGCGGGAGCCGGCAGCAACTTTTTGAATGAATTGTCGTCGCTGTAACGCAGTTTAATATGAAAGTCTAATGCGCCAGAGGTTTTTTGCCAACTTTTCAGCGCGTACGGACACTTATTTAAAATTATCCTTTGCGCACCGCGCCGTCTCTCTCTCCTTTGATTTCCATAATCGGGAGATTCTAATTTCATTAAAATTTTAAATTGTCACAAGTCGACCTCTCCACCGTCCAACTGCTTCTACCAACCGAGCAAAATTTACCCCGCAGTAGATTTTACTGGATTTTCCCGAAATCATCACGAAGATCACTCATACTAATATTAGTTTAAATCTCTTTTTGCATTTTTTTTATATATTTTCTTCTGTGAGCGAATGTAGGTTGGTGGAGTATGAGCTGGAGGCGAAAGAAGTTTTGGTGACACAGCGAGAGATCGTGGTGGTGTTTTTAGGATCGTAGTAAGTGTGGACCCAGCGACGTCTAGATTGAAAAGTTCGTAAAAAGCGCAAACGGCCGGGAAAAATGTATATTTAAATGCCCCGGAGTTCCCGGACCGCTTTAAAACGCACAAGTATTTTTTTCTCTTGCATCGTCCGACTCGGCGACGGATTTTATCAGGGCCACTTCATTTTTATTAAAGCCTTATCTCTGACATTAAGGTTTACAACTCCTTCGAAGTATGAGCGAAAAGAGGGATTCAACCGATATTTTCTTTTCCTAATTTGGTAAAAAAGAACTATCTTTTCCGGTTTATTTTATTTTTAGACACGTTCTAACGTAACGGTGGTAGATGCATTAGGGTGGCCGTATTGTTTCGAGTAGAAAACGATTTTCCAAACTTTAAGTATATTAGGAAAGCCATCCAGTTGCCGTCACGGTGGTAAATATTTAATGGAGACAATAAGGTCGAAAACGTCCGGGAGGAAGCCGAGCTTTCTCGACGTTGAAAAAAATAATTCTCGTGAACTGTGGAAGGGCGAACCCCGAGCGCGCGTTCTTATGATTATGTCGTCGACCATGTACTGAAGGAGAGATGGGATAATGAGGGAGCTCGCGAAGGTCCCGCGGGTTGTTCCTGATGGCTCTGATCTCTCTTACCAAACTGCCACATTCCCAACGCGAAATTCCTAAACCCGGTCCCTACCCATAATTATTTCTGTATACACCTAGTCCCAATTGTCCTCAAAAACTTCTCCGCAACGCCCGGTCCCATTATTATTTAGATTTGCATTTATTATTGGCGGAAACTGCGGCTTTTTCTCTTTGCCGTTTGGAGGAAACTTCAGCGGACTCTCTAACTGCTCGAGATATTGTAATGGCTTTTCTCTACTTCTCCTAAAATCCCGCTTCACAGTATTTTCCACCGACTATTACTCCTTTTGTTTCTCCACCGTCGACATCATTCTTATTCAACAAACACAATCTCTTAATAAATTTCAAACAAACATTTTCTTTACAATTCAATATATCCAACCTAATTATATCTATAGAACTATCTAATAGGGTTCGAAATTGACCTTAATATTCAGATCTGAACATGGTTTTGTAATGGCGTTAACTTCGATTTGGTTACCGATATTATGCAAAATCAAATTGTATATAATAATATACAAGGTTAGTACAAAAAAATCAGATAGAATTATGTCAATGAGGGAGATTTTCATCTTGTTGGAATCATCCGTCACAGTGTCTTTATGAAAGAAAAACGGTCCATACACTTTTGTACTGGATGCGGCACCGAAAACATTCAATTTTTGAGAATCCCTTACATGTTGGATAACGTCATGAGGATTTTCCGTTCCCCATATCCGAATGTTGTGACGGTTCACTTTGCCACTTAAATGAAATGTCGCTTCATCGCTGAACACCAGACGTTTCTCAACTACACCTGTGGTCTTGAATTGTCGATACCATCGACCTGGAGGATCAATTTGGTGTTCCCTTCGGAATGCACGTTGCACTATACCAATCGATAAACATCGCACCTACGCTTTCTATTGCATAGTCGCCATTTTGAGAACTGCGAACGTGACTTGAGCATGCGCATGACAAACTTAGAGGTTGTCGCAATCGGTAGGTTTATGTATTATTAAAGATAAATTTATTTTTTGTTACTGAATAAATAAATGTTAGTTTTGCGGTATAAGAAAAGGGATTTTAAAAGTAAAGGGTTCAGTTTTTGTCGTGAACTCAATATGTCGTCATTAAGGAGTCGCAATAAGGTATAACGTTAAAACACGTGTACTGGTGCTATAAAGTTTAATTTTCTATATCCCTGGGTTCGGCGGCGACTCGACTCGGGATTGCCTCTTTGCCGGTCCTTCGCTGCAAAAATCGCGGATATATCTTTCAGTAGCGCCAATGTGGGACCAACGACGTAGCCTCAATTGCTCTTGTTTTGCGCCTTTATAGATTTTTTTTCACACAACACCTTTTCGCATTAAAGAAATGTTTTTAAATAGTAGAAATAACGTTGGTGAATGAATAAAGTAGTCCCTGGCGTAGGAATACATAAATGTATCGAGTTAAATTGATTGGTGTGTAATTACGGGAGGGGTCAAATAGCGTAAATAATTTTAAATTGAAAATTGTGAGTTAGATTAGGGGTTAATGTGCCGTAGAACACGTGATATTCTCTTTTAAGTGGATTGTTTCGCACCAAACCGCCTTGCGCTCAATACGAATATACACCGCGGCTGAATTTGACATGCGACGCAGGCGTGTCGGGAAATCATAACAATTTACATGTGCCACCATCGGCCATAATTGCACTCTCTGTCAATTTGGTTGACAAGGTGCGGGGCACAAACTATTCCATCCTATTCCTACCAGAGATAAATGACGTCACCGAAGAGACGAATCAAGATGAACCCGGAAGTTTTTAATAATCAGTAGAAAGAGAGATACTTTGCGGACCGTTATTATTTTCTATAGGACGAAATCAAACTGAGGCAAAAAAACCGATCGATTCTCTCGGGCCGGCCCATAACCTTTGTTTCCGAAAAGAATTACGATCCATTAATGTTTGTATGTCGTGTGATTGATACCGTGGCCCTGCTTTCAAAAGAGATCTAATAGCGGCATCACCGCGAACGTAGTTTGCGTGCTTCCAGACAATGTTAAACGATTATACATTCATTTTATGATCACTTTGAAAAACATTTTAATCGAATTGAATTAGGTACATCAACAAAAAGTTGATTTTAAACATATAAAATTTAATTTAATTATTGAAACACTAACATCATTGTGATATTTTAGTAGAGGTCACGTGGTTTGTTAACCAGTTCGGCCTAATTAGTTAGAGTACGCTTTAAATCATTAATTCCAAAATGTTCGATAAAAGAAACATACAAAGAGTTGTATGGTAGGTCGAATTTTGGTTGTTTAAACCGAATTAAAAGGGAAATAGACTTTGTCGGTTATGTAATTAATTAAATGATTCGAGGTGAAGAGGCACCTTTTATATTTTTAAAAATATTTAGATAAATAAATTTGAACGAATCGCGTTTGAATTTTATTACCTTCAATATATATTTGTTCAGTGCGATATAGCTTTTATTGGCTATGAAAATTCAAACCGAGGAAAGTCTGAAATATTCGGTAGTTTTTTAAATATAATAAATCGGCAATCGGCTAAACAAACAAAAGGCAATGAGCGTGGGTAATTTTTAATTTAGCAACTTGAAACAAGTTGTATACGTACATATGTACATTCCGGGTCAATTTAATACCATTGTTGGCAACAATTAATACCGGCCGATATAAAAAAGTACACAAAACGCGAACGAGCCGATATATTTATTTAAACGCATGACTGAATTTCAACAAAATGCAAATTATAACAAAACACGACCGCGGTAAATAATATTGGAGCGTAGCAACGTTTTCGGGTAACGCCATCTTCGTGGCCGCGCAAATGTCTTTATTATTTTCCTTCAAATTTCATTACAGGCGTCCATAACGGCCCATCAATATTCGATTTTATTAAATGCCTTCTCCGGACGCCGCAGCATTTTTGCCTTGGAATATTATATATCGATTCACATACGGCCCCACCGGCCCTTGTTTTAATGATTGATGGTACATCTAATAACGCCATTACGTGGAAATTATTTATTATACTCCCGCGGACAAAGTCAACTTAAAATTTGAAATCGATAAACCATCAACGAGCCTATTGTCCTCAAAATTTTTTAATTACCCACAGTTTTCATTCTTTTGTCCATGTAATCTATTCAAAACTTTTTTTAAGGAAAAAAATAATAAAAAAGAAAAAAGAAAAATATTTTATATTAGAAAGGAAAAATAAATATTTGTTTCCGTGCTTGGTTTATCGACAAATCCCCAAGTTTGTATTCAAATCTTTAGGGACTTCATCGAATACGTTCGTTCCCGGTAAGAAACCCTCACTTTGTAAGAAAGTGGGAACTTAGAATTACTCAGACAATTATCGAAGTGGGGAGACTCCTCTTCGACTCTTGGAAATAAGGCATTTTGAAATTCGGTGCGGCCTTCGTTCAATTTATGTAAAGAGAGAAAAGTTGGGAGGTGTTAAGGTAGGAAAAAATCGTCGATTCATTATTCCCGGTTAGGGCCGTTACGGCGTTTTGTAAAACCGCCGGTCAAGAAAATGAATTATTCCATCAAACTCCTGGAATAAATTTACGTTAGTTTGCCAACTACAGCGGATTAAACCGGATAAAGTTACTATTGAAATGTTCCCTCGGGCACAAAAACAACCTACGTCCACGTGCACGGTTGGTAATCACAAAAAACTTATTTTCATAAGATATTGTTCCCGATTAATTAGCGAAATAAATTTACTTTCATTTTAACTTTATTAATTAAACAAATATTCGAAAAAAATCGAATTATTAAAGTATCTTAATAAATTTCTCAATGTTAATAGAAGAAAATATGTACTTTTAAATAAAAAAAAATTTACTTGATTATCTCTATTCGTTCATGAGATAATAATTTTTGAACAAACGAAACTTTTAATTTATATTATTTTTAAAAAATTGTGAAAAATCGGATTCTTAAGATATTTTAATGAATTACTCGTGATTTATGGAGGAAGGTATGTACTTTTAAATTAAAAAAAAATTACTTGATTATCTCAATTCGTTCATGAGATAATAGTTTTTGAATTCAACCTAAATTTTATTAAGATAAGTTTTTTTGATATTTATAAAAAATCGTAAAAAATCGAATTATTAAGATATGATGATGAGATATTCACGTTTTATAGAATAAAGTGTGTTCTTTTTGGTGCACTAAACGGTATTTGAAAATCTCTGTTTGTTTTTGAGATATTAATCTTTTAACTCAACCCCAACTTTTAATCTTAAATATTTTTAAAAAATTGTGAAAAATCGGATTATTAAGATATTTTAATGAATTACTCGTGATTTATGGAGAAAAGTATGTACTTTTAAATTAAAAAAAAATTACTTGATTATCTCAATTCGTTCATGAGATAATAATTTTTGAACTCAACCTAAATTTTTGTAACTTTATTAAGTTAACAATTTTTTTTTACATTTATAAAAAAATCGTAAAAAATCGAATTATTAAGATATGATGATGGGATATTCACGATTTATAGAATAAAGTGTGTTCTTTTTGGTGCACTAAACGGTATTTCAAAATCTCTGTTTGTTTTTGAGATATTAATTTTTTAACTCAACCCCAACTTTTAATCTTATAATATTTTTAAAAAATTGTGAAAAATCGGATTCTTAAGATATTTTAATGAATTACTCGTGATTTATGGAGGAAGGTATGTACTTTTAAATTAAAAAAAAATTACTTGATTATCTCAATTCGTTCATGAGATAATAGTTTTTGAACTCAACCTAAATTTTTGTAACTTTATTAAGTTAACAATTTTTTTTACATTTATAAAAAAATCGTAAAAAATCGAATTATTAAAATATGATGATGGGATATTCACGATTTATAGAATAAAGTGTGTTCTTTTTCGTGCACTAAACGGTATTTGAAAATCTCTGTTTGTTTTTGAGATATTAATTTTTTAACTCAACCCCAACTTTTAATCTTATAATATTTTTAAAAAATTGTGAAAAATCGGATTCTTAAGATATTTTAATGAATTGCTCGTGATTTATGGAGGAAAGTATGTACTTTTAAATTAAAAAAAAATTACTTGATTATCTCAATTCGTTCATGAGATAATAATTTTTGAACTCAACCTAAATTTTTGTAACTTTATTAAGTTAACAATTTTTTTTACATTTATAAAAAAAATCGTAAAAAATCGAATTATTAAGATATGATGATGAGATATTCACGATTTATAGAATAAAGTGTGTTCTTTTTGGTGCACTAAACGGTATTTCAAAATCTCTGTTTGTTTTTGAGATATTAATTTTTTAACTCAACCCCAACTTTTAATCTTATAAAATTTTTAAAAAATTGTGAAAAATCGGATTCTTAAGATATTTTAATGAATTACTCGTGATTTATGGAGGAAGGTATGTACTTTTAAATTAAAAAAAATGTACTTGATTATCTCAATTCGTTCATGAGATAATAATTTTTGAACTCAACCTAAATTTTTGTAACTTTATTAAGTTAACAATTTTTTTTTACATTTATAAAAAAATCGTAAAAAATCGAATTATTAAGATATGATGATGAGATATTTACGATTTATAGAATAAAGTGTGTTCTTTTTCGTGCACTAAACGGTATTTGAAAATCTCTGTTTGTTTTTGAGATATTAATTTTTTAACTCAACCCCAACTTTTAATCTTATAATATTTTTAAAAAATTGTGAAAAATCGGATTCTTAAGATATTTTAATGAATTACTCGTGATTTATGGACGAAGGTATGTACATTTAAATTAAAAAAAAATTACTTGATTATCTCAATTCGTTCATGAGATAATAGTTTTTGAACTCAACCTAAATTTTTGTAACTTTATTAAGTTAACAATTTTTTTTACATTTATAAAAAAATCGTAAAAAATCGAATTATTAAAATATGATGATGGGATATTCACGATTTATAGAATAAAGTGTGTTCTTTTTCGTGCACTAAACGGTATTTGAAAATCTCTGTTTGTTTTTGAGATATTAATTTTTTAACTCAACCCCAACTTTTAATCTTATAATATTTTTAAAAAATTGTGAAAAATCGGATTCTTAAGATATTTTAATGAATTGCTCGTGATTTATGGAGGAAAGTATGTACTTTTAAATTAAAAAAAAATTACTTGATTATCTCAATTCGTTCATGAGATAATAATTTTTGAACTCAACCTAAATTTTTGTAACTTTATTAAGTTAACAATTTTTTTTACATTTATAAAAAAAATCGTAAAAAATCGAATTATTAAGATATGATGATGAGATATTCACGATTTATAGAATAAAGTGTGTTCTTTTTGGTGCACTAAACGGTATTTCAAAATCTCTGTTTGTTTTTGAGATATTAATTTTTTAACTCAACCCCAACTTTTAATCTTATAAAATTTTTAAAAAATTGTGAAAAATCGGATTCTTAAGATATTTTAATGAATTACTCGTGATTTATGGAGGAAGGTATGTACTTTTAAATTAAAAAAAAATTACTTGATTATCTCAATTCGTTCATGAGATAACAGTTTTTGAATTCAACCTAAATTTTATTAAGATAACAGTTTTTTTTTAATATTTATAAAAAATCGTAAAAAATCGAATTATTAAGATACTATGATGAGATATTCACGATTTATAGAATAAAGTGTGTTCTTTTTGGTGCACTAAACGGTATTTGAAAATCTCTGTTTGTTTTTGAGATATTAATTTTTTAACTCAACCCCAACTTTTAATCTTATAATATTTTTAAAAAATTGTGAAAAATCGGATTCTTAAGATATTTTAATGAATTACTCGTGATTTATGGACGAAGGTATGTACATTTAAATTAAAAAAAAATTACTTGATTATCTCAATTCGTTCATGAGATAATAGTTTTTGAACTCAACCTAAATTTTTGTAACTTTATTAAGTTAACAATTTTTTTTTACATTTATAAAAAAATCGTAAAAAATCGAATTATTAAGATATGATGATGAGATATTTACGATTTATAGAATAAAGTGTGTTCTTTTTCGTGCACTAAACGGTATTTGAAAATCTCTGTTTGTTTTTGAGATATTAATTTTTTAACTCAACCCCAACTTTTAATCTTATAATATTTTTAAAAAATTGTGAAAAATCGGATTCTTAAGATATTTTAATGAATTACTCGTGATTTATGGAGGAAGGTATGTACTTTTAAATTAAAAAAAAATTACTTGATTATCTCAATTCGTTCATGAGATAATAGTTTTTGAACTCAACCTAAATTTTTGTAACTTTATTAAGTTAACAATTTTTTTTTACATTTATAAAAAAATCGTAAAAAATCGAATTATTAAGATATGATGATGAGATATTTACGATTTATAGAATAAAGTGTGTTCTTTTTCGTGCACTAAACGGTATTTGAAAATCTCTGTTTGTTTTTGAGATATTAATTTTTTAACTCAACCCCAACTTTTAATCTTATAATATTTTTAAAAAATTGTGAAAAATCGGATTCTTAAGATATTTTAATGAATTACTCGTGATTTATGGACGAAGGTATGTACATTTAAATTAAAAAAAAATTACTTGATTATCTCAATTCGTTCATGAGATAATAGTTTTTGAACTCAACCTAAATTTTTGTAACTTTATTAAGTTAACAATTTTTTTTTACATTTATAAAAAAATCGTAAAAAATCGAATTATTAAGATATGATGATGAGATATTTACGATTTATAGAATAAAGTGTGTTCTTTTTCGTGCACTAAACGGTATTTGAAAATCTCTGTTTGTTTTTGAGATATTAATTTTTTAACTCAACCCCAACTTTTAATCTTATAATATTTTTAAAAAATTGTGAAAAATCGGATTCTTAAGATATTTTAATGAATTACTCGTGATTTATGGAGGAAGGTATGTACTTTTAAATTAAAAAAAAATTACTTGATTATCTCAATTCGTTCATGAGATAATAGTTTTTGAACTCAACCTAAATTTTTGTAACTTTATTAAGTTAACAATTTTTTTTTACATTTATAAAAAAATCGTAAAAAATCGAATTATTAAGATATCATGATGAGATATTCACGATTTATAGAATAAAGTGTGTTCTTTTTCGTGCACTAAACGGTGTTAGAAAATCTCTGTTTGTTTTTGAGATATTAATTTTTTAACTCAACCCCAACTTTTAATCTTATAATATTTTTAAAAAATTGTGAAAAATCGGATTCTTAAGATATTTTAATGAATTGCTCGTGATTTATGGAGGAAAGTATGTACTTTTAAATTAAAAAAAATGTACTTGATTATCTCAATTCGTTCATGAGATAATAGTTTTTGAACTCAACCTAAATTTTCTATCTATAGAGAAAGTGTACACTTTTTAATGCACTGAAAATCTCAATTTGTTTTGGATTCTCACAAGATGAGTGTTATAACAGTTAAATTATAGAGGTGGTTGTTTACAGAAACCTGTATTAAATCTCGTAACATTCCTAACCTCAAAATTGCAGCTTTTCAAATTTTGACTTTAATTAATAATAAATAAAAATAAAGGTATCAAAAATTAGCTTTATTAACTATCAAAACACACTATATAACAACAACATTATTAATCGAAATCGCTACTATCTTCGTTATCCTCGCTATCTTCAGAATCATCGTCCTCTTCGTCAGATTCATTCTCAGCGAAAATATCGATAGCATCACTTGTAAGTGTGATGATCCAAAATAAACAGTACAACGTAAAATACACCATAAAGACGATATGAATCTTCTCCCTCATATTAAGGTCGTGATTTTCGTCTAACATGAAAATTGATTTGTATTCACACAAAATTTAATTAATCTCAATGAAAAGCTTACCGAGCATGTCTCGTATTGCCACAAGATTTTCAACCATCTTTAAATGAATCACTTTTAAACAAATTTTCGTTTAAAATGACTTAACGTGTTACATCAAAAATGACAGTATTGTTTTGAACGTTATTCAACGTGAACGTAGGCACGGATTTTAAACGAAACATTTTTTATTAAATTAAATTTTGAAATTTAAAATAATTTATTATTATTAATTTAATTAATTATTAAATATTTTCAACAAAGACTTGAAATTAAAAATAATAACATGTAATTAAGTTTATACATGAACCGGTGTGAAGTTAGGTAATAATAGCGACATCTAGGGAGCGTTCGAATATTATAACCACCATTTTGATTTCATGTCAAAGGCAATCTCGGAAACGTTTAAAACAGTTTAACGTAAACTTAACATTATCGATTTTGTAATTCTAAGAATACAATCTCAATTAAGTTAAGGGTTGATCTCAAATATGGATGAGGCTGAAGAGCAAGTTTTGGAAGACATGGTGATGTTCCTTAGAGCAATACTAGGTAAAACGTTCGTACAAGGGATTATCGTGTTTTAACTTTGTTTTAATTTAGGGCAACTTCGCTTAGGTACTTTCGAAGGGATTATATTCTTCGGGTTGATTCTTTATTGGTTTGTTTATGCGGTAGCAGTTCCTGAAGGTTATGAAGTAAATGATGAGTTGGACAACAGCGATTCAGATTAATATAAAAACGTTATAGTTAATCGTTAATTACGAGACAAATGGAGGAAGAGATATTAAAATCATTAAATTTGGAGGTTAGGAATGTTTTCAAAAATTGTATTCTTCCGTTTGTCTCTATTTTTTTCGTTAACATGTTAATAAATTAATATTTGCTGGATTTATTTTTTTATTATTTGTAGTAAAAGTGTAAAAAGTAGGACGTTGATCCTTTATTGCGGATGTAACGACGATGGGTGGTTTTACAGGATCCCGGTAAAAGTGAAACCGGTAGCTAGAGATGACAAAAAAAGCAAGCTGCGTGGTAATAAATCAAAGGACGGGGTAATAAATAGCCGAGAGGGCCGGAGGTGGGCGATACGAAATAAAGGAGGAGGTGAGGTCCCGGCAAAACGGCAAGATCTCATTTTCCCTAAGTCAGTCCCCTCCCTTGGGACCTCGCCCGCAACACATCGCAGTTTGCTCATGCATGATAATATATTCTGTACACTACACAATGGCTCGTGCTAATGCCCCTCTGTGATCACGCTTTGGTAATCGATTACATCACTTTACGAAACCGAGGGTATATACATTAAAGGTGTCTATATGCGTTCCTGGTTGTCGTCTGGACCGATCGCCCGGATCCCGGAATCTCGGTGCCCGTACCATCCCGGAATTCGCACCAAGACTGACGCGTGCCGTTTGATTGATTAGTACAACACCAACTCAACATTTTAACCAATGTCAACCTATTAACTGATATCAATCTCAACCTATATAATCATATTTTATGAACAACCTTCAAAAAATATTAACAAACAAAGCATTATTTTTAAAATTTTATATAAAATAAAGTGGCCGCTCTAATAATTTATAACCTCATTTATAAATTCTTAATAGTTTTTGAGAAAACATTTCATTTTTAAAATTTTATACAGCCTGAGCTTCAGAGTAAGCGCCTTATTCTTTTTAGCCACACTATGGGTACTACTTTCAAAATATTTGGCAGTAATATGTTTTAGGACACTCTCTACACGATGGTGATATCATATTTTCAATTCAAGTCAACTTTTTTTTTTAAATGGAATGCCAAAATTTTTTTTTTATTATTGAGATCTTAAAAGCATTCTTTTTACGACAGTATTTTGTTTTTCTTAAAAATTCATTTCTTTCCCCATCCAAAAGGAACCTAATATTTTAATCTACACTCTGTTTTTAAACCAGGAGGAGTATTTTAAATTTGTCACCAGATTGACCTTGCACGTGATTGGTTGAATACGAGGAAGGTTCACACACAGGCAATTTCGAATTTGAAGGTTAGGTAATTGATGAGTGATGTGTCTCTGGCTGAAACTATTTTAACACGGGAAATTAGGAACTTAGTGGAAATTTCGTCTGGACATAATTTGAAGGTGAATTGATGCTTTTTGGTAGGCGGGGTTTGCGAGAAGAACATTCTACTCATTTTAGTATAGAAGTTGATGACCAGCGAATTAATGTAGGATGCTGTTTTCGTAATTTGGGATTGTATCAGGATTCAGATATTAGATTTAAAACACATATTACACAGAAAACCAATAAATCATATGCAACGTTGAAATTAATTTATGGCATTAGGCACACAGTATCTAAAGCTACACTGTTAAAACTTGTACTTAGTAATTTCACCTTTTGTAATAAGGTTTCTGGTACCTGTTTGGCTAGCACTTCAGTAAGTCGTGTACAGCGGGTACAGAATGCTTGCCTCAGGCTTGTATACGGTTTAAAACGGTATGATCATGTGTCTCATAAATTAATAGATGCTGGTTGGTTGAATATGTCCAACAGAAGAAAGTTGCATTTATTATCATTCTACCATAAACTTCTCATGTTGAAGAAGCCCCCGTATCTATACAACAAAATATCATTCAGGACAGATGTTCATAATATCAATATTAGAAATAGAGGTATTATTACACCTCCTAAACATGAGACCTCATTATTTGAACGATCCTTCACTTATTGCCTTCCTAAATATTATAATCCGCTACCAGGCTCTTTGAAGTCTCTAAATTTGAATGCGTTTAAGAAGAAACTGCGACAAATGTTAATGGATGAACAATCTGGCGTATAGTTGCTGAGTTTCGCATGCATATGTATTGCAATTTTTTTTTTTTTTGTTTTTTATTATTTTTGATTTGTTTAATATTGTTAATTTCGTAAACATTGATTTTTTTTTTCTCTTAATTTTAATTTTTCTTTTGTTCTATTTTATTAATACTTAATTTTTTTTTTTGTTTGTTTGTAGGGTTGAGTGATTCCTAACTCCGCCCTACGTATTGCTTTTGTATAATTTTTGTCATTGTTTTTTTTTATTAATAAAGCCAAGTTATTATTATTATTATAATTCGACAGTTTCGTGTCATTATTGTATATTTTGTGTTCTTAAACCCTTTTTTATTATATTTTGAAATAAATATACTCATAACTTCAATGTTAATTTGTATGTATAGTGTTGACGATAACAAACGAAAATAAATACAATAATAAGTAAATAAATAATAATTATTAATTTAAATTTACCGCCAAAATATCTAGTGATTTTTTCCAGTGTAAATCTGACTTTCGCGTTTACTCCTCCTGGTTTAAAAACAGAGTATAGTTCTAGTTTTAATTGTTATTCAGCGCTAAGTTGTATATTTTTAAGTTTCGGGTTTAGCCCTGTGTCTTCAAACGCTGAATGTTATAGGCCCCATACACTTGCAAACAAATTCCGCAAACTAACGTTGCACAACAGGTTATTGTGCAAAAAACCCAACCCATACACTATACACAATTTTATACAAACTTCAAACTTGCTTGTGTTGTGTGTGCATGGAAACATGCCATCTGGCGAAGCAGCCTGTTTAGCTATAATAATTGCGTCGGAAGATGTGTGTTAGAAAAAGAAAAAGGAAGCAGAGTATGGATGAGAGTGGTTAAAGATGATCTTCTGTTACTTGCAGTAACAGTGCTAGGTAGCACTAGTTAGCATTAGATATCACTAGGTTGTATATTCTAGTGTTAGTTTTAATTTTGCACTAGCACTATCACTAGAGCTAACATAAGACCTAGGACCAGAATCATTCGAGTTTAGCCGGCTTGAGAGACGTGCGGCTATATCCGAATGTTTCTGGATCTAGGTCTAGTGTTAGTTAAAGTTTTAATTGTTATTCAGCGTTAGATTGTGCTATATTTTTATTGAATGAAAAGTACCCACAACTAACACTAGACCTAGAACCAGAAACATTCATAAGGACGTCACTTTTTTCAAGCAAAACTTTTCCTTTGCAAAACTATCCAATACCGGTACTATTAAAGTGTGTTATAATTTATGACGGACAGTACAAGTGCACAGTAGTTTCGTAACTATGGGTACTGCATTCATATATTGCGAGTTATATGAAATTCTCGGTACAAAAACAAGACACAATATTGAGAAAAGCAATATCAATACTTACTAACACACGTGAAGAGAAACCGTCGTTGTTGCAGAATATGTTGCATAAACCTCATACACAATGCAATTGGTTGAGCAACGAATGGCGTTGCGCAACTAATTTCAAACAATTTTGAATTTCTGCAACCAGTTGCGTAACGCATCAACCAACACCATACACTACACAATTTTTGCAAAACAGCGATTGTTGCGCAATTTGTTTGAAGGTGTATGGGGCCTATTAGGTAAGGTTAGTTTTGTTTACAAACATTAATTATACCATGAAGTATTCTTTGGCAATTTGTAATGGCAATTATAGCGTGAAGTTTTCTTTTGTAATGTCAATTATAGCGTGAAGGAATGTGAGGTAAGGTTAGTTTTGTTTACAAACATTAATTATACCATGAAGTATTCGTTGGCAATTAGTAATGGCAATTATAGCGTGAAGTATTCTTGTGTAATGTCAATTATAGCGTGAAGGAATGTTCGGTAAGGTTAGTTTTGTTTACAAACATTAATTATACCATGAAGTATTCTTTGGCAATTTGTAATGGCAATTATAGCGTGAAGTTTTCTTTTGTAATGTCAATTATAGCGTGAAGGAATGTGAGGTAAGGTTAGTTTTGTTTACAAACATTAATTATACCATGAAGTTTTTTTTGGCAATTAGTAATGGCAATTATAGCGTGAAGTTTTCTTTTGTAATGTCAATTATAGCGTGAAGGAATGTGAGGTAAGGTTAGTTTTGTTTACAAACATTAATTATACCATGAAGTTTTCTTTGGCAATTATACTGTTTTTAAACCAGGAGGAGTATTTTGAATTTGTCACCAGATTGACCTTCCACGTGATTGGTTGAATGCGAGGAAGGTTCACACACAGGCAATTTTGAATTTTGAATTTGAAGGTTAGGTTATTGACAATTCGACAGTTTTGTGTCATTATTGTAAATTTTGTGTTCTTAAACCCTGGCTACATCAACCAGCCTAAGGAATTTCCGAAGGCTAGGATACAGCTCAGAGGTGTGTTCCTGATGCCATCTGTGGTCGGCCATTCCTCTCCGAAGTCTCTCATTCTGAGGTCTTGCAGAGTGGGGCATTCACACAAGATGTGTCGGACCGTCTCCTCGCTCTCTTTACCGAGGCGACAGAGAGGACTAACAGCAAGCTTAAGGTTATAAAGATGCTTGTTTACCTTACAGTGACCCGTGACGAGTCCCGTTACAATTCGTAGAGCGTTTCTACCAAGCCTTACGAAAGACAAGGCTGCCTCTGCTGAAGGATAATGTAATACTTCCTTAGACAGATGGCAACCCTTAACCCTATCCCACCAGTTCATGAACTTTTTGTGGGTAAAATCTTTAATTATCTCAATCTGAGTTGATAAGGACGGAGCGATTATCGGTTCAGGCGAACATGGCGCTCGCTTGGCAGCCCGTTTGGCAAGCCTATCAGCGTGCTTGTTACCTGAACAAGTCGAGTGTCCTTTTATCCATTGAAGTATGACACAGTTATGCACTGCGGCCTTCTCCAATGTCAGATGACAACCCATAACAAGTCCTGAGGTAATTGTTATTCTACTCAGGGCTAAAATAGCTTGTCTACTGTCAGTATAAATTGTAAAAGTCTTACCTACCAAGTTGGATCTGACAATAACGTCAGCGGCAAGTTGTATGGCGATTAACTCCGCCTGTATGACGGTGGTACTTATACCTAAAGGTTCAGATACGTGGAGTCTTCACGATGTTAATCACTTCAATGTTAATTTGTATGTTTAGTGTTGACGATAACAAACGAAAATAAATACAATAATAAGTAAATAAATAAATAATAACAATTATTAATTTAAATTTACCGCCAAAATATCTAGTGATATTTTCTGGTGATTTTTCCTAGTGTAAATCTGACTTTCGCGTTTACTCCTCTTGGTTTAAAAACAGAGTATAGTAGCGCATGAAGGTTTTACACTCGATGTTATTTTTGTCAAAATAAATAAATAAGTAGATGTTTATTACAAAATAAAGTTTAATTGTTTCTTTTGTGTCCAGCGCTACTTGATATTTGGACAAAAATAACATCGAGTGTAAAACATTCATGCGCTACTAGATTAAAATGTGTGCTTTTTGATGGGGAAAGAAATGAATTTTTAAGAAAAACAAAATACTATCGTATAAAGAATGTTTTTAGGACCTCAATAATAAAAAAAAAAATGTTGGCATTCCATTTAAAAAAAGAAGTTGACAGTCGCCATTTTGAAATAATTCTTCCAATTGAAAATGTGGCCTCACCATCGTGTAGAGAATGACCCAAAACATATTACTGCCAAATATTTTGAAAGTAGTACCCATAGTGTGGCTAAAAAAAAATATATATAATAATAAAGTGAAAAAACCCTCTAAATTTACAATTTCGTATTTCTAACCTTAAAAATAACTGTCATTCGTAAATTTTTAAATTTCCGCTAAGAGGGCGCTGATTACACCCTCACCTAATTTATTATTAAATTAATAAAAGAAAAAAGTTAAATTAATCATTACGAGATATTAAAAATACCTAAATTATTAATCAAGAATAAGTAATTTTACAGCAAAAATTAATGATTCATCATCGATATATAACTTAATCGTTATGATAACGGTCAAATAGATTTCGATCGATAAAATTTTTAAACTTTTTTAACGGATATGACATCAAAATAAACGAACAGTGGTGGGGGTAGTCTTACCACCTTCACTTCATCAATTCGGTCTGTTTGATTAACTCTTTTTGATTGCGAGTGGCGTGTATAAAGTGTATCATTAAGCTTAAATCATAACAGCGATAAAATGGAACAATATGTTCGTTCTAATCTTGTTTTAGGTAAGAATTCTTAACCGTTTTAGTTTACGATCGATTCTAAGGTGGGTTCACACTATTTCTAGTTCGAGAAAGATCCTCTTTCAACAACTTTCATGATACAATGTCAGCGTTTATGATTGCGTTTCTATTTTATTCCCTGATGTACTTTTTATTCGCTCAAAACGAACTCTTCGCTCAGTTTTACGTTGAAAGTGACACTGAAGACGATGTTTATTCGGAAATGTCTCGCGAATCGAATAGCAACTATGAGTATATGTCGTCTTCTCTTGATTATGAGTTATTCGAGGAACATTTTTACGAAAATTTATCTTTTAATACTGATTCCGACGCCGATAGTGATGAAATAGATATGATATATAATAATAGACATAGCACCCCAATTGAATTATCCGAAGAGGAGGATGATAGTGAAGAAAATAATCAAGAAAGTGATGAGGAATATAACGAAGTCATCGAAAACGACGAAACTGAAGTGATTGCTGCTTGGTTCAGTAATTTATTACCCCACCAACGTTTTGCGCTTAGAAATGCAATTTTAAACGCTGTTCTTACTCAACAAGGATTTGGATTAAATATAATAAATACACAAACTGTTACAAGTAAGATTTTTTTTTAATTTTTTTAATTTATTTTATATATTATTATTTTTTAGCTCCTTACGGGGTAGTTGAAGTTACTCAAGAATTGTATCATTACCTCCTTTATGAAGGAAACGATTTTAACGGAAATCCGCGTTTCGATCCATTCAGCGATTTTTTCTAATCGCAAAATTTTTTTATTATCGTTATATTTGAAGAATCTATTTTAATTTATTAAAAGAAATATTTTGTGGAACACCTAATTCATAAAATATTTTATTGGCATTTCTAAATATTTTTACTATGATAAAACTTTTTTGATTACTCACCAAATTAATGAAGTTTTAGTTAGTTTTAGTTATTAAAAGTCGTTGAAGGTGTATGTTTTATTAAAATTAATTGATAAAATGGATATCTTGCTGAGAAACGCTGTAATACCCCTTTTTGAAATTGTGAATAAATACAAAATGATAATGGGTTGGTAAAACATGGTAAACTAAAAATTAAATGTTTTTATTTAAATAAATTTGTAGGAATGTTAATTTTAATTTGGTCAACCGCCGATGTTCACTCTCCATTTGATGCGTTTCTCTTCACAATGGTTATTCATGTAATCAGTAGTATTATGTTATTTGAAATGTTGCTTTAATAATAAAATAAATACTAAAAGTTGGCTGAGTGTTTTTTTAATAATGGGAATTGATGTAAGGGATCATAACCGAACGGACCACGATAGAAGGGTTGTTTTATAATTCAACTCCTATATGATATTGGTAGACTATACTTTTTCGAGTTTATTGATTTTTTAAAACTACTGTCCCACTTTATGGAATAACGTGAAAAACATTTATGGCCCGAGGTGCAATTTTTTCAAACCTTTTTACACAGTTTATAGATTAACAGTTTTCAAATTTAACTTTGTATTTTTTTAACAATCCGATTCCATTTAAACATCCATTTGACGATTGAAGCATAAACATTAACAAATTATTACTTATTTATTCATTTCACCAACGCTAAAAGTTATTTATCAAACCATTTCATTAAAACAATAGATGCGCTTATTGAAAAATCGATTTATTTTGAATTAAAAAATGAAACATTTTGAGGTTATAAAAGGATGTTTGAGGTTAGGTTATGCCGCATTATAAGCTTCCAGGGAAACCACTTTACTTTTTATACGATTTTAAAAATCACATTTAATTCGATGAAAATGAGGTTAATCAAAAACATTTTTTCTCTAAAACGATTAGGAATGTATAAATGAAACTTTTTGAGGTTATAAAGCAACATTTGAAGTTAACTTATTTAATTTATTTTAAATAAAATTTAAAAAATTGGCTAATAAGTTAATAATAATTCCTTACAATCAATGAAATAACAGTACGTAATGAAGTACAGTCAATGTTGCCCATCATATGGCATAATAAGTACTTTCCTATTTGAATTTTTAAAGCATACCTCCCTAATAAGTAGTTTAAAGTTCTTTGTGACAATAATAACGATGGATTTGTGGAATTAAACGAGGAAAATAATAAAAGGTAAAAAAATGTGGAGGCGCCGGGCATCGATCCCGGTACCTCTCGCATGCTAAGCGAGCGCTCTACCATCTGAGCTACGCCCCCTATATACAGGTGTCCCGTATCTTCCACATCGGAGCATTATACGGTTCTACGTATTCTGAAGACATCCTGTATAATCAACAAAAACTTATTCAACTCATTTAAATAAATCTTGCTTTAACGTTGGGAGTAAAGAAAATGAAATCAAATCACCATAGTTCTGTCATTGAAAGAAATTGCGTTTCCATAAATTTCCATTGAGTTCAAATATTGTATCTCAACAGCTAAATTAGTAAATAATCAGTGTTGAATTTATAACATTTCGGCGATTAGATCAGGAGCGTAATAAATTCATGATTTATGAAAACAATATTAATTATGGGAAACAATTTCATTAAATTTACGAACGTTTTGTTTGTCCCGTATCAATCGAATTCCAACACCGTCTGCATACATATTTTCGATTTATTTTATGTGTACGACATTTTACATTGACAAATGCTTTTGGCGCTGAAATTGTACTTAATTAAGTTATGATTCAACATGAATGTGAATTTTTAATGGTAACTTGGGTTGAAATGGTTAATTAATAACGTAGTTGTATCTTGTAGCTTGATTCGATGTTTATGCGATCAGCTGCATTCGGCCAAGTGAAATTCATGAGGGAATGGGGTTACCAAATCAAGTATCTATATGCATTGGTGGGGTTATAACCCGATACCGCGGTGTTGTTAATTACTATCGCATTAACATTTGAGATGACTGACTAGAGGTTTCGAGTATACGAGGACATAGAAACACTTGGAGCGAGGAAAAATTGTGAGTAAACTTCGTTAAGGCATTGTTAGGGAAGGCATTTTTCATTTTCCCGTCAACAGAAATTACACAAAACGAGGACTCGGCTAACGTTACGACGAAGGGGGTTGAATCTCGTATCTAGTAATTAATCTTAAGATTTTTATTTAAATCAACTCCTCGGGGATCTCTCCAAATTGCTCTCACCCCGAAAGGTTAGGCGGGTTGCACTCATTGAAACAACCTCTTTTTTATTGAATAAAAAATGAGTTCTATTCAATCTTCCGTTGTGGCGATTATATTAATATCTTTTTGAAATCCTCTCCGTGTGTGCACGTTTCATTTCCACTACATCATATGCATTTTAACGACCTTCATATATCTACGTTATCTTTTACCATTGATCAATTAACTTGAATTTTAAAAAATGACTAAAAACGTACCGAACAACCGAACCGAATTTATGCTATTTCGCGAATAAATAAAATATCAAAGCTATTAACCGGTAAACGCGCGAGGAATCGGAATCTTTCTCCAATAAGAATTTAACACCGTTTCTATAACAATTTACAACCCTGAAAAACTCATTTACCCGACGGGATTCATACTAATTAAAAGATACGTTCAAATTACTTACAGCTAGACTCCTAGACCTAATAACTTTAATTAATTATAGCGCTTCATTAGTGGGATAATCAAAATTAATTTACTCTTCTCGCCACCATTGTTTTATTCCTACAGACACTAAATCAGCATTTACTCTGGAAATCCTACGAAATATTGCGTTTTCTCATGTCATCTACTGGAAAATGACATTTACTAAAAGCTTTGCGGGCTTAATACCCCTTTAAATCGTTTGCGCCAATAAATTTTATACTAACGCAAATATCTTGACAAATTATCAAACGTGCATTTACACTAAATGCATATTTTCCTTTTTCAAGTTTTATTTTTTCTCAATTAATTACCATTTCATTTCTACTGTGTTATTGAACTCAAAAACCGGTTAACTTTATCTCTTATAAAGTTAACCGGTTTATGTCCAACCAAAACCATATTCTGGAAGTAAGGAAAGAATTTCCAAAATCTCCAATATGGTTGCTTTATAATCACGAATATGCTATTTCTTAAAAGTTACAAGTAATAGAGTACCAGTACTTTTGATCAAAGCAAGCATATTTCATAACTAGTTCCTGCCAGGCTATCATCATTTTTGAGAAATAAAGCGAAAATCGTCGAAATCTTCAATATGGTTGGTGTCCAATCAAGAATATATCACCACTCAAAAACTATAAGAGATGATACCCACAAAAATTATTCGTACTGAACCGAGCAAACATATTCCATAACCGGTTTATGTCTATCTACAACCATCTTCTAAGTATAAGGAGAGAAATCCCAAAATCTCCAATTTGGATGGTTGATAATCAAGAATATGGTATTTCTCAAAAGCTATAAGGAATAAAGCACCATGGTATGCACGAAAATTGTTCGTATTGATCAAAGCAAGTATATTTCATAACTAGTTCCTGCCAGGCTATCATCATTTTTGAGAAATAAAGCGAAAATCGTCGAAATCTTTAATATGGTTGGTGTCCAATCAAGAATATATCACCACTCAAAAACTATAAGAGATGATACCCACAAAAATTATTCGTACTGAACCGAGCAAACATATTCCATAACCGGTTTATGTCTATCTACAACCATCTTCTAGATATAAAGAGAGAAGTCCCAACATCTCCAATTTGGATGGTTGATAACCAAGAATATGCTATTTCTCAAAAGCTATAAGGAATAAAGCACCATGGTATGCACGAAAATTGTTCGTATTGATCAAAGCAAGCATATTTCATAACTAGTTCCTGCCAGGCTATCATCATTTTTGAGAAATAAAGCGAAAATCGTCGAAATCTTCAATATGGTTGGTGTCCAATCAAGAATATATCACCACTCAAAAACTATAAGAGATGATACCCACAAAAATTATTCGTACTGAACCGAGCAAACATATTCCATAACCGGTTTATGTCTATCTACAACCATCTTCTAAGTATAAGGAGAGAAGTCCCAAAATCTTCAATTTGGATGGTTGATAACCAAGAATATGCTATTTCTCAAAAGCTATAAGGAATAAAGCACCATGGTATGCACGAAAATTGTTCGTATTGATCAAAGCAAGCATATTTCATAACTAGTTCCTGCCAGGCTATCATCATTTTTGAGAAATAAAGCGAAAATCGTCGAAATCTTCAATATGGTTGGTGTCCAATCAAGAATATATCACCACTCAAAAACTATAAGAGATGATACCCACAAAAATTATTCGTACTGAACCGAGCAAACATATTTCATAACCGGTTTATGTCTATCTACAACCATCTTCTAAGTATAAGGAGAGAAGTCCCAAAATCTTCAATTTGGATGGTTGATAACCAAGAATATGCTATTTCTCAAAAGCTATAAGGAATAAAGCACCATGGTATGCACGAAAATTGTTCGTATTGATCAAAGCAAGCATATTTCATAACTAGTTCCTGCCAGGCTATCATCATTTTTGAGAAATAACGCGAAAATCGTCGAAATCTCCAATATGGTTGGTGTCCAATCAAGAATATATCACCACTCAAAAACTATAAGAGATGATACCCACAAAAATTATTCGTACTGAACCGAGCAAACATATTCCATAACCGGTTTATGTCTATCTACAACCATCTTCTAAGTATAAGGAGAGAAGTCCCAAAATCTCCAATTTGGATGGTTGATAACCAAGAATATGTTATTTCTCAAAAGCTATAAGGAATAAAGCACCATGGTATGCACGAAAATTGTTCGTATTGATCAAAACAAGCATATTTCATAACTAGTTCCTGCCAGGCTATCATTATTTTTGAGAAATAAAGCGAAAATCGTCGAAATCTTCAATATGGTTGGTGTCCAATCAAGAATATATCACCACTCAAAAACTATAAGAGATGATACCCACAAAAATTATTCGTACTGAACCGAGCAAACATATTCCATAACCGGTTTATGTCTATCTACAACCATCTTCTAAGTATAAGGAGAGAAATCCCAAAATCTCCAATTTGGATGGTTGATAACCAAGAATATGCTATTTCTCAAAAGCTATAAGGAATAAAGCACCATGGTATGCACGAAAATTGTTCGTATTGATCAAAGCAAGCATATTTCATAACTAGTTCCTGCCAGGCTATCATTATTTTTGAGAAATAAAGCGAAAATCGTCGAAATCTTCAATATGGTTGGTGTCCAATCAAGAATATATCACCACTCAAAAACTATAAGAGATGATACCCACAAAAATTATTCCTACTGAACCGAGCAAACATATTCCATAACCGGTTTATGTCTATCTACATCCATCTTCTAAGTATAAGGAGAGAAATCCCAAAATCTCCAATTTGGATGGTTGATAACCAAGAATATGCTATTTCTCAAAAGCTATAAGGAATAAAGCACCATGGTATGCACGAAAATTGTTCGTACTGATCAAAGCAAGTATATTTCATAACTAGTTCCTGCCAGGCTATCATCATTTTTGAGAAATAAAGCGAAAATCGTCGAAATCTTCAATATGGTTGGTGTCCAATCAAGAATATATCATCACTCAAAAACTATAAGAGATGATACCCACAAAAATTATTCGTACTGAACCGAGCAAACATATTCCATAACCGGTTTATGTCTATCTACATCCATCTTCTAAGTATAAGGAGAGAAATCCCAAAATCTCCAATTTGGATGGTTGATAACCAAGAATATGCTATTTCTCAAAAGCTATAAGGAATAAAGCACCATGGTATGCACGAAAATTGTTCGTATTGATCAAAGCAAGCATATTTCATAACTAGTTCCTGCCAGGCTATCATTATTTTTGAGAAATAAAGCGAAAATCGTCGAAATCTTCAATATGGTTGGTGTCCAATCAAGAATATATCACCACTCAAAAACTATAAGAGATGATACCCACAAAAATTATTCGTACTGAACCGAGCAATCATATTCCATAACCGGTTTATGTCTATCTACAACCATCTTCTAAGTATAAGGAGAGAAATCCCAAAATCTCCAATTTGGATGGTTGATAATCAAGAATATGCTATTTCTCAAAAGCTATAAGGAATAAAGCACCATGGTATGCACGAAAATTGTTCGTATTGATCAAAGCAAGCATATTTCATAACTAGTTCCTGCCAGGCTATCATTATTTTTGAGAAATAAAGCGAAAATCGTCGAAATCTTCAATATGGTTGGTGTCCAATCAAGAATATATCACCACTCAAAAACTATAAGAGATGATACCCACAAAAATTATTCGTACTGAACCGAGCAAACATATTCCATAACCGGTTTATGTCTATCTACAACCATCTTCTAAGTATAAGGAGAGAAATCCCAAAATCTCCAATTTGGATGGTTGATAACCAAGAATATGCTATTTCTCAAAAGCTATAAGGAATAAAGCACCATGGTATGCACGAAAATTGTTCGTATTGATCAAAGCAAGCAATTTCATAACTAGTTCCTGCCAGGCTATCATTATTTTTGAGAAATAAAGCGAAAATCGTCGAAATCTTCAATATGGTTGGTGTCCAATCAAGAATATATCACCACTCAAAAACTATAAGAGATGATACCCACAAAAATTATTCGTACTGAACCAAGCAAACATATTCCATAACCGGTTTATGTCTATCTACAACCATCTTCTAGATATGAGGAGAGAAGTCCCAAAATCTCCAATTTGGATGGTTGATAATCAAGAATATCCTATTTCTCCAAAGTTATAAGTAAAAAGGTGGTATGCAAAAAATCAGGTTATCACCATCGTCCAGAAATAATGCGAAAATTTGCCAAACTCCAATATCTATCCAACATATTACTGTACGCTAGACACTGTTGTGTCTGATGTGATGTGTGATACTCATAAAACGCATAAACAACTGGGCATAAATCTGTAGGAAGCCCCTATTGGTGTATATTTTGAAATTTGTTGCAAATACTCATAGGAGGCTTGCAAAAAAAGCTTGGAAGAGAGTTTCGTAAAAATAAGCCTTGTCGAAACGTACATCATACTTGATTTTTAAATTTTACTGATGATTTTTCAAAAATAGATTGATCCTTAAATTGGTGGTAATGTGCAATTACAGTTTTCATATTTATCTCAATGTGATTGAATATGTTAGGCAAAACTTTATTACAATAATCACATTCCCACCGCACGGCGTCCATAAACTCCAACCGCTCGGTGTCACGGTTAAAACCAAATATCGGATTTCCATAAATGAGTTATCCACTAAAACACTACTCATTTATCAATTTTTCTTATATTTAGAAATATGGAAATTAAATTTTTTTTTTATGTAAATACGATATTATTTAATATTGGTATGCAACAAGATCGGGGTGAAATAAAATTCACTAAGTGGCTTGAAAACAGAAAGGATAGAATAACAAGCGTATAAAGAGAAGACACGGGAACGGGGCAGTTTTTCTTAGAGTGCTCGAAAAGGATCGATCGGGTAATCCCTCGAGGGGTGCACTAACCCCTACATACTCGAAGCGTCTCCTTGCGACTGCCATGCACCCATTATCTGCAACCACTTGCCGGATTGCTTGTCACCTCCAAAAAACTACCATCTTTTCAACGAAGAAACAATTTCGCTACGGTCATCCGTCGGAATGGAGACAACGCATAAAACTACTCGTCCATATATCAAGTTCAGTTAGATTAGCACCGATTCCTGGTGCCGTTACGATCGCTTTCTTTGTTCCTGAAGGGTGGCCCTTTCTTTTTCCGGTTTTCGTTTAAACTGGAGGTTGCTGAACCGGACCTTCCTCTTCCCCTTTTGGGGGTCGATTCGACAAGGGCATGTTAAATTAAATTTAAGGGAAATTAAATCGGGGGTGGTTTACAATTGTTCGTATAGAGCCAACCAATATGTTCTAATAAATTAAATTGTAAATATAAGATTGTCATCATTGCAAGTATGCAACCAATATCACAGTATTGGTACGCAGTATTGTATACTGTGATATTGGTTGCATACTTGCAATGATTATTAATAATTATCTTATGTAATGGATTTTTTTGTTAAAAAATAAATTTGATTTACGTTCTTTAGGTAAATATATGAAAGAGATTGAAGTAGTTCTGACAAATCAATTTGTGAAGACGTGAAAGGGAGGTAGCTGAAGGTATTAAAATTCCCATTCTTTTGTTTCAGCCATGACTGACGATCCGAGGTTCGCGGAGCCCATACCAAATGTTACCGTCGCTCTCGGAAGAGACGCTAGTTTGCCCTGCGTAGTGGAGAACCTAGGGAATTATAAGGTACGTCAAATCGTTTTGATATTTCCGTACGGGGTCGAATATTAAATCCGAGCTCGGAGATCATCTCTTCTCGGTCCTCACCGGGAGGATAATAATAATAAAATGAGGGGTTCGTCGCACTGATTATGCGAGAAGGGTAGTTTTAAAAGTTTTCAAGTTCTTTTTAATGTAAACAAAAATTTACCTTTTTGTTTTATCGCTAGGAAGTTATCAGAATTTTATTAAACAGGTTTTTAGAACGTTTCGATCTTGGGCAAGTTGCTCGGGAAGAAACAGGAAATAATTTCGACTAAGCCAAGTTTATCCGCGCACAGCCGACTTGCGCCGTATTTTCCTTCGACTATTTATAATTTAATGATGGGGGTTTCCTCGGTTCCTCCACGCGATTCGTTGAATAACTTATAACATTTGTTAGATTTGCTTGAATATTTAATCCATCCCCGGTGAACTAGTTCCACGAAGCTTTGCCAAAAAGACACTGAGAAAGTCCCTGGCTTTCAAACGCGTACAAAATAATTAACCCTTAGTGAACCGTGATTCCTTTTCATAGCCCCTTTTCTGGTTTACGCAAGCGTCCGCTAGACGCATTAATTTGTTTATTTTAAACCGGATCTTTTCGTGCTGGATAAAACCTCTCCGTTTTGAAACTTTTAATTAATATCAACTAAACGGACCAAGCTGGGCGGGTGCATCCCTTGCATTACTTCTACTAGGGTTAATTTATTTGCATGCGTTCTCCCATTTATTTGATCAAAATAGATTACAATCTCAGTGTGGTCACAGCTCCTTTTCTTCCCGATCCCTTTCAAAGACTTTAATTCTATATATTTTTTGATGAAAAAGTTGATTATAATCTGAAGGTGGCCGCAGATTCTTTTCTTTTAGGATATCTCCCCGACGGTAGTTTTATTCTTCTACTCTTATATAAACAGATTGCAAAGCTATTTGCCCAGCAATTTGAAGTCTGCATTGTCTCCGGGAGAGTAAACGCATGCTCGAGTGGCGCCTGACCTAAGGGCGAACGCGATGTCTTCTCCAAGAGGTTGCATCGGTAAACACATCTACGAAAAATAATGGACGCATTACGTTCCATTTTGTTCCATCGTCGCCCGCAACGATTTTATTAAAATTCCGATCGCCCTCAACAAAGATCAAACAACCCAAAATAGAACGGCTCAATTTTTTAAAGTCTTGAACTTGAATTTCAACTCATATATTTTACACCAAACTGAAAACCCGAAAAGCAAACAAAACTTTTGACCGGTAAGGTTCCAAGAGAATTTTAGCGGGGAGAAAAAGCCAGGGACAAATTGTAGAGGCTCCCAGGGAATTGACAGGTAGAGTCCCCAGGCGGAGCAACCTGAAAGCTTCACCTCTATATTTTCATTGTCATTAAAACGAAAAAGACAGGCGCGGCTTAAATTGCGTTTGTTTTAAATTGCGATTTTAAATCTCCGAGCCGTTGCCCGGCTTAAAAATTCTATTTCTCCAAACCGCAATTACTTGATTCGTTCCAACACTTATCTAGTATTGTTGTCTTATACCAAAAATCCATATTGAATCGTGCCATTTTTAACAATTTTTGGAAAGCTAATTGTGGCTCCTATGTTGGAAGTGGGCTTGCTTCCAAGATGTAGATAATCAAAATATCTTGATTCGCTTTGATGTTATCTACTAGATAATGTTATTTTTCGATTTTGACAATTTTAAGCTATTACAAGAAAGCTAATTTAAAAAGATTTATACCATGAACTCAAAGTTATTATATATCGATGGAATTATGATTAATCAAGCTTTATTTTAAGATGTTACTCAGCAAAATATCTCGATTCTCTCAAATGTTATCGAAGAAAAACTAACATATTAATTTTGACGATTATAAGGTGATTTTTGCCAGATTTAAAAATTTCTGGAAACTTAACCGTGGCGTATCATATCAAAAATGATTTTTTGTTACTTGGGCTTTCTTTTAAGATGGAAATAATCAAAATTTCTTGATTCGCTTTGATGTTATCAACTAAATAATGCAATATCTCAATTTTAAGCTATTCTAAGTAATCTGACATAAAAAGATTTAGACCATGATGTGAAATTTGTTATATCACGATGAAATTGGGATTAATTCAGCTTTATTTTAAGATATTACTCATCAAAATATCTCAATTCTCTCAAATGTTATCGAAGAAAAACTAACATATTAATTTTGACGATTATAAGGTGATTTTCGAGCCAGATTTAAAAATTTCTGGAAACAACCGTGGCGTATCATATCAAAAATGATTTCTTATTACTTGGGCTTTCTTTTAAGATGGAAATAATCAAAATATTTTGACTCACTTTGATGTTATCAACTAAATAATGCAATATCTCAATTTTAAGCTATTCTAAGTAATCTGACATAAAAAGATTTAGACCATGAAGTGAAATTTGTTATATCACGATGGAATTGTAATTAATCAAGCTTAATTTTAAGATATTACTCATCAAAATATCTCGATTCTTTCAAATGTTATCGAAGAAAAACTAACATATTAATTTTGACGATTATAAGGTGATTTTAGACCCAAATTTAAAAATTTCTGGAAACTTAATTGCGGCGTATCATATCAAAAATGATTTCTTATTACTCGGGCTTTCTTTTAAGATGGAAATAATCAAAATGTTTTGACTCACTTTGATGTTATCAACTAAATAATGCAATATCTCAATTTTAAGCTATTCTAAGTAATCTGACATAAAAAGATTTAGACCATGAAGTGAAATTTGTTATATCACGATGGAATCGTGATTAATCAAGCTTTATTTTAAGATATTACTCATCAAAATATCTCGATTCTTTCAAATGTTATCGAAGAAAAAGTAACATATTAATTTTGACGATTATAAGGTGATTTTCGCCAGATTTAAAAATTTCTGGAAACTTAACCGTGGCGTATCATATCAAAAATGATTTCTTATTACTTGGGCTTTCTTTTAAGATGGAAATAATCAAAATTTCTTGATTCGCTTTGATGTTATCAACTAAATAATGTAATATCTCAATTTTAAGCTATTCTAAGTAATCTGACATAAAAAGATTTAGACCATCAAGTGAAATTTGTTATATCACGATGGAATTGGGATTAATCAAGCTTAATTTTAAGATATTACTCATCAAAATATCTCAATTCTCTCAAATGTTATCGAAGAAAAACTAACATATTAATTTTGATGATTATAACGTAATTTTAGTACCATATTTAAAGATTTCTGGAAACTTAATCGTGGCGTATCATATCAAAAATGATTTCTTATTACTTGGGCTTTCTTTTAAGATGGAAATAATCAAAATATTTTGACTCACTTTGATGTTATCAACTAAATAATGCAATATCTCAATTTTAAGCTATTCTAAGTAATCTGACATAAAAAGATTTAGACCATGAAGTGAAATTTGTTATATCACGATGGAATTGTAATTAATCAAGCTTAATTTTAAGATATTACTCATCAAAATATCTCAATTCTCTCAAATGTTATCGAAGAAAAACTAACATATTAATTTTGACGATTATAAGGTGATTTTCGCCAGATTTAAAAATTTCTGGAAACTTAACCGTGGCGTATCATATCAAAAATGATTTCTTATTACTTGGGCTTTCTTTTAAGATGAAAATAATCAAAATATCTTGATTCACTTTGATGTTATCAACTAAATAATGTAATATTTCAATTTTAAGCTATTCTAAGTAATCTGACATAAAAAGATTTAGACCATGAAGTGAAATTTGTTATATCACGATGGAATTGTAATTAATCAAGCTTAATTTTAAGATATTACTCATCAAAATATCTCAATTCTCTCAAATGTTATCGAAGAAAAACTAACATATTAATTTTGACGACTATAAGGTGATTTTAGAGCCAGATTTAAAAATTTCTGGAAACTTAATCGTGGCGTATCATATCAAAAATTATTTCTTATTACTTGGGCTTTCTTTTAAGATGGAAATAATCAAAATATTTTGACTCGCTTTGATGTTATCGACTAAATAATGCAATATCTCAATTTTAAGCTATTCTAAGTAATCTGACATAAAAAGATTTAGACCATGAAGTGAAATTTGTTATATCACGATGGAATTGTAATTAATCAAGCTTAATTTTAAGATATTACTCATCAAAATATCTCAATTCTCTCAAATGTTATCGAAGAAAAACTAACATATTAATTTTGACGACTATAAGGTGATTTTAGAGCCAGATTTAAAAATTTCTGGAAACTTAATCGTGGCGTATCATATCAAAAATTATTTCTTATTACTTGGGCTTTCTTTTAAGATGGAAATAATCAAAATATTTTGACTCGCTTTGATGTTATCGACTAAATAATGCAATATCTCAATTTTAAGCTATTCTAAGTAATCTGACATAAAAAGATTTAGACCATGAAGTGAAATTTGTTATATTACGATGGAATCGTGATTAATCAAGCTTTATTTTAAGATATTACTCATCAAAATATCTCAATTCTCTCAAATGTTATCGAAGAAAAACTAACATATTAATTTTGACGACTATAAGGTGATTTTAGAGCCAGATTTAAAAATTTCTGGAAACTTAATCGTGGCGTATCATATCAAAAATTATTTCTTATTACTTGGGCTTTCTTTTAAGATGGAAATAATCAAAATATTTTGACTCGCTTTGATGTTATCGACTAAATAATGCAATATCTCAATTTTAAGCTATTCTAAGTAATCTGACATAAAAAGATTTAGACCATGAAGTGAAATTTGTTATATCACGATGGAATCGTGATTAATCAAGCTTTTTTTAAGATATTACTCATCAAAATATCTCGATTCTCTCAAATGTTATCGAAGAAAAACTAACATATTAATTTTGACGATTATAAGGTGATTTTCGCCAGATTTAAAAATTTCTGGAAACTCAAACATAGGGTATCATATCAAAAATGATTTCTTATTACTTGGGCTTTCTTTTAAGATGGAAATAATTAAAATATTTTGACTTACTTTGATGTTATCAACTAAAAAATGTAATATCTCAATTTTGACAATTTTAAGGTATTATAAGGAACTTGATTTTAAAAATTTTATACTATAAAGTGAATCTTATCATATCACGATGGAATTGTGATTAATGAAGCTTTATTTTAAGATATGAAACATGAAAATGTCTTGATTAACCTAAAAGTTATATATTTTTTTACAAGGTGTGAATGATTTAATAGGATAAATCTTATTCGCGAGAAATTTTAGTAATAAAAATATTTCATATTCTAAATCTTCTTACATTTGAATGACAAATTTCTAGATGATTATAGCTAATCTTATTCCATGTATCCCATGTTATTGATTACGCTATGAAGGGTTGGGTAGAGGTAAAGAATTGAAACGAATATTTCAAGATTTCGTTCGGGACGTAAGGTTGTTTTAGGATGGAGGTTTATAAAAAGTATCTTTTTGTGCTTATAAAGAGCAAAAACATTTTTACAATACTTGGCGTGTTGTTGAAATTCCCTTGAAAAAGAATTTTTTTATTTTTTAATTATAATTACACTTTCTACCTTAAAGCATCTGACCGTTTCGGGGGTAACGAGCGTTGAATTACAGGGGTGCGACCGTGCGTTTTCAATAATTGGACGTGGGATAAAATCATCGGAATATGTGTTCGACGTATAAATATTATTAATTAATGGTAAACAGCTTTGCACCGATGGCGTTAATTTGTATAAATATTTAGTGAACCCAAACATACGTGGACGCAATTTATGGCCGAACTGACGCCGATGGCCATCATTTAAAAACTGATTGGCTCATAATGCTCGCGAAAAAACGTTAATTCAATTTCGGTTTTTGTTGGGATATTTTTTCCTGCGCCGGAAAGAGGGGAAGTATCCCGTTGCAGGGTAATTCCATTCAAATCTGACAAATCCCGGCGCCAAAAAAGGCGACAGGCTTTAGACAGGGATGCTGGGACGTTTCAAAATGTTTCTAGACGTTTACGACACCAATCTACAACCGATTTGGGGCGCTAATCCTCCGGCTCAACTCCGAGAGGGCGTCTTACTAACGATTAAACCGGTGCTACACCCTCCGAAATAATGAAAGTTATCTGGGATATTTAACTTTAAGGGTTAAGTATGCGGTTAACTGACACACTTTCTGGATGATAATAATAATAATAATTAGAACACTATTTACTTAATCTCCAAAGAAAATAATCTTACTACGTTAAGATAACTGCGATGGTGTTGACACCGTATTCAATTGAGTTAGAGGATACAATGAAGGATGTAACACACAGTATGAATTAAGATCATAATAGGAGCTAATTAATATGCGTGGAGGAACAATTAAATATGCATAAGACGACCGGGGCTCTTAAATTTAACGCCCGCAGTGTAAAAATGAAGAAAGTTTACTTGAGGGATACACAACAGCCGGTTTTTATGGGGTAACGCAATTAAAATGAAAGAGAACTGTCGTAATTGCCGGCATTAGAGGCAGTTAAAAGAAACCCTCTTTGTTTTTATTTCGAGTTTTAGAAGCACTAAAAACTCGGACGCAGAGAAAACAAGAGCAACGACGACGCATAAATCCGCGAAAGGCGTCGATTTAATTCTGACTTAATTATTCCAAGCTGAAGTCGCGACCTGACATCGTTGGTAGCAATTACTTAAGAATCATTGTTTCTTTTTTGGGCTTGATTACCAACGTATGTCACTGAATTTCAACTTTTAACAATACCCCTTGTTTCGAGTTCGGGTAAAGTCCAAAGTTCTGTTTTAGAATTAGTTTCTGAAAAACTAATTTATATAACCAGCACTCTCCGAAACCTCGTATCTTTAACATGTTTTACTAAGAGGGTCGTATGAATAAATGTATGAGGGATGCATCCTGTTTCTCAGGGAATATCCTACGTCACTTTTTGAATAAGAACAGAACCGATTTCAATGGAATACCTCCAGGGAGCTCGAGAACAAGCATTTTTTCTCGCCGAAGGGCGGAATACATCACTGCCATTCGGTGTTTCCACGTCTCAAAGGGAAGGGGGCAATCGCGAACTCCTATTTTTGGTAAGACGTCTCTGACGCCCGGCGCCGCCATCATTTGATTGATGTTGCATAAGATCACGACGAAGGTGTCCAATTTGTTTAATGGCAAGGTAATCGTGCACCAGGTTAGCTGAACTATAATCAATCAAATGATTTTCCCTTTACGATGACAATACTCCAACTTGTTGATTACCCCGATTAAATCAAAAGTGGTTGTTAAAAAAAATAATGAAAACGATTTAACGTCATAAAAACAGTCGGGCTTTGAAATTATCGAAACGGAATAACTAAAGTTTCCGGGTAATGGAATCCGGGCATTGTTTTTACAGGGTAATCTAAAAATCAGTCATTTTACTGGCCCGATTGCTGCTCTTTGATCTCTCCGAACAGTTCAGAAGGGTTGTAATAGAAATTTATGGTTACTTTGACCTCAGAATCTTAATAGATTTTTTTATTCCCCTCCCCATCGGACAGATTTTATCCTTTTCGTCTCCTTTACTATCTGCAGATAAAATTCCTGATCATAAACAGGCCTTTTTGCATAAATCGATCGACCCTCCAATCTCTTTCCTTTACCTCCCATTAATTTTAAAGTGTTTCATCCCCATTCATAGCACCTAGGAGAAACCTCACTTGAAAGGCGTTTATATTCCTTTCGAAATGGTACCTTACGTTTGCTCCTGGAAAAGGCGCGTTCTTACCCTTTTATATAACCGACTATTGTATATACATATTATAAAAAAATTTTACTCAAAAGACAGCTTGAATGATATTTTTTTCTAAAGGAAATAAAAGGCTTCAGATATAGTTCCTTACCCTCTTCAAACTATTGACAGCCACTGACAGCTTTATTACACGTCATACTTCCTAATTTACACCTTTTTTATTTGAAAAATGATCAAAATATAAAGTTATTTTTAACTTTAATATTAACATCTATTAATCTAATATCTAACTCAAATAGTTCTAGAGATACAGTTTTAGGTTATTAGAAGAATTACTGTTTGCAAAAGACGAAATTCTCATTGTCGAAGACCAGATACTACTTGAGCAGAATTGTATGAGTTTTGATACAAACCATAAATGAAAGTAACCCAAAACGATGGTAATCGTAGTAAGCAAATCAGTGGTTACAGAGGTTACTTCTTGCCTTCGTTTCATGAGATAGGCTCGACTAACACGTAATACGCTATGTATTAGGATTCACAAAGTTTTGGTATTCTGGAAGTCTAGCCAACATTATAAACGATAAGAAAATGTCTGGATATAGGTTGGCCAAATTTTAAACTTCTAGATAAGTCTGAAATTGCATTGGCCAAATGTACTGCTACACAGGTTGATTGTGCTAGCTAATAATAATAATAATAATAATAATAGTTTATTGGCATAACAATACAATATAGGTAATACATTAAAATAACTAAGTATAGAGTTTGCCAAAGGGTATTTCCATCAGTAAGCCAAATTATGGCGTCCTGGTCTTCCTGGAAATCCCATACACAAAAAAAAAAGAAATATATAAAAAAAACAAAATAAAGTAATAACAAATCAAAATTAAATTCAACCTGAAAACAATTATCATGGCCGATAAGTAAAAAACGAAAAAAAATATAAAAAATGAAGAGCCTAAACAAATAAAAATTCATAAATGTCCCCAACAAACTAAAAAGAAAAAAATATATATACAGGGTGGTTCAGTTTTTAATCGGGAAACTTTACTAGGACGTAGTACTTGCCAAAATAATACAATTTTTTTATATAAACATAGGGTCGCAACTCTTTTGTTTTCGAGCTATGAGCGATCAAAGTTGAGCTAAAAATTTACATTTTATTATTTATTTCGGCTATAAGTAAACCGAAGAATTTGAAATTTGGTATGTATTTACTACTGGTTAACATCTTGTTTTCTAGCATACCTTAAGCTTCCCTAGCGCCCTCTAAGGGGATGAAATTCACCACCCCCTTGGTTCTTTTTAGAAGAACTTTTTAACGCAATGCAATATTAACATAGAAAAATATGGGTTGTACAGCTCATTCTTTAGTGGTTCTTTTTTGTCTCTTTAGTTTTTCTCTTAAAATTGATAGTTTTTGCGTAAAAAAATAAAATATGTTACATTGCGCGGCAAAGCGCTACCTACAAATAAAAAACAAAATTTTAAGTTGGCTATGGAAGATGTAAACTTACCAGGATTTTGAGCTAACACAATAACACAAATTATTTACGATTTCGTCTCTTGACTTGTTCTCTCATTAAAGTAATAAAAAATTTAATTAAATTTAAGTTAAAATAATCATTCAAAAGATAAGTAACATTTAATAATAAATTAAATAGTATACTAAAAAAATGGAAATTACAAGAGAAAAATGTTAAAAAACAAACAGAAAACTAATTAAGAATCAAAATGAAACAAATTTATCAAAAAAACTCATTACAAAAATAAACACAATTAATTTAAAAATTGTTCAAAATGCATGCCATTGTTATCAATGCATTTTTGGCATCTTGTAACAACAGAATTAACTGCTGCTAATATTTGAAACGGATTGTTCCTTAAAGTGTTAGCAGCGTCTTTTATTTTTCCCAACAGTTCTTCCCGAGTGTTTATTGGAGCGGCGTAAACTAGATTTTTCATATAGCCCCACACAAAAAAATCTAAAACGTTAAGATCAGGAGACCTTGGTGGCCAAGCAACGGGACCTCGGTTTGCCTCTTGATAATTGACAGGACCTAGTCGTCCTATCCGTCTATGCCCATAACGTGCGTTACACCATGCACGTACGTTAGCGCTGTAATGCGATGGTGCCCCATCCATCTGAAGCCAATGTTGCTCCAGATCACCTAGAGGAACGTCCGATAAACATTCCGCCAAATCGTTTTGCAAAAAATTTCAAACATCGTTGCGTTCAAACGAGGTGGCAAAAAATAAGGCCCACAGAGGTTATTATTAATGACACCCATCCACACATTAAAACTAAACTCTGTTTGGTAGGTTTTTGGACGTATTGCATGGGGATTTTCATGCTCCCAACTATGTAAGTTATGGTAATTTACGACACCCCTTCTTGTAAACGTGGCTTCATCTGTCCACAAAATCTTCTTACAAAAATTTTGGTCACGTTCAACAGACTGTACAAACCACCTACAGAAAGTTACTCTTTTAGGACCATCTTCAGGTCTTAAATTTTGTACAGGTTGAAAACGATAGGGTTTCCTGTGGTCCTTCTTCAGAGTTCGTAAAATTGTACTTCTTGAGACTCGTAAATTTTGAGCTTGAAGTAGTCTAGCAGCTATGCGACTGCTTAATGTGCTGTCATTATCAAAAAGGTTTAAAATTGCTTTTTGGTTTCTGTTATTTTGATTATTTCGTACTTGCTGGGTATTTAAACCATATTGTCGAAAACGTTGATGTGTATTGATAAATACCTGAGGATCAGGACATCTTCTGTTAGGAAACCTTCTAGCGTATTCTCTAGATGCCGCTTCCGTATTTCCATCACAAAAATCATAAATAAAATGAATGTCTGCGTATTCTTCTGTCGAAAATAATCGTGGCATGATCAATTTTTCGTAGTTTTTTAAACAATGATCAACAATAAAAAAATAATGATACTTTTACTTAATAACAATCAAGAAATATTTTCAATAATTGTCAACAATTAAGAGGATTTAACGTAACTAACAGCTCGTCTCAATACAAACATAAATTGTTTTTTGAAAATCAAAGCCAACTTTTAGAGTAATTTTAGCTAAGCATGGCGGTACATGGCACGACATTCCATTTTTTTACACAAAAACTATCAATTTTAGGAAAAAAACTAAAGAGACAAAAAAGTACCATTAAAGAATGAGCTTTATAACCAATATTTTTTTTATGTTAATACTCCATGGCGTTAAAAAGTTCTTCTAAAAAGAACCAAGGGGGTGGTGAATTTCATCCCCTTAGAGGGCGCTAGGGAAGCTTAAGGTATGCTAGAAAACAAGATGTTAACCAGTAGTAAATACATACCAAATTTCAAATTCTTCGGTTTACTTATAGCCGAAATAAATAATAAAATGTAAATTTTTAGCTCAACTTTGATCGCTCATAGCTCGAAAACAAAAGAGTTGCGACCCTATGTTTATATAAAAAACTTGTGTTATTTTGGCAAGTACTACGTCCTAGTAAAGTTTCCCGATTAAAAACTGAACCACCCTGTATATACACTAATTCGAGTTGAAGGTAGAACGACGCGCTAGTCATTAAGCAATTTAAGACGCAAAGACTCTTTAAAAGTGCGAAACGATGGTTGAGCAAAAAGCAGACTGTACTTATTCAAAATACATGCCGCGTTATAACTAAAAGACCTCTTGAACAATTGGGTACGGTGACGAGGAATGTCAATGAGGTCCTTACGCCGTACATTAATATTATGAATGTCCGTTCTGTAAGTAATTTTGTTGGTGAGGTAAGGTGGTAGCTTACTTGACACAACTTTATAAAGAAAACAATCAAAGTGTAACCGACGACGACTCGACATACTCAGCCACCTCAACTCCCCCAGCTTATACGATACTCTCTGACGTCGGCGTATACCAAATATAAAACGAATACAAGAATTCTGAACTACCTGAATACGCCGCGCATCATCAGTCAACAGGCAGTGGCCGTAAATTGTGTCACAGTATGTAAAGTTGGATAAAATTACAGACTCTTGAAAATGCTGTTTGCTATGAGCAAACAGCATTTTCAATTTTGCGTAAGCACGCCTGATCAGTTCACTTGTGTTACGTGTAAACCTTAAGCTGTCGTCAATGTAAAGACCAAGATCCTTGACACAGACCTTCCTCTCCAATTCAATTCCATCTATAAAGATATGGGCCATATTGCTGACAAGCGCTTTGGATTCCCTACCCCCGAATACCATATAGACCGATTTATTCCCATTTAACAAAAGACCATGTTTCTTAGTAATATTTAAAAATTTATCTAGATCATTGTTTACATCTGCAACAGACTCTAGCACATTATTTGAGCTAAAGCTGTGGTAAAGTTGTGTGTCATCCGCATAGATATGAAATTTTGAGCAAAAGCGGTCAAAAATCAACATTTGAGACGTATAGATAGTGAACAAAAGGGGACCCAATGTAGAGCCCTGCGGCACACCAGACCTCAATACGGCAGGATCCGACACATCATTATCAATAACCACCACACCATTCTCATTGTAGCAGAAGAGATACTGCTTGAAAAGAATTATTTTGCAAAAGACTACTGACGCGTACTATATATATACAGCCTTTTTTTAGCCACACTATGGGTACTACTTTCAAAATATTTGGCAGTAATATGTTTTAGGACACTCTCTACACGATGGTGATATCATATTTTCCAAAATTCCCGACAAAGTACTTAAGATACTAATTGGCCTCACATCCGAGAAGGAAGAAGCAGTCGATGACTTAGGTATAGGAACAACTTTGGCAGATTTCCATTTCTCAGGAAAGACACCAAACTCTAAACAAAAGTTAAATACATGCAGGAGGTAGGGAGTTATGTGTGGACAACAGAAAGCCAACATCCTAAGGCTTATACCATCAATCCCCACCACTTGACTCGACATCTTCGTCAAGATAATATTGATCTTAGATTCATTTACTTTTTGGAAAAAGAAATTTTTCACACCAGGTCTGACATTATTAGCATAAAAGTTGTGCACGTCCGGGTCGACCTCCGCAGATCGTCCCGAAATCGAAGAAAAATACCCATTCAAAGCTTCAACATCTCTCAGACTCGTCGGTAGGCAGGGTTTTTTTTTATTGTAAATATTCAACTTGCGCAGCTCCCTCCACAAATTTTGAGTGCTCTCAGTTAAGTAAGCTCTTTTTTCACACTTAATTGCATTAGTCGTATAATTCCGCAATTGCTTATAATAGTCCCAGTGAGCTACTTTCTAATATACTAATCTTTTATTCCACTTTCATGTATGCCGGTATGAGTTTTGATACAAACCACAAACGACGGTTGTCTCCGAAGACGTCGGCCGCCTCCAAGTATCATAAACGCAGCGAGATAGACTCAACTATGTATTAGCACTTTTTCTAGCTGGATGTATGTTGGCAAAATTCTAAAAAAATCTTCTAGAGAATGTATGAAGATAATGTAGAGTGAAGGGAGTGTGGTAACAGATGTTACTTATCTCGACAAATGTAAAAAAGTGGTTGGTTTTGGACGTTGATTTTAAAAAATGTGCATACGAAAGCAATGTCGCAGATGGTGAAGTGCCGCGGGGGCCGTTGCGGGCATCCGCGTGGCCTTGGGCGTCTTGTAATCGGACGCTTTTTAACCGGCCCGTTAAGTTTGAAATTTCATTTTAGAGAAAATTGGAAAATTTCGAGATAAAGAGAAGGGATCGCGGTTTAATGCAAATAGTGGCTGGCGGGAATGGGTTTTAAAAGCTATACAAGTGGACCGGGGGCGGCACAAACTGGAAAAGTAAATGTGTGCTTTACCAGGTTGAACTTAAAACAAACTAACAAGCTTAAAGCTTCGATTCGCCGCCGCGGCTTGTCAGTTCACATCATTTAACAGACATCACAATAATTCTGAGCCGAGCCGGTCTAGTTAACGTTAATGTTGCGGAACGGTAAGCTGTAGGGTGAGGAGGTGGGGTGGAGCGCGTACGGGTGATCGTAGGGATTGCAACGAGGGAACTGTAAAACAAAGACAGACGACGCACGCTGCCGCGTCTTGAATTAATGGACAGACAGAAATTAAAGGACAACCGGTATATAGTCAGCTCGTTAGTATGATTAGTGTGGCACCGTGTCTCTTCCCAAATCTTGAAACATCTCCACGCCAAAGTTATATTACTTCAGAATATTTCGGGCACAATGCGACGCCCAGGTTAAATTATTAAGGTGAAATATCGCCGCGCGTCCCGCGTGATAAATATTCACCCCTAAATATTTACACGCGTTAAAGTTTAAATTTGTTCCGTCAACTTCCGCTCGGGACACATTCGCCGGACCGAATCGCTTTCCACTACGGACCGGTCCCATAAAATCGCTTTGTATCGAACAACCCTTTAGATTGAGCTCCTTCCACTCCAGACGTTGTCGAAAAACACCTCGGGCCGTACTTACCCTCCGTGATCTGACTTTAAACTGAACGCGTCTACTCCTTACGCCAACCCCAACGTGCCCCAACCAACCGACTTTGCCCAGTATGTTGATTTCGAACTTCTGGGGCGCGATTCTTTCGACCCTCGCTTCTTTTGCCCTCTTTCGCCCTTTCATCCCCTTTTCTACCGATTTCCGAATCCTCGGCACCTTAATTGCCCGTTTTGACTTTAAATTTTGAAACCCTCTACATTTGAATATCACGTCCTCGAATAAAAATACCCTATATCTGATCTCCATTCTTTTTTATTTCTAAAACTTTCAAAAACTCACATAATACTACAAAATAACATACCCATCTTAGGTGAGAAATATTATATATATACTCAAAATTTGGTCTTCTGCAAACAGTATCATTGTTTTGGCTCTGCTTAAAAATGATTAGATACAGCTAACACAAGACCATAAACTGCTTGAAGAACACTAATGGCAGAAATTTGTAATGCTTGAAATACACAATAGTGTATCATAGAGGATCTGATATTGCTTGAGGGATTTAAATATTGTTTGCAGGAATCATTCTCACTGTAGCAGAAGAGATACTGCTTGAAAAGAATTATTTTGCAAAAGACTACTGACGCGTACTATATACAGGGTGCCCATTATGTATGGAATATAGTATATATCACGGTAAATGTTGACTTTATAAAAATACGTTTTATATAAAAGTTGCTTAATATTTTATTTGCCATAATAAGACTGCATTCAATTGTTTTTAAATCAGAAAACAAATGAGTAACGACTAACACTTGAATTTTTTTAAAGGGCAGTGTACCCTTTCGTTAGGCTCATTACTTTTCTCTTTACGATGACGAAAATTTGATCAGAAAATTTTTGTAAAAAATGTAAAAATTGTTTATTAATAAAAATTAATCAATAACATTAATCTAGATATCAGAGATCGTCAAATACCTCGAATTATTACCGTAAATTAAATTTACATACAAAATAAAACAAATACGAAAAATTAGTGTAAATATCTAATAATTTGAGGTACTTGACGATCTTGGATATCTGGATTGATGTTAATAGTTAAATTTTCTTAATAAACAATTTTTACATTTTTTCAAAAATTTTCTGATATAAGGGTACTAAAATTTTACGTCATCGTAAAGAGAAAACAAATCTCTATCAAATGAGCCTAACAAAAAGGTATATTGCCATTTAAAAAACTTCAAGTGTTATTCGTTACTCATTTGTTTTCTGAAATAAAAACAGTTGAATGCTGTCTTATTATGGCAAATCAAATATTAAACAACTTTTGTATAAAATGTTTTTTTATAAAGTTGATACCTACCAAGATATATACTATATTCCATACATAATGGGCACCCTGTATATACAGCCTGATTCAGAGTAAGCGCCTTATTTTTTTTTAGCCACACTATGGGTACTACTTTCAAAATATTTGGCAGTAATATGTTTTAGGACACTCTCTACACGATGGTGATATCATATTTTCAATTGGACGAATTATTTCAAAACGGCGACTGTCAACTTTTTTTTTTTAAATGGAATGCCAAAATTTTTTTTTTATTATTGAGATCTTAAAAGCATTCTTTTTAGGACAGTATTTTGTTTTTCTTAAAAATTCATTTCTTTCCCCATCCAAAAGGAACCTAATATTTTAATCTATACTCTGTTTTTAAACCAGGAGGAGTATTTTAAATTTGTCACCAGATTGACCTTGCACGTGATTGGTTGAATGCGAGGAAGGTTCACACACAGGCAATTTTGAATTCGACAGTTTCGTATCATTATTGTATATTTTGTGTTCTTAAACCCTTTTTTATTATATTTTGAAATAAATATACTCATAACTTCAATGTTAATTTGTATGTATAGTGTTGACGATAACAAACGAAAATAAATACAATAATAAGTAAATAAATAAATAATAATTATTAATTTAAATTTACCGCCAAAATATCTAGTGATATTTACTGGTGATTTTTTCCAGTGTAAATCTGACTTTCGCGTTTACTCCTCCTGGTTTAAAAACAGAGTATAGTTCTAGTGCAAGTGTTAGTTCTAGTTTTAATGTTATTCAGCGCTAAGTTGTATATTTTTAAGTTTCGGGTTTAGCCCTGTGTCTTCAGACGCTGAATGTTAGGTAAGGTTAGTTTTGTTTACAAACATTAATTATACCATGAAGTATTCTTTGGCAATTTGTAATGGCAATTATAGCGTGAAGTTTTCTTTTGTAATGTCAATTATAGCGTGAAGGAATGTGAGGTAAGGTTAGTTTTGTTTACAAACATTAATTATACCATGAAGTTTTCTTTGGAAATTAGTAATGCCAATTATAGCGTGAAGTTTTCTTTTGTAATGTCAATTATAGTGTGAAGGAATGTTCGGTAAGGTTAGTTTTGTTTACAAACATTAATTATACCATGAAGTTTTCGTTGGCAATTAGTAATGGCAATTATAGCGTGAAGTTTTCTTTTGTAATGTCAATTATAGCGTGAAGGAATGTTCGGTAAGGTTAGTTTTGTTTACAAACATTAATTATATCATGAAGTTTTCTTCGGCAATTAGTAATGGCAATTATAGCGTGAAGTTTTCTTTTGTAATGTCAATTATAGCGTGAAGGAATGTGAGGTAAGGTTAGTTTTGTTTACAAACATTAATTATACCATGAAGTTTTCTTCGGCAATTAGTAATGGCAATTATAGCGTGAAGTTTTCTTTTGTAATGTCAATTATAGCGTGAAGGAATGTGAGGTAAGGTTAGTTTTGTTTACAAACATTAATTATACCATGAAGTTTTCTTTGGCAATTAGTAATGGCAATTATAGCGTGAAGTTTTCTTTTGTAATGTCAATTATAGCGTGAAGGAATGTTAGGTAAGGTTAGTTTTGTTTACAAACATTAATTATACCATGAAGTATTCTTTGGCAATTTGTAATGGCAATTATAGCGTGAAGTTTTCTTTTGTAATGTCAATTATAGTGTGAAGGAATGTTCGGTAAGGTTAGTTTTGTTTACAAACATTAATTATACCTTGAAGTTTTCTTTGGCAATTGGTAATGGCAATTATAGCGTGAAGTTTTCTTTTGTAATGTCAATTATAGCGTGAAGGAATGTTGGGTAAGGTTAGTTTTGTTTACAAACATTAATTATACCTTGAAGTTTTCTTTGGCAATTATACTCTGTTTTTAAACCAGGAGGAGTATTTTAAATTTATTCCCAGATTAACCTTGCACGTGATTGGTTGAATGCGAGGAAGGTTCACACACAGGCAATTTTGAATTTGAAGGTTAGGTTATTGACAATTCGACAGTTTCGTGTCATTATTGTAAATTTTGTGTTCTTAAACCCTTCTTTATTATATTTTGAAATAAATACACTCATAACTTCAATGTTAATTTGTATGTTTAGTGTTGACGATAACAAACGAAAATAAATACAATAATAAGTAAATAAATAAATAATAACAATTATTAATTTAAATTTACCGCACCAGAAAATATCTAGTGATATTTTCTGGTGATTTTTCCTAGTGTAAATCTGACTTTCGCGTTTACTCCTCCTGGTTTAAAAACAGAGTATAGTAGCGCATGAATGTTTTACACTCGATGTTATTTTTGTCAAAATAAATAAATAAGTAGATGTTTATTACAAAATAAAGTTTAATTGTTTCTTTTGTGTCTAGCGCTACTTGATATTTGGACAAAAATAACATCGAGTGTAAAACATTCATGCGCTACTAGATTAAAATGTGTGCTTTTTGATGGGGAAAGAAATGAATTTTTAAGAAAAACAAAATACTATCGTATAAAGAATGTTTTTAGGACCTCAATAATAAAAAAAAATTTTGGCATTCCATTTAAAAAAAAAAATGTTGACAGTCGCCATTTTGAAATAATTCTTCCAATTGAAAATGTGGCATCACCATCGTGTAGAGAATGACCCAAAACATATTACTGCCAAATATTTTGAAAGTAGTACCCATAGTGTGGCTAAAAAAAAATAAGGCGCTTACTCTGAATCAGGCTGTATATATATACAGGGTGTTTCATGAAGTTCTCCCGGCACTAGTGGAGCATGTTGTTTAGGTGATTTGTAACAAAAAAGTTCATATGAACATATGTCCGATTCACTTCACTTATTGAGTTATATGAATTTGAAAATAATATTTAAAAATTATGACCCAGCGTAAAATATCTGCATCAGTAAGTATATATATATATATACTGCATCAGTAAAATAAAGTACTTATTGAGGTTACACTTTATTTATTGAGCTACACTTATGCATTTAAAAATAAAGTAATTGCGATAATGTTACTTTTTATTATAATTTGAAAAAATAATTTATTAATTTTAAACATTTTCGAAAATTCCACCTCCTACTTCAATACACTTATCTGCACGCCTGTGAACGGCTCGCGTTGCATTTTTTATCTTTGCACTGTGCTCCTTTATTTGCGTTGCAGCGTCAAAAATTCTTTGGATTAAAGCCTCACGTGTGTCTACTTTTTCTTGATATACTAAATCTTTCATCCAACCCCCCATGTGATAATCCAGAGGATTGAGATCTGGAGATCTGGCTGGCCAAATGTGCGGTCCACCTCGACCGATCCGGCGGTTAGGATAACGTTCATTTAGATGATCGGTGACTCTACGGTAAAAATGAGAAGGAGCTCCGTCGTGTTGCAAATACATTCTTAATCGTCTTTCCAGAGGTACATCCCACAGTAAACGCGGAAGTTTTTCTTCCAAAAATTGCAAGTACCTATAACTTGATCGTACAACATTCCGCACCACAGATTAATGAAAATTACTTTCTATGGTAGCATGAGGGTTAATGTCCGAACATTTATGCAAATTATGGATGTTATTTATGCCATCTCGAGTAAATTGTGACTCATCCGTCAATAAAATGTAGCGGTATAAGTTCCGATTATTATTTAACCACTGACGCCTAGGGAAGTCTTCTGGCTTCAGATGTTGAACACGCTGTAGATGATACGGATGCAGCAGATTTCTTTTTAATGTTCTCCATACCCTGGTATTGGGAATCCCTAAACGTATGGATATCCGTCGCGTACTAATGCATGTTCTCTTCCTCTGCAACATTCTGCTGTGTTGCTCGTTCATACTGCATATGAACGCTCGGAAGTAAACCAGTTTCTCGGAGAGCTTGGAAGGTACTACTAAAAGTCTTCGGCGATGGAACACGCCGATTTGGAAAACGTCGTCGATATTCAATTGAAGCTGCAGTAGCGTTTCCATCGCAATTTCCCAATACAAAAACCATATTAGCATACTCAACAGTCGTAAATTTAAACGGCATTGTACGCAAAATAAAACTCAAATAATTTTAGATTAAACGGCAAGCTTGTCAAATTTAACAGTAAGGTAAATAAGTACTTTATTTTACTAATGCAGTCATAGCACACCTACCCTTTGAGCCGTGCGCTGGGCCATAACGCCATAATTTTTAAATATTATTTTCAAATTCATATAACTCAATAAATGAAGTGAATCGGACATATGTTCATATGAACTTTTTTATTACAAATCACCTAAACAACATGCTCCATTAGTACCGGGAGAACTTCATGAAACACCCTGTATATAAAATTTTCTTACATCACATTTTAAATATTTAAAATGTTGTGATATAAAAAGTGTAGTTGTACAAAATATTCGATGTAAATGGCGATAGAATTGGAGCTCCGGTGGAGCTGGTTTTAAATTATTAAAGAATTAATTCACAATTTACAAGGGCTCTTTTGAAAAACAGCTCACGGCATCCTTTTTGCGTCCGCCGGGATGAGTAACAGCTGCTCCACACCGGCTTAGCCCTGCATTATGTAATACACGCGCTGGAGGACGGCCAATAATTCGCCGTTTTCCCGTTTTCTAGGTCGCTTGGATCCACATCGACAGGCAAATGATACTAACGATACACCGACACGTCATCTCACGTATGCAGAGGTTTAGCGTCTCGCACGATAACGCTAAAACGTGGTTGCTGCATGTAAGCAGCGTCCAGCAGGAGGATCGTGGTTATTATATGTGTCAGGTGAACACCAATCCGATGATCAGCCAAGTTGGATACCTCCAAGTAGTGGGTAAGTACAAGAAAAAAAACTCGAGTCCCAGGACGAAACGATCCTTCTGGCAAACACGATCCGTACCCGGGCCGGGCTCACTGTTTCCGCCGTTATAACGATCTACAAATATAAAAGTGTCACGTGGCTGTTTGCACGCAATTTAGTCTAAACGCAATTTGCTTAAACGTTTCGCCGAATTTAGTCGGTAAACAAGTTCCGGGTTAAACTGTTGATTAAATTTTTTCATGCGCGTCAAAGAGATCCGTGCGGTGAAACACAATTCGACCAACAAAACCTAAACCTTATCATCTTCAAGTAATCGATTTTCAACGACATTCCGAATCACTTTTTTATACACATTTATATTTTTATAACTACTCTATTTGCCGAAATCGGTTAAATCAGTTTCATAATATTATAAAAAAAAATACAAAATAAAAAACTTTGTTGCAATCTCAACAAAACGATTTTTAACTTAAAATAGGCGGTGAATGCGGAAAGAGATGAAACTACAAATCCAATCGGATAGAGTAGAACGTCCGCGAACGTAACTCTTGACTAAAGTTTCAGGAAAGAACCGTTTACAAAGCAACGTTAAACTTTTCTTATTAAATAAGTAAACGCACGTTTCCGTAGTGAATAGAAAGAGGTACAGAAAGCTTAAAGCGCGTACGCGCGGAAACGATATGCAAAATAAAGAGAGTGCAATGTAACTTGACCTTTTCGATAACGCGAAGGCTCGTTTCATCGGTACAGCCATTTATCTAAAATAAACAAGATGGATTTGAACCGTGTTTTTTTAAGAGATTGTTCGCTCTATGTGGATATTTTGTTATAATAGAGTGAAATCCAATGAACGATAAGAATTTAGGAAAATAAATAATGTAATTATTGTTTCTTTTATGTTTGAGAACGTTTTCTATACAGATCTAACTGTTTCTTCGGTCGCTCTCGACGAAAGACTGTTATTTTCGCGTTTCTTTGTTCGCGCACCCCTTTGGTCTTTGAAACATTAAATTACACCGGAACCGTGCGAAGCAATCGATTCAAAACGTATTATCTGTGTTTTTGCAGTACCGCCGAATATATTGGATAGCGAGAGCACGCAATCCACCGTGGCTATAAGGGAGAACCAGAACATCAGCCTGACTTGCAAAGCGGACGGCTTCCCCACCCCCAAAATCATGTGGAGGCGAGAAGATGGTCAGCCCATCACGTTTGAGCGCAGGAAGAAAGCCAAAGGTAACAATTAACGGGTTTACACCCCCAATTCGCTAAATACCTTCACCATCTAGCCTTTTACCGAGCTTCCTGCCGAGCACAAGGCTCTTGTCTATAATTCACTCCTATCGTTGTGTAGTCCTCAAGGAGCAATAACGCAGGCTACCTATTTTGTTATCCTCCCGTTAGCTTAAACGCCATTTAACTTAATTGAAATACTACTCGCGAATGGGAATTCTCCAATAGAAGCTATTAAACCTTGCACCCGCCGACTTCCTACCGTTTTAAACCAAGATAAATAACGTGTATTTAACGGCTTCTTCGCGTTTATGTTCTCGAGAACTAAACTTCACCGGATATCGATGCACATTTTACATCTTACTGTTTATCTTTAAACAACTTTATTTTTTATCAAAAAATCCTCATTAAACATATCCTAAATTAAATCATATCATATATCATACCGCATCAACCATTATTATTATTATTATTATTGCTGCCGGGCTGAGGAGGGCGGCCCCTCTCGTTACCGCGACCTATAAGTTCTATTGTAACTTTAGCCCTCCAAAGATTTAGGGTAATAGATCCTTAATGAACCTTAGTATTGTCCTGAGGTCTTGAACCTTTATGTCGGTAGGTAACAGGGGAGTTTTACCGAAGACGTTGTGCCTTAGACGTCCTCTGGCGACGCAATTGCACAGTATATGTTCAGCAGTTTCTGACTCGTCGTTGCATAGTCGACAAGTTTGATCCTCAGCTTGTCCAATGTGGAAGAGGTGGTATTTTCCGGTCAGCTAGCCTGAGAGCGTTCTTAGATCCCCTTTGCTGAGGCATAAAACCTCTTTGGTTTTGTTTTGCGACGGAGTTATCATACTCTTCGCTTGTCTGTGACCTGGAAGTTCTTTCCAGCGTAAGGCAATCTTTGAAGCCTCCCAGTTGTTGATTATTTGTTTTAGGTGGCTTTTTCGTAGTCCACATCCAGGTTGGGGTCCAATGAAGGGCGTGTTTGCTGCCTCTTTGGCCAGCTTGTCGGCCTTCTCATTGCCCTCAATGTTGCTGTGACCTGGAACCCACCATAGGGTAACATCATTGCCCCTAGCGAGTTCTCTCAGGTTGTTGGTGCACTCTCTGATCTGTGCGGAGCCACACGTGTAGGCCTGAATTGCCTTTAAGGCGGCCCGACTGTCTGTGAAAATGTTTATGGATGCACCTTTTTGTCCCTTCTGTAGGTTCAAAGCGGTGCAGAAGTTTATAGCAAGAACTTCTGCTTGGAAAATTGTTAAGTCCGAGCTGAGGGGCAATTTGATGTGGCTATTTAGTCCACTGATGCCCATGCCTACTCCAGATCTTACTGTCTTTGAAGCATCGGTGTACCAGGCTAGGGCTCCTCTTTTTAGTTGAGGCCCTCCTTTCGCCCAATCATCCCTGCTACTAAATATGACCTTATACGGTTGGTTGAAATTGTATTCCGTCGGTATAAGGTCCGTTTTAATTTCAATCAGGTGATTTAGACATGGGTCTTTGAGGATCTCGAGGTGTCCTCTGAGATTACCCTGCATCAACTTGAGTAAAGAAACTGTTTTCAGTGATAAGGCACTTAAGGCTGCCTCCTTTTGTATATATATGTGGAGTGGTGTGAGACCAAGTAGGGCTTCCAAAGCAGCCGTCGGACAGGATCTCATTGCACCCGTTATGTTAAGACATGCTAACCGCTGGATTTGTGCCAGCTGTTGTTGAGCTGTCTTATGTTTTGTTTTTGGCCACCAAACCAATGAGGCGTAGGCGACCTTCCGCATCAACCAAATCATAGTGTGTTTGATTTGACAGCATGGAAAACAACCAAGTATTTTTCTCGATATTTACGCATCTTAGAGTAAAAAAAAAATGTTGTTAAGAATAAAATTTGCTACAACTTTTATTCTAAAAGTTTTTTTGTAATATGCTCCGAATCCCAAGTATCATTGCAAGTATGCAACCAAATATGCAAATCGCGTATTGCAATACCAATACTGTGATATTGGTTGCATACTTGCAATGATGACGTCGAGTGCGATAATTAATTAACACATTATACAATACTTTGGGCGGCCGAGATTATTTCTTCTATATTATTTACTCGACTTATTTTGACTTTATATTAATTACAGCTTGATCTCTTACTTCGATGCCTTGAATCACTCGAGGTCTACGAGTGTGGGAGCTGATGGAGTTGGTCTCAAACTTCTTCTTCCTATATTGGATATTGTTCTTACTCCTATTACCCACATTTTTAACTTCTCCATTGAACGATCCTCATTCCCTTCAATCTGGAAGGTTGCTCATGTTGTCCCTATACCTAAATCCAAGAGTCCCTCAAGTTTAAATGATTTTCGCCCTATCTCCATTTTATCTGTTCTATCTAAAGCTCTCGAGCGCCTTGTTTATCTACAAGTTCAACAGTATTTACAAGAATTTAACTTGCACAACGACTTTCAATCGGGTTTTTGTAAGGGTCATAGCACGACAACAGCGCTTATTAAGATTACGGATGATATTAGGTATGCTTGCGACAAACGTTGTGTTACCATCCTTGTATTACTTGATTTCAGCAAGGCGTTCGATTCGGTTGATCACGATCTTTTGTTGGCGTCACTAGCTGCCCTTGGATTTACCTCTTCATGTTTATCTTGGTTTCAATCTTACTTTTCCTGTCGTTCCTTGTGTGTGCGTGCTGATTCTGCGCTCTCGTTTGCTTGTGTTATTAAATGTGGTGTACCCCAGGGTAGTGTGTTGGGTCCGTTGCTCTTTTCGATTTTTATTAATGCCGTCACCCACTGTATTTCTTGTAATTATCATGTGTATGCTGATGACCTCCAAATTTACACTACGACAACTATTGATGATTTTCCGGAAGCAATTGCACGTCTTAATCATGACCTTTCCAATATTTTGGATTGGTCCAAACGTTATGGCCTTAAATTAAATACTGCTAAAACTCAAGCAATTGCGTTTGGCAGTCGACCTTTACTGGCAAAGCTGAATAATTTTTCATCCATTCACTTAATGCTTGACGGAGACATTATTCAGCTGTCAGACACGGTTAGAAACCTTGGGGTGGTTATGGATTCTACAATGTCCTGGAAACCTCAAATTCAATCCGTCTGCAGAAAGGTCTATCATTGTTTCCACTCACTGAAAAGTCTCCGTTGCTTCCTTCCTCCCATGATCCGTCGTAATCTTTGTTTTTCCCTGATTTTCCCCCATATTGAACTGCAAAGACTTCAAAACAACTGCATACGGTATATCTTTGATCTCGAGAGATCTCAACACATAACCCCATACCGTAATTATTAAGCTGTCAGAACCGTAGATCGTTTCGTATATTAACTATGTTATATACTGTTCTTCACAATCAAACCCCAAGGTATTTGTATTGTATATTTCAACGCTTGTCGTCGCATGGTTTACCTACTAGATCTCAGTTAGATTCTGTGCTTATGTTCCCGACCCATAGTACCGAGATTTACCATAAATCGTTTGCTGTGCAGGCAGTAACCCTTTGGAATAGTCTACCTACTGAGATCCGTAATATTCCTCACCTTGTAACATTTAAAAACCACCTAAAACGTTATTTATTGGCTCTTCAAGTATCTTCCTGAAAACTTTTTCTTCTCTTCTTCTACTTTGCTTCTCTTCTCTTCTTCTTTTATTCCAGCAACTATCATTATGCACCGTTTTTGGTGACCATAAGTTTAGCATAATGATATAATATAACTTAGTATACTGCTGATTGATTGGGTTGTTTGGAAGATATGTATACATTTTCTTTAATTTGTATTTTTTGTTTCTTATTATGGCAATAAATTTATTTATTATTATTATTATTACTTGATCTCTGATTAAGCCAAGGTCGCTTAGGACCGAAGTTCTACAATTAATACAACCTCGTTTCAAAATTGATCAGCAAACTCTATAGCTCATCTGCTATATAATCTACTTAAAGTTTTTAGATGATTCTTATCATAATGCTGATATTAAATTTTTTTAATATGCAAAATGGGGTATAACTAGCTTTAAATTAAAAGAGATTTGAATGTTAAGTATTTTAATAGTACCAATTTCGGCTGTTAAGTTATCTTCAGGTTAATCTGTATAAAAGAGAACATACCTAAATGACACTTGAACATGTAATGGGTGGGTTTTATGGTAAGAATGACAGTGAAGGTGGGAGGGTCGAGGAGATTCGCGAGGAAATCTCGAATCTAATCGAATTGCTTAATATTGACAACACGTGGCGAGATTCCGAGTGAAATACCGGGATCGAGTCGATAGGAGAAATTCCAGATAGTCTGGTTAATTAAAGGGGACTCCCGTTTCAGTTAAATGTGTACCTACTTACTCGCAATCTGATGTACATTCTTCAACCACGCCGCTATTTATACGCTTAATGGCGCCCTTTTATCTCTCCCCTTTATGCAATTGAATAGAAACATAAGTCTTTAATGTTTTACGTCAGAGGGAAACCCATATTTTTGCGTCTCCGGATCCCTTTTGCAGTTATCGGGTAGGTGCGAATAATAGTCCGTTCTATTTTCATCCGAACTCTACTGCCTTACGAGTTCGAAGAGAATCCGGGGAATCCGGTCGGAAATAAACGTTAGCGTCTGGTGGGAAAGAGAGGAATTGAACTGTACTTTAAATGTATATTGCTCGCCCAAAACGCCCTTGGTTATACCACGCCGTGTTCCCCCTTAACGCAATTAACACTTTTACAATATCGGCCGGACACGGTTGAGCCTTTATTGCGTTACTTCCTACACCCGTGGACCCAAAACATCCGTTTACGTGTCCGATGAAAAGCTAAAAGGTACCATTAGAAAAACCCACCTTCTTTTTTCCGATAACAGCAAATATTTGTAGCGAGAATACTAGAATTATTGAATTTGACTTTCAATTTATAGATAAATAATACAATTAAACCCCATAACGCCGTGTTTTTACCTTTCGAACAGCAATTATTTAAAATTTCAATCGGTGTTTCGGTAATTAATAGTATTTATAGGTTTTATTTAATTATTTGGAACATGAAAGGGAGAATTGTATTTCATCAATTCAATTCTCCTCTATGGAATTTGTTGTGGCTTTAGCTATTATTCTATACCAACTAACAAATATTTCTGATTTTGACCTCGAAGGAATTTAGTTATTTATTCTAATTCGATCTCTATTTGACGAAATTTAAAATCTGTTTTGAGTAACAAAGTCAGTTGTAAAAATGTAACGTCATCCATTCGCTCTGGGCGCAAATTTGATAATTAAAATGGCTATATCTGTTGTGTCACTCTGCGGTTCGGGCGCTAATGAATGTTAATTAAATACGCAATAATTTATTAAGCCGTGTAACAGTTTACGTGCAAAATATCCGAGCAATAAAATCTGATAACGCGTACCGTTTGCTATAGGATCTCGCTTAAAAATGAAAAATTATCGAAGCTCGAAATAGTTTTGATGCTGCATTTTAATATTTTTTATTTTCAACGAACGTACATAGTTTGCGAAATACATATATGGGTAAATATTAATTCGACGGCATCGCTTCGCGTTAGTAGCAAAGTAAAAGTATGGAGATGTGCGCGGTTAATTCTAAATACTTAGTGCGTTTGAAGGGGTTGAGAAACGCAACCCGAGGGAGAGTAAAGGTTTGGCGTGCAAATACAGGAGAGATGTGGGGGTCTCCATACCGCCTTCCTACTAAATATTGCAATAGCTAATCTAGCATTGGGGCTAGAGTGTAACCGAGACTGCGCAGTGCACCATTTCATACACCCCTTATCATTTATGCACATAAAACGCGAGGACGACCGCGCTTTACGCTTTTACGTTTCACACGGAGAATATTTCCCGCCCTTCGATTCGTCCGACAACCACCGATGACCCAAGTTCCGATGCAATTAGCATCTTAAAACCTTAGAAATTTAATTAGGTTTGAAGATTCCCAGAGCGCCACTGCTTTCCGCCTAATAGACACGTCCTCTCTAAGATGGTATATAGTACTCCAAGATAATTATACCACCAGCTTCATCACCCCCAACTGTAGTTTCGCGGGGCTCAACTTCTCCAAAGCTGCATCTCGCATTATGCCTAAACAATAGGGAATTTCATTTCATTTTCCACTCCGATAATAATTAAATCACCTCTCTCTTAAAACTGCTACCAAACTCTATGTTCTAAACTTTTTATCAACTTTACAAATCATCAAATTAATTCTCTTATGATATCAAAAACTAATCTATAATATATATATAATTTAATATACGATTTTTAATAGTAAATGTAAAATTATTTATCTATTTATGCCAGATACTTCAAGTGTGCTCTCTATGTGTTCGAATCCCTAGATTCGTTGCAGGAATTTTGACGTTTTTAATTATAAACGCAGAATTAATTTTCTCAGGGACCAGAAACTACAACAACTTGGAATCAACTTAGATAATTCAAATTGGCCCTTTACTATACTTCCTGTACATCGGCAACTTCAAAATTGAAGTAGGGACGCGAGAAGAATTTTTAAAATGTGCTATTTTTAGCAGAATTTATTTTTTCAAGAATTAGAAATTGTGGCAACCTGAGAATACGCTAAATTAGTCAAGTGTGCTCTACATTATGCTCCCTAGATATCCGAATACCTAGATTTGTCGCAGGAACCATGGGGAGACTTTTTAATTTTTGACGTTTTTAATTATAAACGCAGAATTAATTTTCTCAGGGACCAGAAACTACAACAACTTGGAATTAACTTAGATAATTCAAATTGGCCCTTTACTATACTTTCTTTACATCGGCAACTTCAAAATTGAAGTTAGGGACGCGAGAAGAATTTTTTAAAATGTGCTATTTTTAGCAGAATTTATTTTTTCAAGAATCAGAAATTGTGGCAACCTGAGAATATGCTAAATTATTCAAGTGTGCTCTACATTATGCTCCCTAGATATCTGAATACCTAGATTTGTCGCAGGAACCATGGGGAGACTTTTTAATTTTTGACGTTTTTAATTATAAACGCAGAATTAATTTTCTCAGGGACCAGAAACTACAACAACTTGGAATTAACTTAGATAATTCAAATTGGCCCTTTACTATACTTTCTTTACATCGGCAACTTCAAAATTGAAGTTAGGGACGCGAGAGGAATTTTGTAAAATGTGCGATTTTTAGCAGAATTTATTTTTTCAAGAATCACAAATTGTGGCAACCTAAGAATATGCTAAATTGTTCAAGTGTGCTCTACATTATGCTCCCTAGATATCTGAATATCTAGATTTGTCGCAGGAACCATGGGGAGACTTTTTAATTTTTGACGTTTTTAATTATAAACGCAGAATTAATTTTCTCAGGGACCAGAAACTGCAACAACTTGGAATCAACTTAGATAATTCAAATTGGCCCTTTACTATACTTCCTGTACATCGGCAACTTCAAAATTGAAGTTAGGGACGCGGGAAGAATTTTTTAAAATGTGCTATTTTTAGCAGAATTTATTTTTTCAAGAATCAGAAATTGTGGCAACCTAAGAATATGCTAAATTGTTCAAGTGTGCTCTACATTATGCTCCCTAGATATCTGAATATCTAGATTTGTCGCAGGAACCATGGGGAGACTTTTTAATTTTTGACGTTTTTAATTATAAACGCAGAATTAATTTTCTCAGGGACCAGAAACTGCAACAACTTGGAATCAACTTAGATAATTCAAATTGGCCCTTTACTATACTTCCTGTACATCGGCAACTTCAAAATTGAAGTTAGGGACGCGGGAAGAATTTTTTAAAATGTGCTATTTTTAGCAGAATTTATTTTTTCAAGAATCAGAAATTGTGGCAACCTGAGAATATGCTAAATTATTCAAGTGTGCTCTACATTATGCTCCCTAGATATCCGAATATCTAGATATGTCGCAGGAACCATGGGGAGACTTTTTAATTTTTGACGTTTTTAATTATAAACGCAGAATTAATTTTCTCAGGGACCAGAAACTACAACAACTTGGAATTAACTTAGATAATTCAAATTGGCCCTTTACTATACTTCCTGTACATCGGCAACTTCAAAATTGAAGTTAGGGACGCGAGAGGAATTTTTTAAAATGTGCGATTTTTATCAGAATTTATTTTTTCAAGAATCAGAAATTGTGGCAACCTGAGAATATGCTAAATTATTCAAGTGTGCTCTACATTATGCTCCCTAGATATCTGAATACCTAGATTTGTCGCAGGAACCATGGGGAGACTTTTTAATTTTTGACGTTTTTAGTTATAAACGCAGAATTAATTTTCTCAGGGACCAGAAACTGCAACAACTTGGAATCAATTTAGATAATTCAAATTGGCGCATTACTTACTTCCTGTACATCGGCAACTTCAAAATTGAAGTTAGGGACGCGAGAGGAATTTTGTAAAATGTGCGATTTTTAGCAGAATTTATTTTTTCAAGAATCAGAAATTGTGGCAACCTGAGAATATGCTAAATTGTTCAAGTGTGCTCTACATTATGCTCCCTAGATATCCGAATATCTAGATATGTCGCAGGAACCATGGGGAGACTTTTTAATTTTTGACGTTTTTAATAATAAACGCAGAATTAATTTTCTCAGGGACCAGAAACTACAACAACTTGGAATCAATTTAGATAATTCAAATTGGCGCTTTACTATATTTCCTGTACATCGGCAACTTCAAAATTGAAGTTAGGGACGCGAGAAGAATTTTTTAAAATGTGCTATTTTTAGCAGAATTTATTTTTTCAAGAATCAGAAATTGTGGCAACCTAAGAATATGCTAAATTGTTCAAGTGTGCTCTACATTATGCTCCCTAGATATCTGAATACCTAGATTTGTCGCAGGAACCATGGGGAGACTTTTTAATTTTTGACGTTTTTAATTATAAACGCAGAATTAATTTTCTCAGGGACCAGAAACTGCAACAACTTGGAATCAACTTAGATAATTCAAATTGGCGCTTTACTATATTTCCTGTACATCGGCAACTTCAAAATTGAAGTTAGGGACGCGAGAAAAATTTTTTAAAATGTGCTATTTTTAGCAGAATTTATTTTTTCAAGAATCAGAAATTGTGGCAACCTGAGAATATGCTAAATTATTCAAGTGTGCTCTACATTATGCTCCCTAGATATCCGAATACCTAGATTTGTCGCAGGAACCATGGGGAGACTTTTTAATTTTTGACGTTTTTAATAATAAACGCAGAATTAATTTTCTCAGGGACCAGAAACTACAACAACTTGGAATTAACTTAGATAATTCAAATTGGCCCTTTACTATACTTTCTTTACATCGGCAACTTCAAAATTGAAGTTAGGGACGCGAGAGGAATTTTGTAAAATGTGCGATTTTTAGCAGAATTTATTTTTTCAAGAATCACAAATTGTGGCAACCTAAGAATATGCTAAATTGTTCAAGTGTGCTCTACATTATGCTCCCTAGATATCTGAATATCTAGATTTGTCGCAGGAACTATGGGGAGACTTTTTAATTTTTGACGTTTTTAATTATAAACGCAGAATTAATTTTCTCAGGGACCAGAAACTGCAACAACTTGGAATTAACTTAGATAATTCAAATTGGCCCTTTACTATACTTTCTTTACATCGGCAACTTCAAAATTGAAGTTAGGGACGCGAGAGGAATTTTGTAAAATGTGCGATTTTTAGCAGAATTTATTTTTTCAAGAATCACAAATTGTGGCAACCTAAGAATATGCTAAATTGTTCAAGTGTGCTCTACATTATGCTCCCTAGATATCTGAATACCTAGATTTGTCGCAGGAACCATGGGGAGACTTTTTAATTTTTGACGTTTTTAATTATAAACGCAGAATTAATTTTGCCAGAAACTGCATCAACTTTAGATAATTCAAATAGGCTCTTTGCTATACCTCAGGAACCATAAATTGCAACAACCTAGGATTACCTAGGATAGTCCATGTAGTAAGCTCCCTACCTATTGATACTTCCAGATTTTCCGTACTGGCGAGTATCAATTTTCTGAATAAATTGATAAGATTCCTAACACACTTGATGCTCCCAGAATTGTTATAGGGAGAGATGTAAATTTGATGTTCAATAGAAACATAATAACAATAATCTTGAAATAGAAGTAATCAATATAAAGGGTTTGCTAAGACGTAGTTAGGTAAAATTTGCTGGAATAATTACTCAGGATTAATTTGGTAATTAGTGTCCAAAGTAATATTGGATCGCGACAACCGGTATAACGTATGTACTGAGTAGATTTATTGTTTTCAGTGAACGTCTACGACGGGGAACAGCTAAATTTGACTCGTATCAGCAGGACAGAAATGGGAGCATATCTATGCATAGCTACAAACGCGGTGCCGCCATCTGTGAGCAAGCGCATCATCGTCGACGTGGAATGTAAGTAGACGTATTTTTTTGCCTGTACGGTAATCCCTTTGATATGTAAAATGGGAAACTGTTCCGAATGGATGGCCGCAACATTTGTATAAATATCATTTTCTTTTAATTCAAAATGTGGGTGCGAAGAAAATGAAGGTAGAGGTAATCGTCTTACCTGCGGGATAAAATTGTAATTCATAGGGTGTTGTAAGTAAGGGTAGAGGGTAAGTAGATTAGGATGTACCCGGATAGTTCCGCAGGTCAGTAAATCATTATGAGGCCGCTAATTCCATTTCAACCATTCTCAATTCATCCACACGAAACTGAAGCCACTAAATTATAATAAACTCGGGCGGCGCAGCGGTTTTCCAACTCGGACGTGAAAAAATTACGGTTTCACGGCATCCCACAGAACCGCTTTTGCCTCTCTATCCACAATCCGCGCACGCATTTTCCCCGAATTCACCCTACACTGCACTTTCCATTATTCCATCGCGCAGTAAGACCGAGGAAATTAGTTTAGCGACCTTGTTTCTAGTCTTCCCCTCGAAAACATATTTAATATAACTTCACCCTCTCGCTAATTAAAATCTTATCTGGTTTGTTTGCGCGGCGCAAACCGATAGCGCTCTCTCATCGCGAGAGCAGATTCCTGCGGTCGCAGACGTCACGCACGAGGCATAATTAGGTATTCGGTGTTGAAATAGTGTACATATTTTCGGGTTAACAGGTTCGTCGGAATGCATTAATACGACGACTGCCAACAAGTGAATGCTTCTACTCTATTGTCCGTTCCGACCCCGGGACCGCCATTAGACTGCATGCCGAAGCTTTATTGAAAATCTATAAACAATTTGAATAACTTCGAACCGAGAAAACGATCTCTGAAAGCTATAAAAATATTATTTGCTCCTATACTCTTCATACTTTTCTTATTAAATCACCTATACAAGATTAACGTTTATTAAAATTAAACGAAAATGCATTAATTATCGTACCATTATGCAACCAATATTACAGTACTGGTATTGCAATACGCGATTTGCGTATTTGGTTGCATACGTCGGGTACGATAATTAATTAACACACTGTAGAATAAATTAGTGATTCGTAGAGATGAAGTAAAAGGATAGGAAGAAATGTATAAAAAAGGGTTGGTTTAGAGTAAGTAGGGTAATTGGTAACAAATTCCTCCTTCAGCTGCAGGTAGCAGGAGAGTGTAAATTTCAAACTCGAAGGAGTAAAAAAGGTAGTAACATTAATTTAAAAGGTTACAGGAAATTACCGTAATGGGGCCGCTATCGTGGTGAAAATTTAAAATTCCTTAGTACCCCCGAGAACTAAAAGTAATTGAGCGTTGCGCAAAACGAATAAAATTATATTATTTAACTAGTTAATGAGTGTACTTAGGCGTTTTTTTTCTTGGGTGCGCGGTTGAGAATTTTAAAGTCACTTGGAAAGTCGGCGCTAATCCATTCGACTTCCATCGGAAACGGTCACAACTTGTATAGTTTGTAATTCAAAAGAGACGTCGCTGTATGTAAAACGGGGGTGTTTCTCTTTTAGTTGCGCGTCGTAAAGCGACCGGACGACAGCACCGTATTTAAAGTGTTAATTATATAAAATCATTAAAAAAACATGAGCCAGTTAATTGCAATTCTGGATACACGGTTACAAGCCGTTTAAAAAATTTATTGTTATTTTATTGCCTTAATTTCCCATTTCGAAAGGGTAGAGAAAAATATGTATTTTATAGATGGATTCGCGATTTTCTGAACTTGAGAAGGTAATACCACGAGAAAATAATATCTTTGACGTCGAAACATGCAAACTGGATTAAGTTTTCTTCAGATATCAAAGGTAATAAGGTAGAAAAGAGGAAAGAAACGGAAATCTGAGTGCCTCGTCAACGTTATAGGATTATGCAAATTTATGCGCGACATGTAGGGCTGTCTGTCGCAGCTTTTGACAATCCCATCGATACATTATAAACAAAGGGATATCACCAGCTTTTATTGAGACCATAAAATATTGCCTTTTCTTTCGTTTCAACGAATATACATTTCCAGCATTTCGTATTTATATACAGTTCGACGACATTTTTCTTTTTTTTTCATTTCTCTACTTTTGCTTTTTTAATTTTGTTTTAATCTCGATCTGCCCGAGAAATAATTTGAGATTCTTAAACTCAACTGCAGCGTGTGTTTTCTATTTCTGGAAAAGGCGGCGGCACGCGATCGATTCTTGGGTTGCAAGTAAAATAAATAGTACTATCTAGACAAGTTGCACGAGAATGCGAACAAGATGTATTTTTCAATATGGCGACTTTTCCCGTACGAGAGAATATAAATTTCCCTTAAACTTCGACCCACTCGATCGTGCCCCTTTACACAAATTGTCCACGGCAAATCGCTCCCAATTTTTATTAATCCACGACCAAGTTCTTTGAGTTATACGTAAAGTTTTTTCGACAGGTATAGAAATTTATCCCATAATTCAAAATCACACGAAAACTTCGATTTCGCGGTCAGATTATCCACGTTAGAATATATTCATTACTCAATTCCCTTTTCCTCCAGAAACAATTTATTTCGCAAAGTACCCCACTTTACGAAATAAAACTTCTACACCTTTTAAACAGTTAATCGTTTAATTCTTTCGTTCTCCCAGGTTAGTTACACTCGATAATCAGTTAACACCGGTCCGGATTTCGTTCTATTTGCGGTAATTAAATGTTTAATTAAACGATTGTTAATTATCCCTATCGTATTAAACAGTAGTTTGTTGTACAATCGATACGTTACCAAATTAATTTTGCATCTACTGCGCGATTTACCATATTATTATGCGTTTATATATTGACTCGTTGACATTTAAACTTACTACGTTTATACGTTTGTTTGATATTCCCCATCATTTTACATACTATGTCAATATAATCTCATATTATGTTATCTAGTAATAACACATCCTCTATATTCATATTCAATTTACCTCGTTGGTTTACTTTTTTTTGAACGCAATCATTTTTGTTGTGCTTATCTAAGATATCCTTGCTTTTTCAACATCTAAATACAAAGTAATAATCTAGAAACTTGTGATTCTGAAATTTTACAATTCCTAAACCAAAACACTTAACCTTTAACTACACGCGCCCACTATTAACCACCACTATTAAAATACCAACATTTAATTTATTTAGAGTAAGACACTAAGTTAAGCTATTTCCTGATTTATTTTTAAGAAAGAACATTATCAAAACTCGTTTTGAAATAATACAAAAATTTAAAAAAAATCTTATAATGTAGGTAAAAAAAACGAATTAAAAAACAAGAAACAAAGACCACTGGAAGCTGTTTTAATTAACCTTTATTCACTATTTCCGGAAACTTGTTGGTCATTCTTGCACGTTGGACAGGTAACAGTAGTAACAGCATGTTCTTTGCACACCGGCTGGTTGCATATACTCCGCAACAAAAACACCTTTTCCGTACTTTTGCTGGCGGTTCTTCGTCACATTGCTTCAAAGGCCTTTTGTATTTCGAGAGAAAAACCTGTGTATCAGATGGTAAACTTTTGACTTCTGCCCTTTCTTCCAGGTAAGGTTTCATCAAAGACATTGCTAACGCCTTTAGATATTCTCTTCTGTATTTGTGCGGATTTTCAGTATGATTGGCATTGTACAGGATCTGACTATTTATACCTCCTATGTTCAGCAGTTGAAAAAAGACAAGTAATGGCCACCTTCTGCTTCTTCTAGATACCGAATACGTGCTGCACATCTTGTCAACAGTGTCGACTCCACCCTTGTTAGCATTATAATCCAGAATAATATCTGGCTTCTTGGTTTCGGGATCTACTGATGAATTGCTATGCATTGATGACAGCAAGATTACCGCTTTGCCCTTTTTTGGTAACATCCTTTTGAAACCCAAATATCGAAGATCCTACTTGTCTCTTTTTATTCGGCAAAAACTCTTGTGGAAGTTCCCTCTTGTTTTTTTTCAACGTTCCTACCAATGTTATTTTTTGGGTAAGAAGCTCCTTTGCCAATGGATAGCTGGTATACCAATTGTCGCAAGTTAAATTTCTATTTTTACCTTTCCACGGTTCTAGTAAGCGATGAATTACGTCCGCTGGTTTAGTAGATTTGTTATAGGGTCCTTTCCACAATATATCTCCATATTGGTCACATAGAAGGTTTTAGAATCACATAACACGAATGCTTTTATCCCATACTTAGCTGGTTTGCTTGGTAAGTATTGAATAAAGCTGCATCTGCCTCTAAACGGAATTAACATTTCATCTATCGTCATTTGCGCACCAAGACAATAATTATTTTGAAAATTTTCTATAAAACAAATCGTATGGCTTAAAAATCTCGAGCTGTTTCGAAATTTGCTCGCTTTTTTTCTATTTCTATATTGGTGTACACAAGAATTTTTTCAATAATATCGTCGGTAAACATTTTTTCAAACGCGCTTTTTTCAGAAGTTATATCTCGAGAGCATTGCTTTGGCCCAGGAAAGATTCTAACTATATTTTTCTTACCAATTTTACTAAATTTAGATGCAAGTGAGCGTTTGCTCCATTGTGTCACTTTATTCTTTCCTAAAAAGTATTTCTCTTCCTCTTCTTCTTCAATGTCCCTCACCACACTGTCTGTGAAGGCGGCAATTTGATCGTCAGATTCCTGCTCTGAATCAGAGCTGTGATCGCTTTCGCTTATAACTTCCTCTTCTGATGTCTCTTCATTGCCTCCCACTTTTTCTTCCGAAACATCATCCCAAATAACTTGTGCTAGAGTCTCTAGCTCTTCTTGTGTGAGGCGTTTTGGGTCCTTAATTTTGACTCGATCCCTAAAAAAACAACAAGTACCTAACAACTTTTAAAAAAATACATTGAATTTGAAAATACATTGAAAAAAAACCAGTGAAATGTTATATTTGATAATAAAATAACTTTCGAAGATATACTCACATGGCTACACGCGCGGTGTATTTTGTTCACCACGAGGTTTTTCCACGAAAATACGAACAACCTGTTCACCTACCTCGCATGTATCTAACTGTAACTATTGTTGGCTATTCTAGATACTATAGTAAGAGGATAGAGGGCGCATGATGTCACTGTTGTCAACTTAACAGGTTTCTATACGTGTTTTGCTGCGCGTGGTGTATAAAGTACACCAGCGCGTGTAGTTAAAGGTTAAACATTTCGTCCGTAATTTAATATAGTATTATAGCACAAAATGTCATCCATCACAAAGTTCTGGTGTTCCTGACACTCCAAGTCAAGTGTGTGCATGATTCTAAGTGACGACCATCTTGAGCAAAATCTTGTTAATCCTGATTGATGGCATCCACATTGATATCTGAAACCACATGAACATTCAAAAATTACATAATAATAATAATATCAGAAATACCAGGGTCATGTTAATCGTGGTAAATTGCATCTATATCGATATGCAACACCACAAATGTACTCAAGAATTTCATGGTAGCCATGCCAAGACCGAAGTTTTCCAGCTTCAAGAGAACGCAAATAGAGTCCGATTCCGATTGCCAAAAACACCAGGATAAAGTATATCGTGATAAACGACATATATATTGACATCTGAAGCCATAAAAGTACTCAGAGATTCCAGGGTAGCCATGCCAAGTTCGAGTTTTTTCCGCTGGAAGAGAAATCTTTATGAAGATGTCGGTCGATTCCGAGTATCAAAAATACCAAGACTTTGTGAAATACCAGAACAGCATTCTGCTATATTGCTGCAATACTGCAGCAAGCAACACTGATGGAAAAGCAATACTATGTTGATCTAGTTTTGGTGTATATGGTACTCATTATCATTCAAGAAATTACCATTTGCAATTTATTGTATGTACTTTACATAGCCCAAATAAATAAAGAAAACTTTATTTCATTATAAATGAGAAAAAAATTTGTTAGTGTTTCTAGATTTAGAACAATAGTTTTAAACTATTAATAAGATGGAATAATTAAGAACTTCTTATGTCAGGAAATTTGGCTAACTGACAGATTCCAAGTCGCTGTGAAGAAGTTGTAAATTATAGATTTCCTTCCTAAAACTTTTCTCTACTATCTAATCGCAATCAATAAAAATCTAAACCCCAACCAATTCAACACTTACATCATCGCTAAGCAACTCTTAAAGTGGCAAACAGAAGCTATAATCTTGGATGCTATCTGTGGATAAGACTTTTTAATGTTTGAATAGTGAAACAGAGCGCAACATATTTGTATTTTTTTGGTGAGTGGTGTAACAAGGTTATAAATTAGAACGACAAAGCGGCGGTGTATAAATTTCGGGGTGTAAAGTTTATTGCGGAAACAAAGACATCCTCCTCCTTAAAATTAAACCACCGTTAAACCGTGGGGGTTGGGTTGAGGAATAGCCCGGTTTAAGGTATAAATAATACGGCCTATAAATTTAACGCACACGTTTTTAATTGCGCCAGTTTTTCGTGGGTGTTATTATTTACCTCCCAGATGATTTCCGCAGGTACCCTTAAATTTACGGCATTCGGGATTTTCCTTAAAAACATTTTCATTACATCCTGGCCGCGGTGTTTTAAAGCATGTTGACGAATTTCCCGACTCTACTAGGGGCTTTATTTCCCTTGAGTTACTGCTCTACGGGGATATAGTCGTGCCCACGGCTTCTGAGGCACAACCAACACGCGGCAATTTGCATCGAAATTTATGTTATTGTTGACTGCAAATATATTCGGCTTTACAACGCTAATTGATCTTTGTTCGCTGTCATTATCGACTGCTCGACGCCGGTACATCCAGCATAATGGAGCGACATTTTCTTCCCATTGACAATTACGGCTTTCGGTTTGATGGTTCGCTATATCCTACCAAAGCCGTAATCGATTTCACCTCACCAGGACAACTCGTTTTTACTACCAACAATTTAAGTTTTTAATTTCGATCTTAGCGTGCGGCAATTTGGGTGGAAATTCCTTTCATGGAATCTCGAGGCGCCGTCGGGACACGTGGCATGTATTTTATTATCACTTGTACGGGAGCCGTTTACACCCGGGAATAAAACTTTTTTCGATACGTCGTCGTCGGAAAAACTTTTTTGATCTCCACGGTAATTATTGAATACCCGGAAGTTGCACTCGCTCGCCGAAACAGGTAATACACCGACTACGAGGCGATTTATTATCCACGTCCGGCCGTGGCCGATAATACGCACGCATTTGCGCCCTCACTACCCGAAGTAAACAGATAACGAATTTCCAATCGCCGAATAATGGAGTATCATCATATCATTCATTAGGCACCCTAAAAAGCCGCTTAGTTTACGCATATTTCACAAAATCAATGCTTAAATTTATCTCTAAACTAATCCTAACGTTTATTAATACATATCGTTGTTACATACTACAGCTTTATTTAATACAAAAAGAATTAATTACAACAAATCACAAAGGGTACATTATTATTTAATCCTAATTAACATCGATTTTCAGATACAAATAGAACCCTTCCCAACTGGTTAGTTGTTTTACAGTCCTTTATGGCACATCAGAATTACGTCAACATTTAATGTATCAATCATGCATTATTAAAGTTAGTTAAATTTTATCAAAATTTAATGGATTTGAAAATGTTTCAATAAATTCACAATTAATTAATAAATATACTTGAAATATTCGCAACTATTAAGTGATAATGGAAAAAAATTACTTGTAGCATGAATCATATTTATAAAAAATTTCATTTGATACCTAGGTTATGAAAATCGAAATGTAAATAACACAGTTACAGCTTGTGACACCCTGTATAAGTTGATTTTTTATAAAAATAAGAATTAGAATATAAATAAAAATATATAATAACATATATTTCTAAGGATCTCAATTGTAATGCCTCGCCTACAACCTGAATTCGTGGCTTCGCTGTGTACAAGCTATATTTATATGACAAGTTCTCCATGCTATATTTCCACCAGTTATATAGTAATAAAGCCGAGGTCGCTTGCGGCCGAGGCAGTCTTTCAATCGCGATTAATTTCTAAGAATCTAAATTGTAATGCCTCGCCCGCAAGCGACCTCGGCTACAACCTCAGTTCGTGGCTTCGCTGTATACAATCTATATTTATATGACAAGTTCTCCATGCTATATCTCCACCAGTTATATAGTAATAAAGCCGAGGTCGCTTGCGGCCGAGGCAGTATTTTAATCACGATTCATTTATAAGGATCTCAATTGTAATGCCTCGGCCGCAAGCGACCTCGGCTACAACCTGAATTCGTGGCTTCGCTGTACACAATCTATATTTATATGACAAGTTCTCCATGCTGTATATCCACCACATACAGTAATAAAGCCGAGGTCGCTTGCGGCCGAGGCAGTATTTTAATCACGATTCATTTATAAGAATCTAAATTGTAATGCCTCGGCCGCAAGCGACCTCGGCTACAACCTCAGTTCGTGGCTTCGCTGTACACAATCTATATTTATATGACAAGTTCTCCATGCTGTATCTCTTCCACATATAGTAGTAAAGCCGAGGTCGCTTGCGGCCGAGGCAGTATTTTAATCACGATTCTTAATTGTAATGCCTCAGCCGCAAGCGACCTCGGCTACAACCTGAATTCGTGGCTTCGCTGTACACAATCTATATTTATATGACAAATTCTCGATGCTGTATCTCCACCAAATATAGTAATAAAGCCGAGGTCGCTTGCGGCCGAGGCAGTATTTTAATCACGATTTATTTATAAGGATCTCAATTATAATGCCTCGCCCGCAAGCGACCTCGGCTACAACCTCAGTTCGTGGCTTCGCTGTACACAATCTATATTTATATGACAAGTTATCCATGCTGTATCTCTTCCACATATAGTAATAAAGCCGAGGTCGCTTGCGGCCGAGGCAGTATTTTAATCACAATTCATTTATAAGGATCTCACTTGTAATGCCTCGGCCGCAAGCGACCTCGGCTACAACCTCAGTTCGTGGCTTCGCTGTACACAATCTATATTTATATGACAAGTTCTCCATGCTTAACTCCACCAGTTCTATAGTAATAAAGCCGAGGTCGCTTGCGGCCGAGGCAGTCTTTCAATCGCGATTAATTTCTAAGAATCTAAATTGTAATGCCTCGGCCGCAAGCGACCTCGGCTACAACCTCAGTTCGTGGCTTCGCTGTACACAATCTATATTTATATGACAAGTTCTCCATGCTGTATCTCTTCCACATATAGTAGTAAAGCCGAGGTCGCTTGCGGCCGAGGCAGTATTTTAATCACGATTCTTAATTGTAATGCCTCGGCCGCAAGCGACCTCGGCTACAACCTGAATTCGTGGCTTCGCTGTACACAATCTATATTTATATGACAAATTCTCGATGCTGTATCTCCACCAAATATAGTAATAAAGCCGAGGTCGCTTGCGGCCGAGGCAGTATTTTAATCACGATTTATTTATAAGGATCTCAATTATAATGCCTCGCCCGCAAGCGACCTCGGCTACAACCTCAGTTCGTGGCTTCGCTGTACACAATCTATATTTATATGACAAGTTATCCATGCTGTATCTCTTCCACATATAGTAGTAAAGCCGAGGTCGCTTGCGGCCGAGGCAGTATTTTAATCACGATTCTTAATTGTAATGCCTCGGCCGCAAGCGACCTCGGCTACAACCTGAATTCGTGGCTTCGCTGTACACAATCTATATTTATATGACAAGTTCTCCATGCTGTATCTCCACCACATACAGTAATAAAGCCGAGGTCGCTTGCGGCCGAGGCAGTATTTTAATCACGATTCATTTATAAGGATCTCAATTATAATGCCTCGGCCGCAAGCGACCTCGGCTACAACCTGAATTCGTGGCTTCGCTGTATACAATCTATATTTATATGACAAGTTCTCGATGCTGTATATCCATCAAATAAAGTAATAAAGCCGAGGTCGCTTGCGGCCGAGGCAGTATTTTAATCACGATTCATTTATAAGAATCTAAATTGTAATGCCTCGGCCGCAAGCGACCTCGGCTACAACCTCAGTTCGTGGCTTCGCTGTACACAATCTATATTTATATGACAAGTTCTCCATGCTGTATCTCTTCCACATATAGTAGTAAAGCCGAGGTCGCTTGCGGCCGAGGCAGTATTTTAATCACGATTCTTAATTGTAATGCCTCAGCCGCAAGCGACCTCGGCTACAACCTGAATTCGTGGCTTCGCTGTACACAATCTATATTTATATGACAAATTCTCGATGCTGTATCTCCAACAAATATAGTAATAAAGCCGAGGTCGCTTGCGGCCGAGGCAGTATTTTAATCACGATTTATTTATAAGGATCTCAATTATAATGCCTCGCCCGCAAGCGACCTCGGCTACAACCTCAGTTCGTGGCTTCGCTGTACACAATCTATATTTATATGACAAGTTATCCATGCTGTATCTCTTCCACATATAGTAATAAAGCCGAGGTCGCTTGCGGCCGAGGCAGTATTTTAATCACAATTCATTTATAAGGATCTCACTTGTAATGCCTCGGCCGCAAGCGACCTCGGCTACAACCTCAGTTCGTGGCTTCGCTGTACACAATCTATATTTATATGACAAGTTCTCCATGCTTAACTCCACCAGTTCTATAGTAATAAAGCCGAGGTCGCTTGCGGCCGAGGCAGTCTTTCAATCGCGATTAATTTCTAAGAATCTAAATTGTAATGCCTCGGCCGCAAGCGACCTCGGCTACAACCTCAGTTCGTGGCTTCGCTGTACACAATCTATATTTATATGACAAGTTCTCCATGCTGTATCTCTTCCACATATAGTAGTAAAGCCGAGGTCGCTTGCGGCCGAGGCAGTATTTTAATCACGATTCTTAATTGTAATGCCTCAGCCGCAAGCGACCTCGGCTACAACCTGAATTCGTGGCTTCGCTGTACACAATCTATATTTATATGACAAATTCTCGATGCTGTATCTCCACCAAATATAGTAATAAAGCCGAGGTCGCTTGCGGCCGAGGCAGTATTTTAATCACGATTTATTTATAAGGATCTCAATTATAATGCCTCGCCCGCAAGCGACCTCGGCTACAACCTCAGTTCGTGGCTTCGCTGTACACAATCTATATTTATATGACAAGTTATCCATGCTGTATCTCTTCCACATATAGTAATAAAGCCGAGGTCGCTTGCGGCCGAGGCAGTATTTTAATCACAATTCATTTATAAGGATCTCACTTGTAATGCCTCGGCCGCAAGCGACCTCGGCTACAACCTCAGTTCGTGGCTTCGCTGTACACAATCTATATTTATATGACAAGTTCTCCATGCTTAACTCCACCAGTTCTATAGTAATAAAGCCGAGGTCGCTTGCGGCCGAGGCAGTCTTTCAATCGCGATTAATTTCTAAGAATCTAAATTGTAATGCCTCGGCCGCAAGCGACCTCGGCTACAACCTCAGTTCGTGGCTTCGCTGTACACAATCTATATTTATATGACAAGTTCTCCATGCTGTATCTCTTCCACATATAGTAGTAAAGCCGAGGTCACTTGCGGCCGAGGCAGTATTTTAATCACGATTCTTAATTGTAATGCCTCGGCCGCAAGCGACCTCGGCTACAACCTGAATTCGTGGCTTCGCTGTACACAATCTATATTTATATGACAAATTCTCGATGCTGTATCTCCACCAAATATAGTAATAAAGCCGAGGTCGCTTGCGGCCGAGGCAGTATTTTAATCACGATTTATTTATAAGGATCTCAATTATAATGCCTCGCCCGCAAGCGACCTCGGCTACAACCTCAGTTCGTGGCTTCGCTGTACACAATCTATATTTATATGACAAGTTATCCATGCTGTATCTCTTCCACATATAGTAGTAAAGCCGAGGTCGCTTGCGGCCGAGGCAGTATTTTAATCACGATTCTTAATTGTAATGCCTCGGCCGCAAGCGACCTCGGCTACAACCTGAATTCGTGGCTTCGCTGTACACAATCTATATTTATATGACAAGTTCTCCATGCTGTATCTCCACCACATACAGTAATAAAGCCGAGGTCGCTTGCGGCCGAGGCAGTATTTTAATCACGATTCATTTATAAGGATCTCAATTATAATGCCTCGGCCGCAAGCGACCTCGGCTACAACCTGAATTCGTGGCTTCGCTGTATACAATCTATATTTATATGACAAGTTCTCGATGCTGTATATCCATCAAATAAAGTAATAAAGCCGAGGTCGCTTGCGGCCGAGGCAGTATTTTAATCACGATTCATTTATAAGAATCTAAATTGTAATGCCTCGGCCGCAAGCGACCTCGGCTACAACTTGAATTCATCGCTTCGCTGTGTATAATCTTTATTTATATGCAATTGTAGTGCCTCGGCCGCAAATGACCTCGGGTATAACCTAAATTTTTTTCGGCTGTGTACAATTTTTTATCCCAAATAAAATCTTAAAGATCAATTTTTATAATATATAAAGATATTGACTGATTCTATGAAATGTTAGTGTAATTATTTAAAGGTATTGATCGATAAAGTTAAAGAAAATTGAACTGGCCGTTATCATAGTGACACATAGGGGCAATTGGTATCCGAAATTCTAGGAGTTCGTTGTCGAAATTTATGCCGTCTTCGCGTTTCGGGTGTGCACAGTCAATGCGATATATAGAGTTACGCGTAACGTGTGTAATGGCTTGTAAACGATAACTACGCGGTAGTCCGAATCGATTTCCGAGCAGAGGTAACATAATTTCGGAGTGTTTTCGTTTTATTTCTTAGTAAGAAAAGAAAGCAGTGAACTCAGCCTTAATGATTGAATTTATATTTATTTGCAGTTTCCCCAATGATATGGGTACCAAATCAATTAGTTGGGGCCCCAGCAGGAACTGACGTTACCATCGATTGCCATACTGAAGCATACCCCAGGGCGATCAGTTATTGGATGTACGAAAACGCAATGCTGTTACCGTCGAAAAAGTACGGAACAGAGACTACCGAGAACAGCTATAGGGCACATATGAAGCTCACCGTCAGGAACATGCAAACGAAAGACTTCGGCAACTATCGATGTATTTCGAAAAATTCTCTTGGCGAAACAGAAGGTTCCATCAGACTTTATGGTAAATAAAAAAATAAAATTTTTAAACGAAACTTTTCAAATGCCATTTAAAAAAATTTACAGTCGATTGGGAAATGCTCAACAAACTGTACGAACACGTGGGTGGCTTGTGTTCAAGCGATCCATTGATAAACACTTCAGGGCGAGATACGAAACGTTCGGGTTTCCGCGAATGACGAGAGATAGCCTGACGTCTGCGATTGGTATTGTCTTTCAATAAGCTGATATTTCCAACGTGTGCTCCGCGTTCTTTAAACTGGCTATTGACGTACTCGCTCCCTGACGTGTTCAACAACCGCAAACGACGGGGCTTTGCCTTTTATTCGCTCACCATTTCTAAAAGAGGCTTTTTGACCTCTTCAACTGACATCCGTTTAACAAAAACTCAAACGACTTTTGAACAAAATAAACAATCTAAATAATAAATTAAAATTTTTTTCATCAAATTTATCATTATACAGTTTTTTTTGTATTACAGAAATACCAATGCCATCGACTCCTCCGAGAGCAACCGAGATGAAGAGTGGTTCCAACAAAGAGAGTAAGAGAACCCCTTAAAAATGGCAATAATCAGCCTGGTCCCTTTCGTTGTCCCTTCTCCCTCGCTGCGTAAACAAATTGGGGGTGCCGCGGAATGGAGATCATTTTTCGAGTGAAAAACACCCCCGCGACGTGTCATATACCGGTGCTAACGTTGCCGCATTAATATTAACCCGGAAAGAATACGCGACCGCACGCGTCGTTAAGGGTTGACGTGAATTTCACACTTCACACTCCGAATTTTCAAAACCCTCCACCCTTAAACATACATGTACTCACGCGAAAGGGTCGCAACCTTGTTTTATATATTACATTAAGAATTAATACAATTAAAATGTTTACAAACATAATTGTTATTTATATATCAACTTGTGAGTACTTACTCTTTACATATAACCCTAAATACTCCTTATAGAAGACTATTAAAAGAATAAATACTGATAATGGAAGACTCCTAAATACTGCCTGAATAAGTCTAGATGGAGGATTAGCTTGATATTGCTAATGGATGACTGAATATTGCTTGCAGGAATCAAATTTTCTGTCTAAATCAGAATTAATCTGAATTAACTAATTCAAATAGTCGTTAAAAGAATTATGAATAAAAATGTTTATTTAAAAAAAACGTTAGGGTAGTTTGAATGTTATAAGAGGGTGGCACTGTTAGTGCAACTCCTTGGAGAATAGAAACACGGTTTAAACTCCGTTATACCGACGAAGGTGGAAAGTGGGTTGGAGGCTAAAAACTGCCAGACTCATTGTACCCCGAATATCACCGTTGAGAATAACTTGCGCTCCTTCTTAACCCTAACTTTTGCCATTACGGTAGTCGCGTTATTGTAACGGCGAACTTGCTTCTTTCGCCCTCTGACTATTTATTGTGAAAAAGCTTTACCGGACGTAGACCTCTTCCACGCTTGATAAATTTTAAATAAATTAATTTTGATAGTCGTTAATTTTCGGGTTAATAAGTATTGACGTTGTTTTCTTAGATGGAGGTGGTAAACGAAACGTCAGCCGAGTTTTGGGTCAAGATGATCGTCCGAAGGTGATGGTTTCGTCTTCGGATAAGAAAGATCCTCAAGCAGAACAGACGGTAGAGACTGGTTTAAGTGTATACACCCCTCCAGGACCAATTGGATCAGGTATATAACTTCATCGAAAAGCACATAACCGCTTCGAGCATTCTAGATTAATTTATCAAGCCGCGAGCGATCACATCGTGTGTATTCCAATAATATAACCGGGGTCGAAACTCTACGCTATTGATCTTTAAAATTGCTCTTGCATCCGAAGCCAGCGTGTTGCTCCAAACCGCTGTAATTTGAACCACCTGTTACTGAGATTCAATCGGAACACACCATTTTTACCTTCGATACGCCCTTTCGAAGGCGATATGCCGCGCGTGAATATCTTATCCCGATTCGGTTTTTAGTTTCGCTTCTCCCGAGAGCGCACGTTCCGGAATTTAATAACGCGTTAGCGAAAAAATATACAGTATATCACACCCTTCTACTACAGTAAATTTCCCATAAATCAGCGGGAGTAATGTATTTTTTTTTTTGAGGGGACACAAAGGATGTGGGGTCCTGCATAATAAATCAATTCAGGGAGTGGAAACACAGGTCTGGCTTAAAAGGCGAACTTTTTATATTTAAACTTATATTTAAATGATGTACTTTGCATTCAAATGCACCCCGTCTTAAAAACGGGGATGATGGACTTTTAAATTTCCCGCCTTAATACTTTTGAGCAAACTGAGGTGAGTGCCTGGGGTTGATTTTTATGGTCGAGGAGCTGATTGGGTTTCCCTTTTCGTATATCAATTAAATGGAAATAATTTAGCCCTCGATCGTCGTGACGCGTCGTCTACGTTCGTCCAACCCATCCAAATAATCAAAATAATACGCCAACGTTATGTAAACAATGTACGGGACATTAATTCCAACATAATACATATGCAAAATAGCTGCATTACGGATTTACTATCTGTTAAATTTATCGAAACATTTATACAGAATATATTTCATTCCAGTAAAAGGTTTACGCTTTGAATTTAATCGATTTATACCTCGCTTATAAGTACGTTCGTATAAATTATCACCGAAACGCTTGCCAACCCTCGCCCTTGTATAATTTCGACCATCAGACCCGATAATTAAAAAATAAGGAAACTTCTCCCCACTTACTTAGCTCCCAAGACCCTATTCTATCTAATGAAAAGAGAAACCTTTTTATATAAAAGAAAACACAGTGAAGATGGTGCGAAAAATAAAAACACAGAAACTACTGGGCGTTGCTGCCTTATATTTCACTCAAGGAAAAACTACCTACCTCGGAAAAAGCTTATGCTTTCAGAAGTGCTAAAATATGGTGTAAATAAGTAGCAGGCTTTATTCTCACCTTTTTATAACAATTCACTTCGCCTTCAAAATTTAAGATCCCATTAACAATTATCAATTTTTTTAATTATTAACAATATTTAATTCGCATTAAAATTAATAACTACATTAATGTAATGAGCATTTTTTTATATTATACTGAAAATATTTGCAATGAAAACTTGTAATATAATATCGACAAAAAGTGGGCCTGTTTTGTAGGACATATAAGTAAATTAAGCCGATAGCATTTTTGTACAAAACTGCACAGATTTAAAGCATGTATTATTCAATTAAGACGAGGTCGCTTGCGGCCGAGGCAGTGCATCGACAACATATTAATGATAAGTTCCATAGACTAGCTTTCTATCGATATGCCGCCTCGGCCGCAAGCGACCTCGGCTTAATTAACTCATATATGGTTCTAAATTGACTAGCTTTTTATCGATATGGTATCAATATGAGGCCTCGGCCGGTGTAATTAAGTTATATATCGTTCAATACAGTTGTGCTGAACATCAATATAGCATAGATGTACCGCCTCGGCCGCAAGCGACCTCGGCTTAATTAACTTATATATGGTTCAAAATAGAATAGCTTTCTATCAATATAGTATCGATATGCCGCCTCGGCCGCAAGCGACCTCGGCTTAATTACATTGTACATCGTTCAATACAGTTCAGCTGAGCATCACTATATTAGTATGGATGTACCGCCTCGGCCGCAAGCGACCTCGGCTTAATTAACTCATATATGGTTCTAAATTGACTAGCTTTTTTTCGATATGGTATCAATATGAGGCTTCGGCCGGTGTAATTAAGTTATATATCGTTCAATACAGTTGAGCTGAACATCAATATAGCATAGATGTGCCGCCTCGGCCGCAAGCGACCTCGGCTTAATTAACTTATATATGGTTCAAAATAGACTAGCTTTCTATCAATATAGTATCGATATGCCGCCTCGGCCGCAAGCGACCTCGGCTTAATTAAATTGTATATCGTTCAATACAGTTCAGCTGAGCATCACTATATTAGTATAGATGTACCGCCTCGGCCGCAAGCGACCTCGGCTTAATTAACTCATATATGGTTCTAAATTGACTTGCTTTTTATCGATATGGTATCAATATGAGGCCTCGGCCGGTGTAATTAAGTTATATATCGTTCAATACAGTTGAGCTGAACATCAATATAGCATAGATGTGCGGCCTCGGCTTAATTAACTTATATATGGTTCAAAATAGACTAGCTTCCTATCAATATAGTATCGATATGCCGCCTCGGCCGCAAGCGACCTCGGCTTAATTAAATTGTACATCGTTCAATACAGTTCATCTGAGCATCACTATATTAGTATAGATGTACCGCCTCGGCCGCAAGCGACCTCTTAATCGCATAATACGTTTTAAAAAACTGTGTAGCTTTGTATTGATATATAACTTAATAAAGCCTAGGTTGTTTATATACATGTAAATGTATTAAATAATTTTTAAAGAAGTATGGAAGTAGTATTTGTTATATATAATTGAAATTTATTTCTATTTTAATTTTCAGGTTGTATTAGAATATCGAAATGGACTCATCAAATGGCGATCGTAACAACAATTCATATCATCGTGCGTAAACCGTTTGGATCGAATTAAATGTGACGTCGTCAGCTCAAAAGAAATATTTTTATAGTTTTAAAATCGGTTCGGCGGAGTCGGAAAATGTGAATGTGCCGCAAATTTCTATAAGACTGCTCATTTTTGGATTGCGCTTCAATTTCGCTTCCTACGTCATTAGTTTTACCGTAATATCCGTCAAAAACATATCGGCTATAGAAGTGGGGTCTCGAAAGCATTTCCATAAGGGCGGGTCACAGACAATCGATCTGCAAGAACATTTGTTTTGACTGCGAGGTGAAGTGTGCATTTTTTCGCTTCTCTTAAAACGTAAATGTTAGTTCCCTCACCAAAAATCCGAATAAAAAAGTAAATTAATAAATAAATAAAAATCGATTTGTAAATAATTATACGACAGCTTATTGTATATTACATGTACCTAGTAAAATATACCTTCTTCCGTTTTCAAGCGACGACGGAAGAAATTTTCATTGAAAATCACCGTGTATAAAAATTAAGTGTTGATGAATTGTTTAAAAGTGCCAAAGTATATAAAAAATAGTAGGTAGACAATGTCACATTTTCTTTTCCGAAACCGCAAAAATAATGCATTTCATTTGGACATATCAAACAAAAATATCAATAGAAGGCACACGAGCGATGATGTGGTGTAATATTTTCTGAACACCATAGTTTTATGCACTTTTTAATTTGAATAAAAAAAACATCCCCATAATTTCAGCACTTCAAAGGACAAAAAACGCTCACGTATGTTTGTATTTTTTTTTTGTTTTTTTCTGCGGGGAGATGAAAGCTATGTTACGAATCAGTCCCCGCCGCTATAAAAATTGAGAAACGACACGATTCAAATCAAAAATATATATATCCGACGACGCGTCTTTTATTTTTGTGATATCTATTATAAATATATCGATGTTAATGTTACTTTTTACGATAATCACCGATTATCGTTTTATCTCAACTATTATATGTTTCCCCCTCATTTTTGTTGTCAATTATACATTCCTTAATCGATAACTGTTATCGTTTCTTATATTCTACTATTGGTAATAAAATAAATGAATTAATGAAACGAACAACTTGTTTCTTTTTTAAAATTCTTATTATTAATTAAGGTAAGTAAACAAAGTTGACTTTGACAAAATGATTTTGGTGTTTCAAAGATACCAAAAAATTAAAAAAACGTCATTGGAGCGTCGAAATACTTCAAATCAATTAGAAACATCTCCTTGTAATTTAACAAAGATGACCAAGTTAAAAATTTTAGAAAAATTTTTTTCCAGAAAATTCAAAACATTTAGAATTTGGTAAAAACTCGCTGGTGTAAGTCAAAATTGCTTAAAAACATTTTAAGAATGATTAAAATAATAAAAATGATTTTAGTAATTTTTTAAAGTGATTGGTGTGTGTCAAAATGGCTCAAAACAATTTATTAATATTGTCAGAAAGCTGAATAAGTAATTTTATTAATGCATAAAGAATAAAGTAAATTTTTTGATAAGAATATTTTTATATTTTGTTGAATCCGCAGTATATATAGAGAGGTTAGTATTTTTTTTTCGTTGAAGAAGTGTGGGTTGTGTAAACGATACACCGCCTTAGAAGGTCCGCATAAAGCGATGGGATGTAATAAAATTTATCACATCACAAGTCAAGGTGGGGCAATTTCTTTAGAACGCTACCGGAATATGTGAAATTACAGATGATCCATATGTGTCATGATTCTCCCCGGTTTCTTTCTTCGCGTTTAGTGTTGGGAAGGATGATGGGGTGCGAATAAAATAGTAATTGACCCGAGACCGGGTTTTGGGTAATAGTTTTGCAATTTGTGCTCCAGTGAACTATTTTGATTAGTTTCGCGAAATTATGTAGATATAATCCGGTATGGAAATCCTTTGTATCGACCGACGTGGGCCTCGTGCGGGGTCCAACTTTATTTGTCGACGAACATAGCCAGGTTTGTAACTAATTGAGACATAGTTTTGCCGTGTCCCTAATGAATAAAAGAAAGAAGAAATTAATTAATTATCATACCCGACGTCATCATTGCAAGTATGCAACCAATATCACAGTACAGATCGCACATTACACGATTTGCGTATTGCAATACAAATGCTGTGATATTGGTTGCATAATTACGGGTACGATAATTAAGTAACACAGTTACCTTTTATTAACTTTTTATTATCCTTCCCTCACTTCCGGATTTAATCACGGTAGTGGAGAACATTTCATGGTTTACAGCTTGAATGCGCTCGACGCTGAAATTTTAAAGACGCCCGCTTGACCTTGAAAGGCGCCCCTAAAACCGATTCGAAACGAAAGAAACTCAATATTCTCGAGCCTCCCGTTTGTTTTCGGGCGACCGATTGCATTAAAGTGTTTTAATGAAGGTGTAAATTGTATCTCTTCGGTCTCCGGGGACCCCTCCAATTTATTCAAGCGATTCATCAGCCTCCCGCAACCACCACCCGAAATCTAATATTGATTTGTTTGACATGTAAATCTAAACGTCACAATAAAGTACGTGATTTAAGTAGTGAGTAAAACGGCTCGTATACCGTACGAGTTTACTCCCTCTTATTTATTTCACCCTTTCTAATTTGAATCTCAATTCTATCTCGATCTAAATTTCCATTTTGCAACTGCTTCCAGTTTTAGTTTGAATTCCCCAACAAGGTTTGCACTCTTGCTGTTTACGCTAATTTTGCATTCATACGTGCTATGCTTCGACGGTTTTTTACGAATTTACATTTTTCCCGTTTCGAAATCGCGGTTGATCCATTCCACAATGAATGCAAAATATTCAAATCGATACTTCTATTATACTTAAACCGCTACATTAGTAATATAATAACATAATTAAGTATTTGACCTTCATTTGACCCCCGTAAGATATTCACGACGAGTATAAAATGATTTGATGCAAAATAGTTAAATAATGCAATTAAAACAGATATTAGGTATTGTTTATAGAGTCAAGAGCCCTTAAGAGCGATTATTTTCCGTAGCAACTAAAAGGTTTGAGTTGAAGAACGGGTTGGAAGTTCGAACGACCTCGTAGTAAAAAGCCGTCGTAAGCCGTTTTAATTGGGGGGTATTAAAAATGAGGAACAATCGAGTAAAAACAGGTGGGCTGCGGTGACCTTCTTCAAGCCCGTTAAACCCGCGTTCATGTCGTAGCATGCCGCGCGCGCGATTTAAAATCGGCATTACGTTCGAGTTTTAATTACGAGTGTTCACGTTGAATATTTAAAAGTGAGCCAAGTATTGGCGGTGGCAGCGAGGTTTTGAGATCAAAGGGTAAACGCTTACGCCCACAATTCCCGATTAACACACAACACCCGCCTTACACCCCTCCGATACGGGATCCCGGCGTTTAATGGATTCTAAAACACTCGATTATCCCGCTACTGACCGATTGAAGACGGTCCCAGGACCTTCCCCAGGATCGCTCCATCGGATTGGTATTCTAACCCGCACCGCATCCGACAGACTGCCTGATGTATAGGTGTCACTGATCCTGCATATTTAGTAGATCCTCTCTCGTCCTACTCGAATTCACCCTAGTCTCTTCCAACCCCAGGATCGAAACCCCTTTCCGCAAAACCGATATCCTTACTTTTCCTGATTATCAACCTCGTAGACAATTACTCCCTTGAAACAGAATGCCGTTCTCGACCTAATCTATTCTTTAGTTTTGTACAACGAGATCTAGAACCATGAGTTCGGAGCGTCATATTGACTGTTTTCTGCTACGAACGGAAGTGACACAAACCAGAAAAAGGAAGCACTCCGTGGCGTTTTATTTGAAGCTTCAGCTCAACAACCGAGTATAGGTTCTATGCCGACAGTCCGTTCCCGTTCCGTGCCACAATGCGAACACACCGTTTAGAGGAACTCTTTGAGCTAAATTGCGCCATAATCTTTAAAACATTGTCTCTCGCATCCTCTAACCTTCGGTCCCGCCTTATCGATTACTTGCCTTCGGTTAGCGCATTTTTCAAAAACTTTTCTACGACTACACAGACCTCTGCTCACCATTTATCTCATTTTTTTACTGCCATTTTTTAGTTGACCACTTCACTTACCTTCGCTTTGCCTCTAGCCCCACCACATCCACAAACACAATAACGTAATCCGGACGAAAAGTTCTATATCCCACCAAATCCTAATTTGTTGGCTTCTAATCCCCTTCTTTATATCCTCAACTATTTCTCTTATACAATTTTTTTGTCTTTAATCAATTAATTTATCAATTTATTTTTAAAATATCTTTCACCAAAATAATATCACAAACTGTATTAATTAAGTCGACGACGTTTACGGCCGAGGGGCTACTATATCATTATAAAATACACAGTTTTTAAGAATCTAATTGTTTGAGATGTTTAATTAAATTTTTTTTATATCATCATACAAAACTATATAATTTTCAAGGTTATTTAAGCCGAGGTCGCTTGCGGCCGAGGCGCTATATCGAAAAGTTTAATGTTGATTGATATTATGTAATAATTAGGGCACGGAACTTTTGTAACAAAACGATACGATTTCCCCCCTCCACTCCTTCTCAGCAGAAAATTTCATACAAAAGTTGTTCTAAATTAAATTCTAAAACGATTTTCTCAATAAAAAAAATATATCTATTTTTTTGAGATTATGTTCTTAATTATTGATCAAATCAAAAATTTTTATGAACAATATTTGTTTAGAATTACTTCAGGAACAGTGTTTGTTAATACAATTTTTGCTAACTTGAAATTTTAATTTCCCTCTGAATAGTATGCTATCAAAATTAATTATCTCAACAATTATTGTTTTTATTAAGAAATGTTTTAAATAAAATTTGTTTTAATTTCGATTTTGAATCAATTATCTTAATAAAAAATTTTTACATCTCTATTAATTAAGCATCTAAATATAATTATGTATAAAAACGGAAAAATTATTATTTTGAGGTTATCTCCTTAATTATTGATTAAATCAAAAAAAAATGTTGACAAAATTGTTTCAGTAACAATTTTTGTTAACACAATTTTTTTCTAACTTGAAATTTTAATTTCCCACTGAACAGTATGCTGTTCTTTTAATCAAGATTTTCTGAGAACGAGTGGAGGGGGGAAATCGTTTTGTTACAAAAGTTCCGTGCCCTGGTAATAATAATCCATAAGTAGTACATTAATGTATTAATTATTATCTTATATAAGTTATATAATACGAAATTAGTTATAGATTTATTGGTTTTAGATTAGGTAGATTTAAATTGGATTTTGTTATACAAACTATTTACAGTAACGGTTATCGACACTATGATAGACTAACTAACCTAGTTCGTATCGAGGGTACTCGTTAATTATGAATGGCTCGTCGTTTCGTGAATGATAGATAATGCGAAAATTAATAATCGTCGAGGTAATGGAATCGCGCTTTCGGCGCTCGGTCCGAGATCACGTGCGGTCACGTGCAGAGCGAAAACGTCGGGGGCTGCGAAGTAATATTCTAAAAGTTCTCGGAATTGTGCCGGCACGGAACGTCCGTATCTGCATGGGAATGTTTTTAAAATATGTATTTGACGCGGAAGAAGATATATGCGGACGCGCGAGAGAGACGCTGGCGATAGGTTTTTGCGGGACCGACGGGTTATTGATAAATAGGCCCATAAAATAACTTGTCCCAGGAAACGCGTAACATTTTAAGTTGTCGCAAATATCTACGCGCCCGCTAACCTTATGTATTTGGCGGTAGGGCGAGCGACGTGGCGGGGTTTCGGCCGGCTTTTTACATTTTGTAGGCGGCCAATTTCCTTGAAAGCTTCTGGAACGGCGCAGGTAACAGAGATGTAGTTGCTCCTTTAAAAATGTAGCGGGGCCAAGGGTTTAGGTCGGATCACGTGAAATCTAGCGGCGGGCGGTTTTAAACTAAACCTCAGGTCCCGACCAATTTAACAATATTTATTTGACATCGATTTGCGGCAGACAGTTTTAGTTTAATCGTCGTATTTATTTCTAGTTAATTTTGTTATATTGATGTTTTTGGCGTCTTTGCCACAATGGACACAAAACAAAAAAATGAAAAAAAAAAAATAAGAGAGCAAGGAAAAGAAGGGATGCAGATATACCTTTATGTGACATGCCCTCGACAACCTAGCAATTACTCTGATTACGAAGGTGAAGACCTCGCTCCTTTCCATGACTTTCTGTTGGGTTCGCACGCGCCCTTCTGTCGTCATTGTTCGGACGCACGGCGCATTACTTATGCGTCACTATACACGCTCGTCCCCCTCTTTTCGGCATTACTCGACTGTGTTTACGATTATTACACCACAAATTATCATCAAAGATTACACCGCGAACCACCCAAACGACGGGAGGGACGAATATACCGAACACGAAATATGCATTAAGTCTAATGTTGTAGCGGATTCACGTTTGCGTCCTAATTGATATCGGCGAATTTATAAACGAATCCGCGGGAATTCTTTTACAACTCTAAAGGGGCCGTAAGTAGTTTCTAAAATGGACGGGAGCTCCGGTGATCGAGACCCCGATACGTCCATTCCTTCGCTTCGTTCGGCCACTAGATTGCGCTTAGCGATCCTTAAATTGCGATTTCCCGTTACAACCCGCCACCGCGCCGTCCGGCGGCTGTATATTATTAAAACTTATTAGATCTTTAGAAAGTTTTCAGTCGTAACTCATAACTATTTACAACTTTGCTCGCGCCTCGCCGCTCCACCCGTTTCACCGATCCCCACAGATTTTCTTTTCAGCCAGATATTTTCCTACGTCGAGTTAACGTCGTCATTTTACTATTCCATTTTTATTTTCTTCGCATACTTTCATTTTTAACATTTCAAATACATTCATCATCTTAAAGTCAATCATTTTTCACATTCATCATTTTTAAATTAATCATTTTAAAATTAGTGCGTTAACATGTCTGCTTACTTTAGATTATAGCGGACAACGTATTATGTCATTTTATGATGTATTATCTTGAATTACGACCTAACGCAATATATTGCTTTACACTGTGATATGTTACATTGTGTTACGTTATAATATGTTGTATTATATTATATCACGTGATGTTACGCTATTAGATTATTACCTATATATCCTTAAATATATATTCTAATTTTCACCTTCAATTTTTCTTTAATTCATTAATTCACTTAATATAAAATTTTAATTAAGGCTGTTATAACTTTAAATGTGTAAATCGGGCTTTATTAAAAAAAGTTCGTTTAATCAAAAATTGTTTCAAACAAAAGTTGTTTATATCTTAATTCAAAATCGATTATTTTAATAAAAAAAATTGATATTTCCTCTAAGTGGCGCTGTATACTGGTATAAAAATTAATATTTTTAAGGTTATGTCATTAATTATAGGTTAAATCAAAATTTTTTTCAAATAATACTTGTTTAAATTTTGATTTTGAAGCAAAAATGTTAATTAAAAAATTTGATATCTCCATTGTGTACTTTTGTAACCTTAAATGTGTAAATCGGGATTTATGAAAAAAAAAGTTAGCTTAATCAAAAATTGTTTCAAACAAAAGTTGTTTATAATTTAATTTAAAATCGATTATTTTAATTAAAAAAATTGATATTTCCTCTAGGTGGCGCTGTATACTTGTATGAAAATTAATACTTTTAAGGTTATGTCATTAATTATAGGTTAAATCAAAATTTTTTTCAAATAATACTTGTTTAAATTTTGATTTTGAAGCAAAAATGTTAATCAAAAAATTTGATATCTTCATTGTGTACTTTTGTAACCTTAAATGTGTAAATCGGGATTTATGAAAAAAAAAGTTAGCTTAATCAAAAATTGTTTCAAACAAAAGTTGTTTATATCTTAATTCAAAATCGATTATTTTAATAAAAAAAATTGATATCTCCTCTAGGTGGCGCTGTATACTTGTATGAAAATTAATACTTTTAAGGTTATGTCATTAATTATAGGTTAAATCAAAATTTTTTTCAAATAATACTTGTTTAAATTTTGATTTTGAAGCAAAAATGTTAATCAAAAAATTTGATATCTTCATTGTGTACTTTTGTAACCTTAAATGTGTAAATCGGGATTTATGAAAAAAAAAGTTAACTTAATCAAAAATTGTTTCAAACAAAAGTTGTTTATATCTTAATTCAAAATCGATTATTTTAATAAAAAAAATTGATATCTCCTCTAGGTGGCGCTGTATACTTGTATGAAAATTAATACTTTTAAGGTTATGTCATTAATTATAGGTTAAATCAAAATTTTTTTCAAATAATACTTGTTTAAATTTTGATTTTGAAGCAAAAATGTTAATCAAAAGATTTGATATCTTCATTGTGTACTTTTGTAACCTTAAATGTGTAAATCGGGATTTATGAAAAAGAAAGTTAGCTTAATCGAAAATTGTTTCAAATAAAAGTTGTTTATATCTTAATTCAAAATCGACTATTTTAATAAAAAAAAATTATATTTCTTCTAGGTGACGCTGTATACTAGTATGAAAATTAATATTTTTAAGGTTATGTCATTAATTATAGGTTAAATCAAAAATTTTTTCAAATAATACTTGTTTAAATTTTGATTTTGAAGCAAAAATGTTAATTAAAAAATTTGATATCTCCATTGTGTACTTTTGTAACCTTAAATGTGTAAATCGGGATTTATGAAAAAAAAGTTGGCTTAATCAAAAATTGTTTCAAACAAAAGTTGTTTATATCTTAATTCAAAATCGATTATTTTAATAAGAAAAATTGATATTTCCTCTAGGTAGCGCTGTATACTGGTATGAGAATTAATATTTTTAAGGTTATGTCATTAATTATAGGTTAAATCAAAATTTTTTTCAAATAATACTAGTTTAAATTTTGATTTTGAAGCAAAAATGTTAATTAAAAAATTTGATATCTCCATTGTGTACTTTTGTAACCTTAAATGTGTAAATCGGGATTTATGAAAAAAAAAGGTGGCTTAATCAAAAATTGTTTCAAATAAAAGTTGTTTATATCTTAATTCAAAACCGATTATTTTAATAAAAAAAATTGATATTTCCTCTAAGTGGCGCTGTATACTGGTATAAAAATTAATATTTTTAAGGTTATGTAAAAAAGTTAGCTTAATCAAAAATTGTTTCAAATAAAAGTTGTTTATATCTTAATTCAAAATCGATTATTTTAATAAAAAAAATTGATATTTCCTCTAAGTGGCGCTGTATACTGGTATAAAAATTAATATTTTTAAGGTTATGTCATTAATTATAGGTTAAATCAAAATTTTTTTCAAATAATACTTGTTTAAATTTTGATTTTGAAGCAAAAATGTTAATCAAAAAATTTGATATCTCCATTGTGTACTTTTGTAACCTTAAATGTGTAAATCGGGATTTATGAAAAAAAAAGTTAGCTTAATCAAAAATTGTTTCAAACAAAAGTTGTTTATAATTTAATTTAAAATCGATTATTTTAATTAAAAAAATTGATATTTCCTCTAGGTGGCGCTGTATACTTGTATGAAAATTAATATTTTTAAGGTTATGTCATTAATTATAGGTTAAATCAAAAATTTTTTCAAATAATACTAGTTTAAATTTTAATTTTGAAGCAAAAATGTTAATCAAAAAATTTGATATCTCCATTGTGTACTTTTGTAACCTTAAATGTGTAAATCGGGATTTATGAAAAAAAAAGTTAGCTTAATCAAAAATTGTTTCAAACAAAAGTTGTTTATAATTTAATTTAAAATCGATTATTTTAATTAAAAAAATTGATATTTCCTCTAGGTGGCGCTGTATACTTGTATGAAAATTAATACTTTTAAGGTTATGTCATTAATTATAGGTTAAATCAAATTTTTTTTCAAATAATACTTGTTTAAATTTTAATTTTGAAGCAAAAATGTTAATAAAGAAATTTGATATCTTCATTGTGTACTTTTGTAACCTTAAATGTGTAAATCGGGATTTATGAAAAAAAAAGTTAGCTTAATCGAAAATTGTTTCAAATAAAAGTTGTTTATATCTTAATTCAAAATCGATTTTTTTAATAAAAAAAATTGATATTTCTTCTCTTTCTCTATCTTTATTAATATTATTAATTTATACAAATTATAAAACTTTTTTATTAAAAATTAATGATTTCAATTCAAGAGATTTAATGTCCCAGTTAAGGGATGTGGTGTTCTTGGTGTTTCGGTTTCATCCCTTACAACTGACAGGAATATTCCACAACTTTGTCTCGAATTAATATGATTTAATGATTTGGTTAAAACTTATTTGAAAAGTTTCGTTTTTACCAAATTTGATAACGATTTAACTCTGAAGATGGCTAAATACCGAAACTCGTGAGACAAAGTATTTGAGTTTTGATTAATGAAAAAGTAATTTTGTACAAAATTTAGTTTAGTAGGTGTAATTAAATGTTGATTGAAAAAAAAGAGGTGGAGTTAGTGTTAAAGTTGTGTGCACGTGTTTATCCCAGACAAACAAAGGTTATTATATAGGGATTAAATGCACTTAACGGCGGTCGTTGTAGATTTTTTTGAGAGGGCGGCGGGTCCCGTGATTCTATTTATCATACGTTTCGGAGCGTATGAAAATTTCACCCCTAATTATCCTTGGTTCTCTCTTTTCCCGTACTCCCAGTTATTACGTATTTAGCACGGTGCGAAAACCCTTTTTGTACTTATCTAAGTTGGTAAAAAATTGAACACCTCGCTCAAATTGAATCTAAAAACCCGTTTGCGAACGTTGCATGTTTTATGGCGTAACGTGGAATTTTGAAGTTTTTGATGGATAAGGGGGCGCGGTTGGTTCGGCGAGGGGGAGAAGACACCCTTCTTTTCTCGTAGAGAAACGAAATGAGTTCCCTTTTCTTTATTGCGTTCGGCGCGAACCCTTATAAAAACAAATTGAGATAAATCGGTCGTACACACTTACGCGGCAAGGTGGGCTTTAATTAAGCAACAAACTGCGTTCAATGTTTAATTTGACGTGCAATCGAGATAGAGGAACTGATTCGCTATACCGGAGCGCGAGCGTTCAATTAAATTGTTCTTGTTTAAATGATTATTACAACGGAACGGGAACTTCCTGTGGCGAATTCAAATCGTGCACTTATGTCAAAGTTATAGCCCTGTTCCGCAACATTGGAAATTCATTACGGACGGCGTTTTGCCTTGGAGGCCTTTAAATTGGTTTTAATAATTCAACCTTTGTAAAAACGTTTTCTTTTTCTGTCGGCCTCGGCCTCGAATCCCGTGGGAAATTTTTTGGCGTCCCGCCGGACCAATCCACCCTCTAGCCGGACCGCGTTGTCCTTCAACTGGCAACAATACAATAATCGACGTGAATTATCTAAAAGCCGCTCAAATATTCACAGCCGGTTGGCTGTGCTTCGTACCTAAACCCGAAACGGCGTCGCATCCGCATGTTTGAGTTAATAAGAGGGCAAGCAAATATTTTAAGCGGAACAACAAACAGAATCTAAAATCCCGGAGCGCTCGCGTGAACTCCTGAACTAACACGGTCTGTACTAATTACTTAATTGAAAATAAACCTTATCAAATCCGCCGGCTTACACCTTACGGACCTTGCAGCAGCCGTCTTCACGCGAAACGTTTCCCCGTTTCCGCAATTCGAGACTTCGATTCGCCTCCAATCGATACATTCTTTCTGGGGTTTAAATGAAAAACAGAACGGCACATGTAAAATTCAGTGGGAAGGGCGTATGCACAAAGTGTGCGCCAATAAGATTTTCCACGTCCCCGGGGTGCCTATTGCCCTTAAATTGCGTCAGCTGTCCGCGACACACTCGATAAGAAATGACCTGCAACTGTCACCAAATCCCATCACGACTTTCGAGGCCTTTTCCCTTTTTAATTAACACCAAACGTCAAAATCACTCGCCAATAACCTCAAATTTAAACTTTAACGACTATCAATCGTAACATGCCAGTTACGTCGGTGGTCAAGTAAATCGCTTTAAAGGTGGTTATCGTATGGCGAGTTGGTGCGCGCAGGCGCGTTACAGGTCGAATTGCGGATTTATGGGGAACGCAACGTAAACAATAAACGTGTATGATGTATACAAAAGGAAATAAAGGAAACGGCGTATGGCGCGGCAGTGTGTTAGGTCCCAGAGCAGATATATACGGAGAATAAGCTATTTCATCAAATTTTTATGCGACGGTATAACGGGGCCGCAGTCTGTGAAACCGACATTGCACCCAAATACATAAATATATAGCACGTGGGTCTTGAATAATACAGAGCAACTCCGAGACGACTGGAATGCTAAAACTGTGATGGGCCCACGGGAAAACGGTAAGCACTGGTCAGAAAGAAAAACTGATCGGGAAACGCCAATCGGGACCGGATGCAGTAAACACAAGCGATACAGTCAGTACAACCCTCGAAAATCACATCAATACTTAATATGCAATTTGCTGCGGCTGAAAAATTGATATCTCGTGCCTTTCGCGTCAACTTTATCGCCTCAACCTCGCCTTAAGACAACCGTTTCAAATTTAACTTCAAACATTCCTTCAAATATGCACGCCACCTCCATTCTCTAACGCCATCCAAAAATTAACTCAATCAACTTCTTTACTACTTTAACCCAGATTTTTTAATCAACCCGCCTCATAAACAGTAAAATATTCATTACTAGCCCATCCGCTTTAACCCTGAAAACGTCTTTAAGCCTGAAAGCTCACGGCTGCTTTATAGATCCCAGATTAGGGCACCGTAAAAACTATGCTTTATATCTTAATTTTACTTGCCCCCTTACATTGTGCTTTACAACTACGGTTTACGTTCAAACTTCACCCCCACAACCCCCAATACACCAAACACAATTCCTTCAATCGTTTCAACTAAACGCCTCATGGTTTCTCCTATATATCATTCACTCTTGTACAGAACTATCGTATATCACTTACTTTTTATCTAACTCTAAAGTAACTTCTAGAATCAATATATATATATATATATATATATCTTTTTGTTACAAAATTAATGTGATTTAACCAATAATTAATGTCATAACCTCAAAAATGTTATTTTTCATACCAGCATACAGCCCCTCCTAGAAGAAATATCAAATTTTTTTATTAAAATAATCGATTTTAAATTAAATTATAAACAACTTTTGTTTAAAACAATTTTTGATTAAACCAACTTTTTTTAATAAAGCCCAATTTACACATTTGAGTTATAAAAGTACACAGCCTTAATTAATAAAGTTATCAAAATTTTTTATTAACATTTTTGCTTCAAAATTAAAATTTAAACAAGTATTATCTGAAAAAAGTTTTGATTTAACCTATAATTAATGACATAACCTTAAAAACATTAATTTTCATACAAGTATACAGCGCCACCTAGAGGAAATATCATTTTTTTTTATTAAAATAATCGTTTTTGAATTAAGATATAAACAACTTTTATTTGAAACAATTTTTGCTTAAGCTAACTTTTTTTTTCATAAATCCCGATTTACACATACAAAAGTACACAATGAAGATATCAAATTTTTTGATTAACATTTTTGCTTCAAAATCAAAATTTAAACAAGTATTATTTGAAAAAAATTTTGATTTAACCTATAATTAATAACATAACCTTAAAAATATTAATTTTCATACCAGTATACAGCGCCTATTAGAGGAAATATCAATTTTTTTTATTAAAATAATCGGTTTTGAATGAAGATATAAACAACTTTTATTTGAAACAATTTTTGATTAAGCCAACTTTTTTTCATAAATCCCGATTTACACATTTAAGGTTACAAAAGTACACAATGAAGATATCAAATTTTTTTATTAACATTTTCGCTTCAAAATTAAAATTTAAACTAGTATTATTTGAAAAAAGTTTTGATTTAACCAATAATTAATGTCATACCCTCAAAATTGTAATTTTTCATACCAGTATACAGCGGCACTTAGAAGAAATATCAATTTTTTTTATTAAAATAATCGATTTTAAATTAAATTATAAACAACTTTTGTTTAAAACAATTTTTGATTAAACCAACTTTTTTTAATAAAGTCCAATTTACACATTTGAGTTATAAAAGTACACAGCCTTAATTAATAAAGATATCAAAATTTTTTATTAACATTTTTGCTTCAAAATTAAAATTTAAACAAGTATTATCTGAAAAAAGTTTTGATTTAACCAATAATTAATGTCATACCCTCAAAAATGTTATTTTTCATACCAGCATACAGCCCCTCCGAGAAGAAATATAAAATTTTTTTATTAAAATAATCGATTTTAAATTAAATTATAATCAATTTTTGTTTAAAACAATTTTTGATTAAACCAACTTTTTTTTAATAAAGCCCAATTTACACATTTGAGTTATAAAAGTACCTTAATTAATAAAGATATCAAAATTTTTTATTAACATTTTTGCTTCAAAATTAAAATTTAAACAAGTATTATCTAAAAAAAGTTTTGATTTAACCAATAATTAATGTCATACCCTCAAAAATGTTCTTTTTCATACCAGCATACAGCCCCTCCTAGAAGAAATATAAAATTTTTTTATTAAAATAATCGATTTTAAATTAAATTATAAACAACTTTTGTTTAAAACAATTTTTGATTAAACCAACTTTTTTTAATAAAGCCCAATTTACACATTTGAGTTATAAAAGTACACAGCCTTAATTAATAAAGTTATCAAAATTTTTTATTAACATTTTTGCTCCAAAATTAAAATTTAAACAAGTATTATCTGCAAAAAGTTTTGATTTAACCAATAATTAATGTCATACCCTCAAAAATGTTATTTTTCATACCAGCATACAGCCCCTCCTAGAAGAAATAACAAATTTTTTTATTAAAATAATCGATTTTAAATTAAATTATAAACAACTTTTGTTTAAAACAATTTTTGATTAAACCAACTTTTTTTTAATAAAGCCCAATTTACACATTTGAGTTATAAAAGTACCTTAATTAATAAAGATATCAAAATTTTTTATTAACATTTTTGCTTCAAAATTAAAATTTAAACAAGTATTATCTAAAAAAAGTTTTGATTTAACCAATAATTAATGTCATACCCTCAAAATTGTAATTTTTCATACCAGTATACAGGGGCACTTAGAAGAAATATCAATTTTTTTATTAAAATAATCGATTTTAAATTAAATTATAAACAACTTTTGTTTAAAACAATTTTTGATTAAACCAACTTTTTTTAATAAAGCCCAATTTACACATTTGAGTTATAAAGTACACAGCCTTAATCAATAAAGATATCAACATTTTTGCTTCAAAATTAAAATTTAAACAAGTATTATCTGAAAAAAGTTTTGATTTAACCAATAATTAATGTCATACCCTCAAAATTGTAATTTTTCATACCAGTATACAGCGGCACTGAGAAGAAATATCAATTTTTTTTATTAAAATAATCGATTTTAAATTAAATTATAAACAACTTTTGTTTAAAACAATTTTTGATTAAACCAACTTTTTTTTAATAAAGCCCAATTTACACATTTGAGTTATAAAAGTACCTTAATTAATATAGATATCAAAATTTTTTATTAACATTTTTGCTTCAAAATTAAAATTTAAACAAGTATTATCTGCAAAAAGTTTTGATTTAACCAATAATTAATGTCATACCCTCAAAATTGTAATTTTTCATACCAGTATACAGCGGCACTTAGAAGAAATATCAATTTTTTTTATTAAAATAATCGATTTTAAATTAAATTATAAACAACTTTTGTTTGAAACAATTTTTGATTAAACCGATTTATATATTTGTGGTTATAAATGTACAGAGGCTTGATCATAAGTTTTGGGATTGCCAACTCTCAATGAAATCGCTCAATCAAATCCGTAAATAGGTTGTGTGTGAAATGTTGGAGTGATATGGTAATTTAAAAATTGATGTGTTGATATCACAGTTGAATTAAACGTTGGTTTAGTTTGAGGAATTAGTCGGAATTATGTAGATTTGATATAGGATCAATGGGAGGAAATATTTGGGTATTGTGACCGCGGGCGGGCGAATAGCGTTTACATCCGAAAAATGGAGGTCAAATGTGGCGACCATGTTAAATTTCGATTAACGCGTGGGTTTATTGTTACGTATTCCGAACTTCTAACCGTTGCGAAACGGCACGGTCGAGTTGCGTCGGTTTTTAAAACCGGGAAATTGATAGATGAATGTATGCATAAGTGTCGTGCGATTAATAAAGCCGTTTTGGATGGCATAAATTAGCGACATCCGTGTTCCCCCATTTTTAACGTTCGGCTAATTTATAGAGCCCCCACCGAGCCTACAACACCAGTTTCCCATTCAAATCTGTGTTAATTAAATTTTCCATCTACATTCTTCATGATTACTGTAACGCGATTTGGTTTCGTTATAATTTGACCCAATTTACGAGTTATTCCATTATGTAGTAATTTATGTTCTTTCCCCTCCGCCGCGATATTTGTTTCAAAGTTTGTCTGTTGACGGACGACTCGCAAAAGAAGAGAAATCACTTGGAAACATCGAAAACCTCGAGTCCGTAATTAACGTCAACTACTTTGCATTAATGACGAGATGAATTTCTGAGCAGCTTCAAGAGAAGGAAGGGGTTGTATCGATTGCAGCACCATAATAGATTGGAGCGGCACAAGATGTAACTAAAGCAATTGATTAATTTAACGCTTTGCCTGTTCTGGAGCTTCAACCACATTCCTTAATGTTTTGATAGATAGTTGCTTGATTTCTCCGAGAGAGCAGTTTCCTTTGTTCAGGTGTTAATTTAATCAAGTCCCACCGACCCGGCGCGGCGCGCGGAGGAGTGACGTTTTAGCCAATATTAGTGCTTTTTCAAAGTTAGCGTCGGTTATTCGCCAAATTGAGTCTGCGTTATCTCACTCGTTTAATCGACTCAAAACTTTTCGTAATAATAAATTAAAAGGACCATTGTGAATTTTAAACTCTGTTATTCGATTATGGTAACGAATGTCTTCTTCGTTCGCGGCAACGCCACGACCAAGACAAATCTCGGGCTTCCGCTACATCTTTTAGTTATAAATATAAGAAAATCCTCGGACGGAATGTTTATTTAAAATGCAATTTAGGATTAGCACCTTAATTGTGCAGTGCAGATAACGTTCCCGGGACCCGTAACAAATGACACCGAAGCAGAATGCCAATTCGCAGGGGACAATAATCAGGGGCTAGATGCAATTTTACTAATCCCCTAACTTAGTTTGCCTACAACCGCTTTTTCCTCGAAAATACTCTTTGCTGCATTAAAAAAATATACATTTACTTATTCTCGCCATTTTCCACCCTTTTTCATATTTCATCAAGCCATTATCATTTTTTATTTAAAACTTGCTTAAAAATCGTAAATTTCTTATGATTTATGCGTTAGAAACTATTTTGACAATGTGTCAAACTATCGGCAATGTTATGTAACGGACATCGTTCGCAAATGCAACAACGCATTACGTCTTCAATACCACCGCATTGTAACGCATGCGTCGAATTATAAACCCGCCGACAATCCCCGGATTCTGTAAGCTGTTCTTGACTACAGTTTGTACACTATGCCAACGTCAAACTGAATATTGGGGTTGAATAAGTCCCCACACCTTACTGCATGTTCAGAGATTATAGATTATAGTTTATACTTTATACTTTAGAGGTAGTAAAAAATTGGCGTATAAAAGGATTAAGTATTATCTTTTGAGAAAATATTGGAATACTGCGAACTGTGTAGAATTGCGGTATTTTACCGTTGCATAATACCAATACAAATCTGAAAACAACCGCGATTGAATTTGCATTATAAATGTAAAACCGAACAAATATAAATTTTATTTCAACATTTATGTTGTGCGGGTCGTCGTTCAGCGTGACGTATTATCTCTGTATTGAAATAATTCCCCTTTTGTGCTCGAAACTGTTCGACTGTTTGTTATTGTTCCGGTCTTGTTTGTTGTTACTCCGAGCGTTAATTGTTTATATTGTCGCAGCAATTTTTCCACCGGAAAACCGTTTAACTTCTTCGATTCGAACGCGGTTCCAAATAAATTTGCAAATTCATTTACCCTTTTTTACGATCAACTTCCATAATGGGACTGATCGGTTAATCTAAGATTTAACTAGTCAGTTGTAAACTCAATCCAGATTACTAGACGCCCCTCGAACGCAGAACCCCACCCCCCACTTGAGAAACCGGCAAGAAATCTATGATTAATGGTTATCTGTCTTTCAAACACCTCCGCGGCTCCATTCCCGAGCCACTTCGCAAATTATTCACATTGTTTCACTTAATTAATAATCAATTACTCATATTAACCCCTTTCCCAACGAAAAACATCTTGTAAACGACGTGCTAACTAAATATTTGAGGAGGACCCAAATAAGCGCATTATCTTCCTTTCCACCGGGCCGACTCTCAATTCCAAACGATTTCGATGAGATCGGAGTTGGTTATGATTGGGGAAGGAACATCCTGTACCACAGATTGTTCTATTCTCGCATGAATAATTCAAGTTTGAATTAGCGATCATCCGCCAATGCATCTAAACCCTTACTACTACCGATCGATAACCATTTTACTAATACGCAAAACATTCATTTATATATATATATATATACATTATCAGATCAACTGTTTACCTATCAAACTTTTCAAGTGTAAAAACATTGTCAAAAAAATATCCTGTAGTTGCTAGAAAAATAATAACAACATTACTTCTGGACAAGCGTGGCACAAAAATTTACAACCAACTGTTCTTTCCCTAATTAACGTCGAAAAGATGCATGGCGCACGGACGTTTTTGTATTTTCAACGAGATTCAACACTACATTACATTACATTACATAGAATACATATCGGGTATCTATTGTACCCCGATAGATATCGTTATCAAATTTCACCGTGCAGTCCAATGCTCTTAACGAACATTAATACCTTGCTCGGCGAAAGGACATTCAGATCTTTTGAGGAGATAAACTGCGATCCAAAAATCGAGAATCTGATACGGTTAACGGCAGGGCAGTGGCATAAAACAATGCATTCAACATCGTCGGTTAAACCCAACAAGTTGAGGTGTGCTTTTAATCGGCAGTGCCCAGTAAAAACACCCATTAGAACTTTTATGCTACTACGGGCAAGTCCTAAAATATTCCCGGGTCTCATTCCAGGAGAACTGGTCCACAGTAGGCGAAGTCTCTCTTCAGCCCACAGTCCAATCCTATATTTGGCCATCGCAAATGATACACCAACTGCTGGTTCCGGTCCCACAAACGCTTCAGCGCTGCCATCTCGTGCTAGTTTATCTGCCGCTTCATTGCCAGCAACCCCAGAGTGACCCGGGACCCAGATCAGAGAGACTCTGTTATCACAACTCAGTGTGTTTAATGTTCTCTTACAATCATTAACCAGAGCCGACACCGTTTTCACGGCTTGCAGCGCCTGGAGAGCGGCTTGACTGTCTGAGAAAATTCGTACTGTCATGTTCTTCACCCCTCTTTCAAGAAAGATTTTAGTACCCATGTCAATAGCAAATACTTCCGCCTGGAATACAGTACAGTACGTACCCAGGCTGTAGGCTTGCTTAATTCGAGGTGTCTGGCAGTATACTCCTGGTCCTACCCCTTCAGGCGTTTTTGATCCATCTGTGTACAAGCAAATGTCTGCCCGAACCAGAGAATTTTCATTTTCGATCCAGGACTGCCGCTCAGGCAGTACAATCTGGTATCGAGCATTAATCACTGATAGTGATACCGCCAAATCTGACGGCATTGATAGCACAGTATCAGTGCTTATAATGTCTTCCGCAGCCCATTGGTAGGACATGTCGGAACAGTTTTGAGCATATTGCTTAAATCTGTAAATGGTTGTTCTAGCCACTTTCTCTATATGCAAATGCAGAGGAGATAGGCCAAGCAGAACCACCATTGTTAGAGTTGGCGTTGTGCCTATCGCACCAGAGATTGCCAATCCAGCTACTCGTTGAATTCGTGAAAGTTTACTGATAACTGAAGTCTGTCGGACTTTCCTATACCAGGCTGCTGCTCCGTATGTGATCATAGATCTAACCACAGCCACATAGAGCCAGTACAGTCTTTCAGGGGTAAGACCCCAATTTTTTCCACAAAGACTGCGACAAGTCCACAAGGATAGTCTAGCTTTGTGCAAAACTCCCTGCAAATGTCCATTCCATGACAGGGTTTTGACTTCCTTTGAGAAAGGAATTTCTTCACCTTGGATAGTTGGGCGGATTAGTCCATCCAACTTTCGCTTCCTGGTGAAGGGCACAACAATTGTCTTTTGCGGGTTTATTGAGAGGTTCTCTCCCTTACACCAAGCGCAAATGGTATCTAGGGTCACCTGGAGGACTTTAGATATCCTCGGCAAACAGGTTCCTTTGACCATAATGACAATGTCATCAGCATAAGCTTGTATTTCCACACCAACGGCTTCGACTATCGCAATCAGATCGTCAACTAGGAGGGACCAAAGCAGGGGAGATAACACCCCTCCCTGCGGGCAGCCACCTCCCGGCCTGAAGCGTATCGTATCACCGTGGAGTGAAGTAGAAACTATTCTACTATCTAGCATATTGCGGATCCAACCCGCTATAGTTGCTTCCACTCCCCTGTCAAGAGCAGCTCTTTCAAGAGATTGTGGTATTGCGTTGTTGAACGCTCCCTCTATATCCAGAAACGCACAAACCAAGATTTCTTTATCCTGCAGCGTCCTGGATACTCTACCAACTAAGTTGTGTAGAGCCAATTCTGCTGATTTTCCCGCTTGATAAGTCTAACACGTCCTTCTCTTCGAAACGCTTCAAAGTTTTTGTAACCATAGATCTGCTATCTGGCTCAGGATACGCAGTGTTAAAAAGGACGCACACTTCTGCATGATCACCATAACCTATTGCAGAAGAAGTCTTACAATATAGTCTTTTAAATTTACTATAGAAATACCTTAATGAAGTAAGATAAATTAATTTGTTGCTCAATCTAAAATCTTCTAAACGTTAAGAGATTTTATGGTAAAACCCGCCTTAAAAATCACTTTTAGTATTTGGGGTAACAAATTGAATACACAGTGTGTAGAGTTTAGATTAAGCTTATATTGGTTGCAGTATCCATCTCATTCAGTTTTATTTTATTTTATAGTAACTGGAAAAATAAAATTTTAATATAAAGGAAAATTTATTTTTATTTTTCAACGTTACCGTGAGACAATTCGAGAATATACCATATAAAAGTTGAGTATCACCTTTTTTGGAAAGCAGGTAAAGGAGAAAGGTCGTTGGTAATTAAATGGGAACGTACATCGTGAATCCTGGATTTCCTGTGGAATCTGACCCAGGGGAAAACAGACCTCTTTTTGGCTCGTCAACGTTTATATTATTTTTAAACAGAGTTTTTTTTAGAAGAAAGGGGATAAGGTTAACTTTCGGGGATAATCCCTTTCAAAAGTTTGTCTCAATTTGAAGTTGTATACGTTTGAAATTGTGTTGGGATAAGTTTAGAATTAAAATAGCAATAATTTAATGATACCCCAAATATGAAATCAATGTCGAAATCGGACCAAACCATCGGGTTGGAGTCGAAGCCCATCAGGGTGTCGGTCACGTCCTGGATTACGCCCTTATCCCGGCTCACTTTGGAACTGCTCCCCCAAAGTCACTATCATTTCACACGGAATGCACAACGCAAATTTTTAACGATATTCTTCAAACTTCTTCGATTGATTCTGGCCTGTGCGGGGAATCACAAACGGCTCCCATTATGCGAGAGTTTTCCTTAGCGCGAAGACATTTTCATCTGAACGTTGCCACGTGTGGGAGATTGTAAACAAAGAAAAACGAAAGCGCTCAGGCAAAAATCGCCGTTGGGAAAACTTTTAAACGATACAGTTGTTGGGTATTCAACAAGATGTTAATAGAATACTTCCTTTATTAAAAGTTTTCTATAAAATAGTTAGAAGCGATGGAAAACTTTAAAGTATCGAGTCGCTTATTCTGCAGGAGCAGGTCGTAGGCAATATTTCAGGTGAAGGTTTAATAAAAAGCTCCCTCTACACCCCAGATTTGATGCAGCCAGTTTTCTGTTCCCCACCAACAATGCCTCCCTGGGCGCGCTGGCCACAGTAACCATTATAATTATTATATTGTTTGTATGGTGAGCTGATATCTTCGCGCTGGTCTATTGTATGTAAAACAATAGAACATATTCCAGGTGTGGGTCATACACGTACCGATATTGATGTGTTGGTTCGCTGGAGAGCGACCACTCAAAATGACAGTACACCCTCGGGGACACTACGGCTTAAAATCATGGACCATTGTATTAGCCCCAATTTGTAAAAACCCTATACGTATACCCTGTTCTTTTTTATAACATTTTCAACACGCCATTTATATATACCTATATATATGTAGGTCAAATAATATCGATGGTTTCGAGTCGCGCTCTCTCTACAACGTACAACCGTTTCCGTTTTGCGCAAAAACACGATTAAATTATTCCTCCACTTACAAAAAATTACAATGACCAACAACTACTTTCAATCTAACTCAATGCTCCAATTTGGTGGAGAGGTTCCATCAAAAGCTCTAACAAAAAAAAAAGATTTACATTTCCATGTCCTTTCGTTATAATCGTTTGGAATTTCAACCAAAGGCATAATTCCAAAAGTATCACCGTTTTTGTATTTATGTGCGGGATGTAACCGCATTTTTTTTTCACTCACTTTCGAAACAGACCGTTTTTTTAACGGTTCTGCCATGCAAATCAGATTTTCGGTCGCTTTTCGACCGAAATATTTCACTCTCATTTATATATTCAATGGGAGAAATTCTTTTCAGAATATATCTACATTGTTCGTATAACAATTCAATGCCAATTTATATTTTTATATATTTATATATATTTTATAAGAAGTCAAATTACGTTTTACGTGAAATATTAGTAACGCTTAACGCGCCCAAGGTGTATGAATATTTACAAGAAAATAATACGGGAAATGATGTAGCTATTCTCGCGAAGGGAACTTATGATAATAGCGGAAATGCGACGCGGGGTGGTAATAAAAAATGGGCTGGCGTGTCGTCGTCGCCGTCTCCTTAAAGCGGTTATATATTGCGAAAATTAATAAAACATATGCGAAGGACCGATTGGCGTGAGGCGAAAAATGACTTTCGGATAATTGTGTTTACACTGAGACGGGGTGGAAGACCGTGTGACCTGAACAAGGCTAAGACTACAACGACTAGTAACTGTCAAGAGATTCAATATATTTTACGAAACTTTCAATATTGTTCCAAAATATTATTAATAAAATTGAATTAAATGTGGTGTTAATATAAAGTAAAATCAATATATATATTCAATATATATATTTTAAAGTTTTTAGTAAGTTTAATCATTAATTCTGAGTTGTTCTAGAACGTAACAATGGTAGGTGGAATGTCAAAATGGGAAGTAGGCGGTTGTCTTTTCTGGTGATTCTGGACGAAAACGTCCATCGCTCTTCTGGCGCTCGAACAGATGTTTTTAGCACTGCCACCCTAAAAATCTTCAAGGTGTTACGTTAATCCTGATTTATGGTATGCTAGGACGCGGGGAACATCGTTTTTGAAATAGGAAATATATAGTGGCGGCGTGTACAGCGAAAAATGGTATCATTTCTCATTTTCCTTCCGGTTTATAACGGCGATGGCGTGAAATAAATTTGTAACCTTGGTTAAAAATCAAACGATCTTGTTTATGCTAGCGGAAGGTTTAATCTCTTTTCAACAACTTTAATGTGGAAAAGTTTTAAAATTTTTTGTAAATGTAAATATTATCTTAATATCCGATACCCAAACATAAATACCGCAATATAAATGATGAGGGGTGGTCGGAGCGACTCTTTAAATATAAGTAATTTCAAATTGAAATTTCGAAGGGGAGAGAAAACCAGGTTTAACGGTTTTCGCATTGGAATTAGGAGCGGAATTGGAAACGATCTTCGCCCCGTCCGTGTATGATTAGGCATTAAGGTGGAATATTAAAAATCAATAGTAGTGAATGGAAACGGAGAATTCATCTTTGGTCCGTCGATATTGTCATCCCTATCGTCCCTATCGCCAAGTTTTGTTGTATTTTCATTAAAAATTAATCCGTTTATTATTAGGCGCAGTCAAGCGTCAATATTAAATTAAGAGTTTTCGTTGGGATTTTCGCCGAACGGTCGAAGAGGGTGCGCGCTGATTGACTACGATTATCTAGATTTAGCAAGTTCGGATAACTTGTTCGGAGTTCTTGCTCCGAAGCTTCAAACATGTTCATCTACAAATAATGTCACCAGAACGAAAACAAGACCACTTCTCCCAGCCAGTACGAACTTGTCGCGCAACTAAACCGCCCCCTTTTCGCAAACCCCCCCAGCACCCCCAACCAACTGTCAGCATCGGTTTCATTCTAACTTTAAATTGATCTACTTAGCACCCTTTGCACTATGTAAATCCATCCCAAAAATTTGCAAACGTCCCTGCTAGCGTCTATCGGACGTATAATTAACAGTTCTAGCGATGCCCTAAGCTTTTTAGGTCAATTGAAAGTTATCGTATTCAAATGTTCACGTTCCGTTATCTTCTTTATGTTTCAAACTAATCTTCCATCTCAAAAACACACTTCACATTTAATTACTACTAGATACGTATTAATTATTTCATTTCTTGAAGATTTAACGAACTCGAACTTGGACATGTTGGTGGTATCGGCACAATACGTTGTTTTAATATTATTTATTTATCATTTATTGCCACAGACAAAAATACAAAATTACATAAGATACACTTAACTTAAACAGTATCAGCAAATGGATCATTTTATCGCACAAGCGATCTCTGCCAAATGACCCAACAGAACAAACAAAAATAAAAATAGTATTTGCTGAATATGGCAAGTAGTGACAATTAGATATTATTAACATCACCAAATAAGATTAAGCAAGAAAAGAAAAATAAAGAAAAGACACAAAAAGAGAGATAGAGAGCACTAAAAGAAACTAAAAGAATCTGCCGGATATCAGTTGCCAACAAGTGAGAGCAGTTGAAGAGAGGAAAAAAAGAGAAAGGCAAAGAACAAAGAATCAGGAAACAGCCAGTTGAAGGGGCTCTTTAAAACATGTCTAAAATTAGTAATTCTAGAAATATTACGAATTTCAGAAGGCAGTCCATTCCACAGCGCAATCGACTGTACTGTAAATGATCTATGATAAATTTCAGTGCTATGAACGGGAAATGTAAGAATAGTATCAGAACGTGAACGAGTAGCAAGCTCATGAGTTGATAATTGCTGGAACCTATCTGATAAGTACTTTGGGGTGCAGTTATGAAGGATTTTAAATAAAATGGTTAATAAACGAAAGGATCTACGTCTCTCACAGGTTAACATCTGAATGTAATTGCGATACGGCGTTACATGCTCAAATATGAACCGGATACAATTATTTTGTAGCCGCTGCAATTTACTCAGAAGAGTCATCGAGAGATCGGGATAAACCGCGTCCGCATAGTCAAAGTGAGGAAATATAAGAGAGTAACAAAGATTACGACGCACCACAGGAGGAAGAGAGCAGCGAAGTCTTTTTAAAGAGTGGAAGCAAGCATAGACTTTTCTGCAAACATGTTGAATTTGCGGTTTCCAAGACAGTGCAGAATCCATAAGGACTCCAAGATTTTTAACTGTGTTAGAAAACCGTATGACATTACCATCCAGCATCAGATCACTGCAGGCAGATGGATTAATCTTACCAAGTAATTGACGAGTTCCAAACACAATAGCTTGCGTTTTAACCGAGTTCAACTTAAGTCCGTATCTCCGAGACCAGTTCAAGACGTTAGATAGGTCGTTATTAAGTCGCACAATAGCTGCCGGAAATTCAGCAACAGTAGTAGTAGTATATATCTGCAGGTCGTCGGCATACAAATGATAATTACACGAGATATAATTAGTAACACTATTAACGAACAAAGAAAAAAGTAACGGACCCAATACACTGCCCTGAGGAACACCACATTTGATTGCACAAGCAGAAGAAATTGAAGAGTTAGCGCGTACGCACAAGGAGCGATGGGAAAGGTAGGATTGAAACCAAGAAACACAGGGGGGAGTGAATCCGTAGGCAGAAAGAGACGCTAAAAGAAGGCTGTGGTCGACAGAATCAAAAGCCTTGCTGAAATCGAGCAGTACCAACACAGTAACACATCTGTTGTCGCAGGCATACCTAATATCATCAGTAACTTTAATGAGAGCAGTAGTTGTACTATGCCCACTGCGAAAACCCGATTGCAACTCATTGTGTAAATTAAACCTCTCTAGAAATCCTTGGACTTGTAAATAAACTAAGCGGAAATCGGACAGAAATCAGTGTTACATGAAGAGGACTTGGATTTGGGTATGGGAACGACATGAGCAACCTTTCAGACAGAGGGAAATATCAAAAGAAAAGTTGAAGATATGAGTTAAGGGAGGAAGCACTATATCCAGGATAGGAAGAAGAAGGTTGAGACCGATACCATCAGAACCCACGCAAGGGGACTTCGAATAAGTCAAAGCATCGCCTACTTCGATCGCGGTCACAAGCGTAAGAGAGAAGGAGCAAGATTTAAGAGAAGTAAGAATTTCATTAATTGTAGCCGCCTTAGTTACGTCATCGATGATCAGGGGAGGCTCTGCAAAAAAGTTTGCCATCGACTCACAATCAAGATCCATCTGGACAGACGGAGAATCAATCACTCCGAGAGACCTCATAGTCCTCCAAAATGTTCTGGGCGCGACTCCAGACAGCCTCTGGTAGAAATAAGATCTCTTAGCATATGATTACAGCGGTTGCGTAAAATTCGATAATTTTCCCGATTACGCAGTCACATAAGAGATCTTATCTCATCACTCAGCCAAGGTGCAGGCTGAGTGCAGGTATTACTGTTAAGACTTGAGTTACATTGGACTTCAGTGTAACTTATCGAGGTACTCCTGTTGAAGTTGAACTGTGAAAAGTTTTGAATTATGATGTTACATCGAATCTGCCCGACATCTGTAAACAAACGAAAACACCTCTTATTACTACACTAATATAGTAGCGCCATCTTTTAGTTAACTTGAAAAGAATCATGTTACAAAAATATTTAAAAATAATTTATTGTGTTTATTTTTGGTAAATTTATTTTATTGGGGTTAAATTTTTGATGATTTTTTTTATTGTAATACTTAAAATAAGAAAGCGCCATCTATTGGGAGTTATCACAACTGTGTAAGTATTTGAAAACTGTTACTATTAATTAATTTAGGTACATATTAAGGTATAACATTAATTTTAAGAAGATTGTAAATGAAAAAATTGTAGTAAATTAAAAATAGAAAGATTAATAAATAAAGATCCATCAAATAAATTTTGACTTTTGACAGTTCGTTTCGTATCTACATTCGTTCTGTTGCCGAATTTTATATATTATAATTGTTTTTCGGCGGATCGGTGCAAAAAAAATAATATAAAAGCCGCGTTTGGCTTGTTATGTCATCTGATGGTGACTTAATATACACGATGTCCGACGCAGAAGATGATTTTATGTGTGAAGATGAGGAGGATTACGGACTGGTAAGACATAACCTCACATTATTCATCTTCCCAAACCGACATAACTTTCTTTAGGAATATTCCGAAGACAGCAATTCTGAGCCAGACGTTGATCTCGAAAATCAGTACTACAACAGTAAATCTCTAAAAGAAGATGAACCCAAAGCGGCTTTGTTCTCCTTTCAAAAAGTTCTTGATCTCGAAGGAGGCGAAAAAGGCGAATGGGGATTTAAAGCTCTCAAGCAAATGATTAAAATCAATTTTAAGTTGGGTAATTTTAAAGAAATGATGGATCGATATAAACAATTACTTACATACATTAAGAGTGCTGTTACACGTAATCATAGTGAAAAATCTATAAATTCTATCTTGGATTATATTTCTACATCAAAAAATGTAAGCATTTCCAACACACTTTAAAATTAACGTCTTATTTAATATTTATTTAGATGGAATTACTTCAAGATTTTTACGAAACAACTTTAGAAGCATTAAAAGATGCAAAAAACGACCGATTATGGTTCAAAACGAACACGAAACTCGGCAAACTTTATTACGATCAAGGCGATTTCAACAAGTTAGCAAAAATCCTAAAACAACTCCATCAATCGTGTCAAACGGACGACGGCGAAGACGACCTCAAAAAAGGCACCCAACTCCTTGAAATCTACGCCCTCGAAATCCAAATGTACACCGAGCAAAAGAACAACAAAAAACTAAAAACACTTTACGAGCAATCCCTTCACATCAAAAGCGCCATCCCGCACCCATTAATTATGGGCGTTATCCGAGAATGCGGAGGGAAAATGCATCTACGCGAAGGCGAATTCGAAAAGGCGCATACAGATTTTTTTGAAGCCTTCAAAAATTACGACGAATCCGGAAGCCCTAGAAGGACTACTTGTTTAAAATATTTGGTTTTAGCTAATATGTTAATGAAATCTGGTATTAACCCATTCGATTCGCAAGAAGCTAAACCATATAAAAACGATCCCGATATTTTGGCCATGACCAATTTGGTAAATGCTTATCAAACTAATGATATCAAAGGGTTCGAAGCTATTTTACGAGAAAATCGGGAAACTATTATGGACGATCCTTTTATACGTGAACATATTGAAGGTAAATTTGGGTAATTAATTAAAAATTTTTTACCACCAAAATTATCAATATGTATCATGGTTGTGAATCACTAAAACGTTTCAATAATGATTACATTCTTTAGATGTTGTAATATTTGTGATGTGAGTAAAGGTGTAGTGAATTCATTAAGAGTTATTTTTGAATATTTTCGTAATAATCTAGCTGATAACATTATCAGTGATGAAAGAAATATTTTCAACATTGTTTCCTCCAAGAGTACCAATTAGGTTACAACTATGACTCAGAAATGTTTCTTTTCGAATTTTATGCTCTCTTCTTCTGTGTGTTAAACCTCCAAGTTGAGCGATAAGAATATAATTAATTGATGCTTAAAAACTTGTTCCCACATTTATAATAATCAAATGACCTTGGCAAAACTAAGTATTTAGCTTTATTAAGCCGAAATCGCTTGCGCTTCAATGTAGTGACTAATTTTGGGTTGATGTGGTATTAATTGTCACATCATATTAATTGTTGAGCCTCGCCCGCAAGCGACCTCGGCTCATTCATGAAAAATACAATGTTTAAGATGGAGAATATATGATTTCGCCGTATTAAACCGAGGTCGCTTGCGGGCGAGGCGTTCCAATGTACAGAGCAGGTTTGGGTTGATATATTAATTGTTGAGGAGCCTCGCCCGCAAGCGACCTCGACTCATTCATGAAAAATACAATGTTTAAGATGGAAAATGTATTATTTCGCTATATCAACCCGAGGTCGCTTGCAGGCGAGGCGCTTCAATGTATTGAGCAGTTTTGGATTTATATCATATTAATTGTTGAGCCTCGCCCGCAAGCGACCTCGGCTCATTCATGAAAAATACAATGTTTAAGATGGAGAATATATGATTTCGCCGTATTAAGCCGAGGTCGCTTGCGGGCGATGCGTTCCAATGTATAGAGCAGGTTTGGGTTGATATATTAATTGTTGAGGAACCTCGCCCGCAAGCGACCTCGGCTCATTCATGAAAAATACAATGTTTAAGATGGGAGAATGTATGATTCTGCTTTATTAAGCCGAGGTTGCTTCAATGTAATGATCAGTTTTGGGTTCATATAACATCAATTGTTGAGCCTCGCCCGCAAGCGACCTCGGCTCATTCATGAAAAACCCAATGTTTAGCGTGGAAAATACATGATTTCGCCATATTAAGCCGAGGTCGCTTGCGGGCGAGGCGTTCCAATGTATTGAATATATTTGGGTTGATATGATATTAATTGTAGAGCCTCGCCCGCAAGCGACCTCGGCTCATTCATGAAAAATTCAGTTGGAAATGTATACTTTCGCCGTATTAAGCCGAGGTCGCTTGCGGGCGAGGCGCTCCAATGTATAGAGCAGGTTTGGGTTGATATATTAATTGTTGAGGAGCCTCGCCCGCAAGCGACCTCGGCTCATTCATGAAAAATACAATGTTCAAGATGGAGAATATGATTTTGCTTTATTAAGCCAAGGTCGCTTCAATGTAATGATCAGTTTTGGGTACATATAACATCAATTGTTGAGCCTCGCCCGCAAGCGACCTCGGCTCATTCATGAAAAATACAATGTTTAAGATGGAAAATGTATTATTTCGCTATATCAACCCGAAGTCGCTTGCAGGCGAGGCGCTTCAATGTATTGAGCAGTTTTGGGTTGATATCATATTAATTGTTGAGCCTCGCCCGCAAGCGACCTCGGCTCATTCATGAAAAATCCAGTTGGATATGTATACTTTTGCTTTATTAAGCCAAGATCGCTTGCGGGGGAAGCGCTTCAATATATTGAGCAGTTTTGGGTTGATATCATTAATTCCTCGGCTTATTCATAAAAATACAATGTTTAAGATTTAGAATATGATTTTGCTTTATTAAGCCAAGGTCGCTTCAATGTAATGATCAGTTTTGGGTTCATATAACATCAATTGTTGAGCCTCGTCCGCAAGCGACCTCGGCTCATTCATGAAAAATCCAATGTTTAGCGTGGAAAATGTATGATTTCGCCATATTAAGCCGAGGTCGCTTGCAGGCGAGGCGCTTCAATGTATTGAGCAGTTTTGGATTGATATATTAATTGTAGAGCCTCGCCCGCAAGCGAACTCGGCTCATTCATGAAAAATCCAGTTGGAAATGTATACTTTTGCTTTATTAAGCCAAGATCGCTTGAGGGAGAAGCGCTTCAATATATTGACCAGTTTTGGGTTGATATCATTAATTCCTCGGCTTATTCATAAAAATACAATGTTTAAGATGGAGAATATGATTTTGCTTTATTAAGCCAAGGTCGCTTCAATGTAATGATCAGTTTTGGGTACATATAACATCAATTGTTGAGCCTCGCCCGCAAGCGACCTCGGCTCATTCATGAAAAACCCAATGTTTAGCGTGGAAAATGTATGATTTCGCCATATTAAGCCGAGGTCGCTTGCAGGCGAGGCGCTTCAATGTATTGAGCAGTTTTGCATTGATATCATATTAATTGTAGAGCCTCGGCTCATTCATGAAAAATCCAGTTGGAAATGTATACTTTTGCTTTATTAAGCCAAGATCACTTGCGGGGGAAGTGCTTCAATATATTGACCAGTTTTGGGTTGATATCATTAATTCCTCGGCTTATTCATAAAAAATACAATGTTTTAGGTGGAAAATGTATGTTTTCGCCTTATTAAGTGGAGCTATTGTCTAATTTTGCGTTGATATGGTATTAATTGTCAAGTTTTAGCCAATTTTATATGCAATGAGGATTAAAAAAGAGTTTTTTGTTTCAGATTTGTTACGTAACATTCGAACACAAGTGCTAGTAGAACTAATAATGCCTTATACTAGAATTCAGATACCTCATATAAGTCGTGAGTTAAACATCGATGAGGAAGATGTAGAAAACTTATTGGTGTCTTGTATTTTGGATAAGTAAGTCTTAATGTAATATAATTACGTTTAAAACTAATTTTTTTTTCTAGTACAATTCTAGGTAGAATCGACGAAGTAAACCATGTATTATTCTTAGATCACTTAACGAACATAAACAACACACGATACACGGCCCTTGATAGATGGACCAATCAATTGGCGAGCCTTCATGTTTCCGTGGTGAATAAAATGGCGTAAAATCCTCATTGAAAAGGTGTTTTAAATTTTTTGTGAGAGGGTAGAGGATTGAACGCGAAAATTGAACGCTATTTGAAAGTAAATTACCAAAAATTGTATTTTTCATCTAGAAACACTAATTTTAAATCAATACGGTTATATATATTTTTTTTAATTTGTACATTTAAGGTACCTAAAATATTAATTAAACGCCACTTGTAGGTAAAAGTTGTAATTTAAAATTAGTTTTTCTATTTGATGAGATAAGATCATGGAACTTAAATCTTGTTTTATATTTTGGTGATTTACTTTTGAATCGGTCTGTAAACTTTTTTAACGAAAAATTAAAAAAAATTGTATTTAAAAGCTACATGTTTTTGCTGCAGAACCATTTTTCGATTTATTTTCCTAAACACAAGCACACAAAGAAGAAAGTTCATGATAAAAATGTGATATAGCTCTAAAAAACTATGAAATAAAAAAATCTTTAAAGAAGAAATTCTCTTAAAAATAATAATCAACTCGCCCAGATCATTTACTCATTTTCCACACAACAAAATAAAAATTGTAAACAAATTTTTGCAAAAACCCTATCAATATTATTAATTTTTTGTCTCAAATATTAATTTCTTTGTGTTCGTATTTCTAACATTGCTAAAAATAACTGGATTGAAATTAATTTACAAAGTTTTTAATTTATAATACTTTTTTGTTTTTTTTCTATGTTAATAATATTCAAGTTGCTGTATCATTTTCTTTTGTAAAGTAAATAAAGTGATATTTTCCAAATGGATTTAATTTGAACAATCATTAAAAACCTGACCTGAAAAATTAAATAATTAAAGACGTCATAAAATACCTCAAACAATTAAAGAAATATTACACTTCAACTAAAGTGTAATAAATGTATTTCAAATAACAGTACTCAAATACATTTCTATGCATACGATTTTCGTCTTTAACAACCTCTTCCTTAAGCCTCAGATTGCTTAAAAGTAACTTTAGGTATACATTTAAGTCAGTGGCGTTGGTGAATAACAGCAGCTGACCCCACTTTGTAAATACACAAGTGAACTAAATTAATTTAAAACATAAAATATGGGTGTAACGTAAATAATTTTGATAATGAACGAATCGTGTTGTAAAATTTTGGATTTTTGTCCAATTTTTAACGTAAGACATCAAATTCATCCGAGAGATGCATCAGGACCGAAACATAACGAATTTGTTAGGATTGATCGGAAAAAAACGTTGAGGGTGATTCATGTGAAACCGGAAAGTGAAAATTTACCGAGGGTGAGTTACGAACATGAGAAGAATAAAAGGAAAAGTAATAATCGACATTCGATTACCGAAGAATACTGGTTTACACGCTGGAATAAACCTTTAAAAGGGGGAAATTGTAATTGTTCTTTTAGAAGATCTCAAAGATACTCAAAAAATTCGTTTATTAATAAAAGTTTTTCATCAAATGATGTAAGAATTTCAAATTATGATCTTCCAGCAACAAAAATTGTAGATGTTGAGACTTTTGTGGAGAGATTAATCCAAGATACTTACTTTGAAGCTTTACAAGAATACTTGGTTAAGGTGAAAAACATTGGAATTGATAACTTAGCATTTCAAACGCTGGACGAACTTGATGGGGTGATGCTACGACGGAAATTTGACTCCCCTGCTGTGCTTGAAGTCGAATGTATTACTCAAAATCAACAAGAAAAAGAGAAACACAAAAAATGTGATTTACATAAAAGCAATTTAAAAAAAAAACCTATTGTGATCTTATTGCATGGTATTGGAAGCACTGCTGATGTCTGGTGGAACATCATAAATAAATTACAAAAAGCAGGATTTGAAATAATCGCCCCTGACATGTTAGGACATGGTTATAGTGCAGCTCCCAATCAAATTGGAGCTTATAAATTCAAAAATTTGTTGCGATATACTTTAGAAGTTTTTGACAAATATATTTCTAATGAAGGAAAAGCCATTGTTATTGGACATTCATTTGGGTACAACACTATTTTAATTCTTTAATTTAATTTCAATTTCATAACACATTTTTAGATCAAGTTTAGCAACAGCTTTAGCAAGATATCGAATGCAACAAGTAGTGCAATTAGTTTTAATAAGCGGAGGTGGTCCCACACCTTTAGCTGCTCCAACTGAAGTTTCTGATACATATTGGGATTGTGCAATGTTAATAAAACCATTCGTTTTCTGTGGCCTCAAAAGGTAACTCTTAAATTATTTACTTTTAATTACTTTTTTGTTAAAAAACAGGTTCTTTAAGGAGCTTTTTCTATTCGTCAAGAGGAAAGCATTTTAAACCATGCGAGATAACTCACGGGATACCCGCTTACGTTCTTAGTTACATTGAAAAGGGACAATGTTGGCCTGAAGGTGATGGAGCATTCCACCGGAGAATTTTAATTCCAACCTTATTAGTCCATGGTTTACAAGATACTAATGTTACATTGGTTCAAGAATGTGAAATGGAAAGGGTAAACATAAATAAATAGCTTATTAAGTAGATTAATTCATTTTTTATTGTTATTTTTAGACTATTCCAAGAGCGTTTTTAGAGTTAATACCGAATGCTGGACATATGTCGATGTTAGAAACTCCAGAGCATTTGAGCCACATGATCATATGCTTCCTGGATTGGTGGAGTCGTTGAAATCAAAGACAAGATTAATGTTATTAGAGAAATCCGTCCATCACTCAATCAAAACAGAATTATATGTAGAATTATGCATATTTCCAAAATGCAATTAAATGTTGAGTCAAAAATTGAAACACCAAATATAATGAAATTTAGTATATAGTAATATAATTAGACAAAATCATTACTCTCTGTCTTAAGTAATGGGTTTTGCATAAATACAAGTTGCAATTAATATTGTATCAACCCAAAACTGGTCACTTAATTGTAGCACCTCGACTTCTTGAAGCAAAATCATGCATTCTGCATCTCAAACATTGGTTTTTTTTAAGTAAAAATTGGTCAATCAGCCTCAATTTGATCACTATCATGGTTTCAGTTTTAAATCAATGCTTCAAATGTTAATGTTGAAATATTTGATGCATTTTGGAAATAAGCTAAAATATGGTGTTCATTAAAAAGCTGGTATTAAGGAATAAACAAATGTAGAAACCCTTCATTATCAAATAGTATTATTAACATCATTTCTTAGTGTTGTTTTCCTTGATACCAACATTTTTGGATACTATATAATTTAAAAAATCAGTATTTTTAGAATTAAGTATTTTCAAAAGCAAAGAAAAAACGTATTTTTTATATTCTTTTGCAACCTTTATAATGTTTATTGTAATTAATAACACAATATTTTTTTGAATATTAATAAAGAAAGGATTACAATAAATTACGTTTTATTTAAAGGATTTTCGGGTGATTTTTGCCATTCTTTAAAGATCATTTGTTTCAATTGAGAGAGGCGTAAACTTGGATTTTCTGCCTTCAGTTCCGCCAATCTGCGCTCTTCATAAGCAGTGTAAGCAGCTTTCATTCTCTTCTCAGGATGTTTATCCACTTTATCCTGAGCTGCTGAGTTTACACTTAAAATAGAAATAGCTTCAGTTACACTTCTTGCTTCTTCACCTTCAACCATAGCGCGATTGATGTTTTCTTCTAAAGGTATAGTTAAATGCGTTTCAATTTCTTTTTCTTTCTCCTTTTTAACCGGTTGCTTAGCTTGTTCAATTTGAGCTCGGGTTATTTTAACAGGTGGTGGTGGTTTAGAAGGAGCTTTCTTTAAGGACTCCATTTCTTTTTCTAATAAAGCTTTTGCTTCCGCTTTTTTTTCTAGTTGAGCTTGCTTCTTTTTTTCTTCTGCTTCTTTTCTTTGTTGTTTTTTAACAAGTTGTTTATCATCATCTTTCCAATAAGCTTCTTCTATTTCTTTTTGCTTTTTGGACACTTCAGCATCCTTCACTGCAGCTTTTCTCTGCCTAGCAGCTACTGCCTTACTATTCTCCCCAGCAAACTTTTTAGGCATGATTGTGAAGTGTTAAGACATAACCTAAAAAGTGTAAGATGTTTACTTGATTAATAGGAGCGTTGTTCGAAGTGATTTAATGTGGAAAATATTGAGTTTTAACAACAATATCGTGAATAAATCGATTCTGGTTAATTCGAATAATAAATTTATTGAAATGTCGAAACAAAAACATAACAAAAAAAATGGTGGAAAAACAAATGGAAACTTGGTAAGAAAAAACAAAAAAAAAAATATATATATATATAACATACGTGTTAAATTGAGACTCCTAATAGGTTTTTGTGGAATTATTTATTCTTGACATAACCTTATTTTAATCAGTGTTGCCAATTTAACGATTTTTGTTTTTTCATCGCTAGGAACAACCAAAAGATGGCTTTATAAGTGAGGATAAATCGAAGGATATACTATTAAATATTTTAGCAAAACCAGGTGCGAAACAAAACAAAATAACGGGTAAGAATAAAAAATAATCAAACAGGTAGGCAACACAAAAGCCCAGAAATGACTCAACCACCACTTTTATTTTATAGAAATCACAATAGATGGCGTGGGTGTTCAAATTAATGCTCCACCTACGGATGGTGAAGCTAACACTGAATTGCTTAAATATATTTCTTCTATTTTAGGATTGCGAAAGAGTGATGTTCATTTAGAAAAGGTAAGAATACACATATATGTACAACGTAATGATTAATTCTTATACAGGGCTTCAAATCTCGCCAAAAAATAATCAAAATATCAGGAGATGCGATAAATCTGCAATCAGTTAAAGAAAAAATTCGAAAAGAAATGGAAGAAAACTAACTTCACTTTGCTATATATTTATTACAACAAATAAATTTGTTTACTCTTGATTTACAATCAAAATAAGAATAAAATTAAGATTCAATCACAAAAGGTGGTTCCCCTTCAGTATCCATGTAATAATCTCCAATAGCACTACAACAAAATCATTAATAAAGCACAATTCAAAATTTCCTTTATATAAATTACCTTGTATCAACTGGCCATCCTCCCCAATACGATTGGGAGTTATCACTACATCCACCATCTACATAATCTTCATAGGAATTACATTTAACGGCCATAAACGCTGAGCTATACGTGTACAAGATCATATCTTTGATCAAAAAGTGTGAACACGTTCCGATTATGTCTGGTCCGCATCCTGGTTGTTTAACGCCTCCGTTTAAATAGAAATCGGCGTGCCCCACCGAATAAGGATACCCCAAAAAGCCAGAATTGACGTGAATGACTTGTACAAATTGAGCGTCGGTGGTATCCAAACAATCATCAAGATTGTCCAACGAGAAACCTGGCCAAGCTGGGTCTAAAGCAACGATAGAACCTAATCTTCCCGATGCGGTACGTCCAATACGTCCAACTAATTGACCACCAAGGCTGTGGCCCATTAAGTTAACGGTGGAGGCGTCAACTTGATAATGATCAATAATTTCGTTGATTGCCTCTCCAATTAAATCACCTACGGGGTTTACATAGGATCTAGCTAAAGTGTAGAACTCCCCAGCTGGCCCACTCCAGTCTAAGCAAAACACGTTCAAATCATTCGAAGCGAGAATGCTATCTTTAACACCAGTTACACTGGTGCTCTCTCCAGATCCACCCCAACCATGAGTTGTAAACAAAGATGGCAAATTTGGGTCGAAAACTCCCGCTTCGAAAAGCAAATCTAACTCTTCACCGTTAAAAATAAAAGGTTCATCTTTGTTTAACGGCGTATATAAGTAAAAAGTAAAGTTCCTTCCATCCACTGGATCAATGATTTTTGGGGTACTTTGCGTATCAACTAAATGAACTTTTCCTTCATCATCCGGAATAAACCAGAATCGACGATTAACTAAAAAAATACGTTATTACTATGTATTGTTGAAGAATAAACGTTTTTAATACCTGGTAAAGCTGTGGCAAACGCCAAAACCGCCAACACTAAAAACAACTTCATGATTGCAGTTAAACTCACTTGAGAATAAATTTATATAGGCATCCTCAGAAATCATTGTTTTCAGCAGTGATCTGATAATCACGATCGATTCTAAAGTGCTTGAAAACTTTAGATAGCACATCTCGAGTGGTGCTATTGTGATTTTAATACCTTCACAGCAAAAAATGACGAAAATTGCGATAAAAATATACTTAAAACGTTAATTTATTTTAAAAAAATAAAAAAAAATGTCGATTACTTTGTTTTGAGAAGTTCGTTAAATCCCAAATCTTGATTAAAATCTCGAAGTAATGAATTCTTTTATAATTATGTATTTAAAATTTTTTAATTGTTTAATTAATTAATCATTATTCGACGCTTGCGTTCCTTATATATACAATCTCTCTTATAAGAAGATAGTTATTTTCAAATCGCCGAGGTCGCTTGCGGGCGAGATTTGATAAATTAACACAAAATTGTTAATCTTAGAGGATATAGCGCCTCGCCCGCAAGCGACCTTGGCGATTTGAGGCGAAATCGTTCCTAATATACCTTGATTAAGATGCAAACTTTCTTTTAAGAAAATGTTTATCCTTAAATCGCCGAGGTCGCTTGCGGGCGAGGCGCTACGTTTGAAATATCAACACAGATGACAAAATCGTCAACTTTGGAAGATCTAGCGCCTCGCCCGCAAGCGACATCGGCGACTTGAGACGAAATCGTTCCTTATATATCTTGGTTAAGATATAAACTCTCTTATAAGACGATCTTTATCTTCAAATCGCCGAGGTCGCTTGCGGGCGAGGCGCTACATTTGATATACCAACACAAAATCGTCAAACATGGAGGATCTAGCGCCTCGCCCGCAAGCGATCTCGGCGACTTGAGACGAAATCGTTCCTTATATATCTTGATTAAGATATAAACTCTCTTATAAGACGATTTTTATCCTCAAATCGCCGAGGTCGCTTGCGGGCGAGCCGCTACATTTGATATACCAACACAAAATCGTCAAACATGGAGGATCTAGCGCCTCGCTCGCAAGCGACCTCGGCGACTTGAGACGAAATCGTTCCTTATATATCTTGATTAAGATAATAAATCTCTTATAAGACGATTTTTATGTTCAAATCGCCGAGGTCGCTTGCGGGCGAGGCGCTACATTTGATATACCAACACAAAATCGTCAAACATGGAGGATCTAGCGCCTCGCCCGCAAGCGACCTCGGCGACTTGAGACGAAATCGTTCCTTATATATCTTGATTAAGATATAAACTCTCTTATAAGACGATTTTTATCTTCAAATCGCCGAGGTCGCTCGCGGGCGAGGCGCTACATTTGATATACCAACACAAAATCGTCAAACATGGAGGATCTAGCGCCTCGCCCGCAAGCGACCTCGGCGACTTGAGACGAAATCGTTCCTTATATATCTTGGTTAAGACATAAACTTTCTTATAAGACGATTTTTATTGTCAAATCGCCGAGGTTTCTTGCGGGCGAGGCGCTACATTTGATATATCAACACAAAATCGTCAAGCATGGAGGATTTAGCGCCTCGCCCGCAAGCGACCTCGGCGACTTGAGACGAAATCGTTCCTTATATATCTTGGTTAAGATATAAACTCTCTTATAAGACGATTTTTATCTTCAAATCGCCGAGGTCGCTTGCGGGCGAGGCGCTAGATTTGATATTTCAACACAAAATCGTCAACTTTGGAGGATATAGCGCCTCGCTCTCAAGCGACCTCGGCGACTTGAGACGAAATCGTTCCTTATATATCTTGGTTAAGATATAAACTTTCTTATAAGACGATTTTTATCTTCAAATCGCCGAGGTCGCTTGCGGGCGAGGCGCTACATTTGATATATCAACACAAAATCGTCAAACATGGAGGATCTAGCACCTCGCCCGCAAGCGACCTCGGCGACTTGAGACGAAATCGTTCCTTATATATCTTGGTTAAGCTATAAACTTTCTTATAAGACGATTTTTATCCTCAAATCGCCGAGGTCGCTTGCGGGCGAGGCGCTAGATTTGATATATCAACACAAAATCGTCAAGCATGGAGGATCTAGCGCCTCGCCCGCAAGCAACCTCGGCGACTTGAGACGAAATCGTTCCTTATATATCTTGGTTAAGATAATAAACTCTCTTATAAGACGATTTTTATGTTCAAATCGCCGAGGTCGCTTGCGGGCGAGGCGCTAGATTTGATATTTCAACACAAAATCGTCAACTTTGGAGGATATAGCGCCTCGCCCGCAAGCGACCTCGGCGACTTGAGACGAAATCGTTCTTTATATATCTTGGTTAAGATATAAACTTTCTTATAAGACGATTTTTATTGTCAAATCGCCGAGGTCGCTTGCGGGCGAGGCGCTAGATTTGATATATCAACACAAAATCGTCAAGCATGGAGGATCTAGCGCCTCGCCCGCAAGCGACCTCGGCGACTTGACACGAAATCGTTCCTTATATATCTTGATTAAGATATAAACTCTCTTATAAGATGATTTTTATCCTCAAATCGCCGAGGTCGCTAGCGGGCGAGGCGCTACATTTGATATATCAACACAAAATCGTCAAGCATGGAGGATCTAGCGCCTCGCCCGCAAGCGACCTCGGCGACTTGAGATGAAATCGTTCCTTATATATCTTGGTTAAGATATAAACTTTCTTATAAGACGATTTTCATCCTCAAATCGCCGAGGTCGCTTGCGGGCGAGGCGCTACATTTGATATATCAACACATAATCGTCAAGCATGGAGGATCTAGCGCCTCGCCCGCAAGCGACCTCGGCGACTTGAGACGAAATCGTGCCTTATATATCTTGATTAAGATAATAAACTCTCTTATAAGACGATTTTTATCCTCAAATCGCCGAGGTCGCTTGCGGTGAGGCGCTACATTTGATATACCAACACAAAATCGTCAAACATGGAGGATCTAGCGCCTCGCCCGCAAGCGACCTCGGCGACTTGAGACGAAATCGTTCCTTATATATCTTGATTAAGATAATAAACTCTCTTATAAGACGATTTTTATGTTCAAATCGCCGAGGTCGCTTGCGGGCGAGGCGCTACATTTGATATACCAACACAAAATCGTCAAACATTTAGGATCTAGCACCTCGCCCGCAAGCGACCTCGGCGACTTGAGACGAAATCGTTCCTTGTGTATCTTGGTTAAGATATAAACTTTCTTATAAGACGATTTTTATCCTCAAATCGCCGAGGTCGCTTGCGGGCGAGGCGCTAGATTTGATATTTCAACACAAAATCGTCAACTTTGGAGGATATAGCGCCTCGCTCTCAAGCGAACTCGGCGATTTGAGACGAAATCGTTTTCTCTCAAACTACCAAGGTTGCTTATTCATCGGGTATTTATTTACAAACTCATTAATTTATAAACTTTATTTGACCAAAAAAAAAATTACAATTTTTTTAACCCATGGCAAACGGAGAATTAGAACGCGTTTTTAAAAAGTAATCACCAGAAGCCCTAAAAAAATAATAAAATAAAAAATATCACCATGATATAATAATATTTTTATGATCCTTACGATTTATCAACATGAAGATGTCCCATTAGTGACTTATGGTTGGAGTTACACATATGTTGTTCAAAATCGTCCATTGATCCGCATAGTCTTGAATGAAATGCCGATTTATAAATTGATTCCGCATAAAATTCGTATGCCCTTGCATGTGAGCAAATGCCAACTAGATCCAAGCCACAACCAGGTTGGGTTTTTCCACCATTAGGATAATAATCAGCGTGTCCTAAAGAGCTCGAAAATCCCAGCCATCCACTATTAGTGTGAATAACATGGACGAATTCGCCATCAGATGGATCTATTCTATCATCAATTTTTGATACTGTGTATAAAGGACCAGCTGGATCTAAACCAACAATGGATTTAACGAGCCCGTTGACTTTAGCTCCTGCACATCCAACTAAATGCGCACCAAGAGAATGACCCACAAGATGAAATTTTTCCGCTTTGATTCGATATGTTGACATTAACTTGTTGATAAAATCCCCGACGAATTCTCCGATAATGGGTACCGCAGCTCTAGCGCTGAAATAATTTAAATTCGCCGGCCCACTCCAGTCGATTATAAATAAATTAACGTTGAAATGTTCTAAAATAGCCGATCCTATGATGGTATTTACAGGACTTTTAGCGTGGTTATTCCACCCATGACTTACAAAGACGTTAGGAAGTGAAGCATTAAATTTCGAACGAGAAATATTAAAATTATTTGCTGGGATTGTATCTGGATGTTTTTTTGATTTTTTTGTGTATAAAAGAAAAGTTAAATCATCTAAAGTGATGGGACGTCTTCTTGGATCGGGTTCAAATAAATCGATACGTTCATATCCTCCCATTCCATCATCAACATAAATATATCGCACACGATTTGGATCCTCTTCTTTGGGGTCATATTGACGCTGTACTTTTGTATTGGCATCAATCAAAGCTTTAATAAAAAATGATAATATTTAAAAAGTTCACTTATGTAAATATCCTCGGTGAATGTGTATTTGGTTTTAATGGCAAATTTTGTCGAATACAAGCAATGTTTACATGCGTGGGTAGCTGTTTAAATTGCGCTCTAAATACAAATGTAATTTCCGCGGTGAACGAAATCGTTTTGAGCTGACAAAGAACAAAATTGTTTTGCAAGAAATTTCAAAATGAAATTGCAAAAACATAAATTTATATTAATTGTGTCAAACGGTTAACACAGAGATGAAATACTTATCATAAGTGTTGTATTATCAATTTCGATAACATAAAAGAATGGCTATTAAAATATCTTTCTATTAACAAAGATCTTATAATTAGACGTTTATCTTAAAAAGGGAATTCAAGGTTACATTAATTAAAAAAAACTTACCAACAGCAAAAATTAATGTTAAAACCGCTATTATATATCGTCTCATGATAGTCGTGGAACACATTGTTGACTTCGAATTTATAACGCAACTTTTTATCGACCTAATCTTTTAGATAAAACTCATGTTAGATTTCATATTCAAAAAATATCAATTTTTATATGGAAAAATAAACAACAAAAGAAATAGAATGCAATGTTATTATTTACTGTATAACAATAATAATACAATCACTGAACAATTAAAACTTTTAATATTTAACCCCTTGCGAATGGAGCGTTGTTGTTTGTGGCCAAAAAGTAATCACCGCGAGCTCTAAAATTAAAATAATATATTAAGTAATAATTTATATTAAAAAAATTCATCAACATACGTTCTATCAACTTCGAATTGCCCCATGAAAGATCTATGATTACCAGTGCATCTATTATTATTCAAATCGTTCATAGAATCACATCTCCATGAAATGAATCTTCCAGTTCGGACTGATTCGGCAAAGAAGGCGTGTGCTCTAGAATGAGCACATGATCCAGCTAAATCAATGCCACATCCCGGTTGGGAACGCCCACCATTTGGACGATAATCAGCGTGTCCACTGGAAGTTCCAAAACCAAGAAGACCATGGTTGGTGTGAATAATTTGGACAAAAGCAGCATCGGTTGGATCGATCCTGTTGTCGATGTTTCCGACAGTGAAAAGAGGTCCAGCTGGATCCAAACCAACGATGGAATGGACGAGACCGTTAACTCTAGCTCCTGCACATCCTGCTACGTGGGCGCCTAAAGAATGACCGACAAGTTGAATTCTATTCAAAGGAACATTATGAGTTGATCTGATGCGGTTGATAAAGTCTCCAACAAAACCACCAACAACTGGGACTGCGCTTCTTGCGGTTGTGTACATTTGGTTAGCTGGTCTGCTCCAATCAACAACGAATACGTTGACGTTGTTGTTGTTTAAGATTGCTGGTCTAATAGCGGAGTTTACTTGACTTCCTGCGTTATTGTTCCAACCATGAATAATAAACTTAATAGGAAGGGATGGGTTAAAGTTGGTGTTAGCTAAAGCGTTGAAGTTGTTTCCTGGAACAATTTGAGCTTGATTAGGATTTCTTTGGGTAAAGAGGTGGAAGGTGACATCGTTGATTGTTGCTCTAGGTGCGGCTTCGTCTACTTCGAAAAGATCTACGAGTTGTAAACTTCCATTCTCGGCTTCTTGGTAAATGTAGCGGATTCTGTAAGGATTTTCTTCTTCTGGGTCGTAATACCTCTCAGTGTCTTCAAACATTTCCAAAGCTTTGAAATAATAAATAAGGATTTGAAATAATCTCGTTTGAAATTAAAAACTTCTTTTTACCAGGAACTGCAAAGGCACTTGCCACGAACGCAACCAAGATGAGTAGCTTCATTGTTGGGCTGGTGTGTTGTCCGGTCGAACGATTTTTCTCCTTTTATAGTAAACCCATATCAGATTAACAAGCAAAAAAGATTACTATTTATTCATTACCTTTTTAATCTTTTAATCGCTAAAAGTATTTGATAAGAAAAAAATTGAAAGGATTGTTTTTTGCAAATGATGATTAAAACCGATAATCACAAAATTTATTTTATTAATAAATTGTTATTTTTGTACACATCATAATTAACCTAAAGCAAACGGAGAAGATTCAGCGGTATCTAAATGGTAATCTCCACCTTGAGAACTATCTAAAGGCCATTGTCCAAAAATAACTTCTTCGTTTCCATCGCAAATTCCGTCTAAGAACTCGTCATAACTTGGGCAATTAAGAGCTTTGAAGTTTCCGGAAGTTAAAGATTCAACGTAGTAATCAACGGCTCGCCCATGAGAACATGATCCAGTTAAATCGGGTCCGCAACCAGCTTGTTTGCTACCTCCATTAAAATAAAAATCAGCGTGTCCAATAGAAGAACTAAACCCTTGAAATCCCGAATTTGTATGGACGATGTGAACGGTTTTACCGTCGGTTGGATCTAATCTAGTATCCACACTATCTAAACTAAATAATGGGCGAGCTGGGTCAAGCCCGACGATTTGATCAACTTCCCCATCAACAGCAGCTCCAATACAACCAACAACTTGTCCCCCGAGACTATGCCCAGCTAACAAAAAGTCAATTGCATTCAATTGAAAATGAGAAATGATTTCATTGATGTAACCCCCAACGATTTTTCCCACTAGCGGCACGGCGTAAACAGATTCAGTGTAAAATAATCTCGAATGGTCGTTCCAATCAATAACAAACACGTTCAAGTTCTCGCCTTGATCAAATAAAGCGTTTCTGATTTGTCTATTTAATCCACTAGTAACACTTCCGTGCCAACCATGAGAGATAAAAAGATTTTTATTATTTGGATTATAATTTGAGCTTAATAAATCATCTAAATTCTCCACTGATAACATTACACCATCTCTGTTTTCTTGAGTGTATAAATAAAGAGTTACATTTGATTTTTCAACAACAGTTATTCTCGGTTCTTGACGCAAATTAACCAAATGTAATTCTCCCTCTTCATCAGTTATATAAACGTATTGTTTTGGAATCGGGTTTTCTTCATCTGCATCATATCTCCTTCCATTTTTGATAACCACTACAATTCTTAGAAATTAATCATTGTTGTATTAATTGTTGTAACTCACCAGAAGATGTGGTTAATGCAACGATTGCGGCGAGTATTAGAAATACTTTCATGGTTGCTTGGAAAGTGAAACTAACTACGCGATCTTCAATTAATTTATATAGACGGCGTGATATAAAAATAAATTAGTATCTGATAAGAGATGTCGATGCAATAATTAGTACTCGATGTCTTAGACAATAGTACTTCAAGCTCGCATGAATTAACTGAATAAGATTAGATCAACGAGGAAAAAGTTTTTAATTACTGATAGCATTTTATAACATGTATTTATTTCATGTGTTCTATAACTTATTAATTTTGAGTAATGACGTTAGCTGCTTAATTTAAGTGGCCCCAACGAACTATTTGAAGTGATCTTGAAACGAACTTCTTAAATATTTAAATAAATATATCGGTTTTATGCAAATTTTTGGGTAAAACATTGAACAATCTGAATGCAGCGCCTCGGTCGCAAGCGACCTTGACTTAACTAATTGATTAATCCGAGGCGCTATAAGTGTTACCACACTGATAATGTATTAATATTAATATAATGAATAAAAATTAAAAAAATAAATAAAAAAAGGTATTTGTTTATTTATTTACTTTTCAAACTATTTGATTGATAAGAGATTTCTCAAAGATTTACAAAGTTGTGTCTATGAGAATAATCTGTTTACTATTTTGAGGTATGCGAAACTTCTATAAACACAAATACAGCCATAGATAAGTTTCGCTATGACATTGAAGGATTGAAAAATATCAAGTTCCTTAACGGATAATAAAAAAATAAAATTTAATGTTCATGTGCAATTTATTTCGGAACAATTACAAGTAATAAGAATACATTGAAGAATTATTGATGTTGTTTCTTGTGTTTCTTTTTATCTTCGACTTTGGGAATTAAAGTGTCGAAATGATTATTGAATTCATTTTCTAATTCATAAATACAAACTCTATAGTTGATGAAATTGAAGCATACTGAAAAAGATATCGAAATAATAATTATATGATATTAAAAAAATGCTTTACCACATTGTGGAGTTCCGGGTCCAACTTCAGGAGTTGTTGGGTTGGGTTGGGTTGGTCGTGGTGTTGGTCGTGTAATTGGTGGGAGAGGGTAGAAAAATTTTTGTTGGCCTAAAACATAATAAAAATAACAAATACAAATATTCTAAATAAATATCATATTTACGTTCTGCAAGAGCTGCACAACACATTGCAACAACAAGAAAAGTTAGTGTTAGTTTACTCATTTTAGCTGGAATATTTAACTTGGAATGAAACTTTTAAACTAACGCGAAGTTTTTATACTAATTTTAAGCAATAATTAATTTTTAATAAGGCACGATTTTTTAACAACAACCCGCATATACATTAAAAATTATCTTTATTATTCTCAGTACAACAAAATGTTTTTAAAACAACCAAAGATTTAATCGCTTCAATAAAAATTGATTTAATGACTTTTTCTAGAGTTACTGAAACATTGTAAACGTATTTTAGAGTCTCGTTTTACGTGTATTTTTTTATCCACCGCGGTCCGTTTTGTTGTAAAATTCGGTAGCGCCTCGGAAAACAACATATACATAACATGTGTTCACGAACCGGTCAGATGAACATTTTCCGAATGGACAACGTTTCTGCCAGCTAACTTTTTTAGGCTTTCTCTCTCGTTGCGGAATTGTTGAATTCACCCCGTGTGAACTGTAGCGGCAAGAAATTTGATCAAACGATTCGAAATTAATAAACATATCGAATATTGAGAAATTTACGATTAATTTTCACTTCAATGAATTATTCTATTAAGTTTCTGTTTAATAAAAAAATATGTTTCAGTGTTTTTGTATTCGCCATTTATGGTTTTAATGAAAACTTGCAGCATTAATTGCTGATCTCAAACCAAAAGAGAAATCTGAAAACTGACTCATCGAAACAATCTGGCATAACATTAAGACCGCACATTATAGAATATATTGCAATACCAACACTGTGATATTGGTTGCATACTTGCAATGATACGTCGGGTAAGATAATTAATTAACACACTGTATATATATTATATATGCCTATATATACTATAGCCGTTGAGTTTTAATTAATTGAAGGATTAATAAATGATCTATTAATAATCTAAAATTTATTTATTTAAGATTAATTGATAATACATACTACTAATATATATAATAATAATAATAATGTCTTTATTCGTACCAACATCAAATTAACAAATTAAATATTCTATACAAAACAAAAAAAATAAAATAAAATAAAATACTAAATTCACTAGTAAATTATAATAGTACGAAATGGCGAAGTTCAGTGCCGAGACACTGCTCAACTTAACCTTAAATTCCATTATAATAATATTCAAAAAATTCCAAAACGTTCAGCAACACGCGAACAAACTAGATATATAAAGAAAATTATTAAAGAAATACCTCTGCCAGTACAGACAGAAACGGAAAAAAAATGTAAAAAAAAAGAAAACTAATACTTAATAAATGCCACCTTCGCCTTACATTTAAATAGTTAGGATGGCCGTCTGTTGATCAAGTAAGCAACCAAACACTCGCTTTTTAGATGAGGAGACGCTTGCTAGCAGTTTCGTTTCAGTGGGTAAATCATTGTACATCTTTACAATCTGATAACTGAAGCTCCGTTTAAATAATTCCGTATTGTGGTTAGGAGGTGACAGAGCCCCCCTGAATCTCAAATTCAAGATATGAATGTCAGTGCGATATTGAATTTTTTGGCATAAATATTGAGGCTTTTCTCTCTGAATTATGTTGTAATAAAACACACAACAATGCAGCTGCCTCCTACGGACCATATTAAGCCATTTTACCTCTGTCAACTTATGTGAAATTCTGTCATACTTCCTAATCCCGAAAATAAATCGCAGACAGGCGTTCTGAACCCTCTGTATGCGCTGCTCATCGACCCTAAGTAAAGACGGCCCATACACCACATCTCCAAAATTAAATTTTGATAAAATCAGCGCATTACAAAGTAGAGTCTTAGTGTTGACAGTGAGAAGATGGCGAGAGGGGTACAGAGCTTTTAGTTTACCAAACGCATCCTGAAGCATACTTGTCACGTGACTCCGGAATCTCAAATCCGAATCCATCACCAACCCTAAATTACGTGCTTCAGATACAATGGGGAGCGTTGATCCGTTGACCGTTACCCTGACATCTCCACCATAACGCAAAATATCCATTTTTCGGCCAAATATCATAACTTTTGATTTATTCGGATTGATTACTAAACTGTGATGGTTGGCGGCAGACACCAGATCCGACAATTCTATATTCAATAAATTCAGATAATGTTGTTGTTCTTGAGGTTTATATGATATATACACCTGAGTATCGTCTGCGTAAAAATGAACTTTGCAGTACTTAAAAATATTACTTAAAGGTGCTGTGTAAATTGAGAACAGGGTTGGGGAGAGCACAGAACCCTGCGCCACACCCGACCCAAGAAGGCGTACATTAGATTGATGGTTAGACAGCTGCACGTATTGTTGACGACCACTTAAGAAATTCTCAAGGAATGCAACTGCTGAATCTTCCAGCCCATAGTGCTTTAATATAGTTAGTAAGAGGTTGTGATTTACTGTATCAAATGCCTTCGTGTAATCCAATAGAACAAGTATAGTTATGTACCCTCTATCTGTTGCACCCATTATGTCATCGATTACACACGTTAAAGCAGTCGTACAACTGTGACCATGTCTAAATCCAGACTGAACCGAAGGAAGGATGTTATTAATTTCCAGGTGATGCTGCAGTTGACCATTAATAATTTTTTCCATGATTTTTGACATTGCCGTTAGTATACTTATTGGACGAAGGTCAGAAACGAGGATCGGATTAGCAACTTTTGGAATCGGGCGCACGACTGCTACTTTCCACAAAGAAGGAAATACACTATTTTGAATACAAAAATTAACAAGATGTGTGACATAAGGCAGTAGAAATGGCATACAGTATTCTAATGTTTTAACCGATACTCCATCGGTACCAATTGCATTAGATTTAATTGATTTCAAAATCTTCAGAACATCGCTTTCAGACACTGTAGAAAATCTGAGAGGGATTACAACACGTTCATTTAAGTTGGAATACATATTATTATCAACGGTGGTATTAGTGCTGGGAAGCGAATCAATAAAGAAATCGTTAATAATAGAAGCATCTTGAAAGTGGTTAGGAAGCGATCTATGTTTGGACTTAATTAATTTCGTGGATTTCAAAGTATGCCAGGTCTTAGCACCGTTACCCAAATCCAAAAAATTTTGTAAATATTTTTGTTTACAATTGTGATGCATATTTGTAACCAAGTTACGCGCCGTTTTATATAGCTGCCAATGCGCGGGGTCTCGTGAGCGCTTAAAAGATTGAAGCAGTTTATCTCGATTTTGCATTGCTGCTCTTAGTTCAGCAGATATCCCTGGCTTAGTAATTCGAGCTTTCTTTAGCGGCGCGTGCAGATCCAATAGCACTAGTATATTTTCAGTTAGAAATCTAACTTTTTCATCTATAGTCTGTATCTCGTATAGAATTCGCCAGGCCAATTCGCCTGTATATATATGTATATATACAGGGTGTCCCGCAACGATTGTACAATACTGTATCAGCGTATTCTCTGATCGAAAACAGACAAGAAAAGTCTAATAAACATAGGTCCGAAAATGGACCAATTTCGAGATATTCAAAGTTTCAGTTTCATAAGCTGACCTATTGTAAACATCATTAATTCTAACGATTTAGATGCAGTAATTATATGATTACCATGGTTACGATGGTTAAGATAAAGTTTAATAAATAATAAGTTAATTAATACAGTTCATTAATAATTTAACAAAACAAGTAACAAAGATTGTCGAAGAAAATCGTTCAACCAGCATAAAAACAACGAATATTTAACAAATTGGAAAAGATTCATGTCATAATAAATGTTCAATATGCGCACCATTTACTTCTAAACACAAACGGATACGTTTTCTAAATGAACTTCTAATGCGTTCAAAGATACCAGGAATTTGTTTTACTGTGTCAAATGCGTTACTAATTTTATTCTTCAAATCCTGCACATTTTGAACGTCTTCAGAATAAACAATTTGTTTTAAATGTCCCCAAAACCAAAAATCTAACGGATTTAAATCTGGTGAACGAGGTGGCCCTCCTCGGCCAACCCACTTATTGCCAAATCTGTTATTTAAGTATGCTCGAGTAGCGCGTGCATAATCGTGCATAAAGTAGCAATCTTCTAGAATTTGTTGAGGTAATTCATCAAATGCCTCTGTAAGGTAATTTTGTAAAAAATGTATGTAGGCATCGGCTGTCAATCTCTTTGGAAGAAAAAATGGACCTATTAACTGATCACCTATAACTCCAGCCCATACATTAACACTGAATCGCCACTGATGATGAGTTTCTAGTATTGCATGGGAATATTAAAAGTTCCGCTTTGAGTAAATGTTGCTTCATCCGTAAATACAATGTTTATGGGAAAGTCGACGTTTACTACCTCTTCCTGTATGGCCCACCTACAAAAAATCTCTCTTTTTTCGCCATCATTTTCTGTTAGAGCTTGAACGGTGTTGTAATGATAAGGATAAAGCAACTGCTCCCTTAAAATGCGGTGAACGGTTGTTTTGTTAATGTTTTCTTGTGCAGAAATTCTTCTAATGCTGGTTGAGGCATTTTCATCGACTCTTCTCAAAACTGCTTCTTCTAATTCCACCGGCCTTGTGTAATGTCTCTCCGTGGAATGGCTATGGGTTACGCTTCCCGTTTCTTTTAATCTGAGAAATAGTCTGCTAAAGGTGTGACTATTAGGCAATCGTCTATTCGGGAACCTTTGCGCGTAATAACGAGCTAATAACAATACACCATATCCGCCATCTCTTCCTTGGAGTAATTAATAGGAGCCATACTTAATAGTTTTATTAAATTAAATAGTAAAATAATAATTTCGTGAAGTATTATTATTTTTTTTTTGATTAGACAACTTATCGTAATCATAGTAACGACTTAATTATTATAAAAACAAATTTAAATTCATGATGTTAACAATATCAACTTATGAAACTAAATCTTTGAATATCTCGAAAATGGTCCATTTTCGGACCTATGTTTATTAGGCTTTTTTTGTTTATTTTTGATCATATAATACGCTGATGCAGTTTTGTACAATCGTTAGGGGACACCCTGTATATATATATATATATATATATATATATATAATAAATGATTAAATTAAGTAGATTCCATACTCAAATAATATTGTCCTGATGCACTAAAAACAAAAAAAAATATATAAAATCCTTAAACTCAATCGATTTTATTCTTACCTTCTATCAACATCGAATCCTCCCATTAATGATTTTGAGTTTTCATCACATTGATGTTGTTGGTAGTTTTTGTAACTGTCACATTGTGTGGCGACATAATTTTCTTGATAAATTGAAAGGGCATAAATTTCATAAGATTTGCTATGAGAACATGTTCCGAATATATCTAAACCACAGTCATGTTGTTTTTCCCCTCCATCAGGATAATAATCGGCATGTCCAATTGGTGAGCTAAACCCTAAGTGTTTGGCGTTGGTGTGGATGACATGAACGAACTCTGCATCACTTCGATCTAAGCGGTTATCGGTGTTTGAGTTGGTAAATAAGGGTCCTGCTGGATCCAAACCAACTATGGAATGAAGCCCTTGGACGTTTGCTCCGATACAGCCTGCGATATGCGCGCCTAAACTATGGCCGATTAGGTAGAACTGAGATTTAGGGATTTGATACAAAGTGATCATTTGATTGATATAATCCCCCACAATTTTTCCTATTTTTGGAACAGAAAACGTTGCTAACACATATAATCCCCCCGCCGGTTTGCTCCAATCAACAACGAAAACATTGACATCTTCTTTCCTTAAAACAGCATTCCGAATTTTGTTATTTATATCGCTTTCGTGATTACATTTCCAACCGTGAATGATAAAAACGTGCTTTTTGCTTGGATCGTAATGAATAGTTTCTGATAAATCCGTATTATGCGTCGGAATTTTGATTGGTGAGTAATTGTATCTCGTATAAAAGTAAAGATTGATGTCGGAAGTTGATACTTTGAATGATGGATCTGGTGGGATCGTTAAATCTTCTTCGTAACCCTCACGAACTAACGTTTTTATTCTGAATATGTCATCTTCATCTAAGGAATAAAGTTATATTAAAAATATATTTAAAAAAAAATTTATTGTATTACTTACCTGTCGCGAATGATAAAGTAATTAAGTAACAAAGAAGTGCTATTTTGAACATATTCAAAGTTTGAAATGGAACTAATTAAAAATATGATTTTAGTGTCGAGTATATATATGCATGATAATTATGTGTTGAAATGAATTTTCATTGAATTTTTTAATTTCGCGTGAATGATAATTTCGATATTTTTATACAACCAAGTTTGTTATCAATTGTTTGTTTAAAATAGTTGATGGATTATTATTATTACAAATTGAAATGTGATGTTGAAAAATATTGGCACGTGACATTTAAATTGGTTTTTGTTGGTCAGATAGAACAAAGAAATGGTGTATCGGGTACTAAAAGACATAGGATCGGTAAATCAGTGTGGTCTATCTATTTGTACAAGCCTTTATGCGCAAGCTAAGTGACTAATGGTGTCACAAACTACTTTAATTAATTCACCACGGCAAAAGCTGATAAGGACGATAAGGGGTGCTGTCATCTGCGTTCCTGCGTCCTCAACCCCTTTAACTCAATTGGATGCCACTTAATTGTAAGTGGAACGGTTGGATTTAATTCTTATCATTAGATGAGTTTCCCTTTAAAGGTTTAAAGCCGCGATTTTTGAAACTAAACGTTCAAGGTGTAGATGGTTATCTTGGATGGGATTTATTACCGCTCAGTTTAGGGGTTTTGTAAAACACAAGCGCGGTCAGTCCACCCTCGTTCTTGGCCGTTTATGGGCTTGTATTTAAATTGTGGAGATACGCACGGCGCGCCTGGCGTCCTAAATCTTCTCTTTCAATCAATACGGTGGACCACATGCATAGCTAAGCGTGAAAAAAAGAAAAAAGAAAAAAAGAACCAACTTGAAGGGGTTGGATTTGAAATTCCATTGTACTGGGTGAAATAAAATTGATTTAAACCAAGATAATGTAACTCAAGGTGTTTCTTTAACACGGTTTTGGAGTCCCCCCACAATAGATTCAAATTTATTCACAGTTTTTCGTCTTCGAGCCGCCCTCTTCGACTAATTCTCATTTTTACAGGGCGGAATATAAAAACGGGATTTTATTGCGCATAGTTTCGGGTCTAGACGAAATTGGGAATATCCATAAGGTTGGTTTTAGAAGATGCGATCGCAGTGCACGGATCTTGTTCCCGACTGTAAGAGTCAACGTTATTTACTGTTACATAAAATGGTTTTTATATCGTAACCGATATTCCTCTTCGAGTTTATAGGCGCGGCTTTCGGTGACAATCGATAGTAAAAAACGTAACGGCCTACAAGTCTTCTAGGGCATCCTTTTTTTGGGTTCCATTGCGGATCGGAAATATTTATTGGTTGTGGATTAAATTTCGCGTTTCGAATACCAGCGTAAGCAACGCGGAAGTTAAATACCGCCGAAATTCCTACCGTTGGGTTTATTTTTCAACTGGAATTCTGAAAACATAAGCTCTAATAACCTGTGTCTATATGTACGAGCACGATTAGCGCGTAGGATGTTGGTGTACGTAGTGGTCCTTAAACAGGCTTGAAATTAGATTCATCCCCCAGTATTTTACATGCGTAGGGAACGGTAAACAGAGTGTAACCGAAGATAACGCGGGATTAGAGGGCTTTATTAAATATTCTCGTCATTCGTTGCCCAAAGGATTCTTTTAATTAAAGGGGATTTGTGGGGACGACGGGTTTTCGGACGAACTTACCCAACATCAAATATTAACCGGTGTCCACGGATCCGGTCTGAAAGCATCGCTCTCTTTGGCATCGACATGGAAATTAGGCTGCCAAAGAATAAAAGAAAAGATCCTTTTCGTACGTCGAAAAAGGCGAGAATTTTTTAGGAAACCATCATAACGCCTCTTTGTGCTTTTTTAGGGCTTCCATAACGACTGCGAATGAAACACCAAATTTTAAATATTTCCTTATAACTCTTGCTATAGCACATTACGCCAAGTAATCTATAATTGCAGACCTCCTTCAAACTCTTCAAGTTTCATTTTCGCCATACAACGTAGAAGCGGAAAAGCTTACGCGCTCGTTATGACCTTTAACCTTCCTACGTTAAGGCACTTTATGTATACGCCCATTAAACTTCATTGTACCACCCAAACGATTGTGTAACTTAACTTTTAGCCAACATATTACAAGCTTCCATACGTAAAGTTGTTATTAAAAAAATTGAAATAGAAAATAAATAAATAATATTTACAAGATATTTCAATATTTCAAAAGTGATGTTTATATATTGTTCGTTCGTTTATTTGCATAGCCTATTGACCGTTCGCCACCGACTCTTCGACCGATTTTCTTTATTTGCAATCGGATTCAAACAGTTTTACCAAACTAAACATCACCGGCAAATATTTGAGGCGCCGCTCATAGCGGTTGTGGGAGTGCTTTTGAAACAAGCGCGAAAATCGCGGTTTATTTCAATGGGATGGTGCTGCCGGGTACAACCGCCTTGATAAAGACGCGATGTCGTGCCAAGGGCATATAAATATTTATGTGTGGCTCATTAATTTCGTTTTCGGTAATATACAAGGGGTTTACACGGGCAAAAAGCGCGCCGTCGCATTTACGATCGTCGCGTTTTATATCTGGGCCGTTTATGCAAAGCGTTATGGCCGAGTTAAATTATGATTTATCGGTTTCCGATCGCCAATTAATTCAGCGCCTTTTTTATTTTAAACCAGCCACGCCGATTAGAAATCCACTAAATAACGGCAGCTTGGCAACAATGTCCGACAGCTTTTGCGTAATTTAATCATGGCATTTTTTTATTATTCACCTTTATAACGGATATTATATATACAGCCTGATTCAGAGTAAGCGCCTTATTTTTTTTTAGCCACACTATGGGTACTACTTTCAAAATATTTGGCAGTAATATGTTTTGGGTCATTCTCTACACGATGGTGATGCCCATATATATACTATCTCCTATATCGCTGACTAAGGCAGCAAAAGAGTGTAAACACTAGAGTGCAGATATATATATATCTGTCTCTGTCGTGCCCCCGTCTACTCAAGAGACATGCGTGAACACGTGGTGAGTACGCTTTTATCTTATTGGACGGTGAATTAAAAATTAATAGCAGCTGATGACCTTGATGTTTATAAATCACCAAATAAATGTTTGACATAAACATAACCTAAAATCTAAATATTTAGTTATGTATATTATAGGTTTCATGTGTATAATAACATAATTATTAACATATTTTAGGACTAAGCAATTTAAAATGTAATTATTATTTGTTAAGAAAGTGAAGAAAATTTGTTAAAAGATACAAATTTTATGATAGAATATTATGTACATTAAATAGTAAGTACCCTCAGTACATATTTTATATCTTTAATTAATGTAACAACTTCATTAAAGGGCGTGAACTCACAAATTATGTTAAAAATTAATAACTATATTTTGGTACACATTTTTAATAATTACTATGTATATATGTATTAATTTAATTTTAAAGAACATAATGTTTAATGAACAACCTACATAAAGTTGATATTTAAAGTAATATTCAACGTCAATTTCACACAAAAGTACATATATTCTAATTTATTTGATGCATCTATGATAATTTATAATTAAAGTCAATTATCTACAATAATTGCATTTCAAAGCTGCATACAATAAGCGCGAAGCACTTCAAACTCTTTAAAATTTACGATTCGCGCAAGCGCCTTCGCGACATGGGGGCACGACAAAGACAAAACATATATCATTCCGTCTGCTTTTGATGGAAACGCTCGCCACTCATTGCTAAGATAGGGAGTCAGCGATATAGGAGATAGTATATATATGGTGATGCCACATTTTCAATTGGAAGAATTATTTCAAAATGGCGACTGTCAACTTTTTTGTTAAAATTATTATATAAATCCATTTTCATCGATATTATTTAGGTAAATTGAATAAATATTACTTTCTATTTTACTGTTAATCGATGTATTAATTTAAATATTTCCTTTACATGTTTCGGCTTATTAGGCCATCATCAGAAGGTTTAACGTTAATATGGTTGGAGAGGAATTGGAACATTAATTTAACTTTATATTACTAATAAGATCAAGGGAACGATGTTCATTTAATTGGGACGAGATTTGAGGTTATGGATGTATCATGCAACGGTTGCACCTTCTGATGATGGCCTAATAAGCCGAAACATGTAAAGGAAATATTTAAATTAATACATCGATTAACAGTAAAATAGAAAGTAATATTTATTCAATTTACGTCAACTTTTTTTTTTTAAATGGAATGCCAAAATTTTTTTTTATTATTGAGGTCCTAACAACATTCTTTATACGATAGTATTTTGTTTTTCTTAAAAATTCATTTCTTTCCCCATCAAAAAGCACACATTTTAATCTAGTAGCGCATGAATGTTTTACGCTCGATGTTATTTTTGTCCAAATATCAAGTAGCGCTAGACACAAAAGAAACAATTAAACTTTATTTTGTAATAAACATCTACTTATTTATTTATTTTGACAAAAATAACATCGAGTGTAAAACATTTATTACAATTAGTATACTGCCAGTGTTGTCAAAAATTTTTGAAATGCTATTGAAAAATCAATTAATCAATTATTTTGAAACTAATAATATTTTTAACAAACAACAATTTGGCTTTAGAAAAGGACTCTCTACGGCACTGGCTATGCAAAATTTTATCGAGTATGTGGTCGATGGTTTTGAGGCGTCGCAATACACTGAAGCTAGTTTTTTGGATCTTACCAAAGCTTTTGATTGCGTGTCCCATTCTATTTTAATACGTAAATTGTACGCTTACAATGTCGCCCCGGACGCTTGCAAGCTTTTGTCATCTTATCTTACAAATAGAAGTCAATTTGTTAAATTTAACTCGGTGATGTCTAACCCTGGGAACATTACAAGTGGTGTTCCTCAGGGGTCAATTTTGGGTCCTATTTTATTCTTAATATATGTAAATGATTTGCCTTTTTTCCTGAGTGGTGGAAGCTCAAGTTCAATCTTGTATGCGGATGACACAAGTTTGCTGACAAAACATGATTCTGACGTTGATGCCAGGGGATTGCAAGATTTAATGTTAAAATCGGCAAGGCAATCGTCTTACACTGAATGCTGATAAAACAGAAGTAATCCTATGTAGCGGATAGAGGAGTCAGGTTTTTGGGTGTTCATCTGGATTCCGGGCTTACCTGGAATGTTCATGGTGAGAAATTAGCCTCACGCTTAAGCTCCACTGCCTTTCTGTTGGGTCGTCTGTCTGAGTTTTCCTCTACTCGGGTAGTGCGTTCCGCGTATTTTGCGCTTTTTCAGAGCCATCTAAGTTATGGGTTACTGGCCTGGGGACATGCCCCGATCAATAAAAGAATATTTGGGATACATAGCTATTAGAAATATTGCTAACTTGAACTATACTGATGACTGTAGGCCTTCTTTTATCAAATTAAAAATATTAACACTTCCTTCATTATATATTTTGGAATGTTTAAAGCTCACTTTTTTACATCATAGTCAGCACAGGAAAAATAGTGATGTTCACAATTATGGCACTAGGGGGAGGAATGACATTCGACCGGAGGCACTGCGACTGGAGAGGTCGAGAAACGCATATAATTACTATGGAGTGAAGTTCTTCAATGTCTTGCATTGTGGTTATAGAAGCTTACCTTATAAGGCTTTTGTAACCAAAATTAAAAATGTTTTAGTGGGGAAGGCGTATTACTCCATAGATGATTTCTAAAACGATATACAGTCCTTCGATTGATATTTTTATGATGTATCACGACTGTGCCTTTGTCGCTACTGACCGGACACCGATTTATTACACCGATTATTTTATCAGGGGTTTAATGTAATGTAATGTATTTAGTAATTTATTCTTTCTTATATATGTTTTTATGTTGTATTTCTATTTCGATTGTGACGAATGTATACCCTCTGGGTTATTAACATAATAAATTATTATTAGTATTATTATATTCATGCGCTACTATACTCTGTTTTTAAACCAGGAGGAGTAAACGCGAAAGTCAGATTTACACTAGGAAAAATCACCAGAAAATATCACTAGATATTTTGGCGGTAAATTTAAATTAATAATTGTTATTATTTATTTATTTACTTATTATTGTATTTATTTTCGTTTGTTATCGTCAACACTAAACATACAAATTAACATTGAAGTTATGAGTGTATTTATTTCAAAATATAATAAAGAAGGGTTTAAGAACACAAAATTTACAATAATGACACGAAACTGTCGAATTGTCAATAACCTAACCTTCAAATTCAAAATTCAAAATTGCCTGTGTGTGAACCTTCCTCGCATTCAACCAATCACGTGCAAGGTCAATCTGGTGACAAATTTAAAATACTCCTCCTGGTTTAAAAACAGAGTATAATTGCCAAAGAAAACTTCAAGGTATAATTAATGTTTGTAAACAAAACTAACCTTACCTAACATTCCTTCACGCTATAATTGACATTACAAAAGAAAACTTCACGCTATAATTGCCATTACTAATTGCCAAAGAATACTTCATGGTATAATTAATGTTTGTAAACAAAACTAACCTTACCTCACATTCCTTCACGCTATAATTGACATTACAAAAGAAAACTTCACGCTATAATTGCCATTACTAATTGCCAAAGAAAACTTCATGGTATAATTAATGTTTGTAAACAAAACTAACCTTACCGAACATTCCTTCACGCTATAATTGACATTACAAAAGAAAACTTCACGCTATAATTGCCATTACTAATTGCCAAAGAAAACTTCATGGTATAATTAATGTTTGTAAACAAAACTAACCTTACCTCACATTCCTTCACGCTATAATTGACATTACATGTTTTCTGCTGTTCACACTGTATCTACTGACCGAACTTTCACTGAATCTAATTTCAATCCGTTGCCATACTCTTTTCATCCCACTACAGAAGAGGAGCTAATTAAATTAATGGCAACGTTTTCTAATAAGCATACTGCTGGAGATGATTTGTTGCCAAGTTTTATGGTCAGAGATTGCCGTTATATATTTGCTTGCCCTCTTAAATTTATTATTAACTTGTCCATTACGTCCCTCTACAATTACCAACTTGGCTACGATTTCCGAGTTTATCTGTAGCACCTTGGATAGACGTGGGCAGGTGGATGTTGTATACACTGATCTATCCAAAGCCTTTGATCTGATTGACCATAGAATTCTCTTGTATAAATTGAGCTCTTTCGGATTTGTTCCTTCAGCAATTCAACTTCTGGCCTCTTATTTGCAACATAGAAAATGTTATGTTGCTTACAATGGTTATTTTTCTAATGAGTTCACTCTTACCTCAGGGGTTCCACAGGGATCAAATTTGGGCCCTCTATTATTTATTCTTTTCATAAATGACTTACTTCTAAAAATTGATTGTCGGATGTTGGGATATGCTGATGATATCAAGATCTATGCCGAAGTCTCATCGATGGCAGATGCAGATAAGCTGCAGCACAACTTAAACACAATAGTGCAATGGTGTAAGACCTACAAACTTAACCTTAATATAGATAAATGTTGTGTACTTACTTATAGCCGATGCTCGTCACCATGCATATATCCTTACAATATTGCTGGCAGCATTTTAAGTCGTGTTGAGGAGTACAGGGATTTGGGGGTCCTGTTTGATGCAAGTCTTAATTTTAAAAAACATATCAATAATGTGTGTTCGGAGGCCTTTAGGTCCCTAGGTTTTGTGATGCGTATGTCTAAATATTTCACAAGTGTCAGCTTATTAAAGACCTTGTATTGTGCTTACGTTCTGAGTAAGTTAGAATACGCTTGCCTGATTTGGAGTCCCTTATATGCATGTGAGTTCTTAAGCCTTGATCGCGTCCATCGTAGATTCTTAAAATTTCTTTCTTACAAATCTGATGGAATTTACCCTGAGCGAGGTATACCACAAAATGATTTGCTTGCACGACACAATATGATTTCCTTGATGGACAGAAGAAACGCGTTTTATGAAAGGTTTCTACAAAGGCTTATCGAATATAACATCGATTGCCCTTTCATTCTTGAGCGACTAGGGTTTGTTGTTCCAAGGAGTAACTCAAGATATAGCTGCGTATTCGTCATTCCTTATGCTAGGACAAACATTATGAGACGGGCGCCAACATACACTCTCTGTAAAGTGGGCAACAGGATTCCAGACAATCAGTGATCACCTGCATGTAAATTCACTTATTTAGTTTTTATTTTTATTTTCTTTATAATTCGGTCAATTGTTAATTTCTTGAATTTTTTGTAAGTTTTGTTTTTTTTTCTCACATACAGATGCATATTATTGTATTATTACATTATGTAATATATATTGTTATCCTTTTTTGGGCTATGCCTGTTGGGTAATAAAGGAATATTATTATTATTATTATTATTATTACAAAAGAAAACTTCACGCTATAATTGCCATTACTAATTGCCAAAGAAAACTTCATGGTATAATTAATGTTTGTAAACAAAACTAACCTTACCTAACATTCAGCGTCTGAAGACACTGGGCTAAACCCGAACCTTAAAAATATACAACTTAGCGCTGAATAACAATTAAAACTAGAACTAACACTTGCACTAGAACTATACTCTGTTTTTAAACCAGGAGGAGTAAACGCGAAAGTCAGATTTACACTGGAAAAAATCACCAGAAAATATCACTAGATATTTTGGCGGTAAATTTAAATTAATAATTATTATTTATTTATTTACTTATTATTGTATTTATTTTCGTTTGTTATCGTCAACACTATACATACAAATTAACATTGAAGTTATGAGTATATTTATTTCAAAATATAATAAAAAAGGGTTTAAGAACACAAAATATACAATAATGACACGAAACTGTCGAATTATCAATTACCTAACCTTCAAATTCAAAATCAAAATTCAAAATTGCCTGTGTGTGAACCTTCCTCGCATTCAACCAATCACGTGCAAGGTCAATCTGGTGACAAATTTAAAATACTCCTCCTGGTTTAAAAACAGAGTATAGATTAAAATATTAGGTTCCTTTTGGATGGGGAAAGAAATGAATTTTTAAGAAAAACAAAATACTGTCGTAAAAAGAATGCTTTTAAGATCTCAATAATAAAAAAAAAATTTTGGCATTCCATTTAAAAAAAAAAAGTTGACATCGTGTAGAGAGTGTCCTAAAACATATTACTGCCAAATACTTTGAAAGTAGTACCCATAGTGTGGCTAAAAAAAAATAAGGTGCTTACTCTGAATCAGGCTGTATATTAATGCTTTTTATAATAATAATAAATAGGATTAGGAATGTCGTAAATTGATTAATCAGTTTGGAGTAATAATATGTCTTTAGGTAAAGTGCCGATAGTGTAGAGAATGCCGAGTATCAAATTCTCCTCCTCCTGCATCCTAATCAGCGCCCATTATCCTCGTCCTAAACAGTAGTGTTAATTTGGAAACACCTGATGCTCTACAAATTCGCCACGTCAGTTAGTTAATTTATCGTCGCCGTTAGTTGGCCACGAGCGACTAAGATCTTACAAGCCATCTGGGCGCCGATAAACAATTGAGAAATAAAATGGTAATCAAGGTAATTGTATACGATGCAGTTCCCTTTGTCCCGCTGATGGCGAACAATAAATCCGACGCGGGCAGTTAATTTTTAAACCTAATTAGCATTCGTGGGCCGCAATTACTAGGCGATATTGCGGCCCGCATGAGCCCAGCTAATGCGGGGTTATGTTTCGTGTTTAATAATCGATGATTGATAATTTTAACACCTCAATTAGGAGGAGGAGCTCCACCTCCTACTCGGTCGGTGAATCCCCCACTGTCATTCCGGGAGGTATTAATCATTACCCGTTGCCGTTGAGAGAAGCCTTCGTAAACGACCACCTCTCCTACCGGGAAAAAAAGAAATCGTCCAGGTAATTGTGAAAAAATTCCGGCTACCTGGTCACAATGGGCGAAAACGCAACGGGGCGGTTGGTGGGTGGAACATATTTATGAGCGAGTGTCGCGATCTAATGGCGCTAGGATAATTTAACAGGGCGACATAAATAACTCAACTAATCAGCAATCGATTCAATTTCGTCCAGCGGGCGGCCCCCTCGCGATTTCGCATGAATTGCCCCGGTCCTGCCGACGGCGATGTTAAATTTCCGCACCCTACCAACATACAAAATGGATTGCCAACACGCCCACCATCACCAAAATTCAATGCCCGTGGTTTTACGTTTTATCCCATCCATTGTCTGTATACCATTTAAATAGTTAAATTTACATATACTCTAATCAATATTACAGGTAAAATAAAACTTAGTATTCCTGACGTTAAAGCATTGAAATCAGAAGAGAGGAATAATAAATAATATAAATATGGATTTTATTGTATACTGATCACTTTTTACCGGTTTCGCCTATTCGGCGTCTTCAGAAAAAAAAAACACAAAAACTTACGTGTCTATCGAATACTTACTATACATAGTTTGGTAATAAGATAAAGTTATTAAAACATCTATAAAACAGGTAAATTGCCGAAAAATGTTGATCCCACATTAATACAACAGACACATAGACAAATCATAATTGAGGTTATTTACGTCAAATCGCGCCAATTTAAAAGTAACCAAAAGTAGGGTACACACATCAAATCCCACTTATTTCGCTCTGTCCTTCTCTTGTTTCTACCTGTGATATATTTATATAATAATAGAATTTGGAATTGATGGAGTGAATTGATACAGTTAATTATGAAGTTGGCAACGTGTACATTTGGTTACTTTTAAATTGGCGCGATTTGACGTACATAACCTCAATAATGATTTGTCTATCTGTCTGTTGTATCAATGTTTTTCGACAATTTACCTGTTTTATAGATGTTTTATGGTGTTACAACTTACATACAGACGTAAGTTTATTTTTAATATTTATTTCAACTTGTTAAGGAAAAGATTGTAATTAATTTATTTTGTATTTTTAGAATAAATAGGCGAAACCGGTAAAAGCTGATCAGTACACAATAAAATCCATTGTTTAAGTGCGAAAACCAGTCATTTTTATTTACAAGAATGAAAAGAAAATAAAATTTAAACAATAACAATAAATAATATGTTTCTATTTAAAAATTTTTAAGATAAGACTGATTGGAAATATGTAATAGGATTGAAAATGGAACAAATTAAGTTTCCGTTAGTTGAGTGATCGACTCATTTTCTGAGTGGCATTCTTGTAAAACAATGGAGACCGTTTGAACTATTTGGCCACTTCATCCGAGTGGATCGTGTGTGTGACGAAGCTTTCAGTGGATGACGAAGCCACTTCGAACGCCACCATCATTAAACTCTCACTTTGAGGCCTAATCGAACGATAAGTCAAACTCAATATCACCGTGAACGTCAAAGTAATGCGTCAGCAACTCGAAAAGTGTTTGAAACGTAACCGACGTTTGCATCTGTATTCTCGATTTAATTAGAAGATAGGCGCGAAGAACCGGTGCGATTGTTGGTGGCGGTCGACAGACGCCTCCGGGCAGTCACCGGAGGTTGTTTAATAACAGGTAACCAATTGTTTACGGCAGAGGGCACGTTCGCGTGCGCGCGACTTATTGTTTCACGTTTTCGTTGTGCTCGTAGAACTTCCACAACCTCCGACTTTGAATCATTATGACCCTATAAAAATGTCTCCAAAAGCATAAAGCAGTTCCTATTTACATTTCCTGGAAATTTGCGGGGTAAGTTTTCTTTGCGTCCCCGCCGCTCGTCAAGGTGCATTATCCAAGCCAATGGGCAGAAAGAGCGATATCGACGACGTCATTTAAAACCGTACGCCAACATCCCTCTACCGTTTCTATCCCGGGTAAATAATGCAAAGTCAACAAGTTATGTTCCAGCAAATCATATTTACCCACATTTCCCATATATTACTATATAAAAATTTTTGATTACTTCAACTTTCAGTAAAGAAAATATATAAAATAAGGATATATAAAATAAGAAGTCAAGTCCCAAATGTGTAAACGTATCTATATTTTATACATCATTCCATAAAGTTTGTTTGAAAAATAAAGGAAAAAGTTTGTACAAAGATAATTTAAAGTTAAAAACAAGATAGCGTTGAACAGACGAAACCCCCAATGGAATTCTACGGTGTAAGAGCAATTCAGTAAATAACTGCCAATTTTAAAATATTAAAAGACCGGTGAGGAGCGAAGGGGGTCCGAGAAAGAGGTAGATGCGTGGGCTGCTGGCGCCATGCCGAGCCTAACAGGTGATAACAGCTGAGCCAACCGCTCTGGCCGTTGCCCAGATCCAATCGCTCATTTTATACCTGCTAAACAAATAAATTCCGATCGGTCACTAATAAATACCGACGGCAAGACACCTTTCTTATCGATACGACGGCAATTACTCTTACGGGCGCGCCGCCGTGACTTACTTTTTCAATTAGTACAATGCGTTTTCTAATATCGGTTGGATTTTTCTTATTTCGAATCACGGTCAGATGACAAACAACAACGTAATTGTTTTCCGGGAGGCGTTCCAGAAATCGTCGTTCGGGCCGATATTTAAGTCGCAGATTACGTGGTCTAAGTCGCGGTCTGGTAGACTCGCGCACTGCCAATAAGTAATAAAATATGCGCTGGGGACTCCTACGCGTGTGCGTCCATCTCACTCACGTTGTTCTTCGTCTGCTCGGTTCGAAGTGCGCACATGTGCGAAAGAGAGCCCCCAGCATCGTCCCGGGTTCGATAACTGCGTCCAGGGTGTAATATGTGTTTGGGTACGTCGTGAACATGGGGGTTGCGAAAGAGTCCATCCTGTGGGACCTTCGGGTGGTTAAAGACGCACGATGTGGGCTCCAGGGGCGACCGCGGTGATACTTGACAGACGAAGGACGAGGGGGGCCAGAGAGCTCGACTACACACGTCGGCTAACGCTCGACATGGTTTCTCCGGCCGCTTAATGATTTGTCGCGTGGGTAGGCCGTGGAAAGTAGTATGCCATAATAGAACGATATTTTATATTTTCGTTGTTTAATTCCACTCCAGATGCGCCACGACAAACCACTACCGGTCACCTTCTACCACTTCACATAGTCCATCGTGTCCTTTTTATTGCGTGTCCGCATCACCTTCCACCGTACTCGTTTGGATCCTCGCCATACCTCCTTGCATTCCTTAACGTACGGAAGCCTGTCCAAATCCTACACTTTATTGCGGACCCTTCATGATTCACGTCTCGGCATCTTCCAAAACTTTCAATGACAACCCAATTATTATCGATATTATCAACTTTATTTTTCAATAAAAAAAATTCTTTATATTCGTAAAGCAAGGTGAGCATTGAGTTTCTGTGTTTCGATCATATAATCATCTTCAGGATTATCGTCATGCATTAAAATCAAATTGAGGTTGCGAAGCCGCACATCTCTTCTAGATCTTGGGTTAGTTCTAGTTTTGCACTAGCACTATCACTAGAACTAACACAAGACCTACAACTAGAATCATTCGGGTTTAGCCGTCTTAAGAGACGTGCGGCTAAACCCGAAAGTTTCTAGTTCTCGGTCTAGTGTTAGTTCTAGTTTTACACTAGCACTATATATTAGCATTATATATATGTATTTCTTTTATTTTGAATAAAATTATTATAAATCTTGAAAATAAATCTTTACTTTTATGAATCAATCAATGGTACCAAATTGTAATTAACGGGGAAACAATCGGCGCTTTCAATCTGAACGATCGTAGGTGTACAGAACGGTTTTTAACGCTAGCTCAGACTTAAGAGCCCTTGCTAATTGAAGAACCGTAAGTCTCACGTTTTGCCGCCGCCGCCGTTAATAGCGCCAACTGTTCGATCCTTTTGCAAATATGTATTAATATTTATGGTTTCTCTTAGTGTCGCTTGTGGGCGGTTTGCCTTGTGTTCACCCGACTATGAACAAGTTTCGATTTGGGAGCAGAAATGTTTTGCAAGATGAATTTATTTTATTGTAAATAATACGGGTTAATGTTTTTAGTTTGTTTGGGTGAAATATGAGAAATATTTGCAAAGGCAATAAATGAGTAAACAATTTAACGAATGCATAACGTTTTTTGATTAAAAAAAAAGAACAATATTTTATAAGTATAGTTATTTGGTAAAACTGCGTCTATTGATTCTTTCGTTAGCGATGGTTCATTTTTTTTTTAAGGCAAGAGAAATTTCTATTTGTTTTTCTCACGAACATGTAGTGCCAAATTACTATAAAGTGGTGGAAACCATCTTTCCTCGTTGGAGATAAGTAGTTCTTACATCGAGTGGTAAATCCAAGATATTTAACGGCTTGTTTGCCGAAGGTATTAATAGCCCCAACAGTTGGGCCTTTTGCAAATAGCCATTAATATTTATGGTGTCTATTAGAACCGCATGTGGGCTGTCAATCGGGTACACCTAAGATAGGCATCGTTTTCCTCCAAAGATGCACGGCTATTTTGGTCCAGAGTCAGAAATGTTGTTATTCTGTTATTGGGAAACGTCTGCGGCGGATATAGAAACAGGTGGAAAAACGCGTTGTGATTTCGGAGTTGAACGTATATACACATCATCGGAAAGACAACAAACGGGGCTGGGCGAATATTTTCCGATTTGTAAATTATAACCTAAACGGGCCGACGTGTAATTTATCTCCCAGTGGCTCGACTACTCGAGGAGCCGGCCGCTCAACAATAAGGCCATTATCATATGTAAATCTATCAGTAGATGTTACAGGTCCCATTACTTACTCGGTCTCATTGGCGCGGAATAACAATTTAATTCCCTTCTTTTACCAGGGTTATAATTCACGGCGTCGCGGAAGTTTTAAATGTAAGAGAGGAAGTTGGGGCGGCGGTTCGCAATCGATCAAAGAGATTTCTACAGATCGGTGCAACTGCGAGGCGGCGGACCCGGTTTGCCTATAAATCAACGTTTAAACCGCGCTCTATGGGTTCCCTTTTGTTTAACAAGTTCCTCCTAAGGAAAAATAGGAGCGACGTTTGTTGAGTTCGCACCGGAACATACATCTTCTCTCCGACTGCTGCAATAAGTGCCCACGGAATTTATTTCATAAAAATTGCATCCCCCAACGACCACAACAAATATTGGTTTGCACACTTCACCATCAAACGTGTTGATTTTTAATATACTGTATTCTCATAAAATTGGTATTAAGATTATGGATTGAAATTAGTGCGTGACGAATCGTGTCATCACAAGATTCGTAGTTTCAATTAAGGTAGAACTGTCCGGCGTCTTATGCAGATGACGCAGGGTTTCCAACTTAGCGGAGAACTAAACAAGAAACCGAGAATCGCACCCGCCGGCGATTAATTACCGCTCCGGATTCTTAACTAATTATCAAAACAACAACCAGACGTTCTCCGGTTGCAGATTGTTCTTGACCAACATCCTCGAATCAACACTAATAAACTAAATGCATAGTAAACGTTATTAAAACAGTTATTGAATTAGAAAATCTTTAACTATAATTATTATCCAAACAGTTTCTAAGGTTCCGGATTGTTTCCGTACAAAACGAGCCGGAAGTTTGGATTGTCTGATGTCGGGATGAAACTCTTGATGAGTTCGCCGGCGCCGATGCGTGACATCTGCGAAGTTTTAATTCGATTTTTCGAAAAATAAACACCCAACTTTAATCGCTGGTCTACTTATTCCTCGGATGGCCACCGGGTCTTGATGCAACTGGAACTAACTCGTAAACTACTGGAAAACTTTTATAGTTCCTTCTCATCTATCACTAATAAATTTTTAATTTTTTTTTTGAACATAAATAACACGGCGTAGTAAAAAAGTTATAAAACACATGTAAATTTTTAAAAGTAATTAACAACGTGGTGTTAAAAATGTATCTGAAAAGGCAAAATAAATAAAATATTTCCGATCGAACACATTTTGCTTTCATTTCGTGTAATAATAATAATAACTCCTCCCCACCACCGACGAATTTAAGTCGGTTTCCGTAAGATACCTAATTTGAATGAGTAGGCAGAGCATCTAGTTGTGGTACAAGTAGTGGTGGATAATCCTAAGAAGGCTGTGATATAGTAATACGGAGTGATGCTAGTAGTGTTAGGCTAGTCGATGGGTGAAGTGGTCCACGGAGTGTGAGGTGTGCTCAGTCATGCGGCGTCTTTAGTCCGAGCGTGCTCGAAGAAAACAATACCACGTGGTAAGGATGCTACCCTTGTGGCATCTCGCGGTACTCCTCGCGACCCTCTTTTCAGTGTCGACACTCGCTGTTAAATACGTTCCGTTTTGTAAGTACGATGAGGACATCATCAGGGATACTGTTAAGCTCTCGGAGGTTGTTCGGACCTCGAAGCTTGTGTTTTCAGGTAGAGTGGCAGGGAATGTCCTGCAGGACAATGACGATAATATAACATTCGACGTTCTTGTGAAGAGGTTCTTTAAGGACCCCGGGGATCTAAAGGGTGTTCGCGAATTACGTGTTACCAAGAAGTTACACGATGGTGAAGGTGTTCTCTGTCGACAAATCATCAAGGTGAGGTACACGGCTATCTTCATAGGACACCAAACCGGGAACACCACGGTGATGCTTGCCTTGAGCCCCGTCTCCATCACCTTGAACAATTTGGAACGAATTAATGCGGCTAGCAAAGGTTAGTACAATACACAAAATTTTGATTTAAATCAAAATTTCAAAAAAAAAAAAATAATAAACGGTTTTAGTTTATTATTTTCTCGTCGAATATCAATCGTTGTTTATTCGTAACGAATTAATATGTCCCATAAATAAATATATCGCTGCGAGAGTAGATATTTATGATGTTTGAAGTGGGTCGGCGCAAAAAAATATACATGAGTAAGGACTAATTGTAACTATGGTGTCCGCGCGTCGCCCGTCATATGGAAGGGGTCATATGCGCGGTAAAATGGCCGTAAAGCTACATATATGTACAAAAAGTCATAAATTTTAAACTTATACCAGCGGTCCTTTTTAGTGCCCCGTGCGGTGCGCGGCCGTATTCAATATGCAATATCGTTTAACCAAAACTGCCCCGAACATTCTCTTCCACTGATAATTTACTTAACATAAAGCGATAAACCGTCGGCAATTCCTACTCATTTTTTTTAAACCTAACGCGCCACTACAATGTTTCTTTCGCGCCGTTTTACGGTTTCGGTTGTAAAAACGTCCCTTTTTTTAATTTCGGTTTGATTAAAACGTTAACGGGGGCCCATAAACAGTATAATGTGGCCAAGGACCTCCTCGCCGATACACTGAACGTCGTTAAGGACAGTAAATAAAGGCGCAAACCAAATAATCCGCGATTTTATATTTCCTTTATTTACAAAGGCGTGCTGACATCTGCCTCACAAACCAAATATCCGCCCGTAACTCGGCTGTAAATTTAGAAACAGATTAGCAAAATTATTCACTGTTAAATCGTTCAAAATTTAATTACTTCATCATATTTTTAAAATGGCGATTATGTATTTGGTGGGTAGTCCCGCCTATATACAACTTTCTCCATGTATCGTGTCTTTTATTCGTCAATAATAATTATACGTTAATTTTAATACTATTTATTTTAATATTAACCACTTTCACCGTGTTGCACAATGAAATTTAAACATGATTATTAACTTGTATATTGGAGTTGTTATTGGAGTTGCTAACGAGTGGTGAAACAACGAGGTTGAGCATTGTTTTAGTTTATTATCGGGACGGCGTTAATAATCGGTTTTTATTTGCGTAGAACGACGACGTATTTTTCCAAATGATTTACGATTCGGTGAGACAGTTATAAATCTGCTGTAGCTAAGTAGGTATCAATCTAGTTTCATCACACCTATTATGCCATTATTCCGGAGCACCGTTATTATTTTTAATTTCTTTAAATAGAAGCGGTGCCGCGTTCATTAGAGAGCTAGCACACGGAGGCGTAGGAAGCAGTTTACAAACGTCCAAAAAAACAAAAGGCCTATCACCTTCCCGTAGTAACCGTTCCTTGATATAGACGAAGACAATGTTACGAGCGCGAGGAAATCGTATTTTTAGGTATAGTCGTTTTTAGACCCACCGAGGATAGCCGATACCATCGATGACAAAAATTAGAAGCGTAGGAGACGACTTATTTCTCCGCCCCACTGACATTTGCCCAAGAACAATATCGCCAATGCGCCTACGTTACAATAATACATTATTTTTACACAACTTACGTTGAAATGACTTATGGTTATGTCACCTTTCATAAAGAATGTGTGAAGGTGTTCCGATTATGCAAAAATTTTCTACCTGGCTCCGTTTAGGTTTTAACTCCATTGATGTGTCACTATTAGAATTCATTAACTTACTCGCTAAACCTGCTTTTAAAACGCACGCGTCTTTTCAACGCAACCTCATTCAATTAAAAACCGCAATAATCGACCTTATTTCCTTAAACGAGTCGTTTGCATTTCCGGCTTTCTTATACTTAATTATGTATTGTCAAGATTCTTCTTCACTTTTTCATACTATTTTCCTACCATGATTAATTACTTAATCATAGGAAATGTAATACTATATATATTGTGGTATCAATGTAGCGTCTCGGCCGCAAGCAACCTCGGCTTAATAATATGGTATCGAGTTTAGTTTTTAGTGTAGTGTTAGTTCTAGCTTTACACTAGCACCATCACTAGAACTAACACAAGACTTACAACTAGAATCATTCGGGTTTAGCCGCACGTCTCTCAAGACGGCTAAACCCGAATGATTCTAGTTCTAGGTCTTGTGTTAGTTCTAGTGACAGTGGTAGTGAATTTTTGCTTAAAACTGACCCTGTATTGTATAGCAACCCTTCTTTTTGACGTTTCAATTTGAAAACACTCTTCCGAATTAAAAAATACAGTATAGATGATATTATTGTATCAATGTAGCGCCTCGGCCGCAAGCGACCTATGCTTAATAATATGGTATCAAACTAGATGATATATTATTATATTATTATTATTCTTCTTCACTTTTTCATACTATTTTCCTACCATGATTAATTACTTAATCATAGGAAATGTAATACTATATATATTGTGGTATCAATGTAGCGTCTCGGCCGCAAGCAATCTCGGCTTAATAATATGGTATCGAGTTTAGTTTTTGGTGTAGTGTTAGTTCTAGCTTTACACTAGCACCATCACTAGAACTAACACAAGACTTACAACTAGAATCATTCGGGTTTAGCCGCACGTCTCTCAAGACGGCTAAACCCGAATGATTCTAGTTGTAAGTCTTGTGTTAGTTCTAGTGACAGTGGTAGTGAATTTTCCTAGTGCAATTTTTGCTTAAATGACCCTGTATTGTATAGCAACCCTTCTTTTTGACGTTTCAATTTGAAAACACTCCTCCGAATTAAAAAATACAGTATAGATGATATTATTGTATCAATGTAGCGCCTCGGCCGCAAGCGACCTAATATGGTATCAAACTAGATGATATATTATAGAAGGTTTATTATATTTATAGAAGCTCGTTGATTTAAAAAGTAGATATTTACCTTATTTGATAGGATGGGAACTGTTCATTTCGGGAAAATGTAAGTTTTGTGTATTGTAAGCACGGAATAAGTTGTCCATTTGAAGTTGCTCTCAACTGGGTGGGTATCCATTAGTATTCCACGGGAGCGATTTTACCAGTATGGCCATTAATATCAATTTTAACAATAAGCACGTACCGTATCTGTAATAAATGACGGCGTGTGTATAGCATGCGGTGTTTGCGACAATTCGCCGTGTCGATACCTCGCAAAACTGCAACATTTTGTCGTCGAACTAATGGCGGCAGTAGAACGTGCCCGGCAAAGAGTGCTAACAATAAATAAGGGGGATTCGCGTGTGTCTACGTTTTACTCCGTTTTTATTACCCCTTTCTTTTTTTCTTGTTGAGAATGGTTCCTGTTTTATAATAATTTAAATCCTTACACGATTTTAACAGCAGCTGTTCGAGGAGGTTAATGCTATTCTCCGGTGTTTAGCATTCACCATCAAGACACACCGACTGGCGCCACCTCGTTCAAGCTACCTGGGCGCAGTAGCATTATTTATTACCCTTCTTTAATTGATAATTAATCGTTTGTGGGTAATTACAACGCTTATTAAGGCGAATTTTTCAAGTAGCCCTTCAACAATATTCCCGCTCTTTAATTACCGTTCGAATTTGTCGATACTGGATTATTAATAATCACAATCTTAGCTACCTGATCAATACCAACCGATAATTAATGAAAATAAATTTATTAATGGTAATCTTTGCATTACCAAGTGCGACAGAAAGTCACATTTTATCATTACAAAGACCACAAATGAAATTAAAAACAACATAATTGCTTTATAATTTACCCAGTTGTATTCTCTGAAACTCTTGTAGTTATGTAACGACCTGGGCCTACTAGAGTTTACAGCGAAAATATTTAATAAAGCCACCTGCAAAGCAAAATTAGTGGATGCATGTTTTGTCTGTTTTCTGTCATATTTAACCTTCTCTTTTTCATGCCGCGAACACCGTCATCTTGCTAATTCGGCGAACACTGGACGAACAATGTCCACCTGGTTGTAATTAATTTAAATATTACCCTCACTTTTTTGTTACCGTTCCATGGCTCGAACGTGAAATAAAAATCGTTTCGTTCGACCCCTTTGTATTCGAATACAATACGTCGCATGTAGGGTTTTCATGCATCATTATGTTGAACATAACATGTTTTTAAAGCACTTATTCTATGTAACAGTAAAACTTTTGCGGATTCGTTTGAGAAAAATAAATTGGCATATCGTATCGTTTTTTTTGTGAATAAATATATCTTGAATTATGTAAAAAGAATACATAAATAAATAAATAGATAAAATAAAAAGTAACTGTATGAACGACAATATTTGAAATCGTTGAAATGCATGAAGGATGACGTCCAGCAGGTCATAATGAATTTAAATCCATTAAAAGCGCGTGACGCGAATTCCCACAGTCCTCTCTGCGTATTTTTTTGAAAAGCTACCCCAAGGGGAAATGTATTTCATATTTCATTATGCAATTGAGCGTTCCCACAAAGGTGTAGATAATCTCGGTTCCACAATAGGAAAGGCTGAACAATGGCGGGCAATCTGTGGGACCAAAGAGAAGCGCAATAATTTCGTGATTGTTTATTATAATATATATTTCACGTTATGCACGGTGTCGGGGTGCGGTAAAAAGACTAGATTAGTGTTTACACGAGTCGCGGCTGCCTACGTGCATTCCTTGTTTATTTCTGGTTGTCAAATAACTCTAGATCAAGGCAATTCGGTATTTACGCGGGAAATTTACGGTTTTTAAACGGAATAACGCGCCATTTGGCCGGAGGAGACCCGGTCAAATTCGACCATATGGCCAGGCATTTCTTCATTTGTTTCAGCGCACGTTGGTGTGAACGTCGTGTAGGCTTGCGAACTGCAACAATGCATTAATATAAATCTTTTTCGTCGCGTCGAAAGGGAGAAGTCTCAGGAGAAGGTACAGTTCAGACGACGACCGATCCGAAAAGACCGCGTCTGAGCGAATTCCACGTTCCACATCTAAGATTTTAAACGGCTGAACTCTCTGGTAGGTGTAACGAAGAACTGCTGGTAAGATAATCAACCTACACATGATTTCTACAGCGTAGGCGTCCCTGACGCCCGTCGGACTGGACGTTGTGACGTTATTCCTATTTCATCAATAACGGCTCTATCTTATCATCTATAGTTTTGAATATTAACAATTTAGTGCCACCTCAAATTTTCAGTAAGATAACTCGTCTGAAAACTTGCTCTTCTTAATATTTCTTAATATCGCCGCGCAAAAATACTACCCATTATTCTCGGTTTCGGACGGACTTGTCCTCGGCAGAAGTTTTATTCATTAATATCAATGATTAAATGCTGTGCGGGCGACAGATGGTTGTTACTGTGCACTCCGACGACGCCACGTTGCATAACGCGAAAACGGAAAGACCGTTTCGGCGATTGTCTTTTGTGGGAGTGCAGTTTCTCTTTTCCCAACCAACCTTCAATTAACCGACTCTAAAATGTATCCTTCCTTCTCAAATCCCACCTCGACGCGGCGCGACGCGAGCTTTCTTTGCCTCACTCGATTTTCTATTCGACGAATTCATTTCTATACCCACCTTACAACAACTTTCTTCGTCAAATTTGAATAGAACTCAATTGAAACCGGCTTACACGTCAATACATATAAAACTACTTCACAACATTCCTTGTAATTCCTATGGATTTATGTCTATATTCAATACAACCAACTTATCATATCAATTGAATTCAATTCAATCATAAAAAATCAATTTCTTACTTCATTATCTCAACAAGCTTATCTACTATATCTTTATACATTGTTTCAAACACAACTAAAATGATTGTTAGTGTCTTTAATGATGGTAATGATGTTGCTTTCTGTCATTTTTGCTATCAGATGCATAAATATCGTGAAAAATGTCAAAATTTGATGAATTCGTAGTTTTACAAGTTGTTAATGGTATCATTCGGGATTCAGAGCGTGGAACCAAGGCTACCCTAATCTCGGCCGACTTCGAGAATGTCGGTCTCACTAAGTATTGTTCATGATATAAGAAGTAATCTTGGCAGACATCGAAGATGTCGTCCTCACTAAGTATTGTGCGAAGTATGTACAATATCACTGCGAACAATACTTAGTGCGGCCGACGTCTTCGAAGTCGGCCGAGATTACTTCTTATATCATGAACAATATGATACACCGCACTAAGTATTATTCATGATATAAGCAGTAATCTCGGCCGACTTCGAAGACGTCGGCCGCACTAAGTATTGTTCATGATATAAGAAGTAATCTCGACCGACTTCGAGAATGTCGGTCTCACTAAGTATTGTTCATGATATAAGAAGTAATCTTGGCAGACATCGAAGATGTCGTCCTCACTAAGTATTGTGCGAAGTATGTACAATATCACTGCGAACAATACTTAGTGCGGCCGACGTCTTCGAAGTCGGCCGAGATTACTTCTTATATCATGAACAATATGATACACCGCACTAAGTATTATTCATGATATAAGCAGTAATCTCGGCCGACTTCGAAGACGTCGGCCGCACTAAGTATTGTTCATGATATAAGAAGTAATCTCGACCGACTTCGAGAATGTCGGTCTCACTAAGTATTGTTCATGATATAAGAAGTAATCTTGGCAGACATCGAAGATGTCGTCCTCACTAAGTATTGTGCGAAGTATGTACAATATCACTGCGAACAATACTTAGTGCGGCCGACGTCTTCGAAGTCGGCCGAGATTACTTCTTATATCATGAACAATATGATACACCGCACTAAGTATTATTCATGATATAAGCAGTAATCTCGGCCGACTTCGAAGACGTCGGCCGCACTAAGTATTGTTTGTGATATAAATAAGAAGTATTCTCGGCCGACTTCGAAGATGTCGGCCTCACTAAGTATTGTGCGAAGTATGTACAATATCACTTCGAACAATACTTAGTGCGGCCGACGTCTTCGAAGTCGGCCGAGAGTACTTCTTATATCATGAACAATATGATACACCGCACTAAGTATTATTCATGATATAAGCAGTAATCTCGGCCGACTTCGAAGACGTCGGCCGCACTAAGTATTGTTCATGATATAAGAAGTAATCTCGACCGACTTCGAGAATGTCGGTCTCACTAAGTATTGTTCATGATATAAGAAGTAATCTTGGCAGACATCGAAGATGTCGTCCTCACTAAGTATTGTGCGAAGTATGTACAATATCACTGCGAACAATACTTAGTGCGGCCGACGTCTTCGAAGTCGGCCGAGAGTACTTCTTATATCATGAACAATATGATACACCGCACTAAGTATTGTTCATGATATAAGCAGTAATCTCGGCCGACTTCGAAGACGTCGGCCGCACTAAGTATTGTTTGTGATATAAATAAGAAGTATTCTCGGCCGACTTCGAAGATGTCGTCCTCACTAAGTATTGTGCGAAGTATGTACAATATCACTTCGAACAATACTTAGTGCGGCCGACGTCTTCGAAGTCGGCCGAGATTACTTCTTATATCATGAACAATATGATACACCGCACTAAGTATTATTCATGATATAAGCAGTAATCTCGGCCGACTTCGAAGACGTCGGCCGCACTAAGTATTGTTTGTGATATAAATAAGAAGTAATCTCGGCCGACTTCGAAGACGTCGGCCGCACTAAGTATTGTGCGAAGTATGTACAATATCACTTCGAACAATACTTAGTGCGGCCGACGTCTTCGAAGTCGGCCGAGATTACTTCTTATATCATGAACAATATGATACACCGCACTAAGTATTATTCATGATATAAGAAGTAATCTCGACCGACTTCGAGGACGTCGGTCTCACTAAGTATTGTTGATGATATAAGAAGTAATCTCGGCAGACTTCGAAGATGTCGCCCTTATTAAGTATTGTTCGAAGTATGTACAATATCACTTCGAACAATACTTAGTGCGAGATAATTTCTTCCATAAACTTCAATCAGGGATCATAGACTTGGTTTCGCGCTCCGAATCCGGAGTAATACCATTAAAAACTTTATGGAAGAAATAATTTTGACCGCTCCAAGTTATGTTCGTGATATAATAAATAATTGAGATTCATTTTGAACAATAATCAAGATATCTGCTATGATGTATATCCATAAAATATATAGAAGGTATAATTATTAGGTGAAATTGAATTGAGTTGGGTCGGATTATCTAAATTCTAACAGATAACATTTTCGATGTTTATGTTTTTATGTTTTTTTTGGCATTAAAAATGCAATTCGTTCAAAATTACTAAACTGGTTTTAGAGATGAAAAGTTCACATTTTCGTTTAGATTAACTCACTGTGAATAAAGGATTTTTTCTATGTTTATGAACGTTTATTGGAAATTTTAGCATTAATGCAACAACAAAAATTAAGTTTTAAAAATTGAAGTGTTTTTTGGTCTGGCACAAAATTGATATTAAGCTTTTGGGTTGTTATTAAGAATTGTTATAATAAAATCGCGACATCACTTCAAACTTTGGACATTTATTTTATAAAGTAAATTTATCGATATCAGCGCGGGTCGGGCTCATTCCGTTTTATAACCTCGCGAACGCTACTACTCCCGTTTTTGTCCCCATAAACCAGACGTTTTATTGGGCCGGGATAATAAATTCGTAAGCTCTCGCAGGTGATTTTTCGCTCTTTTTTTGTATCATTTTTTCTACATAACGTAAACTTTATCTGCCCCCTAAACCTCCTACTACTAGTTTTATATCCAGCTCGATATAATCGTTCGCATAATGACCCCCTTTAAACCGAACGGCCAAATCTATTAATCTCTGTCCTCTCCCTCACCTGTTGATAAAATGTTTAGGTGTAATTTCGGTTCTGGACGTCATTCCCCTCCACTCGTTACCATTGTTCTCCTTTTTCGGCGCCTCGAGCCTCACCTTTTTTCGCGTGGGCGTTTTTAAATTTGCAGAACTAATTAAAAAGAACCAGCCGTCGTATGATCGCCTCGACAACAACATTACAAACCTCATTTTACTTAAAAACATTCTGCACCGATATTAGCTAGATATAAAAGAAGATAAGCCAAAAGGAAATAATAGCTAAACGTACGAGTAAATGAATTAGACAAAGCAGAACACGAGATGGCCATAAAATAAATCGCTGCCTTGTAGAATGTTCTCAATATCCTGCGAAGGAACAAGGATTCAACGTCGTATTTCAAAACTTGTTTTTATTATAAAAGGTAAGATTTCCATCGAGTTTAGCCGCTCATTTGCTTTGTTTCCAATATTGAAAAAGTTTGTACGCGACATCAAATATAATACGAAACGGGCCGTTTTAATGAAACGCATTTTAAGCGTATTTGCCGGACCACCTGTATGAGGCGTTCATTTCAAATACAATGTGTTAATTCATACGAAGTAACTGAATCGAATCGGTTATTACATTTACTGTTTACCATTTAGTCATTAATTATTGATGACCAAATACACAAACAATGCGGACGCCTTTTCTTTTGTTTTACTATCTATTTGTTACGATGTATAATGGATGATTTCGGACGTTTCGAGGCGTTGATTCATATTTTACCTCTTCATTCCCAAACCATGTTTCATCAATAATCTATTCCTTTAAATCATGAAATCCTATATCACAATCAATACCACAACAAACTAGAAAGACATCCGTAAAACACTTAACCCACTTGTTGACGTTGTTTCTTCTTTAATAGTGCTTTACGACGGCGGTGGTAGTAAGCTGAGAAGCGAAACGTAAAGGTAAGCCCAATAATTCAATTGCGAACAACAACATTCCCCCTGTCATCGCGGCAAACAATTCATTACCGACCAAATATTACGATGGCCGCAGAAATAAATTGCTCGGACACAAGACGGATGCAATTTAAAAAAAATCACCCATTAATGTGGCCGACAAAAAAGGCCAAAAAGGTGATTTATCAGGGGTTGTTGGCAACCATACATTTAATATCATCCTCGGCCCACGGAACGAACAAAAAGGCGGTAATGTACCCAAATCTTCGCGTCAAATGCATTTTGAAAAACAATAAATGCTGCGCCGGATCCGAAATTTATGTATAACTCCTTCGCCCCGAAAACCATTGGAGCGACAGGGAAAACATCTCGATTTATTATCCTTGCCCCCGGCAGACATTATAAAGAATACCGTGATCTGATTAAAACGAAACGCCTATAATAGGAATTTGTTGAACCACCATTTTTAGTTATAAATAAAAAGATTCATCATAAAAAATCGGAATTTTAATAAATCGTTAAGTTAATAAATTAACTAAATTATAAGCTTTTCAACAAAAAATACCGATTTTAAAAATATGTTTTAGTTTTTGAGATATCAATTTTTAAACGCAAATATGATTAGTTATTTCTTTGGATATCTTCAAAAAATCGTAATAAATCGAAATTTTAATAAATCATTTTGAAAGTATCAGCTTTTATTAATTGAATTATAAGCTTTTCAACGAAAAATACCGATTTTAAAAATATCTTTTAGTTTTTAAGATATCAATTTGTAAACACAAATATGATTAGTTATTTCTTTGGATATCTTCAAAAAATCGTAATAAATCGAAATTTTAATAAATCATTTTGAAAGTATCAGCTTTTATTAACAAAATTATAAGCTTTTCAACGAAAAAGACCGATTTGAAAAATATCTTTTAGTTTTTGAGATATCAGTTTTTAAACACAAATGTGATTTTCTCATTTCTTGAGATTACCTTCAAAAAATCGTAATAAATCGAAATTTCAATAAATCGTTTCGAAAATATCAGCGTTTATTAATTGAATTATAAGCTTTTCAACGAAAAATACCGATTTTAAAAATATGTTTTAGTTTTTGAGATATCAATTTTTAAACACAAATATGATTAGTTATTTCTTTGGATATCTTCAAAAAATCGTAATAAATCGAAATTTTAATAAATCATTTTGAAAGTATCAGCTTTTATTAGCAAAATTATAAGCTTTTCACCGAAAAAGACCGATTTGAAAAATAGCTTTTAGTTTTTGAGATATTAATTTTTAAACACAAATGTGATTTTCTCATTTCTTGAGGTTATCTTCAAAAAATTTGAATTTTAATAAATCGTTTCAAAACTATCAGCGTTTATTAACTAAATTATAAGCTTTTCAACAAAAAATGCCGATTTTAAGAATATTTTTTAGTTTTTGAGATATCAATTTTTAAACACAAATATGATTAATTATTTCTTTGGATATCTTCAAAAAATCGTAATAAATCGGAATTTTAATAAATCGTTCCGAAACTATCAGCGTTTATTAATTAAATCATAAGCTTTTCAGCGAAAAAGACCGATTTGAAAAATATCTTTTAGTTTTTGAGATATCAGTTTTTAAACACAAATGTGATTTTCTCATTTCTTGAGGTTATCTTCAAAAAATTGGAATTTTAATAAATCGTTCCAAAACTATCAGCGTTTATTAACTAAATTATAAGCTTTTCAACGAAAAATGCCGATTTTAAAAATATTTTTTAGTTTTTGAGATATCAATTTTTAAACACAAATATGATTAGTTATTTCTTTAGATATCTTTGAAAAATCGTAATAAATCGGAATTTTAATAAATCATTATGAAAGTAGTTTTTGAGATATCAGTTTTTAAACACAAATGTGTTTTTCTCATTTCTTGAGGTTATGTTAAAAAAATCGTAATAAATCGTTCCAAAACTATCAGCGTTTATTAATTGAATTAATTTAGCAAAAAAATACCGTTTTAAAAAATATATAGTTTTTGAGATATCACATATTAAACAATTCTGAAGCTTTTGAAAGTAGGTTACTTTCGAATCTTCGCGCCTGATATTTATTTTCAGTTTGTCCGTTATTTCATCGATTTTTATAGGTAAAATAAACGTGTGGGTCTAACATTTACACACAATAAATCGGTTTCCTTATTAGTGCTATAGGTATGCCTCATTTGATTACGCCCATATAGCGACATTGAACGTATTAATCATTCATAAGTCTTTAACCCACCTGTTGAATCTTATTGTCCAAAATTTTCGCGTTTTGACATGTCGCTTCGAAAGTTCCGATTGAAGCTGAATAACTTTGTGTGTTTAATATGAAATTAGGACAAGAAGAAGATCAAAAAAAGCGGAGAAAGGTATGTTAGGAAGAAGTTGAAAGATGAAGAAATGTCTGTATTTGGATATGTGAAGTAGCAACTTCTATTAGTGGTTGTATTAGATGTTAGCGTACAATAAATGGCGTTCGTGGTCGCGGTTGTTACACATAAAGTCGTTAAAGTGACCTGTTATACATTCGGCCGCGGAGTTCGCACGCATCCAAAGCCGTCGAAGTGGCGCGCGTAGGCGTAACAGGTATGTCATGCAAGGTATCATAATGTGCAGACGTCACACCTTGAATACCAAATGGCCGATTCTGCGCGGACCTCGCTCTAAATGTTAATCAAGTCTAATGTTGGATGAGTAAACGTTTGTCGGAGTAAGAAAGAAAAGGGTAAAAAGCATGTCTGTTGTCTAAAAATTTAAGTTAGCCGACATATGGTGGAAGGAAGCATGGTTCACGCCTATACGGGTTTTGCCTTATCTCTGTAAGAAAGCGTCTCTCTCTCTACGACGGCTGTCTTTTCAGCGACATGCTTTTACATATTGATAACTCGCCGAGATACTCACGTAGCAAGCGCCCTCCGAAAAATAATAACGTTCCTTCTCACGCATAAATCCTCAGCGTGAAGAAGGTTGAGCTTTTAAAAAGAAACTGTTATAATTACCCCATAAGCGCCCTCGCTCCGTAGGCCCTTGTATTTAATTTGAATCTAAAGGATTATTAGTTGTCAAACGAACGAACCAGTTTTTGAGTCTAGCGCGAAGTAACGCTCAACGGCAAGGATAACGAGTTGCTGAGACACATTTATCTCGGCCCTAATTCATAGTTATTTCTCTAAAGGCATAATATATTACCTTTAATTTCGTTCTTCGCGGCAAAAATGATTTATTACGTTCGCTCATTTTGCGAAATAAATGTGTTATTTTAAAATCGCTCCGGGCTCGTCTTTCGCAAAATCCCGATCAGGCGTTCTTCTGCCGGCGACGTTTCCATCTCCTCCTCACGCCCACGTTCGTCGAATTTCGACAGCCTTTGTGAACCCATCAGCTGCCTTCCGAAGGAAAGCAAACAATAACAGATGTCTCTAACCCACATACCTTGTTTACTTTCATATTACATCTTTACCAAAGATTTCTTCACTCAATAATCTTCAAATTTCACAAATCTCTCTATCCACAATTACCTTTATTGCCACCAACACCAATTTAGACCACATCCACCTGCATCCACATATAAAACTCATCGAAACTTCAATTTAGTAAGCAAACAATACCAGCTGTCAATGTTTGATTTTCATAACACCACTGCATTTCCATATTTTACATTTCAAGACATCTTGAGCAAAACCATATGGCTTTACGAAGTGCTACGATAAATTTACCGACCGAACAGTAAGAACGCAATTCACTACTTCAAAGTAACTGTCCTCAAGTCCATCCCGGTCGAGTCTCGACGTTTGTGGCGAAGAATCACATTAAACGTTTTCAAATCTCATTTTAATGGGACACTTTAATAAACTCTAAATACAATAAAAAGAATTATTTTCAAATTTCTTTTGTGCTTTGATTTATTACTTTTAATATTTTCTTAATTATATTAGATTGTATAAAGTCTATGACATAAAATGTTTATACAAAGAATGTTAGAAAATTTTTTTCTCAGTTTGTGTTCAAGAATAATTATTTCATTTCATATTTAAAGTTTATTTAATTTAGGAGAGTTGGGTTGGGTTGAGTTGGGTTGCTGTAGGATTGTGGTCTTTTACATTAAGGTTGGGGTGTTTGTGTTTATTAACTTGCTAAAAAGATTATAACAAAGTGGATTTGAAGCCTGATAGTAGCACCATTTTCAATTCAATTTCAGTACTTTCTCTCTCCTCATTCTACTTATTCTCCATACGTCCATCCATCTTCATTATTTCCTGCTTGTACTGTTATCTCTGGCTCCTTATGTTTTCTCCAAGCTCCTTTTTACTTCCCTCAACTGTCTTCTCTTCCTCTATACCCTTAGTGAGCATTTCATCACTACCCATAATTAATGCCACGTTTTGACTGCTCTCTAAAACGCAAGTTAGAAGTTATTTTATGGTTTTTATTTTGATCATGAATCTTGCAACATGGATATTTCTTTCGAAAGAATGTGAATTTACAATAACAGCTGAACAGCCTACGTTCAAACGGTATCGTGATTTCGGTAATTTTGATAAAAATAAATTCTTAAGTGATTTCGTAGCATTTCCCTTTAACAATATTTACCGTATTCTAGATGTTAATGATAAAGTATCTTTTCTTACCAGTAATTTAATAAATCTTTTTGATATTCACGCACCTGTTAAAACAACTACACGCCGTTCGAATGCTAGCCCATGGTTAACAAGCAATACCAAATTTTTAATGTCTTTGAGGGATAAAGCTAAGGGTAGATGGAAACGGACCAGGGCTGTTACGGATCATAACGAATATAAAGAATTAAGAAATTTTACGGCTCGTGTTATTCGAGACGAAAAGCGAGCTTATGTCAACTTTCGTATGTGTAGACCGGGGGATGCGTCCTCAGAGGTGTGGAAACGTTTACGAAAGATAGGTATTTTGAAAAATAAGCCGTCGCTACCAGAAACCTTATCAAATGTCAATGATATAAATGATTACTTCATTTCCGCCCTGCCGCCAGCCACTACTTCACAACAATTGATAAATTCCTACTTAAATGATCGGAAAGATGGAGTAAATATTTTTGAATTCAAATTGGTCTCTCAGGCGGAGGTCGAGAGGGTTTTTCTTACAATGAAAAACACTTCTGCTGGCGCGGACGGTGTGTCACAGTTCATGTTAACACTATGTTTTCCTCACATTATTCCGTTCCTGACCCATATCATAAATACTTGTATTGAAACTAATACCTTTCCCTCTTTGTGGAAGGTGGCTAACATCGTCCCTATTCCAAAAATAAAATCTCCAATCTCCTACTCAGATATGCGGCCTATCAGTTTGTTGCCAACTATTTCCAAAATTTTTGAAAGGATTCTGGAAACACAATTACGTTTGTTTTTATCCGAAAATAATATTATACCGGATCTACAATCTGGATTTAAACCTTTGCATAGCTGCGAATCAGCTTTACTGCATGTTTGTGATGACATCGTCCGCGCCTCTGACAGGGGCCTGGTTACAGTCTTGGTCCTCATCGATTATTCCAAAGCTTTTGATTCAATCGACATTGATACCCTTATGAGAATTCCCTCTCACTGCTTTCCCAGTATTTAAAGGGTAGGTCACAGAGAGTGATTCTGAATGGTCAACTGTCCCGTCCACAGCCCCTGGTCTCTGGTGTACCGCAGGGTGGTATTCTGAGTCCTATTCTATACAATACATATACATCTACAATGTCAGAACGCTTAAAACATTGTAATTTTCACTCGTACGCTGATGACACCCAGATTTATTACTCGTTTCTACCTTCAGATCTTCAACGCGCCATGGGTATTATTAACAACGATATATCAAATATTTTACAATTCTCGAGAGATCACTCTCTACACATCAATAGCGCTAAAACTACAGCTACTGTCTTTGGCACGGATCATGCGCGCTCACTTTTAGGCCCAATAACCTTAGTTATAGATGGACATCATATTGAAGTACAAAATACGGTGAAAAGTCTGGGTGTAATAATGGACGGTCAGCTGTCGTTTACAAAGCATATCAATCTCACCATACAGAGGGCCTTCGCGGCACTAAAGGTGATTTTTAATAACAGGTTTTCACTAAATCAAAATACAAAAAAACTACTATGCGACTTACTAGTGCTGTCTAGATTTAACTATTGCGACACTGTTTATGGCGCTTTTTTGTCAGCGGTGGATGTGGGTAGAATACAGAAAATGCAAAAATCGTGTCTGAGATTGATATATGGTATTCGTAGCCGTCAACCTATATCGTACAAATTAAAAGAAGTGAAGTGGTTAAACATGGAGAATCGACGTTTATTGCATTGTTTATGTATGTATCACAAAATTATCACCAATAAGTCACCACCATATCTGTACGAAAAATTAACTTATCGTACAGATGTGCATAATCTCAATCTCAGACATAGAGGCTTGCTTGAAATACCTGCACACCGGATAGAGTTTTTTAAACGATGCTTCTCATATCAGATAGTCTTGAAATACAATTCGCTACCGGATGAGTTTAAAAAATGCGCGTCGAAACAATTTAAAATCAAGTACACACGACACCTCTGTGCTCTCTCTGGCTTTCGTGTCTGACGCCTGTCGCAGTTTCAAGCTCTGTGGCTGTTTCAGTGAATTATTCAATGTAACAGTGAACTGTTGTTTCTCTGTTTTTTCTGCTTCGTTCGATGATGGGTCTGCATTTCATATAATACTAAGTTTTTGCTTTATCTTTTTTTTCTCTTTTTTAAGGCTAGGGAAAATTTAATTTATCATTGTTCTTTTGTTGTTTGTAGTTTATTTTTTGAGTTCATTTGATCAATTGTGCTTCTTCTTTTTTTTTGTGTTTAATGTAATGTAAAGGTTATGTTTGAAAAGCGTCTTGTCGCAATTTTGCGTCAGACGAAACATCGCCAATTTTCATTTCCATGTATATCGTTTTGGTTTTTTACTGTTTGTTAACCTGACCCATTTTCCGCAAAAAACTTAAAGTAATAAACAAAGTTTGATGATGAAATATTTAGGCTAATAATTTTGTTAAAATAGATTTTTTTATTAAAAAAAGTAGTGTTTTATAGCCACGAGAAACAAATAATAATTTATTTAAGAGGTTCTTACACACGATACTAATAAATTCATTTTAGTATACATGTTATCAAGATTTCATTAATATTATAAATGTGAAATTTAAAGTGGTATAAGTGATGTAACATCTGTTATTATTTAATATTCGTGTGTGGGTAGATGGATGGATTTAGTAAATGTATGTGAATGAAAATGTTTCGAATTCGAAATAATAATAAAGGAGGTTTAGGTTTGAGGAGTTATTTCACATTTTACCAAAAAAACATAAAAGTCAAAGTGACCTTAAATGGGCGGTCAAAGTGGGTAGAGGAGATTTTAAGGACGATATACGATTTTTTGGGCGCCATTATTCTACATAGCCGGAGGAATGCTATCAAGCGAGTTGATCTTCGTACGATTTACATTCCGAAGCTATTTGGGACAGATTTGTCAGACGAAATTTTTGATCGAGCCGAATTATGGCGTTGGGGGGATTATGGAATGGCTATGAAATGCGTCCCACGTAGTAGGACGGTTTTTAACAAAAGCTGACCACACCTTGTAGTATCACATAAAGGACGCAAACATCGTGTAGAAGAGGTAATACTGTCCGGTATACATTGTCGCTTCGGATATACACAAACAACAATAGTCGCGGGTCCGAGGTATTTTTATACCCCGTCCTAAACGACTGTATTTATTTGCTTTTTCCATCCGGGTTTGTTTGTTTTCGAACCTGTTCTGAAAAACCGGCAGTTTATTTTTAGTACAAAGCGTATATAATATTGAAATCAAGCAAACGGTTGAGGCCCAGTTTTCAATGTCATAAAGGCAAGATTGGGCGTTGTCAAAACGTTTAAGGCGGTGATGCGCAAAATCCCATGTTTAATATTTGCGTAAATACTTAAGATAATAAAATGGTTGCCTCCGAGTATGTAAATGCTTAAGTTGCGATCATTTTTTTACAAACGAGTTGTGACAGCGAATGCAACCCACACCGTGTACACACAATATGAATAATCTAATGTCAAGGAGTCGCGAATAAAGAAATAAATACGGAGGACTCACACTTCGATATTTGCATAGTAATAAAAGGAATGATAAATTCGAGCCAATTACCAGGCAGGGTTTTCGTCCATTTCTGTCACTTCGTATAATCCATTTAAATATTAATTAATTCAATAAATAAATGGGATTGGCGCGGATTAAAATCTTGAAATGTAAATTTGTCAACAGATGTCAATTAGCCGCCGGAGACCCGCGTTATCAACCTCTTATTTACTTTCCAGCGCCAAACTTGTGCGTCCCTTGGCTTCGTTCTTCGTTCTCGTTTGCTACCTGCCAAACTCGTACAAAATAAATTATTTACCACTTCGAATACACACTTCATCAACGTCCACCGAAACAACTGCCCTGGTTTACAACGCCACGGAGAAGACTTTATCAAACGTAAAATATGGAAGAACGAACGGTGGCTCCGCCAAAATCAAACCGACTAAGACGTGGGTTAAAGAAATCTTTTTTTATTCACCTTCGCAGATCCACAATGGCACTCAATTTCAACAAACGTGGGCTGGAAATAAAGCACATGCGAACCGAACGGTTTCGTTTCAACCGTAAATCAGCATCATCAACGTCTGGTTAACCAACCACGCTACTTCACCATACCATATGGTTTTTGCTACGGAAGCTTTTAATTTTTTTATCATGTTTCCAAAAAGTACACAATTAAATTTATCTCAGAAACCTTCTCTGAATTTTAGAGGGCCATATATTTCACAAATCTTGATTATTTTTGACAACAACGTCTTACGTGGAATAATAAAATTTTGAACAAAAAGAAATTTTATCATTGTTGTGTTAGGTGTGGAAAAATTAAAACATTAGAAATATTCGAAGGTCTCCTTTTAGGCAGTCAACCAGCAGGTAGTAATTGATGTAGACGTCCCGTCAAAAGTTAAGAGGATTGCTAAGGACCCTTGACCATCAGACCTCCAACCTGACAGCCACTACGCTCCTATTTTTCCTTTATCCTTCCTCTTAATTTCTAAAACCTTATAACGAGCACACCAAATATTTTTAGGATTAACCGCAACGTCAACTAATTGGCGAACTAAATATCGCTATGAGAAATATATCTATCCTCTCTCTAACGAGGCTATAGACGTGCAAAACGGACATCTACTCGGCTTTACGACTGGTAAATTGCCATTCCGGCGACGGATTTGCATTCGACAAAGTCTGCGACCGAGTAAATTATACGGCAAAAAGGCACTCGACGTCTTGAAATCTTTGTTTTCCCGTTAACAAAAGCGGCCACTGTAAATTATAGAGCCCTAAACTTTAGATTAGAGCCAGATTTAATAAATTTCAAACCGGCTATAATCTAAATTAATTCGCGGCTGTTATAATTAAAACCTTAGGGTAATATTGTAAGGCTTCCCTCCTTCTCTTTAACATCCTTTAATTGGTCGTTAAGTCGTATTAAATTTTAGGATTTACTACAATCAGCTTCTACTCTTGATTTAACACTATTTAATTATCTTTATATTTTAATTTACATTTTCGATGTACAGTTAACGCAAAAAATCATGCTAAAAATATCTCCATCATGTATAGTATGAGAATAAAGAAAGAAGGATAAAGTAGGATAATTGTATATGTTCTCGTCAAACTCGTACGTTTGAAGTTGTCGTCATTGAAAGCGACTTATCGAAGTGAGCAAAGGCGTAGTTTATCTAGAGCCGGTAGTTGAACGGTGAGGTGTATCGATGTATCTGGCATGGAGATCCGTGATATCTCAATCGAGACAGGTTTCTATGCTTGAACGATGACGGCCGCCGGATCATTGTTATGCGGATACTCGAAGCTAATACGTTGACGCGATTTTGACAGGTGTGGCACATTGATGATTACAAGTGGTAATTGTAAATGCGAACAGAGAGGCGTGTAGATGGGCACAGGTTCACGGTGGCCCCCTTTTCGAAAATTGAATTTGTTTCGAAACGAATATATAATAACCGTACGTTATTTATTGATGCGGGCGGCGCGAATAAAGAATAAAACATTAATAGGTGTTCGACGACCGAATGTGGGTCGCGTTCCTGTATAATTAATCGTCGTTTGACAATAACAGCACCCTGTAATTAGGGAAGGGGTAAAGGTTGTGATAAATATACGGTACATGTGTATAATTCAACTTTATTATGATATAAATCAAGAGTTTTGCTCTAGAGTGGTGAAAACCCGACCCAACACCATGGTATTTACGATTAGCGATTGCTCACACGGACTCGACAGTGAACCTGAACCCGCGTCCTACAGAATTCTTTCTCTCACATGCCACGAACTACCGAGCCACTAAATGCCGGGATTTATTTGCTTTACTTGCCCCTAGAACGGATTCCACAATCCTTTATTTATACAACTAATTCACTCTAATCAATCGAATACACTTTAGATACACTAAGATATTTAATTTATTATATATAATATCAAATTACACATACGTGAAATATATTTCGGTAGCAATTTCTGTGCGTCAGGAATTAGACTCAATATTTACCCATTAATATAGACATATATTGCCAATAACGATGAAATTGAATTTCTAACATTCCGATGATGACAATTAACGATTTAGTGCGGTTAATAATTACCATTAATTCCACACATTTTGTTCTTTTCAATTATCTGCAATTTAAGAGATTTTAGTATTTCTAAATTAGTGTAATTTCCAAACATTTTTATCAAGTCTGAACAATAAGCCAATATGATTCCAGACTTTTTTTTTAATTTAGAAACTTTCTAGCATAATTCAAGGCATCTTCTTATACTTTAGAGTTTCGCCAGAATAAGTTTAGACATTTTCTTGATGTGTCAATGTAAATCTAAACATTTTCTTGTGGTTAAAAAGTATGCCAGTGTGATTTCGGCGTATTTCATCAACTTTTGAGTTTGACCAATGAAGTTTCGGAGTTGTTTAAGAAATTTAGAGTCAGCCCAGTATTATTTCAGACTTTTTTTGAAATCTACAGGCTCTCCAGAGCACTTATTAACACTTTTTTTTGCAGCTTAGAGCTTTTCACTGCAATTCTAGTATTTTCCTGCAGATTTCGAGGCTGATTCCGAATATTGCTTTGAGATTTAAGTCAATCGAGCTTAGTTAATGTAATTGTAACTATTTTCTTGTAGTTAAGCATTTTGCCAGTACCAATCCAACCATTTCCCTACAGATTAGAGCTTTTGCAGTATAATTTCAGATATTTTCTTGTTATTTAATGTTTGGCCAAAGTAACTCCATACGTTTTCTTCAAATTCGGACTTTGGCAAGTTGAAAAATTGACATTTTCTTACAGATTAGAGCTTTTCCAGTGTAATTCCAGATATTTTCTTGCTATTTAACGTTTGGCCAAAGTAACTCGATACATTTTCTTCAAATTCGGACTTTGGCATGTTTCAAAATTGACATTTTTTTGCAGATTAGAGTTTTATGCTATTTAATGTTTAAAGATTAACATTTTCTTATAATTTGGACTAATCTTTATTATTATTCCAATATTTCATTTAAAATTAGTATAAATATTAATTTAAACTTGAATTGAGTAACTGTAAATATCAGTGAAGAATGTGTTGATGTTGTTGATGTATGCGATTTGTGAATTATCTGCAATTTAAGAGATTTTAGTATTTCTAAATTAGTGTACAAGTGTTCTATTGTAATTTCCAAACATTTTTATCAAGTCTGAACAACAACCCAATATGATTCCAGACTTTTTTTTTTAATTTAGAAACTTTCTAGCATAATTCAAGGCATCTTCTTATACTTTAGAGTGTCGCCAGAATAAGTTTAGACATTTTCTTGATGTGTCAATGTAAATCTAAACATTTTCTTGTGGTTAAAAAGTATGCCAGTGTGATTTCAGCATATTTCATCACCTTTGCAGTTTGACCAATGAAGTTTCGGAGTTGTTTAAGAAATTTAGAGTCAACCCAGTATTATTTCAGACTTTTTTTGAAATCTACAAGCTCTCCAGAGCACTTATTAACACTTTTTTTTGCAGTTTAGAGCTTTTCACTGCAATTTTTGTATTTTCCTGCAGATTTCGAGGCTGATTCCGAATATTGCTTTGAGATTTAAGTCAATCGAGCTTAGTCAATGTAATTCTAACTGTTTTCTTGTAGTTAAGCATTTTGCCAGTACCAATCCAGCCATTTCCCTACAGATTACAGCTTTTGCAGTATAATTTCAGATATTTTCTTGTTATTTAATGTTTGGCCAAAGTAACTCCATACTTTTTCTTCAAATTCGGACTTTGGCAAGTTGAAAAATTGACATTTTCTTACAGGTTAAAGCTTTTCCAGTGTAATTCCAGATATTTTCTTGCTATTTAACGTTTGGCCAAAGTAACTCGATACATTTTCTTCAAATTCGGAGTTTGGCATGTTTCAAAATTGACATTTTCTTGCAGATTAGAGTTTTATGCTATTTAATGTTTAAATATTAACATTTTCTTATAATTTGGACTAATCCAAATTATTATTCCAATATTTCATTTAAAATTAGTATAAATATTAATTTAAACTTGAATTGAGTAACTGTAAATATCAGTGAAGAATGTGTTGATGTTGTTGATGTATGCGATTTGTGAATTATCTGCAATTTAAGAGATTTTAGTATTTCTAAATTAGTGTACAAGTGTTCTATTGTAATTTCCAAACATTTTTATCAAGTCTGAACAACAACCCAATATGATTCCAGACTTTTTTTTTAATTTAGAAACTTTTTAGCATAATTCTAGGCATCTTCTTATACTTTAGAGTTTCGCCAGAATAAGTTTAGACATTTTCTTGATGTGTCAATGTAAATCTAAACATTTTCTTGTGGTTAAAAAGTATGCTACTGTGATTTCAGCGTATTTCATCACCTTTGGAGTTTGACCAATGAAGTTTCGGAGTTGTTTAAGAAATTTAGAGTCAACCCAGTATTATTTCAGACTTTTTTTGAAATCTACAGGCTCTCCAGAGCACTTATTAATACTTTTTTTTGCAGCTTAGAGCTTTTCACTGCAATTCTAGTATTTTCCTGCAGATTTCGAGGTTGATTCCAAATATTGCTTTGAGATTTAAGTCAATCGAGCTTAGTCAATGTAATTGTAACTATTTTCTTGTAGTTAAGCATTTTGCCAGTATCAATCCAGCCATTTCTCTACAGATTAGAGCTTTTGCAGTATAATTTCAGATATTTTCTTGTTATTTAATGTTTGGCCAAAGTAACTCCATACTTTTTCTTCAAATTCCGACTTTGGCAAGTTGAAAAATTGACATTTTCTTACAAATTAGAGCTTTTACAGTGTAATTCCAGATATTTTCTTGCTATTTAACGTTTGGCCAAAGTAACTCGATACATTTTCTTCAAATTCGGAGTTTGGCATGTTTCAAAATTGACATTTTCTTGCAGATTAGAGTTTTATGCTATTTAATGTTTAAATATTAACATTTTCTTATAATTTGGACTAATCCAAATTATTATTCCAATATTTCATTTAAAATTAGTATAAATATTAATTTAAACTTGAATTGAGTAACTGTAAATATCAGTGAAGAATGTGTTGATGTTGTTGATGTATGCGATTTGTGAATTATCTGCAATTTAAGAGATTTTAGTATTTCTAAATTAGTGTACAAGTGTTCTATTGTAATTTCCAAACATTTTTATCAAGTCTGAACAACAACCCAATATGATTCCAGACTTTTTTTTTAATTTAGAAACTTTTTAGCATAATTCAAGGCTTCTTCTTATACTTTAGAGTTTCACCAGAATAAGTTTAGATATTTTCTTGATGTTTCAATGTAAATCTAAACATTTTCTTGTGGGTAAAAAGTATGCCACTGTGATTTCAGCGTATTTCATCACCTTTGGAGTTTGACCAATGAAGTTTCGGAGTTGTTTAAGAAATTTAGAGTCAGCCCAGTATTATTTCAGACTTTTTTTGAAATCTACAGGCTCTCCAGAGCACTTATTAACACTTTTTTTTTTGCAGTTTAGAGCTTTTCACTGCAATTTTAGTATTTTCCTGCAGATTTCGAGGCTGATTCCGAATATTGCTTTGAGATTTAAGTCAATCGAGCTTGGTCAATGTAATTCTAACTATTTTCTTGTAGTTAAGCATTTTGCCAGTACCAATCCAGCCATTTCCCTACAGATTAGAGCTTTTGCAGTATAATTTCAGATATTTTCTTGTTATTTAATGTTTGGCCAAAGTAACTGCATACTTTTTCTTCAAATTCAGACTTTGGCAAGTTGAAAAATTGACATTTTCTTACAGATTAAAGCTTTTCCAGTGTAATTCCAGATATTTTCTTGCTATTTAACGTTTGGCCAAAGTAACTCGATACATTTTCTTCAAATTCGGACTTTGGCATGTTTCAAAATTGACATTTTTTTGCAGATTTATGCTATTTAATGTTTAAATATTAACATTTTCTTATAATTTGGACTAATCCTTATTATTATTCCAATATTTCATTTAAAATTAGTATAAACATTAATTTAAACTTGAATTGAGTAACTGTAAATATCGGTGAAGAATGTGTTGATGTTGTTGATGTATGCGATTTGTGGTCCCCGGATGTATTTCTCAACGGTTAGTAGTATTCGTCGGTAAGTTAATTCCTCAATTTGTTTACAATCACAATAACTTTCTAGTAGTTGGTGAGAGAGAGGAGCGTAATCGGCACGTTCTCTCGATGGCGCCAGGCAGCGTTTTATTTGAATCTAAATCGAGCAAGTCGAATCGTTCACTTTCAATTAATTTACGTAATTGCACCAATTGGTAAAGAAAATGTATATTTGGTTGCGATATTCTCGTTTTTGCCAAAGTAATTTGCTAAGTGTTTTCACGAAGTCGCGAAAGTTTTGGAACTATGGCATAAATATTTAAATTATATACCTTGTTTTCGAGGAAACTATCCTGAAGTGGCTTAAACATTTAATAAACCGAAGGGGGGCGAGATTCCTCTTAGGTCCCGGCGTATCGTGATTTCCAGTTATTTATTTCCAAATTTAATGCATAATATTAGCATAACTCGCATTTGGAAATATATAAAGCTATTTTTGTCAGCCGAAAGGGGTTGAAACTGAGGATAATTTATTGCCAATTACGAGGACCACATATAATTTTAATCCCAGGTATACAAACGTCAAATTTCCAACGTAGAGGGTCGTTCTCATTGTTCATTGTTTACGGATTCTTCAAAATCTCGGTTGTTGTGAACACAGGTAATGTGAAGCAACATAAAGGAGTTTATTACACTTAGGCGATCTCCCCGTTCAACCCAAATTCAATATAAAACTCCCGATAGTTCTTTGTCCAGCCGCTATGGAATTTTTCGTAATAAAGATAATCCGATAAAATAACCTGGAAGGGTGGCCGAATAAACCGTAAAATTGGATGATTTATTAAAAGTACAGAAACCGAACACCGTTCTCTAATGAATTTATACCCTTTACCAATAACTGACTTTATTACACCTAAACTTCTTTTTCTACCGATTTCGGTATTTAGTCATTATCATCAGGATTTTTTTTGAACACATTTATATGGAGTTCTAAAACAGCTTGTGTTTGGGTTTATTTACATTTATCGTTTTTGAGTTTTGCTATTAACAGTTTGCGGGCGAAGTAATGTTTGTTTTTAGAGGACATTAATGTGCGGAATTGTTTATAACTGGTAAGGTTATTAGTAGCCATAACATAGTAGAAGTCCGTATAAACCGAATGTCCCGTTTTAGAAACAAAGCCTGGCGTTTGAAGTAAGCGTGAGCGAAAGTTGAAACGGAATAGAGAAACAAAACGAAGCAAATGCGTTTTGTGCGAATGTTTGCAAAAAGCATAGTAAGAAATTAAGGTAAGCGGCGTTAGTGATCGCTGACATCGGTGGAGTAGTAAATATCTGGTTTTATTCCAGCAATTACGAGGCGAAACTCTTGTAACCGCCGCAAAAAGCGGTCCCAATCAGCGCTATTGGTCTTAATTGTGTTAATTTATATGGTTTTCTCACCTAAGACGACAAAACTGAACTGCTACGGTTTTTCGACCTTGACTGTCGCGCGTATAAATTGTCTTAAGTATTCGCTTGTAATTAAGAGTTTTTTTTTTGGTTTTTTCGTCGGGCACGGCTTAAATACGCCATACGCGGACCGTCTGCCCACGTTGTCCAAGATGAATTTTTATAAGCCATTTTGACACCATGATGTACTCCAACCCCGAGGCGGCGTACCCGAGTCTTTATTATAACTACCACCGGACCGACTGGCGACTTTTTGTAATTGCTAATAAGATTGATGGGTGCCTTAAATACGCAAACACGGCACGCTGGAATTACAACCTATCATCAAGTAATCTTTGTTCGGGTCGGGCAAAAACGAAAACGGGAATTCTAAAGGATATACAATATTCAAATTAGGCCTTTTGTAAACGGCCGCGACTCTATTGTGCGGACCTCTTTTCCTCCTTTTTTTTTACCATACCTCCGCCACACATGACAATATGACTGATCGACCGAACCTTCCCCAAGGAGCCGGCTCCTACACCGTATTAAATTCTAGTATTTTTATTACACGCCAAAAGTTTTACATCATCTATCTTCCACGAAATCCTTTCACCTTGACCATCTGACTTCATCTAACGTAATCATCATATTTTTTCATATACACCTGTATTTCTTTATCACACTCCTTAACATAAATCAATTTTCTCCAAAAACTTTTTAGTTATGGAAATAATTTATGGCACACTAAAACTACATTAAATTGTTTTAAATGCTTGTTATCCCATTATGATATCTCAACTTCTTCTAGAGATATGATTTGTTAAAGGTTTATTAGGTTTATGTAAACAAGCGAACCTATGCCAACATTAACTTATCAAGGAAATAGTTACAGTACAGATGCTGAGAAAGCCACAGGTTTTTCAAACTATCTAGAGAAAACATTCACTCCACAATTCTCAAAAGCTAGCTTTTCATTCACAAACAAAATTCGGCAGCATGTAGAAACTAATCTTCCTGTTAACAATAGTACCATAGATCATGTAACACCAGAAGAACTGCAAACGCTTATCAAAAAGTTACCAATTAAAAAAGCTCCTGGCTACGACCTCATTCCCAATGCTGTGATAAAAAATCTACCGAATAAGACTTTAAATATATTAAGTTCCATCTTCAATATATGTATGAATATGGGATATTTTCCTAAAACATGGAAAGAGGCTGAAATATTAATGTTTAAGAAACCCGCTTACGACCCAAAATCACAATCATACCTAACATCCAATATGGTTTTACACCTGGTCACTCAACAGTACATCAGCTAACAAGAGTAGTCGAGATAATAGAAAGAGGGTACGAAAATAAACAGTACACAACAGCTGCGTTCTTAGACATATCTAAAGCCTTTGATTCAGTATGGCTATATGGCTTAATCTATAAGGTCCTGAAAACTAACATTCCGGAATACCTTAAAGCATTAATTTACTCATTTCTTGAAGATAGAAAATTTTACGTTAGAGTGAATGCTTATACATCGGAATCAAAACCCATCAAGTCAGGAGTTCCACAGGGCAGCGTTCTCTCACCTCTTCTATTTAATATCTGCTTACATGATATTCCAATTCACGAAAATGAGCAAAAAGCATTATTTGCAGACGACATGGTTATCATAACGCAAAATGAAAACCAGGAACAATCTATCAAAGATCTGCAAATTTCAATTAATGAAATTAATAAGTGGCTGTCAACATGGTGTTTCCACTTAAATCCCAGTAAGTGTGAGGCCAAGATATTCACTCTTAGACAAGTCAAAAATCCCACGATGATAACAATAGATGATCATCATTTAAATTGGAATCCGAAAGATAGCGCAGTTAAATATCTGGGTGTTTACTTGGACCAAAGACTCACATGGAAGTACCATATTAACAAAAAACTAAACGAAGCATACGTCAGATTACACGAACTATACCCTATCATTAATAGAAGATCAAAATTAAAAATTGAATGTGCAGTGCTACTTTATAAATCATTAATAAGACCTATAGTAACATATGCATGCCCAGTTTGGAGTTCATCAGCTAAAGCAAACATCAACAAAATCCAAATTCTGCAAAACAAAATATTAAGAATAGCTGTAGATGCGCCGTGGTTTGTGCGGAATTCGCAAATACATGAAGAATTGCATATAGAAACGATCAATGAACATATTAACAAAACAACGAGGAAATATCTGGAAAATTTGCAAAAGTGTCCAAGTGCACGCAGTCATCACCTGGGAGAGCTAGGAATCCATACTCGACTAAAAAGAAAACTTCCCCAAGACAACCTGGCAGAAGAAGATATTCTAATAAACAGTGAATAGTTTCAGGAAGACATTTGTTTCCCACGTATCATTGTGAAAAAACCTTATTATATTATAAAAACCATGAAAGAACATTGTAATGTTGAGCTGGTTATTGTTGATATTAAAAACAATTAATTTATTTCTGGCACACGAAAATTGATATTCCATTTAGTTTTTGCGATACAACCTATTAATATAATAATAATAATAATTCATTTATTGACTTGATAACAAAAACCTAATTCAAACATATAATAACATATCAAAATAAAAATACTATTAATTAAATCAAGTCAACTCGGACGATTGTCAGAGGAGGTTTAGATAAACAACTCTGATTTTCACAATCGCCCGAAAATTCTATAAATAAGAAAAGAATAAAAGAAAACAAGAAAACAGATAAATCGAGAAAACACGCAAAACGTGACAAAACACAAAAGAACAAAAACAAAATTGTTTCTTCAAGCAACATCAAAAAACAAATTGTAATTTAAATGCCTTTTTGAAGGCAGGCACTGATTGTTTAGAGCGCAAAGCTTCCGGCAGAGAATTCCAAAAATCAGCAATTCTGTAAGAAAAAGACCTTTTAAACAGTTGGGTGCTATGAGGCAGGATAGACAGGCAGTTCTTTCTGCGGACGTTTATATTATGAACGTCCGTTCTAAATCTGATTTTATTGTGCAAGTAAGCCGGAGTTTTGAACATAATAATTTTGAAAAATAATACTCCCTCATGAAAAATTCTCCTTGCTTTCATACTCAGCCACCGTATCTCGGGCAACTTGTAAGAGATCCTTTGATTTCGACGTATACCAAATATCAAACGGAGACTCGTTGGACTCGTGCCGCAGCATCTGCACGCAGATGAGGTCCATAAACAGCGTTGCAGTGATTAAACCGAGAAAGTATCAACGTGTCAGTGAGCAAGGCTCTACTTTGCGTGCTTAAAATGTGACGGTTGGCGTATAAAGACTTTAGCGTGGCATACGAACATCTAATTAAGTGATTGCTATGTGTATTAAAACGCATATCCGAATCCAGCCATACCCCCAAGAGTTTTACAGTATCAACTACGCGCAATTCATCGCCGCCCACACGAATGCTCAATGATGCTCTGGCAGGACCAAGGTCTTTACTTCTACCGAATATAATAGCTGATGATTTCGTACCATTAATCAATAGACCGTGCCCTTCCGATACATTCACCACCCGTTCGATATCTTGATTTAAACGACTATTTGCACTTTCAATCTCTGACAACGGAAAACTCAAACGTGTAACGAGAAGGCACTAGTATATAGGACAAATAGGATAGGACCGCAAATACTACCCTGCGGCACACCTGTAGGAGTGTAAAATTCACGAGAAGTAGAATCACGAACGCGCACCCTCATACTTCTGCCCTCCAAATAATGTCGAAAGAAATCAACGGATTCACGGCTAAAACCCATAAACCTAAGAACAGCAAGCAACATTTGATGATTGATAGTGTCAAATGCCTTAGAATAGTCAAGTGTCACCAGGGCCGTAACAAGGCCAGAATCAGAGGAGCGCACAATGTCATCCGTAAGGTTTAAAAGAGAAGTAGTGCACGAAAAACCCGGACGAAAACCCGATTGGGAATCTGGCAGAAGATTATATTGAGTTAGGTGTGTTCGCAGCTGACGATCCACAATTTTTTCAACAACCTTGGAAAGGCCGGGTAGAAGACAAATGAGCATTTGGTTTTTTGGGTATTGCAACTGCAATAGACTGTTTCCAGATGGTAGGGTATACATTTTCTGTTAAACAGAAATTTACGATATGTAAAATGTATCTAGATATAAAAGGAAAACACATCTTAACAAATTTTAGTGCTATGCCATCGACTCCAACGGCATTGGAAGAGATACTAATCAACGTGGAGTATAGATCGTTCTCCGTTATAGCCCAGAAGGAGAATTCAGTTTGAAAAGCAGTAGCCTTGTTGTTATTGTAGTATTGATACACATCACAGTCGATACCAGTTTGAGGAACAGCGCCGCCGAAGTGACTCGCAATCTCATTTGCATTGGCAATATTTACGTTTTCCCTAATGCGACGCCAATACTCGGAGGAAGTGTTTGGGGAGAGCTGCGAGTCAAAGTAGGCCCTTTTTTCCGTTCTGATAGCGGCTGTAACATAGTTTCTCAAGCTTTTATAATAATCCTTATGAGAATCCAGCCTGGTATGCTTGAAGTTTAATCATTTCTCTAATAGTGGTCGTCAACCAAGGAGGCCGAGGGCTAGATACTCTCACCACTCTACTAGGAATGTGTACATAAAACACTGAGAGCAGCAGCTCATTGAAAATTCTCAATTTATCGTTAACATCCTGCGTATAAATAATATCCATCCACGGCAGCATCCCCAGGTCCCTCTCAAGAGCAACCCGATCTGCAGAGCCATAATCCCAGACAGTTTTAAAGAGTAGAGGGGGCTTGAAGTGCTCATGCAAAATGGTGCAGAAAGTGAAAAAGTGATCCGAGAATTTAAAAAATTCCCGAACACCGCAATACTTTCCGTCACCAAAATAAGATCAATAAGTGTAGAACTGGAGGCAGTTACCCTAGTAGGTGAGTTTACAATCTGAAGCAAACCGTACGCACACATGAGGTCCTCTAAAAGCCTGGAAGACGGCGCGTCTCCATCCAAAACATTAATATTGAAATCACCTACAATCATCAAATCATCACATATTGGTAAAAACTGAGATATACACGAATCCAGAACCTCAACAAATATGTTCACGTTTGATTGGGGGATCTATATAAAACACCAATAATCAAGCATGTTTTTGGAAGATGTAACTTAACCCATATCATCTCCGCGTCACGGTTTCGCTCAGCAATTAATCGAGAAAACTTAAGGCTTTTAGAGATATAACATCATTATTAAACGGTTGAGATTTTATGGACACTGAATTTTTTAATTAGTTTAATTTCCTTGATCATTATAGATTGTATACTCTTATGTACAGTTGAATAGTACTTACAAAGCAAGTCTAGTCTATAAAAGTGTGGATGCTCCTCGTAGTGAAGAGTGTAGTAAAGAACACGGTGTTTCTTGATGGGTGTCTAGTTTTTACGTTTAGTGGTAGTTCTAGGTGAGATGTTGCATGAAATCGAAGTAATAGATTTGATCGCGAACGGGATTAACGAAATGGATCCTGTTTAGCTCGCGGTGAAGTCGATAAAGCGCGATGGCCAAAAAGAATGTTGAAAAGAAAGGAGAGACAGTGAGAAATACGATAATAGGTGGGAAGGTATTTTGGTGTATGTTATGGTGCGACGACTTCTTTCGATACTAAAGAGGGGTGGTTAAAATGTTAATTTTTCGATAGTGTAATAATTTAATTTGTCGTGCCCGGGTCTTTGTGGGGAGAGTGGATTTCGGACCGGTTTTGAAATCGCAGAATTCCGCACATATATAAATGCAAATTAATGTCTATTAAACCGTATCTTTATTTGGCGTCATTACATTTTTTTCCTCCCTGATAAATCCTCGATCGTCGCCGTCGCCCGATGCCCTTTTGGGCGACACGCAAGCAGCGGAAATAGTAACAAATGTAGTTGAAATTGCAATCAGTTGTAAATAATGTCCGATGGGACGGAACGCGTGCGCCATTCCAATGATAAACGTGTCATTTTATAATTTATTCCGATATCGGGATGCTTGCCGGCTGACAGGATTGTTTGGATTCGGCAATTTCAGCTTTCGAGGTGAACTTGTCATCTCGCGCAACTCGTTCCGAATTTAATACCGCCACACATCAAATATGTATATTGGAATTCTGTTCGCGTTGTGTAACTTTACGCGACGGGATCTCGAAAAACGCACCTCGTTACCTGTCGACATCAAAGCAAAAAGATGATCTTTTCTTTCTGCCCAACTAACGTAACAAACATCGTCTCGTCGAAAGCGAAAAAGGGAATAAAGGGAATAAACGACCCCTACAGGCTACGAGCCGGGATCCCTAATAATAGTAAAGAACTTAGTATTTTACTCAATAACGAGACTGATTACATCAACTTTTGTTGTAACCAGGTTCAAATACAACCTGCCGATTATTATTTATTGGCCTGGACACTTGCGCAGATTTACGTTCTTCGTCGCGTGATAAATTGCACGTTTTATTGTCGACGGCGTATTTAGCGCGTATGCCTTAGATTTATTTATCTATTAGCCTCGACCAGGTATTTACGCTAACGGATCGGCCATAACTGACATATAATGGGAATGGATTGCATTATCCGTTTCTGCGTTAACAATTCCCCTTAATAAATTTACGGCTCCTTTCGATGGCGCCACGATAAATTACCTTATCGATCAAACTTCCCACATCTAACAACCCTAAACCGAAGAATTAATCGAAAGAATTATTTAATGAACGAGAACACGGAGTTGTTGCAAAATCAATCTTTTCAACAAGATTTCTCTTTTTACCATTTTTACCATCGCTGGTAACCTCTGGAACCGCTTATAATTAGCGATTAGTAATTGAGGCGAGTAATTGGGACGTGGTTGTGTGGACAGCGGGCTGTCTATGGCTATTGTGCAGATACTGTTTGCGGCATAGATGGCCAGTAGCCGCGAACTAATTATTGTAATGTCCTTTAGAAGGAGATGCATCCGAACTAGTTATAAACGCTGTTGTAACATACGTTAGAATTATTCCGGCCATTTTGATGCATTTTGACACAAAACAAAAAAGCTTTATGGTAAAATTTAAAAAGTGAGTTTGGTTTTATTATAGTTTTTGGTGTTGGAGGATTGTAAAGAACGAGGAGAATTTCTCTTTGAGCCGTCAATGCCCTTATTAATATCCTCGTGTGCCCCGGGTTGCGGATTTTGAAATAGCGGATTACCTGCAATATTTCACTTTTATATAACTTCACGTTCCTGCCGGGATTAAAAACTTCTGCCTTTTTCAAAGACGCTGCCTCGGGGCTAAGTCCAATTACTCCCGCAGTCTGTGCGTTCCTTTTAAAGACAAATAAGGATTTTTGCGCGACCAACCGTCGTCGTTGGCCGTTCGCAGCCCTCCGCTTTTGCTTTATTGATGTGTCCAATAAACTAATTTTAATTGGCTCCTTTAATTGGTCGGCCAGGGGTCGCGTGACGCCAACCGTGAGTTTTAAGTTTAATTATGCTTTCCACGCGGATTCGTGGGCGCCTTTTCCGTTAGAGAATTGTTTAAATGTTAACCGTTGAAATCGTTAAAAGCGGTTCTCAGGTAAATAAAGGACCCGAAGAAGGTCAAGACGCCAAGTGAAATATGTCCCAGGACGGTTTGAGAATGCGTGTGGTCCAAATTGTGGTTAGGTACACGAAATAAGGGCCGAGGTTCGCATAATTTAGTTTCACACCGTTTATTACGTAGGTGTAATCAACCTTAAACATACTAAATTACAACAAGCGACCATGTGGGACGAAGACCTCGACTAATTTGGATGATCATTGTTAACACTACATTACATTACATAGAATACATATCGGGTAGGCGGACCAACCAACCTTGCACCGCGACCCTAAGGATCTATTGTACCCCGATAGATATCGTTATCAAATTTCACCGATGCTCTTAACGAACATTAATACCTTGCTCGGCGAAAGGTCATTCAGATCTTTGGAGGAGATGAACTGCGACCCAAAAATCGAGAATCTGATACGGTTAACGGCAGGGCAGTGGCATAAAACATGCTCAACCGTCTCTGCTTCCTCCGCACATAGTCGGCATTCAACATCGTCGGCTAAACCCAACAAGTTGAGGTGTGCTTTTAATCGGCAGTGCCCAGTAAAAACACCCATTAGAACTTTTATGCTACTACGGGCAAGTCCTAAAATATTCCCGGGTCTCATTCCAGGAGAACTGGTCCACAGTAGGCGAAGTCTCTCTTCAGCCCACAGTCCAATCCTATATTTGGCCATCGCAAATGATACACCAACTGCTGGTTCCGGTCCCACAAACGCTTCAGCGCTGCCATCTCGTGCTAGCTTATCTGCCGCAACATTGCCAGCAACACCAGAGTGACCCGGGACCCAGATCAGAGAGACTCTGTTATCACAACTCAGTGTGTTTAATCGACACCGTTTTCACGGCTTGCAGCGACTGTCTGAGAAAATTCGTACTGTCATGTTCTTCACCCCTCTTTCAAGAAGGATTTTAGTACCCATGTCAATAGCAAATACTTCCGCCTGGAATACAGTACAGGATGTACCCAGGCTGTAGGCTTGCTTAATTCGAGGTGTCTGGGAGTATACTCCTGCTCCTACCCCTTCAGGCGTTTTTGATCCATCTGTGTACAAGCAAATGTCTGCCCGAACCAGAGAATTTTCATTTTCGATCCAGGACTGCCGCTCAGGCAGTACAATCTGGTATCGAGCATTAATCACTGATAGTGATACCGCCAAATCTGACGGCATTGATAGCACAGTATCAGTGCTTATAATCTCTTTCGCAGCCCATTGGTAGGACATGTCGGAACAGTTTTGAGCATATTGCTTAAATCTGTAAATAGTTGTTCTAGCCACTTTCTCTATATGCAAATGCAGAGGAGATAGGCCAAGCAGAACCTCCATTGCTAGAGTTGGCGCTGTGCCCATCGCACCAGAGATTGCCAATCCAGCTACTCGTTGAATTCGTGAAAGTTTACTGATAACTGAAGTCTGTCGGACTTTCCTATACCAGGCTGCTGCTCCGTATGTGATCATAGGTCTAACCACAGTCACATAGAGCCAGTACAGTCTTTCAGGGGTAAGACCCCAACTTTTTCCACAAAGACTGCGACAAGTCCACAAGGATAGTCTAGCTTTGTGCAAAACTCTCTGCAAATGTCCATTCCATGACAGGACCTAGATATTTGACTTCCTTTGAGAAAGGAATTTCTTCACCTTAGATAGTTGGGCGGATTAGTCCATCCAACTTTCGCTTCCTGGTGAAGGGCACAACAATTGTCTTTTGCAGGTTTATTGAGAGGTTCTCTCCCTTACACCAAGCGCAAATGGTATCTAGGGTCACCTTTAGGACTTTAGATATCCTCGGCAAACAGGTTCCTTTGACCATAACGACAATGTCATCAGCATAAGCTTGTATTTCCACACCAACGGCTTCGGCTATCGCAATCAGATCGTCAACTAGGAGGGACCAAAGCAGGGGAGATAACACCCCTTCCTGCGGGCAGCCACCTCCCGGCCTGAAGCGTATCGTATCACCGTGGAGTGAAGTAGAAACTATTCTACTATCTAGCATATTGCGGATCCAACCCGCTATAGTTGCTCCCTCTATATCCAGAAACGCACAAACCAAGATTTCTTTATCTTGCAGCGTCCTGGATACTCTACCAACTAAGTTGTGTAGAGCCAATTCTGCTGATTTTCCCGCTTGATAACCATACTGGTGGCGACTCAGTGGACCAGATACCAATGGCACCGTACGGATATACCGTTCCAGAACTTTTTCAAGGGTTTTCAGCAGAAATGACGTTAGGCTGATGGATCGAAAGGCATTAGTTAACACTAACAATTAATTACAATAAATTATCAACTAACCCATTTTATATTTACGATCATAACGAAATTTCCATAAAGAAATACTGCAAAAATACTATAATAGTTTTATTATCAATAAAACGTTTTACGATATGCAACCCAACATACAAGCAATGTCGGTAAAACAGAATTTAAAACAGAACCTTGCCAGTACATTAACTTTTTTCTACAATCGATATTAAAATCTCATTTTAGTACCCATAAAATAAAAAAATAGACACTAAACTTTGCACTTTTCTTGTATCTGGTAATAAAATAAATTTTTACTACCTTGGAAGTAGAAAAAACAATTAACCCGAATTGAAACGAATTAAAATAAACAATGCATTAAGAAAACTTAGAAAAAAATCAATTTCTTTCTTTGAAATCCTTGAAACTCAATTAAAATAAATTTTAAGTGATTGCTTTGGTTGTCAATGAACGATATCGTCGTCAAGCTCTGAATTTGCATTTTGAAATTGCCGATTCGTCTCGAAAGCAATAAAGGATAACAAAAATGAACCCATTGTCTTAAAACGGACGCTGAAAATGGAATTATTCCCGCCCGGGAATAAAAAGAAGCGATCGCAAGGAGAGGATTTTTACAGGGATTGTGCGTGTTAAAGTTTTCGTTGCCGCATCCGGGGGCTGGTATAATGGAAGCGTCGTTGTTAGTGTTATATTTCTAAGCCTTTGAGTAATTTTCATAGGGCCGGGGGGCCGTCGGCCCCCGAACTTAACAATACAAGCCTTTCGCGTTTCCGTTCTTGCAACCGCGTCTTTGCCCGAAGCCTTCGGCCGTAGATTAGAGCGGAACGCGAAATTTCCACCCTGAAAGTAGGGTAAGGTTGTTTTCTCGATGTTTGTTTAACTACTCATTTGAAAAAAAAAAAAAAGAAAATTAAATAAAACTTGTTCCATCTTGTTGTAATAAAAATTCTTTCAAAATAAGATTATTAAAAAACAAATGGTGGTAGAAGATAATATACTAAATACTGCCTCCCTGGATAGATTGGGGAAGGGGCAAATGGGAGGGTTGGTGGTGGGAGGTAGAAAGGTGCTTATGTTAGCATACGCGGATGACATCGTGGTCATGGCGAGAGAAGCGGCGGAGATGAAAGATATTTTAAGGGGAAGGGGCTGGAAGTGAATGTGGGGAAGACAAGGATGATGAAGTTTTGTAAGGGGGGGAGAAAAAGAACAGAAAACTGGAGATGGGAGGGAAAAGAGATCGAGGAGGTTAGGGAGTATACTTACTTGGGGTATGTGTTCAGGGAGGGGTTGATGTGATAGCTATGGCAAAAAAGGCGAATAAGGTGATGGGACAAGTATGGGGTTGGGGGAAGAGAGTCTTTGGAAGGAATGTGGCAGCGAGGAAGATTACGTTTGAAGGTCTGGTTAGCAGTATGATGATGTATGGGGATGGAGAGAGCAGGCAATGCTGGAGGACGTGCAAGCTAGATACTGGAGATGGGTGCTTGGGGTGGCGAGAGAAACACCGGGGTATATAGTGAGGGAAGAGGTAAAGGTGGATAAAGTCAGAGTGGAGGGGGGCAGGAGAGCAGTGAAATATGAAGAAAGAATAGAAGGGAGGCCAAACTGCGGGATCTTGGGGGAGTGTTGGAGGGAAATTAGAGAGGGAATGATCAGATATGGGAAAGGAGACAGAGACAACTATTATAGACGAGCGGGCTACTCGGTAACTGAGATAAATAGTAGACGAAGGGTGGGTAGGGAGATGTGGAGGGAGTTGAGAGATAGGGACCGAGATGTGCAGAGACAGGAAAGAAGGACACAAATAAAAGAGGGGAGGTATAACGAAAGGTACAGAGTCATAATTACGGAGGGGCTGCCTAGATACTTGTTATTGGAAGGAGATGAGGAAGGGAAGAAGTTGGTGGCTAGGTTCCGTTGTGGAAACGAGGAGAGAGCGAACAGATACTGGATGGCCGATGAGGAGAGGTGGTGTAGGCTATGCAGGGAGGAATGGGAAGCGTTGGAACATATGTTGAATGCGTGCACTGAGTTGAGGGAGGAGGAGTTGGACCGAGGGCAGATCTTAGGAGAGGGGAAACGATGGATGAGAATGGTTGTGGGGGTGAGGAGACAAAGGGATGGACGAGGGGAGGATTGGGACGAGGAGCCGAGGGTATGGAAATGGAGGAAGAGGGTAGAGGGTGAAAATAATATACTAATGACATATATTATATTAGGATGTATTAAGCGGAAAATTGTAATTATCAAAAACAATAAAATGCTTATTAAATTAATTACTAAATACTGCCTCCCAAGATGAGATATAGCTGGCAGAAGATTATATAGTGTTGCCAGAAGATTAAACACTATTGGCAGAAGATTAGACATTATTGGCGAAAGATAAGGCAATGTTGGAAGAAGATTAAACTGTTGGAAGGTTTTTACAGAAGCCCAAATACTGCGTGCAGAAGATAAGATATTGCGTGCAGAAGTTCTTAGTAATTAAAAATGAACATTAGCAAGTACCACATTTTATTTTTGACCAAAATAAAGATATCACATAGCATCTTGTTGTGTTAGAAATTTATTAAAGAATAAATAAAAGAGTAAAAAAAAGATTAAAAAAATGTTTGTTTTAGTTTAAAGTTGAGTTTGGTGGAACATTTCGTGAGTCTAATTTAAAAAGTAATTTAACAGAGTGTTTTTCTATCCGGTGTAGTTTCGGTAACAATAATTTGAGGTGAGGGTGAATAAAATGCAAAAGTTTCGTTGGCTAACGAATTCGCGGTTGAAATTTTAAATATGCCCACGGGCGAGTAATGGTCCCTGCGGTTTTATGGACAGTTTCTGGAGCGGTCGTGCAAGCTATACAACCTCCATCACAACCAGACACCGCAGGTAGAAGAACGCAAAGCTTAAATCCGCGGACGATTCTGGTGGCGTTATAAAAACACGTGTAAAACGGAAATTGGATTGGTCGTAACCCAAATGGTGCGATTGTAAAAACGAAATTTAATCAGCCATTACCTAAGAGATGCTTGTACCTAAATAAATCAAAAAAAAGTTTCGTAATGTCGAGCGTCACTGCCAATCACGTGCCGATTAAAACCACGCATCAGTTAGGTTCTTTTTTTTCGTCGACCCAGAGCCACAAATCAAATAGCGAACGCTACAATTACACAATCGGAATTTTCGCCAAGCGGTCGGAACGTGAAATTAAAGTCTAAGTGGTTGAGGGGCTAATTATGAAAACATCGTTGACCCAACTGCTTAGTTATGATCGCCGGGGAGTTGTTTCAATTAGGATTTTTAAAATTTTCAATAAACCCGGACACACCGGAATTGGTTACAATTAAGGAATGGCAATTACGTTTTTAATTATCCTTTTCCGGCGGACCTCGCTACCCACCTTTTCCCTAATGCTAGCTAATCGGGCCAAAACTAATTGAAACTAGAGATGGAACTAATTTCTTTACTTCCGCTAATGTTACGATTCAATTCAGTTGTTCTCTTCGAACTCCTTAAATTGGTTCGCCATTTTTTTATTAATTTTAGTATATTTCAATTGTGAGTGATTTGATAATCATACTACGTGATGTAAACGTGTTCAATTGGGATGAACTGGTATCGTAATTGTTTAAAAATTGTTGGCATTGATTGTTTCATTGAGATTGACGTGTACAGAAAGGACGATAGCAAATACAAATTTTGCCGACGGGCATACATCGATTTGAAGTTTAATGATTTTACCATTCCGCACGGTATTGTTTAATGAAGCGGGAAATGTACACTGGATTTATTTTATTTCCATGTAATAATAATAATATAGTAAATCAGCCTTTGTGAGAGCCCATTGTTATGCAATACCAACATTGGAACGGATCGATAAGCGACCATGGAAGACTAAGATTATTAGATTTCCGTTGATAGGGCAAATTCTACTGTTTGACGTGGGCTCAGCGTCTGTTATGTCCCGAATTAGGTCGAGATCGGACCCTAATTGCCCGTCGATCCGACAGGGCGAGGGGCGATTTTTCGGGAAAATTATTTAAAAAAGGGCAATTACAACGCCTCGCTTATCATAGCTCGGAACGATGACAATTTAATTGCCGCTATATTTTGTATAACGCGCCCATTAGCAGCTACGTGGTTGACAGGTCTCGTTCAATTTGCCAATTTTGCCCTCCGCTAATGCGAGATGCCAAACGCGTATCAATATTATGTCTGATGGCGTCCTGAATCTACCACCAGGACCTGGATTCGCCTGCCCAACTGATACAGCCCTATTGTACCCGATATCTCCCGCATTGTTGCACGAATCTTCCTCCAAAACTTTAATCAGCAACTAGCTCAATAATACACACCCATCCTACATGCAAGAACATCTCTTTGTGTAAAGTCCTTAGGTCATTAAAGTTTCGATATGATAACTTCATTTCCATATTTTATATGTTTTATTAAGAATATTAAGTGTATTAAAAATAATATTAAGTTAAATTTAATAATAAATATAAATAAATTTTTAAAAATCTGTGTAAAATCGATTTCTTGTTCAAAATTTTATGCAACTATCATAATTTGTAAAAGATCATAATATTATAATAATATTAATATTAATATTATTATTTTTGGTGCGCTGATTCCGAAAATAATTTTATTTTTGCAATATTAGTTCACGTTTTAGAGATACGTGATGCTACATGACCCTACATAATAAAATATAATAATAGTGTAACTGGAAAAAATGCACGTGGTATAGTCGTAGATTCCGCGAGAACAGATGATGCAATCGGCATGATAGTGTTACGTCAGGTATAAATTATGTTGTTTCAGCTATACTTTCTCAGTTTTCAGCATTCACGTAAGATGTGTCGAAAGTGTGTAAACAGTCCGGATTACTTCTGTTATGTTTGTGGTGAAGTGACTTTTACGTCTCAGAAGCGGTCTATTACTCCATTGATAAAAACTGCATATCACCTTTACTTCGGTTGCAAAATAGGGGATCAAGACAAACAGTGGGCTCCCCATATCTGCTGTAATTCATGTGCTTCAAGTCTGAGAAACTGGTTAAATCGTAAAAAACGTTCTATGCGCTTTGCTGTCCCAATGGTCTGGAGAGAGCCTACAAATCATGTTAACGATTGCTATTTTTGCATGACACCTCATGTTGGGCAAGGCACAGGTATATCCAAGAAAAAAAAGTCGGTTATTAACTATCCAAATATACCATCTGCCATAAGACCTGTACCCCATAGTGACGAACTTCCTATTCCAGAACCCCCAGAAAGATACGGTTGCGAATCAGATAACAGCGATACAGAGATTAGTCAAGAAGATATGCCTACAACATCAAAAGACCCTGATTTTACATCGAGCACATCACACCGTCAACCGCATAAAATTACTCAGTCTGAATTAAATGATCTTGTGAGGGATCTAGAACTTCCAAAAACTAAAGCAGAGTTGCTAGGATCAAGATTGCAGCAGTGGAACATATTAGAAGACGATGTCTCTGTATGTGTTTTTCGCAAACGCCATAAAAACCTAGCACCATTTTTTGACATGGAGAATAACTTGGTTTTCTGCAATGACATAAACGGCTTACTAGCGGCTTTAAATATAAACCACAAGCCAAAGGAATGGAGATTGTTTATAGACAGTTCAACATTGAGTTTAAAGGCAGTACTATTGCATATTGGAAATATTCTACCTTCTATTCCTATTGGATATGCAGTTCACATGCAAGAGTCATACGACAACATGAAATACTTACTGACATGCATAAAATACGATGAGCACCAACGGCAAATCTGTGGCGACTTAAAGGTTGTTGCACTTTTACTCGGTTTGCAACTAGGCTACACCAAGTTTTGCTGCTTTTTGTGTGAATGGGACAGTCGGGCAAAGGCTCTACATTACAAGAGACAAGACTGGCCCGTTCGACAATCACTAGAGCCAGGCCAATTGGCAATTGGTAGACTCTAAAAAGATTTTGTTGCCACTACTGCATATTAAATTGGGCCTAATGAAAAATTTTGTCAAGGCACTAAATAGAGATGGGCCAGCTTTTCAATACCTGCGTCAGAAATTCCCAAGGCTAAGTGAATCAAAGTGAAAGAAGGTATTTTTGTTGGGCCACAGATTCGAAACATTTTGAAGGACGAACAATTTGACAACACCCTAACAGATATTGAAAAAAATGCTTGGAATGACTTTCGCTTGGTGGTCACCAATTTCTTGGGAAACCAAAAAGCTGACAATTACGTTACTCTTGTTAAGAATATGCTGTTATCGTATCAAAAAATAGGTTGTAATATGTCTCTAAAGATGCACTTCTGCAGATTTTCTGTGTAATTTTTAAAAATTGGTAAAAAAAATAATTACTTTTTGAAATTTTATGTAACTATCACGACTTGTAAAGGAAAGCATCATCTTTTTGATACAAAAATCGTTTTTTGATGATCTCGATTAGATCCTGAGGAAAAAAATCATGCTTAATGACGCAATTTATATTAAAAAATCCTTTTTACATTTTCAGATAAAAATCTCTTCGTACGAGGTGATCTTAATCTGGCTTAATCTAGAGTGCAATGAAATTAATGTTTCGATAAATCAGTATTGGTATGTTATATAGATCCTTAAGGTGGCTTATAAATATCAATAAGCGATATATGAGGAGGGGTTTTAAACTAGACATAGAAAATTAATATGACGTAGTAGTGCAAATTGGTGTCTGGGAGGTCATGTCGGTCCAGGGCTTGTTGGGGTAATCCGGGTTTATCCGTGAATAACCCCGTCACCTACCTGAAGCGAAGTGTTCACTTCCACCAGGCAGACATTAATGAATCATACAGCCGGATATTGCCTCCGCTTGCATCCCTGACTTCGGTGAATGCCTAGCTGTCCTGCAGCCCTTACCGTGACAACCTGTACACGCTATTATAGATACGCAGGAATGATATACTTCTCAGCCGAGGGAGGGATTTAATGGACTGCCAGATTGATCGGCGGCGTCTGTATGCATATCACAACAGCACCGCCCCACGGAAGCGGTAAGGAAGCGGACTTAATATGACTGGGGGATATTAAATTATAATTTTTAATACCATAGGGACAGAGGGCGAGCCGTGTAACTAATATGAAAGTAGAGAAAGGAACCGACCCTAAAACCTTCTCCTTCGTATTCCTAACGGAAACTCGAAAAGTTTTCTACAACATTACGTCGTTTTATTGAAAAACAAACTCGTCCCGTAATTATTGTTTGCCCATATTTCACTGCCCGCTTATGAAATTCCTCGCAATTGTACAAACAAACTTGCTCTTTTAGGACTTCCTTTGTAAGCATGAATACCTACCAATCTTTTAAGCAGCTTTTCCAAATTAAATTCATTCTCATTGAAAACACAACTTTGAAGATGGAAAATTTTTTTCTATCACATATTGATTTAGCTTATCAGATATGGATGTATAGTTGTTCGGCATTTGGTTACATGGCTTTTGATGAAGCTTATTCAGTTAGGAAATCCATCAGAACCCCTTCTCGCATTAATCTTTCATCAGGCATATTCGATTACGCGCCACGTTTGAGGGAGCAGGCGCCCTACTAATCCCAAAGTAGGAGTTAACGAACGTTAAAAGTTTATATTCGGAAAATTTAGAATTAATTTCATAACAGAAGGGTTAAAGCTTGGAGTTTGCCATCTCGAGGTGGACGCGCGGCCAGGTTGTTTTGTTACGTAGTAAGCCGTCCTAGGCAGGGGTAATCCTGCAGGGAGCTGATGTGACGTCACAACAATTAGGAGTTGTGGTCGCAATTCGCTGGACCGGTGTGCACAATAAGGCTCTAACAGACAATTGCCCATAAGGGAGTTTATTCGACGAAACTAGCTGTGAAACTTCGGTAAAGTGTGTTTTATCAGAATAATTACAATAATGTATAGCTTTCGAAAAGGATTAAAATGATTAAATTAAAGACGAACCGCCCGTTTGAAATCCAAACTATCCGATATTAATCCTCTTAAGGTCTTTAGATTGCGCGAGAGTTAACCGTTGAGATGTTTAATAAAATTTTCGGCTTAAGTGCTTAAAGCAACGTTTAATAACAATTTTAAGCAATTACGTTTCCGTTTTGGTTGAATTCAAATATCTAAAGACGTTTAATAACCTTGAACCATGATATACTGCCTTAAGTTTTTCAGTTATCGATAAACCGTGTGAAAATTTCAAGTTTGAAATGAAACTCTCGAGTCCATCCTAATTTAAACAATGGCTGTGCCCGAGTTCAAAAGTTCGAAAGTGCAGAATTATATATTAGCATTTTAGGGAACCCGTCCTTAAATTTCTACCCGATTTGGTGATTTATTATACTTTTCCACGAGTCCGACTCCGTTAATTCAGCCCCTTTTTTCCTTCCATTCTAGTTTCCGACAAGCCCACCCGAAAGCAACTTTCGATCGAAATTTTTTAATTAAAAAACCTATTCCGCGGTCGCAAACTTTTTGACGTGTACGTATTAATTACCAACCACTTAGAAAAACCTTTTATGTCAATAATTAGACGTTCAAGTTGTATAACCTCGGACGAAAACAACCTCGACATTGTATAACCTCGCATTTATTAAAAATTATTCATTCGATTTAATTTATGCGAACTCAAACAGTTTGTTAATATTGAAGCAATAAAACGGTGATATTTTAGTTTTTATTTTTGTTTTTGTAGCATTTGTATAAACACAAGTCCGGCGGGAACGGAACGTTCCCGGGAAGGGGCAATTATTTCGTAAACAAGCGAAATCAATTAGAACTTAGTTCGAAAACAAAATAATCAAATAATTAAATCTACCCGGACAATGAATAAATTCCCTTGTAATACCGGCTATTTCTCGGTCCCGAAAAGGTCATTATCACTTAGATAAAGTGGCGAAGGAAAATAATTGCTTTATCTCGAATTTTGTTAAATTTAAAATGCGGCGGCAAATTGGGCGTTATGCCATAATTACAAGTTTTCCTATTCGCCGTGGGCTTTTGCGTAAAACTTTAATGATTTGTTCACATACATCGAAATCTTTCGATTCGACCCGCCGGAAATGGGGGACGGAAGTTTAAATTGAAATCGGGGACGGTTAATTTTAAATTATCGGGGATTAGCTACAGCGGTAAATTTCGCATTCAGGACCGAGTCCGATCTTGCGGGGTGGCTAATTTCAATTTTTTAATAAAGCCGCCTTTGATCCAATCAAACTTTTCAAATTTCACCCGAGGGGCGTCGTTTATATTCCATGGACGAACCGTAAAACGTTTAGGGGCATAGCCGAGCGGCTAAACGCGCCGACTAATGGATATTATAGAGAGGAAACGTGGAAGTGTGTCCGGTCCAAAATGTAAACTTAGTTAGTGTAACAAAGCTGCAGTAAAACGCGGACTTCTCGGCAATCAGAAGTGGCCCTATCCAAACTCCCTCTTTTCGTCTCTGACCACCCCGCACCATGTACCAAGCACCAAAACCACCAACTCAACCTCATCCCATACAGCGCAAAAGCAAACCCGCCGCATATAACTGGTCTCATCAAGTTCCTGCAATCCACTACGACACTGTTTGTTCTCCTCGAATGTATACCAAAGCTAATTAATCCGTATCCACCGACCTGATCCCGGTACCAGCCATATTGCCTATTACGTCATCGTCCTACCAGCAATTAGATAACATTTAAGCGTCGCTCGGGATGCGTCGATTTGACAAAGGATTATCGAATGATTATTACATCGTTTGCGGACTTAGATCTAGTATCCATATTGACAAAGGTGATGTGCGAGAGATCAATTAATTTAGATGACAATTTGCAATGTGCATTAATATCTCGTTATGTCACCTCATATTCAAATTCTACGGAAATGATTCAAATCAACGCTTCATATATAATCCGAATTGAACACTATCTAATTATTATTATTACAATATATTATTATATTAATATTAATTGAGAAACCCTAACATAAGACATTAAAAGCATACTAACCGAGGTCGCTTGCGACCGAGGCAGTGTAAATGATAATAACCGATGTGGCTTGATTAACATAAATCTTGAAACAGAAAATAGTCTGATATGACTTATGGTTAAGAAACCGTAACATAAGACATTAAAAGTATAGTAGTCAAGGTCGCTAGCGGCCGAGGCAGTGCAATTTAACCATTGTAAAAGATAATAGCCGAGGTCGCTTGCGGCCGAGGCAGATTAACTTAAATCTTTAAACAGATAATAGTCTGACATGGTTAAGAAACCGTAACATAAGACATTAAAAGTATAGTAGTCAAGGTCGCTAGCGGCCGAGGCAGTGCAATTTAACCATTGTAAAAGATAATAGCCGAGGTCGCTTGCGGCCGAGGCAGATTAACTTAAATCTTTAAACAGATAATAGTCTGACATGGTTAAGAAACCGTAACATAAGACATTAAAAGTATAGTAGTCAAGGTCGCTAGCGGCCGAGGCAGTGCAATTTAACCATTGTAAAAGATAATAGCCGAGGTCTCTTGCGGCCGAGGCAGATTAACTTAAATCTTTAAACAGATAATAGTCTGACATGGTTAAGAAACCGTAACATAAGACATTAAAAGGATGCTCTCCAAGATCAGATTAACATACAAAGTTATTATTATTAATAAAGTTTTGAAACAGATATTATTTCATTTAAGTTTTTTTTTGTTTTTGATAAATAAATTTTACAATATGCAACACATCTGTATTAAAAATTAATAATTAAAAATATAACGATATTGTTGTGATAGCATTGTAAATATTAATCATAATGAGTTGTATGTCATAATTAAATAATTTTATTTAATTATAATGAATATTAGTAAGAGTAGAAGGAAGAGAGAATGACTTAATATAGTAATAATGTTTTCAAAATTAAGATTGATATATACAATAAAAATGTGTTTGGAATAACAGTTCGGGGAAAACGTAAAATCAACAAAGCGTGACGCTTGTGACAATTGATAATTGAGAATTTTTTTAAAAGGCTAAACTCCAGTGTTGCGGAAAATCGATATTGTACCTGACAATGTAGGGGTTATGTAGCGAGTAATATGGATTCTATAACAGTAGTAGTAGTAGGAGATATCTGGGATCTAAAATCTGGAGTAACGATCGTCCGTTACACACACATCCGTAAAGATCGATTTGTTTTTGGGGAATAGATAGTATGGAGCTCACGCCTCTTTGAAAGATGGTGGGACAGGCCGGTATAATTGCGGGTGGTACGTGAGGAAATTTGACAATGGGAATGATTAGTCGTCGTCAGTGGCTCGTGACAAAAAAGAGGCGAGCTCTTGGCTGCTTACACCCCTAATTAACAACGCCGGAGTGTGTTATAGACATCTGTGACAGATGTTCCCGCATTATGCAATTTCGCCTGACAAGCTCTGCTCTTTAATTACTTTCCGCCCCCTCCGCTCGCGGCGCGAACATGACCCGTCCTCAGAGACGGTTAACTTTCGTAAACAAGATTAAAATTTCGAGAAGAATTTTTGGTTAGCCGTTTGCATCAACTTGTGGATAAGACACGTGTGGAAGCGATTCCGTTTCGAAACCAGGCCGATGAGATGGGCTCGGTTGTAAAATAGAAAGGTAACGCAAACCTATTTTGATTGGATGCTTCGAATATTTGGATACCGGCAAATGGTGCCAATACCGAAATTAAATGTTATTTTGCGAGAATTTAATTAATTTAATTTAATCATCGAGACGTCAATTGTCGGTTTACGCAATGTCATTGGAATTGTTTTTAATAAATATTTAACATCTCTACGTGTTAGTGCCCATTTCGGGAGTTGCGATAAAATTTTACATTCCGCACGCGACGCCCGCTGCAGATTATGGGGATTACGCTAATTGAAAGAATAATTATTTTTGCTACTGTTTGTATGCAAGCGTTGCCACTGCATCCCATTCTAGCAAATATTACCAGGTTTAGCACCTACAATACACGTTTACACGTGTTCTACCAAATTAACCGGCATTAGACGTTGTAGATTTTTGGGTGGAGGCGCCGGTGTACACAAGATAACTCAAGACTTAGGCGGAACTATCAAAGTTAGGGAGCGAAGCACCATATGGCACCGTTATTTGTCGCCTCGAAATCGACATAATCTTAATATAAGGGAAACCCTTATGTATATATAATATTATATCAATAAACAATATATAATTCTTATATCAAATTCAAAAAGTATAGATAAATGATTTAATAGGAAAAGCTAACCCTTTTAGTATTTTTTTTTTTCACTCCATAAATGATTTCATAAATGATTAAAGAGGGGTTAATCGACACACTTTCAACACGTAAAGGGTTGTTCCTTATGAATATGGAAACGTAACTGTACGATAAAATATTTAAATGGGTTACACATGTATGCGACACCGGCAACAGATTTGAACGGTACACCTAACATTTACTTCGACTTCTTCGTGATTTATGAATAATGAACGTCGAACCTTGTGCCCAACATTGCAATTGATGGACCACCGAAGGAATATACACACGGTTGCTGTCACCGTGATGTATGATTTCAAGACCGCGGCGGAATTCCTAATTACACGTCGCGCGTGCGCCGCGAATAGCCACAAGCAGTAAACGACCGTATAGAGGCCGACTGAGGCGAATTTGAAGTTTTCACCATGCATACTGCAGCCCAAGGCAGACGGGAATTCAACTGTCATCGACACACGCAAGTATAATACATCCAATATCCTAGATACGAGACGCAGGGATCTTATTCCGTTTATTCGTTTGTACTCTCTTCGCGTAAACTGTTTACGTGACGCTATCGATTCCTTCTTCGTTGGAAATTAACAATGTAATTAAGTTTCTATAGGAGCTTTGTAGCTAAATAGTTGCAAGGCTTCCCAATCTGCCCGGAAATGCCCCGGCATTAGAACGTAATTTTACCAGGTAATTGGGACAGTAATAGGGAAATGCCATTTCCAAATACGGACCTTACATAAACGACTTACGCAAGTCCATAGATTATATGCGGCAATGACGTCACTCTTCTATACACTCTATACATTTTCCCGCGTAATTTCTGAAAACCACATCAAAGATGCTTCTATTCAATTACGGGCAATCATAAAATTAAGGTCAGCGGTCCTCCCTAATATATATAGCAGCTACCCTTATTGAATATAAGCCGCCCTCGGGTGTCAAATGTCTTGCTAATGCGTACTTTGAACGACAACAAAATGGAAGGAAAATAATTTTCCCTCGGCATACACCGGAATTAACATATCGGCCGAATCGATCGGATGCATTGAAGCTTTTTTAATTTGTTCGTCCTAAAGCCCCTTCCAAGGTCAACTTTGAGCTTGCATATTAAAACCGCTCCTAGGCGGCACGACGACTACCGTCGTCGTCTGAAATTGAATTTCTCTCCTTCGGCCTTTCTGTGGCTTTTTTTTGTTCGTTTCCATCGGCTCTCCAAAGCTCGCGCTGTCTCTACCGATAAAGCCCTAATTGATAAATGGCCGTTTTCAGTATTTTCGATCGCGACACGATAAATGCATGTGTTTCACATATTGCCACGCTTCGCTGTATGCTTAATGGAACAGTCATGTCGATACCTGTCTTATCCGCTCGGATTTTCACTGTAAAATTTGACGATTGTCAAGCACTTTTTACATCACACACATTTCAAATAAACCACCAACCAAAGTATTAATGAATTTAATGTCAACTCACATGATAAAGAAATTTTTTTTAATATATTTCACAAAATCATGGAAAAATTTAAAAATTTTACTGCAGAGCCTCTGTCGTAAGCGAAGAACAACGAATCTTGGATTTTATACAATTCAGCCGAGGTCGCTTGCGACCGAGGCACTGCAATTAATACCATTTTTACTGAAAATTGATTAACACAGATTGAAAAACCTCGGTCTCTATCGACCTTGGCTAAACTCAGAACATGAATGTTGGATCTTATACAATTCAGCCGAGGTCGCTTGCGACCGAGGCAGTACAATTAATACTATTTCGACTCAAATCTGTTTAACACAAACTATCATGGTAGCAATCGAGTTTGTCTAAACTCAGAAGAACAAATGTTAGATTTTGTATGATTGAGCCGAGGTCGCTTGCGACCGAGGCAGTGCAATTAATACCATTTTTACTGAAAATTGGTTAACACAGATTGAAAAACCTCGGTCTCAATCAACCTTGCCTAAACTCAGAACATGAATGTTGGATTTTATGCAATTCAGCCGAGGTCGCTTGCGACCGAGGCAGTACAATTAATACCATTTCGACTCAAATGTGTTTAACACAGGCTATCATGGTAGCAATCGAGTTTGTCTAAACTCAGAACAACAAATGTTGGATTTTATACAATTCAGCCGAGGTCGCTTGCGACCGAGGCAGTACAATTAATACCATTTCGACTCAAATCTGTTTAACATATATTGCAAATCGTGATAGCAATCGAGCTTGGCTGAACTCAGAACAAGGAATGTTGGATTTTATATTATTGAGCCGAGGCAGTGCAATTAATACCATTTTTACTGAAAATTGGTTAACACAGATTGAAAAACCTGGGTCTCTATCGACCTTGGCTAAACTCAGAACATGAATGTTGGATTTTATGCAATTCAGCCGAGGTCGCTTGCGACCGAGGCAGTACAATTAATACTATTTCGACTCAAATGTGTTTAACACAGGCTATCATGGTAGCAATCGAGTTTGTCTAAACTCAGAACAACAAATGTTGGATTTTATACAATTCAGCCGAGGTCGCTTGCGACCGAGGCAGTACAATTAATACCATTTCGACTCAAATCTGTTTAACATAGATTGCAAATCGTGATAGCAATCGAGCTTGGCTGAACTCAGAACAAGGAATGTTGGATTTTATATTATTGAGCCGAGGCAGTGCAATTAATACCATTTTTACTGAAAAGTGGTTAACACAGATTGAAAAACCTCGGTCTCTATCGACCTTGGCTAAACTCAGAACATGAATGTTGGATTTTATGCAATTCAGCCGAGGTCGCTTGCGACCGAGGCAGTACAATTAATACTATTTCGACTCAAATCTGTCTAACACAAACTATCATGGTAGCAATCGAGTTTGTCTAAACTCAGAAGAACAAATGTTAGATTTTGTATGATTGAGCCGAGGTCGCTTGCGACCGAGGCAGTGCAATTAATACCATTTCGACTCAAATTTGTTTAACATAGATTGCAAATCGTGATAGCAATCGAGCTTGGTTGAACTCAGAACAAGGAATGTTGGATTTTATATTATTGAGCCGAGGCAGTGCAATTAATACCATTTCTACTGAAAATTGGTTAACACAGATTGAAAAACCTCGGTCTCTATCGACCTTGGCTAAACTCAGAACATGAATGTTGGATTTTATACAATTCAGCCGAGGTCGCTTGCGACCGAGGCAGTGCAATTAATACCATTTCGACTCAAATCTGTTTAACATAGATTGCAAATCGTGATAGCAATCGAGCTTGGCTGATATCAGAACAAGGAATGTTGGATTTTATATTATTGAGCCGAGGCAGTGCAATTAATACCATTTTTACTGAAAATTGGTTAACACAGATTGAAAAACCTGGGTCTCTATCGACCTTTGCTAAACTCAGAACATGAATGTTGGATTTTATACAATTCAGCCGAGGTCGCTTGCGACCGAGGCAGTGGAATTAATACCATTTCGACTCAAATCTGTTTAACATAGATTGCAAATCGTGATAGCAATCGAGCTTGGCTGAACTCAGAACAAGGAATGTTGGATTTTATATTATTGAGCCGAGGCAGTGCAATTAATACCATTTTTACTGAAAATTGGTTAACACAGATTGAAAAACCTCGGTCTCTATCGACCTTGGCTAAACTCAGAACATGAATGTTGGATTTTATGCAATTCAGCCGAGGTCGCTTGCGACCGAGGCAGTACAATTAATACTATTTCGACTCAAATGTGTTTAACACAGGCTATCATGGTAGCAATCGAGTTTGTCTAAACTCAGAACAACAAATGTTGGATTTTATACAATTCAGCCCAGGTCGCTTGCGACCGAGGCAGTACAATTAATACCATTTCGACTCAAATCTGTTTAACATAGATTGCAAATCGGGATAGCAATCGAGCTTGGCTGAACTCAGAACAAGGAATGTTGGATTTTATGTTATTGAGCCGAGGCAGTGCAATTAATACCATTTTTACTGAAAATTGGTTAACACAGATCGAAAAACCTCGGTCTCTATCGACCTTGGCTAAACTCAGAACATGAATGTTGGATTTTATACAATTCAGCCGAGATCGCTTGCGACCGAGGCAGTGCAATTAATACCATTTCGACTCAAATCTGTTTAACATAGATTGCAAATCGTGATAACAATCGAGCTTGGCTGAACTCAGAACAAGGATTGTTGGATTTTATATTATTGAGCCGAGGCAGTGCAATTAATACCATTTTTACTGAAAATTGGTTAACACAGATCGAAAAACCTCGGTCTCTATCGACCTTGGCTAAACTCAGAACATGAATGTTGGATTTTATACAATTCAGCCGAGGTCGCTTGCGACCGAGGCAGTGCAATTAATACCATTTCGACTCAAATCTGTTTAACATAGATTGCAAATCGTGATAACAATCGAGCTTGGCTGAACTCAGAACAAGGATTGTTGGATTTTATATTATTGAGCCGAGGCAGTGCAATTAATACCATTTTTACTGAAAATTGGTTAACACAGATTGAAAAACCTCGGTCTCTATCGACCTTGGCTAAACTCAGAACATGAATGTTGGATTTTGTACAATTCAGCCGAAGTCGCTTGCGACCGAGGCAGTGCAATTAATATCATTTCGATGTCAATCTGGTTAACACAGACTACAAAACGGTAGTCGCAATCGAAATTGGCTAAACTCAAAATAACGAATGTTGGATTTTGTATAATTGAGCCGAGGTCGTTTGCGATGATTACGCCCAGGTACAACAATTAACACCATATCGACCCAAATGGAGTTAACTGCAAAAACTTGGCCGATATCTTCGGTTAAACTCAGAACATAAGATGTAGGATTTTGGGGAATAACATTTCCAAGGAGTTTGCAATAATTTACATATAAATATATAAAAAAGTTAAAGAATTGTAATTTTTTGATGTGATAAAATAGGAAAAGGATAAATTTTTGGATAAAAATGTTATTGTTATTTTTGTTCAATATGAGTAGAAGGAAGTAAAGGTAATAAATCTAGATTAGTAAAACAAAAGTGTGACGGTGTATTCGGTAAACAAAGAGGTTGTCTTGATATGATACGTGTCAGAGTGACCCGGGAGGCGCGAGTTTTTGGCCGGCGAATGGCGGCGGCGACGGCGGCGGAGTGGTGCTGCCAGTGCCAGTAGTACGCGAGCTCGCGAGCTAAAAGCATGCACACAGTTCACCCCGGGCGAACTTCGCGTAGAAAGCACGTGTTTAAAGAGCTTTGAGACTATCGAAGTATCGTTCGCGTTTAAAATTGGAACAAAAAAAATTTAATCGTCGTTCCTCGTGCGAATTTAACAGTCCACGTGTTTCAAGAAGTATTATAGAACGTGGTAAGTAATCGAAATCATTGAGAAGAGGGGATGGCAAATCTTATTTTACACATTCCGAAATCTGAAACTTTCCTCGTCAAACTCAAAGAAACTGAACGTGACAGCTTTGTGTGGAGTCCCTCAAACGGGAGAATTCTCCTTTTCTATTTCGCTTCGGGGAAAATATCGCGCACAAACGCTCGTTACATCGCGCGGAGATGTGTGTTTTTGTGGATTTCTATTTTCGTTTTTTGTTCGTATCGTTTATTTTAAATAACTTATTACAGAATGGGTAAACTTTTAAATTAATGATATTGGAAATTGTACTAATTTTCGAAACGACGCACGTTGAATATAAAACAATGCCTCGTTGTAATTTTTGCAATATGCACCGAAACTCTATAACAATGCAATGACAATTTAACCGTGAATAAATAGAGATGGTATTAATTTACATATGAATAATACAATTCCGGTCAATTTCGGGCGCCCACTAAGTCCACGGTCGGATAAAATGTAATTTGTTTGTGGAAATTAATCGAACGGAATTGCGCGGTTTCCTTTACGATTTTTCTTAAATAGTTTCAGATGCTGATATGTTAGTTTCTGATATCCGCCCTCCGGGCAAAACCGCTCTCGGCTAACTGCTGAATTATGTAGTCGCTGAAAACTTCCTGGGGAAATTCCTTACGAATTCGAAGTATAATTTATTTGTATAAACTTAGATCCGAGATAAGGCGCTTAATAATCTTTGGCCTTACCAAAGGCTTCTCTTCTCCTTTGAAGTCATTTAATCTTTAACTTTTTCCATCCAAAACACCTTATCGACATATCAACCCCTGAAGCATGTTTCTAAAGTGAAAGAACAGAGGTTCGAAACTGCACTCCACACTTCATTACGATCCTCTGCTCCCTACTACATTGCGTGTATGCCGAAAACCTCGCCCCCTATTTAAATAGAACCCTTCTTATCTCGTTCCCCATCTAAATTGGTAATAACCAACGTGATTAGGACCTTGTTAACCTGAACCAATTTTCCAAATCATTCGCTCTACTCATTTCTTAAGGAATCTTTATGAAATATCGTTATAAAATATCATTATAAGGTATCATTATAAAACATCATTAAAAAACATCGTTATAGAAATCGTTTTAAAATATAACAATGAAACAAAAAAATTAGAATATTTCCTTTGAAACAGAGAACGTTTTGCAATTTATAAATAAAATTGGAAATACGTAATAAGGGATTTCTAAGGAATGCTTTTAAGACAGAAAAAATTATAAAAATTTTAATAAAAACTCCATAAAACATGTTGAGGGTTACAAAATTGTTAGTTTAAGACGGAAACAAATTTAAAAAGGAACTTTTGAAACTCACCGAATCGATATCGCTGCGTCTCCTTTTAATTACGTACTTTGAAAACTTCTTTTCCCGCGTCACTTTTAAAATATCACGCGTGCTGAGTCGCACGACAAATTGCTTATTAAAAAAGTTTCGGGTTTATTCCCTATACCGATTTTTCCGGAACTTTCGTCTCAACAACGACCAAAAAATAAGAAGAGACAAAAAAAATTGAGCGAACAAAGTTAAACATTGTATTTAGATTTAAGAATCTAATTATTTTTTGTCTTTTTTTTGCTTTCTTTGTGCGACATGAACTGTTTGACAGGTTACCGGGTGTGGATGAAGTTTTTCTCAAAGTTCTTATATTCGAGTCCGATAATACGTCTTTATCGGACTAGAACCCGGTTGATCGATGGCTCAGTTATTTAAATAAAACCGCGGCAATTAATTTGCCGCTTCGGAGCGGGTTTCATTTGGGGTTCCGAGGAAAAGTTTCAGGGTTCGAACTTTTTTTTTGTTGTTGTATACTGGTACTTTTTCGATCTAATGGATTAACGTTATTGTTCTCCGGGAGGATTTCGAACCACCCCTAACTCTGGGGCAAACACATTGTACGCTCATTCTTCTTTGTTTTTTCCATGCAACTTGGCAATTAGTCAACACATATGCGTCCCATACTCGCGCTTCAGGCGTCACGCTGCGATTGATCGATGAAAAATCCCGCACTGTGCCAATAGCTTTAATTAAAACAATTACCCCGTTCGGTTTAATCGAGCGATAAACATGTAGGTGTAAAGCGAAAACTTTCAACCCAGTCCATAAATACCAACCGCTGAGTGTAAATTGTAAACCAAACTTAGTTAATGTATTGGCAAAATATATATCAAAGATAATGTTAAAAAATCATTTCATTTAATCCTAATTCTAAAAGTACAGGGTGTCCCAATTTCGATGTCCGCATAGGCTATCTCCGAAACTAAAAGAGATGTGATGTCATGATCTCGTTTTTTGAGAAAATGTTAATGCCGAAAACTCCGAACAGCTATCGTCGTTTGTGGGGTATATTTCTTATGGTTATTGAATAATTAACAAAAATTCATTTTGTTCCATCCAAAACTAATGTATGTATTTAAAAGTTAATGTTGCTATGGTGATAACCAAACATACTATGATGGAATATAATCTATCAAATAATTGCCAAAGTTTGTATTTAAAAATTCGATAACAACTCTGGCATTATGTGCTGATACGATGCACCAGCATGTTAAGTATCAAAGTATAACAAAACTGAATAAAACTACAATGAATTTCGAAAATTATGAAAAATGTTACATGATAGAATGCTATATGTAATCAGATAAGAATGCGACCTTAGCCGCGGAATTTTATTTCACAAGATATCCAGAAAGAAGACAAATTTAATAGATATTTGGTCCTTCCCCAAACCACATACAAAAACATACCAAAATGACCTGCAAGAGAAATTGCAACAAGACGTCTCACCCAAAAGCCGCTGCTCCCGAATATGAAAGAAAAATAAGTATAAATCATACAAAGCGGGGCTAACTCATCATTTAGGTGCCGGAGATGTCAATCGAAGATTAGAATTTTGTAGATGATATGTAAAAAATTAAATAATCTGCTGTTTGTTCAAAATGTTATCTGGACCGATGAAGTCTCTGAGTGTTCAAAGAAGATTGGGGTTCAATGTATGGTGTGCCCTTTTAGATAATAGAATTTTGGCATATAGTATCTACCATAAAAACTTAAACTCAGGGAAATACCTCAATATATTAAGGCAGCACATTGAGTCTTTGGTCAACAATTTGCCACTAAATATGTCTCAAATGATATATTTTCAATATGACGGAGCACCAGCACATAATGCCAGAGTTGTTAGTGAATTTTTAAATACTACTACAAACTCAAGGACAGTAGAATCTAACAGGACTGCTACATCCATTGTTGTGACAGCCTACCCGCAAACTACGTCACACCATTTTCCACGCCCAGCTGTTGTTATGGTCTATGCGTTTGCTATGTGTTTTTAGAGGTTATATCCTAGACGTATTCATATTAGTTTTGAAGTTTTATGTTTTTAGATGTATTAATGTCTATCACATAACCTCTAAAAATATAGACAGTTACCAGGCGTGGCAAATAGTGTGACGTAGAGTGCGGGCAACCAACCCGTAGTCGACTACAAAAATACAATGGACGTAGTAGTCTTGTTAGATTCTACTGACCTTGCTACAAACTTTGGCAATAATTGGAAACAATGCTTTCCCTCATGGTATGGTTATCACCATAACAACATTAAGTTTTAAATACATACATTAGATTTAGATGGAACAAAATGAATTTTTGTTAATTATTCAATAACTATAAGAAATATACCCCACAAACTATATATATTTGTTATAAGAAGGAAATAACAAATTATTTTAGGTCATAGCCAAGTATGGTTTCCATTTAAAAAAATAAAATTACGTCTAAAATCTCGAAAATAAAAGATGGGAAAAAAATTCTACCTACGCCACTGAATTCTTCGTAAAAAATTGCCCATATAATGTTTTATTTATAATACTCCATCTTTGATAATAAGTTAGATATTCGCGATTGTCGTTTTCGCAAAGTTTTCAATTTTTGCCGATAGGGCGAAAACAAAAGACGATAGCTGTTCGGAGCTTTCGGCATTAGCATTTTCAGTTAAAAACCATGTTGACATTGTAAAATTTCGGCTGTTTTATTAAACACATAATTTAGTTTACTCTGTAATTGATACACAACCCATATTAATTAATACCATACGAACTCAAAACAGGTCATGGCATTACTGCTCCTCAATTGCAAGAGACCACAACTAAATTTAGGGTTGAGAATCAACCTTGGCTAAACTCTACGCAGAGAAGTGACTAATTCTTTTCGTCAGGTCATACTTATATGTATACTAGACATGTATGGTATTAATTGCAACTCATCGGAAGAAGTCATAGATAGTTCGCAGTAAAGTTAGCCCTTATATCATTATATATCTATTATATATTAAACCTGTTTGCCGAGGATATCTAAAGTCCTCCAGGTGACCCTAGATACCATTTGCGCTTGGTGTAAGGGAGAGAACCTCTCAATAAACCCGCAAAAGACAATTGTTGTGCCCTTCACCAGGAAGCGAAAGTTGGATGGACTAATCCGCCCAACTATCCAAGGTGAAGAAATTCCTTTCTCAAAGGAAGTCAAATATCTAGGAGTAATCCTAGACAAAACCCTGTCATGGAATGGACATTTGCAGGGAGTTTTGCACAAAGCTAGACTATCCTTGTGGACTTGTCGCAGTCTTTGTGGAAAAAATTGGGGTCTTACCCCTGAAAGACTGTACTGGTTCTATGTGACTGTGGTTAGACCTATGATCACATACGGAGCAGCAGCCTGGTATAGGAAAGTCCGACAGACTTCAGTTATCAGTAAACTTTCACGAATTCAACGTGTAGCTGGATTGGCAATCTCTGGTGCGATAGGCACAACGCCAACTCTAGCAATGGAGGTTCTGCTTGGCCTATCTCCTCTGCATTTGCATATAGAGAAAGTGGCTAGAACAACCATTTACAGATTTAAGCAATATGCTCAAAACTGTTCCGACATGTCCTACCAATGGGCTGCGGAAGACATTATAAGCACTGATACTGTGCTATCAATGCCGTCAGATTTGGCGGTATCACTATCAGTGATTAATGCTCGATACCAGATTGTACTGCCTGAGCGGCAGTCCTGGATCGAAAATGAAAATTCTCTGGTTCGGGCAGACATTTGCTTGTACACAGATGGATCAAAAACGCCTGAAGGGGTAGGAGCAGGAGTATACTGACAGACACCTCGAATTAAGCAAGCCTACAGCCTGGGTACGTACTGTACTTTATTCCAGGCGGAAGTTTTTGCTATTGACATGGGTGCTAAAATCCTTCTTGAAAGAGGGGTGAAGAACATGACAGTACGAATTTTCTCACACAGTCAAGCCGCTCTCCAGGCGCTGCAAGCCGTGAAAACGGTGTCGGCTCTGGTTAATGATTGTAAGAGAACATTAAACACACTGAGTTGTGATAACAGAGTCTCTCTGATCTGGGTCCCGGGTCACTCTGGGGTTGCTGGCAATGAAGCGGCAGATAAGCTAGCACGAGACGGCAGCGCTGAAGCGTTTGTGGGACCGGAACCAGCAGTTGGTGTATCATTTGCGATGGCCAAATATAGGATTGGACTGTGGGCTGAAGAGAGACTTCGCCTACTGTGGACCAGTTCTCCTGGAATGAGACATGCTAAGGTGTTTATTAACATCGCCACTGTCAAACCCGGGAATATTTTAGGACTTGCCCGTAGTAGCATAAAAGTTCTAATGGGTGTTTTTACTGGGCACTGCCGATTAAAAGCACACCTCAACTTGTTGGGTTTAGCCGACGATGTTGAATGCCGACTATGTGCGGAGGAAGCAGAGATGTATTCTATGTAATGTAATGTAATGTAATGTAGCCCTTATATCCTGACCCAAGTTGTCTGATGAAGGTACCAGTCTGCCGAAATCTGTATCGCGCCAAGAACACGAGCAGCATAACAAGTACTGCGTCCATCTTTCAGCAAAATCACTGCCTGAGCAACTTCTGCAAAACTTAAGACTTAATTTCCATGGCTTGCTTTAATTTCTGATGGCGTTGCCGAAAAAGCTGCGTTATCTTTTAGAGCTTGTAATCAAAACAGATAAGACTACAAACTTTTTTTATGTAATTTCATCTAATTAAGCCGAGGGTACTCTAATGATATGTTTTACAAAAACTCAATCCAAACTGATTAAAACCTCGGGCGCAAGTAATTTTGGTTAAACTTAGGGCGAAGAAGTTTTGTCTGTAATTAATACCATATATAATATAATGCAGCACCTCGGTCGCAAGGGATCTCGGCTAAACTTAGGATGAATAATATCTGATTTCGTGTAATTGAGACTCTAGACTAAGTTAATATATAATTAATAAATTTTTATTAATATTATGATGTGAAAAAGAATAAAATGGTCGAAATGTTAACTAATAATAAAATCGGCTCGATGCTATGGAGCAGAAAATATCTGGGGTAGGGCTTTTCAAAAAACCCGGCGGGAAATATTGAGTTTCGGGTGACATCGTCAGGCTGGGTTCGGTTAAATACCCTACAATCTATTCATCAACTTTCACACATTCAAAGTGGCCATTGAAAGCCGAATCCCATTCAGGGTGTTCTTTTTTTATCGCGGCTTGTATCTAGGGCCCGAGAGCCGTTGGAGCACAATGCCTTCAAAACGCTTATAGTAAAATATCACGGTCCGTAATAAATAGCGACACGGCAGATATGCCAGATATTCTTTTGTTTCCTCGACTGCAACTTCCAGTCTGTACAAGTGTACGTTTTATCGATTTCCCTGATATTCTAGAGGTTCGGGTCATGCACGTCGAAATTTCCGCGTCCTGCGTCCCAGGCTTTGTCGTCGCTACCGTTTTTGAGTAATTCTACTCAGTTTATGTCGGCCGTCAACGTTAAAAATTCAAATTCCTTCAAGAACCCCTTCGGCCGCGAGCTTTTATCGCTTCAACGCAACCTGCCTTCGTGTCCACCTTATCGCGCGATATAAATTTCGCTTGAATTATCTTCACTTCCCGCAGAGTAACGTAACCTCCTTTTTTCCCCGTTATTAATTACCAGCTTTAATTCAATTTCAGATCACATCCACACGAATACTCTTCTCCATCCGAAACTTGATATCACGACCATGTTTTTCGCAACTTTATGTCTTACCCAATTAGCCGATAACAAAACAAGACAGAGTACGAAAACAAAGTCGGTAAAGTCGTGAAGATTATTATTCAACGTTATAATAGACATGAAAACAATTTTGTGTGGAAGGAATTCGGATATCCAATTTTAAAGGATCAATCTTTGATGTTCAGGGATTTTGTTTTTTTTGATCAAAGTTGAAGTATTTCCTTTCGCAAAGCTTTGTCGTTTCTCGTTTGAGATTGGAAACGATTTTCTTGGAAAAAATGATGTCCTCCTCGACACTAATACCACCCCTAAGCGCCGGTTTGTGTAACTGTTTCCTTTGGTCGATCCTGCGATAGTCAACGAAGCATGCGTAAGTACAGAATTTGAAAAGGGCCCAAGTCGGACGGTGAAGAAGGGAGAAGGGGGATTTTGAATAAATTGAACCGTGAAAATTGTTTCCGTTGCAGACGAAGCGATGGGTTTTCTTATCTAGATGTCTGTGGTACATATTTGGGGTGCAGCCTAGCACAATGGAGGAGATTAAAGGTCTCGCCTTTTTATGGCTGTACACGGGGCCGTAACGGCGTCGTCCTGCTTAATGGACTCCTTAAAATCTCTTTATGTGGTATCAGCGGGGCGTAAGCCAAAGGGTGAAAAATAACTGGACCCGTAATTCGATAACCTTCCTCAAAATAACAGTACATAAATATTTTCGATTAATTAAATGAAGTTTTTCAACTGTTATTTTGATAAATTGTAAACAAACAGATCAGATCCTAACGAAAATGCACGAACTGTTCCGGATTTTCAGGGGATGTAGATACTCGGCGGAGGTCAATAAAATCAAACTAAGCGGAAGGTCGAGAAATTGAGCCATTAGTCTTATTAAAGAAGTGATTAATTTAGATGGCGCGAAAGGGCGGACGTAAAAACTGACAGGCAACCCGCTGATCTAATTATCACATTATTACTTCACGGCAAGCTAAATCCTAATTAAGTAATTAATTAGTCCTTCCGTGACGTTCTACAAAGATTTTTTTTCTTTAAATCTTGGACAGGATTCATGTTATTATTCCCGTCGCAGAGCAAAAATTATTTATTTTTATACACAATATGCAGTTGACGGAAATGCACATTTAAAATTCAGGCCAAGTCAACCAGGTGAGGCCTGCTTGGCATTCAGGGAGCGTACGGCGCCCTTGGACATTTTTCGATACGTTCCCTTCTCTTTTCTCGGTCTTTACACAAATAGTTTCCCTATTTTCCTTGTGTACTTTCGAACGGGATTTACACGAAAGGTTACGGAAACATCCAAATTCGCCTCCAACCCCATTAATTACAATCCTACGCCGGTTTTTTAGACCGTTTCGGGGTTCTTCCACGGCACGCGACCGCCCATTTGCAATGGTAATCCGGGATCGTAAAAATAATGTAATGTCCAAAGCTTTGCCCGCGAATGTCTTAATGTATGTATGGCCGACAGCTCGGAACAACCACACGCCTCGAATACATCATAAATTCGGAATACCATGGCTAGTTATGTCCAGCCTTACCATCATAAATTTCAAACTACATTCTTTAACCCACCTCTATACTCTTCATCTATCACACATTAATTATAACTCATAACTCATTTCTAATTTAAATTTTTTTTCAAAACCATTTTGAATTAATAACACATTGGAAATCTTTTGGAAATACTTGAAGATGCTTAAAATGCTTACATCAATCTATAGGTGTCGTTAAAATCCTGGATGTTCTTAATAACCATTAGATATTCTTGGAAATAAATATAAATTTTCTGGAAATCCTTTGAAAATCTTGGAAACACGCAGAAATTCCATGATATCTTGTTTTCTATCATGTTCTCATGTTCTATCAATCATGTTTTTGAAAATTTTATCCACGAAAATCCTTGGAAATATGTATAATATCTACTAAGAACCTACATATTTCTGGAAAATAGTTGGAAATCTTTTGGGAATACTTAGAAATGCATCAATCATATTAATTTAATTTAATTTAATTTTGCCCAAAAAGAAATATACATATAAAGTATATACATATCATATACAGGGTTGGGTTGGGTTGGGTTGGGCATGTTTTTCTATGCTACAATTACATTCAAAGTGGATGTATTGCACATCAGTTGATTCAGAAAAACAATCTCTATCTAATAGCGTGAAGAAAAACATACCGAGCAATTTGAAAATCAAATGTTGACAATCACTAGACATTGAAGATGGCGTTGGAAAAAGTTTATTTGTAGCATGAATCATAGTATTCATCAAACCATTTCATTTGTTGCCTCGTTCATAAAAATCGGAAGGTAAATGACAGAGTTACAACTTACGGCGTTCTTGTGCGACAACCTGTATATACAGGTGTCTTTTTTCTGCTAAAATTACATTCAAAGTGGATGTATTGCACATCAGTTGATTCAGAAAAACAATCTCTATCTAATGACGTGAAGACAAATATATGGAGCAATTTGAAAAACAAAAGTTAATTATCGCTTAAAATTGAAGATGGTCTTGAAAAAAATTTATTTGTAGCATGAACCACAGTATTCATCAAACCATTTCATTTGATGTCTCGGTCATGAAAATCGGAATATAAATGACAGAGTTACAGCTTGGGGCGTTTTTTGTGTGACACCCTGTATATATATATAGGGTACAGCATAGCTGATTACTAGAAAACTAGAAAACTAGAAAACCAAAAATAAATGCATATATATCAAAGTAATAACCAACAAAATAAAAATAAAAATAATTATAAATAAAAATAAAAATAATTAAACTTAACATTTTGATTCTTGTTCCTCAAGAAGCCTGCGCTTCAAGGTGCATTTAAAAGATCTATTAGATTTCAACTGAAAAACATCTGAAAAGCAATTATAAATTGTAGGTGCAAAGCTACCACAAAATTTTGCAGATTTATGTTTGGGAATCGTCAACAACTTCGTTTGTCTTAGATTAACATTATGTATTTGCGATCTTGGTACTAAGATACAATATAAATAATAAGGCAATTTGTAAAATATTACAGCTAGCAAGAGTGTACATCTAGGTTCCATTTTTAAGATAGAATATCTTATGTAATAGGAGGTAACATGTTCTCTACGATCAATCGAGTATGAAAACCTAAGTCCGCTGTTCTGAAGTATTTGAATACGATTTTTTAAAGTAGCTGATAGAAAATTGGAGTAAACGTTACTACAGTAATCAAGTTGACTTAGAATTAAGGAGTTAACAAGTCTCCATTTCAATTGTGGTGACAACAATGACTTAAATTTATATAACGATTTTAACTTATAGTAGCACACACCAATTTTCTTATTTCCATGTTCCGCAAAACTAAGATTACTGTCGACAGTAAGACCTAAGTTGTTGGTCGATTCAGAGAACGCTAAGACAGTTCCATTGAGGTGTATAGGAACCGATAAATTATCGATTGCTCTTCTGCGAATGTTGGCCGACCCGACACACATACATATAGTTTTTCACAAATATTCTTTAAATCAGAGTTAAGCAAGCGCACCGTGTCATCAACACTGATAATATCACAAGAGATGTAAATCTGCGCATCATCCGCGTATTGATGAACCGAACAGCTCGTCACTACATTTGGCATGTCTGCCGTAAATAAGTTGAATAATATAGGACCCAAAACACTTCCCCGTGGAACACCTTGCTTGACTAGGATACCGCTAGATATATTACCATTAATCTTTGTATGTTGAGATCTGTTCACAAGATATGACTGGAACCAATGTAAATGCTTGGCTATTAGAAGCTGATGATTGATGATATCAAAAGCCTTACTAAAGTCCAGGAGTACAACGAAGGTAACTCTTGAGGCATCAATGGCACAGCACCAATCGTTCACAACTTTAGTTAACGCGGTCGTTGTGCTATACTTCTCCCGAAATCCAGATTGGCATCGTGGTGCAGCTGTGAAGCAACAATCTTCTCTAATATTTTAGATAAGATAGGTAACACACTAATCGGTCGTAGGTCTCCTAGTGACGTAGCATGGCTCACTTTGGGTAGAGGTGTTACTAGAGCGATCTTCCATTGTTTCGGATAAACTCCGTATATTAGTGAGAAGTTCATTATGTGAGTGATTTCTTGGAGGCAGTACTTCAATACAAGTTTTATCATTTTCAGATCGATTGCATCCAAACCACAAGCATTTGATTTTATCGTGCTAAGCTTATTTTTGATGTCTGTGTCGTTCACCACATCGAAATCAAAACAGTCGTTGCCACCCAAAATATATGGTTTATTAGAATCAAGGTTGTGCAAAGACAAAAAAGGTGAAGGAATAATATTAGCGAAATAATCATTTATTAGCTCTGGATCTTTAAGTGATTCGTCGATTGTCTTGGTGTTCTTTGAGTGCACCTGATTGGTGTGCAGTAAGTGCCACAATTTTGATGGCTTATTGACGTTACTATTTATCTCTGCCTCAAAAAAAGCTTTCTTTTCGTTACGTATTGCCGAAGTGACATATTTCTGATATCAGCTTTTTGCTTTAATTTGATCATCTCTTTGATCGTAGGGGTAATGTATGGACGTGATTTTCGAGTAACAGTGAAATCCTTCACTGGAGACAAAGAGATTATTAATTCATTTAGAATTGTAACCTTGACATCAATGTCCTCCGTCAGATACACATCACCCCATGGTAGATGGGATGCATGCATCTCAAACAGTTCATGGTTGAAGTACTTATAGCTTCTGCAAATAAATCGCTGACATTGTGAGCGTATACCAGGAACATCAATTCGACAAAAAATACATTTATGATCAGTCGAAGTTAACATATCCCTCGCACCAGCTTCGAGAGCCTGCGCTCCAATTGGTATACAAATGATATCAATTAGTGATTCAGTAGATTCCGTAACCCTTGTGGGACATTTTATTACTTGTTTTAAATTGAAAATGTCGAGTATGGGACTTAGTCCATTTACCTCTGGATTTGCATACGGAAAGAATCGAACGTTCGCATCTCCAACTAGTATAACGTTGTTGAAGTCAGTATTAATTGTAGATAGGACATTTTCAAGTTCGACCAGACATCCAATTCCAGCGGATGGGGGTCGATATATTAATCCAAATGCATAGGTTTCATAACAGTGCGTAAAACCCAACCATAACTGCTCAAGGTCCGAGACATTTACATGAGAGATATCAATCTTTTGGTACTGAATAGAGTTGTAAAATGTCTAAAAAATGGTTTATATAAAACAAAAGTAATATTTGTAAGGAAATTTCTGTAAACTTTTCAATTGGGATGTTGATTACAATGCGTAGACGTGTCAATGGTGTAAAGTTAGTAGTAAATGTAGCGGAGGGGAGGGGTTGAAAACTCATTAAGAAGTGCTCATTAGCTGAGCTTCCCCATTATAATGTGAGGAGTGAAAGCAAGCATTGATCGGAGTTCGCCGGTGTTCATTACAAGTAGAATACACAAGTCGGAAAGAATGCGCAACTCCGACGACAATAAGGGGCCAAAATGTCGTCGTTACGCTTGTCATTACGCGGAACAAGGACGCGTGGGGTTTCCCCCAAGTTCATTAGTTGGAACTTTGCGCAAAATTGCGCCAATTTATCTGCCTTTTGTGCCCGGTACCTGGTGGGTACTTTGATCGTCGACGGTGCGAGTGCAAAGAAATCGAACTGAAAAGGCCAATTAAAACTGTCATTTCGGTACTATAGAGGTGTCCCGGAGTGCAAACATGGAGTTAAAAGATGGCCAGTTTTTCGACGTTAGTTTTTAATACGGTCTGCCCATCAAATATTCATAAGCTCGGTAGACCAAACGCTCCAAGCTATTGACCGTAAAAGTTGCGCCTCTTACCTTGATTAAATATTGTCTTTCCCACCCGAATGCCTTCATATAAATCTCTCGCAATATCCACAACAATGTGCCGCAAGCTTGACGATTTTTTATGCAAATAGCAATAACCATATCGGCATTGCTATTTTTTTTTTCGATGCAGTTAAAATAGGGTAGACACACGTAGAACGGAATTAAAGTCGGCGCCCGATAAAAAGTTGACTATCTACAAATAGAACCCCAGTATCAAACGGTATCAAACAAAACTCGTTCAATTCGCTGTCAAGCGGCTGTTCGGTCCCAAATGGTCCAAAAATGGTTTAAATTAAATTCTGCTTACGCGATCACTAACGATTTATGAAAGATGACGCTGAAATACAAATTGCGCTCCGGTTAATAATTACTTTCGTCCAAAAATGTATCGATCGTAACCCAAGGTTTTAATATAAAACTTCTCCAGTTGTGCATTATCAATTCACTCGGCATTCGAATTCGCAATTTCAAATCAAAATTTTCATTAAAATAATTCAATAATCCCGGCACCTCCACCATCTTTTTCTACACGAACACTTCCTAGAATCCTAAAGATAGGTCACTATATACCCAAAGATAAAATTCTGACCAATTCATACGATGGACTCTCATCGTTCGTTACGTTACGACATGCATTTCCTAAATGGAAATTTTCCCCTCGTCGTCTTCTTTTTGTTCGTATTGATTTTTGTTCTCGTTCGCATGACGTAAACTTTTGAACTTAGCTGTTCGAAGTTTGCATGAAAATATCTCCCGACTATGGGTAATCAACTTCGATGGAGCTCATATTTAATTGATCGCACAATTCGATGAACATCAAAGAATTGGATGGACCAACATGATTAATGACCGAAATAAATACACCCAATCTTTCGCCGTCGGAACAATGCCAACACCGAGGGGGCAACATGCAATCCAATGAAAACGGATCCTGCGTCCCTAATTTTCTAACGTTCTCGCTAGGTGCGCGACGCGCACTATCGCGCAATCTACGTGCGCTAACAACAGAGGCTCTAACGAGATTTACACTAGCTACCAACTCCGATATTTTCCCAAAATTTATCGTCATAGTTTTAGTATACCGGCATGTACGCGCTTTATTAGATTTGCGGTTACCCAGACTTTTAACCTCCACTCTTCTTAATTAATCATACACAAAAAATAATTATATTAAAATATCTTTCACTAAATACACATTTAACTAAACCCAGTTATTATTATCTTAAACAACACTATACTACATTGACCTACCTTTCTTACTCGAATGTTCAGAATTTACACCGTAAACTCCTCTAAATTCACGTATGTTACATAAATAATAGTTTACGAACTTTATACTGTAATTATCAAGTTAGGTAACTTATTTAGATTCTATACTCTGCACTAGCAATATTCATCTTCAAATAATATATTAAGTATGCAACTGAATATACATGTAAAATGTTGGTAAAGTAGAAAATTATTTTGTTAAATCCTAGATAACCTTGGGTATTCTGAGAAATTTTTATGGTATACTTGAAAATCCATTGAAATCTTTTGGAAATACTAAGAAATGCTTAAAAATCTTGGACATTCGTAATAATCCTTGGAATTCTTAATGAGTTCAACAAAAAGATACAGAAACTAATTCGGCAATACAGAACGGAAAAGTACATGGAAGCCTGTGACAAAATAAAACTGTGTAAAGGAAGAAACTATTGGCACGAAATTCGAAAACTATCAAGATACCAAAAGACACCTGGAACGGAGGAGCTCATTGATCCTACCGATGGCGGTGTGCACTCCAACTACGCTAGAAGGTGTATTCACCTTTACCGAGGATGTTTCGTTTTGTTCCCACAATAAAAGCATTATAGATAATTGGTACGAATCCGCACTTTTGACACCGTTCGAGACACCCGAAGATGCTCTCATGTTGGAAGACGAATATTTTACTCTTCTTGGACAGGGAAAAGATACCGCTCCCGGCTATGATAACATCACAAGGAAATTGCTTAGAAGTCTAGATCTTAACATCCATGGCTTTATCAGAAAAATAATCAACTTTTGCCTTACGACTCACCATTTCCCGCGCGACTGGAAGACGTCAATTATTACTTGTATTCCCAAGAAGGATTCTTCTCTATCTGATCCAGCCAACTCGGTAAACTCTTCGAGACGCACTTGAAGAACAAGCTCCTGGCTGCGGTATCAAAGAAAATTCCGCCTTACCAATTTGGCTTCCAATCCGGCAAATCAACGTCCCAGCCACTAACTATTCTGGTTTCCAACTTCCAGGCGGCACGTTTTGTAAAACTGAAATCTGCAGCAGTGTTTCTGGACCTCCGAAAGGCCTTTGACTCCGTGTGGCACAAAGGATTGCTATTTAAACTGGATAAGCTAAAAACGCCATACTACCTTCTAACCCTGATAAACAAATTCCTGTCGAATCGCTCCTCCATCAGGGTTCGCCTATCTCTCCCGCTCTATACAATCTATTCTGCCACGATCTTTACAACGACAACCCAGACGCCTTTAACCTCACTGCATACGCACTTCTTTACGCCAACGACACAGCATTGGTCTCGCACAGTAGGGATATCACTTCCTCGGTCCGTAAGCTGCAGACGCTCATAAACGAAACGGAAAATTGGTACCGAAAATGGCGCATCTTACTCAATCCCACAAAAACACAATTTTTTGTCCCATTCCTCTCACCCCGCGCTCCCTCTCCCACAATTACAATCCAATCAACGGCAATCTCCGTCTCACCAACCTGCAAGTATCTTGGCATAATACTTGACAGAACGCTTAAGTTTTCCACTCATGCAACCAAGGTGAAGATGAAAGTAAAGACACGCGCCAAACACTTTAAATCTCTCTCGTTCAGCGGTCGCGGAATCTCTACCTCATGTGCCTCGCACATCTACAAGACCATATGCAGGCCCATCATAGAATATGGATCAATACTGCTAAGCAACGCACCAAGAAGAACGAAGTACCACCTGGAAGTAGCGGAAAGATTTGCACTGAGATCCATCACCAGAATTAGATCCATACTCGTCTTCAATCTTTGTCCGATAAATCCATTCTAAATTTTCCTACCAACGCCTTGCAACACACGCTTATATCGCCTCGATTACTCCACCCTCGCAACAACCCACCTCTTCTCTTCCAAAAACTCCTGGCCGTCAGAGAAGACTGAAACAAGCCGCCGACTACAAAAATCACAGGCAGAAAGACCTTGGTCGGTAGCCCTATTCTCACCCCTTAACTTTTTTATTTTTGTTGTATATACATATAGATATTTTTATTATTATTCTTATTTTTTTTTATGTAGTGGGTACAGAATAAAATTTGTTTTTCTTCTTTCCTTGGAATTCCTTCTAATTTTTCTAAAAATCATTCAAAAACCTTGGATACACTCAAAAATCTTTAGATAACCGTAAAAATCTATGGATATCTTTGAAAATGTGTCTAAATTTCCTAACATTTTTAGAAATACCTAGTTGTCCATGAAAATTTTTGGAATTCGTTTCAAAATCCTTAGATATGCTTGCAAATTCCTATAAAATCTTCCTAAAACTTGAAATTCTGTAGAAATCTCTGCAAAATCCTACATAACTTTAGGTATTCTGAGAAATTTTTATGGTATACTTGAAAATCCGTTGAAATCTTTTGGAAATACTAAAAAATGCATACACAAGTGTCTGGGACGAATTAAAAATCCGGGACATTCGTAATAATCGTTGAGTATTTTTGGAAATCCTTCTAATTTTTCTAAAAATCATTCAAAAACCTTGGATACATTCAAAAATCCTAAGAAATTCGTAAAAATCGGTGGATATTCCTTGAAATTTCTAGAAATATTAGGTTATCTTTGAAAATTTTAGGAAATTGCTACAAAATCCTTGGATGTATTTGGAAATTTTCATAAAACCTTTTAGAAAACCCTAATACCTCTATAGAAATCATTGGAAACTCGTAGCATTCTTCAAAAACCTTGAGAAATTCGGATGGTATCTTTGAAAATCTTATGGGAATACTTGGAAATGCTTATATGAATCTTTGAGAATCCTTTTTTGTTGAATATTCTTGGAAATTCGTACAATTTCTGTAAAAATCCTTTAAAAGCTTTCGATTCACTCAGAAATAACAAGATGTCTGAACATTTTAGGAAATCGTTGCAAAATCTCTGGTTATATTTGGAAAATTTTGCAAAATCTTCTAAAAATGGAAGTATATGTAGAAATTTCTGGAAAATGATAAACGTCCTTAAGAATTCTACGAAATTTGATGGTAAAATCGTTTCGGACATCCTCCGCATTAAAATCTAATAATAATCCACTTGAAATCCTTGGATACACTTAGAACTCGATGTATATTTGTAATAATCCGTTGAAAATTTCTTGAAAACCTTCTGGAATTAGTTTGAAATGCTTTCATAAATGCCCAGGACTCATTAAAACCTTGGCAATTAGTAATCACGAATCAAGTCCATCGAAATTTCTAAAAAATCATAAGCAGCTTCAGGAATCTTACGAAATTCTGATGGTATCCCTGAAAATTCATTGGATATCTTCTATGAATATTTGGAAATGCATACATATACTTCTGGAAATCGTTAAAAATCTTAGATATTCATAACAATACCTGGACATCGTTGAAAATCCATATATAGTCTCTGAAAATCGTTTGAAAAGTTTGGATACACTCAGAAATTCCAGCATGATGTTGAAAACCGATGGATACTTTTTATTATGTGTGTTATATGAGTAAAAGTAGAAAACAGTGTATTGGAATGAAAAGATGTTGGTGGAGGTGGCGAATATAATAGGATTATTCGTATGCACTGGTATGGCGTAGATGGCGTCACGATAAATATTTTTATTCGGAAATATGTGAAATGTGTTGGATTCGCCGTGGTGGAAAAAGTTAAAAGTTTGCATGACGCGGTGACTGTACTGTTTAAGATAAGGCGTCGCGACGTAAAACGAGAATAAGCTGGCGCCTCGCGAAAAGCACAGCGCCACGGACCGCAGACCTTATCTCGCCGGGTCACAGAAAGGTTGTGGTGGAGCCACTTTGTTATTAACCTTTCGTAGATGCCGGCACAGCCTCCTTCCTAATCACGTCTGTTAACCTTTGTAGTTGTAGCATGGCACAGAGGACAAAGATTCCTTTTGCACCTTATTCCTGGTTTAGAGAGATCTCGAGTCCATCAATTGTTCCTGTTATTCGTCCCCGGCCGCACGAGGCACCCCTTGTCTTTAATTAAATGGGACAGACACCATACGGACCGCGTCCTCCTTATTAAATTTTCTTCCTTCAAACAAAGAACTTTTTATTTTGTCGCCGTGTAAAATACGGTGCTTTTGTTTGCTTCGATTTAAATTTCGGCTCGGAAAATAAATTTTATGGTGGGGGCAATTTAAAAAAGATTTATGTCAAACGGCAAAAAGCGGAAAAAGGACATTTAAAATAATTGCATCTAGATTGGGTATAAAATAAATACTCTACATTCAATTGGTCAAAAATCCCTTCATATGTATACCCTTTCCGACAATATTAACTATAAAGTTAAAGCAATTAACTATATAGTTTGACGTTTATTCAATTATGACTTAATACAAATCCCCCGGTATTAAATGAAACGCAAGTACGCCATTTTCATTGATTAATTATTAACGCGCTAAACAGTTCTGGTTACCCGCTGAATTTTGGATATAAATTCGTAATCACTGTCAACATTCAATTGTCTACCAAATTCGGACCCTTCCGTTATGCCATAACTTAATAGAATATTCCGCATTATTTATGCGATTTTCACACGTTCACGACTTGGATACATTCAAAAACCAACCAAATCCCAACATCTGCGAATGGAAACATGTTGCGGTTTCTACAATTCCCACACAAACGAATTTATATTTTAAATTCTCGAACTTCTACGAACTTTCACCAATTGCACTCTGAAAAACTCATTGTTTTTTCACCGCCGGTAGACACTAAACATTGATTACTCTTAATCTACTAAAAAGCACACCGAAAATAAAAATGAACATGTTTTATATTATTTATATGATTTAGGTATTGGTGGTTAGAATAAATTTAAAAAGCACAAAATCCTGACAGGCGAGGATAGAATGATTTTGAGGCCCTTCCAATTCGGCTCGCGGCGGCCTAAGTGATTTATTTTGCAATAACGCAGTGTTTATTGAACTGCCTCCCGCGTCATTTTTCATTTTAGGTGTACATCTCGAGTCGGAGGGCTCTATATGTCTTCTGGAATACAGTCAATACAGCGACTCTTGTATTAGAATAAACCTACGCTGTGTATCGTAAATTTCAACATTTGTCATCTTTTTACGATTACACAAAAGCCCTTTGTCGGCGTTCGGAAATATTTGGTTGGAATTCTTATTTAGAATATGCGGCACTTGGTGATTTTATGTGCAGGAATGTTGTTCTTAGAGAACAAAATCCTGTGAAGTTCGGGATTTCATCGCGAAGCCGAAACGCCAAAGTGTTCCAAACTGAAACGAGGGGAGTATTAATATGTCGCAACTTCGATGTCAATATTCTCAATAATCCGACTCAAATGTTGTTGACTGATAATCTATAATTCACTCAAAGTTTGATGTTAACATGAAAAATAAATGAATATCCTTCAAATTTTATGTCAATATTCTTAATAGTCGTCATTTCAACATCGATAAATTTTGGAAGGGTTGATTTACGTTTACACTTGGGGTAAAATAATTATTTTTGAATGGTGTGGTGGTAGTTTCAGAGGCATTTCGCGTGGCCAGTCGACACAACGAAACACAACCGAGGTGCGCGGTTCCATCAATCTTTCCCTGTGTCATGGACCATTTATCTCTCTATTTTTCGCCTGTCCTTGGTGCCCGCGCTCCTAAGCCAACCCGCTTTTCGTTCATATGCCTCTGTTTTCCTGTTTTCACCAAGCAGCTATTTGCTTACCTACAGGCAACAACGCTCGGAATTTTTCGAGAATATTAGAGCTCGCAATGACGTTTACGTTCCACACTAAAATTAGATGTAAAACACGATTTTCATCCAAAAAACAAAATTATAAATAAAAAAATTGCCTTCTCAAATTCTTTCCGACGCATTACTCGGATACGTTTACGATTTCTTGCAATATTCCTTAGATAATTTCAAACTTTCATCCTCCGCTCCAACTTGAAGTTACCACGAAATTCATAAAATTCAATTCCATTTATCAATTTTCTTTCAAACTATTTTCTGGAAGACCAGAAAGTTATTAAAAATCTATGTTTGACATATTGACAATTAATAATTAAATGGAACGAGATTGTTTTTTATATCATGAACAATACTAGGCCGAGATATTTCTTCCCAAGTATTGTTCGTTATAGAAGAAACAGTCTCTGCCGACTTCGAAGATGTCGGCCGCCCTAAGTATTGTTGATAATACTTGGGTTGGGTTGGCCCCAAGTATCATTAACAATACTTTGGGCGGCCGACGTCTTCGAAGTCGGCCGAGATATTTCTTCCCAAGTATTGTTCGTTATATAAGAAACAGTCTCGGCCGACTTCGAAGACGTCGGCCGCCCCAAGTATTGTTCATGATACTTGGGTTGGGTTGGCTCCAAGTATCATGAACAATACTTTGAGCGGCCGACGTCTTCGAAGTCGGCCGAGATATTTCTTCCCAAGTATTGTTCGTTATAGAAGAAACAGTCTCTGCCGACTTCGAAGACGTCGGCCGCCCTAAGTATTGTTGATAATACTTGGGTTGGGTTGGCCCCAAGTATCATTAACAATACTTTGGGCGGCCGACGTCTTCGAAGTCGGAAGAGATATTTCTTCCCAAGTATTGTTCGTTATATAAGAAACAGTCTCGGTCGACTTCGAAGACGTCGGCCGCCCTAAGTATTGTTCATGATACTTGGTTTGGGTTGACTCCAAGTTATTAAAAATCTATATTTGGCATATTGACAATTAATAATTATATGGAACGAGATTGTTTCTTATATCATGAACAATACTTGGGAAGAAATACCTCGGCCGCTCCAAGTATCATGAACAATACTTTGAGCGGCCGACGTCTTCGAAGTCGGCCGAGATATTTCTTCCCAAGTATTGGTCGTTATATAAGAAACAGTCTCGGCCGACTTCGAAGACGTCGGCCACCCCAAGTATTGGTCATGATACTTGGGTTGGGTTGGCTCCAAGTATCATTAACAATACTTTGGGCGGCCGACGTCTTCGAAGTCGGCCGAGATATTTCTTCCCAAGTATTGTTCGTTATATAAGAAACAGTCTCGGCCGACTTCGAATACGTCGACCACCCCAAGTATTGTTCATGATACTTGGGTTGGGTTGACTCCAAGTTATTAAAAATCTATATTTGGCATATTGACAATTAATAATTATATGGAACGAGATTGTTTCTTATATCATGAACAATACTTGGGAAGAAATACCTCGGCCGCTCCAAGTATCATGAACAATACTTTGAGCGGCCGACGTCTTCGAAATCGGCCGAGATATTTCTTCCCAAGTATTGTTCGTTATATAAGAAACAGTCTCGGCCGACTTCGAAGACATCGGCCGCCCTAAGTATTGTTGATAATACTTGGGTTGGGTTGGCCCCAAGTATCATTAACAATACTTTGGGCGGCCGACGTCTTCGAAATCGGCCGAGATATTTCTTCCCAAGTATTGTTCGTTATATAAGAAACAGTCTCGGCCGACTTCGAAGACGTCGGCCGCCCCAAGTATTGTTCATGATACTTGGGTTGGGTTGGCTCCAAGTATCATGAACAATACTTTGGGCGGTCGACGTCTTCGAAGTCGGCCAAGGGATTGTTCTTGTTTTGTCAAGTTTATTACTTGCTAATGCAAGACTAGATACAGTTAATAAACGACCAAATACAGTTTGCAGAAAGCTAGGTAGTACTAACACAAGACCTTTTAGAGTTGATGAAACATTATTTTTCTTTTATGTAGAGTGCTGCTCTCCTCCTTTTCCGAAAGCCCAGAACATCATGAACTGCATTGGTACAGATATCAAGATACTTGATCTTTTGGACAATACTACTATATGTCACAATAGGTCGTGATTGTTTTGAATTCTTGAGTTAATTGTTGAAAACATAGAATGAGTTATAATGACATAAGAATAAAACGGAATAGTACTTAAGAGTGGAATGAGTTGTAAACTAAACGAAGCGTGGTATGATAACGAAGGTAACGGTGCAGGTGGAGAATTTTTAATTAAAATTGTGTAGCATTAAGACTGTGGAGTGACAAATTGTACATAGTACTAACAAGGGAACGTCAAATTGGACAACGATCCTCGTCGTAGGACCGACAGTGGGCGGAGATTCGGGGAACGCTCTGAGGGTATTTCATCACCTTTATCTAAATTGTAATAGATAGAGGGAGTGGTGGCGTTGTAGGCGCCGGTAATAAAAGTAGAGATTACAGGAAATGCAGACAAGGTCCTTATAATTAATTTTAACATTATCTCCGTATTTTAGCGAGCCGCTTTTGTCGAATAAATTTCATGCATTCCTCCACTTAATGGTACGGTGCATTAAACCAGCATGACACTGAAAAATTGATAAAAGTCCAGGTCGAGAATTCCCTTATGGCGCGAGTTGTTGCGGGCCCTTTACAAGGTGTTTCGGGGTGTACTCCCCAAGTTTGACTCGTGCCCGGTTGCGAACATGCAAATACCTCGAAACTCGAGCTTCGCGTTGTCCTCATCTCTCCTGAGCAAAACGGTTGGACAAAGAACCCATCGATTTTTTCCCGCGTAATCTAATTAAACTTTCTTTCGATGTTTTGTCGGGCCGCGGGTCACGTACGGCGCATTAACATCGATTAACAATTATGGTAAATTTAATAAAAGCTCCGGAGACTTAATACCTGTCTCGCGAAATCAAAATAGATACCCCCTGAGGGTTTCGGTTAATTATTGCACGAGTACGGCCCTACGTGCTTAAAACTGACTAAGCTCTAATGGTAGCTTTATGACTAACATTTTCGAGGCGCTCTACCACTTTATGTGTGTGTACCTGCAAACACTGTTGTAAATCTTCTCTTCGCTTATATGTATGTAACGTATGAGTATTACATATTATGAATTTAAATTTACCTCAAATATGTAAATTTAAGGTTTACTTTTCAATTTATTATTAAAAAATGATTGCAATAATAATTATGAGATGTATTGAATGACGCTTTGATATACATACATACATACATACATATATAGAGTGTATGCCCGAAGCGAAATCGATCGGTAAGCGATTTCTATACTGGGTATAGAGGAGAGAAACGGCGTTTTTGCCACATCGGCGATTTATACATTTCACGCAAACTCCGCCGAGCGAACTAATCGGCCGTTTTGTTTTGTTTTCAGGTAAAGTACCGGAAACTGTGGAGATAACAATGGCGGCCGTCGGATCAGTCGCGGCGTACTTTTTTGCGATAGGCGACGACGCGTCGGCGTCGGTGGCGGAGTCGTCGAGTTTTCGCAGAGCCGGTTAAACTGTGGAAATTAAATCCGATTTAATGCGAGCGAAATGTCTAGTGCGAGGGTGGCCACGTCGGTTTGCAAGCCTGACGGTTACGTGAACGGTTACCGAACACACCAGGCTCCCCAAACGTACAACACGTCTTGGCACGTACGGGAACCACCGACGTACGGCTTAGACCACACACTTCAGACGGAAAGTAAAGAAGAGGTGGATTCCTGCTGCAAATGTTTGCCGAAAACTGATTTGCCTCAAGACCAGGCGACGATGAGGTACAACAATCCTCAATCTGCCACGAATGTAGTCGCCTCTTACGGCGTCTACCACGACGCCGGTCTTCGTAATGAAGACGACGAGGATGGCTTCATTCCTCGATCTAACGCCTACAGAGGCGTCGTCGTAACCGCCGCCGGCGGAACCAGCGTCGTGGCGCCCAACGACCAACTTCCGCCCGATTCGGAAACGTGCGGCTGGTGTGTTAACCCTCGATCGCAGAGTGCGACGTCCACGGAGTCCTGCTGGACCCCATGGTGCAAACCCACAATCCTCCTACTGATCCTAGTGCTGCTAGTCATCGTTTTCGTGTTGGTCTCCGGCGTTCTCCTCTATTTTAACTGTACGTTACTAACTATTGGTGACCCAACCCCGCTAACTCTTTGCATGCTATGGAAAAAATGCACGGCTTATTTGCAACCGCTCCACTCAATTACATTCCGGGAAATGCAAAACGCTCCCGACGTCTACCGGTGAACGTATAAATCATTTTATTGTCACGCGATATCAATAATAGATGTCTGACAAGGCTTCCGCAATAAAAAAACGTACACACAACATTCCTCCGGGTTCATTAACACATGACGCTTGCTTCGGACCCCGTATTGATTTTAAAGTTGTTAGAAGTAATTTCTACAATCGATATTACCATCCACCCCAAGACCCGTATTTCACTCAAACACCAATAAATGCAATCATATTCGTTCAAACCGTCAATCTCATTTCATTGTTTTCGCAATAAAATTCATTTTTACCTCGTCACGTACGTTATAAACTCGAAACATTGTACGCGATAGTTTCTAATCAAAATAAAATGGGGTCGTGTACGTAAAGTGATAAATTGTTGAAGAGATGTTGTCGATTATCGATCGACTTCGTTATTCCATCGCCTGCTATTAGATTACTGTTATTATTCTGGTATAGAAAATGAGTTGGTGTAAAAAAGAATCGATTTAATAAGCACTTTAAAATGAAAACGATTCAAAAGGCAATTCTAATTTAGTTAAGTTCGCATGATGTCGCCGTTTTGAGGTAAGTCAATTGCTCGATAACGTGTAAATTGAATTGATTGAAATTGGATGGGTACTATCTCTTGATTACATTCGCTTTGTGGTAAGTGCAATAAAACTTTACCAAAAATATTATTTCTCACTTGCAACGAAATTTGCAACTAAACTTTGCCTTGCACCATTTTAATTAAACGATTAAGTAACGCGAGGAAATTCCAGAGGTTTGCTTGGAACTTGTCGTTCCTTTGCCGAGGTAAAGTTTTAAAATTTGCCGCCCGATGGCACGGAAGAGGGTCAATAATTGTCTTCCTCCGGGGCCTTTGCTTTTTACGTTACACTCCACTCAGAACACAATTAAGGGCTGAAAATTTCGTCGCCTCGAAATTTATAACGTAAACCCTAAGTCGTCCACGAAAAATTTTTATTAAGAGAAAAACGATTTTGTTGATTTTCTTCATCTTCTTATACCTATGACACATTTTATTAAAATAAACATCAATTTCAATCAAAAAATGAAGGCAACCCAAAAAGCATCACTAAAATGTTTATTTTGATCACCAACTTTAATGTTGGAACTGAAAACAAAACATTTAATTTCAATGAAACTAAAGACAACCCAAAAAGCTTCATCAAAAACTTTGTTTTGATCATAAAGTTTGATATAAATCATAAAAACTTTATTGAAACTGAAAACAAAACTTTTAACTTCATTGAAACTTCAATGAAACTAAACGCAACCCAAAAAGCTTCACTAAAAACTTTGTTTTGATGATACAGTTTAATATTAATCGTAAAAACTTTATTGAAACTGAAAACAAACCTTTTAATTTCAATGAAACTAAAGATAACCCAAAAAGCTTCATCAAAAACTTTGTTTTGATCATAAAGTTTGATATAAATCATAAAAACTTTATTGAAACTGAAAACAAAACTTTTAACTTCATTGAAACTTCAATGAAACTAAACGCAACCCAAAAAGCTTCACTAAAAACTTTGTTTTGATGATACAGTTTAATATTAATCGTAAAAACTTTATTGAAACTGAAAACAAACCTTTTAATTTCAATGAAACTAAAGATAACCCAAAAAGCTTCATCAAAAACTTTGTTTTGATCATAAAGTTTGATATTAATCATAAAAACTTTGTTGAAACTGAAAACAAAATATTCAATTTCGTTGAAACTTCAATGAATGTAAAGGCAACCCAAAAAGCTGTACCAAAAACTTTGTTTTGATCATAAAAATTTGATATTAATCATAAAAACTTTATTGAAACTGGAAACAAAACTTTTAACTTCATTGAAACTTCAATGAAACTAAACGCAACCCAAAAAGCTTCACTAAAAACTTTGTTTTGATGATACAGTTTAATATTAATCGTAAAAACTTTATTGAAACTGAAAACAAACCTTTTAATTTCAATGAAACTAAAGATAACCCAAAAAGCTTCATCAAAAACTTTGTTTTGATCATAAAGTTTGATATTAATCACAAAAACTTTGTTGAAACTGAAAACAAAATATTCAATTTCATTAAAACTTCAATGAAACTAAAGGCAACCCAAAAAGCTGCACGAAAATCTTTGTTTTGATCATAAAAATTTGATATTAATCATAAAAACTTTATTGAAACTGAAAACAAAACTTTTAACTTCAATGAAACTAAACGCAACCCAAAAAGCTTCACTAAAAACTTTGTTTTGATGATACAGTTTAATATTAATCGTAAAAACTTTATTGAAACTGAAAACAAACCTTTTAATTTCAATGAAACTAAAGATAACCCAAAAAGCTTCATCAAAAACTTTGTTTTGATCATAAAGTTTGATATTAATCACAAAAACTTTGTTGAAACTGAAAACAAAATATTCAATTTCGTTGAAACTTCAATGAAACTAAAGGCAACCCAAAAAGCTGTACCGAAAACTTTGTTTTGATCATAAAAATTTGATATTAATCATAAAAACTTTATTGAAACTGAAAACAAAACTTTTAACTTCATTGAAACTTCAATGAAACTAAACGCAACCCAAAAAGCTTCACCAAAATCTTTGTTTTGATCATAAAGTTTGATATTAATCATAAAAACTTTATTGAAACTGAAAACAAAATATTTAATTTCATTAAAACTTCAATTAAACTAAAGGCAACCCAAAAAGCTGCACAAAAATCTTTGTTTTGATCATAAAGTTTGATATAAATCATAAAAACTTTGTTGACACTGAAAACAAAATATTCAATTTCGTTGAAACTTCAATGAAACTAAAGGCAACCCAAAAAGCTTTACCAAAATCTTTGTCTTGATCATAAAGTTTGATATTAATCACAAAAACTTTATTGAAATCAAAAAAAATTAATATTAATACAAAGAAATCGATCTAAACCAATCGAATTTAAGGAAACTTTATCAATCTTTCAAATTGTATCTAGAACTTCAACTCAATTCATGAAACTTTATTAAAATTTTAATTTAGACATTAAACTTCATTAAAATTTACAAAAATGTTGTTTTATGTTTTATCAAAAACTTCATGTATTCTGTTAATTATCATTAATACAAATATTATAATTTAAAATTGCTTCAAAAACTTCGTAGAAACTTCGATTAATTTTTAATCGAAAATTTAAAATTAATTTAAAATTTAAATTTGCCAAGAAACTTTAATTGAAGCAAATTCAGTTGATGAAACTTCATTATATCCCTAATTCCAAACAAGAAGTTGAATGTTGTAATAAAAAACTTCACCAAATATATCAGTATATATAATTTAATTGGTAGTTAATAAATTTAAAACTGTTGAAACTTCCCAAAATTACCCTGTTCAGTTTGTGGTAACGAGTAACGCATGCAAGCGACTTTTTAACTGTATTTGTTTAAGCACAACTAGGCAAAAATAACAAGCGAGTCCCAAACCCATTTGTTGCGGTGCATAAACAAGAAAACGTTTTGCGAACATCGGAATAAGAGTACTTATTCATATTTTATATGCAGTACCCTCATGTTACAACATGTATTGAACGTTTTTAAGGGTTCGCCCGCAACCACGACTGCGTTACGTATTCATTTATATGGATTATTTACCACAGTTTGAACGCATTAAAATCGTTACGACTTTTTATCGTCTTTTAACGGCGAAATGGACAAGCACTTATCTGCTTTAAACCGTTCCCGTTTCGGCATACTAATGTGCCACGTCGCCGCGAGAGGGAATTACTTAATTGATTAATAATTGACTCGTTCGCATCCACCAATCCGTCACTAGAAATCGCTTTGCGGCTCACGTTTCCCAGTTGGCAAACTTGACGCCACCAAACACACAACAAATTCCTCACTCAACGGATAATAACAGAAATAATTATCTCAATCCTCGTGTACTTAATGCAAAATAGAATTTCATCTGTTTACATAAAAATCATTTCGATAGTTACATTTGTAGATTTGTTAAATAAAATAAAGTAAATAGAGGTTAGTTGAACGTTTAGTTAGTTCAATAGATTGGAACAATTGCAGGGTATCTGCAAGTTATGGTCGGGCGTTGGAAAGTATTAGAGCGTTTAAAGTGCTTCCGAGTTCTAATTTAATTTACGGACAAGGTAAATAGGCACACTACGTTCGAGATATCGTAGGAAGATTGGAAGTTATTCCACTTTTAGTAAATTTGTGTTAAGTTTGTCTTGGCAGAAATTTCATTTACCCCTCTTTATGTCGCCGTTTAACGTAACGCCTTTATACGAATTGCTACAGTTCTCATCCGGTGAAGTCAAAAGCGGAAATAATGAAAGATATGCGTGTATAAACGTGGAACGAATTTTTCTTGGATCTCCGGGGGATATTCAGTTCACATATCACATGAATTAAGCTGCAATTGACACGTTGTGTATAAGATTTTTCTCTTGAAAAGTCGGCCCGGAATTTCAAAGACATCGTTACTTAAAGGAGAGACTCGAATACTGATTTTCAACGAATCAATATGTTTGTGAGAAAATATATAGAATTTTCTTCCGTTAAAAATCTCAACTAATAATTTTAAATGAAAAAGGAACCTATTTCTCACACTGACATTAATTACAAATATAAAATTAGCGACAGATTGTAACAGGAACTAGCGTGAACAAGCGTATTATACAGCGGACAAACCATTTTTCTCTTGAGCCGGCTATATTACAGGTTGACATACTGGCAACGTTTTCAGTGTTGCCTCGCTTTTATTTTCTCAGCTTTTTATATTTAACTCAACTATTATATAATAAAATATTATTTTTAATTTTAATATACAGTGTTCACCAAAAAGTCAGCAACACCCTGCTTCTTTTTTTTTGGTTTTATTTCCTGTAACCTTCAATTTATCAAATATATCATATTTGATATAACATTTTTAAATTTCGCCCTATTTTGGATTTATAAATCTGATAATTTCTTTTTTAATAATTTTTTCCTGGAAATTTCAATAATATTAAACTAAGATTAGAACTAACACTAGAAACTTTTGGGTTTTGCCGTGCGTCTTTTAATAAAAGGTTTGACGTTTCGGATGCCATGTTGCAACCTTCTTCAGAAACTGGTTCGAAGTGACGAGATCAAAAAATCGGTAACTATATATAAGTCGGAAAAACTAATTAATAATCAGTTAACGCTAATTACAAACTAATTAATAACTAATTGCGTCGCGTCCGGTGTGAGGCGGGAAGAGGTCTTCGTGTTCACCACCATCTTCCATGTTCTGCTAAGCTCCCAGCCATCTTCTCTGTTGACGTTATTTTTATGTCGGTGAATCTCTATGGCTTCTCTTGTCAGTCTTTGGTAGTATCTGTTGTCCCTAGCCAGCAACTTTGATTGTTCGAAGTCTATTCGGTGCCCCTCTGCATGGCAATGTTCCGCAACCGCCGACTGCTGAATCTTCTTCAGCCTTACATCCCTCTCATGCTCCTTGATACGGCACTCGACGTTGCGTCCAGTTTGGCCAATATAAACCTTCCCACAACTACACGATAGTCGATAGACTCCCGCTCCTTTTAATGGAGTTAGTTTGTCCTTGGCTATCGGGAGTGTGTTCTGAATTTTGAACTACGATGTCGTTCTTCTTGAGGTGCCTAGCAATTCGTTCCGTTACACCTGAAACATAGGGAAGACAGATAAATCCAAGTGGTTTTGTACTTACCGTGTCCTCTTTCTGCTTTCGCTGCTTGATGGCCTGGTTGATGTCCCTCGAAGTGTATTCATTCTTCTGCAGCACGCCTCGTAGAAAGTGTTGCTCCTTCTTCAAGTTCTCTCCTTCACATAATCTCGCTGCTCGCTTAAATAATGTACGGATCACGGACCTCTTCTGTTGGGGATGATGATGTGAACATGCCTTCTTCTTCTTCTTTCGATATACACCAAGATCTATATCTCCATTTGTCGTCCTGGTGACCAACACATCTAGGAAAGGTAGGTTTTTGGCAGTTTCTATTTCCATGGTGAACGTAATCATAGGATGTTGAGAGTTCAAGTGATCCAAGAACTCTTGGAGCCGTTTTTGACCATGTTGCCATATCACAAACGTGTCATCCACATATCGGAGCCATAGTTTTGGTTTCCACTGGCTCTTCTTCAAAGCGTCCTCTTCGAATAATTCCATGTAGAAATTAGCTATAACTGGCGATAGTGGAGATCCCATGGCTGCCCTTTCGAACTGCTCGTAAAATTCTCCTTTCCAGCTGAAATACGTCGACGATAAGCAATACTCCACCAGATCTGGCACGTATCCTGGTAAACCCTCTGGAATGAGTTTTCGGCGAAGACCCTCTACAGCATCCTTAACTGGTACCCTAGTAAAAAGGGATTCCACATCGAAACTTACCAACATATCCCCAGCATCCAGCTTTACACCTTTTACCGATTCCACAAAATGTGTAGAATCCCTGACATACGATTCCGTGTTACCTGTAAAGGGGGACAGAATCTTTGCAAGATGTTTAGCCAGCTGGTATGTTGGAGAGTTGATGGCGCTGACGATAGGGCGGAGGGGGACGTCTGGTTTGTGAATCTTCGGTAGTCCGTAGATTCTTGGTGGTACCGGTGGTATAATTTTTTATCATATCATAAACTACAATTTTTAAGCTACAATTTAACATACATATCAAATCAAGATTCTTAAAAATACAGGTGATATGATTTTTTGAAAATTTTTTTGATTTTATATGATTTTATATATCATAAACTAGAATCTTTAAGCTATACTTTACTATATACTACTATTTACTATATACAGGGTGTCCCGTTACGCGTACGGAGCGGCTGTATCTCAACAACGGTAAGGCCTAGAGGTTTGGGAAAAAAATCTTTATAAGCAAAGTGGGCAAAAGAAATAGCTGGAAATTATTTTGAAGTTCGTAATTCGACCGCCATAAAAATCCGACATAAAATTCCCGCTATCTCAGAAAGTTAGACGATGAGCTATAACTTTGACAACATCATTTAGTAGCTTGGATAATACCGCATCGCTTTTGTTTTGCAATATTTTTCATATCTGTCATAATAAGGGAGGGGGAGGCCAATACGTTTTCAAATGTTTACATTTTAATATCTCCTGGACCATTCAACCGATTTGAATATTTTTGGTCTTGTTTGAAAGAGCATTTCATGCTCTTTTAAAAGATATTTTCAGTAAGACCGCTTGGTTTAAAACAAATAAGCTATAGGGCGTTATCTGCAGCGGTTACATATTTTTGTGATTTTTGAAAAAAAGTTACTATTTACTTCACAGACCGTTAATCACCATAAAATTTGCTAAATATTAGTGAAAACCGCATCTCAATATCTCCATCCATTCTCGAATTATAAAAGAAAATGTTAAAAATTCGTATATCTTAATAAGAGATAACAAAAATTTTATTATCTAGAACCTTCCTCCACACTTTATCCAAGCTTAGAACTGCTTCAAAACTACTTTTGAGGCGTGTTGAAAAGCCAACGGATCAATGAAACATCAACAATGATAATAAAACAAAATAAACCGAAACACTTAGAATAACTTAAATTTTTGGCAAAAATAGCTCACTAATGTTCGAAATGTCTTACATAAACCTCGATGCATTTATTTAATCTAGTTTCGACGAAAAAAAAGCGCTGCTAAGTCTCTTCCCTGGACACGTTTTTACTGGTAATTAGTGTTTTGTCATATTTTCCCTGGTTATTGGTTTTTCTTGAAAAGTCAGGTCGTTTAGTCTACCCAATAGATAAAGGGGTGAAAGCAATGTGGGTTTTGCTCGAACCAAGAATGCATATTATGCAAGTTTACATCAGCTTGTGGACAGATGCTTCATGCATCCATAGCATTTGTGATAAAAGGTTTGGATTTGCCCAAATCATATTTAAAAGTCAATGGTAATAGTTCAGTCTGTTATCATAATCGGTATCTGTTAAGGCCTGATGTAAAACAACGTGGTGGAGATATTATTCTCTTGAGAACTCTTGTGGACAATTGTTTTCGGAGTTCCCAGATTATGTGGGATCACATTGCGCACCAATATATGATTTACGAATTCATAGAGACGTCTGAATGGGCTACACGTTGCCAGTTTTCCGTAATCTTAAAAACACTTCTAGAGAAAAATGTCTTTCTTTGTCGTAATTGCATTGCACATTTTTGCCATGCAGTTGCATCGTATTCGAAACATTGAAAATAAATCATCATACGCTCTATCATACGCTTCTGCGTTAGTAAATGACATGTTTACAGTTACCATGATAATGTGATTTGTTTTTCTCGATGAGGTAACTGGATCCGATTGATGGCACTCGAGTTTTTAACATTTTCTTCTATACACTTTGCTTATAATTATTTTTTTCCCAAACCTCTTGGTCTTACCGTTCTAGAGATACAGCCGCTCCGTACGCTTAACGGGACACCCTGTATAAGCTATACTTTTTGACAAAACTCAAAATAACATCTTCTGCTCCAAATTTTTTTTATCTACTTATCTATTTATATATCTCATACAAAAATAGAATACTTAAAATTTAATTAAAATTTAATAATAATTAATTTAATTTTATTTTAATAATTTAAATTTCGATAAAACCAGAAATAAAATTTTTGCAAGAAATGAAAAACATTGTATTTAATATGAATCAGGAATATGTTTTAAAACTATGGAAGATCAATAGTGAATTAGAATAGAATAGGAAGGGTTACGCGCTATGGAACACTTGGGGGCGAAAAGTTTAATACTTTATTGGCCCCAGGGGTCGAAATTTATAGGTTATTCATCTGAACGGGGGGAGAGAGAAAACGGAAACCTTCCCCAAAAACGATAAAACACGCCGGAGGTTGACTATTTTTATCACCAGCCACCATTTAAATTTCTAATAATAATTAAACTTTATTATTGTTTTATTGGGCATAAACGGGCAATTAAACCGTCGAATCTATCCAAATCGCCGGTTGGTTTTTTTGTATATTTTATTCGTGTTTTTTTCGGGGAGTCCCCCGATTTTATGAGGTCTCCATTTTGTAGCGAGCGGGTCAGATAACAAAATGCCTTCAATTGCGATTCACGTTCTGGACTGTAAACGGTAAATTACTCTGAAATAGTATTGGGGTCGAGAACCCCTCAACCACCACCCCTCGGGAATACACTTAGTAGATAACAATTAAACGCCAAACGACGTCGCTTGTAATGGCCAATTGATTTCAAGCGGGTATGTGGCCAAATATTCTACATCGACTATTAGATAGTTATGATCCGGGAAATAGACAAAAGGGGTTGACTTAAGGGGTTGTTGCTATATCTAAATTACAGATTACCTCACATTAATCAACGTTCTGATAACATCAAAATATATTGTTATTATCACACCTAATGTATCACATGTTTGTTTAATTTAATTTGATTATCTACTAAAACTTTTATCTATTCACAGAAAAATTTTTGAAGTAATTTGATCACCTTTTCTCACAAACCACGAGTTTTAGTGGTTTTCACATTTTATATCTGACATTATATTACATTGTTAGATATTGCAGCAGGGTAGTTCGCAATATTGCTGGTTGATATAACGATGTGTAAAATTGATCTTACGATGTTTTAAAATGAATTTGAAAAATCCCATTAAACTATATTGTAATAACTTTTTGAAATTAAATTATTTGGATTAAACAAAAATATAATAATTTAGAGTGGATTTTCTTTTTCCCGGAGGGGTAAAATATATTATTATCAACATAACGAGCCTATATTATAATATAGCAACATATTAACTTTTGTAGAGTCCGTATTGTAATAAATACACAATGTGACCCTTTCAAAACTGAAACAGAGTTCGTTCAGGTATTGATTTATCTCAATTATTATAAACAATCGCATTAACGAACACAATAAATCCTTCAAAATTACCGTGTGATGTAATTTGGTTTTGATGGTAGCCGGTTCGTTGAAATGAACGGCGCATAATTTATTTAGTCGTATTAAATGGTCTGTGGGGATCGTTTAAAAAATGAAACGTTCCTGCTTGTACAGAAATAACATAGAATTCCATTTGTATTCGTCAAAATCAGATAATAATCGACACTTAGTACAAAACTTTATTCGAACCAAATTGACACGCATTTATTAATATTTAAATAAGTCTCCGTATATTTATTGATTTGTCGCAACAAAACAGAAACTCATGTTTATAACACGAAAAATTATTCGAAAGTTTTTTGCAAGGTTAAATTCCGATTCGCATTTTGTAATAACACGGTTAGTATTTTTCTTTTCTTCGTTGAGAAACCGGCGGCTGCACCTGATTGATGTAAATGAACCGGAGACTAGCGAAGACATTTCGCAATCGCCCTCCGGTTTCTTAAAGACCTCCAAACCCCGAAGAATCGGCTTCTCCCATTCCTTTTATAAAAGATTCACTCGATTTAGCATTCTCACTCAAAAGAGAATTTTTAGTCAGGCTTCGGTTACTTTTACTACCATAAAACGAAAACAAAAAGTACTACTCTAATGAAAACCTTTAAATATTCTAAAATAAAATGTTTTTTTTTAAACCATTCTTAGTAATATTGTCGCAATATACCCACTTTTTATAGGAGCTCCCATTTTTTTGTATTTGATTCACACCAATTAACTTTTATTAGCGTTACCAACTTTTTTCTTCCTTATGAAGTAATTTGAATATATTCCTGTGTGAATATAAATTTCGTGTATTATAATACCAATCGTAATAATTGTGTTAATTAATTATCGTACCCGACGTTCATTGCAAGTATGCAACCAATATCACGATTTGCGTATTGCAATACGACGTCTGTGATGTTGGTTGCATACTTGCAATAATAACGTCGGGTACGATAATTAATTAACACACTATATACGCCGTATATTTTTTATTATTTATATATAACATTAAATTTATATATACAGGGTGGTTCAGTTTTTAATCGGGAAACTTTACTAGGACGTAGTACTTGCCAAAATAACACAAGTTTTTTATATAAACATAGGGTCGCAACTCTTTTGTTTTCGAGCTATGAGCGATCAAAGTTGAGCTAAAAATTTACATTTTATTATTTATTTCGGCTATAAGTAAACCGAAGAATTTGAAATTTGGTATGTATTTACTACTTAACATCTTGTTTTCTAGCATACCTTAAGCTTCCCTAGCGCCCTCTAAGGGGATGAAATTCACCACCCCCTTGGTTCTTTTTAGAAGAACTTTTTAACGCAATGCAATATTAACATAGAAAAATATGGGTTGTACAGCTCATTCTTTAGTGGTTCTTTTTTGTCTCTTTAGTTTTTCTCTTAAAATTGATAGTTTTTGCGTAAAAAAATAAAATATGTTACATTGCGCGGCAAAGCGCTACCTACAAATAAAAAACTAAATTTTAAGTTGGCTATGGAAGATGTAAACTTACCAGGATTTTGGGCTAACACAATAACACAAATTATTTACGATTTCGTCTCTTGACTTGTTTTCTCATTAAAGTAATAAAAAATTTAATTAAATTTAAGTTAAAATAATCATTCAAAAGATAAGTAACATTTAATAATAAATTAAATAGTATACTAAAAAAATGGAAATTACAAGAGAAAAATGTTAAAAAACAAACAGAAAACTAATTAAGAATCAAAATGAAACAAATTTATCAAAAAAACTCATTACAAAAATAAACACAATTAATTTAAAAATTGTTCAAAATGCATGCCATTGTTATCAATGCATTTTTGGCATCTTGTAACAACAGAATTAACTGCTGCTAATATTTGAAACGGATTGTTCCTTAAAGTGTTAGCAGCGTCTTTTATTTTTCCCAACAGTTCTTCCCGAGTGTTTATTGGAGCGGCGTAAACTAGATTTTTCATATAGCCCCACACAAAAAAATCTAAAACGTTAAGATCAGGAGACCTTGGTGGCCAGGCAACGGGACCTCGGTTTGCCTCTTGATAATTGACAGGACCTAGTCGTCCTATCCGTCTATGTCCATAACGTGCGTTACACCATGCACGTATCCATCTGAAGCCAATGTTGCTCCAGATCACCTAGAGGAACGTCCGATAAACATTCCGCCAAATCGTTTTGCAAAAAATTTAAAAACATCGTTGCGTTCAAACGAGGTGGCAAAAAATTAAAACACATTAAAACTAAACTCTGTTTGGTAGGTTTTTGGACGTATTGCATGGGGATTTTCATGCTCCCAACTATGTAAGTTATGGTAATTTACGACACCCCTTCTTGTAAACGTGGCTTCATCTGTCCACAAAATCTTCTTACAAAAATTTTGGTCACGTTCAACAGACTGTACAAACCACCTACAGAAAGTTACTCTTTTAGGACCATCTTCAGGTCTTAAATTTTGTACAGGTTGAAAACGATAGGGTTTCCTGTGGTCCTTCTTCAGAGTTCGTAAAATTGTACTTCTTGAGACTCGTAAATTTTGAGCTTGAAGTAGTCTAGCAGCTATGCGACTGCTTAATGTGCTGTCATTATCAAAAAGGTTTAAAATTGCTCTTTGGTTTCTGTTATTTTGATTATTTCGTACTTGCTGGGTATTTAAACCATATTGTCGAAAACGTTGATGTGTATTGATAAATACCTGAGGATCAGGACATCTTCTATTAGGAAACCTTCTAGCGTATTCTCTAGATGCCGCTTCCGCATTTCCATCACAAAAACCATAAATAAAATGAATGTCTGCGTATTCTTCTGTCGAAAATAATCGTGGCATGATCAATTTTTCGTAGTTTTTTAAACAATGATCAACAATAAAAAAATAATGATACTTTTACTTAATAACAATCAAGAAATATTTTCAATAATTGTCAACAATTAAGAGGATTTAACGTAACTAACAGCTCGTCTCAATACAAACATAAATTGTTTTTTGAAAATCAAAGCCAACTTTTAGAGTAATTTTAGCTAAGCATGGCGGTACATGGCACGACATTCCATTTTTTTACACAAAAACTATCAATTTTAGGAAAAAAACTAAAGAGACAAAAAAGTACCATTAAAGAATGAGCTTTATAACCAATATTTTTTTATGTTAATACTCCATGGCGTTAAAAAGTTCTTCTAAAAAGAACTAAGGGGGTGGTGAATTTCATCCCCTTAGAGGGCGCTAGGGAAGCTTAAGGTATGCTAGAAAACAAGATGTTAACCAGTAGTAAATACATGCCAAATTTCAAATTCTTCGGTTTACTTATAGCCGAAATAAATAATAAAATGTAAATTTTTAGCTCAACTTTGATCGCTCATAGCTCGAAAACAAAAGAGTTGCGACCCTATGTTTATATAAAAAACTTGTGTTATTTTGGCAAGTACTACGTCCTAGTAAAGTTTCCCGATTAAAAACTGAACCACCCTGTATACAGGTGTCCCAGACCACCCGTACCAGCCGATTTATTCGGAAACGGTGAGTCCTAGAGAGTTGAAATAAAAAATTCGTCAACTAAAGCAGACACCCTCCTTCTAGATAGTGTGTTACGACCGACCAACAACAACCGGAAGTGGGTGCAATTGAGTAGTACTTTAATATTTTATATGTAAAGAGGGGTCAATTACGATATCATCGTAAAGAACTCTTCAATAGAAATCTCTTTTGCTTGAAAAAAATTTTTATATTGCTAATCGTTTTCGAAATAATCCACCCTAATTGTTGGTACTTTTTACCGGTGTTATTTAAGTTGACAAATAGATGTCGCTATTCGTCGTTTTGAAAAATCGTGTAATTTAGAAATGGCTGGTTAATAACAAGAAATTGTTTTTACTAACAAAATGAATAAAATAACAAGGAGTTTTTTTTACCACAGAAGAATATTACAAAACACTAAATAATAAAACTTAATAAATTAAAAATTATAAAAAAAAAATAAAATTATTTAATTGTTATTGACAGAACGTCAACTTTGTGAAACTAGCAGTTATCAATTCTTCGTATTTATCTTGAACAACTAATTAGAATTTTATTTAAACATCAACATGCCTTTCAACAATGAAGAAGCGTATGACATGTTGATGTTATTGGGGGAATGCAGACAAAATTTTCGGGCTGCCGAAAGATTGTATGCCGAGCGCTTTCCTTACCGACCACAGCAAAGTCGTCATGTCTTCAGTCGTCTTGCTTGTAGAGTTAAGCGATTTGGGGTAGTTCGTCCTAATCACAACATCAGACACAGAATAAAAAGAACCGTGCAAGACAATCGAACAGCGGAGGTAATAGCCGGTGTTGACTTATACCCTCATTTATCCGTCCGTGATATGGCAAGGGAATTCGATATCACCAAGAGCTCAGTCCAACGGATATTAAAAGAAAATAAATTTTACGCTTATCATGTAAATCTTTGCTAAGAATTAAGAGATCAAGATTTTAATAACCGATTACAATTTTGTAATTGGTTATTAGGCCAAACTCAATTTTTTCATCGGAATGTCCTTTGGACAGATGAAGCGACATTTAAAAGTAATGGGCAGTTAAACCTGCACAATGCCCACTACTGGTCAGAAGTTAACCTCCATTGGATGGTTGAAATGAACAATCAAAATCTGTGGTCTCTAAATGTGTGGTGCGGGATTTTGGGCGACACCATAATTGGGCCCTTTTATTTTGATGGCACTCTCAATGGTCGCAGGTATGCGGAATTTCTTGCTGGCACATTGCAGCATGATTTGTTGGGTGACATTCCACTAGCAATAAGGAGGAGATTGTGGCTACAACAAGATGGCTGCCCAGCACATTATGCTGCGGTATCTCGTGCGATTTGTGACCAAAAATTCCCTGGGCGATGGATTGGAAGAGGAGGTTGTGTGGCGTGGCCAGCACGATCACCCGATTTGACCCCTCTTGATTTCTATCTTTGGGGTCGACTTAAGAATTTAGTTTATAAACATCGACCAACAACAAAGGAAGAAATGAAGAACAGAATTCAAGAAGCGTGTCAGAATTTAAGTGCAAGAGAAATTTTAAATGCGGTAGATAGTGTAAGGCTCCGGCTTGAAAAATGTGTTGCTCAAAATGGTAGACAATTTGAACATTTATAATCTTTATTATCTTGATTTTGTTAATTTTTTATTAGATTGAGCGTTTTGTGTCGTTTTGTCGTCCAAATAATTCCTTTCCATAGTTATTTTATTCATTTGTTTAATAAGAACTGGTATTTTTACTTTAATTTATTAAGTTTTATTATTTAGTGTTTTGTAATATTCTTCTGTGGTAAAAAAAACTCCTTGTTATTTTATTCATTTTGTTAGTAAAAACAATTTCTTGTTATTAACCAGCCATTTCTAAATTACACGATTTTTCAAAACGACGAATAGCGACATCTATTTGTCAACTTAAATAACACCGGTAAAAAGTACCAACAATTAGGGTTTATTATTTCGAAAACGATTAGCAATATAAAAATTTTTTTCAAGCGAAAGAGATTTCTATTGAAGAGTTCTTTACGATGATATCGTAATTGACCCCTCTTTACATATAAAATATTAAAGTACTACTCAATTGCACCCACTTCCGGATGTTGTTGGTCGGTCGTAACACACTATCTAGAAGGAGGGTGTCTGCTTTAGTTGACGAATTTTTTATTTCAACTCTCTAGGACTCACCGTTTCCGAATAAATTGGCTGATACGGGTGGTCTGGGACACCCTGTATATAGTGAATATAAGAGAATAAAGAATTGGAAATGTGTGAGGTAATATAATTACGAGATAAGGTTGGAGTTGAAATATCGAATTATTGCGGTGTCTATCCGAAATATTATTCGAAGCATGTAGCTTTGCAGAGAAGAAATGCAGCTACATTTCTCCTGTGGAGCAAGGAAACGGTAAATGGAACTTCCCCAGATCGTTGTAAAGATTTTTATACTCGTCCCCTTCGGGTGCCGTTCAATTCGATGCAGCGCATGCCATTCGAAACTACTTTGTAGAAATTATTGTTGTGTTCGAGATAATTTTAGTCGATTTACTGAGACAAATGTAGTTGCGCCGGTTACCTGGATATTTATGCTTGTAAAAGAATATCTCCGCCCTTATGAGTGGGTAAATTTGAGGGTAAATCGTACGTGTATTATGGTCACAAATCTAGAGCGCTGTCTTTATTATCAAATGGTGAAATAATTATTCACAACACCGCCGGCTCGGTATAAGCCATTTATCAAAGTTCTAGTGACAGTTAGAATACCCCTTGAATGTCCACTTATTTTGATCTATTAATTCCGCAAAGGATTTATAGGAATGACAAAATAATATCCCATACATTTTTTTAGTATATTTCATTTCATTTTATTTATCCCCATATTTTTTTCTGGTTATTGATTATACACTACAAAGAAAAATGCATGACATTATCGCAGAGATTGCGTAAAATGAATGAGTTAGATATACAAATAATTTTTTTACACCGATTTTTTTCTTTTCTAGATTCAGCTCATAAGCCGAAGCAACAATTTATCGAAGGTAAGTCCTGGCGAAATCCTACGGAACCGTCAAAATATTATTTCATTCCTCGTACCGGGAGGGCGACGCCTATTCCAGAAACCTTTTTAAATATTATAAAAGACCCGCGCCCAATCGTCGGAGAAAAATGGTGCCGGAAAATATCTTTTCATCTTTTCCGGGCGGGCGATATTTTTAATTCATTTCCTCCTTTTTGATGCCCCTCTAAAAGCATACATCCTGCCACTTACTCAATGTTTCCGTGGGACCGCACATGTCACAATACCCTTCTCGTCCGCGATATGAACGATATTTCTATCACCAACCGTCTCGAAAATCCAGTGACACGTCTCGGGATATTTTCAACCCCCTACATTTAGCTGAGGAAGGAGACAATAAAGTTTATCGATTATGTAAATAATTGGTTTAGGTATGATCTAAATATAATTCGATTTAAAACTAAAGTAAGGCTTCTTGTAGCAAAATTGTAGGATTACGGAGTGTAATAAAGGAGATATTCTTATAAGTCCTGGTTGAATAGAGTTGGCAGAGCAGCCAACGTTTGGAAAGGCAAGGGTCGGTGATTACTGAAAACGGGTGGTAGGTCGATTAGCGATCAAACAATATTTCTCGTAACCTTTATTAATCGAGTAGAGTCGGTGTATTAAGCTGGGTATCCTTTATGAAATCATTAGCACGAAGGGTGTAGAAGGGAGGGGAAACCCCCATCCTAGAAGATCGAGGGGTGGACGACGACGCCATTTCGCGCAAAATTACGGTTCGCGATGGAGGACAATAATTGCTGGCAAAATGCACTTTGGCCGGGCTTTGTTGTCAAAAGCAACGCCGAAATTGGAAGTTGTCGCCGAACTAGGCGGGGTGGGATGACAAAAACGTATGTTCGGCGTGTTTCAAACGGAAAGCTAAATGCACGTCATAATGTATTATAATTGGTACAGGCGTTAAAAATTGTTCCAACGGATCAATACGCGTTATCGTCTACATCTGCCCGTCATAAATACGCCCAGGAATCTTACGCGATTAGCCAGCTTTTTCCTTTGGCGTCTCACTAATTAAGGAGCTGGCGCCTTCACGTCGTCGCAAAAAAGAACCGCGACTAATTCATGTCACAACATAAGTTTTGCATAATACGATTTTCTACCGGTTAGATCTGCACGACTTCTTCTCTAAAGATTTTAATCCTGTCATTATTTTAATTGTTATTTATATATCATCTATAACAAGGTGAGAATGAAATTGCAACCAAAGTATAGCCTTGGTCGAAAGCGAGGCTATACAATTCCAAGGTCGTCCTCGAATAAAAACCAGACTTGAATTAAGCTAAATGATGTAACGAATGAATAAATAAAAAACGTGAAAAATGTTCAGTTCTCATATGTGTGCAAATAAAAATCAAAGGAAAACTTCCGTCGTCATAGATCATAGTTTTAATTAATCTAGAGTAATGAAATATCTGGGCATTCATTAATCCGGTTTTATGCGCATCGCGGAGACCTTTCAAGGGGACGTTGTCGCGAATTCAGGTCCATTTAACCCGTTTAAATAGGGCCGAGTTTTTCCGACGCCATCACCATTATATCATGACTATTTTATTACAGTTGCGCGCTTTTCACATCCTCCCGGACACGCTGGCAACAAAAGGTCCGGTTTCTCGCTCGTGGACAACCCCAAAAACCTAATGATAAATAAAACTTTTAAGCGGCTCCCGTTCGGAGTTAACCGAATTAAACTGGTGAACGGCCCAGACCACGATGGTCATCATTTAAGTTTGCGGCCAGTATGAGATAGTGAAGGGTTTCCTGGAGGATGAGGTCATAGGTCTTTGGCTACAGAGGTTATAAACTTGTCTAGGTGCAGAGGCTAATGTTTCTCATTTGTCAAGTTACTCATTGGTACCAAAATGAACCTAAATACGTTTTATTTATCATTTTAAGTTTTAAAGAGCATTTGAGAAAGAATGATGATAAATAAATAAACGTCTGCAATATTTAACATTTTTACCCATTAAACTCGTAATGCAGTTAAGAATTTTCCTAATTGTGTTCAGAAAGTTCGTGCGGCCCAAACTTTTCTATTATAATTCAGTGTTTCAAGCTTTTATCTCAATTTACCTGTCGCTGAAAAAAAATCGCATTAATTAATTTTCAGGATGTTTTGGGTGGAGCGAGCGTTACGAAGCGTCGCAACGGTTTGCGTCGTGTTTAAAATGATGCGAATTATTAGGGTGTGACGACGATAAGAACTTTCCTCGGCGTCGCGCGAACTGCCAACTTCACACTATTTGAAAATTTCAATCAATCAGGCTACGCCGTTTAGATTATCAATCACCGAACGGCGTTAACGTGTCAGCTTTTTTGCATAATCAATGGTCCCCCTTTTTTTTTCGCAAAACGTTCCGTATTGTTATCTATACTCGAAATAATAACTAATTAAAAAGCTTCCCTTAATTTCAGGATAAAACCTTAATTAATTCTCACAAAAGGCGTCGACGACGATCCCTTTCTTCTACTTCACTGTGTTGATTTTATACGATTAGCTACTACAGAATTCAGAATTCAGAACTCTTTAATGAATAAGCACTTACAAAAAATATTTTCATTTTTTTCTTATGTTTTATATAGAAATTGTTTACATTTAACTAAAAATAATCCAGAAATAATAAGAGTATTAAAATGGCACAAAAGATTTTGACTAGTTTCGGTCTCAACCATCTTCAGGATTTAACATGTAGCATTAATATGTAAAATTTCTCGTATTTGATCAGATTTATTTTCAATTAATACAAAACAATATAAACTGACCGGCAAAAAAAACCGGCCACTATAAATTTACCACAACTTCAAAGCTGGCTTTCTTTTTTTTTTGATGGAAAGGTTGATTCTTCTGTAATAATCCTGCCATAGAAATTTTCGTTCAGATTTTAATTTGAGCATATACGGGATGAGAAAAATGAGAAAAACTTTTATTCTCGAAATTTGTAACACCCTGTGGGGTGCAGCTGCTACAGCAGAGGGTATTACCTGGAATCAAACAGTAGCCCAATCTTTTCTGAGCATTTTCTTTTTTTATTCATTCTATTATCTCTGTTACTAACGAAGATGCAGTATTTTAAAGCGATCGCCTGTGAAATCAAGATGAGTGACGATAGTAGCTGATGACCGTTTTATTGTTCTAAGCAATCGTAGAACGACAGCTGCAGAGGCTCGGCATCGTCTTCAAATGGTGCGTGTTGTTGATATCAGTGAGAGAACCATTTGCTGAAAACTTGCTAGAACTGGTCTGGCTGCAAGAAGGCTGCCAAAGGGCCGAGGCTGCTTCCTAGATATCGACGTGCGCGTCTTCAATCTGCGCGCTTACATGTGAATTGGGAGATCAAGCAATGGAGGAATGAGTAGTGGTTTTGTCTACTATCACCCGATAGTCAGGAGCGAATATGAAGACGTTGAAATGAAAGATTTGTGGACTATACGATTATGAAACGCGAAAGTTTCGATGGTGGTTCTGTGATGGTGTGGCCAGGAATTTCCAAAGAAGGCCTATACAGATTTTTAATCATTGTTAAAAGTGGTGCCTTAAATCACTAGCCTTGAAAACTAAAACTGGACACCCGAAACAGTTTTGCAGAAGCACTTACATCTGTTCTCAGTTTTAATATGCGGTAAAAACAAAGACAAATAAACAAGAAAACAAATTTAATTTAATGTAATAGTTAATAATAACGAAAATTAATAGCGTGTGTGCCCCCAAAAGCCAAAATAGCGTCATGTAGTCGACGCGGCATCGAACTGATTAGGTTCGTAATTGATTCCTGAGGAATTGCGGTAAACTCTTCTTCAAGAGCAATTCGTAACTCCTGAAGGTTGTCCGGTAGGACAGGACGACGACGAATGCGTCTCTGAAGTTGGTCCCAAAGATGTTCGATAGGGTTAAGGTCCGGGCTACACGCTGGCCACTCCATCCGTTCAATACCCACCTCATCAAGATATTCGCTAACCACACGTGCTACGTGCGGTCGCGCATTGTCATGCATTAGCATGAATCCGTCACCAATAAAATAGGAATAGGGCACGACAGCTTCTTGCAGAATATCTTGGATATAACGGTAGGCATTTAGCGTGCCATTTTCAACAAAGATGAGCGCTGTATGCGCTTCCGTCGAAATACCCACCCATACCATGACCGAACCTCCATGGAAAGGTACTCTTTCCGAAATTGTGCAGGTCGCAAACCTTTCATTACGACGTCTCCACACTCGTTCTCGACCATCAGGTGACCGGAGACAGAATCGGGACTCGTCAGTGAAGAGCACCTTACCCCATTGTTCCATTTCCCAATTCGTATGTATGCGCCCAAATTGAAGACGTGCTCGCCGATGTCTCTGGAGCAGCCGCTGTCTTTTGGCAGGTCTTCTTGCAGTTAGATCACTTTCAGCAAGTCTTCGACGAATGGTTCTTTCACTTATGTCAACCCCACGCACCATTTGAAGACGATGCCGAGTTTCTACAGCAGTCGTTCTACGATTCCTCAGAGTGTAGTAAAATTTCCTGTTTCCACATATCGGTTCCAGGCATCCTGAACTGTTGTTCGGGGTATACCCAACGTATGGGCAACGTACCGCTGACTTTTGCCATCTTCAATTAAACCAATAATACGCGCAACATCAGTTATTGACAACGGCATCTTTGACAACTGTCAATTTACTATTCGAAACAACTGACATACGCTACCTAGCACGCATCGAATGCGCGGTTCGAGAGAAAGCCAGCTTTGAAGTTGTGGCAAATTTATAGTGGCCAGTTTTTTTTGCCGGTCAGTTTATTAATTATAATGATTATTTGATTTTAAATTATGACCTTAATTTTCAAACGTGCCTAACTTTATTATTCCATTGCCAAAATACTCATACTCATCGTATTCGGTGGATCATTCTGCACATTTTGAGTCCAATTTATTGAATTTTTTGAAATTAATAAGAATATAATTTAATAAACGATAAAATCATTTAATTGTCAAATTAAGTAATAATCATTGTGGTTAAATGGTAGGCTTTAGAGTTAAAATCGATTAGGTTGGACTAACAACTAGGTTGAGTGTAAAGTTTCGTAATGATGTCGTAAATGACGGGCAGGTATAATTTAAGAAAATTATAGTATCTGGGAGTCATAAGTCACAGCGTTCCTTATAATTTGGTTTTATCGATTATTTAGGATAATTATCGTGGCTGTAAGAATGTTTTTTGTAAAAAACTTGCATAAATTGAAAGGGATTTTGGTTTGTGGGGTAGGAAATGTCACTAGTTGAAAGTTAATTAAATGTAAAAGCAAAGTTATTAAGTTTATTTTATCCAGAAGAGTGAACATCGGAGCTTTGTGAACGAAAACTTCGTTGGAAGATAGTCTTACAAAGTGGTAGGGTAGTGAGAAAAATTAAAGGGGAATGTAAATTTAAATACAGTTTATAACAAAAACAAAGTGAAATATAATTAGCAAAAGTAACAAAGGACGAAGTTCAAGATAGCGATCTTATCTTATTCTCGCTAATGGAAAAGCTAGTTGGAGTTTTCTTTGAATTCGAAATTGATTGGTTTTTATTGAAAAATAACACGGAAGTGAGTAATGCGACCGATTTTTCAAATATTCTCACTTATGAAAATCGTGCTAGAGCTCCCGTCAGAACGTTTGCCCTCGTGAACGGTAATTTGTACGAATCGCGGGAAATACAACGGAAAAAACCTTCGATATTAGATTTTCCGCGTCGGTAAATTATCGGCGCCCCGCTTGCGAAACTCAATTTTTCTAGATCGCAATTTATGCCTCATCCATAAATAAATCAAATCATTTCCCAATGCCAATACTTCATAGTTTATTTTTTGTTTAATTCAATTGTTTTAAGATCAAAATACAGGATGTTTTTTTAACCGAGAACTTAAAAGTAAATTTGATTAGAAAATAAAGGGTGAATAAATTTTGGTATGCGCACGTGCAAGAATGTGATACGCAAGCGTGCAGTGAATTTTGGTGTACGTTAGAAGTTAGGTTGTAGAAAAAGAGCGAAAGGAGCTATCGATTTGTTTCTGTCAAAGGGAAAGGTGTGGCTTAAACTTCCAATTTTCGCAGTAGACCATGAAAGATATATTTTGGGGAAAGCGCCAAACTGGTGGTGCAATAAGCTGCGATAATTTATAGTCATTCCGGGGATAAGGCTAGCATAAACCAGGAGTATATCTTCGACGCCGGTTCCCATCGAGGGAGCCACAATTCGCACCCTCTAATTTTTATTGAGTAAATCCGTCAAAGCTGAATCTGATTTCTCCATTCAATTACACCGGGATGAGGGATTCCGCAATGCGCTGGGACAGCTTTCGTATAAATCAAATCAATTTTAGATTCGTCTAAAAAGGACAGGAGAAAATGCAAAGGGTCCTACGTCCTTTTGCTTTCGTATCGGAAATGTAATAAAATAGAAATTCGCGTGCCAAATCTTGTAAAGATGCGATTTTATAACTCCAACTTCGATTCAGTGGACCACAACATATGTTGATACCCCTTTTTATGACAACAGCATTTCCACCGCAGCTATACCAGTATTTTGAGTTACACATAATAATTTTATCACTTCCATTTTTTGATAATCGTAAAAATTAATTACGGGTTCCAGAAAAATGAGCCGAGAGTTGCGACGTTTAATTACCCCGCGGAAGTTTTTGTTTTAAATTACACTCAAAAGACTTTTAGGAAACTAGCTGGGCCGAGACGCGATTTGCCGGCCAGAGTAAATTTAGCGGAGGGTTGTATATTAGGACCAAGGGTATCCCTTTGATTAATAGGAATGTTTGGGGGTAGATTTGGAGCTCAGGGTTCTAGAGGAAATCATTTTGACGACGCCGACTGCCCGTCCAAGTCGGACGCTCTATGTTTTGCTTTTCATTTGCATACTGATTGCTATTCGACCGCTACTTGTTAGAAACTTGCCCGAGTGTTCTTGTAAAGAGGGGAGAGGGCACCCTACCTGCTGACGTATAACAGATTACCCTTAGGTGGGCGACTGGTTAGAAGTGCCTTGACTCCCTCCGAGTTGCACATTTTTCAATCGATAAGGACTCCACTGCTTTTGACAGGACTTATCCCCCAATAATTAATGAAAGCTCGGATTAAAGATTTCCTCGGGAACGCTATTTAACTCGATCCCCCTTCTTGCAATATCATCTCGAAGAGTACAATCCTCCAAACTGAATCACCCCTTCGCTCCTTCTCCCCTTTTGTTTCTTGTTGGATCATTCGGGCATAAATGTCGCCTTAATTAGCTACCTTTCTCCTTCCCGTCTAAATTGGAATCTTTGGAAAACATGTGTTCAAAATCTTAAGCCCCTATTATCCGATGGCGAGTTGGCTTTTGATAGCCTAGACACCAGTTACAAAATAACACATTTAATCCACTTCTCCCAAATTAGCAGCTACCAATCGACGGATGTTTCAATTAATATAAAACTCGGTAATTGCCAATTAGAATAAACAAACGCACGGTCGCGCAAAACTATTCACCCCCATTCGATCAACGCGCCACCTGTCGTTATTCGCTCACAATGCCGATACAAAACTCACACGGCAGATTTGTTCCAAATTTGCCAAAAAAAAAACACATCGATGAGAAGTTCCAATACTATAATATCTGAGGTCGTTTCAAATCAAACCGTAACTAATTGCGATCGATAAATTGCCGCGAAATACAGAAAAGAAAACAAATTCCCTCGTATATATCAAAAGAGGCAATTTGGGGAAGGGAAAGTGCGATAAACCGAGTGGATCGGGGATGAAACGATGGCTGGCATTTGAAACATCGGGAAAGAAAAGAAGACAATTACCATTGGAGGAGGGGGATTGAAGGATAAAAAAGGGTAAACTCGTCGCCTTAGATCGGTCTCATCTTTTATCCCGGAGAGCAAAGCAGCTTCGCGAAAGTACACCTAGCTACGTGTTACGGTAACTGCCTTAATTTCCCAACAAGTTGATATACATAACGGGCACTATTTAGACAAAACCCCAGCGCTTACTTTCTTCATCAAATCCCAACTCCCCAACAGCTGTTTAAACTGACTCCCCCCTCTCGGGGTTCTCCGGCCGCCACGAAACACTTACATCGCCTTTAATTAAACCCATTCTTATGCTGTAATTGTACCCTTCCCCTTTCGCCTTACACTTGAATATTTCGAGCCTCAATACGTTTTTGGTGACAAGGCTTTATTTATCAAAAACTTTTTGTATTTATTTTACTCAAAATTTTAGATAAATTACAAAAGGAGTTTTTATGCCACCTTTGGAGTTTGCGAGATAGTTCTTTTGGGATCGGGAGGGGTGGACGATGGTGTTGAATATGGACCGGGGTAGAGAGGTTGATAAAGGTCTTTTGATCAGAAGCGTTCGCGTGTCCATACGGGGTCCGAGCCGTGTGTTGTGGTAATAAATGGTCCCGAAAGCGCCATCCTGCGCCACTGCCAGTGACATGCGGGCCGCATCCCCTGGAAAACGCCGTCGTTTCGGGCCGTTTCAGCAACATCTGCCGTTGCGGCTGCCTCGCGGAATCCCAGTCCGGATGAAATAGAACTTAAGTAAACAATAGGTCGAAATTTACACTTGATTCGCCGGCCTTCGTAATTAATGGCAAATCGAAATCCGAGGTGCACAATGGAAAATACGGGCGGCGCGCGTGAAAATCCGAACCGGCTTCCGATTTATGGCCGCCTACGGACGCCGAAAATAACGGTTCGTTTTCGGGTGGTACACCCGAAATTCTACTCTCATATACCACCCTTTCTACATCGTCACCTCCCCTTTCCCCATCAATTCCCTTTTAAACTACTTCTGATTCTTTTCAACTTACCCTAAGAAAAATTGCTAATACCCAAAAGGACGTGTTCAACAATGACGTACTACTTTTTAAAACACCTTAAAACACTTGCCGAACTAAAAATGAATTATAAGCCAATTTTTTTTTTTTAGATATTTTATTTCATTCAAAAAATTAAAAGGTGATTTTACAACATTTCATAAATAATTTCTGAGAAATTTTTAATCTTAATTTAAAAAATATTAAAAATATTAGTAAATTTATAAAAATTTCATAAAAATTATACAAAGAATTAATTTTTAAAAACCGTTTGCAATTTAATAATTTTTTTCTCACAAATTAAAGGTGTTTTTTCAAAATAGATTTTTTTATTGCAAAATTGATGCTTTTATTAATAATTGATAAATATATCATAAATATATTCCAACGAATAAATTTTTTAGAAATTTTTAATCTTAATTCTGAAAATATTAAAAATCGGACCTTCACTTTAATACTTTTTTCTCAAATATTAAAGGAGATTTTTCAAAACGAACTTTTTCATTACAAAGTAGATGCTTTTATTAATAATTGGTAAAGATTTCATAAAAGTTATCCAAAGAATTAATTTTTTAAAAATTTTTAATATTAATTCTAAAAATTTAAAAAATCGCTACTTCACTTTAATAATTTTTTTCTCACAAATTAAAGGGGTTTTTTCAAAATGGATTTTTTGATTGCAAAATTGATGCTTTTATTAATAATTGATAAATATATCATAAATATATTCCAACGAATTAATTTTTTAAAAATTTTTAATCTTAATTCTAAGAATATTAAAAATCGGACCTTCATTTTAATACTTTTTTCTCAAATATTAAAGGAGATTTTTCAAAACGGACTTTTTCATTACAAAGTAGATGCTTTTATTAATAATTGGTAAAGATTTCATAAAAGTTATCCAAAGAATTAATTTTTAAAAAATTTTTAATATTAATTCTAAAAATTTTAAAAATCGGTACTTCACTTTAATAATTTTTTTCTCAAAATTTAAGGAGATTTTTCAAAATGGATTTTTTAATTGCAAAATAGATGCTTTTATTAATAATTGATAAATATATCATAAATATATTCCAACGAATAAATTTTTTAGAAATTTTTAATCTTAATTCTAAAAATATTAAAAATCGCACCTTCACTTTAATACTTTTTTCTCAAATATTAAAGGAGATTTTTCAAAACGGACTTTTTCATTACAAAGTAGATGCTTTTATTAATAATTGGTAAAGATTTCATAAAAGTTATCCAAAGAATTAATTTTTAAAAAATTTTTAATATTAATTCTAAAAATTTTAAAAATCGCTACTTCACTTTAATAATTTTTTTCTCACAAATTAAAGGGGTTTTTTCAAAATGGATTTTTTTATTGCAAAATTGATGCTTTTATTAATAATTGATAAATATATCATAAATATATTCGAACGAATTAATTTTTTAAAAATTTTTAATCTTAATTCTAAAAATATTAAAAATCGGACCTTCACTTTAATACTTTTTTCTCAAATATTAAAGGAAATTTTTCAAAACGGACTTTTTCATTACAAAGTAGATGCTGTTATTAATAATTGGTAAAGATTTCATAAAAGTTATCCAAAGAATTAATTTTTTAAAAATTTTTAATATTAATTCTAAAAATTTTAAAAATCGCTACTTCACTTTAATAATTTTTTTCTCAAAAATTAAAGATTTTTCAAAATGGATTTTTTAATTGCAAAATAAATGCTTTTATTAATAATTGATAAATATATCATAAATATATTCCAACGAATAAATTTTTTAGAAATTTTTAATCTTAATTCTAAAAATATTAAAAATCGGACCTTCACTTTAATACTTTTTTCTCAAATATTAAAGGAGATTTTTCAAAACGGACTTTTTCATTACAAAGTAGATGCTTTTATTAATAATTGGTAAAGATTTCATAAATATTTTCCAGTAAATTATTTATTATTGAAAAAAGAAAAATGAAGAAATCGAATTGATGCAAACACCTTGTATAGTTAGTACTCAGAAAAGTAATTTAACCACAAAATAAATGAGTAATATGTAGAATGAAATGTTCATTCATTTAGAACGAACAATAGAAGTGATGGAGTACGTCTGGGTGTATAATTAAGAAAATGGAGCGGGAAGTGGAGTGATAACAAATGATGCGAACTTGCGAAAATTAACAATGAAAACAATCGATGCGCGCCCGGTTGTAGTGAGTGACTTTCTATGTTTGAAGTTTATTTAAAAGCTGACGATGGCAATGAGAACTGAAGTTTTGATAGTACTTCAATGTTCTCAAAGGCAGCTGTAGTTCCGGAAAATGACGTGCGGTAAACCGTTGACGGATGCCATCGAAAATAGTGGATGAATCGATAGTTGCAAAAACTCGTTTATATTTGACGAATTGATTATAAGATCATAATAGCAACACAAAATGGGGTTAAGTAAATTAAGGATCGTTTAGTATATTTACATTGAGGTAAATGGTGAAGTCCAAACTATTTCCAAAGTTTCTCAAGCGGGTTAATTACTGAAGAGCATTTATCATTACGACGACTCCACGCTTTAAACCCCTTGTTGAAAATCCTTGACATTTTGGAATGACATTTATGTAGTGCATGGTAGTTTCGCATAAATACCGATCGAGGGCAAGCGCAAATTACGTTCGGGCAGAAAGAAAATCGAATCCATCACTAGTGAAGTGAATTTCAGATTTTTCCGTAAAACTTCGATGCCGTGGAAATGGTTGCATATCTTAAATACAACCCGCACCTGCTACTACACTAAACGGCTCTCTGCAAGAAACTCTTCATAACTAACTTCTTTAAAAGCTCCCTTGCAGGACTGAGCTTCACGAATCGATACAGTACAATCGCTCGAAACAAAGAAACTCGGCTCAAGAGACTTATCCCTTGCAACAGAACTTAAATTTATTATTTACTTCTTTGAATATCCTTAAAATTAACATCTTAGAATTTGTTTATAACTTGTTTTGGATTTGCTTCGAAAATGCTGCTTGGGAAATGCATTCCAAAGATCAAAAAGCTTCGATTTAATTTAATTAGGACGTGAGATTAATGTTGGATGCCGGATAAAGTGCTGGGATCTGCAAAAGTTCAAGTCCGGGTGGGGTAATGTCGTTAGAAATTTCAAAGGGCCGGAAATTTTTAAACGAAATGCAATTACCGTTTTAGTATTGATTCTACCATAGCAAAAAGCGAACAGACTGTAACATTTCTTCGTGCTAATTGATATACCCGGAAGCGTTGTCCGACCTGCCGAGCACCTGAATTATTTAGAATCCCGGTCATCCTATCCGGATGTTCATACAATTTTCAATACTACCGTCTCTTCAAGACGTCCAAATTGTACCATTTAATCAATTATTTCTAATCGAAAACACTCGCTTTATATTTACCAATCGAATCATAATGTTCGCGTATATTGATAATTAACCACTCAATTCCATATCTACCACGTCAACGAATATTTGCAATTTCCTATTTTAATTAACTTTGATTGATTTACTTTTGTCAACCAACAATTAATTGTCAATATTTAACATGAACGTGAATTAAATTTAGAAGATAATTATATAAATCCACATTAAATTGTGTTATACAATAAACATGACAGAATTTGCATCAAAATTTTGACAAAAATCTCCTTTGAAAACGTTTTGAAGTAGATAAAGGGGTCATAAACTTTCTAAAGCAGAACAGAGCTGAATATTTGTTCCCAAGACACTGCGAAAGAGATAAGAGGATTTGCGTTGTACTCCAAAGTATTTGCGGTGCATTTTGAGAGTACCAATTAAAGTCGGGAATTGTTTTACCTCTCACCTTTAAGTAAAAAAAGGGAGGAAGTTGAAACTTTATCGACCAAGGGGACGATACTGATATCATAATCCCCAACTGTCAACTTGATTTACTTACACAAACTAGGGAACTGACCCGGGAATTTCAGGAGGGGTGGTTAAACCCAGACTTGGAGGATTTAGAGGATCCTGAAGAAATGAAAACAAAATTACAATTATTACAAGCGATAAAAGCACGTATAAATAATTTAAAGGTTGGCAAAATGTTTTTAGTAAATAATTCAAGACGAAATGTCCCCATAATACCACTTAATTAGCGACTACGGTTTCGCCGGCATCGGTATGTTGTATTATTCATCATTTTGCTGAAGTTGTAGGTGATTTATAGCAGCATTAATAAAACTTAATTGGCGATTTGTGATGTCTTAATCGTAAATTCAATTTGAAATTCTACTCAAAAACGATTCCCTCTACCGGATAAATATGTATCAAACTTGTGCGAATATAAAGCGCAACAATCCGAAACGGGTTCCTGCTGAATCTTCAATAATGAACCGCGAAGCCTTTAATCCTTTCGCGTGATGCGAAAGAGGATTACTTTTAAAACCGTTAATCAAGTGGCAATATATTTTTCATTTACCACTAGAAGGATACATTTTATTCTTGGACACGTTCCCCATCTATAATCACAATATATAGCTGACAACTTAATCTTCATTTATTATATTTTTATATTATAAATTTTTTAAATCAGAAAATTCTTGAGGACATTAATTAATCATGGCAAGTATGCAACCAATATCACAGTATTCGTATTGCAATACGTAAATCGCTTTATTGGTTGCATACTTAAATTACGTTAATTTGATCTTAAAATTGTCTTATTATTATATCTATTTTGTACGTTCATTGTGGAGTAGATCGTCGTAAATGTGATTTGTAATGTCAAAAGGAGTTTTGAGCGACTATGTAAGGAAACTATAACAATAGAACACTTGAAAAGTTTAAAAGGTCATTACTTGACAATCCAAGGACTAATTTATTTGGCATTCCGAACGGGTTTCGGGGCGTTAGTTTCCGTCGACAGCAGTAAGGCGGGCGTTGCTGACGCCGTTGAATATTGTCCTCACGTACGGTAGCTTAGCTGGCTCGCTCCGAAGGATCAGTTGAAATCACTTGCAACGTTTGCTAGTACACGCACCAGCTGGGCCGCAGAACGTCACGTTCGAATGATACTCTGCGTCCATAGCGACCTGACACAACCCTTGCCCGACCTCGGGCCTCCTTTTCTCGTTCTCCTCTTCCGTCTCGTACCCCTCGGGCAAAAAGTCCTCGCGATTTAAATTCTAAAAGCGCCCGACGGCCACTCAGTCAGCTCGAGGGCTCTTCAGCGCGACACAACCGCAAAGTCAAAACAGAATGGAATCCTGCCCGACGGAAAGACCTTCGCTTGAACCACTTTCCACAAATATTCTTAATAAAAATCCACGGCTCGATGTCCTACTTGTGTGGTCTCGTCGTCGAATTTATTTCCGGGGTGAACACGAAACGTTCGAAACGATGAGAAAATTGTTATTATCGCGCCTACTTTATCGATAAATTGATTCGGTTGGTTGGGTTGTTTTTCGATTGATTTTTGAATCAAAAGCTCAAACGAGCAAGATGAATCTTTCAGGACATTCGGGCGTGGGGGGAAAAAGGGGAAGAGTTCGGCGTTGGAAAGATGAAGAAGCGATAGGGGTAAAATTGAATTCGGCTGCCGTTTGATCTGGAGAGGATAAGTCCAATTTTCGGTCCAAATTGATAATGCATAATTTAATATCTACTACGTCCGCGTCGGCATTAACAACGATAGTCACTTGTAGCCATGGCAAAGGTGAACGGGTGGGGATGAAGGATTTGTCACTTCGGGCAACAATAAAGCATTGTCACGGAGAATACGTTCTCCATAATTGCACGGGTAACTCAATTGCCGTTGCCATTAGGACCGGTGGCAAAAGGGTCGTAGGTATAGATTTTCTGTTAAGGTGTCCCAGAGGTAAAGGAATTTTGAATTTCCTGGACGAATCGATCTTAATAAAAGTAACGGGGTTAACAAGGTTTGAAATGAGGCCTGCATCTTAAACAAAAGTAATAAAGTTTTAGTGGCCCAGAAAGAAAAACGGCTTTAATTTAAATATATAGGGGCCGTATTTCATAGTTGCAACGAAGCTGTTTGGGGTAGTGGGTTTAAAGTTTCTGGTGCGACTAATGGCTCCGCGAAATTTTCGACATTTTGATAAAGTATTGCTTTAAAAACCTCAGCTGCGGGAATAGTTCTTTCAACGGCACGTGCCGGTGACAATGATTTCTATTTTGACCTCGCAATAGTACACATGGCTTCGTAACGACAAACACGGAAATTTAGTATTGGGCGTGGTCTTCTCCATGATAAATCACTCTACTTTATCAACTAATTACACTGCTTTTAATTAAACGTTTCATTATGTCAGTAAAATATTGCATAGAAGACAAAATTAACAGCGCGTAGTTGTTTCCTTCGGATTTAAAAACGGGTACAAAGTTATCATGACCCGGATCAATTTTAACTTGTCATATCGTGTTCCAATAAATGTCTAAACTTTCTATTAACAAGGTGTACGAGTTACAAGTTCCAGTTTAACATGATCGAAACACATGGCTACTTCGATTAGCACGGTCTGCAAGTTCTGGTTTGCAACTGACGTCCCAGTAACTAAAGCAATAAGTCTTTATTTCATATTTTCCTATTATCGTAATTATTTTGTCACCCCAAAATAATTTAATAAACAAACTTGGATTAATATCACTAATTTAGATAAATCCCTCAAAACAAAGCCGCTAGGTCGCCACCCTTATCAACGTCCGAAAACCTTTTCCGTTCATATAAGAACACCCTGCACCAAGTTCTACCAGTTCGTGACATGTGGGTAATTTAATTTTGTAAATATAGACGAAGCCACGCCTTTCGTCCAACTCAACGATCCAAAGTTAAATTGTTTCGAAACGCTACTATACATTCTGCTTTTCTGCCTCCGGTTTACGTCAATTTGCTACGTTTTTATCCTTTTTTCGCTTGTGGAACTAGAACAACACGAGTACTTATCGATTTACAAAAAAGCCTCGTGTATGAAACACGTTAAAGCATTTCAATAGAAGGTACTCTGTGATATTCGCTTCATCAGCGCATTCAAGGTGTTACCGGTTAGGTTTTGAAAGGTCTCTATTTTCACTTTACAACCATACCTTCCAAAACTCATTTAAAAAAAAAACACTAACTTTTAATTCTTCGTTATTTAGTACTAGGAACTTGTTATTTTCTGTTTGATTATTTTTTCAAACATTAAATAGTAAACATTAAACATATACAGGCTGTCCCGCAACGATTGTACAATACTGCATCAGCGTATTCTCTGATCGAAAACAGACAAGAAAAGTCTAATAAACATAGATCCGAAAATGGACCAATTTCGAGATATTCAAAGTTTTAGTTTCATAAGCTGACCTATTGTAAACATCATTAATTCTAACGATTTAGATGCAGTAATCATATGATTACCATGGTTACGATGGTTAAGATAAAGTTTAATAAATAATAAGATAATATTAAGTTAATTAATACAGTTCATTAATAATTTAACAAAACAAGTAACAAAGATTGTCGAAGAAAATCGTTCAACATAATAAATGTTCAATATGCGCACCATTTACTTCTAAACACAAACGGATACGTTTTCTAAATGAAGTTCTAATGCGTTCAAAAATACCAGGAATTTGTTTTAATAATAATAATAATAAACTTTATTGCCCAACAGCGCACCATATTAAGGGCAAAATACAAAAAATATACAAATTATTACAAATTGTACATCAATATAATTACAAGTGAAATTAAAATGCATATAATACATACCTAAATAATAATACAATCAAATAAAAGAGGCAAGAAAAGAGACAGAAAATGCAATGTTTATTCTAGCCTACAACTATCGTTCATGTTCGTGATCATATGTGTTATCGGCGCCCTTTTTTTGACATTTGTTCTGCATAAAGGTGGATAAAAATACAAATGGGACCGAGAATTTATGCGCGGCACCACTATATTCACTCGCGACAACAACCACGCACAGTCGATCTCACCACACATCAACTTTTGCAAGAACGAGGCACTTTGGACCATTCTTCTATCCTGCAGAGAAGGAAGCTTGTGGCGATGCAGTAGATCTAAGTAGTTAGAAATCGACGCTGGACTTTCTCAACCATTAGTTGTTGTGACGTGTAAATAGGGTACCATATTACAGAGGCATACTGGAGACGAGAGATCACCAGAGCCATAAATAGCGTTTTCAGGGTACCAAAATCAGCAAATCGACCCATGATCCTCAGTATGAAACCCAAAGTTCTCCAAGCCTGAGAGCACATCTCCTCAATATAGGGCAAGAAAGAAAGTTCTGAGTCAAACAGCACTCCCAGATCCTTCACCGTAGAGACCCTTGTTAGAGGTATGGAAGCCGCAATATAAACTGTGTCGATTTTATTTAACTTCTTTGTAAATGATATATAAGTACATTTACTGACACTTAAAGAAAGGGCATTGAAATTGCACCACTTCTGAATAATGTCCAGGTTGTTCTGCAGCATCCTAGAGTCATCCAATGATCTGACCTCCACAAAAATTTTCAAATCATCAGCATAAGCAAGCACTGGACAGGTAAGCGAGTCTAATAAATCGTTTATATATAGAACAAATAGCAGCGGTCCCAGATTGGATCCTTGAGGAACTCCAGATGTAGGCGAGTAGCCGTCGGAATAAAATCCATTGTAAAAAACACGACATACTCTATCAGCAAGGTACGATTTCATCAAATTTAATGAATTAGAAGACATACCAAAATAGCTCAATTTCTGTAACAACATACTGTGATCAATGCGATCAAAGGCCTTCTCAAAATCGGTATAAACTACGTCGACTTGTCCACCAACATCCATTACCTCTGCGACGTACTGGGTAAGACAACATAAATTAGTTATTGTCGAGCGTTTAGGCACAAAACTTTTTTACTGTGTCAAATGCGTTACTAATTTTATTCTTCAAATCCTGCACATTTTGAACGTCTTCAGAATAAACAATTTGTTTTAAATGTCCCCAAAACCAAAAATCTAACGGATTTAAATCTGGTGAACGAGGTGGCCCTCCTCGGCCAATCCACTTATTGCCAAATCTGTTATTTAAGTATGCTCGAGTAGCGCGTGCATAATCGTGCATAAAGTAGCAATCTTCTAGAATTTGTTGAGGTAATTCATCAAATGCCTCTGTAAGGTCATTTTGTAAAAAATGTATGTAGGCATCGGCTGTCAATCTCTTTGGAAGAAAAAATGGACCTAATAACTGATCACCTATAACTCCAGCCCATACATTAACACTGAATCGCCACTGATGATGAGTTTCTAGTATTGCATGGGGATTTTCATCGCTCCAAACGTGCGCATTATGAATATTAAAAATTTCGCTTTGAGTAAATGTTGCTTCATCCGTAAATATGGCCCACATACAAAAAATCTCTCTTTTTTCGCCATCATTTCCTGTTAGAGCTTGAACGGTGTTGTAATGATAAGGATAAAGCAACTGCTCCCTTAAAATGCGGTGAACGGTTGTTTTGTTAATGTTTTCTTGTGCAGAAATTCTTCTAATGCTGGTTGAGGCATTTTCATCGACTCTTCTCAAAACTGCTTCTTCTAATTCCACCGGCCTTGTGTAATATCTCTCCGTGGGTTACGCTTCCCGTTTCTTTTAATCTGAGAAATAGTCTGCTAAAGGTGTGACTATTAGGCAATCGTCTGTTCGGGAACCTTTGCACCATATCCGCCATCTCTTCCTTGGAGTAATTAATAGGAGCCATACTTAATAGTTTTATTAAATTAAATAGTAAAATAATATCGTTGCGGGACACTCTGTATACATAATGTAGCGCCTCGCCCGCAAGCGACCTCGGCTTCCGTCTGCCACAGGTGGCGTTGCAATATACAGTGTATTTGATTCAAGTTGGCACAACAGATATCTTGGAGATATGACAAAATTTCAAAATGGTTAAATTCCATTATGGTTAAAATGACAAATTCTATACTTATGATTCAAATTATTTAATAAATGAGCTTATTTAGTAAGTTTTTTGACCAATTACCCAAATAATTTGTTTATCTTTTATGTTATTAAAGAGATAATCTAAACGTGTTAAAGTGGAGCCTGTAGATCAAAGAGTACATTGAACGAAACAAAGTTTGTTTGAAACGTTTTTGCGTTTATCAAGTTAGTATGGACATTTTCGATTCTGTCTGATCAGAGGTGGGGAAAATTGTGTAAATTGATTTGGTTTGATGGAGAGAGAAGGGCTAATGAATCTGGCTTTGTTATTTTTTAAATTGGGACGGGGCACTTAAACGGGATGGTCGGGGTTATTTACTCGATTATGGAGAGTGGGCGATTGATTCTAATGGTAACGGACATTTTCGAGTAGCCAATCGAACGGTTCAACGAGGTCCAGCTAATGACAGGTAAATAGCACTTGTTGTACGGTTGCACCTGACACCATCCTTGTCCAGAGGAACAATGCTACTCTCTGTCATGTGCCCCTCCATAATTACACGTGGAACACATCAGCGGTCCCTTTGTGCGTTTAGGAGCGGTAGAAATGAGTTTCCTACCCCACTTCAGTAATAATCTCACAGCGTATTCAGCTAGAAGTATCGAAGTTAATGCATCCTATAATTGCTGACAATGTTTCAAGTCCTAAATACGTTCGCCAGAAGATTAAAAACTTGTACGTGCCTTTTCTACGGTCCAGGTATTTTAATAAATTTATTTTCTCACGAAATTGTCCGGGCGCATAAAAGTGATTAATAGTTGAATGATATCGGATCCTCCATAATCTCCTCTATACATGTTCTCACAGAGAAGGTCCACCGTCTAATTAGACCCCCGCTAATTGGCTCTGTGCCACGACGTGGTAAGGGATCGGGAAGATCTTTCGGATGTTACCGGCCACCAGAATATCCCTAAAGATTCGGACCTTTTGTAACTTGGCCAAAATTAACTCTTCCTAACGTAACTTTTAAGTGCTCCTTCTGCTAAACAGGATACATCTACGCCGGTAAATGTTAAACCATTTATCGGATATAACTACATAAGTGAATTTGCTCAACTTGAAATCCTCCACCCACCCTTTACTTTCATCCCCATTCTACTTAATAGGGATAACCGCAAATTGCCAAAAACCATTTCCCGCTAATACTCCTTAATTAAGAGAGCACCCCTTTAAATTTCTAACTTTCTAACACGAATTACTTCCTCATGCAAATCTCTCAATTCACCCTTAATCAACCGAACGAACTATCTTATTTCAACATCGTTAAAATTAAAAGTAAGTGTGTTTTTTATTTGAAAACAATGTTAAGTTCTAAATCAAATTAGTGTCTTAATTTATAAAGGTAGTGAAAAGAGTTTGGCTGGCGAAGGAAAATTCGAGAGGAAAAGAAAAATCGAAAGAAGTAGGTGGGGAGAATAGATTCGGTGTGAGAAAGTTGATTGATTAAGCAATTCTGTCACTATTGAAAAGAGTTTTTCAAGAGTTCTAGAGTTTGGGTCTTTGTACAAACCAAAAGAAACTTATCGTATAACTTAAACAAAAAAGAGATGTTTTTAATACGATATAGAGAAAACTAAAAAAGTGGTTCATGTTTCGCTTATCATATAATTTTCATGGCTGTTATATTATATTACATACTAGGTATGTAATTTAAGTTTACACCCTATTATTAAGTAAAACTGCCATTACCATAAATTTAATAGAAAGTTCACGTTAAAATCGAGCGCCGAGGGAAGTTATGGGAGTAAATAAAGTTTGATTTTCACGCGGGGAGGTATCTGAGCGAAAAGGCACTTTGTAGGTGGTGGATTTGTGACGTATACCATTGAAAGCAACATTCCAAATATGGGCAAAACGGCCCCCCAACACGGTACGTGTCCTTTAGGATTTATTACACCCCTCGGTGTGTGTTTTCGGGGAAGAAACTTTACCTTATTCAAACTTTGCAACGCCATTTACATGAGCCAACAAATCATATGCATTAATCCGCCTTTTGTGCATAACCTCGCATTCATACGGAGAGCTTAAGGTTTGGTCGAAACTTTTCAAAGAAATTCGAAAGGGGAAGAAAGGAAAGTTTAGGACGCTTTTATTAATATCAGACGGTGGCGAGTTTCCTTTTGTATTTGTGTCACGCTATCGATTTCAGTTTTAATACTACACCTAGTACTACAACGTGTCCCATACATATATATTTTTATCTCTATCTCACAACATTTTCCGTCAGTTCGCGGAAACATTACCGCTAAATAACACTCAACTCGCACGGGAACAAAATTTAATTTTTGCTCCAAGTTTTTAGGACGGCCACTTATGTTAAATATGTACGTAAAGCGGGCGACGTCGACTCCAGCTTTTGCGGAACAAAGACTTTAATCTCTTTTTAAATCTGTCCGGCAGATGGTTATATCCTTCGACTTCGTTACGACCACATTTGCACACACTGTCACACAGTTTAAAATTTTCTACTTAAAATTCTAGCCAGTCAAAACCTCACTCATCGATCCACATTATTTTTATCTTTCCTTATGTATAAATGTAACTGGAGCAATTACAATTCTACTTTACTTTTAATATAGTTAATTCTCTAAGCACTTTGTTCTCATTAATCTTCAAATGAATATACTTTTTTTTATGTTTTCTTAAGTTGTAATTAAAAAATTATTATTCAATTATGATTGCAGAAGACTAAATACTGCTTGCAGAAGACCAGATACTAGTTGCAGAGGACTAGATACTGCTTGCTGAATAAACAGAAAACTAGATACTGATTGCAGAAGACCCTTGATTGATATTAAAAATGAATTGAAAGAAAGTTATTATTATGACATTGAAGTCTTGATTTAATAATGATTTAACACTTTTGAACGTCCCTATATATAGAGAGTGGTAAATTTTAATTCGGATTAAATTGACCGTCAAAAGAGTCTTCGGGGATGGAATAGGGGATGTGGGAAGTTAGCCAGATGGCGCTGCGACATAAATTGATAATAGATGCCATATTAATTGCTGTTTAATTTCTGAAAGCCAATCGTTGATTTTTTTTCGCGAATCGATATTGGGTAGTCATTTGTCATCGCCGTGCGAATGGTCTGCAATGTGCCATTGACGCTCACCGCAGTATAGGGTGGATTTGTTCGTATTTGATTTATTTTATATTGCATTTGCATAACCGGGCGATCGCTATGCTGCGGATTTTTCGACGAGACTAGCAGGATTACCGTGGAAATATTTTTGCGAAAGGGAGAATTGGATAAGCTCTGCAAAAAGGCGGACGTAAACAAACCATTTTAGGTATTTCAGCCCGCGACCGTCACTTTTTAATATTAAAATGCTAAACTGTTTTCAATTTCGATTGGCTCAGCTACCCGCATTGTTCACCGACAAAATAAAAATCGTTAATAAACCGTATCATCGGGCTTTGTATGTTCGAAATGCGATTATGTGACGCGAGAGTATTTCATGCTCTTCTATTCTAATGTAAATTCAATCGAATATATACCTCTAGTATTAAAAATCGTTATATTTTCTTTCTATATCCTAACACAATCAACACATATTATGATAAATGATCTTATTTTTGAGTCGGATATTTCAATTGAAAATATCCGGATTATTAGCAATGAAGGGTTTGACATCATTACTCAGTTGGGAGTTAAATAAAGTGTTCGGCACCGCTATATTCCCGACGGAGTAAAGTGCGGCCATCAGTAACCCCTAAGGGATATCGTAAAAATAAAATATCGACCTCGCTGAAAACCTTTCCACTCAAGATTTCTCGCACCTCAATTTTTGCAAACGCGTAATTCGACGTTTTGGCCCGGTTTCGGGTGCCACGTGACGGAGAGGGCTTTTCACCGGGAGAAAACAAAAAGCTTCCCGCTGATATTTGATCGAAGCGGAGCATAAGAGTTTTGTAAATATAGTAGTCGCCCTACTGTAAAACAACATCGGTTCAACAGCTTTGCCCAAAAATCGAAATCGCAAAAATAGTAAAATATCCTAGTATCACGGAATCCCTAAATTATAACCCACGCAGAACTGGGTGTGGGGACGTTTTGCTTTAATAATCGATCCGGATGTAAAGTTTTACTACTCCGGAGTACTGGTTTGGTCTCGTCCCTATACTTGCTAGAACACGCCTTGTTACAACCAGGTGCTAACGGGCTATGCTACCCTAAGGGGCAACAGTTCATTCGACAATACCACTGCATTTGATTGCACTTGGAGCAACCTACAATTGTTGAACTTTCTAAACATCTATGTTTCAAACTTTTCACATACAAAATTAATTATATTTGCTCAAATAATTACTGAAATATTTCCGGGATTTATTCCGATAAAGAAAACCTTCGAGGTTTCCGGCGAACATCGACTATGTATAGATGCAGCCCAAATTTAATATCACTAAATACCTTACATATCTGGAGTAGCAACCGAGTTTACAAATTCTCGAGGAATGCCGTGTAGAGCGGCCCCGTTTTTACTCGAATTCCGCCTTCCCGACCTCTCCCTTGCTAACAACGTACTAACACGCATCTTTTCTTGTCTAACAGAACCATGCGAGAAGATGTTCTGCAACTGGGGAGCCCAGTGCATCACCGGCGCAGACGGCAGGCCTTACTGCCAGTGCCAGACACACTGCAGGCCCTTCACCGATCCCGTTTGCGGAACTGACGGCAAAACATATCCCAATCAGTGTCAGCTGCGGGTCGCGTCTTGCAGAGCAAGGCTGAACACCAGAATACGGCATGCCGGAGAATGTTCTCCTTCTGGTAAGAGCTGCTCCCCATTATTACAGAAGTACACAAGACCTATTTCTTACTAAAACGTTCCTTTATTTCTCTTTACACAATAAATTAAGGCAATATTAGTTGCGTAACATTTTTATGTTTCTAACGCGGTTTGTGAATCGTTCCCAAGACACAATTAGATAAGTAGTTTTGCAACAATAACCACGCGGAAGAAGCCGTTCACTCAAGCACGAGCGGGTTCAGTTACGAGTATGGTTAATGTCAAAATTAGGTACGGAACCGACTCCCGGCACGTAGTCGCCGTAAGTTCCGTTTCGGGCGCACCTATCCATTTGCATTTAAACGAACTGATTTTTTCCATGACTTCGCCTCCGTATCGGAACGATTGGAAAAGGTGGGTGAGGCACTGTGCCGGTTCCACCACTAATTTAGGATTTTCGGTCGTTGTAATTCCGTTCGCGACCAACGTTCGGCTAACGATACAAAAGTTAAACAGAATCCGGAGCCGCAACGCCCTATTTATCCTACTATCCTGATGGGAGATTCCGACTTTTTATTTACTCGGCCGCAATAATTCTCCCGTTCTTAAACCCGAGGGTGCCCGTATCTACTACCGCCGGAGGTCCCCGGAGGTCCTTATCAGCGTTTATCGATTTATCTAATTGTACCCGAACTAAGAACTGGACGATAGGACGCCGCACCCGGAACCGAGGGTTAACTCCAAACGTGATTCCTTGATATATTAATGATGTACTTTTTGTCGCCACTATTGAATATTTATGGACCAATGAGATATAAAACAGACCACTTTACATGATTAAAATTGAAACTCTGTACCCAACGTTTTTTGATAACGAGTAACTTTTTTATTCCATTGCCAAACTTTGATTGTATGTACTCATCTTGTTCTCTAAGATACTAAGAAATATATGTATATAAAAATAAGCAGTTTAGAATATCAAAAAACATACTTTACATGATTAAAATTGGAATTCTGTACCCAAAGTTTTTTGATAACGAGTAACTTTTTTATTCCATTGCCAAACTTTGATTATATGTACTCATCTTGTTCTCTAAGATACTATATATGTACATAAAAATAAGCAGTTTAGAATATCAAAAAACATAAAAGTTGATATTGGAAAACCATCTCGTTGATTCAAGATGATGAGTCCCTTGGTACCTGATAAGGGATATCGTTCTGGAACTCGAAAAGTCGCTACGCGAACTAGGGTAGTTTCTCATAACAGCAAAAGAACACCTATAGAATTTAATATAAAGCGGTTTGCAAAATCCAGTGGTCGCAGTATAAAGCTAGAAAATCGCGAGTTCAGGACGGGAGTTATTCCCTTAATAAATTTCAGCGGAGTGGAACATGAAATAATCTTTCGAGGTGGAATTCGTTTTTCTGGAAGCGAGTCGGTGACAGCATATCGAGCGCATGTCTTGTCATAATTTTCAATTTCTAACAATGTAAATATGGAATGCTCGATATGTTTATTATGAGGTGTTAGCTTTAAAATTTGGTGTGAATAATTTGAAATGGTTAGAAGAGGGGGCGGTGTAGCGCAATAAGTAATAATAAAAATAAAGATGCATGTACCTGACACTGATTGCAGGTTGTAGGGTCTCGCAGGATTGAGATAGCATCGGACGAAGCAGCGGTATTATGCGAAATCACGGAACGTTCGATTAATAGTGTTTGGGCGCTATGGACGGTATCTAAATTAACATCTTCTTGGTATTTCTGGCTGCAGCAAACGCCCCCTCTAACGGCACACACGATAACCACTACGGTTCTCGGATTGATCGCGAACTTCTTCGGCGACACCGCAGAAGGGAAATTCGACCGGATTAAGCTACTTTACATTTACATTTCGCCGGCGGAGCAACGCTCAAAAGTTAATTTACTATATCCCCCAGGAGGGAAAACAACCCCGTTTTGTTAGGTCTACGATCCACGTGCGCATCTTATAAATGCACCTCTCTCCTTTACTGCTTCACTTCAAACGGAGATTTCTACTATTTTATTCAACACGTCTTCTACAACATTCCGAATTACAAACTTTACACATTTCAAACCGACGTTCTCTAACTTTGAAATGTCTACTTCATTTTCATTTTATATCATCCACATCACGGCCCCTTTTCGTCCCCTATCTACAAACCTCCTGTCGTTCTCGAATGTCGCCAGCACGCACTCGGTTCGTTTCCCCAAACCACCTTGCATTAATGATGTTTATATTTCTTTCTTATTTCCCTTTTTCCTTCCATCTACCTCCTCACCTTTCATCTCCGCTTTGTACATCAAAAAAGCCCTTCCCTACATCAAATGCTCAATATTCCTCCTTAAAAACCAGCCATTATCTTTTATAACCAAACTTCAGATCTAAACACATATTCAATTTTCTTTTCTGTCCCTTCTATACTTGATGATTCCATACTAATGAAAACATTAAACGAGATATATACACATTTCAATTTGCTCGTCCGGAGGAAATGACTTATTGCTGTCTGCGGTTGGTGCGCCGAAGGCGATTTACGCTATCACCTGCAGTAAAGAGAGAGCCTTTGATTTAAGAATTCCGCCGGAACGGTTCCTTTGAGATAATAATTGAGGGCTCAATTGGAAATCGAGAAGCCGAGGTTTTCCATCTCTTTTACGCAACTAATTCCGGGCGCGCCGGGCGGGTCGGAAAAGCTTTACGATGGGATGATATTTTTATGCGATCATCTCCGGCAATAACTATCCCTTTAAGGATCTGGAACGACGGGAAATCCCCGCTGTTTTCCCTCCGGGGAAATGAGGGCGCCACATATTTCGGCGTTATCCTTCGGGATGCTGCGAAACCCGCACGGGACACGTCTGCAGCCTTCTACTCGAATAATTGGAAAAGATTGTCACCTTTGAACATCGAAGATCGACCGATGTCCGGACGGTAAACCCAATTACCGGAAGGAATTTAATATGTTATCGTTATTGGTGCTTGTCCAATCCTCGACTAAATCCTATCTTAGGGAACGAGTTTAATTGTTCCCGGGCTCCCGTACAACGTTTTGTAATCGCCATGTTTCCTCGATCCTTATCTTCGAAAGTGGTTTCTTCCTCGATTCCCTTCGGACCATTAATATTTATGTGAACAATGACCAAAAACCGCTAGAAATCACTACTTGTTAACTCACCCACACTTTGTAACTTCAGTCTTACAAACTAATTAAAACAATGAACTTCAAATAATTACTTATTCTAAGATGACCAGAACTTGAACTTTACTCTTCATTGCACTTTACACTCGATGAGTTCATATTAATTAGATAACTTTAGCTATATTTACCAAAATCATTAACATTACATTTTTGATACAAATTTAATTGAAATTACAACCTCGAATCAAATTTTTTTCAAGTGGCAAGTAGATGCTGTTTGCAGAAGACTAAATAATACTTGCAGAAGATTAAATTACTAGTAAAGATTAGATACTTTTTGGAAAAAATTAGATACTCATTACAGAAGACGACATCTGCTAGTAAAAGACTAAATGTTGCTCGCAAAACACTTGAGACTGCTTACAAAAGTCGAGATTGTTATTGCAGAAGATCTTTTTCTCATCGCAGAAAAACAGAAACTGCAGCATCTCAGCTTAAAGCAATCTCGATTATATATATATAATTAATTAATTATAACATATATATTATTATTATTATTATTATTGCTGCCGGGCTGAGGAGGGCGGCCCCTCTCGTTACCGCGACCTATAAGATCTATTGTAACTTTAGCCCTCCAAAGGTTTAGGGCAAATGTAGGTCCTTAATGAACCTTAGTATTGTCCTGAGGTCTTGAACCTTTATGTCGGTAGGTAACAGGGGAGTTTTAAAGAAGACGTTGTGCCTTAGAGGTCCTCTGGCGACGCAATTGCACAGTATATGTTCAGCAGTTTCTGACTCGTCGTTGCATAGTCGACAAGTTTGATCCTCAGCTTGTCCAATGTGGAAGAGGTGGTATTTTAGGGGCACATGGCCGGTTAGGTAGCCTGAGAGCGTTCTTAGATCCTCTTTGCTGAGGCATAAAACCTCTTTGGTTTTGTTTTGCGACGGAGTTATCATACTCTTCGCTTGTCTGTGACCTGGAAGTTCTTTCCAGCGTAAGGCTATCTTTACTTACTATAGCTTTTTTATAGTCCACTTCCAGGTTGGGGTCCAATGAAGGGCGTGTTTGCTACCTCTTTGGCCAGCTTGTCGGCCTTCTCATTGCCCTCAATGTTGCTGTGACCTGGAACCCACCATAGGGTAACATCATTGCCCCTAACGAGTTCTCTCAGGTTGTTGGTGCACTCTCTGATCAGTGCGGAGCCACACGTGTAGGCCTGAATTGCTCTGTGAAAATGTTTATGGATGCACCTTTTTGTCCCTTCTCTAGGTTCAAAGCGGTGCAGAAGTTTATAGCAAGAACTTCTGCTTGGAAAATTGTTAAGTCCGAGCTGAGGGGCAATTTGATGTGGCTATTTGGTCCACTGATGCCCATGCCTACTCCAGATCTTACTGTCTTTGAAGCATCGGTGTACCAGGCTAGGGCTCCTCTTTTTAGTTGAGGCCCTCCTTTCGCCCAATCATCCCTGCTACTAAATATGACCTTATACGGTTGGTTGAAATTGTATTCCGTCGGTATAAGGTCCGTTTTAATTTCAATCAGGTGATTTAGACATGGGTTTTGAGGATCTCGAGGTGTCCTCTGAGATTACCCCGCATCAACTTGAGTGAAGAAACTGTTTTCAGTGATAAGGCACTTAAGGCTGCCTCCTTTTGTATATATATGTGGAGCGGTGTGAGACCGAGTAGGGCTTCCAAAGCAGCCGTCGGACAGGATCTCATTGCACCCGTTATGTTAAGACATGCTAACCGCTGGATTTGTGCCAGCTGTTGTTGAGCTGTCTTATGTTTTGTTTTTGGCCACCAAACCAATGAGGCGTAGGCGACCATGGGTCTGATTATTGCTACGTAGGCCCAATGAGCCATTCGTGGTTTGAGACCCCAGTTCCTTCCTAGGAGCCTGCGGCAGATCTGGTTTGCCATGATGGCCTTTTTCCTCACCTTATCTAAGTGTGAGTTCCAGTTTAGTTTACTGTCAAGTATTACCCCTAGGTATTTAGTTTCTGTTTTAAGGTTAATAGTTCTGCTTTCAATGGAGGGTGCTTTTATTTGTAGCTTCCTTCTCCGAAGTTCTTCGATTTTATTGGGATTGATGCTGAGCCCATTGCTTCTGCACCAAGTACTGGTGAGTAGTAGGGCTTTCTGCATTAGCTGAGTTATGATTGAATCATATTTACAACATATATAGATATATATATAATATAAATTGTAAAAGTTTTAAAAACAGTAGTATTATGATTACATCTCATTAAAAGTGTAAGATAAATCGGCTTCAAAGTCAGTTATCGGAAGCCAAACACGAAGCGATTAATTCGTTCGACTTCCGGAGAAGTTCGAACCTCGACGTTCGCCGTCCAATTGAATATCGATAATGGTCATACGCCATTCAATTTGAAACGGATTAATATATTACAAGTGGTGGCCAAATGCCGAAAACGGTATAGTCTATTGGAATTAGAGAGCATAGAACGTATTTAGCTTTGAGCTATAAATTTTCAGTCAATTTCGCTGGTGTGAGTTAGTTCAGTATATTTGGTTGGTTATTTAGAAATAATGGTTAATAAGAATTGGAATGAAAATAATTGGTGTATAATCAATATGTTACGACGTTGCGTGGTGCTTAGAGGTGGTGAATGTTGAAATGGCGCGGTGCTGACCACGTAGGAAATTTGGCGCTCCGATAAATAGCAATGAGCAATGCAGATTTACAATTGAACTTAGTTGAAGCGTGGTCGGGTAATTTTCCGGTAAGCAAATTGTGTATATTGTCGAGATTTTAGAAGTTGAAATATCGTTTGTCGCGGTTGACGGCGTAGCTTAACTTACGGTCCACGGACCGGCCAAAATTAGACGTATGACAGGAAAATGAGATGAAACTTTCCACAATGCAGTTTAATTTTGCTATAAACTAGCTGAATGCATAAACTAATTTCGGTGTTATGGGGATTTAGTAAAGAAAAAGCTGGGATTTCGGCGTCGAGATAAAAAAGCTTGGGTGAGATTACAAGAACGTCTGCTAAGTTCCGTAACTTTTATAGTGCTTTGGTAAACTTAAAATCAATATGGCGCTTGCTCGGCTCTAGTACAGTCACGCTACCTTTGGGGTACAGGTGACACAGCAACGTTCTCAGTGAAGGTTTAACCCCAGTAGAGTCCACGCGTTCGCAAAAAGTCGTAATCGATCGTCAGACATCGTGCGGTTCCGTTAAAAAACGCGCTAAAAATTTTATTTCAACTTTTCCTGGCGCCAGCGCAAACAACTCCGCGCAAAAGCAAGAGCTCACAATAAACTTGGCAATCTTAATTAATTTGTATTGTGTGGGATTACTGGGGAAAGATACCGCATTCCGTACTCCGTACAAAAGTATTCCCATACTTTACACAACAATCCCCATCCTCCAACGTTTTCACTTGTTTTCCTCTCGTGATAAAGTTTCCAAGTTCCCAAGTTGCCATTTTCTAAAGAACGGCCCTTTATTTAAAAGTGAGGTTTTACCTCACTTTTAATTAGCGGTTCGCGATGAATCGCCTACGGGGCTGCATGATCGTAGTTTTATGGGTTTCCCTTAAAAACACACCGATTCATGGTTGTTATGTATTTCCAAAGGGTAAGGCTAAGATAACTAACAGAAATTTTTTTTAGACTTATTGATTGAACGTAATGAATTTTCTTTTTCAAAGGCGTCACGCTAGGGTGTTGGAAAAATCGCCGGCTATATAAATAAAAGCAATTTCGACGGCTGACAATCAATTTCGAACCGCCATAAATAAACGTCTTATCGGCGTCCCCTTTGATGTTACAGAGCAAAGTGACCCCTGCCGGGACAAACAGTGTGGCTTTGGAGCGAAGTGCGTGCCGACTCCAGATGGACGCAATTTCACCTGCCAATGCCCGGATAAGTGCCCCAACTATGGGGATCACTCGATGTCCCGACCCGTTTGTGGCACAGACGGCGCAGATTACAAAGACCAATGTGAACTACGAAAGAACGCTTGTACTACCAACGCCAATATAACGGTCAAGTTCTATGGAAAGTGTGGTGAGTACACTTTCACCGGCGAAAGTTTTCACCACTTTAAAACTTCATTAAACTCACCTTGAAAATAAATTTTAAATAAATTTAATACTTAACTTGATATAAAATAAAAAATAGCAATAAATACCTAATAAAATCCTGAACGTATATAAACAAATATGTTGTTGCTGTGTATATAAATAAATCGATTCCCTTCCATTACTCGTTGTCGAAAGAGATCCGCTTACTATCGGATATTGCAAAACCAAACAATAAACGATTAATACGTTCGACTTTCATCAAATTTCGGCCGTCGAAATCATCATCGATTTGAATATTGGAGCTCTCCGGTAATACAATATTCAATCTGAAACCGATTAATATATTACAAGTGCCTATCAAACATTGAAAATGAAACACACTATTCGCCATTATAAATAAACACGTATACGCAGTGAATCGGGTCGGTAATTTCTGATCAATACCCAATGTGTTTAGAGCTTTTGTTTCATCTACATTTAGATCCTTGCGCTGGCGTGAGGTGTGCGGAACCCGAAGTGTGTCAACTGGATGACCACCGTAACCCAATATGCAGATGTGGAGAATCGTGCGCCCTAGAACTAACCCCCGTGTGTGGAAGCGATGGAAAGACGTACCCCAACGAGTGTTCTTTACGACAGGAATCCTGCCGGATGAGGAAAACGTTGCATATCATCTATAGAGGAAAATGCAGTTCAGGTTGTTTAGAGTAGTTGAAAAGGTAAAATTAACGACCTTCAACGACTGCTTTTTGAGCAGGCGTTAACCCTTGTATGAGCGTCAAGTGCACGCTAGGAGAAGAATGCGCCATCAATAAGTTCGGAATAGCAAAATGTGAATGTCCGCCTTCCTGCGAACCCGTAATGAGACCGGTTTGTGCCAAAGACGGGAGAACTTATCCATCGGAGTGTGAGATGAAGAGGTCGGCCTGTAACTCCAGAACGACTATTCAAATAGCCCATGCAGGAGTTTGCGGAGAAGTAGGACCCTGCAGTAACCATGTGTGTTCCCACGGAGCGTCTTGCGTAGCCACAGGAAATGTACCCCATTGCGAATGTCCGATTTGCCCCGCAGAATTCGAACCGATTTGCGGCTCCGATGGGATAACTTATGGAAACGAGTGCAAACTAAGGCAGGAGGCATGTAAGCACCAGTCAGAGACGAGGGTGTTATATTACGGATCTTGCAGTAAGTGTGTCGTCCGCGATAAATTTGTGGGGATAATGGGATTTTTTTCCCAGATGACTGCGAGAACAAAAAGTGCGATTTTCACGCGTCCTGTGAAAGCGACGGAGCCGAGACCCGCTGCGTCTGTCCCGAAACTTGCAAAGATGAGGTAAAGTAAATTAGATTGTCACCATCAGATGGTACCGCATTAATCTATGTAACACTAGGAATTTACTTTATTTATTCGGGTCTCTATTCATCTTGCGCCACTTGAGATTGCGGGACAGGAAAGATGGTTATCTTCGATGGGGTAACTATCGATCCGGACATCCCCCGAGCGTGCAAGTGATAATAAAGATCTCTCTCCAGTTCTTAAAGCGTTTTTTACGTCTCCTTAACGATCTAAGATCCCCCCTAATTAAAAGATATTTTATTACTTCCCGACTTCATCCCGAATTTCTTGTTATTTTTACTCTTCAAAAGAGATAAAACGAGCTATCGTAATTACATTTAATTATACTAAGTTATACTAATAATTATAGTCGCAAAAAATTTATTACGATGTTGTGTTATCTGGAATAGTTGAACAAAGGATTAGTTTGCGGAACAGACGGTATCACGTACCCCAGCGAGTGCGAGATGATGAAAACGTCCTGCAAAACCAAACAGTACATACTAGTCGCTTACAAAGGGGATTGCGGTAAGTTTCTGTACACATAATCCTCTCGAGTGCCGCATTAGACGTCTCCTCAGACCTTTGTAAGGACGTCGAGTGCAAGTTTGGGGCGAGATGCGAGGCGGGCCAATGCGTCTGCCCTACGGACTGCCAGGGATCAGGTGACGAACCTGTCTGCGCCTCCAACATGATCACCTATCCGAACGAATGCGAACTTCAAAAAGCCACTTGCCAACTGCCTCGGGACGCGTCCCAATTAACGGTCGTTTTCTACGGGGATTGCAGAGAAAGATATCCCATTGCATTAAGTAAGTTCTCTATTTCCACATCCTTCGTAAACCTCCCGTTTACGCGGTGGTGGCCGCTTCACTAACCTAATAACCATCTACAGCGACACTTTCCTCTCCGACCGCACTCAACACCGCCGGAACCATTTCTTTAGAATTCGACCCTTTCACCGAAACGCCTACAGTATCCGGGGCCGAATCTTCCGCCGCCGAAAAGGAAGCTTGCAGAGACATCCACTGCGACTTCGAGGCTACTTGCGAGTTAGGTCCAGATAACTTCCCCAGGTGCACGTGCCAATTTGACTGCGCTAACGCCGCACTTGAAGCTTCATCGAAACCCGTTTGCGCTTCCGATCTCCGCACGTATCCTTCCTTGTGTGCTATGAAAATGGAAGCCTGCCAACGACAAGAAGAGCTCAGATTGCGCCCGTTAGAGCTATGTCAAGGAATGGAGGTCAAACCATGTAACGGAGAGAAGCCGCTCTTGGATGGCAACACAGGGAAACCCCTCGACTGCGGCAATGGCCCCAACAGGCAAGATTGTCCCTCCGGAAGCTATTGCCATCAAACGACACGTTTCGCAAGGTGTTGTCACAAAGGTACTAAAAATAATTCAAAGTAACACTGGGGGAATAATTCGTTAATAATTAACAATAAATATTCGCATGATATTTTCATTTTTTAGATCAAGCTATTTCTCAACCGAAAACTTGCGAGGACAGCTGGTTCGGTTGTTGCCCCGACAACAAGACGCCTGCCCAAGGACCAGATTACGCCGGCTGTCCGTCGCTATGTAGATGCAACCGTTTAGGATCTTATTCCGACATCTGCGACCCAGAAACTCAACAGTGTCATTGCAAACCGGGAGTCGGCGGAGAGAAATGCGATAGATGCGAACCCGGATATTGGGGCTTACCCAAAATCTCCTCTGGCTATCAAGGATGCATCCGTATGGGCCTCCAACCTTTCTACAACAATCACATAACATTTTTATATATTCTCTTATATTTTAGCTTGCGCATGTTCAACTTTTGGTTCCGTTAGAGACGATTGCGAACAAATGACCGGTAGGTGCGTCTGCAAACCAGGAATACAAGGCCAAAAGTGCACCGTTTGCAATAATCACGACAAAATCCTTGGCCCCAACGGTTGCGTTTCCGCCGATTTAGTTTCGCCTCCTCCAATATCTTGCAAAGACTTAACTTGCCACTTTGGGGCAACGTGCAAAGAGAAAAACGGTTTAGCTTTTTGCGAATGTCATTCCGAATGTCCCGAAGAACCGAATCCTCAAATCGTTTGCGGAAATGATGGCCAAACGTACTCTTCAGCTTGCCAACTACGATTATTAGCGTGCAGAACCCAAAAGGATATCGTAGTACAAGCTTTTGGAACGTGCAAAGGTGATCCATCCTTATTCGATTATATGTAAAAACATTATATTGATTCTTTTATTTGTAGAAGATATGTTTGCCGGAACAGATTGGCCCGTTAAGAGATACACCCCTCAACAATTTACCCAACCTGACGACTCAAATTCCCCACTATCGAAATCAACACGTCATTTAGCTCCGGATTCACGGTATTATTACGAAAGGAAAGAATTGATTCGACCCCCGCAAGGTGCCCCTTACTCTTTGGATCCCATCGACGAGAATGAAACTCCCGAAAACAACCTGTCACTCGCAGGATCGGATAACATTTATAATTCCCGCGGTGAGATATCAACGGTGTACAAACATCTTTAAATAAATATTATTGTAATGTCTTTGTGTGTTGTTTGTAATCAGTTTGAATAAAATGATGAAAGAATGGTGATGGTGTGGTTTTGATGTGATACCAACCTCGAGCTTCTAAAATTAAATTGTAAAAAGAATTAATAAATAAATAAAATTCAAAAAAAATCTGTAATATTTACAATAAATACAACAGGGTGTATTTATAATTCATTAGAAAAAAATCAATAAGCCCCCGAAAAGTAGGAAAATCAATATTCACTAACAGCAAAGTCCTTGATTAACTCATTGGGGAGAAGAGCTCGAAGTTGGGGGGAAACTAATCATGATTATAAAACGATTTATATTACCAGTAGGAAACTACGCCGCCGCCTTCAGGCCCACACCAGCAACGGTGCAAGTAACAGCTCTTTTGGGGGATCTATGCTCTGATAATTCAGACTGCTTCATACCTTACAGCAATTGCGTACGCGGTGCGTGTACATGTCTTCCAAATTACGTTGAATCAACTGATCGACAAGAATGTATAGGTGAGATATTTACATATACATGAAATTAATAATTATTATAATTAAATGATTATTTATTTAGCTGATATAGTTCCAACCGATGAGTATAGAGCATGCAGTTCAACGCCGTGTTATCATTATTCAAGATGCATCGATTTACCATCAGCAACATTCAAGTGCGTTTGCTCGGCAAATTATACGGGGATCTACTGTGAGAATTTAATCATCTTCAAAGATTATGATGTACCAGCCTTCGAGGGTAGATCCTATGTCAGACTGGAACCACTAAAAGCGTATCACAAGCTCAGCATCGAAGTCGAGTTTAAAGCGTACGCGTACGATGGCATAATTCTTTATAACCAACAAAGAGCTGATGGAAGTGGCGATTTTGTTTCGCTAGCTCTCGTAAACGGATTTGTTCAATTTAAATATAATTTGGGGAATGGTCCTGTAATAATTACGTCTTTAGATCGTATTCAGCTGAAAAGGTTTCATAAAGTTATTATTAAGAGGTACCATAGGGATGGAATATTGAAAGTGGACGACAACGAAGATGTGGCCGGACAATCGCAAGGTAATCTTCGAGCTTTGGATCTTGAAGAAGATGCTTTTATTGGATACGTTCCGTCCAATTACTCAAGGTAACTATGTTTTAATTATTAATATTATTACTTCCCATCCTGTTAGATTATGTAAATAAAAAACTTTGCTTTTCAGAAGGGTATCTTTTATTTTCGGCTCTACCGGTTTCGACTAATTCTTTTTAGTCATCTTCAGGAGCAATAGCCACGTGTTATACTTTTAATTTTCGAAATCTGGAATCATCTCTTCTTTCATCAGTACTTTCTTGAATTATCCCTGTGAATATGATATATTCATTCACATATCATTCACATATTCACAGGGTTGAACATAACCTAAAATAAAGATAAAGCAACCATTACTAATAATAACATTCAACGTGAGCTAAAAATAAAGAAAAACATAAAAATAGAGAAAATTTTAACGACATTTAAGAACGAATAATTCAAGAAAGTACTGATGAAAGAAGAGATGATTCCAGATTTCGAAAATTAAAAGTATAACAGACGTGGCTATTGCTCCTGAAGATGACTAAAAAGAATTAGTCGAAACCGGTAGAGCCGAAAATAAAAGATACCCTTCTGAAAAGCAAAGTTTTTTATTTACATATGTTTTAATTGTTTGTTATTGAAAAATCGGTTTTTATTTGTACCGTGAAATGTTTATACTGAAGGCTGAAATGATAGTCTCTCGTTTACATAATCTGTTTCGATCTCCTTTGGTGGGAGTTTTCCCGTTCCGTTCGACCGAAAGAAGCGCCCTTGATTAAATTTCCGTGACAATACGTTCAAAATCGATACCGTGCACTGCTGATTGCCCTTTTCTCCAAAATTCAAGTGGCCAATATAACGTTCGGTAAACTCATTGAGGTTGACAATTTCCTTCCTATTTGCATACGGGAGCGTTCATAAAAAAGATTCTGAAAGGGATCGTATTTCTAGGGTATACGAGAACGTTGGCATCGACAGAGGACTACAGGGTTGTATTAGACGGTTAAGGATCGGGAGGCGAACGGTTGAATTACACCGGAATAGAGAATTGGTCATAAAGACCGAGGGGGTCCATGAATGTGGGGAAAGTCCATGCTCAAGTGTCCCCTGTCAAAACGATGGCATATGTAAAGCCCTTAATTCAGAATCGTACAAATGCGAATGTAAACCGACGTACGTCGGTGATTTTTGTGAAAAAACCGTCGATGGATGCATCTCAGACCCGTGCCAAGGAGGCTCTACCTGTGATTCTCTGCCAAACGGGAAGTTCCTCTGCAGGTGCCCTCCGGGGAGACGAGGAAAAACTTGCGAAATTGTTGATAACGAAATCGATATATCCATCCCGGAGTTTAACGGCTCCAGCTTCGTTGAATTCCCCAAACTGGAGGGGATCGGAAAGTCCTTCACCTTCGAAGTATTCTTTCTTTCAAAAGTTAACAACGGACTCATCTTGTACAACGGGCAAATGAAAAACGGCAGGGGTGACTTTATCTCACTCAACCTCGTACATGGATACGTTCAATTTCGTTTTAACTTGGGAAGTGGAATTGCTAACATCACGTAAGTTATTTACAAAATAATATAAAAATTACAAAAAAATATTTTCAAAAATCATATAACTACAACGGAGTTAAGTATCGTCCGAGTTTCCAATAATAATAATAAGAATAACATAAGTTGCAATCTTGCCTTTACAGTCTTTTTCCAGCCTATCACCTCTCTACCCAGTCTTCCTCTTTTCTGCTCAGTCCCATTTTTGTATTTTTAGTCTCTATTCATTTTCGTCCTTCTTTTCAATGTTTCTTTTTTCTGCTTAGCCCCTTTCTTCTCATTTCGATCGCTTTCCATTATTATCAGCCTCTTAGCTCTCGCGGTCACTTTTCTTTCTTTCTAGTATACATTAAGTAGTCTCAGAGAGAAGCGAAACTGGAAGAGATTGATCTTTTTAGTCTTTGTCCAATCTCTCCTTCTCTCATCTAGCAAGAGAAGCAGTATCTTCTCTTTCTAGCTTTTACCCGTACTTTCAAGTACTTCAAGTACTCAACATTTCTGGGTGGGGTCATTGACCTCAGTAAACACAACGAGTTGTTTGGTTTCAAATACCCTTAAGTCCAATTTTTTCGATTTTGAGAAAACGGCAAAAAGTATTTTGGGATGATTTTGGCGTTATTAATTCAAACATAATTTATTTGTTATTAGAAGACTTACTGAAGTTTCAAAAATTCTATAACCACGTCTTTTGAAATAGATATAAAAATCACAAAGTGGATTTAAAAATGGTGTTTGGTTGCGTTTGCTACCAAACTGTGGATTAAGGCTCATTTGAATATGAACTAAATGGATTAGGCATGAATTGAAAGTGAATCAAATCTCTTTGTAGCTAATAACAGGAAACTTTATTTTTTGAAAGGTATGTTATTTAAAAACTGTACTTAAAAAACTCTTAAACTCTAACATCAGGTATATTTTCGGTTGATCCGGTTTCTGGGGAATCGCCAGGAATATTATTGTTCTGAAATTTTCCCAACACATCTCTATAATAAGCCAAATTTTTTACCGCTCTCCAGTTCTTTCCATAATGTTTGCTTAACAAGTTATATACATCTCTCATTTTCAGATCTTTTGGTTTCACTCCGGTAGGAATTTCTTTTGGCTAGATATTCATGGCGGTTTGGTTTTTCCTAAAAACTCCTTTGAATGTTCCGGTGTCTGAACGGTAAGATAACTCACCTAGAATGGTGATGGCGTTTTTGTTGCCACGTCGTATAATATATCTCTTACATTGGTTAAATTTAAAATGCCACTGAGACACTGGCTTAAGGATTTTTTGACCAGCACCTTTCCAATCACTATCGGGAACATCTTTTCCAAGTTTAAAAACAGTAGCATGTTCTTGAAAAATATTTATGTATTCTTCTGGCATTACAATTTCTTCTTTCTTTCTTATTTCTTTTTCGATAGTAGCAAAAACCCTGTCAGGTGGAATGTAGGAGTGCCCAACCACTGGGAATACCAGCTCGATTGTTCTAATAGAACTGCTTATACTGCTTAGCCATTTGAACAACATACATATCATAATGGTATTTTTATGTTGGCCGCCGCATCCATCGGCGACCAATCAAAGTTCATCTTCAGTCCACGTGAAAATTTTAACATTATCTTTTGTTAACGGAGCATACAGTAGTGAAGTTGTAAATGTACAGTTGTCTACTATAATAGGTACTTTGATCTGGTATTTTGGGCAATACCAAGTTTTTCTGACAATCAAAAGAAATTGTCAGAAGGCCGTCCCGTTTCTCTTTTAGCTGTTCAAAAAATGCTTTGGCCCTGAGCTTATGTATTCGGTATTCTGTAGTTAGCACTGTTTTAATAGATGCAACCTTTTCATTTTTAATTTTTTCCTGGAGTTCAAGACACTTAGAGCAAACATCGGTGCTAGGAGATCCAAAGCCGATGTTGAAGGAAGTATTAAAAATAAATCGAAAGTAGCTCTCTTTAATATCTAAAGGCTGTCTATTTGATTTGAATTTTTAAGGGATTCGCGCGTTTTTTAATACAAATCATTGAGTATTTTATAGAAAACAACTTTTTCTAACAGATGGCGTATATATCTCATTTTTGCCCAAAAATGGATTTAGGGGATATTGAAACCAGACAACTCAGTTATATTCCACTTTTATATTTATCATTTATTAATATTATTTATTTGACAAATTTAGATCAAAAGAAACAATAATACCAGGAAATTGGCATTGGATTCGAATAACACGAAACGGAAGGGATGGAACCCTTCAATTAGACAATGCAACAATAGTGAAAGGTCATTCGGGGCAACCATTAACAGAATTAAACCTCGATCTACCATTCTTCATAGGATCGGTTTCGTCGTGGCAAGAAGTCCATCGTTTGGCCGGAATTTCGAAGGGATTTAGAGGGGCAATCCAAAGAATCGTTTTGAACGGTAACCCTCTCCCGCTATCTGGAAATATGCTTCCGTGTTCTTTCATCCCGCCCAATAACACCGGATGTGGTTATCAAATCCGCGTTTATGACGGTACGCCCTGTCCGATAAGCAAAAATCCTTGCCAAAACAACGGATTATGTCTCCCACATTTAAATGATTACATATGTCAGTGTCACTCTAATTATGAAGGAAGTCATTGCGAAAACGGTAAATAATAATTTTAAAATTAATATTAATTTATAATTAAAAAAATTTTTTTTAGAAAAACATGAATATTCAGCAATCAAATTTAATGGAAACACATTTCTGCAATACAAAAATCGGGGATATAAAAGGTAAGAATGTTATATGTTAAAATCAACATACTAACACCACTAATTTAAAACAAAAAAGTGTAAACGGTACCAACATAAATTCGGAATTATCAGAAGAATATTCTTTGAACGATGATGATGAAATGGAAACGGAAAATGAATATGGTTATTTAGAATATGAGGATAACAATTTTTATGATACTAACACAAACGATGACTTAGGGTATGCTATACATACTAACAAAATATTTTTTGAATCGTAAATTTTTAAATTTAAATTTCGCCGAAATTCATCATTTTTATTTCCGTTTTATTTTTAGGAAAAAGGAAGAACGTGGAAATAGATACGAACTGACGATACGCACGTTCGTTTCCGATGGACTTTTATTATGGCGCAGTAAAACTAAAAGTTTAAAAGAAGACTATTTCTCCATAGCTATCGTCAATGGACACCCAGAAGTCAGTTTTAATCTGGGAAAACAAAAAGATTTCTGGGTTGTAAGGTAAAAAAAATTCTTTAAACAATCATTTTTAAATAATTAATCCTATTAATTATATCGTAGAGCGAAATCTAGAGTTGATGATGGAAAATGGCATACAGTACACGTAAAAAGAAGAAAACGAATAATATTCATAGCAGTTGATGGAGAAGAACCTATGAAAGGTGTAGCTGAAAAAGGAGCAATTTCTTTAGCAACTACATCGAAATTATGGATAGGTGGCATGGGAAATTTGCCAAGAGGTTTACCAGCCGCATATTATAAAGGTTTCGAAGGTTGCATTCAACGTATAAACGTGAATGTAAAGCCATTGAATATGTTGAAACATAGCAACACGAACGACATTCACTTTTGCCATGACAATGAGGTCTAAATCTTTGCTATCACTTATTAAAAAAAATACTGAGACTGATGTGTATTTTCCATTTTATTCAAGAAACGAACATTTCGTCGTTTTGTTTTTTTGTGATGTCGCGTCGTTGCAACAATAAAAAAAATGAAAGGAAACGAATCAAACGTATAATTGTAATTGAACGGATGCTGTAATCGATTGAAGATACTTTTGGTTCGTCTAAAAAAATTTCATGTGTATCAAAGGAACGTAGTACCTTTTCTCGTGCAATAATGTTCACTTTTAGACATATCACCTAACTCTATTCCGTAAATAAAATCCCATCATAACATATCTTGAAACCACGCGTTCGAAGTGTAATTTGCCAAAGATTATCTTGGAAAATCTTCCTTTATTTTGATACATATGAAAGTTTAAAATGAAAGGGAAATGTGTAAATTATTCTAGTTAGTAGCATCAATAGCCTTAAACTTAGAAAAATTGACGGAAAGAGACGTGCTTCAGTTTTAAGAGGAAATGATATATGTATTGTATGTTGTTCACCTGCCATATTATAAATGTATACCTTCGTAACGGGCAATAATTTAAAAAAACTTTGCTGACGAACTGAATATTATATGTGTATGTACTTATATATGTAAATATTATTATACGTTTAGCGTTATTTACATGAAAAAGAAAAACTATATGTATGTTGTATATATATTACCTAAAGAGCTTAAATATAATATGTAGTAGAATCTTAGGTACCGATCGTTAATCATCATAAAGTTTTAGTATCGTAGGCAAAATTTAGACAAAAAAAACTGTTTGAGGATAAATTAAAAATGCAATGAAAACCCAGTATTTGTAACTTCTAGTATTGTGTTTTAGCAATTTTTATTTATACAAAATAAATGCCACGAAATATATTTTTTTCCTACTAAGAATGTTTCGTTTTATTCTAAAATATTATATTTAAACATATCTTATTATTTTTAAATAAATATTAATTCAGCGATTACAGATTTCTTTACTTTGTTGGTAGTTTTCTATGTTGTTGAGCATATTACAAAAAACTTTTAGTAATAAAAAATAAAAATATTAAAGTTAATAGTTTCGCCATGTTTTTATTTAACAAATTTCAATGTTCGACATTAGCCTTGCCATCGTGCTAATTTTCGCCTACCTGCGTCATCATCATTATCATCAAGCAACTATATGTTTGTCCACTGTCGGACATAAACTAAAGATTTCCACATTCTGAGTAGTACAATCTATCTTGTTGGTGATGTCCTCATGGAATTTGATGACAGCATTGATATTATATTGCAGATTTTCTTATTGCACATTTTTCTTGCAGTTCGTGAGATTACAAAGAAAAAGGTCACTCCAAGGAAACTAGAAAGAGAGAGGGTGATACCCCTAAATCAATACTCACCTCTACAGGATATCATCGCAATCGTATTTATGTTAACGATTCTAGAAGAAAGCGATTAAAACATTAAACAATTAAAAGATGACTTGGCATTTGTAAATTGATTCAAAATCCTTTGGTGTAGATAACCACCTTTACACAGATGTAATAAAAATTTTGTTTTAATGTATATTGGCAACTGTTTAACTAAAAAAACAAAAGAATTTTTTTAATTTTTTTATTTTTTAATATTAAATGAATTAAATCTCAATAATTACAAACAAATTAATCGAGTAATTTGAATCGTAGGAAATCGTATTTAAAATAAAATTGATGCTCGTAAATTATTCGAACAATTGGTTCGATAAATTATGCCGACATTAATCGAAGAATAATCGTAAAAGGACAATAAACTTCGAATATACACAATTTTATGATGAAATGTTGTGATATTTTTCCATTTTATTCCAGAATAGATTGTAAGTTTTAAGTCGACCTGAATCATCGTCAGTGCTGCCACACTGATAGTAGTTTTCGCCGCTCCATTATTTGCAGGTTTTATCAGGAAGTGTATATAAGCAACTTTCCGTGCTCGATTTAATTAGTAAGTTTGGTGTCGACAAACAGTGACAGTTAAATGTAAGTATTCTATGATGTTTCTTATATATATTTAAAGAGTTTTTATTCGAAATCAATCTACCATACGGTATTTTTTTTCATTATGTTATTTATAAATCTAATAATAGCAAAATGTTATTTAAACGGATTGTTATTTCCGATATGAAATTGTTTTGTTTTTGGAAAATTATATTAAATTAGAATTAAAGAAATTACATTTTTGTGTAACCAAGGTTTTTGACCTGGGAAACTTTCTCTTAATTATTTTTATATTCTTGTAAATACCACAACATAAACATTTAACGCAAGTATGCATCTCTGGTTTTATAATATTTTGCGTTTTAAAATATATATAAACGGTTTTATTAAATTTTGATAATAAACATTTACATCTGCTTGTTATTTTTTGCAAGCATCTATAATTAGAAAAATGAATCATCAGGATTTATTCCATATCAATTAAATTAATCATTTAATTTATCAAAAGATTCATGTCATGTTGCAAAAATAGTTGCCTATCTCCCTAATATTTCAATCAAATAAACAATTAATTATTTTATTTTTTTTTTTTTTCAAGACAAAGAAAAATGAATTCAGATAGCGTGATCTTTAAAGTCTTTTTAAAGACTAATGATTCTATCGAAACAAGAAAGTTCGTCGTAGACGACGTTTCAGTAATAACTAGCTTCCTTTATATAAAAGGAAAACTTGCAATGGTCTTTCCAAAGTTAAATAATGTTCCGTTTGAAATAACCTGGAAAGATATGGATGGCGATAACATCATCATCGATAACGATGAAGATTTAGTCATGGCATTTACTGAAATGTCTGGGCCAGTAAAAGTTTTGTATGTAACGGCTACACAGCCCCATCAAGAAAATCCAAGTAGAGTCTTCGGCGTTTATTGCGATGCTTGCAACAAGGAGATTACAGGATACAGATACAAGTGCCTTCAATGTCCAGATTTTGACCTTTGCTCAGATTGCGAACATGCCGGACATCATAAAGAACATTACATGCTGCGTAGTGCCAATGGAGAGCTCCCATTTTCTGGGATGTGCAAAAGAATTTCTGAGAATATTAACAAAAGCATTAAAAAAGCTCAATCGATGGCCTACAAAGAAGCTCATCGTAATGCAAAACATTCAAGGAAATACGAGAAGAAATGTGATCATGCATCAAAATTTAAATGTGGCAATGAGGATCCAGTAAACTTTTATGAAATTCCCGAGTCTGTTATGGAAATGATGAACAATATTTTTATGGGTTATCCAAGGGGGTGTCCATTCCAAAACCAAAATCAACAACAAGAATCGCAACCGCAAACGTCTCAACAATCGCAAACTAACGAAGGACAACAACAAACCAATGAAGGACAACAACAACAAACCAACGGAGGACAACAACAACAACAACCGCAACAACCTCCGTTTGTAGACATGATTATGAAAGCTTTGAGTAATATTTTCCCGGAACCCAGAACAACTCAAGCTTCTACACGTGCCGATGTTACCATGAATGCTCCTACACCAACTCCAACTCCAACTGGAAATGGACAATCTCAACAACCGCAAGGTGGTTCATCCGGACAATCATCTTCACCGATGGAAGAAGATGTTGATATGAGAAATCCTATCCCAAAAAGCCAATCTTGGACTATCATCAATCATGATAGTGTTCAAAATGTACCAGGAGAAGTTCTGCTACCTTCACAAATCCCGCAAGTTTCGCAAATTCCGCAAGCTCCGCAAATTTCGCAAGCTTCACAAATTCCACAAACTTCGCAAATTCCAATGCCAACAATTCCGCAATATCATCAAATTCCACCAGCTACTGCACCAATAAACCCTCAAGGTAAATTTTAATTACACAATTGTTTTTATGATTTATAAATATATATTTTTTTTGTAGATCAAAAGATATTGGATGGTTTAAAACAATTAAAGGATATGGGTTTCAAAGATCACCCAGAGTTGCTCGCCCTTCTTAAGAGATACGATGGACAAGTTGGATTTGTTATTAAACACATTTTTGATAATAATGATAACAACATAATATAAAGAATTACATGTATAATTAGATATATTTAGATACACTATATAATATGATTATCGTTATGGGATACAGGAACGTTATTCAAAATTTTTGGACAACTTTTATTACTTTTGGGATGTTATATTTTAGACACTTAACCTTTATAAACAAACATACACATTTGTATTTTTAAATATCTCTTAATAAAGTATATAAAGAAATGGACCAAGTTATTTTAGATTTTATACCCCTTCAAAATTTACTGCTTTGGACATATTAAGAGATTTAAATATAAAAAATCACATCAACCTTATTTTTAATGATTAAAAATGAAAAAATTAAAAATGGGCTAATTTATATAAAATTTTCAAAAATTTCACCTATTTCTAGTAATGGAGGAATGATTTATGTTTTTAATTGAAGCACACATACTTTCTTTCTAATTCAGAAAAAAATTATTAAAGTATTATTTAATTGAAGTATAAAAAATAAAATTTTTCAAAGAATCGTATTAGCTCTATTTTTGGTAGTGGAGGAATGATTAATGTGTTACATCGAGCTTTAGTTGACGAAAATAAACAAAAAGGTTTGAGTTTGATAATAAAAATTTCCAGAAAAAAGTTGTTAAAGTGTGTATTTTTAGTAACGATAGTTGTTAAATGGTACTTCATAGCTAAATAGTTTTCTTCGACCTCATTTTACTTATATCCCAAAACACCAATTCTTGAACACTTCCTGTTGCGATTTCAAAATTTACTGCTGCTATTTATAATCAAAGTAGTTTACGACTTTCACTGTGAGTTTTGGATAAGCAGAAAGACTTCAAGCAACATAAACTTCAAATAGAATCCATTAATCAATTTATATTTCTCATAAATATAATTTGAACAAAATTAAAATTAATTGCTTAAATAACCTTATTTATAGCTTAATAAGGTTGAAGATGAACGAATCGTCCGAAATCTGTATCATGTAAATAATAGTAAAATGTTTTATTTATTCTTATTCTAGTAAATGATGTAATTTGGCAACAAATAAGTTTAAATTCAAAGTAGATATCATAAATAAATAATCACCCACGTTCTTGTAACAGGCAAAATGTCAGCTGGTGGTGCGATTTTTCAAATGTCCGCGGCCGCGAGCGGATCGTCCGTGCATGTGCCGGAATATTTCGAGCGGTAACAACAGTGCGCACTCGCTTTGCTAATATCTCAACGAGAAGCACCACACATCTAACTCATAATTCAGTGTATATTTCGGCGGCCAGTGAGGCCAAACGGGTATCTCACTCTTCGCTCTAATTTCCGGCTTTACCCGAAATAATGGCCAGAATGTGCACGGATGAGTGTAAAGTATCGCAATCCCAATGTTTTTTTTGTTTTAATAATTATAATTTTTGCATGATATCATTTGATCACTTTTTCTTATTATTTTTTGTTACGAGCTTTTAATCTCGCGGTGCACGTTTTGTTTTTGGTACGCGATGGCCGTTAACAAAAAAAAATAAACGAAAATGTATGCATCCTTTTAAGAAGAGCCTCGATGGCGCGACCTTGAGGTCGGTGCTTCAAGCACGACTTTTTGAAAAAAGGCTCTTCTCGCGAGAATTACGGCCAACGGCGGCTTTCTTCGCGGAGGAGATGAATTCGTTTTGCATTCGACCAAGAATGGTTTACTGAACTCCCCGTGTTGTCTTGATTTCTTTTTAAATCTTTTAAATATTAATAGTCCGTTGACACCACAAAACCATAAACCGAGTAAACTGATTTGGACAATGTCCAAAAACAACTCGATTATTCGAGGAAGCCAAATATTTACCGTTTTCTTTACCACTTTGCAGGTGAACGAAGTGTTATAAGGGATTGCGATAATCTTTTCATTATCGTAAAAAATTTAAATGTACCAAGTCCTAGAAATGACACAGAAAGTTTAAAATGTTTATATAAAATTACTATGCTTATTTCTTATAAACAAACTGCTAAATGTAAGTTTTTTGCCAAATTGAATACTTGATTGTAACTTTTTTTTTAGTATTTCCTATAGCACAATTTTCAATAAAATATTTATGTAATCATCCAATTTTGCCAACACTCTTGGTAGAAATAATAAAAGTAAGTTAATGCGGAACAAAATAAGCAACGTGGTCACTTGGCCAAAATAATATAAAATAAAATAAAAAGAAAATAGAAATTGTTCACGATGACACGCGATTTAGCGTGGAACATTTGACATCTTCGCTCGATTTGATGAGATTTAGGCCGAGAGTTTAGTGTAGGTAATGACACTAATGACAGAATAGCAGCTGCTATTCAATGTTTGGAACACGTGGAAATGTTGGAAACGATCCAAGACTCGGTGGTTGTTGTGCCCGCACGTCATATTGAAAGCAAGTCGTGTCCGATTGATCGTACTACATCTATTTTAAAGTTTGCAATTTCAACCGCTAGATTTCCGCGCCGGGAAAATGTCCAAAAAATCTAAAAATAACACAGAAAACAAAGGAGACTTTGTTTCCAAAAAGAATAATAATGGGTGAAATGGAATCGTTGCCAACTTATTTTCCTTTTGGCCGAGAAAAACTCGTTAAAATCAAAACCTATATAAGTATCTGGCAATGGACCTTGTCCTTGAGTACAAATGTCAAAATAACTAGCATAGACCATGTGTTGATGACAAGTGACCACAATGCGAGGACATTCGTGTCGTACCTAATTGCAAACTCACTCTTAATCATTTAATAACTATTTATCACTTTTTTTTTAGAACTCGAGAAATTTTAAAATCACTACTTACTCAACAGAAATTCTCTTTAGATTAATTATCAAGAACAAACTAGTTTCCGAAAATGAACGCAAAGCCATTCGAAAAACTTTTTGGGATCCCCACAACTTCAAAAACATCTTAGAATGCGCCCAAACCGTCTACTTTTTTTACAAAGACACGTCAAACTTTCACGAGATTTTTACTAAAATCATCAAAATCATCAACTGTTGTTATATTAAAAAAGGAAATAATCAAATTTCTTACGTCACCAATTTTACCGTCAATTTTATTAGCGACTTAATTTTTGAATATAGCAACCAAAAGGATCTTTTTCAAATTTTGTTACCACTCATAAAAAATCTTGCAAAAAATAGTAAGTTTTCATTAAATTTTTTTATCAATGTTACGAATAATCAATTAAAACATTTTATTATTAAAGTAAAATTTAAAAAAAAGTCGGTTCATTTATATATAACATTTTCTGTGGTTATTCGCAGCTGATATTTTTTAATTTTATTCTATAAAAAATAATTTTATAACAATTTTCATTTTGTTTTTAGAAAAAAATATAAATATTTTAGCCACCGATCAATTTTTTAATTCGTTATTAACCCAAACCAACAAATTAGCTATAATTGTACCAATTTTAAAATTAATGACAAAAACACGTAAGTTTTTTATATATATTTTATAAAATATATATATTTTTTTGTTTTTTATATCAAACATTTTGTACATTTTGTATATTTTATAAAAAATATATATTTTTTTGTTTTTTATATTAAACATTTTATACATTTTGTATATTTTATAAAATATATGTCCTTTTTTATATATATTTTATAAAATATATATATTTTTTTGTTTTTTATATTAAACATTTTATACATTTTGTATATTTTATAAATATTTTACAAAAAAATATATTTTTTATAAAATATATATAAAAAATATATATATTTTCTATAATTGTACCAATTTTAAAATTAATGACAAAAACACGTAAGTTTTTTATATATATTTTATAAAATATATATATTTTATATATATTTTTTTGTTTTTTATATCAAACATTTTATACATTTAGTATATTTTATAAAAAATATATATTTTTTTGTTTTTTATATTAAACATTTTGTATATTTTATAAAATATATGTCCTTTTTTATATATTTTTTTGTTTTTTATATCAAACATTTTGTACATTTTGTATATTTTATAAAAAATATATTTTTTTTGTTTTTTATATTAAACATTTTGTATATTTTATAAAATATATATATATTTTTTTGTTTTTTATATTAAACATTTTATACATTTTGTATATTTTATAAAATATATGTCCTTTTTTATATATATTTTATAAAATATATATATTTTTTTGTTTTTTATATTAAACATTTTATACATTTTGTATATTTTATAAATATTTTACAAAAAAATATATTTTTTATAAAATATATATAAAAAATATATATATTTTCTATAATTGTACCAATTTTAAAATTAATGACAAAAACACGTAAGTTTTTTATATATATTTTATAAAATATATATATTTTATATATATTTTTTTGTTTTTTATATCAAACATTTTGTACATTTTGTATATTTTATAAAAAATATATATTTTTTTGTTTTTTATATTAAACATTTTGTATATTTTATAAAATATATATATATTTTTTTGTTTTTTATATTAAACATTTTATACATTTTGTATATTTTATAAAATATATGTCCTTTTTTTATATATTTTATAAAATATATATATTTTTTATATATTTTTTTGTTTTTTATATCAAACATTTTGTATATTTTATAAAAAATATATATTTTTTGTTTTTTATATTAAACATTTTGTATATTTTATAAAATATATATATATTTTTTTGTTTTTTATATTAAACATTTTATACATTTTGTATATTTTATAAAATATATGTCCTTTTTTATATATATTTTATAAAATATATATATTTTTTTGTTTTTTATATTAAACATTTTATACATTTTGTATATTTTATAAATATTTTACAAAAAATATATATTTTATATATATATTTCATAAAATATATATATTTTTTATATATTTTTATGTTTTTTATACCAAAAATTTTGTAGCTGAAGCAATTGAAACTTTAAGCCGATCCGACAAAATCTACATATTCATTTTGAATATATTAAACACACCAAATGAAAAATTAATCTACAAAAAATACTTAATGGGAGTTTTATACAAAATAACAAAAACTTCCTCAGGAATTGACGCAATAAGCAAACAATTGTTATGGAATAATCTTTTAGAATTTGTAACAAAAAATGATAAACAAGAAGAACTTAAAATGAGATTAATTTTAATACGTGGTTTCACAATTCTCCATCGAGGTGTTAATAAAATAACTTACGAAGTAAAACCGTTAAACATCGATGCAAAACTTCCCAAAGAGTACCAAAAAGTAGATCTTGATCATTCCGATGAAAGTGACAACGAAAATGAAAGTGATGAAGAAGATGGGTGTAGTTCGCCAAAAAGCCGCGAAAAAAGTGTTTCAGATGAAGATTTCGATTTTTCAGAAGTCGATGATTCAACCTCGGAAATCGACGATACCGAGGATGATTCTTTTGAGGATGAATCTCGCATGGAAGATATCGATGGAGTCGATTTAACGAAAAAATACTTCGCGGAATATTTTCAAAACGATTCAAAAAATAACGGGCTTAAAATATTTGATGACATAAAAAATAGCGGGAAAGAAATGATCGACGAGATTTCACTCCGAGTTAAACGGAATGAAAAAATTAATCGGTTAGCTTTTCCTGATTACGTTGGGGCCGATGATGAGTCCGACGAAGTTATTGATCCGATTATAAACCATTTTACAAACGATAATTTAATTAGAAAATTAAAAAAATTAAAATACGAACATACGTTTTTAAGAAAAACTGTTTATGATTTAGATAATTTATCAGAAAATGATAAAATTGATGTCCCGAAGTAAGTTAATTAATATCAATTAAAAATTAATTGCATATTAAATGCGTTGTAGTGTGGAGACTATCAAAGAAAAATTAAGAAATGGTTTAAAAGTTTTAAACAAGGTCACTACATTGCGTTTCGAGTCTCGATTCGAATGTGGAAACTTGCGCAAAGTTGAGCAGATCGGTTGGACTGAGTATAATCTTTTTTTAAGTCCGGACGTTAACACTCGTGGAGGTCTTCAATGGTTTTACTTCCAAATAAGCAATATGCGCCCGGACACTTGGTACACCTTCAACGTTATTAATTTCCAAAAGGCCAACAGCCAATTTAACTACGGAATGCAACCAGTCTTTTTTTCTTGTTTAGATTTTATTACAAACGATAAGGGCAAGTATAAAATTTTTTTAAATTAATTTAATTTAATGCGTTTACTTTGTAGGTTGGAGAAAATATGGAGATGAAATTATTTATTATGGTAACGAATATAAAACAGTGGATGGGAAGCAATATAGGAGTTTATCTTTTAAAATTAGTTTCCCGTTTGAAGGAGATTATTGTTATTTAGCGTACCATTATCCCTATACTTATACAAGGCTATTGGTATGTTTAAGTTTTTAATTAAAATCAAGATTAATTAGTTTAATTATCTTTTAGATGAGTATTTACCCTTGCAGCATCATTAAAAATTCCATTTATAGTCGAGTTGACAAATTATCATTAACGGTTAATGGTTCAAACGAGGTTCCTTTAATAACAATAAGTGCGCCATTAACGAGTTCTCATTGTATTCAAGTAAGTAAATCATAAATCGGGCAAGACAATCATAAATATTTCAATTCTTCTGTAGGAAAGGCGTTTAATATTTATAACAGCCCGTGTTCATCCTTGCGAAAGTAATTCTTCATGGATTATGGACGGAATAATACGATTTTTGCTGGAAGATAATGAAATATCTCGAGCTGCTCGTGAAAAATACGTGTTTAAAATAATTCCAATGCTAAATCCTGAAGGAGTAATTTTTGGAAAGTAAGTAAAAATGATTCTATGTTAAAAAAGAAATGTTTATTATCTCACGATTCACTTGGTACATAATAACTAGGAATAAAAAATAAAATGTAAAGCTACGGAACACTAAATCTTACTACAACTTACTAAAACTCAAAACTTACTTTACAAAATGGAATGAATTGCAAAACGATTATTTATGCTAGGCGATTAATGATGAAGTACATAAATAAGGGGTCGTAACTAACTTATTGGACGGATGAGAGTGAACGGGCCAAGATGGTGACGGTGTCGGGTTCAATAGTGGAGGCATGATCCTCTTCGTTTTTGGATCCCTCCGCGATGGAAGCCGACGGGTCGTCCTGAAGCTCAGCATTGACGTGGAAATTGCTGTCGTATGGCCCGTTTGTCGACTGGTCGATGTCCACGTCTTGCTTCGGACTACGAGGTAAAGCCAAGTTGCCGTCCTTGGTCGAAGCCGTCCTCCTGTACTTGCTAGAAAACTCATTGAACACTTTTACCCTTTCCGACGACAAAATAGACTTTACGGTTGTTGACGTTGTGGTATAGGAGACTCTGTACGAACAAAATGGAAATTTATTTGTTAAGGATGGGAGTGCTATCGAAGAAAAACTAAAGCATTTTTAAGCAGATCTACAATTTTCCCAGAAAATATTTTTAAAAATTGTAGAAAAATAAGGTTATTAAGCGTTAGGCCCGACCACCACAGCGACTTCCCACCTGGGTCCACATTGGAAAACATATCCAAACGGAAAGACCCCTGGTGGGATGGCAAAGGGCTCACCTTTCTTACCCCTGGGACGATGACACCGGTATCGAACCATAATTGTAATAATAGCATCGTGTTTGCTCGCAGATGAAGTCTTTAATGGACGTGCAGTCATCTGTATCCCATGTAAAATCGGGTGCTTTCAATGCTACACAACCATTTGAACAACCGCTATCACCACTAGAGTTAAAACAAAAATTATTTAAGAAAAACATTTTTTTGGCAAACATACCTTTCTCTGGCAGTTCTTTGCGGACTGGTACTACCATTAGGAATATCTGGGATAGTATCGGAACCTCGCATAAGATTAAAGGTGGCGTTGAAAGGAAGACCGGTGCTCATCCAAAGATACATGTCGGTGCCCAACTTGTTGCCCGATGTCCAGAAGTCATACTTTTGATACCCTTAAAAAGAAAACCAAGCTCGTTGCGGCTTTCGAGATTCGCTAAAGGTAATAAAACCTTACCGGCATTCTTCAGGTACTGGGTTATGGATAGGGCCTTCTCCTTTGTTTCAAATGAAGCCAGTTGTAGCCCGAGAGATCTGCAGTATTGGTATGCGAGGAAGAAGTTCAACTCCGGCGAATAAGGATTCATGCGACTCACGAAGTATTGGACTCCATCAAGTTGGATGGTGGTTATCCTTTGACCTAAAAGGATGAGATTTATTTGAAGGTTTTATTAAGTTTAAACGGACGAGGACAATTTAACGAACGAATTAAAGAATAAATTGAAGAAAGGGGAACGGAACGGAATTATGATTTATTAGTTACTTACAATTTGTAGTGGTGATGAAGATGAATAGGAGTATGGTAGATGCGGCACCGGCTACGTTCATGTTTGCGGGTAGATCTCTGTGGTTTGTGATGTTCGGTTGGCGTCTGGTCGCGAACTAAAGGCGCCGAGCGGCGGTCTTTAGTTTTGTGCACGGTCTACCGGATGCACCCCCCGCCGCCCCTGGTTCTGGTGATTTTTTCCTTCTTCTCCGACGGCCGCAAGAAGAAGAAGATCTAATGGTGGTCGCCGCTAGATCCTCACCTGTGGCGCTGCGGCGCCGCTCGGAAAAAACAATCGTAAATTGCCGGACCGTAAATTTGAGATTATAAATTTCTACTCGCAAAAGTCGCGGCCTGATAATTGCCCCTCACCGGCCGGCCATTCGCGATTTTGTACTTTGCACGTGCATTTTATCTCCCTGCGACCCGGCCGTTGCAAATATACCTGGTTAACCTTACGCGCTCGGTGGTTTTATTTCGCGGTGGTTATGGGATGATGTACTACTCTTTATGTCTTTCTGACTACACCTCCTTATTTTACAACTTCACTATATCTTTTGTATCAACTCTATATATATTTTATATCTTCAAAATATTACTATTTTAATCTTAAACAGTTTTATGACTCAACTTATTAAACAAATTATACGGTTTTTTTTTCTTTCTTTTCAAACCTTGTTACCGCCCGATTTCACTTTTTACGATCGATCTCTTTTCGGTGATCGGATTCACTTGTGCTTTCGAGATGTTCTAAGCGATGAAGGCAACGACCGGCGCAAAGAAGATGGAATGTAAATTACATTTTTTCGATCTTCGCCGGGTCGTGACTTGGCTTTGGACGTGTAGTAAGTGTGAAAGAGAATCGAAGCGACGACAAAAGGCGGATTTCGTCGAAACGTCCCCTTTTCGCCTTAAAACAGTGTTAATCTGATCGGGCTCGAGGAATGGGGCCTCGCCGCTCAGAGACCTTGTTGGAATTGTTGGTATAGTATATAATTTTAAACCGGCTCTTCATTTTATTGTTCTGTTTGGATCTATTTATATACCGCGCGTACATCGGGTATTAAAATGTAGTAGGAGCCTAAAGATAGTGTACGGACTCTTCGCGTCAAATCTTCCTCTCTGCTCTTTTACCCCACTTTCAAGACTTTGCGGTTCGAATTTTCCCGCCTTCTAGACACGTTCAAGTTCAGGATTGCGACCGTGAAGATCGTTCGGTTGCAGCCGGTATCGTTGACCTCCTATAATTGTTTACACTCCATTAAAAAATGTCTTTGTACTACTAATATTACTATTTTATTATCAAATACTTACTTTTAATATAACACAATAATCAACAATTTCATTTTTTATACTTAATTATATATATGTATGTAGAGAAGATATATGTAATTATCATTACCGATTTTTACCTACAAGGGTATCTTCAGGGAACAAAAAATATGATAATTTTAAGAATTTCGCCTAATTGAATTCCTCACGATGTTAATTGTGGTCCATCCTCAAGCAACTTCAGCTAAATATAGGGTTGTGCATATAAACTTCGCCCTATTAAGTCGATGCCGCTTGCGGCCGAGGCGTTGAAGTTAATTGGCTAAGCATCTCTATTTGGGTCGATTAACAAAAATTCGAAAATATAACGTTTAGTACAAAAACTTTTTGAATCGATTGTATATAAAGAAGTTTAGCGGGAGAAGTTCTTTGTCTCCTCCCTCTCGTGAAGAAGTATCAAGAAGCATTTTATTATCAAATACTTACTTTTAATATAACACAATAATCAACAATTTCATTTTTTATACATAATTATATATATGTATGTAGAGAAGATATATGTAATTATCATTACCGATTTTTACCTACAAGGGTATCTTCAGGGAACAAAAAATATGATAATTTTAAGAATTTCGCCTAATTGAATTCCTCACGATGTTCATTGTGGTCCATCCTCAAGCAACTTCAGCTAAATATAGGGTTGTGCATATAAACTTCGCCCTATTAAGTCGATGCCGCTTGCGGCCGAGGCGTTGAAGTTAATTGGCTAAGCATCTCTATTTGGGTCGATTAACAAAAATTCGAAAATATAACGTTTAGTACAAAAACTTTTTGAATCGATTGTATATAAAGAAGTTTAGCGGGAGAAGTTCTTTGTCTCCTCCTTCTCGTGAAGAAGTATCAAGAAGCATTTTATTATCAAATACTTACTTTTAATATAACACAATAATCAACAATTTCATTTTTATACATAATTATATATATGTATGTAGAGAAGATAGATGTAATTATCATTACCGATTTTTACCTACAAGGCTATCTTCAGGGAACAAAAAATATGATAATTTTAAGAATTTCGCCTAATTGAATTCCTCACGAAGTTAATTGTGGCCTCAACGAGGTCCATCCTCAAGCAACTTCAGCTAAATATAGGGTTGTGCATATAAACTTTGCCCTATTAAGTCGATGCCGCTTGCGGCCGAGGCGTTGAAGTTAATTGGCTAATCTTAAGGCTGAGCATCTCTATTTGGGTCGATTAACAAAAAATTCGGCTATAAGTTGCAAAATATAACGTGTAGTACAAAAACTTTTTGAATCGATTGTATATAAAAAAGTTTAGCGGGAGAAGTTCTTTGTCTCCTCCCTCTCGTGAAGAAGTATCAAGAAGCATTTTATTATCAAATACTTACTTTTAATATAACACAATAATCAACAATTTCATTTTTTATACTTAATTATATATATGTATGTAGAGAAGATATATGTAATTATCATTACAGATTTTTACCTACAAGGGTATCTTCAGGGAACAAAAAATATGATAATTTTAAGAATTTCGCCTAATTGAATTCCTCACGAAGTTAATTGTGGCCTCAACGAGGTCCATCCTCAAGCAACTTCAGCTAAATATAGGGTGGTGCATATAAACTTCGCCCTATTAAGTCGATGCCGCTTGCGGCCGAGGCGTTGAAGTTAATTGGCTACTCTTAATTCTGAGCATCTCTATTTGGGTTGATTAACAAAAAATTCGGCTATAAGTTGCAAAATATAACGTGTAGTACAAAAACTTTTTGAATCGATTGTATATAAAGAAGTTTAGCGGGAGAAGTTCTTTGTCTCCTCCCTCTCGTGAAGAAGTATCAAGAAGCATTTTATTATCAAATACTTACTTTTAATATAACACAATAATCAACAATTTCATTTTTTATACTTAATTATATATATGTATGTAGAGAAGATAGATGTAATTATCATTACCGATTTTTACCTACAAGGGTATCTTCAGGGAACAAAAAATATGCTAATTTTAAGAATTTCGCCTAATTGAATTCCTCACGAAGTTAATTGTGGCCTCAACGAGGTCCATCCTCAAGCAACTTCAGCTAAATATAGGGTTGTGCATGTAAACTTCGCCCTATTAAGTCGATGCTGGTTGCGGCCGAGGTGTTGAAGTTAATTGGCTAATCTTAAGGCTGAGCAAAAATTCGACTATAAGTTGCAAAATATAACGTGTAGTACAAAAACTTTTTGAATCGATTGTATATAAAGAAGTTCTTTGTCTCCTCCCTCTCGTGAAGAAGTATCAAGCAAAATCCTTTTCCTTCTTCTCGTTTCTGGGAAACCGTGCAAAGGGTTTCTTTTGGTCGTTTTGAATATAAAGGAGGGAAATGCGCACGAACCTTCGCTCGTGAGCGATGCCATTTAAATATTCATTATCCGGCAATTGGTAGAAACCAAGGGCAAGCTCTTAAAATTATTTTAAACAATCGGGTCGGGTTCTTAACAATTACCGGCTAAAACTGGTTTAAGATGACGATTCGTATCGGGTACTTTTCTCGAACAATAAATAAAATTATAGTTCATAAATTTTTGTCGTTTTGAATTCTCCATAAATTAATAATGACGCAACACCGAATCTATTAATTACTTTTGGTCGGGTTCTTTGAACTTAGGACCGTATATTTTAACATAAACGAACGTCTTCGGTCATTTATGGCGGATCGAACAAACCACTAATAAAAAAAGGTAACTGTTTTTCCGGGAGGTTCAACGGTCTTGAAAACATCTCGAATTTTCTTTCTTAATTTTACACCTCTCCACGATTTTTTACAATATCGATCGTAAAACGTGCCAAACGTTTCGCGCCGGTTGTTAAAGTTAACCGTTTTTATATTAATATTTATAATAATATATATCAATGAACCGACTACCTGTAACTAAATTGTATTAATTTTATTATTATTGGACATTGAAAATGAACGACGAGAAGAATATTTTAATTATATATTCTTCTAAGAAAGCGTGTCTTAAAACATAATGTAGCCTGACAGGAAATATGCGTAATCGTGCAAACAACTTATTGAGATTTCTTCTCACATGTTCTTTCTGCTAAACCGATGATTTATAATCTAACAGCATTAATATGTACTTATTTTAAGAATACACAAAAACCAAAAAAGAATCTTTTCTAAAGATTAGAAGCCGTTGATTATTGTCGATTGTAAAGAATATAAAACCCTTTTGTTTGTAAATTAAGCCCGAATTTGAAAGATGATTTTTATTGTTTCCCCGATCGTTTCAAAGTTGATTTTATTGCATCAAACACCTATTAAAATATCAATTACTATAAGCTTCTAAGCGTTGTCTACACCTCAACCTACGAGGCCCTCATACAAATGAATCGTCTATAACATTAGTATTCAAACATCATCAACACTTCCTTCCTTTGGTAACCATAAAAATCTCAGATAGGACAAACCTATTTTTACGGTACCACCAAGAAAACTTTCTTCTCTTTGCATTCTTATTTATTTTTATTTATTTTCATAAGATGACTAAGAATAATGGACGCATCTTGAAAGATCTCTCATTACAAGCAGTCTCCTTTATTCCTTTACGCCTCATAATTATTTTTAATGATGCAACTAAGTCGCCATCCCATTGTATAGTACGAAACGAGTTCTATAAATCAAATTCGCTTATTTTGCATGCCTTTTACTACACTTCCTTTTTTTTCACATTCTTCTTCTTTGTAGTGCTCGTTGTGGATTGGCCGGTGAAGACTTGAATAGATGCTGGAAAAAGCCAAACGAAACCCTGCATCCGGAGGTGTATAGGGCTAAGAAACTGGTGGAATTTGCAAAACGACAATTGGGCGGTGATGTTTTCGCGTTCATCGACGTCCACGGTCATAGCAGGAAGAAGTTCTTCTTCTTTTATGGGTGCAATGCGCGCCAGAGCTGGAATGACAATGATAAACTCCACGATGATTCATCGAATACGACGTACTTAGTAAGTAAAAGGACGCGATCCGATCTAAACTAGATGATGATGAGGTAAAGGTAGGTACCATTGTTCGGTTGTGGAAAATTCGTCACGCTATTTGACCACCAACCTCCGGGAAGTTCTTACATAAATTACCATAACTAACCACTATAGTTGCCGTATTATATATAATGGGGGATAAAATTAAATTAAACTTAAAAAAAATAAATTAAATTCACATTGTAATGTTGTTCACCTTAAATTCGTAAAAATTTGTATTAATTTACCTCAAATATAGTATTACGTATTAATTACAAACCCATTTGCAGAAAAAAAATAATCTCTTCCTCAATTTATATTTGCTCCCTTTGATTCTGAAAATCCTTAAAAATCAAATGCATTAATCTATGGACTGCAGGAAGTTAGCCCCCCATTTTTGGATTTTAAAATTTTTCATTGTTGTTCTAGATTGTTCTAGAGTTGTTCTACATTGTTCCAAAGCGGCAAATCGAAAAAATATAAACTCCGCGAGAAAACCGAAAAAACGGGTTTTTTGCCTAGCCCCCCATTTTTGGAAAAATCAAATTTTCTTTGTTGTTCTGGGTTGTTCTAGTTGTTCTAGTTATTGTTCCAGAAAATCAAAATTATGGGATACAGCATTACGAAGTTATAACTAAAAATAGGTTTGGCCGCCGAAATGTCTAGTTGATTGCTGTGACCATAGTTTTTCTATTATCAATTCCATATTACAAATATATACTTATTATAGCTAACGCAATCTGGAACAGCTATTATTTTCACTAGAACAATTCTCTAAAGGGCACTTTACTCTTTGAAAGTTAAAGTTACAATAAGGATACAATAAGGATACACAATAAGGATTAAAAAGCATAGAACAATCTAAAACAACACAATTAAATATTATTTAATGACTTACGAAAAAAATCCGTACAAGTTGAAGAAGCTACTGAAATAAATGTACTTTCACTGCTTGAAATCTCTTAGATATATAGGACGAAATCCATAGAGACAGCCCGTTAGATAGGTTAAACTTGTTCAGCTTATCCATAAGAATGTTATGGTGAAGCTTGTCAAAAGCTTTTGTCAGATCGGTGTAGATAGCATCCACCTGAGAGTTATTATTCATAGAATCCTGAATGTATTGAACAAACGCAACCAGATTCGTCTCAACTGATCGCCCACGCAAAAAACCGTGTTGTTGAGGGATAATAGCAGGTCGAAGATAGCTATATAAGTTGTCATAAATTAATTTTTCAAAGACCTTCGAAACAATGGATAATAGGGAAATTGGACGATAATTGCACACAAAATGTCTGCTACCCGATTTAAAGACTGGAGTTATGAAGGCTTTTTTCCATTCAGAGGGAAAGACTGAATTTTCAATGGAGCGGCTGAAGATAATGAATAGAGGAGTTGCTAACTCCCCTGCACATTTAGCAATAAAGTGTCCCGGCAAGCCATCGGGGCCAGGGCCCAATTTATGGTCGACGTTGCACGAAAAAAACCATTTGTATCAGATGTCAATCGAAAGAAGCGGATCGCCTTTGCTAAAGAACACCTAAATAAGCCTATAGAGTTCTGGTTACAGATGAGAGTAAATTTTGCATCTTCGGCATTAAAGGAAAACAACTTGTGTGAAGAAAACCCGGTACTGCTCTTGATCCTCAAAACTTAAAAGCTGCTGTAAAACATGGAGGTGGTGGAGTGATGGTTTGGGGATGTATGTGCGCCAAACATCCACAATGGACCATAAACTATATATATAGACATTTTAAAGGAAAATTTGAAGCCAAGCACCGACAACTTGGGTTTGGGGTCCGAATACATTTTTCAACAAAACAACGACACTAAACATTGTGCCCACAATACCAAACTTTGGCTGCTATATAACACCCCAAAACAATTGAAAACAACCCCACAGTCACCGGACTTAAATCCGATTGAAGACTCGTGGGATTTATTGGAACGCAGGATTCGTCAACATAATATAACATCGAAGGAAGTGCTAAAAAGTGTTATGATTGACGAATGGGCAAAAATCACTAGGGAAGACACGAAGAAATTAGTACAATCCATGCCGAAACGTTTAAGGGAGGTCATTAAACGTAAGGGTTATCCGACCTCCTACTAATATATTTTTTATAGAAGTCGCCTTGATCTGTACGTAGATTTTTCCATAGGCATTATTTGAAGTATTTTTAGTTTAAATTTTTTTTATTAAGTAATGTTAATATTTTATTGATTTATATTTTGTTAATAAATTTATATATTGTTAACATGCAGAAAAAATATGAGTTGAAGTTTATCGCATGAGACGTTCGTTGTACGCACACTTCTGTTGCTGAATGTATGTTTATAAATGAGCAAAGTGATGTAACCATATTATTCCATGATATTAGTTTATTTACATAATTTAGTTTATTTAGTTATAGTTTACCTTAGAATAAGTTATTGTACTGATATAGTAATACTGATCGAATAGTTATTGTATTATTTGTTAGTTTAGTTTATTTATTAATTTATTATTTACATGGTTACGGCTTTAATTCTTTTCGACTTTTCGAAAGCATTTGATACGGTGAATTATACAGTTTTGGATTCTATTCTAAAGTACATTGGGTTTTGTACTAATGCTGCTGCCTTAATATTGAATTTTCTTTCTGATCGAAGACAGGTCGTTTCCTGTGGCATGATCGTCTCGGCTGCCCGTGGATTAATGGCCGGTGTACCACAAGGTTCTGTATTGGGTCCGCTCTTATTTAGCATTTATACTTCTGGTCTCCAAAATTGTCTCAAATATTCTAAAGCTCATTTTTATGCCGATGATTCTCAGATATATTATTCTTTCAGACAGGATGATGCTCCTGTGGCCCAACATAGGATTGCGGGTGATGTTGCTCGGTTTACCAAAATGGCTGCCAGTCACAACTTAAGATTGAATCCCTTAAAATCGGTTATGTTGTTGTTTGGTAGACGCAATGGCCGCAACGCTTGCTCTCATTTTAGAATTGAGCTGGATAGTGGTGACTTGGGCGTTGCGGGTTGTTATCGTAATCTTGGCCTCCTAATGGATTGTGATGTCAGATTTAGGGATCATGTTACTTTAAAGGTCCGTAAATCATTTGCGGCGCTGAAGCTTATTTATAATATTAAAAACTTTTTATCTAGGGACATTAGGGCGAGACTGTGTGACGCCTTGGTACTCAGCCAATTTAATTTTTGCGACACGGTATACGGCACTTGTCTGGATCAGGTAACTGCCGGCCGTATTCAGAAAGTTCAGAACGCCTGTCTGAGATTGATTTTTGGGTTGCGTTTGAGAGATCACGTTACATGTTTTTTGAAGGAGGTGGGTTGGCTTAATATGGCTAACAGGAGGAAATTACATCTGTTAACTTTTTATCATAAATTACTTTTATTTAAGTCGCCTTCTTATCTTTATAATAAAATATCATTCCGGACTGATGTTCATAATTTGAACATCAGATCCAAGGGCTTGATTACTCCACCTCAGCACCGCTCGGTTTTGTTTCAACGGTCTTTCTCTTTTAATTTACCCAGGCTTTACAACCCGTTGCCAAGTTCTCTTAAGTCGTTGCCACTGAGCACCTTCAAAAAAGGGCTCCGCGAGATCATTGTCTGTGACCAGAATGGGGCTAATGAGTAATTTATATCATTTTCGATTTTTTTTTACTATGAGTGTTATTTTTATTACTTTCTCTCTGAATGGCTGTTTTGTTGGTATTAGTATTATTGTCAAGATCGAATGTTTTATGTTTTATTTTTTAAATTTTTGATTTTTTTTTTTGGTCCTAACTCCGCCCTGCGCACATTTGTAATCTTTTTTTTTTTTCTGTTGTTTCTATTAATAAAGGCATTATTATTATTATTACTTAGATTATACACTTTAAATCGCAACTTATGTTTTACTATTATAAGTTTAAAGAGAAAGGTGAAACTTGTGATTTTTAGAAAATTAGGATGGTCAAATTATTCCATATTTTTTTAGTTTTTTAAAACTACTATTACATTAAAGGTGATTCAACAAAATCTGTCCGATATCACAATAACTGAAATTTAAGGTTTTTCTAGTGAAAATAACATCTGTTCTGAATTGTTTTAATTGTTGTAAGTACTAATTTTTAATATGAAACTTTAAAAGAACTAAAGCCGCAGTGATTAAATAAACATTTTAAGTACCTAGAACAACAAGAACAATTTAGAGCAACAAAAAATATGTGATTTTACAAAATTAATATCCATGTTAAACGTAAAACACATCTAGAACAATTTGAATCGACAAAGATTGAGTTATTTTATAATGTATCCCATAATTTTGATTTTCTAGAACAATAACTAGAACAACCCAGAACAACAAAGAAAATTTGATTTTTCCAAAAATGGGGGGCTAGCCAAAAAACCCATTTTTTCGGTTTTCTCGCGGAGTTCTTATTTTTTCGATTTGCCGCTTTGGAACAATGTAGAACAACTCTGGAACAATCTAGAACAACAATAAAAAATTTAAAAATCAAAAAATGGGGGGCTAACTTCCCGCACTCTAGTCTATGAGAGTTTAATGAAGTCTAGAATTTGGCACCTAATAAATATGGTTTTATAGTTCCGGAAGTTGCATATGGTACCTATTGTTTTTAATTAATACACTTTTATGCAAGAATTATGTTCAGAACGTGATATTAATTCAAAATAGTTCCCCATAAATGTGATTTAATGGCATAAATATATCGTAACTACGTTAAGTACTTGAACAATTGTTATCTGGTATCGCATAGAAAATTTTAAATCGAGTAATAGTAACAGTTTAATGGATGGCAATAAAAGAGCGATAAGAGTGCGCGGGTTCATAGTGAAAAACTAATTTTTGTATTGCATGAAAATATTTGTTTTCAGCTTTTGCCGAAGTTGTTGAGCGCAAACCGGCATATGAAACCAAGTTTTTGTCGGTACTCGATCGAAAGGAAACGTGAGTCTACCTGTAGAGTTGTGATGTGGAGGGAATTCGACATAAAACGTTCCTATACTTTAGAGTGTTCGTACTGCTGCGGGGAGGACAAAAAGGTACTCACTTATTTGCACGTTTTTTAATGCCTTTTGCGTCGCTCACCGAAGGATTTCTGTTCCAGAAAATCACCACGAAGATTTTGCGTGATATTGGTGTCAGTATTATAACGAGTTTAGCGGGTTTGCCCCGTGAGTCTGATGTCGAGGTGAAGCCAAGAAACGGAGATTTTTATTGCTAATAAAAATCCTAAAAACTTTATATATCATCCTCGGACGCCGCGCGTGTAACGTACCACTTTTAATTGCTACTTTTTACTTCGCATTTAGGCTTACTTATAAACTGGTTTAGCTTAGCGCTCAGAAAAAAAACCTACAAAGCGTCCGCTGGGTTTTGTTTTCTTTCGTTTTACATTCCTCCTTCTATTATATCTGCATTCTAAGGCAAATAAAACACGACTTAGTGTTCGTTTTCTCTCTCTCACTCTCTCATTTTATTTCATTTTTCACCTTTATCGTATAATATAAAATATAATATATAAAATCAAAACGCCTAAAATCTATAATCGCCTATGAGTAAGTATTACTTAGGAATTTTAAATCACAACTCGTTCCGGAATTCTTTAATACTATCGTTATATTACATTATTCGTCGTTCTTCAAGTTTATTGGTTATTAAATATTATTATTGTAACAATTTAAATTTTTTTTTCTTCCTTTATCAAATCGAGACTCAATCCCTTTGTCCAAAATGATTCCCAACGAACAACTTCATTTGCTCGTACGTTATCCACATCATTATATTCCAACTCACCAACCGGTAAAACGACGGCGTGAATCTGCAACGAAGATCGAAAAATTCAAATTCAAAACCTCACCGTATTCTTATTCCTACTCTAAGAACAATACACACGTTATCCTTGAACTTACAAGATCCATTCAACCCTTAAACCTATGCAACCAATCTTACACGCGTACTATATGTTTTATATAACTATAACATTTTTTACCCTTTGTAAAACGCTTTACTTCCTTCTTGCATAAACATCCTCACAGCACAATCTAATGCTCCTTTATATTGTCCTTTAGCTGAGTTCATATATCTTGTTTTTACGACGTCTACAGGAGAAGCAACAACGGTTGTACAAAAACCTAAAAATTAATAAATTAATTAACTAAATATAGCAGATAGGAGATATGACAAAATGTGACAAATATGATATGACAAATTGTTTATCATGAAAACTTGAAATTTGGCATAACCTATCGTCAAACATTCCTTTATAACCTCAAAAAGTTTCATTTCTCAAATCCTAACCGTTTTGGAGAAATCAATCTTTTTTGATAATGAGACTTTCAAGAAACGTCAAATTAAATAGGTGATTTCAAAATTTGTTTATAAAATAATTCTTTATCATGGAAACTTTAAATTTGGCATAACCTATCTTCAAACATTCCTTTATAACCTCAAAAAGTTTCATTTCTCAAATCCTAACCGTTTTGGAGAAATCAATCTTTTTTGATAATGAGACTTTCAAGAAACGTCAAATTAAATAGGTGATTTCAAAATTTGTTTATAAAATAATTCTTTATCATGGAAACTTTAAATTTGGCATAACCTATCGTCAAACATTCCTTTATAACCTCAAAAAGTTTCATTTCTCAAATCCTAACCGTTTTGGAGAAATCAATCTTTTTTGATAATGAGACTTTCAAGAAACGTCAAATTAAATAGGTGATTTCAAAATTTGTTTATAAAATAATTCTTTATCATGGAAACTTTAAATTTGGCATAACCTATCTTCAAACGTTCCTTTATAACCTCAAAAAGTTTCATTTCTCAAATCCTAACCGTTTTGGAGAAATCAATCTTTTTTGATAATGAGACTTTCAAGAAACGTCAAATTAAATAGGTGATTTCAAAAATTTGTTGACAAATTAATTACCTGCAATAACTGCAGAAGTAAAATGTAATGGAACACCATCTTTCATAAGATGATTATACATAATAGTATCTTTAATCAGATCATAACAAACAATTTCTGAAACGTTAACGATAGCGTTTCTGCTAACATTAGGAAAAGTTCCTTTCCATAATCCTTTAAATCCTTCCGTGGTTGCAATCATTTTATATGCTTGAAGTGTGGATGAGTATCGTACTGAGGAAGTTCCCATGATGGATGCTTGGAATCGGACTTTGACGACATCTGTTGGTTGGGCGATAAGAACGGCTAATCCTCCTGTTGTTAATCCCGCGGCAACCCTGGCACCAACGTTCAAGCTTCCGTCTCGTTGTTTGCCTATGAAGAAACATTGGAAATAGAAAGGCAGTTTGATTGTGCTTAAGCTACGTTTTAGTTACTGTTTTTTTTAATTATCGTCAGCAATGATGTTAGTCGATTTAGGTTTTGTCAGGAAAATCAAGTAAAAGACGAACAGAGGTAACACAAATAAAATAATTTATACAAAAAAATGATAACACAAGAAGCTTTTGTGAAACTGAAAAGATTAATTGTAAAATTAACTGTAAAAAGGCAAATAATAAACAAAACGTTTTCTACTTTTTTCTTTCGTAATTTTTTTAATGGTGAGAAGGTATTATAGTAGGAAGAAGAGCTGTTTTGTAACGAAAGAAAAGTCTTATCTACGAATGTACACAGTTAAATGTACAAATAATCAAACATCGTATGCTTATCGAAGCAGAAACGATCGATTACCAGCAGTCAAAAGTGGCTGCCAGTAAGCGTACCGTCAATAAGCTGCTGGTAGAATGCCTTGAAGTTGTCGTATAGTCCAATTCGCACTGATGCGAAACACATCTGTCGTTGCAGACCGGCTGATAGGCCATTGTACAGGCTCCTGTAATCAGATCTCATCACACTCTGCTATACCCTACCCCAACCTATTTGACTCCTTTTTTACAAAATCCCTTAATCTTTTTTGTAACATTTCCACAAAAACCCAAACAACAATCCAACTGCATGATATTACTTAAAAATTTACGTTTTATCACTCCATAATAAAAATATGCAGGTGAAATTGTTATTTGAGGAGTTACAACAAACTTCTTCTAAAATTATTTTTTCAAAATTGAAATGTGAAATTTGAAAAAGAATGGTGAAAAAACTTTTTATATAAATACTTAACTTTCTCTTTCTTTGAATAAAAATAATTAATAAAGAAAAGATCTGTACCTTGTGCCTTCTTGACGCACCATGGTGCCTATCATTCCAAAAAGTCCAAGTTGTCGAGCTTCCGCTCTCATAATAGCCACGGTTCCATTATGGACGGCCCCTACCCTTTCACCTTGAATCTAAAAAACTTCCATAAAAACCAAAAAATATAATTTAAGAAAAATCTTACTTGTAATCGAACTTTGGCAGTATCCAATGGAAATGTCATGGCATCGGCAATGCAAGCAGATGTTCCAGCCGTAAGTAGTTTTCCAAAAATCGAAACGTTATCGTAGCTACTCATTTTGACCACTTTAGATTAACCAAATTAAATTGATGTTAAATTTTTCTGGAAACGATATAATCCAATTAATTTATTAACACAATTAAAACATTTATTACTGCACCAATTTCAGAAAAAAATTATATGAGTTAGTTTTAGCGACTTACAAATTTGATTTTTTTCAAAAAGACGAGAGACTGTTATTAATGAATTTGGGGATTGAAGGTAAACTTTCTCTGAAATCGTCATTAAAAATATACTTGGACACCCTTAGATTTTGATGATTTCTGGCAGCTTGGAGCCGCCTCAGAGCGTTACTAGTTCGTGGTACCCTCGAGGAGCTCTTGTTCATACTATTCTGCAATTGAAATTCACTCTTTCAACTTTAAGAACTAAGAGAACTCAAAAAGGAGTCAAAACCAAACGAACTAAAATTTAATATTAATATAAAAAAAATCAAAAAAGTAAGCGGATAAATTAATAATTAAGAAATTAGTCAAAACTACATCTTGGCCGAAACACTTCTATATTATTTCTGAGAAGATTGCAACATGGCTTTAGAAACAAATTGGAGGTGTTTCTGAAGAAGATTGCTACTTGGCTAAACCACATTTAACATTTTGATCAACATTATAGGCATTATTATTAGATTGGGGTGTTAGATATCCTGCGGAGTGCGATTAATGAAGGAAGTTGAGCAAGAAATTTTTCTGCAAGCAGTGTTAAGTGTTTTATTTGTAGTGCAAGCAGTATTTAGCCTTTTGCAGATAGATTTAATTTCCTAATAACATCTTCTGTATTGAGCAAATATTTTGTTTTTAAAGTTTTTAAAGACTTTAATATTATTTTTTTTAGACTACATTACCGTAATATCTTGATAGTAATTTTGAAAAATTTGAAAATGAATCAAAAATAAAAAGTAGGTGTGACAAATTATCTAAGAAATAAAAATTTATCAAGATCTTAAAATATTGAGTTCATTGATAAAAAACACTTGGCGCAATGTATGTGGGAAGCACGTAAATTCTATTATTAGATCGTCAACAATGCAAATATTGATCAATCTACGACCTATTCAGCCTTAACCCTTTCAATGTTGATGCTGTACTTTAGACTTTTAATCCATCTAAATGAAATTGTTTTGAAACCTTTTTAAATTTAAATTGGCTTGTTGCTAGGTTGGAGAGTATCATTGTGACAATAAATAATAAATGGATCAGCCGAAAAAAAATAATAACATCCAATATAAACTTTTATCTCGAACGTGAATATTAATATTAATTTGTTGTAAATTTCCTAAGCCAATTTCGTAAAGTGAACGTATAAATGCAAAACTTTCTTGTTTGTTTTGACCCGAAGCAAGGTTTCTTAAAATAGAATTCATATTTTACTACTAAATAAACAAATGTTATCTGAGAAATGTTTGTATTTGATCTAGTAAGATGTTCGATATTCAAAATAATGTAAAATGTTATGTCTATTATTAAAAGATTATTTTTGGTAAAAATTTTAGTGCCAAAGCCGAAGGTAATTTTTAAAGCGTGCTCAAGTTTAATGCCAACCATTCCCAAATATAAACCGCCTACAAAATAAAACTTCCCGTTTGATGTTATTGTTCTCATTCAAAATCCTTCGATTCACTTTTTTTTGCAATTCAAGGTTTATAATTTTACTATGTATATAAACACGCAATCTAATTTTTTTTTATTAAGACCTTGAATAGACAATTAAAAATGTACTAACTTTTAACATAAATTGAAACTAAAACGGAAAACAAATTTTCAACGTCAATTGTTCTTAGCAACAAAATTATCAACATTACTTGTATTTGGCGACATTTTTTCACAATCTATTTAACCAATTCACTTTGCACCATAAAATATTTACATATTGCGCAAACATTTATCGTTTAAATAACATAATTATTCTTTTTTTAAACCTAATTTAATGTTTTTTATTTTAATACGCGCTGCGTATCTGCAGAAAGTGAATGTCACAAAGATCACCCGATCGGGATTGTTTACGGCCTCGGATTTGATATTAAAATGAATGCGACTATTGTTATTGATTTTTAAAAAAATTCTCAAAATCAATATTAACCAAGAAAAATAAAGAAGTGATGAAAATGGTAACCTTACCCAAGCAAATATGATGTAATAGGTTACTGCATTTTTTATTATTAAATTTTAACCAAAGAAAATTTAAAATAAAAAAATTTAGAAAATATTTAAAATAAGCCTAAATCATAAACGTATTGATTTGACACAAATTTTTTTTTACTTACATTTGAACGCGAATATTTCCAAAAACCAATTTCAACCGCACACTTTAAACGTCTCAATAAACCGTTCAGAACATTTTCAGTTTTGCGCTCGCGCCGTTTCCGTGTCTGGTAGGGGTAAGTATTGACCCGAAAGTTCGCGGAACAAGTGAGTCTATACCTACGACGAAAAAGTATTTATACCGTTACGAACATAGCCGAAATGTACAAAGTACATTTCCCCGGTCGCATGATTTTTTTCCACTCCGATAATAAAAAAAATTCTTTACCTAATCAACGTCAACTACGCACTTTGCCCCTAATGGGGGTGTGAACTATGAAACTCCCACTATTTATAATCGTTATCGAATTTATCTAATTCTAAATCGAAACGATTATAAAGATAAATGCTTTATTATTTCTTTTTATCTTTCTTTAATTTTTATTATGTAAAGTAGTTCTGCCATGTCACAAGAATCTTAAACAATAAATTGGGGTTGGGTTGGTATCTTCAGAAATCAATTGGAACAGTTTCTAACATGTTGGTGCCTTCTGCACAAACAATTTCGAAGTGTTTTTGAAACATTATTACTTTGAAAACATGTTTGATGTCTTTTTCCCATCTGGACCTCATTGCAAAGAACTATTTCTAGTAGAATAACTCCCCACACCAGATTGAGTTTGCTCAAGGCTGCTATCAAATTTCTCCTGAATATGTGGTTCAAGATGAATTCGTATCCCAAATCACCCTGCGTCATTGCCAAAGGTATACTTTAAAAGCTCACAATGTTTCATACTTCTTGAATGAGGATATAGCAAAATCTTTTTTGTTTGCCTCGCACCGTGTGCTTATATTATTATATATTTTACTTGCTATGCTCAATCACTTCATATATATATATATATATACAAAACAAATATTAATTTACAAACGTTTCCATTCAAATAGAAGAATCTTTCGCGATAAAGAAATTATTCATAAATGGTATTTAATACGTTATTATTATTTATAAATTCAATCTTTTATCTACAAAGCCTTAGACGCAGCAAGTAGTTTTTAAAATATCTAATCATAAAAGACTATCGAGTTAAAATAAACTTTATTTTTAAACAATCAAATTAGTATTAGATTAAAGTAGTAAAATATTTTTATTTTTCTTATCAAATGATTTATTGCGGAAAAAACTATTCAAATCAAAGTCACACCTTTTCAATTTACTCTTATCTATTTAATTGAATGTTATACAAGCTCGCTAATCAATCAAGATATATTTAGCAACACCTTCATTGGGACTAATTTATTGCCGGTAGCCTCATATTAAGTGATTTTTTTTTATTAATCTGTTGAGATTTCGACGACTTTTATCTTTAATTCGACATCTAAATAAAAACAAATTGTATTTTGTTTCACTTAATCTAATAATAAATGTATGATACAAAAAAAAAGAATTAAAATCATACTCTGTGATTAAGAAAATAACTATGTTTTGATTGCGTCACATGTACTTGAAAAGAAAAAAGATTGCTCCTTGTTGAAACAAAGGAATCTTCTCAATCAGTACAGAGTTCTTTTTGACTCGACTCAGTGTACAGATTTTCATTCAACCAACAACAGTAAAAAAAAAACTGTGCACTGTGCACTGCTGTGAGCCAAAAGTCTTTGTTTACAAAGCCATTGTTTACAAAAGGATTATTTACGACCTGCATTTTTTACTGGCGTTTGAATAGAACCTTGCATACGAATCAAGACCATGGAACGACGTTGTTATTGTTATTTCTGTCGATTTTGCGTGTGAATTACAACACTTTGGTTTGCTGATAATAAAACGCGTCGATTATTGGTAAGGATTTGGAAAATGAAACGCATTCTCTCATTAACAATTCAAACGTTTTGCATTTAGTATAGTTTCAGTTGCGATCTAGATTAAAATTTTATTTATTATTTTTGTTTTAACACAATGTTTTGGTACCAAGAATTTGTAGGTAAATAATTATTTTTTTTAATTTTGTTTTAATTTTTTTATTTTAGAGCGATATAATGTGGGCTACCTTGCAACCAGGAAGTTCGCCAATTGATTGGTGTGAAGAAAATTACACGTTTTCGCCTATTATAGCTGAATTTGTAAACACGGTAGGTAATCAGAAAATAATTTGTTGTTGAAATAATTTTTTTTAATTGTTTTAGTTCAGTAATGTTTTATTTTTTGTTTTGCCGCCTTTATTAATGCATCTATTTAAACCTTATGGGCAAATTATTAATCCGGGAATACACTTAATATGGACTTTGTTAATTGTTGTTGGTTTATCATCCGCGTATTTTCATGCAACTTTAAGCCTTGTTGGGCAGTTGTTAGATGAAGTTGCTATTTTATGGGTTTTTTCTGCTGCTTTTTCTATGTTCTTCCCAAGAAGATTTTTTCCAAATTTTATTAATAATGATAGGTAAGATTTTTTTGACGATTTTGATCATATATTTTTATACATTTTTTTTAGAAAACTTTTTACACTTGGAGGGATAGCATTTGGAATAATAGGAACATTTCTAGCAATAATCCACCCAGCTGTCAACGCATTTGCCTTAATGTTATTAGGAATTCCATCCGTGATTTTATTAATCCATGAAGTTAGAAGAGATAAAAATGAAAGAATTCATCGTTTAGGTGTTCGTTGCGCGAGTGTTTGGTTTGTAGCAGTATTCTGCTGGATAAATGATAGATTACTATGCGAGGCATGGTCTGCAATTAAATTTCCATATCTCCATGGATTGTGGCATATATTTATATTCATAGCTTCCTACACAGCGTGCGTTTTATTCGCGTACTTTTCCGTGAGAGAAGAAAAACCGGAAGAAAGAGCCGTTTTAAGATATTGGCCAAAAAATGATTTTGAATTAGGAATACCTTATGTATCCATAAAAACCGCTCAAGTAGATTTTAATGATAAAATATAGATAATAAAGGAATAAGAATGTGTTATGAAAAAATATATAAGAAACGTAAAACAGATGTGATTTTTTGATGTGATAGATTTTAATATATTATATTAAAAATATGTTGTAAGGAAAAGTGTGTATTAAAGACAATGAATTTATTTATATTTTTCTTATTCCCCGCGATAACTAACAATATTATTTTCAGTTTCATAGACTTTTACTTCGTATAAAAGTTGTGGTTTTTCCATCATAGTCCTGATTCGACTCCAAATAAAAAGCGCAACGTTTTCGGTAGTACTTGGCCTTTCAAAAAAGAACTCCACATCTTTATCCAAATTTTTATGATCCATTTCGTTCATAATTGCCGCATCCATGTATTGTTTCAAAATCGTCAAATTCTCTACCATCCCAGTTATAGGATCAACAGGTCCAAATAATGTTACTTCAACTGTGTAATTATGTCCATGGCCGTGAGGATGATTACATTTTCCATAAATAATCGAATTTTCTTCTTGATTTAATCTTGAGCTAATAATAATAAAATAAAAAATGATGTCAATGTTGTTTTATGTTATTACCTGTGTAATCGATGGGCTGCTGAAAAATGACAACGACGTGTAATATAAGCTTTTGGCACGGACATTTTCTACATGGAAATTAAAAAATTAAATTAATTTAGATTAGGCAACCCAATTAACAGCAATATTAGATTGATTTCCAAAGTTATTAAAATATGTGGAATTGGAAATAATGAAAACTTTTTGTGATTATGATGAGGAAACATAACCTGAAAGGTGGGTGTTTAAAAAAATAATTTAATGAGGACATTTCTTACCCAGATTATATAGGTTTTTCCACTACTTTCTCGTCAAGGTCTTGTTAACGACTGGAATTATGTTGCAACAATTTAATACTATTTAGACTGTTAAGAATTTGTGACAAAACGCTGTATTAGTCAGCGCTTAACAAGAATTTCCATTGAGAACGTTGATATATATATATTATATATAGAGGTGGGTGTATATATATATATATGTATCGCAAAAATCAATTGGAAAGAAAGTTTAGATACATCAAACATTTTAAATATATTTTGGTGGAGTTATTTTCCTTCTTAGCCTCGTACGCAAGCAACCTCTGTTAATTTTTTTGATAAAAACATTAATATATTTTAATAAATGGCTTTAATACATGATGACATAGGGATCATAAAAACGGTTTGTTTGTGTTAGTAGTGTCTAGGTCAATGTATTTAATATTAAAAGTAATTGATAAAGAGAAAGGTTGTTTTTCTACTAGATAAGTATCACGATATTAAGATAATTGCATTTATAATCACTAGGGATTGATATAGGACTGAAAATAAAGGTGTTTTTTGTAAATCTGGAATTTCGGCCACAAGCGACCTCGGTTCATAATCAAATTTTAAAGCTTTGCTGGACAAATAGCTACCTAGATTGACAATAACGATGTTTTTGTAAATCTGCTCATAACTAACTTTAAACGCCTTGATACATAAATAGCTGCCACAATGTTGCGACCTGGATTTCAAAATGATATACAAAAACTTGGTTGACCACAAATATATAAAACAATATTAACTGTAAAATGTAATTTCTTTTATTAAACTAAATGTACATCTGAATGTATGTATACATGTTAAATCTAGTTACCCTAAACTACAACTGTTAAAATATGACTTTTCAAAAAAAATCTTGTCGAAATAAAAACTAATACATAACATAACCATTAAACTAAAAAAAAATAAACGCAGATTAAAAGTTTTTTTTTATTATTTTTAATATAAGTTGTAGTTAATGGGTTTTTATTAATAATAAGTTAACCTGATGATGAAAAGGGGGGGGAAAGAAAGTTAAGAAACAAGTATCTACATTGGGGACGTCCGTAAATATTACAGCAGCCAGACGACTAGATGACGTTTGGCGTAAATTTAGAGGATTGTATTATGGACGTTTTTCGTGCTGGTACTGTTTCTGGGGTTGGGATTGCATCTCCAGTGGCGTATGGGTTTACAGGAACTGCCACTTTCAACGGCTGTTTATTAACACCTCCAATTTTTTGTTTTGCCATTTGATAATCGCCGGAATCAAAAAATTTTTGCTAAAAAAGTCAAAACAGTTATAAATTTTTTTTTAATTTAAGACGTTCTTACTCCTTTAGCCAAACGTTTTTGCAAGAAAGCCGAATGTCCAGCGATTGGACGACTTCCATTTGAACCAACGACTCCCGTTGGATATTTCGCTTTTAATTTCGCCTCTTCTATCTTTTCCACTTCGTGAGGACTCATTTCGGAAACTTGCTCGTTCTCTTGTTCGCTCATTTTTTCTGAAGAATCTGAAAGTTAATAATTGGGTTGGAATTTTTTAACCATGACGCATGCGCAATACTAATTTTAAGTGTTGTCAAAGATTATGCGCAAGCGCGAAATCGTTTTTACATAGAACAATGATTATTACATTTTTTAAATGCTTTTTGAATTTATAAACTTCTTGATAAGAAATTAAAAATAAAATCCGTTATGTTTAGTCATCATAAAAATGTACTTAATCATTCAAAAACAAATGTATATATATATATATATGTGTGTGTGTGTTAGATTAAAAAAAAAAACAAAACACTGTCACATTTGAGGTTATGTCAACATATATTTTTAAAGTTAACTGAGTAGAGTCGACATCAACCCTTTTTAATTTATGCAATATTTATGAATAAACTCATTATAAAGGAAGAATGTTACCTAAAACTAAAAGTTAAAAAAAAACACGACGATTTCTCATCTTAAAATCGTTAGGGGAAACGAGGATTATGACCGATACCTATTTGCAAAATACTTACGATGGGTGAACGTCAAGAAATGTTTCTGTTAATTCGAAGAAAAAGCGTCGAAATGTTCGAATAATAACGGGTACTAAAGCAAAAACTAAACTGTCCACAGACAACGTACTTTATTCGTTACAACTTCACACCGGTTAGAAAAAGATGGAGATCCATTATATCCTATATTAACTGGAGATACCATGCCATGATAGTGGGGGAAATTACAAATATAATAATTATAACGGTATTGAGGATATTGGTACATAAAGACATTGGCGAAGAGAGATTTGTAATGCGGCAAAGAAAAAAGGCGATACAATTATTTTAAATGTTCCATCCCTAGATCCACGTTTCGTTTTATCTACACACGCGAGTATTAAATAAGGATAGAAGCAAAACTCAACAGGCCAATACATATTTTCCCAAACGTTTAAATACAATTATTACAAATAGGCACTAATTGTTTTCGGGTTTATTTGATTTACATACAAATGACGCAAAATCGGTTTTATCTGTGGGCAGAAGGAATCAATAAAAAATTGATATAACATTGCTTATTCAAACTTAGCTTTGCACACTAATATGCTAATTGCCACATATTTTGGTCCAACAGAGAACATTGAGGAGAGAAACCCTTTCAAACTCTTTCATCTGATAACTCTTAGGAAGAATATTTGACCTTTAGACACTGCTTTAGGAACTGTACCTCACACATATACAAAACCATATAATTTAGTCCTTAAGGTGTGGTGATGATAAAAAACGGGCATAAATATTTTAGACATATAGTATATATACATTTATTGTTTGAAAAAATGTTAACTATAACATGTATAAATTTTACATACACAAAAAAAGTTCAATTTTTAATACATTAGCTGAACTAAGGTGCGCTTAAAATTAAAATGAAAGAAAATAATGCATGAAAATCCGTGTATTTACCGAATACCACACGTACATCATCGCCAATTAACTTCGTTTCTTTTATTTATAATGTGAAAGTGGGCTAAGTTAATATTTATATATATTTTTTTTAATTTTCAATTTTAGTTTATATCACATATAGCCATAAGTCGGAGGAGACTATTAACTCTATTCAATAAAAAAATCTCACCATGATTTTAGACAGAGATTTGAACAAAAAAAAGAAAATAATAATGTACCCATGCACAAACTTATTTCTAAACCTTATAAACAAAATTGGACACGAAAATGATTTTTATATTAGCATACAGTTGATATGACATATATTATATATATTTATGCATATATTTTTTGATGTGTTTTTAAAAATACTTTAGACTAGCATAAGTTCATCCAACGGTGTCCAAAACGTGGAATGTTTTGGAGGCAGTCGTTAAAGTAAGTTTAAAAGAAAAAAAACTTTTTTAAAAACTGGCCCTATTTCTATATACACAAATACATTTAAAGAAAATCTCCATCTAAAATCTTTTTTTAATAAAAAAAACCGGCTATACAATAAAACAAGCTTTTTATACCTATAAATCATATAATTAATAAGAAGATACATTCTTTTTTCACTTACAAGAAACAAGACTGATACAAAAAAAACTTTTAGTGAGTTTGTTTGGTTGTTTTATCCATTTTCTTAAAATTTCGATTTTATTTTCAACAAAACGTTCTGATTTTTGCTCAAAACGTTGTGTTTAAACAAAATATTAATTAGTTTAATTTACATCAATACTATGTGTATGTATATTTAATGTATACTGATACTTTTATTTCTTCTCATTATTACTTTAATTTTTTTTCAATATTTTTAATTATAATATAAAATCATTAATCATCAAAATGCGACCCGAAACGGACATAAATAACAATCGAAATACTATATTCGACGGAAAAACGTCGCTTTCCGTCCTCAGGATGGAGGAGAATGTTTTTTTTTCTGGGTGGGGGGAAGGGAACGCTAATTTATTTACAAAGAATTTTTAGAAAAGTACCTATACAAAATGACCCGGAACCGAGAATAGCGACGGATTATTTCGTGAACGCCGCAAAAACCGCCCACAGCACTTCCGTGGTATTCGGCTTCACCGATTCTTGCTCGAAATCCAAATCCAGTAATTCTCGAACTCGCTTCATCGCCAGCTCGTAATCGTCGTCGTTTAATGGCGCAAACGCATTCTCCAATACATCACTCGCATGAGCCAAAAATATCAATGCCAACATACGTTTATCCATTCTTTGTGCGTCGTTTACCCATTTTGATAACACAGCATCTTGAATCTACAAATATTTCATCATTGTTATTTTTTTTTCTTATTTCAAACAAAAATATAAGGGTATATGTTTTTATTAAAACGCATTTTTCACAAAAATTAACAACTTAGAAGATGTCCGTGATTCCGCGACGGAAAAAATTTCAAAAATGAAGAACGACTTCTAAAGGACGTACTCCTAAATGGATATATATCGAGGCAGGAATCTATGGATTGTCATGCAAGGGTGGGAAATATGTAGAGCAAAATGTAGATGTAAATCATTATGTAAAGTTCTCTATGACGCTTTGCGTATCTTTGAGGACTTCTTAGAATCGCTACTGGTAGTCTTTTTTTCTTATTGTGTGGCCCCATATATATACTATCTCCTATATCGCTGACTCCCTATCTAAGCAATGAGTGGCGAGCGTTTCCATCAAAAGCAGACGGAATGATATATGTTTTGTCTTTGTCGTGCCCCCATGTCGCGAAGGCGCTTGCGCGAATCGTAAATTTTAAAGAGTTTGAAGTGCTTCGCGCGTATTTTATGCAGCTTTGAAATGCAATTATTGTAGATAATTGACTTTAATTATAAATTATCATAGATGCATCAAATATATATTGCTATAAATATCAACTTTATGTAGGTTGTTCATTAAACATTATATTCTTTAAAATTAAATTAATACATAGTAATTATTAAAAGTGTGTACCAAAATATAGTTATTAATTTTTAACATAATTTGTGAGTTCACGCCCTTTAATGAAGTTGTTACATTAATTAACGATATAAAATATGTACTTAGGGTACTTACTATTTAATGTACATAATATTCTATCATAAAATTTTCATCATATCGATGTAATTATTAATTAAATTTTTAAGAAAAATGTTACAAGAAAAGGAGGGCTTTGAATTCTTTTTTATTACACTGAGATCGTTCCTTCTACCTGTTCAACCAATTTTTAGGCCCCAAAAATATCTTTTAACAAATTTTCTTCACTTTCTTAACAAATAATAATTACATTTTAAATTGCTTAGTCCTAAAATATGTTAATAATTATGTTATTATACACATGAAACCTATAATATACATAACTAAATATTTAGATTTTAGGTTATGTTTATGTCAAACATTTATTTGGTGATTTATAAACATCAAGGTCATCAGCTGCTATTAATTTTTAATTCACCGTCCAATAAGATAAAAGCGTACTCACCACGTGTTCACGCATGTCTCTTAAGTAGACGGGGGCACGACAGAGACAGATATATATATATCTGCACTCTAGTGTTTACACTCTTTTGCTGCCTTAGTCAGCGATATAGGAGATAGTATATATACAGGATGATTCATAAGTAATGGGCCAAATTGTAAATGTACGTTCAGGAGGCCAAAATAATAATATTTTCATTAACAATAATGGGTCTTAGTCTGCTCCTTACTGAGATACAGAATGTTAAAGCGAAAAAAATAAAATAGATTTTTGTTAATAGATCAGCTACTTTTCTACATAATGACTCATAGTTGACTTATAGTTTTTGTAAGGGTAAACAATAATGTGTGAGAGGATTTGAGTTAACTCGTAGATGTCGCCACATGCGCCATATGAATTATGAAACGTCAATGAGCTTTTACGTTTAATGAATAGTTTAAAACATTTTATTGTTAAGTAAACTGATTCATTCTTGTCCTAACATAAATCAAAATGCCGAGACATAATCACTTTTCAAACGAAGAAATGAGAGACATGTTATGCATGTTATGTTTTTCTGGGCAAGCAGCATCCAGAAAATATCGTGAAATGTACCCTTACAGAAGGCAGCCAAACCGGAAGATATTTCAAAATATTTATAATCGATTGGGTGAAACAGGTTCATTTCGTCCAAAATATCATACAGGACGTCCTAAGATTATCACTCCGCAGCAAGAAGATGAAATTTTGGTAAGAATTGCGCAAAATTCTGAAATAAGCACTCGTCGATTGTCTGCAGCAACTGGAATAAGCCAACCATCCGTGACTAGAATTTTACACAAGGAAAATTTATATCCCTATCATTTTATACCTGTGCAAAATTTACTTCCAACAGATTATCGAATCAGAGTTCAATTTTGTCAGTGGCTAAAAGGAAAATTGAATAATAATCCAACATTCCTAAATAACATTCTTTTCACGGATGAAGCAACCTTTACCAGACGCGGAGTTTTTAATTGGCGAAATAGTCATGCCTGGGAAACCGAAAACCCTCGTTTAAAAAAAGATAGACATTTCCAGCACGAGTTTAAAATAAATGTGTGGTGCGGTGTAATAGGCAATACATTACTGGGCCCAGTTGAATTACCTCCTAATTTAAATGGAGAGTCATATTTAATTTTTTTAAATAATGACTTAGTCGACCTCTTGGGAGATCTTCCATTACAACTAAGAAGAAATATGTGGTTCATGCAAGACGGTGCTCCTCCACATTTTTCACGTGCTGTGCGCGAACATCTGAATGAAACATTCCCTCACCGTTGGATTGGACATGGTAGTGAATTTCAGTGGCCACCTCGCAGTCCCGATTTTAATCCACTTGATTTTTATGTGTGGGGTTACATGAAATCAATGGTCTATGCTGAACCTACTATAAATACACGAGACGAGTTATGGAATAGAATTCAAGATGCAGCCAATTCAATACGAAATAATCCTGCTACATTTTTTAAAGTCAGACAATCCTTAACCAAACGGTTAAATGCGTGTATAAATGCTGGTGGTGGTCATGTTGAAAACCTTTTGCAGTAGCTCATAATTAAGCTTAAATTTAATTTAACTTCGCACAACATTAACATGTAGGTTTTGATAACAGTTGTCGTAAGTGGTCTTAGTTCAAGTCTGTTCTAATGTTGTATTTCGTTTTATTAACTGGCGTACAATAAATTGTTTTATTACGTAATTTTTTTATGGTTTCAGTTTAATATTGTTATCAATTATCAATTACGGTTAGGTAAATGTCAACATTCCATGCCATGCTTGTGTCTTAACAGATTAATGCTACGTCGACCACCGTGAAATGTAGTGTAGTGAATTAGTAAAATTCAAATATCTCGAAAATCGTTAATATTTTCAAGATCAAAGAAGTATAGCTTTTTTCTACAGAAATGATGGGGCTATCCAAATTAAACAAGTATGTTGTAAAATAATGAGCGATAAAAAATTTGTAGCTGATTTCATCTAATTCATATGGCGCATGTGGCGACATCTACGAGTTAACTCAAATCCTCTCACACATTATTGTTTACCCTTACAAAAACTATAAGTCAACTATGAGTCATTATGTAGAAAAGTAGCTGATCTATTAACAAAAATCTATTTTATTTTTTTCGCTTTAACATCCTGTATCTCAGTAAGGAGCAGACTAAGACCCATTATTGTTAATGAAAATATTATTATTTTGGCCTCCTGAACGTACATTTACAATTTGGCCCATTACTTATGAATCACCCTGTATGTGTGGCCCACTGTTTTTAAGTTAAGTCCAAACAGAAATGGTTTTCCCACTCTTGGTAAATGAAAAATGTCGGCGGAATTCGAGTCAAGATGGAGTTATATGCAAAAAATATAATTAATATATAATTTCCAGAGTTTCAATTGCCATTCTTCAATACTATTTAAAATTGCGTCATACAAATAAAAAAAATGCGCGTGAAAAGTAATGATACAAATTTTGATAAAACCTTGAAATAATATTTTTGTATTTTTTTGTTTCAATTTTGTAAGTTAGAAATTGTTTGTAATACATTTCAGGAAAGAGAAAAAATGTCTATAATTTCAATTATGTTGAAAGCATTTTTGTTCAGCCTTACAAGTGTTATCTTATCAAAAAATAACGGACATTAAAAAAACATTTATATAGAACATAAAAAAAATTACCCAAATAAATATCTTTATATTTACCTTTTTAACTAATTTGCTTTTGGTCACATTATCAGTAAGGGGATGTGTGGTCATATCGAATAGGAGAAAGTTTTGTTTTTCAGTAGTTAACACTCCTTTTTCAACCAAGTTTTTGGCAAGCCTTTCCCGGACATTTTTCAATTGATATCTTAATTTTAGTGGATTCCATGTTTCCCCTAAAATGTTGTTTTAAAAAAATGAAGAATAAGAATTTTATGCTTTTTACCACTAAGATATTCAATCCAACTTTGTACAGTTTCTGGGGGATCCGTTTCCTTTAAATGTCTAAGTGCTTCATCGAGAAGTACATCACCGGTCGGGGTGTCACTTTTAAGAATAAGCTTCCTAGTTAATAAACCTTTGCGTCTCATCCCAGCCCTTTCAAGTTCAACTCGACCTCTTAATCCTAACTCAATGAGTATACATCCCCTTAAACCACTTGAAATACAATCATTCCAAAACGACGTGTAACCCTTTAAAAAAATTAAGGATACTGTTTTATTACTCAATTGTGTTTTTTAATTACCTCTTTATCTTTGAGGCCTAATAATAAAACTTCCTCCATAAGGGTAAGCCTGGTTTCTTTGGAATCCCCATCGTCGACCTCTTCGTCCCTATCTGGCCTGTTGTCATCGCTCTGTGGCGAATTTGGCACACCTTCACTATTATTTTCTCGTAGAATGTTCCGTCTTTGTATTAAACCGTCACTGCGATTCATTTTCGATCGTTTTACCGGGGCAAATATTATTTGGGAGGCCTTGGACTATAAGCAACAAAATTTTAGTCAGTGCACGAATCGTGTTTTTACAACTGCCAGTTGCCAGTTATCGTTTCTGTTGACGTTTTGTGACTGTGGAAAGTTAATGGGAACATGGCGACCGGACAGTTGGTACTTTCACCAAAATAGAAAGAATACAATTTCTTTAATTGATTAAAATCTTTAAATTAATTCCATTAATTATCTCTATTCATTCGATTAATTATTTTAATAATTTTACTTTAAAATAGAAAAACTACCTTTAAAATATTAATTAAGTTTTCAATTTTGTTTCATAGATGGCGACAAGCAAAATGATAAATATTAAAGGTATCTTCAATTTTTGCAATTGAGAGTCGATATAATCCTAAATTTCATTTAAATATGAAAATAAAGGAAAATATAAATAAAAAGCATATTAGGGATCATTTTAGGATCAACCGACGTCTTCGAAAATGGCCGTTGTTATTTTATCTAGGTTGCAAGTCATAGATAAAAATGAGGCCATAGTCCGAGTCTTACTATTTGAGATGATCGATTGAAGCATTCGTGAAGTCCATATATTTGTAATATTCGGACTCGTTTCATGTCATACCAGCGTAGATAGAAATGAAGTTTCATAGTTTTAATAACCATGACGGTAGGTCCCAACCTCGATCATGGCCGATATCACAATTTTGATCTACGATGCAAATTAACAAAAAAAACATCATGTTCAAATCTGTTCATGTGCACTTTTTATTATTATTGGTAAAAAAAAACATAAAAAATTCAGAACTTAAGTTTTTATTTGTAATCAACATAATATAAATATGTTAAATACTGTCAACATAAGATAATCACATATGAAATAATTACAAACAGTCCTATAATATTGTAGTAATACTTAAAAACGGTTACTTTTACTTGAATTGAGAACATTTATGTGATTACAATTTTCGTTTATAATGGATGCTTTTTCATATTTTTTATTTCGAGTATACTCGGAACACTGATCAATACAAATAGCTATCTAATACGTGTAGAAAAAGTGTATGTTTTTACATCGATGTATATAATATATATTTTTTCCATTTAATTTGTTTCTTCTTGTATAAGTATATAAATAATATAAGTATTTAAAGTTCAGTACTCATTTCGGATGCCTCTTTTCGTCGCGGTCCATCTTGGGGCTGATTGTTCTCGTTTTGAGCAATATTTGGTAAGCTTACTGCTGTCGAGACCTGTATTAAAATAAAAATAAAAACATTTTAGGTCAACGCCAAAACATAGCCATGTATCGCTTGATGACGGAAATACTTTTCGGTTCAATTACGTAAGCGGATTACATCTAAGTTTCTACTTACTTTTGCGAACTCCTTATTAGTGGTGTTAGTACGTATTCCAAACTCACGGATCGATTTCGATTATGTATTGGCGGTAATGGAGGTTTATTATGCGAACTACGTGCGCTTCTGCTTTGACATCTCTGCATCACATATCGCAATTTTAAATGAAAAAATACAAATTACTTCACGCTGTTTAAAGGGCAACAAAAATAATAAACGGAGCTTAGCTACTGGTTGTGGTCTTCTGTTCTCGGCGTTTATTAAAATCTCGGCTTAACGTCTCAAAGACTGCTTCAATGTGTTTGTTTTTTTTTTGTTTTTGGTATGTGACACAGAGGTAGAGTGTGATAGATGAAAAGTTAACTACCCGCACGATGTGGCCTAACTAATCTAATAACCCAAAGAAACCAAATTCAAAACTACTTTTCCGGTCGACTCGAAGCAGCTACAGGTCGAATAGGGTTGAAGCAGTCAAAGAGGAAGCAAGCAAGGCCCGAGATAGGTTACAGATTACAGATTACCACATCTCTCGCTTATTCTACTGGTTTAATTTAAATATGAATATAAATAAATAATAAAAGCACTAGCGGTTTTTATTTAGAACGTACACATAACATTTATTTATTAATATATTGTTAAATATTCATGAATTATTGATGAATGATAATGTTGGAAATAGTTAGGTGTACGATCATGTAAGATTAAATAAAATAATGTACAATAAGAAAGAAAATACTTACAGAAAATTCATTTATATTTTGATTAGTATCAGTTCTATGTCCTGAGAACATATAGTTATCGTCTATTTCGGATTTAGTATCCGATATAATGCTACATTTCGAGCGTACACTCGATCCGGTCTTGTATTGTAGACGTAAGGGGCCGGAATCGTTGCCGTTATTGGCAGGACTACTCGCGACAGAGCGTAAAGAACCCCGTAAAGATGGATGTATGAATTCAGTTAAAGGAGAGTTGTAAGGAGAGTTACTGTATTTAGACCCAGACCTCATGATCGAGTTGCGTGCATCGACCGGTGGCTTATGAGGCACCCTTTCCAGGTGAATTGGCGAGTTTGAAGCGGTATTATAAGTTAGGCGGGACGACTTAGCGTGCTAAAACATCAAATATTTATAGTTAGGGTTTATGGATTAGTAGAGACGCGAGCAGAATCGCGCGAAATTGTTGGAGTGATTTACACTAACCCCGTATCTACCGTCCGTTTCTTGAGTATATACAGATTTGACGGCGGTTTGTTTTGCTCTAAAACCTGCCATATTACTATGGCTCGGATAGAGTTGCTGGGGATTCAATGGCTGACAATCGGAACCGAAGGATTTACTCACTGGCAATACCCCTAGACGTAGGTCACCACTCCCCTTGTTAGTTCCATGGCTTTCGCTCGATCTAATACAGTACCAATGACATCATATTTTACATATTCTATTTCTACCTATTTTATTTTTACAATTTATTTTTATACGAAAATCAATCCACAAAACCCACTACTTTACAAGAAATTCTTTTACCTCTCACTACCGTAAGTCAAATCTTGATCACCACCAAGACCTGAATCTGTGTGTTCGTGACTAACGGTCGGAGAAGATGATGAATCTTGATATCCATTATTTAAACCGCTAAGAAGTGTATTTGGATTTCCGTAAAGTGCAGAACTTCCAACTCGACCGCTTTTCGCACTACGCTGCGACCCATAGGAATAATTATCCGAGATTCCTAAAGAATCCAACATCCTACAAATATAATTTTTTATTTCTCCCTTTTTAATTAGTTGAAAATTAAAATTAACCTAGGCAGCATATTTGTAGCATTACTATGTGTACTACTCGAATTAGAGGCAATACTAGAAGTTGTCATCGAGATTAAATCTGCAGCTCCGGTAATAGGCGACTGATTTTTAGTCCTAGAATGACTAACTCTCATATTTCGCAATCTCCCAGCTTCAGAAACTTGCGGAGAATACGGAGGCGGTGGACTATCCGTCGATCTTTTATCGTTTTGGTTCTCTCCTTTCCCCCACTGAAGATGTTTAATCTTCATTTGCTTTGCTTCATTGGTTTGAACGACCGTGTATGGAATTTCCCGTAGTTGAGACTCGCTCATTCCCGATGTATCTATCAGATCGAATTCTAAATGTTTTTTCAACTCATCCGGCAACCAAGTTTTGTTATCCGGGGATCGTGACCTTGACCTGTGTTTTCTCGCACGGCGGTGTTTGTTCCGGTAAGAAATTTCCGACTCCGTTTCTAGGGCATTATTTGAATATCCGGATCGTTTACTGCTTATAACGGTCGCTTGTTGAATTGAACTTGAATTTTGTCCCGCTTGTTTACGTTGCGCTTCTCTCCATTGAGATGTAGAATCCACCAATTCATAATGACTATCAGATCTCCTAAAATTTTAACAAATATTTATTATTATTTTCAAATTATTATTGTATGTTAGACAAAACGAAATAAAGACGAAGAAAATGGTATAATAATAAAAAATAATATTTAATTACCTTGATCGACTTAAAGATTTTCTACGACTCGTTCCATTTTCTTGTTCAGAACCGGAATCTCTTCTATTACCTCGTGAGCGATGCCTTCGATGTTTTCTATGGGATCTATTTGAACTCTTCGAAAGTTCGCTTTCATTATCAGAAGTCATTCTGCTTCTATGTTTACGCCTACTAATAAAACATTTTTAATAAATTATTATTATTTTACAATTTATGTTGAAATAATATATGATGAAGTTTTTGGGATTACCTTTTAGAACGAGAATCATTGGAGCTTTGGCTATCGACTGAAGAAGATCTATATCTGGGTCCTGCTGAGCGAACGGATCTTGGACTAGGTGGAACTGAGCTGTTATATAAGCCTCTTGAGTGAGGTTGAGACCAAGGAGCGCTTCTGGTGCTTCGTGGAGAATCGGAACGATGTCTTGGTTCGGTTGAACTATTGCACGTTACCCTTTTGAAATAATTTTTGGATAAAAAAGAAAGATGGTGTTTTTATTTCTTACGGTTGGGCCGGTTGAGGAATGGAAACGTGTTTCACTTCTGATTGGTAGTGATCCATTTTGATTTCATCAACTGGTCCTACTGCAATAAAAAATGTTTTATAATTTTTATTATAAATCTTTTTGTTTGCTTACCATTGTTGGCGCCTTCAACGATTCTGCGTTGATATCGCCTGGAAGGTGTTCGAGAAAATGTGGGAGGTGTACGAACTTTGAGTTGGGCATCGCGGACAGCCTGTTTTTCGGTATGACCGCTAAAACAGAAACTAAAATTTCTCCAATTTAATGTCGAAGGTCCTTACCTAAACCGAAAGGTGGAACTTAAACCGAAAATATTACAAGCAGTGGGAGAGACTTGAACCAACCTGAAAAAGGCGTGGTGCTCGACGCAGCACTTCCAAAGGTGCTTGCAAGCTGCTTTGGTGGAGGTTTCAAAACCGAAGGTGATCTCTTCGTCCTGAAACGAGAGAGAGAATGGGGTTGAGCGTGTAGGTGGAGTTTGAAGGTTGGGGGCGAAGTTACGTTCTTTTCGAGGACTTTCAGGATGAAGTATCTGCCCTTGAAGTAAATCTTGGATATTCGCGGCCAGTAGTAGGTGCCTACGTTGGTTTTATTCTTCATGAGAATGATTCCGCTCGGCGTTAAGCCGATATAATAATCCATTTTATCCTCTCCTTTTAGTTTTACAGCAACAGGATGCAAATCGACTCCGTACATATCGAGCCATTTCACTTTATCTAAATAACTAAGTTCCGCGACGGACGGTAATTGACCCCTAAAAAAGGATGAAAACATTAAATATGCCTTCAGTAATTTAAAATTTTAAATTCTAATAGACAGCTTAGGAAAATGTTCTCAATTTCCTTCGTACTGACTCGTAGATGTGGCCGCTTATGTTCCTAGAACCGTTATACTAATGGCAGACGGGAAGTCGTTAGTGCCCGTATGCAGGTCCATTTAAAAAACCTTTACGGGCGGCAAAATATTGACGTTGAATTTTTTAACGCGTCGATACGGCAGCTTGCCGGCGAAATCAGCAGGTCAAATAAAATGAGGCTCCCAGCCATAACGGCTGTTGTTTTTTCACCATACAGCAGATTACGTTTCAAAAAAAGGGACTAAAAAACGTAGTAAACCACGTATTTTACGCGTATACTCACACAACTTAACATTTATAATTATTATTTAGTTGATACTTACACCAGCTTCTTATGGAGTTCAGCGATGGCGTTTTCAAGTTCTACAGTTTGGTTTGATAAGAAACGAAATTCGGAAACATATCCCGGACTGTGTCTTCTTGGGTCGTAGTCTCCCAATTCGGCTAAAAACAAACATAATTATCGGATTGATACGGTTAAATATTTAGGGGGAATCGAAGGGGTCGTATTTTCAAAGGGAGGGTGCACAACAAATGAGGGAAAGTTTATCCCCTCCGGGAGGAAGGGGAGAAACGCGACCCTCGACCTACCGTACCCTAGACTACGTTCGGCGATCAGCTCGGTACAAATAAGGGGGGTTACAACAATATCAGTTTTTCGCATCGCCCTTATTTTTTACGGAACTTCCTAAGTAAATTAAAAAAAGCGGAGAATCGCTGCAAACGGCCAAAGGCAAAGTATGGTTTAATTAAAATTTAAAGCGCGAGTCGCGTTGGCGAAATTGAAATTTGATTCTCGCAACTTTTTAATGTTCGGCGTTTCGATGTTTAAACGGACAAAACTTTTATTAACCTTCCCAGGAAATATGAGATACTTATTGGAAGTGATGAAAAAACTGTTATTATCGATTATATCCAATTTGATATCCTCTAATCGAATTTTAACCACAATAATTTTTAATTATTTTTTTATAAAAAAGTTTCTTCAACTTAAGAAATATAACCAACCCAATTAATATTTATTTTTCAACCGGGCGAACGCAATCTTTAATTACCATAATGGCTCGAGCACCGTTAATATCGTAATCCGGCTTTTATGAAACATAAACAACCAACTTCTCAGTATTAAATCTTTAAAATGTACCTTTATTTCAGCACAAATTAATTTTCTTAATTATCACAGCAACACTTTATTTTTTTGACTGTTTTATTAAATATAATATATATATAGTTAGATTACGAACTGTTTAATATAATGAATTTTAAATGAATTTTGGTAGTAATAAAAGCGGAAAATGCTATCGGTGCTATATTGAAATATTTGTTTGTTTTCCATGGTAACGTGAGCCCGGGACTAAATATTCGGCTGCTTTTATACCGGTTTTAAATTCCAGTTCGCGTGATTTAATGTAGAGCTTTAACACTTTGGCCGTTCTACCAGATGGAAAAGTTGCGAACCAATTTAAACCGCCCTTTGTCGCGACCAAACAACAAATAAACGCGCTCGCTCGGCTGGTGGTTAATTTCAAAATGACCGACAGGTATTTAGTATCCGAGGGCGAGGTCGACATCTGGGATGTGAATTCAATATACAAGTAGCTAGTTCTTGTCAATACGAACCTCGTTATCAATTATACGTTAACATTAATATATTGTCCTCGCCTGTCGGCGATATAGTTATTTATACCGGGGCTAATGCCTCGTTTCGACCGGACGCCGTGCATTTCCAGTTTACAGATTATTGCCCTTGACTTTGCTATTACTAACGGGAAAACCAACCAGTGACTCCAATTAAACTACCATGAAATACGAAAAAATAATTCTATACTTCCGCTATTGGGTTCAGAACTAATTTTTAATAGCTTTGGATCTCTCACTTTTTAGAACAACTTTTTTTTTATTATTAAATATATAAATCAAGAAATTAAATCGGCTGAAGATTGCGAAATCCCGAAACTAGTGGTTATTTAAAATTATTTTACTGCAACTTAGAAGTCATTCTAACAATCTAGAATGTATTCAATAATCACTTATAAAAAATAAAACTTTGTTCCCACGGTATACAGTGTGTCCCAGGATAGATGTTATAAGAGGTAGGTCTTTCTGAAATTTTGCATAGTGCCATAATTTCTTGCTACAGTCAGTCCCAAAAGTCATCGTACACCAACGGTTTTTGCATAATATAAAAAATGAGGTCGTAAAAAAAGTATTTTTTTATTACCATACACATAATTATTTATTTTTAACAGATTTATAAACAGAAAACACTGCAATTTAGCAAAATAACTTAATAGTTCTTCAAAATTCTTCCATTGGAATGTCACAAAAGTGATCGTACAGATCCAAAAGTTGTAATTAAAGACGCAGCCAAGCTGGTACTTGTACTTGGTTGGTCCTCCGTTCGCTTTAAGTACAGCTTTTAGTCTTCTCGGCATAGATTGAACAAGTTTTTCAGTGTATGATGCCGGAATTTTATCCCACTCTACTTGTAATGCAGCTTTTAGGGATTCCTTGCTACTAATGTTGTGCATTCTAATAGATTTTTCTAAGTAATCCCACACGTGCTCTATGGGGTTAATATCCGGTGATTGTGGAGGAGAATGTAGCTGCTTGGGAAGCCATTCGCGAACTACATGCGCTGTATGCTTTGGGTCTTGGTCTTGTTGGAAAATCCAATTACTTCCAAGACACAATTGTATAGCATTTTGCTTTAAATTAGCCTTTAAAATATTTAAATATTGCCACTTATTCATTATATTTTCAATAAAGACTAAACTACTGACTCCTGAAGCAGCCATGGATCCCCATACCATAACGGATCCACCGCCATGTTTCACTGTTGGTAGGAGATTTTTTAAATCTAGGGCCTTCCTCCAAATTTTACCCCTACCATCGCATCCAAAAATGTTATATTTTGATTCATCTGTAAAGATGACCCTTTTCCAAAAGTCCATATCTTTATCTTTATGCATTTTTGCAAATTCGATTCGTTTCTTTTCTGCACTTACGGTTTTATTAAATTTGTTTTGGACGTTTGCCGCTATTTTTGGGGCACTTATCCGCGGATTTACGTTGACTTCTTGCCTAATGCTTCGTTCTTCTCGGGGAGTCAACAATTTTGGACGGCCAGTGCGCGGAGCATTTTCAATATTTCCGGTATCCACAAACCTTTTAATTATATACTGAATTGTAGAAGCACTTTTATTAAGTGTTTTAGCGATTTCACGTATCATTATGTAATTTTATAACAATTTTTCTCACTTCTACACTTGTTTCCGTTCCCTGGGGAGCCATGACACTTTTTTGACAAACGGAGAGCAACGATTACTAGATGTAGGGCAGGTTAGACTAGCTGCACGGGAAATCCCACGTAATTGACAAAGAGACGGGGAAACCCCTGTCGGTTTTCATATGTACGATTACTTTTGTGAGATTGCAATGGAACGATTTTGAAGAATTATTAAGTTATTTTGTTAAATTGCAGTGTTTTCTGTTTATAAATTTGTTAAAAATAAATAATTACATGTATGGTAATAAAAAAATTCTTTTGTGTACGATGACTTTTGGGACTGACTGTAAGTATTAACTTCGGTGAAGTACACTATGCTTTTTAAGTGACCCTAAAAATAAAAATCAAGAGGATTGAGGTATAGGTTACGAATCACCCTGTATCTCAAAAACACCGCAAGATTAAATCCGAGGCCACTTGCGACCGAGGCAGTACATTTGATTAAAATTTATATTTCTAAAGAATAAAGAACTGTCCGTTTTGTTGTTAAAATAATAGGTTTAAGGGTATAAAAAAAGTGATATTAATATTGAGAGAGAGAAAGATTGAAAAGCTTTTGAATGGAAATGAAAGTTATGATATAGAATCGTTAGTTTGGTGTCGCTGGATGGGAGGAGGGGTTGGGTTGTGTTGGGAAGCTCTCTTTGGTATGGCATTTGTAAGGTATCCGTTCAAAGAGAGTCGCAGGGAGCGTTAGTCCGATGGCAATTGCATCGTGTTATCAAAGAATAACGAGTCTAATAGCGTGAAACAAAGGGTCTCATCTGGAAGCCGAGTGGGCGCCCCGTCTGATGTCTGAGCTCATGAAAGTTTTATGTAAAATTCAATATGCAAGGGGCTCAGATATCGTAATAACTGGTGTAGTTTTCGAGTTTTCGAGAGTGATAGGGCGGGAAGGTTTCGTCTTCTTAACTTACATTGAATAATATAAGCTCCCAATTCGGCTGCAAGTTGAAAGCTTACTGGTAGCCTTCCCTGCAGGATGTCTTGCTTTACCTGTAGAAAAAACTGGTACCTATAACAAAAAAGGAAAACGATTATATCTCTCAGACCTCCCCTATGTACCTCGACCCACCAATTTCGTGGTCAGGGATCATTTTTCTTATGATTAATTTACAATTTTCGTCCCGCTCTCCGTTACGACCTCCAAATTCTCTTTTAATTGCTTCTTCGAACGAAAAGGCGTCGTCAAAAACGGGAAATTATCTAAAATTGGCCGCACTGTTTATCCACATTAACAACCGCTAAATGATTTACGGCTGTTAATGCATTATAAATACGTACGACGGCTCTCGAATTTGTCGGACCGATAAATAATTCTCTGTTTAAATTGCGGAATACGCATCCCGTTCGACATAATCGATATTATTCCATTAATAATTGATGCGATCTTTAATAATTACTAATAGACATTTGAAAAAAATTTGAATTTTATTATCGGGGAACAGGTGTTAAAATATTACGTCAACGGTTGTAATATATTCGCCGACCCTGCGAATTTATAGCAAGTTACCCGAATCAACCCCTGCTCTTTCATGTGGCGTCATGGGAACGAATGGTTACCGGGAACCTGTTTATTAACGTCAGCTTTACGAACTTTTGATACCCTATTTCATGTCCAATATAATACAAATACATTTTTTATATAGATATTCAAAACAAATAGCTTTACCGCCTAGATAAAAAATAACTATTCATGATATTTCGCTTTTACAAATTATCTTGTTTATGTTTAAATCGGGTTGATAAATTGTTCGCGTTCTTGTTTAGAGTAAACAACGGATCATCCTGGAAGTTTTATCCGCATAAAATTGAAATAAACGGGATTCACTACCAAAAACGGTCCTAAACATCGCTTGGCGGCGGGCAAAAGCATTATCTATCTAAATTCGGAATCACGCGGTCCGGCAATGGCCGTGTTTACTCGGGCAACAATAAATGGCACATATATTTCAAATTTATCTCCGTCTAGTTCTCCACGGCGGTGGCGGCAGCGGGTCTCTTCAGGTTTCCTTTGTTGCCGAGTTAACCCGGTTATTACCTTGTTTTCTGTCGGTTTCGAACCCCAGGCGACTAACGAAATCGTCCATCGTAAACGCAACATATCGGATCCTTTTAATTATCCCCCTCGTGTAGGTGAACGTTTTTAATTTGCGGACGTAAACGCGGTTTGTGTACACACACGTAATGTAAATTCATATCTACCTTCAACGTTTAAACCCCACGGGAAAATACACCCAACAAGGTAATGAAATGAAAAAATTCGTGTAATTCAACTAAACCTCCACTTCTCGTTCATAAATTACTCCTAAAATTAATACGGATGATTTAAAAAGTCGAATAAATTAATAAATAGGACGTCGTGCCTTTATTTTTTTATGTAGGTAAAATAAAGGCGCGACGGCCAGTCTAGAATTTTATAATTTCATAAAAATTATTTTTCGTGATCTTTTTTAGAATATAATATGTTGAATCTCACGGGGCTGTTCGTTTATAGGTTTTGGTGTAATTGGTAGTTAGGTCGGCGAAGCGTAATGAATAGTCTAGTGGACGCCCAGAGGCGCAGGCCTCCCACATGGGTTCCTGTCAGAACGAAATCTACATTCGCATATTTCTTGAGCTTACCTTGTGATTTCCTCGAGCAACTTGCAGGGGTCTGCCGCGTAGAACTTGACCCCGAAGTACAACGTGAAGGGCTCTGCCCCCCGCAGCTGTCTGCTGAGTTTCTTCGCCGGGTCCAGCCATAACTGAAAGGAACGTTTTAACTCTGCGTAAGCGTCGCTTCTTGACCCACCCACCGTTCGGTTTTCTACTTACCGTTTGACCCTCTTGATCCAGGTATCTCAATCCAAAGTAGGCCGTTTCTAAAAGGTTCAGATGTCGAAAGATTACTTCTAACAATGCTTGACCAGTTTTATCATCCTGTAAACAAAATTCATTTTTAAAATGAATTAAAACGTTTTAATTAAATTTAGACCAAGAGACATTTTAAGGCGGAACAAATTGAGAATTGATGCCGGTGCTTTGTATAACTGGTAGTTCATAAATTGAGACCGTATAGATTAGCGAGGAAGGCGAATATGAGCGACTTAAAGCTTCTAACAAAGAGGTGGCGCGGAATTTAATCCATATCCTGCAAGAGTCTTAGCGAGGTCGCCTTTCCCAAGGCGTTTTATGGTCATCGTCAGGAAGCTTTGCAGGAAGTCATCTGAAATGCAAATATTCTTTTTCAACAGTTTCGAAGTAAATCTTACTGTAGGATTATTCGTGTGTTGCACGGACAAAGCATATTTCCCCAAATATATTAGAACCATTACTCTAATTATCAATATTACGTTTGTCTTGCTAATTTAGATGATAGGTTACGTTCATGTATCTATCCGCAGGCCATACGAGCGACGCCTTTAATTTGAAAATGTCAAATTAATTCCAACAGGACGACTCCATTCTATTTGTTTTCCCTCGCGATGGGGAGGCGAATTTTCAACTAAATTTAAAGTAATGAAAGCGGAACTTCAAAGGACTCCGAACTTGTTTTAATAATGCAGGTCCGCGGGCCCGCAAAAGGAAATACTTATTTCTCTATATGTTTTTAAAGAGCTACGTTACTTTGGATCAAAAAGTTTCCCTCCGCATTGAGAACTTTTGGGCCTTCGTCCTGACCACTCGTTTAATGCGCCGAGGATTTAGATTCTAGACAAAGCGGACCTCTTCCGAGTTTTAATCCCTGTCTTCCATGAATTTAAATTGAAATCCCGAAACGTCACAAAATATACGTGTGTATAAACCCGATCTTATCTCGAAAGCCATTTGTACCTTGGTATCTCTTTTAGACCCCCTCTCTGGCTTCACTATGAAATACTCTTGCAATTTAACTACCCGTTTCCCGTTGCGATTACTCAAGATTTGGAACAACTTGTTTATTCCAACACATCGATTCTAAAAATGGAAACTAGAGCTATAAATATACGGTTATAGTTCAACACATCGATAAACTATTACTATCAATAAATAGCCTTTGGGAAAAGGTAAGAAACCGTCTATTTAACGAAGGTTGTTACTCTAAAGTTCGTTTTCATTCAAGATCGCCTCCGGATGTCATTACGTGTCTATCTGTTTCAAGCAAATGCGAAAACAAAAGTTTGTTCCAATTGCACCCAACGTCGATTTTGCTGCGAATTTGTAAACAATCGACCTGTCAATTAATATATATGCTCTCGCATCCGTTTGTCTGCTCGACCAATTATTTTTTTAGTACTACATCCTGATTAAATCGAAATTTCTATTAAACACCACTAAATTGTTACATTTTCGAAAATACAATTTGTCGACAGAATTTTACAACAAAAATATTATTACAATTTTATTATATACTTTTTTATCAACAAATTCATTTTAATAAAAATGATAAAATAATAAAATAATAAACACTTTGTAGCGCCTCGGCCGCAAGTGAATAAACTTGAAACAAAGAATACCGTATTTTCTCGAATCTTATCCGTACCCCGATTTTAAAAATGCATAGTGGTAAAAAAATTTAGTTTGCGAATGTAATCCGCATCTTTTTTTGAGCAATTCGACAACACTAAAACGATGCGATGCTTGTTGTTAACCATAAATATATATTTTTTCTGTTGACTGACGCTGATGCACCTAAAGAAACCTTGCTTACGACGAGTTTTTATTAGACTAGACTTTAAATTTACCAAGCCAGAAAAAATTGGAAAATAAATATAATTTTAAAAATAAATAGTAATGCCTAGCACGAATTCCGTTCATATACTACCCTCGTAGTAGCTCGAACGTAGTGTGTACTTAATTATACATATAATAGCGTAATTATAAAAAAAAGTAGCAAAAATCTAAAAGGTTCTTCTATACAGCAAAGTTTAAAGAGATGTTATTAAGTTAGCGTTAAGGAAATCGAAAAGCTGGTACAATTTTTGCTGATAATGAGAGTAACGTTGCGGAAAGACCAGGTAGCTATTGCAGACTGAGGCATCGTGCAAAAAATTTACCGGGCCAAAGAAGAGACGATTTCATGAAATTGACAAGGCAGTTTTCTAGTTCTCTCAAGAAAAACGAAAGGAGGGACTAAAAAAATTTTTTGGACTGTGGGATTTATGCGCCGAATGATGTTATCGTTGAGGCGCAGAACTACAACTTCCCAAAAGCTCCTAATGATTTTCATATCTGGATATGCCACCCAATTACACACTGGAAAGAAGAGGTGTGTGGGAAATTTCTTTATAAACGAGTGGTTGCGAAAAATTGCGCATACCATTGATGCTAGCAGTAACAAGTGATAGGGAAAAATTGCTGTCATTAGTAATATTGAGAAATAAACCATTCTGAAATCTGAAAGACTTCCCGAATGACGTCCTAGTTAGGGCACAACAAAATGCAATGATTAAGACAAGTATGGAGTCTTAGACCAGGAGGATTATTAAATAAGGATACTAATTAACCATAGACTGATTGCCCTTGGTTTAGACTTCTTGTCATAATAATAATATCTGGTGGAATAACATCCATACTACAACCTGTGTATGTATATGTATATTAACAAACTCGAGAATTAACAAAATCTGGAGCAATTAAAGGAGCTTCTGAACTTGTTCAGTGAGTGTAGGCGACATGGAAACGATCCCTGAAAACAATATTATAACTAAACGATAAATTGAACTAGAGGTGTTGTTATATAATAATATAATAATAATAATAATCTACCTTTATTTACGTTAAGAAAACAAAAATACAGAGACATAATAGAAAAATCAAAGATAGGCGTAAATAAAGTGCAAAAGAAAGAAAAAATTAACCCCGGCAATATGCCATAAAAAAAACCGTGTACATGGACAGAGACATAGCAACTGGCGCAAGCCGGAGTAGCCACCAAAACTGCAGAGCCAGTTTGTGTGTGGCGTTCAGTAGTTAATCTTCATCGATCCATTCATAAAACTTACTTAAAAAAAAACTTTACACAAAACTCTCTGTACCTAATAGAGTTGGTTTACTAACAGAACAAGAAAAAAGAAAACAAAAAAAAAACAAGAAAACTAATCAGAAACAAAAAAAATATATGTACTATAACCACTAATCTCAACTATTTAATAGTAGTATTTGTTAAACCATAATATGAAAAATGTCCTCAATTTGTGGTTCAGTGAGCGATCTAGCCCACATTTTCGCTGTCCGTTTCAAATTAATGTTTTGCTGATTCAAATTCTTTGATGTTAGAAATTCAATAAACTCATTGTATACCCTAGCCAAATAAAAAGTAAAGTGTTTTTGTGTTATTGATTTATTTGTTCGAATTGCAATGGCAAACCCGTGAGATGCAGTTCGCGTACAATAACAATGGGCTGGGAATGTTAAATCCCTTTGAGTGTTAACTGCCTTAATCACGACTGTCGTGACATACAACTGTTTTACTGTCATCAAACCAGATTCTTCAAACAACAGTACAGAAGGATAGATACGAGGTTTATGTAACATTACTTTCATAACAAGTTTTTGGGCTGTAATTACTTTTTGTAGGTGATGACCAGCGGACGAACCCCACGTAAGAATACCATATTGTAAGATAGGTTGAACAATTCCATAGTAAAATGTTTTAAGTGTTTTCAAATCACATACATCTCGCAGTCTTTTGAAGATGTAAACACTACGGCGAATCTTATCAACGATTTTTCCCACGTGAGCATCCCACCGCAAGTGGTTGTCAATTAAAACTCCCAGGTAAATAGTATTTAGTACAGGTGTTATCTTTTTGCAAACACATATGCCATCAGTACAATCACTTTTATGTATCGGGAGGCTCATACAGTTATTATTAGTATTTTTTCTAATGGTAAATTTAATAAAATTTGTCTTTCCTTCATTCAATGTAAGTTTACTATCCTCCAGCCAACTATTTATCATTTTTAGATCTGCCACCGTCTTATCCTCAACATCAGTCCAGGAAGAACCTTCTACAAATAGAACCGTGTCGTCTGCATACGAAATCGACTGCCCTTTCAGGGATAAAGAAAGCAAGTCATTTATGAACAATATAAACAGAAGCGGACCCAATACGGTTCCTTGCGGCACACCTACATTCACTGAAACCATTGTACTGTAATCCTGCCCAATCTTAACACATTGCATTCTATCCTGCAAGTAGCATTTCAATAACTTCCAGGGAATACCTCTAACCCCATAGATATCCAGCTTCTGTAACAATAAACTATGGTCGACAGTATCGAAGGCTTTAGCCAGATCCAAAAAAACAGCCAAAAAACAAGGTTTGGACTTATCAAAGCTAGATTTAATTTTTGATGAAAGTTCAGCAATAGCATCATTCGTAGATTTACCTTCAATAAAACCAAACTGATTCTTTGACAGAATATTATTTTCATTAATAAAACAAGTCAGACGCACTTTTAAAAGTTTTTCTAAGATTTTACTAAAATTGTTTACCAAGGAAATAGGTCTGTAGTTTGACGTAGACTATGAATCCCCACCCTTAAAAACCGGAACAACAACCGCCGTTTTCAATGCTTTAGGAAAATACCCCTGTTCGAAACATCTATTGAATAAAATAGATAAAGCTGGTGCAATTAAGTGAATAATTTTCTTAATTAGTTTTATAGAGATATTGTCACAACCAGTGGAATTTTTATTTTTCATCTTATTTACAATACTTATGATTTCATGTTGATCAGTTGGGGCGAGGAATAATGAGTTGACGTTACTCTTTATGAATTTAAACGATTGATTGGACACTTTACCACTTTTCTGATTTAATAATTTTCGCGCTACATCTTTAAAATATAGATTAAATTCATTCGCGATATCTAGTTCTTTAGTTACCTGTTCATTGGTGGCGGTCTTTACAGAGGATATACTCCCTAGAGGCTTCTCCCTGCCTGTCAATTCTCGCCCAATCCTCCACAAAGCTTTTGCGTTATCTTTTTATATGAAAGGTTTTTTAAAAAAAGACCACTTTTCCTCCGTAATTGTTATAAATTAATCAATCCGAGACGTTTCGGGAACACCTCCCATCTTCAGTCTACAAATAGTCACTCGTAATATTATCTATTACTTTATTTTTAATAAATTATTTAAATTTATTTAATTAATTTTTTTATTTTTTGTGTGGTTTGAGATTTTTATGGTCTTTTGTTGTAGTTTTTTTGTAGATAATATTACGAGTGACTATTTGTAGACTGAAGATGGGAGGTGTTCCCGAAACGTCTCAGATTGATTAATTTATAACAATTACGGAGGAAAAGTCGTCTTTTTTTAAAAAACCTTTCAATATTATAACATCATTTAAGAAGTTTTGTATAATCCGAATTGATCCGTGTTGATCCGAAGATGACGTAGTATGGGAAGAAAATGATACATAAAAATGTAAATATCGTTCTAAAACCCTTAATAAAGTGTTATTGTAATTCGCATTTGATTTTAGAGCACATAAAATTTGTAAAAAAGGTGCGGATTACATTCGAGAAAATACGGTATTACTTCTACTGATTAAGCCGAGGTTCTACAATTACAAACTACAGCATAATTAATTTATTGTACCAAAGTTTTTTTTAATAGTAAGAGTTTTTGAATCATAAAATAAAATGGTGTTTCTTGAAACAAAGGTATATCGGGACTTTTGGAGTAACTTCATGATGGTTAGGGAGCAGGTAGAAGTTCGTGATCCATTTTAAACGTTAGGGATTCCCTCTGGCGTCGTAGGGGGCAGGTAATTTTGTAGGAAAGAGGGCTAAATTTAAAAAACGGAGCGTCGGAATTGAGAAAATTACCTACCGCCGGGTTGCGAGGAGTCGTGCAAGAGACAAGGTCGAGGTAGAAAGAGGTGCGCGATACAAGATTGCTGTAATTCAAGCTCATTATCATACGTAAAGTCCGGCGTATCATCTCGAAAATATTTATAAACACGCCGCCCCACCCACCCATACATTAAAACATTGCGAAATTACACGGCCGATCCGTATCGCGACGGGAATTCGCTAAATCATATTGTTTACATTCTGCGTTCAAACGTGTTTGAACGCGCCGGCACAAGATGCAAAGACTTGATTATACGTTGCCGGGTTACGTTTCGTTTTGGTTAATCGCCTGTGGTGGGGACCCTTTGAAGTTTCCCCTGAGTACATTTCAATAGGTAGCACCCGCCGCATCTATCCGCGAAATCGTTTTGCCAATGCGTTTGTAACCGCGAAACTTGTTTATTGAACAATCGAAATGGCAAAAACCGACGATAGGCACTCCAATAATAAAAAAATTTAACCAGTCTAAATCGATTTTATTTGCGCACATAGCAGTATGCACATAAGATAAGTATTCTTAATTGATAATTTTTCCTGTAAACTTCAAAAACATGTTACTATTCCGAATTAAATAAACGAAGTGTTTGTAATGACACACTTCACTCGGGTACGTAAGGGGTGGAATACTCTTTCCACCTAATGCCGCTCATTATCCCTGCAAAATTTCTTTGATCTACCCCGAGCCGCTTCCCGACCTGCTCTTATTAACGATATTACGACGCGAAATATACTTCTTCGAATAAGGAGAATAACACGCTCTCTCTCTCTATCATCGAGCCACGAACTCTCAACCGCGACTACTTTTTTAAATCTGAAACGGAAACCTTTATGGCTAAATAATCGTATTTTAGCGTATCACAAAGAACTCCCCACCGGTGATTACAGCATGAAATATATACTGAAATAACTACAGTGTGTTAATTAATTATCGTACCCGACGTCATCATTGCAAGAATGCAACCAATATCGCAAATCGTGTATTGTAATACCAATACTGTGATATTGGTTGCATACAATTTTAATTTGAATAATATATTAAGTTTAGTTTCAAGTTATTTATATTCAAATCATTACTCCCAAACTTATTATGGCTACGCACCCCTTTTTGAGCCAAAACGTGATTGTAGACCCCCTAGTCAGTGCCGTGCTACTAAAACTGTTTTTACCGGAATGCAGTGGTCGTAAAAACATTTTTAATGTGATGGCTGAGCCTGATGAGTTGTGATCAAATTGTTTATGTTTGGCTCTATATTTGTAAGCAATAACCGCAAGTCACCACGAGCACTAACATCAAGTCGGTTTCACTAAGATCAAGTCACTAAATCTACGTTCCATTAACTATGAAGACGAAAAAGCTATTAAAAACTTTTCCGCAGTGTCCTATACTTCGGGATATAAAGTTGATATCTGTTTTTGTAACCAACATTTTTCATATCCGTCAACAAACATTGGTTTTAATTCTTCGTTTGTACTTAGCTCGATAAGTTGCTAATGAATGAAACACAGAGCTAGTTGATTATTACTCAATGTTTGCATTGAAACTTCGGATGTACCTGACTGTTGGAAGTTGTCAATTGTGGTTCCTATCCTAAAAAAACGTGACCCATCTGAGCCTAAAGATTAGCATATTGCCAATTTTATCTAAAGTTCTGGAAAGAATTATGTTTAATCAGTTGCATCAATTTGTTCAACTTAATAATATTTTACCGAAGCATCAATCTGGTTTTCGTAGAAACCATGCTCTTCTCAAGGTAACTAATGATATTTTACAGGCTCGAGATAAAGGATTATGTACGTTGGTAGTCTTGTTGGATTTTAGTAGAGCTTTTGATAGTGTTTGTCATGACTTGCTTGTGGAATTGTTAAAGTATATTGGCTTCAGTGAATCCGCTTTAAACTTAATTGAAAATTATTTAAGTAATAGGCATCAGTCGGTTAGAATCGGTGATGCTTTGTCTGAATTTCGCTGTTTGAGCAAGGGTGTACCACAAGGTACTATTTTAGGGCCTATTCTATTTTCTTTATATACATTTCAAATCGTTGTGAGTACCATATGTATGCGGATGACTTGCAGATGTATGTTTCCTTTGATCCACGCGACTTCGCGTTGGGTATTACGAATATGCAAAAAGACCTTGATTACATTCATAAAGTGGCTCGGGAATACGGTCTACATCTTAATCCGAGTAAATCCAATGCTATACTTTTTGGAAATTCCGCTATATGTAATGGTTTTCGGGAAAGTATTGATTTGCAAATTGATGGTTGTAACATTCCTTTGGTTAGTGAGGTAAAGAATTTGGGTATGATTATGGACAACAGTTTTCGCTATACGAAGCATGTCTCCAACTGTATATCCAGGGCTTATTATCATCTGAGGATGTTGTTTCCTCATCGACACTACCTTGGTATTCATCTGAAAAAGGTGTTGTGCGAAGCCTCTGTTTTGGCTCAATTCACTTATTGTGCTGAGGTCTACCATCCGTGCATTGACGTTAGCGATGTAACACGTATTCAACGAGTGCAAAATTCGTGTCTTCGGTATATATATGGAATTAGAAAATATAACAGAATATCTTATAAACTGAAGGATGCGGGATGGCTAAATATGTATCATCGTAGGAAAGTGAACCATAAAATTATAAACTGCAAGGAACCACAGTATCTCTACCAACTGATAACTTTCTGAAATGATGTCCACCGAATAAATACGCGATTTCGCGGAAGACTGTCGCCACCCTTCTATCGTTTGTCTTTGTTTCAGAGATCATACATATTTCAAATAACTTCGAAATATAATGAGGTGGACGATAATTGCAAGGGGTTCTCACTACGAAGGTTTAAATTTACACAGAAATATTCTTGTTTTCTTGAACAATGTCTACATGGGGGCAAATGTTTTGCAATCTTGTTGTTGTATCTAGCTGTTGCTTTGTAATTTTTGGCCGAGTCATGTTTTTCTTTTTTTGTTTTTTAGGTTAGTTAGAGCAGCTGTACTAACTAGTACAAGCTGGAACTCGCCTATTTTCTTTTGTATGTTTTTTTTTTGTACAATTAAGCTTATTTTCTAATAAAGACATTTATTATTATTATTATTTGTATGTAAAAGGGTCCAACACCCAATCGGGAATAACCAAATGAAGAATGTCTTCAAATCTTTTTTTGAAATCTAAGTGAAGTGCTGACAATATACAAAGCAAATCAACATCACGATTTTGTAGCTAAAAAAGTTTTGGAAATTAAGAGAATTCTCCTCTTCCCAACTTTTCTTTATAGAAAAAAAGTTTTTTTACGAATGCAGATGTTACACTTTTTGTTTTTATTAAATTCAACTGATCGCCTTGCAGCTTCAAATTGGTTTCGTTAAATTTGGCAAACATATCATTTCTTGAATGAAATAAATTAAGTCGCAGATCATTGTCTTCAGTTTCAAAGAATTCTAAAACTTAATCAAAAAGTGAGTAAAATCTATTCAAACGTGCACTTCTAGACAACCATCGTACTTCTGTGTTAAGTAGCAAACGATTGTAACCTTCATCATTCTCCAGGCAAAGTTGAGCAAATAATCTCTCATTTAAGGCATTCTTTTTGATTTTATTAACTGCTGTAATCACATAATTCAGTGAGCGATGTAAGATTTTTTGCTACTAAATGTTGTCGATGAATGACACAATGTACTGTTAATACATTCGGTACTGCTTGTTTTAAATATGCCAGGAAACCTCGATGGCGTCCTACCATTGCCGGAGGACCATCAGTAGCAACGCAGATGATATTACATAAAGGAATAGCTTTTGCTTCAAAAAAATTTTAATTCCTTAAATATAGTTTCATCTTTTGTATCAGTTTCCAAACATACGCTATAGCATCTTACAAATTTAGTTGTTAATACACTTCACAGACTTACATATACTACAACAACTGACTACTGTTCCTACTTTTTGCGTACCCCCCAACGCTACCTACGGACCCCCGAATTAATTTTATTGTACAATATTAAGGTTACATGAGAAAGATATGGAGTGAAATTCTGAGAATAATGTTGATTATGTGAAATCTCGCGTGCACGAGAGCTGAACGATGTAGGTATTATTTTAGAGTTAGTTCGAATCGGTGTTCTGGTAATTATTTCCGTAATAGAACGGTTGGTGAGGTGTGTCTTTGGGCGATATCAGCCGTGTTGGTAATAAGGTATAACTCGAGGGGTCAATTAAAAATTCGGTGTAGATAAGGTTCGAACAATGAATGGATGAAACTGTGGATACAATAGACGTCGTAAATTACATAGAAAACAAAAGGGCGAGCGGGGCAATTATTCAAAAATTGTCGCTCGCCCTTGACATTTCGTCGCCAGGTCGATAAACCTTTCAATAGTACAAATTAATATTTCGGTTGGCGAAAAAATTTTTTTGGACTTTACGACATCGTACGTGCAACGTAAAACAGTGTTTGCGGCCGACGCGTTTTTCGCTTTCTCTTTTTTAAAGGTCAAAAAATACAATGCACAATTTATCTTTACGATAGGCATCTCTCGGACATCTATCAATTTGCCGTGCGCACCGTATGGGGTGTTGCACGTCGGACGAAAATGTACGTTACGAAATAACGCGTCGGTCCGCTAAGCGTTCTTTATTGCACGCCATTTTTTCGCCAGTTAATATGGGGAAATTGGCCGAAATCCGGTTATTTACGAAACTTTTTCGGTACAGTTAATAGTTTTCCTCTCGTAAACATCGCCCCACCGAGGCGAAAAACGAAATTTAAATGTCAAAGACACGTTTTGTTCATCTTTTGAAATTCGAATTAACCCCAAGCCATCCTAACAACATCAAAGTCTCTTTGAGAGTTAACATCAATAAATACAATGCTTTATGTTTATCGTATCTACTCCTTAGAGAAACCAAGAGAATTTGAAATTAAAATTGGGAAATTAATATAACATTACTAATCTAAATCAAAGCAGAAAAAAGAGTAAAAAGAAAAAATTTAAATATCAAAGGGATGTTTATGGGGCCTTATGAAATTCGAATCGGGACCGAATTTCGCCCGAAGCGTCTGCGGCATCGGGTCGCTTTGAGGTTTAACGTCAATAAACACAATGGCGGATAGAAGTGGTAGACAATTATACCGTTAATACCGCCTTAACAAGTGGGGAAGGTATTAGTTGCACCAGACAAATTTATCGACCCACTTCGGATCTAATGAATTTGAGATATACTGTTACCCTCTTATCCCTGAAGCAATACAACTGGAAGTATTTACAAGATACCCTATTACGTAGAGGACTTTTATTAATCCTGGAAAAATAAAACATAGCAAAACGTATCCGAGTGAATCCACATGATAATTAAAGGAAACGTCTTGTTAGGGCGTACTCCAATTCACTTCCTAGTGAGTTGCAGAAGTAATAATACATAAATGTATCCTTGGGTGACCACGAAGCGTACCTTTGGAAGCACGCGATATATATATATATATATATACATAACAAACTTGACTACCGTTTGAAACAAAGGCTGCGCTTCTATTGTAGCAAAGTTTACATAAAAAGATACTAATTAAAACGAATTTAATTTTTTCAAGATTTAATAATAAAAAGTTTTGCTGTAAAAGGAAGAATAAAAGAAATGCTTTGGTATGGTTATAGAGGTAGAGAGAAGTATGAGTAGTAAATCTTAGAACAACAGCGGGATTGCTGAAAGACAATAACGTGTTGTGCGGATCCCAGCAGGACCACATGCCTTAATAAACCATGTTCATCATACTTTTATACGAGATAACCGTAAGATAAATGTTTCGTCCACGAGTAAGACGAAAATGGACTGCGCGTCCATCTTTCTCGGCCGTTTATTACGTAAAAGTAATATTTTTTTTCGTGGAGGAAACGTTCAAGGCTGTCCATGGCGTGCTGAAGTGGTAAATAATTACGGACCGCGGCGCCGCCAGAAAATTGTTGCGGCCAAGCAAAACGAACCAGCCCGCGAGGCTTTGTATAAAACTTCATAAATCCATTAAAAGGCGAAAAGAGAGGATCGTGTTTTAATGAAAACGTACACAGAGAGAGCACTCAGCAAAGAAGCTAACGTTTTCGACGATCCTGATTAGTTAATGTCGGACAGCGGATTTTGGTTTTTACATCTTTACGCTAACCCTTTGTTGGACGCTGTTTAATTAGTTTTCAAATTTAAACCGGACTTCTTTATGAGTCGCGTTTAATATTTAATTCCAAATTATTTTACAGAAACCACCAGTTTATATTCCATATACCCCCAAGCTACTCTCTGTATTCATGTAGTAGAAATTTCCTATTTTCTCGGGTTTCCACAAATGCTAAGTAAACATTTAAAATAACTACTTTTATTATTATCTGCAACAAATACATAATCTTTCATTATGTAAATGAATCGAACGATAATAAAACAAGTCGAAGGTGTTAAGTGATTTGGGTAAAGCCTCTGAGTGGTTCATGTGATTGATTATGGGGGTTGACTATAGGTGCATGGCCGGATTTCGACAAATGTACTTTTAATAGAGATAAATCACGGGGGGGCACGGACAGGGTCTTATATAAAATCCTTAGATTTATGACAGCGAAAGCTCGATATATATGGGAATCAATGCCACGAAATACCTTACGGCCGATAGGAGATTTTAAAAGTTCAGTCTTATTAAAGAGGAGCTCACGCCACCGAAATCATCGCACAACTATCCCCAAAGGAACAAATCAATCGTTTACGTGCCGAGTGATTCGCATGCGATGGTCTTTGATTATCGGTTAGCCGAGACGATTGCTGCTGCGAACCCAGCGTAATTTGCATAAGTTAACTTCTTACCAACCATGAGAAAAGTGTCCGATTGTTTTTCGTGACGCTATAACAATAAATATAAAACCAGCAAATTATGTGAACGAAACATGCGCTCAAACTACTTATAAAACTCCAATCGACCGTATGACGTATGCAGATAAGCCTTATTATCTACGTCATTGACACCGAACGGAGTAATGAACCGAGATATTACTTCAATCGATATTATCTATTTGGTTCTAAGACTGATTTCAAACGGTATTTCAACGATGAACTTCATTCTTACCACACGTTCACTTATTATATAATAATAATAATAATAATAATAATAATGCCTTTATTAATAGAAACAACAGAAAAAAAAAAGATTACAAATGTGCGCAGGGCGGAGTTAGGACCATAGTCCTCTCTACCACCCAACCCTGCGTTAAAAAAAATCAAAAATTCAAAAAATAAAACATAAAACATTCGATCTTGACAATAATACTAATACCAACAAAACAGCCATTCAGAGAGAAAGTAATAAAAATAACACTCATAGTAAAAAAAAATCGAAAATGATATAAATTACTCATTAGCCCATAAAAAGTTTTTAATATTATAAATAAGCTTCAGCGCCGCAAATGATTTACGGACCTTTAAAGTAACATGATCCCTAAATCTGACATCACAATCCATTAGAAGGCCAAGATTACGACAACAACCCGCAACGCCCAAGTCACCACTATCCAGCTCAATTCTAAAATGAGAGCAAGCGTTGCGGGCATTGCGTCTACCAAACAACAACATAACCGATTTTAAGGGATTCGATCTTAAGTTGTGACTGGCAGCCATTTTGGTAAACCGAGCAACATCACCCGCAATCATCCTAAGTTGGGCCACAGGAGCATCATCCTGTCTGAAAGAATAATATATCTGAGAATCATCGGCATAAAAATGAGCTTTAGAATATTTGAGACAATTTTGGAGACCAGAAGTATAAATGCTAAATAAGAGCGGACCCAATACAGAACCTTGTGGTACACCGGCCATTAATCCACGGGCAGCCGAGACGATCATGCCACAGGAAACGACCTGTCTTCGATCAGAAAGAAAATTCAATATTAAGGCAGCAGCATTAGTACAAAACCCAATGTACTTTAGAATAGAATCCAAAACTGTATAATTCACCGTATCAAATGCTTTCGAAAAGTCGAAAAGAATTAAAGCCGTAACCATGTCATAGTATATCATCAGTTATATGCATCAATGCTGTACCACATCCATGATTTTTACGAAACCCAGACTGTGTCGTCGGCAAAACACTGCAACCCTCAACAAAAAATCTCATCTGAAAGGCCATGATTTTTTCCAAAATCTTAGACAAAACAGGCAAAATACTAATCGGCCTAAGGTCACCACACGAAGTAGGATTGGCTATCTTAGGCAGTGGGATCACTTTAGCAGTTTTCCAAGCGTCTGGAAAAACTGAGTTAGATAAACAGTAGTTTATAATATGTGTTACAAAAGGTAGAATATGGGGACAGCAAAGATGCAACATTAAGGATGAAACACCATCAAAACCAACCGAGCCTGATTTTAACTTCAAAAGTAGTGAACCGACAATGTATTCATCTACCGTTTCAAATAGGAAATTATTAGTAGGATTTAATTTAGAATTATTATATATATGTTTATTGTTTATTGATGATGCAACAAAGAATTTACAAGCCCACAAAAAATAATACATACAAGTAAATAAAATGATAAACACTCTGAAATTATCAACAAAACCGGACTTAATAACAGCGCATCATCAAAAAGAGCCGAGTCAATGCAGACATAGCTTGTCTGCTATTGTTTTTCATCGGCCCTTTTATAATAGAAATAATAAATAAATTGGTTTCAAACTAGATAGCACTAACTATATATATATATATATAAAAAACTATATTAACAGAAGTAAGCACCTAAATTAGTTAGCAATGAAAAATAACAATAATAAGGAATAATAAAAAAAAATACAACAAAATTAAAGAACAAAAACATAGCAAAATGAAGAAAAGGTTGAACAAGCTGCCGCGAACAATCTCCCCCTGCCCTGTTAGGTCATACAATTCAGAAATGTAAAAAGTGAATGTTACCTGTTAATAAGAACTTAAATTTAAAATTTAAATTTAAATGCTGTTCTGCTCAATCAAAAGAATTTTTTTATAATATGACTTGAAACTTCGCTCACTCAGCTGCTTGACTGAATCAGAAAGGCTATTCATAATAGTAGTTACATTATAAGAGTAAGATCTTTTAAAGATTTGAAGTTCATGGCGTGGTATGCATAACATGTGCCGATGTCGTATATTAATATTGTGCACGTCACTGCGATACATGATTCTATTGGCTAAATATGGTGGACATTTATACATAATAATTCTGTGAAAGAGGCAAGCACTGTGAAGGATTCTACGACGCGTCATATTCAACCAATTTGCCCAATTCAGATTGTGTGATATGTTTTCCCGTCTTTTAATACCATATATAAACCTCAGACATGAGTTCTGCACTCTTTGGATACGCACTTTGGTTACAGAGTCTAAGCATGGATGATATAAAGCATCTCCGTAATTGAATATGGACAGAACAAGAGCTTCACATAATTGGATTTTCAAACGTTGGTTAAGTAAGCTCCTGTTACTGTACAATAATTTAAGCGTCACGTAGGCTCTACGAATTAGTGAAGAAACATGTCCACGGAATCGGAGTGCGGTATCAAGACGTATACCCAAATTACAGCACTCGTCCATAAAATTCAATTTAACACCACCCACTCCGACACTCAGAGACCCCTTGACCCTGTTCACCACACCACCACTCCCAAATACCATAACTGCTGATTTAGACGGATTAATAATCAAACAATGATTTGAAGCTTCGTGGGCCAATTTGTCTAAATCAGAATTGATAGCTCTTTCAGCCTTGTCAATGTTATTCTCATTGAATGAGTAATAGACCTGAGTATCGTCAGCATACATTATAGAAGTCAACAACATCCTGATCAACAACCCCTCCCAATTCAGAAGATCTAGCGAAATAATCATTTATCTCATCTGCATTACCTAAACTCCCGGGCAATGGTTGGCGCCTCTGTCTGGCGACACCCCAATCACGAAGGACCCGCCACAGCTTAGCAGAACTACGCTGAGCCACCACCGAACCAAAGTATGCCTCTTTCTCTCTTCTTATCGCTCCTTCCACGTACCGCTTCAAATCTTTGTAACTATACAGATCATTAATATTCTTAGAGTGCTTATATTTAGAGTAAGCCCTATCCCTCAAACACATCATTTGTTTTAACTGCGGCGTAAGCCAAGGACTAGGTCTTTTAGAAAATCGTCTATTCCTTAGTGGAGCATATTTATCGAAAATTGAAATAATAAGATTATTAAAAAAATTAACTTTGATATTAACGTCATCCAGTTCATAAATTAAAGAGAACGGCAACGGCTCCAGTTCAGCAGTAAAATCAACAAGATTGATAGAATTAAAATCCCGGTAAGCCCTAAAAACTGGTTCAGTAACAATAGGTGCGACTGTCAAGCTACATCTAATCAATTCATGATCAGTTAGACCATGCAAACTGTCCAATGAAGTAAACGCAAAATCGACACAAGAAGAAACAACAACATCTATCAAGGTTTCCGAGGAAGAAGTAATACGAGTAGGCTCGTTCACCAGTTGCAACAACCCATATGCGTCCAGAAGATTCAAAAATTTAGTAGTGTATGTATTCTGTATATCATCTCATTTATTCTATATATCATTAAGAATACTCTAAATTGTTCGTCAAAGCATGTAGGGCAGTAAATGTTGATTTTGCTTCCATTCCTAAAGTGTTGATCAAGCATCTTTTCTATCCCATCTTTGAGCAGAAAAGAAGTTACGCTAATTGGCCTGTATGCCTTGGGTATACCTTTGGGCACTAAAGCTGTAGCTAGTTATATGTAGGGTCTTCTATGTCTTTTTGCAGAAAGATAGGCAGAGTTCCATGCTCTTAGGAATAGCCCATCTAACTCTATATACTGGGTGTAAAAATGTTCCCAGCTAAACTGCAAAGTTTAAAACACTAAGCTTCCAACATTGTAGACCCAGCGTGTTGTAGAGTGATGTAAAAAAGTACTTTTCATCAATTTGTCTGCCAAATTTGTTCTTAAGATAAATTTGAGTATTTTTCAATGTGGAAATTGGCGAGGAACTGTGGACCTTATATAAAACGGTGCGAATCCAATAAAGGGATAGATAACATATGTAAAGTAACATAGGGAGAGCGCTAAAGTGTCACAACAGAGCTATAAAACAGACCCGAGTTCGGAAAGTCGAAGAACTTCGATTGGCGATTTTGCTCTTTGCATTTTTATTTGTTTCCGAGAAGTGTATATCGTTTCTTTTAAGTTCTTAAATTTGACTTGTAACAAACTATTCGTAATAGGATGAACGCATCCGCTAAACAATAACGACCAGTTTATGAACTCAAGGCACGATGCACAATGACAATGTGCTTTTCCTGATACACGACGGGTTGGGCTTTACCCGTTGTTGTATTCTGTTTGACGCGTTGGAAACCTACATATATACAAACTGCCTATTATGAATTGTACAATGCCGACATAATCGGGTATACAATTTTTATTTTCATCGACACAAAACTAGTTATTCAAATTACCTTTTTCAATGGGCAATTACCATCATATTACTACTTGCCTTTGTTTATTAATATATATTTACAAACAAAACCACAGAAGCATGAACAGAAAGTTTTTTTAATAAAAAATCGATTTCACAGTGTACATAACAAACAATATCGTTCGATTGAGCAAAATTGAACTAAATTATGAAGGTTTATCGAAAAAAATTTAATTGTATCATACCAAAAGACAAATGGTTATTATAGCGTAACAGGAGATTATTTTAAATTAAATTTCGTCTGATACGAATGTTTTAAAAAATATTTTTTGATGAAAATGAAAATTGATTTTAAATTTTAAAGCAATTTATAATAAAAATTTACCCGATAAATTTATCGAGCTGTTTTATCAACTAAATACTGAATAAACTTAATTAAGAGGCAAAAATGCATGAATAAAATATTTTTCGTAGAAATTTGTTAAATTTATGATAACTTAAAAATACAAAACCAATACATTACCACCGAGCAAAAAAAACACAGAAAAGCAAATAGCTATTGCAATATGTCGGTGCAAAATGATAAATGGATATGACGACGTAGTGAGAATAATTTAAACTAAAACATTGCTGTATAGTATACAACGTTGTGCAAAAGTCAACACCAACTTTTCAAAAGAAAAAAAAACGTTTTTATTTGTCAGGTAAATAATGGTAGTGTATCAAATTTTTTTTAAAAACAAAGAAATTGCAATAGTACCTCTTTGTTACAAACAAACAGCATGTAGGTTAATACATTACAAAATTAACTTCTTCTCGCAGTTTAAATATCCATTTAAACGATTGTTTAAACGCAATTAACGGTCCGCAAAAGTAGCAATAGATAAATAACCACGCACGATTGATTAAATAAATAATTAAATATGCAAAACAAGTCGATTACATCCGCGAAAGCCCGTGTGGTACACCAACGGCAAATAATAGCCGGCTAATTTACAAGTGAAAGTACCCAAAAATGATCAATACGTAACGTAACAATCACGTACTCTGTTCGACGTCTGTTTTTCGATCCAAATTAATCGGTTTGTAATTAAAGTTTTCCCAATTATAGGCCGCACCCTAAATAAATATATATATTTTTTAGAAAAACTTTAATTACTAATCGTGTTCATTACATTTAGATTAAATTAACCGTTTCTATTGGTACATTATTTAACTTACTTTATTTACTGCACCTAAAAGTACCATCATAAAAGAACAGCTCCTTCGTTCTTTGTATAAGATCTTTGACCTCTATCGACCTCAACTAAAAATTGCTGTTCAAATACACATTTGAACGCCCCTCAAATACGGATTGGAGTGTGGCTAGAAAAGTCGTCACTTACACATCCGTGGACCAGGCAATTCAAACGTTTAAGCCGTTCAAATCGCCTGGAGAAGACAATATCTTTCCTCCTTTGTTACAGCAGGGGAGGTCTTTGTTGTTGCCAATTTTGGTAAAAATTTTCAGAGCGAGTGTCGCCTGGAAATATGTGCCGGCAGAATGGACTAAGGTACGGGTATCTTACATACCCAAAGCGGGCCGTTCGGTCCCTACTCCTAATGCTTTTCGACCCATCAGCCTAACGTCATTTCTGCTGAAAACCCTTGAAAAAGTTCTGGAACGGTATATCCGTACGGTGCCATTGGTATCTGGTCCACGGAGTCGCCACCAGTATGCTTATCAAGCGGGAAAATCAGCAGAATTGGCTCTACACAACTTAGTTGGTAGAGTATCCAGGACGCTGCAAGGTAAAGAAATCTTGGTTTGTGCGTTTCTGGATATAGAGGGAGCGTTCAACAACGCAATACCACAATCTCTTGAAAGAGCTGCTCTTGACAGGGGAGTGGAAGCAACTATAGCGGGTTGGATCCGCAATATGCTAGAAAATAGAATAGTTTCTACTTCACTCCACGGTGATACGATACGCTTCAGGCCGGGAGGTGGCTGCCCGCAGGGAGGGGTGTTATCTCCCCTGCTTTGGTCCCTCCTAGTTGACGATCTGATTGCGATAGTCGAAGCCGTTGGTGTGGAAATACAAGCTTATGCTGATGACATTGTCGTTATGGTCAAAGGAACCTGTTTGCCGAGGATATCTAAAGTCCTCCAGGTGACCCTAGATACCATTTGCGCTTGGTGTAAGGGAGAGAACCTCTCAATAAACCCGCAAAAGACAATTGTTGTGCCCTTCACCAGGAAGCGAAAGTTGGATGGACTAATCCGCCCAACTATCCAAGGTGAAGAAATTCCTTTCTCAAAGGAAGTCAAATATCTAGGAGTAATCCTAGACAAAACCCTGTCATGGAATGGACATTTGCAGGGAGTTTTGCACAAAGCTAGACTATCCTTGTGGACTTGTCGCAGTCTTTGTGGAAAAAGTTGGGGTCTTACCCCTGAAAGACTGTACTGGCTCTATGTGACTGTGGTTAGACCTATGATCACATACGGAGCAGCAGCCTGGTATAGGAAAGTCCGACAGACTTCAGCTATCAGTAAACTTTCACGAATTCAACGAGTAGCTGGATTGGCAATCTCTGGTGCGATAGGCACAACGCCAACTCTAGCAATGGAGGTTCTGCTTGGCCTATATCCTCTGCATTTGCATATAGAGAAAGTGGCTAGAACAACCATTTACAGATTTAAGCAATATGCTCAAAACTGTTCCGACATGTCCTACCAATGGGCTGCGGAAAACATTACAAGCACTGATACTGTGCTATCAATGCCGTCAGATTTGGCGGTATCACTATCAGTGATTAATGCTCGATACCAGATTGTACTGCCTGAGCGGCAGTCCTGGATCGAAAATGAAAATTCTCTGGTTTGGGCAGACATTTGCTTGTACACAGATGGATCAAAAACGCCTGAAGGGGTAGGAGCAGGAGTATACTGCCAGACACCTCGAATTAAGCAAGCCTACAGCCTGGGTACGTACTGTACTGTATTCCAGGCGGAAGTATTTGCTATTGACATGGGTGCTAAAATCCTTCTTGAAAGAGGGGTGAAGAACATGACAGTACGAATAGGACCTTAGGGTCGCGGTGCAAGGTTGGTTGGTCCGCCTACCCGATATGTATTCTATGTAATGTAATGTAATGTAAAATACACATTTTATACATTGTTTGGGTTTAATTTACTTTAATATACTTTATTAAAATCATTTCATAATTCTAATAATGAGTGATAAATATATATATTCTTGATCATCGAGGTCGCTCGCGGCCGAGGCGCTACTACTGGGACCGTCAAACATAAAACCAGAATATATTAAAAACGAATTGCGATATCATCATAAAATAAAAAAATAATTTCTTATTAAAAATATGGGGTTCACCGAAAATTACATATGCCTTATATAAATGAGAAAGGAAAAAAATGAAATGGCGCTATAGAAGAGGTAATAGGGAATAAGATAAAACTTTATGGGGTAGTTGTCGACTGCAGTTCACCCTATGATTAAGGGGCATATTTTGTCGGAAAATTTTATTTCCTTATCAGGGGGAGCGTCGTTACCTGTCCGCGAGGTCGTTTTTCAAATAATAAAGTTTACTTCGCACAACAGCGCTCGTGCAACTGCTCATTCAGAAAATTACTTCGGGGGTCGGTGCTGTTGGTCCTCAGACGGTATTTATTTAAACAGCAAAAAAAACAGCCGGATACGTACCGATCGTGTTTGCTAGTTTGCCGTGTATAAGAAGGGCAATTCCGGGATCCGTTAATTGATCATAAGCTCCGATAAAGTTATTAAAAAGTAATTGCCTTTCGGAATTCAGTTTTGGAACAAAAGCGGCCGGTTTGGAAAAAAAATCAATTCCGTTCACAATGCCCGCCTCAAGCGGCCATTAGCGTCCAAATCCGTCGATTAAAATACAATTTAATTTACTTAATAATGTACTGCGATTAAATTCGCCCTGGCGTCACACTGCGATTCTAGATTGTTTGGCTGTTCCTTTAATTATCCCGAAATTAACAATTCCACCGAGATCTAGTCCTCCCCTTGTTTTCCATCTATCCACCCTACAAATGCTGATGTCTAGAATTTACTCGCCTCTATGTAAATGTTTTTGACAAAAAAAATTCTCAACAGTTTATTTTTTGCACTATTTATTTAGAAAAGAATTAATAAAAGAGTTGAAGAAATGAATTAATGTTGTCAACGTTGAGTGAGTGTTCGTTACGAGTTTGAAAATTGAGCGGGAAGGAAAGTAAGTTATTCATCACTCAAATCTTGCCGTAAATAAGTAATTTACTTTATCTGGAGTTTTCTCGAAAGCAGCAGACGGCGGCCGCACTCCGTAAGTGTTTAATCAAGAAAAGTAAGCTGTGGAAAGCCTAGTATCGACCGAGACTTACCAAGAGTCGAGATTGACGCCCGATAAAAATATATCGAATGTGTTCCTAATCCTATGGTCCAGCGTGTTGTCACGCCTTCTAGCCATTGGTGATTGAGATCAGGATGAAGTAAGCCCATAAATTTGCAATTGATCCTGAACGTAGGTAGAACAACCGTTTTTATCTGAACTGGTTGTGAATAATTCATATCTCGCTTAAATAAGAGGTATGAAACAATAACGAATAATATTTTACTTGGGTTATATCCCCTGAGGCTTGCCATTTAAAAGCCAATTTGCACCGGGGGCATCACTGTATTAATGGCTGAGGAAATTGACCATACGGTATGTTTAAATTCGGTAATATGTTGGAGGAAATTGATTTTTGCGGGCGCCCCTTTAAAGAGGCCTCCACGTCCAATCAACATCGGTACACAGGGGGCGCACTCCGAATATTTAAATTAACTTTAAGCTTGAATTTAATAATATTGAAAAATTCTTGACGGCGAACTCATTAAGGAGAATCGATATTGGCGACAAAAGAAGCGTTTTTATTTTCGGATATATCTGGGTCGCGAGAAGTAACCCCAGAATTACACGGCCAAGGTAAATAAGCGATACGGCATAATAGTGAGTCCCTTCAGGAAAAACCAGCAAGGAGCGGTCATAGGGTGAAGTGGCCACTCACAAGAGTATCTAAAATCAGATACCTCCAAGGATCGGCCTCCTTTTCGAGTTTTCGAGTGTGCTCGTCTTGCTTTTTTCTACGTCTGTGGCGTGCGCGCCACTCCACCAACGTACCTACTATATAATGAATTATTCATAACGAAATAACTGAAGAAAAAGTCAGCACTCCGCGCCACAATTATGAAAACGCGAACGTTCAAAATTCCAGCCGACCGTGGAAAAATCTCTGACTCAGTAATTAGTTCTTCTTTTCAACCTTCACCCTAATATGTACCGATTCCAATTATACATCTTCTCCAGGTATTCTTTTTTTTCCTTACGAATTTTTTCTTACTCCAGCTGAAACGTCACTTTATTATTACTTTTTCTTCCAATTAGTTTTAATTCTTTTTTTAGACCATTTAATAACAACCGTGTTTTATCGGTTATTATGTATTATCGGGTTTTCAGAATAATAAAAAATGGCAGAAACAATTTTCCCTTCATATTTATTACTTTAGAAGCTGAGGAATATGACGCACTTCAAATTAAATTGATATCAAATTCTGCTCAGTTCAAAATTTGAAAAAATTCATTAAATATAGGCTGTATCTCTAGAACGGTAAGACCAAGAGGTTTGGGAAAAAAATCCTTATAAGCAAAGTGACCAAGAGAAATAGCTGGAAATTATTTTGAAGTTCGTAATTGGACCGCTAGGGGGCGTAACTGCCATTGAGAAACATAAAGTTGCCGCTATCTCAGAAACTTAGACGATGAGCTATAACTTTGACACCATCATTTAATAGCTTGGATAATACCGCATCGCTTTTGTTTTGCGATATTTCTCATATCTGTCATAATAAGGGAGGGGGAGGCCAATGCGTTTTCATATGTTTACATTTTAATATCTCCTAGATCATTCAACCGATTTGAATGTTTTCGGTGTTGTTTGAAAGAGCATTTTATGCTCTTTTTAAAGATATTTTCAGTAAGACCGTCTGCTTTAAAACAAATGAGCTAGAGGACGTTATCTGCAGCGATTACATATTTTTGTGATTTTTGAAGAAAAGTTAAATGGAACGATACTATTTACTTCACAGACCCTTAGTCACCTTAAAATTTGCTAAATTTTAGTGAAAACCGCATCTCGATATCGCCACCCGTTCTCGAGTTGTAGAAGAAAATGTTAAAAACTCGAGTGCCATCAATCGGATCCAGTTACCTCATCGAGAAAAACAAATCACATTACCATGGTAACTGTAAACATGTCATTTACTAACGCAGAAGCGTATGATAGAGCGTATGATGATTTATTTTCAATGTTTCGAATACGATCCAACTGCATGGCAAAAATGTGCAATGCAATTACGACAAAGAAAGACATTTTTCTCTAGAAGTGTTTTTAAGATTACGGAAAACTGGCAACGTGTAGCCCATTCCGACATCTCTATGAATTCGTAAATCATATTGGTGCGCAATGTGATCCCACATAATCTGGGAACTCCGAAAACAATTGTCCACAAGAGTTCTCAAGAGAATAATATCTCCACCACGTTGTTTTACATCAGGCCTTAACAGATACCGATTATGATAACAGACTGAACTATTACCATTGACTTTTAAATATGATTTGGGCAAATCCAAACCTTTTATCACAAATGCTATGGATGCACGAAGCATCTGTCCACAAGCTGATGTAAACTTGCATAATATGCATTCTTGGTTCGAGCAAAACCCACATTGCTTTCACCCCTTTATCTATTGGGTAGACTAAACGACCTGACTTTTCAAGAAAAACCAATAACCAGGGAAAATATGACAAAATACTAAATACCAGTAAAAAGTGTCCAGGGAAGAGACTTAGCAGCGCTTTTTTTTTTTCATCGAAACTAGATTAAATAAATGCATCGAGGTTTATGTAAGACATTTCGAACATTAGTGAGCTATTTTTGCCAAAAATTTAAGTTATTCTAAGTGTTTCGGTTTATTTTGTTTTATTATCATTGTTGATGTTTCATTGATCCGTTGGCTTTTCAACACGCCTCAAAAGTAGTTTTGAAGCAGTTCTAAGCTTGGATAAAGTGTGAAGGAAGGTTCTAGATAATAAAATTTTTGTTATCTCTTATTTGTTTCCTAAGGTAACTTTAACATTTTCTTTTATAATTCGAGAATGGATGGAGATATCGAGATGCGGTTTTCACTAATATTTAGCAAATTTTATGGTGATTAACGGTCTGTGAAGTAAATAGTAACTTTTTTTCAAAAATCACAAAAATATGTAACCGCTGCAGATAACGCCCTCTAGCTTATTTGTTTTAAACCAAGCGGTCTTACTGAAAATATCTTTTAAAAGAGCATGAAATGCTCTTTCAAACAAGTCCAAAAATATTCAAATCGGTTGAATGGTCCAGGAGATATTAAAATGTAAACATTTGAAAACGCATTGGCCTCCCCCTCCCTTATTATGACAGATATGAAAAATATTGCAAAACAAAAGCGATGCGGTATTATCCAAGCTACTAAATGATGTTGTCAAAGTTATAGCTCATCGTCGAACTTTCTGAGATAGCGGGAATTTTATGTTTCTCTATGGCAGCTTCAAAATAATTTCCAGCTATTTCTCTTGCCCACTTTGCTTATAAAGATTTTTTTCCCAAACCTCTAAGCCTTACCGTTGTTGAGATACAGCCGCTCCGTACGCTTAACGGGACACCCTGTACAGTGTTTCAGTATTTCCAGAAAAATTTAAAAAATTCTTTTCATATTTGCTACTTTAAATGTTGAATGCTTAGATTGAACAATAAAATAATAAAAATGTTAAAACCTGTCGACGATGTATTTGAAAATTATTGATTGGATTAGTTTGAAACGAACATTGTGCGAAATAAACCGGTTCAAACTCGCCAAAAATTATTAATTGATTTTTTTTTGAAGGACAAAAAAAAAAGAGTTCTTGAAACAAAGGGCAAAAATACGATGGAATATGAATTATAGAGAAATCGATACACTGGTCGTAATTAAAAAAAGCAGATGAAAAAGTTTGCAGCTACAAATGTACGGGGTTCGCAATTAACATTTCGCAAAAAAATTGGCTAAATTCGCTCTAAACCGAGAACGTACGTTTTGTTCGCTTTTGCCGTTGTGCAATTTGGTGTTCCACTTAAAAATTGCAGAAAGTTCGGCACTTACCTGCAAGTTATTTCCGCTGTGACCGTTTGTGCGTGAAATTAGCGGAGTAGTACCCCTTTAAAGCCGTGCCGTCAATACTCAATTATACGGCGAATTCACACCCTTAACCTCATATAACGAAGGGGGAGACACCAAATATATTAATAACAGGTGCGAAATTTCATAATGGAGCTTTGTTCCTAGGCGCCCATTGTTTTTATACATGACTCGTCTGGTTACCAACGTCTTCGAGCTCCTTTGAACCGCCTTGGTCACGTTTACCCTATGGCATTTAGAAAATTGTCTTTCGCCCTTCAGCTTTTCCAGCTTGCCGATTCTTAGATCAAAGGCATTTTTGAGATTATACTTCGTCGTTCGCGTCCCCTGTCGCTCCAAATTAAGTTTAATGTTTATTAAAATTTCAACGACGTGCCGCCATAAAGTTAATTATTTACGAGGGGGTAACGGTTCACTTCGGATACTCCCTTATCACCAATTTCAAACCCCTTTTCGACTCTATTTATTACTCCCAACTTTTCTGAATTTCAAATTATCTAATTTTATCAAAGCTATTTCAAGACATATCTTTATCGGATCCAAACAGTTTAACCAATTAAGTTATGAAGGCACTTTTTTCTTCGTATTATTACTCACAAAAGTAATTTAATAGGTTTTTATCAAGAGTTTCCGTGAGCGATAGCGTACATGAGTTCAATTTGTATGGCGCTACGTAGCTGGCGGTTTTGTCCCCATAGTAACATGAATTACATCCGCGCACGGTTCCAGTCTAATGATAATATATGGCAAATAATTATGAATACTAAACTTGGCGTGTTTCCTCGAAACAAATTAAGTTCAGCAATTCCTTGAATATATCAAATTTGCAACAGTCTCAGTTGTGTATGAAAAGCAGGACTTTGTTTCATCGCTATATAACTATTGTATTAAATTTGAGAATGGGGATTTGTACAGCTCTTTTAACGAGCAGCGATATTAGCAACAATTTAATATTCAAATTAAACTCTAAATTACCGCGGGTGCAATTAATTTTATCTAAAGACTTCCCGGCAATGTTTTAACTTGATTAACATTTCTCCTTGAGAAATTTAAAACGACCTTAATGAATCCCAAAGCTCATTTTGTAACAGAATATGGTCTTGCCTTGGCCATATGGACAATATCAAGTTGACCAGTGGCGATTTAATGATGTGTGATTTCTATTGATGGTACTTAACTAATTAATTAAAGTATAGAAACTTACCTGTATTTCATGAATCAGTTCTTGTTCGTCTAAGAGAACGATTTTGCAGTGAATGGCAGTGGGTTTTTTCGTGCAGGCGAAACAGTCCATAACTGAAGCTTCTTCACCCCTAAAAGCATAGAAAACGACGTAAGGATTTAGATGAATTAAACCATTCCGGTTATGACCCGTAACTCCTTAACACACAGAAGATTTACCTTATTAAGTACACAGCGTAAGATAGCGAGTTTTTATTACTCACGCATAAAATCGGCCAATTAAAAAACCCCCGACACCACTAACCTGCCGTGATAAACTTTTATTGTTACATTTAATGCCGCAGCACTTTTATGAATTTATATACTTTGATACTCGCACGAGCGCTAACGAGTGTCTCCTCAAAACCTTGCAGACGTGCCTTGAAATCGAAGTAATAACTTCATCTCCTGCAAGATCTTGCAACACAAAAAAACATCTTTTATTTCAACATAACACCGGCTCTGGCCAAACCACATCCATTCAATTCAGTTGCCTAATAAAAACATATAAGATGTCTTTATTATATATATATTAAGAAAAATAATATTAAAAAATTATGATATAAAATTTGATATTAATTTGGTTTAGATTTAAAAATTTTTATCTTAAGAATTAAAAGGGATTTTCAAATCTAATTTACTGAAAAGTAGATACATTTATTATTAATTGGTGATAATTTCATAAAGATTTTCCAAGAAACCGATTTTTTACTGATTTTTAAAGTTAATCTAAAAATCCTAAAAATTAACATTAATTTAGGTTGAATTAAAAAAATTATATCTCAAGAACTAAGAGATTTTTCAAATTTGATTAATTTACTAAAAAGTACTTTTATTATTAATTAGTGATAATTTCATACAAATTTTCCAAGAAATCGATTTTTCACCGATTTTTAAAATTAATCTAAAAACCCTAAAAATTAACATTAATTTAGGTTGAATTAAAAAATGTATATCTCAAGAACTAAAAGAGATTTTTCAGATTTGATTAATTTACTGAAAAGTAGACACTTTTATTATTAATTAGTGATAATTTTACAAAAATTTTCTAAGAAATCGATTTTTCACCGATTTTTAAAGTTAATCTAAAAACCGTAGAAATTAACATTAATTTAGGTTGAATTAAAAAATGTATATCTAAAGAACTAAAAGAGATTTTTCAAATTTGATTAATTTATTGAAAAGTAGACACTTTTATTATTAATTGGTGATAATTTTATAAAAATGTTCCAAGAAATCGATTTTTCACCGATTTTTAAAATTAATCTAAAAGGCGTAGAAATTAACATTAATTTAGGTTGAATTAAAAAATGTATATCTCAAGAACTAAAAGAGATTTTTCAAATTTGATTAATTTACTGAAAAGTAGACACTTTTATTATTAATTAGTGATAATTTTATAAAAATTTTCCAAGAAATCGATTTTTCACCGATTTTTAAAATTAATCTAAAAGGCGTAGAAATTAACATTAATTTAGGTTGAATTAAAAAATGTATATCTCAAGAACTAAAAGAGATTTTTCAAATTTGATTAATTTACTGAAAAGTAGACACTTTTATTATTAATTAGTGATAATTTCATAAAAATTTTCCAAGAAATCGATTTTTCACCGATTTTTAAAATTAATCTAAAAACCCTAAAAATTAACATTAATTTAGGTTGAATTAAAAAATTTATATCTCAAGAACTAAAAGAGATTTTTCAAATTTGATTAATTTATTGAAAAGTAGACACTTTTATTATTAATTAGTGATAATTTCATAAAAATTTTCCAAGAAATCGATTTTTCACCGATTTTTAAAATTAATCTAAAAACCCTAAAAATTAACATTAATTTAGGTTGAATTAAAAATTTATATCTCAAGAACTAAAAGAGATTTTTCAAATTTGATTAATTTACTGAAAAGTAGACTTTTATTATTAATTAGTGATAATTTTGTAAAGATTTTCCAAGAAATCGATTTTTCACCGATTTTTAAAATTAATCTAAAAGGCGTAGAAATTAACATTAATTTAGGTTGAATTAAAAAATGTATATCTCAAGAACTAAAAGAGATTTTTCAAATTTGATTAATTTACTGAAAAGTAGACTTTTATTATTAATTAGTGATAATTTTATAAAAATTTTCTAAGAAATCGATTTTTCACCGATTTTTAAAATTAATCTAAAAGGCGTAGAAATTAACATTAATTTAGGTTGAATTAAAAAATGTATATCTCAAGAACTAAAACAGATTTTTCAAATTTGATTAATTTACTGAAAAGTAGACACTTTTATTATTAATTGGTGATAATTTTATAAAAATTTTCGAAGAAATCCATTTTTCACCGATTTTTTAAATTAATCTAAAAGGCGTAGAAATTAACATTAATTTAGGTTGAATTAAAAAATGTATATCTCAAGAACTAAAAGAGATTTTTCAAATTTGATTAATTTATTGAAAAGTAGACACTTTTATTATTAATTGGTGATAATTTTATAAAAATTTTCCAAGAAATCGATTTTTCACCGATTTTTAAAATTAATCTAAAAGGCGTAGAAATTAACATTAATTTAGGTTGAATTAAAAAATGTATATCTCAAGAACTAAAAGAGATTTTTCAAATTTGATTAATTTACTGAAAAGTAGACACTTTTATTATTAATTAGTGATAATTTTATAAAAATTTTCCAAGAAATCGATTTTTCACCGATTTTTAAAATTAATCTAAAAGGCGTAGAAATTAACATTAATTTAGGTTGAATTAAAAATTGTATATCTCAAGAACTAAAAGAGATTTTTCAAATTTGATTAATTTACTGAAAAGTAGACACTTTTATTATTAATTAGTGATAATTTCATAAAGATTTTCCAAGAAATCGATTTTTCACCGATTTTTAAAATTAATCTAAAAGGCGTAGAAATTAACATTAATTTAGGTTGAATTAAAAAATGTATATCTCAAGAACTAAAAGAGATTTTTCAAATTTGATTAATTTACTGAAAAGTAGACACTTTTATTATTAATTAGTGATAATTACATAAAAATTTTCTAAGAAACCGATTTTTCACCGATTTTTAAAATTAATCTAAAAGGCGTAGAAATTAACATTAATTTAGGTTGAATTAAAAAATGTATATCTCAAGAACTAAAAGAGATTTTTCAAATTTGATTAATTTACTGAAAAGTAGACACTTTTATTATTAATTAGTGATAATTTTATAAAGATTTTCTAAGAAATCGATTTTTCACCGATTTTTAAAGTTAATCTAAAAACCGTAAAAATTAACATTAATTTAGGTTGAATTAAAATATTCATATCTAAAGAACTAAAAGAGATTTTTCAAATTTGATTAATTTACTGAAAAGTATACACTTTTATTATTGATTAGTGATAATTTCATAAAGATTTTCCAAGAAATCGATTTTTCACCGATTTTTAAAATTAATCTAAAAGGCGTAGAAATTAACATTAATTTAGGTTGAATTAAAAAATGTATATCTCAAGAACTAAAAGAGATTTTTCAAATTTGATTAATTTACTGAAAAGGAGACACTTTTATTATTAATTAGTGATAATTTCATAAAAATTTTCTAAGAAATCGATTTTTCACCGATTTTTAAAGTTAATCTAAAAACCCTAAAAATTAACATTAATTTAGGTTGAATTAAAAAATTTATATCTCAAGAACTAAAAGAGATTTTTCAAATTTGATTAATTTACTGAAAAGTAGACACTTTTATTATTAATTAGTGATAATTTTATAAAGATTTTCCAAGAAATCGATTTTTCACCAATTTTTAAAATTAATCTAAAAGGCGTAGAAATTAACATTAATTTAGGTTGAATTAAAAAATGTATATCTTAAGAACTAAAAGAGATTTTTCAAATTTGATTAATTTACTGAAAAGTAGACACTTTTATTGTTAATTAGTGATAATTTCATAAAAATTTTCTAAGAAACCTATTTTTTACTGATTTTTAAAGTTAATCTAAAAACCCTAAAAATTAACATTAATTTAGGTTGAATTAAAAAATGTATATCTCAAGAACTAAAAGAGATTTTTCAAATTTGATTAATTTACTGAAAAATAGACACTTTTATTATTAATTAGTGATAATTTTATAAAAATTTTCTAAGAAATCGATTTTTCACCGATTTTTAAAGTTAATCTAAAAACCCTAAAAATTAACATTAATTTAGGTTGAATTAAAATATTCATATCTAAAGAACTAAAAGAGATTTTTCAAATTTGATTAATTTACTGAAAAGTAGACACTTTTATCATTAATTAGTCATAATTTTATAAAAAAATTTTAAGAAATCGAGTTTCCACAAATTTTTAAAATTAATAATAATCGCAAAACCTAAAATTTGATATTAATTTGGGTTAGATTTAAACATATATATGTTAAGAACTAAAAGTGATTTATTTATTGGAAATATGAGACTTTTATTTATAATTAGTGATGATTTCATAAATATATTCCATGAATTCAAATTTTATTTGAACCTAATAGTTTCAAAGTCAAACAAAATTTTTAACACTACTTTTTAAGAATTTTTAAGGTTCATGAAAACAATGCTGTTGTTGTTCTCGCGGAGAGAACTTAGATAAGAAAACTTCGTTGATCTTAACTGAACTTAATATTCTATAAACTAGTAATAAACTTTGTACTACAAAATTGTGTTATTTTTTATAGTAACATATCGAATTTCTATATACAAATAGACGAGAATTTTGAAATGTGATTTTGCTTGATGGAAAGTAAAGAAAAGTAAGGAGAGGTGCGTGAACATAGTACGAAAGGAATCACTATAGCAACAAGGTTCTCCGATTGCAAAATCTGGGGCCTAGTTCCGGTTCCCAATTTGGTGGTGAAGGATTATTTCGATAACGGGGCACTCCAATAGGAATGATAATATAATTATCCACAAGTTCCTGTGTTGATTGCGTTAAAGTTTGCGTAATCAATACGGATTGTTTCGAGAGAGTCTTCGAGCAGGCAGGGAATAGTCTGGTACAAAGGGTAAAAGGACGGTGGATGGTTTCCGACGAAGAATCCGAACAATTCGACACGAGCCTTTAAAGTGGAATTTATAATGCTACTAAAACCCGTGTTTACACATATAATCATAAATATTTAAATGGTTAAATCATCGTTTATACGTGGTGCGAATGGGACGTGACGGCACGAGGGAGTCGTCTGAATACAAAGTGTCCATCCTGTGTATTCACCTTCTACGTATGTACATCGTTTTGTAGATTTTATTTTTTTTTCTTTTACTTGGTTGTGTCTTTTCTAATCACGACTTGTGATAACGTTGTCGGACGAGGGTTTCCGGTTCTGGCGGAAGTTCGAAACGAAGGCATAAATCTGGTAATTGGTCAGTTTAATCGGAAAATGGAGTTTGCTATCGTTTTCTGGAATCGTGTAGGGAGGTAATAAGCAGAATTTACAGTTGCTCCACTGGCCGCCAGACAAAGAAAAGGAAGCTCCCGGGCGCGATCGAAATAAAGATAACCCGTAGTGGTTCCCGCACTTGTGGTTGTTATTTATTGCTTCTTTTTTCAATTGACATCAAACGATTCAATGTTCAAATTGTTAAGTCCGCCGTATAGTTACCGTAAACCTGTAAACCATAAATATTTATAAACCGGCTGAATGGCATATTTTATTTCGTCTGTAACGCGCACTTCCTTGAATAATTTAGAATAAATTACGGCTACACTACTCGACAAAATGAAATTGCGTCGATTTACATTTTGGTCGCCGTTTAAATTCGGCAAAACTGGAAGGATTCCCAATGTCCAAATAAATTTGATCAAGCGACGAACCCGACATTATAAAGAAGCATTAAAAAATGGGTTTCTTTCGAATTAATTGAGTCGAGAAAGAACAATAACTCTTTCACTTCCCGGGCGATAATACGATCCCAATTAGGATTTTTCTTGTGTTAAAACATCTGTTCTAATCCGGTATGAAAAACCAGACAAGGAAGACGCTAATGCGCAAGAAGCGGTACCTCAGAGAAGAAAAAAAAACTCGCTACTTACAGGAAGTCGAGGTCTGTTGTCTGATAATTAAGCCGCCGTTGAATAACACATTTCCTCCGCGCGGATCCGAATTAACGACTTTAATTTATAAAATTCACACGTCAAGATGGGACCGGCATTGGATAACAAGTTTTTTCCACCCGTAACGCGAGCATAATTTACGGCGATAATCGTTAAGGATGATTTTTACTAGTCGATACCCGCAATCAACTAGATACCTACATACCAATTAGAAGCATACACTACCGTAGCTGCGAGGGTTGATATTACCGTAGTTTTAATGAACTGAATTATACAATAATCTACACTTTACCCTGGACTCTGCTTATAATTAAATGTTCTAATTAATTTGGTTTCCATTCCGCGTTCAAACATCCCGTAAATTCCACAAAGCCATGCGTGGCCTCTAATTATTCCGAAGGCAAATGGGAATATCATTACTCGGCTACTAAAAATCTTTCTAAGTACCACTTCATCCCCTTTTTTACTCTCATACATGCCACATCCTCATGGTAACTCGTTTCTATACATTTTATTTTTAATACTTTTACACAAAACCTGAACTAGAAACTTGATATTAGATTACTACCGCTAACATTTTTAATTAAATTTCATTATATTTAATGCCATGCAAAATATTTTTAGAACACCGACAATTTCCACTCGTTATTTCATAACGATTCTAATTTATTCTGATCTCAGTCGACGATTCAATACACATTCGATTAAATCTATACACAAACAAATATCATATTGAGTATTTAAATAATACATCATAATTTTCCCCATATCAGCGAATCTACAACAAATTAAATAAAATCAAAATTTGACCACCCTGTATACGATACTCTCATATAAGGAATAGCAATATATTTGAAGTCATCTTCGAAGCCGAGATATTTCTTCCCAAGTATTATTCGTGATATAAGAAACAATCTCGGCATAGAATTAATTATTGTACCCGATGAACGAAATCGCATGTTGCAATACCAATACTGTGATATTGGTTGCATACTTGTAATTTTTGCAGCATTTTAATTTTTGAGCAACATTTTATCATATTTCTTAAATTTTCTTAATTTATTTTATTGTTAATGGTATAAGAAATAATATCGGCCGCCCTAAGTATCATGAACAATACTTTGGGCGGCCGACATCTTCGAAGTCGGCCGAGATGTTTCTTACCAAGGTTTATTCGTGATATAAGAAACAATCTCGGCCGACTTCGAAGACGTCGGCCGCCCAAAGTATCATGAAGAATACTCACGGCGGCCGACATCTTCGGCCGTTAATTAATTATCGTAACCGACGTCATTATTGCAAGTATGCAACCAATACTGCAAATCGCATATTGCAATACCAATACTGTGATATTAGTTGCATACTTGCAATGATGACGTCGGGTACGATAATTAATTCACATTGTATATAGATTAAGCGTGGAGTAACATTTTATCATATTTCTTAAAATTTCTTAATTTATTTTAGTGTTAATGGTATAAGAAATAATATCGGCCGCCCTAAGTATCATGAACAATACTTTGGGCGGCCGACATCTTCGAAGTCGGCCGAGATATTTCTTTCCATGTATTGTTAGTGGTATAAGAAACAATCTCGGCCGACTTCGAAGACGTCGGCCGCCCCAAGTATCATGAAGAATACTCACGGCGGCCGACATCTTCGGCCGTTAATTAATTATCGTACCCGACGTCATTATTGCAAGTATGCAACCAATACTGCAAATCTCATATTGCAATACCAATACTGTGATATTGGTTGCATACTTGCAATGATGACGTCGGGTACGATAATTAATTCACATTGTATATAGATTAAGCGTGGAGCAACATTTTATCATATTTCTTAAATTTTCTTAATTTATTTTATTGTTAATGGTATAAGAAATAATATCGGCCGCCCTAAGTGTCATGAACAATACTTTGGGCGGCCGACATCTTCGAAGTCGGCCGAGATGTTTCTTACCAAGTTTTATTCGTAATATAAGGAACAATCTCGGCCGACTTCGAAGACGTCGGCCGCCCCAAGTATCATGAAGAATACTCACGGCGGCCGACATCTTCGGCCGTTAATTAATTATCGTACCCGACGTCATTATTGCAAGTATGCAACCAATACTGCAAATCTCATATTGCAATACCAATGCTGTGATATTGGTTGCATACTTGCAATGATGACGTCGGGTACGACAATTAATTCACATTGTATATAGATTAAGCGTGGAGCAACATTTTATCATATTTCTTAAATTTTCTTAATTTATTTTATTGTTAATGGTATAAGAAATAATATCGGCCGCCCTAAGTGTCATGAACAATACTTTGGGCGGCCGACATCTTCGAAGTCGGCCGAGATGTTTCTTACCAAGTTTTATTCGTAATATAAGGAACAATCTCGGCCGACTTCGAAGACGTCGGCCGCCCCAAGTATCATGAAGAATACTCACGGCGGCCGACATCTTCGGCCGTTAATTAATTATCGTAACCGACGTCATTATTGCAAGTATGCAACCAATACTGCAAATCGCATATTGCAATACCAATACTGTGATATTGGTTGCATACTTGCAATGATGACGTCGGGTACGATAATTAATTCACACTGTATATAGAATATTAAGCGTGGAGCAACATTTTATCATATTTCTTAAATTTTCTTAATTTATTTTATTGTTAATGGTATAAGAAATAATCTCGGCCGCCCTAAGTATCATAAACAATACTTTGGGCGGCCGACATCTTCGAAGTCGGCCGAGATGTTTCTTCCCAAGTATTATTCGTCGAAGTATTATACTTCGAAGACGTCGGCCGCCCAAAGTATCATGAAGAATACTCACGGCGGCCGACATCTTCGGCCGTTAATTAATTATCGTAACCGACGTCATTATTGCAAGTATGCAACCAATACTGCAAATCGCTTATTGCAATACCAATACTGTGATATTGGTTGCATACTTGCAATGATGACGTCGGGTACGATAATTAATTCACATTGTATATAGATTAAGCGTGGAGTAACATTTTATCATATTTCTTAAATTTTCTTAATTTATTTTATTGTTAATGGTATAAGAAATAATATCGGCCGCCCTAAGTATCATGAACAATACTTTGGGCGGCCGACATCTTCGAAGTCGGCCGAGATGTTTCTTACCAAGTTTTATTCGTGATATAAGAAACAATCTCGGCCGAGTTCGGAGACGTCGAATATAATAGTACAGTGTGTTAATTAATTATCGTACCCGACGTCATCATTGCAAGTATGCAACCAATACTGCAAATCGCATATTGCAATACCAATACTGTGATATTGGGTGCATACTTGTAAAGATGTAATGACACACTGTATATAGAATATTAAGCCTGGAGCAACATTTCATTATATACAACAATTAGAAATTGAATATATTCATTGTATACAGTCACTCTAATTTCTTTATCCCCTCACTACTTATAAATAATTCATATTGAGTCCGATATTTGCGTGTCATTTTGAATTAGAATTTGTATATATATATAAAAATGTTAATATTCGATTATTTTCTAACAAGAAAGTCTGAATGATTATGTATAGTTGAATGAATTAGAATAGTGAATGAACAAAGGTGAAAGGTGAGTGTCGATTAAGACGTGTTTCGATTGAAATCACTTCAAAGTGGATTTGAACATTGTCAATTTTATATAGTAAAAGTGGGCGTACGTAGCGAACGTGGGCCGCACAATGGTTTATTATAATACAAGGTCCGATATGCGTTCGCAATTAATTTATCTAACAATTAACAACGTGGACGACGAATGGGCAATCGGGTTTGGCGCGGTCGCCGTTGGTTTCTGTTGGTTGCCGTTGTTAACCGTCGGAGACAATAAAGACCGTCGAAGTTGCGAAAGCCCCTCAACGACCATACGTTTTCGTACCGTACGGTTGTACCGGCCGTTTTACGACAATTTAAATAATTTAGTATCGCAACACGGCCGGTGACCGTTTCGAGATTTTCAAAACGGCCTCGCCGAGGTTCGTTCGCTTTTATTTTTTTCTTTTTACAACACCCGCTGGTAAAGACACGATAAATAAACGCACGCCAGACGCCGCGCACAATACGTGCATCCATCAGATACGTTTAACATTTTTCGACCTCCGGCCATATGTAATTACGCACATAATCTCGCCATAAATTCGCCGAGCTAAGCACCTCTTGCCCTTTTCTCCCATCCCCGCACGTTTCCAGCAATTTCGAAGCCATCGCGCCGTAAATGATAACGTACCAATTAAAACGCGCAAAACAAAGGACCGAGCTCGACCAGCCTCAACATATCCCAATATTAGGCTTCATGCACCGTAATCCCTAGAATATTCTAACGAGGATCGCAAAATTTGATAACACGGAACGAATAACGAATGTATATATCTTGAATCTTTTTTATTCATCACTAAATTACTACAACGTCACCCAGAATATCAAACAGCTGATGTTCGGTCATAACGGGACCGAATATCGATGAATAAATTAACACTACAAAATATCTTAGTTTAAACCATGTGTTTTTGGAACATAAATATAAATTAAAATTAAAAAATACTGATCGAAGGTCACGATCGAATCATCGGGGAAGAAAAACTTTCTAAAGGCAGTAAATCTCATTGCAACTGTAAAGAGGTTACACAAGAACCATATATCTCCATAAAAAAACTGCATTGAGGACATTACTTTTACTTCATGTAAAGGAAAGTTTAGTGTTGGTACAAACAAAAATTTTTCATTGAAATCATAAATTTTGGGTAGAACTTGTAAAGCACAACGCGAAACGCTGTTCAAAGGATAGAATGAAAATCGAAAAACAAGGACTAGCATTTTGGCATGCGGAAACGCAACTGGTTTATATCAACTCGGCGAAAAAATTGCCTTTTCGGAATATTTGATGGATTATCGCACAACGGATTTAAAGCTAGATTAAAAAAAAAGTTCTTTTTATTTCTATTTAAATTTCAAATGGTGTAAGGATGTATTGGGTAAAAATGATGAAGATGTAAAGAATTATTTATGTTATATATGTTGATGTAGATTAGGTCGAAAATTGTGAGTAAGGTGATAGTGCGACGGCGCAGGTGAGCACGTGTGACGTGACCCTGACAGCATCAAAAGTGACAGAAGCGATTCGCTTCCTGGTCGAACGAAGAAACACGGAGTCGGAAAGCGCAGCGCAGGTGTGTTAAAGCGCGGAGTTTCGCTTACCTCGGAAAGGCCCAGAAGTAACGGTGTGCGTTAACGGGTCGAGCGGAATGATCCGGACGGGAAACGTTCCTTCGGCATCGCAGCCGAGAAATCTGGAAAGAGCGCCGTCCGAAGAACAATAGGCGATCGCATTTGTCGTTGGACAAAACGGACGCGGACCAACGGTCTCGCACTATCGGGCCGTTCAACTCCTCGATCGTCGTCGCCGGCGAGTTTTTAAAATCGCAAAGTGGTACGCGAACAGAGCTACGAAGTACGGACTCTACGAGCCAACAACACACAACCCGACGATCGCCGGTTCGAGAACGCGACACAACCACCTGCCACGGCGGTAACTAGGGAAATGCGCTCTAGCGCTCAGGCGAACGGCCGCGGTTCAGGTTCAAGCCAATCTGCGACCGTGCGCTGGTTCTTCTCCAGAACTCAGAGGCGCCGAACCGTTGTATAACGCTACGACCATAGAGAAACTATTTACCCGCTACCACTCCCGAAAGAACCCGGATCGTCACTATCACCATCCGCTAGTTCCGACGAATACTTTTTCTTCCATCGAACCACAACATTATTTTCATCAAAAATCATATATATATATATATGTGTGGTTATCAATACAATATGGTTCATTGTTTATTGTTCATTGTCATGATTCTAGCGCCTCGGCTGAAAATGACCTTGGCTTTAATTTACTTGTAGTATCGGTTGCAGCACCTATAAGGCGTAATCAGACACTATAACATTATTAGCATTATTAGCCGAAATAATTTATTTTTTATGTATTAAATATATATATTTTTGTTGTGTCATTTTATTACCTTAAATTGGTTAAGTGGGCGTGGTTAAACCTCTCCAATTTTATGTGAATTAAAAAAAAATATAAAATTTTTTTCGTATACATTCTCGTTAAAAAGGTTACAGAAAGAGGAAGAGGATGGAACATTTAACATCCTCTTCAAACGTCACTCCACCTCCAATTACTTCTCCATTGTGCCGTCAAATCCGCCGATTCGATATTCCAAATATATCCACCGATGAGGATTTTGTCACCTTTGCGATTCGTATTCGTACGTGTTTTTATGCTCTTTGTTACCTTGCAATAAAAGTTTCTAAAAATATTGATTTTTTATTGAAATAAAAAAAAAAAATGTGATATAAATTTCGAGTGTTAACGGGAGTACATAATCGCGTGGTTGTAAAGTTGAAGTTATCGATACATATGATTTGGAGGCGAAACAAAGGTTGAAAATAAGCGCTTTTCGAGGGACATTGTTCTTGAAATGCAGCGGGACAAAATGAAAGTCCTCGAAGTAGTCGAAGTACCGATTGTTTTAAATACCGGCGGGGCGAAATTTATTTAGGGCGGCCGGCAATACGAGGCGGGGGCGTCACAATACGCGACGTTTCGCCGCGTTTTAATTTTAAAATAGTCCGACGCGTTTCGCAGGCGCATTGTGTCCCAGTCGCTATGGATGCCGGCGATGTTGCGGCCTTACAATGGTACCCCGAACGATAGCAGGTCTCCCCCTCGGGGACGAGTGCGCGTTCACGCAGGTTCTGTACATCACCCTTATTGTATCATTAGGGGCGCCGAGATTCAATGCGAAGCTACTAAACGGCTGTTGCGGGCTCGTTCGTTGTTCCTGCAGAGATTATTCCAGAGCCTCGCAGAAACAACAAAAAAAAGTCCGATTCAAAAATGTCATTTCCATGAATTTTCGTTTTTTTGCAAGAGATTTACCGTTTCGATTTTCGCCCCAACAACTTCGAACTCAAATCCGTCTCAATCGATATCCGACAAACGTACGCACAGCGTTCGTAGTTGCCTCAGGCCTTCGGTCGGCATTTAAACACTGCTGAAATGGATTGCGGTTGCCTGTACGCAATGAGTTTCCCTATTCCTAGATACCGGTGATTAGAGCGACGCCCATTTACCCCGTAAATAGACAATTACTTTTGTTCGAACAACAGCTATCTTTTGAACACAAATACTCAAAACAAAAATTAATCCATCACTCTATGAATAGTTATTTAAGTATCAAGGTAATAAACTCTAAAGCACGGCTATTATAACATTTATAGTATGAAAACATAGTTTATTTTTAAGTAATTTTTAGTAATTAATTCCATTAGATAATTTGATATGCGTCAATATTGGCTCACGCACTGAAAAGCTTCGCGAATACAGAGGCTAATTATATTTCTGGGTCGGTGTTTCATCATTATAAAAGCATGAGTCACCGGGGCAATCGTGCCTGACGTGTTATCAAAGAATTACCATAAGATCTCTTGGTACAAAAGTGCCGGTCGAATCAAATTGTGTATTTTATTAAAAAAAATTGGGGTGATACGCACAATTTCGCCATCTATGAAGGGGAGTTTAACACGAAATTTATTTCATTTTGTAGAGTATAGACAACCAATTTTACAGGAGAAGTGTTTTGTTTTTAGAACGTTTACTTTCGCTTTTTGTTTGTAGATGGTGCTTCATGGAGTTATATTTTGTATTGGGGCACCATCTTTTGGTGTTATTACAAAATTATCTTATTTCTTTTGATAATAAAATTTTTTTATAAGCACAATTGGAATAAAACTGTAATTGGATTCCGAAAATGTTTATCATTCCTTGCGGAATCCACGATAGCGAATTTCGGGTAGTGATTTATAGTTTTTATTAAAACAATCTGTTTTAAAAGTGATTGGTTTTCGCTGCGCGATTTTATTAGCGGAGAGTTTCGCGTAATAAAATTATAAACCGATGAATTTTGAAACGATTGTTTCGATAAAATACATATGATTTCTTCTTTGATGACGAAAACATTAAAATATATATTCTTTTTAATTTAATTTAGTAAAATAAAATTATTTATAAATAAAAATTGATAATTTTGCGAATGTTGCAAAGTGAGTAAGTGAAAGGAAAAATGGTAGTAATACAAGTTTTGAGTGGTTGATAGAACGAAATCTCTTTAAAAGAGCAAACCCATTGTTCGAAACCTGAAACAGCGCGAAAAAGTAAATCTACGGTGTTAGGGGGTTAGAAGTTGATGACATCACGTTCTCTGATGTATTACTCCGTGACTTTACATGTGACATCCTGCCAGTCCATTGTCCTGTAAAGCTATACAAATGCCTAGATTACTTTTTTGCACATAATATATCTTTTTTATGCGCCCGTGCTGCGCATTCATCTTAGGCCTTGAAAAGTTTCAGGGCGAGAAATTGAATTTCGCATGTATGAAAAAAGAGTGTCGATTCGGGCGTAATTCCGGTCGAATTCGGAACTAATTAAAGTTCGTAGAGGAAAACGCATTCTAACACAACGCCAGTACACACTATCCGTTCGGTTAGATAGCTAATTAAAACTTGAGATATGCGAATCAATTTTGGGTCTAATTAATATTTCACGTCGACCGAATTTCCTCGCAGCGCCCGACTTGTCCGCAATTATACGGCAAAGATCCGAAGTAGACGTACTCGCGTATGGCGCCCGATTCAATTGCCCATATTAACGACACCTCACTTCAAGTAATTACGCGGTAATCCCGTCATAATCCCAGAGCTCCTAAACTTTCCCGGTCTTCCTTTGAACGTGCCCTATGCTGCAGCCGAGATTATTTCCAAAATTTACCAACTATTAATTCTCTTTTCGATACGTTCCAAACCATAATACCCAACTTAGCAAACTTGAGCACATCTTCTTATTCATTTCAAGTTTAAGAGCTAATATGTCTTGTTAACATTTCATTAATCTTGACTCTGAAACTAAAACTAAAACTATATAAATATATTACTTAATAAATAGATGTGATGGTAATGCAATTTTAATACTGTTGACAAAATGATTTTGTGGGGTGTGTTGAAACAAGTTTAGGATGCCGATTTCAGTTGAATACGTCATGGTGGATGTTTACACGGAGCATAAGATAAACGCAATTTGATTGGTTTATTTTAGCCCGGGAAGCAGTTAAACTAGATCGCTCGAGTTCCCAAACATCCTGTGTGCAGGAGCGGGGTTAATCGCTTCCTAATCTATATCCTTGTTCCTATTTACGGATCGGGCGGGCGACCTTCAGGACCTTCCCGGGGTCGTCATTTAAGGCGTTACTTAATTTATTTCGAGTGTGGGTCGAATTCCGTGTGAATAGACCGCAAATTAGTGGTCCGAGGTCTGAACTTTTCCCGCGGAGCCATCGACATTCTGAGGTGGTTTTCCGCGACATTACGTCACCGATTGGCACGCGAGGGGAATAGTAATGTCGTGGGAGTGGAAAAAACGGCTCTGCACACACATTTCTCGCGCCAAGTATTCATATTTTCCCTAAGCAAGCGAGCAAGGAACGGGAAAGGAAACTTACCCGGTAGCATTCGATTAAAACTTGGAGAATTAAACTGTTAACGCTGATAGCGACCGTACACACTCTTTCCGGAAGTTTACCTAATCGATTATAGATACGGGGGATATTTCAGAGATATTTCGAACTTTTCCGTTTGAAGTATACCATTCGAACGGAGAAGGGGCTTTTGTAATCGGAGCTATTGAGTAAGAAGCGCACGTCCAGAAGGTTCTGTACAACTTCGCGGAGATTATTACAAGGTTAGTGAAGTAAACTTTTTGTATAAATTACAGTTCGCACACGTACCCATCCAACTTTAAACATTGTAATGTGCGAGGTGGGGTAGTCCGCCCCCGCGTTCCGGAGTTTCTACTCGATTCCGGGAACTTCTATAAAGATACATGTCGTTATTCCTTTGAGAGCTTCTCCGGCAATTCCTGGCTCGATTTTCAATTTATACCCATCCCATCTAAAATACTAATATTTCGCACTAAGCGCGGATGAAGAAATTACAGATGTAGAATTTAATAAATACGTCCTTCTCGTATATTTACGGGTCCCCGGGGCTTGCCGCCACCCGTACAAAACTCCCTGTTACTACTTAAATTAGTATCGATCTCCATGCACTAATTCCTTTTGTTAGCCGAGCAAATATCTACCCGCGCCTGTTTCCTACATTTCGTTTCACCGTATATCATCTTGCGCCGGAGAGATTTACGCTCTCCAAATAATTTATGTTTTGTACAGGTGTTCTATTTTATCCCGTTATCGTTCCTAGTGAATCTTCAATTCGTGGTCATACATAAATACCCCTATGCCATTCAACCATTGCAAAACGTTTCAAACCGAGTCTTAACATTCTATCCCGCCATGTCACTCAAACTCATACTAAACCCACACGATAATAATCCCACACCAAAACTACTTTTTATATGCGCAATATTAAAACTTTTCATTCTTTTAGACTCAATGAAGCTCAACAATTTATCAGAATCTATTTTGATGAGCAGTTAGTCAGATGATGAAATTATCTTTCTGCCATTTTACGAAGAAAGAAAATCCTGATGGCAACAGAAATGGATTAGAATATACAGGGTGTTCATTTCAAAACTTTCCACCTCAATTTCTGTAAATCCGGAAGTTTAAAAAGAAAATCGCTGAAATAACTTTTTATGCAAAAATTGACTCACTCACTTCAACCCCCCGCCGACAGAAACCAACCCCTTAAAAATCTTAAATGGAAAGGGATACCTCATTTTAAAGGTCTTTTAAGGTACTACATGTTAGTATTTATTTTTTTTAAATTGATCGATTCGTTTTCGAAATTTTTGCGAAAATCTTTGTTTTGTATTTCCCGCTTTAATTAATATTAAAAACTTTAATCACCTTCTTAAAAGCAAGAATAAGTAATCTTTTATTATTAAATTATAAAATTAAATTACCATGTTCGTTTTTACAACGACTTTATTATTTCGGAGCAATCCGAAATCTTTGATATTTAGGTTATTTTGAGAATGATATACCTACGTTGGCTAGCTTGCCTGGCGTCTGTCAGAGATATTTAGAAAAAACGATTTCTGTTTCATTTTTCTTTTCTTTTAGGTTTATTTGGTTATTACTTAAACAACTTTTAACTGCTTGAAACGTTCTATTTTATTTTCAGTTATTTAATTATGTACAAAAACTTTTTGTAGAGAAAATCAACTTAATAATTGTTCAAAGTGTATTTTCAAAAACTTCCCTTTGAATTCCACGGCAAGCTGCAGTAATTCTCTGACAAAGTTCTTCTAAATTTTGAGGTTGAGGGGTAAATACAACAGACTTTAAATGACCCCATAAAAGAAGTCTAATGGCGTCAAATCTGGTGATCTGGCTGGCCATTCTATAGGACCTCTTCGTCCTATCCATCTGTTTGGAAACGTATTATCTAACCACTGTCGTACTGGGAGAACATAGTGAGATTCATTCTCATCAAGTAAAGCATTTTCTTCTCTATCCAACTGATTCTCGAGAGCTTCTGTAATTAGTGGATTGATAGTATTTTCTAACATATCCAAGTACACTTCGCCGTTTAAATTTCCATCGATAAACACTTGGTCTCCCAAAATGCCGGCTCATACATTAACTTTTTCAGGATATTGTGTATGCCCTTCTACAGTCAGATGAGGGTTTTCATTACTCCAATATCTGCAGTTATGTTTATTTACAAATCCATTTAAAGAAAAAGTGCATTCATCACTAAAGCAGATATTTTTCACAAAAACGTTGTTATTATTAATAATAGTGGTCACTTCTTCACAAAACTGTATTCTCCTGTCAAAATCGTCTTCAGTTAGCTCTTGATGTATTTTCAATTTATAAGGATGGAATTTGTGAAGTTTTACAACTTTATGAACAGAACCCAAGGATATACCAGTTGCACGAGATACCTGACGCAATGAAGTATTGGGGTTGATACCGAAATGACCCAACACTTCCAGTTGAGCGGTTTCATTCAAAACTCTCGACTCATTATGTTTTATGTTAGCAACGGACCCAGTCTGAGTGAATTTCTTCATGATCTGGATGCCTTTCATTAAAAACTGCGGCAGTTAATTAATACAATTTCAATCCTTTCCTGCAAACTGTAAACCATTATTGCTGTTTTATTTAAATAACTTTGTTAAGTGGATAACACAAAGTTGTTTAAGTAATAACCAAATAAACTTATGTTTAGAATTGCACTTTTATTTTATTCTTTTCTCGCACTGTGAGCCTGCCTATAACTCGTTTATAGAAAGAGAAAAATTTCGTCTCTTTTTTTCCTTTTTTTGGCCGTTCGAGTCAAGAGTAATTTTCATACAGGTTTAATGTAAAATACTTTCAATAAAATTTAGTTTAATTCATAATTAAAGTTTTTAATATTAATTAAAGCGGGAAATACAAAACAAAGATTTTCGCAAAAATTTCGAAAACGAATCGATCAATTTAAAAAAAATAAATACTAACATGTAGTACCTTAAAAGACCTTTAAAATGAGGTATCACTTGACACCCCTTTCCATTTAAGATTTTTAAGGGGTTGGTTTCTGGCGGCGCACAGTGGGACGAAAGTGAAAAAGGGTGGACATGGGTGTTTTTATTTTTATACCATGCTCTTTTTTACAGATTGTTGCTACCAAAAACTATAAAATGTTAAACTATAAAATAATTGAGTCATATACAGTGTGTTCATAATACACACATTAGTGTTATACAGGTGGTCGGTAATAAATTGACCATACAGTAACTATAAATTCTACAATGCGATCAAGAAAGCCGGTCCGCTAAAAACTACTTTCCCAAGCGCTTGATACCAATACTTACTGCCCTCGTCATTGTTGAAGAATTTTCGAGTAGTATTGCCATCATTAGTAGAGGCAACCCCCTGCTTTACCACATCTACTAAAATACCGAGTTCTTTACGAAATTTTGTTTGAATTTGTTTTTTTCTTGCATCCTTTAAAGGTGCATGCTCCTTTCGCGCACACCATCTCTTAAAATCCAGATTGTAGGATATGTGTATTAAACACTCAAAACATCGAATCCACATGTGAAGCGTTGATAATCTGTATTTTAAGACATCACATCTTACCTCTTTCTTGGGCTTAGCTAAACAAACATTACAAGTAGAAGCGGAAGGAGTGTTTGAGACTACAGTAGTAACCTTTCCATCTATCATGGTCAGCACCATTTGATGTTTTATAGTAATGCCGTTAAAAAAGGTTGGTGTAAGTGCGTTTATTTGATTTTGCAAATCTGCCATTTCTTGCTTAATAACTATATTATTTTCTTTTATAATTCAAATTTTATTGGGCGGCAATAATGAGTAGAAGATGGGCGAGGATTTTCCCAAATCACGACATCATTTGGAGTTGACAATTTTAGGGGTACACAACTTGACATGAATATGAAAGAATCATCTGCATCTACATCGTTAAATGTTTGTTTGTAGTTACTCTGGCTGGAAGCTCCATCAAATCCCCATTTACTAATTAGCACTAGTTCTGTTGATTGCAATTTATCCAAGCAAGTTTTTAAAAGTCCCGATACCGTTAAATCCAGAAGAGCTTGAATTTTAATTTTTGTCCGTAACATTCATAGATTCTAAGGGTGGATAACAGGCCTTTTTTGCCATAGTCACCTTATAATATGATGGAATCAGTGACTTTCCTACAGAATCTCTCAAAGTATTGTATTGCCATTTTGATAAATTTAAAGATGTATAAAGAGCAAGGCTGTCATCAGGGGTTAATGTAGGCTTTTTTTTCTTTTTTTGAAATAATATATTAGATACTTTGGAAATATCTTCAGAATGTTTGAGAAGGTGGTTTAAAATCTTGGCCAGTTCGCGAGATCCATGTGTACCCATTTTTAATCTTGTTGCAAAGATAAGCTCATCCAAAGTATTTTCTGACCGCAGAGCGTTGGTCCTCCTCTTCTCACGGTAGCTTAATTCCAAAAAGGGTCTTCTTTTAAATTCAGTTGAATTTTGTTGCGGACGTATTGTTTCTCCAAATATTTCATTTTTTAGACCCATCGTCCAATTAAATATTGAATGTAACCAAGCATGTTCTCGGATTAGGAAGCGCTTTTTATTATAACAACACTTCTTCCATCTTCTGAATAAATTTACACAAAATTTCCGAAGACACTCCTTCAAAATCTTCTGTTTGTCTTCTGATAAAATTCTGTCCATTGTTGACGCAATGGTATCGTAAAGTTCACCATACTTCCATAATTTTTTATTTTTGTTCACGATGTTGAACAGATCTTCATTAGTTTTTAAATCCATAATGACTTTTTTCGAAAACTGCTATTAAAAGTTTACTTTTAAAAATGACAGTTTAAATTTTTGATTTCTCAAAAGTTAGGTTATGTTTATAAATTTTAAAATCATAGCCTACTCCAATTTAAAATTTAAAAATGACAAGACAGAATGTAATACTAAGGCTGGGTTCACACGGCACGTTTTTTTTGCAGAATACATTTTTACTGAATAAAAATCAAATCTTATCTTAAACAGTATATAACGCAATTTTGCAGTATAAACGACGAGTGAACAAATCTATGCTGATTGCGTTACTATTATTCAGTAAAAAACTGTCTTGTAAAAAAAAGTGCGTGTGAACCCGGCTTAAGCCTATAATCTTTGACTAATCTTTTTGTGGTAGTAAATATTAACCTTAGAATAATTTTTTAAAAACTTGAAAAATATCAATTTTTAGTAAGGAACAGCGGGACAAATAATATCGAAAATATCCTTTGGTCGGATGCGGTCGGATAAGATATCGATAGTTTCCCATAGTAGACACTATACCTACGATAATAGTTCATCTTGCACTTTTGAGCAATTTTTATAAACATCGAAATATATATATATATTAGAAATTAGGGTACATTCAATGTTTTCAATATTTCTCAAGAACATACTTGTGAGTATAAGTAAGCATGTATTTAGAAATCTCAAAATATTATACTATTATTGGATATAAACCGATTTTCGTTAACTGGATTACAAACAGAAATATTTCTGTAAAAACTCTATCGTAATTACGTTGCTAATATTAAGTGATTTATAACAGTCTTAATCAAGTAACTTCAAAGCAGAGTACAGCTTTTTTAAAGTTGTTTTAAGGCCATTTTATAATGAAAGGGACACTTTTCTATACATTAGCAGAAAAAATTAGCATATATTCGAATTCCGGATTTTTGTCGAATGTCTACTTATTTACAGTATCGTGTCACTGTGCGGCGGGGGGTTGAAGTGAGTGAGTCAATTTTTGCATAAAAAGTTGTCCCCCTTGGTTTTATTCTTTACCTATTTCACCGATTTTCTTTTTAAACTTCCGGATTTACAGAAATTGAGGTGGAAAGTTTTGAAATGAATACTTTCCTTCTATAACATTTTATTGCAACAGTAGTCGAGATATCTTTTGTGACAACTAAAATCAAAATATATATTACTATATTTATATATATTTATTAATTTATTTGTGATAAACCCGAGTTGAAAATCCAGAAAGAGTGTAAAAAAGGAATCCATAAAAAAATTCGATTTATATATTATAAGTATGGTTAGGAAAGTTAAAGGGTGTTGGAGATTATGCGGTGGGGTTGAAATTAAAATCTGTAGGGTAAAATGTTTATGGTTAAGGTCGGCAGTGAATTGAGTGACGAAGAGGAGGAATCGAGATCGTTTCTGTTGAAGTCTCAGGTGGTCCAAAAACCGTCAGAGGGAAAATTACTAATCGATAACCTTTCATTGCACTCGCCACCTCAGCGTCATAATATCCAAAACTCCTGGCTACACTTCGGGCCAAATATGTCACCTCCTAAGTTGCCAACTAACCTCAAGCCCGGGCAAACAGCGGCAGGATGTCTGCCCGGTATTATGCCTCCACCTTAGTTTGACCGTAAGTTATTTAATATCGTGGGTACTTTAAAATTTATTCGTAAATTATCGATTACCGTACAGTTAATTGAAAGCAAACACGTCGTAAATCAGATTTCGGCCAAATAATCTGCCCTTCTCGAACAGGCATGTCCGTACTAGTTATTAAACCTTGTCGCTCTCTCTCTACATCTACTCCAACGATGTATAATTTACATCAACACCGCATTATATACATACAACAACCCACCGGTCTCTATCTCCATCTTTCCAACCCTACAACGCACGTCCAAATTGACTCTAACATAAAACTAATTGAAAATTCCCCTCTTTAAAAACTAAAATATTGCCAATTAATATCGAAATGAATTTTTAAATGTGATATTTAAGTGATGTTTAAGTTGAAATCGCGATTGTGAGAGAATAAGAAATAAGCTCGGGACGCTAAAAATCTGGTTTAAAGTGATTTACATAGCTGAAGATACGCCCCCAAAACCAATTAAATGTCCCTTTGGGAGTTTGCTAGACAGTTCATTTTAAACTTCTAAAACGGCCTTTCCAGTCCGAACACGTCCTTGCTAGCCACCCCATTTACTCGGAAATGATAGGTTGTCATATGTCACCTGATGGACTTACCGCTTACCTCTTCAGCCACCGAATAACTATTTCTCTACATCCGCTAAGAATCTACCCACTTCAAAAACATTAAATTAAATTACCTTTTATTTCATCTCGTCAGACATTTCATAATATGTTTATAGTAACGATAAAATAGGGAAAAGCACTGACATGAAACGCCTTGTCGATATTCGGTTGAACGTGGTATGAGCAAATATTATCAAAAGGACGTTGTTTGTGCCGTTGCCTGTTCTGAACGGGGCTAAAGGACGTGGATTACCATCGATTTTGTGTAAACACGCACTAAGAAGCTCGTATGTCACGATTTAATATCTAGAAGGGATTTTCTCAATCTTATGACATCTTTAACCGAATCAACTTCACCTTTTATTACTTTCAAGAAATCTTTTCAAAAAGGATACATTTTTCCCATTTTAATTCAAATCAACATTATAAATAATTTCATTAAAATATCTTAAGACATCTATTTTGGACGATGGAGAATTTTGTTTAAAAAAATCTGTATATTTTAATTAAAGTCAACATTCTAATATTATCGAATGTTGGTCTTTATGAAGGTTGGTTATAAGGATAACAGTGGGGGGAATCCAAAATGGCACTAGTAAATATTATCAATAGGATGGTGTTTGCGCCGTTGCCTGTTTTGAATGGAGTTAAAGGACATGGATTACCGTCCATTCTGTATAAACACGTACTATTTGCACTACGTGCCATGCAGAACGGTAGGGCTCGAGTAATCTGGCGCATACAGGTCGAACTGGTGTTTAAGTAATTACGTTGTTTTTATGATTTAATATTGGAAATTAATCAGATTTAAACACTTTTAAATTATGTTATATATTTGTTGTTACATAATATTTAAGTTGTTACATTTTGTAATGCGAAATGATTTTTTTTAAGAAATTGTAATAAAGATATAATAGCGAAATTTAATATATAAATTTATTAAAATCCTGTATAAGCGATGTTACCTGTTGCCTTCGTTTTATTCTTTTGCTTCTTGGATTTGGAGTTCTAAAACGATAAACATCCCGGTATTTAATATCGCAAGCATTTAATAAAGAACACAATAGAAATATCGTATCAAGCGATTATGAGCTACTTTAATAAAGCGGGTATTACGCATACTTACACCGTTATCAGGCAATAACTCGAAAGAATCCTGTTTCTTTTTCTATGGAAAAATTAATTTTCACATAACATCGTTTATTACAACGTAAAAAAATTTTAGAAAAAATTGTTCACTTACAGTGCTTGCAGCTGAATTCTGCCCAAACTGTAAATACAATTTGTTAAGTATTCTATTCTTAATAGTTTTGGCGAAATTTACCAAATTTGCTAGCCAGAATCTTACTCTAGACACTGAACTAGATGGGAGTCGTCCTCTATTCTGCAACAACACAACCAACAAAAATTTACTTGCTTATCAAAAAATTTATGAATAATGTGGCAAAATTTTCCGTTCTTCTAAAATTCTTTGATATTATTGGAGCACAATAACAGTATTGTTGTTGCTTCGAATTTCGTACAGTCATACCCGAGATAACACCACTTCGGAGAAATGTAAATTCTTGTGAAAACAATACAATTTTTGATAAATAAAATATGCCACATATTCCAGATTATCTTTAATTACAAAATCTTATAAAAGAATATTTATTAATTTTTGTAGTTAAAAATAAAAAATTTATAAAGTATAAAATTGTAGATTTACTTACATTTTCAATATTAATGGTAAATCTTTCACGATCTTCATCAGATTCTTGATTAAGTTCTCTGTAGAATCGTCCTTCGATGTATGTAGTACGTAACTGTATGTTCATATTTTATATATATATTTTAGAAATGTATGTGGAAAGAATGTTTGTGTTGCGAATACATACCAGTTTAGGGGATGACATGGGAGTGACCTGGTGGACCTAGAAAATAAAGGTGTACCGTTAATTCGTGCGGGAGGATAGTGTTCGCGAAGTGAGTTTCGTGACATTTGCATATTGTGGAAATAGCCGGACTGGACGTAGGTAGTACATTTGGGACCACCATACTCAACTTTATGGCTTTCACACAAACAAGATATATTTGGTAAATAGGCGGCGCAAAATTAATCATACATTTACATTTCTAAATCAAAGCGTCGCCGTCGTATTTACATTTTCGCGTGCTACGGCCATGTTCATTTTCAGTACTATTTAAAATATTTACTTTTCAGTGGCAGTTTTATATTAAATATTTATCAATTTCCATAGCGGCCGGCGCGAAGTCCTAATACTACGGTAATTAATTTTTTTTCCTTTTTCCAAATTTAATCCGAAACAAAAACTGCTTTATTAGCAAATTGAACACCGCCCACGCTCCGAATTAAATTTTTGCTCGAGAGCGCATTTGATTTTATGAATAAAATATCGTCCGCAAACATCCTACTAGCAAAGTGCCCCGCGTTGCATTCCGGGTAATATACAGCCCGTAATATGGGCGCTATTAACTTTGTAAAACGTAAGTGCTTAAAATAACAATGTGCCTCGGCCACTCTCCACTTTACAAAAAGCTAAAAAAGATATTACCCCTACTTACTTCAGCTAATTTTCGCGGATTTGGCAAATTACCACCAACAAAATCTTCTTCATGGTTGATTTCTTCCTGAAATAATTTACATGATAATATTCAGTTATTACGTAATCACTTATATATCTACACCTGAGAGCAAAAAGTTGGTTGCAGAAAATTATGTATAAAAATTACTCAAAAACGAAAAGCAATTTCCAAATTCGGCTTGGTTCATGAAGAACTAGATAATTTTCTCTATAAATCCCCACAATTTTATCTCGATATCTTAAGAATCCGATTTTTCGCGATTTTTTAACATGGATAATTCAAATTTGTTAACTTCAAAATTGAGGGTGACTTCAATAACTTTTTTCTCAAATACGAATAAAGATTTTTTGGTGCAGTTTTTTTCATGCAAAAGCACATACTTCCCTGTATAAATGGCGAGTATTTCATTAAGATATCTTAAGAAACTGATTTTTCGCGAATTTTTAAAAAATATGGAAAAAATTGTTTAATTTAACAACTTTAAAAAATTTCAAAAATTTTTATCTCAAAAACGAATAGAGATTTTTAAATGCGGTTTCGATGATGAAAAAATACATACTTTTCTCTATAAATCCCCACAATTTCATCTCGATATCTTAAGAAACCGATTTTTCGCGATTTTTTAACATGGATAGTTAAAATTTGTTAACTTCAAAATTGAGGATGATTTTAATAACTTTTTTCTCAAATACGAATAGAGATTTTTTGGTGCAGTTTTTTTCATACAAAAGCACATACTTCCCTGTATAAATGGCGAGTATTTCATTAAGATATCTTAAGAAACTGATTTTTCGCGAATTTTTAAAAAATATGGAGAAAATTGTTTAATTTAAAATTAAATAATTTTTATCTCAAAAACAAATAGAGATTTTCAAATGCGGTTTCGATGATGAATAAATACATACTTTTCTCTGTAAATCCCCACAATTTTATTAAGATATCTTAAAAAATCAATAAAAATTTGTTAACTTCAAAATTCTTGTTAATTTCAAAAATTGTTATCTCAAAAACGAGTAGAGATTTTTAAATGCAGTTTCGATCATGAAAAAATACATACTTTCCTCTATAACTCCCCACAATTTCATTAAGATATCGTAAAAAATCAATAAAAATTTGTTAACTCAAAATTCTTGTTAATTTCAAAAATTTTTATCTCAAAAACAAATAGAGATTTTTTGGTCCAGTTTTTTTTCATGCAAAAGCACATACTTAACTGTATAAATGGCGAGTATTTCATTAAGATATCTTAAGAAACTGATTTTTCGCGAATTTTTAAAAAATATGGAAAAAATTGTTTAGTTTAAAATTAAATAATTTTTATCTCAAAAACAAATAGAGATTTTCAAATGCGGTTTCGATGATGAAAAAATACATACTTTTCTCTATAAATCCCTACAATTTCATCTCGATATCTTAAGAAACCGATTTTTAGCGATTTTTTAACATGGATAGTTAAAATTTGTTAACTTCAAAATTGAGGATGATTTTAATAACTTTTTTCTCAAATACGAATAGAGATTTTTTGGTGCAGTTTTTTTCATACAAAAGCACATACTTCCCTGTATAAATGGCGAGTATTTCATTAAGATATCTTAAGAAACTGATTTTTCGCGAATTTTTAAAAAATATGGAGAAAATTGTTTAATTTAAAATTAAATAATTTTTATCTCAAAAACAAATAGAGATTTTCAAATGCGGTTTCGATGATGAAAAAATACATACTTTTCTCTATAAATCCCCACAATTTTATTAAGATATCTTAAAAAATCAATAAAAATTATTAACTCAAAATTCTTGTTAATTTCAAAAATTATCTCAAAAACGAGTAGAGATTCTTAAATGCAGTTTCGATCATGAAAAAATACATACTTTTCTCTATAAATCCCCACAATTTTATTAAGATATCTTAAAAAATCAATAAAAATTTGTTAACTCAAAATTCTTGTTAATTTCAAAAATTTTTATCTCAAAAACAAATAGAGATTTTTTGGTCCAGTTTTTTTTCATGCAAAAGGACATATTTAACTGTATAAATGGCGAGTATTTCATTAAGATATCTTAAGAAACTGATTTTTCGCGAATTTTTAAAAAATATGGAAAAAATTGTTTAATTTAACAACTTTAAAAAACTTCAAAAATTTTTATCTCAAAAACGAATAGAGATTTTTAAATGCGGTTTCGATGATGAAAAATACATACTTTTCTCTATAAATCCCCACAATTTCATCTCGATATCTTAAGAAACCGATTTTTCGCGATTTTTTAACATGGATAGTTAAAATTTGTTAACTTCAAAATTGAGGGTGACTTTAATAACTTTTTTCTCAAATACGAATAGAGATTTTTTGGTGCAGTTTTTTTCATGCAAAAGCACATACTTCCCTGTATAAATGGCGAGTATTTCATTAAGATATCTTAAGAAACTGATTTTTCGCGAATTTTTAAAAAATATGGAAAAAATTGTTTAGTTTAAAATTAAATAATTTTTATCTCAAAAACAAATAGAGATTTTCAAATGCGGTTTCGATGATGAATAAATACATACTTTTCTCTGTAAATCCCCACAATTTTATTAAGATATCTTAAAAAATCAATAAAAATTATTAACTCAAAATTGTTAAGAAACCGATTTTTTTTAATTCTCAGATGCAGATATAATTATTACCGTTGAAGAAGCTGCTGTCATTGGTTCATTTATAGTTACATAAGTTGTTACGTTGGTGTAAGACATGTTTTAATGAATGATAAACTAAAACAAAAAGATTAATAAAAAGTTAAAATAGACGTTGAAGATATTTTGTTACAATAATAGAGGTAATTTAATATTAAAAGTTGGTTATCATTTTGAAATTCTATATGGACTATTCAACTTAATAAATAGAAATATCAATTTGAAAAGGAGGTTTATACTAATATATATTTGAGGAGGTCGTCCGGTGCTAATTATGAGTAAAAACTACTCGGACTTCATATATATGAAACTGTGGGATGGAAAAATAATTGGTCAAAGCAGGATCGGGTTGGTTTTTAATAACGAATATGAAGCCGGATTACTTTCCGCTAATTTCCAGAAATACCGTCGCCGGCGATTCAGTTTTAGGCATTTAGCAGCGTATTCCACTTGATTAAAAAAGGCAGCGGACGCGTCGAACGCATGAAAGGACGCAATGATTGCGAACATTGAGAGCAGATTAAAATTTTAAAATCGTAAACATCAAAAGAAAGATTAGACGTGCGCACAAAGGACTTTGCGGGCACGATATTGTGTACTGTTATTGGCTTTTTGCCACACAGTCGAACGGCCCTTTTTGTTGAAACGATTTGATTTTTACAATAAAAAAAATAAACTCACACCGATTTGAAAATCTCACTTTTGTGCACCAATTTTTCGATCATTCATCAATTAACACACCTAAGGAAGCACTAATCACCGATTGAATTTGACCACTACCTTTTATAACCTTTTCCACCGGCGGTCAATGGTTCAATATGGTGGGGGAACGTTTGATAACGTTTTATGATTTAACTGGTCTTTAAGGAACACGTGAAATTTGAATAATTAATACTACTTAACTACGTGAAAATATTCTTCATATTAATCATAACATTTTTAAATTAGAATCTAATTTAGAAAAATTATAAACTTATATTAATTATACACTCAAAAACATAATTTAATAAAAAAGAAAATGTAAACTATTCAAAAAATTAGTTTTGTTATTCCCACTATGAAATGTCTTAAATTCAAGGAAATTTGCATCCTAATTCGATTAGCATTGCTGTTGATTCATAGAAATGACATTCATCTACATTGTAGATGATATAAATAATAAATATTCTACAGTAGTCAGTTGTTGTAGTATATGTAAGTCTGTGAAGTGTATTAACAACTAAATTTGTAAGATACTATAGCGTATGTTTGGAAACTGATACAAAAGATGAAACTATATTTAAGGAATTAAAAATTTTTTGAAGCAAAAGCTATTCCTTTTTGTAATATCATCTGCGTTGCTACTGATGGTCCTCCGGCAATGCTAGGACGCCATCTTAACAGTACATTGTGTCATTCATCGACAACATTTAGTAGCAAAAAATCTTACATCGCTCACTGAATTATGTGATTACAGCAGTTAATAAAATCAAAAAGAATGCCTTAAATGAGAGATTATTTGCTCAACTTTGCCTGGAGAATGATGAAGGTTACAATCGTTTGCTACTTAACACGATGGTTGTCTAGAAGTGCACGTTTGAATAGATTTTACTCACTTTTTGATTAAGTTTTAGAATTCTTTGAAACTGAAGACAATGATCTGCGACTTAATTTATTTCATTCAAGAAATGATATGTTTGCCAAATTTAACGAAATCAATTTGAAGCTGCAAGGCGATCAGTTGAATTTAATAAAAACAAAAAGTGTAATATCTGCATTCGTAAAAAAACTTTTTTTCTATAAAGAAAAGTTGGGAAGAGGAGAATTCTCTTAATTTCCAAAACTTTTTAGCTACACAATCGTGATGTTGATTTGCTTTGTATATTGTCAGCACTTCACTTAGATTTCAAAAAAAGATTTGAAGACATTCTTCATTTGGTTATTCCCGATTGGGTGTTGGACCCTTTTACATACAAATAATAATAATAATAATAATAATAAACGCCTTTATTAGAAAATAAGCTTAATTGTACAAAAAAAAACATACAAAAGAAAATAGGCGAGTTCCAGCTTGTACTAGTTAGTACAGCTGCTCTAACTAACCTAAAAAACAAAAAAAGAAAAACATGACTCGGCCAAAAATTACAAAGCAACAACTAGATACAACAACAAGATTGCAAAACATTTGCCTCCATGTAGACATTGTTCAAGAAAACAAGAATATTTCTGTGTAAATTTAAATCTTCGTAGTGAGAACCCCTTGCAATTATCGTCCACCTCATTATATTTCGAAGTTATTTGAAATATGTATGATCTCTGAAACAAAGACAAACGATAGAAGGGTGGCGACAGTCTTCCGCGAAATCGCGTATTTATTCGGTGGACATCATTTCAGAAAGTTATCAGTTGGTAGAGATACTGTGGTTCCTTGCAGTTTATAATTTTATGGTTCACTTTCCTACGATGATACATATTTAGCCATCCCGCATCCTTCAGTTTATAAGATATTGTGTTATATTTTCTAATTCCATATATATACCGAAGACACGAATTTTGCACTCGTTGAATACGTGTTACATCGCTAACGTCAATGCACGGATGGTAGACCTCAGCACAATAAGTGAATTGAGCCAAAACAGAGGCTTCGCACAACACCGTTTTCAGATGAATACCAAGGTAGTGTCGATGAGGAAACAACATCCTCAGATGATAATAAGCCCTGGATATACAGTTGGAGACATGCTTCGTATAGCGAAAACTGTTGTCCATAATCATACCCAAATTCTTTACCTCACTAACCAAAGGAATGTTACAACCATCAATTTGCAAATCAATACTTTCCCGAAAACCATTACATATAGCGGAATTTCCAAAAAGTATAGCATTGGATTTACTCGGATTAAGATGTAGACCGTATTCCCGAGCCACTTTATGAATGTAATCAAGGTCTTTTTGCATATTCGTAATACCCAACGCGAAGTCGCGTGGATCAAAGGAAACATACATCTGCCAGTCATCCGCATACATATGGTACTCACAATGATTTAACCCCCTAACGATTTGAAATGTATATAAAGAAAATAGAATAGGCCCTAAATCCGGACAATATTAATTTGTTTTTTTCTGAAGCTATTGGTGATGTTGTTGTTGAACCTGACGCTGATTTATTACATTTTTATGATAGATATAGATTAAATCCTGAAGGTACTACCTTTACTTTCAGTGACGTCTCTGTGGAATTTGTTGAGCGAATGTTACTTTCATTTAAGTCCACTAGTGTTGGTTCTGATGGAATTTCCCTGGATATGGTTAGGTTGTGCTGTCCTCGTATTTTGAATGTTCTTTGCCATATAATTAATTTCTGCTTGAAAGAGTCAGTTTACCCGAGTGCGTGGAAGTTTGGTTTGGTGACTCCTGTTCCTAAAGCCAATCCAGTTAAGGAGTTTAAAGATCTGAGGCCCATTACCATCCTCCCGGTTCTTTCCAAAGTGTTGGAGAGGATTATGGCGGAACAACTACAATCCTTTTTAAATTCTAATCATATTTTACCTCAGAAACAATCTGGCTTTAGGCGACAGTATAGCTGTGCCACGGCACTTCTTGATCTGACAGATGACGTTTTTAGAGCTCTGGATGGGGGAAGATCTACTGTACTTGTGCTTCTTGATTTCAGCAAGGCATTTGATATTTTGAATCATAACCTTTTGTTGGCTATTCTGAGGTTTATTGGTGTTTCTGATTGTGCTGTTTCCTTGTTTCGGAGCTATCTTTCTAACAGGATGCAATCGGTTAAGGTTAAATCCGTTTGTTCTGATCCTTCTACAATTGTAGCAGGTGTACCGCAAGGTTCTATTTTGGGTCCACTTTTATTTAGTATATTCACCAGCAATTTATTTTCAAAATTAACCTTATGTTCCTATCACTTATATGCGGATGATACACAGCTTTATTTCGACCTCATACCTGATGAGTTGCCACATGCATGTGACAGAATTACTGAGGAATTGGGTCACTTATGTGTGGAGATACAAAGGCATGCTCTTGTGATCAATCCTGACAAGACCCAATGCATCTTATTTACTAAAAAGGGTAACTTATCTGTTAATAATAATGACATTAACATTAGTATGCTAGGGGAGCAATTAAGAGTGGTGGACTCGGTCAAGAGTTTGGGTGTTGTCATTGATGATAGGCTTACTTTTGGTGATCACATTAGGTTGATATGTAGGCGCGCGTAAGCCTCTATTTTAGTAAAATGTTTTTGTCGATAAAGCTCAAACGCCTTCTCTGTGATGCTCTAGTTTTGTCTCACTTTAATTATTGTAACGTTGTATTTGGTCCATGTCTATCTTTTGAGAGTTTGCGAAGAATTCAGGTCGTGCAGAATTCGTGTCTTCGCTTTATTTATAAATTGAGGAGAGGTGATCACGTCTCACAAGCTCTTCAGAATTGTGGTTGGCTGAATATGCGACAGAGATTTGTTTTTCATTACTTGTCTTTTATTCATGGGATTATTATTTCTGGTAAACCTCCTTATCTTTCTCGCAAGATTACCTTCAGAACTGATGTACACAATTTGAATCTTAGGCATGGATTTTCTATTACAGTTCCGCTGCATAGATCGTCAAAATTTCAGTGCTCGTTTTCCTATCAAGTAGCTCGTTTTTGGTATGCGATTCCCAGTTCTGCGAGGTGTGCCCGCTCGGTTCAGTTGTTTAGATCTATTGTTTTGCGCGAGAGGGTGTTTGATCGGTTTTTGTGATAACTGATATAGTGTTGCTTTTGATTCTTTTGGTAATTTAATAATCCTAACTACTTGTTTTTATTTTTATTATCTCATTTTCATTGATACTGCTCAGTTTTGATTTGATTTAACTTTTATTTTATTTTCTGCTGCTGTTCTCATTAGGTGCAAGTAAAATCAGTGGCATTGTTTTGCCTTTTCTGCCCTTGCACCCTTTGAGCTATAATTTAAGTTTAATATTATTGTACTTTTCCTTATTATTGTATTTTGTTTTTTCTAATTTGGCTCAATAAATTTTGATTTAATTTAAATTATTATTTAAAATAGTACCTTGTGGTACACCCTTGCTCAAACAGCGAAATTCAGACAAAGCATCACCGATTCTAACCGACTGATGCCTATTACTTAAATAATTTTCAATTAAGTTTAAAGCGGATTCACTGAAGCCAATATACTTTAACAATTCCACAAGCAAGTCATGACAAACACTATCAAAAGCTCTACTAAAATCCAACAAGACTACCAACGTACATAATCCTTTATCTCGAGCCTATAAAATATCATTAGTTACCTTGAGAAGAGCAGTACCGCAGCTATGGTTTCTACGAAAACCAGATTGATGCTTCGGTAAAATATTATTAAGTTGAACAAATTGATGCAACTGATTAAACATAATTCTTTCCAGAACTTTAGATAAAATTGGCAATATGCTAATCTTTAGGCTCAGATGGGTCATGTTTTTTTGGGATAGGAACCACAATTGACAACTTCCAACAGTCAGGTACATCCGAAGTTTCAATGCAAACATTGAGTAATAATCAACTAGCTCTGTGTTTCATTCATTAGCAACTTATCGAGCTAAGTACAAACGAAGAATTAAAACCAATGTTTGTTGACGGATATGAAAAATGTTGGTTACAAAAACAGATATCAACTTTATATCCCGAAGTATAGGACACTGCGGAAAAGTTTTTAATAGCTTTTTCGTCTTCATAGTTAATGGAACGTAGATTTAGTGCGGTTATGAACCTGATTACGAAAAAAAGAAACCGACTTGATGTTAGTGCTCGTGGTGACTTGCGGTTATTGCTTACAAATATAGAGCCAAACATAAACAATTTGATCACAACTCATCAGGCTCAGCCATCACATTAAAAATGTTTTTACGACCACTGCATTCCGGTAAAAACAGTTTTAGTAGCACGGCACTGACTAGGGGGTCTACAATCACTCTTTGGCTCAAAAAGGGGTGCGTAGCCATAATAAGTTTGGGAACCACTGATCTACAATTTTCTATTAAATGAAATAGTCAGTTTTTAATTAGTTCTTATTATGACCTTGTACTTGAGCAACTGATGCAATTCCGAAGGTAAACACTCGTAACTTATGACACACCTGAACAAGATGCGTCCAATTAAACTTTTCCAAAGTTATTCGCCCATGTTTATCTTTTGTTACAGACATTTCATGTAATTTCCGTAAAGTTAAATCCCATCGATTTTTCAACATGTATATAAAATATTTATCGCTTAATTAATTTGATTTATTGATTGGAATAGGTGGCAAATATGGGGGAATATAGACAACCAAATTAACCAATCATGCATTTCATCAATCAATCGTAAAAGTTTATGATATAATAAGATTTCGATTTAAGTGTGAAAATTTCATATCGCGAGGTAAAAATAAAATTGGTCGAAATAAATTGGCGTTATTTTTTATTCTTTGCAATATTTTTAACGATACAAAAAATTGCGGATTTAGCGATTTAATGTCCCTGAAAATGCAACGACTCGTTTTTGGCTGTCGCCAATTTAAATCACCTTTTTATCGAGCAAAATAAACTCGAATCGTTTATTTTTATACTTTAACCGAAAAGTGTAAAAAAAATATTTTTTTTTAATATTAATTGCCACCACCCACGTTTTACTAACAACCGCTCCTTTTTACACTTGGTGCTCTGTTTTAAATCAAACGTCCTCTAAAATGATGTATCGCAAGTGGGGTAGACCTATTTAAGGCCCTTGAAGGGAGGAGTATTTTTGGGGGAGGGTGAGCCCCTTCTGTCATCTCTGCGTCAGAAGATGTCTCCCTAGAGATACGAATCGACGGGCTTCGCCAATTTGGACGTTTTAATATCAAAAAAAAAGTTTGAATTACTCACCCCAAAGCTATATTAGATGAAAATTTTATTTCCTTTCATAATTATCATTAATTTACTTTTTTTAATTATAACTTAACCAATTTTCACATTTCTAGCTTTTCCCATATTCTAAAATCTTTAAATTTTCTGAAAAACAATCTCTTTAATTTTATTAATTTGTTTTAACTTTGCAAATAATCTAAAGGTCTTTTCAATCAATTAGTACCATTTTGACACACACCAATCAACTTTTTCTACTTCTTGGTATCTTTGGAACACTTTCAAAAAACATCTAATTCAATTTTTTTTATTCTTTCACCCTCGTTAAGTAGTCCAGAGATGTTTTTAGTCGATTGGAACCACGTTTATTTGAATAATTTTTACTCTTAATTCCATTTTCTGCTTTCATCGTGACAGAGTTCCGCTTTTCCGCTTGTTGCTTTAACCTGTCATAAATTTTATAACAACAGGTCCGTATTAACCTTTTTTATTTTCGAGCTGTTCCGTTTCTGTTTTTCCCAGGTCTATTCGAATAAAGCATTAAAATCTTGGAATAAATAAGAAATTAACGTTTGTTGTAAAACTGCTAAATTCACACGTTTTAGCCATTCTTAAACCTTGTTCGGGTCGATAACTTTCTTATATGAGTAGGAAAAAACTCTAGAACCATATCTATCTTATTGAAAATTTTCTGCTCTTTCTAATGGTGTCTTTTAATAACAATTATACACTTTAATTTAACAACAATTATTAATTAAAGTTATACGGGATGGTCAGAAATGTGCGTCAAATTTCCGTATCTCAAAAAGTTTATTTTTTTAAATGGCAACTCTACTTTTTCTCTCACCACCGTATTATATGCTGAAAAATCAGGAGACTTTGTGATTACATCCCATACTAGTAGAGTTACTAGTAAACATACTAGTAGACTTTAAATTTAGTTACTTTACTGTAGACATTAAAATGCGCACACCCAATATCCGCAAAAGATTTGAGGAAACCTTAACTGGAAAGACATGTTTAAATTTTTTGGTTTTGACCCAACTCAATTCCAATGGCAGTTATTCCAACAAGATGGCGCGCCACCACACCTCAAGAAGCTACTAAATCAGTTTTTGACAAACAGGGAATTGTTAAAAATTATTGGTTACCATAGTTACTCATTCTATTTTCATTCTATTTTTATTATTTATTTAAATTTGAAATAATTAAAGTTTAAACTAATTTTTCTCGAAAATTTTCTTATGTAACCAATATTAATATTGAATGTACTATACTCTGTTTTTAAACCAGGAGGAGTATTTTAAATTTGTCACCAGATTGACCTTGCACGTGATTGGTTGAATGCGAGGAAGGTTCACACAATTCTACAGTTTCGTGTCATTATTGTATATTTTGTGTTCTTAAACCCTTTTTTATTATATTTTGAAATAAATACACTCATAACTTCAATGTTAATTTGTATGTATAATGTTGACGATAACAAACGAAAATAAATACAATAATAAGTAAATAAATAAATAATAATTGTTAATTTAAATTTACCGCCAAAATATCTAGTGATATTTTCTGGTGATTTTTTCCAGTGTAAATCTGACTTTCGCGTTTACTCCTCCTGGTTTAAAAACAGAGTATAGTTCTAGTGCAAGTGTTAGTTCTAGTTTTAATTGTTTTTCAGCGCTAAGTTGTATATTTTTAAGTTTCGGGTTTAGCCCTGTGTCTTCAGACGCTGAATGTTAAAGGGCCCATACACCTGCGAACAAATTGCACAACAGAGGCTGTTGTGCAAAAATTGTATGGTGTATGGTGTTGTTCAACGTGATGCGCAACAAGTTGTAGAAATTCAAAATTGTTTGAAATTAATTGCGCAACGGATGACGTTGTGCATCTATTGCATCATATATGGGTCCTGGCTCGAGAGGTTGTACAGTTAAGGGCAGGTTTGGACAAGTTCCGCATACGCCACACACTAGTAGTACTGATAATTTTAAAATGGCGAACTTTATAAACAACAAAGACTTTTGGAGCGAATTTATTAATCTATATCGCCAGTTGCCAGAAGTGTGGAAAGTGAAGAGTGATGTGTACAAAAATAGAAACAAGAAGAACGCCGCTTATGAAAAACTAAAATAGAAAGAAAATAGAAAATAAGAAAATAAAAGAAGAAAATAAATGTTTTGCGTACTGCGTATCGGAGGGAATTGAAAAAAGTAGTGGCGAGCTATAGATCTGGCACAGGCACCGAAAATCTTTATGAACCAAGTTTATGGTATTTTAAAGAATTAGATTTCCTCAGAGACCAAGAAAGTCAATTACCAGGGACTTCTACCATGGACGAGCCCCAAGAGACTGAAAATGAAGGCAGGGTAAGTAATCAAATCAGTTATTATTTAAATGCTGTTATTATTTTGAAATAATTTATTTAAAAAGTAATATATTTTTAAACACAACTGTGAAAAACTTATAGTTAAGATATAATGTTGTCCTGCCACGGAACAGCTCCAACAGTATTAAAGTAATTACAAAACTGTGCTCTTACTTCTTTTGCTGTTGTTGTACTGTTTCTCCCTTGAAGTGGTTGTAGTGTTTGTAACGTAGGATCTGCTCTCCAATCAGCATTTGTAAACTCTCCGGTATTTATATTTTCAACATCTATGCCGCCTTGGAAGTAACACTCTACATTTTTATGTCGTAAAAAGTTGTGCAAATAGCAACATGCTAATGTTATAGTAACAGCTTTTTCTGGACATAGATTAATTTGACTTAACAGAATTCTAAATCGAGAAGCTAGTATCTCAAATGCATTTTCAATAATCCGACGGCTGCGTGACACCCTGTAGTTATAAATTTTTTCTTCCTTGGTGAGGTTTCTCTTGCTGAATGGTTTCATTAAATTCTCCAGAAGTGGGAAAGCGTCATCCCCTACGAAAACATAAGGCACTTTGGTATTAGTTAAAGGCAAATTTTCCGGTTCAGGAAGGCCCAAGTTCTTTTCTACAAGTTTTTTATAGAAGAAGGTATTTGAAAACACCTCTGCATCAGAAACACGTCCATTAGCGCCCACATCAACTATCAAGAATTCATAGTTTGCATTTACAATTCCCATTAAAACAATACTAAATGAATGCTTATAGTTGAAGTAATAGGAGCCTGTTCCGGGGGGTTTAAATATGTGTATATGTTTACCGTCTATTGCCCCTAAGCAAAGAGGAAAATTCCACTTCGTTTCAAAATTTTTACTTACAGCTCTCCACTCATTTTCACTTTGTGGTAGCTGAAAGAAACATATCGTTAGTGTCATTTATAGAATTGCATCTTGAATCATGCACAATTGAAGAGCCCACCGCAAAAAAGACGAAAGATTTCTTGAAATTCCGCCTTTTTGCAGTGGACTCTTCAATTATTATTTATAGAATTGTTTAATAAAGAAAAGTAGGAATATTATAAACCCATTTTGGCCTTTTATAGGATTCTTCTCGGGACGATGGTAACCCAGAAGCAAATGCAGCAGAAGAGGAAAATCCAGATACTTCTCAAGAAATAGAAATGCTGGAAGCTGCCACAGGACGTAGAGCTCCAAAACGAAAAGGGACAACCGAGGAATCTCAGACCCGAAATTAATTATTAAGAATGGCTTGCCAACATCTGCGTGCTTCCAACAATGAGGTAGACATTCTAGCGAAAAGTTGGGCACTGGAGCTAGTGAAAATGTCGCCCGAGCAGCAAATTTACGCGAAAAAGGCCATTAGCGACATCTTATATGAAGGGCGTTTAGGAACCCTTCACAGAAATTCTGTAACAATAAATGGGCCAAACTCACGTCTACTTTCATACGGATATTCACCTCATACAAGTAATAGTAGTCTATCTCAATCATACCCTCCATCTGCAGTACAAATCACCACTCTAGAGAACAGACCACAACATTCTTCACCCATCACATTCAAATAATACAAAAACTCATTACTCCCCAGCTCCGGTACAGATAGGCAGACCAGAAGACCCATATCCAGACCCAGATTTTATTTAAATATATTGTAGTAGGAGAAAGTTGCCCAACAGTCAAATAACTTCAGTTTTTCAGGTTTTATATTACTTTGTTTATTTTTAGTTCATATTATTTGTGTTGTTATTTTAATGAACGTTAATAAAGTAATAATTACTTACCTTTATATATTTCTTCAAAACCTTTATGATTGCGTCACAGGTCTCTATAATAATCTTTCTAAGTGTTTGAGCAGCTATTGCTGTTTCGAACTTTAAACCCTCATAAGTAAGCCCAGAAGTAAGGTATCGTAAAGTTGCAAATAACCTTTGCTTGGGTGATATTGCTTCTCTCATTATAGTATGTTGTTTTTCTATAAGTGATGTTATCATTACCAATAATTCGCCAAAAGTAGTGGGGTCCATTCGTAAATAATTTTTGTAATCTAGTGGTGAACTCAATTGAAGTTCCTTGAGGAGATTTGCGTGGCTAAAAAGGGATCTTTTCTTCAACCACTCTTTCATCCATACTCTCCTCTTCCTCCTTCTTTTTTTAATACCAACATCCTCGGAGGTTATAGCAATTATTATAGCTAAACAGGCCGCTTCGTCAGATGGCATGTTTCCGTATGAACGCAACACATACAACTGAGGTTTGCCTAAAATAGCGCACAGTGTATGGCTAACCATGTTTGTACAACACTTTGTTGCGCAACATCAGGTTGCCCAATATGTATGCAGGTGTATGGGGCCTATTAGGTAAGGTTAGTTTTGTTTACAAACATTAATTATACCATGAAGTTTTCTTTGGCAATTAGTAATGGCAATTATAGCGTGAAGTTTTCTTTTGTAATGTCAATTATAGCGTGAAGGAATGTGAGGTAAGGTTAGTTTTGTTTACAAACATTAATTATACCATGAAGTATTCTTTGGCAATTAGTAATGGCAATTATAGCGTGAAGTTTTCTTTTGTAATATCAATTATAGCGTGAAGGAATGTGAGGTAAGGTTAGTTTTGTTTACAAACATTAATTATACCTTGAAGTTTTCTTTGGCAATTATACTCTGCTTTTAAACCAGGAGGAGTATTTTAAATTTGTCACCAGATTGACCTTGCACGTGATTGGTTGAATGCGAGGAAGGTTCACACACAGGCAATTTTGAATTTGAAGGTTAGGTTATTGACAATTCGACAGTTTCGTGTCATTATTGTAAATTTTGTGTTCTTAAACCCTTCTTTATTATATTTTAAAATAAATACACTCATAACTTCAATGTTAATTTGTATGTTTAGTGTTGACGATAACAAACGAAAATAAATACAATAATAAGTAAATAAATAAATAATAATAATTATTAATTTAAATTTACCGCCAAAATATCTAGTGATATTTTCTGGTGATTTTTCCTAGTGTAAATCTGACTTTCGCGTTTACTCCTCCTGGTTTAAAAACAGAGTATAGATTCAGAAAAAAATCTTCTTTTGTATTCCGTATTATACATCACTAGAAAGAGCTGGAAATTTCCCATAAGATAGATATGGTTCTAGAGTTTTCTCCTGCTCATATAAGAAAGTTGTTTAGAGGAAGAGTACTTAAGCGTTTCTGCGTGTAGGGATGGACATTAAGGGTGATTTAAGCATGACGCCGATAGATATTGACCGACGAAAGCTCGGATTAAGATAGCTGAAGGAGCGCCCTTTCTGACTGTGATAACAGTTTTTTAAAATTCGGTTTCGTAACAATTGCACAAGGTCTTGAAGTTTGGTAATTTTGAGCTATTTTAAGTACAGCGCAGTGTTCTTCATTTTTTATTGATCTTAATATCAACTTATCGGCAGACGAAAACCCGATTTTAGATAGAGAAAGATTTAAGCTTTCAAGTGGTGCATTTAGTTTTTCGCTATCCCTAATTATAAGGAAGATAGGAAGAACTTTTAGCGAAAAAAAAAAATTGATTGGAATAGTTTTATTTATATATCCTTATATGGTTGAAGGAAAGTACTTAGTTTGGATGGGAATCATGGAATCAATCGTTGAGAAAACGGGACGAGAGGTCTTTTGCCGACGTGTGCACATAGTGATGTGGAGTCGTATGGGAATAAAGAGGCCATGGGAATCTCTAAGTTCGTCCGAGCTAACGTCTGACTGTATAAATATCGAATATCTGGAAGATTAGGACACTAATCGTTTGTAGTGCGTTGCAGTGGTCTCATTTACCATGTTAGGCTGGGGTTCTATGCGGAGGAAAGGGTGTACGATGGTCGGATCGTCCGATATATCCGTTTTTGTGACACATATGGATGGTAAAATGAGATTGTGTACAGCTCGTCGAGAAAATGTCCGGCGCGGTGCGGACGGAATTTACATTAGACGTTAGGCGCTCCGCGCGTAATTTATTAAACAAACAACGCGCCGTCGCAGGACAAATACTTTGCGTGTCAGTGCAAATATTAATATTATTCGGATTCGTTTTCCTCCGGTTCTGCGTCGGCACGCGAACGGACTGAGCGCCGTTTCTTCGCCTTCTCCTTCGCCTTCGTCCCAGACGCTGGCCTATCGAAGACGGCATTCCATTCCTATTAGTATATACGACACCATACGCCTCCTATTTTTTCACTTTGCCTCACATCCTGATTACGTCCCACCGTAACCGGCCGGCTTAATACGACACTTTTAATTTTACTATCAAAAATCTCATCAACCACACTTAGAGAATACTCATTCTCTCATTCTCATCAACAATCCCACTATTTCTCGGGACTCGAGTGCCTTTTCAATTCAACTTCACTAGAGGAAGGGATTATGCATCGATGGGTTGCTATTTTATTTACGTGACCTTCAAATGACCTTTAAAACTAAAAACGTTTTATCGGAATCTTAAAATTTAAAAGAATGAATGTAATCTGAAATCATTTCCGGCTAAAACTAAATCTTCTTATCAGAATTGTTATTCATTCAAACTTTCGGAATACCATCTTATTCATGTTTATTTTGAAAATTACAAATCTGTTTTGTTGTATCTCTTACCGCGCCGAATAGGGAAAAAAACGGCAGTTGCTCGTTGAAGAAGGGGGGTACCCCATTGGTTAATTTCGCTATCACAATAAAGAGCACGGATTCGAAAACGTCATTGTCCTTGCACTACCGACTCCTACCCCAGGGGCGTTGGGTAGAGGTAGAGCAGAGTTGACAAAGGTCGCATGGAGCTGACCCGGCCGTTCGGGGATTGCATTTGTCATCTGCTGGAAGGAGATAATTTGAAACTGTGTCGAAAAATTTTTGCCGGCACTGTCTACCAAGATAAGACAGCATCATTCTTCTTCATTTTTTTACTTCATTTTTGCCATAACTAATGAAACTATAAAGATATTTTATTTTTCGAGTCTAAATTCAAAAACGCCGTTTAAGATCTAATTTACAACTCAACTGGGTCTTTTATAATTAAGTTATAAAATCTTATTAAATAGAATCATACAGTGACAAAAAAAAAAGATTAAGAGAGTATTATTAATCATTTAGTCATTAGTAAAGTACGCGTTAAGCGTTTATTATTCCAAGTAAACAGGCCAAGAATGACGAAAAGAAATTATGACTAACACAGGTGATTTCATAATCGTGCTAGTTTTTGTCCAGTTTAAGGAATTTAAGTTTCTCGAGGTCGATATTCGTATAAGCAAATTTGTGAAAGCTAATTATGTTTATTTTTAATTTTCTTGTAGTAGCAATAACAAAATGTAACAAGACAATAACGCGTTATTTATACATTTACACTTTCCCGGAGTTATTGTACACCCGAAAAGAAACGGTGTTCGTGGGCTTCGTGAACTGTAATGCGCACGCGCGATGATCCGCGGTGGTAAGGGTGGGGTATGCATCCGAGAAATTCAGTTTCACTCCAGCGAGGGCAGCAGAGTCGGTGGTCCGTTCCGCAGCAAAACAACGACATCGGTGTTAGAAAACGTAACTATTTTTCATTTTAGAAGGATCGCAAGATACCTTACAATCCCTAACTCGCTTGGATAGTGATTAAATAAAACGGACTGTACCGCGCTTACTGAATAACCGGGTGAAGTTTTTGGTCGCGTTTAAGTGAACGTCCAGTGAGGTACATAACCTATAAAAGTGACTAAGGCCCGTCGTGTTTTCGTACGGACCCCTGCATTTATTCGATTTTAGTCCTTCGTTTTCAAACGATTTCGAGGTATTGTGTTGTTTTCTGTGCGGCTGTACTGTTTTCTGTTTGTAGTTGAATAGTTGCAGTGTTCGGGATTGTGGTAGGGACGTCGCTCAATTATTAAAGTAAAGTTATCGTGAACTATTTTTGAAGAAGACAGTCTTTGCGGTGAGTATAATTTAACAAGAGTGATAACAAAAAGATTTTTTATGTTATTATTATCATTGTTATTATTAAACGGAAAAAAATTAAAGTAACCGGGGGAAAATTGAGTTCTTGGATAAACGAACGATTTTGTGCTAATATTATGGCCCAGAACTCGCGGTTAACATTACACGCGCGTTTAAATAACAATAAAACATCAACAGATGCGACGTGATAGTTTGGCGGCGCCCCAATAGATGGCGCTGCGCATCCGACGCCCGATTTAAAATGCCTAAAAACCAGGGGGTCACGTAGAATGAAATAGCGGGCACTGTGACCCCTTGGATCGCGACTTCGAACAAGTCCTAACACGCTACTGAAGACGGGTCTGTTTGTTCTAGTGGGCCCATGACGTGAAGCCCCAACCTGCCGCTGCGAAATGAGGCGGCTAGTTTTGGCACAGCTGTTGCTCTTCTCGGCGCTGGTATCATCATCCAGCGACATCGTGCGTACGTTTAACGTGTCGTCACCGGAAGTTGAAAAGTTTAACCATTTGGTTGTTGATAAGAACACCGGAAGGATCTACATCGGAGCCGTTAACCGGCTCTACCAACTATCCCCAGACCTAGAGCTCGTGGTTGAAGACAAGACTGGCCCCGAGTACGACGCCGACGATTGTACGGTTTTAGAATGCAATTCAGCTACGAGGAATTTGACGAAAAATGTAAATAAGGCGTTGGTGATAGATTACACAACGACCAGATTGATATCATGTGGAAGTGTTTCTCAGGGGATATGCTCTGTGAGGAACCTGCATAATATATCGGACTTCAAGGTCGTTAGAGAGGCCGTGGTGGCCAATGATGCCACGGCTTCAACGGTAGCATTTATTGCACCAGGACCTCCGACGCCCCCCGTATCTCAAGTGATGTACGTCGGGGTAACCTTCTCCGGGAAGCCGCTGTACAGGTCGGAGGTCCCCGCGGTCAGCAGTAGATCATTAGACAACGATAGAATGTTTAGCATCGCACACACTGCTGTTACTACCGGAACGCGTATGTTCGTCAACTCCCTGGCGAGAGAACGATATGTCATCAACTACGTCTACGGTTTTAGTTCCGAAGGCTTCAGCTACTTTTTGACCACCCAAATGAAACACACCAGCTCTCAGAACCAATATATCAGTAAGCTAGTGAGGGTATGCCACGATGACGAGAATTACTACTCGTACACGGAAATCCCCATGGACTGTACCGGCGACGTGCACAATTACAACCTGGTGCAAGCCGCGTACGTCGGCAAGGCCGGATCGGACCTCGCTTCCGTCCTGGGAATCACCGCGCAGGATGACGTTCTCTTCGCCGTCTTCAGCGCCAGCCAAACTCCGAATCCAAGTAGACCGATGAACTCCTCGGCGCTCTGTGTCTACTCCCTGAAGGCGATCAGGCGGAAGTTCATGCAGAACATCAAGAACTGCTTCAGCGGCAACGGAGAGCGCGGGCTGGATTTCATATCTCCCAGCCATCGGTGCGTGTCTACGGTAAGTACATATCTGCGCACCCCTGTGGCGTTGAGGCGGTATTGATCGGTTGCCGGGTCGTAGCCACGCCAGTCCCTGACTGACGTCTACCGCCGAATTCCTCACGTGCATTCCGGTACTAACAGATATCATTTGCGGAGGACCAACGCGTTTTTATCCATCACCTCTACTCGTTCCCTTTTTTTCCCGGGATCGCGCTAGGTACGTCCTTTAACCCCGCCCACCGCTCTTTTCTTACCTCTTCTCTCATTCAACTTGCAATTAAAATAATCGAACATGTACTTATCTCTTTTTTATCATGAACATGTTTCAAGTTTTTTTTATAAATTAATAATCCTAAATATTATTGTGTTGATTAAAAGAATAAACACTGAACCGTGTTCGAAAATGAACTCGTGTCACTTCGTGCTCTGTTAGACAGTTGGGACATAACCTACAAAACCGGGTGCCATTGTCGAGCTCGCTGCTAATTACCGGCTGTTTTGTGACAAGCCCTTACAAACCTTCGATGGATCCTTTCAGAACTAAAAGTGTTAATGACAACAAAAAAATATAATTAAATACAAGAAAACAATATATAAAAAATATATTTTATTGTTGCATAAATTTGTTGAACAAATTTTGTTATTGTCGCATGTAGGTCAAATAGTGTAAATTGATGTCCTAAATTGCCGCAGTAACGAAACGAAGTTAAGCGACCGGCTTAAGAGTAGCGTTTGTGTTATACTGAATTAATTAATAGGAATTGCTGTTCGAGCGCCGCGGTTGTGGTATTAGCTTTAAATAGCAAATCCGCGTTGACCTTTTAAGGCCGCCATACCACTTGAGCAATTCGAAAGTAAGATCTTGCCGCGTCAGATGCATACTGGTAAAGTTACTTTGCTTACTACTTATTTTGCATACTACTTCTTTTGCGTACTATTTATTTAGCCGACTATTTATTATGCTTACTACTTATTTTGCCCAACCCAGAAACGAAATCGCTTCAAGAATAGAACTTCATTTTAGCAGCGGTCGTTCGGCACATAACTCACGCGTTTGACCGCCCCGTGAGCTGTAAAGTAGATGGATACATTAGCAAGGTGCTTTGTATTTCCTCTTGCCACTTTTTTTTTGTACAACAGTCGGATCGGGTATTGTTTTCGGATAATGTACGGACGGCGAACAAATGGGTGCCTTTCGAACAAAAAATATTAACGCAATTTCTCGTAGGCGCCCTAAAACATCCCGTTGGACGACGTACATTACTAATGTACTTTACAATGTCAAAGTATGCGAGTATTTTTCATTCTCCAAGAATAGATTAAAAATAATAAAATGGAACCATCCCATTGAATAATAGATTATTGTATTTAATGTATTTTTAAATATTTTAAATTCTTTTTAGTGCTAAGTTGGTATGTATGTACAGTTATCAACAAAAGTAAAGTTAAATTGGCGATGTTCCAATTATGCCTGCAATTCATTTTATTCTTTCTGATATCTTATTATCACATTATTTATTGTAAAATAACTTATTAAATAATTCGAAATATAAACAATCTTTCATGAAATTCTAATGATTCACAAATTTTTCCAAGATTGATGTTTTCAGAACGTTATCAAATGTTCTAAAAGATTTCCAGAAAATGTATATCATGCGATTTCTGAGATTTTTCAAAGATAAACATAGATAAAGGATGTTGTGATTTTTACATCATTTTCAAGAAATTCAAGAGTTTCAGATTATTTATATTAATTTCTTAGGTTATTCCGGGTTTATTTCTAAGCTATTCTAAGAATTATAGTGTATCCAGAGATTTTGGAAAAATTCCTAAAAATATTCAGTGATTTTTATAAATTTCTTGAAATTAATAAAATGTTTTTTATGGTTTTTTTACAAATTTAAAAGAGTATTGAGTATTTTTTTAATTTCTAACGATTTCAAAACATTTCCAGATTTTTATAACTAAATATTTAGACATTTTTCAATTTGTTAGTATTTCCAAAGGCATTTCTAGGTATTTCCAGATATTTGCAAAGAATTTTCAAGAGTTGCGAGGGAATTTCTTGCAATTTTTTAGGGATATCTGATGATGTTAGTCAATTCTAGACGTTTTTTGAGAATTTGCTTGATATTTAGAGAATTTCTTGGAGTTTTTAAGAGGTGTTACGGATATCTTAATATATCTAGGTATTTTTAACAATTTTAATTGATTTCCAGAAGTTGTTTATCACCTTACCCACATATTTATGGATTTTTAAAGATTTTTAGGTATTTCCAACTATTTTTAAAGATTAACGATGGATTTTCAAGTGTTGGAAGCGAATTTAATAGTGGATCTAACAGGATTTATAGGTTCCTAAAGAAATTGAGGAATGTCTATTGAGAATTCAGTAGCATTTTCAGGGATATGTTGAGATTTTCAAAGAAACAGAAGAATATGGATTTTAAAAGATTTTATATAGTTTTTTGAAGTTATTTCAAAAACATTTCTTGCTATTTCCAACAGTTCTTAGAGATAATTTCAAATATATCCATCAATTTCTAACAACTTCCAGCATTTTTGAGGTAATTCCAGAAACATACAAAGCATTTTTAAGGATTTCTTGAAATTTTCAATAGTAGTTACGAATTTTCAAAGACATCTAAAAATTTGTAGCAATTCCTAGTTTTTCTGAGGTATTTCCAGAAACTTACAAAAGATTTTTAAGCATTTCTAGAACATTTCTTGGAATATCCAACAGTGGTTAGGGATTTTCAAAGATATCCAAGAATTCCTAACAATTCCTAGTCTTTTTAAACATTTCCAGAATCTTACAAACAATATCCTAGGGAGGATTTCTAATCTTTTTGTAGATTATTAAGTGATTTTATCTTTGTATTTAGAATAAGAATATCTCAAAATATTTAGGAATTAACCAAGAAAGGATTAATATAATTTTTTTTCAATTATATTATTTATAAAACTTGATCGTTTGAGTATTGCTGTAAATAAAAAAAAAGTCGATATGTATGGTGTTTACCATAGATATAAAATAGAACGTCGGGATCTAGATAGAGCCTAGATGTGTAAATAAAATTATTCCAGACAATTTCCGCGGTCGCATTCGCGGATATCCAGGAACAATAAAGTATAAAACGGGCGCCAGTTTTATATGCCCGCGGTATATAAATTTATGTAGTGCAGCTGGTTGTAAAAGCTCCTCATTTCATATACAAACACTGGCATCTCGTTCAATTTGGCCGTCGGTGATCTAGTCGGTTTTGCGAAGGTGGAGAAGGAGGACACTTTCGTATGAAGGTTCGGTTCCACCTTCGTGGGAAACCCTCACGCCGGGTCCGAAACATACATATTTAACACCCCGCACACCGACTGGAAAATTTTTATTTTTCCTCCGCATTTTTAATAAATGCAGGTGACACGGGACGATCAGAAAAAAAAGGTTGAATAATGTTTGTGCATCGACTTTCTAGGCGTGGTCGGAACAAAAAATGTTTTTAATAAAATTTGTGTTGTTTATCAAGGTCATTTTCGGCCGCGGTTATACGACGTACGGTCGTTACAATTAATTATCGGCAAGTACATGACATTTGATGGTGCGTCATTTAAATCAAGAGCACTATCAAGGGAATTGATATGCAAACGATAGTTGTGGCGTATAAATCAGCCTTGATTCCTAGCGTTCTGGAATTGATGGATATTAATTAAATTATAACCCAGATTCCCGATAGCTCACACGTGACAATTTGCCACTACATCATCGGCGTCGTTCTCTTCCTTTCCCCGCCCTCGAGAAATCGGGATTTATCTGCTTATTGATTTTGAGTGCTTGTAATCTCTTTAGCAAGCACTTCCCTGGAATTTTCCCGGTTTTGCATAGGACGCGGTCGAGGTATTGACGAATCGTTTAAACCCCATTAGCTCTAACCCCCGTCGTTGCGGCCGTGTTTATTTTTAAAAGGAATTACTGACCGCCCAAAACGGCAGTCGCTTTTGTATTCTAATATCCTCAGTCAGGAAATATCTGATATTTACTTTAACTAGCTTTAATGCTGTTAAAGTTAGTTATTAGGGTGGTTCTATTTTTGAAAATATATCTTGAAATTGTAGGAAATTGTCGACATTTTGTGGTACGATTTTCGCTGGGTTAGCGATACTATTGGGCTTCTGTAATACAATTAAACGAATCTCTATTCAAAGTTAGCGTTTAAAAACCATAGAAAGTCCGTTACGGGGCGATTGCGATTCACGTTGTGAAATAAGGGGGGCGTAGTTAAGGGGGCGGCTGTTGGAAATTGGTAGGATATCGATTAGAATCGCTAATAATTGCTAGACTACAAGTGGGTGGAAGCCAGATATCGGCGGTTCTGGATCGTATTGTGGATCCATACCCGACAGGAATACATATTATTGAGCGAGTTTCGGTGCCTAATATCACCCTAATCAAGCCGTTAAAAAGCTGCCCCGTTCGTGATTGAATTGTATTATGAATGAGCTGCCCAGTTTTTGAATGAAGCGGCGCTAATGTAATGCAATCGGTGTCCCCAGAAAACGTTTAAAATGCAAATAGGTCCTTTATCTACCGTCGAAATATCCGCGCCTCTCTCTGCGCGTAAACTTCTACCCCGCCCCCGAGATCTTAATCAGCTCATTTATGGCCGAAAAACGTCGAAATTGGACCTGCAACGGATACATTTTATCTCGGCCCGAACTTCCGAATTCCGGCAAGGCATCCCGGCTTATTGTTAGATAAGTTTGTTTTAGTTTTCCATTATCCCACAAGCTTCCCTAATATCCCGAGTCTCACTCGCCTCCTTATCTGTTAACGTCAGCCGAAGAATAGGGCCCTTTTATTCCCGTATTACCCAGCTAGTTATTGCCTCGAGAAATTATACCCCGTGTGATTCATCGGCTCCAATTGAACTCCAATGTATCTTTCTACAGCGTGTCCCGTATCTTCCGCATCAGAGCATTATACGGTTGTAGAATACATTATTCTGAAGCGATCTTTCTAATAAATTTTTTTCGAAATGTTTATAATAACCGCACGGGAACTGTTTAACAACGACCAATAACGGACGACTTTGATTCACCGAAAAAGTTTATTTCTCTTTCCGTGACGAATCTATTGGTGAGTACACGTGGGAAACGAGTTATCATCGGCGTAGCGGACCTGAGGCTGATTTGCGATCTGCTGATTGGACGAAAAACAGTTCGTTTAAACAGTTTCCGTGCAGTTATTATAAACATTTCGAAAAAATTTTATTAGAAAGATCGCTTCAGAATAATGTATCGTACAATCGTATAATGCTCTGATGCGGAAGATACGGGACACGCTGTATAAATTTATACGTTTGTATAATAATTATTTGAAAATCAAGTAAAATAATTTAACCTAGTTAACAATTAACGCTCGGTCGAATGGAACGCGCGATCGGCGACCGCAAAAAGCGCATAGTCAATGTCATTGAGTGAAAGTGAGTTTGCTGTTTCGTTTTCATTATGGAGAATTAACGCGATGAGATGCACGGTGACCTTGAGGAATTAAATATCCCAACGGATCGATTAAGCTCGATGCGAAATATCCGGCCGGCGAGGGTCAGACTTCGACGAGCTTTCGAAATTATTTGAAAGGATCTCCAGTGGCACAAATAGGATGGGATTTCTGTATTGTTTCGGGTCGTGATTAGATTCCTTTACCCTGACTTCGCGTAGGGATTTGCCGTGGAGATTTGGAGAAATTGTGCTCGGAATTTCTTCAAAATAAATTCAGACAACATTTACGATTAATTAATGTAAGATTCCTTTCCTGAATATATCTGTTTCGCGCAATATGGCCCGCTCCGGATTTATGGTTACCTATTTGGAAAGAAATTGCGCTTCGATAATTTCTACAAGGAAACTCCATTACGACGTCACGATGGCTAAAGACGTCCAGTTTGGGGTTTATTAATTAGATCTCGCGAAATCGGGGATTTATGATATCGATGAGGTAAAAGATTGGATACCTGTAGGTGTCTCGGCGACGGCCAATTTTACATTCCACGTGCGCCTTGGGTTCTAATATTTCACGTGGCCATTAATTATCTCGACGATCCCGTATAAAATTCTATCTTGGTTCCCCTATTTTCTCCTTATAACTCAAGTGTTCTGGAAGTTTTCGATTACTTGGACATTTTTTGTAACCTTTATTTTTGATAATAATAATATTTAAATCAGATGGAAGTTAAATGTAGTTTAGAAACTCTGTGATGTGTTTAGATGGGATGAGATGAGATGAGAGAGTATTTCCTGACGGGAAGTGTGAAAGTGCTGTGTATTGGGCGAGGTCTGCTTATTCAAATAATACAAGTAGGATGGATAGCGAGGCGAGTTAGCGTTGGAAAACATGTGCGAGTAGTTATTTTTAGACGTCGGCGTTAGATTTCGACTGGAAAACTGTCTGGAGAGGCAACAACGGATACAACGGTATTGGCGAACCACAGTTTCTGAGAATTGCCCAACTCAGGTAGTAAAAATCCCGAACCATAACTCGCTTTCTCCGTGCACGACCTAGAAGAGGAATAATTACATCCTTCCATGGCAAAGTCGTTGCACTCGTCAAGGACCAATTTTAGAATGAATAGAATCCTTCACTCCAACCCCACCACTTTTTTCTCGTTATCAAACATGACAATATTTTATGAAATTAGTCAAGACGAAATAGATGAGTAAAACAGGGACAAAATTTGGTTGTGCCAGTCATGGTGAACATGACTGATACCGAGCCACTGTGCCGCTCATTGTCATGTAAATTCGAAATCAGTTTTTGCCGGTTTTATATGTCCGAGTACAATCGCTGTGTAACAGTTAGCCCGGCGCACTTTGCGGTACGCGGCTGGTATTATAAAAGGCGTTACATAAACATAGTCGACATGAATACATTACCGGGAATTCAGTTTTAACGCGGTCCGTTCGACAGCCGTACATTAAATTAAATGTTGCTCCGGTATATTTTAAAATTCCGCACTTGTTAACACAATAAAATACAATGAACACGTTGCAATTTGTATAGCGGCTCTTTCCACGTTTGATTGTTACAATGTTGGAACCTAATTAATCTTGACGAAAATTAATACGCATGCGCAAGTATATTAATTTTAATTAAGTTTCGTTTGTAATCAAAAATATATCTCTTTGTGAATTAAGGAAGATACCGAAAGAGGTCAATTTGTCAAACGCGAAATTCCAAGATTAATGATGCAGCAGAAGCCGGGATGAGCAATAATCGCTGGAGAGGAAGACGCGATAAACTATTTTTGGGGAATTAGCTGAGCGCAAATTGTTCAGAAAATAATAAGATTAGACGTTTCGAGTTCGCCATCTACATAAAGCGCTCGTAAAAGAGCGGGGCCATATTTTATAAGATTTTCCCTTCATATTAAACCTGCTCAATATGTCCTCCCCTATTCCCATTTTATCAATATTGCGAGCTTACGCCCCGCATCGGAGATACACCTTTTGCGAGCTAAAAAATACCTTCATGAATTCCGAACGTTATATATTGCGCCATAACTTTCCGATCTGTTTCATTTTTCGATAATTTCTTGGGATTTAGTGCAGATCGTATCCTACTATTCTATCCAGTAATCAAAAGATATCAAGGGAGGTTGTATTAAAGGTTCAAATCGATTTTATGATTGAGTTAAAAAGGAAAAAAGTTTGATGGAAATGGAATGAAGCTTATTTTAATGCAAAAACATTCCAATCTGTTTCACTTTTGGATAATTTCTCGGAATCTAGATGGGGCTCTCCATTCGAAATCATCGATTTCAATTAAGTTTTCAAGTTTGTCGATGAGAATCCGACAAAATTAAATTTTCACTTGATTTAAATAATCCGGATTGAGTCGCTTCAGTCGACGCCAGAGGTTATCAGACCGGGAGTTGTTTATCTGCCCTGACCTTCAAATCACTGCCTCTAGATAAAAAGGAACATAAACAAACGTGCAACGAGGACCAAGCAGCCTTTGAACTTGCTCGCGAAGGCCTTTTCAGAATGTCCGCGCGCAATGTCAACACCGATACCCGTGCAAAACAATTCGTTTTGCCATTCCCCAACCGTCTGGGTATTTAATTAAACATCTTCAAAGGGCGCTGCGCACCTGCACAGATGAAAGAGGTCTTTCTACTTCTGCGCCCTCATTATTGTGCCCAAATATTGACGTCTAAGCGCATAAATACCGTGGAGGCCCAAACGGAATGCAATTCCCATCCTTCATCGTCAAAAAGCACTTTGCGTTTTACGAGGAAACGATGTACTACGAAGGGCTTATAATATAATATCGTTGATGGGATGTAATACAATATCGGTCGGTTAACTGCTTTTTAATTCGGTGCTCCGTACATTCTAACTAAGGCGATTATGCATAAAGCCCTACAGGCCACGACCACAACTGGATACTTCCTGCTATACCGCTCGCCTGCGTAACAAGAAAAGTGTTGGTTAATTAAATTTTCAATCCATCAAAATTCGCTCTTCGTTTTTCAAATCCTTGTACAGGGACAACAAAAAAATAACCAACCCCTCGAGATACAAGGGGCGTTATTTGGGCAGTTGACAAGCCTATATATCACGGGGGCGAGGGTGTAGAGACGCAACACTCTTCGGTGACGTCCCAAAAGCAACTGCTAGCGGTAGTTCGAATATAAAATACATTCCGGGCAAATGTCACCAGCACATTGTCTCCGAGCCCCGGGTCACCGACTCTAACTCCAACTTTCAGATAAGCACGCTTTATCAATCATGCTCGCGGATGTACTATGGGCGTTTTAAAAAACACCGCTTCCGTCTGAACCATTTTCGAGCAATCAAAACATGAATAAATAACACGCTTACATATTTTACGAAACTGGAACCGCAACTATATAAAATATTTCTTTCATAATATTCCTAAAGGGTAGTGCACCTAAAAATTTTACACACAAATATTTTCAACAAATTCTATCGACCAACTGAATTTTGTATTCATATTTTGTAACCTTGCCACCTTATCTGTCACCATACATTATCTGTAAATCATCTGTTTCCTATCTACCATCATCTGTTGTCACCTCGAATTGACTGTTTACTACATCTGCTTATATCAACGCAATTTAAACTCTAGAAATCTATTAATACTTATAAAATCATTTCAACAATTTTTTGCCATACTGTTCAGAGGGAAATTAAAAAATTTACGCAAAAAGCAAATATATTGAAAAATGTTTCAAACAAAAATTGTTGGTAATTTAATTCTAATTAAATATTATTTGAAACATTTTTTAGTACAATCATTTACTATTAAGATAACCTTAAATATATAAATATATATACAGGGTGAGTTATTAATATCCCGGCGAACGATAGTTGCTAAACCGTTCGAGAAAGAAAAAAATGTTTTATACAAAAGTTATTTGACTCATCACTTTTTATTACGTAAAATTATTTTCACTTAAACACATTTTCCTTTAAATTTAGACATATGACTATCTATTAGACTATCTACCATCATCTGTTGTCAGCTCGAATTGACTGTTTACTACATCTGCTTATATCAACGCAATTTAAAGTCTAGAAATCTATTAATACTTACAACATTTTGATGCCAGAATAAGTCCTAAAATCATTTCAACAATTTTTTGCCATACTGTTCAGAGGGAAATTAAAAAATTTTCGCAAAAAGCAAAAATATTGAATAACGATTCAAACAAAAATTGTTGGTAATTTAATTCTAATTAAATATTATTTGAAACATTTTTTAGTACAATCATTTACTATTAAGATAACCTTAAATATATATACAGGGTGAGTTATTAATATCCCGGCGAACGATAGTTGCTAAACCGTTCGAGAAAGAAAAAAATGTTTTATACAAAACTTATTTGACTCAGCACTTTTTATTACGTAAAATTATTTTCACTTAAACACATTTTTCTTTAAATTTTAAATATCAGGAAAACTATTAAAGTTAGACATATGACTATCTATTAGACTATCTACCATCATCTGTTGTCAGCTCGAATTGACTGTTTACTACATCTGCTTATATCAACGCAATTTAAAGTCTAGAAATCTATTAATACTTACAACATTTTGATGCCAGAATAAGTCCTAAAATCATTTCAACAATTTTTTGCCATACTGCTCAGAGGCAAATTAAAAAATTTACGCAAAAAGCAAAAATATTGAAAAATGTTTCAAACAAAAATTGTTGATAATTTAATTCTAATTAAATATTATTTGAAACATTTTTTAGTACAATCATTTATTATTAAGATAACCTTAAATATATAAATATATATACAGGGTGAGATATTAGTATCCCGGCGAACGATAGTTGCTAAACCGTTCGAGAAAGAAAAAAATGTTTTATACAAAACTTATTTGACTCATCACTTTTTATTACGTAAAATTATTTTCACTTAAACACATTTTCCTTTAAATTTTAAATATCAGGAAAACTATTAAAGTTAGACATATGACTATCTATTAGACTATCTACCATCATCTGTTGTCAGCTCGAATTGACTGTTTACTACATCTGCTTATATCAACGCAATTTAAAGTCTAGAAATCTATTAATACTTACAACATTTTGATGCCAGAATAAGTCCTAAAATCATTTCAACAATTTTTTGCCATACTGTTCAGAGGGAAATTAAAAAATTTACGCAAAAAGCAAAAATATTGAAAAATGTTTCAAACAAAAATTGTTGATAATTTAATTCTAATTAAATATTATTTGAAACATTTTTTAGTACAATCATTTATTATTAAGATAACCTTAAATATATAAATATATATACAGGGTGAGATATTAGTATCCCGGCGAACGATAGTTGCTAAACCGTTCGAGAAAGAAAAAAATGTTTTATACAAAAGTTATTTGACTCATCACTTTTTATTACGTAAAATTATTTTCACTTAAACACATTTTTCTTTAAATTTTAAATATCAGGAAAACTATTAAAGTTAGACATATGACTATCTATTAGACTATCTACCATCATCTGTTGTCAGCTCGAATTGACTGTTTACTACATCTGCTTATATCAACGCAATTTAAAGTCTAGAAATCTATTAATACTTACAAAATTTTGATACCAGAATAAGTCCTAAAATCATTTCAACAATTTTTTGCCATACTGTTCAGAGGGAAATTAAAAAATTTACGCAAAAAGCAAATATATTGAAAAATGTTTCAAACAAAAATTGTTGGTAATTTAATTCTAATTAAATATTATTTGAAACATTTTTTAGTACAATCATTTATTATTAAGATAACCTTAAATATATAAATATATATACAGGGTGAGTTATTAGTATCCCGGCAAACGATAGTTGCTAAACCGTTCGAGAAAGAAAAAAATGTTTTATACAATACTTATTTGACTCATCACTTTTTATTACGTAAAATTATTTTCACTTAAACACATTTTTCTTTAAATTTTAAATATCAGGAAAACTATTAAAGTTAGACATATGACTATCTATTAGACTATCTACCATCATCTGTTGTCAGCTCGAATTGACTGTTTACTACATCTGCTTATATCAACGCAATTTAAAGTCTAGAAATCTATTAATACTTACAAAATTTTGATACCAGAATAAGTCCTAAAATCATTTCAACAATTTTTTGCCATACTGTTCAGAGGGAAATTAAAAAATTTACGCAAAAAGCAAAAATATTGAATAATGATTCAAACAAAAATTGTTGGTAATTTAATTCTAATTAAATATTATTTGAAACATTTTTTAGTACAATCATTTATTATTAAGATAACCTTAAATATATAAATATATATACAGGGTGAGTTATTAGTATCCCGACGAACGATTCGAGAAAGAAAAAAATGTTTTATACAAAAGTTATTTGACTCATGACTTTTTATTACGTAAAATTATTTTCACTTAAACACATTTTCCTTTAAATTTTAAATATCAGGAAAACTATTAAAGTTAGACATATGACTATCTATTAGACTATCTACCATCATCTGTTGTCAGCTCGAATTGACTGTTTACTACATCTGCTTATATCAAAGCAATTTAAAGTCTAGAAATCTATTAATACTTACAAAATTTTGATACCAGAATAAGTCCTAAAATCATTTCAACAATTTTTTGCCATACTGTTCAGAGGGAAATTAAAAAAATTTACGCAAAAAGCAAAAATATTGAAAAATGTTTCAAACAAAAACTGTTGGTAATTTAATTCTAATTAAGTATTATTTGAAACATTTTTTAGTACAATCATTTATTATTAAGATAACCTTAAATATATAAATATATATACAGGGTGAGTTATTAATATCCCGGCGAACGATAGTTGCTAAACCGTTCGAGAAAGAAAAAAATGTTTTATACAAAAGTTATTTGACTCATCACTTTTTATTACGTAAAATTATTTTCACTTAAACACATTTTTCTTTAAATTTTAAATATCAGATAAACTATTAAAGTTAGAATTAAAGGGAACTTGATGAGCAATTCAACTAGCACACAATATACAGGGTGTTCCATTTAAAAAACTTAAGAAAAAGCCATTTGAAAAACATGAAAAGTAATTAACCTGTATATAATATATACAGGTGTCTCCGAAATAACTTATTGATTTCATCTACATAAATAGGGATTTTAGATTATATTTTTTTCTATGAAATAAATGACAAAACTTTTTTGTAATGTGTTTTGAGGGTTCGATCGGTAACCGAAACGTATGTTACGTTGAAGATTAATTGTTGAACGTTACGCACGCGGCTCCAAACGTCAACAAGCCTGCACTACCCGCAGTCCCGCGAGGATAAATGGCTCTCAGAAGTGTTGAACAAATTTTGCCCATACGTTTAGATAAACGTGCACTTGTCCATCTCGGCAACTTTCCGTGATTAATCTAGATTTCGTTTCCATTAATAACCGACGGTCGCTCCCTTGAAATTTGTCAACGCGCCCGTTCGCGAGGATATCGGGCAACTGTCATGCGAACTTTTTAAATGCACTTCGCTCAAAGATATACACCTTTAATTTTAAGTTTCCAACGCTTCGAGTCGTTTAGTTTGAAGGAAAGATATGCGCTAGACTTCTTCTCTCATCCCACGCTTCGTCTCTCTTTTTATTCTTTATTTTCGCTATTTCCTCTATTCTCCATCAACTCCCTATTTTTCAACCATTTTTTTTTTTTTTCGATTTAGAGAATATATATTTTCTTCAAAGAGATTTTTAATACACGTCGCTGAGTGAAATATATTATTAACTTCATCAGTAGGATCATTCGCGGAAACATTCCATTAAGCCTTTTGAAGTCCTAATGGGCACGTATATGTGGGATTTGAACAGACTAAGTAAAATCTATCTATACCACCAACACTCAAAATGCACTCAACTATAAAAGCATGTTGTTAAATAAATAAAATGTTACAAACACAAAGTAAATCAAATGAAATCGGAAAATTTTATCAGACAGTAATCCAATATAAGAATGTTGGTGGATTTTAAACGTAAAGTTAATTTATAGGCTTGAAATGGACTTTTATGCGAACTCGACGAAGCTTGAGGGTCGAGGCCATGCGAGTTAATCCGAAACATATGCAAGTTGAGAACACATCTCGGTATCCTATAAGGTTACATGGCATTCGCGTTAAGTGTAACTGAGTTTGGGAAAATGCAATTTGAATATTAACGTAAATTCGTAATTTAACTTCAACATAAACTAATAAAATTAGCAAATTACGTTATTAATAAATAACTATAAAAATGTTGAAGTAGCAAAACTAGCTACACGGAGATGATTCTGTTTCTTAGGGGACCGCCTCCGCCTGCTTTACGTTTGGAAACATGTGCTTAAAACGTTTAACAAGTGGGAGGAAAGTTACGCTTCTGTATGCTAAAGCCATCTGGTCCGGACTGCTTCCCCGGTTATTAAAAATGAACAATGGTGGCCGTAAATAAACTTTGTAGTCGCTTTGTCGTGCTTAAACCGAAATGGAACTTTCCCTTTCCGGTTCCGCGCAAAAGAAATTCCTCCATTTCTCTTCGAGTCATAAAACCAGCCCAGTAGTAGTAAGAAAGGTTTTAAGAAAAGCATTAAGAAAGAAAACACATAAAGAAAACGAAAACTGGCTGTGGAAGAGTAAAAAACGACTCTGAAACGTTCAATTAGTCCGGTATCGTTTTTAGAGAACCTCCAATTAGAGATCGATGGCCGGAAGCCGAACCCGCCAATGTCCTTGGAAGATATGCGGCTCTAATTTTAAACCGATCCTCGGTATTTATAAGCCACTCTCTCTCCCGTTCGTTGAGAAATGGGAACATGGTTTATTTAGACACAGTTTTCACGGCGACATTTGCCTTGGACCTATGATGACAAATATCCATGTTGTTCTTGGCGACTTGGCCAAGCCGCAAATTTTCAAGGACGTTTCTATAATTTTATAATCAAATTTAAGGAATTCATTTAAAAATATAACCTATTTATTAGAATTAAATTTAGATTTCCAAGAAACGAGATTATCAATGAAATATAGTTCTAAAAATATTTTAACTAATAACTCATGCGTTGATTTATGTTTCTGTATTGGAAGTACCCCTTAATCTAATCGATAGTTCACCAATGTCAAATCTGCTAATACACTTTATATTTAAAAATAAATATTGACTTTATGATTGCTTTATTTGACGTATTTATCGATGCGTTCGCATGATCAATTATATCAGTCATCAAAACAACCAATTTTGAAATTTAACGGTTTGTTTATATTGAGGTATGGTTAAATGGACTTTTCCTGTTATTTTTTAGCAAAGTTATTTTTGTGATACGATTTCACAAACTCTAATAACATAAGTAGTTTTTGATTACAACTTTTATTACAATTACTTAATTCGATTTTGATCTAATTAACCAAAATTATACAGTCTTCGATCTAAGTTAATTCAAGGTCGCTTGCAACCGAGGCGCTACAATACATTTGTCATCGCAAGATGGTTGCCACATTTATATATAACGCGAATAAAGTGAATAAAATTTCGATTTTTAATATATATAATAAAATCATAAAAATAATATCGTCGATTTTCCCTGATGATGCTTGTAATAGATTTAAACCGGTTGACATAACAATTAAAATAAATGTAATAAAATTGAAATATAAAATTGGTAATTTTTTTTTTGCAAGGGCTATTATAATACAAACGACAAACGTGGGGCAAAGCCTGCTATTTTGGCGTATTTGTTTTACGTTAACGCAAATAAGCCGGTTGTTATTTTTGTTTGCACGTTGTTGTATTTCATGCCGGCCGCAAACGCGTTGTATTATTCATCCAAATAGTCAATATCAGTTTCGGTTAGCCGCGGTAAAATAAACAAAAGGTGTTGGGTGCGAAGGAGTTGCGGGTTCTTTGACTCCTTAATCATCGGGATGGAGTGGAAGTTTTTACTTTCAGGTCTGCCCTGATGTCTCCCCGAAGAGTAAGGGTGTGTCCGTGGGTTCTTGACAATCTCAAACAACTTACCGACATCCTCCCACGTATAAGGAAACTTGCCGGAGATCCGAAGCCTACGGCGATTATCGCGCCATCTCTATTATGTCCCCCATTCGAAAAAAAGAAGAGAGAGCGAGAGGAAGACTTCTACATACAAAGGGGGGTTTTTATCTATTCAGAGTGCACGTTGGAAGTCGCGGTCCCATTGGCGAAATTAAGGAATAAAAAGTTGGAAACGCGTTGGAGGTATGACAGTGACGAAGGATGTATCCGGCGAAGTGGTTAATTCAGGAAGCAGCCCAAAACCAAACAAACTCTAAAGTCTTATGGGCAAACAAGTAGGATATCTCACGGAATGAACTTTTTAGTATTCCGGCGCGGACTTTTAGTTTTACAAGTTTCTCCTCTTCTCCAGTCCGACCCCTTCCGCCTCACCTGTTTATAGGGCGTTTAATTTTGAGGGGGGAAACCCCTGGTGATGTTCGATAAATAACGGTAAACCCGGCCAACTGGGGGACGGTCACGTACCAAACGAGACAAACCCAGCGACACTCTCGTTATTAGAGTTAAAACGCGAGCTGAGACAATATGTAATAAAGGAACAAAGGCCTTAGCAGCGACGTTATCGTAAAAGAGGAAAAAGTTATTTTTATTACGGTATTTACTCCAAAGTGCCTTCCCAGTTGCTACTTCTGTTGCAGATTTTCTTAAAATGTAGAATGTAGATGGCCAGCATCTGCTCCTGAAGTATTTACGCATTCCAACTCTTGCTCTTACCGTACGATCGCAAATAGGTAACTTAAAGAACTTCTTTTAGTACTACCTTTTTTTCACCAACAATTCGCTTATAGATCGAAAATGAAAATAATAAATCTGCTTTATGCCTCTATCCGTATATTCTCAACACGTGAGCAACTCAAGATGTTAATTATACACATGCGCTTTGAGATCCTGATTTATATTTATTGCAACAAAGCTGTAATTTGCGTTTTAAACCACTCATATAAGATTATGTTTCAATATTTTATAGCTTTACTCGCGGTGCATGTAATAAATAGGAATAAGAAATTATCCAATAAAAATAAAATTTCTAAAAAGAATTATTTGCAATATTTTTAGATTAAAGTAAGTAATATTTTTATGCGAAACAAGAACATTTTCATTTTTACGGGAGTTATCTTATACGTTTTACTTTTACTTCTCTGCTCACTTTTACTTTAGTTGTGTTCAGTTACAGCCCCATAAAGACAATTTAATAAGGTTTTATCAAGAGAACTTCCATCAGCGGTGCCGTACATGCAGCAGCAATCAAAGTAATAGCAGTTGTCTGTGCAATTTCACGAAATACATTCAACAGTACCTAGTATATGGTTCCTTTTACCGATCGTTATCTTATCTCCTCATTTTACCGTTTCAATTTAATCAACTTGATTCATTACAATGTATTAATGAGGTATAAAAACGTTAATTTGGGTGTCATACGGATTCTGTATGTCTCGTAGATTGCCAACAGGTGTACGGTAAGCTTTTAACATATTTGTTATGATCACAAAAAGAAATCGTTGAATATTTCCTGTTCGTTCTTAAGTCGAATAAGTAATGGCGAGCGCCACTTTCTCACCGTTTGAAACGTAATTATCCAATTAAAATGCCCGGTGCCGCACCATTACAAAAACGAAACGATTATCATAGGAGGTCTATAGAAATTTACGACGAATAAAAGAGCACAAATCCGAAAATAATTGGGAATCCTTCTGCGCATACACGTGGTGTATACTAGGCATGCGCACAAGAATCCCAAATACTGTTTGATGTACAACAATTAATAAATTCCATTTGTTTTGTAGAACGAGGGGTAATAATTCGCGGACGACAATTATTGCATGAAGGTACGTCGACTTGGCCGTTTTATTAGCCGCAGTTACGTTGTGTTTATTTACCGGCGCATTAAAGGCACAATCGAGCGCGTCCAAACCGGTTCTAGATCTTTCGATAGGTAATTTCCACGAGGAATAAATTTCGGTTTTGAGTTTTAATTGCGAGCATTTCTAATTTATTTCGAACGTTTTTAATAGGCTTCCGGTGCGATAAATATTTAATTGGAACCATCGTTCTTCGGGAACCCGGCGATGTCGTTGCCTTCTGCTTCGTGACTATGGAAGTTCGCCCCGAGATTTTTTTCTTCCTCTCCCCAGGATCGCTTTATGAAATAATCTTCCGCAATTTACTTAGTCGCAGCTCTAAGCCCTTTTTAATTAGAGATTTCTTTGATCTAAAAGGGTACGCCAGGCGTTCCGGAGATTGGAGAATATTCCTCTATTTGGATATCGGCGAAATCAGGAGGATCAGTTCGCGTAAGCATCACTTTAAACCGCGAATTTCGTTAACGAGGACGAGTAAGACCCATTGCGTGACAAACATTTCCCTTTCCTCTTTGTCACACACCCACCTTCACCAATGTTTAGCTACGTTACCAGATCAATATCATTAGCTCATTCTCTTTGTCGCAGTTATCAACATATATATATATATAGCAAAGTAGACAGCTTTATTGACAGCTTATGAACGTTGCGTAATAATTTTCCAAGAAAATTCTAAACCTTAATAACATTCACATAGTATTAGCATACCGTGATGGTATCAGTATCAAACATAGCGTTAAGTAATTAACTCCATGCATAACATAACGTGATGATTTGTGCTATGAATATGATTGTGACATGGTAAATTCTGTATCGATATGTTTTGTAAAGAAAGTGAAACAACCAAAGGAATGCTCAAGATCGTGTCACTACTCGCAGTGGGTGTTGTCCGTTGCCGGGCTTCATTGAAAACGAGATATCACGCCAACGCTCGTCGGGACCTATTAATTATGTCGTAATTTAAATAAACGGTGTCAAATGGTGAAGGTCAAACGCTTTTGTTTCAACTAAATAACACCGCCGAGCGAACAGCGTTCGACTGACTTGCTTACAAACGTGTGCTAATGCCTCAATTGAATTAATCGTTTGCTAACAATGGTTTTAATCTCAACCGTCACTGTTTCGATTTAGTACCAACAAAGTGACACCATATATATTAATTTCATTCATTTTACCCAGAAAATAGTTGACATAATTAATAATTATGACATATCTTGCAAAATAACTGTCATAACAACTATTCTATTTCGGGCCAAGTATGACTTGGAGTGCATTCATCCTGATGTACTGCACCCAGACGTAGTTCTCTTAATTTAATCGTGCAAGATTGTCGAGTAGTTCATATACAGCGTCCGTGCAGGGCTCATTGTAATCTAATTCCCCCCTTTTATAACTCAATAAAGAGGCCTTTGCAAATCAGCCTAAAAGAAATTGTGTTTTTATCGCATATTATACAAAAAAAGGGGTAGCTAAAGTGATGTTAGAGAAAATAAAATTAAAAAAAGTAAAGGTGATAAATTCAGAAGGGGTTGTAAAGATTGTTCGAACGTCAAAATTTTTACGTCGATGTGAAGTGGTTTCGTTAAGAAAATAGTGGTAGTAAGAATTCAAAACGTCACATGCTTTCCATACGCCCGTGGAATAAATAATGAGATCTGGCATTAAAATCGCGCCACGAAGGGGTTTTAACTTTTTTTAGGTTTTTTTTGTCGTTCGTTACGATTTCGCGTCGTCTGGAAAGTCGTTACAATTAAACATAATATAATCACAGTCAAACGCCGAACAATGGCATAAAGGCTGCATTCCTTGGTGGGCATTAATAGATACTTTCGGACTTTATTAGTTATTGTGTACGCTTCTTTTTGTCGAGCCCGAGATACAGATCTAGAATCGAATCGGGCAACGTACTGGGCAAACCCCTTTGTTATTGTTGCGTTATAAACCCATTTAACCAAGACCGACGGTACTCTAAAACCCGCAACGAGAAAAATTTACTTCAATTATACTCAGATTTTTGCGAATGGTGAATTTAAATTTTACTATTCTCTTACAATTTTCGATTTTATCTCAAAATGGATGGAATATTTTAAGGAAACTCAATTTTCTTTCGTATTTTATGATTTATATACATATATATATACAGGGTGTTCCGGTGACTCGGGGCATAAAATTAACCTCATATAGTAGAGCAAAAATGATGACGATTCGTGAAAAAAAATTATTATAAAAGTCTTCAAATGGCCAAGATATGGGAAGAAATTTGGTAGAGGGTAAACAAATATCAAGCAAAATCATTGAACCAATTTTGACTTTGATCGGGCGGCGGCAACCATGCTATACAGGCTGTCCCTAAAATTTGTTTGCTCAGAACTTTTTTGTTCACTGGTAACCCTACATTTATTTTTGTACTTTTTAATAGAAAATTTATTTTAGAAACTTTTATAAGTCTTTGAAAATTTTGATAACATTGACCATTTCCGAGTTATACGCGAAAATATTAAGCTTCGATTTCAATGGTAACACTAAAAAACAAAGTCAAAAGTCAAGGTTGGCCATGGCAATTAAAAAAAACAGCTTGCTGTCAACTTGCTCATGTCGTTTAAACACAAACGATAGTTCTGTTAGTTATTATTAATTTTAAGTGTTCAAAATGGAGAGTTACACATTTACTGAACAAACTGATGTGATTTTGACATTAGGGCAATGTCAAGCAGCCGCTAACCGTTATCAGGAGAAATTTTCGAACCGCAGAGCGCCCAATCGAAAAACATTTTTAAGGATTGAAACCCGTTTAAGGGAAAATGGGACGTGTAAGCCGAAATTTACTAACAACGGTAACGTAAGATCAGCCCGAACACCCGAACTAGAAGAAGATATTCTAGACTACGTAGAAGAAAATACTACAGCTAGTACTTTAGATCTAGGTCTGGCGTGTTCTTCACGAGCAACAGCTTTATCCATTTCATTGTTACAAAGTTCAGGAAGTTCGACTGGCTAATTACTCACTGCGACTGCAATATGCAATATGCAGTCTGCATATTGCCAAATAATGCAGCACAAAATCCAAATTGATGATCAGTTTTTAGAAAAAGTACTTTTTACAGATGAATCCACTTTTCCTAAAGATGCAATCTTCAATTTGAGAAATTTACAGAGTTGGGCATACGAAAATCCAAGATTTAAGAAAACTTGGAAATCACAATGGAGATTTTCTCATAACGTTTGGGCTGGCATTGTGAGCGATGTAATTATTGGACCCGTTTTCTTGCCATCAAGGCTGGGTGGACATACATACAGGCGACATTTAGAAGAATTAGATGATTTTTTAGATGACGTTCCTTTAAACACAAGGCAAGCAATGTGGTATATGCATGATGGTGCTCCTGCGCATAGCACACAGGCTGTCCAAGAATTTCTGAGGGAACGCTTTCCGGGACGGTGGATTGGACGAGGAGTAGGTGCACCCATAAGTTGGCCCCCCGATCGCCGGATCTTACACCTGTAGATTTTTATTTATGGGAACGCGTTAAACCACTAGTTTACTGCGTTGAAATAACTTCAGTTGATCAACTGAGGTTGCAAATTGTTGATTCATTTGATCAACTTCGGACTGAGATCAATGTTCTCCGCTTTAATTTAAGACGGCGATATCAGGCAGTGTTTTTGAACATCTGCTTTAGAATTTTTTTCTTCTTTTTTATTTATTACTATTTGTTTATAATTTTATTGTTCTTGTTAAAATTTTTGTTATGTTCTTGTTTGTTGTTACCGTGAAAATTAAATTTATCGTTTTGGAGATTACATTCTTTTATTCAAGTAAAATAAATTAACACTGGATTTAACTAAATCTGCACTTAGAAATTTATGCAATTAATGGTTATTAGCTCAGTTCGTTTTTCAATTGTCATCGCCAACTCAGATCTTGCGGAATATGTTTCTTTTTCTTGTTTGTTACGATTGAAATCAAAGCTTAACATTTTCGCGTATAACTCGAAAACCGTCAATATTATCAAAATTTTTAAAGAGTGATAAAAGTTTCTAAAATAAATTTTCTATTAAAGAGTACAAAAATAAATGTAGGGTTACGAGCGAACAAAAAAGTTCTGAGCAAACAAATTTTAGGGACAGCATAGCATAGTATGTATAGCATAGTTACCGCAGCCCGATCAAAGTCAAAATTGATTCAATGATTTTGCCTGTATAATAAAAAATATAAATAATGTATATTTGAAAATTATATATATTTAATTTGCGGGTGTTTTTTTCATGCCACTTGATGCTTTAACTAAAACGCAATCTTGATTTGGTATTAATTATACAGCCTTGATTGCAAACAACCATGGCAGAACTACAATTAATACTGCTTGTGGCAGAGGTTATACAATAAGCCGAGGTCGCTTGCGGCCGAGGCATTACAATTAATACCAAACCAATACTAAATCAGATCACAGAGTTACAATTTCTGCCTTAGTCATGGCTAAACTTGGAGCGAAGGTCGCTTGTGGCCGAGGCATTGCAATTAATACCAAACCGATACTAAATAAAACCACAGAGTATCGGTAAGTACTCAATTACGTTACTTGATTAAGATAGCTTGCGTTGAAGCTCTGCAATTGATACCACACTCAAATTATGCTCTTCAACTTAATATGCTTGGAGCGAGCCTGTTGCCTTTAGGGATCCTATATAAATTGGATCCTGCCTATTGTGTTATTGCACGAACGTTGTCAATATTCCAAATCTCATTATATACATCGGCCAATGTGGTGGGCAGAATCGAAATAATAAAGTAACGTGACCTTATTATTAATTAGAAAGAGATTAATGCAAAAATTCGACTTAATTCTTAAACTTAAAATTCAAATTAAGAAATAAAAACCCTTTAAGTTATGAAAGAATGTGAAAAAAAGAATATTATTCTGTCATTAAACGTTATCGTATCTGTCATGCCGCTAGTTCGAAACCACACAAGCTATGTTAATCATAAAGTAAGGTGATAAGGTTTATCTATCGTATTTAAGAACCAGGACGATATTTATTTTGGTTATCGAGAACTGTCGAGTATTAAACAATGTGTGGCCTTCTTAAAAACTCAACAGTTTTAACTAAAAAAAGATAAATAACGACATTGATTAAGCATGATGACGGTCGATTAATATTTCCGGTGGTTTGATAGAAAATGTAAAATTACGCAATGTATTGTTTTGGAGGTCGATGTCGTTTGTTTATTGCATAATCGGGCTGGAAATTACCGTCAAAACGTATATAATCCGGAACAAGGATTATAAATGGTCGTGTAAATCACGGAATCATATTTAAAATTTCTGGTTATCAGGAAGGATGTGTTAGTAACTGTTTTTGAACGTTGCGCGCGTAGAAAATCGTTAATTTTAATTACAATAGAGGGCTCCGTTTCGATGCAGTTGCTTTGCAGTGAAAACAGTCGGAAAATAGCAGCAAATTTTTGCAAATCTCTTGTAGCCGTGTAAAGCGGGAAGTTCGAAAATCAATAGGGGGCCGTTATTCCAGCAATTAACCTATATCCTATTCCGTTGTTGGACGTATTTATTAACCTTTTACGGGCCAGTCTAAACAATTAAACAACCGTTTTTTGTCCAACGCAAACAATTTGGTTTCAACCCTAAATTTCCTGTGACAAACCCTCCACTATTGAAACGTTTAAAAAAATAAAACGTGAAAGAATAAATCTTTACAAGATCGAAGCGTTTCGTTATTTATTTTTTTTTCTTTCCAAGTAGCAAATAAGCTCCCGTGCATCCGTGAGTCGAAACCGTTCGGTTAGGAAGGTTCACCTTGATTTAGCCACTTCGACGTTTCCAGAAAAGTTTTATCATGAAGTCCCGAAACGTTTCGGGATAACACTGATAGGCAAAAGTACTCAGAACTCTTTCTCCTAGGAAATTTGTTTTACGTAGTGCGCACATTTGAATCTATAATGCCTTCCGCACGCGAAATGTATTTCCTGGGATTAGAGAACAGAGTTCGGCCTCTTTCAGATTTCAAGTCATTCACGTATCGATCGATTTGAAATTTCAAATAAAATTCAAGCCTACCCACCATGTTTATTGGGTTTTATAGATTTATTTCGGGGTCTTTTTTTATTTCTTCTCGCGCGCGATGATTTACCGAGGGGTTAAAACCGACTTTGACCTAAATTAACGGAAACTTCAAGACAGATTTATACGCTTCGACGATTTTTTTACGTGCCCTCCCAGCTTCCCAACAGTTCCAACCCCCTTCTTACGTCGTTAAAAATGTAAAAAGGGAAAAACTCAACGTCTAAAGTTCTTTACGTTTTTCTCGCCTGTTAATTGAATACAAGATAAAGTCAAGAAAAACAAACATATTTGCATAACTTTGAATAAATCGTCAACTAAAACTACCAAGCTCCTAGACTCTTGATCGATCGGCGTGCTCAAATTATTGAAATAAACCCGATTTCCGCGCGATAAAAACGCAATTCTTCTAATCTAATATTAAATCTCAATCCGGAAAACCCTTTCGGAGGATAAATACGACGTGCTATCTCAAATCTCCGCGATGAAATGCGAATGGGTACACCGACGTTTCAACAAATAAAGTTATGGCTTTGTTTCAGACGAGACCCTATTTATTTCCCAGAAAAATGTCATGCTACTGCGCACGCCCTGTTGCATTTTTAAATTCTAAAAACTTAATAAGCATGCGTAGAGGTATTCTATAAATAAGTTAGTCATAAATAAGTTTGTCCTTGCGATTCTTATAGAGTGGACTTGCGCACATGTTATTTCCTAGAATTATAGTATTAAAGATAAAATGGCAATAAAAAACAAATGAAATTACAGTAAAGAAATCGCGGCGTTGGGTATTATTACTTTAAGTAGTAAGATTAAGTTTGATTAGCCGACAAAACTTTTAAGAGATGTAAGTTTACCGTCAGACAGGGTAGTAAAGGGTAGCAGTAAGAGCGCGGTTTGCATCAGCTAAATGCGAAGTGTGGAAAAGTTTTTATTCGTATCGTGGCCCATAAAACTCCACCGTAATTTTATAATTAAATGCAAGTTGCGTCGATGACTTGCGCGAGAGCGAATTTATTAAGAACCTCGCTTTAATCAACCGAGATAAAATTAAATTGAGTGAATCATCGCGCTGGACAAACATCGTTAGGCCGGCGAACAAAAATGCGTCTGGAATTGATGCCCTCAGATCTTGGGAACGACCATCTCGGCTCCGTTCTCGTAAAAATTCAAACTCCCCGTGCTGCATCACTTGCAATGACGAGAATCGCAACTCTCTTCCAGTAGCTACGAGGTCAGATCTACTAAGATTTCTTAGGTCAACCTTATGCAAATGCTCTATGACTCATACTCTTCTTTCCTTTATCCTTTATGGTGTTAAAAAATATTCTAAACATTTATATATATACCAAACATATACTTCACTTTTAGTTTAATAAAAATATATAACAGTCTAACACTAGAAAATATTAAAAATATTCGGGTCTTTCAAGATGGCTAAACCAGAATGTTTCTAGTTCTAGGTCTGGTGTTAGAACTAGAACCATTCGGGTTTAGCCAAACGTTTTTCAAAACGGCTAAACCCGAATGTTTCTAGTTCTAGGTCTAGTATTAGAACTAGAACCATTTGGGTTTAGCCAATCGTTTTTCAAAACGGCTAAATCCGAATGTTTCTAGTTCTAGGTCTAGTATTAGGATATATAAGTAGCCATCATCAGTTGATTAATAGTGAATAATATAGTTGAAAGTTGAGATTTTGGTTGAACGTTTGATATAGTCGTTATAGATTAGTTAGTGGGTATTTTGAAAAATAGTGGAAAATCGGTCTAGTGTTAGAACTAGAACCATTCGGGTTTAGCCAAACGTTTTTCAAAACGGCTAAACCCGAATGTTTCTAGTTCTAGGTCTAGTATTAGAACTAGAACCATTCGGGTTAAGCCATACGTTTATCAAGACGGCCAAATCCGAATGTTTCTAGTTCTAGGTCTAGTATTAGGATATATAAGTAGCCATCATCAGTTGATTAATAGTGAATAATATAGTTGAATGTTGAGATTTTGGTTGAACGTTTGATATAGTCGTTATAGATTAGTTAGTGGGTATTTTGAAAAATAGTGGAAAATCGGTCTAGTGTTAGAACTAGAACCATTCGGGTTTAGCCAAACGTTTTTCAAAACGGCTAAACCCGAATGTTTCTAGTTCTAGGTCTAGTATTAGAACCAGAACCATTCGGGTTTAGCCAAACGTTTTTCAAAACGGCTAAACCCGAATGTTTCTAGTTCTAGGTCTGGTGTTAGAACTAGAACCATTCGGGTTTAGCCATACGTTTTTCAAAACAGCTAAACCCGAATGTTTCTAGTTCTAGGTCTAGTATTAGAACTAGAACCATTCGGGTTAAGCCATACGTTTATCAAGACGGCCAAATCCGAATGTTTCTAGTTCTAGGTCTAGTATTAGGATATATAGCCATCATCAGTTGATTAATAGTGAATAATATAGTTGAAAGTTAAGATTTTGGTTGAGCGTTTGATATAGTCGTTATAGATTAGTTAGTGGGTATTTTGAAAAATAGTGGAAAATCGGTCTAGTGTTAGAACTAGAACCATTCGGGTTTAGCCAAACGTTTTTCAAAACGGCTAAACCCGAATGTTTCTAGTTCTAGGTCTAGTATTAGAACCAGAACCATTCGGGTTTAGCCATACGTTTTTCAAGACGGCTAAATCCGAATGTTTCTAGTTCTAGGTCTAGTATTAGGGTATATAGCCATCATTAGTTGATTAATAGTGAATAATATAGTTGAAAGTTGAGATTTTGGTCGAGCGTTTGATATAGTCGTTATAGATTAGTTAGTGGGTATTTTGAAAAATAGTGGAAAATCGGTCTAGTGTTAGAACTAGAACCATTCGGGTTTAGCCAAACGTTTTTCAAAACGGCTAAACCCGAATGTTTCTAGTTCTAGGTCTAGTATTAGAACTAGAACCATTCGGGTTTAGCCATACGTTTTTCAAGACGGCTAAATCCGAATGTTTCTAGTTCTAGGTCTAGTATTAGGGTATATAGCCATCATCAGTTGATTAATAGTGAATAATATAGTTGAAAGTTGAGATTTTGGTTGAACGTTTGATATAGTCGTTTTAGATTAATTAGTGGGTATTTTGAAAAATAGTGGAAAATCGGTCTAGTGTTAGAACTAGAACCATTCGGGTTTAGCCAAACGTTTTTCAAAACGGCTAAACCCGAATGTTTCTAGTTCTAGGTCTAGTATTAGAACTAGAACCATTCGGGTTTAGCCATACGTTTTTCAAAACGGCTAAATCCGAATGTTTCTAGTTCTAGGTCTAGTATTAGAATATATAAGTAGCCATCATCAGTTGATTAATAGTGAATAATATAGTTGAAAGTTGAGATTTTGGTTGAGCGTTTGATATAGTCGTTATAGATTAGTTAGTGGGTATTTTGAAAAATAGTGGAAAATCGATTTTTAATTAAGGCTGGTAAAACGCAAAGCCTGTTCGGCAAATGAATGTCATTTCTGGAAAATCGACCACGTGACATAGGTACATAGGCATCGATGTCGAACGGCCGGCCCATTTCGAACGAACATACGTAGTCCAGTCGGTTGACAGCAACCGTGCGTGTCAACTGTCGCCAAAAAGGAATTTATAACTTCTAGTTTCCCGTTTAAAACCATGAAACGGGATATATTACCCAAAAGGGGCAGTCCGTTATTGTTTCTGCGCTCGCCGAGTCGATCCGGCTTCGGTTTTTGTCAACAGGCATTAGCATACCGTGATTATTCATTTGCAATCATACCGTGCTTTCGCGATCTGTGATTTGCTCGCGCCTGTGCTCAGAATTTCGATATTCCTCTTGTTAACCGAGCATTGATTGCCAATCGAAATGGAAATGCTATGTTAATAAGCGCTGTATTAACGACCCGGTGAATTTATGAGGCCGCATTGCCTATATAAAAAGTCCCCAAACAATATACCTCATGATTGAGACTAATTGCAAAAATGTTTACCACCAAGTTTAATATAATATATTGTTCATTTGAAATTCCCCACCCTCGAGTTTATAAATAACCCCCTGGTTAAAAGTTGAATTTGAAAATCTAACGGCTACACGCGAGGTTTACATGTAATTGCCTTCATATTCTAAAGTTGGCACACCTTCAATCTTTGAGCTTACCGAGTTAACACTCAAAGTGACTAAACTGAGCCTTGTGTTTGAAATTTCGCACGCTTGGCAACACCGTACTCCCCCGTAATGGCAAACGATGACACATACCTCAAATTAGACGTATAAGACCCTATGTCATGTTATATTTAGATTTCTTCGAGACTCCCAACACTTTAAATAAACTTCTTTAGATCATCTCTTAAAGAATCATTTTTAAATCTTAATAATTTGCGGTTAATGACCGAACCTCACCTAGTTACCGTCACGCGATCTGTCAAAATGCGAGGCGTTAGCATTTTTGAGCTGGCACGTGGTGTTTGTAACCGAATCTTCTTTTCGGGTGGTGAAATTTCACGTTGATTGCAAAATGACAGTATCGAGTAGGGAAACCGGAGTATAACGAGGGAGGTGTTTGGAACAAAAGGGGTTCTCGGTGGGCGTGTTCTCTTTCCGGATGCTGCGGGCGCCTTCGTCCTTCCGGTGGGGGAATCTCTTAAAACTACATTAAAAATTCCAAATATCCCGACGCCTTGATCAATATTGCTGCGGAATGAATTCCGCACTTTGATGGGCCAAATAACGTCTCCACTTTTCTTCCACACCTTTCCCTCCGTCATCCCCCCAAGCATCTCCCTCGGCACCATTCGATTCCTCCGTATCCTTTGCTTTATTGGTTTTCAATCTGCATAGTCAGGGGATAGTTACGTCTCTGGTGCCCAGGAAGTTGGAGCGATCGCGCAAATAAAATGGGTAATTACTTTTTTGCGGGGAAGAAGAGGGGGTTATTAAATTAAAGCTCCTTCCCAAACGCGCCGATCGATGGGGAACGGGTAATAAAACGCGAAAATTTAAAAATAGACCTTACACTCCCGCTTTTATTATCGCCAAGAAATACGGCATACTAATAGGTTTAATAAAATTTCGACGAACCCGTTTAATCTTTGCATAATTTATGGTAATTTTATCCCTTTTTATTTCCCCTTGGGCTCCTTTTTATACACTTCCACCCATCAATGATTAAAAAGAACAAAAACAACCACATTCTTGTTGTCCCATTTTTAAGCACCGAGACGCTATGAAAGAGTGCCAACTTTTTAAATCGTTTTATCCCAGCCAAATGTTTTCAAGTCAAAATAGTTTTCATTCAACTTCATTCATTGCTTATATCTTATTTTTATACCACGCTTTTTATAACCATGACACTCATTATTCTGTAACACTGTATAAATATACAGTGTTCGCCAAAAAGTCAAAAACGCCCATCTTCTTTTTCGGTCTATTACACCTACGTTTCTTAAATTTTGTCTATATATTATATTCATCCTGATCTAATATATTTTTACGATGGTCGCCACTTCCGATCTATCTGGTATATCACCAACACACATATATACAGGGTGATTTGATATGAGTGTACCGAGGATATTAATTGGTAGCAAGTTCAGACCAATTGAGGCATTTCAAAGGGTTGATTAAGGGTGATGGTTCTCTAAATTTTGGCAGATTTTTTTAACCTTTTTGTGGATTTAATACATTATTACCTCATTTCATGTGGAATTTAATTCAAAAACTTTTTTTACTCTTACTATTTTTTAAAAAACATTGTCGTTTTCATAAAAAACTCAAAAAACTAAAGACGCGTATCTTGTTAATGCTACTTAAAATCATCGAAAATTCAGTAGTCGGCTGTGAAATTGTACGTAATTTGAGGAATAAACTGTTTATTATGAGCTAAAAAGACATCATCCATAAACCAATTTAGTTTAGGCATAATAATTTTCTAGTGATAAAGAGAAAATCCCCGAAATGTCAAAATTAAGTACTTTTGGTTTTGAAATTGACCATAACTCAAGAATGAAAGGTGATGACGAAAAGTTTTTTAGAAATAAATTGTTTATTATGAACTAAAAAAACATCATCCATAAACAAATTTAGTTTAGGTATAATGATTTTCTAGTGATAAAGAAAAAATCACCAAAATGTTAAAATTGAGTACTTTTGGTATTAAAATAGATCATAACTCAAAAATTAAAGGTGATGGAGAAAAGTTTATTTGAAATAAATTGTTTATTATGAACTAAAAGGACATTACTCATAAACAGATTTGGTTTAGTTATAATGATTTTCTAATGATAAAAAGAGAAAATCATCGAAATATCAAAACTGAGCACTTTTGGTATTAAAATTGATCATAACTCAAGGATGAAAGGTGATGAGAAAAGTTTTTTAGAAATAAATTGTTTATTATGAACTAAAAAAACATCATCCATAAACAAATTTAGTTTAGGTATAATGATTTTCTAGTGATAAAGAAAAAATCACCAAAATGTTAAAATTGAGTACTTTTGGTATTAAAATAGATCATAACTCAAAAATTAAAGGTGATATAGAAAAGTTTATTTGAAATAAATTGTTTATTATGAACTAAAGGACATTACTCATAAACAGATTTGGTTTAGTTATAATGATTTTCTAATGATAAAAAGAGAAAATCATCGAAATATCATAATTGAGTACTTTTGGTATTAAAATTGATCATAACTCAAGGATGAAAGGTAATGGAGAAAAGTTTTTTAGAAATAAATTGTTTATTATGAACTAAAAAAACATCATCCATAAACAAATTTAGTTTAGGTATAATGATTTTCTAGTGATAAAGAAAAAATCACCAAAATGTTAAAATTGAGTACTTTTGGTATTAAAATAGATCATAACTCAAAAATTAAAGGTGATGGAGAAAAGTTTATTTGAAATAAATTGTTTATTATGAACTAAAAGGACATTACTCATAAACAGATTTGGTTTAGTTATAATGATTTTCTAATGATAAAAAGAGAAAATCATCGAAATATCATAATTGAGTACTTTTGGTATTAAAATTGATCATAACTCAAGGATGAAAGGTAATGGAGAAAAGTTTTTTAGAAATAAATTGTTTATTATGAACTAAAAAAACATCATCCATAAACAAATTTAGTTTAGGTATAATGATTTTCTAGTGATAAAGAAAAAATCACTAAAATGTTAAAATTGAGTACTTTTGGTATTAAAATAGATCATAACTCAAAAATTAAAGGTGATGGAGAAAAGTTTATTTGAAATAAATTGTTTATTATGAACTAAAAGGACATTACTCATAAACAGATTTGGTTTAGTTATAATGATTTTCTAATGATAAAAAGAGAAAATCATCGAAATATCAAAATTGAGCACTTTTGGTATTAAAATTGATCATAACTCAAGGATGAAAGGTGATGAGAAAAGTTTTTTAGAAATAAATTGTTTATTATGAACTAAAAAAACATTATCCATAAACAAATTTAGTTTAGGCATAATGATTTTCTAGTGATAAAGAAAAAATCACCAAAATATTAAAATTGAGTACTTTTGGTATTAAAATAGATCATAATTCAAAAATTAAAGGTGATGGAGAAAAGTATATTTCAAATAAATTGTTTATTATGAACTAAAAAGACATTACTCATAAACAGATTTGGTTTAGTTATAATGATTTTCTAATGATAAAAAGACAAAATCATCGAAATATTAAAATTGAGTACTTTTGGTATTAAAATTGATCATAACTCAAGGATGAAAGGTGATGAGAAAAGTTTTTTAGAAATAAATTGTTTATTATGAACTAAAAAAACATTATCCATAAACAAATTTAGTTTAGGCATAATAATTTTCTAGTGATAAAGAGAAAATCCCCAAAATGTCAAAATTGGGTACTTTTGGTGTTAAAATCGATCATAACTCAAGAATGAAAGGTGATGGAGAAAAGATGGAGAATAACTAATCGTCAGAGAAATAACTAGAAATACAATTTCATAGCCGACTACTAAATTTTCTCTTATTTTCAGTAACATTACGAAATACGTGTCTTTAGTTATTTAAGTTTTTTATGAAAACGACAAGGTTTTTTAAAAAATAATACGAGTAAGAAAAGTTTTAGAATTAAATTCCACATGAAATGAAGTAGTAAATTATTAAATCCGCCAAAAGGTTAAAAAAAAAATGGCAAAATTTAGGGTACCATCACCCTTAATAAAGCCCTTAATGCCTCAATTAAGTTCAATTTGCTACCAATTAATACCCTTGGTACACTCATAACGTATACCAAATTTGGTTGTTCTAGCTTAATGTAGCTTAATGCTCTGTGTCGGTTCTTATGTGAATCACCCTGTATATATTAAATTATACAAAATTTCAAGTTTGCTAGATGAACAGTTTCTTAGATAGACATTTGAAAGATAACATTGTGCATTTATAATACATTTTAAGACGTTTCTTTGTTTAAAATTAGTAGTCGTAGAGTTTCTAAGAAATAGTTATACTTGGGTAGAAAACGCCCCCTAGAAATCCTATTAGCAAGTAAGAAAGCAAGTGCGTTGTTTGTTAGCTGTTTAGATGGGGATGCAGTGAAACATGTTGGGAGAAAGAGTGTTTTATAAGAGGATTAATTTTATGCATGAAGGTCCCGTTTGACGTGACATAGTAAATTCGGCCGTAGAATTAAATGGGGAGGTAGAGCTTATACAAGGCGAGTGTAAGGCAAATTGCGTTAGTTAGGGTTTTTTTTCTTATACCTTGGCTAATTTCAATTTTCTCCTGATCCTATTATGGTTTAATTTACTTGGCCGGTTTTGGGCTTCTAGAAATATATGTAAAATAATGCTGCGTCGAAAGTTTTGTTCGGTTAGAACTCAAGAATGGTTCATTGTTTAGCGCATTGTTCAAGCCCAATTAGAAGTTTGCTGTTAAAAAAATTGCAAAGGGAAAGTTTTGAGTCTCTAATTAATTATTAGTTAAAATCCCTCTCGGGGAATAATCCGTCAATTAGTTGGCAGACGTATTGTTTTATAACCACCCTATCCTTCAACCTGACACTAATAAATATATAGCACACCTACAATCCCTTATCGACGCCCACCAGAAAAATATACATAGAATTTTCAATAAGTTTGCAAACATCGACGTTATGTATGTTCGTCAAACTTTCCGTGTATCGGCAAACCACCCTTACAAGAGGGAGAGAAAATAGGGGGATACCGACTACCAACCTTATATATTTATATCCTTTCAATTTTAATTTTCGCCGTTTCCTCTTTCACTTTTTTTTTTGCGCAAAATAAACGGTGCAATTCTAATTTTTCAAACTTAATATTTACGAGAAATATTGGATATCCGTTATAAGCAGTAGTTTTTACTGTTTGATATATCAACTGGGCAATGATTTCATTTCGAAATTTTACGCGTTTGACAATAAAAGTAAATCAATACGGTTCTCGTAAAGTTCTAATGAAGTGCTTTTTAACGGCTCCCCATAGTCAAGGAGGTATCCCATCAAACTAAATTGGTGAAATATTTATGTCTCTTTGATCGATTTCATCAGTTTTACAAAAATGATTAAAATTAAAAGTAAACAAAAATGATTGTAAAGGATTTGTATGAGACAACCCGCGACGAGAAAGATGAGAGGTTTTCGGAATTCGATAAGGAACGTGCACACCGGGAAGAAGGAGTGGCGAGACGTTGTGCAGTACCTGGTCATATATGGGAGGCAGTTTATATCATTAGAGCCAGAATCGATGGGACCACGTCTTGTTCAGACTCGGCGTGACAACGCCAGCTACCGCACAATTCCATTTCCGGATGGTCTCCTTACATTAATAACGGCTCCCCATCTGGTGACGTTTCCTGAAAATAATTTAACCGTATTCTTCAACCGGTAAAGTTTAGGGCAATCGTATTTAAATAATTACTGTATTTATTACATTTGACCTTTTCATTTCGCAATATATTTATGAGATAATAAGGTTTTATAGATGTATCGGACTTAATTAATGAAGTTAGTAAGATTATAAAGGAAAATGTAGTCCTTGAATATAACGTAATAAAACAGCTATTAGTTTGTAAAAGAACCGCAAATATTTTTATTAATTCTGAAACGCTCCGGAATGTTTAATAAGATTTAATGATATTCCATAGCCGGGTAATTCGCAGTTGCAACGTATTTATTATTGTAGTCCTGACGATGAGGAAATGGTAAAGGTCGGATGTTTTCCGAGAACGTGCTTAATTAGAGTGCAATATTTGAGGCCCACGCGCATCGGAACGCCTTTGTCCACGGTGTATGTTTAAAATAATAATAAAGCGATACACGGATAGCTTTCGCCCATTGTTTCGAAGGCGGCTATAATTGAAGGTCACCGACGAAGACGAACGCCGAGATTTTCATAATATAAATAGGGGGATTCAATAAGTGCGCCACGACGCAATATGCCCCGTGTCAACAACAGCCGTTCCGCAAACATTTAATATTTCGAGAGGCTTTACACGTTTCGTTCGGAGTGTTTTTAATATTTCCACTCTGCCTCGTCGTCCGGCAAACCCAAGAACCGCTGTTCACTTCTGAACGAAAATCGCATCGGAAACGGGTTCACAATGATCGATATTTCGCATTTTTAAATCGGGCAAACCGTAAAACTCGAACGGCGAGTTCCGACCCTCGCACATCAAAAGCCCTAAGTTTTATTCGAAGCCCGGTTCCGGAAATTTACATGTTTCTTTGTGGACACGCTCGTCGACGTGTGCCCCGAATATCTAACGGTTCCCCACCTCCCAATCTCCATCACCTCAACAGGGGCGAGACCCAATCTAAGTGATAAACAGCTGTATTCACAAGACAAAACAGTTAATTACCAGATTACACCCCTGCCACCGGTAACAAATGCACAATGAACTTACGTCTGGGGACTTAAACAAATGATCCTACTGTTCTTGATAAAATAAAAATTCAATTTGGACCGAGAAGCTACAATCCATATGCTTACTACCAACCACACGATAATCTATAAGAAAAATCCCTAAATTTCTAAATTGATGATTTTGGATTAACAAAATATTAACAAAAAAATATTATGAATGCGAATTATTTGTAATCGTTATCCACAACTATAATTATTACTAGGGCACGGAACTTTTGTAACGATAATTAAATAAATAATTATTATTTTGAGGTTATCTCCTTAATTATTGATTAAATCAAAAAATTTTGTTAACAATGTTTGTTAAGAATTGCTTCAAGAACAGTGTTTGTTAAAACAATTTTTTTCTAACTTGAAATTTTAATTTCCCACTGAGTAGTATGCTACAAAAATTAATATTTTTGAGGTTATATCCTTATTGTTGATTTAATCAAAAAATGTTGTTAACAAAATTTGTTTAGAATTACTTCAGGAACAGTGTTTGTTAACACAATTTTTTGCTAACTTGAAATTTTAATTTCCCTCTGAATAGTATGCTATCAAAATTAATTATCTCAATAATTATTGTTTCTATCAAAAAATGTTTTAAATAAAATTTGTTTCAATTTCGATTTTGAATCAATTATCTCAATAAAAAAATTTTACATCTCTATTAATTAAGCATCTAAGAATAATTATGTATAAAAACGGAAAAATTATTATTTTAAGTTTATCTCCTTAATTATTGATTAAATCAAAAAATTTTGTTAACAAAGTTTGTTAAGAATTGCTTCAGGAACGGTGTTTGTTAAAACAATTTTTTTCTAACTTGAAATTTTAATTTCCCACTGAGTAGTATGCTACAAAAATTAATATTTTTGTCCTTATTGTTGATTTAATCAAAAAATTTTGTTAACAAAATTTGTTTAGAATTACTTCAGGAACAGTGTTCGTTAATACAATTTTTTGCTAACTTGAAATTTGAATTTCCCTCTGAATAGTATGCTATCAAAATTAATTATCTCAATAATTATTGTTTCTATCAAAAAATGTTTTAAATAAAATTTGTTTCAATTTCGATTTTGAATCAATTATCCCAATAAAAAAATTTTACATCTCTATTAATTAAGCATCTAAGAATAATTATGTATAAAAACGGAAAAATTATTATTTTGAGGTTATCTCCTTAATTATTGATTAAATCAAAAAATTTTGTTAACAATGTTTGTTAAGAATTGCTTCAGGAACGGTGTTTGTTAAAACAATTTTTTTCTAACTTGAAATTTTAATTTCCCACTGAGTAGTATGCTACAAAAATTAATATTTTTGAGGTTATATCCTTATTGTTGATTTAATCAAAAAATGTTGTTAACAAAATTTGTTTAGAATTACTTCAGGAACAGTGTTTGTTAGTACAATTTTTTGCTAACTTGAAATTTTAATTTCCCTCTGAATAGTATGCTATCAAAATTAATTATCTCAATAATTATTGTTTCTATCAAAAAATGTTTTAAATAAAATTTGTTTCAATTTCGATTTTGAATCAATTATCTCAATAAAAAAATTTTACATCTCTATTAATTAAGCATCTAAGAATAATTATGTATAAAAACGGAAAAATTATTATTTTAAGTTTATCTCCTTAATTATTGATTAAATCAAAAAATTTTGTTAACAAAGTTTGTTAAGAATTGCTTCAGGAACGGTGTTTGTTAAAACAATTTTTTTCTAACTTGAAATTTTAATTTCCCACTGAGTAGTATGCTACAAAAATTAATATTTTTGAGGTTATATCCTTATTGTTGATTTAATCAAAAAATGTTGTTAACAAAATTTGTTTAGAATCACTTCAGGAACAGTGTTTGTTAGTACAATTTTTTGCTAACTTGAAATTTTAATTTCCCACTGAACAGTATGCTGTTCTTTTAATCAGAACGAGTGGAGGGGGAAAATCGTTTTGTTACAAAAGTTCCATGCCCTAATTATTACCAACCTAACAAATTCCCAAAAATTTCAAAATTCATTAACTCAAAAATTAAAAATTGTGGGTGAGAATTATTTTAATAAAAGTTGTTCATAATGGCTCATACAAATATAATCCATAAACGATTTCTCTCCAAAATCTTCGCATTTTTAGTTACCAACCTCAAAATCCAAAAATTTCTAAATTTATTAATTTTATCTCTTAAATAAGAAATGATAAGAAAAAATGTTGTTGATCAAAATTGTGTGTAATGGAACAATAAATCAAAGCAACTATGCTTATTACCAACCTAAGGGGATTAAAATCCTATATATTTCAAATTTGACATATTTAGCAAAAAACTATTTTTTAACTTAAAAATTAAAAACGATGAGAATTATTAAGATTGTTTCAGGGATGTTTGGAATTTTAAAAATAAGAATAAGAAATTATACGTTGTATTATTATTAAGCCACCTTATTTGGTACGCTTTTGCAACGGAGGATTTACAAAATGATAAACTACAATCTTTGGAGGATTTGCAACTCTCTCTAAGGAATACCGAGAGAGAATTACTTCCATTTAGCATAGCTCCATTAGTGAGCGGTGATTGATTTCTCTAAATATATCTTAAATACCCCTGAGCATACATAAATGGCGAATCTTTTAATGTTGTTCCACTCGGATAAGTTAGCGTAAATGAAACGTTGTCGTGCAAGTTATGGGACGAGTTCAATAATCAACGGTGGATGTAAAAGAAAATTTCTCGAAGGATATTTACGTTTTTAATCAAGTTCGAATTGAAGCTTCCCCTTTTGCTTTGCGTCGTTTGCGTCGCTGTCGGCGCATGTGGCGGAAAGCCCGAAGAGAAACTTTATCTAAACGATCGATTTTTAATTAAATCTGCCAGTCGGATTTCAGGAGCGCCAGGCTATTTTCAATAATTAGAGTACATTTAAAAGTTTGTACAGACGACCATTCAATCTGAATTAAGCGCAGCAAGAGCGGACATTTGAATAATAGGGAGGCAAGGGTTGCCGCCATTGGGAAAGTGGTCGTAATTTTGAATAATTGCGTTCGCAAACTTCGCTCGACGTGGTATATATTGGCAAAAAGGCGTGCACGCACCGCATCCCGCGAACGAACTTGGTTAATAATTAATCAAAATGGAATTATTGGGCGCAGTTTACCAAACAGACACCTCGAAAACTGAACGAAACTTCCGTCTTTCGCCCGGCAACATACAATTGCATTGTGACTAATCACTACCGTGAGGGCAAAAGCGTTACTTGTTGAAAACAACTTCGTTATTTATTGCCAATTTCGGACGAGTGCACTCGCCGCGTAGGCTAAAACACCTAACTTCGTTCTTTCCGGGCACGTTACATCGTCGGTGTGCGTCACGTCAATTCCAATTTGTAACAACTCTACCTTTACCTCTATTGAAGCCGGAAACAGCTACGTCTATAGATTAAGACGATAACTTTATTGTTTCAAAACTAAAACAAAATGTTAAAAATGAAACGTTAAGAAAGATAATAAAGAGTGTTGAAATTAACATAAAAGTAGAAATGTAAATGACATCGTGGTCATTGTTGCGTAAATAACCTTCAAATGCAATCGCTCCGTGGACAAAGTATAAAACGCCATCCTAAGTATAGCAAGGTCGTCCGTCTGTTGCTTGTTTATTTAATAATTTATATACAGAGATATACGCTATTTTCGTTCTTTTTGTCCGCGAGGTCTCTATTATCCGAGCATGGAATCATCTGCATACCTTCGCGGCAACCGACGCTGGCCATATGTTCAATTTTAGCCCGGTATTGTCCTCGTCAATCTGTAATTATATAAAAATGGAGCTATTGAGAAATCCGAGATCAAGGCGACCGGTATAATAAAAAATGATAAACAAAATCTTGATTCATTATTGATCAGTCACCTTTCGTGACTTATAGTTTTTTCCCGCAGACCGTGTGATTACACTTTGGATAAGAACGGGAATAAATTATATATTGTAATTTTTAGAACGTCTCGACATATAAAATACTACCGAAAATCGATCAAGTTTAATTCAAGATCTTAAGGAGTTCGATATATTCCACTTTGGATATATCCGACTCCTTTTTAAATCTAGCAAGTTTCGCGAGACTTCCTCTGGTAGATTTTATCGTCTGTTCAACCAAGAGAGAGAGCAGAATGATTCATACCTTAAATATTCAAATTCCGAACGAGCATCAATCCTTTATACCATCAAAGGCTACCATTACGCGCAAAAAAATTTGCTCTATACTCGATTCAAATCGCGGAATGCATTTTTACGTTAAAGCCTAGCCTAACAACGAGCTAGGCTTTCTACAGGACGGACATTTTAAATGTACCCCGATGCCACAGTACGATTTTTATCGCCCCGACCCACTTAGGACGGTCAATAAAACCACCCCAACTCCCAAAACATGTTTATGGCGGTTTTTATATGACGTAATAATATTTTCTACGTCTCGACTGATTTAAGAGCCTTTTCACGCTCGCGGTCTCCACATACCGAAATTGTCAAATGGATTTCCATTACACCCCGTTTGATTGATGATAAAATCTACAACGGGGCGAATATGAATCTCTATTGGTCCAGGAAATTGCTCCAGTAATAATATGTCCATAATAATAATAATATGCTCATATTCAAAGTATTAAATTCCAAAATGGAGATATTTCGAAAATTCATTCCGAGTTAATCTTAAATATATTTTGATTGACGATAAAGTCCATAGCTGCAGGAATATGAATTGGTCCAGGAAATTGGTTGGATAATAGCATATGCACATTCAAGGTCGACCGTTAAATTCTATTATTTCCATAAGGACTGGTATATGATCTAGTGTAGTGTATAGTCATCTAGTATATGCATCGCATTAAATCGTGTTAGAGATAGAATTGTTGGGTAAATTATAGTTGTAGGAGAATTACTGTTATTTCCGGTCAACAAGTCCCATATTGATTGATAAATGTGAGCGATGGATAATGACGTGTATTTGAAAAACAACAAAGAAAAAGCGAAAAATACAGGTGTCCATGTCGGTGTGGTGAAACGTTTTGCTGTTTAGCCGTCGGATTTGCGTCGGCTGCCGTTTTTGCTCGTTCAACACAGCGATGGTAGATTGCCTCCCCCAATTTCCACTCCTCGGTAAAGGGTTGGAATTCATCTCCACGGCGAGAACACGTCCCGGTATATTTTCATTAATAAAACAAGCGAGAAATGCTCGTGCCGGTTGACATTTTAAGTGTATTGAAATCCGGCCAGATTCATTTATATCCGTCCCGAAAACGCTGATTATAGGCGACTTGTGAATTTTGATGCACCCGCGCCATAAATAACAAAAGATGCCGTATGCGTACAGAATTCCGGGAGCGCTGCTCCAGCCGCCAGAGTCATTAAAGAAATTGCGTTATTTGTTCGCTCTCAGCAGCAACTTCAACTGCATCTGCCATCGTTCCGCTCCGCTTTATTCCGCGTTTCCCGAGGAATATTGTTTCCCGATAATATTATTACGCCGTAAACGAATATCGAAATCGCGCTTTTAATCTATTACCCGTACGCAACGAATTTCGCTCCATTACTAAAACGGCTCGTAATTCAATAATCATTTTCGGCACTCGGTTACAACGACACACCAAAAAAATCTAAAACAAAAAAATAATAAAACGCGGAACGCGTTTTGTAACAAAAGCCTCCGCTATGTTTAGTTAAACACAACCACCATTAACCGCTTCACTACCCGTAAAGTCGATTATTACCAGTACGCATGACGTCAATGAAACCAGGTTTTAAGCGAGTCCCAACGAGTTTAAAAATCTCATCGTAAAAATTTATTCTCGACCGGTTTCAATCTTTATTCAATCATCAGGGCAATTTTTCTTTATAATTATTAATTCGTTATTATAACATTTGTAACTGTTCTGTAAAAAGAAAAGAAAACGCGGTGATTGCATAAAATTACATTAAATTTAGCATAAAGTGTATAAATATAGCTGCGTCGATAGATAAGGTTGTGTTAAAAAAGTGTGTGGTTTTATTGCCTGTTTAATATTGAAAGGATGCTTCAGTTGCGAAAGAGGAAACTGTTGAGTTCCAATTGCTTCCTACACGACTATTAAAAATAACACATTTGTGGTCTATGATAACAACGTTATTACCATGATAATGAGAGTTGCGGCGACGAAACCACAGATCTAGTTTGCGAACTAGATTGACTACGTTCTGCGGATCAATTTTCTAAATTCTCTAGTGACGCGGTCGTAAGTAAGAAATGGAAAAATACTGTTTAGTATCGAATACAGCGCACACTCCGCGTGACAATAGTCATCAAACCCGCCATTATTTCCGAGCGGTAGTTTGTGGACAGACAACGTGTTACCAGATCAATAAAATGTAGCTGACCTATGATAAGGTTTAATAGCGGCTTATTATCTATCGATTTCTTTGAAAAACGACCGGTCCTCTTTTTGTCTTGCCCCTAAACGAATGTCGAGCGAACTACGGCTTTGGTTTCAAATGTTAATGCCCCTTTATCAGCGAGCGGTCCGCGCTCAGTTAACCTACGCCAGCATTATTATTAGCATTTAACATTCTTGCGCACGCTGCTACCCATAAATACAGCCCGTTTTCAGAGCCTGATGTCACAACAGCTCACTATCGGGCAACAATCAAATTTAATTCCCAAATTTACTACAAATCTCATAACAAGAACACATATTAAGGTATTCAATATTGCCTTTTATTAAATTGAAACGCATTAATATTGCATTCGAGTTTTAGAGTTGAACATTAAATTCCTGGAAAACCAAGCGAGGGTTTTTGCGAAAACAAAACAGTTTGGGGAACACGTCGAGTTAATTTCGACATTATTGCGTGTTTCGCCTTGTTTAACGGCAAAAAGCTGAGTGACGGCACTAAATCAAACGCGCAACGTCTGGATATTAAATTTGCAAAACGCGCAATGTATTTTAATAAAACTTTATATCACCGAAACCTTTTTGCTTGCATACTTTTATTATTTAATTAATTAAGCCTCTTTCCTCTTAATTCAGACCGACGTGTTTGTGTCATCGGTTTATTTCTCAAAATTTAATTGTCCTTTAAATCATCGTCATACTTCGTTCCCAGTTTCATCAAGCCTATCTGACACCATCCGCATACAAAACGATTTTACTTGGAATTGACGAGCAAGCATTTTCCATCTACTCACGATTAATACCTTTCAATGCTATTAGCTTCTACCCATCGCTTAGTAGACCTGCCAATAATACCTCGTGTACGTGACGGCCTTGAAGTCTCTTCTAAATCATATAAATTTTTATCATAGTACGTGCAACTACTACAAATAATTATATATATATATATACATATATATAGAGGTCGCTTTCGGCCGAGACGCTACAACATCTCTATATATATATATATCTAGAATGTTTTAAAATAATCTTGTTTAATAAATTGGATATTGAATTAATATTGATAATTAGCATGTCACCACCAATATTTAATATGAGATATAACGTTTTAATGAAATTCGGTTTTTCTTATCGGAAATATTGACAACCGCGTTCGATAATAATTACATTATGCGTAATTGCAATGCGTAATTTAAATTTGCGGAGATGTAGAGATAGTCGTTAGCCAAAATCCCATTGGAAAAGCCCAAGTAGGGCAGGAAGGGTTCTTTTCGGGGTTGTCGGACCGTTTAATTAACTCCCCTACAAGCCAATTCAACTTGAGGTTTCATATCTGGGCGGACAAAGTTCCGGTCGGACCGGGGACCTAGTTTGGAAAAACCGTACGAAAAAAGGGTCGCATATACAGGTTCGGACATGCGCTGTGAGGTTGTGGGGGGTTAAGTGTCGGTGAGGGTTGCGAGTTAAAGCATCTCAAAACTGTTGGTGCAAATGGAATTTCCTAATAAAAGGGCCGGACCTAAGAATTCCGGGCTAAAACTTTCCCCTTTCGCCCAGAATTGTACACTGGAACTAAGTACAAAGCTCTAATCGATAAGGGCCCAAAATTAGAAGAGAGCGAAAACGTACACGGACCTGAGGGGGAGGTTGAAATGGTGATAAATGGGAATGGGTATTTGATTAGGGATTCTTTTGTTTGAACAGCGAGCATTGTTTTTGAAAAGGCTGGGTATTTACAGAACGAAAGGGTTCTAGAGTTAAGATTCCTTTCTATATCAATTTTCACCTTTTAATTTTATTCTTGGTGGTCTCCCTTCTCAATCTCTCTTTACTTAGAGAGATTTAATATCTTCCTGGATTTTTCCGGAATATGGATTTTTGTACTTCTCAATTCCCTTTTCGAGTTTAATTAATATCGGCTTATATCCTTGAATTTATGGTACGAAATGCTCAGATTTATTACCCTCTTACCTCGAAAAGGAACAGTCCACATTAAAAACTAGCTTAAACTTGTACGGATCTTTTTTGATAAATTAGTTTACATTAAATACCTCGACCGACCCTGTCCAGGAAAAAAAGGGAAGCGATAAATTCGCTCACGTTTCGGCCCACGGACGCCCCGCTTTTTATTCGGACGTCTTGATTAAAACCGTCTAGAAAAAGTAATTAAAAATTCATTAATCAACCCATCTCCGCAAGTTCTCACGTATTCTATCCGCAAATTGAATTCGAGCGTTCGAGCTGAATCGAGGAGAATCTCTATAATGGAGAGAGTCGGCATACAACCGGATATAGAAATATTACCAACTAAATAGAATATTTATTAATATTTATTAACACATTTCATTTTACATTTATTTCATTTTCGAAACGTTTTTCTTATCCGGAAATGTCACATCAAAAATTCCATTATCACTTTATTACACAAAATTTTGTTTTCAACGAAATTGAGTTCTACAAGTTTAATTTTTCATTTTTGATCATACGTGTTGAATTTAAAAAATTTAACCTCAATAACTACAAAGTTGAAAAATATTCGCTTGCGCATGCGCGTTTGATGAAAACGTGGAATAATCAGCCTTAAGCGATCAAAGATGGGAACGTCATACATCTGGGTAGTGGGCACGGTCGAGGTGGAGGTCGCAGTTGGGGTACTATCTAACGGGTATAGAGTTGCGGTATTGTGCTAGTATATAATTATGATCATTGGAGGATTAGAAGAGTCGGACAATTATTACGCTCGGGCGATTCCGAAGTGGACGGAGATTGGATTAAAAAAGGAGGTACGGCATCGCTTCGGCGAGCCGAGAGCAGCAAGCTCCTCGCTCGGCTGTTTTGACAATTAACTCCACGCCGAACGGACAGTTCCGTTGACCTCTCTCGCTGGAACGAGAGCCGCGAACGAGCGAGAGAGAGTAATTACTAGTCGTGCCTTAGTCACACCGAGCGTATCTATTAAAATATTGTAATGCGATGTTGGGCCGCCGGATCGTGAGAATCCGAGCATTTGTTCGACCGGTCGACCTCCGGAGAACGGTACCCGACCACCTAATATCACCTGGGTCGCTCTGGACCGATCTGGACCGCCTGGCCATAGCCATAGTCATGGGGCGAATAAACAGTTGCACCGAAAGCTACGGCTAATCGCCACTTCCGAAGGCCCCGCGTTCTGCGGTGCACCTCAAATTCGACTTTTACTCCTCGTTAAGCCCCTCGTTTGCCCGAAGAAACGACCGCGGCCCCGTTAATGACAACCCGCTAAGCCTCCTCCGCTTTTCTTCAAACACATCTCCTTTCCGGCCGAAACCGCAATCCCCGGTATCGGTTAACCTATACGCCCGCGCATGCCCATTTATAACATCCTAACAAAACTCTACCTTATGTCGATAACTATTAATTTTCTTACACACATTGTCATTATCTTATTCTATTACTTCGTTCGATGTAGGAAGGAGTTAGTTATTTTATTTTCTCATTTCCTAAATGAATACGATTGTTTAGAAATAGTGCTCATAGAAGGAGACGGAGAATCCAGTTGTGACACTATTTCTGAACACCCTATGTAATAATACTATGTTAGCTAATTTAATCGTTTTCTTCTCTTTCTAGAAACTGCAAACGATAGCAGAGGACTTCTGTGGGTTGGATGTGAACACGCCTTTGGGAGGTGAAGCACCAATTTCCGCCGTGCCAGTGTTGGTCTTTAACACAAGATTGACTGCAGTCGCAGCCACCTCCACGGGTGATTTTACGGTAGTCTTCATAGGGACAGCCACGGGACATCTCAAGAAGGTTAGTTCTCGCTCCGACTCCCTTAACGACCCTACGGTGGAGGCCGAGACGAAGTCGGGACCGTCTTGACACCCTCGCGTCTTGACACCACCACATTTGCATCTTCTCGAAATCGCTTATTGAATTAACCGAAAAACCGCGATCTTCCATTACCGCAATGGCGTGCGACACTTTGTTTCGCGTCTTCAATTTCAATCCTTTGAAGGGGAAATATGTTCTCTATCGAACGAGGCCACCCCATTATACTCGAACAAACTAAATTCGTACGCCCTTTTCAATTTGCCGAATGGGTGTTTGCTAATTAGGAAGCCTTTTCGGATATCGTTCCACATTGACCGTTACGCTACTCGAACGATCGTCAAATCTCGATAAAATTGCGTCGGGTTTAATTGGCACTTTTTACCTTTTCAAAAGCACTTTATTACAAAATTTTATATTTGTATTATTCAAGGTCGTTTACGTGCGAGCTTATACGATTTCTGAAAGAAAATGGATATTTTAAAAGAAATAAAAAAGTAATTGCATTAAAAGAAGACTTTTTTATTACTCAAAGAGATCTTTTGTTAGTTATTTAGAATAGAATAGGGAAATGGTGCGAATAGGGGTGGAAGCGTGTGCGAAGTTATCTCGAAAACCAACTAAAGTTAATGGGGTTTCTATTTATCTTCACTTCAATTCGAGGGATTTTCAAATTAGACGCTTGAAAAGGTTTTTAAATCTTTTTTTTTTGTTAGGAGCTATTTTAAACCAAAAATAATAAATAGTTTACGTATTTTTTCTTGGTAATTATTTTCCGCCTTCCGAGCTTTAAGGGCTATTACAGATGTAGATAATTAAAATTTAGTTCTTCTCTTTCGGGCTTCCGACGAGCTGTATTGTTGTTGGCGGCGATTAAGGCACCCTGTTTTACCAACCCTCGGGATAATTAAATGGGCCAGCTCGACGTTCACGGCATTAGTTTTATTTTTGCTGCTCGTTCCGAGCACTTTTGGTCCTCCGTCGTCGGATACATCGGAAAAATCGACAAGGCCCGATGTTTATCGACAGGTGCCCTGCACACGAACGCCGCCCCTATCGCAAAAACCACCCTTCTCGCCGCCTCCCCCCGAGAACGTGCACTTATGGTGCCGCCCGGTATTCTTTTAAACTTTAGGATGCAACAGACTGTGAAATTGAAACATTCATATTCACACGGGGGATGCTAGACGCCCATCTACAACTTTCGCACCCCTCAAACCAACCACCCTCTAAAACAGCGTTTTAATCGAATAAATCGATAACGTTGAAACCTTAATACTATTAGAAATTGAAAAAGAAATTTATATAAGCTTTAACCATAACGAACATTCATGTATACAGAAATTTATGGAAACAAAGTAGAAAGAGAGAAGGAAAAATACGTTCCAAGTTCGTATTTTCCCACGAGACACTACATATTTTCTTCCGGTTAGATTTATAAAAGGAGAGAAATCTCTATAGTTTATTGATATTAATCGCTTAAATCATTCATATTTATTAGTAGAAATTTATTAAAATTAAATTATATTTTTGCACATGCGTAAAAGAATTTTTCAACAGAAAAGCGTTAAAGCGATTGCGCACAAATTAATAAATAATTAATTAATACGAGAAGTTTGTTAAGTAAATAAACCGGTAGGAACGTTATAAATAGATGAATTCAGTAAATCTGAAGTGGCGGGTAACCATTAAAGGAAATTAAATGGTAAAATTTCGAACGGTTCTGATAAAACGATGAGTCACTCTGGAATTCGTCTGTCGGTATGTTCTCGAGTTCGTTTCGAAGGTCTCAAATCGGAACGTTTACCGAAGAAATCTAAATTCTTTTAGAAGGTTAAAAATCCGGTCGGAATACGTCACTAAAATTCGGGGTCGATTTTTTTTAAAGTAAAATTTTTAAATAAATACTTAAATGAGAAAAAGCTTGTTGGTTATTCATAAAGCTAGCGCTCAAAGGGTTGAAAGATTCAAATTCTCCGTAAACGTATATATAAAAGTGCGTTATGTTCTCAATTTTTTGTAATAGCATTTTTCATAAGAGCCGAGTTTAATTATAAGGTTTTATTCGCTGTGTGTATGTGGAAGGTTGGTATTTGTAGCGGTTGTTTTTAAAACTAGACGGTTCTCGCATTTTTTGTCCGTCTAGTTAGATCTCATTTAACCACGCTAATTTTATTTCAGCTCATTCCAGCCGCGCCGCTCAAAAAAGTGCGTTTTAAACGAACGCGAGTAATTCGGAATTCCGTCGAAATTTAATTAATATTCCGCTATTTTTGCGACAACGGAGAAACATTCGAAAGATTCGAAACTTCCTACTTTGCCAGGCGTCTCGGAAATTTGCATTAAAGGGGTGATGATAATTATGACTACTTAAAAGTTAATCTTGTATGAAAAGTTGAAAGACGGCGACATCTTTTGTTCGGCATCCCCGGGGGGACCGAAGCCGTCCTGCGCAATAATTTATGCAAAATAAATTAAACTCCTCTTGTCGGGAATTCAGAAGAATTGAAAGGTGTCATCTGAAAATGTTATCCCGCGAAACCGGAATTCTAATTGCTATAATGCCCGGATTTTCAATTAGTTTGCGGCCGCGACCAGGGAAAACAGAAAGCTCCCCTCTCTCGTAAAACTCGCAAAAAGTTCTGTAATTCATGGAGGCTACCCCAATAATTTTAAAATGCCCCCGGTTAAATCACATAGGAACGGGCAATTCCAGCGAATACTAGTGTAGCTAATTAGACACATCTCTCCTCTGAAATTAAATTTAATTGCTCACCCTTTTCCCTACAGAAACGCCGATATTATCTTCTTTATTTTTCACTCTCACAACCTTCCACATCTATTACTTATAATATATTAACAAACTTTAAATCGTAATTGGCGCCAAACGGAACATAATTAGTTGTATCGGTCTATCTTATACAGGGTGGTCAAAAATTGAAGTCCTTAAAAACTTAGTTTAGTACTCTCCCAGCCCATTTTTTTTATTTGGTCCATTCACCCCGATGTGACCCAGATCAGAAAGAACTGGTGTTACATCCTTCAAATGTGTTTGGTGTTCTCTTACAGCTATCAATAAAACCCGACACTGTTTTTATGACTTGCAGTGCTTTAACAGCCGCTTACTTATCGTATTTTTATGGAAGTGGTAGACTTCCATAAAAGTACGGAGTTCGAGTGTCCCAATAATAGTATTAGTGTTATACTATTACTTATGGTGATATGAAAATAAACATGTCTCAAACATAGCTCCTCGGGTATGTTTGATCTCTCCGCACTCTTAAAATTTTGAAGTCAAGGTCATCACATTAAGCCCTTTTGTGTTCTATTGGGAAAGTTTTTGAATCTAGTTTAGTACGTATTGAAGATGACAGTGATTAAAAGTTTGGTAATGAAAATGAAAGCAAAATTTTTTGTGTTAGTACTAACGAGTCTATGCCTGTAGGATGGCGACACTCGATACGGGTTCGATCCCACGCGTGGTTTCCGTTCTACTTAACGCTAGAAATCTTGATTGCTCGCCGGATCATTAACAGTTCGCTAAGCATAAAGTTTATTAAATTCCCGCTTCAATTTAAATGGCGTAGTCACTCAGGTGACGGGTGGTGTTTTTTTTTTCAAAGCAAGGGGACTCGGGTTCATCTGTAATCCAGCGCATAATATATTCCCGATCAAACGACTGGGGACCGGCTATCACCCTGGTTACAACGCCACCGCACGGCCGTTGCTAGAACTTACCCTCTCGCCCTGTGACATCCCCTTACATTTGTAATGTGTCACCTCGGTGCACTTTAATTCGTTAATATACTTCCTCTCTGGGGAGCTAGCTGACCGGCTCGAATTGGAGTAGAAAAATATTTTTAACAGTTATTTTATTCGGGTAGCTTTACGATCGCCATTTACAACCGTCCGGTTTATTTTGTCTAATCTAACTGTTTTACATTTTACAAGCAGACTGAACTAGTTTTTGCAAATTAATAGTAGTTACAAATATGTTGTATCCTTTCCCTCATTGTGCCTTCTTTGAGAAGGTGGGATAGATCTCATAGGTGAAGGACACCAACAATAAGATCTGCGAGATGCTTTTAGATCTTAATGGTGTTTATTTTCATTTCAAGATTTACCATCTATTTTCATTAACGACCCCGAATGGTTTCTTTTTCTACTGTTTTCATTTACTAACCCCAGGAGAGGTTTTTCAGCAAAATGAAGACAATTTTTGGGAATCGACCGAAGTTTCGCCCTCCTATAATCCATCGATACTACTTTGTTTCGTTTAATGTGACGTTCTTAGCGGGGCGAAACCCCTCTCTTTCAAGTCTTCACCACAATGGCGCGACCGAAAAGGGGGTGGCCTCTCGAGGGAAAAAAACTCCATTTCTGTTTGTGTATTAAATATTTACTACAACAAACGGCCAAATCAGCGTTCAATCGCGCGAGAAATTCTCTTTCTATTTACATCGTCGAGGTGACAAATACGGGGTGCGTCACAAGGCACATGCCAAGTCCGAGTTTTGGGGTTGCCCTATAAAAGGCAAAAAAAGACGGGTCCTGGGGGGCACAAAATCGACTGTGTATTCGAGATGCAATCTATTTTGCGAAATTGTAATTGTTGTTTTCAAGATTGCTTCCGTTATAGAATGAGTCATATCTCGAGAGAGAGGTGGATCAATAAAAACAGGCAGAGGTGAAAATGTAGCTAACAAGGTACTGAAAGTACGGCGGATCGAACGTACGCTTCAACAATGTTGAAGTGATAAAGGTGGAGTTTTACGGTGTGCGTTAAACAGTGATAATATTGCCAATTGAATTCGGACATTGTTGTTTACGACGGCGCCGAGAAAGCAGCAGCCTGACTAAACAAAATCCGAGGAAGAAATTTCGCCCTGACAGAAAATCGAAGAGGTTACAATCGAAAAGGGTTGAAGGAGATGGGGTGAGATTTCGAAGGAGCAATTGTATCGGACGCTGAATTGTTTAATCAAAGTTTGACAATGGTTGACAGGGCAACAGACAGTGCTGCAGGCTAAAAGTAATCAAGGTAGATCTCGAGGTCTTTAATTAATACAGTTGTGAGGGGAGGCGGCATCCATATTAAAACTTGTTTCATTTAGAGGAAATATTTTCCTGGATAAGTTGGGAGTTTCAATTACGGGTTTAAATCATCCCCAAAATACGGTGGTTGCCTGCAGAAAAAATCCCCCGTTTCGAGGCAGGTGATTTTAATGTCTTACAGTCTAAAAGGGGGTTGAGTAATAAGCCGCAACAACAATTAACCTTAAGCACTCCTTAGATACTAGTGATGTCTAACATTGTAATGATGTTATTGAGTTGCGTGGGTATTCGTTCCAACTTTTTACGACTCATTCAATCATAATTATTTATTTAAAAATGACAAATCCATTTCTTGGTAAAAGATTCACAGAACGTTCTTACTGGTGACATCGCATTAAAATTTCAGCACTAACTTTGCCCTGTGACTTATTAATGTCGCCCTTAGTTTCGCCGCCGCGCACTTTTTATCCTGTTGAGAAATGCGTTCATGAATATTAAAGTTCCTACATTAAACTGCGAATACGGCCGTCTAAACAAAATGGCTATCGATTCCTGTTTAATATTTTATGAGTTCCCTACTAGCGCTCGCCCGGTTATCTACAATGGTGGAGCAATATCGACCCCAGTTGACAGTCTAATTGAAGAAGGACTCGTTTAATTATAGGGCAGGATATTCTACCCCTAAATTGAAGGGTTTTTTACCCAAAACGGATCCTTATTTAAAAGAGGAGCTTTTAAAGCTTTGAATTGCTAATTTTATTAGTATTTCCTCGTGCCCCAATGCGTACATATCACTACTAAATTATCCTAATCTCACCAACCCACTAATACCTCTATTCATTCCTTCAAAAACAAACCCCACTAATTTCTTTCCACAATATCACCACTCGGGAATATCGAACATATTGCTAACGTCGCTCAAACGCATCAAACTACGAGTGCAATAGAGACGACGGCATCTCCTATTTCCACTGCCCCGTTTCGACAATTTCCACTTGGGTAGTTCCACTCTCTTTAATGGTTGTAACAATGATGGATCATTGGTTGCAATATCCCAAACACCGATAAGCTACTTGTTGACTTGACATGCCAACATTCCATCTTTGTCGAATCCACCTTCTACACTATTAACCACAAAGATTTCTCTTCCAACTATATTTATTAATTTCAATTAATTCTTATTCCTTAGATTTACAACATTTTCTATCTGGGTGTCATTGACCTTGTAAACAAAACTAACCTGACTCAACATTCTTGACCTAGCAGCAATAATTTTAATAAAAATAACTGCCATTTCTCAAGAAATTAGATGGGAATGAAAGCCAGAAAGAAGAGAAATTAATTCACAATGAAGAGAACAAAACGAGGTAGTAAGGAAAAAAGGTTAATAATGTAAAATCGATGGTTTTAAATGGATTTGGTCCTAATGAATGGTTATAATAGCTTACCGGAAAGACGATTGAAGCGGCTTCATTCAAAACAATAAAAATTAAATTAACGTTTTGAAGGTTGTCTACCACTTAACGTTGCATGAATTTATTTATCGACTATACATTTGAATTAAAATAGTAGGAATTCTGAGATGCTTAGTGTATGAATGAGGGAGAGGGAGTGAGAGAGAGTAGTTCATAATGGATTATTCAGACGAACCAGCTGGGTATGGGCATAGCGACGTGGGATGGAAGGTTCTGGAGATGAGGAGGTTAATCAAGTCGAGTACAGTTATGAAAGAAGCGTGACCAGTGAAGAAAAAAATGTGCTTATTTACAGGTGGGAAAGAGAAATACCAGGGTTCCGCGGCGACGTGAACCTCGGGTCGAGGCACACCCTGTATGTTTGTTAAAATGGGAATCCAATAACGACCCGTTAGATAATCGCGAACAATACTGTTACGAAAGCCGGCTCCGCTCATCTGGTCATGTATAAACTATTAACTCGGACGAGGTCGTGCATTTCAAAACGGAGCGTTCTTCCACGCCGCCGACTATTGCATTTATTTGCGAATTCCATCGGCGAGCGCCCGGGTCATTAAGATGAATTATTGATGGATCTTTACGGTTTTATCTCGGCCCCCGTATCACGCTTCACCTTTTCGAAATTCATGAAAGGCCCCTTCGTTTTTCCACAAAGATACAACGGCAATTAAGATTTACCTCCGTTTCTCAAACGATAAAGGTCCGGACATCAGATACCACCATTGAATCATTATTTATTCTTACTTATATTTAAAGATATAATTATACAGGGTGATTTATTAGCTTACCATCAAACTTTGACATATGATAGCTAATCCAATTACCAAAAAAACATTTTTTTTTATATCAGCATACTTTTCAGTGCTATAAGCGTACATTTTGAGTTTCTTCTTCTATGTAATAATTAAATAATAATTAATTTTATGTAAATAAAAAACTTTGCTTTTCAAAAGGGTATTTTTTATTTTCGGCTCTACCGGTTTCGACTAATTCTTTTTGGTCATCTTCAGGAGCAATAATAACTAATAATAACTAATAACTAATAATAACATTCAATGTGAACTAAAATTAAGGAAAAACATAAAAATAGAGAAAATTTTAACAACATTTAAGAACGAATAATTCAAGAAAGTACTGATGAAAGAAGAGATGATTCCAGATTTCGAAAATTAAAAGTATAACAGACGTGGCTATTGCTCCTGAAGATGACTAAAAAGAATTAGTCGAAACCGGTAGAGCCGAAAATAAAAAATACCCTTCTGAAAAGCAAAGTTTTTTATTTACATAATCTAACAAGATGGGAAGTAATAATATTAATAAATAATTAATTTGTTGAATGTTTGATTTTACTGACTATTAATAAATTCGCTGCAGAAAACTTGGAAGTGTTATAATATCGTAAATAATTGAAATGGGATATATGTTCATTAAGATTTTTTTTGGTAATTTTATTACACTATGTCAAAGTTGGATGGTGCGCTAATAAATCACCGTCTATATTTCGTACCGGAAGTCAAAAAAGTTTTGGTTGGTTTAAAAAATTCTGCTCACGTTCGTAAGTAGAGAAAATGTAAAAGATACGGAGAGTGGGAATAATAAAAGGGCGAACATACAGGAAAGTAAGGCGTGAATACAAATCGTACGCGGGCTTTTCCGATTCGGATACGGATTGGGAAGGAATTTTTCGAAAATTCCCTCGGACAATAGGTCATCGCGACCGTTAACGCGCAAGAACAAACTGGGATCGCAACCGGGCGATGTTCGTGACTATCCTACGGCCGAGTATTAGAAAGTAATACGGTGTGGAATAGGAAAGCAGAACGTTTTCGTACTGCTACTCCTCCACTCATTTTTATTTTTTTTTTTTTCATTTCAACCATCGCCCGACATTGTTTCTAGCAACCCGTTACCGTTACGCCGAGAATATCTCACCTACATATTTCAATCGGAACCGTATCTTTTCATCGACGTTTACTAGATTGAAAAAAGAAATTGTGGTTTCCTCTTTGATTCACGCAACCATGAAATTCCTACAGAGTTTTGATGCGCCACAATTTGCTGAAAATTTCAAATGGCGTTATAAATTTTACATTTTACATAAAATTTGGAGAATCGGCCTCTAAAACTGGCAAATAACGTACATAAACAAATAATATACGCTCTCGCAATTATTTATAGTTTAAATTAATTCAATTACAATCGGAGGGTTGGTGTAAATATAGCTTAATATGGCAATTCCAGTTTTATTACATTATTTATTGACACAGGCGCCATTTTCGCTTTCGAAAAATTTATTTTTGATGACTGCAAAAAAAACAATAAAAAGGTTCCCACTTGGAGGCGTGAAATATGGTTTAAATTTATATAAATAAATACCCCCAGCATGTCAAAATTTTAACATATGTCTCTCGAGAGAACAATTGGGTCACATGGTGCGCAGATGTAATTAAAGCATGTAGCAGTCTCGCGGACGGCAATCGATCGTTTATCGTTTTTAACGATACCGTGCAATTAACATAATCGATATTCCTTGCGAGAGCTCGTAAATACACCAGCGAAAGCGATTACAAAAACAAACATTTATTATTAACCTGTCAGTTGTTTGCAATAATTCGTTCCCCGTCGCGTCGCGCACAACCGCGAACTAATTCCACTATCTCAGCAGGTTAATTAGAAAAATTAATTACGAACAAAGGAGCAATTAAGGTACCACCGTTTAATTAACATAACGCATCCCGTTCCTCGCGATTTTAACGCATCGTCGCCGACGTTTAAAAATATTTTCTTTTACCTGCGCTAATCCAAACAATACTCCCTCAAACGTAACGTTTACGTTTCATAACCGCGAAATTTAATTATTCCCAATTATCGGTGCTGCCCGAGTAACTGTTTGCATAGCGCGACAATCAACTCTACCCGATTGTAGGTACTCAGTCCATTCAACAAAAGAAACCCTTTCAATCGATCATACCTCATTAACAAATTTAATTGCATCAGAATTTCCAATTTTAGTTTCTCTTCATTTTGTGTAGTTATTACTTTATTTATTATTAACTTACTTTAATTTTCATTTCTCTTGGATTTCTTCTGGGTTAATTCTGGCTTAAAAATTTAACATGAAACTCTAGTTCTAGATCTAGTATTAGTTCTACACTGTGTTAATTAATTATCGTACCCGATGTCATCATTGCAAGTATGCAACCAATATCACAGTACTGGTATTGCAATACGCAAATCGCATATTGTGTTGCATACTTGAAATGATGACGTCGGATATGATAATTAATTAACACATTGTAGTTTTAACTGATATACAGCGTTTGATTGTTGTATATTTTTCAATGAACTAGAACTAATACTAGATGTTTTCTAATTCTATGCTGACGAGGCAGTGGCTTAAATAGTTAAAAAGGAATCTTTTTGCAGAATTTAACTGATAATTATAAGCCGAGGCAGTGGAGGATGTTCAACTTTATAAATAAATATAATACAGCAATAGAATATACAAGAAATACACTCTACACAATATAAAGGCATACAAAAAATTACAAAAGTAATAATATTTATACAATTTATAACAAAATGCAATTATGAGTGCGGTGCAGAATTGTAGTTGGTTATTTACACGCTAGATGATGCTTTTTCTTCAAATCATTTTGCTCACATGATCTTGGCTACTAGAGTGTTGTTGCAATTTATAAGAATGTGAGCTAAAATCTTAAGAAATAAATTATTGTGTAGTTTTTGAACGTTACTTATATGTAAAGAGAGTGATGTTGCACGAATGATGATTATTTAGTAATGATTTGATTGCAGATTTTAGAAACTGCCATGCAATATATTTCAAGTATGCAACCAATATCACAGTACTGGTATTGCAATACGCAAATCGCATATTGTGTTGCATACTTGAAATGATGACGTCGGATATGATAATTAATTAACACATTGTAGTTTTAACTGATATACAGCGTTTGATTGTTGTATATTTTTCAATGAACTAGAACTAATACTAGATGTTTTCTAATTCTATGCTGACGAGGCAGTGGCTTAAATAGTTAAAAAGGAATCTTTTTGCAGAATTTAACTGATAATTATAAGCCGAGGCAGTGGAGGATGTTCAACTTTATAAATAAATATAATACAGCAATAAAATATACAAGAAATACACTCTACACAATATAAAGGCATACAAAAAATTACAAAAGTAATAATATTTATACAATTTATAATAAAATGCAATTATGAGTGCGGTGCAGAATTGTAGTTGGTTATTTACACGCTAGATGATGCTTTTTCTTCAAATCATTTTGCTCACATGATCTTGGCTACTAGAGTGTTGTTGCAATTTATAAGAATGTGAGCTAAAATCTTAAGAAATAAATTATTATGTAGTTTTTGAACGTTACTTATATGTAAAGAGAGTGATGTTGCACGAATGATGATTATTTAGTGATGATTTGATTGCAGATTTTAGAAACTGCCATGCAATATATTTCAAGTATGCAACCAATATCACAGTACTGGTATTGCAATGCGCAAATCGCGTATTGTGTTGCATACTTGAAATGATGACGTCGGATATGATAATTAATTAACACATTGTAGTTTTAACTGATATACAGCGTTAGATTGTTATATATTTTTCAATGAACTAGAACTAACACTAGATGTTTTCTAATTCTATGCTGACGAGGCAGTGGCTTAAATAGTTAAAAAGGAATCTTTTTGCAGAATTTAACTGATAATTATAAGCCGAGGCAGTGGAGGATGTTCAACTTTATAAATAAATATAATACAGCAATAAAATATACAAGAAATACACTCTACACAATATAAAGGCATACAAAAAATTACAAAAGTAATAATATTTATACAATTTATAACAAAATGCAATTATGAGTGCGGTGCAGAATTGTAGTTGGTTATTTACACGCTAGATGATGCTTTTTCTTCAAATCATTTTGCTCACATGATCTTGGCTACTAGAGTGTTGTTGCAGTTTATAAGAATGTGAGCTAAAATCTTAAGAAATAAATTATTATGTAGTTTTTGAACGTTACTTATATGTAAAGAGAGTGATGTTGCACGAATGATGATTATTTAGTAATGATTTGATTACAGATTTTAGAAACTGCCATGCAATATACAGTGCAATACATTGCAAGTATGCAACCAATATCACAGTACTGGTATTGCAATACGCAAATCGCGTATTGTGTTGCATACTTGAAATGATGACGTCGGATATGATAATTAATTAACACATTGTAGTTTTAACTGATATACAGCGTTTGATTGTTGTATATTTTTCAATGAACTAGAACTAACAGTAGATGTTTTCTAATTCTATGCTGACGAGGCAGTGGCTTAAATAGTTAAAAAGGAATCTTTTTGCAAAATTTAACTAATAATTATAAGCCGGCAGTGGTGGATGTTCAACTTTATAAATAAATATAATACAGCAATAAAATATACAAGAAATACACTCTACACAATATAAAGGTATACAAAAAATTACAAAAGTAATAATATTTATACAATTTATAACAAAATGCAATTATGAGTGCGGTGCAGAATTGTAGTTGGTTATTTACACGCTAGATGATGCTTTTTCTTCAAATCATTTTGCTCACATGATCTTGGCTACTAGAGTGTTGTTGCAATTTATAAGAATGTGAGCTAAAATCTTAAGAAATAAATTATTATGTAGTTTTTGAACGTTACTTATATGTAAAGAGAGTGATGTTGCACGAATGATGATTATTTAGTGATGATTTGATTGCAGATTTTAGAAACTGCCGTGCAATATATTTCAAGTATGCAACCAATATCACAGTATTGATATTGCAATACGCAAATCGCGTATTATACTGTGATATTGGTTGCATAGTTGCAATAATGACGGGTACGATAATTAATTAACACAGTTTATATATATATATATTAAATCAAAATTAAATAAGATATAATGCCATATAGAACCTATACAGGTTCTGTCAAAGTTTGCGTTGTCGCGTGACATGACTAAATTCTGGGTGAGGTGTTGTCATAGAACGTGCATAACTTAACCTGAAATTTTAATCGCTACACAACTGATCCAGTCGGCAACCATATTGCAACGTCATGCGAGTCAAGGTCATGTGTATTATTGGATTTTAATAAAAAAATTTTCTTTAAATCTATCTGAATGTTTGACATGTGATATGATCAGAATTTGTGTTGGTTAATTTGTGGGAGAATATTGAAGTCCGGGGTCGTGTTCTTAGACGATCAAAAGGAGTTATCCTCAAAGCGTCGTGGGAAATATCGCGATGCAATAAGGCGCCTCGGAGTTGCCTTTAGAAGTGATCTTAGTGTAAGCTGGTAATAGCCTCATTAGGGCTATTGTGGCGATTCCTTTTACGCGTCTACGTGGCGGTCGTCCGATTCCCCTCCTTTTCCGTAGGTTCCGGGTGGAGTTAATTCGCGAACGAAAAACACGAAACGTTCGGGTTCGGAGGCAAAAAAAGAAACAGGGGTGGTTATTAGGGCGTACAAGGGAACGACTTGTCCGGAACGAGGATGAGTCCGCGGACTCGATTGACAAAAGAAGAAATATGAACAAAGTTACAGGATATTGGAACCTTTTTTTTTACGGAAGGTGTTCGTAGTTTTAGCGTCCTGCGAGACGGTAAAACGGGCCCTTCAGAGCTACGTGCGAATAGTCTGGGTAAAAGCTCGACAATAACGTGATAAGAGCCGATGCGGATATTGTTTACGTGTTGATGGCCTCGGCGGGTAAGAGGAAGGAAGCAATAATAAATTTCCCGATGTTATTTTACGACTTTCGGTAAGTGATTCGGTCCTCACCTTACCCGAGATTTTGCGGCCGTCGCGCGATCGTCCAGCGTTTCTTATTTCCAATTTACTACGTCAACACGACGCGCCCTTCGCCGGCTCATTCCGACAATTGCCCCGCCCTAACCCTCCAACCCTCTATGTTCTCCTTCTGTTGGAAATCCGGCGACGTCGCTTGGTATGCAGGATCGGGATCTTCATTTGCATTCACGCAATCCCTGTCCTCTTGATTCCGCGATGCGCTAAAGGTGACGCAAAATACGTTTTCTAATTACTTTATCAAGTTATTTTTTTTTCTTACCTTTTTTTCGTTTCAACTCCCGACCCTTTTTCGATTCGACCCCCCACTGACGACGTCCTTTCCCTTCTTTTTCGCCGCGAAATTGCCTTTCTAAGAATAATTTACATTCAAAATACCTTGTGTTTTCTTTCGGATAACGCCGCGAATAGAAATCGCGTTTTAATCCCTTCCCGTAGAGCTTTTGTCTAACTCGAGGAACCTCCTTGGGGCGTGATTAGCACCACAAAAGCTTTTTGCATTTCTTCAAATATTCTATATTTTTATCTTTACTTTTTTTAATTATCTTCAATCATAATTATAACGTTCCGTAATGATTCAAACGAATATTTTTTTTTATTTTAAAGGTTAAGATATAATTGCAAATAAGCTTTTATGAAGCGTATACGTTTAGATTCGATCGATCGAAGGGAAAGGACAAAAGCAGAAAGTTAAAGCTAGCGTGAATTATTGAACGGAATTAAAAAAAGGAATAAAACGTTGGAACGGCATCGTGCATAATCCTGGGGTTTTTTCCGGATACGTCGATGTTTTATTAAAGTTTATTTATTATATTCCCTTATAAATCTCTTCACCTACGGGTGGGGCAGTTTCGGGCATTAGGGCCGCCAGAATTTTTATTTATAACTGGAAGGAAGATATCGAAGGCCTGTATCTAGCGGGAGCTTTCGTTCGGAAGGTAAATTATGGGTTTGCATTATCTGTACGAGAGGCGTTTATCAGTTTTTCGTTTAATTATACACCAAAATTTTTTCAAGTTTGCGCAAATTATTTAAAATAATAATTGTGATGAAAGCATTTCCAATTAGTAGTAAAAGCGTTCGCCTGGAAATTAGAAATTTCGTAGGTTGCACATAATTTCGATAACGTCTTCGCGTTAGTACTTCTGTTTATCGTGGTTTCCATTATAACGATTGCAGTTATGGCGCACCTGCAACAGGAGTCTAGAGTTTTATTCCGAAAGTCTTAATTGGAGATGCCACTATCGATTCCTTTAGAACGACTTTGAACTAGGGGGCGAAATGGAATTTGCCAAGTTTACAATACACAAAACACCTTTTGATCTATTGTCAATTTCTGATTCTATTCATCGTTGTAGACAATGAGGTAAGAGTGATAGCAACTTTCTAAATGAGTTTCCGCTTGATTCAGACGGTCTCTTTCCGAATGACGTCCGTAGCAATAATTTCTAATTAACTCAGCGAAGCAAAAGGGAACGTCCCGACAACTAATTTCGAGTTAAAAAAAGTGCCCCGTCATCGGTAACGTATTTAATTAAACACCATCGATTATTTTCAACGGATTTCAAATCGAAAAATTCCAATAACAATGGCTACCACGTGCTTTTATCGCGCGCTTTTTCAGTTATCCAAAAACGGCAATTCAATTTGTAATTAAGAGATAAAAAAACACCATCCCTACAACAATTCTGTTTGTTCATTTATCATTTTATCAAAGTGATTTTAATTTTTTGTTTCACTCAAAAAAAATGAAAATCTTTCTCGAAAGGTTTTCCATCCAATTTCACCCTCCACAGTCACACAAACAAAGTTACAGCTACTACACGGCAATAGACTTTAAAGTCGAAGATTTAATTTGACCGCCATCCTCATAGTAGCAAGTTCGATAATCGGATGAAAATCGCCAGTTAGCTTTTCGATCTTCTCGCTTTGACATCCGGGACAGTCGGAAAACTAATTTCTCGACGTCAAAGAGTTCATAAAATATATTTGCTCCGTCTTCCATCCAGCCTGATAAATCGACAACCCCTAAAAAAAACTTGGAAACCCCAACGTTTCGGAATGTTAATTTTCCAACACCCTCCTCCCAAATACGTCCCCGTGCCGCGACCCGAATTTATTAGAGCCATACAGGAATTTAATTATGTTAAACCTTGTGAGATACAAAAACATTCGAACCCAAACTTGCACTACATTAAGATAAAACTAATACTGTGATGAGATAGCGAGGGAGAGGTCATTCGAATTTACGAGGGGCGGTGCCCAATTTCAAGAATTTACAATTTCCAACTTTCTTGTGAAACTCCAATGGACCATTGCTCTAGTTTAGAAAATAACAAATCTTTCAAATTTTTCTTAAAACTTCAAGTTTCTTTTACTTTTAAGCTACTACGGGCAAGTCCTAAAATATTCCCGGGTTTGACAGTGGCGATGTTAATAAACACCTTAGCATGTCTCATTCCAGCCCACAGTCCAATCCTATATTTGGCCATCGCAAATGATACACCAACTGCTGGTTCCGGTCCCACAAACGCTTCAGCGCTGCCATCTCGTGCTAGCTTATCTGGCGCTTCATTGCCAGCAACACCAGAGTGACCCGGGACCCAGATCAGAGAGGCTCTGTTATCACAACTCAGTGTGTTTAATGTTCTCTTACAATCATTAACCAGAGCCGACACCGTTTTCACGGCTTGCAGCGCCTGGAGAGCGGCTTGACTGTCTGAGAAAATTCGTTCTGTCATGTTCTTCACCCCTCTTTCAAGAAGGATTTTAGCACCCATGTCAATAGCAAATACTTCCGCCTAGAATACAGTACAGTACGTACCCAGGCTGTAGGCTTGCTTAATTCGAGGTGTCTGGCAGTATACTCCTGCTCCTACCCCTTCAGGCGTTTTTGATCCATCTATGTACAAGCAAATGTCTGCCCGAACCAGAGAATTTTCATTTTCGATCAATCTGGTATCGAGCATTAATCACTGATAGTGATACCGCTAAATCTGACGGCATTGATAGCACAGTATCAGTGTTTATAATGTCTTCCGCAGCCCATTGGTAGGACATGTCGGAACAGTTTTGAGCATATTGCTTAAATCTGTAAATGGTTGTTCTAGCCACTTTCTCTATATGCAAATGCAAAGAAGATAGGCCAAGCAGAACCTCCATTGCTAGAGTTGGCGTTGTGCCTATCGCACCAGAGATTGCCAATCCAGCTACTCGTTGAATTCGTGAAAGTTTACTGATAACTGAAGTCTGTCGGACTTTCCTATACCAGGCTGCTGCTCCGTATGTGATCATAGGTCTAACCACAGTCACATAGAGCCAGTACAGTCTTTCAGGGGTAAGACCCCAACTTTTTCCACAAAGACTGCGACAAGTCCACAAGGATAGTCTAGCTTTGTGCAAAACTCCCTGCAAATGTCCATTCCATGACAGGGTTTTGTCTAGGATTACTCCTAGATATTTGACTTCCTTTAAGAAAGGAATTTCTTCACCTTGGATAGTTGGGCGGATTAATCCATCCAACTTTCGCTTCCTGGTGAAGGGCACAACAATTGTCTTTTGCGGGTTTATTGAGAGGTTCTCTCCCTTACACCAAGCGCAAATGGTATCTAGGGTCACCTGGAGGACTTTAGATATCCTCGGCAAACAGGTTCCTTCAAGAGCAGCTCTTTCATGAGATTGTGGTATTGCGTTGTTGAACGCTCCCTCTATATCCAGAAACGCACAAACCAAGATTTCTTTATCCTGCAGCGTCCTGGATACTCTACCAACTAAGTTGTGTAGAGCCAATCATATCAACATACGTTTGAATAATTTTTGACACTTTAGCACATAAAGTATGAATAAAAAACAAATTTTTGAAGTACAATATGGAGAACGTAGTGGTTTGGGCAACGCAACTGGCCACCTCTTAAGGCTGAAATGTGACAAATATCCAATTTTGCCCATTTAGTCTGGTAAAAACATTGGTCTTATTAAATAATCGTCAAGAATGGCAACCCAGATTTTAGTTGAAAAAATTTGTTGATTTCTTGATTGTTCGGAATGATACAGAAACCAGTTACAAAATAGTATTCGTGACTCGCTGTACGTGGTAAGGATAAAGCTGTTAACTTTATATTATGTTGCGTTAGAAAATATATAGGATGAAAAGTACTATTTGATATATTGAAGGAAAAAGTAGTAGAAGAGGGGGAAAAGAAAAATACTGAAAACGGCAATTCCGCAACAGAAATAACTACAGTGGTAAAGCGATCGATCTGGTAATAAAATCTTCGTCCTGTCAGACTGAGAACTCTGGGGATGGGCGCACGATTGAGAAATATAAAAAAATCTTATCATGAAAACGTCAAAAAATTTTTTATTGTGATTAGTTGTGGTAAAAGATAATTAGTAATGATAAGATGTTGGGTATGTTTGTAGAAACTTTTCAAATAGCTGCCATACCTAAGCGACCTCACTGTACATTTCCTTAATTGCCAACAGTTTGTTTGCCGTAGAATTCATATTAAAGGTCCATTAGAGGATGGTTGAAATTTTTGGGGGAGGGAAGTTTTGCGCAATTTGGTGGGGTCCGCGTTTGACGGGATTTCGAAACAGAATTTACTTACGGGCCAACTTTAGCCCGATAATTAGATTTAGCGGAAAGTTCAGACTACCGGTCGCTGGCAGGAACGGCAACATTTACCTAATAACCGCGCCTTGTCCGAAATTGATTTGATTTATAATGGAAGTTAGCCACTTCTTTTCCCCGGTTCATTCATATGTAAGCGCTTTCTTATATGAAATTATAATTCGGGCAAATTTAAATTTTAAAACTTACCAAATGCGGCCAATAAAAGGTTCTGCTCGCACCATCATCCAGTTTCTTAAATATCCAGAGACGTCTAAAAGTGGCACTTAGGGTCAAATAGACTACGGAATAAACAGTCTGGAAATCGATAACTGGCAATTTTTAATCAGAAATTCCTCCCGAGTTTGTTCGAGCGAGTTTTTCAATTAAACGATGGTATAATTACCATTTGCCACCGAACCTTATTGACCTTTCAAAGATTTAAAAACCGTTTTATTCAAACAGTACCAGAAATTTTATTACGTGTTTTACTTTTTAATCTTTAAATTAAAGGACGGTTAATTTAAACACGATACAATTTATGGGAGGTATTTAATGTTATGATATATTTAGAAATAGATGTTTCGAACAAAGGAGAAAATTTAATTAATTTATTAATTAAGTTCTTGGTATCGTAGTCGATTCCTTTTTCTCTATGACATTAAAACGAAACTAAATGTACAAAGAACGAGGAGGGAAAATAATGAAACCAGGTTTTTCCGTTAGAGTTTCCTTGACGTCGGCAACGACAGAAGGTAAACGGCTCAAAGAGCTGCGCTTTTCAAAAGTGTCAATTCCAGAGACTGTGCCGCTAAAAGTAAATAAAACGTGGAATTAATTCGGTATGAAATTGAATATCGGAAATGCGGAACGGCTAAGCGCTAGGTTATCCATAAATAATGCGAAAATTGTTTAGGTCTGTGAATTATTAGGGTTGGCGGATGTTGGGTGTTGTTGGTAGATCGCATCGGGTTACAAGAACCAGGGCCGCTTCTAGATGCTTCCAGGCGTGCGGCGCACATATCAATGAGGTATTATAATGCCGGGACTACAGCTAGTAGAGAGCAGCATATTTCCTTTCGACTGGTCGCGAGGGCGTGACAAAAGTTGGCAGCACAATCTCGGAAACACCTACCATAAAGTAAATAGGGTGCTGCCTCGATCTGTTGCACGCGGACACCGCCCTCGGTTCATTTCTCTACTTTTCTTGTCTTTTTTTTTCTTCAAATTATCGATTTCGTAGACGTTCCCACAGAAGGTGGACTTTAAAGCCTTAATTTTCGGCGAGATTTTTCTCCTGTCACTTCGACGAGCGCTTCCACTTTACACAAAGGATCTCATTGCGTCCGACACCTAATGACAACATTTATTAACCTTCCTTTTCCACTTAAGCTCAACGCGAATTAGATTTAGTTTCCTCAGTTATTATGCGGCCTATACAGGCACCGCTTGCTTGACAACCCATTCTTTGTCGAATAATTGGAATCCGCTGCAATTGACGCTCCCCGATTCAATCGAGCTTCTCCGAGATCATTTTCTAAGACTTTTTTAATTGTAATTATACCGTAAATTGAGTTTAACCTTAACTTTCAAATACACTCTTCATTTCTAATTAACTATACAGTGTGTTAATTAATTATCGTACCCGACGTCATCATTGCAAGTATGCAACCAATATCACAGTGCAATACCAATACTATGATATTGGTTGCATACTTGCATTGATGACGTCGGGTACGATAATTAATTAACACACTGTATTTTTTGAATTTATGAATTTGTGGATCGACCAAATCATTTTTGGGATGTTATGTTGGATTACGTAAGCGAAGTGTATATAGCGGTAAAAACGTTTTTCACGATTTCACTTTTTAGTTCTAATTAGTAGTGTAAATTGAGTTTGAACATTGTCGCTGACGGAGTAAACGTCCTCGTTTGTAATTTGTTCTATTTGGAATATGTCCACTTTTCTAATTAGTTATGTGAGACTTTGTATAATCGTATGTGACCTTCACTCGGTCGCTGTATATCAATGTAACGGTACCCATGATTTGTAAGCTCGTAACACATGACCATAATGTACAAACAATGGGACATTGAATATTAATATTTTACTTTTGGAGTTGTTGGGTCGATGTTTCTTCGGAAAAAATATTTCTAGTCGAATAAAATGACATCCGATATATGACGGATGTGATTTTTTCGATCGGCGTTTTTTTAAATAGAAATGGTCGTTTTTAATTAAAAACTTTAAAAAAAAAACCGAAGTCATAAAAATAAACGAACCGGGTATAAAAAAAAAACGGCAACACGTGATTTAGGGTATATAACTGCCTGTTGCAGTTATTTTCGAGCACGGTGGTGGTCCATAATACCAAGGGCTGAAAAACGTTGCTCCACTGCAACTGACGTGCGGCGACACACATTTATTTTTTCTCGTCCTTTCAGTCTGGACGACCAGGAAAATACTTGGCCGGGCAATTATTCAGCCATATGCAAACAACTTCCACACCGTAATCTCCGGATTTACAATCAACGCCAGACCGCTTGATCGATAGTACTCGAGCGCATCCAAAACGGAACGTCTTACTAACAAGCCTCCGATCTCCGCCCAACAACCCCGCAACCTCCCTTCATCCTCATTTCCCCGTTGGGGCATCCTTCGGCCTCTAAATCAATTATCTCGAACACTTATTTCGTACTCCATACGCCTGTCTCGCAAACCTCCCCCAGTACTTTATTACGTCAGACAACATTACTAAGTTTCTTAATATAATGTTTATTCAGGTATTTAGATTATTTACAAATCTTTATTAATAATATTTTAATAATCAAAAAGTATACAAGATTGTGCTGCCAAAAAGAAAACCCAACCCAACATTTTTTAATCCCTCTTTAACCCAGAACTAAAGTATTCTGGGATTTATTAGAAAGCATTTCAAAAAAATTCTCCAGCATCTTTAGCTTCGCTTGCATTTCACTTAGGTGAAGAAAAGAAGATGATATTTCTCTTCCCTACAACTCATCATCCATAATCTTTTCTAATAAGAGAATATTCCTCCATTTCTATCCAACTGGATCTACGCTTTAATCATTGGGTTGCTTTGGTAATGAGTCTGCTTTTTTTGATAATCAGTTGGGTTACTTTGATATTGAGTCTAGTTGCTTCGAAATTAAGTCTGGTTGCTTTGGTATTGGGTGTGGTTGCTTTGATATTGAGACAGGTTGCTATACAGCTGGATTACTTTGATATTGAGTCAGGTTTCTTTGATATTGAGTCTGGTTGCTTTGATTTTTAGTCAAGTTGCTTTGATATAGAGTCTGGTTGCTTTGATATTGAGTGTGATTACTTTGATATTAAGTTGAGTTGTTTTGACATTGAGTAGGGTTGCATTAGGGCTGGGTAGCTTTGATACCGAATCTCTTTTTTTTGATAATCAGCTGGGTTACTTTGATATTGAGTCTGGTTGCTTCGAAATTAAGTCTGGTTGCTTTGGTATTGGGTGTGGTTGCTTTGATATTGAGACAGGTTGCTATACAGCTGGATTACTTTGATATTGAGTCAGGTTTCTTTGATATTGAGTCTGGTTGCTTCGAAATTAAGTCTGGTTGCTTTGGTATTAGGTGTGGTTGCTTTGATATTGAGACAGGTTGCTATACAGCTGGATTACTTTGATATTGAGTCAGGTTTCTTTGATATTGAGTCTGGTTGCTTTGATTTTTAGTCAAGTTGCTTTGATATAGAGTCTGGTTGCTTTGATATTGAGTGTGATTACTTTGATATTAAGTTGAGTTGTTTTAACATTGAGTAGGGTTGCATTAGGGCTGGGTAGCTTTGATACCGAATCTCTTTTCTTTGATAATAAGTTGGGTTGCCTTGATATTAAATCTGCTTTTTTTGATATTGAATCAGGTTGCTTTTATATTGAGTCTGTTTGCTTCAGGGTTGGGTTGCTTGAAAATTGGACAGCTTTGAGATTGAGTTGGCAAGCTATGGGGTTGGGTTGGGTTGTTTTCATATTGAATTACACTGTTTCAGGGTTAAGTTGCTTTGAGATTGAGTATGATTAGGTTGTATACACTCAAATATTCTACTTAATTATGTTCGTTTTTCTAAGTACAGCTATTTAGATCTGATATCTTTTCATTAAATCTTACACGTAGTAATTTGATACTTAATTGTAGACCACTTTATGTTTCTAAAATAACTTAGAATGCAAAAACAAATAATTTAGACACATTAAAAATGGTAACATATAAATAAATTTTACGGCAGTATCAAATTTCGTGTGATGTAAGTGTTATTTAATATGTTTTTTTTTTAGCGTCAGCATAACGAGCAGAAAAATACATCGCTTAAAAGGTTTATATATATATTTATATAAATTATGATTGAATGACTTGGTGGACTCTGATGATGGTTAATGTCGAAACCGGTATAATTTAAGTAAAAAGTGTTTTAATAAAAGATTGGTGATAAACAAAATGGTCGTACATAATTATTGTTTGTATTATTAGTAATCGGGTGATTCATGTGAGTCGGGTTCGGTTACAATAAGATATGCCGATAGGCGAGGCCGAGTCGAATGGTCTGCAAGGTCGCCAGACTGGATGTCGTTAGATTTTATCCGTTAAAAGCAGGCCAGCGGGGTAAAAAGGACGTTTGAGATGGTAAAGTTGCAATGACTAATTGAATCACAGCTGGTGTACTCCGAATATCACAAGGACGATTTGTAAATTTGTTCTAGATATGCTGATACAGCCTTTGCAAGTAATTTTGCGCGATTATCGGGTTTATGCCTAATGAATACTACTGTTAATTGCACAAAGGTGCCATTAGAACTTATGTACATAATTTCATGAGTGTTACCACAAAAGCGTACACTCTGTGTACTAATTACAATGATTTTATCTAAATAATTGAAACTAATACAATACTATTAATTAGCTAATTAATAACATTTTGGTATTTTGTTGACATCGAACGGAATACATAGAATGAAAGTGAAATGTTTTGTTGGAAGTTACAAGAAGGGAGGAGTCAGTAATGATCAAATGAAAATGGGGGGCAATTATTTTATGATTTGACTGGAGGTATCGCGGTAAAGATATACGGGAAGGTTGTAAGAAAATTCAATGCTGCGAACTTGGGTAAACATAATGGGAAAGTTCGAGGCGGTAAATTCAAAACTTCCCCGCGTTCGCCGTCAAATTTTCGTGGGGCGGATGGGCGAGGGCCCGTAAATCAAGCGAAGTCTCGCCATTAGAATAAAATTGGAAGTAATACCGTAAATACGGAAGTTTGCTCGAGCGGGGGAGAAGGCTAATTGGCGAATGCCAAATATAAAGTGCGCAGTATCGACCCTTTGTTGAGTCGCCGGCCTCGTAGCATGTGTATCAGGTATAAAGCGTAATAGCCGTAATCGCCGAATAGATATCAAAGGAATTATGTGCGATGGAGAAAAATGGGGAATAATATTCAGCGTGCGGCCTCGATCGTTTGATTTCCCTACCCTCGCGGGGTTTTCCGAAAGGGCGAGGAAATCAATTCGCGCGCTCGCGTCCGAGGCAACAACCTCTCCTCTCTCTCCTCCAACGACCTATCATTGTTCCTAGACAGTATTAAATAAAGAATGGTGCATTTGTCATACGACTGGGGTCGTTATACAACCCCGTCATGAAAATGAATAAGGTCAGTCGACGGCCTGAAAAATATCAAAGAGGGTCACCGCTTCGTCTTCACTCTTTCTCTTCTTCTCTCCTTTTTCAACCCCTCAATTCTATCTATCCTATAATCTTATAAATTGCACATTACTACATTAAATTTTAATATTGGAATTGTTATCAACAATAAATTTTATTAAAATAAGATAAAGAATTGCACTTTTTTTAATGGATAATTGTTATATTTATGTTCTACCGGTTTCGACTCAACATAGAGTCATCTTCAGGAACGCGTCACAATTTGAACTAAAGCCCTGGTATTATTATTAAGCATTTGTTCGTGATTAAAAAACATTAAGGAAATCAAAATTTAATAAATGCGCAAATTATGGGCGGATGCGATGAGTCTCACTCCTGAAGATGACTCTATGTTGAGTCGAAACCGGTAGAACATAAATTATCCATTAAAAAAAGTGCAATTCTTTATCTTATTTTAATACGAATAATGGAAACAAATAATAATTACGCCAAAATAAATTTTATGTTGTGTTGATAATGATACAACTTACGAGTCATATGTGTTGGAATTGAAAAGTGTCCAAGGTGCGGGTAACTTATCTATCGACCCAGATACCGTTACGCAAAAGAAAACGGTCATAAATACGTTTCACACGGCGAAATAGATCATTTTGACAAAACTAATTATAAAACCGGAAAACTAAGCCGGCTACTTTTCCTTTCGATTTAAATTATTGTCAGGGTCGAGCCGATTTACGGCAGCGGTTTTCTTTTCGTTCTTTGTTCGGATATCGAACAATTGCGGTAATTTAGAGCGTCGATCGGCGCACATAAATCAGGTGCAATAAATTTAATTAGAAAATAGGCCTCAGTCGGAGACTTTGCATGTTGTGATAGACGGTAGCAAAACCGGTCTTGTGATATGTTAGCCGAAGGCAAGGACAAATCGTTTTTATATATATATACAGTAAAATCTCGATATAACGGACTTTAAAGTTTTATTCAACTAATACTAGACCTAGAACTAGAAACATTCACCGTCTTAAGAGATGCACGGATAAACTCGAATGTTTCCAGTTCTAGGTCTAGTGTTAGTTCTAGTTCATTGAAAAATATACAACAATCTAACACTGTATAGCAGTTAAAACTAGAACTAACACTAGACCTAGAACTAGAAAGTTTCGGGTTTAGCCGTGCGTCTTCAGACGCACGGCTAAACCCGAATGATTCTAGTTCTAGGTCTTGTGTTAGTTCTAATGATAGTGTAAAACTGGAACTAACACTAGACCTACAACTAGAATCGTTAGGGTTTAGCCGCACGTCTCTCAAGACGGCTAAACCCGAATGATTCTAGTTTTAGGTCTTGTGTTAGTTCTAATGATAGTGTAAAACTGGAACTAACACTAGACCTACAACTAGAATCGTTCGGGTTTAGCCGCACGTCTCTCAAGACGGCTAAACCCGAATGATTCTAGTTCTAGGTCTTGTGTTAATTCTAATGATAGTGTAAAACTGGAACTAACACTAGACCTACAACTAGAATCGTTCGGGTTTAGCCGAACGTCTCTCAAGACGGCTAAACCCGAATGATTCTAGTTCTAGGTCTTGTGTTAGTTCTAATGATAGTGTAAAACTGGAACTAACACTAGACCTACAACTAGAACCATTCGGGTTTAGCCGCACGTCTTTCAAGACGGCTAAACCCGAATGATTCTAGTTCTAGGTCTTGTGTTAGTTCTAATGATAGTGTAAAACTGGAACTAACACTAGACCTACAACTAGAATCGTTCGGGTTTAGCCGAACGTCTCTCAAGACGGCTAAACCCGAATGATTCTAGTTCTAGGTGTTGTGTTAGTTCTAATGATAGTGTAAAACTGGAACTAACACTAGACCTACAACTAGAACCATTCGGGTTTAGCCGCACGTCTTTCAAGACGGCTAAACCCGAATGATTCTAGTTCTAGGTGTTGTGTTAGTTCTAATGATAGTGTAAAACTGGAACTAACACTAGACCTACAACTAGAACCATTCGGGTTTAGCCGCACGTCTTTCAAGACGGCTAAACCCGAATGATTCTAGTTCTAGGTCTTGTGTTAGTTCTAATGATAGTGTAAAACTGGAACTAACACTAGACCTACAACTAGAATCGTTCGGATTTAGCCGCACGTCTCTCAAGACGGCTAAACCCGAATGATTCTAGTTCTAGGTCTTGTGTTAGTTCTAATGATAGTGTAAAACTGGAACTAACACTAGACCTACAACTAGAATCGTTCGGGTTTAGCCGAACGTCTCTCAAGACGGCTAAACCCGAATGATTCTAGTTCTAGGTCTTGTGTTAGTTCTAATGATAGTGTAAAACTGGAACTAACACAAGACCTAGAACTAGAATCGTTCGGGTTTAGCCGCACGTCTCTCAAGACGGCTAAACCCGAATGATTCTAGTTCTAGGTCTTGTGTTAGTTCTAATGATAGTGTAAAACTGGCCGTCTTGAGGCCGTCTCTAGCCGTCTTAAAAGACGTACGGCTAAATCCGAATGTTTCTAGTTCTATATCTAGTGTTAGTTCTAGTTCATTGAAAAATATACAATAATCTAATACTGTATAGCAGTTAAAACTAGAACTAACACTAGACCTAGAACTAGAAAGTTTCGGGTTTAGCCGTGCGTCTGAAGACGCACGGCTAAACCCAAATATTCTAGTTCTAGGTCTAGTGTTAGTTCTAGTTTTAGTTCAATATTGCATATTTTTCATTGAACTAAAACTAGAACTAACACTAGACCTAGAACTAGAAACATTCGGGTTTAGCCGTCTTAAAAGACGTACGGCTAAATCCGAATGTTTCTAGTTCTGTGTCTAGTGTTAGTTTTGGTGCTGTTTATAACACAGTTTATAATGCAAATAAAAAATTGTTCATATAATAGTTTTTTTCTGTTAATTTTCTCGATCTTATTATCTGATTCTAATTAGTCAAAATTTGTCGTTTTTTTTTATAACAAACCTTACATAACAAACTTTCTCGTGGGCGGTGCCTTTTAGAAATGACCACCGATTTGCGTCGTAATTGTTTTGAACGGTTTAATTGTTATTTGCCAACTTCATATTTATGAGAGCGACAGAAAGTCTCGGCTTTCTAACCGTACAATAGCTTCTTGTCCTTCAAGGTCACCAGACCAGAAACCGCCTTTCTACGTTTACCGATTCGAGAACGACAAACGCCCCAGAACTTCTTGTGGCCACAATTTCCCGGACGCCATCAAAACCACCATCCAATCCCATTGATTTTCCGGTACCAATAACTTTGGAATCTACCGTGTCGATTGAATATTTCAAAGCCACACCATCATTGACACGGCCAACTCTAAAGATTCATTAATTATTTATTTATTGCGTTTGTGTTTTCCAACTTAACTAATATATTTAATCGATATTCAAATTGTTATCGAAATTTATTTCTATATTAAATATTAATCAAAATCAATTTTAATTTTATACAATGCAATATCAATTTGTGACAATATTAATAATGATAATGCAAGTTTAGCCAAGGCCGTTTGCGTCCGAGGCGCTACAATATCATGCAACTCTATACTGGTTTTAGTTGTCATTTAGGTAAATTTGATTAATTGTTTGAAATTGGAGATTTTTTGCATTTCATTTTATGAATTTGATTTGAGAGATGAAATTTAGTGATGGTGTTATAAAAAACCGCATCGGTACATAACGAACCAGTAGCAGGGTGTCAAAAGTGAAAAGTGAGCGGTTTGATAAATTAGCGTAGTTAGATAAATTCGAAACCGATCGGTGTCCGGACGCGTGATTTTAATTAAATTGTAAATCTTACCGGGACTGGTCGATATGTATATATACAGATATATAGTAAATGTTGGAGCGAAATGCACGGTTGCATAAATATCGGGGGGATTGATTAAGTATAAAATCCAAATGCGAGGGAGGCACCGCCCTAGTCGATTTCAAAAACCCTCATCGTAGCGTAGCCGACCTGCAGTTTGCCCCCTATTCGTCCCTTACTCCTCATCCCCATCGGTGATAATTGCGCACTGTAATGGGCTAGGGATACATCTGTTTACAGTTCTCAGACTAGGATTACAGTGCGATTACCTCTAGCTGTGAGTTTAAACCGAGCCGCGTTCTCCGACAAACAAACACAATTCAATTTACTTTTGGTTTACGCAAGATTTACAATCGTCATTTTTATACCGCGCCCCTCCGATCTTGACCAATTCAACGATGAGTCATACGAAGATGTACAGGGGGCGAAGCGCGTGCGCATTGAGCTCGGAACGATCGAATTCGACCTTACTGGAAAAATTGAAAAACCGGCCGGAAACGGACGCCAATTTAAATTCCAATCGTCATAAAGTTATTTTCACCTCCGGACGGCGTGGGCCAATAAAGGATTTCCATTTCGACGAGCGTGGCGCTAGTGCTCGAATAAAAATCGATCGCGTCAAGCTCCCCTTAATAGGCCCCTAACAGTTGTCGTGGCTAGTCGAAATAGGTTATTGTTTACCCCTGCTATGCTACGAGAGTGGGTAACACAAAGTGACAGTAGGTAAATTAATTTCTCGGCCGGATAGGAAGAGCACAATATGTAATCAGTGACACGTATTGCTATTCGATAGGGTTTCCCTACTTATACTAGTTTAATAACAACCCCTTTTGTCTTTACAGCAATTTCATCCAGAAAATTTCTCTCTCAATTATTCATACGTGTTTACCTTCCTTTACATCATTATTTACTAATTTCTCAAAGACTGTTAAGCTACTTTAGGCTACATGCATTAGTAAACTTCGAATTAAGTGCTGCATTTTAGCTCCAACATCCCAGTTAAATATTCAAACCACTATCTATGGATCTTAAAAGATACAATATTAAACAACAACGTTTATTTTTTATATTTTATTTGTTCGACCGGTTTTATCGAAATAAGTTAGCTTCAGGCTAAAATTAAAAATTTGTGAGAAAAACTTTTCATGACATAATTTTGTTTTTGTAATATAGTAGGTAGATCGTTTTAAGAATAAAGAACGGTTAAGAAAGTTTAGACGTCGATTAGAAATTCCTAATTAAAGTTGCTGAAGGTAGAAGGGCTTAATAAAAAATAGAGGTCGTCGAAGAATAATTTAAGACGTCGGTCCAATGCAGGACCGGCATTTTACGGGCGATCCGGTTTTAAAGCCTTTCGGAAGTACGCGAAAATCCACGGGGCGCGCAGTAAATTTTTAACCGTAGGAGCGACACCTGGAAGGGGCGACATGTTTATTGAATATTTCAGGTCTCGTATTTTCAGTAGCCGGTTGTACGGACACGATTCCCCCATTTTGCGGCCGCGTGGATGATCGTTCATCTGAGTGACTTACGTTTTTGATACGTCGATATTTCAAGTTCCCTTTTCCTACCGAACGAAAACGAAGATATACACGAGGTCGACACATTATAACGCCTGGCCAACATTAATAATCTGAACGCCGTATATTTGCCTCACGTACCCACTCAGGGGCGGTAGTAATAAACCCTAAAAGATGAAGCCGCCGCCTATCGAAGGCCTTTTTAAGACCCCCGACTTTTTTTAAGCCGTAAAACAAAATCACCCCTAATAAATAAAGACTAATAGCTCGTGTAAAATATTTCGTGTCGTCGACTAATTACGTCGAAATCATCTTTCTTCCTCATTTCGCGACGGCATTTTCGAGTCAAAACAAAAATGGAAACGAAATCTTTTATGTATGAACATATGGTCGTAGCCGTATGTTTTGGGGGGTGAGGGTTCAACGTTGGGGTTTTTCTGTTTCCCAACGGAGGGTAATAGCATTGCGGCTACGGGGACGTATCCCCGTGTCGGCAAATTAAGTTAGATAAACCGGAGTGTATTCGAGTTTTACCCGAACCGGGCGCGAGTTCGTTTTGCGAAAGTTTCACATGGCTGCTCATTAGGTTAAGTGATCGGGTAGGATTTATATTGGTTACGTAACTCGCAATAAAACGCGGTTCCGCTCCCGGGGAATACATGCACTTCCACGCCGGACGGGTCCATTCTACATCCGACCTTCCCTTCTTCCCTCTAACCCGGCGGCCTCCGGCTACCAACCACCCGAACCCTCACTTTTATGGCGCCCCTATTCGTACTCGAAACGCCCATGTTTCAGCACTTTTTTCTCTGCTTTAAAATTTTACGGAAAATCGCTCGCCTCTGCGTTCTAATGAAATTTCTATTTTAATAAACCTATTTTCCATCAAAATAAGCCTATATTTACACTTATACTTATTACTAAACATCAATAAATCCAGCACTGGAAGATGTTATGGTCAGGGGCGTGTATTTTACTCGTGTATTTTACAGATTTTTTTACATGTTAAAATTAGAATAATTTACAGGTTCTTCTTAACATTTTTTCGAAATGTTTATAATAACCGCACGGGAACTGTTTAAACGAACTGTTTTTCGTCCAATCAGCAGATCGCAAATCAGCCTCAGGTAGTCGGTGCCTCCTTCGGCCGGTCCGCTACGCCGATGATAACTCGTTTCCCACGTGTACTCACCAATAGATTCGTCACGGAAAGAGAAATAAACTTTTTCGGTGAATCAAAGTCGTCCGTTATTGGTCGTTGTTAAACAGTTCCCGTGCGGTTATTATAAACATTTCGAAAAAAATTTATTAGAAAGATCGCTTCAGAATAATGTATTCTACAACCGTATAATGCTCTGATGCGGAAGATACGGGACACGCTGTATATACTAGTTTTTTGGATTTTTCAAATCCAAGACGATTTCTAATTGAAGAATGGATATATCCCCAATTTGAAAAAACCCTTTCGATTTCGCCCGAAGACGCTGGCATTTTTAATAATTTTAATGCAACTTGTGGTAACTCCTTATTTTCCATTTCTGCCATTCTCCAAAATAATAAAGGTTTTGTTATATTCTTCTCTTTGATTTGTGGAAAAATCCCAACATTGCGTTCGTAGTTATCCCATTCTTCGCAACCTTGGGCGCTAAGTATTTTAAACAAAATGGCATGTATTTCTCTAAGATGCTCTGAATTGAGTTTTTTGTTTTCATATACAGGATGCAAATAATATGCAGTTAATGCAGCCAAAGCCGCAGAATATTTATCTTTGAAATTATCGGGCAAAGTTAATTCAAGCCAAAAGTGCACGGCATCTGCTATTGATGCGTCTTGGGACTGACAATTATTTATTAGCTGGCAAATAGGCTCATATAAAGATAATTGATTTCTTACTTTATCGATGAAATCTTCATCGAAAAGTAATGATACTACTTTTGATTTAATTCTTTTACAAGTTGAATCAGTTTCAGCTGCAATAACCCTCATTATTCTTAAATTATCTAACAGACATTTGTATGATTTTTGATTTTGGTACCACCTTTTTCTGTTATAGCCCTTTCATTGTCCGCTTGTTTAAATTCATTTAAAACAGTTGTAACAGAATTGGTGCATTCTTTATCCTGTACATCTTTGGCTAGAAGGTTGGCGGTGTGGCTATTGCACGTTGAATGCCAGAGACAATGATTCATATCTTTCCCCATTCGTACCATTGCACTTGCATTGTCAGATATAATTGCATATATTTGGGAATGGTATGTACGTTTAGCCAAATCTATTGCTTCATTTATTATGTGAACCAGTTTTTGGGCAGTTTCTGCTTCACCAGTTAAATCCCAAGCATTGAGGAATGCTCTTTGACCTAAACAGTAAAAAGTATAGCAAATAATTCCATGATTTTTAATTTAAACAAAAAATTCTCTAATTATAATAATCGATAATCAAAAATAATTATTGCAATTAACCATAATATAACACCAAAAATGTTGGATTTATTTGGTATTGTATTCCAGATTTTTGTTGCACATTGCACCCAGTATAAATCAGAAAAATAATAAAGACATAAATATACCTCCAACTGTCTGAAGTGTACATGTAATAATTTTTGAGTTACTTGAGGTGTTTTTCCATCCATCAATAAGAACTACAGTTTCTTGATCTATTCCAAATTTTGTTTCTGTGATTAAGTTATTGTATACAGAATCCAATAGAGTACTTGATAAAGTTTTTCTACCAGGTTTTCTTTTTGCATAGGCAGGACGCAATTTTTTTATTAAGTTGTCAAAATATTTAGATTCAATTACATTAAATGGAATGTTGCAGGCAAAAAAAAATTCTGCTATTGCTTGTGTTTTAGACGTAGTTGTTGAACTTGAAGGTCTACTTGCACTTGGTAGAGAATCCATGGTAACGGCTGTTGAAGTTGAACCTGATGGCAACATTTGCAACATTTCACTTGTACTACTTGTATTACATAAACATCAATCGTATTATTAGCTTCTTCAGAGGCAGCCTGAATATTTAAGAAACAATATAAAACTACAAGTTGTAAAACAACTAATTAGATGATTACTGCTTACCAATTCTTGTACGTTGATATTGTCGTCATAGTCGACATCATCCTGTTTTGCTTGACCACTATCGATTTGGCTAATATTCATATTATCATTATCAATGGAGTTATTATTATTAAATTTCTGAATCTCAGAATCTGATTCCAAACAAATTGACATTGAATAAGTTTGTTTTTAATAATATGCCACCATAACCTATGGTGGCATTGATGTTCACTTTTGCCTTTTGTTTAAAAACTTAAACGACACTTGACAGCGAATGTAAAGGTTATGTTTCATTGTCATTTAAAATTTAAAATCAATTACAAAATGCCTTTCGTTTTTATTAATGTCAGATTTATTTAGGTCGTATTGTTTACTAGATGGCATTGATGTCAAATTGATGAATTTTTATCAAAAATATTTACGTAAATAATACTCAAAATCTAGTAACAACAAATTTATGATAATAAATTAAAAAAATTAATAAGTCGAATAATCAGATTTTGATTTATATGGTATTAATTGCAGCGCCTCGGCCGCAAGCGACCTTGGTTAACCTCTAAACAGAAAATTTATGACTTCGTATGATTAAGTCTGGTTAGGCTATACTGCATCGTCTCGGTCTTATAGTATCAGTCTTCTTCCTTTTGACAACTTTGGCAACAAGTATCGCAAAGGACACTCTTTTTCGAGTGATTTTTGCAAGCAAATTGATGGCGTAACTGTATTTTTATTATTTTTATGGGCGTTACAAAGTTGGCACCTACCACTTCGATTTTGGTTTATTACTAAGGGCACCTCTGATAACTCTTGGGAAAAAAATTCTACCAAATTTTTCGGAAGTGTCTGAATTTTCTGAATGTTCTTCCATAAGAGCCAACCATAGGTTATTTAAAAATTTCCGTCGTCTAAGGGGTTTCTCTAGTGGTTTTGTGTTATTGAATATAATTTCAGAATTTATTCCTGCAATATCTAGGATTCGAAAAAAAATGCAAGAGGCCATCTTTTGGTAACTCTTTGAATAGTATAAAACGCACACTTCTGATCATAGGAAACAATGGCCATATCTTCTTGAGTACTTCCCACAGTGTACCAAAGGATAGTTTCAATTCAAAATAAATTTCGAAAATACTAAAATTTAAACATAATAATCTTTTTTCGCAGAAACCGTATGTATAAACCCAACTCCAATGAATAATGAAATTACTATTTGTAACAGATAAACATATCGTGAAATATCTCATTGTCAAGTATTAGTCAGAATGATTCATTCATAACAATGAGAACATCACGATGTTAATTAAACATTTTAGTCATATGTGCGTGTAACACTAAAATCCCTTGAATTTACAAAGTCATTTTACAATAGTAATTAAGCCGGGTAAATTCAAAATTCTATTTAGCCGCCGCTTTGGCGTTCAAGCGTTCCAAACGTACCCGTGATTATTCGTCCGGTAACCCAATTCCTTTCGCAATCCCCGCAACCTGGTCATCATGAATTTATAGGCAACTTCGCGGTATTCGCAATATTTCCGCGAAAATCAATCATTCATGAACAAAAATTCCGAGAATTCTCGGTATCGGAAAGCGGCTTTGGCATCAGGCAATTTTGAGGATAAACTTCGACCCCCAAAAACCAAAATCCACCCTCGTAGATGTGTCGATCGGGTCCATAAACGCACTTACGAGGGCGTATCGCACACGTAATCATCGTGCGTGAGAAAATTAGTCACTGGACGGTCATTTCGGTGTAACCGCAACGTAATGCACTTTACGTGGTCATAGAATTAGCTCATCCACACTAACGTATGGGTTCTGTTTAAGATATAAGGGGAGCTCACCCCCATTCCTAATTTAATCTTAATTGTCTCATTTCAAATAAGACGTTTTTATCGTCATGGCTAGACGCATGCGCATTTTAAAAATATCAATCGAAAATATTGATTGCGCATGCTTACAATTTGTTGTATTTTATTAGCTTTTTTTGTGTTTAGCTGAAACAAATTGTGTTATAGCGTAGGTGGTCGGGTAGTATATTTTATTGATTCCGGCTTTAGGGGTTGGGTTATTCGGGGGAAGAAGTCAATTTACTTAGTCGTGTGTGCTGCGTGAGGCGAGCTGGTTTTTATTGTGTTGTTAAAACGGAATAGCCGTTAGATTCTCCCTGTGATTAAACGGTTTACCGACGTGCAATCAAATCGGCGACTTCCGCGCATACAACACAAAAATTGCGAAGAAAAGGAGCGTTTTCATATGAACGTTGAGACGCCGAGGGAGGCAATAAAGGCTCCCCGGAATATTATTTCGCCAAATTTATTTTAGAACCGACCAAATTTTATCGTCTATAAAAAACAATAACCTCAGTCCTCCACAGTATTCCTAAAGACTCGAGTCACGTTCTGAATCTCCTCTTTTCTAAATCTATCTTAAAACGAGGATTCTTAGATTTAATGATGGATCGAGTATTTTATTGAAAATAATGGATATACAGCGTGTCCCGTATCTTCCGCATCAGAGCATTATACGGTTGTAGAATACATTATTCTGAAGCGATCTTTCTAATAAATTTTTTTCGAAATGTTTATAATAACCGCACGGGAACTGTTTAACAACGACCAATAACGGACGACTTTGATTCACCGAAAAAGTTTATTTCTCTTTCCGTGACGAATCTATTGGTGAGTACACGTGGGAAACGAGTTATCATCGGCGTAGCGGACCGGCCGAAGGAAGCACCGACGAAAGATCGCTTCAGAATAATGTATCGTACAATCGTATAATACTCTGATGCGGAAGATACGGGACACGCTGTATATGTACGCGTATAATTGAGATCACTCAATTTGATGTAAATATAAAATGAATTTAGCAAAGATTTTTCATATTCAACAGAAAAATCGTGGGGTTCAAAACACGGCACAAAGATTTAGAGAAATCTCGAGTAAACATAGAAATTGTAGATTTGCGTTGAGATCAAGGCCTCGTTACTTTGTTTGCTCTTTGAGCGACGAGAATCGTGCGAATTTCATATCCTCGCGTGAAACTCTTGCCGAGGAAACACGAACAAAAAAGGAATAAGCGAAAAAAAACGAGAAAAAAGGGGGAGGGCGTCTATTCAATGCTGGGGGATTGTTTTCGTCCCTAACGTTTTGTTCGATTTGTTGCAGGTGGTCGTAGAAACAATGTCCTCCGGGTTGGAATATGGGGATTTAACAGTCGAAGAAGGCTCGCCAGTCAATCCCGACTTACACTTCGACGTCCAATTGATGCACCTCTATGTCATGACCGAGAAGAAGGTAAGAACATTTATTTTAAACGTATTTTTTAAAAAATATGCTTTTCCGCTTAACTGTTAAATCGAAACCATCACCTAATTTAACTACGATCTCTATCCCGAACGCGAACGTTTCCAATTGCATTTTGATAGCTGCGATATCGCCCATTTCGAACCCGTATTTAATGGCTTCATCGGGCAGCAGCCCTTCGCGAGATGAATTAAAACCGCCGATAATTAGACGAGCCGTTTATCTTCAAAATTGCCGCGTTACGAACTACTAACTGATCACGTTTGTGCTCTAAATAGAGTTTTGTTTATTTGGCGTACATGCCATCTGTATGCTCTGTCTTCATTTTATCACACGCTCAAAACAACCTTTTGTTTATTTTGTTTTCTAATGTTTCTATAAAACATTAATCGTTTTTAATAAATAATACGTTTATTTATCATTTAATTAAATTTAAATTCCATATTTTGCTTTTTTTTTGTCTGGAACTACAACGAAAGTTTCTTCTCTTAAATATGTATTGGAAATTTGGTCTTCTGCAAGCAGTATCCAGAATAATTAAAAAAATCCCAGAATCATGGTAATCCTGATGCCTAAAACTTTGAACTTAGGGCGGCCGACGTCTTCGAAGTCTTGCCTCAGTTTCAAGAGATAGGCTCGACTAACTCGCAATACGCTACGTATTAGGATTCACAAAGTTTTGGTATTCTCGAGGTCTAGCCAACATTATAAACGGCAAGAAAATGTCTGGATAGCAAATTTATTTATAAATTTGACAATTTTTTCTTCAATAATCTTTTCTTGAAAATTTCAATAATATCATATTACAATTTTCATATCATATCATAATCTAGAATCTTCAAGCTTTAATTTAGCATATATTTCATATCATTATACATAAAAATATGGAAAATATGATTTTTTGAAAATTTCTCTTTTATTTATAAATTTGACAATTTCTTCTTCAATAATTTTTTTCAGAAAATTTCAATAATATCATCTTACAATTTTCATATCATATCATAAACTCGAATCTTCAAGCTTCAATTTAGCATATATTTCATATCATTATACACAAAAATATAGAAAATATGATTTTTTGAAAATTTCTCTTTTATTTATAAATTTGACAATTTCTTCTTCAATAATTTTTTCCTCAAATTTTTAATAATATCATCTTACAATTTTCATATCATATCATAATCTAGAATCTTCAAGCTTTAATTTAACATATATTTCATATCATTATACATAAAAATATAGAAAATATGATTTTTTGAAAATTTCTCTTTTATTTATAAATTAGACAATTTCTACTTCAATAATTTTTTGCTCAAATTTTTAATAATATCATATTACAATTTTTGTGTCATATCATAAACTCGAATCTTCAAGCTTTAATTTAACATATATTTCATATCATTATACATAAAAATATAGAAAATATGATTTTTTGAAAATTTCTCTTTTATTTATAAATTTGACAATTTCTTCTTCAATAATTTTTTCCTCAAATTTTTAATAATATCATCTTACAATTTTCATATCATATCATAAACTAGAATCTTCAAGCTTTAATTTAGCATATATTTCATATCATTATACACAAAAATATAGAAAATATGATTTTTTGAAAATTTCTCTTTTATTTATAAATTTGACAATTTCTTCTTCAATAATTTTTTGCTCAAATTTTTAATAATATCATATTACAATTTTTGTGTCATATCATAAACTCGAATCTTCAAGCTTTAATTTAACATATATTTCATATCATTAAACATAAAAATATAGAAAATATGATTTTTTGAAAATTTCTCTTTTATTTATAAATTTGACAATTTCTTCTTCAATAATTTTTTCCTCAAATTTTTAATAATATCATATTACAATTTTCATATCATATCATAAACTAGAATCTTCAAGCTTTAATTTAGCATATATTTCATATCATTATACACAAAAATATAGAAAATATGATTTTTTGAAAATTTCTCTTTTATTTATAAATTTGACAATTTCTTCTTCAATAATTTTTTCCTCAAATTTTTAATAATATCATCTTACAATTTTCATATCATATCATAAACTAGAATCTTCAAGCTTTAATTTAGCATATATTTCATATCATTATACATAAAAATATAGAAAATATGATTTTTTGAAAATTTCTCTTTTATTTATAAATTTGACAATTTCTTCTTCAATAATTTTTTCCTCAAGTTTTTAATAATATCATCTTATAATTTTCATATCATATCATAAACTAGAATCTTCAAGCTTTAATTTAGCATATATTTCATATCATTATACATAAAAATATAGAAAATATGATTTTTTGAAAATTTCTCTTTTATTTATAAATTTGACAATTTCTTCTTCAATAATTTTTTCCTCAAATTTTTAATAATATCATCTTACAATTTTCATATCATATCATAAACTAGAATCTTCAAGCTTTAATTTAGCATATATTTCATATCATTATACACAAAAATATAGAAAATATGATTTTTTGAAAATTTTTCTTTTATTTATAAATTTGACAATTTCTTCTTCAATAATTTTTTCCTCAAATTTTTAATAATATCATCTTACAATTTTCATATCATATCATAAACTAGAATCTTCAAGCTTTAATTTAGCATATATTTCATATCATTATACATAAAAATATAGATTTTTTGAAAATTTCTGGAAGTCTGAAATTGCATTGACCAAATAAACTATGCACTGCTTGATTGTGCTAGCTAATCTCAAACCATGTACAAAGTTTTGGTATTATACATTTTGGCTTCTTAGGATAATACAGAAATAATGTTAATTAAAAAAAATGTTTTTATTCTTTTTATTGATTAGAATGAGAAAGAAAAAGTAGGTAGATGTCAGGAAGTGGTTGAGTTGTAAGAGTAGGATTTGGGTTGATTGATAACTATGGTAGCAGAAACGATCCTCTCAAGCCTTAATGAATTTTTCAACTTTTACTGAGGAGGTTCTCGATGGTCGAGCGATAATCGGTTCTCCCCTGACCGCGTCAAGACCAATCAAAAGAATTGGAAACTAATTTTCGCGTCAAGACTTCCCGGAGAAGTTTTCTATTTAAAACTACGGCGATTTATTTTCTTATCTCCTTTAATTCAATAAAGTTCCCTCCGTATTGATCCCTTAATTTTATTATCAACAGCACCTATTCAATCAAGGCCAGTTTGTGTTTTAACGAACGAGGGAGTACAGGAACCGAGTTCGCAGTCACTTAGGGGTTGCGGAGTTCTAAAGAAGTTCACTATACATTTTTCTCGAGAATTCTGCTCGCAGCCGAGCAGATATTAGATCTCTCAACTTTTCAACCAGCCAGATTGGAATTAGGTGTAGAAAATTCCCTTGGTATTAAATTCCCCGGAATATGTACGAATTAAGTCGAGTGGAAAACTTTTAGATCTCGATAGGTGGGAGACTCACCTTCACAAAGCACTTTGAAATGTGCAATTTTCTGTTATTAAGTTCGCCGTTTCGCGTTAAATATTATTACAATCCCAGATTCTCCGACTTATACCCATCCAGAAATGTGAAACGGTCGATACATCCCGACTACTCTCTAATTCAATGCCCCGTGAAAGCCAGAGGGGGCAAATTCTCCCGGGAAACTGACCGGGATCTGCCTTAGAATGGAAAGTTCTTTTTCTATATTCAACGCACAAAGTCGGTTCTCCTTTATTAAAATTTCAAAAAAAAAAAAAACATGATGCTGGGGAGATATCGACAAGTCCCATTCGAAACATCTTTTACCAGACCTTGAAAGTCAGAGTTCTTTTTGACGGAACTTTTATGGCCCATAAAAAACAATAATCGTAGTCCTTCGCTCTGTTCCAAGGACCCTAGTCACGACTCAATTGAAGTCTAGATGTCCCCCTCTTCAAACAGTAGAGGATCAAATGTTTTTGAAAATTTCTCTTTTATTTATAAATTTGACAATTTCTTCTTCAATAATTTTTTCCTCAAATTTTTAATAATATTATATTACAATTTTCATATCATATCATAAACTAGAATCTTCAAGCTTTAATTTAACATATATTTCATATCATTAAACATAAAAATATAGAAAATATGATTTTTTGAAAATTTCTCTTTTATTTATAAATTTGACAATTTCTTCTTCAATAATTTTTTCCTCAAATTTTTAATAATATCATCTTACAATTTTCATATCATATCATAAACTAGAATCTTCAAGCTTTAATTTAGCATATATTTCATATCATTATACATATAAATATAGAAAATATGATTTTTTGAAAATTTCTCTTTTATTTATAAATTTGACAATTTCTTCTTCAATAATCTTTTCTTGAAAATTTCAATAATATCATATTACAATTTTCATATCATATCATAATCTAGAATCTTCAAGCTTTAATTTAGCATATATTTCATATCATTATACATAAAAATATAGAAAATATGATTTCTTGAAAATTTCTCTTTTATTTATAAATTTGACAATTTCTTCTTTAATAATTTTTTCCTCAAATTTTTAATAATATCATCTTACAATTTTCATATCATATCATAAACTAGAATCTTCAAGCTTTAATTTAGCATATATTTCATATCATTATACATATAAATATAGAAAATATGATTTTTTGAAAATTTCTCTTTTATTTATAAATTTGACAATTTCTTCTTCAATAATCTTTTCTTGAAAATTTCAATAATATCATATTACAATTTTCATATCATATCATAATCTAGAATCTTCAAGCTTTAATTTAGCATATATTTCATATCATTATACATAAAAATATAGAAAATATGATTTTTTGAAAATTTCTCTTTTATTTATAAATTTGACAATTTCTTCTTTAATAATTTTTTCCTCAAATTTTTAATAATATCATCTTACAATTTTCATATCATATCATAAACTAGAATCTTCAAGCTTTAATTTAACATATATTTCATATCATTATACATAAAAATATGGAAAATATGATTTTTTGAAAATTTCTCTTTTATTTATAAATTTGACAATTTCTTCTTCAATAATTTTTTTCAGAAAATTTCAATAATATTATCTTACAATTTTAATATCATATCATAAACTAGAATCTTCAAGCTTCAATTTAGCATATATTTCATATCATTATACACAAAAACATAGAAAATATGATTTTTTGAAAATTTCTCTTTTATTTATAAATTTGACAATTTCTTCTTCAATAATTTTTTCCTCAAATTTTTAATAATATCATCTTACAATTTTCATATCATATCATAAACTAGAATCTTCAAGCTTTAATTTAGCATATATTTCATATCATTATACATATAAATATAGAAAATATGATTTTTTGAAAATTTCTCTTTTATTTATAAATTTGACAATTTCTTCTTCAATAATCTTTTCTTGAAAATTTCAATAATATCATATTACAATTTTCACATCATATCATAATCTAGAATCTTCAAGCTTTAATTTAGCATATATTTCATATCATTATACATAAAAATATAGAAAATATGATTTTTTGAAAATTTCTCTTTTATTTATAAATTTGACAATTTCTTCTTTAATAATTTTTTCCTCAAATTTTTAATAATATCATCTTACAATTTTCATATCATATCATAAACTAGAATCTTCAAGCTTTAATTTAACATATATTTCATATCATTATACATAAAAATATGGAAAATATGATTTTTTGAAAATTTCTCTTTTATTTATAAATTTGACAATTTCTTCTTCAATAATTTTTTTCAGAAAATTTCAATAATATTATCTTACAATTTTAATATCATATCATAAACTAGAATCTTCAAGCTTCAATTTAGCATATATTTCATATCATTATACACAAAAACATAGAAAATATGATTTTTTGAAAATTTCTCTTTTATTTATAAATTTGACAATTTCTTCTTCAATAATTTTTTCCTCAAATTTTTAATAATACCATCTTACAATTTTCATATCATATCATAAACTAGAATCTTCAAGCTTTAATTTAGCATATATTTCATATCATTATACATAATACATTATACATTATTAGAAAATTTTATTTCTCACTACAACTTTTTATAACATTTACATTAATTTACTGCGTGTAAGATAAGATGATTTAATCGTAGTTGTAAAGGGGAGATGGTAGATTTAAAATCTCTTAGTAAAATTTGCGTAGCTATTTGAATAGTGAAGTCTTGATGGGTTCCGGAGACAAAAATGGGGTGCGAGTTTCAACGGGACGGTGTCAGGTCGTGATTGATGTAGAGGTAATATGCGGGGAGCAAACAGCGTCGCAGGATAATAAGTGAAGTTAGGCGGACAAAAGGACTCTCGAGGGCAAAAAGCCGTCACGAGGAGCTGGGGATTCCTTATAAAATGCTATTACATAAGGACGGCTGGTGGATAATCGCGTGACATTGATTTGTCTTCGACGCGACAGGGATTTCGAGATAAACATAAAGTTGGTCCAACTCGTGAAAAACCTTTTGTTTCGAAGTTAGGAAGAAGATCGGACCTGCTTGCTACTTGTTATTCGGGGCGCGTCAAAAATGGTTTAATCATGATTAGCGTCGAGGATGGCAGATTATGTCGCGCCCCTTTTACCCGCTAAGAAGTTAAGTTGATCGTCTACCCCGACAATAGCGAGTTTTACTAACATAAATATTCATGGACACCGTCCATGTAAATGGAAAATTCCGCGAGAAAGGTTTGTGACTCGCACTTAATTGACTTCTTCGCCGGACATCTGTACAAGAAATTCTCACACATTGGTATTCCAAGACGCTCCTTATTGAAGCAGACCACGGACGAAGGTTGCATCAGATTGAAAATTAAATACACTTTTTCATTTCTACACACCACATCTGCGCCCTATATGTACATACAGGTGGTCATCATAAACGCACGCTCGACCTTCACGTAATCGACAAATTAATACTGCTTCCCACCTGTTAATAAAACTTAATAACCTCTCATACTAAGTCACCATAATAAACATGGCAAAACACGATTTATTCCATTAATCCATCTTTGGATCACTTCAATTTTTATATTAAAAGTAGATTTTTCAAATATAATTATATAATGTTTTAAAGTTGGATTGCTGTGGTAAATGGAATTACATGTTGTCGGTGTAACCGCGATTGAATTTAGAAATATATAGAAACCGCTAATATTTCATAGCTCGTCCGGTAATGGTTAAAGGAGAAAGTGAGATCGTCACATGATAAAAAGATTATAAAATCTAGGTAAATGCGATTATTTTTTGATCGGAATTTTTGTAAATCATGCGAGTTTAAGATTGAACGCTCCCTTAGGGGATAAAACGTACCGGAAAACCGAAGTGGTACTCGGGATATAATCGAAATAAGTTTCACATGGCAACGCGAAGAGTGAGGCGTCGGTGAGGAAAGAAGAGAAACCCAACACCTGATCGGATCCCGGTAATGTTTGCGTTACTGAACGCAGCATTCCACAGATTTTAAATAAAACGTCCGAGACAATTTGTTCAAGAAAAAACTCTTTAAAGAAAAGAGTATTTACCACTAAATACAATTAATGTCAGAACATATTTTACGGAGTAATTCCATCTCTCAACCCACGTTTCTCGACAGCGACCCGACTATTGTCGCTTGACACACTATTATATACCTTGACAAAATATTTTGACTTGACACACCATTATGTCGTGACGGCTCTACGTATCGCTGAAAATTACTTTGCTTTACTTCCACCATATTACATTTTACCCGCGCTTACCTTCAAACTAGAAGGCTCTAAATCCCTCTATTTCAAATTAGTTGTGATCAAGTAACTTAAACTAATATAAATTTTAATTAAATCCTGGTTTTTTTTAAATTTATGTTATTACCAATTTTCATACATTGCAAATATGCAACCAATATCACAGTATTGGTATTGCAATACGCAAATTGGTTGCATACTTGCAATGATGACGTCGGGTACGATAATTAATTAATATTATATATATACAGGGTGATTCATTAGCTCTATGACAAACTTGGGCAGATGAAAGGTGATGCGATTCTAAGGAAAAAATGTTATATGAATATGGGTCCGATTTATTTTGGTTAAAGAGTTACAAGCCTTTGAAAATTTTACACGCCTCACATCGACGAAGTAAAGATTCTATCACACGACGTATGATATTTGGATCATTCCGTATGCTATTAGCTGCATCTTGAATTCTGTCCAGTAGTTGCTGACGGGTAGTAATTTCTACATGGTACACAAGCTGCTTCATGTGTCCCCAGAAATAATAATCCAGCGGATTTAGATATGGGGATCGTGGTCTGGACCTCCATTGCCAATCCATTTGTTTGGAAAATGTTCATGTAACCAAGCGATGACTTCTCTTCCTCGATGTGGTGGTGCACCATCGTGCTGATACCACATATTTTGAACGATGTTAAGTGGTACGTCGTCGATAAAATCGAAAAGGTTATGTCCCAAGAAATTTCTGTACATATTTGCATTTAAGCGTTCATTTATCACCCATACAGGTAGCAAAGAATTGTTAAAAATGCCACCCCAAACGTTTACACTAAACCGTTGCTGAAATCTTCCTGGTCTAATTGCATGTGGACCACACATGTTCGTTATGATAATTATTTATGCCGTCCCTAGTGAAACACGCTTCATCAGACCATAGAACTTGGGAAATGAAGTTATTATTTTGAGCATGTTGCTGAATAATCCAGTTGCTCAGTATCTCCAGGATGTAATGCTTGAACATTTTGGCGATGAAACGGATGTAACATTTCTCGATTCAATACACGCCATACAAAACTTTGGGATATTTGTAACATGCTCGCTATACGCCGAGTACTAATTGAAGGGTCGTCAAGTACTAAATCAATAACACGTTCTTCATTTTGTACATTCACATCATGGGGACGAACGGAATGTAGTGGAGCGGGGTTACCTGTTTCTCCCAGCCTGCGAAATGATGCACTAAACACTGTATGGGCAGGTTGATGTCTATTTGGAAACCTACGAAGGTATTCTCTTGCTGCTTGCCGAGCGTTTCCGTTACAAAGCCCGTATACAAAAATAGTATCTGCATATTCTTCAGTCGTAAATACATGCATTTTCGTTTTCGATCAAAACTCTGACAATTGAAGGGGTCGGGAGAAAAAGTGCCAAGCATCATGTTTGTTGTTTTGAGATAAAGCAAGTTGAAAGTTTGGCTAAATCCATAAATAACATTTTAGTGCAGACAACAAACCAAAGTTTTTTAATACAAAGGTCATGTATCTATATACCGTTAAAAGTGAAGATGTAGGTAAAAAACGCTATTATAAGATAAAAATGATGAATAATGTTGCTTGGCATTTTTTCCCCAAAAATCGACAAAAAATACTCTTAACCAAAAAGGTACTTTCCAAATAGGCCTCCAAATATTACCACAACATCGTCCTTTTGGTCATCTACTTCAGCAGAAGACTGTAGGCCATTGTAATATCCATGGTAGATGGGAGGAATGTATTGCATCAAGGATTTGACATCATCTAATTTTTTCTTATTGATTTTGTTGGGCGCATTTCTTTTTAAATGTAGTGCTGGAATACAACTCCTTCCACGTTTCTTTAGGTTCAACACTAAAAACTCTTCGTTCATCAAGCGTTTGAGTTTCATTTGAAAAGGTTCTTCGCTGTCAAATTTAAAGCAAATAGCTTTGGAAAATCGTGGAGGAGTAACACCATCTGTACAAAACTTGCTTTTTGTGTTAAAGTAGGTCTCTTGCACCCTAGACAAATCGAGGAAATCCTCGCTCATCATGCATGTTACGATGAACTTGTGTTTTGTTCCACACTTTGCTACTATCTCTCTCCATTGCCCAGGACTGTACAAATTTTGGCAGTGCTTGGTATGATACTTTTCTATTTTTGAAAAGTCACGGTCTGATGGAAGATAAGTATGCCCAGTTATCAGGAAGTAATGTTCTACTGTTTCAAAACGTTTACTAGCTACAAGGTGTGACCAAAGCGACATTGTTCCAATTTTTATTTTGTCCTCCGCAGTTGTCGGTAAATATTACCAACTTCTTTGCGTGGACATTTGCTACTAATAAGTACTTTACAATACAGCTTCCTATTTCATCACTACCCCTTTTTCCAACTGATTCATCCCACATGAACATAAAACCTTGTCCAGAAGTGCAGTTATGGATACCTACGTTATAGGTCCACAGTTTCCTGCAGTAAAATGCAGGTCCACATGACAGTTTTGGTGGCACCTCACCGGGTGTCTCTTTACTTTCAGCAGTGTAATTTTGCAATTTTTCTCTGGCACTGTCAGCCTTACGTAAATGAAGTTCTTTTTGTATTTTTGCATTTTGTTTTTGTTCGTCACTAGCATTAGCATCATCAATGATAATTTGCAAGATGTCACATTTACTGCATGTGTCTGATTTTGGAAGTTTGAAGCTGATGTACTTATCCTCACTAACTGTGCGGAGTTCGTTTTCTTCACAAAAGTTTAGGTAATAGTCATTGTATAAACTTCTAATGGTCATATCAGAAGCCAGATAGACTTTATTTGGGTTTTGTTTTCTACTATAGTGCGATTGATATTTGGGTATCGCTTTGATGTGCTTATGCACACCATTTTCTGCTTCAGCAGAAATCTTGTTCGGCCTTGTATCATGGGTGCCCCTTTTGTCACAAGATGGAACTATTTTTCTAATAATGTTGTTGATTCTACCTCTTGAATTTTGTAGACCGTGAATGCTCATAAAGGATTTTTTGCAAACTCTGAGAGATGAACCATTTTTTAGTTTAATCTTAAATATGAAAGTGTTTTGTTTGTAAGAACCCTCTGGATTTTGGCAGTAACGACGTTTGATTGGTATTTTTTCTATGCATCCAAAAAGATACGCGTTTTGCATAATTATTGAAACTCCCCATATCCCAAAATGCATTACAGATAGTAGATTTTTGATCCTCAGTGACTTTCTCATGACATTTTAGGGGGCATTTGCACATCTCACCTAAAGTTCTGCCTGGTACATTCTTTCCTAATTTTGTCTGGTACGATTTTGGTATTTCAACTTTTTTCATGTGTGACTTACGTTTCCTTTTCCTTGAGCTTTTTACCGGAGTCAGAAGTGGACACAGTGCCAACCATCAAAAATTACTTTTTGATTTATTTCTATTAGAAACACTTTTCCAACATGGTTACACTTTATTTTGATGTAAAATAACTGTTTATTAATTTGTTTATGCTTAAAAGTACCATAATACTTATATGCATGCACTTATAACACATGATGCTAACCTACATTACGCAAAGTTATATGTTAGGATTTAAATAATGCTAAGCAACACTCACCTCAAAACGTGAAACATCATTTTCCTCATCATTTGCTAAATAATTGGGATCGCTGTCACTGTCATCAAATTCTTCATAGAAGTCTTCTAGGTTTTCATAATAATCTTTAAGATTTCTAACACATTTCCTCTTTCCCTCCATTTCTCATGAGGAGCTTGACACTGTCTTCCCCAAAACTTTGCAAACAACCAGTTGAGGTAATAAAATGCAATGCAAATACAGAGCAATCTAACGGCAATCATTGAAATCTAAACAGTGCTGCTTGTAGTTTGTTCAATTTACTTATAGACAGCACTGCTAAATTCGGTTAGGCCAAAATGATGCTTGGCACTTTTTTCTCCCGACCACTTCAATTATAAACTTTGAAACACACAGAATAGAGTAAATTGAAATGTTTGACATAAAGAACTCAGTTTTGTTATCACAGCCAATGTGTTTCATAATTATTGTTGCGATTGTTGCAAATCTTTTTTGTAATTTTTAAACTTATTTTTTATGTTACATTTTCATTTGCCTATTAAACTGTGTAAAATTTTCAAAGGCTTGTAACTCTTTAACCAAAATGAATCGGACCCATATTCATATAACATTTTTTCCTTAGAATCGCATCACCTTTCATCTGACAAAGTTTGTCATAGAGCTAATGAATCACCCTGTATATACAAAAATGAATCCCTAAATTCAATACCCTATTTTGAGTAAATTTAAAACATTTCTTTTAAATGAATATATATTTTTGAAAAAGGTTGGCAATGAGATATTAAAAATCCTTTTAGGAGTGGAATTAAGCGCGTGGTATTTTGCAATGTAATAGAGTAAAATGTTTCGCAAACGCGGACTGAGGGTTGAAACTTAATATTACCCGATATGTGAAATTCGCGCAAGCACGGTTCGAGGCCTAATTGAATCTGCAAAATATAATAACTTCGGGGGGGCAGGTACGTCGGAGGTCCCTTCGTTAATTAGGGAAAACGACGGTTAGCGACCGTTTAGTCTAGTGTTGGGAATTAAATTTAAACAATCCGAGCTTTAATTTACCTAGCTAAAATATTTATTTGCCTCTCGTTTTGGGGTATCTTTAGTGGAGTATTGATGTATAAATTTAGATATTATGGAGACTAAATCCAATACCGAGGACGATATCCCGGGCGCAAGAACCCGCATTATATGCCGCGGAAATTCAATTTTGATTAAGATTGCCCGGGCGAAGTGGAGGTGTATCCTAATCTAATTTACCCTTGTCACAGATATTTTTTCAGTGCCCCTCGTAATCAGATTCGGAGTCGGTTTTCCTTCGTCTGAAATGAGAAATCAGGGACCTTTCGATTGTCGACAAAATAATCAAACAAAAAACGACCCTTAAAAGGAACCCTTCCGGGTCCGTATTGTTATGTTTATTTTCTACGTGCGGAACAATTAAAACCTTGCAATAAATGCCGACGAAGCCGCTTCGATTCGAGAAAGAACAACGCCGAGCGAACTCGAACGGGATCGTTATAAATTGCGAACACGTTTTTATTGAAAAATTCGCTCCGGCAGATTATAGCAGCGCAATTTAGGACCTCGCTCTTATTACTAGGGGCAAGATTCTTACCAAAAAAAATATAAAATCGAGAGGGGAATTACATCTACAATCGCTGGAGGGATTTGGTAAAGTTATAATACGCACGGATGCTCTCTCGCAATTGGTGTCTCTTAAATAAATAGGCGAAGTCTTTGTTGCTCGAGTAATCTAATTGGCCGACGTCTCGGAATCAAGCAAACCTAGACGTGTACCGCTTCAGGTTTATCAGAGATACTTGAAACTCAACAATGTTTAACTTAAAAATTTTTCAATTGCCTTTTTTTCTATTAAGACCGGTTTCGATCCTTGGTTATCACCAGGGATCGCTATATTTCATTTTTATTGATTATTACTATTTGTATTCTTTTTGATTATAGGTGTCGAAGGTGAAAGTGCAAGAATGCAGTGTATACAAGAGTTGCTGGGAATGTTTAAATGCAAAGGATCCGTATTGCGGATGGTGTTCGCTAGAAAACAAGTAAGTTGACATTTTGGGTCGTTCGACAAACTTGGGTAATTGAAAATTTTAATATTAACGGGGAGTCGGAACCATAATTGATTTAACCCGTCGGCCGAAACTTTTCACTCTCCGGCTATTAAACCAAAAATTAAGTTATTTACAAACAGATCCAATTTGCGTGGTTCCAAAAGGACGGCGTCTGCACAAAATTTTTACGCCCAATTTCTTCCGTTCCTAAACGAACCGTTATATCCTCCTCCCTCCTCCGGGCGGAGATTCGGGCCTTGATAACGTATTATCTCGTAAAAATGAGGTAAATTGCCTTTATTTCCTCGGGAGGCCCCCGAACGGAGCGTATAACGAGACGTCACGTTATTATACTAACCGATAATCGATAGTTCCGAATTCTCCGGTATTTCGATTGTCAGTTAAAAATTTCTTCCGCGCTCCGGAATAATTTAATAACCGCGAAAGACTCGGTCTCGTCACGTAGAACGTTCGACGTGAACTTTTCCGAAGAGGGTGGCGGAGAATGGCGAAAACACTTCGCCAAAGTCAAAACAATAACTCGAGGCGATCTATCAATATCGGTAATGTAAAGTCGAAATAATATATCGACGGCGGTCGACCCCTAAATAGGCAGGACTTAATGCATTTCGCATATTATTTATGGAATTTGTAGTTGTATCGGCTGACAAATTGGGGGATCCTTGACAATACTCCGCATCGATTTTGTCATTAGCGCACCTGGTTACCGGCGTCCGACGTCGGGACGCCCGATTAGTTACCATCCCACAGGGGAAAAAAAAGGAAAACTCAAAGACCGATTCTGTCTCCAAGAAATCGATCCCATCAAACTTTCAACATCCCCCTTAAAACAACGACTTTTTGCAGAACTCCCAAAGAATCCTGCGAATTAAATAATTGCCCCGACCTCTAATTCATTTAAAACCCCGGAATTCAATTTACAACGCGGAGCCAAGACAACAATTATCAAAAATTTACAACAACTCATTCAGCACCGGAAAACCTACAATTTACCAATCAACTTCATTTAGACTGCTGATGTCATTTTCCTTTATTAAACATAAAGCTTTTTTATATATAACTCTGAAATCTGTTATTATCGGATATAACAGATTTCTAGTTCTAAGTACTAAGTTCTAGTTTAGTTCAATGAAAAATATGTTAATTAATTATCCTATCCGACGTCATCATTACAAGTATGCAACCAATATCACAGTATAGGCGATTTTCGTATTGCAATACTAGTACTGTGATATTGGTTGCATACTTGCAATGATCACGTCGGGTACGATAATTAATTAACACACTGTATATTCTAGATGGGAAATAACTCGATGGATTCTATCTAAATATACTAATGTATTAAATAGATATTTATTATTTAAATTTGATAAAGTGAAGAAATAGAATTTATTTTTGAAAAGGAATGAAAACCAATATTCGATGTAGATTCACTTCCGTGTGGGTGTAGTAATATGGAAATGCTGAAATCGTGTTTAGATGCTGACGACAACTGGATGCGGCGGTTAGATAACTCGCTGGGCGTTTATTGCGGAACGAGTGCATTAATTAGGTTTCAATGCAACCCATTAATACATTTTCTATGTTCGGCGCCTACGGACGTGTGCGAGGCTTTTAAACGATAATGGATCGTATTCGGCGAAACTCGATCCGCGACTGGAAAAAAAAAATGGCATCGCGATTCGGTTCGGAATGACAAATGGTCGCGTCGATTGCGATTCCTAAAACGCGTCTTTGCGAACTCAATAAGTTCGGCATCGAAACAGCTCGTCATTTATCTATATTGTTCCTATCAAAACAAAATGCCCATTGTGGATCGCCGACCGAAAACTGGGGCATCTGTGGGACAACGCTTTTGTTCGCGACGCGCTATTGTGCGATTGTCGAAAATATTAACAAAATAACGCCCCGTTCCAGTTTCACAGCGATATTGTTTCACGAACAAATATTTAAACAAGGCCGATATTGTATCTCTTTCCAACAATAACCTTCCAACTCCAATTTAATGTCAGCTTATTAATTGTTATCCCATCCACAAAGTTTATAAAAAAAATTATATACAAAAAATTATACAAGTAAGAAAACAATAATAATTAATGAAATAGCAACGTAAGCATTTTTGATTTACAGTTGGTATCTCATTAAAACTTGGTCAAAACGCGTATACAACATAAATTGTACTGATGTTTACAAATTATATGTACCAGGAGCGAATAATTTAATTCAGGCACGGGTGAACGGGCTTTTCAAACACAGGACTTTTTGCACGAAGCCGTTATATAATTGGGCCGAGCGGACAAAGCAGCCGGTTTTTCATTTTCGATATGCGCTAATTGTACAGTTTCCGCCGGTACGCGTAAAATGAAAGAGCAAGGATTTAATTAAAAATATTTGTCGAATTAGTTTTATTCCGGATGTCGATAAATTTTAGTTCCCGCCGATTTTCGGCGCGTGTTTAAAATAAATTATTCCACTCCGTAATCAAATCCACAAAAAAATAGTATTCCTACGGCATGAACTACTTGCTGTTAAAAAATCTTAATTACTTAATCTGTTGATTCCGTTATAAATTGTGGTATAATCGTTTCTAAAACGAGTTTATGTTCTAATGGTGGTCAAGTTTATTTATTTGAAATTTGCCAGAGGCGTTAATCTCAAGTTTAAAGCATGAGCTCGTCCATCCTCTTAGATCCGCAATACGTTCTACGTGTAATTACGCCCTTTTGTTGCGATGTATCGTGCCGAGCCGTAAACAAGACGTAAATTACATTGTAACGTTTTACTTCTCCGACGTACAACGTTTATGAATTTCAAACGTAAAGACGTAGATGTGTCTAGGTGAAGGGAAGAAACCGTGAAAATTAAAGGATTTGATTGCGTGATTTTAGAAAGTGAAATTTTAACCTGTTCCATAATAAACGTAGCGAATCTCATGACTTAATCTGATGTTAATGCGAGTTGATCTTGACGATCTCGACAAAACCCCAGTAGAGCGTTCCCCATTATCACTAATTCAGCATTGTTTTCTTAGCTATTAAGGGTAAGATTCCTCGAGGAACGGTCGACAGAAATCGTTTAATAATTCACGTTTTCCTGTCGATAAAGAGCGCGACTACTCGACGTTGTTCCGTCATAAGTCGACGACAATTCGATCATTTTCCACACCTTTTTAAAGTCGCTTTTTTTGTGTCGCGTTCGTGAGGGGCAAAGTCGTCGAAATAGCGAAGTGGGATTTTATGCAGGACCCTTCCTCTTTCCGCGTCCCCTCGTTTTTTTGCCGTTGACAGGGAGGAAAATATGAATACTTTGATTGAATGCAAACAAGTAAATTATATTCATTGTACGACCCGGCAAAAACTCCATCCCGCCGACTATTGCTATATATTGTACCTATTCCCGCGTGAAATGAAAGGTATTGTACCTGTCACGTGCAATATCTGGCCGAGCTCCGTGCGAAAGCATTCGAAAAATTGAATTTTTATGAGAGATATTAGAAATCAAAACTTCCGACGAAAATAACAAAAAATATAAATTCCCACATCCAACTTACCAATCAACGGTGTCCAGTTACTTTTCCACTCCACTCTCTGGGTACTTTGTACTTTTATCAATCAGCTTCGTTTTATTTCCGACTTGAAACTATTACGTCGGAAACCATATAAACTAAACTTTCCTCGTCCTTTCAAGTTATAAAACTTCCTCCTACCCGAGCTAATCTCATCAGGCCGCCAGCAATTAAAATAACTTATAACAAGTAAAACTTAAATCCACTACTAGGGCATGTACAACCCCAATAAATAAACTATTAACAAATTTATATACTAAGTTTTTCTTCTTTTTTCTATCTAATTATATTTTATTAACTTTTATTAATATATATATTTAGAAATTAGTATTCCTTCGACCTCAGCTTCAATATAAATTCGAAGCTTAGAATTATGAATTAAGCCGAGGTCGCTTGCGGCCGATTCATTTCTAAAGATCTCAATTGTAATGCCTCGGCCGCAAGCGACCTCGGCTACAACCTCAATTCGAGGTTTCGCTGTGTACAATCTTCATTTATACATATAACTAATTATAGTAATAAATAAATATATATAGTATAAATATAAAACCAAAAAGTCGTGTGCTACACTAGAGTGCTACTCTAGAATGCTATTTTGGTGCATTACTTTAGAATGCTACTCTTGAATATTCTAAAAAAATCTTTCCCCATTACTCTACATCAACCTTTGTAGTGCTACTCCGGAGTATTACTTCGAACTAATTACTCCGAAGCAACTACTCTATATTATTACCTCTTAATAATACTCTATCAACATAATACTTTTAATTGATTTAATTAATTTAAAAAAAAATTTTTTTTTTAAAAGATCTAATTTTTTGAAGTTTGAATTGAAATTTTTTGAAAGAATTATAAAAGGAAAAATACAACAGAAAGCAACTAATTAGCGTGCGGGTGCTGGTTCTTGTAAAGAATGATACGTTAATTAATAGCATTTTGAGAAGAAAAAAGGAAGCGAAATTGTGGATGTTTTGTCGATAAGATAGTGCCGCTGTGAGAAGAGGAGGCGGCGAGTGAGGTAACGTTAAAGTGCAAGTAGTGTTCGCGGAGGAGATGCGTTTTAATTAGTGGGGCTTTCCACATTTCTGAATGGTATTTAGGTCGGGAGGAAGGGGTCGACGGGCGACTTTATTTATTGTTCTATCCGTTATAAATGGCATTCATTTACCTACGCGGCAAAGTCCATCCACAACTCCCCGAGCGTAATTTCCGAAAATTTAAATTGCTACCGAGCTTTTTTACGAGTTTCGTATCTGTTGCAGTAAAACTTCTAAGGTCAATTAACCACCCGGCCATAAAAACTTAAAACCACGATCAATGACTAATTGGCAACCGAAGAATTCTCATTCGTTTTCTTTTTCTTTTCATATCGGTAAAATTCTTAAAGAGATCGTCTTGCGTTTCACAATTATATAATTTCACACCGCGTTAGGGACTATCTAACCGTAGATGCCTCGGCTGATTGGAAAATATTTCTTCCCCCGACAGCCGTTTTATATGCCGAAAGAATACGTCTTATCCGGAGCTCATCTTGATTTACCACCCATTCTTAACCGCTTTCTTTTTCATTCCCCGTTTTCAGATGCAGTCTCAGATCTGATTGCTCGGACGCCGCACAGGATCCTCTATACTGGATCAGTTACAAAAGCGGAAGATGCACTACAATCACCACCGTCACTCCAAATCAACTACAACGCACTACAGCTAGAACGGTAATATTTCTTTGAAACTTTACAAAAAAAAATGTGTGCTATTGTTTTTATTTTTTAGCTTGACTTGGCTATTGAAAACTTGCCGACGTTATCCGGAAATTTCTTCTGCGCATTCACAGCACTAGACAAAACTTTAATTACTAAAGCGACCAAGAAAAATTATGGTGTTAATTGTACTACACCTAGAACTGATTTATTACCAAACATTCCACCAGGACAACGTAAGATTCATTTATTTTTTGGTGTAATCAAATTAAATTAAATTTTCTATAACGCTTAACCATTTTAAAACAAATTACGTAATCATGTTTAGATTAAATTTCAATAACGAGCTTACGGATAATAAACATTATTTTTACATTCCCCTACGTAATTTTCGATTAATTAAAAATTGGACAACTAAACAAAAACATGCGCGTCTCCAGCCGATTGACGCACCATTTGTTAATTATTGTTGACTTTAGCCGGTATTTCAAATATGAATTAAATACGAATGCAAATTTAATTACAGGTACTCGTCCCAACGTATCTTTTCATGCCTCTACCCATTTTGTTTATCAATATAATTTAAATTACATTAAGCCAGCGTCAAAAGAGTGTTCGCGGCGCAACGGCTTTGTTTATTATGCTAATGGGTGAATTTCACATTACAAAATAAATAGACCATTCACGTAATATTTTATTTTAATCCATTGAATTTATTCATCCGATCTCAATAACTTGTTTTAATCAACGATTGCTTTATATCATAACGTTAAAATGGTATTCAAATTAAATCTAAATAGCATACACTTATTATTATTTACCTGTATGTATGTTTCTGTTGAATAGATCATTTCACCGCAAAATTATCTGTTCGAATGGATTCTGGACCAGATTTTGTAGCAACCAACTTCACATTTTTCGATTGCAACACGTACAGCTCTTGTACTCAATGCGTATCATCATCATTTCCTTGCGATTGGTGCGTTGATGGACATAGATGTACGCATGATACCGCGGAAAATTGCCGAAATGATATTTTAGTAACTGGCATAAATGTAAGTGATTTTAATTAATTTTTTTTAATTATAACATTTAATTAATTTTATTTTTTTATTAGCGTGTCGGTCCAAGTTATCGTTCTGGTCCTGGTTTTTGTCCTACAATCAACGCAACAGTTGGGAATTCACCGGAAATTCTTGTTGCGCATGGGATAAAGAGATCCATAAAAGTCAAGGTCCATATTATCGGTCAATTCATTGTACAAACTCGCTTTGTGTGTCAATTTAACATCGAAGGAAGAGTAACAAGCGTTAACGCTCAACTTCTTGGAGATACCATTTATTGTGATTCCATGGAATTTTCTTATTCGTCTCACGCACCGAACATCACCGCTTCATTCGCTGTTATTTGGGGAGGATCAAAACCTTTAGATAATCCGGATAATATTCACAGTAAGTATTAGAAATCAAAAAACAATTAATATAATTGTATTAATTAAAATTTTTTTATTTTAGTTGTTATATATCGATGTCGCGATATGGCGGATAATTGCGGAATGTGTTTAGCATTATCCGAAAAATATGAATGCGGCTGGTGTCAAAGTACCGATAGTTGTGAAGTAAAAGATCAATGTGAGAAAGGTTTCTCGGTGTGGTTAAATAGAAGTCAAACGTGTCCGAATCCAGAAGTGACATCGTTTAGTCCGGAATTAGGGCCATGGGAGGGTGGTACAAATATAACGATTGAAGGTATTAATCTTGGAAAGGTCTTCAAAGATATTTATAGCGGTGTAAACATCGCTGGTATTAACTGTCAGCCATACGAACAACTTTACGTAAAAACGAAACGGATCGTTTGCAAAGTTGATGGACCTGGAACAAATGAACCACGAGAAGGTCCGGTTGTGGTTCGAGTTGAAGATTATCGAGGGGAATCTAGGACTAACTATAAGTTTGTTAATCCGGTAATAACAGGAATTAGCCCACAATATGGACCAAAATCAGGTGGAACGTCTTTGAGGATAACCGGGGAATTCATGAACGCTGGAAGCAATATTCAAGCTTTTATCGATAATTTACCGTGCAATATTTTATCCAAAGAACAAACCCAAGCTTTGTGCATAACCAGCGCCGCTAGTCAAGCGTTTGAAGGCACCGTTAAGATGAAATTTGACAAAGGTGATCGTGTACTTGATAATATTAAATTCCAATATGTAGACGACCCAGTAATTGATTCCGTCGACTCTGGAAGCAGAGTTAAAGGACCTAAAGGTATACCAGCTGGTGGAATTAGAATTTCAGTTACAGGAAGAAACCTTGGATATATTCAACATCCACAAATGTATGTTTATTACAATCAAATGATGACAGTAAGCGTAAGTATTTAAAATTATATAATATTATTAAAATTCATTTCAACATCGATTTTTTTTTCTAGCCATGTACTGCACATACAAACACAACAATGACATGCTTCAGCCCCGACATTGATGCTGATAGCAAAACGTTAAACGCCGACGCTCCTTTACAGCTTGAATACGGCTTTCGAATGGACAACGTTTTAGGAGTCCAAAATCTCACCAGTACAGCCAACGGTTTCGCATCATTCCTTTTATATCCAAATCCACATTTTGAACCGTTCGATAAAGAACGTGTTAAATACTATAAATCAGAATATCTTAATATAAACGTAAGTATCGATAAAATTTAACTATCTTTTTTTCCATATTTTCTATGAACAATAACTCAACAACAAATGCGTTTTATGACTATTTTTTTATTAAACTTTTGCTCGTAAAACTCGTAAAACGCGTAAAACGCCGACTACACCATAAATTTTTTTTTATGCATTTTTTTAACAAAAAAAATTGGTTAATTAAATATTTGTTTTAGGGTCAAAATATAGATCGTGCGTGCCAAGAATCGGACGTTATCGTAAAAATCGGGAATAGTTTTTGTAATGTAACGTCGTTGAGTAGGCAACAATTAACATGTAGACCTCCGGAAGCTCAACCCATGGGAATAGGAGAAAATGGTGAGCCAAATGCGGAAGTTCTACCCGAAGTAGTCGTGATTGTTGGTGGAACTTTAAAATTCAATATTGGGAGTTTATCGTATTCCTCACCTCAAGGGCTGAATGCCCCGATCTCACAATCAACAATACTTAGTGTGATAATTGTTAGCATAGTCGTATTTCTTGTGTTCATCGGATTTTTGATAGCTTATCGAAGAAAATCAACGGAAAGTAATCGGGTACTTAAAAATATGCAAGAACAAATGGATATATTAGAATTACGTGTCGCGGCCGAATGCAAAGAAGCATTCGCCGAATTACAAACTGAAATGACTGACCTAACCAGCGATTTAACGTCTGGTGGCATTCCATTCCTAGATTATTGTACTTACGCCATGAAGATCCTCTTTCCGAATGTTGACGATCACGTTGTTTTACAATGGGATCGCCCTGAACTTTTACGCAAAGAACGCGGCTTGAAACAATTCGGACAGTTGATCATGAACAAAACCTTCCTGCTGCTCTTCATCAGAACTTTGGAAAGTAATCGTTACTTTTCTATGAGGGACCGGGTCAACGTTGCATCGTTAATAATGGTTGCTTTGCAAAGTAAGATGGAGTACTGCACTGATATTCTTAAGACTTTACTTGCCGAATTAATCGAAAAATGTATTGATGGCAAAAGTCATCCAAAACTACTCCTGAGACGTACTGAAAGCGTTGCTGAAAAAATGCTTAGCGCATGGTTCACATTCCTTCTTTATAAATTTCTACGCGAATGTGCCGGAGAACCTCTTTATATGTTATTCCGTGCGGTTAAACAACAGGTAGACAAAGGACCTGTTGATGCCATCACTTCAGAAGCCAGATATTCACTCAGCGAAGAAAAATTAATAAGACAATCAATTAACTTTAAACCAATGGTAAGTAAAATTTTTCTATGTTTTCCTACTAATGTTCTCATTTAACACTTTTAATTTCCCATATTTTCCTTAGTTACCATAAACCGTGAAACACAAACGTTTCAGGTAGGATGCGCTCTGTGTGAATTCTGTCGTGATGAGATCAAACGTGTTAGATTTCTCAGTCGTGAATGGGTTAGTTCAGTAGTGTTTGTGGCTTTAGAACCAAATGTAACTTGCAATTAAATCATGTAATATTAAGACTCAATGTTATCTGGAGTTATTATTGATATCATAATAATTTCGTCATTTTGTCAATAAAGTTTGATGCTTAACAAATCATAACAGAATCATTAAATACTGTTACTCAAAAAGCGTAAATTGGGCTTCATGAGTATGAGGCGTCACTCCCTTTGATATCTTTTGAGTACATTATGATATTTTGATGTTTAATATCTTAAAAGAAAGCTTAAATAATAACGATTCCAAGGTGGTATCAAACGATTTGATATAGAATCTTCAAAGTCTATAAATGGAGTAAATTAGACAAAATAGATCTCTCCCTTTGATAACTTTTGAGTACTCCAAGATATTTTACTGGTTAATGTCTTGAAAGAAAGCTTAAATAATGGCGATTCCAAAGTAATATGGCGTTTTATTCCAATTATTAAAGTATATTCAAAAACGGTTAAGTATAAAATGGGCTACCGGCATATGGACGTCTCTCCCTTGGATATCTTTTGAATACTCTAAGATATTTTACTGATTAATGTCTTAAAAGAAAGCTTAAATAATGGCGATTCCAAAGTAATATGGCGTTTTATTCCAATTATTAAAGTATATTCAAAAACGGTTAAGTATAAAATGGACTACCGGCATATGGACGTCTCTCCCTTGGATATCTTTTGAGTACTCCAAGATATTTTACTGGTTAATGTCTTAAAAGAAAGCTTAAATAATGGCGATTCCAAAGTAATATGGCGTTTTATTCCAATTATTAAAGTATATTCAAAAACGGTTAAGTATAAAATGGGCTACCGGCATATGGACGTCTCTCCCTTGGATATCTTTTGAATACTCTAAGATATTTTACTGATTAATGTCTTAAAAGAAAGCTTAAATAATGGCGATTCCAAAGTAATATGGCGTTTTATTCAAATTATTAAAGTATATTCAAAAACGGTTAAGTATAAAATGGACTACCGGCATATGGACGTCTCTCCCTTGGATATCTTTTGAGTACTCCAAGATATTTTACTGGTTAATGTCTTGAAAGAAAGCTTAAATAATGGCGATTCCAAAGTAATATGGCGTTTTATTCCAATTATTAAAGTATATTCAAAAACGGTTAAGTATAAAATGGGCTACCGGCATATGGACGACTCTCCCTTGGATATCTTTTGAATACTCTAAGATATTTTACTGATTAATGTCTTAAAAGAAAGCTTAAATAATGGCGATTCCAAAGTAATATGGCGTTTCATTCCAATTATTAAATTATCTTCAAAAACGGTTAAGCATAAAATGGGCTACCGGAATATGGACGTCTCTCCCTTCCATATCTTTTGAGTACTTTAAGATATGTTACTGATTAATGTCTTAAAAGAAAGCTTAAATAATGGCGATTCCAAAGTAATATGACGTTACATTCGAATTATTAAAGAATCTTCAATAACGGTTCAGCAAAAAAGCCTAAATTGGGCTACAGGAATATGGACGTCTCTCTCTTCGATATCTTTTGAGTACATGATAATATTTTGATGTTTAATATCTTAAAAGGAAGCTAAAATGACGAGTTTTGTTCATATCTTATTCCCAAAACATCTTTTTACCTTCCATATTTACATATTTGATTCATTTTTATCCTTTTTGTTAAACATATAAGCAAATTAAATGATCTTTTTTTTAGACTGTACATGTATCCATATCGCAACAAGCTGTTTATGTAGATCACAATGATAATGTGCCAGTTAAAGTTTTGGATTGCGACACAATCAGCCAAGTTAAAGAAAAGGCTTTAGATGCCATTTATAGAGCAACTCCTAATTCTCAAAGACCACGTAAAGAAGATTTAGACCTTGGTATGTTTTAAAGAATATTTTTAATATTTTTTACTTATTTTTTAATTTTGTTTTATAGAATGGCGAACTGGTCAATCAGGTAGATTAATATTATACGACGAAGACAGTACAACAAAAATTGAGGGTGATTGGAAGCGTCGAAATACTTTACAACATTACAAAGTTCAAGACGGTGGTTTATTGACTTTAGTACCAAAACAAAGTTCGATATACAATTTTAGTATTCTGTCAGAAAAGAATGATAAGTCGCATAAGTATGAGACGTTGAATATTAACAAGTTCAGCTCGGCGAGTCCTCCATTGAGCCGCGCGACGAGTCCTTTAAACAACGATCACGATACCAGCGTAAAAGTCTGGCATTTAGTGAAGCACCATGACAACGATGCACAAAAAGAGGGTGAACGCGGCAACAAAATGGTTTCGGAAATTTATTTAACACGTCTATTAGCCACTAAGGGCACGCTGCAAAAATACGTCGACGATTTGTTTGAGACCATTTTCAGTACGGCTCAAAGAGGCAATGTGCTTCCGTTGGCTATTAAATATATGTTCGATTTCCTGGACGACCAGGCTCTACACCACGGCATTTCCGACCCTGAGGTAGTACACACCTGGAAGAGCAACTCGTTACCTCTTAGGTTTTGGGTCAACCTAATCAAAAATCCCAACTTCGTTTTCGACATTCACAAATCGAATATCGTCGATTCTTGTTTATCTGTCGTTGCTCAAACTTTTATGGACTCATGTTCTACTTCCGATCATAGACTAGGTAATTACAAGAAAAAGCTTTTTTCATTATAAACTATTTAAAAAAATTACTTATTTTATAGGCAAAGATTCACCAAGTTCAAAATTATTGTACGCAAAAGACATTCCATGCTACAAAGAATGGGTTGATAGATATTACTCAGATATTAAGAGAATGACTGCAATTTCTGATCAGGATATGAATGCTATGCTAGCAGAAGAATCTAGGGTAAGATTTATTTTCTTTATAATTACGTTTATTAATAAAAAAAATATATTTTTAGCTTCATAGTACAGAGTTCAATTTAAATTGTGCATTACATGAGCTGTATATGTATGCGGTAAAATACAACGAACAGCTGACGGTGACATTAGAAGAAGATGAATTTTCGCAACGACAACGGTTGGCTTACAAACTAGAGCAAGTCCACAAAATAATGGAAGATGGGCAACCGTGATACTGGCCAGACCTGACGCGGCCGTCCGCGCCACCCATTTCGCCGGTCGCATCTCCGACGGCCGCACAGGAATTGGCCTGCTGATGGCCGTAATGAACAACAAAAACCCCCTTGAATCACCGACCGATGCGGACGTCAACAGTCAACACAACAAAATATTAATCACTTAAAAAAAATTAAAATTATGAAGGGAAATGGAAGAAAAAAAGAAATGTGTATTGAAAGAAAAAAAAGTTTAAGAAAGAAAATTAAAAAAAAAACAGCTATACATATCCAGCGGACTTTCTATATGTGTTGTTGGATCGCCGTTTAATAATCGTTCAGTGTCGGATGGCGCGCACTCAAGTGACTCTAAAAGTGCCTCTGGTAGGATTTTTGAGTGGTGTGCTGTCCTCAATATTAAAATTAGTGTACTATATATTTTTACGAATACAACCAGTCTGTTCATTGCTTTGCTATGCTGAATCTCCGGCGTACGTCCGATATTCCGTATATCGATATTTACGTATTATCACGAAAGAACAAAAAGAAAATAATAATTGAAACGACGCTTTTTTGATAACTGTATGATGCATGTACCTTTTCGAAAAGGGCTCCACATCATATCACTTCAAAACCTACATTTTTAATCAATTTTTTTATATTATACGTATAGTCATGTTGTTTTTAGTCATGTTTTTAATTAATTTTTTAATTTTGTAATAATTTTTAAGTATAAAAAATGTAATCTATTAATTTTTAATTTTATTATGAATTGATTCCAAAACTATACTCAAATGTATAACCTAAACTTTTCTTTTAATTGAATGGATATGTAGGTGGAGCTCTTAAAAATAAACGCGTAATCCCCTTGTACAGTTTTGGATATTTTTATATTTTATTTCAATGCAATCGTAAACGATTGTCTTCCGCGACGAAGGAAGCAGCAGGGTGTAGTGTTTATTTGCGACCTTTCAATCAAAAAGAATTAAAAAAAAAATGGAAAGAAAGAAATCGTCGGTGTCCCAACCTGTACATACTGTGCACGGGTCGTTTCAGTGTGGTCTGTGTACGCGTAACAAGGCTGTGTACATTTAAGTAGCGAACAGTACTGACTTGCCCCCCGAAAAAAAAAAACGGGAGCAACGGAACAGAAAATCAGATGGCGTTGCCGTACCAGCTCCGTTCACCTGTGTTCCTCCACTCCTCTATAGTTATCGTGTACATTCAAATACGTATAATGTTTTCAGGCTGTAATTTTATTATCGATAATGATAGGACTATCCAAGACAAAAACTCGGAGAAATCACGACTTTTAAAAAATTGTCTTGGAAAATCCTATTAAGCTGTAGACAAGCTTGGGGATTGGACGTAAAAAAATAAATAAAAGAAAAAATATGTGTACGATTAATGTGTGTAATAGTAACTAGAAATACTCGTTAAATAGACCTTTGCTGCGTTTTCATTAAAAAAATACGAATCGTAACCGTCCTTGTGAAAGAGCAAAGAAAAAAAAATGAAGGCGATAAGCCTCCTAAGAGACGCGCAAAAACACGCCCGCAATTCGATCGTAATCCTCAAATTTGTTTACGGGAACTGCGTTGTCCAGCGCCAGTGACGAGCTAAAGATGCAAGACCACCCATTTCGACCGCCCCCCCTCATCAGCAGCGCATTCATTTGCCAACGATTTTTCAATTCTTTCGCTTCGATTGCGATCATTCTCGCGTTTCGCATTTGCGTTATCGTTTTATATCTCTCTGGTTCAAAACTGGCTTGGCTGGCACGCAGCGATTAATTGTACATATTCGTCTGTGTGCACGGTGTATCAAAAAAAAAATAGTACTGTGTGTAAACCTGATTGATAATATGAATGGTAATGTACCACCTATATGTTATAAAAGACTGAATGGAGTTATTTCAAATACTAAATAGAAAAAAAACATCTCTATCTTTTTGTGTATATTTTTTTCTTTTTTTTTTTTCGTTTACCTATTTTATATCCTTATTCCTTTTTTTTTTATTCAAAACAATTATATTTACAAATATTCATTAATAATCTCGGCCGACTTCGAAGCCGCCCTAAATATTATTACTGTACAACATTCCTTCATTTTGAGGCAGTAAGAGGAAAGTGTGAAATGGTGTGAAGAAGATTAATAGTGACGGTTGGTGGTCAAAAGTAAGGAAAATTGTTTCTGACAATTTTCTGACAACCGTTGTGATCATCCAGGATATGAAGTGAATATAAAATTAATAAAGGTAGACGTGATACAAAACAAGTTGTCGCGAGTTATTGTTCTTACGGATATAAATTTGATTTAAATAGAAAGGACATGGTGCTGGAGGCGATTCATCCTCGAGCACCTCCAAGAAACTTCAGGTACAATTATTAAAATTAAAATTACTATTATTAGACAAAATTTTTATTCAAGAAGCTTTTAGTTACAAAATATAACTTTATTTTGATACTATATTGCTGTATAAAATGTAATAAAAAAAGATTGACTGCACCCAATAAACATGTTAGGTGTTTGTTTCCATACTAATTATGATTAGAAAAAAAATAAGTATTATCGCTCTGAACTATGTACAAATAAGTTATGCGATATTTTTGCATTGCTGATTCACTCGTGGCTCGTTATCACGCGGCTGTTTACGTTAAAATAACTATTTCCCGTTGTTTCATGCGAAATGAAATCAGATTTCCTGTGTTGTTACACAAAGAACACACGCCGCTAATCGCCAGTATCGAACCAAACCTTTTTAAAAATTCGACCTTGAACCTGGTCAAAAATCCCAAAACAAGGTAAAAAAATATTAATTTTTTTTAGAAATAACTGGATTATTCTAGTTTAATTTGTCACAATATCTTTTTTGTAGTCTTCGTAACGTATTGATTAATAAAAAAAAAATTTAGTTTATTTATTATTATTAAAAATTGTGTGGGTGTAAATTTTTTTTTTATTAACTAATATTTTCTTAAGCCAAACAGTGTATGACCTTCGCATAACCAGGTTTTGGCTTAAACTAAAATCAGACGTCGCGACGTCGACGTTTCGCAACCAGTTAGCCATGACGTGTAAAATGGTGTTGAACGAAGTGGTCGAAGTGGTTTTCCGAGAGGAGGCGAATTAAAAAAACAGAAAGAAAAACTACACACACGCGTGTTTCCTAGCTCATTCAGTACCAGGTCGAGCGTCGAGACGCGTACTACTCTGATAAAAAAAATGGTTGATAAATACGCGCGGAATTTGAAATGGCACAAAAGGATCAGCAGTGCTGTAACCACATACACCGAACTCTTTTTCTATCAGTAAGTATTACTTATAGATTAAAATTTGAAATGATTAAAATGAATAAGAATTTGATTATCAATCTATTATAAATTTTTCAATGGAGTATTTAAATTTTATAGCCAATTCATGCTATAAAATTAATTTGTGGGCTTTTTCACCAACAACAAAAAAATTAAATGTTACAAAATGTTTCTAAACGTAATTATTGCAATTACAATAATGGGTTGTAGTCGTAAAATAGAGTGAGAGTTAATGGATATGGGACATTTATTTGATTGTAGATCTATTTTATCGTTACTTTTTTTGGCAATCATGACATTTCAATCTAAAATTAAAGATTAATTAATCTAACTTTTATTAGTTGGAAAAAAATTATTAAAACCAAATAATTGTATCAATTCATCAAAATGTTAATCAACAGCCATTATGACAATTAAAATTAAATCATTAAATTACCGATATTAATAGCAAGGTCTTTCAAGTCCCCAAATTAAATTTACATAAATTCGTGGAATTTCAACTAAAATACATATTAAAAATAAATTTGCATTTATCGTCATGTTCGGCATTGGTTATTAATTCTTTAATTTATAATTTGCATAAAATGTTAACATTTGGTGAGGTGGGATCTCGCGAACTAGTATTAATAAGATAATTTTAGTGTCACTTAATTTTATGATTATTACTAATAAACAATACATTCATCCTTAAAATGAATATTTTACTGCTTTTGTAACCTTGCAAATGTTGTATAATGATTTCACCTTCTTTTACGCAAAGACCTTGATTTTTAGAATTTGGGATACGGTCAAGATGTTGTATAAATAATATTAATTGATCGATTATATTTAATTTATTTTAATTCTAGTTTAGGTTTCAAAGTGGCATCAAAACCAAAAACAACAATGGCAATATGCTGTATAGCCGTAATATTAAGTTCCTTTGGATTTCTTCGGTATTATCAAGAAAAGAATCCTATGAAACTTTGGGTGCCACCGGATTCCCAGTTTGTTCAACATAGCGAATGGTTGATGAGCACGTTTCAACGAGGATATCGAATAGAGGCTATGATAATAGAAGCAGATGATGTTCTGACGCCCGAAGTATTTAGAGAGGTATCAATTATCAAACAAAAAATGCGCACAACTTTTCCAATTATTTTCAAAATTGCTTTGTACATGACTTACAATTTTGTTAATCGTTTCTATGAATTATAACAACTTTATGTTTTGCATCTAATTGCATTGCACAAGTAATTAAATATTTGCCTTCAAAATGTGTTTGTTAAAACTTCATTAATATCCTCACCCAGAAACCATTTAATTATTAATTTCTAAATTATTGGTGTCAATCAACTTTAATTGTTTTACAACTTCCATTAATTGTAGTTTAATTCCCCGTTTCCTCAAATTTAATTGTTCAAAAATGAGACATAAATATCTGGATAATATAAGTTTGGACAAAATTTTTATTTTTATTTTTATTAAATTTTTAGTTGCTCCTGATTGAAAAAGACGTAAGAAGCATCCGTACAAAAAACAACATAACATTCGAAGACGTTTGCTTTCAAATCCCCATGTTGGAAGCAACGAATACTTTATACGATAAAATCAGTTTTAGTTGCGATTTACTTGACGTGATTTCTAATGGATGTTACGAGCAAAATATTTTGGATTTATGGGATTTTCATGGAAACGGGCTGAAAGATATTAGTAAAGAAGATATTTTGCATAAAGTTAATACATATAAAATGCAGTGAGTGTCCAAAAAAATTGATTAAGTTTTAAATAATAAATTTTTTTTTAGTCCAATTTTTAAAAATATGAAGAAATACGAAGATCTTTTTAGTGGAGTGACTAAAAATGCAACTGGACATATAGTTTCGGCAAAAGCTCTTCACACAATGTGGATGTTACATGTTAATTTTTCTGCGATCGATATTAATGAAGCTGGAAATACGGTAGGAACGGCTGATTGGGCATCCCCACAAGCTTTGGAATGGGAATCTGAGTACTTAAAATACATGGCTGCTCTTAAAAGACACACAAGAAATTTAACAATAAATTACATGGCAGCAAGAAGTTTTGGAGATATCAGCAACGATACGATGTTTCAAGATTTCCACATTTTAGCACTTGGTGGTATCTTAATGGTGATTTATATCCAGCTAATTTTTTCTAAATACAATTGGGTGGAAGGAAGAGTTATTTTGGGTTTCATTGGATTATTTACGATCGCCATGGCTTTTTTGGTCGGTTGCGGTCTTTGTTCGCTCATCGGAATTCCATACGGACCCGTTCATCCTTCTCTGCCATTTCTACTTATGGGGTTAGGAGTCGATGATATGTTTGTTATACTTTGTTGTTGGTACGAACTCTCAGAAGAAGAACGAAAATTATCGTTAAGTGAAAAAATTGGAAATATGTTGAAGCATGCTGGAGTTTCAATTACCATTACTTCAATTACGGATATTTTAGCTTTTTTGGTTGGTGCTTACACTGTAAGGATTTTAAATTAACTAATTTCCTTTTGTAAGTGTTTTTAATGTTTTAGATCCTCCCTTCGTTAAGATCTTATTGTCTTTATGCGGCTGCAGGAATTTTTATGACGTTTGTTTTTACAACAACGTTTTTCGTGGCTTGTTTTTCAATCGATGAAAGACGTATTCAATCAAATAGAGATTGTTGTTGTCCGTGTATAAAATACGATAATTTTGAGAAAAATGCTTTCAGTCAAAAAAGGTACATGAAAAGATTCTTTAATTTAATTTACTCGAGATTTATTTTAACATGGCCGGGAAAACTTTTAATTGGATTGATAACTATAATCCTGTTAGGGTTCAGTATTGAAAGCACTTTTAAACTAGAACAACGATTTGATCCGATGTGGTTTATCCCGACGGAATCTTATTTTAATAAGTATATTAGGCAGCGAAAAAGTTATTATCCCTATATTGGAGTGGAAGCAGCAATGTATGTAGGTGGGGTAAATTATACCCACGAAATGAAGAATTTGTTAAGAATGAACGACGTTTTGATAAATTCAACTGATATGTTGTATGGTGTGCGTTCTTGGGTGCCGGCTTATACAAATTATGTTTTTGAAAAAACAAACGTGAACTTGTACCACGACGTTTTGCCTGAGGACGAATTTCATAAACACCTCACCGATTTTTTGTATACGAATGGAACAAATTTCCAAGCTAACTTTCAATTTAAAACTAATTTAAAATGCGGAGAACCGGCTCCAAAAATTGAAGTATCCAGCGTCGATTTTCGACTACAAAATTATAAAGGCCCCGAAGAACATCTCCCAGTAATGCGGAAATTAATTCATTTAACCGACAACTCAAATTTAACAACCGGCGATAAACGATCATTTATTTGGTCGCTCGTTTTCGCTTCTTGGATAACGGACGAAGTCATCGACGAAGAAATCTTCAGAAACATGATTTTAGCCTTAATATGCGTGATGATTTGTACTGCAATTTTAATAGCAGACCTTCAAACTTGTTGTTGGATATTTATTTGCGTTTTATTTACGATGATTAACGTCGCAGGATTCATGCAACGATGGGGATTAACTTTAGATGTTACCTCTTGCGTTGGTCTACAACTCGCCATCGGTTTATGCGTTGATTACGCAACTCATATTGGTCACACTTTTCTTATTATTAACGAAGGAAGTCGAAATGAAAGAGCTGTTAAAACCGTTTCAAGTATTGGGGCTGCAGTTTTTTCTGGTGGATTCTCCACGTTATTAGGAGTCTCATTTTTAGCAATTTCGGATGCTTACGCTTTCCAAATATTTTTTAAGGTAAAAAAAATTTAATGAAATGAAATGTTTTAAAAGCAATTTTTTTGTAGATTTTTTTCTTGGTGACTGTTTTTGGATTATTTCACGGTGTTGTGCTACTTCCTGTTATTTTGAGTTTAATTGGCCCCAAACCATATAGTTCTCATACACCTGTTAAACAAACTGATATTATGTTTTAGCTAATTTAATTTTATTGATATTTCTCATCTTGCCACGATTTTTTTTTTGTTTTTGTGGTGATACTTGTTACTCTTTGTAGAATATATTTAGAGTATTTAAGAAATTTTTTAATAAATTTTTATAGAAATTACTTTTTTTTATTTATTTATTCCTCAGTACAGGGTGTCCCAATTTCGATGTCCGCATAGGCTATCTCCGAAACTAAAAGAGATAGAAAAAAAGTAGCTTACATGTCATGATCTCGTTTTTCGAGAAAATGCTAATGCCGAAAACTCCGAACAGCTATCGTCTTTTGTTTTCGCCCTATCGGCAAAAACTGAAAATTTTGCGAAAACGACATTCGCAAATATCTCACTTATTATCAAAGATGGAGTATTATAAATAAAACATCATCTCGAAAATAAAAGATGGGAAAAAAATTCTACCTACGCCATTGAATTCTTCGTAAAAAGTTGCCCATATAATGTTTTATTTATAATACACCATCTTTGATAATAAGTGAAATATTCGCGATTGTCGTTTTTGCAAAATTTTCAGTTTTTGCCGATAGGGCGAAAACAAAAGACGATAGCTGTTCGGAGTTTTCGGCATTAGCATTTTCTCGAAAAACGAGATCATGATACAGTTAGTCACAAAAGTCTACATACAGTACCTAAAAATGCAATATCGTAATAAAGAAACAAAAATTAATTTTTAATAATATACAAAACAACTTTTTTATTATTGATAAGCTCAGTGCACCTAAATAAAATAAAATCACGCATGCCATGGCCGCGTAAAAAAATTGAATTAGATAAATCAACTTCACAAAAGTCAACATACAGTTGTGCGTGTATGACAACGAAAGTTAGATATTTGCTATTTTTGTGTTTATAATAAATTGTATCCATAAGTTTGCTGTTGTAGTATCCAGTTAAATATTTATAAGTAGAAATTATATTGTGTAAGATTTATTACATATCGAGAATTATGGGAAGGAAGGAAATTTCAGTGGATATTCGCAATTTAATAGTAAAATTACGGAATGAGGAAAAGTCGTATGGAGAAATTGCAAAAATTGTTGGTAAAAGTCGCGCAACAATTCAAACTATTCTAAAAAATTTTAATTCGAATGGATGTATAACTAATAAACCACGTTCTGGGCGTCCTAGAATTTTGAATCAGCGTGATGTTCGAACAATTCTGAAAAAAGTTAAAGCAAACCCCAGACTTGGTGCACCCCAACTTGCTGAAGATGTTCAACAAGCCACTCAAAAAGCCGTACATCAAGAAACAGTGCGTAGAGTGTTGTCAATGTTGTCAATGGCGGCATCTGGAGTTGGAAATTTGGTGTTTATTGATGGCATTATGGATCACAGACAATATCTGGCAATATTGAAGGATAATTTGAATGCGTCGGCTGAGCGCTTAGGACTTGGAAATCGTTGGGTCTTCCAACAAGACAACGATCCGAAGCATACCGCGCGTGTTGTCAAAGAATGGATACTCTATAATGTGCCGAAACAACTCCATTCGCCTCCCCAATCACCCGATCTCAATCCTATTGAGCACATTTGGGACGAAGTAGAACGAAGAGTACGAAAATATAGGGTAACCAACAAGGAATCTTTAAAAGATGCGTTAATTAAAGTTTGGAATGAAATACCAGCCAGTGTTACAGAAAATCTTGTGCTTTCAATGCGAAGAAGGCTACAAGCTGTCCTTGACTTGCAAGGAGGACCAACAAAATATTAAAATTTTTGTTTCTGCGTACATTTAACTTCGTAATTTATACGGTAATATCTAGTGTATGTAGACTTTTGTGACCCATTAATTCCAGTTAATTATTTTTTTCTTAATATTTACGTTCTTATATTACAATTTCAATGTTCCAATATTATCTACATTATGGTAATAATAGATACCTTATACAATCACGATAAATAAATTATGTATTTATGATCTGCAGTGCATTTATTTGGTGTATGTAGACTTTTGTGACTAACTGTATATAGGTACATCGAAATTGGGACACTCTGTACATTAATTAAATCTAATTTGGTCAATTTTTAATTAAGTTTAGCTTACATTATAAAAATTGAGTCAACAATGTTCAAGGTTTTAATAATTTAAATGAAGACATTAATATTTCAATACAATAAAAACATCTGCATAAAAACGTTGAAAATAATTATTAAATATTTGTTTAATTGTGTAATTTTACTTAATTCCCATTGATTGTAAGTAATAACTATAATCATTTTTAAGTAATTGTGGGTATCCTAGAAAGTTTTCAATAAATCATTGAATAATTGAATTTTAGATGTCACAGCAGATATCTTGATTATTGTTCGAGAAATTAGTCATAAAGTGTAATAAAAAAATATATAGAAATAATAAATAATCACAAATAATTTAACGAAATAATTAAATAAATGAAAAAAAAAATTTTAGTTTTATTTAGGGACTTTTAATTTTTAAGTTGTCAACACTGACTATTGGAAACGTGCTCGTGTTGCTTCCATTTTTAACTCTCTTTCGCAGGTTAAGTTCCTGCCGTCATCATGAAAGTAAGTTTTCCTCGTTTTATAATAACTAGAAAGCATTAAAATTGATGTAAAGCCTCATCGATCGAACTTTGAGAGCACCGCTTTTCGTGGATATAATCGAATTGGGCCACGAGGCGGTTTTGATGACCGAAATGTTTTTTAGTATGTCAAAATGTTTTTCAATTGTAGCTCAACATATCGTTCCCCGCGACCGGGGCTCAAAAACTGATCGAGGTTGTTGACGAACACAAGATTCGTATTTTTTACGAAAAACGTATGGGGGCGGAAGTTGAAGCTGATCAACTTGGAGATGAGTGGAAAGGTTATGTTTTGAGAATTGCTGGAGGCAACGATAAACAAGGTTTCCCTATGAAACAAGGTGTCCTTACTAACGGTAATAATAATCAAAAAATAAAAAAATTATATTTTTTTATTTCTCAATTTTCTTTACAGCTCGAGTCCGCCTCTTACTTTCAAAAGGTCATTCTTGTTACCGTCCACGTCGTACTGGTGAGCGTAAACGTAAATCTGTGCGAGGATGCATCGTTGATGGTAACTTGAGTGTTTTGGCGTTGGTTGTTGCCCGCAAAGGTGAATCTGAAATTCCTGGATTGACCGACACTCAAGTGCCCAGAAGATTAGGGCCTAAGCGAGCTTCGAGAATCCGTAAACTCTACAACTTGAGCAAAGAGGATGATGTGCGCCAATATGTCATCAAGCGCCCATTACCCCTTAAAGAGGGCAAGACAAAACAACGGTACAAGGCACCGAAAATTCAACGTTTAATCACTCCAACTGTATTACAAGTAAATAATGTCTATTCAAACATACTATTTTTATTTTCCCCATGCACAGGCAGTTTCTAAACTAAATTTATTGTTTGAGAAACGTTCAGATGCGTGGAAAAGCATTACTTTAAAAACTTATCTTAATAGTTAATGACTATTAAGAAGTTAAAAAAAGTTACATTAAATTTTTTTTTAATTTATGTATAGATAAATATAACATTTTTTATATTTTAGCGCAAACGTCATAGGTTAGCTTTGAAGAAGAAACGTTGCTTGAAACGTAAAGAACAAGCTGATAACTACGCCAAGTTGCTGGCTCAACGTAAAAAGGAGTCTAAAGCACGTAGAGATGAACTAATCAAAAGACGCCGCTCTGCTAGCAAGAGCAGCACTCAAAGTTCTATTAAGTAAACTTATTTGTTATACTTACAAGGTGAATAAATATTCTTTGAAATATTATATATTAATATTATATCATATCCTCCATAAACTGTCTTTTCGCCCTTTCAACTGATTTTTTCTTTCATCCTAAATTTTGCAATCAAGTCCTTAAATATATTATAAATTTAATAAAGCTAGTCTTAAAAAATTCTTACAGACCATGTTAACCCTTAAATGTTTTTCTCCAACTATAATAATTATAGTAAATTGCGAATTACCAATGCTGCATGTACTTACCTAAACAGTAATCATATACAAGAGTTGTGAGAGTCAGCAAAACTGAAATGTGATAACACTTTGTTATCACATAGTATAGTAATCCCTTAGTTGCTTTATTTATATACCCCTGATTAGAATAAATAAGTTTCTGTAAGCATTTAGTAATGTGTGAAGCAAATTGATTGATATTGGGATTTTGGTTGGTATAAGCCGAAATATCAGCCAATTATTAATATAAGAATTCGTCAATCATGAAGCAATTAGATAATTTGAATCAAGGTGCGATGTGATCAGCGAGAGTGTCACTATCTAAAATTACCCCTGAAAGACTGTGTCTATTCTTAACAATGTTATACTTTCCGATATTTCTGGTGGTTTTTATGACTTAATTGCAGTCATATAACGAACAAAGATGGGGTTGTATACAGGTAGTTTACGAACCCCAAGCTCTGGCGTGAGTTGTTCAGGTCCACATTAACGAAAATTTCAATAACATAATATTTAAAAACTTAAATATCATTACTTTGTGTGAAAAAAGTACATTTGCTTAAATAATTTATGATTATTATTATAAAATTTATTATCTTTTCACACTAATTCTAAGATAATTATAAAAAATATGTTTTAATTTTTATATTATAAATTAATACTTGCTTTTTTTTGTAAAATCATTTAAGTATAAGTAAATTTATATTCTTTACTACATTTCTGTTTTATTTTGTTGAATTTTAAATTAAATAAAAAAGAAGTGCGTCCCTGGACCTATTTCCCTAGGAGGACCTATCATAAATCATGTCCAGGTACTTTTTCTGGGTGATAATTACTGCCACTACTGTTTCTGAGGGTCATAAAAACCACCAGAAATATCGGAGACTATACTCCCTTCCGTTTTTGTTCAGATGCGTAAATATCGAGAAAAATATGAAAATTAGATGAATTCGGAGTTTTACATGCTATTGATAGCCTGCTTGAAGTTTATGGAAGAAATAACGTACCAAGTATCAAATGAGAATTTGCTTAATTCGTAGTTTTATAACTTGTTAATGCTATCACTCGGGATTCGCAGCGTCAAACTAAGTAGACCCTGATTGAAATGTATGGAAGAAATAATCTCGAAATAACCCCAAGGAACAGTACTTAGGGCGAGATTATTTCTTATATCATGAACTAAAATTGTTGCAAATTTTATTCTTAACAATATTGCTTTCTTGCACTTTTGCTCTTAGATGCGTCAATATCGAGAGAAATTAATGGCAGTCCTGGATCGAAAACGAAAATTCTCTGGTTGAGGAAAATATTTGCATGTATACTGCCAGATACTTCGGATTAAGGAAGCTTACAGCCTGGGTACGTACTGTAGTGTATTCCAGGCTGGAAATTAATATTGACATGGGTGCTAAAATCCTTCTTGAGAAAGAAACATGACAGTACGATTTTTCTGGCAGTCAAGCCGCTCTCTAGGCACTGCAAGCCGTGAAAACGATGTTGGTTCTGGTTAATGACTATAAAAGAACTTTGAACACACTAAGTTGTGATAAGAGAGTTTCTCTGATCTGGGTCCCACGTCACTCTGGGGTTGCTGGCAATGAAGCAGCAGATGAGCTCATTTGCGATGGCCAAACATGAAAGACTGTGTCTATTCTTAACAATGTTACTTCCGTTTTTGCTCAGATGCGTAAATATCGAGAAAAATGAAAATTAGATGAATTCGTAGTTTTACATGCTATTGATAGCCTGCTTGAAATTTATGGAAGAAATAATCTCGGCCGACTTCGAAGACGTCGGCCGTACCAAGTATCAAATGAGAATTTGCTTAATTCGTAGTTTTATAACTTGTTAATGCTATCACTCGGGATTCGCAGCGTCAAACTAAGTAGACCCTGCTTGAAATGTATGGAAGAAATAATCTCGAAATAAGCCCCAAGGAACAGTACTTAGGGCGGCCGACGTCTTCGAAGTCGGCCGAGATTATTTCTTATATCATGAACAAAAATTGTTGCAAATTTTATTCTTAACAATATTGCTTTCTTGCATTTTTGCTCTTAGATACGTCAATATCGAGAGAAATTAATGGCAGTCCTGGATCGAAAACGAAAATTCTCTGATTGATTAAAATATTTGCATGTATACTGCCAGACACTTCGGATTAAGGAAGCTTACAGCCTGGGTACGTACTGTACTGTATTCCAGGCTGGAGTATTTGATATTGACATGGGTGCTAAAATCCTTCTTGAGAAAGAAACATGACAGTACGATTTTTCTGGCAGTCAAGCCGCTCTCCAAGCGCTGCAAGCCGTGAAAACGATGTTGGTTCTGGTTAATGACTGTAAAAGAACTTTGAACACACTAAGTTGTGATAAGAGAGTTTCTCTGATCTGGGTCCCACGTCACTCTGGGGTTGCTGGCAATGAAGCAGCAGATGAGCTCATTTGCGATGGCCAAACATCAGATTCTCGATTTTTGGCATTACGATGAAATTTGATAATGTTATCTATCGATGTACAATAAATCTTTGAGGTCGCGGAGCAAGGTTGGTAACATGATTGTATTTCAAGAACTCTTAAGAAGAAGAGAAACGATTATCTCGGTCGTAGAAATCTCAAGAAAATTAAGAACCACATTTGCGTTAGTTGAATAGAATAAAACTTAAAGAGCGAATTCATTAAGTCATTATCGTAGTACAATTCAAATTAAAAGATGGAATTGACATTGACATTTAGTTAGTAACAACATAACCTCAACGATATGAAATGAAGGAAAAATCGTTTAAACAACCAAGAACTTTTTTTTATTATATATTTACAAAAAAATGGTTATTTTTAGCTTGATATAAAATTAAATAAGAATTGATTAAGAAAAATTTGAAATAGAAGAAATAAAAGAAAACGATGTATTGAGACATAAAAACAAAATTTTCAATAAAATATTGAAAGAAATGATATCGTTTTACGTTTAATACTTAGATAATGATAAGAAAATGGGAAAAACATCGCGTTTATGAATGTAGCCATAAAAGGATGTATATATATGAAATAATGTAAGTGTGAGTGACATAGAGATATTTTTCAATTGTTCGGATTGAAGTTTAACTGGCGCATGCGTAATGATAGTGGACAATTCTAACGTGTAAAAGATATGTAATGTCAGTTCTTGAAGAACCAAAATTAAATCAAGCGGAAGTAATCGGGTGTTAAAATATAATGAAAAGGTTGCCCGTTGAGTAAAAGAACTGAAACGAGATCAGCATTTAAGAAACCGTAAGTGAAACACAAAAATAAATAGATAAAAGAAAAAAAGGAACAAATCACAAGGGTCGCTGTTAAAATGGCATCCTTACCTCGCCGGATAATAAAAGAAACTCAACGTTTAATGCAAGAACCCGTGCCGGGAATTAGTGCCGTACCAGATGATGACAATGCACGTTATTTTCATGTAATTGTAACGGGGCCTGAGGATTCCCCATTCGAAGGCGGTGTATTTAAGTTAGAACTTTTCCTGCCTGAAGATTATCCAATGTCCGCGCCTAAAGTACGTTTTATAACCAAAATATATCATCCAAATATTGATAGGCTGGGTCGTATATGTCTGGATATACTCAAAGACAAATGGAGCCCTGCTCTGCAAATACGTACGGTTCTGTTGTCAATTCAAGCGCTGTTGAGTGCCCCGAATCCTGATGATCCGCTTGCCAATGATGTGGCTGAACTATGGAAAGTCAACGAATCCGAGGCAATCCGTAATGCTAAAGAATGGACGCGCCGATACGCTATGGATAATTAATTCGAGGATGTCCCTGTCACTTCTATTTAGTTCTTTAAAAAGAAAAAAAGGAAATATTAATTTAAAAGAAAATACAATAAAAATGGTATCAAGTTTCGTTCCGGCGGCACCCATTTTTTACTATTATTACTTTTCTTCAATAATGTCACTTAGTAAACAGAATTTTATTATTATTATTAAATTTATTATTTATAATTAACGGTGGTCAAATCTTCATTTTCTCCTTCAATATTTTTTTTATATTTCTTTACATTTGTTCTGCGCAACAAAAGCAAACCTACCTTATTTTATAGACTTTATATATGTTACTACTAGAGTCCTAAATCAGTTATTTATTTATTCATAATAAACCGATTTTTAATGCTAGCAGTAATATATATATCAACATAATAATACGATCTAAATTATGATCTCCCGATGAACGGTGTCTACCGGCGCGCGGCGTTAGCTAGATGGTCTAAGACGGCTTAAGTCATTGGTGTTTGTAATAAGAGTTGTAAAATTTTACAAAAATATAAAGAAGAAAGAATTAAAACGTGCATATGCGCATTATATTTTCAATTGAAATTGTTCTGTATTTTACGATTCATTGATCAGAGTGATTATCTGTAAATACGATATGTAAGGCTTTTTACAAATAAATTCTTTACAGAAACATCGTTTCGCTACTTATTGATTTATCGGCGAAGAGGCTACACTACCGCAACCTTGTTATATTATTCGTAATAGTCATAGGGAGATTACTAAATAAAATTAAGACATTTTTTCATTCCAAAGTTATTACACTCGTGATTAAACATTTTTTTAATCATATAAAGAATATGTTTTAAATGAAATTTTTTAAATTACCCCAGATCATCATTTATTCCGTGTCAAATTTAAAAATAAAATATTCTAAAACGCAGGTAATGTATTTTTCATAAATTAAAGGTGAGTAGAATCTGGTTAAGGTAGTACTAAAAATTACAAAATTTGTGTTAAAATTATTTTAATAAAAAAAACTTAGAACAAAATCGGATGTTCTAAAAACACTTTTAGAACAAAAATTGTAGCAAATTGGAGAGAAATATGAAAATTGGATAAATTTGTAGTTTAGTGAACAACTCGACGTTGTGGGAACCGAAAGAAGAAAGAAAGATGTCGTTCCGTATTGATCATTTGGACCTGTTCCAGATAAAAAAAAAGGTACAAATGAGTACTTTTTTGTTGAAGAATTCCACGAAATAAGCACATCATAAAAATATACTTGAATCGACACATTTTTTGCGAAGTTATTAAAAAAGTCGCACACTTAATTAATAATTTATTTTCAATTTCAAATTGTAAGGGGAATAACCTAAGTAATAAAAAAAAATACATTTGTTAATATTTTATTTGGCATTAACTTGTGTAATTGGTACACAAAAAACAAAAAAGAATAATACTTATTTTAAGTAAATTATAACATAATAAACAAGATGGGTTCGCCCATTATTAATCAAAAAATACTTATCAGAAAAATACTAACAAGGTTTTTGTAATCTTATTTACAGAGTTATACATATTTTATTTTAAATATATTTCTTTTTGTAAATCATTTAGAAAAATATTAAAAAAATAAAAATTATTATTAAAAAAAAAATATATATATAGAAATAATAATAAAAATTAAGTTGTTTTTCTCAAACCAAATTCGGCGTGCGCTTTAAGAATAGCTCTTAAAAAGTATTGATTGCGCATGCGAAATATACCTACTTAATGATGGAAAATATATCAGAATGAACCTTAGCTACCCTCGATTATTTCTAAGGATATCAAATATCCTAGTAGCCAATGGTTTATATACATAATTAAAGATGGTAAAGCCTAAAAGGGGTGACTAGGTGATAAAACTATTTCATCCTGCATTTGTTGTGCGTCCTCTTTAAATAGCAGGGGAAGAGGGTACCGGTTTTTGGAACCATTTCGTCTCCTTGTACAGGAACCACAAATTCGAAGCCCAAAGGAAGAAATTTAAAAATCCTACCACCTAAAAACAAAGTTATACAAGAAAATTAATTAAAAATAAAATAATATTTACTATGGATATGTTTAATGAAGAGAATCCTATTCCTGAAGACGTGCAATGACAACCTTCCATTATATTTAAATTTCCTACAGCACTTTTTAAACCAGATAATCCATTAGCCCAAGCTGCACTACTTGATAACCAAAAAATTGATAATATAACTGATAAAATAAAATCCTAAAAAATTTTGTTTTAATGAGGTCTCAATTTAAATTAAACTTAACATGTTCACTACCATTAGGAGAAGATGAAATATGTTAAAAAAGTTCTGGCAGTGAACATGTTAACTAATGATTATTAATAATTACAATAAGTGGTAAATTCTCATTATCCCTATACATTTGGTCAAACTTAGTATAAATTACTAATATAGCAGCAGCATAAAGCATGGATAAAACCCCGGTACAAACGTAAAATTTCGCATCAGATGAAAAATTTCCATAAAGTGTAACAGTACAGTTAGCAAATATTTTTTCTTCGGTCACATCAAAAGGATAATCAATTATAAATTCATTTTCGGTTCCATCACAATTAACCATTATCGACTTGGAGAAGTCGACGGTAGTGGCGAAGGCTACAATCGCGAACACCTGTCGACAAAAATATTCGTCACCTCCTGTTGCAAGTGCGTTGAAGGTAGCGATAAAAAGGGAATTTCAGGAACATACTTACGAAATGAAATATACGCATAACGCCCCGAGGCTCTTGAAACACGGATAAGTTGAGATCCATTTCGAAAGAGTAGTTGGTGTGAAAACTAAATTAACAAAAATAAATTAACCGAGTCGCATGAAAAATCGGTGAGAAATGAAATTGGCCGCTCCCGCACACAAATACTACGAAATTAGTCGCAGGTTGAAGGTTTTGACAGTTGTGCACTTAATTTTAATGCTTTCTAAAGGAGGACGCTAGTAAAACATAAATACATTTTAATAGCTTATTAATTATTAAAATAATTTAATAAAACATTAAGGAAATGAAAATAACTGTGTTTATGTTAAATTTGTTACAAACAATTTTAGTTTTAATTTCATTTAAGAGATGGCGCCCCGAAAAGAAATATATTTTAATATAATTTTGTAATAAAGATGGCCACTACATCAAACTATTTCCAAATTTTTATTAATTCTTGATCAGCTTGCATCAAATCTCCAGTTTAAACAAAGTTAAGCCTCCATAAAAAATTACATCATATCTCTATTATATCTACTAATTATCAAGACATTTCTATTGTGGAATTAATTTATAATTGAATGGTTCGTAATCGACTATAATAGGTTGTAAAGCAAAATTATCGAAAAAGCAGAAGAACCTACATTTAGGCCAATATGCATGTTTAACAGTACGGGCAAGCTCTTCGAAATCATTACAAGAAGCTCCATAGAGAAATAGGACTATTAGGAGTGAAAAGTATAGTAGACGAGATAAAAAGGAAGAGTTCAAACCGTGAATACTGCCTCCTGATATCACTAGATATGGAAAACGCGGAAAAAAGGAGGAAAAGGAGGAAGGAAAATAATATATTAATATATAGAAAAATAAAAATTATTAAAGATTTTAATGAAGTCAAGGTAAAAAATTATCCAATTGAAGTTATGCAACTACAATGACGTAAAGCGGAAATAATTAAATGAGAGAAAATGATAAATCAACAAATAAATGAAGTTATTGATTTATTATAATGTTTATTATTGGAAGTAAGATTTGTTTAGAAGATATAATTAATATCTCTTTTTTTTTTGTAGGGTTATGCAACTATATTCCCAGAGAGAGGTCAAATCGAAATGTTAAATATAATTGATAAGAAAACATCTGGAAGTTGTGATGTAGAAATTTATTTTCGCGTAAATTGCTGTATAAGAAGAGATAATCGAATAAAGTAAAAAAAGGGGTTTTTTGGCTGTTTGCCATGAGAGAGCGGAGTTTGTGACGGGAACGATGGAGAAATGGTGAAACGGCGTCGAATCGCGGCCAGATTTTCACGTTTTTTCCACATCGTTATCGGCGTCGGGTCGCGATGAAATTCGAAAATTCCAAAAGATAAGAGAGCAAATCGTTGAGCGCGCGCAATGGATTCTGACAAGACATGCGCCGAATCTGTCTCTCCGATGGGTTTTAGAGCAGTCAGAATAGTGTGGTTGAGGGAAAGTCAGAGCGTGATCGCTACGAAAGCGATTCGTGTGGTTCGTAGTTGAGACTCTCCGAGTGGGAACTCGAACTCGAACGGGACACACTCGTGCAGGTAGTCATCGTCCTCATTCAGTTTTAGTCATCGTAATAGTCAAGTTAGTGCATCATCAACGACGACAACAACGTGTGTGTCGCCTGTAAACGCACGTAGTATTTTTAAGGGGAAATACATAGATTGGGGGGCGAACGGTTTGGTGTCTACGCGAAGGAATATGCGCGTCCGGAACGTAGGAAATGACGGACGCGCCGACAGTAGAAGTGCCCCGTCTTTCAGTGCGGTTAAACGTGAACATTTTAGTACCGAGATTTACGCGAGATAAGTCCCGGACGAATAATAATTAAATGATATTCAAATCGTCTGACCTACAAATAACCAGTAGTCAGTCGTGCGAACGCGGAAATTCACAACACATCGGACGACGATGATGATTTACCTGCTGGTACTATGTGTTTGTTCCTTGTTTATTAAACAATCCCAGTGTTATTATACTCAACAATGGGTGCTCCATGTGGATGGTGGGAGCGACGTCGCCGATGCCGTCGCCAGAGACCACGGTTTCGTTAATTTGGGAGAGGTAATAATTTTTTTGAACAATCTCCTTTTGTAATTCAGATTCCATCTCAAAAAATAAAGAAATATCCAGAATAGAAAGGGAAAGAAACCCCCCGAAGTCTCAGGTAAATCGTTCTAAAGTACCTGAATTACGGGATCCCTTTTTAAAATACGACCGCATTCCTTTACCTTGTATTATTTCCCTTCGAACATCTATACAATTTTATCTTGAAATACATAGATTTTTTGTAGATAACAACTCTCGAGACACAACAATAATTATTGTGATATATTCTAAAATTTACCTTAATCAACTTTTTTTTTACATTTTGATTAATTAATCCATTAACTGATAAATAAAACAATAAAACATTTAAAAATTCATATAAATGAAATATGTGTCAAGAATCTTGGAGATCTTGATTAATGATTTTTTTTGAAATCCAAAAAATAATCCCCTTTAAGAGTTATCTCAAATTATTTTTAATTTAAGTGTTATTGTCCTAATATAGAATGCATAAAATAAAATGGGGTCGTATATGATAGTACTACGAATGGTACTGTTCTGACTATCAATTTTCGAAACGGGGTTAGAGATCAGACGATGAACCTCTGCCGGTTTATTTAACTCGTTAAGTCGAGTTGCGTCACCACCGCGAACCCGACTGCGAATGTGCCCCATACTAATTAATCCATTAGCGGCAATTTCTGCGGCGACACGCGGCAACAATGCCGAAATCTCGCCCCGCGCGCTCCGATCCTCGGGCGGCATTGTTGTCCGTAACGATCCCGGGGTTTATAGAGTATGTCGAGCCAAAACGTGGCCGTATGCCAAAGCGCCGCCCGACTTTATTTATAAAACCGAATTGGTGAAACTAAAAACGCTCACCGTAAACAATAACAGTATACCCGCTTTTCTCAGTCTACAAAAATTACTAATGTAAATATTACCTAACTGTTTTCATCTCGCAAACCATGTTTTCGGAGGATATTTGCTATTAACACCTTTTAAATTATTTAATATTTTCATTATTAACATATGTTTAATTTTTTTAACACCCAAAAGTTACGACCAAAGAAACACTCATACAAATCTAAAATTATCCATAACACAAAAATATAAAAAATTTTATTAGATTAGATTGGGAATAACAATATTTATTAATGGAACCAAGATAAGGATAAACCAAAAATAAAGTTTCGAAAGAATTAAGAATTTTTAACAATTTTTAATTTTGGTCATAAGTCAATATTTGGTGCAATTTCCAAAAGAAAGTTGTACACCCCGGATATAATGACTATATATAATAAGCCGAGGTCGCTTTCGGCCGGGACTCTACACTTTTGAACCTTAAATTGAATGAAAAATCTATACATCACAAAATTCTTATAAAAATTATCATTAATTAACAACAAAAGGGTCTACTTTTCAATAAAACAAGCAGATTTGAAAAATTAGATCTTGGGATATGAATCTTTTAAGTTAGCCGAAATTAATGTTCATTTTTACTTAAAAATTAAATTATTTTTTTTTAATTTAATCAAAATTGATTTATATCGCTTTAAGAATTTTCATTTTTAATATAGTAATCTACAAGACCTTGAGTAATACCGAGTAAAACTATCGATTACTCCCTTCTATTCCGCGAAAATGACCTTAACACACAAGTTCTGAATTACAATTGTGAGTAATAAAAATGAAATGATTATGTGTGATTTTATTTTCTTGGAAGATTTTCGAAGACTACTACCATTTTCAACATAGGAAGGTCGCGAAGCGGTCCGTGAGGTCGCACGCGGGGAAAAAGGCCCTTCTGGCTGCCGACACGCGCGTTCGATGGGCGCAACAGCAAAAGGCCAAGAAGAGGGTCAAGAGGGACCTGCGCTTGCAGGATTCCGACCCTCGGTGGCCCAGCATGTGGTACCTGGTTAGTATTTCAAGAGTTTTTTTTTTATCTTCTATTAAAATCTGAACACGTTCCTGTTTTTTTCCTGTCTTGATTGGTTGAAGTAAATTTGTAAATATACTTATTTGAGGAGTTGTATATTTGTGTAAAAGATATTTTTAAGAACGTTCAAAGGAAACGTATTTTTAATCAATTTTAAAATATTCTCTATAAACTGAAGTAATGATTTATTAAAAATTAGAATCGCGGAAACGGATTGGATATGAACGTAATCCCTGCATGGTTAGAAGGAATAACTGGAAAAGGAGCCGTGGTAACCATTCTCGATGATGGTTTAGAAAAAGATCATCCAGATTTAGTTCAAAACTATGTAAGTTTTAATTCCTTTCTGACATGAAATTAAATTGAAATTTGAATTAAATCCAGGATCCAATGGCATCTTATGACGTAAACAATCAAGACCCGGATCCAAGTCCTCGTTACGATATGATCGATTCGAATCGTCATGGCACGAGGTGTGCAGGTGAAGTAGCCGCGACAAGTAATAATTCCGTTTGTGCTTTGGGGGTAGCCCACGGTGCTCAAGTAGGTGGTGTAAGAATGTTAGACGGTGACGTGACAGATGCTGTTGAAGCGAGATCGTTAAGTTTAAATCCCCAACATATAGACATATATAGCGCATCTTGGGGTCCGGATGATGATGGGAAAACGGTTGACGGTCCCGGTGAATTGGCCACGAGGGCGTTTATCGAAGGCGTTACAAAAGGCCGTAACGGGAAAGGTTCAATATTCATCTGGGCATCGGGGAATGGAGGTCGAGATCACGACAATTGTAATTGCGACGGTTACACGAACTCGATCTACAGTTTATCGATATCCAGTGCAACAGAACAGGGTCATGTACCTTGGTATAGTGAAGCATGTAGTTCAACTTTAGCGTCTACGTACAGTAGCGGTGCCGTTGGTGAAAAACAAGTGGTGACAACCGATCTTCATCATTCTTGTACGAGTAGTCACACTGGAACTAGCGCATCGGCACCATTAGCGGCGGGTATTTGTGCTTTAGCACTCGAAGCGAATCCGAAATTGACGTGGAGAGATATGCAGCACATTGTCGTGAGGACGGCGAGACCTCAAAATTTAATAGCACGCGATTGGCAGACAAACGGCGTAGGTAGAAATGTATCGCACAGTTTTGGATACGGCTTAATGGACGCCTATGCCATGGTGCAATTAGCGAGAACTTGGGAAACTGTTCCGGAACAGCACAAGTGCGAGATTACAGCTTCGCACGGCGAGAAACAGATTCCTGCTAAGAGTGTGGTCGTTTTAAACCTTCAAGTTACAGAATGCGAGGGGGTTCAAGTTTTAGAACACGTTCAAGCTAAACTCACCATTTATTCACATCGAAGGGGTGATTTAAATATTCAACTTACTTCACCGATAGGGACCAGAGTTACACTTCTAGCTCATAGGTAAGGTATTTTAAATCAATTTCTTATTAAAGTGGATTTCTTTGTTTTATAGTAGAAAAATTATTCTTCTTATTATAAATGCAGTTATGTAGAATTATTGACATTTTATGGTTGCACGACAACAAATTTGTCCTTCGCATACTTTATGTGAGCCATTACCGAAATGCAACTTATACTATGGAATTTGTAAAATACATTTCTTATCATTTTAAGGTTAACAAGAAATATAATACAGTAAAACCTCGATATAACGGACCTCACGTTTTTTATTGAGAAAACGAGTACAAATGAGTTTTGTCCTTCACATATTTAACATTGATGACTCTTGCAAACTAAAACGGTCTATAAATTTGTTATCATTGATGGTTTTATATTCTCTTGAATTAAAGCGTTTATCTCTGCGGTTTGAATGCCTCATATAGTTGGTTTTTAATCCCTATCAATAAAAAAACTTCCCGGGTTCCAAGCGATCGTTTTACTGGAATTAATACAACAAACAAAGGAACCCGGCCTGGAAAAACGATTCGTGATATAATGATTAACGACGCGTAATTTACTATTATCAACCTTAAAATAACCTTGATAACTGTTTATTATTCTTTGGATTACTTTTTTCTACAAAAACAAGATGCTCTTTATATTACAAAGTTTTTTGTATTATTTTTACACATTCAAGGAATTATTTTTTTGCTGCATCAGCGCTAAATTAAACGCGCATCGAAGAATTGTAAATGATGTAATCGAAATTGTTGTTAATAAGCATTTTTTTTGCCGAATTTATCGTTTTGATAACATTTGATTTATTAATAAATTTATCAGGCCTCACGATATGACAAGAGCTGGATTTAGTAATTGGCCGTTTATGTCGGTTCATTCATGGGGTGAATCACCGATCGGAATCTGGCAATTGGAGATCCATAACGATGGAAGATTTTTAGGTAAGTAAAAATAATGTTTAAGGGAATTTCGATTTTTTCTTGAAGCATCTTGACTAAAACACTAACATGCTAACGAAACAAAAAAAGCGTGGTAATGGTAACAAAAATGATTAACAAAACCAATTTCAGGAAGAGCGACATTACAGAGTTGGTCGTTGATATTGTACGGGACTAGATCGTTTAGCCCCGTAGAAAAGAGTCCGTTGGGAAAAGGGAAGGCGGCGTCGACGACGTCGAAGGCAGCGAAAAAGAAATCGAATAAGAAACAGAAAGGGGGACTAGGGGGCGGTGGAAACAAAGCGGGAGCAAAACCTTCTGTACCACCGACATCAGTCGCGAAACAAATTGTTCTTTCCTCGAATAAATCTCAAAACAAACAATCAAAAAATAAAATAACCGCGAGTCCTTACAAAAAGAAAAATCAAAAACCAGAATCATCATTTTTTTACGCCGTTAATAGTTCAAAGTTCCGAAACGGAGCAGATCGCGATTACTTTAAATTATTTAAAAACTTCACCATCACGTATCCAGTGATGATACCATCCCTTGACAACGTCAAATCTAGAGAACCCACTTCTTTTCGAAAGGCGCAAAAGCAGAAAGAGAAAAGTCGCGACCTAAACTCCAATATTAACTCGAAATTATACCCTAGCACCACGCCGCCAACCACGACCAAAATGACCGCCACGGAAACGTTCCCAACAAAGCTAGGGAGTAATGATTCTGCCGGTAATTACGAGTTTGTAGAGACGCTCTTTTATTCTCTTCCCTTTTTCCCCTCTTCAAAAACCAAACCGCCGACGATCGTTTCGGTTTGCATGTCACGTTTTTGCATGACGCCTCTCGTCCAAGTTGGTTATTTTTTTTTATTCGTTTCCTTTCAGTTCTAACCGCTACATCTAATCAGTTCTAATCACTAACACGCATGTTATTTTCTTTTATATCCCTTGTATCGCTAACTATTTTAATTATTTTAGATTTTAGATGGCAACATAATTTATGTTTTAATTTAAAACTTATTTTTTTGATTATACAATCAGCCAAATCAATGAATGAGTTTTACCGACTATATTATTACTTAAGTCTTAATTTAGACCAAAATATAAATTGAAATTAATTTTAGCGCAAAAAGAATAAGATAAACGCTGCGTTTGCGGTTAGCTTGATTTACAAACAATGAACGCGGCTATAATAGGCTATAATAGGTTGTCATTCGAAAATTGAAAAGGACCACCTGGTTTAAAACCTTTATTTGTTGTTTAAGATTATTTGTTATTGGCGAAAATCATTTATATATATAAATAAACTTGGATAAATATAAATTTAAACTGTTTTCGTTAGAATAATTGCAAAAATTTAAGTTGTTTTTAATGGCAACATTTAATTAAATCAATTAGAAAAATAAATTATATACATGAAAACTTAAAAACAACTATTTAAACTCGTTTAGTAATCGATTAAAAAAACGTTATTTGCATATCAATATATTGTAAACAAATTTGTTGACTTAAAGTACATTTGATAACGTTGTCGCATGACGGGCACGTGCTTGATATAATTCACGGTACTTGAATTGAAATGTTAAACGACGTTATCTTCAATGGAAACCATGTTTAATGATATATTTTAATTGTTTTGTAAAGTTCCGAGAAGTTTCAATTGAAAATAGTTAAAAATTACAATGTTGCATTGTGTGCGGATACGATTCTTTTGTAAAAATATACAAAGGAAACGCGTTTTGTATTGCTACTTGAGTTACTGTTTATTTTATACACATCTAAACAGTGTATACAAAACATAGTAACTCGGTGCCAAAAGAAAAAACATACACAACTTTTTAGACGTCATAAAAGAACCGGCTATTCATAGTGGGTTTTAAACAATAAAATATTTTGCTTGAGGTGCACGAATTTTGGCGGTGATTCAATGTATTTTGCATGATTTTCTTAAAAATAGGATTGATTTATTTTTTGTTTAATTAATTTCTTTTTAGTTTTAAACGTTTTTTCAATAAATTTTTTTGTTATTAGTTGAATTTCGTTCGTGGGATTTAATACTTTATGGTACAGCAACACCTCCAGTAGCTGATTCAACGACGACAAGTTTTAATAAACCAACGGTACCTCAAGAGGTTCCTAACAATTCAGTCGATGATGATACACCGCCTTTAAAAACATGGAGCGGTGACGCAGAGGTAAATAAAAAATGCTGTAATAAAATGAAATAAATTTTTTTATAAAACTTTATTTAGATTCGAAAAGATACGTCGGAAGTCGAAGAAGATTTACCGCAAGTGAACGCGATATCCGGGTGCGAAAAGTCGAACGGCCGATTGTGCATAGGTTTGTTGTTAATAATTCTTTTAAACATCATCGATATGTTGTCGAGCATCGTCCGCGGCAAGTCTGACAACAATTTTAATAAGTCACAGACCAACAGAGTCCAAATCCTCACCAGTTGTGATAAAACTCGCGAATATACATAGTCGATATTTTACAACGTAAAAATATATATACATATAAAATAATATATATTTACATTTTTGTAAAAACGAAAAAAGAAAACATTTTACGGGTTTTAATTTTTGGCAGTTCTTCTACGCTTGCGCATTATTTTTTGCTACCTCGCAAGTGCAAAAGAATTAATTTGATTACTTAATTTTAGCGAAATCAGATTTATTTTATTTTTTTAATTTAGATCTAAATTGTGCCAAAGAATGTGTCCAATTTAACACGTAATTGGGCGCTGTTTATCTTTTATTTAAATAATAAGTAGATATATTATATTGCGCAAAATTGATAAATGCACAACACGCCGTTATAAACAATTGGGGCAATAATTGTCAACAAGGGAAATCTTCTTAACCTTTTTGATAACCTAACGCGTCGACGGTGTCTATAAAAAGTTTTTATACTTAAATTTCATTAAAATTAATTTTTGCATTCGAAGAACATTTTTAATTAGACACCAAAAAGAAAAACATCATTGTGCAGTTTTGATATTCAAGTGCAATTACTTAAAGAAAAAACATTTTTCAAAAAAAAATTCGTACCAACACACTTTAAGGGTAGATAGTGACCTTTCGCGAGCAACCGTTTTACGACCTAAAAATAATAAAATTTAAATTAAAAGCGGATAGGCAAAGAATAATATTATGCTGTGATTTTATTATTTATTGTGTATATGTGTATATAATAAAATGAAAAAAATCTGAAACGAAATAGAGTGACGAGAAGCGTCGAGGTTATATTTAAATATTTGGAGAATTTTTGAAACTAAATATTTTGTGGATATAATATCAAGGTGTCTCTACACTCAATTGATTTAAGTAATTAAATAGTGATTCATAATTAAGTATTCATCTAAAGATTTATTGGTCTCAATAATTATTCTAAATGATTGGAATCATGAAATTTGTAAAATTTGGACCAAAAAAGTGTAGATTCTAACGAATGATTATCAAAATTGATATAAAAAAGTTCTGGACAATTAAATCATAAATTATCATGAAAAGGGCGTTTTTAGAGATATTAAAATTCATACATATTGGAATATTGGTTTGAAATTTACAAAACTTATTATAAAATGGATATAGATTATAATGAGGTATGCTAAATTATTAACAAAATTCAAATCAAAAAGTTATTGGTAATTTAAACATGAAATATCGAAAATTGAACGTTTTTGGAGTTATTAAAGTAAATAATTCTTTAGAAATCATAAAATTTGAAGTGAAAAACAGTGTAGATTCTAATGAATGATGCTAAATTATTATTAATTGAATAATACTTTGTGAACTTATTATAAAAATACTTTTGGTAATGCTCCTCAACTTATTTTGATCCGAATTTTTATTTTAAATTTATTGTTTCATGAGTACAAGTCACGCAAGTTACACAAACAAGTTATTTTTATTTATTTTTGGGTGATATTTTATTATTAACTCTAAGCCACAAGATTACGGCATTATAAGTTATCATTGATGGCATTTTTTGAGTCAATTTCTTCATCTTTCATCTTATTATATCTTATTATTTCCATGGCAGATTTATTTTTATTAGATCTTTTTTAGTACTTAATAATATTATTAATTTTTCTTATCCTTAATTATGATCTTTGGGAAGATTAGGATTGGTGCTAATAAATAGCAATAAATATTATATCCTCAACAATTATAATAATGATATTCCAAATATCTAAATATATCCCTGATAGACAAAAATTTATATATGTGTATATATCTATTTAAAAGATAATACGATTTTTAATTTAGTGAATGTAGTTCCTATGTAAACTTTTACCGTTATTATTGGCTGCTGAAACCTTGCGTTGATTTCAACGAAAACGTTTATACACATCGCATTTTAATAATGTTGATAAAGAATATTTATTATGCTTGATGTGCACAAAGGAAACGTTTTTGTTGTAACAAACTTGGTTGGTTGTGGATAAAATTAAATGAAACTAAAAAAAAAAACAAAAAAAAAGTAAAATTAAAAAAAAATTAAATTAAAAAGTATTTTAATTAATTAATTATTTTTGTTGTATTATCGTTTATATTTATCCATAATCAAAAAGATATTCAACTATGAATATATCATTAAAGACGAAAAGTATGATGTTAAAGATGATGTCTGTTTGTAAATGTTGTATGATCGACAACGAATGAATTTTTAATCGATGTGTAGTGGTCGTATGTATTGGAATTTTGTGTGTAGCTTATAAGCAATTTCCCAAAAAAAAATATATATACATCAGTGAATGTAAAAAGTCGAATATTTGTAAAACTATTTAAGAATCAAAAAAAATAATACTAAGAGAGGCAAAAATAAATTGTGTCGAATACCCTCCGTTTTCATTTAACCCCCCCAAAAAATTAAAAGATATATTAAGGTAAGTTTCAAGTGGCTATAAAATTGTTGTCAGAACTCGAGTAATCCTTATAATATACTTTCTAACTAGCAAAGAGACGCTACTATTTTTGTTGTTGCAGAATGCGAAGATGGTTTGTTTGTATTTGAAGGAAAATGTGTAGATAAATGCCCAGAAAGATATTATCCAAGTACATTAGAAACGAAAATTAAGGATACAGCTGAAGAAATCGGATCAACGAAGAAAGTTTGTCTAAGCTGCCACTACACCTGCAGAATTTGTTCGGGATCAAACGATTATCAATGCACCGAATGTTATCCCGACGCCATATTAACAAATCCTAAAGAATCCGAGTCGTATTGTTATCCATTATCGATGAGGGTGAAAATAGAGGACGAAAAATGGTATTTTAGGATATTCATGCTCCTGACGTTCTTTTTTGTGATATTTTTCATATTACTGGTGCTCTGGTATATAAGATATCGAAAGGATATGTCGTATAGGTTCACAGGTATTGACTCAAGTGACGAAAAAATTCGGGAAATGGAGCGTAAAGTTAGGACTGCTATTTACAGCGATAGTGAATGATATTTGAAAAATAAAATAAAGACTGTTGTATTTTGTTGTCAGTGATAGTTAGTGAAAATTTTTATTATACGTAAATATTAAATAAAACTGACGAATTGTAATAAAATTTTTTAGATCAAATTAAAGAACAATATTGAATATTTTTTTTATTTTTTTTCATCACTAATTATATTTATTATTTATTTATTATTCGGGATACAGACAGTATAAAGTCAAATTTCATAAATATAATTCTTTATTTATAAAAGAAATAATACTGTACAAATCGCTCTATAATAAAACAAAATAAAATATACATAGTTCGTAATAATTCGAATCACGAAAATTGATTGACATTAATCGCAAAAAAGGCTGGTTATTGGCCGCCTCACGGAATGTGGTAAAAGGAATGAATAAAAGGAATGAAAATGATTAATTAATTGGAATTGGCGAAAAAAAGACATTTCTCGGTCATCTTAAAGAGTATAAAGCAGGAATCATCGTCGATAGCAAAAATAGCATCAAATTTACGTATACACCTATGGCACTGCACTGCAATTCATCTCTTGGATACGCCGTCGATGGTGGCGACTCTTCTCTTAACTTACAACTTTGACCTTTCATCAAAAACTCCTCCTATTTTAAATTAAACAAAACAATAAAACAAAAAAAAATATTTCAATTTTTCTCACCTCACACATATCTTTACACGAGGGACAAACGATGGCTCCTTTATGTAACCAACCGTCCTTGAGAATACGAATGGAAATTTCTTGAAAAGGATGGTAACAAGTGTAGGTATAATTTCCCACTAAAATGTGTAATCGGCCGTTTTCACACTTGTAAGAGTAGCAACCTGAACCCCAATGTTGCCATTGACGCATTTGTTTGCAAGAGCGTTCCTCCCACATTTGATTTGTATGATCAAAACATTTTGAGTGGTTTCCATAATCTTCTAATGCAAAATTTTTATCTGGTTCTTAAAATAAATAATGATATATATTAGATATACAATATTTATAATAATAAATATAATTTTAATAATACAAAAAAGTTTAATTCGAAACAATTTAAGAGATTAAGAGAATTTCTAAAATTCAAAAGTGCCGCTGTTGGCTCTAAAGAAAATTTTAGAACAAATCCACTTTTAAAAATTCACCATAAATCGATTATTTAATATAAAGCAATTATTTCTTTTATCATGAACAATATTGCATTCAGTCAGATGCGTCAATATCCAGAGAAATACGAAAATATGATAATTAGATGAAGTTGTTGCTTTTTCAAGCAGCGTTTTTTGTTCATGATACTATTGTCATTTTCCATCGATTTTAGAGAGTTGTGAATATACTCTTTTATAATATAAGGCGTCAATAAAGAGTACTATTAACATATTTAACAACATATTTATAAATATGTAAATTTGAAATGAACTTACTTGGATTATTATCTAAATATTGACAATTAGAACCTCTTACAATAACATTTTTCGAGCTCCACGTAAATTCTTGAATATAAGGACAATAATCAGCTAATGAAACAGATCCGCCATAATATCCTTCGGAACCTTGTAAAACATAATTGAGTGAATCAAAATTTTGGTAAATTTCGGGTAATAAATGATCGTGCTTGACTAAATTGCACAAAGCGACGGAAGTTCGATCATCTGTGCATTCGGTTTGAAGTGGATCTTTTTTAATTTTGTTACAAAACGGATGAATTGATAACCCTCTGGCGGTTTTAGTGCTGATCCATTCTTTGCAACTTTTCATTACGAAGTCGCAACCTAGGCCTTTACCCCACGACATAGGTTCAGCCATGGCGTAATTTGCTCTGTACCAGCCTGTATCTTCCATAAGAGCCAAGGTTACGTTGGAAATGATTGGGTGTTGAGTGTGAGTTCCAGTCATAGCTTCGTTCTAAAAATTATTTTGAAGGAATACTAATTGATTTTTTACAAGATTCCTGGAAAGAAAATTTAAGTTTTAATTTTTTTTCACCTCGAATACGCGTTTTTCCCAATGCGTTAAAGCTGTACCTTCTTCGCCTTGATCTTCTAATTCGGCACCTTCCAATTCATTACAATTAAAGTATCGGCGTACTTCGCGAACAACATTCGGGGTAACCACCATTTGCACGGTTCGTTTCCTCATACCAGATCGCACAAACCAATTTTTCCTTTCGAACGTTTTTATTACTTTATCACTCCATTCATAAGTTTGATATTTTTCATTCAGTGCTGGTTTTCCAGTTTCAGGTCTTCGAGGCGTTAGCGGGTTTCCTTTGCTATCTCGATAAAAACCAAACAAACTCACCGAAAAACCTAGTGCATGAAGTATTTCATGCTTTACAGTCGAAAGGAGCGTTTCTAGTTCTTGCTCTTTTGTACTTATACTTTTCGGGCATAAATTCGCATGTCCAGCGATTGGCCTAAAAATAACAAATAACTATTATAGGTATATAGAAATTTGTTTTTCAACGTTTCTTGCGAAATAAAAAACTGTTTTCAAAGAATCGCTTTTTAAGGTATCTATTGAAAAAGATTGCACCGTTTAAATCCACTCTTTACCGATTCTTTAACAATAGACCATTGTTATCTAAAGATCTCCAAAATACACAATACACTCTCTTTTGAAATCGCAAAGAATTCTTTTAAACGCATTCTCACCAAACACATTTTATTATTGTTCTTACCGATCTAATCCCATTTCTTGTTGACAGTGCGCCGCGTATGCAACAGTTAAGGATTTATTGCACCTGTCCGTTTGCATCGCAGAAACGTAAAAGACGAAATCGTAACCTGTGATACCTTTACCAGCGGAAGTCGTATTGGTGCAATCTTGAGCAGAAGCGTTACAAGTCCTACATGCGTCCAAATGATGTTCGGGAAGTTCTACTTCACCGCACATTGTCTTCTCTTTGCAAGCATCAATGCAATGTGTTAAATTGTTTTTTACGAATACATTCGAATCGTTACATTTTCTCGTTAATAATATAACATCTTCTACTTTACGTACGTAAAGTGCTTCTTCCCAAAAACTTACAGCGCGAGGTAAAATTGTATTCTAAAAAAATTCATTTTAATTAGAGTTAATAAAAAAACCTTTTATATTTTAGGGATGAAAAAAAACCTTTTATTTAATTAAAAACTCCCTATACTCACGTTAATTAAATCAAATTTTTCGCCATCTAATCTATAAAAAAAAACAAAAAAATTTATACAAAAAAAAATATATATTTTTAATTTACCTATAAACACTATGATCGTACCAAAGCAATATTCTTAGTGGTTGATCGACGCTTCTTTTCTTCATAACATGCTCGGGCTCTATGTAAACACCGTGAAGGACCTGGAAATAGCGAAAATTGTCGATCTAACGTTTAATTACTGTACGGAGGTGGTCGCTATAAAAGCAAAACCTTTAAAGGTCTCTGCTACTGTAAATATAAGTAGCCAACCCACAGAAACTAATTAAATGAGAAATAAAAAAATATCTAAGTATTCAAATTAAATTTGATTTTTTTTATATAAAGTAAATTGCAAAGTAATTTTTGAAAATTATAGAATAAAATGTGAGCTTTTCAGCGAAAAAGACCGTTTTTGAAAATATTATTTATTTTGTAAGATATCAGTTTTTAAAGTACAACTTTTTTTCATAACAATACAGCATGTAATTTTTGAAACAAGTGAAGCTTATATAAAATGGATTGTATAACCCGATTGTATCCCAAAAATGTGTCATTGTTTACAATGTGGATTAATTAAATTTTATCGATTAACAAAACCGCGTAACACTCAACGTCGTCACAATTAACCTTAATTAACAATTAACTTTTTTAACCGCATATCTATGCGTAACGCGGATCGAACATTGCAGGTGAATTAGCCCAAATTGATAAAAATAATAAATTAACTGATAATTAGATAAAATGAACAAGAAATATGTTATTGAAATGACTTTGTTATGATGTTTCTAGGAGTAAAGAAGTTGAGAATCCAAGGATTAATATTATTTATAGAAATAATTTTCAAGAATATGACCGCAAACTAGTATATAATACCGACACCACAACTTAATCTTAATCTGTCGCGCTCCTGATAATGGCCAGGTGGGTAGAAATCAGTCCCGAATAACTTTGTTCCAAAAAAATAAATAACTTGATGGGTTTAATTTGAAAAGGAAACACTTTTTAGTCATTTCGAGGACATAATTACAGAAAACTTCTCACCGCATAGTGAAAGTCTTTCGCGGACCTCGAGCTTTGTTCTCGTGTATTATTAGAAATTGAAATCGAGGCGGATATCACATAAATTTATTTTCAAAGAGACTAAAAAAATTTTTTCAAAAAAAAAATTATAAATAAAGATATATGAAAGGATGAGGTTTAAAAGCGAAACGTTGTTTAAAAGAAAGAAATCATGTAACGGCCTTAAAACGAATGACGAATAACAAATAGCTTCTGTTGTAGAAAACTTTAAAAAAAATCTGACGCTGATTAATATGCAAAAACAGGTCTTAACGATAAAGAAAAAACTACGTTTCGTCGCAAAGCGTTTAATGAGCATTTAAATTTAATACATAAAAAAACGCACGTGAATCATATTAAAATTTAATATAACCGACATAAATCAATAATATATAGTATTCTTTTTAAAAACCCACACAAAAAATCAAGTTAAAATGCATGCACTATATCCATAACAATATACCAATACAAATATGTTATTAATATACAGCGTATTTATTTTAACTTGATTAATTTTTAATTTCATTCTTCTTGTTAGTTTCAAAATTGTTTACTCAAGTTTCAATCATAAAACAAAAACATCGTCCTTGATAAATTTCCCGTTTCACAGCTTTATTAACATACACAATTGCAAAGTTAAGGTAATAACATAACAAAAGTTTTTGATATATTAAAGATGTATCGAAAAGTTATAACCTTACCTGATCATGTTTCGGATGAACATGCGTGCAGAGGCTGTGCACGGCGACGGCAAGTAACAGCACGTCGACGACAGCACAAACGGCCGTGTGCCTTTTAAATTTTCTCAATACCATCGCATCGACATCTTAACCAACAGCCTTGTAACCCATCCAAGTAACTCATCAAAAAAATTAATTGTGTTATCACGATTTAATAGAAAAAATCAAACGGTTGCGTCATTACAACCGTCGCGGCCGACGCCACGACAAATACTGCGGTAGCGGCAAAGGAAGGGACTTGTTTAACAGCCAGCTGTTCGTTTTTAGGGCGAACTACGCATGATCAGAACAATTCTAATAAATTTTCAAGCATCTTTGTTTACAGTGTGATAATTTTTTAGATTGGTCACAATTAAATTGGATGTCATTGATTTTAATTGATCCATTAAAGTGAGTCTCTATGTCAATTGCATATGATGAATAAATATTCTTCTTAATTTGTTGGCTTTTCAACTTTGATTTGTGCCTCTACTGACATCTATTAATGGAAAGTGAGGTTGACACGGTAGGTTTTTGATTTACAGATGCTGCTTTTTCGGAAACATTCTAAAATACATTTAAATTCTCTTAGTAATAAATCCCTAATAACTTTTTCATGTACTTATTTTTATTTCTATAGATAGAATTACATAATTTTATGATGAAATGATTAAAAATTTTATTCTCTTTTCAACACCTAAACCACTTTGTTCTCGCGGATAATGATCGATAGTATTACATTTCAATATGTAACAAAATTTAATTAAAACATGGAATTTGATATCACGAGATATATGATTCTGAATAAATTAAAGTTTTTTTAAGATATTTCAGTAAATCAAATTTTATATAAGGAATAATTTCGTCTCAAATCGCCGAGGTCGCTTGCGGGCGAGGCGCTAGATCTTGCAAGGTTGACGATTTTGTGTTGATATATCAAAACTAGCGCCTCGCCCGCAAGCGATTTCGGCGGTTTGAGGATAAAAGTCGTCTTATTAGAGAGTGTATATCTTAACCAAGATATATAAGGAACGATTTCGCATCAAATCGCCGAGGTCGCTTGCGGGCGAGGCGCTAGATCTTGCAAGGTTGACGATTTTGTGGTGATATATCAAAACTAGCGCCTCGCCCGCAAGCGATCTCGGCGGTTTGAGGATAAAAATCGTCTTATTGGAGAGTGTATATCTTAACTAAGATATATAAGGAACGATTTCGCCTCAAATCGCCGAGGTCGCTTGCGGGCGAGGCGCTAGATCTTGCAAGGTTGACGATTTTGTGGTGATATATCAAAACTAGCACCTCGCCCGCAAGCGATCTCGGCGGTTTGAGGATAAAAATCGTCTTATTGGAGAGTGTATATCTTAACTAAGATATATAAGGAACGATTTCGCCTCAAATCGCCGAGGTCGCTTGCGGGCGAGGTGCTAAATCCTCCAAAGTTGATGATTTCGTATTGATATATCAAATCTAGCGCCTCGCCCGCAAGCGACCTCGGCGGTTTGAGGACAAAAATCGTCTTATTGGAGAGTGTATATCTTAACCAAGATATATAAGGAACGATTTCGCCTCAAATCGCCGAGGTCGCTTGCGGGCGAGGCGCTAGATCTTATAAAGTTGACGATTTTGTGTTGATATATTAAAACTAGCGCCTCGCCCGCAAGCGATCTCGGCGGTTTGAGGATAAAAATCGTCTTATTGGAGAGTGTATATCTTAACCAAGATATATAAGGAACGATTTCGCGTCAAATCGCCGAGGTCGCTTGCGGGCGAGGCGCTAGATCTTGCAAGGTTGACGATTTTGTGGTGATATATCAAAACTAGCGCCTCGCCCGCAAGCGATCTCGGCGGTTTGAGAACAAAAATCGTCTTAATGGAGAGTGTATATCTTAACCAAGATATACAAGGAACGATTTCGCCTCAAATCGCCGAGGTCGCTTGCGGGCGAGGTGCTAAATCCTCCAAAGTTGATGATTTCGTATTGATATATCAATTCTAGCGCCTCGCCCGCAAGCGACCTCGGCGGTTTGAGGATAAAAATCGTCTTATAGGAGAGTGTATATCTTAACCAAGATATATAAGGAACGATTTCGCCTCAAATCGCCGAGGTCGCTTGCGGGCGAGGCGCTAGATCTTGCAAGGTTGACGATTTTGTGGTGATATATCAAAACTAGCGCCTCGCCCGCAAGCGATCTCGGCGGTTTGAGGATAAAAATCGTCTTATTGGAGAGTGTATATCTTAACTAAGATATATAAGGAACGATTTCGCCTCAAATCGCCGAGGTCGCTTGCGGGCGAGGCGCTAGATCTTGCAAGGTTGACGATTTTGTGGTGATATATCAAAACTAGCACCTCGCCCGCAAGCGATCTCGGCGGTTTGAGGATAAAAATCGTCTTATTGGAGAGTGTATATCTTAACTAAGATATATAAGGAACGATTTCGCCGCAAATCGCCGAGGTCGCTTGCGGGCGAGGCGCTAGATCTTGCAAGGTTGACGATTTTGTGGTGATATATCAAAACTAGCGCCTCGCCCGCAAGCGATCTCGGCGGTTTGAGGATAAAAATCGTCTTATTGGAGAGTGTATATCTTAACCAAGATATCTAAGGAACGATTTCGCCTCAAATCGCCGAAGTCGCTTGCGGGCGAGGCGCTAGATCTTGCAAGGTTGACGATTTTGTGTTGATATATCAAATCTAACGCCTCGCCCGCAAGCGACCTCGGCGGTTTGAGGATAAAAATCGTCTTATAGGAGAGTGTATATCTTAACCAAGATATATAAGGAACGATTTCGCCTCAAATCGCCGAGGTCGCTTGCGGGCGAGGCGCTAGATCTTGCAAAGTTGACGATTTTGTGTTGATATATTAAAACTAGCGCCTCGCCCGCAAGCAATTTCGGCGGTTTGAGGATAAAAATCGTCTTATTGGAGAGTGTATATCTTAACCAAGATATATAAGGAACGATTTCTCCTCAAATCGCCGAGGTCGCTTGCGGGCGAGGCGCTAGATCTTGCAAAGTTAACGATTTTGTGTTGATATATCAAATCCAGCGCCTCGCCCGCAAGCGATCTCGGCAATTTGAGGGTAAATGTCTTCTTATAAGAGAGTTTATATTTCTACCGAGGTATGTAAGGAACGATTTCGCCTCAAATCGCCGAAGTCGCTTGCGGGCGAGGTGCTAAATCCTCCAAAGTTGATGATTTCGTATTGATATATCAAATCTAGCGCCTCGCCCGCAAGCGACCTCGGCGGTTTGAGGACAAAAATCGTCTTATTGGAGAGTGTATATCTTAACCAAGATATACAAGGAACGATTTCGCCTCAAATCGCCGAGGTCGCTTGCGGGCGAGGCGCTAGATCTTGCAAGGTTGACGATTTTGTGGTGATATATCAAAACTAGCGCCTCGCCCGCAAGCGATCTCGGCGGTTTGAGGACAAAAATCGTCTTATTGGAGAGTGTATATCTTAACCAAAATATACAAGGAACGATTTCGCCTCAAACCGCCGAGGTCGCTTGCGGGCGAGGCGCTAGATCTTGCAAGGTTGACGATTTTGTGTTGATATATCAAATCTAGCGCCTCGCCCGCAAGCGACCTCGGCGATTTGAGGATAAAAATCGTCTTATTGGAGAGTGTATATCTTAACCAAGATATATAAGGAACGATTTCGCCTCAAATCGCCGAGGTCGCTTGCGGGCGAGGTGCTAAATCCTCCAAAGTTGATGATTTCGTATTGATATATCAAATCTAGCGCCTCGCCCGCAAGCGACCTCGGCGGTTTGAGGATAAAAATCGTCTTATTGGAGAGTGTATATCTTAACCAAGATATATAAGGAACGATTTCGCCTCAAATCGCCGAGGTCGCTTGCGGGCGAGGCGCTAGATCTTGTAAGGTTGACGATTTTGTGGTGATATATCAAAACTAGCGCCTCGCCCGCAAGCGACCTCGGCGGTTTGAGGATAAAAATCGTCTTATTGGAGAGTGTATATCTTAACCAAGATATATAAGGAACGATTTCGCCTCAAATCGCCGAGGTCGCTTGCGGGCGAGGCGCTAGATCTTGCAAGGTTGACGATTTTGTGGTGATATATCAAATCTAGCGCCTCGCCCGCAAGCGACCTCGGCGGTTTGAGGATGAAAATCGTCTTATTGGAGAGTGTATATCTTAACCCAGATATATAAGGAACGATTTCAGCCGTTCTTCAAACGGATACAATTTTTGTTGTGGTTGACTCATAGATAATTGTTAACAACATCTTCTTCTCCATTAGTTGGTGACTAAGCAAAATTTTATTAAAAGAATGTAAATGTGTAAAAAAATATATTGATTTTAATCAGACCCACTAACAAAAGAAAGAATTTGAAAAAACTTTTTATATAAATTTTTTGTAAAGTAGTTTTTAATAACGCAATTCGCGTAATAAAAGAGATACGATGTTTTTTTTTAATAAAAATAAATTAAATAAATGCGTATTTCGTAAATCAATTTAATTCCTAAGTTAAGAGGTCGAATATCGAACGGTTTCTGGACAATGTTCTACCAGACGCATGCGTCGGTGTGAAAAAAGGGCTCGAATATTACAGTCCTGTGTGACCCACGACGCCCTTCGCAATACCTATGTCGCGAGGCGAGACACATTGTGACAAAACCGGTGTCCCATTGCCATTATGACCGATCGGTTGGGCGTCTCTGGAGATAAACGCCGAGATCCAGCGAGAGCGCTTTCGGTAGGAGAATTTTTTCGGACGGTACTTCGACCGGAAACGCCATCATCCTGGCTCCGGAAGTCCCCAGCAGCCTTCAGCCGGCCGGCCGAGGCGCCCCCTCGAGATCGACCAGTCGCGATGGTGTCGAGAACAATCACCAACAAAATATTGACAATACCCTTCTTCTTCGAGCGAAAACAACAACCGGAGGAGATCAAACGACGAATCTCGACGAACTCGGAACGGGAAATCTGGTCGAAAATCGCAACCGCGATGATGATGATGAGTTCATTTCGAGAAGGTGCAGAACTAATTACGATCGTTCGGGTACCGAATTTGGGTACAAAGAATATTCTAAAAGAAAATTGGCTGCTGACACAATTTCTACTGATTATCTTTCTTTATCTCTTTCACCTGTCGAAAGGCACAAACAATTACCTTTCGATTCTAGTAGAACATTACGGTAAGTTTAATAATTAAATATTTTTCAAAGATTTTTGTTAATTTTTATAAGATTTTTTTTTTATTTTGAAGTAAAGAGTAAGAAAAAAGATAGATATATAACGTTTTACTATTGGTGTTTTATTTTAACCGGGTGGCGATAATCGTCGGTTGAAAATTATTTCTGAGTTCGTCCGAATCCGCGGTGTCGGTAGGCTAATAGTTGAACGTGTGCCAAAAATGTTTGTTTTTAAATTTCGCGCGAAAACTCTTTGAACAAAAGACGTTCCCGGTATAGTCGGCCGAGATCCGGTTGCGTTTGCGCAAAAACAATACTTCTCAGTTCAAATTCGAGGTGCACTTTGTAGTTTCCATTTAATCGGAAAAATCATTTTTACATCGTCCCAATAAAACTTGGCATTGATAGTGTTACCGGCTATTATTGGGTTTTATAAATATAAAATAGTGTTTTGTGTGCGTCTGCGATAGAGGGGTCTGCGTGTTGTCTTTCAAAAAAATGGAAGATCTAGTATGCTCAAATCAAACAATTGACAAACAACCCACCGCGGTACAGTTTGTCATTGAGTACGGCAACCACGCATCCCTTGTGATTTATTTTATCTGTTTCCTAATCCTAATTCTCTTCATCAATTATTCCAAGAAAATGGAAAAGGATCGCGAACCTTTCGCTTTTTCACCAGATCTTCCACTTCCCCCTATTCCAAAACCCAGAACACTAAAACCAAAGTTGCAGAAACCAAAGGTTTCTAAATCATGCAGTCCCATCATGCTTAGGTGAATCACTTACTTATTCAATTCTTAATTTAAATAAATGTATTAACTAAATCGCTGTATTTCCAGATCTGAACCATCAAAAGCCATCGAGCACCTCAGTGCCGAAGATTTACAAGTTCTTGCCGGAGCTGATGAATTTGTCGAACAAGAAAGCGCCACCGATTACTGTTATGGTGGTTACAAACCAATTAAGGTAGGAGAAGAACTGGTTGAACGTTATGCCGTGATTAGAAAACTTGGATATGGACACTTTTCCACAGTTTGGTTATGCCGAGACATAAAAACTAGGTATACACAATAAGATTACAATTAATTAAACAATTAATTTTTTGATTTATTTTAGTGCGGAATCTCAATATGTAGCAATTAAGATTGTAAAATCAGCGGAAATGTTCAATTGCGTTGCCCAAGATGAAATCAAATTGTTACGTAGCATTAAATCGGCCGATCCAAACCACGCCGGCTATAAACACATCATACAAATGCTCGACTACTTTCAGGTGATGAGCATCAACGGATATCACACCTGCATATCCTTTGAACTGATGGGACCATCTCTGTTACACCTTTTGATACAAAGCGACTATTGCGGCATTCATTTACCCGGAGTTCAAAACATTCTAATTCAAGTACTTAATTATTTCATTGTTTTAATTTCATTTAATTTTTTTTTAATTATTTGTAGGTTCTTAAAGGCATGGTTTATTTGCACAAAATCTGTAAAATAATCCACACGGACATTAAACCCGAGAATATTCTAATTAAAGTTAAGGACCAGTATATTCGAAATTTGGTTGAAACAAGTACTAGATATACTGAATTAGGTGTTCAAATGCCACGAACATATGGTAAGATTATTTTAATGAAAATATTTTTTATGTACTTAATTAATTTCTTAGTAAGTGCTGAAGCTTGGGAAAATTATGTGTATTGTCGACCATTACAAGAATTTAATGATAACCAAGAAACGGAACCGACGATACCGCGGCCTAGAGCACGTTCAATTCGTAATGAATCAATAAAAAACGAAGATGGTATCCAAGAAAAAACGCAACGATCACCAGTGATGCGAGGACCTATGTACATATCGTCGAATATTGAGGTGAAAATCGCTGATTTAGGCAACGCCTGTTGGGACGATCATCATTTCGCCACTAACATTCAAACGAAACAATATCGAGCTTTGGAAGTTATTTTGGACGCTGGGTACAGCTTTCCCGCGGATATTTGGTCCGTTGGTTGTTTGGCCTTCGAGTTAGCTACCGGAGAATATTTATTTAATCCGCGGAGAACTAGCAATATCAGCTCCACGGAAGATCACATTTTATTAATATGTGAATTACTTGGCGGAATTCCGAAATATATTGCCCAAAAAGGAAATAATTCTAATCGATTTTTTGATAGCGAAGGTAATTGATTTATTTTATTTTCACACTGTGTGGCTACCTCACTATGTGTCATTTTTAATAAATCATAATAGTGGCATTTATGACATAATTCAAAAATCTACCTAGAAATTCTTTTGGTCTAACAACTAATTTTATACATATTTACATTAAATCTAATAGTTTATTCATTTTGATGGGTATCTAATATTCTATTATATTCTACATAATAGCCAACACGCTATTAGAATGTCTAAAACTTTCGTTACTTTTATCATCATCCATTTTTACTATTATTACTAGTTATTTCATTTATTAACGTGATTTCTGATGTACAGGGTGGGCAAATTTGGGTGTTATTATTATTAGGCTATCTCAAAAACGATAAGAGATATGAAAAAAGTAGGTGCCATGTCCCAGTCTCTTTTTCCTAGACTAATCCAATCCCGCAAAGACAAATTTCAGCGATTTCAAAAAATGCTCATATACAGGGTGGTTCAGTTTTTAATCGGGAAACTTTACTAGGACGTAGTACTTGCCAAAATAACAAAAGTTTTTGATATAAACATAGGGTCGCAACTCTTTTGTTTTCGAGCTATGAGCTACTGGTTAATATCTTATTTTCAACCATACCTTAAACTTCCCCAGCTCTCTCTAAGGAGATGAAATTCACAACCCCTTTGATTTTTTTATAACAACTTCTTAACACCATGGAATATTAACATCAAAAAATATGGTTTGTATAGCTTATTCATTATTGGTACTTTTTTATCTCTTTAGTTTTTTCCTTAAAGATAATAGTTTTAGCGTAAAAAAATAAAATATGTTAAATTGTACTGTAAAGTACAAAAATTATTAATAACCAGCAATAATTATGAGGATTCACTGTAAATGAAACTTACAAGTTCTCAGAGCCAACTTTTAGAATAATTTTAGCTAAACATGGCGGCACATAGCGGTACACGGCACGATATTTTATTTTTTTACACGGAAACTATTAACTTTAAGGAAAATACTAAAGAGACAAAAAAGTACCACTAAAGAATGAGCTTTACAACCCATATTTTTTTATGTTAATATTCCACAGCGTTAAAAAGTTATTATAAAAAAAATCAAGGGGGTGATGAATTTCATCCCCTTAGAGGGCGCTGCGGAAGTTTAAGGTATGCTTGAAAATAAGGTCTTAACCAGTAATACATACGTACAAAGTTTCAAATTCTACGGTTTACTTACAGCCGAAATACAAAACAAAATGTAAATTTTTTTCTCTACTTTAATCGCTCATAGCTCGAAAACAAATGAGTTGCGACCCTATGTTTATATAAAAAATTTGTGTTATTTTGGCAAGTACTACATCCTAGTAAAGTTTCCCGATTAAAAACTGAACCACCCTGTATACATATACAGGGCGTATCTGAATGACTGCAACAAACTTCAAGGGGTGATTCTTTAGTGAATTTTAAGGGTACTTTCATATATGAACCATGGGCGACTTCGGCTCCCCTAAGGAGCTGCACCCCTCCAAAAATGGCGGAAAATTTTGGTTTAATTTTTTTTTCTCGAAAACCATAAACGCTAGGAAAATGAAATTTAGGGAATATGTTTAACTCATAATAGGGCACGTTTTGATGCTATTTGGACTTTCAACCTACCCTTCTAAACTACTAAACGTAACCACCCAGTTCAATTTATGCCTAGATTTTTTTTATGAAGATGATAAATGCATTGGAAAAATTTCAGTTAGATAGGTAAAACTATTCTAAAACTTTTTTATCTCTTTGAAGTTCTTTGAAAATTTAATAATTTCTGAGAAAAAAAATAATTAAGCAACTAACTGTTAACCTGTAGGGTTGTTAATCGAAAGTTGGAATGAATTTTTAATGAAAAAACCTTAGTAGGCTTTGCAATCTTTGTCAGAAATATTTTTGACGTTTAAATGTCAGTGGTTTTCTTACTATTGTTATTATTTTATTTAAAATTTTGAGCGCAAATGCTTGAAAAACTTGAATCAAAAATTAATTTGAAAAACAATAATAATAGTAAGAAAAACATTGACATTTAAACGTCAAAAATATTTGACAAAACTTTTGATCGACAATCCCGTTGTTTAACGGGCAGTGTTTGCTTTATTATTTTTTTTCTCAAAAATTAGTCGTTTTTGGGAAAATTTTAGAGAGACAAAAAAGTTTTAGGATACTTTCATCTATCTATGTAAAATTTTTCTAATGTATTTATCATCTGCATACAACAAATTTTAGCAAAAATGTAAAGGGGGTGGTTACGTTTAGTAGTTTAGAAGGGTAGGATGAACGTACAAATAGGGTCAAACCGTGCCCTATTATGAGTTAAACATATTCCCCAAATTTCATTTTGTTAGCGTTTATGGTTTTTGAGAAAAAAAAATTTAACCAAAATTTTCCGCCATTTTTGGAGGGGCGTAGCTCCCCAGGGGGGGCGAAGTCGCCCATGGTTCATATATGAAAGTACCCATAAAATTCACTAAAGAATCACCCCTGTATATGACTATACTGCCATGATGCCTATACTGCCTGCTATGAATATACTGCCTATTTTAACTAAAATCTCTACATTGATGCATCTGGGAGCAAAAATGTTACAGAGCATTATGTTAAGGGCACAATTTGCTACAACTTTTATTGTATAAGTTTTTCTGTATACCGATTTTTTTTAACACTCTTCTAATTTCCATATTTTTGAAAAATTCTCTACATTGATGCATCTGGGAGCAAAAGTGTTGATGAGCAATGTGTTAAAGGTACAATTTGCTACACTTTTTGTTGTAAAAGTTTTTCTGTATTATGCTCCGGATACCGATTTTTTTTAACACTATTCTAATTTTTATATTTTCTACTATTTTGAGAGCATATTTTTAGCTTTCCAATGATGTATGACGGTGTTTCAATGGAAAGTCTGCTCCCAATTTATGATCTCTAATCTTCCTCTATCTCACCCAACTTCAAAAGAAAAGATTGCTGATATCAAAAAACTTCTAAATCTTATGTTTGGGCAAAACTGGGAAAATACTACTGAAGATTGTATTCATTGATACCAAACTGTTCTAACCTTACAAGCAGTAAGTTTAGTAGAAGAAAATGACACGCTCTGTTTAATGACCGTTTAGTTCCTGAAGTTATTGTTCATATTTATTTAAATATAAATATTTTTTAATAAACAAACTTTACCAACTAGATAATGGTATAAAATCAAGTTTATTCGGTCATTTACTGTCCATACCCGCCTACTATAATTAATATTTTTAAATTAATTTAATAAATGATATTTAATGAAATAATTTTTTTTGCAGGTACATTAAGCTGTTTTAATACATCACAATTACGTATATGGAAAACGGAAGATGTATTAGTAGATAAATACAAATGGAAAAGGGTGGATGCGATTCCATTTGCCGCTTTAATCGATGCAATGATCGAGCCGGATCCGGAATTACGTTTGACTGCGGAAAATGCGTTATCGTCGGAATGGTTAATCATGAAGCCATAGTTAAGAAATGAAATAAAGTCAAACTATCATCTTATTATTAACAAAAAAAAGCAATCACATTATATTGGCACACCAAGTCTTTTCATTTTGAAAACGTCCACTCAGTAAAAATGAATTGTACCTAGTTATAACTTTCGTATAAAAAAATGGGGTTGGGGAATAGATTGTGGGAGTATTAGTGTTGTTGTTGAATGAAAATGGACGTTTTTAAAATGTTCTATATCGATGTAAAAATAAGCTTAGAGGTGGCTAGTGATTTTTGAATTTTTCAAAAAATCTAGGTGTTTTTAAAGAAAGGAATATTATAACCTAACTGCCGAAAAGTGAGAATATATATATAATATATATAAAAATGTGTTGAATGTGTTGAAGTTCAAAGTTTTATGTTTTTTGTTATTTGAATTTATTGATCTATTCTAGATTATTATAAGTCTATTTATCAGTTTATCGTTTTTTCGTTGTTACATTGTCATGATTTTTAAGAGTTCATATGTGATATAAATTCGTGGGTTTTAATCCGATCCTTAAAAAAATGTATGGGTTACGTTTAGCGCGTTCAGCCTACAAACACTACGCTACGTTAACATTCGTAATAAATATTGTAAACTTTGAATAAAAGCAAACGTGACTGGGGTAGTACTAAAACGATTTTAGGAAAATTTTGTATAACAAAGCTACAAAATATCCTACTTTCAAACATACCAATATTAGAAGACTGAGTTAAAAAACGACTACTCATTATGATTTTTTTCTAATAAAACTCTTTCAAAAAAAAAAATAAATAAATAAACCAAAAGCTATTTTTTTATTTTTAGAATTAAGGACCTCAATTTAAATTAACTATATTCTATTTATAAATAGTATTACCAAAAAGTCCTTGACATTTCCTTACATCTATTTTAAAACGTTCCCCATCACCACATAAAAATCTTAAAATTTTAATTTTTTTAATACATTTTTTCCCATTCAATAATAACAAATACTATTAAAAATACTCAAGGTCGTCAAAAAAAAACAGTTTGATTCAACACGATTAAATCACATTCACACCGAATTAGACATTCAGTTGACGCCATCTATTATCTACGTGGGGTATTCAAGCGATAATAACAAACCCAACCTAATAAATTTGTAACATCTGTTATCTTCGCGTATGTTCATTGCGTAACGTAGTGTGAGAAAGAATGGAAACGTTTAAGCAATTTTTACCTGAAGAATATGGTTTGGAAAAAGATTTCCGGTTGACTAAGTTCTCCGACTTGCGTGGATGAGGCTGTAAAGTACCGCAGGAAGTCTTAACGGACTTTTTGGCGGGAATCAATACTGATTCAAATTTAGTTACAGACACTAAGATAGGTAATAATAAAATTTAGCGGTCTTAAGAGACATACTAAACCCGTTAGTTTAATAAAAATATACAACATCCTCATACTGAATCACAATTAAAATTAGAACTAACACTAGTATTAATTAAAAGTTGTTATTTTTTAGGTATAGGTTTAGATTCGTGTTTAATTCCATTACGTGATGGTTTATCATTAGTTCAATCCGTCGATTTTTTTTATCCCTTAATTGATGATCCTTACATGATGGGTAAAATAACTTGCGCGAACGTTTTAAGTGATGTATACGCCACAGGAGTCCACGAAATTGATTCTTTAACTATGTTAATTTCTGTTTGTGAGCAAATGTCGGAAAAAGTACGCGATGTAATCATGCCGCTGATTATTAATGGATTTAAGGATAATGCAAAATCAGTTGGGTTAAAAATTTCGATTCAAACAGCTTGGATTAATCCTTGGTGTATAATTGGGGGCGTTGCGACTTCAGTTTGTACAGAAAAAGAATACATAAAGTAATTAAATCCCATTAAATAGTTAACAAATTAATCATAATTTTTTTAGTCCTTTAAATTCGGAAATTGGTGATGTGTTGGTTTTAACGAAACCATTAGGCGCCCAAATATCTTGCAACGCAATGCGTTGGTCGGAAAATCCCGAGCGATGGAAAAAAATCGAAAGCGTTGTGAGTTTAGAAGAAGTTAAATCAGCTTATAATCACGCCATTTTATCGATGGCTCGATTAAATAAAAACGGTAATGACTCAAAAGTACTTTAACATCAATTTAGACATTTTTTTTAGCTTCATTATTAATGCACAAATACAAAGCACATTGTTCAACTGACGTGACTGGTTTTGGATTGTTAGGTCACGCGATGAATTTGGCTAAACATCAAAAGAATCGAGTTAAATTCGTAATAAATACAATTCCAGTTATTAAGAATGTAACAAAAATCGCTGAAGTAACCGGCACAAAACTGAAATTTATGAAGGGACTCACACCGGAAACTTCTGGTGGGTTATTAGTTTCAATATCTAAAGATGTCGCCGAAGATTATATCGCAGAGTTGAAAAAGCTTGATGGATGGGATGCTTGGGTTATCGGCGAAGTAGAAAAAGGAGAAAATACTGCTATGGTTGTGGAAAATCCAAAAATTATTGAAGTTGAACTCAATTTATAATTCATTTATAATTTAGTGTCTGTAATTTAAATTCACTCGATCTTGAGGATGACTAAAATCAAGGAAAGTTCGTTGGAATTGTTGATTTTATGATAAAAGACGAGTGAATTATTATTTTTTTAAGATAAATAAAAAACATTCCTTATTTATTTTCCTTTTAAATAATTATATTTTTTTATATATTTAATATCATAGATACAAATATTTTTGTTATAATAATTAAGAAACATACAGTTTTTTTTTGTTGTCATTTCAGAAGTAAAATTAAACTATCACAATTAGTATAATTTATATACATACACGTATAATCTTGAAATACATATACATGTAGTGGTATGTATTAGCCATTTTTTTCGAAGCCTATTCGAAGTATACCGTCCGTAAATGATCGAAGCGAGATAGAGAGAGAGCTTGTTTTCTTAACGGAAATTTTAAAAAGTTAACAAGTTTTTTTTATTAAAAATATTTAATAATTCGATCAAATTTTTTACGGGCCGTGAGAGTGACATTTTTTTGTTTCCTTTTGGGATATGTGAAGATGGTATTTTTTGTTGTTTCTTATTTTTTAGAACGAATAAGATAAAAAATGCAACGAGATAGGAACAAAGTCTCAACTATAAGAACAACAAATCTCTTTTTAAATAAATTATTTACAGTTTTCAATTTTTTCTATACATAAACATACATACAGCGTTTATACATATATATTTATAAAAATAATAATTTTTTTTTCCCATTTTTTTTTATTTTTCAAAAATTACTTGAGCAGTTTAATAGAACTAATTTTTTTTATTAAAAAAGTAACGTTAACATCTCGGCGGGAAATCAATTCAAATTTTAATGTTAATTTATTTTGCCTTATTCACTAAATGACGGTCAACATTTTTATGTGGTGTTTTAGTATCACGATTTTTCCATCTAAAGGCTCGTTTTGTGGATTTTCGAGATTTTTAGAATTTTTTAAATAAGATAATTGGGAGGACAAAAATTGTGTTCTGCCGTAGACATAATCACAGTTGTTATTGGTAATAATTTACGAAATACAGTGAAATCAACTCTTTAATAAAAAAAATAATTTTTAAGATTTTATTTAAGAAATTTCGTTTTCTATTTAAGACAGATGACACTGTATTTCTAAAGGCACTTAATGTAAATTATAAAAAATGAGTGACGATGGATCTTCGGCCGAGAAGTTAGCGTTAACTTTTATTTGAATAGATATCCAAACGAATGTATCGAATGAATGGATTATTGACCCATTTTTTTGAATACCTATTTGATGTTAATACCTAAATAATTAAAAAAATGTATAAGAACGCAATAAAGAAGGAAATAAAAAAGGTAATAATATAACAATACAGTTATACGTATATCTATAACTATGACAATACTGAAACGTACTTTTTTAGCTTATTCTGCATTGGACACTTTCTTCATGTTCTTTAATAATTAATTAATTTAATTTTTAATTCAATAATAAACGTACAAACACTCCGTTTTTAAACTACGACATTTACATTGTGCATATATTCAGTGCTCTGATTTACAAACTACAATCGCTCATCGTTTATGAATTTTTTAACATGGATTTATTTTTATTACATTTTTTTTCAAGTTTTTTTTTTCGGTTCGGGGAATATAACGAGTAAGACATACACTGGTCTTTGGGTTTTCAATATGAAATACGTGCTGGGGCGCCGTTTACGACAGTGGACAAAGGCGCCGTAAACTACACGTTTCGTTTTAACTTTTTTTTTTCTTAATTTTTTTTGTTTAAAATTTTTTTTTCGTTTAGAATATTTTCTTGTTTCTTTTATTATAGTAAATCATTTTTTTTTCTGCGTTTTATATGTTGTACTAAACGTACATCTCACTATTTCGGCAAACAATTCCGTCAACGAAATCTTTTTTTGCAACAACAGCAAAATAGTCAAATGTACTTTTGATAAAAAACGAGGTAGAAGCAACAACTTTTGTTTTCATATTATATATGTCGTACGTTCACATACATATATATTCTTTAATATTTATTGTTTACATGCAAATGTGTTAAAGATTTTTTAGAATTTGTTTTTAAGTGAAATCATAGAAATATGGATATGTTATCAATAGAATATACCTCATGCAATACGCCCAAAACCCTATCAAACAGAGTTTAGTTTTAATGTGTGGATGGGAGTCGTTAACAATAATCTCTTATTTTTTGAATTTTTTGCAAAACAAAATGGCGTCGCGGTGTCGAAGCGTTGGACGAAACAGATTCGTCAATAATCTTGATACCGAGACATCTAGTGGTTGTTTTTGATTATTTTTTATTTACTCTATATTCTGATGATACCATATCCAAGAAAAATGGAAAATAAATAAATCTCTAAAAACATTTATGAACAACATTAAAATTTTAAAGAGTTAAGAGATACAGAGAAATAGACAAATAGATTATTTAGAAATATATGAATATTTAGACATTTCGTGTATTATTTAGGGGGAGATTTAGATTGGTGGAAATAATTTCCGGGTAACCTCGTTACCTTACGAACCGTTTTATTTTCATGTCGGTTTTTTTTTTAGTTAATACATTTTCGTGTGCGCGTTGTTCCTATTTATTTTCATGGTTTCTTTTGCTGTATTTTTTATAGTCGTACAGAGCGTTGTGCAAAATTTATAATCTATTATTACGATTAATAATTAAACAGTGAATTTTTCACTGTAAATAACAGACTAAATTTATATATTTTTAAAATTTAATTAAGGCATATTTTTGTCATTATATGCGTTTTCAACAACATTTTTATAACGTAGCTAAAGCGCTGATTAAAATAAGATGTTTATTTATTTAAAATTAATTATACAATAAATTAAAGAATTTAAGCACAGCCTTATTATTAATTTTTAGCAACAATAAACGCTATTAATTAATTAAATTACTTAATACAACAGTACGATTGAGATTTTTTGTTCTAAATAATCTTATAACCATCTTATTTTGATAACACTTTCACGTTAAATTATAAATTTATTATTAAATTTTTTTATTAAATATGTGAACCTTATTATTATTAACTATTTACCTCTTGTTACCTACTTTTTATTTAATAGGAATTGTATTAAAAAAGAACGATTTAAAAACACAACAAATTTATAACTATTAATTTTGTTTTTTTTTGTTGATATAAAATTATTTAACTACTTATGATTTTTGTGTAAATGGAAAGTTGATCATCGTCCGTGTTACGATTGTCTAACTATAATAACCAACGTTTTTTATTTTTTTATTCGTCACAATAAATATATATGTATAATATGTCATGTATAAAATGTTATATCAAAAATTAAATATAGACTCTAGCTTTATAGACCTAGAACATCAAAAATTATAAACTAAATGACACACAACTGTCATATTATTCATTTTTTCTGCAAACTATCAAATATTTATTTTAACCATGGCAGTTACTAGGTACTTAAGGTATATAGTGAATGATTTAAAAAATTCCACTCTATCTAGGTGGTTATTACCGACAATTACCCGCAATTTAAACTTGTACGTCCTCCTCCTCCTTCATTACCCACTTTTTTCACCTTAAAAATAATTAATAATCATTCGATCTTTAATATAAAGACCATCGAATAACGAAAACTTTGCACAACCCTCTGTAATTTAGTTTCAATTATTATTCATTTTATTATTATTTTTTTTTTTTAACTTTTTCCGACCGAAAACGAATTTTTTTATAAAAATTGTAGCGATGTACACAAAACGTTATGTTACGCGTTATTATGATGCGGTGAACTGTCAGGATTAGAATGCGACTTCGATTTGATGCTTCTTTGTTTTGTAAAGCTTGATCTACCCAGCGACGTGCTACTTCCTCCTTCCATGTCGCGCGTTATTTCTTTATCAGTCGGAGATCCTACCGTTAAACTCGATAAACTCGACGACAAATTCATATTTGAATTAACACTTAACGTCGATGGGTATTGAGGTATCTCGCCGTTTTCAACTTCCGACTCTTCAACCGGAAGACATGTTTCTACTAATGTTTCTAAATAATTTACGAATAATTGGATGCTATCACGAAGATTATTTTTTTGCTAAATAAAAAAGTAATTATATATAAGTACGAAGTAACACAACTATTAAAATAATTTTTTTAGTACCTTTTTAAAAGGACCAGCAAATCTCCACAACCCAGCAAACCCACAGCTTTGTAAATAATGAAGTTGTTGTTGGCTTGTATCCTCACAAGCGATCATATTTTGTATAATACACCTAATGGCGTTTAATAAAACGGGATCGTTCGATGATGCTAATATGTTATTAATTTTTACGTCTAACAGATTGTATCTGGAAATAATATTGTTTAAAAATGATTTAGTAATGAAGTAAAAACTTACATAACCGGAAAAACTTTAGGGAAAACAACGGCACCGTCAGCTAAATATTGATACAAAATGCGCGTTTCGTGCTCTTCGGTGCTGTATTTAACCATCGTTGCTAAAACGGTGAGGACTAAAGCTTGTGTTTGAAAATCGGTGAGTACTTCGGGGTCTAATAAAATGTTGTTTTCGTTGCTGATTGATACGCGGGTGCTTCGATTCTGAAATTGCAGAGGTTAGTTAAGGTTTTCCAAAAATTGGTGGGTTTAAAAGAAAAACTACTTTTTCTATAAATTTTTAGAAAGGGTTTTAATGCAATCCGCATGCAAAAGCAGACGATAATAAATATTAAACTACCAATAAAATTGCGAAAAATCGTGAGTAGTGTTTTTCTTTGGATTGAATGTATCACTTATTCTCTTAACAACTTTATGTTTTAAGTTATAAACTTGTTTAGAGAGTTCGAGTTTAGTTTATTTTTTTTTACCTTAGAGTTATCATCGTGGTTTTTTTGTTCTTTGGTTGTTGGCACCGAGAATGAGCGTTGTGTTTTGAAGAGGGCACGTGCGCTCTGAATTTGGCGTCAGTCCAGGACAGAAGGCAGGCACAGCAGGCAAGACAAGCGACAAGAGTTAGTATGCTCAACGTGAGGGGCGGAGGCGCGAAAATATTGGGGAAGAAATTAACGGTGACTCATTCATAGAAGCAGTGATCTTATCTTGATTTATAAAAAAGAACGACTACTTAAAGAAATTTATTTGAGTCATTAATTTAAATTATTTTTAGATAAATCTTTTCAGTGCAAATGGAAAGAGGAGGTGATAAAAAAAATAGAAATAAATAGAGCATTCCTTTTCATAAACTTAAAAGATAAGAACCACTAAAGTAATGTAGATTAAGATTAATTAAGATGATTGTGTATAAAAGGATGGAGGAAACTCTTACTTTGTTGGGAGCCACAGTCGGGCATTGAGCGTCAGTGTTTAATGCGTTAGGTGTCGGGTTCTGCGGCTCTGGCACCGAACTAGACCGCTGGGTACGGTACAGAGGCCGGGTCAAAGGTCCCGGACTCTGGCTCAAGTCTAAACTGCGCCAGCTTTTGCCGGCTGCCGAACTCTCAACCTGGTTAGCATTCCAATTAACCTTTCGTGCACACCATTATAATATTCTTTTTTTTTTAAACTAATAATTTAATTTGTTTATAACGTTTTTACTTCAATCTAACTAATTTTACTTAATTTTCAACTCCACTTTACTGATTTGTTTAAAACGTCACTTAGTTTTTTAAAAAAATTCATAAAAAATTACAAATTTCAAGCAAAAAAAACGAAGTAACGTTCTAAAACAAACAACATAAAAAATAATAATAGGAGTAAAACACTGTCGTTAAAAACATCGTTCTAAAATACAATCATCACCTTGTTCCTTTCCTTTAAAACCAATCATAACAAACTGATTACTTAACAACATCAAACAACGATTAAATAACCCGACTTAAAACAAAAAACAAGATTTTTAAAGCTTACCTGGTGTTGTGCTGGCTGTTTGTGTTGTTTTGCCTGAGCTATCGCCGATTGGTCCAACAAATCCCAAGATTTTTGTCTTCGATTAACTGGACCACAATTTGTCGTCGCAGTAGGACCTCCCCCACTAACATTATTTGCTTGATGCGATGTTGAATTTTCATACAAGATATTTTCTTGGCTAACTGCATCGTTTGAATGTCGTAAAGTTGCGTATTTTACATGACACCTATTTCGAACTTCCTCTGAATATCCAATTAAAGCTATTAAAGAAAAATTCATTAAAGGCGGGTTCAACAGTCACAAGATAAACTTGGGATAAGTATTTCTTGGTATAACTTGAAACGTCAATTTAAAGATTGATATTTTAATTTATATAATTTATTACACCGAGAATATATGCCAAATTTATCTTGCAATTATTAAACAATTTAATTTTTTACCTGTTAAATAAGCGATACTATCCGGAGTAACTTCAAATTTATCTTTTCGGTGTGGTTTAGCAACAATAGCTAATAACATCGTTAATACTCGACAAGTTCTTGACACCGTCGTAGGAGACGGATGCCTAAATCCTTTTAATAAATGCCCAACAAGCGCAAAATGGAAGTTTGTTTTAAAATACAACCCAACGGCGTGATCTAATTGCTTAAAGTGCCATTCGAGAGCTTCGCGTGATTGCATTAAAACTTGATCCATAGGTAATTCATCAAACGCACCTTGTGAATCTAAAGTATGCAAGTTTTGTTCAAGTAAAGCTAACCCTGATGCGTATAAAGTAACTTCGTCTAATTGTAAAACGGAGGTGGCAACCCAAAATAAGGCTTTGTGAATCGGTGATTCTGGTCGTAGAACTGGTTGGAGTCTTGTTAAGCACATAACTAATGCTTCGAGTAATAACATATCGTTGTAACTTTCTAAAGCTTTCTTTAAAATTCTTAGTAATTGTTTCATGTCTTGATCGCAAACGCTTTTGCTGATGCAACCATAAACGATTAAAGCTCTTGGTTGTAAAGCCGGGTTAAAACAGAATGCGAATCCCTTCGCTAACGATTGCCAATTTGCCAACCAATCGCAGTCTGGAATATCACGCATACACGCTTCCATAATTTCAAGTAATGCATCTGTGATTATTTCTAATGAAGTTAAAGATAGGCGATCCTGTTCTGTGCTGTTTGATGTTGATAAAGTTCTTTCAGTGCCAAACCATCTCTCGTTGGCATGTCTGTAACTCGAACGAAACGCTGTTACAGCCGCAGATTTAACTTTGCTGATACCAAAAAGCAAATAAAATTTTGGTAAAGAAAATTCATCTAAAGATAGTCTTAATACTCGTTGGGTTTCCTCTGAAAATGATGGTTTTGTACATGTACATAATGAATGAATTATATTTATAACTAATCCATGTGTTGAAGCTCGCATCGATAAAGATCCAGAACATACTAAAAATGTGACCGTGTGAAAAAGATATGGTAGATGTCTTGCTACATCTAAGCAATTATTAAATGATAACATAAGAAGGTATCTAGCTAAAATAGCGATGTCGTGCCACATCATATGTTGTTCTAAAAATTGCGTAGGAGTTTGACATGTTTTATCCACAACACGACATAATCGTCCGATGACTTTTTTAGCAACAAGTTGAACGTTTGCAGATGCTAAAGCAACCGCTGTATCGGCCATTATTTCAACCATGGGCGATCCTAAACCGGATGTCACGGATTTATGTATAAAGCCATCTAAAACCATATCGATTAATTCTGGTACTTGACCAATTGAGCCCCAAATCTTGGCTTGTATCGACGGGTACATTTCAACTTCGTCGATTGTTAATAAAATGAGTTTCTCTAAAATTTGTGCCACTTGTTTCTGCCTTCTATTATCTTCGGATGTTTTACAAAAACGAACCAAATTTGGTAACCAAGGTGTCATGTATTCTAAGCATAAATGTTTTAATTCTATACTCGATCGACCAAAACCTTGTATACATTCCTCGAGAAATTCTAAAGTTAGATGGGGTTCATTATTAGCTAACGTTTCCGATACGCTTTTAATAAAAATAGTGTTATTAGCGGGAATACACAACCCTGAAGTTTCTAAAAGTTGTCCTTCTATTTTTAAATCAAACGTAGCCGTCAATGCACATAATTGATTATACGCCGCCGTTCTAAGATTCGGATCTGACGACCCCAAATTTAACAAAGCCATATTTAACAACGTCCCTGGAACATCTTTCGGTCGAATTTTTTGGTGAACAGTCACCGATTCTGGTTGGCTCAACTCCCATCGATTTCTTATATGAACCACCGCTTGAACGATTGTATCACAATCGTTATGTATAAAACTCAAAGGACCACTTTCGTTAGCTATAGTCAAAGTAAATTGGTTATCATCCACCAAACAAACTTCTTCAATTTCAGAGGCGTAATAAACGTCGTTTAAATAAACCGATTGTGATAAAACTTTCGTTTTCTCCGCGGACGTTATTTGAATCGCAGTTGGGCCTACTTTTATTGCCACCTTTGTGTCTTTATGAGACAGCTTTAATGCGTTGTTAAAAACTTTTAAGTCTTCGTCTAAACTTAAAGTAGCGCCCGGAAGTTTTTGTTGTTCCGGGTCTATGTAGTCGTTTAATTTGTTTGGAATATCGATGTAAATTATTTTTCGATTTACAGTCTATAATAATAATTTTTACAATTATTAAAACAAAATTATTTTAAATTTAATTAACTTACACGAAGAGGATTTAAAATACGATCATGATATTTAGTATATTCTCTAACCCAACTGTTACAATTATAAACATAAGCGGCATGTAAGTTTTGATAAGCTAATTCTGGGAGAACGTAAAACCATTTTTGTAAATATTCCGTTCTACAAACCAAAATTTTTTAGCAAAATAAGATTAAAAGGATTTATTGACTCACCGAAATCTGTTTTCTGAGCAGGTGTGCGTGAAATCGATGACCAATTCAAAAGGTGAATGGCAGAACGGCTTCAATGTTAAGATGACGTGGTAAATTAAAAGATCGCCGTTCGTCTCCCCAATTCTATAGCAACTGTTATTAACGTCTAAATGGCCTCTTCTCTGTTAGATACTTACTTATATCTCCTTGCGATGTAATAAAATACTGGTAAGCCTAGTTTACTAGTTCCGGCTTGATAAAATATATTCAACGATTTTATTGATTTAAACTCTTCTTTTTCGTGCATGTTATGTTTAACCATAATTTCTTCAAAGTTACTCGAAGACATATCTATCGAACTCCATCTCGCGTACGACGAAAATAATAAACTAGCAATAAATAAGTTGTATTAAATAGTTTGTTGATAACAAAAAAATTCTTACTGCGAATCAACCGGTTTATGTTCTGGCGGTCCTAAATAGGCTAATAAAGTAGCCATTTTATCGAAAGGTCTTCTACCAACAGCTTTATGATCTCTACTACTCGATAAATAATCGCCAATCTTTTCTTGATGATTCCATAAAAGTCTGTGTAAAGCCAAAACGTTGGCGTCACTAATAAACGACATCGAATGAGATGCTTGGTCAACTGTTTCGCAATCAGAAGCGATTTGTATAAAAAATCTTCGTCCGTCTTCGAAGTGCGCGCGAAGAAAATCATTAAAAGGTAACATATGTTGCTCTTTGCTAAATTCAACGTGGTTCGCGATGTTTTGTAGGATTTTCGACATCAACATTAAGCCTCGTTTGACTGAAGGTGGTACTTGTTTCGTTACTATTCCCATTTCTTGCGGAGAAACGATTGCGGGATTGATAAATCTCAAAAAAATCACAGTCCCAACAGCTCCTATATTATTTTGCGGACACTGTGGAAATCGCTTACTTAATACTTGATATAAACAGTGACACATCGACCGTAATTGAGGGGGAAATTTATCCGCTGCGTTTACGATTGCTTCAAAAACCCTTTGAGTTAGTTGTATCAAGTTTTTACGATTATCTATTATATCCTCGTTATCTTCTAACCTCGCAGGATCAACCTCAAAGCTACAATTTAACTCTTCCAGTAGAGGACTTATTAAAGGTTCCAATAAAGTTTGAAGATAACTTGCTCCGTAAATTTTAAAACAAAACGCCATTATTTTACTGCCTAATGAGTTTCCGCGAAACAACGTTTGCATACAATCGGAAACTTCAACTTCTCGATAAAACATATTCCATAATAACGGCGATAAAAGATGTTTTGCGTCAAATAACGTAACAAAAACTCGAGCTAATTCGTCCATTTGTGAAGTTGTCACAACATTTGCTAAAGCCATAGCGATGGGAAGTTCTCCTTTATCACTGATCATTGTTACTAATTGTACCAATTGTTCGAAACGATCTGCCAAAACGGTTTCGGCTAAAGTATCAAATTCCGTACCTTGTTGAAGAATTTTCGTTAAAACTTCCATAAAAGCTGCCCGCGTTTGTAAATCACGATTATAACCAAGATCTATGGAATGCATAAGCCCACTATCAATATTTGCCGATAACAAATTCGACATTGATTGAATAGTGGCGTTACGTAAAGTGTTAAGTTTATCTGTAACTCTTTTCCCGCCAACTTCTTTTTCCGTAACTTCAGGTGTATCAGTACAATCGTTTAATAAGTTCATAAACAAAGTAAAATATTTTAAAAATAGTTGACTTTTAGCTTCCATAAGGTCACCACGATCAGATTCTTCAGGTTGTAATGGTAATCCGCGTAATAAAGCAGCTACAGCCTCCATACACGCTTGATCTAAATCCCTAGTGATTGAAGTTACATCGCCACTGCTTGGTGGTGCTATTTGATGAGATGTGCCCATAACCCAATCGGTTAAATATTCAACAAGTTTGTTCCGAAATTTCATTTCTTGGCGAAACGCAAGATCATCTCTTCTAGCCATCATAGCTTCAACCAATTGGCATAATTTTGTTTTAATTTGTATGGCGTGTACAGTCATATCAAGATGTCGCACATAACGTACGATAGCCAACATCATTCCTTCAATACTTGTTACACCTAAATGTTCTGAGGGTTGATCATTTTTTGTATTGTCCAAAATATTTTTCATGATAAATATAATATGCTCGATAAATTGTGTGTTGAGGTCTGAAACAACAACTTGACTTTGTTGATCGAAAAATTTATCAATAATAGTTTTGATTTGTTCAAAAAGAATCGGATAAAGAGCCGAAGACATTTCATGTCCAACCAATTCTGTAACGTGCTTTTTAATTTGTCCGCCAAATTTCTCATTGTTACAGACGAGAAGTCGAAGGAGAAGATCAACAAATTGTGTGACGGGACAATATTGTCTTTGTTCTTGATTACCACTTGGTAAAACGCTCGATTTTCTTGAATCGCATAATGAACCCACCGTTCCTATAGCGCTAATTGGAATTGTTGACAAACTGGAATAGCTTGAATGCGACGAACATAAAGGTGGGCGCGATGGAGATTTTCTCTGCAAACAAACACCACCTAATGCGCACAAAAACCCGGTCATATTCGCCCATTCGTTAATTTGATCCTCAAGTTCATGCTCGGAATTTTGATGTGAAGCTCTACGTTTACCCATTGATCTATGAAACGGTTCCATTTGACCATCTTCAGCTTTCATTTTTGGATAAGAAGCTAATGTTTTACAAGTCGAGTTCCAATTCATAAACGTTTCTTCCCAAGCGGGTTGAACGCCGTTTACGCAATGTTCTATTTTACGTAGTAACGCCATGATTCGTTTTTGTAAAGCTGTTCGGCCGTTTGTGTGGTCAGGAAAAAACATTCTTGAGTCGCCGGTTCCGGTATTTAAAAAACTTGAAGCTTGTGCTAATTCTTGATAAACGTGATAATTCGGAACTAAATATGTTACGGTTAGTTCATCAGATCCGCATCGAATTTCTGCTTCTTGGCATAATAACGAAAAACAACTCATCGCTACAAGAACGGCATCCATATCTATACTCCATAAATACATAAAAAACACAACTTCTAATTTGATATGAGCTTGTTTACAAATTGCTATTTGACTGCCTAAGTTTGCGTATTCTTTATGTCTTAAAAGGAATGCATTTCGGCATAAAAGAATTTCTCGTAACCATTTTAAAATGTCGGTATAATTCATTATTTGATGTTGTATTAATTTCTGCGATATTGAAAATAAAACTTGAGAGCTAACGTCCCAAAATGTGTTAATTGGAGCTTCGGGATTCCAAATTTCAATTTTTTCTGGATGATGTAATACTAATAGTGCTTCCATGGCTTCTTGAGCCACATCAGTCATTGATGGTTGATGTACTAAAGAAACCAACCCGTTTATTAACTCTAATGTGGATGATTGAATCTCATGCCCAGCTTTTCCTTTATTGTTTAACATCAACATAGGATCTGCGTGTATTAATCTTACCATATACAACAATAAATTTCTATAGCCAGTCATATCTTCGGCTCTATCTTTGTATTTTCCTTGAGAATCTTTACCTTTCGATGCAAACGCTTGTATCACTCTAAGTGGTGTATGCGCAATATACCCTTGAGCCACTTTATTTAAAGTATCAGTGAACATGGCGCGAAGTTCGGATGATTTTGTATAAACCAAATCGATGTTTGGCCACCACAGTAATCGGGATTGTGTTACAATTTGAAACAAAGATTTTACCAAAACAAAATGATATATAGTCGGCGAAGATAAACTTAAACAAACTTTTAAAGCTTCGTTATTTATTGGTTTTAATCGAAACGATGATACTAAGCAATCAATCATTAAATCGATGTCTTGGTTAAGCGAGTTTTGACCCCTTGAAAATGGTTTTATCGGGTTGAAAAGCATATTTTTTAAATCTGTTATTATGCTTTGTACTAGTGTTATTGTTATGTTATTTGTATCCGTCGTGTTTATGTAGGTGGAAGCTTTTATTAATTTTACACAAGTCACAACAGCCGCTTCTGTTAACTGTTTACTAGAGTTTCCGTGTGCTCCTATTCCCCGTTTTATGGTGTCTATGAATTGTTTTTTCTTGCTATGGCGAGGTGAACAAGGAGCGCCTCCCGTATCCGCGTTTATAATCTCCTCCAAAACTTTCTGGATTTGAATAAATAAATAAATTAACTAAGTCAATTATAGGTGTGACAACTTACAGGTGATAGAATAAGTAGCATTATTTGAAGCGGCCAAATAGCCGCTCTCCCCTTTTTATTATCAGTATACGCATCCAAAATGTCAAATAATTGTTCACAGCACTTTGATAGTTCTTCATTGGGATTTTTTTGTAAGTCAGCAAATTCATAAGGATAAGTGTCTATCCAGTTCCAAATCGCTCGTTCCAATGATATCATTAATACAAAGTGTGCAGGTTTTTTAAGAAGCCGAAATTTTTGAATAGCTATAAAAAATAAAAATAAAGAAGGATTTGATTTAAACTTTATATTTGAATCTTTATCATGATTATAAAGCCTTATACAAGACTTATATACTCTTTATGTTACTTATACAAGACGTTTGTATGAAAAAATTAAGTATGTGGCTAGGTAAAGTACCACTTCCGGTTACGCGATTTGATTGAAATTTTAACCCTGAATCTTTTTCGTAATTATATAGACACATACCATATATTAATCATGTATCTTTATTTAAAATGGAAGTTTATATGAAAGAAATTTGATATGTGGTTAGGTAAAGTGCCACTTCCGGTTGGAGGATTTGGTCCAAAAATTGATATAGATCTGCGATTTTAATGTGATAACTGTACACCAATTTTCATCCCTGTAACTAACTTCGTTTTTGAGACAATTTTATTTTATTCTTTTATCAATACGAAACAGTCAGCTCTAGGGGATTCTAGCGCCTCGCCCGCAAACGACCTCGGCGATTTGAGGCGAAATCGTTCCTTATATATCTTGGTTAAGATATACACTCTCCTATAAGACGATTTTTATCCTCAAACCGCCGAGGTCGCCCGCGGGCGAGGCGCTAGATTTGATATATCAACACAAAATCGTCAACCTTGGAGGATCTAGCGCCTCGCCCGCAAGCGACCTCGGCGATTTGAGGCGAAATCGTTCCTTATATATCTTGGTTAAGATATACACTCTCCAATAAGACGATTTTTATCCTCAAATCGCCGAGGTCGCTTGCGGGCGAGGCGCTAGATTTGATATATCAACACAAAAACGTCAATCTTGCAGGATCTAGCGCCTCGCCCGCAAGCGACCTCGGCGATTTGAGGCGAAATCGTTCCTTATATATCTTGGTTAAGATATACACTCTCCAATAAGACGATTTTTATCCTCAAACCGCCGAGATCGCTTGCGGGCGAGGCGCTAGTTTTGATATATCACCACAAAATCGTCAACCTTGCAAGATCTAGCGCCTCGCCCGCAAGCGACCTCGGCGATTTGAGGCGAAATCGTTCCTTATATATCTTGGTTAAGATATACACTCTCCAATAAGACGATTTTTATCCTCAAACCGCCGAGGTCGCCTGCGGGCGAGGCGCTAGATTTGATATATCAACCCAAAATCGTCAACCTTGGAGGATCTAGCGCCTCGCCCGTAAGCGACCTCGGCGATTTGAGGCGAAATCGTTCCTTATATATCTTGGTTAAGATATACACTCTCCAATAAGACGATTTTTATCCTCAAACCGCCGAGATCGCTTGCGGGCGAGGCGCTAGTTTTGATATATCACCACAAAATCGTCAACCTTGTAAGATCTAGCGCCTCGCCCACAAGCGACCTCGGCGATTTGAGGCGAAATCGTTCCTTATATATCTTGGTTAAGATATACACTCTCCAATAAGACGATTTTTATCCTCAAATCGCCGAGGTCGCTTGCGGGCGAGGCGCTAGATTTGATATATCAACACAAAAACGTCAATCTTGCAGGATCTAGCGCCTCGCCCGCAAGCGACCTTGGCGGTTTGAGGCACAACTTGTACAAAGATGTAAAAGGAACGATTTTGGTTCAAACTGCCGAGGTCGCCTGTGGGCGAGGCGCTATATTTAATATATTAACACAAAGTCGTCAATTTTGAAACATTATAGCGCTTCGCCTGCAAGCGGTGGTTTGAGAGTTAACATTTTCTTATAGGTTACTTTCTTATATTTTCATGTTTGTATATTTTACAAGAAATACATGACATAATTGTTTTTAATAAGATACAAACCTGTTAAAAGACGTGTTAATCTGGTGACATCGACATTGATATGTTGAATAAGTTCTATATCACTATGATCTGGATTTTCATCAGGACAAGAAGCTAGCTCCTGTAATTTTGAGCTGATCCTACTAAAAACCGCATTGAAAAAATTTACACTTAGAGCAAATAATACTTTACTAGCTGCAGTCTTTATGGCATGTGTGTGCGGACTTTCAGTTGGCATATCTAAAAGGAATACTTAAAAGGGATACCGTTATACTTTTTCATTCTTATTTGATATACCTAGAAATGTACAAATCTCTTTTAAAAGTGATTTTAAGTTTTGGTTTTCTTCCATAGTCAATGTTATTGAATCCTTTGGTTGTACACTGAAACATTTTTCTAAAGTCTCTAAGACTACTAATAAACTATCAAAGTAATTCTTCTCGAATTCAGCTACAAGTTGTCTTTGCCCACACACATTACTTTGGTACATCTCATGTATTCTCTTAATTACTTTTACAAATCCATCCAAAACCAATGCAAATTTATGTCGCGATATTTGTATTATACAATTTTTATTCTCTTCTTCATTAAACTTGGAATGTGCTGTTTGGGAACCAACTCTACACGGCAGCTAAAATTATTCAATGCAACAAATATATATTAAAAAATAATTATATATATTAAAAATAATACTTAATAATCGATTAAAGGAAAAATAGAAACAAATTGTTTTTAAAATGAATAAAAACTACTATTACAGGACATAGCTTAATGTAAACACCACAGGACATCCTGTATGTATATATTGATTATAAGGTGGGAAGAAATGCCGCGCTTTAACGCTTGCAAACGGTTAATAAACCGATACTAACCTGTTCCTCAAAACGCACAATCAACGTGTTTGCCCACTCCCCGGGCTTCTGGGTTGCCATTTCGTTTAAATCGAACAATTTCACATTATTATCAAATCTTTAAATGGATTGACATTTTTAGAACGATTCTGTTTGACAGTTACACCCGCTACCAACTTAAATTTTCACTCTACACACTCCTCTAAAACATGTTTTAGGAACATCAACCATTAAAAATAAAATATACCTAAATGAATCATTACTAAACTTATATTAAACACAAATTCATATTTATTTGTATTTATTAATAATAAGTATATATTATTATTATTTCAGCTTTATTATTTGTCCCACAAACATTATCATCTAAAACTCGTAATAGATGGCGTTGCCTACTTTAATAAATGGCGGAAAGGGTTTAATTTTAAGTAGGTATTAAAAATGCCGCTATTGGAATTGAATGATATTAATAAACTCATATTAGGAGAGCTAAACGTCACCCTCCTCTTTCCAGCGATTCTGTTCTCCCTGAAGATGAAGATCCGAAGACTTCGCAAGAGACGCGTTGTGTTGTGGAAATGCGATGCGTCTGATAAAGATGGAATAAGCAAGAAAGCAAGTATATCTCCTTTCTTGGTGGAGCTTGAAATGACATCACGTTACTCCAAAATGTCGGATGATTCTGTTCCAATGGAAATAGAAATTCGCCCAAAGCTGAATGAAACAGCGCAAGGATTAATTTAAGTCTAGTGGCAACTGGGATGAAATCTACAATTTGCTAACAACGATTTTGAGACCTTTATCAAAACAATAAGAACCTAAGTAAATCAACTTTCTAAAGATGGACCTGAAGGAAGGTATCAAAAGAATTCGGCAACTATTAACTACTAATCTGATCTGATTGAATTTGCAACATGAGCTCATTTATTAATATAAATATAATATACAGGGTGGTTCAGATTTTAATCGGGAAACTTTACTAGGATGTACTACTTGCCAAAATAACACAAGTTTTTTATATAAACATAGGGTCGCAACTCTTTTGTTTACGAGCTATGAACTTTATTTAGTATTCCGGCTATAAGTAAGTCGTAGAATTTGAAATTTTGTATTTACTACTAATTAACACCTCATTTTCCAGCATACCTTAAGCTTCCCTAGCGCCCTCTAAAGATATGAAAGCGATAAAGTTGTAAGTGTTAAGAACTTGACAAGGTAGGAAAATTAAAGGTTATTAGAGAAAATGCCAAATTCTGCTAGAGCAAAGTACTTGAAGCCCAATTTATTATCTTATTGTTATCCTTGATGATGGTCAATTAAGATCGAAACATGTCAAGTTGAAAAAGTTAATAATTTACGATCTTTTAATTACTTAATCTGTTAAAACTGGAATTTCCAAGATTCTTTTAAAATTATGGGTAATAATTGAATAAGATTCCAATTAGTATTAATGAGTTGACGTAAATAATTTTAAATATTCTTATAAAAAGAAAAAGGTATGGGAAGTCCCTAAATGACTAATCGCTGGATAATTTTCGAATCTGTAGATGCGCATTTGCATTTTTATAACGTGATAAAAGTAACGCGCATGTCTATACGCGAAATTATTTAGAATGGTGAAAGTAATACTTGTGCTAAAAATGTCATTCATCGATCACCAAATTTGTAGATAACTTTGAAGGTAAGAAACTTTATATATGTGTATAAAAAATTTTGTGTTGTGGTTTACACAACCGGCTTTGTCCTGGTAAACCGTGGCAATTGCGAGATAACGCTCTTACTGGTTCAATTTCTTTAACGCTACAAAACAAATTCGCTCCTATCTATCTTTACCTTGTAACACATTAAGGTCAAGCGAAGTGGTATTGAAATTATGGTCAGTAAAAGTACGTGTTTGTAGGAGCCTAGTAATTAAGGCGCCCCGCAATTACCGGAACGCGAAGAAACTGGACTATATGTAGAGAATTTTATCGGAAACAAAAAGTTCAGGGATTTTCGTAAAAAATAATGTATTTTTATAAAATTGAAAGTAAATTTTGTGTTTTAGTCATAAGTTTCCATTCGGTTTATGGTTTTTTACGAAACCTCCGGCGGGGAATTAACTAGACCGTTTTCTCGGAAATTTGCGTAAAATAGAGAAATTCATTTTAACACCGCAGCGTGTATTCCCCAATCGTAACACCTCGAAACCAAGAGAAATAAATGTTTACTCATTATAGATAAGATGGTTGATCCCCGCTACTTCTAGCACGGTCTCTCCTGAGAACTGAAATCCCGACGAATCATCGGGCAAAAATCGGGGAACATTGAACGCCCGGTATATAATTTAGATCGCGACTGCCCGCGCCAGTCAGTCAGTGTTAGGGCAGACCTTCGAGCAATCGCGACGCCACATCTCGCTCTTTTCGAGGTCTCCGACAATCACTTTTTTCGTCCCTTTCCTTCAATTTCAAGTTTTCATAGCAAAACTTACAACAAAATCGGAGTGCTTTAATCAACTTTTTTTATCTTCAATTTTAATAATGGATCAACACGCCAACGGTGACCAATACAAAAAGAAAAAACCTCTTCCTTTAGTTTGTAGAAATTGGTCTGAGAGCTTTGATGATATTGAAGTTCCTGGTACACCTAAAACACCCAGAACATCAACAACACCAGGTAATAAACAAAATAATTGAGTTTTTTTTTAATTTTTTGATTTTTTTTGATTTTTTAAAGGACACGAAAAGTGCACGTTTCACCACGATTTAGAGTTAGATCATCGTCCCCCTACTCGAGAAGCTTTAATTCCAGATATGGCAAGATCCTACCGATTATTGTTGGGTTCTTTGGGGGAAAATCCCGCGCGTCAGGGACTTTTGAAGACGCCGGAACGTGCGGCCAAGGCGATGCTTTTCTTCACCAAAGGCTACGACCAGAGTCTGGAAGGTGAGCGACGCCTGACGCAATAACCATTAACGTTGCAACCGTACATGGTTTTTCCGCGCCAATTACTTTTTACGTCTTTTCGAAGTCGCGCGTGCATCTATTATAAATACAAGAACGTGAACGTCGGACGATTTTCCCAATCGCACTGTGCTTCTTATTTCGATCACTTCATTTCTCAAGGTTGTTCAGAACTCATCTGAAAATTATCCAACAATGAAATATTTATTATTAAGTATTTCAAAATTATGTTTTAGAAAATTAACTAATATACCATGTCATTATTGTTATTTAACTATACGTAGAAGTTACTAAATTACCCCTGAAAGGTTTCCTCTCTGAAGAAGTAATTGGTCGTTGGTAATTGAATGAAAATTAACCGGGGTGCTTTGGGAGTCTCATCCTTCTTCATTCAACAGGTAACTTCGTTAACAGAACCCGAAGCTTTCCGTCACCCTGAATCTCGAACTTTAACGCAATTACGGCGCTTTAGAAATCAATCTTTCAACGAACTTTGAAAAAATTTTTTTGTTCCAGTATTTTTTGTTGTAAGAAGGGCTTAGTTTGCGATAAGTTAAATCGTTCCCTGAAATCCCGGTTATAAAGATGTGCCGTGTCCATGGTTACGAATCTCTGGAGTCGGCCAAATCCATGGCAATTATCTTCCTATTGTGTTCTAAGGATCGTTATTCGTCATATCGCGGCGAAATCGCGCTTACGAATTAACTTAATGTTATCTAAATTTTTTTATTTTATTATTTTTGATTTAATTTTTTTTATTACAAATAAAATTCCAATTAATCTCTTCATTGTAATCGGTGATGGATTTGGAAATGGAAGTGTCAGCCAATCAATTACCATCCCCCCAATTCAGTGGAGTTCCGAATTAAGCATTTTAGAAATGCGTTCGCATACTCGACGTCGCGAGCTCTACAATGCGACATTAAGTGTATTACTCAGAGAATTACGGTCAAATGGACCCCTAAGAATCCTTGGTTTCCTTTTGCCGTTAAAAGCCCTCCCCCCAGCCTCTTTCTCGCACTCGAAACCAACCCCCATTTTCAATTATTTCCAAAATTATTATAAATGTGGGACAATTTCTCTTCTAACATTTATCTTTTTGAGAATATAAAAAAGAATTCATTTTAAGAGTTATTGATGCGACTCTTAAACTTAAATCCGAACCTTTTTACATTCAGTCACGTGCGAAAGAGCGAAGTAGCTTCCCTTAAGAGAAAGGGGGGAACTTCCCACCCTCTCGATCCCAACTAATTCAACAAAGAGGGTTTCTTTGAAAGTCAAACGGTGTTTCATTTTTATGAGGCTTGAGGGCTATTCTTTTGTCATGTTTTATTTTTTACGTTTTAACCATTAATTACAGTCGTCAAAGTCGGGTACATTTTTGATCGATGACCGCGTGAAACAGCGTTTCCATTTTAGATTTAAGCGTCATCAAACTAGCCGTAAATTCTATTGTTCTCATAAGAATCTTTTGTAGAGGTGCTCAATGACGCGATATTCGATGAAGATCACGATGAAATGGTGGTGGTAAAGGATATTGAGATGTTTTCGATGTGCGAACACCATCTCGTTCCGTTTTATGGAAAAGTCTCCATCGGGTATTTACCGTGTGGTAAAATTTTGGGGCTCAGTAAACTAGCTAGGATTGTTGAAATTTATTCGCGACGATTGCAAGTACAAGAAAGATTAACTAAACAAATCGCCGTTGCTGTTACTAAGGCTGTTCAACCGGCTGGAGTTGCTGTTGTAGTTGAAGGAGTGTAAGTTATTAATTAATTTTTTATTAAATTAATTATTTACTATTTTTTATCTTTTTAGTCATATGTGTATGGTGATGAGAGGTGTTCAAAAAATAAATAGTAAAACCGTTACTTCGACTATGTTGGGTGTTTTTAGAGACGATCCAAAAACAAGGGAAGAGTTTTTGAATTTAGTACATTCCAAGTAAAAATAAAAATTTACGTTAAAAAAAATTGGTGTCTTGAACTTAGAAATGATGTAGTAAATTATAAAAAAATATTGAAAAAAAAATTAGTTGTAGGTAATAAAATAAAAAACGGTGGACCAGATTTTAAATTAATGTTGAAATGTATATAAAAAAAATAAATATTTATCAGTGTTACCGAATAAATATAATATATACGTGTTCATGTTTTAAGGATATATTATAGAATATATTTATTACGTATTCTGTGATAAACCGGGCGATTTATGATAGTTTTATATACAACATTCCACACAACAACAAAATATTTCAAAAAATTGCCAAACATACAGGGAGTGCCGAAAGTATTTTTTTATACTTATATATTTTTCAAATTCTTATTTCTATATGTCTAGACACATTTTAATAATACGAAAATGTATTTGATTTTTGAACATTATTTATTGTGACAATCTGTTGTAATGTATGGGACCTAAATATAAATAATACAATCAATATAATGCTTTTTTATAGTTTTTTATAATGCCTTGTTGGGATTTGGCTTCCCTTAATTTCCGACTTCTACTACGACTAATATTGTAAATATTAATTTCGTACTCCCAGGTTTTTTGTAGCACTTCCTTAACAATAGTTAAGGTACCTACCTGGTATTCCCAATTATGTTTTTAGTAATGAATTTAAGCCTTTTGTTTATGATCCAAGTCAGTATCTTGTGTCCAATACATCCTACCACCTTCTGGAATTTGTTTATCTCTCCTTTTTTGTTTCCACCACTCTTTGTCTAAATTAATTCTTTTTGTCATTATCTTTCAATGCTCTTACATTACTCAATGCGCTTAATGCGTCTTCTGCAACCATAAAAAGTTGCATTTCTCAACTTAAAATGACTTTGGAGAAAAAAAAATTTCTCACTTTTTTAACTTATTTTCAAAAAGTGTTAAATTTAAAGAGTACATAACGAAACTTAAAAGAGATAACAAATTAGATTATAAATAAATTATTTATAAATCGATTCTAAAAATAAACAAGCAAGAAAATTTTCCATTTTCATGTTATTGATGCAATTGAAAATTAGGTAAACAGATATTGACGTAAAACGTTGATTCTTAAATGGATACTGAGTAGTAATTGCTGTTTTTTGTATAGGTATTGTAAAAAAAATCGATATACAAATCAAACATAAATATGCGGGTAAGCGAACGAAACTTTAAAACGTAAATTAACTGTCACGTGCAGTTATGAAATTCTGCGCGATTTTCATTCGACGAAATACAAAAGACAGGAAGGAAGAAATTATTTCTAACATTTCGAAAGGAAATTGAAATATTAAAATATTTCTTTTTTATAGTTTTAAAATTTGTGTTATTAATTTTTTTTTTGGTTCGACCTTTTTATTAGAAAACGATAACAATCCTTGACATGGAAGATATCAACTATGCTTAATAGAGTGTTTGTCAAAAATTATTAAATTATGTTTTATTTTTCATATTTAACGCGATAAGAGCCGCGACCCGAGTTGCTAATTGATTAATAACATCGATTAACGCTGATTTATATAAAATAATTCACTCCTCTCAGTAAGTTTCAAAACCGATTATTAAGCTTCATTATCATAAAGTACACATAATTTCGTATACACCTCTTACGGTCATCGCTTTGTTTTTCTTGGAACTCGACTATCGAAAAGAACGACCGACCGGCCGTGAATCACCCAGGAGTTGAATATCTGGTATTTTAGCATTTGATCCGTGATCGCCGAGTTCGTGTGCGTTCGTGGAAGACAAAAAAAGTGACTACCTTAAAATTAATCTTGCATTTCTTAGAAATTTTGTTTTCTTTCACATGGAAGTTAATGGTAATCAACAGAGCTCCAATTCTAGAGCTTGGAGTGATAACCTTGGTTGTGTTCATGTACCAGGAACACCAAAAACACCGCGAACTTCAACTACACCAGGTAAGATAATTAAACAAATTACAGATAGGTTGACCTTGAAATATTTTCTTCGCTTTTTAAATTATAGGACACGAAAAATGTACGTTCCACCACGATTTAGAACTAGATCATCATCCACCAACACGAGAAGCTCTTCTTCCAAATATGTCAGAATCTTACAAATTGCTTTTAAAATCATTGGGAGAGAACCCAACGAGACCAGGGTTATTAAAAACACCAGAACGAGCTGCCAAAGCAATGTTATTTTTTACCAAAGGATATGATCAAAGTTTAGAAGGTAAAAAATGAATCCATCAAAATATTTATCGTTTATTAAAATTTATCATGTGTTTGTAATAATATTTGAAGAAAACAATTTGTGCATAACAACATATCTTTTTAATAGAGACCCTAAATGGTGCTATTTTTGACGAAGATCATGATGAAATGGTTGTTGTTAAGGACATAGAAATGTTTTCAATGTGCGAACATCACCTTGTACCATTTTATGGAAAAGTTTCGATCGGGTATTTGCCATGCGGAAAAATTTTAGGTCTTAGCAAATTAGCTAGGATCGTGGAAATTTACTCACGTAGATTACAAGTACAAGAAAGATTAACAAAACAAATAGCTTTAGCTGTTACTAACGCCGTCCAACCCACAGGAGTCGCCGTTGTCGTTGAAGCTGTGTAAAAATTTTTAAAAATTGTATTCACACAAAATTTTAAATTAATTACATTTTTTTACAGTCACATGTGTATGGTTATGAGAGGAGTTCAAAAAATTAACAGTAAAACTGTAACATCGACAATGTTGGGGGTTTTCCGAGACGACCCAAAAACCAGGGAGGAATTTCTTAATTTAGTTCAAACTAAGTAAAATTATAATTTTACGATAAAGATTTTAAATCGAATAAAGTTTATTTTTAAAAGTTATTTAATCTTTATTTATTATCTTGAAACAAAGAAATTTTTTTTACTGAGTCATAACGAAACTATTCCGTCAATTTTCAATTTCAAATCAGTTTTTTTTTCGCAAAGCGATAAAAAAGATTTAACACTGAATACATATTCAAATTTGAATTTGCCGCCAAATACCACACTTTCATAACCTAAATAATTTAACACTGTCTTAATAATAATACAATAATAGAAATAATAAATTAAAAGAATTAATAATAATATTAACATTAATAACTTTTATTTTAGGAATTAACTTATTTGTTATGAACAACATAACCTCACAAAAATATTAGAATGTTATTTTTCCCAATGAAATGTCCAATAATCTAACCAAATTCCAGAGAGTGCTTCTGCCCTCTATCTTAAGTTGTAGTTTACAAACTCTGTCCAGCAAATTATTAAATCATTATAATTATTTATCAAGTTTTATTCTTTACATTGATGGCTACTTTAGTCTCTCTTTCCCTTTTTGATGGCAAGGAGACAAATCTGATACTGCATCTCTAAATATTTCACTAGATGTACGTTCGAACCACCAAGGCATATCTTTTTCAAGGCACCTTTTGCCTTCAATGAAAAGTTAGAGAATCTCTTAGTTAATATGATAAACTGTAATGCCTCGCCCGCAAGTGACCTCGGCTTAATCAGGCGAAACTCTTGGCATATATTAATGTTATAATAACATGTTTTGACCACTGAAAATATCTTTAAAATTATAAAAAAAATATTACATGACAATAATTGTTGTTGTGAAGGTCAAATAATTATAATACTTAAAATGTTTATGCCATAAATATTATAACAAATATGCATAAAACATAACATAATAACAAACAATTCTTTAAAGGTTATTCCTTATTACACTGACATGATTAAAATTCCAAAAATACAGTCTGCTTCGGCGAAATTTAAATTTGTAACAAAGTGAATTTAACCACATGATCCTATTAACTCCTTAATATTAATAAATAGAAATTTAAATCGATTAGGCGCCCAATTTGGCGCAATTATCTTGTATTTTATTAAATATGAAGCATCGTTAAACTCCATATAAATAGAATTTCGTGATCAATTAATATCTACTTTCATTGTTACCAAAATGGAAGTTGAGTATGTAAAAAAATATGCGTTATTTCATTTAAATCTTTTGGGGTTAAATCCGTTTAACAGAAATATTTGGGCTGACATAAGAACATTTTTTTATGTTATTATATTGATTTTTCCATCAATTTTGCTATGCATAAATGTTTACAAGAACACCGATGGCTTAGATGGTCTTCAAAGCATGATTTATTTGTTTCCCCCGGCCGATCAAGTTCTTTTTAAACTAGTCTGCACGATTTATTTCAACGAAAACATTAAAAAAGTGATTGATAGAATAAATTTGTTTTGGAATAACGATGTTTATGGGGACGAATTCAAAAAACATCTCGAAAATAAAAACCAAGAATTTTTAAAAATTTTAAATAAATATAGAATCATGTTGTTTGTGACGGTGATTGGTTATGATATTAATATAGCAGTTGCTGAATACAAGGTATTTGAAAAGCAGTTGGAATGGTCAGAATATGCTTCGATGATTATTGATCAAACTTATTTAACAACATTGGGGTATTCGATGATTGTGTATGATTCCATGTTTTTTACATTAATTAATTGCGCGGTTATTCAAATGATTAAGGTGCAATATGGTTTGGAGCACTTAGATATGACGCGAGATCCTAAAGAAACTTATACAGAATTTTGTAAATTGGTTAAATACCACGATTTTATTTTGAGGTTCATAACTTACATAAATGGTATTTATTCTATTCAATTGTTGAATCATTTTTTTACAACTACTTGTTGTATCTGCGTCGGAATTTTTATGTTGAATGTTGATGGGTTCGAAATTTATTTAATTATTAATTATTTATATTTTTTAAAACCATTTTTAGTTTCCCACCATCAACGGATAAATTATCGTACGTTTCGTACTTGGTTTGCCACAATTATCAATTATATATTTATTGTTCTTACGGACAAATTCTTCTTAATGAAGTAAAACCTCAAATTAATAAATGAAATGCGATTTAACAACAAAAGCGATATTTTTAGATGGAAGCCGTTGGGGAATCATTGTATAATTCGGATTGGTACAAAAAGTTTCAGCCAAAATTAAGGAAGGCGATGTCGTATGTAATCATAATGTCAAATCTCCCAAATAAATTAACGATTGGAGGTTATTGGGAATTGAATTTAAAAACTTACATGTCAATCGTTAAAACGGCCTTCTCCTTTAACGCGTTCGTTCAAAACGTTTTCAATAAGTCTAAGTAACTTAATTTCACGGCGCTAATTACTTCTATTTGTAAACGCAGGAATTTTACGATTAGAAAACGAGCACCATTCAGATAAAAACGAAACTTTAGATGTCGAAGAAACTATATATATCTCGTTGAAACCAATATTTCACTAGTTGTAGATCTATTCTTCGATCGATCGAAAATGTTGAATATTTTTGTATTAATAGCACTTTGTAAGTTGTTAAAATAAAAAAATATAATTTAAAAAATGACCTTTTTAGTTGCAAGCGTAAACGGCTTAAATTTCGATCATTTTTCATCAATTGGAAATTCTCAGCAAAGTTATGGAAAACAAGGATTTAGCAGTGGAAGTAGCTTAAAGCATATTGCCCAAGGTTCGGCTGAAGAAGCTCATAATGCCGCTGCTAACCAACACACCGCAGCTAGACAAGCAGCTTTTGTAGCTAAAAGTTCTTTGGCACAAACTGCAATAAATGTATTTTCTTAACCATCCTTTTCCCGCTTTATTTTTATATTGTTTTTAGGCTGCCGCTCGAGCCCAAACAGCATTGACGGGAAAAGAAATTCTTCGCCGCACAATTCAAGAACAAGTAGACGACACTCACCAACAACTCATAGCAGAGCTTCAACAACTTAGTTTAGCCCAAAGAGCCGTTGCAGCAGCCGCCGAAGCTTACCAACAAGCCCAAAAGCAAACAAACACTTTAAACGCGGCTTTAAATGCTGCCCAAGGTACTTTAGTCCACGCTCAAGACGCTTTAACTCAAGCACAACAAGAAGCCGCGTCGCAAAAGGCAATGGTCAGAAGAGCCAAACAAGAATTAAACTCTTTAGTTCAACAATTAGAGGCAATTAATAGCGATTATAAAGCCACCAGAACCGCTGCACAAAAAGCCGAAGCCTTCGCCCAAAAAGCCCAAGCAAATGCAGCTAAAGCCGCGGCTGTAGCAAACGCTTCTGTTAAAAATCACGGATTTGATATCTCTGATTCTTCAAGTTTTGATACTTATGTTCATTAAAAAATGTATTTTATGTAATTAAAATGATTTTAATAAAATGAGTTAAATTGTATTTTTGTTTTTTATTGATTTAATATTATTAATATTTCACGGAGTGACATCTATTGTTTAAAAAAGAGATTAAGTAATTAACAAATAGATGGCGTACATTTATTATTTAAAAAAATTTAATTAATATGAAATTATTATTAAATAAAAGCTTAATGCTAAATTCCTAAACACATTTCTAATCATAAAGTTATTCTAAACCTTGTTTCACTTCGTTAGATAACAAAAACCTTCCTGAATGAGAAAAAAAAATACACAAAGATTTTATTTCACTTCCCAATCTTATTAAACAAATTAATTCTTTAATAAAACAGTTAATTTACCGCGAATTTCGATTTATTCGCATTTATTGTCACTCAATTGTCAATGCGTTAATTACTTTCGTTGCCACACCAACCACATTTAGAAACAAGACGGTATATATTCCAGGTCTATCAAAGTAAACCTTTAGTTGAACGGAGCCGATCTTAGAATCGAGATAAAATGAACCATTTAACCATTTTGATTTTAACCATTACGATAACTTTGGCTTCCTCAAAGCCGGGTGAAACTGAGAATGTACATCAAAGTAGTGGATACGGAGCTGTGATTGCTTATCACGACTCTGGAACTTCGGGGACTTCTGGTACTTCTGGAAGCGGTGGAGATAAAGAAGGATTTAGTGCTGGGAGTGGTTTAAGAAATATAGCTCAAGGTTCGGCTGAACAAGCACACAACGCAGTTGCTAACCAACACGCTGCAGCAAGACAAGCAGCATTTGTAGCAAAAAGTTCTTTAGCACAAGCTGCAGCAGGAGTAAGTAATTAATTTTTTTAATTAAAAAACAAATTTGGATAAAAATACTATAATTATGGTCCAAATTGTTTTAGGCAGCTGCAACGGCTCAAGCAGCGCTAGTAGGCAAACAAATCCTTGTCCAAAGACTCATGCAACAAGTCCAAGAAGCCCACCAATCATTAGAAGCCGAAGCCCACCAACTCCAACAAGCTCAAAGAGCAGCGGCTGCATCTCAACAAGCAGCCCAACAAGCCCAACAACAAATTCACGCATTAAACGCCGCTTTAAACTCTGCACAATCAACTGCAGTTCACGCCGGCCAAGCTGCCGAAGAAGCCGGGGCAGAATTAGCTTCGCAATCGTCTATGTTAGGTGCAGCCAAACAAAAACTTTCTTTACTCGAAGATCAACTTCATAGCGCACAAGGTGATTTACAAGCCACCGAAGAAGCTGCACAAAAAGCTGCTTCAGCAGCACATATTGCACAATCTAACGCTGCTCAAGCAGCCAACGAAGCCGAATAGGAAGCTAATCAACATCACGGAAATGATGGAGGAAATTATGCGTATTCTGGATCTGATGGACATTATTAAAAAATAAAAATGGGATATAAATATAATTAAGTACATTTATAAGTCATGGTGTATTGTTGTTGTATGATATTAATTAATTATGGATTAATAAATGTTTGTTTTGGTGAAATTTTTATTTATTTTTTATTAATTAATTTAAAACACAACTTTTGCCTTTAAAATATATTGAAAGAGATAGAAAAAGAACAAAGAAAAAAATCGATTTATAAACATATTTATTCTTTATTAATGTTAAAATTAGGTACTTGAACATTTCCCATGGCAATTTTAGCGGCTTTCATAGCTTGATCAACAGCAACCTTCATTTTGCTATATTCACTCTTGCTATCTTCTAATTCTGCACTTAATTTTGAATGTCTTCTTTTGGCATCGTTGTATTTAGCGGTTTGAAGTTGGGCTTGCCAAAAAGCTTCGTTAGCTGACTTACTAGTTTGGATAATGGAGTTTTGGAGTACATTCATAGCGTTAATTAACATATCAAATTGTTTTTGAGTTTCATCTGAAAGATTTTTGGCGGTTAAAGCGCGGTGTTCAAGCTGTTTTAAGCGATCCATTTTTCCTTTAAGGTCTATTTCTGCTTCTTTTATGTCGGTTTGTAACTGTACTATTTGTTTTTCTTTAGATGTGATGATGGCCTGGAAATTAAATGAACCGGTGATAATTGTTTTATAAGAATTTGCATTTACATAACGAGAAGAGTGCGACCGATAAATTGTAATTTCACTTACGGAAACGTTCTTGTCTAACGCTGTCTGGTCTTTTCCATCACCAAAAGCGGCATCTTGCAAAACTTTTACTTCCTTTGCTATGTTTGAGGCTACGATAACCGAATCAGCTTCTTTCGAAGAGTTCAACACAACCGTTTGATTTGTAATATTTACTGCCTCGAGATCTTCGCGTATTGTCGAGTTCCCTTTCGAATTCGGATTTAAATTGCTTTCTAATTTATCAGCAGAACCGATGGTTACTCGATCCGTAGAGATGGTATTCGCGATGATAATCGCTACGACAATTACAAACACTGTAACCGATATAAATTTCCTTTCATGAATGATGTTTGTTGGTAATGAAAGGGAAGTTTTTGTAATACTTACGTATACAGGCGGAAGTAATGAGCACACGAAACATTTTCACTTTCTTGAGCTATGCCCCGCTAGAGATCCGCATTATATTGCCAGTTTCCACGCTGCGTTCGCTATAATATTAGGCTACTTTGTGGGGGGGAAACGTGGTTTACTATAGTTATAATTAAAATAAGAGAGTTGAAATACTTATATATTTTTTTAAACCAATAAGAAAATAAGGAAGTTAATTTTGGTCTTTATAACAAAATTTTGCCTTTATAATACAAGCCTTTCTCATAAACCCATTAAAAAAAATTAAGTATAATTTATATATTTCGGAGATTTATTAATTTATAGCAAATTTAGTCTAGTTTTAATAAATTTATTTTTAATTTTATTTATTTAATAAATGAATTCAATGCGCATGCCCCAGTGAAGGATTTCACTGTTACTCGAAAATCACGTCCATACATTACCCCTACGATCAAAGAGATGATCAAATTAAAGCAAAAAGCTTACCAAAAGTTTTCGCGTACTGGTAGTAGCAACCACAGAAGGTACTATACCGATATCAGAAACTATGTCACTTTGGCAATACGTAACGAAAAGAAAGCTTTTTTTGAGGCAGAGATAAATAGTAACGTCAATAATCCCTCAAAATTGTGGCACTTACTGCACACCAATCAGGTGCACTCAAAGAACACCAAGACAATCGACGAATCACTTAAAGATCCAGAGCTAATAAATGATTATTTCGCTAATATTATTCCTTCACCTTTTTTGTCGTTGCACAACCTTGATTCTAATAAACCATATATTTTGGGTGGCAACGACTGTTTTGGTTTCGATGTGGTGAACGACACAGACATCAAAAATAAGCTTAGCACGATAAAATCAAATGCTTGTGGTTTGGATGCAATCGATCTGAAAATGATAAAACTTGTATTGGAGTACTGCCTCCAAGAAATCACTCACATAATAATAATAATAATAATACATCCTTTATTTTCAACCATACAATACATTATTATAAAGAAAAAATATATACAGGGTGATTCATAAGTAATGGGCCAAATTGTAAATGTACGTTCAGGAGGCCAAAATAATAATATTTTCATTAACAATAATGGGTCTTAGTCTGCTCCTTACTGAGATACAGGATGTTAAAGCGAAAAAAATAAAATAGATTTTTGTTAATAGATCAGCTACTTTTCTACATAATGACTCATAGTTGACTTATAGTTTTTGTAAGGGTAAACAATAATGTGTGAGAGGATTTGAGTTAACTCGTAGATGTCGCCACATGCGCCATATGAATTAGATGAAATCAGCTACAAATTTTTTATCGCTCATTATTTTACAACATACTTGTTTAATTTGGATAGCCCCATCATTTCTGTAGAAAAAAGCTATACTTCTTTGATCTTGAAAATATTAACGATTTTCGAGATATTTGAATTTTACTAATTCACTACACTACATTTCACGGTGGTCGACGTAGCATTAATCTGTTAAGACACAAGCATGGCATGGAATGTTGACATTTACCTAACCGTAATTGATAATTGATAACAATATTAAACTGAAACCATAAAAAAATTACGTAATAAAACAATTTATTGTACGCCAGTTAATAAAACGAAATACAACATTAGAACAGACTTGAACTAAGACCACTTACGACAACTGTTATCAAAACCTACATGTTAATGTTGTGCGAAGTTAAATTAAATTTAAGCTTAATTATGAGCTACTGCAAAAGGTTTTCAACATGACCACCACCAGCATTTATACACGCATTTAACCGTTTGGTTAAGGATTGTCTGACTTTAAAAAATGTAGCAGGATTATTTCGTATTGAATTGGCTGCATCTTGAATTCTATTCCATAACTCGTCTCGTGTATTTATAGTAGGTTCAGCATAGACCATTGATTTCATGTAACCTCACACATAAAAATCAAGTGGATTAAAATCGGGACTGCGAGGTGGCCACTGAAATTCACTACCACGTCCAATCCAACGGTGAGGGAATGTTTCATTCAGATGTTCGCGCACAGCACGTGAAAAATGTGGAGGAGCACCGTCTTGCATGAACCACATATTTCTTCTTAGTTGTAATGGAAGATCTCCCAAGAGGTCGACTAAGTCATTATTTAAAAAAATTAAATATGACTCTCCATTTAAATTAGGAGGTAATTCAACTGGGCCCAGTAATGTATTGCCTATTACACCGCACCACACATTTATTTTAAACTCGTGCTGGAAATGTCTATCTTTTTTTAAACGAGGGTTTTCGGTTTCCCAGGCATGACTATTTCGCCAATTAAAAACTCCGCGTCTGGTAAAGGTTGCTTCATCCGTGAAAAGAATGTTATTTAGGAATGTTGGATTATTATTCAATTTTCCTTTTAGCCACTGACAAAATTGAACTCTGATTCGATAATCTGTTGGAAGTAAATTTTGCACAGGTATAAAATGATAGGGATATAAATTTTCCTTGTGTAAAATTCTAGTCACGGATGGTTGGCTTATTCCAGTTGCTGCAGACAATCGACGAGTGCTTATTTCAGAATTTTGCGCAATTCTTACCAAAATTTCATCTTCTTGCTGCGGAGTGATAATCTTAGGACGTCCTGTATGATATTTTGGACGAAATGAACCTGTTTCACCCAATCGATTATAAATATTTTGAAATATCTTCCGGTTTGGCTGCCTTCTGTAAGGGTACATTTCACGATATTTTCTGGATGCTGCTTGCCCAGAAAAACGTTCTTGTGCGTAAACGCATAACATGTCTCTCATTTCTTCGTTTGAAAAGTGATTATGTCTCGGCATTTTGATTTATGTTAGGACAAGAATGAATCAGTTTACTTAACAATAAAATGTTTTAAACTATTCATTAAACGTAAAAGCTCATTGACGTTTCATAATTCATATGGCGCATGTGGCGACATCTACGAATTAACTCAAATCCTCTCACACATTATTGTTTACCCTTACAAAAACTATAAGTCAACTATGAGTCATTATGTAGAAAAGTAGCTGATCTATTAACAAAAATCTATTTTATTTTTTTCGCTTTAACATCCTGTATCTCAGTAAGGAGCAGACTAAGACCCATTATTGTTAATGAAAATATTATTATTTTGGCCTCCTGAACGTACATTTACAATTTGGCCCATTACTTATGAATCACCCTGTATACATATTTATATCAATAAAAAGAAAAAGCAAAAATAAAACAAAGTAAATGTATGGCAGAAAAAAGGTGCTGGGTTCAAATTGCCACAAAAGTGGTATTTGCTCTACCACCCAGCCCTATTACAAAAGAAAACAAAAACTGGAACAAAAAACAAACAATAAAAAAAAAAAAAATTAAATTAAATTACACTAAAACAAAATTGCCAAAGTAATAACAAACCCAGCTGCCATTGAATTTATTATCAGGCCCCCAAGCCACTCAACTGACCCGCCATGATGGAAGCCTTCAATCTTCGCTTAAAGATGTGGATAGACATACTGGTCTTGACGTGAACAGGAACGTCATTGTATATGTGAGCGATTTGATAACTAAACGACTTTTTAAAAAATTCATGTTTATGTTGTGGAGGAGTCAAATTGCCCTTAAACCTTAAGTTCAATGTATGCACATCAGACCTAAATTTTATTTTATGGTAAAGATAAGCAGGCTTCCCGCCAACAACAACAGTGTGGAACAGTGAAGCGGAGTGAAGCAGTCTCCGATTGCACATATTTAACCATGGAACAACCTTAAGCTTGTGTGATACGTGCTGCCGCCTCCTAATACCGTATATTAGCCGCAAGCAGGCATTTTGTATACTCTGCAGCTTACACCTATCTCTGGCGGAAATATTAGGTCCATAAACAACATCACAGAAATTCATATGAGAAAGAACTAACGTTTCACATAATAAAATTTTAGTTCTCAAAGGTAGAAAACAGCGCGAAGCGTATATCATTTTTAATGCCGCATACGATCGCTGTGTACACTTATTAACGTGCTCCGAAAAGGTGAGCCCCTCATCCAGCAACAAACCTAAACTACGGACGCAAGTTTTTAGTGGTATGCACTGACCGTCAATAACAACCCTCAACCTCTCTCTGAATGAAGTGTTACTTCTAGTTTTTTTAGAACCAAACAAAATTAATTCTGTTTTCGCAGCATTCAAACGTAAAGAATGTTTACGGGACAAAACTCTTAACTGTTCAAGGTCATCATTTAACCTATCACAAGCAGTGTCTAACTCGTGGGGAAAAAACGAGATGTATAGCTGCGTGTCATCAGCATAAAAGTGACAATTACGGTGAGACAAAAAGTTTATGAAAGAAGACACATAAATAGAGTACAGAAGGGGTCCCAGAAGCGATCCCTGTGGTACCCCAGACGCAACTTCCGAAAAAGTAGATCTAACTCCATCAACCTCAACACATTGCACCCGATCACGGAGATAGCTAAGCATAAAAGTCGAAGCTGAAGGACTTAAACCAATGTGTTGCAAAATTGCAAACATTATTGAATGATTCTCACTGAATGAACTTCTCACTAATATACGGAGTTTATCCGAAACAATGGAAGATCGCTCTAGTAACACCTCTACCTAAAGTGAGCCATGCTACTTAATGAGAAATCCACAATGTTTAAAAATCAAAATAAAAAAGAGTAAATAAAAGTACCTCTCTGCTAAATCCTTATCACACACAGAGTAGTCAACAATTGAGATATCGGGAGAGATCGTGCCATCCTCGTCTGTACCATCACCAGCTTCAACAACAGACAAATCTAATTGTGCTTCAAAAGGTAACGTTTGAACGTTTTCGGTAATTGAGGTTGATGAGGGATTCCTTTCGATGGCTACACGCAGCATACTTTTTTCAATTACAGTTAAAGGAATCGTTGAACAAGTAACTTATAAAGGAAAATAAAAATTTTTTCAAGTCTCATTTTTTTTTTTTAAACTCACCTTGAAAAATATTATCAATATCATCATGTGAGCAAGCAACAACATCTCTAGTCTTTGAGATGGTGTGGCGACGATGAATTGGATTTTTTAGCGAAAAGTCTATTATTCAATTTAATCAGGTGATTGTAAGGTTGTTTATTTTCCGCCCGAGCCATTAACAATTCCCGTTCCAACTCCTTTATACGAATTTGTTGTCTTAAAAGTATACTACTTCCTTCGGTATTATTAATAACAGCTGTATTTTTAATAGCTTTCGCGCGACGAGCAAACCTAAATTTTAAAAATCAATGAAATTAAAAAAAAAAGAAAATGTTTGATAGAAAACCCTTACGATAACGTTGAATGAGTATCTTCTAGAGATGCCGGAGTTATATTTGCGACAATTAAAGTTTTCGCGTTTCCTCCAAGCGCATTTTTTAAAATCAGTGTTAATTTTGAATCTCTATAACTACGGAATTTACAGTTCTCATCGGTTAATTGCGATATAACCAATGTCAAGGTAGATAATGACCTAAAATAAGAAAAATAAAATAAATAATAAAAATATTAATTAATTCTTATTCTTAAACCTAGCACTACAAGTGAATTTAATATGACCCATACATAGGGTGAGTCACAGAAGAGGGATGTTTTTAGAATACAGTACTCGAGAACACTGCGTGTCAGTGAAGTTTGCGCAAGGAATCAATTGCTTCTTGCTCTAGTGATAACAATCCGAAGTCTCTTCTGGCAAAAATTCCACATCAGTTGTCATGGTGGTATCCCCTGCAATACCATTCTTAGGTGCATTAATGCACTGAGAATGAGTAGTTCTGTATTGAAAAGGAAACTGCCAGAATCGCCACAACACCAGCAAATGTTGATGGAGTAAGAGAGGTATTTATCCGAAGTCCAAACAACATTATGGTTAGTTCAACAGTGGTGCAAGACCTCATTTTAATGGGACAGTTAATAAACAAAATTGTCGATTCTGAGCTTCGATAAATAATTGTAGATTACATCAACCCATGCTACCAAACTGGGATACTACCATTTTGGTAGCATGGGTTGTAATTGGTAACGGCAATTATAGCGTGAAGTTTTCTTTTGTAATGTCAATTATAGCGTGAAGGAATGTTAGGTAAGGTTAGTTTTGTTTACAAACATTAATTATACCATGAAGTATTCTTTGGCAATTAGTAATGGCAATTAGTAATGGCAATTATAGCGTGAAGTTTTCTTTTGTAATGTCAATTATAGCGTGAAGGAATGTGAGGTAAGGTTAGTTTTGTTTACAAACATTAATTATACCATGAAGTATTCTTTGGCAATTAGTAATGGCAATTATAGCGTGAAGTTTTCTTTTGTAATGTCAATTATAGCGTGAAGGAATGTTAGGTAAGGTTAGTTTTATTTACAAACATTAATTATACCATGAAGTATTCTTTGGCAATTAGTAATGGCAATTATAGCGTGAAGTTTTCTTTTGTAATGTCAATTATAGCGTGAAGGAATGTTAGGTAAGGTTAGTTTTGTTTACAAACATTAATTATACGGGTGGAGAAGGTAGGAACTTAACGAAACCTTCTCCACCCGGATTTGACAAAAACAATTTAGTTGACAATTAGACACTAATTAGTCATTTTTACATATTTATTGTCAAAATGCAACATGGCATCCGAAACGTTAAACACTTTTCGAAAAGACGCACGGCTTAACACGAAAGTTTTTAGTTCTCGGTCTAGTGTTAGTTCTAGCGATAGTGCTATTATTAGTTCTAATTTGACAACGGCTGTGAAAGCCTTCAAATTAATTTGTGAGCGTTATCATATCTAACAGAGGATTATAAAGCATAATGATACATTGGTTCCAGTCATATCTTGTGAACAGATCTCAACATACAAAGATTAATGGTAATATATCTAGCGGTATCCTAGTCAAGCAAGGTGTTCCACAGGGAAGTGTTTTGGGTCCTATATTATTCAACTTAGCAGACATGCCAAATGTAGTGACGAGCTGTTCGGTTCATCAATACGCGGATGATGCGCAGATTTACATCTCTTGTGATATTATCAGTGTTGATGACACGGTGCGCTTGCTTAACTCTGATTTAAAGAATATTTGTGAGTGGTGTTCTGTTAACGGGTTAATTCTTAACGCGAAAAAAACTATATGTATGTGTGTCGGGTCGGCCAACATTCGCAGAAGAGCAATCGATAATTTATCGGTTCCTATACACCTCAATGGAACTGTCTTAGCGTTCTCTGAATCGACCAACAACTTAGGTCTTACTGTCGACAGTAATCTTAATTTTGCGGAACATGTAAATAAGAAAATTGGTGTGTGCTACTATAAGTTAAAATCGTTATATAAATTTAAGTCATTGTTGTCACCACAATTGAAATGGAGACTTCTTAACTCCTTAATTCTAAGTCAACTTGATTACTGTAGCAACGTTTACTACAATTTTCTATCAGCTACTTTAAAAAATCGTATTCAAATACTTCAGAACAGCGGACTTAGGTTTTCATACTCGATTGATCGTAGAGAACATGTTACCCCCTATTACATAAGATATTCTATTTTAAAAATGGAACCTAGATGTACACTCTTGCTAGCTGTAATATTTTACAAATTGCCTTATTATTTATATTGTATCTTAGTACCAAGATCGCAAATACATAATGTTAATCTAAGACAAACGAAGTTGTTGACGATTCCCAAACATAAATCTGCTAAATTTTGTGGTAGCTTTGCACCTACAATTTATAATTGCTTTTCAGATGTTTTTCAGTTGAAATCTAATAGATCTTTTAAATGCACCTTGAAGCGCAGGCTTCTTGAGGAACAAGAATCAAAATGTTAAGTTTAATTATTTTTATTTTTATTTTGTTGGTTATTACTTTGATATACAGGGTGGTTCAGTTGTTAATCGGGAAACTTTACTAGGACGTAGTACTTGCCAAAATAACACAAGTTTTTTATATAAACATAGGGTCGCAACTCTTTTGTTTTCGAGCTATGAGCGATCAAAGTTGAGCTAAAAATTTACATTTTATTATTTATTTCGGCTATAAGTAAACCGAAGAATTTGAAATTTGGTATGTATTTACTACTGGTTAACATCTTGTTTTCTAGCATACCTTAAGCTTCCCTAGCGCCCTCTAAGGGGATGAAATTCACCACCCCCTTGGTTCTTTTTAGAAGAACTTTTTAACGCCATGGAGTATTAACATAAAAAAATATTGGTTATAAAGCTCATTCTTTAATGGTACTTTTTTGTCTCTTTAGTTTTTTTCCTAAAATTGATAGTTTTTGTGTAAAAAAATGGAATGTCGTGCCATGTACCGCCATGCTTAGCTAAAATTACTCTAAAAGTTGGCTTTGATTTTCAAAAAACAATTTATGTTTGTATTGAGACGAGCTGTTAGTTACGTTAAATCCTCTTAATTGTTGACAATTATTGAAAATATTTCTTGATTGTTATTAAGTAAAAGTATCATTATTTTTTTATTGTTGATCATTGTTTAAAAAACTACGAAAAATTGATCATGCCACGATTATTTTCGACAGAAGAATACGCAGACATTCATTTTATTTATGGTTTTTGTGATGGAAATGCGGAAGCGGCATCTAGAGAATACGCTAGAAGGTTTCCTAATAGAAGATGTCCTGATCCTCAGGTATTTATCAATACACATCAACGTTTTCGACAATATGGTTTAAATACCCAGCAAGTACGAAATAATCAAAATAACAGAAACCAAAGAGCAATTTTAAACCTTTTTGATAATGACAGCACATTAAGCAGTCGCATAGCTGCTAGACTACTTCAAGCTCAAAATTTACGAGTCTCAAGAAGTACAATTTTACGAACTCTGAAGAAGGACCACAGGAAACCCTATCGTTTTCAACCTGTACAAAATTTAAGACCTGCAGATGGTCCTAAAAGAGTAACTTTCTGTAGGTGGCCAAAATTTTTGTAAGAAGATTTTGTGGACAGATGAAGCCACGTTTACAAGAAGGGGTGTCGTAAATTACCATAACTTACATAGTTGGGAGCATGAAAATCCCCATGCAATACGTCCAAAAACCTACCAAACAGAGTTTAGTTTTAATGTGTGGATGGGTGTCATTAATAATAACCTCTGTGGGCCTTATTTTTTGCCACCTCGTTTGAACGCAACGATGTTTTTAAATTTTTTGCAAAACGATTTGGCGGAATGTTTATCGGACGTTCCTCTAGGTGATCTGGAGCAACATTGGCTTCAGATGGATGGGGCACCATCGCATTACAGCGCTAACGTACGTGCATGGTCATAGACGGATAGGACGACTAGGTCCTGTCAATTATCAAGAGGCAAACCGAGGTCCCGTTGCCTGGCCACCAAGGTCTCCTGATCTTAACGTTTTAGATTTTTTTGTGTGGGGCTATATGAAAAATCTAGTTTACGCCGTTCCAATAAACACTCGGGAAGAACTGTTGGGAAAAATAAAAGACGCTGCTAACACTTTAAGGAACAATCCGTTTCAAATATTAGCAGCAGTTAATTCTGTTGTTACAAGATGCCAAAAATGCATTGATAACAATGGCATGCATTTTGAACAATTTTTAAATTAATTGTGTTTATTTTTGTAATGAGTTTTTTTGATAAATTTGTTTCATTTTGATTCTTAATTAGTTTTCTGTTTGTTTTTTAACATTTTTCTCTTGTAATTTCCATTTTTTTAGTATACTATTTAATTTATTATTAAATGTTACTTATCTTTTGAATGATTATTTTAACTTAAATTTAATTAAATTTTTTATTACTTTAATGAGAAAACAAGTCAAGAGACGAAATCGTAAATAATTTGTGTTATTGTGTTAGCCCAAAATCCTGGTAAGTTTACATCTTCCATAGCCAACTTAAAATTTTGTTTTTTATTTGTAGGTAGCGCTTTGCCGCGCAATGTAACATATTTTATTTTTTTACGCAAAAACTATCAATTTTAAGAGAAAAACTAAAGAGACAAAAAAGAACCACTAAAGAATGAGCTGTACAACCCATATTTTTCTATGTTAATATTGCATTGCGTTAAAAAGTTCTTCTAAAAAGAACCAAGGGGGTGGTGAATTTCATCCCGTTAGAGGGCGCTAGGGAAGCTTAAGGTATGCTAGAAAACAAGATGTTAACCAGTAGTAAATACATACCAAATTTCAAATTCTTCGGTTTACTTATAGCCGAAATAAATAATAAAATGTAAATTTTTAGCTCAACTTTGATCGCTCATAGCTCGAAAACAAAAGAGTTGCGACCTTATGTTTATATAAAAAACTTGTGTTATTTTGGCAAGTATTACGTCCTAGTAAAGTTTCCCGATTAAAAACTGAACCACCCTGTATATGTATTTATTTTTGGTTTTCTAGTTTTCTAGTAATCAGCTATGCTGTACCCTATATATATATATATGATATGTATATACTTTATATGTATATTTCTTTTTGGACAAATTAAATAAATAAATAAATAAATTATTTATTTGTTACTACAAAGTGTTCACTACAAATGATAGGTTATTACAATCAGAGGTTTTAAAAACGAAAACGATTAAATCTCCTCCTTATAACTATAGGAGGTGAGGTATAATACACAACATATTTTGGTAAAAATTCGTCATCGTAAAATTTGACGAAAACATGTCGATTTCCGGTGGTTGTGTCACATCCATATGGCGGTAAATCGGTCCAAGAATTCCCAAGAAAACATTTTCCAATCAAAACATCTGCTATTATTATAGCACGATCTAAACCAATTGACATAGCGGCATATTGATTGGCGTAAGCTGCATCATCCGCGAAGCTGATGCCTTTTCCAAACTTATGACGATTAACTCTGCGCCAATTTAAATTGGAACGCAATATCGAGGAAATATTGCTAGCTCCAGTTACATGAACCAACGTTTTTTCGCAATCTTCATAACCTCGACTCTCGTACTCAGCCTTTTTAATCATATACCATCCGTAAAGTGATGGACAGTGAATCTTTTGTATTTTCGAAATACTGCTTTGCATAGTGCTGCTAAGATGTTTTAATACTAGTTTGTACTCTAAGGAATTTGCCGATAGTTCGATCAATTGAGTGTCAAATCCAAGATCACCATCAGGCATTTCTCCCAATACAACATTTTTAAAAGATGCCCTGAAATGTATAAATATTTAAATTAAAATCATTTATTTCAAAAACCCAAATTATTTAATTTGAAATTAAATTCATTGCAAAGAAATTGTGTTGTATGAAAATATATATGTTTATTAATCCGAGGCATAAGAAACATGACCACACCTATGTTTACTTTAGTCGCCTCGTTGTTATCCAATTAATCATAACTTTAAACCAAATTCTCGGAATTCATATTTCATTTCTTACTAATTTGTGATAGAATTTTTGTTGATAGCAACATTTTTAATGAGTAAACAACGAACATTTAAAATAATAATAATTTTATAATAATATAATGTACTTACATTTTTTTTGTTGGAACGATACTAATATTGAGTACTGATTCTTTGCGTGTGAAACGCAAAACTAACGTGATTAACGTGATGTATAAGTGCGGAGAACTGCATAAAGTATTTGGGGGAAGTCCCTACGTCACTCCACAGTACACAATAAACGTATAAATGTAGATAAGACCCTTCCACATCACAAAAGAACGCAACGATTTAATTCAAGTCATTTTGATACATCTGATTCATCATTGTGTAGAAAGAAAATGCCGTTTTAGCAGCCTACAAAAAATTTTTTTAATACAACAACTTGCATGAAAAATAAAACATACATATAAATACATCCGTAAATCTAAATTTGAAAATCCGCCGACACTAATTTTAGTTTCCTGTTGCGATCGTAGAATAATTGTAGAAATAGATTTTTGCATAGAAACTGATGCGTGAAACCAATTTGTTTGATATGCGACGTCAGCAACGCTTGCAGTCTAAAAATAATAATGTTTTTAATTCTTAGAACTATAAAAAAATTGTTACATTATAATTACCTCGTCTAGTATAACTTGTCCACCATAAGAAAACACAAAAACCTGTGTAAACATACAAGTTAAATAAACAACGTATTGTGTTAGTGTATTAACAGTGGGAGTTCCATGTAGCGTGAGTAAAAATGACCCAATGCACATGCTGAATATTAACGAAGAGAATTGCGTGAATAAAATGTTTGAATATAAAGTGTTGATATCGTTAATAAAATCCAAGATAAAGTTGTGGTGATCGATAATTTCGATAAGGTTTTCTTCATCATTTTCAAATTTTAAATTTTCTAATTTATGTTTAATTAATTTTAATTGCCCAATAAGTTGGATGACGGATCCCGCGAAAAAGCCATCGAACGTATAAATTCCCCAAACCAGCACAAAAGCGGCTATATTGACAAAGAGAACTAAAAACCAGTAACAAGAGTCTTTTTCAATATCGCAAAACCTATAACACTCGGTTGGCAAAACTCTTTCCGTGCTTGTTAGTGCAGCGATTTCATAATAAATTGTCGTTCCAAGTATTGCAGATTTATAAAAAACCATAAAATATCTGACTAAACGAAACTGATTTTGAATTTCTTCCATTTCCGGTTTCACCTCCCAAAATCGTCCTGCTTTTTCAATCAAATCTTGTAAAACCGATTTATTTATTTTATAAGATAAAAGTACAATAACAACTTGAATACTTGGACTTAAAATATCGGATTTTTTCAAAGTTTCTATACCAGTGTATTCATCGACAATCATATAAAAAGCCAGAAACACGTAGGTCGTAGATACAGCGAGGAAAAAACAAAATTTTATTATAGAAAAGTAACCTGGAAAATGAGGGTGTAAACCCCACAAGAAATCTAAATAAAATAAAGCTTCTTCGTAGTAATCAAGCGATTTTACGGCTTTTTTAAAATCTGTGTAATCACGCTTTTTTATAACAACCATATTGAAATGTTTTTTTTTTAATTAACGAAGCTTTAACAAGTTGATTTCCTTTTATATCTTTAGTAACGTGTGAATGTTTTGAACTGATTGGAAATTTTCTCTGGGGATATTAGCATATGTTGAAACAAGGTGATTTATTGGAAAATTTCTCATTCTCTATGTAAATAATATATATTTTTTAACATTTTTAATTTTGAAAAATATCACAATTTTTTTGGGTTAATAACTTTCTTATATGATACGGAAAAAAGTCTAAAATTATATAGAACCTATAGGAAATTTTGCGCTCTATACGATGGTGTATAGGTTTAATAATAATAATAATAATAATAGCCTTTATTGCACAATCATCAGGAAAAATGAAAAATAATTATAAATAATTGATTACAAAAATAAAAGTAAAAACAAATTGTAATAAAAAGATAATGAGATAATTAATAAAATAATGTACTACAGTAAAGTATTACACCAAATAAAAATAAAATAAAATAATAATAAAAAAGAAAGAACAATAACAAGAGAAAAAGAAATAGTGCAATCACGAGGCAAAAATTCAGTTGTATTTAATCCAAGCCTTGACAATTATTAGAGAGATATGAAATACATCATAATCCTTAACTCTACAAAAAATAAAAAAAAAGAAAGAAAACAATATCTTAAATAATGTAAAGAAATATTCGCAGCAAAACTGTGACTCACCGGTCTCTGCCAGAAATAGTAGTCACCTGCTCTCCAAGTAACCGTGCCCTCAAATGTTTTTTAAAACAATTAACACCGAGATTCCTCAACTCGTCACCAATGCTCCCGTATGACTTATATATATGAAAAGAAAAAGATCTTTGGAAAAGTGACGTTCTGTGTCGAGGCGGGTCTATGCAGCACCTAAATCTAGTTTCACGATTGTGAATATCGCACCTGAAAAAAATCTTATTGTACAAATATATAGGGGTTTTAGTAGTAATCAATTTATGAGCGCATCGACAACCAGCCTGATTCAATAAGTCAGTGGGAAATGTGATCGAACTTCCGGATTCCATAAATAAAACGAAGACAGCTATTCTGAACTCTCTGAATCCTCCCCGAGTCATATGAGCACACAGCCGGATGATATAAGGGAATCATATAGTTAAACTGAGAAAGAACCAAAAGTTTTTTTCAACATGATAGGCAAATAGCTTCTATGGGGATATAGTAGCCTTAACGAGTGATACGCTTTCTTGATGTAGTTATTAACTTGACTATGGTATCTAAAACTGTTATCTACAATCAAACCAAGACTCCTTGCCTCACTCACAATCGGCACTTCTGATCCCTGAATGTAAACTTTAACCAAACCCTTTAACTGGTCGCAAACGCTTTTGTTACCAAAGAGCAAAACGGCAGATTTATTAGGATTAATTTTCAGACAATGCAAATTGGAAACATTCGTTATATATTCCAAGTCAGAATTTAAATTATTAATAGCATTGCGCCATTGGGATGGACCAAAAGAAACATAAAGCTGGGTATCATCGGCATAACTGTGAACTTGATTGTGTTTCACATTATTAAAGTATATATCGAAAACAACGTGGGATCAAGAATTGAGCCCTGAGGAACCCCAAAATCAATTGGTCGAGAAGAAGATGTTATGCCCTCAATCCGAACATACTGTGATCTCCGTCCAAGCAGAGCAACCGCCGAAGGATCAAGCCCAACAGAGTGAAGAATCCTAAAAAGGACCGCATGATTATCAAACGCTTTACTATAGTCTAACAAGGTAAGAACGGTAACTTCACCCTTATCAGTCGCAGAGATAATATCATCTGTCACCTTCAGCATCGCAGAGCAACAATCATACCCTCAACGAAACCCAGACTGAGTAGATGATAGAGAGTCAGTATCCGTAATAAGTACTCTTTCAAGAACCTTTGATAACATTGGCAGAATACTAATGGGTCTCAGGTCCTTCAAAGCTTTTAGGTCACTACATTTAAGTATAGGCTTAATTAATGCTTCCTTCCAGCAATCAGGAAATACACTTTCCAGAATGCAGGAATTTATAATATGTGTAATAATTTAGTAAATCACATGGTTGCACAAGTATTTTATATTCCAAAAACCGCGAATAAGTGATTACGATTATATCAACCTGAAACTGGTCCGAATTTTATCACCATGATGAAAAAAACACTTTCGTCCTAAAGTGTCGCGAACATAGAGATGTGATCATAGAGACAGTAATAGAAATACAAAATAAATAATTGTAATTAACCAGGCCAAGTCTTAAACCAAGCTATTCTAGGTAATATTAACAAAATAAGAATATGACTTTTAATAGACATTTTATTTTGTTATTATCGTATAAAAACAAAGAAAACATTCACAAGTGTAATTATTAATTTACATTCACAACATACATATATAGATATATATAAATTTCTTATATCTTTATATATATAATAAAATTTAAAATTGAGTTGGCACAGAAATAATAATATACTATAAAAAATTCCGAAATAATATAATATAGCATTGTTATTGTCAATATCACCATCGTTTCCATAAAGATTTCTTTATGATTTTTTAGATCTCCCTAGATTTCTTATGATGGCAAAGACGTCCATGCCAGCCTTGGTCGCAAATGCATTGGTTATCTACGCAGGTTCCGCGTTTGCAAGGTAAATTACATGTGCTTCTGTGCGCCTTTGCGATAGCGACTTCGCAATGGTTGCCGCGAAAACCATGTGGACATCTGCAGATGTTCACTCCTCGACATCTTCCACCGTTTAAGCATGGTATCATACATTTTGCTAAAATATAAATGATTTACGTTTAATTATCGCAATATAGGAAGAAAATTGACTCACAATATTCGCAATGTGGCCCAAAAAATCCTCGAGAACATTCGCAAGTATCTTTTTGAACACATTTCCCTCCATTTAAACATTTTTCCCCGCAAATACCTCCTTCACAATGTAACCCTTGAAAACCTGGTGGACAACTGCACACTCCAGGAGATGTACAATTTCCACCATTAAAACATTGCGGATAACAAAGGGCGGTGCTACAATAAGGACCCATGTATCCCTCTGGACATTGGCAAATTTTTTCGTGATTGCAACGTCCGTTGTTAGCACATTTTTTGTCGCATTCCGGATCGGGACTTTTTTGCGAACATTCCTTTCTTAATTTTAATCTTAAGGGAGTGCCATTTAGCGGCCGGCCCTTACGCCCCTTCTCGATAAGAAGTCCAATTCCAAAAGTAGCAATCCCAGAATTGTTTCCTGAACATGGTAAAAATATACTAAATTCTTTAGCCCTTCTCGGTACCCGACCCTTAGTTTTGATCGAAATAACGGGAGGTTTTAAGATGTTTTCATTGTACGATTCAAGCCGATCAAAATCGTAGTAATATTTTTTGGGGCCTGCTTTCCACGTAAAATTAACATAACCCATTTCTGTTGGTATAACAGGCAAGTGTTTCTCAAAATTAGGGTCTAAAATATACGGAGAAACATCGCCATTTATAATGGCATATATTTTCATTGGAATACCTATAAATATTCTCTTTGTGCATTGTACTTACACAATAATTTAAATATACTATGTTCTTACCGCTAACCAATTTTACTTGTCTTTCATCTATCCACATTTGTAAGTCACCATTGTTCTTTGGATCACTTATATCTGCGTATTGGGGCTCAACAAACGCACAAATAGTGCACAAAAAACCCAACAAAATACTTCTCCACTGTGCCATTGTCGTATTGGCCTTTTTTTGCGATTTGGATTTTCAACGTTTATATTCGCTACATTATTTTCAGACTTCTTGGCAGATGATTCAATGTCAACAACCTGACAAACGTTGTTAAATTCATGATATCTTTAGCATTTTTACGATCTTACTTGAATATATGAAATTAATATAAACAAAAACTCGTCAGGCCGAGTTGATACGAGCACATTTTTGCTGTACAAAATATTTATTTGGTGTATTATTATTATTAAAAGATATTTATTTCGTTTTTTCTTTTAATTTTTTAATTATTTTTTAAATAATTTCTTTGTATTTAAATTAAAATATGTTTTTATCGGGGTAAAAATAAAAATTGATCCTATGAGTTAAGGCTGAAATCAATTCTTTTAGTTATTTCGTAGACACGCATTCGGTAGAATGGCTGAAATGTAAAGTTTTAAACGTAAAAATAAATTTGAATGAAAATTTTTTTTTTTTTGGGTTTCGGCGCGTTTAACTAATTTTTGAATGAAACTTTCGTTATGTGTTAATGATTTATAATGCATGATTGAATAAAAAAACTCTATTAATTTCGCTACAAGCATGCGCAATATCAACGTTTTCACCGGATGCGCGTTATTTTCTGACGCCAGAATATGGCGCACAATTAACCACACAAGTATTCAACTTTAGTACAAAATATCTATTTCAGTTCCACTCGAATCGTGGTATTTACAAATACATTAATTTCCTATTGATCGCTACTATCGTAATCTATGGACATCCGACCGATTATTTCGACGGAATCGTGAGTAAAGGTAAATATTATTCAGTTCGGCTTGACACCAATATGGTCTATATTTGTTTGACATTCGCATAGCCATGCGAAAATGATCTTTTAAGGCATGCAGTAGAGACGGTTTTCGTTTAAAATATCTAAACCACGTTGTTCCCACCAAACATCAATTTATAAGTTTGAATCTCAACAACCAATATCATCATATTTCCGACATTTTTTTAATCACACTCATAATAAATTAAAATGTCGGAATATGTGTAGTTAATCAGTATTTGTGTTGTTATTAATATATTTTCTAATAGTATTAAGAATTACATGTGTAACAATAATTTACTAACACCAGTTTTAATGCATTATTATAACATATTTTTGCTTATATAGGAATCGAGAATATATATTAAGAAGCCCAATGGGGCTTATATTAGGCTTATAGCAGCTTTTATTTGGTAATCAAAGAAAACATTTTGATGAAATCCAGCTTGAAATTGAAATGAATTAAGAAGGCAATGAAACTAATGAAGAATAAAGAATCTTAATTTATTGAAGATAGAAATAATTGCCACCTTCCAAGGAACTGATCTGATCGAGTAATTTTGGAGTTATCCTATTTAATATATTTTGAGTAACTTTATTAATTGTTGCTACTTATATATAACAAAAAATCAACATCTTATAGACTAGAGAGTACAAAATTGTTAGGAAGTTAAGTCTAAGATGTTAAATTATTGTATTTTGCTCACAGTAGCTCCAAATGATACACTTCTTCAAGATGCAACTCTATATAACAACATATGCAATTAAAGAACTGTGGAGGAGAAAATTCCAGAAAACTTGGAATCACTTCTTATCAAGTTTGAAGATTAAACATCAAATATCGCCTGACTAATCCACCAATACTTATCTAGGCGGCAAGATATAAAACGCGGATTTTGACTATATTTGAACATCATAACTCAGAAATCCAAGTAACTACACTAACGAAATTTGGTATATTCTTATTACAATAAAGTTTGGAACGTTTGGACTAAATCCGTCGACCGGAAGTGGCGCTTAACCTGTACCGCTAACAAAATTGTTAGGAAGTTAAGTCTAAGATGTTAAATTATTGTATTTTGCTCACAGTAGCTCCAAATGATAAACTTCTTCAAGATGCAAGTCTATATAACAACATATGCAATTAAAGAACTGTGGAGGAGAAAATAGCGTTACTTCCCCCGCATTGAAGACGAAAAACTTGGAATTACTTCTTAACAAGTTTGAAGATTACACATCAAATATCGCCTGACTAATCCACCAATACTTATCTAGGCGGCAAGATATAAAACGCGGATTTTGACTATATTTGAACATCATAACTCAGAAATCCAAATAACTACACTAACGAAATTTGGTATATTCTTATTACAATAAAGTTTGGAACGTTTGGACTAAATCCGTCGACCGGAAGTGGCGCTTAACCTGCACACATATCGATCCTGTTTCATATTACCTTGCACTTTAAATAAAGATATACGATTAATATATAGTTTTTTGTAATATGCTCAGAATTCCAAGCGTACTATTCATCTAATTTACGCATTTTTCTCGATATTTACGCAACTGGGAACAAAAGCGGATGAGAGCAATGTTGTTAAGAATAAAATTTGCTACAATTTTCAATCTAAAAGTTTTTTGTAATATGTTCAGAATTCCGAGCGGTATTATTAACAACATGGAAAACTACGCATTCATCTAATTTTTATATTTATATAACCTCTCGATATTTATGCACTTTTGCGCTTAGATGCGTAAATATCGAGAAAACAACGAAAATATCAAAATTAGATAAATTCGTAGTTCTACAAGTTGTTAATGGCGGGATTCGAAGCGGGAAACTAAGTCTACCCTGCGTGATGTTTGTGGAAGAAATATCTCGGTCGACTTCGAAGATGTCGGCCGCCCTAAGTATTTATTTATTTATTTCCAAAATAAACAGGGTTTCCCCTAATTACAGATTTCGGAATTACTACATAATAATTAAACAAAATTGAACTAAATATTAAACTAAATTAAATATTAAACTAAGCCGTACTCGATTTGTAAGCAAACAATAAAAAAGCAAATAAGTAAAAAGAAACAAAATGATACAAAATAAAATAATGGAACAGAATGCGCGAAGAATTATGAACTATAATAAGATTCTATAAGATCAGCCACTGCACTGGGCGGTTGCAACGTTCATCACAGACATCAAATTCTTTTTTACTGTTTTTACATCGACGCCAAATAGTGGGATGAAGGAAGCCATAGATAGTTTGTTATATAACAAGAGAATTCTAATAAAAGGAGAATTTCTTCTGAGTTCAGTGGTAAAGCGGGGAATGTAAAATAGATTTTTCGATCGTCCACAATATGCCGGCACGTAAGAACCAATCTTTTCCAAGATTAAAGGTGCATCTATTTTATTGTTTAATATTTTACATAGAAAACAAAGCGATATGATTTTCCTTCTAATAGATAATTTAGTTATATCAAATAATGTACGCGCAAATTCGTACGATCTGAACCCGATAAAGGCATTAAATTGTTTGTAATAAGTATACCGAATAAACTTATTTTGAATAATTTCGATTAAGTTTGAATAAAGGTCTGATCCAGGATGCCATACAATTACCGCGTATTCTAATTTAGATCGCACCAATGAATTGAATAATAATTTTAACGTCTCCACATTTGAAAAACTATAAGCATTTCTTATAATAAATCCTAAGAGTCGAAGTGCTGCGGAAGTTATGGTTTTCACGTGCTCGGCAAAGCATAAATTGTTGGTAAAAATAATACCTATATTGTTCATGATATTTGGGGCGGCCGACGTCTTCGAAAATCTCAACATTATATGATTTAGTGAATAGTGTAAAGCAGATTAAAGTGCGGGAATAAAGTGTTTCACGTGTGAAAGTGTCCCAAATGAACGCGGTGAATTCAATTAAATTATTTTTCGTGTTATTGATAAAGTGGAAATGAACAGTTTTAATATTTTATTTACAAATTCTTTTATATTAATACTCGTATTCGAATGGTTAGATTTTCGTACAATATTTACTCCAGAATTACTACGTCAGTTCGGATCACTTGCTCAAAATATGATAAAATCAAATTTAAATAAGTTCTCAATATTGTATCGGCAATAAACACAACATCGTAATTGTAAAGATCGCATTATTCACGTAATGTCAAGTCCATTCTAGAATATCGTCACATTTCATATAAGTTTTTCCTATAAAAAATCTTATTTGAATAGATGTCAAGAGCTGCAGAAAAAGAAGCGAGTGAGGTTCTTCATTCTTTATTATCAGTGGAACGTATTGAAAAACAAGAACACACGGAAACTTTTCAAACAAATGGAACAAACGGAGAGACTGCAGAAGCAGAAACACAAATTCAATGGCATACCCCAGTTTCAATTGCTGGGCACAACATTTTTTCTTCGATCGATGGGGCAACTCAGTTTTCACAAACGATTGATAATCAACAGGTAATGTTCAACATTAATATTCTTTAATTGATTAATTTTTGATTTAGGTAATTTGGGAGGAACATACAATGGAAACCGAACACCATATAAATTCAATATACGCAACGACGATGCAAACTACGAGTGCTGATGATGATCAACTTCAAGAATCGGAACCGGTAAAGAAAAAATTAAAGCCGGCCTCGAAATTGTTGGTAAAAAAATTGAAAGTGATTAAAAAGAAAAAGAAATTTCTGCCGTTAGAAGGATCGATGGAGCCGACTAAATTAGAAGAGAGCGCTACGCAGGTAAAAGAACGTTTTAGACGTGGTTGTGAGTGTCAGGACGAAAGTTGTTTTCGTGGTTTAAATCCGGACAGCGTTTATAAACACCGATTAAACATAGCCGAATTGACAAAAGGCGAACATGACATGTATTTAATGGGTGTTACAATGGCGTGTTTGGCGAATCCCGATACAACGGTCCGGCATAAAGAACGACGACGTCTTCGATCGCAATACGTTTATCAAGGTAGACGGGTTTGCCTCGATGCGTTTTTATACTTAGAAAATTGTACTCATTATCAGTTGAAACGAATTCGAAAACACGTAATGACGCATGGTGTAGCACCTCGAGTACACGGTAATCATGGTAAAAAACCCCACAACACCTTTTCTTTAGATATTTATAGACATGCTACAGAATTTTTAAAACAATACCTCGAACAACACACAAACGAAGCAAACGTTAGTAATTCGAAACAAATCATTCAATTACCATGGGATATAACGCGTAAAAATGTACATGATGCATACAAAGAGTACGGAGAAGTAACTGATCCTGGAATTAAATTAATGGGTTATTCAACATTTCGACATTTTATGAAAGAACAATTTCCTCATGTGAAATTTTCTAAAGTTGAACTTAAAAATGCTGCCGGTCAACAACACCAACAACAACAAACGTTGCAACAAACTCCTCAAACGGACTCTAATCAAACCACTACAATACAAATACAGCAAATACCTAAACAACAATTACAAACGAATGTTGAAAGACCGCGTGAACAACAACTTCCGAAATGTATTATTAATCAGGATGTACAACAAGTTATTCCATTAGTTGTGGCTCCTCCGCATGGTGATGCTGGAGGTGGTCAACATCATCAGCAAGCGACATTTTTGGTTACGCCCGTCCAACAATTGTTACCTAACGGGAATATTGTTACCGCTACACAGACCAATAACCATGCCACTTCGAATACATTTTCGTATCAACTAGCGAATACGGGATATGTGATAAATGAACACCATACACCGTATGCGTTTAATCGTATGTAAGTATTTTTTTTTGTTTATTAATTACACCTCAAATTGAATTTAGTTTTTAATAATTTAAGTTAATTGAATTTATGAGAAAGTTATTAATTATAAAAATTACTTTTTCCTCTTTTTTTAAGAAAAAGTTATTATTAATTTTTAGTTGTACGTACCTAATATATAATTTTTGAATTTTCTTTTTACATTATTTCACTTTATTTTTAAGTTATGTGATATGTCTAAACATTTATCTGTGATATAATGTTTAAGAGTAAAATTTTCAATTTTCATCAAACTTTAACGTAAAATGAGCATTATTGACATCGAAACAAGAAGTCTCATTTAATAAACGCGTGCGCAATATTTTTAATTGAAATTTTTCAAATGCACATGCGTTTAATTTTCTCGTTAAACTAAATTTATTTTGATTCAAAAACCATTTTTACTGCATTGAAATATTTTTTATTGGACTTCTTTATCAGTTGTTATTTAAACGCATGCGCAGTCGATACTTTTATTGATATTTTTTTAACGCGCCTGCGTTTGATGTACAATTTGATTTGAAATATGGTTTAATATATGATTTAATACCGCCATATGGGATGGGATTTTGAATTTGTTGCTAGAACATTTTCTTTATGTTACAATACAACTTTTAATGAATTAAATAAAAACCGAAGGAGTGTGGCATTTTTTTATTTTAAGGTTAAAATAAAAATTGTGCTTGTAATAAAGTAGCTCCATAAGTGAAATCAACAATAAAAATGTTGCGATGATTATTAAATTATTTTTTATTTAACCCAACTCCTTATATACAATATATAGTGTGTTTGATTTTAGTTGTCACACCAGATATCTCGACTATTGTTGGAGATATGATAAAGTATTGCTCCACACTTAATTTTATACTATCTAAAACACTCCGGATTCGGAGCATACTACAAAAAAACTTTTAATTTAACATAAATATCGAGAAATATATATAATTAAGATGTCTGCTGTGACAGCTAAAATCAAACACTGTATAGCGTTTAGGCAATAAAATTATTCACTTTGAGTTGTTATGTTCTTTGTGTTACAAAATTTAAAATGGTCCGCAATCGTTTCGATATCTTCGGTATGCTTATCCATATCCGAAATTAGTTGGTTTAATTGTTCTTCGATCGAATTTAACTTATTATTGGGCGGGGTTATTAATTTCGAAATACTTTCCTGTTTTGCTTCAACATTTAACGATAAATTAAGAGTCCTATTTACTAAATTTTTCGCCCTCGCTTTTGATTTATTTACCCTTTCTATACTTGCGTTCAATTTCGTTTTCGCTTCATCATAATTATTTAATAAACCGTTTAATTTATGCATCGTTTGCTCAGTTTTCGTCTTAATGTTAATTGATTCGTTCTTCAAAGATTGAGCTGCAAATAAATTACTACCTAAAAGTTTTTTAAGACCAGCTAATTCTTTATTGAGGGTTTCTATGTTTTTGGAAGTGGTTTCGAATTGTTGTTGTGTCTCATTTGTTAGTTTATCAATCTGGAAATTAAAAAAATAAGGTTTTTTTGGATTAATATTTTTTTAATAATTACGTTGTCTAAATGTATTGTTATATTGTCAAATGATTGCGAGATGTTCCCAATTTTCGTTTCGGTTTCTGTTTGAATGATTTCTGTATTTTTTAAGAAATTTTCAATGTTATTTACGATGTTTTTGATATCATCAACTTGTTTTCTAAAAAAATTAATTTTATTTATTTTATTATATTAATAAATTATTTTTTGACTTACTTAGCATCATCGGCGTCTTCTTTTAATTTTTTTGCAACGCTTAAATTTTTTTCAGTTTCTGCGCGAATCGGTTCGACGTTTGTTAAAGAATCCGCGGTCTCTTTAATATTTAATGCAAATTCTTCAATATCTTCTGGTTCCCATTTAAAATTCTTGGTTTTATTATCGATTTTATCTTGAATTTCTTTAGGAATCGGATTGCTTTGTTTCATAAACTCGTCGATTTTAGCTAATTTATCGTTGACTTTATCTGTCATATCGGAAGCCTCGTTTTTGGCCTCTAAAGATTTATTAAACGCAAATATTGTTTGATTTTTAAGTAAGGTGCCGTTAATGCTTCTTAAATTTGTTATGTACTCGTTAAGTAATTTCTTTTTGTCGTTGTATAAAGCTTCAGTGTTTATGGATAAGCTGTTTGCGTTTTTCGCTTGGTTTTTAGTACCATTGCAAGTTGTTCCACCGCAAGTATTATCGCATGGATATTCAGACCCATCACAAATTAATTTGTTTAATTTAGGTAAAGAATCATTTAAATTTTTAATTAGTTCAGTTAAGTTCTTTAAGGAAGCCACATCTTCTTCGTGTTTGGTTGAATTTGATTTACTTTCGGTACTTTTACAACGACTTTCAATGTTTTTTATAATATCCTGAGTGTTTGTTGCGCTTTTAGCAGCATCATCTGCTTTAGTTTTAACGTTTTTGATTATATCTAGAGCATCTTCTACATTGCGTTCTTGCAATTTCGTCCCATTCGCCATCAACTCATCTGCTTTATTCCTTAACAAATCTATTTTATTTTTGAAGTTTTGCAAAGTCATATTTGCTACTTCGCTAGTTGCGTTAGCTAAGATTTCATTTAAATGCTTTAATTCTCCGCGTTCCGTTTTGTTGATTAATTCTCTTAAACTATCGAGCTCTCCCTCAACTAAATTTAAATCATTCTTTGGTGGTTGATTTAATAAATCTTCGATGTCGTTTAATGTATTTTCGATTAAATTAAATTCCTTTGTGTATGCAGCTTCAGCTGTAACGTTATTACGATCTTTTAATTTATTTATTTCATGTTCAAAATCAATTAAAGTTTTGTTCCATTTATTGAAACATTCCCCGCATTTACAAATTCCAGTGTTTCGATCGCATTGTTCAGTTTCGAGATTACATTGGCATTCTAAAAGAATGATTAAAAAAATTAATTAATTAATTAATGATGATGATGTAAACTTACTAATACATGTATCGGCTTTAGGATCACCCCAATAATTCGCTTTGCATTCATTACATCGTCTACCTCCGAAATTTTCATTGCAATCGCAATCTCCTGAATCCTACAAATTGGGAGTGAATAAAAATTTAAATAATAAATTGGAACAAACCTCGTTGCATTGGGGATGTTTAGAACCAACTCGGTCACAATCGCAAGGTTCACAACCTTTTCCACTGCGAATGTTCCAATAGTTTTCTTCACATTTATCGCAGTCAGCGCCGACTACATTTGGATAACAACCCAAAATATAACAGACGCGTTCTAAAAAAATTAATGTAACCAACGTAAATTTTAGATTCATCTTTTAAATTTTTTTTTCCTTATTTGTTATCTTATCAAACACATAAATATCTAACTCTTAGATTAAAATTTACCTTGACATATAAAACATTTCATGTAGATTACAACTGCAAAGTTAGCAATGCTATATTCTTGGTGTCTAAAACATTTTTCCCAAATCCAGTAATACCATTTGATGAAAAAGAGATGTTACTTGTAGCAACATTTCATTCGTTCTATTTCTTTATTAACGATTATAAGGCGAAAAAAGAAATTACGACTTAAAAATAATTTTTAAGGATATATTTAAAATTATATATAAAACATTTTATAATACACTAAAAGTTAATAGGATTGATAATCATTTTTTTTTTGTACGATACAAATCTACAAATTACTTATAAAAAAAAGCAATTTATATCAAAAAACGTTTACCCTAAAATAAACATCCCTTTGAAAATATTTACAAGCAAAACAAAAAATCTAAAAACATCGTTTGCAACTTTGTTTTAGATAGAATTGCAATGTTTAAAATATTCCGCTTTCTTTTCAATATCTTCGGTATATTTATCCATATCCGAAATTAACTGTTTCAATTGTTCTTCCAACTCGCCCAAATTATTACTGGACGGGCTTTTTAATTTCGAAATGCTCTCCTGCGTTGTTTTAACTTTCGACGACAAATTAACGGTTCTATTTACCAAATTTTCCGCGCGCGTTTTTGAATTATCCGCCTTCGTGATGCTCGCATTCAATTTCTCTTTCGCTTGATCGTAATCGTTTAATAACACTTTTAATTTATCCATCGTCTCTTCCGTTTTTGTCTTAATGTTGGTTGATTCATTCTTTAAAGTTTGAGCCGTAAATTGATTTCCGCGTAAAAGTTTTTTAAGATCTTCTAATTCTTTATCGAGGGTTCCTAAGTTTCCGGAAGTATTTTCGATTTGTTGATATGTCCCGTTTGTCATTTTATCAATCTAAAAATTAAAAAAATTTAAATAATTTTGTTTTAATAAGATTTTTTTAATGCTTACATTGTCTAAATCTCTTTTTATGTCTTTAAATGATTGGGAGATGTTTCCAATTTTTATTTCAGTTTCTTTTTGGACGTTTTCGGTTTTCTTTAAGAATTCTTCAACGCTGTTTACGGTGTTTTTAATATCATCGACTTGTTTTCTAAAAAATTAATTTTATTTATTTTGTTGTATTAATAAATTATTTTTTGACTTACTTCGCATTTTCGGCATCTTCTTTTAATTTTTTGGCAACGCTTAAATTTCCTTCGGTTTCTGCAAGAATCGGTTCGATGTTTGTTAACGAATCGGCGGTTACTTTAATGTTTGTGGCAAATTCTTTAATTTCCTCCGGTTGCCATTTAATGTCTTTGGTTAAAATATTGTTGATTTTATTTTGCAATTCTTTAGTGATTGAATTGTTTTGCTGCATAAACTCGTCGATTTTAGCTAATTTGTCGTTGACTTTTTCTGTCATGTTGGAAGCGTTGATTTTGGCTTCTAAAGATTTATTGAAAGCGGATATGGCTTGATTTTTAACTAAGGTGCCGTTAACGGTTGTTATGTTTCTTATGTATTCGTTAACTAATTTTTCTTTGTCGTTGTATAAAGCTTCAGTTTTCATGGCTAAGCTGTTTGCGTCTTCCGCTTGGTTTTTAGCACCGTTGCAGGTTATTGCGCCGCAATGTCCACATAGAGCTCCCCCGCAAATGTTATCGCATGGGTATTCAGACCCGTCACAAATTAATTTGTTTAATTTAGGTAATGAATCATTTAAGTTTTTAATTAAGTCAGTTAAATTCTTTAAGGAAGCCATATCTTCCTCGTGTTTATCCGAATACATAGATTTCATTGATTTTAATTTATTTTCGGTGCTTTTGCAGCGACGTTCAACGTTTTTAATGATGTCCTGAGTGTTTGTTGCGTTTTTAGTGGCATCATCCGCTTTGGTTTTGGCATTTTTGATTATATCTAGAGCACCTTGTACATTGCGTTCTTGCAACTTCGTTCCATTCACTCTCAACTCATCCGTTTTGTTTCTTAACAAGTCCATTTTATTTTTGAAGTTTTGCAAGGTCACTTTTGCTACTTGATTACCACTATCGGCGTTTGCTAAGATTTCGTTTAAATTCTTTAATTCTCCATGTTCCGTTTTGTTGATTAAATCTCTTAAGTGGTCAAGTTTTCCTTCAACTGAATCCAAATCAATCGTTGCCGTTTGGTTCAATAAATCTTCGATGTCGTTTAATTTATTTTGAATGTAATTAAACTCGGTCGTGTAAGCACCTCCAGCCCCAACATTTTTAATGTCTTTCGCTCTAGCTATTTCTAATTGGGTTTCATTTTCAAATTTGGTTAGAGTTTTGTCCCAATTGTCGAAACATTCCCCGCAAGGTCTGCAATGAGGAGCAACTCCGACGTAACCTCTCGCGCATTGATCGCAACGATCTCCGCCAATTCCAGGGCGACATTTACAATTTCCAGTTTTTTGATCGCATTGTTCAGTTTCGGAACCTTCGAGATTACATTCGCATTCTAAAAAGAAATATTAAACAAAATTAATTAATTATTTAATGACAATGATGTATACTTACTGATACATTTATCAGCTTTAGGATCACCCCAATAATTCGCTTTGCATTCATTACATTGTCTTCCACCGAAATTTTCCCGACAATCACATTCTCCTAAATACTAAAAATTGGAATTGTGAATAAATTTATTTCAATTTATTTAATTTAATTAATAAATTGATACAAACCACGTTACATTGGAGATGTTTAGAACCAACCGGGTCACAATCACACGGTTCGCAACCTTTCCCACTAGCAATTTTCCAATGATTTTCCTTACATTTCTCGCAATCATCGCCGATTACATTCGGATAACAGGGACATTTTCCCGTATATCTATCGCAATCCCCGGCAGTTTTATTCCAACCCAAGATATGGCAGACACATTCTAAAATAAATCATTATGAATTTAGAATTTTTATTAGATTAAAATGTACCTCGACACATCTCCTCAGGCGAAGTTCTATAAAAACCAGATCGACACATTTCGCAGTGATCACCGGTAGTTTCATATAAACATTGTTTGCATTGTCCGGTGTGTGGGTCGCAATTGCCAGGTCGCATAATATCGATGTTATCGTTACAATCGCAAAGTTGGCAGTTTCCTCCTGGAACTTCCGGATTTCCGAAATAATTATCCGCGCAAACATCGCATCTGGCGCCTGTAAAACCTTCTTTGCAGGCGCAAATAACATCTTGCGTTAATGGATTTAATTGGCAAGTATCTGCGAATGAATGATTCGATCCCAAAGTTCCAGGACATGGACATTGTCTACACGGAATATCCACGTTTAATCTTGGATCGCCGTAATACCCATCAACACAATGATCGCAAGTGTGGCCTTCTGTAGCATCTCTACAGTTACTACAAGCTCCTGTGCGAGCGTGGCAAGTCTCGGCATGTCCGTTACAATCACATCTTTGACAATTTGGGAAATTCCAAAAACCAATTCTGCATTGATCGCATTCTCTTCCGTAAGTGTTTGCACGACACTTACATAAACCGGTGGTTACGTTACAGAAATTATCTAACGCTCCTATACTATTACAATCACATGCTTTGCAACCTTCTGGGCCAAAACCGTAAGTTCCTGGAGCGCATCTATCGCAACGTCTTCCCACTACGTTTGGTTTGCAAGTGCAACGACCTCCGTGTTCATCGCAAAGTTTACTTACTGCGCCCGTTGGATCACATTGACAAGCAAGAGCTCCGTTAATAATAAACGCCCCGATACTATTAAAATCATTCTTACAAACTTCCGGGATGTGTTTGGTATCAACGGGTGGATTTTTAAGTATGTCATTACAACTAAATCTTTCAAATTCTCGTCGCCTTTGTTCGGCGGGTGCGGAACCTTTAAACCACGGTATACTTTCAATTCGAGGTGTTAATACTATCGAATCAATCAAAATTGACGCTGTGTTTGGACTTTCGTGTTCGTATTGTGATCGTTTAAATTCCAAAACGAGCTTATAAGATTTTCCAGCTTCCAAACAAAGCGGTTCTGGAGCCACAACACTTCTACTATGCGATGGTAAGCTAATATGTTTCGGTTCATCATCAAGAGAAGCTTCGTTACAAAGACTATCAACGTCGACAGGATCTGGACGTATTAAACTCATTTCGACATCGTACCAAGGTTGATTGGATGTGGGCTCATATCGAAGAACCGCGTCGTATAAAGATGTTGTTCTAATGTTATTAATCGGAAATTCGATAAACGAACCTTCGTAAGCTCTCATAAAACCAGATCCAGTCCATGTATTTGGTTGTCCATCTCGATATGGTTCTCTTATAACAACTTGACAATCACTAGATCCTTTAGCTAATTCGGCTTCGTATAATAAAAAGTCTAAACTGGCTGTGAAATGGAGTTGTTTTGGGATATTACAAGTTCTTCCTGACATATCTCCTCTACATTTACATTGTCCGGTAAATAAATCGCAATTATTATCCAACGAACCTCCAGGATCGCAATCACAAGGTTCGCAACCATCTTGCTTTTCAGACAACCCCCAGAATTCCGGTAGACATTGTCTACAATCTCTACCAGTTACATATCGTTTACAAGTACATTCACCCGTATCTACATCGCAACCTTGATTATCTAAAAACAACAATTATTTAAATAATAAATTATTATTAATTTATTTAAGTCCATACCAACTGTTCCCAAAGTACTGCAAGTACAAGGTTGGCATCCATCTGGATTTTCTGATGTGAAATTCCAAAAACCGTTCTTACATTGATCGCATCTTCTCCCTTCAACATTCGTTTTACAGTGACAACTACCAGCGACAAGGTTATTTACTGTATCTGTAATCGAGTCGCATATTCCTAAGTCCAAAGAACCTTGTGGATCACAATCACATTCTAAAAAAAATAAAATTAATTTATCAACAAATTATTTAAGATCATTTGATGCTCAACTGTGTTTTTACAATATGGCAGATCTTACCTCTACAAACATCTGGATCTTGAATATCCCTAGTTGGATCTCTATAATAAAACGGTTTGCATTGTTCGCAATGAATACCCATCGTATCATGTTGGCAACCATCACAAACGCCACCACTGACTCTTCCAGAAGCTTCGTAAACAGCTGAATCAAAATGACAACTCCAAGCATGATTGTTACAATTACATCTTTTGCACGCATTAGATTGTTTTCCTACAGCAGGTCGCCAAGGGAGATCGTTGAAAAAGTCTTCGCATTTCTCGCAATTTCTTCCTTTTGTGTTGTGAGTGCATTCGCATCTTCCGTGAACCATATCTGGTTTTGGGTTAATTCCAGCTAAAGGTAAACATCGATTAGCGTGTCCATAACAAGAACATGAGCCTCTAACGACCATGTAATTAATGGCGTAGTAATATTTTTCTTGTATCTCCTCACGCTTGTCGAGTAAATCGTCTCCTAAGGTGTGCAATTTGGTGAAATTAATTCTTAAATTGGTGATTTTAAGTAAATTTTGAACTTGTTGTGAGTATGGGTTATCAATTTTAACATTTTGCATCAACACCCTGTAGATAACTTCACCGTTACTCGACGGAGACACTCCTGAATAACGGGATTCGCAGACTACATCTGTTAAATTTTCGGGCGTCCCTTTTTTTATTCCTGGAAAGCTGTCGTCGCAGTTATCAGCAAAATATCTATAAACTTGCCACGTTTTGTTGTTATCGTAAGATCTTTCTATTAACATCGCAGCAGGACGGAACGTTCGAAATTTCATTATTAAATGGGTAAAATGAAATTCTGCTTCTAAATTAAGCTGAACATAAACGTTCTCTTTACCGTTTTCTGATTGCCACCATGTTGTTTCTTGAGTACTAAAAGAATTTAGTTAATAAGATTATTAATAAATAAAAAGATTGTGTACCCCGGATAAGTTTTTGAAACAATATTGCTAATATTATGATTTTTAATCGCTTGATTCGACCCAGGTCTTGAATCGCACCAAAAGCATTTTTTCTTCTCCTCCAAATGCGAAACGATGCAGTAACGTTTTTGTTCGTAAAGACCGCACGTTGAGGAGGCGTAAAGTTGATCTTCTCTGCCAATTAGAAGATTTCCGGTTGCTGGGTAACATGATCCTTGTTCGCAAGGATGCAGCTTCAATTGGGTGAAGGCTAATAATAGTTGATTGATTCTCTAATTAATTTTAAAGCGTTAATCATCGACAGGATAAGTTTTAAATAAGTTTTGAACGTTTCGATCTAAATAAGACTAACTTTCAATATTAAACTAATAATACATTCAAAACTGATCCAGCACTTTATTTAATTAATAAATTAATGTTAAGAAAACCAACACCATCCAAATAATACTGAAAAAATTAGTTAATTGGGGTACAGAAAATATTCCCTCCACAAAAAAAAACACCACTACAACCCCATGAATTGGCATTGAGTCTTACATCTAACCTCTAGGCTTATAATACCACGTGGACAAATCCGTGAAGGGATGAACTTCTTCTGGGTCACTTTCTGTGTCAGGGGGTGGCGTTTGATCACCCCTCAACACAAACGGTGCTAAATTACAACATTACTGCTTTTAAAAACTAAAACGTCGATATAATATCAAAAAGAAATCTAAAGACTATCTTTTTTTCCAAAAATTGAATGTATTTTAATTAATTTTTAATTTACCTTTTGATATTCCTTTTGGTTTATCTCTGGTCCTTGCATATTGAGCCTCAGCGAATTTATTACCTAATTTAAAAAATTTTATTTTTAATGAATTAATTTTCTTCATTTAATTTACTTACATATTACTAATAAAATAAATGATGTGACTATACTCCATAATTTTCTACGTTGATACATGTTAAAACTATTTTTTTTTGCCTAATGAGGCACTGAAATAAATTTAAAAAAAATTAATATAAATTTTAAACGAATATAAAAATATAGTTTGAATGAACTATCAGTATCGAACATCCTACGCGTATATAAATAGAATACAAAGTAATGAGTCCCCTCTATCAGCAAGGAAACACATCTTTCGTTACAAAAAAAATGCACAATTCACTATTATTCGATTGAGAAGCATTGTAACGTTATATGTTTTGTATTATTCTTGATGCTGAGTACTTCAAAAAATTTATTAAAATTATGTTGTTTAAAAACGATTTTTTTTAATATAAACTTCACCCACTTTAAATGGCCTTTGAACTTTTCGACAAACCAATGAACTCTGCGTTATCAGGGTAGCATTAAAAGTGTTCCCGTCAAGAATCGAGGCGTTTTCAGATTGCAGGTCATCCGGAATAAATCCGTAAACGCCTTCCTAAGTGTTTCTTGGAAGGAAATAATTTTATAAATAGCTTCCTCTCCTTCTCTTTTGCCGACTCGATTTCATGACTATGAAAGATTTTATCATGAAAACGGAATTTAAAAAACTATATATTAAAATGAAATGATTCATTTTAGATTTTCTTTGGCGCGGTTCGTGGGTGTGTTTTTTTGGAATTTAAGGCTATTTACCTGTCAATATACAAAGCACGTGTGCGTCTGTGCAGATATATAAACACAGACGGTGATGCCAAAGTTTTCTTCTTAAAGAAGAACCACACTGTAGCACATTGTAACAACTCTCGACATTTTTAACATTTTAAACATTATTTTTTTTAGTTCACTAAATTCAATATGATTAAATAATTTTTAATTCTTTCACCATAACAATGGGGTAACGTAAAATGCAGAAATGTAGAAGAGGTCTTTTGGGTCTCCTCTTGATGGCACGTGAAACAGACTGGGACCTCTTTTCCTCTTTGCAAAAGAGTGGGAGAGTATTATGAGAAAGAGAACCTTAAAGTCGGCTTCTTCCACTGCCAGAACCGAACTGAGCGTTGCCGGACGGAGTCTGGTCGCCTTATTGTTTTTGCTCTTAGGATAAAGATAAATCGAGATCTGTGTAAAGAGCTGTTAAAACCGTTTGCGACGTCTACGACCTATCCCGTCTTTTCAAAGGAGGGATATTTGTTGGTGGGCATAAATGGAGGGGTCCTTCGGGAGTTAACATGTGGTCCGCACTTGTTCTAAATGAAAAGAGAACCAGAAAAGAGGCTATTGGGCGTGCCACAAAACTTCGAGTGCTGTTTACGAACTCGAAGCCTCGTTATCTTAACGATGACCTTTTTTTAGAAATAAAAACATTTTATATTTTAAACGTTTAGAATTTCATTTTTTGGGATGGCAGATTTTCGTAATTCGTAACCATCAAGAATAATTTATCAACGGCGCGCGACTAAATGAGCTATCTAAAAACATTTCGTTATCTTTTTCCGGCCAAAGGTTACTTCCCCCATACCCGTGGGTGGCTGTAGATAGTATGTATCCGGAATTTTGTTCTAATTCATTCTTTAATTTTCATACTGATGATTTCTCAATTTTTATTTGAAAACTGTAATCATTAAAGAAACAAACCAAGTTTATAAAGTAATTACTTTACCGGCTTTTATATTAATTAGATTTACGTATAAACCATTATTTTATTAGTTTTATAGTCAATGATCTCAATTGCAACGTCTCACTTGGTATGCTCCCTATATTTTGACTATATTTGACGAGCGCGCTACATCAAAGTTAAAAGTTCAACATTTCGGTATATAACAGTAGTCGAGGTGGTATATTTAAGGTTTTATATTTCTTGAAGATATTAACTATTACATATATTTGGCTGCTATATGTATATCATGCTCAATTTCATAGCTGAAATATGCATTCGTAGCCGAGGACGCTTACGGCCGAGACGCTATATTTGAGGGTAATTAATTCATAATAATCGTGGATATGTTTTCAATTTAACGCAATAATTAATTTCAAATTTCAAAGTGACATCATTGTAATACCCTTTGATCTAAAAAAATCCAAATACTGGATTTTTGACTTATTTACTTAATCTTTGTTTTTATAAAATAGCATATGCAATCAAGTTATTATATGAACACTAAGTTGCCTATACACATCAATTAATTAGAATAGGGATTATTAAAACATTAATACCAAATAATTTTGTATTAATTCTTTGTGTTATCTTCCTAAAATATTTTCGATTTCATTTTGTAATCGCCAAATCAAAGATTTAAGGAGTTCAAGAACATAACCTCACATTTAATTTCTTGCGTTAAATTAGATAAAAAATGTTACTTTATTTATTAAGATTACCCCGGTTTAACATCAAGCGTTTATCTCGATTATCAAGATTTAATTCGACGTCTATTCAAGAATTTGATCAAGATGATATAATTGATAAGTAAGATTAACCCAGATTCGTTTAAATTAAGTTAATTAAGACATTTTTAGAGATTATCAAGCGTTAATAGAACAATATTTACCTTCAAATATCGTACATCGATGTTTTATAATACATCCTTACGTTAAGTGGGGCCCACAAAAAATAAAGGATGTTACACTAACCGGTCAATTAGATGAGGCAATAGCTCTTGTAAATAGTTTACAATCATGGAAAGTTGTTGATAAAATTTCGGTTCCTTTAGAAAGTTTAGATAAAAAATCTATTTTTGGAAGTGGAACAATAAAAAAATTACAAGACACAATTAAAAGAAACTCGTCATTAACATCAATTTTTATTAACATGGAACATTTAAAAACCTCCCAAATGGAGGAAATGGAAAAAATATTTGCCCTCCCAATTTTTGATCGCTACAACATTGTTTTGCAAATATTAAGGTTACACGCTATAAGTAAACATGCTAAATTACAAGTTGCAATAGCCGAGTTACCTTACATTAAATCAAAATTAAAAAAAATATCTTCACTTGGTACAGATTACGACACCAGAAGATTAATTTTGAAAAATCGCGAGGAAAAACTTAAAGGGGCTATTAAAAAATTACGATCTCAAAGAGAACTTTTACGAAATCGCCGCATTAAAGTATCTTACCCTGTCGTTGCTGTTGTCGGTTACACAAACGCAGGAAAAACTTCTTTGATTAAATCACTAACAGGGGATCAAAAATTACAACCAAAAAATCAACTTTTTGCTACTTTAGATGTAACGCTACATAACGGAGTTTTACCGTCGAAATTAGAAGTTTTATATGTTGATACAGTCGGGTTTTTATCGCAAATACCAACCGGATTAATCGAATGTTTTATAGCAACGTTAGAAGATGCATTACTTGCCGATCTCATTTTACACGTTGAAGATTTATCAAGCCCTAATTTTACACATCAAAGAAACCACGTTTTGGGAACATTAAAAGCGTTAAGCGGAAAAATGGGAACCGGAAACATATTGGATAAATTGATTTCAATTGGAAATAAATGTGATATTGAACATAACATTGATACAAAAAAAATTGATGATGATTATTTAAAAATCTCGACTGTTAAAGAAATAGGTATCGATGCTTTACGAGAGTTAATCGAAAAGTTAATCATAAAAAATACAAATCGTCATGTGATTACGTTAAATTTACCAATTGGTGGTGATGAAACTCGATGGTTGTACAAAAATTGTACGGTGATTAATGTGGGAGTTGATGAAAATAACAGTGATCACCATAACGTTAAAGTTATTATAACATCAATGTTACTAAATAAATTTAAACGCCAATTTTGTTAATTCTAAACCTTTTATATTTCTTTTAAAAAACTTTTGTATAAAAAATCAACATATTTTATCAAACCCTATATTTATGAACAGCATCTATAAAAACTTCAACAGCGGATTCTTCCATATCCGGATAAATTCCATGGCCTAAATTAACAACGTATTTATTCGTTCCAAAACCTTTAATCATTTCTTTAACAAGATTTCGGATGTCATCCTCAGAGGCGTACAGAGCGCAAGGATCTAAATTTCCTTGAACGGCGACTGCTGAGCCTAAAATATTTCGCGGTATTTTAGGACTTATCGTCCAATCAATCCCAATCATATCATAACCCAAATCTTTTTGTGTTTCTAAAGAATAATGAGATCCTTTTGCGAAAAGAACCTAAAAATCAAGCTTAATAAAAATAAAATAAAATAATAGAGAAAATTTACCATTGGAACTTCCTCTATGTTATTCTCTTTTAATTTTAAATGAACGCTTTCTGATATTCTCTTCAAATATGGTTTACAAAAAACGTCGAAAAGATATTCGTTCAAATAATCGGCGTTACTCTCGAAAATTTGAACAATTTGCGCCCCCGATTTGATTTGCATCACTAAATAATCAATGATAACATCTGTGAGAAGTTGTAGTAATTTGTGGGCGCATTCCTTGTTGCTGTATAACCATTTTTTAGCTTTCGAGAGGGTTTTACTTCCTTTTCCTTCGATCATATAACCCATTAGGGTCCACTAAAAATTATTTCATTAATAAGTTATGAAGCAAGTAATGTTTGGGACTTACTGGACCACCTGTAAAGCCAAATAACGGAACTTTTCCCTCTAATTTGTGTCTTGTTAACGTTATAGCATCCCCTACATATTTTAATCTATCAACAGCTCCTGGTACGTTTAATAAATCCATATTTTCGATTGTTACTGGATTTGAAATTACTGGTCCCTAATTAATTATAAAATTTATTACTTAATTAACTTAATTACAAAATGTAATAAGCAATGGGATGACAGATGGAATAAGATGAATTGACAAAATTGTTTTATCTTAATTGTGTAGATGTGATGTTTGGATGGATATTTTTGAATATTAAAGGAAACAACTAAGTTGGTGAGGACATCTAGACAGACTAAAAGGAAAATGGCAAGTACAAGTTTTGAGGTACAGATACACATGAGGAGAGGATGACCAAAGGAGCCCTGGGAAGCCAAGGAACTGAAACAATTCTATAAAATATTAACCTTATTTAGTTTTATCAATTATTATATGTAACTAAAATTACCTCTCCTTCTTTCATTTCAACATTTAACCCCAAAGCTTGTGGAATAACAAGAATATCACTGAATATAATTGCAGCGTCCAAATCGTACCTTTTAATAGGCATTAAAGTGACTTCACAAGCTAAACTTGGTGTTTGGCAAATCTCGAAAAAGCTGTGTTGTTTTCTAAAATCTCTAAATTCTAAAAAAAATTATAAAATAAGTAAGTACAAAACCAATTAAGTTAATATACCTTTCATGTGACGACCTGCTTGCCTCATTATCCAAACGGGTAACCTTTCAATCTTCTCCCCTTTAATTGCTTTTAAGAGAGTGTCGTTTTTTAGCGGTGGAAAGTTCATCTTTGCAAGCAAATTTTATGTAAAAAATTAAGGTATTTATATTTCATTTACTTACTGTTCTTGCAGTCATTTAACAATGACTGCTCAATTTTAATTGATGATTAGGTTATGCGAGTTATGCAACCAGCGTGAGATTTTGTTTTTGAGGTTATCTACACATTATTATTTTAATGTTATTTTAATACTTTTTAAAGTAAATCGTGTTTTATGTGATCTTTAATTTGTTATACATCAATTTTTAGTTATTATTTCATATTAATTATGTATTAATTTTTATTATAAAGTCAAGGTTATTTGTTTAATTGTTACAAATAGTTAACATAACCTATTTTTTTTTTTAACTTTACATATATAATTTTTTTTTAAGAACGTAAAGAAGATAATAAGGAGGGATAAGAACTTTTTAATCACTTTGATGCGGTAATAATAATTAATAATGATGATATTGGTGTAATAAAATGCTAATAAATAAAATATATCATTTTAGGTTGTCTCTATAATAGAAGGGATCATCATCAAAAAGATGATAATAAAAAACGTATTCTGTTATTTATATACCTACGGAGTGGTATTACGCCACTATAGAATCAACTCGCAGAGTCTGTGTTGAGGTTGTGCTTATAAACTCCCTCTACAAAATTTTAACAGTTGGTTAGTGGTATTTATACGCAGCACAGCGACGACACGAAGTGCTGCAACGGGTTAAAGAGTTTTGAGAGTTTTGAGCGGCATGAGTGGTAAGTTTTTTCCCCAACACGAGAGGATCCCGCCGCCGTCGATGTTGAAGTTATCTTTTTGACCCCTCTGTGACCTTCAAATAGTATTCCAAAAACGTATTAACCTCAATGGACCAATAATATTCGCAAAGATGTTAAAAAAAATTATTTATCGTAGCACAAGAAAAAAATAAAAATAATTATTTAGAAATCTTTACCGGTGAATATCTGTATAAAAGAATTTTTGTTAAAGTCAACCGAAAATAAAGTTTTATCGCTACTTTTTTTTATCGAAATTGTGCCAAACTTGTATTTATATTTATAAGCCAAACACTTTTTATCGCTTAATACATTAATAAGCCGGCGTTATAAAATGTATTAAAATTAAATCGAGTTTAAATATTTCAAATTCATAAAATTTTAGAATGGGTATAAATTAATTTTAGTTAATTTTAATTATTATTTTTAATTTTTTAGATTTTGCATGGGTTACCTTAGCTACCAACGACTCCTATTCGTTAGGAGCGTTGGTATTAGCTCATTCTTTAAAACAAGTGGGAACAAAACACCAAATGGTTGTTTTAATAACACCCGGTGTTACAAATGCTATGAGGTGAGTTAATAAAATAAAACTTTATATTTAGATTTTGTTACGCAAATTTTCAAAATACACAAGATACGCATTAGTTTCTGGCTCTGTTGGACCATATTTTTGTTTACAGTCTGAAAATTTAGTTTATGGGGCCCCAGAAACAGTATTAAAATCGCGAAAGGGCAACGTGCCAAAATGCCCAATTCCCGCTTCCTGGGATGATAAATAAATCGAGCATGCGCAATCGAAATCGTTTTTGTATTTTCAACCTTAACAACTCGAAAAATAATCACATCATTACATTACCCGAGTATATAAGATGACAACCGAGGTCAATTTTTTTTACTTGAGTAGTAACCTAATATGATTAATACCCATACACTGACCTCATACTACATAGTGGTCACTTTCGAATATTGAATGATATGATAAACCTAATATCCAACATTTTTATTTTAATAATATCTTTTACTTGAAATTGTTTTTAGAGAAAAATTAACAACTGTATTTAATATAGTAGAAGAAGTGAATCCGTTAGATTCAAAGGATGAAGCAAATTTAAAATTGTTAAAACGACCAGAATTAGGAATAACGTTCACGAAGCTCCACTGCTGGCGGTTGATACAGTTTCAAAAGTGCGTTTTCTTGGACGCCGATACTTTGGTGCGTAAAAAACCAATTCACTTTTAATGTTGTTTTTGAAAATTTTATTTTTTTGTTTTGTCCCTCCTCATCGAAAGCCTAAAAATATTCGCTGACGCACGAACACAGCATCGGAAAACGTTGAATCTGTCTTTCTAAATTTTCCCCGGCATTAGATGCCGCCCGGTGTCGGGTTTTCTACTTGTCTAAATATATCCGCACATTAAAATAACATAACGCCATAGCCAACTTGCAATCTGCACCACCGCATACCGTCCACTATATTTAGTCAACGGATTAATCCTATTTTAGATCATTGCGATTTTGTCCACTTAAATCATGCCGAAACCTTTTTATCTTTTTTTTTAATTTTTAACTTGTTTTCTTTACTACTTCGCATTTGAAATTTATTTATGGACAAGTGCGTTTCAGTTTGGCTAAAAATAGATTTTGTTTATTCAAACATGGTAATAATTTCCAAATCATTTCTATTAATAATTAAGTTCGAAATTAATATAATAAAAACAATATAACCAAGAACTAGTTGAAGTATAAGTGCAGATATAACACTTGGGTTGGGATCATGAATCTGACAGCGAGGCAACCGAAACAGTATATTTGAGAACAAATTATTAAACTCATCCAAATACTATAACAACAGTTAGAATTGTTAATATTTTTTAGGTATTATCAAATTCCGATGAACTTTTCGAAAGAGACGAATTTTCGGCAGCTCCAGATGTTGGCTGGCCAGATTGTTTCAATTCGGGTGTATTTGTTTATAAACCATCTAATGAAACTTATTCAAAATTGGTTGACTTCGCCCTTCTAAGAGGCAGCTTTGACGGTGGGGATCAAGGTTTATTAAATCTTTATTTTTCGGATTGGGCGCATAAAGATATAGCAAAACACCTTCCGTTTATTTATAACATGTGTTCTACGGCTGTTTATTCTTATTTACCAGCTTTTAAACAGTATGTATTTTTGTTACGATTTGTATACAGTTTGTTCGATTTTAGCTATCATAGCAGATATCTTAATTATTGTTGGAGATATGACAAAATGTTAAATATCATGCACAATGCTTAGGGCAAAGCGATATTAATTTTTATAGAAGCAACTAGTCTAGATATCTGTTGTGACAACTAAAATCAAACACACTCTATAACAAAATATTAATACATATAATGGAATGCTTATATAGATATGGTAAAAATGCAAAAATAGTGCATTTTATTGGCCCGGCAAAACCATGGCTGCAATATTTCAATACAGAAACATTAAAAGTTTATCCATCACCGGGATTGCAACATTTAGAAGAAACGCTTCAGAAATGGTGGAATATTTTCTGTTCTTTAATCCATCCGAATTTATCCAAAGATATGGTAAACATTGATTTATTATTATTCTTATTATTTTTGAGTTTTTGTCAACACAATAATTTTTTTACACGCTAACGTAGATCGAAGTAATTTTCGAAGAGGTGAGATAACGGTGCAATATCTAACATTTTTGTTGGAAATTGCAACGTTTTTTTATGGGTTTTTCTAGTAATTAGTTTTTTGTGGAGCAACCGCTAAAAACAAAAAATGCTGTGATTTTTTTCTGCATGCGTTATGTTTATTTAGGCTGGAAGCAAGCAGTCTGCCGAACACATCCATTCTAATCCTCAAACATCTTCCCAAACAAATAATACTCATCACATTCCAAATCAATGTTTTAATGAATTCGAAACATTAACTTTAGAAGATTATACTAGTAATATTTGGGATCCGTGGGATGACCACGATAATAAACAGATTTTAATTCAACATGAAAATGAACATATTGAGATTAATGATAGTAATATTAATAATTATATTAATAATGATATTAATAATGATGTTAATAATGATGTTAATAATGATATTAATAATGATGAAATAGTTTCGTTTAATTTAAATAATGAAAATTATATAGAATCAGTAGAAACAGTTCCAAACTGTTTAGAACTTTTAGACGAGCAAAATTATGAGCTAAATGATGATCAAACTGATAAACAAATTAATGAAGATTTTAATGAAATTAAAAATGATATAGTTGACAATTTTGAATCTCAAGTTTCGGAAGATAACCGCGAAATCCTTTCCTTAAAACCAAACATACCCGACACATCTGACACATGTGACACGCCACCTGGCACAGTAAGCCAAGAGCTAGCTTCTTTGCACGTGAATCATAGCAATGATGCGGGCATCGCGATCGATGTAAGTAAAACGCACTGAAACAAATTCAATCTTGCTTTTAAATTTCTTAAAATATGGTTTCTATATCTATGTAGTTATTAAGGGGGGTTTGTTATAATAATTTTAAAATTGGATAACTTAAAACCTTCCCATAATAACTACTTTTCTGCTTTTAGAATTATTTTATTTTAAATAAATTATTTTTGCAAATTTGATGATTTGCTTTGGGTTTGCAGAGTGGTTTGGCTGGAGCATTCGCCCAATTTACATTGGGTGCGAAAAGAACAACTGGACAAGATGCTTTAGAGAATCATTTGAGAAGACAAGCTTGGGAACTTGGAAACATCGATTATTTGGGTAGGGATTCGTTTGATCACATCTGGTCGAAGATTTGCGAGAGTTTGGCAACACCTACCCAAGAAGCGTCCGGAGAGCAAAAAGCGGAAACGATGGTTCCCGAAGTCGTTGGAGGTACAATTCCTAAACAGAGGCAAAAGAAAGCCATTCATTGAGTTTATTTTTTGAAAAATCTTAAAAAAATGAATTAAAAACGTACACTGCTAGTGCTGCGCGAAACGTTCTTTCGCTTTTTTTCCTAAAAAGTTCTCTTGAGGTATTGTTAACCTTGTTGTATTATGTTTTTTGATGATATTTAATTTGTTTTATACATTTGTATGTTAATAATACGTTGTAATAACACTTTTTCTTTTTTCAATCGATGAAGACGTTCCCACAACGATAACTACAACCCCAGAAACTTGTATCACAGGTCAGTTTGCGTGACAAACGGCTGAAATTTTGTAACGCTTATTATTATAATTTTTTCTCGCTGATGTTTAATATTTCTAAATAACCATTAAACAATTCTTAACGCTAAGGCTGGAAGATCGTGACAATAACGTTGTGAACCCTTTTTTTTAAAATGTCAGATGATATTGCTGCTTAATTAATGCGAAAAATACATTTATATTGGCGTAACCAAGTTTTACCTGTAACTTTTACCATACAGCATCCTTTTAGAATGTTTAGGTTAGGTAAGTATGTAACAATAACGATTTTTATGGCCGCTTTATTAACAAAAAAATTATAAAATATAACATAAAATGGAATCATTTTTATAAATAGCCATGAAGAACGAACCTACCCCGGCGGATGTTCTACTAAAAGAGATTATCCCTATTCCCATCGAGGCAATTCAAACCATTTCAGCAGAATCTCCCAAGCCTGAAGAGAAATCTTCACCCCCACAACCTTCACCAGCTGACATTTTATTAAAAGAAATTATTCCCGTTCCTATTGAAGCAATGCAAAAGCAACCTATCCCAAAACCTGATGACTCAACACCTAAATCTGACGCAGTTGCTGAAGTAGAAGCTTTACTTAAAGAACTTATTCCCGTTCCCATCGAAGCTCTTAAGACTGATGAAACAACACCGGTTGATGTAACAAAACCTGCAGATCTAAAATTAGAAACTGCCCCTGTGGATGTACCAAAGCCGGATATTACACCTGTAGATGTACCAAAGCCCGAAACTACACCTGTAGATGTAGCAAAACCAGAAACAGCACCTGTTGATGTACCAAAATCCGATATTGCACCTATTGATGTACCAAAACCCGAAACTGCACCTGTTGTTGTACCAAAACCCGAAACTGCACCCATTGATTTACCAAAACCCGAAACTGCACCTGTTGATCTACCAAAACCCGAAACTGCACCTATTGATGTACCAAAACCCGAAACTGCACCTATTGATGTACCAAAACCCGAAACTGCACCTGTTGATGTACCAAAACCCGAAACTGCACCTATAGATGTGCCAAAGCCGGAAATTACACCTGTAGATGTGCCAAAGTCCGAAACTGCACTTGTAGATGTATCAAAAACCGAAGCTGCACCAACAGAAACCCCAAAAGAAGAAGCTCCAAAAGTAGAAACAGCAATCACAGAACTTGATGTTTCACAATCTGTATTATCACAGGCTTTAAAATCTGAAACTACCCCAATAGTAGCTCCAAAACCTGAATCGACGCCGGTTGAAGCTCCAAAAGATGCTGTACTACAAGAATCTATTAAGACTGAACCACTACCAGAAGCGCCAAAAGTAGAAACTGCACCTATTCCTTTAGAAGCTCCAAAAACGGAGACTCCACAGGAAGCACCTCAGCCTGAAACGCAAGTAACTGAGGTTCCTAAAGCTGATGCACCAAAAGTTGAAGCTCTTAAAGATGAAGCTCCTAAAGCTGATGCACCAAAAGCTGAAATACCAGTAACAGAAACGCCAAAAAGTGAATCAACTCCAGTAGAAATTCCAAAAGAAACTTTACCAGAAAAAATTGTTCAACAAGAAACAGCAGTTTCCACTATTATAACACCTCCAACACCAACTGAATCAAATAAAATCGAAACGCCTACTATGGAGGTTGGCCCAGAGATGTTATCGAAACCTGAAGTTGTTGAAGTTCCCGAAGCAATTCCCGAAAAAGATAGAGTTCCCCCACCAGATTCGCAGAAACAAGAATGTCCGATGAAACAAAAGGAATGTTCAAAGACTGAAGAACAAAAATCTGAGTCCATTCCACCCGAAGTACAACCGCAATCGGAGATAGCCGCTGCCAAACCGAGTGAAACAACCGAACAAAAACCAGAAGTTACGGAAGAAGTTATAAAGAAGGTAAAGGTGGTGAAAAAGAAGAAGGTGCCAAAAAGCGATGCACCAAAAGGTGATGCACCAAAAAGTGATGCATCAAAAAGTGATGCGCCAAAAAGCGATGCGCCAAAAAGCGATGCTCCAAAAGTTGATACTCCAAAGAGTGATGCTCCAAAAAGTGATGTTGGAGCTACAGCTTCTGAGCAACAACCTAAAGCGGGTGGTGAAACTTCAACGCCAACCCCTCCACCACGAAAAACGACGACCGTTAAAAAGGTCAAAGCAAAGAAGCCATAAAATGTTACGAATTTTCTATGAATTTTTTTTCAATGTGTGTTGAATATTTATTGACTTATATCTTCATTGAAATAAAATAATATAAAAAAGAATTGGTATTTTATTATTATTATATATAAAATTAATATAAATGGTTATTTACAAAAAAAAAAAATAATAATAATCTAATTTTTCATATTATCTTTTATCCATAATAAATATTCCGTTATTCTTGTGTACACCCCTGGATAACCTGGCTCTCCACATTTATTTCCGAAAGAAACTATTCCTACCTGAAGCCATCTTGTATCCCAAAGAAGCATCAATGGTCCTCCTGAGTCTCCCTTTTTAAAAAGTTAATTTATTTTGAAACACAGAATAAAACAATTTTTACCTGACATGCGTCGATTCCACCTTCAGCATAACCAGCGCAAACGAAATGAGATGTTATTGGTTGGTAATAAGCTTGGTTACAATCATCATTTTTCCAAATTGGGATTACAGCTTGTCTTTGAACAGAACTTTCTTTTCCATCTATAAAATAAAAAAAATTTCTTACTGATGTAATTTCTTTACATTGACTACTTACTATAATAAGTACTTCCCCATCCAACAACAGTACTTTTTCTTCCTTCAAACGTTTCGTATCTAAGTGAAGGTGGAGGAAGGCATAATGGAATTACATATTTTGACCTTTGAACAATCCTATCCAATAAAAGAACCGCAATGTCATTGTAATAACCAACTCGGTTATATTTTTCGTGTCTTCTGATTTGGGTAACCCGATAAGTGGCAGGGTTTGATGGTTCGTCAGTTCTTTTAAGGTCCACGTCGCCAAGTCTAACTGAGAGTTGATATGATGCGAATCTGGAACAACACTGAGAATATTTTTTTCAAGGTTGTCCTACTTTATTAATTACGGTCGGTCATTGCCGTCTTTGGTACAATGGGCTGCTGTTAGTATGTGTTTTAAAGATATTAACGATCCCCCGCACCAAAATTCCACTTTTCGATTTCCGTGGAGGAAAATAGCTGCTACCCAAGGCCATTTTTGCGGTGCTGCTTCCTCTCCGCCGACAACGCGAAACTGTTCATCTTCTTGTTGACCACAATCTTAGAAAAAATAATAAAACTTAACTAGTTCTTAAGACAAAAGAAATTTTACCTTCTGCTTCGATGTTTGTTCCTAAAGTAAATATTTCGGGAAATTGTGTGGTAGTCGAAATTGGATAATAATTATGCGTCGTAGTTGTAAATTGAGTTGTTGTGGTTGGAATTGGAGTTGTAGTTGATACATAAGATTGATCTGTTATGGTATTTTCTTTTCTACAACAAACTCCGGGAACGAATAAACTTTTAAAACATAAAGATTGTCGTAAATCTTGAAGATTTAAAAGTAAATCCGGACAATTGCTTAAGTCATCACAAATTCCTTGTGTTCCATCTGGAGTTGTACACGTTTGCAGATTACTTTCTGTTGTGGTCTTATAAACGTAACTTGGAGGCGTAACTTCATCGATTTCTCTTCGTATTTGTTGTTCCCCAACAAAAGGTGCGATTGTATCGGTGATGTTTCTTCCAAGAACGTTTTTGCTAAGGGTATAAATTGCATTTGGCACATCTTTTGGTATATTTGATATGTTTTTGCTGTCTCTTGTGACATTGACGATATATTGTCCAATAGTGTTTAAAGCCCCTAAGGTATCCGTGATTTTTCCAACCGTTTCAAAGACGGAATTTCTGCTATAAGGAATTCCGGGTTCTGGCACTCTGTAGTAATTGTAAGGATCATTTTCGTAAGGTCCGGTATTTCTATGCCATCGTACCGATGAAGACGGCGAATGATAATATCTCACTGGGCCTTCCCTTGGATTGTAATCGTATGGACTGGATGAAGAAATGATGAAAAAAATTAAGGTGAACGTTTCTGGAACAGAAAACGGCAATTTTCTCTCTCTAAATAATCTGATAACTTTCTCCGGTTTCTCCTCTGGGTCAAGGTCTCGGTGTACGAAGGTTGAAGGGTTGAGACGAAAGGATCGAAGACTCACCGAAGCGACGGGAAAATAGCATCCTAATCCAGAAGGTCGAAGGAAGAAGCCGGCGATAGGTATGACCAAGATGACCCAAATACAAAGCATTACTGAGGAAAGTGCGGACTTGCACTATTCCGTTGGATTACTCCCACCTAGCGCCACTTTCTTTTTCTTTTCGGAATCATCGCCGACGTCGACGAAGTTTCGGAGGAGAGGAGCCCCCGAAATGGGACGCGCGCATTAGCTCGCGCCATAAATCATCGCCACACGAAGAACTGGTTGACGCTAGCCCGGCGATAGTTTCAACGTTGTATTAAAAGCATCCTGTCGTTTGGAAATAATTTACATCCGCTGCGGTTGCTCTACATTTGCCATTCCATCGGACGTGCCGGCGATTAGTTCCCCGAAACTCACTGGGTTTATGTAATTCGAACCGGCGAAATTGAAAGTTCTCCACGATAGACCTTTTGTAATGTTTATGGTGGTAAAACCCGCGTTGACACACGCAATCACTATTTTGTAACCATTAGTCTTCTGACCCGGATCTTCTTTCACCAACATTCAATAATTTTTTAACCTTTCATTGTTTGGATATCCTTCAAAAAACTTTCTTAAGTTTATTATTATTGAAATAATAATTAAATATTTTCAAATATTTGGACAATTCACACCGATGTTGATATTTTCCTCTCTATTTTTCTCTTTTTGCAAGCTCAATCGCATCATCTACTTCTACCATTCTCTCAATCTCACCCTGCAGAGCTGGGTTGAATTGTGCTGGGCTGGGTTGGGTTGGCCGAAGCTGAATCTTGCTGGTCCTACGGTTATTTGTGAGGAATAGGACACCGTCAAGGTGGCATTTATGGACTTTATGGACGTCTTGCTCTCTCTTTCACTTTTGCTCTTAATATTGAGAAAAATACAAAAATATGAAAACTTGATGAATTTCTTGAAAAATTGCTCTCTTTCACATTTGTGCTCATGCATAAATAATAATTGAAGTTTTGAAAATCGGTAGATGGACTCAAGATATTGGATTCGAGATATATTTAGGCTATTGTTTAATAATAATTTTTAATTTTCTTGTAAGAAATAATGCTAAATATTGTTAAAATAATAATAGGATGTAAATGAAGACTGAAAGACGTCAAGTTAGTGAATAAGGAAATAATTTGAATTTCAACAAACACTTTTTCAATTATGTTGGTATTGTTAGTAATGGAAAAAATGCTGATTCTAGATACAGCTTAATTTTCTAATATACATCCTGTATTAAGAATGTTATTATTGTTCATCCTTTGTAATTCAAACAAGTATTTTAATCATTTTGTGATTTGAAATAGAGAGGTCTTTATACTAAGTCCAATTGTAATTTAGGTTTATTCGTTGAGGAAACTTGTTCAACAGCATTGCTTGTGCCACATATTAATACTTTGAGCAATTACCGTATTAAAAAGCTGTAAAGAGGTACGCATGTACCACCCCCACCAGTCTCGACAGATTGGTACGTTCGAAATAAATGATATGATAGAATGATTGCTAGATTCAAATTATAGAAGAAGGCAGGTTTGTTATTTGTACATGTGCTGGCATTCGGCTCTTGCGCGCAGTGGTGTGTGTTTGTGCCCTTTTCGGTCATCGCAGCCATAAAGTAAGTTGAAACACTTTAGACGTTTTGATATGTAACAATGATGAATTAAATGAAATAAATCGCGCGCGAATAAAAATAAATTTTTTATCAAATATTTTTGATTATTGGGTTTGAAATAACAATATGAAATAAGAAGAGGTTTTTCAAAAGACATTTTCTTTTTGGGAAAATGCGTTCGGAAATGCGATTTCCAATGCCCGAACTTCGGAATCGTTCCTGAATAGGTTTAGTATAGTTTAGATCAATTCAACACGTAGACGCGCCTTTCCTGATAGTAAAGGATATACAGATTAACGTCAATGATGGATGGATGGGGTAACCGCGTCTGGGTCCGGCCAATGGCGAAGTGTTCCATCGCTTCTCCCCAGTTTCAATTTTACGAAGGACATCCTTTATACCCGTAATTATTTTGCATTTGATAGCTTCAGCTCATCAGCTATAATAGATGCGCGTTAACGCTCCGTGGAGCGTCGAGCGTCGTTCGTCTCGTCTGGCTTTATTTTAAATCATAAAAATCATTTCTCTTTTTCAATTGCAGCTCGATAATTGGTACGAGGATGACTACGAAGACTCACACGTTATCGATTAATTTGGTTTAATACACATTTTAATAACGCAACAAACCTACACTACTAACAAAAATTAAAAAATATATTAAAAATAAATATATTTGATTTGTACTCGTCGTGATTAATTTTTATCAAAATTAAGCGAACTCAACGGACTAAAATGGCTGATAACGATGAAGAGGTTGAAGACTGCCTAAGAAACACAGTTAACTTAAATAGGCACTTCGAAGAATGTATCGAATTACCAACTACCACCAGCATATCCGTGCTGGCAAATCAAGTCCAACCAAAAACCACTGCAATTCCGGAACGAGGCACGTGGGGTAGCAAATTAGATTTTATCTTGTCGGTGGTCGGGCTTGCTATCGGCTTAGGAAACGTATGGAGATTTCCTTACTTATGCTACAAGAATGGGGGTGGTGCATTTTTGGTGCCTTATTTTATCACTTTGTTCTTAGCTGGTATACCAATGTTCTTCTTAGAGTTAGCTTTAGGACAAATGATGACCATAGGCGGATTGGGGGTTTTTAAAATTGCACCTATATTCAAAGGTAGTGATTAAAAAATGATTTCTTTTTTTTTAATTTTTTCACCATTTAAAAGGAATTGGTTATGCCGCTGCTGTTATGTCATGTTGGATGAATATATATTACATTGTCATTCTTGCTTGGGCGATTTTTTACTTTTTCATGTCACTGCGATCGGGTAACTAAATAATTAAAATTAAAAAATTAAAAATATAAAATTACATCATTTTAGATGTCCCATGGAGAACTTGTAATAATTATTGGAACACAGAATATTGTATAAACCCGTACGATCGGGGATCATTACACTGTTGGGATCATTACAACGAGAATAACACAATAGTAAAAATGTGTTCGTTAAATCAATACACAAATCTAACAATTTCTCAATTAACCGACCCGGTCAAAGAATTTTGGGAGTAATAAAAAAATAATCTTAAAAATAAATTATATTAACCAATTTTTTTATTTTAGGCGAAGAGCTTTAATGATATCCGCCGGGATTGAGCACGTAGGCGGGATTAGATGGGAATTAGCCGGAACTTTATTACTAGTCTGGATCGTTTGTTACTTTTGCATTTGGAAAGGGGTTAAATGGACCGGAAAAGTTGTTTATTTCACCGCTTTGTTTCCCTATATTTTATTAACGATCCTTTTAATAAGAGGAGTTACCTTACCGGGAGCTATGGAGGGAATTAAATTTTACGTAATGCCTAATGTAGCAAAATTAAGAGAATCGGAAGTTTGGATTGATGCCGTTACACAAATTTTCTTTTCATACGGTTTAGGATTGGGAACTTTAGTTGCTTTGGGGAGTTATAATAAGTTTACTAATAATGTTTATAAGTAAGTTCAAAAAATATAATCTTATATAATTATTTTTTTTTTATTTTTAGAGATGCTTTAATTGTATGTACAGTAAATTCAAGTACAAGTATGTTTGCTGGTTTCGTAATATTTTCAGTGGTAGGTTTTATGGCTCACGAACAACAAAAACCTGTAGCTGAAGTAGCTGCATCTGGTCCGGGGTTAGCTTTCCTGGCGTATCCTTCCGCTGTTCTTCAACTTCCGGGATCCCCTTTATGGTCATGCCTTTTCTTCTTTATGATCCTCTTAATCGGGCTTGATTCCCAATTTTGCACGATGGAAGGATTCGTGACGGCAATCATAGACGAGTGGCCACATCTTCTTCGGCGCAAAAAAGAGATTTTTATCGCCATAGTTTGCGCGATTTCTTATCTTGTGGGGTTATCGTGTATATCAGAAGGTGGAATGTACGTTTTTCAAATTTTGGATTCATACGCTGTCAGTGGTTTTTGTTTACTTTTCCTAATTTTCTTTGAATGTATCGCTATTTCTTGGGCTTTCGGTGTTGATCGATTTTACGATGGCATTAAGGATATGATTGGATATTATCCAATGAAGTGGTGGAAAATTTGTTGGACTATCACAACTCCTTGTATTTGTATTGTAAGTTTAACACCTTTAATCCAACCTCATCATAAAGCAAAAATGTATCATTTTTAGGGTGTTTTTATATTTAATTTGATTCAATGGACGCCGGTTAAATATTTAAATTATGAATTTCCATTGTGGGCACATCTTTTCGGGTGGTTTACGGCGTTGACATCGATGCTTTGTATTCCTGGATACATGATTTATGTTTGGGTAAAAACACCGGGGGATCGAAGAACCGTAAATAATTTGATGATTTTATATATATTTTATATGATTATTTTAATTTTTTTTAGAAAATAAGACTTCTTGTGCGTATAGATAACGATATTAAAACACTGAGAGCGAAGATGCACGCAACGAGTATGTCAACGCAAGTTTAATACTGAAAGAACCTTAAAGATCGCAACTTACAGTGTTCATATAACTTTCTTTGGGAATACACACCAAATCAAATCAGATAACGAGTTTTAAACGAGTTTTAGATGATAAGCCGATCGTAATTTTTTTTCTTATTTATATACGTTGTATAATTCGTCATTATTATTATTATTACCTTCTTCATATTATTTTTTTGTTTCGTTTTGTTGCTAGTTTCTACTGTAACCGATCGTGTAGTAATTTTTTGTTCATCTTTACGCAACAGTATTCACGGGATCGTTTTATTTATGTTTTAAATGTATAAAGTGTATCGTAGATGCAATAGAATTTATCGCATATCAAGTTATTTAAACATGCTCTAACGATTATTATAACAGTTGAGTATAAATAATAAAAACATTGAGTACTATTTTCCTTTCTTATTAATAACCACCATAATATTCGTTTAGTAGACTAAATTATTGACGTGTAAAATGTTTTCAGATGGGTGGGCAGGAGTGTTGTCTAAAAGCAGTAAACACTCAAACTTTCGAAACTTCCTGACTGAAAATTATGTTGCTGTCCCTAATTTTGATAAAATCATAACTGTCCAACGAACATAAGTTATGTGAAGTTTAACCCTTTGAGTCCCAAGAAGTCAAACATTTTGAAACTTTGTGACAGAATTAAAACGCTATCAAAATACACTCAGTAAAGGCCTTTGGAATACAAATTTAGCAAAATATGCAATCCCCCTATTTTCGCATAATCTAAGTGTCAAAAAAGATGCTAATTCAAAAATTCCTGGAAACCGTGTTTATTGAAATTAAGAAATAAAACTTATTTTAAATTGAAGCTTAAAGCTTTCTGTTTAAATCGATGTATAATAATCGATGGGTTGAATTAGAAAAATATTGAGAAAAAGAGTATTGAGTTAAAACTTACATTTTCGTATAAGCTAAGAGTGTCAAAAAAGATGCTAATTTAAAAATTTCTGGAAGCCGTATTTATTGAAATTAAGGAATGAAACGTATTTTAAATTAAAGCTCAAAACTTTCTCTTTAAAATGATGTATAATAATTGTTGGATTGGATTGGAAAAATATAGAGAAAAAGGAAGTTGAAATAAAACTTACATTTTCGTATAACCTAAGAGTGTCAAAAAAGATGCTAATTTAAAAATTCCTGGAAGCCGTATTTATTGAAATTAAGGAATGAAACGTATTTTAAATTAAAGCTCAAAGCTTTCTCTTTAAAATGATGTATAATAATTGTTGGGTTGGATTGGAAAAACATTGACAAAAAACATGTTGAAACAAAACTTACATTTTCGTATAACCTAAAAATGTCAAAAAAGATGCTAATTTAAAAATTCTTGGAAGCCGTATTTATTGAAATTAAGGAATGAGACTTATTCTAAATTAAAGCTCAAAGCTTTCTCTTTAAAATGATGTATAATAATTGTTAGGTTGTATTCGAAAAATATTTTTAAAAAAATGTTGAAATAAAACATACATTTTCGTATAACCTAAGAGTGTCAAAAAAGATGCTAATTTAAAAGTTCCTGGAAACCGTATTTATTGAAATTAAGGAATGAAACTTATTTTAAATTAAAGCTCAAAGCTTTCTCTTTAAAATGATGTATAATAATTGTTGGGATGGATTGGAAAAATATTGAGAAAAAAAATGTTGAAATAAAACTTACATTTTCATATAACCTAAAAGTGTCAAAAAAGATGCTAATTTAAAAGTTCCTAGAAGCCGTATTTATTGAAATTAAGGAATGAAACTTATTTTAAATTAAAGCTCAAGGCTTTCTCTTTAAAATGATGTATAATAATTGTTGGGTTAGATTGGAAAAATATTAAGAAAAAAAATGTTGAAACAAAACTTACATTTTCGAATAACCTAAAAGTGTCAAAAAAGATGCTAATTTAAAAGTTCCTGGAAGCCGTATTTATTGAAATTAAGGAATGAAACTTATTTTAAATTAAAGCTCAAGGCTTTCTCTTTAAAATGATGTATAATAATTGTTGGGTTGGATTGGAAAAATATAGAGAAAAAAAAAGTTGAAATAAAACTTACATTTTCCTATAACCTAAGAGTGTAAAAAAGATGTTAATTTAAAAATTCCTGGAAGCCGTATTTATTGAAATTAAGGAATGAAAGTTATTTTAAATTAAAGCTCAAGGCTTTCTCTTTAAAATGATGTATAATAATTGTTGGGTTAGATTGGAAAAATATTAAGAAAAAAAATGTTGAAACAAAACTTACATTTTCGAATAACCTAAGTGTCAAAAAAGATGCTAATTTAAAAGTTCCTGGAAGCCGTATTTATTGAAATTAAGGAATGAAACTTATTTTAAATTAAAGCTCAAAGCTTTCTCTTTAAAATGATGTATGATAATTGTTGGGTTGGATTGGAAAAATATAGAGAAAAAGGAAGTTGAAATAAAACTTACATTTTCGTATAACCTAAGAGTGTCAAAAAAGATGCTAATTTAAAAATTCCTGGAAGCCGTATTTATTGAAATTAAGGAATGAAACTTATTTTAAATTAAAGCTCAAAGCTTTCTCTTTAAAATGATGTATAATAATTGTTGGGATGGATTGGAAAAATACTGAGAAAAAAAATGTTGAAATAAAACTTACATTTTCGTATAACCTAAAAGTGTCAAAAAAGATGCTAATTTAAAAATTCCTGGAAGCCGTATTTATTGAAATTAAGGAATGAAACTTATTTTAAATTAAAGCTCAAAGCTTTCTCTTTAAAATGATGTATGATAATTGTTGGGTTGGATTGAAAAATATAGAGAAAAAAATGTTGAAACAACACTTACATTTAAAAGAGTCAAAAAAGATGCTAATTTAAAAATTCTTGGAAGCCATGTTTATTGAAATTACGGAATGAGATTTATTTTAAATTAAAGCTCCATGTTTTCTTTTTATAATGATCTGTAATAATCACACCTAATAACCATTTATCAAAGAAATACCTGTTTGAACAACAAAATTCAACTGATTGCAACGTTTTTTATACAGATTCTTTGTTGTATTTGTATACATATACATGTATATACAACAGTAGTAGAAAGTACCGTCAGCTTTAAATGCGCCTTTAAAGTAACTACCGGTACTTTAAAGTACCGTCGGGACACAAAGGGTTAAAGCGAGATTTAAATCAGTAACTAATTGATTGAACGAACGGACTATTATGCACTGTTTTATTCATAAATTTTACCTAGTTGCCTTTTTATTGCTTCGAAAGAATGGGACCCCCACTTAAAAGTTTATTTCGAAATTTAGGATTAAATTGTTATTAATAAAATAACTTTATTATTAAATAAAATATTTATTATAAACAATAAGAATGTAACGAAATTAAGATAAAATTAATTTAATTTAGTTTAGCGATAAAATTTTAATTTATTTTGATATTATTTTAATGTTAAAAAAATTATTTTAGTATTGCCGATAAAGTAGATAATCGACATATCATCTTGTTGTCAGTTGTCAAAAATCAATGTCGAACTGTCACAAGAAGGGTGTCAGTTCGATATTAAATACTTTAAGTACCATTTTTTGGTTTCTACCTATAAGATATAAAACAAATGTGATAGTTTAGCAACAATAATCTAAATTTTAAGCGTCGATTCCGGTGTAAGTAATAAAAATGCATCTTAACGCGGATATTTCGAGCGCCCTGCAGCTGTTAGAAGACATCAAACAAACGGTTGATGAACTGGACGATCCCAAAATCCAAACAAACACCAGCCAGGATATAAATTTATTAATTTCTGTGTTAGAAAATCCCATCTTTAGAAGTATAGTAACCGTACAAGATTCATTGAGTGAGTTAAATCAACAGTTAGGTCAACATCCATCAATTCTCCCCGTTGATTTTGATATCACCCCGTCTGGCGAGTTAGTTTTAAACGTCCCACCGGGCGGCGAATTATACGACCATGGGTATGGGGAAGCTTATCCCCATTCAAGAGATTTCGATGAGCAACGCGTCCCTTCAGCTCCAGCCTCTCCAAATTCGCCGCAAATCCACGGTTTTAACGATGATAAAATGGTTATGATTGATGGAAAACCTTTGGATTCTAATATTTCCCATCAAGAGGTGAGTTTGATATTTTTAAGTGGATGTCCCTTTTGTCTGTATTTGTTATTAATATCCTGATCCTAGGCCTTACGCATATTGCATAAATCCCCAGCTATGGTTCTAATGCCCCGTCCAGACGACGATGTTATTCACAGATCCCCATCGGCGGTTAGTGACACATCCAAAGCCGGATCAGACAGCTTATTGGGCACTGAATGGGCTCAAGTTGAAGCGATTGACCTACTTAACGATGGAACTGGGTTGGGATTCGGTATTGTTGGAGTTCGCACAATGGGAGTCGTCGTTAAAACGATATTACAAGGAGGAGTTGCTGATAGAGATGGGAGATTACAAAGTGGTGATCATATATTACAGGTAAAATTCTTTATTCGATCAACTTACAGTGTTAATTTATTTTTTTTTATAGATTGGAGATGTAAACGTACACGAGATGGGTTCAGAACAAGCAGCCAACGTATTACGTAAAACCGGAAGTGATGTTAGGCTTGTAGTTGCAAGACCCGCAGATACGACATCGCCTGAGTATAAATATTTAAGTTCGACAGCGCCGTTAGTTCCAACTCGTTTGTTAACGCAACCGAAAGAATTAGATCGTTATTTAATACAACATAAATATTCGCCTATATTCCAAAAGCAATCAGATAAATTCAACGAGTTTTTGTACGAACAACAACCCAAAAATTACATGGCAAGTTTACCCCGAATCCCAGCATCCCCATCTTTACCATCATTAAATTTAGATATGGCCATGAAAATGCCCGAAATGGAAAAATTCAACGTCGAGTTAAAAAAAGATGCTAACGGGTTAGGTATAACAATAGCCGGTTACGTATGTGAGAAGGAAGAAATATCGGGAATTTTCGTTAAAAGTATCTGTAAGGGAAGCGCGGCGGATTTAAACGGAAAAATACAAGTTAACGATCGAATTGTTGAAGTGGATGGCATGTCTTTGCAAGGATACACTAACGTTCAAGCGGTAGAGGTACTTAGAAGTAGCGGAAATGTAGTTAATCTTTGTTTGGAACGATACCTTTACGGCCCAAAGTACGAACAGTTGCAGAAAGCAATTGCTGCCAACGAAATGAAACCGTCTACACCCACTAGCCCTCCTCAAACAACACGGTAATAAGCCTCCCAAAAAATATGAGAATAAAAAACCAACACAATTAAAAAAAAATACACAAAAAAAAACACTTTTCTCTTTCAAACTACTCTAAACTTAACTTTATCTAATCGCACTTATCCAATCCATTAATTTTTATTTCTTTTGATTTAATTAATAAAATTATTAATTTATTTCTTTATTATTTACCTTTTTTAAATTTTTTTTTTAAGTTTTATTTATTTTCACGATTAATTTCAGATACCAAAAATCAACGGATGACGAAGAATTTGAGCCGGTTGAAGCTCAAAACGAACATTTGCGGTTTTGCGATGCCGAGTTCACGCCGGCGATTGAAGAAACGATTAAAACGAAATGGCAACAACTAATGGGCCCCGATACGGAGATTGTCGTTGCTAATTTAACGAAATTTGGTGAAAGAGGGGGTTTAGGAATTAGTCTTGAAGGCACCGTTGACGTTGAGGACGGCCAAGAAGTCCGTCCGCATCATTACATCCGCTCGATTTTACCGGAGGGACCCGTTGGCAAAAATGGTAAATTAAAATCGGGCGATGAATTGCTTGAAGTGAACGGACATCGATTATTAGGGATGAATCATCACGAAGTTGTTAGCATTTTAAAAGAACTGCCCATCATTGTACGAATGGTGTGTGCTAGATCCACAAATAATGCATCTAGTTATAGAGTTAGTCAAGGATCGCCATTTTCAGAGAGGGGGGCATTGGGTGGTAGTTTACAAAATCTTCAACCAGCTTCTGATAGATTGGTTAAAGCTAAATCGGATGGTTCAATAGCTACAAGTATAACATCGGCGGGAAATGGTGATACATCCTTCAATAAAATTAAATCAAGATCGTTAGAACCCTTAACAGGCTTAGCAATGTGGAGTTCTGAACCGCAAATAATCGAATTGGTTAAAGGCGAACGAGGGTTGGGTTTTTCAATATTGGATTATCAAGATCCCATCGATTTGAATGACACTGTTATAGTAATTAGAAGTTTGGTACCTGGTGGTGTTGCTCAATTAGATGGGCAATTAATTCCTGGCGATAGATTACTTTTTGTAAATGATACAAATTTAGAAGACGCTACATTGGATCAAGCTGTTCAAGCGTTGAAGGGGGCGCCGAAAGGTATTGTTCGTATTGGTGTAGCTAAACCACTGCCAATTCCAGATACCGTCGTGCATAATGCACAACAGGTAGACTCTGAACCAAGATCTCTCGCACCTAGCATTTTTAAAGATTGATATAAAAAATGAACCTCTCTTATCTAAATGATTAATTTTAATTTTTTTCTTTTAAATTTTTATTAAGTATATCACACCATCCCCTCCGAATTTTCGTCCTTTTTATGGTCGTTCACCTTGAACATGGTGATAATTTTTATATATTATTTTCTTTTTTATTAATATTTTTAATGTGCGGTTGTTTGAAATATTTATATGCATATCATAACCTAACACACATTTTAACTGTTTGTTAAACATTTCTAATTCTCAATATACCGTTTCTCTTGTTACATCAAATAAATATTACAACTTAGATTTTACTATTATTTAAGAAAAATTCTATTGTACCGAACTGATAATAAAATTTACGAAACAGTTGATCTTTTGTATTATTTTCTTCATGTTTGAGTATTTAAGGGGGGAGAGAAACGATATTAAGTTTTAAAAAATACTCTATGTTCTTGGCCTTACCTGCGCTCTTTAGGTCCGTTTATTAATTACACGATGTTTATAATAAATGCCACAAAAACTGTAAGAAAATAAGATATCCAGAGTGTTTTATCATGAAAAATTGATTAATTTTGGTCGTTTTAAGTAAGTTCTATTGGAAGCTTAATTTCTTACCTTTGTTTACTTCGTAGACGTTGGCTGCCTCAAGTATTATTCCAAATTTTTCTCAATATTTACGCATCTGAGAACAAAACTGAAAGAACGCAATATTGTTAAGAATGAAATGTGCTACATACTTCTATATAAAAGTTTTTTTGTAGTAAACTCCGAATACAGAGTGTTTTATCATGAAAAGTTGATTAATTTTGGTCGTTTTAAACGAGTTATATTAAAATCTTAATTTCTTACCTTCGCTTTATCCGATCCAAAGCTTTGCAATGCTTGAAATAAAAAGAATCCGATCCATTATGATTCAAACGTATGCTGAACCTAGAAAATCTAGAATGAAATTAATAAATTCGTGTATAATGGTCAACTAAAATTACCCACAAGCAACAACACAAATAATTTAGAATTTTTTGGGACGTGAAGATATCGTGTTAGTCAAACTGGCAACAATAAAGGCGCCAAATAATGTGAGAAATCCAGTCCAATAGAAAATTTTATTGGACTTATTAGAATAATGTGAAAGGAACAAGAGGTTAAATATGTTATTAATTAAATTATGAAGTGCAATCATCGCTTTTATTTATTTATCAACATTTTTTCATTTAAAAATAAAACCTTAAGGAGACGATTGTTACTTGACTATATATATATTATCCAAAAACCAATACGAAATAATTACAAGAAAAGAAAACACGCAGTAAAAATATTTAACAACAACTTGTTAGAGACAAAGTTCACAAATAACTCTATACAAATATATATCCCCTACTTATACTTTATATACAGTAGTTAGAACATTAGAATTGATGGATTAATGTTACTAAATATTTATATATCAAGTCGTTTTGTAATAATTTATTTGACGTTTTAGATTATAAAATATTTTAATTAAACAAAAATTTACATCCCGTAATATACAAGTTTTATTATATGTTAATTAATTAACATAAGACAGGTACTTGATGAAATGTATTAGCAAAACTGAAAGTTGTTAAACGTCAAATAAATATATTCTAAATTTAATTGTAATATAGTGTGTGTATAAATTATCTCATCATACAACATATTTATGCGGTTCTAAAAAAATTTATACCTCAGCCGCGAATTATCTCCAACAATTTACCTTAAATGTTAAAAATATACTTCTATTAATTAGCCTTGTTACACAGATAACTATTTACACAGCCTTGGTATTAATGTAGTTAGAGTAAAGCAGATTTGGTGAAACAAATTCGTTTCCAGGACAATTTGTAGACACACTTTATAAAGATTAATTACCTACATACATGCAAAATAAACAATATTAACAAGCTTTTAATCTAAAGTGAAAAACGAGGATTATTTAAGAACGTCTCATGTTTAACATTGTATTTATTTCATATATAATTCTTCTCAAATGATCGATAACTTCTTTCATTTGTTTATTTTTCTGCACAACCTGTTCCATAACTTCCTTACTTTCTTCACAAATTAATCTATAAGCTTCCGAATTTTTCTTTTCATCATACTTAGGATCAATTTCATCTTTAAACGGTATTAAACTCTCAATATGCGTATATTCCATCCCTTGCAATTGGCAATTATCATTACACTTTTCATAGATCAATCTTAATCTTTTAAATAGTACCCTTATGGTCCTCAATTGTTCTTGTATCTTCGCTTTTTTATCGTTGCTTATATTTGTACCTTGTGGTGTGCCATTTGGAGGTTGAATTGTTTTTAAGGTTTGAAATACTTCTTGGGTTCTACTATAAATATCTTGGACTGTTTCTTGTCCAAATCTACATATTGAAGCTGTGTTAAACTCTTTATTTGGTTGTTGTTGAGGTTGTGCGGGGGTTGGAGGAACAGCGTTAGTTTGTTGCATCACAGGAGGCTGTGCTTGTTGCATTGGATGATGAGCCATCCCCGTCATTGAATTTGGAGGGATTTGCATTGGATTAGGTCCTTGATGTTGTGGCATTTGACTAGGTCCATTCATTGTATATTGTTGATTCATTTGCGCCATCATTTGGCTGTTTAATGGATTTCCCATCGGAGTCATCATGGGATTATTCATTTGAGGTGGCATTTGATTTGGCATTGGTACAGGCATTTGATTCCCAAGTTGAGCACCCATTTGAGTTTGCATTGGCGCCCCCATTTGCGCTTGCATCGGGCCGGTACCAAATTGAGATCGCATTGCGCCTTGCTGAGGATTTAAACCTGGTAAAAAGTGATGTTGAGGTGCCGACATTTTCGTATCTTTACTTTTTTAGATATTACTCTTCGATTTATATACTTTGTCTTTTATCACAGCACTAATTTATTTATTTTTGTTCTTGTTTTGTACACTAACATATTGGTTTTTAAAACGTATTTATCAGATCATAACATTTTGACAGGATTAGTTACTGCCGTTGCGACATCTAGTGATCACTTTTAGTATGATGAAACAATATCATTGAATTTCTTCGTTTATTACTTTTTTATTTCATTAATTTATGATGTATTTTATAAACAACTTAGTTCTTATTTAATATTTAACATTTTTGTTTCATTATTACCCTTGTTTTATTGTATTCTTATTAATTTAGGGATTTTTTATTTTTTATGTTTGGAGCTACTAGTTCTTCCTAAATAAACATATCTGGATTTTATTAGCGATAATGGTGGGAAATATCAAACATAAGCAATTTATAACCTTGATTATTTACGCATATTGTTATACAAAACAATCGTTCGTCTTTTTGCAATCAACAGATGGCGTTGTTAGGCAAAAATTACTTTTTGTAGATTCCGCGAACTCTCTAAATTAATAATTAAATAAATTAAAACTCTTGCGACCAATCTCACACTTATTAAAATTGAATCAACGATGAATAAGTAAAGAAATTAATAATAAAAAACATGACATTGCATTCATTGTTGGTAAAAAATAAATTATTATTTTCACAATATTTTTAACATATTCGATCAAGTACCATTGATTAGCTTCATTATCGGTATTTCTAAAGTATCGATAAAATGTTTTTAATCAAATTCAAGTATAAATGTTTAAATAAAAAGATAAAACAATTTCTTTTTTAATCAAACTGACGTGTTTCATGATAATTCGAAGTTGATTTTGTGTTGACAAGTTGACGTTGATTATCTACTTTATCGGCATTTTTAACAGATCGATGAATTAATGAATTATGATTAAATTAACATAATTAAAACATTCTCGCGTCAATTAATTATTATTAATACATCGTTGGTATCTTTAATCTTGTTAGGGTAAAACGAAGTTTTCAGTAACATTTGGTTGGTAATCTGTAATACAGAATTAATGTCGGTTCCTTTGATGTTGGAGGAATCGTATTTTTTGACCTCGATTTAAATTCCGCCATCTTTAAAAAGGGAATGCAACATCACTCGCTGTGCTTCTCTGGAGAGAACCTTCTAAAACATGGCGGATAAAGTTTTGGCGGGACACCCCCAGTGTCCTATCTGGTTATTTTGCGTCTGTAGATAACCTGTCTCATTACAGACCTTGCGTTAAAGACAGCTGAGTGAGATTCGGTGTCAAAATAATAATGATTTCAATTCGAAAAACGTCGCCGTTACTTTAAACGATGTGAATGAAACGGGCACGAAAACGTTTTAAAACCCATTGAAAATGCCACAGCAGCCTCAAGAGAAAGAATCTCAAAGTGTCGTTTCGACACCAAAAGGGGGAAAATGTGAGGAAAAGAAGTCAAAAACTCTTCTTCACATAATCCCCAAGTTGCCATCAAGTGATTCACTCAGTAATAGCCCCGGTCCTGCTTCTCCTGGTAAGGAAAATCTTTCTACGTCCAGAGATGTTATCAATTTTTCGCTAATTGGTCTTTCTTTAGAACGCCAAGATTGCTTGTTGGTCGATAAAGTAAGTTCGTTTTTAATATTGCAAATCAAATTGTTTTATATTCTTTTGTACTAATGTAAACATATTAATTTTTAATTGCAAGTCTACTGAGAATGCGGTTAAGTTAGCACGTAAAGAATCATATAAAGTGCAGAGAAAACATTATCGGAAAGAAAAGAAAAGAATGACAAACGAGCTTTTAAGTTCATTAAAAGATACGTCTGTGGTTGTATTGGCGGATTGGTTAAAAATACGAGGCACACTAAAATCATGGACAAAACTTTGGTGTGTCTTAAAACCTGGTTTGCTGTTATTATATAAAACTCCAAAAGCTAAGAGCAACCATTGGGTTGGAACAATATTATTAAACTCGTGCAAAGTGATAGAAAGACCAAGCAAAAAAGATGGGTTTTGTTTCAAATTATATAACCCCTTAGATCAAAATATTTGGGCACCACGGGGACCAGAAAATGAAACAATTGGTTAGTCTAACTATTCTATGATTGTTACATGTCAAATTAATACATTTTAACATTACCATCTCAAATTTGTCTCCTTTATCTCCTTTTTTATAAAATTCCAACTTAAAATCATTTTGTTCTTGATACAAATTAAGTCTCAATTTAAGTTTGTTCTCACTCTAGAGTCGTTAACTCACAATCTAACACCTTTATGAATGCAAATCCAAGTTTATTCCGTATTATTTTGTGTGGAATTCATTGGGAATATTATGTACACAAAAAAACACATAAAATTACGTCATTCCTTTATTCCTTTTGTAAACATTATAGGAGCTATTGTTCTAAAAAACTGTTACAAAGGTAGTATTTTTGTGGAAATACTGGAAATATCTACTTATTTATCTAAATAATTCTAATTTATCCTTTATTATTATTTTTTTTTTGGTAATCATTAATTTTATTTTAATTGGAATCTTTTAAACACTTCAATCAAATTCTTAACTCATTACTTTTATTGAACTAATACTACTATCTGTGCAAAAAGATCTCACTTTAGAGATCGATATCTTCGCAACCGCTCCATAAAAAAAATTGCAACAAAATTTGTTGTAATCACTGAACATTTCTACGTAACTTATGTTAATCTGAAAATTTTCGGATCCACGGTTTTCTTGTTACCGCGAGTTAAATGAAAATTGTACCCGATTTTTTACGGAATTGGCAACTTTATCAACTTTGCGATTTTTTTTCTCGAAAACTATCGTACGAAAAAATTTTAATTTTGAATAGGTGGTAGTCTGATGTGTTCTCAATGAGTGGCATGAAAACGGTTGGGTGGATTTCTTCGCGGATTTGACCAAAATATGTCAAATAATGTTGGTTGTCGGATTCCGTTATCAGTTTTTCAATATTAAGGCTCTCTATTTTTTTAAGAGCGATTTAATGGAATTACAAATGACGTCGCGCCTTATTTCTTTATGTAGGCAAGATAAAGGCGCGACGTACTGTCTGGGACGCACCATCTGTTCCGATTGGACGGAACCTTCCTCTCCCCGCATAGCTGATTTCTGTTTCTCTTTAATTTGTAATTCCATTAAATCGCTCTTAAAAAATTAGGGAGCCTTATTTTTGAAAAACTGATAACGGAATCCGAAAATTCGCGTTATTTGACATATTTTGGTAAAAACCGCGTTGAAATTCGCCAGGTCGTTTTCGAAATAACAGCATCCTACTAAATCGCGATTTTCCGCGAAACTATATGGAATATCGAAAAAATAAAATATTCCCCACATTAAGAACACATCGGTTTACCACCAGTTCAAATTTGAAATTTTTTCGTCAAATAGTTTTGGAGAGAAAAAATGGCAAAGTAGACAAAGTTGTTGGCACTCTCAAAAATCGGGTACTTTTTTCACTTAACTCGCGATAAAAGTAAAACCGCGGACCCGAAAATTTCCAAATTAACATGTGATACGCAGAAATGTTCACTGATTACAATAAACTTTACAGCAATTTTTTCCATCGAGCGGTTACGGAGATATCGATCTCTAAAGTGAGGGGCCTTGACTTTTTGCACGGATAGTAGAACTAAAAACATTCGAGTTCTAGGTTTAGTGTTAGTTCTACTTTTAATTGTAATTCAGCGCTGACGTCACGAACGGGCCTTCGAGCTATACACCTGTTTCCAGGATGTATTCTACCTTCCTTGGTAGAGCAACGGTGGGGATTTGTGTGCATTAAAAGTATTCATATAACGGGTACTCCCTTCTCCGTATTAATCCGTTATATCGAGGTTTTACTGTTTTATATCAAATATGATCAATTTTGTACAAAACGTTGAGTTGCTTCTTCCAAGGAAAAGAAATTGGAGTAATCGGTACCGAAAAGATAAGATAATTATTTGGCATAATCTCCATATTATTAAGTTACAAATTAAAAATAATATATATATAATGTAAAAAAGTTGTATTATTCGATACATAAAAATGAAGTCAATAAATGAACTGGAGCCATGCACATCATTTACTAGAACACCGACCTGACCCGCCTTTGACCTAGTCAGGTGGTCAAAGGCGGCTCGGGTCGGTGTTTTGATTTTTCGTATCTGGCACATCATCCAAGTATAAAGATTTATTTGTTTATACATGGTATAAGACCGACCCGACCCTCCTTTGACCTAGTCAGGTGGTCAAAGGCGGCTCGGGTCGGTGTTTTGCTTGCGGTGTACATATCTTAATTTTTTCTGATTTGACGATCTTGCCTTGTTGGTTTCTCTGTGGAAATCTCGACTACATTCTCATGGTTCGCGCTTCAAGAATCTTTAAATTATCCTTACCTTCTCTTTTTGAAACTTCTTGGGTTGATTTCAGCCGAACTTCATCCTGTGTCTTTCTCCGCTACTTTATTTCATTTCAGTTCTAAGTAAAATAAGTTTTTTCTAAAAATTTGAGATGATAAAATAAATAAAGTGTATTGATTCAAAAACTTGGTGAGTAAAAACATTTTTTTAAGGGGCTGTCGTACAACCTTTACCTACATCATACTCAATTTTTCGAGCATCTTCTCAAGCGTCGGGAATGTGTTGGTTAGACGCGTTAGAAATTTCGATAAGAAACGACGCCGCTTTGGTTCGTTCGGCTAATAAAGCAAGTATTGGAAGTACTAGTCATGAAACGCAATGGTCTGAAGCCGATTACGAAAAACATTTTGTTCATGGTAATTTAATTTAGTTTAAATTTAAATTAACTCCGTACGATTCGAAATCAGAAATATTCGAAACACTCCCGGATAAGCATTAGTAATTATTTCGGAATTTTATTCCGCAAGTTTGAGTCATGTCATTTAACTTTTGTAAGAAGAACGGAGTTAATACTTGTACTTCAAAATCATTGTGTGTTTGAAAATAATTAAATATTTTTTTTTAGATTTAGATGATGTTAGTCAACCGGATAATGGTACTCATTTTTGTGCCGCGGATTGTGAAATAAGTGATACAGACTCGGATGTCTCAGGAAAAGAGGAGTATATTGATGATGATCCAGTAGAAACGCCTTATGTACCAAACGTTGAAGAAGAATTGGGAGATGTAAATATTTTTTAATATTGTTTATGTTAATTTTTTTTTTGTATTCTTGTGTTTTGAGGCTGGTGCTCAAGTTGAAGAATTAGCAGATGAACACAAATCATTAATTTGGTATCTTGTGAAACAAGTTCGTCCGGGAATGGATTTGAGCAAAGTTGTTTTGCCTACTTTTATTTTAGAGCCGCGTTCGTTTCTTGATAAACTCACCGATTCTTACTACCACGTTGATATTTTATCGCGAGCCGTTTTAGAAGATGACGCTTTTACTCGGATGAAAACCGTCGTGAAATGGTACCTTTCCGGTTTATACAAAAAACCGAAAGGATTAAAAAAACCTTATAACCCGATTTTGGGGGAAACTTTTCGTTGTTATTGGCTACATCCAAACGGTTCGAAAACGTTTTACGTCGCCGAACAGGTTTCTCATCATCCACCGGTTTCTGCATTTTACGTTACGAATCGTATGGATGGCTTTTCAATTTCCGCTTCAATACTCGCAAAATCGAAATTTTATGGCAACTCAACCTCTGCGATTTTAGATGGTACTGCTGTTTTAACTCTTTTACCGCGTGGTGAAAATTATACATTAACCGTCCCTTACGCCCATTGTAAAGGTATATTAATGGGTACCTTAAGTATGGAATTAGGGGGTAAAGTAAACATAGAATGTGAAAAAACCGGTTATCAAACTGAAATTGAATTTAAATTAAAACCTTTTTTGGGGGGAACCGAGCATACGAATTGCATAACGGGTAGATTAAGACTGGGGAAAGAAACTCTTGCCACTTTAGAGGGATTTTGGGATGGTGTTATTAATATAAAAGATCGTCGAACGGGTGATACTCAAATTTTTTGGAACCCAACTTCGGCTATTCGTAAAAGTCGCCTTCTTCGACATACAGTTCCGGTGGATCAACAGGGTGAGTTTGAATCGGAACGTCTTTGGCAGCACGTTTCGGCAGCTATCTTGAGAGATGATATGAACGCAGCTACTGAAGAAAAGACTACTTTAGAAGAAGCCCAACGTGCTTCGTCGAAAGAACGCAAAGCGAAATGCGAAGATTGGATTCCGATTCATTTTCAACAAGACTTAAAATCCGGACAGTGGGTTTATAAACATTCCGATTTACGGCCGTGGGATCCTAGAAATGATTTGTATCAGTACGAACATGATTTTTTGATTTCCACGCGAACCAGACACCCGACGCCGATGATAAGAACGTCGAGTTTAACGAGCATGCAAAGACAAGATGCTGCTATGAAGAATAATAAGCGTAGTTTTGATGGGGATGGACACGATACCGGGACGGAATCTGAGGAATATCATTCCGATTCAACTCAAAGTGTTAAAATCAATAAAACTACATCAAATAATACGTAAGAAATTAAATAAAAAAAATTAAATAATTTTAAACAATTTTTTATTTAAGAATTTTAACAGCAATTTCCGAATTGCAAAATAATCTTCAAGAACACAGCAACCGGATACAAAAGTTGCAGGAAAGTTTAACCAGACACCTGGAATTGGAAAAAAATCGTACAAATTACTTACTCGCAATCATTATTCTATTTGGTATTTTACAAGCAATGGTATTTTATTATTACAGTTAAAAAAATATATATAATGGGACACCTCAATTCACCTCAACAATCAAAGGCAGAAAGGAAAATCAAGAGGTCGTTTTTTCGATATTTATTAATATAATCGTGTACTGAGCTTTTTTTTATAAAACACACCTAAAAATTTACTAAGAAACTACGTTATATACACATAATTATATTCATATATGAAGAAAGAAATAATTCCACAATTTTTAATATATATAAAAATATTTATAAATAACGCTGAGTCTAAGTACATAATTTTTTTAAGATTGCGGTAATTAATTTTTATATTGAGCCAACATCTGGATACCTTTGCAATACATATTATAATTAGTTGAGTTGCAATGCTATTATTTACCACATTCTTCAATAAAATATGTATAAACCCAGCGAATATATAAACACCGTCTATATGCAAAATGTCCAATATTTTCTTTTTGTGTTTTTATTTGTGTTTTTTGTTCAGGCCTATGTCAATATTTATTATTGTAAATATAACTTTTATTATTCTTGTTGAATATTTTTGTTTTTCTTTTACTTTCTCTCTTTCCTTATCAATTCCCTACGACGATGTGATTTCTCATCCAACTTGGATTTTCTTTCTTCTAGCATATTGCAGACTGCCTTCTTCTCTAAAGCTTATTTCTAGCTAATCTTATTTCTAAAAGATTCCAATTTCTTTACATTCTGGGCACTTTTCAAGATTTCTACTTCATATGTCAACTGAGACGTTATTATGTTATTCGTAACTGCCTGGCGAACACTTCTCTCAACCAGGATCTTTTGCGTCAGCATGTCGTTACTCAGTTTGACCTGGTCTAAATGTGTTGGACAAGGTTAGAGTATATTGGAGGGGGTAAATAAAATATTAATTTTATAAAAAAAGGATTTTATTAATAATAAACACACAAGAGATTCTATTTTAAACATATTTACATTGAGGCTTAAGAATGCCAAAAGATCTAGAGAGAACCTAACGAATTAATGATAGTTGCTAAAATTTACAAAAATACGTTTGTTTAACATTTATTAATAATAGAATGTAAATAATCACAGAGAAAATATGATGCAGAGTCTTTATTTATAACGGAAAAATTATAAATAAATACTCTATTTATATCTGGAGAATGTTATTTTGTTACATTCCTAATATTACAAAGATTCTTTTAATCTTTTCATTACCTACAACGAACAAAAAAAATGGTTAACATTTTATATAAACTTTAACATTCATCCTTTCAACATTACGTAATCTAATATATTAATATATGTTATAAAAAATACTGGCCCAAAATCGTGACCAAAAAAATAAATTGACTAGTTTTATTACTTCTTTGATTGTTTCTTAAAAGTGTTGTGTAAATTGTAGATATGTTGAGCGCGTAAATGGCCGAAATGTTTGTGATACCATTCCGGCATTTTACCTTTAACATCCACCCGTGACATATGTATTATTTTTGAAGAATGTGATCCTGATGGTTCTATTAAATATCGTGATGCTAAAACGATTCCTCTTACGGAGTTTGGTATGGTCATTGAATCTTTGTGTTCAACGGAAGTTTCAACTAATAAACAACCACCTTTTCCTATATCTTTTTTCCAACTACGAATAACACAGTAATCTTCTAAAGGAAGTGGATTTACATTTCTTCGGGTATATTGAAAAATATCCGTGCACTCATCAACCTGAGAAATAGTCCTGGTCGAATCAAGTTCCTCATCCCAAAGATGACGTTCTTTAAGTAATCTGTTTAAGATTTCTATTGGACTAGCATCAACTTCTATGGTAATTTTCCATAACCTTAATGGATGTGAATCGGCGACTTTTTTATAAGAAATTTCAATCTTCTCGAAATGACTTGGAATCAAAATCCATCCCCTAGCTTTTTCTTTTACTTCATTCAACAACGCCGATTGACACTTTTCTAAGTAAGATCTCCACTCGTCGTTGTTCTCGACACTTAAAGGAACCAACTTAACTTCGCTAAAATTACACTGATTTAATAAATCAGTCGGAACGTGAAACAATTTATCAAAATTTTTTATTAGGAATAATAAACATTCATGGGCCGCTTTGTTTTCGTCCAATTCTTTTGGATGAGGAATACCCGTAACCTGTCTGTTTACCACTTGGTTGTGATGAAACAATGTTGGAGCGAAACACAAAGCCAAATTACTTTCATTCATTTGATTTTCCGACGAATATTCAGCTATTTTACTCAAAAAATTTAATAATACTTCAAGTACTTGGCGGTGTTCATCCGGCATTAATAATAATCCACATAAAACGGCTTCTTTGCGTAATTGAATTGGTATATCTAATTCAAAAATAAATTATTACTTTAATAATTGTTTAATTTCATTAATTTAAACTTACGTTGAAAGATAGATATAAAAGTTTCGGATAACTTATTGGTTAATACAGCTTCAGGTAACTCTCGAAAATATTGTTTGACGGTATCAGCGACATCATAAGCTTGGTGATCGTTAAAATTAATGTTCTCACCATATTCTTCAATGACTGTTTTAAGGTGTTGAATCCTCGATCGAACCCCGGGTTTTCGAAAAATCCCAACATTATTCGCAGCGTTTTTAACTAACCAAATAAGAGCTTCTTCGATTCCTTTCGGAAGTGGTAAACCCGTTTTTTGAACGATTACGGTTATAGGAACTCCAAAAATAAGTTTATCTTTAAATTTAAAAAAATTATATAAAATAAATAGAATAAAACCTTGATATTACGGACTCATGTACAGTGTGTTAATTAATCATTGCAAGTATGCAACCAATATCACAGTATTGATTTTGCAATACGCGATTTGCGTATTCAGATATATTCAGTGTGATATTGGTTGCATACTTGCAATGATGACGTCGGGTACGATAATTAATTAACACACTGTAGATACCAAGTCACTTACAAGAAGACAAACCGCCGAGGTCGCTTGCTGGCGAGGCGCTAGAATGCTCCAAAGTGATGATTTCGTATTAATCCAACGCCTCGTCCGCAAACCTCGGCGATTTGAGATTAAATCGATCCTTATATTTTTTGCTATATAAAACTTATAGAGAATTATACCTTTATAAGCAGGACATTTAATTTTTCTTATAAATTTTGAGATATCCCAATTCCAACCCGTTTTATGTGTTGGGCAATATTTTTCCATGTGAGCAGTTAATTTGAGCAAAGCTAATTTTCGAAGGACTTGGAGTTGATTTGCCGATAAAGTGTAAATTGGGCGCCCTCCTTCTTCAATTTCAGTTGGCACTTCGTCGAAATCTTCGCTTGTTTGATGACTTGGCCATAACAAACTAAATATAAATTTAAATTAAATAAAAAAATTTTTTTTTTGATATTTACTTACGTATCGTTTGGGTTTGTTAATTGTAACCACGTTTCAGTTTTATCAAAAGACCCGGTTTTTCTTCTCCTACTCCTCCTAAACGGTGATTCAGGGTCTAAAACAGGATTTCCTGAGGTGCTAAAATCGTTCAATTGCTTTGAGAGAAGATCCAGAACGTTCAATCCACTATTATTGTTTACTATTTCATTCCTCCTCCTTCTACAACTCGGCGAAATCACTCGTTTAAATTTATTTCTTGGGCTTTCGGGGATTTCTTCCTCCTTTTGATAGCTGCCTCTCCTTAAACTTTCCGATTCTGTTCCTAAAGATGCAGTTTCCTCCTCGTTTTCCAAGTCTACGGTTCTTGACCATCTCCGAATATCCTTTTGATAAGCCCAATTTTCGCTTAAAGCGCATTGTTCGTCTTCGGAATCGTCGGAACGCGACACCCTCTGTTGGTGGAACTGCGCGCATTTATTGAGAATATGAAGCCGTCGATATAAGGAGTGAAGAACGCTGGATTCAAGAAGCGGGTGATCTTGCTCCACGGCTGCGACCTCGATTGGAAACTGCATGTCTAAATGTGGAATGAGAATTGATTTAGTTTCTAAATATAAAGTATTTTCGCAAACTAAGTCTAATAAGGATCAAAGGTTATCTTTCGAAGTTTTTGAATGAAATTTAGAGTGACGTAATTTACCTTTGTACATTATCACATAATTTTGGTTATGAATTGGAAGTGGTGATAAGCTAATTAGTTTTTCTAAATATAACTCGGTTTGCAAAATATTGAGAAGCAAAGGTTATCGGTTGTTGTTAAAACATTTTGAGCCTCACCTTCGTACATTTGGGCATATTGAGGAAATCCAGCTGCTCTTAACCATTTACAAGCTTCGGTTGCTTCGATCTCTGCAACAACAAATCAAATTAAAAAAAGTATATTAATAAGGGCTGGGAGAGTTGGGACTGCATATAAATATTAGGCAGTCACCAACCTGCTATTTTATGCGCTCTGAGTTGTCTCCAAATTTGCTCGGCCTTTCTAACCGGCCAATTATCGTTCACTTTTACACTTAAACTTCTAAAGAACTTGTACTGTTTTATCCGAACGGACATTTTCAAATTTTTAGATGTTACTCACCAGACAGGTGCCTATCAGACTGGGATCGGAGTTGTGTTTTCACCTGGAACCGTTACGATTAATCATACATGGCTACTCAAATGGAAAACTTTGAACTCGACACCCGAGTTCAAAGGGGACAATCTCCCGTACCTTGGTTATTTTTTTCAATACCGACGTAGAAGAGGACTTCCGTCGTTCCGATCGCCTCCTTTCCACTGGAAAACTAACCGCACAACCGCCACGATCGACCCCTTCTTCCCCATCTAAATCCGACGTTACACAAGGAGACAAAGATGAATCTGATGTGCAAGTCAAATTTGTTGAGCTCTCCGACGGCGAAGTTTGAGTACAAGTGCTTATTACAGCTTCCACCAATTGTAAAGATTCCTAAAAAACAAATTAAAAAAAAAACAAACAAAAAAATAATTCAAAATTACCCTCGAATTTGAAAATAAAAATTCCCCTTCATCTTCCAGCCAAGAATTATCCAAGTATCCCCCGACATGGTCTTGATTATACTTTTTGCAATCTTCTAAGAGGTCGTTTAGATCTCTGGCGAGTTCTGGATCGAGTTCCTGTTCGTGTTTAGTATTAAGCTGAAATATACAAAAATTTAATAAATAAAGCGGTAAATAACAGAGGTTGACTTTTGGGATTAAAAGAGAGGGCTTTTTCCTTAGGAAATCAAAACATATATGATGACCAAAGTGACGTGATACAAGTATTTGATTCCCAACGTCCCCAAATAATCTTACAATGACCGCGAGCTACGAACCTTACGACTTTTTCAACTTATAAAAGGCGAACAAACCGAGAATTTATCCAGTTTACAAGTTTCAGCCTGTACAGAATCTCCCGGAAATTACAAAGAAGCAAAAATGAAGTTCCCCATTTTATTAATACTCGTTTGTACACACGCTAGTGATGTAAATCTTAAACTAAGTGACAAAATTGCTTATGTGAATAATAATTTTTTTTCCGGTAGGTAAGTGTTGATAAAAGAAAATGTTGTGTGTCTACCTGGTTGAAACGGGATATTCGTCAAACCGATTTGGGTCCTTTCTGGGCAAATAGAGGCAAAAAGGATCCGAAATATCTATACGATAGGCTTTTCGCCGAAGTTCCCTATTGGATTTTGATTAAAAAGGATCCCGATATGGAATACGACCCCTATTTCACCACACGCGGGAAGAAAAATTTAAAAAAAGTTTTTAATCAACTCCATATTTTGCGAAACGTCAAATTAAATACAAATTAATAAACCCAATTTAATCATATATAATTATTTACTGGTGTAAATGTCGCTTAATATATTATATTATATGATTGCCGTATATTTATTAATTCTCAATACCAAAAACATTTTTAGGTGCCACGGATTTTTGTCTTAAAATGTGCTCTATGAAATTTTCTCGTAAAATCTTGCAGGTGTTTAGATAAGCTACTGTTTCCGGTTGCTTACCCTATATATATTATATGTATATACAGTGTGTTTGATTTTAGCTGTCACAGCAGATATCTAGAACTAGATTATTGTTGGAGAAGTCTTGAAATTTATGGAATTAGGTATTGTTCATGATACATGGGGCGGCCGACGTCTTCGAAGTCGGCCGAGATTATTTCTTATATCACGAACAATACCTGGGGCGGCCGACGTCTTCGAAGAAAATAAAGGTAAGAAATTAAGATTCTAATATAACTCATTTAAAGCGATCAAAATTAATCAATTCTTCATGATAAAATTGAAATATTAAAAAAAATCGTATTAATGTAGAATTTTTCGATTTAAAAGATTTTCCACACATTTTAATTCCTAGAATACATTATATTTTCAAATATTTCATTATAACCTTAGCAGGAAATTTACTTAGATTGTTAGCATATTTAAAAATAAACATAAATTAATTAAATAAATATAATTAAATAAGTACAATATAATTAAATAAACATAATTACAGCCGTAATAAGGAAAAATAAATAAACTTCATGAACAAAATCAACAAATGTGTTGAAATATATAATATTTTTTCTAAAGTGACTAACTTTCTAAATAGTGCCAGCAAATAGTTCTAATGAAAAAATGATGTCATTGACGATATTAGTCGTAATATTCGCGTGACGATGATCAAACATAATTACATATAATATAATTATCACCCGTATATCCACCTGCAATAAGAGCCTTTCGCAATTCCAAATTAATTAATTTTATTTTAATGCAATAAATGTAATATGATGTAATGGGTGTATAATCGGTGTGTAATAAGAATTTAAACGGTGGGTTATGAATGGCGGAGTTTGGTTTAGCTATTTTCACCCTTATCGCTTTGTAGATAAGGGCGAAGAAAATATTAAGAAAACTAATCTTACATACAGAGTGTTCTTTTTTGTAAGAAAATTCTAATATATTTAATTTAAATTAATAAAATTAATTAAAAAAAATTTTTTTTTTACTTACGTGATTTTTGTGTATAAAATTTTCGATATCTTGAAACGGGTCGTAGAGGCTCATAGTTTTGGATCACCTGCCGAACGAAAAGTTGTCCATTCTACGGGGCCCCGTTACCACTATACCTGCAACAACGAACACATATTGATTAGGACGTCGTCCTTGAACGCTAAAATATATTTACGTAAACGATTTATTTAGAATTTCTTTCTTTTCTAACCGCATACCGTCGGCTCTTTTCTTTTTCCCCCATTAAATATTTTTTATACCTACCAAGGTCATTTTAGTACGCTCAAGTAGTTTCTTGGAATAATTTATTTTTTCATCAATTTTTAGTGGCACTCAATTTTTTAATATTCATTATGTAAGAGTTTTATGGTTGACGCGGTTGAGCCGCTTCGTGAAAATATCACCTACAGAGTTACAGAGTTACGTTCAGTTATGTTTAAACAATTCCAACTCCCTCCTGAGTTGGGAGTGACTTGTTAATTTAAATTTTTTTTTAATTTTAAAATTTTAACATTTGAAATTTCTTTCTTATATTTATCAAGATTAAATTTTGAAAATTTCATCGAACTTACCTATCTCAACAAATATTTTAAAAAGATAATCAATAAATTGATAGTTAATTAGTAATGAAATTAAAAATTAATACACTAAAAACACAAAGTTTTAAACAGAGATGTTATGTTATAAATTGAAACTGAAAACACATTCATTTGGCCTCTAAACAGGAAAACACTATGTATATACCGTACATACACAGTGTGTATGTATGAATGAATCAACGGCCTCAGTTTATTACGACAGACGAATGCCTAAGTACGCCTTTCTGTTTCTGTTTAATTCAACTAATAAAATAGCTTCTTCTTTTAGCGTTCGAAAATAAAACCACCCAAACAACGTTAATGAAAAGAAAAGGAAACAAATAATTTAAACGACTATTTAATAAAGAAGAAGGAGAAGACAGCAAAGCTAGATAAATTTTAAAGCCGTTTTATTATTCTTTTTTTCAAAGCTTCACATGTGGGATTGTTTTAATTATAGTACGTTATTTATAAATAGGACGATCAAGTGTTAAGCAGATGGTGTTATCTACAATTATTATAATTTTATATTTTATTTAAAATTATTTCCGCATAATTTTTATTAATTAAATGAGTATATATAAAAATTAACACCCACTTACCCAATTTAATGTTATAAATTATAATTAAAAAATTTTCATTTAACCCAAAACTTTGAAACAAACACTTTTGATGAAGAAACCAAGAAAAAAGGATCGTCACGTTCCAAGTTTGAGTGTTAAACTGTAAATGGCTGTAGTATAACAACCAACGCGTTGAGCAGAGATAAGATAACAACTCGTTTATGGCCTTTTAAGCTTATTCAAAATTATATTCTTCAATGAATATAACACCAATAAAGAAATCGAAATTAAAAAAAAATTTTCATCAAAAAATATTGAATTACTTTTAATTATTAAATAAAAATTTATTAAGTTACTTAAGCATCAACAAGTAATCAACAATATCCGGGTTGGATTCGGGATGAACAATTTAAGTAAATAAATGTGGTTATTTCGGCAAAAAAAATTACTTCAAAATGTAAGGAAGCAAAATAATTTTTTGAAAGTCTACGAATTAAAACGCCATCTTTGGTGGGTGTGAGAAGGCCAAAAAGATTTTCTATTCCATCTTTTTATACTTTTAATGCATTTTCTTCTTGGTATTATAAGCACTCATCATTCTCAATTAATTTACTGATGAGAATTTTAATTAATACCGACCGTTATTAGTTAATAGCATCGAACAATAGATGGCAGCATAAATCACGTGGAAAACGTGTTACGCATGCTATATAGCACATTCCTTTTTAATTAATTAAAGCGGTGGTCGACACGTTGTCTTAAGTTCAGCAAATACATTTACTATTAAAGTAAGTATTTTCTGTTTATCCCATCAATTAATTAAATTGGGCATAATTTTAGATGGCTTCTGCAATCGCTCAAGATAAATTTTGGACGGACCGAGCAATTTATGAGGAAGCTGAGAAGATTTACCACGAGAAACAAGCACTTCCAGCATCTTGTCCAAAGGTAACATTCATTTATTCCTGAAAATTATCATAAATGTTATCATAAAATTTTTCATGCAGTCCACGTTAACTCCCTTAGCTGATGAAGTGGCTAAGGCAAGGCAACGATTTATTGATATTATAAATACTTACGATGTATGTAAATGGTTAAATATTTTAAAACATTTTATTTTAAGTTTTGCCATGTTTCCTTTGATATCTACAAAAAGAAAATTATTTAATTTTAGTCAAATTCTGAAAATGTTACGCCTGATACAGCCTCAATGAGTTTAATCGAGAAAAAATATTTAGAATTCGAAAAAGTCATCAACAACATCCAAGAACAAATGATGAAAATGGATCAACGTCTCCGCGCTATCGAAAGTAAATGTGGCGATTCGAAGAGCTGCGCGAAATCCTGTGCGATTGATATGAAGAAAATCGACACCAAAACCACCACCGACGACGACGATGTTGACCTATTCGCCTCCGATTCTGAAGATGAGGAAGCAGAGAAAGTTAAACAACAGCGTTTGGAAGAGTACCACGCGAAAAAGTCGAAGAAACCCGCTTTAATTGCTAAATCTAGTATTGTTTTGGATGTCAAACCATGGGATGATGAAACCGATATGAAAGTTATGGAACAAAATGTTAGGAAAATTGAAATGGAGGGATTATTATGGGGGGCTTGTAAGTTATGGTTAAAAAAAATCTTTTTTTGATTTATTTTTGATTTGTTTTTAGCAAAATTGGTTCCTTTGGCTTATGGAATTAAAAAATTACAAATATCATGCGTAGTAGAAGATGAAAAAGTTTCTGTTGATTTGTTACAAGAGCAAATTGAGGGTCTTGAAGACTATGTAAGCTAAAAAAATTATTCTATTTTATTATAAATTTATTTATATTTTATTTTTAGGTGCAAAGTGTTGATATTGCAGCGTTTAATAAAATTTAAATCATTATGAAATTGTGAAACTTAATTTGAAATAAAATATTTTCCATAATTTTTATATCGTTTCATTTTAATAAACAGGTTACTCTTGGCAGTCAATGCATACAAATATATCACATTTTTGAATTTGTATTATAAGTATTAACCTAGATTATTAACGCAAATGAACGAAAAACATAAATTAAAGCGTTATCACATTTGTAATAAACTACGATACTTTTACAAAAACAAAATAAACAATACTCTTAATTATTATCACATTTTTTTTCAACCTAATCTACTTTATGATAAATCCCCATCAAATCATCTTCGCTACTCTCCTCAATCACAATAGCGGTACGAATACCGAAAAAGCGGTGGAAACGAACGGTTAAATAATCAAATAATCTATTCTCGGTTAACAACCGAACTAAACAATAAATAACTAAAAGCGCTATTGCAATAATATTCGCGATGACAAAACGAGAAATACTCAAACCAATATCAAGCCACGAACCCTCGTTGGTTACTCGAAACATCATATTCATAACCATGATATCCGAAAAGAATAAGATAATCGTGAAAGCGCCTAAGATCGATGTTCGGCCGGAAACGTTCATCATATGGAAGTTAATCGTTGTTATAAAGAACGGTACTGCTAGTTTTAAACCGATTAAAGATGTAATCAAGTATGGATTGAAGACTCGCACGAAACACCGCGTCCACATTGGGTCGAATGTATTTAAATCCGAGATATTTCCAGGTCCAAAAAATGATAACAAGATATAAGCCATCTAATATTAGTTAAGGAATAATGTAATCTATATATAAATTTAACCTTTAAATCTTATTTAAAAAAGGATACGAATATAAAGCATTTTCGGAAATCATGGTGCGATACTTCAGTTTTCGTGGCATCCATCGCTCCAAATTTAAGAGCAACCTCACCACTTTGCCTGGATTCTTCCATTTCGATGAAACTCCAAGTTAAACACAAACAAATGAAAAACGCCAAGAATAATCCTTCCCCATTCGTAGACATCAAAAAATAAATGTTGAAGATCGAAACTTGAATTCCGAGAGCGCGGTGAAGAAGTCGTCTCGGATGCAAAATCATCGTAATTAAAGAAAGCACTACAAAAAAAATCATTCGTTATTTAATTTCAACATTAAAAATTTACTTACCAAGGATAATCCACGATGAAATGTAAATGTAAGTCATTAATTCGGGGGATAAATCGTTGTAATATGACGTAACGGCGATGTTTATGACGGATAAGAACATACAAACGAGTTGGGTGATTAATACGCCTAAATGAAAATAGTCAGTCTTTCGCATAATTCGATCCATAGTAAACATTAATGATATGTACATAACTATCACAGCACCGATCATACTAAAAACAATAATTAAGCAAAATAAATACGTGATATTAAAAATCTTACCAAACAACATGATAATTTTCCCTGAACATCGGCGTAACCTGGTAATACACGGGCAAATAAACCGTTAAAATCAACCAAATTACTTTATCGATGCGCTTTGCGCTAAAATTCTCCGTCAACATCCATAGCAAAATCCCAATGCATGTATAAAATATATATTCTCGGTGAATAAGCGTCATACTCTAAAATAATCGTAATAATAACAACATAAAAAAAATTTTATATAAACATACCAAAAAATAAACACCAAAAAGCATCACGCCATATTTGATTAAATGTTTCAATTCCACGAAATGTATTAAAACAAGTAAATACTGTAATTGGTCGCCATCATGCATTAGAAACAAAAACATTATGAACGGAAAACTTAAATATGCACAATATTTCACTTCAAGACCTTTGTCTAAAACGCAATTCAAAAAAAAATTTAAATATGATATTTGTGGTAATAAAAAAATGCTACTTACATAATAAAACACACATCGCTACAAAAAGTATACCCAAAACTTTTGAACACATGTCGATTAATTCAGCGTCTTCAATATAATGCGGATTGTCGATTCTTTCGGTACTATACAGCATCACACAAGCTGTGTAAATCATAAACACAACTAATCCAGCCGCAAGGCACATCAATATTGGTAGTTTTAAGTAAGTGTTCATCTCAAATTTGCCTTTTTCAAGCAAAGGAATTAACTTTTTGATGTCGTATATCTGAATAAAAAAAATTGATTATTAAAATTTCAATTTCATTCATTTGATCACTTAATAAAGGATGATTTCTTTCTATATTTGACCACAACGATCAGATATATTTACTCATCAGGTCATTTCTAAAGATTGCAAAAGAAGTTCGGATATGCGTTTGCTACAAACTATAAAGAAAAACCTTGAAGAACTAGTAAGTGGACCACACCCACTTACTAGCTTCTATACATACTCCCTTATCAGGGAGTAATCAAATATCACTTCAAATATCAGCGTTGGAATAATTTGAAATGATGTTCAATACAAATATGGACATGAATATAATAAATTTCATTTAATTTATTATACTTACAGCTTTTTCATATTGTCGTGTTTCAAGTTTTAATTGTATCAAATCCAACATATCAGTAAGATTTCTTAAGGCATTAATTCCTCTATAAAAGAATGAGATTTTATTACGATCCAAATAGCTTTCTTGTACTTTGTATTGTTCAGATAAGGTCAAAACATTTGCATATAAAATATAAGCCAATTCCCAATCGACCAAATCAAAATATTGTTGTTGAAAAATCCCCTATTAAAGAAAATTAAACGTATTTAAGTTCGAAATTAAAAAAGTTTCAAAAACCGTACCTCAGAATTAATTGGATGATTAATTCCTAATAAAAACGAGATAATTGCGGTGATGTCAGCTTGTTTTAAATCTTGTCTTTTACTGTTTGGTTTAACACCAGCGCCCCAAATGATGAAGGGAGCTTCGGTTTCATGCGCGGAGCCGCTTCCGTGAGAACCCCAGTCGGTCATCCCATGATCAGAGGTAAAAATGTACGTTGTTTCATAATCGTCAAAGAAATCGTCCATAAATTTAACAATGTTTTTAATTCCTTGATCAACAAACGCTAAGTTGTCAAAATATTTCCTAATAATCAAAAAATAAAAATTAACGATTATAATTATTAAGATAATTAAGCCAATTTTACTTAGAATTTGGTTTATAAACATGCCCGGCGGTATCCATTCCCAATAAATGCAAAAAGAAAACACTTTTGTCGTGCTTTAAACTTGGATGATTCGTCCTAAAAACTTTTTCAACCCTTCGAAACACCCAATCATCAAGGAGAATTGTTGATTGTTGACCAGAAAAATCTTCGTAACTAGGTTCGTAATAATCCATATAAATTTTCTTTAATTTATCTAAAAAAATAAATTTATAAATCCCTATATTATTCTTTGTATTTTATTTTAAATACCTTTATTAAACATTGGAACTACATCAGGGCTACCCCACAAAAAGGAGCGCTTGCTTTGATTAAAAACGTGATCAAAATCAATCGGATTATATTTCCACCCTTTCGTAATAGCGTGCGGGTCTTCATACATTCCAGCGAAAATTGCAACATGTCCAGGTCTTGATTCGGTGGGAACTCGAGTGTGGGATATTCCCCAAGCTCCAACATCGTTTTTAATATTACTATTTTGAAATAAAAATGTAATAACAAAAAATAAGACTCTAATTTATGAACAACATACTTTAAGTAAGGAGCAAAACTTTCGTGTTCCCGAGAAAAAATTCCTTCGGCTCGTAACCCATCGGAAACAAAAACAACAACTCGTTTGCAAAGTGATAATTTAGCACTATGCGATGGTAACCCATGAAGAACTGGAGAGGAGAAGTAGGCGTCCATAACACCGTACAATAAAACGAAATGAGTTATTATTCCCATGAGTATTAATCGTATAGTCCGGCTTCTTTCCCGGAAAGAATAATCGAATAACCTAAAGATAATAATTAATAACATTAATATTGTTAAAAAAGAAATTAATTATTTGTAATTAAGAAAAAAATCATTTATTATTAACAAATATAACAGAAAAAAATTCATACCTATCGACTAGCCACATTTTGAGGTTATGTTTCCCCCCGAACGATTTTAAGTTGTTATCTTTACCGCTGAAAATAAAATTTATTAAACGGAGATAAAAAATTGCACTAATTCTATGTTTATTTGGCAAATCAAACCGATTATCATCATAAAAACACGAATTTTTGCAATGATTTTGCGGCGTTTGAACTACGACGAGAAGTTAGCACCTAATGTACTGGAAATACGATTTGTCGATTTGAGGTTATGTCAAATCCAACATGTTAATTAAGCTTTTATAACGTTTTATACAAAATGTTCAACAATACGAATCATTTTATTATTAATTTAGGCTGAAAATTGCGTTAACTCACCAATCGATCACTATTTAACACGAAATCAGGAAAATTTGAGTTGACCCAACGCGCTGTTTGAACTAACTATGACGGGAAGTTGACGTGAAACATTCTGGATTGTTCTAGAAACAACATGACGTTAGTTACAAATTGGGATTTATTATTTTAAGGAAATACGTCGAAGTTAAAATAAAATTGTAATAATTAGCTTGGAATTTTAATTTAAATATTAATTAAAATTGTTATTTTTTTAAATGTTATTTAAATCAAATGAAGTTAGCTACACAAATATTTGGAATTATTACAACGTTGTTGTCTTTATCTTCCCCAATACATATTAAGTTCTTGTGGAACGATGTGATATCCAAAAAAATTCTGTTCCATTCCTCTGTTCTGTTTTACGTTATTGTTTTATTTTGTATCATTTTGTTTCTTTTTACTTATTTGCTTACAAATCGAGTACGGCTTAGTTTAATATTTAATTTAGTTTATTATTTAGTTCAATTTTATTTAATTATTATGTAGTAATTCCGAAATCTGTAATTAGGGGAAACCCTGTTTATTTTGGAAATAAATAAATAAATAAATAAAAAAAAAAGTAAAAAATCTAAAACAATAATAATAATGCATTTTTATTGAGACCACAAAGGTCTGTCAAGTTTGCAACCGTCATTTAATCTTCTGATTGAACCGGGTCTGAAGAATTAGATTGTTCAATGTCTTGCTCTTCTTCTTGCTCACGCATTTCTACAACCTTGTCTACAAAATTGTCAGCTCCTGATTATATGAATTTAATAGTCTGGCAAGATCGACCACTTGTTCAATTTGATCAGGATCTGGCATTGATTCTCCCTGGGTTTCAGTGGTGGAAAAAAAATGGACACAATTTCATTCCAAGATTTTCCAATAATTCTCACGGCAATAATTAATAATGTTATCAATTATTTACAGTGACTCCAAAAACTATTCGCTCACCATGCGTATTTGCACTATTAGTTTGATAAAAATAAAATAAATTACAAAAAAAAGATTTATTGTAATACAAATAGACGTTGTAATGTCCTTATAAGAAATTAGCAAGAAAAAATTGTTCTAACAATTTCACAATAATAATAAAAAATATAGATCAATTCACGTGCACATTTTGCACTCCAAAAAGTATTCGCTCAGGTAGTTTTAATAAAACAAAATACACATAGTTTTTTTAATCTAGTAGGTAAATCATCCCAAATCAGTTACGCATGCGTTAAAATTAAATTAAAAAAGATCCTAATAAAAGTGCAACAAAAATTGCTATTGAAGTTGAAAGTGAATTTGGAAAATCTGTATCCGTAAATACCATTCGTAACGTTCTGTATGCAGCTGGTTATCATGGTCGAGTTGCCAGAAAGAAACCATTTATAAGCAAAATTAATAAACAAAAAAGAAAATTATTCGCTGAAACCTATAAAAATAGTAGAAATGAATTCTGGAACAAAGTAATATTTACGGATGAGAGTAAGTTTAACATTTATGGATCCGACGGGCGGCGAATGATATGGCGGCAAAAGAATAAAGAACTGGAAGAAAAAAACTTGAGACCTACATTTAAACACGGAGGAGGTTCTGTACTAGTATGGGGCTGCATGAGCTCAAAAGGTGTTAGAAATATGCATTTCATTGATGGAATCATGGATCACAAGCAATACATCAACATTTTAAAAACAAATCTTCGAAGCAGTGCTGAAAAAATGAGGCTAAATAACGATTATGTATTTACCAAAGACAACGATCCGAAGCACACAGCCTGGAATACTAAAATGTGGTTACTCTATAATACTCCAAAACGGATTGAAACCCCTCCACAATCGCCTGACATTAATCCTATTGAAAATTTGTGGAGTTTACTGTATCAGAAAATACAGTATTCAGAATCAAAAAGATCTAAAGGCAGCTTTGATTACTGAGTGGGAGAAAATATCTATGAATACAATACAAAGATTAGAATAAATCCACCAAATACTAAAATTTAACAGATAATTTGATATGTTTTATTAAACCTAAGCATTGAGGTCTTATATATAATCTAGAGTGCGTATGTGGTGGTGGTGGGGGTAATCAAAAAGTCAGACATGTTGGATGTACCGACCTGAACTTAGCTATAGTTTCAAGTCTCTATTGTACCTACAAGACCTACGATTATAACCTCACAATTCTTATAAATATATTGTTATTTTTATTAAAATTTTATTTTTATTGAAGATTTTCGAATTCTTTTTGTTTCACATATGTTTCTTTATAATTTGGTTGGTTGGAAGCTTTGATTATATATAATATGGATTGAGCCAACGAGAGAGATAGCTTGCGCAAGGTGATCGAACCGAGATAGACATAGAAGCATACTGCCATATAATGGGTGTACTGATAGAAGTGAGATAGATATAGAAGCGTATTGACATATAATATATCTATCTTCGTTACACTTTCACATTATCGCTTTCCATCTGCGTCTATTCACCTTGAGCAACATTTTTGTTAGTAGATATATTCAGTTAGCTCAATCCATATTATATATAATCAAAGGTTGGAAGATTATTTATAAAGTCCATAAAATGTTTCTGGTTAGTTGACTTGAAATTAACAATGAAGTTCAAGTTTATTATTAAGGAATGTTCAGTTCTTTTAAAATAAACTAACAATTATTTATAAGCAAAAGGTATTTTCTTCTTAGTTTATGTTAATTATAAGTGTTATTGTTAAAAATTATTAAGTTCTTTTAAAATACTATATAATTAATAATTATTTATTAATAAAAAATTAATGTATTTTGTTTTGGTTATTATTTTCTGTGTTTCCAATTTATAATAATGTAAATTCTTGCATAACTATATATAAGAATTTCGAATTTCCCGCTAAGTTGGTACATCTAACATGGCGACCTTTCTGGCTTCATTTTAGGCGTGGTGGGGACAACAGCATACGCACTCTAGATTATATATAAGATCTCAATGAACCTAAGTGAGCGAATACTTTTTGAGTGTAAAAATTTGAGTTTAATTATTTTTTATTTTTTTATTATTGTTGGTTGATTGTTAGATCAATCTTTTCTTGTTAATTTCTTATAAGGACATTACAACGTCTATTTGTATTACAATAAATCTTTTCTATTATAATTTATTTTATTTTTATTAAACTAATAGTGCGAATACGCATGGTGAGCGAATAGTTTTTGGAGTCACTGTATTTATTTATTTATTGAATTAAAAGTAAATAATAATAATATGAAAAAGTAGTGTTCCATTGGTAAAGTAGTAGTGTAGTAGAAAACATGTTGTGGTAAATGTGTAATAGTAGAGAGCTTCATTTGTAGGTAGCGCTGGCGTGTTGAAGGAAAGTTGTGGAAGTATAAACGAAGTTTGAAAATAACCATCTATGTAACCATCACAAACGCGATACAAGTGGTGCGTGTGGAAGTGTTCTCGTAGTTCGCGTTGGTTTACGAGTAAAAATCAACGCTAGATCGGCTTGGATAGTGTGATAGGATTAAGGAAATAAAGTAAGAAAGCGAAGAATATCGTTAGACGTCGCGAAAATTGCATTAGAACGGGCCGTTTTGTGATCGAAGCCAGTGGCATTAAAATGTGAAAGTAGTTATTTTTATTTACGGACGGTTTTAGATTGGTTCGTGATCGGGATTTCGCTTGTGCATCGGCCGAATAAGAAAGAGTATGGACGAGAACGAGCAGGAATTGAAATCTCCAATAAAGAGACTGGGTTCGACGAGGAAACTTTTGGTTTTCAACAGTAAGTTTAGAGAAACAACAAACGAACAACTATTTTCGACATCGTACACAATGTGCACGTTCCGTGCGAGCGCTACTAATAATATTTCTGTGTTTTATTGTTCAAATAGTCCGATCGGAGGTGTGTGTATAACGTCGGATCAAGGTCAATAAATATCGAAAAAGTCCGGGCAGGTGTACGGCTTTGAAAATTCCGTTTACCTCTCCTTTCTGTAAACAAAACCTGCATCTGCGTTTACGGACAATGCGCCAACCACAAAAAGAAATCTCGCCCTTTTACCAATTCGATATTTAAAAATAACTCCGCGAACATCTGGATTCAATTAAACACGCTTTTTATTTGTTTACTCGCGCCTTTTTTTATCATGCAAAATCTACGCGAACAATGTCGGCCCCCGCGAGAATGTTTATATAATTATTACGTGAGAAAATAAATCCAAAAACCCAAAACAATAACGTTTCACTTTCGTAATTTCTATCCCATCTTACGATCATCATCATATTTTTCTCACAGACCACATGTTTCAGATATTAAATTTCAAAAATACCGACCGACTAGACCCTCAATTCCCAGAACCCAACTGCCCTCCAAGGAAAACGAAAAAGGGACGGCCACTAATTGATGACACACACACATACCCGCTTACATACACACCCCATAATATTTACAGAAATTGCGTGTTTTCTATACTAAAATCGATAACAACCCTCATATAACCATCAAGATCATGAATAATTAACTATCAGTCTCCATTAAGTAATTAATATTGAGTTATAATGAAATCCATTTTAGAAAATGGTTGTAATATAAAATAACCTGTGTTGTACTATCCAAATATGAACGTCGAAATTTTAGCACACCCTCGTGACACCGTACAAATCTATTGTTGTGAACGATCATGAGTCACTTTGTTAATCCCTAATTTATTATACTTAAATTTTTTCTTCCTAAAGAGCATAGAAAAGTTTTCGTACTCAAATATTATCTTCATAGAGATGTCAGAAACGTGCAAACACAAATTTTATCTTTTTGGAGAGTGGATACAGACTAACAACAACATTAAGACTGGAAACTTGAGTTTGATGCCTCAACCGTAAGCATTACAAAATTGAACCAACAAATGTACTTGAACTAAAGCAGACGTAATCAGCGCAGCTCAGAATGAGTGTTTGCGAATACTATGAAGTACCAGCTAACATACAGTGTGTTTAATTTTAAATGTCACAATAGATGTCTCGATTATTGTTACCATCCATACTTAATATTGGCAACCAAGTTCAAGCTTAAGCAACCAAGTCTTGAAATTTATGGAATTCATGTTATGTCACGAACAATACTTGAGTAGGTAAATTTACAAATAATATGATAAATCATTGTAACTAGGTTCTTTTATAGTTTTAATAAAATTGGACAATTTGATGCTCAATTTTTGTTTCAAATATGCCAGCTAATAGAATATTAAATGTGTAGTAATATTTTGTCATATCTCCAACAATAATCAAGATATCTGCCGTGACAGCTAAAATCAAACACAGTGTATACTCTATATAAATATATATATAAAACTATATAACCTTCCGCTTTTCAAGATATTAATAGGTTTGCTATTAAAGCCAGACAGAGAGAGATAGCCTTACTTAATGACTAAGATAGAATTGTAATTCCTGGCAACAACCTGTTAACAAATATTCGGTTTTCTCAATGGTAATTTCTTAACAGCCAAAATACATTTATTTTTTTAAGACTCGCTGTGAAGTAATATTTTGAAACACGCTGTATACAAAGGTTGGTTAGGTTTTGTTCCGAGATTGATCTGAGTCACCTGCCTTTAAGGTGAGGCCAGTCACTTTTTTTTTAAGTATACTTACCAAGTACTCGCGGCTTAGTAACTCAGCCCCAACATACAAAGTTGAGACTTTAATCCTTAAATTTAATAGAGTCTGGTGATTGTGATACAAGAAACGTGTTATATGAACCGTGACATATCGCAGCCAAGATGCCGAGAGCCCGTATCATAATCGCGGAACTTCAGAGGCGTAGCGGAACAAAACGCCAACCTATTATTAGCGGTGGCGACGGAAAAGGGACTTTATTCTCGGAATATAGTAGACGGTCCTATTGATTTTATGTCGTTGTCCGGGACAATCGGAGGGACCGTTTTGTTATTTTATCCTTTAATGCGAAAACGAATATTGACATTGATCAATTTTCAATTTAATTTCTTTGTTAATATACGTTTATTTTTAACGTTAATACATTAAGGCCAAGGCTATGGACAAGCCATATTTGACACTTGTCATTAACGGCGACGTTGCGTACACCATATATTGAGTGTATTTGAGAGATTTCGAGCGGCCACAACAAAACTAGGTCAACGCTAACTAGATAATTCGATGCGGTTTCGAAATCGCCCAAGATGTTTTTTTTTCTTTCTTATACTCAAAAGTATGATGATTTCTGTTTATAAGAAATATTTAGAGGCGCGGTCATAGTGGCCAAGAGTAAGATCGCGTTTTGGATAAGCCTTATAAATAGAGACAGGAAGTTGGGACAATGAAACCGAAGCCGAAGTTGTGGAAAGAACAGCTAAAAATACACCGAAAGGAAGTACAGCTGTCGGGTCCCGAGTAAAAACTCGGTGTAGGATGTATATACCAGATTTTGACTCCCGCTTCCTTCATTAAACGCCGGGCCGTAACTTATCTTTTTAACGCGCAGCGAGAGGCTTTCGATTCTAATAATACCCAGCAAACGACACCGGATTCAATACGTCGTGCATATAGAGAATATCCTCACCGACCTTCGTACGTGGTAATTCAAAAATGAGTCCTTTACCGACGAAGTCTCAACGACTGATTGTTCCCGATTTGGTTTGGTACCTCGTTTGTCTGGCGCTTAAATTTTCGCATCTAATTTGAATATTAAACAAACCATACATACGGTTTCTGTCATCGACACCTATTCCTTAGATATTTCATATTGTAATATGTACGCGTTAAATCATATTATGAGGTAGTTGTAAAAATATGCTAATGACCCATTGAGTCATTTTAATCATTTTCTTGATTTCTGTACTTGGAACTTCGATATATATAACAACAACCTGCGGCAAGAAACGTGATAAGAAAACTGCGCGAATATATGATATGCGCAAATTGTTATAGTTATCCATTGTGTAGAGTTATCAGGTTTATATTTACGCGGCCAAATCAAATATACGGAAAAGTGATAACAGTATCGCGTCCTAGCCTGAACTTGGCAATTTCCCTTCCAGTACTCCTCTACCGACGACTGCGTTCGCGTTTTATTCGTTCATTTTGTGATTATCCCCGTTAATGAAAGCAATTAAGTTAATATGTTTTAATTTTGTGAATTCGGTGGACATTTTTGTTAAGTTTTTATGATGATGAAGGCTGTGTATAAAAAAATTCAACAAATAGAAGGGGGTGAAGGTAAGAAACGGGGCAATTATTTTATGGTTAATCTTAAAAGAGTAAAAGCATCGAGATTGATTGTTCGTCCCTTCGCGGTCCGCCTCGAATTATAAATATTTAGTAGTCATGCAATATTCAGCAGCACTTAAAATTCGTCGGCGGGACGCAAGAAATCTATTAGAAATTTACAAGAACCTCGTACCGTTTGTTAGCATTCTGAACGAGAGAGCATAGAAGAAATAAATAACGAGAAGATACAATTATATTTTTGTCACCTTATCACATACGTTAATATTTTAAACCAACGCACCTGTTTTGACTACTATTTTTGTAATATTAAAAGGTGTGGCTGTACTAATAGATAAATATTAGGTGATTTAACGCAAAGTATTTTCATTGTTACTGCAATTATGCGATTATCGCTAGCTATGCTGCATACCATTTCTTGGTTTCGAATTGATATTACACGATAAAAAGGTAATTTATAGACCTTTGGTGCTATAAAGAATTCAGTTGGCGTTTCGAACGGCTGCTAAAAACAATATATTAAAAGTAAAAATTAAGATGACTTGGTCTAAATTTGAGTGTATCGATATGTATCGATCGGGAAGATATCTGCATAGATCTGCATCGTGTTCGGAGAGTACATATCAAAAAAGTAAGTTGTAATAATTCGTTAATGTAAGCGTTTACGACCCAAGTGTTTTTTTATTACGATTAGTTCTTAAAATATATTGTTTCACCTTACTGCTTCCTACATAGTTATGAATGCCAACCTAATACATAATGACGTAACTTGGATTAATTCCACGAGAGCATTCCAAGACCCAAGTTTGCAAATGCTTTAATAGAAAGTTTTAAAACATGAAACAAAATTTATGGTACAGAGTTTCAATGAACTGCCTAATTAAATAATTTGAAAAATTCTATGAATTTAGAGAAATATATAATATTTTATTAAATAATTTGTGTAAATAATAGAGATAAGATAATATTTAGTGTGTAATGGTTTCCGGCAAGTTTTTTGTTGTTTTTTTTTAATACAATAATAATAATAAAGGATATTTATCTTGAACGCAAAGTACAATAGTTATGTGTGACCTTAGTATATAGTACGTATATATCAAGAGGGTAGCTGATAGTCTGCGGCGAGTTGTGGGTACGCATGCGCCGGCGGCGCCCGATTGGTGTCCCTCCACTTCGGGTACCCGCGGAGTTCTCCACCTTACTTTTGCTTACAACGGTACGGGCAAACGAGAGATTCGAGCCGCGTAAACTGACGGTCCAAAAGGGGTCGCCGTAAAATTTGTTGTTACTTGCAAAACGATTGCACGTGCCTGAAGATACGCAGACGGAGAATAAGTGAAAGTTGAAATCGCGAGCGGCCGCGGACTGTCAATCGCGTCCGGACGATATGTGAATAGATCCGGGAGATGTTCCAGTGTATCATCCAGCAAAGGAACGGGTGGATCCATCCTCACAACACCGAGACGAAAGACGTCTTTCCAGGTTCGAAACAAAGGAAAACACGATCCGGCCGCGCCGCGACGCGACCCTCTCTGATCGATAACTCTGCACTCGCGACTCAACAGTTGGACGCGGAGTCGATAACGGTTTGTTGTTATTTATTCCGCGGCCGACGTTCCTGCTGCTGCTGCCGTCATCGCCCTGCTCCTCATGCCTTGCGATGGTTTTGTATCTAAACAGTCTTGACCTTCGTTTTTCTAACGCCCCGATCGGAACGTATTTTTAGCGGCGCATTTTCTACAAAAATGTCCCCAACCGGCGCTCCACCACATGTAATTTCGATGACTCAGACTTTCTACCAGTCTAAGTATAGTCTCGCCCCCTAACGCTAAGATTTCTTTGTGCATGCGATCGATATCTCTAGCTCATCCGTCTTTCCCTCTTTATCCTATTATGATTTTCTTCTCAACATTTTTGATCAAATAACATTGCTAAATAACTTGTTTTTGTACACCCAAACCGTTTTTACCTCAAAGGTATATTTGAAATGAAAAAAATCACCTTATGAAGTTCTCTTTGAAGTGTGATTTCGCAGAATTATTATTACAGTATATAGGCTTGTTATTTCGAAACGTTGTGAGTGCCAAACTACACTTTATCACGTTTACTGCTTTGTATGTGTTAAGTTTTGCGGTATGCGTTGGTTGCTGTATCAAAAAGCGGTAAAACTCATAATGTTGTAAGTAATTTTTTTAACTAACTTGAACAACACATGTTATAAGCGACTTTGGCTACATTTTTCATTTTTCACAGAGAATGTAGGATTTTATCTGATTAAGCCGAGGTCGCTTGCGGGCGAGGCGTCATAAATGATACCACATCCACACTAATTTGAGCAACGGCTAAATGACTATGGCTTCCTCTGATTAAGTTGAGGTTGTATCTGGCCGAGACGTTCAATTAATATCATATCAAGCTCCTCGGCCAAAATTGACCTTGGCTAAACTCAGCACAGAGAATGTAGCGCCTCGGCTGTAAGAATCTAGGAAAAGTTGCAGTTAAACTTAAAGACTCGAAATTTTATTATTTTATTAATTAACAAATTCTTTGTGCGAAGATTTCTTAGTATCTTTTAATATGGAGTGGTATTTGTAAAGCTTTCGTGTTGTGGTTATGTACTTATGTGGATATGAGCAGCTGTGCGGAAATAAAATTGAAAGAAAGGGTTTTGCGTGATGAGACAGAGTCTTCTCAATATGCAACGCTGGGATGGTTAATTAAATGAAGTTTAGTAGCCGCGAAAGAGCGCGCCTTAATCAAATGAGGCTTAGCGTAATCTAATTTGAGTGATTTATCACGTAACGCGGCCCGTCCAAGCGGCTAAATCTAACGGAAAATGAAAATCGAATCGTTCGATTGCGCCATGACGGCCGTTAGAGCGTGGAGATTCTTAATAAATTAAGAGGCGGTCGAAGGAAACGCCAATCATAGAGGGACCCTCGATGGTTTAGAGACGTTCTGGAAGTAAAGATTTAATTGCGCCGGGTTTTCTACCTTGGTAATGAACTTGATGTGTCTGTCAAGATACCGGTAAAAATAGATAAAGCTTAAATCACGCCGCATCGCTGCATAGTAGAATACCGTTTCCGTCTTTTATGCCTCTGTCCAACAAATTCCAAACAAGTTTTCTATATCGCTAAGAATCTTTTACTTTAACTTTAATGGTATTCGTCCTCTCGAAACCAACCATCTGTGTACAAGTTTCTATAAGAACGTCCCGAATACTTAACAATAATGAAAATGTCCTTCAAATTTTCTTGCGCTCTCTATTACGTAGTGTTTACATATCATTTTAAATGTTACTATTTTTAATCTATAACTTTAAACATGACTCAATACACAAATTTGAACTAAATTTTACTTTATGAAAATACAGATTCGATGTGTTACATCATCCCTATACAAGATAATCGTCGGCTTCTGAATCATTTTTCTCAGATGAGATTGTTTTCATCTCACCGACAAGATAAATAAACAAGAAACCAACTGTCATAGTAAGAATAGTAATTCGTTAACCAAAATAGAAATGGATCGTTCGGTCAATGTTCAAACCTTTGTGAACTGTGGTGACAAAGTGACAAGGTTTAACTTTTAACAAGAAATTCACTGTGACGTAACGATTGTTTTAATCGACTAAAAGTGATCATATCAAATAAACGATTTAATTTTACCAACTTCATCCAGTAAAATCGTCGTTATAAGACTATAATACCGAGATTAACAAGCACCTTTAGAACGTGAAGCTTGTTGCAACAATATGTTATGTGAGACGCATATTAAATAAAAATAAAGGGCCATTAATTAGAGACATCTCTGAAACTGTATCCAACCTATAATGTGTAATTCAAATGGTTTTATTGTGATCCTACAGAAATGAATTGTAACAGCGGGTTTAATAAAAAAAATTAACATGTTTGAAACGCGGAAAAATTGAAATGTCTCGTTTTAGTTGAGCTTTCTCCACAAGACTCCCATTAATAACGTTAGCGAAAGCAGTAGAATGCAACAATGGGAGCGAAGTTTTTATGTAGTTATTTTCTCACGAGACAAAGAGGTGCAACCAATGATTAACCGTGAATCGAAAACGGATTAGTTGGCTATAATTGTTATTGCTCTTACAATTAGATAGCGTGTAGTAATATTTTTTTGGGTCTATCTATGGTTTAAAGTGCGCGTTGAAACAATTCGATATGTAAACTGTACGCTGCTTCAAAAATCATTTGTATTCAACAGATTGACCGTTCCGGATGCGCCGTATCTCTTGTAATATTGCCAACATCCTTTTGTAATGGGGAAATAATGCTAGTATAAAACTAATTGACGAACATCCTCTTGCCGGCTCGGGAACGTTTTATATTGATTTATTTCGACTTTTATTATTCGGAATCTCGTTCCTCATTCATTGTTATAAGCATAATTTATAGGCTCGCAGGTTACGCAACGTCTTCGTTTCGAACGCAACGGCATTTAATTCCTCGCAAAAATAACCAAATAACAGTTTACCGAGTCTCTCCGTTACCTCTAAACGTCGTGTAATTGAACCACAACTTCCTTATATATCTACATGTTTTAAATGTAAATGTTTTTATATTTTTAACTATATGTTATCACTTCCCACATGTTTGTCACACTCAAGTGGTTCAAGCATTTGTAAATATCGCCCGGTGTTTATGTTATTGACCTTTTGCAAAACGTTCATTCATCATTACCCTAGATTTGTCGAGAGCGTTTTGAACCGCCCTGTCGCGACAGTGTCTAACACAACGACCCGTAGCGAACGCCTGGAGGTCGTTTTAATTAAGGGTCAAATTCGATCGTTTTAAAATCTATTAACTTCATGAAGTAGCTCAAAACAGCCCTTATACTAAACGTCGTTTTATATAAATCATTTTGATTATGAATTGTTGGGTTTGAAAATGCATATGTTTTATCGGTTGTTTCACCCACATTGTACTTTTCTCCACGTGGGTGGACAGGAAATACCAATTCGCAAGTGATACCCACGCGGTGGTCTCTAAAATGCCCCCTTTTACGACTCTAACCGACGGTTCGTTCTTCGTTTCAGATATTAGGCTTCAGTTGAACGAGCAACTACGATGCCTGGACATGCGCATGGAGGCCCAAGTGGCCTTAGTGACCGAGCTACAAGATTTCTTCCGCCGTAGAGGGGAGCTGGAGCTGGACTATTCAAAGAATTTAGACAAACTGGCGAAGAGCCTTCAGCTTCGACACAAGGAGCAAAAGCAAAAGTATAAAAAAGCCCTTCTCATACACTCGAACCGTTTTCTATATGGAATATTCTTTCAGAAGGGAACAATGGCCTTTATTTTCAAGTTACGCTTGTTGGCAACAGCTGGTCACTCAAACGAAGAACTTATCACGTGACCATGTGGCCCTCGCCGAAGTCTACTCCACTCACTTAGTTTCAAGGTTAGCGCAAGTTATGGAAGACGTCCAAAGGATATATAAAAGAGTAATTTCAATAACTATTTATAGGAAATGTCAACTCGATTTTTTTCTTTTTGTATGAATCTTAGTGCAGGGAAATTGGATACGAAACGCACGAAGAAATTCTCAGAGTATTACATGAGCTTCACACGACCATGAAGACATATCACAGCTACCAGGGCGAGCTCCGACAAGCGGAGGAGAAGCTCAAAGCCGCTGAAACTCAGCGGAACAAGCTCAAACAATCGCTACCTCAGGATAAGCTCGAACGGTCTAAGAAGTACAAATTCATGGAAAAAGAAGTAACGAAACGTGCTAGTAAATGCTCGGATGCTAAAATAAAAGCGCTAAAAGCTCGTAATGAATACATTTTGTGCCTGGAAGCCTCCAACACTACTATTCATAAGTATTTCGTCGATGATTTATCTGACTTAATCGACGTAAGATACCAACCCCCAAATTATTTTCTACAATTAAAATTACCATTCATTTTCAGTGTATGGACTTTGGGTTTCATAATTGTATATCTAGAGCTTTACTTATGCATGTTTCCGCTGAAGAAGGTCGCCAAAGGTCAGTGCAACATGGTATGGATACTCTCTCAACGTGCATCAACTCACTAGATTCGGGTTCCGATAAGCAACGATTCCTAGAATACAATCATAGCGCGTTTATGATCCCTAAAAAATTGGAATTCCAAGGCCAAAAAACAGATGACGTAAGTATAAGCATAGATTATCTATACCCTGGACCTTTTAAGGGTGTCACCTTACAGCAACCGGAACCGGAAATCCAGAAGATACTTCACCAGGAGATGGAAACCAGACTGAATCAACTCCAGCAACGTGTGACGACATTACGAGCGGAGTCTGACGAAGTTTGGAAAACGTTAGAAACTGCCGAAAGCACGTTGTTGGAAATGTTAAACGCTAAGGACTACGATTGCAGTCAGTATTTTGGGGAAAACGCTCTCCCCGCAACGAAACCGCCCGAATCGCTATCGATGAAGCAAAGGGCCGATCGACAAGAGACTGAGGAATTTTATTTAACGGTAAAATAATTATCAAGATATTATATCTTTAATAAGCATATTTTTTTTAGAAATTTCGTGAATACTTATTAGGTTCTACTAGAATAGCTAGGTTAGATGCTAAGCAAAAATATATAAGTCAAACATTATTAGCCGAAACTCCCGAAGCTGGAAATACATTAAAACCGGTTTCAAAGATACCACGGCGCAAGCGTATTGGTCGACTACAAATGAGCGGTCAACCAAAATTATTTGGAGGATCACTTGAGGAGTATCTAGAAGCCACCAATCAAGAAATTCCCCTTATTATTAAATCATGTGTTCGTGTGATAAATTTATACGGTAAATTTTAATATTGTTATAAAGAAAATATTCAAAATAATTTTTTATTGTTATAAAAGGTTTACATCACCAAGGAATATTTAGAGTGTCAGGGTCGCAGGTTGAAATAAACAATTTTAGGGAGGCTTTTGAGAAAGGCGAAGATCCTTTAGCCGAAATGACCGATTCTTCCGATATTAACAGCGTCGCGGGTGTTTTAAAACTTTATTTACGTGAATTAAGAGAACCGCTTTTCCCTATTATTTACTTCGAACGTTTTATGGAACTAGCACGTAAGATTTTTATTTCACTTTTTAGACATTATTTGATGATCTCATTTTTTTAGAACTCGAATCGAAACGTGAATTTATAACGAAAATACGTGAGTTAATTTTCCGACTTCCCAGACCTGTTGTGGTTGTGATGCGTTATCTTTTTGCATTTTTAAATCAGTGAGTTATAAGATTAATTTTTTTGGTGAAAGTTTTATTAAATTTTTTTTATAGTTTATCAGAATTTTCTGATGAAAACATGATGGATCCTTACAATTTAGCGATTTGTTTTGGCCCGACGTTGGTGCCCGTCCCAGACGATAAAGACCAGGTTCAATATCAGAACCAAGTTAATGAGCTTATTAAAAATATTATTAAATACAATGATTCTATTTTCCCTAACGATGGCGGTGTGGTTTATGAAAAATACATTTCGCTTGAACCGGATGATCAGTAAGTTTTGTATAAATACGAGGTTATTTACACTATTTAATTCATTTTTTAGTGATGTTGGTGATTCACCCTCTGAGCAAGGCCATGAAGATATCGATTCGGAAGTTTATCCTTCAGAAGATGGTACAATCAATTTTAACTTTTTAGAATAATTTTTATTTTTTTAATTTTATTTGTGCATAGATTCTGAATGCATGGAAGCGACTGCTCAATTCGATTTTCAAGCGCGTTCGGATCGAGAGCTTTCCTTCAAAAAAGGTGACACGGTAACTTTATATTCGCAAATATCGAATGATTGGTGGCGCGGTGCTGTTAATGGAAATCAAGGATTAATACCAGATAAATATATATCACTAAAAATGAAGTAAGATTTAATGATTAAAAATTCAAGTTTAACGTAAATTTCTTTTTGCACGTTGAACAATCATCTTATATTAAAAATTAATTAGTATATAACGCAACAATTAAATTAATCGGTTATATCAAGGTTTTAGTATATTAAAGTTATATTTTGTTGTTTTAGAGATGATGATCGTGAAAAAATTGAAAATTTAAAGTCGAGTTCGTCGGAGGAATCGATAAGACGCAGAGCGTCTAGTTCGAACGATTCGATGCTGTCCGAGAGTTCAATGTCGGCAACGAATTCGCCATTAGTTCAATGCGCACCAATGACTTGGACGGCTGTGCCTAACATGAACGAAGAGACTAACAGTTCTACAGTGCTTATGAATCAGTCTAGAGAGGTACTCGAAACGACAGTCTAAAAAAAAATGTTCGAGTTTGCAATTTTTTTTCCGTTCTATTTTTTTTTTTCAATTAAAAAAAATTATTTTAGTTTTGATTCGTAGTAATAAAGAAATTAACATTTAAATCAAAAAAAATTTAGGAATAATTCTAATTCTGCTTTTATGTGTAAATAGAATTTCTTTATTATTATTGATCGCTGTGCTTTTATTAGTGATTTTATTTTGTTTTTCTTTTTAAATTTTTTTTATTAAGTTAATTAATTAGGAGCTTGAGCATACAGAAAAAGCCTCTCTTCTAGGCTTTCCATATCAAATTAGCCAAATTTTTTCAAACATTTTTGTTCTCTACAACAATTTTAACCCCTTTAATACACCATTTTTATATCTTTACAGTTATTTTATAGATCATTAATAATTTTTTTTATTACTACGTTTATTTCGGAATTTCTATTCAGATTCTTATTTTTGAAATGATTTGTGAAATCAGTGTGATAGAAACAAATTATATATAAAAGTGCTATTTTCTTAGAACTTTATACTTTTTTTTTGTTGCAGTGATGTTTAATTAGATAAAGAAGTCTAATAAAGTCTTCAATTAGATATTATAAAGAATTTTTTGGCAGTGTATGTATGGAAAAGCTTCTATGTAATGACTTACTTTGAAAATAATGAAATTTCAACCCCATTGTGACCCTTTTTAGGGTCTTTTATTTCACCTCTTACTATATCAGAATGTGACTCTCATTGACATATTCTAAAACTCTTATTAAAATGTAATGACTCTTTATGTCCGCATTAATATCACCTAAATTTTCGGTGTTTTACTCTCTTATTGACTTTATAATGACGATAGAGATAGAGAAATGTGTCAATAACACAATCGTAGGTTCTTTAATATATATAAGAATAGATTAGAATTAAAGATATAAACGTAGTAAATTTTTTTAAATAAAAAAATCAATAACATCACAGTAATATTAAAGGGTAACTCTTTTTTGATATCTTTTTAAGGTTCCTAACATCTCATTATATCAACTCAAATATTTATTTTTATTAATCCTTTAATTTTTGTTTGATATGGAAGTGCTCCATATAGAAAAAAAGTGATTTCACTTTGCCACGTGTACTTTTAAAAAATTATTGCATGGTAACTGCATGAATATATGTTTGCTTTTAATGTAAAAATTTGTGTTCCGTTTTTTTGTTTTCATTTTTCTCGTTGAGTATATTTTTTTCCGTTGTTTTAAATAAAACGACGTCCGCGACGTTGTATGGTGGTGCAGGTATTTTTTTTTGTTTTAAATTTATTTTTTTTCGATTGATATTTATTTTACGAGACCGTGACGAAGATGTATGTGTTACTTTTATTAAAGATAAGTAAAAGGTGAAACGTGCATGAACGTGCTTGTTTTGCGCAATGTAGCGTTATATTTTAATTATTTTAACAAATAAAAAACCCGATTTTTTTTCATGTATCTAATTTCTGATCTGTGATTTATTTTTTTGTTGATTTCTGTTCCTCCTGTGTCGTTTCAGCATGTCGTTACACACGCGGTTTTATTGCTATAAATTAAGATGCAATAAAACCGCGGGCAGACTTTTAAGTAACCAGTTGTGTAGAGATATTTTTTTGAATTTTTCACTATTATTTTTTTTATTGATTTCATATAGTACATTTGCTAGAAAACCGTTCCAAGTCTACGTTATTTAAAAAGGTGAGCACATCTATACGCATGTTGGGTAAAAAGTAAAAAAACTAAATTAATTATTTTTGGTTACGTGTCTCGTTTTATTTATTTTTTTGCATGATCTCTTCTATTTCTTACTATTTTTTGTTTTTCCTTTTTGTTCAATTTTTATACTAACATCCTAACATATCTTTCATGGTCTCTTTTTTAAGTAAACCCATAGAAAGAATGTTTTTTCTTTGAAATAAAATATATAATAAATAAAAGTCATTGTAAGTACAAGGAAAAAAATAAATAAATGTTAAACCACCCCATTAACAAGAAAACCAAAATTTCTGCAACAAATATTCTTTTCTTTGTTACAGAAATTAATCGGACATAAACGTAATAAATCATTGGATGGGACATCATTACAAGACGACACGATATCACACAGAACAACCATAAACATCAACCAAACCTCCCAAAACATCATAATAAACGGTTCGTCTTTATCGCTAAATAAAAATTGTCAAGATTCATCAAACAGCGTTGATACCGTTGATACCCAACACGGATCACCCGTAGAAATACGCAAAAAAAGTCAAGAGCCAGCCGAAATCGACGAATCAAACGTCGATTTTAGCCAAAACCGCGAACAATGGCAACGCCGGGCAAACTCGCAATCCCATATCAAAATATCACATACCTTAAAAGCAAATCGAAACTCAGAAAATTGGATGCAAAGGCAAAATTATACTCCAGATCTTGTTATGGATTTACCTTTAGTAGGAAATTCCGGTCCAAAAGAAATGGTTAAAAAATCGATGAGTTTGTATTCGGATCATGGGGAAGAAGAAACAAAGATTTTAGATAATCCGGAAAGTCCAGATATGACCACGGCTGCTGAGAGATTTGCTAAACAAAATCAATTAACTGTTAAGAAAAATACTAAAGTTCGAATCGATTCGGGCGATGTTACAAAACAAGTTTCCGATTTAGTGGCCATAACCAGTCCGATTCCCGATCGGAAATATGCGACAATTTCGAACGCGACAACCACTACATTTAAGCCGCAAATTAAAGTGAAACCTCCGGTGCTCAAAAAACCGATGTTTTCGGTTCCTTTACCCGCTCAGATACCAACAGATTTATCAAAGGACCAAGGAGATGTTTCCACTTAAGATTAAAAAAAAAATTAAAAGAGATGAGGTGCGGAACGAATTTTCCCGTAGACAATAATAATCCACTCAAACAAAAATGAAGGGAAAAAGTCCGAAATTTCTCTTCAACTGAGAATTTGGCGACTATTTTTTTATGGTATTTTAAGAAGTTTTTTAATATATTTAAGGAACGTGTTTATACCGAAAATGGTAATTATTATTTTATTGTTAATTTTCGGGATTGATTTTTTTGATCACACTCTTTACAATTTATTTCACATTTTCACTAAAAATATTTCTAATCAATTAAGAAAAAAAAACACGTACAACTTCAAATTGTGCCATAATAAATAATATGGAATGTGCACAATAAAATAAAATATTTTAGGACAAAAAAATGAATGCATTAAAAATTTTATTTTATTGATCACGTAATATTATGTATCCACTGGTGTACATATCGTTTTTACATCCAAGTACAGACGATGTTCTTCGATTATTAAAATTTCCTTCGCCAGAGCTTTTTTGCACAACGACTTTTTAATCGATATAGATGGTGCTTTTTAATCTTATCGTGTATGCTGCAATAACTTTGCGGCTCGTATATTTTTTACATTCATGTGATCCATGTGATTTAGTAAGAACCGTTAACCAGAGAGGGTTTTATTTCTCCCGCAATTTTTCTCCCTTAAAATATCGACCAGTTTTTACTCGAACAATCGTAATCTACAACGTATATTTATCTATTATCATTGTGTAATCTGTATTTTTGGAATCTTAATATCCAAATATTAAACGTATTTATAATGGGTATTTATTGCGGAATACGAAAAAAGCTCAAAGCTTTTGATGTTTTTCGTACAGCTTTATCTGGCGTAATCTGTGTCAATTTTCGTTCCTCTTTTAACAAAATAATTTTTTGTATGCAAAGATTTACTTTAAATTTGAGAATTAAGAGATATTTTTAAATCATGTTTTATTTTTTTAGTTTCTCAGGTTATTTGCGTGTTTTAAAAAGTCTCCATTTTCAATGTTAACTGTAATTTTTTGTATACAATTCACCACGAGACTGAAAAAAAAAACAAAAAATAGGAAAATAGATTTTCACAGGGTGTCTGAGAGCTTTTATTGTTTTTGTTTCTCAAAATTTTTTGGTTTTGTTAATTTTAATTCAGACTGAACCGTACTTCTTGTGATCGTAAGGAGCAAAAGTTCGTAATTTGTTACCGTGTCGTTTTATAACAAAAAAAAAATACACAACAACAACTTATAAAAAGGGAAAAAACACCAATGGTATATAACCGTTCAAAAAATCCGAACACCGTAACATTTAGGTGATAAAGGTAACAAATACCTAAAAAAAATAACTATGTTTATGAAGACCTTGCCTTATCGAACATAGTGAGCGTAACATAAGTTAAATACGTTTCCCTAGCCGTATAACATTAATCGAGCGCTTCATCGAATTTGTCCTTTCTCATTATATAATATTCGTTACAGCGCTCGTTTTTTTTCTTATTAATAATTATATATACTGTATTTAATCTATAAAAATAAACTTCAAATCGAATCGTATTTGTTTTTTTTGTTTTATTTCATTACACAATAATAATACTCATTCCTTTATTCACTTAAACTCTGACTCCACCATCGTACACGTCTTCCTTCTCCTTACAGGCTTTGTTTCGCTCACTAACACAATATAATCGCTCAACACTCACTGGAACTACCTTAAATAATTCGACTAGACTGTCTAGTACACTCCCAGATTTGTATTAAAGGGCGAAGGAATACATTTTTGCTCTTATATTTTTAATAACAAATATTTTTTTTCTCTATCATCAGAAATTGCAACAAAATTTCCTTCACTTTCCACAATTTAACCAATTATGTCAATATTTATCAAGTTATTTCATGTAACCAGAGTAAATGTTATTTCTATGTAATGTATTTAATATTTTTTATTATATAAGATATAATATTGATACAAATGACGAATATACGTAAAATATAAATAAACTAATAGTCATAAATACATCATAAGATACATTATTTCTGATCTACAAGCGGGTTGCACTTAAAAAAAATTATTCAGGGATTCAGTTCACTTAATGTTATTTAGTCACTGTTAATGTCTTAATTGTTCTGGTGCGTAATAATGTTGTTGTTGATTAGATACGCCTTGATGTACTGGAGGTGGAAAACACCGCACGTGCTCGACGGAAACGTCCTCGCTTTCATTCGCCTTTAAAAATTTATTTAAAATTGCGAATATCTGAGAGTTCAACACTTGAAATCTTCTTATGCGATCCACCATACGTTTCAAACTCTAAAATAAAAATAATTAACTCCGTCGATTAAAAAAAATCAAAAACACTTACAATTCCTTTAACTATTTCATCTTTCATATCAACTCTTTGTACGCGTAAAATGTGATAACAAAAATCGAGCGCTTCGAATCGTCTTTGTTGACCCAAGAGTACAATCATTGTACAACCAGCCCAATGAAGGCCTTCACCAAATAATTCCCTATAAAAATAAATTAGAATTGTGGATTTAAAAGATTTTGTTAGACTTACTCGACTGTAAACTCAGTTTCTGTTACTGGAATGCAATAAACAAATTGTAAAGCGGACCATAACCTATGGAATTCCGTACACTCATCAATGTTCATAACACCATTTTTAGCGGGCGGTCCCACCCAAATCGGATCGTCTAAAAAGCTTCGTAATCGATTTAGAACGACCTCAAATATTGATAAACCACAACAAAGGCGTTCTCTTGTTAATAAATCACCTTCGCGCGCAATCATTGCTTGCTGAAATATATTTTATTTAATATATCTAATTAAAATAATAAAAAAATGATATATTTACTTTTGCTGTTCCTAATTTTTCGATATTCGTAACAATTTGCAATGCGGCATATTTTTGTTCTAATCGTTTTTGTTTGGTTTCCGGCTTTTCCCCTTCCTTACAAAAAGGCCGAGGTAAGATATTTTGAAACGGTGCCGCTTGTAATAAATCGCAAACTTCTTCTTGTGACAAAGCTTGTTCCATTAACAAACAAAACAAGATTGTGTTTCCAAATTCTCGGAAATTATGGAAGAATTCCGTTCTTGCATCTGGATATTGAACGATATCAGTTAAATAAGCATGATAATAACCTAAAATACCGGGTGACCCATATTCGTATCTGGGTAATTTACAGCCTTGTGGCATTGCATTCATTAAGGTCTTTGTGAATTGTAAAATATTTCCTTGAATTAAACTTTTAACGATTTTTAATAGTTCTTCCATAACGACGGCGATTCCTTGATAACCCAACAGTTTGCACATTGTATGGAAATGTTGAGGTCCAACAAACCCACTATATTGTTGATATTGAGTTGTGTACGCGATATTTAAAAATTTCGTACCCCAAATATAATTATGGGAAATTTGTGGTGGTTTATCTCGTTGTATCGGCCCGGAAAATGTAATTTGACCTTTATACTTTGTAAAACGATTTGTAGCTGCGTTATAAACATAATTAGGCAAGAAATCATAGTTTAACTCCCAAAATACATGCAATGTTATGCGCCCATATGGAGCTAAAACGTTGTGATTCGCTTCGCGAAACATGCAATCGAAATCATCCAACGCCAACCATTTACTTAATAATTTATGGCAAAGACGATTTACTTGTAACAATCCGTCCAGTTCCATTATTCCTGTTATATCGCCAGCTTCGAATTTGCTTATAGCAAAATCTAATGATTTTTGCATATCCGCGTTAATTCTTTGTGTGATTAATTTATTTAAATCAATTGATCGACCTAATAATTGCACGTGACGTTGTTTTAATAGCGTTTCGTAACGATTCGCTCGCGGATATGGTAACATGTAAGCCCCTAAGGCGGCGCATTCCATTCGAAATCGTTTATCCAAGAAAATACTCGCAGCCAATTGTTTGTAATAAGCAAAAATTTGTTCGCTTAGTTTATAAACAAACTGATCGAAACATAAATTTACTTCCGCTTCGACCTCATCGTATAAAAATTGTTTTCGAAATATCGTTAAAGCGTACAAAGCGCTATCATTGTAAAGATCTAACGGATAAAGTACGTATTCCATCATTGACGGTTCTTTGGTTTTTAATATATGATCAGTTAAAATCCACGGCATTGACATATCTATTGGAAATTGTATTCTTTTTTCCATCGTTATCAAATCGTTGCATTCTTCGTTGTGGTTATGTTTAACCGTACATTTCTGAATTAAATAACGTTTAATTTTTTTTTTAAAGGCGCTTAAAAAATACTTACGTTTATTCGCCTTGCCATCGTCATTTCTAAATAAAATTCGCGATACCACAATTGCGATAGATCGCAACATTTCTGTAAAGATTCGCTGAAATTGAGCAGATAATTCCAATAGAATGATGTCTTATGAAATTGGTCGATTTGCATCAGGTACTGTCCGTCTATGTCTTTCCGAAGTGTTTTCTTTCCGCCCGATTTATCAGCTATTAATGATTCCAACATCGTTCGAACCATGTAAAGTTGAGTTGATGATGGACCTAATATAAGATTTTAATTAATGTATACAAATAAATTAGTGATGAAAATTGATAAATAATCATAACATGACTCATTTTTTTTGTAGAACTATGAGTCGATCTTTTTACGTTCACAAACCGGATGCAAATATTATCTTATTAGCTCAAATAATATTTATCAAACGAACCATAACATTTTGTTAATAAATAAATTTTTTCTTACCTACAGTTCTTCGCGCTACTTTGATACTAAACCCATTATCAGGATCTTTCTTTCCTTTTAAAGCTGGATCTAAAGATGGATCCATGCCACGTTGCCAATCCGCACAACTCTCCCTAACAGACGTAATAATACACCTTATCAAATCTTTCTTATTTTTGATAGCCTTCCTCAAAGGTTCCCTCAATCCCAACTGAACGAAATCTTGAAGTTCCGCGTAAATATTCCTTCTAATGGCGTCCGTAAAAACGGTCTCCATTCGTGCCATTAATACTTGAAGACCTTTAATCATTGCAATTACTTCAATCAGAGCCAATTTTTCTTCGTCGCTGTAATTGTATCGGGTTGCTCGTTCGTATTCTTCAGCTTCGACGGGGCATTCTTTGTTTTGATGGTGATCGGTGGGGTGTAAAAGTTTCCAAGAGTATAATTCTGTAACCACACTTGTCCATTCGGATAATAATTGAAGACCTGTTAAAGCTAAATCGGCGGTTTCGCGATTTTCATCATCGCTTCCGCTTTCTTTGTATGTTGTGGTGACTTCGTTGCTATATCTTGCGAGTTCACTGATATATTTAACATGTTCTTCGCGGACTTGAGGAAGATGTACCATTAAATCGGCTTGTGGCGACGGCGTATTTGAGTATGATAACGGCCATTTGCTTGGGTCAAAATGTTTACTACGTTTGATATAATTAAATGGAGCTATTTGCATATCACCGAATAACGGTACAACTTCCAAATTTTTAAAAATTTTATCGATTTTATCAAGTTTTAATTTCTTTTTTTGATCCAACTTATTGATGTTACATAATTCCGAGTCCATCAAAAACAACCCAAATCCCATTACTTTAACAAGCATGTGTTTCTCTTCGGGCGTTAAGTACATTTTCATTTCAAACATTTGCACGCAAATATTTACGACGTCCGCCAATAACTCTTCGTAACCGGGTACTTTTTCTAAATTTTCTTTCACCGTATCTCGAATTTTATTCTGCGTCGCTAGAAACATCGACAGATTTTGGGATTCTTGTAACGTTTGAGAGTCCGACATTACTTTTAAAAATTGCGCAGCTCTGCGGTAAGTGGAGTAATCGTTTTTTACACTTGATTTCATATTTTTTAATTCGTCCAATACCGCGAACATGTTTATGAATTTTCCAAGAGTCAATAAATACGCTTCTGATACAAAATCTTTACGTTTTTCAGCGTGACATAATCGTTTTACTTCTTGTGAGAATCGTTCAATAGCTTTGCGCTAAAAAATAATTGAATGACATTTTTTTATTAATACTAATTCGGGTTGTGGTAAATTTTTCTGCCATCCTCAGGTGTTTTATTATGTTATTGTATAATTTGGTATGCATTAGTTCAGAGGGAAATTAAAATTGCGCCATTTAAAAAAAAATTCTTAATAAAAGTTCTTTGTAATTCAATTTTAAATAAATATTGTTTATAAAAAATTTGGATACAATCCATTTTATATCAGTATCCAGCGACACTGTAGATATCAAAATTTTTTATTAAAATAATTTATTCTAAATCACATTTTAAACAAATTTATCCGAAACATTTTTCGGTAAAAGCAATAATTTGCTTTGAAGTAATTTGAAACCTTATCAGAATTCCGCCTCAATAAATCACGGACATATCACTACGTACGCTACATGAACTAGAGACACATGAAAATTAACAAAACTAAGTCAAGAGCAGGATTTCCCACGCTTTTTTCGTCGAGTCAATAATACTTATGGCGGCCGACGTCTTCGAAGTCGACCGAGATCAAAATAAATTGATATAAGAAATAATATACATTTTTTGTAGGAAATTTAATAATGTATTTCCCCTTCTGGACATCTCTCTACGCCCCCTGGTTTCTAAATCCTGATCTAGAGGATGGCGGATTATTTAGCTAGCTACCAAAGCAGGCTACACAGTCCTTAACACCAACACTAAATCTGCGTTTCAGAAAAAGCCAAAGCTTGACGCATCAGCAATTAGTGCTTGTAAACAGATTATTGCATAAAAAATCAAAATTGCTTCATGTCTAGTTCCATGACAATAAATTACAAGAACTTAAAAACATTTTTTAATTAATAAGCCATTATAAAGAGCATCAATTTTCCTTGGCCAACATCAAGCCTATGTAAGAATGCCAATATTATTCTCATTGGAGTATTATTTTATATTTTTTTCCTGAAGATGACAGCTTAATCATTAAAACTTGATATTAATTATTTAAAATTTTCTTAAAAAACTTTCTAAAATGATTACAAATGAATTCTTTGTTCAGAAATTTTTCAAATTTTAAATTCCTAATGTGAATAACAAAATTTTTAAACACAAACTCACCTGGAAATACATAAAATTAAGCAATTTATTGACTTCGGGGCCAAGAACCTCAACTGTTTTCTCATAAATTTCAACTCGATTAGGTTGTTCGTTTGATTTGGGTTGAGGTATAGCCCTTGAGCAACACCTCCAAGTATATAACATAACAGCATGTTCCTGTCCTTCCTCCAACAGCTCATTCTTAAATTAATTTAATAAAGATGTTGTGGTTTAAAGACTAATTAATCACTTACCAAACTTGCATGAACAGTTGCTTCCTCTATATACTTGGCTATCCCAGTAACAAAACCATTTCTATCTTCAAAATTTGTATCAAAATTTGCTTGATAAACCACTGAACAAGGTTGAGCTTCAATACATGGTTGTTCATCAGGTAAAGGCAATTCATCTAGGACATCAACATTTGATAGGGCGTCAGTTAGGGATACTCGATCAGTTCCAGCCATTTTCACAGCAATTTAAATAATTGTACTCGTCACAAAAGGACGCGGTTTAAAGTTTAAAGTGTTTAAACTCTAAACCATTAATTATCACTTAATTATTCTTTCACTATCATGTTTTTTAAATCAATTTTATGGGTACAATTTACCGTTAATTCGAACATGGCGCTTTGATATGAGTAACTACACTTTTTTGGCGGAAAAACTTTTCTGAGAATCGCGTTTTTCTTATCGTAAATATTTGCGCAAAAGGTGCGGCAAATTACTTAGGCTGCTAACACACGTTTTGCGTCATCTTCTGTCTGGTTTTACTGTGAACATTCTATATTCTTTATAACCTTACTTATAACTGTAAATGACAAGTTACACTTCAGTTATTATCTCATAGATGGCACTTCTAATAATCAATTTAAAATTAATTTTATATATATTAAATTATTATTATTTTCTATGTCATATTTTAAATAAAATTTATGTGTGTATATGTTTGCTTTGAGCTTTGTTTATAAAAATATTTCTTTATAAATTTAATGAGAAATTAAACTATGATCGCGACTAATAGATGTCGCTTAACTAAAAACCATAAATGCTGTAAATAATATAATTAGTAATCTATTATTTTTTTATTACCGGGTTTGATTCCTTTAATTCTCTAATTTGCCCCAAATTCAAAGATTTCAGCGTAAAATCTTCGGTTGTTTCTTTGATCAATCTACATCATAGTTCTTTGATTATCCAGGAATCTTTCCAGATGAATCGCCCTTTCCTTATTCCAAAACAATTTAGTCTCTTGATGCTCTGAGAAAGATCTTGTTAGCTTGTCTCGTGGACTGATTGTAACTGTTAGAAGTGTGTTATTACCTGAAGGTAATCGCGCTTGCCAAGTTGTTCTTATGCCCAAAAGGGGAAGTGTTAATCGTATCAGATTCTCAATTTTTGGGTCGCAGTTTATCTCCCCAAAGGATCTGAATGGCTTTTCACCGAGCAAGGCATTAATGTTCGTTAAGAGCATTGGACTGCATGATGAAATTTGATAATCGGGATACAATAGATCTTTGAGGTCGCCGTACAAAGTTGGTACAAATTTATGTAATGTAACACATTTGATGCTTAATTTTTTTTTTAAATATGGCAGATAATAAAATACTAAGCGTGGAGCAAGATTTTGTCAATAATCAAGATATCTGTGACAGCTAAAATCAAGCACACTTTTAATTATATATAATAATTTTAGTTTAAATACCCATTAATTTATTGATCCGGAGTGAGAGATATAGTAACAAATTTATATACATTTATGTTAAAAAAATTGATTTTAGAGCAATTGTTTTCTTTATTGGTGGCGCCATCTAAACGTAGTATTGTGGATTATAAACGGATGTTAGATACTTTGATGCGAATCTTTTTCTCTGTTTAATCGTTTAAATAAATAGACGTTAAAAATGAAATAAAATGTAAATAAATAAAAAATGTGAAATAAATAATTTTAATTAAAAATGAGATTTGAAATTTTTTCTAGAAACACATTTTTTTAATATTTAATTAGTATATCTATTTGATAGTAGATGGAGGGTTGGAACGAAAGTGGGTAGGCTATAGAATAATATAGTGGCAATCACGTGATCGCCTCGAAGGAGAAGTTTGGCACGCCGCACTCCTCGAACACGTTTGCGCAGTTGCTATAGTGTTTGTTTTTTGCGGAGCGGGTACGTATGTAACGTCGCCGTTTGGTCCGAAACTTTCTGATGTGCTAATACAGAGGATACGCATTATATATCGCGCGCCCGTTGACAGTTAATATTTCGACGTTCGCGGATGTCGTCGGAAAGCGCGTTTTTAATGAAAGAAAAAGTCGCGTCTGCGAACACGACGACGAAGCGTTAAAGGTGCGTAAAAGAGACGCGGACGCTCCGTGTGCGAAAGACAGCCAACCAGCCGTGTATGTGTATGTGTGTGTCTCTACTCCTCAACGGTCCCCCTTGAGACAACGACAACAACGAGGTCTTAACTTTTTGTTTAATACGGGGCCTTCTTCCTTTTTTTTTCGTTTCGGGAAAAGACAAACATTTCTATCTTAGAATAGATGTATTAATTGTGATTTATTCTTTTAACGAAAGGGATCGGTTTATTTGCCTTATTTACTACTATGTTGTGTAAAGGTGCAAGTAGCGTGTTTAAACAATCTTGGATACTAATTCGAGATACGTAGGTAAGATCTTTTTATTTTGATTTTTTTATTGTATTTTTGTATTATAAATACATATTAATATATATTGATTTGTGACGTATTTTTGTTTTTATTTATTTTGTTTTTTTTCTTTTTTTTTTTGATTGATTGATTGAAAATGTGCGCATCAATAGGCACAGGTTCATTCATAACTCGTAATCAATTTTATCAAGTTTTTAAAAGGAATTTTCGACGATGTGGCGCCTAAGGAACGAGAGAGTCAAAACCCTGAAGTATAGAAAATCGTAAACAGCCTTATGGCTGTCTCTTTGCTGTTGTTGGTCGTCGTCGTCAGGGTCTCGGGCGGCAAGAATTATTTCAAATATCGATTCTTTGCTCCGTCACAACACTGTGTATGTGCCCCACCATTCGGAGCCGCGTAGTACGGTACAAGGCGTGGCTACGACACGTGCGGTACATTTAGCTCTTTTTTGGTGGACCATAATTTCCCCCCTTTCAAACAGCCCCATTCTATTTTTCTTAATAATTCTCTTAGTTTCATTTTCCACCTTTATTTTAGTGGGGACACTCAAAGAGCAAATTATAGAGTGTGAACTCGAAACCCGTAAAACCGTATAGCCATAAAACGTCGCCACCAAAACAAACCAATTCATTCATCGTGGGGCCCCCCGGTTGTTGTTTTCGAATTTCGACGCGCCAAATCTTCCGCCACGAAACCCAACCAACCCGGTTATTAATGTGTTTACGGTTTTTCGATTTTCGTACGCCTTTATTTTGCTCTCTTTATTTCACCTTCGTTTTTGCCACACGTGTACGCCTGGCTATTTCTAAATAAACTACGATTCAATTCTCTCGTGGGAGGTGAATCCTCTCAACTCATCGCCGCCTCCTTCCACTTTAATTTCAATCTACTACTTAAACTGTTTTTAACGAGATTATTTTCAACCGTGAGACCTTTACCATTGATTTTTAACCTTAATTATCAAATTTTTGTAATAATAAATTTATATAACATTTTTCGTGTTTATTTCGGACAGGAATGTGTAATTTACTTAGTATTTACATCTTTTTTCTTTCTCATTTAGTCTAATTTTGTTTCAGCGCCAAATAAAACCACAAATATGTAACTTGTTTAGGATGTTTTTCCTGAAACATTTTCGGTCGGGCGTGGTCTGTGTATAATTTCTTCATATACATTTTACATCATTTTTAGTTTTTTAATATCTCAGAACACCAAAAGCAAATTACACACACTTTTGGTTAAATGATCTATACCATGATCTTACTTATTTGGATTCCTAATTTAACATTGTTGGATTAGCTTTTTACACCCTATTCTTCCCATAAAGCTTAATCTAGTCTCCTTGATAGTTTTTGTGCTCTTTTTGTTAGTGTTATTATAAGGCACAATGTTAGCTCAGGTTGTACACAGCCTAGAGTTGCCTCGGCACATATTTGATACTCCCTCTATCCCAAAATAAGTGTCTGATCTCCCGATTTCGCGAAACTTACCAACGTCGCGAAATATACGTTACAAATTAGTGTTCCATCAAGTGACTTCAATGTGAAGAAGTTGCAGATATTGCAATCTAACCCAAGAAATGCGCTAAAATGTGTACCATTATTTGTTAGAAGTAAGTATAAATGATAATAAATATATAATATAAATATATATAAAATGATAAATGCAGCCGCTGGATATTCTATGTCGGAGAAGGCTATTAGTCGAATTTTGCATCGAGAGAGGCACGGAAATCTGGAAAAGTTGGAAGCATTTGGCAATGCTTGATTATGATTTGACAAGCTTCATTCATGCTGATGAGAAATGGTTTTATTTAAAGAAAACATCGAACAAGTTCGCTCACGAAGAGATAGAACCTTATCTAACATGCAAAAATAAGAGATTCATCACAAAGTTTATGTTTTGGCTGCTTTACTCGTCTATGGTGGGACAATTGCCGTAATCAGTGGTTTGATTAGGGAAATATCATGTCATTATTATGTAAGAAATGTTGTTAGTAGAAAATATATTTTCATTCAAAATTTGTTTTTATTTTAACTTAATTTAGGACTTAAATTTGCATCACATCATTCAATCAATTTTTGGCTTCATGATACTGTATAGGATTCAAGTATATCCTGCTTATAATCATTATGCCTTAGATGTACATAACATCTTACTATTGCGAAGCATCAAATATTGATGTATTTTAGTAACTTGTATTCATAAGTTTTCAAACAAAATATTAATATTAGAAAAATCCCAACAAAATAAAATTGTTTGCGAATACCTAATGGAAAACAGCATACAACACATTGAATAAATTTTTGAATTCTTAACTAGTTGCGTGGGGTCAAATAGGCGCGAGATTATCAAGTACGCTTTGCAACCCTATATTTCAACCCACTCTCTCCATGCCACGCTCAATGCGTGCGCTTAATATGCTCGCGTCTATTTGACACCACGCTTGTAGTTAAGTGTTAAAGAAAAAAAATTCTTTAGGTAATATCTTATCGCTAGCTACGAATGGTGCTCTAAGAATGCGTAGGCTGATGGGGGTTTTCTTACATGTATTTGTCAGAACTTCTATTTTATTATATTATTATGTATATTTTAATAATTGTAATGATATTATTGTTAAAGACTTCATGATTTAATATTGCATTGAATTACTATTTTTCTAAAATGCACTAGACATTGTATTCAAATACGTCTTTTCGTCGTTAAATGCGTTTTTTCAAATATAAAAGTCATTATTTGACGTTTACCGTTTAATTTGTTTTGTTCGTTATAGATAGAAATAGTTTTAATTTGTTTGAAATGAAAAAAGAAAATTTCTTACTTTTGATGTCTTGATACCACAATATTTTGGGGAGCGGAATATTTATTTATCTTGATTTAACTTTTGTTAAATTACTTCTTAAATTGGTTGGCGTTGAAAAATTTATTCATAATTAACTTAACACACCGGTTGTATTCGTTCCACATCGACAACTAGATTGCTTACAATTAACGAATAACATTGTTCGATTAAAGTTATTTTACGATTGGGTTATAAATATCAGCGATCAAAAGTGTTTTGAAATTATTGGCAGTAATACTAACGTAGAGCCATAACTCTACCACTTGATTTTATCACCTCGTTTGAAAAGCTAAACGGATTAAAATCATTTAATCAAATTTATTATTTTTTTAAAATGTAACAAGAAAATTTTAAATGGATCCTGAAAATTTTATGACTTGGCAAAATAAAGACAACGACGACGTCTTGAAAAACAGAACGTCATCGGCGTAGACGTAGAGAATACGGTCCTGATTGAAGGCACGGAACGATAGCGTAAACAATTTTAATACGTGTGATGTCGGTAGTGGGAGAGCCAAGCACCAGTGAAATTCCACAATGTTGCAAGAGGCATTATTTTCGCGGGTGTTATTATTGTTGGCCGACGTTCGCTCCACAAAAATACGAACAGTTAATGGCGATTATCGGCGCCCGTGGCACTTCACTGCTCTTCCAACTTTTGCGGCCGGTTCATTTTTGACGAAATTCGTTCGGATTATTTTTTTGAGAGCCCGTAATATCAAATCGACGCGTCGCTAGCACACGATGCCAGGTAGACCCCAGAGTGAGGTGGATTCTCAAAAATGGACTTTAGAAGCAGACTTTACCATCTGCTCTTTTCTCGGTGTCAATGAACTTCGTTAACATACACGTGGATTTTTTTTAAATACGGGGTGATCTTTTTTGTAAAACAAAAACGTTTTTGTATTATCACCGTTTTTATAATTGCCTTGTATATTTAAAGATACGAGAGTAGTTATTTAGTAAAAAAGTATATTTTTGACATATTTATTTGTTATTTAGTTTGCTTATCTTAATGTACTACAAGGTATTTGAGTTCATTGGATTACCCGAACCGGCAATTATATAATATAACTAAACGGGATTCCTTTCGAGTCGTAAATCTGATATGTTCCCTAGTTTATTATCGTCCTACTTATCGTTTTTATTTGGTTTATACAAGTACTATCTTTATCAAAACATTAATATAAATAAACAAAAATTTGTTTTTTAACTTCTTCGATAATGACTCATTTTGTTTTTATGCTTCCAAGATTCTTGTTGAAGTCATTTTTATTCATCAAAAAGATCAAAATAATCAAAAAGTATACAGTGGACAAATTAATTAAATTCCTGATTTTGTTGTGACACGAATTTTATTAATGATTTTGTTGAATTACCTTGAAAATGATTTATGGCTAAAGCCTGAGTCGGTTTATTTACCATTATTGCTTAGGTAGTCTGGAACGAAATAAATTCTTTACCTTTATTGTTAAAACTTATCGAAGTTGACTTTCAAGGCGACTTGATGTCAAGTACCATTTGGATAGATGACAATAAATATGTTATAAAGTTAATTAATTAATTAAGTTTGTATGCTGCAAATAAATGTTTCCTCTATGTTAGGCGTTATTCCAAATGTATGCCGAGATATTTGGCATCCTCTCCTTACGGAAGTTGTCGAATGTTAATACCCACAGCATAAATGTTATGTTGTGGGTGAACTTTGTTTCATTGGCAATGATGCGCCATGCTTTTAAGCAGTGCCTCACTTTATTTAGATTGTCTTGTGGATTTATTGAAGCCTTTCTTGGATGCCAAAACTGGAGAGGCGTCAACATATCTATTTTCGGCCACATGTTCTCTGGAGATTAAATCGATCACAGAATTGTATCACAGAACCATGTCATTATTGCATTGATGCTGTACTATTCAGTGGGAATTGGAAATCTGAAAATGGAGATTTGTCCATTTTGGTGTTCAATTAAACGAAAAATCGTATTGTAACCAACTTTTCCCACATGCCCTGAACACCCTCACGCATTCTAGTGTTGTAATATGATATGAAAATGAAAAGAATTTCTCTCGCTTAGTAGTCATCTCAATGTGAGTCTGCGCATAACCTTCTTCTGAAAAAGAAACATTAGTGCGTATGCGCAAAAGAAATCGTAGTTAATTAATGTAATATAATATAATCAGCTTATTACGTCTCTGCTGTTTGGACAGAATTTGATCTAAAGGTCAAATTGTATATTTAAATCCACAATATTCTTATTGTACCGTTAAACGTTATTTACCTAAGCGGCAATAAATTATCATAAAAATGTTACCGAAAGGAGTGTATGGATAAATGGCTGGCTGGAAAGATAATGCCAACGCTAAATGTTAAGCAAACGGTCGGGTCCCAACTTTTGGCTATGCATACTGCGCAGTTTTTTTTTTACTTGCCTCAGCGAGAGAAAGTTGTTTAAATTACAATCTTACGATAGCGCAAACTCTAAATAACAATTGCGCCCATTACGGGTCGGTCGAAACCGTTTGAAACCGCTAGTAGTCACGGTCTCGGAATTTTTGTTGTGCAACGATTATTGGGGTTTCGCTAATTCTCATGTAGTAAAAACCGATCGGGAGCGAACTCTCTTTTCTTTTCATTTATTTTTTTTTAACGTTGTATCCGGGTGCGTTTTAAATAGTGAAACGTGTGACTTTTTAAGCGTACGCCGCTCACTTCTTGGTCGAACCGCTCTGACCTTGATTTTTGAACAGCTCAAATTTATTGAAGCGACGTACTCCGCCGGATTGTCGTAGGTTATTATCAGTTGTTAGCCCAAAATAATTTCAGGTGAATTTTAAGCAAATAAACGCAAAAAAAATAAAAAATCAACTTTTTTTTTAATTCAACGAGCCAATTCCGTGCTCTCTCACACTGGCCAATTTACATTTAGAGTGGCTTCTATTGGCTTCTATTGACCTTTGCGTAAAAATGAAATTAATTAAATTGTTTTTCGTTCGACATTAAGGGCGTCGTTAAATTGAGGACGCTGTCGGCGTTCGTCCAGTTTGCCGAGACACTCGCCTCTCATCGGTTTCGGTTGTTTACTTTTAGTGTAGTCTCTCGAAAACAAGTGTTTATCACCGTTAATGTTGTAACCGTTTTTTTCGCATGTGAACGGATTAACAGAAAGTACTAAATATAATATATATCACAAAAAAATATATTTAGACGATTATCTATAAACGTGTAAGAAATTATTTATATTGTGATTGTCTCCTTTGATTCTTTTAAAATCATTTTGCTCGACCTTCGCCTGTCGATGCATATTTTTATTATGAAAGTAACGCGTTGTCTCAGTCGACGTAATATGCGAAGGTGTTACTCCGGAAAACTCATTTATCTTGTTTTATTTTCTCCTATTTCATTTATTAATCCTACAATAATAATGAAACAGTTTGCTTCTCGATAAATTTGGATGTTAATATTCTAAGAAATTTTGAAGGTTTTAATTTTTATGATTCTAATTGAACATTGTAAAGGAATTTAAAGAAGTAAATTATTTGTTTAGAAAGCAGGTAATTTTTATTGTTGAAAGTCCATGACAAATACAATGACAATAAAAAACTTTCAAAAACTTTTTCAAAGGTTTTCCTAGAATATAAACTATTTGAGAAGCATTTCAGTAAATTGTTTAGAAAATTACAGAGAAATATAAAGAAATTTAAAATGAAAGTAGAAAGATAAAAAAAGAAGCTTTATTGAAACATTAAATTTTATGACTTTAAACCTGACATTAAACCATTAAATACAATTTCGTTAATAACATTTAACATTAAAATCCTCGCAATACTTTAGTGAACAATAATTAACTGTTATCATATATATATATATATTCGTCGTGTAACGATTTGTAGTTTTTATCGGCGTACGTAAACCAATCCTCACATTTTGTTTCGTCTTTCGATTATCGTCATAACGTTGTCGTAAAAACAAATACTAAAAAACCCCACTTCTAATGTTTCTTACAGATAATGCGGGAACAGCAGGGATACGCGAAGAGGTTGCGCAGGAAAGCCTTAGTAAAGGACGGCCCCGTGGGGAGGATAAGATGCACGCTCTGAGCGCAAAGCGGGGCCTCTGCTTTGCCGGATAAGACACCCCATGGCATCGAAGTCGTATTGCGGAGTTGCTGACACGGGCCGGCTCTGTACTTGGTTGCTGGTTACGTGGGTGGTTTTTGGATTTTACTGCAACTTGCCGGTTACCCACGCTGGTTATATTACCGAATACAACGGATTTACTCCATACAATAAAACATCAGGCAGTAAGTAAACTTTTTTTATTGTTACTAAATTAATTATAATTGGTCTTGTTTCACATTGTTTCAAATTCAAGTATTCTTCATTCAATGAAGGTTTGCAAGATTATTAAAAAAAAATACTATATTTCAATCTATAAATGTTGCTCACTATAGAAAATGCCGAGATGAAACCGATCGAGCTTCACCACCATTTCTTACTCATCTTTATCAAAAAGACATAACATAAAATGCGTAATTTCAAAATTCTCAGACCATTTGTTAACAATATGAACAACTGCCTTTGAAGATGACTTCATATCTGAAATATGCACAACAATATGAAGGATAGGTTGTTCTATGAATGAATTTTTTTTTTAATTGCTGATATTATTTTTACATTTAGATTCGTACTTGATACTGATGAGTGAGGTGTCTTAGTTCTGTTGTTGGTGTTTTTTTGATTCAACCCCCAAAGCGTCTTTAGGAGTCTTTTGAAGATTACACGAGATATGATGAGTTTTACTTAGATGAGTTAATTACTTAACCTACAACTTTAGAAGTCCATTGAGAAGAGAAATTAGTTGGTGGTTATTGTTGTCTATTAAATTTTTGCATAAGCCCATCAGGTTGTTTGTTCATTTTATGTTAATTAATTTGTTGATTGGTAATAGTGTAATTAAAGTTGGGGGCGTCTATTTCCAACTTTTCAACATCTAGTTCCTCTTTGGTTCCCACAAAATCAGGTTACTATCTTTGACTTTTCTATATACAGATTTAATTTAATTTATTTAAGATTTCCTAACATAAAAATAAATAAAAAAGTAATTAAAAAAAATTTATTAACGTAGTCGGTAGTGATGAAATGTTGAAACTAGTAAATTTGGCTTATTAATAATCAATTGGAATTAAAAGGAACTCTCTATTTTTTATTTTTATTTGAAAATAGGAAACGTTCTGATAAATTAACGCGTATACAATGTAGAGGATGATGTATAGGAAGCCGATACAGTCTTATCGGTTGATTTGACAATATGAGCAAATTAAAAAATTTAATTAACAATTTATAACAATGTGGAGAATAGATTATTTGTGTTTTGTTCAATTTTGTAGGGATTTTGAAAATTTTGTTATTGAAAATGGATGGTCATTTGAATCATTGAGCATGAAACGTCTCGCCCACACGTCCGTTTGTTCTAGTTGTTATCTTTTTATAGAAGTAGTGAACCTCGCAATTAGTATGGGGCTTCATAAAGAGCTTGATAAACCTGTTTGCCAACCACGGCGACCGTCTTTTATACTCTAATCCGATCTGACGCGCCGAGAAAACTACGTGTTGTTTATTTGACATTTTATGTGCGCTAGTTTGTGAGGTCGCCTCTAGAATTAGTAAACAATTTTCTATACTATTTTTATACTATTTTTCAATACAGTGTCATTAAGGAAGCAGGTATGTTATTTTCAATTTTCCGTAAATTAGACAAAATAATATCTTAGGTTCGTAGAGGTTTCATTTTATCGATTATAAATAAAGAAATGCATAAGAAAGGTGTTAACTAATTCAGAAATTATGTGAAAGAAGTTTAAACGAGGTTTCAAGGCTAAGAATGAGTTGGATTTATAAGGAATCGGAAAGTATAGAACCACATGTTTCTATCATGAAATGAGTAATAAATTTGTGATGGAAAAACAGTAAAAATAACATTGTATGTCGTAGTTTTTCAATCAGTGAGAACATAATTCGTTGAATACTTCTTAATGGTATTTATAAAGTTTCTAAGTCCAACTAAGATGTGCAAATGTTCTTTACAGGCACGATTTTTTTTAAATAAAATAAAGAATTGCACTTTTTTTTTTAATGGATAATTGTTATATTTTTGTTCTACCGGTTTCGACTCAACATAGAGTCATCTTCAGGAACACGTCAAAATTTGAACTAAAGCCCTGGTATTATTATTAAGCATTTACTCATCGCATCCGCCCATAATTGCGCATTTATTAAATTTTTGATTTCCTTAATGTTTTTTTTTTTAATCACGAACAAATGCTTAATAATAATACCAGGGCTTTAGTTCAAATTTTGACGTGTTCCTGAAGATGACTCTATGTTGAGTCGAAACCGGTAGAACAAAAATATAACAATTATCCATTAAAAAAAAAAGTGCAATTCTTTATTTTATTTTAATACGAATAATGGAAACAAATAATAATTACACCAAAACGATTTTTTTAATATTTAATGCGTTTTTTGTCATCTTCACGTAACATTTAACGTAAAAAAGTAGTTTGAAAGTGTTTTTCACGTCCAACTAAGAAAAGTTTCTAAATCAAACTCCAATCTAGAAAAAGTAATACTTTATCGATTATGGCAAAAGAAAATAACCGACGAAATCGTTTATTTATATTGCATTTAAAAATAGTAAAAAGATAACAAAACAAGAAATACAATATGATAGTACAAAAGCATTTTGGCTTAGAAATGTATTTTCATGTTTTAATTCAAAGTTTCATTCACTCAACTTTTCAGTGCAACGTCACTGGTTTGAAAGTGCTTATTATTCATGTTTTGATAGAATCATAAAAATTCAATTTTAAATGAAACGATGTGATTTTTAGGATTTGCTATTTTAATTCGTTATCGATGGAGAGGTATTTTTTAATTGTCTGCGGGCGAATTGTTTGTTTGGCTTAAAAATAGCTTGGAACAATAGATGTATTGACACGACGGTAGACGCTAAATAGAAAAGAGAGACCCATTTCTATTTCGGCTCGTTCATCTCAATGAGTACCGTGTATAAATAGCAAATGTTTCTCGGCCCTCAGCGTCGTTGTGGTTGTCGTCGACGCCGCTGCGAGTCCGTTGCGAGAGTCCACTCTCCGTCACAGCTCGTCCGCTTGTTTACTCTAACGGAAATCGAGGTTTGAATGGTATTCCGTGAATCATCGCCGCAATTGTCACCCGAGACCAATGAGTGTGATGTCATTCAAAAATTGAACAATTCCTCCACACAAATGTCTAAAAAAATTTAACCCAAGTAAATTGTTATTAGGTATATTTAGATGTTACACGTTGACGTAGAATGCCAATGCCGTTTTTGGTTCCTATTACGTCGTTCGAAACGTCAAACGGCCCGAAACGAAAACCGTTGCGTTTTTATGGGCAGAGGAAGCGTTATGGAAAGGTTGACGTCGTTGTGTTGACCTAAACCGAAATGTTCGGCCACAATTAAGAAGGGGGATAAAGAAGAGCGGTTAATTGAGGTGTTTTTTTTTTTCGAAAGTAATTAAGCTTGGGCCTTATCTGCCACTTACATCCATTTCCCCTCGTAACAACGGTGAAATAATGAATGCATGCCAACGATATTATTAATTTTAATGAGCGATACGGTTTCAAGGTGTAATTGCAGTTACTGTCTGTGATCAACATCACATCCCCTTTTTATATATTAGTCCAAAAAATACATATTCTTACTATTTTTTATATATACTTTCACATTTCATACATTGTTAATATATTGTCAATGCCAAAATACATCAAAACGTATTCGTCTAAGTAGGCGAAATGTTCAAAATAATACTGTAACTAAGGGATTTTGCGGAGGATACGTCATATATTCATTTTGGCGTTGGATTAATAAAAAGCTGTTGTAACTCGAACTTCTATGTTTCAAATTATTCTCGGAGTTGAATAATTTCTGATCACCCAATTTCTGCTTCGCTAATTGGATGCAATTGCAAAGGCAAAATTCTCCCTAACTCGCTATACTCACTGCATTATTGGGGAAACCACAACTTTAATGCTGTACTATACGAATATCGTATTAATAAAATACGTGGGCAGACTGTTAGTCATCACTTCGTTGCTATGAATGATTGCATCCCGAGTCTTTTTCTAGAACAATGTTCTATGTTTCCATATTTATATCTTCATTAATATTGTAAAATATGATGGTGCCAAACATGAATAGCGAGTGTGTCATGCAATTTGTACTAAGAAATTCTCGTTACCTGTGATTGGCATACATTTCACAATAATTTCAATTGTCTCAGCTCATCTTTGGCACACTCTGCACAATTTTCCTAAATTTTATATATAATTATAATTTTAATAATATATTATTACATTTATTTGTTGTATACAAAAAGTATTTCCGTATTACTAAAGTATGCCAATGTCGTGGAAAAAGATTAAGAGAGAGAGAGAGAGGGGATTAAGATAAAAGGAGATAAAAATGAAGACAGCGAAAGAAACAGGAGCAGCGAATGCCGATTTAATACACCCATGCTTGAGTTCGAATAATATTCCTTGGTGCGACGGCCTTGCCGTAGTTGTTTTTTTCCTTTAATCGATCGCGATTTGTCAAAAATAGAGCACGCGGCCTCGCGTTTGCCCGTGTCCTGTTTTACAGTCGTAAGACCGACAGGTGTAACAACCCTCATTCGCTCCTACACCGACGACGATTCTGACTACCAAGTTTTTCCGTCTCGTCGAGTGTGAGAGCGTTCGGTTTCAAGTCTCGCACCTCTCGCACCGACAATGTTACAACTTGCCAAGTTCACTTCTAGAAATAGGTTGACAATGGTCACACATTTGTCCCTGTTACCACTCGGAGCTCCGACTCGCCGCTTTGCAGTTATGGCGTCGATAAAATTAAAGCCAAATCATGGGGATTTTACTATGTTGCAAACAGTTATTGCGCTACTTGATAAATTTCGAAAGTTATGGACAATAAAGATGTTATTTATGCCTCCGCTTCCACTTATCTTTGGATGTATTGTGTATGCGTCGGCGATAGCCCCTCTTAAACCAGATGCTTTCGAACCCATAGCCAAAAGAATGTTAAAACTTTTGGTTTACGTTCACTAAATTATTGACACAACTTTCCAACTCGATGCAACTACACACATTTTTTAAATATTTTGATATCTAATATATGTATTTTTACATGGTATTTATATTAATTATTTCTGTTATTTGTATTATATTACATAAAAATATGTCGTTTCGAAAAAAAAAAATGTGCCTGCTATACACCGAATTTTTTTGTTTATTTTGTTTATTTTCTTTATTTTCTTTATTTCATCGTCTTTATGATGCTTTGTATAATTTAATCTATCTGCGATCTTTGTATATATAACCTTGATATCTGTTAATTATGCACTCTTTATTTAGTCTTATAGCTAAGCAAACAATTTTGACGTTTAGAGCTTTCAACTTATCCATTGCTGAAACGAATACTTCTTTAAAACTAACAATAAATATTTATATTTTTATTGTAAATATTCCATCTTCTCTCAATAAATCCATTTTAATTCTAATAATCTCTTTTAATTCTTGTTCAAATCAATTTAATTCTTTTTTTATGATTATCCACTTGAATAATGAATTAAGTAGGATTACCGATAAAATCTCTTTTGCTGAACTATATTTGAACGGGAATTCAGCTGTCACTTCCGTCCACATTGTCTGCGTACTTGATGTTTCGAAATGTCATCGACATATAATCTTATCTGTTATACTGATATTCTTGAAATGCTTTTATGAATATTTAACATATTTTTTGCGTTGAGAATAAAAATGTTTCAGTTTACAAAAGGGTTGTTATTGTTTGGGAGCTTGATTCTTTTTTTTAACGACTTATCAATTTACTTTCCACCGACCAGTAATCTAATATTTTCTGCTGACGCAAAATGTTTTTTAAATCTAGAACAATGGAGGATTTGTAGTAACGGGTTACAGAAGGAAATATAAGCATCCTTATATTTTTCTTTCTTTCTACAATCATTCAAGCATAAACAAAACGAATAACAACAAATATAAACGTAAATATTTTAATAAAGAAAAGTAAGTTTTATATCATAATTTATTTTTACTATTTAAAATATAAACAGATCTTGCTTTATGTGAAACAGCACACCTTTTTTATTTGCCCCAATTTCGGTTTGTTTTGATGTTAGTCAGTGACCGTAAATTTGAATGAGAAACAGCAATGAAAAGCTCGACCTAATGGCGATGATGTAACGGAATTTCGAACGCCTGTATAACAGCTGATCGTTGCAACAGCAAAAACTTCAACAAACCGTGTTTGTTTTAGTAACACCAGCCCGGTGTTTATCGAAAAGCATCTTTTTGAAGAATAACCGAATTTTCAAACCACCCGTGTTCGACCAAAAAGCTGACCGTACACTTTTTAACAACCTAATAAATCAAACACGCGCTTGTAAATGTTTATTATTGGCGTATTTCCCGAACTGTGTGTTAGTTTTCTTTACAATTTCACTTTTATCTGGTAGTGAAACCGTTTTTCTTAATCTTAAAAGAAACTTTTTAATTTCGTTTTCTTATAACTTTTCCTCAGTTTTTTCAATTACAAATTTTATGTTTGGAAGATTTCATCGTAACATTTTTCATTATTTTTTTTAATCGTAATTATTATTAGAGCCAGTTTTTATAACATTAATGGTAACTTAGGCAGTGTTTAGCACGTGGTAAATCGCTGAGTGGAAATTCAACTGTTTTCATAACAACTGTGTTCGCAAATAAACTTGAAAATTTGTCCTTCTGGGAAAAGTTGGAGTAAACATGTCTCGAGAAATACGCCATACCTCAATATAGCATCATTATTTGTTAACAAATGTGTTATAAAGTAAGTAAGCCCGGAATCTTTTAGTTACCTGCGCGTTTAACGGAAGGTTGTTGAGCAAATATTGTTTAATCTAAATTAATTTTTTCTTTTTTGTTTATAGTATGCAAGAGTGTGGATATCCGAAACTCAGGGGAGATGTTCGAGAACTTACGAGGCTGCAGAGTCGTGGAGGGTTACATCCAAATCCTTCTTTTTGACCATGAAAACAAGTCTACGTTCGAAAACATCAGTTTTCCCGAATTACGGGAAATAACGGGTCACCTACTCTTGTACAGGGTGAATGGACTGACTAGTTTGGGCAAACTCTTCCCGAACTTGGCCGTAATAAGAGGTCAACAGCCGTTGCTGTTGGGCTACGCGCTGATCATTTTCGAAATGCCTAGTCTGCAAGAGATCGGACTCTATTCGTTAACGGACATTATGAACGGTGGTATTCGTATTGATAAAAATCCTCATTTGTGCTTCGCCAACACGATCGACTGGAATAGGATTATGCACAAGAAGAATAAAGATGCCGAACAGTTTATCAGGAGTAGTAAAAAAGAAAATGAGTGTCCTATGTGTCCGAGGGAGGAAAACGGAAAACCGTTGTGCGAGTATTGTTGGAATAGCAAACACTGCCAGAAAAGATGTAAGAGTAATTGTACGTCGTGCAACGACTTGGGGGAATGTTGTAATAGTACGTGTATCGGCGGGTGCTCGAACAATGACCCCCAACAATGCTCCGTCTGTAGGAACATTACCTTTTACACGGAATCTAATAAAACAGTGTGTCTAGACGATTGCCCACCGGGTTTGTTTAAAGTACGCCAATTTAAAATCATAAAATTTCATATCCCACTTATTTTAATATTAACATTTTTTTAAACAGTATTTAGATAGGAGATGCGTAACTAGAGAAGAATGTATTAACTCGCCAAAACACATAGAATACACCACCAGCAAACAAGAATACGAATTTAAAACCTTTAATAACACCACATGTGTCTATAAATGTCCACCTAAATACACCGACGATACGGACAAGAAAGCGTGTGTTTCTTGCGACGCTAGATGCCGGAAAGTTTGTCCAGGCATCAGTGTTAATAACATTGAAACAGCAGAATCACTAAAAGAATGCACTCATATTACTGGATCTCTAGAAATTGAAGTTAGTGGAAGTAAGTTAAGCAAGTTAAGCAAACTTGAAGTTATTTTTTAACACTTTTTATCTTATAGAAAATATCGTACCTGCATTAAACGCAAATTTAAATATGATTGAAGAAATTGGCGGTTATTTAAAAGTAGTCCGATCGTATCCATTAATATCACTAAATTTCCTCAAAAGTCTTAAAGTGATTCGCGGAAAGACCTTTGAAAATGGAAAGTATTCGTTTGTTGTCTTGGACAATCAGAATTTACAGGAACTCTGGGATTGGACTAATCGAACGTTGACGATTGAACAAGGAAAATTGTTCTTTCACTTTAATCCAAAATTGTGTTATAAAAATATTAAAGAACTTGGTGAGAAAGTTAACATTACTAAATTCGACGACTGGGATGTGGCAGAAAATTCCAATGGCGACAAAACTGCTTGTACAATAAAAAAATTAATTATAAACATTCGGTCAAAATCTAGTACGTCAGTTCAACTCTTTTGGGTACCATTTAATATTACAGACTCAAGAAAATTACTGTCTTATCAAATCTATCATATTGAAGCACCCGCACAAAATTTTTCTATATATGATAGTCGCGACGCTTGCGGTGGAGATGGGTAATTATTAAAAAAAATAAAAAACCTTCCAGACATAATCAATTTTGTTTTAGATGGGCAATACAAGATGTTCCAATTCCTTACGACCACCATAATGTATCAAAAATCGAGGCAACGTTAAAAGATTTAAAACCATACACGCAGTATGCGTTATACGTAAAAACTTACACAATAGCACAAGAACAAAGTGGAGCGCGGAGTGACATTTGGTATTTTAGGACGAACCCGGGCCGTAAGAAATAAAAAAAAAATTAATACTAAATAAATAATAATTTTTTATTTCAGAACCCTCATCACCGACCTTCTTAAATTTACGGGCCAATAGTAGTAGTACTATCGAAGCCACTTGGTTGCCGCCAAAAAATCCAAATGGAAATTTAACTCATTATAGAGTGATCGTAACTTTGAAAGAAACCCAAGAAATACGAGAATACGGTAATTCGTGCTCTTTAAAGTTTTCTCAGTCAACACCTAAAACGGTGGACCCTGCAAAACCAACGGATCCGCCTCCTTCAAAAAATGATACGTGTGAGTGTACTAGTGATATGCTTCGGGAATCGAATCTACTCGTTAATAAGGAGGCGGAAACGGAATCTCAAATTAATTTTGAAAATGAGTTACAAAATCGGGTTTATATAAAAAGAGTTACTCCGCCAACGCCTTCAGTTACTCTAAGCAGAAGAAAAAGACAAATGTTTCCATCGCATAGTACTAACGTTTCTGATTCACATGGTAAGTTAAAATAAATAATTAAGCGTGGTTTGTTGAAACAGTATTAATCTCACATCTCAAGTTGAAAGCACTAACTTGTATATGTAGACTTCTAAACGACTTTACTTTTGTGTTAATGCATATTGATGTATCTATGATAATTGAGAATATCAATAAGAGAAATATCAACTTGGGTTGGGTTGGATTGGTAAATTACAGTTTATATTAATAACACCGATTTCGATGGTAGCGCACGGGATTCCTAACATATTAGAAAAAAAATTTTAGAAGAAAATTGTAGCAAATTTTATCCTTAACAATTTTGCTCTTTCTCACTTTTGCTCTCAGATGCATAAATATCGAGAAAAGTGCGAAATTGTGAAATCGCGGTTTCACAACTTGTTGATGGTTGTTACAAGTTTTATTCAACACAATATTACTTAAGACTTGTTAATATTTTAATATCCAATCTTTTTTAACTGACATAAATTACCTCCAGATTGCGCTTAATGCTGCATAATTGCCTTAACTATGTTATATTATTTATTGATGACACAATTGTCAACACTAAAAATAGCAAGTATAGGAGGAACTGTAATATTCTAAAAACACTAAGGATAAATGCACTGTTCATGCATATGTATGAATATTTCACTGTGTAATACTTTCAATTATGAATGCAGTAGCAAAAATTCCACAAGTGGTTTTGCAATGTCTTTTCATGGTGGCTAATTTGCCGTTTATTGTCAGGCACGCGAGCATCAACTATCAACAAATTTATGTTTTGCTCAACTACATCACAGCGCAGCTTATGAGTTAGATCTGTTTTATCTTGTACCACTTATTTTAATAACAGCTATTCTAAGTTATTCTAAATATCAAAAAAAGTCACTCTGAAAACTCAATCTCACCAGTTTTCATTTTTTCCACCAAATTTACCGATTAATACGTGCTTTACAATTCTATCCCGTAAGATGCTCAAAAACACATTAACATATTTATAATTGATACTGCTGTGAAACCAGTTTAACAATTGCAACCAATTAACTGCAATTTCCCTACATCAATTTTATTGCTCTTGAATCGTTTTGACATTAGATGACATTAGCTTAGCGACTTGGAGAAGAAATAAATCGCTTTTTAAAGTTCTTGAATCCAACAAGTGATTTTAAAGTAAGATATATTAACATCTATCTAGGTTTGGTGAAGTTGAAATCGTGAAGTTGACTTTTTAGTTTTGTGAATCAAATCAATTATTTCAAATTTATCTCATTAAGAAAATAGGTGTTTTTAACATAAACTGTAATTTAGTTTAGACATTAATATTAACGCAAACATTATTATGTTTTTTTTTGTATTTAGTAGGTAATAAAACTTACGTTGCCACATATATTGTTACTGATACTAAGTTTTATGTAACAAATTTACAACATCATACGAACTATGAGATATCAGTACAAGCGTGTAGGAAAACGGAACCAGATAAAGGCGATTTTCAACCAAATTGCAGTGATAGTACTGTAAAAGAAATTCGAACGGACAGCAAACGTAATTATTTTTGGACCACTCTATTTATATATTTATTATATATTTTATTCTTTTTTTAGCCGATGCCGATAATATTGCCTCAAACATAACAGTAGTTTCAGTTACGGAAAATTCCATAACAATATCATGGAAACCGCCGGTAAATCCAAATGGTCGTATCCGACATTATTTTGTAGATATCTGGAAATCCGGAACTGCGCTTCCTGAACGCTGCATTGATAGCCAAGATTTTAAAAATAGCAGCTATAAGTATACTCTTGAACCACTAACTCCTGGGAATTATACAATACGAGTCCAAGCAATGTCTGATGCTGATACTGCTGGTTCTTATTCATTACCCGTTTCCGCTTATATCCACGAACCATCCGGTTCTTGGAATATATTCGGTGGAGTTACTGCATTTTGTTTTATCGTAAGAAATATTTTATTCACATCAAATCCTTTATTGAACGTTAATAGTATTAATGTATTTGGGAACTATTAACGCTAATATGCATATATAAATTTATATATAAAATTAATAATTTAGGTTATGGGTATTATCATATACCTACTAATTAAAAAACGTCAACGAGATGAAAGCCCTAGGATGAATCCGTCAATAAATCCAGAATACATGTATGTACCGGACGATTGGGAAATTCCACGAAAAAAAATTGAGTTACACAAAGAGTTGGGTCAAGGAAGTTTTGGCATGGTTTATGAAGGAATTGTACGTGATATTAAAGGAAAAGCAACAATTCGTTGCGCTATTAAAACCGTTAACGAACACGCAACAAACGCGTAAGTACAAAAAATAATCATATTTAATAAATTAAAATAAAAAAAAATTATTATAGAGAAAGATTAAATTTCTTAAAAGAAGCATCAGTAATGAAAGCGTTTGATACAGCGCACGTAATAAAATTGCTAGGAGTTGTATCTCAAGGTCAACCAACATTAGTTGTAATGGAACTAATGGCAAATGGCGATTTAAAATCGTATTTAAGGTTGCATAGACCAGATACGGATGGTTATACTCATGGTATTATTGGGCAACCGCCCTCCTTAAGAAGGATATTACAAATGGCCATAGAAATTGCTGATGGTATGGCTTATTTATCGGCGAAAAAATTTGTTCATCGTGATTTGGCGGCGAGAAATTGTATGGTGGCGGAAGATTTAACAGTTAAAATTGGTGATTTTGGTATGACTCGGGATATTTATGAAACGGATTATTATCGAAAAGGAACAAAGGGATTGTTACCAGTTAGATGGATGGCACCAGAAAGTCTTAAAGATGGAGTTTTTTCAAGTAGTAGTGATATTTGGAGTTATGGTGTGGTATTGTGGGAGATGGCTACTTTGGCATCACAACCTTACCAAGGATTATCAAATGATCAAGTCCTAAGGTATGTTATTGACAGCGGTATTATGGAAAGACCTGAAAATTGTCCGGATAAACTCTATCATTTGATGCGACAATGTTGGAAGTACAAATATGCGGAAAGACCAAGTTTCCTCGATTTAGTCTCGATGTTATTGGAAGATTCGAGTCCACAATTTAGTAGGGTGTCGTTTTATCATAGCGCAGCTGGTATGGAAGCTCGATCAACCAGAAACAATCAACTGATCATTCAAGACGACGTTATGATGCCGTTAAGACTGACCAAAGAACTAGAGGAAATTTATCCATTAAATAGTTGCGTTGATGATTCGGAAGTTGAAGATGACTTGGTTGGCAGCCCGCATATCGAATTCTCTAGTTATCCAAAAGTGCAAAAGGACACCAGTACAGGTACTGCAAACGGATATGTTGGAACGAACCCATCGAATGGTACCAGAGCATAAGAAAAAGAATAAAAAAACAATGGGAAATTCTCGAAATAGTAGTTCTACCAAAGATAGTGATAAAAGAATAAAAAAAATAAACTAAAAAAGTGTATCGATATGAAATAATGCAGAACCGATCGTATACTCTACTTACCATTCATTCGAATTGTATTCCATTTTATTTTTTTAAAACGGAATTAAAAAAATAGTTCATCTTGCCCAAGTACCGAACGACGTGCGAGTTTTAGCCATTGCCTTATGTAAAATTTATTAATTGATTGCGTGCCCTAAGCGCGCTGCACACCCCTCCCCCTCAGACCTATGGTCATCCTCTATACGTTTTGGGTTCCGTCGCCCGCAATCTCTACAACATAAGCCTAAGTTCCTGATATGACCATAATTTAAATCCGATATTTTATAAATATTAAAAAAAAATCAAGCATAGAAATGGTCGACAAAAAACGTACTGTTAATTAATTTTTATCATACCTACTACTGTTATTTATATGTTTAATTCGTTATATTTTGTACCATTGAGAAAATTGTACATTCTGAACAATTTACTTTTATATAAAATTATTGTAGGATATGATATAAATCTGTATTATTTTTTTTATTACCTGTTTTTTTCCCAATTCAAGTTCTTTACTCTTGCATATACACATACTACTTATTAATTATAGAAGACGAGTACTAAAAATCATTGTAACCAAATTAACAGGAATTAAAAGATTATTTTTGGAGTATTAAAATTAGCTTAATTTTGCTTTAAAATGCTTGTTATTTCATTATAACATCTTAATTACTTCTTGAGATAAGGGCTTTTAAATTACTATTATAAATATAAGTTACTATTATATAATTCGATATAGTTTATTAAACTAATTAAACAACTTTAAATTATAAGCCTATTTTCGATAATGGACAAACATTGCTTGACCCAGCTTCCGTAATGAGCTCGTTAAAATCTCCATTATCGAATTTTTCAGCATTCTCGATTAAAACTTTTTCGACATCGATCATATTGAGTTGTTCTTGCACCCTGGTTTTAATTGGGCCTTCTAAAGCGTCCATGATTTGATATCGTAATATATTTGGTAAAATGTTTACTCCGAATTCAATGAGGTAATCAAACGTTCCCGCTCCATCGAATCGTACCTGAATATTTCCAAGCTCAATTTCTAAATCTTTTAATTCCGGTTTGTTTCTTGTGTCCATTGATTGTTTCATCCCTAATTCAATCTAAAAGAAATTTTTAAATTAATTTAATTTTTTGGAAAGGGAAATTTATTACTTTAATATAATCTATGGTGAACACAATTGTTCCTGTTCTTCCAAGAATTCCACCAATAAATCCCACCTCCCAGTGACTAGAACCTTGAACTTTTTGGGTTCCTATTTGAAAATTAACATAAATGGTATTATTTTGCATTTGAACATTGATGTTTCCAACTCTGTGAATGGACGTGATTCCTGTTATCCACGTTTCCATCATTTGAACGGCCATCAAACCAATTGTTTGATTATAATTATTAACTTTAAAAGGATCACACCCGCGATCTCTCAACGCGCGCCGTATTTCAGCAATAACTTGATCAATAGGAGATATTGAATTTGGAAATTTAATCGGCATATTTTTAGTTTGTTTATTCACTTCCGCTCTAACAACCGTTTGAAATTGAGAAGAAATGTGAGGTTTTGCTGATTCAAAAATAGCATGCGGCATGCTGTTTACAACTTGTTGAACGAACCCAAAGAAAATTCCGGTGTTGTGAAATTTTATGTCGACTCCTTTAAATCCAAAATCCATGGTAATTTCTTGTGCCTCCAATACTCCTTCCTCATTTACTTCTAATCGCGCACCAGCGGTTGCTTTAACCCCCGTTGCTTGGATTGTAAACGGTCCATTACTACTGCTAAATAAACTTGTCATGGAGTAACTCCCGTACATATTCACTAAATCAACACTTATAGCTAAATTAGCTCGCATTTTCGACACATCTATAATAACCTTATCGACTTTAAATTTTGATAAACCATGAATTTTAATTTGTTTTAAAAGAAGCTTTTCAACTGATGGTAAAGATGTTACCATTTCATCAACAGTCAATGGATCAGGAATTTCTTGAATTGGCAGTCCAACTGGATCTTTTTGTTTGTAGTGTTCAACAATGTTGCGGACATATTGAGAAATTTTTATTTGTCCTAATTGTGTTATGTTTAAGTCGTCTGTTAAAAATAAATTATTTAATAAAAACAATTTATAACATAAATTACTTACTGGGTACAACTTGTAATATAAAACTAAATAATAATAACGTGCGTATTATAAAAAACATGGCGTAAATATCTTGTCGTTACTGCTGAACTAACTATGGGCTACTGAATTAAGAAAAGGAGTCAAAGGTCATTATGGTTATCAGCTACTTGCTCGCGCAACTTTCTACGTCCGAACAATTAACTAAGTATTACGTTAAAATTAAATTAATAAAAATAAAATCTATTTTAATTTCTTTTCAATTACAAATTATACATTTATGGCAGTATGAATTATTACACATAACAATTAAAAAAAAACGAAATAATCGTTGTTAGTCCTTTGCATTATTTATAAGTTTATTTGCTTATAGTTCAAAGAAAAAACCGGAAACCGTTAATTAGTTTAGTAGCTTTTAAAAGAATTCCAGTTGGTTCTTCTCGCACTGCAAATATATTTTAGATCGTCGTTGTTAAGCCTTGTGTGGCGTGCTCGTGACCTTGAAGACACCTCTGCTTGTTCCATCAACCTGAAATCCTACACCGCCCGTCTTCCTTTCAATCATTAGACGGTTTATCATCAAGCCAAGGTCGAAATATCGGTAGTGTTGACGGATAATGTGTACCATTTTTTTGGATACCTTCTTCGTCCGTTTCTCTTAATGGATATGTTGCCATCACGATTGGTAGTTGAAGTTTGACTTCTTTTTCAAAACTTTTTGGTTCTATTATAAACTAGAAATAAAAATTTAAACAACAATATTTAAATTCAAACATTTTTAATAACTTACATAGACGTCGTATTGTATTTTGATTAAATGACATCCCCTGAGATTAGTTGGTGGTAATGGAGGAACGTAAAGTTGTTCGTTGGTCCATTCGTCTCTTTCGCCAGGGCGTATTTTCCCTCGAGTTAAAGAAGCTAATTCTCTTCTTTCCGACTGCACCACTTTTCCTCTTGCCATGTAAGTTATCGTTTCTGTTAAAGCAGCGCGTGTACTTTTAACAGTTACTCTACTTCGATTGTGAACGCTGGCAGAAACACCTATGCTTTCCCCGGGAACGTATCCTCCTCTATCTAAAGTTACTCTGCACACTACCGGGCCAGATCCTACGCATGTTACTCCAAATTTGTGTTCAACATCGCATTGAAATGGTTGCTAATTAGAAAAATGTTAAAAAAAGATTTTTTTAATTAAAAATGTAGTTACCGATAAAGTTGATGGTTCCAAATTTAAATCGATAGGACTCATAACAATAAAAACTTGTTGATTTTTATGCGTAAGCCCGTTAGGTTCTCTTAAAGCTGTTTTACAATAATATTGTATCCATCCATGTTTTCCAAGAAACGTTGACGGCAATCCTAATGGTAACCCTAATTTAAACGGAAAACTGTGTATTCCCGGTGAAAGTACTGAAGGTCCTTGCCCAGGTTCTCCAAGAAGTCTCATTCGAAAATCTATGTAATTTTCTCGATCGTAAACTCTTTCTTGGCGGGCAGTTCGTACTCTCACGACGCCTTCCCCGACCACGTGGAAGTGGAGACCTATAAATATCGAGGGTAGATTTAGAGTTTCCACCCAATAGATGGCGTTAAAGTTGGAAAACTTGTACTAAAGTCTACGGAATAGTTTCGACGTCGATTTGTCTGTCGCGGGAAGTGAATTAATAACGCGTCCGAAGGGCTATAATTCCATTAAACGGTTCGACGGGCGCCGCAGCGCGTGAAAAAATTAATTAATGAGCATAAATATTTAAGAGTGCTGTTTGACTTGCCCGAGTTTGTTTTGCACCGTCAAATATTTAAATTCGACTTCAAACCCCAGCTCACAGCGACTTACTTTTGACGCGTGCTCGTTTAATAAATAAACAGACCGCCCGATTCCTATTTGCTATTTAGAGTCAGCTGGCACTCCAGTTATGAATTCTTGCTCGACAACGCAAACTTTTTGTTAAGATTGCAACCAGCAGATTAGTTCATAAAATAAACTTAATCATCTCTTAATAAGAATCTAAAGAAACAAAAGAAAAACAAATATTTCCCTTCTAATGATGTAATTAGTAAGTAAATTGAAATCTTAGTCATGGTTTTTTGTACGTTTGTTTTTAGTTAAGTTATAAGCGTCTTAGTCATATGGCTTCACAAAAGAATGCTGATTATTTTTAAATAAATATATTTTAGTGCTCCTACGACACTGAATATCTAGGTAGAGGTTGCACAAACCTTGAGAGCCTACACGAAAAGAAAAAAAGAATAATGTCGCGGTCGTAAATGGCTGAAAAAATGGGAACGATTTGTAAAACATAATTATATAAATATACTGGATATGGGTATAATGGTGATCGGCGAAAAGTGAAATTGTTTGTTGATGCAATTGCGTTTGGCTATATATAGCGATGGCGGCTGGTTTTGTATCTCGATGTTTAGTTTTTGAGTCGAGAAGGAGGTGGAGGAGCAGGACGAGGGGGGACGTGGGGTTTATTAAAATTTCGCCTGCCTTTGTAACTAAATAAAAGTTTGGTTGGTGCGCTGGATGAATAAGAAATGAGTTCCGGTAATGAGATTTCTGTTTTGGGCATAGTGCAAATGATAATAATGCAGGGGGCTGGTTCATCAATTATTCTTACCAAGTGCGGGCGTGTCATCCTGTAGTTCGATTAGTACACGTCCGGATAGGAACTGTCCCGGGAAATACAAAAGGGATGTATTGTCGAACAGTATTAAAAACTTGAGCAGCTTGCGCGGCATCGCGAACGGAGAAACTGCGGGGAACCTTCGGCGACGCGGATTCGGTTACTGGCGCTCGGTTACCATATTCTGTTGCCGTTGTAAATCGTTCGTCGTTCGACTACTTTCCCTCTTCGAGACGCCTATGGGTCCTTAACATCGCCAATCCCCCCTCGGTTCCCCGACTATACCTGACATACCTGTGCCGTATCTCTCTTTTCTTCGCTTCTTCGATGATGGCTACCAAACGCCCACTCTTGTTCACCTCTTACAACAACCTTCGTGCATATTCTACACCTTATTATGTAACATCTACACGTACGACTATTGACAGATTTAGTCGTTCGTTGTGTCTTTTCATCTGTTGTTCACACTTAACACACCTGTGCTTTAGCAACTCCAGGTAGAATGAGGTGTAATCGTGGCTAGGCAACTTTATTTACATCAATAGAGCATCGGGGAATCTCTTAAAGCCCAATTGTACATTAATAATACATTTAAAAGAACTTTTAAACTAATAAGTTGAATAAAGATGGAACGGTGGTTGAAACATGTTCTTCTTATAATGTAACCGAAAAGAAATTAAATGAATTTTTGAGCAACAATTAGCATAACATAAAAGTGATTTTTTAAAAAGAAGAGAACTTTTTGCGATGTCAGCGAAGATGGGTTATGAAGGATATGACGTTCAGAGACGCTCTCCCTTTCGTAGCAGAATTTAATGAAAGCCCTTTCCCTGTGTTATGTAAGCCGCGTGCAACTCTGTCAAACGGAATGCTAAAATCCGGAGGTAACATATCACATTCGCCGTTAAATGACGGGACCACGGCATCCTCCGGGTCCGACGGCGGGATCGGTCCGGAACGGGCCGGGATGTTAAGGGGATGGCGTAGGGATCGCGCCTCTGCCCCGGCATTACTATTCCCGGCACGGCGTCATCAGAATCGGGCACACGAACATTCTTGTCTTTCTACGCCATTTTTTACCCTTAGAAATAACACGATTTATTGCTGTCTCCCGAATAAATCGTCTCCCGCACGCGGCAGGGTGGATTTTTGAAATCCACTTCAAATAGAAAACGGCTACCGAGTTCGCGAGATTTCTTATAAAAACAATAGTCCTCCTTAATCTATCACTTTACCGGCAAACCGATGTAGCCAGAAACTAGACATTTCCGAACGGGTCAAAATCATTATTTGTAATGAAAGAAAAGTAGTGCTAAGGACTCAAAAGGCAGGTAAGCTGATCAAAGCAGACGTTCGTTACGGAAAATGGGAATTTAGACCCACGTGGTTTTTTGTTCCCCGTTTAAGTTTGTTAGCACACAGGCGGCCCGAAATTCTTGCGTCGTTTCATTATAATATTTGTTACAGGGAAATCCGTCCCTTAAGAGGATATTAAATTTTCAAAATAAGCTCGCTACTTAGTTAAAACTTCTACGGGCCCTGTCGTGACCCAACGCGACCTGTCTTCCTCTTCGACGGTATGATAAACGTTCCATCGATTCGATTAATAAAACACCACCCCGTTGTATTACTACACCTAATTTAGCCGTTTGCGACTCGGCTTTAACCACCGGCTAAACTTTCGAGTCCGCCACGTTCGCGCTGCAAATCTGCATTAAAAAGCTGCCTCCCGGCATTATCTTTGCCATTTTTTGCGCCACCATAATCTCGTACGCTTTTAAACTCGTGGTTATAAATTGTTTCCTCCCGAAACAATGCCGTATCGCATCAAGAAACGCGGCTTACCATTATAGATTACGAGCATTTTTTTCCCCATGGAACCGCTCGTCGTTTAAGCGATCGTTTAATGTAGTTGTTCAGGTTCAGCGAAAAAAATTAACTTCTTTATAAATACGTTTCATTTTTTTATTTAGTACTGTAATGAAATCTTTAGAATGCCGTGAACTATTTAAAAATCTTTATTAATATTATTACTTCCCATCCTGTTAGATTATGTAAATAAAAAACTTTGCTTTTCAGAAGGGTAACAACATTTAAGAACGAATAATTCAAGAAAGTACTGATGAAAGAAGAGATGATTCCAGATTTCGAAAATTAAAAGTATAACAGACGTAAGTTAATTTTTGAAGTAACCTAAAAACATGTATTTTTTGAAGAACAAAATTTATTATATATTTTTAATTTAGTTTTTAATGTAATTTTTAAATTGTGTAACAGGTGGCTATTGCTCCTGAAGATGACTAGAAAGAATTAGTCGAAACCGGTAGAGCCGAAAATAAAAGATACCCTTCTGAAAAGCAAAGTTTTTTATTTACATAATATTTAAAAATCCACAAAATAACATTTTTTTTTTCGATATTTTCATTACATTGCCTTCCTTAAATATTATAATATAGAGCTCGATAAGATGTTGTGGGATTTAAATTCCCCTTGGTCGTCCCGTATCGTAATGGTCTCTTAAACTATCCTAAGAGGGCAGTAATAGGAGGTAGTTTCGTAAAATAATTAGCAATAAACTATGAAGTCCAAGACAACACCTAACACAGTATCTAGCAAATTGTTTCGGTTGTTATTTCTTTAGTGGCTTAACTTGCACGCGTCTTTGACAAGGACTTCTATGTGCGGAAAGTTGGTAGGTAGTAATATTAATATTAATGTTGTTCATTAATATTATTCCAAACATCTTGTCATCAGTTGTATTCCAGGTCTTTGTCAACATCTTGATCCCTAACTAGTTTTAATCTTATCGTCTAAGACATCACATGCCTCAGTATGTGATCTAACATTTTGTTACACTCAAACCCTGACATATTTCGGCCCCATATTTTCTTTAATCATCTCATACATTGTCCTGGATAATGTCCCGAACGTTTATCAATATCGGTGTACTAATATAGGTGGTGAAAGCAGGTTACTTTATACTGGGTAAATATTATTAATAATTAATTAAAGCTCGAACTGATGGATTTAATCAAGGACTTTGTGAGACTATTTCTAAAGGATCGAAACTTATAATTGTCAATGTTGGAAACGAAAGCCGTTTTGAATTATGAAAATAATCGAATAAGTTTAATATAAAGTTATTTAAATTGATGATAGTGTAGTTGGTAAAAAGAATTAGAGTAAAAATTGTAATATCACATGGTAAAAATAACTCTAATGTACACTATATTTAATATTAATATAGAGTTCATATATTATTCACTTAATAGAGTAGTTTTTACAGTTCTCTAAAGGAGAGTTCTTTTTTACTTATGTTAGTGAAGTTATGTAATATATAAAACATTAAATTTTACACTAGACGTGTACTTTTCCTTCGGGTACTTCGTAGGCACCGCACTATTTTGCTCGGGATTACTCGTTGATACCACGTGATCAACATGTGGTGTGATACAGCTAAAATTTAACGGTCATCTACTAAACGAGTAGGGACTCGATAGCGTCGAGACCTGATTTACGCGATATAGAAAGAAAGAACGATTATTTTTATTTTAATTATGTTTGCCAAAATAAAACATTCATGATGTGAAATTAGTGGAACTTCCGGAAGATTTTACATACAAGTTCCTTGTGAAGATTGGTAAAAATGTGCAACTTGGTGCAACTATACAAATAGGAAACTTATAGAAGACTCATTAGATGCAGTTTTAATGGTGACTCGGTGGAAACTTTAAAATGAATTAAGTATTATATGTTATATGTATATAAATAGAATTTAATTTTTTTAAATTTAAGTTATAACAATATATTACAAGTAAAAATAAAGTTACGACAACATCTAGTTAGATTACATATAATACACTGTTATAGAGTAACGATTTTACACTATTTAATAAACACCATCTTCTCACTATTTAGTGTAAATTTTTAATCTATACTGTAAATAAATTGGACCGATCTGAACCATGTTTTAGAGTTGATTTTTACTCTATATTTTTTCCTGTGTAGTGTAAGAAGGTGGTGGTTTAGATCTAACGGAAAAGAGGTAAATAGGTAAAGGGTTAGCGGAAGCGAAGCAGAATGGTCGTGAGGCAATAATCGGGGATTGCGTTTATCGTTTCGGAACGGTCCCGGAAGAGGGTTGAAGTTAGATGTGCAGTTATGGTGGAGGATTCAATTGGGATTCCGGGTGAGTGACCGACGGGAAGACGTAGATGGCGAAGAAAAATGGGAGTTTAAAAAAAAGCTCTGCGGGTAATTGTGGGGTTAAACGGCAAACACGCGGAAAGACGAAGATAGCCGGAGGGCTATGGTGACCGCGGCAACGACCGACAGAGAGCGGCACGTCTCAGAGGCCCATTCCAGATGCCGGAACACGAATATGTGCCGATGCCAGTGTATACAGTCCGTAATGGAAATCGTGACTTACCGCAACACCAGTAGCAACAACGGCGTTACGTCGGCGTCGGCGGCAACAGCAGCGACGATGGTGGCGTTGGTGTCGGCAGCTTTGGCACTGTTGGTAGCAGCGTTGGCAGCGTCGGAGCAAACCCGGACACTAGGCGAATCGAGCCCTCCGCCTACGACAACCCCTCTATACAATTAAGCTATCTGTTCGAAGCGTATCTATGTCATCTCGCTATCTCTACGCCAAATTGCGGGTTACCTGTTTGTGATCGAGTTAACCAACGACGGTTACGGTTTGCGGAGCGCCGTAGTTAACTTTCGAAATGTTAATCTAGGAACAGGCAGGACGAAGAACTCGCCGGCGACCTTTAAATGTCGCTGTGTTAGGCCATAGGTCCCCGACAGTGAAGTCCTCCTCAATAGCGGCGTGATTTTTCCGAGTATGAAAGAGACGACGTCAACAAAGTGCCGTACGTGGGGGAGCGAAACTACTCGTTGAATGCGCGCCCGAGAGAGGGGCCGCTTAATAACCCACCGAGGAGAGTATATTACGCTTAAGCCATTCATCAGGAGGTGTTAAGGACGTTTATCGTTGTTTCTGTTTCATCTTACGTTCATTACCGAGTCCGCGGTATATTAAGCATCTCCAACCGCCGCATTGTTTCCCAGTTTCACTTACTCCGGAGCCGCTGCCGCCTCCGACACCGACACCGCCGCACCCCATCCCAGCCCCCCGATTACAACTGTTGCCGGTTCACCAATTATTAATTAGTTCACGCTGCTCTACTTTCTTCCGGACGCCCTCGCCATCTACCGTTACGTCGCAATTATCTCCAACATGTGACGATGTTACAAATTAGACGAACGTGACCTCGCACGGGGCTTAGTTCTAAGACCTTCCCATCCTTCGTTCCCCACGCAAAATTTCGCCGCGGGTATCTATCTTCGATGTTTAATCCTCCGGATACCAACCGACTGGAAGTAACGTCACCTCCACCGCTAAGAGACAACGGATGATAACCATAATTAAGCGCTATATTCTAAACCGCAAAAAAACCTTCTCATTTTCTACGCTCCATTATAAACCACTTTACAAAATACACCGTCTTGAATATTAAGCATAATTTCTAGAGGAACAAAAAGTAAAATTCAAAATTAAGTTTATATTCTCAAAAAACTATAATTAGAAAAAATAAGTAGTCACTTGTGTAGGAATTACGCAAGACTACTCTTGAGGTGGTAATATTAGGGATGCAAACATAAGATCGTATTAACTGCGACTTATAACTTAAAGCAAACCACTTTACGAAATATACCGTCTTGAATTCCAAGTACATTTCTCAGAACTAAAGTAGACTTAAAATTTAAAAAAAAAAATAATAACTCTCTTAGTTTTTGTAATAGGTGATATAAGCGTATAAAAGTGGATTGCACTCGAGGAAAATACAAATGGTAGAGATGAGTTGTCACTTGTGTGGGGATCACGAAAGAGGGTTCTGGTGGTGGGGATATTAGGAGTGCGGGCATGGGGAGATCCTATGTGTAATGAAACTGTAACCGCGACTTATAACTTTGTTTTCCATGTGGCCGGATTCTGTGATCAGGGCTGTAGAGAACTGTTACGGCGCGCTCCGTGCTCATGATGAAATTGCATTCCTGTGCAGATTTCCGTGAGGGCGCTCGTCCCCTAGGCCCGCTATACTACAAGAGCAACAGTTACTTCTCTACTCCTCGGCGTATTTGTTTCAACACGGCCGAGGGAGGCGTGGTATCCAATATGCCTCTCCCACAGGCTCTGGCTGCGGCTCTGGTCGTGGATCTGGTTCCAGAGTCCGCGTTCGGAGCGCAGAAATTCAGTTCCGGCGCGGTCGCACTGTCGAACGGAGCTTTTTAGTCTCGGCACGAAAGCTACCGTGTCGGCAACTCGACAACTCAACACAACTTCCGAAGAGCGCGAAAGTTTATATTCAGCCGTACGGCCCCGTTTTTAGGTGCGTAAAAAATCTTTGTACGAAATTTGAAAAATTTTCGCCGATTATTTACGACGTGCTGTGAGTGAGCCGAGATCGTACTGACGCGGCCAATGGGTAATTAAGAGATTGCAATTTGCGTGCGGGAGGTTTTAGTAATATTGCGAAAAGGTAACCGATTTGCGATATTACTAAAAAGAGAACAGAACAATCGCCGTGATATATTGTGGTGTGAGTGGCCACGGCAAATTTTAATTATCTAATGTGTAAACCGAGAAACTCCGCGCCCCGTAAACGGCTCTCTGTTCTGCCTCTTCACCAATTTTCATTTGTCGCCGACACTCGATAAGGTTTCTTTTTTATCTTATTTTATTTTTCACTATTATACCTTTTTTTAAACGATCCAGTTCTCCGCGCCAGCGCATCTCCAACCGAGGCATGCGCCCCGTACGAATTTCAAATTTACCGCCGTTAACGGGAACATAACACGTTCCAACTCTACAAATTCCTTGCTAATTTTGTTTGTAAAGAATCTTTTTTTAAGAAAGAGAATGTAATAAAATTCGATTCACCCAAGGAACTTAAAATGTTCCAAAGAACCCACGATATTAAAACGATTGTGTACGATGACAAACGATATTTTAATTATACATTCCGGAACTTGAGAATTTCGGTAAAAATTTGCTCGGCCGCTATCGGTAATTGCCCGTGTAGGCGTAAATCAACATTTTTATTGTCGCAGCTTTTATTAAAAGCCATTATTTTCTAGTGGCAATGCGCGGGGCTCCACCCGGTGATGTGCGCGCTGTCTGTAGACCGACAGCGCTTGCATAGGGGCTTCCCCATAAATCTCATTTAAATAACACCGAATTAATAAGAATTTTAGCCTAAAAATTACCACCACGCTAATAGAATCTCCTTCCGTCCCACTTTCTCCCCAATTTATTTTCTTGTAATATTCTAAATGCTAAATTATTAACGTCTTGCGTCTTCATTATTTTCATAAATTTTAATACGAAACCCCACGATAGCATCAACAGTGAAAACAACTCCCTCTTTTACTTTCCCCTTTCTTCTTTTATCTTTCAAAACTCTTTTTGAAATATATATATATATTTGTAATATATATTTTTTTAAATCAAAGTTCGTGTTAATAAAACATTTCAATCAAATTCAGCATTCTTTAACTTAAAAATAACTAAAGTTATTTCGTTATTTCTAATTTTTACAAGATCTGTAATGAGTATGTATTCTTGTAGTAAATGCCAGGAACCGTTGGGAATTTTAGATATTTTGTAGACATTAGAACGATTCTTGTTAAAATATGAAAACCAGCGCCTCGCCAGCAAACGACCTCTGCGATTTGAGAGTATATCTTCTTATAAGAGACTTTGTATCTTTACCTACAGTGTGTTAATTAATTATCGTACCCGACGTCATCATTGCAAGTATGCAACCAATAACGCGATTTGCGTATTGCAATACGAATACTGTGATATTGGTTGCATACTTGCAATGATGACGTCGTGTACGATAATTAATTAACACAGTGTAGATATATAAGGAACGATTTCGCCCCAAATCGCCGAGGTCGCTTACGGGCGAGGCGATACATCCTCTGATGTTGACGATTTTGTGTTAATATATTAAATCTAATGCCTAGCCTGCAAGCAACCTCGGCGGTTTGAGGAGAAATATTTTCTTATATTCATACAACATATTCTGATAACAAGATAAGTTTGAAGCAAGTTCTAATTAAATATTTTCTACATTCATTGTAGAATGTAGTATATTTGTAATATATATTTTTTTTAAATCAAAGTTCGTGTTAATAAAACATTTCAATCAAATTCAGCATTCTTTAACTTAAAAATAACTAAAGTTATTTCGTTATTTCTAATTTTTACAAGATCTGTAATGAGTATGTATTCTTGTAGTAAATCCCAGGAACCGTTGGGAATTTTAGATATTTTGTAGACATTTGTATTATTGCTTCTGTATGGCTGTTTGTAAACACAAATTAACAGAATAGAACGATTCTTGTTAAAATATAAAAACCAGCGCCTCGCCCGCAAACGACCTCGGTTTGAGAGTATATCTTCTTATAAGAGACTTTGTATCTTTACCTACAGTGTGTTAATTAATTATCGTACCCGACGTCATCATTGCAAGTATGCAACCAATAACGCGATTTGCGTATTGCAATACGATTACTGTCATATTGGTTGCATACTTGCAATGATGACGTCGTGTACGATAATTAATTAACACAGTGTAGATATATAAGGAACGATTTCGCCCCAAATCGCCGAGGTCGCTTACGGGCGAGGCGATACATCCTCTAATGTTGACGATTTTGTGTTAATATATTAAATATATTAAATATTCATATTCTGATAACAAGATAAGTTTGAAGCAAGTTCTAATTAAATATTTTCTACATTCATTATAGGGGATTATGTATTTTGAAAGAGTGATAAAAAATTAATTTTTATTATTTTTAATCTATATTTTTTTTTATAATTTTATATTATTTTAAGATTAAAATTTATTTTATTGTCGGTTTTTTTTTAAGTATGTAAAGCGATTAAATTGATATAAATGAGTCTATTGATATATAATTCGTTAAAAATATTTGTATATTTTGAGCAGGAAGCGTACAGATGTACGCTAATTGAGTGTAGGTAGGATTTTGTTTTAAAATGAATTAAATCGATATTTTTAACAAATATTTTCAACCCTATTCGAGTATAGAAATTCAAAACAAACTTTAATAAATTGTTTTTTTTAGGGTTTCACCTATTCATTAAATTACATTATTACTTTTTACGTTTATTCGGTCAGATATTCAAAATTCAGAGTTGATTTTTTTTCTCTAGTTCAAAACTACAATAGGGCTTTCGCGTGAAAGTGCAAGTTATTACAGAAATTAGTATTTCGCGCACGTATTGCATTACTAGTATCGCGAATAAATAACAATGTGCTTGCGGGATACGAAACAATTGCGTTTGACTCTAAATAATAACCTTTTTGTCATGTGTCATATGTATAATTCGAATAGTTTTTAAGTGAACGCAGTTGCTATTTTAACGGAAAAGATTTGTTGGGTTAACAATAAATTGAAAAGTTTTTTTTGGGTGGTAAAAAATGTGAAAACGAGAAGGGAAGTTGGGAGATAATAAAATTAACATCCCTTGTCGAATAAAACGTATTCCTTTATGCCGGCACGCCGTGTCTAACTCGTTAAATTGATTTCTTGTACGCTAGGTTTTGGTGGCAGGCCTGCAGGCCAAGCTGGACAGCCCTGCTATCCCCTTCCAAACCCTCCCCCCCAAAACATTAATTTCCCGTACATGTCTTCCCGTTCCGTTGCAAAGTGAATGAACACATGCTCACCCACAATTTCCATCTAATCTGACAGCAATCTTACTTAATTGTCGATAGATTGGTCTTGACTTGCCCAGATCGGATACCGATTCATCACATACCCATTTCCGCAACCGGCTGCCTGAAATTGTTAATTTCTAACTGGACGAGCGAAATAATTTACACTTGTTTCGACCTGGGGGCATATGGCAGACCCAAATTTCCTCCCAACTCTCCGTCACGGCACGCAACTTTATCTCCCATGCCTTGTGTGCTTGTGTTGACCAAACTTTCGTCAAAGTACTGAATTTTAAATATTTATGTACCTACACTTCTGAATTATTTATATTTACTTTTTACTAAATCTGCCATTTTCTTGATTATTATTCTATTATTTAGTTTGAACAAAATTTACAAAAACTTTAACCAAAAATTATTTGTTTTATTCTATTTACCGGATCAATTAATTAATTGTAATTGAGGTTGTGTGCAGCTTTGAACCTATTTTAATTACATAATTGTTCAATTACGATATTAAATCAATATTGTAATGTAGCTTTTCTTTTCAATTATTTAATCATCCCATTGTCTCTCATTTACTATTGTTGAAAACTATTTTTTATTCGTTTTATTTAACTCGCATTTTGAAGATACAAGATAATTCGAAAATATCCATATTATCGGATGCACAAAAATTCATCCACATTCTCGAAACTTCAAAATTCATTTAACTTATGATTCCTATCAAATCGCTGAACCGAAAATTTATCAATTTTAGTTGGATAATTCCAATAGATCGCACTATTTTTCATGTTTTCATATTAGAGACGTGTCTGCAGAGGAATCTGCAGAGGAAGAACCATAATAATAATAATATCTCTATAATGATATAATTCAAAAACTATTTTCGTTTTAATTAAAACGTATTATTGACTTGAAAACATGATACGTTAATTTTGGGATGAACTTGAGATGGTGTAATCTGTGACCTACTTATATTTCAACCTCTATAAATGAGACGTTAGTTTATAAACAACCAGTTGTGAGTTGCGAGATGTTTCAAAAACAAATTCGTTGTAAGTAAAAATAACTTTATTTTGCTACATTAAAAGTAAAAAAAATAAAAAAGTAGAACTTGATTGTCATCAATCAGGGCATAATTTTCAACGCCGGCTATTTGTCGTTACGAAACGTTCCCCGGTTCGTTTTAGGGGTGCCCGAACGTTTGTTAATTAATTATTCTTGGCTTGTATGTAAATATTGACAGAGAGTGGCCGTCGGGCGGAGCGTCGCGGCGACTCGGCGGTCGTTTTTTATCGGAGCTCGACCGCGTCGTTGTAACCGTTCGCAGGGTCACACCTTCTTCGTGTTTGCCCGAAATTACAAATGGGGCGCCCTCGCTTAATTGCCTTGTCTTATTGGCGACCGAATCTTTTGATCTCAACCGAACGTTGGTTTACTACATGGTTCTCATCATACTACGTATTGAGAACATCATTTTTTAAATTAAAATTGTTATAATTAATAAAACACCAAAATTATAAGATCTTTCAATATAATGATAATAATAATAATAATATTTATTGATCACAATGTACTACACTTCAGAATAAACAACTAAAAATGGTTTCCAATAAACAACTGATCAATCTTATGGCGAGGTTAAATATACAGCGTGTCCCGTATCTTCCGCATCAGAGCATTATACGGTTGTAGAATACATTATTCTGAAGCGATCTTTCTAATAAATTTTTTTCGAAATGTTTATAATAAACGCACGGGAACTGTTTAACAACGACCAATAACGGACGACTTTGATTCACCGAAAAAGTTTATTTCTCTTTCCGTGACGAATCTATTGGTGAGTACACGTGGGAAACGAGTTATCATCGGCGCAGCGGACCGGCCGAAGGAGGCACCGACTACCTGAGGCTGATTTGCGATCTGCTGATTGGACGAAAAACAGTTCGTTTAAACAGTTCCCGTGCGGTTATTATAAACATTTCGAAAAAATTTTATTAGAAAGATCGCTTCAGAATAATGTATCGTACAATCGTATAATGCTCTGATGCGGAAGATACGGGACACGCTGTATATTGTTCTTCCACCACACCATAAAGTATATAAAGAGAAAAAAAACAGTATAGCGTGTTAAATATAAAAAAAAAGAATCGCGACAACGGTATAAAGCTATAAACAAAACAAGAGTTTTAACTACTAAGTTTTAACATATAATACTTAGGTGAATACTACCAAAGGCCACAACAAGTCGTTATCGATACCATGTCAGTACTCGAAAGGGTTCCCCAGAAATTAAGAACAAATTTAGGTAGAACAAAAAGATTACAAAAACATTCAAACGCAAAAGCAAGATCTGTGACTATTAAGAGATTTGCAGGTATTGCGAACACTGCTGCCCAAACAGAAAATCAGCATAGCGCCTCCTGGCGGTGGCGGCAATGCGCAACCAGAAGGGAGCTCATTAATTACTTTGCATATCTGGTATGAGAAGCATTTTTTAAAACTCATAGTGTGGAATATTGGTGGAGATAGCCTTCCCTTAAACCTCACATTAACCGAGTGCACGTCACCCCGAAAAGACAACTTTTTTACAAGATACGCTTGTTTATGTAGAGTGAGTAATTTCTCCCCTGCATGTTCAACCACTTTAAAACCGGCAGCTTACAGCTGACGTGATCTCTGCATTTCAACCCAAAAATTAGTCTGATACAGGTGTTTTGTACCTTTTGAATTTTCCTCATGCATCGCCATAATTAAACATTGATAGTACTAAACTTTCGCATAGGCGCACTTTTGCACTATGATTAACAAAGGCTCTGTTAGTATAAATAATTCTAACGCTACTGTAAGCTCTTTCAACGCATTTATTGACGTGTTCATCAAAAGTAAGGCCCTCATCGATTAAAATGCCTAAGTTTCTTACTGTTTTTTGAATAGGTAGTAATTCGTTATTTACACAAATTTGTAAGTCGTTAATGACTTTTTGTTTTTGTTTCTGAGGACCAAACATAATAACGTTTGATTTTTCTGATTAATTTAAAGTCCATGTCGGCTTGAGGTGATACGCAAATATTCTAGATCATAACCCCTTGGTTAAAGTTTGATGTATATAAAGCATAAAGCAAAGGCGAGAGTATAGAACCCTGAGGAACGCCCGAACTAATGTATTGATATTCAGATTGTTCATCACCCATAAATACGGCTTGTTGTCTATGTGTTAGAAAATCATATAATAAGCGGGTAGACTTATCATCAAAACCGGAATACCTCAAAATTGATGCCATTGTCTCATGATTGACCGTATCGAACGCCTTTGAATAATCTAGTTGGCAAAGAACTGTTAAATTACCTCTATCGGTTTCGCGAATTATATCATCAATGATATGTATCAATGCTGTCATTCTCCTCCACAAAGGAGACCATTTGTTCATAAAGAATTTTTTCTGCAACCTTTGTTAATACTGGCAGAATACTAATGGGTCTCAGGTCGCTAAGTACCGTAGGTTTAGAGATTTTGGAAAGCGGTTTTATTACGGCTTTCTTCCATGTCATTGGAAAAACACATGTTTCGATGCACGCATTTATAGTATCGCGAATATAAGGTAATATATGTGGACAGCACAATTTTAAGCATTTAATATTGAGACGATATAATAAGGATGGGAAATAAATTTGATATAATATATTTTTCATTTAATAATTACATTTTTACAAGATTATGTAGGCTACTTCAAGTAGCATTTAGTCTTCTGCAATCAGTGTTTAGTCTTTTGGAAATAGTATCTAGTGCTCTGGAAGTATTATTTAGTGATCTATAAACAGTATAGTTTTCTGCAAACAGTATCTATTCTTTTACAAGGAGAATCTGGTTGTCTGCAAGTATCTTCTAGTCTTCTTTAAGCAGTACGTAATCTTTTGCAAGCAGTATCTAGTTCGCTACGATTAAAATCTTGTCTTTTGCAAGTGTTATTTAAGCTCAAAACAGTCTTCAAGCATTATCTAATCTTCTGCCATGAGTATCCAGTCTTTTTCATGAAGGTGCTACTCTTGTGCAAGTTTCCAATCTTCTAGTTTTCTTTAAGCAAGCAACTTTTAGTGATACCTAGAGGGCTTGTGAGCTTTAGACAAGTTAGGTATTGTTGTGGTGACGCTAATGGAACCATATTGCGAGAAAGAGCACATTGCTATATGAAATTAATAAGAATTAAGAATATTTTGTGGTAAGAATAGTAGAGTTTGTTATTTCAATGAATAAAATGAAAAGTGGCTCGACCAGACGGAGGACAATTATCCAAGAGAAACGAGGGACTACAATAGATTCAATTAAAAAATGTCGCGACGAAGTTGGTCGGGGTAATTTGGGAAATAAAGAAAAAAAAACGAAGTTGGTACAAAAAAGGGAGCACCCCTGGTGTATATCTGAAGTCTGAAGTAGGTGCGAGGCAGTAGGCGTAGACGGGAGTAGTAGACGTGGCATTTCCATGATGAATCGGAGCGAGCGAGCCAAGAAAGACGGTACGCGATACGACGCGACGACTACGGTACGTGCAGAAAGGGGGCGTTATTTAAAAGCGGGACGCTTTGTTAATTTACTTTACTGTGACGCCGTGATGGAATGTCACATCACTTCTGCGGAAATTGAGAAAGTATTGTAATAGCGGGCGGTGAGCGACAGGCCCGCTTCTTTATCGGTCGTACTATATTCTGTCCGTCTGACACCTTCCGAGGGCAAGCTAAACTGCCTCCAACCCCCTCTCGTCGACCTCGTCGTCGTCTTCCCCCAGCCATCCTCTTCGACGGTCAGAACATCAAACTCAATTTTATCTCGCGTATGACATACATCGACGACTGCTCCTCTTAGATAGGCCGAAGGACATGATCTGGCATAATGCGCCACCGAATCTATAGCCTCTCTTGTCGAAACGCCTTCGGACACCAACCTTCCTACCCTTCTATGCCATCATAATTTACCATTTTCGATTAATCCACAGCAAAAATTTATCGCTTTTCTTTTTCCTTCAGTTAAGCCAACTTATTTCGTAAAAATAATCATCAAAATAGATCTGTCAGCCGGAGATTAGTGGTCGCTTCGAGTACGTGCGATTGGAAATGATATTGAAAATTGTAAAGAGGATTATCACCTAATTTAGGGGAAAACCTCAGGGGGGCGAGCGAAATCTATTTGGCCCGAGGAGACGAGGGCGGCGATAAAAAAAGACGATCGCCCGGAAGAAATAACACGGTGTAGGTACGTGCCTTCCAGTCCTGACTCAGCACCATATCGTTTATGTTTTTTCGCATTCCTCAGTCGCCTCGCCGAGGAAACAAAAGCGGCACCAGGAATCCGTCAGTTAAATCGTACGTGTTTCTACACCAAAGCCATCGTGTTTATGCGTTAAAAACTTCCCACGCTAACTTTATAACTTCCAAATAAAATTTTTTAAAAATTTATTACACTTGATGGAATCGTTAAGATAACATAATAATAATAAATTGTTAAATATAATTAAATTAAAAAGAAAATTAATTAATGGTGGAGGTGCCGGTATTAATTGCAAGAATGCAACCAAATATGCAAATCGCGTATTGCAATACCTATACTGTGATGTTGGTTGCATACTTGCAATGATGACGTCGGGTACGATAATGTATATTAACGCATTTTCTTATTTGCGTATTAAAACAATCTGTTTGAAATTGTTTTTTTACGATTTATTACAATTGATCGAATCAAGTATCAAGTTATTTTATAGTTTCCGATGGAGTATTTTTGAAACAAATAAAATATTTATAGTGGCATAATAAAGGGGTTGCATTGGAACGATCGTTTGCGTGTACACAACGAAAAGTATGCATAATTAAAAATGCGGGGAATTTTTAACGAGCTTTTTTGAATCGGGACCAAAAATCGCGGTCGATTTTTTGGGCATTCGGGGTGGGTTGTTTGAGAAAGTTTCAAGGCGAAGGGGAGAGGAGCTAATTTACACCCTACTTTTCTCAACGGGGAGCGGCGATGTCATGAACAATAATGTATCCCATCAGATTGTCCCCCGCGAGTTTGAAATCGTAAGCGAAAAAACTCTTCATTAGTACTCCGAAAATGATCGCTGTCAGTAACAGCGAACCATCAGACTGTCGGTCAATCATTTGGTCATTAATGCCAATACGGCCGTAGACAAAACACATAGTCGACGATACGAATCCAATACTAGAGCTGGCGGGTTCAGTAGTAAAAGTATTAATAAAAAAAGGCAAACATCGATTTTCGGACCGAGTGCCACGTCACGTACCGCTGTACGCTTCAAAACTTATAAATTGAACCAATTATAAGCACTGATTTAATCGAAAAGATCTAACACCCGTCGGCGTACTCTTTTTAATCACAAACTTAACTGCGCATTCCAATGTACCACCCATCCTTACTAGCCATTAACGGCATCACAGCTTGTACTTAATGGCCTCACTCTTGTACACTTTGTCACAATAAAACACACCAACGATCTCCCTTTTTATGACACCCCCAGAATGTATAAACTTAATATCTTAAAAGAGATGATAAAATAATTTACTTAGTTAAACTTATTAATACGAGTCTTTTAGTGGTAACATCGATCTTATCCGCCGAACCGGATATTAACAAGCTCGCAGGCCTTTTTCGCTTTGAATAGAATATTTGCTTCTGTAGATTTACTATTTAAATTAAATTTCAATTTTTCCGATTAAAAAAATAATAAAATAAAAATAAAAAAATCATTAATTAAGACTAAAATTGGTTATAAAAGTGAACAAAGTTTGAGAAGATGTTTTAGAAAAAAAATCAAAGAACAAAGGAGAAAATCGATTTATTTCATTTTCTTTGGGCGATGTTGGGTGCGTGTGCAAAACGGCGATCAAAGGTGGTCCCTTTCTACCTGATAAATTCATTACAACGCATGCCTTTCCACTATTCCACGACGGAGTAATGGAAGAAACAGTTTCGCGAAGGAGGCCAGACTGCGAAAAAATGGGACGCCGATAAAAACGCCCGATTCCCGACGCCCGGAGTTTTATATAAAGAAAAATTGTTTCCTTGCCGAGCGCTTTGTTTTATAGGGCAATGGGAAACGATACGAAACCCCCGCCGGGGTTTACTATATCCATCGCGCATTAACACAAAGTATTTATACGCGATAAATCATTTTCTATGGGGTGGGAATTGGAATGGGGGAAACACCGGGTACCGCCGAATAAAGTATCAACCGAAAACAGGTCCAAAATTAATATGTATAAACAACGACCGATTTATGAATAATTAATATTATTTTAAACAATATTTACGCCGATGCGATAAGCAATAAATACGTTTTATCTGTGCCGCACCCATCCAGATTGTTTGCCTAACGAAAGTAAGTTTAAATAAAAATCGTATAACCGTATTTCGTTTTCATTGTTCCCTCTATGAAACCCTGTTATTGTACCCGTTACATTTATAACATCGATTGCCTTTTTTTTAATAAGCCATACTTTATTTATCTTCTACCTATCTACAAAAAAAAAATCACCAACCCAAACCAACGTTTTTTTTTTCCATAAATATTTTATTCAAAATTTTTGTAAACCATAAAAATATTTTTTACCACATTAATACTTTTTATATATTGTTTACAAAAAAAATCAAATAACATAACCAAAAATTCCAAATTCAGCTTTCTAGAAACTCCTTAGATCGTAAATTTTTCGTTATATGGTTACGCTTTCAGAGAGATTTATAACAACTTTTACACACTTGGTAACTTTTATATTTTTAAACAATGTAAAAAATAATAAAAAAATTGGTTTTAAAAATATAGAGCAATAACAACAACAATATCTAGTCTTTTGCGATAGGAATCTGATCCTCTGCAAGTGTATAGTTTTCTTCAAGCTATAAACATTATGTAAAATATAATGTCTTGTGCTATGAGAATCTTGTCTTTTGCAAACATTAATTATTAAGTATTAAATTTTTTATAACAAGTATCTGGTATTCTAGATACTTCTGGTCAGTTAGATCCTCGAGCTTCATTTCACGTATCTTTGTAATTAGTTTCTAAATTTTCCATACTAAAAGTCCTTTCAGTCATTTATTATGTGTCCCTTTTTCCAACGTTATTTAGTGCTATTATATATTTATATTACAACTAATTTATACAAATATTATTATTATATAAATGAATAAATTAATGAAATGTTCCTGAAGATGACTAAGTTGAAACCGGTCGAATTTGAAATAATTAGAAATATTTAATTTGTTTGAATTATTTTGGATTAATTATCTTACAGCAATACAATCGGAAGATAATATATTGTATTCCGGTAGGTGTATTAAGATGATAGATTGAAATGAGGAGATAAGGTTTAATGTTGCGTATATGTATTAGCATAGTAGGATTGGGGTGAAGTACACGTTGAGATAATGCGGTGTGTTAAAAGCCCTTTGTGGGGTATGATGGTATAAGATCTAGTGTAGCGATGGGAGTTTTACTTTGTACTATTTAGTAATATGGTGATAAAAGGGGGTTTAGGGGGGTACAAAAACAATGCGTGCTTGTAAGTGAGCTTTTGTCGGCGGCAGTCGGGGCGAGGGAATTACGATTTGGCTGTATGGCGGTAGGCGTCGGTCAGTTCGAGTTGTTGAGGTGAAAGCAATTAAATGTTTGTTAATCTGGAAGAGTGCGTGTACTGGGTTTCCAGTCGGCAGACGGAAAGGGGCGGCGGACCGCCGGTGGAGCAATAGCGGTGGCGCTGTAGTCGGCCGGCTGTAGTCTAGCCTCAGTAACATCAATCGGTAGAATTCGTTTGAAACAGACAGATTCCTAGCGCGGCTAAAGCTTCCCCGCATACATCAGTCTAATTAATAAATGGCGTTCATAAGATGATTAAAGCTATCGTGATGTTTATGTGCTGACCCTAGAGCGATTCCCCTTACACCAAAAGTCCAAGAACATTTGCATACGGTTCACTAACAGGCGACGATTATAATTAGAGCGCTTGTTCGACAATTGTGGCGCCTAATAGAATCTGGGAGATTTTACCCCGCGCCTTGTCGTTTTTAATTATTTAAACGAACCGTAAGTGCTACCCGAAAACGAAAACGCCGAGATGCGACTTCTAGACTCCCATCTAAAACGATCTTGTTGCATCTTTTAAACATTCGTTTCCATCTTATCTTTTTTCTATTCCAATTTCCGGGTAAGACTCGTTTTACTATGTTAATTTAAGATGATTTAAACTGAAATCATTAAACATACCCCATCGTTGAAGTACCGGAATGAAGTGGGTGGATGTTTGGTGTATTAGAGATAAATGGGTTTACGTCTAAGTGAAAAATATAGGGTTATTGATAACGGGGTAACTGATAAGGTAGAGATTGGGGGGTGAATATGGTGGCGCATTGAAATTGAAATGAGGCGCCGAGTTCTCGGGCGTTAGGGTCCGCCTTAGTTTCTGAAACATCCCGGTACATTCATCAGCGAATATCATAGGTCGAAATCGTGGTGTTAGACCATAACTACCCGGGCCATAATATCTGCATCTGATTGATGGATGTTGCGGCGCATCCCACTTCCACCGTTGATACTGTTGCCGACGCCGCCGCCACCACCATCGCCCCGTGTATTATCTCACACACATCCTTTAAAGTCGAAACGCGCAGCAGGATTCCAGGATTCCAGTAGAATCCAGATCGACGGCTTCCAACCGCTTCGCCGCGACGCTTCCTGTTCGTGTTAAACACTCCATGATTACTTTCGCTTAAATACCGCCGGGAGCGGCCCCGGAATCATCAATTTTCCGACCCGCCGCAAAAACAGAACAAACACTTTACCAACTTACGCTGCGGTTGTTAAAATTGGGAGGAAATTTAATAAAAACTACCCGCCGACCGTGTGTGTCCGGAACAACACCTTAAATTAAGGGCATCTCCTATCCAACACTTTACTTCGCAACCTTCTTTTTATACACACAAACTTACAATTGTTTTTTATTAACTAAAACACCAACCGAAGTAAAATCACACAAGTTAAATATTCTTTTAAAACAAAATAAGAATTATATTTCACCAAGATTAATATTAAGTCATAAAAATCTTAAAAATTAAAAGGAGATATGTTTTAATCGATGTGAAATTTAATTCCCTTTAAAAAGAGTCCAAACTCGATGTATTTATCTCGTTTATTTCCCGAGATATTAATTATCTTAATTTAGTTATTATCAAAAAAAATTATGATTTAATAAAAATGTACTGAGTTTGAAATCAAATTAGAGGAAATTTAGAAACAAAATTAATTAGAATTTTTTTTTTGGTATTTTGTCATAAAATGGTAATAATAACCGATAACTTAAGTTTAATGTGAAATAATAATAATAATAATATTCCAAATATGTGCAAAATTGGTTTTAATCGATTTAAAATTTAATTCGACGTATTTAACTCCCGATATATTGATTGTTTGAATCGAGTTATTATCAAAGATGGCGAATTATTATGTTGTGGTTAAACTTTTACGTTTTTTAATAAAAATATATCGAGTTTGGTATCAAATTAAAGGAAATTAAAAATCTTAACGATTCATTTGAGCGTAAGGAGAATGTTTTTGTTGTTATTTATTTCTGATTATAGTAAGTAGTAAAATTAATTATGAATGAAGTGTTGGTATAGGGTTGTAATTTAACAAGGATATAATTGACATGTCCGCGTTGGTGAACGTAGGTAAATTTGAACAACTGCGGCGATGTCGTCTTGACTGGAGCCATAATCTCACGTGGACGTTGCAAATACGGGATGAGAGTTAATATTGTTTTTATGACCCCGAGTAGATTTACGGAGTGGCATATTGCATTCCAGAGTACGTGGGACAATTTCCCCCGGTTTAAGGTAATAGCGAACCTCGGGACAGAAGGTGTACATTTGTTATCTACATCCTTTCGCACGGAGACGATCCCGAGCCCTGGTTTCGGGCTCTCTAGCTCTTGGCTCGTGGGTGATATCCTCTTATTCTGTGAAACTCCGGCCCGGCCCGTAGAACCTCGACCCCCATTAAATGTTCGTTATGGCTTAAACTATTTTTTGATACGAGTTTGAGGACGTCTTGACACCTACGAGAAGTTGTTGTAAATACTTTGTCCGGAGTGAGGTGTTTTAAGGCAGGTCATTAGGGGAATTTTCGTGTCTTACAAACGATTACATTCATAACGACTCGGGGAATAGAATAACTTTGCAACTCAATTCGAAAGAAATTCAATTTGAAAGTGGAACAAAAAGTCAGATTTAAAGTTTTTGAATATTTTATAAAGTTTAAGAGCTTACCATGGGCGCAGGAAAAAAGGCCGAAAACGAAACAAAAACCGGGGAACTATCGTCGACCAAAAATTTTGATTCTATCGCGTTAAATGGCGGGTGAAATCGAGAAATTCTTTTCATAAAGAAAAACAGAGAAGATTGTTAAGAAGTTTTAATTAGTCAAGTTTTAGTTTTCAACTTCGGACGGGTCCGGAACGATTATTGGTAATTAAATCGGGTTTATGACACCGAAAGAGGTTGGTATTATTTAATAAGAAGTCCGCTAGGGGAGTTATAACAATGTGGAATGCAAATGAACTCCGCGGGAAATGAAAACCTAGTAGAATCTTTTCCGGAATTGCGCCACTATTTCGTGGAATGTTGTAAGATAATTGCGGACTCTCTTAAGCATCGCGGCGTGGAAAATAAAAACGGGGACAATGGTTTTCAGAGTCAATTAAAATTGTTAGAATCTTGAAGAAAATCACCCGCCACCCGCCACTCGAACCCCAGGGATGTACTGTCATTAGAAAGTGAGTAGGAAACTCAGGAATTCCAATTAGGAATTTGTCACTCTTTGAACAACAGCATGGGAGTTAAAACGGATATCGACAACTTCTCGGCCGAAACCCCCGATGTTTGATCGTTGATGGATATGCCCGCCGATCTTTGCCTCGCTCGGAAAAAATTGCCCAAGGAACGAGCCTCATCAACGGCTACATAGCCACCCCAAATTCTTTACTACCACTCTATACTTGCCCGAATAATTTTCACTCCGACTCTTTTACGTCCTCACTCCGAAATAAATTCACTTTAATGCTTTAACAAAATTACATTCCCCTTTTTTATTTGCGACTGATTAAAGTCCACATCATTTCTTTCACTACGATTTTTTTTACATAAAGCTTTTCATAAAATTAGACAAATGATAAAGAGTATATAGAAAGATTTCGACTGAATACGGTCATCATCAGCCAAATAATTTTAATTATATCCGTTTTGTTTCGTTTGAAATGTTTGAAGTTTACAAGTAGTACATAAGAATGGAATGAAAATGGAAATTATGAATAGGAATGTAGGTTTAGGAAAACAATCAATAAACAAAGGATATGTAGTCTGGGCGTGGATGAAGGGAAGGAGGAAACCGGGGAGTATGGCGCCATCACGGAGAGGTAGGAGCCGTTGAACAAAAGAGGCAAAGAGTCGGTTCCCTTGGGATTGACTTGATGAGTACCTCCCGCTCAGCTTTTAACTACTCGAGGCCCCATTGCGAACGGTTACTTCCGGATAACAATACACTTCTGACTTATAAATGTCACCGAAGGGTTGCATGAATTGGTGTCTGTGAAGGGAGAAATTAATTTTAGTCGCCCGTTCGGATATTTGGCAAATACCAGTCGAGAATTGTGATTGTAACCTCGTCCCGGTCCCAATATGATTCCGACGCACCCTACATATACGGAACCTTGTAACTGTTGACAACCCTACGTGTTCCACTCTTTACGAACATTTTTTTTCCACCGGTCCCCGTGTATTTGCGCGAACGGTCGGGGGTTTTTCGATTTTTACCTCAGATCAAATACACAGGAAAATTTATTTTGGCACTCAGCACTTTTCCGAGAACACACACCTATGGGTGTAACCTCTCGGATTCCGATATCCAATAACCGGGCCAACCGGCGCGATAAGATTTACTTTCTCTCATTTTATAACCAAATTTGTTTTACCGACTTTGCACCCCGCGCGAATTTTGCTCTTTTAAACTATTCGAAAAGAATCCCGTCTTCTGCGACTTTAATTAAAGCAAATCCAATCGGAGCCCTCGAAGTTTACCTTCTTTACCTACAGTTTCTCCCTGCTCGTTTTCCGTCCTCCTCGTTCGCGGGTCCCAATCGTCCTCTATATCATTCGAATTTAATTTTAATAAAGGTGGGGGTGGCGGCTCCCGAAATGGAGCACATCCCGTTTATGTCCGACTAGTAGCTGTAAAACACCCGACGGAGTCAGATTCAACCCTCGGTTAAGAAATGCGCAGCAATTTAAGTCCTATTCCTCTTCCCTTTGGTGACTTTAATCGACCTTAGACTTCAGACCAAGGGTGGAGATAACTAACCCCGCGACTATGCAACATCAACTCCTCCCGAACACCACCAAAATTCCGACAATTCCGCAATTTTACACTCCGCTTAAACCTTTAATAACTTTTTGCATTTTTCCCTTGGCAGATCATTTTTGAGAGAACCACTCGAATTGAGAAAAATGTAAGACGTTTTTTTTCCGCGGAGGGATCGCGGTTAATTTACGAAGTGCTCTTAATAATTAAACGATAAACAAAAAATCTTCCGAAGAAGGCGTAAACGTTAAGGAAGCAACTTCACCCGGTTTATTAAATCGCCGACTCCCCGTCATATCCGTCATTTACTCCTGAGCACCTTCTTCTCAGCAATCCTTCTGCCTCGTTTTCATTCTTTTGTGGTTCCGTACTCCTCGGATGGCCGTCGTCTTATACACCTATAATTAAAGCGACCCCCTACTATATCGTATATATTTACGGCATCAAAAGGATTCACTCCCAACATCTTTCGGCTTTGATAAAAACCCTGTGCGACCAGTACTTCTCGTCTTTCAAAAGAAATTTTAATGTTTTTAATCCATTAGTAGCACGCTATTTTTTGTTAATCTCATAAAAGTATACTACACGCCTCGCCTTAGTTCGTGTTGATTTTCTATGGAAAACCAACAAACTTTTCTTTTTGTGTGCCTTTTTTTATTGCAGGTACTCTTTTATGTCAATCATTATTGATTGTTTTAACTACCGAGCGATATAAAGCGATATAAATAAAAATTTCATTCATTTCAATTGAAATCAAACGTTACATTTTATTATATTCTCTTCACATTGAAAACATTATTTAACTTTATTTCGCTATGAACAGTATGGTATATATTTCGATACTGGAGTTTTTGGAAATATTCTGAAAATCCATAAATTAATCCAGGCAATACTTGGAAATACACTAACAAATGCTGAAAATACCTCAAAAACTTTAAGTATCCAGAGATGTCTTTAAAAGCCATAAGAATTCTGAAGTTTCCTTGAAAATTCTTGAAAATCCTTCAAACGCTATGGAACTGATTGGAAAATTACTGGATATCGCCTTGAAAATCTTGGAAATGCTTTGAACACCTAAAATTATTAATATAAATCCCAGAAATCTTTGAGAAATTTTTTGTATGCGAAAATTCTTGAAATTTTAGATGTATCTCAAATAAATACCATAAATATCGTTTTTGATAAACAGCTTGGAAGTTCCTTGAAGATCTGTAATTATTAGAATAAATTCTTTAAAATTCGTGGACATCTTTGGAAATTTCCCAGAAATTCTTGGAAAAACGCTGAAAGTCCTTGTAAACCTATGTCCAACATCAATAAATACTGGGGTAGTCCACGAAAAATCTGCTAAAGTGCTTAAACCTTTAATAATCGTTCGAATGGTCAAACCTGGTTCATCTTCAAGAACGTGGAAGTATACTGGTAACTTTCCAGAACTACCTACTAATATTACAAATTATATAAATAATATAAATTATTATTTATTTTTGAATAGTTGGTAAAGAGATGTAAATTGGAAGAGTGTAAGGATGAAGCGGTAGTTGTAAAATGTTGGAATATGTGACCTTGACACGTGACGTTACATAACAACCAATTATATTCTCTTCACATTGAAAACATTATTTAACTTTATTTCCCTATGAACAGTATGGTATATATTTGGATACTGGAAATCATCCTAGAGTTTTTGGAAATATTCTGAAAATCCAAAAATTAGTTGAAAACGTTGAATGTATTTGGATATTCTTGAAATCATCAGGAATAAAATCCAGGCAACACTTGGAAATACACTAACAAATGCTGAAAATACCTCAAAAACTTTAAGTATCCAGAGATGTCTTTAAAACCTATAAGAATTCTGAAGTTTCCTTGAAAATTCTTGAAAATCCTTCAAACGCTATGGAACTGATTGGAAAATCACTGGATATCGCCTTGAAAATCTTGGAAATGCTTTGAATACCTAAAATTATTAATATAAATCCCAGAAATCTTTGAGAAATTTTTTGTATGCGAAAATTCCTGAAATTTTAGATGTATCTCTAATAAATACCATAAATATCGTCTTTGATAAACAGCTTGGAAGTTCCTTGAAGATCTGTAATTATTAGAATAAATTCTTTAAAATTCGTGGACATCTTTGGAAATTTCCCAGAAATTCTTGAAAAAACGCTGAAAGTGCTTGTAAACCTATGTCCAACATCAATAAATACTGGGGTAGTCCACGAAAAATCTGCTAAAGTACTTAAACCTTTAATAATCGTTCGAATGGTCAAACCTGGTTCATCTTCAAGAACGTGGAAGTATACTGGTAACATTCCAGAACTACCTACTAATATTACAAATTATATAAATAATATAAATTATTATTTATTTTTGAATAGTTGGTAAAGAGATGTAAATTGGAAGAGTGTAAAACAGGATTGGGATGAAGCGGTAGTTGTAAAATGTTGGAATATGTGACCTTGACACGTGACTTTACATAACAACCAATTATATTCTCTTCACATTGAAAACATTATTTAACTTTATTTCCCTATGAACAGTATGGTATATATTTGGATACTGGAAATCATCCTGGAGTTTTTGGAAATGTTTTGAAAATTCAAAAATTAGTTGAAAACGTTGAATGTATTTGGATATTCTTGAAATCATCAGGAAAAAAATCCAGGCAACACTTGGAAATACACTAACAAATGCTGAAAATACCTCAAAAACTTTAAGTATCCAGAGATGTCTTTAAAAACCATAAGAATTCTGAAGTTTCCTTGAAAATTCTTGAAAATCCTTCAAACGCTATGGAACTGATTGGAAAATCACTGGATATCGCCTTGAAAATCTTGGAAATGCTTTGAACACCTAAAATTATTAATATAAATCCCAGAAATCTTTGAGAAATTTTTTGTATGCGAAAATTCTTGAAATTTTAGATGTATCTCTAATAAATACCATAAATATCGTCTTTGATAAACAGCTTGGAAGTTCCTTGAAGATCTGTAATTATTAGAATAAATTCTTTAAAATTCGTGGACATCTTTGGAAATTTCCCAGAAATTCTTGAAAAAACGCTGAAAGTGCTTGTAAACCTATGTCCAACATCAATAAATACTGGGGTAGTCCACGAAAAATCTGCTAAAGTGCTTAAACCTTTAATAATTGTTCAAATGGTCAACCCTGGTTCATCTTCAAGAACGTGGAAGTATACTGGCAACTTTCCAGAACTACCTACTAATATTACAAATTATATAAATAATATAAATTATTATTTATTTTTGAATAGTTGGTAAAGAGATGTAAATTGGAAGAGTGTAAAACAGGATTGGGATGAAGCGGTAGTTGTAAAATGTTGGAATATGTGACCTTGACACGTGACGTTACATAACAACCAATTATATTCTCTTCACATTGAAAACATTATTTAACTTTATTTCCCTATGAACAGTATGGTATATATTTGGATACTGGAAATCATCCTAGAGTTTTTGGAAATATTCTGAAAATCCCAAAATTAGTTGAAAACGTTGAATGTATTTGGATATTCTTGAAATCATCAGGAATAAAATCCAGGCAACACTTGGAAATACACTAACAAATGCTGAAAATACCTCAAAAACTTTAAGTATCCAGAGATGTCTTTAAAAACCATAAGAATTCTGACGTTTCCTTGAAAATTCTTGAAAATCCTTCAAACGCTATGGAACTGATTGGAAAATCACTGGATATCGCCTTGAAAATCTTGGAAATGCTTTGAATACCTAAAATTATTAATATAAATCCCAGAAATCTTTGAGAAATTTTTTGTATGCGAAAATTCTTGAAATTTTAGATGTATCTCTAATAAATACCATAAATATCGTCTTTGATAAACAGCTTGGAAGTTCCTTGAAGATCTGTAATTATTAGAATAAATTCTTTAAAATTCGTGGACATCTTTGGAAATTTCCCAGAAATTCTTGGAAAAACGCTGAAAGTCCTTGTAAACCTATGTCCAACATCAATAAATACTGGGGTAGTCCACGAAAAATCTGCTAAAGTGCTTAAACCTTTAATAATCGTTCGAATGGTCAAACCTGGTTCATCTTCAAGAACGTGGAAGTATACTGGTAACTTTCCAGAACTACCTACTAATATTACAAATTATATAAATAATATAAATTATTATTTATTTTTGAATAGTTGGTAAAGAGATGTAAATTGGAAGAGTGTAAGGATGAAGCGGTAGTTGTAAAATGTTGGAATATGTGACCTTGACACGTGACGTTACATAACAACCAATTATATTCTCTTCACATTGAAAACATTATTTAACTTTATTTCCCTATGAACAGTATGGTATATATTTGGATACTGGAAATCATCCTAGAGTTTTTGGAAATATTCTGAAAATCCAAAAATTAGTTGAAAACGTTGAATGTATTTGGATATTCTTGAAATCATCAGGAATAAAATCCAGGCAACACTTGGAAATACACTAACAAATGCTGAAAATACCTCAAAAACTTTAAGTATCCAGAGATGTCTTTAAAACCTATAAGAATTCTGAAGTTTCCTTGAAAATTCTTGAAAATCCTTCAAACGCTATGGAACTGATTGGAAAATCACTGGATATCGCCTTGAAAATCTTGGAAATGCTTTGAATACCTAAAATTATTAATATAAATCCCAGAAATCTTTGAGAAATTTTTTGTATGCGAAAATTCCTGAAATTTTAGATGTATCTCTAATAAATACCATAAATATCGTCTTTGATAAACAGCTTGGAAGTTCCTTGAAGATCTGTAATTATTAGAATAAATTCTTTAAAATTCGTGGACATCTTTGGAAATTTCCCAGAAATTCTTGAAAAAACGCTGAAAGTGCTTGTAAACCTATGTCCAACATCAATAAATACTGGGGTAGTCCACGAAAAATCTGCTAAAGTACTTAAACCTTTAATAATCGTTCGAATGGTCAAACCTGGTTCATCTTCAAGAACGTGGAAGTATACTGGTAACATTCCAGAACTACCTACTAATATTACAAATTATATAAATAATATAAATTATTATTTATTTTTGAATAGTTGGTAAAGAGATGTAAATTGGAAGAGTGTAAAACAGGATTGGGATGAAGCGGTAGTTGTAAAATGTTGGAATATGTGACCTTGACACGTGACTTTACATAACAACCAATTATATTCTCTTCACATTGAAAACATTATTTAACTTTATTTCCCTATGAACAGTATGGTATATATTTGGATACTGGAAATCATCCTGGAGTTTTTGGAAATGTTTTGAAAATTCAAAAATTAGTTGAAAACGTTGAATGTATTTGGATATTCTTGAAATCATCAGGAAAAAAATCCAGGCAACACTTGGAAATACACTAACAAATGCTGAAAATACCTCAAAAACTTTAAGTATCCAGAGATGTCTTTAAAAACCATAAGAATTCTGAAGTTTCCTTGAAAATTCTTGAAAATCCTTCAAACGCTATGGAACTGATTGGAAAATCACTGGATATCGCCTTGAAAATCTTGGAAATGCTTTGAACACCTAAAATTATTAATATAAATCCCAGAAATCTTTGAGAAATTTTTTGTATGCGAAAATTCTTGAAATTTTAGATGTATCTCTAATAAATACCATAAATATCGTCTTTGATAAACAGCTTGGAAGTTCCTTGAAGATCTGTAATTATTAGAATAAATTCTTTAAAATTCGTGGACATCTTTGGAAATTTCCCAGAAATTCTTGAAAAAACGCTGAAAGTGCTTGTAAACCTATGTCCAACATCAATAAATACTGGGGTAGTCCACGAAAAATCTGCTAAAGTGCTTAAACCTTTAATAATTGTTCAAATGGTCAACCCTGGTTCATCTTCAAGAACGTGGAAGTATACTGGCAACTTTCCAGAACTACCTACTAATATTACAAATTATATAAATAATATAAATTATTATTTATTTTTGAATAGTTGGTAAAGAGATGTAAATTGGAAGAGTGTAAAACAGGATTGGGATGAAGCGGTAGTTGTAAAATGTTGGAATATGTGACCTTGACACGTGACGTTACATAACAACCAATTATATTCTCTTCACATTGAAAACATTATTTAACTTTATTTCCCTATGAACAGTATGGTATATATTTGGATACTGGAAATCATCCTAGAGTTTTTGGAAATATTCTGAAAATCCCAAAATTAGTTGAAAACGTTGAATGTATTTGGATATTCTTGAAATCATCAGGAATAAAATCCAGGCAACACTTGGAAATACACTAACAAATGCTGAAAATACCTCAAAAACTTTAAGTATCCAGAGATGTCTTTAAAAACCATAAGAATTCTGACGTTTCCTTGAAAATTCTTGAAAATCCTTCAAACGCTATGGAACTGATTGGAAAATCACTGGATATCGCCTTGAAAATCTTGGAAATGCTTTGAATACCTAAAATTATTAATATAAATCCCAGAAATCTTTGAGAAATTTTTTGTATGCGAAAATTCTTGAAATTTTAGATGTATCTCTAATAAATACCATAAATATCGTCTTTGATAAACAGCTTGGAAGTTCCTTGAAGATCTGTAATTATTAGAATAAATTCTTTAAAATTCGTGGACATCTTTGGAAATTTCCCAGAAATTCTTGAAAAAACGCTGAAAGTGCTTGTAAACCTATGTCCAACATCAATAAATACTGGGGTAGTCCACGAAAAATCTACTAAAGTGCTTAAACCTTTAATAATTGTTCAAATGGTCAAACCTGGTTCATCTTCAAGAACGTGGAAGTATACTGGTAACTTTCCAGAACTACCTACTAATATTACAAATTATATAAATAATATAAATTATTATTTATTTTTGAATAGTTGGTAAAGAGATGTAAATTGGAAGAGTATAAAACAGGATTGGGATGAAGCGGTAGTTGTAAAATGTTGGAATATGTGACCTTGACACGTGACGTTACATAACAACCAATTATATTCTCTTCACATTGAAAACATTATTTAACTTTATTTCCCTATGAACAGTATGGTATATATTTGGAAACTGGAAATCATCCTAGAGTTTTTGGAAATATTCTGAAAATCCAAAAATTAGTTGAAAACGTTGAATGTATTTGGATATTCTTGAAATCATCAGGAATAAAATCCAGGCAACACTTGGAAATACACTAACAAATGCTGAAAATACCTCAAAAACTTTAAGTATCCAGAGATGTCTTTAAAAACCATAAGAATTCTGAAGTTTCCTTGAAAATTCTTGAAAATCCTTCAAACGCTATGGAACTGATTGGAAAATCACTGGATATCGCCTTGAAAATCTTGGAAATGCTTTGAATACCTAAAATTATTAATATAAATCCCAGAAATCTTTGAGAAATTTTTTGTATGCGAAAATTCTTGAATTTTTAGATGTATCTCTAATAAATACCATAAATATCGTCTTTGATAAACAGCTTCCTTGAAGATCTGTAATTATTAGAATAAATTCTTTAAAATTCGTGGACATCTTTGGAAATTTCCCAGAAATTCTTGAAAAAACGCTGAAAGTGCTTGTAAACCTATGTCCAACATCAATAAATACTGGGGTAGTCCACGAAAAATCTACTAAAGTGCTTAAACCTTTAATAATCGTTCGAATGGTCAAACCTGGTTCATCTTCAAGAACGTGGAAGTATACTGGTAACTTTCCAGAACTACCTACTAATATTACAAATTATATAAATAATATAAATTATTATTTATTTTTGAATAGTTGGTAAAGAGATGTAAATTGGAAGAGTGTAAAACAGGATTGGGATGAAGCGGTAGTTGTAAAATGTTGGAATATGTGACCTTGACACGTGACGTTACATAACAACCAATTATATTCTCTTCACATTGAAAACATTATTTAACTTTATTTCCCTATGAACAGTATGGTATATATTTGGATACTGGAAATCATCCTGGAGTTTTTGGAAATGTTTTGAAAATTCAAAAATTAGTTGAAAACGTTGAATGTATTTGGATATTCTTGAAATCATCAGGAAAAAAATCCAGGCAACACTTGGAAATACACTAACAAATGCTGAAAATACCTCAAAAACTTTAAGTATCCAGAGATGTCTTTAAAACCTATAAGAATTCTGAAGTTTCCTTGAAAATTCTTGAAAATCCTTCAAACGCTATGGAACTGATTGGAAAATCACTGGATATCGCCTTGAAAATCTTGGAAATGCTTTGAACACCTAAAATTATTAATATAAATCCCAGAAATCTTTGAGAAATTTTTTGTATGCGAAAATTCTTGAAATTTTAGATGTATCTCTAATAAATACCATAAATATCGTCTTTGATAAACAGCTTGGAAGTTCCTTGAAGATCTGTAATTATTAGAATAAATTATTTAAAATTCGTGGACATCTTTGGAAATTTCCCAGAAATTCTTGGAAAAACGCTGAAAGTCCTTGTAAACCTATGTCCAACATCAATAAATACTGGGGTAGTCCACGAAAAATCTGCTAAAGTGCTTAAACCTTTAATAATCGTTCGAATGGTCAAACCTGGTTCATCTTCAAGAACGTGGAAGTATACTGGTAACATTCCAGAACTACCTACTAATATTACAAATTATATAAATAATATAAATTATTATTTATTTTTGAATAGTTGGTAAAGAGATGTAAATTGGAAGAGTATAAAACAGGATTGGGATGAAGCGGTAGTTATAAAATGTTGGAATATGTGACCTTGACACGTGACGTTACATAACAACCAATTATATTCTCTTCACATTGAAAACATTATTTAACTTTATTTCCCTATGAACAGTATGGTATATATTTGGATACTGGAAATCATCCTGGAGTTTTTGGAAATGTTTTGAAAATTCAAAAATTAGTTGAAAACGTTGAATGTATTTGGATATTCTTGAAATCATCAGGAAAAAAATCCAGGCAACACTTGGAAATACACTAACAAATGCTGAAAATACCTCAAAAACTTTAAGTATCCAGAGATGTCTTTAAAAACCATAAGAATTCTGAAGTTTCCTTGAAAATTCTTGAAAATCCTTCAAACGCTATGGAACTGATTGGAAAATCACTGGATATCGCCTTGAAAATCTTGGAAATGCTTTGAATACCTAAAATTATTAATATAAATCCCAGAAATCTTTGAGAAATTTTTTGTATGCGAAAATTCTTGAAATTTTAGATGTATCTCTAATAAATACCATAAATATCGTCTTTGATAAACAGCTTGGAAGTTCCTTGAAGATCTGTAATTATTAGAATAAATTATTTAAAATTCGTGGACATCTTTGGAAATTTCCCAGAAATTCTTGAAAAAACGCTTAAAGTCCTTGTAAACCTATGTCCAACATCAATAAATACTGGGGTAGTCCACGAAAAATCTGCTAAAGTGCTTAAACCTTTAATAATTGTTCAAATGGTCAAACCTGGTTCATCTTCAAGAACGTGGAAGTATACTGGTAACATTCCAGAACTACCTACTAATATTACAAATTATATAAATAATATAAATTATTATTTATTTTTGAATAGTTGGTAAAGAGATGTAAATTGGAAGAGTATAAAACAGGATTGGGATGAAGCGGTAGTTATAAAATGTTGGAATATGTGACCTTGACACGTGACGTTACAAACAACTATACCATGAATGTAAAGCGTACGAGGTAATAGAATCCTTAAATTTTAGGAAGCTACCGGGCGTACATTTACCGGAATGGCGTGGGTACATTATAATTTAGATTCGGTGATGATAGCACGCACAGTGGAGGGCGTAATCAGTTATGACCGTGTAAGTGGTGTTTAGTTTTGGGGTTGCCATGCTCGCGAAAGGTAATTGTAACGCTGCAGTGTTATTTAATTGTAGAAACGGTCGGAGCTATGCGACTGTTTTATCGCTAGTATAAATTTCGTTGATTAAAAATTGCAGAATGGTATTTTAATTACACGTTGAATTAAGGCCGTAAAGCAGACAATAATTGTATGTGCATAATATTAATATTTAACAAGTTAAGGAGTACTTCCGGGCCAACTTCCCACTAAAAAGTTAAAACTAATTATTCAACTCTCTTTGCGTCCTGCGTCACCGAACCTGTTCCGGCCATTTAGGTTGGTACGAAATCGTCGTTATGTGTGCTCGCGAAAAAATACTGGCCGCGGGGACTCGGTGGAAAAGTAATTTGCGTTAACTCCGCCGGATCATCGTCGAATGAATCTAAAGCTTTTGCCTGCATCGAGGCTAAAATAACACCCTAATATGGGGAAGATGTAAACAAAACGCGAACCGGCTAGCCATTGATGTTTCTGTAATGGCGTGCGAATAGCGGGGATTATACCTTTTAATCTTCCTATTTCAGATCATACGCTGAAGTCTCTTTATTGGTTTTTCTATTTATTTGTATGCAATACATTTGAATACATATTATCATAAAAAGGTTAAAAAATAGAAGATGATTTAGTATCATTATAAAAAATGAACAGTCAAAATGATTAATGGAAAGAAAATATACTACAAAAGGAAGAAAATAACAGAAAAACATATGTCAAGTGGAGTAACATTTAGAGGCACGAAGAGCTGGTCGATTTAGCATCCCCAATAAATAAATGTCGTGTGTAACGGTGTTGCGGGGTGTATTGAGGGTCGATTAATATTAATTGTCGCCGACAAGTCGATTGTGCGGCGATGTCCGAATTTATGTCAATATTAAATTTGAACGTGTAAAATCATAACATTTGTTGATATTAAAAGCGCTATTATGCAATTACGTGCAGTGACGCAAATCAAATATCTGGTTTTGCTATAATTTAACTTATTTAGTAAGCCCCGTGAATTATCGGCAAACAATTACGTAGATTCGAGTTTTGTGCGTGGTAATGCGTAGGGGGTGGGCATTCATGGTGCGTACAAAACGCGGTTTTGAATTAACCAAACTAAACTAAAAGGTACCCCTCCTTCTCCCACCCCTTTCCCGAAAGCTTGGGGAGAACGTGCGGTGACATCCCTCTACTACCCACTTTTCTCCCCCGTCGACTGAAACGCTTGCTCTTGGAGTTGCCCGATTGTAAATGCATTTGATTTATTATACACACATATTTTAAAAAGGATCCCTCTTGAATATACAAGAGCTAAAGGTCTTTGCGGTGGTCGTGGGGGTGGCTGTGGAGGACGCGAGAGTTATCTTTAAGCATCCTAATACGCGCGAGTCACATCGAAACTCGTCGACATTCCGTTATTCAGTATTCCGTTTGAAGAAGCCGATAAGGCGACGAAAAAGTAAGCGGAAATGGCACTCAGGCCTTTATTTGTTACAGGGATATGGAAGCTACCGGACCAGCCGACGGCTGAGTCCGCCACGATGGGTTCTGGTACACCGCTTTCTTCCGTAACGGTCTTTCTTTTCGAGTGTGCCCTTCTCGTTTTCGCGCAATTCTTTGGTAAGTACTCGCCTATCGCTGATAGCCCAACTTACAAACTGCTTTAATGTCTCCCTATACAACACAATACACATCCCAGTACTACCTTTTACACTTTAGATCGTTCTCACTTTCTCCTCTATACCCCAGAAGGTGTAAAGAGAAAGTTTTGGAATACCAACTGGAGCAAACACTATATTATTTTTTCTAAATTTAATTAATTAATAATTAATGCTTATTTATATATATTTTTATAATAATTTTCCAATTTGATAAAAGTTTTTGTGTAAAATATGAAACTTCTCCTGTAATTCAAGTAGATGGCGTGCTAATCAGCAAACAATTGTTGTATTATGGGTAGTGTGTTAACTGCCACGTAATACACGCTACCACGTCGAACTACAGTATTGATGTCACGTCATACACATGTAAGTGAGTAACTGTTATTGGGCGTTCATTGTTGTTGACATTCACTAGCCGACGTCACAGTATTAATTCCGAGCAATGCTGGGTGAGAAAGATGAAAGGAATAAAGGAAGCGAGAGTTGTTTAGGTCGATAAAACAGGAGTGTTGTTTATAAAAATAATTGGCATAACGTGGTCGGCGGTCACCGAGCAATGGATAATTACGGGGCTTGGATATTTGTAATTAAAGTAAACAGGTTGTTGTGTTGAAATATTAAAGTGCCGCTAGTGTTTGAAATGTTGCTTCTGTTTACCGTAAATATTAAACGCTGTACAAAGGTTTTAATTAATGAAATAACTCGTGGCGAAGAAGATCCATCAATTAACTTTGTATATGTTGCACACGCGCCCCGGACCTCACCCCCATCTCCTCTCTACAGAGCTACAGTCAAGCGTCATGGCTTTGTCCAGAATTTCTAAATGGAACGCTAATGTCAACATCCCTTCCGAGCCGCCGCGCTTTAAAATTTTGCCGTGTTGTTTGCAGGGCGATATTGTCCCGAAACTAATTTTAGAAATTACGAATTTGCGGGTCACTTTGAATTTCCGGAATTCCGGATTCGAACAACCTTAAATCGATTTGAATATTGATATTATTAAAATTTTTATGAAAGTGAGAAGAGATTCTGGGATGTGATGGGATGGAAAATCTGTCATCTTAAATGCTATAAAGAGTTTGAGAGCGAAGGGAACAAGTTTATTCTTGTACATCCTCAAATTTCGCATAAAATCACGTAGAAGTAAATTTTTCGAGGAGATGGGGTGAAATAGAAGGGGTGAGTTTAATTTCTAGAAAGAGGTGGCGTTTAAACTTGGGGGTGTTGTACAGACAATCTTAGCACTGTTGCTGGAGGTTGTAATTTAAGGTGTAGGGAACGTAAGGGATAGTTTTTGGTTTGCAGTGTGACTCGAAGCTTTGGGAGTCGGTAGTCAGCAAGGAGAAGTGGGGGATGGCCGGGAGCGGGCTCGTCACCCTGAATAATTAACTAACCGCCCCGGAATCACAATTTTGGTACGTGTTCGGCATGGTAACGTTCTTGGTAGCTAACAATATACTTTATTAACGGGGTTAGATTGGCTATCAACCGGCTTATGATCGTCGTAGGGCGCGGGACAATCTATAGTTCCGGGCGGCCGGAAAGTGGGGAACGATTTTCGGGGGAGGCAGCTTACCGCTTCCCGTATCACCCGCGTTCGCTAGTAGACCGTACGTTGCCTCTACATGCCGCTTTGCACAAATGCATTATACAATAATTAAATTCCATTACAGTCGCATTTGTATTGCGTGCGGTTTGTATAGTGTGACGTACCCCCCGTTAAATTGCATCCCATACACCTATATTACAATCCCACATACTCATAATTTTATTACTGCGACCGGGTCTGTCCCTCGGCACCCCTCCGCGACCCACAGTGGATCGCGAGGGACCGCGAAAGCTTCGCTACAATGACGTCCCGAAGAATCTCAATAACCACTTCCCATCCCGCTATTTTATCGTCGCCCCGTTCTGCCACTTTAATTCCAAAACATTCCGATACCGACCTCTGCCGCCCCTTCAACCGCGCCGCGGCCGTTTGCTTTCCTCGATTTACCATCGTTTTCAAAACGTTTTACACAAAACCTTAACCGTAAATAATTGTCTAACATTTCTTTTCGTTTCATCCTGCGCCGTTGTATAGTCAATGAACTTTAGGGAATTTGATATTTAAAAGGGAACGTAGGGGTTGATGTTTTGAAATAAAAGTAGAGTTTTTTCGGGAATGGAGGTACGAGTGAATGTGATAGGATGGTTGACTTGGATGGTTCGACACGTATGGATGTTCGATGGGAGTGTATATAGGGAAAATCGATCCATTAGGGTTTAAAAAGGTACGCGTGGAATTCGAGTTGCAGGGAGGAGCATTTAAAAGTGCCGGTAATGGAAGTAGTAATTAAAGTGAGGTTTGAACCGAAGAATGCGAGGTAAGGATTTGCGATGTTGTAGGAATTCGTATTAATAGAATTAATTGTTTTAAAAGTCGAGATATATCATTGGCGGTGGCGAGTTTTTCGCGCCCCAGGGAGGGTTTTGTTATCGTCTTGAATAATAACGTTCGATCTTGGGCATTCCTCGGGGCCCAAACGAGAGAACGGCCGAACGTATCGTCTAGAGTATTGCTCGATGGACGTGGAGAGATGGCCGGGCAGGAATGAATCGCGCGGAAAAATTGTCGTAGTCGCTATAATCTCAAAGGGTTTGTGACGCGTGGGACGTCCCGGTCCCAGATCATGTTTTTGCATCCAATTCCGGACGATACGCGACTCCTAGGAACATTTGTCAGACTCGACGCCCGAAGTCAATACGTCATAGTGGCAATGGCACCCCTAGCGCCAATCATTCGCACTGTACGAAATTGAAAACGCGTGAGTCACGTCTGCAATAAAGTGTAGGAAGGCGGCCATGCGTCTTCTGCGTTTATCACATCGTCCACTATCTTTGACCAGAATAGAGATTCTTTTTTCTTTTTCTGTTACCCTCTCTAGTACACGTGCTTGCTTTCTTCTTACCACGCCTTCTTCCGTTTACGGACACCTTACTTCTTGACTAGCGTTAAATTCGAGATGAAGTTTCGCTCGTTATTGACGATGCTGAGACAAAAAAAAAAGGAACACAACGCCAACTCGGTATTTGTCTTATTACTTTCCTTTTTTTAAGAAAAATTGGACTATACCACGAGCTGAATACAAATGACCTAAAATATCTGTTACTCCTTAAAGTCGGAAGTTATTTACATAATTGTGGCGTCAGTAATTGTTTACAAAGTCGACGGGTGGAGCGTCCCGGTCGTGACGGATGGAATTAACGGGGGAAAGAAAAGTGTATTACGGATAATTGTCGTGAAAGGATGAGATGGGGGTATCAGGCGCCAGACCAAATGGATTAGGGACATAAAAGTGGTAGGTAATGGTAATTAAAGCCGGTATGGCAGCACGTGTGTATCTTAGCCGGCACACAATAACTTGAAACGGAGTAAAAAGCAATTCTGCTAAAACCCCAGGGTGCATCATCGCGCGGTTCTCTACGACAATGCTCATGAGTTCAGTTCTAATTGCTGAAGGGGCGGCGTCGGCGAACGCAATGCAGCCCACGTAAAACGCATAGTCGCGGCCTGTTATTGTATGCTTTATGCATAACGGAAAGTAGTTCTTCTCCGCCCCTCCTCGTTCGTCGAGTACGCGCCGCAAAACTCTTTCTGAATGCCTCCAAAGCGAAAAATACACTTCCTCCAACCGATACTCCCGCATCACTTTATCTTTTTCTAGGCGAAGGAAATACTTTTCTAAATAACTTCCAACATTGTCTTCTTCTCCCCTACTTTAATTACGATGCATTTCAATTCCACCATCCCATATATCAATGTCTCAGAACCTTAGTTTACCTTTGTTAGTAATCTAAATTATTGTTGTAACTTATGCGGTATGGGTAATATTTGAGTAAAACACTTTGTTCTTCGTTAGGGTGAAATTCCGCACGAGAGGTGAGAGAAATGTAGGGAAGGTAAGAGGTGAAGGTGAAGGAAGTGGAGTGTCTGTTGGTATTTTCGCTTTGTCGTGACGTTGGACGTACCGCCGCTGTCGCCCGCGGTAGTGAGACAACATCGATATTATAATTTGTCGCTGTTTTCGGAAGGCTCCTGAAAACTTAGACGCGAAAAGTTTTACCTCGGCCCTACATTACTCAAGCGACGCGTCCTGCCGGCCTAAGAGGAAAAGTTTGTTTAATTTTGTTTGGTTTGACGTTAAGCTTGCTTCCTGTCACTTTCATCCCGGTAGACGAAGCAACCGTTAAGCGCCGTGTTGTTCCGAACAATATTTGCTTTTAATCTTATATTGAAGTTTATGCATAGTTACGTGCCGGCTTCCCCTACTTTAAATCGTGTAAGAGGCGCAAAAAATAAAAAGCGTCGAGGAGAGGGGAAAGTGAAAAGGAAGTGTTCTTTCGATGCGACACTTTCCCGAACAACAATAAATAAAAGTTTTATTTATTTATTCATTAAAGTGCGAAATTTATCGTTCCGTTCAAGTGTCGAGTTGTGCGTCAAATAAATCCAGTATTATCGGGTGGACTTTTATTGGCGGGGTTGTTTTTTCACCCTTCGTCCGGCGTCAGGATGCGCCCGGATGAGATATGGTGGGTCTTATGGGGTGGCAGAGGGATGTGCCAGATGCCACTCGCAGATGTAGATTTAGTGTCCTCTACCGTCGGGTCCAGAAACATGGTTGCATAGCTGGCCACCAATAATAATAATAAGCGCATCCCCTTAGCTAAATTCACCCACCCTCCACAGCCACATTTGCATATCGCCCAGAAAAATCGAAAATGATTACGAAAATAGACCGGTATTGAAATAATAATAAGACTCGAAAATTGTATTAAGATAAATAATTATCGAGTTATGGTTCGGGTCAACGTCGCGTCGAGCCGCCATCCCGACACGATCGATTTAAACAATTTCCTCACCCGATCCGCTGCAATATCGTTGAATAGCCGAATCTATCATCAGACCGTCAACGTTCAATAATCTCCCTACCGATGACAACGACCTACAGCTGACCCGTCATCGACATTTAAACGTTTTACACGTAACACGTTACAATGCTTTTTTCAACCATTTGGTGAACACCCGTGTAAACGGAATACGCGAACACTGTATGCGTAAATAATAAATCCGAATACGAGCGTACGCAGTGAATGAATTACTCAATTGATTGGCCAATCAATTATCGACGAGTCACCGCGAATGAACGATGAAGAACCTTTAATGAATGGAATCGTTCTCACTGAATTCCGTCCGTTATCCACTATTTAATCAACTAACACAAACACTTGTTATCACATATTTATTCGTGGGGAATGATACGAAATACACTAAATAAAGCAAATATATTCTTACTATACTCTTATCATTCAAATTTTATTCATATATTATATAAATAAGAGAAATTAGAGAAAAGCATAACAATGCACTCAAAAGTTATCGAAGAAAAAACTTGCTAACCAGGTTTGGACTTTCAGTTAGATTAGAACACCATATCACTTTGAAATCGTTATCATTTGAGCTTCATTTTAAGGTATGAATCATGAAAAGATTCCACTGCACTCAAAAGTTATCGCAGGGAGAGACCTCCATACAGATCTGGCTCAATTCACACATGTTTCAAATAACTTGACTTATGATATCACTTGGATTAGAACACCATATCACTTTGAAATCGTTATCATTTGAGCTTCATTTTAAGGTATGAATCATGAAAATATTCCACTGCACTCAAAAGCCATCGAAGGGAGAGACCTCCATAGCGATCTAGCCCAATTATCAATTTTTGATAAACTAGATTTGGAGTTTCATTTGGATTAGAACCCCTTATAACTTTCGATACGCTATCATATGAGCTTTATTTTAAGATATAAATCAAGTATATCTCCCCTTGCATTCAAAAGTTATCGAAGGGAGAGACCTCCATACAGCTTTGGCTCTATTTATATTTGTTTGAAATAACTACACTTGGTGCTAATTTTTTTTGGAACGTCATTTAATTTTAGAATCGTTATCATTTAAGCTTCATTTTAAGGTATGAATCATGAATAAATTCCACTGCACTCAAAAGTTATTGAAAGAAGAGACGTTCATATCGATTTGGTTCAATTTTTATTTATTTCGCTAACCAGGTTTGGTGTTTCAGTTAGATTAGAACGCCATATAAGTTTGGAATCGTTATCATTTGGGCTTCCTTTTAACATATTAATCATGTATATCTCCCAGTGCACTCAAAAGTTATCGAAGGGAGAGACCTCCATACAGATCTGGCTCAATTCACACATGTTTCAAATAACTTGACTTATGATATCACTTGGATTAGAACACCATATCACTTTGAAATCGTTATCATTTGAGCTTTATTTTAAGGTATGAATCATGAAAATATTCCACTGCACTCAAAAGCCATCGAAGGGAGAGACCTCCCTAGCGATCTAGCCCAATTATCAATTTTTGATAAACTAGATTTAGAGTTTCATTTGGATTAGAACCCCTTATAACTTTCGATACGGTATCATATGAGCTTCATTTTAAGATATAAATCAAGTATATCTCCCCTTGCATTCAAAAGTTATCGAAGGGAGAGACCTCCATACAGCTTTGGCTCTATTTATATTTGTTTGAAATAACTACACTTGGTGCTAATTTTTCTTGGAACGTCATTTAATTTTAGAATCGTTATCATTTAAGCTTCATTTTAAGGTATGAATCATGAAAATATTCCACTGCACTCAAAAGTTATTGAAAGGAGAGACGTCCATATCGATTTGGGTCAATTTTTATTTATTTCGCTAACCAGGTTTGGTGTTTCAGTTAGATTAGAACGCCATATAAGTTTGGAATCGTTATCATTTGGTCTTCCTTTTAACATATTAATCATGTATATCTCCCACTGCACTCAAAAGTTTCGAACCATTTTGATCTAAACCAATTTACGCAATTTTTGTGATGGGATATTGAAACTCAGTTAATAATATTTCTTGGGTTATTTTCGAATATGTTGAAAAAAAAAAGTAATTTTAGAAGTTCTCAATTTCGGAAGGGAGTTTAGAACTTGACTTTAGGACTTTGATAAAAATGTACTCGAATAATTTGAAACGGTCGTGTTTGCGTTGCTAACGGGTTACACACGTACGGCCACGCAAACATAGGAGATGGTGCGCGAAGTGTCCCGAATGTTTATCTACACTTTCGGTAATAGAAAACGGCGTTCGGCGTGTTGTCGAACTTGAGTGTCCGAACGGAAGAATTCCGTTTCGCTAACACAATTACCTATCCTTCGACTTTATTCTGCGTGTAGACAACCAAAGTGGTACCATCCCACGGCTGGCCTTCTCCTGCCGGATCAAAAGGAATAGGAGTGACAAAGGCGCACGTACGGACCCGAAGAAACTTCTACAAGTTACAGTGATTCGCTAACTTCATTACCGACAATTCCCGATCATCAGTCATCAATTGGAAAGCAACATTCGTTCTAGAAAGAAAATTACTTGAAAAACCTATCCATTAACAATCGAATTTATAACTTTTTGAATAGTTTGTTTTTGGTCTGACAAGGAAATGGTAACAATTATTCTTTCTCTTACTCGAAGTTTCGTTTTGGTAGACTAAAAATAGCGTATGGATTTACTCGTCTCGAAATTATAACGCGCTTAAACTTGCTCGCATAGTTAGTCACCGCAAGTTGAAACTTCGGGGATGACTTGTAAGTTATTCAATTTGGAAATTTACGTAGCTTATACGTTATTATTCCGTTTTCGTGGCACGAGCCATACATACAAATTAGTTTGAACTCGAGTCCGTTCGACGAAGCGCCATTTTTCACCCCTTTTCTAAATAGTGCATTAGTACAAATGGGCCGGGTTTTTTCTATATCGGCTCTAAAGTGGGGTTTCATTAATTTGTGCCCGTTGTGTAACGGGCGACAATCGTTCGGGGGGTGCGTTGATGGCCGAAAGATCGGGGGTAGGGTTCTAATTTGCGCTTCATTCAAAACGGGCGCACTATGGAACCGAAGTTTAGAAGGCAGCGAACAAAAAGGACCCTGATTTATGCTAGCCAGTGAGGGAAGCCCTTTCGCCGCCGGACAGGTAAGCGCTTGTATAACGCGATATATTTCATTTTGAATAAACGCATCTCTGGCAATGAAGAGACGTATTTAACGCCCAACGTGCCGTCCCCTCTAATTAGCTTCCCCGATTAAAAACGAAAATAGAGAAGGAACGGAATATACGTTTCCGACCTGTCCACCGCAAACTTTGTCGGTAAACAATTCAATCCTCCGAAAAACTCACCGACCCTCTCTGTTTTTATTTTTTTTTTTACTAAAATCGAATATATTTTCTTTATTACACTCATTTACACCTACACACTTCTGTAATGATAAAAAAGATAGTACTTATATTTGTCTTTTTTTGTTGCAGTTGGAGCGTCGGGTTACGAACCCGATTTCTTATACCCGTTGGAGAACATCACTGTGGCTCAAGGTCGTGACGCGACTTTCACGTGCGTTGTGAACAATTTGGGGGGATACAGGGTGAGTGGGGATCCAGCGACAGCGCGGGTGTGTATCCAACATGTTATTTCTGCGTGCAATGTGCACCAGTACGGATCCGCATCCAGCTCCCGATGGAGAAAAACCATGAGGATGCGAGGATGCGGATCCGTCGTTGCCGAACGCACGAGCACCTCTGCACCTGCACAGGCACCGATGGCATTTTGGTACAATGGCACAGTTCTGCACATAGCACCCCTGCACCCCTAACATCCAGCGCACCAATAGACGTTGACGCGCGTCAGTCGACCTGACGGACGGGCACTCTTTTTTATTTATTTTTGTTTTTTTGAAAAGCGAAAACACCCCGTCCCGAATTGTATTGTGCTAATGTCGAGGCGTGATTGTTACCCTGTCAGGATTAGGATCGCCGCATAAAATATTTATTTGTGTAAATGACGGTGGATGTCAAATCCCGTCGCGTTCACAAATAGTTTAAAGTCGCTTCATGTTTTAGCGGTGATTTTTCAACTACTAACGGTCCCGGGTAGTTTAAACAATGAACCTAGGATTAAATCAGATCAATTTGCAGACGATGCGCGGGGTTACCCCCCACGGTTTAGATCCCCCTTAACTGGCGTTAATGCCGACATTTGTCCGAGGGCATTGTTACTCGCCTCTTCCGTAGAGGTCACATAATCCTTCTGTTTCAACAATATGCAATTGTATGTGTGACACAATGGGTCGCCTTGAATTTAGCCCGATCCCTTTCTCCTCAACGGTCGAGCCACTTATAATTTCGATTCACTTTTACCGGGACCGCGACGTGTAATAGAATTTGATGTTATCGCAAACACGGGCCTGCCGCTGACGTGCGCCACTGACTCGTGTACCAGGACATCCGAAGGCAGTAGCCTTCATATGCAAAACTGAATAGCAGTTTATTCACCTTCTTCGACGTCGACGCGATCTCCACTTTGCCCGCCCTTACCAGAAAATACTTATCTATAATATACCTGTTAAGCTCTCATCTTCTTATCCCCACGTTTCGTAATAAATACTAACTGCCTATCATTGTGTTTTATAGAAAATCTTTACAAAATTGATCCCCTCAAAAATTATTTTCGTTATTATACTAAATACAAAAAGATCACTTTAACTGTATTATCTAGTAGTATTTTGATTTGATTTTTGTCGATACAATTTACCGGTAATTGCATCAAACCAATTTTAAGACACATCAATAATTCCCTCTGTGCACAATCCCGTTACGGGAACGCAACGCCCAGAAGTGAAATTATCACTAAATTGCTGTTTGTGTGCGCATAACGTATTGACGATTGGCCGCGTTGATTAACAATCAGTTATTCCATTTGGTATTAACAGATGGCCGCGATGTAGCTTGCACGATTATTGCACGATTCGTTGAGTGACGTAGTTACGTCTAGTAGTAGCATAGGCACAAGCGTTTCGTTTTGTCAGGTGGCTTGGATAAAAGCGGACACGAAAGCCATCTTGGCGATACACGAGCATGTCATCACGAATAATGCCCGGCTCACCGTCACCCATAACGATTTCAACACGTGGACGTTGAACATTAGAAGTGTTCGACGCGAAGATAGAGGACAATATATGTGCCAAGTTAATACAGATCCCATGAAGATGCAGGTATGCACCAACAAAAATAAGACATGATAAATTCTAATACTAATATTTTTTTAATGTTATTACACAGACCGCATATTTGGAAGTTGTTATTCCTCCTGATATCATTAACGAGGAAACATCTGGTGATTTAATGGTACCAGAAGGTGGTTCTGCAAAACTGGTATGTAAAGCTAGAGGATATCCAAAACCGCGTATTATCTGGAAGAGGGAAGATGGTGGTCCTATTGTGTCGCGTGGACCCGCATCTACCTCCAAGACCAAACCGGATAGAGTGACTATGATTGATGGGGAAGTGTTGACGTTGACCAAGATTACCAGATCGGAGATGGGGGCGTATCTTTGCATTGCAGCGAATGGTGTTCCGCCGACTGTTAGCAAGAGAATGAATCTCCACGTGCACTGTAAGTAAAATTAAAGGAATTAATGACGGTGAAAATATGGAATGGTGCGAAAGAGTATTTAGCGCGGTTGTAACTCGTAGTGAAGTAAGTTCTCGTTTCGGCGCGCAGATGGCGAATTTCAACTTTCGGTGGCGGTGGTGTTTTATTATAGCCGTATTGTTTTTCGCTATAAATTTGCTGCGTAATAAGCGAAATACCACTAAATTAGTAGGATTTTTTTTGTATTAAATAAATTTAAGTAGTAACTAAATTTTATTAATTACTATGTACATTAAGTAGACTAGTCGAGGTATTTATTAATAAATTTGAAATAGCAGAGAAACTTTATACCCACAAGCTCATACATTTATTTAATGTAATACATAAATTACGGTGATGTGTGGAAGCTGTTGGTCACCGAGTGTCAGGGGTAGTACTAGAATACGGGGAATGATGGCGCACGTCGGCGTATTTATAGCTGCGTCTATAATCAGACAGTATTGTATACTTATGTACGTCCATTACGCCAGAGGGCTGCTCGGCGTTCACCATCGCATCCATATTCATACCGGTTTTAAAACAATTGTTTCACCCTTTCCGCCGTTTTCGAATATGGTACGCATTGTGTACCAAACGCGCTTTAAGCAACTCCCCGAACGGTCGCGTCCGAGCACATTATTAGATCATGTCTCGCAAAAAGCGTTGCGCAAAAAAAAAGAAAAAAAATCCAAACGTACGCCCTTTTCAAAACACAATCTTGCTCATTTGCCCCCCAATCAATAACACATTCACCGCCATCGCGAAAAGATAAACAATACGTCAAATGAGGATCCGTCTGCTTCGCGTATTCAATGCCGTTACATTTACACGTACGGTGTTTGTATAGAATATTTACTTCTGGTTCCCACTTATGTCTATTGGATTTAGTTCGCCACTGCCCGAGCTCCTACCGCATTATCAACGCGCCCTGTGGATTTATATGGGCCGGATCCAAATTATACCGCACAGCGCCAACCCCACTTTTACGCGCATTCCAAATATCCACAGAGCTTTAATCACGATTTACCATTACAATTTTCGTTTTACCATTCTGTTCATTAATTTAACTATATTTGAACACAACACCAACAAAAAAATTATTCGCAAACAACTTTATTAACGATCCTTTTTAAAACAACACCTACTTTAACAATTATCATTGTTGAAAATTGTTGATGTTAAAATCAGTTGTTGCTAAAATCAATGAAAACTAGTTATTGCATTTAGCATGGTTATTTAATAGACAGACCTCGTGTATCAATTTTAGGAATAATGTGCAATAATTCGAATAATGGTTGTAATTGCGTAGTATTAATCTCATCCGTTCCTATAACATTAGATTTAATTAATTGATTTAATAAATTTTCATCATTTTTCCTTTCATCCTCTTCGTATTGACGGATTTACAAATATCGATTAAATTAAAGTTTACGTATTTTGAAGTTTTAAAGTTTACAACTTAAATCTACCCAAGACTAGATGGCGACGTCACTTTAAAAAATAGTATCTCAAGAATCGTAAAAGACATACATCCGTCGACAATCAAGTGGTGTATAGCCATGTTGAAAAGTCGGCAGATCACAGCCAGTCTGGGAGGCGAGTCGCTGACTATAAAGGCGCTAAGAGGATGTCCCCTATCACCTCTATTATGGTGCCTGGTAGTTGATGACTTGATGAACACCCTAACTAAAAACGGATTTAAGATACAAGGGTATGCTGATGACCTGGTAATCACAATCCGAGGTAAATATGATTCAATCATAACTCAGCTAATGCAGAAAGCCCTACTACTCGCCAGTACTTGGTGCAGAAGCAATGGGCTCAGCATCAATCCCAATAAAATCGAAATAGTCCCTTTCACTCGGAGAAGGAAGCTACAAATAAAAGCACCCTCCATTGAAAGTAGAACTATTAACCTCAAAACAGAAACTAAATACCTAGGGGTAATACTTGACAGTAAATTAAACTGGAACTCACACTTAGATAAGGTGAGGAAAAAGGCCATCATGGCAAACCAGATCTGCCGCAGGCTCCTAGGAAGGAACTGGGGTCTCAAACCACGAATGGCTCATTGGGCCTACCTAGCAATAATCAGACCAAAAACAAAACATAAGACAGCTCAACAACAGCTGGCACAAATCCAGCGGTTAGCATGTCTTAACATAACGGGTGCAATGAGATCCTGTCCGACGGCTGCTTTGGAAGCCCTACTCGGTCTCACACCACTCCACATATATATACAAAAGGAGGCAGCCTTAAGTGCCTTATCACTGAAAACAGTTTCTTCACTCAAGTTGATACAGGGTAATCTCAGAGGACACCTCGAGATCCTCAAAGACCCATGTCTAAATCACCTGATTGAAATTAAAACGGACCTTATACCGACGGAATACAATTTCAACCAACCGTATAAGGTCATATTTAGTAGCAGGGATGATTGGGCGAAAGGAGGGCCTCAACTAAAAAGAGGAGCCCTAGCCTGGTACACCGATGCTTCAAAGACAGTAAGATCTGGAGTAGGCATGGGCATCAGTGGACCAAACAGCCACATCAAATTGCCCCTCAGCTCGGACTTAACAATTTTCCAAGCAGAAGTTCTTGCTATAAACTTCTGCACCGCTTTGAACCTACAGAAGGGACAAAAAGGTGCATCCATAAACATTTTCACAGACAGCTGGGCCGCCTTAAAGGCAATTCAGGCCTACACGTGTGGCTCCGCACTGATCAGAGAGTGCACCAACAACCTGAGAGAACTCGCTAGGGGCAATAATGTTACCCTATGGTGGGTTACAACCTGGATGTGGACTACAAAAAAGCCACCTAAAACAAATAATCAACAACTGGGAGGCTTCAAAGATAGCCTTACGCTGGAAAGAACTTCCAGGTCACAGACAAGCGAAGAGTATGATAACTCCGTCGCAAAACAAAACCAAAGAGGTTTTATGCCTCAGCAAAGGGGATCTAAGAACGCTCTCAGGCTACCTAACCGGCCATGTGCCCCTAAAATACCACCTCTTCCACATTGGACAAGCTGAGGATCAAACTTGTCGACTATGCAACGACGAGTCAGAAACTGCTGAACATATACTGTGCAATTGCGTCGCCAGAGGACGTCTAAGGCACAACGTCTTCGGTAAAACTGCCCTGTTACCTACCGACATAAAGGTACAAGACCTCAAGACAATACTAAGGTTCATTAAGGACCTACATTTGCCCTAAACCTTTGGAGGGCTAAAGTTACAATAGATCTTATAGGTCGCGGTAACGAGAGGGGCCGCCCTCCTCAGCCCGGCAGCAATAATAATAATAATAATAATAATCTCAAGAATTAATTGAGATATCTGGATGAAATACAAAGAAACGTAATAGGTAAATCATAATAACGAAGTAGATTTAATATATATATATATATATTTAGAGAGGTTAAAATTTGTTAGCTAAGAAGTAAGAATAGAGTTTGGTTGGAACACTTAGATTTAATAGGGGTTCGGCAGTGTGCGCGTAATTTGAGACAAAGCGGGCCTGGCGCATACTTCATGTTTGAAAAGTTTTAAAACAATTTCAATTTCCCTATTTACTGGGAACCGTTCCGGGTAGCGTGTTACGTTATTCGATCATCATTTCCTGGGCGGCCTCTGTTTATTAATTTTCTTTTAGGCAGGTCCGGGCCGTCAACTTTGCGGATGCCGAATAAATTGTGCACGCGTCGCCGGTCCGTTTTTGCGTGTCATAATAAATAACCGAACGAGTAAATTTATAATTACATCCTGTTTTACGTGCGCTATGGTGATCACGATAACATGGAGTTCATTTATTAAACAACCGGTCGCCAATTCGTGGTACAATATAAAAGTGTGGAGAAATTAAAGCCTGTTTGTACTGAAAACGATCTGGGCGTAGATGTAATCTTTGAATACGCTCTGTAGAATCAGCATGACGGCCGGCAAAGGTTTAATTAAACACAGTAATAAATCTAATTGCCCTTCTGGTGCGGTAGTAATTGAAACGCTATGCTTTGAACTGGAGAGGAGATCTCCTGCTAATGATAATATTCCCGTAAAATCGCTTTGAGCTGTGCATCTAAGACCTAAACGTAAATTACACTGTACACGACCAGCCTAGTATCATAGCCGATTAATAATTGTGGTAATTGATTTTCAGTTCATCCCTTGATACAAGTACCTAACCAATTGGTTGGGGCTCCAATCAACACCGACGTCACCCTTCAGTGTCATGTGGAAGCTTCTCCTAAGGCTATTAACTATTGGACGAAAGAAAGCGGTAAGCACGCATTTGAAAAATGTCAAATTAAAATTATTCCCCCTCTACTTCTCGAATGTACAGCTATTTTATCGAAAATTCCGGTCCGAAGCGCGCTCCTTTCGTCGTTCCTGTAACGATAAACTCCAAAACTTTCGACGTAACGTTTTTATTTACTAAGTTATGGCCATTTTTACCCAGTAAATAACTACGCGGCAGCATAGCTTTACTTATTAATTCAGATGTTTTCAATACTACGACATATTTCATTTTCTATAAGGTATTTCATTAAATTAAATATATATAAATAAAATATATGTATTAAATTGTATTATTAATTTTGTTGGCATAGCGAACAGAAATGAATGTAGTTTTTGTCCTGTTTGTCTTTATGGGACACATTCCAGTGCGACGTGTGGATTGCCAACAAAGGTGGAGTTTAATTATGCAAATATGACCTTGTCGAGAGAGCATTTTGAGCGGGCTGTGTGACTTCATTGGAAATTTCAAATGCCAAAGCGGCAGGTCGATTTGTGCATGAGGCGATGCGATTTCGTATGACCCCTTGGAATTGAGTCTGAAAAGTCCGGAAATGTATATGGAAGGAAAACGTGGTAAAATTGACAAAGATTGTGTAATAATAATTTCGGGGAGAGATGATTGCCGCTGCAATTACTGTATTGTATTGGGGGAAGGAAAGTCGCACGCCTATCTGTCAGTCTTTCTGGGAGTTTTGCAGTTCCTTTTTATATTCGCTATTCCCACTAATTAACTGCTTTAAACACCAACGCTGCGCTATTACCGTTGCCATTTAATGCCGTTTCACTTTTCATTCCTGCCGTTTTAATTAAAAACCGTTCTAGTTGCCCGGGCGGCCGTTTTTTTAGCGCTTCACTGCAACTGCCCCAGACTCCCTCAAACCGGGTGCTTTTCGGTCCCTCAAATTTGATAGGAATTTCAATATAAATGCCGCAGATTGAGATTTATTAAGATGTTGACGTCCAATATTTCATAAATATTGACGATATTTTAAACTTTTTTTAGGTGATATGATTATCAGTAACGACAAGTACATTATGAACGAGATGCAGAGTTCGCAATACAGCGTACAGATGCGTTTGGTGGTGACCAGGATCGAAAAATCGGATTTGGGTGGTTACAAGTGCATTTCGAAGAATTCGATAGGAGACGCCGAAGGGAACATTCGGTTATACGGTAAGGTCTGTTGTGATTTACAGTTCGGGAACTATGAAACGTTGATGAGGAGCAGGCCGCGGAGCCGACGCCATAAAAAGGAATTGAATTTTTTAGGTAAATCGAAGGGATGTCTACGATCGGAAGCGAGTTATTTTACAAGCGGAGGCATGACTGCTAACAGTTTGACTACTTTCTTACTTGTTTCCTTTTATTGCTCGTTCAGATTTATTTCAATCGGTCCGCACTTTTTTCCCAGTCAAATCGTCCTGTCCTGAAAACCTCCAAGATAAAGTAGCGCTCAGTCGCTATGCTCGTTCTATTCGATTTCTCTTCAAGATCAATCTGGTTTTATTGCTCGCCGGCGATCTACAACATGTCCCGCACTACCTCACCCCTTCTTTCCTCTCTAAAAAATACTACTATACCCCAAACTACAATTACCAACTCACCCGCCAGTTTCTCCCAATTTTAAATTGTCCTACTTCTCAATTCCATTTATTTTAAATAATTTTTTTTGGTTACATTTTTTTATTTATGAATTTTCAGAAATGGAGATGCAAGCAAAGTTGGATTCATCCGAAGAATCCGACTCGGCAATTCCACAACATGCCGCAATGGACATCGATGGCGTACCAGAACTCCACAACAACGGCTACCAACGGTCGTTAACGGAATCTGATGAAGATATCCCCATCGCGGTGACGTCGTCGTCCCCGTCATCTAGCGGAAATAGAGTCGGCGATCCAACGCCGCTTGTCATCCTGCTACTGGCAATAGTGTTTTAAAGCTAAAAACTAAAACGTGTACAAACATGCTGTGCTGGTGTGGTATGTGCCAAAAAAATGTAAGAAGATAATCTGTTCGTGCTTCGCTCCATGCTCCAAGCAACAATATCCATAATATAGCCAGTGTTTATGAAAAAAATAGCATGATTGGTGTCCTAGTTGAGCCCTTAGCAAAAAAAAAAGAATAATGAAACAAAAATCCCAGTATAATCATATCTGTAATATATGTTACTTGCGTTCATTTCTCACGGTTAGATTCAAAAAAGGAGTATTTATTTAACTTGTTATCGGGGGTCATTAACGAAAAATAAAGGTATACTGTTTTAGGGTGTTTTTGTTTCACAACCTCCTTTTGCCGCTAACTTTGCCTGTTTACGAGAGAACATTAGTCAAATTACAATCTCACGCGAAATACAAGTGAAGCCCGGCCGCGTTCAAAAGCCATTTCGCCGGATCGTGCTGCAAAAAACCCTTCCAGTTGCGCGAAGTATACCCACTCCGGACACTCTATTTAATAATTGGCGCCGCTGATTTATAGTTTAATTGGTTATTTGCCGAGATTAAAGACGAGCTAATGGCTTCGGTAAATCGGAACTGCGTTGTTTGTAAGAGCGATTATTCCTACACCTGCAATCAAGGCCTATTAACGTAACTAATTTACCCATTTGCATAACGTTCACATTACTTGGTCTATGATAATATCTTATTCTCTAAAATTGAGTTCAATAAACCCATTCAAATAAATATTTTCAGAATTATTTTTTTAAATCATTTTTATTAGTTATCATCAAAAATAGGTAAGTAATATTAATCTACATTATTAAGACTCCTGAAATACAAAGATAAATTAATTTTTTGTAATTCGCTACGGTAATGGAAGTTATAACAGTACTCAAACGGGTGCTGTAATGAGACTCCTTACAGCATCCGATGCTGTAATGAGATTTTAGTAACATTTTATGGAACCAGTTCAAGTTGGTGACATTGGGTCATTAATTTTTTAGTTGTCAATGTGACAATTTTTGTCTATGGATGTTTAAACACGTTCTTAGCATCGAATACAAAGTCCACAATGATGAGGACATTGACTCTGAGCAATTTCTCTTATTTTGGGAGGTGTACATCAAACATTTTTTTCAGGTGAATATATTTTGTGTTTTGACAGTTTCTAATTGTCAATTCAAAGTTTCTATTTCCGGTGTTACCAACTGCTACATACCTATTTCCCTACATTGCCAAAATTTACTTTATTTTTGTTAAAAAAAAGTATAAAAACGCGAATTACAAAAAATAGCATAAAAAACACGTTTCATAAGACTTAAAGCACTCATTCATTAAAAAACTCGTGGCTTCGCCACTTGTTTTTCAACTTGAATTCGTGCATTTCAAGCGTGTCTTACAAAACTTGTTTTTTAATATACTATTATGACATCTATAAATCGCTTATAACCCAACTTTCCCAAAATTATTATAAAAAAATCTTTTCACCCGGGAATTTTAAAATTTGGTACCACCTAACCTCAAATATTGTTTTATAACATAAAAAAGTTTCATTTCGTAATTACAAACAGTTTGAACAAAAGAATTTTTTTATATAACCGAATTTTCAATACAAATCAAATTCAAGTTCACCCGGGAATTTTAAAATTTGGTATAACCTAACCTTAAATATTGTTTTATAATCCAAAAAACTCGACAACTTTTTTTTCAACCTCAATTAATTTTGAAAATTTTGTTATAAAAAAAGTTGTTCGCTGGGGAACTTTTAAATTTGGTATAACATAACCTAAAACATTCTTTTATAACTCGAAAAAGTTTTATTTCAAAATTCAAAATGATTATTAAAAAGGAAAATCGATGATTAATAAATAAATAAAAAATATAATAAAAGTTTTAGTAAAAATATAATTTGTTTGGCGATATTTCAGTTTTCTCTTCTAATTAAAAATAAATTTGTAGGTATAAACTGAAAAGTGTATGTTATGGATTGAAATTTGAAACGCGCCCAACTCGGAACGTAATGTGTGTAGAATTCGAATGAGGAATCCGTAAAATTGCGAAATTAGACGCAAGTGCAATTAGGAGTTTTAATAATAAAATCCGCATCTACAACTGTAAGCGTTAAAATCTAAATGAAATTCCAGAAACATTTCGTGTTCCAAAGGGAAATATAATATCGGATTTTTGTTGACGCGTGTATTCCGTGCGGGGTCGTTGGATTTTGAACGGCCGTTTGCACAGCAGAGCGGGTCGCGGAAAGAAATTTAATTTCAAATCACATTATTCCTGCTAGTGGAAGACAATAAATCGATCGTCTCTGACGTTACCGTGACTGAATTGCAGCGTTCCATTCGGTTCCGGACGGTCTAAAAGCCGTGCGTGTTGGGGAAACGTCTTTAATGGGTTTCGGCGGATAACTCTTTCGTCTTAAGGGCCAGAACGACCGTTTCACCGTCGCGTGAGCTTAATGGAGGAACCACACTTGATTCTCAATTAGCAAACGGTCCTTTCGACTAAGAATACTCTGGAACGGACCAATGAAATCGTCCTTTGGGCATCTCAGACAAACTACTGCACAGTTAACCGCGTCCGGTGCGTCACCGAATTTACCGGATTCAACAGGTATCGGACTCGGCGCGAAGTTTAGTTGTGGATCCGGGGAAAATGTTTGCGTGCGATTTTACAACGCGTTCTACCACGATTAAACGTACCGACCAAAGCCCGGAAGCCTGAAAATTCATCTACGGTAGGCCCCCGACAAAGTGGATTGTTGCGCCGATCCGCGTATTTCATAGAGTACCAGCCATAGTAATCTATTTGTGGACCGTCAAGGCTCGCAAGGACCCATTTGCCGGCAATTGCTCGATACATCGCGCCCAGTGCACCCAGACGTTGATAAAACGCCTTTCTCTGTGCCACACAGCGAATATGCCTCACCGTACCCGCATTACCGTTACGCTCTACACTCTCTAAACGTCGACATAATCCGCCCATCATAATGCCTACTTTAAATTCAGCCGCTTTAAATTTACTTCTAAACTACAAAGAGCCTGCAAGAGAAGGTTTAATAACCAATAGCAGGTATTAAATCATGCGGCCCCCAGTTTTCGCTACGTTTATTAAATCTATTACGTGCTAATCTTTCCTCTTGTCAAGCTAAAACGACCAACTTTTAATCCCCATTTTAACACAACCACACTCTCACATTTCGTTTTATATAATATATTTATATCATATATTGCCTCGAAGAATATATGATTTAACCTCATTAAGCCGAGGTCGCTTACGGCCGAGGCTCTACAATTATTAGTTTATTGCAAAAAATACAATAAGATTAGTTCTTTAATTTAATAGCTATATTTGAGTGGTGTTCTTAATTGTTTTATATCCAACAGCTTATGCTGGAAAGAACTTCCAAGTCACAGACAATCGAAGAGTATGATAACTCCGTCTCAAAACAAAAGCAAAGAAGTTTTATGCCTCAGCAAAGCGATCTAAGGACGCTCTCAGGTTTCCTTACCCCTAAAATACCACCTTTTCCACATTGGACAAGCTGAGGATCAAACTTGTCTACTTTGCAACGACGAGTCAGAAACGGCTAAAACACAACATTTGCGGTAAAGCTCTTTTGACACTTACCGACATAATGGAACAAGACCTTGGAGCATTACTAAGGTTCATTAAGTACCTATATTTGCTCAAAAGATTTGGAGGGCTAAAGTTACAATAATAATAATAGTGCCTAACATCATTACCTTCTCTTTCGTGGAATCTGTCATCTTCATATGATTTAGGAAACTGCGGATGCATATTAGAACCTTGATGTTCAATCACTTAGTTAATAAAAAATATTAATATTGTATTTAAATAATAAAATAAAAATGAAAATTAAATTAAATTTCAAAGGTAATAATATTTTCGAGTAAACACAACAACAACGGAGCGGGAAACTGTGAAAGTTTGAAACTTTAGCTAATTAAGATAATGATTTAGCTTTACACCTAGGGCACGAAGCAATTAACTGAATTAAATTGCTAAGATACTTCTGGGTACGTATTTGGATAATTTGTAAAATCGATGTCGCGGCGCGAAATGTTTTCCCATTGCGTGTGTTCCGTTGAGAATTCTCGATCAAATTTTGAAATGAGCTCATCATTTTTGATTTTTTTTGAATCTTGTTACCGTTTGGGGCTGCGAATACCGTAAGGATTTTTTTGGTGGAAAAAATATGAGAAAAATTAAAAAGCAACAGCACGTAACTTGCAATTAATTAAATTTTTTCTTGTTTATTTCGGTTAAGCTCCTTTTTTCTGGGATCGTGCATGTTCGAAAACACAAAACCTCTATACATTCTTGTCCAGTTTTCCGGGATTCGAGCATCGTCTAATCTCCGTAGGGGAGATTCCCGGGCATCCGTTGAAATAGTTTCGGAATTTCCAAGCGAATCGATAAAATTCCGACCGAAAAGAGGTTCCCCGAAAAGTAAAAGGGCTACTTCATTATTCAATAACGACTTTTAAGGAAAAAATTTACTAAATAAAATAGGCGAGAAATAATAATTTTGCGGACCATTGGTCTGGGTCATGCTCATTAAGGGTGGAAAACAGTTTCTTAAATCAAATCGTTCCCCCTTGCAGTCGGTGCCCGGATTATCTTGCTTGCCTCTTTTAAATATCAATTTCAAGTGTTTATACCTCATTTAATTTCAATTTTACAGCCATTGTCCCATCTGGGTTAAAACCCCTCTAGCAGCGTGCATCAGAAGTTCGTCTTAAGGACAATTATACGCTTCGATGGAGTAACCGTGGAGTGCTTTCCCCCACTTTTCCATTAGAAAAAAAATCACCCTTTCATCTTTAAATACTACGATTTTTTTGTTGATATTTTAACTTTCTGTTTGGGGGTGATCTCCCATCTTGCAAAGAGATTCTAAATTTATCTTGAAATGTTATAGAATTCTGATTACTTGATGTTAGTTGAAACTTGAATTGTGGCAACTAACCGAAAGAGGGCGATGTTTATTTGAGCTGTTTAAATTTTAAATTGATAAAGATTTAATTCGATGCGAGTTGGGGTGATATGAAGGTGGGGATAATTTTAGATTTTAGTTACGTTCTTAGGGGGTGATTAAAAGATTTCAAGTCTCACCGATAAAAATGATTTATTGATTTTATTATTGTCAGTAATACAAGTCGATTCAGTAATTTAATAATGTTGTTGAGGGTTTGAAAAGAAATTTTGATGCACAAAATAAAATTTAATAACGCAATACGATCACATTATTACACCAACTATTACTTGTATATAGTAATAACAGATATTTTTTTACATGTATTTTATTATTTGTTTTACATGTATCTTTTATACGTATTTTTATTTTTTTATATGTATTTTTATTATTTTTTTAAACAGTTCAATATGCTACACTTGCTAAGCTATAGCTATAAATATTTGATTGTGTATCTTCAGGGTGTATCTCCTAATATTGTCGGTTCACCTCTCTTACAAAAAATATTTCGAAAAAGAAAGATTTTTTAATTCCACCCTGTATGTGTAAATACTCCATCTAACTCAAATATTGTTCTTGTTAAATCAAATATAATTGTACTATCCATTACATCCGTTGTGTCACGATATGGCTACTTGATGGTTATTGCGATCGTATCATTTAATACGACCGCTTATCCATTACGTAGATGGAGCATGTATATAAAAAGGTTCAAAAATACACATTTCAAAGTTCGTAGAAACTATACGAAAATAAAAAACTATAATATTATTTATAACCAACAGAGAAAGAAACGCTGACGTTCATATACTTCTTTTAATATATTTACATTTTCTTCGTTTATTTATTTGTTAACAACAAACATATATACATAATGCATATCATTGCCTATTATTTACAAAAATTTAAAAAAAAAAGCAACAAATTTTAAAATCCAGGTTGACAACAAATTAGATCATACTTAATATTGTTATTGCCAACTTAATTAATCGTTTGGATTAAAATACATATACAGGGTGGCTCAACGATACATTCATTATAACATTTTAATCAAATTTTAAATATCGTTAAGCATCCTTTATATGCAACTTAATTACAGGGTGTTTCACGATGATTAATTTTGTTTAAAAACTTTTGAATTTCATTTCAAACATGAATCGTGGAAAACCCTGCATGATTTGGGCCGATGTTAAAATAAATTTTAAGGAAGACGTATTGTCCGTGTTTTTAAAACTCGACGCAAACGTTGAGCGCAAAACTGAGCTTATTGTCTGTTTATTTTTTTGGTATTCAATTAAATGATTAAATTATTGGTTCGATTAACAGTCGATTTCGTTTTGGGGAAGACACGACAACGGTGATATGCAAAATTCAGTTCTTAATTATAGTTCGTTAAACGCCTCTTTGCATACTATTTAAGGAAGACAATTCAAATTTTGACATACACTTTTTTTATTTTTTTGTCATTTTCTTTTTTTATTTATTTTTTGATTTAAGCATATTTGGTCGAGAGATCTGCGTCTCTAACAAAAAATGTGATGCATAATCGCCATCACCAATAGATGGTAACCAATTTCTAATTGATTTCCATCGTTATTATGAATAATCCACGGTTTTCTAGTAACAATCTGCGACGTTGTTAGTGGTTGATATGTTTTTACTTCATAAACAGATGGCGTTGTCATTTCTTGATCATCATCTTCATCTTTGTCATCGTAAGATTCCTTTCTTCCTTTGCGCGGGGGTTTGTACTTCTTTGGTTTATCCTTATGTAGAGGTTTCCTTATCTTCGGATCGATTACTTTAGGTAAAATCGTAGTTGTAGAAGTTTTCACCGGCAAACGTAGCTCTAAAATAAAATAAAAAAAGATTACAGAATTTTATAAAAAGGTTATAGCTAAAGTTTTCCCGAATTACCTTGTAGCCTTATTGTACCTTCAGCTTTCCCCAATGCATTCGAAGAAGTGCACACGTAACCACCGAAATCTCGCATTTCCAGACTTCGAATTGTCAGATTCATCAGGAATGAGTATTCGTTTAGGACTGTTTCTTCCATTACGTATTTCTCATTTGAAATCAATTTTTCACCTAAAAATTTGAATTCTTAATAAGTATCTACCAGACATAGTTTGAGAACTCGAATATAGGTGGCGCTAGCTAAGTTATTCAAAAATATACCTATACTCGTATTAATTATTATTCGGCCTGTTGATGTTTACTTAATCCATCAACCAGATTCTACTCTAGTAATGCATGAAACGCAATAATTCCCTTAACGAGATAAACATCTCGTTATCGACATCAAGGTAACACAAATGACATCTTAATATTTAAATGCGGGTTTTAACGCAAATCCTACTTGCAGTCAAAACATTAATATATTTTACCTATTTACTTAGCATTTCAAGGTTGTGTCAAATCATAAGTACCAATCATAACAAAATTAATTAAAACATATGAAGTTGTGAATTAAATTCTAAGCCAGGATGAAAATTTTAAAAACTGTAAGCATTTAGAAAAGATGAAACATCGCCACTTTGTCTTCTAAATAATTATTTAGTATTGAGACAGCGAATATACAGGGTGGTTCAGTTTTTAATCGGGAAAGTTTACTAGGATGTAGTACTTGCCAAAATAACACTAATTTTTTATATAAACATAGGGTCGCAACTCTTTTGTTTTCGAGCTATGAGCGAGCAAAGTTGAGAAAAAAATTTACATTTTGTTTTGTATTTCGGCTGTAAGTAAACCGTAGAATTTGAAAGTTGGTTCTGAGAACTTGTAAGTTTCATTTACAGTGAATCCTCATAATTATTGCTGGTTATTAATAATTTTTGACGGTTATTAAGCAAGAGTATTAATTTTTTAATATTGTTTAAAACAACGTAATTTGTTCAGACAGGCATTAATCTTATTTATGTTTTTTTTTTATGACAATCACAATTAATTGGTGTTATTTAGTTAGTACTAAATTCTAGTAAGTGCAACCTATAATAGCCACCATAAAGAAAAAATTTTTTTAATAATAGCAGCGCTTTACAGTACAATTTAACATATTTTATTTTTTTACGCTAAAACTATTATCTTTAAGGAGAAAACTAAAGACACAAAAAAGTACCAATAATGAATAAGCTTTACAACCCATATTTTTTTATGTTAATATTATATGGCGTTAAGAAGTTGTTATAAAAAAATCAAAGGGGTTGTGAATTTCATCCCCTTAGAGGGCGCTAGGGAAGTTTAAGGTATGGTTGAAAATAAGATATTAACTAGTAGTACATACATACAAAATTCCAAATTCTATGGTTTACTCATACCCGAAATAAAAGATAAAATGTAAATTTTTGGCTCAACTTTGACAGCTCATAGCTCGAAAACAAAAGAGTTGCGACCCTATGTTCATAAAAAAAACTTGTGTTATTTTGGCAAGTACTACGTCCTAGTAAAGTTTCCCGATTAAAAACTGAACCACCCTGTATAATCAATTTATCAAAACAAGCTATAACCCGAATGATGCTAGTTGTTCGTCTACTGTTTAATTTTACTTATACTTCAATAAAAATATATGACAATCTAGCGCTGCATAACAATTAAAACTAGAACTAACACTAGATCTAGAACTAGAAAGTATCAAACTTCTACTTCTAGGTCTAGTGTTAGTTCTAGTTTTACACTAATACTATCACTGGAACTAACACAAAACCTAAAATTAGAATCATTCGGGTTTAGCCGTCTTGAGAGACGTGCGGCTAAACCTGAATGTTTCTAGTTCTCGGTCTAGTGTTAGTTCTAGTTTTAATTCAATAGAAATAATTATATATAGAATATATATAAGTAGTGATATCTAGTGCTAACTAGTGCTAGTTAGCACTGTGACTAGAACTAACACAAGACCTAGAACTAGAAACATTCGGATTTAGCCGAACGTCTTTCAAGACGGCTAAACCCGAATGGTTCTAGTTTCAGGTCTTTTGTTAGTTCTAGTGATTGTGTCAGTGTAAAACTAGAACTCACACTAGACCTAGAACTAGAAACATTCGGGTTTAGCCGTACGTCTCTAAAGACGGCTAAACCCGAATGATTCTAGTTTTAGGTCTTTTGTTAGTTCTAGTGATTGTGTTAGTGTAAAACTAGAACTAACACTAGACCTAGAACTAGAAACATTCGGATTTAGCCGAACGTCTTTCAAGACATCTAAACCCGAATGGTTCTAGTTTTAGGTCTTTTGTTAGTTCTAGTGATTGTGTTAGTGTAAAACTAGAACTAACACTAGACCTAGAACTAGAAACATTCGGGTTTAGCCGCACGTCTCTAAAGACGGCTAAACCCGAATGATGCTAGTTTTAGGTCTTTTGTTAGTTCTAGTTATTGTATTAGTGTAAAACTAGAACTAACACTAGACCTAGAAAGTATCGGTTATGCCGTGCGTCTTCAGAGCGTTAGTTCTAGTTTTAGTTTAATAGAAACTATGAATATAGTGATATCTAGTGTTAACTAGCGCTACTTAGCACTGTGATTAGAACTAACACAAGATCTAGAACTAGAATCATTTAAATTTAGCCGTCTTGAAAGACGTGCGGCTAAACCTGAATGTTTCTAGTTCTCGGTATAGTGTTAGTTCTAGTTTTAGTTCAATAGAAATAATTATATATAGAATATAATTAAGTAATGATATCTAGTGCTAACTAGCGCTAGTTAGCACTGTGACTAGAACTAACACAAGACCTAGAACTAGAAACATTCGGATTTAGCCGAACGTCTTTCAAGACGGCTAAACCCGAATGATTCTAGTTTTAGGTCTTTTGTTAGTTCTAGTGATTGTGTTAGTGTAAAACTAGAATTAACACTAGACCTAGAAAGTAATTAGTTCAATAGAAACTATGAATATAGTGATATCTAGTGTTAACTAGCGCTACTTAGCACTGTGACTAGAACTAGAATCATTTGAATTTAGCCGTCTTGAGAGACGTGCGGCGTATTAAATAGATAACATAATTCTTTTGATATCTTATCGACAATTTCCATCTTACGTCTTTTTAATTTATTTAGGTTTTTTTTTACGATTTAAATGTAAATTGAATTGAATACGGTTCTGGAGCTTAATGATTTCGTCGAAACCGTCGGCCCCTTTTCGAGGCCGACGGTTTAGTTTTTTTGATAATAGTTAAGTCTGAATTCTCAAATTTTTATTTTCGCCAGAACCCCAGAAACGTCTAATGACCGGTCTCGCTGAGACACCCTGTATTTTTGTGTAATTAACAGGTCTGGGGATGGGGTGAGAGAGTGTTTGGAAGGGACATCAGAAAGAGAAAGATTATATTTGATGGGTTAGTGAGGAGTGCAATGATGTAGGGGGCGGAAGTGTGGGGATGGAAGAGGCAGGATATTCTGAGCAGTTAAATATGAAGAAATGATAGATAGAAGACCATACTACGGGATTCTGGGGGAGTGTTGGAAAGGAAGAGGTGGAGATGTGAGGGGAGGTAAGCGACCAAAGACAGGAGAGAAGGAAGATATTTTACATTCTCCCAACCGATGAAAAATTTTGAAGTAGTCAAGACATATTGAAAGATTTTCGCAGTTTCATTAATACAAACCATTTAAATAATAAGTGATCTTGTTCTAAAGGAAAATCAATTTGATTGGTTGCCAAATCAATTAAACCACGAAAACTAAAAATCATAAAATTAAGATGTTGGTCTTTATCCACTTTTCATTGTGAGGTTTTCGACTATTGTGTACTAAGACTGCGAAGATGGTCGCGAGAGATTATAGGCAATGTCGCTTGCGCCCGATGTGCTCCAAACGAGACCATTAAAGATAAAGCGCGATCGAGGTGTACACAATGAATGTGGAAAATCCAAAATCGCGGTGTTTCATTTTCTCCGTAATGCAACTACTTCTTTTTATTTATATTGGTTAAATATATTATTATTTTTGATGTTTGAAAATAAAATATAAAGAAGAAAAAAATAAAAATATATTTGTAGTTCTAAAAGGTGAAAGGATTGAACCTAAAGGTGTAATATACATTCGTGGGCGTAACAGGGTATACGGGGTTAAGCTGGTCTCTGGGGAAGTAGGCCTTACCGTTGTCCCTCATCCAATGGTTCATGGCTCTGGGAGAAGCTTCGACGTAACACTGGACCAGGACATCGCTAGCTACCGGAGCTCCGACAAGCTGGTTCGATACTCTGATCAAAGGATGGACTGTGGGATAAAGACGAGCGTGGTATTAAATATTGTGATTTAAGCGAATTTGTCGAGGATTGTGGACTTACAGTGAACACGAACTGTAAAGCGCTTGCTGACTGTGGGTGGAACACCATTGCTGGCTATGCAGAGATAAGAACCCATGTCGGTCCTTTGCACGTTGGTCAATACGAGTGTGTCACCCTCGAAGGACCGTAGTACTGAAAGAAATAAAGAAAAAAATTGGTCTGACGCGAATTTATTGAAATGCGCTACGAAATTCTTTTAGATACGAGAAATAAACGCTCAAAAACGAGCCGTCAAAAATGTAGGGAAGATAAGTCTCGCGAGGTGTCGTGAATAAACGCGGAGATTTATTCAGGTAGAAATAATTTTAGAAAATGTGATATGCACGCCACGCGGACAATGCGCCTGCAAACAATGCGGGTAAATTCCCTTATCGTGCCCTACCTAAAGTAGATTCCGAATGCGTCACCTTTAGCAGATCGCAACTGTGCGAGATAAACAAAATGTTCGAACATAAGAACCCCTTTAAGTTGATCGGTATTTCTTCTCCCTTAAATTAAACGAGAATCCTACGATATTTGCAAAGAGTACCGATGTTTAAAACAACCCTAAACGCCTTTATGTCGCCGGAATAAACTCGAAAAGCGATGGAAACCGACGCTATCTCCCTCCGTCTCGTATTTAAATCCTTTAATCGTGACAACTCCGCAAATGTCTTCTCATTCTTTCACGTGACCCCGTTTAATATCTGGGAAGGTATGAATCCGAGGGATAAAATAATATAGAGTGCGCCTTTTGTCCCGGCCTAGGTGCAAAATTTCATTTTAACCTTACCAAAGGGTGAAATTTAATATTTGAATTTGGAGAGGATCCTTTGATAAGGATCTTTTTTCAGTTAAATTCGTTTTAATCGCCTCCCAGTTTTTCTAAACACCGAGTTCAAATTATGATTCCCGTACTTCTTGGTTGCGCTCTCACCTTTTCATTCATCCAAATGAACGTCTGAACATCGCAATTATTTCCTATTCGATTAAACCTTATTATTACGGAATTAACCACGTGCAAATTGCACCCACGTGCGGCATTCCTTTGTGCTAATTGTTATTAACATGGTCCGACGTGGTAATATCACACCCCATTAGAATTCCAATTACAATTAATGTGCAAGTATTTATATTTAAATAAAAACCATGTTATAAGCTAAACTACGGAAATAATGGAGGAATAAGACAACATTATTGGTTGGTAGACTGAGTTGGAGAAAGGAAAGGTAGGGGTGAAGATATATTATCCGTTGTCAGAAGCAGTGGTGGTCGTACACGTATATGTGAGCGGGCGATCATACGTTACGATATTTTAAAACGGCAGGAAATAATCGAGGTCTGGCTAATGTCGGCCAATCGGAAAAATAAAGACAAATGTTTAGCCGAGTTTGGGTCCCCTGCTGGCATAAACGCCACGAGCAGGGACGGTGTGCGCTTGATGGAACGCGCCCCGCACGGATCGAACTAAAAAGAACAAACAAACCGCCGCCGGACAAATTAATAATTGAGTGCGACGACGAAAGTGCGAGAGGACGGCAAAAATGGATCATGTTACACCTTGGACGAATTTGGCGAACTCCTGGAGATAATATCCGATTTGAAATTTAAATGAGGCCGGATTTATCGGAAGCAAAATGCAGCGGCGCGAGAGTTGTCAGAACTACCGATAGATGCTCAACTTGAATTTTTCATTGCACATATTCCCGGCGAATGCAAATACTGAAAACGACGGCAACGTCGGCGTCGACGATCTCCACCGGGACGTCTTAGGATTAGCCGGCACGCCAGCTGTCTCAGCCGCCAATGAGATATTATTTCAATTGATCGTAAATAAGGAGCTTTACCACCGACGCCCGGAGAAACTTACTTATCCTTACCTTTTTTATCCCGACCCCCTTCTTGTCTTAACACGATGTTCCGGCTATCTTCTCGACGCCAAGACACCGTCGGATCCGGGACGCCAACTGCGTGACATCTCAGTCTGACGGTTCCTCCTTCGACCGCTACTCCGCCTCCTTCGGACGATTCGTTGTCGTTCAAAATGTCCGGAGGAATGAACACCTCCAGGTTACCCATCTGGCTCCTCATCGGGTCCGTGTTAATCTGGCACATATACGTACCCGAATCGTTCTTTTGCACGTTCGAAACGTGCAGCTTCCACGTATTATGACCGTTATGAGTCACCGAGAGCCGGGAATTTTGTGCCACCATGTGAGTATGAATTGCTAAAATCGCCTTTGTATCTGACTTGATCCAAGCTACCTAAAATTTTCAATTATACATAATCAAAGAAATGGGTTATAATGGCTAAAACTGTAATGTAGGTGGTTTTAAAATTGAATAAAAGTTGTGGTTGGTGATATAAAGTTGTTATTCGTGAGGAGTGGTAAAAACTACCTGAGATCTAACTTAATTTTGGGGTGGCAAGTACAGTCCGTGACAAAGTTTTGACAACGCCCGAGGGCCCGAAAATACTACGAAATGATTATATTAAGGGACGTCGTCGGTATAAAGAAAATTCAATAAGTGCTCGACGGTACGACTGATTGGGGTCTTTGTGTACTATCTTACGGGGCGCACAATGCAATCAGTCGCGTATAGGCGGTGGGTGATAAACGAAATCACGCGGTGCGATCGTTTTTCGTTAACTCCCGTCCGCGGTGTGAGATAATGGAGAGATCGGCTTGGAATTTTCGGTAGGACAAGTGAGAGGGTGCTGGGTCAACGCAATTGTCGGCCGATCCCCGATTGTCCTCAAAACGGCCGCCGATTTCAATGGAAACGTAGCACGTAAACGAAACCGAAGCGGCCGGCAAAAAGAGAACGCGAATAGTCCTAGCGGCCGAGTTGGCCAGGAGTTTTATGAAAACTATACGGATCACATTTCATCGGCAAAGCACTTTGGGCAACGTCCAGGGATGCCGGTGTCAGCACCGATTTTGTGTAATATGTTAACCCGGCCGCGAATGCGGCAATTTTACGGGTTTGCCTTCCATAAAAACTAACGGAAATACGCCTGGATCAGCAATAATCGCCACCAAACCTATGGCTCTTCAAAAAATAATAGTCCCAACTTCGTTCTGCGTACCTTGTACGATGACAGGTGATTGACAACACAAGTGAAGTAAATATCTCTCCCTTGTGTCACCGTGTGGTTCTCTAGGGGCGCCAGGAACTCCGGTTCTGGGTCCGTCATTTGACCTGGAAAACAAGAAAACCTACTTATTGTGTTATTCTTTACTCTTTCTTAACATTCGATAGACAATCTCTATTATTCTACTTACAATTTAATCGAAATGTCAACTATATTTAATATTATTTATTTAAAAAGAAAAAAAGAAACAAAGTATATGATAATCACAACAGCTTTGATTATATATAATATGGATTGAGCTAACTGAATATATCTACTAACAAAAATGTTGCTCAAGGTGAATAGACGCAGATGGAAAGCGATAATGTGAAAGTGTAACAAAGATAGATATATTATATGTCAGTACGCTTCTATATCTATCTCACTTCTATCAGTACACCCATTATATGGCCGTACGCTTCTATGTCTATCTCGGTTCGATCACCTTGCGCAAGCTATCTCTCTCGTTGGCTCAATCCATATTATATATAATCAAAGCACAACAGTAATTTTCGATTAGCTGTCAAAATCTGGTTACTAATTTAAAATTATCAATGCTACCACAACATATTGAGATAGGCAGCCAATACTTAATTAACACGCTGTATATAATGAAATATTATCTATATAATATTTTTAAAATAAACAAAATGAAGTAGAATTTAAAAATAGAAAACAAAGAATATTTGAGTGTAAATATCGTTTGAAATGCATCTTGGTGAGTTTGAAAGCGAACGTTAACAAGGTCCCGGCGTTTTGTGGGTTGAATAGAGTGTTTCAAAAGGGTGTAGTGGGAATCCTATTTGATAAGGTTTGTATTTTTCTAGAAATTTAAGAGGTCAAAAGGTGTACACACGTTGCAGGAATAGAAAAATATCGGTTGAGGTTCCTTTGTGGCGCGCCGACGCAAAAATAAATTTAATTTGAAGCGGTGAAAAATTTTATTCTAAAGTGGATTTCCGGGAAGAATGGTAAATCGTAGGAAAAGTAGGGTGTATATATATTATTGGAAGAGAGGAGCGTTAGATAGGGGTAGCTAAGGGAGCTAAGGCAGCAGCCGGAGTGTATCCAAATTCATTGCAGATTTTCAGCTTGTCGGCTCTAGAAAATGGAAGGCTTGAGTGCCGTACCATTCCCCGGGAATGATGATAGAGTTAAAGAAATAATAGGGATTTACCACGGCCCGATTCTGAAATCAATATTGCTTTAAGGGAGGCCGTATGTTTGGCGAGTTTTTCGCTAGTAGCGAAGCACTGAAAACTATTCGCAAGGAAACGGACGTGCCTTGACTTAAAGGCACTGGTGACCCGACGTCCTCGACGGCGCGACACTAAAGCAACCCATATAAAGATATAATAATTATTCGCGAACTGGGGTAACTTTGCCCTCGGGCACGGATTTGAAATCTTTTGATTAACTGCACGATAGTTTTCGCTATTTTTCACTATTAGTTTGTCTCAAAATCACGTGACCTATGCGAAACTTTTTGAAAGAACTTTATTAAAGCTTCGAATTCCTTTCAAGATGAAATTTTCATCAGACGTTATTAATAAATTCTCGATTGTGTCGGAGTTTCGCCGACGCATTATTTTCGCTCCTATCGGAAAATAAATCCGTTAATGTACTAAACGACGGTGTCCCTACATCTTCCATTATCGCGATCAAATCGTGATTTTATTTCATTTTGCGATAGGTTTCAAGTAAATCTACTCGTGCGCATTTTTACTTGGATTTAAACACTTCCTTTAATGCAATTAAGGCTCCGTATTGGATACTATCGATTTTCACATATTACATTTTCCCGTTTCTGTCTTCATTTCCGCTACTCCAGCAAATTCCTATTAAGGCGGAGTTTTAAACACCCAAGAAACTAATACAAAAAAAAACGACACAAACGTTATCTCTTTTATTTATTTATTTTTTTTGATATTTAATAAAAAAATTGATTAAACAAAACGGTGTATCCCGCTGAATGCGATCACGTTTCGATTGTCACATGAGACCGGTGACATCCACGATAATATCCGTAAATACCGATAATTTTGTGATGTGTCCAGAAACATCACTAAACTCCCACTTCGGGCTATGTTTATGTCCAGTTAACCTCATAGTAATTGTTCGACATTAAACGTAAAGTTAACGTCAGTTTCATCGTTGTTATTACGATACTTTATCTTACAATACCAATACTGCGATATTGGTTGCATACTTGCAATGATGACGTCGGGTACGATAATTAATTAACACACTGTATTATCGACATTCATTACGTCAAAAAAGAAATCGTAGAATTTGAATTTTGATATTAAAAAAACTTTTTGTAGACAGGAAACATGCTGTAACACGTAAAGGGGTTAAGATTTGAAATTCATGGGGACATGGAAATGGAATCTATTTAAGAGGACGCCCCAAACAGCGGCGAGATCCGTTCGCCGTTTTTACATTCGACCTTGGGAGATGTCTACACGTAGTTCTATCGTAGGACACAGCGTTTGAAATGTAGGAGGAGGACGTGGTAAAGACAGAGATGGTTGGAGGCTTCGGGCGCGGCAGGGTGGCGTGCGGCTGCCGGGGATGATAATTCCGTAGGAATTTTTCCACTTGAAATTCATATTCGGCATTAGGGGGAGGCCGCCGCGAGCCGGGTATTTAAAAGCGGTCCGGGGGCGGCAATAATTGCGGGAACTTTTTTCTCTTCTGGAAATTCGTCACTTCGACGTTGAGGATGTCGTTCGGGGTGAGGCCAGAGGGTTAGAGAAAGGGCCAGGGCGTCGGAAGTCCCGGGGAAAGTCTTAAATAATGTCGCTGGCAGCTCTAATCCGAAAGTCTTCTCTCGTGCACTAAGAGTTGAGAACCTTAAAAGATACTGTACAACCAGAGCTTTTCACAAAGTATCCAGTCGAATGATTTTGCGATTTACTGTGCCAGAAGTGACGTTTCCCGTGAGTGACGGGGTAGGAAGGGTCCGTGCGGCGTCGGGTGTAGGGAGGTGGCGGCGGTGAAGCGTCGGGGACGTCGGGAACGGGGACGAGGGAACCGACGGGATTGAGAGAAGGCGCCGGCACGATACAGTAGGGGGTGGCGCGAACTGAATGCTATCAGACTCTGTTGTTTAAACCGCATCTGTGAAGTTGCACATCAGTACGATAGCGCCGGCCATTCAGGGCACCTTTATACGTTTGACCGAATTCGCGCCGCCGTCACCCTCGTCGACGACACCAGCGCCCCCGTGCGTACTTTCTGGTCCCCTACCCATACTCTCTATCCGATTAAATATTTAATAAGCAACATTCCGATGTAAATAAGTCTCATTTGTCACATTCCGTGCCCGGTACCGTGCCTTCACCAGCCGTCGGATTCACAACAACGACGACTTCCATTTCCTCTTCCGACCCAAAACTTTTTCATACATTTCCGTATGGAACAACTTTCAAAGATCTGATGCCCACTCAATATTTCAAAATACTTCAACACATTCATTTAGTTGATTTAGAAAAATTTTTACCTTTTATATTTTTTAATTCTCCCATCAAACAACATTTAAAAAAAAAAATGGAAAAATGATTTTGCGTCACTGTTCTGTAATTACAGAGTTTAGTTTTTTATTGCGTTCATGACTACCGTAGATGTAAATTATAAATTTAAACGGTTGACATTGGTGCTTACGGCGAAAAATGTAATAATGGAATATTTGAAAAATCAAGTAGGGAAAAAATAAGAGAAGAGATTCGATATTCCACCACCAAAATGTTTTCTAAGCCGCATTTTCAGTTTAAAGACGAAGCTCTTAGTAATTAACTAGAGTGGCCTACACTCAACTTTTCCCGATCATTATATAACGGTTATAACTAACGCGTACAGTTAATTAATTATCGTACCCGACGTCATCATTGCAAGTATGCAACCAATATCACAACATTGGTATTGTAATACGCGATTTGCGTATTTGGTTCCATACACTATACTTTGAATATGAAAATTAATGAATGTAATAAAAATTAAATGAAATCTAAATATAAAAATAGTGAGATATATGGGGAAGAGTCGTAACGGTCATTTATTTATATAAATTAGAGGTTGTTTTGATGTTACGTAATAATGTGGGGTTATTTAGATTATGATAGTTAAGGTGTCGAGGAGATATGACACGAGGTTAAGCTAAAGAAAGGGTGGAATTGTGGTAGTTAAATGAGAAAGAAAAATAAATAGACGTGATTTTTGTAGGAGCGAGAGCATTTGCGACCTGTTTTGGCGTAATTGCATTGCGGTTTAATGCGTCCTTTTAATAGTTAAACTTAATCATATGCAGGAACGTGTGATATTCGGTAAAATTCGTTAGTGCTGTGTTCGTAGGTTGGCGCGTGTTGGAGCGGGACGGGTCGGGGGTGGTACGCGGAAAGGGGTTGGCGGTGTTTAACGTGGAACAATTTGAGATCGCGCGGATGCAGTTAACTCAAAAACACTGTGTACGTAAGCCAGGCTCGAGTCTGGCATCCGGTAGTTGAAATTTAATGGTCCGAAACAATGACATAGTCTTCGTTTATTAAGAACCGTTACGCCAGTTGTTCGACGGGGATACTGAATAGCTACGAATGTCTTAATCCGCTAGTAAATTGAGTCTCGGTTAAGTTGGGCCAGCGATTCAAATGATAGCAGAGAACCCTCTCTCCGTCGACCTCTATCTTTCTCTGAAATCCCCCGTCCCTTGGTCGACCTACAACTCGCCGGGAACACACGTCTACACAGAGTCAATCTAAGAGGGCACTGGTCCATAAATGCCAGATAGAAACATGAAACGCGTTTTCAGTAATATCCAACCTTCGCCACGTCTAATACGTCCAGAAATATATTACCATCATCAATTCTTTACAGCTCTTGAATCCAATTCCTTCAAAATTATATTCGTCCCAACAATGGTTTTCCAATTCCTACATCAACTTTTCTTTAAATTTTTCATACATTTTGCGTTTTTTTAAGTTATTTGCTTTGTTTTTTTTTGAATAATAATGAGCGGTTCGGTGTGTTGTCATCTGTCAAATTAACAGAAAACCCTTTCTCTTTCAAATACAAATTGGTTTTTATCGATTTCCCGGGTGTAATTCCTTTGTTCTCCGCCACGTGGTCATAGGATCAACTGTAATGGCGGGAAAGTTAAGACTTTATTAAGCAAAAAATTAAAGAAAACAAATGGGGTTGTAAAAAATTGTTGGAGTGAAAAAGGGTTGAGTTCGAACTTCAGAAAATCCGTTTCACGAACGCGTTTAGTGCAATATTAAATTCCTAAAATATCAGCGTATCGATATTGCGCTAACACCCCTTCGGCATTGCTTTAAATAACCTCCTAACTATTTAGTGTCACCGTTGCAAGAATGTTCGTAGCGGGACCGGTGCATGCGGGGCCGTCGAGACCTCCCGTTTGGTCCCCCCTTTTCCAGGGTGGGCTCATCCCGGATACCCTATAATTCAGTGTCACCCTAGCGGAATCAACAAATTAGTATTGCAGCTACTCCGACATCACTAATCCTGGATTAAGTAAGGTTTTAACGCAGCCCCGCAACTGTACCAGGCAATCGTTTCAGCCCCGAAACTCTTCTCTCTATATAACTTTATACGCCGGCGAAATTGCAAAAAGTACATTTACCAACTATGCTCTCAGTCTTCCATTACGTATTCATTCAAACAAACGGTACTTGGAACGGATTTTCTCTTCGAATACGACACAACCGCCGAAGAAGAAGAAGGTTTAAAGCCAAAACTTTCTTCAATCTTAACTCTTCATTAGAAAAAATAATAAAATAATTGTTTCGGCGATGATAGTAAGGAAACGTGTTTGGTTGCGAGGATAATGCGGATCGTTCTTGAACAATAGTCCACTAAAATTAGTGTATCATGCACTGGAACTTCCTATTGCTTACCCGGCTATAAACCAAGAGCATTGTAGCATAATTTCCGATCAGATATTGTCCATCGTTCGACGTTTAATCCATTGAAGCCGTTGGCGAGAGGTTGGGGCAAATTGTGGCGAAAAGAGCACAACGGCGGATCGAAAAACTGTAATAATCTGTGTTTATCTTCGGCGTTAAATATTCATTGTGAACTCAAAGTTCATATTAGTTTATGAGATTTGTTCGAGGCACTTGACGACACGGGCGGGTCGCGGAAGCGAGATAGTTGATGGCGCGTTGTCGGCGAGCTCTGTGGGGTTTTTGGCGTGGGTTTTCGAGCGTAGAAAGTTTGCAAATCCTGTCTAGACATCGAACGAAGTACTGAGGTACGAACTACTCGAAGCGAATTCCTAATTTCTAATCGAACACTCTTTTAATTTTATGTGGTGGTTACAATTACCAGTTCTTGATTTCCACAAAAGTAACAACCCCTAAGTAAAGAGGCTTAACGTTGGTCGGAGGCGTGACGTTCAGGACCGGGCCGGTCCACTTATCCGCATCGCGAAATTTGCATGACCCCGTGAATGTTGGGCCTGGCTGAATAGCAATGGATTAATCGAGTGGTGAGCGAACTGCTATCAGGCCTGTGCATGCATCCCCATGATGCTTTTAATATTAGCATTGTATCTGTTAGTCCGCACGTTCGTTCCCAGAAAGGCAGAATCAAATTTCGTTTCCATTTTGATTTTTTGAAATAAATCAAGAATCATTCGTAAAAGTATTCGATAAGAAATCAGACAAAGGAGTTTCCGCGCAACCAAAAACAAGATAGTAAAAAGCGGTTGGTCCATCTGGTTCACTTTGATACAATGTTGGGCGCAACAGAAGTTCGAGCGAAGGAACGCGGATATAGATGGCGAGGAGGAAAATTGAAAGGTTCTTTCTCTTTGCAAAAAATGTCCAAACCATAATAAACCCCGGAGTTATTTTTCCACGTAACGTGCCATGGAAGTGGAGGAGGGGGAAAGCGGATTCGATCTGGGGCCGTGCGGACCGTAATCGGCGGGTCTGAAACCGCAGCCTGGTTGAGCCCGTGACATTTAATCTTACAAAAATAAATTACGGGACAAAAATTATTACCCCAAAATGCCTAGATGTACGTGAAATGGGGGTTAAACACCCCTTCTTTGAGTGCATTGGCGCGGAAAAAGTAACTAGCGGCCCGAAAATATGATCCGGGGATTTAGTAAGTCCCAAGAATTATTTATACTTACTAAAAAGGCACTTTTATTATGTTGCGGAGATTTTAACGTTAATTAAGTTTTATGGCGGACCGATAACTTCACCAAGTTTTCGCTTGAAATTCGAAAGTTTTGAGCCCTCGTCCGCCCGTAGATCGATTCCCCACGTATAATCTACGCACAGGCAAGGAAATTAAGATAAGTTTCGTTACGTGACACTGCAGACAATGGACATTGTGATCGTGTCACATTTGGAGACGCGGGGCCATCCACCGCTAGTGGAGGAAACGTTGCTGGTAAAAGATAAGCTTCCCAAATTAACTTCCTTTAATTTTCAGTGTTTAGAAAATCATCCTACGTGCAGGCTCGACGACTCTCCCATTTCCCTTTAGCTCCCAACGGTTAATCCACTTTAAAAACACCTTGTGAAACTCTCACCGCAACACAAAAACATCATCCCTTCAAAGACTTTCGTCATTAATCGCTTAATTAATTTAATGATCTCTATTGCCGGCTTTAAATTCTTTAATTTTAATAATTTTTTTATCGATCAAATATTCGTGAATCCCGTTTTTGCAAAGATTAATACGCATACCGTCGTCTGAAGAACGAGGCCATAGGAGGTCGTCGAGTGTGTAACATCTGTTCGGATTTTCTAGCGTATTAACCGGGCTATCGATTCCTTTTTTACCGTCCGAAAACTAAAATCGGGAGCCCGAGAAGCGAGAATGTGTGTAAAAGACAGGACGCGTGGTGAAAAAACGAACGGCGATATAGACGGCCACGACCTCCAGGCCTTGTCTTTCGTTGGTCTTTTTTTACCTGATGTCAGAGTGACGCCGAGGAACGTGCAGAAAAGCGCCAAACCGTTGGGATTCATCGTATTGGCACCGGGTTCGCGACAGCGTTTATTTAATATTTGCAGCCGTTGCCTTGTCCACTGACGCATGGAATCCCACCATTTCGGTAACTAAAACAAAAGATTAACAGGATTAGTGCATCGGGGCTGTTATCATAAAGTAAAGTTTCTTGTAAAGATACGTCAGGGTGGATCCATAGAATTAGTCTGAGGGAATGGAAGGAAGCGAGAGCTTTACCACCAGCGCCGGTAGCGTTGGTATTCAATCCAATAACAAACGGTCCGCATTCGCATTCATATTGCGTGAATTATTTTGATTGTGCTCGACGACAAAGTTTGCTCTCTGTGTAGGGAATTTATCTGACAGGGTAAGGCGCTTCGTCATGCCGAGCCGTGGTATTGGTCCCGCCCCCAACACCTGCGACAAGGAGTTGAACCACTTATACCAGGGGGGTCGCGAACGATTGAAAAGGGCCACTTTATTATTGCACCTAAGCACCCTACGGGCCCCGCGTTTTCCCGGCTATTAATAAAATCAAAGCCTAACAGCGGAGAATGAAAACGTCGAAATAAAAACCGGCGCCCCCTTAAGTCGAAATCCCATTTCATTGCGGACTTTGGACGTCGTAATAAAACCGGTAATCGATATTTGAGTACCGTTTTACGTACTTTGTTCCATTCGCGAACAAGAGCGGGGGGTAAATCGAAACCGGGTTCGGGTGGTTGGTTGGCTGACGCGATTTCTGAAAATTTACACTGTATAGCGGTGACCATAAAACTTGCCCGTCACCCTCTTTGAACAGGTATTTAAATAGTTCCGCGTTACAACCGGAATACCCATAAATTCCCTTGTTTACCCTTATGCCAACTTTACTCCGTTTCAAAAATTTCAAATCACATTTCTCTATGTGCTTTAAATGAACCCCCATAAACACACCAGGGAATTAGGACTCCAGCTAATAACGTTGTATATATAGACTCAATACAAGTTAAAGAATAGACTTGAACGTCCATCAGGTTCCTGTTAGGAACTCATTGCCGCTCATTATCGACGAAATTCAATTTCCACCCATTTGAGCGAAGCAGGAAACAATCTCCCGAACATTAAATTATTCTCTGAGGTGGAAGTTTAGTTTAACTGACCTGTTAGGAGCATTAGCAAACAGAGTTGTCAAACAATTACAGATTGTTTTAGTTTTAGTTAAACGTCAATACAGTCGAGGCGGTACGGAAATTATTCAAAATATTCCCTCCCTTAACGCAAACTACTTTGGGGCATTGCTGCGCGACCGGATATCTTGAATAATTGCGACGCCCCTTCGTCTAACACGTATGAACAGGACAAGTGATAAAGGAATACCTTCCCACGAGATGCTTCGTCAGGACTTCTCTTTGATCCCAACTATGTTAAATTCTAATCATAATATGCTACATCCAATAAAATGGGCAAGATGCAGGTGCCGGAATACAGGTGTTTCGGTTCGTTCGGGGTTGGGGGATACCTAAATCCGGACCGACCCCGTCTCCGGCAAAATAGATGCATCACGGGGTTAATCTCGTAATAAAAAATGAACCAGGCCACCGCGGAGGGTTGTTTTAACGTTAAAAGACCCTTTTAATTTTCCTCAAAACGGCAAGCGCGTTGTGGTGTTTGTCAAAAAAACAACAACATTTTATATGTTTCTAATTCATAATTAAACAATTAATGTATAGCTCGAAATTGCTTTTTGTACTATGTTGTAGGCCTATAATTGAAAATATTCTTGTCCAAATTAATTGTTTTGTATCATAGTTGTGTATCTCATCCTTGGTATGTTCAAGATATTAGCCAGTCAAAGTCTTCAAGATATAAATTTGGTTTGAAATATACAGGGTGATTCATTAGCTCTATGACAAACTTTGGCAGATGAAAGGTGATGCGATTCTAAGGAAAAAATGTTATATGAATATGGGTCCGATTCATTTTGGTTAAAGAGTTACACAGTTTAATAGGCAAATGAAAATGTAACATAAAAAATAAGTTTAAAAATTACAAAAATTGTTCGAAATGTGCGCCTTCAGCTTGAATGCACGCCTCACATCGACGAAGTAAAGATTCTATCACACGACGTATGATATTTGGATCATTCCGTATGCTATTAGCTGCATCTTGAATTCTGTCCAGTAGTTGCTGACGGGTAGTAATTTCTACATGGTACACAAGCTGCTTCATGTGTCCCCAGAAATAATAATCCAGCGGATTTAGATATGGGGATCGTGGTCTGGACCTCCATTGCCAATCCATTTGTTTGGAAAATGTTCATGTAACCAAGCGATGACTTCTCTTCCTCGATGTGGTGGTGCACCATCGTGCTGATACCACATATTTTGAACGATGTTAAGTACGTCGTCGATAAAATCGAAAAGGTTATGTCCCAAGAAATTTCTGTACATATTTGCATTTAAGCGTTCATTTATCACCCATACAGGTAGCAAAGAATTGTTAAAAATGCCACCCCAAACGTTTACACTAAACCGTTGCTGAAATCTTCCTGGTCTAATTGCATGTGGATTTTGCAAGGACCACACATGTTCGTTATGATAATTATTTATGCCGTCCCTAGTGAAACACGCTTCATCAGACCACAGAACTTGGGAAATTAAGTTATTATTTTGAGCATGTTGCTGAATAATCCAGTGGCAAAATGCTAAGCGTTGCTCAGTATCTCCAGGATGTAATGCTTGAACATTTTGGCGATTCAATACACGCCATACAAAACTTTGGGATATTTGTAACATGCTCGCTATACGCCGAGTACTAATTGAAGGGTCGTCAAGTACTAAATCAATAACACGTTCTTCATTTTGTACATTCACATCATGGGGACGAACGGAATGTAGTGGAGCGGGGTTACCTGTTTCTCTCAGTCTGCGAAATGATGCACTAAACACTGTATGGACAGGTTGATGTCTATTTGGAAACCTACGAAGGTATTCTCGGTAACATTTTTTCCTTAGAATCGCATCACCTTTCATCTGCCAAAGTTTGTCATAGAGCTAATGAATCACCCTGTATATTGATAAGATTCTTGAAGATGAGATTATATCTCGAAATTGTGGATGAATTTACCAACTTGGTATTATTAAAGATGAATAATAATAATTTTTCGAGTAGTAGTCACAAATGGAAGTTTGGAGATGATTTTCGATCTGGTTTGAAATTTAGGTTATAAACCATTGTACCTGTATTCAAACGGTATTGTCCATGTATTGTTGTGGACGCATTGCCGCGTTCAGGCTATGATTGAAAGGGGATTACGTAGTGCTTGGATTTTACCGGCGCATTTTGATTTTGGGAAATAACTCGGCCGAGCGGAAAAAGCGCATTCGGAGGGATGCGAATTCAAACTTTCGGACAATTATGCGTATAATTTAGGACGGAGAGGTAGTTTTTGCGACGACGCGCCGTTTAAACTGTTTCGCATATTTTGCGCGATTCAGAGCGAAACTTTTTCCAGGGACCTAAAGCCGCGCTACCAGGAAAGTTTGTTCAGCGCGGGGCGGCCGACTTAAACCAAGAGTGCACGATCGCCGCGCGCTTATCTATACGTCCAGAGTGTACATATCGGTTAAATGGCAATTTGCCCAGTTAAATTAATCGTACACGTTTGTACGTTTGTTTGTACACAGGGCGTAGACCACGGTATCGCGTGGGACCAAGCTTCAGCTCCGCGCTAACCACAAGCAGTCTACCTTCTGCTGACTAAGACGTATTAGCGTTCCTTTATTGGATTTGTAGCCCACACTTTCCATTCATAAAGTATCTTACCCTTGGCACCCAATCAATTAAGCTTCCCCGGTGGTGGAAGCTCTCTCGTCAACACGCGCGTCTGTCGCTAGCACATCTCCTATCCAACCAAACATAGATTCCCTTCACCCAAATTACACTGAATATACATTTATATCCATTTATAATACAGTGCGCCTCCGACGCGCGCGAATATCTATGCATCGACTCCGCGCCGTAGATGTTCTCGACGTCGACTATTCCTACACACGGATTGTCTCCATTGCTCCGTTCTAATTAACTGTAAACTCAATTAACTTTCCACGTTTGCCCACTGCAAATCCTACGGTAGAGGGTTTGATCTACCGAATACGACATCCTCGAGGAAAACAATCCTCAAATTATTATTTCCCTCATGGCTGATTGAATTTGATCATTTTTAAACGTTCGTAGTTTTTTATTAAAAAGAATGTTAATTGAAAGATTACGACGTTTCTTTACTTACGTAGTAAGGAAACTAAGAGAAGGAAAATGAGGAAATAGGACCAAAGGATTTGTGTTAGAAATGAAATTGGGATATTGGGGGGAAAAATCGATCGGGATCCTGTAAATGGCAGTCTTGGAAATAATTCGAGATCAATATAGAAGGGTAACGGGAACGAGCGTAGAAAAACAGACCGTCAGCGAGCAAACGAGCAAATGATGTGGTCAGTAAAGGGCCAGTCGATATATTGGCAGCGTTTTATACAGCGGTTAGTTGGGAAGACCGTCGGAGCGGAGTTGGAAAGCAAATAGCCGAGAATATTAGAGCGAAAAGAGGAGGTCGGAGGCTGCAGGAAGCAATTGCGAGAATCATTAATTTAAAAGCTACATATTGGGGTGTTTTTGTGGTGTAATGCTGACTGTTGTCTGGAGATGGCACCGTGATAGAACACGCTACGGCGAGAATTGATGAGTCGAGCCGCCCGCGGACGTCAAATGGAGCCGGAGCATCGGGCAATGGAGCACCAAAAGTCCCGCTGAGCCGTAGAGCTCTACATGTGCCGTCCATAGCTCTGTGACCTGTCACTGCCGAACTGCAATTTACTGCCCCTTTTTATGATCTTATGTTGGGCCGTCATTTAAATATTCGGCCCTTCTTCTCCACTGTATTATTTACTGTCGGATCGATATACCGTTATCGTAACTATTCACCCTTGGCCGTCTCCAATTCCAAGCCCCTTCGCCTGCCACGCTCTCTCCGTAATCCCCCAGCCGCCCCACGCGCTGCCGTCCGGCACGGACCGATTGATAATATCGCTCCTTTCATCAAGCTTTATTACCCAAAACTTTATTGTAGCGTGTTCCTCGCTGTTTACCCGAGCGGATTCCCGATGGAAATTGGGATAAGTGAAAAATTGATGATTTTAAAAGGCGAGTGTAGAGCGCCTTTTCCGCTCCGTACGAAAATCGGAAGGAGAAAGAAATGGAGTCTTCGGCTTAAAAGGGAAGCCAAATCCTGAGACACGCGGTGTCTTTGATCGGACCCATTTCAGGGGGAAAGCGCTCCTATTCCTATGCGACAATATCGGGAGTGACGCCATCAATGTGAGGATAACTCCTAAGCCGGCGCTGCCCCCTCCACGTCTTTGAGGCCGCGTGACTCCGCGATACTCGAACTTAGAAGTTAATGCTGATTTATTGAAACTGCATGTCGGGATTGAGCGTCATCCCTTCACATCGGGAGGTCAGGTCACGGCGCCGTCATGAGCAGTGATTTGATGGACGATTACCCTACACCAATAATACCATCCAACTGCCAGTATCTAAATAGAGCTTCATTTTAAAAGAATATTCGCGGTTAATTATGGTATTGTTCGCTTTGTGGTTGGCGGCGCATCTCATAATCCGCGACGTAATCCGTACAAAAGCGCCAATGGACACGACCGAAGGCATTTCGAGGCCAATTCCGATCGAACGGAGCGGAAATGAAAAAAAGTGTGCCGCTTTTAGGAGAGATGTAGACGGATTTAGGCGATTAGTTTCTCATCGGGCAAGCGGGAACGGTAAACGCCGGGAACGCCAACCGGGGGGTTTTTGAAGTGTCCAGCAGGTTCGGGTGCGGGTAGTGCCGGTTCTGGACATGAATATGCATGCACCGGCCGTACGCACACACACAAACGCCGGTGATGTATCACCTACAAGCTCCCGTCACTTCCTGACCACTATCATCAATTACCGGTCTAGATGAACATGTAACTTCGGCAACATGCATGAAAGGCCTCCATAAACAGGGCCGTCAAACGCATTCGATAGCGCGATGTTAAATTCCCCCAGTCGGCATGGCAGATGGAAGGGTGCCATCCGGTCGCGCCAAGACATATTTGCTAATTGATGACCATTTCTCCTCACCCTGCACATCAATCAAATCGGTGCTTGTGACGCTTAACGCACCGACCTTTTCTCCACAAAGAAAACCCTACGTTTCTACGTTTCGAACAAAAAATGCGTCATCGTCAACGTAAGTCCATCTTTATCGACCTAATTTAATTTATTAAATTATTTTCATTTTCAATCGAAAACGTAAAAGTTAATATTAGCGATAATGTAATAGATGTGATAGGGATTCGTGAATTGGGATGCTCGTATTGTATTAACTATTTGATTAAGCTATGGTTTATTAATTCGAGGTTTCAATGGGGTTTAAAACAAATTTCGGTGGCATGCGCTGTGTTTTGAATTACGGAACTCAAAAATGAATGGCAGAATTTCGATGGCTTCATTCCCGAAAATATGATATTCTGCAAATTTCATACAAAGAGGTTAATACCGTAGTTAAGCTGCATATTCGAACGGCTTTAGAGTGATTGTCGGTGAAAACTTTTTTTATGTCTCTAAATTGGATACTTATACAACAAAATCTGGAAAATGTAATTATTTTATGTCCGGAATTAAAATAAACTATTCGACAAGCGATTTCATCGTTTCAATACAAGGGATGGCGTTGCCGGCAAAGCCGGGTTGTGACAGACGTTACAAGTTTAATTTGCCGTGAAAAAATGGTCACTTTTTTAAAAATTAATTTTCGCTTGCGATAAAAACAGGTTTTCACAAAATTCCCCGCCGATATCGACAAAAAAAATTGAGCACGTACCCCTTTTTTCATCCCCATCCTTATCAAAACAAATGAAAAATTGCCACCCGTCAAGGGTGTAAGGGCATTAGGAAACAACGTACAAATTGAGCGATCATAATAAATAATATTCTCTAAAAAACAATACTTTTTCACACTATTATCATAATAAAAACAATCTCGCGTGAAGCTTGATTAATCTCAGAGGCTTGCACAACAGAATGTTACCCCTGATTTTTACCATCCCCCCAAGCGATTATCCCCCCTACGAGTCTTAGAAAAAAATCGGTTTTAAACCGCTCTAATTAATTTCCATTGCGAAGACTGGAACGCGCCCGTTCTGCATTGTTTCCCTTGTTTTCTATTGCGCGGGAGTGTTGACTTTAAGCTCACTAATGAAGGGCGAGCTTTTAGAAGAAACGAAAGGGTTCATTGTGCGATTGTCACAATTAACACGGAATAAGCTTCGGGCACGTGGTCTTCTCGAAGTGCTCCGTACAATGGACGCTTTTAAAACCGTCTCCTCCTTCATTAGTCCTAAAAGGGATTTATAATTGCGGCCTGTTTTCTCCAAGAACACACTTTTGTCGATCGACCATTCTCGGCACAACTTTTTAACACACCAAATGCGATAACTTTATTCAATTTATTGCTAATTAAATCTTAAAGAACGCCATTTCAATTTATTAATTAATTAATTATAATTTATTAAATTTTTTTATTAAAATATAGAGTCTGAAATGAATCTGAAACCTATAATCTATGTAGTATGATTCTGCCTTTCGTTGTAAAGTTTAGACAATGCGATAATAAACTTTTTGTTGCAATTCAGAGTGTACCAGTGCGATTTTTCAAATTTGGAACAGTTTTGCCAATGTAATTCTAGACATCTTTTTGCAGTTTACCGTTTAGCCGGTGTGATTTCAAACTTTTTCTTCAAATTTGGAACTTGTTCAATGTAATTGTTAACATTTTCTTGGAGTTTACAGTTTTGCCAAAGTCATTTCAGATATTTTCTTGCAGTTTAGACTTTGGCCAATGTGATTACAGACTGTTTCTTCTAATTTTGAAGTTTAATGTGTGTGATTATTGACATGTTTTTGTAATTCAAAGTTGTTCCAGTGTAATATCAGATCATTTAGAATAAGAAAAGTGTGATTCCAGAGTTTTCTCTGTATTTAGAGTTTGGGTAATATAATTATTGATATTTTCTTGTAATATAAAGTTGTTCCAATACAAATTCACAAATTTTCTTGCAGTTTAGAGTTCTGCCGAGGTAATTGCCTATATTTGAACCCTATATTTTCCCTGATGATTGACGATCCCTAACCATAGTAGTAAGTTGGACTTTGGCCAATGTGATTACAGACTGTTTCTTCTAATTTTGAAGTTTAACGTGTGTGATTATTGACATTTTTTTGTAATTTAAAGTTGTTCCAGTGTAATATCAGATCATTTAGAATAAGAAAAGTGTGATTTCAGAGTTTTCTGTGTATTTAGAGTTTGGGTAATATAATTATTGATATTTTCTTGTAATATAAAGTTGTTCCAATACAAATTCACAAATTTTCTTGCAGTTTAGAGTTCTGCCGAGGTAATTGCCTATATTTGAACCCTATATTTTCCCTGATGATTGACGATCCCTAACCATAGTAGTAAGTTGGACTTTGGCCAATGTGATTACAGACTGTTTCTTCTAATTTTGAAGTTTAACGTGTGTGATTATTGACATGTTTTTGTAATTTAAAGTTGTTCCAGTGTAATATCAGATCATTTAGAATAAGAAAAGTGTGATTCCAGAGTTTTCTGTGTATTTAGTGTTTGGGTAATATAATTATTGATATTTTCTTGTAATATAAAGTTGTTCCAATACAAATTCACAAATTTCCTTGCATTTTAGAGTTCTGCCGAGGTAATTGCCTATATTTGAACCCTATATTTTCCCTGATGATTGACGATCCCTAACCATAGTAGTAAGTTGGACTTTGGCCAATGTGATTACAGACTGTTTCTTCTAATTTTGAAGTTTAACGTGTGTGATTATTGACATTTTTTTGTAATTTAAAGTTGTTCCAGTGTAATATCAGATCATTTAGAATAAGAAAAGTGTGATTCCAGAGTTTTCTCTGTGTTTAGAGTTTGGGTAATATAATTATTGATATTTTCTTGTAGTATAAAGTTGTTCCAATACAAATTCACAAATTTCCTTGCATTTTAGAGTTCTGCCGAGGTAATTGCCTATATTTGAACCCTATATTTTCCCTGATGATTGACGATCCCTAACCATAGTAGTAAGTTGGACTTTGGCCAATGTGATTACAGACTGTTTCTTCTAATTTTGAAGTTTAACGTGTGTGATTATTGACATGTTTTTGTAATTTAAAGTTGTTCCAGTGTAATATCAGATCATTTAGAATAAGAAAAGTGTGATTCCAGAGTTTTCTGTGTATTTAGTGTTTGGGTAATATAATTATTGATATTTTCTTGTAATATAAAGTTGTTCCAATACAAATTCACAAATTTCCTTGCATTTTAGAGTTCTGCCGAGGTAATTGCCTATATTTGAACCCTATATTTTCCCTGATGATTGACGATCCCTAACCATAGTAGTAAGTTGGACTTTGGCCAATGTGATTACAGACTGTTTCTTCTAATTTTGAAGTTTCACGTGTGTGATTATTGACATGTTTTTGTAATTTAAAGTTGTTCCAGTGTAATATCAGATCATTTAGAATAAGAAAAGTGTGATTTCAGAGTTTTCTCTGTATTTAGAGTTTGGGTAATATAATTATTGATATTTTCTTGTAATATAAAGTTGTTCCAATACAAATTCACAAATTTCCTTGCATTTTAGAGTTCTGCCGAGGTAATTGCCTATATTTGAACCCTATATTTTCCCTGATGATTGACGATCCCTAACCACAGTAGTAACTTAGTTATCGCAACATCTGGATTCCATGACTTCGCAAACATTCCTTTAACCCCTTTTTATAACCTATCCCCTAAAACATTCCATAGATTTTTACCCCAAACTTAATGATATTTGATAGTGTTAATATATTTATTAATAAAAAGTTATACCGTCCTCAAATAGTTTAGTTTAGTATAATTAAAGATACAAATGTAACGTGTTTATCCTGTAGAATAATTTGTGGAAACATTTGGGTAAAAACGTGAGAATTTAATTAAATGAGGTAAAAGGAAGGAAAATAAATGTAGCTATAATCAAATGCTATTCGAGTAATTTTATTCATGTAACGGGTGCGGGAAGGCGACCGCGAGGGCGAAAAAGTTGTGCCGCTTTTTGTTTGATTTTATATTACGCCGGAAACGGGAGCGTCGGACAATTTCGCATAGTTTCATGCATTTTTCTACATCGCGACCGAATGCAATTCTTCCATAGTTCGTCCGGTAATTATATTTCGAGTGGTTTCCTCGGGAGCGTAATTTTCAGCGCGTGCGAAATTTTGCTTACAACGTCGAAGTACGATTCTGCCCTAGTTTTGTTGGTTGGAATGGTTTGGATAACATAAGTGTGTTTGTAATGGAGATATTAAAAATATTAAATTCCTTCCATATTAATTACCCTATTTTGTACCAATTCCGCGTTAATTCCGTGGGGTTAATAAATTAGTAATCGATATTACATAACGACGGGAATCTAAACCCAGAATCCGGTTTTGTAGTTCCTTCATAATTTGCATTATAAAATTCTTGCCACTCAGTAACGTGGTCGCAAAACTATGAAGTAAAAAGTTTTAATTGTTCAACAAGTCTTAAAATGAACAGCATTTTTGGGCTTCTTTGTTCCCCAAACGCAAAACACTTCGCGGGGCGCGTTTCCCGAAGGCCTTTTTGGGCTCCGTCTGCCATATCGTAAATATTTCCGGGAGTTTTCTTGCCTCCTCGGGAATGTTTTGGGATACTTCCGGAAGGCGGTCCATGTGGAACGAGAGTCGACGAATTAAGTTGCGATTCGCCCGGAATTAAAACATTTTAGCGCAGGAATTAAAATGAGGAACGAGGCCGAGATAAGGCCGAAGGCGAACAACAAAAAAAGGAAATACGGCCGCGTAGGGAAAACGTAGGAAAGCGTAAAATCGTAAGGTTTTGTAAATTGAAAGGAGACCGGCCTTTTTATCCGTGGGGACAAAAAGCCGGCACGATAATAGGGGGACGGCGCCTTTATTGGGACGCGATTTCGCCCGCAAAACGCCGCTCGCGTTCTAACGAAACTAAACGGCCGTAAGAGAAGTAAGTAATTGAAAAATTAAAACGGATATCAGAATAATGAATAAAGTTAAGTGGAACGACGGGCGAGTTTTATCCGCTGCAGCCTCCGCTCGGGCTTTGTGGAATTTAAAGAAATTATAAGTGGGATGGGGGGGATTTTACACGGTACATCGGGTCTACAGCGGAACTCCTCTATCCACCCCGTCTCCATCGTTCGCTCTCGCTCAATCCGTGGCTCAGGTGTTATTCAGAACTGACGCCAGTCAATGAAATGACACGCCTGGAGAACAGTGATTGATTACTTCTATTTAAACAAAATCCTTTCTGAAAATCCAATCAAACATCATTATTATGTCAATCTTACAACATTCTCCCTGCTGACGTTGCGACGCATCCTCTCCCCTAAATTCAACTAAATTAACACGCTAAACCCAAGACAAGTCTCACTTTATTATCTCTTTTTTTCAAAATAAAAAAAAATTTTTGTACAAATAGTAAGTAAATTAAAGGTGTTAACGTTGTTTAGTAGATCGTAGAAAAATAAATCTGACTGAACATCAACGGTAGAGTGTCGGTAAAACATGGTTTCGAATCTGGTTATTGCTATAATTTATGAATGGGTAATAAAAGTGCGCTTTTGCAGGCAGTTGTGCCCTATCGGACCGAAGGGCGGCTTTCGCATTTTAATGTAGCTAGTTCTAGAGAGACGGCCCTTATTGCCAAGCAAAAACAACCCCGGTCCGGGCTGAGTAACGACATTTTAAACTTCAATACTCAGGGCAAGACCCGGAGTCGTATTCTTGCGTATCAACCCCTGGCACTTGTTAAGTGCGCCCTGTAGCGTCGGAATTTATTACCCCTAAATCATCGAATTATTATCCCGGCAGAACCCTAATTGTAAAAGAACCATTTTTCCAACTTTCTAATCCAGTACTTGGTTAATTTCGATCCAAATTGAAATTCACTCACTTATTTTTTTAACCTTGGCTTTATTTTTTGACCTTGTTTACAGGTTCAAATAAACATTTTGTGCAAGATATAAACGTGATAATAAAATTCATGAGCAAAATAAAGCGGCGGATTATTATTTAATAAAGTCTGGTGCAAAGTAGAGTCGCCGGATGTTTTGCCGAACAACGAGGTTCGTTAAATTGAAAAGAATGTAAGTTTCTACCGTGTGAAATTTATGAGCGAATGAGAGTACAAAAGATGAATATAAACCCAATCTCTTCTATAATTTCAAAATTACCCAATTATTTTAATTCACGCGAAAAGGTAATTCAATCTTCATTTGAAGGAATTAAAAATTGTGGAGGCTACCAACTTATTTGTCTGGACATTTCTACCTTGCATCGTAGACGTAATAAATTTGTAGATGAGCACTTGTATCTGAGAGCTTGTGTGCTATACAATGAAGTCAGCCAACTTATTGGGAGCAGGAGGTATTGTGCCTCAAGGATTCTGTTTTATATTGTGCAGCCTGCCAACTTGTTGGCAACATGAGCTGTTAAATCTGGAAATCTCTATCTTGCATTGATCTCTATCAGCTTGAGCTATTGTATCTGAGAGCGTCTGTTTTACATCGAGGAGACTGCTGATATATCTGGAAATTTCTACCTTGCATCGTAGAAGTCTGCCAACAATAACTATGTATCTCAGAGCTCCTATTCTATATTATGAAGGAGTTGTTATATCTGAGAAGTTCCCAACTTGTTGGTAGGATGAAGGCGTTTCTATTAACCAAGATATACATATTTCTATACATATATATATGGAATGCATTTGAAATTTATGGCTAACTTTACACCCGTATATTTGTATAATATGGAATGTAAAATATTAAATTTGTCGAGTGGCATAAAGAAAAGCAAAAACAATTTTACTGTACACTAATTATTTTAAATAAACCACATCAAAAGCTAGGCTATTATAAAGCTTTTTAGTATTTGGAAATGTATAAAAAAAAATAAATAGATAAAGTAAAAAAAAAATAGATTGAACTGGTGAAGATAAGAATAACGTATTCTAAAATGCGTTTTATTTTTACAACGGATTTTTATTGTTTAAAATTGAACAATTTATGGGGTGAAATGATTAAATTTTGTTTGAAAAGTCTTTGAGCGGATTCGTTATTTAATAAAGGAGCGTGCAAGTTAATCTGTCGGTTTTTGCTGAATAACAAAGTTGATTAAATCGAGTGGGCGTAAAATTGCAAAATGAACGTTACATTTTACATGAATGGGTTTAAGAGTTTTTAATTTGCCGGTGAAATTTCCGTCGGAAATCGTGTTGCGCACTAAGTCGCGGTACGAATTGAACGTTTAAAACACATCCGGGCGCGATTGTTTTCAGCTTTTGAAATTCGCTTCGAGAATCGATAAGTTTCATAATTCTGAACTGGCAGAACAAATAATAGTTTTCGAATTGGCGTCGGCGAGAACGGGTTGACAGTTCTGGCGAAACACGTAAGTAAACTTTTTTTGGACCAAAACACAGACTAGGCCCCCGGGTCTCTGGACGTGACGTTCGCATTGTTCGCATTTTGTAATTAAAAGCGAAGCATTAATCATCGACTGTGATGGAAGGCAAATTCGGTAGAATCGTGGTAGATATAAAACTTTTTTTAATTTTATTTTCCGCGCGTGTTCTATGTTTACGGTTTATTACACGCTAAACCAAATATTAATTTAAAGGAAAAAATAAATAAATTAAAAAATGATTTATTTACTTACATTTTTTTTTAAATAGATTAACAGAATTCGTTTTAGGTGAAGTTCGCGGAAAATTGGAAGCGCGAAAACTAAACGTTGCCGAACACTGAGAGGAACACTGGACGAATGTCGCTCGAAACTGGAGTTCTGCCGCGTGGTTCGGTAACAGGCGTGCGCCTTCTGACCCGCTCGACCCTGCTGTTCCTGTTGCTTCTTCTAGTTGGGATACGCCGTAGCGTCGCGACCACTCTCTCAAATTTATATCCGCCGCCCGTCTTAATCCATATCGGAGGAGATCGGAATGAAAGGAGAGCGACCCTAGCACGCCGCGGTCGCGATTAAACGGCCCCCAAAACTTCAACCCGTTTTGGCCCTCTGTCTTCGGCCCGCCCGATCAAACAAGAATCGCGGCCACCGTTGCGGCCCTGAGGTTGATATTGCGGTATCAAGTTAAACATCCCCTGGTGAAGCAAGATAAAGCCTCCCTCATGCTACCGCCGCCCTAGGGCGCTACTCCGAACTAAACTGAAAACTATTCCCGATGTGGCCAACCATGACGTATCCTCCGAATCCGGCCCCAAACTAAGATCCGCGATCGGCAAATATTAAGAAACCCAAATCCTCTCAGGCGACAAACGACCAATTATTATTTACTATATATGTCTCCATCCGATTTCTATCTCTATTTTACTTTATTAACATTACATTATTTAACTTTTACTATTATTAAAAATTATTAATTAATTTTTGGAATTTACGTTGAAAGTAAAAGAAAACTATGAGTATAGTAAGTCTTGAAGACGAAAACCTGTTTTATTCATTGAGGGTGGAATGGGGTGAAGTGGCACATGAAATCTTGAGGATTTCAGCGGCCGTTTGGCGAAACATTTCAGCAAAGACACCACAATTGAAATAGTTAGAGTGGAGGGCGAAATCTTGGAATTTTCCAGAGAATGAATTTATTACGGCGAGTTGTCGATCATAAAATATCTACAGAGCGCCCCTTAAGAGGTTTCCTTTGTCGGGCGCGTTTTACCTTGGCGGCTCGAAAATCCCCGTCGTGGCCGGAAAGCTACTTACATTTTGAGCCAAAAAAAGATATTTTTCGATCATTTCGGATACGTGACAACTCGACTGTTTTCTCCAGTAATATCCTTCGATAATATTGTGCGAATACTCTTGGAACGGGCTTGTACATACCAGGGATTGAGGGACCTTGCACGTCCCTCCAATATGCAAAATATTTGCAGAATTTCGCGTGTATTGAATACTCCAAACTCAAATCTTCCACCATCCATAACTTCGGAATTATAATTACGCAATTGTGTTTCTACTCAAATACACTACCTCATTTTCCACAAAATTATATTTTCCAACATATATTTATTTTTACAACTAAAACTAGAACGAACACTAGACTTAGAAGGTCTAAGACGATTCCAAAGATCCAAATTGTATCCAGAAGTCAAAAAGATCAAAATTTTAATGTGTCGTTGATGTTTTCTCCATCGATTCCTTAAGAGATTATGATCTGAGCATAAATCAAGAACGAGGTTGGTTTTCCATAACAAAACTGCTCAAGAGTTTCGCGATGAACAAAATTTAACATACTCAGCTAAGTTTTCATAATAATTATGCAATTGTCCATATAATACATTCATTTCATCCCCGTCATTGCTGATCTTGTAAATTCAATGACTTAGTGTTGTGATTCAGTCCTATAAGGGATGGCTTGGAGATTAATTATGATTGTGCCGCAATGAACTCATCGTCTCAAAGGCTCAATAAGCAGTTACTCTTCTATTTATTGTTTGGTCACGTATGTTTTTGAAAATACCCGTTAAGGTTGCTCAATGCAGAATGCTCCAGGTTGCTGCTGGATGGCCCATTATGGTTTTGGTGTCGTTTTCCATATTCGCATGTTCTTGTTTGCTGATGATACTGGAGTTTTAGCTGAACCTCAGATATTGAACTGTGTTTAATAATAATAAATTAAAACTAAATGCAGAAAAAATGTCATGGATTTTTCTTGATTCCTGGCAGGGTGATTCAGAAACTGAATTCGTATTGATTGCTCCACGCAGTCTGAATTAAATTGGGTGAATTAAATCCTTTGTTGGCGATACTCTATTCACTTGGGCCTTGTAGAGGATTACATTGGAGCCAAAGAAAAGGCTGCGGATGGCATCAACTGTTATGACAAAAAATGTTTAAAGTCTCCCTTAATCCTTAAGTTGTGTTTGAATTTCTGGCTTGCTTTTGACAGAGCTAAAGATAGTTTTTTAGAGAGAATTCAGCATAGTTTTGGTTTCAACTTCCAAGTACTTGTGGAATCGACTCATTAACACTCTGTGGTGCTTTTTTATGCTTGGTGATAGATTTTAATTTTATTTTGAACATCAGCTACAGCCTTTGTTGTATCCAGTGAGTATTGAAGTGTAGTAACAAAGTGTGTGTTATATTTATACCAAAAGTTAGCCCATCACTTTTCTCTATACATCATTTATATGGGTTAGTGATGGAACGGATAGTGATTTTGCGAATAGCCGGATACGAAAATTGCAACATCGAAAATTTTATCAAAACTTCAAATATTGTTTTCTCAAAAACTAAAAGTTATTTTTCAAAACGGGTTGGTTCATTGGAAAGAAGACACTTTTATTAACACTTTGGGAAATTTTTTTTTTGGGTTTTATACGAATTTTTAAAACTTAATCTGCGAAAATTGCAAAATTCGAAAAAATTGTTCTAGTTTTAGTTCTGACATCAAAACTAACACTAGACCTAGAAAGTTTCGGACAATCTTCTATGCTTAACTTTTAAATTTTTTTTGTAATGTCAATGAATGAATGTTATGTAGGGTTAGTTTTGTTTAGAAACATTAATTATACCATGAAGTTGTAAAAAATAAAAAATGAAAAAAATTGAGAAATTTGTGATAATTGAAGAGGATAACTACCGTCACCAGCAGATGATTAGTAACAATTTGTCTGTGACTAGCAAGCGTCAACGGTTATTGACGGATTTCTGGCTGTCGATGGGGTTTAATAAATAAAACATCGGAATATGGAGAGCCGAGGAGAGAGAATGATTTATTTGAAGACTGCATTCGACACAACGCACCAACGGCGATGTCCGCGACCGGAAGGTCCATCTGTAATGGGAGATAGGCCGTTGATTGATGCGTTTCGTTGCCTCCTTTGTCATCGACCTTCCGGCAAAACCAAATTTCCACGAGCTAATATTGGAGACCCGGAAAGTGTTAACAACTTAATATGCATAGGTAAATGTAGACCCTAATATCCATTTTCTCTGGGGTACACAACTAACCAAAAATCCAGTAGAGAGGACAAAGAAACTGAAGTAGAGGAGGAACGCGGAACCGTTAATAATTCGCGAGTTAAAGTGAAAGATTGGAATAAGAGTAATGGGTGGCGGAGAGAGCCTCTGGTAAGATTGGGAATTGGGTAAATTTTTCTTCGGCGTTGAGCGCCAGTAAAGTGGTTTTAAATTGAAACCGGCAAATGGCGGGCTCATAACAAAAGAAGCAAGTGTTATAAAATTGATACATAAAATAAAACAATAAATCTCCGGAAAGGGTGTCGTTCAGTTAAAACGGGCCAGAGTGGAATTCGTGATAAGGATTTGAAAATAACTAACCCTCGCCACCCCGCCTCTATACGAACGTGAACGCTATCCCGAAACGGAACGCGATCGAAACTCACGGGATACGATTTGCCTCGCAGACGCTTGTAGCTTCCTCCTCCTGATCATTAAGTCGGAAAGCAGGTGCTTCTCTGATAAACCAATTAAAAGGAGACGCATTTTTCACTAACAGTGACACACCATTTGTCTCTTTCCGAACCCACCCATTTCTTTACTTCAACATCGAAAGCACTGTCACTAAGATACTTTCAAAATCGCAAACTACGAAAGTCGATTCAATACATTCCTAAGCAAATTTAATTTCCTCAATTTATAAATTCTAAAAAAGCCTTAGCATTTAGCTTTTATTTAATATAAAACTGTATACGATGCCTGGGGGTTTTGAGGATTTTAATTAATTCGCGTAAAAAATTAATAGAACGTGAATCCTAGATTCAGATCAAAAGCTAAGAAGAAATGAAATAATTTAGGAATTAAGCGAGTTTAATTTTTAAAAGGGGTGAGTTTGAAAGTGAAACGGGTGCCGAGAACAGATCGCGGCAGAAGTCGTGTGGAGAAATTAAATAGCAAAAATATCGTAAAAGAAGGTTTGGTCTGGTAAACAAGCAATTAAGAATCAGGGAGTTTTGACAAGAATGGGTTGTCAGAAGCACATTGTACTGGCCCAGACGTTTGAAAGGAACCGTCTCGTAGCAAGACGCCGTGTCCGACTGTGGCTTTCTTGGAATCCACGCGAATTTATGAGTGATAAATACATCCGCAGTGTATCGGACAAGCGGATGATCGAGTTCGAACGCGTTCGGGCGTTGCCGTTGGCAGATGAGGCGGGAGGTGAGCGCAGGATGTGTGGGCGCCCCGTCTGGAGTGTCGCAGGATCCTCGTAAATGCCATTTCTACATCTCAACACTAATAACATTTTCTGTCAGCAACGGCCGGATGGGACTCAACTATTTCTCACTGTCAGTCCACCTTATCCAAATTATGCCCGTCCGGCCCGCTAGATGCCAGCGCTGTACAGTTCACGAGCACTTTAAATACCGCCACGTGACTGGAATTATTCCTTAACCGGCCCCAAATTACTAAACCGCCAAAATAAACTACTTACTGGACGCTAATCTCGTATCATACAACCGCACAAATTGTTGTCTCTTACTATTAAAATGATTCCCTTGTTATCTTCCATACAAAAACGTATATTATTATTATTATTATTATTATTATACGAGCTGTCTTGTCTTAACCCAACCATTTCAGTTTACGTGAATCTAGGTTCAAATGACAACGCGTGGAAAAAGTAGGATTGGACGAGCAAGGCTTCGGTATATTATGATTGGAATTTTGCCGGCACCATTGGTTCAGTTATCAATCACTGATATTCATTCTTGCGTCACGCCGAAATCCGGAACGCGCCACCATCCCTCGATAGTTTTTTTTTTGGGCTTTAGTCCGTCTCCTAGTTTTATTTCCCCTTGTCCGTAATATGCGCGATTGAAAATGAGTAAAAAAAAAGAACGGGAGGGAAAGGGCGGACGAGAGGGTCCTGCGACGTTCCCGCGTAATCGAAATTCTGCGCTCTTGTGGAATACGGCGCGGCGGCCGTTTTAACACTACGCTGACCACGAGCGAAACTACAATTTCGGCGCGGCCGCCATTTTGCGGTCCTCTGTCGCCGAAATGCCGGCCCAAATTAAAATTGATTCTTCTAGAAAGAAAAAAAAAAAATTGTTATTTATGGAAAGCGACGAAGCCGTGGGATTTTCTAATTAATTAATTATGTTTCTTTGGATAATAAAACGATTATTGATTTTCGAAATTATTTCCATAGAAAAATCGTCTGTCTCTATTCCAAAGATTGCGAAAGTTTCGTCATTAGACGTGCCCATAGATCTCGGATACATTCGGATCGGTTTCGTGGGGATAAGCTCGTTCCTCCCTTCCAAAGCTCGACTTACGGTCCTAATACGAGTCTCCTTGCTTCGCATGGGGATTATACGGCCGCCGTTCTTTCCTAATTAATTAGGGGACCTTATACGGAGTGTTTCGAAATCGTACGTCGTTCTTTGTAATATTGGCAACGATTCAACCGAAAAGTTGACTAGATAGTTCTTGCGTCCTGCAGTTCCTGATGCCTTCTAGAGAGCCTCTTCAGTCGACTCGTTTCCCTCGCTTAAATGGTAGCGGTAATTTGGGCTGTAATGCCGCCGGATGTCGCAGTCAACAGTTAGCGGTCGAAACGTTGGTATTCCTGCGGAGATCGGTATCGTCGATCGTTTTACAGTAATAGACTTCACTTTGTAACGGTACCTGAGAGTGCGCTACTATTACGTCGCATTGTGAGACAATAAAAAGTCGGGATCAATCTCCTGATTGCCGGACGGAATCGAGGGGTGTACGGGGAAGAGCTTTAGAAGGACTATGCGAGGAGTTAGGGGACCAGGAAGAGATCGCAATCCCTACAAGTGCAATAATAACGATAATAACCGCGTCGCGTCCTCTCAAAGGACACCGGTTACACTTACGTTACATCAATACGGCGATACTCGAAGGGTATAATAATTACACTTCACCGGGAGACGACGGAACGAGGCGTCGGCGTGGCACCGCCCTTAATGCGTCCCGTCTGCTAGAAATCCTACTCTAGCATTTGTCCGCTAGGGCGAGTTTTCAATCAAGTTCTCTTGACGCCGCCAACTGGGGGTGTCAAAAGAATGCGAATCTCGCTTTTCTCGTCTTACGTTCTACACAAACCTAACAACCCCAGTATCTCTAAACCTCCCTACAAAAAAAAATGTCCCACACTTTTACTTTGCTCCCTTTCGCGTTCATTTGTGGACAGACAGACATAAAAAGGTTTTTTCTCTAGTACAGAGTAAAAATTTCGTCTCAATTTTAAAAGTCTAAATAAACGGAAATTAGTAATATAGATTTTTGTGAAATATGTTCATTTTATTGAATAAATAAGTAATAAATTTGTATTAGAGGGTAGCGTGTCGTTGTTCGCAACGGAGATGCACTTGTTAGATGAATAAATAAGCGGCAGTAATCTGGAACGAGAGGAGAGAGGGGTTGGTATTGGTATCTCGGAGAGAGTTGGGAGGTTTGGCAAAGAGAAGCTGAGGCGGGTTGGGGGAGCGGGTTGAGTTTGACGGGATGGCAGCAGAAGGGGCAGAAAGACGAAGAAGTAATAAAGCTTGAAATCGGTAGATAAATTCGAAAGGATTTCATTGCGCAATGGTTCCAATGCTCTATTACAGCTAATGTACAGATCCAATAACTCCTTTGTTATTAATAGCGTTTCGTAGCTGGGCGCCACCACCGACTCATCAGATCAATATCTCCAAGCAATTATCAACTTAATAGCACATTCTCATTAACCGAAACGGAAACTCCGACGTCGGACGGTGGTGGCAATTTGTTAGGTGCGTGTCTACGGCATTCAATTACCGCACTGATTCCTCCGGTAAACTAGTTATTAACAATAATTGAATTAGGAGTCCGGATCTGAGTGGTGGTTGTAACTACTCGTTTTGCAATTACCATTAAAAGCTGCCCATTAGGGGCAATTAGCATTTGGACGGAGATGCCGGACACAAACACTAGCTGAAAGCCACCGCCGTCGCTGTTCAATGAAGTGATGTAATCATTTTATTATACCCCGAGTTGCCTGGCCGTGGGGTTTTACGTTTTAGGCCAACGTACACTACCGCCACTCTCTCACGATCGTCAGTCCCCGGCACTGAGGGTACCCCTCCACCCGCTTTTGCGGGGAACCTACCGCCACCTCGCCGTACGGTTTAATGTAATTGTACCGCCGACTGACCGGAACTTTCCTCTATTCTTCTCAATCACACCCGCCCCTCTCCGTTCCGCCGCTCTACCCGCAAACCCTTTCCGACATCCTACCCCAATATTTCTCCCACGATCCCATTTCACGCACCCATAACCGACTTTTCTAATAATAAATAACCGCTCGACGATACACTTGGGGAAACCTACTCAAAATCCCGAAGGATCTTCAACGGTTTACGCATTTCAAAATCTACAAACCCATCGGGTTTTGAATTCTGTTCAAGTGGTAAATTGAGATAGTTTGAGTTTTTGAAGCCGTGACTTGTTGACAATTTCCGGTCGATTTTCACCCTGATTTCGGGTCAATTCCTTTTTTACTGACCGACATCGGGCGACAAACAACAGCGGCCGATGTACCGTGTACATACAACCCGACCAACCCGATTGTGCAACATACACGGCTATAAATCCACTATAACGCGACTCGTTTATCGGCCGGCTGATATTCTACTCTAATTGACGCGCTCCAAAATGAGCATTCTATTAATTAACCGACTATTAATTAATAGCGCACTAATTAACGCCGCTGAGCGTATCAATTAACCCATTCGCAACCGATGAACCGTCCTTCCCAAACAATTAACTCGACCGTTGTCAAAATTACGAATTTATTATGGATCGTTCTACCCTGACTACGACCCACTTGCCTTCTCTACGCACCCAATCCCAACCTTGTCATCAAATTACACTCAATTAAACCTTCAATTAATAAACCTATACTGTAATTCAAAACTTTGATTTTAATAATAAATATAAAACTAATCCTATATACATTAATGCAAATTTACGTTTTAACCACTTCTCTCAATTACCTTTATTTACCTCGAAAATTATTATAATTATTTTTAGGATTTTTTCATATTTATGAATCATTCATTAAAAAATGTTCTTAATACTACTTAATAATTATTAATTTTGTAAAAATGTAGGATTGTACTCGTAGGTATTTTATATACTTAAAATTATTAAGTCGATTTTTTGCGAATTTTACAAAAAAATTTTAGTTAACATAATTTGTCCAATAATTTTTATCTCCAAAATTAAATGAGACTTTTAAAATCGGTTTTCATCACGATAAAATAATTACATTTTTATATATTCTGAAAATATTGTAACAATATTTCAAAAAATTAATTTATATATATTATATAATAATTATGAATTTGTTGTTTCAAGGTATTTTTTTAGTTGCTCCAAAAATTTGACGTATTTTATGTTACTTTTATACAATATAGTGTATAAAATATTTCTTTTATTCGCATTTAGAAATTTAATAAATACTATACTCTGTTTTTAAACCAGGAGGAGTATTTTAAATTTGTCACCAGATTGATTATTGTATATTTTGTGTTCTTAAACCCTTTTTTATTATATTTTGAAATAAATACACTCATAACTTCAATGTTAATTTGTATGTATAGTGTTGACGATAACAAACGAAAATAAATACAATAATAAGTAAATAAATAAATAATAATTATTAATTTAAATTTACCGCCAAAATATCTAGTGATATTTTCTGGTGATTTTTCCCAGTGTAAATCTGACTTTCGCGTTTACTCCTCCTGGTTTAAAAACAGAGTATAGTTCTAGTACAAGTGTTAGTTCTAGTTTTAATTGTTATTCAGCGCTAAGTTGTATATTTTTAAGTTTCGGGTTTAGCCCTGCGTCTTCAGACGCTGAATGTTAGGTAAGGTTAGTTTTGTTTACAAACATTAATTATACCATGAAGTATTCTTTGGCAATTAGTAATGGCAATTATAGCGTGAAGTTTTCTTTTGTAATGTCAATTATAGCGTGAAGGAATGTTCGGTAAGGTTAGTTTTGTTTACAAACATTAATTATACCATGAAGTATTCTTTGGCAATTTGTAATGGCAATTATAGCGTGAAGTTTTCTTTTGTAATGTCAATTATAGCGTGAAGGAATGTTCGGTAAGGTTAGTTTTGTTTACAAACATTAATTATACCATGAAGTATTTTTTGGCAATTTGTAATGGCAATTATAGCGTGAAGTTTTCTTTTGTAATGTCAATTATAGCGTGAAGGAATGTGAGGTAAGGTTAGTTTTGTTTACAAACATTAATTATACCATGAAGTTTTCTTTGGCAATTAGTAATGGTAATTATAGCGTGAAGTTTTCTTTTGTAATGTCAATTATAGCGTGAAGGAATGTTAGGTAAGGTTAGTTTTGTTTACAAACATTAATTATACCATGAAGTATTTTTTGGCAATTTGTAATGGCAATTATAGCGTGAAGTTTTCTTTTGTAATGTCAATTATAGCGTGAAGGAATGTTAGGTAAGGTTAGTTTTGTTTACAAACATTAATTATACCATGAAGTTTTCTTTGGCAATTATACTCTGTTTTTAAACCAGGAGGAGTATTTTAAATTGGTCACCAGATTCTTCTTTATTATATTTTGAAATAAATACACTCATAACTTCAATGTTAATTTGTATGTTTAGTGTTGACGATAACAAACGAAAGTAAATACAATAATAAGTAAATAAATAAATAATAATAATTATTAATTTAAATTTACCGCCAAAATACTAGATATTTTCTGGTGATTTTTCCTAGTGTAATTCTGACTTTCGCGTTTACTCCTCCTGATTTAAAAACAGAGTATAGTAGGTAATTTTAGATCAAATCGAAATTACGGAACGGTTGGATTGCTAACGCGTGGTACAAGAGCAATTTGTTCACGTTGCAATGTGTAAGGGGAGGGCTGGTGTTCATGTCAAATACAGCGGCGAGCTGTTAAGCCCGAGTAATTATGCATAATTTGCCATACAAAGTGACCAATACGCACCCATGACCACGATTCGATCATGTTTTGTACATCCTGCCTCAATTTGGTTGACGGGAGAATCTGGACCCAAGCTGGCGGCGGAGGGTCATCGTCGAGGTCACCGGGATCCTAATTAGAGGTGGCGAATAGTGAGTGTTTAAGAGTAGCGGATTCATTTCTAAATGGCACTTACCACGGTTAAGATAACATCTGTGGTGTTATCTGGGACGTCACTTAGCAGGGAGGCGTGAATGAATAGGAAACACGACAAAACCACACGCGGGTCCATTATTAGCATTCGCGCCGAGTGAAGTGCGCGCTGTCAGAAATTGTTCGCGTTTGTGATGTTAATACAACAAGCTCTTTTATTGCCTCGTACAGGGAGACGAACCGTGGTTGAATGTCGGTAATTTTCGAAGGAATATAAACAGCAGATCTGTCATTTACGCCATCGGTCATCCGGATCGGCACACGTGCCCAGCTCATTTCCCCGATGCACTTTCTAAACTAGACGACGACGGTACTTACTTTAGAAATTCGCGGCGAACCTACGAACGGGTAATGTACCGTGAATTATTCATTATTTTGGGTTATGCAAACGAGGGTTCGATTTACGCCGGGCAAATGTTATAAATTGCCTGGATTTTTCGGACTAACCACTCGGGCGTCTATTCCATAAGACAAAAGTCGAAATTTATACCGCCCGACTGTGCAGTAGTCCAGAAGGGTTGCTAGAAGTGGAGGCTCTTCGTATTAATTACCGCTCGAAATATTTAAATTGCGGGATTTTACAGTAGTTAATATTTTGAAATGTTCGGAAGAAAAAAAAATTAACGAAAAACTCCGCTAGATCCCAAAGCAAACGTAATTCTCCATCAAATATTTGGCGTTACCATATTGTATTTTTCTAAGGATAATATACACTGCTTTATCTCGCTAAACCAGAGAAAGCTAATGAAAAATGTCGCACAACAAACGGCGTCTCGTCTCAATCGCCGGATCATTAAGGGTCAATTAGCGTGATCGATCGCTTGCTTTGTCTGCCGATATGCCTATAATGCGTTTATACTGATAAGACTATCACACGCTCACTAGTTCCCTCACACACAAGTTAATATTCTCCTGAAGCAACTCTCCGAATTTACTTAAGGGGAACTATCTAAAATGTCGGAAGTTTCTCCACCTCGAAGATTACGCCTTGAACCGTCTCCTTTTCCCCAGTTCAGAGTACATTGCGTGGAAACATTGATGCTGACCACATCTGCAGATTACTGTACATTTATTTCCCGAACGCCCTATCTGCAACGCTCCACAATTACTTCAAATCGCCGCTTTGTTTAGGTTCCATCACGAAATTTATTACACTTAACCAATTTATTGGGTCATTTTCATTTATTTTAAACATTTCCTTTCTCTATAATTTACTATTACTCCTACTGAAACAATATATTATTTTTGATGGTATACTAAATAATAATATCAAGCAGTTACTGGAGTTGTGTGGAAGTGAAAGTTTACAAAACACAGTGTTAGATGACGGTAAGTGTTATAGTTTTCCGTTCGAAGTTTGAGGAATAGTTTGCGAAACTTGTTGGAAAGCTAGAAGATATATATAAAACTAGTGTTGAATAGTGGAGCAAACAGTCGTGTTTAATTAAATTGCAATTCCGCATATGGCGCCCATTAATTCCGAATGTGTCAAACGCCGAACTACTGTAATTTGTCTTAATAATGTCACATTAATGCGTGTTGCATTTGACCCTGAATTTGTCATCACCTATAATTAATATCAGGGGAACGTCGTAGAGAACGTCATAGAGTTTTCCGCGAGCACGCCAAAGTGGAGATGATAATTTCACGATAAGAAATAAGGGGGGCGACGGGGGTGCTGCTAAATAATAGGACAGCAGCAAAGTGTTAAACGGGCAAAGGGTGGAGGGTTTTATTAATTAATTTCCCGGAAAATGATTTGAGGGCGTAATAAATGGAAGGTTATAGTTTGGCGCTCAGTTTCAATTCGCGCTGGATACGTATTCCGATTGGGAACGAGGGGACTTTGGGGGACTGGGGGCGGGGGAGGTTTCGGCGAGTGGGTGGTCGCCGTCGCCCCCTGCCACTTGGGTAGGCAGTAGCCAACCGCACAGAAGCGAGCCGGTTTTCAATGAACTTTGCAATGAACTACGCTAGATGACAATATCTACTTTTCTCGGAGCGCAAAGTTTAGTGGGGTATAAAGCACAGAGTCGCCGCCCCGTTTGGACCCGGCCACCGTTCGGCCGCCCCCGGTATATGACATTCCGTGCGCAATGCGAGGCATTCTACAACTATGCCTTAACTTCAGATGAAAGGCATTCCACCGGGACCGCAGCTACATGAACAAACACAATCCTCTTTCCTCTTCCTTCTATAAACTGTTGATACCCTGCATAATAACCCCCACTCTCTTCCTAACCTGACCCAACCTCTCGATTTATTACGCTATTTTTATATGATTTACGTCAAATTGTACCCGCGCTTCGACCCTTATCAAAAATCAAAAATAAAGCCACCCTCCATTTATCCACTATGCCATCTAGTTTATGTCTTTGAAGTTTGCACCCTATATCGATTTCGTTTATTTTAACAGTACTAATTCTACTGGGCAATAGATGACGCTGGAATTTAACAATATTGATCTTTCCACAATTCAATTCATAGCATAAAATATTTTTGTAGTTGTACGTTTCATTTAAAGAGGTCGCACAGTATTCAGTTGAACAATCGATGATATAATATGATATAATGACATCGATACTTGTAATCTATCGATTTAGTTTTGCTTATTCTGGATCAATGACTCCTAAGTAAAGAATATGGCGTAAGGTTATGGTTAAGGCTCTGGTAGAGTTTAGACAGGATATGAGTCATCATCAACATGGAACTATTCAACACATTGCAACATCTAAGCGATGTTGGCTAAACTGAGAGCAGAGAATCTATGATTTGGCCTCATTTTGCCGAAGTCGTTTGCGGTTGAGGATCTGCAATGTGTTGACCACTACTACAATGACATGATATTACCTGTAAAATTAAGTGTTGACTACTTTTGCGATGATATGATGTAACCTATCATGACTCGGCCGCAAGCGACCTCGACTTAATCAATGTTTCTTGTTGTTTGTTATTAAGTAAAGCTGACTTGCAATTTATCAATCCATCAAGCATGGAATTAAGTTGTACTGAAAGTAAGGACAAATTAATGCTGCCTAAAGAGAATGAGATTTAATTATTAATCTTTACGATGTTTAAATTTTTGACTACTAATCTCTCATTTAAATTTTAATGATTTGGGTTAGTTTTGGAGAATCAGAGTGCCACCTATGAAGCGATTGCAAAGATTTAAAATATTATTTTCCTGATTTAAGGTAACAACAAGTGGGATTTCCTAAATAATTATTATATTTCACTTTTAAATTGTTTAAATTATGAAACAAAATAATTTTTAAAGAATATAAAGAAATATTTATAATTTCCACACCACTATTTCAAACATTAATTAAAGATGGCGGTGTTAGCCCGAATTATTTCGCCATCTATAACTCACTGACAAAAACATCATAGATATGAAGTGTAGGTTTCTGTAGGACAAAAAGTGTTGGAAAAATTTAGATACCTGTTTTGAAAAAAAAGATAAAATATTTTTTTATGTATAGATATCGTGTGAAAATCATCGGGGGGATTGTTAAACGAGATGTGAAAAAGTGGTTGATACAAAATTGATAAATCGTTGGTTCGATGGCAGTTTGTTTTTACGTGAAATGACGCGCGTTTTAGCGTGTCACGAGTAACATGAACCTATCCACAGCCCATCAGAGATATAGCCCTCAGGGGAAATTCTGAATTCATGATGTGATTCCGCTAGTTGCTAGCATCAATAACTGGCGGGTGCTGGGTGCTCGGAACCAACTGATGCAGTCATCCCGCGAGCAATATGTACTAATGCCCTAAGGAGCGGCAATATTCATGACGCCCTTTCACTTGACCACAGATAATCCGCGTCAAACAGTCATTTCCAGTGCCTACTCTGACCCTAATTTAAACTTTGCGTACCAGTCAATTATGCATCTTGGGCGACAGACCTGTGCAATTCTGTAACTCCACCCGCACCTAAAACTACTTTTCTCTATTAATAAAGTTTCCCTATTCCAACTATCTTTCTTTTGTAATTGAACCGTTAATGCAGCTAACTTCTAATTGATTCTGGCAGCGAATTAAACTACACACACGAACCTTCAAAAATTAACTCCTATTATCTGTCGTTCGAATAGATTATTAAATTCATTTCAAACTATGGATTACTCTTATCTCGTAATCCTAGATTATTACGAAAATATTTACCTGCCATAATGTTTATGAATATGAAATTTAATCCCTTGAATATTTTGGTAATACTCATATCGCCGTTGAGAAATTGTTTATCTTTTATAAAGTTCCGTTTTCGAATAAGCTAAAGGAAGTGAATAAATGAAGTTGAATAAATAACGAACTTTCAATATATTTTATAGAGATTTTGGATAACTCGGTAATAATTTTTTTAATTTTGATCATTTCTAACTGTTATTAATTTTCTCAAGAACTAGGCATTGTAACAGCTTAGGATCACTATAAATAATTCAAGTAACTCCTCTGGCATAGGTATCCGTACCTCCTTGTTTGCTAATTTTGATTCATTTTTTTCAAGAATTAGGAATTGTAGCAACTTGGAGCTATTTCACAAAAACAACTTTAAGAACAGCTTTAATTACAAAATTTGCAACAAAAATAAGAATTAAACTCTTAAGAAGATTTAAATCTTTTTAAAATAAGATAATATTCGGTACGTAGTAGATAATAGAGAATCTTTGAAGATTTGAGAAGTATTGAAAGGGAAGTTGAAGAGGTTCAGGTTCAAACAAGTTTAAGAAAGTTGATAGAAAGTGATTACTATGGTGGGAGTGTTTAATGGCGTTATAAAGTTGGTTAGTTATCCGTGTCTAGTGAATTAGTGAAATATTTAAAAGTTGGAAGATTAGAACTGTTGGAGTAAAAGTTTGGGGTGGTGAAAAAAGTAAACGTAGGGGGATATTGACCGCGTGATTTATTCGGCATGTGAGCGAAGTTTCAAACAAGGTCTAATTAACTCGGTAGCGGGACGTCTGTGTCGCGGTATTCAGTTTGTGTTAATTACCTGCGTTTTCAATTACCGTTTGTCGAAATCCTCAGCGACCCCGCTTTGTTCCCTCACAAGCCCAGAGATGTCGCCGCCCCGCGGGTGTCTTTGCTTTCTTCCTAACGGATTCAACGGAAGTTTAATTTAGTTATTGTCGTGTTTTTTACACCCCTCGACACCAAAGCCTCCAACCTCCTGCTCCCACATCCCGGTGACCAACCGTTTCCGAATTTATAGTTGCGGCTAACTGAGGCGCCAGTTAGTATAAATGCGACGCTGACCGACGTATGTATCTGGCAGATTTATAGACTACCAGCCGCAGTCTAGTGATTTACAAACGGTCCACCACGCCGGTACCTTATGCAAGCTGTGTTCTTTTCCTCATTATTATTTATTATTACGTCTCCTACTCGGAGTTAAACGCTTCCTGCCCCTTCCACTACTCCGGCTCCTTCGCCATTTGTCACCCATTACACCTGTAATTACCGCTGTGGTCTCCACGTTTTGCGTGTTACATTTACCCATCCATATATTCTCCTTTATTACCTCCACTTAAGATCTCCCCTTTATACATTCTTCTTGTAAAAATATTTTTTAAACACTATGAGAAAAAGTAATATTTTTTACGAACATGAAATCGATATTGATATGGTCGTATAAGTCTAAGTTTAAATGAAGTCTAAGCGGTATTTTCGCTGTACAGGCATAGCTGGCACCGATTGTGTTAAACGTTTAATCCGTCGATATTAAATTCGTTCCGATTCCTTTTTGCAACTAGCGTGGCTGACGCGGCAGCGCTGGTGTAGCGAAGGGGGCAACCAAGGTGCACTTGTAAGGCAATCTCGGACGGGTTATATAACGACTGGTCACATAAAACTTTATAAAACCTTATTTATATAACAAAATTAGTTATCGTACTGATGTTCATAATATAAATGTTAGACACAGGTATACGTTAACAATACCAAAGCACCGGCTTAAATTGTTTGAGCGAGCTTTTTCTTACTGTGTGCCTAACATTTATAACAACATTCCTATTCCGATGAGGCTGGAGAATGAGCGCGGATTCAAGAGAAAACTTAAAGTGGAGCTGTGGATGCAGCAGGAGGAAATGAGTCATCGTTAATATCATTAATACTTTTTTTATGATTTATGATTTCACCTTTTGTTTTTCATTTTAATTCGTTAAATTACAATTTTCTGAGTTGACACTGTGGCAATTGACTTGGTGCTGGGTTGGGTTTCGATTCATCATTATGATGTATTATATATTTTTTTTTTTATATTCAAGGGCCAATGAAAAACAGTTTAGCATTCTTGCTTAACTGACTTGGTCCTTTTTAGCTCCAAATTTAGTTTAATTGATATTTTGTTCGATTACGTTACTTTTTTATTGTTGTTTTTTATTTTGTAGGTTCTTTTTTGTAATTCATTTTGCATATAATGGGGTTAATAAATATCTATTATTATTATTATTATTATTATAACTACGTCGAAGCATGGAAACTCCATTACAGAAAAGCTATAGCAGTAAATTTAGCGACCACACCGTTTTCTAGGTGGCCCACGGCGACGTATTCAGCGTGCGCCTCTTTACTGCCCACGTGCACATATCTATTTTCAAAAGTGCAGGTGAGACAACGCCATCTGGGGATTGTTAATTTAACAGGAAGGAAAAGCGTTTTGATTTGTTTTTCCTCGCAATCCTCTATAGAAAAATCCGGTCTGACCCGAATTATATACACACAAAGAAATCTCTGTTGACGTGATTTGGTTAACTAGGGCAGAAATGGTGGAGAGCAAAATGGCAAAACTACCGTCAGACGGCGGGGCTTCATTTACACATGAGATTTTTGCAAAACTCGACCGGGCGTATCTAAGAAATAAATTGCAGCTTCAGTGGGTCATTGTTGTGTATTTGATGACTGCCTTCACGGTATCTACTTTTTCTTTTGTGTTCCATAGCGGTTCATGATTGTACAATTGCCGCAGAAGACGACGAACAGGCAATAACGACATCTAGAGGCGTCTAGCGTGATCTTTCTCTCACAAAAACGAAAAACTAACGAGAAAACATCGTCTTTTAATTAACACTAATTTTTTAACCAAACTTTCCGGAAACAATCGCTTTTACTTTTTTTTTCTTAGTGCGTTGTAAAAATAAATTTCGAGAACTGTGCCGGGAAAATTGTTCACGACGGGTGGCCCTTCAAAGTAGATCGAGCCAGAAATACGGGGACACAAAAGGAGTACAAAGGGACGGCGGGACAGCGCTCTCTCGAATTATGGGAAACTGTTATTATTGTAAATGTCGTAAAAATAGCTTTGCGCGACAAGGTTAAGCTCATAATTAAATTCCCTTCACAGTTTATTTCTTTTATAGAACAATACTGTATATCAAGAATGCAATAATGTTAACATATTATTAAACATATTGTTGGATACATATATTTTTTCTATATTATTTTCTGTTTCCATGTAGCTTTTATTCACTTTTCGTTTTTATTAAATTTTATGAAAATATACAGAAAAAAAAATGTTTTAATGTTCAATCAATCCCACTCGTTTTGATGTACGTCTATTCTCCATCTTTTAATAGATTTTAAAAAACCGCACCCTGACGAAAACTTATTTTATATAACATAGTATGACCATTAAAATAAATTCCGGTGGACCGCGATTTTATTCAAAAGTCTAAAAATATACTTTAGTTCTTTCACTTAACATTTAATACTACGTAAATTCTTAATAATGTATTGTTTTTTTATGAATACTCTTTAGAAATTATATAAAGAAATAAAAGGTTTTGTTATAAAAATTAATGTTTTTAACTAAGAATTTCTATTGAATTTAATCCGCTTTAAGTATAATTGAACTGAAATATGGAATAATATACAAGGTTTCGTCATAACTTTTTGACTGACCCTGTATTCTTATTGTAATAAATTTTAAAAAACACTTTGTATCTTAACATTTTTCGCTAGCTATCTTTATATCCTTATACTTTAGGAGATTACGTATCAGCGACCTGTATATACATACAGGATGAGTTTTTCTGCATTATGTGTAGTATGGAGATCTCCAAAACTAGCGGAGATAGAGAGACGATTAAATAGGGAAAGAATTGCAGTTTTATGAACTCAATTTGATGAGCTTTTTGTTGTTTGAATGAAATGCATGGCTAACTAATTATCTCGAAAAAAACATTTTTTTTTTATATCGTTTGATATCTATTGCTCCACTATTATTGATTTTAGGAGAATTGGGTTGAAAATGTGAAAAATATTTAATAAAACACTTTAACTGACTTTTTTTTTAAGTAATAATTTTTGAGTTATGACACAAATTTGTATTTTTTCACAGTTGGCTTTATAAAAAAGGCCTTTTTAAGAATATCAAAGGTCGTAAGACACAGTAGATGTATTAGAAGTTTTTGCTAATATTGATAGACGTTCTGTTCGAAAAGCTACAAATGATGAGCAACTATAATTTTTGAAAAACTCTAATTTGTAGAAACGATCTTTTTGACATTTTAAGGTATTTCCTAAATTCTATGGTAATGCTCAGCTTTTTGCGTTCCTTTTGCTAAAGATTACTTGAAGATACAATAGATATAGTATTAGCACAGAAACCATGATCATGGAATAAGAATTCATGCAGTGCGCCTCTTTGAACAATTCTGAAACTTTTCTGCTTTTTATGCCCTTATTCTAATTTTGTTCTTGGTGCTAGTATGAAACTTTTTGCCTTGTTTAGGTCAATGAACGTGAATTAGTTTCGGCGTGGTTCGCCTCTTTAAGTTCTAGCAGCTCATTTTTATTTTCATAGAAATATTCGTCAATTCGGGCTCCAGGATACAAGCTTTTGGGGTTGGGAAATTTACAACTGGTTACTATATACAGTCCTTATTATTGGTTAAAAAATAAAGTAAATGAATTTTTGATAATAATGTATATAAAGTGTTAGATTTAATATCGTTTTGGGATATGAATTTAGTAAGTTATATAATTGAACTGAAATATGGAATAATATACAAGGTTTCGTCATAACTTTTTGACTGACCCTGTATTCTTATTGTAATAAATTTTAAAAAACACTTTGTATCTTAACATTTTTCGCTAGCTATCTTTATATCCTTATACTTTAGGAGATAACGTATCAGCGACCTGTATATACATACAGGATGAGTTTTTCTGCATTATGTGTAGTATGGAGATCTCCAAAACTAGCGGAGATAGAGAGACGATTAAATAGGGAAAGAATTGCAGTTTTATGAACTCAATTTGATGAGCTTTTTGTTGTTTGAATGAAATGCATGGCTAACTAATTATCTCGAAAAAAACATTTTTTTTTATATCGTTTGATATCTATTGCTCCACTATTATTGATTTTAGGAAAATTGGGTTGAAAATGTGAAAAATATTTAATAAAACACTTTAATGACTTTTTTTTTAAGTAATAATTTTTGAGTTATGGCACAAATTTGTATTTTTTCTAATGAAAACCAAGTTGGCTTTATAAAAAAGGCCTTTTTAAGAATAACAAAGGTCGTAAGACACAGTAGATGTATTAGAAGTTTTTGCTAATATTGATAGACGTTCTATTAGAAAAGCCACAAATGATGAGCAATTATAATTTTTGAAAAACTCTAATTTGTAGAAACGATCTTTTTGACATTTTAAGGTATTTCCTAAATTCTATGGTAATGCTCAGCTTTTTGCGTTCCTTTTGCTAAAGATTACTTGAAGATACAATAGATATAATATTAGTGTGGCTATGAGGTATTAGCCAACATAATAATAAAACTATAAAATTAACTTTTGGCAGACTTTTTATTTTGCGTCTGTTATGTTTTGCATTAAAAAACAATTGTGTGCAAATATAAAAATAATAACAAATGAAATACAATTTTATGTTTTTAAATGGAGCTGCTGCCACAACACGCTACATCCACTTCCTCTCCTATAAAGAAAGAATAGAAAGAGGGAAAACATTTAGTCAAAAATTTGAATTAAAATTTAAAATGTACTTTTTTAGTTTTATTAATTATTAAATTGTTGACTTCAGGAGAAACGTTTTCGTTCAGAAAGAAAGCCGGTTTCAGCAAATCGAGGCTTACATTTATTTCTTTACTGTCTTTCAATAGAACGAAAAATTTTGAAAATCTCTTCAATACTCTGAAGGGACCTTCGTACCTAGGAGACAACGTAGGTTTAATTCCAGTAATTTTAACAAATACAAAGTTTGACCTGAATAATTCTTTGTGAACAAAAGGTTTTTGGCTGGAATGTATGGTTGACTGAACTGGTTTAATGTCAGCAAAAGATGATTTTAAACGTGATAATAATGGTTCAGTTTCAATTGATGGTTCGGTAGGTAAGAAAAATTCTCCTGGTAAACTGAGTTGCTGACCATAAACCAATTCAGCGGATGAGCAACCTAAATCTTCCTTAAGGGATGACCTGAGACCTAGGAGAATCAAAGGCAAGTCATTGTTCCATCTAGTAGAATTACCTCGAGCAATAATCGCTGATTTCAAAGTACGGTGAAATCGTTCAATCATACCGTTACTTTGTGGGTGATAAGCAGATGTGTGTATTTGATGAGTACCTAAAAATAATTGGAATTTTGAAAATAATAGTGATTCGAATTGTCGTCCTTGATCGTGAGTGATCATGGTAGGAATACCGAAACGGCTGAAGTAATGCCTGAAAAGAGTATCTGCAATAGAGGCTGCAGAGATATCTTTTAGAGGAAAAGCCTCTGGCCACCGTGTGAAACGCTCAATGACTGTGAGCAGATAAGTACATCCAAGAGATGGAACAAGTGGGCCAACCAAATCAATGTGAATGTGTTCAAATCGAACTTTTGGAACTTTGATTTTGGGAATTGGCGATTTTGTATGCCTTTGTATCTTAACTTTCTGGCATTGTAAACATGATTTTGCCCAAATACGAATTTGTTTCGACATATGAGGCCAAAAGAATTTTGTTTTTATTAAATGAAATTTTTGTATAACTATTTCTCTAGATTGCTGCGGAATGTAGATTCGCGGAGATTCCGTTGATATTTCACACCATAATTTGATATCAGGTAGCGTTGTGAGTTGTAGCAATAACTGATAGGGTGTTGTAGTGTGAGTGCGAGAAAATTGTTTATGTAGTAGGTTCGACAATTCGATATCTGTAAGTTGAGCTTTGTAAAGTGTAAGTGTGTCGGGGTACTGAGAATATAGGGATTCAATATTTGTCCTGGACAAAGCGTCTGCAACAATATTGGAATTTCCCTTAATGTATCTCACATCGGATGTATATTGTGTTATGTAAATTAGGTACCTGGTTTGTCGTGGTGTTTTTTCTGTTGATGAAAATATTGCCGTAGTTATAGGTTTGTGATCGGTGAAAACTGTAAAATTGTTTCCATGTAGGAAATGATTAAAAAATTTTATGGCAGAATATATTGCCAATAGCTCTCAAATGTGGCTATGAGGTATTAGCCAACATAATAATAAAATTATAAAATTAACTTTTGGCAGACTTTTTATTTTGCGTCTGTTATGTTTTGCATCAAAAACAATTGTGTGGCAAATATAAAAATAATAACAAATGAAAAACAATTTTATGTTTTTAAATGGAGCTGCTGCCACAGCACGCTACAATTAGCAAAGAAACTATGATCATGGAATAAGAATTTATGCAGTGCGCCTCTTTGAACAATTCTGAAACTTTTCTGCTTTTTATGCCCTTATTCTAATTTTGCCTGCTTATTTTGTTCTTGGTGCTAGTATGAAACTTTTTGACTTGTTTAGGTCAATTTAGTTTCGGCGTGGTTAGCCTCTTTAAGTTCTAGCAGCTCATTTTTATTTTCATAGAAATATTCGTCAATTCGGGCTCCAGGATACAAGCTTTTGGGGTTGGGAAATTTACAACTGGTTACTATATATAGTCCTTATTATTGGTTAAAAAATAAAGTTGATAATAATGTATATAAAGTGTTAGATTTAATATCGTTTTGGGATATGAATTTAGTAAGTTATATGGTCATTATGACATCGATGTAGGATAGGATGCAGATGATATTCGCCTTATCATCTGATTAACCCTGTGGCAGCGTAGTGCAGAGAGCAGTAACATCCCCTGACAATTAACGACAATTCGCGAAGAAGAAGGCATGCGCCTTCGAAATTGGCGTTGGTGGTGGCCTTTTGGAGAGTCGCGACGCTGCAGCTTCCAGTTGTGTGGACGCGCGCCGGTGGCAAGCAGCAGCCGCACACTCGTTGTTAGAGATTCCGCGCGAAACATCGAAAAAGCAGGCCGTTTATTTGGTTGGAAAGAACATTAAGAAGCACATTACGAGTATAAGAAGGTAAGTTTGGTGGTGGATAGTGGTGAATATTTTTTGTTTTATCTGTTTTTAAATAAACAAGTTTTTGCGAAAGTTTTGAAAAAAGTTTCGAAGACTTTGCGGAGAATCACGCAATGAGTTTTGACCGCTGTCTTTGGTTAATGGCTTTAAAGTACTTTGAGGATGGCGGCGGTTTTTTTGTACTGTCAAAGGGGTGCGTGTGGCGTCGTGTGAAGAAAAGGGGGACGGATTTTCCACCCCAGAGGACGTCCTCGAGTCGAGTGGAATAGTCGTTAGCGCCCTTTATCTCTAGTTCATTAGTGGGCCCCACTCGCTAGAACCAAGCATTGCGTCTTTTGTGATAAAATATTTAAATCTTCAACAATATCCGATTGGCGCGTTGCACCATTTTTACACAATACACCGGCCAACTAAGAAGCAATTAACATGCAGATAATGGTGCGATGCTCCTTCAGATATTGCTAACATATATAACGAGTCCCGTGGGATAAAAAGCACGAAAACCGTTTTCTGCAGCGATATAAGCACTCCAATATATTCACGAGGCAATTAGATAAGAGAGGGGAAAAGAATAACTTTGCCAGCTTTTATTAAGCCGAAAAATAATACCACGGTGTTCGTAATTTTTTTACGCCAATTTTAAATGCATAAAAGATCAACTCTCGCTTTCCACCAAACGCAAATATTGATCGGGGTGATACAAAATATACCACACTATCAAACTTTTAAACATTGTATTTATTACTTTTTTTACTAATCGAATCGCTAATGGGTTTTATTACCAGTTTTCAAAACTAATTATAATAAAACTCAATTCTTTATTGCAATAAAGTTTTCCGATTATATTATTATCAATTTAATAATATTATTTTTAAAATAAACATAAAAAAATATTTAAGGACCGCTTCATATGTTTATTTTATTTAATTTGAATTTTTGGATGGGCATTAAAAAAATATGGAGTGTTTAGTTTTAATTTGTATTAAATTTTGTGATGTAATTATTACCTAAAAAAAATAAATTTAATCCAAAAAACTTTAGAAAAGTTGGCGAATAATAATTTCGTTGTTGTTGCGCTGTTTTGTAGTCTTGAAAAACAAGTTCTTCTGTCTGGCTGGAGAAATTAATTTGTACCAACATTAACCGCATCACTTCGAGGTATTTATCATTCATTTGGTTAGTTTATCTTGCATTTGTTTTTGCTGGGTTAAAAAAACTGCTACCGAAACAAATTCTGCCGTTGGGATGAAAATAAATTGGACGTTGCCGGTTAGAAAGTGCGGGGCAAAAAATACGACACATTCTCGTTAAAAGGATAATACGTTAATGTTAATTAGGTAATTTTTTCTTGTTGCGACTGCTCCGGATTAGTCCGGATGTGGAAGGGCAGGACCCAAATTTTATTATCGCATGAATGGGGAGTTATTTGTTTTTCATCTTATTCAATTAAAGTGTGTGGGTGGAAGGCATTGTCTTGGTTCTTGAATGTAATTTTTGCGAGGACAGGGTAAATATTGTTTAATTCCGGGAACGCTGAGATCCCCGCAGTTAGTAAATGTCAAAACCACCGCAAAATCATTTAATAACCCCTTTTGTTTCTCGTTCTTCGCCGGGAGAACGTCATAAAAAACCTTATAAGATCTCCACCCTTTTCTCAAACTACTGGGGAGGACACTCTTTTGCTTCGCCCAACGTAATTTTCGTCAAGGTTCGCTCGACGTCTAATCCAATGCACTTTAAATCATCTTCGTTCATCACGTTCGACTCAATTATTCAACAGGGAGTTCCGGTCTAATTTTTACTCCACAAGAACCCCAAAAAGTTGGTCTGATGTCAGCTGTACCCTAAACACTGTTGTAGTACCGGAGATCGCGGTCAACCAACGCCGTCACATGTGACGCGTCGCCTCTCCATCGCGACGTCACACACCATCGCACCTATTTTGTTGGAAACGTATTTATCAGACTTACGCTTGATTTACTATCAACTCGGGGTTCCGGCGTAAAATTGATTTAATTTTGAAACAATACGATTACATATCGCTCATATTGTACATATTTTGTTAATAAAATGGACATAAAATCATAAATAGACATTTTTTTTAATATACAGTTTAACCCAAATAAAATGTACAAGATTGTACCAATATAACAATAAGGCACTATCACTAGAACTAACACAAGACCTAGAACTAGAATCATTCGGGTTTAGCCGTCTTGAGAGACGTGCGGCTAAATCCGAATATTTCTAGTTCTCGGTCTAGTGTTAGTTCTAGTGACAGTGGTAGGTAGCACTAGTTAGCATAAGTTATTGAACTAACACTAGACCTACAATTATAAAATATCCAGTGATTAAATAACATTGTATATATTTTTTATGTTGAGAAAGAACTTGGTAAAAACCTTGGAAGAATTGAAAACGAAAAGTGAAATACACCGCAAACAAGAACAAGAAGCTATAGGCGTAAGTTCGTCACCTTAATTCCACGTGTCATTGGCTTGGGGATTTGCGCGTTGACAAGTTTTATCTCTTCGATGGGTCTGTTTTGTTATATGCAATATCGGGTAGAAATCGACGTATCCATTACTCAGTAGCGTAGGTCACGAGAGACTTCTCAGCCCATTTCAAATCCCGATATATACCCTGATTTACGTCCTACTCCAACCATCACGCCGTATACCAACCTCCGTCCCGGTATACTCGCAGCTCTCATGAATCCATTTTACACATTTTCATCCTGCTGGAACCCGAAACACCATCTCCATTCGCAAAATTATCGGCGCAGTATGCAAAGTTCAAGACGCCAGAAGTTTCTTTGATGGTTTTTCGGTTTTTGGTGTTGCAGTTTGCGAACTGTAAATTCGTAACGCTCGACGCCTTTTCGAACAGACCCACAGCTGATTGCGACAACGTTTCCAGTTTTTATCGAATTCATCGAATATCCTAATCCTCGTAAATAATTTTAGTGGAATAAAAATGGCGTTGTAACTTGAAATATATTAAAGAAACCGTAGAAGACAACTCGGTGGTGATTGATGCGTGCCAAAAGCGGGTAATTTTGTGCAGGGAAGACCCCAGGCGGTTATAAAAATAAGAAGGACGAGCAGTCTGTTGCCTCGCAAGGCGAGTAGGGTTGGTCCATTCCTCCTCCGCTATAAATTATCCATGCATCTCGGCTAATAGCAAACTAGCGCATCGCAGGATTGTCGTTACCGACCACCCGCGCCACTAATGAGATATCCTATGCCACGGGCAGAGATCATCAGCGAAGCCGCGGACGCTGCGCGGCAAAAATTTGCCCATTCTTAATGACCAATGAATTAAGGAAGTATTCGGGCTTAGGGTTAGGATAATGGTGCCGTAATGGCCGGGGAATAATTTATCACTGTCTCTAATTTGGACGGCTCCCCCTTCATCTGCTGACGTCCCACTTAGCGCGAAAGTACCAATAATTTTCTTTAACTGTATCAAAATATAACTGCGCCGATATTTTCGCCACCAACGAAGCGGTTCAATTCGAGTCCTCCTTTCTCCCCTAGATCTGGCGAATCGTCGTCTCAGGCACGTCGCTGCTCCAAATGGAATTATTTAGAATTAATTTAACGTTATTAGCGCAGATTCCAAAGACGAACTTCCACGTACGCCTACTGACCGAGATTTCCGAACAGATGGAATATCCGTCTCCATAATATCAAAACGCGTTATCATCAAAAATTTTTACGACGCCTCCGATTTTACCTTTTTTTTAAAAGAACCCTCTCGAATTCACGTCCGTTGAGATTTACAGATTATAATTCTTCTAAAATGATTCTTAAAAACACCAGTAATAAAAATTTACATTTAATAAAAAAGATTTTTATTCTTTACAGATTTCAAAATGTTCCTTGGATTCCCATTAAAAGTGCTTGTATTGGTTACAGTGGTGATACGAATAGGAATGGGTAAGTAATACAAATTGTATATCTTAAATGAGGCGTGTAGTAGCAAAACTCGCCTTATCCATTTTTTACAAAATTTTGGTTAGATATTGGAATACATTATTTTTATAAATTTCAACACATTCAATCATAATTTTTTTAAAAAACATGCTATACAGCGTGTCCCGGATCTTCCGCATCAGAGCATTATACGGTTGTAGAATACATTATTCTGAAGCTATCTTTCTAATAAAATTTTTTCGAAATGTTTATAATAACCGCACGGGAACTGTTTAACGACGACCAATAACTGACGACTTTGATTCATCGAAAAAGTTTATTTCTCTTTCCATGACGAATCTATTGGTGAGTACACGTGGGAAACGAGTTATCATCGGCGTAGCGGACCGGCCGAGGGTGGCACCGATTACCTGAGTCTGATTTGCGATCTGCTGATTGGACGAAAAACAGTTCCTTTACACAGTTCCCGTGCGGTTATTATAAACATTTCGAAAAAATTTTATTAGAAAGATCACGTCAGAATAATGTATCCTACAACCGTATAATGCTCTGATGCGGAAGATACGGGACACGCTGTATACCCTTTTAAAATCATTTTGAAATTTTCTTGTCATAGCAAAACTCGCTATATTTATAGCGAGTATCGCGGCAAAAGTTGCCTTATCCAATAGCAATAACGATTCACGATCACGTGAGCTAGACTAGCTTTTTAATAGTTTGTTTTATTAATAAGTTATTAAGCGTGTTTTTGGTGTTGTGTACATACAAATTATGTCTAATATGAGTCAAGATGTTATTTTACCCTCAAAAAAAGGGAAAGGAAAAAAAAATAGCCGATAAATCAAAATGGAAAAGAGAAATCAGTAAGCGTGAAAGGTAAGCTCTTTTTTCTTAAGAATTTACTAAGCTTGTACAAAAAGTACTCGATCTGTCCGTTTCATAATTTTTCGGCGACATGTTAACAAGGGAAGTTAATTTTTTCCAATAGTAAATTAAATTCTATGATACACAGCAGAATAATTTAACTTTATTTCCTTCAGATATTCCTCTCCTAATCTGCCATGTTTCCCAATATGCAAGCACAATGGCAAAACCTTCCACTGCAAAAAATTAACAGGATTGGATATTTACAATTTTCATCGGAATTTTTATTTGCATAAAAATAAAGTTGAGCAGGATGCATTTATTTTAAAATACTGTAGCCACGACAAACCAAAAAGATAAAACCGAAATTTAAAAGAAGGAAGCAGTCGAAAAAGTGTGACAATAAAATACTTTGTGAAAAAATGTCGCTATGAAAAATATAAAATTCAAGTGTGCCAACAAACGTTTCTTCAGATTCTTCACGTTTCCAAAGATCGTGTACAAAGAATTTGCAGAAACCATTTAAACACAGGGCTAATGCCAAAAGAAAACTGAGGGGGCGACCGGATTAGTACAAAATTTGTTGAGAAACGAATTGCGGTAAAAAGATTTATTGAAAATTTAAAATGTGTAGAAAGCCACTATTGTAGATCAAAAACAGATAGTAGACAATATTTGCCTAGCGGATTAAGCATCTCAAAACTTTGGCGCACTTATAACAGCAATGTTAATTCTGAACATCATGTAAAAAGAACATTTTTTCAAAAAATTTTTACTAATGATTACAATATTGGCTTTGGAACTCCGGTAACTGATGCATGTTCCAAATGCATCGAACTGTCGGAGAGAATAAAACAGGAAATGCGTCCTAATGAAAAAAACAAATTAATTATAGAAAAAAGAGTTCATAAATTAAAAGCAACGGCGTTTTTCAAAAAACTACAAGAAAAGAGAAATGAATTAATTACATTTGATTGCCAAAAAAATTTGGTTATACCAAAAATACCAGATCAAATTGCCTACTTCAGCCGGCAGCTATACATCTATAATTTTGCCATTATAAGAGGTTCTTCAAAAAGTCACATGAACCCAGAAAACCTATTTATTTATACGTGGATGGAGCATGAATATAAAAAAAGTTCCAATGAGATATCATCAGCTGTGTTTCATTGCTTATCACAAGTCGATCTTTCACCATATTCAAATATACGTCTATGCGCTGATGGTTGTGGAGGACAAAATGGGAATTCTACAATGATAGGAATGTGTTCTTATTTTTTGGCAAATGTGGCACCTCCGAATGTTAAAACAATAGAATTGATTTTTCCAGTGCCTGGACATTCATATCTCCCATCTGATAGGATATTCGGTCGCATTGAAAAAATTGTAAAGAAAGAATCAACTATTATAGATCCTAAAATTTATAGAAATATTTTTGAGGAGCATGGAACTGTTGTGCAGCTGGGCAAGGATTGTGAAGTAAAAGATTGGAAGTTGAGCGTTAAAGAATTTTTGAAACCTGTTCAAGCGTGGCACTTTAAGTTTTCGCAAGCAAAAAGATTTATTTTATCGAGAAGTCAAAGAAATTTAATTCTTGTTAGTGGAGAGGTTTATTACAATTCTGACACTGGGACTGCAAAGTCATTATTAAAAAGAGGGAAAACATTCAGTTATTTCTCACCAAATCAAAAAAGGTCGGTAACGTCAGGGAGCTTTTAAGAAAACATTATGGTGATAGGTGGATGGAAAGACAAGACTTGAGTTTTTTTATACCTTTAGTAGTTGATTTAGATAGACCATCTTTAAAAGAACAAGAAGAAGAAGAAGAAGACATAGCATGTTTTTGTGAACGGAGACCACAAGAGGTTGATAACCTGTTAAGAATTTAAAATATTTGATTATTATTATTTTCAATTTAGTGTTCATTATTCAAAATTGTTCAAAAAAATAAATAATAAATAAATTTTTTTTAAGAAAACCGTCTGTTGATTGAATATTGTGGTATAACAAAACTTGCTATTCATTCATAACACAGCAAAACTTGCCTTATTCAAATAAAATTACTGTTTCTTTTTCAAACTGGATAAAAACAAATTATAGAGAACCTATTGTTGATAACATTTCATAACGTAATAGCTATATTTATTTGGGTTTTATATTTGTTTTCCTAAAATTTATTGCTCAAAACTTAAAATTTTGATTTTCTCAAATTTACTTCAACTGGATAAGGCGAGTTTTGCTACTACACGCCTCAAATAAAAAATTAAAATAAAATATAGCGTTATACAAAATCTTAAATAGGATACTAAATTTTTATATATCACTTTAAGGGGGATACTTTTAGCTTTAATATGATATAAAAATCATCTTTTTACCTTAAAAATAATATTCTTTTATTTAATTTAAGTTATAGTAAAAATTTAGACATTTTCAAAAAAATATTTATAAATTGAACTAAAATAGTATGATAATGTGATATATACCAGCTTATAATATATGCCATATTTTATCTTAGGGCGATTTTTTAAAGTTGACAATTATTTATATTAAGGAATTAAAATATTACATTTTTGAAAGTTAAAATTTAAAGATAAAAAAGTAATGTTTAATAAAAATAATAATAATACTATTGTAAAAAATCTTAAAATCATTACAAACATAATCTTCCTTCAGAAAATTAATGTTTTTTAATTGAATTGGATATTTTCCAACAGTTCCTGACATTTGTCGCTGATGATGGGATTGGGACTGTAAATTTTTAAATAAAGCAAGTTAGAAGTTACTTTGATATTTAATTCATTGATTTTAATATAAAATTTTTTGAGGTTGTAAAAGAATGTTTGGGGTTATATTATATCAAATTTTAAGTTTCCTGAAGGAAGTTTTTTTATAAAAATTTTTAATTAATAAAGAAATAAAAATCGCATTATCTATGGTATTAATTTTCGACAAACAAAACGCGTTATGATGAGCGTTATCGTTAATATCATCAAAATCGTCTAATCGTCCAAAATTGGCATGATTGGGGAATATACAAATACGATGTCAATATTGACAACCGTAATACTAACTCCACATACAATAATATTATCACGTTTGGGATTAAAATGAAATCGTTTTAGTAAATAATAAGGTAATATCTTACGTGTTTCGATTAATTTGCCATGATCTAATAAAAAATGTATATAGTGCTCCTTTAATAGTATGAAGTAATAAAGGAGTTAGAAAGCTAATTTTCTCGAACGCAAAATTTTTATAAAGGATAATACATCAAGGATAAGTGAATGCCGGGCGAGTGGCAATAATGGCGAGCTGTTCCATCAAAACGTTGTGCACGATGCATTATTAATATTCGAGCGTCAGACTAATTGTGCGCGAGGCACTAGGAAATTCGGCTGTTTATCGAATATTTGAAATGCAAAATAACAACAGCCTTATTTACTTAGTGATGGCAGTATTTCTCAGTGGGAAAACAAACATGTTTAGTTTATGGATTTGTCGGTCATTAGAATATCGAGCATCGTGGTTGGATTAATTTGACACGCGGAGTCCTTTTCGCGGCGGCTTTCGTCGTATTAAGCAATAACGGTCGGAAGGAAGGAAGATCGGTTTGATGTCGTTCGCGAGAAATACAACGGTATTGCGTAATTAGTCAAACAACGTTCGAGACGTGCCCGGCAGTACATTCGTCTCAGTAAACGCCCCGTTTTGCTGGAGAATCTCTCCAAATGGATAATCAGTTGTCTTAATCAATGGAAATTCAATCAGGTCTGAAATACAATGGTGTCGACTTGACTCAGCACTCGTTAGGGACAGGTTGATTGCCGTTAAAGCTCGATTCGAAAACGTCCGAATCCCGCCCGAGAAACCTTTGCACCCCGGCCTGTGGTCCCCCGGAGGAGCGAAACATCTCTTTCGCCTTTCGAAGAAGATAAAAGCGCGCCCGACACAGCCGCGGGCCGCCTGAAAGTATATTGCGGCCGCCCCCTTCGAAAACATTTTTCCCCTAGAAACTTAGAGTTCCCGACAATATCCTAGAGTGAACGGAACCAGTCCTCGGCGCCTCGGGCAGGATCAAACTTGGCATGCAAACATCAAGGTGCTTCGCCTCGGCCTCCTATTGAAATATGGCTCTGTTAAAATCATTCGAAAAAAAAATTTAAAATAAGCTTAAACAATCTTTGTCTCGTACATAAAATATTCACATTCATTTTTACTTTGTTTCAGCTAACGACCCTTTCAAGAACCATCACGGTCCCGTTGGTGGTAAGTATCTTAATAAACGAATTTTTAATTAACTTGACATAATCGCAACAGGTTATGTATTAATTAAGGATTGTATTAGACAACATAATGAATTAGAACTAAAAGTTGTAACTTGGGGGGCGAAAAAACTTTGTTCGCTCGTTAAATAGCCATTAATAAATAACCGCGTCTAGCGTTTTCGTTTCAAAAAAAAAATAATAGAAGGATCGTGGCTGATGGAAACAATTAATCATATTTAAAGTCGTCTCGATAGTTTTCCAAAATTTAGTTATCGGCTATTTAGCTATTTCGGTACAACACTTAAGATAACATGTCGTTTAGGTAAAAAGATACACATTAATGGTAAGCTCGCTTTAAAGTTTGGCCGTATTATTCTGGAAAGTTAAACGAGCGGTATCGCGCGATAATTCATTTCCACCAGAAATTGCATATCCCAGTCGAAAGACGCTGGGCCGTAACGTATGGCGCCGTTTTGTACACGTAAGACCTTCAATTCCTTCTTCTTGGATAACGAACGGCGCGCTGAGACGTTCTCGCGTGTTCTGATAATTAAATCTCATCCCAATTTAATATAATATATTCCATTAAGAGCGGCATCTCACCCTTATTTCCATAGAACTGTATTTATTAACCCTCGACGAGTGAGGCCGACGAAAACTTCTCCGAATTGATAATAATTCACTTCCAAAAATCCGTGTAACTTAAAAAAATAATAAAATGTTCTGTTTTAATTTTTAGCCGTCGAGGCGCTGAAGAATTCACAAATACCCATCGATGGTAAGTAATTTTAGTTTAATCTTACCTTATTTCCTCACTCTACATCCGCGAACTACCGGGGAGGGAGAAAAACGTGTCCCTATGCAATCAAATCTAATGAACATGACTTGCCCTTCACGAACATTACCCGATAAGCTTAACTTCCGCGAAGTTTCGCTGCGCCTTATCTTTAAAATAACCGCGAGAGTGTGCCCCGTACTTATTCGACTGTCACAGGCTTTCTATGCAAAAGAAACTCCCTCAGGATGGAACGAATTTGAATAAATGATTATGTATGTTGTAAACTTATTAAAACATAATCTTGTTAGTATCTGGCGTCACGTCTTGTCTATATGTAAATCAACAATTATAACCGAAATTAAACCCGATTTGTTTATCAATCGCCCGTTAATTGAATAGTTCCCACCAGACGATTTTTGAAAGGAACCGCAGCCCAGATGTAAATTAGAAACACATGCACACCACCTGGATTCAACCGTACGTAACACTCCATCCCAGCGTAAGTTTTAATGAAGACAGTTTAAATAATGTAGAAGGGCGCGGAACCAGTTCCCAAGATGAGTACGCATGCAAATAAGATGGTACCGATGGTGCACCACCTCGGTGATAAACCACAACAAGAAGATCAATGCCTAGTAGAAAGGTGGAAGGTTGAAGGTAGAACGTAGAAGGTGCCGTCACCGCACACCACCTCCCAAATTTAATTAATTCCACCTTCTATCCAAAACTCCCTTCATTCAAAACGCATTGCACCCAGGACGAATCGAACACCATCCATCTCTTGACCCAAACTTGTCGCCTCTATAACAACTTTACTTTGATATTTATGCTTCGGGTCATCGTACCTCATTTATCTTTAATCCGTTTTCCATAAACCCTCACAGGTTCACCTATCAAACTTTCTATTCATATCGATCTCTTTGATAAATTTATTTCAACATCAACTTTCATTTTAATTTAATTAATGATTTTATATATACAGGGTGTCCTACGTAAATTGTTATTTATTATTACAAAGGCAAGAAATTCGAAAATTTTATTAGCCTACCAGAAGGAGCATTTAATTCTTTACAAATCGAAAATATTTGATAATATTTATTTATTGTAGTTTTCCTCATATTGGGAAATTTGTCAAACTATACACGGATTGCAGGAGGCTTTTATTAGAAGGTAATGGAATTTTGACAATTTTCCGTTTATGTTTATGCAACCCAATACGTAAATCGCGTATTGCAATACCAATAATAATAATAATAATAATTCACTTTATTGCCCAACAAAGATCAATTACAGGACAATATTACAAGAAAAAGAAAATAAGAAATAACACATGCCATAAAACAAATATGATTCACATAAACACTCTTACACTATTATTGATTGTTAGTTAGTTTACACATCCTCTGCACCGGGGAGTTGGCTAAAACATTGGATCTGCAATTCCTCAAATAAAACTGATTTGTACTACGTGTTATTGTTAACCACAATCCAATTCACCTTGCACTAACTTCTGCAAAAACTTGATGCACTGGTCATCTCTTCTTACGTCTAGTGCAGAAAAATTGTGACGCCGCATAATCCATTCCACGATCCGGGTATGATCCGTCCAGGCGTAGAGACAAATATTTGAGAAATCTCCTCTGAATTCTCTCCAATATAAGTCTATGACACACATAATGTGGCGACCAAATTACAGAGCCATATTCCAATTTGGACAATACAAAGGTCGAAAATAGGGTCTTGTACACACCGATATCAGAAAAAGCACGCGAGGTGCGCGAAACGAAACCAAGCATCCTCGCTGCAGAAGATGCAATATTTCCGATGTGAGGTACAAAAGACAATTTGCGGTCAAAAGTTACTCCCAGATCCTTGATTGTAGATAATTTCTCAAGAAGAACACCTTCTATATAATAAGAAGATGGAAGAGGAGACAGCTTGCGTGTAAAACTAACTGCACCGCACTTATTGGCATTAATCTTTAGCTGATAACGGTTACACCATTCCACCAAGACGTCCAAATCCGACTGAAGACTGACAACATCACGGTCCGCCAAAATAGGTCGGAATAGTTTCAGATCATCCGCATAAGCTAGTACGCTTGATGAAAATTTGTCTAGAAGGTCATTCAAGAAGATAACAAATAGCAGGGGGCCTAGATTTGAGCCCTGAGGAACACCAGACCTAGCCGTAAACTCCATAGACGCATAACCGTTGTAGTACACATAATTTATACGACCCGATAGGTAAGAGGCAAATAGTTTCATAAACTTAGGAGATAAGCCAAAAGCACTAAGTTTATACAAGAGGACGTCATGATGAATCATGTCGAATGCTTTAGAAAAATCTACCTGACCGCCCCTATCCAAAGATTCACAAATTACCTCAGTAACCACCGCGAGGTTGGTAATGGTCGAACGACGCTTGATAAACCCATGCTGATATGGTGACACAAATGACTGAACCTGTGGATAAATCATCTTGTAAATAATCTGTTCAAATACCTTAGCGAAATTGGACAATAACGATATTGGTCGATAATCAGTAATGTTGGTACGTTCGCCATGCTTGAATACAGGAACAATGCGTGAGCGCTTCCAAAGTTTAGGAAACGAGCAAGTGCTTAAGGATAGGTTAATTATTAAATGAAGCGGAACTGCAAAAACTGCACAGCAATCACGAATGAAAAATGCAGGAAGATCATCATCACCAGCAGTAAATTTATTAGGTAACCTTTTTAGGAAATGAAGAACCTCTTCTTCGGTGACATCGGCAACAAATACTGGAGGATACGTAGAGTGAGGATACCAATAGTGTGATATTGGTTGCATACTTGCAATGATGACGTCGGGTACGATAATTAATTAACACAGTGTATATATAATTATTTTAATAGTTGTGTATTTGACGGCTATATTTATATTTTTTAAAACGAGTTTATTTAATCGATTTAACCAAAAAAGTAAGAATATATTATGGCGTTCGGTTGTGAAAATGTTCAGAGTGTTGGACGTTTAGTAATCTTTTGAAAAATAAACCGTTGTTTATTTGGTTGGAAGCGGAAATGATGGGTAATCAGTGAAAATTAGCAGTCCGGTGTTACACAAAATGCACAAACACGTCGTCATTTTTAATTTCGACCCGTACGACTGCAAAGTATTTATGTGACAGATGTGGGAAGCTTTCGATTGATGTTTTGCGTACAGTTCATTTAGCGCAAGTCAACAAAACCAACTTGCTCTCTTCAACATTAAAACGGGTTGAAATCAAAGTGAATTCTCATTTATTAGGCCGCTTTTATTCGCACCAGTTTAATCCTTCTTATTTGTATTTTACCTGGGGTTACAAGTTTGTTTTCCTTCAAACCGGATCATATTACGCTCTTAACAGTATTAATTCTGTTGTACGCACCATGAAACCCACCCGCCAGTTCTCGACGTGTATTTCTAAAGAACCAAGAACGAGCGACATCAAAAGAGAGTCTGCTGTTAATTTATCGTAGCCGCCCCCGTAAATATATTCACAACATAGAAAAATACAAATAGCTCGCTAGCCCCCACTGGGGGGAGTGACTTTTGAACCGCAATGCTGCAAAAACTCTCACCCAACAGCCCGTTGTAATGAAGACTAATGACGTCTAAATCTTTCTTGAGGTCCATTTCAAAGCCCACCCTCGTTCTCACTTAACCTTCCTTCAACCCTAACATTAAAATAATAAAAGAATCTATAGAGTTCTTCACCATCAAACTGTAAACACTTCCATCATATTTCAAAATTAGTTCGTCTTAATGATTCATTTAATTCATTTATCATTTTCAAGCGATTGAGGATACTTATAAAAGCTAGATAGCAAAATTTTACGCGATTCAATTTGTTATTTTAAATAAAAGGAGAACACAATAATTATGTCAAAACGTTTACTATACCCGCTTTGTTCAACAAACGACGAGTTCGTGTAGGTCCTGGTTCCGAGCGGTAGACTACGATCCTGCAATCCAGCGATCCTGCGGGACCTCCCTAATGTCAACGGTCGACCTAACAGAATTATCTTGCGGGCGGTACAGAGTGTACTTTGGATGATCTCTTTTCTATTGCGATATTCCATTAAACGAAGCGTTGATGCAATTATTAAAATCTGAAATTAAGCTCAATATTGTTTTGAGATTACCACATAAGTCTGTAAAATAAAAATGAAACCAAACGAAACGGAATTGTGCGTGACAGCTAAGATACATGGAATAATGAAATCTACTTGGGCCGGCCCTGCACTTTTTGCAGGGGAGGACACACGGGTGAACTTCTTACGACTCGACAATTTATCTTTCTATTCAGGTTTAATTTGTGTCGACGTTCTTACGGCGACGACACTGACGTAATGAAATAAAAAAAAACATCCAATCTTTCTTTCTTTAAAAAATAAAAAATATACTCCAATTAAAGACATAAAAGTATCATTATTATGAAAATGTACAACGAGGGATGATTAACTCTCAATTTGAAATTTGAATTCGAAATCCCAAAGGATTTATCCTCAACTACGCCAGGCGAACGGCGCCGGGATAATCAGTGAACTTTCCCGTCACTGCACCGATATTGAGTTTGTTTATTAATTTCGTCGAAAAATATACTTTACTAACCCGAACAAAGTCTTGAAACGGACGTATGCAAGAAACGCGACAGCCTGCAAGGCCGTAACAGCGCGAAGTGCTCTTCGTCGACCATAAAATAGGAAGACAGCTGGTCCAGCTTAACTTATTCCAATGTTTGGGCACCTGCATCGAGCATCGAATCTGCTTAGGATTCACAATTCGTATCGCCTTTACTATAATCGTTTAGTTATCCATATGCCATATTTGATTCGCTAAATTATCGCTCTGTTACGTGACTTTTCAACTCTTGTATTTACATACTCTGTTAAATTGGATACATATTTTTTACTTTTTAATCATTGATTCTAACAATATTTATTGAACTAGTTTTGACATACGTATTTCACTAAAAAATGATCAATCAACTGATAGTAGCAAAGGTCGTTTGCGGCCGAGGCGGTGCAATCGAGGCCGTAAAATATATAGCAGGGTTATGTAACACACCACACATACAGGGTGTCCCGTTAAGCGTACGGAGCGGCTGTATCTCTAGAACGGTAAGGCCAAGAGTGACCAAGAGAAATAGCCGGAAATTATTTTAAAGTTCGTAATTCGACCGCTAGGGGGCGTAACTGCCATTGAGAAACATAAAGTTGCCGCTATCTCAGAAACTTAGACGATGAGCTATAACTTTGACACCATCATTTAATAGCTTGGATAATACCGCATCGCTTTTGTTTTGCGATATTTCTCATATCTGTCATAATAAGGGAGGGGGAGGCCAATACATTTTCATATGTTTACATTTTAATATCTCCTAGACCATTCAACCGATTTGAATGTTTTCGGTGTTGTTTGAAAGAGCATTTTATGCTCTTTTTAAAGATATTTTCAGTAAGACCGTCTGCTTTAAAACAAATGAGCTAGAGGACGTTATCTGCAGCGATTACATATTTTTGTGATTTTTGAAGAAAAGTTAAATGGAACGATACTATTTACTTCACAGACCCTTAGTCACCTTAAAATTTGCTAAATTTTAGTGAAAACCGCATCTCGGTATCGCCACCCGTTCTCGAGTTATAGAGGAAAATGTTAAAAACTCGAGTGCCATCAAACGGATCCAGTTACCTCATCGAGAAAAACAGATCACATTATCATGGTAACTGTAAACATGTCATTTACTAATGCAGAAGCGTATGATAGAGCGTATGATGATTTATTTTCAATGTTTCGAATACGATGCAACTGCATGGCAAAAATGTGCAATGCAATTACGACAAAGAAAGACATTTTTCTCTAGAAGTGTTTTTTTTTTTTTTTTTTTTAATATCAACAATAACCAGCTCAACATTACAATGTTCTTTCATGGTTTTTATAATATAATAAGCTGGTTTCACAATGATACGTGGGAAACAAATGTCTTCCTGAAACTATTCACTGTTTATTAGAATATCTTCTTCTGCCAGGTTGTCTTGGGGAAGTTTTCTTTTTAGTCGAGTATGGATTCCTAGCTCTCCCAGGTGATGACTGCGTGCACTTGGACACTTTTGCAAATTTTCCAGATATTTCCTCGTTGTTTTGTTAATATGTTCATTGATCGTTTCTATATGCAATTCTTCATGTATTTGCGAATTCCGCACAAACCACGGCGCATCTACAGCTATTCTTAATATTTTGTTTTGCAGAATTTGGATTTTGTTGATGTTTGCTTTAGCTGATGAACTCCAAACTGGGCATGCATATGTTACTATAGGTCTTATTAATGATTTATAAAGTAGCACTGCACATTCAATTTTTAATTTTGATCTTCTATTAATGATAGGGTATAGTTCGTGTAATCTGACGTATGCTTCGTTTAGTTTTTTGTTAATATGGTACTTCCATGTGAGCCTTTGGTCCAAGTAAACACCCAGATATTTAACTGCGCTATCTTTCGGATTCCAATTTAAATGATGATCATCTATTGTTATCATCGTGGGATTTTTGACTTGTCTAAGAGTGAATATCTTGGCCTCACACTTACTGGGATTTAAGTGGAAACACCATGTTGACAGCCACTTATTAATTTCATTAATTGAAATTTGCAGATCTTTGATAGATTGTTCCTGGTTTTCATTTTGCGTTATGATAACCATGTCGTCTGCAAATAATGCTTTTTGCTCATTTTCGTGAATTGGAATATCATGTAAGCAGATATTAAATAGAAGAGGTGAGAGAACGCTGCCCTGTGGAACTCCTGACTTGATGGGTTTTGATTCCGATGTATAAGCATTCACTCTAACGCAAAATTTTCTATCTTCAAGAAATGAGTAAATTAATGCTTTAAGGTATTCCGGAATGTTAGTTTTCAGGACCTTATAGATTAAGCCATATAGCCATACTGAATCAAAGGCTTTAGATATGTCTAAGAACGCAGCTGTTGTGTACTGTTTATTTTCGTACCCTCTTTCTATTATCTCGACTACTCTTGTTAGCTGATGTACTGTTGAGTGACCAGGTGTAAAACCATATTGGATGTTAGGTATGATTGTGATTTTGGGTCGTAAGCGTTCAAAAATCAGTTTTTCGAAAAGTTTACCCAAGGTTGGAAGCAAGCTAATTGGTCTATAGTTTTCAAGATTTCGTTTATTTTTCCCGGGTTTCATAAAAGAAGTGTTTTTAAGATTGACTTAGCGATTACGGAAAACTGGCAACGTGTAGCTCATTCAGACGTCTCTATGAATTCGTAAATCATATTGGTGCGCAATGTGATCCCACATAATCTGGGAACTCCGAAAACAATTGTCCACAAGAGTTCTCAAGAAAATAATATCTCCACCACGTTGTTTTACATCAGGCCTTAACAGATACCGATTATGATAACAGACTGAACTATTACCATTGACTTTTAAATATGATTTGGGCAAATCCAAACCTTTTATCACAAATGCTATGGATGCATGAAGCATCTGTCCACAAGCTGATGTAAACTTGCATAATATGCATTCTTGGTTCGAGCAAAACCCACATTGCTTTCAGCCCTTTATCTATTGGGTAGACTAAACGACCTGACTTTTCAAGAAAAACCAATAACCAGGGAAAATATGTTTATTTGTTTCCTAAGGTAACTTGATCCGATTAAGATATACGAATTTTTAACATTTTCTTTTATAATTCGAGAATGGATGGAGATATCGAGATGCGGTTTTCACTAATATTTAGCAAATTTTATGGTGAATAACGGTCTGTGAAGTAAATAGTACCGTTCCATTTAACTTTTTTTCAAAAATCACAAAAATATGTAACCGCTGCAGATAACGCCCTCTAGCTTATTTGTTTTAAACCAAGCGGTCTTACTGAAAATATTTTTTAAAAGAGCATGAAATGCTCTCTCAAACAAGACCAAAAATATTCAAATCGGTTGAATGGTCCAGGAGATATTAAAATGTAAACATTTGAAAACGCATTGGCCTCCCCCTCCCTTATTATGACAGATATGAAAAATATTGCAAAACAAAAGCGATGCGGTATTATCCAAGCTATTAAATGATGTTGTCAAAGTTATAGCTTATCGTCTAACTTTCTGAGATAGCGGGAATTTTATGTTTCTCAATGGCAGTTACGCCCGCTTAGCGGGACACCCTGTATAAGATAATTAGGAAGTTTAGATTAGGGATTAGGTTTAAACCTGTACTTCTTAGATTTATTCTATGGTGGAAATTTCTTCTATGATAATTTTAATAATAAAGAATTTTTTCATCGGGGTCTTTTCATTTTCGTTTTTAATATTTTTGTCCTTTGAGACTGTTTAGATGTCCTAAAAGGGAGGGTGGAAAGCATATGGAGGTACAAAGCAGTGAGTTTAACTCAATTATAAATTTAATAAGCAAGGAAAAGCAGCCGTTACCTTTTGGCGCCACCAGTAGTCAATTGACCCTTTGCCAAGGAACCTCACCTAATCAAATTGTGCACCATATTAGTTTAGTTAGTTCTGAGAATTAAGTGAAAAGGAAAGAATGAGCCTTCTCGGAGAGAGGCGGCGTGGGTCGAAGACGTCGAGAACCCACCGCCCGGGGGAGCAACAAAGGCCCCCGTATCTTCGCTAATTTCAAACTTAAATCTGATAATGTGACTCAGACGGCGCAGTATTTAGTAAATCCAGTCCCGACATATTACTCCGAGAATTATGTGCAGCCTGCCCGAATTTTGTTCGGAGTGTTGCGGAAGCGTTTAATATCTAAAGTTAAAGTGAATCCTTATCAAAAACCCGATACGGATAGATGGACATTGCAATTTACTTCGCGAAATTAAATTCGCGAAATCAATTAACAACTTCTTAATTACGCTGTCTTGGTTCTTCCTAGATACCAAAAGTTGCGATATACATACGCGAAAAGTTTCATAGATTTATGAAAAAGATATCATTACGATATAAAGTTACAAGGAAAACTTTTCCAATAGATGTATGAATTATATTAGTTAATTTAGTTAAGTAATGTGTGCTGGGCAAAGTTGTTGAAGAAGTGGTTGATATAAAATTGTGTATTCTGATTCATAGAAGTGATGTATTAAGAAAAAAAAGTGCGACGTCAGTGAGTTCTTGTAAGTGGTGTTTCGGATTCAGTGTGCGCAGTTTATGGAGCGTTGGTAGTGCATCGGAAGATCGATTGTTTTCTCGCGGGGTGAAAACAAAAGGCGAGAATCTAATTTATGGAAATTTGGGAGAGTCAAAAGAGAAACAAGACGGGAATGAAAGTGGCCCGAAAATCGGTGCGAAGTGACTGCAAAGGGAGAGGAGGGAAAGGTGTCAGTTCGGAAGTTCATGCAATTATAAAGGAAGTGGATTCGGTCCGTTGGCGGAAGTTTAAGATTTAGGAAAAACCTTCGCTCGCACGTCGTACGTTTGCGCTCTCTTAAAAATTCGTTGGCCCCACTCCAAGAGATTTAGCACAATAAGAGCTCCCCTGATCTCGATTTTATGAAATCGTTTATTAAAATACCACCGCCGTTAAGGGATCAATTTTAAATTACCAAATATTAGCGTCTCGGCTTCCGTTATCTATGGAAGTTGGAAAAGATGCTGTTGCAGCAAGAAAACGTTTTTATTTAAGTATTGAACAAGTTCCTGGAGAGACCCCTGGGGTGCTGTCGTCTAAAGATCTTGTCTGTATTCTAATTAGTTTACTCTAGTAAGTGTTACCAGGAGATACATCCGGTAATATTGAGTTGGGATGCTTGTACATTCGAAGACATCTTAAGAAGTAACGAAGAAAGAAAACCGCCACTCCCCGAAAATTCGGAACGATATTTTAAATTTAACCGCGTTGCCGGAGCAAAGGCCGCCTCGAAGTGGGGAGGACGATTTTCGGAGATGGCGCAAGTCCCGAGGGTTGGATATTACAATATCTCAGCGATATTTCAACAGAAAGACCATTCTGAGGATTTAATTACGTTATTGAAGTGTCATGTGCCGGGGCCTTGATAAATGCAGAGAAGAGTGCGGTTTCAAAATGCTCCAGACGTCTCTGCAGGCCTGCGCGCCCTCTGGCGCAGAAGTTATTAAGACTCGCCCAATAATTCATTAGCCGGCCCCCCCGTTTGACCGAATTTCGGATGCTATTAATGCAATATGTACTATTCATATTTTACGGCTCGCAATTATATTTATCTCATTAAAATTTTCAACTTTCCGGCTAACTCGCCGTCGTCTTTTTGGTCTCTATCTCACAGAATTAGGAACCCAATAAACGCTTCTTAAGTAAACGAAATTCTACCCAAACTTTGACGAGCTCGCGACGTATCTTCGATTTATACATTATATTCTGAAGTAAAAATTCAATAATCCGTAGGATTGAAAATGAGTGGCATTTGGATTGTCAAAGACTTCAAAAAATGAAAGAGCGATATCTTAATAGAAAAACGGTGCCTGGGCTTCGAGGGTAATCCTTTAACTTATTAAAACTTCAGCTAAAACAGTTTGTCGAGAGCACGTAAAGGGATGAGAAGGGAGCGAAAGGGGACATCAGCGGTTTGCGAAATCTTTCGAATTAACCTTCCCTTGATATTCTTTCTGCCCTCCTGGTCGAAGGATTAACAAAAACATGCAAATTTATATTAAGACGGAATTTTCCATTTTCGATGCGTTTTTATTAAAAGTTAGCCATCGGAAATTATAGTCACGGTCTGAGTATCGTGGCGAACCAGCAGACCCTAAAGCAATAATAGCAAGCCAAAACAACGCCGCACATGTAACAATAAAGATAACACTCGCCTCCCCTCTTACCACGTTATTTATTGCTCAAAAAATCTAATGCCATCTTACATTTTCATCCTTTGTGTTTGAAAGATGAATGAACCCATATTTTAGCTCCCTTTTAAGAAGGCATACAGCTTCTTATGCCGATCTAACTTATTAATCGGGGTTTTAGTTTATTTTGTCAAAGTTCATTGGCTTTATTTAATTATGAGCCCTTAATGGATGGTTCGAAAAGTGTATCGAATATTTTAAAGCTTTACGCGCTTTTAAGATCCGACGTTGTTGACTTCCGGAATTCTTTCGGTGTGGAAAGCATCGAAATTTATCTCGGGGGGAGGAAAACTCGACACTCTAATAACCTGGTTATCACTCATCACGAAAATTGTTTTTGTTTTCCTTCATCTCCCTCATCCCGTTTTCCCGCTTCTTTGCGCCGTTGTACGCTCGGTCTTAATATTCACCGTTCATACAAATTCTGTTACAATATCACTCGGTATTGGCTACGATATTTCCTAATAAAGCTTCCTTTGAAGTTCGGGAAGCAATACGTAAAGCGGTGGGGCATAAAGGCTCGTACAAATTTTAAATTGGCACGAGTCGTGTAATTTGTTTTACGTATTTACGTGGTTCGTCAATACAACCGCCTATTTGTTAGTTCGGGTATCTATTGGGAACCTAAGATAATATTGACACAATTCCTGCCCGAGGTCTCCAAACTAAAAACGCACAATGCTCCGAATTGTCGTTTATTTCTATCTACTAAAACAATTTTAAAGCGATTTAACATAACAATTTTATTTTTTCCCCTATTTTTCAACGCCAAACGTCGATACTTCGATTGTATTCGTTTCACTCAAAATCCGTATGATTCCCACAAATTGCCATCTATCCGCAAAATCTTTTCTTTCAATAGAAATAATAACCTATCAAAATCGGTGAACACAATCAAATCAACTAAAAATGTTATAACTACAAACTTTTTATTAAAAAAAGTATTTTTTTTTTGAATTAAATATACTATTAAAGATTATTTATGCCGAGTGCCTTAAATCCCAGGTAAACACAATTAACTTTGCCAATGTCTATACCAAGTTTAATCTTGATTGAACAAATGTATTAATTTTTTTGAAAAAATTTATAACAGCCACTTTGTTTGTTATAAAATCCTTATTTTTGTAACTATTGATTTAGGGGATGATTTTCTTCGTGTTTTATTTTAATCCTCAATTTTTGAAATATTTACAGCTACTCGGCTAATAATCTTCGATCTTGTTTCCTATACGTGTTACTATCTCTATGCGACGTTTGGTTTTTACAACCCTCTCAATTTTTTTCAATTACTTTATAATAATAATAATAATAATTCACTTTATTGCCCAACAAAGATCAATTACAGGACAATATTACAAGAAAAAGAAAATAAGAAATAACACATGCCATAAAACAAATATAATTCACATAAACACTCTTACACTATTATTGATTGTTAGTTAGTTTACACATCCTCTGCATCGGGGAGTTGGCTAAAACATTGGATCTGCAATTCCTCAAATAAAACTGATTTGTACTACGTGTTGCACGCGTAGGCACCGCGAAAATGATCCGCGACAACAACCAACCACAATCCAATTCACCTTGCACTAACTTCTGCAAAAACTTGATGCACTGGTCATCTCTTCTTACGTCTAGTGCAGAAAAATTGTGACGCCGCATAATCCATTCCACGATCCGGGTATGATCCGTCCAGGCGTAGAGACAAATATTTGAGAAATCTCCTCTGAATTCTCTCCAATATAAGTCTATGACACACATAATGTGGCGACCAAATTACAGAGCCATATTCCAATTTGGACAATACAAAGGTCGAAAATAGGGTCTTGTACACACCGATATCAGAAAAAGCACGCGAGGTGCGCAAAACGAAACCAAGCATCCTCACTGCAGAAGATGCAATATTTTCAAAAGACAATTTGCGGTCAAAAGTTACTCCCAGATCCTTGATTGTAGATAATTTCTCAAGAAGAACACCTTCTATATAATAAGAAGATGGAAGAGGAGACAGCTTGCGTGTAAAACTAACTGCACCGCACTTATTGGCATTAATCTTTAGCTGATAACGGTTACACCATTCCACCAAGACGTCCAAATCCGACTGAAGACTGACAACATCACGGTCCGCAAAAATAGGTCGGAATAGTTTCAGATCATCCGCATAAGCTAGTACGCTTGATGAAAATTTGTCTAGAAGGTCATTCAAGAAGATAACAAATAGTAGGGGGCCTAGATTTGAGCCCTGAGGAACACCAGACCTAGCCGTAAACTCCATAGACGCATAACCGTTGTAGTACACATAATTTATACGACCCGATAGGTAAGAGGTAAATAGTTTCATAAACTTAGGAGATAAGCCAAAAGCACTAAGTTTATACAAGAGGACGTCATGATGAATCATGTCGAATGCTTTAGAAAAATCTACCTGACCGCCCCTATCCAAAGATTCACAAATTACCTCAGTAACCACCGCGAGGTTGGTAATGGTCGAACGACGCTTGATAAACCCATGCTGATATGGTGACACAAATGACTGAACCTGTGGATAAATCATCCTGTAAATAATCTGTTCAAATACCTTAGCGAAATTGGACAATAACGATATTGGTCGATAATCAGTAATGTTGGTACATTCGCCATGCTTGAATACAGGAACAATGCGTGAGCGCTTCCAAAGTTTAGGAAACGAGCAAGTGCTTAAGGATAGGTTAATTATTAAATGAAGCAGAACTGCAAAAACTGCACAGCAATCACGAATGAAAAATGCAGGAAGATCATCATCACCAGCAGTAAATTTATTAGGTAACCTTTTTAGGAAATGAAGAACCTCTTCTTCGGTGACATCGGCAACAAATACTGGAGGATACGTAGAGTGTACATCAACCATGTTATAAGCACAGACACCAGAATATACTCCAGAGAATTGATCTGCAAAAGCATTAACTATTTTTTCAGGATCAGTGTAGGTGGACTTATCACGCATCATTTTTCCAGGAAGTCGAGAGGTCGTTGTTTTCTGTCTTATATAATTCCAAAAGTTACGGGGATCAGAACTAAGCGATTGTTCAGCACTAATAGTAAAGGAAGTATACGCATCAGAGATTTTCTGTTTAGTCAAACATCTCAGTCTTTTATATTCCGCTGAATAGAAAGCACTATTGCTTCTCCTCCACTTCCTCCTATAATACTCTTTCAACTTTAATAGCCGCTTAATTTCTGGGGTGTACCAAATAGGGTATGAGGATCCCCGACTCAATCTCTTAGGAACAAATAAATCCAAAATTTCATACAACTTTTTATAAAAAGCTCGCAAAGCATCATCCGCATTAACCTCCACACTTAGAAAAGACCAATCCGTGTAAAGTAGTTTATCATACATGCCAGGAAAGTTGGCTCTTCGAAAATTATATCGACCACCCAAAGATCATCATTTGCCGTCAGTAAATTCATGTTATTCATTATGTTAAAAAACGTCAATTTTGGAGCATTTTAATTAGCTACTCCAATCTCACAATTCATCACTGAAATTTAAATCAAGCGATCTTGTTTCTCGTTCATTTTCCCACCCGTATGCGAAATTTGATTTTTGGAACTCATGATTTACTGGTGTTTATTATTAATTTTGTTGTATTGAAAAAAGGTTGTTTAATTAAATCTTGTTATAGTGAAAAGCTAAGGATATTTGGGATATAGTATATATTTGACCACGACGTTGAGTAGCTTCTAATAACAGTAATGTCTATAAATCAATACCCCTTCAGGTTTGTATTTACTGAAACGTTTACAGAAAATAATATCTGCAATTGTTTGCTTTTTATAGTTTCCAACAAGAATAAAGTAAACGGTATAAATTAAAGTGGGTTATACAACCAAGGTGGTTATGAAGAGACAGAAACTATGTAGTTTCTGAAAGTGGTGGAAGTTTTGAAACTCAAGATACCGGTTGAGTTGGTAAAGATCACGAAGAGGTAAATAGCTGTAGTATCGAGAGCAATAGAGGTAATCAGTCGAATTGGAATGTTGTGTATCGATAAATGGAGGTTGTAAATTGGAATAGGCAGTCGGGAGCATTATTTCGTGATGGGTAGTAAACGAGGGAGAAAAGGTAGGGAATTGTAATAGGGGCGCGTAATTACTGGTAGACGGAATTTACTTAATTACGAAAGTGTATAACGGCATTATGGACTGGCGAAGTTGTACCAATAATTTATGGCGACAACAGTAGCACCTGCTGCAATCGACAATGCCTCACCGATGCCCTTCCGGCGCACTTGTGAGCTGCCGGTTCGCGAAAATTTCGGCCTTGCGCTGTGCGCACTCCCCAAAAATAACGTCGAGGGCAAAACGGTGAAGCATGTGTGTATTCCCCGAGCAATAACGTTTAACAAGTGCGACGGCGCGCCGCCTACACTTAACGAACATCAGTAGTATAAGCACATAGCAATTGTAACTCTGGACCGGCACCTGATGGCACACATTGCCCTATCAGGGGCCTCGTGTTCAACCCCTATCCCCGGTTCGCAACCAGCATGGAAATATTGTATTATACGATCCTACGGGCGCACTTCATACCTCCAAAAGCTCTCCGAATTTCCACCGCACCCCAACCACCTTTAACCAGCATTCTTTCCCCCTTAACCTACCTACCCCTTTCATTTCTCTCTCGTATCTTTATCCCCATATACCATCTAACCGCACGTCGATTTCTTGTAACGCTATCTTTTTTCTATTGTTCCAGCAAACTCGTTCAATCCGGATTTCACCTCTGAAATCCAAAACGTAACGGTGCCTGTGTCAAGGGACGCAACGTTTAGGTGCTCCGTGAACCGGCTCGGTGGATACAGGGTAAGAGGAGAGAAACGACGAGAGGGTCGAAGGCTTATACTCACGGGCCGCGACATGACGGTACTAGGGCCGCGGTATCAAGTGGGATAAACCGTGGCCGGCGCGGCGGAGGCCGCCCCTGATAAATTGACTTCATGAGTGCCCCCCAATTCGCTCTACCTGTTGCTGCCTCCCGACCGCCGACCCGATCCGCCCTAAAAACAACATGTTTACTTATGCCGCATCTCTGCACGCGCGCATCCCCTACACCATACCATCCCGATATATATCGTTCCCAACCGACCCTTAACAAATTGCATCATTAGCCCCCATATTTTACTATTATGAACTATCCGATCCGCCCCCTAATCCCCCTCGGCAGGATTTCACCTCGATTTATACCCTTTACACATATTAACGACGCGTTATTTATTGTACCCTTGACATAGCTTCGCTAATTCGTGATTCTGTCGGAACGTCATGGATCTAGTGTTTAGGAAAAAATTTTTTACACTTCTCAAAACGTATAAACATCATTAGTACGTGTTGAAACACGCTCGAAACGATTCCCTACATGAATTTCACAATTTTTTTCACATCTTGTTTGCGATTGTTTCAATAACACGTTTTCAACTTAAAATTGCTGGTACGTATGAATAGAATTTTGCTCAAATTATAATTAATGACTGTCATTCTGTTCGCTATTAATTCAATTTATATAAATTTAAAAGATGTATTGTTAGATATATATTTTGACGTATGTATATTTTGATATTTTGATTTAAACAGTTGTTTTCATGAAATTTCGAGCACGATATGTCGATTAATTATAGAATATATTTACTACGAAAACGCAAACTTGATTTTTATTAATGTCCGTTTTAAATCAACTTTGTTACGTTTTTATTTTAACGATAAATCGTTTTATCATCTAATTGCTGATCAGTTTCACTTCTAACCTTTACACACAACTATTTCATAATACAAAATTAAAATTGTGTGGTTTCAAGTGGGATTTAATTAGTATCTGTAGTTCCGATTGTATTCCTTTCCTATTCTTTTTTACCGAAACAATTAAATTCACCGGGATAAATTAACCGGTGAAGTTTTAATTGTGAGAATTGTTTTCTTTTTTTCGAGCGATAAATCGTTACTAACTCGTGTGGAATTGAAATTTTAATAATCGGTTTATTTAATTATTAGTTTAGTTTTTCTATTTTTTTATAACCATCGTTTTTTGCAATACTTTTATATGTGCTGAGATGATCAATGAATAATGCGTTTTTAATTAAAAGCAGATACCAGATTTTGCGAAATTCACACCATTTTTTGCAATGTCATTCCAGACATGTTTTTGATACTTGTAGTCTACCCAAATAATTACAAAGCTTTTCTTAGAGACTTGACATATGTCCAGCACAAATCCAAACATTTTCTTAGAGTCTGGAATCTTTTTAGGGTGATGTATCAGGATTCAGTCAGGTATTTGGGAGTCTGGATAGATTCAGAATTGAGATTGAGGAAGTTTGTGTCCTGCCTGGTCGGGAGAGCGTTTGCCAGTTTAAAGCTGTTATATTCACACAAAGCGGTTTTGAATGTCAAACTTAGAAAATTGTTATGTGAGTCATTTGTACTATCACATTTTAATTACTGTGATGTAGTTTATCATTCGTTTATAGATCAAGTTAGTGCTGGTAGAATTCAGAGAGTGCAGAATAGTTGCTTACGATTTATTTACGGTATTAAACGTCGTCAGCATGTTTCTCATGTGTTAGAGGCCGCCAATTGGCTAAATATGTGGAGGAGAAGGTTTTTACATACCGCTTTGTTTTTTCATGGTGTGGTGACTTGGCGCATGCCTCCTTACCTGTACTGTCGCATAACTTACAGAACTGATATTCACAATCTTGGTACTCGATTCAGGGGTCAGGTCGCAATTCCAAGGCATAGATATTTCCAAAATATTTCATTGATCTTAATCGTTGCTTTTGCTTTAAGTCGAGATATGAATTTAAAAAGGCCGTCATAAAATATTTGTCTGAGCTGCGGTGAGGGTGGGTTCGTTGGGTGTGGCAATGTTCGATGTGTTTAAACTGGTCAGTTGGTGGTTCTGGTCAAAAGCTGTTTGAGGTATTTAGCTTAATCCATCTATATTGTTATATATCTATAGTTTTTCTTTTTTTTTCCGGGCTGCGTGGAGAAGTGGATCGTGACTATGTTACGAGCCAAACACAGTCCATTTGGTTGCAACCCCGTTCTATTGTAATATATATTGTTTTTGTAATTTTTTTTTTATTTATTTTCTTTCTGATATTATATATGTAAAGTATGTGGGTTGTGCCAATAAATATTATTATTATTATTATTATTATTGTAGAAGTTCTTCTTGCAAACTAGATCTTTCTCAGTGTAATTCCAGACTTTTCTTCCTCTTTGGAGTGTGGTCAATATAATTCCAGATTTTTTCTTGATAACTCAAAATAATCCAAACTTTTTTGCTGAGTGGTATCTGATCGTAGTAAAGCGAGACGCATTTCCATATTTTCATCACCCAGTACAATTTCAAACATTTCTTTTAAGTCTGGATGCTTTTTAGAATAATTGCAGAAGTTTTTCTTGCAAACCAGACAACACACAATTTTAGGGATACTAATTATAGGTGCCCATGTTGTAAACTCTAAATAAATATTGTATTACTATTATTGAACTTTATTTTATAGTATTTATTTAGTTATTATTAATTGTGTTGTTGAATAATTTTGTAACGTGCCCTTTCGAGATACGTAGTGAACAAAACGGCATTTTCTGCAAAATTCCTTCAATAGTAACAAGTGAAACTTGGTTCCAAGCGAGAGCAAAACACAAAAGACAAACTTTGCGCGGAGTCTAACGGCATGTCAAGACGGAATATTTATTGGGCGAAGTAGAAGTTGCACTCATCAGGATTTCTCTGAAAATAATTTCGCGGGCCTTAATTCGATATTAATATCAGATTAACTCCTTCGAGATAAAACTCTATAAGGCGGCATTCTTTTAATCCAAAAGAGTATAATTACGAAAGTAAGCCGTCCCGTTTAGCGGAAGCGGCTTCGGCTAAATAAAAGTAACTACTTCGTTGAGTTTTTGCGACCTCTAGGTTTAAATTGTACGCGGTAAACGGCACCGGGGTAATGAGATTAGGTAAGCGGGATTTGATACGGCGAACAACTATATCGCTTATTCCTCCGTGGCCTGGCAATTCCGAAATTCTCACCTTTGCGAAATTGCTCCCATATTATCATTCTCCAACTGCCCCTCGTAATCCCCGCAATAGTGTCAATAGTCATCCTCGATTGTCCCATCAGTTTCGATTACTCTAGTATGCATGCCAGCAGAAAATTTTCATCTAATTTATTTTTTAAAAATCACGAATTTCCACAGAAAATTAACGATCATTTCTGTGCGTAGAGAGTTTACACGTTCACTTTGGTAACGTAAACCGTAGGAAATGGGAGCCGGTCTTGTGCCGGTTGAAGGGCCGTCGCGGGCCCTTCTGTCCCACGTTCACTTTGACCCCATACTACACAGCTGTGTGTTATAAATGATCTCAACTTTGTGGGGCCTAGCCTACATTTGTCATATCTACGCTATTATTACATTCGCGGGAGTTTCAGGATGATAGATTCACCATAAACTATATTATATAGTGCCATTGATAATTATTATTAATAACTAATATTTAAAATAGAATTTATTACTAAATTCGTTGCAATCCTACAATGTGTAAAAATGTGGTAATGTTTTCTCTTGTTACGGTTATTCAATTAAAAAAATACATATTTTTTATGTATAACACTAACAAGGTTTTCAGGTTTTATTCGATAACGTTGTATTAATAGGGATTGGTAAAAGATAAAAGGGATGTGGTTTGAAATTAGTCTGTAACTATATGAGTTTCAAAAAGGGAACCTTAAAAAATAAAATAAAATTTCGTAAAACTAGAGTCGAAAGTACATTTGTTTGTTTTTGAATGGTATAAAGACATACGGCTTCCCTTTCAGCCCAAAACATTCAATTATTTTCACCACCGCTCGTTAATTAGAGCGGACATAGTAAATAAAACGGAATAAATCGAAATCGAATCTTTATGAGACGAAGGCGTTTTTAAATGCATAGTGAAAATCCAGCCCGATCATTATTTAGTTTTCCCCTTTGTGGAGGCTTTCCTTTGAAATAATTTAAACACAACAGCATCACTATAACTGACAATCGTTTAAAGTGGGGTTTATGAAATTTAATGTTGCGACATAAAATTTCGCAACTAAATATCGAAGCTAATACGCAATATTGTATGTCAATAACTTGATAACAAAATATTTTAATATGGGAAGCGGGATTTTCATTTTCATTTTGTCAGTGTAGCCAGTGTTAATTATGTATACATTGTTTCAGGTTGGCTGGGTAAAGGCGGACACAAAGGCCATCCAAGCTATCCACGACCACGTGATTACTCATAACCCTCGCGTTTCCGTCACTCACCGCGATCACACCACGTGGAGTTTACACATCAAGAACGTGCAAGAGGAGGATAGAGGGCAGTACATGTGTCAAATTAACACCGATCCGATGAAGAGTCAGGTAAAATTAAATACAGTAACCGAACACGATAATGAAAGGGCTAGAACTTTAGCCCAATCACTTCAGGATTGCAAGACCTCTATCAATTAATGTACCCCCTTACCCTTTTGATGGCTTGTACACCCTGTGCCAAACAACTACCGGTCAAGTTTTGAACTTATATCATCGTCTCACACATCTGCTGCCATGTTCATATACTCCACACGGTTCGGGCTTTGACGGAAGATTTCCAGTTAAATTTCAACCCCGCTGTGGCACCGTTCTAAAGCTTTTAATTGGTTAATATCAAAAGAGATTATTATAAATTTATTTATACGTTTTCATATTAAACTCGAAATAACATTATGTCTTGAAAAATGATATTAATAGTTATAAAATAACGGAAAGTCTACGGTTGTCTATAGAAGAGTGAGAATCCGACACCTGCGAGCTTCATTTTCAATTTATATTGTGATACAGTTTATGAGTGTTCCAGTTAGCGAAGATGGCAGTGGGAAAAGGGAATTCCGAACAAAAGTGCTTAACAATTTTTGCCGAAGTTCGAATCCTACGTGACGCTGCTCGCAAAATCCTATTAGTCCGATAAAAATAGATCGTACTCAACGTAACCGTGAACGCGTACAGCCGCGCGGTTTTTTACTCAAAGGTTGGTAGCCCATGAGGGTTTTTCCCCTAGTCGAGCCTGTGAGCATATTATTTCACCGCATCCGCAAATCTGCCCTCGAATCGGATTACCGAACTGCAATTGCGGCTTTGCGAAAAAACAGGCATAACAGGACGCGAAACGGAATTGAATAAAACGTACTTCTCATTAATATCCCCGATGCTGTAAACGTTTACCAATTGTTGTAGACCGCCACACTTGACGTCACTGTACCACCGGACTTCATATTCGAGGAGACATCTGGTGATGTTGACGTACCGGAAGGGGGGACAGTCAAACTAACTTGCAAAGCTAAAGGTCAGCCGGAACCTACTATTGTATGGAGAAGAGAGAGTGGAGAAGACATCGTCTTTAGAGATCACGGTGGCGGTTTGCTTAAAAGTAAGTATTTTTTTAGAAGTATTCGGTTTCGATTAATATCGTGGAAATCGAAATATTGATAGGAAGAGTAGGTGTCATTATTAACAACTAGATGTTTGGATTGGATCGAAAGGCGACGAGTTTTTTTTTTGGTGAGTAACAATAGCGTTATTGTGTCCCTAAGTATATTGCTTTCTGGAGATCAATGAGGCCCTCGATGCCCTCAGGAGATCGAGCGATAGCAGCGCGTGTTCGAGAGTAATGCAAGCGCGAAGCTCTGTGGTCATCTGGATGCAAGTAGATCCCGAATGGCCTCGGGTTGTTTTCCACTCATAGTTAAATAAAGCGGGGGATTACCCCCTTTCGCCGACACCGCGACGTATAGTGGAACAAACATCGGACGCACAACGGATTCCAATGTTTTCATTTACTATTTGGGTTATATTAGCTTATTGGATAGTGCGAGGTTTGGAACGTTTCGTTTTGCTTCGTTTTGTTTCGTTTTATGTATGGCCCTTTTTGTGTTTATTATCCATAGTAGCTAAAATGTGTATTTTAGCACGGATGTATATCCGTGGGGGCGAGGATAAAATTTAGATAACGTAATAAAAGCAAAAATTCCGCGAGACGCTGTATTTATTTATCCTGAACCGCTGTTGGAGATTTTAGCAAAATGGATACACCGCGCCGGCGTGATGATCAATTCAGGGTAACGGCTTCTCTGATGATATTTCTCCTAAGTGTGCAGCCGCGATATTTTCGCCCCACGAACCTTTGCATTAACTCAACGGTTTACCGATATCGCAATCTTAAAGTAACATTAGCGTCAAGTAGCCTTTGGAGGATCCATCTACCCAAAATCCTTCGGATATCCAAACTGCCTTTAATAGTTTCATCGAAATCTCAAGGTGTTTTCAATCTACCACTATCAAAAATGATCTATTATTAATTTAATTAAAATTGAAAATTATGGATAAATCGGTCTTTTCCTACATATCAAGTGCTTCCTGGCAAAGATTGAATATTTGCTGTTCTACGTATTCAGTGGTTGTGGTAGCAGAAAAAGCCGTTCATACCGTATACGTGTATATCTTGTTATAGGATAATAGAGTCTGGATGTCAGTCCCATCACGAGATTTATGTTACAGCGCCATCATTTCGCGGGGAAATTCTGAAACTTCCCAAAGTATCGAGGTCGGAGATAGGGGCGTACCTGTGCATAGCATCGAATGGAGTGCCTCCCTCTGTCAGCAAGCGGATTCTGCTCAACGTAAATTGTAAGTGCCACTCAAAGTTATATCGCAAATTGCGGGATCATAATCGAGCTTTTTAATTGACGTGGTTTCTTAAGACGTCGCTTCTTGTCCCTCTGTATAGTTTCGTTTCAACAAAAACGCAGTGTGAATCTATTGTGGTCCCCTCAACTTCCATCGCGCGTTTCGGGGGTCCATTAATTAACTCGCTATTGTAATCAACCGCTACTGGGATGCTTGATTAAAGTTCGATTCTGATGACAGGCTTACGCGCTGACAAGTGATGACGCGTATCCTGCTTTTTTGCAGTTAACCCAGTGATTCAAGTACCCAATCAACTCGTCGGAGCCCCCCTCGGTACCGATGTTATGTTGGAATGCTACGTCGAGGCCTCTCCCAAAGCGATCACGTTTTGGATGAAGGATCAAGGTAAACAGCGAACGTCGGCGATAAATGACTACCCGAAATTCAATATCGTTATCTTTATTCGCCCTAACGGGTCGACGTATCGAATATGGTTAGGGCAAGAATTAGCTCGATTTCATTAATCACGAAACTTCTTGTGTATTATCTAAGGAAGCCACTCCTCGCGCCTTATCATTCCCCTTCAATTATCGATTGCTTTCAGACGAAATGATGGTTTCCAGTAGCAAGTATGACGTGGACCAAATAGCAACGTCATCCTTCGAGATCAAAATGATCGCGGTCGTCAAAAATTTTCAAAAAGAAGATGTCGGCACCTACAGATGTATGGCTAAAAATTCTCTCGGCGAAGTTGAAAGTAACATTCGCCTTTACGGTAATTGAGTACCTAAATTATAAATGATTTAAAAAATTATAAAAATTTCTCTTTAGATATTCCAGATCCAAATGGAAAAAGTTCGCCGTATGACGATCAAGATTACGTAGATCAAACAGGTTCGGCGGAAAATGAGCATGAAAGACGTCGTTCTCCTCGTATACACGAGCGAGGTCGAGCTGATAAAAACACTGGGACAGCTCGTCATGCTAATATTTATAAGGAAAATCGAGTACCAATTGAAATAATGGCGGTGTCGCGATCTGAAAGGAGCGCGATCAGTATTTTATTGATAATATTGTTAATGATCGTGTATGTTATCGAGATGGCTGTGGCTATATGAATGCGAATGATTCGGAAATCCATTTGTAGCGACAATAACGTACGTCATATGTGTACCCCTTGCGCTCCCTGACTTCACTGTAAATACCTTTTCCGTTATGTCGTGGCTTAACCAAAGGGTGCAGCGTTCCAGGCCGGCGAAGGATGGATGACCATAACATGTTTGTTGCCTTAAAAAGTATTAGACGGTTAACGAGAAATTTAGACTATTATAACGACATTGTTATTGTCGGTTACGGTTAGCAACATTATTTATTGTTACAGTTATTTTCGTCGTGGTGCGAGTTCTTCGCGATAATAAGAGACAAAACTTTGGGGACGAACTGAATACGAAGGGAGAAGCGCTGCCGTGGTTAGATAAGGAAGGGTTGAAAGTTGATTGACAGTTAGGAAAAATTCAATTTTTGTTTGAAAGAATAATTTTGTCACAATTCAATTGAAGATTTAGAAATCCAAAAATGGAATATTATCCAGAGCAAATGGAGGGTGAACGCCGAGAATCGGAAAATAATAAAATTCGGCCCAATTAAAAATGGAAAGATGCTTTCTAATTGTGATTAAGGATAATAGCATATTCAATTCGGTCGGCTGGGTAGGTTCTGGGGGATTTTCCCTCCCTCGAGACAATCGATAAATTTTGCGCCACTTTACGTGCATATCGCGGAATTATATGAGAGAGCTCGGGCTCCATCTATTGTTATACCCGAGACAGTACCTTCTGTTTCAGAAATCACTTTCGCGTAGGCATTCACCTAATTCTTGTTCGTTCGAGCGCGATTCACAAACCCGCTTTTTTTCGCCGGTATTTTTATATAGTTTCGGTTTCGATTTAAACTTGCAATTCTCCCTAAGAAATATAATCTCATATAGACAGAAAACTTTTTAAATCTCTTTCCTTCTAGGGGGTATTTTTACTTCTCCAACTTTTCTCGACTTTTTTCGTTTGCGAAAATATTAAATTATCCCCACACTTACACTTTAAGAGAGAACTCAATTTTTCGATATTAAGAGGGAAAAATCGAACTCTAAAGCGTCCAAAATGCCGATTCGTTAATATCCACTAAAAACGTTCCCGACACAATTAAACGAACATTCATATAAATATCACATTTATTGTCAATGTTTTAATTAATATTTATGATATATTTATAACAGAGTGTCCTCATAACCCCTCTAATTATACTAATTGAACGTATAAAGATAGACTTTATATATATATATAGGTTTAAATGTTTGTGTGTTTGTTTAAGCTATACATCCATTAAAAATACATTTGATTGGGAACACAACAATAATATGTATTATGTTTCCTGAAATTGGAACTGTTTACGTACGATGATAGGGTAAACCATTTGGAATTGCGGCTGCGGCTTGTTACTCGCTGTCGTACGATAACCCAGGCGAATGCGATTGTGGGATTTTGATCCTTTAGAATGAAAGGAAGGTCTGGAAGGTCCAGAGTGATTTGTGGCCATACGGAAACTACCTTGATCATTTCGTTCGGTGTCAGGTGTTATCGTAAGCTGGAGAGTCGCCAGGGAAGACGCCGCCGGGCGTCGCGTCCTATTCAGCACAGATTTCGGGGTAAATGTAGCTGAGAAATTGGTAAAAAACGACCCATCTTTATAGATCACCCGGCCATTGTTCGCGCGCCTGCAGTCGCCGACCAGGTTTGCCGATTAACGATTAATGTATTGAGAGACACGGTCCATTGTTATGGCTTTTCTATGTCAATGAATGAGCCGCTATTAAATATGGCGAACTGAAAGGCAGGAATTGTCATCTTGATATACCGCGCATTATGCACGCCTCGGCGGTCCCACTTCATTGTCCATCCTAGCAATTATAGATTCCGCGATTTCCTTGCATCTTTATTCCAGCATCCTTCCACTTTCCATCCAACTTCTCTTATCCATCATTCACTTCACTTTCTTTTTATATTTAAATAACACTTAGCCACTAAATTGGTTTAATCAATTTCATCACCTTAGAATTAATTTAAAAATTGTATGCTCTCAAATATCTTATATTTCTATTGGTTTAATCAAAAATGGTCCCAATCACCTTCCTAAATGCTTAGAATGAATTTAAAAATTTTCTGCTTACCATAATTTTCGAATTTGCATAGCTACATTTAAAAAAATTGATGATCTGGATGAGATAGGGTTATTATCTGCTATAAATTTACCTTTTATTATTATTATTTTTTAAAATTTTTATATATATCTTGTATAATCAAGTATATGAAGTTTATTATAGTACATTATGGTGTTATTGCAATTTTATTAAATGTTGGAAAGATGGTGTAATTTAGTAGTAATATAAAATAGTATGAAATTTGGCTTAATTAATCTTGTATTAATAAGCTATAATCTTTTATTAGTAATATCTTGTATGCTGTCAGAAGTATCTAGTCTTCCACCACCAATAAAGTGGTGTTTAAAGTGGTGCCAGCAGTCTTTGTCTTATAAAAAGAAGCTTTGGTCTTCAATTCATAGTAGCCAGAAGTATCCCTCAAATCCTGTTAATCCCCTGAAAACAGTATCTAGCTTTTGTCAGCAATACCTAGTTTTTTGATAATACTATCTTAGGTCTGCAAGAACCTAAGAGTCTTCTACCAGTAGTGTTTAGTATTTTATCAGAAAAATCTAGTGTTCTATTGTTAGTGTCTTTTTCCGAGCACTGTTTAATTTTTTTCCAGTAAATTCTAGTCATTTAGTGGCAGTATCTAGTCTTTCGGCAGATATATGTAGTTTTCTACTAGCTATATCTATGCAAATATATCATCTAAATTACCCATTTGCATTTTGATTAGATAAATAAGTAATTATGTAGATTATTTTACAAACCATACATTATAGGGATTCACAAATATCCCTTCAAATAATTAAAAATTTCGTTGATAATTCAAGATATCCTTCCACTTTCATCTAATCAACTTCTCTTATCCATCATTCACTTTGCTTTCTTTTTATATTTAAATAACACTTAGCCACTGAATTGGTTTAATCAATTTCATCACCTTCATTTTGCTCCTAAATACTTAAAATTAATTTAAAAATGTTATGCTCTCAAATATCTTATATTTCTATTGGTTTAATCAAAAATGGTCCCAATCGCCTTCCTAAATGCTTAGAATGAATTTAAAAATTTTCTGCTTACCATAATTTTCGAATTTGCATAGCTACATTTAAAAAAATTGATGATCTGGATGAGATAGGGTTATTATCTGCTATAAATTTACCTTTTATTATTATGGTGTTATTGCAATTTTATTAAATGTTGGAAAGATGGTGTAATTTAGTAGTAATATAAAATAGTATGAAATTTGGCTTAATTAATCTTGTATTAATAAGTTATAATCTTTTATTAGTAATATCTTGTATGCTGTCAGAAGTATCTAGTCTTCTACCACCAATAAAGTGGTGTTTAAAGTGGTGCCAGCAGTCTTTGTCTTATAAAAAGAAGCTTTGGTCTTCAATTCATAGTAGCCAGAAGTATCCCTCAAATCCTGTTAATCCCCTGAAAACAGTATCTAGCTTTTGTCAGCAATACCTAGTTTTTTGATAATACTATCTTAGGTCTGCAAGAACCTAAGAGTCTGCTACCAGTAGTGTTTAATATTTTATAAGAAAAGTCTAGTGTTCTATTGTTAGTGTCTTTTTCCGAGCACTGTTTAATTTTTTTCCAGTAAATTCTAGTCATTTAGTGGCAGTATCTAGTCTTTCGGCAGATATATGTAGTTTTCTGCTAGCTATATCTATGCAAATATATCATCTAAATTACCCATTTGCATTTTGATTAGATAAATAAGTAATTATGTAGATTATTTTACAAACCATACATTATAGGGATTCACAAATATCCCTTCAAATAATTAAAAATTTCGTTGATAATTCAAGATATCCTTCCACTTTCATCTAATCAACTTCTCTTATCCATCATTCACTTTGCTTTCTTTTTATATTTAAATAACACTTAGCCACTAAATTGGTTTAATCAATTTCATCACCTTCATTTTGCTCCTAAATACTTAAAATTAATTTAAAAATTTTATGCTCTCAAATATCTTATATTTCTATTGGTTTAATCAAAAATGGTCCCAATCACCTTCCTAAATACTTAGAATAAATTTAAAAATTTTCTGCTTACCATAATTTTCGAATTTGCATAGCTACATTTAAAAAAATTGATGATCTGGGTTATTATCTGCTATAAATTTACCTTTTATTATTATGGTATTATTGCAATTTTATTAAATGTTGGAAAGATGGTGTAATTTAGTAGTAATATAAAATAGTATGAAATTTGGCTTAATTAATCTTGTATTAATAAGCTATAATCTTTTATTAGTAATATCTTGTATGCTGTCAGAAGTATCTAGTCTTCCACCACCAATAAAGTGGTGTTTAAAGTGGTGCCAGCAGTCTTTGTCTTATAAAAAGAAGCTTTGGTCTTCAATTCATAGTAGCCAGAAGTATCCCTCAAATCCTGTTAATCCCCTGAAAACAGTATCTAGCTTTTGTCAGCAATACCTAGTTTTTTGATAATACTATCTTAGGTCTGCAAGAACCTAAGAGTCTTCTACCAGTAGTGTTTAGTATTTTATCAGAAAAATCTAGTGTTCTATTGTTAGTGTCTTTTTCCGAGCACTGTTTAATTTTTTTCCAGTAAATTCTAGTCATTTAGTGGCAGTATCTAGTCTTTCGGCAGATATATGTAGTTTTCTGCTAGCTATATCTATGCAAATATATCATCTAAATTACCCATTTGCATTTTGATTAGATAAATAAGTAATTATGTAGATTATTTTACAAACCATACATTATAGGGATTCACAAATATCCCTTCAAATAATTAAAAATTTCGTTGATAATTCAAGATATCCTTACTTTCATCTAATCAACTTCTCTTATCCATCATTCACTTTGCTTTCTTTTTATATTTAAATAACACTTAGCCACTGAATTGGTTTAATCAATTTCATCACCTTCATTTTGCTCCTAAATACTTAGAATTAATTTAAAAATTTTAATATTAATATTTCTATTGGTTTAATCAAAAATGGTCCCAATCACCTTCCTAAATGCTTAGAATGAATTTAAAAATTTTCTGCTTACCATAATTTTCGAATTTGCAAAAAAAATCTTATCTGGATGAGATAGGGTTATTATCTGCTATAAATTTACCTTTTATTATTATTATTTTTTAAAATTTTTATATATATCTTGTATAATCAAGTATATGAAGTTTATTATAGTACATTATGGTGTTATTGCAATTTTATTAAATGTTGGAAAGATGGTGTAATTTAGTAGTAATATAAAATAGTATGAAAAAGGGGTCGGAGATGGTGTAATGTGGTATCTGGGGGGTGTTGAGGTCGATTGCAGCTACTTAGACAAACCAGGGTAAATGGGTAGATACTCCCTAATGCGTGTAACGCGAAAATTTCCACAATTTGTAACTGGAAGGAAATGACTTCGTCTGCGGAGAAATATAGCGGGTCGAGTTTCTTTTTCGTCATCTGTCATTCGCGGGTTTAAACGACGAAAAACGACGACCGACGACCCGGTCGCAACTTAACGGCTCGAGGCCTTAACGACGGCGCATTTAAAATCGATTTATAAGCGGCGTTATTATTAATTAGGACTTGTAAAATCGGAGTCGTTGAGATGGGGTAAGCAGCCTCCTATCCTCCTATGAATGGTATCGTAAAAACGGTTGGACGCGTTGTTTTTGATTACAATTAGTTAGTTGCAACCGCGCGTCCCGGCGCGTTTCCAATTTAGAGGAGTAAACCCCTTCAGGGTTTTCAAACAGAGAAAAAAACCAATCTCCGGAAAATGTTCAAAGTTTCCCCGAGAAAATCACCTCACGTCTATTCCATCTGACACAATAGCGTGTGCGTGAACCTGTGTGCTGGGGGGCAAATTCCGCCATAACCTACTTACATAATTATCCTTTATTATTAAATTTACACCCCGCGAGGCCGTTCATCATGCGGTTTCATTCGTATTCCGGGACACGTATCAATTCTTCCACCTCTACGTTCGGTATCCTCATCCCTCCCACCGCCGCAATGTTCCGCGTGTTCCTCGTTCTGACTACATACGCAGAATAACCGAATCGAAAATAAGAATTATTTCGAAATTGTGACCGGAAACAATTCACCGTCATATAATATCAATATTATGGTCACATGGAAATAATATGTTATAACGACGTGTTAGGTAAAACATATTTTGTAGGAGGTGTGTGTTAATTACGTCTTACTTATCTCCCTAGAGGATGCTAATACCTCACTTACCTCCCGTCATCACAACATCCATCACTGTTTTGGTAAAAGCTACTTACATCCATACAAACAAGCTATTAATATTACGGTTATGATATGGGGGAAGAATAAATTACCATATTTGTTTTTCTCATTTTTTTAGTATTGTTATTTAAATTTGTCAGGTGCAAGTATAACGTTGATCTTGTTAGCGATATTTACAATAGCTCGTAGTTGTGCGAGCACACTGATCTCCGTTGAAATATGAAAAGTGTAGGGGATTTGGCGACAGTAGTCCGGATGTGTGGAAGGAGCAGTCGGTAATCTCGCAATGGAAGGGGCCGTTTGAGAATACAAACTCCAGAATTAGCCGAGGAAAAATGGCGACGCCGTATTGCAAATGAACAAGAACGGAAGCCGAAACGACCGGCGTCGGCCCTGCTTACGGATGCGGGTCTCGTGCCCCCCGTCGGGCCCCGATCCCGAAAATATACATACGCGCAGCCCTCTGGAGGCGGTAAACACAATTAACGTTTGCTTTCGACATTGTAATAAATCCGATTTGCACTTTAAACATCACAAAAAAAACTTAAACATATGTATATACATTAAAACGAAATTAAGTGTAACGACAATATTAAATAATAATTAAAATGTACAAAGCTAGGATGGTCGAAACCGGACAAAGTACCCCTATTTAACATTAACTCTTCATCTAGGAAACAATTTCATTTCGGCGAAATATTGCGACCGCAACACCTTACCTTTTCGTGCTGGCGAATTTTCGAAGAATCAAACTCCAATTAAAACTTAATACCCCTCATTTGGAAGCGTAAAATTGGTCGCAAAGCTAATGACGAGGTCGACAAAATTGAGTTCATCGTCAAAAATGAACCGAAAGGTTTACTTTGATGGAGATTATTATTGATATAAAATTTATATCTTTTTAATTTAATTTAAAACTTTAATAAATAAATTTAATTTATTAATTACAAATACACCGAGATATAGAAGTAAGAAAGTAAGTTTTAAAGTTTTGGTGTAATTGTTGGCCGTAAATATGTGAAACACACGCTCACCGGGTGCAAAATGCTTCCGATCTCTCTCCGGTAATCGGATTTGAAGAAAACTCCGGGAGATAAGAACGGCCTTAGCCGACGAAAGGAGTGTTGAATTGCAACATCAACACCGGTTAGATAAGCTAGGAGCTTGTTGTCCGGTTGTATCAGAATCGACGCGGCCGTAAAAGTTACTTATCTTTTTTTTTAGTGATACCGAAAACAATTTGACTTATCATTATGTGATTCCAAAATCCTTTCGAATCCTATTGATTTAAAATATTAATTCGTTACTTTAGGGGATAATAAATTTTCGTAGGTTTTACTGCTACTGCGGAAACAACCCTCCCTATAAATACCTTAATCCAGCATGAAAGATGCCGCGGCATTTTTACATTATTACCGTCGAAGGGCTCGTATATCACGTTTAAATTGTATATGTATGTATAAAAATGGACGAGTTATTTTTCAAAATTTAATGATGTTATTTCAATTTACATAACTTACAGTTTATAGGCCAGATTTAGCCAATACAGGGTGTTTATTTTTAATGCTTTAATAAGAAGGGCCTCGAATAACGTATTTCTGTGTCCCTAATTGATGTGCAAAATATTGTAGATGTTTCATTATATTTAAATAAAACTGGGCCATTCATCATCAAATAATTTATATAAATAATTTATCATAACATAATTAAGTATAAAAATATACACCTGTGTAATTACTATGTATTTGTAAATAAATTACGATTGTAGAGTGTAAAGTAAAAGCGGAAGTGGCGAAATCAAAATTAGCTAAGAGCGAAAAGGTTAGCTTTAGGGAAAAAATTAAAAAAATCCTTTGCTGTGTTATTTATCTTTATGTTTTGTTAATTAAATGTACTGAATAAAAATAATACTGTGCCTCTTTGTGTTTTATTAAATAATTAAAACACACTTCAATTACTTTTTAATTTATAAATTAAAGGTATGTGAATTTTTTTAATAACCTTTTTTAATAAATTTTAATTCATTGTTATTAGAGAATTAAATACCCATATTAGTTAAAATTTAAATTTTTCTTTTTGCTTTTAATAAAGAACGATAATTAACTAATAATTTATTTGGTTAAATTATAATTCCACGTAGAATGTAATTTATTTCGCCCTTAAAGTCTTTGTTATGCTGAGCTTAATGTTATGGTAATAAATATTATGGAGCAGAGGAGAATATCTTGAATTATCAACGAAATTTTTAATTGTTTGAAGCGATATTTGTGAATCCCTATAATGTATGGTTTGTAAAATAATCTACATAATTAATTATTTATCTAATCAAAATGCAAATGGGTAATTAGATGATATATTTGCATAGATATAGATGGCAGAAAACTGCCAAAAGACTAGATACTGCCACTAAATGACTAGAATTTACTTAAAAAAAAATTAAACAGTGCTCGGAAAAACACTAACAATAGAACACTAGATTTTTCTGATAAAATACTAAACACTACTGGTAGAAGACTCTTAGGTTCTTGCAGACCTAAGATAGTATTATCAGAAAACTAGGTATTGCTGACAAAAGCTAGATACTGTTTTCAGGGGATTAACCCTAGAAGGTATACCGGGGTTACGTGTGACCCCAACAGAATTGAAAAATTTCGCTTATATTCTTATTTCGCGCTTGGTGGCGCTGATAGTTTAGGTAAGGTTAGTAGACGTTGCCGATTATCGTTTTCTCAATAATAATTATTTGGGGTTGTGAGTGACTCCAGGATACGTTTGCGTATTGTAAAATAATACTATTTGTAATTTCGTGTGATAGAATATTTGTGAAACATGTCCAAAAAACCGTTAGTGCTCTAGATCCGGACTTTGAAAGAACTGTCCTATAATAGTACAATGAATCAGAAAGCGATGTTGATGACAATTTTGCAGAAAGTGACAGTGAGGACAAGGTGGAAGAGTTGTCGGAACACAACGATGACACTTCTTCTGAAGATGATGAGTTTGAAGAACGTCCACTTCAACGTGATGGAATTTTGAAGGGCAAAAATGGTTTTGCATGGAGTTCACGAGAACCTGCAAAAACCAGAACGCCTTCAAGAAACATCGTGGTAAAGGTAAAATAGATGCTTGGGCCATTTTATTCACACCTACAATTTTAATTGAAATTATAACTCATACAAATGAAGAAATAGAAAGACAAGGTGTCAAATACCAGCCAGGTACGAAATACGTACATCCTACAGATAATGTAGAAATCAATGCCCTATTAGGTCTTTTGTACATAGCTGGTGCTCGAAAAGATGCACATCTATCTGTACAACAAATGTTTTCTTCACAAGGACCTCAAATATATAGATGCATTATGCCTGAAATACGTTTCAAATTCTTATTGAATTGTCTAAGATTTGACGATAAAGAAAAAAGAAATCGTGAAGACAAATTTTCACCAATAAGGCAAATATGGGAGGATTTTATAGAAAATTGTGCAGAGTTACTCTCCTCACTGCTACGTAACTATAGATGAGCAGCTACTTGGTTTTAGGGGCAAATGCCCGTTTCGTGTATATATAGGATCTAAACCTGACAAATACGGAATTAAGGTTGTATGTATGTGTGATTCGCGTACATATTACATGATAAGTGCTATTCCATACATTGGAAAAAACACCAATCCAACCAACGAACCTGTTCCAATGTATTTAGTGAAGGAGTTATCCAAATCTATTCATGGAACAAATAGAAACATTACAATGGATAACTGGTTTACGTCTGTTCCATTAGCCAAAGAAATGCTTAGCAACAAAGGTTTAACAATCGTGGGAACAATAAGACATAATAAAAGAGAAATACCACCTTCTTTTTTACCTTCTAAGAATAAACCCGTACTAACTTCCGAATTTGCTTTCTCAGACAAATTGACGTTGGTTTCGTTTACACCAAAAAGAAATAAATCTGTCATACTAATCTCTGACAAGAATGTTAACGAGGTTTCGAAGAAACCAGAAATTATTGAGTTTTACAACTCCACCAAAGGTGGAGTAGATACATTCGATCAGATGGCTCACAACTACACCGTATCCAGGAAAACAAGAAGGTGGCCACTTAGATATTTCTATGGGATGCTTGATCATAAATGCCGCGATAAATGCCTTTGTGTTATATAATGTGTCGCGTAACGCTAGCAAAGTTACCCGAAATAAATTTTTGCAATCACTTGGACTGCAACTAGCTAAACCTTGGATGGAAAGTAGGCTCTCCAAAAAGATATCCGGTAAACTGCAAAGTGAAATACGAGAAGTACTGGGACTAACACATATTTCAGAAGAGGAACAGCTTGGTCCAGCGCCAAAAAAACTCAAATACATATACTCAACTCTGTATATGTCCTCGTTCACGTGATCGAAAATGCAGAGTTGTATGTTATATGTGTTCCAACAATGTATGTAACGAACACCTTACTGATATTTGTCTAAACTGTAAGAGAAATACTTAAAGTTGCTATTGGCTTCACTAAATAAACGTTTTCAAAAAATTTTATTTTATTTTTCCTAAATTAATTTCTGAGGTAACCCCAAGTATACGTTTTCAAGTGTGTTATTTTGGTATACCTTCTAGGGTTAACAGGATTTGAGGGATACTTCTGGCTACTATGAATTGAAGACCAAAGCTTCTTTTTATAAGACAAAGACTGCTGGCACCACTTTAAACACCACTTTATTGGTGGTGGAAGACTAGATACTTCTGACAGCATTCAAGATATTACTAATAAAAGATTATAGCTTATTAATACAAGATTAATTAAGCCAAATATATCATATTTACACCAATATATACATAAAATTAGAGTATATAAACAAACATTTCCTGAAATATATAATTTTGACTTCGAATTTTAGTACGATTATATTAAGCTCTATAGTTCTAAAGTTGTGGACTCTCAAAATATCAACCTGAATATAAATCGAATGTTATAGAAAATATTTTTCTAGCTCGTTATTTTTTAAATAGCATATTTTATTTCATCATTGGTATCATTTAGATTTTCAGTGTCATCATATCAAATTACATTTAACATTAATTAAATAAATAACTATAATAATATTATCTATATAATATTTTCATTAAAGGATCCATTAGTGGCTGTGTAATCTCCTATCATCGGATATTAACTAATATTGATTGGTTATCTTATATAAAAATAATAAACGTCGAGAGGTTAAAGGTCTGTATACCATATTTATGTGTGTCGGCCTACTATTATTCAACCTAAATCGGCAATGGAAACATCCGTTTTCATCCCTTCATGGCTTCATCCATTACATGATACTATATCACTCCTGCTTGGTTATCAATGGCACTTGAAACAATGTCCCCATATCAGATAGGTCGTCGACAAAACGTAGATAATATAGTGCTGGACGGATCAAGTTAAAAGCAGATAAGTGGACATCTTATTATTGACCTAAATATCAAAATGTAATTACTGAAGCGCAAATGATAATATTGTGTTATCTACGTAGTCATGAAATATAACAATAATAAAAGGGAAATTTAAATGAAAAAATGTTTTTGGTGGTGTAAGAACAACAGCATTACCGTTACATTAAACCCCATAAAGTTGTAGGGCCGCAAAAAATACCCCGCATAACACTAACTTCGTTCGCCCTAATTCACTTTTACTTTCCCTAAAATTATTAATGACCCGTCAATTCTGTAAGGGAAAACATTATTTCCACATTACTTCCAACTTGATTTATACTCCACCGAGCTTTTTATCGCCCATTGAAATTGCTGACATAACAAAAGGAAGTCGGTTCTTAATTTACAATGAGGTAATTAAAATGCGCCTCCCAAAAAATTCAAACTTAGTATAAGAACGACCTCTATCAACTTTCCCATCTTACTCGATTATATAGTTTCCTTCGTTGGTTTGTAACTTTGCTAAGAAACTGAAACCTTCCAGTGGTACTTTCAAGGAAATGAAACCTGGGTGTAGATGTCGGTAGTGAGCACTTTTGAAGATTGAAGTCGATAGATGGCGATATATGTCCGGAAATGTTTTATTTTATATATAAGAAATTAATTTATTATGTATTTAAAAAAAATATCTAATTTTTATTTAATCTTTTTTGAACTTCAATAAATTTATAAAAAAATTCATTATCACTTTAATTTTACAGAAAACTCTTTAATTTAAATTTCTGATAGATAACTTTAATCAAATAAAGAATACTGTTTATTGGTGTTCAAATTAAAATAAAACAGATATACCTTTAATATAGATCTTTATTTGAAACATTCAATTTCACACTTAAGTATACAGTATGTTTTTTATTCATTTACGTGAATAGACATATCGAATAGTTTTTCTTCCAGGAAAAGTAAACATTTAAATAGGTGTAATGTAGAGCGATTTTCTTATAATATAATATTTACATCAAATTCATACCATCGAAGATAAGTTAGTGATATATTTTTATCTATTAAAAGTCTTTTTATACACAGTAGGTACAATTTGTTTAGAAATTTCTTTTTGGGTTAGCAACACTTATTGTACATTTAAATTACTTAAGTTACTTAGTTAATTAATTAAGTTTCTTATGTTTACATGTTTTTATCTTATTTAACATATATTTTTTGTCCATAAAACGATATGTGGTAACTTTTATCTTTGGAGTTTAGTTTATTTTAAAAGAGAAGCGTTAAATGCAGAAGATTTAAACGGTGACTTCCTCGGTGAAATGGCTTTTGTCGTCTAAGTTTATGACGATAGCGTGCGTTCGTGCGTGTCCAGACTTGAGCAATCTTCCGTTACGATTACTGGAGGGACTTTCGGTTTTTTCTTCTCTGCTGCTGAGTTCGATAGAGGCATCAGGGTTAGAACAGGTTTCTCCGATGAACTCTTCAATACAAGTACCGGAGTCTCTGGTTGCCACAGCTTCGCTACTGCAAGGGTCGGTTTCGGTTTGCGCAAAGGAAACGCTTTGCCTTTTCAGTTTTTCTGTTTTCTCTTTAACAGGTTGATCTTCCTCCTCGCCGTCCTCTTCCACTAACGTCTCATTATTCGGCGTGAACTTTTCGTTGATGGTGGTCATAGAGTTTGGTTTGCAGTTCTTTTTAACTTGCACGTCAGCCGCCTCGTTATCGTGCTTACTTGCCGCATCCTGCATCGCTGAAATTTTGGACGCCAGATGTCTATTGCCCACTCGCATGTTCTTCTCTTTGAGTAACTCCAGCTGAGTGTACAGCCTCAAAAATTCCTCGTGGACGTCTTGCTCTGTAAATTTGGAATAGTCTAAACCTCCGAGCGACGAGTTGGTGCTTGTGTATTGTGTTGAATTACCGGAACGTGTTTTTCCAAGAAATTTGCTTGCCTGGGACTTTGACATCATACCAGAACTCTCCTCGCTACGATCGTGTCCTTTAAATACCATGTATGCCTATAAAATAATAAACGATTTAATTGTTTGAACGCGAGGATAAACATCATGGGGATCTCAATGTTGAATCATAGTACATTAATTAATAAACTATCTCTTTACCTCAATATTGTCGCTATTATTACAACAGAAATTATCTTTACCTCTTGTTATTATAAGAGATGGATTTTGACGAAGCGAGAGAGAGATACCCACATCGTTCATCCTCGTCTTGAACACTACGTGTAAGTGCAATAGAATCGCACAATTGGGGCGAATTTAATGAAATCCAATTACCGCGACGAAATTAAAACGTTGAGAGACCCAAAAAAAGGTCTTACCTTGCTGCCGAAAATCAATGCCAGCAACAACGTGACGGTGAGCTGGGTGTGACAAAAGAATATGATATAGAGCAGGTCCGGGTTGGCCGGCTTTTGCAAAAATAACCTGAAAAAAGAGGCACATAAACAGGTCAAAATCGAATTTATAACCATACACATTGGACCGATATTGTAAATCATTGCCGGAATTGCTTTTTTCCGCGATACCGGAAAATTACAAGAACAGATTTGTTAAACGGTTCCGGTACTGGATACATAAAAGATCTTTTATTCTGAAAAGACACCCTTTTTTTAGTTTAATTTTTTTTTAATACTAATAGATTTTAATAGATGGCGTTATATATATGTTTTTAGATGCTATCAGATAGATTATCATTTGTTGTATTGTCTTAATATCTGTCTCAGATCAAAAATCAAATTGATCTTGTCAGCAGCTGACGAAGGCAGTCGAGTTCAGGTTCAGGTTTCCGCAACCCAATTCTGCTTAAACAAGCAAATAGCTTTTCAATGTTTCAAATGTTTCGTTGCAGAGTCCTTTGTATCGCAGCTATAAAGCGTAATCCAAAATGTTTGTATTTGATTTGTATGTTTTTATATGTCATGGACAAAAAAAAAGTGTTGAATAATATCATTCTTATAGGAAGTTAGTGTCTTTCCAGTGTAAAAGATCTCTACTTACATTGAGATATTAAGAAAGACAGAGAGTAGAAATTCGTTGTAAATGGCCATAGATATGAAGCGGCTTTCGTTAAATTCGGAGGGTGCCTTGCGAACAACAATGCACAAGCGTATTCCCCATACTAGAAATATGACTTCCACTGAAACCAGGATCAATTACAATTTGTGGCGTAAATACGATGGCTTACTCACAAATCGAAAACGAATGGTCCCACCAATCGGTTTTGCACAAGTAGGCTTTGAGATCGTCGGCTGTCCTCCCTACGATAACGTAAGGCGGCGCTACCAGCGTCCGTATAACTAAGAATACAGTGAATATAGCCACTATTATCCCTAGCCGCTTCAGCAGATTCATGTCCGTGATTTTAACGGCTTTCGCTGAACGTACTCTGAAGATCACCGATATCCTAGAATTTAAAAGCGTTCAACGGGGACATTAATCTCCTGACCTCGATTACTACCTCCATGTCTTTAGCATTAGAGCTCCGTAGGTGAAGGAAAATCCTATCTCCCTTAACCAAACCCTCGCGGTGCACGTGTAGACGTTCGGTCTCGGGTACATGACGATCGTCTGTAAAAACCAGCCATTAATTTTTGCTTTTCGCCGTGAACACCGGACCCAAATGGATAACAAGGTCGGGTCGGCCAACGAACGCCTGAATAATGTATGTATGCTCCTCCTCGCGAGATGACAGCACTTGATGATCCCTTAGAGGAAGGGTAAACCACGGCCGGACGTCCACGTCCATGTAGAGGGGCATTTAACGTGGCCTGGATGGCTTAATATATCGCCCTCCGTGGCATCTACTTACGAAAGCTTCCGAAAGCTTCTAGTCGAAACTGTTTTATGGTGCCGCCATCTTGTACGTGACGTAAAAAATAACATAAAAAGTAACTTTGTATCAAGTATTCGTTGGATAACGTCACTTGGTTAAATAATTAATGAAGATGAAGGAATGAAATGTTAATTATAAAATAAGCAAGGTGATAAAGGGTAAGTTGATGGTTTCATAAACGGTAAAGCGTGCGTTTCAAGCGTATAATCGTAGATAATTGTCTAAGGATCCTTACCGTTAGGTAGATGAAAAACGCGCCAAGGATAATAACGCGTAACAAGACAGGACTCGCAGCACGTACCACCTGTAATAAAGATAATATTATTACCGAAGGCGCCGGAGGGCGTCGTCGTCGTCGCCCTCGAGGTAACGGAGATATTTAGCAACGACAAGGAATCCGGCGTCTATTTGGATTCCATGGTTAATTGAAGGACGGTGTTGACACGTTTGGTAATTGTATAAATATTTTGAGCATTCGTACGTGTACACTTGAGTAATGATACTCTAAGGGTAAGACTAGTTTTCGTTGTTATGCGGCGCCACATAAATCAACATGTCAGGGCCAAACTGAATAAGGAGCGTCGGAATTTTATTAAATCAATTTTGGGTAATTTAATTGAAAAGTTGGACCGGTAATTATTTTGGAGCAGCGAAAACCTGGTCCGGAGAATGGCGAGGATTGATAAAACAAACTTTCGCTAGAAGAAGAAGAGAATAAGGGCAAAAGTTTTGTGATAAACAAGTCAAACGTATTTCGGAGTATTAATTATTTGGATTAATGTAAATTCGCGTCTATAAAACGTTTGCGCGCGGCGACCCCAGGGACAACTAGGCTCTAATTGTCCTCGGATCGTGAAATCAAATTTAATTAGAGCTCTGAATTCGACGTTAATCTGAAAATAATTGCTGTAGAAGGGGATATCGGAAAAGAATTGAGAGCGGCTCGTCGGCAAGAGGCGAAATATTCATATTTTATAAGCTGGTCCGGATGACTTAAAAAAGGGTATTTGAGATATTTGAATTTTAAGTACCTCTAAGGATTATAATTCGTATAATTCGAATTAATAAATTTTTATAGCGAAAAGCTTTGCTAGTTTGTTTCCAACAGCGAAAAGGTAAAGTTACAGAGCGAGCGGTGTTGAGTATACCTCAGTGCAATAGGAATGAATAATGTATGTAACATGGAAGCGCTGGATTAAAAATTAAACGATTCAAACCACTGTCTCACTCCACGCCGGCTTTAAGTGTATAGACTTTCCGGCGAATTTCAATTGTAAAGTTCGCGAGTATAAACACCAGCCTTGTCAACTTTTTAAAACATTTAAAATTTATATTAGAAAATAACTTGGCCACTCCCAAACTTAAATTAAAAAATTCCTATCAACATTTCCCTTAAGAACTTTTAAATTGCCCTTGGAAATTTCTGTTTTTACGTGTTCCGGCAACCTAATTAAATCTTCAAACGGGCTAATCGCTTTTAAATCTTTGCAACTAATTTTGAGAGGTAAGGCGGTACCCAACTACCCTTCCGCGGGAAGCATCTGCTACAATAAGGACGGAATAAAATATTTACCACTCTCTCCTCGACAATTACGCCTAAAATTTTAATAAGCCCCTAAAACCGCCAAACTACAATCCGTCTCTTACGTTTCCTTATAATATTAATTCACTTCATCTCCTCTCTTCTTCCTTCGATTGCTTACCTTCACGTTTCCGTATTTCCACGTGAACGCAACGACGAATGGTAGGCAGCAAATTACCACCCCAGATAGAACTAAAATCACCGTCCGCATAACCCAGTTCAGTGAGACGACACACGGCCTGTCATCTTCGCATTGTTCACAACCTTCCGGACAGGGCAAGCACTCAAACATGCTGTACACCGTATATTGGCTTTTTACACCTTGCAAGAACGCCTGCGGACAAAGCATAAATATTAAAAGACGATCGAGCGCCGATGCTGAAAATTGGTATCTTCTTGACAGTGCGAAACCCTTCAAACATTTTCCACAAAGATACATGCAACTACAACGAAAAATAAACAAAACCGACACCGGGTTCAGTAGATTACGTGGACCGAGTTTAACTATGTTTAGACAACGATACACAATCATCCCGGTTGTGTAAATTAGATAAATATGAAAGATGCAAACGACTTGTTAGCTCAGCAATGCGACGAATATTTCAAATTTTTATTTCAACATTGATATCGATAAATTTTAATTCACAAATAATTTAATAAAAGTTTATTTAAATTTTGTCGCAACACATTTTAATAGGATTACATAGGATATGTGGAAAGCTATGATGAGATAAAATGAATATGGAATGAATAGAGGAAGTGTTAACGGTTGCCCTAAAGTAGAGCTTAAAGGGACGTTTTATCCGGCGTGAATTTTCTAACAGTATAATCCGCGTGAACCTTAAAACCCCGGAATTGAGCAGGAACCATAACAAACTTTGCACAGCGCCCAGGAAGCAAATGATGGTAATCTTGAAGGATTAATTTCGCGAGATCCAGTAAAGTTTAGCTAATTAAATTTCAAAAATCGCCGGGTGAGTCAAAACACGTCGCGGGGGACGAATGAGGGTTCTCGGGGGATTACCTTCTCGTACTCCTCCTCGATGATGCTGCCATTGTAGTAACGTTTCTCGGCTGTTGTGTCCGGAAAGTAGAAACCCTTCTTGCACACACATTTGTAGCTACCCCGGCGAAATCCGAGTCCGGACAGAGGAATACACTGGAAATAAAAAAAATTTGGGACCACTCCGACGAGTTAATTAAGGGTAGCTTACTTCTGTTGTTCTTTTCTTGCATTTGTCTGTCGCTGCGAATATATTGAGCTGAGTACTACCCTTGGGTAAAGGACACTGGTCGATGTCTACTCTTCGCAGATCGATATCTATTCCACTTGTGCCCCTGAAAATAAGATAAGTAAAAGACAAAAATGCATTAAACATTTACGAACTATTTCCATTTTATAGTAGAGGTAGATATAAAGATATTGACATATAAGAACACTAAAACATCACGATGTCTAAAATACAAACAGACGTCTTGAACGTTGACGAGTTTGCGAAAGTCGGCCGTCTCCGCAATATCCTTGCTCCTAGGATTAGCGGCACAATTTCGCGTCCAGTTAGAGTTATCCTTATGGAAGGACAATCATATAAACCCGAGGATATATGGATCCCGAGACCGGCCAGACTTCAAATAAAATGAAATTTTAAGGCCTCGAGGATTTTTCGAAACTGCAATATCGCCCCAGCTGACCCGATCGTTTCTTATCGCTCCAACGATTCACTAACTCTTCGTGTAATGACAACTTCTTATCTACCAAGTACTAATATTCTCGTACAATAATTTCCTTGAAAATTGATATTTTCCTTCGTTACAATAAAGAAGAAAACTTTGTTAGTTTATTTTGATTGTTAACGCAATCATGAAGTCAACACCTTGTTTGGACGAAAGGGAACTGTTGTGCATTCGCAAATACGGGACCGAACCCAAATAATCCCTTGTTGGGTAGAGACCTTCCGCAATAGGAAAAGTAATTGGATAACCACTTTAGGATTGTTCGCGCAGTTGTAGAGAAAGTTTTTTCTTGTTGCAATTTCCGAGATTAGCAAAATGATTTAGACAGCGAGAGACGCGTAAACCCCGAGGTGGATCTAATCCATTTACACGATTTTAAAGAAACCCGCGGCGTAAAATACGACGTAATGGTCGTAGTGGACTCTAATGCGACCCGACGATGAAACTTTGATTAAAAGATAAGCGAAACGCGGAAAAGGACCGACGAAATAATAAACTGCCCGTCCGAGAGTGTAAGTGGTAAATCTAATAAGTCCAAAACGAAATTACACGGGGCATGACGTAAAATAAAAACATGACTCGTTTGTAGACCGGAAAAAACCTCGTTGGTAAGGGAAGCACGTAGAAAGGGGTGATATAGTACATAGAAAAGGAGGAAGCGTGGTATAATTTAAAGCCTACGTCTGACTTCTGAATTTATTGTCACCTAGCTTTGGCAAAATTACATTATTGACCCGGTAACCCTATGGAAAAACTAGAAGTGCACGTTCCAAGAAAACATAGGAAATAAAAACTTCCCAAGGCACTGGAAATAAACTATTCACGCTCGACTTATATTATCGTAGTAACGTCAATTTATATATATAAATAATTAAATATAAATATTATATATATTTATTATTATATGTACAACATTTTAAAATTAACGTGTGTTAATTAACCACCAATTTCTAAACATCCTGTATATATATAATATTAATATTATTACGCATATACAGAATGTTCGATTTAAGCGTAATGGAGAGTACGCAATTTTTTTTTAAATGGAACACCCCGTATATTTTATCATATTATGAATACAATTAAACTTGAAAAAATGTAAAAATGTGCCCATTGAACAAACAACGATGTAAAAACGAAATTTTTACCGATTTTGCCTTGAAACTATGTAAGATAATAGTCAATGCCATATACTATACAGCGTGTTTATAAAGCTTAGTTACTTTTATATGTCTAACTTTAATAGTTTTCCTGATACAAAGAAAAATATTTTTATAATTAAATTATCATAATCAAAGCAGGTTCACAAATCGATAAAAAATAAGATATTGAGGCAACGTCAACTTCGTCCAGTTATGGTTGATTTAATATAACGACACCAACAGAATTATGTAACCGCATCGATATTGATTCGACCGCGTGCAACCGACACATTTTCAATGCGAAAGAAAGCTGTCGATTTGATACAAAACGCGGCGGCTATGGTGTTAACGATTTAATCAAATTACGCCCTTTTACCAAGGAAATTATTGCTACGTATATTATCGCACCAGATTAATCCAATATTCATACAGCAGTAATTATTCGAATCTCACTTCGCCAGAACTACAACACAATTATCACGATAACCACGCTCGTTATCCTTCTCAGTATTTAGATATGTATGCGTTAACAGCGGATGGAGTTTGTGCAATTTGTTGTAGTCGACTCATTTTAATTAATACTTTAATGAAATTTCAAGGTAATTACTTCCGCGGATTGTTTCCCCAAAAGAGCTATAAATTGAAATAAAATGTATTTAAACTTCATTGCTGCTTTATATTATACCAGATTACTAACTAAAATATTTCGGAATAATGAAATGGATTTTCATTTCTTATTTTAATTTAATTGTTTTATAGAATATAATATGCAAAGTTAACAATTTGTCACATGTGTCGGTGGTTGAAATTTCGTAGAATGTATGTCGCGAAGATTAATTAGCGCCAGTTAGTAGAGAACAAAATTTAAAGTTGGGACCGGCACAATATCTCTTCCGCCATAATAGCAGCGAACTAGTTCGATAACGGTCGCGGTGATTTATCGGGCACATCTATTCCTGCGAATACCGGTCATTATAGAGCGCTGAAAAAAACGGTCATCTCATAAATTGAAATATACACGAATTGCCGTAAAGCTTTGAGCCGGCCTTTAACTAATCAATTATCCTCGTTGTTTGCTTTAAAGGAGCTCTTCGCCAGGGTCGCAAAACTGCCCTAATGACGTAATTTGCATGTTGTACAACAAAAACAAACTCTGAATATTGCAGCTCGGGTACGCAAATTCGATTTAATCCGTTATTTGACGGACGACAGGTGCTCAATTACGTTATTTATTACTTTCATGGTAACAATGTCAAAATCTATAGCACCGCACCCGTAATCCAGTTAACGTTGTCTTCCGATTCTCCATCGGTTCGATATCTCTCATTATTCTACTACGTTCTCTCGTCCTCTTCGTTCTTTAAAACAACCGCATTACACGTAATCTGTATTTAGGCGGTGTGCCATCCATTCGAGGAAACCGCGATGTTTTATACATACACCGTCCAAACAATGGAATTTACAAATACATTAGGCGAGAGCACGGAATTTCGGTATGAGCTCTGTGAGTTGATTCGGAAATTGACTGTGTCCTCCTCTCTCTCTCCAATTTTTTTTAATCTACCCCGTCGAACTCAAATTAACGACCTCAACCACAGGGTTTCGGCAAAAACAACCCTAATTGCGCGGTGTGCTTAAAAACAATTGCCACTGAAAATCATACGGCTTTGTGGTTTTTCACCAAAGCACAATAGGATACCAACATCACCGACAACGACAAAAAAAAATTGACCGAAATTAAATAGCTTTAATCCCAATTGAACTCAACACGGTGCAAACATAACGATTTCAATCAAAGAAGTAAAAGGTCAATAACTTTCTTTAATTTCCGGTTAACAATATAAAGAGTGTACACCGAGATACACTCTATCCACGGGTATCGAAGAGTGAGAATTAAAAAGTTAAAAGGATTGGCACCAACGGCCGTAATTAATAAAATTGCCACATTTTGCGCTCGTGCGGAAAGCTACTTGAAGGAGGGAATCGATATGTGAAGTGCCTCCATTGTTCGCGCACTAATACAGCTTAGTTACTACTTCTGGCTCCATCCTTTTTTCCCCGGTTACATTCACCTTTCAGAGAGCTCGGCAAATAGGCGAGAAGTAGGACGAGAAACGGGGCGAGGAACTTGTAAATTACGCTCACTACAAAGTCTATTCGACGAGGATTTCAAAGTATTACTTATGTCCTCCGTAAAAACCGCCGAAGTGACGTTACTGTATCGTCGGCGCATGATGCTTTATTATTGCATTAAAACCCACAGCTTCCGACCCTTTTACGGCACCCATAAACGTAGACTTAAATCAATCTAGTCTGAACATTTTTCAGGTGCATACTTTGTAATCTTCTCTGATTCTAAAGTAAAAATAATATCGTACCTCTTTAAAATCTTTTTTCTTGTATATAAATAATATATTACAAAACACACAACGTGGGAATGAAAATGTTTTTCCCTTCATACCTTTATAATAGAATTACGTCCAGAGAGGATGTGCACAACAGGTTTCATGCGTCAGGTTTCATATCTTTCTACCAAGGGGAACTTTCTTTCTGATATATCGCATTAGGGTTTCAAACATTTACACCTTTTTCAATTTTTTTGTTCTACCATAATGCGAAAGAAACAGTTTCGGTTTTCACAAAAATGTTAATAATAAATCGATTTGATTCACTTTAAAAATTTATATCTTAAAACGTTTTTTAAATTGGACTTCACCATTAAAAAGTACATATATTAATTGATAATTGGTAAAAATTTCATAAAGATTTATGAAGAAATCGAAATTTTTTTAACGATATATACAGGGTGTTTCTAAACTTTGTTTGCTCAGAACTTTTTTATTCCATCATAACCCTACATTTATTTTTGCAGTTTCTAATAGTAAATTTAGTTTAGAAACTTTTATTACTCTTAGATATTATTGATAAAAATCACCGTTTTTGTGTTAAATGCAAAAAAGAAATCTAAGTCTTGCAAAAAAGTCTTGTAATTTTATGCCCCTTTTTTATTATTCTTGTTAGTGTTGTCGCTTTTTTGTTTATTTTTTGTTGATTGTTAATTTATTGTTTTTGCATTCTTTTATTAAACCAACTAAAACAAATTAAAAATGTGATTTAGCTAAATCTACACTTGGACATGTTGCATACATATTAGTTATGACAGCTCAGTTCGATTTTCACTTGTCATTGCCAATTCAGATTATTTATTTATTTTTCTTTAGTGCTATTATTGAAATCGGAACCATATCAATATTCTCTAAGAGTGATAAAAGTTTTTAAACTAAATTTACTATTAGAAACTGCAGAAATAAATGTAGGGTTTTGATAGAATAAAAAAGTTCTGATCAAACAAAGTTTAGGAACAGCCTGTATAGCATTGTTCAACTCAAAAATTGCCTAGTGATTTTACGTGATATTAGTTTACACTATACCAAATTTCAACGCTTTACCATAAATAGTGTTTAAGATATTTAGAAAAATGTGTTAAAATTTCCTAACTTTGATAGCCTGTATCTTTACAATTTGAGGACTAATTTTACTAATTTTTTTTTACATGAATCGTTATCATTTTCACTCTAGTATATGTGGTTACATTTGTTCCCCGAGTCACCGAAACACCCTGTATATACATAAACTGACCGGCAAAAAAAACCGGCCACTATAAATTTGCCACAACTTCAAAGCTGGCTTTCTCGCGAACCGCGCATTCGATTTTGATGATTCTTTTTTTGATGGAAAGGTTGATTCTTCTATAATAATCCTCCGATAGAAATTTTCGTTCAGATTTTAATTTAAGCATATACGGGGTGAGAAAAATGAGAAAGCTTTTATTCTCGAAATTTGTAACACCCTGTGGGGTGCAGCTGCTATAGCAGAAAGTATTACCTGGAATCAAACAGTAGCCCAATCTTTTCTGACCATTTTCTTTTTTTATTCACTCTATTATCTCTATTACTAACGAAGATGCAGTATTTTAAAGCGATCGTCTGTGAAAACAAGATGAGTGACAATAGTAGCTGATGACCGTTTTATTGTTCTAAGCAATCGTAGAACGACAGCTGTAGAGGCTCGGCATCGTCTTCAAATGGTGCGTGTTGTTGATGTCAGTGAGAGAACCATTCGCTGAAAACTTGCTAGAACTGGTCTGGCTGCAAGAAGGCTGCCAAAGGGCCCAGGCTGCTTCTTAGATATCGACGTGCTCGTCTTCAATCTGCGCGCTTACATGTAAATTGGGAGATCGAGCAATGGAGAAATGAGTAGTACAATGGAGGTCCTTTTTACGGATGAGTAGTGGTTTTGTCTACTATCACCCGATAGTCAGGAACGAATATGGTTCGTAATTGATTCCTGAGGAATTGCGGTAAACTCTTCTTCAAAAGCAATTCGCAACTCCTGAAGGTTGTCCGGTAGGACAGGACGACGACGAATGCGACTCTGAAGTTGGTTCCAAAGATCTTCGATAGGGTTAAGGTCCGGGCTGCACGCTGGCCACTCCATCTGTTCAATACCCACCTCATCAAGATATTCGCTAACCACACGTGCTACGTGTGGTCGCGCATTGTCATGCATTAGCATGAATCCGTCACCAATAAAATAGGAATAGGGCACGACAGCTTTTTGCAGAATATCTTGGATATAACGGTGGGCATTTAGCGTGCCATTTTCAACAAAGATGAACCGAACCACCATGGAAAGGTACTCTTTCCGAAATTGTGCAGGTCGCAAACCTTTCATTACGACGTCTCCACACTCGTTCTCGACCATCAGGTGACCGGAGACAAAATCGGGACTCGTCAGTGAAGAGCACCTTACCCCATTGTTCCATTTCCCAATTCGTATGTAGGCGCCCAAATTGAAGACGTCTTTTGGCAGGTCTTCTTGCAGTTAGATCACTTTCAGCAAGTCTTCGACGAATGGTTCTTTCACTTACGTCAACCCCACGCACCATTTGAAGACGATGACGAGTTTCTACAGCAGTCGTTCTACGATTCCTCAGAGTGTTTAGCACAATAAATCGATCATCAAAATTTCCTGTTTCCACATATCGGTTCCAGGCAACCTGAACTGTTGTGCGGGGTATACCCAACGTATGGGCAACGTACCGCTGACATCGCCATCTTCAATTAAATTAATAATACGCGCAACATCAGTTATTGACAACGGCATCTTTGACAACTGTCAATTTATTTTGTATGCTTGTTTGTCTTGTTTTCGCAGGAGTCCGCTTTAAAACATTGCATCTTCTTTAGTAACGGAGATAATAAAGTGAATAAAAAAACAAAATGTTCAGAAAAGATTGGGTTACCATTTGATTCCAGTTAACACCCTCTGCTGTAGCATCTGCACCTCACAGGGTATTACAAATTTCGATAAAAAAATGCTTTTCTCATTCTTGCACCCCGTATATGCTCAAATTAATATCCGAATAAAAATTTCTATCGCAGGATTATTACAGAAGAATCAACCTTTAGGCCTTTACAGACGGACGTTTATGCCCGCGTTGATGTTTGCACATCCAAAAACGTGCATACAGAAACGTATGCTAGGTCACCGTACAGACGCACGTACAAAATCCGCAGTTTTGCTTAGTGGCTGAACAATGTCCAAGAAAGTGGTTGACTTAGCGTTGGCAGCAGTGGCGTGCGCTAATGTGCTCAAAATCAAGAATAAAAAAAATAAAACTCGCCGCGTGTGGTGTAAAAATTGGCTTCTGAAACGGCAAAGGTTTTCTCACATTAACCTATTGGCAGAATTGACAATAGAACCGGATGATTGGCGTAATTATCTTAGAATGGACGAAGATACTTATTCGCTACTGTTGAAGATGGTAACTCCATTGATACAACGTCAAAATACAATCATGAGACCGGCAATAAGTGTACACGAACGATTAACTGCAACCCTAAGATATTTAGTGACTGGACGAAACTACCAAGATTTGAAATTTACCACTGCAATATCTGCACAATCCTTATGTACAATAATTCCGGAAACATGTGAAGCTATATATGAAGTGCTGCATAAAGAATACATGAAGGTAAGAAAAACATTTATTTTAGAAAGTAACAGAAGCATGATTGGGTATTAAAAAAATATATATTAATTGTTCATACAAATCATGTGGGACTATACCCAGAAAAATACGTTGAAGTCGTATTTTGCTCAGCCGAAGATTCAAAAGAAAACTGATAAGTTAAGTTATTTGTTGCTAATTGGTTCAAATCGTGATGGTTAAAGGTGTTACTGCGTCCTGTTGGCTGGATTATTTCTGTTATAATTTTAATATTTTCGGAAATTTTTCCAAGTTCTGCTTGGAATAATAGGTCATTTATTAGTTTTTCCATATAAATCGTGGTCTCTGCTGACAATTTCCGAAGTTTCGCAGCAACATTTTTCCCTATAATCGAAAACTCGTCACGCCAGGATCATTCAATCTTGCACTAACAACATTCAAAATTTGATCAGCTTTGTCTACAAGTGAGGTAGAATTTCTTTTCTTAAATCTCCTTTTAGCCGATGTATGATGCATTGCTTTATTTGGTAGTACTAATACACATGGAACTTACCTGGGCACTGGACGCTACTGATGAACGTCGCACAATTTACATCCACACGTTGAGACTTGACAGCGAATCCCGACAGCCGACAGAAGTTTTGTACGTCGTTCTTTTTGAGTGTGCACTCAAACAGGTGACTTTCTTCTGCATACACATTAACGTTTTTGTATGTACGTTTTTGAATGTGCATACATCAACGCGGACATAAACGTCCGTCTGTAGAGGCCTTTTCGATCAAAAAAGGAATCATCAAAATCGAATGAGTGGTTCACTAGAAACCCAGCTTTGAAATTGTGGCAAAATTTTAGTGGCCGGTTTTTTTTGCCGGTCAGTTTAGATTTATTAACGAGAAATCGATTTTTTATAAATATTATTTACACATTATACATAAATATTGTTCAGGATGAATTAAGAGTCTATAATCACTTCAAACATTACTTTCGCCATTTATAATCTAGAAAAACTCAAAAACTAAACCCGATCAAAAAAAGCGATGTAGTTAAAAATTGTTTAGAATGAACCCAAAAAACCTTACAATTGTTGAAAATTAATAAAAAAGTTTAAGTTATAAATGAACCGATTAGTGAGCTTTTAGGAACAAGTTAGGTGTAATTTACAACGGTTGCTGTATATAGATTGCAGTAGAACGTGTTTGTGATAGTTCTATTTGCACGTGTGCTTGAACACAGGTGTTTCTGTCTTTGTTTGCACGTGGTGGGAAATGATTAAAGGTCTATAAGCTAATGAATTTCAGAGACTTGAATCGATGTCATGATTTGATCAAAATCCCGATAGAGAAGCATTCCACATTAATAGTCCGCGTAGGAAACGCTAGTCGATGACGTATTATCCCTACTAGAGAGATCTATTCGCCTGTTGTATGCTTCATGCTTTTCTGAACGATTACCGTATTCGAATTACCAGGTCCGATGATGTGGGGATGATATAGGCCGGGATTTCATTTCAATACGCCAATAAACCGAACCCGTGACGTTTCGGACACTAATGGGATCATCTACTCCGAAATAATTACAAACAGCTCTTACCCTGAGCCGGTTATGTTTACATCCAAAATATAATTTAATATTCAACGGTCCCTGCGCCTTGGGAAATTATGATCAACAAATCTCTAATTACGAGGACTGTATGAAGCTAGATGAAAAACCCATAGAAAAGTTTCTACGCCTCAACTTTTTCATAGCGAATAACTTTTTATTATCAGCGTTGGCCCATTTCCGCGTAGTAAAATACACGAATGTGAAAGGAGACCTAACAAGCGCGGCTTCTGTATCGCAAGGCACATACACGACAATGTGCTGAATTGAAATTGAGCTTCTACCAATTTAAATTAGGCAAGGCGACACCGTTTGAAGTTGTCACCCGACAGAGGAACAAGTTGGAACATTAAAAACCCCGAGAGCAGCTCTGTGACTATTGATTTGAGGATTTTGAATTTTAAATCGTCACCGGAATGCAAAATTTACGAAGATAATAAAACTGGCGAACAAATAAAAACGCGTCTTCCAAACTCGCACGATACTCTCGTTTGTTCTTGACGATTTTCAAAAGAAACTGCCTTTAAACTTTATTACTTTATTTCGGGCGCAGATTTTGCTGGCAGATCCATAGCCCAGGGTTGATGAACAAAAAATAATTGCGCTTTTTGGCGTTATTAGTTCCTTTTTGTTTCTTACTTCCTTCCGAGTTGATCCTAAATCACTTTAACGGAGTTATTGTTATCGACATCTCCTCGATATCGCTTCGAAGTATTAGCGAAATTCACAATCTCGAATATTACGCGGATACTTTGTTTTATTCTTTTTCAACACGCCCAGGATCCGTCAGAAACAATTTTCTTCCAATGCCACAGCTTCAATCCCTCAAATTATTGAAACAACGCAGGTGAAAGGATCTAATTAAAATTTTATTGGCAAAAAGTATTTCAAAAGATTTTCTTTGAGACACAAGAAATTTAAATTAAATTATTTTTTTCTGATCAACTGGAAATAAATACTTTGTAAACATTCCAAACCGGATCTGGGGATTTAATGGATTTAGAATTAATGATGTTAATTGTTTGTTGTGTTGTGACGTTAATTACGAAAACAAAATTATCCATGATTTAATCACGATCCTGAAACGACGTTTAAACGTGTTATTGTCAATTTCAGATTTTGTTTAATAGAAAATGTATGTTAGTGAACTGGCATGATTAGGATCGATAAATTTTAATTCAAACACCCCACAATATTTACAATTAATCAAATGTAATGGTCATTTCACGGAGAGATCGCTGAAAACAGCGTTCAGCATTAATATAAATCAACCAACTAATTAATACCTGATAGCAATTCGTGAAATGGTAATCCATTAAATTCGGGTTTTTATTTGAGTTAAAATTTATAGACTTGTTATTAAATTAATTCGTTAAAACTTTGAAATCGTCAGTAAGAATTGTCGAGGGAACATTCTGCGTACAGGGGAATAATTAATTTTGCTGCATTTGAAAGCAATACTCAGCTCCTTAATTGCTAACCCAACATAAATTATTTCTGCTCCGGGTCGCGGCATATTAATGAATCTCCATTATGCATACGAGGTACCGTCAAAAATCTTGATTTCGCGCGTGCCGTTGACAGCAAACCCTTCAAAAATTACTCTGTATCGCTCCATTTCGAATAGCAGGGCACATTATGTACCTTAGGGACCGAAAAGGCGAGAAATCGATACTACTTGTAGACAGACTATTATTCCCCCCACATCATCTCCAGAAGAACACTTCTCGGCGACAAAAATATCCTCCCATAAATGGATCGCAATTTTTTACACCAAAACCTTAGATTACGTTAATAAGGGTCGGCTAACGATGCTCATTTTTTCGGTACCATTTCGTAACTTCTCCGGGATAATTCCTAATTTCATCTCCTCACATAACCCCCTGGCCGTTCTTTTGTTTCGAGACTCACGATCCCAGGAAAAACTCGACTCCGTACAATTTGATTTTCTGCCGTTTCCAACGGCATTATGCGAAACGATTCATTATGTTTTATATTTTCCCCGAGGCGTTATTTATGACGTCCTTTCATGCGAAAATACTATTTAATGCGCTATATTATAATTAGAGAGAACGCGCGTGTTTATTGTTTTTAATTGTTTACTCTACAATGTGGGTACTGTTAATATATTATTATATTACCTCTCTACAAATTTATTAAATCCAGTAGTTCACATCAAATGTTATTAAAATACTATCTTCAAATTCAAATTTCAAATAGTAATTTTTATGTCAAAAATCTATATCTTTATAAATAAAATTTATATTTGTTGATGTGCAGGACGAAAACTTACCCAAAACTTTAACAGATTAAGAGAAATTAAAAGAAATAAGTATTATTCTACTGGTAATTATATATATATATATTTAAATCTTTTTCAATAATTAAATTTCATTTAATTGTAGTTATTATTGTTTTTTTTTTGTATTTTGTTTGTCTTTTTTTTTTTTTATTATTGTTCACAACATGAATATAGCATCCATTAACATTAGGTCGTTGCTGCCTAGTATTGCTGAATTTCGTGAGTACATTACTGATAATAATTTTGATCTGGTATTGGTTACGGAGACCTGGTTGGCGGATGAACATACGGAAGCGGTGTGTTCTATCGAAAATTATACATTCATACATCGCCAAAGGTCTGGTAAGCGAGGTGGTGGTGTAGGCATTTATATTAAGAAGTTATATAGACCCAGCAAGGTTAACATAAAAACATATGATCATTTAGAACAGCTATGGATCGCTGTAACTATTGACAAAGTTAAATATATTTTTGGTGTAATGTACTTTGAGTCTCTCGAGGAATCCTTAAGTTTAGCTGTACCACAATGTAATGAACTATTTATTGCCGGTGATATAAATATTGATTTGTTGCACCCTGAAAGTACATATTCACGCATTTTCCTTGATTTGCTGGAGTCGTTTGGTCTGGTTCAACTTGTTAATCAACCAACCCGTATTACACTTAATTCCGAAACTTTAATAGATATTACTGCATGTTCATGTGAAGAATTCACCCTGGTTGGTTTATATTCACTACCCCACCTTTCAGATCACGAACTGGTACACTCTCATTTGAAAACTGCTAGTACAAAGCCTGTTCCTACATTTCGAACTTATAGAGACTTTAAGAGGTTTAATCTCGATCTGTTTAGTAGAGAACTTGAATCATTACCTTTACAATTAATTTTTGAAATTAACGGCATTGATGAAAAAGTGAATTATTTTAATTCTTTAATACTAGATCTATTTGATTTACATGCACCACTACAAACGAAAAGATTTACAAAAAAACCTGCTCCGTGGCTTACACCCCAAATCAAGGAAATGATCGCGGTTAGAAATAAAGCTTATGCTAAATATAAGCGTACAAAAAATGTATTAGACCTAGAGCAGTATAAAACGTTGAGAAGACACGTGACAAATGCCATCAAAAAAAAAACATCTGCGATGTGGCGTGTTGTTCTTGATTTCGAAGTGATCAGGAATAGAGTAAACACTTTGCCCATGCATTTAAGAAATGCGAATGACATTAATAACCACTTTCTCCAGACAGGTTGTTCATTGGGAGCACCTTCAAGTGATGTTATGCACTTTTATAACACTAACAAAAAATGTGAATTTCAGAAGTATTTTGATTTCGAAACTGTACATGAAAACGTTGTTGCAAGTTATTTACTTAAGATGAAATCTAATGCTGTCGGAGATGATGGTATTTCGTTGTCAATGCTCTTGTACTGCTGTCCTTTTATACTCCCACATTTGACGCATATAGTTAATTACTGTTTGGAGAAATGTGTTTTTCCTTCCTGTTGGAAGACCGCTACCAGACTCCATTACCAAAAATTTCTAATCCCCAAGAGTACAAGGATTTACGACCTATTAGCATTCTCCCGGTTCTTGTAAAGGTTGTGGAGAAAGTTATGGACTGGCAAATTAGAACTTTTATTGACGGCTATAATATCCTACCTCCAAATCAGTCTGGATTTCGTAAACATTATGGTTGGGAAACAGCGTTAATTCATATTTATATGACTGCGTTAGTTTTGTTGGATTACTCAAAAGCTTTCGATACTGTAAACCATTCCTTGTTAAGTTCTGTCTTAAATTTTGTTGGGTTTAGCGCTAATGCTATATCATTGGTCTCCAATTACTTGTGTAATGATACCAAAAAGTTAAGATAAACAACTCTATATCTGAGCCTCAGAGGGTGTCAGCGGGTGTGCCGCAGGGTTCTATATTGGGGCCACTTTTGTTTTCGTTATATACATCCAACTTTTCAAATAGTTTGAAACACTGTAGCTGTCATTTTTACGCAGATGACACCCAACTATATCTGAGATTTGCTCCCAGTGATGTGTCTCTGGCTGAAACTATTTTTACACGGGTAATTAGGAACTTAGTGGAAATTTCGTCTGGACATAATTTGAAGGTGAATGGTGCAAGTCGGCATTGATGCTTTTTGGTAGGCGGGGTTTGCGAGAAGAACATTCTACTCATTTTAGTATAGAAGTTGATGACCGGCAAATTAATGCTGTTTTCGTAATTTGGGATTGTATCAGGATTCAGATATTAGATTTAAAACACATATTACACAGAAAACCAATAAATCATATGCAACGTTGAAATTAATTTATGGCATTAGGCACACAGTATCTAAAGCTACACTGTTAAAACTGTGCGATACCCTTGTACTTAGTAATTTCACCTTTTGTGATAAGGTTTTTGGTACCTGTTTGGCTAGCACTTCAGTAAGTCGTGTACAAACGGTATGATCATGTGTCTCATAAATTAATAGATGCTGGTTGGTTGAATATGTCCAACAGAAGAAAGTTGCATTTATTATCATTCTACCATAAACTTCTCATGTTGAAGAAGCCCCCGTATCTATACAACAAAATATCATTCAGGACAGATGTTCATAATATCAATATTAGAAATAGAGGTATTATTACACCTCCTAAACACGAGACCTCGTTATTTGAACGATCCTTCACTTATTGCCTTCCTAAATATTATAATCCTCTTTGAAGTCTCTAAATTTGAATGCGTTTAAGAAGAAACTGCGACAAATGTTAATGGATGAACAATCTGGCGTATAGTTGCTGAGTTTCGCATGCATATGTATTGCAATTAATATATGTTCCTTTGTTTTTTTTTTTTTTTTTATTATTTTTGATTTGTTTAATATTGTTAATTTCGTAAACATTGATTTTTCTTTTTTTTCTTAATTTTAATTTTTCTTTTTTCTATTTTATTAATACTTAATTTTTTTTTTTTTTTCTTTGTTTGTAGGGTTGAGTGGTAGAGAGGAACTTGATTCCTAACTCCGCCCTACGTATTGCTTTTGTATAATTTTTGTCATTATTTTTTTTTATTAATAAAGCCAAGTTATTATTATTATTATTAATTGGTGCATTCGTTACGGCGGGCGAACTAAAACATGTTAGCATCATAACAAGTGTGCCCAACATCAAAAATACAAGCTTCGTTACATAGCAACGAAATAACACATCGTGCAACCCACTATAATACAAACCTGATAATGTATTGCTTAATAATATAAATTTTTAATCTTAATTAATTGAAACGCTTACTTTAAAAAATCTTTCAAAAAATAAGCATAGTAAAAACGTGTAGGAAATGTTTCTCAATTACAGGAAATGGCACTTCCGGTAACGAAAAATGCGGGTCACCAGGCGCGATTAACGAATAGCGGTATGACACGTTGTAAAATATGAGGGTGATAAATATTACTTTCGAGATTATAGAGGCGTCGCGACGCCGAACGAAGGCCTTAATGTCACAGATCATCCCGACGATACATTTTTGCATCTATTGTCGTCCACGTCAACCTGTCAGCGGCAACAACGCGTTTACTTGCAGCCTATTTCACCCGTCAATTTTTTTTTGTCATTTACAGCCAATTTCAAACCCACACAAAATTCAATACATGCGTTTATTTTAATATTCTGACTATCAACAAGTTTAAATCTTTACAACGTCTACATAACTTTACGTCGATATCCCTAGCGTACAATAGCTTCACCAGCGAGAAACCGAGGGACGGACTTTAAAACCCCTTACTTCCAAACTTTAGGGTTAATTATAATTCTAATAGAATTAAGGTGTTCAACTGGAGCAAACTTGTGGGAACTTGCTTAGAACAGTCATATGCGATAAAGGTGGATGTCTAATTGATCCACACCATCTTCAACATTGTCACTTCATTGACAAATTGATAGTAAATGGGTTACATGAGTAAAGTTTAAGAATAAAATTTTTAAGATAAGACTAAATTAAAATTTTTTTTAGTCATTTTAAATAATCCAAGAGGAACTAAACGAGTTTTCGTTGAGAGGGGAAAAACAAGATAATTTTTGTATCGCAGGACAGAAATTAGTGCGGCGAAGCGTGGGGCAGTTTCTCGTTTAGGGCAGATGAGTTTATAGCAGTCATGATGTTATACGAACCAGGTCGGTTTTAGTAACGCAATAAAAGTCGTCGCGCGTGTCACTGCATAAGCGAAGAAGGGGTTATCGATCTGAAAGATAATACATTTCGAAGACAAAGCGTGATAATTAATCACCCACGAAACAGCATCCGTTTTGATGTCGGGATTTTCCAAATGCGGCAGCGATTGTTTCTATTCGGTTTAAATCATAGATAACGCTGGGCAAACGTTTGGATAACTCATTTGGACCGCAACTAGCAATTAGGGTCGAGCGCATTGTTGCCTTGATACTGTTGAACTGATTTAAAATGTCGTTTTGGGGTAAAAGCATCCTAACCGGGTAAAATTAGTTTACATGCTCACCACTTTTATACAGGGATTTCCGGTAAAAATCGCACGGTCCTTTACAGCGATAATAAAAGTTGATTGACGAGGTTGGCGTAACTCATAAAAGCGGATCGCTTTCACGAACTGAATTTTGAAAAACTCCCGTTTTCAGCTTCGAATAGGAATAGAAATAAAAATATTTTTCAATCGTAATCTTATTAGTAAAGTTCGGCAAACCTTAGAAATTTGTTGGATAACCTTATTACATTATCTTCGTTTAAGAAGTTTTTCCTCTAAGTAACGATTGGAACTTTCCCCGCCTTAAATTTGTTAACAATTGCATTTACATATAGCGCGCCAGTCCATTAAAATAGTTGGCAGGGCGTAAATCTGCTGGCACAAAGGGAAGCATTAAAAACTTGCGAACTACGAATCTTGCTTGAATATCACCGCGGAATTTTCTCGCTGACGTCAAGGTCATGTATAGCTTGTTTCGCCGTCTCGTTCGCATAGAAAAGAAACCAATGGATGCATTCCTTCGAGGATATTTCGTGGAAAATGCATTCGGAGTAAATTGTAGAGCCTCGGGGCACGATCCAATCGATAATACGACTTTGGGCGGCTTGCGCTAACATCATAAATAGCACGATTCATGTTATTCGTACGATTTACCACTGAACCTATCGGTATCGATTTTTCTCGCGACATTTCACTTTTTTTTTCTTCCCCTCGCGTATCGGAGTTTACGCTATTTCGACCAACTCTACCCTCATCTCTAAATTGTCGATCCCTTGGAAACATGGAAAGTCCTTAGGATTAAGGGTTAAAATTGGAAGGCCAGTTGCCCGGTCCAATTCATTTAAGCCACTCATTGTGATACCTTCCAAAGTTTCCTACAATCATCCCGCATGTATTTGAATTTTACCCTTTTCCATTGTTTCTAATAATGACAGAATACAAATCACATTTTCAATATATACATTTATCAAATGTAAGCTATGTTAAAATTTGCGATGACATGAAAAGTTTCTAGTAAAATTTGACCGATGAAAATAGCGTATCTAAAATAACCCAAGGGACTTTTGTAAAGTTCCCCGAAATATAACGCCTCACTGCGAAATAAAGTGCAACGTCTTGGTGGCGTGAGTGAGTCCTTCGGACGTTGAGTAATGCAAATATTATTCAAAGTATCACGATACCTCTACAAACTACTATCCAGAGGGGTTCAAGTCAAAGGTAAAAATTAAACGTGAATTTTATCTACCACTACACATCAATATAAAACATCAAACAAATTTTATATATATTTATATATAATATGTGTTATGCAATATATTGATAAAACATGGTTTGATCACATTATATCGCCCCTTCATATAAATTCTCATTTAAAGTAAGCTGAGGTTACATTATAAGGTTGGCAACTTGCCAGAAAAAAGTGGCTTCGTATTGAGAAAGTTGAGAGTTTGTGGAACTAATATATAATGACACAGTTATATAGATCGTTAATAGTTATTATTTATTTCATTTATGATCAACAATGTTAAGAACGTTAATTTGAAGAAATTTAACAATAAATTACGGCACATAGTCAACGAGAAATTATGTGAACTATTTGATTAGTCAAAAAGTTTCTTGATTATCTCACACGATAATGTAATAATCGCTCTATAACAGCTTGCTCACATGCTTTTTAAATTTTTTTAATGACCGATTTCGAGTTACAAAGCTCATCATCAGCCGAATATCAATCGTGATCGATATTAGAACTTTTTTAATAATAAAAGTATAGGTACTTTTAAATGAGTTTATCTTTTCCGATAGAAATTAAAACTTACTTGAAGAAATATGTGTTGTTTTGATAACCGAAGAAGGGGACAGTATATGTGAGCATCCATATGTTGCCTCCACCACAGTCGAAATAGGGTTTCGACCATTTGCCGTCTTCGTAACGGACAGACAATATTTCATCCGGAATTCTTTCGGTGTGGGCAGATTCGTTGTAAGTGTACGTGTTGTAGCCTGCAAAAAGAATAGAAAAAAAGTTAGAAATGGGTATAAGTTGGAGAAGTCAGGAGGTATGCAGCGGTAATGGTGTGAATGACGTGCGCTGCCGCGTGGTGGTGTTTAGTTTAGATGGGGAAGTTGTTTGAAAGTGTGATTTAGTTAACACTGTTTACGAGTATCTTCTAAATTGCTCCCACCTGAACAGATTTTAATGATAGTCGGTGTACGTGCGGGGAAACTTCGAGCGCCCTCTGTCAGAAATAGTTAGCATAGCTAAAGTTTGAGAAGGAACCCGACAAAGGTTGGCATTCCTATACGCAAAGTTCCATTATAGTTTGTGCCGTCTTTTATTTGTCAATCCTTCCGGAATCCGACCCGACGACGCAACGTCGCAAATATGTGATCTTAACGTCCCGATATGAATACCTTAAAGGAGCGAACTGTGAGGCTCGGGATTAGAGGACCGAAAGAAATTCTCTCCTAGTCCGTGGACCGTAAAAATAAATCCCACTTCAAACTTCTCCGAGACACCATTGCTGTAAATTCTTGCTACCTTATCTTGTGGTTTTATTTCACGGTCGGTAGTAGTTGAAGTAGCCGAAACTATTTCTCCTGCTACCCTCAATTCATATTTCTCATAAATCAACCCTACAGCTCAGCTTCCGATACAGGTGGCTGTTACGCTAAATTATTAGTGTGGCGAACACCAAATTCTTATTTTAGATGGCAATAATTTACTTTTACTTGAAATTGGAAACCACGGTTAGAAAGTAATAAATAGATATTAAATCGAAATTACCTCAACAAAAACGATGTAAATTTCTAGTTAACTTTTGAATTACGTCACGTTTTTGAGAAATAGTTTTCTTTGGCAGGAGAAACGTTAAAAAGGAATTTTGTTTGTCTGTACGTGGCACCTTCTATGAATGAAACGATATTCAAAATCTCTTATAGGGCAATTTTCTTCGCTCCGATGCATTGCAACGTGACTTGACAACTGGGTGGTGGTATTATTGAATTTTTCCACTACCAATATTCCATATAAATTTAAAGTGCAAATTGCCGGAAAGTTATAAGATTTTAGAATTTGTGGCAAAGCTGCTTAATCTAGCGAAAACAACTTGATTTCGATTACTTACACGCCAATTAGACTTTTTTATTGAATTTTGTTTCATCTTGTGGCAAAACATAAACTAACACAAGATTAAGTTTAATGATACAATAAGGAAATCCTTGAAGGTTTAAATATTTAAGTACTACGCTGTAATCTTTCCCCGGAGTTACGCGGTTAATCTGTTATAATGATGTTCGTGAAAGCCTCAATTTACTTAAGAAACGCTACGTCGGGGATTGATTTTCTTCGAGACGCTTTATAAACAAGTCCTTAGAGGTGTAATGGGTGAAACGGCAAAACGGTCGGGTCCCGTTTAATTTTCTAGAGTACCGACGCGATGTTTAACGTGAAGCCTCGAAATTTCTCTAGATAAGCCTACTTCTAAGCTTCCACCTTTGTCTCGAAGACCACTTTAATGGAGAACCTCCCATGCAGGTTTTATTTTTGTACGTTCGTCCGGCAATTTAGCGGATCCATTAAAATAGTTTCAAAAGTCCATTACATACGGCCCCGAAGGGTCTTACTCAGATAACTCGATATTTGCAAAATTTTGTTAATTATTTCCCAAAAAAACGAATAGTAAATAAGGGACTGCATCATCAACCGTTTCTCGCCGTTCAAGACACCAGGACCAGATGGTATTATACCAGCCCTTTTACAATGGGGTCTGGAGGATTTAGTACCTCACCTGGTGGAAATCTTCCAAGCATGCCTGGCGCTGCGCTATATACCCAGTCGATGGCGTGAGGTCACAGTGAACTTCATACCAAAACCGGGTAAGCTTGATTATTTCACACCGAAATCGTTTAGACCAATCAGTCTCTCCTCCTTTCTTTTGAAAACTCTGGAGAGACTGTGTGATCGCTATATTAGAGATTTCTGTCTTCCAACTAAACCAGTAAATCCTAATCAACACGCTTACACTCAGGGCAAGTCCACACTAACGGCTCTTCACTCAGTGACCAGCTTTGTTGGTGGGGCGCTGGACCTAAAGGAGTCCGCCCTGGGGATTTTCGTAGATATAGAGGGAGCTTTTGATAAAACAACTTTTTCTGGTATTAACGATGCCTTGTTAGAGCATAATGTTCCACCGACTCTTCTTAAACATAGGATAGTTAAGCTTAGGGCTGGCGATGTCAGTCTTCAAGGAGGAGTTACTCGAGGCTGTCCACAAGGGGGTGACTTACCCCACTTTTGTGGAACCTCACCCTGGATAGCCTCTTGAACCGCCTCGCCGAAGCCAACTTTATCACAGTTGGTTACGCAGATGATTTAACCATTCTCGTCAAAGGCAAGTATATAAACGTGCTGTTTGACAGGATGCAAGTAGCTCTCAAACTGATAGAGACTTGGTGTGACGAACAAAGACTCTCTGTAAATCCTAAGAAGACAGAGTTGATTCTTTTCACACGGATGAGGAAGGTTGGCAATCCCAGAATGCCATCCCTTGCTGATACTCCATTGGTATTGTCAAAAGAAGTTAAATATCTGGGCATCACACTTGACGATAAAATGACATGAAATGGATAATAGAGTAAAAAAAGCGTACGTTGCATTCGGTCAATGCCGGAGGGCTATAGGTAAGACATGGGGTTTGTCACCCAGAAATGCCCTCTGGATTTACACGGCTGTAATCCGACCTATGCTTACTTATGGTGCAGTAGTATGGTGGTCAAAGACCCTACAGTCTACATCCACTACTGCACTTAATAAAGTACAGAGACTTGCGTGTTTGTATGTTACAGGTGCGCTGCGGACTACCCCCACTGCAGCTATGGAAAACATGTTAAACCTAACGCCACTTCATTTGTTCATCCAAGAGGTGGCATTGGTGACCATGACTCGACTGCGAGCAGCAGGAATTCTAATGGGTGAGAGAAATAGTAAAAATGCCAATCTCTGGAATGAAATGGTGGATTACTCACCAATTCTGGAGTGTGTAACGGACTTTACACCCCTACAACACATTTTTACGAAGAAATATCTCACCCACCCAAGCTCCACAGAAGTAGAGGTAAAAAACAGCCTTAAAATCTACACTGATGGTTCAAAGAGACGGGAAGGAGCTGGAGCCGGAGTCTTCTCGTACGATCTCCGACTCCACGTATCTGAACCTTTAGGTATAAGTACCACCGTCATACAGGCGGAGTTAATCGCCATACAACTTGCCGCTGACGTTATTGTCAGATCCAACCCCACTCTGCAAGACCTCAGAATGAGAGACTTCGGAGAGGAATGGCCGACCACAGATGGCATCAGGAACACACCTCTGAGCTGTATCCTAGCCTTCGGAAATTCCTTAGGCTGGTTGATGTAGCCGGAGACAGTGTAGGATTTTCGCTTTCCTACATACATACATACAAGGAACTGCATATGCACAGCTGCCGCAAAAGATAGATTACCAGCTTAACTTAGCAAATTAATTACGTCTCCAGACCCAAAAAAACCCGACTTGTAAACTAAGTGACACTTTCGCAACTTTTTATGCCCTTATCTGGCCCCTCGGAGGCCACGCGGGGAAATGTATTTCCCCCTTTTGTCCAAAGGAATCGCGTGGGGATTCATTACGGACCCTCCCGAAATAAGCTACGCAATGGTCGTTACCATACCTAATGAGATTTGAGTGTTTAGAATTTAAAAAGCGGAAGTGGAGCTTAAAACGACGGTACGTAAACGTAAACGTTACCCGGCGACCTCCTTCTCGTTTTATACCTCTTCGGATACGATGTAGAAAATTGGAAATTTTTTACAATTGTAATTTAGAATCAAATTAAAATTTAAATTCAAATAATATTGGTGTGTTTGATGAAATATATTTCATTAGATTGAAGTGACTTTGGAATAAAATTACCTAGAATGTAAATATAAAATAAGTAAATAAAAAGCTCGTTGTGTATTTTTAAGGTGGACCTAGAGAATGTGTAAAATGTATACAAAGCATACCAGAAACAGAAAAATTTTCCCCGGAAGAAAAATATTGCATTACTCTAATAAAATTCTCTAACAAGTTTTTTGATGCGCTCGCATTTATACTACAGAAAGCTCTCGAGCCTTACTTTAACCAATTCGCTTCATTCTGCATCAAAGACTAAAGAGTAATCTATTTAGATCCTCGCTGCAGAGACATGTTTGCGTCGATGTGCTCGCTAATTGCGTTGGAAATTACTCAATGTTAAGTTTATCTTTTTAGAGATCAACGAACCGTAAAAGTGGTCGTACTGTCCAAATTTGCATCAAATTAGCTTTCTAAGTCAATCCTTGATTATCTTAATTAGTGTAACAAATAAATAGTCAAAAAAATCGATATATTTTGCTTCAAAGAGTAAAGAGTAATCTATTTATATTATAGTTTAGCGACACATTAGCATTATGGATTAATTATATCAAAACGCTTTACGATGAAAACAACTAAGTGTTGAGTTTTATTTAAATTCTTATAACATATGGTAACGAAGTTATGCCAGAAAATATATGATTCTGAAAAACTATAACATCTCTACAATGACTATCATATAGCCTAGATAAGGTCTAATTTATGGCAGAAAATATATGATTTCGGCAACTAAAGCCAAGGTCGCTGGCGGTTGAGACACTGCATTTAATACAATACCAACACAAAACCTAGTACTAACGCTTAAATAAGCCGAGGTCGCTTGTGGCCGAAATTCTGTTATTAATATCGGCTAAGCGTAGGGCAGAGAACCAAAATTGTTAAAATATTGACATCGTTTGATTAAGCCGATTTTTTAACGAAGTTATCAATTTTTAAACACAACTCGCATTATTTTATATAAAATACATCATTTTTAAGTGTCAATATGTTTCGTTGATGACTTGAAAAGTGTAATTAATAGTGTAAATATTTACAATCTAATATTACCCCTAATATTATTAGACAATAGGCAGTGTTTGATTCCAGTATGTAGAAGTTAGGTATAATATACATTGTAATTAGATCCAGCATTCACTGGTTGATACCAGTACCCAGCGATTGATGCCAGCATCCATAGTGATTAGTTCCAGTATTCAGCAATTAGATTCCCTTGGTAATACACAATACTAAGTCAACCCGAATATTCACCATGATTGGTTACGGCAATTAATTTTAATTTTATGATTTTTTAACGTTTATCTAGCATTTATTTTCACAGTTAAATTTCATTGAAACTGAATTTCATTGAACTGCGTACGTTTTCCGAGAAACCAATTTTTCCGTTGTTAATCGATCGCCGCCGCACAACGCGTATTTCGGTTTCGGATTGCACCTGATCTTCCGCATACCACATCTGCAGTTATTAAAGTATCAAAATAGCCCACAGCTTTTCTCGTCGAACTACAAACTCTCGGAAAATAGTAGTTTCCGTAGCGTACGTTGTATTAAAGAGTCATTAACGAATTTGCTTAATTATGCATCAAAGTCTAAAGAGTAATGTATTTAGATTGGGTTTCTGGGACACGTTTGCGTCTATGTACTCGCTAATTGCGTTGAAACGCGCAATGTTGGAAATAATTAAGTATTACGTTTACGTAGAAGTGTAACGTTTATGTTTCCAGAGATACGGACCGTGAAAGTAGTCGTGCAACAAAAACATTCATTAGTCCTTGAAACGACCTTCAAATATCTTCTTCATTTTCTTTAACGTCATCCCGGTCTATTTAGATTGAGTCATGTTGTGCCGATGTGTTCACTAATTGCATCATAACTAAGCATTAAGTTTATCTTTTTGGAGATTGGCGATCCGTGAAAGTGGTCGTAGTGTCTATCGGTGTAATAATTAGTGCTAATTAACGAAAATTGGATGGCCCTGCAGGAGGAAACAGGTAATGGTACAGGAAATCCCCTAAATTTTGATTACGTTATGTCTGCGACGCCTCAATTCTCGTTGCTCATTAAATCTGGCGTAGATTCAAAGTTGTACAACGCAGGCGCAACCGACATACCAGCATCCCACTAATGATAATACGATAATCGATAGTCGAATTGTTTTTTCGGTACCGACTAACAACGTAATTATTGCCCGGGACGGGCTTTATTAAATTCAACCAATGGTTAAGCGACCGCGTGCACCAAATCAAATTAAAACGCCGATCCGAACTAAAGGGTTGCCGTTTTCGCCGCCCCTTATCCGATTGCAAATCAATAGGGTTTATCCGCGGTTAATTTTCATTTCGTTTTAAATAAGTCCGAAGGGGTGACTCGGGGCATGTAAAATTAGACTGTCAGTGCCAGATGCAGTCTTCTAGTCATTATACGGAAACGCCTCAGATTGGCAGCGAGTAACAAAATAAAAGTTCTCTATCAAATGATAGAAAACGTTTTAACCACGGCGTAGAGATAAAATCATGTTTTCTGTACCACAATTTGTTCTCACAACGATTCATCATCTTGACACATTACGATGTAATTCTGCACACCACACGTTTTTATGAAGTAAATCCTCCACTTGGAGTAAAAAGCGGGCAAATTGCAGGGACGTGAAAATTGCTTCTAATTAACCTAGAATTATAATTTTTCTACAGATTCTACCAACATCAAAATATTATTCCTCGTAAATGCTAAAAGTTAGAGTGTAGGGTAATTTATATGTTGTACGAGAATTGGATATTTGGATGAATGTTTAGGGGGGATTGGACGTTGCAGAAGCTGAGATATCGAGCAGATTAAGTTCTCGTAAGGCGGAATAGAAATCACGTTTTAACCAGCGGCTATTAGCATTGAAACTGGAAACCGTGTGACCTCGAAATGTATTCACCGGAAGCCATCTGGCGAGAACAGATGGAGGATTTACATGGAACAAAGATGGCCGGGCAAGTGGTCGCCGTTGGAATCGATAAGGGGTAAATTTGATAATGAACAAGGTTGGGTGCACGATTAATTGTTAGAATAATCTAATAAATCAAGCATTCGCGGGCGGCGCTGCGCGCTGTTTATCAACGTCCGGCTCCGGGGTGTTATTGCTTTCAATCAAATATTCGATTGGCAACCCCATTCGGCGATACAAATAAAAACTCATGATAAATCGCTTGGATCGAGCATGTTTTATTTACTAGGCGTCGAAAAATAATTACTCCTTCGATCAATACCAGGCGAAGTATAAATCAAACGCATACAAAAGGGGATCCATCGGCATACTTTAAATTATGACCTCTGGGCTCCTTGTAGATTGCCAGGACAGTTAAAAAACGAAGTGCAGAAGGGTACCGGAATCGCCATATACTCGATTTTCCGGCGGAAATCCTTTCCGGAGGAAGAGCAAACGTAAAACTCCCCCGCGGGAGCCTTACACTCATCGCGCGATCTTTTTACATTATACAATAGTCCTCTGGCGCGCAGTGCGCCGTCCTCCCTTTGAATTTACATTTTGCCTTTACGGCCCCCTTAATTGCAGCCAAATTTATTGGCCCCTTAAGGGGACGGGCGAGATGCAAAATTAAATAACCCCGGCACCACCGAGCAGTTCGCAAACTCCGCGTTATTGTGTTCTTTGGAATTAATTCGTTCCGGGGATTTTTCAGAGACGTTGCCAACGCCATCGTCGACGTACTCCAAGCGTACGACCCCAATGGTTTCCCAACCATTTTCCCGAGCCGCCTGTCCGCGTCGAAAATTTCATTATCTAATCCCGCGCTTCGCCCTGGGCGGACAAAGATCATTACCGACCACGCCAGTTGCCACGAATTGCGAAATGCGAACTGCGAACCGGTCGCGTTTATACCTACATTTGGAACTGCGATTAGCATACAGGTGTACGTTGCCGTAGTAATGCCTATGCACAGCCATGGGCTGAAACATAAGCGATTTCCACCGCTTCGATCAAGTCTACCGTGCTACTCGATATTGTTACACTAACGAAGCTCTACCATTTGTTCCACCGTGAAAGCTAACGCCATAGGCAATACATCTCATCTAAGGGGTAATTGTTATTACGTCAAATTTCCTTCTCACGAAATGTTTGTAACAACCTTCTAAGCTTTTTTCTCCCTAAGAAACAATTCAAGAAGATGGTTCAAAGTGAAAAGAATTGGACATCAGATATGGATGGCAAAAAAAATTCCACAACATAGAGCACCTTAATGGACGTGATGATGATAGGAGGGGACTTTCTTGGCCCTCTGATCGCGCTAATGAGAAATAAACATTTGGGACAAGACAATGATAAAGGAGGCTTATAATAAATGGCATCTATTACAAGAACTCCAATTAAGGAAAATAAATAACGTATATTAAGGAAAAAAATAACATCTATTAAGGCTAATAAGTTGTGTTGAGAAGAACATTTAGCTTTAATAGTATAAAGCTAAACTCATAGTTTGTTTTTATCTATTATCATTAAGAAGAAGATTGCTTCGGGTTGGAAGGTATGTACAGGGTGGGCAAATTTGGGTGTTATTATAGGCTATCTCAGAAACTATAACTATAACTATATATTTTTCCGAGACTAATCCAATCCCGTAAAGACCAAATCTCTATCTTCTTTTGTTCTTAAGTTATAGCCAAAAAGTCAAATTTTAGTGATTGCAAAAAATGCTCATATTTCGTTTATTTTTGAAATTAGAGAAATGGGGTTAATGCATTCTTAAGACACTTTTTTGAGTAGAATATACTGTCGTTGAAAAATTTTTAACATAGCTGATAATTTTTGAGATATAACATAAAGTTGTATTTTTTTAAATACAAACTATACTTTATTATGATATTACTGAAAAGAGCATATTTTTAGCTTTCCAATGATGTATCGCACGCATGATGTTTCTGCGGAAAATAAGCGTTATTTTTCAATTTTTAAAATATTAAAGAATATAAATATTAAGAATATATTGGAGTCCGCTTTGAAGATGATACATAAGTCTTCATATCCCAATTCAACCAAGCTCCACAGAAGTAGAGGTAAAAAACAGCCTTAAAATCTACACTGATGGTTCAAAGAGACGGGAAGGAGCTGGAGCCGGAGTCTTCTCGTACGATCTCCGACTCCACGTATCTGAACCTTTAGGTATAAGTACCACCGTCATACAGGCGGAGTTAATCGCCATACAACTTGCCGCTGACGTTATTGTCAGATCCAACTTGGTAGGTAAGACTTTTACAATTTATACTGACAGTAGACAAGCTATTTTAGCCCTGAGTAGAATAACAATTACCTCAGGACTTGTTATGGGTTGTCATCTCACATTGGAGAAGGCCGCAGTGCATAACTGTGTCATACTTCAATGGATAAAAGGACACTCGACTTGTTCAGGTAACAAGCACGCTGATAGGCTTGCCAAAAGGGCTGCCAAGCGAGCGCCATGTTCGCCTGAACCGATAATCGCTCCGTCCTTATCAACTCAGATTGAGATAATTAAAGATTTTACCCACAAAAAGTTCATGAACTGGTGGGATAGGGTTAAGGGTTGCCATCTGTCTAGGGAAGTATTACATTATCCTTCAGCAGAGGCAGCCTTGTCTTTCGTAAGGCTTGGTAGAAACGCTCTACGAACTGTAACGGGACTCGTCACGGATCACTGTAAGGTAAACAAGCATCTTTATAACCTTAAGCTTGCTATTAGTCCTCTCTGTCGCCTCTGTAAAGAGAGCGAGGAGACGGTCCGACACATCTTGTGTGAATGCCCCACTCTGCAAGACCTCAGAATGAGAGACTTCGGAGAGGAATGGCCGACCACAGATGGCATCAGGAACACACCTCTGAGCTGTATCCTAGCCTTCGGAAATTCCTTAGGCTGGTTGATGTAGCCGGAGACAGTGTAGGAGGATGTACAAGGGGCCCGTTGGGGCCTAGGTGCTGTGTGCGTAGCATACCCTCCGCTTTCCTACATACATACATACATACATCCCAATTCAAACGGTGTTTCAATGGAAAGTCCGCTCCCAGTTTATGATTCCTAATTTTCCTCTATCTCACCCAATTTCAAAAGAAAAGATTGCTGATATCAAAAAACTTCTACATCTTATGTTTGGGGAAAACTGGGAAAATACTACCGAAGATTTCATTCATTGATACCGAACTGTTCTAATCTTACAACCAGTAAGTTGAGAAGAAGAAGATGACAGTTTATGACTGTTTAGTTCCTGAAGTTGTCCATATTTAATTATTCATTAATTAATACATTCCTTGTATTTTTAATAAACAAACTTTAAATGCTAATCGTTTTTTATTGGTGAACAAAGTCAGCGATAAGATCCTGAGAAATTTAAATTAACTATTCAAAGTTTTTATTCGTTGGTACAAAACCAACTTATCCTGAATAATGGTACAATACCAACTTTATTCTGTCATATTCGTGCAAAACCATATATTATAGTCACTAGGTAGTATTTACTGTCCGGACACGCCTACTATAATCAAAATTTTGAACATTCGCGCTTACTATTTTCGAATTGAAAATTAACGCTTATTTTCCGCAGAAACATCATGCGTACACATACTAGCTTCCACAATGCTAGATACTGCTGATAAAAGACTACTGACTGTTTGGAAGGCGGAGATACTGTTTCTCAAAGGCTATTTATTGCCCCCAGAATGCTAAATACTGCTGGGAAGACTACTATCTACTTGGAAAGGCGAAATACTGCTTCAAAAGACTAATAACTGTCTGCAAATAGGAGTTGTACTATCCAAAAGGCTATCTACTGCCTCTAGAATGCTAACTACAGCTGGAAAAGACTAGTATCTACTTGGAAAGACTAAATACTGCTTCCAAAAGACTAATAACTGTCTGCAAATACGAGAATTTCTATCTAAAAGGCTACCTACTGCTTCCAGAATGCTAAATACTGCTGGAAAGGACTACTATCTACTTGTAAAGACTAGATACTGCTTCCAAAAAACTAATAACTGTCTGGAAATACGAGATATACTCTCCAAAAGGTTACCTACTGGTTCCAGAATGCTAAGTACTGCTGGTACATAAGAAAAATAGAAAAGCTTTTACGATAGTCTCGAAATTTCACAACATTAACTGATTTGCTTGAACGAAAACGTTTTTTTTCACTAATTAAATGAATGAAATTGAAAAAACAGTGAGTTACTTGTTTTTGGTGTTGAGCTGCACTATTAAATGAGAATAGTTTACTATTTTGAGATTTTAATTGAATATTACACTTTATTTTAAATGAATTAATGAAGAGAATGAATACACGTGTTTTTTAGAGAATCGAATTGTATTCTGTGGAGAGTTTTACGATGTATAAACAAAAATTAAATGAAACTTTACATTTTCACCAGCTGGCAAAAGATTTCTAACTGCTTGGATGAAAGAGATGCTATTTCTCAAAAACTGGAAAACGTTACTATCTACTTGGAAATGCGAGATACTGATTTCAAAAGACTAATAACTACCTGGAAATAGGAGATATCCTTTCTAATAGGTTACCTACTGCTTCCAGAATGCTAGATATTGCTGCACATACTATACATCATTGGAAAGCTAAAAATATGCTCTTTTCTTTAACATCATAATCAAGTATAGTTTGTATTTAAAAATTATTATTTATATCTCAAAAATCATCAAGTATATTTAAAACTTTTCAACGGCAATATATTCTACTTAAAAAAGTGTCTTAAGAACGTATCAACCCCATTTCTCTAATTTCAAAAATAAACGAAATATGAGCATTTTTTAAAATCACGAAAATTTGGCTATAACTTAAAAACAAAAGAAGATAGAGGTTTGGTGTTTGCGGGATTGGCTTAGTCTCGAAAAAAGAGACCGAGACATGGCACCTACTTTTTTCGTATCTCTTATAGTTTCTGAGATAGCCTATAATAACACCCAAATTTGCCCACCCTGTACACTGTTCTTGATGAAAAATAGTTGAACAGAAGATTGGCTGAAATTGGGAGAGTGGAAAGGTAGAAGAATGGAAAAAGCAGAAAGTTATCATTAAGAAGAAGATTGGTTTGGGTTGGATTGGGTCGAGTTTGGTTAGATTAGGTTCGTCCAGATAGTGTTACTTAAGATTCTAACTGTTCTCATCACGTGATTTTGCTGGAAAATATTTAATTTTTATGTTTAATTAAATCCATTACATCTTTTCTTTGTATTGATAAAATCAAAATAATTTATGCCGTAGCAAACAATGCATTAATTTTACGCTTATTATGATGGGGAGAATAAAAAGGTATTGTAAAGTTCACCAAGCTACGCGATACACTAACGAGGGTCTATCGTAATTTGATACACGGTCAAAATAAACACCAGAGGCTACATATCTCGTATAGGGGGTAATCATTGTTATTATTTATTTAATCTATGAGAGTATAAGTTGAAGGGAAAATTTGTTGATTTTTGGAACTTCACTTGTGCAACAATAAATCACCGCGAGTTATCAAATATAAAAATATTTTTAATGTAAAAACTGTATATTAATTTTAATGAAAGGATATAAAAGAAATGAATAAACAAAACAAAATATCCATAATAACGAATATAAAATTTAATTAACTAATTAATAGCACGACAGGGGTTTTCCCGAACGGGGGTAACTTTTTATGCGCCCCCGCCTCCTTTTTTACGATTCGGACGCAAAGGTCCCGACGACGAAGAATAGAAGGTTCGGGCGGCATTCCGTTCCACTCAGCAATAAAACGCGATATTTTATGGGTTCCTTTATGCGAGGAGTGATTGAAATAAATTTGCGTACGACTCTGATTGTTTTCTGGGGAGGGCCTATTTATTCGCTCGTCTCGGCGCGAGGTTGCGACTTCGGGGGAGATGGTAATAAGTAATAAGTAAGCCGTATCTATCCCGGGTAGTTCGTCGAATGCGACGAATGAACCCTCTCTGTTCCCGTTTCCGCTTTTCAGTACTTTTCAGTTGGTGACAAAAAGTGACAAGTCGCGGTTGACGACGCTACACGAATGATGTAATTGTGCCAGCGAACAATGGGGGGCACTCGTTCGGAACCGACTTCTTTCGAAGCCGCCTCTTGGAAAATTTACCGTTTAATTAAGTATATATGTCGGCGCGAATCGTTTATGCTAATTGACCTGGACCCAGGTCGTACGTTTACCTTTGTTTCGCGTAATTGCTATCGTAAAATTAAGTAGCCGCCTAGACGCAACAAAATTAAACTACAAATCTTGCGAAAAACAAATTTCGCAGGCAATTTTTTTGTACAAAAACTTTAATTTTAAACCCAATACTATTCTTTCATTATCATTTCTATGTATATTATAACTTTAATTTTCTGGGAAAGTAGTTATAAGTTGCTGAGTGTTCGACGTCACCATCGGTGATAACCGCTTTGTTTGCTCACAGGCCGATTGTTTGAGCTGTTCGTTACGAGTTCGGGATTGGGCGGCCTAGTTCAGTGGAATCGAAATTTATAATAACGTTATTCCAGATATGTGAATCCAATTTCAAGTTGCGCGAATTCGTCCCGAACCGCGACTGCTTCCGAAGCTCGCCGTTAACGGAAATGAATTTATAGAAACTAAAACAAAAACGCGAAATAATAAAATGTTTGCGAAAAATTTTGCCGACGCGGGCGTTATAAAAAAAAATGCAAAAATAGTTTCAAACGCAATACGTAGCGGAATATGGGGCACCCGGTCGAAACGTTAGTTTCTGTAAATGTAAACCCAAACATTTCTGTATGTCAATGAAAGCCCAGTTCGGTTCACTGATCAGCATTTTGAGTGAGCTTATCTATTAATTTCATTAAAATACGTCAAAATAAAATCTAAATTCAAGGTTAAATAGTTAAACAGAATACATAAAATTGAAAGGAAAACGTTAACAAGGGGATTATGAAATTCCAGGCAGGATTGGTGGTTTCGGCGAATGCTTTTTGCGATACCTCAACGTTAAATGGAGCAATTTTCAGTCTCCTGACGCGAAAGCGTTCCGCTTTATTGGGCAGTCGCCGAGGAATAAAACGAACGTAAAGGGGTTCGCGAGAATAGTTGATACACAAATTTAAACATTAAACGCTCACAATGGCGTTTGGGCGATCGTAAAGATTACGGTGTTGTTACGGGGTTATAACGCCGGTTCCTTACATGAGAACACGACCTAAAAAGGCCCCCCGCGGTCTTCCTTAATATATTCAAAACGAGCGAAAAGCTGGGCTATCGTAAATTCGCGGACGACTTTAAAAAATTAACTATCGACCTCGACAAACCCAAATTACCGGCGAATAAAGTCAATTACGGACTCACACTGCGAGTGACGTTTATGGGGAAATACGTGGTCGAATAGTAAAAAAGGACTCTGCGATCCGGGTGATTCTCCTATTCTTATAAAAGTATTTCGCGACAAGAGACGGGGCTGCCAAGGTATGCAAATTACCCACAGTTTGGCCGCAGTACTTCACTCAAAAAATGCAACGTCGCTCTCTAAAAAAACCGTCAAGATACGACTTGTGGAGCATTGCCAAAAATTTTTGCTGATCCACTCCAAACTTTAAGCGTTGGTTGTAATTGTATTGTTCGCGATGTGGAAACGATCGAAAACATTTGGGCTTTAACTTACGACCAGAAATTCCACCTACACGCACCCACAGTTTCCAGGTAATTAATGGGCAAATACCAATCAATAGCTTAACCATACCCCAACTACCTGCTATTGCTTAGCGTTCCATTTGTAAATTGCTCACGATGATTCAATTGGATTTCAAAGGCTAATTAATTAACCAACAGTCCATTACACCCTTGAATCTAAGGAGAAAAATTAACCTTTCACAGAAACTTCGTTTCACGATTAATACCATCTTTAAAAGGTAATAACCGTCAAAGGAATTAAATTACAAACAGAAAATCATTTATTTAATTTATATACAGCCTGATTCAGAGTAAGCGCCTTATTTTTTTTTAGCCACACTATGGGTACTACTTTCAAAATATTTGGCAGTAATATGTTTTGGGTCATTCTCTACACGATGGTGATGCCACATTTTCAATTGGAAGAATTATTTCAAAATTTTGTTTTTCTTAAAAATTCATTTCTTTCCCCATCAAAAAGCACACATTTTAATCTAGTAGCGCATGAATGTTTTACACTCTATGTTATTTTTGTCCAAATATCAAGTAGCGCTAGACACAAAAGAAACAATTAAACTTTATTTTGCAATAAACATCTACTTATTTATTTATTTTGACAAAAATAACATCGAGTGTAAAACATTCATGCGCTACTATACTCTGTTTTTAAACCAGGAGGAGTAAACGCGAAAGTCAGATTTACACTAGGAAAAATCACCAGAAAATATCACTAGATATTTTGGCGGTAAATTTAAATTAATAATTGTTATTATTTATTTATTTACTTATTATTGTATTTATTTTCGTTTGTTATCGTCAACACTAAACATGTAAATTAACATTGAAGTTATGAGTGTATTTATTTCAAAATATAATAAAGAAGTTATGTAAATAAAAAACTTTGCTTTTCAGAAGGGTATCTTTTATTTTCGGCTCTACCGGTTTCGACTAATTCTTTTTAGTCATCTTCAGGAGCAATAGCCACGTCTTTTATACTTTCAATTTTCGAAATCTGGAATCATCTCTTCTTTCATCAGTACTTTCTTGAATTATTCGTTCTTAAATGTTGTTAAAATTTTCTCTATTTTTATGTTTTTCCTTATTTTTAGTTCACGTTGAATGTTATTATTAGTAATTCATTATTATAATATTTATAATTAATTATTAGTAATGCATTTATAGTATTGCTCCTGAAGATGACTAAAAAGAATTAGTCGAAACCAGTAGAGCCGAAAATAAAAGATACCCTTCTGAAAAGCAAAGCTTTTTATTTACATAATCTAACAGGATGGGAAGTAATAATATTAATAAATATATTAATAATAAAGAAGGGTTTAAGAACACAAAATTTACAATAATGACACGAAACTGTCGAATTGTCAGTAACCTAACCTTCAAATTCAAAATTCAAAATTGCCTGTATGTGAACCTTCCTCGCATTCAACCAATCACGTGCAAGGTCAATCTGGTGGCAAATTTAAAATACTCCTCCTGGTTTAAAAACAGAGTATAATTGCCAAAGAAAACTTCAAGGTATAATTAATGTTTGTAAACAAAACTAACCTTACCTAACATTCCTTCACGCTATAATTGACATTACAAAAGAAAACTTCACGCTATAATTGCCATTACTAATTGCCAAAGAAAACTTCATGGTATAATTAATGTTTGTAAACAAAACTAACCTTACCTGACATCCCTTCACGCTATAATTGACATTACAAAAGAAAACTTCACGCTATAATTGCCATTACAAATTGCCAAAGAATACTTCATGGTATAATTAATGTTTGTAAACAAAACTAACCTTACCTAACATTCAGCGTCTGAAGACACAGGGCTAAACCCGAAACTTAAAAGTATACAACTTAGCGCTGAATAACAATTAAAACTAGAACTAACACTTGCACTAGAACTATACTCTGTTTTTAAACCAGGAGGAGTAAACGCGAAAGTCAGATTTACACTAGGAAAAATCACCAGAAAATATCACTAGATATTTTAGCGGTAAATTTAAATTAATAATTATTATTTATTTATTTACTTATTATTGTATTTATTTTCGTTTGTTATCGTCAACACTATACATACAAATTAACATTGAAGTTATGAGTATATTTATTTCAAAATATAATAAAAAAGGGTTTAAGAACACAAAATATACAATAATGACACGAAACTGTCAAATTATCAATTACCTAACCTTCAAATTCAAAATCAAAATTCAAAATCACGTGCAAGGTCAATCTGGTGACAAATTTAAAATACTCCTCCTGGTTTAAAAACAGAGTATAGATTAAAATATTAGGTTCCTTTTGGATGGGGAAAGAAATGAATTTTTAAGAAAAACAAAATACTGTCGTAAAAAGAATGCTTTTAAGATCTCAATAATAAAAAAAAATTTTGGCATTCCATTTAAAAAAAAAAAGTTGACAGTCGCCATTTTGAAATAATTCGTCCAATTGAAAATATAATATCACCATCGTGTAGAGAGTGTCCTAAAACATATTACTGCCAAATATTTTGAAAGTAGTACCCATAGTGTGGCTAAAAAAAAATAAGGCGCTTACTCTGAATCAGGCTGTATAAATCTAATATTATCACAAAAAATTAAATTTCAAACGAAATTTTTAATTATTTTTCTTAACTTATTTTTGTTAATCATCTCTCCAAGTATCACGAAAAATACTGGGGCGAGGTTATTAATATAAGAAATTATTTCTGGCAATTTGTTTCTGCCAAAAAGTATTGTTTGTGATATAAGAAATAATCTCGGCCGACTTCGAAGACGTCGACTGCTACAAGTATCACAAACACCAAGAATTGCTTGCAAAAGACTAAATTCTGCAAATAGAAGACTTTAGCCAGTATAATTCCACACCTTTTGCAGTCTAAAATTTGGCCATACCAGTATCAGAAACATCAGGATTTTGTGAATACACTTGAGATTGCTTGCAAAAGACTAAATTCTGGAAGTAGAAGGCTTTGGCCAGTATAATTCCCCACTTCTTTGCAGTTTAAAGTTTGGCCATACCACAAATATCACAAACACCAAGACCACGCTGCTTGAAAAAGACTAAATACTGCTGGTAGGAGATTTTGGGCAAGAATCAATTACTTAAAAAAGAATTTAATTTAAATCAAATTTATCTCAATATTTATATTATTAAAAAATAAATAAATATAAAATGCCCATAAGCTAAATGTGACATTGATTAATAATATGAAAATAATACGTGTAGCAAAGAAGGGTGAAACAACCATATCTGACAAGAAATTTATGACTTGGTATGTCTTAAAACAAGGGGAGATTTAAGGTTTTACCTTATTCATAGTCTTGATGAAGTTGGAAGTATAAATATCGTGACAAGACTATAAAAGGGAATGAAAACGTCTTGGAATTTATCATTTAAAAAAAATGGGTGGTTTAATAAAAGAATGTGAGAAAAGTGTTAGATTAACGTGCGAGTTAATAATCAAGGTGGTGGTGACGCAAATGGTGGTTAGACATGCGTAGAAATGAGGGTATTCGAGGAACAATTACGGTTATAAATTTAAGCGGTGATAACATCTAATAACTGCAATAGGTTACTGTTTATGCTTCCGAATTGACCCGTTAAATTTTATTCATAACAGGTTTCGCCTGATTTTATGAGACTTAGCTGTAAAACCGAGCGGTCGCGTTTCCGGCATTTTGATAAACGTTCCGTGAACGATGAGAATCCCCAACGCGAGTGGATATCGGTTATTAAATTACTGAGGGGTCCGTGGCGTTTAGCGCCTTATTAAACTTGCCCGCAACTTTGTAATAATAAAACGGCGGCCGTCGCGTCATCAAAGTTTTCCCAAAAAGTCCTTGTTTATTTTTCGAACGCCCTCGTCTCGTCGGAGGAAATTTACAACCCCATCAAGTGACACCTAAATACCTCCCGCCGGGGGTTAACGTTGCGTGATAGGAATTATAAAAAGAACTGGCTCGTTTTGAGGGCCATAATTAAATCATCACTCCCCCTACAGAGCCCATCTGTCGCCTTGGAGCAAAAAAATACTTCCATTCCCTATTACATCAGTATTAATTTACAAGTCTTTGCACTTACATTTATGCACCGCTCCGAAATCGCTCATTTTCACCCCGAACAAATATTTATCGAACGTTGTGCAAGTTTGAACATTCCGTCGTTTTTAATTAATGATTTCCCATTAGACTTTGTCGACGTTTTTATACTCAATTCGTACCGCTTCGATTATCCTTTTTCGGAGCGCGTTATTTTTCATCGGCCGATCGATCTGAGGTAATTTGGGCCTTAATGCGTGACTTTGGGTTAGGTTTTCATTAAGTGGCGTTGGGAAACGCGAGGCCAACATTACCCGCTAACCGCCGGCAGTTCCCCGTAAATATCCCGTTTAGAACTACACAAAGTTTGCGCAAATTCCATATCGTTAGCACTTAAAATTAGAACTCTATGCTTCCACCTAGTTCAAGGTTTTCAGCTGCGAAACTTCTCCACCAATAACTAAAGTATACCTTCGAACTAAATATTAAAAAAAAAGTTATTATTAAGATAAAGTTGGCACTTTTTGATAAATTTTTATTTGATGTTACATATAAATCATGATTGATGGAGGATCTTGCGTCCCAGATTTATATCATTCTAGTGTCTAACAAGTTATTGTCTCCATCGATCGACTATGACCTATTGAATCTCGAGTATTATATTCGACTTTGTTGACAAGGTTACATAATATTAATGTTACTCAGAATACTATTAACATTATATATCATTAATATATAATTGGAAGTGAGGTTAAAGAATAATTAAGAAATAACTTTTTGAGGTTATAACGTAATATTTGAGGTTAGGTTATACATACATATACAGGGTGATTTATAACATACGGAGCAGATTAAAAGAGAAATTTGTTAAATCACTCAAAAACTGGTGTTTGTTTTTTGAGAACCGCTGATACCATGTTTTTATTGCTGTCAATCCAGTTGACTTGGTTACCTAGCAACGGACATGTCATTTAATTTTAATAATCAATGTCATTTAACGTCAAAATTAGAATTTTTACTAATCAAAAAATACAATGGTAATGTACAGTAACGAAGAATACGTAGATATGCTTATTATTTATGGAGCTGCTGGAGAAAACGCTGCACACGCAAGACGTCTGTATTTAGAACGATATCCAAATCGACAGATCCCTTCTGAAAACACTTTTCTTCGGTTAATCCAGCGGGGAAGAGAGACAGGAAATTTGCAACCTAAGAAAGGTCTTGGTGGCGGTAGACTAAACAGACATGGAGTGAATGTGGAAGAAGAAATTCTAGAAATTGTGGAAGCGGATCGAAGCACGAGTACTCGTCAAATTTCTCACCAACTCGAGGTATCCCAGAATTTTGTTTGGCGTACGTTGAAAAGTAACGGTTTACACCCCTATCATTTTCAAAAAGTGCAAGGACTGACTCCCGCTGACTATCCTTTGCGGTTGCAATTTTGCGAGTGGTTACTAAATCGTACCAACAGAGAAGCAGATTTTGCGGACAGTATACTGGTAACGGATGAATGCTGTTTTACCAGAAATGGTATTCAGAAATGTGTGGTCGGACGAAACTCCACACGTTGTTCGTCAAGGCTCTTTTCAACAACGATTCAGAGTGAATCTATGGGCGGGAATTGTGAACAATACGTTAATAGGACCTTTCGAATTACCAGGAACTCTTAATGGAACTTCTTATTTACAGTTTTTACAAGAAAATCTGCCAGTACTCCTGGAAGATATTCCGCTACTTATGCGACGTGAGATGTGGTTTATGCACGACGGTTGTCCTGCACATTTTAGTCGTAATGTACGAGATTTCCTCGATAATGCTTTTCGGCAAAAATGGATTAGTCGAGGTGGACCTATTCCATGGCCACCACGTAGTCCCGATCTTAACCCATTGGACTTTTTTTTATGGGGATTCATGAAGGATAGAGTATATGCCACCGAGGTTAATACAATCGACGAACTACGACATCGCATCACTGCCTCTATAGAGGACATACGTCCACGGTTTCCACGATTATCGTTAAATTGGATTCGTCGTGCGCAGTTGTGCGTCGAAATGCAAGGACAGCACTTTGAACATATGTTATAAAGAGATTATTATTATTATGTTATTTTCTTGTTTTAGAGATTTTGTAATTTTGCATTTAAAACATTATTATTATCCGTTTCATAAATTAACATCTATTATTTCTTTTCATAAATTACTTATTAAAGCTAAACAAGAGTTGATCAGAGTGATTCTTTTCACACGGATGAGCAGGTTGGCAATCCCAGAATGCCATCCCTTGCTGATACTCCATTGGTATTGTCAAAAGAAGTTAAATATCTGGGCATCACACTTGACAATAAAATGACATGGAGAGCCCACCTAGATAATAGAGTAAAAAAAGCGTACGTTGCATTCGGTCAATGCCGGAGGGCTATAGGTAAGACATGGGGTTTGTCAGCCAGAAATGCCCTCTGGATTTACACGGCTGTAATCCGATCTATGCTTACTTATGGTGCAGTAGTATGGTGGTCAAAGACCCTTCAGTCTACATCCACTACTGCACTTAATAAAGTACAGAGACTTGCGTGTTTGTATGTTACAGGTGCGCTGCGGACTACCCCCACTGCAGCCATGGAAAACATGTTAAACCTAACGCCACTTCATTTGTTCATCCAAGAGGTGGCATTGGTGACCATGACTCGACTGCGAGCAGCAGGAATTCTAATGGGTGAGAGAAATAGTAAAAATGCCAATCTCTGGAATGAAATGGTGGATTACTCACCAATTCTGGAGTGTGTAACGGACTTTACACCCCTACAACGCATTTTTACGAAGAAATATCTCACCCACCCAAGCTCCACAGAAGTAGAGGTAAAAAACAGCCTTAAAATCTACACTGATGGTTCAAAGAGACGGGAAGGAGCTGGAGCCGAAGTCTTTTCGTACGATCTCCGACTCCACGTATCTGAACCTTTAGGTATAAGTACCACCGTCCTACAGGCGGAGTTAATCGCCATACAACTTGCCGCTGACGTTATTGTCAGATCCAACTTGGTAGGTAAGACTTTTACAATTTATACTGACAGTAGACAAGCTATTTTAGCCCTGAGTAGAATAACAATTACCTCAGGACTTGTTATGGGTTGTCATCTGACATTGGAGAAGGCGGCAGTGCATAACTGTGTCATACTTCAATGGATAAAAGGACACTCGACTTGTTCAGGTAACAAGCTCGCTGATAGGCTTGCCAAAAGGGCTGCCAAGCGAGCGCCATGTTCACCTGAACCGATAATCGCTCCGTCCTTATCAACTCAGATTGAGATAATTAAAGATTTTACCCACAAAAAGTTCATGAACTGGTGGGATAGGGTTAAGGGTTGCCATCTGTCTAAAGAAGTATTACATTATCCTTCAGCAGAGGCAGCCTTGTCTTTCGTAAGGCTTGGTAGAAACGCTCTACGAACTGTAACGGGACTCGTCACGGGTCACTGTAAGGTAAACAAGCATCTTTATAACCTTAAGCTTGCTATTAGTCCTCTCTGTCGCCTCTGTAAAGAGAGCGAGGAGACGGTCCGACACATCTTGTGTGAATGCCCCACTCTGCAAGACCTCAGAATGAGAGACTTCGGAGAGGAATGGCCGACCACAGATGGCATCAGGAACACACCTCTGAGCTGTATCCTAGCCTTCGGAAATTCCTTAGGCTGGTTGATGTAGCCGGAGACAGTGTAGGAGGATGTACAAGGGGCCCGTTGGGGCCTAGGTGCTGTGTGCGTAGCATACCCTCCGCTTTCCTACATACATAAAGCTAAACAATTAAATTGTCTACTTTGACAGCTCCTTCAAAAATGAGGATGGCGTTGACAAGTATTTTAATTGTTCTTTAGTGAATATCAGCGGTTCTCAAAAGTTGACGCTAACTTATTTAAAAAATTAACATGCGATATCTATGTAACTATTAAGATTTTAACAAAACATTATTAAGAAAATCTCTTCAGTTTGACCTCAAGTACCTACCCATTTAGTCTCCTCCGTATGTTATAAATCACCCTGTATAAAAGTGACGTTAAAGAAAAAAATGTTTTATACTTATATATATATATACATTATTAATTTGTTGCAGACTGTTGATTGTAATATTAGAGTAAATTCCACAGTAAGTAATTTGGTGGTAACATGGAATATTCATCAATGGGTTGTCAGCGAGGTATGATGTGTATGCATTGAAGGCAGAGTCACGTATTAAGCCTAAATACCACGCCATTATCAAGCAATTACAAGTGGATAGATGGTTATCTATGTGGGGTCGTAGGGGTAGACATAAATTTGAAAGGGCGTTGAGAGTTCAAGGTCTGTTAAAATTCAATGTAGTTGCCGGAAGGTTTTTTCTTTGGTTCCGGGACCCAAAAGAGCCTTTTAAACTCGGATCTCTTTGGGATGGTGCACGCCACCCTTAGAAATCAAATACATTGTTTCGTGTTATTCAGGAGAAACATGGCGTCGAGAGGCGTCTCGTTATGCCTCTTTATTTATTTAGCACTCTTAGATTAAACTGATTCCGGTACGAATTCCCGCCATCTCGCCTCGCCTCGGAACTTTTCACCCGACGCGGAGGTAATTGAAGGGTTCGTCTAAATTGCGACGCTTTTCGAATTTAATTACGAATAGTTATCGCGCATTAGTCAAATAAACCCCGGTTGTGGCACGCTAAATATTGGTTATATTCTTGTAAGAGTGCGGGATTTAATAAACTCTTAAACTAATCTCTATCCCACCGTTCATGCTCATTTTCCGCTTATCACATTCATCGAATAAACTCTTTGATATATCCCGTTTCATAATAGCACTACACACCTGTGTGTTTACCTTTATACGACTGATTTCCAATAAATTTACCGGTAACCGCATTGCTCTATAAATCCCAACAACATCGCTTCATAGGCATAGCTTATGTACGATGACCAGTAAACTGTGTTTGGTCATGGGTGTGTTTCAACGAGTTTAAATCACGTTGTCCATAAAAGCACATCATTTACTGAAATGTAACTTAACTCCGTAATAATTTTGGAATAAAATAACAAACAATACCGAATTACCTTTGTATAATTTGGTTAGTAATTAAGAATTGCGTAGACGTATTAGCGGCGAAACCTGCTTTTCGTTATACAGAAAACACAACCTTCATTGATATTCGCAAACGGCGAGCGTAGCTAAGCAGTAATTTAAACATGCTTTAGTGCGCCATAATTTGAATTTGTTCGGCGAAGGGAGAGCGGAATGTTTTGAATACGTGGTGAAATTCGATGTCCGTCGACCCGAAGCGGAAAATATGTTTATAATTTATTAACCAAAAACACTCTGCATCATGGGCCGCCCGCAAAATATAAACGAACCTCACCGGGACCCAAATTGCTACTTCCGCGGAAATGTTATTTGCCGAAATCTAATTTAAATTATTAATTGCCCGCATTGTCATCGCCAAAAATTTCCCTACAAATGGGTTATTCGCTAAAATTCGATGCTTTATTTACTTTAAACAAACAATTCCGTGTCACTTATATCAATACTATACAACATTATATTCAAAACAATTCGATTATGTATTGTAATAAAACTCTACATTTTAGTTGTATCGACCTCAATATTATAGTGCAACAAGATCTTAGTGTCGAGTTTTTTTTGCACACCACCATATACATTATTCATAAGAGATTTCGAGTTATCCCAATAAGAAGTATAAAGGAGCGGGTGTATATAAAATGTTTTTTACGACATACCTTACTTTACAGCGCCATCTTGCGTCCCACTTTTGTTTTATTCGGAATTCTTTATTTGGAAATTTCGAGTGACTGCGTTATCGAGGAATATAAAACCAAAAATTTCTTGTTGAGATTGCGTATGCCGAGACCAATTTAGTTAGTTAATAAGCATAAATACTTAAATCCTAAAATATATTTTTTTTTATGTTTTCGAATTGATGGATGTGTTTTGATAAAACAATTCGTTTCCGGGGATTTCTTTTTCGTGAATTCTGATTTTGTAAAAACCTTTTTGTGTCGCGAGAGAAAAGTGAAGTGGTCGTAGATTTTATTACTGGGTATTTTTTTCGTCGAAGGATCCTGTTGAAAGTCTATCGAGTTGGGATTTTTGCCGAGGAGTAAGTAAACAGATTTTGATAAAAACAAAGTTGGAAAATTGCGTTAAAATGAGAAGTTTTGAGTGTGTGGGGAAAAAGTTTTCGCCTAAAAGAAATGGTCGAACTTATCTGACGTGTATTGGATTGGTTTGGTTTGCGTTCATAGGAAGTGACCATTTGGAAAGTTTCTGCCCACAATTACGGCTTTGTCGTGTGCACTGGAAGGAACGTGCGAGCTCACGTGTTAGGATATTGGATTTTGGTAGAAAAAACTCGGTATTATTTTAAAGCCTCGCACGCTAACTGCGTCGAAACTTCCGCTTTTGTAGAAGTAGAGTCATTTAACTTGAAAACAAGCGAGGAATTCCGATTGTTTTTACTGTTTATACTGCTGTAATTCAAATGCGAATCCGGAATCTGGCGCCGCAATGAGATAAAACGGATTACCAACTGTATTAATATCTTCCTTTAATCTTATCATCTCAATCTTTAATTAAGCATCCCGTCTAAATAGTTTCATCAAGGATGAGGGGTGTAACACAAAATCGCTGAATATAATAACAGCCGCGAACTTTTCGCCAGTTTAATTAAGATAATATTCGAAGCGCAGGTTCTTTTTCTTTGCGGATCGCCCCCAGCACAACGTCGACTTTCCGATACCTCAGGAAAAAGAAACCACGCTAACGAATGCAGATCGGAAGTTTTTAATCAAACTTTTTGTTAAGCTCCACGACGCGTTGTGACAAGAGCAGCACCCTTCAGATGTTTTCCAACGCGATTACCATCCAAATTAGAACCGGATTTAATTAATATTCACATATTACCAGACGATTTATCGATTTTGGATTATACCCCCGATCTATCCCCTAGAATTTTAATGTCGTACAATGACCCCTTCGCCACTTAATCTAAAGCTTCCGGGTTTACCCCATCAAGATCACCTTCCCCATGCATTAATAATCTATGAATTTTAACACGTAAATCAAATCTTAATTTCCGTTCCTATCCTTGTACTCACAGTTTTCAAACAAATTTATTATTACTTAAAATTATAGAATAGTTGCTCACATTTTCCAAGAAACACTTAAAAGTTGCTAAAAAATCAAAAATTTTCCACATATTCCAAACAGGTATTTGGAATTACACAAAAGTTGTTCTAACATACTGCCCTCATAAAGAAGAACGCGGTATGTCACAAAAACATGAAACTGAGAAAACACGTTTTTTGTGTTCTCTCTCAGCCTTTAGATATGTGTCATAAAAGTTTACTATTTTGGGTGAATACCTTAGTTTTGTGACTATAGTTTATTCCCTAAATAGCTTAAATTTAAAAAAATACTGTATTTTTCTCAAGATTCCACATAAGAGGTTAGAGGACTTGGAATTATGACGGATAGCAGGGCGTCGTCCTTACCGTCGCATATGCAGAATGTTGACCGCATTAACAGTTATTTTGTAGATAGTGTAAACGAGCTTGTGGATAGTTTGCCATCTGTTAATTTGGATTTTTATAAGCATAATGCATGTCAAAATCAATTTGTATTTAAAAATGTAAATGAGGCAGAGGTGCGGTCTATTCTGGCTTCTATCACATCCGCTTCAGTTGGGTGTGATGGTATTTCTATAGGAATGATACGTCTCTGCTGTCCGTTGATTTTGCCGTATCTGACTCATTTTCTCAATTGCTGTCTTTCGGAGAGTAAATTTCCTGTGCTTTGGAAGCAAGGGATAGTTATTCCTTTGGCAAATGTTGATGATCCCAAGCAACTGAAAGATCTGAGACCAATAAGTATTCTTCCAACGTTATCTAAGGTTCTTGAAAAAATTATGAAGCAGCAGTTGGTGAGTTACGTGGAGAGTAATTGCTTGCTGCCTCAGGAGCAATCTGGCTTTAGAAGTGGCTATAGTTGTACAACTGCAATGTTGCGCCTAACTGATGATATTCTTACGAACACGGACAATGGATTGTACACTGCTGTAGTCTTCCTGGATTTTTCTAAAGCGTTTGATACCGTTAATCATGCAGTTTTGGGTGAGATTCTGTATGATTTGGGGTTGAGTTCAAAGGCGGTATCTTTGTTGGGTGACTACCTCTGCGATAGGTCTCAAAGGGTAAGGATCGGTGATGATTTGTCTCACACAATTAGAGTTTTGAATGGTGTACCACAGGGTTCGGTGTTGGGGCCTCTCTTGTTCTCTTTGTACACTTCGCGGTTTAGTAGTCGGGTACAATATTGTAAAGTCAATATGTATGCTGATGATATACAGTGTTATTTGTCCTTTCATGAAAATGATAAGAATCTAGCACAGATACGTATTAATGAGGACCTGTCTACTATATTTAATATTGCGACGTTTCTTAAACTAAAGATTAATCCTGATAAGTCTGCGTGTGTATGTTTCGGGAGAGGGAGAGGGGTCACAGGGCTGAACTTGGATCTTGATATTCATATAAATGGTACAAGAATCAATGTTGTTAAGGAAGCAAAATGCCTGGGTTTAACAATAGATAACACCTTCAGATTTAAAGCTCAAATTAATATTTACATGAGAAGGTCGTATTCATGTTTAAGAAAACTTTATCCTCACCGATCCGTTCTTTCGATAAAATTAAAAAAACAGTTATGTGATTCTCTTGTGCTGTCTCACTTCAACTTTATGGCGCCTGTGTATCATCCCGCTATAGATGTGCTTACATCGAATCGCATACAAAAGGTTCAAAATAGTTGCCTTAGGTTCATTTTTGGAATCCGGAAGTATGACAGAATCTCACACAAACTGAAAGATGTTGGGTGGCACAGAATGGATATCCGCCGGGAGTTGCACAGTTTGGTTTTGTTTCATAAAATCGTCACAACACATATACCGACATACTTGTATGAGAGGATTACTTTTAAAAGGGCTAACAATGCTCTACAAACGAGATTAAAATATGGCATATATCCACCAAAATACAGAACCTCTTTGTTTCACAGGTCTTTTACGTATCACATATATAAGTCATATGGAACGCTACCGCCTATGATCAAAAAACTAAATATCATTAATTTCAAAAAACACTATATAAGGATAAATTTTTGGAGCAATGTGCAGCCTTGTCATAGTTATTCATTTGAATGATTTTTTTTTAACGTTCAGAGCAGGAGAGGGAGGAATATTCAAGAAATTGTATTGTCGTTGTCGTGGGACGCGTGTAGTATAATATTAAGTTTATGTATGTGGTAAGGTTGGTTGAACAGATTTTATCTGGAACCCGCCTATTGCACAATGCCATTTTTTTTTCTTTTCTTTTTTGTAGTGTTAGGTACTAAGTTTTTTGGTCTCTTGTTGTTTAAACATTCTAGTTTAGAATATATCTACACTATAGATACAATTTTTGTTATTATTATATATATTTTTTCTTTTGTTGTATACAATGGTATGTGCAATAAAGACATTTATTATTATTATTATTATTATACCGCAATATATTTTGTTAAATTATTGTAACATTCTAAGGATAAACGCGGTAAGTGTTGATTTTTCGCCTTACCGCGTTTATCCGTAGCACGGAGGGTTATGATTTAGTGTATTTTACCGTGGTATGTGCATGAAATTCATTTTTTTAAAGACACGTTAAATATATCAACAACAATTTTATTAAAATAAGAAATAAAAAATGGATTTTAAAAAAGCTTTATTATGTTATTAATACAAACATTTTTAACAATAAATAGGTAATATATATTCATTATTCTTCGCATTCGGGCAAATTTTTCCAAAATATTTGCCTGCTTTCTGGAATGATACCGTTTAACACCCTTAATAGTTCATCTTTCTTATATTTAGGAAAGCCTCGTGGTCCAGAAAGGTAGGTTAATGGAAGAACTAAGCCACATTTTTTCATTGCCTTCTTGCACAAAAAATCCAAGGTCTTGAGTTCTTCGTTTGGATCAAACGAGTTTTTGTATTTTAGAACAAATGTTTTATGTTTGTCAGAAGCGGTCGGTTGCTGTCCTGTTTGACTTTTTGCTGGGATTTAAAATCTTTCCATAAATAAAAATCAGTAAAATTCATAACTTTAATTTCTGGCTTGTTTTTAATTCTACACTCACGAACCGCTTTGGAAAAATCATCAAAGTCATATATTTTCCCATGTCTTTTTAAGGATAGTTCTATCTGGTGATGAAAGCTATCAGCGGCCATAAAACTGTGGCCGGGCTCAAAGTAGTTTACAAGAATTTCACTGGCTGATATATCTGAAGAATTAACCATTCTAACCAAAAATGTCAAAAAGCACCAGTTCTTGTTCTGACTTTAACAATTATCCAACCAAAATACGAAGCGATTGACATCTCTTTGACTTAACATAAAAGCAAAAAAAGCGCTAATTATATCCTCCTTATTTCGTCCGGAAATGGATTCGTTCCACAGAAATGCAAATGGTGGTAGTTTTTTTGTACTGCTCAGAGCAACAAAACTTTCATTATAGGCAATAACTCTTTTACTGAATATAACTCTTTTGAAGCTATCTATTCGGGGAAGCATAACTCTCTTGATTTTTCAGCAAGGCTAATATGTAATTGCCATTTATCACAAACACTACATTCTTCTTGAAAGTTATCTTTAGTGTGGCCATGGAGCTTAAATTCCTCACATAACTCACACTCCTCTTGGCCAAGTTTTGCGAAAGAAATATTCTTCTCCTTAACACGAACCCTATAGGAATCATAAAAGACTTTTGTATTTGGGAATTTAGATTTAAAATCTTCATACATCAACGTTACTGAAACGTCGCTAGGAAGGTACATTCTGTTGGGAGCATGTTCTCGTCTATAATGAGAAACTGTAGGATTAAAGGAATCGATATGGTCGTTAACGACGTTATTATTAATTTTGTATTTATTTGGCGTTTTGCCTCTTCCATTAGCTACACCTCGTAACATATTTTTAGGAGTTTTCGAAAGAACATCATGTAAGAGCCTATCATTGTTTTTTTGAAACCCAAATGTGGTTAGGAAAAAGGTTTTGCACACTTCTTTTGATTCACCTTCTTCATCCTTTATGAAGTATTTAAATGTGTTATTCTTTCTGTAATTAACATCAGTTTCACGGCGCTTCTGAACATTCAACCTTAAACAGGACGCTGAAATATGATTTCTTCTTTCTGGTTCCGTCAAACTCCAAAAGTTTAAGTTAATTTGTTGTCTCTGATTTTCAGATATAACTGAAATGCACTTTTTCCTACATGAATTAACTGAACAAGGTGGAAGTACTTTATGTTTTTCAACTAGTAGTTTTAACTTTCTTGCTTTTTCTAATCTAATTTCTTCTGATTCTCTCTTCTTTCTTCTTTTTCTTGGTTCTCCATTTTTCTTGTAACCCTTGGGTGCATTTCGTTTAACTATTTCGGCAAGTGGTCGGTTGTCATCGGAGTCAGAACTTTCTACGACTTTATAATTTTCTTGATTATCAATATTTTCGATTCCTTTCTTCATTTTCTTTTCTCCGGTAAGACCCTCGTGTCCTTTATCATCAGATTCTTCATCGTGCTCCAGTTTTTCAGCGACTTTTTGACCAACTTCTTCATTTTCCATTATTTCAATTTCCATTTCGTCAGTATCGTTTTGACGACCTATATAGGTATTATGTATTTATTTTATTGTATTATTTTCGTATTACGCCATAGTTTACGTGGTAAAATACAAAAAAAAATTTTTCAGATTAATTTGCACTGGCACAGCTAAAACTCAATGTCATCTTGTCAGAATTATTAAAACAATTGTTGTAATGCGAATGTCATAACGTAATAAATCATGGGAGATTTGGTACATACGGCAAAAATCGAATATGATTTTACAAGGTAATATTAAAGATACGACAAATCTTGTTATTACACGATTAAATAGATGTACGATAAACCATATTATGCCCTTAACTCAAATTTGAACAATTTTGAACATACCGCGTTTATTCTTATGAGGGCAGCATACTCCTAAATCATTCCCTTGTATGGCAGAATTACTCCGGTGAGAAGTCCAAAACTAATGCTATTCAATAATGAAGTACATCAAAAGTATTGTAACTTTTTCAATGACCACCAAAACTATTTATGAGAGAATTCCGCTTTCATTCTGGTTCATCTGGTGCTCATTCCACATGGTGCGCCCATAGCAATCATATGACCTTAATTCTAGTCATGCCATGTGGTTCATCGTTTTTTCTTAACAAATTTTTTGAATATTTTCAGAAATCAGAAGTTCTCTGATAAGCATCTACACACATATACTTTTTATTTAATTTCAATCATTGCGTATAATAATATTTCAATTCAAAATTTATTGCCTCACCGCTATATCTTGAACTGAAACAGCGGTATATGTTGAATATGCACAATATTTTTGTTATGGCCCATTTAGCATTTAGTTTATGGATCATTTTCTCTATCTTTTGACGGTTAACGGCTCAATATTACCCCAGCAGGTAGGGCAATTTTGCATGGTGAATTAACTGCGACGCACGGAACCATAGATCGGTCGTCGCGACGGCAGATTCTGCGGCTCGTTGTCAGTTTCACATATTTTGAGCTTTCGACCGTGCGACCACGTTTCGCTAAATTAGTCGAAAACTAGCGCTGCCACAACAGATGCGCCAAAACAGTGCGTCCGCGGGATATTATATTAACAATTTCCGAATTTAACAAAATTACATTACCGGTTGAACTAAATATTTAACAGCTGCCCACAATATTACTATGATCATTGTTGAAGTAATGAATTTTGTTAGTTCTTTATTTATTTTTATTAATAAACGTTGATTCTAGAAATAGGTAACGAAAACCTGTGGTATATAAGAACAAATTGTTTTAGAATTCTCGATATTAAGCTCTAAATTCGCCCGTGCAGATTTGCTGGAGCAATGCAGATCTTTTCACGACGACGCCGGTATGTATAATGCATCCGGATCGAATTTAAAATGAGCTATCTCGATAAATATTCAAGCTCAACACGAATTTGCTCGTACTGTGTAATAACAAACCCTAAACGTTACCTCGTTATCTACAACGTATGTTTTCAACATCCTCCAATTATTCTTTTATGACTTTTGTGCTTTATAAGTTACTGTTGTCAAAATATTAACAGTTCTGTGTATGTTTGTTTAAGAAGGGAGATATCTTTGCCCGGAAAAATTGGGCATTTCTAGAGTTGATAAAACATTGTGGAGTGTCAAACCATAAATCAGGTTGGAATAACCTAGCCATTTATCCCTGCATATCATATCCCAAGCGAACGAACAAAAGAGCAAAGGTTGGAAATATCGATTCTCAAGCGCGGGCAATTTAACATAATTGTTTTTGAGTTCATGCTCTACGTCTTTTCCAGACGCGTCTCCTTTGTATTCCAAGTTAGCGCTTGTTCATTATTTTATTTCCGCCGCGGATAAGATTTATGCCAGCCACGCGTCAGGGTGAAAAACTGGGCAGATGTTCAAAAATTCCACCGAAAACCGATGGAAATTTACATTTCGGCACATTTTCTTCGATACGAATGTATTGAAATATCACGTTGCGGATCTTCTTAAACTTTTTAAATGTTGTACTTGAACAATGGAGAACGTATATAATATAACAACGCAAATCCAGATTTGCATATAACTTTAATAATACTCCCATTTCAACACCAACATTTCACTTCCTGACAGTCAACCTCTGAATTTACGATTTCAGCGTTATTCTACGAGTCGTACGTTTTCCTGAAACATCCCGAAAGCTGTTGTTTCTAATTCCACTTTGATTTTTTCCCAACAAAGGCAATTAGGTCTTTATAAAGCGAGCGAGTCGAAGTGAAGTGATTAATTATTGAGATTATGTCTAGTCAAAGGACCCTCCATTTAAACAATAATTACTTGACGTTTAATAGTCTGGCGTTAACGACTTAACTATTCAACACCGTTTGATGCCTTTAGGCTTGCCATCTGTTAAACCAATGCAATAGCAACAACGAACCCGCGGACAAAGCAAACTACCATTTAGCTAATTGTTTGGATTACAAACTATATGTGGTTGCTTCGACGTTTACTCCTTCAAGACAAATTCCTGGATTGGATAACACTAAGCAACATAATTTATCTTCCACATTCGCCCAAAACTTGTTAGGTCATCCTGTCTCTAACGACCCTCCGTTGTACTTTGAAGCCTGCATTTAATGGTCCGCTTTGTCTCTCTTTGCACATGTTATATCCTCTTACATTTATCCTTTGTATTTTTTTTATTTGCAAAGTTCCCATTTCTTTCAACTATCATATATTGTACTTTCTGTTAATGATGACATCATTTTAAATATATTTAAATAAAATAAAAGATTTATAAGATTTTAGTTGGCACAACAGATATCTATATATTTCTTATATTAATAATCTCGGACGACTTCGAAGACTTCGGCCGCTCAAGTACTGTTCGTAGTCAACCCGATGTCATCATTGCATAGTATGCAACCAATATCACAGTATTGGTATTGCAATACGCGATTTGATGACGAAAGATAAAAAGAAAATAAAATATCGAGATGTTTGGTCTTGACCCTTGAGTACTGTAACGTCAATAGTAGTAACCAATGTTGTTACTTGAGGTAACTTTGGTATTTACGGGAAAACAATACCAGTTCAAGAAGCAACGTGAATCTCATTAGGGAGGCTTTGAATTTTCGAAGTGAATTTATAGTAGGCACCTAGTTGTTAAGTTAGCACGAATCCAATCCGGAATAGGGCACGGGCCCGTTATTACTGCATAGCTAGGGCCTCGATTTTAACGGTCGTGTCGAACCATTACCCAAACTTCTTGATAGCTATAAGTTACTCGAGGACCATGGTGCCGGGATTCGTGATTTCCGGGCCGCGCAGTTATGTCCCAATTTAAATATAATCGGTACAGGGCTATTGTAAATCGACGTAGTGCAGTTTAATGATACCGATTTACATGTGGATCGAAAGGTAACGCGATCTGGCAGTGGAAGTCGAAATTACCGATGACCGACTATCGTAGTTAATTCGACGTTTAATCAAATCGCACGCCTTTTGTCGGCTCGAAACGGTTTCCCTTTGTAGATAGAAAAGCAATTATTTAAAGGGATTCACTCTTAAGTTAATTCTGAGAAATCCCTTTAAATTAGGGGGATTGGGAGATCTTTGTGTACCCAGAGAGACGAACTTTGAGAAATTTAGAAGTTACAACGAATTAACGTCATCAATTATTGCTGGGCCAAACGATGTAATTACCTATGCAATTAAAATACAGGTTTCGAGTCGTCGACGTTGTATTCGGCGATGTATTCGGCGTTGCTCGTCGACAACTTGGAGAGCGTAACTTGGGAAACATAACTTAGCGAGTTTGATTTGACGTAGGGGACGTGGACGATTTGTGGTTTTGCAAAACCCCGGTCTTAAACAAGTGCCAACTTTATGGTTGTTTAGTGACCTAATGCCTTGGATTAACTTAGAGAGCTGTAGGCGTGCGCCGGCTAAACGGGATCAAATCCCCCCATCATAAATTCGTTCCTTCGTAGACGCCGAAAATAGAAACTAATTACGATTAACCAACAATAATGAATTAGTCATCTCTTGTTCTGATTAAACTCGTGGTTTCAAACTTATTTCATACATTAACACAACCAAACTTTCCATTATTTCTAACTAATCACCGGCGATTGTACAACTTCCTGACACTTTCTTTTGACACTTCAAACTTTTCCGAGTTACCGGCACTTTTCATACCGTCGTTTTGGACGCTACAAGATCGATCTTTTCACGTAAACGACGCGCAACTTTTTAATGCGCCTCCGAAGCACCTTCCGGTTTTATAACTCCCCTTGTACCTCTCTTTTCTATTCGCATTGTAAAATTTCAATTTTAACGTCATCTACAAAGAGAAGCGAAACTTTGGAATAATTTTGTGTCAAACTACTTTATCATACATTAACGTCATTCTCAATTCGCTTCAATGTGAAACGTTGTCATTTTACTTTGAAACAATCCAACACAAGTTTTATAAGTATCAAAGTACTTGCTTTAAGTTTCCAAAACTTTTATCAATAAGACTTACATTTATGTACATATAAATTTTATAAACCGTTCTGGTGTCCGTCGACATGCTTCTCGTCTGCCCAAAAATAGTTTTGCCTTACGCATTTCTTTGATCAAATATTCTAGAGCATATCTGAACACTAAATTTGACTGACAGCCCACAAAATGGAAGTGCTACTTCTATGCAGGAGACAAATGCGTGTCGTGAGCTTGGAGCTAAGCATGTGTCAAGTCCTCATTGATATCTATGTCTTGTATGCGTCTTCACCATGATTCCGAGCATTAAATTATTTTGTGAATCTGTTAATTTAGCTTAATTTAGTATTCTTCGCTTAATATCAAAAATAGTAGTTAGAGATGGTAGTTATAGGTAATTTTAAAGTAAGCCTGTTAATGTTAGAAGTTTCTGTTAGGTTAGAACGTACGTTGTAAAGTTAAGGATCACGTATAGCGTTTATCGAGTAACGTGAAATTAGTGGCAGGTTTCAATGAGGAAGGCGTTGACGAGGCAACTTGACGCTTGTGGTCCCTTTAATATTAAAGTGGGAAAATTGGATGATTGTGTTAAGGACATAGGCGGTTTACAGCAAACGCAGAACACATTTCCTAATGGTATAATCTAATTCTAGTAGACCACTACGCTAGACGTCTCGCGTTTCCCTTACATTTGAATTTTAAATGAGCACATATAATCAATTCCAGATGTATGCATTATCGTTGGGGACAGCACGATTCCGAAACAGTGCCCTTTCCATACAACGAACTTATTAACCACATATTCCACGAAACTCTACGGACAGCTCTCGAAAATTAACGCTAAACTAAACTACTTCTCGGTCTCTTAATGTGTTCCGAATAGCAGACAATAATCTACAGAGATGGTGTGCAAACTAAATTTCAACCGCGCTGTTTTCAGATATTTCACCTAAAATATTGTGAGATGGTTTAATGTTGAAGCGAGACATATTTAAACGATTTAATGCCTTAAATTACCCTGGCTTTGATCTCGCCTGCCTCGAGATGACAGGTTTCTGGACTATGCACTTAATAATTATTTCCTCGCTGAAAGTAGTCGAAGCAAAGCGAAGGAAGGATCCTTTACTTTGCCTAGATTTATCGCAAAGCCCACCCATACAAGCTTTTCCTCACTTAGTTACGTCGCCATTCATCGATTATGCACTTGACAAGGGACGTGTTGTGCTATTTCATTATTACCATCCCTAATATCGCGAATGATTCATAGGATTCGTTACCCTACGGCCCAATAAATCTTATTTACTGATGAATATTAACCTACGTTTATGAACAAACTTGTCGAAAACTAGGCTAAATGTAACGAGATGGAAACTAGGGGAACCGCTGACAATAGTAGAAAGATACGCGAGATAAGCACGTCGCCATAATCCACAAAAGTACGTGTAAATAGAAGTTTTCTCAAGTGTGTTCTTACGCATAGCGCCGTATGCAATTATCGCTTTAAGTGCTCGACAGCAGTTTCCGCTGCTCTTCTGCAATTTCATGCAACCGTACATCAGAACGGGGGGTTTTATCGTCACGCCCATTAAATAAAGCACCCGTAGAATGTTACACCAACGTAAACTTGACGATGAATTCGGTGAAACAAAGACACCCGTTGTGCAATCCAAGCTAAACCTTAACGCGACATCAAACAACTCCCAAAAGCCAATCTGAGCCAATTTTATTCTACTTGAATTTCTATAGAAATTGTTAAATTGAATTGATTAGGACAGACTCTATGTACGAAAATGAAATTTAAACTCGATCGATGATACAATATTGCATTTTTTTCGTTTTCTTTTTAAGAAGTTTCGGTGAAATAGAAGGTTAGTTAAGGTGGTAATAAGGACAAGTTTTCTCGTTATCGTCCAATTCCGTGTCCGCAATCAAAAAATGTTAAGAGGCTATAGAATTTTTATGGCCGGTTGAGGGTCGTCAAAAGAGAATAAAAGGGGCATTAAGCATGTTTAAATTTATAATGGGCGGTGGAGGTAGGTGAGGCTAAATCACAAGCACTATACGCTACCTCCCTCGGGAGACATCTTTCTGAGTTCAGTTCCTCATATTGAATTCCAGGGACGCAAACATTAATATCACTTCTAACGTCTTAGGAGTTATCTTAAGGTTAAATAATTTATCCTTGTAAGTTCCGCGCAACCGGGTTGCAGTTCACCGGAACAAATTAAGTAAATCAGTCACATTAATAGCGTCATCCCACCGGAGACACTCTGCTCGATTTTTCCATTAAATCCCTTAACCCGGGTCAAGGAGGACGCCCTCTATCTCAGACAGACACACATTGTCTGCGCGCCGTAAAGGATAAATTCATACAACGTTGCTGTGCACGGGGAAGACGCTCTTTTAATCTCCTCACGTTATCTCGGAGACAAATTTTCCCTTGCGCCCAACATGCGGAAGTTCCACTCGTGCGAACTATCATTTAATTTCCTCGCAATTGACAGTTCGCGACTGTTCATATTTATTTGGGACGTCTGGGAGTCCGACCGACGAAAAGCGAAAAACGCGCTACGTCCTCAGAGAGAATGGGGTTGTCAAACGAGAAACCGGGATTTATGAAACTATGGAATGATGTTTCGGCACAATAATCCACAATTATTCGACGACAGCTCCCTATACACAAACCCCTCGAAATGATGACTATCGATCCAATCGATCCATTTTATCACCATCCCATCTTCACAAATTCTCACATTTTCAACAATGTGCTCCAACAATCGATTGTTCGACCTTGACAAGACAGATTTAAAATACTTACTCCACTACAGTTCCATTCCCGAAACAATGGATACTTGTACAATCTTCTCTTTTACAAGAGACGAAATATTAGCTTTCACAAGATAAATGTTAAATCTTTCTCGTCCCACTTTTATTATGATCTAATACTTTTCCAGAAATTAAAATAAAATTTAATAAAATTTTAAAATACATAAAATTCACCATCATTTAATTTATAATGTGTAATAAAATTCATTTTTGATCGACAATTTAAAACGTATTCATAAATAATAATAATAATAATAATTCACTTTATTGCCCAACAAAGATCAATTACAGGACAATATTACAAGAAAAAGAAAATAAGAAATAACACATGCCATAAAACAAATATAATTCACATAAACACTCTTACACTATTATTGATTGTTAGTTAGTTTACACATCCTCTGCACCGGGGAGTTGGCTAAAACATTGGATCTGCAATTCCTCAAATAAAACTGATTTGTACTACGTGTTGCACGCGTAGCCACCGCGAAAATGATCCGCGACAACAACCAACCACAATCCAATTCACCTTGCACTAACTTCTGCAAAAACTTGATGCACTGGTCATCTCTTCTTACGTCTAGTGCAGAAAAACTGTGACGCCGCAGCAGGGATGCGTAATCCATTCCACGATCCGGGTATGATCCGTCCAGGCGTAGAGACAAATATTTGAGAAATCTCCTCTGAATTCTCTCCAATATAAGTCTATGACACACATAATGTGGCGACCAAATTACAGAGCCATATTCCAATTTGGACAATACAAAGGTCGAAAATAGGGTCTTGTACACACCGCTATCATAAAAAGCACGCGAGGTGCGCAAAACGAAACCAAGCATCCTCGCTGCAGAAGATGCAATATTTTCGATGTGAGGTACAAAAGACAATTTGCGGTCAAAAGTTACTCCCAGATCCTTGATTGTAGATAATTTCTCAAGAAGAACACCTTCTATATAATAAGAAGATGGAAGAGGAGACAGCTTGCGTGTAAAACTAACTGCACCGCACTTATTGGCATTAATCTTTAGCTGATAACGGTTACACCATTCCACCAAGACGTCCAAATCCGACTGAAGACTGACAACATCACAGTCCGCAAAAATAGGTCGGAATAGTTTCAGATCATCCGCATAAGCTAGTACGCTTGATGAAAATTTGTCTAGAAGGTCATTCAAGAAGATAACAAATAGTAGGGGGCCTAGATTTGAGCCCTGAGGAACACCAGACCTAGCCGTAAACTCCATAGACGCATAACCGTTGTAGTACACATAATTTATACGACCCGATAGGTAAGAGGCAAATAGTTTCATAAACTTAGGAGATAAGCCAAAAGCACTAAGTTTATACAAGAGGACGTCATGATGAATCATGTCGAATGCTTTAGAAAAATCTACCTGACCGCCCCTATCCAAAGATTCACAAATTACCTCAGTAACCACCGCGAGGTTGGTAATGGTCGAACGACGCTTGATAAACCCATGCTGATATGGTGACACAAATGACTGAACCTGTGGATAAATCATCCTGTAAATAATCTGTTCAAATACCTTAGCGAAATTGGACAATAACGATATTGGTCGATAATCAGTAATGTTGATACGTTCGCCATGCTTGAATACAGGAACAATGCGTGAGCGCTTCCAAAGTTTAGGAAACGAGCAAGTGCTTAAGGATAGGTTAATTATTAAATGAAGCGGAACTGCAAAAACTGCACAGCAATCACGAATGAAAAATGCAGGAAGATCATCATCACCAGCAGTAAATTTATTAGGTAACCTTTTTAGGAAATGAAGAACCTCTTCTTCGGTGACATCGGCAACAAATACTGGAGGATACGTAGAGTGTACATCAACCATGTTATAAGCAGAGACACCAGAATATACTCCAGAGAATTGATCTGCAAAAGCATTAACTATTTTTTCAGGATCAGTGTAGGTGGACTTATCACGCATCATTTTTCCAGGAAGTCGAGAGGTCGTTGTTTTCTGTCTTATATAATTCCAAAAGTTACGGGGATCAGAACTAAGCGATTGTTCAGCACTAATAGTAAAAGAAGTATACGCATCAGAGATTTTCTGTTTAGTCAAACATCTCAGTCTTTTATATTCCGCTGAATAGAAAGCACTATTGCTTCTCCTCCACTTCCTCCTATAATACTCTTTCAACTTTAATAGCCGCTTAATTTCTGGGGTGTACCAAATGGGGTATGAGGATCCCCGACTCAATCCCTTAGGAACAAATAAATCCAAAATCTCATACAACTTTTTATAAAAAGCTCGCAAAGCATCATCCGCATTAACCTCCACATTTAGAAAAGACCAATCCGTGTAAAGTAGTTTATCATACATGCCAGGAAAGTTGGCTCTTCGAAAATTATATCGACCACCCAAAGACGGAAAGTTCGGCAAACCATCATTTGCCGTCAGTAAATTCATTGTAATATCTAAGGCAGGATGGTACTGATCCTCGTAGATGAAGGGACAATCATCATGAACAAGATCAAACTGATGCTCAGTATTTGTCAGAACCAAATCCAATAGACGATTGTCACAGTTCAGTACATGATTGAGTTGGCGAAGGTCCAGAAAATCACAAAAGTTACGAAATAACTCCGTTTTTCCACATTTGGTTGACATACCAGGCGCCTTAATATATTCAGGCAAATTAAAATCACCAAGGATAAGGACAGGATAATTCAAAACTTTATGTTCTAGGGCGTCCAAGAAACATAGTAAATCAGGTTGCGGATTATCAGGAGGTATGTACAACACCACGATATATAAGGTCACAGACCATAAAGAGCACTTGCAAATCAACACATCGACAAGTGGTACTAAAGCCTGAATGTCTATAGAGTCAACCAGCTCAACATCATGATGACTAGCTACAGCAAGCAGAACTCCACCACCTCTGTTATGTCCAACCAAATCAAACTTACGGTCAGCTCGTAAGACTCTGTACTTATCCACGAATAATTCATTAGATCCAAGATCCGAATTTAAATTAGTTTCCGATAGAGCAATCAAATCATAGGTACAATCAGAACAATTAACATAAAATTCACGCGTTTTTGTACGAAGACCATTAACATTTTAATGGTCTTCGTACAAACTTTTAATAACTTTTAATAATTTATAAAGCGCTTATTGGTAGCCGTGCAATCATCGCTTCAAGTAGTTCTCCATGCATTAATCGATACATTTACGTCGTATAAGCCGGGAGCAGAAGAGCATTTATTTTAACATGTGTTTCCGAGTCAAATAATTTTATTTTGATTTTAAATCTCACATTAAAATCTAGAAATGTATTGGTACAATTGAAAATAAAACTAATTGTAGACTGAATGTAAAATCCGAGCTAAGTGCCAAATAATTCATTTTCGCGTTAGGTTGTGAAATACGTGCAATGTACCAAATGCAATTCCGTATAAAGTGGGCTATCATTAGCTGTTTGGTAAAAAACGGGCTATGTGTCTTGTTACTCTCTGAGTTGTTAAAGGTTATGTTTGGTGATGAGTGCTTGTGATTAGTGTTATTTTGTGGGTTTTATAAATATGGAAACAACTGATTTAACTAAAAAACGTAGGAAGAAAGGTGAAGGGAGGCTAGCACAGTTTAATAAGAATCAAAGATCCTGTGGAAGATTACCTGAAAAACAACCACCAGGCGAAGAGGTAAGTTTGTTAGTTTGCACATATTTGGAAAGTTATCTAAAGCTTGTTTGATTTTCAGGTACAATACCAATGCCGTTATGACTGCAAAAATATCGGGCATGATCAAAAACTCAGTCTGTTCAATAAGTTTTATCAACTGGGAGATAATGTTAAACAAAATTCCTACTTAATGGGGCTGATATCTGTTTTCGGTGTTAAGCGCAGGCGCCATGGTTCATATGTGGATCCCACAGCAAGTAGACGCCAGGCATCTGTCTTTTTTACTATCCCAGATGGCAAAGGTGTTTGTAAGCAAGTTTGCAAGAAAACGTTTCTCGTTGTTTTTGGTATTACAAAGCGTAGGGGACGTTACTTACATTGAGCGGAGGGGAAACAAAATTAGAGAGAGAAAGTATTCAGCAGAAGATGAAAGGCTCATTATTGAGCACATTGCTGCTTTGCCCAAAGAAGAGAGCCATTATACTAGGGCTAAAAGTTCAAATTTGTATTTGAGCCCAGATTTAAATTACAACAAGCTGCATGCGTCTTTCGTGGAACGTAACCCGACGACTACAGTCAAGTACGGTTACTTCAAAAAAATAGTTCGACAAAAATTCCCAAAACTTAGGTTTCATTGCCCCAGACAAAATACATGTAATACATGTGACCTTCTTCACAGTAAAATAATGAATGACTCCGTAAACAGCATCATCGTAAAGCGGAAAGCGCACGCACAGCTATGAAAAATGACCATCAGGAGTCTCAAACTCCTACGAGTAATATGTGTACAATGGCAATAGACTTAGAAAAAGTTCTGTCGTTACCTGCGTTAACGCATTGTCAAATGTACTATTTGCGTCAACTTTCGTGCTACAACTTATGTATACACAAGGCTGATAATAATAAAGGCTTAATGTTTTTATGGCACGAGGGTATCAGTGGTCGTGGAGGAAATGAAATCGCAAGTTGCGTCCTCAAAGGTATAAAAAGTAATATTACTCACAAGAAACAGTTTGTAATTTGGAGTGACAACTGCTGCGGACAAAATAAAAATAAAATGATTGTGTTTTTATGGATTTATCTAGTATGTAATGGCTATGCTGACGAGATCCAGCATAAGTTTGTCGTGTCAGGCCACTCATATCGTAGTTGTGACCGTGATTTTGCAATCATAGAGAAAAAAAGAAAGAAAGCCAAGTGTGAAGTGCCAATGGACCTTTGCAGAGTTATTTGCAACGCATGTGATAAGAATTCGTTTGAAACAACCATGATGCAGGAAGAGGACTTTTTCAACTTTGCCAAGCTAGCCCAACTTTATCTTAACACTACGCAGTTAGAAATATCAAAAGTAGTTAAAGAAGAGAAGTTAGAGAACAATTATTGTTCTCGTTATGCTTCTAAAAACTGAGTATCAACCTAAAAATTTCGTGGACATAATAATCAAGAAAATCAAAATCTTATATTTCATTCCAAAAGAGTTCCAACATTTTTAAAATTTATTGGTTTTATTAAAAATGATCTTAATCCACTTCTTTTTTTCTTTAAAATACAAAAATCATTAATTCTAATTTTTTTTAGAGTGGAGAAGTTTCGATTCTAGAATAATGTTGCCGTGGTGTAGTTGTTAAATCTTAGCATTTTGAATATACTCATTTGCATATATTCAGTTAACGAACTTGCTCTAACTAGAATTACGTCTTCCAGTTTTCAACCCCTTACGATCCTACTTTCAAACAAAAACCTTTTACCACTTATAACTAATCCATCTCTGAACGTCGAGCACAATCTCTGAACGTTGTTGGGTTTTCAAGACTTTCTGTTATATCCTGCAACGTTGTTATTCAATCCTTGCAATTATCTTGTCATGTCTCTTTTAATTCAACATAAATTGGAGAACAATGAGTTTTAATTCTTGTTAAAATTGTTATTTATTTTGATAATTTAATATTGATTCCGTTTTGTTGTGTTAGAAAAGTAATTTTATATTAAATTGAGTGGGTGTATAAAACGTTGGGGTGGATGAAATGAATTTTGAAGCGAGAAGTGTTGGTAGAAAATGTGGAAGGAGGCAAGATGGTTATTACTATCCTTCCAAGACAATGGGACTCGAAGCATCCGGGGGTCTCGATTACACCCAGCGCAAATGAGTTTATACGCAAATTGGAATCGAAACGAGCAAGCGGATTACAATAAAGGTGCAGCAGCATGGTGTAAAGTTGCAACGCGTTGACGAGGTTTACGGAGATAAATTTTCGTTCTTTGAATTGTGCCATTTTTTGTCTATTTGCGAAACGGATCTGTAGATCCAATAGAATGAGCGTTCAAAACAATTTTTTCCCGGCTCGTTGATCATCGGATTTTCTCGGTATCTCTGCAAACGAGAAACTTCGAGTGCGTCTAAAAATTTCAAATTAAAAGTAGTTGTTCGGGGATGGCGACGACTGTTCTCCAAATCGATCGGATTCGCGCGTACACAAAAATAAAAACTCAACAAATCTGTATTCTTACGAGTAGCCTTGCCAGAAACGTGACGTGTTTTTTAACGGCACAATAGATCCTTTTATAATGGTACAATGAAAAACATATCCATTGTACGGCAGAGAAAAATTTTTATCAGGCATGCCGCAAGAGACCATGTGTCTCCAAACCTCTTTCAGGTTAAGTAGAAAACGATTTTAGAATACCCTTGCTACATGGTGCTACAAAATGTTGCAATATATATATAAATTTATTTAGAAAGTAATTTTAGAATTCATTTGAAGATAAATCGAAAATTTTTATGGAATTCGTTTAGTTGCCCCAGTAAGATTTGATTAAGTTGTTGGCTTATTAATTTATTGCAGGAAGTTGGATGCAACTTCGCAGACGGAGAAAAGTTGATAAATTTTTAAGTGCTTCCATTCATTAATCCGCTTAAAAAATGAGGTGAAATACGTCAAGCCAGAATTCGATCGATAGGAAAGACGTTTGATAAGGGGTTAATTTTTTGCTTTAGTAACATCCCTTCGGACGAAGAGGGTAAAAATAAATTAGGGCGAAAATATTTTGGTCCAAATTAGAAGTCGTTCTATTTTCCCATTCACAGAGTGACATAGAAATTGAGTTTGGCAAACTAGAATTCAAATTTCACGTCCGTTTTTACACCTCTTGAATACTAATTTAACCCATAATAAACAATGCCAAGTTTTCCAAGTCTCATTGCGGATTCATCTCCCGTTTGAACTTAAATATACTGAAAATAGATTTATTTACGGATAGATTCCGGATTAAATCTCCAACCGAAATCTAATTTCCGCACAACAGGTGTGTGGGCCACCACGAGTATTTCTAGATTTGGAAGCACAAACCCGTGCCAAAATCCCAAACGCGTTTTAGTATTTCATTTTAAACCATCAGTCTTTAAATTAAATACAAAAGAAGATATGTACACCGCGAGATTAAGCTGTCAGATTAACTTTACGAGTTCTACTCCCTTCGGGGATATTGTTTTCGTAAATCTACACGACCCTTAATATACCTTCCACTTAATCCCTCTATCACGAAACTTATGAAAGATGATACATTTCCCAAATTAAAACAAACCCACTAGAATAATTCTCTTAAATTTAACCAAAAACACTTAAACGAAAAGCTCCAATGAAATACTCAGCGTAATTCGATTCAATCTAATTTTTTCGTACTTCATCTAGTTCCAATCTCATTTTAACCCAACCTGACAAGAAATCAATTTCAAACCCAATTCAATTCTTCTCTTACCCTTTAAATTCCTTTCAATAAACAACTTCACATTCAAATTGACTTTGAAAATCTTACAAAAAATTGTTTTAATCAGAAAATTTTAACATGAAAATGAAAAACACAATAAAGAAATATATCATGTTTTTCTCGGACAACAAAAACAACATTGAAACGTGAAACGATCTCATAAACGATGAGTTCCAAAAAAAAGGCTTGCCCTAGAAAGCGTTTCAAAGGGTAGAAGAAACCTGGCGCTTTTAGTGGGCGGTTAACACACGTAATAGTATGGGTTAGCACAATCGATAGTGCTAAATGCATAGCTCGCATGCTGAAACGATGCCGATCTCATCTAGCAGTTGAGGTGGGCTATGAAAGAGAACTGGTATCGATTTCGTATTAGCTTATGACACAGGACCAAATCGCGCATTCGATTCGGCATAACAAACGGGAAAAATTGAAAAAAGCTGCTCGTTTTCAGCGATACGTATCGTGAATTACAATATATTACCGCCGCATTATGCACGCGGAATGCGGGATGAAAAATTGCCTCGCAAAGTCCTCCTGCACGTTATCCTGAAACAAGGAAACTATCCCGCTATCTGTAGAATACTAAGCAGGACATGTACATGACACAATCTTGATCCCACCACGATTCTGTTATTAAAAAGGCAGACTGTAAGGAAAATATTCCAACTTATTGCATAAGAAGTGTTACTTTAATATAAAACCGCTCTTTCAGATTGATTTATTACCCCAACCTTAATTATACGTTATATTTATTGCATAAAAAATTTATTTGCTCGAGAACAAACGACACGTAATTTTCATAACTATGTAAACAGAACAACTCTGTGTTGCCTTTGTGCAAAGAAATGATTACAAATTATTCACTCGCTTTTCTATTAAATTTCTGCTGTTCCTGCTAGCTTATTACTAACTTAATTTTCAGCGTCGACTTAATAAGTTTTAGTTGTCATTTTACATTGCACTACTCAAAAGCATTATACATTAATTATTACTAAACCAGTATTATTACAATGTAAGCCTTCAATGTTCCATTTACTTTATTATAATTATCATAATTACTAAAAAGATATAAACAAGGTTAAAATGAGTACTCTGATTCAAAACGACAATCAATTAATTAATTAAAAGCTTTAATAAAACCTTAATTTTCCCAATCGTTATCAAAAGAAGTTATATCGATGAAGAACGAGTAACCTGAGTATGGAAGTTCTAGAAGTTAGAATAAAATATCATATATCACATTGAAATCCTTATTAACTGAGCTTTCTTTTAAGATATTAGATATTCATATATTTCGATTTTTCCAATATTTATCAAAAAGGTTGCAACAAGATGGTTATATTACAAACGTTTTAGATATAAGAATGGAACGAGGCATATCACGTCGAATTCCTCATTAATTAAGCTTTCTTTTAAGATATTACTGAGTCATATATGTTGATTTTTCCAATAGTTATTAAAAACACATTTTCTCCCTTAACTTTACTGAAGTATATGATAAAAATGCAAGGTAGAATATAAAAATACTATTTGAAAGGTTAATATTTCGTTAAATATTCTTTAAAGTTGTGTATCATGCTTTATAGAAACCGTAGTTTTCATTTTCTGTCACTTTTTCTCCTTTAATACGAATTTGAGTGCAAAGCTCGAATTTAATGAAAAAGAAACCTGTTAACGTGGGAAACTAAAATATAAAATAAATGAATCAACGGCGTAAGCAGGTACTTTAAGTTCTCATAGTAAAGGGAAAAGTGCAGTTCCCGAAGTAAAACCAGAGACAGTTGGGGTAGAGTTCCCGCCATTTATTTCCATATCCTCGCACTGAAGCGCATATAATCCCTTCGAGAGTTAAAATAAACTCTAAGAATCCGGAGCTGGGTTCGCTATCACCTACCCTCCTGGTTGTCGAGATCGATATTTCAGCTAAAAATTCACGAGGTGCAAGCAAAATAACCAGGTTGTATTTTTTTTATTCAAGTAGTTGTTCTTTTAGGCATGTTTATTGTAAATAATATATATGTTTATTGATGATGCAACAAAGAATTTACAAGCCCACAAAAAAAATACAAAAAATAATACATAAAAGCAAATAAAATAATAAACACTCTGAAATTATCAACAAAACCGGACTTAATAACAGCGCATCATCAAAAAGAGCCGAGTCAATGCAGACATAGCTTGTCTCCTATTGTTTTTCATCGGCCCTTTTATAATAGAAATAATAAATAAATTGGTTTCAAACAAGATAGCACTAACTATATATATATATATATAAAAAAACTATATTAACAGAAGTAAGCACCTAAATTAGTTAGCAATGAAAGATAACAATAATAAGGAATAATAAAAAAAAATACAACAAAATTAAAGAACAAAAACATAGCAAAATGAAGAAAAGGTTGAACAAGCTGCCGCGAACAATCTCCCCCTGCCCTGTTAGGTCATACAATTCAGAAATGTAAAAAGTGAATATTACCTCTTAATAAGAACTTAAATTTAAAATTTAAATTTAAATGCTGTTCTGCTCAATCAAAAGAATTTTTTTATAATATGACTTGAAACTTCGCTCACTCAGCTGCTTGACTGAATCAGGAAGGCTATTCATAATAGTAGTTACATTATAAGAGTAAGATCTTTTAAAGATTTGAAGTTCATGGCGTGGTATGCATAACATGTGCCGATGTCGTATATTAATATTGTGCACGTCACTGCGATACCTGATTCTATTGGCTAAATATGGTGGACATTTATACATAATAATTCTGTGAAAGAGGCTAGCACTGTGAAGGATTCTACGACGCGTCATATTCAACCAATTTGCCCAATTCAGAGTGTGTGATATGTTTTCCCGTCTTTTAATACCATATATAAACCTCAGACATGAGTTCTGCACTCTTTGGATACGCACTTTGGTTACAGAGTCTAAGCATGGATGATATAAAGCATCTCCGTAATTGAATATGGACAGAACAAGAGCTTCACATAATTGGATTTTCAAACGTTGGTTAAGTAAGCTCCTGTTACTGTACAATAATTTAAGCGTCACGTAGGCTCTACGAATTAGTGAAGAAACATGTCCACGGAATCGGAGTGCGGTATCAAGACGTATACCCAAATTACAGCACTCGTCCGTAAAATTCAATTTAACACCACCCACTCCGACACTCAGAGACCCCCTGACCCTGTTCACCACACCACCACTCCCAAATACCATAACTGCTGATTTAGACGGATTAATAATCAAACAATGATTTGAAGCTTCGTGGGCCAATTTGTCTAAATCAGAATTGATAGCTCTTTCAGCATTGTTAATGTTATTCTCATTGAATGAGTAATAGACCTGAGTATCGTCAGCATACATGTGAGCAGTGCAATAGTCTAGTACTTTTGGTAAAGCAGCCGTATAAATTAGATAGAGCAGAGGGCCAAGAATTGAACCCTGCGGCACGCCTGAGGACACCACTGCTGCTGAAGATTTCTTTCCATGAAGCTTAACAGTTTGTGACCGATTCAGGAGGTAACTATTAAAAAACTTTATGGCACCCTCCGAAAGGCCAATATGGTGGAGTATTGCTAAGGCCTTAGAGAAGTCCAAGAGAATCAGGATCGTGGCGCTTTTTTGGTCAATTGCATAGAAAATATCATCCGTGACATCGAGAAGGGCTGTCGTACAACTGTGTCTTGAACGAAAACCAGACTGACGGACTGGTAGAATATTAAATTTATTTAGATGCTGGGTAAGTCTAGTAGCAACCACTTTTTCCAGAATCTTGGACAATATAGGCAAAATACTTATGGGGCGGAGATCTTTAAGTTCCCGAGGGCTGGATGTTGTTGGAATAATCCGATCTAAACAATAATCCGATCTAAACAATAATAAAATTAAAAAATTAATAAAGGAGACCCTCCCATTTTAGGCAGAGAAAATTCTTCTAATTAGTGTTTGTGTTTTGTATTTGATTTATGTCGCCACCAACAAAAAGTTAATCCGTTGAAAAATCTTACTTAAGCTTTAATCTCACGGCGAAAATTTACCAACAGTATAATTTGTAAGAAAATCTATCTTCCAATCTATCCCGTTTTCTTATCACGTACTTTAAAAGTGAAGTTTTCCGAGTAAACAGGTTTAGAGAATTAATTCTCCATATCATGTTTACCATTAATTACGATGTTCCATCGTAACGATTTTAAGGCGCTTTTCTCGGCAGTCTTTATTATCGTGATATTATCATATAGCACCCAGCGGGCTTTCGAGTGAATTGTTAACTTTCCTTCGAACTTTATCCCAACTACTTAGTTAGCATGACCAAGAAACTTGACTTGATGATCCGACCATTGTTTTTACTAACTATAATGGGCTTGTTTTTTTTTTAAATAAACTTTGAGTAACATTCGTTGACAATGTATGTCCAAAATATCCAAAATCTACTATAATATTTAATATTAAAGTAATAGAGTATAATTAGGTTCTCGAAAGTTTGCAACTTCTCTTTGAAAGTTTTCATCGTAACAAGTTAACATAGCCGACGATATCGACTGATAATTCGGCGATTGTTTCCGTAAACTTTGAGTAGGCCGAGTAAAGGGGGTGAGATCAACCTCGAGGCAGTGTTAAAGTAACTGAAGTAGAATGAAGAAGAAATTTTTCGGGGAACTTTACGTGATAAAATGGGGAGGCGGGTTTCCCTATAAATTACCTCGAAAGTTGAAGAGGCAAATATAATATGAAGAGAAGCGGAACCAGCGCTATTGAAATTGAATCTGCGCAACTCAAAAATAAAACAGGTCAACTTTAAAATTTAATATGTGCAGACTTGTTTTTGTTTGTTTTCCCCGGAAACGTCTATTTCCGGTCGTAACATGTTTTATATCATTTCATTTTCACATTACTCAGCCGCGCTGTATTCCTCCAATTCATCAAAATTTCTAAGCGAAACCGCCTACGTCAACGTTCTTGTCACATGTGACGTTTATTTAAGCCTTGATTACGTAATAACGCCGAAGAACGGCTTTGTCTAAATGACGCAGATTCCAAGGATGGAAATTATGAGTTTGAACTTCGAAAGTCGTAAAAGAGAACGATGGATATTGACAACATACGCCCGTCGAAAACAAGATGATCAGTCAACTGCTGAAAATTGAAAGAATGATTCTCTCCAACGTTTCAAAATATCTATTATTAAATCCTAAAATAAAGTAATTCATTTTAAAAAGCTTGTCGTTTTAGTTTTTCTTTTTCATTAGTTCCTCCGACGACTCTAGAAGCGGTTAGCAAACAAATCTTGCGCGGTTAAACTAAAACAAACACGGGAGGTTTGAGTATCCGCTTAAACAGGAATTAACATGCAGGGGAAGTCGGAAAATTTAAAAGAGCCTTAACTTCGTGCCATGGTGGTCCATACATAATCCGGTTTGGAAATCGATGCAATTTGAATGCGGCGCAATTACAAGAAGCTAAATTAGGCGTGAAATATCGGACGTTGAGGGATTTGCAAAATCAAAATCGAATGGCTATCCCATTCTGCTGAAATTTATAATGGGAGTACCAAATTGCAATGAGTCAGCGACAAATGGAAAATATTAACTAATCGGTTTGATTTGCTGCACGGATCGATGATATTGCAGTATCGAAACACCACTCGCTTTACAATTTTAACTTTTAAGATGTGCTTTCATTGTTTAATTATATAGAAAATTAATGCTATGTCGCAATTCAAAACAGCTACTCATTTCCGACAGAACAATGCAATTAAACACTCCATCCCATTTTGCGGCACATGAAAAGGTTCTATCACTATGTACTATTAATGGTGCTCCATCTGGATTTGCATTCACTTTTAAATTACTACAATCGGCACCGATTGCTTTGTGTACCGTTTCCGATGAGTCAATTTCAGAGGTAATTGCTCTATATTGACCGTACCTATCGCTGATCGCGAATGCAACTCGCGGTCGCATCGCTTCTGATTACTCCCGACCCTTGAGCCGGAAACTTCCTCTTCTGATTTGCATCAGATAACATGCATTTAATTACTTACCTTCATTTAAAATTCAATTTATTATCATGTCATGAACATGCCTTTCTAATTCATAGAATATCATCAACATTTACATTTTAGAATCATAATTAGTTCTATGCCTAAATCTATATGTATATTTTGGAATAAATTTAACACTGTTTACTAAATATCGAACATCTCAATTCTCGTTCTTATCTTTTATCAAACAAAGATACAATTAAACTAAAATTAGAACTAACACTAGAAACTTTCGGGTTTTGCCGTGCGTCTTTTAATAAAAGGTTTGACGTTTCGGATGCCATGTTGCAACCTTCGAGGCGTGCTGCAGAAGAATGGATACACTTCGAGGGACATCAACCAGGCCATCAAGCAGCGAAAGCAGAAAGAAGACACGGTAAGTACAAAACCACTTGGATTTATCTGTCTTCCCTATGTTTCAGGTGTAACGGAACGAATTGCTAGGCACCTCAAGAAGAACGACATCGTAGTGCGGTACGGCACGGTCAGCAAAATTCAGAACACACTCCCGATAGCCAAGGACAAACTAACACCATTAAAAGGAGCAGGAGTCTATCGACTATCGTGTAGTTGTGGGAAGGTTTATGTTGGCCAAACTGGACGCAACGTCGAGTGCCGCATCAAGGAGCATGAGAGGGATGTAAGGCTGAAGAAGATCCAGCAGTCGGCGGTTGCGGAACATTGCCATGCAGAGGGGCACCGAATAGACTTCGAACAAACAAAGGTGCTGGCTAGGGACAACAGATACTACCAAAGACTGACAAGAGAAGCCATAGAGATTCACCGACATAAAAATAACGTCAACAGAGAGGATGGCTGGGAGTTTAGCAGAACATGAAAGATGGTGGTGAACACGAAGACCTCTTCCCGCCTCACACCGGACGCGATGCAATTAGTTATTAATTAGTTTGTAATTAGCGTTAACTGATTATTAATTAGTTTTTCCGACTTATATATAGTTACCGATTTTTGATCTCGTCACTTCGAACCAGTTTCTGAAGAAGGTTGCAACATGGCATCCGAAACGTCAAACCTTTTATTAAAAGACGCACGGCAAAACCCGAAAGTTTCTAGTGTTAGTTCTAATTTTAGTTTAATTCACACCGGCCGTGAAAGCCTTCGTACTTAAAGATACAATTATTAAAATATTATATATATTAAGTACCATCAACAGTACTTATGGCCTAAATGATTTCTTCCATAAATTTCAAGCAGGGTAGACTTGGTTTTCTGCAAAAGTGACAGAGAGCTTTTTTGAAGCAGCAGTCATTTAACAGGAAGACATTTTGGACAAGAAGAAGCATTTCAAACTTGTGTTCATGCCATACTTGGTCAAAGGTTTGCGCCACATCCAGAAACCTACTTTTCTTGTATCCATCGAAAAATTGATGGATTAAATAATTCTGTAAATCCAAATTGATGATCTTAGTATTTTAAGTACTAATTTATCAAATATTTTAGACTCCAAACCCCACACATGAACTTCCACCCACAAACTCTGCAATAAAGTAGTTTTTTTGATGTTTAAAGCTAATGGTGAAAACGATTAAACGTTTTTAATTATATTGGACAAGATTGAATTTAAGTTTTGACTAAATTTAGTTTAAATATATTGAGTGATTTTGGGTGGCTTGAGTTAAGCCGGCTTAGGTTTACTCTCTTCGTAGTTCAATCGTTGGTAGAATAATATTTGCTACATGAGTCGAGTCCAGTATATCGATTCTCGGTAGTATCTCATCGTGGAAATCTTGCAAGGAAAAATATTCTATCGAAATTTTCAATTTCTAAATAAATATTACTCGAATGAACATTAGCGGCATTAAGTGGAGGCGTTTCATGTATAATATAGAGGTGATTTCGAGGGAGATAAAGTGGTGCGTGTTAGGGAGGTATTTTTTAGGCACAGCACGAGACCAATATCTAGTGTAAAGCTCGTACGCGTCCTGGTCATTTATTACGAATTCTGATTTGGTCGTTTTGGCTATACTTTCAGTGCAATATCCTCCCGTTTTATGTGCACTCATACTTTTCGAGTAATAAACAAAATTAGTAGCCATGTTTCAAGAGCCGGTTAACTGAGCTTCTAAAGTTCCACTGGAACGGGTCGTAATGAAAATATACGCTTTAGCTTTTTTCGGAACGCATTAAAGTTTTTCACTTCATTTAAGCCGGAAGAGACATCGAAATTTAACCGGTTAAAACAAATGAGTGAAAAAAGTGGAGTAGACGTCTGGGTTAAACGGAAGATAGAAGTGTTTTATATAGATACACAAAGTTACGTTACAAGGGAGTGGAACAACGGGGTATAACGCTAAGCCGTGGGTTGTCAAAAACACAGAGAATTATGTTTCGTTTCACGTAGACGAATATATACCCGCGCAAAGTAAAAGCTTTCTGCTGTCTGCTCAATTTTGATACAAAGTCGTACACGCCATTCTGCATCCACTGCTGCCGTTCCCTCCGCGACGTTACGCTGGAGATTGGAACCGGAGGCAGCAATGAAATAATATTTTGTCAAAGGAGCCGTACGTTTGCGCACATCAAAGCTTAAACAAACGACGTACCAGATTATGCGAAAATAAATCATTCACATTGCGCTAAATTCCTCATTTCCTATTCGCTTTACCGTATCTCTGATCTCAATACAACGGTTATCATCAAAGCCTACATTCGATATAGGATATACAACGTAACCCTATATTTTATTTGGTCATTTTATAACTTTCAACTTGAACCGTTGCATCACATCTTTGACACTTTATAATTAAACTGTAATATAACTTTTATCGTTTAGATGAATCAATCAAGTAGAATTAAGTAATCTATTTATATCTTTTTGAACAAAGTAAGATGAATGGTTAACTGATAGGTTGCGCTAACGCATGTCAAAATCTCGACGTTCAATCTCTGATGGGTTCGTTCCCTTGTGAGTGTTATTTTGCTTAAGGGAGTTAATTGGATTGCTTCCTTTTGATACATGCGAAAAGTAATAAAGAATATGAGACCAGGCGTGGTGGACAGGAGCTGATGTAATTGAATTACTTGCTCGAAAGCTTCGGTACTTTTTGTTGAACGTGGAACGCGTATTCGCTTTGGCGTATATTTAATTTCTGGTCCGCTGCGTGTATCGAGTGTTAATCATATTGCCCGTAGCGGATTTATTGATGCTCCTCTCTGACGCGGTTTTAGGAATTTTTCCATCAAAGGGCTTTCATGCACTCGAGCGACTTTATCAATATCTTTATGAAAGGGTAATTGTTCTGGTGAAAGAGCGAGTTAATATTTTACATTGCGGGAACTTTAAAGCGGGTAATTATCATAGATTTTGGGCCAGTAACAGATTTTGACCTTACATTTTTACCCGTATAAAATCGTATTTTTACTCGTATTGCGTTTTATGGTCCGTTGTATATCAAATTTTATTCCGGTCCCGACTCTAATAAAATAAAAAGACAGATTCCTTTGTTCCATTGTTTTTCGTTCACCTGCACGAGAACTAGCTATTTCCCTCGGTGGCCTTTCTCCTTTTTACGAACTTGTTGCATGGTTTAACACTGTGTAGGACTTTTATGCTTGAACAATCTAAGGATATTTATGCAATTGTTAAGTGCTCGTTATGTTTTACATTTTAAGTTATTCAAACTAATTATATAGAAACATCTCGATATAACGATATAAATAATATAAACATATTGTTTTCCCTTTTTTTTTAAGTATATGGCAAACAATGCGTTACTTTCTGTTGGGCACATTAACACTAGATCGTTATTATGCAATTTTGATATATTTCGTGACTATTTTGTATCGGGTGAATGTAATGTCATTGCCTTATCATGCGGTTGCTATGGATGGGTATACGTTGGTGAGGCAGGATAGAGGCAAGGTTTATATATAAGAGGTTGTCTAGGTTCGTACGCAACCATACTGCGCATTACGTCACATGTGGAAAATAATACCGCTAAGCAATTCAAATTAAACAAAGACATGGAGCACCACATGGCCATGAGGTTGCGTGCGCAATCCGGGATCGCTTACGTCACGAAACACTCCTGCTCTTGCCCCTCGCCCACAAACTAAAATCAAAGTATTGCAGCATAGGAACTTAGACAACCTTTAATATATAAACCTTGGGATAGAGGTGCTCGTGGGGGTGGCGTGGGATGTTATATCTCTAAAAGCCTTAAGTTTTCTCGATTAATTGCTGAGCGAAACCGTGACGCGGAGATGATATGGGTTAAGTTACATCTTCCAAAAACATGCTTGATTATTGGTGTTTTATATAGACCCCCCCAATCAAACGTGAACATATTTGTTGAGGTTCTGGATTCGTGTATATCTCAGTTTTTACCAATATGTGATGATTTGATGATTGTAGGTGATTTCAATATTAATGTTTTGGATGGAGACTGGCTTTTTTTAGACCTCATGTGTGCGTACGGTTTGCTTCAGATTGTAAACTCACCTACTAGGGTAACTGCCTCTAGTTCTACGCTTATTGATCTTATTTTGGTGACGGAAAGTATTGCGGTGTTCGGGAATTTTTTAAATTCTCGGATCACTTTTTCACTTTCTGCGCCATTTTGCATGAGCACTTCAAGCCCTCTCTACTCTTTAAAACTGTCTGGGATTATGGCTCTGCAGATCGGGTTGCTCTTGAGAGGGACCTGGGGATGCTGCCGTGGATGGATATTATTTATACGCAGGATGTTAACGATAAATTGAGAATTTTCAATGAGCTGCTGCTCTCAGTGTTTTATGTACACATTCCTAGTAGAGTGGTGAGAGTATCTAGCCCTCGGCCTCCTTGGTTGACGACCACTATTAGAGAAATGATTAAACTTCAAGCATACCAGGCTGGATTCTCATAAGGATTATTATAAAAGCTTGAGAAACTATGTTACAGCCGCTATCAGAAGGGAAAAAAGGGCCTACTTTGACTCGCAGCTCTCCCCAAACACTTCCTCCGAGTATTGGCGTCGCATTAGGGAAAACGTAAATATTACTAAAGGTAAGGGTATTATCCCGGAGTCGTTGGCCAATGCAAATGAGATTGCGAGTCACTTCCTTGTTGTTATTGTAGTATTGATGTGTATCAATACTACAATAACAACAAGGCTACTGCTTTTCAAACTGAATTCTCCTTCTGGGCTATAACGGAGAACGATCTATACTCCACGTTGATTAGTATCTCTTCCAATGCCGTTGGAGTCGATGGCATAGCACTAAAATTTGTTAAGATGTGTTTTCCTTTTATATCTAGATATATTTTACATATCGTAAATTTCTGTTTAACAGAAAATGTATACCCTACCATCTGGAAACAGTCTATTGCAGTTGCAATACCCAAAAAACCAAATCCTTCCAATTATAGCGATTTAAGACTCATTTGTCTTCTACCCGGCCTTTCCAAGGTTGTTGAAAAAATTGTGGATCGTCAGCTGCGAACACACCTAACTCAATATAATCTTCTGCCTGATTCCCAATCGGGTTTTCGTCCGGGTTTTTCGTGCGCTACTTCTCTTTTAAACCTTACGGATGACATTGTGCGCTCCTCTGATTCTGGCCTTGTTACGGCCCTGGTGACACTTGACTATTCTAAGGCATTTGACACTATCAATCATCAAATGTTGTTTGCTGTTCTTAGGTTTATGGGTTTTAGCCGTGAATCCGTTGATTTCTTTCGACATTATTTGGAGGGCTTTAGGTAGGAATTTTACACTCCTACAGGTGTGCCGCAGGGTAGTATTTGCGGTCCTATCCTATTTGTCCTATATACTAGTACCTTCTCGTCACACGTCCGTTACTGTAAATTACAAACTTATGCGGATGATACACAACTATATTTGAGTTTTCCGTTGTCGGAGATTGAAAGTGCAAATAGTCGGGTGGTGAATGTATCGCAAGGGCACGGTCTATTGATTAATGGTACGAAATCATCAGCTATTATATTCGGTAGAAGTAAAGACCTTGGTCCTGCCAGAGCATCATTGAGCATTCGTGTGGGCGGCGATGAATTGCGCGTAGTTGATACTGTAAAACTCTTGGGGGTATGGCTGGATTCGGATATGCGTTTTAATACACATATCAATCACTTAATTAGATGTTCGTATGCCACGCTAATGTCTTTATACGCCAACCGTCACATTTTAAGCACGCAAAGTAGAGCCTTGCTCACTGACACGTTGATACTTTCTCGGTTTAATCACCGCAACGCTGTTTATGGACCTCATCTGCGTGCAGGTCCAACGAGCCTCCGTTTGATATTTGGTATACGTCGAAATCAAAGGATCTCTTACAAGTTGCCCGAGGTACGGTGGCTGAGTATGAAAGCAAGGAGAATTTTTCATGAGGGAGTATTATTTTTCAAAATTATTATGTTCAAAACTCCGGCTTACTTGCACAATAAAATCAGATTTAGAACGGACGTTCATAATATAAACGTCCGCAGAAAGAACTGCCTGTCTATCCTGCCTCATAGCACATTTCTTACAGAATTGCTGATTTTTGGAATTCTCTGCCGGAAGCTTTGCGCTCTAAACAATCAGTGCCTGCCTTCAAAAAGGCATTTAAATTACAATTTGTTTTTTGATGTTGCTTGAAAAAACAATTTTGTTTTTGTTCTTTTGTGTTTTGTCACGTTTTGCGTGTTTTCTCGATTTATCTGTTTTCTTTTATTCTTTTCTTATTTATAGTATTTTCGGGCGATTGTGAAAATCAGAGTTGTTTATCTAAACCTCCTCTGACAATCGTCCGAGTTGACTTGATTTAATTAATAGTATTTTTATTTTGATATGTTATTATATGTTTGAATTAGGTTTTTGTTATCAAGTCAATAAATGAATTATTATTATTATTATAACGCACCTCGTTAGAGGAACTAGAAACGTTCGGATTTAGCCATACGTCTCTTAAGACTAGTTTGACACTAATTTTAGTGTTAGTTCTAGTGCGAGTAATAATACTAGTTTTACTTATTCCGTGTTCCAGACTTATGGCTATAACGGACAGTTATATGTATTAGTACGTAATATCGAGGTTTTGCTACATAAGAATTTGACTTGTGACGCGAGGCTTTATTAAAAGAAAGTTATTCTAATTAGCGACTGGGGTACGAAAGTTGAGTTAACTCGTTAATGATTTACTTTAACTGCTAATACCAGTTGGCAACTTCGGCTTGGGACATTGCAGCGATATAAATTAACCTCTCGTTAAAAAAGTTTTTTCAATTCAAAGAAAATTCTAAACAAATTCGAACCGCTTTTAAATTTGAATTTTCTTCAACGATGCGTTACGTACAAATTCAATATCTGCGGATCTAGTTTCAATTACAAAGTCAAGGGTTGGGGTTTCAATGAAAAAGTGGAGGGTCATTGAAAGTTCGACGCTTACCTCTCTTTCAACAGTTACACCACTCCAACAACCCGCTGCCAAATTGAACTTGGCTTAAATTGGTTATTAAAAATATAAAAATATAAGCTGTGGGAATTTTTCGTATTCTTGGATTAAAGAACCTATTAGATCTAACGCGCGGCAAATGGAACATCGCTCTCCGTCTATTTGCACTCCATTTCATCAAAGAGGCGAGAACTCTCCGACTTGCATACGTCCCTACCTACTAATTACTTCGTCGAAACCCCTCCTCAATATCAATCACGTTCAACAAACTAATTTGATCAAATATAATTCACGAAGATTAACTAAGCACTTCTACCTGATTGACAATGACAGTAATTAAATGATGCATGCCTAAATGGTGCAGGCGCCTAATTACCCGGTGACATTGCTGCATCGCCAGTGCAAATTCCGAAAAAAATACTAAACCGGACGTTGAAAATATCCCTCTACTAATGGTTAGTCCAAACGCCCACTAAATGAAACCAAACCGCACGTGGTTAAGCTCCTCTGCAGCAGATTATTCCCATTTTTTTATTTTCGATCATTCTACATTTTAATCTCCACCCAATCTGTCAATCAACTATCATTTTTTTAAACATTTTTATTTTACGTTTTAGGTTTACGTTTTGAAATAAAAAGGAAACCTTAAAAGGCGAAGCCTGGTTGGATTTTTAAAAGACGCCGACAGTAAGTGTAGCACGCGAGGACAAGAAGAATAATACGTTCTTTGGTTTATCCGGATCACAAATCGGATATGCGGAAGCAGCGCCCGAAAAATTAATGCCCCCTTTCAACCGGAGCCTGAAATACTAAAGTAATAATTCACGGATACGTGGAAACATGAGCGCTTAACGTATTGCAACACGTAGAACCCGAGGTTGCGACAATAATTTATGTATCGTATCTGAAGTTCGTAGACGATACTCGAGTACTTTCAAACATTTTTGAGTTAGTATACCGGAGGAAATGTCCCGTGATATATTGTGGTGTAACTTTCGGGGCCCCGTCGTGCTGTTTTTAATGTCCCCACTATAATGGCAAGCTCAATTTTTGGCCGAGGGAAAACTTTTCCTCATTTGAAAAATTACGCAAACAAATCAACCACCCCGGCACCGACGTTATTATTAGGTTTCTAAATTTAAAGAGAAACTTACAACTTCAATTTACAAACTCGTATAAACAAAACTTTACTACTTAAGGATGCTTACTTAAAACACCAACACAAATTATTCTTACTTATTGCACAATTAACTCAAACATTTCTATATCTTACCATACAATGATATACAGTGTGTTAATTTATTATCGTACCCGACGTCATCATTGCAAGTATGCAACCAATATTACAGTATTGCCTCGTTCTTATTATGAGGAATTAAGAAATAATTTATACCTTCAACTGAAGCTTAAAGTATCTTCTTTAAGATAATGTATTATAACCTGTTGCTATACAGAGTGTCCCGTTAAGCGTACGGAGCGGCTGTATCTCTAGAACGGTAAGGCCAAGAGGTTTGGGAAAAAAAGAAACTTAGATGATGAGCTATAACTTTGACACCATCATTTAATAGCTTGGATAATACCGCATCGCTTTTGTTTTGCGATATTTCTCATATCTGTCATAATAAGGGAGGGGGAGGCCAATGCGTTTTCATATGTTTACATTTTAATATCTCCTAGACCATTCAACCGATTTGAATGTTTTCGGTGTTGTTTGAAAGAGCATTTTATGCTCTTTTTAAAGATATTTTCAGTAAGACCGTCTGCTTTAAAACAAATGAGCTAGAGGACGTTATCTGCAGCGATTACATATTTTTGTGATTTTTGAAGAAAAGTTAAATGGAACGATACTATTTACTTCACAGACCCTTAGTCACCTTAAAATTTGCTAAATTTTAGTGAAAACCGCATCTCGATATCGCCACCTGTTCTCGAGTTATAGAAGAAAATGTTAAAAACTCGAGTGCCATCAATCGGATCCAGTTACCTCATCGAGAAAAACAAATCACATTACCATGGTAACTGTAAACATGTCATTTACTAACGCAGAAGCGTATGATAAAGCGTATGATGATTTATTTTCAATGTTTCAAACACGATGCAACTGCATGGCAAAAATGTGCAATGCAATAATTATGACAAAGAAAGACATTTTTCTCTAGAAGTGTTTTTAAGATTGACTTAGCGATTACGGAAAACTGGCAACGTGTAGCCCATTCAGACGTCTCTATGAATTCGTAAATCATATTGGTGTGCAATGTGATCCCACATAATCTGGAAACTCCGAAAACAATTGTCCACAAGAGTTCTCAAGAGAATAATATCTCCACCACGTTGTTTTACATCAGGCCTTAACAGATACCGATTATGATAACAGACTGAACTATTACCATTGACTTTTAAATATGATTTGGGCAAATCCAAACCTTTTATCACAAATGCTATGGATGCATGAAGCATCTGTCTACAAGCTGATGTAAACTTGCATAATATGCATTCTTGGTTCGAGCAAAACCCACATTGCTTTCACCCCTTTATCTATTGGGTAGACTAAACGACCTGACTTTTCAAGAAAAACCAATAACCAGGGAAAATATGACAAAACACTAAATACCAGTAAAAACGTGTCCAGGAAAGAGACTTAACAGCGCTTTTTTTTGCCAAAAATTTAAGTTATTCTAAGTGTTTCGGTTTATTTTGTTTTATTATCATTGTTGATGTTTCATTGATCCGTTGGCTTTTCAACACGCCTCAAAAGTAATTTTGAAGCAGTTCTAAGCTTGGATAAAGTGTGAAGGATTAATAAAATTTTTGTTCTCTCTTATTTGTTTCCTAAGGTAACTTGATCCGATTAAGATATATGAATTTTTAACATTTTCTTTTATAATTCGAGAATGGATGGAGATATCGAGATGCGGTTTTCACTAATATTTAGCAAATTTTATGGTGATTAACGGTCTGTGAAGTAAATAGTACCGTTCCATTTAACTTTTTTTCAAAAATCACAAAAATATGTAACCGCTGCAGATAACGCCCTCTAGCTTATTTGTTTTAAACCAAGCGGTCTTACTGAAAATATCTTTTAAAAGAGCATGAAATGCTCTTTCAAACAAGACCAAAAATATTCAAATCGGTTAAATGGAGATATTAAAATGTAAACATTTGAAAACGCATTGGCTTCCCCCTCCCTTATTATGACAGATATGAAAAATATTGAAAAACAAAAGCGATGCGGTATTATCCAAGCTATTAAATGATGGTGTCAAAGTTATAGCTCATCGTCTAAGTTTCTTTTTTTCCCAAACCTCTAGGCCTTACCGTTGTTGAGATACAGCCGCTCCGTACGCTTAACGGGACATCCTGTATAACTCCGTATCCGAGATATTTTAACCGCCAAAACTTGACACTTTATGCTCGAATATGTTTTAATTCAATCTCAATAATTTTTTAGGCGTCATTCAGGAATAATTGTATTATATAATAATTAAATTATATATATTGGTTTAAATTGTAGCCATTATGTTGTACAACTAATTCGAAAACGTAATTGTTTTAAAGAAAAATATTTTGGAAGAGGAACTAACTATACGCCTTTAGAGACTAAAGCAACAATTAGAGGGTGATACAATGTACTCTGTTTAGATGGATAATTGAAACGCGGTGGGATTGTGCAAACAAACAGAAACAGTGCCTGGTGCTCTAGATACTTCTAGTACACACCCGTGGGACCGTGAGAGTGTCCGCTTTATCTCAAACGTAGCTGCAGGGTTCGATGAATCAAACTGTTGTGTTTTGATTGTGTTCGGTATTTTTTAAACGGTGTATCCAAATAAAGACTACTGTCATCGCGTTGACAAAGAAAAAGCCCTTTCTATTTTTTTGCAATATCCGTGTAATAGATACCGGGAAATATATGTGACATTTATACGATATCGTTTATCAAAATACCTTTTGTTATTGATAGATAGGTTCGCTTCGCGCGTTAGGTTCAAACTTTGACAGAAACGAAGGGATCGATGAAAAAATAGTAACGAAGTTTTAAGAAGCGCTCATCTCCCACAAAGAATCTGCATGTAAAAAGATGTTTTTTTGAAGGGGAGAAAAAATCCATATATAACGCGAAATCTTTACCATATTTTTTTATGTTCTATTTAAAGATAGCACTAAATAAAAGCTCTCAGTATTTTTATGTTTATTTTTAAATTTGCTTTTTACGGTTTGAAAACTTGGAAAATTAATACTATTAAAGCCGACTCGACTGGTCGGTAATGCGATTTCAACTATTTTATTCTATTAAGAAAGTCTAATAAACTCAAACCGTTTTTGCAATTTGTATCTTCGATAACATTGTTTTAAAAACTACAATAAAAAGATATATATAAAGTAACACATAAATCATAAATAAATCCGGCGCATCCACCATTTCTTACAAATTGTAACATAACATATCTCGAAATCGGTTCCGGGGAAATTTAAACGGAAGGCGTGTTGAAAGAAATCCTGAACATTCGCCATATCCATCCCCATTCGAAAAGATAAAAAATGAAATATCTTATAGTTCTTGGCTCATTCGTGTGACAGATATGGGGAAATCCATGTGACGTTTATGCGTTACCGTTTATCAAAGTATCTTTAGCTATTGATAGCGGTGGTTCGAAGGGAGAGCGAGAGCTTTGAAACTTTGGGGCGAAGTGGAAATCGATGAAAAAAATACTAACGAAATTTTAAGAGCGCTGAGTCACGTCGTTTGGGAAACGTCTTCAAGTGGCGCGGAAACAAAGCAGCAATCCCAAGGGACTGGTGCATTTTCTGCCATTCAAATGTTAAAGTTATTGGCACCGGGGGGCGCCTGGGACTTTTTGCCGAGTAATTGTGTTTGCGGGAAGAAACGGAATTGGACGTCTCGCGCGTCCAATCTTAGGGAAGTGATGTATGGGATCCCAATTTCATGGCAGAACAATTCTAGAGCGGACGAGAAAAAATAGAGCTCTGGGAATGCAGTCGGGGTTAATTAAAACCATACGTACTGGTCCAGACTTGCCAGTACATCCCGCGTCCCAGTTCTGGCCCGATATCAGACGATCCTGCCGGAAATTAGTAAAGGCATCTCCCTCTTCCGATAAGTGCACCACGAATTTGGCCCCCTTCGAATGATAAACGACACACCCCTACAATTTTTACGAGAACCCAGATACATAACATTCCCCATGTTTTTCAATTTTAATTGATTTTACACGAAATTTACTGCCCGATCTTCCTTTTGCGTTATCGCCGTTCAAAACCTAACGAGAAACGACGTCGTTTCATTACCCCAAACGTTCGACGTTATTAGTTTTCCAAACGCCACTTTTTCACGTTTCCTATTTTAAAAGAACCACTACCTAAAACAATGTTTTTCATGTACGAGTAAAACTAAAATCATCCTGATGATGATACAATTACTTTAGAAACCGGTTAATTGAATTTTTTGTATTCATTACGGTTGATACATACCATCGTCAGATATGACGTAACTTTACTAACTCTGAAGGACTCCGGTCGCGCACGTAGCCGACCGCTCGAACACGTGTAATTGAATGCACGTGTGTGTGCGCGTCATAATGAACACGTAATCGTATCCGTTTCCTACTCAAGGTACGGATTTCCGGTACTATGAACTACCCTGATTGATAGACACTTTAATTCGTTCGCCAACCGTAAAAATAAAGTCTTAAGAACTAACTAATTTCAACAATTCCTTGAAGTGATCACGCAGACGAATGAAACGAGAGCAAGAAAGAAGCGATTAACGGGAGAATTCTTTATTATTTCTCAAAGATTTTTTTAAAAATACGATTTGATACAAAAAGCTTAAAAAAATTATTAATTTGGAATGTCAGAGGAAGTGGAATTAATAAATCACATCGTTCTTATTGCGAGGAGTTAAAAAATGATTTATATCTTAAATTAAAACTAAAAGCTCTATTTATAAGTGGTATGGAGGTAATAGGATTTGATATAAAAAGATTCCCAAAAGATAACTTATAAGGAAATCTATTAATTTTAGGTTGCCAGAAAAAGTGATAATTTAAAAAAACACCTCAACCTTATTTTGAAGAGATAAGAAATGATTTATAGCTTAAAATAAAGGTAAGAAACTCTATTTTTAAATCTCGCATAGAAATAATAGGATATGATATAAATTTTTTTTAGAAAAATCTGTTTGTCAGAAAAAGTGGCAGAAAATTTCCAAAAAATTTTCTTAAAATGATAACGCTTAAAATATGATGCAGGATTAAGAATAAATATCTAATATCTATATAAAAGGAGATAAAATGTGAGCCATCATCGGTTGCTACGTAAATGGTGGTTGGGTAAAGGAAAATTAAATTTCGACGATTTAATTAAAGTGCACGCGACGTATTCGGGATGAGTTAAAAGTTTACGGTATTAAAACAGTTTATCGGCGAAGTAGCTTATTTAGCTTGTGTCAAAAAGTCGTTCGGTAAACGAGTTGGAAATTTGCAATTCCGAGCAACCGCTCCCGGAATTTCAAGCAAAAATAAATAAGACCAAGACCATTAAGAAAATTCTGTTAGGGCTAATTACTGGGATCTACGTATAATTGCCGGAATTTTTCTCTCTCTGCCTGCGAATGGCCTGCAGGTTTCAGAGAAGGTTGCCAACAATTATGGTTTTGGTACGCTTCGACGGACGTCTTGAATTACGTTAAATTCTAAAGAAGCACGTGAAAATACAAAGGTTTCAGAGGAACAAAATTAGTTGCAACTGTTTTCAAAGACAATTCAGGTAATTAACAATAAAAGTTTAAATGGTTCTATAAAATATTTTTATATTTAAATATTTTATGTTTTGAGTACTGTAGAATTTATATTTTAAATATTTATATATAACGTTTCGTTGTTGAAAACTAGGTAAATATAATTGAAGTGTGCACGAAGCCGGTCTTTATAAAAATGATTTCCGGTTTGCTGCATTCGCGTATAACGATGAAATGAAAGAAAAGAGGTAATCTTAAAAAAGAAAGATACTTGCCTCTGCTGAACTGGTTGTAATTCCTGATGACGTTCTCGGCGTTCTTCCTCGCGATATAAAACCATTCTGAAGTATTGCTGAGATACTTGTATTCGACGGCGAGGTCCTTGACGAGGATGGTCCCTTCCGGGAGGCGGTAGGCATAAGGGCAGAATAGCCAATAATCTTTATACTGGTACTGGTCGTAACAGTTGCCGGCGGCGAAGATGTCGTCATCAAATTCGACCATAGAGAAAACGGAAGCATGCAGTAAATATTCGGAGGAAACGACGGCGGGATCCGAATATTTCCATAAGCGAGTAAGCATATTAGCTCTATTTACTGCAACGTCGGCTTCAACTCTAAATCGCTCTTGTGCATACCTATCGACAACTCCTTCGCCCAAGTTTAGATCAGTGCCGGCAGTGCAATTTTCCCCCAACAAATGCTGGGAAGACTCCACGATGCGTAAGAAATGTGTAACGATATCAAGTCTTTTGCCGCTTTTGCCTCCTGTTTCCTGTAGAATTTTCTCCCTCACCTCCTCCAGTTTGTCTTCGGCGAAGGGATTTGGAGTTCCGAAGTCATCGTCCTCTTCCTCCGCCGCCTCCTCCAACTTCTTTTTGCCGCGTGACGGATCGTTTTTATCTAAAGCTTTGTCCCCCATGTACATGAAACTCTTGTCCATGTACTGCCAGGTATTGTTACCATCAACCGTGATCCTCCTGTTCTTCGTCTTGTACTTAATCCCTCGACTGCCGCCACTTTTGGTTGGCTCGGTCGTCGAAGTTTCGGCCACCGAAGAAACATTTTCCACTGTTGGATCCAAAGTGGGATTCTGCACAAGATAGAAATCGTCCCCGTGTTTCCCGGCCCTTAGCAACTTACTGCGTGACCTGCCATGTCTTATACTAACTTGGTCCACAATTTTATCAACGGCGTTCGAGTTGTATACCAAAAAGATCATCACCAAAAATAGTCTCATCTTGTCTGTGGTTGGTCCGCGCCTGCCAAGGACCTCGGTGATAGGATCTACATCTTAGATATGAAGTTCTCTCCGTCCAGGATGCGGAAGTTCCTCGATGAACGAGAAAGCGCGCGATTTTCCGCAGAGAGTGTCAGCGTCCGCCCGATTCGATGTGGAGAGCACGACTGAGCTTTGGGGTAGACGGCAGTGGGGGTTGATCCTGGATGCAGGGATGCACGAGCGCCACCTGCCCCAAGACACCGTAGCGCACGCGTTTCTATGGCAAATAACATTTTCCCACTAACATAACCACCGTCAAGACTAATTCCCCAAATAATGGCCAACTAACTCCGCTGTCATCCGTTTTTTTATAAGGCCACACTTAAAACCTGTTGCCTGGAATCGGCCTTTTTAAGGCCCACGCGTTCCGGTAGGAACCGGTTTTATTGTAGCATCAAATTTTATACCAAATTATACGAAATTCGTGGATTACATTTTATTCGGGACCAATAAATTATTTTTTACCACATGGCGCTTATTTCGTAATTTTTTTTTATAAAATTCACGGTTTATTACTCAAGCGTGCAATTTTTAAAACGGGTTTTACATAATCTTTTACTTGTTGGAAGGTGCGTATTCGAAATTTGAATATTAAAACTACACTGTACGAGCAAACACTAACGGCTGAGTTATTACAATATTTCGCTGTCCCGTACAAATAAAGCAATACAAACAACGCACGCCCGACGAAATATTCTCTGTACGCGTTCATCGGCACAATGGAATATTTATTACGCACTCTCAACACAAATTTGCTTTTTTTTTAACTCGGTCGCTTTATTTTATCCGCCGCTTTTTTTTTCAAAACCAACGCTATCAAAATAAAGGGATACAGATTGAAATTAAATTCCGTTCCGATATTAATTGAAACATTACGGAAATTTGTCGCGTGTACCTATCGATTTGACTGACTTACTAGGTTGCAATAAATTTTACACAGATTTACGATATATTTTTCTAGCACAATTTTAAAATACATCAAATTTTATTATATAATCAAACAGTTTTTATTTAATAAAAACCTCTAAAAGGTATTGAAAGGATTATTGGTAAATATTTACACTTAATTCAATTATGGGAAAAATATTTATGGATAACATTTGAAATACAGATTTTATTCAATCAATTTTCACTGAATACGTAAAAATAATAAAAATATTGTGTGGTTTAAATAACAATTTTGAATAAAATTTTTATTAAGCATTTATTACAAAAATTTATCAAAGAATAATTAAATAAATATTAAAAATTACTTCATTTTCTTAATAAGAATCAAAAAATAAAAAAAATAGATTAATAATAAATAGCGAGCATTTTAAGATATATTTAATTGTGATTTTACCAAATATAATTTCTTTTTTTTTCATAAATACCATTGTTTTTAGTTTTTGAGAAAAAAATTATTAAACACCATAATACTTTTTATACCTTTTTTAATATTTCTGTGTAATTTTTAAAAAATTGTAAATATTTAGAAATAATATAATTTATAAATAAATTATATTAAATATAATTTTTAGTTTTTGCGAAAAATAATTTTATGTTTTTTATCATTTTTCGATTTTCATCGGTTATTTTTAAAAAATAAATATGAAATTATCAGTATTTATTCATAAACTTTTTAATCGATGAATCGTTTTTTTATATAAATTAAAATGATGTGAAAAATCAACATAGCAGTATTAATAACGGGGGTAATTTTGATACAGGGGTTAGTTAGTCAACGTGGAGTAATTAGTAGAAGTTTTATTAGTTACACTTTTTAGGAAGTCCACGTTAGGTAAACTAATTACGTCCAGGTTTGCGTTTCAGGAAGTGCACGTTTAGAATGCAAAATGACGTCGCCAGGCATCACTTCATAAACAAACATGTTGGGGGTTGTTGCACAACCGTCTGGTATTGATATAGCGGCACATGTAGATTGATGCATTGGATAACAGGTGCACCAACACCCAGATCTACGGTTGAGTACACGTGATCGAGCGCTATCCGATATATCGGCTGGGATTGCGGGATTTTCGTTAATCTCCTTAGGATCCGCCGCAAGGATAGGGAAAGATAGGGGTGAAAGAAAAGGAAGAAAAAAGATTGGACGCGGGTGTTATTGTTGTGAGTCGCCTTTAAATTTACATAAAATGCAAGGGTTTATTTTCATACACCCAGTTCCGCGTTTAAAATGCAGCAACGAAGCACTTCCGCCGCGACCGGAAGTAGCAAAAAATTTGTTTTAGCGGCAGTACCTGCGAGCATTTTACTTTTAAAGTTACCCAGCAAATATGTTTTGCACGCGGGCGCTTTTATTAAAATATTAAAGTACCAACAGTTTCGCGGGCCTTTTTTGCGGAACTGGGATTAGAGTAAAACTTCTAAAGGAATATATAAATTCAGAAGGGGCCTTCAAAAGTGAGTCGCATCGATCGTACGGGTAAGAAGAGCTTCTTAGACGTGCCGCCTCGAATTTCATTGTACACACAAAAGTATAAATTATAAATAAACGCGTATTTCCCATTCGCGGCTTCCTTAAAAATTAAACGGTATTTACAGCCATCTGGTGATCGAAATTATTAAAAACCCCATTTCTTATTCTCAGCGAAGAAACTTGAACGTCTATAAAGGTAGTTCCATTGATGGACTTTCTGTGACCAAACTTGAATAAACTTTTCTTAAGTTTTAAGTGACTAACCAGCGATTTGATCGTGCCGAGATATAGATTTCCAACGTGAATACGGGATGGTATCGTCAGATCTGCACCTGTGCTCGTTAGCATTAGTCGGAAACGATTTTAAGCTAACGAAACCAATTAACTACAATGGCACAATTAATATGTTTGGACAATTCAGATGTCAAGACCTCCCAAGGGACGCAACTTGCACCCGAATTTCTGTTCGAAGCTTTCAAGCTTAAACAATCTGTTCTCGTCGAATTTAAAATTTAGAAACTTGAAAAACTTGAAGAACAAGGAGCACGAAAGAAATCACACACACGCGGTTTACAATCCTCAGAACGAACTTAGTAGAATTTCGCCTCGGATTTTAATGACGTACTGTTCTTTTTTCTCCCCCCGGTCGACTCGGCAATACTTCGCGATCCATTTTTCCGCTCGTCTCGAAAAACTTGCCCGATTTTGTCCCGGAAATTACTGAAATCGCTTCGCTCGAAGAAAATTCATTAGTTACCTTTACAGCATTTCCAACTTCTCATTTATTGCATCGTTGCAAAATTCAGACAAACATTTACTCCAAACACAGTAAAAATATTTCCACCAAATATCCCAGTTAAGAATAACTTAAACTATTAAGATAATTTTAAAACAACAAGAATTTAAAAAATCGTAGCGATGAGTTGATTGTTAATCCAAACGTATACGAGTTGTTACTTTCGGTCAAAAGCGTTAACATCCGCGTTCATAAATCTCATTTTAAACTCTATGTATATTTCAACCGGAGTTAGAAATCGCAGTGGTGATCGCGATATATATTTTGCTTACTGCCACGGTTTCCGAGCCCTCTTTTCTTCCGCTGCACCTACGATAAATTTCCTACCAATATCTACGTAACCGTGATTTTACTTGAACTTTATGCAAGTATGCAAATTAACGGCTGAAAGCATTTTTATCCGTTTTCAATCCCCCAAACGGGACCGTTTCCCCTCCAAAACTCAATACTCCAGAGATCCACATCGCCGTAGACAAGCTTCTTAATAACGGAAACGTAATTAGAGGAATCAACCTTATCCAGGTCACCGGTAACGAAGCGAAGATCAGTTATAATACCCTTGAAAACCTATCGAATTAGTACTAGGAGGTGAATTGGTCTCCAGTGACACCTACCGAGAGCGAAAGATATTTACGATAGAAATCTAAATTACACACCCACACACACACATATATATATATATATATAAATTATATTAAGATTTAAAAAAATAAATAAATAAAAATTTTAAAATACTAATTAAAATATATACTTCTCTTTTTTATAATAACCTATAAAATAGGCAACTCTTCTTACTCATAAAAAGTATTCATAAGTAGGCAACCAATATTTCAATTCTTTCATTTTAATTCGTAAATTTCTGAAATAAAACATTTAACATCCATTTAAACTTTATTGATAATACAATAATGTTTACATCACCACCACCTAGATAATTTCCATATAAATATTAATTAATTTTTTTAATATACATGGATTTTACAATAATATTTCTAAGGGAGTGCTTAAACTAAATGACTTAAAATGGGTTACCCTACGAAAATATAATACAAAAAAAGAAGAACAACAAAAAATATAAATAATCACTTAATCCCATTCGCCAATGTACATAGTTCTCGGTTGATTTGGTATATATCCTCGAGTGGGGATTGGTAACCTTCCATAAATTTGGTTGTAAGGTGACTCCACGTTATCAGATTCTACAAAAAAAATTTATAAAATACAACTAAATAACATAATAATAATAATACCGTTTTCAAAATTTCCTCTATGCCACATTGGGTGTTGATGTAATTGTTGTTGTATCATATGATGTTGTTGTTGCATCAAATTTGGCAAAGATGTGGGTTGTTGAGTCATCGAATACCGTTTAGATGTGACCGTATCTTTAGACTTGGTCTCTTTAGCTTTCGATTTTGAAACAAAGTTTGGAACCCTCGCTCTCAATCCACAATAATAAGGATCATCGTATTTACCATCATCTTTATGTTTGTGGGTATTTCTCGTCGAAGCAAATGGTTTGGTTTTTTCTTCTTCGTCATAATCCGGTTTAGGGATGTTATGATGATAAATGTTTTCTCTTGGCGGTAATTTCGGAGGTTTCTCATTTCTTCGTTGTGCGTTTTGTTGGGATTGAAGCAAAAGTTGCTCTCTAGTTGCCGAAACCGAACCGGTTGCAAAACCTGAACTTCCGGATGAACCACTTCCATTTCCAGCAACGCTATAAGGATCTTCATCCGGTATAGGAATCCTCGGTCTATTTTTAATATCCATAACTTTTTGAACTGGAGGTAACTTGGTTTTTAACATATCCATCGCAACCACATTTATTATCAACACCCAAATTGGACACTCCAGGAGTTCCAATTCATTTTTAACGAATGCTATAGCGCTTAAACATTGACATTCAAGTCGTCGTCGATCCGGGTACGCCCTTCGCAATTCTCTATTAACGTTAGTTTGAAATTTTTTCATATCAAATAATTTTACTGGTCTTTCCATTTCTAAAGCGCATAATGGTACTTTTAAGATTTCATTTCCTACAGCTGTTTCTTCATCTTGTGCCGTATTTTTTATGTAAACATTCGATTTTGATACTCTTTTTATTAATATATTTCCTGCATCATCCATTTTTATTTTTACACCCTATAAAAAAGTTATATATTAGTATGGTCAGGTTTATATTTAATTTATCTAAAAGGAAATTTAATTAAAGTATGGAACATAACTTTTTGATTTTTCCACAATGATGTTCCTTTGTCAAGACATTAATTATTTGTATGTATAACTACAGCATTATGACAATGTTGAGAGATGACATTGAGGATTGTCCAGGATGATGTTTAAGTATATCTGGGAGGTGCATCAGACATGATATCAAATGATGTTCAGATTTATCTTGAAGTAAGTTAGGAACGATATTGAAGAATGAGAGTTGGGCAAAATGATGCTGGAGAATGGGCAAAACAAGTATACTAGGGACCTTAGAGATTACTGTCTGGAACAATGCTAAGTGATGATTGACCAATTTTGATTTGATATGACTTACATGTCCAATTAATCTTTTAAATTCGTCCGTTTTTTGGTCCCTCATTGGGTTGTCGAATCCGTTTAAGCCAATTCTATAAAAATATAAAAGATTTTTGTTTATATATATAGTTATTTTTCGAAGCTTTTGCACCAAACTGAATACTCATCGAAATATTTAAGGAGTGAAATAAAAAAAATCTCGAAAATATTCCATCACCATCAAATATATTTTCTTCATATAAATTAATATTGCAGTAATTATAATAAAAATATTTATAGATATAATACAAAAATATATGATACATATCTTTTAGGTAATATTTAGGTAATATCTTTCTTAAATTATCGTTAACGTCATTAACTTCGCTTATTTCATTTATTTTGTAACATCATTTTCGTCGTGTTAATCCCATTCGCTGACGTAAGCCGTTTGTGGTTGATTAGGAATAAAGCCTCTGGTGGGAATCGGTAATCTACCATAAATCTGGTTGTAAGGAGATTCCATACTATCCATGTCTAAATAAAATTATTTTATTATATCAAATTACTTAAAATGATTTATAATATATAGATCATACCAATTCCACTTTCAAAACTTCTTGCATGCCACATTGGATGTTGATGATACGGTGTTAAATGATGACGTGCCAACGATGGTTGTATTTGAATTTGTGGTGGGACTTGATGAGTGATCGAAAATCGTTTTGAAGAAATCGAGTCTTTTTTAGAAGATTCCTTTTTTGATTTAGAAACGAAATTTGGTACTCGAGCGCGTAATCCGCAATAATAAGGATCATCTAAAAAGATTTGTCAATGAAATCGTCAATGAAAAATTGTTTTGATATTACCATCTTTTTGGTCTTTAGTTTTTTCCTTTCTCCTTGATGATAAAAATGGTTTAAGAATTTTATTGATTGGTTTTGAGTTGTTGGGGGGATTCCCATCATAATCCGGCTATAAATAAATCAAAATAAATATAAAGTTTTAGTATATATTAACTTTCTAATACCTTTGGAATGTCGTGCGATGATCCAAACATGTTTTCTCTGGGAGGAAGTTTCGGTGGTTTATCACTTCTCGGTTGATTAGTAACATAGTGCGATTCCCTTGGCATTTGATACCCTCCTATGTTTCGTCCAGCAACTCCCGCAACGCTGTAAGGATCTTCATCGGGAATTGGTATTCTGGGGCGATTTCTAATATCCATAACTCTTTGTACAGGTGGTAATTTAGATTTTAACATATCAATAGCGACAACGTTAATAATCAAAACCCATAAAGGACATTCCAATAGTTCTTGTTCGTTTCTTACAAAAGCAATCGCACTCAAACATTGCGACTCCAATCTTCTTCTATCCGGATAAGCAACTTTTAATTCTCTGTTAATATTGCTTTGGAACTTTTTCATATCAAAGAGTTTGAAGGGTTTTTCCGGTTCTAAAGCGCAAGCGGGAAGTTTAAGTACGTCATTTCCGATGGCGTTTTCGCCATTTAAACCGGTATTTTTAATAAAAATGTTGCACTTTGAAACTCTCTTAATTAAAATATTTCCGGCATCGTCCATCTTGATTTTGACACCCTAGAAAATGTCAAGGATAGTCAATAATGAAAACCATATTTTCGGACGAATCGAAGGACTTACGTGTCCAATATGCTTTTTGCACTCGGATGTTTTTTGATCTCGCATTGGATTATCGAACCCGTTCAGGCCGATTCTGCAAAAGAAAGAAAGAGTCGGTTGTTTATCACGAAAGGACGTAGGTGAAGAGTTGAAGAGGAGGATAACACGGTCCAAGGATTTCCACAAAACTCGCGGGTCGCATCGTTAAACGCGCGCGTTAATACCAGTTCACGGTTGTTGCAAATGTCGAAACAATAATATAAACTTTGACATTTCGGCTTGAGTAAAGTTCAACTAAAAATTTCAACGCTTTAAATTCATAAAACCGAGGCTGAATGTGAAAGTATACGATGTACACTATTACTGTATTGATTTTTTATCTATTTATATTAGCATTTTTTTCTCGTAAATTCGTTGTTAACTCTCAATGGAATGCAAGGACTATAATTATTATAACATTTTCTTTTCATCTCAAATTCCACATTACTATTAATACTATCAACCTTATAAAACTTATACGAGGATATTTTCAATATAAAGAGTTGTACACTGTGTTAATAAATTATCGTAAGTATGCAACTAATATCACAGTATTGTTATTATAATACGCGATTTGCGATATTAGTTGCATACTTGCAATGTTGACGTCGGGTACGATAATCTTATTTAATAACATGTGTTAATTAAAATGAGTTATTTTTATACAGATAATTCTTATCGGTTGAAAGATACGAGATGGTCGAACAGCAAGAAGATATAATGGTGTGAGAAGAATGCTGAGCTTTTGGTAAATAAGGTGCGGGTAAGTATTATAAGGAGTATTTGTAATCCGAGAGAGGAATACCGAAGGGGTAAATAAAAGGCGGTAATGGTGAATAATAATCGCAGGTAGGGCCAGAGAAGTGTACAAAGCGTTTAGCATAATAAGAAACAGAATCTTCTTAGTGATTTTCGCGTAAGTCGACGTGGAAATTAATTCCGGCGGGGGCTTTGACGCGCGTACGTTTTTCTCGCCTCTTTTGAGCGTCGTTTTCATAAAAGGCCGCGGTCATGTTATACGGGGCCCCCCTGTCCCCCTTGTTGGAGGTCTGCCTGAACGTTCTCTTGATTTACGACAGTGTCAAACACGCCACCCGCAAAGTTCATAACACAGAGTATGAGTTATACCTAGAATCTAATCCCGGTACCGGCTACTTGGTTTTTTGCGGAGGTATGCGGCACAGGGGAGGCTTTTTATGACGCAATGGCCGTTTGGGGGGAGCTTTTAACGTCTCGGTCGCGTTCAAAACCAGATGACCTTGCGACCACGCGACTTCTTCTCCGACGGCCACGACGACCCCGACGGAGATAGTTTTTAAAAAACAGACGCGTCCAAGAAAGGGAATTTGATAGTATGTAATATTGTCCAGATACGTCCCCGCACCATGCCAGCAAAAAACGTATTAGGAAACAAAGGGTGTGGCGTCCTGCCTTGTATCTACAAGGCCAGCGTATAAACTTACATTTATTTGCAACCAATATCGGTACGCGAGGCGCACCTTTTGAGCCAGTTCGGCTACGATACGTACGCAGATTGCTCAGGATTTATTCCTCGCAAATTCACGCTCGTCTTTCTTCACTTTCGTTTCTTCGCGACCAACCACCACGGACACAACAAACTTGACATTTCTTTTTTACTCATATCTTACACCTCCAAGAAAACCCAACTTATTTATTTCTTGAGTAATTTCTTAATTTTGTGGCAATTCATTTTTTCCTGATTTCATCATCATCTAATGCCCGAAACCGGTTCTGTGTGTATACAAACATAATCCTATGTGTATATTGATTGGAATGTAGAAAATATTATGACCACTGTTATGAGAAGAGCTAAGAGAAGAAACACTAATATTTCAAAATTGAGTTGTTCCATAAAAATTTTTCAAAAAATCAACTTTTTCTAATTGTATTAAATAATAAATAATATTGTTTCGTCCTTCACATTGCTACATAAATTTTTTTCTGAAAATCAGACCACAATGTTATCTTATATCACCAAGTAAGTATAAAGTTTTGATAAAATTTTTGTAAGACCTCGGTTTGAGAATGATTGTTTTGGAACTGTAGACAACGACAACGCAATCGTCATGGCTCGGTCTCTGTGTAGGCTAAGACATTAGAAAGGCAACCTCGAGTTCGTTTCGCAACCGTTTCCCACATCTCGAGTAGTTCGCGATTATTTCAATATAGGTGGTATTTATGCGATGGGAGTAATTTTGTTCGGTTCTCAACTTATAGTAAAGAACGAAAGGGATGGCCGTAAAGATCGTCGTCGCCACAACCCGAAGAAAATCGAAACCATCCAAAACGAAACGATTTTTCTGCCATTCCTGCACGTGGCCTTTACGCGGAGCCACTTTCACTCGCTCGGTCTGTGTGCGACCAAAAGAACCGCACAGCTAAGAGTATACGCGTTTGGTGCAATAGTCATTTTAAAAGGAATTGTAATTGGCTTTTTTGCTTACCTAAAACCATCGAAACCGTCATCCGAACCGTTTACTGTCAAAACTGGAGCTCTTGCATACGCTTTTGCTACCCTACGATTTCTTTCCAAAACGATAACTTTCGCCCAAATTTCATCGTCTATTTGCGTCCATTTATCCAATACTTCTTGGATATGATCCTGAAAATAAAACATATACATGCGAATAATGGAACGAAGATTGTTGATCGCCTATAAATATTTCAAGGAAGGTTTATTAACAACAAAAGAATACATAAATCCGGTTTGTAGACTGCAATAGGAATCGAATTCCAAATCGGGTTTGTTGTAGCCTCAAGCGTCGAAATATTTTCAAAAACGTCGTTTATAACGTCCTCACGCCAATTTCTCATATACTCAGGTCGTACGTAAAAACAAGTTCTGGCCGGTTTGGCGGCAGGGACGGCGCGTTTTGTGAAATTCAAGATACGCCAAGAACGAGTTGGGAAACTTTCACTAAAGTTGGTTGACATTTTAGCCCGAGATCGCCTGTTACCACTTTTATTTTCGATATTTTGCAGGTGCAAAAACTGCGTTGTATATAAATAATATTAATTAATTTGTAGGAAAATAGAAATATTTAAAAAGGACGCAAGGTCGTCCAAAGTAACGGATTTTTACCCGTAAGCTATTTACAAATTGTTGTGCGAGAAAAAAAGCAACCAGTATTCTATAATTACCTACACGTTAGCTCTTAACTGTATCTTTAGTAGGATCATCAACTGATTCACTCGCACTTTCAACTTTAACTCTCTCATTTTGAAAGATCGCAATGACGTCATCGGGTATTTTCGGGAATGTTTAGTTTTTTCGTCATATCTTTTAATATTTTAATCGAGTCATTATTGATGTATACTCGACCTTACAAAGACCTTCGCGGCCCGAGGCTTCAATTCTGAGACACTGAATGTTACATTTCGAAGACGTCAACCGTCGATCGCCACAAAAGACGCCTCTCATCTTAGCAACGGCGCCGAGAAAGAACTCGAGGGCAATCCTCCTTTATCAATGACTCGAATTCTTCAGAACGTCTTCGTTGCCTTTTTGCGAGTGAATGACCCAGGTTCAAAAATCTTGCGCGCTCTCAAACTGGTAGCGCACTTAAATGAGAGTTAAATTTATACTTTATGATCCAACTTAAGCAAATTAAAATTAATCCAGAACTAATTTCAAAAAATATATTTATTAAATGAGAGGTGTTAAGACATCTCCACGTAAGGGTTATTATTGTACGAGAATAGTTAAATTCTAATAAATCAAGGTTTCAGCACTAAATTGTACCTATTGTCGTGAAACTGATTTATTCACTCGGAGGTGTCGCTTATTCTTCAACGCGAGGACGGAACCAATCGGATCAAGAGCGTTCGAGGGGCAGTGGCGTAGCAGTAATGGTGTGTATGTCTATGTCGGTGTAAAATAAAAAATAACAAAGCACACCGCAAAATCTCTGCTTATATAACACGATCGGGAGTTTAGAACGATTTAAAATACCGTTCTTATTGTAACGGCGTAGGTAATGAGCAGATAACGTTCTTGACATTTTGTAAGAACCTGAGGTCGACCAGGTAAAAAGCAACTTTCACAATATCGATCTTATTAATTTTTTTTTAAGCATTTTATGCAAAAGATTTTGATACTTTAAAAATTTTTAATTTTAAAATGAAGTGGTAAGATCACTTTATGTGTCTACATAGAATACAAAGCGGTTGACGTTGGTGTCGTTGAACTTTAGGTAAGCTGTACGTGGTGTACTGTCGAGAACGGCCGAGTTTGGATTTAAAATTCTCGCACGCACGTATTCATCGAAATTGACCGGCTCGAAATTGAAATTCTCGTCGCCGCGACCGCGCCTACAACGGACGGCGCGAACCGTTTGACCCCTGACATTCCCCTGCTTGTAAATTTTATTAATGTCGCAGAATTCACTTTGTTGCGAAAGGAGAAACATTTGCGAGACTCGACGCGACGCCGTACCATGCGTTCGCTCAGATCTCAATAGTGGATTAGGCGAGAAACTCGGCATAAATTAGCGTGAAGGTAGGCTCTGTGGTTACATATCTACCTCCCAGACTCCCCCGCGCCGTCCCTCCTCGCAAACTTCCACAATTCGCCGGAAAAACTCTTTCTTAACATGCTCTAATAGTCGCTTATGGGTATACCTCAATAACTACGTTACAAAATGGGCCGCCATTGTTGCTCGAGCTAGAAATTAACTTTCTAAAGTCAAAACTATTTCAAAAGCAATTGGTATGCTTTGCAAACCATGCTACTTGGCACATTTTCTATTAAACTATGCATTCTTAACACTCAAAAGAATACAAATTCTCAAAATACTCACCTTATAAAGTTTGTCCTTTTGATACCACACATCTTCTTCCTCTTCCGGGGGTTGAAACGTCGTATCCATGTGAAGATCGTCTCGCGATCTAGACAGAATCTTCCTTCGCGACACCATGATAATGAATCGAAACGGACGGATCTGCAACCAATATTTAAATGTTGATCGAAAAAGCACAAAAACCGCCGACCTTCGGATCAGCTTTGTGAAAAAACCGCCCGAACTCCGGTGAATCACGAAAAATACCGGAGACTACTCGCAAGAAATCCTTCGAAAGGTCGAAATTACTCAATGGTTCTTGCGAGAAATGACACGGAGGATTCGATACGTGCCCGCCAACATGAATTCCTCCGTTTCTTTAGGTGGGGAACACGAAACGATCATTTTAAATAGATTAAATATCTATTAACTTGAAAAAAGAAAAAAGCTTCAACGGTAGATTAAGCGACTAACTCGGAATAACCGAAAATGAGACAATAGTGTAACTGTATTAACTACTCAATATTCAAGAAATGTAACGTACTAAATCCAATAACGGAGTCACATTAAGACACTTTCATTTGATTATATATATATATTAAGAAAATAGTAATAATATCTTAGTAAAAGTAAAAGTAAGATTATGCAATGACCTTTAAGGAATTTGATAAAACCGCTTAGAGTTGACGGAAAACGGAAAGAATGAAACCGCCCCAACGTGGACGTTAAACCCCGCTTAACGTCGTCGCCGGACGATTTGCGGACGAGCTAATATAGAATTCGAGAACCTGTTTTCTGGAACTGCCAACACAATGTGCCGTCACATTCGCGGTTTTGTCTCACGTGTTTTTCGTTTGCAAGAAGGCGTTGGACATGGCCCTGCAATCTCGGACTGTTGGCCGTGCCCGGAGAGTTGAGTGGTAGAAGCGTGAAAGATATTGCGCCAGATAGAGCTCTCCGGAGTTAGCCGTTCCCCCCACGAAGAATCAACTCTCGCAGACTCAACAATGTATCGAAAATAGCATCGTCGTCGGAGAATCAAAATAAAATCTTGGACTGTAAGATTGTTTTTTTTTTGTGGCGGTGTTTCTTGTTTGTGTGTTATATAACTGTTAACCGTGAAGTAGTAGGTAGGACCATTATCGTTGACTACCCACTGCTCAATATTCTCGAAAAGACCCAAGTCCTTATAATATGAAAATGGGCTCGACGGCTTGCATAACAATAAAGGAACTCCTAAAGTACATTGGCTTTCTACTACCAGCAACAATATCCAAAGAATAAAAATTCCAAACATTATAATACGCACATATCGTCAATTTAGAAAGTATCGACCAATACGCATTACTTTCATCGAAGCGACTTATCTACTACAAGTGATTTTAAACAAACGGGTTGTAAAAACCTACTTTTCTTTTCGAAATTGTGCTAATCTTCCCATACTACACGAAATTCACTATTCTAAACTTAATTTCCAAGTTATTCTTACCTAATTTATAAAAAGTTTTGATATCCTCGTTAAGGTAATCCAACAAATCGATGGATCGTTTACAGCCAGCACATTTTCACAAAAAAATATCAAGAAAAAAAATCGAATGATTGCGAAATGCTCTGTCACTTAATTACAGAGTACAAACAGCGCGCAAACTCCACAGTCGCACGGAGACTGGCAAGTAAAGGTTTAGTAGGTCCGCGCTTTCTTGATTTGCGCTGCGCAAGCGCTAAGAATGCGTTATTATGACGTCGCTGTAAGTGGGTTAGACCAAGAGACTATGTCTAACTGTTTCCAAGGCAATTGACAATCATAACACTTTCTTTCACTTGGTTCTAACATAAATCAAATAGCGCATACCGAATATTCTCTTTAAAGATTTACATCTACTAAAAAAAAATATTTTGTTAACCACAATTGAAATTGAATCTAGTACAATAGGACCTTGAATTACATAATACAACATTTCAAATAAAATTAATGCAAATTAAAAGATATAAGATATCAAAGATTATCTCGTACGGGTCCGAAATAGGCATATAATATCCCGCGGAGAGGGTGTTATTTGCCAAATCAACGGTTTAATATTCTCAAGTATTATTTATGGCGTTTTAAAATGAGATATTCATTAAGAACCCAAACCGGGTTCTTGGTTGGGCGGGCCCCATTTATGTGAAACCCCGGTCGCGCCATGGGTCCTCTTTATCTTCTTTGCCTTTTTTTGCAACTTAATAAAAACCCAAGAAAGGAATTCAAATGATGTTTTGGCCACTCCAGCCCGAAAATAGCACGTCGCCTTTTTAGATGAGACCGATCAGATAAGTTTCTTTATTTTTAACCCACCTCAAAATTTTTTTTACTTTTCATTATATTAAATAAAAATAACTTTAAGATTAAAAACCTTATTTCAATGTTGAAACCACTTTCAAGGTTAAGTTTTATTTTGCATTCAGAAATATTCTTGTATCATTCATGTAAGGTTGTTCGACTTTGTATATCTTCTACATTGGATGGACGTCACGATAGTCTGAGATTTTCATTATATAAAAAATTTTTCCTGGAGTAAGCTTCCTAAAGTAATTAATAATTTCCAATACTGTTTGTTAATTCCATTACATGTACTGGATGATATCTCTTAACGTTATTTCCTTTAGCATCATTAATCAATATCAATATCTCTAAACATTATTGCTATTATCCCACAACCTCTGGTATCTCTTAATATCGCTCTTAATAACTTCGAAAAAAATGATTTCAAGACCTTCATGACGTCAAATTCATGACGAATACATATTTTATAGGATGTTTGCGCCATCTATGTTTGGATAACTCAATAAAACGCTGAAATTGTAAGAATCAGGTGTTTGATAAAAAGTTTACTACTAATACATGAAAAAATGGTTCATTCACTTTTCTTTGACAACACGAAAGTGAAATTGACTGTGTTGGTAAAAATCTAAAATTTTGGCCGAAAATGGTATTGTTATATTCTGGGTATATAACGAAATAAATAATATTAATCAATATGAAGACGGACGGGGACGTTGATAACAATCTGACTCTAAATGAACTTAATAATTACATTCAAAGTTTACGAGAATGGATTGAAAGTGCTAAAACGGTTCAACAACAAAATTATCAAGCGTTTCAAGATGTTGTGAGATTATCAAATCAAAGACCTGGTATGTAATCCAACATAATCATTATAAGCATAATTATCAATAATTATTTTTAGCTCCAAATCGTGTTGGATTGATTCAATTTGTGATCCCACCGTTATGGAAACGATTCGCAGCAGAAACGATCGATTTCATTCTACTATTTACATTAAAACTTTACCTTACATTTCTACTCTTTTACAATTTTGAGTAAGCAAATAAATGTGGATTAATCAATTTTTATTGAAATAAAATCAATCAAGTTTTAGCTTTCCTCTTGCTGACAAAGAGGAATTAATTTCTATTTTGGAAAATCCTGAAAAAGTTGCTGCTGTTTCTGCAGAACTTGCTGTTTTGGAAGTACTATATCGTGTACTTGCTTGTATTTATGAGGTACTTAATTATTAAGATTGATATAATGTACATCAGAAATGTGAATTTACAAACTTATCAAAAATTAATTCAATCCTTGGAGTTAACATGAAATTGATGGAGGTATAAATATTATTCAAAGGGCGAAAGGGGTTGTGTAATATCAGGTATAACACCCACACAGGAGTTATTTCATAAAAAGTGGGTGGGGAATAAATCCAATGATTGTGGGAGAAAGGTTAAAGGGAGTAAATTCTTTTATCACATAGTTAAAGGGCATGAAAATGACGCTGAAATTGAGGTGTGTGGGAGATGAAAGGAGAGAATAGAAAGCGTAATAATGAGCTGTTTGTCAGTTGGAGTTACAGTATATAATAATAATAAGTGTTTGAAAGAGTGATGAGGTGAATGAGTTGGTCTAACAAGCAAAAATGGTAAGAGGTGAGTTCTAAGCAATAACTTTTAAAGAAGAAGATAAACAGTGTATGAAATTATATATGTAGTGTGTTTGATTATAGCTGTCACAACAAATATCTTAATTATTATGTATTAATACTGTATAGGAAAGAGAAACCTAAAATGATTCACACATCTGATGTACATATATTACTAGAAAAAAAAATTACAATAAAAATTTATATTTATTAGACTTACTGGTTGCATGGTGCAGAACCAGCATCACCTGGAAAATTTTTATTGGGTCTTCGTGTTTATTGCACTGAAGAAGTGGTGACAATCAATGAAAATGAAAATCCTGTATTGTTGGTAAATCCTGGTAGTTTGGGATGGGCGAAATCATTTTGGAGAGCCATACTTAAGAATATATTATTGGGTCTAGTCATGTTTCCGATGTGTTTTGGTATGTTCATATCAAGACATAATCGAACCGTATACGATTTATTGGTGGGGACAGTCGTGGTGGAACATAACCCGGAAGTGCGTGTGATACCGCAAAATGTGAACAACTAAAACAGAGATTATAATAATTATAATTAACGGTTGGGACCAAGTAAAAAAAACGAGTTGAATAAAAAATTATAATACTTTTTTATTTTTATAAATTCTACATTGTGGGTTTATCGAAAAATTGTATAATTCCGTACAAGTGAATGATATTTTTAATTATTTTAACATACTTATTTTCATTTTGGAATTGAAGCTATATTATTCCGGTTAAAATGAAAGATGATCTCAATGAATGGCAAAAAAATGATCGTCAAATACGAACATATGAACACATACATTATGAATATTAATGTTATTTTTTTTCTTAAAATCACAGCAGAAAATTCCAGCTAATATAATAAATACACCGTTAAGGCAAAATCTTTTTTTGCACGCCGGGGGCCGAATGTTGTTCAATTTCTTTTCCTTTTCTTGTTTTCGTTGTACATATAATATTAAAGTGTGTATTTCGTGTAACGGGTATGTTGTTTTTATCAATCAGGAGGTGATTTTATCAGTTTTAATCTTAATTTCTAATGTTAACATGTATATATTCGATTATTTATTAAAAAACTTGTTTTTATTGAGAAATGACATAAAATCACAGTAAAACTATATTAATTAAAATCAATTCCATGACACGATATAAAAAAGTTAACTAATAAAATCATTGAATTTGGAATGTTATAAGAAAAAGAAATGTTATAACGAGATTCGGACGTGATTAAAAAACAAAATTAAATGAAACTAAACCATACATAATTCAAATTAACAATAACTACCCATGATTTCAATAAAAAATAAACACTGTAAAGATTAACAACAAGAACACAACTAATATAATATTAAAAAAAAAGAATACTGTTCAGTGATAATTGTTCTAAAGTTTTTTTTTTCAACTATTCGACGTGGACAAATCAGTGGATCATTTTGTGAATTTTCAAAATCTTTCCTAGGCGCTGTTTAGCAGTTTTCATTCCTTTTCGAGGTCTAGGCGTAGTCACTACTATAAAATCACCACAATCATCAGAAGAAAAAGCAACAATAAATATATCCATACAGTGTGTTTGATTTTAGTTGTCACAACTAAAATCAAATACACTGTATATTTAATAATCACCATGTGTAGATGTACTCGCTATGGTTGTTGTATTTGGTACAGAAGACGTAGTTTTTTCCGTTAATTTTGGTTTAATTTTTTTTCGTCTATACTGTCTTTTTGGACTCTAAAAAAACAATCAAAAAATCATAAATAAATCAGTGTTGTGAATCAAAAAAATTGTGAGAGTACTTTTTCAGGACTTTCACAAGCTCTTTTTGCAGCAGCCGCCTCTAAGACTTTTTCCACGGCTTGTTTTTTGGTACCTTCACGCGCTGGACGGTTCATTTTCGGCAATAATGGCCCGACACGGGCTTTTGGATTCCAAGCCTCATCGATCTTTGATCGACCTCTCGGCTTAAAGATATGTATATCTTCATCATCAGAATTATCCAAAGATGGATAAACTAAAAATGTGTTTATTAAATAAATTTTTGGCTGCAAATTAAGAAATTTATTTACTGTAATCTTCATCTTGGTGAACATTATTAATATCTTCCTCTTCAGAAAGTGTATTTGATAACGAACGATATTTTCGAGACCTAGCGGGTGCTCTCCCAGGTTGAATAAACGTTTGGCTTATAGATAACATTCCCGCGATTGCTTCTTGTGTTGACGGCGACGTTCGTCCACTTCCATCACTAAAAATTTTAAAAAAATAAACCAAAACGTCACAAAAATAAATTATTGTGTTTACTCCATAAATTTATTTGTTAAAGCTGAAGCTTTTAATAAGGATTCAATACCATTTTTAGGAATATCTTCAAGATCATCCCGTTTTTTCGATTTCGGACCCCAACTATCTAAACAAATCGTCTCAAAATTCACATTTTATTTCATTTTTTTACTTCATAACTTACTTGGTAGTCTCATTTTTAACGATCCGCTCGATTTTTTTGTTTTCCGTGGACTCTCATCAATACTCAAATTAAAGCAATCATCATCTCTATCGCTATCATCATTAAAATCATAAACTGATTTACTCATACTTCCAAAAGTTAACGCGGAATCAAGGGATAGATTTGAATCCGGTCCACTTGGAATACCATCTTTTGAACTACAAGAAAATGTTATTTCATTTAATTATGTTATATTTGTTTTTTTTACCCTAATTTTAATTTTAAAACACAATTTCTTTGTGAATTTCCATCTTCTCTACTTAATATACTACTTCCCCAACTATCCTCAAGAAATGTATTGCGTATATCTTGGGTATTCAATGAATTTTCGTAAGGATATATTGCAGGTTTTGGTAACGTTAATTTAATAGGGGTTGTTGCCGGCACTTCCGGTATATCAACAATAAACTAAAATGTTTATTAAAAAAAAATTCATATATATTTTTTAAAGCTGCATCTTTAAATAAATTCTCATTCAGAATCGTGTTTATGTTTATGTTACAAAAATAAAGGCTCAGTCAAACATATCCAACAGTGACAGTAACACTTATAGTGATTATTTCAGAAGCATGTTTATATTCAGTAAGTTCAACACGATGAAATATCAAATTTAAAAAGTATTTACATTTTTAATCGATTTTCCTTTTCTTAGTCATCATATTTTAATGATCGACACTCAGGTAGTACTGTGTATCACTCAGAGTTTGTGATTAAAAACGAATTCTTATTTATTTGCTCTTATGAAATTAATGAATATACATAGTACCAAGAGAAAACGCGTATGACTAATTGATTTTCGCGGTTATTTTCCACATGTGGCATGCATCATGTCCATGAATATGTTTTTCATGTTGAGTCATTTGCGTTTCTCGGTATATGCAAACACAAATATTTTTCAAAATTTGCTAATAAAAAAGAACAAGTTTTTCATTCAGAGCATACTACAAAAAAACTTTTAGAACAAAAGTTGTAGCAAATTTCATTCTTAACGAAATGTGTAAATAATAAAAATACGAAAATATGAAGATTCGCTGAATTTGTAGTTTTACATACTGTTGATAGTAATGCTTGGAATTTGGCACATATTACAAAAAAACTTTTAGAGTGAAAGTTGTAGAAAATATTATTTTTAACAATATTGCTGTCTTTTACTTTTGCTCTCGAATGCGTCAATATCGGGAAAAATACAAAAAAATATAAATTCTTATAATTTTCATATTTTTCTCGACATTGATGCAGCTGAGAGCAAAAGTGTTACACAATATATCTTCAAAACTTCCTTCAATATGTATATTCATAAAAGTGGCGAACGTGAGTTGAAACGTCTTGTCTATAATATACAGGGTGCCCATTATGTATGGAATCAACTTTATAAAAAAACATTTTATACAAAAGTTATTTAATATTTTATTTGCCATAATAAGACAGCATTCAATTGTTTTTATTTCAGAAAACAAATGAGCAACGAATAACACTTGAAGTTTTTTAAATGGCAATGTACCCTTTCGTTAGGCTCATTTGATAGAGATTTTTTTTCTCTTTACGATAACGTAAAATTTTAGTGCCCTCATATCAGAAAATTTTTGAAAAAAATTTAAAAATTGTTTATTAAGAAAATTTAACTAATAACATTAATCTAGATATCCGAGATCGTCAAGTACCTCGAATTATTGGAGATGTACACTAATTTTTCGTTTATTTGTTTTATTTTGTATGTAAATTTAATTTGCAGTAATAATTCGAGGTACTTGACGATCTCGGATATCTAGATTAATGTTATTAATTTTTATTAATAAACAATTTTAACATTTTTCTCAAAAATTTTCTGATGTAAGGATACAAAAATTTTACGCCATCGTAAAGAGAAAAGCAATCTCTATCAAATGAGCCTAAAGAAAGAATACCATTTAAAAAAATTTAAGTATTATTCGTTATTCATTTGTTTTCTGAATTAAAAACAATTGAATGCAGTCTTATTATGGCAAATAAAATATTAAACGAGTTTTGTAGAAAATGTTTTGCTATAAAGTTGATATCTACAAAGATATATACTATATTCCATACATAATGGGCAGCCTGTATAATATATACAGCCGTTTCGCACGTGTACTCACCAATACATTCTTATCTTAATAACTTATCTTAGTTCCCAATTATTAATTCTTATAATAAAATAGATAAATTTTTTTTTAAATCAAAATAATTCATAAATAATACCCTACTCTAAATGAGAATCAATTTAAAGATTATACTTATATAAAATAATTACATCATTCTTTGTATTTAAAGAATAATCAACAAAGTCTTTGTTAACGGGTTTTTTTCGTTTCCTCTTTGACTCCCGTTCTGGTTTGGGAGGATTCAACGAATTAATAAATCTTTCAGCGTGCCTTATTTCTTTGGAAATATCCTTTAGTAGTTTTGTTGTGTTTATACTTATGGGAATTTGTTCTCTACTACTTAAATTATACTAAAAAAATAATTTATAAATCATCTTAATTTTTTGGTTATAAGTATTGATGACCAACATCTTTCTCTGTATTCCATTGTTTTAACGAGGAAAGTAATGATTTTAAACCGGTTAATAAAGTGCTAGGACATCGTTTCTCTTCCGAATTAATTTCAGTTATTTGTGTTAATAATTTTTGAGCAGCAAACCAGTTGATCATCTCAAAATGAGGGTATAAAAACTTTTCTGTCGTTTTTATTTTCTTTTCTATATCATAAACCCTGTTTAAAAAAAACGAATTAAGTTTTTTTTTTAAATGTGTTGTGATGTTTTGTTACTTACTGTAATTGCATTGGAATATTTAAACTATGCAAAAAATTCCCGCCAAAAACTAATGAATCAATAGGGGTTAAAACAGCATGTATCCAACCTGTTGGTATCACCATTGTTTGTCCTTGTCTTAAAGTTGCTTTATAACATCGATCAACTTGATCGCCAAAAAATGTTTCACTTTGATTCGTCGCCGTCATCCACTGTTGATACAACGTGAGATTAGCAGGCGTTGGTTTAATAAAATAAAAAATTTTTTCGCCCCAAACAACATGATACCAAACGCTGGTCCCCCCGAAATCTATGTGAAAGTCCGTGTAAGCATCTTTAACACTCATCAGACAATATTTTTGGACTTGAGGTCGATTCACCGTACAATCGTAGGGCCAAACTGTGTTTGCCCAATCTAATTTTCTCGCAACTAAAGGGGCATCTATTAGTCGTGATAATCCTGTGCCAGAAAATTCCAAACTAACAACATTGAAAACCCGCATTCGATTTAAACTATTAAAATACGCCACGAAATCGCGCAATTTCATTTTTACATCTGTTTGACGGGTCACATCAATGACATCCATTTCGTGATCGCCACCGATGTATGATTCAACGTCGTACAGGCTGAAAGTATCCGAAGGAATATTCATTTCTAATCCATCTTTCCCATCGATGACGATGGGGCAATCAAACCCTCTTTGTTGAAGGAAAGTCTCTGTTAATTGTTGGCCGCGCATATGGATAACTACTTCACCTTCACTCGCAAAATGCCTGGCTCGTAATTCTTTAATAAAAACAGCCGTTCCCGTTTGAACCGGCCTCTCCGTTGCGTTTTCATCCCAAAAGTCATGTCTGTGATAATTCTTCCAAGGTTTATCTGAAAGAAAATTTTTGTTTCATCAACAAATTGTTATCTTATTCTTATTGTTACATTAAATAAACAAATTTTATATACAAAACTTTGGCTCTGATTGATAAAGAGTTAGTAGTGCTATTTAGTTGGTGAGTGGTGACGCAAATCGTATAAAAGTTATAACTACCTATTGTTAATTCATAACAGTGTGTAACAATGGTAGAAATGCAGATATCGGAAAAATGGTTTTCAGAATACTCAACAACCTTGATAAGAAACAATATGGTAACTAAGGTTAAGTGATAATTGGCAAATTTGTAATACTAAATGATTAGTCATTATTAATAACAGAATATGAATTTTTTGATTAAGTCATAAAGGCTTTATATAATAATCTATATATGTAAGCTACATATACAAGTATATATATATAAACAAACTTACTTATTGAAGGTCCAAATATGGGTGTACATCTGGGGCAATGGTATTTGTCTATTTCTATGGCCAGGTGTTCTTGGAAGTTGACACAACTAAAAACCATTAAAAACTTTGATTTGTGGAAGAAATAATATATTAAATAAAACGATATTGTTAAGGTCTTTTGTTAGGTTATCTTTTTGTCTGAATTAAAAGGAATAATATGCAGGAATATCAGAAAAAAACAGAAACGTACCTTCCATGGTACCAGTCTTTGCAAAGGTCGCATTGTATCATAAAAATATTTGGGTTATAGGGCTGTCCGCATAAACAGTAAGGAGTATCCATTGTAATAAAAAAATACTTCTTGTAAATAGTTAAGTTTGTCGCTTGGACGAAAAAAGTCACTAAAGAGGCCTTAAAGTTCCTAAAATTATTTTCTCCTTCAGTTACTAAACAACAAAACAATATGCTTTAGGCCTACCTTGCACTGCATTTGAAAAAAAATTTTCTTTCATTCGCTTTTCAACCAATTTCCACTTAACCTCTTCATCGGAAGAGGTAATACACGCAACTAAAGCCATATGAAAATTTGAAAGCGATAAGAAATTATTTGCTATTTCACTTTTTTAGATTTTCTAACCAAATTATAATGTGTACGTTCAGCCTAATTATTCTAGTTTTACCTTTTATTCACAGATGGCGCTATATTTTACCATAACGGAATTTAAATCCATAACAATATTCGAGTTGATAAATATTACTTTTAAACTAGAGAATTTGTTTCTTATATTCAGTAAATTCCGTTAATTTTGTTGACTACATTTCACCTTAAACTGTGCGCATGTTTGTCTGGACCATTGAGGTCTTATATATAATCTAGAGAGCGTATGCGATGCTGGTGGGGGTAATCAGAAAGTCAGACATGTTGGATGTACCGACCTGAACTTAGCTATAGTTTCAAGTCTCTATTGTACCTACAATTATAACCTCACAATTCTCATAAACATATTGTTATTTTTATTAAAATTTGATTTTTGATGAAAGTTTTCGAATTCTTTTCGTATCACATATGTTTTTTATAATTTGGTAGGTTGGACGATTATTCACAACAGTCCATAAAGTGTTTCTGGTTACTTGACTTGGAATTAACAATTGAAGACCTCGATGTAAGAAGGGGCCAACTTCTTCTCTTGATAAATGAAGCTACTCATTTCTTGCACCGAGGTCTTCAATTGAAGTTCAAGTAAAGTTTATTATTAAGGAATGTTCAGTTTTATTTTAAATAAACTAACAATTATTTATAAGCAAAGGTTAACGTGATCAATCAGAATTGCTTTAAATATTTTCTTCTTAGTTTATGTTAATTATAAGGGTTGTGGCTAAAAATTATTAAGTTCTTTTATCATATAATTAATAATTATTTATCAATAAAAAGTTAATGTTTTGTTTTGGTTATTATTTTCTGTCTTTCCAGTTTATAATAATGTAAATTCTTGCATAAGTATATATAAGAATTTAGAATTTCCCGCTAAGTTGGTACATCTAACATGGCGACCTTTCTGGCTTCATTTTAGGCGTGGTGGGGACAACAGCATACGCACTCTAGATTATATATAAGACCTCAGTGGTCTGACAGTGTTGCCAGAACCTGCTTTTGACCCTGAGACATAATTCGGCAATTATATTTGAATATTTAATTTTTCAATTTAATAAAAATCAATTTATTATTAAACTTAGTAATGTCATTTTTCTGACCACATCACAAAAACATTACAATATTTATAAACTTTTGCTGCATATCAGCCAAAAAGACCACTTTACCTGCAATGGTGTACAAACTTCTTGCGTTAACTTTCTTTGAGGACATGTAACAAGAAACTTAGTTTACATTTAGTTTCATGACATCGTAATTTGAATCATTGATCATACAGAGGCGACACTCCAAGCTGGTTCTTGCAAGTTTCAGGAGTAGGTAGATTGACCTACATTTTCAGATCCCTTTATATAAAGGGATTTTTAAGTGTTTCATCGAAGTTTCAGCTTCCATTAATAGATAGCGCCTCTCACCTTGTTTATATTATTTAAATGTTTCATTAAAAGTATTTAAATGTTTCATTTGGGGTTGTAAAATAGTTGTACTTAATCATAAAAATTATCAAAGTTTACCATAAATGACATTATGAACATTTAATACCCATTTAATATATAAATTTACCCAACATTTTTCATTAATATAAAAAATATAATAATGTGTAATAAATTTAAATTTTTTATAATTAATATAAGGCGACCTCTTTAAATGAAAAGCACAACTACACCATTTTTTTATAACTGTTCCTAATTCTAATAAAATCAACTTTTCATCACAAGTGAACTTGAGTAAATATATACAAGACACACAAAAACATCATTATAATACTAATAATTAATAATATAAAACAAAAATATCGATTAAATTTATTAATTTAATAAAGTGAATATCATATAACATATATATTCTATATAAATACATATATTATATATACAGAAATTTAATAATATAAATGTTTGTTACAGTATTGCATTGAATGTGAATCTACAGGGAATGAGGATACCATTTTGAATGGGAATATGGTGAGTAGATAAAGAGTTTGTTTGATAACAGATGGAGTAGCTATCGCGTTGAAAAAAAAAGTTGGAACGAATTTTTAAATAATTAAACGAACAATTACCGGGTTGTTAAATAATGGGTGTCGAAAACCTTTAATTGATTACGTTGGCAATAAGAGGAGTTTTGTGTGTGCACTTTTGTAATTGTGAAAAATTAGTTTTCACGGGTATTGTTTAATTTGTTTGCTTTTAATTTTCGTGGGATCGGTCGACGGCGCAATTTGAATTTTAGAAATGTGTCGGCGTGAATTATGAACTGGCGTCGGTGAAAATAGTAAATTTACCGTAGGTAGAGGGTTATGATTAATAGAGGGCGGGAGAGAAGAGGGAATGAACGGTGAGACGACCACCTTGAAGGTGAAAAGCGCGCTCAGAAATTGATGATTTCTTGTTTCCTGCTCAAAAGTGGTTCATTACGGGGGCGCAAAATGAGCGTTGTATTTAGTTATTGCGGGAGATTAAGAAAACCTCGCGGATATTACCTCATCTATATTCTTCTTAAAGGTGTTGCGGGACAAATTAGAAAACTCCTCTTTTGACTTTTATTAGAGTTAAGGGGACGGCAACCCTTTTTCGTAATAACCGAATGGCAGATAATAAACGACTACGAAAGACGATATGTTTTCGACGCGTACATTAAGACGTGAGACGTCGTAGCTGTGCTTTACTAAGCCTTCCGAAGGATTTGCGAGGAAGAACAGTTCGCGAGTACATAAGATTAATAGCGGGCTTTGTTTATCCTATGTAAATGCTATTAACGCGTTTACGGGGCTTAAGGGCTGTTCGACGACATTTATTCCTCGTCAGTCGCGAATGATTTATCATGTATCACACGAACGATACCCGCTTGTCTCTTCACGACATTCTCGGGGGGAGGTGAAGGGGCGTCTTCATTTGTCCGCGAAATCGCCGGAAGACGGATTGGGACCCGCCCTTTATCTCGCCCAAAAGTTTAAATGCGAACGCAGACCCTGTCGGTTTAATTGATTTAATTACATTGTGTTAATTAGGGTGGCTGTTTGAAAGCAATTGGATATATACCCCCGATCCTTCCCCTCCAACCCTACTTTTCGTGGCTGCTGAGCCAGATTTTACTCCAACTTATGCTGCAAACGCTTCGCCACAAACGGTCCCGCTTATTTCATTATATTTTACGATGACTATCTTGGAAAATTTCATCATTTCTTTTTTTAAATAAAACATTTTTTTCTTTATTCGCTTTTCATTTACTTTCTAAATATTATATATAATAGAAGATTACGTTGAAAATGGTTTTGATATCTTGTTAGTAGTAAAAGGGATCCTTAATTATTCAAAATTCCTTTGATTTAGCTGTAATAACGACCAACGGTTACATCGGGGAAATAAGCAAAGATAAGTAGCTTAGGACGAGCGTTAACAAGCGATATGTGATATCGAGAGCCCCCGATCCGGTTGGAGTCCTTTTTCCGAAGGATTTAAACCTAAGGTTCCGTGTTTATAAGTTCTGGCCGGTCGAGTGGATAAGTGGTTTTGGGTGTAGGTTTCCCGCTCTCCATTTGTATTGACTGGGCAGCAGCCGGAAACGGTACCAATGGACCATGAACTTTTCAAATGGACCACTTTCCGCCGCCTCCCGAGACACACCTTCTAATCACGCACTCCGCAAATCCATCTCGAGATTTTTAATAAACACTTACCCGTACGATTAATGATCGCCAATTTAGCCCACTTCTCCTAATTACACCCGCAATCAAAGTAACCATTTTCGTTAATCGTACTTCGCTAAATACCATCAACAAAACCTGTAACAGGTGCGGGATCCAATTGTTATTCGTCCTCCTACTAAACAGTTAAACGACCCCATCCCCTTAAATGAACGTTTTAAAGGACCCAACGTTCGCCGTCTTGTACTACATAAGATCTCCGAGTGCTTAGTAGCATACCTCAATTATCCTTCAACGAAAACTAAACGTAATCAACAAACCTTGTAACAGGTGCGGAATACTATTTCCTAAATCCTAAATAATTAAGGAAATTTCTTATTTGTTTCAAAGTTATACTACTATACAAAAATATATTTCCATAGAAACCAGGGCGTACATACTTACTTTATCCCACATAAAATGCAACATGTCTGAATGTTTCTGGTTCTAGATCTAATGTTAGTTCCAGTTGCATATTTTTATTGAACTAAAATTAGAACTAACACTAGAACTAGAACTAGAAAGTATCGGGTTTAGCCGTGTGTCTTCAGAGTAGTCTTTAGAGTTCTAGTGTTAGTGACACAAGACCTAGAACTAGACACATTCGGGTTTAGCCGTCTTGAGAGACGTGCGGCTAAATCCGAATGTTTCTAGTTTTCGGTCTAGTGTTAGTTCTAGTATTGCACTATCACTAGAACTAACACAAGACCTAGAACTAGAATCATTCGGGTTTAGCCGTCTTGAGAGACGTGCGGCTAAATCCGAATGTTTCTAGTTTTCGGTCTAGTGTTAGTTCTAGTATTGCACTATCACTAGAACTAACACAAGACCTAGAACTAGAATCATTTGGGTTTAGCCGTCTTGAGAGACGTGCGGCTAAATCCGAATGTTTCTAGTTTTCGGTCTAGTGTTAGTTCTAGTATTGCACTATCACTAGAACTAACACAAGACCTAGAACTAGAATCATTTGGGTTTAGCCGTCTTGAGAGACGTGCGGCTAAACCCAAATGATTCTAGTTCTAGGTCTTGTGATAGTTCTAGTTTCTAGTTTTAAGTCTAGTGTTAGTTCTAGTTTTATTTGTTATTCAGCGTTTTTCCAAGCAACATTTTTCCTTTGCAAAATTACCCAATGCCTGTGTTACTGCATTCATATATTGCGACTTACATGAAATTCCCAGTATATATAGTAATATGGTGTATATATAGTGATAAATTTAAAGTGAATTTAATATGAAATTGTAGTCGGTGGATAATAAATTACTATAGCTTCTAACATACTAGAGCATTTTGGGATGTTTGTCCTCCTTGAAGGAGGGGTGCACCGTCAAGTGGGAAACTGAGACATAAGTAAGCCTAATCTACTTAGGGGCTAATTGAACCTTTCCCAAGCTGGCAATATGACCGAGGACGGGTCCGGAATCACTAGCGGCCAACTACCACCTTCGGTATTAAACAATCGGCCCCGGCGCCCCTTTCGCCGAGGACGTCGGCGCCGCCTATCTGTTTGCTAAACACTCCCGCTAAGACGGAATAATAAACTCGCCTCATCGCCGCGGGTACTGCGACTTATTTAGTATGCGGTTTCATTAAAACAAAAAAGGCGGGCCGCTTTGAACCGCCTCTTCTCGGTGTTTGCTCGAATTTTTGAATCTCGCGCACTTCCATAATTGAATGGTTTTTGGCATTTAATTAATTAACTGTGTCTATGGGGGTGCATTCTGCCTTTCGGCAAAAACAATCTTTTAATTCCCTTGGGTAATCGTCTTAACCCAGAACTTATTATACAAGTTATTCCACAACTTAGTATTAATATTAAAATTTGTTTTTTTTTTGATGGATTAATTTTTGTGTTGACTATACATCTTCATAGTACGTATGTTTGAAAAATAGTCCAAATAGAAGGAGTGGGTTTGTTTAGTAATTGGAGGTGTTTATTCGAAAAATATGCAAAACTTGTTAATTAAAAGCCTGTCAACGATCGGGGAGGAAAAGTTCGGAGGGTTGTTTTTAATTTTCGCTAAAATTCGTGGGGAGAAGTGGACAAACACACACTAAAACAAAAGTTTATGTTTGTCGGAGAAGCGCTAAACATACACGTGTTAGGGATGAACAGGCGACACTCGGGACGGCGTTAGAGGGGAGAGAATAGGAGAATGTGTGCGTCGCAATAGGGGTTGAAAAGGGCATTAATGCGCGCCGTCTTTGGGCAATAAAATTACTATACTTGCGTCAGCACGTCAGTAAGCATCTTACGTTGGTAGTAAACAAGTTTATTTTATTTCCTAAACTAATCTAAGATTGATTTCGCATTGGGGAATGATACGGGCGAAAAAAAAAATAGAGGTGTGACTGCGGAGATAATTCACCCCCGTGGGGGCGGAGGCGGAAACCCCAAAACGACTCCGTTCCTGTTAACGATGTACCTTGTTTTCTGCCCTGTGGTCAAGAGCTTATTCATCGAAAACGTACTCGCAGGAGCTGTAAAAAATAGTCTAACCTTAAGGCTTTTTTGTTTTAACATTACCTATTGAACCGCACGGCCGTGACGCGATTAATAAGCTTTATATCAAACCGAGGCAATCCTCAATAATATGAGCAATCGAGCAATAAATCAGAGGGTAGATCCGCGAGGGCGTTAAGGGGGTTGAAAGTTGAGGAGCCGGCGCCGTTAAAGGGGCACAATAAGCCGCCCGAATACATCAAAACAATTTGAAAGTTTCATTTCATGGGAGAAAAGAGACGGCGGAGATTTGACAAAAATTATTGCGGCTCAGATCGCTTCTCACCTCTTGCGTCGGAACCTGGTCTCCCTTTACCCCTATTCGACAACCCCCCAGCTTCGCCAGCACACGTCTTTAATCATCACCAACCCCCCAATCTCCCAGTTCTGTTCCATTCCATTGCGATCGAAAATTCTCATTCTTAATTTCTGAAACAATTACCGCGTTTTGTTTGTGTTTATTTTAACTTTGCGATTCGGACGGAACCCCTCCATCGATCGCAACGACGGTGGGTACAGAGGGAAGGGGGCGCTGTTTAATATCTGAACCCTTCTTAATCCCCGCAACTTAGTTTCTTTCTACTTGGTATTTACTTTTTCGAAACGTACCCTTTGGAACAACAATCGATTTTGAAACGAGAGGAAACGTTCCCTTGAATCTATTTAGTTTGTACATACAATCCTATTGTTAAAATAATAAAAAGAAATTTTATTTTCATTTTAAAAGAGTTATTTTATATTGCGTTAGGTAAATGATGATGCTGTTGGAATGTTTTAAAGCTTTTCATTATGTTTTTTTATTGGAGTAAGTAAAGTAAAGAAGATGCGATATTAACGTAGCATTAACGTGTTATTAACGTAATTTATTTCCCATTTAAAAGTAACGTTGGAAAAGTTGTTTCTCGGGCATTAGGTCCCTAAATTGGTAAGATTCAGGTGGAGGGCGCGAAGCGTCGGTTCGTTGCGTGCTAAACTTCTTTAATAGTACTTGGCGGCGGAGGCGCCGGTAGACGGCGTTGGGGTCGCGGCTCACGCGCCTCAGTTACTCGATTGCACCCCTGTGTATAATTTGGCCACAATCATTCTCATTTAAGCAGCGACTCCTGAGATACTTAGATGTACACGTTAATTTTTGGCGGACGAGGCGGCCATTTGTCAAGACGCCTCGGGGGGATGCGGTGTGGGGGCGCGTTTACGATTGCCGATGCTGATTAGAAATCCACTCTAGTTTTTCCGGTCTATTTCGCGCCCGGTTCGCCTTTGATGTCGTCGTCATCTGCCGGCGAGAGCCTTAAGGCCATGCGGGCTTCAAAAGACATCTCTTGCAACTGATTAGTGGAGCGGCCGCTATATTGTGTATTGTTCCGAATTGTCGCGCTTTGTCCGTCGAAATTATCATCAGGCAGGAGAGTTCGCATCAGAAACACGAACACGAGTTCGAGAGTGGCGAAGGCACTCGGCCGACGCGGCGAGTCACGTAAGGGCTGCAAAAAATCAGACGGGGATTATCGAAATGGAAAAATAGGAATTCGCAAAAAGAGGAACGACATAGACGGGCCCGTCTAAATTGAAAATACGTACACAGGGGGGGCGCGTCCCGGACGGCACTAGTCGGATAAGCTATTGGATTTATCGGAACAAGCGGGCTACGATTAACAACGTTCCAGCCGAGGACACCGGACGTGTATGACCCGGCGCATTCTTCAAATCGTTTTAATCGTTCGGCTACGTGCCGTCGCGGCGGCAGACGCGCCTGCGACAAGGGGAGGAGTGCGACCGGGCTCACAGATAGAATTGATCGAATTTATGGCGCTAGGGATCGCCGTGTACATGCTAGAGGCGGTCACTTGCTTCTTCCCGACTCTTCATCTACCTACGCCTTGCTTGTTCTTACCCCCTTCATATATTTCAACCCTTGAAACTACTTCGGCCTGTCCCTCCATTACTCATACCAGATTTCTCATTCCACAAATCGTTCCGTTTAGACAAAATATCTTTAACACCATTATCCCTCTACTTCTAAAAGCTTTTCAAAACCGTACTGAATTTCTAATTAGATCACTCATTTCATGCAACAAAATACAAACATTGTTATATTACCATACAAAACTGATAAACGCATAGTGCAGCTTCTCAGTCTTATTTAAGCTCAGATCAGAAAATGCAGGATTTTTTCATAAACTTAGGAAAAATTTCCAAAGAATTCTAATTTCTTAGAAGGAGGTTGGTGTAGATAACCATACAGGAAGTAAGCTGAGAAGAGAAATATTCTCACCTTGATGTTGCTATATCCATAATTTCCCTTTTGTTTTTCCATCCTATTCAGCTACTGAGTGTTGCTACGATTCCTAAATGTTGTCTGCTTGAATGTTAACGACATAAGTGATTTCTTCGGTAATAGTTTTAAACCACAGCCAATTTCCAGACTTCTGCTATAGAATTAAACTAAGATTAGAACTAACACTAGAAACTTTCGGGTTTTGCCGTGCGTCTTTTAATAAAAGGTTTGACGTTTCGGATGCCATGTTGCAACCTTCTTCAGAAACTGGTTCGAAGTGACGAGATCAAAGAATCGGTAACTATATATAAGTCAGAAAAACTAATTAATAATCAGTTAACGCTAATTACAAACTAACGATTTTAAATTGGCTTCAATCATTTCTGGAGGAACAAAAAATAAAAGTGGTCCTCTCTGGTCAGGAGTCATCGGAATCAAATGTTCGACTGGGAGTTCCCCAGGGCTCAATCTTGGGCCCATTAATTTTTCTGTTGTATATAAATGACCTTCCTGAGTATCTTTCCGATGTCCACATAGTCATGTATGCCGATGATACGTCAATTGCCCTGGCGTCGAATGATGCTGATATGCTTTTTTCTAAAGTCAAGCATAAGTTCTTAATCTAAAAAAGACCGTGTTTGTAAATTTTCATAAGAGGAGAAGGCTTCCGCAAGCCGATGATATCATTCTATCAAATAGCTGCAAGTTTTTGGGTGTTTATCTAGACGAGCAGCTAAGTTTTGACAAACATGTTGATCATCTGGTTTCGAAATTGAACTCGTCCTTCTATGCAATTCTGAAGTTGAAGGGATGCCTCCCGCTATCGGGATTATTAGATGCGTATTATGCTCTCTGTTATTCACATCTCTCATACAATATATTATTGTGGGGAAGATCGACGGAGTGGCGGCGTGCCTTTGTAGCACAGAAGCGCATTATAAGATTAATCTTCGACCTAAACTGCAGAGATTCGTGTAGAGATACATTCAAGGCCAATTCGCTTCTTACTCTTCAAAGTATATATATATATAAATGTGTCCCTGTCATGAAACACAATTACGAAACTAGATCTGATAGTTTGGTGTGCTTGGGTCATCATAAGACTAATTTCTTTGAAAAGAGTCCACGGTATGATTTCCCAAAGCTCTATAATAATTTGCTATCTGCAATTAAAAAAGCTGATACGCTTAGCTCATTTAAACATAAAGTAAAAATGATGCTTGTAGAAAGGGCGTTTTACGACCGCCAGGAATACTTGTCATTTAATTTTAGTATTAGTCCTAGTCAACTAGCATAGGTCATACTTCATAATTTAATTTCTCTCTTTCTTTGTTGAGTATTGTGTATGTTGTGTATTATATATTGTATGTGGTTTGAACTTGTCACATCTACTATTTGTAGCCAGGTGATTAAATAAATTATTATTATTATTATTATAATTCATAACTAATTGCGTCGCGTCCGGTGTGAGGCGGGAAGAGGTCTTCGTGTTCACCACCATCTTCCATGTTCTGCTAAGCTCCCAGCTCCTCTCTGTTGACGTTATTTTTACGTCGGTGAATCTCTATGGCTTCTCTTGTCAGTCTTTGGTAGTATCTGTTGTCCCTAGCCAGCACCTTTGTTTGTTCGAAGTCTATTCGGTGCCCCTCTGCATGGCAATGTTCCGCAACCGCCGACTGCTGGATCTTCTTCAGCCTTACATCCCTCTCATGCTCCTTGATGCGGCACTCGACGTTGCGTCCAGTTTGGCCAACATAAACCTTCCCACAACTACACGATAGTCGATAGACTCCCACTCCTTTTAATGGAGTTAGTTTGTCCTTGGCTATCGGGAGTGTGTTCTAAATTTTGAACTACGATGTCGTTCTTCTTGAGGTGCCGTTACACCTGAAACATAGGGAAGACAGATAAATCCAAGTGGTTTTGTACTTACCGTGTCCTCTTTCTGCTTTCGCTGCTTGATGGCCTGGTTGATGTCCCTCGAAGTGTATCCATTCTTCTGCAGTACGCCTCGTAGAAAGTGTCTGCTATAGAATTGGACTTTTATAAGATGACTATTATACTCCCAAGATGATGTTGACCTTATATTCGTTTCACTATGAATTGAGCCTTTACTTTCATAAACCTTTGCAAAAGTAAATCTTTTTGCACAGTCAATTGAGAATATGTACTAATTATCACATTGTTCATTACAATGATATCTAAAAATCTATTTATATATATTGAAATTATATTCAATGGGATAGCTGGTAATAGTGTCAATATTCGAAATAACAATAACTGTAGAATCGTAAAGGTAATTCTTTGGCATTTCGGGATCGTGATCATACATGCCCCTGGGGACAAGAGGGACACAAATCCGGGCCGGGGGAAAATACAAACTGACGTATTCACGGCTCTTATTTATTCGAACGACCGGGCGTTCGGTTTTTATTTCAATTTCCTGCGAGCCGTACCTTTTTTTTATATAAACAGCGAGAGCGAAGTGAAATATTTAAATAAATATTTTAAACATTTAAGGTTGTACGACAGGAAACAGAAACACGTTCCCCTAATCGGGTGCGCGTCATGTTGTTTAGCTGGTAGTGAAGTTACGAATGTGGCCTATATTAATTCCTCCTTTCGAGCCATTAGTTCCGAAACGGAGATGTTACCGGGAAACTTGTGTTTAATTAGATCGCTTGACAGGCATCTCGCGATCATTAGTCATTCTGGCGAAGAGGTTTTGGATCTGTACCGGATTTTAAACGTTTGGTCGGCGTGGTCTCCCAACCCTGCTTAAAAGAAGAAGAATTGATATTAATGGAGACCCCGCGGAAATAATACCCCCTTATTAAGGGTATAACGAGATCCTATTTACTTTTATTCTTTCGGCGGCAAAATCGAAGGACGAGAGACTTAAGTCGCGTTGGGGGTCGAAATACTCTCTCCCCAATTCCGGGGGTGGCAGCCAACGGAAATCGTTTACTGTACACTCTGAGGTGTCGGAACGAGCTCATTTCGATTTAAATAAAATCCTTAAAAGTGCCCCCCGAAGTGTCTGTCTTTAAGAGGCGGCTATAGGTAGGAGTAGTTGATCTTTTCGGGGGGCCGGTGATCGAGTGACGGGGATATCTCCGAAGGGTGCCACCTTCGGAACGCATTACGGCATCTGCCGCCGCCGCTCTTCCACGTGGCTGGACACGAAAAGCGCCCGGCTTCGAAAATCATTGCCCGGTAATGACGTTAAACTCATTAAATCAGACCGTTTTTACCCTCCGGGGATGAATAGTTCTACGGAAAAATCCTCTCCGATATCTGATAAACTCCCGGCGTTGGGCAAAAAATTAAACACATAAATAACTCGCGGTTCATTTAACTAATTAATTTATTATCTGAACGCCTCAAGAATTCTCAACGTCTTTTTTAAGCACGAAAGGGGCGAAGTTTTTCAAACTTTTTCGTCCGGAAATAATAAAGAAATTGAATTGACTCTTATCATTTTTCAGGTGATAATAGTTTACCTATATAATTATTATTATTAATAACTAATTGATCAAATCAAAGAAATCAACAAAAGGGGTTAAAAATATGAGGTAGGATTACGTGACCATTAGTAATAGAAATTTTTTGAGGGTGAAGGGAGCAAAGTGCACTTTGGCGGGAAGTTTATGTTCGGCCACTCAGTTTTGAGCGGCGCAGAGATAAATAACGATGTTTTTAAGGGTGGAAATCCGAACCCTGCATGATACAATGCAGATTATTGCAAATTTATTTCGCTAGGTGCCTCACGCCTGAGGTATGGCACTCGGCCAGAATACCAATGCGAGGAGAATATCTCCGGGGCTACCCCTCCTCCACATTTAGCGTGGGGTGACATAGACACTTTATGTATTTGCATCATTGAATCTTTTAACCCCTTTACGCTAATCTACCCCATTTCATACGGTCGCCCTTCCGTTACGTCTTTGGAGTAATTAGATATTTTAATCGCTTAGAAGGGTTGAAAGCAGGTAAAAAAATCTACAAACAAAGGAAATTAATCCTATATATTTTAACAAATTTTGAAATGAAAATTTAATAAAAAAGAATTTTTTTGTAGCTGTTTTGAGAATGAATGACACAGGGAGTGGAAATGGGGTCGTAATTAAAATGGTAAAATGAAGTGCGTGGTGATCAATAAAATAAACCGTCGAGGAAATGGGCTTATTGTTTTGTCAAGGTTCGTTCCCGGGGGGAAGCCTTTTTATTTAAAAAAAAGATCCGGAAGTCGAGTGGGCGCCAATTTAAAAAAGCCCATCTTTATCAAATTAGCGCCTCACGTAAAAATATTATTAGGGCCATCTGGAGCAGCGCGGAGACGAACGAACGAACGAAAAAAAAATCGAGTGTTGATTGAAAACAATGAAATATATTTCGAGCTCTAATTCGGCCTTATTTACGAGGAATGGGGGTGGCGGTGAAAAATGAAATTCGTCACCCCGCATTGTTCCTAAAAAAATTTGTGCTAAAATATTTTTTTTTTAAATAAATAAATTATTTATGGGTGGTTGTACACTAATAAATAATTTGTGCGGGATATAAGTATTTGGTGGAAGCGCCGGTGTAACAGAAAACGTCTTCGTCTGTGGTGCTTGTTTGTTTGTGCTTAAAGTGTGGTGGAATCGCAGCATGAGGCGATGGCAAACAAGTGTATTGATTAGCAAGCAGGAAGCGGGTAAACAAGTAGGAACTGGTTAGAGATAGGGACGTTCCGAAACTCGAATCCTTTATTATGCATCGACGGTGATTGGCATATGTTGTGCCCTGCTGGCGTTCGTCCTGCTGGCGGTCGTCGACGCCGCCACTGCTACTGCCTCCGGAGCCTGCCGTTAGTGTTGAGTGCGCAGGCCATCGTACAGTTGGTTGCGAGACAACTTCTGGCTGCAGGAGGCCCCTACAGTCTAACATCAGACACGTTACGGTATCAAGCTCCTCTAGCGGCAGGAATTGAAATAGAAATAGAACGAGAGGACGCGCGGCGGCGGAAGCTGTCTCCTTCGGTAACCATCGAAGATATGCTGGAGCCACGCTGGAGGCCTGTGCAGGTAACAATCCTTTATGCTCCCCCACCCACCTTCTCCTCTTCTCCACCATCTCCCATCGTCTTCTTCAACTTATTTCTGTTTTTTTTTCGCTCCCCACCAGCCTCCACTTCGCCACCTCTTGCATACCTTGTGGATCCTCCCAAGCTCCACCTACCGCCTTCCGCCGTTGTCTTCCTCTCTCGGGTTCTCTTTCTCACCCGCCCCCACCTTCACCTCCTTCTCCAACTTCTCCTCCGCGAAAACTATTTCCTTTTCCTGTTCTATTTATCACCGGACTTTCGCGTTTTCGTTCTTTTGTGCGGCGCGAAATTTAATTGCTATATTATTAAGGCGGAGGACGGATTTCGGTAATTAAAATTCTTTCGAAGGAACATCTCTCGCACTTTGGGAAAGGTCGAGGATTCGTCGGGGTTGCTCTCGCTTGTTGTGTTGTTGTGTTGTGCCGTTTCGGGCGCCGTCGAGCGGGGATTCCCTGCTTTCCCGCCTTCCTTCGGAAATCACCTCCATGTCGACATAGATCTCCTTTACCCCTCTTTTATATCAACTTAACGAAGTAATCCAAACAAAAATCTTTTTTAAATCACTTTTTTATACTTTTCTTTTTTACTATTTACTTTTTCATTTTCTTAATTTTAAATCGATTTGATCTATCAATTCTTTGTTTATTATTTATTTATACTAATGTTGTGAATAATTTTTATAACTATTACAATCGTTGTCGGATATTTGCCAAACTTGATTGAGTCAACAAATTGAAGTTGATTGAGTTGAGTCGATGTTAAATTTACCCACAAATTGACTAAAAATGAAAGATTCGAAAATTTAAGTTTCGATGAAGAACTTCTTTAGACTAACATTAAACAAACTTATTACAAATTAAGGTTATAATGAAGTGAAATTATTGATTAAAATTTAGGATTCTTTTTGAGTTAATTCGGGAGTTAGTTTTTCGTGTTACTATTAAACTTCTAGTTACAAATTAAGATTATAATGAAGTGCTATTTTTATATTAATATTAAACTTCGCGGTGAAACTTATTATTTTGATAAACTTTTATAAAATGCATTTAGTTTGATTGAAATTCCAATTAGATTCGATTATAATTTCAGTTTTTGATGAAGTTTCTTCCATTTCATTAAGATTCGATGAAGGTTTTCGGGTTAATATTAAACTTCGTGGTCAAAATTAACATTTTCATAAATGATTGAAGTTTCTTTGATGAAGTTTTCTGAGTGAATATTAAATTTCTTGGTTAAAATTTTAAGTTTCGATAAAATTTTTCTAAATCAAATAAAATTTATGGATTAAAAATTAATATTCTAAAATTTGAATGAAATTTTTTAGCTTAATTTCATTGAAGTTCTTTTGTTTGATTCTAAAAATTTGAAATTTTTGATAAAGTTTCTTCAATTTATGCAGTTTTGATGAAGTTTTCTAAGTTAATATTAAATTTCTTGGTTAAAATTTGAAGTTTCTCTAAATCAAATAAAATTTATCGATTAAAAATTAATATTCTAAAATTTTATTGAAGTTCTTGTGTTTAATTCTAAAAATTTGAAATTTTTGATAAAGTTTCTTCAATTTATGCAGTTTTGATGAAGTTTTCTAAGTCAATATTAAATTTCTTGGTTAAAATTTGAAGTTTCTCTAAATCAAATAAAATTTATCGATTAAAAATTAATATTTTAAAATTTTATTGAAGTTCTTGTGTTTAATTCTAAAAATTTGAAATTTTTGATAAAGTTTCTTCAATTTATGCAGTTTTGATGAAGTTTTCTAAGTTAATATTAAATTTCTTGGTTAAAATTTGAAGTTTCTCTAAATCAAATAAAATTTAACGATTAAAAATTAATATTCTAAAATTTTATTGAAGTTCTTGTGTTTAATTCTAAAAATTTGAAATTTTTGATAAAGTTTCTTCAATTTATGCAGTTTTGATGAAGTTTTCTAAGTTAATATTAAATTTCTTGGTTAAAATTTGAAGTTTCTCTAAATCAAATAAAATTTATCGATTAAAAATTAATATTTTAAAATTTTATTGAAGTTCTTGTGTTTAATTCTAAAAATTTGAAATTTTTGATAAAGTTTCTTCAATTTATGCAGTTTTGATGAAGTTTTCTAAGTTAATATTAAATTTCTTGGTTAAAATTTGAAGTTTCTCTAAATCAAATAAAATTTATCGATTAAAAATTAATATTCTAAAATTTTATTGAAGTTCTTATGTTTAATTCTAAAAATTTGAAATTTTTGATAAAGTTTCTTCAATTTATGCAGTTTTGATGAAGTTTTCTAAGTTAATATTAAATATCTTGGTTAAAATTTGAAGTTTCTCTAAATCAAATAAAATTTATCGATTAAAAATTAATATTCTAAAATTTTATTGAAGTTCTTGTGTTTAATTCTAAAAATTTGAAATTTTTGATAAAGTTTCTTCAATTTATGCAGTTTTGATGAAGTTTTCTAAGTTAACATTAAATTTATTGGTTCAAATTTGAAGTTTCTCTAAATCAAATAAAATTTATCGATTAAAAATTAATATTCTAAAATTTTATTGAAGTTCTTGTGTTTAATTCTAAAAATTTGAAATTTTTGATAAAGTTTCTTCAATTTCTAAAGTTTTGATGAAGTTTTTTGGGTTAACATTAAACTGCGTGGTCAAATTTTACATTTTCATAAAGTTTTACAAATTGCATTGAGTTTGATTGAAGTTTTTTATTTGATTTTGAAAGTTTCGTTTATAATTTGGAATTTTGATGAAGTTTCTTTCAATTTGGTTATGTTTCGATGAAGTTTTTTATTTTTCGATTAATATTAAATTTCTTTATCAAAATTAAGATTTTTATAGTTTTATGCATTAGTTAGGTTGATGTCGAAAATTTAAGATAAATATTTAGAAATTTTGATAAAATCGATTAATCACGATAATCGTGAATAAAAATTGGATTAAAATTTGTGATTTTAATGAAGTTATTTCTTAGTCTTAAAATTTTTGCTAAAAATTTAAGTTTGAGGAAGTTTTATTTAGTTTTAATGAACTTTCTGTGTTTGATTCAAACGTTTCGCTTATAACTTCAGATTGTGATGAAGTTTCTTCAATTTAGACAGATTTTGATGAAGTTTTAGAGATTAAAAATTAATGTTCCGTTAAACTTTGTTGTAAGATTGACGATTTTCTTAAATCTGCCTACATTTAGATAAAGCTTTCTGTTAAAAGTTAATCTTTTGGTGAAGTTGGCTCAAAATTTTTGATTAAAACTTGTTTTTTCTATGAGTAAACATTAAATTTTCTGATCAAAATCAAGTTTTTTAGAAGTTTACATTAGTTTTATTGAAGTTTCTTTCTTTGCTGCTTAATGTATCGGTTATAATTTAACATTTTGAAGAAGTTTAGTTAATTTGATTACATTCCAATGAAGTTTTTTGAATAAACATTAAATTTTGAGATCAAAATCTAAGGTTATACAAGTTTACGTTCAATTTTAAGGACGTTTAGTTAATTTGATTAAATTTTAAAGAAGTTTTTGAATAGACATTAATTTTTGAGATCAAAATCAAAGTTTATAGAAGTTTACATATAGTTTTAATGAAGTTACTTTCTTTGTTGCTTCAAGTTTCGGTTATAACTTAACATTTTGATGAAGGTTAGCTAATTTGACTAAGTTGCAATGAAGTTTCTTGAGTTAATATTAAATTTTTTGATCAAAACCAAAGTTTTATTGCAATTAATACTAAATACTGCGGATAAAAATTAAAGGTTCGGTGATGTTTTTAATTTAATCGAAAAGTGATTGTTGTAAGCGAATTTTTGATGAAGTGTTTGGGAGTTCGGGTAAAAATATATATATAAAGCTAGAAATATAATATATTCGGGTCGCTAACAGTATAACGTATGATTGCTTTGAACGCTCGAATAGTTATTATACTATTATACATTACGAGATCGTTTTGTTACTGTTTCCTTCGGCCATATATTACCTCGACGGGGTTCCGCGTAGCCCGAACCGGCGGGGGCGGTTATTGGTAGCTATCTAGGCAAGGTGACACATAGGTATTCCTAATATATTCCGAAGTTCTCCGAAGATTCCAGCCTCGACAAAGTGGCACCGACTAATGCCTTTCTGACCGAACTACATAAATAATCTGCAAACGGCAATTAAGATAAGAACGTGTTTAATATTTCAATGCGCTTAACCTCCCCGGCGTACGGCCGCCACCACTGATTCCCTACCGCCTCCGATAGCTGGCGCTGTACACTCCTCCCAAGGTGTTAAGACTATTGTGAATTCGCTCGATTTAATTAATTCGGGACGGTGCCCTTATTGCCTTGTGTACATCCACCGCAATAAGTTCCATTCGATATCTCTAATACCAACCCCTTATTCCCTGTATTTACCCCCCCAATTTAAGCTATTATTACAAAATTACAGACTGTTATAAATTTCTCTCGAAATGACATGAAAAATGAAATACATTTATTTAAGAAAAAGAGGAGGAAGCTCAAAAAATAAATAATCTTCCTTTTGAAATTACTCTTTTATTATTTTACAATTATAACAAGTTTTCTTATAAGAGGGGGAGATTGGCGTCCGGAGACGTTTAAAAAACGGAAACGGAAAAGAAAAGGTACGGAAGAATGAAGGGGGAAAGTAAAATGTATTGTTGTCTTGTCTTGTTAAACACGTCATAACGGGGTTGTGGATGCAAATTTTTACGGCCGCGGGGAAATTATGAATTAATTCAGCGCGAGGAGCTGGATTTACAAGATTACCTATACCCGGCGGTCCTTAATCTGCGCTTTATAGGCCAGATGTAAATAATAACGGGGATTATGGTAATCGACCGAAAACTCTGCGATTTTCTACGTCCTCCAACGAAATTTATACACTTCCATATCGGCCGTGTTTACCACTTTCCGCTTTCCCCCTACCCCTCTTATAATGACAAGAAGCACCCCGCGCGCTCATTTGCATTTCTACGTATTCTAGTTTTCCACCGGGAGACGAACGTACGACATTTAACCGGAGCGTTAATTTCAAGTTACATGTTTATGTCTGGTAAATCCCTCGGTTTACTCCGCGATTTGTTACTTTAATTTAATCGGAGGAGAAGGGCACAGACACAAGCGGGGCGTTCCTACACATCCCAAGGTGAAATTTACACCACCCCCCTCAACAACCTTCCATTTTACCCCTTTCAACCATTTACTCTTCCGTATCCTTTCTAAACTTCTAATTATTAACTTAATATATTGTTAGAAATAACCGGTTAAAAAAAATACTGCATTATCGACTTTGTATATGTATATTCGGTTGCATGCTTTTTTTTTGTTTAATATATATACAGCCTGATTCAGAGTAAGCGCCAAAATTTTTTTTTTATTATTGAGGTCCTAAAAACATTCTTTATACGATAGTATTTTGTTTTTCTTAAAAATTCATTTCTTTCCCCATCAAAAAGCATACATTTTAATCTAGTAGCGCATGAATGTTTTACACTCGATGTTATTTTTGTCCAAATATCAAGTAGCGCTAGACACAAAAGAAACAATTAAACTTTATTTTGTAATAAACATCTACTTATTTATTTATTTTGACAAAAATAACATCGAGTGTAAAACATTCATGCGCTACTATACTCTGTTTTTAAACCAGGAGGAGTAAACGCGAAAGTCAGATTTACACTAGGAAAAATCACCAGAAAATATCACTAGATATTTTGGCGGTAAATTTAAATTAATAATTGTTATTATTTATTTATTTACTTATTATTGTATTTATTTTCGTTTGTTATCGTCAACACTAAACATACAAATTAACATTGAAGTTATGAGTGTATTTATTTCAATATATAATAAAGAAGGGTTTAAGAACACAAAATTTACAATAATGACACGAAACTGTCGAATTGTCAATAACCTAACCTTCAAATTCAAAATTGCCTGTGTGTGAACCTTCCTCGCATTCAACCAATCACGTGCAAGGTCAATCTGGTGACAAATTTAAAATACTCCTCCTGGTTTAAAAACAGAGTATAATTGCCAAAGAAAACTTCAAGGTATAATTAATGTTTGTAAACAAAACTAACCTTACCTAACATTCCTTCACGCTATAATTGACATTACAAAAGAAAACTTCACGCTATAATTGCCATTACAAATTGCCAAAGAATACTTCATGGTATAATTAATGTTTGTAAACAAAACTAACCTTACCGAACATTCCTTCACGCTATAATTGACATTACAAAAGAAAACTTCACGCTATAATTGCCATTACTAATTCCCAAAGAAAACTTCATGGTAGAATTAATGTTTGTAAACAAAACTAACCTTACCTCACATTCCTTCACGCTATAATTGACATTACAAAAGAAAACTTCACGCTATAATTGCCATTACTAATTGCCAAAGAAAACTTCATGGTATAATTAATGTTTGTAAACAAAACTAACCTTACCTAACATTCAGCATCTGAAGGCACAGGGCTAAACCCGAAACTTAAAAATATACAACTTAGCGCTGAATAACAATTAAAACTAGAACTAACACTTGCACTAGAACTATACTCTGTTTTTAAACCAGGAGGAGTAAACGCGAAAGTCAGATTTACACTGGAAAAAATCACCAGAAAATATCACTAGATATTTTGGCGGTAAATTTAAATTAATAATTATTATTTATTTATTTACTTATTATTGTATTTATTTTCGTTTGTTATCGTCAATACTATACATACCAATTAACATTGAAGTTATGAGTATATTTATTTCAAAATATAATAAAAAAGGGTTTAAGAACACAAAATATACAATAATGACACGAAACTGTCGAATCTGGTGACAAATTTAAAATACTCCTCCTGGTTTAAAAACAGAGTATAGATTAAAATATTAGGTTCCTTTTGGATGGGGAAAGAAATGAATTTTTAAGAAAAACAAAATACTGTCGTAAAAAGAATGCTTTTAAGATCTCAATAATAAAAAAAAAATTTTGGCATTCCATTTAAAAAAAAAAGTTGACAGTCGCCATTTTGAAATAACTCGTCCAATTGAAAATATGATATCACCATCGTGTAGAGAGTGTCCTAAAACATATTACTGCGAAATATTTTGAAAGTAGTACCCATAGTGTGGCTAAAAAAAATAAGGCGCTTACTCTGAATCAGGCTGTATATGTATACAGGGTGCCCATTATGTATGGAATGTAGCATATATCTTGGTAAGTATCAACTTTATAAAAAAACATTTTATACAAAAGTTGTTTAATATTTTATTTGCCATAATAAGACTGCATTCAATTGTTTTTAATTCAGAAAACAAATGAGTAACGAATAATACTTACATTTTTTTAAATGGCAATGTATTCTTTCGTTAGGCTCATTTGATAAAGATTACTTTTCTCTTTACGATGGTGTAAAATTTTTGTACCCTTACGTTAGAAAATTTTTGAAAAAAATGTGTAATTGTTTATTAATAAAAATAAATCAATAACATTAATCTAGATACCCGAGATCTCAAATTATTACCGTAAATTAAATTTACGTGCAAAATAAAACAAATAAACGAAAAATTAGTGTACATCTCCAATAATTCAAGGTACTTCAAGGTATTTGATGATCTCGGATATCTAGATTACTGTTATTAGTTAAATTTTCTTAATAAGCAATTTTTACATGTTTTCAAAAATTTTCTGATACAAGGGTACTAAAATTTTACGTCATCGTAAAGAGAAAAGAAATCTCTATCAAATGAGCCTAACGAAAGGGTACATTGCCATTTAAAAAACTTCAAGTGTTATATTAGGCTCATTTGTTTTCTGAAATAAAAACAATTGAATGCTGTCTTATTATGGCAAATAAAATATTAAACAACTTTTGTATAAAATGTTTTTTTATGAAGTTAATACCTATCAAGATATATACTATATTTCATACATAATGGGCACCCTGTATATATATGTATATATATATATAAAGGGAGTACATATTACAATTAGTGTAGTAATTATTGAATGAATGGGAATATGGATAGATTTCGTGATGAAAATGAGCTAGCCATCCGGTGTACTGTGAGTAAATAATAGAGTCTAATGATAAATTTTAGTTGTTTGCCGATTACAAGCGGGTATAACTAACGGTAACAGGCCGGCTCCGGCGCCGTTCGATTGTTTACTTTTTTGACATATGGCAAATGCGGCGTTAAACTTTTCCGCCGTTTTAAATCGGCCGATGGGTTTCGCGCCCCCGTTTCATTAAACTTTAAAAAGTGGCAGACCATGTGCCGAGCTATCCGTTACAGGCGCTATCCGTTATAGGCGGAATCCGCTATTCTCCCCTCTTCGTGTTTGTAGATAATGTTGTCGCATTTGTATGGACTTCCCGGACTTCACGGGATTTTTACGTGTAAAGCACGTAACATATCCAATCGTCCTGGCCTGCTAATACTTCCCGAGGGCGTCCTTACCCCCTCAGAGAACGCGTTTCCCGTCTTTACTTTATTTCTTTTATCAACTACGGCTTGTCGTTATTGATACCCCTTCTGCTGTCCGAAATGGAGGGTTACATTTCACGTCTTCAAATCGAACGAAAAAACACCCTCCTTTTTTAAGTTAACATTTCCTTTTATTTTCAAATTTTTTCTGTTTCGATATAACATTTCGTAAAGAAATAAAGGTCAATTTCTAACCGAAAAAAAAGGCAGGGATAAATAACAATCGGATATTAGGATTCGGAAGGGAAACAACGTTTCTAATAAATAACTTATCCCCATTCCCCCTAAGGCAGTAATGCTCGGTCAGTTTTCTTGGTATGATGGTGCGATAGCAGTTAACGTCGCGATGTCAAACATGCCCTCCTTTGACGCCGAAGTTCCGAACTTATATAGCCTGAAGATAAAAACAAGATCCAGTCGATTTTTATTGCTGCCGTTACAGTCCGAGTTGTTCGAGAAAAAAACGGAACTGTTCTGGTAGAGACTCCTCCTCAAAACTCCAGCAAGAAGGCCAAAATTTACTGTTGAAATAAAGGGAATTTTATGTCCTCGTTTTCGAGACGTCTCTCATTACTCCTGCAGTTCATCAAGCGGAGAATTCACCTGTACTTCGTTAAGTTGAATGCACGTCTCGTCAACAAAAGATATCTTCCACAGAAGACGTGACACTTAACGAAAGGGGAGAGAGAAACTAACGCCCCCTTCTCTCGTTTGTTTATTACGCTGTTCGGATGAAATTTCGAAATAACTACGTTTCCATCTGGGTTATTTCTCGCTACACTGCGACCCAGAGGTGTTGACCAATCAAGCGTAAAATGTAACCAGATTGCCTGATGTAACTGGCGATTATTTTCGTCTTAATGTAAACCGTGGGCGACCAATGATGATGCCTTTTTTTGTGCCGTCCAATGGCGACGTCGACGTTGTTTAAAAAGCGGCTTGATAAACATTTACGCTCCTCGTCTACTTTCAGTTTAAACAAACGGTTTTTCCCGTTCTCGGTCGGCAATTAATCAGGAAATTATCTTAATTCGTCGCCTGACGGCGACAGACGAATCTGTATTGTTTGTTTGTCTGGAAGTCTGCGTGGTCATCCGCTATCACTTCACACTCCATTTAACAAAGCGCCCCCTATGGAACAATACAAATACGGCTACGCGTGACCATCGGAAGCTCGGCGACCACTGGTGATGGTCGAATAGCCTCGTGGTCACCTTATCTACCAAGAAGTTATTATTCGTGTGACAAAAGGGCAGGACTCCCATTTCTCATGCTTCCAATTCCAGTTTTCCATAACGTACTGACCACACTGAATTACAATAGCTCGTTTTCAAACCTTTAACTCGCACATATTTATTCTTATTAAAGATTTAAAATCTCATTTCATCGTGTAAAAAGCTAACGTACCTAAACAAACAAAACGATTACATATCTTTAAAACGATATCAGGTGAAGGGGGTGGGAGGGTTAGATATGGACGAGCGCGGGGTTCTTTGAACTCGAAATATCGACTAGAACCGACTGGGTATTAATTAAAGGAAGTGTAAAGCCCGGGCTGGAGTTAAGACCTCGCGAAAAGGGTTCAGCCAGAAAGGAATTAGGACCCCGCTGAATATAGAAACGAATCCGTGCAGGCGCGTCTTGCATTTTCAAGTTTGTTAACTTCGCAGATGTAAATGAATATTTAATGTCTTTACCTTAATTATCCGAAGCTAATGCCTTACCGCTCTTGTCATTTGCGCTTTGCCGCCGCCCGACAGTGTAAATTAGTCAACTCTTCGCCCCCTTCGCGTCGTGCCGCGACAACCGAAACAATGTGTCGTCTCCCCCCGCGCGCCGACTGCTCACCTTTACTTACTTTATTAGCGTATCCTGAGGGAATCTGATAATTGCCGCTACAGTGATACACTCCTGAAATGTTATTCCGCTCCATTATTGGCGACAGCGAAGGGTTCGATCCGATGGTATTTTGCTTGAATTTTTGGACTCGCGAGGCAGCTAATTTCTATGCGGGATACGTTTTCCTTTACGTCCCCCTTTACGTCTTTTAGCATTCGGATAAATGGTCTCCCTAAACGTCCACCTCTTTGATGTAGTGATAGTTGTCTAAGTTGGTATGCTCGTAGGCAAAGTCCGTGTAAGATATGGTTGAGTTTTAGTAAATAATTTATATTTATACCGGAAGTGAAAAATCGTCCTAGTTTTCTAATTGAGTGACGCCAAAGGGAAACTGTCAAGAGTAAATCTCCCTCTGCAAGAGTTATGAGGAGTTAAAAGAAGAAATACGTGCATGGGAAGTAAACTGGTGGTCAAGATAAGATTGATATCCTCGAATTCGAGGCACCTTATGCCTCCGTCCCGGTTCGATTTTATCCGCGGCGATGACGTCGGCAGATCTCTGAATCGTATGCAAGGTATCACTTTTCGCGCTGGTTATTTACATGGTCTCGATCAATAGGGTGGGCAAACACCGGGGACCCACCCTGTATACTTACCGCCCAACTAGAGCTGGCCATCCTGCGTCCTCCGCGGCACCTACTAATTGCATTTGCCGTACGACAACGGCGGACACCCCCGACGTCGCCGACGCCGCCGTTGCCTCCACTAACACCACTGCCGCCCCATCGTTTCGGCAACCCTTTTCGATCACGTCGACTCACGCCGCGTATTTGCATCTTTGTTTATACTCGATATTTATACTGCCTTGTTTACTTTGCTCTATACGGACTCTTTTTGTGTTCCCCGCCGTACAGTACACCCCATAAAGATCACGTCGCCCCCAACCCTCTATTATTCCCACTCTCGAACGAATTTCCCACTTTTAAAACACTTCAAATCATACTAAACACATTTTTTTTTATTAAGAAAAAAATTTTTTTAATACACATATATTAATACAAAATACTTTTTCTCGAATTCCATCGTTTATCATGAAGACATTTTAGTATTGAAATATCATCTCACGTATTTGTTTTAACTCCGTCTTCTCATTAACAATCTCTCACTAACAATTTGCCCCATTAGCATTCAAGTTGGAATCCTCTCGAAAGTATTACTCATCATTAATGACAAGTCCACACCTTCCTTTAGACTCTAGATCAAGAATGAAGTCGAAGGCTAAGCATCATCCAGGTTATTGCGTTAATGAAACGAAAGTGTTATTAATTCAATTCTGAACGAGTTTTAATATACCAGTACACAGCGCCATCTAGCGAAGATACAAAAAAAAATTATAAACGAAATCATTTTCAAATCAAATTTGAAACAACTTTTATTTAAAATAATTTTTGATAAAAGCAACTTTTTGTGTCGATGTATAGTACTGCGCAAAAATTATTGTACAAAATTCGATTTTGATTTCTTTTAAGATTATATCTCTATGTATGTAATTGATTATTATTATTAAATTATTAAATCTGTAAATGAGTCTCCACGACATATTCGGAAATTTACAATTTGTGTATTGTAAAAGGTGTTTGTAGAGTATTAATTTAGTGAATGTAATTTGGGTATAGTTACACTTAATTGATGTAGACGAAACAGTTAAGAAGGGTTATTAATTTGGGTCAAGTCAGGAAACTTTGTACCTCCGCATCAACAAGTATGCCAATTAAGGGTTGATGATATTTGCTTCGTTTTCGGTTGAGTAATGAGATCATACATCATCAGTGGGGTAAAAAAAAAGTAAAAAAGAAAATGGGAAATGTTGTTTCTGTTCCCTTGGCGGAGAAATGGAGAGGCCGTATTTTCCGGGGGGTGCTTAAATTAAAAATGCATGTCGTTCCATTTTTGGGATAGCGCTTCGAAAACAATTGGGGTATGCCCTGATACAAAATTAATTTCCCAATTAGATCAATTTTTTCCCTTCTGCTGGGCTTATTAAAATTTGAATTAAAGCGCGGCCGCCTCGCCGCAGACGGCAAACTAATCAATCTTTATTTTTTGTTTTTAAACAAAAATTTAATTCATTACCACCTAAGCGTCGTCTACCAGTAATTCAAATTAATTACTTCTTGAGCGTTTTAATAACTGTCAATATTCGTTACTCCAGTTATTTTCTTGAAGGACTGAGGGGAAAAAACGGAGACCGTCCCGTTATTAGTTTCTTTTCGTACGATCATTTATCAATATTTTAATTGAGAAAGAATGTTCTTTTTAATTTTTTTAACGATTCTTCGCGATTTACTCCATTACTTTTTTAAGAATTAGTTTCATTTTGGGTAGAAACAATGGAGTTGTGGTAAACAGTTTTTAAAGAAAGGCCATAAATTCTTGGACGAGGGGCAAGAAACACAACTGGAATGGAAAGCGTTTAAGAACTTTTCAAGGGGGGGAAATAAAAAAATCGTTTAGGCGAACTTTAACACATAAACCGTCATCATATTGCTCCCCTCTCACTACCCCTTCTATTAATTCTTTACACGCACGACTCGCGACGTACAACGGGAACGACTTGCTACATTTTCAACCCCTTTTGCTACCCCAATGCTCACGTACTACCAGATTATCACTGCTGATACTAACAATATAATATATAATAAACGTTTGCCTTTAAATTTTCATAGAGGCTTCTCGAAGAAAAGGAAAGGAAAAGTTTTTGTCCGTCGCTAGAAAGAGAAGGAAACAAATTCCCCGTTACGAAATAAACCGTTTTCGTTTATTATCTACCGTAATTATACTTACCTACAATTACAGGCAAATTACAAACTACTGGAAAGATTTTCTGGGGAGCTTTTCCCATTTCTGAGGCATTTACCGGCTTCGTAACGACCTCAGATCCTCCCACCCCTTGACATAACACAACACGATCTCGACATACGTTCAGCCCTTTTCATATTCTTTCATAGCGCGTTTCCCCTTCGAAGAAAATCACGGATCAGGTCGATTTCTATCGCCTGCGCCACTTGTTATCACCCCTCGATATTATATTTTCACAAATTATAAATTGATGTGCCACGAATATTAGATTTATCTTTAAAATTTCAAACAAAAAAAACCTATTTTAATTTCTGAAAAATTTTATACAGTTGTTGTGTTGCTTTTGCTTTTATTGTCGTTAAGTTTACGATCAGCGTGTTCCCTTTGCGTTTTGCGTGCGATTTTACGATCGTTTTATCGTCATTGTAAAGGCCCCGAGGCGTTTTACGAGAACAAAAAGTGCTGCCTAATTATGCCAGCTCTTATCCAAGCTAGAAAATAAGGAGAATGTTGGTCGACGAAAGATTCGTACGGCGGTGAAGTACAAAGGGGTTTTGAATTTCCCCCCTTTCACTGTCAGCTCTACGTGGCGACGCGGGGTATTATCGCCGGATAAAAAAAAATACAAAAAAAAAAAGTGGTACACAGAGCGTTGGCTCAACAGGTTGTTGTTTTGTTACGGAACGAGGAACACATGTGTCTCACCCCGCAAGGGCCGATAAAGTTTTGATCTCCGGTAAAAAAAATTTAAAAAAGAGGGGTTGCTAATTAATAAGCGAAATAAGAGCTGACTTTGGTAGTTTTTTTAGATCTTTTTGGATTTTCTTTGTTCAAATTTGTCGGGTTACTCGGTAATTATTTTTTTTTGAGGATCGCAACTTTTTGAAATAAGTGCGGAACCGAATAGGTGCCGTGCATGCAAATGAGCGTAAATCGATAATTAATAAAAAGTGGAAACTAACAAAGCAAGGCGACGAATGGTCAGGAAACGACATGACTTTATCGAGTCGTCACGAGCGATGGTAACACGTGACGTACGTCTACGATAACTTCGAACGCCGCCGTGAAACAGCTCTAGCTAACATTTTTTGTTTGTTTTTCTTCGCCGGTAAACAACATGCATGCGACTCCCCTTGCCGCACAGTCTTCTTGCTTTAGTACAAATATACTACGGTATTGATTTATTTACCCCATTCCCCCGTCTACTGTGTATGTAAGGAAATACACTACAGTCGTGGACAAACATTATTTCATTAAACATCGGGCAAAAACCGCGTTCACTACACTCGACAATGCCAAATTTTTTGGTCTTATTTTTTCATGTATCGCGATACAGTGACTATGTTTTCAAAGTTCGTGATCTTCAGCGCCATTAACTGAACGAATACGTGAGTATTCTGTGACGTTAGCAATTCCCGCGAAATTTAAACTCAACGGGCACTCGTGTGGGACTCGTGTTAGATGAATCAACCCCCCTCCTTTATTCCATTTTAAATTAAATTAAAATTAATTTATATAATCTGTATTCCAGTTTTATGTCAATTCATAAATAAACCTTATTGTATGGAAATAATAATGAATGAAGAATATTTTTTGAAAAATTAATGTGATGCAAACTTGATAGTTTTAGCCAATCTTTGTGCAGAATTAGTGGGGACGAGATTGAAACAAACTTCACGGACTCTTGGTGTAGATTTGACATGCTCATAATGCAGACTTAAATGACTTAATCAAGATATCACATCTTGATTATGAATTCGATTTTTCAGTCAGGATTTCTCAATCATTGAAAAAAATTAAAAGTTATACTCACCTTTCACAATTTATAACTCAGGAAGTAAAAGCATTTTTTCAAAACGGCAACTTGTATTGGAATGCACATACTTTAATTGATAATTCATGGTAACTTCATAAAAATTTACCATGAATTCGATTTTTCATAAATTTTTGAAATCATTGAAAAAAATTAAAAGTTGTACTCACCTTTCACAGTTTATATCTCAGGAAGTAAAAGTATTTTTTCAAAATAATAACTTGTATTGGAAAACACATACTTTAATTGATAATTCATGGCAACTTCATAAAAATTTACCAAGAATTCGATTTTTCAGAAATTTTTGAAATCTTTGACAAAAACCTAAAAGTTGTGCTCACCTTTCACAGTTTATATCTCAGGAAGTAAAAGTATTTTTTCAAAATTATAACATGTATTGGAAAACACATACTTTAATTAATAATTCATGGCAATTTTATAAAAATTTACCAAGAATTCGATTTTACAGTAATTTTTAAAATCATTGAAAAAAATTAAAAGTTGTACTCACCTTTCACAATTTATACCTCAGGAAGTAAAAGCATTTTTTCAAAACGGCAACTTGTATTAGAATGCACATACTTTAATTGAAAATTCATGGCAACTTCATAAAAATTTACCAAGAATTCGATTTTTCATAAATTTTTGAAATCATTGAAAAAAAACTAAAAGTTGTGCTCACCTTTCACAGTTTATATCTCAGGAAGTAAAAGTATTTTTTCAAAATTATAACTTCTATTGGAAAACACATACTTTAATTAATAATTGATAGCAATTTTATAAAAATTTACCAAGATTCAATTTTACAGTAATTTTTAAAATCATTGAAAAAAAACTAAAAGTTGTACTCACCTTTCACACTTTATACCTCAGGAAGTAAAAGCATTTTTTCAAAACGGCAACGTGTGTTGGAAAGCACATACTTTAATTGATAATTCGTGGCAAGTTCATAAAAATTTACCAAGAATTCGATTTTACAGAAATTTTTAAAATCATTGAAAATAACAAAGTTGTGCTCACCTTTCACAGTTTATATCTCAGGAAGTAAAAGTATTTTTTCAAAATTAAAACATGTATTGGAAAACACATACTTTAATTAATAATTCATGGCAATTTTATAAAAATTTACCAAGAATTCGATTTTACAGTAATTTTTAAAATCATTGAAAAAAGATTAAAAGTTGTACTCACCTTTCACAATTTATACCTCAGGAAGTAAAAGCATTTTTTCAAAACGGCAACTTGTATTGGAAAGCACATACTTTAATTGATAATTCATGGCAACTTCATAAAAATTTACCGAGAATTCGATCTTTCATAAATTTTTGAAATCATTGAAAAAAATGAAAAGTTGTGCTCACTTTTCACAGTTTATATCTCAGGAAGTAAAAGTATTTTTTCAAAATTATAACTTGTATTGGAAAACACATACTTTAATTAATAATTCATGGCAATTTTATAAAAATTTACCAAGAATTCGATTTTACAGTAATTTTTAAAATCATTGAAAAAAATTAAAAGTTGTACTCACCTTTCACAGTTTATATCTCAGGAAGTAAAAGTATTTTTTCAAAATTATAACATGTATTGGAAAACACATACTTTAATTAATAATTCATGGCAACTTCATAAAAATTTACCAAGAATTCGATTTTTCATAAATTTTTGAAATCATTGAAAAAAATGAAAAGTTGTGCTCACTTTTCACAGTTTATATCTCAGGAAGTAAAAGTATTTTTTCAAAATTATAACTTGTATTGGAAAACACGTACTTTAATTAATAATTCATGGCAATTTTATAAAAATTTACCAAGAATTCGATTTTACAGAAATTTTTAAAATCATTGAAAAAAAACTAAAAGTTGTAGTCACCTTTCACAATTTATACCTCAGGAAGTAAAAGCATTTTTTCAAAACGGCAACTTGTATTGGAAAGCACATACTTTAATTGATAATTTTTGGCAACTTCATAAAAATTTACCAAGAATTCGATCTTTCATAAATTTTTGAAATCATTGAAAAAAATGAAAAGTTGTGCTCACTTTTCACAGTTTATATCTCAGGAAGTAAAAGTATTTTTTCAAAATTATAACTTGTATTGGAAAACATGTACTTTAATTAATAATTCATGGCAATTTTATAAAAATTTACCAAGAATTTGATTTTACAGAAATTTTTAAAATCATTGAAAAAAATCTAAAAGTTGTGCTCACCGTTCACAATTTATACCTCAGGAAGTAAAAGCATTTTTTCAAAACGGCAACTTGTATTGGAAAGCACATACTTTAATTGATAATTCATGGCAACTTCATAAAAATTTACTAAGAATTCGATTTTTCATAAATTTTTGAAATCATTGAAAAAAATGAAAAGTTGTGCTCACTTTTCACAGTTTATATCTCAGGAAGTAAAAGTATTTTTTCAAAATTATAACTTGTATTGGAAAACACGTACTTTAATTAATAATTCATGGCAATTTTATAAAAATTTACCAAGAATTCGATTTTACAGTAATTTTTAAAATCATTGAAAAAAATTAAAAGTTGTACTCACCTTTCACAATTTATACCTCAGGAAGTAAAAGCATTTTTCCAAAACGGCAACTTGTATTGGAAAGCACATACTTTAATTGATAATTCATGGCAACTTCATAAAAAATTACTAAGAATTCGATTTTTCATAAATTTTTGAAATCATTGAAAAAAAACTAAAAGTTGTGCTCACCTTTCACAGTTTATATCTCAGGAAGTAAAAGTATTTTTTCAAAATTATAACATGTATTGGAAAACACATACTTTAATTAATAATTCATGGCAATTTTATAAAAATTTACCAAGAATTCGATTTTACAGAAATTTTTACAATCATTGAAAAAAAACTAAAAGTTGTGCTCACCTTTCACAGATTATATCTCAGGAAGTAAAAGTATTTTTTCAAAATTATAACTTGTATTGGAAAACACATACTTTAATTAATAATTCATGGCAATTTTATAAAAATTTACCATGAATTCGATTTTTCATAAATTTTTGAAATCATTGAAAAAAATGAAAAGTTGTGCTCACTTTTCACAGTTTATATCTCAGGAAGTAAAAGTATTTTTTCAAAATTATAACTTGTATTGGAAAACACATACTTTAATTAATAATTCATGGCAATTTTATAAAAATTTACCAAGATTTCGATTTTTCATAAATTTTTGAAACTATAAGTTAAAAATTATGCTTACTTTTCACAATTTATATCTCAGGAAGTAAAAGCAATTTTTCAAAATAGCAACTGGTATTGGAAAGCACATGCATTAATTAATAATTCATGGCAATTCAGAAATTTATATATATATATAATTAATGAGTAGTCTATCCTATTACACAAAGAGTTGTATCACACCGAAAGCATGTAATGAAACCCGATTTACTAAGAAAACTATTTTGCTTTATATATTTGCACAAAGCGGAGTGAGTAAACCTGTAGTGCGATATGCAGAAATAACAAACAACGCTTAATCATCGATTTGTGATCCGTGGGTGGCCAATGAATCGTAATGGAATTTATTGAGAGTGTAATATTAAATTCTGTTATCGGTGAATAAGTTGACCGATGGTTGAAATTTCGAGAAAGCGGTGATGATCGGGATAAGTAACGAAACGAGATAATATCCGAGCGCCCCACCTGGCCTTCTGTTTTGGGGAACTGGGGGTTAATTTCGCTTGGTTTTCGGCTATAGAAAGTTCGGCGCGAGACATCATCGGTGAAGCGTGTCATTATAAAAACACGAAGGAACATTAAAGGGCGTCGGAACTTTGGTGATGTTACTTCATTAGGGTTGGGCAAGCTTAATCGCCGGGTTCGTCGTTCGCCTCGGGGCGGTTCCGCAGCCACCCTCGCCACCCCGAGCAATAACAATCTACAGAAAGATTACAATAAGAAGTTTAGGCTAAAAATGGCATGCAACGCTGGATTACCCTCGCTGATAATTCACCGCAAGCTACTGCTCGGTGGGTAACTTTAGGGGGGACACAGACCTCCCACAGCTCTCCCAGACTTACCCTCCCGTCGTCCGCAATCGTCTCCAAAATAAACTTATTTAAATTTTATCTCGTTCAATTATTTTCAATGAAAAACGGATAGAAAGAGATTTTGTGGGCCGTTTAAAGGGTTCTTTATATAACCATCATTCAAAAGGAATATATTGATTTTATTCACAAATTAAGATAAACTTTATTTACCGGAAATTCAACACTAAAAAGAAGTAGGTAGTGAGGATATGCGAAAAAAATTAAGGTAATAAAACGCGAAAAGACCGAGATAAAAAATACAATAAAGTTGAGGGATGTGAAGTAATTTTAATAAAGGGGGCACAGTGGAAGGTGAAATAAAATAAAATTGTGTAGTGGAATACATAATTCGCGGCGGGGCGAGGGAGGGTGTGATTACTAGTCAATAGGTGGGAAGGAGAGGGTCCGATAACTTAGGGAGAAGAAGTAAGAAAGAGGACATCCGTCTCGGAGTAGTATATAAAGTAGCCGGCAGGGTTGGTGTGGGGAAATCAAAAGAAGTGCCAACCCCAGCGTATTTTAGCATTCCCCACCCTGATCCGGCACTCCTCGACGCCGATATTATTTCTTATTTCAAGTCACATCCGCGGTAAGTAGGTGGCACAAATTACGTTCACCTCGCCTTTTGCATCTCCCGCCCCCGAAACGATAGCCCTTATTGACGGGTTCCGGATCCGGTCGCGTCGCGAATATTCCGGGTGGCATCTCGCCCGAAAAAAGTGCAAATCAAAAGTTGACAAACGGACCCTACCCTCTGATGAACGCATTCATGCAATCTGACAGCGAACCTACTCTTCCTCTCTAATCCCCAAGGAACACAGACCGGCGTCCACTTCATGCCGTCCCCAAAAACCCCCACCCCTTTCCACACTGACCTAAGGGAAACTTTGTTTCCCCCAAGTCCTTTTCACTAAACAAATAAACTCTATCTATAACCACCTTTCAAATATACGTAAAAAGAAACTTAATATTTTGTATCAATATAAATACTTTTTAAATTTTTTTCAAATTTTTTTTTAGGAAAGTGAAAAGTTTAATGATTCAAGTTTGTTTCCTAGTTTTCATATTACGAAAAGCTAAGAAATAAAAAAGAAATACAGTGTAGCTAAGCATCGGGAAATCGCGGTACTGGGAAAGTTTTCCCTCGCTTGTGGAAGTTTTTCGAAGTTAGGGGCTTAAATGAGGATGTAAGAGGCGCTTTATGCGCTGTAAGTATATTGATTGAAAAAAGAAAACAAAGCCATAAACTAAATTCCGGACTATTAAGGATTCGGTTAGCGGGGGTTCGCCTTAGGAAGTTTTTCTTCTTTGAGGCCCTTGTTCGACTAAACGATCACCCGTATATCGGAGAATTTATTTGTATTGTTTTTTTAGGACGCTTAAAAACGATTGGGTGGCCGACCGTTTTTAAGTTTAAGAGACACAGTGTTATTCTGGTGTTGTTCCGGGACTTTAATTAAACGTTATGGTTCCCTCGAAATTATTTTGATAACTTGCCGGGAATCTTAGAGCGGCGCCAGGGTTGGGAGCATTAAAATTTACGATCCGAGTTGCCTTAATGTCCCCGTCATTTCCCCGTATAGTCGGGGCTGCGGATGCCGTCGATATTTATCCGATTTCCAGGCTTGTTTTAACAAATTCCGACCCTCACCTCCCGGATTCTTGCTGTTACTACACAATTAGTCTCCACCTAAGGGAACAATCAACCGCCTCCCGTCCTCCACCCTTGGAAGGGTTATGGCATCGTTTCCAACTACATGTATATTGAAAGACGTTTGCTTGAGACCAAAACTCGGGAAAACTTGCGTTAGCTAGAATACCTTCACTGCGTACGTTCATCCCCCCCTTACAGGCTCCCCCCACTTCGTACCGCCTCCCGTTTGGGAACAAAACGTGTATGTACCTTACGATCGGGCTCCAGGGACCTCCGACCCCACATTGTATTTGTACTTTTACATTACTAACTAACCACTTGGCTGTTGTTAAAGTTAGCTTTAAGTTTGCTGACTTGTCATACTGTTTCTTAGCAAACAGCCGTCCCGAACTAAACTTTCGCAACCGACGCCCTAACACAACCGCGCGTGTAACCTCCCGATTTCAGTTTAATACCAGGCTAATTAAACTGTAACTACCCTTGTACCAGCCATACTGCTTCCGCGAACCACCCCCCATTCCAATTTCGCGTTATTGTAACTGCACCTGAAGTGATCCTCATTTTATTAAATTTAAATCACGATTTAAAAAAAAATCCCACATTCATTTCTTAATCATTTGGCCGGAAATTTTAAAACGCAAAGGTTTTATCAGCATTATCAGAAACACACATAATAAAATTGTAGACAAAAAAACTGTGTCACTGCAAAAACAAACAGTTTATGTGCTTATTTTAGATAAACATTTATGGACTACATATATATATATGATTAATAATTATTAATTTCAGTTCTAATCTAAATCGTCGTTTTTAAGAGAAAAAATTTTACATTTTTCGCGACGTGACAGTCTACATAGCAGCGCCTCGGACGTAAGCGACCTTGGAATTTTAGAACTAAATTGTTTGATGTAATTTAGATTATAATTAGAAAATATAGATAACTTGTTTATTTATGGTTGTCCAATGTTTTATGAAGTGCTAGCGTGTGACGATCCTTAAGGGTTGTTTGCATTTAACCCCGCGACGAAAACCATGTTGCGTCAAAAAAAGCTAGCACCTGTCTTGCCATGTGTGGGTGAAAAAAAAATAAAAATAAAAAAAGGATGGGCGTAAACGGGAGACTGTCACGTGTGCAGGAAAACCCTCCCGTTCCGTGCTGATTTCTAAGGCGAGGAACAAAGAGGACGGGTCTTTCTTTTTTTTATTCATAAGACGTCTTTTATTAGGACCGCTTTCGAAGACTGTTACACGGTCGACTGCACGCGGCGTCGAGAAGACCCTTAATGCAGCTTCATCGGAATACACCCTTATAATAATTTCGCACCTTTGGAGCGGCAAGTTAATATGAATGCTGATTCTCAGGGAGCCCGGATAAACGTTTTATCGGTCCTCCTCTGCCTCCTCCTACTTCTGTTTATTTGCGCGAAACGCCGGTCTTTTAGCCTCGAAATCTAACAAACACTCGCGAACCATAACAAAATTCGCAACGTTTACATCACGAGGCCGGAAGTTCGATTTGTTTATAGCACAACACAAATATATATTTAGTATGAACCTACGCCTTCAGCATCGCAGCGGTTCTCAATAAGCGGCCTTAACACCATCTTTACTGCCTTCACATATTTATTCGATTTAATTAAATAAAAATTTCACGTGGAAAAAATCTTGTTTAAACAGGGAATGTGGCCCTCCTGACCTACCCGGCCCGGACCCACAAAGCTGCTTGTTTACTTTTCCCAAATTTTTCCTATTCCCTTATACCTGTATCTTGAGGCACCCGGGATTGTTTGCGTACGATTTTAGACCGGTTCAATTTGAACGCGTAATTTGCCGTGTTGCCACATTTTAACCCAACCTGTATATCTAATCTACTACATATATACAATACATATATAGTTGACAATTCTTTCACGCATGCATAGTAATGCTCAAGCGTTCTAAAAGGGAGAATGCGATTGCGCATGAAAAGATTTCAAATTTATACATATTTAATTTAATAATTATTTTAAGTTTAAAAAAAACGTTTAACGTTTAATAAAAATTAATAAATTCTCCAGGATATAGAAAGTTTATAACTCGGCGTTATAAAGCCACAATAACATCGACGAGGTTCGTTCGGAGCGCAGTAGGCTCTTCAAAAACCTTCAACCTTGAGACCTGCGTAGCGCATGTATAAATAAATGGGAAAATAAATATGTTCCGCGGAACGCAAATAAACGCACAAACAAATAAATAGATAACAATACGGGCGCCGTAATTGCCGTATTCAATTTGTATAAGTAGCCGTATTAGTTTTTGCCCCTTCATGCGTGGTCTATTTTTATCGTGCAAGAAAAACACTCAAAATATGTAATTAATGTTACGTATTTATCACTGCTCGAACGGGAACAACATCGTGTTTACTTGCGACGTTACGACATCTGCCGTTTGACGAGTACGGCAAAATTCCCTGGTAAAATCAATTATTAAACTTGGTGACTCATTCTACACAAGAAATGACATCGTTTAAACAAACCAATTTTTATTAAATTAATACATTTCAAATACTTCTTTTAGAATCTCCAATTATTCACAAAATTATTAATAGTTATGGATATTTTTAACACTCGGCCTTCAGCCATTAATACAATATATAGAGTTAAGAATATTAATTAAAGAATTAGTCCAATTTATATTTAATTTTTAAAGCGCCAATTTTCAATTGTAATTAACTCAGCAAAGGTAATCAAAAGTTAGTAATGATATTCACGGCATGAATAAATAAATAATTGATGAGAACTACACAATATATCTCTTTTATCTATTAACGTTTCTTAGATTTTTGTTTTATTTATGTTGTGCGGCTCAATTTGTTCCAATCAATGTTAATTAACGTTTTTACAATGTGGTAGAATCTATTATAATCCACTGTGTGGTTTAATAAACATCAAAATTCTAAATTCTTTCATTAATTTTACTTTCCCTCCTTTTTTATTAATTACATAATATATAATTTAATCCGAGGTCACTTAAGGCCAAAACGCTACAATCGAAACCATTATAGATAAAACGCAATCGATACATCTTAAAATCGCGATAAAACTGTTATCAAATTTTAAAAATTCCTATCTAGAGAAGAAATTTAGATATCGCGGTGAAATAAAAAACAATTTGAAGCAAATTTTATCTAGTATTAACATACCAAAAATTATTTTTTAATTCCTTTTAATCTTGATGCTACGACTTTTAGAATACATATTGACAATTTTAACATTAACTTTAAAAATTCATGTCTTTTGAACAAATTGAGATATCGCTATGAAATTAAAAGCATTTTGAAGCAAATTTAATCCAGATTTAGTAATCCAAAAATTATTTCTTAATTCCTATAAATCTTGATCCCAAGATTTTTAGAATACAACGTTGCAATATCTTGGAAATTTTAACCATTAATTTTAAAAATTCGTATCTTAAGAACTAGTTGAGATATTGTGATGAGATTAAAAGCATTTTATAACAAATTTAATGTACCAAAAATTATTTTTTAATTCCTATAAATCTTGATGTCAAGATTTTTAGAATTTTTGTTTAAGCTTTAAAAAGTTGTATCTTAAGAACTAGTTGAAACACCGCAATAAAATAAAAAGAATTTTAAAGCAAATGTAATCCAGATTCAACCCACCACAAGTTATTTTCTTTGATGTCAAGATTTTTAGAATTAATCTTATATATCGATAATTTTAGTTACATTAGCAATATTAAATTTTTAAAATTTGTATCTCTTGAACAAATTGAGATATCGCGATGAAATTAAAAGCATTTTGAAGCAAATTTAATCCAGATTTAGTAATTAAAAAATTATTTCTTAATTCCTATAAATCTTGATCCCACGATTTTTAGAATACAACATTGCAATATCTTGGAAATTTTAACCATTAATTTTAAAAATTCGTATCTTAAGAACTAGTTGAGATATTGCGATGAAATTAAAAGCATTTTATAACAAATTTAGTGTACCAAAAATTATTTTTTAATTCCTATAAATCTTGATGTCAAGATTTTTAGAATTTTTGTTTAAGCTTTAAAAAGTTGTATCTTAAGAACTAGTTGAAACACCGCAATAAAATAAAAAGAATTTTAAAGCAAATGTAATCCAGATTCAACCCACCACAAGTTATTTTCTTTGATGTCAAGATTTTTAGAATTAATCTTATATATCGATAATTTTAGTTACATTAGCAATATTAAATTTTTAAAATTTGTATCTCTTGAACAAATTGAGATATCGCGATGAAATTAAAAGCATTTTGAAGCAAATTTAATCCAGATTTAGTAATCCAAAAATTATTTCTTAATTCCTATAAATCTTGATCCCAAGATTTTTAGAATACAACATTGCAATATCTTGGAAATTTTAACCATTAATTTTAAAAATTCGTATCTTAAGAACTAGTTGAGATATTGCGATGAAATTAAAAGCATTTTATAATAAATTTAGTGTACCAAAAATAATTTTTTAATTCCTATAAATCTTGATGTCAAGACTTTTAGAATTTTTGTTTAAACTTTAAAAAGTTGTATCTTAAGAACTAGTTGAAACACCGCAATAAAATAAAAAGAATTTTAAAGCAAATGTAATCCAGATTCAACCCACCACAAGTTATTTTCTTTGATGTCAAGATTTTTAGAATTAATCTTATATATCGATAATTTTAGTTACATTAGCAATATTAAATTTTAAAAATTTGTATCTCTTGAACAAATTGAGATATCGCGATGAAATTAAAAGCATTTTGAAGCAAATTTAATCCAGATTTAGTAATTAAAAAAGTATTTCTTAATTCCTATAAATCTTGATCCCACGATTTTTAGAATACAACATTGCAATATCTTGGAAATTTTAGCCATTAATTTTAAAACTTCGTATCTTAAGAACTAGTTGAGATATTGCGATGAAATTAAAAGCATTTTATAACAAATTTAGTGTACCAAAAATTATTTTTTAATTCCTATAAATGTTGATGTCAAGATTTTTAGAATTTTTGTTTAAGCTTTAAAAAGTTGTATCTTAAGAACTAGTTGAAACACCGCAATAAAATAAAAAGAATTTTAAAGCAAATGTAATCCAGATTCAACCCACCACAAGTTATTTTCTTTGATGTCAAGATTTTTAGAATTAATCTTATATATCGATAAGTTTAGTTACATTAGCAATATTAAATTTTTAAAATTTGTATCTCTTGAACAAATTGAGATATCGCGATGAAATTAAAAGCATTTTGAAGCAAATTTAAACCAGATTTAGTAATTAAAAAATTATTTCTTAATTCCTATAAATCTTGATCCCAAGATTTTTAGAATACAACATTGCAATATCTTGGAAATTTTAACCATTAATTTTAAAAATTCGTATCTTAAGAACTAGTTGAGATATTGCGATGAAATTAAAAGCATTTTATAACAAATTTAGTGTACCAAAAATTATTTTTTAATTCCTATAAATCTTGATGTCAAGATTTTTAGAATTTTTGTTTAAGCTTTAAAAAGTTGTATCTTAAGAACTAGTTGAAACACCGCAATAAAATAAAAAGAATTTTAAAGCAAATGTAATCCAGATTCAACCCACCACAAGTTATTTTCTTTGATGTCAAGATTTTTAGAATTAATCTTATATATCGATAATTTTAGTTACATTAGCAATATTAAATTTTTAAAATTTGTATCTCTTGAACAAATTGAGATATCGCGATGAAATTAAAAGCATTTTGAAGCAAATTTAATCCAGATTTAGTAATCCAAAAATTATTTCTTAATTCCTATAAATCTTGATCCCAAGATTTTTAGAATACAACATTGCAATATCTTGGAAATTTTAGCCATTAATTTTAAAAATTCGTATCTTAAGAACTAGTTGAGATATTGCGATGAGATTAAAAGCATTTTATAACAAATTTAATGTACCAAAAATTATTTTTTAATTCCTATAAATCTTGATGTCAAGATTTTTAGAATTTTTGTTTAAGCTTTAAAAAGTTGTATCTTAAGAACTAGTTGAAACACCGCAATAAAATAAAAAGAATTTTAAAGCAAATGTAATCCAGATTCAACCCACCACAAGTTATTTTCTTTGATGTCAAGATTTTTAGAATTAATCTTATATATCGATAATTTTAGTTACCTTAGCAATATTAAATTTTTAAAATTTGTATCTCTTGAACAAATTGAGATATCGCGATGAAATTAAAAGCATTTTGAAGCAAATTTAATCCAGATTTAGTAATTAAAAAAGTATTTCTTAATTCCTATAAATCTTGATCCCACGATTTTTAGAATACAACATTGCAATATCTTGGAAATTTTAGCCATTAATTTTAAAAATTCGTATCTTAAGAACTAGTTGAGATATTGCGATGAAATTAAAAGCATTTTATAACAAATTTAATACAAATTTAGTGTACCAAAAATTATTTTTTAATTCCTATAAATCTTGATGTCAAGATTTTTAGAATTTTTGTTTAAGCTTTAAAAAGTTGTATCTTAAGAACTAGTTGAAACACCGCAGTAAAATAAAAAGGAATTTAAAACAAATGTAATCCAGATTCAACCCACCACAAGTTATTTTCTTTGATGTCAAGATTTTTAGAATTAATCTTATATATCGATAATTTTAGTTACATTAGCAATATTAAATTTTAAAAATTTGTATCTCTTGAACAAATTGAGATATCGCGATGAAATTAAAAGCATTTTGAAGCAAATTTAATCCAGATTTAGTAATGCAAAAATTATTTCTTAATTCCTATAAATCTTGATCCCAAGATTTTTAGAATACAACATTGCAATATCTTGGAAATTTTAGCCATTAATTTTAAAAATTCGTATCTTAAGAACTAGTTGAGATATTGCGATGAAATTAAAAACATTTTATAACAAATTTAGTGTAGCAGAAATAATATTTTTGTAATTCGTCTTTGCATAATATTAATAATTTTTAATAATATTTGTATCTCGAAACCGGTTTCGGCAATTAAGGCATCACCAGGGATCTTTTCGATGCTTGAAAAAAGGTTTTACTCGTAAAGGAACATATTAGAATATTAAATTAATTTTTTCCTGATAAGAAAGAATTGTTGAAACGAAAAATATTTTTTTTATAAAATTGTTGTGTATAAAATAATAATAAGTTAATAATGTTGTTGTGATAGGTAAGAAAAACAAAAATTATTTATTGTATGGTTTTAGATTAATTGTTTTGGTATAATTTGGGTGCAATTTTAATTCGTTTGGTAAATTAAGTACGATGTGAATCAATAAATCGCGGGTAAAAAATTAATATCAAACGAAATTGAAGTAAAATAAATAATTTAATTAAAATAACAATAAGAGAAATAATTAACAATCGTGCGTAATTTTATAATTATAAAACGTGAAAATGTTGTGCGCGGGGGATATTGTTGATTTTAGGGAAAAAACGGCCTTTGGAGAAGTGTAGAGAGAGGGGGAGCGACACGTGCGCGGCAATTACGCGACGCTCTCACCGCTACCTCTGCCGCCACCGACGCCGATAAATCGCTATCGAAAATTAGAACCTCATTACGGGACTGTAACGAACAGGTACGGACCGATTTCGAGTTGAACGATAATGTTATTTGAACGCGTATAATCTGGGCCAAGTACGGTCCTGTCGCGGCAGGTGTAGTTTGCCTTTGCATTTCTCTAAACTCTAAATATAACCGAGTAAACAACATCTCTCATACGGGCGAGGCGGCCAGACATGTAAACAGTAAACAACATTATGTGCCGCACGAAACGTGTGCCTAACTCAGTATGTTTCTGACTGGTTGTGCCTACGCATCGGTCTTTATAACCGAGCGTTTAAAAACGCGACGTTTCTTCCTCGGTTACGTTGACGTACGGGGATCGAAGCCGAGTTTCTCGCGTTTTAAACTTCCCGCAATTCGGACGTCCCCCACCTAAGGGACCTACGGTTACGTAACGGTTACGAAGAGACGCTATTCCGCTATTCAAATTTAACTCAAACTCCCGCCGCGCCGGTGATTCAACTCTCTTCGACTTTCGCGCAAATCTTCATTTTTTTTCTACTTTATTTTTATTTTTTTTGTGATTTCATTCAATTTATTGATATTTGTTTTGAAGTTTCGATTTGAACTTGTTCAAGTTTTAAATGCCATAGAAAATGTCAACGTGCTTACACCTGGCCGCCTCATTTTGACATTTCGGATTTTACCGCTGATTTTCAGAAAACGGCGAGCTATGATTGTTATCCGTCTGTGCTTGACCTGATGCCTTCGCACGAAGCCCAAAATCCCTACAGACATGTGAGTATGTTTACTTTTGAAATTTACAGTTTTCTGTAAATGTGCGCCCTCGGTTTCGCTGTTTTTGCGAAACAACACGTGCGCCCAATAAACAATAACATCTTACTTTATTAATTGTTCATTCATACATCGCTTACGTGACGCACATTCGATACCGAATATCAAAATCTATTTTCACACTTTTTACGATTTTCTAAATCAAACTAATATTTTTGAATTTTTATGTTCTCAACGCTCAAGCGACAAACAGGTTGGAAATATCGATTTATAGATATACACGAGCCGTACGTGATGTTACACTTTTTCCATTGCTGTTTTGTTGCTACAGAAAAACATAAATTTTTTATGAAATAATTATATACATCAATATTTATGCAACGAGACAATAAAAGGATTATTTTTTTTAATTTTTTATGTCTTGCTAAAAAGTTAGACTAAAATGAAATTTTTAATATCACCTATAAATATAGATATATATAATTGGTCATAATCACTTGTTATGCTATTTTTATAAAAAAAAACCTTATCAATGCACATTAAAATTCTCATTTATTAATAATGTATTCTAATTTTAACGTTTCAAAATTCTAACAACTACTTTTAATAGCCATTTTAATTTTAGTTTCTTATGTTGAAACAATCAAATATCGTCCTTTACGTTTTCACACATTTAGTATCGTTTTGTGTGGTACCTATAACACATCGTGGCATAGTTGGGCCTTCAACCTAGTTTCAAATTGTCTTGTTGGTGGTATTCCACCAGTTGCATGTTCGCTTCGTTGTTGTAATTTTCGCACCACATTCAACGGGGATCAGATTATTGTTTCGTTGATATAATAAGGGATTGGCGCGATGTTTCAGGTAAAAAGATTTTTTATTTAATAAATTAAATCTTGAAATAAATAGAAAAAGAAAAGTTCATTTATTCGTATAGAAAAAGAGGAGAGACCACATCTCGTTACGGGGGTGCTGACGCTTGCAACGATCTTTGTGCAGGAAGCCGCCCTTAGTCATCCCTTTGCACTTAATCAGGGGCGCTTTTGCCAGATGCCGGAGTTTTTAACATTTTTTCCAATCGGGATAGAGGGACGGAATTGCGGTCTCGGAACGGTTTAATCGCTTTGAGGTCATCCGATGACCGTTTCTTCTCTTTCTTCTCTTTTTTTAACTAAATCACAAATTCTATACAAATTTAATTTCTTTAATATTTTTTGGTTATATCAAGATTTATGTCCGGGAGTTCTAACGATAGTCGAATATTTCCTACGAAAAGTGTCGAATTATGTAAACGAGGAAACGAACATGATCGATTCGAAATGTATTTTTTCAGCAATAAAGTGTATTCCCCGTTTGCGTGGAGCTTTACAACCATATCTCGGACGTGAGATTTTCTCTACGCGTTTTATATATATAAATCACGGCGGGTCGTAAAGCTCGCGGGGGTGGCGCTAGTATTTACCGAAATAAAAAAAGAAAAAGAATAAACCAAGGAGGAGTGTTCATCAACTGAAAGAATACTTAACGAGATCGGGATGTAAATTTACATCAAAACTTTATGACGCGAAAAAATAATAATTTTATTCAGTTTTCTTTTTGAATTCTTATAGTTTGAATCTTAAAAAGAGTTATAAGTTGATCGATAATTACGTTGGAAACCCCATCTCTCTCCTATTTAAACACCCTCTGTCCCTTTCAGGGTATTGTCCACGTATTATTGACGATATCGTACGGGCGACACCTGCACCAAATAATCGAACTGGACTGACTCCGGGCTTCTAATACGCTTATAGCGTAAATTCTGGGAAAATGTGATGTTTGCTCCAGATCGTATATTCAATATCAGCAAAAACTGTTAACTTTGATTTAGATACATATATCAAGTTATATCTAAAAAATCGTTAAAGGAATTAACAGTTTTAACATCCAATTTAACATTTATCAAATAATTCATCAAAATGACTGTTTTTAAAATATTTTGGAATCGATGTCGTACAGTTTGCAATGACCTTGCACCCTAAGGGTCTACAATAGAGGGTTGTAACGAGGTTTTTCACCCCAGTGACCAGCAAGTATATACGGAGTTGCTGAATAATGAATCTATGAAAGCATAGAAATCGAATTATATATATTTTTTTATATTTTCATCAATTAAATTGATTCTTCAATATTTTAATATTTAATTAAAAAAAAAACGTGTAAGCTTTAATTTTAAGAATTAAGCAATGATTTATACACCAAATTGAAGCTAAAAGATTATATTTTAATAAAAAAAATAGTAATCGAGTTAGTTTATAAATAAAGTTTTCTAGAAAAGAATCCTGAAGACAATTTAATTGATTTTTTCGATATCTTAATATAGTGCAAAATTAAAAAAAATCGTGCAAGCTTTAATTTTAAGAATTAAGTAATGAGTTATACACCAAATTGAAGCTAAAAGATTATATTTTAATAAAAAAAATAGTAATCGAATTAGTTTATAAATAAAGTTTTCTAGAAAAGAATCCCGAAAACAATTTAATTTTTTCGATATCTTAATATAGTGCAAAATTAAAAAAAATCGTGCAAGCTTTAATTTTAAGAATTAAGTAATGAGTTATACACCAAATTGAAGCAAAAAGATTATATTTTAATAAAAAAAATAGTAATTGAATTAGTTTATAAATAAAGTTTTCTAGAAAAGAATCCTGAAAACAATTTAATTTTTTCGATATCTTAATATAGTGCAAAATTAAAAAAAATCGTGCAAGCTTTAATTTTAAGAATTAAGTAATGAGTTATACACCAAATTGAAGCTAAAAGATTATATTTTAATAAAAAAAATAGTAATCGAATTAGTTTATAAATAAAGTTTTCTAGAAAAGAATCCTGAAAACAATTTAATTTTTTCGATATCTTAATATAGTGCAAAATTAAAAAAAAATCGTGCAAGCTTTAATTTTAAGAATTAAGTAATGAGTTATACACCAAATTGAAGCAAAAAGATTATATTTTAATAAAAAAAATAGTAATCGAATTAGTTTATAAATAAAGTTTTCTAGAAAAGAATCCTGAAAACAATTTAATTTTTTCGATATCTTAATATAGTGCAAAATTAAAAAAAATCGTGCAAGCTTTAATTTTAAGAATTAAGTAATGAGTTATACACCAAATTGAAGCTAAAAGATTATATTTTAATAAAAAAAATAGTAATCGAATTAGTTTATAAATAAAGTTTTCTAGAAAAGAATCCTGAAAACAATTTAATTTTTTCGATATCTTAATATAGTGCAAAATTAAAAAAAATCGTGCAAGCTTTAATTTTAAGAATTAAGTAATGAGTTATACACCAAATTGAAGCAAAAAGATTATATTTTAATAAAAAAAATGGCAATCGAGTTGTTTTATGTATTAAATTTTAAGGAAAAAAATTTTTGATTTAATTCTTTTATAAATGTAAAAAATGCGTGTAGCTTTAATTTTATTAATTAAGTAATGAATTATATATTATTTATAAATATCTCAAGAAAATTATGAATTAAAAACAATTATAATTATAAATGTGATATATTATTTATTTATTGTTATAGGGCCATATTGGTGATAACCCTTTCGAAAACACAACGTGGACGAAAAATCATTTTTCGACAGGAGCAGCATCTCCATGGCCAGCACCTTTAAGACAATCTCGATATAGTGTGAGTAGGCGAAATACTTTTTTTTTGTTTAATGTTTATTTGTACGAGAGCGTAAATTATTGCAGTATAATGGCGAAGGAAAACACATAGGTGGTATTGACGCGAAAAATAAATGACGCTAACGGGAAAGAATTCAATTTATTATTTTTAAATGCCGCATAGAGGCTGAAATGTGAATTTAGAATAAACAAACACACAAATAACGGCCCCGTGAGCCCGCTTATATTTAGAAAATATTATCTACGGCTTTTACGAAAAAGCTTTCGGGACGTTCGTACCAATTCGGCTCCTAACGAATTCGATTAAACCTCACGTTTTTTTTATTATTTTAATTGATTATTTTTTTTATTTGAAGACACTTTATCGCAAGAATTCACGATTGAACGAGAATGTCCCAAAAATTGTTATGCCATTGCAAATCAACACGAACATCGAAGTCGACAATTGGTCGCAACTGTTTTTATCATCAAAGAGGTGTTTCGTGTTACGATATTAAAAAAGAATTCTTTATATCTATTTTTATTTCGTGTAGGTAAAATCGTTTCTTTTAATCATTTTTGTGAGTTGTCAAACACAGTTAACATGCAGCGACGACAACAACCGACGGTTTTTAATTCATCAGTAAGTAAATTTTATTTCATTAAATAAGTTAATAAGTTAATAAAAATGTTTATGAAGTAGTCAAGTAAATCTGCGTCTTTATTATTATTTTTTTGCTTCGAGCTGGTTTATATTCCGCAATAATAATATTCTGACCCAAAATTGGCGTAATTGTTACCCCAAAAACCGGGGGGTAATTGAAGATTAACATCAGCTTGAGAAATGACTAACGCTTTGGGGAATGAAGGGTTCTACATCAGACGCAATTTATAAAAGCGCCCCTTTATTTTGTCCTCTGATAATTTCTATTATTTATTGCAAATTTAAAATTAAAATTCTTCGCCTTTTCCCTTTTATAATTATATCAACTTTACAAAATTTCATTTTTGATAGTATATATACGATATATTAAATAATTTATTTACTAACATTTAATCTAATACAATAACTGATTAATATTTTTTAATACAATACATTGATAATATTGAATCTAATAATGTAATAGTTTTTGGGTCATTTTTTAGATAACAACTAAATATTTAGATAAATAATTCGATAAAATTTTTAACTACAATCCACTAATCAAGTAGATAAGAAATATGTTAGATTATTATCTGTATTGTTTATTGATAATATATAATTAATCGTTAAAAATAAATAAATATTTTTTACAAAAATAATTTTATCGAAATATTTTTAAAATTTTATCAATAAAAAATAATTTTTTTGATATAATTTTATTCTGCATATTTGTTATATAAAAGAAATGTGATAACACGGTATAAAATTGGACGGTTTAATTAGACTGTAATGACGTGACGGTTAATACACGATAAATGAGTGGGGAATTCGCGACGGTTCGATGAAAAATATAATAATTTATTTGTTTGTTGTTTATTTATTTATGTTAAATTTATTTTAATTTTCGCAAATACGGTGCTCCGCCGTCGTTGTCGATTGTGTTCATTAATTTTAATTGCCCTATTTAACGGTCCATTTTTACTATTTGAATAATTGTTGGTATTATTTATATTGCACCAATCAATACAGAGTGTACGTGCCCTTTTTATTACCCATGTTTACTTTGTTTTTAGATACAAAACCCGACATTAAAAAATCATGATGATGAAAACGTCAAGAAAAAAAATTCTTTTTATTATTTTTTTTGAAAAGCACGTATATAAACCATTGAAAGTGCTATCACCGCGAATTCCTTATAGCTGCATCATTGTTATTAGCGTTAATTAAGATTGGTTTAGGCAAATCTTTTCAGACAAAGATCGTACGGGTTCAAAATCCTCCCGCGTTTGACCGATGTTTACACTTCGCTAGACAAACTAGAAAAGTGCTTACGGCTTCTTAGAAAGAAATGGGAATCGCAACGCAAAGTTAGCAAATATCGCACCATATGTTTCAAACGACCCCTAAGGCATTTTTTCTCCTTTTTTTATTATTACCCGACCGTTATTTATCCCGTCTCTCTACTATTATTTATCCTACTCGCCTCGTTTCTATTTGAATACCTCCGCACGGTCATCGTCTTCGGAGTTTTTCAAGGAGGGGGGACTCCCTCCAACCTTTACCGAAAAGGTAATAACCTACCCCCACCCTTCTCCTTCACTATACACCAAATCCTTAGCGCAAACAGGACCCGTTCTTGGATCCTACGTACGTAGACGTCGAACTTATTATGATACCATTATGGGGTAAACAACAAACAAGGGGCGAAGATCGACCCCTCAAAGATACCACCCTTGGGGTGATCTCCTTGCCAATCCCCCCACACCGCTAAGGGTGCACCCTGTTTACGCTCTCCGAGGACCTTTTTATGCACGTCTCCGGTCTCTCAGAATAAATTAAAGTCTTTAATTGTGCACTCGACCGAACTAGAATCCTTCCTAGAATCTCATTTAAGATTATCTAAAAAATAGTAGACTAAAATAGAGTAACTTTTGAATTCATTTTCTTTACTACCTACTCATTTTTATAATTAATGTAATTTGATTCTTCTCTAATAATCCTGCGATAGAAACTTTTATTCGGATATTAATTTGAGCATATACGGGGTGCAAGAATGAGAAAACCTTTTTTTCTCGAAATTTGTAATACCCTATGGGGTGCAGCTGCTACAGCAGAGGGTGTTAACTGGAATCGAATGGTAGCCCAATCTTTTCTGAGCATTTTGTTTTTTTATTCACTCTATTATCTCTGTTACTAACGAAGATGCAGTATTTTCAAGCGATCGCCTGTGAAAACAAGACGAGTGACTATAGTAGCTGATGACCGTTTTATTGTTCTAAGCAATCGTAGAACGACAGCTGTAGAAGCTCGGTGTCGTCTTCAAATGGTGCATGTCGTTGATGTCAGTGAGCAATTGCGGTAAACTCTTCTTCAAAAGCAATTTGTAACTCTTGAAGGTTGTCCAGTAGGACAGGACGACGACGAATGCGTCTCTCAAGTTGGTCCCAAAGATATTCGATAGGGTTAAGGTCCGGGCTGCACGCGAGCCACTCTATCCGTTCAATACCCTACTTCATCAAGATATTCGTTAACCACACGTGCTACGTCCGGTCGCACATTGTCATGCATTAGCATGAATCCTTCACCAATAAAATGGGAATAGAACCTCCATGGAAAGGTACTCTTTCCGAAATGGTGCAGGTCGCAAACCTTTCATTACGACGTCTCCACACTCACTCTCGACCATCAGGTGACCGGAGACAAAATCCCCATTGTTCCATTCCCTACTTCATACGTACGCGCTCAAATTGAAGACGTGCTCGCCGATGTCTCTGGAGCAGTTGAGAAGTCTTCTTGCAGTCAGATCACTTTTATCAAGTCTTCGATGAATAGTTCTTTCACTTACGCCAACCCCACGCACCATCTGAAGAGGATGCCGAGTTTCTACAGCTGTCGTTCTAAAATTCCTCAGAGTGTTTAGAACAATAAATCGGTCATCAACTGCTGTTGTCACTCGTCTTCTACCGAAACCTTGCCGCCTAGTGAAATTTCCTGTTTCCACATATTGGTTCCAAGCATCCTGAACTGTTGTTCAGGGTACACCCAACGTATGAGCAACGTATTGCTGACTTTTGCCATCCTCAATTAAAGTAACAATAGCCGCAACATCAGTTACTGACAACGGGATTGCTATTATGTTAAAAGACTGTAAAAATCTTTAACAACTGTCAATTTACTATTCGAAACAAATGACATACGCTACCTAGCGCGCCACCTTAGCTTTTTTTATACTTGTTTGTCTTGTTTTTACAGGCGTTCGCTTTAAAACACTGCATCTTCGTTAATAATAGAGATAATAGAGTGAATAAAAAAACAAGATGTTCAGAAAAGATTGGGCTATCGTGTGATTCCAGTTAACACTATCTGCTGTAGCAGTTGCACCCCACAGGGTATTACAAATTTCGAGAAACAAAAGTTTTTCTCATTCTTGCAACCCGTATATGCTCAAATTAAAATCTAAATGAAAATTTCTATCGCAGGATTATTACCGAAGAATCAACCTTTCGATCAAAAAAACAATCATCAAAATCGAATGCGCGGTTCGCGAGAAAGCCAGCTTTGAAGTTTTGGCTAATTTATAGTGGCCGTTTTTTTTTGCCGGTCAGTTTATATCACAAGAAATGAATTATCTTTATCTTTTCTTTATTTGATTGCTAATGTTGTGAAGCGATGAAGCGACGTCGGCGAAACTAGAGTCAAGAATCTATGACATTAATTGATTATGGCTGAAATGTATGTTTTCATCTGATTAAGTCGAGGTCGCTTGCGGCCGAGGCAATGTTATAATGCATGCTGTACCGCCTCGCCCGCAAGCAACCTCGGCGGGACTAGACACGAAAATCTATGACATTACCTGATTTTGGTGGAAATGTATGGTTTCATGTGATTAGGCCGAGGCAGTATTATTGATACTATATTGAATGACACAAGCTACATTGCTTCAGCTCCATCGGCTTTATGAGGCAAAATCCTACATGCTGGACCACAAGCGATCTCGGTTAAACTCAAAACAGGAAATGTAGTATTTTACTTAAAACCTGCCACACTCATTATATCTTAAAGATATTAAGTAGAGTATACTAAACTAGACTACTGTGCAGTGGGTTTGATTTTAGATGTTATAGCAAATATCTTGATTATTGCTTCTCTTTTAATATTCTATTATTTGCCATTTTATACTTATGCATCTGAGAGCAAAAGTGAAAGAGAGCAATGTTTCATTACAAGCAATGCTTTTGGAATATATATAATAGAACACTTTTAGCAACTAAAATTAAACACACAGTATGTCAGTGATAAAATTTCATAATCAGGTAATATAGGCTTGCTATACTTATCATATCTTGAAATTTTATCTTTGATTAGGTTGATAACTGTAAATAACACTTAATATATTCAAAATGTAGTGAGTGTAGTACATCAAAAATATTATACCTACTTATTTATCAATTTATGCATAGCCTGTAATTATATATATATTATAGATATTAATTTGCATTAAGTGATGAGTACTGAATGAAAGAAGTATTAGAAAACAAGATATGATGTTATATGTTATCATATAATGAGATATGGTGTGAGATTGAACTTGACGTTTCATGTTTACCCAAAGATAATAGTCGAGAAGATCCAAGTTAGCGAAATTGTTATTTAGATATGTTGGGATATTTGTTCTTCTTTGAAGCGGAACGGTTTATATTAATTCAGAGAGTTCAAAAAGTTTTGTAAAACAGCTTTTGATAACGTTGATTATTCTCTTTTGGGTGATTAATTTTTTTGTTTTCGTCAAAAATGTTTTTATCAATTTTGAATTTGTAAACAAAGTGAGTGAAAAAAAAAATAATCATACATTTGTTTTTCTCTTGTTCTTTTACAACAGTGATTATCGTTGTTGTTTGATTTATTGCTTTTGTTTGTTTTTACCCTGTATCTGATTAGGATGTTTGTGAGTTTGCTTGAATTTCTATAACCATTTCCGGCTATAACAATCACATTGTCTGTTTGAAAATATATTTATTAAAGAGAGTTTGAATTTTTTATCTGGTAACTTAAAAAGTAAATTGAGTTTAAATGTAAAGTTAGTTTCGCGTGGGATTTATAAAAAAAGTCTCGGAACAATAATTAGAGAGGCGCCGCGTATTCAGATATTAAAAATAGTATCTGTTAGTCAACACACAATCATTTTTTAATCCGGTAAACTAAACACATCTCGGACTGGTGTTTATTTATGCTTTTTTATAGCTGGAACAATCGCGTAAATAACTCTGTCCGTGGAATTTTATCGGCAACATGACCAACAATTTTCGCTCGCAAACCGCTCCTTTCGTTCTCGGCTATCTCTCTATTTATTCAAAACCGATTTCGGTTGATACAATTTCGCAACGAGATTCTTGCGAAATCAAAACAACAGATTTCTTCATTTCTTCTTGTTATATTTCACCTGTTATTTCAATTAATAAGTAAGTAATGTTATTAATAAAAAATTTTAACTTAAAATCGATTTTATTTCTCGTCGATTGAGCGATATGGAAAAGTGTTTCATTCAAAAAATATTTCTGGTTAACATTTGCAGTAAACGTTGTTTATCCAACTCTCATTGTTACCATGTTAATCACCTATTAACCCAGAATTATCAAAATTTTATGGTTTTTTGGAAAATTTGTACTTAAATTTTAAAAAATTGGTGCAAAATGGATTCCCTAATTTTAGTTAGATTTGATATGTATAAATTTTGAAATAAAAATTTGCTAAGAAATTAAAATTTGGAATGGTTCTGATAAAATTGATGGATTGATGGAAGTGGATGCGAATAGAGTACTATATAGTATAGAGACAATGCCGTTCATAAGTGCAACGACACGTGCGAAAGCGTAACCTTCCAATAATTCTAATTCCGTCATGCAGAATAAACAAATGACGTAAGTTAATAATAAACAAATAAACACGATGTGTAGATAAAAGATGTTTATTATCTGCTCATGGCAATCCGGTCGTGCCATAGCCGTTCATCCTTTACTATCACGCACATGCGGCACGCACTGTCATTGTCGCACGTACGGAGCAATACGTTTTACACAAATGAACTAGAAATGTGTTTATTTGTGTCGCGTATGTGGACCACGCGTGTTGTCCAGAGAACCGGCGCTCTGACGACAAACGAAGACGCTCAAAACTAAACGGACGTATGGAAAATATCGTTAATATCGGGGTAAATAAAGAGAAAGACAAAAAAGCGAAGAAGAAGGAAACCTTGCCTTCCTGGAATTGTTAACAAACATTAGTAATTTGTTTTGCGTGTTTATTTAAAAACGAAAACGGCCCCCTTCCCTCCCCTTCGCGCGCCGAGCCCATCGCCTACTCTTTCTCGTGTGCTCGGCCCGTTTGAGATGTCGACAAACAACGGTTTTCATTTATGTGAGTATTGTCAACGCATTATCTCTCTTTACGCGAAGGAAGAAGCGTCGACGCTGGATTCACGCCTCATACTCCGTAAACTCCGTAAACAAGCGCGTGCGTACTCGCCTAAAGCGCCTTCTTCTAGCGGTTTTAGATGATACCACGCGTAGATGGCGCGCTCAACATTTTAAACTTTGACCTTTTTCAAAAAAATCAAGGACGACGTACTCTTTCGGCTTTCGTATGCTCTCACTCTTTCTCGTTAGACGTAATTTATTTACAACCACTACAAAATCAAACATCGTTTAATACTCAGCCAATTTAACATTAATATTTATTAATACCACGATAAAAAACTTCCTATTGTCAGTCGTTGTTTTTTTTATTTTTGACCTTACAGATTAAAAGAAAAAAATAACAATAATTTTAATTCGGTCCTGTTTGTGTATTTCGACATTCGACATTGCTGATGTCGCTTTTATGACTCATTGTCAATGATTTACTACAATCGAATTACATTTTAAAAGAAAATTATTTTCTTATGTCACAATCGCTTTTATTTATCGTCTTTGAAATAGATTATGAATAAAATATATTTTCATATCTTACTATAAAAGTGCGAGTCATTATATGTAACGATAGTGCTCGCGATAATAATGATAAATAAATTTGTTGCCAATAAACAAATTAAAATTTTTTTTTCTCTTGCGAATTCGGCGATTTATCAGCCGTGTGCTCTTATCATTATTTGCCGATAATGACGTATCAGCGCGTGTATACATACATACATATTCCTCGTCGTATTTATTTGCTCGAACAAATCTCAATGGCTATACCTTGGATACTACGAATTTTTCCTTCAAATTCATTCACACTATATCCGTGTTAACATAGATACTCTCATTGAAATTTTTCTTATCTAAACTATATATATTGAATATTTATATTTTACACACCAACGTAATTTTACTTTTTTAGAAAATATAAAATTATAGTACCGTATTTTCTCGAATCTAATCCGCACCCTTTTTACAAATTTTATATGCTCTAAAATCAAATGCGGATTAGATTCGCAGTCGTATAGTTGCGATTTGGAAAATAGTAAAATAAAATCGCATTGTAACAATAACGCTGTTAAGGGTTTTAGAACGATATTTACATTTTTATGTATCATTTTCTGCCCATATTTCGTCATCTTCGGATCTGTCCAAAGCAGTGGTTATACAAAACTTCTTAAATGTTGTTATAATATTGTTTTCAGGAATCGTTTTCCATGTGTGTTCCTGGTCTACGACTCCATACTTGTCTTAACCATTCCATCATCAGCTTTTCCATTATTCATCCTTTTATTGTGCCCTAACTAAGACGTCATTCGGGAAGTCTTTCGGATTTCAGAATGGTTTTTTTCTCAATATTAATAATGACAGCAATTTTTCCCTGTCACTTGTTACTGCTAGCATACTAATGTTATGCACAATTTTTCGCAACCACTCGTTTCTAAGGAAATTGGGAGGCATATTCAGATATACTGCCATTTCGTCGGCAATTGAAATTTTTTTGAAAATCATTAGGAGCTTTTGGGAAATTGTAGTTTGTCCAACCTTTGCTAGTATTAAAATTACAGACAGAGTAATCGAATTACAATTAATGGACTATGTTACGGAATACAACCTTTTACCGCCTACATAGTCAGGTTTTAGAAAGCATTGTGGACGATGTCATACGAAGCACAGACCAAGAAAAATACACTTTGATGTGTCTCTTAAATTATTCAAAGGCTTTTGATACTATCAATCATGCCAAGCTTCGCTACATTGGGTTTGATGATCTTGCAGCGGGGTTAGTTACTTGCACGGTTACTTGATAGAACAGATACATAAAAAGTTGTAATCATCATTTCTACGCGGATGACACCCAGTTATATATATCTTAAAGCTGCTAAAACAGAGCTGATTTTATTTGGGCCAAGAAAGGTGATAAGTGATAATTCTGTTCGAGATCGGGTCAAGATAGTTGTCAGCAATCAAGTATTGCCGCTGAAGGATTGTGTGAAAAACTTGGGTGTCTTATTGGACGAAAATTTAAACTTTAATAAACACATCAATAAGTGCACTGCTTCCGCGTATGCTGCTCTTAAGCTGATTTATGGCGGTCGGTCGTTCCTCAATCGTAGAACAAGGGTGCTTTTGTGCGAGGCCTTGGTGTTAGCGCATTTTAATTATTGTGATACATTGTATGATCAGTGTATTTCGTATAGTAATACGAAAAAAATTCAGAAAATTCAAAATTCTTGCTTGCTCTTGATATTTGGGTTACGGGGACGTCAGCATGTTTCGCACAAATTAAAGGATTTGAGTTGGCTCAACATGAAAAACAGGCGCATACTTCATTCGGCGGTTTTGTTCTTTAATATAATTACTTTGAAGAAATCTCCATACTTCTTCAATAAAATAAAATTTCGTACCGATGTTCAATTGAATATTCATCACCAGCTATTTAAGAAATGCTGTTCATATCAAATAACACATATTCTTAACGATTTGCCATCAACTATAAAATGTTGCACTTCTTCAAGGTTGTTTCGTCACAGAGTGAACGGCCGCTTGTCTCAAATTCAGAATGCATTGTAGGGCGACAGGGATCGGGCAGTTTACGCTTAGTAATTAATTATGATTTCACCATCGGGTCTTTTTCTTTTCGTTTTTCTTTTCTTTTTCTCTCTTATATATTTAGAATTAGTTTTATTAGGTTTGAGTGGAAGAGCAGGTGTTGTTGGAAGAGCAGGCTGCACCTGAACTCCGCCTAATTTGTGCTGACTTAATTTATAATAATTTTATGTATATATGTATACTATGCATAAATATATTATTATTATTATATATTTATGGTTAACAACAAGCATCGCATCATTTTGTTGTTGTCGAATTGCTCAGAGGAAGATGCGGATTACATTCGCAAACTAAATTTTTTTACCATTATGCATTTTTAAAATCGGGGTGCGGATTAGATTCGAGTGCGGATAAGATTCGAGAAAATACGCTATTTATAAAATTATTACAACTCTGGTTAACTTAATTTAAATTAAAATTATAATAATACTTTTTGTAACCCGAGATTGTTATTACATCATATGCTGGGATACCGGGTTCAAATCTCTGCACAGATATTATTCTTTTCAGTTATTTATAAATAAACATATGTTGCTATATCATTGCTTTATATGTATACAATGTGTTTGATTTTAGCTGTCACAGCAGATATCTTGAAAGGGGACGATATTGTTAAGAATAAAATTTGCTACAACTTTTGTCCCGAATCATCATGAAAAATTGATTAATTTTGATCGTTTTAAATGATTAATTTTTTACCTTTGCTTGCTTGGTAGATGACTTGGCCTAAGTATCATAAGCAATACTTAGAGCGGCCGACGTCTTCAAAGTCGACTGTATAATAAGTTCTTCAAGTTTGAATTTACAAACTAAACGTTAAATTCCAATATTTATAAACTTTAGTCTCAAAATTTTTGTTTTTCGCAGAATCTGTCGATGGTTAGAAATGTTTTTCTATATGATTTCGCTTTAATAAAATTAAATTGAATAATATATAATGCAGCGCACTTTGTAGTGCTTCATCTGCAAGAAATCTCGGCTAAGCTATGATTTTACTTGATTATGATGGAAATGTATGTTTTCATCTGATTAAGCCTAACTCGCTTACGGCCGAATTCATCTATACCAAATTAAATAATAAATGCTGCTATTGGTCGATATTGAGAAACGATTTTCTATCAAGTGGTGTATGGTAGGCAAATATAAAAACTCTCCTAATCTTGGACGATCAAGAATATGAAACTCTGCTTTCCCTTACAGTAAGTGCAGCCTTTGTTTTTATTAATTTTGCTTTTATTTATTTAATTTTGTCAATATATAAAAGAAATAATTAACCAGACGATGTTTCTTTTTGAATATCGGTATATTATTAATTACTAGATGTTAAACTAAGATTAGAAATAAAACTAGAACTAATTCTAGAAAGTGAAGACTTCGAACCAGTTTCTGAAGAAGGTTGCAACATGGCATCCGAAACGTCAAACCTTTTATTAAAAGACGCACGGCAAAACCGGAAAGTTTCTAGTGTTAGTTCTAGTTTTAGTTCTAATCTTAGATTAATTCACACCGGCCGTGAAAGCCTTCGTACTTATATTACTAGATGTTGTTCGGATCTAATACTTTATAATAATCATAACCCAATCATAGATCCATAATCTGTGGAAATCCTCTTGAAATCCTTGTGGTTATTTAATTATTTTTAGAAATAGTGAAATATCCATCTTACAAATTATGTCGAAATGCTTTAAGCATCTTGTAAAGTCTTTGAAAATGTTTAGACACTCCTAAGAAGCTTGTTATATTAATTGAAGTTGTAGAATTTACTTAACTATCCCTAAAAATCCTTGCAAATCATTGTAATCCTTGTAAATTTGTTGAAAAATCTTGAAAATCATCTAGAAACAATCCACTTAAAATCGTACAATCAATATACTTAGAAATTTCTTTGCATTTCCGTACATCCAATATAATCTTTACAAATTGTATGCAAATATTTTGGAACTCTTTAGAAGTGTTTTGCAATCATTACAAATAATTCTCAATAATAATCATTTGAAATTCGTCAAATTCCGTGAAATATACCTAGGTATTCTTGGATATCCAAGAAAGTCGTTACAAATTATGAATTAAGATATCCAGGATCCAAAATTATTTGAAAATTTTGTTTGGGCAATCTGGAAAATCATCTAGTAATTCTCTAGAATTCCTCAAAAAAGAATTCATTCCTCAAATTCTCATAATTCCTCTTGGACAGAATATTAGTTATCATGGCAAAATTAGTTATTACTAAAAATACTAAAACATCATGGAATTCCAATAGAAGTTTTTTGGAAATTCTATGAAAATCTTGATGTCTTCTGAACATTTAGAACTACTTAATTATTAACGAAAATCATGAATTTGAAATATATAGGATTGACAAATCCTATTTTGTGAGGTCTCAAGTTTTCGTGCATAAAAAAAGTATTAGATTTAATAATTCGGAAGTTAATGTATTGAATTATTAATGCAACATGGCATATACCGAGGTTATTCTTGTACAATGAAAAATGTAAACGTTTTTGTTTGAAAACATTTTTTGTTCTAAAATGTTTTGTTAAAGTTTTGCGGTGGGTTATTTAGGTTTTGTTATATGTACTAAAAGTAGAAACGTTTTAGTTCTATTTGAGAGTTTACAAACATTTACGATTGCTTACAATTAACCTTTTCTGACCCTTATGTTCGCGCACGTAGTGCGGAAGATAAAAACAACGTGCTTTTGAAAAACAATGTATTAAAGCATATTAAATATCTGGTCGATTAAAATTAATTACAAATTGATCTTTTTGTAACGAAATGATTTTTCATTTTTTTTTATTAAACATATAAAGATTTGAATGGCGTTTTCAATGATTAAAAGTCGTAAATTTTTTTCTTTGAAGTAGTTGATAAACCCCTGGAACGTCTCTAGCCATTACGTGAGGGTGACGGGAAGCTGGGGTTACATTGAGGGCGGCTGAAAGGCGGCGGGGGTAAAGGTTTTAAATTTTAACAAAGACAATTATCGATTAAGTTAATTTTTGAAATAATGAAGGCTGCATCCAGTGACAGGGCGGAGTTTTTAATTATCACTTTTAAATCCTCTTTCTGCAGAGTGGCGGCGGCTTAAAGAAATCATCGACCGCCACCCCGTCCACCCCCGGCGCGTCGATAGCTGCCCCGCTGAGCGTTCATTTTAAATTTCTGATCTGATTGCGATTTTACAGATCGCCGAAGTCTATTGTATTTTTTTCCCGCTTCCTTTTTTCCTTTTTTTCGAGGTCGTCATGGCTCTTCGAGCGCGACCACTCCGTTTCCAACCCCACCCCCTTCATCCCCTTTGAAACAATAACATTAAATAAACTTTATATTCTCGTTATTGTCTTGTTCAGAAATTTCTCTTCCTTGTCGCTTTTCCAACTTTTTTTTTCTTTACCTGGTTCGCACTTCGTTTTAACCCCTAATTTTTTATTCCTTATTCGTTTGGTTTCAACAAAATCTTACTGGTTTCAATCTTTATACATTATCATCAGGAGTAAAGTTCAATGCATATTAAAATAACATTTTTTTTTTAATGTTTGAAGTGTGATGGAAGAAAATATGTGAAAAGAAGGTTGTTTTTTAGATATTTTGTAAAGTACCTAATTAATGTTTGAAAAGTGGTTGAAAAAAAGTTGTTGTGACAAAGTTTGTAGATAAAAGTGACCATGTGTGTGTTCTGTTATTTGTTTGTGAAAATAAATTGTGGAACGTGTGAAAAGAATTGCACAAAATCACGTTAAAAGTATGGCCCGTAGTACGGGATATTATCAGTTATCTTTTAGTAAGTGCGAGCGCGAGTCGAGAGCATGTTTTTTGTGTACATATCAAGAAGGCCGAGTTTCGAAATTTGTTGTGCTAACAAGTTGTTTTTTTCTACATCTCTCCACAATAAATAGAAAAAAGGCCAATTTCCACACTGATAGTGGAGATAATGCGGCAGTACAAGGTAACGCGGACGACGTCGCATTACAAAAGATCAAATATTGACTTATAAACACTTGTTTTTTTTCTTGGGACTTCGAATAATACCCGCACGCACCGAAGGATAGATAGATACGTGATTCTCTCTTCGTTCGATAAGCTACACTGATGAATATGGAAAAATATGTGTCAATAATAATTCGTTTAATAGCGTTCGCGGTGACGTAAACGTGCTCCGCTGTTTTTAGCTCTATACTCAATAAATTTAATCGGGTTGTATTAATGAACCGTTCTAAATATAACGCTACAGATAAAATAGCGCTATCTCGTAGTAGTACTACGCGAAATTTACTCGCGCGAAAGTAAAATTTTTACAATCACCGTCGACGTCACGGGGTCAATCTCTAGCAAAAGGCTTTATTAATTTATTTATTGTCTTACGATTGTTACTTTTTATTGCCATAAGTTAGGCGATAAGAAAAACAAGAACACACCATTCGTCCCTTTTTTAATTATTATTTGCGACCAGATAACGGATTTTGTAACATTTTTCCCGTTATCGTAAACAATATATGTACAAATTGTTATGTACATAGACTTAGAAACCCGCGTCGGCACCGCTTTTCATTATAATACGCCTAACCAATACGCAACCGATGCTGCGTACACCAGCTCTTCAAGTTGTATACCCATTACTAGTCTTATCACTTTTTCTTCTTCTTTTTATGAAGTGCACTTAAAGGATTCTAGAAAAGGTCGAACTAACAGTAAAAGCTTCTTTGCCATTCTGCCAATCCTTGATGATCCCACAATCTTTCTAATAACCACTTCAATCCATATTGATTCTTTCGATTCCAACATTACACAGAGTTTTCATTTTTATTTCGTACAGTTTTCTTGTCATAATTCGAAATCGGTCCAAATTCAATTTGAGAAAGACCAAACAAGATGATTTTATAAATATTTAATATTTTTTTTTCTTAATGTATTTAATTTCTGAAAAATCGAATTCTTGGTAAATATTCATAAAATTCAATCAGCTAAAGTATGCGTTTTCCAATACAAGTTGCCATATTGAGAAATTACTTCTACTTCCTGAGATATTAACTGTGAAAGGTGAACATAACTTTTAATTTTCTCAATGATTTCATAAATTTCTGAAAAATCGAATTTTTAGTATTTTTTTATAAAATTTCCATGAATTATTAATTAAAGTATGTGTATTCCAACACAAATTGCCGCTTTGAAAAGTTACTTTTGCTTCCTGAGATATAAGTTGTGAATGGTGAGCATAATTTTTTTCAATTTTATAAATTTCTGAAAAATTGAATTCTTGGTAAATATTTATAAAATTTTAACGACTTAGTAAGAAAAGTATATGCTTTCCAATACAATTTTCCGTTTTGAAAAATTACTTCTACTTCCTGAGATATAAACTGTGAAAGGTGAACATAACTTTTAATTTTCTCAATGATTTCATAAATTTCAGAAAAATCGAATTTTTAGTATTTTTTTATAAAATTTCCATGAATTATTAATTAAAATATGTGTATTCCAACACAAGTTGCCGCTTTGAAAAGTTACTCTTGCTTCCTGAGATATAAGTTGTGAATGGTGAGCATAATTTTTTTCAATTTTATAAATTTCTCAAAAATTAAATTCTTGGTAAATATTTATAAAATTTTAACGACTTAGCAAGAAAAGTATGCGCTTTCCAATACAAGTTGCCATTTTGAAAAATAACTTTTATTTCCTGAGACATAAATTGTGAAAGCTGAACACAAGTTTTAATTTTTTCAATAATTAAATTTCTGAAAAATCGAATTCTTAGTAAATATTTATAAAATTTCAATGAGTTATCAATTAAAGTATGTGCATTCCAACACAAGTTGCCGCTTTGAAAAATTGCTTTTACTTCCTGAGATATAAGTTGTGAATGGTGAGCATAATTCTTTTCAATTTTAAAAATTTTTGAAAAATCAAATTCTTGGTAAATATTTATAAAATTTTAACGACTTAGTAAGAAAAGTATATGCTTTCCAATACAATTTTCCGTTTTGAAAAATTACTTCTACTTCCTGAGATATAAACTATGAAAGGTGAACATAACTTTTAATTTTCTCAATGATTTCATAAATTTCAGAAAAATCGAATTTTTAGTATTTTTTTATAAAATTTCCATGAATTATTAATTAAAGTATGTGTATTCCAACACAAGTTGCCGCTTTGAAAAGTTACTTTTACTTCCTGAGATATAAGTTGTGAATGGTGAGCATAATTTTTTTCAATTTTATAAATTTCTCAAAAATTGAATTCTTAGTAAATATTTATAAAATTTTAACGACTTAGCAAGAAAAGTATGCGCTTTCCAATACAAGTTGCCATTTTGAAAAATAACTTTTACTTCTTGAGACATAAATTGTGAAAGCTGAACACGAGTTTTAATTTTTTCAATAATTAAATTTCTGAAAAATTGAATTCTTAGTAAATATTTATAAAATTCCCATGAGTTATCAATTAAAGTATGTGCATTCCAACACAAGTTGCCGCTTTGAAAAATTGCTTTTACTTCCTGAGATATAAGTTGTGAATGGTGAGCATAATTCTTTTCAATTTTAAAAATTTTTGAAAAATCAAATTCTTGGTAAATATTTATAAAATTTTAACGACTTAGTAAGAAAAGTATATGCTTTCCAATACAATTTTCCGTTTTGAAAAATTACTTCTACTTCCTAAGATATAAACTGTGAAAGGTGAACATAACTTTTAATTTTCTCAATGATTTCATAAATTTCAGAAAAATCGAATTTTTAGTATTTTTTTATAAAATTTCCATGAATTATTAATTAAAGTATGTGTATTCCAACACAAGTTGCCGCTTTGAAAAGTTACTTTTGCTTCCTGAGATATAAGTTGTGAATGGTGAGCATAATTTTTTTCAATTTTATAAATTTCTCAAAAATTGAATTCGTGGTAAATATTTATAAAATTTTAACGACTTAGCAAGAAAAGTATGCGCTTTCCAATACAAGTTGCCATTTTGAAAAATAACTTTTACTTCTTGAGACATAAATTGTGAAATCTGAACACAAGTTTTAATTTTTTCAATAATTAAATTTCTGAAAAATCGAATTCTTAGTAAATATTTATAAAATTCCCATGAGTTATCAATTAAAGTATGTGCATTCCAACACAAGTTGCCGCTTTGAAAAATTGCTTTTACTTCCTGAGATATAAGTTGTGAATGGTGAGCATAATTCTTTTCAATTTTAAAAATTTTTGAAAAATCAAATTCTTGGTAAATATTTATAAAATTTTAACGATTTAGTAAGAAAAGTATATGCTTTCCAATACAATTTTCCGTTTACTTCCTGAGATACAAATTATGAGAGGTAATAAAAGAGACAGTTGTTTTTATCTTTATCTTGAGCAAAGCAGTTAAATTACTGAAATGTAATTTGCATTTTAGAAAACTCAAATTTTATTTGAAATTTTACTTGATCTAGATTCATTTCTTCCACATCTGCCAACTTGTCGAGGGCTTTTTTGACAGGATAGAGGTGAAATGATCTTTTGGTGTATCATCACTGAAGACTAAATATTGCTTGCTGAAGACTAGATACTGCTTATAATAGACTAGATACTGCTTACAGAAGGCTAGGTTCCTATTGCAGAAAGCCAGATTCTATTTGTTGAAGATTAGACGCTGTTTGAAGCTCGGCAAAAAGTATAGAAGGTTAGATTTTTGCTGTAGAAAACTAAACACTCCTTAGAAGACTTGATTACAAATTGCTTGGTTTTTTCTTCTCTTATAATCATATTATCCAAGTAATTGTCTTGCATTTGCTTCATAACAAGTCTTCCGCAGTACTAACTCCTCATTGAGAATGATAATTTGTTAAACGTCGATTTTCGTTTTTGTAAGAATCTGGGAATAGGTTGATAATCGCGCATGATTTAAGCCGTTTCAAAAAGGATTGAAGATTTGAATCGGACCATTGGCGTAGATGGAGCATCCTCGTTGGCTCGTTAATGGTATCCGGTTATTCGGTGGGCGTATCAAAAACAGCTATTCTTTAAAAACCGGGTTAGATAATTAATCTCTGCCGCGGCGAAAAGTGAAACAAACATGTTTTTCGGGCGAAGAGAGGCGCTCGGGCCAAAAAATGGCGTTCCGGTCCATCGCGGTAACGGAATGCAATTTTATATTCATTTTCCCGCTGAGCGATCTTTCCTGGGAAACTGTAACATCATGCTTGTTTACCAGCCCAAGAAAATTAAATGTACGCCGTCATGGTGAAAGTGCACCACTTGCGAACGTAAACAAACCCATCAATACTTTGTCCCACAGAGGGCTTAATTAGGAATTGAAGAAAGAACGTTTTATACATTCGCGAGGAAGGATCAGATGAAAGACGTTATCTTGGCCCTGGTCCTTCTCCGACTTTTAAAGAATCGCTCTTGTTTACGGTTACGCGGATAATGCCCTTTTTATTGGAGTGCCCTTCGCCCCTAGCCTCTTGAATAACAAAAGAACGCTGCAAGAAATTAGCAGAGCTTAACCGCTTAAGCTTTTTTCCTGTCGACCGCGAAAAGGGAACCCCCGCACATTATATCTAAATAAATTATCCAACTAAGACTCAGTAGGGGGGCTGAATCGGAACGTCCTCAAGGATTCGGATCAATTACTGCATTATTTACGACCTTGTTTATTTCGATGAAACCAATTAACTTTTAGGATGCGGTCAAACGCTTTCGATATCTTTTGATAAACACCCTCCAAAACGATCAGGAAACTGTAGTTTTCACTTTTTATAGCTTTGTTTATTTATTATCAACATCCATATCTAATTATAAGCATATTTAGTCTCATATAAGATTAAGTTCAGTGACCCACTGACCAACATTTGACATAATACTTGATGAGTCATGATAAGTAATTTAAAATTTTTTTATCACGAAAAAATGTTATCGAGAAATTTTGAGAATTTGAATTTTATTTTATCATATCATATATGATAATCGGTGATCGTCGAATCTGCGTCGAGATAATGGAAGTATGCCATCGAAATACAATACCATTAATGCGAACGAAAAAGCATTTTTTTCGGGGAAATTTCCCGGTTGTTTACGATTATTTGTTTTGTATACAACCGGTAATTTCAAGTGTGGGGAGACAGGCTACCCTTCGCCGGCCGAAGTCGAGCCTATTGGGGTCGCACCCTCGCAAACAAGAGCGAGGTCGGGTATGTAAAATTCGCGGACGTTTTATCACGGACTTGTCGCGATCGTCTACATTTTAGAGTTTCGAGGTGATTTTTGGAGGAGAGCTTGATGGCTCCCGAGGATCCTACGTTCTGTGTGAGAATTGACCATAAACCGTGGCTGTGGAAGGCGTGGTTCGAGATCGCGCAGTCGCCACCTGGTTGGAGCTAGGAGCTCCGGGGGATACCCAATCACGGACGAAGCTCTGCCCACTCAGACTGCCACCGCCGCACGTTTTATTCTATTTCTTGACTAGAAAATAACAAAATAAAACGGACCGACGCCGCATCTTGACGTAGATGGCGCAGTGAACGCCTTCCTACCGGCCCCCCGCACTCCCCGTACATTATGGGCGCTCCTGTACCCGCCACCCACCACCTACCGTCCGCCAAGCCGAGGCAGAGCTAAACCTAAGCCCCGATATGCAGGACACAATAAAACAAATAAAATATCCTGCTCGCCATTCTACGTCTCTAAACTTGATTTATGCAGACTTCTCTCCGCGCCCGGTTGCCTCCCGGATGCCTCCCGCCCCGTCGCAGCTCACCCCCGTTCGACGCCGCCACCGCCACCGCCTCCCCTTTGCCTTCCGGAAACAATCAAACTTGCACGGTAACTTTTTTCCACTCCATATGTGGATTTTTCTAAACTACACTCAACCTCACCTGTTCACCCTATTTTTACTTGGAACGTGAAAAATCCGTGCTTAATTTTGACTTTTTTCTCATCCCTAAATCAATACCTTCCTTTTTTTCAACTTTCTTAAACAATTTTTCATTTTACTAAATTATCTTTAAATTTTAACGTATTCTTGGCGATTGAAACATCTAAATGAACCAAAATAATAATTAATAATAATTTTTCACTTAGGAGAGGAAGACTTTCAATCTTGCTTTTTTAAGCTTAAGAAACAATTATTATTACCAAGAAAATCAAAAATTTCAATTTTAACTTTTAGAAAACTAAAATTATTCAGAAAATATCAAATTTTGACTTAGAATAAGAAAACTTTTAACATCATTTTCTTATGCATAAAAGAGCATAATTATCACCAAAAAAAGATTTAATTTTTATTTTAATACTTGGGTAATCCAAGAAATTTGAAAATATCAAATTTTGACTTGGGATAAGAAAACTTTTAACATCATTTTCTTATGCATAAAAGAGCATAATTATCGCCCAGAAAAGATTTAATTTTTTTTAATGCTTGGCTAATACAAAAGAAAATCAGAAAATATCAAATTTTGATTTAGCATAAGAAGACTTTTAATATAATTTTCTTATGCATAAAAGAAAATAATTATCGCCGAGAAAAATTTTTGTAATATATACATGTAATATTATAAGTTGATTAAAAAATTTATGGGATGAGGGTTAAAAATTGGATGGGTTTAATAAAAATAAAGTAAATCTTTATTTTTATTATAAATTATAAACAGATCGTTTGCATTTTTTGGCGGTTAGATCGAAGGGGAGCAGGTAAAAACGTTGCGTCATCAAAATTCATGCGGCGTGAGCCATATTTCTAAAAGAAAGCTAGCTTATTTCGGCATAAAAAATGTCATAATCATACCATCATCCCCTAATTTGGGTCGGAGCTCGGCGGTTGATGGTAGGGGGACGCTGTTTTTCGCATCGATACAGGCCGGTAATTCGATTTCGGCGGCGAAGAATGAAAAATCAGAGAAGTTTCCTGGCGGTCGAGCAAGTTATCGGGGGTGCGGAAACTTCGGTTTTATCGATCAACCCTTTTGCGTTGACTTCTCTCACTTGAATTAATTAGTGCAATTAATAATAAAAAAACAAAGGGGCCTCAGTAATTTTGTTTACTTTTGCCGATATAATTTTCTTGGGAGACAAATGAAATAATAACAAAAGTTCTCTTGGGATTGATTTTCTTATCTCGAGGGCACGAAACAGATTAAAACAAGAAATACAAATCTTTCTTCGTAATGTAACCTCTTACTACTCTTGATCATTTTCTCTATCGCTTTTTCACTCGTATATTAGTTGAAAAATTCTTTAGTGCATTAAAAAAGTTCTTTAAAATTAAGAAAAATTCTTTAGTGCAACTTTAATAGAATTTAAGATTTAAGTGTTAGAGGAAGATAAATGCGTTAGAAACGAAACGTTGCGGAATTGATTTTGCTGCCTTCCAGAGTTTGGAAACAGATTAAACCGAGAAACATAAATTAGAGGCAAAAAAGGAAAGCATTCATTTGCATTCATAGTAAGTTCGCGCTGTAAGCAATTACGGTCCAAAGGACCTGCGGGACCTGCTAATTATATGCCTTACGACTTTCAAATTTGTTGAGACGTATACTAAATTTGACGAATATTTATGGTCCCAAGATAAGACCTCGCGGTAAATACTTGAAGAGTAAAAAATGAGGTCCGCACCACCACCCAACTCCGGGACGATATCTTCAATCCGATATTCGAATCAGGAGACCAGAATTATACAAATTAGAATGCAAGGAGCATTTCGCCGCACCTAAGGGTGGAACGGTTTTATCTGCTACTTTAAATTGCGTACGAAATATTCTCCTCCCGGCTCGGCTCGATAGAGCTTGTCGCGACGGATTTAAATTATTCAAAACCGACCAAAAACATTAATTCTCCAACTAGAAGAACACTCTTAATGTTACATTTTTTACTCAAAAACAATAATTATTATCTCAAAATACTAAATCTTTTCCTAACATATTTATAGATAATATATGAAATTATGAAAAAATATGAAATTTTGAAATAGGAAAGGAAGACTTTGCATAACACTTCAGTATGGTTAGGAAATAATTATTATTAGCTGGGGAATCAAAACTTTTAACTTTTATAGCTGCCAAGCTAAAGAAAATAAACCAGAAAATATCAAATTTTCACTTAGGAAGGCAAAACTTTTAGCATAGCTTTCTTTCACTTAAAAATCAATAATTATCACCCGGAGATCAATATGATTTTTTTATTTATCTTTTAATAGATAACAGGAAGTGTTTACTTGTGTTTAAAGAAGATCGAGTCGGGTTTCGATTAAGTAAACGTTATTAAATAATTCAAAGCCGGTTTGTTTGCCGGAAAAGGCAAGGAGACTGATAGGACGATTAGTGCTAAACTTGGCGTTTAAATTTAAATTAGCAGCATCCATAGTTGGCATTGTGCCTCGCAAGAACCGTTCGCGGGGGTGTATATATTATTCACTACAAACAAATGAGCCGAGTCCTCGGAAAACCAGAGCTGCCTCCAGGCCAGGACCTCCTTAACCCTTCCGCTAATCGATCGAGGTCCGGGTGATAATAACATTACCCGGTTGACAAATGGAGACGGAGGCGAGATGGGGTAGATGAATTATAGAAAAAAAAGCGCCGATACAAGGAAACGCGAGGGTGTGGGCAATCGTTAGGTGCATTTGGCAGAACCCCAATTCGTCGCCCCCTTTCGTTGACCGGTCCTTCCATTTGAAATTGTAAATAACAGCTTAGTTCGCCCGATAGCTCTACTACTTATTCCGCGTCCCGGCTGAATAGAGAAAAGTCCCGATAATCAAGTCCGTCCAGTATTGTGTCCTGTTTTGAAAAATGGCGGCACTTTCCTGCAGGACACCCTTACTTGCCCTCGAATAATGGGGGGAGACCGATAGCGTCTGACACCTCGCGAGGTTTAACTAAATTATCACATTTTTTTATATGTCGGATACTAAAAGACTCCTTTTTGTGAAACTTTTTTATTTTTATGTTAACTTTTTTGTTTCGTAGTTTACTTTCACCCCAAAAGAACGTTAGCGTTCTCCCCGAAAAAAAAAGAAAAAAGCTAAATCCCTTATTTGTATTTCCGATAGATAAAGCAAATCGGGATAATCTAAGGTTTCCTCTCTTAATAAAACGCAATCCCGGTAGGATAAAAATCGTGAGGAGGGGGTGGAACTTTAATGCGAAGGTATCGACGTGGGCAATATAATATACAAGGCAAGGGAGCAAGCGGTCAGTGAGCCGGAGATAACCGGCGTCTATTATCCAGATTATCCTTTAAACGGAATAAATGACCGCTAAGGGACTGGGCAGTGTCTGCACCTTATCTAGGGTTTTGCGTCCAGTTTTATATACCGCCCAGCTCGGAAACCCATCAATTCGCACGCTCCGTAAGCTCGAAAAAAATCGCGCATATCCCCGCAATTATATCCGCGTTCTTTTTATTGCCTCTCGTTAGGGAAATCATAAGTCGTTATTATAAGTGGTACACGAACCTCGGTTAGGGGACTCTAAAGGGCCGATAAAATCAAGCTCCTTTCGTACCGCGAACTCCCGCAGGGACTTTTGTCCACTTTCGGAAGTTCCCTGTGCGATAATTGTCCACCTTTCGCACCCTCCAACCACGCCCCAAAGTCTTTCGCTATTATCTCCTAACGTTTTCGATCGGCGTGCGTTTTTCACTACCTTCGGGTAAAATAGAAGAAATTACGTTAAGAAATTAACTAAAAAGGAAGACTGAATAAGACTTTAAAACAGAAATTTTAACTTTAGTTGAGGAAGACTTTTAATGGCCAACACAAAAAATAATTCAGAAAATATAAAATTTTTACTTAGGAGAGGAAGACTTTTAACATAATTTTCTTATGCTTAAAAGAGCATAATTATCGCCCAGAAAAGATTTAATTTTTTTTTAATACTTGGCTAATACAAAAAAAAATTTGGAAAATATCAAATTTTGACTTAGGATAAGAAGACTTTTAATACCATTTTTTTATGGTTAAAGGAGCATAATTATCGCCCAGAAAAGTTTTAATTTTGATTATAATACTTGGCAAATACAAAAAGGAAATCAGAAAATATCAAATTTTTTTTTAATATTTATTTTGTGTTTATTAATGAATAAATTTGTTATAGGATGATGGTATTATGGATCAAGACATAGATGGAGATGGTGCAATTAACCTTTCGACTTCGCAGCGACCATCGGCTGCCACAACTCCAAACGATGGAGTGCCAGCGGATAACGTTGAACAAGTGAGTAGATACTCGTTCTTCCTGGGAAAATATTAAAAATCCTCGATGAGAGGAGGGATGCCCCCTCTAATCACGACCGGTTTGGGAGTTACCCTCCGAGTTTATACTAATGCACTTGGATTTTTCATCTTAATTGAAAGAGTTTTGTGCCAGATGTCTCCAATATAAAGTACCGTCGTATTTAGATGCGGTGCCCGGGGACGGGGGGTGGAGGGGCTTTTTTTCAACTTTCCCGTAACTCACCGTGATAGATGCGTTCGATAAAGTTTCCGAAATTAAGATATTTGCCGGTCCGCGCGGCGCTCTCTTTGTTTTTCGACTTTAATTAAGGATTTTAACAAATGCCGGCTGCTACGTTCACACTTCCGCCTCCTTTCTTAATGTCGAAATTAAAAAGCGGTTTTTAAGCGTTAATTTAATGTGAATCCGCCGCCGACGTCCCTCCCCACCACCTCCGTCGCCCCTCACCTGCCATCGCGACGTCGCGTTTTCTGACTTTAAATTAAAAACAGAAACTTTCCCCGGTGTCAGGCCATCCCCCAACCTTTATCCAGTTCGTTATTAATTCATTTTTATTATTAGCAAAAATCCTCACGATTCTTATTACTAATCCAATCAATAAAAAGGAACCCCCCATCTCCCCAATTGAAGCTTTTATTGTTTTCAACTTTCTTAAAAATAAAAAATAAAAAATGCGCGAGGTGGAAATGTAAATTTCTTCTTTTTTCTTGTAAAAAAAGGAGATGGGTAGAAAGAAGTAAATGAAAATTTTGTAGTATTAACGGTTATTTTCGTAGAGCCGTATCGTCCGCCTCCAGATGTTTGGATTTCAACGATCGCCGGGAAATATTTAATGCTAAAAGAGTGCAGGAGACTGTAAAAGCAATTAAATAGGGTATTGTTTACAAAAGTGTGGCGGATTTGATATGGGGGTTGGAGTACGGAAGCTGGGGAAGAGGGGTAGCTAGAGGGTGTGTGGGGCGAACGTCAGCGGAGGCGCACCGGAGTAGGCTATTTGCCGGGACGATATATAAATATTCGAGGAGTTTTAGGCATCCATTTATCTAGATAACCGTGGAGGAAAATCCAGTGTACGCGTTAATAGTCCCGGGTATCTGGCTGAAGCATTACATCTCACTTAGAAGCGGAGACGTACTATCTCAGTAAGCCCGCGATAGGATTCTCGTTAAAAGGGCCCGACGGTTTTTCAAACTAAAGACAGTAGGGGGCGTCGTAGACGTCGTTGGATCGACTAGTTAAAGTCCGTTGTATCGGACGTTGGGCCTTGCCGAGGTGTTTACATCGTCGGTCCGAGGCTGGCCGGGAGTGGCTTGCTATTTCAAGCAGAATAAACACATGGCTGTTTTCTTTGTTCCGGCAAACTAAACAACCATCCTGGAATCCAAACAGGACGGCCAGTCCCAAATTCAATTTAGTCTTTGCATGCCCGGCTATATCGCAAAACGTCAACACCGCATTTCTAACTTCGGGCGACCCCGCGCCTCCGCCACTGTCTTACGCGGAAATGACTTCTTTAAATTGGACTCAGACTCAGACCCCGAACCCCGAACCCCGAACCCCGCACAGAAACGTAGACGTAGAGAGGCACGACGTAGTCCCTATCGTTTCTCCGTCGTCCGACCGAAAGAAAACAGAAAGGGTCAAAAATGCAACGTGTTCAAAAATTATTTGCTTGCTTTTCATTCAAAGTGGATTACCCGGAATAAAACGCAAGGGGGAAACTTTACTCGTCAGAGGATTTCTTTTATTGGCGAGAAGAAAACTCGATCGTCGCTGGAATTATCTCGAAAAATTCAAAACCTTTGACGTCGGCGCGACGATGGGAAACGGAAAAGTGTCGGTCGCTAATGCTTCTAAAATATATTACGCGCTCGCGAAGACCAAAAAAATTATTTATCGGTAAATATCGAGGGGAGACCATCGGCGATGACTCAGCGAGGGTCGTTTATTTCTCGCATCTGGATTAACCACATTTCCCTAACCGCCTAGCTCTCTCTCTCCATTCGGTCTTGTTTGTGTTTGGCTTTCCAGATCCATCTGTAAAACAAATACCGCTGTCAGTAGTCTCTCCGCTCTTATTGTCTTTTTGTTGTAGAAATAAACCGCGCCGGAGGAGCCGCCATTTTAATTCGACTCCGCCAAATAAAGCTTAATTCGTTTATCCCTTCCTCCCACTTTGCGTTCTTTTTTTTTGTTTTTCCACACGATTTTCCCGCATCGGCACAGCACCTACGTGTCCATAGTTTTCCAACCCGCGACAATAGTCAAAGTTACTCGCTTAATTAAATAGCCGGGAGCGAGGACGCCTAGAAGGGTCGTGCTGTATTCTCCAAACCACCCTCATCGGTTTCACCCGGTTATTGACGTCCGCAGAAGCAGGTATTAATCAGATGAAAATCTCCCTTTTTTCCGCTGGACCCGTTCCCCGTTCCCGAACCCTTAGCCCTGTTTTATTGGGCCGCTTTTTCTTTATCTTTTTTTCGCGGCTAAAAGCCGTGTTATGGTTGCCCTGAGGTAATCTTGCGAGGTGACGGGTGACGAAGGACTCCAATCAATGCTAACGGTCGTCTTGTCGACTCGCCCGAAATACCCTTCGACCCCTGCCTTCCAACCCCTTGCTAATTTCCTTCGATACTATTTTGGGCAAAACTAAAAACCCAAAGCTTCACCAAAAACGTTCTTTCTACCCCAACGGATAAAAACGATTCACTACCTCACAAACACTTAATCTCGATCCCAAAACCCAACCTAATTCTAAATTCAATACTTCCTTCAAATATCTTTTTTACATAAAATAAATTTCAACGTAATATAGGAAGACTTTCGTAATAATTTGATTAAGCAGAGAACATAATAATAATAACCCTGGGAATCATAAATTTTAATTCTAATAGATAGCAAACGCAAAATGAAAAATTTCTGAAAACGGGAAAACTTCACCTAGTTCAGGAAGACTTTTAATACGACTTTTTTAAGCTTAATAAATGGTAATTATCACCATGAGAATTACAAATTGAAACTTTTAGTTATATATATATGTATATTAACGTATTGATTGTTTGAAATGTTTGTAAAGTAAAAAAAGTTGGTTTGTTTTTATCGATTGGTGACAATAAGTACTGGGAGAATTTCTGTAGGGGGATGGAATCAAATTTTAATATTAGAGGTGCGAGGGAGGATTCAGCTGCATACGTAAGCAGCAGTGACGGGCCGGAGTCCTCGAAGCGTAACGGGGGGTTCGTAGGTATATAAACAGTAGTTATAATAAATATTCACGTTCCGTTTGTGCTTCTTCCACGTTCGCGGGCTTGGAGGCGGCCCGAGTGCGGCGGCATTACGGTGGAAGGCAAATATTTGGCCCCGGTCTCTTCGGAAGGCTCCATTGTCATAACATAAGACAATGCGGATGCCGTATCTCATTTTTCATCTCGCCGATCTTTATAATCTGTATTTGCATCGGTTGGTAGCCGGTCTAATAACGGGCTGGGCCGGCGAGATTCTTCAATTAAAACTTATGTTTATTTAGTATTCTCGCAGCGGACGGAGAGGAACGCGGAACGCGCAATGAGAAATGTTTAACCGAAATAATAGGAGACAGTGACCGGAAGGGGGAACCCGGCACCTCGATACCCTCCGACCGCTTCTCGTTCGCTGTTTCTTGTTTACACCAATTTTTTTTCGGCTCGCCCTTATCTTTCCCGAACTTCCCCATCCTATTTAAACTCTTTAAACATAATATACAAGGGGTCTCTTCGCATACGAGGATCAACCAATTTTATAATTTTCCACTAAATTTCGACCACCACCCTCATTATATCATAACATTTTAGCAATATGATGAGCACATAGTAGTTTTAATAAAAAGTATCGAATCTTGTTCACAAAGGTCATAAACGAAAGTCCGGCTTAGGAATGTGTGTCTAAGATAAGGAATATGGGTTGCAAAGATGAAAGTTGGGGTTAGATCAGGACTTCGTTCCTCTTGTATCCGCGTTTTTTGATTTTGGCAAACGGGGATGGAGGTCCTCTAAAAGCGACGTTCGCAATAATCCGGACATAATCTGTAGAATCCACAGCGTTCGCGTAGAGTTGAATGTCGAAGTTTATGTCGTCCTCGATATTGGTTATCGGAAATATTGCCGAAGCTTGGGCACCTGCCTGAAGACAACTTATATCACGCGAGAGGCCGATCCTTCTGGGATTGTTATGCGGGCCCCCGGTCGTGCAAATATATTTCGGAAAGTATAAGCCGCACACATTGTCAAGCCCTTCTCGAAGCTTTATTTTATTGAATATCGCCTATAGAAAGCTAACTCGTAACTTGTAGATGTTATTGAATGTCCTCAAACCGCATAAATTTGCCGTCCCCCCGTGCTATAATGGTATTTTTACTTTCTCTTTTCCAGCCGGGGTGGAATTTTTTTCCTTCCAAACACAAAAACCACACAGAAACAATAATAATCCCAATACAACATATCTAACACTTCCATGATAGAAAGGGTTGTTTTAGACACTTGTTTCGAAGGCAAACAGTACGTCCATCGAAGCTACCCCTAATCCCCGACAAATAACAAAATCGATTTGCCCAAACCCCGATAGTAAACAATTAACTGACACCTCGTGGAGCCAACTAACCGAAATTCTCAGGGAATTAACTGGGATTATACAAAATTATCAACGTCAACTAACATTAACATAGACTTTTCTTTTATTTCCATATTACTTATACATATACTTATCTCCTTTAATTTTGGATATTAAATTTGTTTAATATGCTGTATATCTCAATTAATTTGGCAGATATAATTTTTTTAATTTTCATCTTTATTCAATCATGCAAAATTGGATTCAAAAAATCAAAACGACCGCGTTAATGGAAGCTAAGAAATAAATAGATTAAATTTACTTTAGAATGCTGTATATCTCATTTTAATATCTCAATTAATTTTAGAGATATGATTTTTTTATTTCCATCCTTTTCAATAACTACGAACTGCGTTGGATTCAAAAAAGTAAATATTCGAAGTTTATAGAATCTAAGAAACAATTTAAGGCACACTAAATCTAGATTAAATTTGCTTTGAAACGCGTTACATCTCAGTTTTATATCTCAATTAATTTGGGAGATATGATTTATTTAATTTTCATCTTTCTGAATAATCGTTCAAACAAGCAGAATTGGATTCAAAAATCAAAACGACTAAGTTAATGGAAAGAAATAATTTACGGCTGAATGGAATTACATTAAATTTGCTCTAAAATGCATTACATCTCATGAATGCACCTCCTCAGTATTCTAATTTTGACTTTCCAAGAAAATTATGTCGTATCATTGAGGTAGACCACGGGTACTGGTGATTGCCTAACATCTCCCAATAAAATAATAACAAGGAAAAAAGCTCCAAGAAATTATGGACCTCAATCAACTCAATTGTTGATATAAGATGTAATTTTAGAAAATTAACTTGACAAAATTGATAACTTGCCAGAAAGATAAAAATGAAAATAAAGAAGTTTAAAATAACAAGAGAAGATGGTTGGAGAAATTACTGTAAAGTGATGAGAAAACCAGGTGATGACGAAGGGAAAAGGAAAGATCAATTCCGGAAAACGTCAGATGCAGTTTTAGAGGTGGATGATGTGTAAATACCCTAACGTCGCCAGAATCGATAAAAACTGGATGTGTTGATGAATTCGATATGATAATAAGGGTGAGAGGAAGGGGGATGAGGGAAGCATTTACGGAGGTTTCGTGGATGGCGACGGGTGACCACAACGCCTGGCCACGGAGGGAGATAGGACAGAATGCTGACGCTGCTACGGTCCTTTGCCAAATGGACAGCGTTCTCGGCTAATGGTCGAGCGGGTGCCACTTATTCCAGTCGGGGCAAATTGTTAAGGACGACAAAAACCGTCAAGCGGCCGACCTCCGAATGCCGATATTGCAAAGAGCGGAATTATTTAAATGCCGCCGTCATCAGCCCTAATTTCGTTTGTAGACCGTTTTGGGGGTGTATTCAATATCTGCCCCTTCGATAGATCATTTTCATACAATATCCAGTACTTCGGACTTGTCAATAAGACGACACGTGTGGCCCCTTCTTGGCAATATTCACGGCCGTTGATGCTTCAACAAATCGGCGGGTGTCAACCCAGAAATAAAAGCAATTTCTTTGATACAATCTTTTCATTTTTCTTTTGCCGCTTCCATTGGTGGCCGGACCATCTGATTGCGGCAGACCCTCCCCGGAACGTCATATATTTCTTCTTTCCCCCTTTTTTTAACTTCTCACCTTCAACCGAGAATTATCCTATTTATATCCAGTTCATTTTATTCCAAGTGGACCATCATTTTTTTAGTAATCAGCATGATTTGCACTCATCTCATCTCATCATTCATACATGTCTAAATTTTTTTTCCCAACTTCATAATGCTAACTTAATGTGTAGTTGAAATAAAGTCTTTTAAAAGATGAAGACTTGGTAAAGCGATTTAAAAATTGGAAATAAGGTAAAAGAGGATATAGAGAGGTTACGAAATGAGGTTTAAGTGAGAAAAAGGGCGAATTTGGTTGATTTTTGAGGTGTTTAAGGGGTGCGAATCGAGAAGAATGAATCTAAGAAGGAAAGGGAGGTTTCGCGGAATGATTTGGGAATTGGAAATAAGGCGGAGGGTGACAAAGAGAGGGACAGGTTCCGGGCAAAAGGCGAATTTGGCGGAAAACGTAGAAGGATATCGGTATAATTCGAGTTTCGAAGTGTCCAAAGGGCGGATTTTTGTTATCACCGCGACGCGGGGCTGCGGGGAGAGGGCGCTGAGTCTCGGACGGTTTGCGCGGGGACGTGCGGGGCGGGCGATTTTTAATATTAAAAGCGGCCCCGATCGATACTTTAATTCTGCGTCTTCGGGAACGTTAAAAAGGCGGCGATAACCTCCGCTAACCACCCCTACCTTTCCAGAGCTCCCGCATCCAGTGCAACGGGGCGACGGGGAGGTGGCGGATGGTGGCGGCAGCGGCGGCGGGTGCCCCTCTCCGTCGAAAACTACCCCTCCGGCGGGTGCCCCCCCTTAGTTTTGTTTAAAACGGCGGGAGAAGCTCGCACATTATTCGATAGTAGTTGTAGTGTTCTGTCTTATTGTGCAAAAGCGTTTCGGTGGTAGGAGGTATGTAGGCGGCTTTGGAAGGTGGTAGGTGCCTGGTGTTGCGCCGTGCCGTGGCGTTGCCGTCGCCGCCGACGCCTCCGACGCCTCCGACGCCTCGGCCGCCTCCTCCGCCTCCTCCGCCGATCCCGTTGCTGGATGTACACACACACAAACAACACAAACTGCAGTTCGGTGCGCATCTGGGCCGGCGCTTGTACCGCCTACGAGTAGCGCCGTCCTCGCGTCCTCGCGTCCCGGCGACTTCAACGACCCTTTTTGCGCAACAACACAACTAACTCTTGTTCTTTCTACCGAAAAAGAAATAATTAATAGACGCTGTTACCGTTTATGTGTTTAGTTGTGTTTTGGTGTTGTGACGCTCTGCCACCGCGGACGCCCGCCAACCGCCTCTATGAAGTACTGTGAGACTCGTATGCTCGCCTCTTTTGCTCAGGTAATTTTCACATCTACTTTGCTTACATTTCAAGTTTTTACAAATTTACTACTATCTCCAACAATAATTTTATCTTCATTTTAAAATTCCCATATATTTATATATATAATATTAAAAAAAAATAGAAAATATTTAAAAATATTTTTGAAATAATTCAGGCCTAAGAAAATGTATTTAAAAATATTAAAAAATTAAAAAAAAAATTTTAATTAATTTTTGGGCTAAATCTCTATTAACTTATAATTTGTAAAATAACAAACGAATATTTAATGCTTATTTAAAATTACGTTTAAATTTTATAGTTTTATGCTGACCGTGTCGATTTGTTTTTATTCGATGTAATATTTAATATTAGCGTTGATTCTGTTGGTTTAATGAATATAATTATTTAGTCGTTTTATTTTATTTTAATTATAACATATTTTTCATTTATAATAAAAAAAAGGAAAATGCGCAATAATAAAACAGGAGTTTTTCCATCATGCGATCGTAAATCTTTGCATAGTTTGTTTTTGTAAAGTTAAGTGTTTAACGTCGTTGACGTTGTGTTAAAAAAAAGCGGTATTTATTTATGAAGTCAAGAAATAGTGAGTGTTTAGATAATTTTTATTGGATGCGAAAGAAAACTTATTAATTTTTGATAATGGTGGGTAATTTAACAATTTGGAAAGTAAAATAAACGATTTTGCTGGCTGGTTTAATTTTATTTGAATTTATTATTTGAGATTTTACATTTTTAAAACAATAAATTAACTAATATTTGCGCAATATAAGTGGGAGTGCAAATAATGTAAAATTCGGAAATATCGGCTGTGCAAACTGGTAGGGTACCACGTTAATTTTTGCAATTACAAATTTCATAATTACTTACTAATTATAAAATAACGGGGGAAAAAACAATCGGGCGGGCGCGCGATCAAATATAACTTGCTCGAATAAATTAATAAACAAGGTTAATTTCGAAACAATCGGTCGCGTTCATTAAAGGTAAAATAAACAATAATTTATGCAACAAATCGCGACGTCCCGACGGCATCCAACGCGACGCTCACCCTACGACCTCTCTAAACGCACTGCGTTCACGACCAACCCCCACGTGAACTTTGTATACTCGTTGTGTTATATATATAGCATCACAACAAAGCATAAACAGCAGGGGCTTTCCCTCGACCCTGTTACGCTGTTACAGTTGCGCCGTGACGACCATCGAAGCTACACGTTACAACGTTCCGTAACAGGAAAGCTCGTATCTCGAAAACTCGAAGCTTAAAACTCGACATCCCCTCGATTCTCTCCGATTCTGTTGCCTTTTTCTCGATTTCCCGTAGATATCGAACTTCCTCCGAGCTTTTACGTTTTTTTATTTTATTTCTACCTACGGGGGAGTATAAATAAAAGTTTCTAATAAATTACGCTAATGGATGGCGTCTGGGTCGAAAAGAATAAGAAGAGAAGAGAAACGGACGTCGGTCGTAATTGGAGAGACGTCCGAAACGTCGGGGAACAATAAAAAACGCGCAAAGGGGTGTATTGTTACGGGGGCCGTAATTGAGAGATAGGTTGGTAAAAAATGAGCGACACCGCCAATCGGTGGATATCTAAATCGGACCGGAATTAAGGGACCGAATTGAATGGGGCACCGTTTCGTTCCGCGGCAAAATACCGTTCCCCTCGTCTTTGGACGCGAGACCATTGTCTGCGCCGGTAATATAATAAGCCACCCCCGCGGCGTCGCGCCACTGCCCCGATTACAAATACAGGCACCACTGTTTTCCGCGTATAAATGATTCAATATCAATTAGCGGCACGGTGAATTATATAAACTCAATCTTGGCCTTTCTTTTTCACCCGAGGCCAACCCCTCTCATCCCCTCTGGTTCGTTTCAACCTCGAAAAATACCCACAGTCTCCCCAACTTTCCAACACTCAACCCCTCTCCTCCCCACACCCGCAAATCTCCTTTTGTACTCTTTTAATTTGTCATCCACAGTCATTGCCAATCTTCAACTAACTTTAAATAAATAGATATTATCATCAAAGCTTTTTTGCTATTGCCAAATTTGAATTGTCTGTACTCGTCCTCGTCTATAGGTCATTCAGCACATGTTACAATAGAAAAAATTAAGAAAATCAAAATTTTCAATTTGGAAGCTTATGACACTCTTGGGCTTAGTACATCCAATTCCTAATTCTATTTGCCATTGCAAGTAATGATACTTCGAACTTTTCTTTACTATGATAATAACTAAAATATGATTTTATGATAAACTTCGATTTAGAAATGGAACTGGTTTTTCTGGTTGAGTGAGAAATGTTTCCAGAATTGGAACTTGTTAAATCGACTTGGTCGCGTTCGGGTTGTACATGGAATTTAAAATTTTTCCCCGTCAAAATTTTATATTCCGGTTCGTTATTCGATTGAGTTCTGCGTTTCTTTTCGGGGTGAGGTGTCTTGCTAATTTCATTGTCGCCTCGGGGGCAGGGCAGGGTTGAAACCGTGGGGAGGGAGAAAGATACAAAAACCGCAGCTAACAAATATTTACTGCGAGATCGTGCTTCTTTATAATAAAAAGCGCGGCGCGCTTACGCCCCAATGAATGCTGAGACGTTAAAATGCATTACGATGATGTCACATGAAATAAAACCCATATACAGTGGCGCATTATGTGAAAAATATGGTAATAATATTGCCGGGCGCTAGCAAAACATGGCTCTCTGCATATGAATTATGCGATCGGGGGTAAGAAGTTTTTTTTTCCGACTTTTTTCTACCGGCCTGCTCTCGCAGTGAATACCAATGGTGTTAGGCAGACCCGGAGTGCAATTTAGAAAGATTTAATGAGAATATGCCACCCCCAAAACGGCTCCACCTCCCCCCGAAAAGTCGCGCTCTTCCACCCTCTCAGGTATTTTCGTCCGTCCGAGGCATACATCATTCCCCCCCACCTTCAAATTTTATATTTTTACGGACAATAATAACAATAATTTACCAAACAATAATAACCATAAATCTTGGGACAAAGAGGCCGAGGAGAAAAACTTCGCCCTCTATGAAAAGAGATCCATTTTTACGTTCTTAAAATAATAAATAACCCCGGAAAAGGGTTGGTCCGTTTTTCTGACTATGGAAATTTGATATAAAGTTGCGAATGAGAACTTGTGCATATTTATTACGCGGGGTTTCAAAATATGTTTATTCAGAAGAGGGCACTTTGTTTGAAAATTTAAATGAAACGATAGGCGGCCGGTGATATTTTTAAAAAATCCCCGGACCTCACCACGCCCCCACCTCTCTCCTATATACCCTCACACTCTTCGAACCACGTACCACCGTGCCCTTCCCTAAACGCCACTTTCTCGAATAAGAAAATTTGCATCGCGAATATCAAAATCAACCGCTCCACTTTTTAACCGCCCCCCATTCATATTTAGATACTTTCGTATTCCGATTTTTTTATTTCCTTCGTGTTTACTTTTTCGCACTGCCTCTTTTTGTTCCCCTTATATTTCTAATAAAATCTATATTCTCTTTCTCTCTCTATATATATATATATTATATAATTATTTTGTAAACTTATTATAGTATAAAATCGAATACATTGTTCTTAAAGTTCGTTTCAAAATACAATTTCAAAGTATAGGGGTATATAAAAAGGAGGGTAGCTGCGTATCCGTCGAAGCGTGAGAGGGGAGGGAGGGCGTTAGCCTTAATACCAAGCAATAAAACGTAATATATATTTCGCAATTTTGACAAATGGGGAGACATGGTCAAGAGGACATAATTCACTGCCGGACTGCCGGTATGAATTTCACACTTTACGGTGTACTTAGCTTGGGAGGTCTTAATTTATCGAATCCCCACTGTCGAAGCGCCATATGCCCCCATTTATATACGGTCCCCTCGCGAGGACTAAACAACGGCCCCGTCGAACCGGGCCGACTAATTGATGATAGTTTTTGGAGGAAATTAACCCGGGATTTCGGGCTTTCATTTCAGCAGGCTGCCTCCTTAGAAAAAGTGCTCAAGGAACACCAGCAGCAACAACAGTTAGACCTGGAGCGGGCTTGGGAAGATAGGGAGATTAAGGGAAATGGAAACTCCAGCCCCCCAAGTGGCGAACCCCGGGTGCAGGATCACTCTCCGGCTACGCCACCGGACGTACAAAAGCCGGTTATCACGACTGTTCCAGTATCACAAGTACCGTATTTTGTAGTTTTAGTCAAAATTTCCTCTATCGAAGTTCCTCAAAATTTCAGTCATCCGCCGGGCCACAGATGTTACCTTCACCTGTGCCCGGTCTTCACCATATGCAGCAATTATTACAACAGCACGTTTTAAGTCCCAATCAACTTCAGCAGCTTATGAAACATCATAGCATGCTACAACAGCAACAACAGGTAGGGTTCCTACAGCACGCAAATTTCAGCATGGATAGGTTTTTATGCGCATTATTTTAGCAACATCAACTTGCCGAGTTAGGGAAGAAACAAATCGAGCAAACGATGCAGCAACTTCAAGAACAACTCCAACTTAACATTATCCAGCAGACACACATACTTCAAAGTGGGGATAAGAAAAAAGCTTCCTCCGGCCCTTTACAACAACTAGTTATACAACAACAACAGCTCATACAACAGATCCAATTGATACAACGACAGTATGTTGTACACCAAGGGATGGGGATGCAACCTCTTATGTTAGCACAAGGTCCAGGTAGGAAGAAAGGCAGGAAGAGTAGTTTTTTTCTTGGGAAAATCTACAAGATTTTTTTAATTGTCATTAAAGTCAGTTATATTAAAGTTCATTAAAAGATCATGCATGTAATTTGCAATAATATCAAAGTCAATAATTAAAACTAAAAAAACGCGGTAGCGAGAGACAGAGATTCACGCAGTTGAAGAACTCGGGATCGGTGGAAAGGTAGGTACCTACTTGTCAATCCCCTCCTGTCCCACCCTCATTAGCAATCGAACCCTTCGACGCCGGGCAATGCCACTTTTCGAATAATTAATTGCCGATATTGACGGGGGTCTTCCACAGTTTTTCCGGTGCCGAATGAATTTTCCAGGACGCCCGTATGCGGACAGGCGACTTTCACGTGCGGTTAAAACAATTGGCAGTTGCCCGTCCTTCCCGCGCCCTCTTCACCCACCTCACCACCCCAAGTTCTCCGACGTTTTAAACGCACGTGAAACTCTGTCTCCGCCTGCCAACGCTAAATTTGGAAAGATATCGCCCTAAAACAACTACCCCTTACGTTTGCAGGGGTCACACCCCGTGAGGTAATGTCACCCTGGAAGCAAGAACTCACCGGCGATCAACAATCTTCTAATTCTAAAGCAGCATCAGATGTTAATGGTAAATATTACACTAAATAATAATATGTTTATTTAGCAAAAAAAATTTTTTTTAAGATTCTTCAGATTTATTAGGAGTTGTGACGCCGGGACGTTCGAGTCGCGAAAGGGAAGAGAATACAGAGGACAAAATCGATAGAACTAGCACCCCAGACAGGGTACACCACCTCTACGGACACGGTGTATGCAAATGGCCGGGCTGTGAGGTGATCTGCGATGACCTCTCTGCGTTTATGAAGTAAGTCGACGCCGACGCCGACGCCGCGCAACCACATTCCCCCCGACGTCAACGAAGACGACGTTGAGATTGACTTTTAAATCCCGCCCGATCGAGCGTCTTGCATATTAATTAAAACATCCCTTCATTAGAGTTTTTAAACAACGTCGCTACCCTAATTTATTCCAGGTTGACTTTCTTTTGTCGCTGGAATATTGTAATTTGACGGTCACCCCGCGCGCCCTTTTCCTTTACATATTAAACGGGCGCCGAAGGACTAAATATAAACCGAAATTAATTGCGGGTTCGGGACCGCCGGAAAAACGCTTTATCGCCTCCCTTTTTTATTTCTTATTTAAACGCCTTTGAATTATTTAACTTCGACACGCTTTCATCATCTTTAAAACACCCATCTTCCTATTGTTTATTTATTTTATTTTTTTTGTTTAAATACCTATTTTTATTTTACATCTAATTTCGAGGTAAACCCCGACATTATTCAATCAATATAAATAAAATTGTTATTTCCTGAAGATTACATAAACCGAAACTGGTATGAAATAATTAATTTTATTTTTATTTTTTTTTGTTAATTGAAATCTCCCCCATTTAATGTTCATAAAAATAGATTTGTTTCTAATCGAATTGTAGACATCTGAATACAGAGCACACCCTTGACGACAGATCGACTGCTCAAGCTAGAGTGCAGATGCAAGTAGTGTCACAATTGGAGCTCCAGTTGCAAAAAGAACGAGACAGGTTGCAGGCGATGATGCATCACCTGCACTTATCGAAGCAGTTAGGGTCCCCTGAACCATTGAAGGACGGTGGCGTTGCTGTTGGGGGGAAACTTCCTCTCGGTGGAGTCCATCCTCAACCTCCCGTTTCGATGGGTCCTTTGGTGTCGGCAGTAAGGTCACCGGTGCTGCATTCGTCAGCTTCAAACGTAGCGGGTCCTATCAGGAGGCGGATCAGTGACAAGAGTGCACTCTCACTAGCAGGTGGTAAGTGCGGTAATCCCGCGAACTGTATAGACCGTTTCTAAATTAGGCCACGTGTTCTCTTACGCTGCGCTGTCAGGCTTGCCGTACATGTTGGAACGGGCCGGACTGGACGTCCAACAAGGTATAGAAATACTAAATTTCAAACTATACATCTGTTTGGTTAAATATTTGAGATCGCCGGCCGTACGGACGTTAAAACGGCCTCTTTGTTTACCCTCCGCCGGCCGGCGTTGTGGGAAAAGTGTAGTCAGAGAGTTAATGGGATACTTTTTACACTTGTTTGCACTAGAAATAGAAGTATAGTCTTAGCGCGGGCGCCCACAGTCTTGAAATTATACGATTCTCATTTTTTTCTTACGTTTCACAGAGATACAACGGAATAGGGAGTTCTACAAGAACGCCGACGTCAGGCCACCATTCACGTACGCCTCACTCATCAGACAGGTATGCACAAACAAAATATTTTTCAAATTTTTATACAAACTATTTCTATTTTCTATGTCTTTAGTACATAAACGCATTATTTAAAAAAAATACCCACCAAGTACATGAAGCAATAATGAATAATATTATTATAATTCCGAGTTTTATTCTAAATAACTATCGATAATAACAACAATATGTGATATAACCTTAAAAATTTTAGTATTTTGTATTTAAAAAATTAAATTCAAATCAAATTTTAAACAACTTTTATTTAAAACAATTTTCGATTAAAGCAAGTTTTTATATCAATGTACACCGCGATGCAAAAGTTAGTGTACAAGTTCAATCTTGAGATTTTGATGAAAAGTTAGTGTAATTTATTTGATTAATTGCTTAATTATTGTATAATCTTCGTGGGTTACACGACCTTAATTAATCTAATAATAAACAACAAATTGAAAAATATTATTTTCCAGTCTATCATAGAATCTCCAGACAAACAGTTGACACTCAATGAAATATACAACTGGTTCCAAAACACTTTTTGCTACTTCCGAAGGAACGCAGCAACTTGGAAGGTACAGTAACGTTCTGGTTTTTGGATAAAAAAAAATAAAATTTCATCTATTTTGGTAAAGTATTTTTTTGGGTAGCTCACTACGTTTTCAGGGCCAGGAGCACTACGAAGAAATGGATTTTATTATTACTTATTTATTATTAATTTTTTTAATTAAAAAAATTTTTTTTTAATTCTTTTTGAAGTGCACTAATACTTGTGTGCGCGAAGTAATTTTAAGTTTGATTTAATTTTCGTTCGATTACGAAAACTTGAATTCGGTAAATCTTTGCGGCCGCCGGCCCAGTCGGCACTTGTTATTTTTGGGCCGGCCCCAGTGGACTTAGGACGAAAGTTTGCCGAATTCGATGAAGTGCCTCGCATTGTTTATTTGGGAGTGTTTGATCTGTTGTTAGAATGCCGTACGACACAACCTGTCTCTACACAAATGTTTCATGAGGGTCGAAAATGTTAAGGGTGCCGTTTGGACCGTAGACGAAGTGGAATTCTACAAGAGACGACCTCAACGGTGTTCCTCAGGGCCCCTGGTGCAGCCAGTCGTAGGGTACGTCGCTGATGCCCTGCAAACCGATATTTTTGCCACTTTTATATATCTATTTATGTATTCGTCTAGTGTGGGTTTTTTACTACTCTATTAATCTATTTTTTAATATTTATATATTTATCCCCCTTTTTTATTAACAATTTATTAACATTTTAAATGAAAGGGCGGTGGGGTTTTTGGGACGAATTCGTAGTTGCTTGCGAAAAATTGCGCAATCGTAGAGCGCTTGCGCCGTCTTTCACAACGCATGCGTTCGTTCGTTGAACTCGACCGGGTGTGAATGAGTGATATATTGAATGCGTGGGGATTTAGAGCGTACGTTTCGAGTGATTGGGGACTGCGAGGTCAGTAACAGCATGACGCAGAGGCCTACCAGCAAAACTAAAAGCGACGTGGAGTCTTGGGAAGGTATACACCTGGCGTCACGTGCCGGAAGACGCTAACTTGACCTGACTTGATTGTGATCTTTCTTTTCTTGGGTCTGGGTGTATAGAATGCGATTCGCACCAATCTATCACTCCACAAGTGTTTTGTGCGCTATGAGGACGACTTTGGGTCATTTTGGATGGTTGATGACGCCGAATTTGTGAAGCGGCGCCACTTGTCGCGTGGCCGCCCACGGAAATATGATCCCACCCCGTCACCTACTCCACCCCACTGCGCACAGTAAGCACTATACCATAGACGCGACGCGACTACTTACCTCATAAGCTAGGAAATATAATGCAATTTGCTCGGCTTTAAGCTTCTTATTTTTTTTCTCCTTTAATTAGAAATATATAGAAATAAAAATCATAATTAAAAAAAAAATAAAGTTTATTCTTGATTTTCGCGGTGGTTTTAATCGCGTTCGGAAAATGAAGGAAAATCAAATACTGGATGGGAAAACGCGAAGGGTCAGTTTTTCGCCGGGGGTGGGTGTTCTACGGGAAATTAATTCCGCGGTCAGATTGCGCCCCGGAAAATTCGCAAATAAAGACCGAAGGCACACATTTGGTGACTGGAGGATATCTTCCGCTATAAATATAATTGCGCTCGACCGGGGAAAGAGGGGTTTCAAAAAAAAGGGGAGATCCCCGGATCGGTCGTCGTCAGCAAGTACCGCGTGCCTCCTCCCAGCCATTTAATTTTCTTTGCCAGTTCGCCATCTTTTATTTACGACCCGTTTTAGAGGATAAAGCCGATGCTTACCTATGCATGAACCCGAAACGTCTACGGCCGATGCCATCCGATCGAAGCATGATTATTTTTTAGCTCCGATCCAAATATATTTTTTTACATACACCAATATACTACAAAAACACACCTAAGTACACCAGAGTACCACAGAAAAGATCACACCTGCTCTCGCAAGTCCGCATGTTAGATGAACGTAGAATTCGGCAGCTTGCAGAATGTTAGGTTGGTTGGCGCTCTTACCAGATAACACAAAAGATAATTCAATACCAAATCAGAAGAACCTGCTTGTTCAGTATGAATGTGGTTATGCTACTTAATAAAAAATAGTATACAACTAAAATCATCATATAAAAAATTTTTTTACGAAAAAAAAATATATTACTTTATGTATGATGATTTTGGTGGTTTACTCAACAACCCTAATAACGACTGCAGAGACCGACCGCGCCGACACATAAACGTCGGCGCTCCGACGCCGCAAGGAAAGAGGTACCCAAACGTAATTAAATCTCTTTAAGCCCCCTTTTTTCACCCCGTCGACCCTTTTTCGACTCTATCTTTCTCTAAATGTTTTTTATCTTGCACGCTTTAATTAGCGCGCCGTGTGCAGTTCCTGTGCGAGGTTTATCTCTCTTTTTAATTCATATTTATCCGGCCGCCCCAACACTTTTCTCACGGAAAAAGGTTCGGTCAGACACGAAGCCCACGGACGGAAAAGCTGAAAATCAGGTAAATGATATTTCGCACAGGAACTACGGCCGTAATGTAGCTAACAAATGTTATTAGTTAAACATTTATACGAAAATAAATATTAAATAAATAACATTTGTGTCCAAAAGAAAGTCTTTAGCACTTATCTGCCCTCACTAGAACGATACCCCCCCTCCAAAACGGTAGGTTTTTTTAAACAAATTTCGCTTTTTTGAATTCTCTTTTTTCTATCTCTTAAAATATAAACTTTTTTATAAAATTTTTCTATGTGTGTTAATGTTTAATATAATTGGTTTATATAAGAAATTGAGTACTCATTATTCATGATTTTCTCAGGGGCGGAACGTCGAAGAGTCCAACGATGAACCACAGTCCCACGATGTACGGTGATCCATTGACGGGAAACATACAGGTACGTTCGAAAAACGTTAGCGGTGTCGAGTCGTATCAAGGGAGTCCGTGGCAGTATTCGCAGAATTCGCTGCTCGAGGAGAATCTGGCGTACCTATCCGGGGCCAACATGAGCGCCCGACCAGGAGAACGGTCCGATTCACCACCACATGACCACATGAGGTATTTCTAAACAAACATTTATGTTTTATGAAAAATATAGTAATCATTATTGATTTATGAGATACAGTTTTCCTATTAACTTCATAAAATTTACTCCAATTTAAATTTTGTTGGATTTATACAACATAGGTATTTGATGATTGACGTTGTATCTCCTAAACCTGTATGATTAAATAATAACAATAAAAGAAATAATTCAAATATATTTGTTAACAAAAAAAATCTTATGAGATTTGTTTGTATGGGTTTTCATTTAGGTCACCTTTAAATGGTGGCCTTCATATAAAACAAGAGAGTATAATGCAACAGGACCATCATATGCAGCGGGAGGACCAACAACCAGTGCATCACGTGATCAAGAGGGAGATGCATTCGGAGTACGAGGAAATGGAAGATGGGCACGGTGAAGGAATGGCGGAAGATTTAACGGTGAACGTGAATCATAGCGATCCGAGCGTGATCGACGCGTAGTGAGCGAAAATCGCGAATTAAAAAAAAATCGGACGATGTTATATCTTTATTATTTCGATGTCTCTTGGAGTCGCCTATGGAATGTTGGAAGCATTGTATGATGGGCGACGGAAAGATGAACGACGACGGCATATCTGAGTAGTGTGCGTAAAACACAGATCAAAACTCGACTACTACTATTACTACTACTTGTACAGCAGTGTGTATATAGATATGTTAAAACGGTGGGTTTGTAGACGAAGTGCGTTGCGTTTATGTACTGTTACTTGTTAGTTGAATGGATATAATCAGTACTTAGTAGGGCCCTTTAGTTCTTTAAATTTTACCTACAGGGTTGTCTGTTAGAGGAAACGAAGAAGCGGATGGACTTCTACCCTACGCATTATTAAAAAAAATAACCATTGTCGCCAAAGTAAGTTTTACAAAAGAAAAGATTCTATTATTATTATTATTATTGCTACTCTGTATTAACGATTATTGTTAGAATTTTATCGACGGCCAGTTTCAAATGTTGACAAAGCCGTCAGTTGCATTTACGACTATTGATTTTTTGTTTCCTTTCGCTTAGTATTAATTTATTTTTTTTATTACGGAAAAGAAAAAAAATAACGACTATTTTCACCCTCGAGCTCACAAGACCTAAGCAATATTGTGTATAAAAAACTTTCAACTTGTCATTATTATCTTTTTATCGGTAAAAAAAATTCCATATCATTATCTAAACGAACTACGTCATAATATCAATGTATAAAGAAAAGTGAAAACAGAAGCGGTAGTTAAGACGACTTTACTACGTTAGCTAGGCTACTTTTGTCCCATGTATCAGTCATTTTCGTATTACTCTATACAAGTAAACTTAGCGAACATCTATTTATTTTCAAAAAAAAGTCATAAATGTACCATTTTTTCGCCGAGGCGCGTCCGAAAACGCGTCTTAAGGCGCGCCCGCCTTCGCAAAATAGCGAGTAAATATCGAATAAATTTTTGTGGATATGTAAGGAATTATCATTGTTGCCAAAAATACATTCGCGTTTAATGTGATAGTACTTTAGTTCTGATCGTTTACCTAGAAAAACATTTTAAAAAATAAACAAAAAACATTGAAAAAAACTAGCTGTAAGAATGACATTGCATGAGGATTACAAATACAATATTTATTTGCCGACCTTACTTTGATGATGTACAAAAAAAACGACGCAAACAACGTTTCCATTTTTCCGTACCATTCGCGCAAGGACTGCGTAACGACTACGACTCACGTTTAAAATAAAACCTAAAACCTAGTCACACGCGATCCCCTACATATCAAACATGTCTAGGTTTTGAAACAGCACAGTATTGTTCCTTGCTAACCAGTCAGATTATTAAGAAAATAAAAACGATCTATTCATTAATTGTATCATTTTTACTGTATATCAATTTAATTTCGTTCCGTTTTAATATTTAATTCGTAATTATAACAATAATAAAGCAATAACGATATTTGTTTTTTCTTCTTTCCTACTTATTATATTTTAAAATAAAAAATCCAATTTTCCTAATTTATTGTGTTATTTCTTATTACCTACATCTTATACAATTATGAAAAAGAAAAGAAGTACTTTGTGATTCAAAACATTTCGAGCGCCACCTATCATCCAATATAATTATTATAAATAATCGAGGAAAATTTTAAAGCGCCACCTCTTATTTAATAGTAAAATCTGATCATCATCTATTCAGACCACCTGTAAAAATGAGACTTTGCAGAGTTCCAAATATATATTTTTTGGTAATCAATAATTATTATAACTGGCAAAGGAAAATTTTAAAGCGCCACCTCTCATTTAATAGTAAAATCTGATCATCATCTATTCAGACCACCTGTAAATATGAGACTTTGCAGAGTTCTAAATATATATTTTTTGGTAATCAATAATTATTATAATTGGCAAAAGAAAATTTTAAAGCGTCCCCTCTTATTTAATAGTCAAATCTAACAGTCTTTCTATATATTTATTCAGGTCACTGTAAAAATGTTACTTTGCTTTCTGTATTATTGTTAGTTACAGCATTGAAGAAGAGATTGCGCTTAAATATTTTTTTTGTAAACCTTATATTCGAGTAATGTATAAAATCTTATTACAAACAAAAAAATAAAATTGCCAGTAAAATATTTTATTTAAAATCATACTCATCCCGAACGTGAATATTAATTTCTTAACATGCAGTTTTAATTTAAAATTGATATCGAAACTAAAACTATGCGTCAAGAAAATGGTGTGATTGATTTTGATAATCACATGAGGAATACAGTAAAAAGTAGTTATTAATCACTATTTACAAAGAAACAGCCGTTCGAAGGAAAATATTCCATAGATATTTATGTACATAGAAAAACGGTTCTGAGGTATACCACATTTAAGTACAGGCTGCTATAAGAGAAAAATAAATCCTTTGGTAATATCGCATAAAAAAATTAATAACAACTAAGTGTGTCATTCATCCGAAACCTAAACAACGTCTATTCTAAACATTATCTTTACAAGGCGCTATAAATAGACTTTTACCCGTTGCTACATCTCCACTCATCGTTGTCGACGATCTATTGTGCTTTAAATGACTTTTAACCAAATGACCAGCAGCTAAAGCGGACATTAAAGATAATTCGCCGGCTAAAACCGTTGCGCAAACAATCCTCGCCAATTGTTTGGCATTTTCTCCAGGATTTGCTATGTTCGCACCTTTCACATTCAATATATCCAAACAAGCAGCTTGCGGAGCCAAAATTGTTCCTCCACCAACCGTTCCAATTTCAATCGACGGCATCGTACACGAAATATACAAATCTTCCCCGGTTTCTCCGCAAGGCTCCATCAAAGTTATACAATTACTACTTCCGACATTTTGAGCTGGATCTTGACCCGTCGCTATATATATTGCCGTTACAACATTCGCAGAATGGGCATTAAACCCTCCTATACTCCCAGCCATAGCAGAACCCACCATATTTTTTGATATGTTTACATCAACTAAAGTTTTTACCGATGTTTTTAATACCGTTGATATTACTGCTGCTGGAACTATCGCTTCGCATACAACCGATTTTCCACGGCCTTCAATCCTAAACAATTTTTTCTGTTATTTTTAAATTTATATTAATTTTTTTAACTTACCAATTAACAGCAGCAGGTTTTTTGTCAGTACAAAAATTTCCACTCAAACTTAAAATTTCCATTTCCGGATATGAATTTTGTACGAATCTTAAACTTTGTTCTGTTCCTTTTGAGACCATATTCATACCCATTGCGTCGCCAGTTTTCGCTTCAAATCGTATAAAAAGTTGTCTGCCCGCGATGTTGATATGTAATCGAGTGAGTCTTGCGTAACGACTACTTGAGTCAAAATGTTCTTTGATTTTCGTAAAGTTATCAGGGTTCTCCATCCAAGCCATAGCTTCGCTAGCTTGAGCAAGTGTAGGGAATCGAACAACTGGAGCTCTCGTCATTCCATCTTTAACAATACGACTGGTTACGCCGTTTTGTATCAACGCGCGACACCCACGATTAGTACTAGCTACTAAACACCCTTCGGTAGTAGCCATTGGCACATACATTAATTTTCCATCCAATTTTAATGGCCCTACTATACCGATTGGCACTGGAAGATAACCGATTACATTTTCACAACAAGCACCCATAACTTTGCTATAATCGTAATCTTTGTAGGGGAGATTAATTAAAGCTTCGTCGAATTTTCCGTTTTCACCAAAAATTTTTCTTCGAATGCCAACACCGCGTTCTGGGTTATTTACGGCCTTTTCTAACTGGTAAGGTGCTATCGTTTTATTTTTTACCAATCGAATTACTTCCTCATCCGATAAAGTTGATGCACCCCACTCCGATTTATATATTGTTAAACATTCATCTAACGGACGCGGATCCTTCGGTTTTGAAGGTTTCACTTCTACATCGCTTGAGTCGATGTACGGAAATTCAGTTTGAACTTCTCTATCTTCTGTTGCTGAAATGTTAATTAAAAAAACATAATAAAGAAAAATATTAATAAAGAAGAAAATTTTACTTACTTGTAGAGTCATCGCTGATAAAAAATGGCATCCCTGATTTAAATCGATTTCTTAAAATGGATGTGCGTTCTTCACGAGCAGTCTTTTTTTGATTCAACAAAAATTGTTCACCAGATTGCGATAATTGGCTACGAATTTGTTGGAATTCCTCTTCGTTTTCAAAAAAGATGAACTTAACCACCAAAGCGAGTAATAAAATTAATATCACGATGTGGTCAGCACTTAAAGTCAACCATCTAAAATTGTTTTAATACATTTTTATTTGTATATATATATTTTTTGACTTACTTCATAATATAGCTATGTAACGCTGTATCTTCCGTGTTATTTGACACAAAATGCTCAACGGCCCTCGGATTGTTGCCACCGAGTAAATCCTCCCGAAACGGTAACCGGCTGTAAATAAACCATCGTAATAATAGAGAAGAAAAAGAAAATGGTTTTAAAAATAAATCGAGATAAGCTAAGGTCGGGGTTCAAACCTTCCGCTTTCAGCTTTTTTTCGAATTTACATTTTTGTCAATGAGTAACTTACCTATGAACGTGTACGCACATCAAACCCACGGACATTATGATTTTAACCCGCTGAACAACCGGATTTGATTTGTGATCTTCAGCTTTTAACGCTAAAGAAATTATCGAGCGGTAATTTATACGAAGATTTGATAACTGAAAATACATTTTTTTGTTGTATAAAAATATTATTACAATATTAATTTTTATTTACCTCTGAGATTAATGATAAACACGCTGGGTAAAAAGTCATAAAAACTATGTAGTTCACTATTACTGAAAGACATGCGAAGTACGAAAGAACTTCCCAACGATGAGCACCTAAAAAAATTATATATGTTAATATTATTTTAAAATAGAATCTTTTTGCTACAAGATGAGAGAAATAAAATTAAAGCAAATATAACAAAAAAAATTTTTTCGTTATATTTTTACCCCAAGTAATCTTTGAAGTACTCATAAAACCCATTAGTTGAGAGCGATCTTCGACGAACTAACCACCTTAGGGAGCAATATTTTTATATATAGAATCTAAACTCAAACTAACAAAACAAAATAATAAATTTAGATGATTTAAAAGTTTCTATTAGTATAAAAGAAGATTTTCAGAAGTAATTATCTCTGAATAAGAAGAGAAGACGTTTGCTTTTACTTGGCATTGAAAGATCTTCGTGAAAGTAAGCATTCATGTTTTTAACCATACAAAAAAAAATCTTTTCTTCAATTATTCACTGCGTAAACAAGTAAATACTCAGGTAAGTAACCTTCAGATGTAACGAACACATAGAGTATTATGCATTTCCTTAAAAATGAAATATAAACAAAAATAATCGTAAATTTTAAGAGAGCGTATGCAAATATTATGGCGTCGGATGAACACAAAATATCGTTATAACTTTGAAGTAGTGCAAATAAACGTAAATGTTAGGGTGTATGTTTTAAAATAATTTAGCGAGAAAAGGATTTACGTGTTGGAATCGCGCAACGTGTTTGCTAAACAGAACGGGATAAATTCCTGGAACGCAAACAAATGTTAAAATAGCGTTTGTCGGGTAAACGAAGTAATTTCGCGAAAAAGAAAAAATAAAACAAGGGGCCATCAGATGCTGCCCATCTCCGTTGAGGGCTTCCTGTTAGATCCCGAAATATCCGGCAGCGCATAGTGCCTCTAATAAATCCATGACAATTTAGATGTTATTGACCTACACGAGAAGAGTCGAGCGCGAGTCCGATATAATTTTTTTCTTTACATTTCAATTCTTCAACCGGAGATAGTGAAAGTGAATAGAGAAAATCCCGATGAAAGTAATGAAGTAACGTGTTACAGACGTGTTAACAATTGTATAATCTCAAGGTGGTTCAAGAATATTTATATATCATGAATATTTATACTAAAAAAACTTCAAACGCAACCTTAGCAATGAACGAGAAACTTAAATAATCGATTCGATTCTAAATTTAACTTTTTTTAGAAATTCCTCGGATTTTGTCTCGCCTCGTTAATTACTTTCCAAAACATTTAGATTTTCAAACCGTTTAAACATTTTTAATCAATCTATTTATTTATTATTTTTCTTTTTGGTTAAAAGGAAAATCATTAAAATTTTAAATATCATTCTTGGAACGTAAACCGTCTCAAGACTCAACCAGAAACCTTTATTTTTAGACCTTGTTTTAAAAAAAACCTCTTAATATACGCCAGATCTTAAAAATTAAATCTACCTCATTGATTAATACCAGACTCATTTAAAAAAAATCGTTACTTACCAGATAAAGTGCCAACTCCAATAACAAGCGTCACCACAATTGTATCTAACGTAATTGTAGGTCCTAATACAGACATCCCCGTAGCTATATTATTTTTAACTTCCTCTTGATTGGCAGCCGATAAAGCAAATTCCGCCAATAAAGCGGCTTTGGATAAATCGATAAGTAGTAAAAAGAAAAATAAAGCATCCCTAAAAATAAATATTATTAATTCTTGTTATAAACATTAAAAAATATCGTACTTTAAATCATTAACATCATTTCGAAGAAAATTGATAACGGTCGAGATAAAAACGAAGCTGGAAAATACGGTAAAAACTCCAGCTATGCCTGAAAAAAAAAGTAAAAATGGAGTAAATATTAGTAAAAATGGTTAAAAATGTAGAAAAGAACAGTCGTTGCGTCAGTTAGTCTCGGTGAAACCCGCAATTATATAAGTTAAGAAGCAGCGACGAAAAGGGGGTCCCGCAAATAAGTTCACGGTTATGCGGCGTCGTCGTCACTTTCTCCGCCAAACCTTGAACGTTTTCACTTTGTCGCTTTCGCTGTTGAAGCACCAGACGGAACGGATCGGAAAAACCTACCTAAGATGCACTTGGATCCGAGTGTATTTAGATGCCGCAGCTGATAATAAGCATAAAGTACTGCTAAGCAACGTATGGCCGTCATCAAGATCACATCAGCTGGATTATATTCACCCTAAAAAATAAATTTAAAGAAAAAAATTTTTTTAAGTTATTTTTTAACTTACATCATTTGGACATCCCGGACATGTTCGTACCGGCTTTGGCCACTGACCTTTATCCATTGTCAACATACATGCTGTTAATGTAAATATTGCAACTATTACCTCCCAGGGGTGGGTAGCGCAAAATTCACCATGTTTTCGGAAAAATGTGCTCGTCATTATTTTGTTACTGAAAATTAAAAAGAAAAAAATTTGTAAATTATTTAATAAAGTCAATATTGATTCAATCCGTTCATATATATAATTTCAACGCCTTGGTATATCAGTCACTGTAGATATTTATAATATTGTAATTGTAATTGTTGCGCCCGAGGCTGCACCTTGGCTTATAGCAGATTTTCAATAGTTTAGTCTAACAACCAACACAATCATTTATTTGTTTATGCACATTATCGGTAGAATAAATAGGAAGAAATTAAGTTATATTTTTTATAACAATATATAATGTATTAAGGTATATATATATATATATATATATATATATAAAATCATAGTTGTAATTTGAATTCCATTTTATAATGATAAGGTATTTGTTACGTTGACGTAAATTATATTAATGGGAACAAATGTGTTTATTTGTTCCTAATCTACTTTCGAATTGAAATAAATTAACATTATTAATTTTAAACGATTACCTATAAATTTTGAAACGAAAAATGTGTTAAAATAAAAAACTGCCGATAAGATCCTTGGTTGAGACATGTTAAATGTTGTCAATTGCACAACGATGCAAAAGGACCTTGTAATACAAAATTAAGATGCTCTTCGAGCGCTCGACGGAGCGCAGAATGGAATTACAAGGAAGAGATTTAATGGCCCGCATCTAAATATAGAGATTATTAGTTTTTTCGTAAAAGAAAATACTCGGTGCGTTGTTTCACCTCTTCAATGGTTTGGACACCTCTTTGGACGCCTCCAGAGACGTACTTCTTTTTTTTAGGGGTTAGCGCACTCTTTAAGAGAAAGCAGCCAACCTTGGCTCTATTTCGTCTCTCTGGACCAGAGTTGCGTCTCACAAACCTTCGGAATTTCGAGCCCCATTACACAAAATAAATAAAACAACACATTCAGTAACTCTGTCAATAGACTCAATAAAATTTATTTATTCTTTAAATTTGTCTACGAACAAAAAAGCTTTTTTTAAAACTTACTGACTCGTTCGTTATTGAAGTTGTAAAACTTTTACGATTTTGAAAGTGCTTTGTAATTTTTTTTCTTTAATTGCTTTTAAAACGCAGCGTATGTCCTTTTATATTTAATTGCAAGTTCTAGAGAAAGAGATGAAACACCAATCTAACTCTTTCTAGTTATATTGTTCTTTAGAGTTAATTAAACTATACATTGCGGTGATATACTCATTTCTGACTTCCTATATTACATAATTCTTAAAATATCCTAATTAAATTTTATGCCTTTAAGATATTTTCTCTTACTTCGCAAATCTGGGTGATTAATATTTATAAGAAAATCGAGAAATACCATTTTTAAAATTTAAATTTGTTATATAAGAAATTTTGAATTACAAATATTATTTTCGGTTCATATTTAATATTAAACACAAGAAATTGAAGAGTTTCAAATCATCTAAAACCTGATATTTATTTTTAAATATTTTTTTAGTTTTCTTTTATCTTATCGATGAATTTACAAACATCCTTTTCATCAGTCTTTCTTTTTGTTTAGTCTAAACATTTGTTTAATTTAGAATCGAAAATCGGTATGAATGGATTCTAAACAATCATCGATTTCTGGAACGATTTTAAATGATTCTTAGAGGATTTAAGATATTTTTATTCATTTAAAATTATGTCAAAAAAAAAATCATTTTCACCTCTTAAATTAAATACGATGTTGCAAAAAACTAACAACAAATAACGCTTTAATTGGAATAAAGTTAGTGCAAATTGAATACTATGTAAATGCTTATGTTTTAACGATCGCGAACTAAATCGCGATTTGAAGTTACTTTTTTTGCAAATTCATCATTGTTCACACCTGGAATTAATCAATTAAGTGTTGTGTCAAATTTCATACAGTTTTTGATCTAAACATTTTTTCCAACGCCAATTTAAAGATTTTGTGGTTTAGATTCTGAATGTTTGTGTACCTCAAATCCCTGAGTTACTTTGATTAAAATGAAATGGTGCGCGAAAGCGCACAGAAGCGTTAAAACTTTGTGAGCGGATGAACTTTGGAACTTTGTGAGCATAACTTCCTGAGAAGCCAGGTTGAAAAGGAGTAAAGTATCGAAAAACCATGGTTCATCCCGGGCCAGATGCTAGCACCTTCTAAGGGCTCCTGTCAGGATACGGCAAAGCCACTTCCTTCTGGTTAGATGTTAGCTCATCAAAGGCTAGAGGAAGGAAACTTTGATCAAAAATTACCTCGTAGCAAAATAACAAAATATAATTTATAAAAAAAATTATAAATCTAATTAAAGAATCGATAAGAATTAAAACAAATTCCTTAATATTTGATGTGGGCAAGAAAATTATGAGTAAGAGTTCTTGGAATTTCCTTTCCTGTAAATATTTAAAAAATGACAAGTGTTGAAATCAAACAATGATTATATAAAAAATAATGTAGATAAGAAAATGACTTAATTGTTTGATAAAAAAAAATCGAGGTTAAATATTGGTTTAGTTAAGTTTCAACCCCCTAATTAATTTTTCATCACATTATAGGAATAAAATTGAAAGAAATAATTGCGTAAAAATTTCTGTAACAATCGAGTTGACGCAAAACAATTAAAATTTAACCCTTAGATACGTTTGGTTACAAAGTTTTGTCGTCGTCGCGACGTCGCATGAATGATTTATGAACCATGAATCAAAAAGACAATTCAGTTCTTCCTACTCCATAAATTACTGCCCATATATATATTTTCTTTTTTCGTTAAACTATCAGGTACAACTTTAAAGTTTATCACCAACAGATGTTGAAAACGTGACCGAGAAGAAAAGAAAAATAAAGAAACAGAAAGTTAAAGTTTTAAAAACAACAAAAAAAGGCCTTCAACTTTTACCTACCACTCATAATTAGTAGACGAAGTGAAGTAATCTCAAATTTTCAGTGATAAAAAGAAGATTAATTAATTGACCTTGACCAAAAAACAACCCTATCTATTTGACTTATATAAGATGCGCAGGCCACACTATATAACTTTCTACGCGATCCTTAAACGTTCGAAGAGATTACATAAAAAATACAAATTTTGACCCGATTATCTAAATTCCATTTCAAAATTTATAACCGAAACATTTTAAATAAACAAAAAAATATTGAATTAAAAAAAAACTAAAATTAATTACTTACTGTTGGAGAAGAGCAAAAGACGTGAAGTTACCACAAACGCTGCGTTCGCGCAAGTGTTAAAGACGCGAACTACACCGATGTACAATAACGACTGAACTGAAAGCTGAGGAATGGTTTTCGTTGTTGCATTTACGCGAAGCGCCACTCTGTCGCTTTGCGGACATAATTATAAACATCCCCCTTTTAAACACAGTATGCGTCAATTTTAATTAAAGAACTATTATTTAATATATTTCTTTCAATCGTCTTTTTATTTTGTGCAGGACGATATTAATCTGCGGTTTATCACCGCAATTGTTTACAAATAAACACTTTCAGTTTTATATATAAATTAGTAATTATAAATCATGAGTCTGAATGAGTATCTAATTCATACTTAACACACAATATATACGTAATAATGTATTCAACTTATTATTAGATGAATCAATAAGCCGATATTAGAAAATTTAAACAAAACTCAAGTTGGATCATACTCATAGTTTAAATTTAGACGAGTGGTTCATTTGGTAAATTTGTTTCTGAAGGGGATTTCCACAAACGCCAGACGCATAACTATTTAGAATTTAGCTTGAAAGCGTCTCTCCGCGAATTCAAACGAAAGCAAACAGGTCACAACACGTGCCCTCTACAACGTCCGGCTATTTGTTGCTCGTATTCCAAGAACACCAGAAACCCCACTACGTAGGACATATTAAATTTTATTGCTAATTTAAAGCAATTGTTTTTTCACGAAATAATACATTCATTAACTGTTTTTAATACCAGATTACCACCATCTAGCGGCGAGTAGGTACTGAAATCTCTTATATGATTGCATATTTGATAAATGTGTTGATTTTCGGGGTATCAAAAGAGATTTGGAAAGGTTTCAGTAACAGATGACCTTGATTCATAAAACTATCACTGCTTGGGATATATTTCGACAACTTATTTACATCACGGCAGTTGTTGATACATCTTAAAAAAATGGGGTTACGCTGCTACTTTAAAATCGCCGATTTTAATGTGAGGTTTGTTGAAAATAAGATTAAAGATAGAAAATGTTTTCTCCAAAACAATTTGAATGAATAATTTATGTTTCCAGTGTAAACAATTCGATTTATATAAGGATATTTTTAAATATCGCTGGTTTAATACGATGTTTAATTAATGAAAAAAATTCTTTTCTCCAAAATGGTCAAAAATGTATCGACCAAATTTAAAGTTTCTATTTTATATACATTTTTAAAGTCACCTATTTAATTCGACGTGATTTAACTGCAACAAAAGCTGTGATGGAAGTGAATGGTATATATAGCAACTATCTAACCAGGATGGGTAGGAGTGCTTGAAGCAAATAAGAAGCCGAAAAAGGAATAAATGAGGTGTGAGCTTTGAAACTTTGCTTCTTTGAGGACATTTAATCACATTATCTTGATATAGCTCTTTTAATACATGTATGAGTAATTTGAATTGAATTAACAGCATCATTTATTTCCTGATGTGTAATTGCTAAATCCTCTGATAAGATAATCGCTGAATCAATTAGCTATTTATTGGTTTTTTATTACTTTTTGGACATCATCATGAAAACTGTTTTTAAAAACCACAAGCTCCCTTAATTTTTACAGTTTAACGATGAAGAGCTACAAAATAAATAAAAAATTTTTTGAAATTTTCGACAAAATTTGTTTCAATAATTAACGAGAAACTTTACCGCAATTTCTTGTGGAGATAAGAACGCTTAAAATAAACACTTTTAGGAAATTTAAATATTTAAGTTATAGAATATATGAAATATATATAGATGTCACTTAGTAAGGAGTTACTCCACTGCTTAAACATCAATTAAATAATAGTTGATTTGGTTTTGCGAAACGACTCGCGAGTGAAAGTGTATCGTTTAAATTATCATATCATTTAAATAAAAGAAAACATTTTTGGGTTACGTAAAAAACGAAACAAATGACCATCGATTGCATCACTTTAACGACATCTATATTAATATATTAAAAATTCTGAAATACTAAAAAAATTTATTATAAATTTTATTTTAATCTTACCAATTGAATATATCACGTTATAAATTCCAATATTCCGATTAGTATTTGAAGTTGTTAGGCACGGATATATCACAGAGTAAATTTCGCAACCAGGTTATGTAAACTCGATGCCGAGCCGCAGTGTGCTCGGCGTTTCGAAGAAACCGCATACAATTATGTCATTTCGAGCGTTTTTAATTCTAGTCCACGCACTATTAATCGCCGATTATCATCGAACGCCAGCTGATTTTTGGACAAGATGATAAAAATGTTCGCTATATCCGATCAATATGGTCCTCGCACTAAATTTCACACTCTCTACAATGTGGAACTGAATTAGTTTAGTCAACGTCTAAGAGGTGGCACTAAATGTTCATAGTTTAAGAACAATAATTTTAGAATATTCTTAATTCAATAAATTCATTTTTCGATATTATTTGTAATAAAACAATGCTGTTTGTTAAGGCGTATTTGTTATCAAAAAAATTTCGTGATTTAAGAGATAAGATAAAAATAATTTTAACAAGGAGCGCCATCTCAATTCAAACGTAGAAATTTATTTAATTACTAAAATATTGATAGATATAGCGATCTGTATTTGATTTATTTTTGAATATCATTTAATATAATTATATACAAATAATAATTAATTTAAAACGCAATGATTATTTATAAACCTAGAAACGTTTAATATTAATTGTGAAAGGAATATAAATTCGTGTTTTGGAAATGGATAATTATTCAGGAATAAACTTTTGTTGTAATATATCAACGTATTAATTGAATATGCAAATAAAATATGAAATTATATGAAACGGGATATGTTTTGGGAAATAATCGCAAATACGATTAGGGTTAATAAAAAAATGATGTAATTAAAATAAGACAATAAAACGTAATAAATAACGAAAAAAATTAATATATAATACAATTACATATAATTGAAACGATTTATTTACTGACGAGTAATTGATTTTTCATTACAAAGGTTTGCCCGCAATCGGCGGTCTTTCTTTACATATAAAACAGTCTGAATGCCGATGAAAATAAGTTTATATTAAAAATATCTTTCTAATATATGTGCAACTAATTAATTGTACTCTCTGTGTATTTTTTCCGCGACCAATCTCTTTACTCTCTGAAGAATCCACGTAATTAATTATTACTCATACCTTACATTTAAAAGTCTATGCACGAAGAAACCTATACAATTAACACATTATGAATTCTCTTGAACATTGAAGGAGAGGTTTAGCAAGACATCTTTGGCCGTGTCCATCTGCTCCCGGAAATGCGAGTCCGGCGAAAGAGGCAAGTGGTCGGATTGTTGCAGAATGTCTTTGAAACTCTTTACACCGACCGAAGAGTCGGCCGCTATCGACGCTATGCTCTTTGAGTCGCTTTCTATGCTCGAATTTGAACTTTGGCTTATGTGCTTTGGATAGTTTCGAAGCTTCGACGGCGGTAACTCCTCTTTCGCATCCTTCGGACCGTGGTTCTTGTGCTCTGCCGCTTCAGCATTCGAAATATTATCTATTTTCTTCCATTTTGTTCGTCGATTTTGAAACCATATTTTTACCTACAAAAAATGATTATTAATAATCTTGAAATTATTTAAAAAAAATGTTGATATAAAAATATGTTACCGGTTAGAATTAGTGAAAGGGTAAAAATAAATTTCAAAAATAATAAATAGTATATCCATTTGTAAAAGCTATATAGGTTTCGCGTGCGAATAATTCGGGAATAATCGTGAGTAAATCACACGCGTATTAAATAATTGAAACGGTACGATTGGAGGGCCGACAAAAACGGGCGAATTAAATTTAAATTGGAGTAATAAAAAATAAATGTTTAAACTGTCCGAACGCAAGCGGATAATTATTACGTAGCGATGCGTCGGCTATCAACGTATTGGTATTTCAATTCGGTTTATCGGGGGGAGGGGGCGCTGCACGCTCGGCTCGTGCCCCCCTCGCAGCACGTCGCCCTCCCCAGAAGCGAGCGGCTGAGCCGCGTTCCCCACGTCCCCCGGCCCGCTGCCCTAACATCCCGACCCCGTGGCCCCCGCTCCCCGTTTAAGGGGAGGGATTGTGATGTATTAGCGAACACATCGATTAGCGTTTCAACTGGAAATGGCCACTAGAGCGCCGTTTTAGCTCGATTAGCGGCTCGTTCAACGGATATATATGCTCGTCGGATGCTTGCCTGGAATTGCTTCATCATTCCACTAACTTGCTTCGATTTTACTACCAACAATAATCGCCCTCTCCATTGTATTTATATCACGCTTTATTACTCTTTTACCGTATCTCTACATCTCTTTTCCTTGTTATAGGTAAAATCATTTTTGGTGGTCGATATATTCGTTTAACTTGATGTATAAAATATAAATGTACAGTCGGCTCATAAAGTAATGAGGCTTTATGAACCGTTTTATTTAATAATAAATATGAACACAAATTCTGTTTGAAGTAAATATTTTGATGATAGTGTAAATGTTGTTATTAGGCGTAAGGAAATGGATAAAGTAATAATAATTTCCTGTAATCGCACGCGTTTGAGTATAAAACGGTTGCGCGGTTATAAACGGTCATCAATCCAGCGGATAATTACGGTAGAGAAGTCGGCGACAATGTTGCACAGTTGTTGAGCGGATAGCGAAACGATGATTTGTATGTGAGACGACGCCCAGAGCGCCGCGACGCGTGTGCCAGACAAGGAGGATAGATGTAATTTATTGAGCGATAAATCGTGCTCTCTAGCGGGCAAACGAGTAACTGCGTTGACACAATACTAACAGACCACTTACTGCACTGCGATACGCCATTTAAATGGAGCGGATCGTGTTTAACACGGCGGGGCGGCCATTTAATTAAATTGCCGAAGGATTTCGCAGCGCGCGCCTCCCGAACAGGCAAAGACGCTCTTGGAATTTCCCTTTTCATAAAAGGGGATGATAAATTACCGACGACTCCGTTCTCCTATTGATTATTTTTATTCACTTTCTTGATATCGCACTTTGTTTCTTCCCCAAAAATATATTTGCCACAATTTTAAAAGTACCCAAAAAAAATCAACCAAAACTTGCAGACCGCGTAAACGGTACCGACGCGAATTTATCGCTCGATAGGGAAATAAATCGAAGGGAAGCAATTTGTAGGCATCCGTTGCAATCGGGTAGAGCCCATTGAAAATATAATTCCCTTAAAACGGTTTTGTCTTAAGGGCAACCAACCCCTATCGTATGTTACTAGGCAACAGCTAACCTAAAAATTTTCCGTCCTCCCGAACGTACGATAATACCGCGCCTCTTTATACATATAATGAACGCTTGCCACTTTTACCTTCCCGCACTTCTCCCATAAGGGCCAAAATTATTTCCCCTACCAATTTCTACCCAGATCATCCTAAAGCTCAACGCATTCACCCCCAATCTAAACCCATTTTAGTCATATAACTTTATTTTTTCCATCAAAAAGCCAACATTCGGGTTTAGCCATCTTAAGAGACGTACGGCTAAACTCGAATGTTTCTAGTTCTAACTCTTAGTGTTAATTCTACTTTTAGTTCTATAAAAATGTATAGCAATTGTATTGAGAAAGTTTGAAGGTTTAAGTTACACAATAAAGTAAAGCTTAATAATAATTATGAACACATTAATGTAATATTATACGAAGTGTTAATAATAGCAATTATTTAAAGTGAATAAAAGGTATTCAACGTCCAAACACATACATATATGTACGTACCGTAAACATTGTCCCGTCAGCAACGAACATGATACGTGAACAACATCTCTTAAGAGTCGTGTATGGGGCTTTGTTGGTATGGAAAGAGTGAGAGAGAGAGAGAGGGAGTCAAGAGAACGTGCAGGTCGGCAGCTGACGGCGTGCCGTGTATTAATTAACACACAGCCCTGAGGACTTGCCGGTTAATCCTGGACGAAATGCCGAAATAACGGAACGCCGCAATCCGTTTCCGGAACTGAAAGCGGAAGCGGTATGAACAACTTTCAATTCGTTCGTCGACGGTGAATCAATAACGCGCATTGGGATTTAATTGCAGGGGCCGCTTTACGTTCGACCAAGACGCATGAACTACTCGTAAATACCAGCGACCCTCCGTAACCGAGCTGCCGCTTACTTCGTAAAGCACTGCTCCATTAGAGGTTCCTCTATCGCACGAAGCTGACATGTTCCAATAACTGGTAATTAAGCACTGACTTATTGCAGCGATAATAAGCACTGTCGTGTTCTAATTAGGTAGCCTGTTTGCAAATAAATGCTTCTGGTACATGTTGCTAATTACGAACTATTAGTATTTGGGTTTGGGATTAATTGCTGTTTGGGAATTTTCCTTTGCAACTACGCGAATATACAATTCAATGCAACATACTTTATTATAGTTGATTAAATTTTTTGATCTCCCTGAAGATAGTCCTGTTAAACAGAAACATGTAATTGAAATATTGTTATTTTGAGTATATTATTATTGAGGTAATTTTCATTTCAATTAATGGAGATATTTATCTAATTATTCCGGTTCACATTATGATCGTCTTAATGCCCTCCTCATCGGAGTGAATAAATTACGGTACGAAGGATGAGAAAGGGATGTTGGGGGTGGGTGAAGAAATAGGGGTCTTCGCCCTGCTCTGTACTTTATTGTTCGCGAACAATAACGCGGCAACGGGAGGCTTTAATTGGGAACGGGAGAGAGGCGCTTTTATTTGCCGAAATCGGCAGAAATTTAGTAGGAATAAGTGCGATATAATTTTGACATTAATGGGGCGACGGCGGCAGCACGAGCACCGGTGGCGCGCCGCTTAGCGTTGCCATAGCGACGACAGGTCCTGCCACCTTCAATTTTTATCCCGAACGAAGTTAAATTGGCAAAGAGCGATTTGATTTGAACGATTCGAAATTATCAAGAAGGGGCGCGACGTTTTAACGTTTTAGGGGAAATCATGTTCGAAATGCGACAAACGTTTCTCATAGTGCTCACTCTCTCGGTTTCCGTTGTTTTTAAAGTGGCGGCAACCGCTACGTTATTTACATAAGTGGCATGGCACGATGTTATTAGATGTAAATGGCGGTCATTAGTAGAGAAGGCTTGCTCCGGTGATGAGCAGGGTCCCCAGTCGAGGGATGCCGGGGAGTCGAGGGTTAAAGGGGGCATCCAGAGTGGGGACAGCGGGGGTGGCACGCGGGACGGCGTGCAGGAGGGGCGGGATACGCCCGACTTTGCTCGATAAACACGCCAGTAATTGAGTGGTATATCCCTGCTGGGGTGAAAGCAGCCGTGATCCATAAACAGGCGAGCTCTTTGTCGATTAGCGATACCGAATTGTTTGCCGCGAGAGGCCGCAACTTTCGTTCGTAACGAGCCGCTTTTGCCTTCGCTACCGTCTCATCGTTTACGACGGTTTACTCGCTTTTCTCCACCCGTAACACCAATTAAAAACATCTTAAACGCTAAACGCCACTTCTAATCTCTTTTCATCAATCCTTCCTCGTATAAATTAATACATTAATGAACTATTATTTTACAAAATATAAACGATTTTTTTAAAAGATGTACAAATACATCTTTAAAGGGGATATATTTTTTATTTATTTTATCTTTCTCGACTTAAGGCTTCTTTCTCTTTGAGAGTAGGGATCGTTCGGGTTTCTTCCGTCAAATATAATTAGGCGTTTCCTGTCCGAACGCGAAATCCATATATTCCGTTCTGTTTTCGTTGGCCCCACTTTGTCTCGTGCCCTCGTCGGGTCCTATTTAACTCTCGTAAATATTTCTTAATTAAGAGTTAGGGGAGGAGCGTCGTATTTTTGGATGTAGATGCTGTGGCGATCGCGTAATTTTAATTTTCGAGTTTAAAAAAATTTCGGTCAACGGAGTTATAATTATCCGGGAGCGCGGATTTTCGTCGGATTTTAAGGCGAATGTTTCGTTTTGTAGATTCGAAGCGAAAAATCGAAACGAAAAAGCCGAAACGAATGAAACAGGCGAAACTCGAACGTGACTCTGACAGGTCCGGCAAATCTACGAGTATACACGCGGCCCAGCAATTAACAATGCGTTTAAGTGAACTTCACAATGAGTATTGATCCGGGTGCTGGGTCCCATAACTGGCGTTTGTGATTCTGTCGATATCAGAGGCTTGTTATATGTCCTGCCTATTCGGGCCCCAAGCTACTCCCTGACAGTTATTTATCCGCTCCAATTTAATGATGAAGTTGCAGCCAGCGCAAATAACGCCCTTCCACACTCGACAAAAAAAACTCCGGATCGATCCAATAAAAAATGAATTTGCTCGCATTACGTAAATGTTATAAAGTTACTTTGAGCGGAGCAAATACGCCAACCCCGTAATTTAACTTACGCATAAATGGTCTCGTTACGACTTGTTTGAACTACGCGTCGCGTTAAATGCTCCTTTTGCAGGGGTTTATCGGGGAAAACCCAGATTTTTCTCCACCCTTACCATCGTTAAATCGACGCGAACCTAAAAGAGAAATTATCGTTAAATCGAATGATATTAGCGTTAATTGACCATTCGCCTGATGCTACTAAGCCCAACAATCAATCGATAGGTGAATACACGATAATTCAATCAGAGGTTATAAAATATTTGATTATAATAACGTTACTTTTCGGATAGGGTTCCTCGAACATTTATGAGTCAATCAAACACTTACGGACGCAGTCGTTTAAACGTTTCCATTACAGCATCAACAAAGTTATTATCACTTTATTTATTACACACCAAGTAGCATCAAAAATTATTTCATTAAATTGTAAATTAAATGAAATTAAATTAACATTCTATACGATTAAAATATTTTCGGAAGGAAATCTGCATGATTTACTGATTTAACACTTTGCATATCATGAATATTTAAAAATGTTGCATAGGATTATACAGGGTGATTCATAAGTAATGGGCCAAATTGTAAATGTACGTTCAGGAGGCCAAAATAATAATATTTTCATTAACAATAATGGGTCTTAGTCTGCTCCTTACTGAGATACAGGATGTTAAAGCGAAAAAAATAAAATAGATTTTTGTTAATAGATCAGCTACTGTTCTACATAATGACTCATAGTTGACTTATAGTTTTTGTAAGGGTAAACAATAATGTGTGAGAGGATTTGAGTTAACTCGTAGATGTCGCCACATGCGCCATATGAATTAGATGAAATCAGCTACAAATTTTTTATCGCTCATTATTTTACAACATACTTGTTTAATTTGGATAGCCCCATCATTTCTGTAGAAAAAAGCTATACTTCTTTGATCTTGAAAATATTAACGATTTTCGAGATATTTGAATTTTACTAATTCACTACACTACATTTCACGGTGGTCGACGTAGCATTAATCTGTTAAGACACAAGCATGGCATGGAATGTTGACATTTACCTAACCGTAATTGATAATTGATAACAATATTAAACTGAAACCATAAAAAAATTACGTAATAAAACAATTTATTGTACGCCAGTTAATAAAACGAAATACAACATTAGAACAGACTTGAACTAAGACCACTTACGACAACTGTTATCAAAACCTACATGTTAATGTTGTGCGAAGTTAAATTAAATTTAAGCTTAATTATGAGCTACTGCAAAAGGTTTTCAACATGACCACCACCAGCATTTATACACGCATTTTAATGGACAAAAATGAATCAGTTTACTTAACAATAAAATGTTTTAAACTATTCATTAAACGTAAAAGCTCATTGACGTTTCATAATTCATATGGCGCTTGTGGCGACATCTACGAGTTAACTCAAATCCTCTCACACATTATTGTTTACCCTTACAAAAACTATAAGTCAACTATGAGTCATTATGTAGAAAAGTAGCTGATCTATTAACAAAAATCTATTTTATTTTTTTCGCTTTAACATCCTGTATCTCAGTAAGGAGCAGACTAAGACCCATTATTGTTAATGAAAATATTATTATTTTGGCCTCCTGAACGTACATTTACAATTTGGCCCATTCCTTATGAATCACCCTGTATATACATATGATTTAGCGGCCTGTTTCTGTTGGTTACCTATATATGGAGTGTTAAAGCTTGTATATCATTTTTAGATCTTTATATAATCCGTATATAACAAGAACATTTTTTATTAAATTAAATTAAACGGAAAATGTGAATATTTCCATAAAGAAAAACCGTTTTGAAAGCAACAGGTATTTCGCATAAATCGTATGAACAAGTATAGGGCTATTCTAATATATTTCTGACGTTGATTGTGGAAACATTCTTTCATAAAAACTTGTAGCAGAGAACTTGCAGAGTATTTTGAGACTCACAAAGTTGTCATGTCCAAAGTAGTATTGGTTTTCTTTCCAATACCGGGTATAGTTTTGTTTGTTAGTGATTTTGGCGATTTTCTCCTAATTCTTAGAAAATGATGATAGCTAGGCTATGATAGCTAGGCTATCAGTTATAGCTTTTGTGTAGTGGAAAATTATATAAACTGAACCATCCATAGTGAAGATTTTGGCGATACTGCTTATGGATTATGTTTTCTTGGTTTAGTACAAACATATTTTGTGCGTATCTCCATCGGTTACAGTTTTTAAGTAGTGGTGGATTATGCAACGTAAATAATTTATTTTGGCGATTTTTGCTTTGTATTAATATTTCGCCGACAAATATATCAATCATAATAAATTTCGTAAATTTAAATATCGTTGTGATTTATTAGCAGAAAATGAAATAAAATCCAGCTTATTTTTTATCTTTATACCTAACAGTGTTTGTATTCGCTCTTTCATAAATTTTATTGTACCGTTTGAATGCATATTTAAAATTCGATAAGTATTCTCCCGATAAATTGCATTGCGAAAATAATGGAAACAGTAATATCTGTAACGTAGACGATATCAATACAAAAGGGGGTTGTTGTCTGAGTAATTACCTCCACTTTGACACAATGCAAGTACCGCAGCAGCGTACCGATTGTCGCATGCATATTTCAATAAATTGATTTGCATATAATGCGTGTCCCAGTTTATGGCTATTAATATCAAACCGTGTAACCAGAGGTGGAACCAAAATGGCCGCGATTGGATGTGGCGGTTGAAAATTATTATTAAATATTATTTTAACTGTTTAAGTAACAACGATTAAAAAAGTCATAAAAAAATAGAAATAAGTTCTTTTCATTCTTTTTGAATGATTGATTAATGGGTTATAAACTAATAACAATGGTGACGGCGATTCGAATGTTGTGTTGGTACTGTTGGTACTGCGATTTACGCCACAGTTTAGATCGTAAATGTGTTTGAGTTGATAAGTTAAACGTGGCCAAAGAACGCACCAACGGTATTAAAAAGAAATCGAATTGGTCGAGTTAAGCTCGAGTTACGCGGAGCAGAAAGGGAACAGGCAATATATTTCGATTGAATGGACAATAAAGGGTAGCGATAATAAAGTAATAACAATCAGGTTTTATTGACAAACATTAAACGTTGCAATCCGTTGTGTTTAGCTAATTAAAACATAAACACCGTTTTACAAGCTATTATAATAAAGCGACGGCCGTTTCCGCGCGCTACTGACTGTTTGCGTTATGATTTAATTTGCCATACCAATTAGGATCATTATATCGTAATTAAATATTGCGTCCGATTCCAATTGTTGTCTTTATCGAATTAATTAGCCGGTCTTTGTGCCCGGCATCTGGCCGAGTTTGTCACAGCAAAAACGGATTCTATTATAAATCAAAATCCTCGCCAACGACCGCCGAATGGCGAGGATAGTATTGGATAGCGCCGTCGCCCGCTAATATCCACCGCAATCGATAACAACCCGTATGTTTGCTAATTTAGTCAGCGTAAAACAACAAAGGTATTATTAATTTATAATTGCAGTTAATTACATTCCGTTTTACCTATATAATACCACGACATTTATAACTGATTGGCACGCCCTTTTACACACACATAAATACTTACCTTTCGTTGTCAAAAATGCATGTTAATTACACCAAAATTTATTTTTGATGAAGACTGTACTGTTTGAAAAGCTTAGTGAGTTAATTCTAGTAATCGATAATCTATGGGCGTTCTTTTAATACAGACGCCGAGATTCAGTTTGGCCAGGTGAATGATTAATTCAGGACGTTTAATGGGCTTAAAAGTTCCGGCCCTGGAGGATTCTCGCCGAACTAGGGAAACAGGAAAACCCTTAAAAGTGGCCAATAAAATTTATCGCCGCAGGGCGGCGACTGGACGGTGTAAATGGTACTTCGCTGTACCAATTAAACAAGTATTACAGCTGAACGTACCCGTCCTAACGGACTGCGCCCATTAACTTTATAGCTCGGCATAACGCGCTTTAGTTCAATTACCAGTCGTAATCATGTGAAATATAATAATAACGCGAAATCCGCGTAAAGTTTCCAACTTTTGATGATGGAGTATGAAATGTTGGAGTGGGTTGGGTTGGGTTGGGAGGGTGGAGGGACGACGAGAGTATGGAGCGTCGAGCTTTCAAAGCGCGATACATTAAATAAACTCTGAACACGTGTTATTTCGGATAGCTATTATTTCGGTCGATAGTTAACAATGTCAACAGGCCGGGCTAATTTGTACGAATTGTCGGCGGTGTCGGAAGCCTATTAAATTTTGTTCTAATGGACCGTTTAAATATATCCCCGTGCCTCCATCGAATATGTTTTCACAAATTAAACGAAACACATGCGAGCGCTATTGGACCCTGTGATCTTTATTTATAGAGTTCCAACTGTCAACCGGAGGCCCTCGCGACTCTAATGCGCGCTTACGACTAATTATAACGGTAAAATGATATTTCCTTGACCGTATCATCGACTTACTCCACACTATAAATAAATCGCTAGATGCATTTCGATCCACACAGAAGCCAAAAACCCATTAAACTGACAAAGAAAGAAACGTCGCGTCTAACCAATTACGTGAAGATGATGAAGATTCACAACACGACGAAAGATATTTAACTAAACGAGTATCATTCATTTTATTTGATTTCATCTTGTTTTACCTTGCTTTTGCGTCGGGTCGGTTTAATAACTCCATTATACCGAATAAAAACTCATTTCGTTATATTTAACACGTAATTGCCGTAATTGTTTGGCCCGTCCGTTTTCGTCTTTTAATTTACTTCCTGCGACAAGCTCGTGAATACTTGCTGCCAGACAAGAGAAAAAGAGAACCGGACGAAAATAGTCCGGGCGCGGTGTAACATTACAGAACAATAATCGCTAAAGCCTAGACGTTAAAAATGGTTCTAATTAAGGGGAAACGTTCCCCGGCGTTTGTCGCGTTAAAAGGGGCCCCCAACTTAATATTTTAGTCGTGTAAGTCGGGCAGGCAATTAGTAAAAACAAGAGTCCCGGCGCAGGCAATGAAACGAGAGGATGCTGGAAGACAGCTGGTGCAGTAACTCATCAACTTTCCCCCTTTTCACCGCTCATCGTCCACGTTCGGGATCAACGGAGCATCGCTCTTAGCGCCCATCATCGCGTTTACACTGATTGTGCTATCTAAACCGTTAAGAACCAACTTCGCTCATTAGTATTCGTTTTATTTCCCCCTCTCTCCACCACCGGCATCTTTAATCTGATCTCTCACAGAAATACTATCCCTTAACCGCCTTAACGCCTCGTTTAAAATACCCTACCGCTTTTTTTAACGACCATCCAACCCACATCAATTATAATCATACGTTTTTAAACACACCTGTGCTTAACTCAACTCACACTTAAACCCTGATTATTACATTTTTTCAAATATTACATCAAACTTCATGTTGTTGAAAGGATCTTTATGAAGAACAAACAACTAAAAACACTATCGTTGGGTTAATTGATGTGGGTTGTCACCTAAAGATGACAAACGATAAAGCAGTTAAGACCAAAGATAGCTGGGCCAAGCCAGAGGAAATGGAGACTCATAGTTACGGTGATACAGCCGATGGATCTCTTGCTAGCGTGGGAGAGGACTTGAAACTGGGAATCCTGCGGGGAACAAAAAAATAAAAATATGCAATCAACATGGAGCATTTGGAAAGTACCTAATGAAAATTAAGAAGAGGCAAGCAAGTGGCGGCTGGTATGGATGTAACGAAGAGGATATGCCGATCCATACCACATTCGAGTGTTCTGCTTGGTCTTAAAATGTGTAGAATGACTTAAGGAACACGAGGAGTACACACAATTCAAACTTGGCAATGGCATTTTTTAATATTAATTGGAGATATAGAGAAAGAGTGAAGAAATAATTTTAAAAATTGAGCCTTTCATCATGAAACTAAAGAGCATGTGAGTGTAGGATCTCGAGCTAATTCCGGGGTTTCGAACCGGAACTCAGAATGGATCGGTATCTTTGGAGTTCGTATCAAGTGGATTTCAATGACATCTCTCAGCTAAATTCAAAATTAATTGCTATTTATAATTGTGCCTCTAATTTATATTAAAATTTAAGATAAAAATTAAATATATATATATAGTTTAATCCTGTCTTTGTGTGAATTTGTATGGATTTGAGATTGATCAAAATCTTTTTAATGAGTCATGATGAAAAGGGGGGTTGTAACAAAGCAAGTTGGAGATATTCAAAACCTATTTATGAAGGTTTATTTTAACGGAGGGTCTTTAATGAATAAGCAAATCGTTGCTATTCGTTTGATAGACACGTTCGACGAACGGCTCATGTGTCGAAGTGTAGTATAACAAGTGCGTAGACCTCATCCTCAATGAGTATGTGACACAGAAATTCCGAGAAAATTGTTTCGCTGTAATGCTACGCCGTGTAATTCATTCTTTTTTATTTTCGCATCGTTGAATTTCGCGGCGCGATAAAAAGATACAACAACATCGATTGATGTTGGAATGTAAATGATCTCAAGGATTTTTATTTGATGTAATTGAGGTAGGGGTCGGAAATATAACAATGTCAAGTATTTTAGGAACGAATCTAAATATTAAATGCATAGGTTGTTGCCGTCATTTATTCATGCAAATACGGGGAGACGTTTACCGCGCATCGGACGGAATTCGTGCTCGCAATAAGACTAATTTAAAATCGATATCCGGACATAAATATTAAAGGAGCAAAATGTTGAAAGCTCGTCCCTGATTCTTACTGATTACCAGAAGTGCGCTAATGGAATAATAATTGAGTTCACGACAATCGAATTAAACCAGCGGAAGTTACATAAACGATTTATAAACAAAAAATATAAAAATAGGTGTAAATGAATACATTAAGTATTCTATCATTATCAAATTAAGACGTTTTATTATGGTCAGCGCCACATTCATTTAATCGGATTATATTATTTCCGAGAACTGCGAGCGTTTATTTACCGAGAAATCACATATATTCATGGAAGTCTCTGTTCATTGGACTGCCGCAATTCGGAGTGTTAATTATATTAATAATTTGTGTTACCTGAGTTTCTGTGACATTCAATAATTTTGCCATCTCCGACCGTTCACTGCTACTAAGATATTTCTTTAATTCGAATTGTTTTTCAAGTTCGAAAATTTGTCGGCCAGTAAACGTAGTTCTCGCTTTTTTCTTTTTACACTTTACGTCCGCATCTTCAGCAATACTGTCTGGTGTGATACAAGAAACGGGAGTTTTGCACTCCAAATCTCTTGCTTTTTTTCTTTTCCTAGTAACATCTAGAACAAAAAGAAAAAATAAAAAAGAATATAATTAAAAAGGAATAAATCAAAAATAAATAAAAAAAAGTTTAATTTATGTACGTACAATTTAATACATTAAATTCCGGAACTAGATAGTAGTCGAAACAAAAGTTAAAAAATGTTTACTTTGATGAATATTAATTAAACACAAATTAAAATGCGATGATAAAACATTTTTGTTCGGCATTTAGCCATCCTTTCCGCCGCAGAGTATTTGTTCAACGATTATTTAAATATTAAATTTTAGTACCCATCAGGGATGTATTGAGTTTTATTTTTAATTGAATTGCAATAAAATTAAGTAAAGTCAAATTTATTAATTTATTCAAATCATAAATTTATTTTAAATTAATAAACGAAATTAATTTCGAAGAAAAAAAAATTTGATCAATATTAATCCGTTACATACCGATAATAAAATAGAATTGCGGAGATACAATTGAATACAAAAATATGTAGTCGAGTTTTGTAGAGAGCGGGGATTAAAATCGTGTGAATACGTCCCTGTTGAATTAATTACAACAATGTGTGGAATTTTTGCAACGAGGCGGACGTATTTTTTAATAGAGAACTAACCCTAAACCCGCCGATATTATGCGTACATAAACCACCTGTTGTTGTTACTGTTGTGGTAAAATGAATTTCAATTTAATTCGCTAAAATACTGAATGAAATAACATGCATATTTATGTATTATTATTATACCAATTCCAGTGGTAGAATCCGTTTCCTTCGTTCAGATTAGATTTTTGAAATCGAATATCAAAAAATTATCGCTTTTATTGTTTTTTTCAAAAGCGAGACGGAACGTTACAATTAATTGTTGAAACAAATAAGATAGAATTGGCTGGAAAAAAACAGGACGAGGTTTTTGCGGTTGCAATACACGTGTGTTTATGTTAAAAAAAAGATTACGGTACCAATGACAAAGGAACTGCGATAGATCTTCTTCCGGTCGCGTCTTTCTTACCTTTATTACAACTTTTTGTTCTTTTAGTAGCGGGTGCATCTGTTTTTATTGATAAATTAAGTGGCTCATTTACTTCTTCCTTCGGCTCAGTCGAATCGTCCTGCGGCGTTTCAGTCAATGATACGGTTTTCCTGCAGTTATCTTCACCCTGACACGTTGTTTTCGATTGAAGACCGAGTATATTTTCTATATAATGAGGGGTTGGCTTGTTTGTCAACTTCTTGTACACGTGCTCGTGCCACGTTAGCGTCCTGCACGCGTCGTCTTTCGACCGCACGTCACCGTCACCGTCCGGTTCGCTCGACACGCCAATTGCGTGAAGCTTTTCCTCCTTTTCCGGACTATCTGTCATCGCACTTTCAAATTTAAACATCTATCGTACCGTCATATATCAACAAAGAAAATAACACGTAAAATTTTCACATACATTAATAATCGTCCCATTATTCTCCGCGAACTGAGTAAAACTAAGTGGTGATTTAGACGCACGTCTCTTTACTTTTTCTTCTTCTCGCTTCTCTTCACGTCTTTTTAAACTCTCTCTTTTTTGCGTTTATTTTTTTTGCGAGTTGACAGTTTCTCCGTTAGTCGGTGCGCTATTCACTATCAAAACCGCGGACCGAATTCGAAATATAACGAGGATCAAGGGGAGGGCGTCGAGAGTGCGCTTTACCGGCGCGAACGAGGACACGACGGCACTGGGGTGCGTCGCGATGCCACCGTCGCGATGCCGTCGTCGACGCCACAACCCCCGCACATGGCATCGGCAATCCGACGCGTACTAAACGCCGTCGAGCGCCGTCAATTGCCCCCGTGAATCATCTCTAGTAAAGCGCCGTCGCTCAATTACTAAACCTTAATACTCCCCCTTAAAAAAAATAAAACTAATTCTAAACTCCAACTCGTTTCTATTAAACCCGATTCGTTAAACTATATTTGATATCGTTTATTTTTTATAAAACAATATTTATTAAATTGTATCCCACGACAATTCTAACAAAATAATTGTTAAACTCAACCGCACACCGTTCGTTCATCACGACCGAGACGCTTCGACCTACTCTATTCGTTCCCACGTTCGACACGATACTTCGGTTCACTTTGAACTGAACCGTTTTACCGCCAGACCAAATCGAATATATCCCACGCCTGAATGGTATTTAACTCAAACAACACTGTAATTGATATTATAACTACACGCCATCTATCAATCATTATCCAAATTTATCTAAACAATTCCATCGGTTTTACAGAATACAGTAACTTAAATATAAATCATTTTACATTTACTATATATTATTTATAATGATGTCAACCCTCTCCTTCTTTTATGTTGAGCTATAAACCCAACAGATCTTTTTAGCCAACTCAACCCAACCCATATGTTAAAATTGATATGCTGCGAAATATCTATATTCTTTGCTTGAGTTTCCTAAACATACAGCCAATATCATACTCTTCATGTGCTACAACAACTTGGTCATCAGCATCCATGCTTTCAGCACTTCTTGGATGTATATATTAAATACGGTTGACACCAACCCAGTCCTTTCGTTGTCGAAAAGCAGTCAGATACGCAGTATTTGTCAGGGTCTCAAATACCTTTTTTATGGACATCGTGTTGTAAGTCTTTTTCTATATCGATATATATGATATTAATCACTGAGCCTCGGCTTAATCAAGTTAAGATCATCGAACTAAAGCCAACCGAACATTGGAGTTATTGGAGCTTTCGGATGTGCAAAATTGACTTCCTATTAAAATGTACTCTTTGGCAAACTTTATCGCCTAACGCAAAACGTGGCTTACCTATACCGTTTTTAGGTTTAGCCGCGATTATAAACAAACTCCATTTATTTCGGTCAAGTTGTGTTTATAACATTAAAGATGTAGTTGATGATATCGCAAAACAGTGGCTTCTTCACTCTTGACAAATTTTTTGCTTAGAAAGAACTCAGTTTCGATATTGTTTGGCTCTCTCCATAGTATTAGCAATAAAAATGAAAAGTACACAATTTCAATAAGTGACAATTTTGTTCTGTATGCATTATAAAATACATTATATAACATTAAAAATGTCATTGATGATATCGCAAAACAGTGGCTTCTTCACTCTTGACAAATTTTTTGCTTAGAAAGAACTCAGTTTCGATTATTGTTTGGCTCTCTCCATAGTATTAGCAATAAAAATGAAAAGTACACAATTTCACTAAGCGACAACTTTGTTCTGTATGCATTATAAAATACAGGGTGCGGCAAAAAGATAGGCAGGATTTCAAATAGTGGTTGCTCGGTTTGTAAAACCGGCAACAGTATGCAGTTGTCAGTTAATGACATGGCTTGGAGCGGAGTGCATCGTGCGTTCGTTGTCGAGGAGTATATTAGAAATAGGGAATCTGTAATAGCGACGCAGCGTGCCTTCCGTAATCAGTTTGATGTTGGTCGACATGGCGCGGTTCCGGATGGAAGAACAATTCGTCGGTGGGTTTTACACTTCAGGGATACAAGTTCTGCGCTTAAACGAAAATCTACTGGCCGACCAAGGACAGTAACAACACCGGAAAATGTGAATGCAGTAAGCGTTTCCGTACAACAGTCTCCAAGGCGTTCAGCTCGTAAGCATGCAGCTGCTTTGGGAATTTCCGATAGAAGTGTTCGACGAATTTTACACAAGTCACTCCAAATGCATCCGTACAAAATGATGGTAGTGCAGGAATTAAATGAAAGAGATTTTGAAACCCGTACAGATTCATGCCGAGATATTCTTCAAAACATTCCCCGAGGCGCTGTATTCATGTCTAGCGATGAAGCTCACTTTCACCTATCGGGTACCGTAAATAAGCAAAATTTTCGTTATTGGTCGGTAAATAACCCACAGGAACTTCATGAGCGACCACTTCACAGTCCAAAGGTTACCGTCTGGTGTGCAATATCTGAGTTGGGCGTGTGGGGTCCTTACTTTTTTGAGGAAGATTGAATAACGGTAACAGTCAACGGAGACTGATATTTAGATATGCTTAACAATTTCCTACGTCCAAAACTTAACGACTTGAACGACAATCAACGAGAAACCCTTTGGTTCCAGCAGGATGGTGCTACATCGCACACCACACGTCGTTCACTTAATCTTCTTCAAGAAATGTTGTGGTGTCTTTACGAGGTGATGTCAGCTGGCCGCCGCGTTCGTCTGATTTGTCGCCTTGCGACTTTTTTCTTTGGGGTTACCTCAAATCGAGAGTTTTTACACATCGTCCGCGGACTTTGGAAGAATTAAAGGCAGCCATAAGACAACAAATTGCCGCAATTCCCCAAGAAATGAACCATCGGGTAATGACGCGCTTCCGTGAAAACCTACAAGAGTGCATCGACAATAATGGCCGTCATTTAAAAGATATCATTTTTAAAAAATAACTTTCCTAAATGGCATGAAATGTAGATTTGAATAGTAATAAAAAGAAAAGATTGCTTTATGTGGTTTGGTTGTTATTGATATCCCAAATAGTACCTATCATTTTGCCGCACCCATTATTTTGGCGTAATAACGACTTTTTGGCGACTTTTTTCTTTCTTCTTCTGTTATAAATGATTATGATTTCAATATTGTTCCTGGCATACCTTTATATTGTCCTCCACATATTCTCCAACATCAATGAACATCATTGCTGGTCTCTCTTTTTTAATTTCTACAACGATTGTGGACATATTTATCCCACAGGACTGAGAGTTCGTTAAAATGACACTTTTAAAATGGCACCAATGTACTCCGCCATCTGTTGATTGAGGCACGATGCACCATTTATTGATTATGCAGGAACAACAAAAAATTTATGTAATTAACTCCAATAATTTAATAATTATTAGAAATATTTAATAATGTAATTATTTTCTATTTATTTTCAGTCATAAAAAAGTAACTTCCGTTACTATCGCAGTCCAGTTTCCCCTTCATAGATGGCGATGGGATCTCTAAAAATCACCGTTAATACGATCTTTTTGATACAGATGGTATTAAGGTAGGAAGAATTGAAAAAAATCCAAGTATTGTAAAACTAAACTCTTAAAGTCCTTGTAAAGTCCGTAAAATGAAAATCGCCACAAAACTTGTAAGTTGGCATCGTTTCCCCTCTTGTATAACGGTCGGTGGACGCCCGCTGTATAAAATGAAAAAGTCGTTTCCTTGTAGGGAATTCATGACGTGCTCCGGCCAATCGTTTCAACATTAGCAAAGAGTTCCGGACGCTTACCACCGCGACGCCGACGCCAATGCACGTTTGCCGCACGGCGAGTTTGGTTCATGCTGGTCCCGACTAACATCGTAAATCAACTAGAATTAAATATTAAAAACGTTCAAACTTTCCAGGGGCGCGCTAAATTTAAAATGAATGTAAAGTAGATAATTCGAATTTCAGGAATTCGGGCCGTTCTTTTCGTGCGGAAAAGAAATTTAATTTAATAGTTACGCCGCGTGTGAATGTCGTTTCAACGTTTCAACATTCAATATTCACCCCTTTTCACAGTGGAATCACCGCACAGAACAAACTATGTATTACACTATTATCTTGGGAATTACATTGTTAAAATTGTGTGAAATCTTTAAACAATGTGTGAAGTGTTTTATGTTTTCAAACTACACCTTTTTTAAAGTAATTATCGTAACTAGGATATAGTTTATAGAAACACAAATTGGGAAATAAAAGATATGATGGTGGAGATAAACAAATAAAAATGTAATTGTAAAAACTTCGTTGGAAGATAAATCTTTAAAAAAAAGTCCCATTTGCTGCATTAACAGGCAAGATTTATGTCGTAAATATTAACGTTTGGTGCTTATTATGTTCAAATATACAGGGCGTTGCGCTAATCCCGAATAATACCTTGTTATGATATGGGAAACGAGGGCGTGCTTGCCCTTTTTCGTAGGCCCGGATGGAGTGATTAAACCCTTAGAAAAATAACACCTGATGCCCATAAAACGGAGCGAACTAATCCGGACACGTTTCGATTATCGATACGCCAGCTAGAACTAACACCACGTCGTTCCACTTTTAAATGCATCCCTTAAAATACTCAATATAAATGCAAATCGATCGTAGTTAAACACAACTGATAAGGAAGGGGTTACGCGGAACGCAGATAAGAACCACATGCTTAGACATTTTTGGTACACGCCTTATTAGGGGCGGTTTAAACCCCTAAAAGCTTGTTAACACGCCACACACGAGATTTACATCGTTCTTCTACGAAACGTCGTCCGGACACGTGCCAAAGATTTTCCATACAATTTAAAGTCATCGGGGGATGTTACCAAAACATTTGTAATATTTAATTGTGCAATAAATACACTGTAATCAAAATATATGACTCGAGACGTAAAAACTAATTAATACATAAAACTTCAAACACAAGTTATTCTCATGTATGTCCGTAAAAACAGGCGAAGTAAGCTTTGCTAGGAGTGAAACTCTCTGACAAATTCTTGAAAAGGCAATTTACTCAATTAAAAGCTCAGTGTGGCTATGAGGTATTAGCCAACATAATAATACAATAATTATAAAATTAACTTTTGGCAGACTTTTATTTTGCGTCTGTTATGTTTGCTTCAAAAACAATTGTGTGGCAAATATAAAAATAATAACAAATGAATTACAATTTTATGTTTTTAAATGGAGCTGCTGCCACAGCACGCTACACTCAGTCTCTTCTGGCAGCTTCGGCTTTATCCGCTGAGGTTGTAAATTTTTTGAGTAATGAAGCCTGTCATCATATTGTAGCGACTACACCACAAGCAGTATCGGCTGACTATGTGGATCTTTGGACTAGTTAATCTGAGGTTGCTTGAGATCGAAGTTCAGTGATTAATATCATATCAACTTAAAACTGTCCATAAAATTGTTGCTCTACAATTTAGGTTGTAAATTTTTAGACTAATCGTAGATTTTTTTTTTATTTTGACGTTATATAAGTAGCGACATCTCAGAAGTAAAAGAAAAATGAACTCATATTAAAAGCAATGACACATTATTCGAGTAAAGTGTTAAATGAGTTGTGTTTGGTTTGCTGTAAATCTTGAAGGAGTGTGATAGTAATGAAAAGTGAATAATATAAACCTGTAATTAGTATAAAAGGGAATTTCAAGTTAGGGTTGATTATTTGATATCCACGAGAACAGCAGCGGCTCCAGCAAGTCCGAAACCGCGGCCGACATGTGTTGTGGCGAACATAACCATAACCGAATAGTCGCTGAATAGAATTTAATTGTGATTTAGAGCACGAGGTCCGGTGCGTTTACCTATTTTGCGAGATCGTTAAAAGGTATTTTCTCAAAATCTCTCCCCGAGCGCGAGGAAAGTAATTTTCAAAATATACGCTCCTCCCCTTTAAGTCTTTATTGTGCTCGAAGCTACCAGCTACCAGATGTTTGCGTACTGCGGCCTCTCAAAACGGCGCCGTATCGGATGTACTACGATTATTGGAACGAGGGTTCCCGAAAATGCGGAGAAAGGAATTGTTTGTTCAACCCTTTTTGCAAGTTTAAATGCTAAAGTAAATTAGGATAAACATTGCGGTAAATGATGTCCCTCAAAAATGTATTGACATAGAACTAGACTGTATATTCGGACTATTTAGAATTCAATTCGGTTGATTGATTTCATAGCCTTTTATGCGCCGCTCGCGCCACCGAATTTCGCAAATACGATTGTTTTTAGTCAATTTCGTATTTTACTCGGCACAGTTGATTTATGGTTGACAACCGCGTCTCGTATTTTACTGGAATACCATCCCCCGGAATGGATCTCTAAAAATCAATATACGCCCGGCATTGGATACGCGGAACAACTTCGCAAACACCCCGATTTTAACCGCAATTTTTCCGACACGCAGCCGCTTGGTTTATCTATTGATGGGAAGATGAAATAATGTCATAAAATGGGCGATCTACGCAACGACGGCCTTGTAAAACGGCTATGTATCCCAGCGTGCCAAAAGAATACAAATTGCCTCAAGCCGTCCTTTCCGGCACGTTTCCTTTCCCCAAGGGTTTATTACTTTACTTACTTTACTTCGGTGTAAAGCTCCTTTCTTGACGACAGTTACATTGTTACCGATTTATTTATATCCGTATTCACTTTCATTCTATTTTCGCACATTCTTAAAAATTGATGAGAATATAAAACAAAAATGTTAATATAAATTATTTATTTCAACTTTCAGAAAGTGACAAGTCGTTCGAAAAAGAAATATAGCTTAAAACGGCGTCGTAGAGTCGTTAATTTTAGCGTTCGAAGGCGTTATTAAGGGTATAAAACACGTTCCCCCGAAATATTAAAAAAACTTTCCCATCTTCCGTTGCCGAAGTGTAATATTTTGATAGATGCAAGGGAAATCCTCCCTTTCGGTAATTTCATTAGCGAACAACCTCTCTACCCCTCGAAGAGCGTCCATAAAAATATAGCGATTGATTAATGGCAATCGTAATTGAATCATAAGGCGCCTAGTAAAAATTATTGCAAAAATGTCTGATTTATGCTTCGGGTGAAGTCTCGCAGAGAGCCACTCTAGGGCCTTCCGAGGGTGGCACTTATTTAAATCAATGCGCAGCACTTGCCGATTTAATACTGCACCCCTAATTTAATAAAAACACTCCACCCCTTGCGGGCATATATACTATTAATATAATGGATAGATAATATGATTTTCTCGGAAGCTTAACGATCTTTTAATGTCGCTAGCGCTCTAATCGAAAACACTATGGGGTGATGTAGATGATCTCACTAACTCATTTGTTGATGTTTTTTCTCTCCCAAAATGTTCCAGCCAACATTTTTATCCGACGTCAATTTATTTTTGTAACGGCCATAAACCAAAGATAATTTCATTCTTTCCACCCCTGATTTATAACATTATCGCAATTTTAGATAAAATGTTTTCAAATTAAATCGCGTACAGATATGATCCAAATTACAGTTTTCAATTGATGCAATCGTAATGACATAAATCCAAAAAAGTGGGAAACTTCGATTAGAAAGAACCAGGTACGGCCCTGTATCGCCTTTCCAACTGGATATCGAGGAGTAATCCTCCGGTTGCCACAGCAAAGGGCAGCACGAATATATCTATAGATATACGGCCGAATAGGGGGCATTATAGATTCTATCCGAGTTTTTGAATTCAATTTTCGCAACCGTAATCTGCAGTTGCTATTGGTCAGCGCCATTTCAAATTCAATTCTTATCCTCTCGAGATGGATCCGGCACAAGATATCGGCCGGCTAGTAGTCGTATGGAAATGATACGTGAGCCCCTCTTCGCGATATTCAGAAATCACAGACGATATGTGCACCTGCGACCCAATGCAAATATTAACACTTCGGACGTTGGGATAACACCTCAACTTAGAAAGTTCAATTTCAAACTGATTATTTTGAATTCATTTTAAATCTAAATATAACATTAATATATAAAATGTAGAAATACATTTTTTTTTACATCTTAATATCAGTTGAAATGTTGTAGACCATAACTATTAGATATGAGATTTCCTCCTGTTATAAAAGTTTAGAACAAATAAAAGCGCATCACGATTTGGATCTATAAATTTCGCAAATGGCCCAGTATAGAGACATTGGGAGATCGGGACGTAGGGCATAGGTAGAGGGCATAGGTAGGCCGCGTCTGTTAGGGCAATAAAATGGTCTCATACGAAACCGCGGCGGTCCCCACAAACATATATTTATTTTATTTTATTAGCACTATAAAAGTGTAATCCGAATAATGATTTCTCCTCCCGCAATCTGGAAAACAAATCGCCTCCAGGTCGGTTTTACGCGCCGAGCCGCGCCGTCGAGAGCGTCGGTGGTGGTCGGTGGCGGAAGCGTTGGGGGCGTCGTATAAATTTGGTGCAAATAGGACTTTTTCGAGTCGCGACACCGCGCATTTGCGTTCGATTACGAACGCAAATTTATTCATGATCAATAATTATGTTAATGCCTAGCTCACGCGAACACAACGAAATATAGATAAAATTAATCTGTAGTTAATAATAGCGAGAGCTGCGACTAATTCAATAATATTTATTAATGCATTGTTATCTTCCCCGCACGTTAATTGCGATGGTAAAACGCGAACGTGCATTTGCGCCTTTTCATACCGTTTAAACGTTAACCGGATCAACCGGACGACTCCAAAAATATTGTAACCGATGGTTTAAGGTCATTAACGCCCTCATCAATAAATCGATCTCAATACCCTCCATCAATATTCAACTATTCAAATTAAAACAAGGTTTATTCTCAATTTAAACGCTCCAAATCGGCTTTAATATGCAATAGATGAGCGAAAATTTAACCCCGTCACAAACTGACGTCTCCAACGATGACGTGCTAATTCAATTAAACTCGACATTCGTCGAACAGCCATTTTTATTAAAAATTATCAAGTGATTGATCGATTTTATTTTAACTTATTCAATAGTCATCAATTATATAATATATTTTCTTCTTTCTTTCCAAAAAGTACAAAAAAGTATTTACTGTCTTCTAAATTAACTAACCTGACGATCTTAATATTTTCTAAACTATAACATACATTCATATAGATATATTATATCTTCTGCAAGCGACCTCGACTTAATCAAAACATCTACAAATTCATCTGATAATCACATCCTGCTTGGATCTACCGAAAGTAAAGTTTGATGCGATGAAGAAAACTTATGTTGCTAGTCATCTTCCTATTTAATGTATTCTAAGGTATATTATATACCATATTGTTGACCATGAGTAACTGCGTTCATTCAGCTGTCTGCCATCTCATTGTTACCAATGCCGACGTGACCTGGAACCCGGAAGTTAAGAACTCAATACCAGTCACCTAGGTAAAAAGATGTCCACGATCATTACTAATTGCCAAAGAATACTTCATGGTATAATTAATGTTTGTAAACAAAACTAACCTTACCTCACATTCCTTCACGCTATAATTGACATTACAAAAGAAAACTTCACGCTATAATTGCCATTACAAATTGCCAAAGAATACTTCATGGTATAATTAATGTTTGTAAACAAAACTAACCTTACCTCACATTCCTTCACGCTATAATTGACATAACAAAAGAAAACTTCACGCTATAATTGCCATTACTAATTGCCAAAGAAAACTTCATGGTATAATTAATGTTTGTAAACAAAACTAACCTTACCGAACATTCCTTCACGCTATAATTGACATTACAAAAGAAAACTTCACGCTATAATTGCCATTACTAATTGCCAAAGAATACTTCATGGTATAATTAATGTTTGTAAACAAAACTAACCTTACCTAACATTCAGCGTCTGAAGACACAGGGTTAAACCCGAAACTTAAAAATATACAACTTAGCGCTGAATAACAATTAAAACTAGAACTAACACTTGCACTAGAACTATACTCTGTTCAATGCAATCAATGCCTAAGCCATTGGAGCTCTAGAAATATTATCTTCACTGAGATCACCTCTTACCAAAGCTTCTGGTCTTAAGAGAATACATATCTTCTACGTGAAGAGGGAGATTCAACTGAAAGAATTTCTGGACGTTGAAGTTATACACCTCACAAAGTTGAAGAAACCTTGGAGGTTTTCATTGGGGTAAATTTAAGAAAACTGCAGCAACACCAACTTTCTAGAGACTTTCTAGATATTGAATTGAGAAAGAAGCCTTGAAAGGTGAAGAAGATAACCAAGTACTTAATATTTGTCAACGAGACCAAAAAATGTGGGGAATGAAATCTAACAACACAGTTACATTCAACTAACGGACTCCCCTGCTCGGATGCCAAACTTATATTTGGTCGCTCAATTACAAAATTACAAACTTTGTAATTATACTGCACACTCTATCTATAATTAACGGAATATAACACACAGAATCTAAGAATATAGTTCTTCTTCCAGCACTATAGTCCTTTGTGGACTTTGGTTTGCTTCATAATACATTGCCATTCCGATCTGTCAGACCTTCTAGCTTTTACAATTTTCTTAGCTTCTCTTTTTAATCATGTGATTCTTTGTGCTTTTATGCGTCTTATTATGTCTGCGCCATCTTGTTTCGGCTCATAGATCTGGTGCAAGATCCGTGTTTCAAACATTATTAATTTGTATCCATCTCCTGACAATGTAGGCCATGCTTTGTTATTCTTGGTCTTATAATAGCACAAAGCTTACATTGTCTGACAATTGACGCCTTCTAAAACCAGATTAAATATTACAGGAGATAACAGTGCGCAGTTTATTACAAACAATTCTGTTAGCTCTCCCTGAATTCTGACAGTTGCCTTTAATCCACTTAGCAAGATATTAATCGTTTGGGTCCTAAGCAGCGCTTTTCAATACTCTCTGGGATTCAAACGGTTAATTAGAATATAGTTAAGTTAAATTCAGTTTGATATTTACCCAGAGTTCGTTCCGAGCAGTGATGGGCGCTGGGTAAATACCCGGCGGGTAGGTATTTCTAAAATGGGTATTTATCCGGGTATTTACCTCGGCCCAGGGTAAATACCCAAACAGTGGGTATAAAAGTGATGTATCAGTATCAGTAAAAATATATCGATTACAATAAAAATGAAGAGGAAGACGAGGAATTGTCAACAATCAAAGACGTATTATCATTAGACGAATCTGCCGTAATTTAGATAAGATCAAGTTATTATGATTATTATTGGTCATTCTTTTGACGTCTACTTCGTCTGTTCGCTCGCGGTCTTCACTCAAGCAACCGTTTTGTCCACTGCTCATTCTTCATTCGCACGACATGACCCGTCCAGTTCCACTTAAACTTTGCCACAATGTTGACAACATCATTTACGCCAGTTCTTCTTCATAGGTCTTCATTTCGTATGTAGTCTCTCAGAGTTAAACCCAGGATCGACCTCTCCATCTATCTTTGCGCTACTTGGACCCTCCTGGCAGTGGTTACCGTTAATGTTAAAGTTTCGGATTGATTGAAGGCCTTTGAAATCCTTCTGTTTAGTTCGCTTGTTTGATTATCTCTCGATACACGAACCTCATAGCCAAGATATAGCTGTCAACCCTCTGAATCTCATTATCCCCAATGTTGATGTTAGAGCTGGGAACAAGATTTATCATAAATTTTGATTTCTCCTTGTTGATATTTAGCACGACTCTTGCATACACCTCCTTTAAGTAGTTCATCATTAGTTTAATCTCTCCAAGGCTATCCGATATAAGAACTATATCGTCCGCGTAGCGCAAATTATTTAAGCATTTGCAATCAATGTTTATGCCTTTTTGGGTCCAATCGAGTTGTTTAAATGCACTCTGAGGACTGTCATGAACAAGTTGAGTTCAACAGTGTCCCGCCTTGTTTTCCTCACAATCAGTACTTTACTACTTTTACTCTCTTCAGTACTTTCATGCAATTTTACCGTCATTGTAGCATTCTTGTAGATGTTATAAATAAGTTTGGTATGTCGATAAGCGACTCTGCATTCTTGAAGTGCTTGCAAAACTGCCATCAACTCAATTTAAATTAAATTTATAAATACCTCAAAATACCCATCTTGGGTAAATACCCCCGGGTATATATCCAGGATATTTACCCTTGAAAATAAATACCCGGGTATTTAACAACACTGGTTCCGAGTAAGGTTCAAGACACTTTATAGGTGGTGTTTAGTTAGTTGATTCATTAAAAAATCAAAATACTTAGTTTTTTAGAAGTACTGTTCCAAAAATATTTATGTCTTCTTCTATATTACCAGAATTTTCTTCTGACTTGGTATCATTCAAATTATTAGTTCGTTTCTGGCTTTCTCTTTCTGAATTTCTTCGAATTACCTCTTTCTGGTTCTTCTCAGTCATTTTCTTTTTTATGCCAAGTTCACAATGCATATACCTAGTAAAAGTTAAGACTTAAAAATGTAGGTAACTCAAATGAGTTGTTGACTTTCATAAAAATATGTATTGTAAATGCACAGGAAAAAATCGTGTCGTGTAAAAATTTTAGAGTAGTTGGTAAAAAGAATTAGAGTAAAAATTGTAATATCACATGGTAAAAATAACTCTAATGTACACTATATTTAATATTAATATAGAGTTCATATATTATTCACTTAATAGAGTAGTTTTTACAGTTCTCTAAAGGAGAGTTCTTTTTTACTTATGTTAGTGAAGTTATGTAATATATAAAACATTAAATTTTACACAAGACGTGTAAACTGTATTTTTCCTTCAGGTACTTCGTAGGCATCGCACTATTTTGCTCGGGATTACTCGTCGGTACCACGTGATTAACATGTGGTGTGATACAGCTAAAATTTAACGGTCATTTACTAAACGAGTCGGAACTCGACAGCGTCTCGAGACCTGATTTACGCGATATAAAAAGAAAGAACGATTATTTTTATTTTATTTATGTTTGCCAACCCTTCGTGTTGTGAAATTAGTGGAAGATTTTACGTACGAGTTCCTTGCGAAGATTGGTAAGTATGTACAACTATACAGGGTGTTCCGTTAAGCGTACGGAGCGGCTGTATCTCAACGAGGTTTGGGCCTAGAGGTTTGGGAAAAAAATCTTTATAAGCAAAGTGGGCAAGAGAAATAGCTGGAAATTATTTTGAAGTTCGTAATTCGACCGCTAGGGGGCGTAACTGCCATAGAGAAACATAAAATTCCCGCTATCTCAGAAAGTTAGACGATGAGCCATAACTTTGACAACATCATTTAGTAGCTTGGATAATACCGCATCACTTTTGTTTTGCAATATTTTTCATATCTGTCATAATAAGGGAGGGGGAGGCCAATGCGTTTTCAAATGTTTACATTTTAATATCTCCTGGACCATTCAACCGATTTGAATGTTTTCGGTGTTGTTTGAAAGAGCATTTTATGCTCTTTTTAAAGATATTTTCAGTAAGGCCGTCTGCTTTAAAACAAATGAGCTAGAGGACGTTATCTGCAGCGATTACATACTTTTGTGATTTTTGAAGAAAAGTTATATGGAACGATACTATTTACTTCACAGACCGTTAATCACCATAAAATTTGCTAAATATTAGTGAAAACCGCATCTCGATATCTCCATCCATTCTCGAATTATAAAAGAAAATGTTAAAAATTCGTATATCTTAATCGGATCAAGTTACCTTAGGAAACAAATAAGAGAGAACAAAAATTTTATTATCTAGAACCTTCCTTCACACTTTATCTAAGCTTAGAACTGCTTCAAAACTACTTTTGAGGCGTGTTGAAAAGCCAACGGATCAATGAAACATCAACAATGATAATAAAACAAAATAAACCAAAACACTTAGAATAACTTAAATTTTTGGCAAAAATAACTCACTAATGAGCGAAATGCCTTCCATAAACCTCGATGCATTTATTTAATCTAGTTTCGACGAAAAAAAAGCGCTGCTTAAGTCTCTTCCCTGGACACGTTTTTACTGGTATTTAGTGTTTTGTCATATTTTCCCTGGTTATTGGTTTTTCTTGAAAAGTCAGGTCGTTTAGTCTGCCCAATAGATAAAGGGGTGAAAGCAATGTGGGTTTTGCTCGAACCAAGAATGCATATTATGCAAGTTTACATCAGCTTGTGGACAGATGCTTCATGCATCCATAGCATTCGTGTAAAAGGTTTGGATTTGCCCAAATCATATTTAAAAGTCAATGGTAATAGTTCAGTCTGTTATCAAAATCGGTATCTGTTAAGGCCTGATGTAAAACAACGTGGTGGAGATATTATTCTCTTGAGAACTCTTGTGGACAATTGTTTTCGGAGTTCCCAGATTATGTGGGATCACATTGCGCACCAATATGATTTACGAATTCATAGAGATGTCTGAATGGGCTACACGTTGCCAGTTTTCCGTAATCGCTAAGTCAATCTTAAAAACACTTCTAGAGAAAAATGTCTTTCTTTGTCGTAATTGCATTGCACATTTTTGCCATGCAGTTGCATCGTATTTGAAACATTGAAAATAAATCATCATACGCTCTATCATACGCTTCTGCGTTAGTAAATGACATGTTTACAGTTACCATGGTTATGTGATTTGTTTTTCTCGATGAGGTAACTGGATCCGATTGATGGCACTCGAGTTTTTAACATTTTCTTCTATAACTCGAGAACGGGTGGCGACATCGAGATGCGGTTTTCACTAAAATTTAGCAAATTTGAAGGTGACTAAGGGTCTGTGAAGTAAATAGTATCGTTCCATTTAACTTTTCTTCAAAAATCACAAAAATATGTAATCGCTGCAGATAACGTCCTCTAGCTCATTTGTTTTAAAGCAGACGGTCTTACTGAAAATATCTTTAAAACTTTCTGTACATACAGAAAACTTATAGAAGACTCATTAGATGCAGTTTTCATGGTGACTCGGTGGAAAATTTAAAATTAAGATTGAGTATGGTTATATAAAAAAAAATTAATTTTTTTTTAATTTAAGATATAACAATATATTACAAGTAAAAATAAAAAGAAATATTTTATAATTTTGATTTTTATTACAAACCTAAAACCTTCCTAAAAATATTCTATACTTCCTATTAAAAATTAACACTAATAAGTGAAAGATACACACTATTTAGTGATATTTTGTCACTTAATAGAGTAAAATTAGAGCGAATTTTTAATAATTTACAGTGATTAGATTAGAAATGTATCTAATTAGAGTCACGACAACATCTAGTTAAATTACATATAATACACTGTTATAGAGTAACGATTTTACACTATTTAATAAACACCAGCTTTCACTATTTAGTGTAAAATTTTGATCTATTCACCTACACTACATAGTGCAAAAAAATAACTCTAAATATATTGGACCGATCTGAACCATGGTTTAGAGTTGATTTTTACTCTATATTTTTTCCTGTGTGAAGTTGGTTACGTTAAATAATAAGTAGTTAATGAGCATGTAGATAGTAAAGAAAAAAGAATGCATTATAATGCGATAGTTCCAAGTTTCAACAAGTAATATTGTAGTGTATGTGGGAAATGAAGTGTAGAGATGTTAAACGGTAATTCAAATAGTCGTTTGGGGATGTGTGTGTACGTCATAGCGTCGCGACGAAACGCGTCCTCGCGATAATACGATTCCAATATCAGAATCGCTGACAATATCAGCTCGCAGTGCCGCGGCAGACACGAGGTACTAAACGTTCAAATAAGGTGTTGTTAATGGCGCGCGGCGCGTTAACAATTAGGCCGGTTCGCTCTGGGGACCCGGAGCCAAGCGGTAATGTATCTTTTGATACAATGCGGCTCGAATAGAGACCGACGTTCATGCGAGATATCTAAATTCGACTTTAATTAAGATTAATGATATGCAGAGTAGCTCTATCTTGAGTTTAGAGGGCGCGCGTAATGCCGCGTCCCACCGTGTCCCCCCTACGACCCCGGAAAGAGCTTTGCCGTCGGTGGGGCCAAGCGAGGGACGACCATCGTCGGAAGAAATCTGGTTTTTTTGGAGCCTTTTTTTTCGACGTTTTCAACAAATTCGATTTGAAAGACAAAGTAATTGTCGATTGGAAACCAGAGCTAGATAACACAAAAAGAGTCGGTCCCGTGCATTGCGGAGATTTAAAAAATCCTTTACCCTATAGCGGCAATTAGATTTCAATATCACCATACGTTACGTTGCAGTAGTTCACGTATCACCCTAGCATACCAAAGATCTTTAGACGTGCTCCAAATTGATAATGTTATAATAACATATTTATTCTAAAATTGGTTTAAATTTTATAACGTTGGTAAAAGGGAAACAAAGCCGAAAATAAAGCCTAATATGGTAAAATTGGATTTGGTGAGTTTTCTTATTTAATTTCGCTTAACCGTACGCGGTAATTAAAATTAGCGTTTTAATTAAAATCGTACGAGGGCCGTGTGCATCGTGTAACGATAAAATCACATTTATGCAAATGCGTAAAATTATTCACATAATTAAAGCGAAGTCGTAGCCGAACGATTCCAAAGGGACGAAACGAATTCGAACTGGCCACTAAGGTAAATAGGATTTTAAAAGGTCCCGGGAGCGGGGGGTGTTGTGAATGTTCGTATTTATTCGAACGGGAAACCCGGCGTATTGCCGTTCGCGGGGGCGCTAAAAGCCTTCTGGATATTACATGTTAAAACGAGGGTAAGTAATTCGATTTGGCCTACAACATCTACGACTAACGGCCCTCGGTATCTACAGCACAATGGAACATTTAATTAACTTACGGACCCTCACTATACAATGATATTTGTCCTCCAACTTGACTCCTATTAGATCACCCCACTGGCTATTTTACAAATGAATTGCCCCCGGCCGAACGCAAAAATTAATCTCGCAACAAGCGCGCAAAACTTCTGTTGGGTAGATTGTCACTAGAAGGTGAAAAACTTTCCGATTTATTACGCCCGTTCGGCGCTGGATTTTGTAATTTCGCGAGGAAAAGAAGTTATTGCATTAGCACGAACGGGGCCGAGGTTTTTACTACCGCCAGTCGAAACGTCATTCAATCGCCGAACTTATAAAATATGTAATATGACGGGCGCGAATGCAAACCAAGCCGCTCTCTCGGTCGGAAATCGAATTACATAAATGAAACACATTGCGAACTTTTTAATTTATCGCTACGCGGGCAGTCGTTCAATCCCTAGTTGCCGGTATTCGCCCGTCCTTATCGAAATGAAGTGAAAAATTTATGGTCGCTTATACACGCTGGTTCGCAAGAACTTCCCCGGCTAACGGCAAAAAATTATCGCCTCTCGCCAAATCCAAATTAAAAATTTCTCCCCTTCTCTATACTCTCCAAATCGAACCTCGAAACGCCTTCAATTCATAAATTACTTATTTAAAATTTTATATCGTCTAATATAAATGAAATTGCATTAAGAAAGTGTATTAAGAACCCGTTAAATAAACCCCAAAAAGAAGTTATTCGATAGTGGGTGAAAGTGTTTAGTTAGATAGACAGTGAATGGAAGGAAAACTCTGAAAACAGCAAAGTGCGACATAGTTCGACAGATTTGGAACAATGCCAGTACGTCAAAAGTGACGTCAATCTCTGAAATCCGTTGTGCCATTCGCCTTTCCGAGCAGGAGACGGATTGTTTATCGGCCCGTTTGGAAAATCAATCCGGAAACGGGCGGCGAACTTAATCTGCTCCCAATAATAAGAGCGGACGTGTTAAAAGCCCGACGCAGTAATCGCTAACGCAAACGAATAGCCACTTAGCTTGGCGACCGCAAAATTCAAAACTACTTCTGGTTCGGAAGCGAGAGCTCCTAGTGGGCTACAAATTCTGTCCGAAACGGGTCATAATGAAGATTTAGAACTTTGAATGAGTGTCTTTAGATAATAACTGAATTTTCACAAATGTAAGAAAAAAAAATTGTTTTGATTGAAAAAGGAAACATAATAATAAATATTCAGTTGAACATAATAGCACTCGGTTACGTCTAGTTCAGTTAGATATAAATAAATCGGCTGTGAAACGTTTTCGAGACCTGAAAGGGCAAAGGCTAAGCTCAGGAGATTTATACTATCGGAGACCACCGGTCAGATCGATTGGTGATTTTATGGTCAATTGTTTTTTCCACCATCTTTAGAGGGTCAAAACAAAGAGTGGGCCCCTTTTCACCTATAATAATAAATGGCAAAAACATTTCGCCTCTCTATTTTTATTATAGATTCTATTTTAAGAGGAACGAACAGATAATAAACGAAAGAGGATAATTGAAAATAGCCATTTAGATGCGAGAAGAAGAGACGAGGTATAACATAAGAATAATAGGGAAATAGCAAAGGAATAAAGAGTAAAGTGGGTGTGCATGATTTTTCGGTTAGAGTAGAGGGTAGGAGAGGATAGAGAGAATAGACACGATGGACGGGGTAAGGAGAACGAAACGTCGGAACAACGGAAGGGGTAGGTACGGTAGGAGAAAATAGCAGAGAAGCGCCGGTCCTCGAAGAGAGGGGTCGGAAAACCTTGTTTTCACCGCTAACATGTTTATGCTAGTAAAATAGCTCCTTACAGATTGAGTCCCATGTATACTCCGATAATAGGAGACCGGAGCCCGGAGTCCGGAGGGGGAAGGGCGGTCTCACGGCCAATGGCGGCGGTTCCGGTCTATAGCCATGCCGCCAATCACGGCCCCACACACGGAACCCTCTCCTTCTTCGGACCAATGAAAAAAGCATTAATCTATTTTAAAAATAGAGCGCGCGCGAAGGGGTAGCACCACTCAATGCTACCCTTCCATAAAGGCTACCGTAATGATCTAGAGCGCCAGCACATATTTTAACATGCACTTCACTTCATAGAGCTCTACCTCTACCTCTTCCCCCTCTCTTTGCTCGACTACCGGAGAACGCCCACCGGGCAGCAACTCGACGCCCGACGACCGACGCTCGAACCCCAAAACCCAACGTCGTCCCGACGCGGGAGGAAACGCTCCATTCAAATCAAGAACTCCGTCGAAAGTGTTTGTTGTGATGTGTGACCACGTGCTGCTAGTGTGACATCGCGGCGAGTTCGGAAGAAGAAGACGCGATCCGGTCGCGTCTGAGGCAACGGCCCGAAAACGGCGTCTCCAGCAATGACCCAGCACAGCGACGCATCCAGCGACCACTCCGAGGTCTCCGTTACGCCACCGCCGCCACCCGTCTCCAAGATGTTGGAGTTCGCGTCTCAACAGAACCTTTCCTTTCTCAATCTCGAGCATCGTAATATGCTCGCGGCGCCGCTGGCCGCTCTCCACTCTATGACAGAGATGAAACAACAGCCTCATCAAAATCACCAGCCGCACCAGCCTCACCAACCTCATCAACCCTCCAATCATAACCAATCCTCCGACCAGGTCGAGAAATCCGAAACCGACCTTCTCCTCGAGCACACGCGTTCGGGTTTATCCTCGAGGAGTCCCCTCGGGGCGACGTCCAACAGCAACAGCTCCCAAGGAGCCAATCCCCACGGCATCGACCACATCCTTTCGAGGCCCTCGCAGATCACCACAGGTCCTCTGCACTTTCCCCACGGGCTCGGTTTCTCCCAAAACGCGTTGGGAATGGCCGCGAACGCTTCGCAGAGTACCTCCAACTCGGGTCTACGCGGTTTCAACATCGCCGCGGCCGCTTTCTTTCATCACCACGTCGCCAATTCCGTTAACAAACCTCCCATGGAACTTGGCAGAACGACCGGAGGATTGTATTGGCCCGGCTTTCAAGGTGTCGTTTCCAACCCCATCGCGTGGAGAGATAGACTTAATTCCAGTAAGTACCTTTTCTAATATCGTGTTACCGGCGGATCTGGATGATAATCTAAGATTTTGCCATTCAGATTCGTATTATTTCATTTATTTTTTAAATTCCGTTATACTCTATAAATTCTAATTATATAGCATGTATATTAGATATGATATTATTAATTCTCTTGAGTTATAGGTTATGTCACATAATGATTAATATGATGAATTATTTCTTATAATTACGTGTAATCTAATCAAATCACACCATAACAAGTTTAATAAAGTTAATTAATCAAAGGAATATTGCGAAATTTAAACGATAAGTTTGAAAAGGACGGACGAAATAGAAGTAATATAGTAGATGCAGTTTTGCGGGTAGAGTACACTAAATTCAAGCTAAGTAACCAGCTTGAAATTTGCGACAGACTTCGCGCGCACACGGCCGGCGTTCAAACTCTTTCGAAGTTGGGAGTTTCGAGTAAATTTATTTATTATTACCTTCCCGGCACGCTGATTTATTATTTACTTTCGGTCCCAATCAATACACCGAAGCCACTCTAGCTTTAAACTTTTCAAACGGGCCCTTTATTTTCTTTTATTTGTCGTCCCCGGAGCGCTGTTATCCCGTCGCTTTGATAATCATTCTATTTCCGCAGAAATGCACAAACGGGCCGACCTCGGCGCCCCCGGTCATTTGTTTGGATATAGAAATCTTGATAAAAAGCCCGATAAAAACATCACCACGTCTCACACTGCCGCCCCCAGGCGGTGACAGCCGAACGGATTCCCGATGATAGTATTAATGATTCGCTTATTTCGACCCTAAACCCTCGCCGAAACGGGGCGTAACCAACGAAAAATTTCGAGAGCGGATAGATTTATTTCACCACCGGGGGGCGGGGGCGTGAAAACAATATTGCATATTTGCGTCCTTTTGACTCGTTTGGAGTTCAGGAGTGCTCATAGTTCGATGATATCACTGCTCCCGAGGGCGCGATATGGTGAGCAATCAAACACTTCGAGTCCGGCTCTGCGCTTTAGGCCGCGGGGGGAACGATAGGCGGTAGCCCGTGGGGTGGTGTTCAGGGATGTCGGAGGCAGGAAGTGTGAATTATCGAACGAACGAAAAAAGCGAACAAAAAACCTACCGACTGGCGAAAGTATAAATTATAGTTATTTGTTTGAAAGCGTATCGAGCGCCGGAGAAAAGCCCGTCTACGTCCAGATCAGGGTAATTAATGTCGGGGTTTGTTTGATTTGTCAAGTTAATAACGCTACAACCAGATGGCGCCGTACAAATAACATATACGTCATCGGCCGTTGCGTATCCCGTTGCGCGCCGACCGCGCCGCCTCTCGCCGAACTATATTCTAGTTAGCCGCAATCACCTATACTTGTATATCATGATATATGATGTAATAATGCTGCAAACATATGTGTTCCCTCGCGATAACAAAATTTGTATTGATATGTAGTAATCAACTCAGGTCTCAACGTTTCTAATAAAGAAATCACACATGTTACCTACACGATCATCATCATCCATTCATTATAACAGTTCTAAATTACGTTGTCATACTACAATAATAATAAAAAAAAAATTCTCATCCCCTTTTGTCAATCTCAATCCCCTCACGACATTCCCTAAATCTTGCTAAAAAGCCCTCATTTCTACACCTTACTTTTTTACACTTTAAACGAATTATATTTTTGAGTAATTTATATAACATTTTGATTTCCACTTAAATCTGAATATATGAACAACATAAAGTAAATATTGTTTGACATTTGGAAGGCAAACCAATTTTAATTAACGGCACGCTCCAATGGAAACGAATATTAATACCAGTTATCAATTAATAAGGTCGACACCAAACCGATACTAACAATATTCATTACATGCTTAAGCGCATATGCCGTCGTAGATAAGGAATAATGACATGGCAGGGTAAATAATTATATGAAAATTTCAAAAAGGCGATAAACGGGACATCATTCGCGTAATCTGAACATATGACACTGTGTGTGTGTGATAATATGCGGGTGTTATTGTTATTTATTACTCTAATAACGGTCGTAATTTGTTAGGGCTCAATTAGATATCGTCGATCTTAAGATTAATAAAATTAATACATATATAAATAAATTTTTCTTTCGGTCATATTTATATTCTACGATAAATTCTAAGAAAAAAGAATTTTCCAATTGATTTAAGATATGGTTTATGAAGCATTTTTGCTTATATATATTTATACTATTATATATACTATAAATCTTGTATCCATATCACCTAAAATTTCGGTTAAAATAAGTTGTAATCGTTTTCACAAAACATCTACAATACCAGATAAAAGACATTTATGATCCTATGATTGACAAGATATATATATTAAATACAGTTACAGAAGAAAACGTTAGACATCACAAAGTAGAAACGGAGAAACAGAACCGTTAAAGAAAGTTACCAACAAATTAAGCTATAGATGTCGCTGAAATTTAGAGAAGAACAGTTAAAATCAGGTAAAAAACATAATTCTGAAAGAGAGTGGTTTTTATGGTGAGTGTGTAAAAAGTTGAATATATAGGAAACAATGTTTGTATGCTGATGTGATCGTTCGGAAACTGTATTATTTATGAGAAACCATGAAATATGGTGGATAAAACGCGTTGTTAGCGTGTAACAAACCCATGCAAAGCAGGTTATATTACGGTCGAATGGCGGCGGATGCTTTTATATTTGAAAGATTCCCGGGATATCGGAGCCAGATGTCTATATAATAATCTATATATGCTGACAATGCAGGATGTAGCGCGAGATAGTCCTCCGGGGACATATAAGCCTCGAACAAATTCAATAATGTATCTACGGCCGGGAAAGCTGTAAGCGAGGTTTCCTCGAAGGCGGCGACATCTTCTGGGGCGGCACGGCGGCACGAACTCGAAATCATGGCGATCGATGAGTACCACCTAGAGTCCATAGTCTGTTACGCCTAATTGGATTGTTAGAGGAGCCCGGCGGTAATCTAGAAATTATTCATAGGAACAAGGAAATGACGAACGCCGGCAGCGCCCCGCCGGCGCCGGTGCCGAAATTCGGAGATAACAATCCCGGCAAGCGCGTCCGACAGAGAGAGCGATACGGCGCTCCGTAGATAATCTCTTGATCCTGTTATCTAGAGATATAATTATTCTAACAGGGTGTCTTGCTTAAAACAGCTTGCTGGATCGTCGTAACGTTCCTGCGCCCGGCTTTCACCCTTCGCCGTTGCTAGGATACCGCCCTCAGACCGCAGAAATACTGCTACATTGTAGATGCTTGTATTACACGACACACACAACACTTTGCGAGATAGGGAAGATGGATTGCCCCGATAACAATCGCCTCGCAGCTCCCTTCCTTCATTTGAATTTTTCACACTTTTTTCCTATTAAAACGCGCTACCGTACAAGAAATTCACCGCCATCCTTCATCTATGCCACCACTTTTTATCTACCTCCCAAGATTACTCCCAACACAATTTCTTCTATTATTCAAATGGAAACAGTTAATGGTAAAAATAAAAAAAAATCATTCAAATTCTGTTCGTCGGCAACAAAATCAGCGCAAATTGATAGGGCTGATGAATAGGGGATTTGCGCCGTTATTTGGGGGAGGAGCCACGCTGGGTTTGACCACGAAATTTACGGGTGCAGAATGAATTTGGAGTCGACGAGAATTGTATCGATCACTTCCGCCTCCACCTTTTCTTTATTCTTAAATTTCGCAGCCGCCATTTTGCGCGAATTCGAATGAAACCATAAAAAGGCATATAATGTATTGGTTAACCAAACAACCCGTCCGCTTAGCGCGTTTCGGTTTAACAATTTTAATAAATATCGTAGCCGTATTAAAGTATTAAGGTTGAAGGGAAAAACGGTCCCAAATTATAATATATAAATCGTAATAAATTGAAAATAAATGAATAAATATCCGGCTGCCAAATCGTTTGATGCGATAATAATAAATAAACATTAGCCGCGCGCTATTTGCAATGGAGATTTCGCGATAAAAGAACCTTCAAATCCTATACTGAAAGTATTAGTTTTGTTTGGCTGTTATTCATACCCGATTCTAACAAATCGCGCTATTTGTTATATTACGTTAGTAATCCAAATCCGTCATTTTCATGTTTTTCGTTTGAAAATCATAATTAAATATTTATATAATATTTGATAAATATGAAATCAGGATAAATTTAAAATGATTTGTTATAACATCTAAATACACAATATACAAGGTATGTATTATATGTCTTCATGGTTGTATGGGAAGACTAAGAATTGTGGTTGGGATTGTTTGCGTCGGTTATTTATTTAACGCGATTAGGAGGGGAAAATTCAATTGCTTGAGGCGGCCCTCAATGTTAGTTTAGCGGGAATAGATAGTAGAATTCGGTCACATGCGAGTTCCTTTTTAGAAACTGACGGGGCTAATAATGAAGCAATAGGGACGAAGTACCCCGGAGGCGATAAAACCATGAAACGGTAAAACTAATGAAGAGCGAAACGTCCATCCGGCAATAAACAGCGGGAACAAGAGACGTCCCGTGCAAGGCATTGCCGAAATGATGGCTTCCTGGCTGGTGTAGTACAATAACAAGCAAGTTAGCTAATTGAGGTCTACAGCAGTAAATTTGTTGATCCAGCCCAGTTCTTTTATGACCGGCTCTTGCCACCCTGTGTCAGTTAATATCTCGTCTGTAGTAGTCACCCTTCGAGAATAGGATGGTTTTATTATCGCAGCTCGTGCTAATTATTTCGATGACAACGATTTGCAGAACGCATCACAACGTTTTTTCACTTTGCTGTCCTCGAGGATTCATGGTAATCCTAACGATAAAAACGCGATTTCCGCACACGAATTGTGCGAGTTGTTTTTCCTTCGCCGGTTTTGCAATGATATTAATGACAGTACTTAATGTTATCAAATTTTACAACTTGACGGCCCCCGTTTTGAAACGGCTTTTAGCATTTCCCCTACTCGAATGCCGTTTATGTTTACGTTCGTTTTTCGGATTATGCTGGCATTATGTACGTCGCTTGCTGAATTTTATCGATCCGCCTTTCTTTCGTGCGCATTTCGCCTCGCAATTCCGTCTTCGACGACACCCGAATCGCTACTTTGGCTTTCGTTTTAGAAATCTTCTCGAAACTTCCATTAACCACCCCTTCTTCAGCGTTCACCGACTCTAAGATTATATCTAAGACATTCTTTCTCTCCTTGTCTATTCTATTAAATCCTACAATTTGCAGTCGTACAACCGGATGAGTTTCCATTGTAAAGATTTCTTCGATAGGTTGCTTTGATTACTTTATCCTAGCTTCATCCAATTCTACTCTTGACTAAATCTTAAACTGGAAACTTGTATAATCTAAGTTGAAACTTGTAGTTGTGGTTTGTCTATTATGACAATATCTTCTTGTAACCGGTAAGCAAATGTAATCTAATAAGTTTTCCGAATTTCAATCGAAAGGACTTTTGGATAGCAATACAGAAATCCCATTCTGTCCCCTCGCTCCTTTGGTATTCGCTTTAGAAATCACCACGTGCCGCTCGATTATTCCTCCTGCCGCACCATATGTCCTTAATTGCCTTATTTTTTGTAAACCCCTCCTTTGCGGTTACACCCTACACGCATATTTCCCCGGCAACATTAGCAGAACGATATTTTTCGAGGAGTGACGGTCGAAATCTTAAAATGCGTCCGTTTCCAAGCTTTCGCAGGACAAGGGTGCTCCATTTTAGGTCACACTCGACTACCCCAACACCCCCCAAGAACGGTGGCCAAAGGGGTGGGATCATGTACCGCACCGTAGGATTTGTATTAGATAGGGTGGTACCCCGTTTTCGATGGTAGGGTTAGCCTATTAAGAGCGAAGTAACCATCCCCTATTAGCGTAGCCCTTATAAAGTTGTACGTGCAAACAAAACGATATTAAGCTACCCCTTTTTTTGCATTTACAGTGAACCAAAACTCGCTGGGCGGCATTGGACCCGATAAGGACGCCAAGAAAAAGCATACGAGGCCGACGTTCTCCGGACAACAGATATTCGCATTAGAGAAGACATTCGAACAGACTAAATACTTGGCTGGACCAGAAAGAGCTAAGTTAGCTTATGCACTTGGAATGACTGAATCACAAGTTAAGGTAAGTTTCAAAACTTTTATTTTAATTCAGTGTAAACGAAGCTGTTAACAAACGGTTACATTCAAAAAGGTAACATTAAAAAAGAGTTGCGGTGGAACCGCATCTGTGTGAAAATTCAAATAATCTGGTGATTAGGATTCGTACGTCCTCCCGAAGAATGGCTTGATTGATGAGGGAAGCCTGGTGGCGGAATAACGGTCCCGGGCTCCTCTCTGCATTAACTTCTCGGCCCCAGACCCTATTTCGTATGATTTATCGCCGCAGCATAGCTCTAAATACCGTGTAATTCGCAAATTTAATATATAATGGGTCTGTTTGGAGGAAATCTCTGAAAACCTGTAACACGATTTCGATACTTAGCAGTTCTTCAAATCTTTACTTGTTTTATAATTCAAAATTATATTACTAATATACAAGGTGTTTCGGTGACTCGGGGAACAAATTTAACCATATATACTAGAGTGAAAATGATGACGACATAAAAGTTAGGAAATTTTAACACATTTTTCCAAATATCTTAAACACTATTTACAGTAAAGCGTTGAAATTTGGTACAGTGTAAATCAATGTCATGTAAAATCGTTAGGCAATTTATGAATTGGATCGGTCATCGGGAACAATGCTATACAGGATGTTCCTAAAGTTTGTTTGTTCAGAACTTTTTTATTCTATCATAACCGTATATTTATGTTTGCAGTTTCTAATAGCAAATTTAATTTAGAAACTTTTATTACTCTTAGATAATATTGATAAAAGTCACCGTTTTCGTGTTAAATCCAAAAATGTTGGGTTCCGATTTCATTAATAGCACTAAAAAAAGAGGAAATCTAAGTTTTTGAACATTTCCTTTAGTATTTTTTATTACTTGTCTTGTTATTTTATGTATGTTTTTATTATTCCTGTTAGTGTTGTCGTTTTTTTGTTTATTTTTTGTTGATTTTTAATTTATTGTTTTCGAATTCTTTTATTAAACCAACTAAAACAAATTAAAAATGTGATTTAGCTAAATCTACACTTGGACATGTTGCATACATAATAGTTATGACAGCTCAGTTCGATTTTCACTTGTCATTGCCAATTCAGATTATTTATTTATTTCTTTTTTTATAGTGTTATTGAATTCGGAGCCTAACATTTTTGCATTTAATACGAAAACGGTGGTTTTTATCAATATTCTCTAAGAGTGATAAAAGATTCTAAACTAAATTTACTATTAGAAACTGCAAAAATAAATGTAGGGTTATGATAGAATAAAAAAGTTCTGAACAAACAAACTTTAGGAACATCCTGTATAGCACTGTTCCCGCGTACCGATGCAACTCAAAAATTGCCTAATGATTTTACGTGATATTAGTTTATACTGTACCAAATTTCAACGCTTTACCATAAATAGTGTTTAAGATACTTAGAAAAATGTGTTAAAATTTCATAACTTTGATGGCCCGTATCTTTGCAATTTGAGGACTTTTACTAATTTTTTTTACATGAATCGTCATCATTTTCAGTCTAGTGTACTAGGTTACATTTGTTCCCCGAGTCACCGAAACACCCTGTATATATACATATACAGTGTGTTTGATTTTAGTTATCACAAGAAATATCTCGACTACTGCTGGAGATATGACAAATAGTTATAGAAGAAAAGTTGCTCCACACTTAATATTCTATTATCTGGCATATTCAAAAAAAAGCAAGTGAGAATCAAATGTGTTAGATACAGCGAATACAAGTATTATGAACACTACTTAGGGCGGCCGACGTCTTCGAAGTCTTCAAGTTATGTTCGTGATATAAGAAATAATTTTGGCCGACGTCTTCGAAGTCGGCCGAGATTATTTGTTCCGTAAGCTTCAAGCAGGATAGCTTTGGTTTCACGCTCTTTTGCACGAAAACATGAAAATTAGATGAATGTGTAGTTTTCCATATTGTTTAATAGTAACGCTCGAAATTCTGAAGATATTACAAAAAACTTTTATATTGAAAGTTGTAGCAATTTTTATTGTTAACAACATTGCTCTCTTTCACTTTTGCTCTCAGATGCATAAATATCAAGAAAAATGCGAAAATATGAAAATTAGAAGAATTCGTTTATTTCCATGTTATTAATAGTAACTCTCGGAATTCGGAACATATTGCAAATAATGTGATATATCATTAAAATAATAAACTAGATTTTTTTATAGTTTCATAATCCGTAGTAAAATTCCAGTTAAAATTTTGAATGTATTCGCTGTATCTAACTTGTTTTTTAAAATACGGCTGATAATAGAATAATAAATGTGGAGCAACATTCCGTCCATAACTTTTTGTCCTCCAAGTACACTTCTTCATTGTTGAATAAAAACTTTGAGTCAATTCTGATTGGAAGAAACCCCTCTGTCATAAGCAGCCTCGGCTTCAACCCACGTGGCATTGAAAATTAATCATCGTGATTTAGGAGCACAAGTAACTATTGTATACCCGGATTAAGAACTTTTATTCTCGATTGATGAGATAGGTGAAACTGAATTGTAGCGCCTCGGCCGCAACCGACCTCATTTTAACCTCCTCGATCATCACAGATTAAACTCAATGATCTTGGAACACAATAAGTATTTTATACCAAAGTTACAAAATTCTATTTTTGATGTATAAGTAGTAGTCGAAATCGATTTTTGACTTAATCGTTGCAGGTTGTACTGTTTTGTCTCTGTCACTCAGTTCTTTCAATCATCATTGCAGATTAAACTTGTAAGGCTTACAGCCGAGACTTTCAAACCTACCGACTAAGTGATTAAATGACTAAGGGCCGGTTGTACAATATAGCGATAAACTTCCCGACAGCGTTATCTGGCAGATAAGTTAGTTTGTACTGTATTACAATGTACGGATATTTTTGTCGGTGAGATTATCGGCAGGATAACTTATCGGGTACTCAGCGGTGCCGATAAGACACTTATCCGGCAGATATTTATGGTTACCAAGGTTTTTATATAAAAACTTTGTATGATTACTGCATAGGTTAACCTCTAACATTAAACGTTAACCTTATATGTACGATGTGTCAGTGAAAATTTTTTTAAACAATTTATATTGTCAAAGTCATAATTCAAACTTCAAAGAAAGACGTTGGCGTTACCATTCTACGGCATAAATCACTAGATATGGGGAAAAACTACTACCAACCGACTCTTGTTTCGCCGATAGCAATCCTACCGACAAAAACAGTTTGTACAACAGCAAATATCTTTATCCTCCTGATAAGTTTATCGGGCGGATAGATATCAGGTAGATTTATCGGTATATTGTACAACCGGCCCTAAGTGATTGACTAAGTTTTATTTTGTGAGTAGATAGGGGAATGATACAAAATAGTTTGTTATTACCAAATTTGAATTGCTTGCACTCATCGTGTTGTAGGTCATTCTGCACATTTTAAGACTTGTCAAATCTTTAATTACATTAAGTATATTTTCCCAAACATGCTGGCAAAATCATTTCTTGTGGTTTTTCAATTCAGGGTTCATAAGTCTGATTTAAATATTAATTTTTGATTCCTTAGGTTTAATCTCAAGAATGCAAAATATGTACTTAATGGATACAATTTTCTTCCAGTTCTCTTATATAGTTTAGCAACATATAAAAGTTATTATAATTTTGTTTTATATATATTTTTTGAATTTCAATATGGATAAATTGATTAAGATGATAATTTTTCGATTAAAAAACGTTAGGGTGGTGCGGTATGTTAAGGTGGGCTTTACAAAATGGGCTGATTAGCGTGCCGGTCGCGGGATGTGTGTTCCAAAATGAATCGGATTAGGTATAAGTACATCGTGGGGTTAAAAATAGGCCGAAATCCCCTGTGAGTAATGCGGCGGTCGACAGAATGGGCAGTGTGTCCCGAATTAATGAAAACGGTGAAGGATTCCGGTCCCCGCATTTTGACAAGCGTAAATGCCCCCCTTTTGTTACTCTCTAAATTTGCATTTTTATTGAATCTTTAGCCAGCCAGATTTGAATACAAGTCGGGATGTTCACAAAAAATAATACCCTTAATATTTCCGACGAAAGGGCCAACGTTCCATCTTCTCCGGCATCCATCCTCCTGGAGTTTTAATCGATTTGTTCAACGGAAATGATACGAGGTTATCCCCAGACCACGATTGCGGTTAAATCTTCCACGTAAACAGTTTGTTATTATATTTAAGATGAAGGATGGTATTATTAGTAAGGTGAAGTATTGATTGTTGGGTTAGTTGGGTTACGTAGTTAGTTTTTAGATGGTGGGAGTTGGAGAACGGGAGGTTGGGTGGACGAGTAGGTGACAAGGCATAATAGGAAATAAATGGGGGTGTTGGAGTTTAATTCGTAAGGAATTGAGGGTGGAGGGAGGCGAAGTAGGAGAAGCAGAACGGAGGGAACATACACAGCTAATTACGCAGTCACTTAGCGTTAATCGATTTGGTCGCCTTACGTTAGCGTTTAACGACACACTAATGACCCGGCATTTCCATAGCGGTCGGCGCGCGGCGGAAGGGGAAATTGGGGATTAGGGGGCGCTTAGGGGGGAAAGGGATGATTACCCGGTACCGGGGGTGTAACTCATAGCGATTTTATCTGGAAATTATAAAACAGGACATTTGGCCCGGGCAAACAATAAAAACATATATACGTCACGTAGATTAGCGACGTCAGCGATAAATCATGCCGTCATTTTGCGAAGAGCGGATCCCCTTTCGCTTGTTCACACTCCTATCCCGTATCCCATATCCCGTTTTCCCGTATCCCATTCGGCGGCGGCCAATGCATCGATACCGCAAAATAAAATTCCATATATATGTCATATGCCGTGATGGATTGGAGAACGGACAGACAACAATGGCGACCGGTGTGTACGGCGCCGGCTTTTGGGGTGAGTTTTGGGGGCCGGATGCCCCCCGCCGCCACCGCCCCGCTTACCGCTCTCGCCTATCCCCGCTATCCCCCCTCGCGCTGCCGCCACCGCTACCACCGCCGCCTACCCCCCGGCAACATCCCCGGCCCCATCCCCATCCCCGACCCCTGCCCATGCCCATGCCGCCGAATGTCACAGTTATAAGGGGAAATTTATATACGATATATCAGTTAATTGAATTCACTAAATATTATTGTTTGATGGCTGGCCGGCCATTTCATTTTGGTTTTAATATTTATCGTGCACTTTCTGCGTCGCCCGAATGATCCATGCCCGTGATAGATGGGCCACTTCATAAACAATGCAAAATGCGCGCCCACGCCGAAACTAGCCCGACTCTAACCACAATCATTCTCTACACACAACCAAAAAAGTGAAAGAATCCTATTTTCTATTTAAACTTTATTTATTTATGTTCGTGTTCTTAATCCGAATTTCTATAGAACTATTAGGGGAGTTATGATTACGCAAGTATGGCGATATCTTAGATGATTGACAGAAGGGGGGCGCGTAACCGGCGATCCGTATTTGTTATAAACACGCAGAACCCTTACGGTTTCATCGACCGAAGCCCTAATTCAATTTGTCGGGAGATTATGCGATCACAGCTTGCACCCCTTAACGATATATCATAGGTCCGGGGGCCGCGCATTGACGCGGACAAAGATCCGGCCCCCATTCATATTCTAATTTAATTAATTCGCGTTACCGAGATAAAATTAATTTTTAATTTCCCGACTTTTTTTACGGCGCCGCTCATTAAGGGCGAATGTCCCTTAAAAATCTTAACTGCGCCGCTCTCTTTCGAGATTATTATTTTTTCCTGCACCCCCGGTCCCGGCGGCCCCCTTAAGTTAATGAACTAAGTCGTGCTTGCGGTTTAACGGTCAGAGGCGTCGCCTTATTATTTATTTACGCCCATGCCGAGAGCGCCGTTTCATCTACAAAAATGCGGAATGTTTTATGATAATAAAACCTCGCTCAAATTAAATAAAAATGTTAAATAAAAGGCTCCCCGGGCCTTAATAACTTACTCCACTCTCCGCTGGCGCGGAACTTTTCAGCTCCGCCCCTGAAATTCCTCCCCGCCTCACCGAACGCGCCTAAAACTCCCTCTACTATTAGCTTTAGTGCTGTAGCTATTTGCTTCTTTTAAATCTTTAGACAGAACAATTTTAGTCCATATTTCTCCTTCTTATTTCTATATACTAACATCCAACTTACATATACAGTGTGTTAATTAATTATCGTGCCCGACGTCATAATTGCAAGTATGCAACCAATATCACAATGGTACCAATATCACGCGCGATTTGCGTATTACAATACCAATACTGTGATATTGGCTGCATACTTGCAATGATGACGTCGAGTACGATAATTAACACACTGTATACTATGTATATACAATATGTATATATAAAATTTTCTTTTGTTGACAAAACCGTTTTTGAAATAAAACCCAAATGTAAAGAATTTTATTTCGGGTTCTGTCATTCTCGTTCCTCTACCAATTAGCACTTCAAGAAGCCGTAACATAACGTCCCTATCGTTAAGAAAAGTTGTTTGTCTCAGTTTATGCTCGGTTTTTCTGTTTCGAGGTGGTATTAAAAATTAAAAGGGTGTTTCTTTTTATTCGTTTCAGGTGTGGTTTCAAAACAGACGTACAAAATGGCGGAAAAAGCACGCGGCGGAAATGGCGACGGCGAAGAGGAAACAGGAAGTGTTGGATAATCAAACCGACGATAATAGCGACGTCATCTCGGACGCGGAAGAAGATCACATGGCGAAGAGACAGAACTTACAGTGACCGATTGCTGATGATGTAAATACTTTCTAAAAGAGACGTTGTTTGTACATAAGGAAAACCGGAAACTAGTGTTTTGTGAATGTTCGGTCGAACAATTTCCACGTCGACGCCTTGTATAAAAGTGTTAATATATATAATATAATCTACACGTGAAATATATGTATACGTATATACATTGCTAGTTAGTGTTAATTTATCACTCGTAACGTTTAAATTTCGAGGTAATGAACACTTGAGAACCGTAGTTCAGTATTATGTATTAATATGCGACGTTATCACCTTATATTTGATCGAAAACGAAACGATGAACGTACAATTCAACTTGTAATTGTTGCTTCTTTTGTTCCGTTAAAAGGTCGAGAAATCAGGGACACGTCTTGTACATAAAAGTCTAAGAATAGAGTGTCAACTTAAAAAGCGCGGTCATTTTTGCCGAGTTTATTTTGCAGGTCATAGTTAAGAACCGCCTCGTTTTAAGGACCTTAAACCGATTGTGCAATCTATTTATTATATAGTCGCAGGAGCAAGCTAAATTATGTACTATATTAAACAAAAGCCATTGTATTTGTAATATTAAAGAAATAAATCTGTTCTGGTGATTTTAAATAATTTTTTTATTTTGCATTATTATTACCCCAGATAACATAATATTAACCGAATGAATCTTATTGTGGTGATTTCAAGTGGTGTTTGTCTCGTCTCGGATGCTTCGATCGATTTCTAGAGCCCTTATTAAACATCTCCGATAAACGTCGGAGGAGAAACCGGAGTTTACGATCGTGCTCGAACAAGACGTAAGCTTGAAATTCATTACTTCATTATTTCGATACGCCGAAACCAGTTAACGGGCGCCATCGTTGTCCTGACGAGGAAGTTATTGAGAAAAACGGCTTCCCGGCGGCGGCGAACGTCGGGAGGGGAGCGTCGAAGACATGGCGTCGTAGCCAAGGAAACGTCGCGGCGCCTGCAACCTCCACCCATTCTCCAAACTTAAATAAATCAACCCCCATATCTTCTGCGGAAAAACGTGGCTTTACATGTACATACAAGAAGGGGAGTTACCATTTTTTCGCCATCTCGGCTCCTTCTTTTCCCTACTCAATTTATTGGCTCTCTCTTGTATTTTTTTTTATTTGACGTATACTACACTCTTTTAACTATCTCCTATTCAATTAACTATAAAGATTTTATTATTGCTTTTTTAATAAATTGAAGAATCTAATAGAGTAGAATTAATTCAGTAATACACTCAAAATATAGTTTATTTTCTCCCCGAACCAAAGAAATATTTCTGGATTTCCATAAACAACTCCTTCAAGAAATGGCTAAAACTCTACGTTGATAACAAATTTCCAAGATGAACACTTTGGCTAAAAAGTGCAGCAAAAAGGAAATTGAAGTTGAGGGTCTAATACTATTAATAATCAGATTCGAAGATATCTAGACCACGCAACTGTTAAAGAAGCCTTGTATTCGAATTGATTGATATGCTACCACCTGGAGAACTTGATGTCAAGCTTCTTTATGAAATTATGTTCTCCATAACCTTGATGATGGATGTTATCAACGATAAGGTTTTCCCAGATTCACGGCCGTCTTCAAAGACGTCGGCCGACCATAATAATCGAGCATAACCCTGAATTGCTCGGCGAAGCTTCTTCTCGACTGCCAAGCACTTACAACAGAATCTCTGCATGTTTTTCTTGAAGTTTGAATTAACATAATCTTGGGATTGGAGATGCCCCGGGTTGGCCGACGTCTTCGAAGACCGAGGATGGTCTAAGTTGTTTCGGAGACACTTAATATATAACAACCACTATTGACCAATAAACCCGGAAACAAGACAAATGTACCCAAGACTCTCGGCCGTCTTCGAAGACGTCGGCCAATTACAATAACTAAGCATAACCCCGAATTACTCGGTGGAGCTTCATCTCGACTTCCAAACACTTGGAGTAGAATCTCTGCCGACCGTTGTCATCAAAGACGACCGTGTTCTGTTTTTGTAATAGTGTTAAAAAATAACCTCTTTGGCCTTGACTTTGTCAAGTGAACTTGTAGATCTTTTGGCTAAGTAATCAAGATTATAGAAACTGAAACTGATCTTCCTGGCGTAGTGCCTCAGCCGCAAGTGGCCGTGGTTTTGTCAAGTGATGTTGCAAATCTTTTGAATTAATTAATTATCATTTTCATAAACACTCAGCTTAATAACGCAAATAGTTTTAAAAAAATCCATAAAAATAAGAAAACCAAAGAATTTCAAACCAAGAGTGAATCGCAAAGATTGCGTGTTTCTCATTGATTAGATTAGGTATGTAAGGAGTACTCCATTTACTCTCGGTATCAACTCGCTACCAACCGCCATCTAGTATTCTGTTCGCAAATTAAATTTCCACTCTTAAATTGAGTTGCTGCCAATTTTTATGCTTCATATGAAAGGGATGTTTGTCTTAAAAATAACACTTAATAATTATTATATAAATAGATATAAAATAAATAGGGGCATAAAATATAGAAAAAGGCGATAAAAATGTATGATACAAGCATTTAAAGGTAACTTTATGAGAGCGAGTTTTGAATATTAATTTTACAGCCTTTTAAAGTGTGCCGTATAGGGTTTATGGTTTAATAAAATAATGATTGAATGATGTACCGACCGGGATTCTATTAAAAGCGAATCGAAAATAAAAGGTTATTTTTATGTTGGGAATGTAAACGTGGGGTTTAGCGTTGGGAACGGAAGGGGTTTTAAAACGAGGATCGTTTAATAACAAATTCAAGAGGTGGTTTTATCTGGCCAATAAAATCGCGCCCCGCGGCCGGTGAATTAAGTGAATAATTTAGCAAGTATTTAAGATATAGGTGTAGCGATGTGACGCTATTAAGAATTATCTACCGCATAAATCACGAGTATAATTAAATCGCTGTATGAGGATCATGGGCCCTTATTATATGGCACCCTTGTGGAGGGTGCGACCCCTTCCGTTGCCCAATTATATTAAACTGTGAATACAAATTGACTCTTTTCAAAAGTTAAACGGCCGGGCTCAGTTATCATTGTCCTAGTAAAAGGTTTCGACTTCCTTTATTTATATCCGACCGATTCCCTTCTATTGTAGCACCGGAACCCGGTTCGAGCACCACCGCTCCACATCATTTACGGCCGTTTAATGGGGCCCAATCAACGTTAACGACGCTAAAAACGTCCGAAATTTTTAGCTGCACCAAGAGGCTATGGTAATAAGGGAGGGAATTTTGGTCAGAAAGGTGTCAGCCGTTTAAAGGATGGGCAAATAATAACGCACCAAAGTAAACCCAATGACGTAGAAAATGACACGGGGTGTTGTGTTGCCGGCATAATACGAACGACCGGCTGCTTACCGACCGCCACCTGGGCCGTGGTTCAATCCGTGTATGTGTATCCGAGCTACAAATCCGACTTTCTATAGACCCGGTCCATTCTCGAAGGGGACTCATTCAGGAAATCATTCAAGAGTCAACGTTTTCGCACCAAACGCCGCCCTGAATGGGATAATAACACGGACTTCCTGTATTCGATACAATTTGTCACTTCCCAATAAGATTATTAACAATAAACGGCTATCGCTGACTTTCAAGCCGGCTATTAGACTCCATCCATTGTTAAAACTTATACCTGTATTCTCAAACTTACTCCCCTGGGATTCAAACTCCCCTTCACATTAAATCTAGATTGCCTATAAAGAATCTGTACTAAATAATTAACTGACAGGAGTTTACATCTCAGCTTTTCAAACATAATAAATAACGTAAATGTATTCAATACACTGATGATGGTAACGGCCGAAATACGTTGAGCAAGACTAGTAAATATTAATAATAAAACAAATTGTAATGGTATTCATAATCAATTGAAATGGTCGACCTTAAAAGATCCAAATCCTGTTGGGCGAGCGAGAGTTGAAATCAAAATAATCCGAAGCGTTCGAAAGGCAATTTGGGCTAAGAGGAAAAATGAGGAAATTTGCATGATTTGATTAAAAACGTTCGCGCCGCTCTATCTCGGAATGAGCGGGAACTTAGATTGAACGGCTTAAACAAAATTATCCTCGCATCCTATTATGGCTTATATCTCCGGATGGATTTAAGCCCCTGATGACCTGTCTTTCCCCGCTCCGCAGCGCTCGCCGTCTCGAAATAATCATATAACGAGCCGACAGGGATACAAACGACCCGACTTTTCGCCAATTTAAATGACAAATCGGACCGATATTTCTTTCTATAAAAATATTTATTTAGGGGACGCGCTTTGCCCCCGAGTTGGAAAATTTTTAACTAATTCCCTCCCCGAACCCCGATCTCGACGAATTTAATGAACACCAAAAAGGAGTTAATGTGCTACCGGTAATTTCTTGACAATGGGCCGCCTCCGACAAAAGAAAATTGTGTAAATTCGTTTCAAAAGCGACCCGACGAAGGCGGACCGAGCCAGAAGGCCTTCGCGCCATACAAACGGTGGAACGACGTTGGCGTTTAGATCATACGTCATTAACCACCGCACAATCACATAATGAACATCACAAGGCCCGAGGATCTGAAATGAAGGTTGCCACGTTACTCCACTGACAGATGCGGCCGTTTAAAGGCGCGCCGAATGTGAATGCTCCCGACTTTAAAAGAAACTTTTTGTTTATTTGCTTAATGATTCGTCGTAACACGTGATGCTTATAATGTTAAATGTACCTCACGAAACTACCAGTCATTCAAACTTTTACATTATCATACTTATACTATTATATACCAAAATTACTATCTTAACAAAAACTTATTTACAATTATTTTACAACTTCATAAAACATCATTTCTCCATTTTCACTATCATTAGAACTAACACAAGAACTAGAACTAGAACCATTCTGGTTTAGCCGTCTTGAGAGACGTGCGGCTAAACCCGAATGTTTCTAGTTCTTGGTCTAGCGTTAGTTCTAGTTTTACCCTAGCACTATCACTAGAACTAACACAAGACCTGGAACTACATAGAATTATAAACCCGAATGTTTCTAGGCGGTAGGCAACATTTCAAATTTTCCTAGTGTAATTTTTGCTTAAAACTGACCAATAGCAACCCTTCTTTTTGGGGCTTCAATTTGAAAACACTCCTCCCAATTAAAAAATAGAGTATAATACATATTGAAGTTTTTTAAATTTTTTTTATAAAATAAAGTAATCACCTTATAATTTGGTACAAGTCAACCTCAAACATTTCGTTGTAACCCAAAAAAGTTACATTCCTTAATTCCTAACCGTTTTGTAAAAAAGAGTTTTTCAACTTGTTTATGAAATAAATGATTCAAGTTCAAAATAATATAAAGGTACTAATAAAAAATGTAATATTAAAAAGAAGCAATATCTATATGTATGATAATTATGATGGATGGTATCGAAACATTTCGTCGGTGTTTACAGCTTAACTGGAAATGTAAAAGTTTACGGCAAAGCAGGACTGGCAAAGTATCAACGAAGATATCCGGCCGAACCATAGTTTCACTTAGTGAATGTATTGGTCGACAGTAAAACGAAAATATAATGGCCGCAGTTCGGGTAAAAACTGCACTGTAAAGATAGAACGCCGTATCGGCACCGGGGCCCTGAAGGACCAATATGGACCCCCGGGAACGTCGGATAATAAATTTTAAAATTGCGCCGTATACTATATTCGTGGAACGATTGGGAAATATCGTAAAGTCGGATGCAGATTGTACACAAAGTAGTAAAACGTCCCTGTGGATGGTTGCTTTTATCAACAGAGGAGATTTTTACCAATGGTTACTTTTTGTTTCAAATGCTACATGTAATAATAATAAAATAACTTAAACGGAACTATATATTGCCTGTTGACGTTAAGCTTGACTGGGAAATTGGCGAATCAGTAGGTGTTCTTTGATGTAGCAACAAGTAAGAATGACAGCCAGAAAGTTACCTGAACAGGTGTGGGTCACAAAACACCGGATACAGTTTATTAGAGCCTAATATCCTTTTAAAAGGTAATCCACAAATAAAGGCCGGCATAATTCAGTCTTACGGATGGAAAGAGGACGTAAGCAGGGAAGAAGAAGGACAGAAGCCCAACGTGAATCCTTCTTCTTTTCTTTTGAAGCAACCAGACTGTATGGCACCTTTGAATACCTGCGTTTGTATTCATCCGTTGTATGCAAATAAACCACGGCCGGGCCGGCATTTTTGAGAATAATAGGAGGCGAACGTGATTTTTCAACGGCGAACTCGATTATAACGACGTAGTTAATGGTCATTTAGGGCGGTTATCGCACGTTATGATCCTATCTGAGATTGCGCGACCCGTGTGGGGCAAAACGTCCCCGGTCTCAACAATTTGCATTTTATTCCAACGATTTAAACCATCAATAACCATAAATAAACTTCTATCGGGCCATTGATCAAAAAATGCCGTTTAGTTTTTTTAGAGCAACGGCTACCACCCGAATTACTTTTTTCCAATATATTCGAGTTTTGTGTACATTTTTCTGTTGGATAAATAATTCCCCCTCTATCTGCCGACGAGGACATATTTCATATTAATTTTTTATCCACGCTCACTATCGTATATTTTTACTTATCCAGATTTATGCGAAACAATAAAAAAAGTCTGATATTCGCTGTATTAATAGTAAAATCCGGATGTAAAATAACAATATATACTTTTAATAATACATTTTTAAATTCTATGATTTATCAATCGTAAACAAAAATAAATGTAAAGAGACCGTGTTCTTCCCACATCTTAATCTCACCCAAATTGAATGAAAATCCCCAACGTGCCCAATTACACGCGGGCATCACTTCGATATAACTACGGATTATTTTGGATTTCTAAACACAAAATGCCTGCACCGAGAAATGATTATGCTTGCGAATTGGGAATTTTGTAGGCTTTGCTTTAACCCTCTTATTTGAATATCAAATCTTATTTGAAATTCGAAATTTATTATTAACATTTTTTTATGTTAAATAAATATTTTTTGTGGATTCCAAAAAGTATTTTTTTTTATTTAAATCTTTTTATTTTATCGTACCTAGTGACATCTATCATCCAGTTAATAACACCGCATCCTGCTACTTTAGATACCTCTATTTTATCTCTCCAAAACTCCTGAGTAATTTTACCTGTTCATAGAGGTCTTGTTTTGGTACCTGACGTTTTTTTACAACCTGTTAAAGGACTTTTGTTTGTTTGGGTATCCCAAACTAACGGGTTATTAAAAAAGTCCTATTTTAACTTAAAACCATTGAATAAGTGCCTTAAATTCCGTCCATGTTTTAACCCACACTTTTTTTGTCTCGCACCGTATTAAAGAGAGCTGAAGAAACGCAGGTTAGTTTTGTAAAATAAATGGGCGTTATCGCTCCTAGATAAGTCATCCCGAGTCGCAACTCGCAACGCTTTAAGCCACATGATTCATCAATTGTATATATGATACGAACGATGTGTAAGGCAGGTGTTAGTTAAAGTGAAATCAACGGAAAGTGAAGATCTCGATACCATGTCTAAACAGCTGGGTGTAGTGGGCATATTCGTTTGTGTATTAGTGCTTGTAAAATCTCAAAATTACGGTAATCAATATTATGGAGCCCCAAATCCACATTTAGATCCGTCTTATCACATTCCCAACCCAGGAGACAAAGATTATCAAACGTACATATATAACAATAGGAGATATGGGCAAAATCAACCTCACATGTATCCAGGTTATCCTGGAAATCCAAATTTATCTGGCCAAGATCCGCGGTTTAGATATGATAGGGTAAGAATTATTTGTACAAAAATTTAAAAATATCTTTGTAAGAATTTCATTCATAAAGACCAATTAGAGTTGTAGTGGTAATTAACTTTAATTGTGTTCATTGAAGGAAGGCAATGCAGAACCAATCCTCCCTGGGATCTTAGCCGGTTGGAGAGCTGATTTGCAAGGAAAAGAGAGACCTGACAGTCGTTTAAGAGATAGAGATATATTTGTTAAGACAAGTCATGGGCAAGTTCAAGGATTTAAAGTTTATTTATATGATACTCCTGATCCACAGTCTTTATATAGACCAGGTACAGAATTTACTGAAAGAGAACAAGGAGTTACTTCAGTATTTCTTGGAATTCCTTATGCTCAACCACCTATAGCTGAAGGAAGATTTAGGGTAAGAATATATTAATATAAATTAGAAACTCTTTATACTTAACAAACCTTAAATTAAAAATTAATTTAATGTGAATCAAAATTTGGTCAAAACACATTGATTGTAGGACTTTGCTGACAGAATTTTTTTAATTTTTTAGCCACCTAGATGGCACAAAGGATGGCAAAACATTCAAGCTGTTGATTTTGGCCCGGCATGCCCACAACCAACGATGTATACAGGCGCTCAAAATGGCATAAGAGACATGCATGAAGATTGCCTTTACCTAAACATTTACACTCCAACGACAGAAATAGTCCCAATGAAATACCCAGTTATGGTGTATATTCATGGTGGTGATTTCATAAGAGGAGCTTCAAATTTATTCCCAGGACACATAATGGCGACTTTTTATAAAGTGGTAGTTGTGACGTTTAATTACCGTTTGGGTGCTTTAGGATTTTTAAGTACGGGCGATATCAATTCCCCGGGAAACTATGGTATTCTAGATCAAGCGATGGCTTTGAAATGGATTCATGAGAATGTTGATAATTTTAATGGGGATAGGAATTCGATAACGTTATTTGGACCCGGAGCTGGAGCTGCTTCGGCTGGGCTTTTGATGGTGAATCCGGCAACGCGAAATATTGTAACACAAGTTATTGCTCAAAGTGGATCTGCATTGGCAGATTGGGCTTTTATAAACGACAAATATAGGGTGCAAAATACAAGTAGAGTGTTTGGACAAATTATGGGTTGCAGTATTGAGTCATCTTGGAAATTGGTGAATTGTTTAAAACATGCTCGAAGTGCTTTGGAGTTAGGAAATGCTGAATTCCCCCCTCATGTTGGATTATTTCCTTGGGGGCCAGTTACAGAAATGAATTTTTCAATGCCATATTATGAGGGATGGTACGAGAAAGAGTGGCATTTTTTACAAAATTCTCCTGAAAATTTAATACGTAAAGGTGAATTTAATAAAGGTTTAAAATACATGGCAAGCGTTACCATGCAAGAAGCAGCTCATTTTATATACAATAACAAATCGTTAGCGCCTAATTATATAGTAAACGAAGAATTTTTCGATCAAAAGTTATGGGAACTAGTTCTACGATACAACTACACCCTAAATATGAATGGAACGTTTGAAGCTATCAAATACATGTATACTTATTGGCCAAACCCATCAAACGTAACTCACATCAGGGAAAAATATATCGAATTACTGAGCGATTTCTTATACGTAGCTCCAAACGACAAAATGATCAAATTACTGGTTGAACAAAACGTACCTGTTTATATGTACGTTTTAAACACAACCGTCGAATCTTTTAATACAGATTTTTGGAGAAAAACTCCTCATAATATCGAACATTATTTACTTTGTGGTGCTCCATTTATGGATGTTGAGTTTTTCCCAGAAAGTTTAAGTTTTAAAAGGACCCAATGGACGAATAATGATAGAAATATGAGTCATTTCTTTATGAAAGCTTATACAGATTTTGCTAGATATGGGTACGTTTTTAATTCATCTTAATTATATGTATTATATTTATATAAATTTTCTAGCACACCATCATACACAAGAATATTAGGTTTACATTTTGAAATGGCAGAAAATGGAATGTTAAAATACTTAAATTTAAATACGACGTATAACTCGACGATCAAATGGAATTACAGACAAACGGAATCTGCATTTTGGACCATGTATTTACCAACTGTTGTTGGACACTTAATTCCGACATATCCTCCAACAACTGAAGTAAGTATTTAATTTTAAGCATTCTTGTGTTCTTTTTAATAGTACAAATTTTTAGTTTTGGTGGGAACCAAGGACCCCATTGCAAGTAGCTTTTTGGAGCATGGCGACAATGTGTTTATTATTAGTAGTCTTAGTAGTAGTATGTTGCATGTTGTGGAGAAACGCAAAAAGGTAAGTAGTTTCACGAATCTCATCGTTCATCGACATATCGTTTCATTCATTCAAGATCATCATCATCGGATCCAATCTTTGCGTGCTTCAGTTAGATTTAGAACATTATCTTCTATCGTTATAGGCAGTCGGATAGATACTATAATAACACTTACATGAATCAAGTCGATGAGGAGATAAGTATCGCGAATACGAGGTCCCCAGGGTTCGAGTACACGGACAAACCGAAGACTTCCGTCAAATCGGGCAGCGTCGGCTCACTGAGATCAAACAGCCAAATATCTTTGAAGGAACTACAAGAGTACAGCGTACCAAAAAAGGCAGCGCCACTGCTACCCAAAAATGAAAAACATCGAGCGTATTTACCAGATGGTGTTCCACAAACAGATGTTTAAACAACGATCTCATTACTAATTACATTCCATAAAATGATTCAAAAACTTATTAAAAAAAACCAGTTATCATTTTTTTATTTTCTATTTATTACCTTTATCATCAAAATGTGTTCGTCAAAACAGTGGTTGTATTTTACGCAGCTTTTAAGATTGATGAGTATTTTTTATTTGTGTTTAAATTAGGAAATAAAAATAAGTTACTTTTTTTTGTACATATTTTTATGTATATTTTTTTATTAATAAAAACTATTTTACATGCTATTTTTATCCAATTTATACCTAACTAATTATAATTTAATATAACTTTTTTTTGACGTTTTAACAAAATAAGGTTGGTGCATTCGACTGGGTTCTTAATAATTTTAAGTTTCCAAGAGGCTTCTATGTTGTAGACATCTTTATCCTCCTGGTGTAGTGAATTATCAATTTATTAATTTCCATGTTAACAGTATAGTAATGGAATTCAAGATTATCTTCCTAATTATTGTTTGTATCAAAATATTTTTCAAATAAAACTTGTTAAGAATTAAAAAAGGAACAACTTTTTTTAGAACCATTTTTTAAATTTATCAATTTTCTAATTTCTTGTTATTTGAAGCTCCAATATAGGAATTCCTGTATATTATTTTTTAATATCTCAATTTTTATTTATTCTTTATATTAGTAGCTACATTATTTTTGAAATAATAAAATCGAACACAGTGCGATCTCTTTAAATCAAAAGCAGAAGTACACAATTATTTTAATTACTTTTACAAACACCTACTGGATTCGAAAGCTCGATTAAGTAGAAATATATTGTTTGAGTCCACCATAAAGTATTGCCTATATATTGCGTAATTTTATTCTTATTAAAAAATTAAATAAATCGAAAAACAAATACTTATGAAATAAATATATCAAAAATATAAATTATATTGGGTCGTAATAATTTTTGTGCAAGTAGTTTTACGTAGATTGATAGAGATTGTAATGTAAACATAGTTTATAATGTCACGCAATGCGATAGGGAATGTGTTTAAACGGCGAATACGGTGAGTTGATTAATCAAGTAAGAAAAGTACATTCTCGATGTCACGTAATCACAATTCCTGATAGACTTCTAAGTAAATTCAGGCTTACCGCGAAAGGAATTTGGTGGAAAAGTTGTGCAATACGATATTATTTTAATATTTACATGTGGAAATGACGTGGTTTCGAAGAATCATTATCAAAACAACCGTTACTATATATAATAACTAAATTATCAATGGCGTAATTAGAAAAATAAAATTTTCTCTCGACGCCAAAGATCAGTTGTTATTTAAATGTAGACACGTTGGAATTTGTAACACATGTCCGTGGTATTTATAGCGATTTAAATTAATCTAATCTTATCGCTATTGTTAACTATTTTAGTATTCGAAAACGATCTGAAACGCTCAATTCCAGGTAAATGAATCCAACCGAGAAATTCGCAAAATATTTAAAGCGTTAATAAAGCTAGTCTAATCGGAGTTATTAACTATTTTGGTATTTAAAGTTAGCCAGTGCTTCTAAACAGTTTTCGAAAGTGAAATTATTGACCTTCAAACAAGTTTTGTTCTATTTCGCCTTCTTATAATTTGTCGACCTTCCCAAAATTAAATTTCGCGATTTTTTCTAACCTGACGCAACATTCTTTGTTATTACAGATCGTTAATAATATATATTCCGTGATAATGTTTTAATTAAAAGAAATTATATATTTTTTGTTTTGTTAAAATTCCCAAAAAAAAAGATAGTTCGGTAAAAATAATACTCCAAGCGATGTTGATGTTCGATCTTTTGAAATCTCTGTAAATCCCACAATTTCACAAAAATGCGCATGATCGTTTTGTTCGGATACTACAAAGTAAAGGTTGAAGTGGAACAGTAGAATTAAAAAACGAGGACGGTGAACGGCTGGGGAGGCAAGTTCAACGATACTTGGTCCATGCCGCTTTTGCGATTGGTTCAATTTTGTAGGCGCGACACGGGCATGTCACGTACGTAGCCGGTTTCTTTAAATTACCTGTCTACCACAGCTGTTCCTACAATCAATTCCAAGTTTACTTGGCATTCACATCGAATACGCCGACGAGTTCACAAGCGCACATTATTTTTTTTGTACTTGCTATTAAAAGTGAAAATGGGCTTACCGAAGCGACTTTATTTATTCATACCAGTATTAATCCTATTGGTATTTCAATTCAAACCAATTTCTTCTCATCTAGAATATGGGTAAGATTTAAATTTAATTTAAAAAAAATTTTCTTATAGTTTAACATTTTGTTTATGAATTACAAATTTGGCTGACGATTATTTGAGTATCTTTTTTATACATCAACTTTATCAAAGTTCATTGTTAATTTTTTATTTAATTATGTTTTTTCGCTGTAAATACTCTGGAAATCACACATTTTCGTCATAATCGTTCGAGAAATTCTTGAAATAAATCGAATTGCAAAAAAATTCTGAGTATTAGATATCTTATTTATCAAGTCTATGTCTTAACTTATATCAGTTTCAGAAAACATTGCGGTATTAATACCACTCATTTCTGTTAAAAAAATATAAATTAAAAAAATCATATCTCAAAAAGTAGATGAAACATCACGATTAAATAAAAAACATTTTGCTGCAAATTTAATTTAGTTTCAACACCCCAAATATAATTACTTTATTAATATAAATCACGATGTTATAACTTTTTAAATTAATTGATTGAAGTTAGGTTGGTATTAAAAGAACTTTAAAACATCGTATCTCAAAAACAAATTGATATTTCACAATGTAATGAATAGCATTTTAAAACAATTTTTGTAATTTATTTTCTTACTCCTACAAATTTCGACGTCATGATTGTTTTCAAACTTCATAAAAATTAAATCACCTTAAAAATGTTCGTTTCAGAATTGAAGATGTTTTTTGCAATGGTCCAATTCTTCACGTTGTACAAATGGCGAGATTATTCAATGATTCCAAAACATTCGTCGATATGCACCTAAAAGCATCCCCATCGGAAATAGTGAAAGATTTCGGTGAAATGATGCAGGGTGCTGATGATAATCCTCTAAGACAAGACATAAAAGAGTTCGTGCATAAAAATTTTGAGCCAGAAAATAACGAATTTGATAAGTGGGCGCCGAAAGATTGGGTTGAGAATCCTTCGTATTTGAATAAAATTAATGATAAAGATCTCAGACAATATGGTTCGGATGTAAATGTGATTTGGACCAAATTGGGTCGTCAAATTAAGGATGCTGTTAGAGAATCTCCTGATCGGTATTCTTTAATATGGGTGCCAAAACCGTTTATTGTTCCTGGTGGGAGATTTCGCGAGTATTATTATTGGGATTCGTATTGGATTATCGATGGGCTTCTTATAAGTGGTATGTTTGATACCGCGAGAGGTATGCTTGAAAACTTCGTTTATTTGGTTAATAAATTTGGACATATTCCCAATGGTGGAAGATTGTATTACGTTGAAAGATCACAACCGCCTTTATTCGTTCCTATGGTAAAAAAATATTTTGATGCAACTTGTGATATCGATTTTATTAAAGATAACTTAGAGACTCTCGATAAAGAATTTGAATATTGGATGAAATTTCACATGAGAAATTTTACATTTAATAATGTAGATTATACCATGGCTGCGTATGGAGATAAATCTCGTGGACCACGTCCGGAATCGTATTACGAAGACGTCAAAGCAGCGGAATATTTCGCAACAACTGCGGGAAAAGAAGCGTTTTATACTGAAATTAAAGCTGCTGCAGAATCCGGCTGGGATTTTTCTAGTAGATGGTTTTATTCTCCAATGGGTGATCGCAATAACCTTACTTACACAGAAACAACGCCGATTATTCCTGTTGATCTAAATTCTTTCCTTCATTGGAACGCGGTTATTTTGAGAGATTTTCATAAAATGTTAAACAGCAAAAAAGCTGATTATTATGATATGAAAGCTCAAAATCTACTTGAAGCAATCAACGCAGTTCTTTGGGATGATAGGAGCGGGGTGTGGTTTGATTTCGACATCAACACCTTGTCTAAAAGACACGTTTACTACGCTAGTAACCTTGTTCCTTTATACACAATGAGTTATCCCCAAACAAATCAAGGATATTACATTAACAAGGTAATATCATACTTGACAAATTTGGATTTGCTCAAATACCCCTTCGGAGTTCCAACTACTTTAGAAGACACCGGGGAACAATGGGACTTCCCCAACGTTTGGCCACCACTTCAACATATGATGATTTTTGGATTACAACAATCCGATGATCCAGTTGCAAAAGAGCTTGCTTTGAATATTAGTAATAAATGGATTCTAACTACTTACAATAATTATATCGCAACAAACAGTATATATGAGAAATATAATGTTCTTTATGGCTCATATGGAAGTGGAGGTGAATACGAGGTCCAAACTGGATTTGGATGGACTAATGGAGTTATTATATCTCTATTGGATACTTATGGGTCAGAACTCTCAACGGAATTTGATGTAATAAAACATAAAAAGCGATTTGTTCGGAGTGTAGATGATCCTAATAATAATAATGATAGTAATAGTAGTAATGATGGTATTTTTATACGATCAGTTACTGCAGCTTTATGTGTAATAGGATCTTTTTTCGTCTTTAGATTTTCAGGGTGAGGTAAGCTTATTTATTAAACTTTTGTCATCACAACGATTTATTTTATTCTCTTTTGTTGCAGATATTTATCCCCTCACATTTCGAATATTTATGTTAAGTCCTGAGTAGCTTCTGTGATCGACATATACAACGAGACGGACACGCATGTCGCTTTATCATAAATAATTTACAAGTTTTATAATCCCTTTCTAAATTCTCTCCTATTTTTTTTTTAATATCACCGAAGCAAAAACCTTTTTATAGGTGTGTACACGTCTGCGGAATCAAAGATTGGCTGCCGTGTATCGTAACCTTGACTTTCTATATTGTGTATGTTATTATTACAGTATTTGTGTGATTTGTGTGTCCAATTTACGTATGTATATGTTTTATGTTGTCGACTAAAATATTTATTCAGTTAGATTTTACAAGCATTTATGTGTTTCTTTTCCCTATAAATATAAAATCCTTTTAAATAAAAAGAATTATGTTATAGGTTTATAATCAAGAAAAAGAATTCGCTATATCGAAATAAACGGAATCCCAAAGAAATGAATTTATTGTAATTTAAATAAACTTTATTAAATAAAATTTTCTTATTTAAAAATTTGTTTTGAAATGAAAGCGCTACCTATCAACTCAATTAATTATTTTAAGATTACTGTGAACGTTCCTAGATGTCGCCACAACCGCATTATTGTAATTTTGGGGGATTTTTTCTGTTTCAAGTTGGCAATGAAATAATAGTGACAGCTGTTCGTCTTATCAAAATATTTTGATGATTATTTCCGAAGTTTTCACGTCCAGGAAACGATACAATCGGAAAAACGGTTCGTAGCGAAACTGCACGTGCACAATGACGATTCTACCGGCGAAAAGGGCGTCCACGTCCGCCGAAGAAAACAAAGATACCAGCACCCAAAACGTAAGTGTATTAAGTCTCAATTAAAGATGTCTCCTTTAAAGTGTTACGAATCTCTTATTGTTACGATAGGGCAACCCAACACGACGGGATCATAATATATCTCATACCAGCAGTCTTAATGATACCGCTTCTAACAGAAGACCGTTCCGAAGGTAAGATATATCTATGGTGTATATATATACATATATATGTGTGAGTATCATAATAACATGCATTTTATTATTTCCAGTCTTAATATGTAGCATTAATGATGTGATACTATTTGTGATGATCTAAATATTTAATGTTGTTTAAATTTTTTGAATGTAATTTTGGTATTTGATGGGTGGGGTCTTTAACTATAATATATGTAGTATATATTTGTTGTTAATGGTCAAGTAAGAAATTAAAAATGAAACAAAATCATATCAAACCCAGTAAAACTTATTACTAGTAAGACAACACTTACTTATTATTTACTAAATACACATCAAATAATGATAAATGATAAATATCATATAAAGAAAATTCATACGAACTCAAATTTTATCATTAATAACTAAGGCAATAAAAGCTGTTCTTCTACTTCATAACTTCATCGACTATCTTGTTTCCTTTGATATAAAAAAAGCTTAAATATGTGTAACAAGAAAAAAATTGAAAAAATTCCAAAAGATATGATTAAATGTTTCAAATTCTATTAGAATTATCAACCTGAAATGTTTTAGGCACAACTTACTTATCAATATGTATATTTAGAATCTAAAACTTTTATCATACAAGTTTTTTATATTGGTAAAAAGAATGAAAATAAAAAAAATTACAACTAGGGCTCGGATTTTATACAAAATGCATCTTTTTATTTTCAGAAATATTTTCAAAAATTGATTTCTGGACGAATTACACGAAGATAAAGCAAATAACACAATAAAAAATTGCATATTTTTATCATTTTTTGGATTTTTGCATATTTTCGGCTTTTATTGTACAATTTCGCATGTTTTAAAGTTTCACCAGACTTTTCATTTCGTTTAATAATATAAATATAGTAAACGCGTGATTTGAAATAAGAATACAAGTTTGCTTGTGTTTCCCCGGGCTGGTTTCTAGTTTGTTATAAAAACATGAATCCCTTGTGAAAAAGTGCATGTTTTGTAAATAATGTGGCACCATATAAATTTATAAAAATCTTATTTATGCTGTTTATTACGATAATATGAAAATTATCGTAGAGGAATTTTCTGATTGTGCTGAATCAATAAAAGAAGTAAAGATTTATTTAAACAAGAAATAGTAGAACAACTAGCATACATTCAAGCTAATTACAATTTTTTATGCAAAAGTACCACGAAATTAGTAAGATCTCAGGCACCCTGATAGATGCAATTGAGGTGATAAACGCTTATAAAGAAGGCATGAAAAAAGTTCCAGGCCAAACAGGTAAAATTATATTAAATAAGTTTAATAATGTCATCTTAAAAAATGAGGGATACCATAAGTTACAAAATTCTGCTACATAATCTTGATAGAAATAATACAGTTATTTCAAGAGTTGTACAAATAACTCTCCAAACTCGTAGAGAAAGACTTCTCTGGCTGTATCGTTTTTAGAATTCGCGAAAATATGTAATATTTTTGTATCGAATTCATTTTGAACATTCAGGTTTAGCCGTGCATCTTTAACGACAACTAATTACAATAATGAAATCAACCAAAATAATTGATAAGGTTACAAGTGAGATAGACAAAATCGTTTTTGGTCGTTTTTTTAACTAATAACATCACTATAAAACAAATAATTTCGGAGAAGCCCAAAAAAAATCGATTTACTTTTATCAAAATTATAAATAAAATTTTCTAAATACTTTTCCAACTCCTTCATCAACTGATTATGATATTCGTGAATAATACTTTTCTTTCAAATCGTTTTTAAATTAGTATTGATTAACATTTCTCCTACATCACATTATTTTTTATTGATATATGTGTTTATTAAAGATGTGTATATTAGCCTCTAATATCCTTAAATATATATTATCATTTGTTTGTTTCCCATTTGAATATGTTTTTAATTTGATACCGTAAGTTGAAATACTAAATAAGTTTAACGTAATCTTTTCTTTTCTTATAAGAAAAAGTACCACTCCGGAACCAAGCGAACATTGTCTGCGCAAACGCTTTAAAGTACGCAGGAAGCAACGCGATAACCGAGAACGCAAAGGTAAGCGATTGGAAACCCCGGAAGAGACGCTTGAAACCGCAGCGACACCTCCATCATCTGAAATTTCGGAAGTCGTCGCTTCCGAATGCGAACGCGAACAACTTGCTCTTAACATCGAATCTGAAGAGGGTACCGGATTTAATAGTGAAGATGAGTATGGACCTACATTAGGCAATTTGAAAGATCGACATTTAACCGATGAAGAATGGTCGGCTGTAAGTTAAATAAATTAATAAATTTATTTTTTTCAATTAAAACGTTTTTAGAGAGATGCTCTTTTCGCAAGATGTCTATCCGACTTAGGCTATGAAATTAAGCAAATGCACGAAGATGGAGCGTGTCTATTTCGCGCAATAGCTGACCAAATATATGGTGACCAAGAATTGCATTACATGGTTCGAAGTGCTTGCATGGATTATATTGTAAGTCAATATCAATAACTATTTCAAAAACCAAAAAAAATTTTAATCCAGGTAAAAAACAAAGATTTCTTCGCACCATATGTAACAGAAGATTTTGACAAATACGTTGCACGTAAACGAAAGTGGAACGTACATGGTAATCATCTCGAAATTCAAGCGTTAAGTGAAATGTACAATAGAACTATCGAAGTCTATTGTTATCAAATAGAGCCTATTAATATTTTTAACGGATCGCGTATTAACACTGATGAACCAATTCGGCTTTCTTATCATAGAATGTGCCACTATAATTCGATTAGTAACCCGAATAATCCATCAGTAGGTGTAGGACTTGGTTTGCCAGCTTATCATCCGATCGATTTGAACCGTAGAAGAATGGTGGATGCTGTTCGTGCTAGCGAAGAACTTTTGATCGAACAAACTATGCTCGAAGATAAAATTAAAGCCACCGATTGGGAAGCGACTAATGAAGCACTTGAAGAAGAAGTTGCTCGAGAATCGTACATTCAATATTTTCGAGACGCTGAACGTAGATTGAAACCACAAAGTTCTGCTTGTGCCGGTAGCAGTTCAACGGTTACTTCCGCGGTTTGTTCGAGCCCGAGGGCAAATCGTAGGGGTTCTATGTCACCAAAAGGTGGTTCGTCCCCGAAAGGAAACTCTTCACCAAAAGCTAGCTCTCCCAAGAGTCATAGAATGAGTCCCAGAAATTTAAATCATTGTGGGAACAATGAATTCGATCCAACTCCTGAATTACAACCATCAACAAGTGTTTCATATCAGGAGTTTAATGAAACTAATAAGGCTTCTAACGCGGAAATTAGTAAGAAACTTCATTTTTGATGAAACAATTTGATTTGATGAATTTGATTTTCTTGTTTTCTTAGGTGACGAAGATTGGGATGATGGAATAATGGCTCAGGTTTTAGCCGAATCTCGGAACACTTATTTAGATGAATTGAAGCGCAATTCCAAACGTCGAATTGGATCCCCAGGACCGTCAACGTCGAGTTAAACGCGATTATTTATAAAAATGTTAATTGTTTTTTCTTTTTGTTTGTTTTGATGGGTCGAAAGGCAATTTCATTTTTGCATATTTGTGATAGTATTGTATTGCCCTTATTTTATCATCGCTCAAATTTATTTTTTATTTGCTAACATATGGATCATTCGTTTCTTTTCTCGTTAATTTCCTTTTCTTTTTTTAAAACAAATATATATGTTTAAAAATAAATATAACATACATGCATATAATATAGTACATATATAGGATATACGCAATTGGTATGTTATTACAATTACTTACAATTCAAGTTTTAGATTCATATATAGATATAAAAATATCAATTGTGTATATGTATACCTTACAAATAGTGAATAAATTCTTTTTGTTTTTTTTGCGCACTTTGTAGGATTATACAAAGAGTTTACGTTCGTTTTCACGTTTTTTAACAATCGAAATGTATAATAAAAAAGTACATTTTGGCCCTGGTGCCAATTGATGTCCATTTCATTCCCGTTTAATATTATTATTATAATAAATATTTGTTTTTTTTTCTGTTTTATTAGATAGTTTTCAGCATTACGTCTACGAAGTGTATTTTTTTTGGAAACTTTTCAATTAAAATTTAATAGTAATGGATTTTTTTCTTGTTTTATTACAAACTCTAACTAATTAGGGCCTAAAATCTAATACCAGATGTAGAAACATTTGAGTTTAGCTAAACCCGTATGTTTGTATGAACAAAGCATAAATTAAAAATTTAAATATGTCAAAATTGCAGAGAAGTGAAATTAGCAATTAATAAATAATTTGATTTATAAAAATGTTTGTTGTATTAACACATTATTATATTAAAAATAATAAAGAAAAGCTCAATAACGTTCGTAATAAATAAATAATAAATCGCATCGATAAATCAAACGGAATGAAATTAGCAATTTTACTGACGTTTCATCTTTTGAGGTTATGTGTAAAAATATTTGTTTTATTTACAAATATTGTTTAAAAATTTAAGAAATCATGGATATTACTCAACTGCCAGTACAAAGAACGATTGTTAAACACAATTCCATAGCAAATAGAACTTTTACACAGTAAGTACTGACGATTAAACAATTAAATACCTCACTAAAGTATTAAATGAAAATTAAAAAGCTTAAATCTTCTTTTTAGCGATTCAAATACTTTGATAGAATGCGTTCCGTTTTCTAATTTAGGAAAAATCCAACCGTTTTTAGTCACATTATCTACAAATGCCGCCCTGTTAATGGATTTCCATTCCCATTTATCGAAATCGGAGGTTTATGGATATTTAGCTGGGCATTGGGATGTTAATACGCACAGTAATAAAGATTTAATTAATTAATAAACAATTATTACCATTTTATTTTTTAGATTTACAAATAACGCATACTTTTCCATGTCGAAATGGAAAATCCGATAGGGAAAACTCTAGCAAAGTAGAAAGTGATATAGCAAAAGCAATAGAAGCCGAAAAATTAGTATTAGTCGGATGGTATCATTCCCATCCATTTTTACCATGCGCACCAACATTACGAGATATTGACGCACAATTAGATTATCAAATTAAAATGAAAGGAATTTCTGATAACAGTTATACACCTTGTATTGGGTTTATTTTATGTGAGACATCAATCTATAAAATAATATACAGTGTGTTTGATTTTAGCTGTCACAAAACACATATCTTGATTATTATTGGAGATTAGATTGACACATTTGATGCTCACTTGCTTTTTTCTAATATGCCAGATAACACAATATTAAGTGTAGAGCAACTTTCCTTCTATAATATTTTGTCATATCTCTAACAGTAGTTGAGATATCTGTTATGACAACTAAAATCAAACACTGTATATTACATTCAATTTATTAATTTATTTTTTAGCACCGTACAATTATGATAACGCCCCATTAGAAATATTATCAAATATAATAGCATATTGGGTGATTCCCCCACCGGAAAGTAAACCAAACGAATATGGAAGACCAATGTTAATGTCGTATAGCGTAGTTCAAGATTCCCTATTAACACCATATGTAAAAGAAGAAATAACAAAACTTGCTGAATATTATAAAAAAGATGTTGATTTTATAGATTTTTCAGAACGTTATAACAATTCTTCGACTTATATTGAAAAGTTACGTACAGCTTTGGTGTCGAAATTTCCACGAGAAGAAAACGAAAATATGATTTGGTCGTTTATTCGTGAAATTTTAGGTTGTCCAAGTGATCTTAAAGATAATCTTTTATCAATACCCACGGTTAATAAATCATCAATTTTATCGGGAATGAATTCAAGTTTAGGTAACTTAATGTTACCTACAGATATCGCATCCGTATTGTTTAATTCCGGGAAATTTCCAAGCGCAACAAGCATGTTAGGTTTGCCAGATCCGATGGCGCATTCTACTTTAGCTGCTAATAACATGTTTCTTTCAACGAACTTGTTTAAAATGCAAGAATTACTGAAACCCCTGTCTACAAACACGATGTTGGGTGGTAAGAGTAAACATGAAAAAATTGCTTCGCCACTAAAAATTCCAACAGAGGTTAAAAATCCAAAACTTGAATTCCCCACAGACGTTAACGTATTAAATTTAAAGAACAAATTTGATTTCGGCCCATTTGATTTACCAACATCGACTAAAACAAAATCGGAATTTTCTGATTTAACCTCATCGTTCGGAAAGGTTCCAAAAAGTGATTTCTCTTTAGATTTAAGTAGAAAAGAAGGAAGTCGAAGTTTCACAGAAAGCTTGCCTACCGATTTTAGTATTAGCGGCGGAGATGATGACCAACCCATGAATCTCACAGCGGATTAATTAAAAAAAATAACGAATTTTTTTAAATCATGTATTTATTTTTTTGCGTTTACAATTATATGTTTATATTAAGCATTATATTTTATATGATGAGATTAAAAGATTGTACATACAAATTTTGTGTATAATTTCCTAACTTATAAAAGATTCATGATGATTTAAATCGAGAACATTTTTTTCCACAACCATATCCAATTTTATATTTTCAGATTCAAAATTATATATTGGGATTATTTCTGATGATTCATCGTTTAAGTTGTCGCTGTACCAAGGAAAATGCTGTAACAAAAAAAATTTTAATGAATTCTTTATGAATTAGATTACTGGGCGAAGTGCAGACTTCTAAATAAAAGTTAAGTATCCCCAAAATATCTGAAACCTTATTTATAATAGAAATTAATACAGGAAATTCAAGTAAAAAGTTGTTAATTACCGAATATTCTGGTGATTCATTAAAAACAATCATCCCATGATTGGTAACTTCTAAATGAATGAGAAATCCGGGATCCTTAGGAACATTATTTAAACTCTCGATGGCAGTTTCAATTTTTAAACAAAACTTTTTAAAAACGCCCTCCAAAGATTGATATAAATCGTTCGTTGCGTACTCTTTAATTTCAAGGAGATTGATGACGTATCGTTCCAAAAATACTTTTCCGGTTGCGATTGTGATAATGAGCGTTTTAAGGGTTTTATTTTTTAAATGGAATAAAACCACTTTTAACGTTTCTAAAATGTATTCGTTTAATTGCGGATGAATCGATTGAAACGCTGGGATTCCGTATGATTTGGTTTTAATAAATATCGATTTTGGGTAAACGTGTCGTCTATATAAGATGTTGTGGATGATTACTTCGAAGAATTCGCATAACAGTTGATGGATCGCTAAAACAATTTTTTTATTTGGATTATAAATTAATTTATTAACATTTTTACTGCTTTCTTCTCCTGGCATGGTTTTTCTTCTTTTTAGCGATGATTAAAGAAAAATGCTAGAAAGGAAAATAATAATTAGTAATTGAGAATATAGTTTCGTTTTAAATTCTTGTTACAAAATTAAGTCATCAAGAGTGTTTGCTTAAAAGGTTAGTATTTAACTGTGATTATTTAACACTAATTTGTTAAGAGAATATAAAACCGTTACAACTAAAGCGTAATAAATACGTGCTTAAACCAGGAGTAAACTTATTTTATTAATTTCCCACTAAAATGAACGTATATTTTTTAATCTTTTGTATATCGGTTTTAATATTTCCTACGCACGAAGTGGGTGAATTTACGTTTTACAACTGGAAGTTTCATTTTCCACCTGGAAGTAGTATGGGGGTATGTTAATTAAATTATAATAAAATAATTAAATTAAATAAAAAAATTTTAGTTATTTTTAGCTTTAGCCATTCCTTTAGATATTCCAAATAAAAGCGTTTACGTCGCTTATAATTTCGAAGCTAATTACCTTCTCCCTTACAATGTAACGCAAGATGTTTATCCACCTATTATTGAAAGAAATAGTGTAAGAAGTGGAGATAAAGACGAAAAAAAGGAAGCTAAAGACAATAATGTTATTGAAACAACAAAAACCAAAAAGAAAATGTTTAAAGGTGTCGATAGAAAATTGATTTATGATGCGATGGAGTCTAAATTAGAATCGTAAGATTAAAAATCATTTTTTTTGTTACCAATTTGTTTTTAATTTCATTTTAGTCATGGATACAAAGGGAGGCCTTGTCTATTAAGATTAATATGCGAAACAGCTTTGCATAGCATAACAGAAACCAATGGGGTTTTAGGAAACATTTTTCATGTTGTATTTACGTAAGAACATTTTAAGCCTGGTAATAAAATTAAATTATTTTAAACAAATTTTTATTTAGTCCTTCAACGTCGATTAATAACGGAATCGATTTGATTTATGAAAAAGCGGAAGTTCACGGTGCTACAGTAAACAATTGTGATGAGTATAAGAAAAATTGTACGGTTAGCTTCTTAGATCTTATAAGTTGGATGGAAAATTCAAATAATTAAGAATTAAATTATAGGTAATTTTATTTAAATAAATTGTGTTTTAAACATTTTTATTTTCATTTTTCTTTCCCATTCACATTAATTTCAGTTTAGTGTTAATAGAATTTTCATCAAAGATTTCAAGTTAAAAATCTCTTTGTAAAGTCAAAAACGATTTTTATTAATTAATCTTGATTTGACTCTTAAAAACATGGCGGATGATAAATTTTAGGTTATGTCAAATAATATTTTTATTTTCAATTTATTTTCACAATAACAACATAAAATGTTAATAACCACATTCATTTCATTATTCTTTTTATAAATTCGATTAAATAATGAAAAGAATTAAATTTTAGAACATAAGTTTGTTATAAAATTTCGGTTATCTAACTTACCGGCCGAATACATCGTTACACGAACGCATTGTACGAATTTTCCGTCCAGAAATTTTCAAAGTTTTGTGCGGGAAAAGGAGTTTGGGAGAGGAGAATTCAACTCTAAATCATCACTTATAAGGTAAGGAACGATTTTTATTGATTTATTTTCGAAATAATTGTGTGTAAATATTAGTAACGGGTACAAAAACGTTCGGGCGGAACAGAACGGACGCCATGTTTTCCGGGTAACAAAATTCCACTTTTTTTGGTATTCAAAAGCAATTTTTTGGGAAAATTTCAGTTAAAAACGGCGTTTATAAGGTAAATCACGATTTTTAATAACAAAACGAGGAGTTTAATACAAATAACCGTTAAAATTTAGGTTATGTTAATCAATTATTATTGGTCGCCATTACAACGGACGCCATATTTTATCATAATCAAAATTTTAGTGATTTTTGTGGTTTTAAATTGGATCGTTTGGAATAATTCGGGGTAAAAACGTTATTTGTAAGGTAATTATCGATCTTCACTAAAAATTTTTTGGTTTTATTCAATTTATGGGATGTAATTAGGTAGTAAAAAATCGGGCGAAAAAAGTTAGGTTATGTTGAACTTTCGATGATCTTTTTTCGAAATTGGCGCGCTTTTTAGTTTGCTTTTTTTACACGTAACGAATATGACGTGCCAATCGGTAGCCATGTAGTTTTGAGTTGGTTTAAAATTAATTCGAAATAATTTTCTGTCTTTAACTGATGAATTATTGAATAACTTCCAATTTTGAATAATCGTTCCGAAACTAATTGGTGAATAGCTTGAGCAAGTTCAATTTATTCTTCTAGTATAATGAGTGGTGAAAATTACAACTAAAAAATGGGTGGCAAAAAAAATAAGCAGAAAAAACGTGCAGCAGCGAATCAAGCGGCGAATCAACCGGGAAATGTTCGGCCCGGAACACCTAGTCATCCTACGCAATCACGTTCAGAAGCTAGATTACAAGTTCCATTTTTCCCCATACGGCCAGAACGACCAGTTCAATTTCCATTGCGCAATCAACAATTTATGCAAAGTGTTCCTCGGCTAGTCTTTCCGCATAGCCCGCAACGTGCCCAACTGCCGCTTATACAATTTCAACGTCCGTATCAACAAACTCTGATGGTACAACGTCCGCAATTCGTTTTACAACCAAGACCACAACCGCCATTTGGTAGTCATCCAAGCCATAATTTTACCTTTGTAAGTCATTTTTCGATCCAATTCATTCAATGAATTTTACTCACTTTCTATATTTTTTATAGCTGCCGAATCCTTGTAAGTAATTAAGTATAAGTTAGTCTCTTTATTCCCGAATTATAATTTTTTTTTAGTCCTATATCATCAGTATTATCCGGAATGCGTACGTTCAGACACTCAGGTAACGGACCAAGCGTCACGTCAAGAACAAGCTCAACGTCTACTTCGCGAATATGAGTCGCAACCAGCTTTGCAAAGTACCCCAATGGCTGTTAGGACGGTACAAGAGAAATTATCTAGATGTAATATTCGTGAAATAACGAATGAGGGGGAAGAGCTGCAAGTACAATCGTTCGAAGAGCGACTGCCAGCTTATTTAAGACATTTGTTAGAGGTTAACTTTTATTTTATCTATTATACAGTGTGATTTTAGCTGTCACAACAGATATCTTGATTATCGTTGGAGATACGACAAAACGTTACTCCATATTTAATATTCTGTTATTATGAACAATACTTGGGGTGGCCGACGTCTTCGAAGTCGGCCTAGATTATTTCTTCCATAAAGTCGTGATAGAAGAAATAATCTGCCCAAGTATCAAACACATTGTATATGTATTTTTATATAAAAATGATTATGATCATGTAGGGAACTGGAGATCTCCGAGAATTAGCTGATATATCACCAGACGAGTTTCTAAAATTATTAGAGTACGGTTGTCGAGTTGCTGAAGAAATTGCACGCAAAAATCGAATGCGTCCGTGCTTTAAAAATATTCAAAGTTTATGTGCTAACACGCGCTGTGATATTCTTTTACCGAATAACAATATATCTAATATTCATACGCAGGTAATCCATATTTTTAATTTAATATTTCATTATTGTTTCAAAATTTAATTTTTTTTTAATTTTATTTTTTTTTATACTTTATTTATAAAAATAGGGGTTATCTTGGATAACCAAAGATTTTATATATGCATTTATTCGTTTGATTAATACGTGGAACTTGTTGCGACAATATGTTGGTTTTCGCCCAGGATCTTTAGGAAACGTCGAAAGAGCCTTGGGCTGCGGATTTAGTCGTTGCTTCCAACAGTGGGAAGGGAGTAGCAGGGACTTAACATATTTTCTTATGCGCATGTTCTGCTTAATAAATAATACTGTCGAAGCACAAATGCAGTATCAGAGGGCTTGGAATGAGGAGCAACAAGAGACACCTCCTGTGAGTTCGGCAATAAATTATCCAACACCCCAGCAATCTGTTGACCCGCAACTTGCAAACCAGCAATATGTTGAACAACAGTATGTGGACCAATTTGGTCTACCAATTCCTCAAAGTTTGCTTGGCTCGATGGGTACTGGTGATCTTCTTCACACATTATCAATTTTTAAAAATATTTCGGATAACGAATCTGCACACTCAAAAGATAACCAAAACGAACCTGAGAGTGAAGAACCAAACCGTTTAGATGTACCGGAAGAAAATAAGGATACAGATATCACAGTATTAAAAGCTTACAATCAACACAAAAGAACAGATTCTAGTTCGTCAAGTTCCAGCGGCATGAGCTATGCTGGTGCAGTTCCAGAACAAGATTTAGTTAAAAAGGATGAATCCATTCCTTTCAGAAGACATTCAGATTTAAGTTATAACACCTTCCAACCTCTCCCGCAAGACAATTCATGGATGCACATGTCGCAGCCATCAACCTCTCAGTATGATGCAACCTCTTCTCATTATGGAGAACTTTCTCAATATGATCAAAACCTTACATATGGTGATTCCTTGCATTATGTCGATCCCTCTCCTTACATCGACCCATCTCTTTATGGTCAATCCTCTGGTAACGATCAAACCGTCCCTTATGTCGAAGAATCCGGTAGCGGCAACATCCCTCCTTACGGTGATCCGGTTTATTTCGAAGAATTATCTCGTTATAGTGAGTATCACATTTCATAATCTACAACCTTATTCTACAATAATAAAATTTCAGTGTATAATACGTTTCAATCAACGCCACCTCCATCTGTGAGTGTGCCACCTCCACAACCCAGTGTACATATTCCTAATGAGCCGGGAATACAAGAAATATTGGAACAAAATTTAGAATCGTTCGCACCGTTCGAGCTAAATACGCCACAAAACCCAGTCGTACACTTCCCACAAAGAACCGAGTCTCGAATAGTAATCCCACAAGCAAGAGTTCCAGATCAAGATCTCTCGAATTTAGCTGCAGCTGGACAAGTTGCACGTGCATTCAAACCTGAAAAAGTTTTTGAAATCGAAGGTGGAGGACTTACCATGGCGGGATACGTCACTCTCGAAGAAGTATTGGACACTTTTGAAACCGACGAGTTGAATACGCTGTTAGCTTACACTGGATCCATTGATACAGTTATGGTTCCCGCAAGTATAAAGACGATTCGGAAAAAAGTAACTTCTGCAACATACGAATATATTAATGAATTTGTTTTTGATTTGATGCACGCCTTAATGAATGCTTATTCATATTATTCGGTAAGTTTTAATTATTATGAATTAAAATTTATTATCGTTTAAAAGTTTTACAAACATAACCTCACAAACTTATTCAATTAAGTTTATGGTTTACCTTACCTTTTAGTTCAAGTATTATTTTAACTGTTTTAATTCCTTTAATTCATTAATTATTCAACGTGAAAGTATTTAATTAATAAATAAATCATATATATACTATCTCCTATATCGCTGACTAAGGCAGCAAAAGAGTGTAAACACTAGAGTGCAGATATATATATATCTGTCTCTGTCGTGCCCCCGTCTACACAAGAGACATGCGTGAACACGTGGTGAGTACGCTTTTATCTTATTGGACGGTGAATTAAAAATTAATAGCAGCTGATGACCTTGATGTTTATAAAACACCAAATAAATGTTTGACATAAACATAACCTAAAATCTAAATATTCAGTTATGTATATTATAGGTTTCATGTGTATAATAACATAATTATTAAAATATTTTAGGACTAAGCAATTTAAAATGTAATTATTATTTGTTAAGAAAGTGAAGAAAATTTGTTAAAAGTAAAGAATATAATGTTTAATGAACAACCTACATAAAGTTGATATTTAAAGCAATATTCCACGTCAATTTCACACAAAAGTACATACAGGTGTCCCACCTAAGTTGCCTCGGTCCATAGCCGAATTATGATTGAGTTTTTCAAAAAATGTTCCAGATAAAAGTTGAATCGAATCATATTGTACATATTTTAAAATTAGTTTCAGTAATGGCGGACTTCCGCTTCTACCGGAAATGGATATCAACTTTGTTATTTTAAATGGAACAGATTGTATATTATTGCATTTTTGGATTCTTTGTGAAATTTCAATGGTACTTTGTTAAGGATACCTTAGGTCTAACTGGTATCGTTTTTGAATTATATGACGATTTTCGAAAAAAATTACATTTGCAGCTTCTTATAAATTTGGCAATATTGCCGAAAGTGTGAAAGCTAGAAAGATTTGGTTTTCTGTTTTGGATTAACAATAAAAGAACACACGTTTGCTAATAGAAAATTATGCATTTATATTACGGAATTCTTAAGTAGGGATCTGTAATTTTCGAACTTTTTAATCATGGATAACTTATTTTTTTTAAATGGAACAATATACCAATTTTTGCATAACTGGATGTAAAATTTAATTTCCTTTCAGTTTTATACAGGTATCATGGTGTCTATCTTCAACGGTTTTGAAGATATTCACGATTTTTCAGTTTTTTACGATAGATATGTATTGCGAAGTAGGCTTAGGACTGGTAAAATAAAATGGATGCTTTGCAATACTATTAAAAATTGAAGTAGGCTTGGAAAACAAACTAGGTAAACTGTCATTACTGTTCCACGCATTAGAACTGTCATTAGTGTTCTACGCATTAGAACTGGTTTTCAAAGTATTATTTGTTAACATAATAATTAAAAATGTCACATACGCGGAAAGAATTAGTCGATATGGTTTTCGTTCTCGGCGAATGTAACAAGAACGCTTTGTTAGCGTCAAGACTTTACGCACAACAATATCTGGAAAGAAACTGGAAAGATTTACAAATACTGGATCCGTAAAACGTACTAAGCGCAACCGTAATAACTCCGTACTTACGGATGAAAACCAGTTGCACGTATTGTTAGCTGTGCAAGAAAATGCAGAATCTAGTGTGCGTGAAATAAGTAGGAGGACAAACATCAGTAAATCTTCGGTACATCGTATCGAATCCAGTTGCACCAGGAAATTACTGAAGGCGATTGCGAAAGCAGGGTTTCTGAAATGGGTTTCTGAATCGTCACAATTGTCATTATTATAATACAACAAACCCCCATCGATTCCTTGCAACGCATAGCCAGTACAGATGGTCAGTGAACGTTGGGCAGGTGTCATTGGAACGCATATCATAGGCCCTTTCTTTCATAATCAACGTTTGACGGGTAGGATTTATTTAGAATTTTTAGAAAATAGTTTGGGCGTTCTGTTGGAAAATATTCCACTAGCTATTCGTTAGTAGATGTGGTTCCAACACGATGGTGCTCCACCGCACAATACCGCTCAAGTACGTCCGTATTTGGATGTGTCCTTTCCGGACCGCTGTTAGATGGCCTCCGAGATCGCCAGATCTTACCACTTGCGATTTCTTTTTATGGGGTTTCATTAAAAGCAAGGTTTATGAGACATCACCAACTACTCCTGACGATATGCGTCAACGCATTGTAAGAGCTTTTCAAGAAATCACACCAGAAATTCTCAGAAATGTGCGAAACTCCTTACAAAAACGATTTCTATTATGTAGTGAACAAAACGGACAACATTTTGAACATTTGATGCAATAGTGTTTGTTTATTTGTGTTTTGTTTCCAGTGGTCTTGTTGTATTTTGTTGGCCACTTTTTAAACATGCCAGTAATATTTCTGAAAGTCCCAAGCCTGGTAAAATGCGAGGGGAAGGTGGCCGGCGCTGCGAAATACGTATCTATCGTTAAAAACTGAAAAATCGGGAATATCTCCAAAACCGTTGAAGATAGACACCATGATAACTGTATAAAACTAAAAGGAAATTAAATTTTACATCCAGTTATGCAAAAACTCGTATATTGTTCCATTTAAAAAAATTAAGTTATCCATGATTAAAAAGTTCGAAAATTACAGATCCCTACTTAAGAACTCCGTAATATAAATGCATAATTTTCTATTAGCAAACGTGTGCTGTTTTACTGTTAATCCAAAACAAAAAACCAAATCTTTCTAGCTTTCACAGTTTCGGCAATATTGCCAAATTTATAAGATGCTGCAAATGTCATTTTTTTCGAAAATCGTCATATAATTCAAAAACGATACCAGTTAGACCTAAGGTATCCTTAACAAAGTACCATTGAAATTTCACGAGGAATCCAAAAATGCAATAATATACAGGATGTTCCATTTAAAATAACAAAGTTGATATCCATTTCCGGTAGAAGCGGAAGTCCGCCATTACTGACACTAATTTTAAAATATGTACAATATGATTCGATTCAACTTTTATTTGAAACATTTTTTGAAAAACTCAATCATAATTCGGCTATGAACCGAGGCAACTTAGGTGGGACATCCTGTATATTCTAATTTATTTGATGCATCTACGATAATTTATAATTAAAGTCAACTATCTACAATAATTCCATTTCAAAGCTGCATAAAATACGCGCGAAACACTTCAAACTCTTTAAAATTTACGATTCGCGCAAGCGCCTTCGCGACGTGGAGGCACGACAAAGACAAAACATATATCATTCCGTCTGCTTTTGATGGAAATGCTCGCCACTCATTGCTTAGATAGGGAGTCAGCGATATAGGAGATAGTATATATATGAAATAAATCAACGTCATAGATTCCAATCTCAAAAACCAAACAATAACATAAGGCCTGATAAGGCCTATTTTGGTTCAAGAGTTCTGTAATTCCGAACAGTTCTCAAGTTTTCTGCGCATACGTATTGTATATTACACGTATGTGCGGAAAGATTCAGAACTGTTCGGAACTACAGAACTCCTTAATCAAAACAGGCCTTATTGTTATTGTTTGCGATGTGAGATTCATTTCTATTACCACACTTAAACTTTTGATTTTACTAGCTACGAGCTAAAATATGTTATTTTTTAAAAAATTCGTAATTCAAATCTCAACTTGTAACTCAAAATTAAAAATCACTTGATAAATTTGATAGACGAAGTAGCAGGTAGCAGTTTTTAGTTCAAATAGTATTAATTGTGGAGACTCGCCCGCAAGCGACGTCGACTTAATGTGATTAAATCCTGCTTTCTCCATTCTGGATTGACCAGTTTTGAGTCAAATAGTATCAATTTTTAAGCGATCTCGGAATAAAGTTTTTGTAATTAATTATAATGCAACATTTACTTTTTCAGTCACTATCACTTGAACCTGGAGCTGTGGCTATGGTTTGTTACAAAGTAAGATTCTACGAAATACTTATGAGAAAATTCCCCAACTACGATTTCTCCCACATTGAAAGTCACTCGGTTTCTTTGGGACCTTTGAAGAGAAAAGAAAAGAAGGAATAATCAAAAACATTACTTATCCATGTTTCAGTTCAATTTAATTTTACGTTCTCTCGTATTTAGTTTTGCACGATCTCGGTCATTTTTGTGATTATAGTTTAAGTTCTAAATCTGACAAAAAAAAAATAGTCGTAATTGTTTTTGTGCAATATTTTTTGTGTCATAAGTTCGATTTTTCTTGTGATTTAAGTTAGTTTGTGTTTATTTAAAAGTTCCTATTTTTTGTAAAATGTTTTCTCGTTCTAAACAAAAAAATATTTAAAAAGGCAATAATCGTTAAATTGCTTATAGTAATAAAATCCATGTTTCAGTTCAATTTAATTTTACGTTCTCTCGTATTTATTTTTGCACGATCTCAGTCATTTTTGTGATTATAGTTTAAGTTCTAAATCTGACAAAAAAAAATAGTCGTAATTGCTTTTGTGCAATATTTTTTGTGTTATAAGTTCGATTTTTCTTGTAATTTAAGTTAGTTTGTGTTTATTTAAAAGTTCCTATTTTTTGTAAAATGTTTTCTCGTTCTAAATAAAAAAATATTTAAAAAGGCAATAATCGTTAAATTTCTTATAGTAATAAAATCAACGTCTAAAATTAAACGTTTTACAATACAAAAGACAAGTAGCTTAAAGTACAATCAAGATTAAAAATATTGGCCACTTTAGTAAGTTAATAAACTGATCTGCGACGAAGATAAAAGAAATTAAATAGTCGCAATAACGTAATAACACGTGTTAGATAAGTTTTTGACATCAAAGTCGTAAATTTTGGTATAGTGTACAAGACTTACTACACAAGATTTATTTCGTGCACGTGATAATTCACCAAACGTGATGAAAAAAATTCTGATATCTTATCAAACATCTTCATATTTTTACTATCAGGTGATTTTTGATCGACTTATTTGGAGTTACTTCGGTATAAATACAGAGGTAATCGATGTATGTTAATCAGAATCACCATGGGTAAGCTAACAGTTGTACTCATCGCTATTTTTGCTAGCACACTCGCAAATATTATTCCTCAAGAACATTTAGAGGATGGTAAATACTATTATTTTTATTTAATTTTCTTTTTATCAAACTGACTTCATTTAGATGACTCTTACATGCACTCTTATGAACCAATAAGCAGAGGACCTTACGCTATCATCCCAGAAGAAACCAATGCTAAATATTGGACTGATCTAGCAAAAGAAACGATTAAGAAGAAACTTAATACACCAATAAATACGAGTATTGCTCCGCATGTTGTTCTTTAAAAATATTTAAAAAAAATTTCTTTTTAAGATGTCGCAAAAAATATTATTATGTTCCTCGGTGATGGGATGTCAATCCCCACGTTAAAAGCGGCACGAGTCTATAATGGACAAATTGGAGGATTCGATGGAGAAGGTGTTCCATTATCATTCGAGGAATTCCCATATTCAGGGTTATCTAAAGTAAATAATTATTTTTTTATTTATTTTATATACATACATATTATTGTTTCTTCCTTAAGACATATTGTTTAAATACTCAAGTACCTGACTCGGCATGTACAGCAACCGCATATTTATGCGGCGTAAAAGCAATCCATGGAACAATCGGTGTTGATGGGAGAGTAACAAAAAGTGATTGTGACGCAAGTTTAGACGAATCCACTCATGTTTATTCCATAGCAAAATGGTCCCAAGAACAAGGGAAGAGAACTGGGATTGTTACCACAACAAGAGTAACCCACGCTTCTCCAGCTGGTGCTTATGCGCACACAGCTAATAGAGATTGGGAAGCTTATGGTGATGGACCGGCTGCTTGTCCAGATATAGCAGATCAACTTATTCATGGCGAAACTGGAAAAAATTTCGACGTTATCCTCGGAGGTGGCCGAAGGGCTTTCATACCAAATACTTTAACCGATGAAGAAGGTTCTAAAGGAAAAAGACAAGATGGAAGAAACCTTATTGAAGAATGGAAAGATATTAATGGAGACAACGCTCATTACGTTTGGAACAGAGACGATCTTTTGAATCTTCCTTCAAACACATCAAAAATTTTGGGACTCTTCGAAAGCAGTCATTGCGTTTATAACTTGGAAACCACGGATAAAGAACCTTCCTTAGAAGAAATGACAGTTTCTGCTATTGAGTTGCTTTCAAAGAAAGGCGATGGTTACTTCTTGTTTGTTGAAGGCGGCAGAATCGATCACGCTCACCATGACACTCGTGCTCATAAAGCTTTAGATGAAACAGTCCAATTTTCAAAAGCCATTCAAAGAGCTAGAGATATCACCAGCGAAGAAGACACCCTTATCGTCGTTACATCCGATCATGCCCACGTTATGAACGTCAATGGTTACGCTAATAGAGGAAATAACATCTTTGGTGTCGGTGGAAAAGGATCTGATGGTATTCCTTATTTAACTCTTTCTTACGGAAACGGACCTGGACATCGCAATGATGTCAACGGAGCCAGATACGATGTATCTAATGATAACACAAGTAAAGTCTAAAAATCACGAAAAAGTAATTTTTTAATCGTATTTTTTTACAGATGATAAAAATTATGAATTCCCCGCTTTGGCTCCATTAGGTTCTGAAACTCATGGTGGTGATGATGTTGGCGTTTTTGCCAGTGGACCATGGGCCCATCTCTTTTCGGGCGTTATCCAACAAAACGTTATTCCTCATACCATGGCTTTTGCTGCTTGTGTAGGCGATGGACCCACGGCGTGCGATTAATTGATTTTATCTTAAAATAAATGCTACAAAATATTACATGTATTTTTTTTATGTGTATGAAATATGAAGGGGTCGGGAGAAAAAAGTACCAAGCATCATTTTGGCCTAACCGAATTTAGCAGTGCTGTCTATGAGTAAATTGAACAAATTACAAGCAGCACTGTTTAGATTTCAATTATTGCCGTTAGATTGCTCTGTATTTGCATTGCATTTTATTACCTCAACTGGTTGTTTGCAAAGTTTTGGGGAAGACAGTGTCAAGCTCCTCATGAGAAATGGAGGGAAAGAGGAAATGTGTTAGAAATCTTAAAGATTATTATGAAAACCTAGAAGACTTGTATGAAGAATTTGATGACAGTGACAGCGATCCCAATTATTTAGCAACAAACCCTCCCTACACCAAAACTGTCATGTGGACCTGCATTTTACTGCAGGAAACTGTGGACCTATAACGTAGGTATCCTTAACTTCTGGACAAGGTTTTATGTTCATGTGGGATGAATCAGTTGGAAAAAGGGGTAGTGATGAAATAGGAAGCTGTATTGTAAAGTACTTATTAGTAGCAAATGTCCACGCAAAGAAGTTGGTAATATTTACCGACAACTGCGGAGGACAAAATAAAAATTGGAACATAATGTCGCTTTGGTCACACCTTGTAGCTAGTAAACGTTTTGAAACAATAGAACATTACTTCCTGATAACTGGGCATACTTATCTTCCATCAGACCGTGACTTTTCAAAAATAGAAAAGTGTAGAAAATGTGTACAGTCCTGGGCAATGGAGAGAGATAGTAGCAAAGTGTGGAACAAAACACTGAACTTCATCGTAACATGCATGATGAGTGAGGATTTCCTCGATTTGTCTAGGGTGCAAGAGACCTACTTTAACACAAAAAGCAAGTTTTGTACAGATGGTGTTACTCCTCCACGATTTTCCAAAGCTATCTGCTTTAAATTTGACAGCGAAGAACCTTTTCAAATGAAACTCAAACAGTTGATGAACGAAGAGTTTTTAGTGTTGAACATAAAGAAACGTGGAAGGAGTTCTATTCCAGCACTACATTTAAAAAGATGATGTCAAATCCTTGATGCAATACATTCCTCCCATCTACCATGGATATTACAATGGCCTACAGTCTTCCGCTGAAGTAGACGACCAAAAGGAAGATGTTGTGGTAATATAGGCCTATTTGAAAAGTACCTTTTTGGTTAAGAGTATTTTTTGTCGATGACAGTGTGTGTTTTAATAAAAGTACAAACAAACCTAATGTCTTTTATTTTTGGGGAAAAAATGCCAAGCAACATTATTCAGTGCATATTTTTCTATACAACCATTTTTATCTTATAATCATCTTCACTTTTAACGGTATATAGATACATGACCTTTGTATTAAAAAACTTTGGTTTGTTGTCTGCACTAAAATGTTATTTATGGATTTAGCCAAACTTTCAACTTGCTATATCTCAAAACAACAAACATGATGCTTGGCACTTTTTTCTCCTGACCCCTTCATATTATAAAAGTGTCGCCCAATTTATTCATCAGTAACTATTAAAAATAAACGTAGGCAACCCCAATAACAAGAAATAAATTTAGTGCAGTATCAAACCTGTATGTACACAATTGTAGAATTCTGTTTTAACATTGTTTTACCAATTGGTGCCATTTGTCAAAACCAGAGCGCTGGACAACATGGAGTGTGCAACGAGATTTTTCTAAATTTATTTACAATAGGAAAACTATAAAAATAATGTCTATCTCGGCCGTATTAGTCTGTTTTCAATGACGTTACACCCAGAACCGATCATGTCTTCCAAAAGGTAAGTAATATCGGAACAATGGCAACGGTATAATCGCTAAACGACACATTATCAATTTTCGTATAATGTAACCAAAGAGGAAATTCTTAACCTATCGGTGTAAATTATTTTGGTTAACGATAAAATACTAAGCTTGAGAAAGATGTGTATTATTGGTATTTCTATTTAATTTTTAGTGAATTGAAAAAGTTATCTGAAGAGAGTTTGACGAGACAACCAGAAGAGGTTTTTGATATAATATGTAAGTTGGGTGAGGGCTCCTACGGGAGCGTTTATAAAGCTTTACATAAAGAATCCGGACAGGTGCTTGCAATTAAACAAGTACCTGTAGACACCGACCTCCAAGAAATAATAAAAGAAATTTCTATAATGCAACAATGTGACAGTCCGTATGTTGTGAAATATTATGGGAGTTACTTCAAAAACACCGACCTTTGGATTGTTATGGAATATTGTGGAGCTGGTTCTGTATCGGATATAATGCGCCTACGAAAGAAAACGTTAAGCGAAGACGAGATTGCAACCATTTTATGTGATACACTTAAAGGTTTAGAATATTTACATCTGCGGAGGAAGATACATAGAGATATTAAAGCTGGGAATATTTTATTAAATTCTGAGGGACATGCCAAACTTGCCGACTTTGGAGTTGCGGGACAATTAACTGATACCATGGCTAAAAGAAACACCGTTATTGGTACACCGTTCTGGATGGCACCAGAAGTTATTCAAGAAATTGGTTACGATTGTGTCGCGGATATTTGGAGTTTAGGTATAACAGCGCTAGAAATGGCGGAAGGTAAACCTCCCTATGGCGATATTCATCCAATGCGAGCTATTTTTATGATACCAACAAAACCACCGCCATCATTTCGCGAACCGGACAAATGGAGCCCTGAATTTATTGATTTTGTTAGTTTATGTTTGGTTAAAAATCCAGATCAACGAGCTACAGCCACAGATCTTCTTCAGCATGAATTTATCGGTAACGCAAAAGCTCCAAATATTCTTAGCACAATGATAGCCGACGCGCATTTAATCCGAGAAAATCAACACCGCAATACTAATATTGCTATCGGAGCTAAACCAAATACTAATGAAGAATCTGATGAAGATCTAGCTGTCAGCCAAACGATGGTTAATTGTACGGATGATGGTACATTAATTCCTAGTAAAGGAGGAACATTAGTTAATATGTCACCTAGCGGTACTTTGGTTGAACTACAATCGGATTTAGGAACAATGGTGATAAATAATGATGTAGACGAACAAACAATGAAAAGACACGATACTGGTTCAGCACAAGGAAAAAAATACAGACCACTATTTCTAGAACATTTTGATAAGAAAGAAGCGGAAATTAAACAGGGTAACGGCGTCACGACACCACAAACATTAGACAGCACCGGTGATGTTAACGCCGATGAACAACAAAGGTTTCAAAGTCACTTTCATTTACAAATAGTGCCATCCCCTCAAGCGGTTCAACAACCGGAAGTACGACCAAATTTTCAACGACCATTTTCAGATGGCGATTTTGAATTTGTAAGTATTAAATTCATTACTTTCTTATACAGTGTGTTTGATTTTAGCTCTCACAGCAGATATCTTTATTATTGCAGGAGATGTGACAAAAATGTTATAGAAGATATATAAGATATTCTTCGAGTTTTCATGTTTTACTACAACTTTGTCACATCTCCAGCAGTAGTCAAGATATCTGTTATGACAACTAAAATCTTATCAATCCTTATCAAACTCAACCTATTCTTGTATAAAGAGTTTGAATATGTAATAAAAACATTTAAAATAACGATTAACTTTCTTATTATAGTTAAAATTTTTGAGTTACGAAGAATTACAACAAAGAATGGCGATATTAGATGCAGAAATGGAGAGGGAAATAGACGAGTTAAGAAGACGATATCAAACTAAAAGACAACCTATCTTGGAAGCGATGGATACGAAACGCAAACGACAGCAGAACTTTTGAGCAATGTTTGTGGTTCCTTTGCGGTGCTCAAAAAATTAAGGAAAAAAAAAGAAATCGAAAGATTGAAAAAAAAAAAACTTGACAAAAAAAAGATTTGTTTCTTTCGTGCTATCTTAAATACTATTTCTTATTATATCGTTTGTTATTTTCGATAGTTTTTAATATCATTAGCCAAATATAATTCTAGTTCTTAGTGCCACCGAAATAATTCTCTCGGAAAGTCAGTATTTATATCATCACACGTCATGGGATTGTGTTGTTTTTTTTATTTTAATTAATTTAAAAGAATAATTAAAGGGGGAACGAGAAACGTTAAAAGAAAATTCAAGTCAGGGAGTAATTAATACGTTCCTAAATGTACTTAATGGGTTCCATTTATTATTCCCACAGATATGCATATAATAATGAACCAAACAAAAAAAAAAGCAAAAAAACAAATCAGTAGTCTTCTTCATCTCGTTTTAATTGTTATTACTTTTTTTCTTTTTGAATCTCTGTGTTTTGTGCAATAAGTTTTGTTTTTGAGTACCTAACCCACTGCCTTGGATAAAATGAAAATAATAAAAAAGCCTAGACGTCGAGAATAGAGCCTATTTCGAATACCTCTGACAAAGTGTAAGACGTCTATCGTGTAAATAAATTAAGACTGTTCCATCGTTTCTTTTTTACCACGTTCGATTCTGTGCAAATTGTTAACTGAAAGTATTTTTTTAAAAGCCATCTTGTATATATGTCCATATTTTTATAGGACCTCAATAGCAATAAAAAAAATTAAAATGAAATAGAAACTGTTTAGGAAAAAATTTTTAACAGTATTTTTCCGAAAAAAACTACCATTGACATTTTCTATTTTGCAGTTAGGAGAAGAAACTTTTTCACGCATATTCGATTGTGATTATTTTCGAATCGAAAAATAAATCTTGTTAAAACTAAGCTGTCTTTTGATTCACACATGTTTTACGTTTTATATTATATTTCAACAATTACTATTTTAAAATTGCTATTATTATTATGTGCATTCGGTGATAATAATCAATTGTCGAACGGGAACGTCGAGATTTGGACGGTTATTAAGACTCATTTTTTACAATTTTTTTTTAATTTCTTCCTTACTACTTTTGTACACTCAACCAACTTGCGTAGTCCTTAGTAAGTACATTTTTTTAATCAGTACTGATGAGTACGCTTGCTGTGCCTTGTTACTAGGTTAGTTAGTTATAGATTTTAAGATAAGTGTAATAATTCTTTTTTTTTTTTTTTGAAATCGAAATAAAACAGTAACAAAATTTCTCATTTTTTTGTTAATATCAGCAATTAATATAATCAGGAATTATGTGGGTTAACAATGGCTATGAAAAGGAAATGGATGCGAATATCTAATCTAAATGATTTTATTAAACGCTTTTATCATTGCTTTTATAACGAACATAAAAGTCAAAGAAGATAAAGAAGTTTGTCTTCCAATATGTCCATTGTTTATTTATGATAATTTGGTCTTTATGATAATTGGGTCTTCATTTATATTTTTTTTAGATATCCAAATGGTGTTTTGATGGAGAAGAGACATTTTATTTATGAAATAATATTCTTTTAAAGTTTGATATCGATAGAATTCATCATCGTTTTTAATACAAGTCCAATTTTTAACTACCAACCTAAGAACCAGTTCCTATTACTGATCTTAGTCTTTTCACATGTCTTATTTCCGCCAAATATTGTTAATTAGGGTATATACCAAAATTATATTTAACTAACTCTTTGCCTTTTGCTCCCAGATGCGTAAATATCGACAAAAATATGTATTTACGCAGCAATTTGAAGCATCTCAAGCCGAGGCAAACAAGTACTGAAAACATTTTATGTATCATTGTATATTTTTGTGGTTGTTGATATAAATAATTTTTTAAACGTGGTTATGTAAACGGATGAGTTAATACACTCTTAAATCTTATGGTTCATGAATTTAATGTTGTAATATAAATATGAAGGCTTCTGATAGGCGATATTTATCCAGATTACCTCTATCAACCGATGACTAATATGCTGTAGACCTCAAAATGCAAAAATCAACTTGATAATAAACTAAATTTTCAACATTTCTCGATACTTAACCTGCTTCAACATCTCCATTATCTCTTAATATCGTCTTGATATCTCCAAATTTCATCATTGCCTTCCTTAACATTAAAAGAGTTTAAAAATTTATTATTAATTATGAAGAAGAAATGATCTAAAGAGGCATTTTTGCCTAAAATTAATTTTTTGTAAGTCTACATATATATATACGGAAGAATAAAAGATTAGATTATTAGACAATTGACGCCATAAAGGTTGGTTATATGAAATAATACAACGATAAATTAAATTCTGTATTTTATTTACATTACATGGCTACTACATACATAATATCAGGAGAGAAAAAAAATATGTAAGAAAAATATTTAGGGATTTGCAGCATTGCTAAGCTGCAGACGAAAAAAAAAATAATAAATCAAAACAAAAAATAAAATAAAATTAGATGAGTAAAATGTTAACTTATCAAAATGTACATAATAAAATCAGATGTATAATATAATACAAGTAAGGCCCTAAAAAGATACTGCACATTACAAACACGGATATAGTTCACCACAAGTATATGTAATATGAATATACAGAGAAAAAAAAATTAGAACAACCGTCTCGTTTGATCCGATTAATTGTTAACTATAAAGAACAATTTATATCGTAAAAAAGAAAAAAAAACGCGTTTAGACCTCACTCGCTAAATCGAACCGAACAAAATTTTTTTTATTGAAAGTGGTTCGGTTTAGAAAGAAGTTTTGTATCGCTTCAGCATTTAATTTTTTTAATATAATAATTATTATTATTGTTCACTGCCTATAATTGTTCCAAACATAAAAACATATATATAAAAAAAATTGCATAACCATAACACGACGGTGATGCAATTTACACAATATATATATATTTATATAAAAAAAATTATGGTAAAAATATCATTGCTGTCAAACTTGCTTAGTACTACATAAAATCTACTGTAAAGATTTTTTAAATTATTTTTTTAAGTGTTGAAGGCACTCCTAATGTTAATTCATTTTTTAATAAATGTATATTATTAGTTAACGCTAACGATTACAAAATATATTGTCCAATATATTTACAAAAATGTAAAGGCACCTCATATGGATGGATTTGTTATACGTTGTGAGCATAAACGACAGTGTTTTTTTCAAAAAGTGTGTACGTTATTATAAAAAACTTTTTAAAAGTTAATTTTGATTCATTTTCGTAACAGCCGCGCGTCTTTTCCTATCAGGAGAAGGGCGTGCCGTTGAATAACTTACAAAAGAAAAACAAATGTAAAATGAGAAAATGAAAAAAACAGCTAAAAAAACGTATACGAAAACCGTATACGCTCAACTACTAACATGTAAATATATAATTATAAATGTGTATACATATATTTATAATACTCAATATTTCTTTCTTTTTTAATTCGGCATTATTGCGATTTTTCAAAAAAGGTTTTATATTCCGTCTAATCACAGAACGAAGAGGCTCGGCATATTCATTTAATAGCTATTATTCTTTTTTTAAACGGGACAAAAAAATAAGAAAATAAATTACGAGAAAAAATAATTTTTTGATTTTTTTTCGTTTTCGTTTTGATTGGAGCTTCTAAATCTCGATTAATTTTATATACTACAACAACTAAGATAAAAAGTTACAAACTATAAAATGTATGATAAACATACCCAACATTAAAAAATAACGTTTCCATAAATATGTATGTCGCGACGTATTTTTATATGAATATAGAACTTTAACAATTATTTGTTAACATCGTGTATAAATCGATTATTAATTATTATTGCATTTTTAGAAGCGTATTACTTTACCGTTTCGTTTTTTTAAATATATTTTGATTGCTTATGATTGCAACTTTGATTGGTCACTTACAATGAATTTTTCTAAATAATAATCTCAACAAATATTTACATACGAAGATGTAGCAGAGTAAAGAAACACTCAATCAGTTCAAACAATTTTAGTAATTAATTTTTGTACCTTGATAAGAATAAAAATAATTTCTTGAGAATAACCATTTTATACATATCAACAATCTTTGTGATCTTGAATAATTTTTGTACTCGTTTGATTTTCATTATATTACTATCACATTATTAAAAGGCAGATTTATGCCGCAAAATAATAATTTCTTTTTAACAAATATTTACAACTTCGCTTCAATTTTGTAAAATATAAAAAAAATAAAATTTTTTTTGTATAAATATATTTCAATATTTACATCTAAAAAAATTTTTTGAACAGAGGAGATCATTTGATTGTTTTAATGTATAAGTAAAAGTGATTTAAAGGTTTGTTTTGGGTTCTAAATTAACCGGAAAAAATCCCAGTTAATTTAGCAAACTTAAAACTTAAAGATAATTTAAACCTTAAAACCTAAGAGATAATATTAGAGTATAGATAACAAAGGATTTTTTTGAAATAATTGAATGTTTCTTAGACTTTCCTCCAACCTGTATATACATATATTTTTTCTTATTTAAGTTATTAAATTATAAAAGAAAGGGCGATATATTTTCGCTAAAAAAATAATGAATAAAAGGTATCAAAATAAAAAATATATCGTCATTTCCGTAGAAATAAAATGTAGTAAACTTACCGTGTACGAGTTTCCAATATGTATCATGCGTCGAAAATAGAAAATAAAAAAGAGAAAAATAAAAAGCTCTTAGAAAAAAAATTAATGAGAAGAAGAGTTGATCGACGGAAATATAGCGACGGGAGAGGACGCGAAAGAATATAAAAAAAATAAAGTTTTACAACCAAATAAGATTTTCAGGCCTTATCAACGATTGGACGTCCTCTATGTTCGGAAACTCCTCGCCAAGATGCAACGAGGGCACGAGGTCGTCTGTTGAATCGATGTTCTCGCTGAGAGAAATATCCGGTGTATCCATCGTGTGACTGTCGCTGCTCACCTCCATGTTATCATCGATGTTCTCAAGAAAGTCTTCGGGTGTCTGCGGCATCGAGAGGGTCGTTCCCATACCTTAACAGATAGAGACCGCAATGTTATAGTATAAAAATCGAGCGCAAACAGAGCTTACATGTTGTAGACATCTATTGCTGTTGGTGTGTTTCAAAATAGTACATACCCAGTCCGCTATCGGCCGATTCCTGACGAGTATGTTCGGTAAAACTGGATAAGAACGGGTCCATTTGCAATTCGGTACTGCTTCCTCGCATCATCAACTCTTGCTGCCTTCGTATTTCCTGCTGCCGTTGTTTCAAACGTTCACGTTCCATTTGGAGTAGTTGCAAACGCAATTTTGATTGTTTGTCGCATCGGGATTGGGGAGAAACTGGACCTTGTACCCATTGATTTCCGAGCACTTGCGAACGTTGCACGTGTTGGGCTATAATTAATAAATTATATTCTTTAAAATACAGTTTTCTTAATTAACATGATTTAGCACGGATGGTTTAACAAATAAAGAAACACAAAGACTATTATAAAATAGTTATACTGTTATTTTAAGTCTTTACCTGCTTCTTATAAAAATTTGACAATGGCTCTAAACGCTACTAATGAATCAACCCACATACCTGTAAAGGGCAACTTTTCTTTCAGCTTGATCTGTTTTATTTTCAATTTTAAATCTGCAGTGAAATCTATCACACAACGATAAAAATCAATTTTATACAATTACTACAAACATTTCGAAACCTCAAACGTTTGTCATTCATTAAATCGATTCATGAATAAATCCATTCAAGCTTTAAACGCTCATAAAACCCTAACATCTATAAAGTCTTAATAACTATAAAGTCTTAATATCTATAATTGTTTAAGACCGGCGAAGTCTTTTATGAACGCTTTCAACGCGTTTTAACCGTTGTAATTATTATTTTTTTATGACCACAATTGCGTAGGATGCATTGAAAAAAAGTTTAATAAACCGTTTCCCACCAACTTGTATTTATAGAAAATTAATTCCATTTATTGCTTAAAAAAAATTAAAACGAGATTTTAGATCGAATTGCTTTCTTATCTCAAACGTTTAGAAATTGAACTTGCTATTTAAAGAATTTCACACATTCCATAATTAAAAAAAAATAAAATCGAGCGATAACAAAATTCTTTAAAGACAGATTTCACTGCAATTTTAATTACTGCACCCAAAATCCCCCTAAATAAATTAACTAAATAAATACTTATCCACAACCATATTTCTGTGAGTATAAAATGCATTCCAAGCGTGTTAACGTTTTCCCCATCTCCAAAGTAGAAAATAAATAAATAAATATAAAGAGTTGAAGATAAGTGTGTTAGCTAGTCAAAAAAGTAGAAAGATGTTGAAGATTTGTCGCAGAGCGGACCAAAAAGTTTTATTTTTTAAATTTCGGCGACATGAAACAACAAGAAATGATCAACTAGATATGATCAACAAGAAATAATTAACAAGAAATGATCAACAAGGAATAATTAACAAGACATGATCAACAAGAAATAATGAACAAGAAATGATCAACAAAAACAAACAAAAATAAACGACGGGTTTTTAAGGTCCGAAAGTCGACCGAAGATCAATCGACATTTACGGTCCGCTCGGACTAAACTCGGACTTTGGTCCCCATGACCCCGCTCACTACGAAAAGACATGCACAAGTAGTTAATATTTGTTAAGAGAAATGAAAACGTACGTATTCTTGGGTCGAACCATGACGTTGTGCGCGTTTGATGGTTTATAAAATATATTTCACCTTCTGACGTCTGTGCTTGTTCCCATCCTTCCGGCAATGGTCCTAATTCTACGTCCGAACTTCCATTTACACCTACCGAAAATTCAACAATTTTATATTAATAATCACAAAATAAAAATTAGATTGTTTTTGATACGATCATTCAATATGATAAGATCTGATAATTTATTGTAAAAAATGGCAAGGATTGATATTAAAAATATTATTCTTTGAACTTGTTTCGATATACTTATCAAGAAAATTGTAAAAAATTGATATAACTAATTAACATTTAATTTTTTCGTCTTAGCCGCAGCTCTCAAATACTGCTGCTCATAACTGTATTGAGATATTTTAATAAATAGTGTTCAAATTCTGGAACCATTGCCTCGGCTTCTTAATATGCTGTATTCATACGTTTTCATATCTATTTTCAAATACTACAACCACTGCCCCGGCTTATAAGTAATACTGCATTGATATGTTTTATTATCTGTTTTTCAAAAACTGGAACCACTGCCTTGGCAGCTTAGCTGCCTCGGCTTCTTAATAATGCTGTGTTGCGATATGTTAATATATAGTTTTCAAATTTTGGAACCATTGTCTCGGCAAGTTAGCTGCCTCGGCTTCTCAATATGCTGTATTCATACGTTTTCATATCTGTTCTTCAAATACTACAACCACTGCCTCGACAACCCAGCTGCCTCGGATTATAAGTAATACTCCATTGATACGTTTTATTATCTATTTTTCAAATACTGGAACCACTGCCTTGGCAACTCAGCTGTCTCGGCTTCTTAATAATGCTATATTGCAATGTTTTAATATCTAATTTTCAAATCTCAAATATATGTTTTTAAATAGTGGACAATGTAAATGTATATATAAATTATGTAATTGTAACTTAATAAAAAATTAATGAAAAAAAATAATAAGTATTTATAAAAGTAAGTGTAAGTATTTAAAAAATTATATTTGCTGATATAACGAAGTAATAAAAAGATTACCTCGATACATAACTAACTACTAATGAGAACATTTTATTGAAAAGAATTTTTTTATACCTGTACTGTTTGTTTGCGTTGGAGATGTTACTTGATGCGTTGTCAACAGTTGCTCGGCGCTTTGGTGTTGTTGTGCGGCTGCCTGAGTGGCCAGGGTCTTCCTTGGGTCTTCCCATGTCGTCGTGCGCGTGATATGACTGTAAAGAAACGAGAAGAAACCTTCTAGAAGCATTCCATTCTTGTGAAAAAAGTTTTTACAAAAAACTAATTTAAACTAAACTAACTTTAATAAGATTGATGTTATTATTTACGTTTTTTTAAATTAAATTGAGGTTAGTTTTATTTGTATATAAACATACTGCCAAATGAAATTTGACCGAAAATAAGAGTAATCTTGTAATTCCTGATGGTTAAATCATAATATAATTCTATATAAAGTGAAGAAGTTGTAAGTGTTATAACCGAGATAGGGCAAGTTAAAAGTGGAGATTATTTATATATTGGATATATTACGGTCTATTTCTGTGCGGCGTAAATACGCGCGCCTATATATCTATTGGGCTTTCTTCGTAAAGTTGTTATTTCCTGTTGGGTAGTCGAAAATAGCTGGGTCCCGCCTTAACGTTTTTTTCTCCATTTACTGGCAATCTGCCACTCTTTTATTTTATCGCTATTTATACGTGATCAAAATTAATAATAACTCACTCTATTTACGAAAAAATACACACGACAGGCCGCGGTGTGCTATTCCGAAAAAATATGATAATAAAAAGGCCCGACATGGAGACTGAAACGGCCGAAACGGGCGCTAAATATAGCCGTGGATGCGACGAGGAAAAATCAAAAAAAAAAGAAACTAATCTCCATCGTTCGAAATCGTTTCTCGTACCTTCACCGAAAACATAAACACCTCGATTGTTTCCATATAACGTTATCTATGTCGCGAAGATAACGGGACGCGACGAGTAAGATCTAAAAACAATAGCATTCGTCATTAAAACCGGCGTCGAAAGTCGAACATCGTCGCCGTCGTCAAAACGTTACGATCGAGCATCTGAAACTCTTGGCGCCATGTTCTTTTCAGAGAGAGGATATTTTCGTGACAATGAATCATTTCGTTCCATTCACAAATAGTAGCTAGAAATTGATAAACGTCCCCACCGCCGGCGTCGTTCTAAATATACCAAGCGCAACAACAAAGGCGTTATTACGTAATTTTTGACCGCAAACGGTCGCCGCGCGTCCGCCGTTCTTAGCCGATTTTATTTTAACATCATATCTGCGCATGATCAACAATTTTCTACCTCAATATTACGAAAAAAATTCAACTGTTTACAATCTTTTTTTAAACTTCTATATGGGTCAATTTTACATCAAAATTAACAACTGCGCGTGACAAGTAACATCCCTTCAATGACTCATCAAAACTACATTTAGACTCCGTTTGTTTTCTTGATCGAATTTGCATATAAAATCATTTTTAATTACATCTATATATTATTATTATTTATTATTATAAGAAATACATTAACACTATGATTTTGGCCATTCATTCAAAATATACTCGCGATTCTTCAACTCCAAACACTAATGGCGAAGCTTTAGGCTGATAATATTTGGTTTCAACTAATTAAGCCGAGGTCGCTTGCGGCCGAAGCAGAATCATTAACCCTATCTATAAACACTATCGGCTAAGCTTGGGGCTAAGAATGTTTGATTCTGAGGTTGCTTGCAACCGAGGCAGTGGAATTAATACCCAATACTGGTTAATGTATGTTTTAATCCTTCAATTGTAAATGACCATAAAGAAGCTAATTAAGCCGAGGTCGTTTGCTTCCGAGGCAGATCCATTAATGCTATATCCTTCTATAAACACTGTCAACGAAGCTTGGAGCTAAGAATGTTTGATTTCGAGGCAGCTATATACATCTAGAAACACTATAGGGAATACATTCTCGGTATTTTTAACCGATTTCGGATTCTACTTAATTAATTAATCATCAGGAACAAAGCGAAAATTTTCATACTAAAATATATTTATATATTTTTGTGAAAATCAATAACTACGAATGACGAGTAAAACCCCTCGAATGACTCACCACAACATCCTATTTAATACCATGTATTAGAAAACGTATTCATAATAAACATTACGTACAAATAATTATGTATTAAGTGATTTAAATATTTATTGTGTTATCTGAAAACGTTTTTCTTTGCTTGAACGAAAAGTTGACTCGTGGCACTCATCCACGTGCCCCAAAAGCAAAATCAACCCAAAAATAACTTTTCCCCCAATAAAACGCAAGAGAGCGAACCTAAAAACGAATTTAGTAAACGAATACACATACAACATATTGAAGTTTGTTCGTAAAATAGAAAATTTCGATTAGTAATAAAAAGTTTGTTGGAATTTGCGTTACGCTTCATCATCGTCCACGCACGTGCTATAAACAAGAGAAGATGAATAAACATTCTTGATATGATTAATAAATATCTAAAAATGTCGTATAACAATAGTACCAGATGTTACTTTTATAAACAAGATACAAAATTTCCAAACATTTTCGAAAAAAAAATCGGAACAAAATTAGATGGGAAATGTTCCTGTCCTTGGAGGTTTTTACCACCTTTAAAAGAGTCGGTTTGACAACAAAGAAAAGAATAGCAGGTCCCGAAACAAGTAAAATAATAAAAAAAAGATAATAGAGAATCTACCTGGGCGAAGGTAGATTCGAAAACGTCTTAGATAAGATGAATGGAACCGTCGTCCTTATCTCAAAAAGACGTTTTGAAAAAAAAAGCTTTGAGGAGGCTACCTGGCGTCGTCCCCTGACGAAGCGTTTTAGCGACAAAACCAATTCACCGCTAGAACTAACTGAAATATCCAAGAAAAAAATTACGCCCGACCAGACTTAACCGTTTTTCTCCGACTAACTGTATCTACAATTACAATATTTACTGTCGATTCGATTTGTCGCCGATTTAATACACGAGAAATTACACGGGCGGCGCTTCAAAGCGAACGTCGCAGTATTGCTGTATTCGATTAGATTAAAAATTTTTTTTGATAAAAATTTTATTGTTTGGGAACAAACGTGTCGATAAACATTCAAAGCAAGACGATTTTTTGGTTATCAATATACGCAAGTACGAGATTTTCTACTTTGTTCTCAAGGTCACCAAACTGAATATAATTAAATCTACAAATACGTCAAAAACCAGTTTATATATTTATTAAATTCATTTATTTTTGTTTTAACTACAACCTGAGCATAAATATATATTATGGTCAAGATAGATATAATCGTAATCAATAAGCGAAGTGATTTGAAACAAAGACTATTTACATTTTATAATTTAACTTTTTTTTATAATAATGTTGAAGGTAAAAAAAACAAGGAAATATTGTGATCACGTACGGTTCACGTGAAAATCTAAAAACCCAGCAGTTAGAAATGTGACTCATATATATCTCATGTATCAACGTTGACTTCGCAACGTTTCGTTATTGCCTCTGTATTACTTCCTATTAGTTAGTATCACTTCGTGAGGTTTTTGCGTAACTTCTTCGTAGCGTTTCGCGTTACGAAGAACGTTGTTACATCGCATTACATTATTTATAAGTATTATTTCGTATTAAAAAAAATCCATATAAGGAGTTTCTTTTTTGCGTTAAAAAAAAGTTTTTCTAGGTTTCTTAAAAGTTTAAATTATCGTTATTTAAGTAAGGTTAAGTTTATTATGATGTTGTGTTCGAAGAACTCGTTTTGGCTATTTTCACTTTGCCAAGGTTATCAATTTCTAATATCGATATTAACATTAACGTAGCTATTTACTTAAAAGGTTACGAAGACGATTGTATTTTAATAGCTGACGGGGTCAAAAGTTTATTTTCTAACCCGGAAGTATGATAGTTAATATCGCATTAAAAGTAAATAATAAACCGTTGATAATAAGAGTAAGATGCGTTTTCTCTCTGAGACTTCTTCACGTGCTTACGGTGTAATAAATTATTTTTTAAAAAAACAAACCGCAGCAAAAGTTTATCATGTTTCCGTTTGCGTATTGGAGTGATGAAGAAATCCAATCTGTTATTGTTAGACTTGAATATTTTTCTTTTCCCAAGCCACCCACACTCTCTCTAAAATGCTACATTTCAATCTTGACGGGTATAACAAATTTTAGTTGGTTACTCTTAAAACCAAAGATTTATTGGAAAATGGAAATAACAAAACAATTAAAATGCAGAATGGAAAACATATAAATGGGATTGTTTGTACGAATGGAATTTAATTCTGAATTGCGAGACGTAAAAATCTTAATCAACGGTAGTGTACCAATTCAATGTATTTTTAGTTATTTTATAGCGCGCATTAAATACTGCACCGGAGTAATCGCATTTTTCGGTTTTATAACCCAAATTGCTCTTTTCATTCAAGCAAAATAGTTCAGTAAACGTTAAAAACTTCGATAAGACCGTTAACTGCTTGTTTGCAGCTTTTAAAGAAAGAATTTTTATTAACTTGTGGTTACAAATTCCCCATATAGAATAAAAACATTTCTTTTAATTTCTTTTTATATAACAATATCGCAATAAAATATATATATAGATAATATCTTAGCGTCTCAACCTCAAACATATAAACTTTATTCTGAGTTTAGCAGAGTTCGCGTGAGGCTGAGACTGCTCTACAATCTTAGCTAAAGATTTAGCTTGATTTTTCTTAGATATTTATTAATTTCGGGGAAAATAAATTGTTTGCCATAAAATGAAATTCAAATCTGATTTATTATATCTAATTATTCCGATTTTTCATAGTCCTCAATTTGACTCCTCTATACCATTCTGGTAAGAATTACGTTGGTTCCAAACACTTTCTTAATATTAACATTGCAATTCTTAGGAGGAAGGATCTTCATTGTGTTTTGTATTGGCCCAAAGAAATATTACAAGGTTATTCTGATTTAACATACCACCATAGAATCACTATTCTATTCTGCCAAAAAAATGCGGTTATGGAACTATTGCCATTCTCTCAAAATAATTTATAAACGCTAAAAACTGCAAACACAGTTAGCCGTTTGTTTCCAGCTTTTATTGGATAACTTTTAGGTATTAAAATCGAGTGAGAAATTGCTGATTTAGAACTCAACGAGTTTTATTGCTTTTTATACAGGAAACGCACAAAGGAAAATTTAACCTAAATTATTAATCAAAAAAATGCAGCCTTAGAAGAATTAAGGGTGCATTAATAAGAAATTCAGATCTTTTCCGAAGCTGACCAGAGTACTAATTCGAACCCTTCTTTAGCTGAAGAGAAAGAAGTATTTAAAAGAACTATTTCCAGTCTTCCAAAACAGTTCATAAACACTAAAACCTGCAATACGACCGTTAACTGCTTGTTTGCAGTTTTTATTAGGAAACTAATAGGTACTAAAACCGAGTGAGAAATTGCTGATTTAGAACTCAACCGTTTTTATAGCTTTTTATACAGGAAACACACAAAGGGAAATTTCTATTTCAAGAAATTATTGCGGAGTACGAAAAAATGTCGCCAAAAACATTTATTAAAATTTAATGAAATTGTTTTAATTATGCACTAACACACAGAGTTGCACAAAGCAGACTTCATCATATTACTTCATATCTGATAGCCATACCAATCGTAACTTCACGTTACAAAATTTTGAAATAGAAACAAATCAAATTCACGATTTTTATTAATAAAGGTTATAAGTTATAACTCAAAAACCAATACGAAAGCAGAAAAATGTTATGGACCAAAAATGTCTGTAATGGACTAAAAAGATGTTATTAACACTCAGATCAAATACAGCTAACACCACTTTCTAAACACAAAAATTACGATTTTAATTAACAAATTGGGTTATATCTCAACATCGAAAGCAATGGAAGAAAGCTTTATGCATAATAATTGTTTATAATGAATCAAAAAAGCATTATTCATAATTAATTCAATTCTAGCTGTAACCGTTTTGCAGGTGCTAAATAAAAAAGCTCAAAATCTCTAAATGGACTATTTTTGCTATAAAAATCGATGTTGCAGAACAAAGTAATGGACAAACATTGTGTGTAATGATTCAAAAAGATATTATCCATAACCAGATCAAACTGGGGAAGAATTCATAAAATGTTAAAATTTGTGATTTTTATTAAGATCAAAAATCACATGCACTGCACATATCTAGAGGAATCTAGAAGCTCTTAAATGTATCACACGTATCCGACACCCGCAAAATCCACTCTTTAATAATAGCAACGAGCTCCAATCCATCTCCGTCTACAATGTTAATCCCATAATGATGCCATCAACTTCCCTATTAATACCTTGAAAACCTCTTTATCACTACCCAATCTCGTCACCACGCGCTACACCTTCTACGTAAATTATCACCAAAGTAAGAAGAAGCCAAATTCAAACTAAGACTATCCCGGGCAGAAAGACTATGGTCGATGGGCCAAAAAATGTTTCATTAAAAAGAAAAAGTTTGCAGTAATGATGATTCTGGATATAATAGATTATGTTGTTTATGGTGATGAATGTTGAAAAGCAGGAGAAAGTTCTGCTGCGAGCACATCTGCCAATCCAATCCAATCCATCACCAATGCAAAAACCAAAATTGGTAAGATGGAATGTCCACGGGCTAAAGACATGAAAGATTAATAAGGGTAACAAGAAAGGTTAATAAAATATATTTAGTTAATATTATTAATAGAATAATAATATAATAATAATAATATCATAACATGTTGTTCCCCAACTTCTTATCGTCTACAAGAAGAAGACAACAAATTTCTTCGTCAAAATGAGTTTTTTTTACTTAAAAGTTATCTCTGTCGTGGTAAATATTTTTGGTATAGACATGAAAACTAGATGTGTGTTAGTGGATTTGATTTTTGCGTTGAACTGGAAATTGTGCAGAGAATGCAAAACAATCCCGTATTTTTGGAGGCGCGATCTGGGACAGAAACGGGACCCGGCGTTCGGAATTCCACCGAGGGCCCCCCCTTATTCTCGGTAATATTCCGCGTATCAGCTGGACATTACATAACGTATAGCGGTGCAACTTCGTCGAGCGGTTGTTACAAAACGAAGGCCCCGTTTTAGAAAGCGTTCTCTCGAAGAGGACGGCGGCGCGGACTACGAACGCGAATGCGATTGTTGTTTAGAACAGCAACGAAATGTACAAAAGAATGAAACGAATTAAGCGAAAGGGACGAAAAGAGGACAAAAAGCGAGATGGACTGAAAGATTTAAAAATAGTCGTAATATTAGTTTGTTCTATAAATATATTCGGCGTAACTCGTAGGGTTTTGTTATTCTTTTTTGCGGCGCGTTATTATTTTAACTTAAAGTTATACCAGAGGGTTCGACGTCCGAGGTACCGTCGGTGTAGAAACGCGAAGCGGCGGAGATTTGAAATTCTAAAAATATCTCGTGTGCGCCCGAGAAGAGCGCGAAGTGGCAAGATGGAGATCTCTCGCCAAAAGGAAATACGCAGTCAAGACACCAACGTTTTTATTTTTCTCATTTTTTTTTATACAAACAAAAACAATAATAAAATAAAAAGAAAACAAAAAAAGAGAGATTCTTCAATCAATTCTTATCCTTAATCCTTTGAACTATCATCAAATCAACGATAACACTCAATGTGTTAGTTATCTAGAAAAAAAATGAAAAAAAGAAAGAAAAAAGAATTGATTGAAAAAAAAACCTTTTTTTATTTTTGTTATTATATCTTTTTTGTTGTATTCTACTTACTTTAGATAATAAACCTGACCTTCCGGCGTACGAGCCTGTTCCCAACCGGGGGGCAACGGGGTCGCATCTTCTGTCTTAGTGGCAACGTCATAGGACCTTTGTTTGATGTGGTGATGGGCCGGGGCCGGCTGTTGCTGTTGCTGTCCGACAGCGTATGTTTGTTGAAGGGACGCTGGAGAACTATGCGCCCTATGATGAACTGGTTGTACAGGGTTAATTGTTGCACCCGTTGACGTAGCTGAAGAATTTGTACCAGTGGTTGATCCGAATGCCGAATCAACGGAGTTCTCGCGCGAATGGTTGATCGATTTCGAACCGGTCGATGGCGGGTTGAAAAACGAATCGGGCAACTTCCGCATACTCCACGGCACTTGAAGGGGACGTTTTGAATCCGGCTTCAACACGGTATCGAAAAGAGCTTGCAGGTCCGTTTCGGAGTCTTGATCAACTCTTACCACCTGTTTACCCGACTCATCCGGATTTAGGGCCATATCTTCCGACACTTATCTTTTTAAGAAAAAATAATAAGAAAAATCTCCCGACACCCACCTCCGCACAACAGATTTTCTTCTTCACTTTAGAAAACGACGACGCCGGACGCGTCCGGAATCGTCCGGTTTTTTATTTATTTTTATTGGTTAATTAAAAAAAAAATTTGTTTTTTTTTTCTTTTTTTTGTGTCTGTTTTGTTTTATTAATTCTTTTTTAGTTACTTGTTGGTCGGTAGTTAACTCTCCGTAGACTGACCGTGGACTGTGGGGACACCGGACTGTTCAGTGTGGTTCAGTCCCCGATTCGCGATTTCGATGTTCTGTTACCCGTAACCCGTTGTTGCCCGTTCCGTGACGTTCGTCGTCGTCGTCGTCGTCCCGGAGCCCCTTTCCTGACGTCGCGTTTCTGTGTTCAGGAATGCATGACCGGAGACACACCTGTAGTGGTTCCTACGCTGACAAGTAGCACCAGCCTCCTGGTCCCTGACCAGATGGCGCCACCTGATTTACTGTTCCGCTATCCGTGACAATCGGCTCAAGTTACCCCTCGAAAAAACCGATCTTCTACTACTTGTACACTTTTATCGCGAGTACCCCAACCCCGAGAACGCTATCGCCTCGAACACTCGATTCACACTGATACACTTTAATCACATCAATTGGGTACTGCTTCTGCTTTATCTCTTACTTGCGATTTGATTACTTATCTTGTGTTTGTTTAATATTACTCTCTTTGTATCACTATCGATATTTATAAATAAGACTGTTTCGATTCTGTTTACACCTAAATGTAGGCAACTTTATTAACCATTTCACTGATTATTCATTTGCCTATTTTATAAATTCCCCCCTACTTTTATACTTTATACAGGGTGTTAATGAACGATGTGCAGATATTTCAGCGGGCAAAATAAGCGAAAAATGTTAATAAACATGTAGCCAAAAATGCGTCACTTTATAGGGTTTCAATTTTTTTCTTGATTCTTCCGCAAGTTTTTGTTTGAACATCCTGTATAAATTTTGATATCGTATTATGCTTTCTTTATCTTTCTATTGTTTTATTATACCTTAGGAAAATAACCATAAATCCAATAATAAGACCACCTGAAATAGATCAAGCGGTCGTTCATAAAGTTGAAAATGACCCAAGCACTAGAAAATTAGCAGGAATATTTAACATTTCTCATGTAACTTGTCTGCAAGATTTTGGCAGAAAATTTACTTTATCCTTACCCTATTCAAAAAATGAACCACTGCCTCGACAACTATATAACGCAGTTACATTGAAGCTGCTGCTACATAGAAGTTGTGCTGAAAAAAAGTAATAATAATTTTCTTTTGAATAAATGAAGCAGTGTTATCTTGTGAAAATTTACTCAATTCTTTTCATCTTACAATAGTTGATATCTTTAAAATGATAAAATTTTTGGACGTAGGCAACCGAAAATACGAAGATATATAACCTAAACCTTCTAAATTAGAGAATTTAATTACCTAATTAATTAAAAAATAACATTTTAATCAAGATAATATCCCTCTATTTTATAAACTTTCAATTAGTTTTAAGTTTTCTTTTAGGCATATATAAATAATACTTTAAATTCGACAGATGTCGCTGTATCTCCATAATCATTAAAGGATTTTGACCCTAATCTCCTCCGTAATAAAGTCGCAATCTGGAAACGAGTTGTAGCCAAAGTGGCATTTAGATTGGAAACGTGGAACCGAAAAGTAGCGCGTCGTAACTACAAACCGTTTCCTTCATTTAGTATACGTCGATACTCGTTAACAATACTTCGGTTTCTCTCGAAGTCTCAAGTGTACTTTTGTGACTTACATCAATTAAAAAGAAAAGAAAAATGTCGAAGCACCAAGCGAAAGGTTTTACAAAGGAAGAGGAACTTCTGTTACAAGACTTTAGCAGAAATGTATCCACGAAATCTTCAGCCCTTTTCTATGGAAACGCTTTCATCGTCTCTGCTGTCCCCATATGGCTTTTTTGGAGAATTCACATGATTGATATTTTTACATCCTTGATTTTATTCTGCGTGGTAACTGCCATTTCCATGTACTTGTTAGCTATGGCTTACAGAAACACCAAGTATATTCTAAAACACAAAATTGCTGTTAAACGTGAAGATGCCGTAACCAGGGAGATGACGAAAAAACTCTCTGAAGATAAGAAAATGAGCAATAAAGAAAAGAACGAACGTATTTTATGGAAGAAAAATGAAGTGGCTGATTTCGAAGCAACCACATTTTCTATTTTTTACAACAACGCTCTTTATTTAGCTATTGTTATTTTTGCTAGCTTTTATTTGTTCAGATCATTAAGTCCTGCTGTTAATTATACCGTTTCGATTGGTGCTGCTTCAGGACTTTTAGCTTTATTCTCAACAGGTTCACAATAATTTCATTTCCATTTCAATGTTCATTTTATTTAATAAATACAATAGTTTTTGTAATATAAATTATAAATATTTCAATAAAAATAAATGACTTTTTGTTACAATTGGCTTTTTATCCTATTAATGATGTAATCGACTTTTGAGAAGGGGATTTTACCAAGTAAACGCGCAATTTTTAATTATTTTATTTACTTATAATTCATCATCATGATCTATTCTATACGGTCCAGGACAAATTCGATTTAATTCTTCGACGTCATCGCCACAAAACCCGCAATATAAACAATATAAATAATTATTTCTTAAATAATCTATAATTTCATTTAGTTTCTCGTTTGTAATTTCTTCCGGAGGTTCATCTTCTTCTTCTTCTTCATCATTGTCATCCTCGTTATCATTTTCATCATTATCTTTATTATTTTCAGCTTCTTTCAGTTTTTTAATGGTTAATAAAGGCCAAAAATGTTCCTTAATTGGTGTTAAAATATCATTTTTTGAATCTAATTCTTCGCAAGCCCTCTGTGCTTTATAATAATCTCTGCTTAATATATACATCATATTCCTCTCAGAAATTGCTTGCTTGAATTCTTGCTCTTTTTGCTCCAAATTTTTTTCTTTTAATTCTTCCTTTTTTGCTAAAACATCTTTGTTTTCTTTTTCTCTACCGACACCAGAAGAAGATTCTGTTACAATGATTGGTACTGGTTCTTTAATCCCTGTACTACTTTTACCTAAACTTTCACCTTCTTTAAAACCCATTTTTTGTAATAATTTAAAACCTACGTTACTCGATGGGAGTGCTGTATTTAAACCGATTTCTCTGGTTTCCTTCTCCTGTTCTTTGTACGATTTAGGTTTCTTAGCGTTTAAGCTTTTTTTGTGTTGGTCGAGAGATCTTTTTTGGGATTGTTTGAAAAGTAACCCCGGTCTTACATCAGATTTGGTGCTGCAATGTGAAAATAATAAAAGATTTGCTTTTCTTTCGTGGTTATTAATTTACCATTCTTCAAGGAATTTATCCGACATGTAATCTTCGTTATCCGACATTTCGGAATTGTTCAAGAAGAAATTTCTTTTTGAAAAAAAATTTACGAGAAATTGTTTTAGGTTATGTTTTGACAGTTTGATACCAACTGATAAAAAAATAATAATGAACGATTCATACTTTTATTAATATTACGAAGTACTATTAATTATAAAAGTTATTATTATTAAAAAATAATGAATTAATAAGGTTATTTATTAATTAGGTTACCACAAAAACCACAAATTATTCCAGATAGATGTTTCATCATGCATGCTCGATTGTGTGGTTGTCTACAATTCATTTTATGTTTTTAGCAAAGAAATTGTATAACATTGTTACAATTGTTATACAATTTCTTTGATTTTTAATCCTATTTTTTCATAATATATTATATCTTGTAATATTTATTGTTCCCATCACTTTTGGATGAAATGGGTTTGTGGCAAAAACTTCAACATTTCTCTCTGCCATATGGAGGAGGAGTCCTCACTATCAAGGAATCCGTTCTGTACAGGAAATGCCGACCAACGAGTACACAAACCAAAAAGGACAGAAAGACATGGGTAGCTAAGTATTTTTTCATAAATCTATCCCATTGGGGATTTTTGCGTTGACCCAAAAACTCGAAAGAACTCAAGTTTTAAAAAAAAAATTATTATTTGTTTGTTATGAACACGTACATAACCCCCAAAAAACATTATTTAACTTGTAATCTCTAGAGAAAACCAGAAATCAATAAAGAGGTGAAGTTTGTTGATTTAGTTTTCGTATAAATACTAGTATTTTTTTTGAAAAGTGATTAGTAAGGTTGGGTTGGCCTAAAAAAAAAAGAGGGTAGATCACTCGTCAATATCTCTAGTAGTCTCACTAAAGGTGTCAACCCTCTGAAATAAAACCGTTCGGAGGGAGTATTGGGGAGCATGCGCTTTTCTTTCGTCCAGGTTGTCTTTTGACGACAATGGATCATTATATACAGTACGAATAGAAGTGAAGTTATTAAAAAAGTTTAAAACCCCGTGTTCGTTATTTAGTGATGTTAGAGTGCTAGCGAACATGAGAAGCAGTAGCTCAGAGCTGCTTCTAGACCAACAAGAAGAACTGAGAAAACGTAAGATACAAGAGTTAGCTTTATCAAAACGTAACCGTGTCCAAACGAGCAGATCATGTAGGGAAAGGGCGCTATTTTATTCAACCAGTGTTTTGGCTATAATTGCAATAACCGCCGGCTCGTCTTTACTATTTCTCGTACCACTTTATGTTGATCCAGCTATATCAACACTTGCATCGAATTTTGTTACCGAACCTGTTAATTGTGTGACGACTAGACGTGAAGATTTAACTGGTTTAGCTAATTGTAGTTGGAGTTCTTGTAGAGAAGGTTGCACAAGTGACACATACCACTGTACGCATATCTATGTCAGCTATAATGATTCTAGTGCAAACCCCAATCAAACCGAAGATGCTGTGCTTTTAGTAAATATAAAAGGATGTGGGTATCCTCCATCGGTTCTCTGCAAAAATTTTACTGAAATGTATGGTACTGAAGGCACCGAATTTCCATGTCATCATTCTCAAGAAAATCGAACCGTGGTATTAACACATTATAAACGAGATGAACAAGTAGCTATTATAATACATTATTTTGCTGTACCATTTATAATAACTCTCGCCACATCGGTGGCTTTGTGCGTAATGCACTGCGATTGTCGATGTCATCCTACCCATCATAAACGAACCAGAAGATCAAGAATACATCAAGACCTAAGTGACGGTTCGATTAGCACCGGTGTCGATCTACATCACGCTCATAGCCATCATTCGGATCTTGTCGCCATTAGACCCATGTAACAGAGCGCTTCTTAACAAGGAATTGTTTAACGTTTAAGCGTAAAAAAACCACTTCGTTACTTGTTAGTTAGTCTTTTATATATTTTATATAATAATTTTAAGAGCAGCACATATGTAATATATCGTTATCATTAATATTATTTACGTTTTAATACGAAATTTAAATCATTTTTATCTTGTTATTTGTTAAAATTTTTTTTGGTAAGGTTTTTATATACGGAATTATTCATAATTAGATTTTAAAAAGAAATTATTAAATAGAAAGAAAAAAAATTGGCAGAAAAAGAATCTAATTATGAATTATTCTTCATAAAAAAGTTGTATATAAAAAAGATAACACGTACAATATGAATTGAGATCTAATTTCCTGTTTATCTGGAAATTATGTTATTTAAAAGATGTTACGAGCAAAATTCTATGAGGAAAGTATATCAGTCTTATTGTCAACTGACGGCACAATAATTTTTTAAATAGATATACATACATATATTATATATACAGATATATTTCGTATTTATACAAATTAAGACGGAGAATACATTTCAAATGTGATCGTAACAAAAAAAATTAACGTTTGTGCTAAACAAGGGAAGATAACGAAATGATTAATGAGTACTCGTCTAATATCATCGCTAATATGCTTTATTGTTACGTAATTAAAAAAATTACAATGAAATGAGAGGGATAGATTCAGTTCTGCACGAGAATAATAGAAATATTATTCTAATAGAATTATTTTTAACCTCCACATTTGTAAATGTTATTATTATCAAAACAAAGATGGTTAAAGTAATTTTTAATATTATTTTTATGACATGACTCTGTTATATTTTTCATTAAACGAAAATTTAAAAAAAAGACTGCTTTTTCTTCTGCATCCAATTTATTTAAACCTATAAATATAACAACAAAACCATAATAAATCTTAATAAACAATTATTAACTTATAATTATTGTTTCTTATACATTTTGATTAATTTTTTTTATTGACTTTAATTTTATACGTTTTCACTTCCATTAATTCAATTCAACAAACATTTAAATTCTAGGGTAAAAGTGAGCAGTAAGTAAGAAAAAACGTCAATGACGCTTAATAATAAGTATCACATAGCTTTAGAATTTCATTATTATTTTTTTTAACGTTATATTTTGAATTTTGGTTAAAGGTGCACTTGTGATAGAAAATACCTTTTAAGAAGTGCACGTAGCATGGAAGGGTGTGCGTTTACGGAACGAAAGCTTCCACAATTTTTGGTTTTAATTTCTTTTAAGGAAGATTTCTTACACTATTATGCTACGCCTATTTGACTTTTGATCCGGGATATATTGCTCCAAATCTTCCGGTTGCGTGTTCAAAGCTGAATAATCAATCGGAAATAACGCCGATGTTATTAACGTAGGTATTGCTCCAAATATATATTGACCAGGTCCGTTTGGGTAACGAGCTAAGAGGTAGTTGGCAAAACACAATTGGTATACCCTGTATGTTAATGGATGATCACCATTCTAAAAAGAAATTATATATAAAATATATATATATATATATATTTATGTACAGTGTATACAAAAAAAAATATTACCGAGGTTAACATACGATAAGCAACATCAAAAGTAGCATCAACTTTCGTCGATTCAAATCCAAGTACAGATGAGTAAAACGATTTTAATTCATCGCGAGAAATAATCCCATTCCCACTTTTATTAATAATTTGAAATAATATTTTCACGAAATATTGCAACCAAACGGGAAAATCGGAGAGATTTCGACAACCGAGTATCAAACATCCCCATTTATAAAGCCAACCATCCTGCGTAATATAATTATGATCATTGACGGTGAATCCGAATTTGTCATCGCCCAAGTCTTGTAAAAAAGTTTCAATGAATCCTTGTTCAACCTCCCGCAATGTGTTGTATTCTTGCGAGTTTATTGACCAATCGGCGAAATGGCGAAGACGCTTTAACAAAAAAAGATAATCACCTAAATTAAAAATAACAGAGATCTTAACCTTGATGATAATAAAATGTTATCTCCTCAAAAATTATAAAAAATATCTTCAAGGTTAATTGCATGATAATATCTTAAAAGGAAAAAAACAACGAATCTATTAAAAATATGATCAAGTGATGTGTGGCTTTAATTGTGGCGTTTTTTTGCCAAATTTAGCAATAAAAATATTGTTTGTTTATAAAAATCTTATCGAATTTAATCAAATTGATATATTTGCTCGTAAACAAAAAATTGCGTCAATTATTAAATGTAAATATAAAGAATATTATGTAATTTATGAATATGTTAAATCACTTAATTTGGTCGCCACTTGATTATTAATTGCCTTGGATTCTCATGGTTCCACAAAACTTACTTCAATAAATGCTTCAAAATCCTCTTCACTGATGAGATTGTCCTGATCATGATCCAAAAGGGTATTAAAAAAATATAAAAACTTATTGCTCTGCGTAGCAGTTAATTTAGGTTGGAATACTTCGTCGTCGTCTTCAAAATCAGTGGCGTCTCCTGTAAGTCTATCAACCCAAGTGGCTACAATGGAAATGAATGGTATAGAAATCGATATTGTGTAAAGAACTTATTTACTTACTCCAAACATGAACACTCCAGCCGGAACCATTCCGGTGGGTTTCGTCTTTCTCCAAAGCACCTATTTTTTTCTTATGTCCTTCCGCGTCTTCGTATTCGGGGAGCGTCCTCCACCGCTTTAGGAGATCTTTTGTGCGATCTTTGGTTTTGCTGCAAGCGTTACGCCAGTTAGCGATTATTTTGTGTGAAACTGTCGCGGAATGATCGGGACTAATCGATTTGACACTTTCCTTCCCGAAATGCACGTCTTTGTCAGCCCGCAAACTTCCCGTACTTGAATTAATCGCCTTTTCAATACTTTTTGTGCTCTTGATACTACTTCTCGACTGACTGAGATCTTTACCGGTACTGTTCTCCCTGCTGCCTAATTTTAGACTGTCATCGTCCTGCGGCTCCACGCTCATTTTACACCGGCGCCGGGTCTTTTTTGGAATCAGTCTTCGTTAGATAAGAATTGATTTGTCTTTATTTTTTTATAGGGTCCCTAGAACTACCGTGGACTACTGGATTAAAACTATTTTATTAAATGGAATGTGACGAAACACCCTTGGATTACGATAACGAAATCCCCACCCTGCTTTGAGTTACGGACGCTTTTAGACCTAGAATATCGACTGGAAGGGTGTATATTATTTATAACCGACGCTGCACGTCGACGTTTCGACAGCCCTTCCGTCTTTATCATTTTCATAATATCACCAAAACGGAAACGATGTCCCAACATTTCTTGTCATGTTATTTATTTCATTCAAGTTACGTAAAAATTATCTCTTAATATAAGTTTAATTATTAAATTATTGACCCTTTTATGTCTGTTTTTTTTTGATTAGATAAAAATTGTTTTTCAATGAGATAATTATATATATATATATATATATGAATCACAAAAATTTCAAAATATTTCTAAACTTAGCAAATTTTTGATAAAATTGTGTTAATTGGGTTGCCTACAATCCATTTTTTCATTTTATGCATAAAAATTTGACCGTCATTTTGAAACAGTGAGTTATTAAACACAATTTGTATGAGAATTTATAGGGAAATCAATTGTTTGAAACGATTGTCGATTCAAACGGGTCAGAATTTAACACAAATTTACGACGGATTGAATTGTGAACGAATAATAAGGCTGTAAAATTTTGAAAAATAAAATGGAAAATACAATGTCCCATTTACTCATAATGGGAATGGCGGGAAATAAGGTTAACGTAAAAAAAGAATAACATAAAAAGGAAACATAAAAAACTCATAAAAAGATGCTTATATTTAAAAAAATATATAGTATATGATTATATAAGTAGAGTGGACTTTCAAAAAAATATCAAAAAAGATCACAACAGCTTTAAGAGAGCGATATATTGCCTTTAGAAATGCATCTTTTGAATACCTGGTGATAGAAAGCATCATACACAACCGTAATATATAATCCTTGATGAAGTCATGAGGAGCAAGGTTATTAATGCTCCTAATAATGAGTATGAAACTCAATTGAGTTTCAACCAAACCCAACCCAACCTCAAAAGATACACTTAAAGGAACCAATGTTAAAAGTTAAACTTTGTCATTAGCAAAAACTTTCTTGATCAAGCTTGAGAATCTAAAAATATCTAATGTATCTAAAAATATTCAGATTTTAATGATGTTGAATAACATTAAGGTGTTTTGAAACTCGATATTGTAGGCTTCTTTATTTTGTACGGAGACTAGAAGAGAAACTAAAATAGAATAAATTAATTGTAAAAGAATTTATTTCCTTTTAAATTATCTTGGTTTTGTGCTAGAATAGATAAAAACACAAGCACGTGTGCAAACATTCACGATTGCCAACATTTTTTAAAGAGAAAATAATTTAAAAATGATCTGTCAACGAATTTGGGGAATCAACCTTAAATTATTTGTTAATAACCATATTTATTTATTATTGTTATTTTGTTTATTAAAATTGTTAAAAAATTCTTAAAGAATGATTTTATTTAAACTATGACTAAACATAACGGTTGATGAATCATTTAGGACTAAAACTTGTTGCCAACTTAGTAATTTAAAATACTTACAATAGTTTTTAGGTATTCTAAAGTTATTGTAAAATTGTTTTTAATGATATGTTGGAAAATTCATTTTTCCTTGTGGCGTAAATCCCGAGAGAAAACGTAACGCAATGACGCCCAACGGACGTAGCTTATTAACATTTACGTCGAAGATTACTCATGAAATTAAATGTTAGCTTCACAACTAAACAAATAAAATGCATAATTGTGTAAATCGTTTTATATTTCAATAAGATATAGATAAATTTGAATAAAAATTTCTTGGGCATATCGAGTTTGTATTTTTTTCTGATCAGCTGATAAACGGAGTCCCTTATGCGTAGAGTGCATAAAGAGAAAAATTGCAAAGCAAATATTAGGGGGAAAAAAGAGGCGTACGTGTAGAAGTAGATATTGATAACGCTATGAATGGCGGCAGCCTAACTGCATTTTCCAAGAAGCCGACGTACAGTGAATGCGCGCGCAGCCCCTCAAAACGCTAACCATGGCGTGTTTTCACTGTTTGTAGTCGTTTTTATTTCCCCTCGGAATACGCGGATTTCGGTCGCGCCTTTAAACTCCAAATGCAACCGACGAACGGTGGCCGTAGTTTGTTTAGTTGACGGTTTCAATATTCGCGACATGGAGCTCAAGCTCCATTCTCCAGCGGGTGCTGAACCTGTCTTATACACTTGGCCATTAACCTCTGGCCGTGGTACTGTAAGTAAATACAAATTAGACTTTGTTCGTTTAATACTAAACTGTTATATTCATTTATCTCACACCTAACACAATTGATTTTGCACAGATCTTAATAACTAATCAATTTAGATATCATCTATATAATGGATATTACTATACATATAATGGAAAGAAGATTTCTTGAAGAACAAAAATACTGTTTATATGTATGTTGTGCAAAGGACGTCAAGTGATTCTTCAAGCATAAAATTCATTTTGTGGGTTTTTCTTTAATATAATTCATTCTTTTTTTAGATGCATTGTGCTTATTAATATAGAGATTTCATACTCAAAGGTTTTCTTCAAAGAAGCAATTTTGTTCTGGATCCTCTTGCTTCATTCTATTGTAGATACATATCTTTTAATCATCTTTACAATCCATTCCAGGTGATTGATGTATTTACACTTGTTGCTTTTAAGGTTTTTTTTTAATCTTATTCTAAGTTTTAAAGGAAATGGAGTTGGGTATTTAACAAATGGTTCAAGTTTATTGTTCTTCGATATGCAGCTTAATCCTTATTTGGGAAATATGATATTAAGAAGATAATGCTTAGTTGTTTTATAAACTGCATTCTTTAGAAGCAATCCTTTATTTGTTTATTAAGTATATAGGAATGTCTCCTATTTATTAAGATCCAGTGAGAATTGTTATTTGTACCAAATCTTGGAAGTTTTTTTAACTTGATTAGAATTTTATTATAATTGATATCTGACATTATTGGAATTCTTGCCAACGCACGAAAATACCATCATGTGACTCTATTTCCTCATATGCATATTTGAAGAATTTTGTCCCATCAATTATTCAGAATTAAAAAATTTCAAGATACCAAATACTCAAATTATGACTATATATATATGTGTCAGTGTGTTTGATTTTAGTTGTCACAACAGATATGTCAACTACTGTTGGAGTTTATAAAACTATAAATTATAATATTATGAACAATACTTAGGGCGAACATTTTTTATGCCACAAACATAACTTGGGGCGGTTGAGGGTGGATTCAGAACTGAACCAAAATGTTAAAAAGAAATTAAAGAGATTTATGAAAATAAAATGCAGAATTATTCCTCATCAAACAAATGCTTTATTAATACATAATTACAATTTAATTTGATTTAAACTTTTATTGCACTCTTTTACTAAATTGTTGTATTTTAAATTTTTCGGCATCATCAGAATCTTCATCATCGGTATCAGTTTCTTGTTGATAACATGATGAGTGTATTTTAAATCCATACAACTTGGGTTGAAATTTTTTTGTGGATAATTGAGGTCGTAAATGAGGAAATTGTAGGTAAAACATTTCTGGTAATAGAGGTCCGAATGCTGCCCCATCAATGTGGTTAACTGTATTACTCGGTGAATATATTTCGGAACATTTTCCGCAGAAAATTTGTATGGTATCGCGTTCAAGATCCGGCGAAAATCCGAAGGGGATGACAGGTTGGTTGTAACAAAAGTATCGGGGGCAACACCCGAATTCGTGGTTGTGGTATTTCTTTAAAATGTACGCTAAACCTTGGTCTGTTAAAATGTAACGGGCGTGAATGAGATAATACAGACCTCGAGCTGCTTTTACAATTGGTTCTTGACTTTTACTGATACGAGTTATGACTAGGTCACCTTTTAACACCAACATTGCTTCTTCGAACATCGGGTGACTGTGAAATCCGCGTGTATTTGCACCATTAATAATAAATTCGATTGGGATCGCACAAAGCCATTTATGTTTTTCTTCCATACATAATTTTACCACGAAATCGGAAATTCCAAAACGCGAGTTATGCGCCACGAAACTAGGAATTACCAATCTAGGTAAAGTATCACTTTGAGTTGTTCCTTCATCTAACATTTCTTCAGATACATCATGCGTGGTTTCTTCCTTCGTATCCGTAGGATTTTCAATTTCAGATGAGAGTTCTGGTTCTTCGTTTTCAACTTGATCCACATTTCCTGCTTTTGAACATTCACTCATTTTTGAGTCGAACTGTGTGTTTACAAATGACTAGAATTGACGAGAATGTCAATCATTGACCTAATAGTAATGGACATGATTTAAGAATTTTCGTAAAAATTATTTTTTTTAATTTTAAATAAAATTGATTAACACAATTAATGTTTTTATCTTTTTTATTTATAATTATTGAGTTGAAACAAATTAAAACATAAATTTGTGAATATAATGTATCGTTCAATGATATTATATTAATGGACATTGATATGACAAAAACATGAAATAAGATAACCTAAAATTATTTTTATTTTGTTATTAATTGATTATTTTTTCTTTAGGATCGACATGATGGTGCGCTGGAAATTGTGGAAACGATTCGTTGGGTCTGCGAGGACCTCCCAGAGCTCAAACTACCGCTGGAGAATAACATCCTCTGCGACTATGATACGAGAAGTTATGAAAGTATGAAATTACTTTGTGATCGGTTTAATCGCGCGATTGATAGCATTGTTGCATTGGTAAGAATACACGTTCCAATTACAACCGTAAAAATTGATTGCATATTTCTTTTAGGAGAAGGGAACATCTTTACCAGCGCAACGGTTAAATAAATATCCATCGAGAGGTCTGTTGCGTCACATTCTACAACAAACTTATAACCAAGCAGTGACAGACCCTGATAAACTAAATCAGTATGAGCCATTTTCACCGGAAGTGTACGGTGAAACATCCTACGATTTAGTTTGTCAAATGATCGATCAGATCGATATCACCCAAGATGATATTTTCATAGATTTAGGGTCAGGTGTTGGTCAAGTTGTTCTGCAAATGGCCGCAGCGACTCCGTGTAAAATTTGTTTGGGAGTAGAACGCGCTGAAGTTCCGAGTAGATATGCAGAAAGTATGAACAAAAACTTTCGCGCTTGGATGCAATGGTACGGAAAGAAATTTGGGGATTATAAGCTAATTAAGGGGGATTTTTTAAACGAAGAACATCGGGAAAAGATCACCTCTGCCACTATTGTGTTCGTTAATAATTTTGCTTTCGGTCCAAACGTAGATCATCAACTAAAAGAAAGATTTGCCGATTTAAAAGACGGTGCTAGGATTGTTTCTTCAAAAAGTTTTTGTCCATTAAATTTTCGTATAACCGATCGTAACTTAAGCGATATCGGTACAATAATGCACGTTTCAGAGATGTCACCATTGCGAGGTTCCGTTTCTTGGACTGGGAAACCAGTATCTTATTATTTACACATCATCGATCGCACGAAACTCGAACGATACTTCCAAAGGCTACGTAATCCAAAGGGAACCGTTAACGACGACGACAACTCGAACTCGTCTCGCAATTCCCGCGAGAAAGCCCGCAGAGATTTATCGAAAATAATGCAGGACTCATCTTCCGATTCCGAATTTTTCGATCCCGCCGGACCAACAACCAGAAAAGCTTGGTCCGATTGGTGCTCAAACAAAGGGAAAAGCAGTCAAAGCGAAGACGAGGTCGTCGGATCCAAGGTTAAACGTCAACCGAAGAAGTTGAGACGAAAAATCCAACGCGGTGGAAAAGTCCAAGGTGGTAATAATGCGGTTAATAAACCTTTGGCGAAACCACGACGGGGACGTGTTCGAAAAACCAAACCAAAGAAAGCAATTAAAATTAATGGACTTGATTTGTTGCATAGTCAAACGTTACTGAGCACATCACCACAAGGTAATTATCTTAAACTTTTTTACTTTTATATTTAATAATAATAATAATTTTTCCCAAGTGTTACAATGACCAATTTCCTTCTTGTATTAATTTTCTAACAAAATAAGTCAGCATAAAGCTAAGACGATAATATTAAATTGTTTCGATTTTAGCAAATGGTAAAAAATTGCCACCACCCCCAGGTTGTGTAGATCAAAAATTAACATCTCTAAGCACAGATATGGTTCACGATGAATTGGATATTCCGCCAGCTCCCGAAAATACACCGTACGCATTACAAATTTTATTAGACATGTACAGGGCTCAATATATGAGTATGATCGAGGAAATGAAAACGCCTCAATATAAAGGTAACGTGGAGAATTTAATAACGGAAGAGAAGGAGCGTAATCAGCGGTTGCAAAACAGGGCGGCTCAACTAGAAAAGCAAATTAAAGTGTTGATCGATGATAGTGTAGCCTTGTTGAAAGTGAGAATGAACGAGTTGGGCATAAACGCGCTATCACCCGCTGATTTATTGGCGAAAGCTAAAGAGATTGTGATTAGACACAAAGATTTGCAAGCGAAGGCGAGTAAATTGCAAGTTCAAGTTTACGGTTTGGAGCAAGAACAAAAAAATTTGATTACGCAGCGCCAACAAGAAATAACGGAAAAGTACTCTAAACAAGATCCCACACGAAGAGATGTTTCTCCACTTGTTCCCGAAGAATACATTCTAAGGGAGATTTCATCGACGCTGTCTCAAAGGAAAAAGCTACACAATCAAGTATCAATGTTGGAAAACGAAGTGTTGTCTTTAGAAAAAAGCAGCGAGGAAAGGAAACAAGCCCAAGCATTAAATGTTCGTCAACAAAACTCGAAGGTGTCAAGAAAATCGAGAGATTACAGAACTAGATCGCAAGAATGGCCGGAAGTACCCGATATGGTTAAGATCGAGGAACAAAACCCAGAAATTTTAGCCCAAAAAATATTAGAAAAAGGAAGAATGTTAGAAGCTAGTAAAATGTCGTCAAATAAACCGGTTACAAAAAATCACACGACGAACGGAAATGGACAAAGATCATCTCGGAATGCAATGCCAGCTCCTCAAGCTGTTTCAAAACGAGCTAAATTAAATAATTATCAACAAAATCCGATCAACACGATTAATACGTCGCGATCACAAGAACCACCTAGAATAACAAACTTCGAGGATCGTTTAAAGAGTATCATAACATCTGTGCTAAATGAGGACCGGAAACCGCAAATATATAGTCCGACCAGCTCAGGACCTTATCTTCCACCAAGTAACACCAATTTACCTAACTTACATAATAATTCTCAGCAATACACTTATCAATACATTAAAAACGAACCCGATCATAAAACAACCAATAATCATAATAAATATAAATACAACAAAACGGAAACAGTTGTTAAACCGGAAGAATATCGTGCTGGATATTCGCAACAAGAAGGTTTAGGATCTGTAATTGATAATTATCGTGAAACTGGTCATCGTCAAGAACAACCCGATTACACACAAGTTTCCCCAGCCAAATTAGCTTTGAGGCGTCATTTATCGCAAGAAAAACTTGCAGCACAACATCATACTTATTCATCGCAAAATGATGGAATGGTTGCAACACGAACGATTGGTGATTTAGTATCGGGCGAAATCGAACGTACGTTAGAAATATCTAATCAGTCTATAATAAACGCCGCTGTTGATATGAGCGATATTCAAGGTACAACAACTGTTACTTCCCGTTCGGTTGTTAACGCAAACATCCCACCGAGACCAGAAAGAGTGAATGTAAAAGTACACGACACGTTACCGATCAATAAAGAAACAGAACCGTTAAGACAAGTATACAGTCCAATTTCAAGGCCGTCATCAACTGAGGGTCTTGAAGGTTTAGCATACGTTCATAATCATCCAAAACCGCATCCTTACGCAACACAACCACAAATATCACCGAGACAATCTCAATTTTCACCAAGAACAACAATTATGTATCCCCCATCCGTACGTTCTGGATCAACAAATTCAAATTATTCACAAAATGAACAATACACACCATTACCTCGAGCTGATTTAAAACCTTATCATGAATCATACTTTCACACAGATGTTAAACCGTCTGTTCAACCAGAAACAACAGCGGAACGTTGTAATTTTGTACCGGAAGGTTTGGCGGCTAGTTTACAAGCTCGCGTTTTGAATACAACTCAAATTAAAGAAGAAGTTGATGCGTTTGATCGAAGATATATTCCGGGAGCTTTAGTTTATCAAGAAGGTAGTCATATTAAGACCGAAACAGTCCAAAATGATTGTCAATACAAAAGAGAATCGCCGGTTATACAAGGTCCGATTAGGACAACAATACGAAGATCTTCTTCATACGCTGATAATCATAATCATCGGAACCCCTCGGAAAATTCAGCAGGGGACGTTCATTCGTTACCGTTGGATGGAGATGATAGGAGCAACCCGATTCAACGAAAAACTCACGACGAAGGTTTGAATTCATTTTTATATTAAAAAAATTATTTTAAAGGTGTTGTTATAGTTATTTTGTAGTCGGTTTTTTTTAATGATTTTAGTTATTTTTGGTTTGCATGCAGAGCTTTAGTATTGCTTTTGATAGATTTCATCGATTTTACTACTAATCATTGCACTTTTTTATTTTACAAAAACAAGTTACCGTATATTTTGGTGGGTTAATTATTTTTATTAAAAAGGTTTATTTAAATAATTAATTAAATTAAAAAATATATTCAAAAAATAACTTTATTTTTAATATAAAACCATTACGACAATTCAATCTTTTGGTTTAATTATTAAATTATTTATCAAATATTCGAAATTGTTTTATAATATGGAAATTATATAGAGTGGTGTACAAAAAATGGTACTTTTATGATTATGGTTTGTCCACAACTGTTTTTCACCACTCCATAACATGGAGTTTTTTTAGGTTTTTTAGTGTCCTATATAGTAATGCAGCAAGGCAACACAAACGCGCATTTATGTTGTTATTTTGGGTTATGTCAGAGTGATTTTTGGAGTAATCCAGAAATAAGCCATTTTAATTTCACCTTATCTGTTGAACTTAAAACATATTATTGTTACAAACGTACTCGCATTTTGTAACAATGAGTAATGCTCTCAAATGTTCTTATTTTTGTGCTTTAAATAATAATATTTTTTTAATAGAGCGATGACCTTCCACCTTTGTCTTTAATTTACGCCTGAAAAGCTTACCAATCAAACTAGTAATAGTAATCTCTCTATAATTTTCACAATTTCTCATGTTACCTCTTTTATGAATAATTTGCTCTCATCTGCTAAGGGTTCCTTCACTACTCTTGGATTGTGATTGATTAACTCGATTTGAATGCCTCCAAGGTTTATTGTTTCGCACTGTGTTTAGGCCTTTATCTATTTCTTCAGGAGTCTCTTCACCACCGTCGTCCTCTGTTACGTTCTTATTTACCATATTTTAGCGCTTGTCGCATTCTTGTGATTCTTCGTCTCTACTCTGGGGAATCTACCAGTTATTAGTCTCATTTTGAGGATGCATTAATCGATAATTATTATGCAATAATAATAGTTGTGGACAAAATTTGTATATCAAAAAAATGTTACACATACATTAAAATTCCAAAAAATTGTCGGTAATGGTCGTAATGGTGGAAATGGTATTCTCTAGTTTACTTACAGTAGTTTGTTTGCGTTGACTTAGGAATCAGCACAGTTGAGGCATGCACAAACACGCGTACTCATAAGCGCGCATGCATATTTACCGTACCATACTAGATTAAGCCAGCTGAATAATATATATCACCGGTAAGTAGCTTTTAAACGCCTCTTTTATTATTTTTCCCTATTAAAATTTTAATACTGTCTATTATTTGGTGAAGGTTTCATCTTTCCTTTTACATTTAGCAACATTTTTTTATTATTTTTTTGTTATACTAAAAAATTTCTTTCTACATATTTTTTTTTACTTAAAATTAGATGTTGAAGTTGAAGAAGAACCGGAAGAATCTAAATGGCAAGATCGAATATCGTCAGGTTTCGATCGTTTGGTGGCTTTTGCTTCAACCGAATTAGATAAGCGTAGAAGGTCAACGGAGGGTAACGAAAGTTGTAATACGTCGCCGGATTCCGGAATCGGCCTTGATATACCAACAGCCCCATCGACGTCTATGCCAGCCACAAAACAAATGTTAAAATTAAATCCAAATGCCAAACCAACGTTATTTAAGGTGCCTTCAAATAAATGTAAGAGTGTCGAAAGCTCGCCGACGTTGGATCACGGCGATGAATTAGGACCGCCGCGGACACCATCGCCTTCATCGCCAGCAAATCTTACGGCTTCGTACAGCCCGGAACTTCCGGTTGTTGCCACGGAAAAAAGTCCCAATCAAAATCCGTTATTAAAGTATCAAAGGCACGCGGAAGAAAAACGAACGAAACCTGATCAACATTATAAAAAGAAATTTTATTATCGAGAACATTGGCGGGATGATATATATCAAAAAAGTAGCGTAGAGGAATACGTGGATGCGCCGAGGGATAAATTTAAGCCGAAAGGAAAAGATTGGAATTGGCCAAAAGATTCAGTTAGAGATGAAAATTACCAATCAAATAATTGGAAAAATTAAGTTTGGTTTGTATGGAATCTCGATAAAAAATAAAACGTTTTCTTTATTAACTGAATTATTAATTGAGTTACTTTTTTGATTATAACAGAGTGATATATAAAATTGCAATAATTAATATTTGTTTCATTACTAGATCATCTTTCACTAGATCATCTTGAAACAAAGAAAATTATGACATAAAAATATAACTTTGTATAATTTGTGTTCATTTAGGAAAATTTTTGTTTTTAATTTTTTTTATATTTGAAAATCCGAAAAAAAATTGAAATAAAATATTAATTTAAATTAAAAAGATAAAGATTATGGGATAATATTAGACTGCAATACTTGTGTTCAGAGATCGTTTCGACTTATTCGTTTAAATTCGATAATTTCATTGCAAATTTATTTATTCATTATAAATTATAGCGAAAAAAGAAATATTAGTTAAAAAGAAATCGAAAAACATTAATCACTGCCTTCTTAAAAAATACCATTTGCAAAAAAAAACTCACATCCCATTGTTAATAAAAAAAAGAGTTAAATAAAAAATAAATTCATTTGTATATTCTTTCAATTGTATATTTTTACGAACGATTTTATTTGTGTACAAAAAAAAATCTACCGGAGATGATTAAATTAAATGAATTTTTACAAGTACAATTAATTATGATATATATGTAAATAGATAGTGTTAATAACTAAGGAATTATTTAATTGAATTTATTAATTGTACCTTTTTGTTTGTTTTATTGCGTAAAAAACCTGTAATGATATTTTTTGATTTTCTCGAAAAAAAGAAAATAGATATAAATAAATAAAAGTATCACTGCCATGAGTATATGTCATTGGAGGTTTTTTTCATCGACGATTGAAGTACAAGTGCAGGCACGGTCATCTTTCGTAATCACAAAAGAATGGAATTTTTTCAATGTGAATCTGTACTTGAATTCATTTGTAGTTAAATATATTCATATATAATTTTTTGTTCTAATTCGCGGTATTAATTATTTTCGTTTTATAATATTAACTTTCGTTTTTAATAGGTTTTTTCGTTTTTTTCTTTGATGTTATTAAAAACCGTTTAATAAGACTGTGAAATTATTAAAAAAAATGTAATAAAAAAAATCATGAAAAAATAATTTTTATTTATGGATAACTTTTCGCAATTTATTGTTCTATACGTTAACTTTTTTTGTACTGCAAGACCAAAGTAATATTTTCATTGCGAAGGTGTTTTTTTGATGATCTTGCAAATTTTTATTTTGTTGTGTACAAAAACGTTTTTATTTTTTTTTTCTTTAAATGTACTTTGTAATTCTCTATCGCTTGGCGGTAAATTTTTGAGTTCATCCAGCACGTACACGGAACGCCTGTACGATTACATAGAAAAATTTTATATAAACTGCCAATTATTTATAAATAATTAAAAAAATATCGTAGGTGTACTTTTTTAATTATGTTATAATGTAAGAAATGTACTAATCAGAGAGATGAATAAAAAGTAGCGAGGATATGAGTTTTAATAAATAAGATTTTTTTTATAACCATTTTCTTCATTATCACCAAACAACATAACATTTTATTTTACATTTCTTATTCTATTCTAATATTATGCCCCCTTTAAAATTTGATAAGCGAAATTTCGATTTTCTGAATACTTTTTATCAAAAGTGAACCAAACGGCCAAAGCGCACCTTGATCCTTTAGTTACCGCTTTTACAGCGTGCAAATTTTCATTTCCAGATGAAAATGCCACCATTCGACCACATTTTGGGATGATAGTACTCTAAAAAAAATTTTAAAACAAAAAATGTTAGCCTTGCGTCTCTCAAGACTGTGTTGAATAAAATTTAATAATTAATTTACCTCCAATTGTTTCCCGTAAAAATCCGAAACAAAAACGAATTCACCTCCATCAAAATCATCGTTTAAATAAATAATAGCGCTATAATCTCTGTACGTGTAACTAGGATATTCTTTTTCGCATTTTAAATTTTTTTTTAAGTTGCAATTATCGGCGTGAACAACGTGACTAAAATCAGTTCGGTTACTTGGAGATCCTAAAACGATTTTGTTGTTTATTAACTAAAAAAAAATTTTTTCAATTTACCTGGAACTGGAGATCTACAAACTAAATGGGTGTAAGTAAAATACAACTTTCTGTTTAATTCGAAATAATATTGAATATGATTTTTAGCGTCTTCAGTAACTTTGATTATTAATTTAAGGTCGTTTGCGTTTAACATTCCAACGTAGGTGAGTAAAGAGGTCCTACTTAAAGTAACACCTTCGAAATTCTCCATCAAAGTGTGTGGAGTTCTGTTTCCAATGTAACCATCCCCGGGTAAAGCAAACAGTTTCGCCAAATAAATCAAAGATGTGCATTCCGATTCGGTTAATACATCTTCGGCTAAATACCGGTGAGTTCCGTTTAAATCTTTCGCGTTTTTACTAACTTTAATTTTATTTCCTTTTCTTATCTGTCTCCCAAAAAAAATTAATTTACTAAATTTTATTAATGAGAGTGAGGTGTTAAAGAAGAGAGAGTATTTATTTACAAAATAGTATAATCGTGTTTTTTTATAAAATTATAATTAAGATATAATTAAAAAAAGTGAACATTTATTAATTAATTAATCAATGTTAATTTATCCCAGATATTTACACAGTAAAAAAAGCATAAGTAGAGAATCACAAGGCATTTTCTTTGACATTTGCTGAAGAATCCTGCAAGCAAACCAAGAATACTTAAAATAAAATAAATTTAAATAAAATCATGCTTTTATTAAAAAATACCATTATTAATAAATAGCGGTGAAAATGAATTAATAACCGAAAATAAAGTTCACTTACATCAACTCTCTTCTTATCCAACTCTTCATTAAATTCCTTCATAATAAATTTAAACAATCTCTTTTCGTATAGATCCCTTTTAAAATATTCTTCGGCTTCCTCCCTCGGTTTAAACCATTCCTTTTTAACATCCAGCTTTAAATAATATTCCTTATTCGACATCATCACTTCATCATTAGGATAAAACATCAAATAAGTTTCAACGGCTGCACAAGCCTCCTTTAATTTATCAGTTTTAAAATAAGCATATTGTAGATAATGGTAATGACTAGGATATAAATCATCATATTTTTCCCCATTTAATGAAGATAGTTGTTCTGGGCACCTTCGTTTACATCTTAAACTATAAGCGAAATGATCTGTAAATAATTCAAATAATATTTGAATATTATTTATTTTTTTATTGAATTAGATTATTTACTTGCTATGGAAGGTATAAAATCGGGGAACCATCCTTGATTAAAAGGACCTTCGCAAGATGCCCTACATTCTTCTTCTGCGTATAAATAATACGTTATCGATTCCTCCATATTTTGGATGACATCGTCCCAATTTTTATTTATGTGAGCATCAGATCCGTGTACGTACAAATAAACGTACATCTTAAAAAAGATGTTATTACAACCTCAAATTAAAAGATAATTATTAAAGTTACTTGCGCTTCAAAATTAACGATGTCTTTTACATCGACCCCAGGAAGTTTCGAGTAATGCTTCAAATTCGTTAACATTATTTTATCATCCGGGTGATACACTAAATAAGTAAAAGCCGCTGAGGCGCATTTTTGGTACTCTTCAATCTAACACAAAAATTAATAAATAATAAATTTATAATCTTATTTATTTACCTGAAAATAACATAATTGTAAATATTCGTAAGGTTTCTTTTCAATAAAAATCGTTTCAGTTTCGGGATTTAAATTATACTCTTCAGGTAAAAATTTGCTCGCTCTACATTTTAAAATGCAGAGTGTATTTCTAAGTGTTTTTTCATAAAATTGTAAGTCCTCGATGTTTTCTTCGTAGAGAAATGGGACATCTCGTGCGCGATCTTTGCATTCGATGCGGCATCCATGAAGAGAACGGCTATATTGCCGGTATTTTTCTACGGAAGCTTCTAAATAGTGAACGCAACGTTCGAAATCGTTTTCTAAATATGCTTCGATTCCTTTTTCGTATAATTGTGCGCAAGACGTGGCACTAATTAACGATGAGATGGTCGTTGTGTTTAAACCGGAAACGAGTGTTGACGATAGTGATAACGAGAACGTTAAAAACGTGACGAAGAACATCGCGGTTCGAACTAAACTGTTGAGCTGTTGATCTCTGCGGTTTTTAGGCTGAGCCTCCAGAATCCTCTCCAGAAGTTTCAGATGGTCGAAAGATCAGTGGCGTAATAAGTTTAAAATAGATATGAAAATATTTATATAAATTTTTAAAAACAACTTTGTTGTAACATATTTTTGTTAAAAATTGTTTTTATAGGGGGGATATAAATAAATGTTTCGTTACGGTTCTGGATTTGGTAGTGGAAGTTGTTTACCAGTAGTATTCGAAACAAGCCTATACGATCATAAAGCGATATTTACACATGGAGATTTGCGTAACTGCCCAGAACGTGTTTGTTAAAATTGGAAATAGGAACAATCGCTTTACGAGCGCCTAGTTAAAGACGCGTAGTGAACACAATTGCTTTTGTAATTTAATACCGTAATAAGTACTGCTATAAACTTCTTAAATACTCGTTTAAAAACACTAAACATTTCGAAATTGACACATTTTTTTTAATTATTAATTTTTTTCTACAAAGTAAAAGCTGGGTTTTGCTACCTGTAAAGAAAGCATGTTGGGTTTCTTCCAAGAACTGGTTCGACCGGTACAGAATGAACGCCCTCAATCCATGGTTTCGGTACCATAAGACAACACCTTCATATTCCGTTTAAACAACACCTTCTAAATCTCACAATCTCTTACTTATTAATGCAAATAAAATGTCTATTAAGGGAACGGGTTTGGAAAAATTGGTGGAGAATAAGAAAATCGTTTTCAAAAATATTGTAAAGCTAAGTTTAATACCAAAAAGAACAAAAAAAAATAATTGATTAAAATAAAAATACTTATGTTAATAAATTATCGAACTACAATGTTGATATCTTACAAATGTATTCTTCAATATGTATTATTTTTTTTATAATTACCATTTCAATAACGCTAACATTACGGCTATTAAAGCTACGCTTCCCATGATGGTTGTGGAACTGCTACGGCAAGAAAAGTTGACTAATGTAAATGTAAATTTGATATTATCAGGGAATCTACAGCCTACATCTAAAATTAGAAAAATTGTGTTATATAAAAATTAATTTAAATTGAAATTTAAATTAAATACCTGTACAACGCCAAATTGTATTAACCGCCGTTGATTGAACTGAAATGTAAAATGGTGCGCAATCTAGAATTAACCCCCCGGTACAAAAGCCATCCATAATAAACGTTTCTTCATTAGAATTGATATTCCTACAGTCTCTATCAGCTGCGGTGCTATTTTGACTAACATACATATCGGTTCTTGAAGTGCAAACAACAAAAGTACCGTATCCTTGTCCTCTTACGATTAACGAACGATCACCATCTCCGAAAAAGTAATTAGGGGAAATTCTGTAATAGTTAATTGTTTGTGGTTCAAGGAAATCGTCGTGTGTATGCGTCTCTCCTTCTGAACCTGAGAAATCAGATCTGCACGCAGGATTAATAAGCCTTCTGGGTATATCGCGCACTCTATCCAAAAATGGATTAAGTGCCGTTACAATGTTTGTTCCATCTATGGAATTTTGTAAAGTAAATACATCCATTTCGCCTCCGGTTGTTAAATCGGTATAAACTGTAGCTTGACCAGGGCCAAGTACCATAATACGTAAATCTGGTAATAAGGAGCGTTGCATTTCAAGTCTCTCCCGAGCAAAATTCCTATCCGCCTCAGAAACGGTAGCTTGAGAAGGCATAAACACCGCTATTGTTGATTTTCCTCCTACGTCAGTGAAATTATCCATTCTTTCCCTTACTATGTTTTCTACTTCAGCGTACATTCTGCTATATTGAAAACCAGTTTGATCTAAAAAAATTAATCCAATATATTTTTTTTTGTTACAATAATAAATTTGAACTAAAATTAGAATTAATATTAGAAACATTCGGGTTTAGTCGTTTTAAGAGACGCACAGCTAAACCTGAATATTTCTAGATCTAGGTGTAATCTTAGTTCTAGTGATAATCCTAGTGTTAATTCTAATTTTAGTTCAATAACCTTCATACTTCCAAGAATAAATTTACTTACGAGCTTGTTGAACTGTCAAATTAAAACGTTGATGGTAATCCAAGATCGTTGTACTAGAATTAACAATAACTCCCCCATCACCACCGTTAATAATCATGTAGCTACTTTCAAATCTGTTAACATCAAGATTATCTAAAATATAAGAAATAGCAGCTTGGGCAACGTTATGAGTCCACGCTGTATCTAAAACGATAATGATTTCCGTTGCGATTCTATTCCTACTTTTTGTATCAACACTGCATTGAAGATCGGATGATGACATCGTTGCTTAAAAAGATAAATTAAAAATAAATGTATTGAGTTGCCTATATATGCTTAAATTTTAATTAATAAATTTAAATAAATAAACTTACGTGCATATTGATTAAACAAATTAACAATTCTTTGTGATAATGTTGGTATACCAGCTGGAATGATAGAACCAGGAGAAACAGCAAAACGATCTAATTGAGGAGTAAAAGCAGTGGTTTGAGCAATTAATGTTTCAGTTGGTGCAACAGTAGCTAATAAATTATATCTGTTACACGCTCTAACTTCTTCGTTAAAAACTCCTCGTTGAGAATAATATAAATCAAGTATTTGGGAAACTTTGATCGTTTGGAAACTGTTTCTCCAATTAACAACATTCTGGGCGATAATTAACCCATCAATTCCAGCTCTAATATCAGCATCGGTCATTTCGAAGTTTGTATTGCTGTTAATAAAATACCATCTGGGTACTTGGGTACTGTTCCATCCTCCGGTTGCGCCCACAGAACGTACAGCTCCTGTTCTTCCAGTTTGAAACAATAATGCTTTAGCTAAATCGCCACTTAGAGTTGCTGCAAATCTGCTGTCGACGAGGTTTTCTATTGTTTGTTGTGCTAACCCGGCGGCGATGCCAGCGATTACAGTGCCCGCTTGAACAGCTCCCCAACGAGTATAAATTACACCACCTTCAACCGGGCAATCACTCAAAGATTGTAAAGCACCCGTACGAGTTTTTTCGTCAAGGGATTCAACTGGGTCATCTTCGGTTTCTTCATGTTGCGTATCAAGCGTTTCTTCGGGTGTTTCATCACTTGGCTCAGCCGGTGTTTCAGCAGCTTCTTCCATGTTTCCACGAAGTGCTCTATTACAATTTAAAAATTAATTATTTTAATATTTTAATTTTTTTTTAAATATTACTTGTATAATTGATCCTTCTCAAAAACTTCAACATCATCATCAACACTTCTTCCTCTTCTTTCATATCTTCCCAATCGATTACAAACGTTTGATTCATCATTACGAATCGTCGTGTCAACAGTGCTTGATAAAATAAAGTGAAGGGAGCACTAAAATATATTATTTTTAATTTATATATATTATAAATTTATATACACAGTAAAACCTCTTTAAAACGGACTTCGGATATAACTGGACCTAGAGCTAGAAACATTCAGGATTAGCCGTCTTGAGAGACGCATGGCTAAACCTGAATGTTTCTAGTTCTAAGACTGGATCTAGAACTAGACAGGTCATATTAATCCATTATAAGGAGGTTTTACTGCATTTCTATATATTGAGTTTAATTTGGACTTTAAAATAATTTCACAAACCGAACCCTCCCTAACTAAATTAATTAGTAATTTTTAACCCAACTTACACTTTCAAGTGCATTCAAAGTTTCATTTGGAAAATTAACAGCCGATCCTGGAATGAGGATGAGTTGTAGTACTCTATTTTTGGATGCTTGTATCCCCACGGGGCTGAATGGTAAAGAAAACTCTGTATCTTCAGCTGTATCGGTTGATCTTAATATTCCATCTTGCCTAAATCTGTAAAATGGATGAATTGGAATTAATGTTTTGATAAAAAAAAATAATAATAATTAATACCTATGGATTAATTCACTGGAGAGTTGCCTAGCATCCTGGGTAGTTCTGCCATCCTCAGCTTTTCTAATAAGATCAATAAGGACGTTTATAGTTGAAGGAAGTCTTCTGTCAGCAACGAAAAGGTCGGTTTGGTTGTAACACTCCACAAGATACGGCGCAATGGAACTTCCATAATTTTGAGCATCGATGTGGTTGTTTAAACAAAACAGGATTGTTAGGTATGCAAAAATCGGCGTCATTCGAGCCATATCTGTAACGGTGTTAAGTATTAACCACGTTTCAAATAAATACTTTTCGATTATTTTATCTTAGTTTTGTAACGATGATTACTTAATGAGTCACAATGTTTAAAGTATAAAACCTGGATTATAAAAAAAATTTTACTTTACATCAATTCTTATTAAATATAAAGATTTAATTATTAATGTCGAATTTTTATAATTTTCAAAATTTGAGTTTCAAGTTTTCTTATCTTCTGTCTTTAGATAAGAAAAACTTTGGGCGTTTACCCCTATTTTGATTACAATTTGAATTTAATAAAGTATTTGAGAACAAAAAAATTAAGTTATTTGAATTATTATGTTACAAAAAAATTAATTAAAAGAGAGTTACTTACCCAAAACAAATGAACGCTAAATGCCACACTCAAAATGGGAGTGTTGAATTAACTATAACAAGTGAGTTTTGAAATCTATGTAGGTAAGGTGTTAGTGATAAGATAAGATAAAAACGGCTTTAGGTATTTATTGAAAGGTTTTATTGGTACATTTTTTATATTATATATAAATTACTCACTCATAGTTCTAAGAATTTATAATATATATCTTTTATATTTTTGGTATATTTAATTTTGAGTTACCATCATCGACCTCGTTGGCTTTATTCGCTTCATTCGCATCAATTTTTTCATTTATAGGTACACCCACGATGACTTTGTTGTGTTTTAATGCGTAACTATTAAAAGCGGCGGCCAAATCTGTATCAATTTCTTCTAAAGGTGTGTCACCTTCTCTTAAAAACACCTGAATCTTCGGGTTTGCATACAAAAGTTTTCCTTTTCCTTCTTCCTTAATACCTTTCGGTACACATTCTAAAACGACATAAAAAATACCACCGGCAATTTGTTTTCGTCTTGAAATTTTTAAGTTTGTTACCGATGTGCAAGAAGCAAAGCACCAACGAAAGATAAACTAAACGGATCATCCTCGACCTTCTTGCACTGGGAGATCTCCGTAACTGCTGGCCAACTTGTGAGGTATTATCGTTTATATGGCATTGGTAGCGAAATTGCTGCAACACTCGGCCACATCTCCTTAAATAAAAAAAGAGTGTTACTCCGTTAGTATTCCTCATTCTTGGTTTTTTAATTAACCAACCAGGAACTAAAAGTCTTATCGATTAGTCACGTTTTGTAATCAATTTTTAAACAATTTTTGTAAACACCTTTGTAGAAAAAAAATACAATTTTTTTATTTAAACACAAAAGCTTTATTATTTAAACGATTAATCTAAAATAGATAACACTTAATAATAGAAACTTAGTAAAACCATGAAACTTTATTATTATCGGGGTATGTATCACAATAAACAAGTTTCTAAAATAATAACAGCAACTATAATCGCGAATCATCATAAATAACTTGTAACTACAAAGAAAATAGATCGTGGTCCCTCTATGGGTTGGTTTGATAGAGCGGATGTGCAATCATCCGTATGAACACGACCTACTTAATCTTCTCCTTTGAGACAAATGCTTCTTTATCATGCAAATATGTTAATTTTATATGTTTATGTTAAAAAAAGTTATGAAAAATACTAATTTTTTATACCAATTCGTTCGGGTTGAGTTTCAGAAATTTTAATCAGATTTTATCTCAAGAATTAAATGGTATTTATAAAAGCGAAATTTTCCATTAAAAATATTATACTTTTTAATTGTAATACATTTATTATTATAACAATTACGAGATTCTTTTTGGCCATTAAAAGATACTTACAATTAGAGAGAGACTCTTAAAGATCAGACTCTTAAAGTTAGTGCCAAGGTCGCTTGTGGACGAGACGCTGCAATCGAGACCTTTACTCATAAAAGGGGATCAAGCAAGCACAACAATATGATGATTAGCTTCTTTATAAACATAGATTATAATTTTTTCCAATCAGCAAAAATATATATTTTCACCGGTTAATTATACAATTAATTGTATGACAAGGTCCCATAGTTTTACTAACCGGTTGAGAAAGTGGTTGAGATCGTTAAAGATAAAATTTACAGAGTTAATTTTTGAAATATAATCGATAAAATATGTAACTTATAATATGGAAAAATACGAAACCGATAAAATTTTTTTTAACTTTGGCATTAAGAGGGTGATGCTAAAAACCACCTTGAATAAATTTAGAATAATCGATGAGTCAATCGATACCTCACAATTTCGAAATAGGAATGTCGTAAACTTATAAAAATACAACAATCTTTTTTTTAAATTTAGTTTAATTTTTTTTTTTTGATTGAATTGAAGGTAATAATTAATAATCATCAATTTCCTTAGTAATTTTCTTGCCGGATGTACAAAGCAGAAAACAAAAAACAAAGGCCTCAAAGAATCGATTCTTCTTAAGTTTTTTTATTAACAAATCTGTGAATGCCAATTAATCTCACGAATTCATGGTGTCGTAATTAGCATTAAGGCACGTTTTAAAAAGACGGGGACCGGCGGTGTCCTTGGAAATGTGATACAATGAACGAGTATTACAAGATGAGCCACCAAGGAGACGGGAGCCATTATTGAAGACAAGCAGTTCACTCCACAACCCAAAACAGGTTGCTCGTGGCTTTTAGTTTATAACGAAATATGCCATTGAAAACATCATGTCTTCGATTTCTGCTTTGTTTCATCGTTACAGGTTGTTCTTTAACCTTTTCATATATATTTTTTTATATATTCAAATCAATTTTTTGTTTTATTTTTAGTCGCCTTGGCAGGTAATTATCATCATCATCACCATCATCATCATAGAAATTATTTTCGAAATCATCTTCCGAACCGCAATCATCACGACGATTATTATGATCCTTATACCCCTGATTATCTAGAAGATTATTTTCCTAGAAGACCGGATCGTGTGCATCCTCAGCAATTTATGTTTGTAGGTAATCAAAAATCTCAACACAATAAAAATCAGAAACCATGTCATCAACTTCCTCCTGGTTTACAAGGGAGGCCAGAAAGTTCTTTACCACCTGGCCAAAGAAAGAAAGGTCCGCCATGTCCAGCACCTTCATTTCAGGATTCTTCAACACAATCGCCATCTTTTGAGACTGCGGAGAAGTTATGTAGGGTTCAAATTAGTTAATAATTTTATAATGAATACTTCTTAATTAAAATTAATTTTTAGATGGGAGTAAAGATTTTCAATTTAAAGATGTTCAAGAATTTATTGAAAATAAGCCGTACGAAATACAGGGGTACACAAAAGATAATTTTCCTGTTGTTTTATTAAAAAAATATGATATCAGAAAATAAATTGAGTATGCAACCAAAATTATTTCATTTATATTTAAAACCTTACGTAATCTGGAAATTCAGCAACAAATTAGACGTTGACCTTAGATTAACATTGAAACACAATCTAATCGTTCTAGACGTCGTTTTTAAGAAATTAATAGATGTTCTTTTTTATTGCTGCGGTTTTCTTTTATTGTTCCTTTTTGTGTAGCTTTTAAAAATTGTTATTTTGGTAAATGGCTTATAATCTATTTAAAAAAAATTTTATTCTGCATTTGAATGTAAATTCCTTGCGCAACAAATTGTTAGATCCTGTTGAAAGGTATAATTGAAATAATTACCTTGGAAGATGAGCCGTTATTAAAATTGTATTTTAATTTAAAAATGAAACGCGTAAACATTATTTGAATCAGATTCTGGGATCTTTTAATTGACCTTCACCCAACGATCTCAAGTTATAATGTCAGATGAACTTGACACGATTTTCTTTTTTCTCTGATTATTTAGCGTCAATGAAAAATAATTTTTGTGCTTAAACCGTGGGAGCATATAGTGCAAATAATAATTGAATAATAATTGTTAATAACCAGTTTTAGTGAACTCGAGAAACATCGGTTAGCGTCGGAGCACATAATAACTATACCTGTTATAAAAGAGAGTGGGTAATATATTGTTTATAAGAAAACTGATGCGCCAGTTGCGAAAAGATGTTTCCTATATTCGTTCTGTTCGCTGTTGCGTCCTCCGCATTCGCCGGATACTCAGGTACCGATAATACTAATGATAATAAAGTCACAGGTGGTTATGGATATGGTTACTCTGGATCATTTTCCGGGGATGGTGCACCTCCGAATTTCCCGCAATTCCCACAGTTTGATTTCCAAAACTTTCTACAGCAATACGTTGGCTCCCTAAGAAAATATCACGAGCAACTCATCGGGAAGTAAGTTAAAAGGTCAAACCTTCACAAATTCATATTCGGTGGCGGAACTTACGCTTTCATTTCAGCGACTTTTCTTACGCTTTCTCCACAGCTCATAATGGTAAATCACAAGCAAAATCTTCAATCTCATCGAAAAGGTATTAAACAAATATGCGCGTGTTAATTAACACTTTATCTTTCCATTTACAAATATTAAATGTTTATAACAAATTAATAATTAATAATTTGATTTAGTGCTGGACAATTTCCTGGTGGTTACGCCGGTTATGGATTTCCAGGAGGAGTACCTGCATATGCAGGTTTTCAGGGGCAACAACATTACTCTGGAAATGGGGGTGAAGGAGCCGCTGCATCAGCAGCATTTGGACCTGGTGGTATACATCAAACAGCCGGTGTCTTTCCTGAAAATCCGGTAAGAATATTCAACTTTTTAATCCATTCTCTACTCTATGGCAAGCATAACTTTGCGAAATGAGAAAACGCGAGGTCATTAGTCTTTGTAAACTTGCTAAATAGGATCTCAAGGACGTTTCAAAACGCCAAAAATTTTCCAATTATATGTTTTTTCTGCCTTTTTGTATTCTTTCTCGATGTTCAATGAGGTAGATTAGAGTTAAAATTAGTATGAACTATGTTGACGTATTTCTCAGAAGAATTTTGTTTTAAAAAATAATTTATTTATTTTTATATTATAGAACTCTCCCAATATAAACACCAGATTCGCTGCGAGTCCCGATGGAGCACCTGGAGGTTTCCACAGCGTTTCTACAAGCAGTTTCTCTAGTTCGTCTGATGTAAATGGAAAGCCAAGTAGTTTCCATCAAGCGAGCACAACGGTTAATGATAACGGAAAAGTGACTACTTATACAGTCAGAAAACCGTAAACGAAATATCACTTAATTTATCCCCAATTAGATTTATTTTTTTAGAGTTATGATTAGAATAAAAAGAATATTGTAGCTTTTTAGATTGTTTCTGTAATCATCAGTAGTAAAATTAGAATATTTTAATTTTAAGTGGGAAATTTGTTTAAGAAGTGATTCGTTTTTGTAAGTTCCTGAGTGACTAGGCATTTTTAATAAAAATTTTATTACTCTAGTTTGCTTTATTAAAATTGTTTTTGAATTTACATTCTAATATGAAAATTAGAAAAAAAATCGGGTGCTCTAGTTATAACATGTTCGAACTCCATATAAGAGAGTTTTCCATCACCATCAACATCACCCTCTTCAACAACTTTCTCAACAATTTGTTGTATATCTTCGGATGATAGTTCGTTTCTTGTTAATAAATGTAGAGCTTGCTCGAGATCTTCGGGCCCTATGTGATTGTCCCCATCGAAATCTAATGAATTATTACATATTATTTCGATCTCATCCAGTTATGTGACTTACCATATATTCTAAATGTGTAATATACTTTAATATCGCGGGGTGCTTGTTCGCTGAACACAGATAATAAATCAAGAAAATCTTCAAACGATAAAGCTCCTTTACCATCTCGCGAAAAAACTTGACAAATACGACGACGAAAAGGATTTTCCCGCAATTCGGGTAACTTCTCCATGTTTTCCAAGGGAATTTTTACTTCAACAGCTTCATTTCCCGTCATTCGTTTCGGGACTAAATTTGGTCTTAACTCCCTGTATCTTTTTTGTACCCTCAAGATTTCTTTTCGTGCGAAAAACGTACAATCCTATTTAAATTAAAGAAAATTTAAATTATTAAATCTTAATTAAAAATCTTACTTGGTAATTCTCCAATTGTTGCTCAGTAAAAGTAACTAATTTATTCCCCATGATAAAGTATTCTCCAAGGTTCCTGAATAACTAAATATAATCCTGTACAGTTAGAAAGGAGTGTCGTGTTAATTTATTAAATTGAAATCGATTATATGGAATCACACCTTAATTTAGATGATGAACTTTTAAATTTTACCGCTATTTTGTGTAATTCGTTAACCTTCTCATAGATGTCGCCATCTACGATGAATAAACTTTTTGTTTGAAATTGTTTTCATAAATTTCATCAATTTGTTGCTTAATCATGGAAGGAGAAGACGGTCGAAGTCCGTACAACAGCCAAAAAAAGTTTTCCAAGTATAATAAACAAACAGTGGATAGCCTTAGGAGTGAAATACGAACAGTAAGGATTTCTAACCTCACTTTTCTTTATATTAATTATTTTTTTATTAGGAGTTTAAGAACCGATTACAAGTACAAAGGGAGAAACAGAGGGATTCCCAACGGAATTTTTCTGAAGAAACACTAAAAACATTAGTAGAACAAAGTGGGGAACACATAAAAAATATGGTTATATCCAATGAGCCGGAAGATATAAATTCCATGTTGAATCTAATCGCTGAAGTCGAACAAGAAATTTTAACTGAGGAACAAAACGTTTTACGTAATATATATGAGAGAGATCTTGAGTTAGAGGTGAATAACTCGTTACCAAAGTGCGTTTCATGTCAAAAACTCATCAATTTGGATATTATTTCTCATGAATCGTTCATATGTGGGGAATGTTCGGCTGATTTTGTTAACTCATAAATTCGACTAGAAGGCGTTTTTATTTTATTTGTTTAAAACAGTATTACTACAATTAATTTAAATGTAAATAAAACTATTGTTTAAGATAGAAATCGTCCAAATTGCGGGCTAGAGACATGCATCGATTTCTAGTGATGCGTTGAATTTAAATTAGAGGAAAGGAAACTTTTTGATGAAATATAGATCTTATTTTTGTGTAATCAAGATTAATTAAGAATGTTGTCTCAAATAATTTCTGTATCAACTTAATAATTTATTTAAATTAATCAAAATGTTATATGACAATAAAATATTTGTTTCTTTTCAAAATTGGCGTTTTCTTCCCCAAAAGATGATCATTGTTTTATATCTATAACAATCAAACATGTAGAGATGGGTTTAAAAAATCATAACAACGATGTTTATGGAAAATAAGAATCTTCATAAGAGCTAAGTATTGTTAGTGAGAAATAATAAGAAATAATCTCCCAAAATGGAACATCTTTACAGTCGACAAACCAAGGAAAGGGATTCCCCGATAGCAAACAAAAATTTACCTTCTTATTCAGGAATTCATGCTTCCCTGAATAAAAGAAATTCCGTATAGTTACAACGTAGAGGATGCCCCAGGAACACTTTATACATAATTGAAATCAGTTACATACAGTGATGGGCGCTGGGTAAATACCCGGCGGGTAGGTATTTAAAAAATGGGTATTTACCCCGGCCTAGGGTAAATACCCAAACAGTACATACAAAAGTAATACAAGTAAAAATATAACAGATTCGGACAAAAATGTAGAGGAACATGATGAAATGGGCGTTGAAGACGAAGAATTGTCAACGATCGAAGACGTATTATAATCAGGTAACCACTGCCCATTCTTCATTCTTGCGACTATGATCCGCCCAGTCCACTTGAGCTTTGCCACAATGTTGACCGCATCATTTACGCCAGTTCTTCTTCGTAGGTCTTCATTTCGTATGTGGTCCCTCAGGGTTACACCCAGTATCGACCTCTCCATCTTTCTTTGCGTTACGTTGAGCCTCCTGGTAATGGCCACCGTTAATGTTAAAGTTTCGGAACCGTATATCATAACCAAAGGAGGAACCACGCATTGATTGACAGCCTTTCTTTTCAAATATACAGGAATATCGCCCATGAAAATGTCTCTAAGTTTCCTGTAGGCTGCCTTTGATTATTATCTCTCGATACACGAACCTCATGGCCAAAATATATGACTGCGATGCGAACCAACTGAGATGAGTACTTTAAGAACAATAGTGGAAAAGACAAGAAAAGATAGAGTTAGGAACAAAATTGTAAGAGAATTTTGTGGATTCGGATATGTCATGAGATTTGCTAGGGGAGAAATAAAAAAATTTTATGAATACTTCCAAAGAATGGAAGAAACCTGGCTGATTAAGACAAAAGAGACCAAAGATTAGCTAGAAAGAAATCTCTGGAGACCAGGAAGTTGGATTTCCAGCTCTAATGAAACACAATGAATGATACGTAAACAGGTTACAACCTGAATAAAAGAAGAAGAATAATAAGATCTTAAACGAACTACTTAATTTAAAATTGGAAATCAACAATCTCATGGATCTTGGATTTGATGGAAGTGCAATATGACTAGAAAAGAATCAAACAACAAGAATTAATGAAGCATAAAAACTGAATTTAGTCATTCGTTAAATATTTTCGAAGAAGATATTACGTAAACGAGAATGGTCGGTAGTGAAAATATAAACTTTCCCGAAATATATGTACACTTTAAAGCTAATAACACCAGGAATGTGTATAAATTTGTTAGACAGTTAAGATAAAGGCACAAATCGCACACAGCTCTATGCTGAGATGGAACAGGAAAAATAATGTTTAATGTATGCTGATGATTTAAAACTCTTTTTCCGTATCTCCTCACCTCTTGATTGTTCTAAGCTGCAATCTGACTTAAACAATCTACATGCTTTTTGCTTAAATAATCGCCTTTCATTAAACTTATCAAAGTGTAATGTTATTTCCTTCTCTAGGAAGGTGAACACAATCCACTACAATTATAGCGTCGCTGGTGAGAGGTTGCAACGTGTCTCATTTATTAGAGATTTAGGTGTTACATTTGATTATAAATTATTATTTGATAAACATATCGATACTGTTGTCTCCAAAGCCTGGCGTATGTTAGGATTTATTATGAGATCAACGGTAGCTTTTTCAAACATTGCTGCAATTAGAAATCTCTATTTTGCCTATGTTTACAGCACACTTAACTTCTGCAGCGTCGTTTGGAATCCTCAGTATCTCTCGTATAAATCTAGAATTGAGCGTATTCAATCTAAATTCCTCAAACACCTTTGTTTTAAATTTTCCATTCAATACATTGATTACGAATCAACTTGCACTTCTTTTCGTATGTTAACCCTCAACCAGCGTCGCTTTTGTGGGGATATATTATATTTTTACAAACTTTTGAACAACAAGTGTGATTCTCCAATGCTTGTCGGTTCTATATGTGTTCACGTTCCTTCGAGATTACTTCGCTTTGATTTTCTATTTATGACACCTACTCCTAGAACCAATGCCTGTCAAAACTCTCCTTTATTGAGAATGGCAAGATCGGCGAATCGTGTTAACATAGATCTGTTTCAGCATTCGTTCTATGCATTTAAAAAACTGCTCTTTGCTGCAGTTGGTGTGTTGCCTCGAGCGTTCATTTGATATTTGATATATGATATATTTATATCACCTAAACTTTGTTTTATTTTTTTTCCTTTTGAATCACTTTTGTACCATTAATGTTAATTCATTATTATTAGTATTGTGAACTGTAATTCTATTTTATTTGTATACAATTGGTTGTTTGTGGTACAGTATTATTGGGTTCGACCTGTTTCTGTACCCACATGAAATAAATAAATAAATAAATAAATAATATGTGATAGTGAAATGAATGACATTTGAAAAAATTATTTCCAAAACCTATTAAGCATAGAGAAACTGATTTGGAAACAGACAGCAGTCCGTCACACCATAGAAAGGATAGTGTCATGGCACCTATATCAATCAGTGAGGTTCAAAACGCAATCTCTGCGGCAAAATATAGAAAGGCATCAGAGATTAATAACATACCATCGAAAGTATTCTAGATGGAATATTCATCATCACCAATATTGATGTTACAGCTTGGAACAAGATTTGTCCTAAATTTTTTGATATTTAGCCCAACTCTTGCACACGCCTCCTGTATACATTCAGCATCAGTCTCATCTCTCCAAGGATACCGAAATAAGGACCATATCAATCCAATCCAGATTTAAACCAATCCAGTTATTTAAATGCACTCTCCAGGACTGTGATAAACAATTTGGGTTCAACATTATATCGCCTTGTCTTACCCCACGCTCATTTTAGCATTCTTGTAAATGTTATAAATAAGTTTGGTGTATCGATAATGGACTCTGTATTCTTGAAGTACTTGCAAAACTGCCATCAACTCAATTTAAATCAAATTTTATAAATACCTCTAAATACCCATCTTGGGTAAATACCCCAGGGTATATATCCAGGGAATTTTCCCTTGAAAATAAATACCCGGGTATTTAACAACACTGGTTACATATAACATTTTTATCATTTATGATAAAACAAGAGGGTTAAAATATCTCAAATCGTTCTTGAGACACAATTTTTTAAAATTTATACGAACAAACCCGAACCTACACTTCGTAATCATGGAAATACCCGAACGTATTCGGCTTTTATGAGGTTCCAAATTTTTATTTTCCCTTTTTATGTTATATTCCCACACATTTTCTCCTGAATTATTCATTTTTATTAAATAAAAATCTCATACAAATAATTAAAAGCATCCACACCACCAAATCAGAGCCGCATTAATTAAAAATTAACTCAATTAATCCGACCGGGGCTAACTTCTCAATAATAACAAAATAAAAACTAAAAATATCCAACGATTTCATTTACGTGATGTTAATAATTTTAAATAAATCATTAAAAGAGATCGCTTAAATCTTAAATCGTAAATAATTAGAAATAAAGGATGAAAATAAAGTTTTTGAAGTGTCAAATTATGCGGCTAACTTCGCGTTAGTTTTGAAAATGTTTCATAAAAATTATTATAAATATCCGACGATTTAATTTATGAAATTTATGAAAATAAAAAGAATTTCGCATGATTAATTATAAGAGTTAATATAAATCATGAAATTTTAATAAATATAAATAAAATCTCGTTGTAAAATATTTGAAAGTTTCGGCTTGGATCTAGTTAGCCATGTGATTGGTCAAGCTTATGTAAATTGACCGTTTGGGGCGCCGCGAGCAGTTTGAAATCAACCGTCGACTGTCACGGAATGGCGAGTTGTGCTCAGTGTTTGATGTTCTAAAACGCACGTGTTTTCGTTAATATAAAGACAATGTCGGGAGATAACGTAGAAGTGGTTATAAGGGTTCGCCCCCTTATAACAAGAGAGGTGAACAATAGAGACAAAGTGAAGTGGCAAGTTCACAATAATATTATAAGTCCAATAGATCCTGCTGACTCTCGGTCTGATGTTTATCAGTTTGGTAAGAATTTTTTTGATTCTTTATTAATTAACTAATTAATTATTTTCTTAAAGATCACATTTTCGATACCGACTCCACAAATGAAGAAGTTTACGACAGCGTAGTTGCCCCGTTGGTGTTAACCTGCGTCGAGGGATACCATTGCACAATATTCACATACGGCCAAACATCGAGTGGGAAAACTCACACAATGCATGGAACTCCATCGGATCCTGGTATCATCCCTCGTGTAATCGACCAACTTTTTGACATCATTGATGTTCGACATGATTCAAAATTCCTCATAAGGGTGGCTTACGTAGAAATTTACAACGAGAAGATATACGATTTATTAAAGAAGAACAACGTAGATGTAAAGACACGGGAAGATGTTGACGGAAACATTTTAATTCTTTCCGAAGAACTGGTAACATCTACGAAAGACCAAATATTAGAAATCATGAAGGTGGGGAAGAAAAACAGGAAAATATATTCGACAAACATGAATATCAACAGCAGTCGTAGTCACACAATTTTTCGTATTGTAATAAATTTTCTTTTTTATTAATCGATATAAAATTAACTTCTTTTTCTATATACAGATTGTTGAAAATTCTGGCAGGACCGAAGACGGACTTCCACTTCCTGTTAGAGTATCCCATTTTAATTTGGTTGATCTTGCTGGAACGGAAAGGGTCGCACAAACTAAAGCGACAGGACAACGACTTCTCGAAGGGGCTGCTATTAATAAGTAAATATTTTTTTAGTTGGTTGTATTTATTTAATTTGCCCAAAAAGAAATATACATATAAAGTATATACATATCATATATATATAGATCCTGATTCTCTTGGACTTCTCTAAGGCCTTTGATACCATTCACCACCCCACTCTCTTAGCAATACTCCACCATATTGGCCTTTCGGAGGGTGCCATAAAGTTTTTTAATAGTTACCTCCTGAATCGGTCACAAACTGTTAAGCTTCATGGAAAGGAATCTTCAGCAGCAGTGGTGTCCTCAGGCGTGCCGCAGGGTTCAATTCTTGGCCCTCTGCTCTATCTAATTTATACGGCTGCTTTACCAAAAGTACTAGACTATTGCACTGCTCACATGTATGCTGACGATACTCAGGTCTATTACTCATTCAATGAGAATAACATTGACAAGGCTGAAAGAGCTATCAATTCTGATTTAGACAAATTGGCCCACGAAGCTTCAAATCATTGTTTGATTATTAATCCGTCTAAATCAGCAGTTATGGTATTTGGGAGTGGTGGTGTGGTGAACAGGGTCAAGGGGTCTCTGAGTGTCGGAGTGGGTGGTGTTAAATTGAATTTTACGGACGAGTGCTGTAATTTGGGTATACGTCTTGATACCGCACTCCGATTCCGTGGACATGTTTCTTCACTAATTCGTAGAGCCTACGTGACGCTTAAATTATTGTACAGTAACAGGAGCTTACTTAACCAACGTTTGAAAATCCAATTATGTGAAGCTCTTGTTCTGTCCATATTCAATTACGGAGATGCTTTATATCATCCATGCTTAGACTCTGTAACCAAAGTGCGTATCCAAAGAGTGCAGAACTCATGTCTGAGGTTTATATATGGTATTAAAAGACGGGAAAACATATCACACACTCTGAATTGGGCAAATTGGTTGAATATGACGCGTCGTAGAATCCTTCACAGTGCTTGCCTCTTTCACAGAATTATTACGTATAAATGTCCACCATATTTAGCCAATAGAATCAGGTATCGCAGTGACGTGCACAATATTAATATACGACATCGGCACATGTTATGCATACCACGCCATGAACTTCAAATCTTTAAAAGATCCTACTATTATGAATAGCCTTCCTGATTCAGTCAAGCAGCTGAGTGAGCGAAGTTTCAAGTCATATTATAAAAAAATTCTTTTGATTGAGCAGAACAGCATTTAAATTTAAATTTTAAATTTAAGTTCTTATTAAGAGGTAATATTCACTTTTTACATTTCTGAATTGTATGACCTAACAGGGCAGGGGGAGATTGTTCGCGGCAGCTTGTTCAACCTTTTCTTCATTTTGCTATGTTTTTGTTCTTTAATTTTGTTGTATTTTTTTTATTATTCCTTATTATTGTTATCTTTCATTGCTAACTAATTTAGGTGCTTACTTCTGTTAATATAGTTTTTATATATATATATATATAGTTAGTGCTATCTTGTTTGAAACCAATTTATTTATTATTTCTATTATAAAAGGGCCGATGAAAAACAATAGCAGACAAGCTATGTCGGCTCTTTTTGATGATGCGCTGTTATTAAGTCCGGTTTTGTTGATAATTTCAGAGTGTTTATTATTTTATTTACTTTTATGTATTATTTTTTGTATTTTTTTTGTGGGCTTGTAAATTCTTTGTTGCATCATCAATAAACATATATATACATATATATATATAGGGTACAGCATAGCTGATTACTAGAAAACTAGAAAACCAAAAATAAATACATATATATCAAAGTAATAACCAACAAAATAAAAATAATTATAAATAAAAATAATTAAACTTAACATTTTGATTCTTGTTCCTCAAGAAGCCTGCGCTTCAAGGTGCATTTAAAAGATCTATTAGATTTCAACTGAAAAACATCTGAAAAGCAATTATAAATTGTAGGTGCTCTGTACGCAAAGCTACCACAAAATTTAGCAGGTTTATGTTTGGGAATCGTCAACAACTTCGTTTGTCTTAGATTAACATTATGTATTTGCGATCTTGGTACTAAGATACAATATAAATAATAAGGCAATTTGTAAAATATTACATTGTATAACATAACAGCTAGCAAGAGTGTACATCTAGGTTCCATTTTTAAGATAGAATATCTTATGTAATAGGGGGTAACATGTTCTCTACGATCAATCGAGTATGAAAACCTAAGTCCGCTGTTCTGAAGTATTCAAATACGATTTTTTAAAGTAGCTGATAGAAAATTGTAGTAAACGTTACTACAGTAATCAAGTTGACTTAGAATTAAGGAGTTAACAAGTCTCCATTTCAATTATGGTGACAACAATGACTTAAATTTATATAACGATTTTAACTTATAGTAGCACACACCAATTTTCTTATTTACATGTTCTGCAAAATTAAGATTACTGTCGACAGTAAGACCTAAGTTGTTGGTCGATTCAGAGAACGCTAAGACAGCTCCATTGAGGTGTATAGGAACCGATAAATTATCGATTGCTCTTCTGCGAATGTTGGCCGACCCGACACACATACATATAGTTTTTTTCGCGTTAAGAATTAACCCGTTAACAGAACACCACTCACAAATATTCTTTAAATCAGAGTTAAGCAAGCGCACCGTGTCATCAACACTGATAATATCACAAGAGATGTAAATCTGCGCATCATCCGCGTATTGATGAACCGAACAGCTCGTCACTACATTTGGCATGTCTGCCGTAAATAAGTTGAATAATATAGGACCCAAAACACTTCCCTGTGGAACACCTTGCTTGACTAGGATACCGCTAGATATATTACCATTAATCTTTGTATGTTGAGATCTGTTCACAAAATATGACTGGAACCAATGTATCATTATGCTTTATAATCCTCTGTTAGATATGATAACGCCCACAAATTAATTTGAAGGCTTTCACAGCCGTTGTCAAATTAGAACTAATAATAGCACTATCGCTAGAACTAACACTAGACCGAGAACTAAAAACTTTCGTGTTAAGCCGTGCGTCTTTTCGAAAAGTGTTTAACGTTTCGGATGCCATGTTGCATTTTGACAATAAATATGTAAAAATGACTAATTAGTGTCTAATTGTCAACTAAATTGTTTTTGTCAAATCCGGGTGGAGAAGGTTTCGTTAAGTTCCTACCTTCTCCACCCGTATAATTAATGTTTGTAAACAAAACTAACCTTACTTAACATTCCTTCACGCTATAATTGACATTACAAAAGAAAACTTCACGCTATAATTGCCATTACTAATTGCCAAAGAATACTTCATGGTATAATTAATGTTTGTAAACAAAACTAACCTTACCTCACATTCCTTCACGCTACAGTTGACATTACAAAAGAAAACTTCACGCTATAATTGCCATTACTAATTGCCAAAGAAAACTTCATGGTATAATTAATGTTTGTAAACAAAACTAACCTTACCTCACATTCCTTCACGCTACAGTTGACATTACAAAAGAAAACTTCACGCTATAATTGCCATTACTAATTGCCAAAGAATACTTCATGGTATAATTAATGTTTGTAAACAAAACTAACCTTACCTCACATTCCTTCACGCTATAATTGACATTACAAAAGAAAACTTCACGCTATAATTGCCGTTACTAATTACAACCCATGCTACCGAAATGGTAGCATCCCAGTTTGGTAGCATGGGTTGATGTAATCTACAATTATTTATCGAAGCTCAGAATCGACAATTTTGTTTATTAACTGTCCCATTAAAATGAGGTCTTGCACCACTGTTGAACTACCATAATGTTGTTTGGACTTCGGATAAATACCTCTCTTACTCCATCAACATTTGCTGGTGTTGTGGCGATTCTGGCAGTTTCCTTTTCAATACAGAACTACTCATTCTCAGTGCATTAATGCACCTAAGAATGGTATTGCAGGGGATACCACCATGACAACTGATGTGGAATTTTTGCCAGAAGAGACTTCGGATTGTTATCACTAGAGCAAGAAGCAATTGATTCCTTGCGCAAACTTCACTGACACGCAGTGTTCTCGAGTACTGTATTCTAAAAACATCCCTCTTCTGTGACTCACCCTATGTATGGGTCATATTAAATTCACTTGTAGTGCTAGGTTTAAGAATAAGAATTAATTAATATTTTTATTATTTATTTTATTTTTCTTATTTTAGGTCATTATCTACCTTGACATTGGTTATATCGCAATTAACCGATGAGAACTGTAAATTCCGTAGTTATAGAGATTCAAAATTAACATTGATTTTAAAAAATGCGCTTGGAGGAAACGCGAAAACTTTAATTGTCGCAAATATAACTCCGGCATCTCTAGAAGATACTCATTCAACGTTATCGTAAGGGTTTTCTATCAAACATTTTCTTTTTTTTTTAATTTGATTGATTTTTTAAATTTAGGTTTGCTCGTCGCGCGAAAGCTATTAAAAATACAGCTGTTATTAATAATACCGAAGGAGGTAGTATACTTTTAAGACAACAAATTCGTATAAAGGAGTTGGAACGGGAATTGTTAATGGCTCGGGCGGAAAATAAACAACCTTACAATCACCTGATTAAATTGAATAACAGACTTTTCGCTAAAGGAAATGTTGCCGATCCAATTCATCGTCGCCACACCATCTCAAAGACTAGAGATGTTGTTGCTTGCTCACATGATGATATTGATAATATTTTTCAAGGTGAGTTTAAAAAAAAAAAAAAAATGAGACTTGAAAAAATTTTTATTTTCCTTTATTAGTTACTTCTTCAACGATTCCTTTAACTGTAATTGAAAAAAGCATGCTGCGTGTAGCCCGAACTAATGCCATCGAAAGGAATCCCTCATCAACCTCAATTACCGAAAACGTTCAAACGTTACCTTTTGAAGCACAATTAGATTTGTCTGTTGGTGAAGCTGGTGATGGTACAGACGAGGATGGCACGATCTCTCCCGATATCTCAATTGTTGACTACTCTGTGTGTGATAAGGATTTAGCAGAGAGGTACTTTTATTTACTCTTTTTTATTTTAATTTTTAAACAATGTGGATTTCTCATTAAGTGACACCGATGAGGATCTGCAAGAATTTATGGAATTAGAGGAGACCCATAAAACGCCTACAAAAGATCTCCAAGACGAACTAAAAAAAAATCGTGATTATGCTGCAACTGCTTTACAACAATATTCACAACAAGTGGCATTAAATACTTTTCTAAAAAGCTCCAATCAAAAATTGATGGATAAACTCGTTGCGGCTACACACAGAATTGAGGAATTGGAGAAACAACCGGCATTCGAGCAGTACAATATAACAAAAGATGTTATGACAAGAGAAATTCAACAACTCACAAAGGAACTAGAAACTGAAAAGGTGAAACATCACGAAATTCAAGAGGAGTTGAATATTAATCAGGAAGAATACTTCCATGTGTTAAAAGAAAAAGAATTTTTAACAGGCCACATCGATGAACTAACTGCCAAAAACGCCGAGTAAGTATTTTTAATTAAAAATAAAAAGTAAAATACAAAAAGGTAAAGATTTAAGGGCAATTTTTATTTACAGCACACAAACTATACCTAAAAAGGTGAGATAATTGTTCTTTTGGGTTATGAGTGCTAAAACAACCATGCTTTTTAATCGTTTTTATTTTTTTTTTTTGCACTTGAAGGGTCCATTTATGCTCGATAAACCAATTCAATTTGCAAAGTTAAGAATTAATTTTTCTAATTTTTTGTGATGAACGTGGCGAGACACCATTATTCTTTCCTATTAGATTACTTATCCATAATCGATTTTGTGAGCTTTGATTCGGGATTGATTTTTATAATTAAAGGAAAAGATGTTTTTTTATATTTTTGCAAAATTGAGGGCATGTATTCTCTTAGGGCCGGTTCAACAATCGCAAGATAATTACTTATCCCGAGTTTATACTTTAATTTTGACAACTTTTGCTCTCAGATGCATAAATATCGATAAAAATATGAAAATTAGATGAATTCGTATTGTTTCTTTTATGTAGGTAAAATAAATCTATCTTTTCCCATTAAACTGATCCCCTGCGACTGTTGATCCAACCCTTTGGGCTATTAGGCACTATGGATTTGGTTGCCTGAGCAACTCTCCGCGAAGGACTACCTAAATTCACTCGCTTAATTTGGTCTCCTCCAGTCTTTGTTGCCTATGTTTTGTCGATAGTGCATAATAGTCTTTTTTATTTATGTTTTGTTATACATTATTATGTGCTTGTTATATAGTTGTTGTAAAATTCAGCATTTTTCCTAATTTGTATTTTCCATACTTTACATGTAATCTATCACGCCGTTGCAAATACATAATTTTTTTGTAGCACATTCAATGCTCTCGCTGCGTTATAAAGCCTAGAAAATTATAATAAAATATCGAGCTTTTAATAAGTACCCAAAACAAAATAGCTTTATGTTAACTGATTTATTTTTCGTCCTTTTAAAAAAAATTAGATTGGCTGAAACTCACAAAAGACTCGCCGAGGAACCTAGCACGAGCAAGCTGGAATCGGACGCTCTAAAAATCCAAGATTTGGAGTTCAACTTGTGCAGAGCCAATCAAGAGATTTCATTATTAAGAAATGAATTATATAAAACACTTCCCCAAGAAGCTAGTAAATTAGTTTTCGAAAAAGTCTGCGATAGTCAAATGGCTCTAGATAAGATTCTGGAGAAAAACCTGAAAAAACTTGATGATGTGAATTCACTAAAGGTAAACATAGACGAGTTAACAAGAGAGAAGCGTATCCTGGAACTAAATCTTCAACATTCAGAACAAGATTTAGTGGATAAAGATGGTTACCTTGAAACCTTAAAGAAGGAGCACGTCATTAAAATGCTAGAATTAAAAACTACCAGGACTACTTTGGAGAAAGCCGAAGACGAACTCTTGGAGTTGTCTCAAAGCGTTGACGCGTACGAAAAAAGAATGGCAGCATTATCACAGCAAAATAAAGCGTACCGATCACTTGTCAAATTTATGGACCTTTATTATGAATCTAAATCCAAAGATTTAAAGAATATCTTGAAAACCTTGAAAGCTGAAGACTCGAAAAAAGTGACAGGGGGGTTGTTCCGCGTCAAAAGTTTACCCTCTCTTAAAGAATCAGAAATTAAACAATTAAAACCCGCCAGCAGTGGCTCATTACAAAATATCCATTTATGTTTGCACGAACCGTCTTTCCGCGAAATCAGCGATGATTTATTGAGTCTCTCCCAAGTTTTATCACGCGGCCCAGGAAATTCAAAAAGCATTGAAATGGAAGAGTCCTTGAGCTTGGCAAGAAACCGAATCACCACGTTACAAAATCAAGTCGAAAGATACTTATTAGACGTCGAGTCCTCTAATGACGAAATCACTCATCTTAAACAGCGAAATCGTTACTTAGAGGACGAAATGACACAAATGCAGCATATAGCGAGAGATGAGCTCAAAAATCAGGTTAAAGCTGCAAGCATTAAATACAACGAAATGTTCAAAAACTACCAAGAATCGTCCTACAAAGAGAAAAAATTTGAAAGGAAATACATGCGCAAAGTAGAAGAATGCACAGAATTAAAAAAGAAATATGAAGACTTAAACAAAACTATCGATGATGTGAAATCAACAAGTGAGATGGAAACTTTGAAGATGTCCGAAGACAGTCTCAAAATCGAGAATGAATACAAAACAGTTAAAAGCAACTATGAAAACTTACAAACATTATTTGCTGATAAGCAAGCAGAAATTAGTAAATTAGAGGGGCTTAAAAAAGGACTTGAAGATGATCTTAACGCGAAAAAAGAATTGATTGCGCGCCTCCAAGCATCGAATTCGGATATAACAACAGCAAATCAACAATTAACCGGAAAAGTGAAAGAATTGGACGAGGTACAAACAGAAAACGCCCATTTACTTAACAGGTTACAATCGGCAGAAAATTCTATTAAAAGCAAAATGGAATTGATTTCAGCAAGCACTACATTAAATACACAACTTAAAGAAACCGTCATACGTCTGCAAGAAAAAATTACGAAAGCTCAATCCAGCGCAAATACTCAAACCGAAATCGGCCAACAACTTCATAAAGTAACAGAGGAAAACAAACATTTAATAGAACAATTGAATCAATTACACACAAATATGCAAATTATGTCTAAGGATCTTTCACACTTACAGGCGGAAAATGCCGATTTACGAAACACCTATAAAACTTACAAAGAAACCTCGAGAGATGAAATTCGTTCGGCGCAAGAACAATATAACCACCTGTATGCCAACTATCAAGAGGCAATTGAAAGTAGCCAAAAAGAAGCCGAAACTTGCGATAAATTACGAGGAGAATTAGAAGATGTAAGAACAACTGCAGAAGCTCATACTCGTCTTACCGAGAGTAAAATAAAAAAATACGAAGAAACGATAGCTGGTTTATCTGATAAAGTGGATTCGTTACATACCCTCTGCGATTCAAAGTTACGCATGATTAGCCAATACCAACAAAAAATCTCCGAGATTAACGATGATAACACAAAATTACGGACGGAATTAAATAATTTACTTGAAGTCAACGAAAAATTACGCGACGAAAATTGGCAACAAAAAGTGCAAGCGGAAGATAACGAAAAACAAATCAACAATTTATTGGACCAAAACGAAGACTATGCGGCATACGTTTCTTCCGCCGACCAAAAAGTGGATATGGCAGTTCAGGAGAGTCAAGAATTACGGATGAGGATCCAACAAGCTCAAGGCACGTTTGAAAAACGCTACAACATGTTAGTAATGGAAAACAAACAGCTCTTACAACAAAACGAAATTACTCAAGCAAATGTTGAAAAGTACAGTAAATTGCTATGTGAACGCGACTCTTACATTTTGAGCTTAAAATCATCTCACGACTCAAATAAGGCAATAAGAAAGCAATTAGAACGCGAAAAGCTCGAGTTGGCGAATAAATTGCAATCGGTCGAAATACTCACTCAAGAACAAGGAGCTATAATCCACACTCAACGCACTAATATTACCCGATTAAACGCTGATACTGAAGCTCTCCAAAAACGGATCAAATCGAACTCCCCCGATCAACGAATGGAATTCAAACTCAAAAAATATATGCGAAAATTAAGCGATATGGAAGAAGAAAATAGTGGTTTGACTACAAGGATACGCTGTTTGGAACACGAGTCGAAGCAAAAAGAGCGCAAACATCAACAGAGTTTACTCGATCAAAAGAAAGAATTTGAAGAAGCGATCCAATCAGCGCAGAAAAAAGAAATTGAAGAACGTAAAGCGAAAGAAACCCTCAATGCTGAACTGACACAATTGCGGTCCGAATTACATACAAGCAATAAAGAATTACGACGGTACAAACAACGATGCGAATGCGAATCTCCAACTACGTCCGCCGCCGCCGGAGTTGCACCGTGGAAAACGAAAAGAAGAGTCGCTCAAGATACGCAAAGAGAAAAGGAACAAGGAAAAGAAACCGAATGTGCCAATTGTAAAGAAAAGGATTTACAAATATTTCATATGGAATGCGAAAAACTGGCGTCGAAAAAGGAAACGTCGACCGATTGGTATTATCAGTCTTCATTAGAAGTTTGCAATGAACTAATCACAAATTTACAACAATCAAATGATCAATTACAAAAGCAGCTGAAAGAAGTTCAAGATGAACGTAGTTCTTTGATGGCAGAATTGGTAAGTTAATTTTTAATTATATTTTCCAACCAAAAAGTTTTATAAAAATGAATTTTGACTTGATATTTTCTTGGGACTGTCATCGTCTTTCATTCTCTGTATGTTAAGTAGACCTCGAAATTATATCTTCTGTGCCACGCTTCATTTTTCAACACAAGTGTTGTCTCTCAAACTTGGGGCCGCCCAAGTATTCTTCGTGATATAAGAAATAATCGCGGCCACCCCAAGTTTGAAGGACAACACTTGAGATTACTACTTTCAAGACATTACAGCTTGATACTACGTTGACAGTATTCCAATATACTGATATATGATACCATCGTTTTATCAATCAACATCTTTTTCATTATTAAATCCCATGATGACCTTTCTAAAGAAGATTGATTTTTTTTTTAATAGGATGAAAGGGATAAACTTCTTGTTGAAAACAAGAAAATTAAAGAAAAATATCAGCAGGTCAAAGCCATCGCTGTAAAACGCAATGAAGAAATCTTCAGCTTGCGCAAGCAGCTTGAAAAAAAATAGAATGAACGTGATATTTAAATTAAGATTTTTTATTCGTACTTAACGTAACTTTAATTCGAGATGTGTTCCTTAATGTTCCTCCAAAAAAAGAGTATTAGCTTTAAAGGCGTTTAAAAAGTCATTTGAGTCATTTAATATAGACTGAAATGAATATTTATTTATTCTCTGCGTTTACTCGTTGTTGTTTTTTGTTTGTACAGTTTTTTTTGAGTTTAACTTTAAATGTAAGTCTAAATGACAATAAATAAATAGCTGTGTTTTTCTAATCTTAATTGTAAATTAATAAAGGTACACTATCCTTTAACTTCATACAACCTCCTAGTTTAACAGTAACGCTTAAAAGATAACTAAAATTAATGATTGAGCAATAACTTAAATCGTAGATTTCTAAATCGTTTGGGATTGGAATGATATAAATAAATTGCCTATTCCCACCAGTAATCGCTTCTGTATGGAGTTTTTGCACTGTTAAAACTTTCTTTTTTTTTAATGTTCTCGGAAAATTCGAAATAAATTCGACGTGTTTTTGTATTTTAAAAACAATATCTTTTACTCTGACATTCGAACGATTTTCCAAATCTAAAGTGATGTGGATCGTTTCGCCGCATCTATAAATTGTTTTTGGGAATGTTATTTGGAGATCCATTTCCCCCGCGGTGCAACAGGAGCTGTAAGTTTTTTCTAAAAACATTCGACGGGGCAACTAAAAATAATGTAAGTATTTAAAATCTAATCGACTCCTGATAAGAGTTGATTGATTATGTTATAAATAAATTTACTTACAGCTAGTAAAGGAAAACAATCAACATTGATGTTTGGTACAACGTTAATTGGGCATTCGTATTTGTAAGTAAGTTTCCATGGCACCCTCACTCGCACTTTTAAAGTATAAGTAACGTCTCCATGATATCCCTTAAAAGTTGATGGGATTTCGTTTGGTAGATAAAAAATGAATTGGTACGAATGCTTCCCAGGGGATAAATCTTAGAAAAAAATGATTTTAATTTAAAATAAATTGACTCGAAAATTAAAAAGGAAACTTACCGGTTGTTTTTAAAATATCAAATTTGTACTTAAAATAGTTTTCGTTCGATGAGTATGTTGTTGCATCGCTTGAATCTCCACTTGAGTCGCTAACACTCCAAGAAACTTTCGCTATCCCATTAAATTTAACATAAATTTCATTTACTAAAAAAATTAATCAAAAAAAAATTACTTCGCTCGATTTTATTTATATATTTCAAACCTTACCTTTGACCTCTTTTGAAGAATGTACAAAGAACGTGAGATAACCAGAAATGGTTTCGCCGGGAAAATAAACAAGATTTTGTTTATTTAGCTGCAAACTAAGATCTTTAATAACCATCTTAAAAAATATTGAAACAAATTCGAATTAAGTTGACAACCGAATTAATAACTGGTTCCAAATACACTAACAAGGAGTCTATAAAAAATTATATATATATTATATATTGTCATAACGTGGTAATCCCCTTATCGCCTGTTATCTACGTTACCAAGAACACCGGAATTTACAGTTTCGCACAAAAGTCAAACTTATTCACACAAAATCAATTTCAAGAAGGCCAAAAATATGGCACTAATTTTTATTAATAAATTTTTTAATCACATTTTTTCATGCGTATAACTTTAAATAAACTTAAACATTCCGATTGTTCGTGGTCGCTACGAATAGCAATAATCTAAAAAAAAATTATAAAAATATTGAAAGAATTTTATGAAACTTACTACTTCAAGATAATATCGAAGATTGATTATTGATCGTGCGAACAATCCGGTATGATCAATTGATGATAAAAGTTTTCAGCACTCCTGACTGGTTGTAAACATAAACGACTCGAAGATAAACTGATTGTTTTTGAATATATCGTCGAGGAATACGCGTAAAATTATACTGTATATAAACAAATTAATTAACAACAAATTTTCCCCCAATTAAAATAGTACTTGTTGCAAATTAAAAACGATATCTAAATGTCTCATATTTATCACTTTATCGTTAATAATATTCACAGTTTATTTTTATGGTAATCGCGCTACTGCCTCAGCAGCACAGTTGCTTCGGAAATAAAATAATACAATTCACTTCAATAATAGTTTTAATGTCTTTTTAGAAGTATAGGTAGCCTGTTACCTCGGCAGTGAAGCTGTCTCGGCTTCCAATTGTTATATAAATGTATAAAATAAGCTTTACTGTCTGTTTTTCAAGTATGACCGCTATAATTTTCTATTTATTTTTATAGTAATCGCATTTATTCATACGTATAACTTTAAATAAACCTAAACATTCCAATTTCCGATTGTAATCGGTACTTTTTCTGAAAATTGTTCGTGGTCACCACGAATAGCAATAATCTAAAAAAAATTATAAAAAAATTGAAAGAATTTTAGAAGCCTTACCTCAAGATAATATCTAAGATTAATTATTTTTGAGCCGCTTAAACTCTCGTGCGAAAAATCCGGTATGATCAATTGATGATTAAAGTTTTGAGCACTCCTAGCTGGTTGTAAACCTAAACGACTCGAAGATAAAGTGACATGGATTGTTTTTGAATCTTTCTTCGGGGAATGAGCGTAAAATTGGAGGGTCTAAAAACAAATTAATAAACAAGAAATTTTCCCTCAACTAAAATAGTACTTGTTGCAAATTAAAAACGATATCTAAAATGTCTCTTTCGGACATGTTTATTACTTCGATGTACATAGAAATGGTTTCGCCAACAACGTAACCAGTTTTGGGTAATTTAATATTTACTTTTACTTTTATATTTTTTAACCACAAAAACGACGATTTTTTTATTAAACTTATTACACGATTTTCCTTAAAAAAATAAGTAAATAAACATGAAATTCTTATTAAGAATCTTCTTACCTGCAACTTTGGATATAATCTTAAATTAAGGTAAGATTTAACATAGAAGTCTTTGTAGGATCTTTGTTTAAATCCCCTATTTTGTTCGATGACCGTTTTTAAAAAATAACGTATCGTTCCATATTCGTGATGAAAACTCGACGGCAAATCGTACGGTAAATGACAAGAAAATGGGTAAATATGTTTTCCTGACGCCAATATTGCACAACTTCCTAAATATCAACATTCGAGCGTTCCATTACAACAATTAGATTAAACTTACCCGTATTTTTTAAGCATTCGTGTTTATAATGAAGATATTTTTCATCCGCGTACGATAAAACACTTTGAGTTTTCCCAGTATTGGATATAACCATAACATTTTGAAATCGAACACCGCCATCACCACTAAATTTTATATAAATACCTACTCAAATCACAGAGTAATAATTTGTTGTTATAAAATAAACTTATTTTACCTCTAATTTTTTTTTGAATCGGCATATCAATTTCTAAACGGCCTTGAATTATATCCCCCGGAGAATACACACAATCATTTTTATTTAAGACTAAATTTATTCTTCCTAGCTCCATAATTAGTAGAGTAACGAAAATACATTAAAAAAAATGGAACCGCGCTAACGATTAATCGCGCTAGAAACTAATTATACCGATAAACACACATTTATCGAATCAGACAAAGCTTGATAAATGATTTATCATTTTATATCTAAAATGTAATATATTTTTTCTGCCATAAAAATTGCTAAATTACTCATAATCCTTAATGATTTCCAATGAAAAAGGTCTTTTAGTATTAAATTGAAACAAAAATTGATTATTCCTAAAAATAAATTCTGAGTGATATTTTGAATTTGCCCATCCTCGATCGATGATTGATGTATGATACAAAATACAAATAAGATCTTAAAATTTTATCAAAAATATAGATTATTAAACGTAGATTAACAAACAATTTATTAAATAAATTTTCATGAATCAGCAACCTTCATTATTACTTAATGGAATATGTATGTACTTATTGATTTTTTAATACTTCCAAAAAAATATTATTAATTGTTTCTCGCTAATCGTAATAATAAAACGCTAACGGTGATGTAAGTTTGGGTAATATTTTTAATTGTAGGTTTTAGAATAGCTCAGCCATGTAGGTGACCCATGTTTTTATTTCTTTTAATTTTTAATAGAATCAATCCTCCTGTAATTTCTTGTCTTTAGCTTCCTCATCCCTGTGTTTTATCTCATTTGTCTGGTTTACTACACAATATATAGGAGAAGATTCCTGGCCAACGAGGTCTGGGTCAATGGAGAAATTGATGGCTCAAGAATCTTAGGACGTGGTTTTCAACAATAACAGGACTATTTCGTGCAGCAGTGAACAAGGATATGACATCCGGACCAGATAAACAATGTAAGATTAAGAAGACTTGCGTTCTATTACCTCAGTAGCATAATTGCTTAAGCTGTAAAATGATACATGAATGTAAAAAATTAGGTTTACTGTCTGTTTTTCGATTCGACAAAGCTGCCTTGGCTTCCAAGTGATATATACAGGGTGTCCCGCAACGATTGTACAATACTGCATCAGCGTATTCTCTGATCGAAAACAGACAAGAAAAGTCTAATAAACATAGGTCCGAAAATGGACCAATTTCGAGATATTCAAACTTTTAGTTTCATAAGCTGACCTATTGTAAACATCATTAATTCTAACGATTTAGATGCAGTAATTATATGATTACCATGGTTACGATGGTTAAGATAAAGTTTAATAAATAATAAGATAATATTAAGTTAATTAATACAGTTCATTAATAATTTAACAAAACAAGTAACAAAGATTGTCGAAGAAAATCGTTCAACCAGCATAAAAACAACGAATATTTGACAAATTGGAAAAGATTCATATCATAATAAATGTTCAATATGCGCACCATTTACTTCTAAACACAAACGGATACGTTTTCTAAATGAACTTCTAATGCGTTCAAAGATACCAGGAATTTGTTTTACTGTGTCAAATGCGTTACTAATTTTATTCTTCAAATCCTGCACATTTTGAACGTCTTCAGAATAAACAATTTGTTTTAAATGTCCCCAAAACCAAAAATCTAACTAATTTAAATCTGGTGAATCCTCCTCGGCCAATCCACTTATTGCCAAATCTGTTATTTAAGTATGCTCGAGTAGCGCGTGCATAAAGTAGCAATCTTCTAGAATTTGTTGAGGTAATTCATCAAATGCCTCTGTAAGGTCATTTTGTAAAAAATGTATGTAGGCATCGGCTCTCAATCTCTTTGGAAGAAAAAATGCACCTAATAACTGAGCACCTATAACTCCAGTCCATACATTAACACTGAATCGCCACTGATGATGAGTATCTAGTATTTCATGGGGATTTTCATCGCTCCAAATGTGCGCATTATGAATATTAAAAATTCCGCTTTGAGTAAATGTTGCTTCATCCGTAAATACAATGTTTATGGGAAAGTCGACGTTTACTACCTCTTCCTGTATGGCCCACCTACAAAAAATCTCTCTTTTTTCGCCATCATTTTCTGTTAGAGCTTGAACGGTGTTGTAATGAGAAGGATAAAGCAACTGCTCCCTTAAAATGCGGTGAACGGTTGTTTTGTTAATGTTTTCTTGTGCAGAAATTCTTCTAATGCTGGTTGAGGCATTTTCATCGGCTCTTCTCAAAACTGCTTCTTTTAATTCCACCGGCCTTGCGTAATGTCTCTCCGTGGAATGGCTGTGGGTTACGCTTCCCGTTTCTTTTAATCTGAGAAATAGTCTGCTAAAGGTGTGACTATTAGGCTATCGTCTGTTCTGGAATCTTTGCGCCTAATGACGAGTAACAATACACCATATCCGCCATCTCTTCCTTGGAGTAATTAATAGGAGCCATACTTAATAGTTTTATTAAATTAAATAGTAAAATAATAATTTCATGACGTATTATTATTTTTTTTTGATTAGACAACTTATCGTAATCATAGTAACGACTTAATTATTATAAAAACAAATTTAAATTCATGATGTTAACAATATCAACTTATGAAACTAAATCTTTGAATATCTCGAAAATGGTCCATTTTCGGACCTATGTTTATTAGGCTTTTTTTGTTTATTTTTGATCATAGAATACGCTGATGTAGTTTTGTACAATCGTTGCGGGACAGCCTGTAGATGTAAAAAATAAGCTTTATGGTAGGGAATTGCAGCTCATCATATCTGTTTAAGTAGCTTAAAAAAACGCATTGCAAAATTATTAAATTTATTTCGCAAGTATATCAAAAAAACAACAGCAAAAATTGAGGTAAATAAATCTGAAAAAGCACCAAACCCCTCTTAAATCTCTAAAGATTAACTTTGAGGACCATTCGTGAATTTATAAACTGGATACATTGGATGAAATGGTTCCGTATCGAACATCGTGTGCTGATTATCATCCCGATCTTGTAAATTTGTTGCTCCGTAATTGTACATTCCAAAAGTAGGTGCTAAAAAGATAATAATTAGAAGTTAATACTTTGTAAATTTTTTCACTTACCCTGTCCGTCTAAGACCCACCCCAACAATGGGCCTCCTTCGGATGGAGGTGGGGTTAATGGTGGTGCGGATGGAGATACCTTTAACGGAATTGTGCCTATTGAAATTGGTATGGATTTACTTAAATTGCTGTGGCACCCATCTATATCTAAAACTATCTAAAAAAAAATTTTTAATCCTAGAATTTCGTTAATATCAAAATATTTACTTCTAAAGCATAATCCAAATCAATAATATTGCAATGAACTAAATTAGATGGTGGTAGTGGTGGTAAAGTCATTGTAGGAGTGTAAAGCTGCAAACTGTTATTATTAATCGGTCCCATTGCTAAAACCGCAACAACATGCACTGATTTCTTGGAATCCCTCCTTGGAAATTGCGAATAACACGTGATAACTTTTTGTAGCTCAAATTTAATTTTAGATACCGTAACATTAGAGTTATTATCGACTTCAGCTAAAATAGGTATGGCCTCGCCAGGTACATAACCGGCTTTTGGTAACGTTACAACACAAGATAACGGACCAGATTGACACCAACAGCAACACATAAATTTTTCCATGGTTATTTTAGCTTGTTCGCTTAATTTAGGATTTGAGTTTAAATCATATTGAGATAAAACTGTGAATGCTTGTTTGGTTTCATGATCGAATTTCCACGGACGGTCTATAATTGCTTTTATCGTATATCTTATATAACCGTACTCATCTTCAAACGATGATGGTAAATTTGGTGGTAAAACACAAGTAAATGGGTAAATGTGGCTTCCGATTGGTAACTCGGTTGTATCAGCTAAAACAAAATGTATTAAGCGAGCTATTTTTAAGATAACTAAACACACCGTTTGCTCCACCAAAACAATAATATTGCGTTTTAAAATACTCCTCATCTCCGGTCATAGACACAGATTGGGTTTCCGATTTCCCTTCTTGATTCGTTCTTGATTCCTGCTCTGTCCATCTAACTTTGGCCTCACCCTTAAATTTCAATAAAATACCTCTGATTTTCTTCGGCGAATCTAACACAACTTCGAGTCTTCCTGTTACTGTTTGGCCAACGTAATATGTTCGATAAGGGTTGTCGAACGTGATGTTAAATTCTTTTAAGCCCATTTTTTTACTTTTGAGTGTAAATTCTTCCTGTAAGCGAATTGTTCGTGGATTTCTTAAAAGATGGGGTTTGAGTCATAATTAGAACAACCTTGAATGGTGTTTATTTGGGCGACGTCTATGAATGAAGAGAAACATAACGTTGTTTGCGGTAGATTTAGTTGCATAAATATTTTAAAATTAATCATAATGTTTTATCATATAGATATTAGGCTATTAGTAATAGCAAGAATTATTTTTGAAATATCAAAAATTCCAAATCAATTATTAGAACACCTGCGAATTAAAATTAAATTAATTCGTCACGATTTGGCGATTATTAATTTGATGCCGAGTAATTTAAGGTATAAAAAGAAGATTTTACTTTTAAATTATCATTAAATCATTAACACTCGAGGTGTGTACTTAAAAAGACTAAAAATGGCCCAATTTTACACTTCACTTCTCATCGTTACGATTTTGGTTGTTCTGTGCGGTAAGTAATTTTTAATGAAATCTTTTTTGTGATTTAAATTAATTCAATTAATTAGACTCAGCTACAATGAATTTTAATCAAGATAGTAAATGTGGATCAAACGCAGTTTACCTAAAATGCGGTAACAGTTGCATCCCATATGTTTGTAACCAAACTAACGAGGAATCAGGATCTTGTGGACGGTGTGTGGAAGGATGCTTTTGCATGCCTGGTTATATTAAATTAACGCCCGAAATGTTGGAGTGCGTCCCACTAAAGATGTGTGACACCGTACCCATTCCAAAATGCAAAAAGTATGAGAGATACATCAACGAATGTCAATGGGATTGCGTAAAAACTTGCGAGAATTTACGAGATCCTAAGTGTGACAGATGGTGTATTAAAGGCTGCTTATGCGAACCGGGATATGTGAGAACCCTTAATAGCCACGACAGCCCTTGTATTCTTCCAACTCAATGTCCAAAGTAACTAAACCTTTATATTTCGCCTAAAAATGTTTATGATAACATTTAAATTTGTTCATGGTCAATAAATAAAACCGTTTTTAATTCAAATTTTCACATATTTCTCATCTATTTTATTCTAACCCAACTTTCCAAAATTTTTAGTTCGGTTTATAAAAGTTAGATGGCGCCAAATGATTTTTGGGAAGATTAATTTTTTAAAACGAATTAGTTAATTTACAAAATCAGTGTATATTATCACAACGTGATGTAATACACCCAAAAAAGAGGTCGTCTTATAAATTTAAAAAGAAACTTCGGTGTTATTTGAAATCTTCTAGAAAGTTCTAGAACATTTTGAGCGCAGTCAAAGCGGCCATTTTAAGTTTGATTTTTGACTCTGACGCACGTTGAGTTTTGCAAGAGGTAAAAAAACTGGTTTTTTCTTAACATTTTTGCATTATTTCATCGAATTTATTTATTATTAGTAACGATTGAACGATGGCACCAATAAACAACAGGAACAACGATCGTGGGGATTCTGCATCAGGATCGGGAACCCAACGACGACGAAGCTTGAGTCCTGTGTCGAACAGGTCATCGTCAACAAGCTCAGATGAAGCTCCTGATCAAGCGGGAAGGTCCGTATAACATTTATTACATCAACCCTTTTCTATTTTTTTTGTATATTAGGAATCGCAATCGCGCCAATCGCAGAGAACGTCGCAGGGCTGCTAACGGACAACCAGATCGTGCGCATGCGCAAAGAGCTGCTGATGACGATACCACCATAGTTAGAGTGAGACACGTTTGGGATTTAATCACCCTTAACAATCTCCGCGAAATGTATCGCGGGGTCGATTTCGTCTTAAGGATTGTGAAACGCAATAGACGTAATGGCTATTGCGATCTTGATTTCCACTTCAGATCTCGCCAAGCTGCGGAGTGGTTTCTGTTGACGATACGACGTGCTTGCGAATTTTGCAATAATACGCGTATGATCGCTAACATCCTCCCATAATCATCATTCACTACGTAAAAACGCCAGAGTCAATTTATGACGGCGTTCGATTTGGCTTAATCAAAATTCTCTGTATTTTTTTTTTAATTTCGGCTATTTTTTTATTGAAATAAATTGAAGTGACCGTCTATACTATTTTATTTATTAAAAAAATATGTGATTGTTATAGTAGTTGTTAAGTTAATAATTTTAGGTAAGTTTTGTACTCTAAGGTTAATGAGTGATTATAATGAATACCGATTTGTTAAACTGGCTTTATGCAGAGATTCTTCAAATTTATGATTCTTATCAAACGAAAACGCTTTAAGTTTTTGTGTGGAATTATTTAGGTTAGATTTAACTAAACTGAGGGTTGTAAAGTATCCTTACAAGATACCAATCAGTTTGTAGGTAGAGCAACTGATGTGGCACACGAACGATCTATCGATAAAGAGATACATTGAGATATGCTTCGGTCTCTTCGAGAAAGAGGAACCGATCTCACCTGCGACAATGTTATGGAAGATTACATATAAATGCAACGTTTTATTGGTAAAAAGGAAGAAATAGAACCCGGTGTATTGGCAGAATGCCGATGTTGCTAGTAACGAAATCCAGGAGAGAAAGCAACAAAAACTCACAGAAGCTTATTTCTGCTCACAGAAATAAATGATAATGTGTGGGGCAAGGCATAGAGGATAACAACAAAAAAAATTAGATTAAAAAGTTATTCCCATGGCACGAGATTGTGGAATGGGAGGATGTCGATGGAAGTAGGGCGGGGATACTCCTGCAGTAAAGCCTAGGTCACACGTAACGAGTACAGTGGCGAGACAGTAAAATGACACTAGACTGACTGTCTCGTCCTGGTACTAGGTCGAGCGCTCGGCCGAGTACACTGTCTCGCCACTGTACTCGTTACGTGTGACCTAGGCTTAAGCCAGTGTACGAGACAGTGTACTCGGCCGAGTCCTCGGTTGGTATAAACATATTACCAGGGCTAGATAGTACCAGGGCGAGACAGTCACTCGGACCCTATTCTATTTACTGGACCGAGTGCCACGCTACTCTCTCGGCCTAGTGTCATTTTACTGTCTCGCCACTGTACTCGTTACGTGTGACCTAGGCTTAAGTCCGAAATACCTTATAGTAATTCCGGAGAAGGAAAAGGGAAATGTGGTGGAAACGGTGGTAAAGGCTCTAAAGCACCTCGAGGAGACGCTCTGACTCTTGAAATGACCACTGTTTCTTTGGCTATCTCAAACTTTACCAGCAGGTCCTAAAGAGGACTTTGGGGGAAGGCGCTTCAATGTAGTAACCAGTTAAAATACTTTCTTCCCGCCTGAAGTATGTATAAATCTTGTCTAAACTCATCTAATTTGCCACGATTAATTTTATAATTTAATAACGTAATGTTTTCTACACCTAACATATTGAGCCCCCATTTTGCGGATGTCTATGGACGTTCGGGTAACTTTTGGAATTTCTACTGCGATCTTCTACTGCTACCTTCACACCGGTTCAAATACAACACTATTCCATTGTATTCTATATTAGTGACAAAGTCATTGCAAATTGATTTATCAAATTATTGTAATTATTGAATTATAATTATTTGATTAAAAATAAATGAATTAATAACAAAAAACGGAGTGCCTTTTAAGTTTTATTGAAGTACATTAATTACATTCGTAGACAATCAAGAGTATATACTTATATATTTTAGAATAAAGAGGACAAAACCTCCTACAAACATGCATAAACGGCTTTAAGGAACGTTTAAATATCCAACGATCATAAAATTTCTTTCAATGTCTGTCAAAATAATAAAAAAAAGTTTCCCAAAGCCGCCTTTACATTCAATATAAAAAACTACAAAACTGTAAATAAATACAATTATCACAGTTAACATTCAGGTGTTTGGGGTAAAAGACGGGAATTGAAGGGTTATTACACTTAAAGCCAAGGTTTTATCATTGATATATCGTATGTTCAATAGAAACACTTCCGAAGAGCCACAAAAATTATAGAACTCCCATTTAATAAGATATTTAATATAATTATACATTAACAGATTTATGTATTAGTTAAATCATGGCACTCCAAAAGTATTTTGTTGACAATTTTAAGAAAATTAAGTTATAAAGGATATAAATTAATGATAATAACAAAGAAGATAGTGACTAAAGGTACAATAAGGATCAATCATTAATTAAAATGATTTGATACTCCTAATATTGAACATACGTTATTTCCGACTTACGATTTTTCCAAGAATACAATTTTTTTTTTATTTTAAGTCTTTTTGCTGTATACTTAGATCGTAAGTCTGAAATATTCTTTAAGGAGTTATGCGGGGATTTTTTTATAAGGAAATTTGAGTGTATTCAAAATTGTGCGCAAACAGCTCGTGCTCATCGGATTTCGGCAGAACTCTTCAAACAGGGTTCGGCCTCCTTTCCGTTATCTTACAAAATAATTGGTTGTTGGAACATTGTCTATAATTGTGTATTGGTCCAAACAAGGCGAATACTGATCCTAAATGAATCGTCGAGAATATCCAGTTTATGATTATAACACGTATAAGATACGTGCCGATTTGAATATACGCCATTACGGATGAAGGTAACATTAAAACACCGACTACTTCGGTTGTTAAAACGGACATCGTAACCAATGCCGAGTCTATTGATGGTTAGACGATTCAAATTTATGACTGACCCTATATGATATAGACATTGATTCAATAATATTTAAGGTCCATTTTAATAAAATTAAAAAGGCCAACGTTACTACAACATTACAAGTGATGTTTATGATAGCAAAAGTGCTTGTGATGATATTTAATATTGTCAAATGCAACACTATTACTGACAAAGTCATTGAAAATTGTTTTAATTATTGAATTATAGTTATTTGATCAAAAAAAAATGTATTATTAAAAAAGTAAGTGCCTTTTAAGTTTTATTAAAGTACATTTGGAATGTTACATTTATAATATTTCCAAATACAGATTAATATCTAACATTCATAGACAGTCAAGAGTATATACTTACATATTTTTGAATAAAGTGGATAAAACCTCCTGCAAAAATGCATAAACGGCTTTAAAGAACGTTTAAATATCCAACGATCATAATATTTCTTTCGAAGTCTGTCAAAAAATTAAAAGATTTTATCGGTTAACACCAAGATAAACTCTCGAACGTTTCCAAAAGCCGCTTTTACATTCAACATAAAAAACTACAAAACTGTAAATGCATACAATTATCACAGTTAACATTCAGGTGTTTGGGGTGAAAGATAGATTATGAGACTTAAAGCCAAGATTTTATCATTGATATATCGTATGTTCATTAGAAACACCCCTGAAGTGTCACAAAAATGTTTGAACTCCTATTTAATAAGTTCTTTTAAGTTACATTAACAGATTTATCTATTGATGTAATGATTTGGTACTCTTAATATTGAACATACGTTAAGTACGTATGTTGAGTTAAGCGGGGATCTTTTTATTAGGAAATTCGATTGTAATCAAATTTCTTCGGGTTGCGTTGTAACCGTGATTACACTGACACCCGAAGGAGATTGGTTTGAAGATGAAGAGGGAGGTTTAATATTTGTAGTGCTTGGTTTAACCGGTAGCAAATCCATCTCGTGCTCATCGGACTTCGGAGGAACTCTTCGAAGAGGGTTCGGCCTCCTTTCCGTTTTCTTACAAAATAATCGTTTGTAGGTACATTGGCCAAAATTGCGTATGGGTCCAAACAAAGCCAACATTGATACTAAATGAACAGTCGAGTATATCCAGCTTATGGTTACAACGATTATAAGAAACGTGCCGATTTGGATATAAGCCATTACCCTTGAAGGTAACATTAAAGCACCGACTACTCCGGTTGTTAAAGCGGACATCGTAACCGGTGTTAACATATTCGTTAAAGCTTGTCGAGCAATGCCGAGTCTATTTTGATGATTAGACGATTGAAATTTGTAACTGATCGTGTAATGTAGCGGAAAATCAACGGCTAAACCAATGGCGCATGATATAGACATTGATTCAATAATATTTAAGGTCCATTTTAATAAAATTAAAAATGCCAGCGTTACTACAACATTACAAGTGATGTTCATGATAGCAAAAGTGCTTGTGATGATATTTAGCGTTGTCAAATACAACACTATTAGTGACAAAGTCATTGATACTATTACAGCTGTTACTGTACCTTCGGACAAAACTTTTTGTAAATCGTAAAAGTCGGTGTTACTGATAAAAAAGCCACCCCGCATCGTTTCTGGTGCAGTTTCTAATTCATTAATAAACCAAGTTTCCACTTCATTTACAAATTCTTTCATGTGGTTATAGGATAATGAAAATGTGTAGTTACTCTGGAATTCAATGACCAAGGCTTTAATAACGGGATCATTTTCTTTTGAAAATTTGGGGCCTGCAAAACCGTGTGAACGAAAAGCTTGTGGTGTTTTGTAAAGATAAGCAATCGCTTCGACAACACATTTTTCGAATACCCAGCTGCGAAACGGAAATGTTTCCGTTTCGCAGCAAGGGCTATGATTTACGTTTTCCATATCATCCTCACATTTCCTTTTCATCCATTCCTTGAACGTTTCGATAAAACAATTTGTAAGCGTCAAACCCAAATTTATTCCATGAAAAAAATGTTCGCGGATGTTTCGACAAAAATTTAACAACCAAACCTGCGAATCTGGGTGAGACATGTTAAACCTTTCGTCGAGTTGTAAAGTTCCATACGATAATGGTTCAAGGTAATTTCCGTTATCTTGGGGAACAACTCCCCAAACAAATCTTAGTGGTAATTTCATTTTTTGATCTTCCTAAAAAATATAATTAACATCAAAATAATATCAAAAAATTATTTTGTAAAACTAACCCTCAATGATTTACTGAACCAAAACATTTTACTATAATGCATTTCATATTGCTCGAAAGGATGTGAATTATGCAATAATTGAAATTCGTTCGTATTGGGTAACTGAAGTTTTGGATAATAAAAAACAACAATTCCACACGCAACAGCCACCGGTGATAACGTCCAAAACCAAGTGTGTCTAAATCTTATAACTGAATCGATAAAGATAGTTTTCAATGTAATTATCCAACTTGGACTATGGCGACGAAATTGTCGCGAAAATCGTTTCCAAATCGGTCGCGTACATTTTGAGGGGCTATTCATCGATCGAAACTTGTTTTCCCAAATAATTACGCAAGGTGGGAACCAAAATATCATCATAAAACAGTTAATCATAATCGTAATACTCGCAAATAAACTACAAAAAATAAATAAATAAATAATATTACTCGAAATTTCATAACTTCTAACTCACCTGAAACACTTAATTGCCGTTATTGAACTAATATATGATGCGGCAAAAGCTACCGCGGTCGTAAATGATGTTATTATCATCGAAACGATTGCGTGATCTAACGTTGAAGACATCACCTTAACCAAAGGACCCCCGAAAGATTCTTTCTGCATTTTCCAGATATTACAAAACACAAACGCATCATCAGTACCGATACCTAACAAAACAATTATAAACAAATAATAAAAAAAATGATTAAAAAATGAATATATAAATATTGTGATTAATATGTCGTACCTAAAACGATAACGATGGTCAACAGATTCATGAACGGAAAATAATCCAGGTTAAAAACGAACTTGTACAGGAAATATGAAACTCCAAGTGAAAATAATATGCCAATTATTGTCATAATAGTAAGAAATATTGATCGTGTATAAAAACACATGGTTACAAAAACAAACAAAGCACCAAAACTGAGTAGCCAAGAATCTCTAATTAAATATTGCTCAAAAACTAAACTTTTTAAACCAAACTCACTTGCTACAATTGAAATTCCATCGAAATTCAATGTAGCAACAACAATTTCATTGTAATAATCTAACATAACAGAAGAACAAGCAACCGGAATAAAAATTATTGTTTGGTGTAATTTTATGTCTTCAGTTTTCTACAAAAAAGAATAAATACAAGTCATTATTAATTTTTTTTTCTATACATACATTTGGTGGCAAAAATGAAGTACTTGTTAAATAATTCATAATACTAAAGACAGCATTATGTTTTGAACAATGAGCAGGAAGATGACATGCTTCGTTTTCTTGGCTGCAATCGTAGCTTAATTTCGCACTGTGATAATAATGCGAACAATTTCGTAATAACTCTTTCGTTTTTTCTACATCATTAACCTTACATTAATTAAAAATTAATATAAAACAAATTTTCTATTGATAAAATCTTACCGTAATATCTCGACAAGATTCACGATCATTCAGGAGAGCTACATAATTTGGAAGGGACCAACATCGACAACATTGTTTACTTTTTATACGTCTAACACAAAGTCCTTTAAATAGTTTATTTTGGGTTAAAACATCTTGCATGCGACAGATTGCTTGAAGGGATTGTAATGTGAATAAATCGTGTCCATAGGCTGATTCCAAGACGACATGAGAATAATCCGGATCTGAGTTTAAAATTTTCTTTAACATATTAATAATTTTTTGGTTAACTTTTCTTACTTACGTGGAGAACCGCAAAAGTAGCCAGATTTGCCAGCGCTGAGTCGGTCCCAATCCTCTTCGCTGATCTTGTGTTTTTGGTTACCCACGAAAAAGAGGCGTAACTGAAACCAGTTGTGATCTTGGGAGGTTCCATTGAATATGCTGCGGGTCAGTTTCTATTAAAAACAATTACGCGAATAAATTGATGAGGATGATTTTGTGTAAACGAATGGCGCTAACAAAAATGAGCAATAAAGTTTATTGAACGAAAAATAACAACAAATATAAATCTTTACCTGCAGAAAGTTGCTGCTGTTAGTTATTTGGAAATAATGTTTTGTTGTGTTAGAATGATAATTAATAATTTCTTTTACCCGTCTTTTAGATGAATTAAGCACCTTTCCATAAACCTTGTTATCTAGTTCTTGGGCTGTGTTATTGCGATTCAAAGAAAAAGTGGTAATATTCTTTCTATATAAATATTCCATGGGGTTTGTGGTAAAAATTCCATCCTCCTTGGTCTGTTCAATTAAATTGAACCAAGTCGTCAACTTATTAGCCATTGGTGTGCCTCTTGTTTGATAGCCCTAAAATGATTTTTTTTTTAATTTTATGTATAAATAAAATTTTAGTATTACTTACCAATTGGGGATCACTAAAGTTCGGAAAATCTCTTATAACAAAAGGAAGAATTAAACAAGTTCCAGAAAGAAGAGAAATCGTGATAATGATCTTAAAAGGATGATGAACATAAACGTGTGCGAGCCAATTAACACCCATATTTGCAGAAAAACTGGAAATCTTCAGTATTTTATAAGTTTTAAAGTCAACTTAGCTTCAGAGGAAGCGTCGACCTATCCAAGCAACGGTTGTATCTTATCTAGATGTTATCGGCTCGAATCGTAAACAAATACTATCGAAAGTTGCCGGGCTTTCTATTTGTAATCATATGCCCGGTCCGCGAATCCACCCGACATCTGCCGATCTTCCTATAATACCCACGCAAACTGTTGAAATTCAGCATGTTTATACCATCCCCGTCGATTCCAATATTTGCATTATAACATACTTATAAAGGATTTATTCAATTTTCGTTGGAAATGTATTATTATTTTCTTTCTATTTATCGGTATATTACAATGTTAATTGTCCGATCGCGAGAGATAAATTTATTCTTCCAATGTGATGAAAAAAAGTATACCAGGCACCTAAAATAATACATTAAATAAAAATTAAAAATTCGGCTTTTTATTTATTAATTAAATTAAAAAGCCAGCTTCGCAAAATATTTAAATGACGCGATCAATTTGGGTCCTTTAATAGCTCAGTAATAAATTATATAATTATATGCATGCTTGAAAAAATTGGAAATCTCAGTTATTTAATTTATAATAATCCGAAACACCTTCGTTGCACAAAGACAAAATTTTAAGACACCTATAGCAGTTAGAACATTTTTTTCCAGAAACAACAATAAGGTAAGGTTTCCTCCAAGGGACTAAAGACAATGATTCTGACAATTGATGAGCACAAAGGACAAGGCAACGCTTTGGATACCAATTATTTGGATATATTGAAGATATTTGCAGAGGAAAACGCATTTTCTAAATTGATTAAATCAATTAATTTAAATTGGTTTTTATAGTACTGTATCCATTAAATGATACAAAGGAGTTAATATATGTATACAATAAATATAATTTGAACGCACAGGGTGATTTTGGCGTACGGAAAAGAGGCTTAAATGGCGAGCATTGCTGAAAACCCCCGGAAAATCTTCGACAAGTAGACTGAATGGTTGTTAATGAAAAAGTATTGCCCAGAATAGAGATAGAATTAGCCACTAATGCTCATATTAACGCATGCTATTTAATTATCGCATTCCGGCGGTGTATGTGCGCGGTAATTTTCCAATTTCGGCATGGTTATTAATAAAACCATTATTAGTTGAGGTGCATTTGTGGTCAATGAAAGGCTCGGTTGAATTAATTAAACCGATTTTTCAAATATCTATTGTTTTGATTTTATTATTGAATAATAAAGTTTATTATAAATAAATATATAATAAAATTATATGTTTATTATTATATAATATTAAAGTTTCCAGATTAAAAACTGAACCACCCTGTTATTTATATATACAGGTGTTTCTAAATTGAAGCGAAATCTTTCAAGGAGTGATTTTTCAGCAAAAATTAAGGGGGGTCTTTCATATAACTTTTTGTTCAAAAGTCCTTCCCCACGGAGTTACAGCACTATAAAGTTAGGGGAAAAAATTGTTTTTATTTAATAAATCCACTATGGAGGAATTTAGAAGAATGAAATTTAGTAGATAACTGTTGCTAATAAAATGACACTTTTTGACGACAAGGAGCTGAAAATATCAATCCCTATAATACTTTGCATCAGAACTTTTTAATGCGTCTACATTTTGCTATTTAAAAACTTGATTTAAATAGAGGGATTCAACACGCAACTTATTTGTCTCTTAACATTTTCTGCTAAAATTGTTTGATCACAAAAAAATAAAATAATACACAGGCTCAAGTGAATTAATTCAGAGATCGGTTATTAGTCAAAAAAATGAAGTTATGTCAAGTTGATCTCAGCATTATTTTATTTTTTGTGATTAAACTAACAATGTGTTAGTTGTAAAATGTCAAGAGATAGGCAAATTGCAGATTTTTTCCCTTAACTTTAGAGGGCTATAACTTGGAGGAGGAGGGGTTGGGTTGAGTTGGGTTGGGTCGCATCAACTTAAAAACACCTATATATACCGGTAAACAATCATTTTGAGGTTAGAATAAAAATATTGATCGATCCTTTAACACTAAATTAAAAATGAAGCAAATGTTAAATAATAAAAAATTAAAAACTTTATATATATTTCTTACTGTATATAAATATATGTATATATATACTTATTTATTAAGGTCTACTTACTTTTGTTGATTTTTAGATGTCGAAACATTGCAAACAAACGCGAATTAATTACAATGTAATTAATAATAATATTAATTAGTAATTTTTTCTTAATTATTGAATTTATTTTGTTTATTAAGAAGGTATAAAATTTTTGTAAACACCTGTACATAACCACAATAGATAGATAAAGCCGAAAAAAAAATTAGGGCGACCTCTAGCGGTCGACCAATAATTGACAAAAAGACAAACATGGCGCGCTAGAACTGTCATTGTTGTTGTTTGTACGGTAAAAACGGGGCCCCCAAAGTTGAATAGCTTTTATGTCAGGTCAAAATTGTTAATAATAAATCGTTTAAAAAGGTAATCGACGCAACGTCGATAAGTATGGCCCATCAAATCAATGGGGACGCTTAAGGGAGCGAAGTACGAGGGCGGCGAATCAGCATGTGTGATTACAACGGTGGGAGGCCCCTGGCCATACCCGGAGACACCCTGGATGTGAACACTTTGCTAGCCCAAAAAGATACCATCATAAGGGACCAGCGGGAACAAATTTTAAGACTCAAAAGGGAACTAGATGGCTTGGCCAGCGAAAGGGACCTCCTGCTGTGTGAAAATAGCAATCTTCGATTCGAACTTGAGATGGTCGAACTAAAAAGAGTTCAGGACGAAAGGTAAGTTCATTAAAAAACACATTTTTATAATATCATTAACATCTTTATGCAGTCATAAAATAAGGTTTAAAAAATAAATCTATGTCATAAATTAAATACGTTTCTTAATCATGAATTTTTTTATGACAGCATTTGTCCTTGTACTGCAAAATTGAATTTGTGAAATAGAGTATTAAATCGTTTTTTATCCGATAAGAACAGATACCCACAAAAACAGATGTTTTTATTTTACAATGATCGGAAAATTCGATAAAACACGATGACGCATACGCGTATTTGGTTGCATAATCTGAGCGTTTACTATCGTAAAATTCGATCAAACTTTCTTAATCTCACAACGCGTTATATTGATTTTTTCTATCCTACAACTACTAGGGTTGTTACAAGAAAATTCACAAAATAAGGTTTTAACAGTTACTGAAAATCAAATAATACGGTCCATCTGGCTGCAATATTTTTCAGAAACAAGTACGAAGTGAAGAAATGAGGATCAAAAGATACGCCGGATCAAAAAGACATCATACACGCCACAGCATTTTTAATTAACATATAATGGTATATAACTATTAGGTATTGTAAGAAATAAATAAACAAATGGGCATCTTAAATATAATATTTTATTTCATGATACAGTAAAACCTCAATATATATCGGACCTCATTAAAACGGTTTTTGTCATATTATTGATATATGCATGTAATATTTGAAGTCTAAATGTCAGCGCATACAGATTGAATTCAACACTCATGGTATAATCAAGAAATGTTATTGTAATCCCAGATTTATAATGCCGGCGAAACTAACTAAACTGCCACACAAGATAATTATGGACACACATTGTATCTAAACAAATTCCAACAACAAGATATACACGAACGAGATGCTAAAAAGAAGCAAAAACACATAAAAACATTTAGGGATTCTAAATTTGACTTCAAGACATGATTAGTTATATTACCAAATTAGACGAAACTTCCCAGTTCTAGTGTTTAGTTAGTAAATTAGTAAAATTACTGATTGCTCCTTAAACATTTTGTTTATATCTTATGATGTAAACAAATTAGTTCCCACCGAAACATGGTTGAATAAATTTTCATATCTATTCATAGCCAAATCGCGATATTTTGTAAGGTCATTTATAAACTTATTCGTAAACTTCTTTTTTCCGCCTGATTTCTATTCCTTTTTGGCGTTGGGAAGACGTGTGCTTCTTGATACGCCCCATGCAATCGTTTTTCATTGCCGTACGAATTGGCATCTAGAATTTCTTTGAACATTTTCGAATAACCGTCACCTATATAATTTTATACAGAATTCCGAATCGTTCTTGGAACCTTTAAGACGCCTCAATGACGACAATCTCCATTTGACCGGCAGAACCTTTGTGATTTACTGTATATGATCCAGTCGCATTCTTATGAAGTCTCATTTTTGCATATTTTTCCTTTTTGTAGTAAGTGCACTCGTGGGAATGATTGCTTTTGACAAAAATGGCGCAGATTAGTAATAAAATGTAAAATTATGTAACGGTACATTTAAACTTAATTTACATTATACACCTCATAATTGTGTCATTGCATTTTTAAAGATAGGATCTAAATAATGGTGTAAATAATATTGAGCTACCACGTATTTCCCGAGACATGTTTACTCAAACTTTTCCTAGGGGCAAATTGTCAACATTATTTACGCCCATTATTATTATGAAAGTGCTGGCAAAAAAGCATCACAACAAATTCGATATTTTATGCAGTAAACATGGAAATGTACTGTAATAATAGCAACAAACGCCACACTCATTCAGGAACTTTAATTTAATAGCCATCCTCCATCAAAGACCTTCAGTTGCTTTTTTTCTAGCGTTTCCAGATGTCGTGTTAGAACTACAAACATTTTAGCTGAACGGCTCTTAAGACGGCTAAACGCAGAATAATGTATCCTTCAACCGCATAATGCTCTGATCCAGAAGATACGGGACACCTGTATAATAAAAAAAAAGTTTGGTTGATATAGGCTACTTTGGATTTCTTCTGAATGACATTTTCAATAACTAATAAAATTGTAGAATACAGGAATGCGTTCAATTTATTTTTTAATGCTTATTTTGTGATTTCGATTTAGAATATTTATTATAGGTGATGTAATTATAATTTCTGAGGATCCTGGTATCGATAATTCGAACTGAATAACCTAGTTGCGACCGATCAGAACTCGGATACGTGTCCGCGCACGCACACTTTGACAATCGAAACAATCACGGAGCCGCCCCTTGAGCGTCCACGTTCTCTAATACATTTCTAGCACTTATCTAGGGTAACGTACCTTTAAATAGAAAGCTTCATCATTTATTATACATCGCAATTTTTCATTTACTGTTTACTTAATTTATTTTGTTTATTTAATTTTTGTTATTAATTCAATTTGTATTAATTTAATTTATACAGTTAATTTTTTGGGCGCTTTACGACATCGAATGCCAAATAAGTTTTGCTTTAAAATTAATATCTCTGACGTAGTAGACGTTATTAAGCATCAATAAATAACACGGAGGTTAACCAAATTTGTGACGTATAATCAATAAATACAATCTTTATTGATCTTGATATGTAACTGTATACAATATACCAATTGTTTTTATTAGTATATTTATGAACTAACGTTAGTTTTATAACCGTTTAATTGTTTAAACTTTCTAATTAATGTGACATAGATATAACTGGAATACCGTTTTTAATTTAACCAGCTAAAATTGTATTTTCAAAACAGTTTCTTTAAGTAACATTTTAATTATCGCTAAAAATTGTTATTTCTTTCGTGAAACGACATTTTTTTATTGGGATTATAAAACTTTTGGAGTGATTTAATCAAAGTAATTGGATAATTAGGAAAAATCTGTGCATTCATAACCAAATTTAATTTAATAGTGCGTCTTTCAAGATGGCTAAATCCAAATGTTTCTAGGTCTACTATTAGAACTAATGCTAGACCCATGGCTAAATCCAAATATTGCTAGTTCTCTAATACTAGACTTAGAACTAGTATCATTCGGGCTTAGCGGAGCGTCTCTCAAGACGGCTAAACCCGAATGTTTCTCACCTAACACTACACGTATGTAATAATAATGTTGATATCAACTATTTCGATTAAATGGTTAACTTAATTAATAGATGGCGCTTGCTTATTTCGACATCCATTTTTTGTATTACATATATGTAACTTTATATAAAATTCTTGCATTATTCATCGTTTACAACACGGTGTGTACGATAAGATATTAAAATATCGAAACGGTTATCTTGTTTTTTTAACGAAATCAAACAGTTGAAATAATGATTATGTCTGTTACTTTCTCGTAATAATAGTTCATTTATGTTATTTTGTGATGTTGAAGTTTCGTATTATAATGAATGATACTACATGAGTGAACGTTGGGGTAAGCTTTTTCAATTTTTCTTCTTAATCATATACAGAACATGTTTGCGATTATCGATCGAGTCGCTGGCGCTCTTGAGGCCGTAACGAGGTGTAAAGTGTCTACTGCACGTGTCTGAGGCTCCGGGAGATCTCTCGTCCGGGATTTTCAAATACGTTCAAGCTGAAATCTCGCCATCTCTGTTCGTTCGGTACGCGTACTTCCGACCATCTTCACGCTCTAATACGTCGTTTGAATAGTAGACGCGGCCGAGGAAGTTAATATTAATGCTGATATTAAATTAAAGACGAATGGCCGGTTGCTATGGCCACTCGAAAGCGTAAAAGCGTAATTGGTGGAAATGCTCGCATTAATTGTGATACGACGTCCGGTTACTTTCACCACCGACTTACTAACTGTACTAATAGATTTTCGATTTTTCGGCTTTTCACGGACACTTCCGCCTTCAAACTTTCTCAACATTCATCTTTATTTATATTGACTTTCATCAATCGTTTTCTCATAACATACATTTTGTCTATTTGACCACACACACGACCAGTTACGTGTTAATACATTTCGAATGATATCTTCAATAACAAAGTTCTTAACATTATATTTGTTCATCAACGTATAATGGACGTTTCGGAGCGTTTCTAGAATGCGCTTCAATGACATTCGAATGCAAATTCGTAGTTTCGGACGTAACTAATTTGCTCCTAATTAATTTACTTCTAGCGAATTCGACGTAATATAGCTATACGCGTTCAACCGAGTTAAAATGAAAATTAATACTTCATGCTTTGACAATTTATAGTTTGTAATTTCCAGTATTATAAATGTATATTTAATTTCTTTATTTAATTGTGGAGCTTTGTTCTGTTCTAGGTAATACAGATGGTAATGTAAGCTAATTTTTGTTTATTCCAGACCTTTGATAGTGATTCACGCTTATTGTAATAAAAGTTGGAATCGAAAAGGAGAAGTGTTGGAGGCCCCAGTTGTCGATGGGGCCGCCACGATCTTTACACTTATTAACGCGCGCTCCTATGGACTGTAAATGAATAAAGAAGAAGTAAAAAGAAAAGAGACAATTATTAATAGTTAGTAATGCATTTCACCCACACCAGTTTATAGTAGTGGGCAAGGATAAGACAAGCGGGGCTCCCGCGCGCCAGTGTCGGGAAATTGTTAGGTAGCGTTAGTACCGCTCGGGCGACCATTAAGTCTACTGTGCGCGTTCCATACGTCGCTGGAAACGGTTTTGCGCAGAGTATCGTGATGTAACCAAAAAAGCCTCGAAAACCGTGACGTCACCGAAAAACAAGAACATTCTCTTTTTATGTCTATATTTTCATTTGCGACATCTTTGGTCAGCTGATCACGATTGTCGCGGGTGTTGTTATGCATTCGAACGGAAACGAGCGGAAGTGATCGTCATGCGCGGCCATCTGGTGGTGAAGGACGCGCCCAGCGCGAGAACCGTTGTTAGGGTGCACCATTCTAGGGCCCAGGAGCGGTTCCGGGTTGTATGTACCACGCGACATCATCATACCAGCCGTTTTGTCACCGTTTCCGATGCTTGCGCAGCTCTTCCACCCCTTAGAAAACATATTACCACCATCAGGTAAATTTATACATCTACATCCATCAATACCTTCTTTTTCGAATAATAAATTCATTGCAATTTCAAATATTGTTTGATAAGGATAAAAAATGTTAAAAATTGTAAACAACAATATAGATGGTACGAAGAGATAAATCACGTCCGAAACTATAATCTAATATTTGGACGCCTATCACTGTCTATCCGAAACTCGAAATTGTTATATCAATCTGTTGGACTTTGATCTAAAATGGAACTAATGAAGGAGTCAACAATTGGTCGACGCGAATCGTGATTTGAGCTTAACGAGGATACAGAAACGGTGGCGACATGTGTGTTGAGAGTAAACAGGATATTCGGACGGTGTTTAGTGAAACGATGTGGAAGGAAATAGAATAAAAAAAATAAATAACAATCACCTAGAAAGTGGTTTGAATAATTAAAGATAAACTCACAAGAGTAAAACAGGATTTGTGAAACTTTACAACCTTAACTAAAACAACTTGAATGTGTGAAATTAAAAAAAAGTAGCTTTAAGAATGTTATGTTCATCTAAAGTGGAACTTGGCGATTGTTTTCTCTTTGTGGAAATTCGCTTCGGTGACGAAAAAGAGTGGCAAGCTATAATAGTGGAAATTGTAAAAATTTTCGAAGAGAATCCCATGGAATAGATTTTTAAGAGAGCAGGTTTACAAGAGAAGAAAGCGAGCGCGATTTCGTAAAAACAGTCCGCTTCATTATTGCGCGTTGCGCAACTGAATGGCGAGAGTCGGTTTAGTTCGTTTAAACTCGACCGTTAGCAGGTTAAATCCGAAAACGAGGTCTAAACATCAAAATGGAAGTGTCGTACACAACGGAACAGAAGTTATTGGGTCACCACTGTGTAAATAACAACGTACCTGACCTACAAATTATTTCACTTTAACTAAAACTACTACAACTTTGTAAATGTTAAATGAAAAAGGCTACAATTAGTCTATATTTCATTAAATTTTTATTGTTGTTGTGTGGGGAGAAATTGTAGCCGATACATAATTAGAAACATTTATAGGAAAAAGGAGAGGTTATTGACGGGGAACTTTCACGAGCTCTAAACCTCCATGCTTTCGCCAATATCTTAAAGATAACCTGCGATGTTACGTGGACTATTACGATTTATGTCGTTTTCACAATTTCTTGTTTGTTTACGAGGACACAGCTTTAACATCCATTTCAGAAGGTTATTATTACACTAACAGGGGCAATACTACGATGTCACAAACTGCGACATAAACAAGTACATTTTGCTTTGTAAAAGTTCATACGAACAACCTCGCCTTTTGATGCGATTAGAATAAGTCAACGGTTTTAATTTGCTTTACAGTTCTTTCAACTGGTTTAGAACGCTCGACTTGACCGGATGATAATGGCTCAGTTAAATATTAACCTTGTTGGGAAGCCAACGGCATTTACTGTTACTTTAATATTTAGTTTACAAACCGACGATGTTTTTTTTTTGCACACGTTAACCCGGTAGCCTTCATTTGATTACCTTTCGTAAACTAGGACAATGCAATCATTGCACAATTTTAACCTGTTTTTTTTGTAATAACAGTAATAACAATTTGGAATAAGTTTATATATATATATAATGAACTAAATATATTATTGTATATATATTTAGTCTATATTCGAGTTGAATGCGAAGCGTGGTTCGGTTAGAATTTTGTTTCCAATGATTTCGTGTTAATTCCAAGAGAATGGAAGTTCGCTAAACAAAGAGACTAAGTACGGTTCGGATGTTTTGGTCCTAATGGAGAGCTCGATAATTGATTTTACGGTGTCCCGGCAACAAGGAATCCGTCAAATTGTTCCAAACCAAAACGAACTGAATTCAACACGTAATCCTGTTCATAAATGTATCTCGTCGACGCATGATCCGACGTGTATGTTTGGCCGAATCATCGATTATTCGAACCGTATGTTGTTGCAAGCACGTTGTAGATTTGTTGAATCTCCCGGTTCGAAGCTTTGTGTTCCGATATTGAGTGGGCTCCATTGGCTATTTATAGATTTAAGCACCCATTAAAGTATATGCGCATAATAGTTCCAGAAAAATATTAATTTTCACAAATAATTCATTTTATTTAGTTCATATTCCAACAATCAATTATTCACCCACTCGGATTTATGTTCTACCACTAACAATGCTTCAATTTCTATAGTTCTGATTCCTAGTAATATCGGTTTTATGTTTCCACATTTTTAATGTGGGCTTAAGTATTCATAACTACGTAAATATCTCTACAATGAAATTGCGAGATACACAGAATTCAATAATTCTTGTTTATTTGCGTAATTATATTTAATGCCTTTTTTATAGTTGAAATTTCATTTAATACTTTCACAGTTGGTGATACGAAATTGGTGCCGTTGAGGATGTGAAAGTGTTCAAGATAAATTAAATGAAGTTTTTATAAAAAGATAAAAATTGAATATAAAAATTTTGGTTATCATTAATATCATAGTCACGATTCGGAAATACTTCCTTATGAATACGTGTCTGACGTTGTTTACCGTTTGTACGAGTTGTTTCCGGGTTAAGCACACGTTAAGTTTGTATCGCCGATATTGTTGGTCGCGTCCGATTTCAACAGCGGCCTCCTGATCGGGCGGTTTGTTTATCATGAAACTAGTACCGTTCTGTAACAGTCATTGTGTAAATGAACAACAAACGAATTGAACAATATACATGATGTGAGTCATTTCCTGTAACTAAAATTGTGACAAGCGACGACGCGGTTTCGCTCAGTATTAGGTTTTAGGATTATTTTGAAATACTCAAACGAGTTAACGAACGACCCTAAGCAATTAGAAAGTTTATAGAGGCTTGCCTCGATAAATTTTACTATCATCGACTTATAATGTAAAATACGTGTCCGCGGTGGTTTGAGTTTCAATGCGGTTTTATCGAGGAACAAAAGCGCGATTTCTTAGCATTAAACTACTACGTTCTAAGTGAAAGTGCTGAAAATGTCTAATTGCTAGATAGGATTTTATGCTGTTACCTTTTTTTTTCAATTTTTTTTATTTCATTCCTATCCCTTTCTCTTTTCATTGCGAAATTATGTAAGAATAACAATAAAAACTATGCCAAAGATAATCTTTCCTTTTCTCAGAATGCCAAAATATAATTTAAAAAGTTCCTTCTTTATCCAATTATTCAAATACAGGATGATTCTTAACCTATACTCATAAACTTGGGGATTTATTCTACGTAAAAACTATAGATAAGATAATATTATTGAAATTTCCAAGAAAAAGTTATTAAAGAAGAAATTGTCAAATATATAGAAATAGTTCATAAATATACATTATAAGTCAAAAATAATAAGAAATTTTTAAAAAATGATATCGACTGTAGTACCGCTAGTTTATGAAATGATATAAAAAGTCTAAACCTAACATGGGGAACATATATTTATAAAGAGGAAGCCAAGTTGAAGTTGATTTAAAAAAATAATGTTCAACGTATTTATTAAAATGTTATTCGTGTAAATATTTTTATTGATATATACCGCAATAAACATGTTTACCCAGAGGTACGCTTTTCTGGAACGGGTAGTTTTGTGAAAACTGCATATAAACATGTTTCATAGAAAGCTCAAAGAAGTTCCAATCAAATTTAGTAAAAAAAACATTATTAACAAAGATACTTTCTTTAACAGTAATCAACGCAATCATGTTATAAAAATGATTGTAAAAAAGAGTTATTTAGAAATCTAAATTTAAATTTATACATGGATTGTGTTTTTAACAACGTCAATAACGGTCCAGATGACCATTTTCAAGTTTATATACACAATCAATAACTACTAGCAACCACGGCCACTAATTGACCGCAGATGGACTAGCGCGTAGATGCCGCTCTTCCGGTAATAGAAGAGCAAATAATTTCGTTAGAGCAAATTATTAGTGCCGTTTCGATCGCATATTGCGGATAACTAATTTTCGTTTTGGAACCGATACGGCAACCAGGAATTACGAAATGTATATCGAAATGTCTCTCTCGTTCATATTTCGTTGAGAGAGAGAAATAGAGATGTTTACCTGCACGTACACTGGTTTAAACGGATGATTTCCTGTACAGTCGAATGCAGGGGAAGTAACGTGTCAAATAATTCATAGAAAAGAACTCCGTCTTAAAAGGGCTTTTGTGAACGTATTTATTTACAACACGAGAAATGCGTGGGTGGCGCAATAACCGAACTTGCTCCTGTTATTGAATTTCACCAATATTTTCGATTTAAACATGTTTACAATATATTCGAAAATAGCTCCAAGAATTGACTTGTATCAATTGCATTCTATCCCGATTTACGCTTTTGCGACGCGAAATTTTCGCCTTCCAAGAAATTTCAAGAAAACGTGTTCCCTAAGTTGTTATTCGATGAGGAGAATAAAACATATAATGGCCTCTCATCATAATCAATCTTGAAACCTTTTTAAACTGCACCATAAAAAAATAGCCCGCTTATAAAGTGTTGACATTTTAGAAAACTTTTACGTAAAATTAAAAGCATTTGGGACGTAAAAGTGTCGCAAATCGTCGACAATTTCAATTCCGTCATTGCGTCATTTAATTACTCCTCCATTAGCACAATGTCCTAATTTATTTATCCTTGGATATCCTTATTAAAATTTAATTTAATTTTTTAACAAGCGGTATACATGGTCATGGTACTTTTCTCAAACCGAAAACATTCATAATAATAGTAATAAAATAGGAATTTAATATTTCTGCGTATGTTTAATTTAAACCTCCTCTGTTCGAGTCTATTTAGCGTTTTAATATGAAACGCAATTACTTTACATGGTAATTAATTGAATTTATGATTCAGCTTTATAAACTGAGATGCATCTTTGGGGCGTTGTGAAGCTGCGAGACACGTGTGTTACTAAAGAGGTGGTTACAATCAACCAGATTTTTGAACATCTGCTCTTCGACGGCAGCAGCCACCTGCCTGCTGACGATTTTTCGTTGACCACGTGCTCAAAAGGTCTACTAAGGCTTCGGATACCTTGACGGAACTGTACCCGAATTTACTCTGATTCCACCTCTCTTGGTTATTATTCTTTTTTTTGAAATCTCATACGAACATCTGCCGTCGCTTTATTTCGATTATTTTTCCACAAGAAAAGCTCACATACCTGTAAAATGTTTAATATAGTTTTCCGTATACTAAAAGTTGGATTTAAAGCACCGTAATTGGATACAATAATTTTGTTTGATATCTCTAAGCGGGCTCATTGTTAACAACCAAACCGCATCCTTTGTTCACGACTCGTTATTTTTGCTAACTAAAAGGGCATATTTATTTGTATATAAACCGGATAAAAACTTTAAAGCGACCTCCAATTAGTAAACGAATTGTGACTTTACCCGGAAATTCCCTTATTCATTTTTACCAGAAATTCTAGGAAGAACTATAAGACTTTGTGTGTTTACAAACAAAACGAACTAACGATACACGGAAGTCGATCTTTTTAAAATGTTTTGGTTAAAAAATAATATATATATATATATATACATAAAATGCGTTTTGAATGAAATTTTAGCTACCCAAAAAACGACAGCTGACAGCCCACATGTGATATATTCTTAGGTTTCATCCTTTTCATGCATCACCCACACCTGATCTCGATGTTCTTAACAAAATGCGCGCCTGCGTCTTTCGTTCTAGCTTAGAATGTACGTAAATTTCATCCTAAATGTCAATGACAATGTTTTCTTTTTTTGATTATATAAAAGGTACATTCACTTTCACTTTCGGATCATTTTCAGTCATTACAAATTATTTATTATTTTCTTTTTTGGCTCATTTTTGTGAAACAATTTCGATTTCGATCAAATTAGAAAGGTATTTTTTTGGATTTAGCATTTTTTTGATGCATCTCGATGTTGTTGCGTAATAAACGCGATTTGTACGTCAAGGAGAACATGTTTTAATAACTGTTCGTTATGTAAGGAGCTCGACAGGTTAGCGCTTAGCGAATGTAAGTACGAGCCGATTATCGACCTTGGTGTGTAACAGCAACGTGAACCCAAAATGTTTTGATCCTCTCCTCCTCTACCTGTAAATCTTTTGGGCAACCTTAACTTTCTTCAGTCTGTCAGCTGCTCGCTTAGGGGTAGAACCAAAACTCTCTTCATCGTGTTGAGGTGGTTTTGAGAAGCATTAATTTTTTTAAATATTAATTTTAAAATGATTATATGTATATCAGGGTTTATAGTGGGAAGGTGTGTTTATAAAGAAAGTTATTGAATTTATATATAGTGATGGTTTTTTTTTATTATAGTTTTCCACAAAAGATGGATAGACCGCAGGTTTCCTCAAATATGACACACCTACACATTCAGGAGCAAACTTATATTCAAGCTCCAACCTACATGCAAACACAAAACTACTCAACTCCGGCCACAAGTCCGATTTATGCCCGATCTTCTCCAAACGGATCAGGGTATATTTCTGTCCAGCAACCTTTGCACAAAAAAGGATCGCTGCGAAACGGTGACGTCCACAAAAGACGGGTACAAAATACGTAAGTATTTTTATATTTTCAACTTGGATTTTTAACCTAATTAAAATTTAGTTATGAGCTTTCCCAAGATATATTGGATAAACAAATAGAATTATTGGAAAGAAAATATGGTGGTGTTAAAGCTCGTACAGCCGCGGTTACCATTCAACGAGCATTTAGAAGGTATACGCTACGTAAGAAATTTGCGTCGATTACGGCAATGGCTAAAGCCGAAAAACGCACCTCCCGACGTATTCCGAGTAACGGCGACGATAATAGGAGCACTATTGGCGAAGGTCAATCTGAAGCCGAGTACGCCCGACCGTTTGATAAGTAAGTTTAAATCCTATTTAAATATTTTTAAATGCAGGCTCACATTGAATATATCTAGCAAAGACAGGTCGTACTTCGCCGGCGATTCCAGTCATTTTCACTTTTTTTTACTTAAAATCACTATCAAAATAAATTCCTTGCATTCCTTTTGATAAAAAATGTGCGTGAATTAAATCGCAAATAGTAGTCGATTAATAACCGCAAAAGAAGCACGGCGTCTTTTATTCTAAGCCTGTATTTATGTTATTTATTCAACAGCGGACATGAAAATCTAATTGTACGTGCTGTGCCCGTGAGGTCGATGTCGTTACGAGAACGCAGAAATATGGATACAGCCCCAATACCAAGGAGTCAATCGGGTACGCCAACAATTTGTTGGGACAACTATTCGCCACACGCTCAACATCCTCATTATTATTCTCCAATTGAGATGAAACAACCAATGAGCTTACAAAATTCGGCGAATAGCACACCATCGGGTAACAATGGTTACGTTAGATCAAGAAGCAGCGTTAGCAGTAGGAAGGTACCGCCGGAAGTTCCCAAACGCACCTCCAGCATCTCTTCGAGGTCGCTGGAGTCACGCTCGCACCGTTCGAATGGCGGTTTGACAAAAACGACGGAAAACGGGTCACTTTCGAGCGTGCAAAGCTCGGGAAGCGATAGCAGTATTTCAGCTGATCGAGTTCAATGTGAATATTCGCCAATTTGGAAACGTAAAGGTGGACCACATCTACCCGAATACGCTGAACCCACATTAGAGACTAGTTTAGGAAATATATCTTCCTCTTCAAGTGCAACTTATGTCCTTGAACGTACCGAACCGCCGACGACAACAAGTTGCAGTAAAATATCGGAAACCGTTCGTAAACGACAATATCGCGTTGGATTAAATTTGTTTAACAAAAAACCCGAACGCGGGATCACCTATTTAATTCGCAAAGGGTTTTTAGAAAACACACCTACGGGCGTGGCACGTTTCTTAATCTCTCGAAAAGGTCTCAGCAAACAGATGATCGGCGAATACCTGGGGAACCTTCAAAACCCTTTCTGCATGGCAGTACTAGAATGTTTCGCTTTAGAACTCGACCTGGCCGGTATGCAGGTTGATGTAGCCTTGAGAAAATTCCAACAGTACTATCGCATGCCCGGAGAAGCCCAGAAAATTGAACGACTCATGGAAGTCTTTTCGCAACGTTACTGTCAATGCAATGTTGATATAGTTGCTAGATTACGATCGCCAGATACCGTAAGTAAGAAAGAAATACTTTTAAATCCCTTATATGAAATAAGTTGTGAAACTTTTTATGACTTATTACTAAAGTTGAATCATCAATTATTTCAACAATCTAATTAACATTCCATAAAAATTAAGTTTTACGAAAAAAATTATCTTTATAATTTCTTAATTCTTACCTATTTGTCAATTAATTAATTAATGTCATTTCTAACCATTGTCAGGCGTCATGGGATCGCTTTGGTAACAAAAGGACCGTCCTTTTCTGAAATCATTTTTTTTAAATAATTGAAAAAAGATCAACTAACTAAATCAAAAAAAAAAAAACGAATAATTTTTACAAATTATTTTCTTTTAGATATTTGTGCTAGCTTTTGCAATAATAATGCTCAACACCGATTTACACACACCAAACATAAAACCGGAACGTCGAATGAAACTGGAGGATTTCATAAAAAATTTGCGTGGGATCGATGATTGCCATGATATTGACAGCGACATGTTGACCGGAATTTATGAGCGCGTTAAAGCAAACGAGTTTAAGCCGGGTTCGGATCATGTGACTCAAGTAATGAAAGTTCAAGCGACAATTGTTGGTAAAAAACCGAATATGGCGCTTCCACATCGTCGATTGGTGTGTTATTGTCGACTTTACGAGATTCCAGATGTTAATAAAAAGGAACGCCCGGGTGTTCATCAGCGGGAGGTCTTCCTCTTTAACGATTTACTCGTTATTACTAAAATATTAAGCAAGAAAAAATCGTCGGTTACCTATACTTTTAGAAATAGTTATCCGTTATGTGGGATGGCTGTTACTTTATTCGAAGCACAACGTAAGTTAATTAAATGAAATACGTTAAAATAAAGGTGAAGTTAAAATATTGTTTTTAGATTATCCATTTGGTATACGTTTATCCCAGCGCGTAGACGATAAAACATTAATAATATTTAACGCTCGCAACGAACACGATAGAATCAAGTTTGCCGAAGATTTAAAAGAATCCGTTTGCGAAATGGATGAAATGGAAAATCTTCGTATCGAAGCGGAGTTGGAGAGGCAAAAATCAAGTCGAGGAAATCGTTCAGGTAAAATATCTCAATTATTATAGTAGAAATCGATTTATAACGCGCGTTTTTGTTAATATTATTCGTCGTTATAAGTCGATATGTAGTACATGTATTTACTCCTTTTATAAAACATTAGGAAAAGATTTTTTTATAATAGGAACTGAAAATCGAGATAGCGGTGTAGCTGATGTAGAAGTATGTCCGTGTCAATATCCTTACCAACAAATGCAACAAAACGAAGAGACTTCAGAAACGGTTTCGCACGAATCTCAAATAAAACGTTCAGCATTGAGTAATTCGTTGTTGGATATTCACGAGCAATGTAAGTGTTCAATAAATATTTAGACTTAAGGTAAACAGTAAAGTCATGTGGGTGATGTCAGTGCAGTTGCAGGAGAAAAGGCACAACGTCGTGGGAGTGTGGGATCCTTAGATAGCGGGATGTCAGTATCATTCCAATCGACTTCAGCTAGCACATGTTCGCGTTCAGATAAAACTAAAGGCGGCAACAAATCGGTGCATTATCAGCATTCGTCGTTCCTGGGTAATTTCTTTAATAAAAAGCAGCAGCAGCAACAACAGCAGCATCAAAATCATCAGCAACATGGTGGTAGTGGTGGTGGTGCGATGTCGGCAGCTAAAACAACGGAGGTCTAGATGGGTTCGACCAAATTTGTTATTATTTTATTATTTTTTGGGAGGTAATTTATTGAGATCCTGTTATTTATAACCAAATATATTTTGAGCATTTGTGAGTGTTACCAAATAATTATAACTATGGCTGTTTCGAAAGCGGTTCACTTTTAAATAATCCCCCCTTCTAAAAAGCGATAGATCAACAAAAATATTGATCAAGCATCTCAGATTACATAATTTTTAGAGAACGATAGTAACAATGTACTTTTTTATGTAATTTATTTAACGGCAACTTCTTTTTTTTAATTTTATCTTTCTGGTTCATTTAATTTTGGATTTTGTTCGTAAAAAATTAGTAATAGAAATTGTTGCGTTATCATTTTTTTTTTTTTTAATTAATATATCAAATTTCTATTTGAATTGCACCGTTCATGCTCTACTACTTAATTTAGGTTTATTTGTATATAGAATTATTTTGTTAATTTAAATGTGGATTACTTTAAAACAAAAAAAAACAAAAAGCTAAATCTTCTTTCTAGTCTGATGTAAATAAACTAGCAATTACTAATTACAATTAATAATAATTTGATCTTAAAAAGGCTATGTGTTTTTTTTTAATAAGCAATAAACTTTGGACTCAAACACTACATTTTTTATTTTTGTCTTATTTAAAACCTTAATTCATTATCACTTGTTTATCATCTCAACATCATATATGACCCAACAACACTGTGTCGGGTTCCGCTGGGAGTTTGTTTTAAATGTTCTCTTCGGGGTGTTATCATGGACGTATCCCATCTAGCGCCCTCTATTTACCAGAGTACCAGTCAAAGATGCCGTGGATGCTCTTCGTCAGAAACTCATTCCAGGGGGTTACTAGACCACCTGAACTCGCAAAATCCCCTGATCAAATTTACCATGAAAACGAAAGTTGCTAAACTTTACCTTACCTTAATGTTTTGGTCACTAGGAATATAGAACTAGAAATATTTGGGTTTAGCCGTCTTGAGAGACGCATGGCTAAACCCAAATGTTTCTAGTTCTAATGCTATAACAAAAAAAACTTCAAATATTTCTTTAGAAAACATTATATTTATAATGTTATTATTTTTTAATATATAAAGAAAAAACTATATAAAAGACTTAATACATTTGAATGCAAAAGATATTCTAATAACTATTTTATTCTATATATTTTTTGTATTTATTTAAGGCTACTGTCAAATGCCTTTATTTAAATATACCCACTAATTAAGAGATGCCAAGGTGAAGTAGAACGTGATTAAAAAAAAGAAGCGTTATTTAAATAAAAGCACTGACCAGCATTTTTTGAAGTAGTTTCCGCAAAAGTGCTTCCTTTTCACTTTTTTAAATAAGTATAACACTTTTTATTAGGTAACAATTTGTATGTAGTTAAATTATTACAACATTCACAGCCACGCAAATGTTTTTATGTTTTTAATAGCGACTTATTGGTGCTTTAGATATCTTTGTAATATCTAGAAATAAACTTTTGCGATTTGTACCATTAATTGTTGTGTGTGTTTGCTTAGGCTTGTAGAAGATATTCGAAAATTAATAAAATGTTTAATATTTCCGTTTACCTTTGCGTTCCGTTTACATCTCAAGTTTTCAATAATAATAGATTAATTATTTAAGTAAAAAAACTAACAATAAGTAAAAAATAAATTAAAAAAAGAAACTGTAACAAGTTTAACAAGTACAAAATTATTAACTAAATTATCAATATACTTATAAAAAATATATATTTTTAATAACCAACAGATATTAAACTTTTTCAAGACTTAAAAAGTACTTCTTAGAACACGCCGTTTCATTTAAATTTTCTGGCAATCTTCAACTGTAAAATTCTTTGTTTTCCCAAAAATGTTTCCTTCTCCTTCTTTAAGATAACTCGCCTATTGGTGCGTTTTCCAACCATAATTGATGCAAAAAATTATATAAGGCGTCGCTAACGGCAACCTAAAAAATTATTGAAACACTACTTCTTTAATAATAAACATATTTTCTTACTTTAAATGGTGTAGGATTTAAATTTCGTTTTATATCCGGTCGTAAAGTCTTTAAAGACATTTGTACCTTTTCCCTGACTTGATCCAAACTTGGCAACGGGTTAACAATTGTTCCGTTAGCCCAAAATTGTTTGTGCAACTTTTCAACTTTCGATGGAATAACATACGCTCTTTTTGATTCTTCAAAAGGATGTCTACATAAAACTTTTTCGTTAATTTTAGGTGGATCCTCGACAGATCTTTGTAATAAATCGATCAAAGCATCACCACTCTCGCTATATAAACGATACGCATCTTTTTTCCCCGGCATAGTAACTTTAGCAACATCTTGGCTTAACTTTATTCGAGGCTGTTCGTTCAATTCGACCATTTTATAAACGCAACCTAAGGCTGGTTGACGTTGACACGTTACCAAATGCGTTCCGATTCCAAAACAATTGATTTTGTGTCCTTGTTCGTTCAAGCTAAGTATTGTTTCTTCGTTGATATCGTTCGATGCCATTATCATTAAATTTCCAAACCATGGGATATCATATTTTTTACCGATTTCAACGAAATGATGTCGGGCGACCTTAGAAAGATACGCCAAATCACCGCTATCTATACGAATCCCAATCGCTTTATACCCTAATTCGTTTAAAGCCAAAGCGACAGCGCAAAAATTTAATAAACCACTCCTAAAAATGAGTTTATAAATGAAAAATGCCTTTATATATATCGAATAAGCCCTTTTTTAGAAAGACAATAACAAAGCGTTTTTTTATGTTGAGTAATGAGTAAAGCAAAACATGACTGAGAAATTAAAGAAAATATTTTAGTTCATAAAATGGAATAAACAAAGCAGTTTGTTAATAAGAAATAGCAAACAAATAAATAATTAATATATATAATAAACAAATAATTTAATAAATAATCTTAGTGACCAGCAGAAAGAACTGAAAAGTGCACTTGCTGTTGTTGTAAATACTGTGCGAGAGTGTACCAACCCCGCATTGCCAGCACAGGTAGTTTCTGCTGACCTAAAAATCCAATTTTGCGCACAAAGAAATCAGTAACTCAAAATATTAAACCAATAAATTGGCCAAAAAAAATTGCCTATAATAACATGGTTATATTTTAATATGTTTTAGGTTTTTTTAGCCAATTTAAAGTAAAAAAATGATAATTTGCCCATGTATTTACAGTGATAACTTTTACGAACCCCGTTATTTACATCGACCCGGTTATTTCAGCTACTTATTAACCTTTTAGAGGAGATCCCATTAGATTATTACTTCTGAAATCTTAAAAAGAATACATCAAAATCTCCTCTAATACACTGATTTCATTGTGAAAATAATACTAGGTTAGCCGTATTTGAGGTGTGCGCTAGGCGCTAACCTAATCGTAACGGCATGCAGATTACCTGTACTCGTTATGCGATAGGGTGTTTGGTAGGGTGACAGGCCGCAAGGTGATGGCGTGACGCATGCGACATGGATACCTCTTAACATCGTACGTGTCGACTAAAGCCATGAATCCATCCGGAAATGCGATCGCAAAGGATATTAGAGCGGCCAATTCGCCATCGTTAGCTTCGCAACTAGCCATTTTGAATAGCGGCACCAGCGATAATCTCCAATTCGTTGCCAATTCCATCAGGTCTTTTTGCTCGCCTCCTCCTTTTGGGACCAAAAAATGTTTGTTCAACTCATCTAAGTTTGTAAACGAAGTTATATACGCGTGGGCATGCGTTCCTTTTACTGGAATGTTGAATAATTTTCCGGCTAGTACGTTACTTGTACCATCAAAACCACCTAGAAATAATTTTAAAGGTTACTATAACAATATATCATTTGTTTATAAAATAGTGTTCAAAAGAAACAACATCATTATCGTATTACGATAAAGCACGGATTCACAAATAATGAAGGAATTGTAATCATAATAAATTATAACGTAGCGCAGCGACAGAGTAGATAAGAAGTGCATCGCCTTTAATGATATTTTATGAACTGATTAATACGAGATTAACTCGTGCACATCTTATACGGATCGTACTAAAGTAATATATAAATAAATAAGTCAAAGTTTATTCAAAATCTAATCTTCTCTAACACTTTAGACAAAAGCGGAAGGATGGTAATTTAGAAACAGGTCCACATTTTCATACATATAAAATATGACAAAGAACATTCAAAATATCTTGAGAAATATCATCCGAACCAACACTAGTAGATTGATATGGTAGAAACTTAATAAATCCGAAAAATTTAGATTTAGAAAAAAATAAGTTGATCAGGGTCAACCAGGTGGAAAATTAAATTTTCCCAAGATCTTCCACATGAAACCTTCCAAGATCTTTCCATCATACGGATCGGTTCAATAAAAGCTTTTTTCTCACAACGAATTGCTCAGGTCTGTTTCGAAAGATTATGATTCCACGCAGTAAAGTCTTCCTGTATGCTAATCTTAGGCCCCTTCAATTTACTTCTACATATACATTGATTTTTAAATAGTGAAATAATGCCCTACGTATGCCTCTTCGAAGTAATCGGAGACAAGTGTTGGACACAACAATCTTATCGATAACATAAATATAAGATTTAAACTTTAAAATAAAACTAAAATTTCACTTAGTGACTTCTTGCATTCCTTTATTTATTAATTATCATTTTTATTTTATGTAATTATCATTTTATTAAGTAATTTCGAATTGATGGTAAAGTAGTTTGTGTCGTTACCGACATCCAAAATACAAAACCGTCTTTTGTTTCGTAGGCGAATTTTGTGGCGTTTTTAGTGTTTTCTCCGTAAAACTTAATTAAAAGTAGCGAAAAAGTGCTAAAATAAGTGATATTGCAGATGCAGAGGCCGTTATATAACCAAAAGAAATCGACGAAAAGGTAAATAGCTCAAATTAACCTTAACCCTAAAACAGTAGAAAAAAAGATTGATTTTGTAACACAAAGTTTAAATGAGTTTGTTTATATTATTATTATTCGGTGATGCTAACATTAAAATAGGTTAATTAGAAGGGCGAAAAGTTGCACCAGTTCGTGCAAATAGGAAATTAGAACCGAAGTTTGATAAGGTAGCACCGAATGGTACCAAATACACGGAGGGTTGATCGATACACCCCCCATCTATTGCGGTGGAACCGCGAATTTCAACGGCTTTTCCGACAGGTTCAATTTAATGATCTGGTGCCATGGTACGACATCGCACCACTTTTCCTACTAAACTCACCGATATATGAATATTTCGATGCGGATAAACCACCGTCAGGGCCTTGGGCCCTCCGGAGACCAAACTCCAATAGCTTTAATTCACCCGCAGCCATTCTGTATCTTGCCGCATTCGTGGCCATCAAACTACAACAATTTTTATCAAAAATAAAACTCACTTGCCATTGAAAAATACCTACCTCGCATAATTAACGAGAGTTAATAACGTTGTTTCAAGCAATTGAACGATTATTAACGGACCTTCAACTCGTAATAGCGGAATTCTGGGAATGAAACCGATTTTATAATTTATTAAAACAATAAAAATTATTTTACCTTGGAAATGCAACTGACCCTTCTTCCAGGGCATACAAAGTAACTTCTTTCGCAGTTAATTTACTCAAAAATTCGAAAAATTCTTCCTCAATTGTAGGTGATAATGTCAATCTTAAATAATTTAAATCTGAAATGTGATTATTATATATATGTATAATGTTATATATAGATATTAGTATAGATATTATATATATGTATATATAATGATTTCAATTTATTTATCAGTAAGAGAATGACTTTTTTTTTCTAAATAGTCCCACTTTCCTGACCACTAAACGTTTAACTCAACCTTGAAAATAGATTATTATCATTGGATTTTTTCGTTCATAACAAATTACATCACATGTTGCGACATATTTTCTAAATTTTTTTTTACTTGGTATTTATGAAAAACGAAAAAACGAATGAAAAAGATTTTAAATATTATAATTTTTAATGGAGGGGCGTACCGCTGAGCGAGTAATGGAAACGTTCCAAAAACTTTAAGCACTCCTCCAGGCCGGCGAAGATCGTAAATTCACCTTGGAAAGGGTTTTTTCGAAAAAACAAATCGAATACGGCGTAATCTTTGGTTTTCCCGGATTTCCAATACGCGTAAGCCATTGTAATTTGATATAAATCTGAAACACAAAAGGTCTTATCAACTATACGATTTGATAATTTAGGTTGAAAAAACAATGCCACGATATAGTTTAAAACATTTTTTTTATGAATTAAAATTAAATGAATTATTCAAAATTAGATAAAAAAAATGTGTAAATTAAATTGATTTAAAAATCGAACAGATCACTTTTCGATCGACACAGGTATTGACCAATAGAAACGTTTCGCACGTGTAATACAAATTTTATAATAATCGGGCTTTAATATATAGCTTAGAATATACGAGTTAAAAACATAACCTAAAAAATAATATACGAGTTGTGCGAAAAAGCTTAAAAAGTTCATATTTACCCGTAAGAAGAGGTTGTACGATCCCATTTTGACCATTTCTCTTGTCGTCCATAACGCTTTTTTCAGTCATAATTCCATTAAATTGTAACACTATGTTTGTTATGCAGGTCGACACACTGACATTTGGCGGCCTCAGCTCGGTCTGCCGCGTGCCACTGCCGTAGACACACTAAATACACTTTGATTCAACTATACGCTATTGATTCTAAGGGTCATTGAGAAGGTTAAGTCACAAATATTAACGACAACTTCGATATATAATTTATTAATTTCTTTTAAACACATTCATTTAATCATTTTAATTTTATTTAAGAATAAATTTCGTTTTTTCTACTTACGTTTCGTCTTAATTACGTTCAATATAATCGATATTACGTTTCCAACGTTTATCTATTAATAAATTATTTCAACACCACTTTTATGTTGAATCAATCGCGTTGTTTGCGATGTACTGCATACTATAAAATGAGTTTACAGAATTATAAAATACGGCAATAATATCAAAACCGGGGGTTTTCCCCTTATGATATACAAAAATCCCCGGATATCTTCAATTCTTATCTTGTTCCTTTGTTTGTTAAGTTATAAAATATGGCAATAATTTGTAAACAGGGACTTCCCATGATGTTATACAAAAATCACCGGAAATCTCTTTTATAATTGTGATGATATAAACTTAAAAACGACTGAAAATTGCAGACGAATTAATTTTGTAATTATTTGCGTTTGGTGCATGCAGGATCAAGTTACATTATGATCCAAATTTTATTTTGTTTTAATTTCATTAATGGGAAAAATAGCAAATTTAATTAATGGTTATGTATAATTCAGTGCGATATAGCTTCATATATAGCTTCTAAAGCTTCAAACCTCGTTTTCATACCTCGATTAGTTCTTGAGAAATAAATTTATAAAAATAATTATATTAATGTCTTGTAGGCTTGTTTTAAAATATTTATTTCTCACTAATGTGAACAAACTAAATGTTGCTGTCTTATTCAAAATTAATTAAGGAATCTAACGCAGAATACCGATCTTTGATATAATGATAATTTTCTGAGAAATTAATTCTCAAATATACTCTAAACAGTTAATATTTAAGTTGTCGTTTTGAATTAATTAAATATTTGGTCTTCATTCTCAGGTTGAAAATGCCTATGATTTAGTCGCTATTTAAAATGATGGTGATTCAGAAAAAATGGTTACCGATCACCGCCTTCTTTAGAACATGAATAGCCTTGGGTGATGGTTGACTTCTCCTTTTAGCCGCTATATTGTGCACAATATTCAACGATGACTTTTTAGAATTGTTCGGCTACTGTATTATCGTATTTCAAACCTTTTAGCAATCTTTTAACGCTCCTTTCCCAAATCTTCCAAGATTGTTTTTGCTGCCCTCGAGGACAATGTTCCTTGCTCTAGTTTAGATATTTCAATCCACATTTAGTAGATTAATATATTGTAGATACAGTGTGGTAAAAAACCTGTATAAATAATATTATATATTATTTCTTAAAGTAATAAAATGTTAAATGAATGTTAAACAATTTATTTATAATTTTCTGATAACGTCTTATTTGTAAATACAGAACTGTTTTTAACATCAAAACTACGATAATAATTTCTGGAACGATAATTAATCTAAAGTCTGACTTATAAAAGAAAGGAATTTGAAATTAAGGTGAAATGTTAATCCGAAATAAAACAAGGAAGCTATCATAAATTTTTTTCTTTATCATTATCAGAGTTGACATATGTACTGTTTACTCTTTTATGTTAAAGCGATAACTTCGCGAGTTGAATAAAAGAGCAATAAAAAAAAATACAAAAGTGACTGCATGAAAATGCTTTATTTTATCACAATAATACACGTACATTAACTCTAGTAATACTGTTGCTTTAAAAATAAATTAAAAAATCTTAAGTAAGAAAATAATTGTTATTGCTAATAATTAAAAATCAAAGAACAGTTATTTTTTTCTTAAAATCCTGTTACCTATAGACGTTTAGTATTATATTTATCTCACTAATTACATATTGTTGTCTATCGTCGGTATTATTATCTTTCTTAAACTAAATAATAATATCGTATACAAAAAAGATCACAGTTATTCTATATTATATATTTATAATATATATGTATATGTTAAAATTCAAACAGAAAGAACATTGATACATCTAAACATACATTGTAGTTGTTTTTTTTTTTCATTTTTGATTAAAATGTTCGTTTAGATACATGTTTCGAATATGCACCCCAATATCAATATATAGAGTAAAATATATCAAAAAATATACAGAATGTAACACCTATAAAGTATTGCAAAACTAACACAAAAACAAATAAACGTCAACGATTATAAAACAAGACCATTTTTTTTTCTTATTAAAGCTAATTACCATTTATGTTTCATTTCTCATTATTCCGGTCAAAACCTAAAAAGAAATCCAAATCATTTCTTTCTTTTTCTTTATTTATTTTTTTTAAGTCAGTCTGATATTTTTATGTTGTTATTTTTATAAAAATTGTTTTTTGATTATTTTTGAGCGAGTAAAAATAACAAAACGAAATGATTTATATTTGACGAAAGACCCTGTACGTTCGAAATCAAATTTGACTTATCGTATTATACTGGCCGCCCTTTCCCTGTCTCGTTCCACCTCGACAGGATGCATCCTTTTCCTATGTGAAAAACAATTTCCCGAACTCGCAAATGCTTTAGGACAATACGGACATTGATACGGCCTGGCTCCTGTATGCTGATTTATATGAAACTAAATTTTGAAAAAAATGTTGATGGAGTAGATTTTAAATTTTAAACCAACCTTTAGGTCTTGGTTCCTTTTAAACGTTTTATCGCACAAAGGACATTTGTGTGGCCTTAGATTACTGTGTGTTATCGAATGAGCGCGTAAAGTGCTGTTTGTTGGATAAACTCTTCCACACACTGAACACGGAAATTGAACTCCTCCGTGATACTCTTTATGGCGATGCAAATTACATTGAGTTTTGAAACTACAAGAAAACCCCCATCAACTTTTTTAATATTTTTTTTTATTACTTACATTCTTCCGCAAATATCACAAGCATATTTCCCTTTAGGACGATGCGTTTCCAAATGTACCTTTAGATTACCTTTCGTCGAAATAACTTTGGCACAAATTGGACAATTGTACCTTTCGGATATCTCACCATCAGATTCCCGTTCAGACTTGAATTCGTTATGGGCTACGTTTGTTTTTTCTTCGTCACGTTCCACTACTAAGTTATTGTAATTCATGACCAGTATACGTTTTAATTTGGACGTTTGAGCCAATTCGACTGGTTTTTTTCGTTTCTCAACTTCGCGTTTATCCTCTTCAGAAGACATTGTCTCCGATTCGCAACTAGTCTCGTCTTCTTCCAGTGTACATTGGAGGAAAACCATTGGATCTACGCGGACTTCCATTTCAGTTACTTCAATGTCTTCTTTTGTACCCTAACGATTTCATTGATATTAATAAATTTTAATTGGTATTAATTAATATTACCTTAGTAAGATAAGAATGTAATAATCCTTTATTTTCAGATTTTTTTTGTTCAGCTATGTTATTGTTGATAAGAATTTTGGTAAATTTGTCTTGAGTTCGATTTGCCATTGTGGCAAATTTGTGAAATCCTTCCAGTCTTTTGTAGCATCCTTCGCAAATAATTTTAGGTAGTTTATCTTCCAAAGACACCTAAATGAAATAAAAAATTAACGTAAATAAAAATAATTGATTTATGTAAAAATAATCGCTTACCGTGATATGAAGATATTTTTTAATTTTAGCTTGTAAAAATGATTTTTTTCCAAGATCACTGAAGACGTTGATGGCATTCTCGTAAGCAATCGAACAAATGCGGCAAGAACGAAAAAGATTTAATTCCATTTTCACGCATTGATTGGCGTGAAAGAAACGATTTCAACATAAAAATCGGTGGGTCTTAGGTTAGCAATCATCCCTGCAGCACAACTAAAAAGCTCTGTGCTAATATCTGCTTATTGCGCACACACTGAATAGCTACAATTTATACAATTTCTATTGCGTAGTTTTTTAAAAACCTAATTCATGCATCCCTAAAGATTGCGGTTGAAAAAACGGTCGTCATCGGCGAAATAGGTGCAATCAGATGGTGGAATTGCGCTTACCTTGTAGAATGAAGTTTGATTTTGCGATCAAGATGTTCTCGAAAATCGTGCGATCTTTGGAAACGTCGTAATTTATTATTTCCTCTTTGACATCCGTCAAAATACACGTGTACGTTATTCCCGCCATACCCACCCCTAATAGAGAAAGACAAACTAAAATCAATAAACCCCCACCCTTCATGCAATCCGTATTAAAACACAAATAAAACACCATTATTGCAATATATATTTTTGCTGTTATATATTCACCCAACCCACACGTTCACACACACATATATATATATATAAATATATATCTATATATATTTTTTAATATTTAAACTTGTATTTTTTTAGGATGAACTAAATATTAAGTTTTCTATTAAAATAATTTACTAAAAAAAATATTTAAAATCGTAAAAATCAATAAATACACTTCGTATTAACAAATCAATACTCAACACAAAAAAAACAAATTTATAGTTTAAAAAAATGTTTTATATTTGTATCCATAATATACAATTTCTGTACATCTTATAATAAATAACCTAATAATAAATATTTGGCGACATTGAGCTAAATATGTCATAATCGGACGGGAAATTCATCGATCATCAACCTTCGCTGTTTGCTGATTGTATCAGATCTGTACATGACTTTGCTTTGACGGACCTAAAATTAAACATACATATGTATTAGGAAAATTTATTTTAAATTAAAAAATAACTCACGATTGCTTCGACTTCATCCTCCTGCACACGTGCAACGCTATAGGTCCGGTTTTAACGCTTTTAAAAAGGTTGACGGCTTCTGCGTGGGATATATCATGACATACTTGACCGTTTACTGCCAATATTTCATCACCTATATATTAATTTTATATTATATATATATTTATATATAAAGTCCGTGTTATGACGTTTATGAGACTTATGGTCTAATTTGAAAACGGTTCGAGATGATATCGTCTTGAGCTTTAATATAACAAATTGTGTGTGATAACACAATGTAGAATCTTTTTAATTTAACTAAGGTCACTTTGGGGTTAGGCGTTACTTAGCTACACCGTTGAACAGGATTTTTAAAGGTATAACCGCACACAAACTTCAAACGCTATTCAATTCTCTAAATGAAGTGCCATGAAATCATCCATTTTACTATTTGGGCTAATAAAAAAAATCGACGTGTTTTGGCTCATGACGATATATCTCTCTAATTGGAATTAATTATGATGCGTATCTATATATACATATATATTGTTTATTAATTATAATTATTTATTTAAAAAAAAATTACAAAGAATTTAGACTTTACCCGCTTTTAATCTTCCATCATCAGCAGCTTGGCCATTAGCCAAAATAGTTTTAATAAAAATCCCTAAAGCGCCTTTGGGGGAATCTCGTCCTCCCACAATCGTGAACCCAAGACTCTTTTTGCCAGGCCCCTTTTCAAGAATTACTGTTTGAAACGTACACAACGTCGATCTAGGTCTTCTAGGAAGCGTACAAAAATTCGTTGTAGCGTTTAATTCGTCAAAACCAGTCTTATTTCGTTCTGTTTCGCAAATTTTCTCTTCGCTCTTATCGCAGTATACTTGAAGTTTCGAAGAATACTCTAAGAGTTGCAATGAATTGTATGGAAATGGGGTTTCGCAGTTCTTTTGGGTGCCCGCTTTCCTAAACATTTTATTATGGCTACTATGGCTTGCGCTGTTCTTTTGGAAGAAATGTTGTCTTCTGGATAAAGGGCTAGAAAACGACGCCACTTGAAACGAACTTTTTAATGGGGACGTGTTTTCGTAATCTACGGAACTTTCTTGCATTCGTTTCAAAGCCCTTTGTTGAAAATTTGATTGTCCTAATGACCGTGATATCACAATATCTACCGTTAATGTTTGAGTACTCAGACATTGCATAGCTTCTACAACTCCTAAATTTGAAAGGTGTCTACCATTTATTATTGTTATTTCATCTCCAATGGATAAAGTACCGTCTCTGCAAAAAATAATTAAATAATAGAACAATAAAATTGTAATATTTACCGATGAGCAACTCCTCCTTCAACAATATGAGCAACAAGATAACCACCAGCATCGGAAGATGAATTTTTAGAAATAAAAATTCCAAGTTCTTCATCTGGTAAAGTTTTAACTAAACTGACAACAACAACGGTTGATTTTCTTTTGGAAGACTTCGCCGGTAAAGCCGGCGGTGAAAAATCTTTTCTATCTAAAGAAAAAGCTCTCTGAGATCGATCAAGATCAAAACAAGTATTTTGTATGGAAGACGAACTTCCGCATCGAAAACTATCGCTTTCTAAAACGGACGATGAAGATGAATCGTTTACTAATATTCCACTATCGGTGTCTTCACCGTCCAACAAAAGAACGTGATCATCGTGTTCTTCTTCATCTTCGCGATCCAAAGTTGTATCGTCATCATAAAGAGGATTGTGTTTTTTCTGGAATTCCTCGATACCAGGTAAAGCTCCATACGAAAAACTTCTTAATCTCGCCCGAACCGACTTTCTCTTAGTCATTTTATTTGGAGTCGATTCTCCAATGGGGCCATCGGAAGTTTTATACAATTTAGCAAGGAACTTATTTGTGGAGGAATGTAAATATTTTTCGGACATTGCTCGTAATTTCGCGCTGAAACAGGAAGTCCTTGGAAGGCTGTCATAATTTTGACTCGAAATAAGTTCCCCAAAACTTTCATCGAGAAGATCTGTACTTTGAGCTATTAATTGATCACTTAAATTCATATCACTTTGAGATGTCGAAGGCATCTCACCCTGTGATTGCGAAGCATTTGAAGCCGTTCTAAAACATGATAGTCTTGTATGTTTTACTTTGTCTAATAAAGGATTTCGTTTTTCCCTGGTGTAATGATCGGTGGATTTGGTTCGTGATTGAGACTTGTTTCGTTTTTTATCGTTTTTTTCGACGATTATCACACTCTCCTCGACATTATAACAGTTTTTATCGTTTTTTGAACTTTGATGCCTTGTCCATGCTCCTAAAATAAATTAATATAAACGTAATACTTGAATTCATACATTTTTTTTATCTTACCTATTCTTGATCGATGAGAAGTCGTTGATTTGATGCTTCCATCTAAAATTTCGTTGGTGTTCGGTAATTGAAATTCACGTCGTGGTGATTCAGCTCGCAGCGGGGATAAACTTAGTAGTCGAGGTGAATCTCCTTGCTTTCGAAACCAACGCATTTTCCTAAAAAAAATGATTTTAAAATTTTACTCGCTCAATATTACTGTGCGTACACAAGTTTCAAAAGCAAATCGCAACGTAAGGGTTTGGATCGAAAAATGATGAAAGTTCAACTCTTCAAGGATATCCACTTCTGGTCGAGAAGCAGAATTTTCGAGTTTATCGGTCAATATAATTGCTGTAAATCAATAAATAGCTCACCAAACAGAAAGGTTACGAAATTTTTAAATCAACAGATTTTAATTTCTAATTTAAAAGATTATACATATATATTATATATCCATAAAAGATTTTTCTTATATTTATATAGTGTCCGCCAAAAAGTCAGCTACATCTTGTGATATTTTGTTTATATTTTAAGGAAATTAAATTTATATATCAAAAATAAAACGAAATTTTGAAACAATACGATATGATATGTATGTGAAATTGAAGCTTAAAGATTTCAGAAAACAGGGTGTTGCTAACTTTTTGGCGGACACTGTGTCTATAAATAATTTTTAATTCGTAAATTTTAATTATTAACTGTGGAAACGATAAATAAATTATATATAATATCAAATAAATGAATGAAAACTCTTCATTTTAAGAATCTTGTTTATTTCCAGGTTTTAAAAGTCTAAAAACGAAGGTGATCATTTCGAACAGCGTGTATCTCCAGAGGCCGAAGCCCGGTAGTTGGAAGGAAGAACGTCGCGTGGACCGCAGTAAGCTGGTAAGTCTGGCTGGAACACATTCTGCACTTACCCGTAATAGATGCCATTTAGTTGCTGGCAAAAAAAATTACGTGTATATCGACCTGTATATTACCGGAACGTTTTACGCATCTCAGAACGTACTTTCAACTTACATCAACCGATAAATATAAGTATATGCAGTTATTAATATAAAAGACAAGGTCAACGACGTCAAGGTCGAAATTAAAAAGAATTCTTTTCTCCGAGAAGTTGAAATTTTCGTTTTGGTTCGATCGAAAAATGGTTATTAAAAAAATGTATTCTTTTATTGCAAAACAATGGTGGTTTTGCAAAACACGAGCATTGTTTTTTTAATGACGAGAGAGTTTCGCATGTGATTCCGAATCGAGATCTCGGCGATGGAATAAAATTGACACATGTATCGCGTCTTCTTGTTACCGTTACGCTCCTATAATAACTTTATGCGTTCTCACCGCTCCTTTCAGCCGTAATTAGTTTACTCCAATTATCCCGTAGAACGTTTCCTATTTTATTTTTTCCTTACATCAAAAAAGAAAATTAAGAATTCATTTATAATCAAATTATACTTAATAATATTTATTGAATTGTAAGCAAGAAAATGTAGCAACCTAATAGGTTGATGTCTTGTTGTTTCGAGGTAACAACGGTTCTTTTCTTCAACGAAATGTGCATACGAATTACATGGGTCCCGGTTTACAAAAACCAATTACGAAAAAGTTCGAGAATGAACGCGTTACGTAAACGAAATTGGGTTCGAAAAAAAAAAAATAAATAAAAAAAAAATAAAGACCGTATATTCACGCGAGTTATGTCATATTAAGCCTGCGGCTCTTTTCAGTCATATCATCTCGGATTTCACTCTCGATGGCATTTGCAAGGACGCGGCGAGAAACGGTTACTTGGAAGAACCGATCGTTTTTTTCGATAAGAAACTTTTAATTACATTTTAATGTTTTTTTCCAACATAGTAACTTTAAATTAGTTCTCTTTTTCTGATTTATTTTTTTGTATTCTTCACTTTTTTTTCGCTAGACGACGTCCACTTCGTCTTTTCCCTCTCTGTCCGTCCCATGCATATCTTTAAAATGACTCACAGCTAACGTCAAGGACCAAGAACTACGAGAGATCCTACCGCTGAGGGGTTTCTTTTTCTTTTTGTTCGTTTGAAATTTTTCCTTTTTTTATGTTAAATCGTCAGAGACAGATTATTTTGAGTTTAATGAGGGGACATTAGACGTTAAAAAAAATTAACGCCACCGAAAGAAAAGTAATTAGTACGATTATTACCTTTTGCCTAATATAAAATGTAAGCTCGTTGAAACTCGTAAAACAGAGGTATCCTTACAAGTTTTTAGTAAGGTGTAAATCCTGCCTTATTAGTTTTCAAGTCATTGTGAAGAGACTTTGTGAGAATTTGTAACATCGAAAATCTCGGTGATGTCGTACGAATTCCAAGAGAAAAAGTTATGCCAAACAGAATGGAATTTCCGGTAAAAATTTCGAAGAAATCCCAACGGAGTCTTGTGTTATTTTAATCATTTAATTTTGTTAATTGTCACAAATTAATTGTCGGATAAATAGTAATAGTACAACGCTCCGGAGCAACGGTTAATAACAGAAATCGCGTTGTTATTGGTGCATGAATACTAACGGAATCGAGCGCTATTATTACACCTGGTCTTGCCGAGATAATATCGTAAATTAACCAGAAAAGTATCGCAAGCCCGAAGCGAAACGCGCGGACAAAACGACGAACCAGAAGGAAAAACGATCGGAAAATAGAATGAAATTGCCACGACTTCAGGTTCTTATAGTACTTACATATACGCGAAGAGGTATGCGACTTTCTCTTTAAACATTTCATTTATAAACCTTCAATGGTAAATACCTTAACCGTTATATTATGTTTAGAACGCGTTTTGTTGGGCAATCGTCTAACTCTGCACTTTCAATCAGGTCGATTCATACTAACAAATATTTAATTACCTATTAACGAAATTCAAAATAAAAAATTAAAACAAAATTCCTCAAAATCAAATGAGTTGATTTTAAGATTCAATTACATTGGTTTTAGTTTAGAATTTCATGTTGGTTATTAAATCCTTCTTCCGAACTCTAAACTCGGAGTGCATTTCCTGATTGTGGTCGTTTTCGAGTAACGACTTCTTGACTACACTTTAATCGCGATCGTTGTTTAACAAATCAAACATATATGCATAACAAACGTAATGATAAGGTTCCTTTATATTCTTTGTTTCGTCGAGGACGTTGTTTTCGCTAAATACACAGAATGGAGAACTTCGACCGCGGTGCTTATATAATTAGAAAGCAACCGTTGGAAGAGTTATCGAGGTGCGCTCATCGATAGAAAGCGACTTATACTTTCGATTTGTTTTATTTTATTTATTAAAGGCGGTGGGACATCAAATCTTTTCATAATCGACCACCCGAGAAAACACACAGATACACAAAGAGTGAAAGTTATTAACGCTAAAAGAATAAAACTATTCTTTTTATTTAGCGTTATTGTTGAAAATGAAACGAACGGAACTAAACGAACCATGAAATAGTCATGAAATATATGCACCATTTCTTATATATATATAAGACAGTTAACGTGAAGAGTAAATGAAAAAGTGAAAACGAAAACGAATATTAAGATCCAGGAAGAAAAATATCACGTCATTAAAGAAAATGAAATAGAGAATTAAACGAACCGTGAAATGATCCATACATTGTGGATTCATATTACAAAGGAAATGTTTCAAGTAAAATCATTTTCACAAACTTTACATTTTCTACACTTAATCTTATCCAAATTCGTCATCGACATTTCCCGTCGTTTCAACTAATTGCTCTACAAACACAAATCAATTCTGGGTTACGAATCAACGCCCTGATCACGTTTTAACTTTTCCATGACTTTCTACGGTTTCCTTTTTAAGAAAATTGTCATTACTAGAATGTTTTATATCGAAAAAAAAATTATATATATTCTCTACTCTCTCTCTAGAGAGAGAGAGAGAGATTTGGAGATGGGTTGCTTCATGGTTGAGTTGCTTTGGGATTTGATTAATTTCCTTTGAGGATGGGTTGCTTTCAGGTTTGCAGAATCATCTTCGCAGACATAAAGCTTAATCAAGTGTTCCAACGAGTATTGGACTTTATCGTGTTGTTTAGCGCATCCCCATTCCTTAAAGGCGATGTGTCTGTTAAGCTAAGAATATTCTCACAGAATAAGAATTCATTTGGAGCACTTTGATGAATCGCGGAAGAAGGTTTAAGACCAAGTTTAAAATATATAAAACGCAAATAAGACCTGTAATAACTTAGGAACGTGGTCGATGACGCAAAAAGGAGGTCACGCTGAGAGTGTTTTAGGAGAAGCTTGAGGAACCCAGGAAGACGGTAGCTGGAGAATCAGGATGAATCACGAGCTGGATAGCATGATGAGGATGGTAAACTCGCGAAACTGCCAACTTAATTTAGAGGACGAGGGATGCCACAAAAGACATGGAAGATGTTGAACAACATGGAATTTTTGAACTTATTTAATTATTCCTGGGAGATTAATTTATGCATAACTCAATATGGCAAACGAGCTCTCTTTCACTTTTGCTCTCGAAAATATGAAAATTTGGTGAATTAGTAGTTTTACAAGTTGTTAATGGTATCACTCGAGATTCAGACCGTGAAACCAAGTTTACCCTGCTTGTAGTTTATGGAAGAAATAATCTCGGCCGACTTCGAAAACCTCGGGCGCCCCAAGAATGACAAACAATACTTGGAGGTTGATTCTTTTGGAGATGAATTACTGCGTGGTTGACTTGCTTTGAGATTTGATAAATTTGCATTGAGGTTGGATTGGGTTCATTTTATTAATTTGCATTGGGGTTAGGTTGCTTTTAGGTTTACCAACATTAATTTTTAAACTTATTTAATTATTCCTGGAAGATTAATTTATGCATTAATCAAAATGGCGGAATATTGAAAATTTTAACAATTATTTTGCTCCCACATTTCCATAATAATTCATCGTGCGAGAAATTTTCAGATACTTAATAACTATTAATTTATAAAAGAAAACTTCATTTCTTAAGAAAAGTTTTTTTTCAAAACTAAAATTGTGATTTTCGATTACGCGAGATCGATTAAGCTTCATTGAGAAGTTTCATTTTCTTCGATGAAATAGCAATGAGAAGCGGCCTTTAAATTAAACCGTGATATTAGAGCCGCGAAAAGTTGCAAATTGAAGAGATGGGGTTTTCGCACAGGAGGACGTGTTCGAAATTACCCCGTCGTCCAATGTGAAACTTCCTGTTTAAACCCGTATCAGTTTTTTATTCAGCGAAACTAGTTCAGTACCCGTAACTATTTTAAGACGAAACAAAAAAATAATTAAATTTTTATTAAATATTTTTTTTTATTTGTACAAAGAAGTAAATTCTTTGAGTATTTGATCGCGAATAAATTAACAACGACAAAAAAAGGAAATGTTAAAAAGAGTTTAAAAGCCCTTACTTACTGAAAGGCGAATATTGTTTGTTAGTTTACTTACGATCGGGATTTATTTAGTGATTTCGTCGCCAGGGTACCACATCTTTTAGTACAACGCACACTAAACGCGAATGTATATCTATTTTTTTTTGATATCGAAAACTTTCTTTTGCACGGTACCCGCGCTAACTCAACGGCGAATGTAAGATGACTGCCGTATACATCGACTAAAACCGAGGTAGTATTATACAACTCAACGCAGGCGCTTAACTCTAAGCCACGGCAATTTCTACCTACAGAGACGGACAAAAGTCTACATACAGCATTGAATTATGAGGTTTTTGTAAAACATAATAAGATAATAGAAAAGTAGTATTACAGTGTGATTAGAGATATTACTTAATTCAACAAACAATACAAAAACTAACACGACAAAAATCAACATACAATGCACTTGAGTTAAAGAAATCAAGTAGGAGTTGCATAAAGTAGCTGGCATTACATTTTTTTTCTTAATTCAGTAGGGATTACGGATCTAGTTATTAGTATTTAGTTTGTGTTTCGTCACTGTGCACAAGAAATTTCTGTTAAAATTAGAAAGTAGAAAGCCAAAATTGTAAATCTAAGTCGAGCAACAGTCCAGATCATCGTCAACAATGAAACTGATTTATTCGCTAGCAAAGTTCGTACAGGCCGGCCAAAGAGATATTAGCTCCATATTAAAAGAAGTGAGCAAAAACCCTAGAGTTAGCGTACCAAAATTAGCCAACCACATTGCGGCTCTATCTAATAAGTCTGTACATCCAAGAACCGCGATAATCGATTTTTCAGCAGGACACCCGGAAGAAAACCGCTGATTTCAGAAAGGAATCGCCGTCTTCGACTAGAATTTGCTCAATCTCATGACGACAGGGGAATGAATTTCTGATTCGAAACGATTCGAAATACAACCTTTTTGGAAGTGATGGTCGGACAAAAATTTTGAGGAAACGAAACATGGCAACAGATGGAGTTGAAAAATGTGGTACCAACGGCGGAGGAAGTGTCATGGTTTGGGAAGCGGTAGCAGCATCTGGTGTAGGAAAACTGACATTCATTGATGGAATTATGGATCTGTATAAATATAAAACTATTTTTGAACAAAACTTGAAGCCGTCGAGCATACCGCAAACCTTATCAAACATTGGTTGCTATATTATGCACCCAGGCAGTTGAATACACCTCCTCAGAGTCGGGATTTGAATCCAATCGAGCATGTTTGGGAGTTTTAGGAACGTAAGATGCGAAAACACTGAAATCTGCGTTAGTCGAATCTTGAGCTGAAATAACAGCAGAAGAGAACAAACTTAGTTGCTTCACTGCCACGACGCCTCTATGCTGTTATAGAAGTTCATGGGGGGCCAAGGAAATATTGAGTTTTAAAAACTGTCGTCACATAGACCTAATAATTTATTTTTACTTAAAAACTGCTGTATATGTAACTACTACTACTAATTTTTGTATTATTTGTTGAATTTTTAGTATGTAGCTGTTGAGTGATTTGTGTTTATTTTCTGTCATCTTATTACGTTGTCCAAAAACCTCATAATTCAATGCTGTATGTAGACTTTTGTCCGCCACTGTATTTCTTTGCGATTTCTTCGCGAACCTACACAATTTTATAAACGACAAAACTATTAAAATAAGTTTTCTTTTTGTTCTATATACTTTACATGATTTTTTTTTAAATTAAGAATTATTTTAAATGAATTAATTCTTCTTAGATTATTAAGACCATAACATATTACTTTTTATTATTAAATTTAAATTAATCGATTTAAATTTAACTTTTCATGGTTTTTAATAAATTCGTTTTGATTAATTTAAAGTTTAAATAACCTTGATGCCGCGTCGCCATCTAACGGCAACTCGGTGAACCACTTGACAATTCAAATTTAAATTTTGCTATCGATTGTTTAAATAATAACAAATATAAGGCGAGATTATTTAGGTGATATCTAATTTAATGGAAATGTTAGCTTATAAAGTATGGGAACAAAGAATGGATTTCGACATAAAATGAAATAAAACATGAAAGAATGATGACTCAAAAAAAAATGCGAAATATAAAAACGTTGAACAATAATCGCGATTTGTCGCGAAATTGCGTCTTTGATAATAGTGTCGCATTGATATCCTACGTAATTTTTTTCATATCAGGAGTTTGCAACAGCCGGAAGGCGTAGTAATATTATGAGGGCGGCCATTTTGTTTTTGATTTAAACTTTCTAATCGCATTACTCGGGAAGGGAACGTAATTAATGGTAATTGGTGGGCCATAATTGTTTGGTTAATGAATCTGTTTTTAATTAATTTATGTTGTGCGAAAAGTATAGTGCGGAAATTGTTGTGACCCGGTGTTAGTTGTCACTGGAAATGGCGGCGTAGTCACTTCCGCTTAGTAGATATAAGACGCCAACGTGCCTGTCATCCCATTTCATTGAGTAGTTGTGTGCGTGTGTGGTTGTGTTCCACAAGGGTTTCACAACCCACCAAAAAAAAAGTGAATTAACTCTTATAAAAATACAAAAAAAATTTTAAAATCTATATAAAAACACAAAAAAATCGCAAAACAAATCATAAAACTTAAAATAATCAACTATCGGTTATGCTATTGAGTTTCATATGTTTTTCTATTTGTACCTAGTTTAAAACTGTGTATTGTGGAAATCCGTAAGTTGTGAAGAGGAGATAAATTATTCGAAATGAATCCGGGGGCGCCCAATTATCCTATGGCGTCGTTGTACGTCGGGGATTTACATTCAGATATCACCGAGGCAATGCTTTTTGAAAAATTTTCCACTGCTGGTCCCGTACTATCAATTCGCGTTTGTCGCGATATGATTACACGAAGATCTTTGGGCTACGCATATGTTAACTTTCAACAACCTGCTGATGGTAAGCTTTGATTCGGTTGATGATCGAAATCAGCATCTTTATTTGATTTTATTTTAATATAATCTCCCTTTTATCATCAAACAGCGGAACGCGCTTTGGATACAATGAATTTCGATGCAATTAAAGGACGTCCAATTCGTATTATGTGGTCTCAACGCGACCCGTCTTTGCGAAAATCCGGCGTAGGAAACGTGTTCATAAAAAATTTGGACAAAAGCATTGACAATAAAGCTATGTACGATACGTTTTCCGCTTTCGGTAACATTTTGAGTTGCAAAGTGGCTCAAGATGAGAACGGCGTCAGCAAAGGTTACGGTTTTGTTCATTTCGAGACCGAAGAGGCTGCTAATAAATCCATCGAGAAGGTCAACGGAATGTTGTTGAACTGCAGAAAAGTCTACGTTGGACGTTTCATCCCACGTAAAGAACGCGAGAAGGAATTGGGAGAAAAAGCTAAACTCTTCACCAACGTCTACGTGAAGAATTTTGGCGAAGACTTGACCGACGAAGAGTTAAGAACCATGTTCGAGAAATACGGCCGCATTACCAGCTATAAAATCATGAGCAAAGACGATGGGAAATCTAAAGGGTTTGGATTTGTTGCGTTCGAGGACCCCGAAGCCGCTGAAAGAGCCGTGCAAGATCTGAACGGAAAAGAAATCGTAGAAGGAAAAACGATGTACGTTGGGCGAGCCCAAAAGAAAGCCGAGCGCCAACAAGAACTAAGGAGACGTTTCGAACAATTAAAACTGGAACGCATGAATCGTTACCAAGGCGTCAACTTATACGTCAAAAATTTGGATGATACTATTGACGATGAACGCCTTCGTAAGGAATTCACGCTTTTTGGAACAATTACATCAGCCAAGGTAAATATTAACGTTTGTTCCAACCGCGTAAATTTGATCAGTATTAAATTAAATTTGAAATATGAACTATAATTTATTTTTGAAATTAGGTTATGATGGAGGAAGGTAGAAGCAAAGGATTTGGATTTGTTTGTTTTTCATCTCCAGAAGAAGCGACTAAAGCTGTAACGGAAATGAATGGTAGAATAGTCGGTTCGAAGCCACTATATGTCGCGTTAGCCCAACGTAAAGAAGACCGCAAAGCTCATTTAACTTCACAATACATGCAACGTGTAGCTAACATGAGAATGCATCAAATGGGTCCATACTTACAACCCGCTGGAACGGCTGGAACATTCTACGTGCCAACTTTGACTCAACCGCAACGCTACTACGGGGCAGCTCAGGTCACTCAAATGAGGACTACACCGCGTTGGGCAGCACAGAGCCCAGTCAGACCTGGACCACAGGGAAGCGGGAACACTTACTCGGCGTTGCAAAACACTTATAGAACCGCACCGCGGCCGCCAAATCAAGCGTCATCAATGCGTGGTAATATGAGCGTCCCAAGACCTATAACGGGACAACAACCGCCTAATATTCAAGGACGACAACTTACAGGCCAAAGCGTTGTATCTGGAAATACACGTACGCCAAACTTTAAATACACCCCTAACATGAGGAATCCACCACAAACCATGAATATTGCGACTTCCCCGCAAGTACAGCAAGCAGTACACATTCAGGGCCAGGAACCGTTGACGGCCACCATGTTAGCAGCCGCGCCGCCACAAGAGCAGAAGCAGATGTTGGGAGAGCGTTTATTCCCATTGATTCAACATATGTATCCAGATTTGGCTGGTAAAATAACTGGTATGTTACTTGAAATTGACAATTCCGAGTTGCTCCATATGTTGGAGCATAACGAGTCATTAAAAGCAAAGGTGGAAGAAGCTGTGGCTGTTTTACAAGCTCACCAGGCCAAACAAGCAGCCACACAGATCAAAAAAGATTAATTAAAAAAATTAAATTTAAAAAATAAAACTCCTCCTCCTCCTCACCTTTTTCTCCGGTTTCATTGCGAATTTAAAATGAAATGATTTTTAAAAGAATATTTCATCGCCAAGGCAAGTCAAAGGTATGAAATTTTTTCAATTATTTGTCTAGTAGGTATACTATCGCCTAGGTATTTCCCATATACACAGTTATAAAAAGAATTATAAAATAAAAAAAATCGCAAAATTTTTTCGACAAAAAAAATATATAAAAATCGAAACAAGTATATAAAAAAAAAACGAATCGTTTGATGATCTCGCGCTTGGTCATTCCGGCGGAGATTTTCAAATGGTCCAAAAAATTGAAACTTAGGTAAATGAAAGAGATCGTAGGCTGAAAGACGAGCTGTAACATACACGATTTTTCCTATTTGATAAGTCGCCAATTTTTGTATAGACGTCAAATTAATATAAACCAACCTATAATATCCCGTCATCTTCTTTATTTTCTTTCCTTTGGCCGATTTATGAAAATGGTATACTTGTTTTGCCCTGTTTTATGTTAAACAAAAAAAAAACTCATTGTATCTTACAGTTTTTTTTTATAAATGGACTTTCAAAAAATTTGATTAGTTAAAGGGGTGAAGTATTCACGTCTTCGCAAGATAATCAACAACTTTTAATTAGAACTTCACCTTATTAACTATAAACATTTTATGATAAGAATTCCCATCAATTTTCATTAAAAAAAGTGGTAGTAGGATTCTTTTGTTATTTTGTAAACAAAAATTTTGGGTTTAATAAAATTCAGTTCGACAAAACAATCTGTTTTTTTCGAATAGTAGTTTTTGAACCATTTTTTTTTCATTTAACTTATTATTTTTTTTTATATCCTTTTTCAGAACCAAAATAAGGTACAGTATTACTTAGTAATAGCGTCCAGATTATTTGTATAGTTTGTAAGTTTTGTTGCGCAGTTTCTTCGTTTTATATAGATTTACAGAGTTACTCATCAAGATATTTCGTAAGTTAAAACTTTTTTCATCAAGTTTTTGAGGTCTCCAATGGTTTTTATAACGTAACCAAAAAGTGGTTATAAAAACTATCAGAAATCACAAAAACCATTTAGTTCAAATTTTAATTTGAGTTTATTTTTAGGTTTCCCTTTGATTGGAATTTTTCGTAATCCGTAAAGAATCGTTTACTTTTTTAATGTAATTTTCGTTCATAATTTTTATTATATTTTGAGTTATTTAAGTTGTTAATAAAACGCGTTTATTTAATTTATTCTTTTATTTTACCTATAAAAAATAGATTTTGCGATTTTTGAGTATTAATTTTAAGCTATTAGAAATTATTAGTTTATTAAAAAATGAAAATTTATTGCTTTTATTAATAAAAAACAGTTAAGTATAACAAAGTATATAATAAAAAAAATTATTTGGCACTGGCCACAGCTTTTTTAGCAGCTTCATCGAAATCGTCGGATGCTTGGATATTTAATCCTGATTCTCTGATAATTTTCTTTGCCTCGGCTACGTTGGTGCCTTCTAATCGGACGATGAGAGGGATCTTTAAGTCTTTGGATGCAGCGACTATGCCTTTTGCGATAACGGCGCAATTCACGATGCCCCCAAAAACGTTAACAAAAATTGATTTCACTTTTGGATCGGAAGTTAATATATTGAAAGCTGCGCGTACTTGATTTTCTTGGACACTTCCGCCTACGTCTAAGAAATTCGCGGGTTCGCCGCCATGTAATTTTATTATATCCATTGTTGCCATTGCTAAACCAGCACCATTTACCATGCAACTAATAAATAAAAAAATTTTTTAAATTGTAATTATTATTGGAAAATTCTTACCCAATATTTCCATCCATTCCAATATAATTTAAGTTATATTTAGCAGCCTCAACTTCTCTAGGATCGGTTTCGGAGTGATCCTCTAAAGAGAAAACATCTTTTTGTCGAAATTTGGCGTTATCATCAAAGTTGACCTTGGCATCGACGGAAATTACTAATCCTTGATCCGTTTCCGCTAAAGGATTAATTTCTAATTGGGTCGCATCAACTTTTTTAAACATTTCCCAAATCTTTTTTATTTCTTCAGCTGCTTTCTTCTTCGGTTCGCCTTTAAATTCTAAAAACGCTGCCAAATCATCTGCTATTTTATCAGTTACACCTGTTTGTACAAAAAAAAATGATTACATTTTAATTTTATTATTATAAATTTACCTTGATGGATATCTATTGGAACTTTTTTGATTAATTCTGGAGTCTTTTCAGCAACACCCTCAATATCCATTCCTCCAGCGGGGGAAGCAATAATCACAGGTCCGTTATAAGTTCGATCCATTAATATGCAAATGTAAGTTTCTTTCGTGATATTCACACTCTCGGCTATCATAACTTGTTTAACTGGAATTCCTTGTTTTGGGGTTTGTTTGGTGATTAAGTTATGCCCCAACATTTTTGAAACGTAATCCTTAACGATGTTGCGACTAAAAAGTTTCTATTTTATTGGATATATTTAATTATTTTAGGGAATTACTCGGTAGTCAGTTGAACTCCACCTTTAAAACCATTGTCGAAATGACCTTTACCTCGACCACCGGCTAAGATTTGTGCTTTAACTACATATTCTTTTGCATCTATAGTAAATAAAATATATTATTATATTAAAATTAATTAATATAAGTTTTGCCATATGCCTTTCAAGACGGCTAAACCTGAATCTTTCTAGTTCTAATATTAAACCTAGAACCAGATCCAGAACTAGGAACATTTGGGTTTAGCCAAACGTCTCTCAAGACGGCTAAACCCAAATGTTTCTAGGTCTTGTGTTGGAACTAGAAACATTTGGATTTAGCCGTCTTGAGAGACGCAAGGTTAAACCCGAATGTTTCTAGTAAATAAAATATATTATTATATTAAAATTAATTAATATAAGTTTTGCCATATGCCTTTCAAGACGGCTAAACCTGAATCTTTCTAGTTCTAATATTAAACCTAGAACCAGATCTAGAACTAGGAACATTTGGGTTTAGCCGAACGTCTCTCAAGACGGCTAAACCCAAATGTTTCTAGGTCTTGTGTTGGAACTAGAAACATTTGGATTTAGCCGTCTTGAGAGACGCAAGGTTAAACCCGAATGTTTCTAGTAAATAAAATATATTATTATATTAAAATTAATTAATATAAGTTTTGCCATATGCCTTTCAAGACGGCTAAACCTGAATCTTTCTAGTTCTAATATTAAACCTAGAACCAGATCTAGAACTAGGAACATTTGGGTTTAGCCGAACGTCTCTCAAGACGGCTAAACCCAAATGTTTCTAGGTCTTGTGTTGGAACTAGAAACATTCGGATTTAGCCGTCTTGAGAGACGCAAGGCTAAACCCGAATGTTTCTAGTTCCGGGTCTTGTGTTAGAACTAGAAACATTCGGGTTTAGCCGAAAACTCTCAAGACGGCTAAATCCGAATGTTTCTAGTTCTAGGTCTTGTGTTGGCACTAGAAACATTTGGATTTAGCCGTCTTGAAAAACGCAAGGCTAAACCCGAATGTTTCTAATACCAGGTCTTGTGTTAGTACTAGTGTTAGTATTAGGTCTAGTTTTAGTTGTTATTCAGCATTAGGTTGTAGTATATTTTTATTGAAGTCAAGTATCAAGACGCAAGGCTAAACCTGAATGTTTCTAGTTCTAGGTTTAGTGTTAGTTCTAATGATAGTGTTAATAAAGTTAATATTATTATTAATAATAAAATTAATTTAGTATTATTAACTTACTAAAATTTTCAAATTCACTTGAAGATTTTTCATCAACTAAACAAAAATTTTGAACAGCCACACCGCTATTTCTCAACAAATTCTTGCTTTGGAATTCGAGCAAGTTTAAAAATCTGACTTGCCTCTAATGAGATCAAAAAAAGTGAGGTTAGTTATTAGGTACTAAAATAAATAGGATTTTGTTTATATTCTTACTTTAGCGACATTTAAACTTTTGGTTGTTCGCTTTAAAGTGGACCAGAGGGATGACATTTTTTCGCTAAGCGTTGAAACCAAACGAAAACTAAGAACCAAAGTTCACCGGTCAACTGAATGTTATTTTGCCTACCATTACGTAGACATCTAACGATAACGGATACTGTTATCAACTAAGACGTGGCCATTTTGTAATTTTATATTTCAATAGGTTTTAAGATAAGCCTTGATTGAGTTTTTGAACAATTCAGATTAACCTAACAGTAGCATTAAAACAATAGTGTTTTACAAATATTCATAAGATTTATTATGCAACCAAACTAACATAACCTTTTTATTTAACGCAACAAGTTAGGCAACTTAATAACCCATATGGAAATTTCTATACTTTTAACACTAAATCTAGAACTAGAAACATTAGGGTTTAGCCTTAACGCAGTACTATTAAAACAATGGTATTTTACAAATATCCATAATGTTTATTATGCAATTAAACTATCATAACGTTTTTATTGAAAATAACAAGTTACTCAACTAAAATAACACTTCATTAAATCCTATTTAAAAAATTAATAACCCATATGGAAATTTCTATGCTCTTCTTTGTATTTTTTCTTTAATATAATAATACAAATTCCCAATAAGATAAGCAAAGCTATGACTAACCCCACCAAAGTGTAAATGGCATGCTTAAAACTTGCTGTTGGATCTTAAACACAAAACAAAATTATTGGGAATATTTCTTTGGGATTTTTTACCTAATCCAGAAAATTCTTTTGGGCTAGTCGTAATAACTTGATCTCTTTGAGAAATAACGGGTAACAAATTTAACCAAAAAGATATCCTCCTATTTCTATCAATAATGTCATCTTCTTGTTTAAAAATGTTTGGTTGGAAAGTTTCCACGTAATGATCGTTTGATGTGTATCGTTTCCATTCGTTTTCATGTGTTGGAGTTGGATCTCCAAAAATAATAAAATTTTTAAAAGCACTCTTTACTTGAACGCTAAGTCGATATTCTTTATTGGTCAGTCTTCTCTTTCCTAACTGACTGAATAGCAACGGCCCAAATAACAATAACATATCAGACGTAATCGTTGCGTTTGTCGTATTTAAATGAATTCCTAAATCATTCAAATAGTAAACATACAACGGGCCGATATGAGACATTTCCAACGTTGCTAAAAGTGAATAAAGAGGTGCTTCGATTTTCGCCTCAAAATCTAAATCTTTTAATTGTTTTAATAGCAGCTGAAGATGACTTTGACTCGACGAAATAAACCTCCATTTTAAAAGTTCCATAATATGTACTTTATTGTTTGTGTTTAATTTATATTTTCGAATAATTTCGGGGATTTCAACGTGATCGATGTGTTGTTGTAACTGTAGGATACCTTGATTTGATAAATCGTGCCATTTATTGTACTGAAAGTCTGAAATTTTTCTCGAAATCCCAACCATTATGGGAACTTGTTGTTTGGTGTCGTGTTGTAATGCTATTTCTGCACTTTTCGGCAAATATTTATCGTTTTCTGGGAGAAAATCATCTACGATTGGTAAAAATAGTGGATTTCCCATCTAAAAAATATTTGTTTGATAAAAAAATAATTTTAATATAACTTTTATTGTACCTTGACGTAATTTTCGTAAGATTTTAAAATATCATAAACACTTTTTGATTGAAGACATTTCAAAACGATTTTGGGATCTTTGTTGTAACATCCTAAAATGTTGGCTAATTTTTTGCTGGGTGCAAAAGGATCTTCTGAGATATGCCAAGGCGATAAAGGGCTTCCAGAAGATATTATTATTCTTTGATATAAACCTTAAAATTAAAACGTTAACCTAATACTAGAAACATTCGGATTTAACCGAACGTCTCTCAAGACGGCTAAACCAGAATGTTTCAAGATCTAGATTTAGTGTTAGAAAAAGATCTTCTGAGATATGTCAAGTCGATAAAACCAGAGGATATTATTATTCTTTGATGAAAATTATTAATTTTTTTATTATTTGTTTACCTAAAGTTCTTGGTGATGTTACATGAAGCATTACACTGGCAGCTCCAGCTGAATACCCAAACAACGTAATTTTTTCTGGATCGCCCCCAAAATATTTAATATTTTCTTTAACCCATAATATGCCTAGATATTGATCTAATAACCCCAAATTTCCACGAGCTTCCGGTATTCCCAAACAAAGAAATCCAAAAACGTTCAACCTGTAGTTTATTGAAACGACAATAACGTCTTCCATGGCCAAATCTTGACCCGAAATAGGAGTTCCGGATGATTTTTGGAATTCGATTCCTTCGATGAAAATCACCACTGATTTTGGACCTGTTTTGATGGCATTCGCAGGCGCCCAAACGTTCAAACGCAAACAATCCTCGTTATATTTATTCGAGATGGGTAATTGAGGACATTGGGAAGCATATTCGGTGGCTTCGAAAGTTCTATTCCAACCTAAATGTTTTTTTGGTGGTGCAAATCTTAAATAATTTATTGGTGGAGATGCGTACGGTATTCCTAAGAAAGCATCTACTACTTTTAAATCTTCACCGTACAACTTAATCTAACAAAAAAGGTTAAAAATCGAAATTTTTACAACACCACCTTTACTTACACCGGTAATAGTTCCTTGCTTTATTTGCATAGTTGGCCGCCGATCAGTTGAATATTGAGAATACACAAAAGCAAAGTGAAACACGAGTATCTTTAACATTTTAATAAACACATTGCAACATTAACGCGGTTACTGTACAAATTATTTGTAGAACCGTGCGACCATGTATCACATTACTTCCTGCATCTCCTTTGTTCAACTTCCGGTTAAATTGTAAAATTGTTTATCCCGTAAAGCTGACCGATTATTTTGACGTTTCAAATTCGTACAGCGTGTCCAATTTTTATTTGCATAAATCTATTTTGCATACATTGTATATGAGTCAGTATTGAAAAAAAGAACAATCAGATTTAATTATTTATTTCATCTATATTAGAAGAAAAAAAAATTATTATTTAGGTCATCACTTAAATTTAATGAAAGTTAATAAAATATGATAAGATTTAATAAGATATGAGGAAAATTAATGGACACGAGATACGAAATTAACCGATTAACAGATATTGTTAAAAAAATTATTTTCTCTCAAATGTTTCTAGTTGTAGTTCTAGGTCTAGTGTTAGAACTAGAAACATTCAGGTTTAGCTGTGCGTCTCCTTATTTAAATGATAAGGAGAGTTGTTAATAGAGCAGATTAATACTTTTCAAATTATCTGGTAACTAGAATCCAAAGAAAAAATAATACAAAAAAATATATTTTTTGACTTTAAAATTATTATCAGCAAAAATTCTAACCATTTTGCAAAAACTATTGAGAAATTATTTACAAAAATTGCAATTGGTTAACTGTAATTGTGTTACGATGGCAACCAATTGCGTATTTAAGCAATTCTTAGTGTAACATGAACCTAAAATAATTATCAAATTAATAATGCGCGCAAAAACGTCTTAAACGCATTTCAAAAAAATTTTACCAAAAATCCTTCATTTGGATATAAACCCACATTCACTTCCTTACATGTACATAATTTACGCAATATAAGTGAGACCAAACCGATTCCTTTTTAGGTAATCGATTGCACAATAAGAAAGTTTATTCCACTAAAGCAGATGTTATCAAAATCCCTTTAATGTAAGAACAATTCCTCGATAATCTAGGTTTTGGGGTAAAATCGCAAAAAAAATTGCAAAAAATAAGTTTTTCTTTTAATAATTTATTTTAATGATTTATTTTGATGATTTTTTTTAGTTGTAAAAGAAAAATGCATGGTGGTTTCTTAAAACCGAATAATACCGATTGTGAATAAACATTTGAATCGTGCTTAATCGTCGTTTACAGTGCACGAAGAAGTGTTTGCGCTTGCGCTGACGTTAAGTCGCGTCAAAAATAGTTAATTTCAAAACAGAATGAGAATGGTAGGGTGGTTTAACCAACGTGCTATTGGTAAGAAAAAAATAAGTATTACTACCAAGTGCTCGGGTTGGGATAAAAAAGAACGAACTTAAGTAAAGAAGTGACTGGAAGAACATTCTATAAACAACACTCGCACTACGTGTTCGCGCTATTATTAGCCCGCATATATCTTTAGCATTCTAGAGGTGTACAACACACGGTGTATTCTTTAATACATTTCACGGCATTCTATATTAAAAAAAGATAATTTCTCCACAATGTGCCAGATATTCGTATATTTGTGAAAATATCGAAATTTCATTTTTAATTTCAGTCCGAGGTAAGTCTTTACATTTAATGTATCATATAGATATTTTTTGATTCTTAGTCATAGCGAAAAACAGAAAAGGTCGAAAACTTTACCATTTAAGAACAACCCAAAATCTACTACTTTGTCATTACTTTCGAGGTAAAAACGATTGGTTAAATAAAAGAAACAATTTTTGATATCAGTCCAAATCAATTTAAAAATAGATTAAGAAACAATAGATCAAGGTGATTTTGAAAATTGTTTTAAAATGTTATCAGTTTTTTTCCTTTTTTCGCAACTTTTTATCTGGGGTGTGGTTTCCTTTTTGTAGCAAGAAGTTTTCATCGGAAATATTTTATGTATTCTTACTCAAGTTTATTTAAGATCGCAAATAAGGTTTTTTTATCGGGAGTGATGTTTATGTTGAATGTAATGACTTCATTCTCTCTTCTTACTTACTTATTGTAATTAAGCAATTAACTAAGCAATTAAGGAGGATATTAAATAGTACTAAGTAACAAAAAAGTAAATAAGTTGAGAAATGTGAGCAAACGCAATAATTATAAGTTTAGTAATGTGTAAATATATAATAAATCGATTAAACGTTGTTGGTTTTTAAGAAATTCGAAGCAAACGCGATTGGTGGAATAAACACATAGTATGGAGGGAGTAGTATCGGATCAGGTCTTGGATTCTCGTCATGTAGATGAGTTCGCGGAGGTCGAAGAAGACGAAATGGTGGCTACGGAGCGCGAGTTGGCCGAAGACGCGCAGTGGAAGAAAATACAACAGAACACGTTTACGAGATGGGCCAACGAACACCTGAAGACCGTCGAAAAACATATCGGCAACTTGGAAACAGACCTCAGCGATGGTCTTCGACTGATCACGCTGATCGAAGTACTTTCCGGCCGGAAAATGGGCAAATTTAACAAGAAACCATCGTTTAGATCTCAGAAATTGGAAAATGTATCCGTTGCGTTAAAATTTTTACAAGATGACGAGGGTATCCGTATTGTTAATATAGGTAAGTTTAAAAATTTTAACAAAAATATTTTTATTTCAAAAAAATTCTCAATAATTCTATGTGGAGATAAGAAAATTTCAATATTTATTTTTGATAATCTTGGTAAAAGGTAACGTTCGAAACCGTTCGATTCGATCTAAATGCCACGTTCTATTTGCACTTACCCGCATTATGTTTTTTAAAACCAAGAAAAACACGTAAAGCAAATAAAAAAATTAATATATATATATAACACTTGTTCGTTAATTAGAGTTAAACCGATTGTGAAAAAAAAAATTAATTAGTCGACTGGAAACGGCGTACAAAAATAACGATGATATCAACAAATACAGAGGTCCCCAAACGTGTTTACAAAACATCAGTACATTTACCTCGTTTTGAAAGGAGAAATAAATTCATATCTTGTAAAGTTTAGTCTACAACCAATAAGATTCGATTAAAATTTGTTATCAATTAAATTCTAAAAAATCGAGGAAATAAACAAAACCAAAAACTTCCGCGTATTGAGGTTTTTTCTTTATCGCAAAAACCTTATCGCTTTTTTTTTCTTTCTTTTTTTAAGATTTTTTATCCTTTTGGTTACGCGCTTGCGCTTGCATTGGCGATAGAATAAAAGCAAAAGTAAAAAGTGCGGTATGCGCCCCGTTCGCACAGGTGAACGATCTCGAATGTGGCACAGAAATTTAAGTCCGTTTTAAGAACGGCCACGTCTAGATTGCAAATTTAACAATATACCTTGCTCTTGCCATATATAGTTTACACCAAAGCCGGTTTTGCTTTAAAATGTTTTACGTAACCCACAAAAAATAGAAATAAAAAGCCTTTATTTTATGGTGTAATTCTTCAAAGCAACTCTTTTTTTCTCTAAACATGGTTTAACTTAAAATTCCGGAGTAATCAGTTAGATAAGGAAAGAATTTCTTTAAAATGAGGCGATGACATCATCGGTTTTTGAGATTCTCCACCTATATGACATAGTGTCATGGAATGGATGACGTCAGTTCTCCAAGAATCACGTTCGTTCCTTTTGTTTTTGTCACGTCGGTGAATACGAGATGAAACATTTTTCGCCTTCACCGTCTGGCGATGATGTAATGCGACCTTGTAATAGTTTCTCGTTTTCTTTATACGTTCATATTTTTAAGGGCCTTACTTGATTATTATCAAAATCGATTCTCGCAAAACTCAATTCTTTCCCAAAAATTAATTTAGTTAGAAAAATATTTTAATATAAAAGCTGTACCACATTTAATTCTTAAGAATTCTTAAGTATCATGAACAATACTTAGGGCGGCCGACGTCTTCGACGTCTGCCGTGATTATTTCTTCCATAAATTTCAAACACGGTATCCCAAGTATTGTTCGTGATATAATAAATAATCTCGGCCGACTTCAAAAACGTCGGCCGCCATAAGTATTGTTCGTCATATAAAAAACGCCACGATTTGTTTTATTTTTCTTTTTACATTCAAAATTTTATCTAATTGGGGGCTAACTTCGCGTAGGTTTATTATTATTATATATTTTTAATAATAACTGCTAATTCATTATCTTACGACATAAATTCCACATCGATAACATGTAAGATTTATTGCCTTTCCGTCATCGGTTAAAAATAAAATTTACACGATATTTATTGCAATTTATTGTTCAATTTTTTGTATTATTATAATTTTTAGATTCAACACACATCGTCGATTGCAAATTAAAATTAATATTAGGGTTAATATGGACGTTAATTTTACACTATTCCATCTCGCTTCCGATGTGGGAAGGCGAAGACGATCAACAAAACGGTGGACAAGGCCCAACGCCAAAACAAAGATTAATGAATTGGATCCAAAGCAAAGTACCCGATTTACCCATAAGTAATTTTACCACCGATTGGAATAGTGGAAAAGCCGTTGGGGCGTTAGTTGACGCGGTAGCACCTGGTTTATGCCCAGATTGGCCGGTAATATTTATTAATCTTAATTAAATTAATATCAATACCTTACCTTACCTTACTCTACTTACCGGATTCTCCTCCGACATTCTCTCCGTGTAGCTTTTGGCTTGGCCACATGGAGAGGATTATCTTACTTCCCCAATCTTATATATATATATATATATATATATATATATATATATATACATATATATATTAATACTTCGGTTGTAAGGGGTGGTTCATCATATAATTGGTACTTGGTACGGTTTCTTCCACTTCCGATTGGGCCTCTCCTCCGACAGCTTCTCCATGTGGCTTTTGGCTTGTCCACATGTGGAGGATCTTGGAGGAGAGGCCAAGCCATCTAAGTCTGGCCTTCCTTACATAGATAATAATACATAAGATGTGATGCTTGCGTTCTCGCTCGCACATACTCGTGCACCGCTCTCGTTTCCCTTTGCGTCATCCTTTTCCTTGCTTAATTTCTTATATCGATGGTTATCAATACTAAAATTATTTGTTTTAAGGATTGGGATCCAAAGGATTCGGTACAAAACGCATCCGAAGCGATGGGTTTAGCAGACGATTGGTTAAACGTACCGCAATTAATCAAACCGGAAGAAATGGTAAATCCAAACATAGATGAGCAGTCGATGATGACCTACCTATCACAATATCCAAACGCTAAGCTCAAAACGGGAGCACCACTACGACCACGAACTAATCCAAACAGGTAAATACATAAAATAAGCAATAAAGTCGCACCAAAAAAACGTAAATAAACATTAAAAAATGAATTAAGTGAATTAACACGAATGTTTCTTGCATTTTTTAATTTAGTCTTCCGCCCCCTCGGTAAGTCAATTTGTAAGGGTGGGTTTTAAAAACATTTTTGGAATTTAACGTGCATGATTTGACAAGTTTTAACATGCATGATTCTTAAATAAATTTTTTATGGCGAATTTAATAAATATAAAAAAATTTTAGAGTAAGAGTGTACGGACCCGGAATTGAACCAACCGGACCGATAGCTGGTGCCACGGCGAATTTCACCGTGGAAACGTTTTCAGCGGGACGCGGACAAGTCGACGTCGTCGTGGAAAATCCTAAGAATCAAAAGGAACCCGTCGAAGTTCGATTTAACGAGGACAGAAACCTTACCTATTCCGTTTCCTACACCCCTACCATGGAAGGACCTCATAAAGTTTCCGTTAAATTCGCAGGAAGGGAAGTTCCTAAAAGTCCTTACACGGTTTTAGTGGAAGGACACGCTGGAGATCCAACTAAAGTCACCGCTTCGGGCCCAGGATTACAAGCCGATGGAGTTTGTATTAATAGGGTTACATATTTTGATATTTATACTAAAGGTAAGAAACATATATTTCTTTATTAAATGTAGTCACGGAAAATGATTTTCATGGTCCAGTGACACATTATATTTTAATGACGACTTTATGATTAAAAATATTTGTAGAAGCCGGAAGAGGAGTTCCAGAGGTAATAATTTTAGACCCTGAAGGTCATAAAACAACCGTTCCTGTAACAGTGCGACAAACTTCGCCGGATATATGGCGTTGCGAGTACGTTTCGTCGTTCGTAGGATTACATTCCGTAAATATTTTCTTCGCCGGACACTTCATTCCAAATAGTCCATTCGGAGTTCGGATATCTCCGGTTTCCGATGCGAAAAAAGTTCGTGCCAGCGGAAGGGGCCTCCAACCTGCTGGGATTCGGGTGAAAGATGATGCAGATTTTAAAGTTTATACCGATGGTGCCGGCGAAGGTCAACCGGACGTCCTCGTAATCGGACCTGGCGGAGTTAAAGTTCCATGCAAAATCAAAAAGGTATTAAAAAATAAATTAATTAAGTTTTGAATTATAATCGCTTTTTTTAGTTGGATGGAGGGACTTACCAAGCAGTTTATAGTCCAATCAAAGAAGGAAAACACGTAATTAAAGTAACATTCGCGGGACAAGAAATTTATAAATCCCCATTTGAAGTGGAAGTTCTTCCTTTTAAAGATACTCAAATTAGAGCTTATGGCCCTGGTTTAAATGGGGGAGTAGTACGTTATCCAGCATTATTTACGGTTGAAACAAACGGGGAAACTGGATCTTTAGGATTTAGTATTCAAGGGCCGTCCCAGGCAAAAATAGTTTGTCATGATAATGGCGATGGTTCGGCTGACGTTAAATATTACCCCACAGCACCGGGGGAATACGCCGTTCACATCTTATGCGACAACGAAGACATTCCCAAAAGTCCTTACATAGCTCAAATATTACCCGACACAGATTATTACCCTGATAAGGTCGAAGTCTCCGGACCCGGAATCGAACAAAACGGCGTTCAAAAAGGTTTGCCAACAAAATTCTTGATCGATCCAAGAAAAGCTGGTTCCGCCCCGGTTGATGTTAAAGTCTTAGATTCAAATTGTAACTCCGTCAATGTTAAGCTCACTCCTAAACCAGATGGAACGATAGAAGGGTCTTACACACCAACAAAAGGAAACAAACACACAGTTCAAGTAAATTACGGTGGTGTTGCGACTAGAAATTCACCATATAGAGTACATGTGTCTGAACCATTAGACGTTTCTGGCGTACACGCATTTGGACCTGGCATTCAAAATGGAATTAAATCTAATGTCCCTACACATTTTAATATAGATGCAAGGTAAAAATTAATGCAAATCTTAAGTTCTGATGATGAGACTGTTTCTTCCATAAACTTGTTAATGGTGTCACTAGTTCAAGTCTACCCTGCTTGAAGTTTATGGAAGAAATAATCTCGGCCGACTTCAAAGACGTCGGCCGTTCCAAGGATTGTTCATAGAATATTAAATGTGGAGCAACTTTCCTTCAATAACATTTTGTCATATCTCCAGCAATAATCAAGATACACATATTTACATATAAATATATTTTTTTAAATGACAGAGACGCAGGTCCCGGAAATTTAGAAGTACTCATTAAAAACGAAGATACTAAAGAATTAGTAGCCGTACAAGTGTCTGATAACGAAGATGGTACATATACGGTAGATTACGAGCCACCATCCCCGGGTTTATACACTTGCACACTCAATTATGGAGGCTTAAAGGTTCCCACAACCCCAACGCAATATAGAGTTCAACCAAACGTGGACGTTTCAAAAATAAAAGTTGACGGATTAGAACCAAGTAAGTGTTACTTAATCTTAAGTAAATTGATTATTCCTTGAAAATGAAATTTCGCTTCATAAACATTTCTTATTCAGCCGCCCCCGTAAATAGTTTGCAACAATTTCGCGTAATAACCCAAGACGCCGGTAAAGCCGAGTTCGCGATTTCGATTACAAGCCCGTCTGGAAGTAAAGTAAAAGTTCACGTGATTCCTACCCACGAAGGATATTTGGTTAATTTTACTCCGACGCAATTGGGCGAATATTTACTGGGTATTTCGTTTGGTGGTGAACCGATCAGTCATCGACCGTATAAATTGACTTGCTTAACGGGTAGCGATCCTCTTAAAGTTAAAGCTTCGGGTCCTGGATTGTACCGAGGTGTTGTAAATAAACCGGCCGAGTTTATGATTGACACTCGAGGCGCCGGACAAGGCGGACTCGGTGTAACCGTCGAAGGCCCATGCGAAGCTGCTATTAATTGCAGAGATAACGGAGATGGCACTTGTTCCGTTGCTTATTTACCGACGGAAATTGGCGATTATGGTATTAATATTACATTTAATGATCAGCATATTCCCGGTAGTCCATTTCAAGCGATTATTTTACCGGAAATTGATATTAATAAAATTAAAGTTTCTGGAAGTGGAATTCAGTTACATGGTAAAATGGTGTGCGTTGCATTTTTTAATGTTGTTTTTTTTATTTTAATCTAATTAACAATTTTGATTATGTAAATGCTAATTGTAAAAAAAATCATCGATTTTTACCCCTAATAATTTTTATGCAATTAATCGCATCATTTTTTACGTTTTTTAAGCAAATACAAAGTTAATAAAAAATTAATAAAAATTATTAATCAAATTTTTTTTTATTTAGGTGTATTCATCGATTCTCCAACAGATTTTTTGGTTGACACTCGCGGTTTACCAACAACCGATGATAGCAAAGTAACATGTACGATAACAAACCCATCGGGGGCGCAAACTGAAAAATTAGTAACCCCATTAACCGATGGCACTTACAAAGTGAGTTACACGCCATTCGAAGAAGGTAGACATACCATCGATATTTTCTACGATAATATGCCAGTACCCGGATCGCCATTTGTGGTGAACGTGCGTCGCGGATGCGATGCTAGAAAAGTTCGAGCTTACGGACCCGGTTTAGAAAAAGGTATCGTTAATAAACCCAACGTTTTCACGGTAGAAACAAAAGGTGCCGGTACCGGAGGGTTGGGTTTGGCAATCGAGGGACCATCAGAAGCAAAAATGACGTGTAAAGATAATCGCGACGGTTCTTGTTCGGTAGAATACGTCCCAACGGAACCGGGAGAGTACGATGTAGCTATTAAGTTCGCAGAACAACATATTCCTGGGTCGCCATTTAAAGTCCAAGTTGAGGGTGATGTAAATGTGAACACCATCAAAGCTTACGGACCGGGTTTGGATGCAGATAAATGTCGCGTTGGGGTGACTCAGAAATTTACAGTTGACGCGTCCAAAGCCGGCCAAGGCAATTTGGGTGTTTACATTAAATCAGACCAGACAATAATTAAATCCGAAGTTGTTAATAACGGCGATGGGACTTACGATGTCGCTTACGTTCCGCCAAAAGAAGGAGCAACTATACAAGGACAAATTACTTTTGGGGGTAAAGAAGTGCCTAACATTCCGTTTACTATGAAGACTAAACCTTACGCTGAACCTGACAAAATTAAAATAAGCGGACCTAGCGTTAACGAAAAAGGTGTCCCTGCTTCTTTACCTACTACAATTAAAATCGATACTAACGAAGCTGGATATGGTGATTTAGAAGTTAGCGTCTTGGTTAGTTATTTTGTTATATAATCGGTTCTTTTTAAATTGACTTTTATGGTTTTTAGGGTCCGGATGGAAGTTCACGGCGAGTTTCACTCGTCGATAACCGTGATGGTACGTTTAACGCAACTTACGTTCCGGATGACTGTGGACGTTATACTGTAGTCATCAAATACGCTGGAAAAGATGTTCCTAACGCTCCATTAAAAGTTCAAGCGGTTGCAACAGGACACGTATGTAATTTTATCTTTACAATTATTAACACCATCACGTAACAGTGATTGTTGTCAGTTTTTGGGATTAATTTTTGTGGGGAGAATATATTCACCCAAAAATAGGCGTCCCACATTCGTTTTAATCATATCATTGCGGCTCGTGGAGTTACAAATTAAAAATGTTAATTAAATGTTTGAAAATCTTGAATTTGAGGTTTTCGGCATTGATACGCTTTGATTATCCTCTCTTAATACTCTTATTATTATAACAGGCTGACAAATGTAAAATAACCGAAGGTATTCAAAGATGTTTAACTAGCGGCGAAGAATACTGTATAACGGTAAATGCTGAAAATGCGGGATACGGGGCTGTTACTTGCCGTATCAGATCTACATCTGGAAGGTATGTTTACCCAAAAAAAATTTTAGTTTTTTAAATTTAATTTTTGTTTAGTAGTGATTTGGATATTGATATAGTCGATAACGGAGATGGAACATTTAGCATTTATTACAACGTTAAAGACGCTGGGGATTACACCCTTAGTGTTAAATTCGGTGGTCAACCGGTTCCAGAAGGATTCTACACATTTACGGTAAGTTTCAATTTTTTTTATTCTAAATTGGTTGGGTTGCTCAACAAATTTCGTAATAAATCTGGATGAGACAAAAGCTCGACCTAATTTCGTGTTGATATCGAAGAGAAAACGCGTTAATTCTCACATAAGTCGTGTGCCAACATAAATATAGATATTAGAGACCGGTACTAGAGAATATTGTACATAGTACTAATTTTACTTTAACGTATTTTTCGTTTCCGCAATAAAGAATTTTTTTTTTTTGGCAAGTTGAATTTAAATGTAATTTTAAAATTGTAAAATGTAAATTTTAAAAATCATAAAAGAATATGATACTAATCCATAAAATTGGAAAGATTCCAAGATTTAGAACAACTAAGTGTTGAAATCGAATACATTTGTATTTCCAATAAAATGGACACGGTGAATGGAACGCAGCCAAAATGTTCGTTATCTACGTTTTTTTATTTTTAAAGAAATCAACTTTTAACATTAAAAAAATTTTTTTTGAAATGGTCGTCAAAAAAGAAATCAAATTCTATGTTTATTAAAATTTCTGGCGTAGGAATTTCATCACCGGATATATGAGGGCGCGATTTTTCGCCATCGTTTTTATTAATATTGCTACGGAAATAGCTTGGTGTAATTTAAGATTACGGGTGCATGACGTATTTAGAGCGCGGTTGACAAATATGTCGTCATGTTCATCTTCACCATCGACTCAAAATCAAATCTTTTCGAAGAAAAAATGAAAAATAATTATTTTTGATATAAAATCAACACATGCTAATGTAGCGTTACTTTAACGAAGTTGCCCGAGTTTAACCGACGTTGAATCCTTTATATTTTGAAGCACCCACCCGACACGAAGTCGGAATTTCTAAAAGTATACAGATATTGTCGATTGTCTACGACTAGTACACTAGTGCTTGATTGCATTCAGATCAGTTTGGATGTGCTATTCAACAGCGAAGGGGGAACTTTTCTTTGATTAACGATTGAAGAGGGTGTGTTTTTGGGTGAGAAATAAATATTTTAATTTTTTTTTGATTTATTATAAAATGTAACAATGATTAGAGGCGACGAGACAGTAAAAGTGCCAAGAAAATTAATGCTCTAATTAATGTGGCGACAGTTTGAGATTTATCCACAGCAAATGGTATTGTTTTTAATGTACTCGTTTAATTTTAAATTGAATTTTAAAAAAATTTGGAAATTTAATATTTTAATAAATTGGGTTTATAAAATTATATGTCCTCGTATATTTTAAAATTGAATATTTTAGTACCCGCCCGCAAATGGGCCATCAAACTAACTGGATAATTAATGACATTTTTTTCGGTCCATCCTCGGGAGCTCCGAATTATTTATACATTTATATGCGCAGTTTACCCGGAGCTGTAAATCAGAAGTTTTTCTCGTTTGATCATTCTGAACATATCTGAATGTTTACGTTAATCCCATACACCTGTCGTCTATTTCTCAATCATCTCTCACTATTTTCAGCATTTTTTAAGTTAAAAGGCGATTATAAAAATTAAAAAAAATGTGTTTCGTCTTGTTTAGGCTGAAGAAACAAGCAAAACAACAACAGAGAAAACAACAACTACAACACAAACCCAAACGCAAACTCAAACTGAATCCGCCGTTAAAAAAACAACTTCTTCCACAACTTCCAGTCAATCCAGTGGAAAACAACCGGCGTACAGATCCGTTCATTTAGATAACATCCCGTTACCTACAACAGGAGGATTAGTTGCTGGTAAGTTTTGAAATAAAAAAATATTCTTTGTATAAAAAAAAATTTATGTAATAGAAATGCGCAAATTCTTTGGTCTATTAATAAAGCTATAACATTCTAAAATAAATTCGTCTCCAGAGGAAGTCAATAAAAAAATAAAATATATATGTATTAAACATAAAATTACTTTGAAAAACGAATGAAACTATCGATGGAATCTCAGATTCCAGAAAGTCATCACTTATTTATAGTTTTACATGAACCACCTTAAATTTGTACGCGGTCTATTTCTATTTTCGCATATTAATATCATTTTTGACATCATGACGAACCGAACCATTTAGAAAAGAAGCTCTTAACGGTTTAGTGCCAGTTGGTCATCAGATCTCGTGAGAGCTTTAGTAAAAATTTCGCGGTGATTAAGTGTACCTTAAGTAAATTGTAAACCGCACCTTTCGATTTCTGTTAAAAAAATAATTAGCGAGTGGTGAAACCGTTTTAATCTAAATTCTCTTTGAGCCGTTTAAAAAGTTTTAGGTAATTTTTAGAATTTTATATCCCCCCACAATTTTATATATAAACTGCATCTTCTGGTTTCCAAAAATATACACCACCGAAATGTAATTGGGACATTAGCTCTAATATGTTTACCAGATAGATCTAAAACGGTCTCAGTACTGGGTTTTTTCGACTCTTTTCGTGGTAAAACCCCGCGAAGAACGCGATCGAAAGGTGCGCTTTACCGTCCCGCAGGACGACCATGTATCATTGGCTAAACGTACCTGAAATACCCCAAGCTACCTGGAACGATATCGCCAGTTTTTTTGTCGAAAAGTATAAGTGCGTCACGTATTCAGATATCGATCGCGAAGAACGACCGATCGTCTACACCAAATTTGTACCTTCTTTGCCCGTTGGCGGAAAAGGATTCGGCGGAATACAATTTAGCCCTATAACATTTTTGTCTTGCTTTCACATTCAAACACACAAAGGTAAAAAACACTTCCTTTTTAGTTCCTATAAATTGTAACAATTGCATGACTACTTGTACGCTCCTACAAAGTGAATTATAATTTTTCATACCTCTAATCACGTTAGGATTTTATTGCCAGACCAACGTTCTCCGAATGAATAAAGCCGGTCATTGTATCTTAGGCACAATGCCAATGAGTCGTGGCTACTCATTTTTCATTATATTATAACAACATAAAAACAAAATTTATCAATTAATTAATTAATCAAATAACATTTTTTATAGCCGATATTAAAATGCCAAGCGGAAACGTAGATAAACCCATAATTGAAGATAATCGTGATGGAACGGTTAGCATTAAATACGATCCGCGCGAAGAAGGACTTCACGAGCTCTCCGTTAAATATAATGGGGAGCACGTGCAAGGATCTCCATACAAATTCCACGTGGATTCGATAAGTTCCGGTTACGTGACGGCTTACGGCCCAGGTTTAACTCACGGAGTGAGCGGCGAACCGAGTAACTTTACAATTTCAACAAAAGGCGCAGGAGCCGGGGGATTATCGATGGCCGTTGAAGGTCCGAGTAAAGCCGAAATAAGTTGTCACGATAACAAAGATGGAACAGTTTCCGTTTCTTATCTTCCCACCGCTCCGGGAGAATACAAAATTTCCGTCAGATTCGGCGATAAACACATCAAAGGGTCGCCTTTTAATGCTAAAATAACGGGCGAAGGTCGAAAACGGAACCAAATTTCCGTGGGATCTTGCTCCGAGGTTTCTTTACCCGGAAAAATTTCCGACGCCGATATAAGATCTTTAAACGCTTCGATTCAAGCTCCCAGCGGATTGGAGGAACCGTGCTTTTTGAAACGATTACCCACCGGAAACATTGGAATTTCGTTTACACCAAGAGAAATTGGCGAACACGTCGTTTCCGTTAAGAAAATGGGTAAACACATTACTAACTCGCCGTTTAAAATTAACGTTTGCGAACGCGAAGTCGGCGACGCTAAAAAAGTTCAAGTTTCCGGGCAAGCATTGAAAGAAGGCAAAACTCACGTTGATAACACCTTTACTGTTGACACTCGTAACGCCGGATTCGGTGGTTTATCGCTTTCAATCGAAGGTCCAAGCAAAGCGGAAATTCAATGTTCCGATAAAGACGACGGAACTTTGAATATTTCCTACAAACCAACCGAGCCGGGTTATTACATCGTTAATTTGAAGTTTGCCGATCATCATGTCGACGGATCTCCGTTTACCGTTAAAGTCACCGGGGAAGGTTCCAATCGGCAAAGAGAAAAGATTCAACGCACTCGCGAAGCTGTGCCGATTACGGAGGTCGGAAGTCAATGCAAACTTACTTTTAAAATGCCCGGAATCACTTCGTTAGATTTAAGCGCTTCCGTTACTTCCCCTGGCGGAGTCACTGAAGATGCCGTTATCAATGAAATCGAAGACGGTCTTTACGCCGTTCATTTCATACCGAAAGAATTGGGTGTTCACACCGTTTCTGTCAAATACAAGGATATTCACATACCTGGTATTATTGATAATTATAGCATTATTAAGGATCAATAAACATATTTCCTTTCCATTTAAGGTTCTCCGTTCCAGTTCACCGTGGGTCCTTTAAAAGATCACGGAGCCCATTTGGTTAAAGCTGGAGGTGTTGGATTAGAGCGTGGCGAACAGGGTGAACTGAATGAGTTCAACGTCTGGACGCGTGAGGCTGGAAGTGGTCAATTAGCCATTTCAGTTGAAGGTCCAAGTAAAGCTGAAATTAATTTTACCGATCGCAAAGATGGGTCGTGCGATGTTTCTTATAGAGTTACAGAACCAGGTAAGAAAATGAATAATGAATCTTGATACGAGTGATTATTGCCAAGATCTTATTATAAAATAATTTGTAAGGGTTATAAATTCTTCAAATTGTGTTTGTAATTGGATATATAAACCGACTCGAATCCGCAATTTAACGTCACATCTGTTTTTCATTCTCATCTGGCACTCATTCAAAATTCTCTGTTTTATATTTTTTAAGCAACCCAAATTAATTTTAACCAAAACGACTCATCCGCTTACTTTTCCTAGATTATAAAAAGTTAGAAAATATTTTTTTTATTAGGCGAATATAGAATTGGGTTAAAATTCAACGATGAGCACGTCCCAGACTCTCCATTTAAAGTCTACATTTCGCCGGCGGTCGGCGATGCTCATCTCTTAGAGGTGGCTCAGTTTCCGGAAGGAGCTATCCAAGCGGATAAACCATCTCAGTTTATGGTGCGCACAAACGGCGCGCGCGGAGAATTAGACGCCAAGGTCATTGGTCCATCCGGTCACGAAGACGATTGCTTCATCCAAATGATCGATTTAGAGGAGTACTCCGTAAGATTTATGCCCCGCGAAAACGGCGTTCATAAAATCCATTGCAAATTTAACGGCGTTCATATTCCTGGTTCACCATTCAGCGTAAAAGTCGGCAAAGACACCGCCGATCCAGCCGCCGTTCATGCTTCTGGAGCTGGATTAGACAATATTAAAACTGGTAATAATCATTTTATACAGTGTTTGCCAAAAAGTCAGCAAATACCTGTTCTTTTCGGTTTTATTACACCTACGTTGGCCAAAAAAATTATCAAGTCAAAAGAATCTTGATATGATATGTATGTTAAATTGAAGCTTAAAATTCTAGTTTACGAAATAATATAAAAACTATGAGATATTATTGAAATTTTCAGGAAAACACAAAATTTTCCAAAAATCATATCGACTATATTTTCAACTGGAAAATTTGTTAATATGTTTAATTTCAGAAACTGCTGACTGTTGGCAAACACTGTATAAACATTCCAATTTCAGATTTAATTAATTTTTGTTTAGGAACCAAAACCGATTTTATAATTGACACCGTAAATGCGGGAGCTGGAACTCTTGCAGTAACAATTGACGGTCCTAGTAAAGTTTCGATGGACTGTACGGAAGTCGAAGAAGGTTATAAAGTCCGTTATACGCCTTTAGCGCCCGGAGATTATTTCGTCAGTATTAAATACAACAACAATCACATCGTTGGATCGCCGTTTAAGGTCCGCAGCATCGGCGAATCGACAATGGTTGACGTTGGTTCCCAAGAAACATCATCGGTTGTTGTCGAAACAATCGCTAAAGTCGGAAAAGCCGTAAAACAAGGTCCGACTATGCCTGCGTTTAAAAGTAACGCCTCAAAGGTTACTTGCAAAGGAATGGGACTTAAAAAGGCTTATCTCGGTAAACAAAACCAATTTACAGTTGCTGCTAATGATGCAGGTGAGAAAAATGCATTATTTCTTCATTTTTTAAGACGAAAGTTTATTTATGTATTATTTTAGGTACTAATATATTATTTGTTGGTGTACATGGACCAAAAGGGCCATGCGATGAAGTTTATATAAAGCATTCGGGTCATAATCAGTACCAAGTCAGCTATCTGGTTAAAGACCGTGGCGATTACATCGTTATCGTAAAATGGGGAGATGATCATATTCCTGGTTCGCCGTTCAAAGTCGAAGTTTAAAAAGAAATGTTTATTTTTTTTTGAAGGTTCGCGATGGTTATTTCCTTTATTTTTAATTCAGTTAATTTGCCATTTTCAAGGGACACCAACTAACCTCTAATTATTGATTGACTTAAGTTAACTTTCTCGAATTTATCTTTATTTTATATTGCCTTAAAAATATATCTTCAAATCAAGTTTTTTTTGTAAATAAGAATTTATATTAAAGAAAAAGTTATTACTTATATGACGTTATTATTATTATTATATATTAATTAATATGGGTTTGTTCTAAAAAGAATATAACCGTTAGATTTATATGTTCGAGAAAGTTAATACTGCTTTTTTGTTTATTTTTTAGTTATTGTGCATTAAATACATTTATAATAAAAAGAAGCTTTTTATTCGCCCAACTTATTTATTTTATAAACAGAATTCTATTTTATTCCTCACAAATTGCAATTTGTATTGCAGTGAATGTTTATTTCAATAAATATGTCTTAAACTATTTTCAATTCTTTATTATTAATATTATTATCCTTCAATTTTATTAATTTTTCCGTTAAACAATTATATTTTCAGGCACACAAAGACATCCAACGTTCATAAATATCACAGTAACACCGTAAAAAACGGGGCGCTTATTTCTTTTTAGGCGCGTTTTCTAAGCCCCTGATATATTTTTTTGGGATGTTATATTTATCGATTAATAAATTGTAAACAAATAAGACCTGATTGCCTTGTACTAAAAGTTCCTCACATTTTTTCCCAGGTGGTCTACTAATACTAGTGCTAGCCGCTACACCATGTTGACATTCTTTGGCAAACTCGCCGATACGTATACCGTAAAGTTCCAAATTGTCAATGAGCGTCACTTTTTTATTACCGCCCCGTCTTTGTACGGTCATTACAATGGGTTCTAACTTACCTTTTGATACAATTTCCTCAACACCTGTTGTTACCTTAAAGCACTGTTTCATTGAAGCGCAAATCTTCTCCATTAATTCTTCCCAAGTCACCATCGCTTCACCTTTACAAATATGCGATAAATCACCTTCAATTTTAACAAATCTTTTGTTGTCTTCGTTCTGATAATTATGACTTTTTACATATTCCGTTATATATTTTCTTATTTCTAATTTTGTTAACGTATCATTTTTTCTAAAATTTAAAACAAATTGTTAATTCATAAACAACGATTAATAATTAATATACACTACTTTAATTGAAATTCCTTAAATATAGGTTCTGTGGAACTTGTAATGGCATAAGTTTCGATGATATTTCGATTTGGCACATCGGTTTTTGCATCAGGTTTGTCTTGTTGTGGTTTAGGACGATTATCAATCTCAACATAAAATTCTTTTAACATTTGATGATCTCGATTAATCCCTTCGAGTGTTTCAACTCCTTTTTTCTTTTCTTTAATATCAATAACTCCTTCCTAAAACATATTATATTTATGTAAGCATGAAAACTTTCACCAAGGCTGGTGTTAATTGAACTAAAATAGAACTAACATTAGTATAGAAGTAACAGTAGACTTAGAACATGAAACATACCACTAGACTGAGAACTAGAAATATTCGGGTTTCACCCTGTATATCAAACAAACGAAGTAAACAGAATGTGTAGTCTATGGGAAACTAAGAGTGTAACAGAAAACAAAAAAAAAGGAAAAGAAAGAAAAAGAAAAGTTGGAGTAACGGTCGATTTTATAGAAGAAAAGAAACATCTGAGTTCGCGACTTAGGGGCGCCAAAGTCTGGCTCCAGAATGAAGCGTCGATAAGACGGCAGCGAAGCGATGTCAGTTTTAATTTTACCTTCGGAGAGAACTGACGCGTGTTTTACAGACGTGTTTCGTTCTAACCTGGACTTAGAACTAGAAACATTCGGGTTTAGGCAGACGACTAAATCCGAACATTTCTAGTTCTACATTTACTGTTAGTTTTAGTTGTTAACAAAAGATTTTGTTCAGTCAAATTTTTACTTTTGCAAATATTAAGCCGGTTCCATACTTAATGAACACTTGTATATTACATTTAATAATGAATTTATCTCACCTTACACATTTGTTTAAGAAACACCCCAACTTTCTTAAAACTAGTTTTTTTAATATCTAACACTTTATCGGGTGGACACACCGATAAAACTTGTGATTTATAAAACGAAGATGTTAATATGGGTAATTCGATAGTTTTTGAATATTTAATGGCAGTTAAAAAACAGTCCATTAATAACTTATCCGTATCATCATTTGATGAAGAAACTATTGTTGCTGAACTGGTAGCTTCAGTGCTTTCAATTTCTTCTTCAGTGGTTTCATCATTAACGGATTCTTCGATATTTTCAGTTGTTAACCAAGCGGGAGGTCCAAATAATGGTAATTTTTGAAGAGGCATATCTTCAATAGTACACAAATTGTCACCATAAAAATGGTAAACGATAACACATTTTCCTTTTCCATGTATTTGTATTTGATCTGAGGACATTGCTGTAACGCCAACAGCTAAACAAGCTTTATTTTCTACAGTATTAATACTGGCTATTTGATTTTGGGTGAAAATGCCATAACCGCTTGGATTTAAACTCACTCCTGGTAACATTAAATCAGCCCCACCAGATATTTTTGAAAAGACAAACGAATTCGTTGTGAAATTCAACGCTATATTATCATACTTCCATAATACATAAACAGTTGGGTAAATAATCGAGTTATATTCAAAAGCAACAGCACGTTTTTGAACTACATAAACTTGTACAATTATATTATCTGAGGTGATGATTTTCATACAAGATGCGTTTTCTTTCTTCGGGAAAAGATTATCAACGTCTGTTCCACTTAATAAGGGAAGGTGCTTTCGAATAGATTCTTTGAGTGATTTTCTGAAAGAATATTATTTTAAATTAACATGTATTATATCAAGGCCGAACTAATCCTGAAGCGCTTATTATAATACCAAAAAAAGCGTCAACGTGTAAGCATTACAAATTATATTCGACCTTGTAATATATCAAATAAAACATTTGTTTTTTTACCGTTCGGAGCTTTTTATTGGTGTATTTGATTTCACGCGGAACGGCTTTTTGAACATTTTTTTCAGAATTCTCTTCGCAATGCGATAAATTGAAACTTTGAGGTTATGTTTTGTTACGTCATTTTTTTTGTAAGGTTATTGTTTTCATTAAGAGTGACGCCATCTATGGAGAAAAATCTAAAGATCTAAAATTTACTTTAAACAAAATAATATAAAGATAAAAAAGAAGGAGAAAATGGTTATAAGTCCTCCATAAGTAATTAATCCCATAAATATGAATGCAGTTCTATTTAAAAGGTTGTTCTCAGAAAATTCTCAAAATCGAAAAAATTCTATTTTTTCTCTCGAGAATTTTCCATCTCTAATTACTGCACATAAAAGCTAACTGCAAAATTATTCCTGAAGGCTGTAAATAGAAAGAAAAGACAAAATTGGTATCACTGTTGAATTTGAGATATGAGAATCTCATATCTTACCAATCCGCAATATGTAATGCCCTCTAACGTCAAATAGATTTGAAAACAACCATATTTTCACATTATTTATTAATATATAAACAATTATTAATATAATTTATTTTCATCGCAAATGGAAACGAATAAGTTTCTTTTCAATAATTTTCTGGTAGATGTCAGCACTGTTCCTGTGGAAAGAAATAATTCTAAAACGATATCTATCATACCGAGCGAGCTCTTTTTATGTTTGGCGGTGCTGAGGTTATGTCGTTGTACTCACGATGAAGGTTTGTAAAGTTCCCTTTTTCTTCCTTGTTATCTGTTTAATATCGAAAAATATCACGGAATTTTCTTATCGCGTATAATTTTCGATACTTTTTTCCATATTTTATGTTATCCCAAAGTTAATTGAGGCGGATTGAAACGGATACAAGAACTTTGCCCGTTCCTCGCCCCAATATGTCTCAAAAAAATCAAACATGTTTCGTGGACGATAAATATCTTTTTGGGTGTCCCGAAATAAAATAAATATATCTATTAAATATATATTTTTTTTAATTTATAAAAATGTTGATTTTAAATCATGAACTGTTTTTAATAGCTAAACATTTCGTTCCCGGCAACGGGAGCTCAAAAATTGATTGAAGTTGTGGATGAACACAAAATACGCGTATTCTATGAAAAGCGTATGGGAGCAGAAGTTGATGCAGATTCATTAGGTGATGAATGGAAAGGTTACGTGTTAAGAATTACTGGTGGGAATGACAAACAAGGATTTCCCATGAAACAGGGTGTTTTAACTAATGGTACATATAAATTTCTTTATTAATTCTTTCAATTAACAAATAATTTTTGTAGCGCGAGTACGTCTTCTACTTTCAAAGGGTCATTCTTGCTATAGACCTCGAAGAACTGGTGAGCGCAAAAGGAAATCGGTTCGTGGTTGTATTGTAGATGGCAACTTAAGCGTACTTGCTCTTGTTGTTGTCCGTAAAGGCGAACAAGAAATCCCCGGATTAACAGACACTCAAGTACCACGTCGTTTGGGTCCAAAGCGGGCATCGAAAATCCGCAAATTATATAATTTGAATAAAGAAGATGATGTGCGTCAATACGTAATTAAGAGACCTTTACCGTTGAAAGAGGGTAAAAAACAAAGATATAAGGCTCCAAAAATACAAAGATTAATCACTCCTTCTGTTTTACAAGTAAGTTATACATCGAATTAATCATAATAAAAAACTAATTTAATTAAAATCATATTATTTGTTTAGAGAAAACGACATCGTTTGGCATTGAAAAAGAAACGTTGTTTGAAACGCAAAGAGCAAGCTGATAATTACGCCAAGCTTTTGGCTCAACGCAAAAAGGAATCGAAAGCTCGTAGACAAGAGGAATTGAAGAGGCGTCGCTCAGCGAGTAGAAGTAGCACGCAAAGTTCGATAAAGTAATTATGATGTTATGACGGAATTATAAAATAAAAAAAAATCGAAAATCTGTTTATTTTGATTTTCTTCACTTAGTTGTATTCAATTAGTCTGCATATTGATAAATCAGGGTGTTTGTTTTACTGATAATATGGAAGTACTTGCCAAAATATCCGTGTCTTGTAAGAATCTAATTTTCCTTGCTTTTTTGCCGCCATCCGTTTAACCAAGCTTGTTGAGTCTCTAACACGATGTTACCGTTCTTTTCTGGCTTTAACTACTAAAATTGAAAACTCATAGATAATAATTATGATATTGAGGGAATTATAAAATAAAAAAAAGTCAAAAATCTGTTTATTTTGATTTTCTTCACTTAGTTATATTCAAGTATAATAAAAATACGTGAAGTACAGTAAAATTGTATATAACTACAATAATTTACATAAATGTAAAATAATAAAATAAAAAAATAAAAGCTGGCCAAAATAAAAACAAAAAAATAAAATTCTTATAGTTGTAATAGTATAATACAAAAAGGTGGGTTGAAGGAAAGCGAGAAGAATTTTATTTAAAAATGAATAAGTTATTTTTTGTTTAGTCAGGATAGTGGGGCTACTTGGTGCTACACCACACACTTTTTTATGTACAACACTTAAACAATACCTCTAACTAATCACGTACAGTGCAGACAAACCATATCATTTTTATTTTTAATTTCTTTTTTCTAAATTGATTAACGAAAGTCGGTCGAATGTAATCTTAGGAGAACCGCAACCGTTTGTATTTTTATTCTCATTCTTAAAATGCACTAATTTCGAGTAACTCAAAGGGGAGTTTGTTGCCGAAGCACCTCCAATTTCAATTTAACTTCTTCGAAATTCGGCCTATTTTCCGGATTCAAATCCCACGCTTGTCGCATTATTTCATAAATTTCTGACGGACAACCTTCGGGCGCTTCCATTTTGTACCCTTTTTCCACGTGTTTCACCACATCTGCTAAAGGCTAATTAAAAAAAAGTCATACAAATTTATAAAATTAAATTAGACGATGAAAATCTTACAATTCGTGGATATGGAACTCTTCCAAACGAATAAATTTCCCATAATAAAATTCCAAAACTCCACATATCGGATTTATTCGAGAATTTCTAAAAATATGAAACAAATACAAAATAAAAAATTTTGTATTTTTATAATTATGAATATTACATTTTGTTTTAAAGCTTCAGGTGCAGTCCATTTAATAGGTAATTTGGCTGATTCAACGCTAAGATATTTTTCTTTACGAGCTAAACCAAAATCGGAAACTTTGGCAATGCCGTTTTCGGCGATAAGGACGTTTCGCGCGGCGAGGTCGCGATGGATGACGTGCATCCGTTCCAAGTACTCCATTCCGGCGCTGGTGTCGTACGCAAAATTGATCTGATCCTTCCGCGTGACGTGAAGTCGACCCCGCGACCGCAAATAATCCACCAAGCTGCCTTTACTCATGTACTCCGTCACCAGATAGATCTGACCCTTTTTGCGAACGACGCCCAATAAATTGACCAAATTCTCGTGTCGAAGCGATTTCATCAATATCGCTTCCGCTTCACTCGAATCTTTCAACATTTTTACGGCTACTTTTTCTTTCTTCCATTTACCTAACATTACTTCGCCAAATTCGCCTTTCCCTATTGGTTCACACATCTAAAAATGTAAAAATTAAATGTAGCGACCATTTTGAAAATATCTTAATAAGCAGAATTGCAATAGACCCAAAAAGAACCTTTTTGGCGGACACTATAAATTTTACCTCAATATCTTGCTCTGGTATAATAAATAAATCGTCACTTTTAGGAGTGATCGTTTCCTTAGAGAGACATTTGATTAGTTTTGTGCAAAGACCGTCTGCGTCACTTTTATAATGTTCGATCAATTTCTCCAAAGTATCAAAAAATTCCTCGTCATCGATCGTAAGACTTCGCTCGTGGTATTTAATGCGGTAATGTTCAACTTTATTTTGAAAGCAAACGCACAATGTGTAATCACCCGGAAAATTTGTTGATTCGCGAATAAGGAATAAACCGTCTATTCGTGGTTTTAGAAGATTTTCGGCTTGTTCTCTAGTTATTTTTCCATGAAACCAACTAAAAAAGAATTAATTAAGATAATAAATAAATTAATTTCGAGTTTGCAACTTACGGCATCGTATGAAAGACGGCATCCACTTTATTTGGTGATTGCACTCTATTCACATTAACGTCATGTTCGTTATTACCAATTTGGTTTTTATTGTTGCAGTCGATGTTCATGTTAATTTGAGTTTGAGGCAAAACATCCATATCCATGGCATTATTATCAGAATGCTATAATAATGTGAATAAATAAATAATATGTTTATAGTTTAAAATATTAAAGAATTTACCCAATTTTCTAGCATGACTCTAGAATTTATATCGGTGTTACGTGTACAATCGTTTGGGTTATTTCTTTTAATACCCCTTGCAGGGACGGTTGGTGGTGCACTAGTTGTTGACCATTGGTCGCCGTTGTCTTGGTAGTGTCTATAATCAAGGGGCTGATACCTCTACAAAAAGTACGTAAAAAATGGGGTTTCCAAAAAATTGTGGATGATTTACCTGTGTAAGAGAAGAGTTGTGTAGATTATGACTAGTCATAGTCGTTTCCTGTTAATAGTTTATGATTAACACATTTGTTTAAACATTTTTCGAACGCGCACAACACTCGATAAACGTTTTTTTGGTCGCGCACTTTCGAAAAAAAAATGTAAAATAGTCAATGTAGTGAAAGAACCAAACCCTTTGCTGGGCCCATTGCGGATTGCGGTGTTTTCTCTCTCTATATAGGTTTCCCAACTTTTTTAGCTATGTCATAAAAATTAAGCTTCCACTAAACTGTATTTATGTTCGTGTATTGCGAACGTGTGTAAATATTTATCAAATTGGTTGGTATCAAAAACATTTTCACATCAGCATTTTATCCTATCCGCCATTTTCTAAAAGCAACGATAATGCAGGTTTCTACGATTAATTTAATCACTTCAATGTTAATTCAATAGGTGTCACTGTTTAAAGAAAGCAGGTACGAATACGCAAATAGACTTAATTCTTTTATACTTTCTCCAGAATAAAAAAAAATTTAATCCTGTAAATATTTAACCTCGAAATATTGATCTTTGAGGACTTCGATTATATCTGAGTTGACGTAAATGTACAAACATGATAACGCAATTAATCGCGTTGATTAAAAATTAAACTTTGCGAATCCGGCAACCAAAAATTACACTTTATCTCAATCTTTTAAGTATAAAGTTTCAAGGAAAATATATTAACAAAACTAAATTTTGTCTTTGTACTTATCTTTATAATCGTAGAAGTACAATAGCTTTTGAGAGTTATTTAATATTAAAAAAAGTGAAAGATAAATCCAATACTTGCCAGAGTCCTCTTCACGTAAGAGAAACACCAGGGCAACTAATAAACAGAAGATGATTTCCGAAGAAGAGTGGAACCAGATTCCCCACAATCAAATTCAAAGCCTGATCTATTGAACAATAAAATCTATAATTTAATATTTCAATTTTAAGTCAAATAAACAATTTTCAATAATTTTTGAACACTTGAAATGTCATTTTCTGTTATGAAGCAGAACATCAGCGCACTCTGTTATTAAAATTGGTAACTAATTGGCGTTTTGTTTTTATCGTTTAATATTTTAAAAACAAGAAGTTTTCACCGGTAAATACTTTGATTAGTTAAGAACAGCGCAAATTCTAATGAAATAACTTATATTTGATTTTATAATAAAATCGAAATGATGCAATAAATTCGCGTATAGGGGGCTGCGAAATGAAGGTTATGTTTTTAACGCCTACGTTTTAAGTTTTGCATTGATTCGCGTATGTATTCACGAAGCTTGGGGTTTTGAAAAGAAGTAGCAATGTCTTCACTGCGAAAAAACCTTCTTTCGAAAGGGTCAAAAAGGTACAATTAAATTTTATGAGAGGTAAAAAATAAAGTGAAAATAATCCCAATTGTTTTAAGATTCACCTCTGGAGCTATTAAAGATTTTTCGCCAACGAAATGGGAAAAGTATTTTGATAGTAAACGTGATGTGAAGATAGGTGAAAGCATTTTCAATGTGTATTTGAAAGGTAATTCTGGTCCCGTAGTGGCTATGCTCCATGGTGGAGGGTATTCGGCTTTAACATGGGCTTTATTTACCGTAAGTTAGCAAAAAATTTACATTTTAAAGATTATTTTTAATTGTTTGTGTTAATAATTAGGAGGAAATAACAAGAAAAGTTGAGTGTCAAGTATTAGCTATTGATCTACGTGGGCATGGTTTAACAAATACCGAAGATGATATGAATCTCTCCTTAGAAATTTTAGCTTCCGATGTTGATGAAATCATTAAGACAATCTTTACTGAAAATATACCCCCAGTCGTTTTAATTGGACATAGTATGGGTGGAGCAATTGCTGTTGAATCGGCTTACTTAATTCAAACGGCCGTTGCACTTTGCGTTATAGATGTTGTTGAAGGTAGCGCAATGGAATCATTATCGGCTATGCAAAGCATCCTAAGAGGTCGTCCTAATAGTTTTAAAACCATAGATCAAGCTATTCAGTGGAGGTAAATAAATATTTGTAATCATAAATTAATATTCACAAAATTATTTTTAGTTTTAGAAGTGGTCAAACTCATAATTTAGAAGCAGCAAGAATTTCGATGCCAGGACAAATAAAAAAGTGAGTTGAATTAATAAAAAGTCCTACTATTTCTAATATATAAAAAAAATCAGTTCAAAAACAGGTTTATTAGCAACGCAAGAAATTGATTTGGAAGAAAGCTCAACAGAACCACGCCAATATAAGTTAGTTCATCAAAGGTCTGCGGATTGTATCGCGGAAGTAGACGAAGATTCACGATCAGAAGATTCACCTGGTGAAAGTTCGTCACAAGAAGTAGAAAAAGATGTTTCTACAACAGAATTTGTAAAACCGTCCGATGCCAACAGTTACACATGGCGCATTGATTTAAGTAAAACTGAAAGTTTTTGGAGCGGTTGGTTCAAAGGTTTGTCGCAGAAATTCCTCAACATCGCCATGCCCAAAGTATTACTTTTGGCGAATATTTACGGGTTGGATACAACCCTCACGATCGGGCAAATGCAGGGCAAATTTCAACTGCAGGTTTTGGCAAAAAGCGGACATGCCATACATGAGGATCAGCCGGGCAATGTTGCAGATATCGTAGCGGGATTTTTGGTTAAACAAAAACTGGCAGTTGCTAAGGAAGGATTTGTTCCTAGTTTGCCAGCTTGTTAAATTCCTATTATTTGTAACTAATTTTTTTTTATTTAAAACAATTCAAGTATTTTCTGTAATGTCTCTATTTCATAATTATAATATATGAGTTTAACTTGTTTTTAATTAATACAATTTTCCTCTTCCATTCACCTTTGTCTTCTGATGCTCTTTTCTAGTTTCCAGCTTTTAACATGTTCTGAGTCTCCCAACTGCTTTCCTATCTCCAGGCTGTCTTTGTAGTGTATTTATTGGACTGTGTATAGCCTGTGCAATTGTTGTCTATTCCTGGTGTTCTTCCGTGCATTAGCGATCTGATCTCCAAGGATGTTTAATAGCTCTTAATTAATTATTAATTAGATTTTTTTTTTAATTAATAAAAGTCAATAAAAAAAAACAAAGATATTGTTGTGGGATACTGTATTGTGTCATTAATTTGTTTTTGTACATATTTGTTTACATATATGTAGGTTTCTTTTTTTTAAATTTTTATCGTATAGATAGAATAAGTTAACACAAATGTCGTTGAGGGAAACGAATGATAGCGATAGAGATCGAGAGAGAAGGGTAAAAGGAAAATAGGAAACAGTGTGTGATGACGTATCGTTGATATGGTTAAGGGAATAATAGAAATGTTGTTCGGGCAGGCACAAATAACTACATCGAGTTCAAAAATAAACCCTAATCGCAAAAACGTCGTCAATTTCAAACAGAGGAGAGTTTAAAAACGGAAAGGGAAGGTGACGAAACGTAGAGTATTTAGATTTTGGTCAAAACCAATATAGCAAAAATATATGTCGTCACGTTAAAAACATATAAATCTAACGTTAAATCTGTTTTTTTTTCATCAGTAACTATGTAGATGCAAATATACAATATATATGTCGTAATTTATTTATAATTTTTTTTTGAACGGCTATAGACCTCGTCGTCGAAATGTCCCGGGGTTCATTACCCCACTCCTATTTTATTCAACTTAAACACGTACACAAATATTAAATCTGACTAGACACAGTGCTACATTGATTTCATTATCATTTTTTCTTTCTTTACTCATTTTGAGCCATTTATATAATTCCTCGGTGTCGTTCCATCTAAACCGGTGAACGAAAAGCTTTACTTAAAAATCACAACTCGCAAAATAAGCGTTATTATTTAGAAGGAATCCAATGGATACACATTATTATTATAAAAGCATTTCGTAAAAACGTGGTTAATTCTACAAACGCAGCACGCTCGCTTCCGGATTTGTCTCACCTTTCTAAGGAAATAACAAGCACTGCATTAGGAAACTAAACAGAGTCGCTCTTCTTTGGTTCGTATCCTTTCGTTTAATCTTCCGAAAAAATAAAGACGAAGCGGTAATTAGATGCAATGTAGCGAATATTATATATCACGAAAGCTCAGGGCAACGTTATTTCTCGAAGTAGTACACTCGAGGCACACGCACCTCATCATTATTTATATTGTCTTTTTATTGATGTATCATTTATTTTTATTTTAATCATTTATTTTTTTTATTGTTGGTTTCCTTAACGGGAAACCGTGGAACCCTCTTAGCGATCCAAGCGCGAACGGACGAAACGGAAAAACATAAATAAGGGGCGAACGCTCGTCTAATGACCAATCGAGCGTACGGTATTTCTACTACGGGTAGGCACTTCAAAACTGTCACTTATATATAAACCGGGTTTTCTTGTCCCGTCAGCAATCGAAACATCGACGTAGGCATTGTCTTCATCAATATCTGAAACCAATCATAAAATTAATATAAAAAAAACTATATAAACAGTGTTTGATTTTAGTTGTTACAACAGATATCTCGATTACTGCTGGAGATGTGTTAGATAGAAAAAGAGTAAAAACCGAAATAAAAAAAAATTATTATATTCTTACCTCCCCAACAGATGTAGCTAGAAGATTAACAATTTTTTCATGAGGAACAGCGACGACACTCTGATTGTTGATTTCAATAATCCGATGTCCGACTCGAACACCACCCCTTTCCGCAATACCACCGCGAAGTAAGCTACAAATTACTCCGTTTTGTACGCTAAATCCTAACTGGTATTTTGTATCAGGTCGTTTGATTTTAACTTCAACTACGGGAGCGCAGGGTACAACCGTGAGTTTAACGACAGTTTGGTTCTTCGAGTTTTTAATATAATTCTGACAAGTGGAAAGTGGTAACCCGACCAAACTGACGCCGTTTATGGCGATAATTTGGTCACCAATGTTTAATTGGCCGCACCGAGCTGCCGCCCCGGCCGGTGCTAAATTGGCAATGACAACTGTGGGAAGCATCGATCCCCAACCGGATTCAACAATAACCACCCCCAAAATTTCACCTTTCGCTTTCGGAACGACTACTTCCTTTTGCATTTCTTTCTTCGCGAACATTTGAAGTTCGTCCCCAAAAATTTCCTGCGAATTAAGAACTTCTTGATAATCCATTTCTTTAACGAAACTGTGATCTTCAATCCCGTTAGCTTTTAGAAATTCCATATAGGCTACTTGAAAGGCCTGTCCAATGGATTGTGCTATAAATTGAGCTTCTTCGCTCTCAAAAACGTGACAAATCATCTTTGGTGTTCGATTAATTTTTGGCGCGTCCTCCATTTCGTGGGGCACAAATCGGCGTCTCGCCATTAATACGACCAAATCTCCGATGTCTGCTATGTAGGATATCGTCCGCAACGCGTGGTCCATCATGATCTCTTTTAAGTCCGTATTTAAAACCATAATTTTCTCCGTTGAAATAAACAAATCCACTTCAGTACTCGGTTGGGACTCACCATCAGGAGCCTAACATAAAATTTATAAATCTTTTATTGTAAATTTACTTGAATTATAAACTTGTAAACTTACCAATGCCTAGTTTGAATGAAAAAAATTAATGCAGCGTGGAAGATAAAAATGTTATGAAAAAGGAAATCGTCAATGTTATAGTTAAAGAAAAGCCAAGGTTTTAATGTGTAATTAGGTCAGAAAAGAGGTACTATTCAACATTGTTCGCAGAGCAATCATTAGCAAGCCAGTGGTGATAGTGATAAATAAAAGCTGCAAATTCTAAAACAAAAAGAAATCATTCCGATACGGAAATTTTGCTAAAGAGTTGCACTGGGAACAAGGCAAATTTTGACAATAGGGCGAAATTGTTGTTTTAATGATCGAGCACTCAGACCTTGATCTTAGTAACGGCCACCTCAACCATGTTTTTCTTTAGCCGTTTGCGGCGCTTACGACCCCCCTCTTCGTCGACCTCGACGGATCCGAGAAATTGCAGGCGAAAGACGGTGCCGGTAGCCCCATAGCCCGCTGGCACGTGACACGCACGGTCCCCGCCTTTCAACAAGACACACAGACCCTTGTTTTTCTTCTTTTTCGAATATAAACCCGAATTAAATTACCATTCTAACACGATGCCCATACAAGAATGAATCATTTTAGTACCGATTATATGCGATAAAGTTGAAATATTAGTTCAATAATTAGATCCGATTTTTGTAAGAGGTTTGTATTAGAATGGTTAAGTGGGAGAAAAAATATGAAAAATGCAGCTCACCATGTGTAGTAGGTTGCGCAATCTCTTTAACGCATTCGGAGTCGTCGACGTGGTCGACGAAACACGTGTTCTCGGGACTGGTCGTACGGTTGGTTGGTGCCTCCTGCAAGTTTACCCGCATCTTATCCCTTCTATCCCCTGCCTACGCCACATCTAACGCTAAAAAGTAACATCTAGGCCGGTTTTCCCTAGCTCTATCGGTAGTACCGGAAGCGCCGTAATCTAATCCCGTGTTATGTACAAGATCTGACACATAGTAAGAGTAGACAGAAGAGTAGGGGGGAACGTCTGGGGGTAAGTACAAAACATCCAAAGCGAAAAATAAGGTGCGCTACAGATTGGTGACAGATCGAAGGGTACCACAAACATGGAGCAGGCAACCAACCACTGTACGGTTACGGCACGTTAGGTCCACGCCAGTGAACAAAGAGAGAAAAAAAGAGTGGGAGGAGGGCCTTTTGAACAATTACCGATCATGGATTACCGCCATTACAAAAGATCATAGACCTTCGGCTCTCGTCACTAACATGCCACCAGCAACACTTAAATAAAAATTTAAAATGCGAATCTGGAGGACAAAAGTACTCGATACTAAAAAATTTTCTAAAATGCTAAAAATCGAGCTACACTAGAGTTTCAAATTTGAGAAACTTTTGCCCCGCCCACCACAATTATGAAAGAAAATAAAAACAAAATTGTATAAATTTGTCATGACAAGTGTTTATATTGTGAGTAGTAGCAGGGTGTGTTGGTGCTCAACAGAATGTGTAGTGATAGCGCCATGCCATTCCTACCTTGATCCTCGACACAGCTTCTTCCGCTTGCATCATTCGCGTGGTCTTCGTTGGTTGTCCTTCGCATACCAACTGCGTTGAACCAAGGTACCGAGCTCGAAATAGCACACCTTCTATTAGAACTGAACGATCCAAGATATCTAAAAACAAATAATGTCATTAATATAGAAAGAAACAAATTAGGACGCACCCACTCACCCGATATAGACCCAGGCAAAAAAAGTTAAAGAGAAAAATTGTTAAAAAAAAGTACATTCGGTTAGTAAAAGAGCTAAATTTTAATGGGTTTTGTGTAAGTATCGTTACCTTCCTTGTTCCGGCCCTTCTTCTTGTTCTCTTTTTCCTGCAAGAAAAAATTATATGTTTGTTACCTACTTTTTTTTTTGATTGGACGCTATTTTTTGTTTGGTGTGCGCGCGAACATTCTTGCATATCATCACATATATATATATATTTTTTTTTGCAGTCCCAACACGAAAGAAGCCACACAAAGAACAATAAGTTATTTACTTTTAGTTGAATTAATTAAATTTCAAAAAAAATGATGTGTGACGTTTTTCAAATTGAAATAACAATATAAAATCAATTGTTATCTTGAACTTGTAATAACAGTTTTTATAACGTTAAACATCATTATTATGTAGTAAGGTGGCTACTTTCAACAAGAAGATAATTCTATACCGAGCGATAAAGAATCTTCTTCTAACGGAGAGCGAAGCGAATAAGTTTTTACCTATTACACTGACAGGCATCTAAATAACTCTAAATAGTTCTAAAACGGAGACAGCAGTCGACCGTCTACGATTGTTTAGGTCTACAATTCACACCTTTTTTAGCTTTACGGACGACACGGATCCCTTTTGGCTTTGGGGCGACTGGCTTTTATCGGACGTTACTGTAGGGGATGGCGGATGGGAGGCACGTGCATCGGAGGGGACCAACGGTACGGTCCCCTCCTCTAGCGCGTGAATTTTAGGGGTTGATAAACTGAGCGGAGGCATTATTGTCCGGCTTTTAGGTTTTCTCCAACCCTATCACACAAACAGAAAAATACAACAGACGATTAGACCACCAGCGATTTAACATGCTTCTCTTTCCGCATCTAATTCAATATATAAACAAAAAACAAAAATCTCAATACTACTAAATAATTTCTCTCAAAAAAAAAAGTTACATTTCAATAAGCTCAACTTACCTTGTCGTCATAGAAACCTTGATCATCCGTACGCTGTTGTCCAAGCAAACGATCCGTTTCTAAATCGGTATCGGCTTCTTCTTCATCGCCGCCTTCTTCGCCACTTTGAACCTTTCGGTCGGAATCGCCGCTCGTCGCGGATAACCCTCTTTGTCTAAACCAATAAAGTTGACGTTTTATAATGAGAAATTGTTTAAGGGTACGTAGGAGGAAGGCTCATAGTTGCCTACGTGCCCTTAAACGTCGCTACCTGGGCACCCACACGGGGCTCGTGGCGTTCTCCTCGCTGTCTTCCTCGGGATGACATTTCAACGGAAGCGTTTTCGTTCTTTGTAACGTCAGTCGTATATCTTTAATAGCCGCCTCGACGTCGTTTGGTTTCTCATTTGAACTACGATGTGGAGCTGGAGCTGGAGGAGGTGGTGTTTTTTCTAACAACAAAATAAACGTACCCTTTAATATAATATGCTCATGTAGATAGTGGGTTAAGACCCTAATGTACCTAAAGATTCGCTTTGCGTGTGAGAATGTTGATCTTCGAAGTTATTTAAGCAACCATTAATATCAATTGGTGACACCGAAGATCTCTCTTTATTCGGAGAAACCCCGTTTTCTTGTAATTTCTTTCGCCCAATAGTCTGATTGATTTCGCGTTCAATTTCGGTAATTTGCCGTTTCATAAGCATGACCGTTGGATTGTTGTTGTCAGTGTCGCTGGCGTGACCCGAAGATAAGCCGTCCTCCAAAACAGGCATGCTAGAGTATAGTCGCAAAGAATCGCTTGGAATAGCTATATCACCACTGGATCCTGAAAGTGACGAAGGTAATGGATAGCTGAAAAAGAGAAAGTGACAAACCTAAAAGACCAGATGACGGGCCCAACTCATTTTCCATAAGCATTAGGGAGACTTCGCTATCTAGGTCGCCGCAATTCGAATCGCAATCGGTAGTTTCTGGAGACAAAGTAAAGTTCCGACTATGACCAACTTGTAAACCTACTTCTGTTTCACCTAAATCTCCGCTTGAGCCCGTTCCGATACTTAAATCCAAGAAGTTATTTTCATGTTCTGTTATATCATGATCCTAAGGAAAAATATTAGCATACATATAATACTTAACGAATAAATTGAAACAATTTTTACCTGTAAAACGAGAGTTGGATTTGTATGTTTCCTTGGTGATTCAATACGTAAGCAAAAATCCGATTGGTCAGGTCGACCTTTAGCTAATCTTTGCCCGACATATGAATTTCCAGACTCGGAACCTTGCCTGCGTAACTCGTACTCCAAGTCTTGAAACTCAGTCTCCAACCTATTCTCTTCATCGGGCGGCGGACACTTGAAAAATTCTTCGAGAACCTTTCTAGTTTCCGAGAATTCGTAAAGATAGTCGAAAGTAGATGAAGTTGTAGTGCCACGTGGAGATGTCGGGCTATTACGCTATAAAATGATATATGATTAAAATGCATAAAAACCGATAAATAAAGTACTCACGTTGTAGGTAGTGGTAGTAGTGTCATTTTGCTGTGGAGGTTCAACATCGTTAGGAGAGCAAACGACGCGTTGAGGAAAGCCTGGCCTCGGGGGGTAAACGCTGGGAGAAGCCAACAAGCTTTGGGCACTAGGCAGCTGAGGATGGGAGCAAGTTTCGACCTGTCGTGGGCCGTACCGACGCGGAGAGCCCTCGTAAACGGCGATAGGTAAGCTGCCGATTACCTTGGTGACCCTTTCGGCTTCCTCTTGATTGTACATAACGGGGGCAGTGTTGGTGTCTTCACGTTTGGCTTCGTCGCGCCACGCTTCGCCTCCGATGTCGTCGAAAACCACCACCTCGCTGGGCGGGCTAGCCATTTTGGGACTCACGACGACGGTCGCCTCATTCTCCTGCTGCTGGTACGTGACCGAACGGACCTCCGATGAGAAGACCGTCTCGGTGAGTTCGCGAGCACCCTTCAGTTTGTTCGGGTCCGTGCAACGGCCGCGCAATTGCCAGACGCCTTGCGGTGACTTCTGGGGCTTCTTCTTTTCTGGATCACCACCATCGTTCGGGTTTCGTGATTTGCGAACGGCCTTGCTGCGACTTTGAGAGTATATCTCGCGACCGCCGGCTATTTCGATAATTCTACAAGTGGCGAAAAATGAAGAAGAAAAAATAATGTAGTGAAATAACGGCATCTTCGGTAGTGCATAACGAAAAGGAAGCGTAAATAAATTATTTCCAAGTGTGCAAAAAACGGAAAAGAAACGAAAAAACAATAAAAATGAGTATCAGAAAGAAAACGCGTACCTAGAGTCGCGCAGTTTATAGCTACCCCCCATTTCATCGTCGTCCGTGGAATGCCTGTTGTCTCTATCGTTGATTGTGGGTTCGGAAATCCATCTAGCGCAAGAACGATCGGTGTGAGTCTATTTGAGCGTACACTACAGGCCGGGCCGCGTACCTATCGTTATCTCTATCGATACTCATTACACCGATGGTAGCGTTGTCGGGAACGAGATCATGTTCACGAGCGGAGCCCAGTATCGGGTTCAAGTTAATGTCACTTCTCGGTCTGCACTTCGGAAATAATTTACTTATCTGCTCCGTGCTGTCACTTACGTCTACATTATCCAACGCCAGGGCCAGGCTGGTCATTTCTGTCTAAAACGTCCCATCGAAAAATTACCGATACACCTAGAAACGGAAAAGGTGCAGAAGTGGCGTGAAATGATGAACCTATCATTAACAGGAACCGTTCATTTTATAATTTCCTATTCTTCTCGCGATACTAAAAAATAATATTTAATACTGGTCAAAGTATACATATTAACTAATAATATAATATATATAGCACACCTATATATGTAATATATATACAAGTGTCCTGAAACTCAACATCAAACAGGTACTGGTCGAGATACGAACCCATACCTGTTCTGGCAAAAATTAAAAAAAAATCCATGCCTCTTAGTTAAGTGATAATAAAGTTAAAAAACGTCCCCATAGATCACATCTTTGGGTATGAGAACGATTCTCAACGTCATTTCGAGATATTTATTATTTATGACAACTAAAATCAAAGACACTGTATATATATATATATATATATATATATATATATATATAACATTATATTACTATTAATACTTATTATTATAAGAAGTTTTGTCGATTGGATTGGTTCTTTTTTTAGCAAATTCGATTATTTTCTTGTTATCCCTCAATTTTTAAGCGAAATTGCTAAACATTACTAAATTTCTATTAAGTTCAGTATATAGAAAATAATGAATAAGGTGAAGGTGTGGAAGAGTGCGTGATCGAAAAAATAATAATTTACCAATAAACTTACAATATTTTTTTCGCTAAAATAAAACGAATAGATAGATTACCGATCGGTTTTATCCATATTCGCTACAGTTCTTCCACACTGAGATGACTCACTTTGAAACGGATGACACCAAAAATTAGATCATTAATAAAACTTCACCTTTTTTCTCGTCGCCTTTTTCTAATAAACTAAATAAGTTTATACGTTTACTTTAAGAGAAGCTTTTGAAAGGGTCCTACTTCTAATTGATGCGGCACGTCAAAATCAATATTATTGTACCCCGTGCGAGGGGGGCGAGCTTTGTGATAGGCGCGGTCCCCTCGATAAAAGGTCTACTTCGTCGAACGCGTGGGCTTTACACAAGAATATACTTCACGGAGCTATTTATTTCTAAAATCGTTTCCAATATAAACTTCGTGCTAACTTGGCATTTAAGCGTTTTAAATGTCTTGCACGCATGCGCAAATCCGGGACAATCAGTCGATGTCCGGAATTATTGAGCGCAAACCTGTGACTCAAAATGCGATCACTATGCGATCTCGGACGAGAATCGATTTAATACACGACAAAAACATAACAATAAATAATTAAAAAATTCATTCATAAATCAATTAGCTTTAATAAAAATTAAGTTTTATAATGACGTTTCGCGATGAGGTTTTCGCCGTTTTTTTGATTAAATTTGTTAATCGAAAGTATGTTTTGATTTTTGTGAAGCGAAATGTTTCATTTACCTTTCGTGGAAATATATAAATAGTGCACTATCGTTTTAGATTTAACCAGTCATTCACTAACGTACGAAAGTAAACACACTAAACACGTTTTGACAGCTCCCAACTGCTGCCAATATGAGAACGTAAATAAAACTAAAACGTTTGACAGAACTTATCACAAACAAATAAATATTTAAGTTGGGAAACACAGCAACAAAAAAACTCAATTTTTATGTTATCTTTTGAATTATGACTTAAAATGATTAATTATTTAATAATTTTATCAATTAATATTTAATATTGTACATTTTTTATTTTATTAAATATACTAATACCGGGTGAAGTACTTAAATTGACACTCATAAACCATCAATTTTAACCCGTGCGACGACGCACGGCTAAACCAGAATGTTTCTAATTCTAACGCTACTCAAGGGTTAAAACATAATTATTTAGTATTTATTAATAGTATTTATTATTAGAATGAATCACAGATAATAAATGTATGCACATATAAATTATGAATGTGATGCTTTCATTATAGATTCAACCCTATTAGCTGTTTCTCGAACAACATCTGAAAATTCAGGAAGTTCAGGTAAATCTATAGTAATATGAGCTGACAATCGTTTATAAACAGAACCGCTATCAGGTTTCTTCCTTCTGGATTCTTCATATTTCAATTGTTGCTTTAAAAATATGGAATGTATTAAATTATCCTGGATAAACTTGAAGCTATTTTCAGCTTTATCCATTGCTTTTATTGCTCTAAAAAATAAATTGAGAATTATTAATAAAAAGAAATTGTAAAAAGTTACCCAATTGCGTATTCCATATCATAACACCTTCCTTGTAACTCATGATATAGTTTGGTAACTTCCATTCGGCGATCCACCATAGGATTTATAGCTTTCCTTACATGCTCTTGTAGCCGATAGAATGCCAAAGAGGGCTCGTTGGCCACAATATGCATATTTTCTGATATGCGTTCAGTGGCTGAGACAAACAGTGAGGTTAGAAAAATACAAGTTTTCCAGAAATGCTTTACCTTTTTTCACTTTCACTTCTAATTTATTATCCCGGCTGTATGCCATTTTCTTTGTAATTTTAATTCAACTTTTCACATCTTTAACTACCTGTCAAATGATTGTAAATAAAAAATGCGCCATCTGTGTGAATTTCAAGAAATTTGATTCAGGAATGGCGGGAAGGTTTGAATGCGAAATAACAATCCAGTTATTTTATTAAAAGTTAATTTATTAAAAAGTACTAAAAAAATAACTAAATATTTATACATCCTGTTTTATTTATATTTTTTACGTTTTTTAATAATACATAATAACTTTACCGCTTATCACGCTTTTGTACTATAACCAACGTTTTATACTATTTATTTAAATAAGAAAGGAGATGAAATAGTTCTTTTATCATTAAACACACCTACATCATCACAGTACACGGCAGTTAAGTAGTCTAAAAAAAACTATTGAGTGATAAATATCAAGAAATATTTTACATGTCAGCCAAAATAAAAAATTTCCTATGTTATCTGAGTAAAGAAGTATCTTGGTAAGTTCTAAAGCTCCAAGTTATTTTTTTATCACATGAGATCAACATTATTTAACCTAATAACACCACGCTGAATTATTTAAACAAAATAATTAAACAATAAAGAAAAAGTCTATTCTTGTTAATAATAAAACCTTACAATACCTAAAATCTTTGAATTACCTCTCTGAATTATAGCAATCGTTATGTAATGAACCCAAAATCGCGTCGAAACTTGCACCAGCTTTTTTCGTTACTTTCAATAGGTTTAATACGTTCTCATCGTCCGTTTCTTCATCCTCTCCCTCGTCTTTATCCACACATCCATTTATTTTTTCTATTTCATAAACCACCACTGTCGTTTCTTCTACCTGTTCTTCTTCATCCTTCTCAGTATTATCCTTTTCATCTTTTGTACCATTCTTCTTTACTTTCTTCATGTAAACCTTTTCAATTCTAAACCCAAGATCTTCTACTCTTTGTATTGTTGATTTTTCCTGGAAAAAATCATTTTATTTCATTATTACTACTTCAAAGTAACACAATTTTTTGAAAAAGTGAAAAAACGTTCCCCATACGAGTTTAGCCGACTTAAGAGACCCATGGCTAAACCGGAATGTTTCTAGGTTTACTTATATTTAATTATTATTTTATAAGGTTAAAATAAATATTTTGGTGGTGAACTTACAAAATAATCTAAGTCGACGACGTGAGTTTGTAAACAATGTAATTCATCAGATACTAATCCAGGAACACGTTTTTTTAAAAACCTTAAGCTAGCGGTGTTGCTATTATCTTCTAAATCTTGGATAGGAAATGTGGTTTTTAATCGTGGATCGTTGGAGTTCTTCAAGACTTTGTGGAAAACTGCCATGTATTCAACGCAATCCTCAAATTGCGGCCAACTTAAACCTAAAGAAAAAAAAATATTTATGTATTTATGGATATTAAAAAAATATTGGTGGATGCGCCGGTGAAAAAAAAAACTTTGTACCTGATACTTTAATAGTTGCTTCTTTTCCATAAATATAATAAAAAGCTCCAGCTGCGATAACACTATAACTATATCTTAAATATCCTGGATCCATTGAAAATAAATCGATTAATTGGGAAGCCATAACAAACTGATAAGCTGAATATTGGGGAAATTGGAAATCATCTATTCCATCGTTATCAAGTAATTTTTTGTTATTATCGAGGTTTTGTAAAATCTGCATATATAAACTTAACCAGGAAGTAGGTGTCATTGGGTTTACGTCCCATGTGAGAGTCTTAAAATATATTTCAATGAAATAAAATTATGTATTAAATAAAATGTTTCTAACTTACGTTTAATAATAAAAGTTCACAAGCTAAAATTTCACTTTCAGTGCAAGCCCCATCGCAAACATAAGAAAATTCAGATAATTTAGGTGGATAAATTTCTTCCAGTTTAGCAGCGATGTAAAGACAAGAAACACCGAGTAGTTGTAATTGGGTTTTTGGTACTGAAGATCGAATAGTTAAATAACGATCGATGTAATCAACTGTTAAGTGATACGTAGTCCTTCTTAAATGATAGACCTCACAAACCTCCATGAGCCAATCAAGCAAAATCGCCCGCATTCGAGGTAAGTAAGCCGAACGGTCGGAAAATATTTTTGGGCTGCGCATTTTCAACGTTGCTTCCTCTTTGTAAATCATATTAAGCCAAACGGCGTTTGAATCAGCAAATTTCAATACGGGAAGAGGGGTTAGTCTTTCTTGACATTTTCCCGTTTGAATATCGTCTTGTTGTTTTGTTCTTTTTGCGTTGACCATGCGTTTTATGGAATGAGGGGTTTTCTCATTTTCAATTACACCGGAATTATCACTCTAAATACAAATTCCAATATCATTTTAAGATCATTTTTGTATACAGTTATTGATTTTTGTTGTCAGTTGGAGATATGACAAAATATTGTAGAAGGAAAGTGTATGATTCAGCATAACATTCGATAACTGGACTTACTCTAGTGAAGGATTGTTTAGGAGGTTTGTTGATTATGTGAGAAATTTTATGACTTACGACATTACATTCAAAACCCGTTAACTGATGTAGGATGCGATATAAAATTTTCAGAAAATGAAATGAATTTGAAATGAATGCGCTACGCGAGATTCATATCTTTTAACTGCTAAGGCTTCACTAAAGTTTATGGTAGATACGCTGTTTGAACAAGAAAATTCAATTGCTTTGGAATTGCTAAATGCATTCGTTACTTTTGTCCGTTTCAAGTTTTATAGTGCAATAAATAAAATTTGCTTGGTTTTTATTTCTCTTTTATAGTTTCAGCAAAAAAATTCAATACCGGTATCAATACTGTTATCCCGGGATTCACACTGATTAAACACTGAAAACCGGTATTCAAAATTTCTTCCGGTATTCTAAGCAGGGTTCGAATAAATCATGATTTTTTAAAATTTTTAGATCAATTATGTTATGTAACATAAAACGGGCGATTATTAGTGTTTTATTGCTAGTTTTCTCGTTTAAGAACACGTTTGTACGTGTTACAAGATAAATTTTTTTTTAATATGGTAGTCGAAACGAAATACGTGTCGCGACGAGGCCCTTAATAAAATCGAACGTTCGGTTTTTTTTTGTTCTTCCCATATAAAAAGTGTTGTGTCGTATTTAAGATCTTTAGTTTGTGTTAACAAACTGTAGAAGTGAAGTGAATAAAATAAAATGAGCGGAAGAAAAAAAGACAAAATTTGGAATTATTACTTAGAAAAAGTGGGAAAACGAAAGACCGGTAGCAGAGCAATTTGCAAAAATTGCGGAAAAAATATACAAGGACTAGTTCAAAGGTTGAAAGAACACCATGAGAAGCGCAAGTTCAGGATCTCTGATGGAGAGGACCTCAGACCAAGAAACTGAGAAATTAATTTAGTTTAGGTAAATAGTATTTAGCATCTTTTTTTGTAATTATCAATTATCACCATAAAACCAGTATTTTGCCACTGTTTAAAAAATTAAAATTTAGCATACTTTTTCTGTGAATGTTGTAAATTAATAACTAATATTTAATATATAACTGATATTGCATTTTCAGTTTTGTTTTTGATTTAAATCAATCGAACCCTGATTCTAAATTTTACTCGGTGTATATTACTAATAATGTGATATATCGTTGTAACTAGATTTTTTCATAGTTTTATACTCCGTTAGAAAATTGGGCATGTTCCATTTCAAAATTTGAATGTATTCACTGTATCTAACACATTTTTAAATATGAAGCAACTCTCGTTCTATAACATTTTGTTAACTCTCCAACAATAATTGACATATCTATTGTGACAGCTAAAATCAAACACACTGCATAAACTTACCGTCTCATCGCTTATAATATCTGTAATAGCTGAGGGACTTTTTGTATCAGACAAAACATTCTCAAGATTAACATCAACTATATTAGATTTTGGTTTATTAAACTGGACGTCCAATCCAACTGATATATCTTTAATACAGTTAATTCCTTCCATGAATTCTTCCAATTTATTTTCGATATGCGTATCAGCCATTCTGAAAACGAAGGTAAGGCTGTTTTAATTGATTATGTGTTTAAGATAAACCCGGAAATAACGGAAAGTTAATGAATAATAGGGGTTAAAATGTGGGTATACGTGTCGAAATTTGCCCGCCAAAAATCACACGTTAAAGTCGATGTAATTCCCGATTTTTAAGGTAAATTCGAATCGAAATAGCCGTCCCCAATAGTTTTCTACGTTATTTCGAAAAAATATTACTTAAAACTTACTTTAAATGGGCTGAAACCACCAAAACCCACGATTGTTCACGACGAAGAGGTTAGAATTTTACCCGCCAACTTACAATCACTAATTTCCTCAATTTCTAAGATTCTTATATTTCTAGAAACATTTTTTAATGTATTACATTTTAAATTTACCGTAAACGATTGTTAAACAAGCAAAACTTAATAATATATACGCGAATTAAAGTATTAACGCAGGGGGTCGCAATGATTCCGCGAAATTTTTTTAGCAAGGCTTAATCAAGAAATGTCTTTCCAAAAATTTCTTAATTCACATTTACGTACCTCGATTCGTAATTTCAAAGTGAGTTTACAAAACTTTTAATAAAAAATACCACCAGAATTAGTTAAAATCTTGAGGACATTTAACACATTACTACTTCAACATTTCCACACTACATCTACGTCGTTAATGCGCTTGCGCTTTATTAAAACCCCGCTTCTTATCTGCTCTCTGATTCGTCGAAATCGTTGATTGTAAACATAACCAGCTGGCAGTTTGCGGGAAATTTAAAATAATATCAATAGTATTATCCATACTATAAAAGCCAAAGATTTGTTCAGTTTTGCTTCAAATTGATGCATCTGGGAGCAAAAGTGTTAGACAGCAATGTATTCAGGGCAAAATTTGCTACAAATTTTATTTTTAAAGTTTTTCTGTATCACGCTCGGAATACCGATTTTTTTCATTAACCGTAAAAATTGCAACTTAAAGTAGGGAGAATAACAGGAAATGAGGTCTCCAACCCAAGACTAATTAGAACCCCTCTACCAACAAGAAGTTATTAGCGTCTTTAAAAAGCTAAGAAATATTGTTCTAGAATTAGGTTTTCATCTCCTTTTGGTAATTCAAGAAACAGAAGGCCATTGGGATATTGAATTCTAGGCATTTTTCTATGAGTTGTCTTAAATTTAGGATTTGTTCTCCCAAAGTATGCCAAGTATTGTTCGTGATATAAGAAATAAACTGGGCCGACCTCCAGGACGTCGGCCGGCCCTAATATCACGAACAACACTTAATGTTCTAACTCTAGATCTAGAAACATTCAAGTTTAGCCGTGCGTCACTCAAGACGGCTAAACTTAAAACTATTTTTATTACCTTACAGTTGGCAAATTATAAGGTAACAAAAGCAACAGCGGGTCATTCTCAAACATTTAAAATAAAAACCATCTTTTAAAAAATAACCTTTATTAAATCATCACAAAATAAATCTAAATCAAAGTTTCTGATTTATAAAACAAAGATTACAAGTAAACAACTTAAAACAGAACTGAAATAATCATAAATAAATCTTCTTTTTCTTTGTTAACTATACTAGAAAAAATGCAAATCAAACTAAAAGTTTCTGTTTTATAAAACAAAGTTTACAAGTAAACTACTTAAAACAGAACTGAAACAAACATAAATAAATCTTCTTTTACTTTGTTAACTATACTAGAAAAAATGCAAATCAAACTAAAAGTTTGATTCATCACAAAATAAAACTATATAAGTTTCCTTTATCTTCATATATAAATAAACATAAATAACAGTGTTCATTAAACTAAACATACAACCGGTATTAAACATAAAAACGAAACTTAATCATCACAAAATAAAACAGGAAGTCTTCTTTAAACTGAAAAATCTCACTAGAGTTGGTTTGCAACTTTGCAAATTTATTAAAAAAATATTTAAGAATTATCACCATTTTTTAAATTTTCGGCGAACGATAACCATTTGGTGATTTGCTTAGATAAAATTTCTTTACGTGGTCCGTTTGGTTCCGTATGTAACAAAGGCATTAATATATCAAGGGCGGATAAAAATTTCGTTAAAGCAATCTCTTTTTTGCCTTCTAAGTAATACATTTCAGCTGCCATTCCGATTTCGACAGCGGTTGTAACTTGAGGTGTCCCTCTAAAAGTCATTTGTAAGGAGTTAAAATGATTATTAGCTCCGATCATCATAGTTGTCTTATTCGCAACAGCATTGCGAAGTTTTTCTTCATATTCTTTATAATCGTTTAATTTTATTAAAAGGAGTTGTTTACGAACTTTATTTGGTTCGAAATTTACGAAACATTCCATGTAGCATATTGCTTTTTGGCATACGTATAATGCCTCTTTGTGTTTCCCCTCCGATTCAAATTCAAAAGACTTCATCATTAACTGACGAACTTTCGAAAAGTTTTCTTCGCACGGACAATAGTTAATATTTAAAAATTCGTGCTCGAAAAACGCCTCAAAATCAATGCGTTCTTGAGGATTATAACATAATAATTTATATAAAAGATTTTCACAAACAGGACTAACATTAACAGATGCTGGAATCTAAAAAGCTTCAATTAAAAAGAATATTTTGTTTATTTGGGTGAACTTACCGGCATTGGTCGTTGTGCGCTCATAAACTCGCACATTTCCTTATTCTTTAAGTTACCAAAAGGTGTCCTACCTACTAAACATTCAAACATAATCACCCCGACTGACCATAAATCGATTTTTGAATCATATTTCATATTTAATAATTTTTCGGGGGCCATGTAACGAACTGACCCTGCAAAACGACTCTTTTCTAAATTGCTCTCACAGAGAATCCTCGATAATCCAAAATCAGCGACTTTCAAGGCTAAGCCAGGGTTACGGGTTAAAAGCAAATTTTGGGGTTTTAAATCCATGTGACAAAGGTTATGTTGCCTCAGGTACTTCATCGCTAAAGCTAAATGTTGCATCAACATTTGTACTAACGTTTCAACTAGTTTGTAGCGTTGTTTTATTAATTTCGACAAATCACCTTCGTTACAATACTCCATTATAATATAAATATATCTGCACGAAAAAGGAAATTAGAAAAAATTCGCGTCAAAGATACCAATTCTTACTTTGAGTCCCCACCAAAATCATAAAACCTAACGATGTTCGGATGATTTAAACTTTTCATTAATTTTATTTCCGCAACAGCTATCTCGATACCAGCCCTTTTATCCCGATGAATACATTTTACTGCGACTTCATCGTTTCCATCCTTTGCCTAAAAAACAAAGTGAGAAACTGTGTTGACTTTTAACAAGAAAATATTCAATACCTTTTGTTCGCCTTTTGGGAATGCTCGATAAACGGTCGAAAAACTGCCGCCTCCAACTTTCGGCCCAAGCTCATAACCATCTACATGGGGTGTTTCCATAATTAACATTGAACAACTATAGAAATAAAAAGTTTAAATCGTTCATTAATTGTGTATGAAGTGCTTACATCTTCCTTAGCTTCAATTAAATTGTATCCACATTTAAGGTTAACCAAGAGACTCGGAACATTAAGTTTTCGCGGTCGACAAAATAGTCGAGTAATGTTTCAAGATATTTTGAGGTTAGGTTTGGAACGTTTCGAAACAACTTTTAAATGTTACTTCTTGCGCCATCTAGACTTACTTAATGAACTTTGAAACTTCTCTTCATTTCTTTTTTATTATTTTTAAATTATAATCTTTTATATCTAAATGTTATTTAACACCTTTATGACTTTACTATTATTAACATTTAATATACAGTGAATTTCGTTAAAAATACTACCACAGATATAACAGTCATTTCTGCCTTTCGTAGGAATTGGAAAATAATTTCAAGTTGTATCAAAGTTAAGATTAACCACAACTATATAATATCATATAAATGTGATTCCACACAAAGAATGGCAAATGTTGGAGCAACGAACAGCGTTATAATATATAACATTAATAATCGTAGCAAGAGAAAATGTATGATTATATCTGGACTTATTTAAAGATCCAAAAACGTAATATTTTTAAAACCTTAAAAATTCGATTTAGTCATCTATTTATATTATCTATAAGTGTGAATATTGTCCTCTGATTACTAGATGTCGCCACAGAAACGATTCGAAAGACTTTGATTATGGTTGTTATTGCGATTGATTATTATGATTAGAATATTAATCAGTCTTATGATGTTTTAAATATATTGTTTATTTTAAAATTAATTTACACCTGGATACAAGTAATAAAAGGTGGTAAACGATTATTTAAAAAATGATTTTAAATAGTGCGTGTAACGGATGTAACAGTAACGTGGTGACAAGGAGCGCTGTAAGTTACTCTTGGATGCAACCGTTAATTTTTCAATGTTGGTAACGAATAACTAAATATTGACAGGAACGAGGCTTAGTGGGACGCATTATTTTCGTTTTTCCTGCTGCTTCCCGATAAATTAAACGTCGTGAAAGTTGATTACGATTAACGGAAACAGGGTGTTTTTGTGAACAACCCTTAATCCCAAAATGGCTGAACCTACCCTACCCTGAAACGGCTATTTGGTTTTGCAATGGCGGTAGTGACTTATAAACAGTAATATTTACCAATCCAAGACAAGTTAAATAATTAAGGTGTTTGGTTTAAATTTATTGTGCGATCGATGATTAATAGTGTGATTTAATGACCGATAGTACGCATGTATTGTTTTACAGATGTCTGCAGTGACACATTCCATATCAGGTTAGTTTTTAAGTCTTATATTTTTCCTATATCAAATTGTACCCAATCATAACAAAAATTAAATTTATTTTTGTAGAAAAACAAGGCAACCTTGTTTATGAAAACATATTCTTTGTATTGGTTTATCAGTTCGCTTGATTCCTTTTGCATTTTTAGGTACTGACCCTACGAAGGGTATTCAGAAACGAAGAGGAGGCAGTATAGGGTGAGTTTTAGATTTATTTCTTATTTTTATTGTTCGATATATTTTTAACCTAAAAAAAAACATTATTATTATTTGTAAAGGTTATAACAAGATTACTTAAGATATATATACTATTATATATATTCTTTTTTTAAGAAGAAGTCTTAATTAAAATTATTGTGATTAAGTTTTCGTTGTAAATCATAGCATGATTATATCTAAAGACTCCCACAGTTGTTTCCTTTGGAGTTCCCTTATTTAGGCTTGAGAGGGGAGTGAAGGGCTGAGGATCATTACGAGCATGCAGCATGGTATCAAGAAAATTTTCTGGGGTTTATTTTTTTGGTTGGAAAATATTATTTAACGTCTCCGTCGTTGGAGAGAGAAGTTGCTTTTCCTCGAGTCGCTGTTTTTCGTTCGGGTGCGATTCAATTATGATAGGGCGCGTTGTCGGCTTGAGTCGAGGTTATCAGCTAATAAATAATAGGTGGCGTTGCCGCCTCTTGGGTTAAATATAATGATGACGGCGCCCGAGCCTTCCTTTTAGCCCTCCACTTTCAGTTTGTTTACAAATACTTGGACAGACAACTTTAATAAATGATTTTTATCAATGTTTATTATTGATTATTTCAAATATCAAAGTTATATATAAGCTATTTCTTGATCAAAAAAATCTGCGTTTTTGTATTTATGAATTATTAATGTTTCTCAGAATGTTTCTAGTAGGGTTTAGCCATGCGATTTTCAAAACTGCTAAACGAGAATGTTTCTCGTTCTAGGTCTAGTGTTTGAACTCGAAACATTGGGGTTTATCCGTACTACATCTCTCAAGACGTCTAAACCAGAATGTTTCACGTTCTAACAGTAGACCTAGAATTAAAACTTGAAATATTCTAATTTAGCCGTGCGTCTTTCAATTCGGCTAAACCAGAATGTTTCTAGTTCTAGGTCTAGGATTAGAACTAGAAATATTTGGGTTTAGCAGTGCGTCTTTCAAGACGGCTAAATCAGAATGTTTTTACTTGTAGGTCTAATTATATATAAACTAATTCGTAATCAAAAAAAAAAATGTGCGTTTTGTACTTATGAATTGTTAATGTTTTCCAACAAGCGTGAGCTAATATAACACAAAATAATACAAAAGGTGATTGTTACAAAGCGTTTCTTTTGGGAGAAACTCGTTGTTTATGGTTCACGTAAATCTCTGGTTATAAATCAACAATTAGCTAAGTAAAAACAACGCATTTTTTCTTTTCTTAAGCATAAAAAGAGGTCTTAATAAGACGACGATGAAGAAGACGTCGCGTCCGCTTTGAAAGTAGTAGCGCGACATCATTTATAAGGCTTTGCGCGTTATCCCAAATAGTTGTACGATATGCCGGAAAATCTTGGGGCTCGTTTTGCCTAAGATCCGAGCGACCGAGCTTATCGCTATGAATACTGATGCTCTCGCGGCAGCGATCTGCGTGTTTACAATCTTTCGGCCATTTAAACCGGCGAGAAGAGAGTTGAACTGATTTTTATTGTTCTGCCAATAATAAAATATTCAATTTTTATAATAAAATTGAGAATTGTTTCAATCGACGCTTGTTTGGGCAAGTGTTTTCAGAGACCTTTTGTGTACGGGTATTGTGTAAAGTCGAAGTGTGGTAAAACAGCATCGAATGGAAATACATTGTACCCATCTTTTGTACAGTTTGTAACGCAGTGTCATATTCAACGTGCGCTCTCTCGGCAGTTACCTGTTGGTCGCGCTACCTACCCCCCACCTCCAAATACAAAAGCTGTTGCTTTGGAACTGTTGTATGGTCCCAAAAGCAAACCATACCGTGCGTACGTCCAGTCCATTCCCGCACGCCGAGCCGTCGAGACGTACTCGTAAATCGTGTGCACGTGGACCAGCATGCGTGTACCGGCGGCAATATATCCAAAAACTAACATAACATTAAACATCCGTTTTTACGAGATTTTAAATACTTTTGAGAGTGCAGTGTGTGCGTCGAGAGAAATTTTTTAATTTCGAAAAAATTCGCTGTGCAAGTTATAATATTGGCGGAAGAATTAATAGAAAGAAGAAACGTTGAATCGGCAGTGTTTTCCACCACGTCGCAGAAGTGGATATGTACGCGTACGCGTCAGGGGGCGGCCCCCCTCACTACGCGTCGCCCCCGACGTACCTTCAGCCGCCGCCGCCACCGCCCCCTCATCATCCCCAGGTGCCCGCGATGGGGATACCCCAAGATCAGGCGTCGCCGTCCGTCCCCCATTTCCCAAAGAGAAAGAGGTGACGTCTCACTCTTTAATTAGTACCGTTCAACACGTGGCCCGCGGTGACGTTTCGTTTTTCCTGGTATTCCAGACCCACCTGTCTGCTCTGAACGTATATAAATCTCTTTCTTCTTTCTACCTACCTACGTCGGCTGTCAAAAAGACAGGTAAACGTCGGGGACGTTGATGTTGAGGTTTTAGAGTATACTCTTTTTGAACGTAACAGTAACAGTACTTTCCTGTCTTTATACGATTGCGGATTGGCGCACACACTCTACTGTTGTTTACTTTCCCCGGATCCGTTCTGCGGCCTTAAACTTTACCGTTCCGCGGTTTGCGCCGTTTTGTTTTATTTCATTTCTTCACTACTCTCTACATTTCTTGCTCGAATTTCGTCCAATATACAGTGCTTCCCAAAGGTATCTGCTAAATTCGTTAAAACATTTAGAAACGGTCTATGGAAAAATCGCTTAGACGGCTCTAAGGATTTAATTTTTTTTTGCAATTTTGACGTCATTGCTAATTTTTTCAAATAGAAATCTCCCATTTTTATTACGGAATATGAAGGAGGATTTTTTTCTGAATTTGGTACAACTAAAATTAATGTTAGCTACATAAGAAAATTTTCGAGAAAAATCGCCTTAAAGTTTCATGATTTTCCATTCATTTGAGAATGATTAATTTTTGATATCTGAAACAGTTGGTTACGCATGGCTACTGCTATTTTGCTATTTCAAATGAATGGAAAATCATGAAACTTTAAGATAATTTTCCATAAACCGATTTTAATTGTTTTAACCAATTTATCCGTTACTTTTGGGAAACCCTGTGTATTGTACAGGGTGTATCAAATGTCTTCAATATAGCAAGTAACTTCGCCATTTGTGATTTAGAGAAAAATGTTTCAAATAAATGTTTCTTTATTAATTGTGGCGCATTTTTTGGCGATATTTGCTTATTTACATTGTTTTTTGTTTCGTTGCTATGGCAGCCAACAGTCTTATTTTAAATGGAATGCATATTATATATTTTTTTGCGTATTTTGATAGAGGATAAAGTAGGTGCTGAAATAACGCCATTGATAGCTTTAAATGTTAAAAAATTGTGTACTTGATTGTAATTTGTTGATTTAATTTTTACAGAAAACGCATTTTTTCTCGATTTTCATCTTATACAACCATATGATTTGATATGTTCATCGCGTAGAGAGATTTATCCTCTATCAAAATATGCAAAATAAAGATATGCATCCCATTTAAAATAGCAATGTTGGTTGTCATAGCAGCGAAACAAAAAACAATGCGAACAAGCAAATATCGCCAAAGAATGCGCCACAATTAGTAAAGAAACTTTTATTTGAAACAGTTTTCTTTAAAATCACAAATGGCAAAGTTATTGGCTATATTCCAGACATTTGATACAACCTGTATATATATATATATATAAATAAATAAATAATATTACCAAAACATTCATGTTATGTTATTTAATTTATTTATTTTGTGTTTGGGTATATGAAACAGGATACTCAGATTTCATTATAAAAGTTTTTCGAAGAATTTGTAAAAAAAGAAAATAATTAATATTAATAACGAATTGGGCGCTCGTTAATAACAAAACACTTGGAAATAATTTTTGCGTGCGTTCCAATAACAAAAAAATTGTATATAATAGAATAGCATGGATTGGCACGTACGTAGATAAAAATGAATAATATGCAGATTAACGACGCGGTTCGGTAGATAGCGTCTGTACATTGTTTTGCGTTAAATCCGATAATAATTTTCAACTCGTCCGTCGGCGAATAAAGAAACGTGGGTTTTGCAGCACGCGATGTTTAAAAACAGGTTCGGTATGGGCCCTTTTAGGAAAATTACCGGGAGCCAATCATAATCGGTCGATAAGCGAAGTTGAATCAAAATATTAAATTAATTATAAACAGAGTTTAAGGCCTGTATCGTATTCGTTCTGTCGACCACACGCGAGTTACACAAATACACGTATTATTTACAAGATTACAATACTGTTCTAAAATATCCGAATGTTCAACTTGTCGATCTTGCAACACGTCGAAAGCCTATCGGCGTTGTTTTATTGGGTTAACTATACATTTAGTTGCGAAATAATAACAAGTCGACTTGTTTATATACTACTACTGCGAACACGCGACAATGTTGAATTTTGATATCGAATCGCCTAGTCAACACTTTAACGAATCGAATCGAATCAAGTATCTAAAGACAAATTTTTATAAAAACTCTATCAAAGACGAAAATTCCCAATGAATAATTCTATTATTAATGTGCGTTCCGATAAATTTCTATCAACAGAAAAAAAATCCTCGCTTTAGGCTATTTCTTAGAACAGGTTTTTTTTTTTCGTTTTCGTTTTCTTGCCATTGTTAGCGTATATATTCTGCTAATTTGATTAAAGTTATTTGTATAATGGATACAATTGTTGGAATTATTATCGGTAGATTATATTCGGTTTCGAAGATGGAATAAGTTTAAAATGTAATAATTGTGGTGGGTAATAACTGGTGCAGTTTTGAGGGCGTTTATAGGGGGAAAAGGGCGCATGCAGGGGGTGATATTTGAGGTAGAATTACTCCGGGATCGGGCGTCATCCCCTCCGTTGTAACACTAAATCTACGTTACGTGCCGCGATGCACTGATAAAGGCCTCATTAGTAAACCGTAAATCGGATAATAGAGGTACCGTTACCCTCCGAGCAAATAACATATTTATTACCGATAATTCACTTTAAGCCGCCGGGTCAGAGGTTAATTAACGAGCGCGACATTTTTGTAATATAGAAAAACCGCAAGCGAACGACCCAACGAACGAATAAACCAGCAAGCCGAGCTCGAGGTGAAAAAAAGAGACTACTTAAAACGCGATATATAGGTTAGGAGATGCGGTACAGATAAGTTTCCAGAACAAAGAGCCCCTTCGACAATGTGGAAGAAGAACCAAAGTAGCGTCTCCGCTCACCCTATTGAAATTCCTTTTTGTTTTTCAGGTCCGATGAAGACGACCCGAGCGGTAGCAAATATTCAAGAATGGAAGACGACAGTATTCAGGATAAAGAACGATTTGCAAGGTATCTATTTATTCTTCTTTCTATCTTTTTCTTTCTAGCCGTAGGCTTTTTGTAGAATATTTTATTTTTTGTATAAATTGCCTTATATTTTACGGCTGATACAAAATTTAATCAACACTAAATTGTCACTATGTTGCAACGCAATAAGATCATTCAAAACGTACCGTAACCATCGCAGACCCCAATCGTAATTTATTACTAACATTTTAAATATCAAAGTTACATGTAATACCGATTTCGTTATTTTGATATACAGGGTGTTTCACTTAAAGCTCCCATGTCAAGTATCTCTGGAATGGGTTGAGATGTAGTAGTTTTGTAAGAAGTTGCTGCTAGAGTTCGTAAATGATTTCAGTTCTTACGTATTGGTATTATTCATTGTATAAAAATAAACGGCAACTACATTACATTACATATATTATACATAAGGTAGGCGGACCAACTTCAACAAATTTCAGTTTTGGCATAAAGAGACAACTTTCTCAATAACATTCTGTACTGCAAGGAGAGTTGTTTCCATAATAATGGAATACTATCTAAGCAAAACAATCGATATTGGTCTCAAGATAATCTTAGACTGTCATTTACGTACTCTAACAACAATTTCTTACATAACTAATATATCTCAACCCATTCCAGAGATACTTGGCAAGTGAAACACCGTGTATATATATTAATATCTCATTATTGACTCCTTATGAGAATTTAAATAAATCCATATATTTAAAAGTTTTTAAAGAATAAGAATAAATAAATTGATAAAGGAGAGTAAAGAAGAATAAGAAGAAGAAAAGTAGAAGAAGAAGTGGTCTAGGTATGTAACCTTTATTAGCGTATTGCGGAGCTCGAGAAGCGAGTAGAGCCGAAGAGGAGAAAGAGGAGGAGGAGGTTTCGAGCGCGCCTCGTATTCTCAGGTCGGATTGCGACACAAGGAAATGAGAGGATGATGCCGGTCGGGGCCGGGGCCGTAGCCGAAGCAGGGGCGGCGGCGCGGGGGGCCCGCGGAAGGCCCGCGGGACCTCAGCAGCAGCGTGGGAACGGTGGCCCGACGGCGGACCGACGCCGCCTCCCCCGCGGCCGGTCACGATCGCCAGACGCTCGCTCGACTCTCTCGCGACCCTCGCCAGCTCGCCTCGGCGGTGAACGTCGTCGCAACGCCACTACTAACTCGAAAGGATAACCAGAAACAACGAAAATCCGTTTCGAACACTTTTTATAAATGACCGTCACCTCCACCAACATCTTGACATTTTTATCTTAGTATATTAGATTAAACTCAAAATCAAAAAATGATCAAAATAACGTTATGGTTTAATAACACTTCATTCGATGAGTACAAGAACGCGTGCGCAATTTAACTTAACAATGTTTCACAGCGCGTTATTCGCTCGTTTAGTGCTCTATAATTGTTCGCGGTTTTGCGGCTAAGCTGACTTTCTTGGAGAATCCTGAAACGCTAATGATTTTTGCCTGTTTTTTGTTTCGAAAAGTATTTCGAAAATTTTCCAATTTAATTTTTTTTTTGGTGATTTCACTATGACTTTTACTCTCTTTTGAAAGTGCCATTACACCTACTTTCTCGTCACTCGTTCAATACTTTACCCGGCATGTTTATGTCGGTACTATTTTTGAAAACTAAAACTTCGTGACGTACATACACTGCTATGTTTGAACCGGAGAACTATAATGGTATTTTAGAACCGTTGTTTTTTATTCTTTTGTGTTTTTTTGTCTTTTTCGTTTCCTTTTGATTTATAACAAGTGGAACATTGTAGACGAAGTTGTAATGACCGATCGTTTTGCTTTCGAATTACTGTAGGGAGAACCATTGCGAAATCGAAAGGAGACGGCGGAACAAGATGACAGCGTACATTACGGAATTATCCGATATGGTGCCCACCTGCAGCGCCTTAGCCCGGAAACCCGATAAACTGACCATTTTGAGGATGGCAGTGGCTCATATGAAAGCTTTAAGGGGTAAGATATCTTCATCAAGATAAAAAATTTTTTTTTGATTAATATAAAATAAATGTTTTTAACAATTACGAATAGTTTTATAAAGTGTTATAACGTCAGTACATCGTTCGAACGGCCATTTTGAATAACTTTCTTTCGTGAGACGTACGATGCATAGTGATTATAATCACGTATCATTCCGTTATGGAATATTAACGAATCAGAATTATTTGTAGCGCTATAATCTTTGATTTAACCTGATGTAGTAATATCATCACTATCTCCATCAAATCCCTTGATATACATATCAAAATTAATTTATCAAATTTTTTTATTTTGCTTATTTTTACTAATTTTTTATATTTAAATATATATATATGTAAGTTTTGGTGATTTCTTTTAATAACAATGCAAAAAAAGTCTTAAAAAAGCTATTAAACTGTTCCAACCGTTTCTGAAAATGTTAATTCGATATTTTAAGAATTTTATGTTACCGGATGAGCGGAACGGGCCGTGAATAAAAATTAGTCGCATTTACATGAAGCATTGTCTTCTTTAACGAGTACAGTTGAACGACGCGTATAAAGAATGTAGTATGATGCACGTCGGGTTGACAAAATGGTCGTTTTCTTTTGCATACTACCACGATACTAGGGAACCATCGTTTACTTTCCTCACGGTCAATTTATTTATTTAGATGAGATTTTTTTAATAAAAAATAAAAAAGTCTATACAGTGTTTGATTTTAGCTGTTACAGCAGATGTTTACATTATTGCTGGAGATATGACAAAATGTTATAGAAGAAAAGTTGCTCCACATTTAATATTCTGTTATTTGCCATATTCTAAAAAACAATTGAGCATCAAATGTGTTAGATACACCGAATATTCAAAACTTTAAATGGAACGTGCCCAATTTGATTACGGATTATAAAACATTATTTGGAATATGCTCCGAATCCCGAGCGTTACTGTTAACAACTAGTGAATTCATCTTATTTTTATATTTTTGTATTTTCATCGATAATTATGCTTCTGAGAGCAAAAGTGAAAGAGAGCAATATTGCTAAGAATAGAATTTGCTACAACTTTTGTTCTAAAAGTTTTTTGTCGTTTACTCCGAATCCCGAGTGTTCTATCTTCAAAAATTAATTAATTTTGATCGTTTCAAATGAGTTATATTAGAATCTTATGCTCTTACCTTTGATTGTTTCGTAGACATCGGATGCTCTAAATATTGTTCGTGATATAAGAAATAATCTCGGCCGATTTCGAAGACGTCGGCCGCCCCAAGTATCATGAACAATATTTAGAGCGGCCGACGTCTTCGAAGTCGGCCGAGATTATTTACTCGAAAAACTTCAAGCAGGGTAGAGTTGGTATCACGCTTCGAATCTTGAGTGATACCATTAACACCTTGTAAAACTACGAATTCAGCAAATTTACAAATTTTCGTATTTTCTCGATATTTATGCGTTTGAGAGCAAAAGTAAAAGAGAGCAATATTGCTAAGAACAAAATTTTCCACAAAACTCTAACAGTTTTTTTTGTAGTATACCCCGAATGCCGAGTGTTTTATCAAGAAAAATTGATTAATTTTGATCGTTTTAAATGAGTTATATTAGAACGTTAGTTTCTTACCTTTGTTTGCTTCGTAGACGTCGGTCATCCTAAATATTGTTTGTGATATGAGAAATAATACGGCCGCCCCAAGTATCATGAACAATATTTTATTCCATAAACTTCAAGCAGGGTAGAGTTGGTTTCACGTGATTCAGCAAATTTTCATATGTTTTTCAATATTAATGCATCTGAGAGAAATTTTGAGAAGTGTACGACTATACCTGCTAAATCAGTTATGATCACTAAAATCAATCACACTGTATATGGATGAGAATGGGAAGCAAGTTTTTGGCGAGATAATATTTTTATTATATTTTCGGGTGATTCGAGCGGAAAACGTAGCCGCGTTTATCCATATTTGGATTAGCAAAATGCACGTTTCCGTGCGAAAACGTAAACACGTATATAGGCGGTGGTCGTGTAACATCGACGAGGGGGTTGTAAACCTACTGCCCCAGTGTTCAAATACGAATTCGTAAACCCTATGCGCCTCGTTGTAGCACAAAACGTAGCCGGTTTTGAAAACGGGGTGTTTTCAAAAATTTCCTATCGATGATTTGAGAAAATACGATTTGTTTCTTTGTAGGGACCGGGAATACAAGTACAGACGGAACATATAAGCCATCATTTTTAACCGACCAAGAATTAAAACATTTGATACTTGAAGCGGCCGACGGTTTCCTGTTTGTAGTAAGTTGTGATACAGGAAGAGTAATCTACGTATCCGATTCGGTGGCTCCGGTGTTAAATTACGCCCAAAGTGATTGGTACGGGTCGTGTATTTACGATAACCTTCATCCGGAAGACGTGGAGAAGGTTCGCGAGCAGTTATCTACGCAGGAACCTCAAAATAGCGGGAGAATACTCGATTTGAAAACGGGAACAGTAAAGAAGGAGGGGCATCAATGTAAGTATTTTTTGCGTTTTTAATTGATTATTTTATTCGTAATTATTTATAGCTTCAATGAGACTTTGTATGGGGTCGCGAAGGGGTTTTATTTGTCGGATGAAGGTAGGAAATTTAACACCGGAAAACATGGCAGTGGGGCACTTGAACAGACTGAAGCAACGAAATAGTTTGGGTCCCGGAAGGGATGGACAAAACTACGCTGTCGTACATTGTACGGGATACATTAAAAATTGGCCACCTACAGGTAAAAGCAATAGCGCAAGTAAGATTCAACACTTTCTATTCTCACTTATTTTTAAATAATTTTATCGGGAAGAAATAACTTCCGATAAAATTAATTTAAACTAAAGAGCGAAGATAAAGTGTACAAAGGGCTAAGTAGAAACGCGTCAGATATGTTCACAGGTGTTCAGTTAGAGCGGCAGCCGGAAGAAGAGATTCACTCGTCCCATTGTTGTCTGGTCGCGATCGGCCGGTTGCAAGTCACCTCAACACCAAACACCAGCGAATTATCCGGATCCAATAATACCGCCGAGTTCATCTCGCGACATTCGATAGACGGCAAATTTAGTTTTGTCGATCAACGTGTAATCGGACTTTTAGGTTACGCGCCCACAGAACTTTTAGGGAAGAGCTGTTTTGAGTTTTTTCATTTAGAAGATCAAACCCATATGAAGGATAGCTTTGAACAAGGTAAAGTAATACATTGAAATTAATCGATTTTTTTATTTTTAATGTTGCTTATTTTTAGTGTTAAAATTAAAAGGACAAGTATTATCAGTTATGTACCGATTCCGAGCCAAAAATCGAGAGTGGGTTTGGTTGCGCACATCAGCGTACGCCTTCTTAAATCCTTATACGGACGATGTTGAGTATATAGTTTGCACAAACAGCACCGCCAAATCGTTGCACGCCGGAAATGAGCCAGCCACGGATGCGCCCGAACAAGTTTCTTACCAACAACAACCCGGTTTAGACTACAGTTTACAACGTCGGGACACACTTTATACGCATATGATACCTCCCACACACATCCAAAGTAATTTCATTCAAACTAATCTTTTATTTTTTAGTCTCTAATAATAAAATTGTTTTCATTGTTTTGCAGCGCCTCAACAAGTACCAAGACCGAGTAGCGGTCAAAACGTGTACACAACGTACGAACCAACGCCATCTCCGATAACGTACGGTTCTCCATCGCAGACGAACGTGACGAGCAGTAGCAGTACGGTTTTGGGTCGTTTGACGAAGGGTAGTACAACGAGCCCCACGCCGGCGGCGGCGCCGTGGAGTCTTCGACAACCACAGCCGACGGCCGAAAGTTACCAGTTCAACCAGCCCAGTCCGAGGTCGCCGGGACCGACCTACACGCAACTAAGTGGAGGAGCGCGCGGCACGACGGCACCGACGCCTTATCAATGGACTTGGCAAACGACAAGTCAAGCGTCGGACGGCGGAGGCCCCGGGTCGAGCGGCTCGGGGCCACCCCAACAAACGCAACCGCACGAACTGTCGGATATGCTACAAATGTTGGACCAGAGTGCGGCGACTTCGTTTGAGGATTTAAATATGTTTAATACCACGTTCGAATAGCTATGTGAGGAAAGTATAGGGATTAAATAATCGGAATGCGAACGCCTTCTCAGATAATTGTATTTATATACGTACAAATTTTTTTGTAAATTAGTTATCATCGACGAAGAAAAAGGGAATGATTGCCATGTAATTTATATACATAATATAAATATATATATATAACAGTATAGGTGTGGTGTGACGTGTGTGAATAATAATTACAAGTGGTATAAAACTGAAATAGTTATCAATATGGAAGTGCGCTCGTATACAGGTGTCCTAAAAAGCATTTGCAGAAATAACTCTCGGACGTACTTTTTTTTTCCCTGTAGTTTTCAGTATGTATTTTTGGAGCCCCTGTACACTCGAACTTACGGAAATACAAAAAAATTAAATTAATGATAACGTGGATTCCATGAAAGACGTAGATTTCGCGGTGTCCAGTTTGTATAGCTTGTTGTAGCGTATTGCTATCAATACTCTGTATACTCGAAAGTTATTTCGTTCATGTTTTCTTACCCATTTTTATTTTTTTTGAGAGTAATATAGCTGCTTTGGCAGTGAATTGTATCTTGTGTTGCGAAATAAGTGACAAAAACAAACCAGTAGTATATTAACAATTTTTCTTTTGGTAATGTTTTAAAAATTTTCCGTTTAACGTTTGTATATGATTGGTTTAATGTTGAATCAAATATATTCTTGTGGATAAATTTCGAAATTGTGTATATCCACAATGTTGTTAGATACATTATAGTATACACATATCTTTGAAGTAAGATTTTTTTCTTGAAAATAAATAATTTTTTAATAGTTTTATAAGGTTTAAATGGTAAATTATGGAGATTAAATGTAATTCTCATTTCTTTCGCAATAAAAATAAGCCTTTTCATGTCTTTAACTATTTTTGTAATTAAAATACATAGTATTTTGTAAGAGATCGGCGTTTCGTTTCTCGATTCATTTTTTTACATGTATATAAGGGTACAGGCACCCCATTTGGGTCGCTACATTTCGAGGCGATCTTCAAATGGTGTACCTATACCCATGTGCATATTTATGTACATATATGTGGCATGAAGCACACGGCATATATATTAAGTTAACAAAAAAAATTATATTTTACTGCAATTTGATGAAAGTCAATAAATAATTAATAGTAATACCCATGAAGACCTACTTTTATTTCTACTAAAAGAAGTCGACGATTATCTTATCATGCCATCTGTTGACAAATTCGGTCGTCATTTCATCCTTCATAAACGGAGCCCACACTGTTTACGAAACGTTTTACGTCGCTGAAATCGAGACTGCAGTGGGGGGCGTAATTTACTACAACATTTTTGTTTTACAATAATAAGCACAGTCTGGACTCTTTAGGACTTTTAAATGTCCATTTTCTCAATCTCCTTTCAAGGCACCCATCATTAATAACCAATTAGAGACCCGTCGCAGTTCTTCCTGCCATATCGAAAATTTAAATAAGTGTAAGTTAATTAAGTTAATCATCAATTTAGCTTCAGGTCAAATAAGACCACGCAGGACGCCGTTTTGTAATTCTACACATCCGTTGTAGAGGGCTCGTTTTGCCTGCTGTGGTCTATTTTTTGGTCTTTAAAGGGTTAAATTTTTTGGTATAACTTGTTCTGGATTCGATTAAATAGGTATTAGTAAAGGTCAGTTTAAATGAAATATTTACAAATATAAATTTATTTAAATACAAATCGGACTTTTACATAAGAGAAAAACGTCTAACAGTTAATTTGTCAGCAGCCGATAGTGTTACATTCTATGTGGATCAGTTTTATTACATATTAGTACTTTTAATTTATACAACGAGAAATGAATTTAAATAACGACTGTTGACAAATGCCTTTATGCCAGATGCTTTATTTTTTCTTTATTATATCGAAAAATCTAGAAACCGATAAATATTGTTTTTACCATGAATAACCTGCTTCAGTAATATATATGATCTAAAATGAATGCGGATGTGATGATCTTTTTGATGTTAGTGAGATTATCGTCCTTTATTTAGATATAAATCGAAATAATTATAGCTCTAAAAGTATTTGAAAAACGAATAGTGGGTGTAGAATAAAAAAATTTTTGTGAGCAGGTTATTTAAAGTAAGCAATATTAAAATAATAATAATAATAAATAATATTGCGAATGAATCTATCACGAATAAGAAAACTTGTCAAAAAATGAACATCCTACACAGTCTAGGTAAAAATACAGAAGCTGCTAAACCTAACGTTACTAAAAAATAAATTTAAATAACGGAAATATTATTTTGTGCTTCTATTCATTTTTTGGGATCATTATTTTTTCTGATAAGCCTTGGTCTTTTAGCTTCATTTCGAGAAGAAGCGACTCGTTTCGGCATTTCTTTTTAGTATATTTGTACATATTGGTCTTTAAACTATTTTTTTTCATTTTTTTCCCGGAACAATATTTTACAAAACTTTTCTATTTCGATTTAAAAGAGTTAAATTTTATCACCATTAATTAATATATATGTACAACTTAATTTCTCAACTCTATCTGAATTCTTATTATATTTTCAAAACAAAATACTCCGCAATAACGTTGCTTTATTGCTTAACCATAGAGAGCTTTAATAAATTGCATCTACTGCTGACTAATAGTCCTTTAAAACAAATAAATATGAAAATATGTGAGATCAGAAAATTTATAAAAAAAATGAAAACATTATTTTACATATATATCAATTAACTAACGGCAGAACGACATGTAAAATATAGTTCCTTTATTCTAACTAAAAATAAAAAAAAATAACTAGAAAAACCATTTTAAAAATGAAAACAAAAGAACGATCGTTACATATTCATCTCTAAACGTCAAAACTCCTTGTATTATCTTTTTTTACCGTCAACGGAAAAAAGTGCATCTTAAAAAAAACCTCAATGTCCGGTTTCTTTTCCTATGTAGTTCTTATAAAAAATCTTTTGATAAATCTTACAATATCCAAACTAACACTACTTTTCACTGTACACCTCATTAGTAATTAAATTTGTCTTTTTTTTTTCACGTTCACTTAATCGCCTTTTCACACCGCCATTAGTTTTGTTTTTTTATTTGTTTTTACGATTGCTGCTTTAAGCCATATAGTCGGGATCGCTGTAATCGTTCTCACTTTCATCGCCCGACGAACTCACAAATTTTCGTCGCTTTTTCTTGTGCCGATGTTTTTTCTTTTCAGGTTTTTGTCGCGGCGTACGTTTATGTTCACCGTCCAACCTTCTATTTGAAATCACTAACTTGGGCACTTTTGGTGGTAAATTATCCTATGATATAAAAAAAAAAAAACAAAATCAAATTTGGAAGTTAACTATGTAAGTTAAAGCCTTAAGAAGCTTTAGAGATTCAAAAAGTTAAAAAAAAATTTTTTTTGTTACCTTATAATTTGTCAAAGCAACTTTATCCGCATCTGATAAAACGGTAGCTGAACTAGCATTCATAGAAAGCGAATTCGCCCCGGTTCCTGCTGTACTCAAGGCCGTTAATGCTTTGTTACCTTCCTCATCATCTGGATCGTCAGGATCGAGTTGTAACATTAATTGTTTAAACTAAACAAAATAAATTAGAAATTTTAAAAATACATCAATAAAATATTGATTAGTTTACTTCTAAATATTGCTTTATGAGATCTTTACGTCCTTCTTGATCCAAAAACTCGGATGGTGCCCCTTCCTTAAGTTTATTTAACGTCATCGTTGGATTGAACAAAGCATTATTTCGACGAGAAGCGGTTTTTTCGTAAACTTTAGCCGGCTCGGAAGGTGTATATTGTTGAATTTTACTAAAAAATAAATTCATTTAAAAACAAGTTAATTAATAAGATATTTAATTTACCCATCGCTTAACCCATAAACGTCTTTTAATTGTTGTTTCAACATTAAGAGAAGAAAACAACCCTGCGCGGCCGTTATACAAGCTTGTAATTGTGATGTATCCTCGGGAACACGTTCGACAAGTGCCTCAGGGTCATCGTCGTCTTCGTCTAAAGCTGATATTGCAATATTTACTTCGGGATTGTTGTCGGAAGCTAACTTTTGATTTTCAGGCATCATAAGACCCTATTAATATCAAAAAATATTAAATATAATAAAAAATAATAAAAAGGGGTTATTTTTTTAAGTTACCTCACGAAATGTTTGAAGTAAATTAGTACCGGAAACCGATATCATTATATCAATGTGATGTACGATAAATAACGGTTCGTCTTGTACCAAATACGGAAAATATGCCAAATTATCGGCCAGGTACAACATATAAGATAAGCTCGTACGCTATAATAAAAAATTTGATAAACGAAAATAAAATTGGAATAAAACGCTATTTACCGCTTGATCGTCGAATTGTTTTAAAATGTTTAAAACTAAGGCACGTCTCTGCTGTCTCGAGTTACGAAGTATAGAGTATAAATACGTGTTAAGGGCGGTGGGGTACTCGCCTTGAACCTTTACCACGAAACCCCTAATGATGTCGCTACTTTGAAAGATCAGTTGCAACTGATACGAAAGTCGCACGCCCAATGACGATTTCGTGTGGATAAATCCAGGATATTTCTTTTCTATTTCTAATAATAGTTTATCGGCGCTGTGAGATACCACTTTTTCGCAATCGGTTGTCATACAAATTAAATATGGAACAATCTAAAAATAAAATGTATTCAAGATAACCCAAAAATGAAAATATTAATATCGATATTTACCTGGACCGGATGAACAAGACCTTGTTGCAAAATAAGTTGGATTACTCTTAAAGCTGGTTGGCGGACCCCTAAAGCCGGGTGTAGATAAGACTGCAGAATTTCTTTTAAATACAATTGAATAACCGTACTGGCCATCCCCGATGAAACGTCGCCCATCTCCTTTAAATTTTCCCCTTTCGATCTTTTAGCCCCTAAAAAATGTTATTAATTAATATATTTTTTAATTAAAAAAAAACCTTTTAACGTACATTCCAAATCTTGTTGTATCATGCGTTTATCCTCCTCCAAAAGATAGTTTTCGATATTAATAAGCACCTCGCTTTTCATCTTCAAAGGAACATCATCGGAAGTCAACATTTTGTGATAAAACGATTTCAATTCTGGTTCCAACATAAACTCGTAATGACGGATACATATCGAGCCGATCGATTTCAAAGTGTTCGCTTGTATATCAAATTCTTGTTGTAGCAAGAAGAAACTCATCGTTTTAAAAACTTGATCTTTGATGTCTGGGGAAAGATCCCCTATTACTTCGGAATCGCGAAAATCGAAATGTCGCAATAAAAGTCCGACGATAAACAAAGCCCTACGGAAATACTGCCGGCAGATGTTGTTCTTAATGGCGGGATCGTTCGCATGAACTTCCAACCGCGATTTGTACCGTAGCAAATATGTATAATACTTATCAAAACACTCGCGAATTAATTTGTAATTTCGCGTGGTGTTGTTCACTATCGAACCCAAACACGATATGCTACTAGAAACAATCGTTCTATCGTGTTGAATCACCAATTTCATCAAATCCTCTTCTAATTGAGCGAGAAACGATTCGCTGGGATGTTCCATAAGCGGTACAACCAGCTCTAACATTCGCGCAACGTTACAAATAATTTGCGTCTCACCTTTCGATTGACATTTCAAGCTAAGGTAAGGTTGTAACGTTAACGCGTGCGCCACTAACAATTGAGGCCTGATTTTTGCAAAGAGATACAACGTCGCCAAACAAGCAACGAGCCTCTGGGATGCCGTGTTATTGTCGTTCGTTTCTTCTAATCGTAAAATATTTTCTATTAAACAATCCACAATTTGTTTACAAGCCAATAGGAGCGCTCTTGGTGGTTCCACTTGTATTTTTGTCGAATCATCTTTATCTTCTTTAGGTTTAAATAACTAAACGGAAATTAAAACAGTTAAGATTGACAAATTATTAAAAAAAAATTAATAATGGCATTTCCGAGTTGTTATGATCTTATCTTTACATAAAATTAAAATGGAGGCAATACAAGCAGTTGGGAATTTGTAGGATTTCCTTTGAGTGATTATCAAAATTTGCGATATGAAAACGATAAAATAACTAACGAATGTAGTAAGAGAAAATATTAGTCACGTGAATGATATAAATTCAGTTTTGAGGCACATTAACGTTAGTTTTCTTTGGGCCATCAAACCGATCGGAACTACACAACCGTAAGTAAGTCAAAAAAATACTTACGCTAATAAGTAACTGCTCAAACCATTCCAATCCAATATCTTTAGACGATGCAACTACATCGGTAATATTCATAACTTTCCTAATTAAGGGTGTACTTTTATTCGGCGTAAACCACATATTTTGAAAAACCTCCATAACCAGTTTCCGAATTCCCTCCTCATCGTTAACGCGCCGAATCAATTTGACGCAAATTTCGGGTATTTTGGGAAACTCGGGACACTCGATGCAGATATCTTTAAGAATTTTAATGACGCGCTTTCGCACACTAACTCCTGTGTCTAAAATTCTCGCCGATAGCATCTCGTAATACTTGTTGATCAATTCGGGTCGGCTGAGGACAAATTTTCCAACCAAATCGACGGCAGCTTCTCGAACGGATGTCGAATGATCAAGTAAAGAGCCATTTACGCTCATTTGCATATCGTGTCGTCCCAAAACGGCTGGATCGGCTTCCACGATCATCGTGAGACATTTCAAAGCTTTAGTCCGAATGGCTATGGATGTTTCGCGAAGTACGATTAAAATGGCGCGAAGGTAGACGTCGAAACTTTGAGAAAAGTAACGTTTTGACGCGAGGAATTGAGCGATTAATTCGGCGCTGTTGTAATCGATGTAAGTTTGAAAAACCTGTATCCGGTTACCAGCGGACATTTTTTCTTGAAACGGTCGAATTTTCGTTAATAAAAACTTTTTTCTTTCCTCCAACAGCCGAAACTTTTCGACGTTACTTTGATCTCGCGACATTTTTTCGTTTTTCCGATGTTTTTCTTCGTCGGAACTATGTTCATCATCGGATATGACCCTACTACGATTTTTATGGTTTTCTTTAGAACCAGTACGTTTATTATTTTTTTCGCCGGTGGCTAATTGCGATTTTTCATTAACGACTTCTTTGTACCATTGGGCTATATAAAAATGACGCGCGTATCGGTGAGCTTCTTCATTTTGGGCGTTTACGGCCAAGAAATCTAATAAAACCCTTTGTAAAAATTGCGTTCTCTCTTCGTCGGGGTTCGAAACCGATTTTTTATTCGCGTCAACGTCGTCGGTGTCATCGTCGTCGTCCACGTCGTCATCATCGTCTCGGTCGTTATCCTTCATTTCTTCCGATTTGATCTCTTTTATCATTTGATCGATTGTGTTTAATTTATAATGGGATACAACGCTGTCTCTTCGAAGTCTAGCCGCGACTACACCCAAATAATCTAAACTAGCGACGCGTAGAGACATATCGGTACCTTTATTCGTAAAATTTTTCATCAACATTTTACCAAGGATGCTGAGCAAAAGTTCTGTCGCCGGCCATTCGGGTTTATTGACCGTCGATAAAAGATCTTGAATAAAATTTTCAAACAACGGCCTATAATCGATATCTTCAGATCTATTTCCGCATTTGCTTAGGAAAACCGTGAGGAACGTAGCCGCCGTCGAAGTGGCTTTTTCGTATTTGTTACAAATAAGCACGTCTAAATCGACGTTTTTAACGTTTTCGTTTTGAGTTGTATCGCCGATCGATCGAGTCTTATTGTTTAAATTTTCGGGTAAAGCGACGACGCATTGGATCAATTGCAATACTAAAGCGGTTAACATTTGTATGTGTTCCTCGCTATTTAACCTGTAAGTTCTTAAACTGCGCTTATTGCTTGGAAGGCGAGCGATTGAAGCCAAGATATCGTCCAATAACAACCTACGGTGGCTTTCGTATTTCGTAAAAATTGTCGTAACCAACTTTAAACTAGCTAATTGAATTTCGTTTACGTTTTCCGCAAAGAAAGGGGACACCCCCATTGATGAGGCGTGTAAAACCGACGTGTCAGTTAAGATCTGTATGTTTAATAGCTCCGATAACAGATTAATTAGTACCGATATTTTACTGTAAAGGCCTGTTACCGATTTTTCTAATACATGTATCGCCTTCTTTTTTCGACCGTCCTTTTTCTTATTATCTAAGCGATACGTTGAATCGTACGATGGAAATATTGTGTTTTGCATATGATATTTTATAAATAATACAACCCGCTCGATTACGTCTTCTATGTATACACGTTTCGGCATGTTTGGGGACGTCAAAACGTACAAAATTATTAAACAAGCGTCCGCCGCCCCCATTATCCTCTCCATCGCCGTTTCCACCCAAATTTGTCGGACCCTTTCGTTTTCCTCCTGCAAAAATGTTTAGTTAAATTGAGTTAAACAAATTAAATTTATTTTTATTTTACGTCAGTTATGGGCGTCACTCGATCGCCACCTCTTATATTAATTTCCAAAACGTTCAATAATTGAACTAATTTTTCGGCAGGTATCATTTCGGTAGCCCCCAAAATTTTTAATTTTGCAGATTCCGTGGTGAGTTCTTGTAACGTGTGTCTACTTAATAAATATTCCGCTGGAACAACGCCATCATCCGCTAAAATAAAAAAAAAAATTTATTTGTACAGCGGCAAAGTACATAAACGGCATTAAGAGAAAAGTTGTAGGAAATTTACTACACCATGAACGATCGATTGAGCTAGAATGTTGAAATTTGTTACAGTTGCTGCTTGGATATCCTTAACCGTAGAATGCTACTCGGGGTACACTTGTACTTAGTATAATGTAGTAGACCAGTTAATAAGTGTACCATTCCAGGGGTAAAAAATTGGCTACATCGATCTATCATATACAGGATGTTTAAAAAGGAACACCCCATATTTGATTAGAATATCAGACAGAGAATTTTATTCTCTACAAATCTTCACCAGTATATGTCCCTATACCTCTCGGTTGTAGTTTTTGGGACATTGCAGAATGAATCAAAATCATGCAAAGAATGATGAAGCAAATTTTGTTTGTTAAATTTCCTACAACTTTTCTCTCTATCGCGGAAATTTTAATAAAACTCACTTATTTCAGCGTAATCGAACCCTTCGGAACTTTTCAAAACGTGTTCCAAGTTTCTATTGAACCTATCAAACGTGTTAGTTTCCATTAATTCCTCTCCGGATAATTTTTCCAACACCGGAACATATTTCTTTTTAACCCGCCTCAATTTGGGCTTAACCACAACTTGTTCAGATTTATCCTCTCTCCATCTCCTTTTATTCCCGACCAATTCGGAAAATTTGTCGGCGTAATAGTCGCCGGCTGCGTTATTAGCGATTGGTAATATACCCAGTTCTTTGGCTAATTTCGGCCGATTCTCCGCGAAATCTGACAAGCTGAGCTGCATCAGCTGTTGATCTTCGGTCGATATCCGCTGCAATCGAACGATCGGCAGCATCACACCGGGAGGTAACGTGTCTTTGTCTTTATCCCTAGCAGTTTCCGTCGAATTCGATCTCGATCGTTGCGCCGTTTCGTTCGGTGTCTCTTTGGCTGGACTTGGCTCTTTTTTAGTCGTCTCGTTTAATGTTTCGTCTTTATTTGTTTTCGATCTCGTATTGTGAGTTTCCGTCGGTGGAACGGGCGATTGAGATGGCGCATCGCTCGCTTGTGCAGGTGATGGACCTAGTAGAAAAGATTATTTATTAATATATAAATATTTAATTATAGTATAGAATTAATTAAAATTCATTTTTTTTACCTCTCATTGGTCGCCGTAATTGTCGTAATTCGGTGGTGTTGGTTTCGTGGGAATAAATTTGTTGAAAATTTTCTTCCTTTGATATGTGGGTGCTGTTGGGTACTTTTTGGGGTAAGGGTTGCAGTTGTTCGGGAGCCGTAGATAGACGTTGATTTCCGGTGATCAACATTTGACCGGTTTTTGGTAACGTCACGTTCGTTGGTTGGGGTGTATCACAGTGAACCGCCGCTGATTGGTGATGATTTGCGGGACGGTTCCATTGAGATGTTGCTGGGGTAATAAGTTACTGTTGGTAATAATAAGTAGTTAAAAAAAAAAATTACCTTTTCCAATTCCATTAAAAAGATTTGGATTCGTGTCAATCATAGCACGTAACAATTCTGGAATTCCCTCTTGTTGATAAACAGGGGGTTGTGTTGTAGCATAGTTATCTTTAATTTCTCTAAAAAAGGGGTTTGCTAATAAGTATCGCTACGGTTATGTATTTATTTGTTAATTACATGTGTTCGGCTGACGTTTGAACTAACGATTGAACTAATTGGGGTACAAGAGTTTCGTCTCGAACGCCAAGTAGGTTAAGAGCCTCTTCAGCAACCCTTGGATGAAAAAGTAGCGATTTATTACTCAACGTTTGAGGTAGAGGAGTGGGTAAAGGCATTTCGGGTAACACTAAAATAAATAACAATTACGATTTAGAGATATTTTGATGAAAACAAAAACAACAACGCTTTAATAGACGTTACTTACAGTCGCTGAGACTTGTCACCCCTGCTAATGTGGTGATAGGAACGCTAGGTATTTCGCGGTCCATATCCGCATAGATAGGTTCACCCAAAAACCATGATTAAACGTGTAGAATGCATGCACAATAAACATTCGTACATGTATGGCACTTTTCGTCGCGCGTTTAGCACATTGTTTATAACTAACAGATAATACTTAAATACCGTGACATTTTTTTACATCCAATATAAAAAAAATAAATAAATAAACGCATCATTTCACTACCTCCATAGATATCCTAGTTGTCAGACACGCACATCCAGAGTTGTTGCACATCCCCGCACTAATATTTCTAGATAAATCAGTGAAACTTTTAAATACTTGACGAACGCATAGGTTTGTTTTCATCCCCTGACGATGTACGATACGCATAGAAACTTGTATACGTTCCCTTGTACACAACGGACGAGCTCTTAACCTCGATTCTCGACCATCTCATATCTTTCGTACGCTCGTTGTTCGACGCGTAACTATTATTCTCTAACGTACCTTCATTTTCTCTCTGTAAATAGAAAAGATTATCGAATGGCGACGATCTAAACACAGTTTGATGGGAGGCAAACTCCAGTTAACCAGTTCTTCTTATTACACTTAACCAACTTTCGCTTACAAGAGGTCGCCACCACACTGCGCGGGAACTTTAAACCGCTCTTTATAAAATAAACATTTATTAATCGACGAAATTGTTCAATTTATTTTAATATTGATGTAATAGTAAACTATAAATAAATAAGGCTTTTATAAAAAATAATACTCTCCCCCTTCATATTATCTCTATATTGTAAATATCAAAATATGGGAACAACAGCAATAAGTTGGTAACAATGTCGAAGCGGGCTTTTTAAAGTAATACATTTTTAATTCTTCTACTTTCGATTAAGGATAATTCCCTGTTTATCCGTTTTTATATAAACATGATTTAATTTCATAATATTATTATATACTATATTAATATTATATTATTATACACATATTGTACCTGTTCCATAAAAATACCATAGTAGTTCCATAGTAGCAGTGTCCTCCGCATACATTCAACAGTTCCGAGATATATCATTCCTATCTCTTCATGACTTCCCCCTCTTTGGTTAGAAGTTTACCACTTTTGTCCTTAGATACTCTTTCTTCGAATTTCTAATCGTTTAATTAATATATCAACAATAAAAAAATGTAATATATTAATATAATAAAGTTAAATTAGTGAAGTAAATAAAACCACATTTATAGTAAATCAAAGTTTACTGTTAACCACCAAAAATTTGACATTAATAATATAAAAAATGTTTGTGTTTCGCTGAATGAAATTGTCCTAAATTGTTTTTTGTATGAAATGAAATATAATCAAAGTATAATTAATCAGGATAAATTAAATGAATTTTTGTTTCATATTTATCTTCAGGCTCTTCCCCAGCAATGGTACTTTTCACGCTAGAACCTTGTATTCCATGGCCATGGAACACATCAAGGAACTCGCTGTACATCTCACGAAGCTTAAGTTGACGAGCAGTTGAATCCGAATATTCAACTTGATAGGCACCATAAAAAGTGTTGGTGATTTTTGTATAAAAACATTGCAAGGTTCTTTCTCTTTCAAAAACCTGTTTGGACGAAATAATTAATTTCGATAATAATAATTTTAGTCAATTCACTTACTGCTGTATTCCTTTGACTTCGAGCTAATAAGAATTTTCGCATATAAACTGGTGTCCGTACTGCTAAATCGGTAACTTCTCTGTGGGTGGACATTTCAACTAAGAATCGTAAAGGCCGCACAATTTCCCCAACCCTTCCCAATACTGTCTCTCCATCGTCTAGGTATAATATTGCTCCCACTTCAACGCCGTAAAGATATATTGAAGTATATGGACTTACAACAACTAAAATTTTAAAAAAAAGTTATAAAATAGAGATTAAATTCAAAAAAAAAGTTTGCTTACCCATCGTTTTGTATAAGCCACAAATTTCACCGATTTGTTTGAAGAAACTTCCTTCACGTACGGGAAAAAACACATCCTCATTAGCATTTTCGGGAGGCTGATTTGCCCCATTCGCATTGGCCATATTGTATCGGAAAATTATTAGGAAAATTGAAAAATAAACAGCAAAACACTTCCTACAAAGAAATGTCAAATTTTCGACGGTAACGCTTTTTCGTCTAGCATACAATGTTGCCAACTCATGGTACCAACTTAACACATACAATAACCAAATAATATGAATATGTTTTTATACTTCCACAACTTATTTTTAATAAATTAGTTACCAATGAAGTAACTTATAAAAAAAAGTCTTTTGATTAAGACAAAAATTTTCTTTATTAGAGAGCCATAGCAGTCACAACGCACAGCCATACAAGTAACCAGACGTCTGGGCTATCAAGCTATCAAGAATACAAAAACCTATACGATAATGTACAGAATGGAAAAATAAGCGTGCAAAGTACTGTATCTCGGGAACTGCTCGTTGTAAAGACTTGCGGTAAAACATTTAATATCTAAAGTGGCTAATTGTAAGGGAAAATCCTGGAAAGTATTTTCAGGTTTCTAAGATGGCCGATAGGGGGACGCAAGCGCCATCTTGAATTAGAAAGTGCGGGTTTTCTCGAAATTCCGCTATATCGACATAAAAAAAGGGTATATGCCTTTTAAAGCTGGAAGCCGACGTGGAGCATACAGTCAGTGGGGTTTTCCCAAAATGGTTAATATAAAAAATTGCATAAAATGCACACAAAATCATAACTAATATGGAAAAACTTTATACTACCGAAATAAAAATGTTCGGATGGTCATGTTATACGCAGAGAACAGGAACAACCCTGGAATATTAGGAATATAATCTAGAAGGGATAGTGTTGCTTAACACATAGTGCGAACTTCTCTATACTACTGTTCTGTGAATATTAGAATTTCTTCGCTAAATGACAAAAATCAAATAATTTTTCATTCAACAAATTTCTTTATTAAATTACAGTATAGAATGACAATCATGAACAAAATACCTTATTGACCATATTTAATGGAATGAATTAAAAGCAGACATATTGCACCAAAAGATAGATTAGAATCAATTGAATAAGACGGCAACAATTTTGCTTCACATGAAATGTTTAATTAAAAATTCGTCTGGCTATAATTATCACATAGTTAAAATATATTATTATCTCCATAAACAATCGTATAAAATATATGCGTATCAATATAATTTCAATAAGTATAAAAATTGGCACTTTCGTAATGTTTTAATAATATTTTATAGACTACGTTAAACTCCTCTCCTCTATAAGTTCTCTTATGTTGGTATACATGCTATCAGCTTCCCACATTTCTTGTAACTCTTCAAACGTTGGCCTATCGTTTTTGTCATATTTCCAACAACGCAACATTATGGAGTAAACGTGATCTGGGCAATCTTTCGGCTGCTGCAGCCTTTCGTTTCTATCAATCAATTTTATCGCCTAAAAAATAAAATTTTTTATTTACGAAACGAAAAATAACGAAACGTACTTCATGACCGGGCATATCACCGTAAGGTTGTTCTCCTAAGGAATACATCTCCCATAAAGTAACACCGTAACTCCATACATCGCTTTTATGAGAGAAGACGCCGTAATTATACGATTCCGGGGCGTACCATTTTAATGGCCATTTTCCTCCACAAACATTTCTATGAAAATAAAAAAAAATCTTTTTCGTGTCTCTTTTAGTTATTGCTGTATTTTTTGATCTATACTTGTAATAATCGGAATCGGCTTGTAACGCCCTGGATAGACCAAAATCACTGATTTTCGCTTGATTTGCTGATGACAAAAGAATGTTCCTTGCCGCCAAGTCGCGATGGACAAATCTTTGTTCTTCCAAATATTTCATACCTAAAGAAAAATCAAAAAAATTAATAATAAGGTAATTTTTTTAAAGAAAGTAAATATATTATAAAACGAACAAAACGCACATTTTTTTACTTACATCATTTATCCATCTATTACTAAAAAAATACCAAAGGAAATCAAATATGTACCATCTTAAAAGTACAGTGAGTATTTATTTGTACTATCCGTGCCAAATGTGAAGTTAGAAATCGATATCTTCGCAACCGTTCGATGTAAAAAATTACGGGAAAATCTTTGTTTGCTTCGTAAACGTCGGCCACCCCAAGTATTGTTCGTGATGTAAGAAACAATCTTTGGCGACTTCGAAGCCTGGAACAATTATCTTTTGCCGTACATTGTAGTCAGCATGAAGAAACCTTTGGTCAACTTCTGTACCTGACAGACATTTTAAAGATTTTGTGGAGGAGGCAGGTGTGTTACCAAACATTGTAAACATTGACAAAAGTTTGGAGTTCGAAATCATCAAGAATGATGTGGTGGAGTTACTGCAGAACCACAGCTAAGAACTCACTCCAGAAGAACTTGAGCAGATGAAAGTTGTGGAGGAGAAGCATTCGCCAAAATAACATGAGGTGCCAGATAGTTCAACTGCAGCAATAAAGGATATTTGCAGTAAGTGGAATGATGTGCAGCCTTTTATTGAAAAACATCACCCTGACAAAGCTATTCTTGCTAATCTTTGTAGGTATATATGTTTGTTATATAAAAATGATTAATTTGATTATATAATTGTTACATATTTGTAAACTGACGGATCACTTATTTAAACGACTAAAATTAATCATTTTTCATGATAAAACAGTATCATAAATACAATATCCTTCTATACCATTTTGTCGTATCTCCAACAATAATCAATTTCAACTATTTCAACAGTTGCGAAGATATCGATCTCTTAATTTGTGGGACTTTTGGCAGGAATATTATAGATTTTTGAATGATTTGAAAGTGTAAATACTTACCACATGCAATTTGTGCTGCCCATATTTTAAATTCATATCCAGGAATGATTCTTTCCTTATTATTAATAATATAATTTAGCATTGATCCTAAAGGAACCAACTCCGTCACCATAACCCACATGGGACCTTTAGACAATCCAATAAACTTAACTATACAGTGATGATTAATTTTTTTCATTAACTGCGCTTCCTTCTCGAACGATTCTTGAAGTACCATACCGTTTTCAGTCGAATGTAACGTTTTCAAAGCGACCGTAACGCGGTCGCCGTTTGATTTTGTGTAAATCCCTTCGTAAACGGCTCCGAATTCGCCTTGTCCGATTTTACTGTTAAATTCCAACGCTCCGTATAGGATGTAGTCATTGTTAGGTTCTTCCGATACTATTTCCGCGGTCTCTGAGCTACACCCTAAATTTGTTGCTTCCGACTGCATGTAATTATTGTTATTGATTCCCGAAATATTCGTTTTAAATGAAATGCTGTTAAATTGCTGCTCTATGCTCGTTGTAAAGAGATCTTGCGATGATATCGATGTAGATAATACTTTTTTATTTTTTGTTCGTGGAATTGTTGAAAACTAAAGCATTAATATTATTAACATTAATATTTTAAAGTTCGTTTTGATGAGAATAATTCAAGACTTACGTCGGGAACGGAAGGTTTTGGTTTAGGCGGAACTGGATTGTTAAGAGTTGTCGGTAAACCATCACTTATAAAACTATAATACTCAATAACGTGTTCCAATGAATCCAAGTACGGCCCGTCGTCGATGAAGTAATACGTCCTTTCGTTTTGGATGATGTAATTGTAATAACAAGTGTCAGCTTTTAAAGTTAGGACAGTGTTTTTATTGCGCTCACTAAACCGAACCAAAAAAGTACCAGTTGCTGGGTCGTACTCGTTGATTAGTCTTTCCGCTTCCTGCCGGCTCATCGTTCCGTGGAACCAATGGTTTCGGTTCGTTTTCGGCACTGGACTCTTATAATTTAGTAGCATTGAAACACAATCTAAATGGCCGTTTTCTCTGGCTAAATCGACGGGGAATTGCTTATTTGTGGTGCGGGGTTTACAGGGTGCGTTCAAACTTAGTAATTCTTGAATCACTTGTTTGTTACCGCGACTAGCGGCTTCATGAAGCGCTACTCGGCCGTTTTCAGTGTTACGGGCTTGAATATTTGCGCCGCCCACTTGGACTAATAATCGTACTGTTAACGGGTAGTTATATTGACAAGCGTACTAAAAGAATATGTTGATTATGAATTGATTATAATGAATGAAATGAAATAAAGCTTACATGTAACGGCGTGTGTCCGGATGTATCCCGTGAATTTACGCTAGCTCCACTTTCGATTAGTTTTAATAAAATATCATTTTTGCCTTGTATACTAGCTATATGAGCAGCTGTTTGACCGCGTTGATTTTTAAACTCCAAATTTTTTCCACTCTTAATCAATTCGGTAACAACCTTATAATTTCCTTGCGTTGTCGCTCTGTGTAATAAGTTTTCACGACCTAAGAGGCATGCATCTTGAGGCGGGGGTTGCCCGAGGCAGTGTTCCGTTAACTTAAAAGTTCCATCGACACCATCGGTGGAGTTTTGATAATGTTCGATAAGGCTATCGAGGCCAAGGATTTTCGTATTTTGATCTATAGAGAAAAACGCATCATCAATGGTACATCTACGTATTTGAAAGTGTGTGACTTCATCTTTGTGTAAAACCGATAACACAAAGTCCCCATTAGAAGATGTACTATCCCGTACTAAGAAGGTGCCACTTTGTCGAGATTCTAAAATAATTCATTTATTATCAAACAAAGCATTTAAAGAGTTTGCAATTCTACCTTCTTTTAGTTTGCGTTCTGCTTCCTCTCTTTGTAAGCCAGGAAAATACCAGTTTTTCGAAATTTGAGACATGTTAAAGTATTCTCATATTTATACTCGGCTTGATTTCATATTTTCGAATAAATTTAATTTTGCGGAATGAGGAGAATTCTTTTGATTCCCGTTTGACAGATGAAAACAACCAAATATAAGCAACACCAGTAAACTCACTCTCTGTCACTCTCCAATTCCTCCAATCGCCTCCAATTCCCCGACGGAACCAGACGGAACGATCGCGCACTTTGCCGCGCATATGATTTATGCCATATCTGTCTATGTTATTTTTATATACTCAATAACACATATATTAATACACATTTATTAAATAATATAATTGAAATTTAATAATTAATTATATACATATATATTTAGGAATAAATTAGTGATAAAGTAAAGTTAGTTGCATACTCATTCAAGGATTCTTTTCAATATCATTCAGTAACATCAAAAGATGGCAATTAAATTTTGAAGCTTCAAATCTTAATTATAATAAATCAAGTCAATGAAGCACACTATCGTTAATGTCGATTTTTTGTTAAGGTTACAGTTAGTAGATCGGCGACATACATGAAAAATGTTCTTAGTTCTTACCCCAAAGACGGTTGAATCTAAAAGGATTGCTACATTGATAAGTCAGCACGTTTTAGTTCTAGATCTAATGTTAGTTCTAGTTTTAATTGTTAGAATGAATATTAGACCTAGAACTAGAAGAGCCGCACGCCTAAACCCGAATGTTTCTATGTTTCTAGTAATAATTTTTTCCTAGCAATTTGAATAATATTATCTTATAGTTTTTATATCATTCCATAAACTAGAATCTCTAAGCTTCAATTTGACATACATATCATATCAAGATTCTTAAAAATACAATCAATATGATTTTTTAAAAATTTCGCGTTATTTTGTATTTATAAATAATTATAATTTTAGCGATAAAGTCAAGTTAGTTGCATACTCACTTATTTCATTCTAGGATTCTTTGCAATATTACTGAATAACATCAAGAGATGGCAATTAATTTTTAAAGCTTGAAATCCTAATTAAAATAAATCAAGTTAATGAAGCACATCAAAATTAATCTTAATTAATTAAAAATTGTCGATGAGTTTATCGTTAACGTCGACTTTTTGTTAAGCTCGAGTTAAGTAGGTCGGTGACATACATGAAAGATGTTCTTGCCCAACATTTACTAAGATTACTCAACCTTTCTTCAAGAATAAAATAATTAATTGAATTTATTTCAAATTAAAAAACGTTTTGAAGTAATTAATATTTTGTTAAAGTTACTAGAATAAGCTTTCTCTCGTGCGCCTCACCGAGAGCTAATTTCATTCATCTTTATTTTGTATTAAAATTATCAAGTTTTATTCTTAAAATACACAAATATCTAAAAATTATCGCTCCCAAAATTATTCATTGTACAAAATATTTGAAATAATTGAAATTCCTTTTTTTGGAATTTTATTATTAGCGGTGTAATTGGCGATAAAAAGAACTATGTGAACTAAAAATAATGAAATATCATCGACGAATAATCGAAACGTTGAATAAAACGGTTATACAGTGTGTAGAAGTGGACGGCAATAGTTGTTCTATAGCTCACATCGCCAATAGTGCACAATTTGCAGTGATGGTCTATTGTTGAACTTAGTTTTTTTTTAATTAAAAAAAGATATCTAGACAAAAAATTATTTGAATAAAAAAATTTATTTTAACAAAATCAAATTATTTAAACGGAAAAACAATTCGTAAGATAATAAGTCGCAAATTAGTCGAAAAAAGTCCCAGGTAAGTGAGAAACATCTTCGTGTTAACCTTCAACAAAAGTTTTTAAACTCGTCTCGTTTTCGAATGGAATCCTTCGGATCCTCATTAATTTTGCGTTACCGTTAGATTTAATTTTTTGTATACATAACGTCCTAGTTCAAAAACTAGTTTATACCGAGCATTCCGTTTCGTTAAGTTTCGATCTTTATCATTCAAAATAAATAATATTGAAAATTAATTAAATAAATTAATTTGAACATAGCAATACAGTGTTCGCCAAAAAGCAATACCCTGTTTTTCTTGATTTTTGAAAAATATTTTTGCTTTTTCCTCTTAACTTATTAGTCAAATTGGCTAAACACTTTGGAATTAATAACGTTTATTCGCGGCAAGAACATGGATAACATTTTTTTCTTTAATATAATCTAAAAAATAAAATATTCTTTTATCTCGTAACTTAACAAACAATACGATTAATTACATTGTTTATAGTTTCTTTAAAAGACAAAGTTATCTCTTTAACCCATGCGTGTCTTTTAATCAATGTAAAGAACACTATCACTTTTTTTTTTAATAAAATCACTTTGAATCAACCTCCTCCGACAGCTCATATTTGAAATTCTATACACGTAATACCCAACATATTGTTAACGAATACCTCGACAATCAGTTCTAAAATATTCCAAAAAAAAAAAAAGATTGTATTACAATACAGCATAATTTTTTATGTCGTTTAAATTTTTTTGTTAATAATCATTTACTTTTGATTCGGTTTGATTACGACCTAAATTCACTTAAATATCGACAATAATTATTACGGTGTAGTTTTCAATACAATTTCGTAGCGCTAACACTCGTTTTAATATGTACTAAAACAAAGTATTTACGTGGTATGTATAACAAAAAAAATCTAAATAACCATTATATAAATTGATGGTATTAAAATAAAATTTGGCTAACATCAACATTGCGATTCTTTCATTGAAAATTGCGCTATTTTAATTTCAACATAATTATATTAATTATCAAGTAATCTTTTTTATAATGTAATGTTTCATTCCAGAAACTGATTCAGCATGAGGTACTTCAAAATGTTTTATAGAAGAATCACCGACGATTTCAAATTGAAGGAATTATTACCAGTTAAGATATTATTTTTTATGCAAATGTCGAGTAAGAAAAAAGCTGCGTCGATTCTTAATTTATTTATTTTTATTCTTTTAAGCTATTCTCGTTTTATATCCGTATTTAACAATTCACATGAGAGAATTAGGAATTGATGTTGAAGAAACTGCCATTATGTCAGCTGTAACGCCTATTGTAACAATAGTTATGCCCCCCATTTCTGGAATAGTGGCAGATAGAATTGGTAATTTTAAGGTAAGTTTAATTAAATGTTTTGTAATATAATTTTAAATATGCAATGTAATCATGGTTAGGATAATAACACAAAATTGACATAACTTTTGTTACATAACTCTCAGTTCTTATTGAGCTCGAACAACGTCGATTAACTTGTAACCAATAATAAACGTCTTCTTAATTACGAGGCAAATATATATACATTGTAGACATTGTTTTCTTTTATAAACAAAAGGTTATTTAAAAATACACAGCAAAAAAAAAAATTAAATTCCATTTAATTAATCAAAAAGAGCTTGCAAAGAAAAAGTAATAATCCATTACATACGCTTGTTTTTGCATTCTAAAATTTTTTCCAAATTATCGTTAACCCGATAACGAGCCGATTGTTCGGTGAGTAAAGTTTCAATAAAAAATGTAATTGTTAATAAAGGAATTCTTTCTGAATTAGCTGTATAAACGGTGATTGAAAAATCAAACCAGTATTTTAGCGTTATTTTTCCGTAATGAATTTTTAAATCGAAAACCTTTTAAGTTTATTTACCGATTTAAAAAGAAAGGATTAGCGAGAAATATTAATATTCGACAAAAATTTTATTTAGTAAAATAAATAATTATTTAATTTAAGTTTTATCTTTTGCAATTCAAATCGGGAATTCAAAAACAATACGTAACCAAATGTCCTCAAAGTACTAAACTTAACGCAAGATTATATATACAGAGTGATTCATAACTCGCGTGCAATATTTTGGATGCCGATACAAAATAAAATTTTAAACAAAAAAATAAGAATAATATATTCTATATACAAGTTTTTAGCACATACATAAACATTTAACGTACAACTTGGTTACTTTTTGTTACATGACATCCGGAGTTAAATGCAAAAGAAACAAGATTTATATACATGTTTATGTAATATCTTAATTCTGTTTTAGGTTTTACTCTCAGGATTTTCTATAGTAGGAGGAATTACGGCTCTTCTACTCTTATACGTGCCGGTAGGGAGAATAAAAGTTTATTATCATTCGGCTCTTGTCGTTGGTTTATCGTGTTCCTCACGACTACCCTTGGAATTGATAATCCCAAATGCGACTGAATGTACAACATACAGACAAGCTATCGTCGATAACGTCTCTTTGAGCATAGTATCTTGCGGATATTTATGTCCCGCATCGTTTAATGCGGAAAATATAACCGTTGATAGATACGTAACGAATTATTATAGTGAACAGAATGAAGCATCAAAAGATTATATTCTCTCTCCCAAAGATCTTGAGTTTCTTAAAGAAGAGCTTCACCCCGAATCTCATGAAACGCTGAAAATCAACGAACAGTATTTTAGTGCGTATAGGAAGTTTGAAGATGGCGTGTATTATTTTCCAGGAAAAGAAGTTTTTGATTTATCTTGCTATGATGCAAACAATACGTGTGAATACTCAAGAAATTGGAAGAACGGATCTAAATTAAACGCTTACTTGCAATCGAAAAAATATTTTTTCGACGATCAAACCACTTACAATGTGCATTACTTTAATGAGGGGAAAAAACATTCGCCAATTTGTAGTGATGGATTTCAAATTTTAAAAAACGAAACTATTTCAATAGATGTTTTCGCTGTGGACAACCAAACAAATGTTTACGCTACCGAAATGTGCGAAAAAATGTGCATCGCAACAACCGAAAGAAATAAGTTATGCACAAACAGTTTTAAAATGGTCGATATTAATTCTTCATTCACATTTTGGACCTACCTAGCCGTGAGAGTTTTTATTGCAATCATAGGCGGAACAGCTTACACAATGTTCGAGGGTGCCGTTATTGCCATTTTAAGGGAATACAAAGCCGATTACGGATTACAAAAGATTTATGCTTCTTTAGGAGGCGTAATAAGTTCCCCATTATCCGGATGGTTAATTGATTACGTAAGCATAGGGAAAAAATACACCGACTTCCGCCCAGTTTTTTACCTTTACGCGGTTTTAAAAGTCTTAAGCGGGATTATGATGTTATTTATTAATTTGAAATTTAAAGCTCCAGCTCAAAAAGTCGTTTCGGAAGTGCGATCAATTTTAAGCGTCGAATTATTTTCAGTTTTTGTTGCAGTATTTTTATTAGGTAATTATTTTTTGTGTTTTTAAGTAAATTTAAATTTTTGTTTTTTTAGGTTCAGCTTGGGGTTACATAGAAAGCTTTCTTTTTTGGTTACTCCAAGATTTGGGTAGTTCTAAATCTTTAATGGGATTAACAATAACGACTGGTGGGTTACTTGGAATACCAATTCTTGTCGTTTCGGGGCCGTTGATTAAAAAACTCGGCCATGCAAATGTGATTTTCATTGGTTTTATTGCTTATGTGATTCGATTGCTGGGCTATTCATTGATTTATAACCCTTGGTTGGCGCTGATTTTTGAGGGGTTGGAATGTATTACTCAGTCTTTGTGTTTTACGGCTGCTGTCACTTACGCCGCGCGTTTATCCACGCAAAGAACTGACACAACAATTCAGGGAATATTCGGGGGCTTATTTTATGGGGTTGGTAAGAGTTTTGGAAGTTTAGTTGGGGGTTATTTCATCAAAATGATCGGAATAAGAGGCACTTTCCAAGTATTTTCGGGTATAAGTGGTATCTCTGGATTCCTTTATTTGGGCTTTTACCACATTTACATGAAAAAGCGATCGATTTTGAACGAAAAAAAAGTTGTTGGAGAAAAAGAAAACGACAACAATCAAGATCAAACCCCGAAAAAGACTGACGAAGAAAATTCGCAAACCGAAAACAACGTTGAGTCCATGGATTTTGAAGTCGTAACATTACCGAATGATGAGGTTATAATCACGGAAGTTTCCATGACTAATTTGGCTTATATTGATAGTGAAGATGAAAACAACCAAGAAGAAACACCGAAAAGAAGCGACGAAAAAAAGAATTTTAATACTATAACATTACCGAGAGATGAAGTTATAATTTCCCAAGATTCTGTAGATAATATGAGCTATGAAGAACAAAACAATTCAAACGATAACAGCCAAGAAGAAAAGTCGAAAAAAATCGATGAAAAAAGATTCCAAACTAAAGATAATGATGATTCGATGAATTTTGAAATTGTAACATTACCAAATAACGAAGTTATAATTGCCAAAGTATCCGCGACTAATTTCGGCTATGAAGATACAGAGGAACAAAATGACTCAAAGAATCCAAAGAATGACGATAAAAAGGAATAAAATTTGTGAAATAAGAAAACTTAGTTAATTTCACTCTGATTTCATAAATATCTTGTTAAATAAATAAATTTTAAATAAATAAGTTGTTTTGATTCATTTCAACTCATATTAATTTAATCAAAATTGTAAATAAAAAGTGTTAATTCAAAATTGGTTTAATAGATAAAGTATTAATTACAAAACACATCATTAATACTAACTGGACTACTATTTCCAGTTAATTCACATACAGCGTATTTGATTTTAGTTGTCACAACTGATAGATGACGTTATTTATTGTTATTAGTAATATGTTCAGAATACCAAGCGTTGTTATTAACAACATGGAAAACTATGAATTCATTTGATTTTCATATTTTTCAACTACGACAATAATCGTAGTTTTCACAACTTTCAATCTAAAAGTTTTTTGTATACCATTGGTTCCTGTATTTCTGTGGACTCTACTCTATAAATATAAATTTAATTGAAGTGAACATACAAAAATCAACAACAGGGATTAATAAAACTAAGATTTTTTACTTAACCATAGAGAAGATTTATTCTAACCGCATACAAGTTAATAAAATAACATGTTTATTTTTTCGTCGCTGCCGCGGCTTCATCTTCTCTGGCGTAATTTTGAAGCACCTCTTGCTTCTTTGTCGCGATACGTTCTTTCCTGCGTTCCTTCGCCTCCTTAACCTTCGTCCTTCTCGCCTCAGCCTGATCATTCAACATCTTTGCACGCGCCTTTTCAGCTTTCTTTTTGTGAATATATTCCATTAAGACTCTCTTGTTCTTGAATACATTACCTTTCGCCTTCATGTACAATGAATGGTACAGATGACGATCGATTTTTTTGGCATCCCTGTATTTTCTTAGGAGTCTTCTCAAAACTCTCATGCGTTGTATCCACAATTCCTTAAAAGAAATTGTTGCTTTAATTAATTTTAATTGTGGTTTAGAATTCTTTAAGAGGGGCTAATCCATTTATAACTTTACATTGACAAAACATGGCGCAATATTTATTTTAATAAAAAATTTCTTACTTTTTGGGGCATACGTGCGTTGGCGGTACCCTTGCGTTTACCGAAACCGCAATGCCTTCCTTTACGACGAGCTTCAGTGTTTTTACGAACCCTAGCCCTGGAGTGGACGGCGACAGGTTTTTTGATGATCAACCCATCTTTGATGAGTTTACGAATATTTTGCCCTACAAACAAGACGTTCTACGTACAAGGATATTCCCCAAATCTCGGATACTTACTGGAATTTGTATTTGCAATATCGTTTATTTCATTTGGATCTAACCAAACCTTTTTCTTCCCGCATCTCATAACAGAGGCTGCAAGCCTCTTTTGTAACTTTAAAGAACTGGAAAGAAAAAACGCAAAACATAACCTCAAATCTTATTTTTCGAATAATATATTAAAGTAGCACGAACTGAGCTCTTTATCGTGTTCAATGGTTGAAATGTTAAAAACGATTTCTTTTTGTAGAATTTGGGTGGAATTGCTCAAAAAACTAGCGTTATTAATAGCCGAATACCACCATGTGGAGCAACACGTGCATAATTTTGGTATTTCAGCTTAATCGGCACGAAATAGATAAAGGAACTCTTATAATATGTTTATTAAAGTAAGAGATGCAATTTTTTGCGTTTAGAGTAGGAAATAAGCTTTGTTTATTACTTACCTCATAATGAGCAATGTGCACCGCACCACTCATACACAACAAGAGAGAGTACAAGATGGTGTTCGGTGTGAAGTTATATGCGGAGACGTCACTGGTCAAATAAAGTCCCAACAATTATTTATTTCGTCGTTAATTATTACTATACCTTGATTAAACTCACTTTTTATAATTAAAATATTTAATAAGGAATTTTTAATTTATACTCCATAAGCGTAATATTAATATTTTATTATAAATTAAATAATAAGTGCTGATTTGACTCAATTTCACCCAAATCAACTTAAGGTTTTAGTTAATAGATGGCCCTCTAATTTAACCTGAAATTAATACAAATATAACAATCCTTTTCTTAAGTTCCTTTTAAGGGTGAACATGTATGTAAAAGTATTTTGGTATTATATGGCCTAGAGTACTAAAGCATGGAACCGCAGCGGCATCGCAACCGTATTTCCTGATCCACGTACTGTTTAGATTGTGTATTCACGATTCTTCAAAGTATTTGTCTTATACGTCGTCAGATGTGTCATCTGTTGGGATATGTACCTATGATGTTCAGCTCATACGCTTCCTAGTGTAATTTCACTTTAATTATAGTTGGTCCCAATTTTCTGCCGCGGCTCTTTATTCTTTTTCGACTTCGCTATAAAAATCGACAAAATCATCTACTATCCATGCCAAAAGTCAAGCCCCTCACTTTGGAGATCGATATCTTCGCAAACGTTCGATAAAAAAAAATTGCGGTAAAGTTTGTTGAAATTACTGAACAAGTGGCAAGAATAGATGCCACACTTAATATTTTATGGTTATAAAAGGATTTAAAAATTAAAAATAATTAACACAATAGGAACGGTTATTAAATTTTTCTTTTTGACACTAAAAAATAACATTACATTATAATTTTTTCATAAACAATTTATATTTATTAACAAATAAACGAAGCAACTTGATTTAAGATTCAAAAAATATTTTAGCACTGCTCAAATTATAATATAAAAGTTGGAATTCCTAAAACCAAAAGATATTATTTATTGATTATTAATAATAATTATTAATTAATACCGCGTCATAAGAATTAACTCTTTTTTCGGTTAAAGATAACGTTTGTTGTAATTTTTGATCATCTTTACTGGCAAGGTCCCATTGTTGTTTTAAATTTTTTCGGTCATTTAATATTTTTGCTTTAACCGATTCGAACCAATGCAAAGTTTTTAACTGGTTTGTTTGATCTAATAATTCAAGAATATACGCTAATCCCATTGCGAATCCGTCGTCTGTAAAAGCGGCGCCTTCGCGGTTCTTTTTATTTAACCTTTCTTTGCTCCCTAAAGAATGCTCGATGAAGTTGATTGTTAATGGGGGAACAATGACGTAAAAATTTCTTAAATGGATATTTCTAGGGTTACGAAAAACCGATGCAAAAACGGTGACTAATAACTGAAAATATTCGGTTGCTTCTTCGAAATTTTCGGCTAAAATTTTAACATCTCTCGTTAAATGGCACGCTGATTTTTTTGTGTTCTCATTAAACGGCGTGTTTTCAAGCGTGTTATTGAATTCGTCGACCGATTTTAAATCGGGAATAAAACACGTCGCGTCTGATAAACATCGTCGACCTCCGGATCTTATTAATCTTATGTAACCCATGGCATTTCCAATTTGTGTGATTAATTTTCGAAATAAATCCAACGGACTTAAACCTTCCTCGTTTAAGCCCAATTTTTTAATTCCAATGTTAAATTTTTCGGCACGTTCGAACGGGTACATTTGATTTAATTCCGATTTGTGTTCGGTAAAAAAACGGATATCTTTTAATAGCCTCGATTTAATCAATTCGTCGAACATAAATTGCGAAAAAACAAAAAACTGATTTTGCAAAAATTGATAAGTAAAGTTTACGGTGGTATTCATTATCCCAATTCCGTGTGTTCTTATCGAGTTTGCAACGTGTGATATGTTAATTGTATTTAAATGTTTATTGTTGCTCCATTCTTCGACAAAAACTTGATTATTTAAATTGTATAAATATCTACTAACGAAAATGTTAATGTTTCGCATTATTTCCAAAACGTCTAGACCTTGTTCTAATGTTTGCATCGGTAAATTACTTTCTACCGCTTCCAAACCATATTGTAAATAAGCTAAACGTCTCATTTCTACGTACGTTTTCCAATCGTGTTGTGCGACGGTCGTTAAGTTATAAAAAGTTGTACCTAAATCGTGTTCAACCTCGCTTTTTATATCCAAATATTTTTTATCGAGTAATCCGGGGAAAATTTTTTTAAATGAAAACGGAGGCGGATTTTGGAACGGATCGCTCGGCGGTAATTGTAAATGCAAATGCGTTTGCAAACGTAAATGGGTCTCAACTTGTTGCGTTAAAGGATTAATTAACTCTTGTTTCACTAAATTCCTTTTGGTTAAAGAAAATGACTTGTTTATATTTGTTGAATCACTTAAAGCTTTTAATAATAGCTACAAGAAAATTAAAAATTAGTAGCTGCGCAAATAATAAAATAATAATAATGATATACGTAAGTCCGTGATAAATCGCATCTTGTTTCGATTAATTTTCCGAAATAGACCGGTAAGAGTACTTGATGCCAATAAAGAAACGAACAATCGCATAATCTCGCCATTAAATATCCAATGTTTGTTATTACTTCTAATTTTGTTATTGTAGATCGAATTTCTTGTAGAACGTCGTTCGAAAGACCGCTTGCTGATAATGCTAGTTTTGTTAGTAAAATTCTTTCTTTTGTGTTAGGACCTAAAAAGTATGTTATTAGACTAAAAAGGTATTATCATATAATATTATTTTTTGTTATAACATTTTAACTTGTGACAAATTAAACTTGATTAAACTTTGAAGATGAGGGTACATTAATATTAATAATAATAATGTCTCACTTATTATGAAAGAGGTAGTATTATTTTATGAGGTAATATAGTCACAACGGTTCAGAAATATAGCAAATGTTATTAAAAAATTTAACTTACCATTTAAAGCATGTTCAGCAACGACTAAAGCTGACAAAACATCCAAATGTTGTTCCTTATAAGCCTTATCAGTCTTTAAACCTTTCTAAAAATGTTATTAAATAAAAATAATAAAAAAATTGAACTTTTTACCTTAATGTTAATTAAAATACTCAAAGCTTTATGATTTAAATGTTGCATAATCATTAAAAGAATGTAAGTTAACGGTAATTGGTGGTTAGTAAAAATGAATTGAAAACTTTTTAAGATCTCAATTAATTTACATAAAACGACCAAAACCGATTTGGACATCGGTTTTCCCTCATCAGCATGAAGATTAGTGATCCATTTTAGTAGTTCACAAAATTTTTTCGACATTTTTACACCATCTATTAAAAGATTACAAGCTTCGTTTAAATGGTGGACTTGTAATTGACTCATATTGACTTTAGTCAAGGAATTTATATCAACCATCCAATTGTAAGCATGTAAATAAATCAAATTTGTGTCTTTTAGCAAGTTTTGACATCGTATGTTTATTTGATTTAAACGACACGTTTGGAACATTTTTACATCAATTTTGTCAGTCGTTGATAGGTGTGTTGTGAGAAATTTTTCTGGATACCAAAGAACATTCCCGTAAATCGTACAAACAGTTGTTTTTTTATTTATGTCCATGAGACGCTTTAAAATTCTTTTATCCATCGATCCAAAGAGGATCGTTTGAAAAGCAACCAAAGTATTTGCTTGTAAAAAGAATTGCGTGTACGTAATACCATCTTCATCTTTTTCTAAATCATTTAAAAGCTGTTGGGTGTACAACAAAAATTCGCTTGCTAAGCTGCATCCCTTTATGGACGTTATTAATGATTCTTCTAAACATTTTTCCATAACGTGCTTATTTAAGACAAAAAGTAAAACATTAATTATTAGTTATCATGTTGGGATAAAAAAGAAAATTACCTGCAAAATATTTCCGGATAACAACATATTTTCGATATCATTAACTTTTCGGAATAAGCATTGCAAATTTTCCATGGTCATTTCGTAATCCCCAGGTGATGACATCATATATCGTAAAGATCTTCGATATAACCCGCAATGTTCCTTGATAATTGGACGATTTAAGAGGGTGTCAAATACGGCCAAGCAAACTAAAAGTTCCGAGAGACAATCTAACGGTTCGGGAAAAGAACAAGTTGCACTTCCCGTATAAAAACCTTTCCCTAAAATACCACTGAGTTGTCGCAAAACCAAGACGATTACTTGGTGAGCACGATTAATAAAAAATGAAACTTTTTGGAGTGTTTCAAGGAGTTTGCTGAATTTGTTAATTGCTTTACCTTGTTCTACAACAATTATTATTTGTGTGTTTTATTAACAATTATAATCATTTGTATTACCTTCTTCGTAAAGTATAAAATGTTCATAAAATTCTTGAGCTTCATCCGTGAGTAAATTTATTTCCTGACAAACAGAGAGTAAGCTAACAAAAATTTTAGTTAAAATCTTATTATCCGAGTGGATAAGTTGAAGTAACTTGATATTTTCCTTAGGCTGAAACTCTAAAGAGATGGGTTTTATTTTAACATTTCTATCATTTTGTAATTTCTTCTTAAAAGAATTCAATTTCTTGTGGTAATTCTCCAAAAACGTTCCGTATCTTTGCAACTGAGCTTGGCCGATTAACCCTTAAACGTTTAAAATGGATTTATTACGCTACTTCTGAAGTTAGGTTACGCTTACGCTCGGTTTCTTTATTAAATTTTTTCTCTGCAATCAATGACGGTTCCAACATCTTCAACAAGGTTTAATCCAAATTCATTACAATGAAGTTACTAAACTTTGACGTTTACGGTTTGTTTTGAAAGCTGGTTTCCGTTATTGCTAATAGATGTCGCTGTATACGCGCGAATTTTAAAATAAAATAAATTTGGTTAAAAAAGTGGTTTATTTTTGTAAGAGATAAAAAAGTAAAAAAAAAGTATATATAATGTCATTAATCTTAATTAAAGTAAGGTGCGGTTTTAAATTAAAGAATCTAACACATATTCATACCACTTGGGCATCGTCCAACAATAAGTAAAATGTGTTAGTGTATCCAAAATTAAATACCAGGACTTATTTACCTCGTTCTCGAGTTTATATTACTCACATAAAGTATTTTTATTTTAAAAATTCCCAAATGGCAGTGAATTAAGATAAATATTAATCAATATTTAATTTTTATGTTCAGCATAGGTCTACGCTGGTTGATTTAAAGCTCTTTCTTTTTTTGCCGCAGAACGGTTTGTTGATCTTTCTAAAGGTTGGTTTAAAAGTTTACGTTTGTCACTATCTATACCGTTTTATTTTACTTTCGTTTAAATCGCGATTTTTTTACGAAATTTACTTACGTAGCGGAAAGTTTTTTTAGAAGCTTGATGAGGGAATTAAATTTATTTATTGCCATACATCATTGTAAAGAGAAAACATTTTTCATTACTTTAATATAAAAACCGTTTTTTTTACTACCATCAATAAATTCGTAGCGATTTTTTAAAATTTCATTATTAATTTTTTTGAAAAATGGTCCTTATACGTCATTTTAAAGAGAAATGTTTTTTCTTTAATTTGATATAAAAATCGTTTCTTTAAATAAATTCGTGGTCATTTTTTATAGTTTGATTTTTAATTTTTTTTATTAACCCAAACAATGTTTCTTCTCTCACTCTCATTCATAAATGCGTACTGATTTTTTTGTTTGATTATTATTTTTTTATTATTTCCTCCAAAAGCTCCTCCAAAAATCTAAAGTATTTCTTTGTGTGTTTTCAGGTAATGGTGTCCCACGTAAACCGTGTCCCGATTTTGAGTCTTCGCCAGGTCAGGGTGACTAAGAAATAGTTCCTGTAGAGATTCCAGTCCGTCGTTTTCTGGAAGTCCAAAGACTGCCGTGACTCCAAGAGAAGTCTCAGAAAATGGCTGGGAGTAACATCGTTTAGGACTTCATAGCATCAAGATGCAAAAGACTCACACTTTGATGGAACAGATGAAGGCAACAACAAAGATGTTGCGAACAAATCCTTAGAACCAGTCTCATTTCAACGCAGGCCCCTAGATATTCCATTTCTAAAAAGCGCGAAATGTTAATTGAAGTTAAAATAAATAAGATGAGATGTAAACAAGAAATTGGAACGGTAGAATAGTATTTGTTTTCGGTATGATTAATGGTCTAATGTCTGAAATCTGAGTCGTGAAATCGATTGTAAAAGCAATCAACAATCGAAACGACATTTATCTTCTTGTTTGCAACCCTTGAAGAAATGAAAAAATGAGAGACAAAGAAAAAGAATAAAAGGATAATAAAATGCATGTACAAGTCTTTTTTTAAATACCTATTAAAAGCAAAAAGGTTAATTTTAGATAATGTTTAGATTACTTGTAATGAATTATGTACTAGTGATTTAAAATATACATCAACATTCCGGCTATAAAATTTTACTTTCACCCGATATGATTCATCTCGTTCGAAAACGTCTTCAGGAAAAATCAACATAAAAAAAATTGAAAATATCAAATTTTTATTGGTTCAATTTCGTTTTGGGAATGACGTACTCGAGAGAATGAGTTCGAAATTACGGAAACGTTCTCAATTATCGACTCCTCTTCCTCTTATAAGCAGCCAATAATTTATAAAGCATTCACGGAATTGTTGACAAGACTCGAACATTTTTATTGGTTTATTTCACTGCCGAACCTACGCAGATCTCCGCGTAAACAAATCTTTATAAACAACTTCACTCACAAGTAACTTTAAAATTATGTTTCCTGACTTTTCTACGAAATTATAAAAAAGAAACTTAAATAAAAAATCTTAAAAAAAGGAATGATTTTTTTATTAATTTGTAGGGAAATAAAACAAAATAATTATCGATTTTCGACGAGGAAACTTTATTTCGCGAAAGGGGGTCGAGAAGTTGCATTACAATAACGTTTTTTCGTTTTCGTTCTGATTTTCATTCTCTTTTTAACAAAATAACTCTCGGAAACATTTAGTAGTAATAAAAATATAACGCGTTAGAAGTAATAAATGATAGTAATAATAATTAATTAATTAATTTTATTTAGAATTAGAAAGTCTATTATCTATAATATTTTTTTACCTTTAACTTTACATTTTTTTCTCTTCGTGCGCGTGTAGAGCTATTTCTTAAAATATTTTATTTATATAGATCTCTGATCTCTTCATATTTAGCTACTTAGCTTTCCGGGTTTTTCCTCGACTATTTTATGAATTTTTTAGTTTCAAATTAGATTTCACAAACCTTTAAATGAGCGTATTCATTTCTTAAGCTTTTTTTTTATTTTTTAGTCGAGGATTTTATCTTTTTAACCTTCTACAAACAATGACTATAAATTTAAGACACATGCAAGTACTGTAACGAACTTTTTACTTCTCTTTTTCCTTTTTACTTTTTTTATAAGCTATATCACATTATTTATACTACACATCTCGAAGTATTGGAAATTTATACTTATTCGCGTACATCAAAACGAAAAAAAAGTTCATTTAGAGTTCACTGCTTCTTATTTTAATTGAACAAATTAACTATCGGGGAATGTTTTAATTTTAAATGTAGTTAATCCCCTCAGTTAATAATGATTCAATCGCAAACTCGAACAAGATTTTTTTGCAATCACTTATTAACAAATTCCGTTCTATTTAGAATATTGAAAAACTCGAAAAATAATAATCGTTAAAGAAGAACTTAAATATTTAGAATTTATCTTCTTAGTTTTAAAATTTAATAAAAAATTAATCAAGTGAAATGTGATATGTGGCTTAAAACGAAGCCTCAACCAAATAAGTCCCATCCATACCGCCACCAGTTTGTTTACTTTGAGCGGCCGATGTAGCCGGCATATATTTCCCGCAACCTTGTTGATACCTTCTCGGGCAACATCTTCCGCAACACGACTGCAAAAGCCCTATAGATACCGCCGAATGCGCCGGGCTCGCCAACGGCGATGGCGATCCAGGTCGTTTTGGATGTCCGTTATAAGGAACCTCCAGTTCAACAAATTCGCGATCAGTCGTCTTCTCCAAACACCTCAAAAGATGATGGTGTTGCAACTCGAAAATGTCTTCCTCCCGATAATTATCGTCCAACTCAATTCCAGATTCTTGGGCTGCCAATCGAGCTTCCGCAGCCTTTTTCTTGCTGACAAATGCAGCTCCAGATGATGCCTTTGCAATACGGATTCTTGCTAATCTTGCTTTCTATAATTAAAAAAAAATTATTTGTAAAATTATTTTAATTTTAAATCTCCTTTAAATCTTTCGGTTACAAAGCGTAGAATCAATAGAGATTTGTATAACAAAGCAAAATTTTGTAAACAACTTGGATTCATGAAGAAAAAACAAAACACGTGACTCATAAAAGTTGGCACAAGATCAACACGCGAGATTTATGTAGATATTCATTTCTATAGAAGCGTTCGTATAAATTGAGGATCGGTTCATGTTGTTATCGGGATTTTAGAGCAGGCAGTTTCTTGACTAATAATAATAAATCAAAATAATAATAAAAAATCGATTTCTCTCGATGTCGTCCTAAACTAACGCCGAAATTAAGTTCCGGTCGCTTTGTTTTATTTTTACGTGATCACGAAAGCTCTATGTGTATTTAATTTTATATCTCACACCCAAGGACGGTAGAATCTAAGAGGATTGCTACATCCCGGGAAGAGGTGCACAAGCAACTACTATTTCACACTTTAAATTGGCAAATGCTCGAACTAACACTAGACCAAGAAGTAGAAACATTCGGATTTAGCCGTACGTCTGTTAAGACGGCTCCAGAGATTCCGACGAGATTCCAGTTCTGGGTATAGTGTTAGTTCTAGTTTTAGTTCAATAAAAATATACAACAATGTAACGTTGACTTGCTATTATCTTTTTCTTTTCTTCGTTTCTTTTTAATTCCCGTCTAAACACAACAACTTATTTTCGAATCGAAACGAAATTTAGCCGACTTGAAAATTTAACGAGTTTAAAAATAATTTTTACGCGAAAACCGATTTGAATTGAAGTTTGTATTTAAAGTTTCGTCATGAATGGATTCGATTGATCGGGATTGTTGTTGTATGTAAAGAGTTTGGACGTTGGCTCGTAACTCCTACGCTATTCTCTTCATGTCAACCATTATTATTTAGAGTTACAAACAAGAAACACATAAAATAGGCTTACCCGAACGCAGTCGTGGCATAAAAGTTTTATTGCCAAAAACACTTTAGTGTAGGCAAAAATGTTTGAAAAAATTTTTACGATTCTAAAACATTTTTTTTTGATACCGTGTTAATATTTAAATATTTGTTATTTTTTTTTTTACGGTTTTCATTCAAGATCAAATAACTATAAGTCTAATAAGTGAAAATACATTCTTTGACGTTAATAAACCTGTCATCGCTCCTGATGGTGGTAATTTGGAACTGATTCGAGCATACAATTTATATTATTCTGGCAAAGGAAAGGTGCTTAAGTTAATCTTGCTAAACAACCATTATATATAATATCTCGACGTCGAATACAGCTCTCCATTGTTTACAATACTCAATGTTGTAATCTTGTTACTCACCCTTTGGGCTTTTCGTTTATCGGCTCTTTGATTCTGATGATAAATTCTGCTAAAATTCGAAACAATAACCGGAACGGGAAGAGCGATTACCAAGACGCCGCTAAGAGAACAAACTCCACCGACGATTTTTCCCGCTATAGTCCCCGGAACCATATCCCCATAACTATTAAAAAACAGAAAATAAAACCTTAATAATTAGGGATAATTTAAAAAATCCTTCCTTACCCTAAAGTAGTCATAGTGACTATAGTATACCAAAAAGCGGCGGGTATTGAAGTGAAAGGTGTGCCACCAACGTTTTTCTCCGCATAAAACATAACGGTGGCGAAGATGATGATGGCCATGGCTAGCGAAAAGACGAGGAAGCCGAGCTCGGAAGCACAAGACTTGAGCGTGTAACCGAGGATGCGCAAACCTTGGGAGTGGCGCGAGAACTTGAAGATCCTAAAAACGCGAAACACGCGAAGAGTGACAAAGGCCCCGGAAACGTCGTCGTTATCGGTGATGCCGAGGCCAATATAATACGGCATTATGGCAACAACGTCTATGATGCTCATCACGCTACGAACGAATTTGTACCGATTCGGGGCCGCGAATAACCTGAGTAGATACTCGGCGGTAAAGATCATTACGCAGGCCGTGTCCAAACAGAAGAAAACTATTTTATAACGTTCACCACACGGAAGAGGACCCGCTCGACCAGGCCGTTTTCCGCACGGAACCGTTTCCACGACGTTTGCCATCACCGATACGGCAATAAAGAATCCGGTGACATAGTAAAAGACCAACGCCGCTGTTGAAGTGTGAGGATTTTCAAATGCCCTCCACATTTTCTGCCTAATATTAGTTAGTTGTTGAAGATTTTGGTCGCCGTTTTCCGATAATTTGTCATCCATGAGTCTTTCTGCATTTTCTCGTTTTCTGTCCCTGTAGTCTTCGTAACAGCAGTCGCCGATTACGTCCGGAAGAATGCCGAAAAATGCTAGCTCTTCGTCGTAGCTAGTTAAACACTCATGTTTCGGATAGTGCAATTTTCCAGTTCTATAATAATTGAGGATGTGTCGAAATATATCCGGATCTCTATCGAAAAAGTACTCTTTACAATCTTCGTCGTAGAAGAATTCTCGCTCGTTAGAACCGAGCAGAGTGTCAGGGTACTTCTCCAACGTGTTCCTCCACGTCTCAAACCTTCGTCCCGAGACGTTTATGAGCAGCTTTTCGTCGTCGGCTTTCCGACGATCCTTGGGAACGGGCGGCGGTGGGAGCGGATGGGTGGCTATGGGAACCCATCCTATGGCCGCCGCCCGCGCAAATGGCAGCCAAGCGGCGACCGACGCCATACTATGTGGAGGAATGTTCGTACACTGACTTTACTACTACAACATTACACCCATGTCGCGCGGTTAACCTGTTTGGGTTTGTTGTCGCGCTCGAGCATAATCAACACTGATGACGCGGATCGCGGTATATTTTCGGCACGCTTATTGCCATGTTGGCTCCCGGCTCTCGAGCCACACTGCGGATAATGCAGCTGCCGTCGGTCCCGCGACCGACGCCGACGCCGACTCCGAACGGTGGCGACGACGCCAGATCGACTCTGGCGCAAGCCCTTCAAACGTATCATCGATCCGGCTAATGGGGACGCACTTGATGCTCCGAAAATCTATACTCTCGCCAGTCTCGCCTTCAGTTCGTTTTACTCTACCAAATTCCTTCCTCTCAGCTACATTCTATTTTTAGACTTTCCACTACTTACCTTCACACCTGATCTTATCACATTGCCTAACTTTAACGTTACTTATATCCACAATACAATTATAATAGATCAGTCGTCGTCTCCTTGTAGTAATAAGTCAACAAATTTGTTACAGGTCAACAAGTCTTATTAACACCGAGAGCCTCTAACAAAAACATCATTGTTTTCGAATCAACAAAAACATATATTTTTGTTTTTTCTCACATTATTAGTAGTATAGTTAAGTATTTGAAAAATGTTAATCATTTTTTTGAAAATTCTGATTTATTACTAACTTCTTCATCGTAAAATAACGATTCCGTAATGATACGTCAAAAACCCGAATGTTTCTACTTCTAGGTCTATTGATAGAACTAAGAGGGATTAAGAGGGACTGTAGTCAACAAAAGCGTCCAGTTCTTGGCCTTTACGGATGACGTCGATATAATTACTAGAACGATAAGAGATATGATAGAAGCATTTCACCTCATAGAAAGAGCAGGGATGAAAAGTGGACTAATGTCACTAATGGAAATATTAATTAGGTCTAATTAGGAATTAGGACAGCTGCAAACTGCAAAACCTAACGGTAGGCGCACTCAACTTTGAACGTTGTACAGTTTGAGTATTTGGGCTTATTGTGAGCTATAAAGTACCAACTGCGTAGGACTCTAATACGACCGGTCCTATCACAGAGGGACGAAAGGCTACTCAGAACCTTTGAGATCAGTCAAGCCTAAGATCAAAAAGTATCGAAAATAACATAAGCGGCCTCGGCTTATATATTTGCTGATCTATTATATCTTAAAAAATCTCGCTACAATATCAATTATTGTACCTACCTTTAATTTTTCTTCATCGACATTTATACCGAATTATTTTTTATACTATTTATCTATGTCTTATTAGTTCAAATTAGTTAAAAATATTTTTTGGAATTAACAAAATAAAATGAAATATGAAAAGAAAGAAAACAAATATTTATTTTAAATATTTCTTTAATCAATGCTATTTTCTACAGAACTGTGTCCATTCGTGTTGCCCACGAAATACACTTTGTATCGTCATTTTTACCTTATTTCATTGGATATGGTATTGCCATTTTCATACACTTGACTGACTATTGCACTAAAAATTAAATATATTTTTTTTAACTTTTAGTAATTTCTTTAATTATTTTCGGGGTGTGGCCAAAATAAAAATATTTCACGAAACCTTGATTTGGGTTGGCTGCGGAATTCTCCCTTCCCTATACGTAATAATTAAGAATATAATTTTTTTTATTATTTTTTTCTATCTGTCCACCGTCGACGTTTAAAAATAAATAGTAAATAAGGTGCATAGTCGTGCAGAACAGTTTGTATTACACACAATCAATGACTAGAGGGTGCTGTCAACACTAATAGGTGGGGATTGCACAAAGTTCACAAAACAATACATTAAAAAAAAATACAGCACCCGCCAGGTTGGACAGCCAATATTATCATTTCAAATATTGGCTGTTCGAGAGTATTTATTTGTCAAGTGGTTAGTTCTTCACTAAACTAAATGTTTTTCCGTTTTTTATTTAAAAATGACTAGAAATGAACTATTACAGGAAAGACAGTGCTGACTAATTTGTAAACAATGTTTTTTTCTTTCAATCTACATGGTATTAAGGCATTTTGTGACACCAAAACATTGTCACCGTGTCTATTTTTGTTTAATATATAAATAACCGTACATCGATACTGATTTTTATTTATAAACAAAAGTTATTATTAGTTTCTTGTTTGTAAATATCTACAAAGCTCAATTTGAAAGCTAAGGGATGTTTTACGCCCAACATACAAAAATGACCGGTCGTCTCGACCAATTTAGTAGCAAAAGTGATTCCTGATCATACGTCATTTTAATATACATATTTTTCTCATTTAGATTTATGTACAAACTAAAAAAAGGAAAAAATAATAACAACATTTGGTCATTCTCTACTCGTAAAAAATTATTAAGAAAAACACGAAGTGTAAACAAAAGAACTACGCCGGTCTAAGTAATAAACTTATATTTTAAATAATAAAGAGGTATAAAACTTTAAAAAAATAAATAAATAATAAAGCCTCCTAAGTTATAAATAATAATAATAATTAAATCACAAGTGTACAACTATAGCATAGTTGGTATTATTGTTATTATTTTTTACTTTCTATTTATTTCTAAGTATTTAATTTTTTCAATAAAAAGAAAACAAAAAAAGCTATACAATTAATATAATACATTTTCTCTTAAGAAAACCTCTTTTTTAATTTTTTTGGTACGCAAAATAGGTGCTCTACGGGCACAGTGTACCCTCGATTTTTTAAGAACACGCGGTATTTCCCTTACACAAAAACGTATCATCCATGACATTAATATACCAAATTTTTGTGCTAAAATATAATCTTGTTTTACCCTAAAAGGTTTTTTGTTCACCTAAGTACATATTTTGTGTAGAAAATACATCTGCGTTCTATTTTCTTGTATTTTTTATGTAAAGTTATCTTGTTGTATTTGACCTATTCGTAAAAAACGAAAAAAATCTATGTAATAAACAGTAAAAAAAATCAGGATCACAATTGTAACTAAATTAATGCATACACAACATTTACAAAGTTGGAACTTTAATTAATACAGTATAAAATAAAAAAATAAATCGCTTCACAAACTGTAACTCCGATTTTAAAAATTAAGTATTTAATTTTGGAAGCACGTCCCTGTATTTCAAACAAACAAAAGCGCCCATAAATCATTAATAAGTAAAAAAACTACAATATAAAAAAACTTGGAACGATATTATAATATAAATAAATTAATAAATATATAAATAGTATTTTTTTACTATTTACACGTGCAGAATGCTTTATAAGTGACTACGACGGCTTAACGTTTATTTTATTGTCTTTCGCAATTTATTTAATTCTTTTTCTTTTTTTTTTTTGATTTGAAACGTTTAACATATTTTTTTCCCAAACAGAATCTTCAAATAACTAAACATTACATATTTTAAAATATAGTTGAATCCACCTCGGGATTTGTCTAAAACAGCTCATTTTAGCCAGCTTATGCTTACTTTTTACAACTAAACCTCAAGATGGAACACAATCATTACATTTCCTAACATACCCGAACAAAATTAAACCGATATATGAAAAATTATTAATTAAAATTTCAAAGTCAAAGCCCCTCAATTTAGAGGTCGATTTTTTCGTAACCGCTTGATGAAAAAAATAGCGGTTATGTTTGTTGTAATCACTGAAAATTTCTAAGTAACATAAATGAATTTGAAAAATTTCGGCTAAACGGTTTTTTTATATCACGAATTTATCGAAAAAGATAGCCGACTTTCTCAACTTTGCGATGTTTTTTTTCAAAAACTAACCGACCAAAAGACGTAATTTTTTGGTCGATCAGGCAAGCTACCACTGTTCGACAGTTCTTGAGAAAAAAAATCGCAAGGTGGACAAAGTTGCCGATACCCTCAAAAATCGGGTACTTTTTCATTTAATTCGTGATAAAAAGAAAAACGCGGCGCCGCAAAATTTTCTAATTCATATACATACATATGTTACATTGAAATGTTCAGGGATTACAACAAACTTTGGCGCAATTTTTTTTATCGAACGGTTGCGAAGATATCAGTCTCTAAATCGAGTGGACTTGTCTATGCATTGTAGCTAAATGCATAATTTTAACACATGATTGATTCAAAAACGGTTCATTGTTTCGTTATGAGCCAAAACACGTCGATTTCTATTTTATATTAGCCCTGCTATTTTAATGTGAAATGTTTTTATGTAAACTCTATATATTACATACAGTATTTTCTAATAGAATTAAATAAGACGAACATCATTTTCTTTAGGAATATATAAAAATTTCACCTCATATCTTCTTTTCAAACAAATGGAATTTACTACTGTAACAAATACTGAATTCTTTAATCATTGAGACGTTTCCATATTAATAAAGTACAGTATTATTTATCTCTTAATGCAACTAACAAATAAGTTGCAGATTTCATTCGGTTAGAAAAGATTAACTGAACTCAAACAATTTTGTTTACTAAAACATTTGGGGTAATAAAAAATAAAAATCGTTTGTGAAATTTGATGGAAAGGGTTACATTTGACGCGCACTATATTTATGAATATAAAAAAATGGTGTACTTGAAGCAATCTGAATGGGAAAAATCGCCGTTTTATATTTAAAGCACCCTTTACTAAACCAAACAATAACGGAAATATTCGAAAAGGAATGTTAAGATTTTCTTTTTTATTTACGAACCTGATATTATCACAAGTGTACTTTACAACCAAAGAAATTAACACTTCGAGTCGTCCATCTCGTTCCGGTTGTACAAAATATTTAAATTTACGTAGGAATGTTACACGAGAATGTTTTTTTTTCGTCGTTTTACATCTATTACAGTTTTCTTTTTAAATCTCAACAAATGACTAGTAGTTTTCAATCATCACGTTGAACTTTTTTAGAGATCTGGTCACTATTAACATAGATTCATATAAATATAAAAACAAGTGAACCCCTATAGGTCAAATACATCCTGCCACAGTCGAACGAGGTTCTCTGTTCTCCTCCCTTTATCTTTGTGTCTTCTCATGTTATTTTTCATCGTCTCCTTGTTTATTTTTTTTTACTTTATTTTATACTTTTATTTTTACTTTATACTTATTATTTTGTTTTATTTTGCTGGTCGCACGCGAGTGTTGCAACAATGTTCACAGCATCAATAGTTGTCGATCACGGAACGCATGTCACAACACGTCATCCTCGTCGACTTCATTGTCTAAATCTACATCGTTATCTTGGTCGTCGTGGTCCATACCCGGCGACAACTGTTGGTGCAAAATCGTGTTCGCCGCCTTCGGATCTTCGTCTTTCCATTTATCCATAGACCGTCTTCTCGCGTTCATGAAGAAGTTTCCAACCGTCGTTGGCTCCAGTCCTAGCTGTCTTGCAATTGTCACTTGCATCTCTTTCGACGGTCGCTTTGTTTCCTATAATAAATAGTTATAATAAAAAAATAAATTAATTTTTTTTAACATTTTTACCTTAAAAATAGCCTGAAGTGTACGACGTTGTAGGTCGGTGAAAACCAATCTGGGCTTCTTGGGTGTAGGTATTTGATCTGATTGATTCGCATTGTCTTCTTTCCTCTTGCAACCTAATGAAGAACAAAGAAATTCTTCATTGTCTTTGGACAGAAACATACTGGATTAATAACATTCTCTGACATAGTAACCAAAATCTCTGCCAGGAGGAACAACCAAGACCATTTTTTTCCTGTTCCTCCCGTCATCATATTTTATAAATATAGCAATATTCTAATACTTACTGCCTCGTTGAGGTATCTGTGCAGCTGTAACAGAAAAGAAATAAAACTTTATTTACCAAATCCACCTTCTTATTTATGATCAACATTTATCTCGTTTTTATCTAATTATTAACTAGCTTTTTTAAGCACCTCTAGGGTTCTTTGAATGTTAATAAACAAAATTAGAGATTTTTATAGAACATACAGCTCAAATTGAAACATATATCAAATAACATCAAAACGATTACTATTTATTAATTCTATTTGATGAACACAAAAGATAACATGAAGAGGTACATTTTCTAAAATCTTTATTTGTACTCTTTATGTTACGGAAAGCGTCACGGATGGAATCTCGAATGAAAATGATTTCAACATGTTATTATTAACCCAACAAAATAACATAAAATGTGTTAATTAATTAAATAATAAATTTAAATTTTGTTAATTTTGATTTGTGTGAAGAAACATTTTTTAATTTCTAAAAATCAGGTGCAGTTCGTCCACCGTTGGCTTCGTTCGTATCTATAATTTCGCACAAGTTCGGTCGGTATTGATTTTCCGAACAGCTGTGGGGCCCATTTTGTGGTGGGGGCAAAGTATGTTCCTTCGATAGCGCAGCTCTGAAGCTTTAAAACTTCAGGATAAAAACTGGACGTAGATGAATTATTTTATTTTAATATTGTTTAAATTTCTTTTATTTTCACCTCAAACTAATAATTGTCACATTTCAATTTCAATTTGATCTTAATTACGGTTAAGTTAGTAAAAATAAAAATTAATAAAATTTGTTAGTAATTAAATAGCGTAAAAGAATTAAGTTAATAACTAATTTTAAAGAGAGAAATTTGATTTGACAAAAAAGTAAATAAATGAATTTTTTTAATGTCTGAATAAGTTTCGACTTCTAAAAAGTAGGTAGTCAAAAAGAAACGAAATAAAAATGTAAGGTCGGGTTTCGTTGGGGGAACAGACATTAAAGTGCAGGAAAGGATAGCGTACAACATTGAAATGCCTGACTTGCAAGTGAAATCAATATATCGATTTTACAAATTAGGTGGAATTTTCCGACATTCCCGCGAGTTCGTGAGTCATAGGAGCTTGTAGCAGGTCTCCGTGGTTCGAACTAAAAGAATATTGTGACAATCTTTATGAGGTGGTAACATTTAATGGAGTAGGAAATTGTTAATATTTTTTAATTAATTTGAAGCATATTTAGAGCCATGCTCACTCAAAAAAAGTTAAAGCGTCCTCATCGTGGTTCATGCACTGCCATCAGCTATTTGGTTATTAGAGTTTGGATATACCCATCGTTATCGCCATTAGGGAAACACAGATAAATGATTACATGCAGTATTAGTTTAAATTTTCGTTTAATACATTCCACAGAGAGACAGATATAACTCACAAGCACGTTGATGAGGGTGATTTTCTCCTATTCGGGTTGACTGCCCTCACGTTTACATTGCTCATCTGGCAGTCTGCAATGAAAACAAGAGAGTAGTCAACAACAACAGTAACCACTAAGCAATAGGGCTAAGACAATCCTCGGTCCTAAAATAACAACGTTAGAGATCTCTCTGGTCACAGTATTTGGATATACTTTTCATCCGTGTATCATCTCTCGGCATTTTTTATTTCTCATTATTTTATTTTTATCTTATAAAATTCAGAAGAGCACCCAAAATCTATTATTGACATAAAAAGTTTTGGCAAAGTAAGAATAATTCTTTATATTTATATTATTATACAGCCTCGAGATTTGTATTCTGGGTGCGCCACTGAAATTGAAATACAAACAAATTTAAAAGTTCCACTCGTGACGTCGTAAGGGTAGAGAGGTTTGAGTGGGGATGAGAATATTATCAACGTCAGTGAAAATCAATACTTTACCTATATAGACTACGATCACGTGCGTTTTTCGATTTGCTCCATCGATAACTCAATCCTACATCGGCCCGGAAGAAGCGTAAAAAATTAAAATAGAGAAACAAAAAGAAGGAAAGGGGGGGACAAAAATAAATTGAACAAACAATAAATAAATTGCGAGAAATTAGTAATAAAGCGCGCGGCTTCACGGTTTACCGTAGTAGTTTTCCTGTTGCCCTTTTTTTTTACTTTTTTTAGGTTTCTCAAAATGTGAAGGGGGACGATTTACGGACGTATGTCGTTTAGTGTGGGCCAAAAATAAGGAAAGCATATCCAAACTCTAATGTTAAGTAGATCGTTTGTGCAATAATAAAGTGTAAGAGTATGTATAATAGAAAAGAAAGGTAAATAATACAAGAGAAAACTCGTTTTGTAAGAGCCCTTATTCGGCACCCCTCTTGTCGAAGGCGAGGTTTGAGGGAACACAAAAAGTACTGACCTGCAAGCCTCAGGGCGGACATCCTTTGAAATTCGGGTTCTTGAAGCCACTTCCACATCCTCCTGAAGGTCTCGCGTCCCGATTTGAGTTTCGACCACGGTTTCGGGTTTCTCAACAGGTCCGATAACGTCCCTTGGGATCTGCATAAAACCCTTTGGGCGAAGATGGCCTGCGGTATACTATATCGCTTCAATTCGGCGCTGATCCTTTGCGCTAATTCTTTGGTGTTAATTTCCTCGACGTCCGTTGAGATCGTGGTCACGTTGAGTGCGTTCTGCGAGGATCCTTTGGCAGGAATCTGCTGAACGGACTGTTGTTGTTGTTGGTTTTGTTGTTGGACCTGTTGTTGCTGTTGTTGCGCGGGTTGTTGCTGGAGACTTAGAACTGGCGGCGAGGGCGAACATTCCCTTTGAGGAGGTGCTGCGATTTGGACCAACGTCGGTGGATGGTGTTGAAGTGTCAGTCCGTTCAGAGTTGCACCACTAAAACTAGTTACCAAACTACCACCGGGCGAGTTCAAAGATGCCGACGGAGGGCTGAGTTGAGGACTCTGAAGTTGTCTTCCTACGAGCTCACGTTGAGTCCCGTACGGGGAATCGTAACTCGGGGGCGACATGCTCTTCTGAGGCGAGGGTAATCCGTTTTGGCTATAGGCGCTTTGGGGGCTGATGGGGCTCGGTTGCTGTTGCATGCCCATTCCCGGTGACGAGTAGTTGTGCGGGGGCGTGATGTCCATGTTAGGCATCGCATACGCGGTGTTTACGTTCACTCCCAAACCCAGGCCGATACCCAAACCGTTGTTTTGCATGACGGTGAAGGAACCGGTAACATTACTAGCGTGTCCGTACGCGAACTTGTCGGACATCGTTGAGATGGGGGGCAACGGCTGTAGCGGCGTCAACGTCGCATAAGACGAACTGGGGCTGTACCCCGGGGGCGACATTCTCCCGTTAACGGACGTCAGCGTCTGATACGTCGGTTCAGGTTGTAACGTGCGAAAGTCGGTGGTGTCTATCATGTTGGCGACGCTGACTGACGTCGGGGAAAGTTTTCCAGGACTAAGGAGCTCCGAGTCCCTGGACTCCTCCTGGGCCTGGACGATGACGGATAGGGCTCCGTCGGCCTCCTCTTGCTTCACTAACCGCCTCTCGACAACGGCCCTCGGTACGAGCCTCATGCGTACGGACTGCGCGTCTACTGTTTCATTAACATCAACCCCCTGTTCGTTCAGCGCCTGGTGTTCGATCATCTTACCGATATTATCCATCATCGCGACGAAAATCGAACCACCTCACGCACTAGCATGTCGAATTGACGATAATCGTCGGCCGATTGCGCGCAAAAATGGACGACCGGTCGGACGCCATGAGCGCACTTTGTTTATGACAGCGGCGGCGTCCGCCGTCGCGACGCTTCTTCTATCGTTGAACGCGCACACGAAAAACACGGACGCCGTCGACTTTCGCGCCCGCACATCGTCGACGACGACGTCGCAGATCGACAATTTTATGTTATCCCGATTGGCCTCGGCCCTATGTTCCCTTTTTCCGCCGATCCGAGGGATTTCGATTTTGTACTTAGGCGGAAAACGAAACGCGAACGACCGGTCGATACCGAGTTGAATGGGGAGCGCGCATAACCAGGTGGGCCTTCGTATGCGCCCTCGTGATGCGTACGCCAGTAACGCGCAGCTGCTAGGGTTGCTCCCTACACCCTCATATTGTTCCGACTCCCTTCCAACAAACTCCTAACGGTACTCGACGTTGCTCGTCGTCGTACGTCGTCCGCCACTGTTCGCCACTCGCCCTTCGACGTCTGTCTCCGCGGCGTCGCGTCGTGCCGCTATGAACCAACAACATTTGCACCTTATCTCTTCGTTCCACACTCCTCACCACTATCGCTTGCTATTGCACCTTTCGATAGGGAGATATCCGGACATCTGTTTCCTAAAATTACGCATATACACAAACGATTTTCGACTAAATATATGGGTAAACAGACTATTCCTTTTGTTCTTTTCTCACAACCCGATTTTATAGCACACTATACTGGTATTAACTTCAAAAACTTAAAACAATTCTAATATTTCTTTAAGACTTAAAGTTGGTAATCTTTCAATTTAACACACAAACATAAAAAGTACCCGTAAAAGCGCGAATTTTCCATTCGGTTTTTACGCATAAATCGAATTAAAACTATGATTTTAAATTGTTTGTGACTTCAATTTCTATTTTAATTATGTTAAATAACATAATAATATAACAGAACTTTCCGCAGCTTGAAGGCAAATACTAAAATACGTCGTATTTTGAACCACCGATCGATAAATTCAAAATTTTCCCGGAATTGCGTTCTCTATTTTTGATACGTAGATATCATTTTGTCTGCTTCTTGAAACTTTCATTTTATTTTCCATCTATTGAAAGATGGCGCTGTCATCTACTTTCACTTGAATTTTAAGACTTTTAATTTTTTCACTTAATTTAAATTAAAAGAAAGGAATGAGAATATATACACCTGCCATAATCTAAAACACAAACGTGTCCAATTTTATTAGAGATTATAACTATAAAAAAATTTTGTTACAACAATATTACTATTTGTAGTATACTTCGAATTCCGGACGTTACTTTTAACAGCATGAAAAACTACTCTATAAAATCTTTCTCGATATTTATGCATCTGAGAGCAAAAGTGAAAAAGACCAATATTATTACGAATAAAATTTGCTTAAACTTTTGTTTTAAGTTTTTTTGTAGTATGTTCCGACTTCAACATCATCAACTTTTGTTCTTATTGTTCGATGCATACTACAAATAATTGTAATAGATTCATTGTAATAATCATTGTAATTAGATTTTTGTGTAGTTTTACAATCCGTAATAAAATTTTGAATGTATTCGCTGCATCTACCACAATTGAAGGTCCCTGCCTTTTTGAGTATGGCAGATAATAGAATATTAAGTGTGGAGCAACTTTTCTTCTATAACATTTTGTCAGATCTCGAACAGTAGTCGGTAGATATCTGCGAGAGTGAAAAAGGACGAGGAAAAGTTTTGAATATTATAATGAAATAACAATAATAAAAATTTCGATCATATTATGTACAGGTTTATTGTAAACGAGAAAATAAACATTTTTTGTCGTAAAGTATCATTTACACGATTTGTAATTGTGATAATTTACGTGGGCAGTAAGGTTGCCAGCCTGGAATTGGCAATATTCACAGCCATTAGAGCATTGCTTGTGAAGATCACAGTATTACAATCTGCACAAGGAATCCCGCGCCAACGACCGGGTTGGGTTCATGAACGGAATATGAGGATGAGGGAGGAGGAAGAGGGGCGAGATAAAGTGCACAAACAATGAGGAAGTATAATAGGGACGATAGTTATAACAATCCGGTCGATGGCGATGGATTTTCAAAAGTAACAATTTGTTACAACGTGTTATACAAATGTTTATGCCAAGGAGAAACGAAAAAACGATAGACAATCCTAAATCTCTAATGTTTTTGTCCACAATTACACCTAAATTCTCTAATATTTTTCTTTACATTAAGTGCTAATTTTTTCTTCTTCTTTGTGTTGGCATAAACGCAAATTAATATATCCAATTAATACTGCTCACAGACCCTTAGACGCCGCGGACAATATACTATACGCAATATTTTTATATGTTTAAAGATTTTGAAGGAGAAGAAATGTAAATTCAATTGGTAACTGTCAGCGTCTATGAGAAAAAAAAACTTATCAGTAATTAATTTTTGTTCATTAAAAATTTGTTGACACATTACATAGTATTTCTCTTTTTTAATCACACCATAAGACGATAAACAAAAAATTTACCGCATTCAATAAATAATAATAGTAATAGTTAACAAAATAAATACAATAAATACTCGAAATCTATTTAAGGGGGAAGTCTTTTTTACTGAGCCATGGACGAAACTACTTAGCTATACACAAAACAAGCAAATTAATATCCGATGCGGCTCTGTACTAAAGATATGCGACGACGATTTAACTAAAGATTCGGAATTCGAATGTTGGACATAAAAAAAGTGAGATTAAACGAAAAAAAAAAGTGATAAAAAGAAATAATGTAGCCATTAATACCACATCCCTCAGTTAATATCTGACATACAAGATACTTGTTACTTAGTTTTTAAAATAACGATAAGACATTATCAACCCGAAACGTAGCAAGCACTTATAATGGAACACGATTAATCATTTTTATTTTTTACTGTTCTCTTATTACTATAAACAAAAAAATAGTAATAAATATCGTTCAGTTGCAGAAATACGACTGCCTTCTTCTTAGTAAATATACTCTTATTAATTAGGCTATATACACTAACATATACATGTATATATATTGCGTAATAAATAATCGTACCATTTAATAAATTTCAAATAAAAAAACAACAGTCAAGTTCATTCTGCCACTGAACGTGCAAGCAGACACATCAATTATTGAACACCATCTGTGGAAAAATATATATGTATATATGTATACGTAAAAAAAAAGATCGTTACACAACGTTTACATTTTTTTTTTAAATAAACAGTCTTTCAAATAAACAGTCGTCAGGACGTATCGACAAAATAACCCTAATCTACGATTACAAAAAAAGTCCCTCTTATTATTATTTCTTATTACCTTTCCGCATTATTACTTTTAAATGAAATATACGCGAACCGTAGGAAATCACATGGAACCTCATTTCATATTAATAAAAGCGACTTTCTCGTGTATCGAATTATTTGTTTGGGCCGTTTGCGGTGCCTCAGCACCTTCGCTAACGTCGGCGTGCAAAATAAACCCGTTCACATCGCTTAACCTAATATGTTTGTTATTGTCGTTAACCAATTTATCAGACGCCTGTCGTTTAACTCCTCCGCCAGTTTTTATTCCTCCGCTTCTAACGGAATTCTTCAATATGTTAGGCTTATGGTGGGTATTGACGATCGTGCACGAATTAGAAATTGCTCGACGGGCGTTTGAAGCTACTTGAATTTCACTACGTTGTCGATCGATCCGCTGGTTTTGCAGTACAAACGTACCTCCAATTTTCCTTGTCGATGAAGACGACATCACCAGCGGTTTGGGATGTGCTGGATATTGAGGTGCTCCGCTCGTTTGTACTGGTATTGTCACGACAATCGGTTGGGTCGCTAATGGAGGACTTAAAACTGGTTGCGTGGATGCTACACGAAGTATAGGTCCACCCAGCTATTTGTAAAAAAAAAAAACAAATCAAGTAAAAAATTTTAAAAAATCAGAAAAAATAGAAAAAAAATTCTTTTTCATTAATTTAGTCACCTATGCGAAGGTAGCTCCCAATTAGATATTACATATATTTTCTCAGCGGAATTCGATGAACGATACCACATTCGAAAGCTTCATCCTTCACCAATACGAAAGTGGAACTGCCCGATTCGAAATCTCTTTTGAATTCCGCTAAAACGCCAAAATAGTGCGAAGGTACACGAAAATAACACAAAAATATCAATCGTCGAATCAAAATCTGTTGAGAGGTTCTCTTTTTATAATTAAAATACTATCCATGTAAAATCCCAACTAATCGAGGGCTAACTTCGCATAAGTAAGTTACACGTAGAAATTAGATAAAATTACTTAAAATTTTATTGTTAGTACCTGAACGGGTGAGACAACAGCGACAGGACTCATAGGCATATAAACGACAGAAGTACAAGTTTCGTTATTTCCCTGAGATGAAACTATACTGACGCCGGTACTGGGTACGGATATATGGAGTGGTTGCGTTATGACATGTACGTCGGAGGACTTAGTTGTGGCCGTTGTTGCAGTGGTTAAAACCGCCGTAGCCGTTGGTATTGACGTCGGAACAGCCTGTACGGGATGCTGTTAATAAATAAACAATCACAATGATTTAAAAAAGAAAAAAAAACGGGATGAGGATTGTTAATTAATATAAATTTATGAAGAAAAATTTTAAAAAAATTATACATACCAATGAAGAAGTGGTGAGCGACGTTGCTTTTGGAATACCGGATACGGGCTGCTTAACAGTTTCTTTATCTTTAGATGCCTTATGGTCGGCAATAAGCTGATGAAGGTCTTTGCTACGTCCCGGCACCGCTTTTCTCAAATGTATCTACAAAGAAAATTCGTCCGTTAATGGTACTTTGTAAATCGACGAGCGTTGGTTTACCTTTAATATCTTTCTAAACTTAATTTTACGATAGCACTGTGGTTTAATAAAAAGAAATTATAAAAAAGAGCAAGTCAAAAAGAAGCGGTTATTTGGAATAATTTTTAACGGTCGAAAATAAAAATATAACGAAACGTAAAATTGATACAGCAAAGTTATGTTTTGATATTCTTTAATACACCTTTGCGATTACACTTGTTCATGACACAAAAAACTTTTAGGTATACGCTTGGATACGAGTTACTTTTCAGAACAACGACGACTTACACTTTAATCGGGAAAATTAATTTATTTTTTAAATACTCGGGTGAATAATTTCATTATTTTACATCGAATTCATCAATTTACTGTCACCATCACTTCAAATTAATTAAACACACTACAAATGAATTGTTAAAAAAATTCTATCTAGAATGAAACTTAAGAAATAACGAAATGAAAATGATTTTTTTGATTGAGGAAATGGGAGAGTTATAATAAGGTTTCTTTATAATCGATAGTGACAGCAAATTAATTTTTTTAACGTTAATCTCATAGAGAAATGGTTTATGATGGAAGAAGAAAAAGATACTGCAACCGTAAATTTGACAAAATAAGAGAAGCAGTTATAGTCTAAAAGTTTAAAATAATACAATGTTAGAAAGTAGTAATATTAAGATGGGATAGAATCCGTTCCTGGCTTCAATGTTAAATGTTCGATCGCGTATATACCTAATTTACACTAAATTACAACTTTATCAAAAGAAATGATTGGAAAGAACAATATTATTTTAATTCTCCGGAGTAAATTGTTGAATTAAAAACTTTCCACGCGAAGATAATAAAATGAATTAAACGTATCGTTCACCCTGTTGACTACATCACTTTTAACGTGTACAGAAACGGAAAGTCACAAAAAAAAACATTTATAACAACAATTTTCACGTTATTATATATTGCAGATGTTCAAGTCAATTATTGATTTTCATGAATTTGAAACATTTTTCCCCCAGGGACTAACCATAGTAAAAAATGTCGTAAACAAAGGGACACAAGTTCCCGACGTACTGGCAGATAAGCAACTGTAAAAATAATTTAATTACCATATGATTAGAGCACGTGATAGATCTTAAGCACGGTCCTTTATTCCCCTCAAAGACTCCGCAGTGCTTGTCCGGGTCGAATTCTTTGACCTTCTTGGAGCTTTTTTTGGACTTTTTGTGTTTCGACGAAGACGACGACGAGGAGAAGGAGGAGGAGGTGGAGTTAGAGACCGGGATGTTGACGACAATGCTGTAGCCGTCCGTAGGGTCCGTGCCGACCCCGGCAGGACTGACGGGGTTTGGCGCGGCCTCAGCGAGTACCTCGTGCTCTGATTTCGCAGCGTGCACCGGTTGCATGGCACCTGATTTCCCCTCGCTCGTTGCTGCTGCACAAACGACCGTCGGGGCGGCGGTTGTCGTGCCGGACGCCCCGGACGGGACTGCGGCGGCCGTTGCTGTGGCAGCTGCTGTTGCTGACGTTGTTGTCGTTGCAGTTGAGGCTGCCGAGATGGCGGCCGGTGCTTGGATTGGGGACGCCGGCACTGGCGCTTCGTACGTCTGCAAAGTAAAATAATTTATGAAGAATTAATCAAAGGTTAACACGAATCGAAATGATTCCAGAAAGGTTACACTTAAAACGTACCTGAAATAAGGGGGGAGGTGGAACTGGCGGTGGATTGATTTTCTTCTTATTCTTCGAATGGGAATATTTCTTTTTGAGCAAACTTGTGCCCGGTTGCACAACAGGGAGCGACTGGGGATGCTGATCAGGCCCATGCTTTTCGTTCATATGTTTCACATAGGCGACGGGCATTAAAAGTTTGTTGCATCGCTCGCAACGACACAAAACGCGCACATCATTTTTTGGACAGGTACCATACAAGAGGATGTCTTTTCTAGGTAGCAAGCTTACTGAGGAATTTACGGTTTTGTCTTCACATTTATCATCAGCTATTTTGATGTAACAAATAAAAATATGAAAAAAAATTTTTTTAATATTTTTTTTTACTTACAAGTTATTTTACATTTATCCACTTCTTCAAACCACTCACCCCACGGTCTATTATAGAAAGGTTTTAATGAAGGATATGTTAATCCTGACATTTTTAATACTGTAATAAATAAATCTATAATCATTTACATAAACATCGATTTTTGTTCTAGATATAAATTACCGTTCACGTTGATAACACCGAAATCTATTGATTTGTATTGTTAAAATCGGTTATATCAACATTAACCATAATTATTTCCACTTACTTTTTGTCAATACTTTCAATTAATTTGGTGATAGTTAAGTGCTCAACAGGATTTCACAACTACTAACAAAAGAATAATTAACAAATTTAGATTACGATAAAGGCGATCTCAAAAATGCGCCTTTCTAGAAAGTAACTACGTCTATTTCGACAGATTGTTTATAAAGTTTTGTCTGGTATTTAGAATTAATACCCTTGTACGACCAAAATAATTTAACGAACATGGACGACCATGATGGGTCAGTTTAGACCTAGGTATGGTGAACCATCTAAGGTTTTTGTAAAACATGTAACTATATTAAGGAAGTATTCTAATGGAAAGATAATGTTTCATAACGTTTCCTTTTCGTTATTTTATTCATTTACCGTTTTCTTATTATCATTTAACATTTAAATTTCATAATAAAAGACCATTAAAGCTTAAAGCATTTACGTCTTTGTAGATCAATGGTGTCCATAAGGGCGATCGCGAAGGCATTTTGAGTCGATTGCCAACAAAATCATGAATCTGAAATATATGCATCTGGACCTCAGAGCCAAAAACGGAAGGTTAGTTTTAATTGTAAAAAAGATTTTAAACCCTTCGGTCGAACTTGGCAAGACTTTTATATAAAAAGTCGACCACTGCTGTAGATAATCTGAAATAACACAAAAAAAATCGTCTTTTAAATCAAGTGATTTAAATAGGGCGATCCCCAGCGTTATGATATTTTATATATCACTCAAATACATTTTAAAACATACAATAAATTTATTTCCACAATAACTTTTAGAATGAAACGTTGGGCAGATTTATTGTGACTTACATGTCTAACCGTATGATTGGTTAGGTTTCCCTTAATAACTTCGAGTCATTTATGACACGATGTATAAAAGCATAAACTAATTGTATATCGCATGAGAATAATAATACTAGGACAACAACATCAAATTTTAATCATCATTTTCAGACTATCACAGACAGTTTTGGTCGTACAAGGGTTCCTTGAGATCAACTTACAACCTTTTCTACAGTTTATAAACTAAACAAAAAGATTGTGTCGAAATAAAGGTAGTAACATAAAGAATTAAGTAGATGAAACACCTTCCATGAATGACTAGGCTTCATGGTATTAATGAGTAACCTTAATTTTGTAAATGAAAAATCGCATTTTTTTAATCGCATGCTTATCACTTTATCACTCCTTTTTTACATTCTTAGCTAATACAAATTTGTTCGCCTTATTTTATTAAATAAATGAACTTACCAATTAATTTACATTTATTAACTTCTTCAATCGACTCAGCCCATTGTTTATATTCGAAGGGTTTTAATGAAAGATATATTGATCCGGCCATTTCTAATACTGCAAATAAAAAAAATTAACGTTATAGTTAGATTAATAAAAATAAGATATTAAACGCCCAAAAAATACTTTCTCCATTATAAAAATAGAGGTTAATTAAAAGGTTATGTTACACCTGGAACTTTTTGGATTATTAAAACGATTGTAAATTGATTTTAATTGCTATTTGATGCTTTATATAAGTCGGCAAGTGGAGATTTTCTACTAGAAATGCATTTGAAGTACTCTTAAAGGAGGAAATACGAAATCTTTTAGTTTTTTTTTTCTTAGAAAACCCAAACCGTTTTTGAGACACAATTATAACGATCATGCTTTCTAAAAACTTACAGTTTGTCGAATGATATCTTAAAGCGAATATCTTAAATATATTCACATGGGCAGATCATCTTAAAATGACAGCTGTTCCGTTATAATAGATTACATATAAATTGCGAACGATATAAAGCAACAATTTCGGGTCATCCGCACAAAATATCGCCCAGGAATTTCTTAAAAAACCTTTGTTATGTTCGTTATATTTTCTTTAAAGCCGATTTACTTAAATCCACAGTAATTTGTTCAAAGTCAAGTGGTTAACACGCTTTGACAACTGCTATTGTAATGCAGGGTTGGAGCAGGTAACATTTTTTTTGATCAAAATTTTGTACAACGAATGGATTTTGCAAAAAAAATAAATCATCCTTTAGTTTACTTGGTTAATAAATAAAATATTAAAAGAACATTACTTACGTTTAAAATACATCCCAAATAGAACCATAGCGAATACAAATCAATCACTGTATCCGAACGAACATAACCTCAACTTTGTCTCTCTTCGTTAATAAAGTTAACCGCAACTTAGATTTCTCGAATGAAAACGAAAATTTAACACAAAAAAATTTGTAATCAATACTTTCTTGCGAATTATAATTTAATATAACTTTTTGTTTTGATTTAGCCCCGATTATTTGAGAGTTTATTCCTAAAATTTACCTAATAAATCAAGTTGAAGCCACCGTTTTTTTCTTTTAATTTTATTAATTATCGAATCTAAACTAAATCACCACTTACTATCGCGTTTTTAATTAATTTTTATTTTTTTGTTACCACGATACTCTCCACTCTCCATAGAAAATATAATTATATATATATACATATATACCAATAAAGAAGGTAAGGTAGATGTGCCACTTAATCGTCTCTTTCTGTTACCGCATTAGCGCCACCTGGTGCGTTATTTTAGTACCGTTTAAAACTATTGGAGGCCATCTTGTTTTATTTTATTATTATTTATTACGCATTTTATAAATTAGGTCAAATATAAGGTGAATCGTCCTCCTTTAGGGAGGACAGTCCTTCTTTTGTCCATATTTTAAAACTAATCTGTTAATCTCTGTATTCCGAGATGCCGCGCCGAACAAATATACGTCATATGAGGAGTGTTGTTAAATACCCGGGTATTTATTTTCAATTGAAAATTCCCTGGATATACAGCCGAGGGTATTTACCCAAGATGGCTATTTAGAGGTATATATAAAATTTAATTTAAGTTGAGTTGGTGACGGTTTTGCATGCACTTCGAGAATGCAGAGTCAAATAAATGCAAAGGAGATAGGCCAAGCAGAACATCCTACAGTTGGCGTTGTGCTTACCGCACCAGAAATTGCCAATCCAACTACTCGTTGAATTCGTGAAAGTTTACTGATAACTGAAGTCTGTCGGACTTTCCTATACCAGGCTACTGCTCATAGTCTCATCGTAGGTCTAACCAGTCACATAGAGCCAGTACAGTCTTTCAGGGGTAAGACTCCAATTTTTTCCACAAAGACTATGACAAGTCCACAAGGATAGTCTAGCTTTGTAAAACTCGTAAAACTCCCTGCAAATGTACATTCCATGAGAGGGTTTTGTCTAGCATTACTCCTAGATATTAGACTTCCTTTGAGAAAGGAATTTCTTCACCTTGAATAGTTGGGCGGATTAGTCCATCCAACTTTCGTGTTCTGGTGAAGGGCGCAACGATTGTCTTGTCTCAACGGGTTTGTCGAGAGATTCTCTCCCTTACACCAAGCGCAAATGGTAGCTAGGGTCACCTAGAGGATTTTGGATATCCTCGACAAACTGGTTCCTTTGACCATAACGACAAAATAACATCAGCATACGCTTGTATTTCTACACCAACGACTAGTGATGTCAGGGATATCCGCATCCGCATCCGCAACTGCGGATAATCCGCATTATTTTGAGGATCCGCATCTGCATCCGCATATATTTTAGCTGAGCTCCGTTACAATAAATAATTACTAATTACTAATTAATAATTTACTAATTACTATTAATTACCATAGAAATATTATTTTCATGAAAATTTTAGTACGTAACTTTTTTCAAAAACTCCGCATCCGCAAAATTAGAATTAGAAAATCCGATTCCGCATCCGCATCCCCTAAACTCACATCCGTAACATTACTACCAACGACTTCGACTATCGCAATCAGATCATCAACTAGAAGGGACCAAAGCAGGGGAGTGTGTGCAATATAATTAAAAAGATGCAATTTAAAAAGAGATTTATACAATCTTCTAGGTTCAAATAGAAAAAGGCACTACTATTTTTATGTGTTACAAATTTCAGGAAGATTGGTCGAATAGTTTTTGAGATATCGTGTCTAAGAGTTGTAAAAACGTAGTTTTGGGAAAATGATTTCTTTCAATTTACAATGACATCGAGTAATCTGCAATTCCAGGGCCACACAATAAAGCTTCTGTTTCTTCATGAAATAGACTTTCCATTGCTAACTTATATTTCCCTGCTTCCCAGGATTTTATGGATAGAGACTCGTTAGATTCATCAATTTTTTCAACGTTATTTGAAGAGGAAAATTTGATTTTTTTAAAAATTTTTGAAGGTATTTCCTCCCTTAAGCGATCGTAGTAAGTGGTTGGGTTGGGTTGTGTTGGGTTAAGGTAGAGGTAGGTATAGAATGTTGAGGTGGCTTGGAAAAATTCTAATACATGATAATTAAATAAAATAAAAAGAAATAATAACAATAATGAAACATGAACTTTTTATTGCAAATACAGTTATTTTATAAAAATTATGTAGCTGTTCACTCATGTAAAAGACACTCAGTCAATATATGATTAATTTCCATTAAACTATAAGTAGTTGACAAAACAGAAATAATAAGAATAAATGAAAGAATGTGTAAGGGAAAAACAAATATACAAAAATATAATAATTAAAACGCAATTACGGTAAATAAAGAAAATTATTAACATAAATAATATTTGGGTTGTGTCTATATGTACTTAAATTTGGGAAAGGAAAATGGACATATACTAAATTTAAATGTTGCGAACAGTATTATATACCATTCTGTACTAGTTTCGGTCAGTCAACAAAAAATAATTAGGAATAAGGTGAAAATGATAAAAAAATTACCCTGAAAATTTTATCAAACAGTTCACATAGCAGATCTATTAGGGTTTAATTTTTTTATTAGTCGATACGAAATCTTCCTAATTTCAATCCATTTATTAATTTTTCATATAAACACAAAAAATCCAACTTCTAAATTAAAAACCATAACATACACAAATTTTGTTGTATACAGAGTGCAAATAAGTAAAAGAAATTATCCGATTATCCTAAAACATAAACAAACTAATTAAATAACAAATTTGAAATTCAATTCTTTTAACAATTTTTAACACCCTTTATCTTCTTAAAAAATTCTTTTTTTTATTAATTCCTCTGTTTATGCTTGAAAATAGTCAAGATAATTTTTTTATACATTATTATGATTCACACTGTATTATTAATTATTATTTTTTTTTGATTTAATTTCATTTCGATAACTTGTTTTGTTTTAACTTAAAATCTGTACATAGTATCACAAAAAAACCTGTTAATCGCTTATATTGTAATAGAATTTCTTTTTTTAGATATTATTAAAGAAATTTTTCCGTCGTTTTCACACTTGGATATAGCGCGTATACGTCCGATTCTTTAAGCTCTTAGCACTAATTATTTACAACAATTACGATCATCCCCCACCTTTTTTATCAATATAATATTATCCGAGATTGTGTGAAATGAATTATTATCAATGTAAATCTTCAAAAAATATCGAATTTCGAATTGCAATAATAAAATATCATATATTATCACATCATCTATATATTTTTCTTATTATTTTTTTTAATATCACAATACTCCCTACATTGACTCATCAGTATTTATGGCAAAGAACAATATAAGGTGTATCCAATAATATATTTCGTATATAATATTTTTTTATGTATTATATTTTGATAGAAATGTACGCGTACCAAGTTGAAAACGTTCAGGTAAATTTCCTCTTACAATAAAAAAATTATTATTCATTAAGCGGGAGTCTAAAACGTAGCGACAATAAAAAGGGGATGGTGAATTATGTATGACAGGTGATATAATTACAATGTTGTCTCTTAGACATTGTTGCATTTGTATTTTTCATTTTCATCCACAATATATATATGTATATATATATATAAAAATCCAATACAATTATAAGAAAGAATTTGATTATCGTACCGTTTCGTTTTTTGTTTACAAACTAAACCATGATAAATGGAAAAAATAAAATAAATTAAACAGATATAGTAAAGAAATAAAAAAACACCTAGAAATTTTAAAATGTTAACTAGTTTTTTTTCTTTAAATGTATAAAAATTGATTTGTCGTTCCACGGTTTAAAAAGCGAACTTAACAACATAGCGGCAATAAACACTAATACACTATCATTAGAAAAGAAATTATAGAAAATAAAATCAGAGTGCCGGTAGTAGCTATCACATTGTTCCACTAGCTAACAGCCAACGAGTCAGAGACGAAATTTCAAAATTCCTAGGATCCATATAGAAATATAACAATTCTATTTTTTTTTCTTGTTTTAATTTTATTATCATTATTATTCTCACGAACAAAAAAAAACAACGACCGATTGACGGATCGGGCGCGATTTAAACAATTTACAAAGGGTACCTCTTGATTAATGAGAGTATTTACATTATTATACATATCTACTATGCGATAGACTCTATGTACAACTTACTTACGTTGTTCTTTTCGGGCGCTTTACGGTTTTATCTGGCGGGTTTGTCGGTGACGCTGATCTTTGCTTTTTATTGGGTTTGCACCTGGCACAATGGAACACCTAACAACAAATAAACAATTTTAATTCAATAATTATTAATCAAATTAAAATATTCTAAAATATAAACTGTTAAGTAACAATATCAGATATGACAAATCACACCGCGTTCAAATCGGTTCAGCCCTTTCAAGTTATACCGATAAATGCTTATCCCGAGTTTATCTTACGACTGTTGAACCGGCCTTGAAGTATTTGTTTTTAAAAGATGGAAATAAACAATCAATATCAATTTTATTTATTTTATAGATCTTGTACATTTCTGCGCGCTCTTTGAAGCATATCTTCGAAACGTACTCGAAAATACTGTCGCACCTGTTGCTTCGTGTGATGGGAGGTGTGTTACCTTAAGATACATTTAGACGAGCAAAAATGTTTGTGGAGGAGATACTATACATTCCGAGCAATGATCAGGATATGACGAATCTTGATGTGAAAAAGCAAAACACCTATGCTTCTTCATAACAAGGACTTGCCATTACTAACTTTTATTTCCTTGCTTTCTAAGCTTCTATAGTTAAGCTTCGTTGCGCATTTCTGTCGAATAATTCGATGTTCTCGAGGCACTATTTCCGTCATTAAACAAACTAGCCTCAATATAAAGAGAAATTTCGACTATTTTCAAGTCGCAATTTAGGGTCAAAAAAAAAATCCCCCTCCTCAATATCCATGGGTCAACCCCTGAGTTTTATTAAAGATTTATCTCCTTATTAAAATTGAATATAGAAGAATATAGTCGTAACCGCCACATCGATAATACGTACAGATGTCCCAAATTCGTTGTCCGCACAGGGTGAAAACAAAAGACGATAGCTGTTCAGAGTTTCTCGAAATACGAGGTCATGACATGTAAGGTACGTTTTTTTCTAACTCTTTTAGTTTCGAAGATATACGAATTTGGGACACCTATACTATTTGTACTTTTTGCATTTGAGTCATCAACTTCATCGTTTTGGACGTTTCAAGGATAAAATTTAAGTCTTGTCTACAGGCAGTGATATTCAACATTCTAAAACTCGTTAATCCATCAGCAGGTGATCATAATATAATATTGGATTTCATTACAGGTAAATATCCTACAAATATACTGATACAAAGCGTTTAAATAAAAAATAATTTTTGGTAAAATAATTTAAAAATAATTAATATTTCTTACATCAGGTATGTTTGACTTCTTAATTTTTGCACAGGTTAGATGTATCCAAGTTAGGCAATTGGAACATTCGATCATTGGTCTTCCAGCAAATGGTTTGCCACAAAAGCACGTAATCAGATCGTAGGAATCCCCATCGTCGGTGTCGTCGCCGCTGGGTTTATCATCTTGTTGGGCGTCTGAATTTGTCGACTCTGAGTTTACACTGCTCCCGGAACTATCCAACGGGGGGCTTTGGTTCACTGCGTTTCTAACCTCCTAAATGAATTTAAATGAATAAGTTTTAGTTAATTTAATATTTTAATAACTTACCTCTTTTTTGTCCGTATCATAATTTTCATATTGTAAAACATAGGTGCAAAACATGTAAAAGTCTTCGCTGGTTCTAGGTCGCCTGGTGCCGTTTGTTGTAACAGACGTTTCGTCATTAGTCTAAAACATAGTTGAAATCGTAGGGTTAGGTTAAAAATAAGAACGGATTTTAGGTGAGAGATTTTGAGAGAGGGATAATAAACGTAAGGCAACATAACCTAGACGTAGATGTTTAGGTTTAGAAAAAATGTTTTGTTTCGACGGTTACTTACGTTTTCTTCTGCCATCCTCTAGTAAACAACTGGAAAATAAAAGGCTCTCATTAGCCAGAGAGGAAATAATCTTAGGCTCGAGACGAAATAGTACGATGTGCCATGTAAAATAGAAACGGAAAAATACGCACTGGTCCCCGTATATTTACCTAAACTGTAACGTCCGAATTATTACCTAACACAAAACACTCTTGTTGTCCCTAGCTTGATACTTGACATTTCAGATTTGAAAACACTCGGCCCTATTTTGCATTAGCGTTTCAACTTTGGAAAAAGATTGTGATACCATGGCACAAGTGTAGATGTCAGACCATAATACAGAGAAAAGAGCTAAACACTACGACTATCTCTCTCGCGCTACTACGTATTCGGCTAAATGGCAACGGTATGACGTGAAGGAATCATATTCATATTATATTACATTAGTAAATGACTGAATTAGATATGTACTACGTAGCACAACAAAAATATTTTTGCGCCTGCGTACCGACAGTTGAGCTCCTAATTTATTTTTTTTTATTTACTTTTTAATCTTCCGCGCCTACCTTCACTTACGTCCGAAAACCTACTGACTACTTTATATACATATCAATTTCGTTTAATAATTTCACATTGCTTTAATTTAATCACTTTTCACCCTAACAATAAACAGCAATAAATCCCGACAATTTTTCATCCTCACTTGAATCAAAAAAAAATTCTCAAATTTATTAAAAATTTTTAAATTAAATTAAGAAAACGCGGTAATTTCAAAATATTAATATACAGTATGTTTCATTTTATCATGCCCAATTTTATTACGGATTATAAAACTATAAAAAAATCTAGTTATAACGATATATCACATTATTTGTAATATGCTCCGAATCCCAAACGTTACTATTAACAACACGGAAAACTACGAATTCATCTAATTTTCGTATTTTCATATTTTCTTGATGTTTATGCATCTGAGAGCAAAAGTGAAAGAGAACAATATTGTTAAGAATAAAATTTGCTACAACTTTTGTTCTAAAAGTTGTATTATGATCCGAATCCGAATTCTGGTCGTTTTAAATGAGTTATATGGCAGTCCCAAGTATTGTTCGTGATATAAGAAATAATAAGATTGAAGCAACTTTCCTTCTATAATATTTTGTCATATCTGTAACAGTAGTCGAGATATCTCTTCTGACAACTAAAATCAAACACACTGTATATACTTATAAGAGGAAAAATGAAAATTTCATTATGTTATTAAAAACAAGATTTTTATTTACTTTTATTTGGTAGAGCAATAAATTCAAAAGAAAAATCATACAGTTCCGGTATATATTACATACATAAAAAATAAAGTGTATAAAAAAATTCCAAAGCTTAAATATTTGTATAAATATAAAAAAGAAATACATTCACATTCACAGATATACACAACTTCTTATCTAAAAATTTATTTTGGAATTCACGAAACGGATTGTAACGAATTTCTTAAATTGTATGCATATTTTGACACAAAAAATAAGAAAAGGAATTTTATTTCGTGTGGTTGGGTGTTTCCATTACCTAAAACCATTACTAATTTTCCATTATTATGAAATCTTATCACACGGCGAACCATAACGAGTTCTTTTTGGTCTGATTAATTTTGCTATTTGTTTCAATTTACGTCAAAGTTTAATAAAATGGCAATAAATCGTAGCTTTATAAAATCGGTCAAAGTAATTTTAATTACCACAATAACATGCTATTATTTTGGTCAAAACATTAAATAACCTTGAAATGAAATTAAAAAAAAACATTTTAAATCAGTCTTTCGGACATAAAACTCCTCCGTTCATTACATTACACGCTGCCATTTTAATATTTCCGAATTGTACTTTTTATTCGGGTTTAGAATTCTTTTAGAAAATGTTGGTTTCATTTTAGCACATCTTAACTCCTGAGGATGGTTCCTTAAATCGAGAGTACATAGTGATCATAAGCTTCAAAATAAAATTCCTCCTATCTACGAGCAATACAATTTACATTTTGTGCGATTTACATTTTCTTTATTTACGTTGAGCTTTATCTTTATTTATGCAATCTCACAATTGCAGCCGTTTCTTTTTATTGTACAAAATAACAAGTCCATTATAAATAATAAAAAAGTTAATAAATAACATTTAACACATTCCCAGTTGGACCATCTCCACACTACTTTATTATAGTGGTGTAATGTTATGTATTAATGTTTAGGTGTAAGAAGAGAACATGATTTAGAACTTGTATGATAGAAATGGAAAATCGGAATCATCTGTCCGATACATAAGACCAGCTGCGATAACTTTAGAAGAATCACGCTCTTAAACATAGCATTCTACATACTGGTATTTCATCAACGATGGACCAAATTTTCCTCTTTAGTCAAGTAATGGAAAGATAAGGTATTAGGCTTCGCCAGGGACAGCCTGGTCGAACCGGTAAGCTGGAGAGAGTAACGAGACGCTTTCAACGCTTTATTTAACGTATGATGATGATGTTGATCTGCTGACAAGTAGTGGAAAGCTTTGCACAGTTTGAGGAAGAACCAAAAAGAGCTGGGCTTGCAGTTAACGAGGGGAAGACAAAATATATGTTTATACCAAGAAATAGAAACCTCAATACAGTGCAGGCACCAATTAATATATTAATTACTGACTACTGTCGCGGAGAACCAAAGACCAAATATACCGTACCAGTGTAAGACCAGTGATAATGTATGGGAGCGAGACGTGGGTGATGACAGTGAGAGATGAGCAATTCCTCAACAGGTACTTCGTCGCATATACGGTCCCATCTGTGAGCGAGGCGAATGAAGGATACATACCAAGAGCTCTACCAGCTATGAATGAAGACAGGTTATCCGTGAGATCAAGGATTTCACAGGATTGTACTGCCAGTGTATATATATATATATATATATATATATAAAGATGTGTCCTCAAGTGAATGTGTTAAATTAAGTAGGATAAATGTGTACAAAGTGGTCCAATTTTTAGATAAAATGAGATCTAAACTATTCTAGTTTGGACTAAGCTGTACACTTATTAATAAATACTCAAACCGGCGTTTTAAATTGTGTATGTGTTGGAACAAAACTACAATATAATAGTAAATTAATGATGCTGCGGCAAAGAGATCATTGTATTATAAATATTATGCAATGCGTTAAAGATAACTTTAAAATTCGGCCTGTCTGCGGGTTTTTGAGCCCAACACATTCGCATTATTTCATAAACGGGTGCCGGAGTATTTTCCGGACTAAGTAGCATATGACCCGCCTTCAAATACTTGACAACCTCCTCATGCGTCATCCCGAAGTACGGTTGGAGAGCGAACGAAAAAATTTCCCATAAACACACCCCAAAAGCCCATACGTCCGATTCTAACGTGTATTTATTGTAAAGAATACTTTCTAAAGGCATCCATCTAACTGGAATCGCATCATGTTCATCTCCTTTATAATAATCCTATAAAATAAATTTCTATTAAACTATTAATTATAAATTGTAAAATTTACCTGTAAGTAAATTTTTTGTGATAATCCAAAATCGGCAATTTTTACAACCATATCATCGTTAATTAAACAATTTCTTGTTGCAAGATCACGGTGTACGAATTTCCGTTCTGAAAGATAAACCATTCCGGAAGCGATTTGAAGTGCAATTTCTAATAGCTCGACATGATTCAATAGGTTTTCCTTGGAATCGCGTTCATCAACGCTTCTTGGAAGATAAGTGGGTGAACACTTTCTCAAATATTCGTTTAAATCGCCTTTACCCATGTATTCAAAGAGTAAACACATTGGCCGCCCAATAGCGCAAACCCCTAGAAGTTTTACGATATTTGGGTGATCAAATTCAGCTAGTAAACACGCCTCCTTCTCGAAATCATCTTGTAAGTCTTCAGTCGCGTCATCTTTAAGCATTTTAACAGCAACCAAAGTAAATTCTTCACCTGAAACTAAATCTGGCGCTTTGGCTTGAAAAACTCTACCAAACGCCCCCTGTCCTAAGTCTTTTATATATATAATATTGTTTCTAGGAAACTCTAAACGTTCTAATTTCGGATTTAAACGCGCCCCCGAATTATGGTATGTTGCGTTATTTGGTAATTTATCCAAATCGATAGTCACATCTGTATTTCCAGTCGGGTTATAACCCAATCGATGTTTATGAATTCGATGACACAATAATACCGATAACAAACAAATTAATATCAGTATTAACCCAATACTTGCTCCAACTATTATATAAGTAGGTGTTAAATATTGATCCATTGTTATTGGGGGTTTAACATCTTCTTTTGGGCTTTTGGTCTCGTTTGAACATCTTGTTATGTTACAATGTTGCCAACGAACAGTACTGTTCATTGTAAAACACCAGGGCATTGGTTCTGCACCTCCGGCGTTTCTGCAATAATTTTCAGCACCTTGTAATTCTGGTAAAAACATTGGTGGGTGTATGTGAGAGTGAGGAGTTTGCGATTCCCAATTTTGACAAGGTAAACCACTTTGTGACACATTCATAGTACCTTGATAAAAACGACCTCTTCCTTTTACACAATCATCTAAATGAATTTATTTTATTAGATTTTATTTTAGACATAATTTACTTACATGTAACTTCATCTTGTTTTATATCCATTAAATTAGCATAAGAACATGAACTATTATTATCTTTATACTTTGGTAAATCATCACAAATTGGTAACTGAAAATGTCCCTTTGATTTATAAGTCACATTCCTCTTTTTATTCGCTTCGATCAACAACCAATCGTTGTAACAAAATTGTTCTTTGACAACCAAACAATCTTCGTAGCAGAGCGGTAGAGGTTTTCCCATTTCGTTGCACAACGGAAATGCATACATACATAATAGTTTCTGCAAAACGTTTTATATAATGGGGTTTTTGTTGAAGCAAAGATAGTGATGAACTTACTTCGGCGGCACTCTTACATGGCTCTTTTAATTTTACAACCATTTCTTCCCACAGACCGGCTGTTATATTCTCGTTGATATCGTTCGTGCCGTTCTTATAAACCATTGTATCGCGCATATAATTTTTGCAGATTTTTCCACCGTATACAACGCAAAAATCCGTTTGCATAGCGGAAGCTGAATAAATCATTGGTAGAAAAATAGGTATCAGTGGAAAATACATTTTTGATTTGTTTTTTTGGCAATGATATTGTTAAAGAATCACATTACGATTAATAAATACTTTGGTTTTATAACCTGTTGTTGTGTCTAGTAATTTAGTAGACAAAAAATGTTACTATGTAAAATGTACTAAAGCGGATAAATGGATAAATTACCAACTGTCTAGAGGAAAGGTAACTGTTGGAAATATTGAAAAAAGTGCAAAAGGAAATTTTTTATTCATTAATTTATACAAAACTTTATGCTTTACAAGTACGAATGATAATTATCTATAAAACATTTATATATATTTTAATAACTTAAAATAATCAAATAATTTTTATATTTGTATTGCGAGGTTTTGGTTTTATTTTTATCTTCTTAGATCTAGCGCATAAAAAATTAAACAAATATAAATACTTAATTATTTATAATTTTAAAAGCTTTAAAGAATCTTTAAAATGTTGCAGGTGTACAAAATGTAAATAAATAAATATATAATTTACATATTCTTCAACTTGCAATAATTTAGCAGCAACTTTTACAGTATTTACGTATGGAGATACATAATTACCAACAAATTGTTTACTGCACACTTTAATTTAAATATATAAAAGCTTATGACACTTAAATTGATCTTTACCTGAGCTACAATAAATATTTCTTGATAAAGTTCATGGTATTTACACAAAAAAATGTGTAGCTATTACAGCATTCTTATCCCAATGTACATACATATAACCATGTTATAACTGCGGCTATAAATAATATAATAACCTAAGTGTTTATTTACATTATTGCAGCGTCATCTAACGATGAATAGTAAAATATACCCCTAAATATTAAAATTAAATTTTTAAATTGTTAATATAAGTTAACAATTAATAGCACATTCCGTTAATTTAAAATTTTTTTTTCTCCTATCCAATTTCGATTCTCGCTTGCGATAATTGTATATCCAACGTCTCCTCTGCAAGCAACCTCAGCGATGTTACATCACGATATAGTTCATTTGATGTCCAGAAAGAGCACCAAATGTACAACACTTGAATAAGAAATCGCTTATCCTCACATCGCCGAGGTCGCTTGCGGACGAGGTGCTAGAACCAATAGTATACACTAGCTTTATATTGATATATATGATCTCGGCAGAGTGAGGATAAACGATTTCTTATTCAACTGCTGTACGCTTGATTCACATTCCAAGACATCAAATGAACGATATCTACTATCTAATACCGCCAAATCTAATATCTAATATGTTATGATGAGCTACTCGAACGTTGGTTAGGTACAGAATTACCAAATAATAATCAGTTATGAGCAGTATTTTGTTTCTTTTGCGCTTTTTTGTTTATATCCGAAATTCCTCCGTACTAAATATTAAATTAAATATTAAACAGTATTGTTAAATAATGTTTAATTAAATTAATACGGCACAGTAAAGAAATAAATAATGAATACTTTTAATTTCCTGAAAATTTTATTTTTATTTCCTTTTAGTAACATCTAACCAAATCCCACCTTTAGCAGTAATTAAAACAGCAGCCGGATGTAACATAATAGGTTCTCTAGTTTTGGAATTAACTTTTAATTTAAAATGTTCCAAAAGTTTAAAAATACACATTTTAGCTTGCATCAAAGCAAATTTTTGTCCAATACAAGCTCTCGGGCCGGTTGAAAATGGCATAAAAGCTTTTTTTTCAATAAATTCTTTGTTTCCTGGTAATAATCGGCTAGGATCGAATTTTTCTGGATTTGGATAATACTTATCGTCGTTTTGAATGGCCATTAATGGAATTACTACGGGTGTTCCAACTTGAATTTTGATTGGATTGGAGGCCGGAGTTGCTGGAGGAAGCGTAAACGGTGATGTGCACAATTTCGTCATCGATCCTAAAGGGGGATATTTTCTTAAACTTTCCAAAATAACGGCTTCTAAGTAAACCATTTCATTTAAAATGTCGTAGGTGATTTTTCCATCGTTTTTTGAAATGGTTTCGTCGATTTCTTTTCGTAATTTTCTTTGGACATCTACATTTTTGGCGATTTCGTAAAGTGTGAAATTTAAGGCGTGGGAACTTGTTGCAAAACCATCTACGAAAAATCCGCCAACATGGGCGATTATTTCTTCTAATTCGGCACCTTTTCCTTTAGGTTTACGAATATTATCAAAAAAATCGTTCCGTTTCAGATTATTTTTGTTTCTATAATCGATTTGTTCAATGATAATACTTTTAAGCCTTTTGTAAACTTTTGTTGGGACCAAAGTTACCTTGAAAAAGTCGAATACACTCGGAATAACAATCATTAAAAATTGTTTTATTGAATTGTAAATTGATATTTCTACTAAGTCTTTCCCCATTTGACGCATTTCTGAATTTTTTTCTTCTAATGTTCGATTATCTATTCCTATGGCACAACTACCCACGTTTGAAATAGTGTATTTTGCTGAAATATCCATTGCTTCAACACAACTATTTTTTACGGTATGTTCTTTTAAGTATTTTACTAATTTTTCTGAACTATCCTTTACCGATTCAAACATATTTTTCATCTAAAATTTGAATATTGAAATTGCGAAATTTGAAAAATTAAAAATTACTTTTGCTATTGTGTATAGAGGTACATGTTTAGTTCTTTGAATTTTCCATTCTTCACCTTTCATAGTAAACGGGTTATTTCCAAAAATCGGATCATATTCCGGATCAACTTCTAAATCGTTTTCGTGAAAATGACTAAAGTTACCAATTAAAACATCTTTAGCCAAATCAATATCTCTAATTAAAATTCCGGGCCTTCTTATTATATAAATCCCAACGTACGCACTGTTTTTAAATTTTCTAAAATATTTCAAATGTCTTAAATCTTTTACTAATTAAGAATAATCTCAGACAAACCTATAAATCCTGTTATAAACATCCACTAAGCTAGCTTTTTGAAAAACAACATCCGTCAAATTTCCAAAGAACGGATTCGGTTTTAAGTAAGGAATTTCAAATTTATCCCAAAAAGGCGTAGTAAACACAAAATATAAATATATAAAAACTAGGGTTAAAGCTGCAAGTATTAATAACATTGCACTTTAATAAAAAAACCAACGCCCAAATTAAATCTAACGCACTGAAAGCTCGATACGTTGTAAATATTTTCATAAAATATCATCGCTATCAGTTTTATTTAATTGAAGATTACGCTACGATTTATATTAATACTTGAAAATACTTAAATGAAACGAAACTGATATGATTTTTTTCCAAAAGTTACATACAGTCTGGCAAATCTATGTTGACGGTGAAGGTCAGATGCGCCGTAGCAAACAGTGGGCGATATGGAGCTCAATTATCTGCTATAATTCACGGAATGCGTGTTCAATGGTATTCAGTGAAGGATGCAAGATAGACTTATAATATTTAAATCCCTATCAATTAACTTCAATACGGAAAATTTCAAAAACAACAGCGCCATCTATTGATAGTTAGCCCCTCGTTCGACAATAAACAAATCTGATCACTCCACTTTAATAAATGAAATTTTAACTGAAAATTATAAGCAGCCCAGAACATTAAGTATCCGGCTTTTAAGGATTAGTATGTTAGTGTTTTAATTAAACGCAGAAACAAATTTTTGTCGCCAACAAATGGCGGCAACATTTAGAACAACTTCGCCTGGAAACAGTGCCATCTATTGACTTTATTTTAATGTAAAATAAGAGAAATACTGTAGAAAACATTTATTTAAAAAATGCATTTTAAGATATGTCAAAGTCAAAAATAACATGGATAACCAACAAATTTCGTATACGTGTACTTTAAAAATTCCAACCGATAAAATGTATGATGCTCGACAAAAATCAGTTAACAAGCAACTCTAACGTATGAAATGCATATAACGACAATAGTTTCATCAATAATACTTTGCGTTATTTGTATTTTGTTGACGATACTACAATATTATCTCCTCAACTCAAAAAAAAGTCATCAAACAGGAAAATTACACGAACCTCTTTTCACGGATTTAATCCTGAGTGACGTAAAATCCTTTGCGGATGAAGTCATCTTTGAACAACCAGCTTTTTTACATCAGCGACGTCGTCCACAGACGAGAGACTCCGAGGTGGAACACTGTTTAAAGGCTGCCCAAGCTTACCGAAAATCGGGTAAATTAGATAAAGCGTTGAAATTATTTGAACATGCAGCTGCCATGGCCCCTGACAACCCAGAAGTTTTAATCCATTATGGACAGTATTTAGAAGAAACTCACGAAGACGTTGTCTCCGCTGACGAACTATATTTACGAGCTTTAACTTATGCTCCTAATCATCAAGGAGCTTTAAGCAATCACAGAAGGACTTCGCATTTAGTTGATAAAATTGATTTAGAGATGTTTAAGATTATTGATGAAAAAAGAGAGTTATTGAAAGAAAGATTAAAATCGGGATTTGATTTTGAAATGAAAAAGAAATTGTTTTATTTACATATTTATCATACGGTAAGCTTACAATATGTTACAGATTTTAATTATATCACTTTTTTTTAGGTAGGAATAGAAGGTAACACAATGACTGTACCAGAACTTCAATATCTTTTAGAAACAGGAATGGTGATTGCAGGAAAGACAATACATGAACATAACGAAATTTTAGGTTTAGAAATGGCTCTCCGTTATATAAAAATTCTAACAACAACCGATACAATAACGATTCGCGAATTGTTAGAAATACATAAACGCGTTATGGGTCATACTGATCCATTAGAGGCAGGTTACTTCCGTAATCAACAAGTCTTCGTAGGTGGACACATGCCACCACCCCCCGAAAAATTGAACGAACTAATGCATTCGTACGTTGATTGGCTAAATTCCGAGGAAGCGCACAATATGCATCCTGTACGTTATGCGGCGTTAGCTCATTACAAATTAGTTGATATTCATCCGTTTACGGACGGTAACGGACGCACAAGTCGATTAATTATGAATTTAATATTATTGAGGTCGGGATATCCGCCTGTTATAGTTAGCAAAAAAGATCGAAAAAAGTATTACGATTATTTAAAAATAGCTAATCGAGGTGATTTAAGACCGTTTGTGAGATTTATCGCTTACTGTACGGACGAAACCTTAAATACTTATCTTGGTAGGAATAAATTGATCACCCATGAAATTTACAGTAGTCCCGTTATTGAAGTAGAAGATTGATAAAAATGTGATTAACTAATTAATTATCAAAGATCTGTGTTAAAACCAATGTGTTTCTATTATTTATTTATAAAAAATAAATCAATTAAATTATTTAATTTAATACAGTCATATTTTCTTTTATTGCTCTGCCATCTCTTCCAGAAAAAGCCATTCATCATCACCCAGCCTCTGTCTCGTAAAACATTAATAATAACATTAATAATATCTTTTTTCTCAAACATATCGAAAGTGGGCTTTTGAAATCGTATTTAAGTTGTCCACAGGCCTAGGCCAGACCTATTTGTCTAACACGTAGTAAGTGTATTGGTTTGCTTGTCGCGGATTATACCAATTTTGTGTTGCCTGTTGCTTCATCGGTTTTGCTCTCATCTATATAACGTCATTCATGTAAAAGTCATTTTACATGTCATTTTTGTAAAAGTACGAATTCAGCAAATTTTCATATTTTTCTCGGTATTTACGCAGCTGAGAGCAAAAGTGAAAGAGAGCTTTTTGCTCTGAGATCCACAAATATCGAGAAGTGTACGAAAATATGAAACTGGGATGAGTGCGTAGTTTTGTGTGTTGTTAATAGTAACGATCGGGATTCTGAGCATATTACCAACAATGTGATATATCGTTGTAACTAGACTTTTTTATAGTTTTATAACCAATTGTTTTTAGAATATGGCAGATAATAGAATATTAAACTTTCCTTGTACAACATTTTATCAGATCTCCAACAATAATCAAGATATCTGCTGTCACAGCTAAAATCTGTATATACACCCTATATAGGTTGTGTTGCAGTCTAGCGAATTTTTTTATTCCTCCAGATTCGATGAGGCAGCCCTTCTGTGGGGTATTTAGCTGGATTCTTCTACGCCTAAAGCATTGAGAGATAGTAAAAAAAAAACATAATTAAATTTCGAAAAGTTTATTAGCGAAAAGTGAAACGGTGGATTACAAATAAACGCAGTAAAAAAAAACACAAAATTAGTGGTAAAAATTGTAACATAACGGGAAAAAACGAATACTTGCACATCTGTGGATACTAAGGCCTCTACATCTCGTTATTTGTTATAGTAATCAATGTTCGGGGGAAAGCAATGCGGAGCGAGGGTAGGGTGGCGGCTTTAAACAAACGATCAGTCGGCAGATAACTCTAAAAAACATTACCACAGCCTAACAATGCGACGTAACAATTCACAGAAAAAAATTATTAAACAACATAATTATTTCAAAATCTTCGTTGCCAACTTTCGCTGTGGCCGCCTTCTTATCTTGAGAATAACTTAGGAATGTTTTGTGTACAAATTAAAAGAAAATGCAGAGACCGATTTAATAAAAAAAAAAGAACAAATAAATAATCTTATAAAAACAGGAGCATAGTATTTTTTTGGTAAGACAACTGTGCCAGATCTCTCTCTCTATATATATAGTTTTTTCATCGCACACACGGCTCCCGCATCTTTTAGTAAATAATTTTTAAAAACTGGGCGGTCCCCGGTGGTATTCGCGACAAATACATCACATTATTGAATATCATAAACTAAATAAAACTGTTTTTAATTCTTTTCACCGCCTTAAACGTCATTATGACCTTCAATAATACAACGTAAGCTTGTGTTATACAAGTAGCAGGTTTTAATTTTGCTTGTTTTAAAACAATTTTATCATTTTTTAAATGAAGTTTATTTTTCGTTTTTCTTTTTCTGCGTCTTACGGCTAAGTTGTTCTTCCGTTGCTAACTTAGCTTTAAAGTCCGCCACTGTTTCTTCAGAACGTATCAAATGTGATGTCATCTCTTTTACTAAATCCGTCCACAATCGACAATAACCTACAAATAAATGAATAAGAAAACGATAATCGAATTAAAATAATATTTGCCTTCTTGATCGTAGGTAACATCGTCAGTCATTCTTAATAATTTCTTTGCTCTTTGTAGGCTAGCATGCAAATGTTCGATGGTTTGCTTGTGATTATCCAACATAGAATCTTCAGCCGTTTGCAACTCAGAAATAACTTGATGAAAATTAAGCATCTCAACACTCATATCGTGCTCCTATTAAAATAAATCAAAAAAATTATTTCATTAAATTATTTAAAAAAAGTTATACTTACGTTTAGAGAGCGCAATTGTTGTAAATCGCCATCTCCCTGTTTATCCGCGTTATTGAAACCATCGTCACCTTGATTGATTACCAAATCGCCGGCTCCGAGTTCTTTCACTCGATCTGCATAACGTAAAGTATTCAAGGAGTGTTCACAAGAGGAAACTCCCGGAGAAATCATAGCAATCATGCACGTTCTAGAATTTGGGCCGACGAACGAATCTCGAAGGACTTGCGTTAGCTTGCTTACTCGAAAAGGTAAATGAGCTCCTTTACGACCTAAAGCTCGTATACATTCTTTGAGAGCTAGAAGGGATTTATTTATTTCCGCTCCTTCCATTCCTAAGATTTAAAAGAAACGAGTTAATATTGCTTGATGTAATAATTAATATTTATTAATGCTTACTAGTTTCTCTATTAGCAGAAGAGGTATCAGCTCCTCTTTCGTTTCCAGCTAAATCAATAAGCGAAAATTTTCCGTGTATTTTACTCATTGAAGATTGCGACCTCAATATAATTTGGAAAACGGCGTGAGATCGTGACGAATTCGAATTGGCCGAAGTTTGTCCCGATGTTCTCGCTTGATTCCCCTTTTGAATGAGTTTGAGGACTTCGTCGACACTGGAAACGATTTTTTCGGTCAATCCGACAACTTGTACTTGTTGTTTTCCGTCTTCCAAGATACGTAGTTTTAATTTATTGTTGAGCAGATCGAATACTTTTCCGGAATAGATCTCGAAGAAGCTCGCGCAAACGAGGAGATTCAAATGACGGTACTTTTCCATGTTGATATACCTAAACACGTCGGCAGATACCATCGCGTATATACCCTTTTGACAGTCTTGAGTTTTTCCGTTAAAATCGCCACCCATTGTATGTGTTTTTCCAGATCCGGTTTGACCATATGCAAAACACGTGGCGAAACCCCCATCGAAAATCGTTTTTATAAGCGGCTGTGCTGTGTATTTATAAACAATATCGTTCGTGCATGTCTCGTCAAATGCGTAATCGAATCGAAATATTTGATTCTCCAAATACTTGGTTAGATCCACTTTGTTTTTCGGTTCATGAACAATCAACTGATTCTTTGACGGTATCGTTATTACGTCAACTTCTTTTCGCGATGCATCTTTTTTATTTAATGGCCTTTTTCTTACACAAACCGTTATTAAGTGATCTTCGAGCGCGTCGTGTTCTGTCAGCGGTTTTATATCTATTCCTCGACGATATTCTCTTTAAAAAAGTACATTTTTTAGTAAACCAAATTATCTACTTACTATTATTTTTAAAGAGAATTTTTTGTTTGTTTTTAGTTTCCAAGTTAAATTTTAATAACTAAAAACGTTTATTTCGAGTTGTGGGTTGAGTATAAATATATAATTATTATTACTACTTACTGAATCATATTTAAGAGTTCCCAATGAGGATTACCCGGTGCTGACTGAAGAAAAGCTTCCTTTTCTGCCTTCTCTTCCGCTTGGCGTTGTCTTCGTTCTTCACGATTCTTTTTTAATTTCTCCACTTCCTTTACAACGCTACTTGTCCTCGAATTCTTGTTTGATAAAGACTTCATATCAATATAAAGAATTATTAAAAATTCATGCGTCAAATATTCAATCGAATATTTAATAATGATGCGTGAATTTTTGAGGTGAGTATAGCATATACAGTGTCCGTCAAAAAGTCAGTAACGCACTGTTTTTTTTTGGTTTCATTGCACTTACATTTCTGAAATTTTCGATCTAAAATATTTTTAAGATGGTCACCACGTCAGGTCCAACGGAAGTAGACCACAAAATCGTTATGCTACGGTTTTTATTACATATTCAAACAAATTTGCTTTTTCCAGTTATTTTAATTTTAAAATAAATTTTCCTGGAAACTTCAATAATATTACCTTATAGTTTCTATATCATTTCATAAACTAGAATCTTTAAGCTTCAATTTAACATACATCGATATATTTTTGACTAAAAAAGGTGACAATTTCTTCTTGGAAATTTCAATATTATCTTATAGTACTTATATTATAACATAAACTAAAATCTTTAAGCTTCAATTTAACATACAGATCATATCGTGATTCTTAAAAATACAGCCGAAATGATTTTTTTCAAAATTTCGTGAATAGAACCAAAAGGAACAGGGTGTTGCTGACTTGTTGGCGAACTCTGTATATATAATATGGAAAATAGCTGTAATACCTGAGGGAGCATGCTAGTTCTTGAAGCTGTATTTTCTTTGCTAATAGGATAATTTTCCATAACTTGACCGTTGTTCGCCTTAACGGTGGTAGGTTTAGGTATACGCAACCCGCCATTGCTGTTCTTATCGTTCATAGAAGGTGCTATGGTTTGTCGAGTTGGGTTCTAAACAAAATCGTAATGATATAATGATTAGGTATGAATGAATTGGTTTTTAATTCAAATCGAATACAAACTCTCATTAGAATCTAAAAAAAAAGTATACCGAAAGTGTTGCAGTATCCGGTGATAACTGATTGCTGTTAAAATCGTCATCGGATTCGTGCAATTTATGTCCGAATCTGGATAACTGCGCGACGGCAGTACTCGTCTCCTCCTCCTCCGAAGGTGACGCGGACGAATCCTTCATTAAAAATATCGAAAAGCAGCGTGTAGGAAAAGAAAGAAATCCCGGATTACTGCATGGCTTATTCAGACGATAATTTTGCGAAACGTAACCACGCGATGCAAATCGATAAAAAGAGTTAGGTACCTGGTACCGGGTCTTTCAAAAGAAGACTCGTCGTCGGAATGGACATAATAGCGTTGCTTCTAATTATTCACCACTTCACTTACCCTCTGCAATGGCGAAGGTAACATCGGTTGCTGCAGGCACTTTTCCACAGGCTGTACAATTATTATTTCCGGATTTAAAGATTCTATCACTGCAAGTTCCACCTCTTTCCCTTTTGTCTCACCTCTTTCATACCATTCCACTGTAGCCGTTCGCAAATCAAAATTTATTGCTGCCACCATTGCTGAATGTACGCGTCCTATAACAAATAATATTAATAAAATTAATATTTTTACCTATTTATTAATGATTAATTATAAATAGTTGGTACTGCAATAACCGATTAAACATAGTGATGATGAAACCTACTTATCTGATTATATTCTTGATAATAATATTAGTCAGAAAACAAAGTTTTAACATAACGCACATAAATTAACCTTAACATTTTCTTGCTTTCTGCATATGCAATTTAGCGGTATTCGAAAAAATCGAAAACTTTAAAACAACATTTCTTCATCTTCCAATCTAAAAACGCAATAACCAAAAATGTACCTCCCATTTTACAGTGGCAGGCATTGAGAAGAATGAAACGGCCTTCAAAGACGAAGTGCACACAGCCCATATAAGGTACCAACGGTTTTAAAACGGCGGGGTTTACGTCATTTCGTCTCTCGACGCGCAAAAAAAAAAGAAACGACCGCTACCAACTCGTTCAATCGCACATATATCTTTTTTCGTTTTCAATTACTCAGTTTTACATTTAGTTGTATGTTAATTTCTCGACAAACTATATTTGACGAACTATAAAGGTGTGTCCACACATTGCGCGGCAGCAACACGCGGCGTTTTGCCACGCGCAAGTTTGGACATACCACAGAATGTTTGCGCGGCAGTGCTATCCGACATATGCGAGACACGCCGCGCACTTACTAAAAATGTTCGCCACCGGCAGATTTGCCGCGCGCGATCACGTCTAAACATCGCGAGGCATCCGCGCAATGTCTGGACACACCTTAAGAGACATCAGTGTCTCTTCGACGTCGTCTTATATATATATAAGATTTTTTTTTTTTGGTGGGCGCACCAAAACACCTACTCCTTTAACTCCTGGTACTCTGGTCAATACGCTCGAAAAAAAAATGATACTCAATGAGTCATCATATGAAGGAAATATTATATTATATCTATGAATTAGCAAACGTAAAATAAAATATTTTTTGTTGGTTAAAGACCACATGTTTTTGAAACAGCATATAATTTTTTCCTCCTAGTACATAAAAAAATCTTGGTCTATGATCATGAATCATACATATATATATATATATATATATATATATATATATATATATATATATAATTATCGCTGTGTGGTTAACATTACTTGAACATGAACTTTATCATTAATTTTATCAATAACGGTTAAAATTCAAAATTTCGGTTTCAACTGAAATGGAAAAAGAGAAGGATAAGAAACGGGTTGGTCTGGAGTATGGTTTAAAATATATTTGACTATACAACATATTTATAGAAAAGACAACAAACGTTTTGATTGATTGATTTCGATTTGTGTCACTAAACGTCTTTTTTTTGTTGGTTATATGAACTTACCATCGGTTCTTTTTATGTCGATGCTCGTTCCGACTTGCAAGACACCGGTCGCATCCATGGTTGTATTAACAAGTTCTCCAGGGTACTGTCTTTCGGAAACGGGGACTCTTCAATAAACCGCGAGTCGCATATAATCAAAGAAATAAATAATAAATAAAACAGAATCTACAGGGTATTTTTTTTTATCTTTTTCGAACGGTGTCTGTCTGACAACGGGTAATATGTATGAACGACTAATATGTACCCGACGGTGTCAATTGTGTACCGGATACTAAAACGTCGCCATCTATCCGTTTATGATTGAATTGCATCCGAAAACGCGGGATTTTTAATTCAAATTATATATTTTTATAACGGTTTCAAATCGTAAAAATATCTTATCTTATTATCTTCCAAATATTTAATGTTATTGTAAACAATAAAAAAATCTGATGATCTTATAACAGGAAATCTAACATTTTGATTACACTAAAAATAATAATTTACAGGAAACTGGAATTAAAATTGAATTTTTTAGTGTTAATACTAGATGGAAGAATAAATTTAAAGTGAATCCAAATTAATAATAATAAACAGCAAAATTCATATAATCAATAATATAAATATCTTTTTCAATGTCCCAAGAGCTTCCTCAGACCCCTCAGACAGCCTCAGATGTGTAAAAATTGTTTTACAACTTGTTAACGGTATCACTTGAGATTCGGAAGATATCTGCTGTGACAGTTAAAATCATACTCTAGTCTATAATAAAGTATAAATAAAAAATTCTCATCTAGCCCAGGTTTCCATAATGATTACAACTAAGAAATGAGGGTTTATTCATAGATTTTAGACAACAATGACCTACATTTAAATAGATATCTCGACGTCAATCAGTTCAATTAAAAAGAAATTGGCAAAGTAACAATAAACGTATTAATAATTCGACAACAGATTTTTGTAAACCTTTTATTTTAAACAAAACTATATATAGATATATGAAATAAACAACATATGTCCGCTTGTAGCTTGAAAAATGGCGTGTACAATAAAAATAATAATTAGAAAAAAAATTATTGCAAATTAAACGTTTTCATTTATAAAAACAAGGACATTTACACTGCTAACAGTAACACTTTGGCAATGTTCAGTAGTCGACTACAAAAAAAAGGAAATCTAAATTAATTAATAATCAAAAAATACTTAAGACAATGAGTATAATCTCACATAATCAAGAATCTTTATCAAAACTTATATATATATACATATCTTTTATCGAACGATTTTTATTTTAATAACATTAATCTAAATCACCTAAAAACGTCCTAAAATAACTTGGTAACAAATTGTCTATTAACCCTGAACTAGTCGCTAAGTCACATCACGCGAAACTTACGATTAGTTAAAGGTTAAACATTTTTAGTATTTAACTGTTAACAAAAATGTTTTTCATGTAACGCTAATATTAAATATGTATAAAACTTCGTCCTTCGGCGCATGCGCATCATTGTTTCTGGGTGTAAAAATCCTACTGCGCAGGCTCACAATGCGAACCAAACATTATTAGAAAAAATCCTTAGGAGTTATATTTTCTTTTTTTTTATATAAAAAAAATTAATAATATAATTATGTGGAAGTTACACCTTTACGTGCAACTAATAAATTTAGAACAGGATGTTTTTTAATATAACTAACAGCTTTCTTATGAGTAACCATTGTAAAATCATAACCATTACATTGTAAAATTTTGTCATGAACTCTCAAACCGCTGCGTGAAGCTGGACTTGATTCATGTACTTCGGTCACATAAATACCCTAAAAATTTCAAACAAAAAGTAAAAATAAATACGCAAAAAAATCATATACATTATCAGTATATCCTTGAGGACTTTTGTGATAATCCTGGTCAATACCACCTCCAATTTTAAAACCACACCTTAAGCTGTCGCCTTCACCTTCTTTGTGTAAAGTTATTGGAATCTAAATTTACAATTAATGTTCAACTTTTGCAACGACGATGATGATGTTTACAAGACGCCAACAGACTTGCAAAACTTACGCTTAAACATTCCATAGCCGTTCCGGCTTGGTGCTGAAATGCCATTTTTGCCATTTTCACAGTTGGTTTTTAATTACACAAGTTTTCACTCAGAAAAGCACGAATTTTCCAGTAAATTTTTTGAATAAACCAGTGGGTGTTCACTCTCAATATGATTTCTATTCAACAATAATAATTGATATGGCGGATTAGTTCGGAAAAATAATTCTAGGGGGAGTTTTTACACTAGCGACATCTTATATTCAGTACTCCAACTTGCAATAAATTAAAATATGTGCATATTAAGGTGCGTACACATCAAGCGAACTCCGAACAACGAACGTTTGTTGTTCGTTTGTTCAACACTTGGAAGTTTGTACACACCAAGCTCACGAATAACAAATCCGTCCACACACCGATTTTCTTTGACGTACCGCTCTTGGGGCGAACGCATGCGAAGACGAACCAAACGTTTGATTCGCTTATGTATCCTGTGTATTAACGTAGACATTAGTCCATGTTCGGTATTCGTTCGCTTGATGTGTACGCATCTTTACATGTTTATACATATTTTAATGTTGTTGTGCGTTAACGAAGTTTTTTTGAATTAATTAGTTCGAAACTTTGTTTATACATATATGTAGTTATTCAATCGGGGTGGTTTGTTTAGCTTTATTAAAAGCCTTCCGACAGATGACCCTCAGCGAATAGCGAATGGAGATCGGGAGCCCACCAAGTATTGTTTGTGACATAAGATATAATCTCGGCGGACGACTGCGAAGACGTCGGCCGCACAACAATAATTATTAATTTAAATAATATTAATAATACACCTGTTTATAGGTATATCTATAAACAAGGCTAAAATCTATCTTGGGGTTAATTTCGTCAGGTTATATACAATAGTTCGAAACAATGATTTTAGGCGATGGCATATACTAACGGCATCTAACATGCACGAGTTAAAGTTGACTTATCTAAATATTCTCGGGGATAATTGGAAAAAGTTGGGTTATGTGACTTGTTTATAATTTTTTTTTAAAGTATGTATAAAGAAAAATATTAAAACTATTTAAAAGTAATTATGTAGAAAAATATTTGTCATCACCGTTCTCCAAATAATAATAAATAATGTTTAAATTTCAAAGATATTACACAACTGTCAAAACTCTTTCTGAAAATACAATATATGCGTTATGCTCAGGACAAGGAAAATGTGGAGTTGCTGTAATTAGAATATCAGGAAAAGATGCCTCCTTAGCCATAAAAAAACTAACTAAGTACAACGTGAGTTTACCACCACCACGTTACGCTAATTTAACGGCAATTTGTCATCCTAAAACTAACGATGTTATTGATAAAGGATTATTGTTTTGGTTTCCATCGCCAAATAGCTTTACTGGTGAAGATGTTTGTGAATTTCAAGTGCATGGTGGAACCGCTATAGTTTCAAGTATCTTACAAGCTTTGGAAACTTTACCAAATTTTCGATTAGCTCGTCCTGGGGAATACACGAAACGTGCTTTTTTTAATAAAAAAATGGATCTAGTCGAAGCTGAAGGTTTGGCGGATTTAATAAATGCTGAAACTGAGTTGCAACGAAAGCAAGCTTTCTTACAAAGTCAGGGTGTTTTAAGTAAGGTTTATAAAAAATGGAAGGATGACATATTTAATAGTTTAATGAATTTCGAGAGTTTATTTAATTTTGAAAATATTGAAGAATACGAAAGTGAAAAAATATTAAATGAAATTTTTATTAAAATTGAGGTGATCCGAAACGATGTTGTAAAGCACCTTAATGATGGTACTAGAGGGGAAACGTTACGATCTGGCGTTCAAACGGTTATTTTAGGTGAACCAAATGTTGGGAAAAGTAGTTTATATAATTTTTTATGTAAAAGAAACGCAGCTATTGTTACTCCTTATCCAGGAACGACTCGAGATACACTTGAAATGAACTTAGATATTTTAGGATATCCGGTTATTTTATTTGATACATGTGGATTACGCTATGAAGATGTTGATCCAATTGAAGCTGAAGGTGTTAAAATTGCTTTAAGCGCCATAGAAAAAGCTCAATTATTAATTTTAATTGTTGATGTTGAAAAATTTACAATTTGGAAGAAACTGAATAATAATGAAGTACTTTTTGATTTTATTAAAGAACACGTTGTTGATAATTTAAAGGTTCCTCATATCATTAATGAAATGGATTTGAAAGAAAAAAAATTAGAGAACTTATTTAATAAAAAATGTATTATTTTATTGAACAAAGTTGATAAAATTAATGATACAATTGAAAATGAGGCGTTATGTGTTTCCGTCAAAACGCAAAAAGGACTAAATAAATTTATTACTAAAATGGGGGCACACTTGAAGGACATGTGAGTATAAACAACAATTTTCATCAAAAAAGTGTAATTTTCGTTTTAGTTGTGCTGAACCAACAAAAGAAAATCCAGCAATAACAAAACTACGATACCGTTTGTTATTAGAAAAATCAGAAAAACATTTCAATTCATTTTTAGATACTATCAAAGAAGCTCGCGATTCACAGAAATTAAACGATTTAGATTATGGACTTTTAGGAAATGATTTAAGATACTCTTTGCGATATATCACCGAAATTATCGAAGGTCGTAAAGATAACAGTCCCGTCGTTGATGTTTTAGATGAAATATTTCATAATTTTTGTATTGGAAAATAAAATTAATTAATTATTTTTAAAAGTAATCGTTTAATTTCACAAAAATACTTTTAATACTAAGCTAAATTTAAATGCGTTGTCAAATACATCATTCTTTTAATCAGCTTTTTTATTCTTTTTTGCACAGTCGTTAATAATTTTATGAAAATTTCCCAAATAAAAGGAACTAATCAATTTAAAAGGTCCCAATAAAATACAATGGTAAGCGAGTTCATAATATTTGCGATGTGAAGTCATTCCAACACATAAAGTGGTCAACAAAAAACTTTCCATCCCAATATAACTAAAAAAAGATCCTTTTAAAACGTCTTTTAAAATTGCTTGAGCCACCGTTTTTGGTTGGTAAATACCGGCTGATTCAGTAATTAATCTAGTTTCTTCAGGTTTCGATTTATTTTCCTCTTGAAAACCAGGTGTGTTTGTATCCGGAGGAAGGGCCAATGTTACATGAATGTTATAATGTTTCAATTCCATAGCTAAAGCTTCCGCTAAACCTCTCAAAGCAAATTTAGTTGCTGCGTAAGTTGTATAACCGTAAATTCCAAGTAATGAAGCTTGAGATCCAGTTAAAACAATATGTCCCTCTTTCCGAGTCTTAAATCGGGGAACTAAAGTTTTTATTGCATTATGAGTTCCATAATAGTTTACATCAAACATTTTTTTAACATTTTCTTCACTTACATCTTCGATTATTCCACAAATTGCTAACCCAGCGCAATTCATTAACATATAAATTGGAAGTTCATCATCCAAAGATAGTAAACACCCGTTCACTTGATCATAATCAGAAACATCAAGGGAGATAGATTTCGTTCTTTGTGAGTCATTTAGACGGTCCTTTTTAATTTCTTCAACTGCTAATCGAAGTCTGTCTTCATTTCGTGCTATGATTGTCACATGTGCCCCTTTTTGGGCTGCTAAACATGCAAAAGCCTTACCAATCCCACTTGAGCCACCAATAACCACTACGTGTTTTTCTTGAACCGATTTTTCTTTAGCACAGAATAATTCATATAAAAAGTTTATTAACAAAATGTAAAGGAGAACTAAACAGGGTAATACTATGAAAATCATTTTTGTAACCTTTTAACGGTCAACACGAATACCGGAATCTTAACCACAACTTCATATATTATATATTTTTTTTTTTTTTTTACGTTTATGTCTACGGTGGCGCCATCTGTTAATGAAGTAACAAAGTATATTTGAAAATTTGAATATTAGTAATTTTCTCTTGGGAGAAACTTCTTTTGTCCAAAAACCTCACTTCTCAACTTTATTTTTGTTCTTTGGTTTTCGACTCTTGTGGTCTGCGCCTACTCTCTGCTTTCTGGACTCCTCCAGACCTGGACTCCCTTTTTGACTGGACGGACTGGACTAGACTACGAACTACTTACGAACTGAACTGCCTTAGAAAAACTCTTTCCGCCGAACTGCTTCTCTGAACTCAGTGCCCAGTCTTTTCTTCAGTCTAAAATTGAAATTCTAGAAAAGTACTGAAGATCGAAAGAGAAATCAAAGTAACCGAACCCGCGGAAAATGTGGCTGTACAGCTTGGCCAGTCAGTTGCACAGAACTCGTAATATTATAGCTTATCAAATATATATATATTGAGTAATTAAGCCGAGGTTGCTTGCGGCCGAGGGTTAATGATTAAGATTATGCTAACCTAAAACTGGTCATTGTTTTGTGGCGCTTTGTACAAATAAAACAAATTTAGTCGAAATTAAAGAAATAATGTATTTACAAAAAAAAATAAATTTTACAGTCTAAGCTATGTATACAAAAATAATAATAACCAGTCTTAATATTGAGAATTAGGTGATTGTCGAACTTCAGCACCCGTAACAGTCCTTCCATTATAAGTCCCGCTAGTTTTTCTATTACTAAATCCTCCATAAGATCCTCCACCATAATTTGAATCGTCAGAAGGAGCCGATTGACCTCCGCCTCCACCTCGTCTTTGGTTTCCATTAACACTACCGTATAAAGATTCAGGTCGGGTTGACCTAGGGGCCCTTTTCTCGTTTTCATCATACTGAACCGAATCGTAATTGCCGTTTCTATAATATTCTCTTCTTTCCACCGTATTGCTATTATAGCCATCGTTTCGGTCCCGATTTGAATTCGAATTATTGTAAGCCTCAGTTCGTTGTTGATTTTGAGCGTTTTCCGCTTGTTGATTATTACCACCGCCCGGATTTAATCGAATCGGATATAGTGATTGTGCTGGAACTAACGGTCCAGGTCTAGGCAATGTTTCTCGATTCAAATAAGAATTCGATTTAGCATAAACCGATTGCGACCGATTTAAATTTGCTCGAGTTAAAGGCGGAGATTTACAATACAAAGATTTTGAATTGCCGTATAAAGAATCGACACGTTCCAATTTAGTTGGAGGTGCTGAATATAAACTAGTCGATGCCACGCTTGGACAATAAGCAGCTAAAGCATTCGCAGTCGTTCCGCCAGGTGGTCTATAAGAATTATAATTTGATCCTAACTTATTTCCATTCGTTTTTTCTAAATCATCATAAGTATCAGCATCTGAATTCATACTCGATGTATCACCATCGGCCGATTTAGTCTTTCTTTGACGTTTTGGATTTAACAGATATTCGTAAATTAATCCGGATGCTGCTCCACCCATCGCCGGACCTAACCAATACACCCAATGATTATCCCATTTACTTAAAACAAACGATGGACCCAAAGATCTTGCTGGATTCAAATATGGTATCTAATCAAAAAAAAATTACATAAATAAATACCTATTACAATTGATAGATATTTCATATCTGGAGAGCGTATTTAATCATATTTAGATAATTGCAAATATATATATATATATATGATCCGGAGTTCATCTGATTTAAAAGACGAAAACTTCTTTATGCAGTTTACGACCAGTATTTCGACATTCTTGTCTAAGAGAACCAGTGATAAACCATTGATAAGATAAGATAAACCTGAATTTAAAAATTTGAAGCGGGAGGAATTAGATATTATTCTTTACGATGTGCCAAAAAAAACTAACAAGATCAGATTTGGTCACTTAGTTGATATTTTGAAAATAAATCATAACGATAATGCCCCAAAGAAATCACCACGAAGCCTTTTTCTCCAATTCTTCAGAGAAAGAAATCTATTATTCAGTTTGAAAAATCAAATAAAGCTTGCAAAGGAGTGCGACAATAAATGAATAAGTATATCGTTGAAGTGAGATCGGCTTTATTATTGGTTTTATCGGGTTAAGTTGTAGTTCTTTAGACTAATTAAGCCGAGGTCGCTTACGGCTGATGATAATAATGGTCGCAAGTGGCCTCGGCTTTATTATTTAATGTTGTAGATTTTCACTGACTTATTAAAACTAAGACTACTGATTAAGATTATATTAACCTAAAACTGGTCATCATCTTGAAGCGCCTCGGCTTTATTAAACGGACTTGTAGATCTTTTGACTAATTCAGATAGCAATTCAGATTTCAAATACATCCTGTATAATAAACTTGTAATTTTCATTAAAAATTCTATTAAAAAACGAGTATCTTCAAAAAGTAACTGAGAATATATAAATAGAAATAAGAATAAAGAATTGCATTCACTGACATTTCAAGTTTATATTACAGCATTATAATATTGTACACTCTCCAGACATATCTTTTTTGAAGCAGTAATTAGCTATACGTACCGAAACAAAGCTACATGCCGAGTAAGCAGCTCCAATTGTTATGTTGCTTGATGTAGTCCATCTTCTGTGGGTATCCATTGAAACGAAATATGTTAAAACGACCACAAATGTCAGGATGAACTCGATTCCAAAACGTTCCCAAGCGGAAACGTTCGTTGAATGTGAGATTGCCGTTTCTAAATTTGTACGATACCCAGAAATATTCACACTAAAAAATAACAACATAAAAATGATAATAATTATTTTTAGAAAAGCTACGTAAGAAATTTTAATGGTAACAATAAAATTGAACAAGTGTTTGGTTGTAAAAAAAATTAAATAGATTAATCGTGCGTGTAGCATGGTTCTTTGTTTAGGTTCGTTTGCGCTCATTAAAACCGTCTGAGCGTCTGCGAACGACGCCAACTGTTAAAGCCCCGTTTAAATTTGCCCCCGCGCCCTCACGTATCATCCAAACACAAGTGGAATTTAATAAACCAAGACCGTCAAAAAAAAAGAAAATAGAAAGGGGGAAGGGATACTCAAAGTTATTGATATCTCAATCCACACCCACCCTTCCCACTTTATAACCCCATAAATTAATAATTTATATTATATATATATATATATATATATATATATATATATATATAATTTAATTCAATAATTTTTGAAATTAACAATTTTCTGAGAAAAAGAGTTTATTATTCTTTACAATAAACTATTATTATTATTGTACGAGATTATCATCATCTGCCGTTTTGAGTCATGAAGCGACAAAGAAGAGTGCGAGATGCAGGCGGACAGCTGCGGAGGCCGGGAGTTTATTTTCTTTTCAGACGAAAGAGAAAGACGCTGTTACACATGGGCGAGAGACGCGAGGGCGGAAATGGGAGCAAGTGGTGGCCACCGCCAGGTGGTTGCCGTTCCGAAAAACACGTGCAACAAGATCCACGAATATTGTACAGTTTGACGATGAAAAAAAAAACTTCAAGATTCTTAGTACAAACGTAACCGCACTTTTAATGAATTGATGATAAAACGATTTTCAAGAAAATTTAGGTTAAACAAAAAAATTTTTTTGAAAGACGTCTTAAAATAGATTTCAAACTAAACTAAGACAGGGGGAGTAGAAAAAATTAAAGACGTGCTCAACATGTGGTCGCCATATTAAAGCATCTATGTAAATTCTCCCATCAATTCTTAATAGAATTATGAAAAAACTTGTTTGCATACCCTGAATCCTTGTTCGGGGATAATCCGATTCATTTCGGTGATTTCGTGGGGGTTTGCAAACAACGAATTCAAGGGGCGCGCGGACGGTGGCGTGTGATAGTTTTTTTAAGGGTTTATTGTGAGACCACCCCTTCCGCGATGGTAACAATAGCGATAATTCGACGAGCGTTCGCGACACGAGCTCAAATTTGGGGTCAGCCACTTGTCTCATAAACTAAAGCGTCTCCAGGGATATGATTCGACCTCTCCCCCAACTGTGGGAAAAAAGTTTATCTGTAACTCCGACGAACCGGCAGACGTCTGCTTTTTTGATATCGTATTTGCCCAAAATCTAAACAGATAAGAACCAAAAATCAATCGAAGAAATGTTTTCTTTTTTAACTGGGTTAAGTTGTAATTCTTTTTAAAACATTTAGAAGTGTGACAGCCGGTGTCTTGAATGAGATTGAAGGAAAAGGACGTTTTGTGTTAATTTGAAAAAGATCAGCAGCTGCATCCCCCATAGAATCCTCACACAACTGCTCCTCAGGTAGAAAAAACACGAATCGTGCTATGGATTGTAAATAAGTTAAAAGAAGGTTACATTTCTAAATCGGAATCTACAACATTATATAAAAATGATGGAAACTAAAGAAGTAATTAACTTAATTACGGTTACTAATTTTTCTTTAATGCTCATTATTCTGTGTGATTCTATGTGTCTTATAATTATTTATTCTCGCGACATTCATTAAAAAACCGCCCATTCATTAAAACATCTACGGGCAGGTGAACAGACCGGAAACGATCTCGGAAGTTGATGAATAGAAAACTTACCCATACAAGAAACCAGCGCCGGCAATTCCACCTCCGCACTGTGCGATAACGAAAAGAGCAGTCCTCAGCATTGATATGCGTTTTGTAAAACCTTGAGCAATGCTAACTGCCGGATTTATGTGTGCACCTAAAAGAATATTTTATATATTTCTTAAATATAATAAGGTATATTTTACCTGAAATGTGTCCAAAACATTGCGTTAAAGTTGCAATAGCAAATCCTGAAGATAGTGATGTACTGATTAATATTGAAGACATCGACGGGCTAACGCCGGTACCGGCGGCTGCTCCACAAACGACCAAGACGTACACAAAAGAGGCCACGCACTCGCAAAAAACTGATTTCCAAAATTCAAGTCTTCTCACTTCCACTCGCATTGGATATTTCGCGCACCGATTAATAGCCGACAGTTCGTCGTGATTTCTCATCGACTCCAATTTTTCGAAAAGTGTCACCAAATGAGTTTCTAACGACGGACCGTCCAGTTCCAAGTGAATTTCTTCTTCACCCATTTTCGTCACTTTCCAAATTTAAGAGGTAAAATAAAGACAAACAAAAAAAACTGGGAGAAGGAAAAGCCGGGAAACCGAACAACGTACGTTGTGATTACGAGCGTCGCGACGGTGGCTGCATCTCGTTCCGAAATGTGGGCTTGTTGGTCGCTGGACGATGGAGATGGAACACCATCAGATGGCCCCCACTATTTCTCTCACTTGTTATCCTTCCCCTTCTTCTACCGGATTCCCTTTGGAATGCTTTTAAAACGAGACCCAAGGACGGTGGGGTTTTGAAGATTTGTTTCCTGTTTTTTTTTTGCGCCCATCTGCGTTTTCTTCAATGATTCTTATTTTCCATAAACATCGTTTTCATATCCATAATTTTATTGTAATAAATATGAAATGTGAATTTTTTAAAATTGTATCTCAAGGAATTGAGATATCATCATGAAATAAAAAGCAATTTAAAGCAAATTTACTTAGCATTTAATATTTTGAGGAAATTTTTTTCAAATCTTCAAATTTTAAATTTATGAATTTTTGAATTCAACCTTGCATAACCATGATAATAAACGTTGGGATAATAGTATTAAATCTTTATGTATCTCAAAAATTAATTAATGTATTACCGTGAAACAAAAAGCATTAACTGATTTTATTAAAAAAAAATATAATTAATATATTTTTATATTTTTACAGTTAATTTTTAAATATTGCTTCTGTCTGTAAATACAGACTTAACACTATCTACACGTAGCGACATCTACGAAAAAATAGAAAAACTAAAATTGAAATTTAATATTTAAAAATTAAATATTTGCAGTTTTCAAGTAAATATGATAAAAAATCCCTTACTCAAACTGATAAATAATCAAGATAAGTTACTGAACGTTTACCAGCAAATGAACTATATATCAAATATATACATATTGCTTAAATTTGAAAAATATATAGAAGTGATTTTGTAACTATCTCAAATATTAATCAGCGTTTAGTAATGCTAAAATATCTATTGATATGAATCAAGTGAAAAAATATAGGCTCTTTGCAACGAATATTTAATTGATTAAGTAATTGATAAAATTAATGAGATTGAAAAAATTATATTTTATTTGATTGTTAACGATTTCGTAGCTGCTAAATATTTATTGTGTAATCTAATCGGAAACTTTAAAAAAAATCTCTTTCTAGTCTACGATTTGAAATTTGTGTAGAGCAACGGTCAGTTACAGAACATCAGAACTCAGTCTCAATTCGGTTTAGAAAATCTAGCATTTCTTCTTCTGATGCAGCTATCAAAGTAGTATCGTCAGCATATCTCAGGTTTGTAATCTTCTTGCCTGCACTTGAGATCCCGCTCCGATTCCCGAGTGTCACCATTAACAACTTGAAAGCAGAAGTGAAAGAAAGCAATATTGGTCCCTTTTCCCTTTACAAAACCTGCCTGCTTGTCGCTTCCGCCGTGGAAATTGAGGCGTAGACTTGTATTATGTGTAGAATTCATGTGAAGGTCTGGAGTCGTAGGTGAATGATTCTATCATTAATTGTAGTTAATGTATCACTCGGGATTCCGAGCGTGACATTAAGTCTACCCTACTTGAAGTTTATGGAAGAAATAATCTCGGCCAACTTCGAAGACCTGTGTATAAATTATAGTCGTGGAAATTGGAAATGTGCAGAGTGCGTGTTAAGGCCTGGGATCGTACGCAAATGATTCTATCATTAACTGCGTCATATCCACACAAGAAATTTTGGAGTATCTGGGCACTATTATTATTGCGACACCGTTTACACTTAATAAATATTATTTTCCAAAATACTCTTTCCTTTCCAGTGGGATTTATTGATACCAAGGATCAATGTTATCAAATTATTTATTGATTAAAAAGATTATAACATGGTAAAAAAAAGTTACTTAAATTCAAATAAGAGATAAAGACGATTCCATTGTTATGTCAACAAGCAAACGCCATCTACCGGTAAATATAAATGTAAACAAAAAATATGTGGTTAATTCACCAAACATAATTATACACAGCTTTTTTTGCGTAGTAAATTCCTATTCGCTATAAAAATATGCATCGTCGCGATGTAAATATAACACCACAAAAAAGAATATAACAACAAAAAGCATGGTAACAAAATAATTTTTTGAGGTTAGGTGCATTAATCATTAAATTTTTTATAACCCTAAATTTTTTTTTTTATACGATAATTTTAAAAGCAATGTTAAAAGTTTTAAAAGACAGAAATAGTGAACAAAAATAAAGTTTATGATTTTTATGCTTTTATATCGCCTTTATTTTTAAGGGTGCGACCAAAAATCAATAAAATTGCTTTAATACAAGTATATGTATATATACGTATATATGTATAAACAAATTTATGTATTTTAAATATTTGATGCAAATTTTGATTTAAATTTTTAAAGTAATACGAACGAGATATCTGAATCGTAAAAGTACGGACTCCTCCCAAAGAAGTTTTTCATTCGAAAGTAAGGAGGGGAATAGCGTTAAATCGTTTGGTTGGGTGTCCAGGGTTGGGTTCGCGTTCATCGAAACGAAAAGAGTCAGTAAGCGAACGGAAAGCTAAAGCGAAAGTGGTGTTAATCATTTCGATTTTTTTAAACAACATACACATAATATATATACATATATATAGATATATTATACATATTTTCCTTTCTTGAATACACAAAACCAGAGTGCGTCCCAAACATGGCTTCCATAAATAACTTTGCGAAAATAACAAAAGACGAACGAGAAGAACTCAAAGAACATTTCAATACGGTAAGAATTTTTTTTATAAATTTTTGTTTCTGTTATTTTATTTAAATTTGTATTTTTTTGTTACACCCAAAGAATGATATTTTACGATTTTTTTTAAATAAATAAATAAAATGAATAAAAAATGTTTTTAATCCTCGTAAACACAAATTTTTAACGGTTTCGTTTATTTTGCGTGCAATCGTAAAGATATAAGCCTCCTTTTTTACGTTTCTATAGGTAATTAGTAATTATAAAGCAATTTTTTTTATTCATGAATTTTTAAACATAACCTCAAAAAAGAAAATGAAAACGACGCTTTAATTTTTATTCTTATATAAAATTCTGTTCCAGTATTTATATTCTGTTCAGCGTTTTTATTCTGTTATTACATTATTGTCTACTTTAATTCGCAATCCATCGTTTTAATATTCATTTATTCAGTGATTTTCAATTAGATTTATTTAAAGGTTACGTTTGTTGTCTCCACTGGGTCAATGTTACGTTGTACACTTAAAGACTCTCAATGTAGAGTCTCTTAAAATGAAATACATTTGGATTTTTTTATAAAACACTTCAATTAAAAATTAATCGATAATTATTGAAAGTAATTTAAGTAATTTTTTACTTGTTGGTGACACTGAGTAATCCTTTTTTGATTAGTCATCAATGCGTCATTTCACTCTGAGATTTTCCTCAAAATTTTTTCCTTCCCAAGTTTCTTTCCGATAAAACTACGCATGTTATCAATTAAACATAATTGATTAAATAAATGAATTAAGGTGTTATATATTAAATTTTTATTGACTATCAAGAGAAAATCAAACTTATGTTTGTCATTGAAAGTTTAAAGGAAATGGTTGCTATTTTTTTCAATTAGTAAACAGAAAACCCCTCAATTTCATTTAGTGAAGAGAATCAATAATTAACCCACCCGAAAACTTGAACGACAGCCTGCAACATTTTACAAAGCTTTCTCAACAACCTTCCAATTTACATATCTCCCGCGCATGAGATATTGTTGCTTAACGTTATATGTTTATTTACGTATTTTGGAATTTCACTGCAATCTTTATGACTGTTATAATCTTTCATAACGGGTTTATATCTACGTTTATATCTAAGATCTCAAAACCCCCTACCGAAGATATCGTGGGATGTTAAGATTATATTAATTCCATGGTAAATATATGGCCTGATTTAGTTCACGTGTTCTGTAGTTCAGAACTGTCAGGAACTACCAAACTTTTGAACCAAAACAGGCCTATAATCTACATGAAGAGTTCAACGATAATGCGGTTACATTAATAAATCTAGCAACATATCTTAATGTAATTGTCGCGAGTACGCACTTGGGATAAGATATATACAAGTATACAAGGGAATCTGGGTATCCCCGGATTGTGTAAAAAGAACAAGTAGTTTGTCAAGCAAAACTTGACAAACTGAACATACAGCAACTTAAAGAACCAAGTAGAAACATACTTTAGTACTTGAACCGTCACTAGACCTATAACCAGAATGTTTCTGGTTGTAAATCTAGTGTTAGAACTAGAAATGTTTCAAATTCAAGGTCTAAGTAGTGTTAGTTCTAGTTTTAGTTTAATAAAAATATACAACAGTTTGACGCTGAACAGCAACTAATACTGTTATGATAAATTTGATCATGGGGTGTTGCGAATTCAGGTGGTCTACGAACTTCAGGAGACGCTTTTCTCTGTTTTTCTCTTCTAGCTAAAATATCTGGATGATAAACAGTACTCCACTAGCCCTGGAATATACTTCCGTAAACCCTCGGAAATGAGTTTCTGGCGAAGACCATACACGGCATCTTTGACTCGTACTCTGATAAATAGAGGTTCCACATTGAAACTTACCAAGATATCCTGGGACCTAATTTCATACTTTTGGTTGATTCCACAAAATGCGTACAATCTCTGACATATGATTTTGTTTTACTTGTAAAAGGAGAATGAATCTGGAAAGGAGCTTCGCCAACTGGTACCTGTTGAGCAATTTATGGCACTGATATCTAGTTTATGGATTTTAAGTAATACATAAATTCTTGGTGGTACTGGGGCCTGTACAAACAAACTTTTCTGTTGTTCTGCTGAAATTTCTGTAGATTTCATCTTCTTGATTTTGTTGTAGGTGGCTGGATCCAAACGACTCGTCATCTTCTTGTCGTCCTATTCTTTCCTGTTCACGACCACGTTGTCATTTCCTTCGTTTGCTGGTAAACGATGATGTCTATTTTTTCTCTGGTCGCCCGCGAATGTATTATAATTTGTATATATTTGTAGTTGGTATATAATAAAAAAATGTTTGTTGATATGGATGGGACTGAAATGACTTTGTCATTTCTTCCGAATGATGCAAATGGGTTAAGGGAAACGTAACCACCCACACCCAACGAAGTATTAATGGCAATAAAGAAAATGAGAAACAACAAGGCTCCGAAGCAGCCTTTCGGGAACTAGTAAAGAATATATGGAAAAGAAAGTAGTTGCCTCAATCATATAATCCAGGAATCCTGCATATAATTTACTATCGAACATTATATATATATCTACTTGGCGTGAATTTTAGATGCTTAAATATTGTTTGGGAGGACAATTAAAGAACGTATTGTGGACTGCTTGGATCTGAAGCCGTTGTTGTTTGTAAGGTTAATTATTCTAGAGTTGATAATGCTTTTGAACATTTTTCCGATCCCAGATAATAACTTGTACATTTTCATGCGAAAATTTATCAATTGTTTACATCATATCCGTATTTCTCCCAACTAGCAACGTTATTATATGTTAAATTACAGATCATCACTTGATACTATAATATTTTAGATTAACTTTAATTCGATTTTATTTAAGAAATCTTAAAAACCGCATATTGTTGTCAACGAAATTGATAGTTTTTAACACTTGCGGATGTTTTAACCTTGTTAAAACGTCGTATAAGCTCATGATCAAAATACAATTAATCCCAGCCTTGCGTTTTCTTTTCCTTCACGTCAACTTTGTTTGCATCGTAAGATTTACTTCCTGTCAATTTTGTTTACGTTGTAATTAGTGTCCAATTTCTTTTTAATAATCTTAATCTACGAGCTATATACATATATGTATATACATATATAGATCTTGATAACATTCTAAAAAAACCCTTTGGTAAAGTGTACAATGATTTTTAACGAATTCAAGTATACAATTCCTTATAAGATTTCGATTAGAATTATCTTAACAGACAAAATCGTTGAGAAATTCTCTCAAAAACGGCTAATTATTGATAAACAGTGGGTTTGAAATAATTTCTTTAAACAGTGTAAATTTCTAAATTACATCTGAAGCCGCGATTTCCGTTGATAATTATGGAAAACCGAAAAAAATTATGCGTATATATCGAAAATCTAATAAATGATTTGGGGTTTTCGTTGAGTTCGCAACATATTGGAAACCGTGAATTTAACAAATATCGAGTCAAAAAAATGTTGAATCATAAAATGAGTGAATAAAAATGGAGTTATTTTAAAATATTTGAAATAATATGACTTGATAAATTGTGATTTAACTCAAATATTTAACGATATTATTGTGGTACATGATTTGTAAAATGTAAAGACTATTTGATCGATGATATTAATAAAATAATGTTAACAGGTGTAGTAAATGCGGCTTAACTATTTTATTGGAGAGGAGGGGAGCTTAAATTTTTTTTTAAATAGTCACACGTCCGTTGATAAGGACATAGATATAATAATTGATTTTTTTATACCTTTATCAATTAGAAATATACTGTCAACGTAAGCGTTCAGTTCTGTACTGTTTTTCTACGCTTCGTTGTGTGCATCGATTGTGTTCACTTTGCATTTTTATTAAATTTTTTTTTGTCAAAATGGATGTAACGTTTAGCAGACAAATAAGTGCTCATCATGAATTTCTTGAATATTTAAAAGAAAATAAACCGTACGCTCAAGTAAGTAATAATTTTTAAAATCATTTTAAAAATTTTTTGTGGATAATCATATGATTTAAACCTTACGTAAGAAATATTGGAAAGATAAGACAATTTTGAAACGACAATTCACATTTTGTTTCAATTTAATACTTATATGAGACAGGATATCCTTTATGCGATAACTAGATAAACAATAGCGTTCTCTGAAAATACTCATTTTATATCTTCAAACTTCGGAATTTCCTTATTTCCTTTAAAAAAATAATAAGTCACTTTTTATCAAAAAATGTAGTAAATACTCTAAAAATCAGATAAAAAAAATTATTTATTTCTTACGAAAACGAAACTGTCATCGTTTTTAAAAAGAATCACTTTTCTTAAAAAACATTTTTTATAACTTACATAATGTAAGGTATCGATAAGGTGTTATTTCACGATAAATCGATTTATAGAGGGGTTTTAGGTGATAAAAAAATAACAAAAACGATTTCATCTGTGGATTTTTAATTTATTTTTTATTATTATTGGCCTTTTTGAAGCCGCTTTTAACATTAAAAGGCGATCTAATTAAAACCCATTGCTCATTACAAAAGTATTTCAATGTTTTAAGGACACCTGTTTTAAGTTCCAATAAAAAGCGTCCTTAACCGAAAGCAATTATATATTTACGATTAGATTTCTAATCGATTTATTTCTTTTTCTACAACCTTTTATACAGAGTGTATACAGTACGCGTCATAAGTAACCCCCTGCCTAATTTGAAAACTGTTCGAGATATCGATTTTTATTTTTTGTTAACCTAAATAATTTAACATAAATGATTGTTTATCACTTTCAGTTTTTTCAGGAAAATGAGTTAACTTTGTTTTTTTTTTGAATGGAACACCCTATATATTATAACATTTTCTAATAGAGCGAAAAATACGAATCCAATAATACCCTACAATCAAATATTGGTTAATTAGCTTTTATGATACTAATTAATAAAAATTTTGGAAAAATGCGGTGTGCAAACTTTTAAAAGATGTCGACCGCCGTAAGTATTGTTACTGATATTTGCGGCGACCTATGTCACACTATTACAAAAAAACTTTTGGAACAAAAGTTGTGGCAAATTTTATTCTTAACAACATCGCTCTCTTTCATTTTTGCTCTCGGATGCATAAATAGATGCCCCCGCAACATAACAACTAATTAATCAATATTTGATTGTATTCGTATTTATTATTTCTATTAGAAAATAATATAATATATAAGTTCCATTTAAAAAACAAAGTTGACTCATTTTCCGGAAAAACTAAATGTGATAAACAATTTTTCATTCTGAATTATTGGGTAAAAAAAATAAAGATCGACGTGTTTCATGACGATATCTCGAACTGTTTTCCAATCACACAAGGAGGGGGGTACTTATGCCGCATACTGTATAAGAATGGAGTTGAAATTGAAATAAAAAAGGTGTGTATAAATATTTGAAAGAATGTTATTTTTCAACGAATTGTCAACAATTAAGAACAATATGCACTTTTTACAACAAATAGTTTAGAATTTTTGTTGTAATATTTGTTGTAAATGAGATAAGATAACTTTGCCAAGTATTATTTTAAATCTTATTTGAGGATTTAATTTCAGATAACATTTTATTTTCAAGCTAAACTTTATCTATTCTTAAAAAATTGCAATTTTCAAGAATTTCAATAAGTTATATAATAATAAAAATGTTTTGTACTTCGATGCACTTTGTGTGGTTTTAGCCCACCCCAGCATTTCTATGTAGTTTCATTTTCAATATTTTTACCGTTTGCTTCATCAGCCATAATTTACACAATTAATTACACATTCTTAGGGCACTGTGTGTTCATGGACTCACTGTATTAATGGAAATTCCTTTCTTTGGGAAAAAGATTTCGTTGAAATCGATCGAATCAATTCATTTCAATACATTTTACAATATCAAAAATACTACAAAACGTAACAATAATATCGGTATACAATTCTCCTTTGATAAATCTTAATAAAATAACAAATAGACTTAAATAAAATAAGTCCACGCCTTAGATAATTGTTTATTTTCCTTATCAAATTCTGACGCATATTAAAATTAATAAAAAAAACTTTTTATTTAGATCGACAAAAACAACGATGGTTACATAGATTTAAAGGAACTAAAGGTAGCTCTGGACGTTTGTGGTTTTAAAATCCCGGGATGGAGAGTTAGGCAAATGGAAGAAGAATTTAAGAACAAGCCTGGATACATTAAACAAGGAAAATTAACTTACGACGAATTCGAATCGCTTTGTGCCGAATTGAAATCGAACGAGGTCGCTAGCACTTTCAAGCAGGTTGTCACTAGGAAAGAAAATTTGCAACACATTGGGGGTACTTCCGACGCTTCAAATGAAGGAACCACGCATTCCGTTCGCGTTGAGGAACAATTGGCATTTTCCGACTGGATAAATACCAATTTAAGTCGCGATCCCGATTTGGGACACTTACTACCAATCGATGCTCATGGTAAAACTTTATACGACAAAGTTAAAGATGGTATTTTATTATGGTAAATACCAAATTTTTTTCTTAGTTTTATTAATATTTTTTGAAACCGTAAATTTTTGGATGAGTACGGATTCACTTTATTTAATGTTTGCAACTTAACCATTATTAATAAAACTAAATTAATAAAAATTATTGAAATCAATAAAAATCATCTTAAAATCGGAAAATTAAATTAGCTCGAAATTGATAAAGGTGAGGTTGCAATCAATAAAAAACGGTTGGAAATCGAAAGATTAAGTTCAAATACAAATCAATAAAAATATTTTTTTTTGTTTTTTTAGTAAGGTAATAAATCATTCTTGCCCGGATACAATCGATGAGCGTGCAATAAATAAAAAAAATTTAACTCTTTACACAAAATTAGAAAATTTAACATTAGCCCTTTCTTCCGCCCAGTCGATCGGGTGTAACGTCGTAAATATAGACGCTCACAGTCTTTCAAAAGGAACGCCTCACTTAGTGCTGGGTTTAGTTTGGCAAATAATCCGTATCGGTTTGTTTAATCAAATCACATTGGACCAATGTCCAGGTTTAACCCTTCTTTTAACCGATGAAGAAAAGATCGAAGATCTATTAAAATTGTCACCGGAATCCATCTTGTTGCGTTGGGTCAACTACCATTTGGAGAGAGCCGGCGTGAATAGGCGTATCAATAATTTTCAGGGAGATATCAGTGATTCCGAGATCTATACTCATTTATTGAAACAAATTGCTCCCACTGAGTCTGGTGTTAATACCGAAGCATTGTATGAGACTGATCTTCACGAAAGGGCCGAGAAGATGTTGCAACAAGCTGCTAAATTGAAATGTAGATCGTTTGTAACGCCACAAGATGTGGTTAATGGTGTTTATAAATTAAATTTAGCGTACGTAGCTAATTTGTTTAATAATTATCCTGGGTTGGATCAAACTAACGGTACTGTAGAGTATCAAACTATCGAGGAAACACGTGAAGAAAAAAGTAAGAACAAATAATATTAATGAACATTATAAGCAAATAAAATTATTATTTTTTAATAGCATATCGTAATTGGATGAATTCAATGGGTGTTAGTCCACATGTAAATTGGTTGTACTCTGATTTAGCCGATGGCTTAGTAGTTTTTCAACTGTATGACATCATTAAACCGGGAATTGTCAATTGGAATCGTGTCCACAAGAAATTCTCGAATCTCGGGAAGTTTATGGAGAAATTAGAAAACTGCAACTACGCCGTTGAATTGGGTAAATGCATTAAATTTTCTTTGGTTGGCATTGCCGGTCAAGATATCAACGAAGGAAACGTTACGCTCACTTTGGCCCTGATCTGGCAATTGATGCGAGCTTACACGTTATCGATTTTGTCACAACTTGCCGAAAATAGAAATCCAATCGTCGAAAAGGAAATTGTTACCTGGGTCAATAACAAATTAAACTCGGCCGGAAAACAATCGTTTATCAAAAATTTCCAAGATCCGGTTATCGCCGACGGAAAAGTTGTTATCGATCTTATTGATGCAATTAAACCCGGCGCGATCAATTACGATTTGGTTAAATCAAGTGGATCCGAAGAGGTAAGTTTTTAAAACTTTGTTTTGATGTTGTAGAGTTTTAGAGTTGATTAGAGTTAATGACTCTCTCTTCATGGCTTTACAGTCATATCATTACAGCTTTTAATTATATGACAAAAAATAAGTTGACTTTGATGAAAGTTATAGGTACCTATCCTTTTTCGTTTTCGAGTTATTTTCATTTTAAATTTTTCTTGGCAAATTTCACCATGCTCTTTAAAACTCCATATCTCAGCTACCGTTCATTAAAAAAAGCTCTAAATTACACGATTACTCTTCAAATGTTGTCAAATAGATTGCCATTTGCTGTATCACAGTATCTTATACAGACTGGTCACAAATTAAATTACCGTTTTTCCGCATTCAATGACAAAAAAGTCCAAAATTTTATATGGAATGCCCCATATTTTATTAAAAGGTAATTCTCTACAAATAATTTTGTGTGGTGAACTTCCAAAATTCCAGTCCATTTCCAAATCAGTCTTCATAGGTTACGGGAATAATATTTCCAAATGTTATTTATATTATTATCACCTATTATTTTTCCTGTTTCATCTCTGCATAGAGCTGTGTGCGGTTTATACCCCTGTTTTAACTGTCTAACAAATTTATACGCATTCTTGGTGTTAATAGCTTTAAAGTCCGCCTCCATATTGAATGTTTGGTTGTTCTGGTACTCACGTTTTGCGTTCCTTGCTGCCACTTGCATAACTGTCTTAATAATATTCCTCTGTTCGTCAATCGTCTTCATCACCGCTACGTTCTTTTATCTTTACTTCTATTTCCTCCTTTAATCTGCATTGCGTTTCCGGTGTTTTCACGTTTTCAATATGCAGTTTTCTATGTTTGTCTTTTTTGTTGGGTTTTGCTGTTGATTTTACATCTTCGGCCAGTCATCTGGTTTCTTGTATGGCTGTGATTGCTAAGTTATATTCCTTTATTTCATTAAGCAAGCCTATTTGTGCTCCTGGCTTGTTTAGTGTCCTCATGTTCTATGTTCCAATCTCATCTCCTTTATCTGGGCTTGGGATCGGCAATGATGATTCCTGAGCTACTCAATCCTGATGAACAATATTTCAATTTTACTAATAATAATACTCAAAATGTAATACATTTTTTTTTCTAGGATAATTTGGCTAACGCAAAATATGCAATATCGATGGCACGTAAAGCTGGTGCTAGAGTATACGCTTTGCCTGAAGATATAATTGAAGTGAAGCCAAAGATGGTGATGACGGTTTTCGCTTGTTTGATGTCTTTGGATTATGTACCGAATATGGACAGCCAAACGCAGCAGCAAGAGTAAACGCTGATAATCGACGTGATTAAGACGTCATTTTCCCCATATTCAACCACACTATTACTACTATAAGCTTAATTTTTTGTCGTAAATTACCGTTTATTCTTATTTTTTTGTATAAATTTGTTTGTGTCTGTGATCCATGAAAAGTTTCGGCATGATCAACAAAAATGGCCCATTTTTTCTCTTTGGATTCCGTGCAATAAAAAATGAGGAAATGGTAATACTATTTTAAATTATAATTCTTTAATATTTTCTTGCAACTGACATTAATTAACTTGCTAATTACTATTATTTTTTACTATGATTATTATTAATTGTGAAATTGTGTTACCGTAAACAAGTACGTAACATTCCTGTCGAGCATTTGTATAATATTATATATTTTTTTATTATGTATTATATATTTTTGAACATTTATTAATTCTTTTCTAGAATTTAAGATTTAAGTAATATATAATTAGAAGGTATATATATTTTTTCCTCTTTAAGATTATTCGTTATTATTATCTTTTTATCCTGGGATGTATTTACATTGAAATTAATTTTTTTGCTAGATTAAATTTTTCTTAGAATACATTCCAACTTTTTATTAATAGAAGCGAAAGTATAGATAGTACATTCCAAAATAATCATACAAATAATAACATGGATATCATGACTGCTCCACCTTGGGTAGGAAACGACTAACCTAAGTGCCATTTATATTATACAATTTTTTAAAACTTGTATAAAAATGCAAAAGTAAAAAAAAAACAAAATAAAAAAAAGGTATTTGAAAATTTGGATAAAAAAAATCATTTTCGTTGAAATTCGTTTTTGTTTTCAATTGTATTATGCTTCATTTGAATAAAAATTGTAATTAACACTAAAAAATTGTTTATTACTTTTTCCTATCATGATAGTGTTAACTAAATTCCTATTGCATCCGTTATGTGAGAATATATGATGTAGATATGGACAAAGGAAAAGTTCGGAAACCGGGAACCTACTTTTTAAGACCTATTTGCGATATAACAGACTTTTATAATTTCCTTATCGACGATTTAAAAGCGTTAGCAATCACATCTTTCATTTATCGCAGATCGACTGAACCTTAACGATAAATTATCGTTTTTAATTAATTGAAATTTTATATCTGAACCTTTCTGATAATTATAAAGATACATAAAACATATTAATCATTTATCACTATTTAAAGTGCAAGTTTATATGAAAAAAGTTCGATATCCTTCAGGTTAAGAGCCACTTCCCGTTTATAGATTTAGCTTAAGTGATAGACAACATATGAAACAAAAATAATTTTTAATCAAAACACTTTATTCACTCAATATTCGATATAATCAATTTTTCATCGTTTTGATAAAAACCTTAAAAAACAATAACGAGTTAAAACGACGTAATACAAAGTATGTGTGCAAAAATCTTTTTTATAGCAATAAATAGGCACAATAATAAAATGTTAATTAAACTACTTTTTCATAAAATTTTTCATCATCTTTGGATTCTTCCACTTTCGGTACACTTTCGATTACCTTTTCTTCAATCTTTATTTCAGATTCATTTTTTTTCCCTCCATCATTTTCAATCTCATTTTTAGCATCTACATTTTCAGATTCTTTCTCATCAATTTGAAATGTTTTTTCTTCAATTTCACATTTTTCTTCTTGATTTTCAGAATTTTCTTTTATTTCTTGATTAAAAGGTTTTTCTTTTTCTTCAAAAGTAACGCCATTGTCGTCAATTTTAACCTCAATTTTCCCGCATTGAATTTTTTCGACCCTTTCTTGAACGCGTTTAAGTTCATCTTTGAGTTCGGCAAGTTGTATTTCTTTTAAAGTTAAGCTGTCAGGAGGTTCATTGCCACTTTCAAAATCTACTTTTTTATTTTTTTTATTCTTTTTACCTTTTCCGGTTAGATTTTCATTTTTTTTTGTAACGTTTGTTATAACGGTATTTGTAACGTTTGAAGAAGTTTCTTCAAGATCCTCAGGTGCTTCAACTACAATATCGTCTGGATTAAAGCCGTTCGTTCTTAATGCATTGATATAAGCGGTTCTTTCGGCTTGAAGTCGTCGACAAAGTTTTGTTAATTGAGCTTGTTGCTTTGTAATTTGCTCGTTTAATTTACATTTTTGATTATTTAAAATTGTTAATTCGCGGATTGTTGCTAAATTCTTTTCATTTTTTTCCTGCCAATCTAATAACTTTTTCTGTTGATTTTGTATATATTCACTCATATTTGCAATTTCCGATTTACAATGATCAAAAATATCGCTACTTTTTGTGATCGTTTTTTGAAACTCTCCAACGGTTTTTTCTAATGATGATGATTTCTCCGTACTCACTTTTAATTCGGTTGTTAAAAACTCGCAACGTTTTAATAATAAATCTTTTTCAGCACACACCTTTTCTTTTTCAACTGTAAACTCAGCACTTAATTTTGCAATACGAGTTTCAGCCAATTGACGTTCTAATTCAATTTGTTTTGAGAAACGATCCACTTCAGACTGACGGTTTTTAAAATCTTCATAAATACTACTTAATCTTCTTGCCATTAATTTATTTTCTTCCCCTAATTTTGTATTTTGATCGTTACTTTCCGCCATCATTGCCGTTACATTACTTAAAGCTTTTTGAAATTCCACCGTTATTTTACGACGACGTTCTTCTTCTTCTTTTATTTTTATAAAGTTTTCTTCCTAATCAAAATTAAAACATATATATTTTATTAAAACATTATCAACATACTGGGATTGATATTAATAACTCACAAACCATCAATTTTATCGAAAAAAGTTTCAAAAAAACTTCCCCAAGGCCGCCCCAAGTATCACGAACATTAAGACCTGGGTTCTGGGTTCGCGTATCTCGTTTGAAACGGACGCAAGAAATAACCTGGCCGACTATGAAGCCGTTGGCCGCCACAAGTATCACGAACATTATGACATGGGTTTGGGTTCATGATGGCATGTTATGTTGAACTGTATTAGCATGGTTCTGGGTTCATGATACTTGGGGTTTACTTGAGGTTACTTTACCGAGAAAGTTCTGAAACTTCTGGATGTACACCGGCCAATTACTCAATTATCAAGTAATTTTTTTCAAACGAATACATATATTTAGATAAGTATGCTATTCTGCATGACAAAATAAGTAATTTTTATTTGAAACATTTTTTTATTTAATCAATATTACGCATAATAAAAATTTAAACAATGTATCCATTTAAATAAACTTACTTAATAATTGGAAGACATTGATAGCTCTTCTAAAATGCAATGACAATCATACAGAATATTTTCTCCTTTCTTATGATGAAAGTTTTATATAAAACTTTTTTTGACAAAATTGATGATTGTCAAAAATATATCAACTTACTTTTAAAATTTTATTTTGTCTTTGAAATTCTCTGGAAAGTTTTTCCAAACGATTTCTAACCAAATTTAATTTGTTGTTTTCATTTGTAATGTGTTCGTTTTCTTGTTGTAAAGTTGAATTTTTCTTTTTTAAACTGTTTAAAGCATTTTGTGATTGACGATGATTTTCATAAAGCTCCTTATATTTATCAATTAACGCATCATATTTATCTTGCACGTCCAAATTTGTTAAAGTCTTCAAAACGTTGTCTATCATTTTCGAATCTTTCCGACGAATTTTCTCTTCTTGAGGATTTTTTTCTTCATTTTTATCAACTTGTTTATTCATTTTATGAAACCTGTTAATTTTAAAAAATAATTAAAAATTACCATATTTATATAAATATACATAAAACAATTAAATTTATAAATATATTTCTAATGTTATATAATTAATATATTTTTTCAGCATAGTAAAAGAAGTAATAAAATAATTAACTAAATGAACAACATTGAACGTAATAAACAAACGATTATATGTTTTAACTATAAAAGTTAACTTACAATGCACAAAAAACGTGAATAAAGAACGAAGTGAAACGTTTTCTTTTCCAATCCGAATATTGTGTGTATTTTTGGAATTCTAGGACCACGCGTTTTTCTTACGTATCAAACACCCAAACAGGACCCTTTTCTTCGTGAAACTCTATCCGGAATGTAACAACAGAAATTGCCCGTGATTTAAACGTTTGTTATGTTCACTTTTCCAGTAATAACCATCATGTTGACAAGAATACTTTTTATTAATGGTATTAAGAACACAAAGTAATCAGAGAGAGAACTAGAACCACAATAAAATGGTACATGAATCTGTGCTTGTCTAATTAATACAATGCGCGATAGCACCGTCTTTCTCACATGAAATGGATCGATCTAGATGGCATATTCGGCAAGCTAAGCTAAATTGCAGTTACTTATAACGAAATGTAGGGTACGTTGCTTTAGAAATCCAATAGATGGCTCTTTTATATTTCATTTTTAAATAATATATTAAATTCATTAATTTTGTATACAAAATTGCTTAAGTTTATATCTAATAGGCCACTTCGCTTTATCGACAGCCGCATATAGGACCAGGTTGAATAGGATAGATAAGATAGCATCTCCTTGTCTTACACCTCCGTTGGTCTGGAAGTATTCGTTCTGGGCACCTTGTATTTTAACGTCATCTTAACTTATTCCTTTGCATATAGGGAAAGTAGCTAGAACTACCATTTACAGATTTAAGCAATATGCTCAAAGCTGCTCCGACGTGTCCTACCAATGGGGTGCGGAAGACATTATCAGCTCTGATATTGTGCTATCAATAATTCAAACGTTTAATCCGTTCATATCGCCCGGAGAAGACAATATCTTTCCTGCTTTGTTACAGCAAGGAAGCTCACTATTATTATTTTGGTAAAAGTTTTCAGAGCGAGTGTCGCCTGGAAATATGTACTGGCAAAATGGACTAAAATACCTAAAACTTGACGTCATTTCGGTTGAAAACCCTTGAGAAAGTTCTGGAACGGTATATCCGTACAGTGCGACTCTGTGGCGACTGGTATATGTGTACCAAGTTTGAGCACAATTGAGCCAGTAGATTTTGAGAAATCGTGGTTAATTCCCCTCTTAATGCCTATATTTACAAATGTAGGTGTAAGCAATAAAAAAAATACAACAAATAAATGTTTAACTTATATTAAAGTGTATACAAAATTGTACAAAACATTCACTCTATTTTTATGTAGTTATTCATACACGTACCAAAATATATCCTAACTATATCAACATATGGCTAAATAATATGCGTCATAGTTTATAGTCATTATTTATTTATTTTTGCAAAAAGTCATTTAGTAATAAAATAACTTTTTTGAGTAAAAATTGTATATACATCAGATACACGAGAAATCCAAAATCTTTAATAGCAACTTAAAAATGTTTTGATATTTTCAATACTAACCAGATATTAAAAGAGAAGATTAAAAAGAAAATCATTTTTATGTAAATATTTTTTAATTATCTCAAAAAATAAAACTTTTATAGTTTTCGATAAAGAATTGTTTGGTTTCCCGTGTACAACACCTTTTCCCAACCTTTTATATTGCTGTGTTAAACTCTAACATTTTTATTTGAATTTTTCTAATCCCTCCTCCGTTAATGTTGAAAAAAAATTTAATACATAATAGACAACAAATATAAACAATTAATATGTATAAACACAACATTTAATAAAAAATTGAAATGCTTTTAAAAAATTAAAAATTTACATCAATATAATTAAATAATATGTACTGTAAAAATCGCTTTTAACAATCCCCAAACCCCAACTTTGGATTTGGGGAAAGATTTTTCCGCAAATAAAAAAAATCGTTATAAGCGACATCTATATTACATAAAAATTATTGAAAAATGTGTAGGAAATAATAAATTTTATGGCACGGTACTAAGTACATCTTTTTTAGGAATAATATAAGGAACTATATATATTTGTTTATATATAATTTTATATATGCATATACCAAATAGTAAAAAAAATTGCCAAAATATGTAATCAATAAATCTATTATTATTATATATTTATAATGGACATCTTGTGCTGCCAGACATTTATAGATTCTTTATTTTTTATATCGTATTATATACAGATTTTTTTTACATACAGGGTGTTCCAAATTGGCGAAATTAACAGTAAAGATTTTTAATGTTTTTAAGATCATCCTGTATACATTAGAAATCGCAATTTTTATGTTACATTGAAAAATTATTTTACTTGATAATCTAAATATTTTAAATTATATATAATATTGTTACATTTCGTATTACATAAATAATATTTAAAAAAAGCTTAAGCATAATATAAATAAAATAATTCCCTTTTTTATGATAAAAATTTATTTATTAAAAATTACCTATCAAAAATTATTTACAGATAGAAATGTCTAAGTAAATATGTGTATTAAGTTTCCTTGACCTTAAAAAAGATTGTTTTTCATGGAAACTTAAAAACACATTTTTACTAAAATCTAAGACTAGGACGATACATTTTGTTCATAATATCGAGTAAGTACCAAAAATATAACCCAACTAGCTACCTACCAACTCAATTTTTCTATATTTCTTTCTCATATTAGAAACGGGATCTTTAAACAAAACCGGATCTAACCTTAAATTACTCCTCAATAGTGGCATATAACCAAAAACAGCCGCAAAAGTATTTAAACAAGTCTGTCTTTGTATGAAATGATCCGGATCGTTCCATGGCGACCAACCACCTACCTGCGCTTGCTCTTTATACTGTTTTCGTTGGGTTACCTTAATTGGTGGACGTCGCGTCACGTGGCTTACCAAAAAATTCATTAAAATATCTTCACAATTTTGACTTTGCTCAACGGTTTTATGTAGCAACGGGCTCAACCATTGCGTATACAAAACGTTGTAATATCGATGATAAAATGCTGCGCCCGTTAAAACGATTGAATAATCGTTTGTCCATTTTGACGTGTAACCCCAGGAACCTTTCGAATCATCCCAATAATGCGATCTGGCTGGATAACCAACAATTCGATCCGGAAATTGTTGCCAAACGGCAAAAGCGAAGTCAACTTCGTCGGTGGTTAATGTTGTATCTTCATCTAACGATAATACAGCGCCGGTTTCGATTAACGGATACGGATAAAAACGTTGCGAGATTCCTGGATTCGATGGATCTGCGAACGATTGTAAAATGTGGAAATGAACGTGGGACGGTAATGTTGGCCAACGATTTTTTGATGGCGATCTTTTATCATTCGACCAAACAACAATTATCTAAAAATACATAAGAATATATGTATGTAATTAAAAGTATATAATAAAATTATGGATATAAGTACGAAGGCTTTCAGGGTTAATACGGTGTTAATTGAACTAAAACTAGGTGTAGAACCTTTCGGGTTAAGCCACCTAAAATATGTCAGCCCTTGGGATGACTTTTTGGCGAAGATCATCCACAGCACCTTTGACTAGTACTCTGGTAAATAGGGATTCCATATCGTAACTAACCAAGATATCCTGGGGAGACCTAAGATTTAGTTGCTTTTCGGCTTTTCGGATTAAATCGTAATAACAGTGTTCCTGACCCTATAACCATTCGGAAATGGATCAGCAGTGTAAGGGCGACAGGATTGCAGTTCCTAAAAAACCTGATTTAACTGTCTGGTTGTAGACAGCTAACTTACAGCTTTTCGGTTGTTTGTATGTTCTTTGTAGTTCTCTGCCGTTCGCTCGAGTTTATGTAGCATTCTCTATAAATCGTCCTCATCAATAAGCACAGCGTCGTCACCGAACATATGATTTTGACAGAATAATGAGTATCCCTTTTCTACGACTTTGACTTCGTTCAATATTTTGTCCATGACTGTTAAATAGGATTGGGTTAAAACTATCTCCCTGATTGATGTCATCTGCCGCTGATGTTAATGGACTATTAATTATTTTTTCGCGAATATTTTATGAGATCTACTGTTAGTTCTAGTTTTAGTTCAATATTATGGATGTTTTAAAATAAACTAACCATACTGTACAAGTCGTGACTTACATATATAAATATACATATATATATTTAAACTTACCCTAAAAACATGTTTACTTCGCCCAACATTTTGAAGCAACCGATATAATGTTGATGAAGAAGTGAGACTAAGCCCTAATTGGCAGTAAATGACGGCAGTAAAACGATCAGAGCGACTAGTTTCGTGAAATGGAAACTCAGTTGGCGAATCGGAAAATTCTTGAAGGGTTACCAAAGCGCCTGGGAAGTTATTCCACGTTACACCGTCTCTTGGAATAGTTTTTGGTAATCTTTCCCTGATAATCTGAAGATGGGAGCGAAATAAAAACATTGTCACAATTGTTAGTTTTTCTATGTTTACCTCTAAGGTAGTAAATACAATTTTTTCAATCGATGAAAAATACCTGTCCCAAAGAATTTGAGTTTGTTGACGAAGTTTCATGATTTTTTTCGGCGGTATTGACCGTACCATGTTTGGAACCTAACGAAAAAGGAACGTTAATTTATGGGATCAAAGTAAATAGTATTATTTTATTTACTTGTAAAAGTAATCTTTCATCCGCCCAAATAGCCGCTTTACTCCAATCAATCACTTGGGCAAACGGTAAAGCCCAACCGTTGGATAAGAGAACAGGAATGCATCCGGCTTGAAGAACTTCCAAAAAACGGAAAGAACCCAACCTTCGTCCTCTTGGAACCAAGCAAAACGTAGAATTTTGTAGAAGAACCTCGTAATCAAATCTAGAAAAAAGATAACAAAATTATTGTAATCTTGTATCTTCGCATAAAGAACTTCATAAATAACTTCACATAAAAAAAATCCAATTTTTTTAACGTCAACCTATACATAATAAAAGATGAATTAACTTTAACTTTTTTACTTAAACAAATTTTTTCTCAACTTTTTTTCAACATGAAGCTATATGTTATAATATGTAACATATACGTTATAATATATGTTATATAATATATAACAGATTTAAAGAGCACAATTTAAGCTTTAGTTTAGTATAAAATTGTTTGCATATATAGAATTGTGATTTTACTTATTGCGGTTATACAACTCGATTTAAATTTCATACCAAACAGTTTATTTTTTATTTTTAGTAAAGCATATAATTTAGTTTTAAATTTAACGTCGAACTTTTTTATGCTTGTATGCCTTTATTAAGGCTAACGATGGTTTTTTGAAAACAACTTGTGATTAAGAGTTTATTGTATACAACAATCTGTCTACAATTCTACAATTCTTTACATTTGAAAACAACTTATACACATCATTCATTTCAGAGTTATACTAAAAACAGTATACTAAAAAATTAATCAAAAATGTTGTTATTTAATTAACCCACGTTATATTATTTACGTTTTTATTTATTCACTTGTATGTTTTCAGTCGTTTATATTTAAATAAAAAACTGTTTCTTCTCGGGCGATATTCTTATCGCTCTTTTTTGTGAGTTACTCAGCGTCGTAATTTTTAGTTAATATTCCTTTGATGTTTTTGCGTTCATGTCCGTACGTGCTAAAATTGTTTAACAAGTTTAAATTGTTTACACAAAACTATTTATACTTCTTAATAGCAGAAAATGATGCTGATGGTTTTTCCAGGTTTTTAATTGATTATTAGTTAGTTACGAATCGGATACAGGAATGTTATCAAAAAAAAATTTCATTATAAAATTGTGAGAAATTGTTTAACAACTAGTTTTCCTAGAATATCGTTTAATCATAAAAATATACAGATGACCCGGTTTCCGATTTTAAACGAGCGTAATATTTGTTTTTCGATCCTCCTAACCCAATCAGGGAGTACCTAACTTAAACAATCCTCAAGGTTTCTAAGAATCTTTTAACTTCAAGTGTTTATGTTGCGATGAGTTTACACGAAACCAATTTATTTACACGTTTTTGTTTATAAAAACCACACCTTTGAGAAGACCTCAATTTATGTTTACAACCAGATAAATACCTATTATCTAGGCTCACATATTTATAAAAAAAATATAACTTAAATTAATTAGATTAAACCTTGGACTTTGAACATTTATTGTATGCTATTTTTCTTACCAACATTTTCATATTCTGTATCTGCCATATTCAAAAAAAAAATTATCAAGCATCAAATGTGTTAGATACAGCGAATACAGTTGAAATTTATCTGGATAAACAAATAATTAATAACGCAATACGGTTTGTTTAAACAATTTAATCGCATTTTGCTTTAACACGCCTCTATTTTAAGCTTTTAATCTCTTTGTATCAAATAGCCTTTTATATATGTCGCCGTTAAATTATTTTCTTTTATTAATTTACTATTATTTTTTCTACCGTTAACAGCAGATATTTTAATTATTGTTGGAGATATGACAAAGAAAGTCATTTCAAGCATATAGTGTTAATTGCTAGAAAAAGTTCTATTCAAAATTACTCAAAAACTAAATGCGCCAGGAACCAACATGTCTTATCAAAGTCAACATATTTTTATATGTAGAATCAGAACACGTAACAAAAACTATATTATTCCGTTTAAAACAGCATATGTTTATTTTGGTACGTCATTATGAAACACTTGTATGTATAAAAATATTTTCTACATTTCTTACCAAAATGTCTGAGAAAAAAATTCTATAAAGTTAATTATTTTCATTTATACAGGGTGTTGTATTTAAGCGTGACGACAAGTATGTAAATTCTTTTAAATGTATATTTTATTACAGCATTAATAGTTCCTAAGATATTCAATTGTTTTTCCAAAATATGCCCGTTGCAGGATCTTACGATGTAAAAACGACATTTTTACCGGTTTTGCCTTTAAACTATGTCAGATAATTGTCAAAACCAATAGGTAGATGAGAGTATCTAAAGATATTAGATACACTATACAGCGCGTTTATAAAACTTTGTAAATTTTGATGTTTTTCAAACGGCTTTTTACCAAGGTTTTTAAATGGAACATATAACATACAGTTATGTGCTGGTTGAAATGCCCATCAACTTCCGTTTAATTTATGCTAAGTATGTTATATGTCCAATTTTAGTAGTTTTCGTGATATTTACAATTTAAAGAAAAATGTGTAATAAAATATGTCATTATTGTACTTAATATTACAATTGCTGCCATATACCTAATTTTAATACGTTTATTAAAATTATTAAATTATATATTATATATATAATATGATTTCTATCAGTTTTTGGATCAAATCTGTTGATTATAAAATAATTAACATAATTTCTCACCTGTCATATTCCTTATTATCCTCATCGCATCTATCGTCTTGCATTTCTCTCCAACTCTTTCCATGTTTACAAGTAGTTACCAAAACCACATCTTTAGCGTTGTGTAGATGATACAATGAGTTTCGCGTTTCGGAGCCAATCCCATGAACATATCTTTTCCCTCTGAACGCTAATAAATAATTTTTGTTTAAAGGGAAATTATTACTAGTAACAAATCCGGGTTCTCCCCCTTTTTCAGGATGACTTTTTTGAAATAAAGGTATGCTTACATCAAAATCAGGTCTTACATGATTTTCCGACATACTAGCTTTAGCTAAAATAGCTAATCCATAATCGAAATCTAAACCATTTTCAGTATAATTAGGCCATGTACCGGCGTATAAGTTAAAAATTAAATGATTAAGTCCTTTATTCCAATGTGGAAGTTTTTGGATACGGCTTTGTAGATTACGGACATAATCTTGACTTAAATGATCACGATCTAACGTATCTAAACTTAAAATGAATAAACAAGCTGTTTTTGGATCGGATGTATAATAACGTGATTCTTTAAGGACTTTTAACAATTTTTGATAAGATTGACTTGGTTCTAGATTATCCTCAGATGGGTAAACAAATACTTTAAAATCATTTTTACAACGTGAAAAATCGAAGCATGTTTCCATTCGACATAAATTTGTGTTTTCCAATTCAATACGGGGACGTTCACGACGTTTTAAAACACTACCTGTCCGAGATGAAATTAAATAATTAGGTAAACTTTCAATAAAATCGACTATTTCACTTGAACTTTTCAATCGATATCCACCAAAATAACAATAAGCTAAAAACGCACACGATAACAACACTAATAAATAACGTTTTTTAGCTTGCATTTTAGTCTTAATCACGTTTTAGTCCAATTTTTTATACCTTTACAATTGATTCGTCTTCTTAATGAAACCATAACTTTGAAGTTTTTCAATGAAAACTGATGCCTGTTTAAATACTTTTTCCGGTTTTTTGATTATTTTTTTATGCAGGTGTGTACCGGTTAGGTGAAGACAGAACTTACACGCACTTGACTAGGTCAAACACTAAAAAACTGACATCAGATCATCTAGAAACAGAAATTTTCTCGCAACTGACAGATTATTTGACATTGCCGATAATGTAGGCGTTATCTTTATCGTAAAAATTTGACTATGGGTACGTCCTCAAACGCTTAATATAAAAATCGTTTTTAATTATTTGTTAATTTGTATTAAAACAGGTGGATAATTTATTTTAAAGCAATTTTTAAATTATTACTTTCTAATTTATAAAATTTTAAAACTCTATTAATTAACTTTATAATAATAAATTTGCACTTTTTACAAAGCTATATATAAATCACTATTTATATTGTATTATTAAGCGTTACCTTTATTTAAAGACAACTGAATCTACAGTTCGTAAACTTGATTACTAGATGGCAGGGAACACTGATATAGTGGATATAGTATCCATAGATAATGTATAGATGTGACATTAGCGTTGAATTTTTGTCGCTCAGCACTAGCGCCACCAAATGCTTGATTCCATACTAATATCAAATACCGCCAATTTCAAATGTGACATATTTTTTATTCTAAAAAAACTTTTCAGATAATTTTTTGATTTTGGGACAATTAAGAAGTGTATGTTGTATACTTAAAAATTTTATTTAAATATTGAATGTTGTAAAACAAAAGTACAGTTTTGAACAGTAAAAAACTTAAAACTTAGACAATAAATCAATCTTAGATAATAAAGAAAAAGTTTTCTAGTTATAAAGTTTTAAACAGAAATAATAATAAATAAAATAATTGAAATTTACAATTACAATAGTTGGAAATGTTAACAATATCAGAAAAATTCACATTAATTCAGATATGTGCACTGTAATTTGGAATAGATACTTTATGTTCTATTTTGCATTATAATTTATGTTGAATAAAGACGTTTATTATTAGTATTAACAGTATTCAATACTCTTATTTTATTTTTTTGTTATTTTTCCTAATTCGTTTCCAATTTGAAACCTTTATCACATTCTGACTATCGGTTCATCCTAAAACGTTCATAAAATAAAAATTTAATGTATAAGTACAATTGTTACAACAGTCATATTAAAATTTTAACATTGATTTGATGTTACACAAAGGTTAATTGCTGTATATATAAAGATCCAACAAAATTGCTTACAATATGTTACTATGGTATTTTATCTAACACAGAAATTAAATAAATAAAAAGTTATAAGTATAATAAGTATTATAATTATGGTATATTATTATATTATAACATTTATTTAATTATATATAATATATAACATGCATGCATAAGCCTGTAGGTACAGACCTATGTATAATGTTTATAATATATAAAATATATATATATAAACTCATAATCTCTTGTCATACCATCGGCAAAACTAGAACATACTATTATTTCTTATTACTATTCCATCCAACATGTTCCTTAGAGAAATGCTTTCCACCATGAACATTTCTGTAAATTCTCATGTCTTCATATTGCCATAATTCTTCCCATCCACTTAGTTAAAATATTTGTGGATAGTTTTGGGTTTGGAAATCGGTAAAAAGTTCCACACCGTTCTCTGCATTCATCCATAGCGTAATTCCTTCCACTAATTTTCTATTAAAAAAGATGTACCTACATATTTGTCATTTTTAAATTACATTTATAAAAAAAAGAAAACTCTTAAATTAAATGTACTTACCATAGGTAAAACTTCGGAAAATAACATCCTTAATAAAATACATAGTAACAAATTACTTAAAAAACACCGAAAACTTACAAAACTCTTACACATCAACTTACACCAACAAACTGTCATTGTCAACAAAACAAAGCTTTCCTAAGTCGCCCCTGAAGTTGGTAACGATATAATGAACACTAGCGCCATCAATGCGTCGGTTCTATACTAACAATAACATTCGTGACTATGTTCACAATGGTTAACCTAGCTCCTATTAAGTGCCAGGGGTATGATAGTATCCATCATCTGCCAATGTCAGCTAATGTTGAGCGCCTTTTTTAGTCCTATGGCGTGCTATGGCGTCTTAGATTAGGAAATGCTAAAGTAGCAAAACTAGTCTGCATATTTAGAGAACTAAATGGAGTAAATGGTGCATCTAGTGGAAACGAGTAACGCTTTTTTTAAAGTTTTGCTTTAGTTGTAGTATTAAGTATAAGTTTTAATAAAACTTACATTAAACTAAATAAATAAATAATAAACATACATAAAGAAAAAATGGAACATGATAATTTTTAAAGACAACTATTCTTATAAACAAAATGCCATGTTTTAAAACAGTTTTTGAACTGTTTGATACCTAAATGTGATTATTATTATTATCTATGCCATAATTGTTACAGCGAATAAACGATGAGCTCAGGAAATGAACTTTATAAGAACTCCTATGATGAAGACTTCTGGTATTACCAACATAGTGTTCTTAAATTGAACTAAAATATCGTTATTTTTGATATTTTAATATAAAAATGCCATATTAATAATAAATTTTAATAAACATATTGATAAAGTAATGTTTTTTAAATATTATCGTTAATTTTATAAGTGAATACATACAAAAACATTTAAAAATGATATAGATATACATTATGTATAACCACCAACCTAAAAGCATTCACCTCCCTACATCTTTTATAATCAGCTACATAGAATAAAAAATATATTTATTAACTTTTAACAATAAATCACTAAAACAGGTATATTCATAACCACATGATCTAGTTGAAAAAAAATAATGAAAAAAAAAATAACATTTTTGAGGAACCTGGAGGAACCAAAAACCCCTCGTGAATTTTTCGTCACCGTTCGTGTACACTCGGTGAGATCCTCCCATTTCGTGAATGACATACAGACCAACAAATAATACAACCACCAACCGCACATAGTGTGTACTAGTACCAAAGTCAATATGGAGTGTTTTTCATCAACGTCACGTCAAAAACAACACGAACTGTGATAATAAACTACTTGATGTTTAAGGGTACGTAAACGGTTCAAGTGAATGTCTAATTGATATTAAACGTTTTTGGGAACGCCGGCGAAATCGATTTTGTTTGTTCCGTTAGTTGACCCGCCATAGTTATATATCAACTGTGTTTTAATATCAATATATATTGGTAATATATTAAGCAGTTTCAATAATTTAAAACTTTTTATTTGTTGTCTAAGTTATAAGCTAATTGGTTAGGGTAAAACGTTACTATATTGAGGAAAAGTGTCTTGTTGGTTAGGTTTTATAGAGGTGGTCAAAAGTTTACATTCGGTTGAGTTTATATTTGTACATATACACGTCAAAAATTAATACACAATCATGTTAAGTGGATAGATAGCGCTGGCGGGTCATTAAACAAAGTAAAATATCTATTTTGAATAATATTTATTTATTTGAATAGGTCCCGTTCCACCATGGGTAAACTCCTATCAAAAATTTTTGGTAATAAAGAGATGCGCATTCTGATGTTAGGTTTGGACGCTGCGGGTAAAACCACAATATTATACAAATTGAAGCTCGGTCAATCCGTAACAACAATTCCAACAGTTGGTTTTAATGTTGAAACAGTTACGTACAAAAATGTAAAATTTAATGTTTGGGATGTTGGCGGTCAAGATAAAATTCGTCCATTATGGCGTCATTATTATACTGGAACACAAGGTTTAATTTTTGTTGTTGATTGTGCCGATAGAGACCGAATAGATGAAGCGCGACAAGAATTACATAGGATTATTAATGACAGAGAAATGAGGGATGCGATTATTTTGATTTTTGCGAACAAACAGGACTTACCTGAAGCGATGAAACCACATGAAATTCAAGAAAAACTTGGTTTGACACGAATAAGGGATAGGAATTGGTATGTTCAACCAGCTTGCGCTACTACTGGAGATGGTCTGTACGAAGGTCTCACGTGGTTAACAAGTAATCATAAGTTATAGTAAAGAAAGAAAGAAAAGTTTTTTTTTTGCAGTAACTGGGGAGTAAAAAATTAGACAAAAAAAATAAGGGTAAAAAAATTGATCTGCACATATTGGGTTGGTGTAACCCAATAGCCATATTATAAAATCTGATTTTTAAGAGAAAATCAAAATGGCGGATTACTCTTATTTTTGGGTTCCCTGTATTTTGTAAATAAATAAATATAATAAAAAAACGCTCGTAAAACGATGTAATGATATCCTCAATTGTTTTATATTTGTAAATGAGTATAAATGATTAACGCATTTTTCTAAACGAAATAAGCAAGCATTAAAACTACTCCTCAATTTATTATTACTGTTTACTTTTGTTACTTTTTTTTTTCTCATTTTCATTTTTTTTTATACTAGACCTAAAAAATATTAGATAATTTAATGAATTTCACGATGTAGGCAATATTATTTCCAATATGCAAATAAAAAAGAAGTGAAATTGGAACCTAAAAATGTTTCAACTATTATATATTTATTTTTTATTATTCATATATATATATATATATTTTTTTTTGTATAGGATTATCAGAAAAAAACCGTGTCGATGTAGAATATTCCTTAAAAAAGCATTTTTATTTTTCATAGTCAAGTTTTTTTGATAATAAACCTGCTAATTCCAACCAAAACAGATTTTTTTATTAATTTTTAAGGTTGTAACTAAATATACTGACAAAAATTAGGTATAAAGCAAATTACCCAAACATACCCCCAACCAAGAAGAACAAAAAATAAACAATTAATAAATTTACATTTATTATTATTTTACATCATTAATACTTCCTATGAATTGATTTTTCTTCAGTTTTCTTTTCATCTACTATCTTCATTTATTTGGGATGGCTTCTAACCCCTAAAAAAATAAATAACAATCAAATCATGCTTGAAAATTCTGTTAAAGTTGATATTTTAATTTTTTTGTCTGTCGCGATATTATTTTAGAGTTGCAAGATTCTTACCGAGTTAGAAATAGAATTTACAACAACTAATAAACCACGTATGTGAGATAGGATTTTACATGGACAGGGTGACTCAAAAAACCGTCGATAAACTTCAAGAGCAGGTAATACATGAAAAATTGAGATGAATAGTCTTAATATAGATAGGCTCTCAAATTCCACTTTAACGGGATGTAGGGTGTTAACATTTCTTTAAAATTAAACATTAATTTTATCAAACAGCCAATATTTTCGTGTAAAATGGTTTTTTACAAAACTTTGATTTAAGTAACAGTTATATACTTTTTCAACCTCTTACCGATTTTGCCGTAGTGATAGTGCTAATATTACTTTTAGTATAAGCCTTTGTATTTATAAAAGATTTTATAGAGAAAACACTTAAAAAAAGTTAGGTTCAGCAAATACTTTCTTAACCCACTGCATAATGTCGATACTTTTTTATTAATACGAACCACAACTTTATAAGGATTTCCACCTGCTAGTCTTCTATCCCTAGTATAATTGTATCTATCAGCTCCAGTAACCATACCTCTTCGATACATCTACAAGAAGTTTTTATTAAAATTACATAATCTAACATAACCTCAAAAAAGAACATTTAAGATATCTTTACTTACGTTTCCAAGTACCAATTTATTAATAACATACGCAGAGGCGTGCGGAAAGGTCATCGCCACCAAAATAATTCCAGCACTCGGCAAAATTTCGTACCACATTGTTATAGAAAATTGAAGTTTCACTAAAAAATATTATGATCACCGTATTTTGTAACTTACGCTTATACGCATGTGTAGTTATATTCTCTACAATGATATCTAAAATATCAATGTACTTGCTTACAACGTTTATTTAAGATAGAGAAACGTTTAATACATCTATTCGCCACTAGGTACCAACATGCTGTTTTAATATATTTGAAATTTCAATTCTTTCAAGATTTAAAGTCAGTTAATGCATTGAATTGATATAAACCAAAATTTAAGTTAATTGTTTAATTATTAGGTTAGACAAAGTCGACAAGTTGAATCCTGATCTTGTCTAATGCTGAATAGATATTTTAGGGGCGTATGTCCGGCAAGGAAACCTGAGAGTGACCCTGGGTCCCCTGTTGTTTAGGCATAAAACCTCTTTGGTTTTCTTTTGCGACGGAGTTATCATACTCCTCGCTTGTCTGTACCCTGCAAGTTCTTTCCATCGCCAGGCTACCTTTGAGTCCTCCCATGTGCTAATTACCTGTTTTAAGTGGATTTTTTGTAATACACAGCCAGGTTGGGTCTAATAAAGTTCGTCTGCACTGCCGCTTGTCCACCCCATTTCATTGCCTTCAATATCCTTGTGACCTGAAACCCACCATAGAGTAACTTCATTACCCCTGACGAGTTTTCTCAGGTTGCCGGTACATTCTTTGACCAGTGCGAATTCACACGTGTAGGCCTGAATTCCCTACAATTGGGCAACTTTGGGGAATAACCCGAGTTGGATTCTATTTATGAGCGCTAACATTTATATTTAAATATACTAATGTATTAAATAGATAATAATATTTATGGTGACATCTATTGCGCAATAGATATATGTAAAGGTTTTTCCTATCAACATGCAATACAAGGTCTATGACAATATCTTTCTTTTCCAACAGCACTTTTATACTATACCTGTCTTTTTCCGATGTTAAAGTAAATATTGTCATCTGTTCTGGGTGGTTGTGTCAAAAGTAAGATTGTCAATTTGGTGATTTACTTAATTTAGTTGTATTGATAAAAGGTAAAACAGTATTATATATGTATATACATATATAGTATAGAATTTAATAAAACAAAGAAAAATATTTTAATGATCCTTTTTTTTTGGTAACTTTGCAATGATATACAATATATTTCTAAATATAAAAATGATTTAAGACAAAGATCTCATATTTTCATCACTATTACAACTATGAATTAGATGTAACAATCTTAAAATATTATAAAAATTCCATACATTTTTAGACATAATCAATATTACTAATAATTTTAATAAATACATAAGTAATTTTTTTATTATTACAGTATACATCAATATATATTATTATGACTTCTCGAAAATCTGCGAAAGAAGAAAGCAATAAAGGCATTGTTAGGCTTAAAAATACTGAAAAATCATCGGCATCTTCTTCGTTTTTAGAAAAATGTTTAGGTGATATCAGCAAAGCTTCGGCAACGAAACAAATTTTCTTAGGGGCATCTTCTGGTTGGATTACTGGATATTTGTCTATGAAATTTGGAAAGGTTGTTGCAATTTCTGTAGGTGGAGGAATAATTTTATTGCAAATAGCGAATGAGAAAGGTTACATAAATGTGAATTGGGGAAAAGTGAATAAAAAGATAGACAAGATAGTTGATAAAGTTGAGGAAAAAATTACGGGGGAAGGTTCAAGTTGGATGGACAAGGTTCGTTTAAATAAAAATTTTAGTTGTTACTTAATTTCAAAAAAATTTTTAATATTTGTTGCAGACCGAACGGTTTTTGGAACGAAAAGTAGATAGAGCTGAAGATGTGATTAAGGGAAAAGCAAAAAAGGCAAAACGTTGGTATTCTGGATTGATGGGCGATTCAGATTGCCGACTGGAAGAAATTCATATATTTCTTTTATCTTTTTGTGCTGGTGTTGCTATTGGAATAGCTACATCCTAAAATCTAGAAGATGATTTAACATTAATATTGATCAAGTATTATTTTCTGAGTGGGTGTTCAAAATATAAATATGATTTTGAACACCCCATAATGAATAATATAAGTACATAACACTGTATTCATTATTAGCACAAAACTTTGTATACTACAGGATACATATTATTAAATAAATTATAATATAAATTAAAATTTATGTTTTAACCCTTTAAGGGCCAAGATCGTATATATCATATATATTCAAAATAAAAAGTGTGTTAATATCGGAGGAACATGTAGTCCCTACATGTTCCTCCGATATTAACAACCACGCGATTGCGTTCATATGGTTATATAATCATATATATGTGAAATGAGCCAATACAAGGCTTATTCACATTCTCTACAGCTCGTTAAAACTGGGCCAGCCGTAATAGTTACTTCCAAACTTGTCCATCCCACGCCTGTTATTTCCAATCCCAGACCTCCAGCCTTTTTAAGTCGTCCTCCACATCGTCCACAAATCGTCTCATCAATATTCCAACCGATCTTCTATCTACAGGTCCAGGGCAATCAAAGATAATTCTTGTGGCACTTTTTAAGTCCATTCTGGCTACAAGGCCAATTCATGTCAACGTTTGCACTTTGATAAATTCCAAATGTTCTTGATAGATCTCCTTGTGTTCTGACTTTATAGGAAAACTTCCTGAGGGTATGTTGAAGTGTGACATGTTTTTGTTATAATAAATCTTGCTAGAAAATCTCTCTCTATTTTCTGAACATATACTATATGTGGATTAATTGAGTATCACAGGAACACGCATCGCTGTCGGTACCGGTCCCTGAGATACGCCTAACAAATCCGCCTCGGTGCCGAACGGGTTCATCTAATCCTGTTAAGAGCATCATAAACTGTAAACGAATAATACATCTATATATGTATATTTGCATGGTAAGTATTGTATAATATACGTAGAAATGAAATATCCAGTTTTAGGTTAAGATTAATCACTGAGTCCTATTGGACTACTTTAAACAGTTCCCGTGCGGTTATTATAAACATTTCGAAAAAATTTTATTAGAAAAATCGCTTCAGAATAATGTATCCTTTAACCGTATAATGCTCTGATCCGGACGATACGGGATCCTGTATACCCTACTTGAAGTTTATGTATTATTCGTGGTGCTTGGGGTCGACATTACTTCTTCCATAAACTACAAGCAGGGTAGACTTGATTTCACGCTTCGAATCCCGAGTGATTACAGAAAAATATTGGCATTATTATTATTTAGAAATAAAACTTAATGGAATTCAAATTTTTTATTTTTAAAACATTTTTGTAATAGGTATTTTTTTTATTTTTTAATAAAAATTGAAACAGTAAGTAAACGTTTAAATTTATAAAAAATAATCATTAAAAAAAAACTTGTTTTAACTACTTTCGTCTGAAGATGAATCTGATGATGATGCTTCGCCCCAAGAATTTTCCTCTTCTCCCGAAGACACTGAATCTCTGTCATCAACCTGAAAAAAAAAAAAAAAATAAATAAATAAATAAAAGAGCTACAATAACAGTCGTCAGAGTATGAGATATAACTTAAAAAGAAAAGTTAAAAAGTTTTTATTGTTTTTATAAAAATAAAATTTTAAACTTACATGATATTCAAATTTGGATTCCAAATGTTTCCTTAATTTCAGCATGGCAGTTCTGAAACTTTGTTTTTCGTCTTTCTTCATTCGATTCCAATACGGCGGCTTCGAAAATGGTTCGTCTTTTTTCGAAACTTTCTTTTTTTCGTGTTTTCCATTATCTAATCCACTTTCCGGATTCAGCTTCGATTTCTTAACATTCTCTTTATTTAATTTCGTGTCATTTTCATCCTCCGTTTTAACTTTTTTATTATACAAAGCAATTTCTTCATTTTTTATATTTCGTTTCCGTTTTGGCAGTGTATTCCTTATTTCTTCTTGTCTTTTTTCTTCTGGTAATGATTCTAAATATGACGCAAAATCCAATTTGTACTGTTCGCGAAGCTAAAAACCAGTTTTTATTAGAAGTTTTTATTTTTTTTTTTTAATAATTTCACTTACGTGCACTATTCTATCATTATAATCTTTTTTTTCCTCATCTGAACAACTTTTCCACTTATCGGCTATGTACACCATACGATCTTTGGGATTGATGTTTTTTATTTCATCACTTTGTAACATCATTCTGGAATAAAGACTGTATGCGGAATTGGGTGGTTTTAATGGTTTTCCAGCAATACGTTCTCTCAACATTTTTTCCTCTTTGGTTAGAACTGACTTTTTTGGTAATGGAACGAAATTTGGATTTTGCATTTTATACATTTTTAATTCATCCTAAATTTTGCAAACAGAACAGAAAAAATTAAGTCCACTTGAATTATCGACAAAAATTAATTAACAGTGAGTTTAAGGATGTTTTTGCCTAGGATAAATACATATATGCGAATATGTACTGGATTATCTTACGGACTTAAAGTCTATGGCGATGGTTTGTGTTGAAGGGAAAGTTTTTGACTTTATTTTTCGTAATAAAAAGAAATACTTACGTAATATTTATTTTCTTGGTCCAGGGACCAGTTAATATAAATCACCTTTTTTTTATCTGTCATATCTTTCCATTTCTCCTTACACAGATCCTTAAATTCTTTATTACTGTCTTTATCTTTTGTTTTCTTATCCAAATTTTCCAACTCGGATTCGTAAAATAGCATAAATGGTGTATTTGGTTTCTTCGGTACCGATGACGTATTTCTTGTTGGATTTTCCGTTTCTGGATGTAAACGACTAAAAGAAAAAAATATTCAAAAAGGAAAATTTAAATTAATAATAACACATTTCCATCTCTTTGATATAAAAACATACTTGAATTCAAGCATTTCAGCGTCATAAACCTTCCGTTTTTCAGCGGCTTCTTTAATATATTTTTCTTTCTTGGATGGCGGTAAAGCTTTGTACATTTGTGTGGCTATTTTAGAGATTTCTGTGACTTCCAAATCAGGGTTTTCAGCTCGAATTTTATTTCTTTTGTCCATCGCAAAGAGCATAAATGACGACAAAGGCCTTTTCGGCATATCTGGATGTCTTGACTACATATATTTAAAACTTATGAAAACCCGTTTTTTGTAAATAAAAATATAAAAATTAATTGAATCTTACATTTTTTGCACGTACTCCTGGTTTGTGAATCAAATCTTTAGCGGATTGAATCAGTTCGCTTAATAAACGAAATCTTCGAACATTGCTTTGTAATAATAACCATTGTGATTTACATTCATCACCAGTGTATTTTTTAAAAGAAATCTTAAAAATATATTCATAAGAATTAATGATCAAACTATGAATTAACTCATATTAGTAAACTATAATATACTACTAAAGGACTATAATACTAATATCTCAACTATTGTTGGAGATATGACAAAACGTTATCTGCCATATTCAAAAAAGCAAGTGGGCATAAAATGTTAGATACAGCGAATAGACTTGAAATTTCAAATAGAATGTGTCCAATTTTATAACGTATTAAACTATAAAAAAAATCTAATTGCAACGATATATCACATTATTTCTAATATGCTCAGGATCATCATCAGTAGTTCTGCAGTCCTATAGGGGGGCCTCAAGTTTCTCTAGCCTTGCCCTCTATCCTTTCTGGTCTCTTGCAAGGATCCTACAGTTAACCATACTAATCTTTCCCGGATACCCCATCTTTCCATCTGTAAATTGGTCTCCCTCAGCCTTTATTGCCTGTTGGAACGGCCTCAAAGGTTCGCCTTGTTGGTACACCGATGTCATAACTTGCTACATGTCCTGCCCATCTTAGCCTGCCAATCTTTGTAGTATCTAACATATTTGATGCTCAATTGGCTTTTGGAATATGGCAGATGATAGAATATTAAATGTGGAGCAACTTTCCTTCTATAACATTTTGTCAGATCTCCAATAATAATCAAGATATCTGCTGTGACAGCTAAAATCAAACACGCTGTATACTAGCACTAATGTATACTAATATATTATAATGGTAATGCGTAGTGCTTCACAGATGGAGAAGTATGTGTTGTTGTGGTCGATCTGAGATTTCATCTGTTCTTTCTGTTGGTTCCCTTTGGAAAGGGGCAGACTGTCTGCCGGCAGGAAACTACGACAACGCACTGAAGATGCCAGGTGACATCTTGGCAAAACTTCTTCTGCCCCTTTCCAAAGGGAACCAACAGGAAGAACGGATGACATCTATATATACTATACATTTAAATAATTAAATAAACTTACATCATCCCAATTTAACTTTTCTACTCTTGTGTTATAAAGTAAACAATCATTTTCTGGGATAGCTATAAGCATCCTTTGAAGTAATTCATTAAGATCTTTCTCTGGAAATGTAATATCCTCGGAAATAACACTCATTCGTTTTTTGTTTTTGTTCACATCTTGCACTTTCTTTTCGTTTTTAACATTCCTGTCAAATTTTTTATCAGAGTCTTGACTTGCCTCATTGGAATCACTGGCAAACTCTTCATCTTCTTCTACGACATCTACTTTTTGTACTGTTTTAAAGTTTTTAGCCTGTTTTTTAGTCCTTTTGCAGCGTTTTTTCCTATCAACTTCCACTTTGGAGATACGTGTTGTTATTTTCAACTTTTCAGGTGAATCTTGTTTCTCAAACTTGAGTTTCTTACCATTCTTTGGTTTCTTTTCCGCAACCGTGGTGGATTCGGGTTCTTCGTATCGCTTGGAGGTCGAATTTTGATCCTTTTTGGTACGCTTGCTGTGACCCATTATAAACGAATTGTCGATTCGTTATTCGTTTCGATTTGGGGAGAAGCACGTGGTTTAGGACTATTTCGTTTTAACCAATTACAAACCGTTATTGGGGTCACGCGGTGTTTTGTTGTTTTAGGTTAAAAAAACTACTTTAAATTAACCGCGTTTATCTCAATACGTATTTGGAAAGATTGAAGTTTTTACGTAGATTTTTTATAAACAATTGTCAAAATCTTAGGTTGGTATTGAAAACTATTTAACTAGGGAAGTTTCCTTTTCTTAGGACTATGCGTATTTAATTATCTTATTTATTCAACCTCTGACCGCTAGGTGGGCCAAAATTACGTTGCTGTATATGAATTGCTTGGCTCATGATATGATTCATTTCTAGATATACAGTTTCAGCAGCACTTACGTTATGGCTTAAATTCTAAGCCCTAATCAATAATAATAATAATAATAATAATAATAGCATCTTTAAATCAACTGGTGTTTTTGATATTACAACGTTGGTATTAATATTTTCCTTTCGCAACTGATGCTCATAAACAATGACAAAATGGTTGACTAATTTCTTTAGTACATTTCGCGATGCACAAATATTGTAAATATGGTTTAATTCCTGCATTAATTCTCTTTTTAATTATAAATTTTGTCATCTACTTTCCTTTCGGCGATAAAAAATCAACAAGTAAACAACATCTTTATGAGAATCCAACCGAAATTGTTACAGTCAGCGTTTTTTACGAAGCTTTATGTTCAGATTCGAAGAACTTTATCGTTAATCAACTAAAACATGTGTATGAAGATCTTAGAAAAAATATAAATTTGGATTTAGTACCATATGGGAAAGCACAGGTATGATTTAAATATATTTTGTAATGAAAGTTTTAACATATCATTTCATATCACCAAAGACGATTGAAGAAGATGGACAAATTAGCTTTATTTGTCAACATGGAAAAACCGAATGTATAGGTAATAAAATTCACGCTTGTGTCTTGCATTTGATCTTAGATCAAGGAGACCAACTAAAATATGTGGCTTGTATGATTTCCGATAATGTTGTTCCCTTTATGGCACTAGAAAAAGTAAGTTTATTAGTAAGTTATTATTATTTTAAAAGATTAACAACCTTTATTTTTTTCTTAGTGTGGGAAAGAAGTAGGAATTGATTATAACCCAATGATTGAATGTGCTAATGGTAATTTAGGATCCCAATTGTTAAAAACGTATGGTGAAAGAACTCATGCCGTTAAACCAAAAATTGATTTTATCCCAACCGTTCAATTCAATGGTTCTTTAGATGTTCCATTAGCGCAAGTTCTTAAGCATTTTCGTAAAGAACTTTGTGCATTATATAAAAATCCTCCTAAAGGCTGTTTGTGAGATACTATTTATTAAGTTCTAAAAAACGTAATTTTAATTGAAAATAAAATTAAAGTAAGTTTCGAAATTTTTATGATTGTTTCTTTAGTTTATGCATCTTGATTATGTTCAGTTTTTATAGTCTTTTATTTTATTGTGTTTATATTAAAGCAAAATTTTGGCCTGTCTCTTCCACTTTCTGTCCAATCTCATCCTTGGCCATCCTCTCGTTCTCTCTCCTTGTATCCTTCTACCAATTAGTTGCTTAGGCATTCTCTTCGTCTTATTCTCTTTATTTAAGAGTGGCTTGTTTGCTTCATCAGACTCTTGGAACGCTTATGTCTAACATTCATGCCACTTTTTTGATGGTCGTCCGACAGGTCTCCTTGAACTTGGGCCATGCACAACACTTGTTGTCCATCTTATCCACTTGATTTGTCCAACATCTGCGCCTCACTCTCACAAATCGCACCACATCAGGCACCCTCAACTCTCTTCTTCCCATATTGCTATCTTTAGCGTTCTCATTTTGATGACTCTAAGGATGCTCTTGGCTTTTAATGTATCCGCACTAATTTCCGATGCATAAGTGAGTACCTTAATGTAGTTGTAATTACTGCGAGTAATAACTCTTTCAAACTTAAATAAATAACTTTTTCAATAACTTGTCGGACTATGAGTGTTGCGTCGATAGTAGATTTGTTTTGCATGAAACCGTACCGTTCTTCCCTAATCCAAACCTAAGCTTTTTTTCGCCGAGCCTTTCACTTAAGCTTTGCCACAATGTTGACCAGATCATTTACGCTAGTTCTTCTTCATAGGTCTTCATTTCGTATGTAGTCCCTCAGAGTTAGACCCAGGATCGACCTAGGATCGAAATCTATCTTTGTGTTACTTGGACCCTCCTGGCAGTGGCTACCGTTAATATTAAAGTTTCGGAGCCTTATGTCATAGCCGGAAACACGTATTGATTGAAAGCCTTTCTTGGCCTTTTCTCTTGAAGATGTCTCTAAGTTTCCCGTAGGCTTTGCATACGAGTGTGATCCTTCTGTTTAGTTCGCTTGTTTGATTATCTCTCGATACACGAACCTCATAGCCAAGATATACATAGCTGTCACCCTCTCAATCTCATTATCCCCAATGTTGATGTTAGAGCTGGGAACAAGACTTATCATAAATTTTAATTTCTCCTCGTTGATATTTAGCCCGACTTTTGCACACACCCTCTTTAAGTCGTTCAGCGTTAGTTTAATCTCTCAAAATAAGAACTATATCGGCCGCGTAGCGCAAATTACTTAAGCATTTGCAATTAATGTTTATGCCTTTTTGGGTCAAATCCAGTTGTTTAAATGCACTCTGAGGACTGTGATGAACAATTTGGGTTCAACAGCGTATCGCCTTGTTTTACTCACAATCAGTGCTACTCTCTTCAGTACTTTTATGCAATTTTACCGTCATTGTAGCATTCTTGTAGATGTTATAAATAGGTTTGGTATATCGATAATCGACTCTGAATTCTTGAAGTGCTTGCAAAACTGCCATCAACTCAATTTAAATTAAATTTTATAAATACCTCTAAATACCCATCTTGGGTAAATACCCCCGGGTATATATCCAGGAAATTTTCCCTTGAAAATAAATACCCGGGTATTTAACAACACTGGTTTTTATTAATGCCAGAGCTGAAAAATATGTTTCACATAAATAAGTAGAAAAAAAAGTAATAAGTGATGAGAGAGGTTAGAGTAATGATCTAACAATAAGATGTAGCGACGATAACTTAGACGGAGCTGCAATCGATAATAGACACAGATATAAGGTGAGAGATATGAAAGGGGAGGTCAGAAGTAAGAGAGAGAGAGAAATTAAAGGAGAGTTGGATGAGATTATGGATGATATACGGGATGGTTTAGATTTTAATCGATAAACTTTACTAGAAGATAGTACTTGCGAAAATAACAAACATAAGTTTTTTATATAAATTTATAATAATAATTGCATATATTATAATTGCTACTATATTTGATTTTGTGTATAAATATTAATATCTATTCGTTTCTTTCGATGTTATCATAATTTTGGTTTTCAAAATAATTTTGTAATACATCCAGTAAAACGAGGCAAAATTTGAAAAATATAAGAAATGCGGTTAAGAATAATAAATAAACATCGATTAAATAGTATTCGAACCAAGTCATTTCAACTCCTTTTGATTTAATATGCGCCGCTCCACGATGTCTGATAACGTATTCGATCCAATAAGTCGATTGATTTAAAGGCGGAATCGGCCGATCTTGAAATAAATTAGACAGTTTTTCGGCGTTTTCTCGAAACATTTCGTCCCGAACTAAATGGTTTAAATTTTTTATTAAAATCGTTTGATTTAAATCGTTAATATTTTTTAAAATTCCCGCTCCGTTTTGAACGATTCTTTCCACGTTTCGTTGTTGATCGGGAAATATTGGAATCCCTAAAATTGGTTTGCCACAATAAATCGTTTCTTGAATACTTAAGAGACCACCATGAGTGATGAATGCTTTTATATTTGGGTGGCAAAGAACGTCCAGTTGATCAACCCATTCGAATAAATGTATATTTTTGGTATTCACCCATTTTGGTACTGAGATATTTGAAATCCCACTCCAAATTATTTGGTAAGGAAGTTTGGAAAATGTGTCCACAAATATTTCAATTTCTTTTTGCTGTAAACTTTTTGAGTTTATAACTGATCCTAAACTAAAATAAATTCCAACTGATCCCATTAAGACAACTTCAATTTCCTAAAAAATTAATTATTTTTAATAATAAAGTAGCAGACATAGGCGATAAAATCATTATACGCGGTTTATGGAAAATCCCTGCATTTTTAAACGAGTTATGCAAAAATTGAAATCTACTTTACGGATGCACTGTATATGTTTTTATTTCTGTACAGCTTGGCAAATTAATTAATAAATTTGTACGTATTGTTATACCATGCCGCTCACCGTTTGCTACGTCACATCTAACCTTCACCGGCCAAGATAAATTTGCCAAGGTGTAATTCAAAATTATTAATTTAAAAAAATTACTTGAGAAACTGGTTTTGGTTTCCTAATATGAGCACCTCCGACTTCTATAATTCCAGGCACTACTGGTCTCGGTTCAGTAAAACTGAAATGAGTGTTTGATAACAAAATAGAGGTGTTGTAAATTAAATTTTCCATTGGGGGAAAAGTTTTGCCAAAAAATTCGCGTGATCTCATCTCAGTAACGACTGTAGATATACAAAAATATCTATTAACAATTTTTTTAATTAATTTTTAAATTTTTTTCTCACCCTATTTTTGTTGCTATTGTTAATCCGACCGCATAGATTTTTTCGAATATATTCATTTTTAAGCTGTTAAACCCCAAATAATTTGAAACATGGGACGGATTATCGGGATTTCCCATTCTTGTCCCCGACCATGGTAAAAGATCTGTACTCGAAGCTCCAATTATTGGTACGTTAAAATGATGGGCAAATCCTAGTAAACAATCCGTGCCGTAAATTTCACTAATAACCACATCAAATTTTAAAGGATTTTTTTTTAAAGCTATTATCTTGGGATTTTTCATTAAATATTCGCATATTTCACTTCCACATGTTTTATAAATGTGCCAAGCCATACCAAAAACACTCCTAAACAGTTTGTAAGAAATTGATATGTTTGAGATATCATAAGGGATACTCCCGGAAATATTTATATCATTATATCTTTAAAAAAAAACATATATTAATTAAAAAAATTAATCGGATTAAAATCGAACCTTGCTGTAGGATTCTTTTGTGGGAAATGACTCACCACATAAACTTCGTGTCCCCTTTCAACTAACCCTTTCAAAATTGCTTCAAAAAATATAAAATGGCTCTTGATGGGTAACGGAAAGAGACCAAGAATTTTATAAGAATTTGTGGTGGATACAAGTAACGAAATGAAAAAGACAAATGTTATGTTGTGATTCATTTTGCTAAACTAAAAAAGCAATTTGTAAGTTTTCTTTAAACAATGAAGCTATAAAATCAATTTTATATCTTATTTTAAAAAAGTATGTCTGAATAAATAAGCTCATAAAAGAAGTGATAAAAGGCGATTTTTTCTCGATATTTATGCATCTGAGAGTAAAAGTGTTAAAGAGCAATATTGTTAAGAATAAAGTTTGCTACAACTTTTTCTAAAATGCTGTTGTTGGAAAAAAATGGTTGTCCTAACTTGCTCTCGCTATTATCAAAGCATTAGCTCCGCAGTGTTTTAGTTCTAGAAATATTAATTTATAAGCAACGCGTTTTTTTCTCTTTTTCTAGGAAGAAGTATTTTCAAAACATTAACATTTTTAATAAAAATAACAATCATCACTTTACTATAGGTTATCTTTTAGGTTATCAAGATCATAGAACTTTCAAAGCGTAAAAAAATATATTTATTGCTTACACAACATCTACTTAAAACCAAATACAAACAATTTTTATGATGTAGTCGACTTTAATTCACCTTTACACGATCGAAGAAAAAGATATTGTTTCTTTTTCTCAGTACTGTATCCATCCTCCATGCTCCATTTGTCATCCGCGGTGTAAGCAAATATTTGGCCATCATGATTAAAAGCACAACGAGTAATCGACTGTTTCGGCAACGCTTTCCAATTCGTCTTCAATGCGGTTCTTGTGTCTTTATTCCAAAAATTAAATGCTCCATCAAAACCAACCGTAGCTAACGTTCCGTGGACCGGATGAAACGCCAGATTATTTACAGGCTGAGAGCTATGACATTTGAACACAAAGTTATCGCTTGGATTTGATGAATTCAGATGTTGAATCGCTACTCGTCCTTCTGCATAACCCAATGCATAACCAGCTGGTTCTTGTTTCTCATCCCTAATAAAATTTGAATAAATTTAAATATTTTGTATAAGTGAAAATACTATTACCTAAAAAGAGCAATACATTTGTGTTCACATCGTTGACTTTCGTAAGTTTTAAACTGCTGAGGTTTGCCTTCAAGTCGATAAACAATAATTTTTCGACCGGCAGTTGCAACAACAGCAAATGGGTAATCAACGTCTGCACAATAGCAATATTCTGGAAGTCTGATACTCATCATGGGAGATGGACTGCGGATATCCCAAAACTTTAAAGTTTTATCCCACGACCCAGTCATTAAGCATGAATAATTCGAACCTTTAAACCAATGACATGTTTCAATTGATGCTTTATGAGCTCCAATATGCACGGTTTGATTACTCCCTAAATCCCATACTTTGACTTCTCTGTCACAACCAGCCATAAAAACCTGAATTAAAAAATTATCTTCATTAAGTACCATTAAATACAGTGCGCGTCATTTGTAACCACCCATTTAATTTGAAAACGGAAAGATCGTCATGAGCCAAAGATGTTTTACATAATTTGTTTACGATATCACTTAAAACTAATTCCTTTAATTAAAATTTCGATATCATCATCAGGTGGTGCTTTATACTGGTATACAAATATATATATTTGAGGTTATGTTAATAATTATTGCACGATTCAAAATTTTGATTAATTTTGATCGTTTTAAATGAGTTATATTAGAATCTAAATTTCTTATCTTTGTTGGCATCGTTAGCCGCCCCAACTATTGTTTCTGATATACGAAATAATCTCCGCCGACTTCGAAGACGTCGGGCACCCCAAGTAGTATTCGTATAGTAGTACTATTTCTTCGCATGATTTTTCCATAAACCGTTTATTATGATTTTATCGCTTATATCCATTACTTTACGGACGCACTGTATATATTTATAGTCATTAAAGAATAATAAAAAAAATGATAATCGGGTTGTTTTGGCTCATGACAACATCTCCAACCGTATTTAAATTACATCGGGGGAGTTACTTTTATTGTTTTTTTCTTTCCATTCTTAGTCTTTTAAATACTCAGTTTTCGTACTTTAAAAGATGTATTTTATAAATTTATTTTTTTCAACTTGACCGGTTTCGATTTCTTAATCAAATCATCTTCAGGAGTAACGTCTAAAATGGATTTAAGCCTGTTAAATTATCTAAAACAAACGACTTCATCTCTTCAGTTGTTACAGTATGAATTTCTTAATTCTAATATCTTTCCTTTTATTATTATGGATGACAAAAACCTTCTAATGAAGATGATTTGATTAAGAACTCGAAACCGGTCGAGTTGAAAAAAAATAAATTTAAAAAATCTATCTTTTAAAGTACGAAAACTGAGTTTTATTTAGGAGTTACTTTTGTCACGCACTGTATATCGCAATATATCTTACCTTTGATCCATCATCACTCCAAGAAACATCTACAACTGGTAGTTTATAAGTCTGTTTTGATTTTAGAACTGTCTTTCCGCCTTGTTCAACATCCCAACATCTAACACTGTGATCCCAACTTCCGGCCACTAAAAAATTTTGCAGAAGTGTTGACGGAGAAAATTCCAAACAACTAACGGAATCTTTGGGGCCCGAAGTTAATTCGAAATATTTTGTTGGACTTAACATCACTGCGTCATAGAGGCCCAACGTATTCGACTAGCACGACACAACTTTTTTCTATATTTTGTTATGAAACAAGAAGTTGACGTAAACTAACGACACCGGGTATTCAATAATAAAAAGAGCACCCACTACATGATAAAATCCGAACAACGTATTATCCCCCCCTTTGCAAGGGCTAACAGGGCGCGAAAGTTAGAATGACCAACAATATATCACTTTAATTGAGAAAAAATACTATTAATGAACCAATTAATAAAATAGAAATAATTTTAAAATTAGCTATGTTCCGTAATACGCTTTATAGTATCCTTAAATGGAGAGCAATTTTAATTATTCTAACCGCGTGAGCATGCGCACAGTGAGCCTTAGGCGATAGTCAACCTTATCTAACATAACCTACCAATTCATCAATTTTTCATATTTTCGAACTTTTCTTGATATTTATGCATAAGTATGAGAACAATATAATTAAAACTAAAATTTACTACAACTTTTATACCAAACGTTTTTTTCTAAAACGCTCCGAATCCTATGCTCAACCAACAACAACATGTAAACCTACGATTAGATCTAATTTTCACCTTCCCGAATTTTTTTCGATATTTATGGATCTGAGAGCAAAAGTGTAAAAGAGTAAAATTGTTAAGAATAAAGTTTGCTACAACTTTTATACTAAAACTGTTTTCCAAAACATTCTGAATCCCGTGCTCTACCAACAGCAAAATATAAATATGCTTTTTTAAATTCTTATAGTATTATTAAATTAAACTAAAATTATTTGCTTAATTAATAATTATTAGTGGATAACAAACTTAACGGTCAGTTTAATAATAAGTAGGTCAGTAACATAAAGGTACAATTTAACTTTACTATAAATGAGTTATACGTTCCAGTTTCCAGTATCAGTTTAATTGGTAACAGTTGTTACAAAAAATACATCAAATATTTGTTGTTCTAACCCATACCGAATAATAAGTAAGGTAAAGAAGAAATTGATAACGTTTACAAAACTAGTATTTTGTAGCTGTTATTTTTTAAATTTAGTAACGGTTCCAAGGAACAACATACAAATACCTGTTCCAAAGTAACAGGTACAAGTATCGGTTAACACCTCTACTGGATAGAAACTTCTGCCAAGATAGTAGACAGTTCTGGTGGAAAAGTCAAATAGATGATCCCATTTTTCTCTGCTCTGTACGTCTAACTGATAAGTGGATTAGCAGAGGGAAATTTGCATATCTGGGGTATGCACTTTGCGTTTGATGTGGTGCTAAAGTTAGAGGTCTGGAAAGCACTGGAAAAGACAGGGCAAAGAAATTGTATACATTATACAGTGCTAGCGTAAAGTAACCCCCCCCCCCCCCCCCTTCAACTTCTGAACGGATTGAGATATCAATATGAACAAAAACACGTCAGTTTCTATACTTTATCAGCACAAATATTTTCTTACGGAAAATTTGTCACTTTTAGTTTTTCCGGAAAGTGGATCAACTTTGTTTTTTTAAATGGAACACCCAGTATATTATGGTACCTTCCGAAAGAATAAAACAATACGAATCCAACGATACCCCACAATCAAATTGGTCTGATTTTATCCAGTGGCGTATCCAAAGAGCATCGTAATTTCTTATATGTATAAAATTACAATTAAAAATTGATTGTTAAACTAATTACTAATTGAAAAATTATTGTCGTAACACTTTTATAAATTGCAGAATGCATTTTTTTCTATATCTTTGTTAAGTTTTAATAAGACTTGAAAGTGTTAAACACAATAAATATAATGTAATCTTTTAAATTAATCAGAGGACGTAGAAACAATGTACTTGGTAAATGATACAAGTATGTATGTAGTATTTTGATTGATAAGTTTTATAGCTAACTAAAAGTACTAGTATACTCTGCATACAAATTATTTACAAAGAAAATATAACGTCATGGAAAAAGATGTTAAACAGGGGGACAGTTTATCCCCATTGCTATTTGTACATTTTATGGATGAAGTTGTGAAGATAGCAAGAGAAGAACAGAAACGTCGGTGTTTATGGAAAAATTCCTGAAAAGAGTCTAAAGATTTAAATTTTTGTAAAAGTTTTTTTTTGGGATAGATTTTAAATTTTTTCCGCAATTTTTAAACGAGTTATTACGTCATCAATATTATTTTCAAATGGCAATCTCCCATTTTTATTGCGGAATATGAGAGAGTAACAAGTTCGAAGTTTTCTCTTTGTTTCTAAAGAAGGTTGCAACATCGCATCCGAAACGCCAAAAATGTTTTCAAAAGCCGCACTTAATGCACTTAATAAATAACTTCGGGCTTAACCCGAAAGTTTCTAGTTGTAGGTCTAATGTTAGTTTTAATTTAATTAACACCGGCCGTGAAAGCCAATACTTACGCTTATAATGATTTTATCGCCTATAAGGAATGTTACGTAAGGTTAGTTCTGTTTACAAACATTAATTATAGCGTGAAGTTTTCTTTTGAAATGCCAATTAAACCGTGAAGGAATGTTACTTAAGGTTAGTTCTGTTTACAAACATTAATTATAGCGTGAAGTTTTCTTTAGTAATTAGTAATGCCAATTATAGCGTGAAGTTTTCTTTTGAAATGCCAATTACACCGTGAAGGAATGTTAAGTAAGGTTAGTTTTGTTTACAAACATTAATTATAGCGTGAAGTTTTCTTTTGAAATGCCAATTAAACCGTGAAGGAATGTTATGTAAGGTTAGTTCTGTTTACAAACATTAATTATAGCGTGAAGTTTTCTTTAGTAATTAGTAATGCCAATCATAGCGTGAAGTTTTCTTTTGATATGCCAATTAAACCGTGAAGGAATGTTACGTAAGGTTAGTTTTGTTTACAAATATTAATTATAGCGTGAAGTTTTCTTTAGTAATTAGTAATGCCAATCATAGCGTGAAGTTTTCTTTTGAACTGTCAATTAAACCGTGAAGGAATGTTACCTTAGGTTAGTTCTGTTTACAAACATTAATTAATGTTTGTACATACGTTCACAGGCGGTGCTGAAGATATTCCAGACATGTTTCAGACACATTTATAGCGAAATGTTTCAAATGAAATGTTTCTGCTACAAATTTTAATGATATTTCATAAATATTTCTACTGAAATGTATTTGATACATATCTTTAGATACGTTTCGTAAAAATCGTATCTGTCACGTATATGAAACGTAGTTCTAAGATGTTTCATTTAATTCACTGTACGTTAAAATTGAAATGTTTCACAGAGGTTTCTTGTTTACTGGGTATATTCGCTACTTTACGGACAGACTGTATGTGGAAATTCTACGTCAACATATCGAGTCTTCTTTTCAATTATTCTATTTGGTGGTATCCATTACTAAGGTCGAGACTGCTAAAGTATTTAGCTCTGCCCAATCTATCTAAGTTCGCATTCATAGGAAATCTATTACGTTTAACTAGTTTGCATCTGTGATTAAACGTCGAACGCGTTCGATGCGCTTAGGAAATTCCACCTTAACAAGAGAAACAATTTGTTAATATATCGCGGATCCATTGTACGGTTACCCAAAACCTCATTCAAGATGAAACAAATTTTATACTAGTTTGCGTCACACGCTTATAGGAAAACATGAAGCTGCGTGTACACGCAGCGTTTAATGCTGGAAATTTAGTTCTTAACAATATTCGTTTCTTTCAGAATATTTTCATATTTTTCTCGATATTAATGCATCTAAGAGGAAAAGTATAAAGGTCCAATATTGTTAAGAATAATGTTTCCTATAACTTTTATACTAACTTTTTTTTTAAACGTTCCAAATCTCTAATAAATATAATTATAAACTTACCGTATCGTAGTGGTCGTACTTCAACAAGATGGTAAACAAAACAATTAACTTAACCTAAAAACAATTCGAACTTTTATAACAAATTTTAAAAGTTAGTTTTTTAGTTAACAGTTTAATTTCAAATATTACTTTAATGTATTAATGTACAAATAATTATATATATATTTATATTTAGTAATAAATGTTTGATATATATATTTTTGTTTTTATCAAAATGATAAAAATCTTTATTAATTGGTTTGAAACTTGACTGAACTTGATCTGATTTGTAAACAAGGGATAATGTTTAATCGTAAGTAAACCAAAAATTTATTTTTATTAGTTAATTTTTTGCATAAATTTCTTATTTTTGTTTGTAGTAATGCGTAACTTACTTCCCAATGAAACTCCCCCTACTAAAGTAATGTATGTTACCCCAGCTTTATATGCTAAAAGGCGCATTATTTGCCGAAAAGATGACCTGGTTCTTTACGCACCCGAAACAACAAGAGTCCGTTTCCGAAGTAAGTTTGTGTTTGAAGTAATTTTATTTAAACAAGGAGTGACAAGAGCTCAAGCATTCAGGTAGTAACACTAACACTATACATATAAAGTTTTTTATTAAATTAAAATGATCTGTAATTAATAGCGTATTTCGATCAGACAATCAAGCTGACGCTGAAGAACGCTTCAACTCCCTAAAAGACAAACTTCTAACATTTCTAGAAATCGTTAAAGATATGAAAACCAACAGTGACATTCAGAAAATTTCTGATGTTATCTTATACTATCCATCGTGGAATATCGCCCATATTGCGGCTTATTTCGCGCTTTATGATGCTTTTAATAACGATATTATTAAGCGTTACTTAAACAGTACAGATACCGTCACAGGAATGTCACCTTTACAAGTTGCATTAACAGCCACAAATAATCTAAAACTTGCGCGCTTGAGAACCATAAACATTTTGATAAAATTAAAATGTTCGTTAGATCATGTTGACCATAATGCTAACAGTATTTATCACCTTGCTGCGAAAGAAAATGAAGTTATTGCGACTCTTCCGCATGTTTTTCGCCCGCGTTCTTTGAATAACAAGAATAAATTGGGTTATACCCCTTTACACTTGGCTTGTATGGCTGATAATCTAAATGGGAAAACTATTTTTCAAAACAAATTGGAATGTGTTGTTGGGTTATTAAGTAGAGGGGCCGAAACTAACATTAAAGATCGCGATGGGAATACACCTTTACATTTAGCTGTTCACTCGGGAAATACCTCAATCATCCAATGTTTAATTATTTTCGGTGCTGATGTAAATGCCGTGAATCGCAAAGAGGAATCTCCGAGACATTTAGCCGCTAAAAGTAACAATTCCACGGGTTTGTATTGTTTGCATGCTGTTGGAGCGAGAAGGTGTACCCCAAACGTTTCTAATTGCGCAAATGGTTGTAAATACAATAACAATTATAACGGGGACGCACCACCAAGAATTTTTAGCTCAGATCGTGATTTATTGAACGAAACGTTAACTGCAGTTACTTCATTAAATCGCAAAAATAATCTCCCACAAAAAGGAAGATTACTGTGTTTAGATGGAGGTGGAATTCGCGGATTAATTTTGATTCAAATACTTTTGCAGTTAGAAGCTGCTATCGGCTGTCCAATTAACAACTGTTTTGATTGGATCACCGGAACTAGCACAGGCGGGATTTTAGCATTGGGTTTAGCCGCTGGTAAAACATTGAAAGAGTGTCAATGTTTGTATTTCCGGTTAAAACAACAAATGTTTAGCGGAAGCCGCCCATATCCAAGCGAGCCCCTTGAAACCATATTGAAAGAATGTTTGGGTTCAAACTCTGTTATGACTGATATTAAAGAGCCAAAGCTTTTAATTCCCGGCGTTTTAGCCGATCGAAAACCCGCCGAGTTACATTTATTTCGAAATTATGAGAGTCCCAGAGAAATTTTGGGTGATAAACATAACTCACCTTATGAATTACCTAAACCACCGGACGAAACTTTGCTCTGGCACGTTGCCAGAGCCACTGGAGCAGCCCCTACTTATTTTAGGTGAACATTTTTTTGAATGATTTTTAATCACGAGCAATACTTATAATACGACGTCTTGGAAGTCTTCCGAGATTATTTCTTCCATAAATTTCCAGCAGGCTACTCTCAATCTCGAGGGATACATTAACAACTTGTAAAAACTACGAATTCATCAAATTTTCATATCTTCTGATTTTTATTACACTAAAAAAAACACTCAGGCAATCGGTCCCATCCTCGGCCGGTCCACCGCGCCGTTCTAAGCTAGTTTCGCACGTGTACTCACCAATAAAATCAACACGGAAAGAGAAATAAACATTTTCCGTGATTCACGGAAAATTGCTATTTTTCTATAACTTTAAACAGTTCCCGTGCGGTTATTATAAACATTTCGGAAAAATTTTATTAGAAAGATCGCTTCAGAATAATGTGTCCTACAACTGTATTATGCTGTGATGCGGAAGCTATGGAACATCTGCATATCAAGAAAAATACGAAAATATGATGAATTTCAAGTTTTAGAAGTTGTTAATGTATCACTCGGAAAAATAACACTAATTATTTATAGCACCCTACGCCCGCTCCAGATATTGTTCGTGATATAAGAAGTAATCTCGGCCGACTACGAAGACGTCGGCCGACCAAAGTATTTTAAAATTATTTTTATAGAAATCTAATTGATGTTTTGCAGCGCTTTCAATAAATTCCTAGATGGTGGTTTAATAGCGAATAATCCAACATTAGACGCCTTGACAGAAATTCACGAATACAATTTGGCTTTGAGAGCAAAACTTCGTTGCAGTGAAGAATGCCCTGCAGAAATCGTTGTTAGTTTAGGGACGGGTATTCTCCCGGTTACAGAGTCAAATATTTATCAAAAGCTACATGAAGATAGTTGGAAAGGACCAAAACAAGTTTTGGTGTTACAGCCGTTAGCATATTTACTCCTTGACCAGGTAATAACAATAAATAAATATACAATTAAAAAAAAAATAAAAATATTAGGCAACTGCAACAGATGGCAGAGTAGTGGATAGAGCAAGAGCTTGGTGTTCTTCATCAGGAATCCCTTATTTTAGGTTCAGCCCACGCTTGTCTGAAGATTTCGCCCTCGATGAAAAATCCGATGAAAGATTATGCAAAATGTTATGGGAAACCAAAGCTTACATACATGAAAATATGGCTTCAATAAGAGAAGTTGCACAGTTACTTACACAGAAATAATGTTTGTTTAAAAAGGTGATTTGTAAAAAATGTTCTTAAAATTCTAATTAATTTTTATATATGTATATATAATTTTAATATTTATGCAATTATAAATATTTAAAATACATATAATTCTATTTTTAAACTTGATAACATTGTTCAATATTTATTTATTATTATGGTTGGCGCGCGTGTCGGGCGAGGTAATGGTTTGCGCGAGGTTGGGTTGGGTTCGCGGTTGGGTTGGGTTCGCGGTTGGGTTGGGTTCGCGGTTGGGTTGGGTTCGCGGTTGGGTTGGGTTCGCGGTTGGGTTGGGTTCGCGGTTGGGTTGGGTTCGCGGTTGGGTTGGGTTCGCGGTTGGGTTGGGTTCGCGGTTGGGTTGGGTTCGCGGTTGGGTTGGGTTCGCGGTTGGGTTGGGTTCGCGGTTGGGTTGGGTTCGCGGTTGGGTTGGGTTCGCGGTTGGGTTGGGTTCGCGGTTGGGTTGGGTTCGCGGTTGGGTTGGGTTCGCGGTTGGGTTGGGTTCGCGGTTGGGTTGGGTTCGCGGTTGGGTTGGGTTCGCGGTTGGGTTGGGTTCGCGGTTGGGTTGGGTTCGCGGTTGGGTTGGGTTCGCGGTTGGGTTGGGTTCGCGGTTGGGTTGGGTTCGCGGTTGGGTTGGGTTGGGTTGGGTTGGGTTGGGTTGGGTTGGGTTGGGTTGGGTTGGGTTGGGTTGGGTTGGGTTGGGTTGGGTTGGGTTGGGTTGGGTTGGGTTGGGTTGGGTTGGGTTGGGTTGGGTTGGGTTGGGTTGGGTTGGGTTGGGTTGGGTTGGGTTGGGTTGGGTTGGGTTGGGTTGGGTTGGGTTGGGTTGGGTTGGGTTGGGTTGGGTTGGGTTGGGTTGGGTTGGGTTGGGTTGGGTTGGGTTGGGTTGGGTTGGGTTGGGTTGGGTTGGGTTGGGTTGGGTTGGGTTGGGTTGGGTTGGGTTGGGTTGGGTTGGGTTGGGTTGGGTTGGGTTGGGTTGGGTTGGGTTGGGTTGGGTTGGGTTGGGTTGGGTTGGGTTGGGTTGGGTTGGGTTGGGTTGGGTTGGGTTGGGTTGGGTTGGGTTGGGTTGGGTTGGGTTGGGTTGGGTTGGGTTGGGTTGGGTTGGGTTGGGTTGGGTTGGGTTGGGTTGGGTTGGGTTGGGTTGGGTTGGGTTGGGTTGGGTTGGGTTGGGTTGGGTTGGGTTGGGTTGGGTTGGGTTGGGTTGGGTTGGGTTGGGTTGGGTTGGGTTGGGTTGGGTTGGGTTGGGTTGGGTTGGGTTGGGTTGGGTTGGGTTGGGTTGGGTTGGGTTGGGTTGGGTTGGGTTGGGTTGGGTTGGGTTGGGTTGGGTTGGGTTGGGTTGGGTTGGGTTGGGTTGGGTTGGGTTGGGTTGGGTTGGGTTGGGTTGGGTTGGGTTGGGTTGGGTTGGGTTGGGTTGGGTTGGGTTGGGTTGGGTTGGGTTGGGTTGGGTTGGGTTGGGTTGGGTTGGGTTGGGTTGGGTTGGGTTGGGTTGGGTTGGGTTGGGTTGGGTTGGGTTGGGTTGGGTTGGGTTGGGTTGGGTTGGGTTGGGTTGGGTTGGGTTGGGTTGGGTTGGGTTGGGTTGGGTTGGGTTGGGTTGGGTTGGGTTGGGTTGGGTTGGGTTGGGTTGGGTTGGGTTGGGTTGGGTTGGGTTGGGTTGGGTTGGGTTGGGTTGGGTTGGGTTGGGTTGGGTTGGGTTGGGTTGGGTTGGGTTGGGTTGGGTTGGGTTGGGTTGGGTTGGGTTGGGTTGGGTTGGGTTGGGTTGGGTTGGGTTGGGTTGGGTTGGGTTGGGTTGGGTTGGGTTGGGTTGGGTTGGGTTGGGTTGGGTTGGGTTGGGTTGGGTTGGGTTGGGTTGGGTTGGGTTGGGTTGGGTTGGGTTGGGTTGGGTTGGGTTGGGTTGGGTTGGGTTGGGTTGGGTTGGGTTGGGTTGGGTTGGGTTGGGTTGGGTTGGGTTGGGTTGGGTTGGGTTGGGTTGGGTTGGGTTGGGTTGGGTTGGGTTGGGTTGGGTTGGGTTGGGTTGGGTTGGGTTGGGTTGGGTTGGGTTGGGTTGGGTTGGGTTGGGTTGGGTTGGGTTGGGTTGGGTTGGGTTGGGTTGGGTTGGGTTGGGTTGGGTTGGGTTGGGTTGGGTTGGGTTGGGTTGGGTTGGGTTGGGTTGGGTTGGGTTGGGTTGGGTTGGGTTGGGTTGGGTTGGGTTGGGTTGGGTTGGGTTGGGTTGGGTTGGGTTGGGTTGGGTTGGGTTGGGTTGGGTTGGGTTGGGTTGGGTTGGGTTGGGTTGGGTTGGGTTGGGTTGGGTTGGGTTGGGTTGGGTTGGGTTGGGTTGGGTTGGGTTGGGTTGGGTTGGGTTGGGTTGGGTTGGGTTGGGTTGGGTTGGGTTGGGTTGGGTTGGGTTGGGTTGGGTTGGGTTGGGTTGGGTTGGGTTGGGTTGGGTTGGGTTGGGTTGGGTTGGGTTGGGTTGGGTTGGGTTGGGTTGGGTTGGGTTGGGTTGGGTTGGGTTGGGTTGGGTTGGGTTGGGTTGGGTTGGGTTGGGTTGGGTTGGGTTGGGTTGGGTTGGGGTTGGTTGGGTTGGGTTGGGTTGGGTTGGGTTGGGTTGGGTTGGGTTGGGTTGGGTTGGGTTGGGTTGGGTTGGGTTGGGTTGGGTTGGGTTGGGTTGGGTTGGGTTGGGTTGGGTTGGGTTGGGTTGGGTTGGGTTGGGTTGGGTTGGGTTGGGTTGGGTTGGGTTGGGTTGGGTTGGGTTGGGTTGGGTTGGGTTGGGTTGGGTTGGGTTGGGTTGGGTTGGGTTGGGTTGGGTTGGGTTGGGTTGGGTTGGGTTGGGTTGGGTTGGGTTGGGTTGGGTTGGGTTGGGTTGGGTTGGGTTGGGTTGGGTTGGGTTGGGTTGGGTTGGGTTGGGTTGGGTTGGGTTGGGTTGGGTTGGGTTGGGTTGGGTTGGGTTGGGTTGGGTTGGGTTGGGTTGGGTTGGGTTGGGTTGGGTTGGGTTGGGTTGGGTTGGGTTGGGTTGGGTTGGGTTGGGTTGGGTTGGGTTGGGTTGGGTTGGGTTGGGTTGGGTTGGGTTGGGTTGGGTTGGGTTGGGTTGGGTTGGGTTGGGTTGGGTTGGGTTGGGTTGGGTTGGGTTGGGTTGGGTTGGGTTGGGTTGGGTTGGGTTGGGTTGGGTTGGGTTGGGTTGGGTTGGGTTGGGTTGGGTTGGGTTGGGTTGGGTTGGGTTGGGTTGGGTTGGGTTGGGTTGGGTTGGGTTGGGTTGGGTTGGGTTGGGTTGGGTTGGGTTGGGTTGGGTTGGGTTGGGTTGGGTTGGGTTGGGTTGGGTTGGGTTGGGTTGGGTTGGGTTGGGTTGGGTTGGGTTGGGTTGGGTTGGGTTGGGTTGGGTTGGGTTGGGTTGGGTTGGGTTGGGTTGGGTTGGGTTGGGTTGGGTTGGGTTGGGTTGGGTTGGGTTGGGTTGGGTTGGGGTTGGGTTGGGTTGGGTTGGGTTGGGTTGGGTTGGGTTGGGTTGGGTTGGGTTGGGTTGGGTTGGGTTGGGTTGGGTTGGGTTGGGTTGGGTTGGGTTGGGTTGGGTTGGGTTGGGTTGGGTTGGGTTGGGTTGGGTTGGGTTGGGTTGGGTTGGGTTGGGTTGGGTTGGGTTGGGTTGGGTTGGGTTGGGTTGGGTTGGGTTGGGTTGGGTTGGGTTGGGTTGGGTTGGGTTGGGTTGGGTTGGGTTGGGTTGGGTTGGGTTGGGTTGGGTTGGGTTGGGTTGGGTTGGGTTGGGTTGGGTTGGGTTGGGTTGGGTTGGGTTGGGTTGGGTTGGGTTGGGTTGGGTTGGGTTGGGTTGGGTTGGGTTGGGTTGGGTTGGGTTGGGTTGGGTTGGGTTGGGTTGGGTTGGGTTGGGTTGGGTTGGGTTGGGTTGGGTTGGGTTGGGTTGGGTTGGGTTGGGTTGGGTTGGGTTGGGTTGGGTTGGGTTGGGTTGGGTTGGGTTGGGTTGGGTTGGGTTGGGTTGGGTTGGGTTGGGTTGGGTTGGGTTGGGTTGGGTTGGGTTGGGTTGGGTTGGGTTGGGTTGGGTTGGGTTGGGTTGGGTTGGGTTGGGTTGGGTTGGGTTGGGTTGGGTTGGGTTGGGTTGGGTTGGGTTGGGTTGGGTTGGGTTGGGTTGGGTTGGGTTGGGTTGGGTTGGGTTGGGTTGGGTTGGGTTGGGTTGGGTTGGGTTGGGTTGGGTTGGGTTGGGTTGGGTTGGGTTGGGTTGGGTTGGGGTTGGGTTGGGTTGGGTTGGGTTGGGTTGGGTTGGGTTGGGTTGGGTTGGGTTGGGTTGGGTTGGGTTGGGTTGGGTTGGGTTGGGTTGGGTTGGGTTGGGTTGGGTTGGGTTGGGTTGGGTTGGGTTGGGTTGGGTTGGGTTGGGTTGGGTTGGGTTGGGTTGGGTTGGGTTGGGTTGGGTTGGGTTGGGTTGGGTTGGGTTGGGTTGGGTTGGGTTGGGTTGGGTTGGGTTGGGTTGGGTTGGGTTGGGTTGGGTTGGGTTGGGTTGGGTTGGGTTGGGTTGGGTTGGGTTGGGTTGGGTTGGTTGGGTTGGGTTGGGTTGGGTTGGGTTGGGTTGGGTTGGGTTGGGTTGGGTTGGGTTGGGTTGGGTTGGGTTGGGTTGGGTTGGGTTGGGTTGGGTTGGGTTGGGTTGGGTTGGGTTGGGTTGGGTTGGGTTGGGTTGGGTTGGGTTGGGTTGGGTTGGGTTGGGTTGGGTTGGGTTGGGTTGGGTTGGGTTGGGTTGGGTTGGGTTGGGTTGGGTTGGGTTGGGTTGGGTTGGGTTGGGTTGGGTTGGGTTGGGTTGGGTTGGGTTGGGTTGGGTTGGGTTGGGTTGGGTTGGGTTGGGTTGGGTTGGGTTGGGTTGGGTTGGGTTGGGTTGGGTTGGGTTGGGTTGGGTTGGGTTGGGTTGGGTTGGGTTGGGTTGGGTTGGGTTGGGTTGGGTTGGGTTGGGTTGGGTTGGGTTGGGTTGGGTTGGGTTGGGTTGGGGGGGTTGGGTTGGGTTGGGTTGGGTTGGGTTGGGTTGGGTTGGGTTGGGTTGGGTTGGGTTGGGTTGGGTTGGGTTGGGTTGGGTTGGGTTGGGTTGGGTTGGGTTGGGTTGGGTTGGGTTGGGTTGGGTTGGGTTGGGTTGGGTTGGGTTGGGTTGGGTTGGGTTGGGTTGGGTTGGGTTGGGTTGGGTTGGGTTGGGTTGGGTTGGGTTGGGTTGGGTTGGGTTGGGTTGGGTTGGGTTGGGTTGGGTTGGGTTGGGTTGGGTTGGGTTGGGTTGGGTTGGGTTGGGTTGGGTTGGGTTGGGTTGGGTTGGGTTGGGTTGGGTTGGGTTGGGTTGGGTTGGGTTGGGTTGGGTTGGGTTGGGTTGGGTTGGGTTGGGTTGGGTTGGGTTGGGTTGGGTTGGGTTGGGTTGGGTTGGGTTGGGTTGGGTTGGGTTGGGTTGGGTTGGGTTGGGTTGGGTTGGGTTGGGTTGGGTTGGGTTGGGTTGGGTTGGGTTGGGTTGGGTTGGGTTGGGTTGGGTTGGGTTGGGTTGGGTTGGGTTGGGTTGGGTTGGGTTGGGTTGGGTTGGGTTGGGTTGGGTTGGGTTGGGTTGGGTTGGGTTGGGTTGGGTTGGGTTGGGTTGGGTTGGGTTGGGTTGGGTTGGGTTGGGTTGGGTTGGGTTGGGTTGGGTTGGGTTGGGTTGGGTTGGGTTGGGTTGGGTTGGGTTGGGTTGGGTTGGGTTGGGTTGGGGTTGGGTTGGGTTGGGTTGGGTTGGGTTGGGTTGGGTTGGGTTGGGTTGGGTTGGGTTGGGTTGGGTTGGGTTGGGTTGGGTTGGGTTGGGTTGGGTTGGGTTGGGTTGGGTTGGGTTGGGTTGGGTTGGGTTGGGTTGGGTTGGGTTGGGTTGGGTTGGGTTGGGTTGGGTTGGGTTGGGTTGGGTTGGGTTGGGTTGGGTTGGGTTGGGTTGGGTTGGGTTGGGTTGGGTTGGGTTGGGTTGGGTTGGGTTGGGTTGGGTTGGGTTGGGTTGGGTTGGGTTGGGTTGGGTTGGGTTGGGTTGGGTTGGGTTGGGTTGGGTTGGGTTGGGTTGGGTTGGGTTGGGTTGGGTTGGGTTGGGTTGGGTTGGGTTGGGTTGGGTTGGGTTGGGTTGGGTTGGGTTGGGTTGGGTTGGGTTGGGTTGGGTTGGGTTGGGTTGGGTTGGGTTGGGTTGGGTTGGGTTGGGTTGGGTTGGGTTGGGTTGGGTTGGGTTGGGTTGGGTTGGGTTGGGTTGGGTTGGGTTGGGTTGGGTTGGGTTGGGTTGGGTTGGGTTGGGTTGGGTTGGGTTGGGGTTGGGTTGGGTTGGGTTGGGTTGGGTTGGGTTGGGTTGGGTTGGGTTGGGTTGGGTTGGGTTGGGTTGGGTTGGGTTGGGTTGGGTTGGGTTGGGTTGGGTTGGGTTGGGTTGGGTTGGGTTGGGTTGGGTTGGGTTGGGTTGGGTTGGGTTGGGTTGGGTTGGGTTGGGTTGGGTTGGGTTGGGTTGGGTTGGGTTGGGTTGGGTTGGGTTGGGTTGGGTTGGGTTGGGTTGGGTTGGGTTGGGTTGGGTTGGGGTTGGGTTGGGTTGGGTTGGGTTGGTTGGGTTGGGTTGGGTTGGGTTGGGTTGGGTTGGGTTGGGTTGGGTTGGGTTGGGTTGGGTTGGGTTGGGTTGGGTTGGGTTGGGTTGGGTTGGGTTGGGTTGGGTTGGGTTGGGTTGGGTTGGGTTGGGTTGGGTTGGTTGGGTTGGGTTGGGTTGGGTTGGGTTGGGTTGGGTTGGGTTGGGTTGGGTTGGGTTGGGTTGGGTTGGGTTGGGTTGGGTTGGGTTGGGTTGGGTTGGGTTGGGTTGGGTTGGGTTGGGTTGGGTTGGGTTGGGTTGGGTTGGGTTGGGTTGGGTTGGGTTGGGTTGGGTTGGGTTGGGTTGGGTTGGGTTGGGTTGGGTTGGGTTGGGTTGGGTTGGGTTGGGTTGGGTTGGGTTGGGTTGGGTTGGGTTGGGTTGGGTTGGGTTGGGTTGGGTTGGGTTGGGTTGGGTTGGGTTGGGTTGGGTTGGGTTGGGTTGGGTTGGGTTGGGTTGGGTTGGGTTGGGTTGGGTTGGGTTGGGTTGGGTTGGGTTGGGTTGGGTTGGGTTGGGTTGGGTTGGGTTGGGTTGGGTTGGGTTGGGTTGGGTTGGGTTGGGTTGGGTTGGGTTGGGTTGGGTTGGGTTGGGTTGGGTTGGGTTGGGTTGGGTTGGGTTGGGTTGGGTTGGGTTGGGTTGGGTTGGGTTGGGTTGGGGTTGGGTTGGGTTGGGTTGGGTTGGGTTGGGTTGGGGTTGGGTTGGGTTGGGTTGGGTTGGGTTGGGTTGGGTTGGGTTGGGTTGGGTTGGGTTGGGTTGGGTTGGGTTGGGTTGGGTTGG